>NW_026991711.1:91710053-96510053 GCF_029215605.1 Mirounga angustirostris | reverse complement strand
ATGTATCCCAAGCAGGATGAATAAATAAATCTATCCCTAGATACACAATATCTGGTGAAAACACAATATCAAAACCAAAGAGAAGGCAAAGGAGCTGGGGGGGGGGCGGAGCGGGCAGAGAATACAAACCTGGCAGCAACAACAGAAGCTAGTGGAATGATATCTTTCAAGGACTGAGAAAAAAAAATCACCAAACCTAGAATTGCATCACCAGTCTCCCCAGAAAAAGCTCCTAAATAAAGAAAATGATCAGAGAGATAAGAAAAAAAAAATGACCAAGTAAAATGGTTAACATATATATAAATCTAATCAAACATTATCTTATAAAATATTAAAAAGAATAATATTGATATTGTGGGCTTACAGAAACAGAAATAAAATCCTGGACAAAAATCAGCTGAGAGTGGGTATGTGATCAGAAGTAAAATGTTCTCAGGCTCTTGTATCAAAGTAATTTGAAAAACACATGGATTGAGAAAAGCAAGCATTAGTCCTGGTTATGTTCCAGAACTTAGGTTGGATGGAGAGTTATTGCTTATGCTCATAACTTACATATATGTCACATGCCTTCTTTGGAACTCATCGAAAACTAATTTAAAAAAATAAAAACATCACTGAGGACGTATTTTGCTTTCTAGTGCACAACACAGAGAACCAACAAACCCTTTGGTGTCCCCATTCTCCTTAAAGACTCTTCTGAACTCCTTCACTTTATCTATTTACCCAGGAACATGGGCTAACCTCATGAGTGGAAAATAGAAGAGAATAATTTAGTCATACTTTTTTTCTTCTTACCTGATAACAGCATCCTCTAGATTAGCAGGGATCAAGTGAGATTTGTGCTTGCAAAATAGAAAATTAGCTACATGAAATGCATTATCAAGCATCAGCAGCTTGTAGGCAGAGGACGATTTCACAGACACAGGAATTAAAAACCCTATCATAGCTGTGTATGAGAGAAGGAGAGAGGAGCCTCATTTCATCTGTTTGTATTGGTCATTAAATATGTTGTGTGAAGGTAGTTGTGATATGTGTGTGGGAATTGTTGTGGTTCATACCCCAAGGATTGCAATCCAACATTAGCAGGTGGAAATGAGTGAGCATCAGCGGTATGTATGTTAATGAATGAGTTTAAAATATGGGTGTGTCGTGGAGGTGTGTACATCCATGTGTCTGTATCTAGGTGTGTCTGTTTATATGTGGAAGCTGATAGAATATCATATTGGAGACACATTGCATTTGTTGGGTGGGATTGTGTGTGTTGTAAAGGGTAACATATGGGAGTTTGTATGGGAAGGTATTAGAGTGCATGCATGTGTGTGTGTGGATGTGTGTGTGTGTTAGGGTATTGTAATATTTTGTTTCTTCATTTAGTCTATCATTTTAAATAATCAAATTATGTTTTATTAGGGATTTTGCTGAAAGCATCCTGGTGTTAGTGGCTTTATTCCTCCCAATATGAAAGAAATAAAGGTCTTTGTTGGATGAATAAGCTTGTTGAAACTTTTCCCCAAATATAATGAGAACATTGATTTACTTAATATGCTGGATAACTGCCCTGCTTAAAAATTTCCACAAGGAGCCAAATCCTCTCGGTTTTGGTTTTGGTTTGATTTGGTTTGGTTTCCCCAGGACTTGGTCAAGAGGAAATACCCAAAGGCCAATTGCTTGCCCACAGCAGTCTGACATTTTTTTTTCTATCACAAAAGTGACTTGAACTAATATGTAATAACATAGCCAATGTTGTTACTTGGTAGAGAACAGATGATTGAATATTTTGGTTTAATACTTAGCATTCATATTGCCAGATCAATGCAATTTCAAAGATACTACACGTAAGACTAAAATTATACCCCATTCATCTCTATACTATCTCAAAAGAAACTAGATAACAAAAGACAAAACTTAAAAAGTGAGTGGGATTCCCACCCCCTACTAACTAGCAATGTGACAGGAAAGGCCATTTGAAGTAGATGACTCGGATCACTATAAAACTAGGAAGATAAACCCACCCATGTCACAAGGTTTTCTGAGGATCAAATAAAACATGATACATGATAGCATTTTGAAACTCCAAAGGTCATTGTAAACATCAATTAGTATTATTAGCGTTACTATATGTAGTCTGTAGATGTGCAAAGATGCTAGCAGTTCTGGTAAATAGTATTCCAATGAACCAATCTTTAGTGTGCACAGATATTTCCCTCCATGAACATCATCGTTTGGACCAACATCTAGTATAATAGCAAAGTTGCTGAACCAGGAAGGCTGTGCATTCTCAAGGACCATCTCAACATCTACTGTGTGAACCAGAGACTCCATCCCTCATAATTCCATCCCATCCATGAACAAAGTTTAAGAAACATATTTCATGAGTATTGCAGGGAAAAATGATGCAACATGGTTTTATAAAGTCTTTAGTAGGAAAATCTCAAAAAAAGAACTCAAATAGTATCTGAAAATAGAAAACCCATTTGCTGTGAAATTAAATATCACACTCTTCATATTGCTAAGCAGCAAACTGAGATTTTTCCCCACTGGTAATGAGAAAAATCGAAGAGTTTGAGATTACCTGTACTTTTAAATTTTGAGTTAGATATGTAATACTTTGTGACCAATTCTAACAAAAGCAACCTTTTTATGTTGGTGGTTGTAAATGGGCCTTATCTTTGTTTTCAGAGCTGTCTTGAGCATGGCCTTGTGTAACAAATGCATGAAATCAATCCCTGACTTCCTTTTTCTCAATCAGCATGATTTTTTTTTATCATTATGTCTGTCTCCCTTGACCCAGACATCTCCTCCTTACTCTTTTTAGACCACAGCTGCACGAATAGAGATAATCTGTGGACTTGTGCACTGAATCCCAGAGACACCTCCCCTTCTTCAAGAGACTATTGAGACCATGAGCACAAAGCCACTTCTTAACTCTTTTCAGCAGTTCCTGGCTGAGGTGCACGCCCACCTGGCCATCTTCCCACTGTACCATCATCCCCAGTGGTCCTCCTTGACTTTATCCAGTTCCCCACTCCTCCCTCACTTCCTATATCCCCTCCCTGTGCCCTGGGGAACTGCCCCCCCAAAGACGTTAAATAAAGTGCCAAGGTCATACAAACACCAAATGACAGAATAGAAATTTGAATCAAGCAATCTGATTCCGGAACCCCTGGACATTTTACCCACACTTGCTATGGCCTCCACATACAGCAGATTCTCCAGTTCCTCAACATCTTCCCACTTACTTACTCTTTCATTGTAACCTGGCTTTTACTGAAGGTAGCACCTTTCTTGCCTGGAGAGTGATTGGTTCTCTCATGTTCCAGCTCTAACCATTCTCTCTTCTCACCACTGCCTTTCCAAACAATCACTTCTCCTCCTTTAAAATTTATGGCATTTGCTTATACAATCCACTTTCCCTCCTTACCACTGTCATCTCTACAGCCTTGCTGGTGCCTGAGGAGAAACAGAAAGCAGAAGAATATAGCTATGGCAGCAAGATTTAGTTGAATGGTGCTAAGGCACCAATATAAAAGGCAGAGAAATCTGAGTTCTGGCCACACCAATCCTCACTCCGATCAAGATGTGCAGGCTGCCATGCTTCTACCAAAACTCCACGGGAAATTAGAAAGACATGAAGAATCCCCAGCCCCTCACTGATACCTTCAATTTCACATATATCCTTTGCTGGTTCTGGAGAAACCAATGGAAAAACAACCTTAGTCAGATCCAAAGCATCCCTGTAGCCAACTTCAAACCCACATCATCCACTGTGGTCTAACCTCGCTAGTCTACCAGCTGAGGGTCGCTCGCCAGAGGAGTCCTGACATGACCCTGGATGACTTGTCCATCCATATGGATGACATAACTCCCGAATGTCTCAACTTCTTGATCTCATAGCCAATGATCCCCTCCTCCATCACCCCTCTACCTCCATTTGCTGCACACCATTACCAGGACAGTTGAAAGATGCCAGAAAAACAGAAAAACACAGACACAAAAGTAGAGTCCTTGAATGCACATCAAGGCTAAAATAATTTAACGTCCACAAAAGAGTCATACAGAGCTAGGCACACAGAGTACCTGTGTCTCTGAAAAACTGTAGCACTTTTAGTATTGCTCAGAGTGACCTAATGAAGGAAGACTTCAGGGAAGACAGAAACTATGAGGTACTTCTTATTCTGTCATTATCCAGCTGTGCAGTTCTTAACATGCTATTTCATCCATCTGGTTCTTGAGTCTCATCTCTGTAAAAGAAGAGGTGACCCAAAGTGGTCTCCACGTCCCCTTCCAGGTTCAGAATCCAACACCCCCTGCCATCACTGACAACTAAGCTGTATGAGCAGAACAATAAAGGAGAGACCTCTGTGTTCTGAGACAAGGTGGCTTTCAGCTGAACCATGAAGGAAAGAATCAGACAAGCTAAGGACAGAAAAGGACTTTCTAGAAGCAACATAGGGTTGAGAACACACAGGGCATTGGGTGACAATTAGTAACACAGCAAGCTTGATAAAGAAACTCTCCTCTCCAACCTCACCACGCCCTGCCTCATTCCTCACAGAAGCCATTCTGTGGCCACTCCGATGCCCAGGATCCAGTCAGTCCCTGGAGCTGGAAGCTGTGCCTAGCGACTCCCTCCTCCGGGCCTCTGGTGGCCCGCTTGCAGCCACCTTCCCCCGGTCTCCATGACCCACTGTAGACCTCTGGAACTGTGGGAAGGCCTGAGTTGCACATGAATCATGCATGTGTCAATCAAGCTGACACCAGGGCCATGCAAGGCAAGAGCACTAACAGACAACCAAGCAGCCTGGGTCTCCGGGGCCCTGTGGAAAATGCCAGGGGTTTTATAACCCTCCTCCAACAAGGAAATCAGCCCACACCTGGAGGATCCACAAAGACTGTTTAATAAGACATTTGTTTACTTCCTTCCTCTACCTCTGACAATATAATCCTTCCTGATTCTCTCTATGATTTGACTCTAAATGAAAAAGTATGATCTCACGGTTCGGCGGCGACAAGCCTGCAACACACTGGCAATCTGTCAGGGCTTCAGCATTTGATCTGCAGAGATGGAGGAGTAAAGACAAAAATATGTTCCTGGTAAAAATAACCTACCGTTCCTCCTGTCCAGGAGAGACCGCAGTCTTCTGGAGACAGTCCAAGAAGAGATCGAGAGAGAAGAGGGAGCGGGGAGTCACTCTTGTTCATTTTTCCTAAAACAAAATAAAACAAAACAAAAACTCTAAAAGCCTACTTTAATAAAGTACAGTCTTCTTTGGGTTTAAGATAATTTTAAAGCATCTTTTTAAAAAAATCTTCGCGATTAACTGATGACCCTGCATCACACCGAACCCAAGAAATTAAGTATAATTACAAAAGTGGAGGGCAAGTGCAAGGTCAAGGGTGGGCAAGGAAACTGTGTGGAAAGTCAGGGAGTGGAAGAGTAAAATGAGCAAGAAGAAATATGGTTTTCTTAGAAGGTTTGCTCTTTTGGTCCCCACATCCCTGACTTCCTCAGCATCCCTCACAGAGCTGGAAAAAAGGGATTTTGCAGGGCTGGCAGCCATGCACCCATCCCCACCCTTCACTCTTCAGAATTTTGCAGGTGCAGGTTTTTTGCATCACTGAATTCCACTTACTTATGTCCTTTTGACTCCCAGCCACCCCACCCCAGCCCCAAGTGTTTGGGAAGAGCTGGAGGGAGGGAAGGGAGATGTCAGAAGCCCACCTATCAGTTTTATTGACTATGTGGTTTCACTACTCTGATTATGGGGCATCAGCAACCAACAAAACAAAGATCCCTGCCCACGGGACTCTCAATTCTAGGAGAGGGAGGGTAAGACAATCAACAATAGTAGGCACTAAGTGAAAACAAGTAAATTATATGGTGTGTTAGAAGGTGTTAAGGGGTAAATACCCAGTAGTGCAATTGCTGGGTCATAGGGTAGCTCTATTTTCAACTTTTTGAGGACTCTGAGAAACAAACTTAGGGTTCAGAGGGGAGGGGGCTGGGGGAAGGGGTTAGCCTGGTAGCACTGGGCATTATACGCAAACAATGAATCATGGAACACTACATCAAAAACTAATGATGTAATATACGGTGATTAACATAACATAATAAAATAATATTTAAAAAAAAAAGAAGGTGTTAAGGGCTATGGATAGGGTCACCAGATAATTTATCCTCCACACTGGGATGCTCAAGAGTGAGAGAAAGCACTATTAATCATTTTACTGAAATAATCGTGGCAAATAGGAACTATCCTGGACAAATGGGGATGCGTGGCCACATCTGCCATGGACAAAGGAGAAGCAGCACTGAATGAGGAGAGTCTAGAGTATGGGTAGGAAGGGAAACCTGTAGCTATTTTCAATAGAATGGTCTGAGTAGACCCCATGGAAGAGGGGATGCCCACCTTCCTGAGCCCCCTTTTTCCCATCTATAAAAGAAAGAGGTTGGCCTAAATTAATTAAGGTTGCACATAAGCTCTAACATTGCACTGTCAATGATCCAGAACAGATGGACTCCTCTTCTCTGGTTCGCTGTAAGAACAGGAAGAGGAGGATGCTTGGGACTGATGAAGGTGCTGATCTGAGAGGCCCAGTAATGATGGTTGCAGACTGCACGCTCCAATCCTCTACCCTGATTCAGCCAGTGAATGTGCATTCTCATGGCTGCACAGGCAAAATTGTCCCACAGTGCAGGCAGCCTGTGTTCTGACTCACAAACTCATGTGGTGGCCACCATTCCAGAGGGGGCCGAGTGCTGTTCCTCCCCATGGTGATCATTGTTTTCCACATTGACCTGTCTTGTCCTTGTCCTGATGAGAAGCCATTTTGTTAGTAACATAGCAGAATGGTTGACAAAGATAGTCTAAGAAGGTTAGAGGCAGTTCTGGTTTTGAGAACGGAGGCAATTCTGAGAAGAGGATGTTTGGTTTTTGAACAAATAAGCTAGACATGACAGAGAGCCATCCAGGTGAAAATATCCCCTGACAGTTGATATGACAGTGCTCAGGAGAGCGAAGAAAAAGTCAATGCCACCCAAGGATTAAGAGCACTGGCTTAAAAGGCAGGCAAAACTGGGTTCTGATTGGCCCATCTGTTTGACCTCCATGAGCCTCAGTTTGCTTACTCGTTAATGATGGTGATAACAGCAATCTCACGGGGACTTATTAAATGGGTATGAAGTGCTCAGCTTAGGAGCCAGCACATGCCAGTGCACCTAGGTAAGGGCCAGAGCTGTTGCTGGGGTCACAGTTATGGAGCTGTTCACGTGGAAGTGACAGTTGAAGCCATTAAGTGTGAATGGGTTGGAGGATGGAGAGCGATGGAGAATGCATCAGGGGGCAGGTATAAGGGAGAGCAGAGGTCTTTGAACAACCTTGGAAAATGCTTGCATTTAGGAAGAGAAGAAAGAAGCACAAGAGACACAGACAAGCATAAGACAACAGGCTGCAGTTGGCAGCAATGTAGAAAGATGGTTTGGAATGGGGCTGCTTTGGAGAAGGGGGCTGGCATCCTCAAACACAACAGAGACAAGGGACACCACTGATGATCACATGGCCATAGAAAATACATAGGTAGTGGAAAAGCTTGGTGGTCAGTGCTGGACTAAAGAGAGCCCCCCATGATGCCCAGCACTGGGCTCTGACCTCCCTTGAGGACACAGTGCCCCCCCAGGACCCTTGGACTAAAGAGAGCTAAGGAAAGCTACTTTGAAGAGCAAATTAAATCAGCAGATGCATTTGTTCAACAAGAAGGCCAGTAAAAAAAAAAAAAATTAAGATACTAGCTGTGGTTATGCTGAGTTTAAAAGCAGTGGAAAAGGAGAAATTAAATGGGCCAGAGAAAGTTAATTTTGAGAGCAAGAACCTGGAAGACACTGGAAGAGGTGCCCTCTAGGGACTAAGTGTAGAAGTTACAATGGCCCTCAGATCTTTCCTTGCCAGCTTTGCTAAGATTGGAAATGGAATGGTATCCCCCATGATTCCAGAGCAGGCCCTGGGAACCTTGTGATCCTAGGGAATGTTTGTTGAACGAGTGAATGAATGAATCGGAATTCATGTTCCTTCTTCAGGAGACCTTGCCTTTGCCCTCTCCTGTAGACCCAACCCTCAATGTCCTTCTTTGTACTTCTCTCAGCTAGTTTAATCCTCCACACCGACCCTTGGTCTCTCCCTAGATTTGGACCTTTCACTCTGGCCAGGTTGGTCTTTCAGACCACAAGCTTGCCCACTTTATGCCTTTGCCCAGATCAGTCTCTTGACCGGGATGTCCTGTTGATCCCATGCCAGACAAAATCCTTTGAACTTAACCCAAATCTCAACTGCTCAGGCAGCATGCTCTGGCAGGCTTCCCCATGTGCCCAGCCTACAGCCATCGCGCTTCCTCTGAATTTGCCTTTGGACTTCATTGCCTTGTATTGACGGGGATATTTTCATGTGTGCAAGCCTAAAACCACACACTGCTAGGATACTCCCGGGGGGTCACATGAAGGCAGCTATGTCTGAATGCTCCACAGAAGAGGATCAAAAGCCTTGTGGCATTCTTGGCTCATTTAAGACTTTGTGCCTGAGCCTGTGTAGAAGGGACACCCAGATTGCTATTCAGACTGCATACACTTAGAGTCTGCTTCACCAATTACTTCAGCAATTACTATGACCATGTAATAAATTACCCCAAAATTTAGTGGCTTAAACAATGACAACATTTATTTTGTTCACAAATCTGCAAATAGGGCTGAACTCCACAGGGATATTTTGTCCCATTCTACTCTGTAACAGATGGGGCAGTTTCCAGGCAGGAGTTAGAATCATCTTCTGAAAGCTCACTCACTCACATGTCTGGGGTCTGGGCTGGGGAGGCTCAAATAGCCAGGGACTGGAACAGCTGAAGTTTTTCAAGAATTTCTCTCTCTACATGCTCTCTCCATGAGGTCTCTCCAGCAAGGAAGCTTCAGGGCTCAGATTTCATACCTGTTGGCTCAGGGCTCCCAAGGTACACGTTCCGAGAATGAATAAGCCAGGGTTCAAGGGAACGGAAATAGACCCTACCTCTTTTTTTTTTTTTTTTTTAACTCTTGATGGTAAAGTTCAATAATACATTGTAAGAAGAGCAATTCGGATGGAATAGATAGAGTGTGGCCATCTCTAGAAAATACAATCTGGGGGCGCCTGGGTGGTTAAGCGTCGGTTAAGCGTCTGCCTTCAGCTCAGGTCATGATCCCGGGGTCCTGGGATCGAACCCCGCATCGGACTCCCTGCTCAGCAGGAAGCCTGCGTCTCCCTCTCCCACTCCCCCTGCTTGTGTTCCTGCTCTCGCTGTGTGTCTCTGTCAAATAAATGAAATCTTAAAAAAAAAAAAAGAAAGAAAGAAAATACAATCTGCCACACCTACCTCTCTTCTTTGGTCAACATTTTGACCTCTCTTCTGGTTCCATTTCCGTTTTGATGGCAGCCTGGTTACTCCCAGGTCTTGATCTTTGCCTCAGTTACCTGCCAATAGCTTTAAGGCATAACAGCTTGAATTTGGGGTCAGAAGGAAGCAAAATGCTATCCCTTTCTTGCTACTTGCCTAATCTTTGGCAAATCATTTCATGTTTCTGATCTTTACCTCTCACCTGGGCAAAAATGAGGATGAAACTGCCTCATCATGTCATTGTTCTCAATAACCAATACCATCTTTTCTGTCCCTCTTGCTCTTCCACCTGGCCCCATGCAGAGCTGAGACCTCCCTCCCATGCCTGCCCTTGGAGACAGCCCCTTTCCCAGCCCCTCCAGGCCTTGTGAGAAAAAAACGAACAAAATCAATCCTCAAATAAATACAAATAAGTGTGTTCACCCCACAGGCAGTGCCTTCCCATGATAAACTACTTAAACATGTGCTAATGATGAAGAGTTGACTCTCCTGATGCCAGACGTTGGAGGCTGAGGGTGACCTCGGTGCCCCCATGTTAATTACTTCCTTGACTAACTCCAAAAGACACTTATTAAATTTTGAAACTCTCTGCTTATAAGGGCTCAACCAGTACAGCTGATGTCTCTTTCACTTTCTGAATCAAGGAATGAAACTACCAGCCAGGGAAGAATGGGTCTTACTGAGATGGGGGAAAGCAGACGGAATACGTTAAAAGAAAGCCATTACCCAGACAGCCGTGGAAGCTGCAGAACACAGAGGCAGCTCCACAGAGCACCAAGAGCCAAACGGACCTGGGTTCGAATAAATCCTCACTCTGGCGCTTGGGAGCATCGTGGTCTTACACAGTTTACTTAGCATTCCTTGCACCTGTTTCATCCGTGAAACACGAGTGTGATATCTACCTTCTAGAGTCGGTAATAGCTATATTCTTCCAATGTAGTGCCTGATCCATAACATTTGGGCAATAAAAGGCAGTCACCACTACTAACACACTTACAACTACTAGTCATAGTATCACTACTCTGGCTGAAATGTCAGCCTAATTTGACAATGCCCCATTATTGTTTTGTACCAAGACAGCCAACATCAGACCAAGGCAAAGGCAAATATAGCAACAACAGGAAGGGGTGACCCTCAAAAGTCTGTTTCGGGGTCCTCGTGGTGATGTCAGGGCTTTTGTGTCAACTTAGGTCTCCTTCCTAAGCTTTGTCACCAGAAAAATTCTCCAAATCAAACCAAACCACGAACTAAACTTGAATCCCAGCTCTGCTGTCTCCTATCTGTCCAACTTCAGACAAAAGAAAAACTATTTCAGCTTCATGTTCTATAAGATGGAGATAGTAATACCTACACCACATGCTTATTTGAGAAATTCAGTGTAGCATGTCTAAAACGCCCGATTTGCAGGAAGGTCAGCACAAATAATTGAGATACTCTTTGAACTCAGAACGTGTTCAAGCCTCTCCAACCTAGGGCAGAAGCATGTCCTGTAATAAACACATTCCACACATGACCGTTATCCACTCCACACGCACATTCACATACACACGCACACTCACACACATATACACATGCAAATACACACTTTCACACATGCACAATCACACATGTACATATGAACACACAGGAACACACTCATACCCACACATACACATTCCTACACATTCACACACAGACACATGTATGCATGCGCATAGACACACACACACCCACGCACTCAAACACATAGGCCTCTCCTAGAATGGGGGCCCGTTTTACTCCACAATTCTTAAGTAATCGCTCTAAATAATCTTAGAGGAGAAAGCAATTTGCATCTAGGACAGAATGTAATTCAGAGGAGGTTATTCTCCCTCCATCTCTTTGGTCATAGTGTCTTTCACACCAGGCTGTGCAAAGTATGGACTATTTTCTGAAGCTGTTGAAGGATTAACAAATCCAGACTGATCACACTTTCCTAGGGACTTTCATAAGAACACATATTTGGGTCCTACCACGGATTTACTGGATCAGAATATACAGAGTTGGAGTCCGGGGATCTATATATTTTTTTTAAAGATCCCTATATTATTCTAATGATCAATCAGATTCAAGGAGCACTTATTTGATTCTTGCAATCCCTCCATGCTGCCTTCAGATGGAATCATTAATCCATTTTATAGATGAGGAAAATGAGGATAGGTGAGGTTTAACGAAATGACAAATCAGTGACTATCAGAGACAGGTCCAAAATGGTTTTTGACCACCCAATCGTCCTTGCTGGTGATCAGCGGTGTGAGTGTGGAAAAATCACTTCAATTCTCAGGACTTTCATTTCCCTGTATATCAAATGGACAGAGGACGCCAGTCTCCTTCCCCCTATGGAAGCATGGCAAGAATGACATGAACTGATGTGTAGGAAAATAACTAGACACTTCACATATAAATAGGAGATGCTGTCATGATTTAAATGCAGGAACCAGAATTTCTCCAGAAGTTAGGGTCTCAGCTCTCAAACAGATTCCTGGGCAGAGAGTTTCTATCTATTTCTATCTAGTGGACCAGGAGTGGACACTTGATCCAGAGTCTTCACTTGGTGTGAAGAGCAATTTACAGTTCCTTCAAGTGACTGGAATTCATGATACGGTGACTAAGGTGGCTCCTGTCCCCTGCCTTGTACACTGGGGCTCTGACGAAGCCAATCTGCTAAGAAGGAAGAAACAGCCATGTAGCCAGTGAAGCAACGGTGACAGGGGCCAAATAAAAGTATTCCTGACAGCTCTTCATGTTTGCTTCCTGTCCATCCCTGGGCCTCTGCACATTTCTGGAAACACTCCATTATCCTTCTAATCAATTCCCATTTTGTGTCCCAGCTAGTTCAAGAGAATTTCTGCTACTGTCATCCAAAAATAGCTCTAACAAATACAGGTACCCAATCACTTTAATAAGTGCTTTTGCTAGAGAAAGACATGTATCATATGACCTCACTGATATGAGGAATTCTTAACCGCAGGAAACAAACTGAGGGTTGCTGGAGTGGGGGGTGTGGAAGGGATGGGGTGACTGGGTGATAGACAGTGGGGAGGGTATGTGCTCTGGTAAGCGCTGTGAATTGTGCAAGACTGTTGAATCTCAGATCTGTACCTCTGAAACAAATAATGCAATATATGTTAAGAAAAAAAAAAGAAGAAGAAGAAGAAGGTAGCAGGAGGGGAAGAATGAAGGGGAGGAAATCGGAGGGGTAGACGAACCATGAGAGACGATGGACTCTGAAAAACAAACTAAGGGTTCTAGAGGGGAGGGGGTGGGAGGATAGGTTAGCCTGGTGATGGGTATTGAGGAGGGCACATTCTGTATGGAGCACTGGGTGTTATGCACAAACAATGAATCATGGAACACTTCATCTAAAACTAATGATGTAATGTATGGGGATTAACATAAGAATAAAAAAATTTAAAAAAAAAAATAAGTGCTTTTGCTGATGATAGAGACAGTATCCAAGACAGAGGCCACGTGTCCTTGCTCGGCAGCGGCGCCACAGAGGCAGGGCCCTCTCCCTCCACACGATCGCTTCCCTCGGGATGTCTCCCTACCCCTGAGAGGTAGAGAAGGCGAAAGGTTCTGCTGTCTTTCTTCACAATAATGACCACGTTGCCATCTGCAGTGATGAGGACCATCATGTTCTGGAATCTTCTTTCAAAAAGATGTAGAATGGCTTCTTGGCAATTTGAATTGTTTGGCCAATCCAAAGGCAGGCAAAGGAGCTAGGAAATAACTTTGGGGTTTATATGACTTCACGAAAGGCAAATCTATTCTGACTTCTGTTTGTAGCTTAAAAGCCATTACTTTTCAAATCCCTGATAAGAAAGCTAAAAGAAAAAAAGAAAGAAAGAAAGCTAAGAGCTATTTTTGGTTGGTCTATAGTCAGGGTACTGTACTAAGTAGCAGCTTTTTTGAATTAGTCTCGCTCCTGAATCCATTTTATGTCCCTAACCTTCCTTTGCCTTTTTCCCCCCTTTCTTATTTCTAATATATGTTATTTTGTTGCATTTTAAGCCTCCTTAAATCCTTTCTGGACCAAGAAGCAATATAACAAAGTAAAAACAGATTTCCCCTTCGTTATCAGAAGAATTCTTCCACTTTTATGTTACACACAGGCATGTAAAATGATGGATAGTCAGGAATAAAATATTTAGGCTCAGTGCTCCATCAGTCACTGCAAGGCGTTTATTATGTACTTCTTATGTACAAGGAATTGTAGGGACTACAAATAAGTGTAACAAACAGCAAGAAACTTCCAGAGGAGCCCAGACACAGACGACATTTGCACAGGAAGGAAAAACCATCCAGAATGCAAGGTCACCAATGAAAGCGATGCTTTGATCTCAGGGCTGGGGTCCAGAGAAAGCTGCAGGAAGGGGAGGGATTAAATTGGGCTTTGAGAAATAGAGACAATTCTAATATATGAGGAAAGATACAAGAAAACAGATAATAACTTAGAGCACAGGAAGGAGAGAATTACAATCTCAGGAGAATGGCATATACTTGGGCTTCTCAAATTTGAACATTAGAATCACCCTTCACCCTTGTGAAGGCCCAGACAGCTGAGTCCCACCCCCAGGTTCTGATTCAGCAGGGCTGGACTGGGACCCGAAAAGTTGCATTCTTGACAAATTCCCAGCTGATTCATTTGCTGCTGGTTAGGGACCCACACTCTGAGAAACACTGATCTAAACAAGAGGGCTCTCCACGCCGCATTTCAGATAAGACTTGTAATGGAGGTTCCTGTTTCAAAGCAGTGGGAATAAGAGGGAAAGCCTGCTAGGGTCCACTTTGTCAGATGCCCCCTCAATGCCACGAGCACCGCCATGTGTCCCTGTCACCTTCCTGCAGACTCCTCAGAGCCTCTCCCTCCCGTGTACCTCTCACTGTCCTTAACTACAATATTCACAGCTTGCAGGGGTATGAAAGAACCAAAGTATGTTGGCCTTCTCCTTCCTGGTCTTTTGCCACTTGGGAGAGATTTGCCTCCAGCCTGAACCAGACTACGTCCTCAGATGGTTTTCTTTAGCCCTGCACACATGCTCTTCTCCTGTGCACATCTATATTTTCATCAAATCCTTCCCACGTGCTGGTACACATCCCTCTGACCATAAGCACTGCTCTACCCCCGGGCCTCAAAGCAGCTGGGCCCCAAGGACACAATACTGCAGGGCGTATGACCATGGCCTACAGGGTAAGGCTTCCCGAATCCCACAGGTGCTTTTCCTCCTGACGAGACAGAGGGCCATGCAACTGACTTAAGAGTCAGATAGTCACTCGGCCTCTCACCACATAGTGTTTGGGTGATTTTAGAAGATCACTTGCTAAATGTCCTCAGTTTCCCCATCTTGTAAAGAAGATAAAATGGTACAATCCTCATTGTGACAATTTGAGATAATGGGATCTGATCCAACATGCGCCCAATAAATGGAAGCAAGTTCTGGGATATTCCACTGTTCAAGGTCATATCTTTATTACCTAACAAGTATTTAGTAACTGCCCTCTCTGTGCCCAGTGCTAAATATGTATTTTAGTTGAAAAGATAAGTGTCTGACTCTTGTTTTTGGCTCAGGTCATGATCTCACGGTCATAGGATTGAGCCCCCCTTGGGGCTCCAGGCTCAGCACAAAGTCTGTTTGTCCCTCTCCCTCTGCTCCTCCCCCCACTCCTGCTCTCTCTTGCTCTCTCAAATAAATAAATAAAAATAAAATCTTTTCCTCTTACACTGTTGGTGGGAATGCAAGCTGGAACAGCCACTCTGGAAAACAGTATGGAAGTTCCTCAAGAAGTTAAAAATAGAGCTACCCTAAGACCCAGCAATTGCACTACTAGATATTTACCCCCAAAGATACAAATGTAGTGATCCAAATGGACACCTGCACCCCAACATTCATAGCAGCAATGTCCACAATAGCCAAACTGTGGAAGGAGCCGAGATGTCCTTCAACAGATGAATGGATAAAGAAGATGCGGTCCATATACACAATGGAACATTACTCAGCCATCAGAAAGGATGAATACCCAACTTTTACATCAACATGGATGGGACTGGAGGAGATTATGCTAAGTGAAATAAGTCAAGCAGAGAAAGACAATTATCATATGGTTTCACTCACATGTGGAATATAAGGAATAGTGCAATAGGGGAAGGGAGGGAAAACTGAATGGGAAGAAATCAGAGAGGGAGACAAACCATGAGAAACTCTTGATTCAGGGAAACAAACTGAGGGTTGTGGTTAGGGAGGTGGGGAGGGGGTAACCAGATGATGGGCATTAAGGAGGGCACATGATGTGATGAGCACGGGGTGTTATATACAACTAATGAATCATTGAACATTATATCAAAACTAATGATGTACTTTATGTTGGCGAATTGAATCCTGAACAACCAGGGGGAAAACTGCAAGCAGTAAGGCCCTGCCAGAGGAACCAGCTCAAAGCAAAAGGAAAAGAACACCTTAAATAACTTTCGGTCATAATGACAATTTTGTCAAGGATTGTTATTATAAATAATAATAGATCTGTGATTGTTTGGGTACCTACCATGTCCCAGGCATATAAGTTTCATACATGAATTCTAAACCTTGTGACAGCTGGGCAAGGTCAGTATTATTAAGTCTATTTTATAGAAGAGGACACTGAGATTCAGAAGGAAAATTCCTGCCAAGGTCACAGAGCAGAGGAATGACAGGTTCATGATTAGGTCTATGTGACTCCAAATCCATGCTGTTTCTACCCCATGCCACCATGACTCTCCAGGGCCCATTAACCAAAAAGATGTGTCAGGGCCCACCAGGGGGCACAAAGGGAAGCCTAGCCCCCACCCCGATTCAGCCAAGATGGTCCAGATAGTTCTATAAAAAAGAATCCAGTGAAGATTCCATTGTGGGCTAGAAAGACAGGTTTGTAGCCACCACTCGGCTTCTCATGTCAGTAGTACCAGACCTTAATGAAGATTTTTCCTTGTGTGACCACTTTTCTGTTAGTCCAAAAATGCAGCACAGCGGTCAAGATAGTGACCTCTGAAGTCAGAGCACATGGATTTAAATCTTTACCCTAGAAGCTATGTAAGCTTGAACAGTCACTTACCTCCCTGTGCCTCAGTTTCTTCATCTGTTAAGTGGAGAAGAGACTAATAATAGAACTATCTTCATCAATTTGTTGTGAAGATTACTATATGTAAATGCTTAGAACATCCAGCCAACGGTAAGCAGTAGAGAATTGTTAACTATTATAACTATTATCAGTGAATCAGTGCTAATTTGAAAGGCTGCCTCTGATATTCCCTATACCCACCTATTTACCCAGCCCCAGAAATTACGATCCAAAAGGATACAACAAATATATTACCTCATTCTCTAGCAGCCAAGTCTCTTGAAGTCAATTGCTCATTAATCCTCTCACTCATTAATTATATCAGTCAGTCAGTCAAGATTTATTGAGCACGTCTTATATGCCAGGCAAAGTTCTAAGTACTGAAGATACAGGGATGAATTAAGGGAGACAAAGTTCCTGATCCCATGAAGCTTGTATCTTACTGGGGGAGACAATAAACAAATATAGATTATGTGAGTGATTCGTGTGGGAAGACAAAGCAGGATAAGTAGATAGAGAGTAGAGGTGGTATCACATAGAAAGACCACAGAAGGCCTTTCTGATTAGGTGATATTAGAGCACAGACTTAAATGAAGTTAGAAAGTGAGCCCCCTCCAAGATGTGGGAAGTGTTCTCCAAAGGGAGCAAACCCTCAGTGCAAAAAACATTCAGTGCAGTTTCTTGGAACCCTGTCAGGTTCAGGGAGTAAAGGAGATCAAACGAGGGATGTGGCCAAAGAACAGATATTACAGAGCTTTGTAGAACATAAGGCATGGGATTTCTAAGTGTGCTAGGAAGTTACTAGAGGGTTCTAGACAAGAGAGTGACATGATCAGATTTACCTTTTGAAAGATCTCTCAGGCAGCCATGGAGAGGAGACCGTAAGAAGATGAAAAGTGGAAACAGGGAGATCAGACGGGAGGCCTTTGCAGCAGTCCAGATGAGGTATGACCAAGGTCACAGAGCAGAAGAATGACAGAGGTGTGCCGGGTGGTCAAGATAATGGGAATAAGAGGTCAGTTTCTACACATGTCAAAGAGTAGGAGCCATCAGGACTTGCTGACACATTCAGCTGTGGATGAGTGAGAAACGGATAGTCAGTCACGACCTCAAGGTTTGGAGGACTCTTTAGTGTAGGTCTTCAACCCATGGAACAGAGTGCTCACCTAGGGAATGAAAAGAGACAAAGAAGGTGGTGGACTAAGCCTTGGGACCTTCTCACCTTTAAAGTTCAGGAAGAGGATCCAGGTCCAAGGGATCCAGGGAGGAAGAAGTGAGCCAATGGGATAGGCAGGGATCTAGGGAAGGGGGTGACCTACACGCTGTGAGAAAAAGAAGCTTTAAGATAGAAGTTGTAAAGGACTATTTCACATGGTGCTGAGAAACTGGTTAAATAAGATGAGGAAGGAAAATGGAGCACTGGATTTGGGAAAGTTTGAGCATCATGCCCTTGAAGAGAGCAGTTCCCTGCTGCATCAGAGGTGAAAGCTTGCTGTAAGTTAGCAGAAAGGAGGAGCTCAGGAAGTGTTAAGCATACTTTGAGAAGTGGTGTTGTAAGGCAAAATAGAGTGAGAGCTGGAAGAGACGAGAGATATGGGAGTTGTTATTTAAGATGGGAGATCGGATGGCAGGTTGTAGGCTCTTGGGTATGATCCAGGAGAAGGAAAAAAAGAGTGTTAAAGAGAGGAGATTAGTGCTGAAGCAATGCCCTTGAGTAGGGGAGAATGGATGGAGCTGGAGAACAAGGACAGAGGCCAGGTTCATCTGTACATGAGGCAGCAGAAGGCAGGAGACCAGCACAATGGGCAGCAAATGTGGGTCAGAGGACCTTCCTAACAGAAATCTCTTCTGATAAGGAAATCAAAACCCCCAGACACTGAGAGATTTTGTAATGAAATCTCTAAGTTAATGGCAGAGCTAGTTATTGGCAAAACCACCCTCAATCCCCCATGAAATTACACTACTGAGTATCAACCCACTAGAAGATATGTATTCCTGTTTCTGAACCCCACTGGATTCTTCCTTACAGTTTCATGGGTGTTGTTTGGGGGTTTTGTGGTGGTTGTTTTTTTTCCTTTAGTGATCTGAATTTCCCTTGAAATCTTTGGTCATCTGCCAAGCACTAATATAATGAGAAGTTTGGAATTGTGCCCTGAATGTCCACTTACAGAGATTTTAACCCCCACCCCCCTCCACTGACCATGCAAAAGGAAAAAGTATATAAATAAAAAAAAATTTTTTTAAACCAGTATCCATTGGATCCACCTACATTTTTTCACAATGAGGTCAAATGAGCCCTGACTTCAGACTACAGTGCCCAGCAGAGTGCCCTGCCCACAATGAATGTTTGTTGAAATCTATTGAATAAATCAGTGAACCATTTATACTACAAGTTGTTAGAATTTCTGAAGCTGAGCTAATTCTTTCTCAATACTGATTCTAATGTTTCAACTGTGAAATCAACTTACCTAAGGGTGGGTTCTTTTCACATTTTTTTGTAGACTGAAAATTGAACAATCGCTTGTGAATGCATGGGCAGATAATTTCAAATCACTTAGGCCCAATGATTGGTGCCCGGCCTTAAGAATAAGGGTTAACTGCTATTTTATCATCAGAAAATAACCAATTTAACCCCAGGATAATTAAACCAGAATATCATAAAGACCAAGGGTCAGAGGTCTATGACATGCAAGTTTCACATGGCACCCAAGGGTCTCCTGCTCATCACAGAAGAGACCAGCCAGAAGTAATCACCTGTCACCTTCGGATCTCTGTCCTGCTAACAAGTCCTGAGCCATTCTTAACTTCAGAAGGCTACCCACCAATCTTTGCTACTGTTGTAATTGATTATCAAGCCATGAACTTGTCAGCCTTCCCCGATGTAAGCCCTTCATTTCTCAGGAGTTAGGGAGTATGTCACCTTCATTCCTTGCATGCAGCATGGGGTGATGTCCAGGGCAAAGGAGAGGCTCTCTTCTGCTTTTTTTCCTACTCTAGCTTTATTGAGATATAATTGACAACATTGTGTAAGTTTAAGGTGTACGATGTGATGATTTGATACATTACAAAATGATTACCCGAATAAGGTTAATAAACATGTCCATCTCACATGGTTACCATTTTTGTATGTGTGATGAGAATTCTTAAGACCTATCCTCTTCACAATTTGCAAGTATACAATACAGTATTGTTAACTGTAGCCATTATGCTATCTATGTATTACATCTCCAGAACTTATTAATCTTATAACTAGAAGTTTGTTCTCTTTAGCCAACTTCACCCAACTCTCCCCACCCACTCCTGGCAACCACCAATTTACTGTTTCTATGAGTTCAGTTTTTTTAGATTCTACATATAAGTGAGATCATACAGTATTTCTCTTTCTCTGTTTGACTTATTTCACTTAGCATAATACCCTTAAGGTCTATCCATGTTGTTGTAAGTGGCAGAACTGCCTTTTGTATGACTGAATAATCTTTTATTACATACATCACATTTTCTTTATTCTTTCATCTACTGACAGACACGTTTCCATGCCTTGGCTACTGGTAAAAAAAAAAAAAATGCTGTAATAAACATGGAGTCAGATATCTCTTGAAGATAATGAATTCATTTCCTTTGGTCATATACCCAGAAGTGGGATTGCTGGATCATATGGTAGTTCTATTTTTAATGTTTTGAAGAACTTCCATAGTGTTTTCCACAGTAACTGAACCAATTTAGAATTACACCAATAGTGTGCAACCGTTTCCTTTTCTCCACATCCTTGCCAACCCTTACCTCTTGCCTTTTTGATGAATATCCATTCCAACAGGTGTGAGGTAATGTCTCATTGTGGATTTGATTTGCCTTTCCCTGATGTTTAGTATTGTTGAGCATCTTTTCATGTACCTATTGGCCATTTGTTTGTCTTCTTTGGGAGAAAAAAGTCTACTGGTACTTTGCCCATTTTTAATCAGATTATTATTTCCCCCCATTGATATGTATGAGTTCCTTGCATATTTTGGATTTGTAAGATATGTGATTTGTAAGATATGTGATTTGCAATATTTTCTCCCATTCCAGAAGTTGCCTTTTCATTGTGTTGATCTCTTCTTTTGCTAGGTAGGAGCTTTTTAGTTTGTTGTAATTCCACTTACTTATTTCTGCATTTGTTCCTTGTGCTTTTGGTATCATATCCAAAAAAATCATTGCCAAGACCCATGTCAAGGAACTTTTTCTTTATGTTTTCTTCTAGGAGTTTTATGGTTTCAAGTCTTATATTTACATCTTTATTCCATTTGAGTTGATTTTTGTGGACATTGTAAGATAGTAATCCAGTTTTATTCTTTTGCATATAAATATCCAGTTTTTCCAACACCGTTTATGGAAGACACTATCTTTTCTCCATTGAATATTCTTGGTTCCCTTGACGAATATTAGTTGACAGTATACGCATTGGGTTTCTGTGCTCTCGATTATCTTCCATTGATCTATGTGTCTCTTTTTAGGCAGTACCATATGTTTTGATTAGTATATTTTGTAATACAGTGTGAAATCAAGGAGTATGATGCCTCCACCTTTCTTCTACTTTCTCAGAGTTTCTATTAAGAATCTTTTGTAGGGGCGCCTGGGTGGTTCAGTCAGTTAAGCATCTGTCTTCGGCTCACATCATGATCCCAAGGTCCTGGAATCGAGCCCTGCATTGGGCTCCTTGCTCGGCAGGGAGTCTGCTTCTCCCTCTCCCTCTCCCTGCCGCTCCCCCTGCTTGTGCTCTCTCTCTCTCTCACTTCTCTCTCTCTGTGTCAAATAAATAAATAAAATCTTAAAAAAAAAAAGAATCTTTTGTGGTTCCATGTGAACTTTAGTTTTCTTTTTTCCTATTCCTATAAAAAAAAATACCATGTAATTTTGATAGGGATTACATTATATCTATAGATGACTTTTGGGAGTATGAACATTTTTAATGATATTAATTCTTCAGATCCATGAACATGAGATATCTTTCCATTATTTATGTCTTCTTCAATTTCTTTCATCAATGTCTTATAGTTTTTAGTGTACAGATATTCCATATCCTTGGTTAAATTTATTCCCAAGTATTTTATTGTTTTTAATGTTATTGTAAATGAGATTTTTTTTCAGATAGTTCATTGTGGGTATAAAAATGCAACTGATATTTATATATTGATTTTGTAGCCCGCAACTTTAAGGAATTTGCTTAGTAGCTCTAGCAGTATTTAGTGGAGTTTGGGGGGATATTCTATATATGAAAAATAATATCATTAGCAAACAGAGAGGTATGTACTTCTTTTCCAATTTGGATGCCTTTTATTTCTTTTTCTTGACTAAATGCTCTGGCAAAGACATCCAGTACTCTGTTGAATAGGAGTGGTGAGAGTAGGCACCTTCTCTTGATCCTGATTTTAGAGGAAGAGGCTTTAATCTTTCACCATTGTGTATGATGTTAGTGGTGGAATTGTTATATATGGCCTTTATTATTTTGGGGTACATTCCTTCTATACCCAATTTTTTGATAGTTTTTATGGAAAAAAAAAGGATGTTGAAATTTGTCAAATGTATTTTCTGCTTCTATTGGGATGGTCATATAGCTTTATATTTCATTCTATTAATGTGATGTAGCACATTTATTGATCTACATATGTTGAGCCATCTTTGTATATAGAGGATGAATCCCTCCTGATCATGGTGTATGATCCTTTTAACATGCTGTTGAATTTGGCTTGCTAGTATTTTGTTGAGAATGTTTGCATCTATGTCATCAATGATATTGACCTATAATTTTCTTTTCTTGTAATGTCCGTATCTGGTTTTCATATCAGAGTAATTCTGGCCATGTAAAATGAGTTTGGGAATGCTCCTTCCTCCTCAATATTTTGGAAGACTTTGAAAAGAAATTGACTTTCATTCTTCTTTAACTATTTGTTAGAATTCATCAGTGAAACTATCTGGTCCTGGGGTTTTCTTTGTTGGGAGGTTTTTTATTTTTAATTCAATCTTTTTATTCCTTATCAGTCTATTCAGATTTTCTATTTCTTTATGATTCAGTCTTTTTTAAGATTGATTGATTTATTTTAGAGAACGAGTAGAGGAGAGGGGCAGAGGGAGAGGGAGAGAGTCCCAAGCATACTCCTCACTAAGCACTGGGCCCAACGCAGGGCTCAATCTCACAACCCTGAGATCATGACCTGAGCTGAAACCAAGAGTCAGTCGCTTAACCCACTGAGCCACCCAGACACCCCAATGATTCAGTCTTGACAGGTTGTATGTTTCTAGGAATTTGTCTATTACTTATACGTTGTCCAATCTGTTGGTTTAAAATTGTTGTCTCTTTGTATTTCTGTGGCATTGGTTATAATGCTTCCTCTTTTACTTACAATTTAATTTATTTGAGTCCTCTCTCTTTTTTCTTGATTAGTCCAGCTAAAGTTTTGTTGATTTTGTTTATCTTTTCAAAACCAACTTTTAGTTTTGTTAATCTTTTTTATTGTTTTCATATTCTCTATTTTATTTATTCCTGTTCTAATCTTTATTATTTCCTTCTTTCTACTAACTTTGGGTTTAATTTGTTCTTGTTTTTCTAATTCCTTGAGCTGTAATGTTAGGTTGTTTTTTTGAAATCTTTTTTTTTTCCCGATGTATGTGTTTATAGCTATAAACTCCCTTCTTAGAACTGCTTTTGCTGTATCTCATAAGTTGTGCTTCTATTTTCACTTGTCTTGAGGTATTTTTTAAAAGATTTTATTTATTTATTTGAGAGAGAGAGAGAGCACAAGAGGAGGGAAGGGGCAGAGGGAGAAGGAGAAGGCGACTTCCCACTGAGCAGGGAGCCTGATGTGGGGCTCAATTCCAGGACCTTGTGATCATGACCTGAGTTGAAGGCAGATGCTTAACTGACTCAGACACCAGGTGCCCTATCAAGGTGTTTTTTAATATCTCTTTTGATTTCTTCTTTGATACATTGGTTGCTCAAGAGTGTGTCAATTTCCATGTATTTGTGAATTTTCCAGCACTCCTCCTGTTATTGATTTCTAGTTTCATACCATTGTAATAGGTAAAGGTAATTAATATAATTTCAATCCCCCTAAATTTTTTAAGACTTGTTTTGTCAAGTGCTCAGCAGGGAGCCTGCTTCTCCCTCTCCCTCTGCTTGCTGCTCTGCAGGTGTGGACTTACTGTTGCCATTTTGTTAACTATTTTCTGACTGTTTTGTAGATCCTTTGTTCCTTACTTCTTGCTTTCTTCTTTTGTGATTTGATGACTATTTTGTGGTGGTATGCTTCGATCTAATTTATCATGTTTTATGTAACATCTACAGGTTTTTTCTTTGTGGTTACCATGAGGCTTACATAAAATATTTTAGAGTTATAACATTTTATTTTAAACTGATAAGAACTTAACTTGATAGCATACAAAAACTTTATGCTTTTAAACACCACACACACACCTCACACTTAGGGTTATTAATGTTACATTTACATCTTTTTTATATTGTGTATCCAATAACAAATTACAATAATTTTGGTAATTTTAAGACAATTTTTAAACTTTTAAATTTGAGTTGTAAGTGCTTTATGCACTACCATTACAATAATAAAGAATCTGACTTTTACTATTTATCTGTACTGGTGAGTTTTAAACATTCATATGGCTTTTGTAATGTTAATTAGCATCCTTTTATTTCAGCTTGAAGAATGCCTTTGGTCTAGCGGTGATGAACTCCCTTAGCTTTTGTTTATTTTGTTGCTCTCTCTCTTTCATTTCAGAAAAACAGCTTTGCTGGGTATAATTTTCTTGGTTGCCAGGGTTTTTCTCCCCTTTAAGTATTTTTATCATCCTACTCTCTCCTGGCCTGAAAGTTTCTCCTAGAAATTCACTTATAGTTTTATGGGGACTCCCTTGCTTGTGACAAGTGGTCTTTTCCCTTGATGCTTTCAAAATTCTCTTTGTCTTTGACTTTTAAGAATTTAATTATAATGTTTCTCAGTTCAACCTACTTAGGGTCTTTGGCCTCATGAATTTGGATGGCCATTTCTCTCCCTAAGTTTGGGAAGTTTTCAGCCAGTATTATTTTAAATAGGCTTTCTATCCCTTTCTCTTTCTTTTCTATTTCACAATTCCCATAATGCATATATTGTCTCTTCTGATTCTACCCCATAAGTCCTGTAGGCTTTCTTCCATCTTTTTCATTCCTTTTTCTTTTTGCTCCTCTGACCAGATAATTTCAAATGACCTATCATTGAGTTCACTCATTCTTTCTTCTGGTTGGTTGAATCTACTGTTGAAGCTCCCAGTTGAATTCTTCAGTTTAGTCATTATATTCCTTAGCTCTTAGATTTTTGTTTGGTTGGTTGGTTGGCTTTTTTGATGGTTTCTATTTCTTTGTTAAAATAAATTTCTCATTTTGTTCATGCATTTTTTTCCCCAAATTCATTTAGTTATCTGCATGTTCTTTTAGTTCACTGAAATTCTTTAAAATTATTCTGAATTTTTTGTCAGACAGTTCATATATCTCCATTTATTTAGGGTTAGTTATTAGAGCTTTATTAGCTTCTTTTGGTGGTGTCATGTTTGCCTGATTCTTTGTGAACCTTGATTCCTTGCACTGGTATCTCTGCATATGAGTAAGCACTCTCCTCCCAGATTTCACAGGTTCACATAACCAGGGAAGGACCTTCATCAGTCAGTTCATCTTAGGGTGCTGGATGGGTTATCTGGTAATGTCTGTGGACAGATGGGACTCTCTATAGGGGTCCCAGTTGGGCAAGGCCATTGCCCATGCTTTCAGGTGGGGTGGTACTGCTGGCTAGGCTTCATGGTTGGGTAGGCCTGCTGGTAGGCTTCTGCAGTCAGGTGGGGTCACTATCTGGGCCCTGCAAGCACCTCTGGTCAGGGAAGGTCACAGGCTATGTTTCTTGGCAGAGCAATGCCTCTGGTTCGACACCACAATTGAGCAGAACTGTGGGCTGTGCCACACAAACACTCCTTGTTGGGTGGAGTCTCAGGCTGTGCTTCCTAACTAGATGGTGTCTCTGACTGGATTTTGTATTCAGACAGGGCTGCAGGTAGGGTCTTACGGTCAGGTAGAGTCACAGACTGGGCTTTGCAATCAGGTAGGCCACTGGCTGAACTCCACTGTGGGGCAAGGTCAGACCCAGGCTCTCTGGTTGGGTGGGACCTCCAGCTGTTTCCTAAAGTTGAGTGGGTCTGAAGACTATGCCCTGTGGTTGGGTAGTGTCACTCTCCAGGATCTCTGGTCAGGTGAAGCCACAGCTATGTTTTGCAACTGGGCATGCTCACTGGGTGGTCTCACTGCCTGGGTGAGGTCAGTGTTCAGCAGTCAGGCAAGACCATAAGCTGGGCTCCAGAGCTGCTCAGGATCACTGCTTAGGCTCCCTGGTTGTGTAGGACCACAGGCTTTGCTCAACAGTTGAGCAGGGATGCAAGTTTGACTCCCTGCATGAATGGGTCTGTCAGTTAGGCTCCCTGGCTGTCCAGGCTCTGTGGCTAAGCTTCCTAGTCAGACAGGACTGGTGGCCATGCTCAGCTGTTATGGAGGACTGTAAATTTGCTTCCTTTCCCAGGAAGGGCTGTCAAACAGGCTCCACAACTTGTCCCCATTGGCTAGGGACTCAAATCAGGCAGAACTGATGACCAAACTCCCTGGATAGATGGAGCTCCCAGCTTGGCAAAGCGGCTGGCTAGGATCTCTCCTCAGATGCCACTGCAAGCAGGAAGGCAGTCTGCCTAGATCTGAGCACTGGTTGTTGTCCTATCTGATCCCCAGTGGTCAAGCCCTGCAGATTTTCTCAGTGATCCCCAAGAGGCAAGACCCGGGGGGACCTTCTGAGAAGCATCTCATAACATTGAGGGACCTGGATTCCACCTTGGGCTCTCTTTTCCTACTGGAGAAGCCATAGGCCCATGAGGGCCCCCTGTGGTACAGTGATGGCCTGGGGAAGGGGAAATGTGATCAAAGTGAAATCACTCCTTTTACCCTTCTAATGCAGTCTTTCTTAGTCTCTGTGATCCAGGTGGGTGCTTCAGCCCCAGCCCAGGTTCTAGAGTTTTCATGCTAGTGTCTTACCCTGATGTATGGTTGCTAGTTGGTCTTCTTGTGAGGGGGACTGAAGTTGAGAACAACTTGTGTTGGCATCTTCTCATTTGCTCTTGAAAAAGGACAGAAATAAAGAATCAAATCACATCAGATTTAAGTGAAAATATCAATGATAATATTGCAGTTGTCAAGGGCAATATTCACAAATAAGGGAAAACTAGAAGAGTAATCTTGAAGTCTTGCCTCTAAAAAAGAAGATAGTGTAATAGGACAAGTAATAAGAGTAACCAATGGGATGTTGTAAGAAGAGTATAATATTTGACTCTGAATAGCATGCATTGTCCACATTAGACAACACATGGCTTTGGAGCTACAAGATTTCTAGTCATAGACCACCTCTCCCGGCTGTGTGACCTTGAGTCAGTCATGTAATCTCTCTGAGCCTCAGATTCCTTGACTATAAATATAAAAGAGTGCCTGCCTTCTGTATTAGCTGAGAAGATTAAATGACATAAGATGTGCAGGGGGATGAGCTTGGCTCTTGTCCCCCATTCTGGCGTTCACCAATCTTAAGCTCCTTCCTCCACACTGAAACATCTGCTTATCTATAACAAGCGCTCAGAAAATTGCAAGAAACATTTAAATCACCTATTGTGCTCACATATATGGCCAGCCCTGTAAGTGGGGAATTTATTGGTAAATGGATTTTCCCAGCACTTCTTTCTCATGCCTTCACCTCTTGATCTGACATTTCAGGTTCACAGGGAACGCTAATGCAACAGCGGATTGTCACATACATAAAAGTTAGTGAATATCATTTCTGATGTATAACTGTTCAAAAAAAAAAAAAAGAATATTTTAAACACATTTGAGTTTTCCCCTGACTAAAGCATTGAGTAAAATCAGTGTGGCTGATATTGGAGTGTTGATTGCCCTGGGAGTATGTGCTAATTTAAAATGGAGGGAAGCAGAGAGGGACAAGTGATGTGCAACATTCAAACATTTGGATCTGGTAAAATATTTCAAATCTGACTGTTTGAATTGTAAACCCTGAGGGTAAGAATGATGTCTTTTTGAATCTGTACAGCCCCAAGGATACCGTTCTTGCTCTGTAAACATGAAATAAAATAGTAATATTCATAGTTTGCCATGTACATTTCTTCAAACCTCTTGAGTCAGATACATCCAGTTGGGACTATTCCTAGTAGCTACTTAGAAAATAATTTCTAAGAAGATCACAGAAAGTTCTTTCGTTTTTTTCCAGAGTTTGTTGTTTCAGTCATCCTCCAAGAATAAAGAAATCATTCATCCAGGGAGCCTTCCTGAATTGATCAAAGGAGCTATCAGTTGCCCATCCCCATATTCTCTGGCCATGAATCTCTCTGCTGCTTTCCCAGAAACCCATCCAAATGAAAGGTTTAGACT
Organism: Mirounga angustirostris; assembly: GCF_029215605.1. Classification (NCBI taxonomy): domain Eukaryota; kingdom Metazoa; phylum Chordata; class Mammalia; order Carnivora; family Phocidae; genus Mirounga; species Mirounga angustirostris. The sequence continues at coordinate 96,482,044 of NW_026991711.1, read as the reverse complement.
TGTCCCTATTCCCCATAAAATAAAAATTACTAAAAGTAGCTTATCTTTTTATATAGTACAATTCAGCTAATATGCAATACCCCATTACGAGATAATGTGTCACCTTAACCAAACTACCCAAGTTCAAATCCCACTTATTTCAACTGTTACTTGTATGACCTTGGACAAGTCTTCTAATCCTTTGTGTCTCATTTCTTTATGTATAAAATTGGGATGATAATATTACCTACATCACAGGGTAGTTAGTTACTATATGTAAAGCATCTAGAACAGTGCTGGCACATAGTAAGGACTATATAAGTAATAGGCACTTTTATATAAGCCACAAAAGGCTGGTTAATGTTCAATACAAAACACCTAATACCCATCTGTAACAGAAATCATTTCGTTAACCACATCGGTCACAAAACACCCAGCAACACAGTCCTTCCATTTGACCTCCTCATCTGCCAAGACCAATAAGTAGTCAAGACAACTACTATCTAAAAAAACCTAATGACAAGTGACAATTGTCAAGGGGTACTAGATCACCCCTTAACAATTTCCTGAGGTTTAGTCCTGCCAGGAGATCTCCCCAAGTTTTCAAATCACTTGATAAACAAAAATAGTAAGACAAGAACTCCTATAAAGTCGGAAGCTGGAATCCCAAAAGGTTGAAATTTATCCCAGTTCTAACTTGGGAACTCCCTTCAGAAAATCAGGGATATCAGTTAAACACTGTTTTGATTCCCAACTGTTCATTCAGAAACCAGCCTTATTCTGTTTGAAGGAGTTGAACGCAAGCAGCTGTCTGTTGGGAAAAAATAAAGTCAAAGGAATATCTGTGAGGGGCACCTGGGTGGCTCAATTGGTTAAGCGTCTGCCTTCGGCTCAGGTCATGTTCCAGGGTCCTGGGATCGAGTCCTGTGTTGGGAGCCTTGCTCAGTGGGGAGTCGGCTTCTCCCTCTCCCTCTATCCCTCCCCCAGCTCATGCTCTCTCTCTCTCTTTCAAATAAATAAATAAAATCTTTAAAAGAAAATGCGTATCTGTGGTACTAACCTCTGAGGTCAGTTCTTTCGGTGAAACACAGAACGTCCCATAGAAGGGGCACCATAGAAGCACTGCCTATCCCACCTCACTCTCATCCTTGTACTTCAGCCACACCTAATTACTCACTGTCCCCCAATATACCTGGCATTTTGTGTCTGTGGCCCTCATAAGAAATGCTGCATCTGCCTCGAACAGTCCTATCTCTCCCCACCACCCTTTCCCCACAGTAAACTCTATTCAGCTTGACTCAACAAAATTCTCCTTGAAATATTTCCCAATTCCGGGGCACCTGGGTGGCTCAATCGGTTAAGCGGCTGCCTTCGGCTCAGGTCATGATCCCAGTGTCCTGGGATCGAGCCCCGCATCGGGCTCTCTGCTCGGCGGGGAGCCTGCTTCTCCCTCTCCCTCTGCCTTCCTCTCTGCCTAATTGTTCTCTCTATCTCTCTGTCAAATAAATAAATAAAATCTTTAAAAAAAAAAAAAAAAAGAACTCATGTGAAATGTTTCCCAATTCCCAAGCAAATCTGGCAGTTCTCCTCTTTAGATTCCACATGAACTAATTTACCTTTAGCTTCTTTACTGTTCACTGCACTTGTCTCTCCTTGCTATTGAATGCTAAGCTGCTGAAAGGTAAGGATTGTTCCTGGTGTTCCTTTATATCACTAACCTCTAAAAAATGAAATGTACATAATAGGAGAGCAAGAACCACTCAATAATTTAATTAACTCAAATATGGGTTGGGAGGGGAAGCTTGAAAAATAGAGAACTTAAGAAGCACACATATATGCACAATGCTAGATCACCCCTTAACAATTTCTTGAGGTTTAGTCCTGCCAGGAGATCTCCCCAAATTCTCAAATCACTTGATAAACAAAAACAGTAAGAGGAGAACTCCTATAAAGTCGGAAGCTAGAATCCCAAAAGGTTGACATTTGTCCCAGTTCTAACTTGGGAACTCCCTTCAGAAAATCAGGGATTCAGTTAAACACTGTTTTGATTCCCAATGAAGAAAACATACCATCTGGAAGTGAACCCCGCATGCAGAAGGTCTGACATGAGCACAGCTTTCTACTGATGTGTGTTGACAGTGGGAAGGAGAATAAAGGAAGTGTGAAAACATTAATTTTTGCAAACTACTAACCCAGGAACATAGAGGCAAAATTTAAGAAATGATTTCTATACTTTATTCCACCCTGTACCTATACGTCCTTGTCCAAAGTGATTTCTTTGCTCCAAAAGAATAGAACATTCCATTTGTTCAATTAGTTGCTTTAATTGTGCCAGGAAATCAGACTTAAGTACTCTGCTCGTATCAGGAAAAAAAGAAAAAAATATATATATGTATATATTACAAGAGTTAGACAAAAGCACTATATAAAATGCATCCCAGAAGCCTTTTCTCAGATCTGTGCAGAGCTTATTTCAGTAATGTATCTCAACAGTGACACCTATAGATGTGTTAAGAAATGTGTTTGTCATTTCACTGGTAGAGAACCCAACTAAGCTCTTTTTCAATTCCAAAGAAAACATTCCTGTTGTACTTTGACTCTTTAAGTCATGTACTTATTATTAATTTGCCCTTATTTAATCTAGCTGAGGTTTTGTTTGTTTGTTTGTTTGTTTGTTTTCTGAAGCTAAAGTTTAAAATATCCCAGAAAGTCAAAGGCACATAATGCATTTACATTTGGGTCAAACTCATTTTCATAAATAAAACAAATAGCTGGAAATGAATCACTGTTTGTCCATTTGAACATAGGAAGGATAGAGTGTCTGGCCAAAGTTAATCCGCCTTAAGATAAACACAGTAAAGAAAATTGAGGATGAAATAAATTCATCAATCTAGTGACAATTGCAAGGTGCTGGGGAAAACAGAAGATGCTTGACATACATCCTCTCCAAAGTCAGAATCTTTAATGAGGATAAGCAAGGTGAAGATTGCATTCCCAACTGCTTACGCTCTGCCACTCAAATCATAAGGACCTATTCAACTGAATCACAACACAGAAAATTGATTAATTTTGTATTAGCCCTTCTTCTCAGGTGGTCCAAAAGCAAAACCTGGGAATCTTAAGTTCTCTGAATAAATCTGATTATGTTTATCCTTTCTGTTCAGAACTCTTTTGTGACTAAGTAAATAGGCATTCACTTCCCACATCACACCCGTGACACACCCAACCCCACAGTGCAAACAGGATGGGAGTTATGCCCATACAAAGTGTCTAAACGACTGTACAATTAGCTGAAAATGCAAGTTCAAACAGCAGTTTCTACTGAATTGAATTTCTCATCTTAGTAACAACAGCAAAAAAGCTACATGGTACTAATGAAGAAGTATGCTGAGCAGTGAAACGTGTATCCTAATAAGACCTCCTTTAAAAAGTAAATACAAAAGCCAGTCTACATTGAAAGTGATCAAAATCAAAGCTGAAAAAGAAAAGTACTACTACTAGGTGCAACCCCCAGGTAAAAAAAAAAAAAGAAAGAAAAAGAGGAATTCAATTCCCAGGATTAACCACCTAAATTCATGCATAAGCATGCAAAAACATTAAAATCTAAAAAGGCTGGAACAAACACAGTGAAAACTAATCAATGCAGTTCCTGGCAGGCAAAGAAACATTAACAATAATATAACAATAATAGCATGGGGTAGTGGAGAGAGAAATTAACTAGAAATCTGAAGACTTGGGTTCTGGTTCATTTCCATCTGTGGTGGATGACCTTGGAGAAAATGAGTGTCTTTGAATAAAGTTCTAAATTTTTATTTCCTTACCTGTAACAGTTTAGAGCTGACCTCATTTAACTCTGCAGGGATCCACAGCCTTTTGAAGTCGTGATCTTCATCGTCACCCCGTCCATCATATGCGCTATCACGACCACCATTAGAGAAAGATGGTGTCAGTCTGCTTCCAAAACTACAGTAACTCTTACTTTCTAAAAAAAAAAGATTTTATTTATTTATTCATAAGAGACAGAGAGAGAGAGGCAGAGGGAGAAGCAGGCTCCCCGCTGAGCAGGGAGCCCAATGTGGGACTCGATCCCAGGACCCTGGGATCATGACCTGAGCCGAAGGCAGACGCTTAACCATCTGAGCCACCCAGGCGCCCTACAGTAACTCTTACTTAATTGAACACAAGTGTCAAAGATTGAAGACCTAATTTCATCTTTCAAAAGTAGTCTATGAGAAAATTAACAATACCAAAATTCGGGGTGACGAGCTAGAGTTCTTCTAAGAGCAGACACATTGACTTGTCCGGTTAACCTCTGTACCCAATCAATCCATATTAAGTAAAACTTTTTTTTTTTTTCTGACGACCAAAGTAGTAAGACATGTTTATTTTTAGTAAATTTGGAAACTTTCCAAAAAAAAAAAAAGAAGAAAATTCATCCCCATTCCCACTGATACCACTGCCCCCTGCCAAAAAAAGTGCTATTAGTAAATTGGTGTTTTTACTAATAGATTTTTTTTATTTTTGTGAAGTCTGTTTTCTTTCCATAAGAATTATATATATATTTTTAAAGATTTATTTATTCATTTATTTGAGAGAGAGAGAGAGCGAGCACATAGAGGGAGAGGGAGCAGCAGACCCCCAGCTGAGTAGGGAGCCCGATGCGGGACTTGATCCCAGGACCCTGGGATCATGATCTGAGCCAAAGGCAGATGCTTAACCAACTAAGCCACCCAGGTGCCCCAAGAATTATATGTATATTTTAAAGAGCTAATTTTTTGATTAACCCATCCTGTCTATTGTTATTTTATGTTTCACTAAATTGTGTTCATGCGGCTATACAAAAGAAGTGGCCTGAAGTGTTTCAATGAAACCCTTAACATGCAAATTATATTCATTTCAAAATAAAAAGAAGTAAAAAAGCAAAGGATTCTAAATGGTTGAATCGGATTCCATTCTCCACTTAGTGACAACAAAAGCTACATGGTATTAATAAAGAGATACGCTGAAAAGTGAAATGTGTGCCTCATCAGACCTAAGATGAGGCTCGGTCAGTGCCCTTCTCGTGAAGATCCTCAAAACAAAGGTCATTAGGGACCCTAAATGTTCAAGATTGCTCTTTATTACTTTTACTTTTTGATAAAAGTCACCATCTCCCATCATTAGATAAAATCATAGAAAATTTTAGCATCAGGCCCCCCATAGGATGTGAGAAGGAACCAGAACAGCAGGACGTGCTTTTGTAGCCATTTGGAAACCCCCAAACTTAAGCTCTAGTAAAGTCTATGGCAGATTGACCCCTCAGGGTTGTCATGACCCAGGACACCTCTGTGAAGCCTTCTCTGCCTGTCCGGTAAAGGTACCCCTTTCCAATATCCCCTCTGCCCCCTGTGCTTGCTTCCACAGAAGCGCCTACTGAACCAAATTATATCTATTTGTTTACTCGTCCCCAGAGCTTGACTATGAACCCCTTAAGTCCATATCCATCTTCTTTGTATCACTAATAAACACCTAGCACTGAAGCGAAGTTGGTAATTAATGAACACATGAAATTTGGCCATTTCACGGCCACATCACGACCATTCAAAAAACCTCAGTTCCACACCCCAAAAAATCATTGGAAAGCACTGCGGGTCTTCAAAGAAGCCCCTTGAAGAGATGAAGAGAGTAATTGCATTGCTGATCTCATTGGTCTGACCCCCATCCCCCGCCAAAGGCCCCACTATCACAATATCCTCTCTCCGTTCCCTTTCCTTTCCTCTCTCAGGCTTCACCTTTGCTCTCTCAAAACTCCAACCACCAGCTGGCCCTGTGTGGGCATCACAGGAGTTGCCAACATCCCCTCCTGATGAAAATCAACTTAACTTTACTCAGCACCAACCAAAGTTAACTGACACTTAGGTCAGCACAACAAAAAATGCAGGCTTAGTAGCCTCCTGAGAGCAAAGGATCCCTCCCCCTCAGAAGCAGGCTTGAGGGAAGGCTATAAATACTTAAGGATTAATATTATTACCCTTGTCACAGAAACAAAATGAATTAATGATTTCCTGGACCGTGTCTGGGGATGACCTCAGTGCCTCCATCCCCTGATCCTTTTATCTTATTACATTTCCTCCCTGAAGTCTTCCCTCCTTAGAGCCAGAACTGTCATCTGTAAGTAATGGGCCATGTACACAGATCCTATTCCTTCAATGAACAGAGTTGGGGGACTGTTTCCGCCCCCACTCCCCTGTCTCCACGGGGTGCTCAATGGCTGTGTGTCATCCCTCAACAATTTTCGTCAACTTGCTCAGAACTTGCCTGAGGAGAAGGGGGGCTGGAGCGGAACCGTTTCTTTAATGGGATTTTAATGTGATCTTCAGCAAACTAATCTTATTTAGATATCATAGGCAGCCATGTAATCTTATCTGGGCACTCTGATTTCCTACAGAAAAAGGAAAGCTTTGTAATTCATTTTCAGCAACAGGAACACTTTAATAAAATCTGCTTCCGGAGGTTAAATGAGCAGATGAACAGCGGCAGCCCCAACACCCTATATCCATCTCACTGATTGGGACAACTGACAACAAAATGACCAGTACGAAGATTGTTTAAGTAAAACCGATGCTAAGAGCTAATGCCACTGTCATACGCCTCATCTTCTGGTGCCAGTGTTTCAGAGTCACGTGCCTAACTATTGAGGGACTGAGCTGAGATCTGAGAGGACTGCATCCCTGGCATGGTTCTACCACCTGCACACCAGCTGTACCCTAAACCTTGGTTTCTTTGCTGAAACTGATGACGCAGTGGCTTGGATTGTGACATGCGGGCACCCACGGTAGGCTTATAAATAGTTGCTCCTTCAAAACGATGTTTTTTAAATGTTCCTCTGAGGCCTGATTGGAGGAGTGGCTGGAGACCGCCACGAGGCAGAAGCATAGAGGAGGACTGGGGCCGCTGTGCTCACTCTGACCACGACCTCCAGCAATTCAGCTCTGGCCCCAAGCATGTGTAACCCACTCGTCCCGGAAGGAGTTCCAGGAAATACAATCTTCTCCATCTCACCCAGCGGTGTTGTTACAAATTGGCTCCCTGGAAACCCATCTAAATACCATATTCTTAATCCAGCCCCGCCTACTTCAAAAAATCATTGCAAGATCCTTAGCCTTACCGTTAATCAAGCTGAACAAACTGCTATAGACTGAATGTTTGAGTTCCTCCAAAATTCACTTGATGAAACCTAATCCCCAATGTGATGGTATTTGGAGGTGAAGCCTTTGAGGGGTGATTAGGTCATGAGTGTGGAGTCCTTATGAATGGGATTCATGTCTTTATAAGACAGACCCCAGAGGGGTGCCAGTGGGTTAAGCGTCTGACTCTTGATTTTGGCTCAGGTCATGATCTCAGGGTCGTGAGACCCAGCCCCAAGTTGGGTTCTGCACTGGGCATGGAGCCTGTTTTGGATTCTCTCTCTCCTTCTCCCTCTGCTCTTCCCCTCATCTCTCTCTCTCTCCCTCCTCTCTCTCTAAAAAAAAAAAAAAGAGAGAGAGAGACCTCAGAAAGCTGCCTTCCCCCTTCACATGTGAGGACAGTAAGAAGACAATTGTCTATGAACAGTAAGCAGACCCGGCACCTTGATCTTGGACTTCCTAGCCTCCAGACTGTGAGAAATAAATTTCTGTTATTTGTTGTTTGTTGTTTGTAAGTCACCCAGTCTGTAGTACTCTGTTATAGCATCCCAAATGGACTAGGACAATCCTTAATACAGCTCCCTCTTCTTTATGTGTATGTGTCTTGCCCCGAAGGGAAAACAGGGACTGTGCTTGCCCATCTGTCTACCCAAAGCATCTAACACAAGATCTGGTGCATAATAAATATTTGTTGCTTAATGAAGATCAATGCTGAATGTTTGTTGAACAAAAGGATGAGTCTTCGTATCACCCCTAAAGGCTACAGACCTAAGGACTCTATAGACACTATCTTCTTTAATTCTTACACACACACACACACACGTGCTATTTCTTTTTAGGGACTGACAAAGCTAAAGCTCAGAAAAGATCATTTGTACAACACACATCTTGTAAATGGACAGTTGGAATTTATTTTTTTTATTTTTTTTAAAGATTTTATTTATTTCTTTGACAGAGAGAGACACAGCGAGAGAGGGAACACAAGCAGGGGGAGAGGGAAAGGGAGAAGCAGGCTTCCCGCGGAGCAGGGAGCCCGATGCGGGGCTCGATCCCAGGACTCTGGGATCATGACCTGAGCCGAAGGCAGACGCTTAACGACTGAGCCACCCAGGTGCCCCGACAGTTGGAATTTAAATCCTGACTTCTCTAATTCCAAAGTCAAGTTATTTTCATTTTGCCATGATTTTTCACTGGTTTTTATAGAATCTATGAATTAGAATTAATATTAATAGACTCAAAGTATGCACCATTGGTTTTGTTAAAATAAACATTAGTTCTTAGAGCCTCTCAACTTTATTAGATGCCACAAAGTAAACATACTAATCATCAAGACTGTGCCCATTTGCTGAGGAATTAAATCAGTCATATCTACTGAGGTATCTTCTCCCCCTAGAACTTCATTGTTTTGTTAAGGAAAACCTTTCACTAAGGGAAAGCCAACCCTGTGTGAGTCAAAAAGGAGCCACCACCCACATACGTGGTAAGATTTAAAGGAAACTTCTACTTGTTCTCAGAATATCCCTACCACTCTGTCTTAGCTCAGGTCCCTAGAAACAGATTCTGAGATGATGGTTTATATGTAGGAGGTCTGGGGGGAGTATGTTTGGGAAGGGCACCAGTAAGGGAATGAGGGATGGGTTGGGCAGAGGGAGGAGTTGAACCATGATACAGTTTCAAGAGAGGCCGCAGCAGCTTCTACAGGGAGCTCTAGAGCTATATGGCCCTTCCAAGTTGTCCCCAGTTGAGGTAAGAAGGTTAAATATTTACACCCCAACCTCAACCTCATCTCTATATGAGATGCAGGCAGCCTCCTGCAAGGTGCATGAACTTGGTTAAGGCAACTCCAAAAGAGTAAAGACAATGCCAGAAGGACACAGTTTAGTGCTTTCAACAGCAGACATTCTCAGCAACTGAGGAATGAGGGTGTCCATCATGAGAGGGGGGACTGGGTAGTGTAGCTTCCATTCCATCATTACATTTGGATCTACTTGCTTCTTCTTATAAGTTCACCCCACTTGGGAATAGCTCCTCCTCCTTCAGGCTGGTTCTATTTCCTGCAGAAACTTGGGAAGAAGGTTTGTGGGATGAACCATATCTCCTGTTGCTACATCTGCTCTTGAGGCTACACGTGAAACTCATTGTCTCTGTTTTCTATTATCATTCTAGATTTCTGTCATCCTTAGTTAGCACCTCACTGGTCTGGGTGGCTTATATAGTGGACTGACTGAGACCCTCACTCCTGAGAGGTCTGAGCCCCTAATCAATATGCCCTTCTCAAGCTCTGTGTGCATTCATTTACGTCAAGTTGGGCAAGAGATTACCAAGAGTTGCCCCAGTGGATCACCTCTGTGACAAACTCTCTCCCTTGTCCCCACTGTGGAATAGCAGCCCTGCCTCTTCCTGACCATCAGGGTCAATGATCTCTGCCAGGTCATGATTCTTTTATTTGCCTGCTGGCCTCTTGACATGAAGAATCCAAAGTTGGTAGGTAGCAACCTTAGACTAAAGCTTAAGGGACTCTTACTGCATTTCCCCTGCTACAGGCATTCTTTCTCTGGCAACCAAGAACAATAGACTTAGGACCTAAAGCAAAAGGACAAGAAACACAAACTCCCCCAATGGGTCACCATTTGTACTTCTACCCTTATTTCTCAGACCCTTGTAATCTATCCAAGAATGTTTTTTTTTTTTAATTTATTTAGAGTATATGCTCCTTTCAAAGTCCATTTCATTCTACTACCAAATCAGCAGCTTCTGGGTAGTGTGCTATGTGATATGCCCAGAGGATCCCAGGATCGCGTGCCTACTGCCTCATCTCCTTTGCTGTAATGTGGGTCCCTTCACCTTGGATAATCTTATGTAGATCCCTTGTCAATGGATAACTCATTCTAATTCCTTGAGTCCTAGTTCTGGCTGAGGCACGGGGTACAGGGAAAGAAAAACCATGTTCAGAATATATGTTGACCCCACTCAAGACAAATCACTGTCCTTCTAGGGTGAAAATGTTCTAACATAATCAGTCACCATGAAAAGGCTGGTTGTTGTCCTTGAGAAATGTTGTTACAGCAAGGGTTCAGGGTCCATCTCTGTTGCAGGAAGGCTGACCACTTGGCAGCAGCATAGTTCGATCAGACTTGGTAAGAGAAAGCCCTTACTGCTGGCCTTACATACATCCTCTCCCTACCATCATGCCAATCACTAATGAGCCCATTGTACCTGCATTAGAGTGGCTCATGACAGAGGCTAGCTGACATGAACTCACCAAGACTACCTCTTTCTTTGGCTCTTTGGTGGCTTTTCCATGGTGGATTCTCACTGATGGCATTAATATGGCTTCTAAGATCACACTTTGTGCCCACTCCCATAGGTCCATCCACATGCCTTCATCCTCCTGATCTATCAGTCTTTCTCATTCCAGATCCATGACCAACGAACAAAGATATTCACCAAGAATTTATGTATGTTCTGACCTAGGACCCATTCTATTTCTAAACAAGGCAGGTGATCTGGTGTAACATCCAAGTCTTTGCTCCTCAAAAGTTTTCCCATTGCTCTGTTTTTCAGGGAACGCCTTGAATGGGGCTGAAGTGTAGAATTAAGATCATTTTCAGCTTGTAACTCTCGCCCCTAGGAACACCATGTTCTCTAGAACTCTCTGTGGGTTGTGCCAGGCTGACCTTGCCACTCATTACAATTTTACCCACTTTGCTTCTGATTTAGTGTCTCCACCCAGCCCCTATTATTTAGGATCTGATCAACCCCATGCAGTCAGGGAGCCTGGTTCTGTAACAGCACCTCCTACCGTCAGCCCTGGCCTGATCTCAGCACTGCTGGTCCACTCTCAACAGGGTGGCCCTAATTGCTTTGCTAAATGGAGTGTCCCTGCAGGCCCTCTTAATACACGCAGGCAGCCTTCCTCCTTTTCTTAGCATATCCACGCGAACATGCCCCCTTTTCCTGTGCCTTGTGATCCTTTCTTCCATTGTCTGCCACTGCAGCTCCAACGTCTCTACTTCCCATTGCCTTGTCTAAGCATCCAAGAGTCATCCCAGCAGCTTGTTAGCACAGTCTCCCAGGGTCCTCTTCTATATCGTGGGAGAAATAAATCCTGGATCACAGGCTAATGCTCTCATTTTGATCAATTCTCCCTTATCCGACTTCACGTTTTATCACCCCTTGATTCAACACCCTCAGGATCCAATTCCGTACATGCTATCCGGGATCTGCAGGTATGTAAATAGCCAAGTCCTGCAGTACCTTTTTTCCCCTCAGCAGACCAAGCATCTCACTGGCCAAGTTATGTCATGATTTGACAATAATTATGGGTCCGGTAGCCAAGTGAGGGATGGAGTTTTATCCTGAGGGTTGCACATGGTATCATGCAGATAGAGGTCACTGCATTGTCTTCAAGCAAAGGAGGGAGCACTTGTCTTTCTTTTTTTTTTTAAGATTTTATTTATTTCGTTTTTTTTAGGAAGAAAAGAGAGCAGGGAGAGGAAGAGAGAGAATCTCAAGCAGACTCCCCAGGCTAAGCATGAAGCCCAATGCGGGGCTCGATCTCATGACCCTGGGATCATGACCTGAGCTGAAATCACAAGTTGGACGCTTAACCGACTGAGCTGCCCAGTGTGCCATCTCTGCAAGTTGGAGGGTGCAGGGAAAAGGACAGTTTCAAGCTTCTCGAGTGCAATGACACAAATATCACTGTCTCAAGTCTCAAAGTCCCACTCTAGCCAAATCAGGGTTCTGACTTTGGCATAGAAGACTTGCCAACCTTTAGAATTTCACGTTCTCTGGAGTCCCACCACCCCAGGCCAGGCCTGCTCCTCAGCTTTGTCTGCTCTCCAGCTACGAGAGACTCGGGGTCTCTTAGGCTACCAAGGAGACCTTCTTGTTGTCACACATGGCCCCAAATTGGTGATGAGTCACCTTCAGCCTTTTGTTGTACTTCTCCAATGACTGATAGCACTTACCAACATCCACCTGATTCTATATTCCTTATATTCACCACTTCCCCTGTACCTTCCAAACAGCTGAGCTAGGGCACCAGCTAGTGTGTTCCTAGCTCGTGACACCTCATCCCAGTTTTAATCATTTTACCTACTGTATGCCCCAGGCTCCTCCTTGCCAGCAGGCCAGTGAGTGATCTAGTTCCAAAATAGCATCTAAGAGACTGCTTCTTAGGACCATGTTTGTTATCACCTGGCTCAGGTCAAAGATTTGCATGCAGCAGTCTTATTGAAGGGTGTGCTCAGCAACAAAACCCCTGCAGAAATGAAGGAAGCCAGGGGAGCAGAGAGCAGTTGAACTGCCCGGCCTTGGTGACGCGAACGTCAGCCAAGCCCATACAGAGCTTGGCAGGTAGGAGAGCCTTTCACACTTGTCCCTCAGTGTGGCAAGGCAGACTGGCCTTTGTACTTCTGGGTCACTAGTCACTGAATGTGGTTAGGGCACAAACTCGGCGAGGCAGCCGCTGTGGCTTTTGGAGAGGAATGCAGCCCCAGGGCACTAGTGGCCAGAGCTGAGAAGTTGGGGGAATGAGCTCCTCAGCCCAGAAGGGGGATCTAGGTGGTGCACCTCCCCTTCCACCATACCTTCCCTTGCATTAAGGCATTGAAGGATATTTATTCCAATTGCAAGAGAAAGAGACTGGCAGATTGATAAACATAACACCCAGATCACAGTGGTGTGAGGGATTAAACCCAGAAAAGAATGAAGAACTGAGAGACAGAAGACAGATCTGGCAAATTTTGGTGAGGAGAGAGATGAGAAACATCATGGATCCTGCAGTGTTGCCTTTAGGGTACTCCAGCTTGGGCAGTCCCATGGCCAAGGGCTGATGTAAGAGCTCGAGGTTCTCAGAAAGGAGAAGGTACAGAAAAATGAGAGAGAGAGGGAGACAAAGAAGAGGATGGAAAGCTGTCCAACATGGCAAGCTATGTGACAAGCTTTAAGTCTATTATTATATATTACATATCTTCATTTGTAGCCAAGAAGGGAAGGGAGTCAAAGAAAAGAAGGTACATGTTTCTTGCAGACAAATGTACTTATATGACCTATGTCCTAACTTTCTGGAGCCAAACTTACTCCAGAGGAACACGTCTTCATTTTTAATGTTCTTATGTCTTCCTTCTTTCTTTTCACATGTCTATAAATCTTTTTTAAGATCCCAGGCTTGCTCCTGGCTCTAAGGATGCAGAGATGGAGCTGCTGCCCCACAAGGGCCCCACAGCCACATAGGAAAGACTGCATGTGAGCAAATAAATCACAGTATGGTGTGGTAAGTGCTAGAGTGGGTGAACACGCAGAGCACCTTGGAGCAGAGGGGAGGAGAAGCCTGCCCGCTGCACAGAGTGATCTAGTGGACGCCACTGAACCATCTCGAAGGTGTTGACTGAACCAACCAAATTCACGGGTCATGGCTTTGTCATCTTCTGTCTTATTTTCCACTCTGTTGCTTTGAGCCACTTCAAGAACAGTGTTATGCTCTACTTCAAATGCCTTCTCTGATGGCTTATCCCTTAATAGGGGAACAAGAACTTCTGAAAAGAATAAACATCCTTGCCATACACAAATACCCTTTACATAAAATTCTAATATAAATGACTTCTGTGTATATTTCTACACTGATGAGGATTCTGATTTAATTCAACTCAGATCTCAGATTTTCAAATTGGTGGAATGAGAAACAGAGAGGGGGACCCTAAAAGTGAGTAGTGAGCAAAGTAAAATGAATAGCAGGACCAGAATAGAAATTTTTATATTATAGCCTTGGAAGAATCCAAAGAAATTAACTTGAACCATTGAGTTTCACTTTGGTATTTTTTAGATTGGCTGGAATAAAAGACACATTAGGGTCTAAGAGAGCCAAGTCCACGTGATCTACCATAATCAAATGCATTCTGGAATGTAACTTGAGAAAAGCTCTATGGAAACATGTTATTCTGAGGATAAGGTTTCTGTGTCAGTTAGGAGGCCAATTATATGCAAGTAACAGAAATTAGGCCACAGTGATGTTAACACATCGGGGCTTCTTGTTCTCTCTGCACATGGATGTCAGGTGACCTCTGTAATCCCTGCCGTCATGTCCTTTCTCACAACAGAAGAAAAGCAAAGGGTTGTACTAGCCACCCCATTCCTTCAGAAAAGCAAATGATTCCCCTGAAGTGTCCAAGGCAGGATCCTATGCAAGTCTGTGGCCATAACTGGCCCTCACAGCCATCCGTAGTTGCAAGGAAGGCTCAGGGTAGATGAATATTTCCACATCCAGGCTCCATATTGAGAAGTACCAAGGGAAAATGGGGGCGGTAACATGTTGGAAAGAGCCAATTAACAGTATCAGCCACAGTTCTCATGGGTAAAGTGAAGACATTAGGATAAAATTTTGAGAAACACCTATTCAACCATTGTCAGCTAAGGTGTTTAAATAAAGGTTATAAGACATTCTTTTTTTTTTTTAATGTTATGTCAGTCACCCTACAGCACATCATTAGGGTTTTTTTTTAATTTTTTTATTCTTATGTTAATCCCCATACATTACATCATTAGTTTTAGATGTAGTATTCCATGATTCATTGTACGAGTAATACTGCTCGTACAAGACCTTCTCTCGTGATTAGACCCTTATCCTAACTCAGTTGAAGCCTGTGAGTATTAACTTTAAGCCTTGGAAGGTAAACGTATTATTGTGTTGCACTTAGAATTTAGCTGCAAGTGTGTTTTAATTGTAAGAAGAACAATTGGTTTTTAACAATACGCACTGAAAAGACGGACGAGTTAACATCAACGCCTTCCTGCTGTTCTTGGTGAGATCCATGACCACTCTTGGGTTGCCCGTGAGAGTAAATCTCCCCACAGGATGCTCCGGGAGGTTCTCTCCATGGTGCTCTTCAGGGCTTCCTGAAATGACAGGATGCATGCTCTGGCCCATGCAGTGGTGGTCACACCAGCTAGAATCTGAAGTCAGAACTGCTGTTCTTTTCTCCCTTTTTTGCATTTTTTTTCTTCATTTAAATTCAATTTAATTAACATATATTGTATTATTAGTTTCAGGGGTAGAATTTAGTGCGTAGTAGAATTTAGTAGAATTTCAGTGGTAGAAGTCACCAGTTGCATATAACCCCCAGTGCTCATTACATCACGTGCCTTCCTTAATGCCCATCACCCATTTACCCCATCACCCCGGCCCCCCTCCCCTTCAGCAACCCTCAGTGTGTTTCCTAGAGTTCAGGGTCTCTTAGGTTCTTTTCTAACCAAATAGAACTGACGGACCCATAGCAACTCAGGGACTCATGGGAGCCTAAACAATGCCAACCCATCTTCCTCCACCATCAGGATTTACCATCCGCTGTCTGGATTTGTGAGACCTATAACCCTTGCCCGACACTGGACCAGGGGCTCCCATTTTCTTTTTTTGTCCACCTCTACGGAGTTGCAAAGCAGTATCAAAGTTTTCTTTTGTTCACTGAGGAATGTCCCCCTATTTGTTTAGAGCACTTGGCTTCTCATACTCTCTGTGCAGAAGGAAAGATGTCACAGCAACATTAGATCGTTGTGACAGTTTCTAAATACTTTCAATTTCTGCACTGGTCTCATGTGAACAGAGTTCACACAATGGTCCACGGACACATTTTTAGTGGCACTGGTTCGGAGAAAAGGAACCTGCCCTTAGTTTCTCTTTGGAACTGACATTTAGTCTCTAAACACATAATAATAACAAGATCATTGACATTCTCTTAATTTTGTCTGCTAGATCCATTCTTTCATTTTATGAGCACTATAATATTTATGAAGCTTTCCTCTTAAGACCAACCTCTTAAAATCCCTACATTCTCCAGCTTCTAATTCTCTCACTCAAGTATAACCCTTAAAGGTGGTGAAAGAATGCTCTAGCTGTATCTATACACAGAATAATCTGGAATCACAATTAAACACCACTCTGCTGGGGCTCCCTATTATCTAACTGCTTCCAGAGCGGAAAAGAGTCCTTACATTAGACAACTTGTTGATACAAGCCAAAGGCTGACTGAATATCACGGGTGTATGAATCAATTCATACAGCTGTAAAAAGTATTCTGATGCATGTTCTGTGGCTAATTTGTAATTGAAAATCCATTAACAGCACAAATGGAGATGAATATTGCCAACATGGAATGAGCAGGTGTGCCAAAATAGGGATTGAAATACATTCTGAAAGTGAGGTAAAGTACTTCCTGTAAAGGTGTCCAACTTTTTCTCTCCTCCACTAAAAGACGGTGAAGATAATTTAGATCATTCTGAGATAAATCTGTTGACTAGATGAATGAAAGTAGAGAAAGAAGAATTTGGCCTCACAGCAGGGTCTTAAAAAGGAAGTGTGAGGGTGCCTGGGTGGCTCAGTCGTTAAGCATCTGCCTTCGGCTCAGGTCATGATCCCAGGGTCCTGGGATCGAGCCCCACATCGGGCTCCCTGCTCAGCGGGAAGCCTGCTTCTCCCTCTCCCACTCCCCCTGCTTGTGTTCCTGCTCTCACTGTCTCACTCTCTGTCAAATAAATAAAATCTTAAAAAAAAAAAAAAAGGAAGTGTGAATTTGCAAGCTGCAAACAAACATCCAGTCCATTTCAGAGGCGATTCCAACCTGGACTCAAAAAAATTCGTTGGAAGGACTTGAAATGCTGATGTTGCAAAAGCCAGCTAAGCAAAGAGGAATGGGCGAGAGGAATAGTGTCACGTGACCAGAATTAGAATCCATTCAGCAAGATATTGAGCAAAAATTTGTTTTCCTTCCAAAATGCCTTTACGGTCAGAATGAGGGCATGTTTGCCGTGTCTGTAAGCATGATTGTTCTCCAGTGATCCGATCTAGGAAAAAAAGATGCTGGAGAGAACTGCAGTATTGTGCATTAGGGAAGTGACATTCATACTACCATCTTCATTTCAATTCACTCTGTGAGACTTACCGTTCCGAGGATCTGATTTCCACACCACAATATGAATATTCAAAATGCTACTTTACATATCACATACGGTTTGGATTTGAATGATTTCTCCCCAGACTGGAGGGATTTCTCTCAAGCAAATCTATGTGTGTTTTTTTAGATATTTTCATTTAAAAAAAAATAGTTTAGAAAGAACTTTTTAAAGTAACTCAAGGAAGAAGTGTGAACTAGATCTGAACATTTTTCTGCTCTCTCAGAGTTTTTAAATAGCCAACCTAACGTTTTCCAAACTTTAGACATCCATTCACTTAAACCCCAGAATCATTAAAAGAAAAATGAAATTCAGATGTTGAAATTAGAATTTGGAGATGAAAACGCAGAGAATAAATTAAAAGTGAAAGTGACAAAAACCATTAGTACCAAGCCTATGAGCAGGATATGATGTGTTATTGAAATAAGGCTAAATATTCAGTTAATTAACTGGAATGCTCAGGACACGAGAGATTCTAGTTAACTTCAATTTTCTAGATAATCGAAACATTCCCTAAAAATCTCTTCCCTCTGTGTCCATCTCTTAAAGTACCTTGAAATTGTAACTAAGTATTAACTCAGACTGTACAGAGATAAAGAAATACAGAAGATTTGGGTTGAGCAAGATGTTTTTCCATAGGATAATACCTGTCTATCTTTAAATACAACCACATCATCTAGTATGAAATTATATATGGAAGGTCAGGGTAAGGGAGAACCTATCATTTACTTGGTGTTTATGATGAGCTTGCTGGGTACCTTGAAAAGTATCTTCATAATTTAACTCATTTACCATTCCAGGAAATCTTTGAAAGAGATTTTTACAAATAAAAAAACCACAGTTCAGAAAGGTTAATAAATGTTCCCCCAAATCACACAGCCAGTAATTGACAAAACTGAGACTCTAACTCAGGTCTGCCTGATTCCAAACTCATGCCCTTTCCATCATACCGCTGTGACCTAGGCTGTCCACCTAGTTCCACCATCACTGGGGTTATCAGGCCTGGGACTACATATTTTACCTCTAGTGGCCTTGATTCATGACTCTATAAAATTAGAGTATTGCTATCTGTAGCAGAAACTATTCGTCATCCCTCACTTTTTTTCATTGTATTAGAATTCTAATTTTTAGCTAGGTACATGGCATAAATGTGATGTTTCCCCTGTTCCTTTGCAGCTAGCTACAGCCGTGTGACTAAGACCCATAACTACATAATGACCAACGGGATGCAGCAGAAGTGATGGATGCAACTTCCAGTCAGTCATGTTCGTAAAGGAACTGATTATGCCCTTCTTGACCCCTTTACTTCTCGAGAACTGGAAGGCAGGGATGAAGGCAAACAAGCACACTATCCTAGCATATCCTATCCTAGTGGCAATAAAAGAGGAGGAACCTCGGTCCCCAAGAGCAAAGAATGCTAAAGCTGTTGGTGCTGCTTCTCTTGGGAACTATATGTGAGGGACAAACAAATCTCTGTCTTGTTTAAGCCCGTGTTTTGGTCCTCCATCACATCTGAATCTAAACCTAAATACTTCCAGTCACTTCCAACTCCAGATCCTAAAATTGCAAATTTTCAGTGGAAGTTTTGTCATCAACGGGAAATGGGTGTGTTTGGTAATTAGGTAAATGAATAAATAAGCAAGAATTATTTTCGTTGGACTGGAGAAGTCATTTGATTTTTCTCCTGAAAGTGGCAAATAGAAATAAAACTTCATGGTTTACTTCCGCTTAATCAAAAGTTTACTCTATGGGGCGCCGGGGTGGCTCAGGTGGTTAAGCATCTGACTCTTTGTTTCAACTCAGGTCATGGTCTCAGGGTCATGAGATGGAGCACCGCATCAGGCTCCGAGCTCAGGAGGGAGTCTGTTTCTCTTCTCTTTCCCTTTGTTCCTCCCCCTGCTCTCTCGCTCTCCCTGTCTCTCTCGAATAAATAAATAAATCTTTAAAAAATAGTTTACTCTACTAATTCTGTACAACTTTCTATGAAGTAAGAATGATCAATTTCATGTTGCCTACAAGGGGTGCTTTTTAAAAGTATTAAGTGACCTAATTACTGAAAGGGTTCCTATGGGTCATTTATTATAAGGCTCATTAAGGGCAAGGTTTTTTTGATATAGTCATTTAACCCATTAGATCCAGAACCAGGATGAAAATGTAAATCATACATGTTGAACTACATCTGATTTTTTTATTCCAAGTATTTTATATTTAACTGCAAAAATCCCTGTTCCAGCCATTCCATGTATGTGAATTTAAGACACACACAAACACACACACACCATGAGGAAATAAAACGTCTCACAACCAGAACTCCAAAGCCATGGACTTAAGGATCTAACTGGAAAGCAAAGCAAATCAATCTTCCATAATGGAGCTAAGAAAATAAGAAGAACAAGATGCAGTAGGGGAAGGATGGTTAAATTACAAGTGCAGCATTTGATTTAACCAAGATGAGATTTGGAACGGTTGTATAGTTGCAACTGAAGCTCTTGAAGACAGAGAAGATTGAGTTGGAAATCATGCCAGGAAGATATTATTGTCTTCCCTCTGTTGGTAGAAGAAACTCTGGGAGGGAATAAATTTCCCACAAAGCATAACTTGAACCAAACCATCAGTCAAGGTAAATGCAGAGCAACATCTCAACTCAACAGCTCTATTGGAGCTGACTGGCTCTGCTGCCCTGTTGGGCTATTAGCTACAGCTCCACGAATTGGGGAAGCATTCTGTTAAAGGTAGAACAGATGGACAGTCCACTTCCCTCTAGAGGACCTGAAGTACCCCCCCACACACACTTCCACAATGCCATTGCCAAAACAGTCATTCAATCATTAGTTCAATAAATATTTACTGAGTATCTGCCCTGGGCCATGCACTGTTCTGGGAGCTAGAGATAGAGCAGGAAGCAAAACAGACATGATCTCTGTTCTCAGGAACCTTACATTATTGGGAGAAGGCAGAGAGAGTTAATAAATAAAGAGTGTGTCAGGTGCCAGTAAGTACTATAAAGAAAATTAAGCAGAGAAGAAAAGTAAGAATGTATGGACAGAGCAGGGTGCTGTTTCATAGAAGGTGGTCAGAGACGGCTGTCTTTAAGAGACGATGTTGAGGCAAGAACTGCATGAAGATATTTGAGATAAATGCACTGGGAAAAAAAAAGACATGGTTCTAAGACCCTAAACCTGAAACTGGTCCAATGTGTTCAAGGAAGAGCAAGATGGCCAGTCTGGCACTTGGAGCTGAGTGAAGAAAGGGGAGGGGAAGGGTAGTGAGAATGCAGCCAGATAGTAAAGGACATTGAAGGCTCAGGGAAAGGACTTGGATTCCACCCTGATAGAAGACATTGGTTGGGGATGGGGAGGTGAACAGAGAAGAAATCTGAACTCCTTATATTCTAGAAGGATCGCTCTGACTATTGAGTGGAGATTAAACTAGGTTGACAAGGGTAGAAACAGGTTATCACAACAATCAGGTGGGGAGTAACAACAAATGAAACAGTGGGGACAGGAGTTGGGGGTGGTGAACAGTGGTTGGTTCTGGGACGCATTTCCTAATTAAAACTAACTCTATATTCCAGTGGGTATAGTTGTCATTTCCTGAGATGGGGAATTTGGTGAGGGAAAACAGCTTAAAGGTGAGACCACATGTTCAGTTTTAGATATGTTACATTTGAGACAATTATCAGACATCCAGGTGGAGACAGAAAACAGATAACCAAATATTCAACTCGGCGTTCAGAGGAAAGATTAGGACCAGATAGATGGTTTGGGGAGTCAAGACAGCACCTCTAGTGGATGAGAACATGCAGGAAGTTGATAAGATAGAAAAGAGAAGCAGTTTGAAGACTGAGTTTTAGAGGTCATGGTAATGATGAATGTGGCAGAGACTTCTAGTCGCCTTTCCATATCACCTTACCCTTCTTCCTAATAAAAGAACTTTGGCCCCCAATGTTTATAGCAGCAATGTCCACAATAGCCAAACTATGGAAAGAGCCCAGATGTCCATCAACAGGTGAATGGATGAAGAAGATGTGGTGTGTGTGTATATATATATATATATATACACACAGTATACACACACACACACATACAAACACAATGGAATATTACTCAGCCATCAAAAGAACGAAATCTTGCCATTTGCAACAACATGGTTGGAACTAGAGGGTATTATGCTAAGTGAAATCAGTCAGTCAGAGAAAGACAAATACCATATGATATGATTTCACTCATATGTGGAATTTAAGAAACAAAACAGATGAACATAGGGGAAAGGAAGGAAAAATAAAATAAGATGAAAATAGAGAAGGAAGCAAACCATAAGAGATGCTGAACTTCAGGGAACAAACTGAGGGTTGCTGGAGGGGAGGGGGGTTGGGGGATCAGGTGACTGGGTGACAGGCATTAAGGAGCGCACGTGATGTAATGAGCACTGGGTGTTGTATGCAACTGATGACTCACTGAATTTTTAAAAAAGAACCTTGATACTATCGGAAAGAGGCTATGCTCCAAGCTTAAAACAAAAACAAAAACACGTCCCAGATCCCCTCATAGAAAGGTACAATGTATGACTTATGAATGAAAGTCACCTTGCAAAGGAGGTTGACTCAGCTGGAAACGAAACCATTTTGTGCTTCTCCTTTCCCTACCTCCCCACCTGGAACCAGAGATAACCAGAGCTTCAAGAGTCATTTTAATTCCATGAGGAAGCACAGAGAATAGAAGCCATGTACTAGGGCAGGTGGAGTCGACAGAAGGAGGCTGGGACACTGATGATATGTGAAGCCACTCACCAACCCTGGATTATCTTCCCATGGGACTCATGTTATGTGAGAGAGAAACACTTATGTTGTTTAAGTCACTGTGTTTATGAACTCTCTTATTAACAGCCAAACATAACCCCAAACTGATACGAGGATGGGGCAGTAAAGGAGGCTGAGTATTGACCAGGGGTAACAGAATAGAGACAGGGTAGGGTCCTAGAGACTTAGTGGGGGGAAAAAATGTTTTCGCAAGGGAAAATGAGTCAAATCCTGCTAATAGCCTGAGTAAGCAGAGGACAAAGATCTCACCGTTGGCTTTGGTGACACAAAGACTCTTGGTGAGGTTGGCAAAAATGATCTTGCTGAGAGGTGATAGTAAAAGTCTCACTAGAGGAGATTCAAGAGAAAATAAGAACAGGGGCACCTGGGTGGCTCAGTTGGTTGAGTGGCCGACTCTTGATTTGGGCTCAGGTCTTGATCTCCAGGTCCTGGGATCAAGCCCCGGATCTGGCTCCATGCTCAGTGCAGAGTCTGCTTCTCTCTCTCTCTCTCTCCCTCTTCCTCTGCTCCTCCCTCTGCTTATTCTCTCTCTCTCAAATAAATAAATCCTTAAAAAAAAAAGAAAGAAAAAGAAAAAATAAGAGCAGAGGAAGAGGGCACAGACAACTCTTGGGTTTGGCCATTAAGGAAGGAAATAAAGGGTGTATTAGCTGGAGAAAAGATATGGGGATCAGAGAGGGTAATTTTAAGATTACCGTGTTTTGGATGATGGTCAGAATGATCCAGTAGCAAGGGACAAGAGATAACACAGGAAGGGAGCATACACAAGCGTCCGAGTGCTGTCCTTGACGAGGAGCGAAGGGTGGGACCCATAGCCCCTGTCCATGCTTGGCAAGGAGGCACATCTCCCCCTTCCTCTGCCTCAGTTGCTAAATTCTTCTCTATGTCTGATACACAAAGGAACCCTCCAGCACACACTCATCTCTCCCTTTTCAGAATATCCACTGTGCCAACAATCACACACCAAATCCACCCGGCGGCTTGGCAGACTAAGACCTGGGTTTGAATCCCTACCGCGCCACTACTGGCTAGGTCCTCAGAGGAGTGCTTAGCCTCCCCAAGCCTGCTCGGCCGTATAACTGCCCCTCGGGGTGACTGAGATGAAATCAGAGACTCGTGTGCCAAAGCACCCAGTAACACCGCCGTGCAGTGTTCGCTACCGCCATCATTAATTACTCTTCTTCACGTGCATTTTTCAGAGCGGGCTTTCCGGGTGTAGCGCGGGAGCCAGAGTGGGAAAGCGTATTTCTGTCTGTGAACACAGGAAATTTCCATGTACCGAAGAGATTTTTTTTTTATGGCTTCATGATTTTTTTAAGTGATCTGGTCAGATAAAGATAACTGGTTCTTTCCCTATTCTATTTTAGAGGAAACGAGAGCAGGGACTTTGCCCTTTTAAATGTTTCATTAAGCAAGATGTGTGCCTGCCCTACACAACCTCTGTAATAACTGCCGAGGCGCTCCCAGGGGGAGGAGTTCACCTTACCTGAGCACACTTGAATCTATGTTCTTTCCTGGGGCGAAGCCCTGCCTGATACATTAATCACTCGAACCAGTAGCAAGTGATTTTCTGTACCTTTATCGTGTCACCTCCCAGCCCCTGCGCCAGCATATGGTCTATTATGTGCAAATGATTAAACAGATTTTCTGCCATGGGTAAAAAATATATTTCCCACAGGATATAGCAAAGGCCCTGTAAGTCTATCCCAGAACAGTGAGCCTAGAATTCTAAATGACTCAGCGGGACGGGTAGAAGAAAAAGCCCTTAACGCTGATGGGTCCATAGTTTGTGGTTTCTACTGGCTAAAAGAAAATATATGCAGCACGTTATTCCTCCTGGATGAAATGAAGGTCAGAGAACTGAATTCACAAATAACCTTTGACGTCAGAGGCTTTGCGCATGCTGCTCTTCCCTCCGTCCAGCACACACACCTTACCTGTTCACCTAGGTATCTTCAACTCTTGCTGCAATACTCTGCTCATGAGTCACCTGCTCTAAATAATGAAGGCGTCATCTACACACTCTCCCTTGGAGAGAACAGTAAATACTTTCTCTTATGATTTCCGAAGCTCTGGGGGCTTATCACTATCAAAGCATTTATCACATGGCATTATAATTTTGCATTTACTAGTCTATTTCTCACACACACACACACAGATGCACCGCACCTTATGTGTTCCCTGAAGGTTTTTTTCGTCTCTGAAACTTCAATGTCTAGTACACGGTAAATATTCTATAAATAGCTGCTGAATTAATCTCCAATTCACTAAAGTGTCCTTTTAAGAAGTTTAACATAACATTGGCAACATTCAAGAACTTTTTCAATTATTACATATATTTGAAACAAGTACACTTTATATTTTACACACACACACACACCATAAGATACCAAAATGTTACAGAAAAATACACCAAAATGATACAGTATCTCTGGGAGGTAAAGTTCTTTTCTTTTCTTCTTTGATTTTGTTGAGTTAACCAAAAGCTCAACAATAAACATACTACTTTCAAAAATTTTTAAATAATAATAAATTTAAGATATTTGGTCTTATTTGATAATAATGACAAGGAACTGACTGACTGACTAGTAGGATATCTGCGTGGCAGCATATTGTATAGGAAACTCTCCGGCTTTTTATAATTTTCTCAAACTTTTGGAGACTCTGTTTCATCTATAAAATATGTGAATTAAATAAATTGTTGCATGGATTAAATAAAACCACACATTCAAATGTCTTTCTAGTACTTGATACATAGTAGGTGTTTAATTTAAAAAGGTAGTTCAGTTGGTCATGTTGCTTCTAGAAATGTAGTCTATAGTTAGGGAACAAAAATTTCTATTTAGTCAAAATAGAGACACAACTGTTCTCCACCAGCATGATAGCTTCAACTTCTCAGTGGAACACGGGGCTGCTCCAGACCAGCTTCTAGAGAACTAGTTATGAGGCAGATAAAGAAATGCCTGGGAAGCTAGGTTTCCCCCCCACCCAGAGACTGACAAAGCTGAGATACATAGAAACAGCTAGAAATAAGGAAGAAAAGCAGCAACTCCCAGAAATTGCAGTTCCCAGGGACCTGCTTGGCATACCAACCCACCAGTGTTCAACCCTGAGGAAACCAACAGCAGCAGAACTGCAACAGATCCCTGGCAGATTTCACCAGCTTTAGCCCCACAGGTATTTGAATTGCTAATGCCAGCTACATGAGTCGCTCTCTGCTCTCTCCCTGCTTTGTCTCTACCAGAGCCTGGGGAGCACCCCCAGGAACCATCCCTGGTGGACCTGGAGGTGCTGCTGAGAACCTCAAGAACATTTGCTGCCTCTGAGAAGCCTCGGCAGAGCTCGCCAAGGACCATACAGTTGTTGATGCTAGAGACCCCAGTAGCCGGAGTAAATGAGCCACCGGTCCCCTCCAGATCTGGTGTTGCCACACTCCCCTGCCCTGAACGCCCTGCACCATTAGACTCAGGGTCACAGCATGCTTTGTCATGCCCCCATCCACAGGTGAAGTCAGCCTTTCCTGAAGTCAACCCATAAAGTCTGGAAGAGGTGACTCCTTCTTCAAACATACAGACAGCTACACAAGGCTACAAAGATTACAAAGAGTCAGGGAAACATAACCCCACCAGAAGAATACAGTAATTGGCCCAAAGATAGGGAGATACAGGAATTGCCCAAAAGAGAATTCAAAGTCATTATAAAAAGGATGCTCAGAGAGCTATGAAAGAACACAGATAAACAATGTAACAAGAGCAGGAAAACAATACAAGAACAAAATAAGTTCAATGAAGAGATAGGAAACATAAAACAGAAATTTTGGAGCTGAAGAATACACTGATTGAATGGAAGGATTAAATAGAGAGCTTCCGTGCAAACTGGGCTAAGCAAAAGAAAGAATCCATGAGCTCAAAGACACATCTTCAAATTATCCAGTCAGAGGAGCAAAAAGAAAAAAGAATGAAAAGCAATGAAGAAAGCCTACAGGTCTTAGGGGCCATGACTAAAAGGAACAATATACACATCATTGGAGTCCCTGAAAGAGAAGAGAGGGAAGAAGGGATAGAAAACATGTTTAAAGCAGCAATGGTTGAGAACTTCCCAAATGTGGGGAGAGATTGGGACATCTGAGCTCATGAAGCTAGTAAGTCATCCCCAGAATCTCAATCCAAAACAATATTCTGCAAGACACATTAAAATAACATTGTTTAAAATCAAAAACAAAGAGAAAATTTTAAGAGCAACACGAGAGAAAAGTTTTCCGTCATAAAAGGGAACCCCCATAAGACTATTATCAGATTTCGGGCGCCTGGGTGGCTCAGTTGGTTAAGCGACTGCCTTTGGCTCAGGTCATGATCCTGGAGTCCCTGGATCAAGTCCTGCATCGGGCTCCCTGCTCGGCAGGGAGCCTTCTTCTCCCTCTGACCCTCCCCCCTCTCATGTGCTCTCTGTCTCTCTCATTCTCTCTGTCTCAAATAAATAAATAAAATCTTTAAAAAAAAAGAGAGACTATTATCAGATTTCTCAGCACAGACCTTGCCAGCCAGGAGGAAGTGGCAGGATATATTCAAAGTGCTAAAAGATGGAACACCTGACTAACTCAGTCAGTGGAACATGCGACTCTTGATCTCACAGTTTGAGTTCAAGCCCCACGTTGGATGTAGAGATGACTTAAAAATAAAACCTCTAAGGGGCGCCTGGCGGCTCAGTTGGTTAAGCGACTGCCTTCAGCTCAGGTCATGAACCTGGAGTCCTGGAATCGAGTCCCGCATTGGGCTACCTGCTCAGCAGGGAGTCTGCTTCTCCCTCTGACCGTCCCCCTGTCTCATGCTGTCTCTCTCTATCTCATTCTCTCTCTCAAATAAATAAATAAAATCTATAAATAAATAAATAAATAAATAAAAATAAAAATAAAACCTCTAAAAAAAAAAAAGGCACTGAAAGAAAGAAACTGCCAACCAAAAATGCTTTACCCAGCAAAGTCGTCCTTCAGAAATGAAGGTCAGATAAAGAATTCCCCAAACCATAGATGGAGTTTATCAACACTAGACCTGCCTCACAAGAAATGCTGAAGGAAATTTTTCAAGCTTAAATGAATGAACACTAACTAGTAACCTAAACACATATGAGTAAACAACACACTGGTAAAGGCAAGCATAGGTAAACCTCAGAGATATTGCAGGCTTGGTTCCAGACTACTTCAATAAAACAAGTCAAATGAATGTTTTGGTTTCCCAGTGCATATAAAAGTTATGTTCACACTATTCTGTAGTCCATTAAGTGTGCAATAGCATCATGTCTAAAAACACAGTGTACATATCTTAATCTAAAAATACTGCTAAAAATGCTAACTAACCATCATCTCAGCTTTCAGCAAGTTGTATTCACTGATCACAATCACCATAAGAGATAAGAATAATGAAAAAGTTGGAAATATTGTGAGAATTATCAAAATGTGACACAAAGACACAAAACAAGCAAATGTTATTGGAAAAATGGTGCTGACAGACTTGCTCAAGGCAGGGTTACCACAAACCTTTAATTTGTAAAAAATATATATATATAGTATCTGTCATGCACAATAAAGCTAAGGGCAATTAAACGAAGTCTGTCTGTATATAGTCAGATTCAGAAGACTCTAATATTGTCATTGTGAAGGTATGTTAACCATTTAATTCTAGTATAAAAGTAAAGGACTAAAGTATTAAGAAGAGCTATAGCTACAACAATTTGTTAATGGATACACGATATAAAAAATGCAAAGTGTGACTACAAAAATATAAAATGTGGGTGAGGGGAAATAAAGGGCACATATTTTTGTATGAGATCAAAGTTATTAGCTTAAAATGGACTCTTACACCTATAAAGTGTTTCAAGTAAGCCTCAGGGTGGGCGCCAGGGTGGCTCAGTTGGTTAAGCAACTGCCTTCAGCTCAGGTCATGATCCTGGAGTCCCGGGATCGAGTCCCGCATCGGGCTCCCTGCTCAGCGAGGAGCCTGCTTCTCCCTCTGACCCTCCCCCCTCTCATGTACTCTCTCTCATTCTCGCTCTCTCAAATAAATAAATCTTAAAAAAAAAAAAAAAAGTAAGCCTCAGGGTAACCACAAAACAAAAACTTATAGTATAAACATGAAAGATAAATCAAAGTATGCCACTCTGGAGAATCATCAATTCACAAAGCAAAAGAAGAAGAAGGAAACAAAGGAACTACAAAATAGCCAGATAACAATTAACAAGATGGCAGATCTTCATGTAGAAATTATTACTTGAAATGTAAATAGATTAAATGTTCCAATCAAAAGACATAGAGTGGCTATATGGATTTCTTTAAATGCAATATATGCTGCCTGCAAGATTCACATCAGCTTCAAGGACACACATAGGCTCAAAGAGAAAGGATGGGAAAATATATTCTGCACAAGCAAGTGGAAACCAAAAAAGAACAGGGGTAGCTATTGTTCTATCAGACAAAAAAATACTTTAAGTCCAAAACTGTAACAAGAGACAAAGAAGGTCATTATATAATGATAAAGGGGTCAATTCATCAAGAGGATATAACAATGTTGAATATATATGCACCCAACATTGGAGCAGCTAAATATAAAAAGCAAATACAAACAGATCTGAAGTGAGAAATAGACATCGATACAATGCAAGTAGAGAAACTTAATGCCCCACTTTCAACAATGGATAGATCATCCAGACAGAAAATCAATAAGGAAATCTTGAACTTGAACTATACTTTAGACCAAATGGACCTAAGTGACATATGCAGAACATTCCATCAATAGCAACAGAATGCACATCCTTCTCAAGCACACATGGAACATTTTCCAGGATAGATCACATGTTAGGTCACAAAACAAGTCTCAGCAAATTTTAAAGTATTGAAATTATACCAAGTATCTTTTCTGGCCAAAATAGTATAAAACTAGAAATCAATAATAGGAAGAAAAACGGAAAATTCACAAATATATGAAAATTAACAACACACTCTTGAACAACCAATGGAGCAAAAGAGAAATTTAAGAAATATATTGAAATAAAGGCAATGGAAACAATACATACCAAAATTTATGGGATATAGCAAAAATGGTGCTATGAAGTAAGTTTTTTAGGCATAAATGCCTACATTAAGAAAAAAAGAAATATCTGGAGTAAACAATCTAACTTTACACTTCAATGAATTAGAAAAACAAGAATAAACTAAGCCCAAAGTTAGCAGAAGGGGGAAGATAACAAAGATCAGAGCAGGAATAAATGAAATGGAGATCAGAAAAACAACAGAAAAGATCAAAGAAACTAATAATCGTTTGAAGATATAAACAAAACTGACAAACCACTAGCTAGACTTACCAAAAAGAGAGAGACAACTTGATTAAATAAAATTGTAAATTAAAGAAGAGACAGTACAACTAACACCACCATG
Organism: Mirounga angustirostris; assembly: GCF_029215605.1. Taxonomy (NCBI): domain Eukaryota; kingdom Metazoa; phylum Chordata; class Mammalia; order Carnivora; family Phocidae; genus Mirounga; species Mirounga angustirostris. The sequence continues at coordinate 96,452,706 of NW_026991711.1, read as the reverse complement.
GAAATAAAAAAGATCATAAGAGGCTACTGTGAACAATTATAAACCAACAAATTGGACAACCTAGAAGAAATGGATGAATTCCTAGAAATATACAGTGATCCTTGAACACAGGTGTGAACTACATGAGTCTGCTTACACATGGGTTTTCTTTATACATACAATAGAGTACTATAACTGTATTTTCTCTTCCTTGTGATTTTCTTAATAACATTCTCTTTTCCCTAGCCTACTTTATTGTAAGAATACAGTATATAATGCATACAACATACAAAATATGTGTTAATTGACTGTTTATGTCACCAGTAAGGCTTCCGGTCAATAGCAAGCTATTAGTAGTTAACATTTGGGGGAGTCAAAAGTTATACATGGATTTTTTATTGTATGGGGGGTCAGTGTCCCTAACCCTTGTGTTGTTCAAGGGTCAAATGTACAACCTATCAAGTCTGAATCATGAGGATTAAAACATCTGAACAGACCATTAATAAATAAAGATATTTCATCAGTAATCAAAAACCTCCCAACAAAGAAAAGCCCAGGACCAGATGATTTCACTTGTGAATTCTACCCAACTTTTACAGAAGAATTAACACCAATTCTCCTCAACCTCTTCCAGAAAACTGAAGAGGAGGGAACACTCCCAAACTGATTTTACAAGGTTAACATTACCTGATACCAAAGCCAGGAAAGGATACTATAAGAAAACTACAGGCCAATGTCCCTGATGAACATAGATGCAAAAATGCTCAACAAAATATTAACAAACTGAATTCAACAGACAATAAAAGGATCATATGCTATGATCAAGTGGGATTCATCCTTGGAATACAAGAATGGTTCAACATAAGCAAGTCAGTAGATGTGATACACCACATTAATAGAATGAAAGACAAAAATTGTGATTATCTCAATACATGTGGAAAAAAAAACATTTGATACAACTCAACACCCCTTCATGATGAAAACTTTCCACAGACCAGATATAGAAGGAACATGCCTCAACATAATAAAGGCCATATATGATAAACCCACAGCTAGCATTATACTCAACAGTGAGAGATGGAAAGCTTTTCCCCTAAGATCAGGAATAAGATAAGGGTGCCCACTTTGACTACTCCTATTTCACAGAGCACTGGATGTCTCAGTCAAAGCATTTAGTTAAGAAAAAGAAATAAAAGACATCCAGTTGGTAAGGAAGAAGTAAAATAGTCTCTGTTTTCTGATGACATGATCTTATATATAGAAAATCCAAAAGATGCCACCAAAAAAAACCTTTTAGATCTAATAAATGAATCCTGTAAAGTTTCAGGGTAAAAAATCAACATACAAAAATCAGTTGCATTTCTATACACTAAAATGAACTACCTTAAAAAGAAATAAACAAAATAATCCTGTTCACAATAGCATTAAAAATAATAAAATACTTAGGGATATATTTAACCAAAAAAAATGAAACACCTATATACCAAAAACTATAAGACAATGAGGAAATAAGCTGAAGGAGGCACCAAAAAATGGGGAAATATTCCATGTCATGGATCAGAATATTATTAAAATGTCCATAGTACCCAAAGCCATCTATAGATTCAATACAGTCTATATTAAAATTTCAATGCTATTTTATACAGAAATAGAAAAAAATCCTAAAATATGTGTGAAACCACAAAAGACCCCAAATAGCCAAAGCAATCCTGACAAAGAAGAACAAAGCAGGAGACATCACACTTCCTGATTTCAAGCTAAATTATAAAGCTATAGTAATTAAAACAACATGGTACTGGCATAAAAACAGACATGTAGACCAATGGAACAGAATTGAAAGCCCAAAAAATAAACCCTCACATATATGGTCAACTCATGTTTGACAAGGGATATAATGCCAAAAGCACAAGCAACAAAAGCAAAAACAAACAAGTGGGAATACATCGAACTAAAAAGCTTCTGCACAAAGTGTAAAGACAACCTACAGAATGGAAAAAAAAATATTTGCAAGCCATATATCTGATAAGGAATAAATATCCAAAATATCTAAAGAACTCATACAACTCAACAGAAAAACACAAAATCATCATCAACATTATCATCATCATCATCATCATCATCCTAATTTAAAAATAGGCAAAGGACCTGACCAGACATTTTTCCAAAGAAGATATACAAAAGGTCAACAGGTGTATGGAAAGATGCTCAACATCACTAGTCACTAGGGAAATGCAAATTAAAACCACAGTGAAGTATCACCTCATGTCTGTTAGAAAGGCCATCATCAAAAAGACAAGAGATAATAAATGCTGCCACGGGTGCAGTGAAAAAGGAACCCTTGTGCATTGCTGGTGAGATTGTAAATTGGTACAGCCACTATGGAAAACAGTATGGAGATTTCTCAAATATTAAAAATAGACCTATCATATTATCTAGCACCTCCACTGCTCTTCACTTCTTGGAATATATACAAAGGAAATGACAACACTATCTCAAAAAGATATCTGCCCCTCTATGTTCATAGCAGCATTATTCACAGTAGCCAAGACATGGAAACAACCCAAGTGTCCACTGATGGATGAATGGATAAAGAAGTTGTGAGATCGATATACAGCTATAGATATTCCATTGTGCGTGTGTATGTGTGTAATGGAATATTATTCAGCCATTTTAAAAAAGGAAATCCTCCACTTGCAGCAAGGCATCTAGACCTTGAAGGCATTACATTAGGTGAAATAAGGCAGATAGAGAAGAACAAATACTATATAATCTCACCTCTACATGGAATCTAAGAAAAACAGACAAACGAAGGGGGGGGGAATGCCCCACCAGACTCATAGGAAAAGAGATCAGTTTTTTTATCAGAGACATGGGTGGAAGGAGGGGAATTAGAACAAAGTGGTCAAAAGGTACAAACTTCTAGTAATAAGATAAGTAAGTCCTAGGGATGAATGTCCAATATGGTGACCATAACCAATACTACTGTGTGATAGAAAGTAGATCCTAAGAGTTCTCATCACAAGGAGAAATTTTTTTTTCTTTTCTTCTTATTGCACCTATATGAGATGGTAGGTTAACTAAACCCATTGTGGTAGTCATTTCACAATGTATGAAAATTAAACCATCATGCTGCACACTTAAGCTTATACAGTGATGTATGTTGACTGTTTCTCAAAACTGGTTTAAAGGAGGAAAGGCAGAAATCTAGATTTTATGTAGTCTCTTAGTTTTTAATTCAGTTTTTAAAATCAAAAAATGTTATGTAAGTGAAACAAATCCCACATGTGGGCCCAAATTGTCTCATGAACTGTTGGTTTTCAACCTTTGATTTAATCTCTGGCTGGAGAGGTTTAGATAAAACTAAACATCCTAACCAAGACAAAACTGGGCTAGATTGACTGAAAATGTTCCATTCCAGACAGTTTTCTTGGCCCCTTGGTCAACTGCTGGTCATCCCACTTTCTCAGAGACTTCCTGGGACCCCCACACAGAGATGCAGTGGAAAGAGCATCTGCCTTAGGAAGGAACTGGGGCATGTACCGCAGCAAATTCCCTCGGTGGCCATAGGAAGCTGGAAGCCTTTGGAGATGTCATCCTTCATATTTAGGCAAAGGTTTTCAACAGTAGCTGTACTTTAGAATCACCTAGAGAGCTTTTAAAAAATTACTATTTCCCAGGACCAATTTAATTAGAGTATGTGAGGATGAGGACCTCAGGCTCCAGCAGTTTGTTAAAGATAATTCTAGCATGCAACCACGGTTGAGAGCTACTCTGTCAAAACTTTGTAGAAATTTCCTTGCTAAAATGCAAAAATTTTGAGCAAAAAATAGTAATAATAATAGAAATTTTAAAAACAAACAAATAAATAAATAAATAAATAAAATAATTACCAGTCATCAACATCCCTAGGATGAATTAATTTTTGAGATAATTTCAAACCTGCCTCATTAGCTGGGGCAGGCAGAGAACTTCTGAGTATGAAGGCACTGTCCAAATAAGACCAGGAGTGAGAAGATGGGGGAACTGAGGGGGGCAGCAAGGTGCTGGGTATTAAGGTGGGGTAGGAGGGAGTCACAGGAACATGGTCTTGTCCAAGTTCACACTTGAGGTTAGCTCACCCACAGGCCTGGAAGCTCTGTCTCCCAGGATGAAGGAGGAATTCACCTGCCTACCCATTTTCAACCAGACAGAGGACCAGAGTCAAAAGGTAACACCATTGGGGCACCTGGGTGGCTCAGTTGGTTAAGTGCTTGCCTTCGGCTCAGGTAATGATCTCAGGATCCTGGGATCGAGCCCCGTGTCGGGCTCCCTGCTCAGTGGGGAGCCTGCTTCTCCCTTTCCCTCTGTTGCTCCCCCTGCTTGTGTTCTCTCGAGCTCTCTCTGTCAAATAAATAAATAAAATCTTTAAAAAAAAAAAAAAAAAGGCAACACCATGATATAGAAACACCATTACATAGGTGGAGAGGAGACCCAGGTGGACAGAGACCCACACATTTGCCTCAAAACAAAGAAAACATTGCCTTACAGGGAATAACACCTCAGCTTCAGATCTATGTGAAGTCAAAAACACAGAGTTGGCACTTGGCTTTCAGCCTCCCTGACTTAAATCAGTAGCTGGATGCCCTTGGGCAAGTCATTCAATTTCGCTGGACCTCACTGTTCTTGATAGAAGAATTGGCGGCATTTTCAGGTTCTGGCATTCTGCTGTTCTCAAGAAGGTAATTCTGCTCCAGGGAAATTAGTCTGCCCGTTCACCCCTCGGCACACCATCCTCCCTCTGATCAGCCTGTTTGGTTACAAACAGGCCCGTCAAACCAGTCCCTCAACCTTGTCCTTCCAACCTCGTCCTTAGCTCCTGAAACATTGCTATGATGAGCTGTCACCTCCCTTTTAGTCTGGGGTTGTCAGGGGTTTCATTTCAGCTGTGAGAGTTGTAATCACTGTGAAATAGTGATTAAAAATAATGCAAAAAAGGAGCCAGGCCTTCCAGAAACAAGACAAATACAAATATTAGCCAGTGAGAGAGGAGAAATTAGGTCTGTTGCACAGATGCTCTTAACCAAGAGCTGTTAGACTCTAAAGAGAAGCAAAATCTACCTCTGATTTTTTTTTTTTTACCCCCATTGTTTTGCTGCTACAATCAAACTCTGATGCCTCTTCCCTGGTGGGGATGTCCAATGGGAGAAGCAGGCAGTGTAGACCTGATAGGAGGAAGGGAGAGTGAGAAGGGGGGCAGAAGCACCTGCCACCCACAGTTGGGTGGGGACCAGCAGACCGTTGCAAGATTATTTCAGGGGACAATGGGAAAGTTACAGAGCAAGCAGGACCAGATGGCCAAATGAATTGTCAAAGTGAGGAGAGCGTCCTTGGGGGTATAGGAAGCTGATGAACTGAGTGGAGGACTTGGGGTCCCAGGAAGATGAGGGCAAGGGTCTATAGGCGCAACAGACAAGCAGGAGGGTGGTATAGACATGAATGCCGACAGCTGAACTCTGAAGTGCCAAAAGTAGCTTGAGATGTGGAGAGGTCACATCCAATTAAGAGCCCAGATGAAACAGACACTAATGACCAATAGTTCTTGATAAAAGCAAGGAAACTTTTTTTTCTTTAAAATCTTTATTAAATCAAATGAAGCTGGGATCCCATGACGGTGATTTATTGCACTGGGAAAAGTCAGAACAACCAAATGACACATTTTCTTTTACTCCTGGCGAGTAATTAGCCTCTGTATTGCTAAAGGGCCTGTCAGCAGCCCTGTCAAGGAGAAAGAAAACCCAGCTACTTAGGAAGTGCCAGATTTCTTGCATTCCTCATTTTCTCCTTTGCCCTTAAAGGCATGGTCTTTTCCTTCTGGCCTTCAGTCTCTTCACAAAGAAGACAAGAGAGGAAAGTTTGGATGTGGCATGATGGCAGTAGCCCACGACAAGATTGGAACTGGTGTGTTGGAGGGGAAAAAAAAGGGCACATCCCCACCCACAGGCAAATTCTGCATAATAATCACTGGTAAGGTGTGCCATAAATCACCTCTGTTAATCCTTAGCAGCCACCCTGAAAGGTTCGCTCTTGTTTACAGGGGAAAAAACACAAACTTGCAGTGATTAAGTAACTCACCCAAGGCCAGGCCTGAGGGTCAGGATTTGAACCTAGCTCCGCCTGCCTCTCCCTTCCGTAGCAGGTGCCTCAAAGTAGACGGAGTAAGGTGGCCTCCACACCATGCCGGGAATAGAACAGATGTTTCCTAAATGTGAGATTTCTCCCTCCTTGTCTTTTCAGTGAAGACAATTGCTCAAAAACCATATGTATTAAATTTTGAACACAACTGTGGTTTGAAGAGGGGGGCAATTTTGCCCCCCAGAGGACATTTGACAATGGAGACATCTTGGTTTTTCAAAACGGAGGTGGGAAAATGTGACTGCCATCTAGTGGTAGAGCTGGGGATGGGCTCCATATGCCACAGCGCACACAAGACAGGCCCCCACGAGTAATTAATTAGATGATGCAAAATGTCAATAGTGCCAAGGATGAGAAACCCTGGAATAGATGAAGTAAATGTATGGTAGTATAAAAGTCATGACAACGGGGAGCCTCGGTGGCCCCGTCGTTAAGCGTCTGCCTTCGGCTCAAGTCACGATCTCAGGGTCCTGGAATCAAGCCCGGCATCCGGCTCTCTGCTCAGCGGGGAGTCTTCTTCTCCCTCTCTCTGCTCATGCTCCCTCTCTGTCTCTCTCAAATAAATAAATAAAATCTTTTAAAAAATTAAAAAAATAAATAAAAGTCATGACAAATATCCCTATAGTGGCTATTATTTTTTTCAACAGCATAAGCACACGTAGCTAAAGTCATTTTCTTCCTCTTGTATGCCCTGATGCGGACGTTCCTCTCACTGTCTAAATGAAAACAAATGCCCAGAGAGATCCAGCGGTTCATGTGGGGTCAAAGCATCTGGAAAGAAGTTGAGTCCATGGAGCTTGCCTGTGCTAACCGTACCCCTGAATCCCCCTCTCACTCCTGATCTTACCAGGCTCCTACTCAGTTACTCCCTTCTCCCTAGCCCCACCTTGATGGATTTTGTAAAAAAAAAAAAAAAAAAAAAAAAAAAAAAAAAAACCCTCAGATTCCGTTGTGCTAGAACCCTGGAGGCACATATATGATATTTGGGAGGCAGAGGGAGGCAGGCATTTTCTTCCAGACCCCGAGGCATAGAGAAGTGGGGTTTTTCTGCAGCAGCAAGCCTCGAGCTGTCAGCAGCTTCGTGGTGAGGAGGTGACAGGGCCTGGATGGCAGCAGACTGGCCCGCCCTTACTGGGGCAGAAGCAGATGTTGCCCCATGGAGCTGGTGCAGCCGCCTTGAATCGGGAGCTGCTCCTGGATGCCAGCCGAAAGCCACGCCTCCAGCCCTTGCAACAGTTATGTCAGCTCCTCATGCCCTCTATGAAATCCCTTTTAAACAGCTAGTGCAGTTTCTATTTCTGCAACAGACCCCAGATCCGTGCACTCGGCCTTGACCTAAAACCCGTCAGATTCTGACAGCGAGCACCTGTGTTCTGTGAGCATGTGGACGGAGCTGTGGTTCTTCATGTGGTTCCCCAACCTACAGCACCAGCTGCATCACCCGGGAGCTTGTTAGAAATGCAGAGCCTCAGGCCCCATCCCAGACCTTCCGGATCAAGCTCTGGGAGTGGGGCCCAATGATCTGTATTCTAACAAGCCCTCCAGGTGATTCTGATGCATGTTAAAGTTTGAGAACCAGTAGAGTGAAGGAAATTTACACACACACACACACACACACAAACAACAAGGGAAAGAAACTTTGTACATAAATATTTTTCCTCTACTTGCTGACCTAGTGTATGCTCCTCTTTTCGTGCAGTCACACTTCATAGGCCTCTGATCACAAAGAGCATAGCTGACCTTGACTGAATACCTCTCCCCTCACTGCAGCTGGGATGGGAGTGGAGTGAGCTCAGGCGCTCACTCCAGAAGAATCTGAAGCAGATCACACACACAAGGACTCTATTCCCTGCAATCACCTCGGATGGAGCAGAAGGGTGGACCCACAAGTTACGTGCCGGAAGGGATGCCAGGTCAAGCCTGAAGGTCACATCCACAATGGGCAATCACAACCTCTGGATGAACCATAGGAGCGGAGGCCTGGAACCAGATGACCCAGGGAAGTACAGACTGGGTTTCAACAAGCATAGGTGACCAGCACGTGGCTTCGTAGCTTTCTGGAAGCAAAGCACCATGTTATTCAACTACTTTTATCATGTGCCCGGGCCCTGGGCTCTGTGAGGCAAGAGAGAAAATATCAAAGCAAGGTGGACGTCGTCCTTGACCCCAAGAGCTCAGATACTACCGGCAGGGGTCCTGACAACTTAAACAAGTAAAAAGTATAAAAGGGCAAGTGCTGAGCTGCAGGTTTCACAATATGTAGCATTATGGCATCTGGAAGAAAGAATTTGCTAAACAAGTGCCTGGCTGTGCAGGGACAGGGAGGAGAGAGTGGCCAACTCTCTCAAGAAAACACTGCTTGGGGCGCCTGGGTGGCTCAGTCGGTTAAGTGTCTGCCTTCGGCTCAGGTCATTATCCCGGAGTCCTGGGATCGAGTCCCACATCGGGCTCCTTGCTCAGCAGGAAGCCTGCTTCTCCCTCTCCCTCTGCCTGCCTGCCGCTCCCCCTGCTTGTGCTCTCTCTCTCTATCTCTTTGTGTCAAATAAAAATAAATAAAATCTTAAAAAAAAAAAAAGAAAGAAAAGAAAACACTGCTCAATTGCTCAATTCACCACTTCCGGCTCTGCGTGTGCTCCCCATCAACCCTTCTGTACTTACCACTGTGGATCCCCCCAGGGATTTCCTCCAGGCAACAGGTTGTCAACCTGATGTTTAATTCCATATGAGCTTTAAAATAGTAAAACTCCATCTTTCTAAACAGAATCTGCAATGCAGATTTTCCTTCTCCCGTTTGTCTAAACTGGTTAAGTCTGATTACATTACAAGTATACCTAGGCAACTCCCACTTCATGTCAGAATTCCTGAAAATTAGACTTCTGGCGTTAAAACACTAAGAGGAAATCAACCCGAGCCCCCAATCAATTTACTAAGATATATTAAAAATTATGAGGTTTTGTTGTTAAATGCTCAAGACATTCTGGATGACTCGTCAATTGCCGTGGGGCTAACTGGAGGTTGCTGAACGTGTATGTGGTTACCACTCACCCCTCCATTGATATTTGGTGTGTTTTGCAAAACATCCACATGGGCTTCTACTACCTGGACTGGAATACATTACAACTTGAGACTTAGCACATAACTTTGTCTAACAATTGTATTGTATTAAGACCCCGGGGGACATGAATATAAAATTTTCTTATAAACATTGGCCAGAATCATTTTACTGAGGAATATGTAGGTTATATGAGTTTGAGTATTAAAAATCAAGAGGCGGACCTATGAGAACATGTTAAGGGATGATATTAGTGGGATATGCCATACACACACCTCCCGCCTCCCCCCCCACACACACACACTTGTTCTTTCCTACCTCATCATGTGACTTTCATGACTCTGCGCTACTCATTCTCTGGACTTCCCTCCAGCAAACATTCCCTGCCACACAACACCTGATCTCTAACCAGCAGGCTGACCCTTCAGACTGCATCACCCAGGTTCCTTGCCCAGTGACTTCTGACTGGGTCTAGCCAATAGATGGCCCAGAAAAAGATGGGAGAGTAGGAACAAAGAAAGGAAGGTTTGAGTAGGTATTTCCTGCTTTCCCACTTGGCCACAGTCTTGGCGATGGCTGTTTCTCTAAAGCCACAGTGCTTTGGGTGACCTCCCCTCTAGGTTACAGCACTCCTATAACTCTGTAACTGTCCCCTGCACTTCCCTCTTCAGGCCTGGGGTGGTGGCAGTAATAGCCTCCCACTATCACTTGTCCTTGAGTCTGTCACCATTTTATGTCATTCCCCTTAATCTTGCCCACTCAACCATAAAGTCCTGCCATGGTGCTCTCTTCAACTAAACCCTGGGCCTGTGCTCTATATTTCCTATTAGGAATCCGAATGAGACTCCTCCTTCCCCCTTCATTACATTCCCTGTATGGGCAAATTAAACATCATTTTTATATATTTTAGCTATTTTTTTCCAGGCACAGAGATCCAGAGAAAAGGTTGAGAGGCTTATAGAGATGTTTAGCAGTGCAAGACTTGAATACTCAAATCCTTAGTTGGTGTAATAATGCTAATAGTAGTAGTAAGTGCTTGTAAGAACAATGGCAATAGCTAAAATGTTAGTGCCTACTATGTGCAAAGACCTACGCCAGGCACTTTACATTTATTATCTCATTAAATTCACACAGCCTACACAGGATTTTTCACTGTTTGTAGATAAGGAAATTGAATTATAAGTAAAAGACACATAACTCATAAGTGGCAAAAGCAGGATGTGGCCCCAAGTCTGATAAAAAGTCATCAATCTAAAAAAAAAAAAAATCTACGGATGCCTGGGTGGCTCAGTTAAGTGTCTGCCTTCAGCTCAGGTCATGACCCCAGGGTCCTGGGATCAAGTCCCGCATCGGGGTCCCTGCTCAGCGGTGAGCCTGCTTTTCCCTCTGCCTGCCGCTCCCCCTGCTTGTGTGCTCTCTCTCTCTCTTTCTGACAAATAAAAATTTTTTAAAAATCTGAAAGAAAAGTCATTAATCTTTCTTTCCATTATACATCTTATTTATATGTCTATAACAGACAGAACTCTTTCTGTTGTAAGTGGCAGGAACCGACAACTCATAAAGTTGACAGCCTATATAACCCAGGAGGTTCTCAATGTACTGTAAAAGCTCTCAGAATCAAAACAAGAGCTTACCAACCCGGGTTTGAAAAGCTCGAGCCCGACCATCTAATCCCCCTCCAGCTCCACTCTCAATTCAATGTCCAAGGAAATTGAATAGAACTCAGGTACCCCCAGGACTCTGTCTCTTTTCTTCACTTGTCTCTGAGACCAGCTTTCTCCTCTCTGATGGGCTCTTCCATGAGATTGGATATATGAGATGAAAAATCTGGCACCAGCCAAGCAAATATGGAGCTCATAATACATTAAATTAGTCAGCATCTCACAGACTCACCTTTCTAATTTGCCACAAGACAAGAAAGGGCTTTTCTCCAGTTATTCAAGTTCAAAAAAAAAAAAAAAAACAAACCCACAGGGATGGTCTTTGATTGGCCAAGAATGAGTCACATGTCCAACTCTTCAAAAAATGAGTACAGCCAGAGAGATAATCAAACATGACCACCCCTGTGTGGGGGAGAGAACTGATGCTTTGATTGGCAGCTTAAGTAACATAAGAATGAGAGGACACCAAGCCAGAGGAAGGGAAAGGGACACTGGGCAAACAACCACAATAGACAAACATTATGAAGTCCTCACAAGTTACCTTTGTTAATGCATTTCTCACCTTGGAAATTTAAAACTTAGACAGGACTTGATTCCTTGTAGCCTTTAATTCTCTCCTTTTTCTGAGCACTGTATGAGATGAAAGATCAGGTACCAGCAAACTGGGCCAGGAGATGTAATGATTAGACCATTAACATTCTCAGACCTTGAACTCCCAGTGGATAAGTCTCCCAGGATGGCATGTGACCAAGCAGACCAGGGTAATTGAATTCAGTCTAGGCACAGGGAAGCATGTGGAGAACGGCAGCCCCTAGAAATCCAGTCCAGAGGTGAACTGAGTAGTATAATGAGAATATAATGCCAACAACAACAATAGTAGATAATAACAGTTGGCTCTTACCATGTACCAGAACCTATTCTAAGTGCTCTGTGTATATAAACTAAGTAAATCTCCATAGCAACCCTACAAGGTAGGGACTACAGTCTCATCCCCAAAGTGGGTTTCAGTAATGTGCCAAAGTGATCCAAATCCAGGCAGTCATGCTCCAGAACTCATACCTTTAAGTACCACACCACACCTTATAGTGGGAAATCATCTGGAACTACTACAGCAAACCTGAACTTGCCTAATCATTGGATTGTCATGGTAATTAAGAAAAAGCAAAAGAAAAGCCACCTCCCATCTTCCATGTATACTCACAGATGTCCCGTTGCTAACAAACCAATGTCAGGTGATGGATTTCTTAAACAGGACACTCAAAGGACACATCATGAGAATATCAGCTGATTAATTTGACATCAAAATTTAACACTTGTCCATAACAAAAGGCATCAGAAACAAAATTCAAAGATAAGTTACAGACCAGGAGAAGCCTTGGTAGTGCTCAAAACCGACAAAGGATTAAAACCCTAAAAAAAAAAAAAAAAAAAAAAAAACCTCCTAGAAATTAATAACCCAAGGGAAAAACAAACAAAAGTAATGAAAAGGTGTTTTCGGAAGAGGAAACCCAGTGAGTCAATAAGCATATGAAAAGACTGTCTGCTTTATGAGTAGTCAGGAAAATAGAATAAAACACCAGTTAGAAACAGTTCACACCCATCCAACTGGCAATAAAGTTCAAGACTCACAAGGCCTGGTCCCTGCAAGGAGGCAGAGAGGTGGGAGCCTCGTATCCTGATGCGGGCAGGGGGTGGGTGCCTGGCAGAACAAACACAACCTCTTTGGAGAACAATTTGACAATACCTGCTATGGTTAAAGTGTCCACACCCTTACACCAGCAATCCCACACACAGTTACAGGTCTTCAAATCACTCACACGGCTGCCCAGGGAGACATCCACAAGAATGTATGTGGCAGGGGGTCTGTAATCATGAGACATTTCAAACAACTGTACTTTGCAAACCACAGGGCAGTCATCAATTAATCATGGCATATTCCTATAATGCAAGATGCCACAGCAGTTCAGAGGAAGAAAGGGAAGTGATAATGCATCAAAATAGATAGAAAGTGTAGTATTAAATGAAAAATGGAGTTACACCACCATGTGAAGAGTTTAATGCCAATGGCGTACATTTTAATTTCCATACAATACATACAGTGCAAAATGTAATGTACAGACAGCATTTAAATACCATCTAAAATATGAGTTTATATTTCTATGAACATATAATTGGATTTTTCACTGAATTAATATAATATTTAAGCTTGAAGTTTATGCAGTATATAATTTTATATAATTGTGTGTAATATGTATAGATTGTATTTATATTAAATATAAAATTTAATTCACATCCAGGATGAAGTTATGTCTTTTAAGTTTATAACATTTTATGTGCATATGAATATGTAGTAAGAATTTGAAGTACACATACAAGTTATAAATATTGCTGTTGTACTCACCTCCAGGAGAAGGTTGGATCTGGGAGGGCTACAGAAGAAACTTTAATTATACTTACAATGTTTTATTTCTTAAAGGACAAATAAATCGGGGGAGAGGGTACATGAGTGTTATATTTCTATTTCTACTATTTCTTTAATTTTGAAATTTTTATTTAACAAAAATTTATACTAATGCCTCCAGGTTTCACTCTTTTGAGAGAAGAGAACGCTGGGTTGACCCTCCGAGGGTGGTGAGTGGGTCGTGTCCGTACCCAGGGAGACAGGTCAGCACTTGCTGGATGAGAGCCCTGTGGACCGGCCTGGTCAGAGATGGAAAGAAGGCTTTCGGAACATTCTCAAACACAACTCCCAAAAGAGACTCAGGGCTCTGGGAGGCCAGGAAATTTCAAAGCAACCAATGCAGAGAAGATCTTTCTGAATAATGGGAGATAATCCAAAATCCATTTCAATTTAGCTTAAGAAAATATGTCCATGTGTTCATGGTAAGGCAGGGATATCTGATGTTCTGAGAAGTCACACTGCAGTCAGATTCTGAAGTTGAGAGCTGGTTCAAGGAAGAGTTTACCAGCCGGGCAGCTCCCTGTCCTCCCACTGGGCAACCTCCCCTGTGCGAGGTTGAGCTGGAGACCTTCAGCTCCGTCTCTCAGGCAGAGGCACACGGGGCTCCTTTTCGACTTGGTTCATGGATCCTTGGGCAAGTCATTTTCTTCTCTGAGCTTCTATTTCCATGTGTGAAACACATGCATGTGTGCCTGTGTGTGTGTTTGTGTGTACACACAACCTATCTCCAGACCTGCTCTCTCTCTGTTTCATACAATTATATTAGGATCTCTCCATATAGCTCTTGCCAATAACATTAATAAAGGAATTAAAATGACCTAAATAATGGGGGTTGAAGGGTTGGGGGCAGGGGTCATCCAAAAGCTTCCATCCATCATAATTACCTGGAGAAGGGTCAGTGAGACCTCTTCAAGCTTCCTACTCCCTAGGCAACTTATTTAATCTCTCTCTGTCTCAATTACCTCTTGAGTAAAAACGGAATAATATCACCTACCTTTTATCACTGAAGGGAGGAAAAAAAGAGATAATGTATGTGAAATCATATGTAGAACTTCTAAAATAGTAAGTATTGAGTAAATGAGAATGTCTGTATATTTATGTCTGCATATGAGTGTTTATCCACACACATTCGTGTTGGCAGATGGGTATTTATCTCTATGTGTTAATACCCATTTCTCCAAGCAGTCTTGAATCTGCCTGCCAGTATCCAGGGGAAGAAAACAATGATAAGATTTACCAAGTGAAGTTTCCCAGGCTGCCTTTCTGACTCGAGGGGAGTGAGTACTGGGGCATGGTTTTCAGTTTTCATAGCAGAACAGTTTCAATACCCCACCATGACAGTGCCTGGGGATACATCTTTGTCAGAGTTCTTCTGATTGGCCTTTTTAATTGTGTGGGCCTCCCCTGTTAGGTTTATAAGATGTTCATGGGTAGCGTGTTTGGAATTGAAAAAAAAAAAAAAACAACAGGAGACAAGACTCCCTCTCAATTTCTTTTCTTTGTATCCTCTTGACAACCGATATATATCCCAGGGGCATACCTCTGACTTCATTGGTCCTTGAGATCCTGTGAGCCATGCCTCAGATCCCAGACCCCAGGCCCTCTTTAGCCTCCATTTTTTTGACCCCCATGTCCATTGTCGACTCAACAATTTTCACTCATCTACCCAAAGTTTTCACTTTTACTCCTTAGCCTAAAGTAAATAAAAGTCTTAGTCCAAAGTTGAGCTGTACAATAAATGAAACCTTTAAAATTTTTCTATAGCTCAACTTTATTCCTAAATTTGCTATTCCTAAAATGGAATAGCAAATCAATTTCCATGAGCTGAGAGTAACCTCTTAGAGGGAGTATTCTATCTGGTTAACCCTCAGTCTGTAGGATCAGGTGGATGCTGAGTCATATCTTATCCCACCTACTCAGGTATATGGGAAACTGTTGCCTCCAGGCTGGGCTGGTTCCAGGAAACCCTGAATTTCCATGTAAGACCCTTCTGATCAAACATACCACACCCCTGCCTCTTCTCTGGGTCTTACCTCCTTACAGAGGATCCACGAGAAGGAAGCAGCATGGGTTCTTTCTCCTCTTGGAGAGTCTATCTTGGGTTCTGCATTGACCATCACCTCCCAAAACTATTTTAGAGACCTACCATCTTCCCAATTCTCATCACCTCCTTCCCTACTCTCTTTCCTCAGTCTAGGATATCATTTTCCAGTCTCAATATTTGGAAAATACCAGGGAGAAAAAAGTTGATCACTATTCTAAACATTTTATCTCACCATAAATGTCATATGTGTGCCCAGGTCCCAATATAAATGAAAGTGGAAGAAACAACATTACTAATTCCTTTTATCATACACATGACCTGAGTTCCAACTGGGTCCTAGGCACCCCGCTAGGCACTGGAGATACAGAGATGAATAGGACAAGGCCTCTGTTCTCTAGGCACTCCCAATCTAGTGGGGGAGACAACCAGAAAAACAAATAATTGCAATGCAATATCTAAGCGCAATGAAGATGTACTCATCAAACAAGAGGGAGAGTTCAATTCACTGGTGGGTAGGCATGGTGTCTCAGTCAGTTTGGCTGCTGTAACAAAGTACCACGTAGACTGGGTGGCTTATAAACAACAGAAATTTATTTCTTATGGTTCAGAAGTCTAGAAGTCCAAGATCATAGTGTCAGCATGGGCAGGTCCTGGTGAAGACCCTCCTCCAGGTTTTCCTTGTATCCTCCTCTGGTGAAGAACAGACAAAACTCTCTGCAGTCCCTTTTATAAGGTCACTAATTCCATTCAGAAAGACTCCACCCTCATGACCTCATTATCTCCCAAAGGCCCCACCTCCAAATACCACCCCTTAGGATTTCAACATATGAATTGTGGAGACATACAAACATGCAGTCCACTGCAGATGGTGAGAGTGATTCAGAAAGTCTTTCCAGAATGGATGCTAAAAGGCCCACCTAACCAAAAGTACCCCTTCTTCTCCTTCCTGCAGGCACCATTAACCACACTCATAAAATTTCAATGCCATTTTCCCCCTGGGATTGGTACTTAGGCAAGCCTTAAAAATAAACTCTTAGAGGTGTTAAGGTATTATGTTATCGGGAAAGAGTAACACATTAGCCTACAAATATACTAGGAGGATTTATTTATGATTAATTATTAATATGACCCATCTTCACCTACTAGCAACTGAGAGTTTGAAGGAGGGCCAGCTCATAATTGAAGGGAAAACAAAAGGATGCCTTATACACCGGCACTGTCTTGGCTTCCCTGGAAGTAGGGCCTGAGTCAAGGATTCTTATTCAAGTGGTTTCTGAAAGAGTGCTCTCAGGAGAAGGAGAACAGGGGAAGCAGGATAGGCCAAGGGAGCAAGCTAAGCAAGATGGTGATCTCAGCCACATATGAGCTTTGGTCTCATTCAGAATTGGTCCCACCTCGAGACAAGAAGGAACAGAGGAAGGGATCGTGCAGGGCCACCTGATTGAGGAGGCTTCCACTGGCAGGGAGCTGTCATCAGCCACCCCTGCGAGCGGGGAATGCGCCCGACCCTCAAGCAAATGTGGGTAGGCACCAAGTGTATCCACTACAGGCCAGGGTCCTGGCATTCCCAGGGCACTCGATGGAAGGCTTGGAAGACAAAAAAGAGAATGTGTCTGGAAAAGGAAAGGGAACTCTTCATAATGCTGCTAGTGTGTGTGTGTGTGTGTGTATGAGCATGCACGCGAGTTTGTGCATACATGCACACAAATGTGATGACTCTCCCATCAACCTGAGAGAATCCTAAGAATAGTTCCTAATGAACTCTCTAGTTCCCCTCTGGCATCTCCCTGAGGGAAGGGAGTATTTCTCCCACCTTGTTCTGCGCTTGCCCAATGCTCAGCCTTGAAAGGCTTTAGAATCTAGCAGTGGGAGGCATCGCAAAACCCTGATCTTCCTTCTCTCAACTGTGACTGCAAGACCCCAACTCCTGGTTCTCCAGGTCATGAAGGGCTGTCAACAGTCTCTGCATCCACTACTAGCCCCTGACAGCCATTTCCCCTTGATTCTCTAGAAATGCCGGTACTACCTGGAACATGACATTTACACGAAGCTGCAAATATGGTCAGGGGTGAGATGTTGCCAACCCTCACCTCCAGATGGCCCTCTGTTTTCTCCTCAGCGGAGCCAACCTTAGGTTGCTGCTGAGAAACGAATCAGACAGCCCAGCTCTCAGCCGGAAACTATCACTGCCATGCTGGGAAATTGCCTTTGACCTTAGTCAGGCATGGGGGGCGTGGTGCGGGGAAGAAGCCAAAGCAAATGTGGATGTTGGCTCTTCAGAATTCTCAGCGACTAATGGATGTGCAAATGAAACCCCCCAAAAAATCTTTATATATATTTTTAGGAATCATGGTTCATAAAGTATGCCCCACCTGTCCTGGGATTCTTGGAGACAGAACAAAATTTTTCCTTCTAAAATAAAATATTAGCCATTTTCCCAATTCAAATAAATTGCCAGATTCAAATAAACTATATTAACAGATAAATATTTCTCTATTTATATCTCCTTTCCATTATATTTTCTTAAACCTTGCTTGCCTGGTTGTTTGCTGGTAAATTCTCCTATGCAACAAAACACATAAAGCAGCTATCAACTAGCTATTAATAGAAAACTTCAGGAAAAGCCAGTTGCATTTGGTTCATGCTTACTGGATATGTGATCATGGTCCTGGTTTTGCATTCCAGACAGAGAATACTAGCCCTACTATGCTCTAGGCTTCAGGACACTGGGCAGTTGAATATTCTCATGTGTAATTTAGATATAATAACCCCTATTTTACAAACAAATGCATGAACAGGTCGATAAATTGAGGCACAAAAAGTTTCAAGTTAATAAAATATTTGCACAAAAATTAATTAAATATTTACACACCAAAAGAATTTATTGTGGGGTGCCTGGGTGGCTCAGTTGGTTAAGCGTCTGCCTTCGGCTCAGGTCATGATCCTGGAGTCCCGGGATCGAGTCCCGCATCGGGCTCCCTGCTCAGCGGGGAGCCTGCTTCTCCCTCTCCCACTCCCCCCTGCTTGTGTTCCCTCTCTCGCTGTGTCTTTCTCCGTCAAATAAATAAATAAAATCTTTAAAAAAAAGAATTTATTGTGATGAGCGCATACCACAAAGAGTCGTGAAGTAGATTTGAGGTCAGCTAAGGCAACCCTGAGGAAGTGGTATGTGAGACCAGTTCTGAAGGAGGAGGCACTGGGACAAGGGAACACAGAAAATCACTTCAGCAAACCCCGTGCTGACCAGTGCAATTGCTTTGGAAAAGAGCCTGGAAGTTCCTCAAAAGATTAAACATAGAGTTACCACATGACCCAGCAATTCCACTCCCAAGAATGCACCCAGGAGAAATGAGAACATATGTTCACGCTAAACTTGTGCAAAAACGTTTATGCAACATCACTTA
The DNA here is from genome assembly GCF_029215605.1 of Mirounga angustirostris. Taxonomy (NCBI): domain Eukaryota; kingdom Metazoa; phylum Chordata; class Mammalia; order Carnivora; family Phocidae; genus Mirounga; species Mirounga angustirostris. The sequence goes on along the minus strand of NW_026991711.1, from coordinate 96,433,934 downwards.
GAAGAGTCAAAAAATGGGAACAACCCAAATGTCCATCAGCTGATGATTGGATGAACAAAATGCACTTTATCCTTACAGTGGAAATGAGTATTCGTCAATAAACAGGATTGAAGAACTGACCCAGGCTACAACAAGGATGAACCTTGCAAACAGTATGCTAAGTAAAAGAAGCAAATTGCAAAAGAGGACATACTGTATGTTTCTGCATATATGAATTGTCCAAAATAGACAAATCCAGAGAGACAGAATATAGATTAGTGATAGAGGGAGACAAACCACAAAAGACTCTTACTCACAGGAAACAAAGTGAGGGTTGCTGGAGGGGAGGGGGAGACGGGGGATGGGGTAACTGGGTGATGGGCATTAAGGAGGACATGGGATGTAATGAGCACTGGGTGTTATACGCAACTGATGAATCACCTAATTCTACCTATGAAACTAATAATACACTATATGCTAATTAATTGAATTTAAATAAAATAAAATAAAAAAGAAAATAGATTAGTGGTAGCCAGGGCTAAGGGAGGGGAGAAACAGGGACTGACTGCCAGGAGTGTGGGATGTGGAGGGAAAGATGAGAATGCTCTAAATTGATTTTGGTGATGGTTGTGCGAGTCTGTGAGTATACAATGAATTGTACACTTTAAGTGGTTGAAATGATGAGTGGCTTCAGCTCCATCTGGGACTGACAGAGAATTGCCCAGTTGGAAAAGTGGAGGTGAACTCAGGGCTCGGGTTGGATAAAAGAACTTAATGACTTCAGAGTCTTTCACAGCGGGGTCAGGTTAGAGGTTCTAGTTCGCTTCCTGCTCAGTGGGTAGACGGCAGACAGAAACACGCTGTCCCAAATGGAGAACTGTGTCAGCTGAGCTCCACACTGAGCTACTGAGCCACAGGCTTTAAGCAAAGCCTCTTTCCAGAAGATAATTTTATAAAGCTAGTAAGAAATTCTAGAAAGAGGAGGAGAGACAAGGAGAAAGAAAAATGTGAGCAAAAGTCGTGAACAGAGACAATCCCAGCCCAACACCACGAAAGCTTTCTGGAAAACTTTACTTCTCCCACATACATTCCACCCAGGCCTGCTTTTATTCTTTTATTCCTGGTTTCTCTCTCTCTTCTTCCTTTTTTTTTTTTGTCTTTCTATTTTCAAAGTCAGAAGAAATTCACCCTCTCGATGTCTTCCCCGGAGTGTTAGCATTTGCTGGCATTTGCCATGCCCCTGGGACTGGAGGGCAATACACCCTCAAGTGCCTTCAAGGTGTTGGGGAACATAAAAGTAATCCCCTATCAGGGCCGAGCACTGTTACACACAGAGGAAGAGGTGGTAGCCTGGGGCTCCGAGCAAACTTGAAGGAAGGTCCAAGTGCTGGCCAGCCCTGTTTTTCGGCTGATAGTTTATCACTTCCTGAAATCTCTACCGTTAGAGTCAATTTGGGTGTTAAAGTACCCTTAAACTCAATGAAAAAGAACTCACGCCTTGCGTTTCACTCCTCACGCTGTCTGCAAACACAGAGCAGTCGTGATGACTTCTATTCAAATCCCTGACCACACTACTTTCCTTAATATTCTCTGCTGTCGCTGTTAGCACCGCAACTACATTAGCGAAATTGAGCAGTCCAAATGCAACACCTTGCCCACCCCCCAAATAAAAATACCAATCACTCTGTTCATATTAAGTAATGATTTGCGATGTCCTTCTCCCTTCTCCTGCTCACAACTCTGCCAACAGCATTTCTTAATGCAAACAGTAAAGACTGAATTACAAACGTGATCCAATTTTGCTCTGCATAATTAGTGGATTAGACATCAGAGAAAATCCACTTATTTTCATAGCTCATCCAACTTCCCACCTCCAGCTCCCCACCTCCCCCACCACACCGCACTCAGAAGTAAAGGCGCCAGAAGCACAAAGTGAGAAAGGACTTTATTCCTAAAGCACAATTACAGCTATCAAATTCATTTTTAAATGACTCCCAAGTATGATCTTTTCTCAACTGGATTTTTTTTTTCCTAAGTAAACAAAGCTGGGGATCTGAACTAGAAGTGTCTGAGTCAGAAGTATATCATTGAAGACTATAATTATTATATATATATATATTTTTTTTTTTTTTTGCAAGAGATTTTGGAACAAACTGTCCGTAGCTGAAAAACACCAAGCCACTCAGGTTTGGCTTGGCTTGGCTTATGGAATTAGATGGCTTGGGTTTACTTCTTGGCTCTGTCAGTGGTATAATTCATTTTATTATCTCTACAATGGGCATGGTGGTGAGTGTTAAATGGGATAATATCTATAAAGTTCTTGGAACAATGTTTGGGACATAGCAAATCTTCCAAACGATTTGCATGATTTTTCTACGCCTAGAGCCCAGCTGGAGAGAACTGGCATCCCCAGCCTATCCTCTCAGTCCACCCATACATGGGGTGGAGAACAGGGAGCAGCTCTGTGACAGAGCTCGGAGCCCCACCCGGTGCAGCTTGGAAGGTTCACGAATATGTAGTCCATCCACCCAGAACAGATACAGATCGCCACAGATGGATGCCCAAAATGGCTCTCTTCAGTATGGCAAAGGCTTTGCTGACAAAACAAATGGAAGATACTCTGTCGCTGCCCACAAGGTAGGGGCAGAAGTGGGGGCAGGGAAGGGGGAAGAGCAAGGAGGGGAAACAGGACTTCTCGCATTTTCTCCTGTATCTCTTCCCTCTCAAATGTCTACACCAGCCACCTGAGGAGTAAATCAAAATGCTGACTTCTGAGTTGACGAGCACTCCTCCTGCCAAAAAGCAACCCCAGTTGGGTAGCACTCATGTTACCTTAGTGTCGTAAGTATGATTGCAGCCATAGAAGTGCGTGAGGTGCATTTCCCATCTCATGCTCAAGACAGCTCTCTGAGGAAAGTGTTAGTATTACTCGTGTTTTACAAACGAGGAAACTGAGGTCTAGAGACAAGTAATGCCTGAGGGAGCACCTCTTTTTACGGACAGAATGGCAGCTGTAAATCCAAAGCTGTTGACTCCAGAGCACATAATCTGCCCCGCAAGGCCCTATTTCCTTGCAGCTTCCTAGAGGTTGGATGGGCATCAAGACCAGCATTTGGAAAGTTGGAATGGACCGAGCGAGGGGTAGTACTTCTATCAGCTCTAGCAGGAAGAGCCAGAGTGTCCTGGGATAAAGCATAGAAAGACTTTCCCAAGTGACACAGAGAGGCTTTCTTCTCAGTAAACACAAGGATCTCCTTCAAAAATGCTGTCCCTAGATGTCACCTCTCAGCTCAAACCTGCCCCTTTTCTGCCGAAATAAGCACAAAGCATGTTTGCATTCATTCAGTGTGTTCTTGTTGGCTTCAATAGATAGTGGGTGCTCAGAAAACAGGTGATGTAGTAAGTTTCCAGAATAGAATTTCTTCTGTGTAATCCTTCCTAACAAATGTTCATTGCATTGGGGCACCTGGGTGGCTCAGCCCGTTGAGTGTCCTACTCTTGATTTCGACTCAGGTCATGATCTCTGGGTCATGGGATCGAGCCCTGAGTTGGGCTCCGTGCTCAGCAGGGAGTCTGCTTGAGTTTCTCTCCCTCTCCCTCTGCCCCTCCTCCTGCTTGAGCGCTCTCTCTCTCTCAAATAAATAAATAAATCTTACTTAAAAATTTTTTTTAAATGTTCATTGCCTTCACAAGACACCATGCTCAGTGATACAGGGATAGGAAGTTCTAATACATCATCTCTGACCCCAAAAAGCTTGCAATCTAGTGAGGTCCCATGGCAGAATGTCAAGTCTAAGGAAGGTAGAGACTGTGGGATCCAAGGAAGATGTATTCTGCAGGGATGGGAAGGTTCCTAAGATCAGACGGAGGAGGTGGCCCTCAGTGGTGGCCAGCAAAAGTGTCAAGGCTCCTGGCTCCATTCTGCATCCTGGGAGCTACCCCTTAAAGACAGGTGGGACATCAACAACCAAAGTGATAGCATGAAAAAACAAACAAACAAAATATCCTAAAGGAGAGCTCAGACGATTGAAAACCAAGACCAGAAGAAGTTTAGGGAGAGTTTTACCAGGAATGGCTTTAGGAGACATGGCCAAAGTGACTGGTGGAGGTTCTTGGACCTTTCTGCGATCTAAATATAGGTCTTCTGGATTTATTTTTGGTTTCTTTGGGTGACTTCCTTACTGAGAAGAGAGAATCCTCCTTGTTAATCTTAAACTGACTTTGTAAGAACATGAGCCCTAAAGTCAGACCTAGGTTCAAATATGTCCTTCTCTACTTTCTAGCCATCCTAGCCTCTCCATGTCCCCGGGCCTCCCTCCTGGGACATGAGGTCATTATTAGGAATAAATAAGACAATGCACGCAGATGCCTAACATGGAGGCTGACACAGAGCAGGGAATCAATAAATGTTAACTCTCCAGTTCTGCTAATAACTGGTTTCATTTGCACTTCAGCCAGGCAGGAGTTTTTCCCAGAACTCCGAGATGAGACCTTGTCAACAGGGCGACTCAAGGGCATGGAATCTTGACACCTTTGGTCCATCTGTTACATTCACCCATCTACCTCACTCCTGGAGAAATGCAGCTAATGAGGAAGAATTACTCAGAGGCATCGGCTATCTGGTAGGTTTGAGGGAAACTGCCTGTTGCCCCTTTTATAGCGAAGAAAAAAATTAACAGACTTCTCCAAACACACTCAGTTCTGTGAAGAACATTACCTTCAAACAAATAAACAAAAAGAATATTTGACTGAATCTTCCAAATTGATTCAGAATCCTTTAGATGGAGGCTGGGAACCTTTTTTCTGTAAAGACCAGATAGTAAATGTTTTAGGCTTTGTGGGCCATAGAAACCTCATCACAAGTACACGTTGTGCCGTGTGGGAGGAAAGCAGCCACAGATAATATACGAATGAATGAGCTTGGCTGTGTTGCAATAAAACTTTATTTATAGACACTGAAATTTGATAATGTGATCATTTTCATGTAACACCAAATATCTTTCAGTTTTTCTGCCAAATGCCATGATTTCGCTCATATGTAAAATTTAAGACACAAAATGAGCAAAAAAGGAAAAAAGAGAAAGAGACAAACCAAGAAACAGATTCTTAACTCTAGAGAACAAACTGCTGGTTACCTGAGGGGATGTGGGGAGGATGGGGGAAATAGGTGAAGGGGATTAAGAGTACACTTATCATGATGAGCACTGAGCAATGTAGAGAATTATTGAATCACTGGGGCACCTGGGTGGCTCAGTTGGTTGGGTGACTGCCTTTGGCTTGGGTCATGGTCCTGGAGTCCCAGGATAGAGTCCCGCATTGGGCTCCCTGCTCCGCGGAGAATCTGCTTCTCCCTCTGGCCCTCCTCCATCTCGTGCTCTCTCTCTCATTCTCTCTCTCTCAAATGAATAAAAAAAAAAAAATCTTAAAAAAAAAAAAGAATTTTTTAATCACTATGTTGTACACCTGAAACTAACATAACACCGTAGGTTAACTATACTGGAATTAAAATTAAAAACTTAATTCAAAAAAAAAAAAAACCAACCATTTTAAAAATGTAAGAAGTCATTCTTAGCTTGCAGGGCTGCACACAAACGGGCAGGGGACAGGATTTTGTCCGTGGTCCTTTGCTTGCCAACCCTGACTGAGACCCTGGGGGCCTTCAAAAAATCTCAGGAAATCTCTTGTCCGACCCCCGTATTTGTGGCTGAGCGTCAGAGCCATAGAGGGAAAGTGACTTGTCCAGGACCAGCTGGGCCTCTCAGATCCAGACAAGAAGCTCAACAGAAAGAGTATGGCTGGAAACATCAGGCACGTACTGGCTTGAAAACGTAAAAATCACGTTTTTTTCAACTGCTGTTTGCTACATTCAGTGTCAGAGATGACGTCAGCTCAACAGATTCTTCCCACCCCCCGGGTTTTTTTCGTTTACCCTGTCATTTTCTAACTTGGGCTTGAGAGAGCTGTGTTTAAAAATCCTTAGAAGTTGGGCGCCTGGGTGGCTCAGTTGGTTAAGCGACTGCCTTTGGCTCAGGTCATGATCCTGGAGTCCCGGGATCGAGTCCCGCATCGGGCTCCCTGCTCAGCGAGGAGCCTGCTTCTCCCTCTGACCCTCCCCCCTCTCATGAGCTCTCTCTCTCTCATTCTCTCTGTCTCAAATAAATAAATAAAATCTTTACAAAAAAAAAAAATCCTTAGAAGTGAAATGGGATGAGTGATTTGGGGTGTCACAACCAGGACCAAAATTGTGTGTTTACCACCTGAATTTTCTTAGGGAACATTCCGAAACATTTGAAATGTGTCTTCAACCGGGGCGCCTGGGTGGCTCAGTTGGTTAAGCGACTGCCTTCGACTCGGGTCATGATCCTGGAGTCCCGGGATCGAGTCCCACATCGGGCTCCCTGCTCAGCAGGGAGTCTGCTTCTCCCTCTGACCCTCCTTTCTCTCATGCTCTCTGTCTCTCATTTTCTCCCTCTCAAATAAATAAAATCTTAAAAAAAAAAAAATTGAAAAAAAAAAAGAAAAAGAAATGTGTCTTCAACCTTTAGAAACGGTAAAAGGCAACGCTGTAACTTCACCTTCGCACAAAACTACCCAAGGAAATAAAAATGACCAGATGTAAAAGGCGGTTTTCTCTTTTAAAAATTGCTTTATCTATTTTAATTCTTGTATTTCCCTGGAGGGTTAGATATTTCGGTCACATAGTTATCCAATTAAAATGAAAACTCTCTGCTTTATCCTTTAGGCGAGGACAGCTGCCAACTGGTAAGTTTTATAAAGTCTTTAATCTTGTCCATAAATATTTAATAAGAATTGGTTGGTACACAAGCTGAAGTAAAGTAAGAAATCAAAGAAGGAATCATGGAAATAACCTCTGTATTGTGTGAGAGCTCTGTAAAACAAAAGCCGAATGACCAAAGCCTCTTTCTTTTAATAACCATTAAAATATTTCTGAGTAGTTTGATCACTCTTTCAGCTCACTTGTCCTCACGAATGTACAAAAATAAGCAGATTGCAAGAAGGTATTAACTGTGACTATCTGTGCCCTTTCCTCCAATATCCTGCCATTTGTTTCTGAGACAGCCTCTCATGTCTCCATGGAAACCCAGAACCAGAGGATCTCCAAGCACATTAGCAGCATTTGAAAAAAATGGACCCGTCTTTTTATTCTTGGCTACACACACACACATACACACACGCAAGGCACACACTCATACACACTCACACCTATGCACAGACGGCCACCAGCTCCACCACCATCCTACGCATCTTCATCACGATATCCCAAACTCAAAACTCAAAACAAGTACCTGATGATAGATAGGCCAAGGATTCATGTCTCTGTTCTTTGATATGCTGAAATGAGAAAGCTGCCATTTGCCTTGACCTGGTCTTTGAACTTCCTCTTCCTCCCATCACCCATTTCCATGTTGCAAACCTGCAAACACCTATATTTGAGGGGGTTTTATTTTCACATCCTCCCAGGCAGAGGGTCCTCATGAGTTTTTCTTATTCTTTTTCCTTCATGTGAGATCACAGGACATTCCAGAGAATGAAGAAGTTATGCTATTGGGGAAGATCTCTTAGACCAGAAGGTTTTTCCCCACCTGCCTCAGTAACTAAGAGATTTCAGGAATAAGCACTCTTTTTTTTTTAAAGATGTATTTATTTATTTTAGAGAGAGAGAGTGGGGTGGGGAAGGGAAGATGGAGAGAGAAACTCAAGCAGACTCCACGCTGAGCGTGGAGCCCAACGCAGGGCTCGATGCCACAACCCTGAGATCACACCTGAGCCGAAACCAAGAGTCAAAGGCTTAACTGCCTGTGTCACCGAGGCGCCCGAGGATTGAGCACTCTTTACTAATCACAAATGTTTCTTTAAAGCTACTGTAATCTGAAAATAACGGAAATCTCTCAGCCCTTCCTCAGACTCACTTGACTGTGTCCTTGCTCTGTCCATAGAAGAAAGAAAAATTAGGTGGCCCCTACTTCCTTTGCATCAGGATAGATGAAAGACAGAGAGCCAAATGGAAGGAGGAAAGGAAGAGGGAGGAAGAGAAAGACAGCAATTGATACTCCTTGGCTTCCCTTATTTTAGGTAAGTAATTCTGGGTGCTCAGATTATTCTTCATTTCTACAGAAATGTCATTTTCCATTGCTTTAATCATAACTTCAGTTGCTTCTATCATGCCAACTTCAGGATTTACTAATTCTGAACACCCTAGAGAACCCATACAGCTTACTATAGGAGTTGCCTTGGCCTTCAAGGCGACTTTCCTGCAACAGTTGTTCATCCTGATTCTGTGCCTTTCTACCAAGCCCACAAGTCCTTTGCCCACTTAACACTTTAATCGCTTGCTTACTCAACAAATACTTAGAGAGAACAAGCTATGTGCCAGGCAATGTTCTAGGCACTGGACTCATATCATTGCACAAAAGTAACACAAATCCCTGCTTACTCATAGCTTCCATACCACCTTCAGCTGGCCCCAGTTTGACTCTGATTCCATGCCTTCTCCAGCCCACCCTGACTCATGGCTCAGACTCACATCTCTGACCCTGATCCTTTCCACCCTCCAGTGGATGCTAATATTGATTTCTCACCCCCACCTTGGCTCTAGATTCCTCTACAAGTTGGCTCATAACTACCGAATGACATTTCCTTATTTTTATATGGTCCTAAGTCCCCAGACACTCCAATATTTGGGCAGACAACCCTCATCACAATCGTTTTTAAGATTTTTTTTTATATATTGCATTTCCTGCGTGTCAGGTGCTGTTTAACACCTTAGACGTACTAATTCATGTAATCCTTTTAACAATATGGAAAATGAGGGAGGTGCCCCTTAGGCCCATTTGTTGACTCCTGCTAAGTAGCAAAGCTGTGACTTGCAACAGTTATCCAGCCCACAAGTGGAAAACCTAGGTTTACCATCCTGCACTTGACAACATGGCTTTTTATTTGCTCCAAGTAGTCTCGTTGCCTTTAGTTATGTTTCTGCCCACATTTTTCTTTTCCCCAAGGTCATTTGAAATGCAATCCTTATTATACAAATCATCTATCACTCAGTGCTCCCTTTCATATCTCCAATAAAACTTTTAAGTGGTGCTCTGCCAAGGATGTCACCTTGCAGGGACCAATTGTTCTATCCCCAGGTTGATAAAAAAGAAGACATCCAGAATCCGTTTTGTCAACTACAAAGAACCCACGCTCACGCATGCACCCTGCATCTTAGTTCTGCTCTCATAAAAGGTGTTTGGATTTTACTATCTCTTCCCATATGGCGTTTCATTATACTGTCCACATGACATCCCCTATCCTTGACATATCTCATCCCTCATGTAATGATGATTACCAACCCCACGCTCTTCTAACTTCTCTAGGGCAGTTTCCTACAGATCTAGGTTTTGTTTTATTTATCATGTCGCTCTGCCCTTTCTTGCCTTAATTAAACTCAGCCTCAGGACATAGGAAACCAGAGAACTGACTTTTTCTTCCTTTTGATGAAAGCAATATCATTTTCTGGGGACAGCAAATATTCCCCCCACCTCCCGCTCCTGCCCAAATTCACCAGTTAAGTCTCAAATACCCTTTGTCCTTTGTTTTGCATCTGCTTGTCTGAGTGTTTCAAGGTTTGATTTACATTTTAATAGTTTCTGATCCAAAGGGAGGAAATGAATAGGAAGTAGCCTTGGTTTCCCCCTCTTTTACCATCAGCTCCTATCATTTTTTTCAAAACATTGAAAAGCAGCTATTTTCACATTCAGAAAAATCTTCACAACTCATAAGAAAGGCCCTTCCTGTTATTTACATAAATAGATGGATGGAAAAGAATTTACGTGATAAAAGCTCTCGGTTACCTGTGGGTTATAGGAAAGAAAGGCCAGCAGGTCCTAAACCTCAGCAAATGTATGTTTATCCATGTGGCATGGTTTGAGGGCTTACCACAAAACTCAAGCTGTCTTCCATTCCCCCAGTCCTCATTTACAACCACAAAACCACCAAAATTCTGCTCTTCTGGTCATAGGAAGTCACTAATATCTTAGTACAAATGAACATACAGAGCTCCTCCAAGACCAAAGTAGTGAGCACACTCAAGACAAAGGTACGTCCCTGCCCAGTCCACTCTTCTTCCGAATGACCGTCAGAGTGAGCTTTCTGGAAGATTGCACTTCAATTCTGCATAAAAACTCTTCATGCTTGCCCATTGTCTTTAGCCCTGAGATTTGGGCTGGGGAGCCTATCACCAAACCTCTCGACCTCTCCAGTCCCACCTCACACACACCCTGCGTTCCCCATGCTGCAGTCCCACCATCCTTCAACCACACCCCTCTGCTGTGGGGTCAGCCTCCCCTCCCGCCTTACCCTGTCTTTACTTGGCTAACTCTTTTCCCCCAACAAGACTCAGCTCCAGGATGATCATGTGCTTCTCTGAATCATGACCCTAAATGTATGTAATGGTCATTGTCTTCCCTACTGACTATCGTTCTATCAGGAAAAAGAATGATTTTCCTTCATGCCTTCCCCCATGCCTCTCAAAATAATGTAGTAATTTAACAAGCATATGAACAACGAAATAGATGATTCAACGAATAAATAAATGAATGAATGAAGGGGAAAAATGGAGTAGAGTCATCCCAAACCATCATCCCCAGGGGTTGTAGTTCTCCAGAGGGCCTCCCCTGATTACAGGCACCAGAAGGTCCAGCAGCTACCTGAAAGTACCATGTACATCATGACCCCAAAGTGGCTGGGGAAAGGAGAATCTCAGTTTTGCAACATTTGAGCCATAAAGGGCAGGTCTCCATCATTTTGCCCAGGGGACAAGCTGTTCACTGCCGCTCTAAGTGTCCATGGATTTAAGGCCTCATGAAGGTCCTTCAGTCCCAGCCAGAGGCAAGGCGCTCCTGCTGCTCAATCCCCCAAAAGCCCCACTTCCTACTCGAGGCCAGGGACAGCAAACCTTAAATCCACTCCTGAGGTTTCATTCCCCTGAAGGACACAGCCTGGATAACTCAATTTGGCCAAAGGTCGAAGCACTTCATTGTAGCCAGTGGGCTTTCTGCTTCATCAACATCCCCATCACCACCATCATAAATATGATTTTGTTTAAGTGTCCAACAGAATGTGGCACGTTAGGTGAAGGCGTTCACCTAACCACAAATGGAGAAATTTTTTTTTCTGTTCTGACTGTTATCCTTAATATATACTTATAAAAAGTTGGTAAGAAAAACAATAAGACCTTATTTTTTAAAAAGCAAACCTAGTTTCCGCAGACTCAGCTCAGAAAGCCAGCAACCTGGAAATGCCAATGAATGCAGACCCAAAAAAGCTCCCTAGAAAGCCTATTTTCTCTAATAAAAGGGCAGGCCAAGAGCAGCCTAGCAGGACAGATACGATTAGATAATAATTATTCTCCCCAAACATCATCACAGCTAAAGCTATGGCTCAACCACACCCCTGCCAGCAAAGGCCCAGTGGGGAGATTAGACTTCCACACTTTGTGGACTCGAACAAGGTGCCCTAAATTCCTCCGCCAGAGCGATGTCAGGAAAAGCAGAGTAGGGAGCCGGACCTTCAACCGAGCAGTGACAGGTATGCAGTGGGCAGTAAGAGGATTCCCCACTCCAACCTTATGGAGACCAAGTGGGGATGCTGCAGAACCACAGTACCACATAACTGACCAGCCCTCCCTCCATGCTGGGAGATCAGAGGAGGCCTCGCCGAGAATCAGGGCTTTTTTTTTTTTTTGAGATTTTATTTATTTATTTATTTGACAGAGAGAGAGAGAGAGTGCACACACAAGCAGGGGGAGTGGGAGAGGGAGAAGCAGACTCCCCACGGAGCAGGGAGCCCAATGAGGGGCTCCATCCCAGGACCCTGGGATCATGACCTGAGCCGAAGGCAGACGCTCAACCAACTGAGCCATCCAGGCGCCTGAGAGTCAGGGCTTTCAACACACCCAGTAATAATAAGGCCACCATGCCCACCCCCTGCCCACGGGAGGCTACGTAGGAGCAACGATAAGGCACCCTTGCCCTCCCAGACAAGGGAGGGATAAACTCTTTGTGAGGAGCCAGGTCTCTCACCCCTGCCCAGCAGTGAGGAGGAGCCCCCCTACCCTCAGGTGTCAACAGAGACTGAGTGAGGAACTGGGATCCCCACAGCTGCGAGGCAATAATGAGGGGTGACCCCTCTTCCTCCGATAGAGCCATGTTGCAAATGCCAGCTAAAAGAGAAACAGAAGGTCTGACTAACACCCAGAGTCTCATAACATAATACCCAAATGTCCAGGCTTTAATCAAAAATCATTCATCATACAAAGAACTAAGCGAACCTCAACTTGAATGGGAAAAAAAAGACACCAACGCAGTGATGTTAGAATTATCTGACAAAGGTGTTAAATCAGCCATCAAATAATACTTCAGTGAGCAATTAAGAACATGTTTGAAACAAATGAAAAAATAGAAAGTCTTAACAGGGCGCCTGGGTGGCTCAGTTGGTTAAGCGACTGCCTTCGGCTCAGGTCATGATCCTGGAGTCCCTGGATCGAGTCCCGCATCGGGCTCCCTGCTCGGCAGGGAGTCTGCTTCTCCCTCTGACCCTCCCCCCTCTCATGTGCTCTCTCTCATTCTCTCTCAAATAAATAAATAAAATCTTTAAAAAAAAAAAAAAAAGAAAGTCTTAACAAAGAAATGGAAAATCTCAACAAAGAAACAGAAGACATAAAGAAGAACCAAACAGAAACTTGAGAACTGAAAACTATAATAACCTACGGACTCAAGAGCAGGATGCTGACGACAGAAGAATTAGTGACCAGTGGAAATGATACAGTCTGAACAACAGAAAGAGACTAGGAACACACACGCACGCACGCACGCACGCACGCACACATGTGCGCGCACAAACGCTCAGGAAACTGGGGTAACAGTTACGGAAACTTTCGCTACTATTTCTTATTATTGCATGTGAATACAGTTATCTCAAAATGAAAAGTTTAATTAAAAATAAAAAAGGAAACAGAACACAGGAAATATGTAGACTCACAATTCCCCGAAGAGCAAACAAACGTAGTGTATATAGTTGGGAGGAAAAAGTGTTAACCTTACTAATTAATGAGGTAAAGACAAGTTTATCTATTTTTTATCTTTTTAAACAAGAAATAAGTTTCCAGCAGTTTTTCACATAATGGAGAAGAAAGCCCCTTGTGGCAAAACTTCCATTGTGGTGTAATAGGACCTTCAGAGTTTTATGTAGCATAATAACATCATGGCCAGATTTTAGTGAGTATCTCTATTCCAGCAATGACGCTGAAGGCTTTGCTTGGATTCTCTCGTTGTCCTCACCAGGATCCTCACCACCAGGTACTCAAATAAACCCTTTTTCACAGATGAGGAAATTGAGTTTCAAGATTAAGCAAATTATACAAGATTCCCCAGCTCAAAAATGATAAAAACCAGGATTCGAATCAGGCAGTCAGACCCCCAAGGGCACTCACACTCCCGCCTTAGCAAGAGCTACCGCTCCCTGGTAGGCAGATCTCCTGCCAGGAATGGGTCTGTTTGCATTCGGAGCCCAGGAGATCACAGCCCTGCTCCTGCTCCCAGATTCCATACCAGCACCTTGGCTGGACCAGGCATTCCAGGCCCTCATGGTCAGCGAGAAGAAAGGATATGCAGGACCCCAAAGGGACCTCAGAGGAAAGCAGGAGGCATCAGATGGCCCAGACACAAATGGGGGGCCAGATCTGGGGTGGCGTGAGACAGTGCCATAGCATGACCCTTACCCCCAACCCAGTCAACCTGGCTCAATGGCTGAGCTTGGAAACAAGCAGCAAGCCTGTGTGGGACACACAGATAAAGACCTGAACTGGACAGGTGGCACCCCTGACAGCTTCCAGCAGAAGGTGCTGAGCAACAGTTATCTTAATCCCAAATATTTGGAAATCAGGCACATTGCACCCTGTGGATTCTCAGATGAGGCAGAGATAGATGGGGGTAATGCTGGGAGGCCTCAAGAAGCACATATCAAACTTCCTATTAATAATGGCTGTAAGTGCTTAAATAATCCTTTGTGGTACTTAGAGCAACGTCATTACATTTGTATCCTGAGTAAGTAAAGCAGGTCATACAGATTATACTATAGGTTTCCCTTGCTATCTGAAGCTAGAGTGTTCCTATGAAATTTCCATAAGCCAAAGCTGTGTTAAGGGAAGAAGCAATTACCACTAATTTATATGAAAAAAATCTTTGAGGGGTGCCTGGGTGGCTCAGTCATTAAGCATCTGCCTTCAGCTCAGGTCATGATCCCAGGGTCCTGGGATCGAGCCCCGCATCAGGCTCCCTGCTTGGTGGGAAGCCTGCTTCTCCCTCTCCCATTCTCCCTGCTTGTGTTCCTGCTCTCACTATCTCCCTCTGTCAAATAAATAAATAAAATCTTTAAAAAAAAAAAAATCTTTGAGCGTTCCCAGACCCGAAAAACTTTTCTGATACCTTAGGCCACATCTTGATAACAGACACACAAAAAAAATCCAGATAAAGTACAGATGCTCACAGACCACGTTGAAAGGTCGCGCAGCTTGATGCTGAGATGCTGCATGTACCCCCTGGGATGAGCTTGGGGGCACTCTCGCTACTTGGAGAGCACGCTGTCTCTATAACGGCCCTGCTCGCTGCAAAGCAAATGCTGAACACTATTTCTGCTTTCAGCTTCTTCGTCCGTTAAAGCGAAAATCCCCTTTGGATGTTTTTAGGTCTGTAAAAACAGGTACTGATGTGGGTCTTTCGTAAAAGCGACATCGCATAATGCAAACTTTTGAAAAGCAGGGGAAACCTGTCATTATCAATGAAACGTATATTTAAATAACAGAGCAATGCCATTTCTTTTTTCTAAAATGTTCTGTAAGATACACTTCATGGCGATAGAGGGAGTTGGAGGGAGCTGGAACCCTGGAACACCACTGAAGGGACTGTAAATGCATACAAGCTTTCTGGAAAGCGTTTAGCATTGTGCAGCCCAACTTCTGTGGGGCCAACAAAGATTTATGGGGGGAAGATGTTCACTGCAGCATTATCTATGACATTAAAAAATTAGATACAACCAAAGGGAAAGGTTAAATAAATCAGAAATATCCATACAATGGCATATTATTGGCCATTAAAGTTTTGAAAAATGGTTACTGGTATAAGGAAATGCTCATAAGATAATGTTAAGTGAAATAAAACAAGATGTAAAGCTCAATATGTAGCGTGATCTCAACTATACGTACAACAAGGTCAAGCTAAAGTGGAAACACAACAAAACAGAAATAGCTAGCATCTCTCAGTGGTGAGATTTCAAAATAGTGTTCTATCTCACTTGTTTTCAAATGTTTCACATAGTCTGAAATTGGCATATAACTTTTATAATGGGAGGAAAACAAAACAACAAAAAATCCATGAGTCCTATGCTCTCTGGCAGGTTACTAATGCCATAAACACAGAGCAATAGAATAAAAGCTAAAGCAGAGAAAGGTACCACATCTATGTGACCACGCATGTGCCTTTACAGGCTCTAGAAAGGGTCTGGCAGGAAGAAAATGAATGGCTTCTGTTTATTATTTATCACTGTCGCTGTCTGAAAAATAACACCCATAGGGGGAGGCCAGATGGCATCCCTGCTAGGGAAAGACAGAAAAAAAGAGAAAGGTCTAAATAATCTGTAAGCCAGAAAACACCTGGATGGGCACCACCTGAGCACAAATGGAACTCAGCAAGCTGGGTCACTGAAAACTTTGTAGTTTTTTCTCTTTTCTCTCAGCTTGACCCTCCTCCAGCAAATGCCAGGACAGCTTCAACAGAATAACCAATAGGAGAAAAAAAAAATTAGAAAGAAAGTAAAGGGAAGGGAGGGTTGGGGAAGGAAGGGAGGGAGGAAAGAAAGAGAGAGGGTGAGGGCGGGAGGAAGGAAGGAAGAAAGAAAGCCAGTCAATCCCTTCCCTTTAGCAGCCCCAGACCCTCCCCACTCACAGCATGGCCCCAGGAGATGCTCAGAGCTCTAAGCCTGGGACCAAATCTCAGTTGATTCAAAGCTGCAGACCAAGTCCTATTCTGCAAGTAACAGCCACAAATGCAAACCCAGGACACAGGTGCTCAGTAGGGAGTAAGCTGCAAGTTGGATATCCCTAAGATTTTGCAGTCTTTCTGTTAAGTTCAAACACCCTATGGCTCAGTCAGTTAAGTGTCTGACTCTTGATTTTGGCTCAGGTCAGGATCTCAGGGTCTGGAGATCAAGCCCCACATGGAGCCTGCTTAAGCTCCTGCACACGCACTCTCTCTCTACCACCCGCCCCCCCCCCCCCCCAGCACGCCAAAAAATACTTCAAACACCTTATTCCTAGGTAAGGAGCTGAGGAATAAATGTACCTGTATTTCTAGATAAAGAAGTCCCTATGGAGCAATCAGTTCCCTGTTCAGAGAAGCATGCCCACGCCTTTTTAAGGACATTCAAATACAGCTCAAGGGCCAAGAGCACAGCTGGGAGTGTGGGCAAAGCCCTTGGTGAGAACCCTCTCCACCGAGCCAAGCAGACCACAACAATGAATGAGATGGACACAAATTTTGGTGACTCTTCTAATGTGTGAAGTGCTTTACGTAACTTATTGTAGAAGGAATAGTCTGAAATGGTTTAAATATTTTTCTTTCCTGAATTTTAAAAGGGAATTTCTATCATTGTTACAAAACAAATTTGAAAGAGGAAAAGTGTATATATTTGAACATAAGCCCATTTTGTTATCATTATAATTCTATAAATTTTACGTTGTGTTTTATCATTGTGTCTTTTGACAGTTACCCAATTATCATTTGTCATTATTGTTTTATCCTTTTCATAACATCTGTTCTTTTATAACTCTGGTCAATATCATTGTCTCATCATTCTGAAATAATTCTCTTTATTTTATTAATCTTTTCTTCATGCCATTTACCTGACACTGTGTTAGTGCTTGACACATATTATTACTGCCAAAGGTGAAATAAAATGGAGTCTCTTCTGTCAAGGTGTTTTAAATGGAGCCGGGAGGCCATTTAGGAGGTGGCCTTATGCAGGTCCTCACTGAGTGGAACCATGAACTTCGGAACTGGGCCAAACCACAAATACTCCAAGGACTCTGTACAAACACTTGCAACTTACTGCAGTAATGAACTCTCACCTAGTGATAGCCTTAACAACCAATTCTGTTTAGGCGAGATTCGTTTTCTGCCACCAACACCAATCAAAATTCTTTGTAAACAGCATATACAAGCTCCCCCTTTTTGTCTTCAAAAACCTGACTTTTGGAACCCTCCTACACTGTTGGTGGGAATGCAAGCTGGTGCAACCACTCTGGAAAACAGTATGGAGGTTCCTCAAAAAGTTGAAAATAGAGTTACCATATGATCCAGCAATTGCACTACTGGGTATTTACCCCAAAGATACAAATGTAGGGATCCGAAGGGGTATGTACCCCCCAATGTTTATAGCAGCAACGTCCACAATAGCCAAACTGTGGAAAGAGCCAAGATGTCCATCGACAGATGAATGGATAAAGAAGAGGTGGTGTATATATATATATATATATATATATATATATATATATATATATATATATATATACACACACACACACACACACACACAATGGAATATTATGCAGCCATCAAAAGGAATGAAAGCTTGCCATTTGCAACGACGTGGATGGAACTGGAGGGTGTTATGCTGAACAAAATAAGTCAATCAGAGAAAGACATGTATCATATGATCTCACTGATATGAGGAATTCTTAATCTCAGGAAACAAACTGAGGGTTGCTGGAGTGGTGGGGGGTGGGAGGGATGGGGTGGCTGGGTGATAGACACTGGGGAGGGTATGTGCTATGGTGAGTGCTGTGAATTGTGCAAGACTGTTGAATCACAGACCTGTACCTCTGAAACAAATAATGCAATATATGTTAAGAAAAAAAAAAAAAGAAGAAGATAGCAGGAGGGGAAAAATGAAGGGGGGGAAATTGGAGGGGGAGACGAACCATGAGAGACGATAGACTCTGAAAAACAAACTGAGGGTTCTAGAGGGGAGGGGGGTGGGAGGATGGGTTAGCCTGGTGATGGGTATTGAGGAGGGCACATTCTGCATGGAGCACTGGGTGTTATGCACAAACAATGGACCATGGAACACTACACCAAAAACTAATGATGTAATGTATGGTGATTAACATAACAATAAAAAATTTAAAAAAAAACCCTGAGTTTTGCTCCCTAGTGGGAAACTATTCAGTTGCTCCCCAAAGCTGTTGCACCCCAAGCTGCAACTCTTTGATCCCAAATAAATACTTCTGCTTAAATGATTGGCACCTAACAATTTCACATCGACATGACATTTAACCCTCAGAGCAACACTCAGGAGGTAATAAAATTAGTATACAGAAGAAACTTGGGGTTTATGGAAGTAAAGTGACCTGCCCAAGATTGTAGTGTGGTCAGATAGAAGAGTAAGGACTTGGTTGGGGGTTGTCATTCTTCAAACCTCTTCATTTACTCATTATCCAACACCACTTCCCACGGGGCTCCACTGATGAGACAGAGCACACATTGAGATCCTCTCAAAATTCATCCTGGAAGACATTGAACCCAGTGTGATGGCCTCAGATAATAATGCTGCCCATTGACTCCAGCCATGAAAATCTTCCGGAACCTACAGTGTCCATAATTACTGTGCTTATCATCACACTATTTGCTGCTCTTGCAGGGCAACAGTAGATAAGGTAAAACATTTTAAAGCAGGATAAAACACAACCATTTAAAAAAGGCAGGAAGTGCAGTTGACAAAAATGTAATTACTTGTTTCTTCATAGAACATGTTTGCATAATATAATCTCTAGTTTTGCTGTTTGTATTGCTGCAAACAATAAAAGGCATTTAGGAAAATTATTGTTCAATTTTTCTCTGAGCTCTGTCAAGCCATTTTGCATTCCAATTAATTGATTTTTTCTTTTTTAAGACACTGTTTTAAGAGGCTAAGACACTGCACAGAAGGTCATGAGCCTGTGGCTCTCAGTATCCTGTTCCATACTAGGAGATTATATTAGGAGAATGACATATAACAGTTTCATATTCTATGATAGAATTCAAGAAAAGACATCTCTCTATTATCTATTTCAGGTTACTGTTCTGTTTGGAGTACTTTGGTGTTAAGGTAATCAATAGTATGGATTATGTGATGCTTGTGAAACCCTGTCTTTGAGAGAGTGAATGCAGCAAAACAATAACAATAGTAAAAGAAATATTTTTCTCCCCTCTGCTTTTTCAAGCCTATTTTGTGGAACTAATTCTTCCCTATATTAAAAAAATATTTTTCTACTTTTCCTGTTAATGTTATATTTTTTAAAACACCCTCTACTTTTAGATCCCCAATCTTTCTCCGTAATAAAACTATTCAGTCCCAAGCGAGAGTTAAAAATCTCAATGCATTTATTTTTTTTAATTTTATTTTATTTTATTATGTTGTTAGTCATCATACAATACATCATTAGTTTTTGATGTGGTGATCCACGATCCATTGTTTTCATATAACACCCAGTGCTCCATGCAGTACTTGCCCTCCTTAATACTCATCACCAGGCTAACCCATTTCATAGGAGAGTTTCTTCTTCATCCAGGAGAAGGGTCAAGGCCACGTTCTGCATTTCCCCTCGAAGAGCACCTCCCCCTGTCCTCAACTCAAGAGGTTTCCTCCAGAGATGGGACAGAGGAGAATTGAGAGCAGGAAAAGATTACCTCCAGCTGTGGCAGAAGGTTAAGGTCAACTCTCCCTCTGAGGGCCGTTTTTGCAGGGATATTTCAGAGACCAATGGTAGGCACTATCTCCTCCAACTGGCTGCTTTGGGGTCCCTTCTTCACCCCTGCCCCCAGCAGCCCTCCAGACACAGCATGGCTCTGTTGTGTCCTAAAGGCCCTCTAAGTGGCCATCTTGGATCAAGTCCCTTTAAGGTACCGCTAGGTCAGCTCTGGAAGTGCAGCCTATTCCCAAAGCAGCCAGCTGTCCAGATGGACACAGGATTCCACCTTCAGACTTCCTGCTCTGGATCCTATCATCTCTGTGCCTCATGGTCCTCAGATGAATAGGTCCAGCTCTCTGCGTGGTCTCTTTGACTATCCTCTTAATGAGTAGAAGTGAAAAGGAAGCACCCACCTGCGCACCCCCATCAGAGCAAGGGAAAGAACATGCTACACTATTTGGACAACTGCCTTGAAGAAATCTTTTCCCCACCTGCAAGATTCTCCTTTATATAAACATACTGGGCTGAAAGAACAGATTAACCCCAAAGTGTCAGCAATTTAGCAAAACTCTATTCCGCTCTCAAGTGAAGCCTGCTGAGAAGCTGCATGTCTTGCAAGGGCTGCTGCTTCATCAGATGACCCAGTGTTCCAGGCAACACCAGCTTTGTGGCTCAGCCATGACCACCCAGGCGAGGGAAAAGAGCGCATGTAGAAGGCACACCCACACTTGGACGCTTTGGCCTCGAAGTGACACGTGTCCCATCTGTTCACAGCCCATTGACCAGAAATGGTCACGTGGCCCCACCTAACTGCAAGCAGGCCAGGAAATGTAGGAAAATATAGGAAGTATCGGTGAGCATTCCTATCCCATCCGTAACCCCCAGCATGGGTAAGGGGCTTATGGACTGAAATAAGTTTTTAATTTACTTTACAAGTTCTTCTTCAATACTAGCGCATCTCACTTTTTTATATGGTGGTTATTGGCACCTTATGCCTTGTCTATCAGCCAAAATAGACAAAAAGAGTCCTATTATACTTGAGTTAACAGTTGAAAAGCTCACAGCACACAATGAAGAAAATTAATATGTGTGGAGCACCTCCTAGGTACCAGGCACTGTTCCATGTTGTTTACCTGCATGACCTCATTTAACCCTCAAGGACAGGAATGTTAAGATGTAGGTGGTAATGCCCCAGTCTATCACAGGAGGGAACCTGAGTCTCAGAGACTAAATACATGGGCCAAGTTCAGTTCATCCTATTGAAGGAGTCATGTTGAACATCCAGATGTAGGTTTTACAATAGCATTCTCTTCCATGTGGTTCGCATTTTTTCCATCTCAAACAAAATACACTCGATGCAGGAATCCATTCTCTCAGCATCTGACATATTCAGAAAGCCATATTATGAATTTGGGGTTAATATTAGGATCATTATCATAATTGATGATTTTCACTGGATTGTAGAAATGTAAAGCTATCACGAGGCTCCAAGTAATGACAGGTCTAATAATCATTTATTGCATTTCCATCTGTTGAATTGTTTTCAATTTCATTGTGCACTCATATGAGTCATGCCATTCATGGGATCTTGCCATAGTTGTGCCCTCAGCTTTATCCATCCTTGGCAGGTGGAAAAAACCTAAAGGGGATGGTGAGGGCAATGGATGAATAAGTTTGCCGAGCCATGCTTGACTCCTTCCCACTTGCCTACTTTTCTCACCTCCATCTTGACCTCCATCTGTTAGACACCCACTTCCTATACACCTAGAATAATGTGAACCTTAAGATATTCCATCCACAAATACCAAAGCTTCATGCAATTTATAAGATGTTCATGCTATAAATCAAGTGACTGTGTCATACCATGGTTCCAGTCTTCATGCTTAGAAAAACCTGTGTGCGTTATTTATGTACAGGTACATAAGAACTCTAATTTGGAGAGAATCTAATGAATTGAACTGAAAGTATAGTATGTGGTTTTGAAGGAAGACAGGTCATCCTCAAAAGCATGTCCATATAACAATTCAAAGTGAGGAAACAGGGGACACCTGGGTGGCTCCGTTGGTTAAGCGTCTGCCTTTGGCTCAGGTCATGGTCCCAGGGTCCTGGAATCGAGCCACACATCTGGCTCCCTGCTGAGCATGGAGCCTGCTTCTCCCTCTACCTCTTCTGCTTCCCTGCTTATACTCCCTGCTCTCCCTGTCAAATAAATAAATAAAATATTTTGTTAAAAAAGTGAGGAAACAGGTTCCAGGCTCAACCAGTTGTCAGACCCCTTGTAGCCTATGAGGAAAAAAAAAAATTCTTTTTAAATGATTCCCCAAACTTATGCAAGAATCATTGTTCATGGCTCCAGAGACTCTGGAGTGCTTAAGAAATTAGCAGTGTGGAGAGTAGAAAATACAAAACAAAATGAAGAAGAACCACATAAGAGGAGTGATTTCAAGCACTGCTGAATGACGTCTCCAAAAGCTGCCTAAAGAATCCTATGCAAGCAAACCCTAGTGTCAGGCTGAAGGCCACCTGTGTTTTCTTCCTCTCTTGAGGAAGTCCAATTCAATGCCACAAGTACTTACTGAGCTATCCTGTGCAATCAACATTCTCATTTCAGGGAATGCAGTTGTGAGTGTGACATTAGCCTTGTCCTGTGTGTGTGTGGCAGCGGGTGGGTGGGGGCGTTCGGGGGATCAGACACAAACAAGGCAGAGGCCTAAGAGTAGGGCTGGACAAAAAAACAGGGCACTGGGCAGAAGTTAAAGATCATAGACCATTGGAGATTCCACCTGACTCAGCATACACACATGCGCACGTGCGTGCGCGCACACACACACAGACACACTCACACACACACACACTCACACACAGCAACACTGAGACAAAACTGAATATGATATGATCTTTATCCTTAAAGACTTGATGCTGTATTGGGGTGACAGACCATACAAACAAAAAGAAACATGTGGCAGGGGGTTACTTCTCAACTCTTTAAAACTACCAGTCTACTGGGGATTTTGACCTTTGAAAAAAAGCAAAGGTCAAAGTGTGGGTTATGGATTAGGGACCCAGAAAGGCAGGCAGGGTGAAGAAGGTGGGAGGGGAGCAGGGGAGAGGCAGGGCAGACATTGCTCATAGTCAGCCAACAGACAGTCCTCTCCATCTTCCTGCAGAGACTCCTTGATCACCGAGAAGGAAGAAAGTACCTCCGCCCCTCCTTCCAGAATATAAATCATGATCCTTCTAAGTCAGTGTGGACTCCATTTCTCTTTACCGAGATTGATCTTAGGGTGGGCACAGTTCTGGGCAATGATTCAGGTGAAGTCCATGGGAGATTTTCACTTGTAGAATAAAAGGACAGACTCTCCTAGAAGAAAGCTATCTGGCACCACTCTTCTTATGGTGATGCTCTGAGCACATGGCATCCTGGTGTTGGAGCAGGCATTTTGTAACCGTAGGTTTAAAGCAAAGAAGAACCAACACAAGATGGTGGAGCACAAGTATATAAAGAATCTGGGGCCCCGCATCGGGCTCCCTGCTCAGCAGGAAGCCTGCTTCTCCCTCTCCCACTCCTCCTGCTTGTGTCGCCTCTCTCTCTGTGTCTCTCTCTGTCAAATAAATAAATAAAATCTTTAAAAAAAAAAAAAAGAATCTGGGTCCTAGGGGCACCTGGGTGGTACAGTCAGTTAAGCATCTGACTCTTGGTTTCAGCTCAGGTCATGACCTCAGAGTCCTGGGATGGAGTTCCGTGTCAGGCTCAGCACTCAGCGTGGAGTCTGCTTGAGATTCTCTCTCCCTCTCCCTCCCTCTACCCCCTCACACTTGTGCTATCTCTCTCTCTCTCTAAAATAAATAAAAAATCTTCAAAAAAAAATCTGGGTCCTAGCTGAAATATTTGAGCCATTGAAAGACCTTGGAAATGCCTACCTATAAATTGCTTTCTAAGTTAACAATGAACACCTTCATAAATTAAGCCAACGTTCATTGAGGTTTGTTACCTGCAGGTAAAAACATCCTGACTCTGGTAGGGTAGAAAAAGCCTTAAGTACTTCTTACAGTATTTTGTAAGGGGGGGGTGGTAATACTATTACTCCCATTTTATAGGTGAGTAAACTGAGACTCAGTTTAATTAATTGTCTCAAAGTCACAGAGAATATAAGTAAATGCCCAAATGGAGATTTGACCACAGGCCTAATTCCAAAGTCTGTTCTCTTTTTTTTTTTTTTTTCCAGTCTGTTCTCTTACCACTATGAAATCTTATTACCCAAAAAAGGCAGAGCTCATTCCCAGAAAATTATTTGCTTAATGACCAAGAGTCAAGAAAATGTGTATGAAAGTCTGTTGGGAAGCAATTTGAATCTCTTCTCTCTTAAAGTCAACAAAAATGTACTGAGGGTCTGCTCTGGTTTGGGCACTGAGTTACAGAAAAGAACTCAACAAGCCCCCTGCTCACCGTTTCAGAAGAACCACCAACCTCACATTCTAGAACAGTCTTCACCTGAATCAATATGACGTCAGACCTCAGCTGACAACCGCATGATTCAATCAGGCATCTAGAGGCAAAATATCTGGAAAACAGAAGACCGGGATTCCTGGTGAGCCTGGATCCCCAGGATCCCCGTGTGCTTTTGTTGACCCTGCTTCCAAATCTTGAGCACTCCAGGTGCCAGGGAATTAAGCGTTGCCTTGACTTGAGGCTTGCAGAGGCTAGCCAACCATCCAAGGATTTAGCTCTTTAATTTCAGCAGCAGGGGAGGCAAATTTTCCAGCCTGAAACAGCAAGAGCCTTGTACATGGCTCCAGGTGTAGTCTAGGAGCAATGCTGGAAATATGTAGAATAATAATGATAGCTAATGTTAATGTTAATAATGCTAATTTATTGAAAGTTGGCCTTATTACAACGCCACCTTTTCCCCCCACCACCAAGATGCCAATTCCCAGAAAAAGCATCTCTTTTGTGTCATATTCCCAGAAGTGCAGCATGCCCTGATTCATTCTCTCTTCTCCTGTCACTCGTGCTCCTCCCTCTCCTCCTCTCTCTCGGGTCACAGGGCTGTATTACTGGTCGGTTTCAGAGTCAAGCGGGAGGGAGAACTTCTTAAGCAAGACTCTGGCCTGAGGCTTGACTTGCTGAACATTTTTTTAAAAGATTTTATTTATTTATTTGAGAGAGAGAGAGAGGGAGAACAGGAGCGAGGGGAGGGGGAGAGGGAGAGGGAGAAGCTGACTCCCTGCTGAGCAGGAAGCCCAACGCGGGGCTCCATCCCAGGACCTCGAGATCATGACCTGAGCCAAAGGCAGATGCCTAACCAACTGGACTTGCTCAACATTTTTATAATGGATTGAACTGTGGCACTGAAAGCATGCTCAGCAAATTCTCCATTGAAACAAAGCATATGAAGAAGCAGCTTTGATGGTAATGCCTGTGTTGAAATGGAAGTCCTGTACTTAGGTTCAAACATCAGTTATCTACAGGTGAAATGGGAATCAGGCTTAAAGTTGAGTATGTATTTAAAAGTCAGATTTTTTTGTTTTGTTGCATTGGCTTAAATTACATATATATTTTTTTTATTTTCACGGCATGTCACAATTAAAAAGGAACTTGAGTGTCATCAACTCTTATGGAACATCCATGAGGTTCTACTCACTGTTCTATTGTGGTAGGCAGATGTCTAAAGATGTCTACATCCTAACCCGTAGAGCCTACGAATATACTATGCTAAATGGCAGGAGAGAGTTAAGGTTGCTTATCAGCTAACCTTAAAGTAAAGAAACTGTCCTGGATTATTTGGGGAAGCCAAATGTACACAAGGTCCTTGAAATGTGGAAGAAGGCAGAAGGTCAGAGTCTGAGAGCAATTCAAAAATGTTATGCTGCTGCCATTGAAAATTGAGGCAGTAGGGGCGCCTGGGTGGCTCAGTCGGTTAAGCGTCTGCCTTCCGCTCAGGTCATGATCCCGGGGTCCTGGGATCGAGCCCTTTGTCGGGCTCTCCGCTCAGTGGGGAACCTGCTTCTCCCTCTCCCTCTGCCCCTCCACCCCCACTTATGTTCTCATTCGCTCTGCTCTCTCTCTCTCAAATAAATAAATAAATAATCTTTAAAAAAACACTGAGGCTCACAGGGATTAAATGACTTGCCCAAGGCCACATGGCTGTTCAGTGACCAAGCAAAATTCAAACCCAAGTCTGTCTGACTACAGACCCCAGGATTTTGCTGTGTCCTATGCTCTGCACCATAGCATATACACTGCAGGCCACCGCCCACTAGTCCCAAAGAGAATATAGGGAGGAGTAACTTTTAAAGATTAAGTGAGAGTAGCAAATGAAAAAAGGCATGAGAAGAGAAAAGGAGAGATGGAGAGAGAGGACGGGAGGAGGAGAGTGATGGAACTGCACCGCAGATGCTACGGGGATGTTTTAGATATATGTCTGCACATAATGTAAAAGTTATTTCCTACTGCAGTCAAAATAACAATATTTTGAAAGACACTGCTCTACAACACACCCACTGGAGAGCAAGAGAAAATATGGCCCAGCTCCTGTCTTCGGGAATATCCATAATCTAAAGAGAGATTCATAACAAGCCACAGGAATGCATGTAGACCGGGCTGGGTCAGCTACAATCTGCCAGAGAATCCCAGCGGACGCGCCGGGCTCTCATCAACCCAAATGCCTCCTGAAGGTCCATGGAGGTCCCTCAGGAGCTCACAATGACGCGTGTGACACAGACACACTGCATTTGCCACAAAACCGCTTCTCACCCCCAGCCTGCTGCTGTAGCTAACACCATTACTCCACCTGTTTGTTCAAAATGGAGGTAATAGCATCTCCTGTCCCTTTCATCTCTCATCACCAAAACCAGTAGATGCTGCCTCCTAAATCCCCAAATCATCCATTTCTCTCATCCCTATTGCCATGGCCTCCGGAGCCTCCCTCCCACCTGCCCGGCTGCCCGCCACGTCCTCCCAGCCAACCTCCCCCGGCCCACTCCCTCCCTGCCCAGCCCAGGCTGCATTCTGCCACTGCGGCCAATCCCATCATGTTTCCTCCCTCCCACCCCCCACCCCCGGCTTTTCCTTTGTAAGGCATTTTACAAGGTCAACATTTGCCCCCCAAAGTCCCCATTTCCAACCACTTCCCATAGCACACAGACTCTACAGCAACTCCCCAAAAGTCCCCACGGATGCCATCAGTTTTCATGCCCTGCAAATTTTCAAACCCTGCATACTTTTTTCTTTCCCTGGAGTGGGTTGGTTTTGTCTTTGTTTTTGTTTTCCCAGTTTCCCTCCATCCAGCAAGGCTGGAAAACAACTTTCCTGACTCCCTTAGGCAAAAGAAATCGTATCCTCTGCTGAGCCCGCACATCTGTGTGAACCTATTTCTCTTACAATATTAACCCATATGTATCCTACTTCCTTCTCCAGTGTTTCCAGGGCAGGGACCATGTCTCAGCTCTATTTTGTCCCCAACCCCTAGTTCAGGGACCGGGGCATGGTGAGCCTTTCCAAAGAAGAAGTAAAATGATGGTTGGAAGGTAAACTAGGAGCTCCAGACCTTGACATGTGTCTGCCTCTTCAGCATTTCCTTCTGCAAGTCTCCCATGGCCCACAGTCCTACATGTTCAGAAGTGGACTCTCGATTCTCCTCCTGAACCTGATCCACATCCAGAAGGCTCCACCTCTGTTATGCCGTCCTGGAGCCAGGAACCTGGTCGATCTCCCTGTCTACTTCTCTTCGTGTGGATAACGGGCCAACATTCATTCACCCCCAACAAGCAGGCACCATGCATTAGCTTGTCTGTATTCTCACCATCATCTCCGCCTCTACCGATGATACAGTTTTTCGCTACGCCGTCCACATCCGTATTTGCCCACCCCACACTCCAATCCATTCTGCAAACAGCAGTCAGTGTAATTAGAGAGTGAAAGAGATCTGATCATCTCTCCTATAAAATACACTCTCCCCTTTAATACCCTTCAGCAGCTCCAAATCTTGAGATGAAGGTCAATTTTTCTCTTTTTCTATTTTTTTTTCCAATGGCACACAAAGCCCTGCTCAGTCTAGCTCCTGCAGACTTCTCTAGAAGTCTGGTCACACCAGCTTTCTCCTGGTTATTATGCCTTCCACCTCTGGGCTTTCGTGAAGCTTCCTCTGCTTAGAACCTGGTGAGCAGGGACAATTCCTTTAAAGAGGACATTATTCTTGCCTCAGTGTAATCAGTTCTTCTTCCCAAAGCACCATATAGTTTTCCTTTCTTTTTTTTTAAGAGTTTATTTATTTATTTGAGAGAGTGAGAGAGAGAGAGCATGAGCAGGGGAGGGGCAGAGGGAGAAGCAGTCTCTCTGCCGAGCAGGGAGCTGGACACCAGGTGATCCCAGGACCCTGGGATCATGACCTGACCCAAAGGCAGACACTTAACCGACTGAGCCACCCAGGCATCCCCAGTAGTTTTCCTTTCTAATACTTAGCAAGCAGTCAGTTTTACATTTTATTTGTATGTGTGTTTGACTGATGTCTGTCTACTGGACTCTAAGCTTGCTAAGGGCAGGGACCCTATCTATCTGGTTCATCCTTCTCTCTCCAGCTGCTAGCCTGGCACACTGTAAAGGCTCACCTAACATTTGATCAGTGGAAGGATTTAATCAGTGGTTTTGACTGCTTTGCAGAGCATCCCAGAAAAGTTCCTGGGGACCTGGCGGGAGCCAGAGGGAGACAGAGCAGACACAGCAGGTGAACTCAGGACTCCATGCCCCACTTCGCCTAAAGAAGATCTGCGTGGGTCTGATTTAGATGCTGGGTCTCCACATGAAAGTTTATTTTGAATGTGGAAGATTAAACCTAATAAGCAGGAATGTGGAGGAAAGGGAATGATAACAAAGGGGCAGCATGAGAGAATTTGGAGGATGGTAGAATGGATTTGCATCTTGAATGAGCAGTAGTTACACAATTGTATGCCTTTGTTAAAACTCATAGAATGTGCTTTTAAAGCAAATAAAAGGAAGAAAGACTTGATTGCCTTCGGAAGTTATTTCCAGATTCATAAGATTGAAGGAATTTCATAGCATGACCAAAAATATGTATTTCATGACCAAACGCATACACACACGAACACAGAGCTTAGGACCCTGGAACTTGATTTTCTGCACACATCCAAAGACAAGACGAGCTTGGATGGGAGGCATGAAGCCATTTTTCCCCATGACAAAATCAAAAAATTATTTCTGACCCGCTTTTTTTTTAAAGATTTTATTTATTTATCTGAGAGAGAGAAATAGCGCACAAGCAGGGCATAGGAAGAGGCAGAGGGAGAAGCAGACTCCCCACTGAGTGGGGAGCTCGACACGGGGCTCAATCCCAGGACCCTGGGATCATGACCTGAGTGGAAGGCAGACGTTTAACCAACTGAGCCACCCAGGCGCCCCAATTTCCAACCCACTTAAATATGTCAACTATTAGAGCAGACTTGTTTTATGAAATCGGTAACAAATACTTAAAACCACATATTATATACAGTAACATGCTGATTTAGAAATGTTGCTTTCTTCACTCCCACATTTGATGAAACAGCTCTTTTCCTGGAACTCTTCATACACATTGCTGACAACAGGGCCTGCTGTCACCAAAGCCATTTTTTGAGCCACAGACACAAAATGTTTTTCCAAACACATCATCTCCTTTCCCATAATTGTTGTTTAAGACATGGCCCTTTTTTGAATCGACACGATGTTGTCACTAGACAATTTTTGTTAGTCTCGTCATTCTATTCACGATGGCCACAAAGCAAGTCTTGTCAGCTGTAGTGCTTGTCATCCGGACCTGATGATTGTGGTGAGGACGTGCCCTGTGGGCTGCAGGAGGATTAGCAGCATCCCTGGCCTCTGTCCACGAGTTGTGGTAGCACATCCCACCCCTATCAGTCATGACAGTCAAAATGTCTCCAGAAATTTCCAAATGGCTCCCAGGGGGACATCACCCCCAGATAAGAACCATTGCCGGAGTGACCTCTTGCCATTGTATGACAGGATTTTACAATTATCTGTTCACAACAACCCCAATATTTTTAATTGTAAGGTCAAATACCCAGAAACTGTTACTAATATTGTTAGAAACTCCTTTGCCTCATCTCTCATTGGTTCTATTCTTTGAATCTATAGTACTTTCAAAGTAGCACCAACTAAAGGATTTAAACTACTGCCAAGTGATGTATCTTCCCCAAGTAGAGATTGGTTGTATTTCCTGTGTAAGGACTTAAATATAAAAGGATTCTTGCTCTTTTGAGAATGAATTCTGGGGAAACTTCACTTGAGATGCAGGCACACAGGATAACCCAGGCTAATCTCACCTACAACATTCTCATGAGTGAGCATCCATCCTCTGCTTGAATACCTCAAGTGACAGGGGGCTCACTACTTCACCTGGTAATTTTGATGGAATAGTTCCTTTTTATAATTAGCTCATATGTCCCTGCCCAGAACTCCTAGATGTCAGGCCAACCTCAGGACAAAGTCTTCCTCTTGGCAACATGGCAACACTTTATCTAAAGACAACAAATACATTCTCACCTTCCTTGTTTCCTAGATCCCCTAGCTCCTTCACTGTTGCTCATAAGACACCTTTTCTCACTAGGAGTTCATCCAAGGCCTCGTCAATGGTCTCTTAGAAAGTAGAGCTCAGGGGGGACCTGGTGGCTCAGTCAGTTAAGCTTCTAATTCTTGGTTTCAGCTCAGGTCGTGATCTCAGGGTCATGAGATCGAGCCCCACGTGGGTCTCCATGGTCAGGAGGGAGTAGGCTTGAGATTCTCTCTCTCCCTTTGCCCCTCCCCCCCCACTCTTTCTCTCTCTCTCTCTTTCTCAAATAAATAAATAAATAAATAAATAAATAAATATTTAAAAATAAGTGTGGCTCAGAATTAACCCTGGTGGATTCTGCAGATAGAGGGATGGGACTTTCAGCATCTACATTCTGGACACTTTGCAGGCTAGAACTAGTCAGCTTTTTTTTTTAAAAAAGGGTCACACCATTTTACAATATTCAGTTTAGGGGCTGTAAAAATTCACTAAACGCCACATAAATAACTACTTCATCTTTCATTAAGTGTACTAAAGAACAATAGTGGATGCTCTTCTGAACTTAATCTTGCCCAACAAAGAGAGAGGCTTTAGTGAAATGAAAAGGTCACAAGAGAAAGTGACCACATGCTATCTAGAGAGCCCCCTTTCTTCTACAGATACACAGAGGGAGAGAGAGACAGAGACAAGGAGAGAAAGAAAGAGACAGAGACAGAGGAAGAACAAGAGATTAAGAGATGGAGAGAAAAATGCCAGCTTCTTATTAGTACTGTTTTTGGTACAGTGTTATTTAGGCTTTATCTGGTGGTCCGCTGTGAGTCTCAGATTCTTTACTTATGTAGCCATGCAAACCCACCCCTGCTCCACTGGGTTTTGAAGATAAGTCACAATGTTCTGAGGATCAGATGCGATGATACTCTGCATCCTTTAACTGCAGAGCATGAAAAAAAAAATGAAGCTAAATTTCTGCTATAGACTGAATATCCAGGGCCTATTGTTCCTAAGACTTTATCCCAGATAGTGCTGAATTAGGTGATTTGAAGTTAAAAGCCACTCCCTAACATGAGTAGCAACAGCAGAGCAGGTACAGAAGTCTATCTCATAATGATGCCTACCACTAAACTGAATGAAGTCTGATGACTTCAAATTTCTATCTGGCCTTATAATTTTCCCTCACCCATGAGTTAAACACCCAGTAACTGTGGATTAACTAATAACCCTGGATAAAGATGCTTGGAAGAGGCCGTAGCTGGTGTTGGCAATGCTGCGAAGTAAGTCACATGTGTGTTTGAGGATCTCTCCTCCCAACCACTGATCTTTCTTTTTCAGGAAATCAGCCAGTGCCCTCTGGTTACTTTCCCCATGTAATGTAATCAAAACGGGCCTCTGGGGGTGCCTGGGTGGGTCAGTCAGTTAAGCCTCTGACTCTTGATTTCAGCTCAGGTCATGATCTCAGGGTCTTGAGATCGAGTCCTGCATCGGGCTCCAAGCTGGGTGTGGAGGCTGCCTGAGATTCTCTCGCTCCCTCTCTCTCTGCCCCTCCCCCTAAATAACGGGCCTTTAGTAATAGCCCCTGACCTCTGAAACATTGCCAACCAACTCTTTTTTTGATGATTTCCCTGGCCCATGGTCCAGCTCCCCCAAGCCCAGCTGAACACCGTTGTTGACTGGTATTCACACAGCAGGTGTCTCCTGGTTAATGCATGGCGTCACTGTGGACAGATTCCTAACCCAAAGGAAAGACTCACAGAGGCAGTCCAGACAGGAAAGCAGTCCTAGAAGGTGGATGATTTTGACAGTGCCCTCTACTCTAGGTAGGTGAGCCTCTGCTCTGTGATGGGAAGCCCCGGGCGAGGGCTGTCTGTTTGCTTTGGGTTGCGGATTTTTTTTTTAACAATTTACAAGCCCTTTAGTTTAAGGATCTTATTACCTCAGTTATTTCTTCAAGTGTTCAAATTATCGATCACCTCATCTGAACCGGTAGATAAGCTTAATTCTCACATCTGCAGCAGCAGGCAAGGGGCAGAGGCTTAGAACCACCTAATCTGCCCATCAGAGTTTTAATTTCCTCCACGGAGCCGCAGAGAAGACGATGAAGCCATGAGCGATCCGCAGGCAGCTGGTAAACAGCCACCCTTCCTGCTCCTGAGCAGAGATCCAATACCAATTTAGTCTTATCTGTCCAGAAAATCATTACTTGAAGACTTGAAAAGGTTAAGAGAGTTCCAGTTTTCATTTCTTATACTTTCATCTGCAGCACAAAGAGAAGGAGGAATCTGACAAGCATGGGGCTAATTTGGTTCACTCAAGCACCCGCAGGGAAAATATTCAGATTTTCTCTACAAGGGCCAAAGGGAAGCTATAATTCATGGCACACTCTGTCCCTCTCTGTGCTGGCGAAAACTCAGCCTTTGAGATAAATTAGAGGTGGTGAGTGCTGGATGGAGGGGAGTATAAATTGTGAAAAAGCCAGCTGGGCCTTTTATTCAACTAAAGCAACTCTTGAGCACCTACTGTGTGCCAAGCACTTCACATTGTGTACCTCAAGGGGCTCACAGCTGAGGGAGGGTCAGATAAGTAAACCCCGGCTTAGAGAACGGATTGTGTTTTATAGAAGAAATAGTGAGGCCAGTAAAACAGCAGTAGGGATGGAGGGTATGTACAAATAGAAGGCACTGGGTGAGTAGAAGCATTGGATTTTAAAGCAGCAAGGCATTCATAAAACCATTCTCAGCTGGTAGGGGAGAAAGAAGGCATGTCCTTGAAAGATCTACAGAGAAAACATATCTTATAGACTTTGACCACAGGCATCTAACATTGGCAGGGCATCCAAGAAGTGGCGCCTGACGACCCAAAGCTTAGAGTCCAATTTAAAAAGCAAAGACATATGTAACGATCAGGATTAGTTAAGGAATCCTTGCATGGTGCCGACTCTAAGCCCAAAAGTAGAGCTCAGTGCAGGCCAGAAAAATCAGAGAAGAAAATCCGGAGTAGACATGCTAGGCCATGGAGATTCAGCATAAGAGGGAAGAAGGAGGGAGAGTATACAAGGCAGAGGGGACAGATGAGGAAGAACACATTGGTAGAAATAAGCCAGACAAGGAACAAGCAGCTGCTAGGCTTGTGTTGGGAACTAGCAGACATTAATATTATTGGGCCTAAAATCCATCACCGCAGGAGTCGTACACAAGCAGGATGAGCATATGCTCAGCTGAATGGCAGGGTTTTGAAATCTGTTCCTTCCCCTTCCTTCCCTGTTTGACCCAGAGATAGTCTGCCTTCCCTCCTCTGTTCTCCAAGGTCAGCACTTTGGTGATAGAGAATGTCCTCCACCCCTTATCTCAGAAAGAGGTCCCTCGCAGGTCCTGCCACAGACTCAGAGATGAAAGGTATAGATCAGGGGAAATGAAGCCCTCCATCCCCACTTTTTCCCATTTTATAGATGAGGATGCAGAGGCCCAGAGAGAGACACTAACTTACTTCTGGCCAAGACCATGCACCTAACTTTGATAGACAGGGGCACTGAATAGGGCCTCGAAGGGCATGTGGTCAGCAGCAGATTGAAAGCAGGTAGGGAAAGAGGAACGGAGGGCTGTGGTCTGACCTGTAGGAGAGAACATGAGCTGACAGCAAGAGAATAAAGACCTAGGGTATTGAAAAGAGAAGAAAATGATGAGAAGCTCTACTAATCTTTTTTATTATTATTATTTTTTGTATTTTATCATGTGTTGACACCTTTTTTTTCTTTTAAAGATTTTGTTTATTTGACTGGGCAGAGAGAGAGAGAGAGAGCACAAGCAGGGGGAACGGCAGGCAGAGGGAGAAGCAGGCTCCCCGCCGAGCAGGGACTCCAATGTGGGACTCGATCCCTGAGATCATGACCTGAGCCAAAGGCAGACGCCTAACCAACTGAGCCACCCAGGTACCCTTGATGTGTTGACATCTTAAAAAACTTGTTGGCCAGGAAGAGACTGCCCCTCTCAGGGCTAGCCAATTCCTAAACATAAAGGGCTCAGCCCAGAATATACCTTTCATATGTAAACTAATCCAGAGGTATATTCCAAACCACCTCCTCTGTCTACTTTGCAGACTCCAGAACACAATTTAACTCTGGCCTGATCACCCCAGGGCCAGATACCAACCAGACAGCTGGGGACAGCCCTGATGCCCCAAAGCCCACCAAAATTATTCAAACTATCTCCTCCTAAGATATTTACCTTGCCCTGCCCTTTGGAAACCTAAAAATGAAGGCTGTGGCCTAGGCTTTCCCCCTCGCTCCTGCTTCTGCCTCCCGATCAAACCTGGTGGGTCCCCATGTGGCCCTGCAGGGCATGGCGTAACTCCTGTTCTCAGGGAATGGAAGTAAGAAAAGTTCTTCCTTCAATGACACTGGTCTCTGTGTCATCATTCAGTCCCCTTTATAAATTAAGACCAGGGTACAGATCATGGGCCCAGATAACATTTTATCTTGAAATGAAATTTTACCTCCAAAGCATCCTCTCTGGTACAAGACTACAGATAATCTCTTAGATCTGGAGAGCCCAACCAAAATGAAGCAGAACAAGTTTACTATTTCCAGAGACTAATAATGTATTCCTCATCAATAAATTGATTTTTAAATAGCAACATTAATAGAGCAGTTTAAAAATGAGCTACATTTTTTTAAATTAAAACAGGTTCAAAAGATCCAAAAGGGTAGCTGGCAGAAGAGTAATTTTATGTTATTTATTAAACACAATGAATAAGCCCTTGTGGAATACCTTCAGCTTCACAAAAATCCAGTGTGATAAATAGCAGGTGCAGGGAAAATGTCCATTGTCAGAGATACAAAGAGAAATGAACACACTTTGCCTAATTGTGACAGGTGTGCAGTTTTGCAAGATTATAAAGTGAGTATGATCCCAGGTACACATGGCAAGTGGTCTCCTCAGAAAGGAAGAAGGGCTCAGATTCCCGGGCAGAAGAACAAAAGCAGAGGATGGGTGATCATACAGAGCTAGCATGAAGTGACTCAGCAGACCACCAGCGTTCTGCCTTCCTTCCTTAGAAAAGGAGGCTCTGACATTTTAGTCGGGCAAATGGCCATCCAGAGAAGGTTGCACCCTGCAGGATCGGTAAAGCCATGGGATTGACTCTTGAGTGAAGTGTAAGGTGATGTCTTGTGTGGGATTTCCAGGATATGTCCTTAAAACAGAGGGACAAGCCTGTTTTCTTCCTTTTCCTCATCCTCCTTTCAGGAATGTGAAATGACAGTTGGATGTCAAGCAGCTATTGTGAATCGTGATGATAGAAGCCACACCCAAGGTACGGGAGATACAGGAGAATATTTTGCTGGAAGGTGTCTGGGTTCCTGAGGATCATGAAGCCAACAGAGAGCCTGGAACCTTCCACTTCCTAACTATCCATAAGAGAAAAATAGACTTTATGTTGTTTGAGCCACTGCCATATTGGGGGGGCGGGGGGAAGGGGTGTTTCCTAACAAACACAAGGGTAAGGAAGTTAATTATTTGAGAGGGCTCTCCTTCTCAGCAAAGCAGAAGGTACTATTGTTAGCTGGGAGGAAAGAACGAGGAATAGATGTGGTAAAGGCAGAGTGGGTCCCAAGGGGACATAACAGATAATCAAGAGAACAGAACTAGAAGGAGTTTTCTGTGGAACCGGGTCCCCAGTTGAGAAAGGAGGGCATGGATATTTATCAGACTCAGACAGTCTCATCTCAGTTTTCCACAACAGTGCACATGTGTAAATAGATACCGGAAGTAAACACTGGGAAATGGAATACAGACACGGGGAGTCGTGTGTGGTTAGGGATTGTCATGGCAGGCACAGCTGAAATGCTGGGGGAATAAGAAAACTGTGGGTGCCTGTAAAAGTACAGACAAATATGAGCTTCTGGATAAGAGAATTCAAACAAAGAAAGGAAGAGAATAGGGGGCAACCAAGGTTCAGGGCCATGATAAGGGTAAAATCATATTCAGAGGAAGGAGGAATATGGGAGTGCCAGAAGGTGGCTGTTAGGGTCCTGAGCTTTCACAGTCGGGCAGTGCCTCGAGGAACTAAAATTAGACCTCACTTTATAATTATATACATTATATCCATATATTTTGGAGTTCAGCATAAAATTCTATTCAAATAGAGGTGGGGTTTTTTTGCATTTCAATAATTTTATTGAAAGATATATCTCTTAGTACCAAAACATAGAGGTTTCTAATGCTAAAAGAAGGGGAAAAAGGAAAAAGTGGAAGAAGAAGGAAAAGATGCAAAAGTAGTAGGAATAGCAGAAACAGTAGCAGTAGAAAGTAAAGTAGTAATGTGCAAACTTCAAAGCCAAAGTAATTCTTCCCACTCAGTGCTATACATGCACCAGAGAACATCAAAGAAAGACCACCTGGATGTGTCCGGCAGAGTCCCAGCAAGAAACAGATGACATACTCAAAAGGAGTGATTGAGAACTATTTTCAGAGGTGTCCAGAGTTTGGGGAATGCACAAACAGGTGGTGAAACATTCCAAGGCTAGCAATAGTGGGGAACCCTCACCATTCCTACACCTGAAGAGGCCATTAGAGGGAGCAGCTGAGTCAGGCTGCAGAAGGCTGTTGAAGGTCCTGGCCTTCAGTGAAAGAATGCAGTGATTGCCAGCCCGTTGGCCAGCAAGGGGGGAGCGCCGGCAATAAATTCCCTAGCTTCTATCTCTTCTCATTATCCTATCTCCTGCTGGCTTTTCCTGCTGGCCAAATCCAACAGAAACCAGAGAACAAGGGAGCCCGATTAGGACAGTCCATAGAGGCCAGGTTTCCAGGAGGACACAGAGTATGGTGGAAATTGCAGAAAGTGCAGTCTCGGCTAATAGAGAAGCTCCTTCATGTTCCATTCACAACCCCTCTACTGAGAATCCGCTTTCCCTCATTTTTCATGCAAGTGTGCCATGCTGACATATCCCGTAAAGAAGTCTAAGTCTCCATGCCTGGTGGCTGGCAGGTGGGTAGAAACAAGGATGCACAATCCTTCTCCTGATTCCCTGAATATTCACTGAATTAAATATCTATTGCTGCATAACAAATTACCCCCAAACTTAGCAGCTGTAAACAGCATACCTTCATTATCTCATAGTTTCCATGGGTCAGGAATTTGGGAACAGCATAGAGAGCTAGTTCTGGCTCAGAGTCTGTCATGAGGTTGCATCATGGTGTTAGCCAGGGCTGTTGTCATCTGAGGACTTGATAAGGCTGGAGAATCTACTTCAAAAATGGCTTGTTCGCATGACTGTTGGCAATGGACTTCTCGTCATAGGGCTGCTTGGTATGTCAGCTGGCTTCCGCCAAAGGGAGCAATCCAAGAGACACGGACAGAGAGAGCAAAGACCAAGCCACAATACTTTTTATGACCTAGTTTCTGGAACCATATTCTGTCACTTTCTCTCCTGCCTTATTCTGTTCTTTATAAGCAGGTCACCAAATGTAGTCCACACTCAGGGGAAGTGGGGAGGATGAAGAGTAGGCTCCACCTCTTGAAGGAAGAAGAGCTGAAAAATTTGTGCACATACTTTAAAAAACCACACCCACATCTACCCGTACCCATTAGCTTTATTGTTCTCCTTCTTGCTAATCCTGCCTGCCAGGGATCATATTGTACAGCCTCTTCTGCATCGAGAGGCAAGAGACACAATTCCACTATAGGAGGTGCCTTAGAGTTTACCTGGTAAGACGCCACAAAGATGGAGGGAACCCAAGAACTCAAAAGAAGAAGAAGAAGAAGGAGAAGGAGAAGGAGAAGAAGGAGAAGAAAGGGAGTTGCACAGCCATGTTTTCTTACTAATTAGAAAAAAAAATTATAATAAAAGGTGTATTTTATTTTTACTATTCCCTTTCTCAAAAAAAAAGAGAAGTATAATAACTAGGCAGAAAAACAAACCATGTTAAAAATGATTCTAAGAAGTTCAGACAACTTTTAAGTTGGAGCCCAACACAATGAACTCTCAAAATTTGGGATGACTTTTCTTTATTTGTTTGTATGATTGTTCGTTATAGAAGGGGGAAAGGAGTGGAAGAGTCATGTGCCAGGAGGGAAAGACAACATTTTGAAAATAAAATGTCAGAGCTTTTTGTGGAATGAAGAGATTCGGATTTATTGATAAAGACCAAAGTTTAAAACACTGCCAAACAGGAACATATTTGGTATTTGTTTTTAAGTCTCACATTATTTGCAGTTACTACTGAAATGTTGATAACGTTCTCAAGCACGAAGAAATTGATTCTCACACATTTACTTACAGCTTCTGGTAGTTTATGAGTTTCTGGTAAGTACAATGTCTGTCTTGTCTTCAACTTTTACACATTCATTTGCCAGTCTAAGAGATAATCACAGACTTCGTTCTTTCCTTGTGACAGATGCATAAAACAGAAGTCACACAAACATAACGATGCAATCTATAAATTTGTCAGTGTCTGCGTTCCCTCCATATGTTCATTCATTGCATCAACAACTCTGATCACACTTACGTGGAATCCCAATTTTGTAGCAATGTGATCACAGCATCTGAGCGACCTTGAAAGGTCATTTCCTTCACATCCTATCTGAGATAGTCATCTCAGGCCCCCACATAAATCATTGTTAAAAACCTAAAAAAAAAAAAAAAAAAGGAAAGTTTCCAACCTCTTTTAGTAAACCTTTTTTCCTTTTTTTTTTTTTTTAAACAGTCTACACATAAGATTCTTATTTTTGATGTCTTGGAAACTGTTTATGGGAATGTTGGCGTTTGCCCATTCAGCTTCAGTAAAGGCTTTCGTAATGTGAATGAACATCCTCTAATTTGTCTTTGCGCTCCATTTAGATTTCTGCATGTTGGATTTTATTAAAGAAGAGCCCACTTAAGAGTTTGATACATGCAGCACTCACACCAAGAGTGCTCAAAGCCTGGTGAATGATCCTCCAATGGCAGGCTCAGGAGTCCTAAGAGCCAACGTTGTCTTTTTGTCACCACACCCTCTCTGATGACAGGAGGCTCGTTCTGTGCCTCCATGTCTCCCTGTTTTTCACTGTCACGTGGAAATGGGGAGGCCAGTCCTCGATTTTTCCTTGACAGATGCCTAGGCAAAGATAATTTAAAATAGGCCAAAACTAAAAGATCTCCCCAAAATTAACTCTTTCTGCACAACCCTTCTTCCCTCCTTCACTGTGTTTTACACAAGCAGTACCTCCATATCTTCTTTGGGGATGCCCTCAACCTATTAGAAGGCCAGTTCCTGGGAGTATACATCCACCCCCCACAGGGCAACCACCAACCAATAGCTATTAAACAAGAGAGCAAGGAAGCCTAACTCCTTTGCTGCAGATGTAACTTACCTTCCAGAGTCCCCCAGGGATCTTGCTCAAGACCTGACCTGAGGCCACATGCTGGCTTAGCTTCTTTCCCTTCCCGGTCCAGCTACCCAAATCCCTCCCTAGTCCCTTCTGAAAGCCCTTCTTGAATAAAACACTTGCATGTACATTCTCATCTGAGTCTGTTCCTGGGGAACAGAACCTAAGACAAGCCAAAGCCAGAAATGGAATCATAAGAACAATACTCTCAAAAGGAATAATATCCAGTAGGGACCATCAAGAGTTCTCCAGTTAAGACAAGACTGTTTGCCCTTGAAGTCTAAAGGGGACGGTAGGAGAAATAATTAAAAATTGTTGAATGACCAGGAATCTTCTGAGGACTGCTTGTACCTGGACCCCTCACCACTGTGAGGGATGTCCAGATGGTTGAAAGGAGAGGAAAACAATCATTTGATATTTGTACCAGTCAAGATGCATAAGGTTATGCTACAGTTACAACCAAGCCCCAATGGCCAACAACAAAAAAAGATTTCTCCCTCACACTACACATGGCCATCATGGATTGTCATGGGACTCTGCTACTGAGGTCACTCAGGGACTCAGGCTGAGAAAAGGACCATTCTGGCACTTATGGCCACATTCATCACTGTGGGGAAAGAGTAAATGCCAACGCACACACTGGCCCTCAAAACTTCTGTCCGTACATGACCCATACCACTTCTGCTCATATTTAATGGTCTCAGGCAAGTCATGTGTCCATGACTAACAGAAAGTAACAGGGAAGTGAATTGTACTCCATGTCTGGAAGAATGAGAACCAAAATATTTATGAACAACTCTCAGGATTGATCACCACAATTGTCTCTAGCAGGCCCCTGAGAAATTAGTGTTGGCTACTTCAACAAAGCAAGCAGGACATATTTAATGACTCTGAGCTCCCAGAGTTTCTATGAGATTTATTCATTCAACAAACATCTATTAATATCTCCTCTAAACAAGAAATTGGCCACATGCTCTGGAATTAAAGGGGCTGTGTGAAAAATCCCAGATCCACCACTTACTAGCAACACAAGCTCAAAGTACCCTCCTGACTCAGTTTCATTATCCAAAAAATGGGGACAATAATAGAATGG
Source organism: Mirounga angustirostris (assembly GCF_029215605.1). Lineage (NCBI taxonomy): Eukaryota > Metazoa > Chordata > Mammalia > Carnivora > Phocidae > Mirounga > Mirounga angustirostris. The sequence goes on along the minus strand of NW_026991711.1, from coordinate 96,393,157 downwards.
ATCTTACAGAATTGATTAGATGATTAGAAATGATAATGTAAATTATTCTCTTCGTTATTATTCCAAAGATAAATGAGATGTGGTACCTTCCCTGGAGAAGCTCACTCCAAGATATGGGATGGGGCCTTTAACCTATTTCAGCTCTGTTTGAAAGGTATTTATTGAGAACCTACTATGTGCAGGGTGCTGAACTGAACACTGTAGTATAAGAATGAATACGGCCAGGGTGCCTGAGTGGCTCAATGGGCTAAGCATCCAACTCTTGATTTTGGCTTAGGTCATTATCCTGGGGTCCTGGGATTGAGCCCCACATCAAGCTCATCCGGGAGTCTGCTTGGGATTCTCTCTCTTTCCCTCTGCCCCTCCCCCTTCTCACAAGCTCTCTCTCTCTCCAAAATAAATAAATAAATCTTTAAAGAAAATGAATGAATAAGGCTCTGTCCCTACTTTTAAAAGTGGACAGTTTGGTGGCAAATACAGAAGCATAAGCACATATGCAATATTCTTTGAGTGACAAGACAGAGTCTATGGGAATGCAAAAGAGGAATACTTAGCTAAATCAAGGGTAAACAGGCAGCCTTTTTAAGGAGACTTTTCCTGGTGCACATTTTAAATGTGCAAAATCAGTGATGCTTTAATTCAAAGTTAGCAGAGAAAGCTTTCAAGCCCTAGGTCTCCCAGAATGCCTCACTGCCGCTATCGGCCTTTGGCAGGTGTAGCTGAGGGCAGGAGCAATTCCCTGCCACCCTGTTCCCATCCCGATTCAGACTCTCGCTTGTGCGATTCAACAGGACTGCCAATCAAAACTGGAGAAGGGGTGTGCAAAGGGCAAACCTCCAGCAAAGGCAACCCTCCACCGCCCTCATGAAATCCCAGAGGCTTCTCACAAAGTGAATTGTGATAAACAGATGAAATGTCTCAAGACAGCCACGGCCTTCATGTCGCAGGCGTTCCATGAGCAATTCCACGCAGATCCACGACACTTGTAGCCATGCCGAGGGAGAGATTTTTAAAAATCCTTTTCCATGATTCATCAGCTCTCAGGAACACAAAACCTCTGACTGCCTTGCAATGAATATTGGCACCTTCCGGTTGCATGCATTTCTTATCTCTTACCCCAGAAAGATGGACTGAAGTTTTCCTAATGACTATCATCAGACACAACGAGACTAAGATCAACAGACCAGACATCTCAGAGAGAAATAAGGCATACTTCTCCATATTTAAAAGAGAATACACATATTAATATAAACATGAAGCTGGAGGACCCTGTTTTTATTTACAATCCACTTGAAACAGATGGTTTCTATGGCAGCAGGAAATGTGAGGGTGTTTTTTTTCCAAAGGAGCTACTGATTTACAAAGATTAGCCCACCCCATTAAAAGTCTTTCTTCTTTGATGATATGTCAGAGCTGATGAATTTGGGGTGATTTATGTCGCAAGGTCTGTTCTGCAATGTTCAAAAAGAGACATGGAAGGGGCTTTTGCTTTCTTCTCGACAACTGGGTTTCTTCCTAGGCCATCTGCCTGTAGGCTTGTAGACATCAATGCGAGAGAAGGAATAATGGTTAATTAATTCCATTAGACGAAGAAACGGGGCGTGTGTGAGAGAGGGGGAGGCAGCAAGCTGCCATTGATATTGGGAAAAGATGAAATTTAAGAATTTCAGTCAGGAGACCTGCTGATACACTGATAAAACAAACAGCTGCATGATTGATCATTATTCCTATAATTAAAGAAGGAAACATTCAATCTACCTTTTCATTACACGTGATTGTAGCTAGTGGACACAGCTACATCAGCGGCTAGAAACACTTAAGTTCTTACATCCAGATGTGCAGGCCAGGCTCTGCTTCAGCAAGCAGGTGGCAATAGTCATCAAGGGCCCACTAGCTGAGGAACAGCATCCTAGGGGTGTTGGAGCTTGGGTGGCATGGTCTCTGCTGTAGGGGAAAGGCAGCTTTGAGGGGATGAGAGAGGATGCAGACATGAAGGAAAGAAAAAAACATTCCCAAAAGAATAAATAATAATTGCATAAGGATGTAGAGACTGGTCTGTGCCATTGCCTGGCCTGATCTCTCTCACACACCACCTGCCTGCTGGATGTCCCCAACTACATGTCCCTCCAGCCCCTCAGGCTTATGGCCAAACAGAACCTTCCAGGCTTCCTGTGGCACCAGCTTCTCCTGTGCGTTCAGCTCAAGAAATGGCATCAGCATCCACGTGGCCAATGGAGCCAGAAACCCCGAAGTCACCCCAGACTCTGCCCTCGGCCCTCTCCCTCCCATCACCCATTCCCCCCAGCTCTGCACTCTCTTAATGAGTCATGGCCTCCATCCCATGGACCCTCACCCTACTCCCTGCCCAGCATCCTCCCCTTGCATCCTTTTCCACACATTACCAGAGTGCTTTTTCTACATACAAATACAGGGGCATTGCAAGTTACACTCTTACTGAAAATCCTCAGTTGGAACCCATAGCTCTGGGAATTGTTTAAAAGCTTGAACTTCAGGCACCTGGGTGGCTCAGTCAGTTCAGCGTCTGCCTTCAGCTCAGGTCATGATCTCAGGGTCCTAGGATGGAGCCCCACTTCAGGCTCCCTGCTCAGCAGGAAGCCTGCTTCTCCCTCTCCCTCTGCCCCTCCCCCTGTTCAAGCGCTCTCTTGCACGTCCTCTCTCTCTCAAATAAATAAAATTTTTTAAAAATCTTAAAAAAAAAAAAGCTTGAACTTTGTGATCCAGACTGTCACGGCCCACTCTCTGCCTGGCTCTCCATCCTCACTTCTCAGCCACTACGTCTACCTCTCTCTCTGTAAGCATCCTTCCCTCTGCACAGTGACTGCCTAGCATTGCCCTGAACACAGTGGCTACATTTGTATAACCGACCTATCTGCCTGTGTCTGCTCAGTTTGTGTCAGCTCTAGGGGCGGGATGAGCCATCCCAGCATCAGGCGTGGGGTCTTTGGGCCTCTGAGACCACAAGCTATGAATGATGGCCATATCAGCTACCCCTCCTCTGGCACCTGGCATATTTCACTTAGTCAGAGTGAATTGAGTTGAACAAGGGGCCACCAGGTAGTCCTGCTAACGTAATAGCCGTGTGTCCAGCACATATTGTGTGTGTGTGGGTGTGGGTGTTCATTTCAGCCTCACAGCTACTCTGTGGATAAATGTTATTATCCCCATTACTTGGATGAGAAAAGTGCTCTAAAATATGGAAAAGGGGGTGTCTAGACTGCTCAATCAGTTAAGCATCTGACTTTGTCTCAGATCACGATCTCAGGGTCTCGGGATTGAGTCCCAAATTGGGCTCCATGCTCAGCGGGGAGTCTACTTGTCCCTCTGCCCCTCCACCCACTCGTTCTCTCTCTCTCTCTCTCTCTCAAATAAAAAAGTAAATAAAGTCTTTTTTAAAAAAATAAAATAAAATGTGGAAAGGAAGCAATAGTGGTCCCTTTTCCCTAGAGGCAGGCTTATTGTGCCCCAAGGAGAGAAATTCAACTCTAGACCAAGACTTTCTGTTTGTCTTCTCTTTCCTCAAATTCAAAAGTTACAAAGAATTGGCCTCTGGCATGGGTGAGTCCTATCCAGGGGAAAATAATCATAACTTGGTGAGAGCTTCAGAAGGGGAGAGCTGCCTAAAATCTCTCATTCCAAACAGGACACCTGTAGTAGCAAAGAAAGAAAAATTCTTCCCCCTATGACAGAGCAGTTTCAGTATGCAAACACGCAAGCACACACAAACTGCTTCTTTACAGACTTACTTGAATAGAAAAATATTGCAAACAATCTAGCTGTATATCAAGAGAGGACTTATTAAACCAGCTATTTTTTTTTTAAAAAAAGATGAGCTGTATATTGATATAGAAGCATATTCAAGATATATTATTAAGTAGAAGGGGAAAAAGGCCAGTTGCAGAAGTAAAGAAACCGATCACAGTGGATGCCTGTAGGAGGATGGGATGAGAATTGGGTGCTCCAGTTTGGTTCCAGTCCAAGATGGCGCCATAGGAAGACCCCGAATTCATCTCCCCCACAGAACACACCAAATTACATGTATTTACAGAACAATTCCTCCCCGAAGAAGAACAGGGTGCTTGAGGGATAGGTGTGAGTGGGAACTTTCTCTTTTCACCTTTTAAAATATTGTAAGCCATGCAAATGTGTTATGTATTCGAAAATTAAAAAGAAAAATCTCTCCCCTCTGTACACCCCTCACAGTTTAAAACCCAATTTCACACGTGTCACCTCATTGAATTCTCACAATCCTACAAGCTGTTATTATTCCCGCTTCACAGATAAGAAAACTAGGCTTGGAGTCATTAAATGACCTGGGAGAGGATCACTAGTAAAAGCCATAAAGACGGGGAGACCACCAGAACCTGCCCCGCAGTTCCTCTGCCCCACAGCATATGACATGGGACAAGGATGCAGCAGTCAGAGCACAGGGGGAGCTCACTGGGTTTCATTTAGGGAGACAATGGAGCCATCTCCTCCTCCCACACTCCCACCATGTGAAGGATGCCAGAAACATCTAACCTTGAACTTAAACAGGAATCGTGCCTCGCAATGCAAATACCTCTGAGAGGCATTTGTACACAGTGCTTCGGTTTCAAGTGTGGGGAAACTAACTCATAACTGACTCTGGGTCCCTCAAGTAAAACCAGTGTCATCATCGGCAAGATACAATCAGGGGGAAAAAAAATAAAAAAAGCTTTGTTCCCCCGTCTTCTGCTACCTTGCAAACATCCTCCAACAGGGCCACCCCTTCCTGGTCCCTGGCAATGATGGGGCAGATCAGATTCTACAGCTTTTCTGTCTTTTTCCCGTGTTCATGAACAGGGTCATTTTCAGGCATAAACATTCCGGTCCAATTTGCTAGCATCGGGACTGAAATCTCTCAGCCCCGCCTTGAGCTCCTGGCCTCACGCTTGGCTCGGGGCAGACCCACAAACCTACAGACAGAATTGGGGGGTCTGACGGTGGGGGCACTCTGCTCTTCCACCTTCCAGACACCTTTTACCCCGCTCCTCTCCAGCATTCCTCTGCTCCTGGTTCTCCAGGCCAGCACAGCAAGGAAGGACAAAGAGTAAAGCAGCAAAGGGCCGTGTGGCACGTAGCCAAAGGTGGCTCTTTTTGGAGAAGGAGTCTCGAGGGAGCCCTGATGACCCCCTCACGGACACCTCCAAGCAGCACCATTCTGTGACCCAGGTGACCCTGGCTAGCCCAATCTGCCCCTCAGCTGCCCCTCTGCTCCAATCCCAGCCAGCCTCCTCACAAGGTGTGATTCTGTTGGGTCTCCTAGTCCAAGAAGGCAGCCCTGTGAGGTCGAGGAAGTCAGGGATGGCTCTAGCCTAGCTACTGGCCACAAGGTCCAAATGGCACCCTGGAACCATGACTTGCTGCCCCACGGATCCCTCGCCCCTCACCCTGCTGACAGTGCCACTCTAACCAGCCTCTATCTTTATCACTTACACTTACACGAATCCTGAGGATGCTTCCATGTCCTCAGTCTGTAGTAGCAAGGGGAGGGCTTATGACATCTTATACTCTGGATGCATCTAAAGGGGTTTTTCTTGAAGTCCCCCTCCTGTGACTTGGCAGGCATGGGGTGCAGTGGTGGGGAAGCCTCACATCCATAAATCCCCATGACCCACAAATCCTTCCCTCTCCAAAACTATATACATATTTTTAAATGATGTCATTAGGACGTCAACATCCTGCAGCCCTCAATGAATTAATTAGTCTGGGCATTGAGCACTAACAGTGCTGACATCAAAAAAGAGCAAAAAGCAGACATCGTGTGGCTCTTGGTGAAAGAACACATCATCACCTACAGTCTTTCCAAAGGGATCAAAACCAAATCTGATCAAGCCTCTGGATGGAGCTGCACACTTGCAGGAGACACAGGGGACAAAGGAACATGTCGAACTGTGCCTTGAAGGTGCAATCAACACTTTCAATACTACGAAAATCTCCTACAGGTCAAATAGCCCCACAAACAAATTGTAAGGAAAAAAAAAAAAGGATGGAGACGAAAACTATACATTAAGAGATGTAAAAGACATATTAAATTTTAATGTGCAAGACTAAGCCACAGTGTCTGGAGATGCACACTTAGCTGATAAAAACCATAAAAGGTACAAAGCCCTGATTACTATACAGTTAGGCTCTCTGTAGAAGCAGGGGACAGCATTGGAGACGGGACATATGGAGCCTTGTGGGGCAGCTAGCAAAGTCCCATTGCTCAATCTGGATGGTGGGTAAACGGGTATTTCCCTTATAATAATTCACTAAGCTAAAAGTTTGGGGTCTCTGGACTGTGTTGTTTTTGGTTTTGTCTTTACATTACTCAGTGCTCATCATGTTAGTGTACTCTTAATCCCTTTCACCTAAAATAAAACACCTATGTGCTTTATTTTATAATGAAAAGTAGGCACCAAAAAGGAGAAAAGAAATGATTATATAGGAAACAAATCTGGAAAAAAAAAATTTCCTCTCCCTTTTGTGGTAGACAGAATAATGGCCCCAAAGATGTTCACATCATAACACCCAGAACCTGTGACTAGGTTCCTTTACATAGCAAAAGAGATGAGTTATGGGTATTGTCAGAGGGAGATTATCCTTGATTATTCAGGTGGAGCTAATGTAATCAAGGGTCCTCATAAGTGAAAGGGGAAGGCAGTAAAGCCAGAGTCACATGAGATGTGATGACAAAAGCAGAGGCCAGAGGGATGTGGTTGCTGGCTTTGAAGATGGAAGGAGGCGTGACCCAGGATTACGGGCAGAATGCGGAAGCGGAAATGGATTCTCTTTTAGAGGCTCCAGAAGGAACACGGCCAGCCTGACACCTTGACTTGGGCCCAGAGAGACCTATTTGGGACTTTTGACTTCCAGAACCGCAAGACAACACATCTGTATTGTCTTAAGTTACCGGGTTTGTGCTTATTTTGTGTAGCAGCAACAGGAAGCCAATACCACCGTTTTTACCAAGGCAAGAAGTGGTGGGAGGGCTCAAGTTCACAAAACTAGTTTGGCTTTGCGGAGCGTCTGTCAAGTATCCATTCTCATCGTTGGTCTTCAGACCAAACTCTCAGATAACAGGAAAAGTCTCATCAAAGTGCTTTTTCATTCTACAAAAGGAAGTTCTTGGGAGGATAGCATCAGGAAGCTCAGAGTCCAGGGACCACTGTGGAACCTGGGCTGGTCACAGAGAGAACCAAGAAAACTGCCGAGCTCCAAAGAGCAGGAACATTCTGCTCAATGTGAGGCCACTGAGTTCAATTTATCATACCAACTGAGTCTCCTTAAAGGGAGAGGAACAACTGAAGTTTCCATCACCCATGGTGGGAACCTTACTGTCACACCAATACTAGAGAGAAGGGACTGGCAGGTGGATGCTGAGTGGCCCAAAATGGGCAGATGTTTACCATTACCTCTTTATTAACATTGTAAATTTGTTAATGAGCTCTATCCCAAAACAGCAATGGTAGAGACTAGCTCCCTCTGTTGAGAATGAGTGGACCACAGGCAAATAGGGGTGGAGAGACCCAGCCGAGGCATTTCCAGGAGAGGGGACCTAGTAGATCATTGAGGTGAGGGTGAATAGAAGCCCCAGGAGAGAGACCACAGAGGGAAGGCAAGTCCCCCAGGCTCTCCTGTCCAGTCAGGGTTAGTCTGGGTAGAGCTCATACTCTTTATTGGCTTTGTAACAATTCAACTCAACAAGGTAGATTTCTGGTCCAGATTTTTCTTTCTTTTTTTTTTTTTTTTTTTTTGGAAAAGCAACCTCCTTAATTTATTAACTATATTAATACAATGAAATTATATGTGGCTGCTTCTCTCTCCTAAGTAGTAGGGCTATTGCTCTTTCACTGTCTCCTGCAAGCTCTTCCTCCTAGTCCTTTGCATTACCATCTAGAAAAACTAAATGATGTATTTTAATATTGCCGTAGGCACAGCTTGACCTTTAAATCGCATTTTTTAAATATTAATGACATAGCAGGAAAGCAGCCTACTGACAGGTGTTATACAACTCAGACCAAACAGGACACTAAATCTGCGAGCGCCTTTGAAACTCCCATCAGAGATAATGAGGTATAGGCATGTATTTCCACACACTGTCCAGTACCAGCTCCCTCCACATCCAGTCGGAATAAATTACCTGAGCGTTGTGTTTGAAAGGAAAGAAATCATCATTCTCCCTTCAAAATGCCATTTAATGACTTCGGCAGCCCCACATGATGATAACAGGAAAGGGCCTAATTGTTTCTCAGACTTGAAGTGAATGCCACGTTCTCCCAAGGGCTGGATTTCACACTGATGGACGTGACCCGAAGCCTTGCTTCCCGAGAGGCCTCAAGCGGACCCTCCTATCTGTCCATGTCCTCCTCCCAGCTGGCTTGACATTCCCAGCTGCTCCCAAGTCACTATATGGCCCTCTCGGATCCTTTGGCTGGAACCTGAGATATCACAGGCCACAACGACCTACCCTCTCCAAGGCACCCCATGAATTGAGAACCTCTCAGCCCTCTCCCCTATCTTCCAGTCCTGGATTTCCTTAACCTTGGCCCAACAGTCATTTGGAGCTGGACAATTCTTTGTTGTGAGGGGCTGTCCTGTGCACTGTGGGATACTTAGCAGCCTCTCTGACTTCTATCCACTAGATACCAGTAGGAATTCCCCAGCTGTAATAACCAAGAATGTCTCCAGATACCAAATGTCCCTGGTGGAGAACCTCTGGCCTGGACAGACATATTAATTATCTACCTCAGTGTCCCCGTGTTGTTCCACAGCTGTTCAAAATCCTCACTTCAGAATCCAACAACCTGGACAATTCACCTGCTGGTTAAAGTTAACATATTCTTCATGGTGTTCTAGACCAGCAAAGGGGTATCAAGGTCGTAATGGAATATGAGAAGCCAGGAGGGTGACTGAGTTACTCACCTGTGATTGAAATAAGAGAAGGAGTCCCTGAATTCTAGATGAGTTCTTTTTCTGACCATGCTGGATCTGACATGCTATACTTCTGACACCCATTTAAACTCGGGGTCTGAGTCTTCTTATTCTACAGAAAATATTTGTTCATCATGGGACGCCATGAAATGAGCCATGGTACAGAAAATCTGGCTGCCATAGTTTCCTGTTTGGTTTGGTTTCGGTTAGATATTTTCCAATATTTGTAACTGTGCTGGGATATTAATAGCACTCAAAATAACCCAAAATATCATACAAAGGTCCCATCCTTCTGAAGGGTATGTCCTGAGAATTTAAGCCCACCAGGAAGGAAGAAGGAGCCGAGAAAAGCCCTGAATGGAGATGGTAGCACCATCCAATGGACCAACCAGTGACTGAGGGCTTGAGCGCCTACTGGGCACCATGATGTCTGCAGATGGGCGCTTTTCCATTCATGCTGTTTCCTTGGCATTGTATTTCTGAAGATTTGCCTATGGCTACAGCAAGAAAAATAACTTACAAATTTATACTTAGTTTACACTTTTGGCTAACCACAAGTTGATTTTATGCCAGTTACCATTTCACCAAATGCCTAACACCCTTGATAAATGGAAATGGGTGTGACTCGAATCTCTCAGAGCAGGTGAGAATAAACGCAGCTTGAACATCACTGGGGGACCTCTTGTCAATCAGCATGCTCATGTGCTGCTTCGCCCAATCTAAACCTCAACCTAGGTCGCTGGCTCTCAAAGTGTGGTCCCCAGGCCAGCAGCACCAGCAACAACTGAGAGCTTGCTAGTAATGAAGATCCTCAGGCCCTACCCAAGACCTACTAAAGCAGAGACTCTGTTGGAGCCCAGAAATCTATTTAACAAGAGCTGATGCAGCTAAAGTTTGAGACCCACTGACCTAGAAAATGAGTTTCGATGAGAAATTAAACCAAAGCTTAATTCATGAAATTGTTCATTTTCTTTCCTGCTATCCAGACTTAATCCAGTGCCCTTTGCATGTAGTATTACTCACATTATCACACTGACAATACTGTTTGTAGGTGGATTAGAAAAAAGAACACACATAATCAACAGAATCCTAGTCTCCCTTTCTCCCTGGAAAGTCCTGAACTGCGTACAAATCTGGCTGACATCCACCAAATCTAAGGAATCCAGAATTCCCAGCATCTTGGCACCTTTCTCTTTCTCTTTCATATGTATGCATTATTACAGAACATATGTTGTTTAATCAAAAGATAACATTACACTGGATAATGTTCATGAGCACCGACAAATATTTCACTTACAAGCTGCCATAGTTAATTATCTGGAAAAATATAAATATTCACATTTGGCCAAATTCCTCCTACCTCCTCCCTCTGTATCTCTTCTGCAAACAGCAACCCCAGCCGGATGTCTCACGGCTTACCTGCACAAAGCTCTTAAAATACAGACCCCACTGGTTAAAAAAAGAAAGAAAAAAAAAGTCTATTCCTAGATGGCAATACATCACTGTGAACTAATATAGGAAACAAGGCTACATCACACAGGGGAGGCCAAGGGATTCTAACGGAGAGACATGTGAGAGACCACAAAAAAATGGCATCAAGCATAAGCACCCCAGTGGAGTGGATGTTCAGGATAGGAGGATTCTGCAGTCAGACTGGTTGGTGGGGTCCGATCCCAGCCCCGCCCGTCAGATGTTCTCCTTGTAAAACAGAGATCATGGCTCCTCAAAGGGCTGTTGCTGATTATATGAGATAATCCAAGTAAAGCCCTGAGCTTAGAGTCTGGTATATAATAAATGCTCAGTCCATTTCAGCTATTTCATTACAGTTTTGTTATTGCCCAAAAATTCATTTCTGAAGTAGCCTAAGCAATATCGTTAGACAGCTGAGTTGAGCTCACGTGGCTCCGGGCATCCCCCGTGACTGACACAGAGTACGTCCCTGCTGGGCCACTCCCTGTCTCAAGAATATTTTGAGTGGGGCACCTGGCTGGCTCAGTTGGTTAAGCCTCTGACTCTTGATTTCGGCTCAGGTCGTGATCTCAGGGTCCTGGGTGAGCCCTGCCTTGGGCTCCACACTCAGTGGGGTGTCTGCTTGAGGATTCTCTTCCTCTGCCCCTCCCCACCTCCTAAAATAAATAAATAAATCGTTTAAAAAGAAGAATATTTTAAGCACTTACTATGTGCCAGGCACTGTTCTAAGAGCTCCATGTAATTTTAATTATTTAATTCTCAGAATCATTATATTGTTAAAATGAAGCATAGTAATTAAGCACCTAAGTCAAGTTACACGGCTAGTGAGGACTTAAACACAGTTTGGCACCGCAGAACCCACACCTAATAGCTAGGCTTTGTGGCCTCTCTTTATAAATATTTAAATATTAAATATTAACAAATATTTTTTGGTTAGGTGCACTCTTAAAATGCAAATATACCTGAGAAAGATAAAGTCAGTCATTAACACCTTAACAAAAACCTTAGCACTAACACCCAGCCCTAGGGGCTTGGAGGATGGAAAGAAACTGGTCAGTGATCAAGGCAAATTTTATTGTGTGTAAAGAGGAAAGCGTAAAGTAGAGAGCTCCTGGGTATACCAGAAGAAATAAAGACCTGGGAATCAGACTGAGTTGAACTAGTTATTCCAAATTTTTGAGCCTCAGTTTCCTTTTTTTTTTAAGTTGGATTTAAGGATGCCTACCTCCTGGGCTTGAGTATCAAGGATAGAGATTCTACAGTGTTTGGCACATCATAGCCCTCAATTAATGTTGGTCCCCCTAAAAGTGGCCTTTCCAAAGAAGGTGACCTTGAATGTGGTACCGCAATGGTGATCGAGGACATCTGGAAGACATGGAAAGTCTACCTCCACCATGGGGGTTTTAACAGCTGGGAAAGGAGTGAAGGATATAAAAACTATGCTTTACTCAGGGTCAGCCTACTGGGGAAATTCATAATCTGGATTAATGCACAGCAAAGGCTAAATTCATGGCAGAAGTGGATCTCGCTTTCTGCAAACCAGCTGGGGAAAAAAAAAAAAGGAAGCTATTTTAAAAAGTAAAGAACTGGATGGTGTTATTTAGGGAATGACTGGAGCTGGAAGAATTGTCCTGTAGCCTTCCATGGACATGAGATATAACCCTTCGGCAGTAAAGATTGTCAACAGGAGTTTCTCCATAGAAAGCCACGAAATATTTGTCAAGAGAGCGGTTTGTTCGTGTGCTAGTATAATGTATAACAGACCTAGACAGGAATAAGTCTTGTTAAGATAGAATCCTGCAGGAAGCTTGCTTATCTGCAATCTGGTCACCAAAATCATGACTAAAAAAATCATGCACAGGCCACCTAATCAAAGCACCTGGATATAGCCACATATATAATGCCTAGAGATCCTCACTGATAAGTAATATTACAAAGACTATAAAAGAATTTACTGAATGGCCGATCCAATACTCTACAGTGAAAATAAATACAATTTACCATACACTCAAATATCTAATAGACCACAGTGAAGAATGGGTTCTGATACCCATCCCCATTTCATTCTTACCAAGAAACTCATAATGACTCTGGGACACAGTAGTCAATCAATAATAACTATTTGTCAAATATTTAACAAAACCAATGGGGCTAAAGGAATAATTCTGATCTGCATTATATTCTTTCACGTCCTAGGGATCCTTCTGTGAACGTCACATTGACCCACCTATACCCTCTGTGTAGGGGTTGACTTCTTGCTCTAGTTCCTTCTGAGGAATCATGAGGCACTCTGAGACTTTGTTCAGCCATGTTCAAAATGACCAACTCTCATCTCATATATCTGGAAGCATTTGGCAGCCTCCCTTGCTTGTTTGTTCATCTCAGGAATAACTGTACAATATTGCAGCTGTCTTTCAAAACTATGTGATCTTCATTCTTCTTAGAAGCCACATTTTGTCTGAGTTGTGAGCTTCTCTGCAGGCGGTGGTAATGAGGTGGGTACTTTCTATTTGGAATCCATCATAAAGCTGGTGTTCCGATGCTGAGGACCACGATAATTCCAGTGTGGCACCATCTGATATCCTTCCTCTCCCAACCAGAAGTGGTACTGTGGCATGTTCCTCGGTCACCACTCTACACTCAGAACTGTGTGACTTTCATATGCACACCAAGAACCCGTGGGTTATCAGACACACTTTATAGACCCACTGCCCTAACTAGAACCTGGATCTAAGGGAGGTAAACTAAAGAAATAGAAGCCAACCTGATTTTGGTTTGGGGATAGAAAGACCCTTCCTGCAAGTAAGCACATACCCACACATGAAGGAAACAGTACAAAAGAACATGTCAGCAAGTGCAAATTGTTATGGTATACCCCAGGTACACACCTAATCAGAGACAACTGACCAAAGAATCAACTAGATCAACAATGGAAGATTTCAGGGAAAATGTGAACTTTGAGTCTAATAGCAAAGAGAGTGAAGAACAGTAATTGGAAGAGAGGATTTGGGAGGAAAAAAAAGACATTAAAAAGTATAAAGGCATGGAACTGATGAGCTAGATGGTGGCCTTCCTTCTGTCATTCAGCAATACAAAGTTGACAAAGATATTCAAATTACTCTCACCATATGAAAATAACTTTACCTCAGAAAATGCTTGGAGTCTAAACCGACCTTTAAAAAAACTCCACCTTTTCCCGTAAACTTCTCAGGGAATCCTGGACCAAGATGGCGACGACAGAGGCTCTTGAATTTCTCTCTTCTCAAAGATGCACCGTATGTGCAGCTACACACAGAGCAGTTCCCTCAGAGAGAAATCCAGAAACTAGCTGAGTTGCTCCTACACATTGAGCAAATGAGAAAATACCCACATAAAACCAAGTAGGAAAGGCAGACACACCCCACCATAAATCGCACCCCCAGCACAGCGCTACACAGTATGGAGGGAACACCGCATGCCCAGCTAGCTTCTTTCTGATAACCAAAGGGTTTGGACCCACATCTAGTGCCCCAGCTTTTGCAGCCTCCATAGGAGGGGCAGGCCCCCAGATCAACTGGCTCTGAGAGCCAACAAAGAGCTTGCATTACTAAGTCCCACAGGAACGTAATAGAGGAGAAGCAGTTGTTAATAGGCAAACGCATGAGCACACAATGCCACTATCCCCAGGGCCTAGTGCGGAGGAAAGAGGTAAAAACATCCATCTAGCAGTCTTTCCTGGAAGAGGTTTGACTGCATACTCTACAAACTGCTGCCTGAGGGCTCAGCTTCTAATTAGCACGTGGCTAGGTGCTGACTTCAATCTTCTGGAGCTGATGGATATTTCTCCTGCCTTCTGCCTCCAGTTCACTCCAACAATAAAATCAAGTCACCAGTATCACCCTGGAAGGAGATTGTCTACACATCTAGTGCCCCAATTTTTATGGCTGTTAGTCAAGCAATAGGTCCCCAAATCACCTAACCCTAATAGCCAGTGAGATTTGCATGCATGAGTTCCAAAGGACTATAGCAAACAAAGAGTCAGTTTTTAAACATCTGCAGGTGTTCAATAAATGGTGTTGGGAAAATCAGATATCCACATGCAAACGGATGAAACTGGACCCCTATCTTACACTGTACACAAAAATCAATTCAAAATGGATTAAACACTTGAACATAGGACCTGAAACCATAAAACTCTTAGAAGAAAACATAGGAGGTAAACTCTTTAACATTGGTCTTGGCAATTGTTTTTTGGATTTGACACCAAAAGTAAAGGCAACAAAAGTATAAATAGACAAGTGGGACTATATCGCACTAAAAAGCTTCTGTCCAGCAAAGGAAAACCATCAACAAAATGAAAAGGCAACCTACTGAACAGAAGATATCTGCAAACCACATATCCAATGAGGAGTTAATATCTGAAATACACAAGGAACTCATATAACTCAATAACAAAAATCCGAATAACCCAATTAAAAAATGGACAAAGGAACTGAATAGACACTTTTCCAAAGAAGATACATGAATTTCCAACAGGAACATGAAAAGGTGTTCAACATCATTAATCATCAGGGAAGGGTAAATCAAAGCCATGATGAGATATCACTTAACATCTGTTAGGATGTCTATTATCAAAAAGACAAGAGATAACAAATGCTGGAGGATGTGGAGAAAAGAGAACCCTTGTGCACTGTTGGTGAAATGTAAACTGGTGCAGCCACTGCGGAAAAGAGTACGGAGGTTCCTAGGGAAATTAAACATGGAAGTACCCTATGATCCAGTGATCCCACTTCTGGGTATGTATTTAAAGAAAATGAAATCACTATCTTTTTTTTTTTTTTGAGAGAGAGAGAGAGAGAAAGCATATGCGGGGAGGGTCAGAGGGAGAGGGAGAGAGAGAATCTCAAGCAGGCTCCACTCCCAGCATGGAGCCTGATGTGGGGATTGAACTCACATCCCTGAGATCATGACCTGAGCTAAAATCAACAGTCAGACGCTTTACCTACTGAGCCACCTAGGTGCCCTTAAAATCACTATCTTGGAGAGACATCTGTACTCCCATATTTGTTGCAGTATTATTCACAATGGCCTAAGTATAGAAACCACCTATATTTCCATCAATTGATGAATGGATAAAGAAAGTGTGAAAAAAAAGAAAGTATGGTATATGTGTATTATATATAATATATAAAATTGTATATATATAATTGTATATAAATATATACATATACATATAGTATTCACATAGAGTGAATACTAACCCATTTTAGAAAAGAAGAAAATCCTGCTATTTACAACAACATGAATGAACCTGGAGAGCATTATGGTATGTAAAACATGCCAGAGATATACAGAGAAAGAGATTTCTGCATGGTATCACTTAAATATGAAAACAAACAAACAAAAAAAGTTGAACTCATAGAAACAGAGAATAGAATGGTAGTTGCCAGGGGCTGGAGAGTGGGGGAAGTAGAGAGAAGCTGGTTATAGGGTACAAATGTTCAGTTATAAAATGAATAAGTTCTGACAACCTAATGCATAAATGAGGACTACAGTTGGTAATACTGTATTATATATTGAAATTTACTAAAAGAGCAGAACTTAAATGTTCACACACACACACACACACACACAGAAAATACCAGAGCTGACACATGTTTTAATTAACTTGATAGTGGGAATCTTTTTTTTTTAAAGATTTTATTTATTTATTTGAGAGAGAGAGCATAAGAGGGGGGAGGGTCAGAGGGAGAAGCAGACTCCCTGCTGAGCAGGGAGCCCAATTCAGGACTCGATCCTTGGAATCCAGGATCATGACCTGAGCTGAAGGCTGTCCCTTAACCAACTGAGCCACCCAGGCAATGCTGGTGGGAATCTTTTTACGATGTGTATGTATACCATCACATTGTATACTTCAAATGTATGACAACTTCATTTGTCAATTTTACCTCAATAAAACTGAAAAAAATAATAAAAATTTCAAAAACAATCTGGAAAGAAGAAAACAAAAACCTCTCTAGTAAGCAGAGAAGATCCAGCAATGTCTAAAAGTCTGGTCCAACTGGTTCCCACTGACTAAACATAGCTCAGGTTTTATCTCATCCAGCCTCATGGGGAGAAGTTTCAAGAATGCAGGTCAGACTCAACACCCAAATAACAAATGATCCAATCAAGAAATGGGCAGAAGACATGAACAGACATTTCTGCAAAGAAGACATCCAAATGGCCAACAGACACAAGAAAAAGTGCTCAACATCACTCCGCATCAGGGAAATACAAATCGAAACCTCAATGAGGTGCCATCTCACACCAGTCAGAATGGCTAAAATTAACAAGTCAGGAAATGACAGATGTTGGCGGGGATGCAGAGAAAGGGGAGCCCTCCTACACTGTTGGTGGGAATGCAACTGGTGCAACCACTCTGGAAAACAGTATGGAGGTTCCTCAAAAAGTTGAAAATAGAGCTACCATATGACCCAGCAATTGCACTACTGGGTATTTACCCCAAAGATACAAATGTAGGGACCCGAAGGGGTATGTGCACCCCGATGTTTATAGCAGCAATGTCCACAATAGCCAAACTGTGGAAAGAGCCAAGATGTCCATCGACAGATGAATGGATAAAGAAGAGGTGGTATATATATATATACAGTGGAATATTATGCAACCATCAAAAGGAATGAAAGCTTGCCATTTGCAACGACGTGGATGGAACTGGAGGGTATTATGCTGAGCAAAATAAGTCAATCAGAGAAAGACATGTGTCATATGACCTCACTGATATGAGGAATTCTTAATCTCAGGAAACAAACTGAGGGTTGCTGGAGTGGTGGGGGGTGGGAGGGATAGGGTGGCTGGGTGATAGACATTGGGGAGGGTATGGGCTATGGTGAGCTCTGTGAATTGTGTAACACTGTTGAATCACAGACCTGTACCTCTGAAACAAATAATACATTATATGTTAAAAAAAAAAAAAAAAAGAAAAAAGATAGCAAGAAGGGAAAAATGAAGGGGGGGAATCGGAGGGGGAGACGAACCATGAGAGACTGTGGACTCTGAGAAACAAACTGAGGGTTCTAGAGGGGAGAGGTGGGGGGATGGGTTAACCTGGTGATGGGTATTAAAGAGGGCATGTTCTGCATGGAGCACTGGATGTTACACACAAACAATGGATCATGGAACACTACATCAAAAACTAATGACATAATGTATGGTGATTAACATAACATAAAAAAAAAAAAAGAATGTAGGTTGGGCCGTTGCATTATTCCAAAGCTCATTTAACCTCAAAGTTACATCAAGCCAGACTCTGTGAAGGGCTGGCAACATAGAGTACTAGGAAAGTCAGAAAGTAAGTGTCTTTTCTCAGCTTGACCTGGAACTGAAGGGTCCACTGTTGGCAGGCCACTTGACTTCTATAGGCCTTGGTTCCTCGCTAGTTGAATGAGAAGGATTCAATTACATCAGCGGTTGGTAAACTACAGCCCACCACACATTTTTATAAGTAAAGTCTTATTGGAACAAGCCATGCCCATTCATTTACATACTGTATATGGCTGCCTTCTAATGTTAATAAATTATAGTATAAGTCAGTACTATTAGCAGCTGAAAATTGTATATCATTTGACCCAGTTAAAGAAAAAAAAAAAGAAGAAGAAGGAAACAACAAAAGTTATTGTTTATGTAAGCTGAAAAGTCTATAGGTGATATTAAGTTAATTTGGGGCCTAGTTCAGAGCCCCAATATTATGGACAGAATAACTACCCCCCATAAATGTTAAATGTGTTAAAACCTATGCTCTAATATGATGGTATAGGAGGCAGGGCCTTTAGGGGATAATTAGAATTAAATGGGGTCACAAGGATAGAGACCTCACGAGGATTAGTGCTCCTGTCAGGAGAGTGTTTGCTTCTCCTCTGCTCTCTAACAGGTGAAGATTCAACAATATGATCATCCACAAGCCATGAAGTAATTTCTCATCAGACACTGGATCTGCCAGCACTTTGATCTTTGACTTCCTAGCCTCCAGAGCTATGAGAAATAAATGTTTGTTGTTTAAGCCACCTAGTCTGTGGTAATTTGTTACAGCAGCCCAAGCCGACTAAGACAGCTGATCATATCATTGGAAGTCAGCTCTCAACTCAGTGTTCTCTTTGATGGCTTCATCCTCAGGATTGGGCCCAGCATCCTATATTGCCATTGATACAATATGAAGAAATCCAGAGGAAGAGAGAGAGACTCTGTTTCCCATAAGACTGTACCCACAATCCCTGAGTAGGGCCTTATTGAACCCAATAGACCTGACTTGGATCTTGGACCTATTCCTAAATCAGTCACCACAGCCAGAAAGATGGAATGCACTGACTGATTGACTGACTGACTGACGACTGACTGACTGACTGACTGACTGACTGACTAGCCTACATCATGTGATGCACCCTGACTGACACCCAGAGTGGATGCATTTCCTCAAAGCACATGAGCTGACAATGATCAGGGCACACTTGCCACAAAAAAAGAACATTTATGTTGGGCACAAAAGCCACACACCTTCCCCATACCAGTATACCAGTATAATCATCTTTCAGGCCAGCAGAAAGTTTCTCTGAAACTTTGGAATTGCATATAATGTACATGGGATAGTCATCGAGAAAAAAATTACTTGAAGGAACATAATTACTAGAGAAAGTAAAGAATATGGAAAGTTAAAATGATATTAGTAACCACACACTAAAATTTGAAGTTCATGATGACTTTTTTATGAGGGCCAATGGTAGGTCAACGAAATGACAAAGCTTTTTTATTATCTTAATCATTTTAAGGTCAGCAGGGATTTGGAAGGGAGATTATTGAAGAAAATTAAACATTGCATGGTGCATTTATCTCCCTCACACATTTCATCTCAAGAGTACTTGTCCCTGCTCTTTGCTGCTGAGAGGTCTTGCGATGTTTGGAAGGCACAGATTCTAAGTAAGCCAGTGAGGAGGCCCCATAAGAGCAGGAAATATTTGGTCTTCTGCAGAAGATTTTATCCAGGATCCAAATGATCCCAAGAGCAGTTCCATATACCAGTCATGGAGGTAAGCAGCAGCCCATGCACCCAGGGTACAGGTAAGTAGCTCCCCCCGCTTCCTGGTAACCCATGCTCAAGACCAGTGGTTTCTAGGAGCACCCAGGTGGCTCAGTTGGCTGAGCATCGGCCTTTGGCTCAAGTTGTAATCTCGGGGTCCTTGTTGAGCATCAGCCTTTGGCTCGGGTTGTGATCATGGGGTCCTGGGATCAAGCCCTGTGTCAGGCTCTCTGCTCAGTAGGGAGTGGCTTCTCCCTCTCCTTCTGCCCTTCCCCCCTACTCATGCTCCCTCTCTCTCTCTCAAATAAATACATAAAATCTAAAAACAAAAAACAAAAAAAACCAGTGGTTTTTACCATTGTATCGGCAATCAGAAGCTTTGAAATTCCCTTACAAAAGAAGAAAAAAATCTAGAAACATTCTGCTTTTATTTGATTATATCTAAGGATCTTCCATAAAATTATAACCTATTCCTAAACTCTGCTTTTCCATGGAAATCATTCTATGCAAGAGAAAGGAAGGGGCAAGCAAGGGGCTCCTTAGGTTGTTCATTCTGGAGCTTTACATATGTAGGCTTTTTGTGTTCTCACAACCACCCTGAGATGTATATTACCATACCTATCTCACAGATGAGGTAAGTAATGTGCCCACAGACTTAGCCAGCAGTGAGCAGTGCTTGGAGCCCATGTCCATCTGAGTTCGAAGTTTGGATCTCCCTTTAGTGGTATATTGCCTCTCAAAGTTCTTTTCCCTATTTACAAATAAAAAAAGAGAGCCATAGAAATGATTCTCTGTTGTCTTGGTTTCCTTTCTTTCCAAGCAGAGTAACCAACAGTCTTTTTAATGCATTTCTTCCACTATCAATGGGAAGAGGTTAACCAGGGGCTTAAAAGTGTCCTTTCAAAAAAGACAGGTGCAAAGAAAAGGGTATGGTGAAGTGGCAACAGAGGAGGGAAGGGACTGGAGCCACGAAAGCCCTAGTGTAGGCACTGTCCCTTCCTGGCTATATGTCTTTGAGCAAGCTACATATCCCCTGTGCCTCACTTTCCCCATTTGTAAGATGAGGATGATAATAATACTTACATTACAGGATTATTAAGGGCGAATAAGTGAGTCACTGTGTAACAATTTACCATGCCCACACATAGTAAGTTCCCAGTAAATGTTAACCTCCATTAACTCTCCTCCTTGACCTCACTTGGTACAACCCACAAGTCCCTCAGCCCCTCTATAACCACCAACCCTGTAGGAAGAATGTAGTATCTTGATGTACTTTAATCAGTTATTGATTTGTTGGCATTTGTGGCCAGTGTTCTCTGCCCAGATGTCTTTTAAGCCCCTCTGTTAGCTCAGCAGTTCTCAAATTTGAGGGTATATTGAATCAGCTGGAGGGCATGTTAAACCAGACTGCTGGGTGCCACCCCCAGAGTCTCTGACTCAGTAGGTCTAGGGTGGGGCCTGGAAATGTGTATCTCCAACAAGTTCCCAAATGGTACTGTTGGCCCAGGAACAATACTTAGAGAACCACAGTAGGAGCCACATCTTCGAACCTAAATCTGCTTAGCTAGACTATGTAAGACCTGGAATGCAGTGAAACATTAGTAATGAAAAGGGACAAATGACTAAACCCAAAACTGGCTCCACAGGCTTCTGCCTTCGAAGCGGGGGGGCTGGGAGGAGTGTCATAAACCACATCAGTGCAGACTAAAATCTCTCCACTATTCTTTTTCCCTTTCAGCAGACCCTGGTGGGGACGGGAAAAGGCAGAGGCCATTGTCATGGTCCACTGAGCCACAAAATACTTTTGTGAGCCCTTGGATGTACAAGGAGATCTGAAGCTGATCTGAGAGCTGTGAGCTTTTTATTGTTGTTCCTTAATGGGAAGGGGATAGGAGTAGAGGAGGGAGGGAAAATAAACAGAATGAAACCAGAAGGAGTGAGGAGTGCCGCCAAGCAACGTGTGGGAAGCTGGAGCTTGGGTTGCTAAAGATGGTGAAGGGTTTATAGAATATTGTTCAATTTTAGGTTGTTTGCATTTTTCTATCAGTCCTCTCTATCTGCCAAATCTTCACCAAAGTCAACACCATGAGGAGGCCTTGTGGTGAGGGTGCAGGGAAGAGGTAATAAAGTAAGCGCAGAGACTGTGCTACAGCTCAGATGATGCATTTTGGAACATGACAGCATGTGGGGACAGCAACACTCTCTGAACTGAGTGACTCTGAAACAGAGGCTCACAGCCAGAGGCGACCAGCAGAAATGTAAGCCACCGCCTCCCAGAATCCCTGGAGAGAATGGGAATGATTCAGACTTCCTCCTGAATTTGGAATGGGATCAGAACCAGCTCCATTTATATCTCAGTGGTCAGGGACTTCAGCTGACATCTGGTTAATACCAAACTGCTCTGAGTAGTTTGCAGGCACAAGCAGAGTTTGGCTTTCTAGGTTGGGGACCACCAGATAGTTCTTGACACCTCCCTCCTTTCTGCATCACCTTTCACAGGTGGCCCAAGAAACATGGAGGTTCCTGGCTCTGTACACTTTTAACATCCTTTAAGATATGGCACACACGCAGGAGTTTGGGAGTCCTCATGCTTCTAGAAGGAATACCATTTACACCTTTCCAGTATGACTTAGCAGCTCTGGGGAAGAAAGTACAAGTCTCTAAGTAATGAAGATGAAGCAAAACACTGTTTGGGAAAAAGACATTAATTGTTGGCAGTTGGAAACTAATGAGTAATTCATACTGGCTTTCTACTCTGATTTACATGGTAACCTTTTTTCTCCTCCACAGTAAAATTCACAAACAACAGAAACATCTGTTTATGGGTCTCCTGTCTCCCATCTGCATTCATTAGGCATCTGGGTGGGGGTGGCATAAACTTCTAACTCATCTACCACCTCCCCGACAACATCTGATTCCAGTTCCCTTGTTACACCCAGAGGGACCCCTTACTAAGCTTTAACTAAAACCAGTTTCCTTGGGTGGTTTTCACGTACTAATAATGTACCCCATTTGCAGATGGAATCATCCTGGTGGTGAATGGGAAGCCAGCGAGGTCCTGGAAATATCCCCCAATGTCTACCTCTTCCTCCCTGCCAAGTATGCATGTTCAAGGCATGGGGAAGGGAGTTTAGGTAAGTCTTTCACATCTGGGATCCAAGGGTATCAGGTCCCTAAAGATGTGAGAGTGACAGAAGGAGAGATTTTTACGACACACCACAAAATACAATAAAGTCCCATCAGACACACACTTAAAGAGAACGTTATCTTCTCTTGGATGGTTGCTATCACTTCTCTTCACTCCGGGAGGCTCCTTCAACACCTGGGATCCTGCCCTGTCATCCTACCTTAATGTCAAATTACTGAGGCAATAAGTCCATAAAAGGAGTGTGTGGAGTCATGTGACTGAACTGAAAATTTCAGAAGAAAAGCACACAACTGTATGTTAAGGGAGAAAACGTCTAGAACTTAACTACTCATCTCTGCTGCATTTTATTTTTCCTTTTGAGAGTTTAATAACAAAATTTATTCTACCCTCTGTCTAAAGATGTAAGGTTTTGGTGGCAGATGCCAGTAACAAATGCACTTAGTAACAGTTGAGTTGCCCCAGTCTACTTGTCCCTTCCAGACTCTATAGCCCTCTTGCTACCTCCACCTCCTCCTTGGCCATTTTCCCTAATGCAACCTTCCCTGAAACTGAAAAGAGCTGAACTTCAGAACAGACAATTTCCCCATGCAAAGCTGGTGCTACACACAGGCTGTCAAAGCTTGGCCCGAACAGGAGGTTTGAGCTACAAGACGGCAGTGGGGTTCCTTACCCAAAACTGGTCCCCCACCAGCCCTACCTAAAGGTCTGAATGGCCACAGTCACTCCCATCCTTGGTTTTACCCAACGAGGAGATGGGACTGTTGAGAGATCATAGCATTCAGAACCAAACAGACCCCAGTCTCAATTCTGACGCTTACAAGCTGAATAGCTGAAAGGCCTTGGTTAGTTCACCCAACCTCTCTGAGCCTCAGTTTCTCTCTTTTAAAATGGGAATTCCACTAACATTGTAGAGTCTGTACTTAATAAGTACTCAGTAAACAGTAGATCTTTTTTTTTCCTTTGTTATTGTTGCTGTGTCTTTTTTTTTTTTTAAGATTTTATTTATTTATTTGACAGAGAGAGACACAGCGAGAGAGGGAACACAATCAAGGGGAGTGGGAGAGGGACAAGCAGGCTTCCCACTGAGCAGGCAGCCCGATGCGGGGCTTGATCCCAGGACGCTGGGATCATGACCTGAACCAAAGGCTTAACGACTGAGCCACCCAGGCGCCCCTATTGTTGCTGTTTCTTCTGCTGTTGAAATAAGACAGGAGAAAGAATGGAATCCCATGAGTGAGAAACTATTTTTTTTTCTTTGAAGAGGGTGGAGGTATGGGAGGGGGCAGAGAAGGGGGAGAACCTTTTCTAAAAAATTTTATTCATTTGTTTGACAGAGAGAGAGAGAGAGCTCAAGCAGGGGGGAGCATCAGAGGTAGAGGAAGAAGCAGACTCCCCACTGAGCAATGTGGGGCTCAATCCCAGGACCCCAGGATCATGACCTGAGCTGAAGGCAGACGTGTAACCAACTAAGCCATCCAGGCACCCCAGAGGGGGAAGAATCTTAAGCAGGCTCTACACCCAATGAGGAGCCCATCACAGGGCTCGATCTCACAACCCTGAGATCATGACCTGAGCCGAAATCAAAAGTTGTTTGCTTAATCGACTGAGCCACTCAGGCACCCCACGAGAAACTATTTCTTGAGGAATTGCATTCTTAGAAGTAAGAACAGCACATTCTTTCATAAAGGAAAGAAGTACTGCCTGGTCTCTACCAGGTCCAGTTATCCCACTCTGCCCTCTAGAGTTAAGAAATATCTTAAGCTAGCCCTGAAAAGGCAGAAAAGCCCTTCCAATTCTGCCCAACCTGAAATTTAAGTCATGTAAAAAGGCATAGCCAATTAATTAAAGACTACTGAATATACTTAAAGACCAATCAGAAACCTACCCGAATGGAATGCTCACCAATCAGAGACAATTTCAGGACTCTTTTTATTCTATGAAACCTTTCCAACTCCTTCAAATCCCTGCTGAAAGGGAAGTGACAGCAAACAGTCCCTTGTAGCTGCAAGCTTATGAATCAATGGCCTTGGCTAATTGGATCATGTGTCACCCCTGATTTGTTACCAGAGGGTCAGTTTGGAAGGGATGGATGTGTCACCGGACACATATGCTTCAATTGGACAGGAGTGAGGCATGGAGATGGGGTGCCTCCTGCAAGAGGAGGGACCCAGGGTGGCAAACGTGCACCAGATACACGCTGGGTTTCTGGAGTAAAGAAGTGGATGAAGCTGAATTAGAAAGTGTATTTTTTAAAGAAAGAGACAAAATGCTACAGACAGACTTTACCTAAGTCACACTTGTTTCCAGTGAAGGCACTAGAGGCCTGCTTTAGAAATCTTGTGATCTGAGTTAAATATGTCATCTGTGTTCAGGTGTAGCACATAAAAACGTGCTCCATTCGACTTGAGGACAGGAAATGTCACATTGTTTTATTTTTATGTTAGATTTAATTTGGTGAGATGCTTACCATCATGAAAATTCATACAGAAGTCCTAGGGAGGGAGGAATGGCTTATACAGACCAGAAAATTTGAGGATGGGATCCAAGGCCTGACATCCCTATCAGTTGCTGCTAAGATGCTCAGTGCCCAAGTTGGCAAGACCTGTTTAGGAGGTGAGATGTCCCTCACCTGTACCAAGCTGGGCTTCAGGGAACTTTTGCCAAGACTTCTAGGCAGGTCCATTCTCCCTTGTCTCCATATAGCCACCATTCCACCCAGGCTGCTGTGGACAAGCAGGGCCTGGCCTTCCACTTCTCATGGAGACCAGTACCCACTCCAAGGAAGCCATCTGAATTTCTAAGGAGCAAGAGGACCAAAAGCCAGTGCTTCCCTCCTCAATTTCTATTAAGAGCCCCTCTCCCCATCTGTTGGATGAGCTTCCACCTCCCAGATAATATCTAGGTGGGACCACACAGACACTTGGCCACCTTCATAGAATGAAGCAAGGGGAAGAGACCTCTTAGTCTTTCAAGTTTCCTAAAGCTGGCTCATCTGGAACCCTGGTGCAAATAAAGAAAATGTACCCCTTCCTCAAACACATCACTGCCATCAAAAAATTTTCCATATTTGTTAGAACAAAACACTTATTGCCACCTGCCAGATTTTTTTATAATAAGTACACAAAGCCATAATGTATACAGTATAATAGAGCCCTTAGAGGAGGGGCCTTTTTGCAGTGCACAACCTGCACAACATATAAGCCTTATTTATAACTGCACACAGAGGTTCTGAAAGCAGAGAGCAAACTGCAAAAAAAGTAGGATCCAAAATAAAACCCAGCACAAAAGGACAAGGATGCTAAATATTCTAACCTGTTTAGAAACGTATGCATTTTGTATGGCTTCCACAGAGTGCTTGTTTCCAAATGTAAATTATGCACCAAACAGTCTTCTGTGAGATACCTTTATGCAGAATGCAGACAGACTACAGGGCTCCAGGATGGGGGCGAGAAGGTGGAAGGAGCACCTTTTCTCTTCATCTTTAATAGTATGTCGGATCTTACCTCCCTGGGAGAAGAGGAAGCGAGTCATCAACCCTCCCAAGCCAGCTTTTCACTGAAGCCAGGCACAAGCTGTCTCCATGATCCAGTGACAAGGAAAACACTCTATACATTGTGCTCAGGCAGTTGTTCCAAAACTAGGAGTCAACAAAGCTCTAAAACCACTGCATTTGGCTTCATTCACTGAGTGATCTTTGGCAGAGGGTAAAGGAGCCACGCTCTGAGAACGGGGATGATAAAAAAGATCATTCACATTCACATGCCAAAGTACATTCGATCACGCCAGCTTCCGCCGAGCTGGAGAAAGGAATCCAGGGAAATGGTCAAGGAGAACGGACAATATGTCTTTTTGCTATCGGCGAACCGAGACCTACAGGGAAAATCTTTTGGTGAATGCCCCATGGTAACAATCCACCTCAATGAAACAAGGTTATCAGAATCAGGCTATTGTCTGCGCCAACACTCCTCCCATGAGCTAGTGCATTGTTCACACTCAACACAGCTCACAAGGGCCATGTCCAAACCAGAGCGCCATGCACAGTCGCCGCTTATACATTGCTTCCTGGTCTTCTCCGTGTGCTTATCCTCAGGTGTGCTGAACTCACAATTCTCCATCCTCATCTTATTCTTCAGACTTGACACCTCGCCCCTCTCTCCAGGTATAACCTTGGTTCTTCTAGACACTGACCCTGATAATCCATGACTCCAGCTGTTACTGCCTCCCCAGCTCAGCCAGCCTGCTCTGGGACTCTGTGCCCTGGGTCATTCTCCGTCCTGACCCACCTCGACCTGGAAGCAGGAAGCACACACAGCTCTAGGCAGATGGCTAAGAACATCATCTTCAAAGAACCTTCTGACTCTCAGTCCCAAGGACTTGCTGAGAGACGTATATGGACCTCAACTTATACTACATTCTATTTGGGGAGTAAGGTTTCAGCAACATTTCAATTAAAAAAAAAATCACAAATTCTGTACTGGAGGATCCATGGAAATAGAAGAAAGAGCTCCAATAGAAAACAGTAACGCACCTGGCACCCCATGCTCTCTCCCCTATTACTCCCACCGTATTTTTAAGTAATAACTTATTTACCAGAATAATGTCATGTGGGCAACCCCAGCTGCTCTGGCTATTAGCATTTACAGCCTCCTTAACAGAGTTAGATGAAGGGTAGGAGGTTGGAATAGAGATTGGATAAGCCAGGCTGCAGTATCCCCCACAGCGAGCCAGGGTTTGGACCTGGGTCTTTTTGATGCTGGGACTTACTCTGCTAGTCATTATTGCTATAGACCCTGCTTTATTTTTTTAAGTGTCAACCAATGCAGCTTTAAAGGAGCTAAGTGTAAGTTTCAAGAGTGAAGTTCAGAAACGTATAGAATATTAAAACAGGTTCATTGAGAAAGCTTCCTAAGGAATCAAATGGGAGTCTAAAAGGGGACCTCTGGGTGGTTCAGTCGGTTAAGCATCTGCCTTTGGCTCAGGTCATGATCTCAGAGTCCTGGGATCGAGCCCCACATCAGGCTCCCTGCTCAGCAGAGAGCCTGCTTCTCCCTCTCCCTCTGCCCCTAACCCCCCAACACTACTTGTGCCTTCGCTCACTCACTCTCTCAAATAAATAAATAATTTTTCAAAGATTAAGAACAACTTTTTTTAAAAGAAAGAATGACAAAGGAACTGAGCCTTTTAAGGAAACAGAAAAGGAAGGAGGTAGGGCAGGGAAGGAGATGAAAAAAAATATCAGAAGAGAGAAAAAAAGAGAGGGGGGTTTACTATATAATTGGTTTACTATATAATCCCCTTTTGGATTTACTCCATATAAGTCGTGTAAGGATCCAGAGCTCGCTAAAAAACCGAAACAGCTTAATAGTTGCCAATGGCTGAAAACGAGTTTTCTTAAGATGAATACAGTTGGGGCCAGCACATAAAAGATGTAACATTACGAGGTCCTCTTCCTGCTAATCAGTTAACCAGGGCTCTCTATGCCCTTTAGATGTCACTGAACACCCACGGCCCCTGGAGTGGACTGCAGTGTTTGCTGCTTTCTTCATGCCTTCCCTCCTCTGGTCCTGAGCTCTCAGCCAGCTCAGGGAGCTGGGAAAAATAACAAACTCATTCCACGAGGTTGTTGTCACGGACCACCCAAAATGACCTAACCGTATGTTCTGAGAACACTGGTTCCTCAAGACAATAAAAGAGTTTACATGAAAATTGTGTTTTGGGGAAAATATGTGCTGAAAAAATGTCAATGACTTTATTTACTTGAGAACATCTTCAACCTTTACTGTGCCAACTTATACAGTTAATATCTGATAGGAGACAGTTAATGCCATATCTCTTAGGCATGTTTTCTTTTTAAGAATATTTTGGGGGCTAGTAATCCACAAAAACCATTTGAGGATCCCTGACTTGATCAGCTCCCCTTTCTAGACAAGTTTGCATTTTACTGCAACCACCCCCAAGGAAAGACTCTTACGGTGGAAGTTTCCAGCAACAGGGCAAGAGGACCAGGAAGGAGAAGGGGACAAAGAGGCCAGATTCTCTAAACCTCCCTCATTCTGCAGCTGTTGGACCATTTGTGGGTGGAGCCAATCTTTCCCAGAGTCAGTGTGGACACCTCCTTGGGCTGAGTGTTCATTTCCCCAAGGACATCTACAACAAAGCCTCCTCTGAATCAACAACGAGAAATCCACATTCTCATGTTATTGACAAGAAAGAAGGACTACAAGAAACTTGGGTCTCAAACATTCCCTGTAACCACTAAGAATGCAGCGAAATCTCTTGATCAGCAGTTATGTTCTTGAGAGGAGAACAAAAGGAATTAAAAGCCACATTTCCCATCACCCTGGAGAGCTCAAAAGGCACATAATTTTGTAAAACAACAAAACTGTGTATAAAGGAGGGAACTAAAGCAATGTGTCCCATGCAAGTCCTCAGCTGACCCGCAAATGTAATAACTTAGGGGTTTCTCCTCTCTCACAGAGGGAGGCAACAGCCCTGCTCTTGCAGTGGCCAATTGGCCCCAGAAGAGCCTGCCTTCTTTGTACCAGATCCCAGTAAATCTGCAGGCGCTGCGGGCTCTCCTTTTGCTATTTGTTCTCAGGCAAAACTCCCACTGATTTCCAAATGCCCACTTCCCACACAGAGAACCATTTCTGGAGGAGAACAGCCAGAGGAGAATAAAGCCTCAGAATGTGCTAGGAATTGAAAACAGTCCTCTTTGTGTTAATTGGGTGAGAATACAAATGACGACGAGTGCCGACAGTGGGCACCCCTCCACCCCAGGGAAGTCACCAACCCTGCAAGTGGAATGCTGGGTCCTTCGAGGGGAACTCAAAAGAACAGCAGACTCTACGTGGGTATCTAACCCTGAAAAGGCCAAAGCCAGTAGTGAGGCTGGGATCCCGAAGCCAGGGACCAAAATTCAAGAGCAGGAAGAAGAAGAGTCTGGCGCTTTTTATCAATTATCAAACATAATTCTCCTAACAACCTTCCAAGGTAGTTTTACGGGGCTGGGGAGGTAAGTGACCCACTAAATCAACACAGTTCTGAGCAGTAGAACCCGCATTTGAGGGAACGTTGGACTTTCCCCTGTTAAAAGATAAACCAAGGCATGTCAAAAAATTTTAAGAGTTCATCTGAGCAAAAATCCATTTGAATTGGGCCGCGCCAAACCAGAAGCAATTAGGAGCACTCCATGGACAGGAGCCAGGGGAAAGACTTCATCTAGAGAGAAGGTGCAGAAAGAGATTTCTGGAAACTATTTTGTTGGCTATAGCTTAGAGCCCACTTGGCTGTTTGTGATTGGCTGTCCTTAGTGTTTTGATTTCATAACCTTGAGGCATTTACGGGCTTAGATTTGGGTTTGCTTAGGCAATTCACCACACCATCAGAGCCTCCTCAGGCAAATGACCTCCTATTTAATTAACGTAACACGCCCATGGCAACCGTCTCTCTGTGGCCCAGAACCATTGCCTAGAACAGCCACCTCTACCTGGCTTGTCTTTAGTTTTTAAATCATGTAGATAACACATGACTATGGTCTCTTCCTTAGAAACAACAAAAATGTAAGCAACAAGAACTCTCAACTATTACAGATAAAGTCTAGCTCCTACTGGACCACCACCCCCCATCCTGTCTTCTACCCTGCCATTACCCTTTGGCTTGGCACGTCTCTTTCCAGAGCTTCACCTTGCATTTACATTCATATATGTGTACCCATGAATATACATAGCACTGCTTTATGGGAGCGACTCTCACAGAAATGGTGTCATGTCTTGCTCAGCACCTTGCTTTTTTTTACTCAACAATACATCTTAGAGATCTTTCTCTGATAAAGCACCCAAAGCCACCTCGTTCGTCTTAACCACTGTAATGCATTCAATAGCCTAGAAGTGCGGGGGCTTACGTAGACATCCCCCCATTGTCGGGCATTTAAGTTGTGACTGGCTTTTTTTCTGATGGAACAGTCTTGCTGTAACATGTGGTGACGACCCAGGTACATTTAAAGACTTGACACAGGCAGACCTCTGAGAATTATCTGAGAAAGCATCCTGGGGGAGAGAGAGACGTGGAGGCTATAACCCAAAGCTAAGGCTCCAGCAGTGATGGCTGCAGGACCCCTGATCCTGCTTTCCCCAGTGGCCACAAATCACATTTGTTGGAAACTGAGAAGTTCCTGTGAAAGCCAGACAGCCTTCCAGTTTAAAGAGGAGACTGCAAATAAAAGAACACATTGAAAAGTATAGTTGAGGGGTGCCTGGGTGGCTCAGTCATTGGGCGTCTGCCTTCGGAGACAGACGGAGATAGATGATGGTGACAGCTACAGAACAATGTGAATGCATTCAATGCTGCTGAATGATACCCCTGAAAATGGTGACAATGGCAAATTTTATGTTATGTATATTTTAGCTCAGTAAAAACAAAACAAAAGACAAAACAAACAAAATTTTTTAAAGTGTAGCTACATCCTCTCTGGAATAATCAAAGCAAGTCCTTCAAAATTGAGCAATCCATGCATCGAAAACCCAAACCAACTTAAGAGGTTAATATTGATAAAGCACAGGAATTTCAGCTCTACAAAGGAAATAATGAGCATTTGAAATGCAGCCCATGCTTTTATGCTCTTTGAATGTATCTATAATATTTTTCCCCTTTTGAAGCAAATGAGAAAATAAATTAGTCCTCTATCTGGTCCATAAAGGTGCAGGGAGACACTGGCCAAGGAAATCCACCCCCCAGATGTGGACAAATGAAATCTTCTATTCCAGAAGGAGAGGGAATTAATTTTATCCACTATTCTTACCAATCCCGTTAATCCTGGGTTGCATGAAATTC
This sequence comes from Mirounga angustirostris, assembly GCF_029215605.1. Lineage (NCBI taxonomy): Eukaryota > Metazoa > Chordata > Mammalia > Carnivora > Phocidae > Mirounga > Mirounga angustirostris. The sequence continues at coordinate 96,361,703 of NW_026991711.1, read as the reverse complement.
CAAAAGATTATGTTTTATTCTGTCTGTTTCCCACCAGCTTCTGCCTGGGGGATGCCTACACATCCCTTGTAACTCTGCTTAGCTTCCCATCCTGCAGGACTGCCTCTTCCCCCAACACCAAGTTCAATACCAGCATAGCAGTGCACATACATTACATATCAGAGCAGTTCTTGTTGGACATTCAGATTAACTATGTGTAAGCTTTGGGGAAGCAAATACTATGGCATGTGCATTTTTTCTCTCAACCTATAACGCAGTTTCTGGCACATAGCACGTTCTCAATAAACACTTTTTGATGTGAAGATCCCTAAGGAAAGAGAATACTCTCCTCATTCAATCATCTCCAAAGGTTTACAGAAAACAGATGGTGGGGGAGGAGAGAAGCAATAAGTTACTAACTCAATTCATCAATTCACTCAGTAACTCCTTAAGGAATTAAGTCTGTGAAGTAAAGGGTTTTTTTTCTTTCCTCCTTAAATTCAAGTGTACTTCCTAGACTCTCCAATATCTGGGAATTTGTATTAAGTATTCTTTGTTAATCAAATGACAGATTTCAGAATCAAAGAACTCACAGAAGAGGACATAATAGCAACAACAGGCTATAATACAGATTCTTCACCTTTTCCAACTGCGCATTTCCTTTTGGTAAACAAAAGCATTCATGTTCCACTCTTGAAGATTCTGTTGTACCTCCTGGAGCTGGGGTGAGGAAATGCCCCACGCTCGGGTGACAATCTCTTGGCTGTCTCGAGAGCCACGTTGAGGTCCAGAAGAATAGAAACAACTTCCAGCATTTCCATTAGGAATGTTCATGACCTTAGGCTTATTTATCAACTCGTTTGTGCCTCAGTTTCCCCATATACAAAATGGGAATAATAAACATGGCCTACCTACCTAATCCAGACTACCAACTCCTACCTGTGCTTAAACTATGACCAAGCATCACCACACCTGGACACTGCTTCTGCACACATTCCCAATAAGAAAAATATTTGCAACAATGGACATATTCTAAAACCGGCCACAGCAGTATCTGTAGTCTCACATGCTCTTCCAGTAACCTGCCATTCCTCCCCGCCATCAAGAGACAGAATCTACTTCCCCTTCCCTTGACCTTGACCTTGAGCACGTCTTTGTGACAGCTTCCACAAACAGAATGCATGAAAGCCGTGCTGCATAAGAGTCAAGTCTAGGTTATAAAAGGTGACAACAGTGAGAAATTATGTTTTGTGCCCTCTTTGGAGACACACACCTTCAGAGCCCTGAGCCACCATGTAAGATGTCCACGTACCATGAAGCCACCAAGCAGGAGAGACTACGTGGAGAAACCAAACTGATGTGGAGAGGTGTCCAAAGGTCACCAACTGCCCCAGTTGCTCCAGCCCCCAACTGCTGTGTCTTCCCAGCACAGAGTCCAGACATGTGAGTGAATAAGTCTTTGCAATGCCACCAGCCCCAGCCACCACCTGACTGCAACCTCATAGAGACTCTGATCCAGAACTGCTCTGCCAAATTCCTTCTGAATTTCTGGCCCACAGAAACCATTACTGATAATACATGACTCTTCTTGTGTTAAGCCACTAAGTTTTGGAATGAAATGTTACATAACAATAAATAACCAGAACAACTCCTTCCCCTGAAAAACCCATACCTACGTCATACCTATCACTATAACCTAACTATGTGTTTATCTATTATCATCCCCTATTTGATAGCAAGGTTCTCTTGGTCTAAACCATGTATTATTTTACTTAATATCTAGTACAGGTCCTTCCTAGATAAAACATACCAGGTATTCAATAAGTTTGGATGGAGGGAGGGAGGGATGGGTGGATGGAGAGATGAAGAATTAAGTAAATACCTCCCAAAGAGGCTACAGAATAATATAAGTTGATGGATATAAAGTACCTGTAACAATATCCTACATAAAGATTACCTGTTCTAAAATAGCCATAAGTGATGCTGAACTTCAGGAAAAAAACTGAGGGTTGCTGGAGGGGAGGGGGCTGGGGGAGAGGGATAATTGGGTGATGGGGATTAAGGAGGGCACTTGATGTAATGAGCACTGGGTGTTATATGCAACTGATGAATAACTAAATTCTACCTCTGAAACTAAAAAAAAAAAAAAAAAAAACAAAACAGAAAAAAAAATTATGTCTGTTACTCATCCTAAGATGGGTATGATATGGTTAGGGAGGCTTATAATCAACATTTTTGGGGCGATATAACTCAGTAACTTTCATTCATCCTACTCTGATCCAGCTTAGCCTGGCTACAGTTACTTGACTGCTTGTCTGCATTTCCATTCGTTATAAGCCCCATAGGAGCCAGAACCATTTTATCTTGTTTACCGCTTTACCCTTAGAGCCTAGCACAGGGCCTGGCATAGATTGGATTTGTTAGAGGTAGAGGAAGAAAAGGCAGAAGGAAAAGTGTATCAAATTCAATATAGGTCTCCTTAACTGTGTAACGGTCACCTTTGTAAAACTTTCAAACATTTCAGTTGTTCATAATTTCAAATTGAATCTGGAAGACATTTGGAAAAAGGGAGATCCTAAGCCCAACGCTTATAAGCTTACCCATTATCAAGTCTTTAGCAAGCAGTGGTCTTCCCCAGTGATGAGCTGTGCAGATAGCGGAGTCCCTGCCTTCTGGGGGGGTTGCAGTCTGAACAGAATCCCAGTATGTATCACGCACGTAACTCTCCCAGCGGTGCATGAGCAGAAAAAAATTATAACAAAGAAGGAGTTTGATGAAGTGGCTAGTGTCATTGGGAGTTTTATCATATTTGGAAAAAACAAAAACAGTTCTGAAGAGTTCAACAGTCCACCTAAGGTTACTTACAGCTAGTAAGCATAATAGCTGCTACTTAGTAAGATAAACACTTCAGTGGCTTAACTCATTTCATTCCCATAACAACCCTGGGGGAATATTATTAGCAACCCCATTTTAAAGATGGGGATTCTGATGCACAGAGAAGCCAAGTGCCCAAGTCACAGAGGCCGGGAACTGGGAGAGATGGAGCGTAAACCAAGAGATGTGTCTGCAGACTTCAGGCTCTTGACCTTCATGTCACCTTTCCACCGATTGCCATCACACGTCACGGAGATAGGATCCACAGCCAGTTTCTCCAGCTACGGGCAACATGGGGCAGCTGGGAGGCAGGGGAGGTGGTGATTATTCTGAGAATAGCCATAAAATTCCTCTCAGGGAAAATTAAGTAAGTAAAATGGGCTTCATGGACCTTTTGGATAGGGACTTGAAGCCCTGTAGGCATAGCCTGGAAGAACTGAAGCTACAGAGAGTTCACCGTTGGTGGTTTTTTTTTAAGATTTTCTTTTTATTATTTATGGGGGGGGAGCAGGGGGAGCACAGAGGGAGAGGGAGAAGCAGGCTCCCCGCTGAGCAGGGAGCCTGACTCGAGGCTCGATCCCAGGACCCTGGGATCATGACCTGAGCCAAAAGCAGACACCTAACCGACTGTGCCACCCAGGTGCCCCTGAGAGTTCACTGTTTTATACAAGAAATTAATGAGAAAGTGACAAACTATAAAAGACTCTTAATCATAGAAAACAAACTGAGGGTTGCTGGCGGGGAGGGAATGGAGGGATGGGGTCACTGGGTGATGGGCATTAAGGAGGGCACGTGATGTAATGAGCACTGGGTATTATATAAGACTGATGAATCACGGACCTCTACCTCTGAAACTAATAATACACTATATGTTAATTAATTGAATTTAAATAAAATATCTTTTCATAGAAAAACAATTTTTTAAAAAAGAAATTAACAAGAAAGTAAGAAGTGTGCTAAGTAGAAGTGGAAAATGAGGCCCCAACAAAAACAGCAAGAGGCATAAAGGTAAAAATGGCTAAGGGGCTTTAAAGAACAAGGACGTCTAGCCATTCATGTACAAGTCATTAGTGATAATCGCCCAATGTTTCCAGTATTTCCATATCTGACCACACAGTTGAGGTGTACTTCCTAGACCCTGCAATTGAGGGGTTGTTTGTTACCACAGCATAATCTAGCCTGTCCCAGTTGATTAATTCCATTGTATGTTGTGCTGCCCTGTGATGTCACCATCCTGGGTACCCCTAAATCTACCAGTCTACAACACATAGCCTAGAGATAATGGACTATGGGAAAGGGATGGTGGGTGGGTCTCCAGTAGAGTAGTGTGGTAGCAAATGGGGCACTGCACAAAGGAGTCAAATGCAGAGTAGAGATTAAGAACTCTACACAAGCAGACCTTGAAGTCAGAGGCAACTTGGAGAAATGCAAGCATCTCCCCCCATCCAAGACTATGGGGAAATATTAGAAGAAAACCCAGGGGCACCTGGGTGGCTCAGTCAGTTGGGTATCTGACTCTTGATTTCAGCTCAGATCATGATCTCAGGGTCATGAGATCGAGCCCCACATCAGGCTCCTCGATGGGTGGAGACTGCTTAGGATTCTCTCTCCCTCTCCCTCTCCCTCTGCCCCTCCCCCACCACTACCATCTCCCTTTCTCTCTCTCAACCTAAAAGAAAAAAGAGGAGGAGAAGGAGGTGGTGAAGGAGGAGGAGGAGGAGGTGGAGGAGGAGGAAGAGGGGGAGGAGGAGGGGGGAGGAGGAGGATGGGGGGAGGAGAAGGAGGAGGAGGAGGGGAAGGAAACCCTGGGCATGTCCTTATATCATGGAATGGGGATTTGAGCCAATTTGATCTGAATTTGTTGGCACAGTTGGTTACTCATTCCTCCTTGAATAATCTTCATTTGACCTCTAGGACCACCCTCTCTCCTGTGTTTCCTCTTACCTTCCTGGTTGCTCATTCTCAGTCTCCAGGTTCACTGTACCTCTAAGTGTTTGAGTACCCTAGAGTTCAGTCTCTGGGTATCTCCTCTTTCCTATCTATCCCCATCCCCTGGCAGATCACATCCAGTACTATGACTTTAAATACAACCAGTGTGATAAAAATCCCCAAGCTTTCATCTCTAGCATGACTTCTCCCCTGAACTCCAGACTTCAAGATCTGACAGCCAACTTAACATCTCTACTTATAAGTCTAATGGGCACCTCAAACTTAATGTGTCCAGAACTTCTGATTGCCCTCTGAAACCATTCCTTCTGCAGTCTTCCCCACCTGGTACATGGCAACTTCATCCTCCCATTGCCTATGCCAAAAATCTTGTAGTCATTCTAGATCCTCCCTTTCTCTTGTAGATGATAGATAGATAGATTGATTGATAGATAGATAGATAGATAGATAGATAGATAGATAGATAGATAGATAGACGGACAGATAGATAGAGTGATTGAACAATTGAGCGATTGAGCAATCAATGGAGATATATCCTCTTATGTCAAGAAATGTTCTGGATGTGAGGGTAACCTGGCAGCAATATCTGTTATCCCTCTGATCCCCAGGGTTGATTGGGCTGGTCTGTCTGGCTAGGCAAGTGTCCCCTTCCTCCCTCACCATCCTGTGTGCATCCCTCCTAAAGCTGCACAGTTGGTCAAAGAGGACAACCTTCCTCAATAGAGGACCATTCTTCAGTCAAGGGTATCTGAGTAGTTGTACTCCCCTCTAGAACCTCCAAACCAGCTCTCAAAGTCTATTCACAGGAAAACGCAGGGTAGTCAAGCTTCCAAGACTCCAGACTCATCCAAATGAGGTGCTGCATATAGCAGTCTGCCTTTCTTAGGAAAGAAAGGAAAAGGAGAGGGGAGGGGAGGGGAAGAGGAGAGGAGAGGAGAGGAGAGGAGAGGAGAGGAGAGGAGAGGAAAGAGAAGAAATGTTCTTTACCTCTAAAAGGCCTCCAGAACCTGATGACTTCTCTCCTCTTTTACCACTACTCTCCTGGTCTAAGCTACCACCATCTTTCCCCTGGATTATGTCAGTAGAGTCCCAACAGATCTACCTGGTTCTACCTTTGACTTCCCACAGTCTATTCTCAACATATCAGCCAGAGTGATTCAGTTACACATGAGTCGAAACACTTCATGCTTCTGATCACTCTCCAATGGCTTCCCATTCACAGAGTAAAAGCTAAAAGTTCTTACCATGCTACAGAATCCTACCTGATTTGGTTTCCCTTCACCTCCTAACCTCACCTTCTTCTATATTCCCTCTCATTCACTGCTCTCTAAGCACACGGCCCCTCATTTATTCTTGAACATACCAGGCACCCTCCTGCCTGGCTTAAATCAAAAAGAGAGTCCTGCTAATCTAATGGGAAGCTGTAGGCAGCCACGGGCTTGCTCAGAAGACCAATAATATCAACAAGGATGAGACATCTTTCCACTCTGCTGATTTCACGGAAATGGTAACTATCTCTTCTTATGAGTCACAAAGGGAGCTGTCATGGCTCAAAGTCTTGTGTTTTTCCCTGACAGTGTCCAAAGGAGAAAGCAAGGGAAGTATTAGCCAAAGGGCTCTGTCCTCAAGTACCTCCCTCTTGTACGGGAGGCAAAACTTTTCCAAAGGACACTAGCAAAGCTCCTGTTACATATCATATTCCAGAGCATATGGGCTAGTAAAAGGGAACGTGATTACCATGACGATCACCATCTGTGCCCCGGGGGTTGGGGCTGGGTACAGTATGATTTATTACAATAAAAAAGCAAATATTCTGGGAGCAAGGAAGAATGAGGCCATCAGTATGTACTAAACACTATTGACAGGCCACTAGATTCAAAAAGGGGAGCATGGAACTCAATACTATCTCTGCCATTAACTTTGTGACATTTGTAAGTCATGCCCCATTCTACAACAGTTTCCTCATCAGCAAACTGAGGAGGTTGGCTAGATGTTGCTTCCAGCTTGAATTCTCTCATATTTTGTGGACTTCTGTGTGCCCTGGTAAAGATCTGAGTCTTCCTATGTGTCGTTCCTCATGTATGTATACATCACCTTTAAATGATGGGAACTCTAGGAAATCTTTGATCCTCTATATTAAAAAGGGAAGGGAAATTTTAATGAGAACATTTTATACTGCTCATTCCCTGCTGGCCCTTAAGAATAAAGGAGCTTTTTCTACCATTACTGACTTTTAAAACACAGCCATTCAGATTCAGTAATTAGGTCTCAAAATCATTCAGCATAAAACTATGCCTTCCCAACAATTATTCTAGCGAGGAAACTAGAATGACCCTTTCCTATCTGTGTTGCTGACAGTAATTCCTAACCATCATCTTATCACTTGATTTAAGAACGAGAAAATGGAAACAATACTCTCCTTGACACCAGGACCTCTGTCATTACCAGAACACAGAATGGAAGTCTTCATGTGAGCAGAGGAGTAGGCTTGGCCCGCTGCTTTCTGAAGGTCATTGGTGCTGAGAAGCTAGAAGACAAATTGTGAGCTCAAGAACCTCTGGTGGGAGGCACAGGAACATCGATCTCTCTGTGGAAGATGAGAATGAAAAAAAATGGAGAGAGACAATGAAACCATGTGTCTTTTCTATTGGCATGCCCAGGACCCAACACAGAGCTTACCATTGCTCAAAGGGTATGCATTGCATGAATGAAATGACAAGGGAATCCATTGCTTTGCCAGAAAGCTCCATTTATATGTACCTTAGAATCTGCACAGATCAGCCACCTTACATCTTCACTCCCTCTGCCTTTGGCGGTGACTTGCCTTGACTATTATTATTTGTCAGCCCATCTTCTTTGATTCTCATGCTCCTGAGACAGTAATTGCAAAAATGCTCAGAGACAGTAAAACACATCAGCCCTCTGCCCTTGTACACAGCTCGCCTCCTAGCAGAGCTGAATGGAGGTCAGCTCAGGGAAGCACCCTCCCAGCACCTGGGTTTCACAGGGCATGTCAGCCTCGCTCCAGCCAAGCAGTTAAGGCATCTGGCTCCACACTTAACTGGCGATACAAAGTACACACACCCTAAGCATTGGCCTGGAAGTATAACATTAAACATGCTGCTGCCTCTGGGTATGTATCAAAAGCTCAACTTACAGAGAAAAAAAAATTGTTTTGAAGGATATGTAAAATCTATCCTTTATATCCTTCCACCCAGATATTCTAAAGTCCACTCCTGATTTAAGCAGAACCAGCAGAACTCTGTGAACTAAGAAAGTCTTTGACTCCTTTCCCGCTCTACTGCCTCCCACTGAAAGGCTTCCTCTGACTTGGGCTATGGTGTGACACCATCAGTCTACATTGAGAAACACAATGGAGCCCCAGGTATCTACACCAAGGAAGCTGAGGGTACTCTTGCATGACACTATGTTGTCATCAGGGAGAGTCCCAGAAGGGACGTTATTCTTGCCATGGTATCGAAATGAATGATGCACTCCTTGCGGATGGGTTTGTTTTTAATCTCATGAACTCAGTAGTATAACCAATCAAATATTCCTTTTCATTTAGTTTCTAGAATACTTACAGAGCAATTTGAGGCCCATCCGCTACAAGAGTAACAGATTTTATGGTCTGCATTTTTGTGTTGGCTTCTTTCCTGGCCCCTTTTTATATCTCCACCAGGGATTTCTCTTCTTATTTCTCACCTGCTTCTCCTTATGGGGTTTTGAAAAATTGAACATATTCTTCTAAGTGCTTTAAATCATTGATGGACAAGAGGAGGGCATCAATTTATTAATTTGTTCAGGCACATTAACACAAAATCCAATCTTACCAAATTTGGGCAGGCATCTGAAACATGGTCCTCCTTCCCAAAACCTTAGTGAGACGTGGTAATACAAACAAGGTGTGCTGATGATTTTCTCCATAAGATGCAACTAAAAGTGCTTCAACCAACAGTGGTTCTAAGATCAACAGGCAATGCTGTGTTTAACAACTGGTGAACAGAGGGACAACTGATAGGGAAGGGTGTGGTTACTGATTATTGAGCCAGCACTGGAAGGATGAGCAACAAATACAAATGTTGTGTATGTAATACTTTTGCCAAAGACCAGCCCAAGCATAGCAAGGAGCAAGGTGTGAAAGACTCCAAAGGCTTGACTGAAGGAATGTTGGTGGCACAGAACATCACACCAAAGCAAAGCTGAATGCATGGGACACCCATAACCATTCCACACAACCTTGAACCACCACCATGGTTGACTGGATCATGCCATTGTCACCTGTATAGATTGCTAAGCTTTGCTTTCGCCCAGAATGAAGAAAGTTTAAGGTTAAAAATGAAAAATAAGAAGGGTCGATGTATATATACAATGGAATATTATGCAGCCATCAAAAGGAATGAAAGCTTGCCATTTGCAATGACATGGATGGAACTGGAGGGTATTAAGCTGAGTGAAATAAGTCAATCAGAGAAAGACATGTATCATATGATCTCACTGATATGAGGAATTCTTAATCTCAGGAAACAAACTGAGGGTTGCTGGAGTGGTGGGGGGTGGAAGGGATGGGGTGGCTGGGTGATAGACATTGGGGAGGGTATGTGCTATGGTGAGCATTGTGAATTGTGCAAGACTGTTGAATCACAGACCCGTACCTCTGAAACAAGTAATACGTTATATGTTAAAAAAAGAAGAAGATAGCAGGAGGGGAAGGATGAAGGGGGGGAAATTGGAGGGGGAGATGAACCATGACAGACGATGGACTCTGAAAAACAAACTGAGGGTTCTAGAGGGGAGGGGGGTGGGGGGATGGATTAGCCTGGTGATGGGTATTAGAGAGGGCATGTTCTGCGTGGAGCACTGGGTGTTATACACAGACAATGAATCATGGACCACATCAAAAACTAATGATGTAATGTATGGTGATTAACATAACATAATAAAAAAAAAGAAGGGTCGATGTCACAACAGCTGTTCTAAAGACATATACAGCTTACAAATTTGTTAAAGTCTAACCCTTTAAATGCTCTAGGCTGAGTATGGGGTGATGGGGATGGAATCTACAACAGATGTAATTCAATTCTTGTTTTATATGAAGCTAAAACGGCAATGGCTCGATATTAAAAGTTCTTATAAAATAAAAAAAATCCTCACAAACAGTATTGGAAATAAAATGCAGGCCCTAAAAATTTCGGCTTGTACCTTCCATCCCAGCCTCATTCCAAATCAAACTATGTATCTCTTTTATTCATAAAATGATACATATACTTATGAATAAAAGCCCAAAGCTGGGCATTTTGAAATGAGTTATCTAACCTCTGAAAGCGAGTAAGATCATTTCCTTTCACATCTCTTCATTCCTAGCAATTACCTGGCTGAATTTCAACCTGAGTCTGAACGAGGAGGGAGCATCTACTTTGCCGTGCCTGAATATATTGTGAGCAATCCCTACGCATGTTTTCTTCCATTCTAAAAGCCTATCTCTTAATGAGATTTTTTATTAATTTCCTCAAGCAGATTTCCACTATCAGAGGTGTGGGTCGTGCATCACAAATGACCTGAGTTTTAGTGGTTACTGGTTATTATGCAAGTAAGGAGGGAAATATCTCCTTCTGTGCGACTCAATGGTTTAATAATTATTAATGAGACATTATGCCTTTATACATTTCTGACAGATGATTAAGTGCACTATAAGTGTTTAACATCGCTCTCTGAGGTCTGGAAATGTGATGCCAAACGCCCACTCGTGCTTCGCACAATCAGAAAAGACAAATTAGATTATGGAAATATGGCAGCATTATTGATTTTTGTTTGTAATATTTACAAACTGCAGGTAAAATGTAATATGAGAAAAAAGCATGTGTGATGATGGCAGGTCAATTTACTTGAAAGTTTTTCCCTTATACTCATTTGGAAGCAATTTCCCCGGTAGGCAGAGGTGTTGAGACAACTCGAGTCAACTTCTTGAGCTGTGTTTTCTTCTTTCTGGGCTCTGGATGGCAGGAGGAGCCTCATTCTCACCCTTACACTCATGGCCTGTCTTTGCCAAGTCTTGGACACAGGAACTTTGGCCCAGAGACCAGTTTGCCTGTCAGAATCACCTAGAAATTTTTTCAAATACCTATTTTCGGGCTTCTCACTGTCTAGTCAAACCAGGATCTCTTGAGGTGGTCACAAGCATCGGTGTTTTAATTTTAACATCAGAATGTTTCTAAAATATATCCAGGGTTTGAGAACCTCTGATCTATACCATCTGCTGTGCCAGATTTAAAACATGGACTCAAAATTCTTTGACATGCCTCCCACTAAGAGGTGGGGTCTAGGGACACTTCCCTACAATCTGGGCTTCATGACAACTTGACTGATAGATGATAAGGCAAAAGTGACACCGGGCCAGAGTCTAGGTCCAGTCCTTAACAAATGGAAGCTTCCACTTTCTTCTGTCTCCTAAGACCTCATTCTTTGAACCCAGCTACCATGCTGAGAGGAAGCCCAAGCAGCCGGTGGGAGGCCCATATGGAAAGAAATTGGGGTCCTGAACCAGAGTCTGGTTGAGCAACAAGACTTGCCAACCGTGTGAATGAGCCATCTTAGAATTGGCTCCTCCAGCCCCCAGTAGATCTGCCCCAGCTCTCAGTACATAAAACAGAGACATGCTGTCCCTGCTAAGCCTTGACCAGACTTCAGATTCACGGGCAAAATAAATCCTCATTGTTACTTGAAACCATTAAATCATGTGGCGGTTTGTTAGGCAACACATAACTGGAACAGCTGCTTATCCAAATGGTGTCATGGAAGGGGATTTACTCTTTTAAGAGCTGAATTACAAACATGAATGGGTTCAGTGCCTCAAAGAACACAGGCTCCCACCTTCTCTTTGGCCAAAATAGTGAAACTCTCCTCCCTTCGTCGCCCATGGGATAGCTCCTCCATGAAGCCTTCCAAGTCTGTGTCAGTTCTCTGTAATGTTGCTAACCATCCCAAGCCTTGTTTACAAAACTAATTAGTGCCTTGGTCACACAAAATTATAAACTCAAAATATTGAACACCAATTTTCATTTGGAAGATAGTTTGATGAGAAGATAATCATAGTCTTTAAAGAGCCAAATTTTGGAAGTAACGGCTTGAATTGATTAAAAAATCAGATTGAATGAGTAATAATACAAGGATGAGGGGAGAAATCCCAGTGTGAGAAAGGAGGAGGTTTTATACAGTGGGGAGCTCAGTGACAGCCGTGGGCCTCAAAATGTGCCTCCGTGAGTTCTGCTGACTTAACAAATACCACCGATTGGGTGGTGTAAACAACAGACATTTGTTTTCTCACAGTTCTGGAACCAAGATCAAGGTGCCAAGATTGGTTTCTGGTGAGACCTCTCTTCTTGGCTTGTTGACAGGAGCTGTGTACTCACATGGCCTCTCCTTTGTAGGAATGAGGGGAGACAGAGATCTCCCACATCTCTTTGTCTTCTTATAAAGACACAATTCCTGTCAGATTAGGACCCACCCTAATGAATTCATTTAACCTTAATTACCTCCCTGTGAAGGCCTTATCTCCAAAAATAGTCACATTAGGGGTTAAGGTTTCAATGGTTGGGGGACACAGTTCAGTCCACAACAGAATGGAAAAGGCTTAGAACAAGTGGAGAAATTCTAGATGGAAATATACCTTTCTTACATGCCCCAAACTAGGTGATCATCTTGCTATTACTGTTACTAATAGCAATAACGATGGTAATCATTTATTGGTCAAATATGAAGGGCCTGACATTTCATATTGTCACATTTGCTCCTCAAAACAACTCTGTAAAATAAATTATATTGCCCTCATTCTTTGCAGCTAAGGAAGCCAAACACAAGAAAGTTCAGTAGCTTATCCACGATCTCATAGCTGGTAAATATGAGAACAGGAATTTGAACAGAGTTCTGTGGGCAAATCATTGGCTTTGTAATCCAAAACCAAGCTCCTTTTTCTTTCTATCTTCCATTCCTTTGTCATTTCAAAAAGTATTAATTGAGCACCCACTATGATTCAGGCCCTGTGTTAGATCTTGGGGATGCAAAGTCAACCTGACCCTTGTCAAAGAAAAAATGGTTCTGTCACTTGTGAAGACAGTAAGGAAGACTTTATTCGAGGGGCCCCTGAAAGGAGGAGGTCGCAGTCTGGGAGGGAGATCAGGCTCAGCTCTGAATACAACAATGACAAGTGGGGATTTAGAGCCAAAGAACAGGCTGAGAGTTGGTGGACAGAAAATGACTAAGAAAAAGACATCAGGAAGACATGGTAAATATATACGATGGAGTATTGTACAGCCATTAAAAAGAATGACACCTTGCCATTTGCAGCAATATGGACAGACCCAGAGGGTATTATGCGAAGTGAAATAAGTCAAAGAAAGACAAATACCACATAATTTCACTCATTGAGGAATTCAAGAACAAAACAAACAAGCAAAGAAAAAAAAAGAGACTCTTAACTACAAGAACAAACTGCTGGTTGGTTACCAGTTAAGAGACTCTTAACTATGAGAACAAACTGCTGGTTACCAGTGGGGGGATGGGTAAAATAGATGAAGGGGATTAAGAGTACACTTACCTTGATGAGCACAGAGTAATGTAGACAATTGTTGAATCACTATATTATACACCTGAAACTAATGAACACCATATGTTAATTATACTTGAATAAAAACAAAAGTAAACAAAAAACCAAAACTTTAAAACTTCTGCTCTAAGAGAAAAAAAAAACAAAAAACATAAAGGAGAAGAGGGAATTCTTGCTACACCGATTCAACAAGATTCTTGCTGAAGTCACGACAGGGTGACAAGACACTGAGGCTCGGGGGATGAGAAATCTGATTCAATATCAAGGCTAGGAGGTTCCCACTCAACTGATCCAGCAGCATTTTTCTTCAACTGGACTAAATGGGCTGAGGGCACAGCTAAGGTCAGAGCCTCATCAAGAAGATGGTTCAGACGACTGACTGATTTGGCCAAGGAGAACATCTTTGTCACCCTGTTTCTGAGGAGCTCACGGTTCAACAAAGGGAGAGATGACAGTCAGCAAGTGCATTGCAGGTGGATTTCTTACCAAGTCTCTACGTCTACATACTCTGGTTTTGAAAGGGGCGGAGGAGGGCGCCTGGGTGGCTCAGTTGGTTAAGCGACTGCCTTCGGCTCAGGTCATGATCCTGGAGTCCCGGGATCGAGTCCCGCATCGGGCTCCCTGCTCGGCAGGGAGTCTGCTTCTCCCTCTGACCCTCCTCCCTCTCATGCTCTCTGTCTCTCAAATAAATAAATAAAATCTTTTAAAAAAAAGGGTGGGGGGCGGAGGACCGTCCCGGAGCAGCTGTGGGCACCATTGCTGAAGAGCAGCCAAGAATGCCATGGTGGTGAGACAGGGCTTCAGAGAGTGCTAGAACCCCCGGAAAGATCCGACCACCCATCAGCCTCTGCTGATGTTTGGCACACAGCAACTCTGAACAAGCAAATACAGCCTGGCCCACCGCTAGTCAAGCAGTGGATCCCTAGGGGCTTCCTCCCCAGGTTTCCTCAAAGCAAATCAAGCCGTCCTTTCTTCATGACACAGCCTTTGTCCTCTCATCCATTTCTCTGGTGCCACTAACCGAGTTCCTGATTTGTGCTCAGCCAACCTGAAAACACTGAATGCTAGGGGACCGTCCTTGCCTCCTGTTTCCGTTTTTATTTTAAGAGCTGGATTCCTTTAAAGGACGAAAAACAATCTGCCTCTCAATTAGACTGGGAGACTTCAAAAAAATCCAGCACCGTGGAGGGCCAGAGTTTACCCCAGATGGCCAGAGTTTTCCCTTTGCAGACATGGATATACCGCTGGATTGATTGGAAATGGCCTGGATTGATTCTGAACTTGCTCCCAGAGAGTGGAGGATTTTGGGGGGATGGTTTAAGTATTGATGAGTGTTGTCAAGAAGTGGCTGCTGACGTCCTGAGGGGAAAAGCCCTGGGACACCCTTGTCCACACTTCACCTTCTCTGACTTTCTCCCCAGCCAGCCCTGCCCCTCATTTCCCTCCTCAGAGACCCTCACCACCTCCTCCAACCTGCCAGGCAGAAAGAGTCCAGAAGAGACTACATATTCGAGTGTTAAATGTTTGAGACTGTTTCTTGCCCTACACGTTCTAAAACGTAACACTATTGGAAACATTTGAATGTACCACATAAAAACAGGGAAATTGTAATAATTTGTCACAAAGATTTTCAGAAAAGAATGCAAAACGCCGGCATAATTACATAGTCTTTACCTCAGGGTGTTAGATTCCTCTTCTATAGTTCTAAACCTGCTTTTTCTTGTATTCCCGTCGGAAAGAGCAGTTTGTTTTAAAACCTTTTAAGTTCTGATTTAAAATCATAAAATTCATGTCCTGACAAACCTATATTTTCAAACTCCAACCTATTTCCAGAAAACCATTTACACCCAGGGCAGCCCAGTCGTGTGTGTCCTGGTTGATTAAAGGATTGAACTGTCAGGGGATGTCAGGCAAAATTCCAGTAAGGAAGAAGCATCAGGTGACCTTAAAAAAGAAGAGTCAGGATGGGGGTGACAGGGAGTTGGGGGAAACCCTTTTCCCTGATGGACAACAAACAGCAAAATTTTGCCCTGGGCTTCACCCTGGCACACAGGGGTACAAATGCCTGAAGCCCTCTTCTTTCCACAGATAAGTACCTCAGGAAGTGAGTTTTCTTCTCAAAACAGACAACCCAGGGGTGCTTGGGTGGCTCATTTGGTTAAGCATCTGCCTTTGGCCCAGGTCATGGTCCCAGGGTCCCAGGATCAAGCCCCGCGTCAGGCTCCCTCCTCTGTGGGGAGTCTGCTTCTCCCTCTGCCTGCCACTCCCCCTGCTTGTGCTCTCTCTCTGTCAAATAAATAAATAAAATCTTTAAAAAAAGAAGAAAAAATTTTTTTAAAAATATTAAAAAAAAAAAAAAGACAGACAACTGGGAAGAAACCAAGTAGTTGCATAGTCAAATTGCTGAGTTCTTTTAGCTGGAAGCTGGAAGTGTGTTTTGATTTTCTCAAAATCCAAGGGACGTAAATAAATAGCGGCATAAAGAAACCATGTTTAACCTAGTCGTGTAATGATATATTAGAATAGACAGAAAAGAGGTCACAAATTCAGTGACTTCATACATGGCCATGACCTAGAAAAAGTCTGGGAAGGAAATATCTGCTTGCTTACTGCATGTAATAGCATTGTACATATTATAGGCATGAGGGTGGGAGAACACAAGGATCTCTCTGAAAGCCAAATCGGGTCCTCCGTTAGCCAGTTTGATTTTTGTGATCCAGAAGTTCAAGGATGATAGACGTAGGGACCTCTATGGTCTGATGGTTAATTTTATGTGTCAGCTTGACTGGGCAGCAGGATGCCAAGGTATCTGGTCAAACATAATCCTGGGTGTATCCATGAGAGTGTTTCTGGAGGAGATTAACATTTGACTTGGTAGACTGAGCAAGGCAGATCGCCCACCCCAGTGTGGGTGGGCCTCATCCAATCCATTGAAGGTCTAAATAGAAGAAAGTTGAGTAAGGGAGAATTTGCTCTCTGCCTGACTGATTTGAGCCTGAGCCGGGACCTCAGTTTTCTCCTGCCTTTGGACTTGGACCAAACTAGAACTTATATCATAAGCTCTCCTGGGTCTCCAGCTTGCTGACCGTAGATCTTGGGACTTGTCAGGCTCCATCATCATGTAAGCCAACCCCTTGTAATAATTCCCTTCATATGTATGATTGATTAGATAGATAGATGATTGATAGATAGATGAAAAAAAGAAGGAAGGAAAGAAAGAGAAAGAAAGAAAGAAAGAAAGAAAGAGAGAGAGAGAGAGAGAGAGGGAGGGAGGGAGGGAGGAAGGAAGAGAGGGAGGGAGGGAGGGAGGAAGGAAGGAAGGAAGGAAAGAAAAGGGAAGGGAAGGGAAAGGAAGAAGGAAGGGAAGGGAGGAAGGAAGCCTGAGACTCACCTCTGTAGGTGACACCGTGTAAGGACAGCATACTGGAGACAGGATGTCTCAACACAACTGCCCCCTACAGTCACCTTGGACCTGACCCTCCCCAGGCCAATTAAATCAGATTCTCGAGGGCTGGGCACTGCTATGTTTTTGCAAGCTCCTCAGGGGAGCCGGGGAGCAAAGAGATCTGGGTTGTGCTATGTAAGGGCCATATGCCAGGCTGCCGAGTTCAAACCTGAGAACATTGCAGGTAGCCGGGTTCGATGACGTTTGTCCCCTGACCACGTGACAGTTACCACTTACAGCCCACCAGGTCTACTTTCCATGCCACTTTCAAAGCTCCAGAGAGCAAAGATTAATCACAATGGCACGCTGTCACCGCTTGGTGCCAGGCTAAACGCTATACATGCATTGTCTCATTTAATCTCACAACATTCTGTGTCATATTGATAATCTCCGGTTTTCAGCAACAAAACTGAGGTCAGAGAGATCAAACAGTCTGCTGAGATCCAATAGCAAGTATGTGGGAGAGGCCCCCCCCCACAGGATGGTTCTCACAATGAAAATCAGCATTGCCCTCAATGCAGAGCACAGGGCCACACACAGGAAGGCACCTGGGGCTTCCGTCTGGGTGACTGTATTCTGGCCGCACCAACTGGACAGAATGCTGTCACCTCCTTCAGCCTGGTCTGAGGAAAGACAAGTGAGAGCCCGGCCCATCAAAAGTAAGGCGCGGGGCAGGGGGCGGGATGGGGAGAGCTTAAGCTTATTCATTCACTTTAATTAAACTCACCAGAGAAGAAGATCACAAGGGACTCCACACAGAACTTTTGCTAGTGTTATTCATATTATTCTTAATTCCAATTTAGCAGAAAAATGTTTTCCTCAAACCTACTCCACCTGGTTAGGGCTTTCTCTATCTCTTGAGAAACAGCGCCATCTACTGATGCATCTTCACACTGTTCTCGTAAACCAGGAGAAAATAATTACTGTTGTTTATGCCTTTAATTATGAACGTGTTCCAAGACGTGGCCCTTCTTTCCAAATGTCTATTCTGCACTTAAAACCAAATAAATTATTTTCTTTTGTAGCCACAAATGACAAATGGGTTTGGAATTACACTCGGACTTTCAAGCACATGTCTTTTTTTTTTTTTTTTTTAAGAGAGGAAGAGCTTGAGGGGTGGGGAGCAGAGGGAGAGGAAGAGAGAATCTTAAGCAGACTCCCTTCCCAGCGTTAAACCAACTCAGGGCTTGATCTCAAGATTCTAAGATCATGACCTGAGTCGAAATCAAGCGTCAGTGGCTTAACTGACTGAGCCACCCAGGTGCCCCTCAAGCATACATCTTGAAAAACGATCTTACAAATCAGGACTTGATGAGATGGGGCAGCCCAGTGCAGGCCCTTAGGTGTAGGTCAAGAGGCCAAGGTGCCCTGCACAGCAGTGACCACACCTGTTCCCCTGAGTCTGCTTGGGAGCTGCAC
This sequence comes from Mirounga angustirostris, assembly GCF_029215605.1. Classification (NCBI taxonomy): domain Eukaryota; kingdom Metazoa; phylum Chordata; class Mammalia; order Carnivora; family Phocidae; genus Mirounga; species Mirounga angustirostris. The sequence goes on along the minus strand of NW_026991711.1, from coordinate 96,343,437 downwards.
AGACAACCCAGAAAGACATGAACCCTACATTCCAAAATACTAATGACCTAGGAATCAACCCACAAATAGATGTGAATAACTACTGTGCAGAAAAAAAAACACAACATTATTAAGAGAAATCAAAGAATATCTGAATAAATGGAAGGCTACACTATGGTTGGGATTCATAGTCACAGTGGGGGTGAAATCGCCTTCCAAAGGGGTAAGAAGTGGTTCTTCAGGGGATAAAAAAAATACGTTTTTATGTGTAAGGCACAGATATACAGTACATCTGTGGCATTAAAATTTCAGGGGAGTGAGGGTACTTAGGGGAAAAAGTCTTAAAAAGATTCTTTAGAATCTTCAGAATCAGAGGGGAAAAAACTGTTGAGAAGCACTGGGTTAGAAGATTCAATATTGTTAATATATCAATTCTTCCAAACTGATTTATGGATCTGATGCACTTCTAATCAAAACTCTGATAAGGGGTGTATGTGTGTTTTTGTGAATTGAGAAGCTGGTCATAAATGGATATCGAAGGAAAAGGAAAGGTAGGAGGTTGCTTCAATATATAGTAAGACTTATAGCAGTGCTACAATAATGGAGACAGTGTGGTGCTGGCTCAAAGTGAGCAGAGAGCAGTGGGATAGACTGGAGAGCCCAAAAAAAGATCCATGCCTGTTTGGACACTTGGTTTACAGAGCAGTGGAGAGAAGACTGTCTTTTCAACAACTGGTACTTGATTTCCATAAGAAAGGAATGAAAACTGACCCTCATGTCATAATTACCGGTGGATTATACATAGAAATGTAAAAGGCAAAGCAACAAAACTTCTGGATCACTAGGAACTTGTTAGAAATGCAAATTCTCGGCGCCTGGGTGGCTCAGTCGGTTAAGCGACTGCCTTCGGCTCAGGTCATGATCCTGGAGTGCCAGGATCGAGTTCCGCATCGGGCTCCCTGCTCAGCAGGGAGTCTGCTTCGCCCTCTGACCCTCCTCCCTCTCATGCTCTCTGTCTCTCATTCTGTCTCTCTCAGATAAATAAATAAAATCTTTAAAAAAAAAAAAAAAAGAAATGCAAATTCTCTAGCCTTCCCCCCCTCACACCCCCAGACCTGCTGGGTCAGAAAGTTTGGCAGTGGAGGCCAGTAATCTGTGCCCTGACAAGCCCTCCAAAGGATTCTCATCCACATTGAAGTCTGAGAGCCAACATAGGGGATTATTTGCATGATCAAGGGAAGGGAAGGCTTCCTGAACAAAGCATAACTATAAAGGAAAAGATGGGGACATAAAAATGTAGAACTTCTGTTCACCAAATAATACCATTTGAAGAAAAGAACAAATCACTCTACAGAAAAAGAAACTTGTAACACATAACTGACAAAGGCTCCTATCCAGAATATATAAAGAACTCCTGCGTATCAATAAGAAAAAGCCCAAAAGAAAAATGGGCAAGAGGCCCGAACAGACACTCCTTAGGTGATATTCAAATGGCCAATCAACATGATCAGGTACCCAGTGTCTTTAGAAATTAGAGAAATACACATTTAAATTACAATGCGATATAATTACAGACCCATCAGAATAGATTAAAAAGACTGGCAACATCCAACATTGGAAAAGTTTACCTGTAAATGGCTAGATAGTAAATTTTTTAGGCTTTTTGGTCAAGGAAAAAAACCAAGGATATTATCGAGGATATTATCTATGCAAGAACTTCTCTAACAAGAGAAAACTCTTGTTCCCTTCCGTGTCAGTTCCCCCGCCCCCTGCCACATTTGATTGGAGTGGGCCATCCTAGGTGGTAGGCAGGTTTTGCCCCCACTTGTGGTTGGCTGGAGAGAGGCCCAAGGAGCCTGATGGGCAGGGAGGTGGGGCGTGGCCATCATGGTCAGTTTCCTCTCTGCCTCAGGGACACTCAGATCCCAACTCTACCACTTGCTGTTGTGAATAAAGCTTTATTGAAACACAGCCACACATGAGTTTGCATATTGTCTGTGCCTGCTTTTACAGTAACAGAGGTAGTTGTGACAGAGACCATATGGCCCACAAAGCTTAACATATTTACCATCTGGCCTCTTACACAAAAAGTTTGCCAACTCCTGTAATAAATCACTGAGCTGCACATTTCCATTTTGTATGTCTATATTATATATACATTACATATAATATACATATATTAAATATATATGTTATATATTACATATAATATACATATAATATATATTATATATGTTGTATTTATATACATACATGCTATATTTTATAATTTTAACTATATATATTTCATATATATATGAGATTCTGTTTAGCTCTGCCTCATTTTTGGCAGATCTTCAATGCAGAAAATAGCAATTAAATCAATTCCCTTTAAAAATAAGTACTCTTTAATTAAATATATTAATTATAGGCGATGGATGATGGGTATTAAAGAGTGCACTTTAATTGTGATAAGCACTGGGTGTTGTATGTAAGTGATGAATCACTGAATTCTACTCCAGAAACCAAAACTGCACTATATGTTAACTAACAAAATTAAAAAAAAATTAATCATATAGACAAAATACTTGCCTCCAGAGCTGATTTTAGTCTCAATTTCTACATTTGTGAAAGAATAGATCATCAACTTTTGCTCCAAATACTTCGATGATATATTTCTTAAAGATCTTTTAAAGATTGCAGGATGATACTTGAAGGCACTTTCGACAAGTGCCTTGCCAAATGTTGTCACTTCTCTATTTGAGTTGTTCTGACAAGATTGAACCCAGGTATCTACACAGCAAGATTCAACAAAGGAGCCACATTCAGTAATGCCTTATTTATTCAGGGATGTGGGGAAGGCAAGTTTTCTGATGCACTGAGTTTCTCTCTTTGCATTTTGTAATTCATCTATTCAGCATATATTTACTTAGAGCCTCCCATGTGAAAACGTTTATTTTCACCATTTTAATGCAATTATTTCTGAAATATTTTGTATCTTTCCTTGTCTTTTACACAAAGAATGCTGAGAATATTTTAAACTTTTCTTTATGATTCAGCCTTATTATGGAACCAAACCATACTCAAAAATGTTGGTTTTCAAATATACATTTTAGCTGAGAAGTCCTTTTATAGAATTCTAACATATAACATAGATAAAAAGAAGAGTTGAAATGAGAGAGAGGGATACAGCAGAGTCCCACCCACTCGGTATCCCTGGGACAACACAAAACCTTAACTATGGGATCATCATTAGGAAATACCAGTGCCATATAGAAACACTCTCAAGGGCTGCTAAGAGATAGAAGATTACTCCATACTCAATCCCAAATTATGATCCAAAATTGCTGTCTTTTTTTTTTTAATTTGAATGTTTTATGTATCCTTCTCAACATCAGCAATCACTTCTTGCAGCTGATCAGTGTGGCCCCCAGTATCTGCTCTCTCCTCCACCCACCCATCCACCCCCAACATCTGTGGTTTCTGTAAACTGAGAAATCAAAGTCACCAGGCTTCACGAAGTGTGGGTAAATCAAGAGTCCAGAAACTAGCAGGACATGAGTGGCTCTTTTTTGAATAAAGGACATGGGCTTTACATTCTGCACCTTGAGTGATCATTTTGACAGCCAAACATGTTTTTCTGTCTCATTTCCAGATTGCCAAATGGGTATTACCTATCTAAGTGACCTCTAGATAGGTAAAGAAATTCTCTACCATCAAGATAAGAATGAATTAGCACTGTTGATGATGATGCCATTTTCTCAACTGAGGAAATATTTCTAGTATCTCTCACTCTAAAAACCGTATCTACTAATAACTTTCAAATGCAAATATTTGGATTGACTCCTGTGTCTTTCAACTTAAACTAATATAAAATAGGTATCCGTAAGTGCTGGTGAAGAAAATACTCTCCACCCCGGACACATATGTAAACACAAAACCTGAGCTTATCATTTAACCCAATGGTCTTGGAGTTCACCAAGTGAAAGAGGTTATCTCCAGAAATAAACAGTTAAATCCATTCTAAGATGATATGGGCACCCCGTTTCAGAGTCCTCCTAGTGGCAGCCATTTTAGCAAATTGATAGCATTCACTGACATTATGAGAACATTGGGTAAAAGAATGCATCAAATGCATTTATAAGAGAAAACCTAAGGCGTACACATAGACACAGCACAGATAAACCATAGAGATGCACAGACTCCGTTGCACCCAATGACCAGTTATAGAAACAAAGTCAGTCGAATAACTTAATTCAGACTTAATTCCTCCAGCGCCCTTAAACATCCTTCATATTAAACTTCAAGTTTATTTCACATCACAAAAACATTCTGTCTATAAAGAAATCTGGGGGAACCACAGTTCTACACACTGAAGTGTAGTATGTGATTTCATGTATGTATAAAATCTGAAGTATGGGCAGTATCTTAAAGGGCATCTCTACTCACCAGACTTGCGATGCTTAAATCTCTCCTGCCAATTTCCCGCCAAGTGTTCCTCTGCTTATCATTGAATACAGGGTCAGAGAACTTTCTGGATCAGTTCTATATGTATTCAATCTTAAGATTATATTCCTGTATTATTAAATACTTGCGTTGGTACAACTTCAATTTTAAATTCAATGCAGGTTTCAGTAAAACTCTAAAATTCTAGTACTTGAGGATAATCATACTTCAGATAAATAATGTTAAACCCACAGAAGGCAATTTAAAATATAAGCAGAATAAACCGATGATCTTCCTCGCCTTCAAAATAGTAGAGTCTTTTATACCTATATTTCATTTTAAGTAGTGTGAATCCCTAAAAGAGATAATTTAAATAAAAATAATAATAATTTGAAAGTGATGCATAATCTGTTAGTATCTATCTGAATATGAGAAATATTTCTTCAAAAATTTAAATGAATTGCCCAGATTAAAAAAGTATTTTATGGCTACAAATCATACCCCCTTTGAGCAATTAAGAGTTGCCTTGTAGGTGCCACAATTAATTATTCATTTGAAAATAATTCAGGGTTTGAAATAGAAGATCTAAAAGAAAATTCAGGACAGATCTGGTACCAAGAATGGGGTATTAAGAAAACCCACCACACGCTCAGCACAGACCTTGCAAATCCCTAGTTATTCTAGCTCAGTAAAAAGGTAGAGAAACAAAGCTAACTTATTTTGCCTTTAATTTAAGAAGAAATGAACCTTTTTTGTCTTACCACAATGCATATCAAATTTACACAAAACCTTGGCTCATCAAAAAGTCGTCAAGGCATAAAAGATTATTCAACATTAATGATAAAAATTTTATAAAACTCAGACTATATCAAAGCCATTTCTGCAGGTGCTGCTCTGTTCTGGGTGAAAATGTCCATGGGAGAAAGCCAAAATTTAAATAAGGACCAAGGCACCCCTCCAATTTGCACTGGGGCTATTTTATCAGCTGAGCTCTCGGAAAGACACTTCCGTCCTTGAAATCAGATAAAAATGCTTTAGGGGCCCCCTGGTGGTGATTTATGGACCTTGACCATCAGATAAAAATGACCATGAATCAAATGAGTTAAAGCAGCCAGGGGACAAGACCAGGTTCTACAAACTGTTATCTCGTCTACATGACTCTTAGCATTTTCAGTGTGTACGGTTTGTCCATCCCAACCACAGTTGATTCAATCTCTCTCTGCATCCCACCCCCTCTGATTTTTTTCTCCACACCACAGGCAGTTTTTTAGTCTTTTGTTTTTTGTTTTAGTGAAAATATAGTATCATTCTCCACCCTTCAACGGCTTTCAAATTAAGTTGACTTTAGAATTAAAACGAAAAATCTAATTTAACCTGGTTTACAAGTCTTAGAAGGCACCGGCTTCCACCCACCTTACCATCCTCACCTCATGCTACTCTCTGTCTCGCTCTGAGTACCAGCCACATGAATTTCTTTCAACTGTTGAACTGTCCTGACTCCATCCTCCAAGGACATTTACCATGCTGCCTGACACCACAACCCTCCCCTCCCCTCCCCCTTTGCCTAGTTAACCCCCACTCATCATTCAACCTTCAGATGAGGTGTGACTTGTCCTGAAAAGTTCCTTGTCTCATACTTGTATTTCTCAACTCCGTGAGACCCAACACTTTTTACGACAAATATTTTGTCATGTCTCCTTTAGTGTCTTAAAATTAAATTTACAAATCATATAACCTCTCTATAAATATAATTTTAGAACACTCAGTGTAGTACCCAAACTGTAATGTAAAGCAGAAATTAAAGGAAAGTCATTTATAATAAAAAGTAATCTCTATTTCAACGTGTAAATGATTAGCCATGGCCACATAAAAAGATCCAATAAAGTAATCACATGTTTGCGTACAATTCCATATATAGAATGAAAGAGCTCCAAATGCAGACCTACACAGATTTGCCGTGTTGGTGACTCAAATACCATCTGCAGCTCTGCCCCCAGCGACGTGATTTTCCAAAATGGTGAGCAACTCTTAGGAAAGTTGCAAACAAAATAAAGTACAATCTTCCCTCCACTTATACTGAGGTTGCATTCTTGGAAAATTCTATGTACGTTAAAATCATGCAAAAATACTTTGTATTTCTATGGAAATGGAGTTCGGTTCCAAACTCAGATAATCAAACACACAAGCATTCAGAAAGACATTTGAAAGTCACGTGTGAAGGGGCACCTGGGTGGCTCAGTCGATGAAGTGACTGCCTTCAGCTCAGGTCATGATCTCAGGGTCCTGGGATCGAGCCCCGCATCGGGCTCCCTGCTCAGCAGGGGGCCTGCTTCTCCCTCTCCCTCTGCTCTTCCCCCTGCCTGTGCTCGCTTGGTCTCCCTCTCTCTCTAAAATAAATAAATAAAATCTTAAAAAAAAAAAAAAAAAGGAGAAGAAAGAAGAAAAGAAAGTCACGTGTGAAGGGAAACAATACTTGGTGGAGAGGACAGTCCCGTGAGCTGTAGTATGTCTAACACTCTGTTCCTCTCCCATTAAATGCCTCCAGTCATTTGTGGGGGCAAACAAAAATGCTCCCACAAATTTCCAAAGTTCCTCCTGGGTGGCAGGTAATAGCAGCCTCCACCTTTAGCACTGACACATACCATGTGCTCTGGCAGGACCCTCCTTTTCCTTTGTAACGCTACATCCACATGTAAATACTCAATGTCTGACACCTTCGTAGACTCAGGGCCCCAGGGGAAGAGTGACTGGATGGGCATTTTGTCTGTCACTGCGTTCCTAGGGCTTTGCCTGGTGCCAGCACGCAGTGGGCACTCTGTCACTTCCCTGAGTGAATGACTGAACACGAGTCCTCTGGTGCTGTGTTCTAGAAAAGCAGGCAGCCCCATGCGTGGCTCTGCACCAGTGACCAGTGACAGAAGGAACAGAACGGGAGCCCGGACATAATATGGAATATTACCTTGATCAGAGAGCGCACATGGATCTTTCCTGTTGTCTTCGTTCCAGCCGCTACAATGAAATACCAGAGACTGGGTGGCTTCTAAATACCAGAAATTTCTCACAGTTCTGCAGGCTGGAAGGCCAATATCAGGGTGCCGGCATGGTGACCACCCTCTCCCCACTGTAGCCTCACACAGTGGGGAGAAAAGAAGAAAGGCAAGTTCAGATAGTTATAAGGGCACCAGTTCTATTCACGGGGGCTCCTCCCTCATGACCTGATCTAATCCCTCCTATCTCCCAAAGCCTACTTCCTAATACCATCACATTGTGGGGGAGAGTTTCAACATATGAATTTGGGGGTGGGTGGACACAAACATTCAGTCCATAACATCTGTTAAATGTAATACATTTCCATTTTCCTTAAGAACTACCAAGTTGAGGGGCACTGGGTGGCTCAGTCTGTTAAGCATCTGCCTTGGGCTCAGGTCATGACCCAGGGTCCTGGGATGACCCGGTGTCCGGTTCCCTGCTCAGCGGGGAGTCAGCTTCTCCTTCTCCCTCTGCCCTCCCCTGCTCGTGCTCTCTCATGTGTGGTCTCTAAAATAAATAAATAAAATCTTAAAAAAAAAAAAAAAGAACTACCAAGTTCAGCTTGTACTCACATTTACAGTAGCACCAAACTAAGAGCCAAATCAGCCAAATTACAGTTGGTAATAGGCCCTCAAATGATGGTGAAAGATCAGAATACAATTTTGTCATAAACACTGATCTGGAAGACGCCACAAAAGAGCTTCTAGTCAATTTACTACTTTCAAGTTATTCACAAGTAAGAAGGGTGGCCAGAGTAATTAGACCCCGGGAAATGTATCACATCACTGTTGCTTTATTTTACATGTGATTATCAGGACCAGAAAGGGTGACTCCATTGTTCCAAGTTATAAAACCCATTTCGTAGCCCAAAACCCTGCTGAATTCAAGAGGAGCAAAGTGTGGGCTTGTTCTAGTATAAGTCGCACATGAGAAAAAAGATAAATATTTTTTAGTATCAAATCCTAAGAGCATTCTCATTAGAAGTGATATATGTGTAAGTCTTTCCTCCCAATGTATTTCTTACAATTTAGAAGGAGATATTTATCAAGCTGTATAAATCTGCCCCAATTTATTGAAAATTTTGGCACCAGGTAACAGGTCCAAAAAGCAGACAAGATTGAAGCAGTAGAATAGAGACTTCCAGAAAAGATGGCTCTGGGAAAATAAAGACAATCCCACGGTCAGGAAACGTTCATGATATTACAACATCTTTTCAAAATTTAACATAGGTGGATAATAAATTAAGTGAAAAAATAAGACAATTAAAATAACTGAGAGGATTAAAAAAACATGTCCTGTCATGATAATGTTTGCCTATATATAATGAGGTAAACATGAATTAATAATTAAGAACAGTTATCAGTATCAGGAAGGATGGAGGAGAGACCCTCTTCAACAGAAAAAAGCTCCTATCCCTTTTTTTTTTAATCAAGAGTCTAACGCTTAACCGACTAACCACCCAGGTGCCGCAAAAGGCTCCTATCCTTATGGAAAGCCAAAAAAGCCTAAAACCCTAAAATTAAGATATAGAAATCTATAAATTACTTAGAAATATGATATCTATGAGAAAAAAGAGCTTAGAAAGTTAAAAGAAGTCACCACTGGGATTAAAATTGAAGTGGGAGGCATTTTTCATCATAAATGTCACAATACTTTTTTTATTTTTATTATATACACATAGTCCCCAACTTACGATGGTTTGACTTAACGGTGTTTTGACTTTATGATCGTGTGAAAGTGATATGCGTTCAGCAGAAACCATACTTTAAATTTTGAATCTGGATCTTTTCCCAGGCTACCGACATGCTCTCTTGTGATGCTGGGCGGGGCAGCTGCACTCACAAGAGCCAGGCACTCACAAGAGCCAACAACCAATACACTGACAACCACTCTGTTCCCAGACAGCCATCCTGTTTCTCACTTTCAGTGCAGTAGGCAAGTTACATGAGATACACTATATCATAAAATAGGCTTTGTGTTAGATGATATTGCCCAACTGTAGGCTAATGCCAGTGTTATGAGCATGATTAGGGTAGATGAGGCTGAGACCTGATGGGCAGTAAGTGAGGTGTTGTAAATTCACATTCAACCCAGATATTTTCAACTCAAGACATGTTTTTTTTTTAAGATTTTATTTATTTATTTGACAGAGAGACAGCGAGAGAGGGAACACAAGCAGGGTGAGTGGGAGAGGGAGAGGCAGACTCCCCACGGAGCAGGGATCCCGATGCGGGGCTCAATCCCAGGACCCTGGGATCATGACCTGAGCTGAAGGCAGACACTTAATGACTGAGCCACCCAGGCGCCCCTCAACTCAAGATATGTTTATTGGGATCTAACTCCACCAAAACTCAAGGAAGATCTGTATAATTATTATCTTCATAACTTTTTAGTACTACTGAGAAGGTCCATAATCAGACTGTGAGCCACATGAACTTTAAAGGCTATATTTATCCCATTCTGTGTCTGGTTAAAAACAGTATGACTTAATATATTGTTTCAGTCACAAAAGTTCAAATTCTCAGGACCTCCCAATACAATGCAGACCTTGAACAATTATGCTATATTTGCTCAGACATTGGTTTAGATCCAGACAGTAAACTACAAACTTTAAACCCACAATTATAATGATTTAATAGCAAATTGCACTTCTGTATGAATTCTCGGCCGTTAAGTTACTTTCTGAACTGAAAACAGTGAGCTGAGTCTATAGGTTTACCCCATATTTTTCTTTGTGTGTGTGTATGTGTGTGAATCCATCTCTCATCAGAACTTCTTTAAACATTTTTTAGCTGAATTGGTAGAATTAATGTGCATTCTCTTGAAGGAAAAGAGATTGTATTCCTTTCATTGAGAAATTCCATGTGTTTTAAAAACAAAACAAAACAAAAGAATAGCTTATTATAGAAGATCCCTGCACCCTAGGAAAAATTATGATTTTAAGGATTATGAACCTGTCACTCTGTAAGTTATGAGCTAGAGGCAGCATCTGAAGCTTTGATTAATCTACTCATTATTCAGTTGACCCTACTTGCTAGCCTTGACAGCAAAGAGAAAGATCTGCAGTGCCAATATTACTTCAAGTAGAAAAACATGGAAGGAGGTTCTCAACAAGACTCCTTGAAGGTTTCAAAGTAAATGGCGCGGTCTGGGGAGAAGTGCTCTAGTAAAACAGGTCCTTGATACTTTATGTCTTAAATTCTGCACCTCTAAGAGGGCTCCCTCTTCCCCCACCCTCTGGACAATTTCAAGCCAAGGGATCTGAGCTATACCAAGTGACTCAAAAGTATGTACCAAAGAGGATGTGAGAGGAATTAAAGAAGGACTGAGAATAGGTTCATTCATTCAGTCATTTCCTACTGAGTACTGACTATGTGCCAGGCACCATTCTTCATGCTGGAAGATAAATATAATAAGATATGTTCTTTTGGCACTGAGAACCCAGGGCCCAATAAGCACATTTCTGATGATCTCTCTGGCTACTTTCACTTTGCACAAGGCTTTCTTTACAGACACAAAACGAGAGGAACACTTTATTGACATTAGCCAGTATGCATTGAGGTTTTTTTCTATGTGACAAGACTATTCTAAGAACTTGACATGTATTTATTCATTTTACTCTCTCAACAACACAATGTGGTAGTTACTAACATCTTCCTCACTTTATAGATAAGGAAACAAAGCATAAAAATTTATGTGCCCCGCCCAAGTTTCTATAGTCTGACTCCAAGACTTGCAGGCATTGGGGATGCCAGTTGATTATCCCTCTTACACAGACATAAGGCAAACCAAATAAAAAGGCAGAGGAGAATAAAGAGCCATTCTTGTTTCATAGTCATAGAAGTGAATTCCTCAAGATAAAGGGGAAAAACATCACCAATACAGCTACCTAGATATGCCCCGAGCTAACCTACCATGTTCACAGTTCAGACCTTTCTTTGTCTACACCTACACTCTTGCTCCAGGAAGTTTTATGATTCTAAATTCATAGATAGATATTTGCAAAACTAACCTCATGATGATGAAGCACTAAGTATAACACTTGGTAATATTAGGGTGAACAGAGAAGATCTAAGGAGGCAAAGGAAAATAGCTAACCATTGACTTTTCTAGTACCTTTTGCTCCACTGCAATGTTTTATCTAAGAAACGTGGAGGCAGATGAACCATTGCAGGTGCTAAAGGGCCCACAAAAGGTAAATGTTATTGATGCTGCAGGCCTGCTAGAGATGTTGCAGCATGGGACAATAAGGCATGGGCATGACAGGAAGATACACCATGGCTGCCACCAAGGGGTCAATGAGAAGGTACAGGTGAATCACAGGAGGACCACCAATGCCTGTGGGAACTTCTTAGGATTGAGTTCCTTTTCTGCGGAAATTGCTGGGGCCCCCACCTGCCCAGATCTTCAGATAAGGAGCTAGATGAAGAATGATGACTAGAAAAATAGGAAGAGTAACCTCCCACCATCAATAGGTGGTTCTCTGCCTAAGAAGAAATCACTTCCAACCAACAAAAAAAAGGAAAGCCAAGTCGCCATGGAAAATCAAGAAAAGGAATGACTCTCTACATTTTTTCCTCTCCCTTCTCCTCACTGCAGTGCCCAAGGGACAAGCACAAGAAAGAGGGAGGAAGCTGAAAGTGAGCAGACAAAAGCCTCACACCTCCCCTTGAAATCTTTGGAGAGGAACGCCCAGCCTGCTGTAGGGCAGAGGGGGGAGATTTTAATTGAATGGGAGATTGACATGTTCAATAGGCTAGACTTTTTAATAACTAAAGATGACAGAAAAGTTATAAAATCAAACTGAAATATTGTTTAGGGACACCACCACACAGCAGGTACACAAATCTGAGAGGACAAGGTAAGAGTTAAAAAGTCAAACTCCACAATGTTTGTACCCCAAAGATCCTGAGTTCCCTCAATCAAGCCAGTTACAGACTGATTAGGTGTCTGAGGAAAAAAAAAATCAATTAGTATAGAAATAATCTCAAGATGTATCTTAAACTGCCCCCTCCAAAATGTGAAACGCGTTTGTAAAATCCTAGGCTGAATAATTCAAGTTTGAAGCTAACTTAATGGCTAATTATGAATGTCCTCATATCATTAATGAATACTTGATATAAAGCATATAATTTATTAATACCATTAATAAATACCTGATGTAAAATACCTCACCTGTACTGGACAGAGAGGGGCAATTAATGCCAGGGGACAGATGACATCAGCAATAAAAATCATAATTTCAAAGAAAAAAGTTATTTCTCTTTGTATTTGTGCCTAAATCCTGGGTCAGACTTGCCACTGAGCCCTCTTCAGTATTTCTCTTGGTATGTCCGAGTTCATATTTTTCATGGATTGTGATTAAAAAATAACTCTTAAAGGACAAAGAGATCACTGTATTAAATTATCTAAAGAAAATGTACCTTCTTGTTTCTTTTCGTCTTAAAAATATTTTACCCTGACTCCCTGCTCAGGGGGCAGTCTGCTTCTCTCTCTCCCTCTGCCCCTCCACCTGCATGTGCTCTCTCTCTCACTCACTCTCAAATAAATAAATAAAATCTAATATATATATATATATATATTTTTTTTTTTAACAGCTAAGCATCAAGCTAAATGTGCTTAGCATATAAAACCTCATGGAACCCTCACACATCTCCATGGGATAATTGTCATTTCTACATGTCTGCTACAGATAAAGAAATTGAGGCTCTAAAAGGGTAAATATTTGCCCCAAGTAACATAGCTAGTAAATGGAAGGGCTGAGATTCAAGCTTATATCTGTCTTGTTCCAAACCTGAAACCTTAACCACTAAATTTAATTTTTCTCTTGGAATCAAAACATTTAGCATTCTATGGTTTCCAAAGTAAATGTGTGTGTGGGCATGGGATTCACATATGATGTATTATTACATATTGTATGTTATTTTAAATATATTTACATATTATGTATTGTTATATGTTCATATATATGATCCTCTTGCAGACCAAATCTGTCATTCCCAAACACCCCACCACCCCCACTGTACCCTCAACAAATACAACAATTCTATAGTGACAGCTCATCTTTTTTTTTTAAGCAGTAAATCTTACCAGTTTTATCCTCCAAATATAACCTTGATCCATTTTTTTCCATTCTTTCTGTCACTAATGTATTCAGCATGATTGAAAAGAATGTACTGAGTACCTAATATGTACAAGGCAGAATTCTGGAAACCAGGGATATCTCTGTCCTTAAGTAGCTCACAGTGTATGAAAAAAAAAAAAAAGCTATTTAAGAGACCACATTGCCATTTGGTACAAAAGGAGCATCAGTAGAAGTTGCCCACAACACATAGGCAGCCCCGAGGAGGGAGTGAGCAGGCCTGGCCTGGGGGTTTGGAAGAGCTCCCCAGAGGGGACTGCACTGAAGTTGAGTCTTGAGGGATGATGAGAAGGGGGATGACAGCTGGGCAAGACTGAGTGAAGGCAGGGAAGGAGGGGAGGGTGCACCAAACCACAGAGACCACGTGGGGCAGGAAACAAGCACGGTGAAGTCCCATCACTTTGTTCCCAGAGTACTGGGGAAAAAACAGCCACCAGCTGTTTAGTTTATCCACATCTGCCTGAACACTGCTGACAAATAAGTTCTCCAGAAGCATAATTTTGATCACCCCCCCCACCCCTGCCCCTTCTCAAGAGGCTATATTGTCATAAATTATCAAATTATCCCCTAACTGCTACCTCTTTTTTAAGGGCCTTATGTGTGATCTGCTCCCACATTTCCTTATTTTCACTACTACTTACCCAAACCCCTCCAGAACTTCGAATGAATCTCTGCCCTTGCTGACAGTAGGTTCAACCGTACCTCACAGCTGTTATACCCTCCCCCAGCCAAATTCTGTGCATGCTCAGGACCCATTTCCTATGCCACCTAGTCTTGGTCCTTCCTTACCTACTCCAACTGCCGAAGCTGCTGGGCAACTGGCATCACACTCAGAATGTTATACCTTATCCCCCTGTAGTCCATCTTTCCATCTGCCCACAGTTACCCAAGTAGTGATCCATTCCCACCTTCTTCACTCATTCACAAGTGGTACTTGTGGATCATCTATTTTACGTAATTTTTCTCAAACTAAGTGTTCCATACTAACTCAATTTTCTCTTTCCCCTCGCTCCTCCCCACCCCCATCCTCCAAACTGGTTTTCCTCTTCCTGTATTCTATACATATCCCAAGCTGGAAATTTCAGAAGCATCCCTTATTCCTTCCTCTCTTAATACCCACATCCAATCTGGCCACTCAGTTATGTCAATTCTCTCCCAGAAAATATATCTCAATGTACTCTGTTCTGGCCCCAGGTCCTTCATAACATCCCTACTGAACCATTGCAATGGTCACCTGATTCATCATCTCAATGCTATTCTCTCAATGTCACGGGTCTTCTCCAAACAGGCATCAAACATTTATTGGGGACCTACTTAACTCCAGGTATGGTGCTGGGCATTGGAAGTCTAACTTGGAAGTCTTTGACTTCCGCCACAAGTGTGAGTATTTTAAGGGTGGGAGCTTTGGCTAATTTAACTTTATATTGCCAGCCCCTAGCCAATTACCTGGCCCATCCTCCTTGATTAATGGATACTAGCTTGAAAGAATGAGTGAATGAGTGGAAAGTTCTCCATCTGGGCGATCCCAGATGAATTCATCCCAGGTGAATGGAAATAACAGTCCTGTTTTCAAGAAGGCAAAATTAGCTGAGAATTTAAGACCCAGACAAAAGATGGAATATGGGCAGATAGTTTGATAAATTGCATATAATCAGTTGGTGAAGAGTCAGACATTTTACAGTTTTCACTGTAGTAAAATAGGTGGGTAGAAGGTTGGGGAGGTGGCAGCTGCTTTCCTAAATTCATTCTCCAAGGGTAGTCCCTTTTCAAAAATGTTTATGGAAGTAAGTTGACCTGGTGGACATTATACGACTATGAAGGGACTGTTTTGTGAATCCCAACACTACTCTGGGAAATGGGGTGAGTCAGCATGGGAGAACCTGAGCTGTACATGTATAAAATAATGAACCAGGGATGCCTGGGTGGCTCAGTCAGTTAAGTGTCTGCCTTTGCCTCAGGTCATGATCCCACGGTCTTGGGATCTAGTCCCACATCAGGCTCCAAGCTCAACAGGGAGCCTGCTTCTCCCTCTCCCTCTGTCTGCTGCTCTCCCTGCTTGTGCTCTCTCTCTCTGACAAATAAATAAATAAAATCTCGGAGAAAAAAAAAAATGAACCAGTAAAAATGACATGTTGAGAACTACAGTGTGGACCTACCAGCTTCTGGCTGATAGCCACTCCCCTCATTTACACCCTCACACAAAGTGTTTAGGAAACAGTCAAAATTACATTTCAGAAAATTCTGTGTGTGCAATATAGTATCTTGATTAGGATCCTGGGACACAAAAAGGACATTAGTGAAGAAATGGGTATTATCTGAATAAAGTTTAGTTAATAGTAACAAGTTTGTAGTTAATAGTAACAAGTTTGTGGTTAATAGTAATTTATCAAACTCGATGTCTTAATTTTGACCACTGTCTCATGGCTGAGTTGTTAACATTAGGACAAACTGGGTGGAGGATAGTACTTTTGCAATGTTCTTGTAAATCTAAGATCATGTCAAATAAAAGTGTATTAAAAATAAATCCCGGGTGCCTGGGTGGCTCACATGGTTAAGCGTCTGCCTTCGGCTCAGGTCATGATCCCAGGGTCCTAGGATCGAGTCCCGCATCAGGCTCCCTGCTCAGCGGAGAGTCTGCCTCTCTCTCTCTCTCTCTCTCTCATGAATAAATAAATAAAATCTTAAAAAAAATAAAAAAAATAAATCCCAATTCTGAAGTCTTATTTCCACCATATATGGAGAAGCAAGGGTCAGTCTGTGATTCAGTCACTAGCAGTCAGACTGCGGCACTTGGGGTGGGGGGTGAAAGAAAGTTGTCTTTTTGAAGTTCTCCACCTCCCCCATTCAAGCTTCACTGGCCAAGCTTTTGAGCCCTGGACTCCCCTCTGCTCAGCTGCTGCTGTGGTCCTTATTGTTACTTAATGACATGTAAGGCTGTCTTTACCAGTCTTTTCTCTGACCCCAGGTCTTTGCTGGGCGGTTTCCACAAAAATACCTCTAACACTGAGTAGCATGCTGCTTTGCCCCCTATCCATCTCTATTATACTCCATACATCATCTTGTTTTAATGTCTTCCCAGATTTTAGCTCCATATAAGTTACCTTGTTGACTCACTCGTTCCTGATTAATATCTGTCTCCCTCTGTATGCAGTAAACTCCCTAGAAACAAAAACCTTATCTGTCTTGTTCAGTGCCTGACCCCTGGGGGCCCAATATGGCACCTGGCACAGAGTTGATTTTTTTTTAAGTCATAAATGAATGTAGTTTTTGTGAGAAAGTCTTCTGTAATGAATGTACTTCTGTACCCTCTCCACCTTCTAGAAGCACTGCACCAATAATGCCTTGGGGAATTGTAGCAATGCTCCCTGAAATCATCTCTCCTTTTCACATCCATCCACTTCATTGAAGAAGAAGCACCTGCCATCTGCTTAGTACAATCCAGAGAACCAAAGTCAAGCCACCTGAAGGGACACCCCACTTATTTACAGTAATACAACACTTTTTAAGTTCCTGTACACTACAGAGTGGTTAGCCTGTGGCAACCAGCATTTGAAAGTTCCCAGAAAACCACTTCAGGAGTCTTAATGCAGTGGTTGGAGACAGTGAGTGAGTCAATTACTTCTTTTTCAAATTCTGAGGAGTTTGTGAAATAGACTTTTCTTTTCCAAGTGAAGTGCAACTTTTGTTTTGTTTTGTTTTGTTTTGTTTTGTTTTGTTTTAGAGAGGGAGAACAGGGGGTTGGGGGCTTAGGGGCAGAGGGAGAGAGAGAATCCCAAGCAGGCTCCATACCCATAGCAAAGCCTGAGTTGGGGCTCAATTCCACAACCCCAAGATCATGACCTGAGCCAAAATCAAGAGTCAGATGCTTAACTGACTGAGCCACCCCGTTGCCCCAAAGTGAAGCTTTTTAACATTACTTGAATGAAAAGAAATTACACACAAATCTTCTTTTCATTATATAAACACTTGTCTAAGGTTTTAAGGATCTCAAATTGTTACTGGACCAAGTGGTCTGCTCCTTGGTGAGCTACAGACAGAAACTGCACCAGATGATTGCCTCATAAGGTCACTTTATTTGTTCAATAATTTCCAAAGCATGATGCCCTGAACAAGGGAAAGCAGGCTCCTTTTATTAGGGTTTGGGATGATGTTTGGAGAGGAATTTTAACATTATATTGAGGCTGAGGTTAACTGTTGGTCACGTCAGGCACTTTCTGATTCATCTGTGCTGGCCTCATGCTCAAATGTTTCTTTTCTGCTTCAGCAGTTCGTTAGTTTCTAAGAAGTTAAGCATAAGCTTCTAGGAGTATCTTGGGTTCAGGAGGTCAGCCCTGAGTTCAGGGAGTCAGTCCTGAGTTCAGGGGGCCAAGGGGGTTCACAGGTGACAAAACAAAATGGAAAGAATGAGATGGGTGAGGTATGATCCATATTAAACTTAAATAGTTAAACAAAGGCATCATTTTCATTCTCTGCTCTGCCTGCTGCTAGCACAGTGCATATGCACAGACGGTATGGAATGAACGACTCCATCCCCATCCCCACATGAGGGTGCTGAGCTGTCATTTGCTTCCCTTGTCACTAAGTAGTTCACCACAGCCATTTAACTTTCTATCCTCTCCATATGTCAACTCTGTAAGTTCCATGAAGGTGAACTGAGTGCATCTTACCCAACATTCCATTCCCAGGAAAGAACACCCACCTATCACATACTCCTAGTATAAATATGCTCAAAAAATAATTGCTAAATGAGTGAGTAATTGATGAATGAATATATTCTGGAAAAAGAGACATCTGGGATGGGGAGCCCAAGCAAGAAATCTCAAATAGTTAAACATATACTGAACACATACTAAGATAGGCTCTAGCAGTGAGGGACAACAAGAACTTCAGAGGCACATACATGATTAATTTCCACCTCCCCAAACTCTCAGATGTTTTCTGAGATCTGATCTATGATACTGATTTGTTTGCTAGACCTGGTCTTAGAAAGTCACTCTGTTAAAAGTGTTGGACTCTGAACTGCAAGGAGGGAGAGCAGGTTTATAAAGGCAGAAGCCACAAGGTTACAGAACTTGTTTCAAAAGAATTACCATTACCCCTGCAGAGTTCAACGGACTATTTAACATACAATTGTCAATTTGGCTAGCGGAGGTTACATGAGCTCTATTTCAGTCTGAAGTAGAAGAATGTGTTCCAGGAGGTGGTCGAACTGACAAAAGTCAAGAGTTCATGGTGTTCCAAGAACTGAAACAGGAGACGTGCAGAGACCCCGCTTCTCAATAGCCTCCCGACCCTATTTTGAATGACTCTTCGCAATGCTTAACTTCGGAATCTTCTTTCACAACCTATAGATGAAATTTAGATTTTATTCCATTTCCCAAATTGTCCAGGATACAAAGAGGGCAAGCATATAAAACTGGTGACTCCCTAAAGCCCCCTGCTCATCCTTGTTTCCTCAGCCTCCTCTGGGGAAGCTCACACCCCCAGGACCCGCAAGGGCCCCTAACACACGCCGCCAGCTGACACAAGGTGAACCTGGGTCGGACTTCCACTCCTCTAGAGGGCGCTGCACAGAGTCCGGTCGCCGGAAGCATTTCCACCCGGGACGCATTTTTCCGACGGCAGTCCTCCAGCGGGCCCTGTGACGTACTTCCGGTTGGCCGAGTTACGCACGTGTGGCCCGGGAAGGAGTAACGTCAACCCGGTAGCCGAGTTGTGGCGCTGCAGTGGAGGCGCTTCTCCGGCAACATGTCTCATCTACCCATGAAACTCCTGCGCAAGAAGATCGAGAAACGGAACCTCAAATTGCGCCAGCGAAACTTAAAGCTCCAGGGTGAGATGCGCGGAGCTTGGGGACTGGGGGCCTCGGTAGCTGCGGGAGCCCGCCCCTGGGTCGCGGCGCTGCGCTGCCCTGCTCGGGAGTCACTGCAGCCCCGAGGTGGCGTGGCCGCTTCCCCCGCGGCACGTGTGCTTGTTGAGAGTGAAAGGCAGCCTGGCGCGGTTTCCAGTCGGTCCCGCTCGGGTGCCGCTCTCCGCGTGCCCCAGATCTGCCCCTGATTTTTCTGAGCCTCAGTTTCTCCGTACAGAATCAGGGCAGAAGCAGGCCGCCTGAGTTTTCTTCCCAGGCCTCCAGCCGGGCTTCCAGCTAAACCACCTTTTCTCTGTCTCCCTTATTCTGAGTCCCTCCGACCTCATCCCCCACCCCACCCCCCTGGCCCATTTCCAGTCAGACACGTGGAACTTGTCATCTACACGCGCCTTCCTTTCACATCTGTTTAATGCCTACATTGCTTCAAAACAAGCTCATTGTCTCTCTTGTCACAGAGTTTTTTTGATACAGTTGCCTTCCCCTGTCCACGTCTACTCTCTCTCGACTCCTGGAGCATATCCTATTTTCAGCTCTAGAAGTGCCTTCTGCACGTGCCCTATCTTCCATTGCCCCTAACATCATGAATTCCTCCAGCGCTTCCAGGTATTTGCATCCTTAATAAATACGTAACTGAAAAGGCTGTTAGCTGAATGCCCGTCATTCTTACCCACCTCGTTTGCAGTCCTACGTTCCTTCCTAACAGAGAGCCAGAGATCTGGAAGTTACCTTCTCCTTTTTTGGATCCTATATAACCTATCAATCCCCGAGGGCAATGTTGGAGGCATAATTCCTTACCCTAGTTGGATTCCAGCAGATGAGTGGCTTGCAAGGAATCCTGAAGAAGAGGACAGGTTTGTGGGTTTTAGAAATGGTTTTGAAGCTCCCTTGTATTACCAGTTCCGATGAATAATACAGCACTGCTAACTACTTCTTGGTACTTAAAGGTAACAATTAAAATTAAAAAATAATAATAAAATAAAATTTTTTCAAAGTGTTGTTACTTTTTATTGTATGTAAACAGGGAAACTTTTAAAGACATCCCTAGGCATTTACATATATATATGATAAATACTGGGACCAATAAGTGAATTTTCAGTTCACTCCTGCTTAGGAAAGTTAGGTTGAGTGTTCCGAAATTATAGGAAAAGCAGTAGTTGTGTGAATAGATGGAAGTCTTTTCTGATATATTGGTTAGCCATGTATTTACCGACTACCTGATACTAACGTGTATTTGTAGCTACTGTTGTCTGGCCCCATCTGTTTAAATGTTTAACTTCACTGAAGTTTTGCTGTCCCAGATTCTTAACTCCGTATGGACAGATACATGGTTTTTTGAAGTTAAGAAATCAATGTAGCTTTCCCTTTTCCAGCATTTTTCATTAAAGGAAATTGACTTGTCCTGTAGTAGAACGCCATAATTAAGTGGTTTTAATAATTTAAGTACATGAAAGGGAATTAAAAGCTAAGTCATCTCAGTCATGGACACCCTGAGGTTTCTCGCCTGGGATCCCAGCGTTCTTAAGCAAACCTACCCTTCTTTGTCACAATGTGCGTTCTGTTTTTAAACAGAGGCCTCGGATGTGAGCTTATCGGAAACCCAAAATGGACATGTGTCTGAAGAAACCGTGGGAGGTGGGAAGGTTAAAAAATCCCTAAAACAGTCTGTGAATGTGGGCTCGTTAGAAGCCCAGATTGGAGAGATAGCTAAAGAAACCGTGGAAACTGTACAAGTTAAAAAAAAAAAGAAGAAATCTACCATAGTAATCAATGGAGAAGCAGCAACACAGCCTCCCAATTCAGAATCCAAAAAAAAGAGGAAGAAAAAGAGAAAAATGGTGGATGCTGCTGGGCCTGGTAAGTACTTCAGTTTCTTTGAACTTCAGGCATTCAAACAATTTTCACAGTTTCACCTTCTTTCTTTTATTACTGTATTCATACAACATGCAAGAATCCCTATACTCATTAGTGTACCAAAAAATAATCTAGTAGCAAAAAGAAGCAGGGTAGGGGCTGGGGTGTGACTTTTTTTTTTTTTTTTTTTCTGATTAAGATACTGAGAAATGTGTTGTGCTTTTACATTCCCTAACAACTGAAGAACACCTCACTCTTCAGTAAAAGCCTTTGAATTCTAGAAATTTGTTCTTTTTGATGGTTGGCTAGGCTTTTAAACAGACTATATTATGGCATAGTGTTTTAGGTTTATTACCTGTTTTCAAACAGAATTGTGGCATTACACTAAAGACATCTGGGCTAGTACATTCCTATCTTCTAAAGTCTTTATGTCAGTGGACTTTGCATTAATGATTCTTTTAATTTACCCTTTTTTTGTCCCAATTTTTTTTCCTGCTGTAAATTTCTCCTCTTGAAAGGAGACTTAGTAATAATTTGGATATGCAAATTGTATAAAAATAGCAGGTAACTTCTATATAAATGGAACGTTAATTCCCAAGTGAGTAGAATGGCCAGGATGGGGGGAGGCCGGTTTCTTTTGGAAGATGGTTGGATTTGGATAAGCTTACCTGAAGGATAGGCATTTTATTTGAGATGTGAGCAAGCAGAGATTTCAAGGGAGACTGCAACAGGTGTTAAACTATTCAGCCCTCTGCCTACTTTTGGAAATAAAACTTGATTGGAACACTGCAGTGCACATTTGTTTACTTGGTCTTTATTGTGACAAACCCTATGGCCTGCAAAACCTTCACTATTTAGTGTCTGGCCTTTATAGAAAGAAAAAAGTTTTTATGGAAGATTTATGTTTAATGGCATAGTAGGACAAATTAGTGCTTTTTAAGAGTTCAGAAAACCATTAATCACAGCCCTTTTTTTCCTCAGTGGAATATACAGAATTGGATGTAATTAGTATACTTAAACTCTTCAACTTTCAAAAATGTCTTGGTCACTCAAGATACTATAATAGGCCTAAAAAATAAAGTTTTTTTGGCAAATCTGCATGTCCCCTTGGGTTTTTACATATAATTAAATCTTTAGTCATGAAAAAGAGACATTGTTAGCATATTAAAACTGGAAATGTGTTAAGCTTTTGAGAACATGCCTCTTTGCATTACACATCTTTTTATTTTGTGATCCCGTTTGGTATTTTATTTTAACAAAAAAAATTGGGTGGGGGGGGGGTGTTTTCCTTTAAAACCAAAGATACCAAAAAAGCAAAAACTGAAGACAAAGGGGACTCTGAAGAAGGGGCCCAAGCTCCTGAAGAGACAGAAAACAGTGTGGAGAAGCCAGATGGTCAGGAAGAGGACAGTGAAGTGCCCAGCCTACCCCTGGGACTGACAGGTAACTTTAGAAAGTTTTCCAGAGAGACCTTAAACATGGCATGCCTTCTGGATTATAAGATTTGAAGTTTCAGTTATGACTTTTAATTTACCTAGAAAAAGTATTGATGAGAAATATTTTTATATCTAGTTGCTGCTTTATCCACTTTGTGTGCCTTAGTTCTTACTGTTTCTGGTTTTTTCCTTTTCTGCATTCCTAACACTAAATATTTTGATAAGGACACAGACAGCTTTTGGGGTCCTCTGTTCCTTTGGTTTGTTGTTTTCTAAAGCTCATTTCATTTTCTAGCAGGAAGATTATTGACCCAGAAGTTTAACATTGCCCCAGTTATTAGTAAGCAAGGATGAAATTCACATTACTGAGGGACTTTGGCCAGGGTGACTTCCTTTGGCCTCTCTGTAAGTCAAGAGTTTGGCCAAAATCACTTGCTCCAAACCAGAAATGTCTAGTTCCTTGAGTTGTTCGGTGTGGGTTTTTTATTTGTTAAAATATTGAGGCCTAACCCCAGGCTTGCTTAATCAAAATTGCAAAGGTTATGGCAGTGGTTCTCAACCAGGGCAGTTTTGCTTCCTTGGGGGCAGTGACCAGGTCATCCCGGTTTACCGACCAGTTTTAGCATCTGAAGTCCTGCATCTCATAAACCTTCTCAGTCCCAGGCAAACTGAAGGTTGACTACCAACATGTTTGGTTGTCAGAACTGGGGGCAGGCTACCGTCATTTAGTGGGTGGAGGTCAGGGAGGCTGCAGAACATCCAGTAATGCATGGGACGGCCTCTCACAACAAAGAATGATCCAGCCCAAAATGTCAGTAGTGCCAACGTGAACAATAGCTGACTGACAAGCAGGGCAGGTGTGGGGTGGGGCCTCCCCAGGTGATTTTGGTATCTTCCCCTGCTGAAGAACCAGCACACTTAACGTGTGGGTCCAGTCTAAGGGTACGTGGCTGTATCTGACCTCCTCAGTTGTCTTTTGGGAGTGAGATTAACAGCTCTTTTGATTGACTTCGCACTCACTTTCTCTGTACTGGATGCTTTCATATTTTATTTCAGATTTCTTAAGCAATTCATTTCTCTCTGCACCACCCCCCATGCTTGGCATTTTCATTAGACACAAGTCCCTTGATTATATCTCCTCTCCATCCTTTACTGTTTCTAGCCTTTACAAAGCCGTCAGCAGTGGAGAAATTTCAGAAGTCAGTGTCTTTGTCTTAGTATTACGTAGAAATGGTGGGGGTCTAGTCTTTCTTACTGGAAGAAGCTCTTCTCAGCTTGACTCCCACCCATTAATGTTTTCACACAGCAAATCTTAATTTACATAGCTATAGCAGTATTAACTATTAAAGATAAATTTGCTAATGATAAACTCTTTTATTTAGGAGCTTTTGAGGATACTTCATTTGCTTCTCTTAGTAATCTTGTCAATGAGAACACTTTGAGGGCAATAAAAGAAATGGGTTTTACAAACATGACTGAAATTCAGCATAAAAGTATCAGACCACTTCTGGAAGGCAGGTATGATTAACATTGATGTTTGGGCATTGGTACCTATTTTTAGTGCTAGTCATTTATAAAGAAAATGCCAACATGCTCTGTTGATGTTTGCCCTGTGCTTTGAGTTGATACATCAATGCTTCATTAAAATGCTTTAAGTTAACTGATGTTTGAAGAAAAGTGTTCATTTCTGTTTTATAGCACAATTCTTATTTCTGAGTTAGATCTGTAACCTCAGTGATTGATTTCAGTGGTAAAGAAGCTAGGGACTTTGTTTTTCTTATTCACAGTCTAGCCTTGATGTCTGCAATGTGCTAATATGTAGTAGGTATTCAGTAAATGCTTGTTGAATAAGTTGACTAAATGTCTCTCTTTCCTTTCCATTGCTGATATTTAGGGATCTTCTAGCAGCCGCAAAAACAGGCAGTGGCAAAACGCTGGCATTTCTCATCCCTGCAGTTGAACTCATTGTCAAGTTAAAGTTCATGCCTAGGAACGGTGAGTTTCTGATCCGGTGGGTTTTGCTGGTAACTCACTAGAAGTTTATCGTCGCAGTTACGGACTCATGGTGATAACTACAGCTGGACTTTTCCTGTCATTTTTTGCCTTTTAGGAACTGGAGTTCTTATCCTCTCACCTACTAGGGAACTGGCCATGCAGACTTTCGGTGTTCTTAAGGAGCTGATGACGCACCATGTCCACACATACGGGTTGATAATGGGCGGCAGCAACAGATCTGCTGAAGCACAGAAACTCAGTAATGGGATCAACATCATTGTGGCCACCCCAGGCCGTCTCCTGGACCACATGCAGGTAAGGCAACACTTGGGCGGGGGGTGCCTGTCTCCTTGTCTCGTGTGAAACCTGCACCTGTCAGCTAACACGTTTTTCTTTTCCTTGGTCTTTTTAGAATACCCCGGGGTTTATGTATAAAAATCTGCAGTGTCTGGTTATTGATGAGGCTGATCGTATCTTGGATGTTGGGTTTGAAGAGGAATTAAAACAGATTATTAAACTTCTGCCAAGTAAGTGGACGTAATACCTGCATGTGGTTTGCAAAGTAGTTGTTGCAAGTAGGTGAGGGTGGTTCCTCTTTGAAAACTATTCATACTGGAATTTTAATTTAGCCAAGCGAAGTGGTTGTGCCAATCAGCCCTAGAAGTAGTTTGCAAAGCAAGCGTCAGACTTACCAGTAACTTAATGCAGTGGTTTTGCCACTTTAGAGGTTGTAATGCAAGTTAGATAGTCCTAACGTCTGTCTCACTCTTGTCTGTCCCCAGCACCCCATCTTTCTTTTTCTCACCCACCCTGACATCTCCCGGGCAGCCATGAATGTGTTGCCTGCTGTGTTGTGCTTGAGCTGTACATACCTGGGTTAGAGTACTTGCAACGTTATGAACTGTTTATGGCTGTAATAAGGCCATGATCCCATTTATTATATGGTTTGTTTTTGGATGCTTTATTGAAGTATAATTGATACGGTCTGTACATGTTACAAATATTCAGTTTGTTTTGACATGTTTACACCTGTGAATCCCATCACCCCAATCATTGGAGACAACCGTCTTTCGCCATTAAGTATGGTGTTAGCTATAGATTTCTTTTTTGTAGTTGCCCTTTACCAGACGGAGGACGAAAATGATCCTTTCTGTTCCTGGTTTGCTGAGATGTTTTTTGTTTTTGTTTTGTTTATCTGCATATACTGGTTGTTTTTATTAATCCAGAATGGCATGATACAGATACCGTACAGTATGTATATTTATTCATTACAAAAATGGCTTCCAAACCATTAGATGTGAAATTGCAGTAACAGCATAAAACAGTAACATCACAATCAGAAAGAGATGTTAAATTCTATCAAATGCTTTTACCATGTCTGTTAAAATGAACAGATGTTTGTTCATTAAATATTTCTTTAAATTTTAAATTTGCTAACTCAGGAAATTATATCAGTTAATTTTCAGGTATTAAATAACCCTGCATTCCTGAAGTAAACCCCACTTGGTCATGATGCATTATCCTTTTTATATGTTATGTTCACCTTTGCTAAAATTTTGTTTAGAAATTTGGCATCTGTGCTTAGGAATCATTATTGGGTTTTAGTATCAGGGTAATAATGGCTGGCTTCAAAGAATGAGTTGGGAAATAAAAAATCTCCTGGAGATCCTGGAGAGAGTGTGCAGAATTGGTGATATTTTTTCCTTACATGTTTGATAGAATTCACCAGTGTAAGTCTTTGGGGCTGGAGTTTTCTTTACGTGACGATTTTAACTACAATTTCCGTAATAGATACAAAGCCGTTCAGGATTTCTTTTTCATCTCAAGTGAGCTTTAGCCATTTGTCTTTCAGGGAAATTGTCCATTTTATCTAAGTTGTCAAATTTATAGACATAAAGTTGATATTTCTTTCTTAATATCTGTAGTGATACCACACGTCACATTCCTGATAGTTTTCCTCAGTATTTCTAGTGGTGAGGCAATGCTAAAGATTCCCTGAAATATTCGGGTTATTTTTATATGTATCTATTTCAGCACGCAGGCAAACCATGCTCTTTTCTGCCACACAAACTCGAAAAGTTGAAGACTTGGCAAGGATTTCTTTGAAAAAGGAGCCATTGTATGTTGGTGTTGATGACGATAAAGCTAATGCAACAGTGGATGGTCTTGAGCAGGTACTTTTTGTCAAGATCTTACATTTACGGATCATCTTTGGTGTGTCCTTGTAATTGTTTGGAGGATCATCCCAAAAGCAGATGGATTAGTGAACTTTTAATTCAAATATAGTGAATTTGGATATTGGCTGTTTGGCATTACTAATCTTGAATTCTGAATAATTTGATCAGGTCTCTTTATTCTGTCTTTTAATACTGCCTGCCACATAGGAGACACTAATCACTACCAATTGTAAATGCAGTATAAAAAGTGTTATTTAATGATCTTTTGCTCTAAGATGCAAGGTGAGTTAGCAGATGGAGAGGCTGGTTTCAGGCACATTGCTCTGAAAAATTGGAAATGAGGTGACAGAAATCCAACCTAAGTGGAATGAAAACAGAAAGTTGGGTCTTTAGATGAATAAAATATTTCAAATAACAATCTTGCTTAAAAATTCCGTTCATTGTATATTTTTAAAAATGTACTCACTTGCCTTTGTTATCTTGTTTAGGACAGTGCACTTAGGCTGTAGTTATTTGAGATCTTGCTATTTAAGGACCTTTTAAAAAATGAAGGATTGCTATGCCTTGAGGGTTCCAACGTGTAGTGGTGTTACTTTATTATGGTTGCACAAACTGTGGGTAATCAGAAGTCTGTAACCCCAGAAATATGAAAAGTACTTAGTATAGTGATTGCACCCAGTAAAAGGAATCAAAAGAGCTAAAATTAGTCTCAGTTTAGGGATGCTTTGTTATAATGAAGTCCGTAATTTTGCTGTAGGTAAGGCACGATGGTGTATATGCAGTGTTTATCTGTGCTCTCCATCAAATCATACTGCTTTATGAAGCTGAAAATGTCTGATTATTTTTATCTGTTCACTTGAACAACTTCTAGGGATATGTTGTTTGTCCCTCGGAAAAGAGATTCCTCCTGCTCTTTACATTCCTTAAGAAGAACCGGAAGAAGAAACTGATGGTCTTCTTTTCATCCTGTAAGTCTGTGAAATACCATTATGAGTTGCTGAACTACATCGATTTGCCGGTCTTGGCCATTCATGTAAGTGATTATCATGAGTTTATTAAAAAAGTTAACACTTACCAAGTATATGGATTGTGGGGTTTGTGGTATCACTCTCTCTAAATGTAGAATGATCCCATGTGGAGGGAGCTTTGCTGGGTGTGGAAGGATGAGGACCACAAAGGGGTAGGAGATACCATCCACTTAGGGAAATGAGATCTAGGCCAGAGAGTGAAATGAAGCAGGTTAACAACTCCACAGCTGGGGGGTTGTACATCCAGACCTCCCAGAAATGACCTCAAGTTTCCAGCTCTAATGAATGATTTGATTTGATTCTTGATTCTAGGGAAGGCAGAAGCAAAATAAGCGCACAACAACATTCTTCCAGTTCTGCAACGCAGATTCAGGGATATTGTTGTGTACTGACGTGGCAGCTAGAGGGCTGGATATTCCTGAAGTGGACTGGATTGTTCAGTATGACCCTCCAGATGATCCCAAGGTAACCGGCATCCCCGGAGTTTCTCCACAAGGGCTCTATGTTAAGGAATGAAGTTTCTGGTTTCTCTGAGACTCACCATATTTCACATTCAGAGGTTGATCCCGTAGTTATCCAAGTCCTGTTGTACTGCACACTGACTATAGTATTTCTCTGGTGCTGATAATAGCCAGGGCTTTTGTAGGACCCAAGGGGGTGTGCCAAGATTTGAGAGGCCTCAGTGAGGCTGAAGTTAGGAATGTCATGTGCTTGGAATGGTCTGTGAAGAGCAGTAGGTGTTAGAAGAAAATAAAATTCACTGCCAGAAATAGGTAAGATTCTGTAGCATGTGTAGTAAAATAAGTTTTATTAAGTATTGTCAACAAGCAATAGATGACATAAATTGTCAGCTAGCACAAAAACATATTCAAAAAGTTATTTTGAAGATGAAGCACACTTAGTAGTCATTAATGTGAATATCACATCCAGCGGGTATCGGGCCTCAGTCATGGCCCTGTTACCTCTTTGGTCACGGTCCGTGCAGAAGCAGGGGACATGGCTAGTGTGTGTGTGGCACGGCCCTGGGGGAGGAGCACCATCTCGTCCAGATGCGCTGACATGCTGTGTCCACCACCGTACAGGTCCTGGAAAGGCAGGTTCCCATGGAAGTTGGTGTACTAATTCAGGTGTTCTCTCTCCACCAAAGGAATATATTCATCGTGTGGGAAGAACAGCCAGAGGCCTAAACGGGAGAGGGCATGCCTTGCTCATTTTACGCCCTGAAGAATTGGGTTTCCTTCGTTACTTGAAGCAATCCAAGGTAAAGATCTTGGTTTGGAAAATCGTAAGCTGGGAAGATTCCTCTTGGTAGGAATTGCAAGTATGCGCTATTCCCGAAAATGGCCCTTGTGCCTTTGCTCTAGAATGCCCTTTTTTGGATCTTCAGAATGCTGGTTTGGTTGAGCTTTGCAGTCTTGTGGGACGCCATCAATGATCTCCTGTCACTGGCGCTCCCCCAGCTCGAGTGCTCATCCAGCTGTCCTCTTACCCGCTACCTGTCTTCTCTGCAAGACTGCAGGCTCTGAGGGCGGGACTTGGGCAGCTGTTTCTCCAGCACCTCTCTGAGGTCTGGCATTTTTGCAGTTTCCTAATAAGTGATGACTGGTGAGAGATCCTTCCCATAGGGGTGTGTGGTCATTGTGAGCTCTGGTATCACAGACCCTAGTCACAGGGCAGGGGGCGGTAGGACAGCTCTCCTGACATGCAGGGAGGGGCCTGTGGTCCTTCTGACTAGAAGCATCGGGCTGCCTCATGTTGCATCCATAGAGCTCCTTCTGTAGAGAAAAGGGCTTCATCGACTCACTGTCCCTGTCTAGTCCCTTGCCTTTCCTTTCAGGAAGGGTCCTCAGCCCAATGCATGTGAAGGTGGTGGAAGTAAGCTAAGACTTTTCCCTTGGCTTCAGGAGACTAGAGGAGTGGCTCTCTGTCCTGAGGGAGTCATACAGGCCTGGCTGTCCTTCTGGTTCTTCATGGGACAGGACGCTTGTCACTGCTCCATCATCTACAACTCTGAATATTGATCCATCCTGGTTTACTAATCTTCGTGCTTTTGTTTTCTAGGTTCCATTGAGTGAATTTGAGTTTTCCTGGTCCAAAATTTCTGACATTCAGTCTCAGGTATGTTTGGTATTTTTATTTGTGTGTTTTTTGTGTTTTGTTTTTTTTTTTAAACATTTGTGACGAAAAGGTAGCCTCCGTTGGTAATCACTGTCCTCTGATTCTCCCTTTTCATGAACCAGGTTTGGACTGTGATCCTTTAGGGTTCTTGCTATGCTGCTTATCACATTCCTATGTTTCCTACCTTGTTCCAGTTCATACCTTATAAGAACTTTGACATTCTTCTTACTGCACCCTGATTTTGCAAATATTACAAAACTTGGAGCACAAGTGAATTGGAACAAATGTTTTTTTACAGGATGGTTTTATTCTAATATGTATGAAGTCTGCTTTTGTATTTTATTGAAACCAATGTCTTTTTCATTTCAGCTTGAAAAATTGATTGAAAAGAACTACTTCCTTCATAAGTCAGCCCAGGAAGCATATAAGTCCTACATTCGAGCATATGATTCCCATTCTCTGAAACAGATCTTCAATGTTAATAACTTAAATTTGCCTCAGGTTGCTCTGTCGTTTGGTTTCAAGGTGCCTCCTTTTGTTGATCTGAGTATCCTTTTCTTTGTTATCAGGAGTTCATCCGGGGACTGAGGGACAAAAGGTTGACAGAGGGGCACTTGGTTTGGTGTGTGGTCCGGCGAGGTCTGGTCACTGTCTGCTTGTCAGCGCTAGCACGCAGTAGGCAGGGGTTAACTGTCGCGGTGGGGGTTACACACACAAGACAGCCTGTGCTTTAGGCCTTTAGGAATTTGACAGGCAGACAGGGAGAGCCGGAGTTGAGCGTTCTGGAGAGACGCCCAGGGGGGTGCAGCTGCAGGCCTTGGGCTGTTGTGAGGCTTCCCTATACAAAGTCATGGAGAGCAGCATGCCCTGGGGCTGGAGAGAGAAGATGGGACCTCAGAGTGTTTATCCCCTCAGAACCATGGAAGGATTTCGTACGAGGAAGTTGCAAGACTAGCAAAAGAAAATAACCCGTAAGTGCTACTCAGGGTAAAAGGCAAAGGAAACCCTTGCAGTTGCTTCTGTTGCAGTTGATCACCTGTACTTCATCCTCATGTTTTCCACCGAGGAAACGAACAGCGAAAGTGAGGCCTGTGAGCTAGCGCTGTGGCTCCAACTCCCGAGGGGACGAGACGGGGGGGTCACCGTCGCCCTCGTAGGCAGTAAGTGTCTAGTGTGGTGTGTACTTGCCGAATCGTTGAGGAAGGAAGAGCAACTCCTTCAGTTGGTTAAGCATTCCCGAATCCACTCTGAACGGAGGTGAAAGTC
Organism: Mirounga angustirostris; assembly: GCF_029215605.1. Taxonomy (NCBI): domain Eukaryota; kingdom Metazoa; phylum Chordata; class Mammalia; order Carnivora; family Phocidae; genus Mirounga; species Mirounga angustirostris. The sequence goes on along the minus strand of NW_026991711.1, from coordinate 96,312,121 downwards.
ATTTGTTTTGACATGGAGGGTGGTTTTTACTGTGTTTCTGTAGACTTGCTGATGTGTACCTCTCAACTCCTTGTAAATAATTGTCTTCAGTTTAGTTGTGCAGAAAACCATATCAGTATCTGTAACATGGCTGTTACATTGGCTTAAAAGTCACACCTGCTCATTGTAGTCCATGATCACGTGACCACTCCAGACTTCCTGGAAATGGGTCATGTGGGCTCACGGTCACATTTTCGTGGTGCAGGGAGGGGTTGTGGGAGCGGAGCAGGGGGGTACATGCTGGTTTGTTCTCTGTATGGATATTAGATGGGAGCTCATGGTCTTCGAGTTGCTTGATTTCCTTAACCTTCACCTTTAGACGTGAACAGCAATGATGGCAAGCTTAAAAAGAGAGGAGGCGGCGGCGGCTTCGGCTACCAGAAAGCCAAGAAAATCGAGAAGTCCAAAATCTTCAAACACATTAGCAAGAAGTCCTCCGACAGCCGGCAGTTCTCCCACTGAAGACACGCCTTCCTTTCGTCTTGAATAGCCTTGTCCTGAAGTGGATTTTTTCCCTTTCTCTAACAAAGGAATTGCTGTGGCTTCAGGATTGGGACTGATGGAACAGGAGTATGAGTTGACGTGGGTTGCAAGCACCAGGCACTGATACTTCCAGGAGCTACCGCTCTTATTTGGGGATGTAAAACAGAGTTCAATTTTTCTAGGTTGTTCAAGAGCAAAGCAAGGGATCTTTTGGATTTTGTTATGACGACAGAGTATTTTAAATCTTTTACCTCTAAATTTGTCATTGTTTTGGGGGGGTGGGGTATTTTTCATTTAAAATCAATTAACATATAATGTATTAATGGTTTCATAGGTGGAGTTCGGTGATTCTTCAGTCTTACATAACACCCAGTGCTCATTACATCACTGTGCCCTCCTTAATGTCCTTCACTCAGTTCAACCTGCCTTAGAAGGTTGAACTTAGAAGTGACCTGGTACACTGGGGGTGGTGACGCAGAAGATTGTCTCAGGTTTTTTGTTTTGGGGTTTTTTTGGGGGGGGGTTGTTTTTTTGGTTTTGGTGGTTTCTTGGACCTTAACCATAGTTCCTGACCTCCCCTGAAAATGCTACTGTGGCTAGGAAGCACCTTTAGTGTAAGGTGGTGTTGGTTTTTATATATGCCAGATTTTAAAGCAGTGAGCCTTTCCCATTTTTTTAAGAGCACAAAGTGTGGGTTATTTGTCATTGTTATTTGAATAAAGCACCCTTAGCAGTCCTAACATTTGTTGGAAGCAGTGGGACTCTGAGATTTTTGAGCCTCATTTACACCAATATAAGTGTAATAATCTGCTGTTCTCCATTTAATAACTTAGCAAAAACCTTCTTGAAAAAGGCACAAAGCGATGACACCGCTCATTCAACTCTGTTTCGAGTGGTTTGGATTTTGGTGAACCCTTCCAACTCTGCAGACTACTCAGGAGGCAAAGCATCTTTTTGAGAAAAATTTCCCCTTCCACAACTGTGAAACAAAAATAGGTTTATGATGAAATTTGGAAATGAACAGCAGTCAGAAAAGAGCAGCAAAAGATGGGGGTTTCGTCATGTAGGGTTTTTGTTGTAGGAACTCTTGACTTCCAGAGTATTTCCTGTGTCTTGTCTCATTTCCAGTGCATTTTAGAACGATCAAATGGTTACGACATTTTGATCAATTTGAAACCAAAGGTGCTGGCATCGTTTTGCTGTTGTGCCAGTTAATATTCATAGTCTCCTGTTAAATATGAGGACACTGAGAACTTCAAATGTGAACAACCTGATACAATAGCATCCCAGTAGTAAAAACGAAAAGTGATCCTTTGAGTCTGGGCTTGACCACTGTACCCCTGGCTGGACCTGTCCTAGGGTTCAGGCCTTGACTGCTGGACTCCTGGCATTGAAGAACTCTTCATCTAAAACATCCAGTAACTTGTTTTTCTTTTTTGTTTCAGGAATAATCACGTCTCAAAAAATACACAAAAACAAAGGGAAAACTCTTTAATCACAGAGCAGGGGTAAAAACTGTCGATATTTTTCGTACATAGCCATCGGGTTTTGTATACGTACTTTTAAATTTTCTATCAGGAGTGAAGTCATCCTTTACCCCCTACTTGTAACCAGCTTGTTTCATAACGTGTTATTTTCCTGTGTCATTAAATAACTAACGTCCGTTTTATATTTCATTTATGACTACCTTTTGTTAATAACCCTTGCTTGGTCTGCCTAGACCAAGGTTCTAGGTCCCTGCTTATCACAGAGGGGCTCTCCTATCTTAGCCTGTCTCGTGCTCCTATTTGTCCTGCCATGGTTGACGTCCAGTAGGAGTAGAAGTGAGTCTGCAGAGATTTTATAAGTTAAGTACGTAAAGAGAAGGTGGAAGGACAGTGCTTTCTATAGTAATGGCTCGTTCCAGGTACTTGCGGAGTCAGGAGGTTCTGCTGGCAGGATGGCGCAGACGAGGGACTTCCAGACAGCCAGTCTTGACCAACCTGGCCAGGATTCAGATGTGAGGGGGCCTAGAATCAGAAAGAGGGTCAGGGCAGCCCCGTGTGCAAGGCTCATTTGCACAAGAGGAAGGGATCCTTGGGCTTCTGTGCTGAGAACACAGCCTCTGGTGGCATGTGTTGGGGCTGTTAACTTGACAAATAGGATTAAGTGGCTTCAGCCAGGAAGGTTAGGTAGCATGAGCAGGGAGCCAGGCAGATCACTCCGTGCCAGGAGAAACCTCTGGGTCCTCTGGGCTGCCACGTACAGTAAGTGCTTGCCTATCTAAGTTTGTTTTTGTCTTAACTGGCCATGTTGGTGTAAGTAAGGCCAAATTCAAGATACCCAAAAAGGATCTTTATTGAAAAATAGGTAGTGGTTAAAAATGAGTGCTCTGGAACCAGAGTGCCTGCATTCAGATTCCAGTGGTGCCTCTTTTCTGGGTCTATTAAATGAGGAAAGCAAAGGAATAAAACCTACAACATAAGGCGGTGGGAACTGAATGAGCTAACGGAAGTGCGTGGTAGCGTGCCTGGTGCACAGCTCCGTACCTGTCCTCTGTCTGTTGAGTGCATCCCCCAGGAAAGGTTTGCTGTTCAGTAGCATCGAGTACAGTGACTCGTCAAAAATCCTGAGCCAGCGTGGGCCTTTTGGAGTACAGTCAGGATTTCTGGCCGTTCCTGGAATTGTGATCTGGCCCAGGTTTTAGAAAGTGCTCCAGCTCAGCAGCTTCCTAGGGCTACTCTCCGTTGTACTAGGTGTTAGGTGGAGGCAGTAATTGTGCCTTCGGGTAATCCTAGGTTGTCATGAATTGAAAGTCTGCTAGGTGCCAGAGGACAAGAATAAGGATGGCCAGGCTCCTCTTAGGAACCTGGTTACAGTATAGAGAAGGGAAAGAGGTGCCCTAAACAATTGGCAATATTGTTTTCCAAGTTGTGCAATGGATGCACAAAGAGATTCCAGCCATTTCTAAGCCTGGGAAATCTGCATTCTTGGATTCTGGTAAACATTAGCTGGTGGAAAGGTAATGGAACCTCCTTTGCCTATAGAAGGTAGCCCTCTGTTCTGGAACAGGAGTTTCCAGATGCTGGTTGTGCTAGACTGGCTACTTAAGAAACACCAACATGTTTTAAGCTTTTCTTGCTCCGTGTCTAGGAGATTGTGATTTGCGCCTTTGGTGGGGCAGAAGAACCTCTGGAGAGTTCTCATGTACGGGTAGGTTTGGGAACATCCATATGAATATAGCCTCTTATTAAACCTTTATGTTCTCATCTTGCAGGGTGAAAATGCCCAATACAGGAAATGGTGTTAGGATGTTTAGTCATCCACAAATGGGTGGCCCAGAGGAGGCACACAGACCAGGCTTTCCAGAGGGAACAGCTGTGAGTGGGTTTGAATGGCTCCCCACTGCCTCCAGCCGAAGCCTCGAGATCCCCCGTTCAGTTGGAATGTGGTTGATGGGTGTTGGCACAAGAGAGGAAACAGGTTTGCCTTGGCCACTTGTATAGGACTCCGCATCCTCATCTGTGTTTAAGGGGGAATGTGACAATTTTTTTTTTAAAGATTTTATTTATTTGACAGACACACAGCGAGAGAGGGAACACAACCAGGGGGAGTGGGAGAGGGAGAAGTAGGCTTCCCGTGGAGCAGGGAGCCCGATGTCGGGCTTGATCCCAGGACCCTGGCATCATGACCCGAGCCAAAGGCAGATGCTCAACAACTGAGCCACCCAGGCACCCCGGAATGTGACAATTTTAACTGGATGACACTAGTGGACATTTTTTGTTGGGGACGCTGCCCAGCGTCTAACCTTCCTGTGTTTGGAGACCATGCCATTTAAAAATGCCCTGCTGGGTCTTCAAAGCACTTCGCATCAGAAAAGTCCCCTGCAGCCAGGACTGGCCTGCGACCTAGCTTTGACAGATGAGCTATGCCTGCCCCGGCCACTGAAGGAGGTACTAGTGAAGTAGGCGGCAGCCTCATCATCCCGCTCCAGAGGCCGCGGCATCAAGATCAGAGGGCACTCTGGCTGGGCCACCCAGGCGACGGGCATGACCAGCTGCGGTCTTCCAACCCTGGCCCCGTAGCCATCTGTGATTGCCATTCTTTCAATTCACTCCTTTTTAATGAATTCAGAGTAGCTCTCTGTTGCTCATAACTGAGAAGCCAAGGCCCCTCTAACATCTAGTGATTTTCAGACTGGGTTTCTCGCTCTCCCTCTGTGGCTAAAATGTCAGGGTTGCTCCCCATCCTTCAAACTCTCCATGCCCAGAGCTGCCCTGCTCCAGAGCTCACGGGGAATGGTGGGTTCGGAGCAAGGCCGGGACTGGAAACATGAAAGGCAAGGATGTATCAGAGGAAGAACGAGTGGCCCAGCTCGCCACCTCTCGGGACAGGTCCTGGAAAAGCTGGTGCGGAGCTGGAGGCAGGAGAAAGTGGTACCCTCGGCATCGCTCAGCCTGTTGTGTGAAAAGTTTTCATTTCTCTTGGGAATATACTTAGGGGTAGAATTGCTGGACAGAGATCGATCGATCTATCTACTTACTTATCTAAAGAGAGATTTATTATAGAAATTGGCTCACCCGAGTGTGGGAGCTGAGAAGTCCCCGATACGCCATCTGCAAACTGGAAACCCAGGAAAGCTGGTGGTGCGGCTCAGTCCCGTTCCTGAGGTCTGGGGACCTGGAGGAGATCCAGTGGTGTGTGTCCCAGGCCACGTCTGAAGGCCCAAGAACCAGGAGCACCAAGGTCCAAGGGCAGGAGAAGATGAGTGGCCCAGCTCAAACAGGGAGAGGGCGATTCGCTCTACTCCTGCCTTTGTGTTCTCTTTGGGCCCTCAGTGAATTCAATATATATTTAAAAATTACAAGTTTCAGATATACTTGGAAGGGAAAGCCACCAAAATAGTGGGGAATACTTAGGTTTATGTTGTCTTAATGAAAATAAATGTATTTGGCTAAGAATGTGGGGCCCATCCGCTCAGACCAATGCGACGTGCAGGAAAGAGACTAGGTTTTCTGCACCGTCAGTCAACAGAGGTGGTGGAGTCGAGGAAGAGTGAGCCCAGGGTTGGGGGTGGGGGCTAAGCAAAGGCCGTCCTGTGCCCACAGCCCCCTCCGTGCCCCATGGTAACACAGCCCCTCATCAGATGGGTGATTGCACGGTGAGGGGAAGCAGACAAACGCAAATATCATCAGGAGCGGAGTCCCCTCTGCTTGTTTTCACACCTGAAGGAGGACCTGGGAGAAGATTACTGACTGAAGAAGTCTCACCTCCTCCTCAAGAGCCTCCGGGTACTGCGCATGCCCCCCTGCTTTGGTAAAAGCCCAACCCCGGAAACCCAGTGTTGGTGCATCTATATGGTCACCCCTGTTCTGCCCATCCCTGCTACAGCCTAAAACGAACTTCCAGGCTGGAAGCTCATCCTCCGGTTGGTCACAGGCCAGGCGGGCAAGGGTAGCATCCTGCTGCTTCAGCTGCCTTCCCTGCACCTTGATGTGCCTGGCAGGTGGAGAGCCGAGCCAGTCTCCGATGCTTAATGAAATGTCAAATGTTGAATGTCCAGTAGTTTGTATTTATTTACTTACTAGGGAGTTAGAACACTTTTCATTATCTTCTTTAGCCATTTGTATTTCTTCTTTTTGGATTGCCTCATTAGGACCTCTGTGTGCTTTTTTCTAACACTGTATTTTGAAAAAATTCGAACATAGGGCAAAGTTGAAAAAAATGATTCAGTAATACCCATCAATTTACCACTGACATTGTACCACTAATATTTAATTATACTTTCAGTCTGCTTTTATTTGGAATTTTGCTTTTTTATTTGTTGCATTGCTTTATCTATTAGCATTAACCCTTTATTTATGATCACATGTTCTAGCTCCTTGATGGAAGGATTTCTCTAGTTTATTGACTTTCTCTATTCCATACTTCTGCATACGTTCCTCTCTTCACCTTCTATGTTGGTTCACTTTCCTTCCTATCAAAATTCAGGGCCCGGTTGTCTGTCTGCAATTGTAACTGCTTCTTTATCATTCATTAGAAAATTTGTATTTTAAGTGAATCGATATACCAAAAATGCAGTAATAACTTAATCTACTTATGAAACAAGGCACTGGTCTGGGCATCAGGAGTCCTGGACCAGTGTGATTTGGGATTTCACCATTTTGGCCCTCAGTTCACTCATCTACAAAAAAAGAAAGAGGGTAAGATAGATTTTCTGGATCTGCCATTCCATTTTATGGAAAAAATAGAATAATAGTGGGATTACATTTTAAATAGAAATTAGATTCCAAATTCAGGCCATAATGTAGAAAACTTATATAGTTAAACTTTCCCTAGAAAATTCATTAAATCACCTAAAAAATACAGCGTGAATGTCTCTTGAGTGACCATTGGTGGTCATCAATGCTAGGTTCATTTTGGCCGTATTTTGCATGCCTGATTAGAGATTTGACATAATACTTCTCAGTAAATCCAAACAAAACTGATTGTTTCTCCTGAAACAGACTTTTTTTTTTTTTTTTTGGAGGACAGGTGAAGTGATTGTCTTTTTTTTTTTTAATATTTTATTTATTTATTTGACAGAAAGAGACAGTGAGAGAGGGAACACAAGCAGGGGAGTGGGAGAGGGAGAAGCAGGCTTCCCGCTGAGCAGGGAGCCCCATGTGGGGCTCGATCCCAGGACCCTGGGATCTTGACCTGAGCCGAAGGCAGACGCTTAAGGACTGAGCCACCCAGGCATCCCAGTTGTCTTTTTTTTTTTTTTAAGGGGACAGGTGAAGTGACTGTCTTGACTTTAGAGGTCATTTCCAATGGGGGAAAATGCTTGTCTCACACTCAGTCAAGTGAGATCCTCACTGTGATAGAAACATGGAACCTGACACCAGCTTCAGATGTAGCAGGTGGACAGCTCCCACGTCACTCCCTCTTCCTCCAGGGAGCACGCTCACTGGAGAGTGGAACTGTGTCTGTTGGGGGCTTTCATCTCTGATAGGACACTCAACCCCCAAAAGGGCCTAAAGTATAAAGGGCTTTTCTCCACCATCTAACGAGAAGTCTAGGGCTTGGGGATTCAGGGTTGGTCATTAATTGCTGTGTGATCTTCTCTGTGGTTTCCTTTTTTTTTTTCCTCATGGTGGCAAAAAGGTTACAGCAGCTCCAGGAATCACAGCTTCACGTGACAATATCCAAAAGCAAGAAGGAAGGCAAGTTTCTCTTTCAGTCTCTTTCTCTTTTTTTTTTCCCTGAGAGGTAAATATCTTCCTAGATTACCCTAGCAGTTTATCGTTCAATGTGTGGACCATGGACCAACAACACTTGAGAGCTTTTTGAAATGAGAAATTCAGACTCCACCCCAGACCTATTGAACCATGATCATTTTCCACAGCAGCTGGACCATTTTGCATTCTGGCAGAAAAGATTAAGAGTTCCAATTTCTCCACATCCTTGACAATACTTGTTATTTTTCATTTTTTATTTATTTTTTAAGATTTTATTTTATTTATTTGACAGGGAAAGAGAACGTGAGAGAGGGAACACAAGCAGGGGGAGCAGGAGAGGGAGAAGCAGGCTTCCTGCCAAGCAGGGAGCCCGATGTAGGGCTCGTTCCCAGGGTCCTGGGATCATGACCTGAGCTGAAGGCAGATGCTTAACGACTGAGCCACCCAGGCACCCCTATTTTTCATTGTTTAAATTATAGCCTTCCTAGTGGGTGTAAAATGGTATCTTGTGAGTTTAATTTGCATTTCCCTGGTGACTAATGTATTTAAGCCTCTTTTCATGTGCTTGTTAGCATTTGTGTATCTTCTTTGGAAAAATGGTCATTCGGATCAAAAGTGGGTTGTCTTTATGGTTGGTTGTTGTTGAGTTGAAATAGTTCTTTATTTTAGAATCTAGACCCTTATCAAATAGGTCATTTGCAAAGATTTTCTCCCATTTTGCAGGTTGTCTTTTACTAGTGTTTTTTGATGCACAAAATTTTTTAATTTTAAGTTTAATTTACCAATTTTTTTCTTTTTTTAAGATTTTATTTATTTATTTGACAGAGAGAGACACAGTGAGAGAGGGAACACAAGCAGTGGGAGGTGAAGAGAGAGAAGCAGGCTTCCCAGAGAGCAGGGAGCCCGATGTGGGACTTGATCCCAGGATCCTGGGATCACGACCTGAGCCCAAGGCAGACGCTTAACTACTGAGCCACCCAGGCGCCCCTCTTTGGTTGCTTGTACCTTTCGTGTTATATTTAAGAAAATATTACCAATGCTAAGATCATGAAGATTTTCCTTTATGTTGTCTTCTAAGAGTTTTATACCTTTAACTCTTACATCTTGGTCTCTGATCCATTTTAGTTAATTTTTGGGGGTATAGCTCAGGGGTAGAGCATTTGACTGCATTTTAGTTAATTTTTGTGTATGGTGTGAGGTAAGGATGTAACATCATTCTTTTATGTGTGGAGATTCAGTTGTCCCAGCTCCATCTGTTGAAGAGGATGCTTTTTTCCCCATTGAATGGTCTTGGCATTGTTGTCAAAATCAGTTGGCCATAGATATATGGGTCTATTTCTATACTCTCTATTCTGATGTTCTATTGTCTATCCTTCTGCCAGTACCACACTATTTTGATTATTGTGACTTTGTAGTAACTTTGAACTCGAGAATTCCTTCAACTTTGCTCTTTTTCAAAATTGTTACAGCTATTTAGGGTCCCTTGAGAGTCATGAATTTTAGGATTAAGTTTTCCATTTCTGCAAAAAAGCCATTGTAATTTTCAGAGGGATTGCGTTGAAATGGTAGATCACACTGGGGTAGTTCTATCTTAACAATATTGTCTTCTAATACATGAACACAAGATGTCTTTCCATTTATTTAGTTCTCTTAAAATTTCTTTCAGCAATGTTTTGTAGTTTTCATTTACAAGTCTCACACTTCTTTGGTTAACTTTATTCCTAAAGTTTTCTTTGGTGCTATTGTAAATGGAATTTTTCCTTAGTTTCCTTTTTGAATCACCCAGTTGTTTGTATATGGAAATATAACGTGGGACGCCTGGGTGGCTCAATCGGTTAAGCGTCTGCCTCGACCCTGGGGACCCTGGGATTGAGTCCCGCATTGGGCTCCCTGCTCATTGGGGACTCTGCTTCTCCCTTGGCTCCTCCCTCCTCATGCAGGCTCTCTCTCTCTCTCTCTCTTTTGCAAAAATGAATCTTAAAAAAAGAAAGACATATAACCCATTTTTGCATGTTGATATTGTAACTTGCAACTATAATGAATTCATTTATTAACTTTTAATATTTTTTATTCTTTAGAGTTTTTTACATGTAAGATCATGTTATCTGTGACTTGCTTCCTTTCTAATATGGATGCCTTTCATTTCCTTTTCTCATCTAATTGCTGTGGCTACAACCATGGTGAACAGAAGTGGTGACAGTGAGAATCTTCGTCTTTCTTAATCTTAGGGGAAAAGCTTTCTGACTCTCACCATTGAACATGATGCTAGCCGTGGGTTTTTCATCTCTATCCTTGCTTATGTTGAGGAAGTTCCCTTCTAATTCTAGTTGATTAAGTGTTTTATCTTGAAAGGGTGTTAGATTTGTCAAATGCTTTTTTTAATTATATGCTGGTATAATTTTTTAAAGATTTGGAAACAGCACCCAAAGGTCAGCTTTCCCCCATTTCATATTCAAAACATGCAAGAAAGAGAAAGAAAAGAAAGCATTTTTATTTTCCACTGTGATTGCCATTCCTGAAGTCCTTAATGGAAATAATGGCTAGTATTTGGGGAAGTTTTTAAAGAAAGACAATCTGAGAATTTCCAGATTTTGTCATGAAGTCAATCATGGCAGGGTAAGGGTGGGTCTGGTTGTAGTAACTTCCATAGCCCTGTATCGTTTCATCCTCAATAAAGAACACTGTGATCCTGTGAGTTTCATATCTGGCCAACAGAATATAAATGTTACCCCAAAAAGACAACAAGGACTAGCAGCTTTCTTGACTAGATGAGTTCAACTGTCTGATTGCTCAGGAAACAGAAAAATCCCCATTGGACCGTACAGGCATAACACAAAACATTCAAAAGAGAAAAAACAGAGAAAACAAGAAAATCTTCCATGACAAGATCATCTGGGAAGCGAAAAGCATTTTTTTTTTTTTTTAAGATTTTATTTATTTGAGAGAGGGAGAGCAAGAGAGAGCACAAGCAGGGAGAGGGGCAGAGGGAGAAGAAGCAGCAGACTCATGACTGAGCAGGGAGCCCAATGAAGGGCTCGATCCCAGGACCCTGGGATCACGACCTGACCCAAAGACTGACGCTTAACCAACTGAGCCACCCAGGTGCCCCAAGTGAAAAGCAATTTGAATGGAGAGCTTCATAGCACAAAATGTGAGCTCCTTGAAAGCAGTTAAGTCTTTTCATAATTTTTTACTTTGCTCCTTTGTGCGTGATTTAATTTGTATCTATTTCCAAAAAGATATACACTAAAAACCCAACAAGACCATGAGTAAGAGAAACAAAGCTAATTTATTAAAATTACTGCAAAGAAAGGAGACAGAAATATGCAAAAATAATTTCTGCAATTAAGAATTAAATATTAGCTGGGCGCCTGGGTGGCTCAGTTGGTTAAGCGACTGCCTTCGGCTCAGGTCATGATCCTGGAGTCCCTGGATCGAGTCCCGCATCGGGCTCCTTGCTCAGCAGGGAGTCTGCTTCTCCCTCTGACCCTCCCCCCTCTCATGCTCTCTCTATCTCATTCTCTCTCAAATAAATAAATAAAATCTTTAAAAAAAAAAATTAAATATTAGCTACAATGAGCTACCACTTCACGTCACTAGGATATCCACAGTTTGAAAAGTGGAAAATATCAAGTGTGAGTGAGAATGTGGAGAAACTAACTTGTATACGTTGCTGATGGAGAACGAAAGGGTACAGGCACTGTGGACCACAGGTTTGGTGGTTTTTCGGTGGGTTACACACAGCATTACCATATGACCCAGCAGGTGTATTTTCCACCACCAGGTGTATACCCAAAGGAATTGAAGACAGGGACTCAAACACTCACTCCCATGTTCACAATAGCCAGAAGGCAGAAACAACCCAGCATCCACCAACAGATGCATGGTGAAACAAAACGTGGTTTACACATTTCAACTGCATATTATTCAGCCATAAAAAGGAATGAGATTTTGATCCATGCTGCAACACTTGCCCCAGCCTCAGTCCCAGCTCCCTTCCCTCCCCACGTACATCAGTGAACTTGTCACCCACCTTGTTTCCTTCCGCCAACCTTGTCCCAACGCTAACCCAATTGTATAAACTGCTGGCAAAATAATCCTCCTAAACACACACCCAGGAAGGGGGCAAGCACAGTGGCTCGTGCCCGGTGCCCTCTCTCAGACTCCCATCATAATGTGCCCACAGCCCAGGAGGGGGAAGTGTACCTGCAATGGAACAGCCAGAAGTTCAGGACCAGCTATACCTGTCGTGAAATTTGGGTCATTGTTCTCCTTTACAACAACTTAAAAATTAGTGATTTTTGTTAAAATTAGGTCAAATTGGGAGTGATTTTCAACTACTGGCATCAAGTATTATGAAGTCTCTGCCCCCCCGGTGCCAACAGTCAGAGTCACCAGTACCTAAGCATGCTTCATGTGTCCCAATCCTGCTCCAGCGTGCCTACTTGTTCCTCACCACTTTTGAGTATTGGATGTCTTTGTCTGGTGGACAGAGTTCTTCCAAATCTGATGTCTAACCCCAGTCGAGCTTATCCAAGCCCTATACCTAGCTCCCTCCCACCCCACAACAAATGGTGTCCGCTTTGCTCATGTACAACTCCTATTTCACAAACTAGGGATGTTCCTTCTCAAATCGTTCGAGCAATTTCCTCTACCTGAAGCCTCCTATGCCATTCCTGGTCCATTTCAAATCCTACCCCTGGGCAAGTCCCAGCTCTTACCACACCTCCTCCAGGAAGCCTCCCCTCAGGCCTTGCAGCCCATCAGTGCTTTCCTGTGAATGTGTTGTTTGAATGGTAGCTCATGATTCTTTATTAGTCATCGTCTTGTGTTGCTACCCATCTATTTCATGTGTATTTCTTTTTTTGTCCATCAAATCATGTCTTCTCATGGCTGTTGCAGGTCATGTTCCCTGGGACACAGGCGCTGAGGTGGAGATTAGTGTGCAGGAGGTTAATCAGGTGTGACATAGGGGGAAACATCTCCTTTGGGAATGAACGGAGGTTTGGGCTGAGGGAACAGCTGAACCTTGATCTCGCTAATGTCATAGCTAACCCCATTGCCAGGTTCAGAAGCTGTGACTGACCCTTCCGAGTCTCGAGTTGGGCAAAGGGGGCCAGGACTGGAGAGTCTGTGTTGATCCTGGCTGAAGGCTGCCCCCGGAAGGGGCTGCGACTTTGGGCGAGGGACTCCCTCAGCGGAGGCAACTCCAGAAGGAGCTGGGGGTGGAGGCCCATCTGTGGCAGCAGCCCCAGGGGACGGAACAAGTCCTTCAGGCCAAAAAGGAGACCTGGGTGTCAACTATGGTAGCTTAAAGAGGAAGTGAGGGAAGAAAGGGGGAGAATGGAGGGAGAGAGGAAGGGGGAAGGAGTCCACCATGCTAACTTGCCGGGTGTCATCTGGAACAGACAGTGACGAGGTAGTCACTCCCTTATTAAGGGTGCAGGAGGACTGTGCTGAGCAGTGAAGTGTCCTGACCAAAGGGCACTCTGCTGGCCACCGCTGAGCTGGCGCCAGCGCCCACATCTTCAGGCTCCAGAGATCCCACTTTGTTCTTTGATCAGTTGGCAAACCAAGCCTCAGGTCAAGAAGTATGTAGAGAGGCTGCAGGAAAAGTGGGTGCCCAACAAAGAAAGAAAACCTTGAAAGCCCTCTGCTTTCTCTGTAACCCGGAGAGACGGAGAGAAAAATTTCATACAAGGAAAACGATCCATTGCATAAACTATGTTTTTCAAGGTAGAAGTCAAGTTTGCCTGAACTTTAAGAGTATCCAGAGACCAGACTCTCTGTAAGGGCCAGAAAAAAAGTTCAGGCTTCATGAGATAAAAGTGTGCCTGAAATGTGTTGGGATCAGAAATTATAAACATCAAAGAAGGTCCATGGAAGAGGCATGATAATCCCACCCATAGGAAGTCACATTCCAACAAAAAGAAAGATCAAAATGAGAGCGAGGCGGGGGGTGGGGCGGAGTGCAGAAAGCAAGGGGGCCAAGAAGAGCCCAGTCAGTGTGATCCTGGTGACTTGAAAGCATTATTCCCTGCTTTCCACTTCAGAAGTTCATTGAGGCAATTTCTCCCCCTCCTGCTCCCCTCCTTCACTCCCCCCCACTGCTTCCCCCCCGCCCCCCATCACAGCAGGAACACAGGAACCACAGGGGCCTCTACTGCAGCAGGAATTTGAAGTCATCTCAGAACCAGATAATAGTCCCCCGGACTGAAAGTCTAGGGCTTCCGGAAATCATAATACCTCTGCCCTCAAGGATCATGGGCAAAATTGGGATTTTCATCCAGGAGTGTGAGGCAGAACAGGGAGTGAGGGATTTTTCTCAGAATCTGTACTTTTTCCAAATAATTCATGCTTTTCAAAACTTTGCAGCCAAAATTCACCAACAAGGAGCGCTTGGGTGGCTCAGGCTCAGTGGGTTGAGCATCAGGCTCTTGGTTTTCGGCTCAGGTCATTGTCTCAGGATGGGGGATGGAGCCCCAAGTCTGGCTTTGTGCTCAGGACAGACTCTGCTGGAGATTCTTTCTCTCTCCCTCTGCCCTTCGCCTGAGAGAGCTCAGGCTCTCTCTCTCTTTCTCTCCCTCTCTCAAATAAATAGATGAGTAAAATCTTTTTAAAAACATACATAAAATTCACGAACAAGCAATAAATTGTAGGATATTTCCTGATGGCTCTCTGTATTCATCCTATAAATCTATATATTAAACTTACCAAGTGTCATCTTGTCTTGATCTATTTTTCTTATGTATGCTTCATGCCATTTCCTAATTCACCTTTCCAAATTAAGAGCCTTGGAGTTCTTGGATTCATTTTGTGTTTTAAGCACTTTTCTTTTTTGCTCCTGGGGAGTTCAAAATTGCAACTATTGGTCTTTCTAGAATGTTACAGGATCTGAGGCTAAATCACCTTGTCCTTGGGACTCAGGGCAGGGTGCGGTATGTAAATTAGCCTACAGGGGGAATGGAGGTGATTCCAGACCTCATTATAGCCCTCCTTCTCAATTTTGCCTTCCTGTGAACTGCTTACCACTCTCTTTCATGCACGCCTCTCCTTCCATGCCTTATTCTGCTTCTATCCCTTCTTCTGATGAAGGGCCCAACAAGTGGCAAGATGAGCCAGAGGGAATAAGACTCGGGTGGGAACAGACCCAGAGCCTCCAGACTGTTGAACTGGGCAGAGTCTTCAGCAGCCTGCTTGCGGTGGATCCATGCTGAGATGAGCTCAGTATGCGTGGGGTTCTGGGGGGACTGGGTTGTCTTTATGCTCATCATTGACTCTGGAGAACTTTCAGCTCCAGACCAAGGGTCTTTGCCAGAGGCCTTTGCTTTCACAAGAAAGGTGGGATTTTTAAGGGTTGAGGTTTGAATGCATGGAAATGTAAAAACAAAAACCAAAAGCACTTATTTTTGGTACTGTAAAAGAAAGCAGCCTGGGGGGAAGGGGGGGAACGAGCCCATCTGCTAATTAAGACTCCAAGAGTAGTGGGAGGAACAATTACTCTAAGACATTGTCTCTCCCCACATTCCTGCAAACAAATTAGCTCTGACACCCACATAATGGAAAAACAAAGGCCATTTATGCCTAGATGTTTCCTGGAACATGTTTTCTCTTCCCCATCACCATCTGATTATTAGCATTACTTTGATAGTGGGTTGGAGATAAGCCCATTGCTTATCTGGAGAAATTATTTTTGCTCACTTTCATTCAAAAGCAAAGCCACAGATTGAGGAGGGGGGAAAGATGACGGAGGAGTAGGGGACCCTATTTCAACTGGTCCCCGGAATTGAGCTGGATATCTACCAGACCACTCTGAGCACCCACAAAACCAGCCTGAGATGTAAGAAGATCTGGATCTCTACGAACAATATCGCAGGCGGTTGGTTTTGAGGTACAAAGCGGGAGCCATGATTCCGCGGGCAGATATCGGAGGATAAACGGCAGCGGAAGGGTGCCTGGCCGTGGGGATCCTACACCGCCGGTGAGTGACAGCATTGTGCGCTGCGGATGGGGCACAGACTCGCAGAACGCAGAACGGTAGCAGTGGGGAAAGGACTCTAGGGCAGCCCCCAGGGTGGAAAACCAGACCTGCGGGGTCGCGCGCACGCGAACCGCAGGCCCCCTGGACAGAAACCGGAGCCACGGTGGCGCGCACGCGAACTGCAGCCTCCAAGACGGAAACCCGGTGCGCCAGGGTCCGGCCGGTGAACTGCAACCCCCTGGACTGAAACCTGGAGCGGCAGGGCCGCGCGTGTGAACTGGTGGCGGCTGGCAGTGTTAGAAACTCAAAGGGCAGAGACGTGCCCCGACCTGGAGGCAGGTCTGGGGGTGCTGCGGAGGGGCGCACAACCCAGGACGCTGCAGTTTATAGCAACACGGACAGAAACGGAGACGGTGTGGCCTGGAGAGCTCACTGAAGAGCAGACTGAGGTTTCTCTGCTCTGAGGCAGAGGGTTGGAAACGGTCTCTTCTGCTCTGACTCGTGGAAGAGACACGGAAAGCCACCAGGAAAAGCCGCCAGAGAACAAAAGCCCCAAAGACTGATTCCCGCTGAGCCCATCCCCCGCCCTAGGGGCGCAGGGCAACTCCGCCCAACAGGGTTGCCTGAGTAACAGCGCGGCAGGCCCCTCCCGCAGAAGACAGGCTGTGAAAACAAGAGGCCAGCAACCCTAAGGTCCCAAGAAAACAGGTGCATCTTGCCTGGGTTCTGGTCAATAATTTGGACTCTATACATTCCCTCAAACACCCATCAACAGAATGACTAGGAGGAGGAACCCCCAAAATAGAAAAGACTCAGAGATTATGACTTATGCTGCAGATTTACAAATGGATGCAGATATAACCAAGATGTCGGAGATGGAATTCAGGCTAGCCATTGTGAAGACAATGGCTAGAATGGAGAAATCAATTAATGGCAACATAGAGTCTCTAAGGGCAGAAATAAAAGCTGAATTGGCAGAACTTAAAAGTGCTATCAGTGAGATCCAATCCAATCTAGATAATCTAACAGCTAGGGTAACTGAGGCAGAAGAGTGAATAAGCGACCTGGAAGACAGTATAATAGATAAAAAGGGAAAAGAGGAGGCCAGGGAAAAACAACTCAGAATCCATGAAAATAGAATCAGAGAAATAAGTGACACCATGAGGCATTCCAATGTCAGAATAATTGGAACCCCGGAGGGAGTGGAGAGAGAAAGAGGGCTAGAAGATGTACTTGAGCAAATTGTAGCTGAGAAGTTCCCTAATCTGGGGAATGAAACAAACATTCACATCCTAGAGGCAGAGAGGACCCCTCCTAAGATCAAGGAAAACAGGCCAACACCCTGGCATGTAATAGTAAAACTTACAAATCTTAGAACCAAGGAAACCATCTTAAGGGCAGTTAGGGGGAAGAGATTCCTTACGTACAGAGGGAGGAACATCAGAATAACGTCAGACCTATCCACAGAGACCTGGCAAGCCAGAAAGACCTGGCAAGACATATTCAGGGTACTAAATAAGAAGAACATGCAGCCAAGAATACTTTATCTGGCAAGCCTTTCATTTAGAATGGATGAAGAGATGCAGAGCTTCCACGACCGGCAGAAGTTGAAAGAATATGTGACCACTAAGCCGGCCCTGCAAGAAATATTAAGGGGGGTTCTATAAAAGGAGAAAGACCCCAAGAGTGATCTACAACAGAAATTTACAGGGACAATGTGTAAAAACAATGTCTTCACAGCAACATGATGACAATTAATTCATATCTTTCAATAATCACTCTCAACATGAATGGCCTAAATGCTCCCATAAAACAGCACACGGTTGCAGATTGGATAAAAAGACAGGACCCATCCATATGCTGCCTACAAGAGACTCATTTTGAACCTAAAGATACATCCAGACTGAAACTGAAGGGTTGGAGATCCATCTTCCATGCCAGCGGACCTCAAAAGAAAGCTGGGGTAGCAATTCTTATATCAGACAAATTAGATTTTAAACTAAAGTCTGTAATAAGAGACACAGAAAGACACTATATCATTCTTAAAGGGTCTATCCAACAAGAAGATCTAACAATTGTAAATATTTATGCCCCCAACATGGGAGCAGCCATCTACATAAGCCAACTGTTAACTAAAATAGTCACATTGATAACAATACGTTAATTGTAGGAGACCTCAATACTCCACTCTCAGCAATGGACAGATCATCTAAGCAGAAAATCAACAAGGAAACAAGAGCTTTGCATGGTACATTGGACCAGATGGACCTCATAGATATTTACAGAACATTCCACCCTAAAACAACAGAATACTCATTCTTCTCGAGTGCACATGGAACTTTCTCCAGAATAGACCAAATACTGGGTCACAAATCCGTCTCAACCGATACCAAAAGACTGAGATTATTCCTTGCATATTCTCAGACCACAATGCTCTAAAACTGGAACTCAATCACAAGAAAAAATTTGGCAGACATTCAAACACTTGGAAACTAAAGACCACTCTGCTCAAGAATGTTTGGGTCAACCAAGAAATCAAAGAAGAACTTAAACAATTCATGGAAATCAATGAGAACGAAAACACATAGGTCCAAAATCTATGGGATACTGCAAAGGCGGTCCTAAGGGGGAAATACATAGCCATCCAAGCCTCACTCAAAAATATAGAAAAATCCCGAATTCACCAACTAACTCTACACCTTAAAGAACTAGAGAAAAAGCAACAAACGACGCCTAAGCCACGCATTAGAAGAGAAATAATTAAAATTAGAGCAGAAATCAATGAATTAGAAACCAGAAACACAGTAGATCAGATCAATGAAACTAGAAGTTGGTTCTTTGAAAGAATTAACAGGATCGATAAACCACTGGCCAGACTTATCCAAAAGAAGAGAGAAAGGACCCAAATTAATAAAATTATGAATGAAAGGGGAGAGATCACGACGAACACCAAGGAAATAGAAACAATTATTAGAAATTATTATCAACAACTTCATGTCAATAAACTGAGCAATCTGGATGAAATGGAGGCCTTCCTGGAAACCTATAAGCTGCCAAGACTGAAACAGGAAGAAATTGACAACCTGAATAGGCCAATAACCAGTAACGAGATTGAAGCAGTGATCAAAAACCTCCCAAAAAACAAGAGTCCAGGCCCTGATGGATTCCCTGGGGAATTCTACCAAACATTCAAAGAAGAAATAATACCTATTCTACTGAAGCTGTTTCAAAAAATAGAAACAGAAGGAAAACTTCCAAACTTATTCTATGAGGCCAGCATTACCTTAATCCCCAAACCAGGCAAAGACCCCATCAAAAAGGAGAATTTCAGACTGATATCCCTGATGAATATGGATTCCAAAATCCTCAACAAAATCCTAGCTAATAGGATCCAACAATACATTAAAAGGATCATCCACCACGACCAAGTGGGATTTATCCCCAGGATGCAAGGGTGGTTCAACATTCGCAAATCAATCAATGTGATAGAACACATTGATAAGCGGAGGGAGAAGAACCATATGGTCCTCTCAATTGATGCAGAAAAAGCATTTGACAAAATACAACATCCTTTCCTGATTAAAACTCTCCAGAATATAGGGATAGAGGGAACATTCCTCAAGCTCATAAAATCCATCTATGAAAAACCCACAGCGAATATCATCCTCAATGGGGAAAAGCTGAGAGCCTTTCCCTTAAGATCAGGAACACATAAAGGGTGCCCACTCTCACCACTGTTGTTCAACATAGTACTAGAAGTCCTAGCAGCAGCAATCAGACAACAACAAAAAAATAAAAGGTATTCAAGTTGGCGAAGAAGTCAAACTCTCTCTTTTCGCAGATGACATGATACTTTATGTGGAAAACCCAAAAGACTCTACCCCCAAATTACTAGAACTCATCCAGCAATTCAGTAATGTGGCAGGATACAAAATCAATGCACAGAAATCAGTTGCTTTCTTATACACTAACAATGCAACTGTAGAACGAGAAATTAAAGAAACGATTCCATTTACAATAGCACCAAAAACCATAAGATACCTCGGAATAAACCTAACCAAAGAGGTAAAGGATCTATACTCTAGGAACTACAAAACACTCATGAAAGAAATTGAAGAAGACACAAAAAGATGGAAAAATATTCCATGCTCATGGATCGGAAGAATAAACATTGTTAAAATGTCTATGCTACCTCAAGCAATCTATACCTTCTACGCCATCCTGATCAAAATTCCAATGACGTTTTTCAAAGTGCTGGAACAAACAATCCTAAAATTTGTATGGAACCAGAAAAGACGCCAAATAGCCAAAAGAATGTTGAAAAAGAAAACCAAAACGTGTGGCGTCACAATTCTGGACTTCAAGCTCTATTACAAAGTTGTCATCATCAAGACAGTATGGTACTGGCACAAAAACAGACACATAGATCAATGGAACAGAATAGAGAACCCAGATATGGACCCTCAACTCTATGGTCAAATAATCTTTGACAAAGCAGGAAAAAACACGCAATGGAAAAAAGAGAGTCTCTTCAATAAATGGTGCTGGGAAAATTGGACAGCCACATGCAGAAGAATGAAACTCGACCATTCTCTAACACCACTCACAAAGATAAACTCAAAGTGGATGAAAGACCTCAATGTGAGACAGGAATCCATCAAAATCCTAGAGGAGAACATAGGCAGTAACCTCTTTGACATCGGCCACAGCAACTTCTTTCAAGATACATCTCCAAAAGCTAGTGAAACAAAAGCAAAAATGAACTTTTGGGACTTCATCAAGATAAAAAGCTTCTGCACAGCAAAGGAAACAGTCAACAAAACAAAGAGGCAACCCACAGAATGGGAGAAGATATTTGCAAATGACACTACAGATAAAGGGCTGGTATCCAAAATCTATAAAGAACTTCTCAAACTCAACACCCAAAAAACAAATAATCAAGTCAAAAAGTGAGCAGAAGAGATGAACAGACACTTCTCTGAAGAAGACATACAAATGGCTAACAGACACATGAAAAAATGTTCATCATCATTAGCCATCAGGGAAATCCAAATCAAAACCACACTGAGATACCACCTTACACCAGTTAGAATGGCAAAAATGGACAAGGCAAGAAACAACAAATGTTGGAGAGGTTGTGGAGAAAGGGGAACCCTCTTACACTGTTGGTGGGAATGCAAGTTGGTACAGCCACTTTGGAAAACAGTGTGGAGGTGCCTCAAAATTTAAAAATAGAGCTACCCTATGACCCAGCAATTGCACTACTGGGTATTTGCCCCAAAGACACAGATGTAGTGAAAAGAAGGGCCATATGCACCCCGATGTTCATAGCAGCAATGTCCACAATAGCCAAACTGTGGAAAGAGCCGAGATGCCCTTCAACAGAAGAATGGATAAAGAAGATGTGGCCCATATATACAATGGAATCTTACTCAGCCATCAGAAAAGATGAATACCCAACTTTTACAGCAACATGGATGGGACTGGAGGAGATTATGCTAAGTGAAATAAGTCAAGCAGAGAAAGTCAATTATCATATGGTTTCACTTATTTGTGGAACATAAGGAATAACATGGAGGACATTAGGAGAAGGAAGGGAAAAATGGGGAGGGAGAATTGGAGGGAGAGATGAACCATGAGAGACTATGGACCTGAGAAACAAACAGGGTTTTAGAGGGGAGGGGAGAGGGGGGATTGGGTAGCCTGGTGATGGGTATTAAGGAGGGCACGTACTGCATGTAGTGAATCACTACATCAAAAACTAATGATGTATTGTACGGTGACTAACATAACATAATAAAATTAAAAACTACAAAAAAAAAAAAAAAAAAAGCAAAGCCACAGTAGTGGGGAGGCTGGGACCAACATAGAAGCCAGGGCAATTTCTCCCTGGGTGAGAGGCGGGAAAGACCACCGTCTCCAGCCCCACGGAGAACCCAAGTCTGGAGGGCTGAGGACAAACCACCGTAGTTTATAGCAGAGAAGAGGAATGTGTTCTTAAAAAAGTATTAAATTTCAGTGTAAGACATAAATGAAGAAATGTGGTTAACAATCATTTTCTAAAGGCAGATGACACTATGGCAGATGTTAATGTATAGAGGATACGTTTCTAGATTTATTGTCAACTCTAGATGTAACGGGGTACCTGGCTGAGACTAGCTTCCATGCTTTTTAAAACTTGATAAAGGCAAGCAGTGGGTGTGGGGGGAGAGAGGGCTATTTTAAAGTTGCAGGCAGCTTTTTGGTGTTTCTGGAGGTGGAGGCCTAAATTCCACCTTTGCTGGCAGGCAGCTCTTTTGAGTATTTTGGTTATGCCAAGGCAAAGGGGCAATCCTTTCTGGAACAAGAGGTTCCAGAAGCACAAGGAGAGTATTTTCCCTCTGTGTGGAGTTCTTCTCAACTGGTCAGGTTCCCTTAGGGGAAAAAAATTCCTCCAATGTGGATTGAGACTATACTGTCCTTAAAATATTTTCGTTTGTTCCTGAGGGGTGTGTGTGTGTATGCAGAAGCACGCTTGTTCGAGAACTTAACCACCTGTGATAGGAGCAAAATGGCACTGGGACCATAGCCGGGAGCATGCAGTGCATGTCTTCTTTTCATCCTTTCTTCTTAATGCTTCACATCAGGCATTGTTGCAGATTGGATCATTCTGATTGCAGGGAACATACCTCTTCTGGGGTTTCAACTAGTATTTGTCTAGGAGAGGGAGGGACTTAGGCAAGGCCTGGGGAGGAAACCTTAACCTGGATGGGAGTAGACATGCTGGGGGCTGGACACCCCAGAAATGGGCTACAGGGTGTGAGGACTGAGGGGTTGAAGGTGGAGCTCCAGAAAGGGGAGAAATGTTCGAGGGCCCTCACGTGGAGGGAGGTGGCTAACCCTTGCAAAATGGTGATTCCCAACAGCTATATCCAGCACCCAGTGTTTTTTTTCGGTGTGATTGCTTGTAAAGAATGTAAGTTATCACATGGGAAACCATGCCAATGTTGAGGACCTTTCTCTCGGAAACCACAGGAGGGGTACTTAGAAGGACTCAGAATTCCTGTGGTCAAGCAGGACATTCCAGATGGGAGATGCCAGCTAGAGAGAGACATCTGATTGGCCTAAGTCCGTGGTTCTCAACTGCGGCTACTTTGACCCCATGGGGACATTTGGTAATGTCTGGAGACATTTTTGATTGTCACCGTTGGGGATCTACTACTGGCAGCTAGTTGGTGGAGATCAAAGATGCTGCTAAACATCTTAGAATAACAGCCCCCCCGCCGCGCCCCCACCCCGGACACCCTACACACAACAAAGAATTATCTAGCGCAAAATGTCAATAGTGCTTAGGTTGAGAAACTCTGATCTAGATGGGGGTAGTAAATGCATTTAGTTGTTTATATGAAAATATAACAAAAGCTGAATCTCCGAAATATGAATAATGTTGATTTTAAAAGAAAAGATTGTCTGGCAAAAGGCAACACAACAAGATGTATTTATTGACGGTCAAGAATATGTCAGGTTTGGGGGCGCCTGGGTGGCTCAATTGGTTAAGCGACTGCCTTTGGCTCAGGTCATGATCCTGGAGTCCCGGGATCGAGTCCCGCATCGGGCTCCCTGCTCAGCGGGGAGTCTGTTTCTCCCTCTGACCTTCCCCCCTCTCGTGCTTTCTCTTTCTCATTCTCTCTCTCAAATAAATAAATAAAATCTTAAAAAAAAAAACCAAAGAATATGTCAGGTTTTGTTCTGGGGACTCAGCAGCCAACAGAACAAATTTCTTGTCCTCATGGAATTTGTGTTCTAGTTGGGAAAGTAGACCCTTAAGAACTGTGTACATTTCACGTCATAATTATAATGATAGTCTTTGTGAATTGACTCATTTAATTCAACAATCCTCTGAGATATGTGCTACTCTAACCCCCACTTCTTGAAGACCGTGAGGCATAGAAGTAAGTAGCTTGTCCATGATCCCACAGCTGCCAGTTAGACCCAGCCTGACTTCTTGATAGCATTTAACATTGCTTATAGTCAAACAGACTTTAGAGCTTAACAACATGATTTTGGTACCAAAACTTACTTTGTCTTGCTCCTTCCTTCACGTGTAGAATGAAGGTAATAAAAGTATCTCATAAGATTGTTGTCAAAATTAAATGTGTTAATGTATAGAAAGCGCTTGACATTCAGTGGGGGTTAATGAGTTATATGGAGGAAATGGCAAGTGGATAGAGAATGACTGAAAACATACTTTAGACGAATGGTTCTCAAAGTGTGGTCCCCGGATGAGCAGCATCAGCAGCATCAGCATCAGCATCAGCTGGTTATAAATACAAACTCTTGGCCCCTAGCTCAGACCTAATCCTGGGGTGGGGGGTTTGGTGTCCCAGCAATCTGTGTTTTAACGAGCTCTCCAGATGCACACTGAAGTTTGAGAACCGAGGAATCAGATCATTCTGGGGAGGTGATGTTTGAGCTATGATGTGGGAATTGCTCTAGACCCTGCCCTGACTTCCTCCCTGGCTACAGACTGGTTTGCCTTTCTTCTTTCAGTCATTTGGAAATTCTATTTCCTTCCTTCTTTTTTTTTGCTGTTTCTTTCTTCCACTTAGCTTCGTGCTTTGCAGACCCTTTCTCCTCACCTTCTTTTTTTTTTTTAAAGATTTTATTTATTCATTTGAGAGAGAGAGAGAGCACAAGCAGGGGGAGAGGCAGAGGGAGAGGGAGAAGCAGACTCCCCACTGAGCAGGGAGCTCGATGTGTGGCTCGATCCCAGGACCCTGAGATCACGACCCGAGTCGAAGGCAGACGCCCAGCCATCTGAGCCATCCAGGTGCCCCTCTCCTCACCTTCTATGATAAAGTATTTTCCCTGATATCCTTAAACACCGTGAACTGTTCTTCATCTTCCGTGAACTGGCCCTTGCTTCCTTCCTTCCTCCCTCCCTCCCCTCCTCCAGGCAGGTTTCGGAGCCACTCCAGGCACTGAGTAATGCCTGGAGGAGGAGCAGGGAGAGGCCCCACCATATCCTCATGGACCCTGTCATCTAGTAGAGAGACAGAAATGTGTCCCTGTCCCAGGACTGGCTTCCAGGGCCAGCCCGAGCAAGGACACCAGCGGAGTCTGGGGGTGCAGAGGAGGTGGGGAACAGAACAGCTTCTCAAGGGAGGTAACGCTTGTCTGAGACTTAACGAACAAATAGGAAAAAAGCCTGATATAATGATATGTAAAAATCATCTGGAAGAACACAAGGGCAATAATATCAAAGAATGAATGCTTTTTAATAACTGCACAACAGCCCAGAAACAAAATCATGGGAGAGGCATGAAAGTAGTAAAGAGAAATAGAAGGATCAGCTGACTAAAGATGAGAGAAATGTTCTCCCTGTGTTTTCATAAAAACAAAAGCTGACAAGCCAAAACTGAATAAACTCTCATTTAGTCAGTGTTGGGCGATTCCTGATCATTCTCTGTTGGTATGTTTGGTATGTTGTTGCTCTTCTTTTGCCTCTAAGCCTTGGCTCACCCTTCTCCCCCTGCCCAGCATTCCCTCCTCCTCTTCTCTCACCTCTGTCGGTAAAAATCCTCCAGGCTCTTAATGTCCACGTCAAAATCTGCCTCCTTCAAGAGACCTTCTCTGCCCTTCCTCATCGGAGGTGATTTCTCTCCTCCAGCAAGACCAGAAACCGTTGTTTATACTTCTAGTCAGCTGCTGGCACATTTTGCTGCATTCTGGTGATCAGATTTTTTTCTCTGGTAGCTGGAAGGGATCCAGGATCAGGACAGCATCTTAGCTGCCTTTGTACCAACACCATGTCTTGCTCTCAAGAACCCAGGCTGGGCTCCCTTGGACAGGATTACACACAGCATGGGGATGAGATGGCCCAGACCCCATCACCTGCTGGGTCCCACACGACGCCAGAGGAATCAAAGAGTAACCTTTCTAAATCTGTTCATAAATTTCAATAGCAGAAATAGAGAGCAGGAAAGCAATTTCTGATTACAGAGTACATTAAGGACATTGATGGAGACAGGATCAATGTATCTTACTATATAAAAGAAAAGCTTATTCAACAAAATGTAATAGAATAAATGCACAGAGAGGAATGACAGGGGAAAAGGCATGTGACAACAACACTGATGAAAATCTGCTCCCTAATTACATTGCAGTTGATCGACAGTCATGAGTTCAGTACCCAGATTCCTGTATTAAGTAGTTAAAATGGGATGAAGAGCTCTACATAGATAGATAATAAATCACCATGTGGAAAAACGCAGGATTTTTAGCCAATGAAGAAATGCAAATGAAAACAAAACATATCATAATACACCATTTAAACATTTTTCTTCTAATGATAAAAAAAAAAATGATTTTGGCAAGGTTGTCAATCTTTCTCTCTTGTTTCTCCAAAGACCGGGCCAAGAGAACAATAAATCCATTAAATCTCTCTGAGGTACAATTTGGAAATATGTAAAAAGAACAATCATACTGTTCCTTTGTTTCAGCTCAGTTATTAAATTTGGGAGAAAAATGCATCAAAGAAAAGTCCCAAAGGGGCAAAAGAATGCTGCTCATTGTAATGTGAAACTCAGCAAACGGAACACCTGTCCAGTACTGTGCGGGGTCAGGGCTTTGATGGTCCTTGGCGGCCGCAAGCAACAAGCTACTTGCTAAGTGTTCCAGATGTTGTCAGAAGACATGAGACAACAGGTCAGAGACGAAGGACATTATTGCTCTGGGCAAGAGCTGTAGCCGGAGCTCCATGTGTATTTGTGCTGGCTCCCCACATTTCCCAAGGCCCACGGGGGTTATGGATGGGCCTGTGATGGACACCTGGACCTGGACGGGGTGGGGCATGAACTCCTGTGTTACAGGAGTGCAGCGCTGGGCTTGGGGGATCCTCCACCTTCTATGGTGAGCAGAAGCAAGCTTGCCCTGTGTCCGGGGGGAGAGGTCACCCCATCCGTTAAGCCCGCCTGCTGCAAACACAATTCTGCCAAGTGGCCTGCGTGGTGAACAGTCCAGGGCCCTGTATCCTTGGCGTGCCCTACAAGAACGTGCAGGAGTGCTCGGGGCCCATGGATCACCTCTCCCAAAAATGCCTTTCGTTCCTTCAACACATCCATTCAAATTTACTCAGGCACCTTCTGCGTACACAGAACTTGATGTTAAGAGACAAGAGTGAGAAGATTCTCTGCCTAGGAGGTGCTTAGAACTTAGTGGGGAAGGCAGGTAACAAAAAGGAATGAAATTAAACAACATGATGTCATGTGGTGAAGTGTTGTGAAGACAAATAAAGCAGAATAGTGAGATAGAGCACACCTTATTAAATAATTTAGCTTTCTGATAAATTAGATTTATTCATTACCAGAAAAACCTTCTGCTATTAACATTGTAAAATCTGAAGACATTTGGTTTATTTTTTATATCTTTATTCAAAAGGTAAAATTAGATGTTGGAGAGGTTGTGGAGAAAGGGGAACCCTCTTACACTTTTGGTGGGAATGCAAGTTGGTACAGCCACTTTCGAAAACAGTGTGGAGGTGCCTCAAAAATTTAAAAATAGAGCTACCTTATGACCCAGCAATTGCACTCCTGGGCATTTGCCCAAAGACACAGATGTAGTGAAAAGAAGGGCCATATGCACCCCAGTGTTCATAGCAGCAATGTCTGCAACAGCCAAACTGTGGAAAGAGCCGAGATGTCCTTCAACAGATGAATGGATAAAGAAGATGTGGCCCATATATACAATGGAATATTACTCAGCCATCAGAAAGAATGAATACCCAACTTTTACCTCAACATGGATGGGACTGGAGGAGATTATGCTAAGTGAAATAAGTCAAGCAGAGAAAGTCAATTATCATATGGTTTCACTTATTTGTGGAATATAAGGAATAACATGGAGGACATTAGGAGAAGGAAGGGAAAAATGGTGGGGGGAGAATTGGAGGGAGAGATGAACCATGAGAGACTATGGACTCTGAGAAACAAACAGGGTTTTAGAGGGGAGGGGGGAGGGGGGAGGGGTTAGGCCGGTGATGGGTATTAAGGAGGGCACGTACTGCATGGAGCACTGGGTGTTATACGAAAACAATGGATCGTGGATCACCACATCAAAAACTGATGATGTATTGTATGGTGACTAACATAACATAATAAAATTTTTTTAAAAAAAGGTAAAATTAGGATATTTAGAATCTCCTTTTTTTAATGATAAGCCTCTTTCCTGTTGGAAGTGATATTTTGATTCATTGATTCTTCGTTGCTCATTTCTTCTTCCTTTTGTTTATTTTCTTCATCCGAAAGCGTGTTCCTCTGTGTTGTTCACGCTTTACATTCCTCCCACATATTTCAGAGTTACTTTCTCACTTTGGTTTTAAGCAGATAGAGCACCTTTAGAGAGAGGAATAGATGGTTGATCAATGGTCAGGGGAGGCCCGAAATGGTGACACTGGAGCAGAGACCAGAATGGAGTCAGACCAGAATGAGCCTCGCCTGAGGGAAGAGCATCCCAGGGAGAGAGAGCAGCACATCCACCAAAGCCCTGAGAAAGGAATGTGCTTGACCCGTTCAAGAAACCTGAGGCCAGGGTGGCTGGAGTGCAGTGAGCAGGACGAGAGGAATCTGAGATGTGGGGGGAGAAGCCCAAAAGCCCAAGCTGACTTGTAATTGAGACAATAGAGTTTTCTTTCTTTTTTTCTTAGAGAGCGAGCGAGCCCGAGAGTGCACTCAGGGGTGGGGAGGGGCAGAGGGAGAGAGAGAATCTTAAGCAGGCTCCACACCCAGCACGGTGTGGGGCTCCATCTCACGACCCTGACATCATGACCTGAGCCGAAATCAAGAGTCGGACCCTTAACCGACTGAGCCACCCAGGTGCCCCAGAGACAGTATAGCTTTCTATCATAACAAACAGACTTTTTATATAAAGTAATTTCTAGAAGAGGGTTAAAGGAAAACAATCAGACTGGACCCCAGTCCAGTGTATAGAGGGCAGCTTGGCTTCATGGACACATGGGGTGGGGGGGTGGGGGAGGAGTCGGAAGAGCTGAGTCCCAGCTGTGAGGCACCAGGCAAGTCCAGAGACCTCTGTTCTTCATCTGCAAATGGGAGTGAGGCCTAAAAGGGGTGTGGGTAAGATCAAGTGAAATAAAATGCGTGCAAGAGTTTTCTTGTTACAAATGTTCGAGGGATTGCAATTGTGCAAACAGGACCTACATCAAAAGATCACAAGAGAGCTGAATGGAAGGTTTAAACTCAAAGTTAGATAGTCGCAACTTAGTCACCACGTACTGAACACTTCCTCAACCCTCTGTAACTATACAGTTCTGTGATCCTCTCCCAACAGATGAAGTATGCAGTAAGCAGAAAGTACCTACTTAGGAAACGGATGAAGAAGGGAGAGCAGAGAAGGACATTCTTGGGTGTCCTTCCTGCTAGGTCCAGATCCCCAAACATTGCCCCAGGTGCCAGGGGTGGGACTGCTTAAGAGAAGAAAACCCTTCCACCTGCTACAACCTCAGGGGCCCTTCCAGAAAGCGCCTCTCTGAGAGCTGACTCTCATTGCGCGGTGCCCACTCTGGCTGTTCTAGGATGTTAGCAAGAAGCCAGTGGATGACTTCTGGTCTGCTGCAGTGAAAAGAAAAGGGGCCCTTTCGGCTCTGCGTTCATGTTTCTATCCTACACCCAGGAACAGAAGTAATGCAGCTTTGGGTTGAATTAATTATGACTGAACTATTTTTTAAAAGCATGAGACTGAAAATGGGGGGCCGGTGGAAGGTTAGGGTGATTTCGCCTCCTCCAATTGGTTTCTACCTTTGCCTAAGGGTCAACAAAAAATAATTCCAACCTGGATGTGAAAGCCTGGAAGGTATATAATACAATCAGGAAAGCTAGCAGATGCAAAGGCGGTGTGGGGTGGGGTGGGGAGGTCGGTGGGGCAGGGTTAGGAATGGCGAGGACGGGTTGTAATCGCTCCCTCTTCTGGGACCTCGGCCAAACTGCCTAGAGGCTGCCTTCTTTCTGCCCAGAGCCAGAGTGAACTTGTCAAGGCACCGTGAACCCCTGTGTCGCGGGTGAAGCGGCAGGATGGGGCCGGCTTTAGGAGCGTCCTGTTTGGGGTACCTCAGTACCCGAACCTCCTCTTTCAGGTATACGTGGGATCGTGATTCGATGAAACTAGAACTCCTCCGTCCGGGAGAGGGGTTGGGGCGCGCCTCTGTTTGTCGATGTCAAACCGGGTCCGAGGGATCCGCGAAGGTGGCGGCTACGGAATGGCTGCGCGATCGTGAACCTTCTCCGGAGACGACCGCAGTCAGGGTTCTCTCCGCAGGGGGGAGGCGGGGAGCCCGGCGGGGCGGCGTGAAGGCCTGGCTGGTGTTGTGGCGGGTCCCTGGGCCGCCACCCCCTCCCCCGCCCGCCCTCCCCTGTGCAGCCCGGCTGTGGGTGGGGGCACCTCTCCAACCCGCCCCTGCGCGCGGACACTCCTCGGCGCTCCCGGATTCCCAGCCCTGTGACAGCCCGTTGCCCCGGGGACGGCGCGGAGAGGTGGGAGGGACGGGCGCGCCGAGCCCAGCTGGACTCCTGAGGGGGTCCCACTCTCTTTTCTTCTTCCACTGGGAAGGAGGTCCACGAGGGTTCAGAGCCGAGGAGCCAAAAGGGGGCTGCGACCCAAGGAGGGACTGAGTAGGGCGACCTGGACCCCTCACTGTCCTCCCGGGGGCACGCAGCGACCCCTTCCACGCCCGCACCCGCCGGGTCCCCACGAGTCCGGGGCGGCGCGCGCGTGTCCCCTGCCGGGAAGCCCGGATCCCGCGCGCCGCGCGCCATGGAAGCAGCTAACCTCTCGGTGGCCGCCACCGGCGTCGCCCTTCCCCTGGCATCCGAGGCCTGCAGCATGGGCCCGAGCCCCGGCGGGGTCGTCGGGTCGACCCCGGGCGGTGCCGCCCTGCCGGGCCGCGAGCCGCCTTTCTCCGTCTTCACGGTGCTGGTGGTGACGCTGCTGGTGCTGCTGATCGCGGCCACTTTCCTGGGGAACCTGCTGGTTCTGGTCACCATCCTGCGCGTCCGCGCCTTCCATCGTGTGCCGCATAACTTGGTGGCCTCGACGGCCGTGTCGGACGTGCTGGTGGCGGCGCTGGTGATGCCCCTGAGCCTGGTGAGCGAGCTGTCGGCCGGGCGGCGCTGGCGGCTGGGCCGGAGCCTGTGCCACGTGTGGATCTCCTTCGACGTGCTGTGCTGCACCGCCAGCATCTGGAACGTGGCGGCCATCGCCCTGGACCGCTACTGGACCATCACGCGCCACCTGCAGTACACGCTGCGCGCCCGCCGCCGCGCCTCGGCGCTCATGATCGCGCTCACCTGGGCGCTCTCGGCGCTCATCGCCCTGGCGCCGCTGCTCTTCGGCTGGGGCGAGGCGTACGACGCGCGGCGCCAGCGCTGCCAGGTGAGCCAGGAGCCCTCCTACGCCGTCTTCTCCACCTGCGGCGCCTTCTACCTGCCGCTTGGCGTCGTGCTCTTCGTCTACTGGAGGATCTACAAGGCGGCCAAGCTTCGTTTCGGCCGCCGCCGCCGCCGCCGGGCCGTGCTGCCGCTGCCCGCCACCGTGCAGGTGAGGGGCGCGCCGCCCGACCGGGGCGCGGGGCGCGGGGGCGCTGCGGGAGGAGGCGGCTCGGCCAGCCGGAGAGTCGGCGGCGGAAGCTCGCACACTTGGGCCGCGCACCCGGGGCGCCCGAGGAGCTGGGCATCTGCTGTCAAAGGGGCGCGCTGCCGCTGGCGCGCACGCGAGGGGCTGGCCCCCAGCGGACCTGGCGCGCGGGGGAAGCGCTTTCAGGACCCGCGCACTAGGGCTGGCGGGGGCGCGGGCGCGGGCGCGGGCGCCGCCGAGGCACGCGGCCGTAGGGGGTCTGCAGGGGCGGCGTTTCTGGGGAGTGCTGAGGGCACCACCGATGAGCCGAGCCCTTGGGGTTTGCCCAGGAGCGACTGTGTCCCTGTGACACCGGCAGCCGCCAGCTTCCGGGTGGCGGGACTGCGGCGGGCTGGGAGCGCGTGCGGAGGGCCACATGCCTGCGTTTTCCCTTCGCCGCCGCACCCAGGTCCACCCTCTGCAGTCCAGAAACGGAATCTCCAGCTCTGGCGGCCAGCTCCCTGCCAAAGAGGGAAGTGAGCGGAAAATAGAGCCCAAGTATCATGTTCCTCTCACTACCCCAACCTCAGGGTTTTCCTCTAGCGGCTTTGGAAGGAGCTAGAACCGTCCGTTCAGATCCCGGCTCGGGACACTGGGGGCAGGTGCTTAACCTCTGCGGGCCTCTTTTCCACGTCTTTAAACAAGTTCATTCCTGCTTCATAGGGCTCTTGGTGAGGAAGGATCTCACGAGATGGAGCATGTGAGGCCCCAGCACAGTGCCTGGCACCCCGGGGTGGCAGAGCTGGCTGGGGTAGGGATCACCGGGGTGTTGTTGCCTGGCAGTCCGCAATGGGCCGGAAGCAAACCCTGGAAATGAATGAGACAGAGGAACACGGATTTGGCAGAACGTCTCTGATTGCATTTAGAACTGGAGCTTTCTGCCTTTTGGCAAGACCCTAATAAATATCAGCTCCCTCCTCATCCTAGAAGCCCCAAACTTTCCTTTTTTGGGGGGGTAGTGGTCAGGCTCCAAGTCCTGGAGAATAATAATAGGACTTACTGCCCCTTTCCAAATACAATAAAATAGTTGCCCTTTGTCCTCAGGCATACCTTCCAGGACCCACAGTGGATGCCTAAAACCACAGATATGCTATTTTTTCCTATACATACATACTGAAGATAGAGTTTAATTTATAAATTAGGCACAGAGGTTAACAACATACCTAATAATAAAATAGAACAATTTTACCAATATACTATAATAAAAATTATGTGACTGTGATCTCTCTCTCAAAAATATTGTACTGTACCCACCCTTCGTCTGGTTATGCTATGAGATGATAAAATGCCCACGTGAGGAGATGACATGAGGTGGTGACGTAGGCATTGTGACGTAGTGTTAGGCTACTACTGACGTGGATGAATCAGGAGGATCATCTTCCAGACCTCGGTTGATCACAGATAACTGAAACTTCGGGAAGGGAAGTGAAACCATGGCTAAGGGGGTGGGGGGTGTGCCAGAGACCACTGTGCATGGCCCAAGGAAGGACTGCTGGTGGGCGGGGGCAGGGAGAAAGAGACAGTAAGTTTTCTGTTGTTAGTTTTGTTTTAATTTTGGAAAGTTAACTCAGATACGTAGGCTACGCAAACATATGTGTTTTAAAAAAGCAGGCTTTTTCCTCTTCATTAAATGGCAGAGGGATTTTGTAGCATAAAATAGGAATGTCAAGACTAGAATTGGAAAGTGTTGGTAGAGCAGAGCTTTATTCAGAATTAATGATGTTCTTTGAAAGGTCCCTTGGAAATGCCTGGGGTGATTATAGCTTTTCTGTCTGATTGCGGAGGTAGGGCTGATTTTTAATAGCTACATCAATCCAATGTGCACCTAGAGAAATCATGGCGGAATGGATGCCAGAAAGGCTTGCCAAACCTGAGTTGGGCATTCATTTTTGAACGACCCCATCCAGGCAGGTGATATCAAGAAGAAGAGAGTGAATAGAAGCCTGGCCAATCCGGGGTGGCCGTGGGTGGGGAGAAAGAGCTCGGGGAGGCAGGGCCAGTGGTGTGATTTTCCACTTGCTGGCAGTGGGACCCGGGGCAAGCCCTTCCCCCGCTCTGGGCTGCAAGTTCTCTAATACACAGTATGGGTCTAAGCCCTGGCTGGGGCTCTCCAGTCATGTGATGCTGAGATTGTAGAGGGGATTGTGTTGGACAGCATCCCGCTTCCTTAGGCTTCGGCCAGCCCTCACTCAAATGCCTGGGTAATGCTGCTCCGTCAGCATCTACAAGGTTTCTGACCACAAGACACCCAAACGGAAACTTAAAATAATATGTCTGGAGTACTATCTACCTTTCCCCCGCCCCTCCTGCTGTTTCCTGCACTCTAGGGAAAATGAGTTGAATTTAGGTCCTGAAACGTGTCTGTACTGCTTTCTGTGGGTGATGGAAGCACTTACGGAGTCTGAAGGCTCTGGTAATGGGGCTGTGTACATCCTTCATCTTTTCCGCGATTCTGTGGCCAGGTCCCAACACTGAGATATGATCAGAAAGGGACCAGCAAGAGTTCCTGTGCAGTGATTTAATTCTCTGGGGCAAAATGCAGTTTTTGAAAGTAGAACCGGAAACCAACGTTTACTAAGTGAGTCCTATAATCCAGACACTGTATTTGATGCTCTACACCCATCTTCTCTTTCATCTCCATGACCCAGCTGGGTTGACCCTATCGTCTCTATCAGTCTGGATCAGCTGAGACATACTCAGCCACATATGACCCCCAAATGGACAGCTTATCTCACTCTCAGAGTTCAGTGTGGGTCCCCTCCTGCAGAGCTCTCCACCAGGCAGCAACTCATGGACCTGGACCCCTTGCCATCTTCGAGCTTTGCGGTCTAGAACGACTGGCTTCCAAGGTTGCCGTGTGAAGGCAAGAGATGGATGGAAATATAGCAGCTTTTAACTGCCTTTCCCCAAAGCGGACACATGACAGCTCTGTGCTCGGCCCATTGGCCAGCCACTGGCTGTGACATCCAGGGAAACACGTGGATTATTTGGTGAACACTGTCTTTAGCACCAACCCTCATTTTCCACTTGATAAAACTAAGTCGCCACAGAGTCAGTTCATTTAAGACCACAGAGTTAAAGTGTGGAGAAGCTGAGGTCACTGTTCTTTACTTTGTCATTCCTCCACGCTGTCTCCAGGGATTTAACTGCTGAGCACTGTTCCACTGCCCTCAGGTACCTCACCTTCATAGGAAGGAGGCAGCCATATCTCAGTCAAGGTGGGGCAGCATGGGATCAGGGTCTCAAAACTCTGCTCGTGAACTCTGTCCTTTCCAGGAGAGCTGACCACAGCTGAGCACGGAGGCACTCCCCCGCCTTCTCTCAGGAGACAGGGTTCATTCCTACCCTGCCCTCCTTTCTTTCAGCTTTCTAGAATGCGTACCACATATAGAGTATGTCCTGCTCGCCTCCCCCACCCCAAGCAACCCCCATGGGTCATGATTGTTTCCCATTGGCCGGTGCCCTTTACTATTGAGAAGAAGAAAAAAGCAAAATCAATGGAGATTATGTAGTTGGCTTTTAAAATGTGACATCAAAAACTGTGGGGTTTTTTTCCGGTTGTTTGATTACCGTGCACAAGCTGATAAGCAGGGTCTGATTATTCGTTAGGCACAGTAGGTGCACTACCCAGAGCCGCAGTACTTTTAGGGGTCCATGGAAATGGTTCAATTTTAATTTCTTTTAAAATTAGGGGAAGAATGAATATAAGAGCAATGAATATATAATAATGTATCCAGCCTCAGTTATATTAGTCTTCATAATAATATGGTCATAAAATATAATTTTTAATATTTTTTAATGGAAGAAGGGGCCCACAGAGGCAGAGATGCCTAGGGCTCATGAATGTGATAATACAGCCCTGGCTGACACCCTTCACTCACTCACTCACTCAATCAATAAACATGTGGTGGGAGACAGTGTGCCCAGTGGTTAAGAGCATGGGATTTGGAAGCAAGCAGACCTGGATTTCAATTCTTTTTGTGCCACTTATTAGCACTGTAGCTGAGTGACTCAGTCTAAGCCTGCATTTCCCCATAGGTAAAATGGAAATATTGCCACCTGCCTCATAATATTCTTGTGATGAGTAAATGAGATAATGGTGTATACAGAGTCTCTAAAATAGTAAACCATAAATGCAAGCTGCTAGCATCTTCATTATTGTTCCCTAAAATTCCTCTTGTAAGTTCTAAAAAATGAATGATGATTTTATTCCTCTTACTGCTGTTACTCACCATCCTAATAGGGGAGTTACTTTTCACTTGTTTAACAAACTAGCCCAAAGCTTAGTGGTGTAAAACAACAAACATGTACTAAGTTTCTGTGGGTCAGGCTTGGGAATGGCTTTGACCTTCTGGGCTCAAGGTCTCATGTGGTTGTAGCCAAGATGTCGGGTGGGGCAGCAGTCATTCCAGGGCTTGACTGGGGCTGGAGACTGCTTCCAAGATGGCTGACTCACAGGGCTGTTAGCAGGAGGTCTCCCCAGGGCTGCCTAAGCGTTGTCACAACATGGCGCCTGGCTTCCCTTCTTCCCGGAGAGCACCGTAAGGAGGAAACTGCAATGCCTTTTATAGACTAGTCTCAGAAGTTACATGAGATCTCTTCCCCTATAGTCTAGTCACTAGAAGTGAGTCACCAACTCCAGCCCACACCCAAGGCAAGGGGAATTAGGCTCCACCTTTGGAAAAGTATCAGTGAACTTGTGAACAGATTTTAAAACGACCCCCGTAAGACACACAGATGGTGTTCAAAATTACTTGAGCGACTGTTACTGACCTGCATATTAGGCACTGTCGTAGCCTCTGAAGTTTCAAAGAATGAGTGAGCAAGGTCTCTATTCTCAAGGGATTAATTTTAATAGACCACAACTATATAATTAAAAATTCAATAAAATCTTATAGGTGCTCTGCTAGAAGTCTGTCCAGAATACAGTGAATGGTCCTGAGAGCCTGAATATGGGAAAGCACTTTGTACATGGCCAAGGGCAAAATAGATGTGTAATATTGAGCTGTAGGGTTTGCGACAACTTCGATCTGAGTGTTAGATAATGTTACGTTATAAAATATTGGCCTCTCTAAGCTAACTCTCTGTATTAGCATAAATAAGTTTTTGTGTTGTCAGAAAAATAAATAAGTTTTTGTGTTGTAAGCATACAGTACATAAGCCTTGAGTGACCTGAAACATCTGTACAGAGCCCTTTATGTTTTTGTCACTTGTCCAATGTTTAGTTGTCATCTGGACCACCCCAAAGACTAAGCTGCTGGTGGGACTGCGGGCTTGTTGGAGACAGGAAGAGCGTGGTGGAAAATCGTTCTGATTCCATCTGTTAAAAGAACTGTGGGCTCAAACACATTCTCATGCCAGACTGCAAGCTTATTTTAACTTTAGGAAAGTACATTTTATGAATCAAATTGTATCAGTGGTAATAAAAAATCTGGTTTATGGTTTGATTCTTTAAAGATTGGCACCTAAGAGTCTGCGAGTTTCCGGAAGTACTTGGATGTGTCAAGGAGCGTTTTTAAAATCTGCACCTTCAGAAATGCCCCTGGCCTTCCCGTCCCTACAAACTTCTCCCTTGCTGTTTCCTTGCATTGTTATGTTCATTCTGTCTCTTTACCTCTACTTCCATTTCTCTTTTCTCTCTGATTGGATTGTTGGAGAAGAGTGGAGGGGGAGAAGGAGAAAGGCGGGGTGGGGGGGTAGGCAAATACCGTGCAGGGACCATGTGTCTTCACCAATGACCTTGCAATGATCTACTCCTCAAATCTGTGTGGTTCTTGGAATAGATTGAGCTTCTCAGTGGAACACTGAGATCCAAATTCCATGGTTCTTAACCTTTGGGTAGGTCGCAGATGCCTTGGGCTTGCTGCCCAGAAAGGTATGTAGGTGCTTAGTCACCCGATTTGCATAGGGCAGTCCCTGAAGCCTATCTCTGAAGACTGATGCTGAGCCTTCCTTCCCTTGGCTTTTCTGAGAGATGGAACCCACAGTGTAATAGTAACTGTGACTCTCTGAAGCAGGGCTGTAGTTGTCAGGGCATGGCCCCCAAGGGGGGCAAATCAGAACCCTGAGTCTGGACAATACATGTGCAAAAGGCTTTGCCTCCCTTCTTTCCACTACTCCCTCCTCCCTACCCCCTGTGCCAAGAATCTTTGGCTTGGGCTTCCAGGGATTCCAGGGTATGAACTCTTGCCTCAACAGAGGCCCTTCCATTGGCATCCACTCGTAAAGTGGGGATGACTTCAGATCAGATGATATTAGAACAGAAAACACAGATGTATTCCCCTTCTCCGAATTAACTCCAGTGGATCCTTAGCCAATCCACGGTGACTAAACTCCCCACAAAAATCCATGTTCTCCAAAAACAAGAAAGATAGCAACTGTACCTTATGTTATTATGATCACACGCAAGAGCTCAGCAAAACTATACTCTATACTCTGTTGTGAATATAATTACACTGAAGGAAAGGTTATTTTTTTTTTCAAGCCCAGCATGCTCTGCTTTTTTTTCTGTAAGAAAACTTCCTGAATTTCATTTCTTTTCTCTTCTTTTTTCTTTTCACACAAGAGAAGCAGCTGAGAAAATTTCCTGATCTAGTTTGTCAGACATGCTAGACAGTTTCCGTTCACTTTGAGGGGCTATTTTGGTTAGTTAACTTCTTAAAGTGCCTTTGGGAAATGCACCGTGGAGCTTGGTTATCTCAGTGAACGCTGGGCAGAGAGATTGGAGCCCCAGCTGTCCCAAGTCCTGACCTGCCTAGCTCTGGATAGAAACAGGGAATTCCAGTTACAATCCAGATTGCCTTCAGCCCGAGTCAGAAATCTCTGTGTCCTCTCTCCCTCTCTCCCTCTCGGACGTTGTAGGGCTCAATTCATCACTAGGATCAGTATGGGCGCCCAGACACCAGGCTTAGTAAAGAGTCTCGTTGCCATACTTGCATGCCTGACCCGAGGGGTCACAGTGGAAACTACTGTTTGTTCCACCAGTGATTAGGACCATCTTTCTTCTTTTTGCTTGTCTCTCCTATTTCTTATTAGGATGTTTAATTGACAACATTAGAGGATTACAAATGCTTGTGGGTTCTTTCTGTGGCAGCTGGAATTTTTTTTTTTTTTTTTTAGAGAAGAAGGAAGGGACAAAGGGTCGGGAAGTTGAGGTTTTGGCGGGCCTCCCGTGTGTTCCTCACAGTAAGCCCGCAGCCAAGGCTCTTCACAGTTAGAGGTGTAGAAGTGAGGGCATGGCGGGGCTCTGGTTAGAATCCTGTCTGGCCACTGACTTGCTCTGAGCCTCGCTTCCTTGTGCCTTCCTTACTGGTTGCTGTTCTTACTGAGTAAGATAGCGGGGGGAGCCACCCAGTCATGTACCAGACCACTGTCAGCAACCTGGAAGTCAGCCTGCCACAGCTCACTGGGCACTGGCAGGAGCCAGGAGACTCCGAATCAGAGTCAGAGGACTTTATTACGCTCGGCACACAGGCCCACACGAGTGTCACATGGACACTGGTTCCCCTTACCCTCAGACTCGCGCGGGAGTGACCTGGAGCGGCCCAGATGCATCTGCATCACGGCAGAGAAACTCCTAGGTGAGAGAGCTCAACTCTGTATTGCCCAGTGTTGGACAATCGATAAACCTGCCTTGTGCTCTTAGGAAACCTGAATCTTTTGTAAGGGGCTGCAAGCTAAGCTGCTGTTTTTCCACTGGGAGACACTATCTCTATCTTCCAAGGTTGTTTGCTTTACAAACATCCTCGATAAGCCAGTCTAAACTTGGGGCTGTCAGT
Organism: Mirounga angustirostris; assembly: GCF_029215605.1. Taxonomy (NCBI): domain Eukaryota; kingdom Metazoa; phylum Chordata; class Mammalia; order Carnivora; family Phocidae; genus Mirounga; species Mirounga angustirostris. Next base: position 96,272,981 of record NW_026991711.1, on the reverse strand, counting down.
GCCTTCGTTAGCAAAATGTGCATAAATGCAAGAGACCTGAGAGAGAATCGTCTCCCTGAAACATCTCCCAAGTCAATAAATTTTTACTGTTTTTACTATATGCCATTCATGATACTAGGTGCTAGGGACTCTTCAGGGGACAGGACACTCATGGTCCCTGCCCTGCTGGCCTGTCCGTGGTGACTCAGAATCCTTGCCCTGACATCAGAGTACTGATGGGAACAGTGGGACAGAATATTTCAAATTGGGACTTGATGGGAAATTCTACTACAGAGTCCCCAGACACACAGTGGGTGGTAAATAAATGTTTAAGCATATATTGTATGGCAGATTTGGTCCTTAATTAATTTTAGATGAAAAAGCCTCAGATTCTATGGAAGGTTAAGGTAAACTCATCTTTTAGGTCCCGTCCCAGCATGGCAGAAAGAGGCCATACAGGCCTGGAACCAGATTGACCAGGCAGGCGCCTTGGTTCTGCGTTCCTCCCCCCGACTTGTGTGGTCTTGGCCATGGCATTTGGTGTCTCCAAACTTCTGTGTATTCAGAGCACCTTTCCTTTTACAGCAGGACCCAAAAGTGCCAGGGACTACTGGCTGTGTGTATCCAACAGCCTGGACTCTTCCCTGCATATTGGGGAGCAGGGGGAGGGTTTCTAGCCAGAGGTCAGAGGCCCCTTAAAGCCTGAATGGTCAGTGTTAAGACAGGTGTGCAGACGGAAGTTGGGGTGAAGAGGTGAGGAGAGAGAAGACCAACGAGGAAAGATGGAGAAGCTCAGGGATGGCTCCAGAGCTGGTGGCTAGAGACCCTAGACATTGCCAGGAAGACATATGTCCATTCTGAAAAAATCTCAAGCATATGTATTCTTAAAATAGATTCTACTGGGGCACCTGGGTGGCTCAGATGGTTAAGCGTCTGCCTTCGGCTCAGGTCATGATCTTGGGGTCCTGGGATCGATCCCTGCATCGGGCTCCCTGCTCAGCGGGAAGCCTGCTTCTCCCTCTGCCTCTGCCCCTCCTCCCACTCATGCTCTCTCTCTCTCTCTCAGATAAATAAATAAAATCTTAAAAAAAAAAAAAAAGATTCTGTTGGAACCCATCCAGATCAATCACCTTTGCTAACGGTGCAAAACAGGTAGGGATTAAGAGTGTGGTCTCTGGTTCAAAATACTCCCGTTTGACCTCCAGCTCTTACCATAAGCAACTGGGTGATCTTGGACAAGGTATTTAACATCTCGGAGTGTTTTCTCAACTCTGAAATGGAGATAATAATACTCCAAATTTTGATGTAAGAATGAATTCAAATCATCCCTTACAAGACTTAAGCATAGTGTCTGTTTATGTCTGTTTTACAAGACTTAAGCATAGTGTCTGTTTTATGGTTAACTTCTCTGGAGCTGTTCTTAGCCTCTTTTGGCTTTCTATTGGATATTACACCTCAAACGACAAAAGCCAAGGTAGTCAGTCTCCTTGCAAACCGGAATCATCATCCCAGGCTGTATGGCCTCTCTCTGCCACTCCGTTTCTTTGAAGCCGTTTCTGGAAAGATTCCACGGTCTTCCCGCATCTCTCTCTGCGAGGGGTGTAGCAGGCTCAGGAGGGAAGCTGGGAACACGGGCTTCTAGCAAACAGAGGCCGCGGCGGAGCGGAGCTGGATGCCGCTAACCGCCGCAGTGCTGGAGGCCAGGTCCTTTAAACCAACTTACTCTGTGAACTTGCCTTTTGTTTCTTTCCCCCAGGAGCCCCTTTGAGCTGAATTCACCCCATTTCTTTGCCTCAATAGCATACCAAGGATTTGGAATTTCCGTTCCCCGGGGGAGGGACTCAAGTGCCTGGGAGGCCATTTAGGTCAGCAGAGAAGTGGTTGGAAAAGTGCCCAGTCCTGAGCCCGGAGGGAGGAAAACGACCACGCCACCGTCCACTTTGGCTCCTGCTCTGATAAGATGGTTCCCTCCCCAAGACACGGCTCAGTACTCATGAGATGGTTTCAGGATGGCACGTCTCTATGGCTCAGACTTGTCTGGTGACTTGAGGATGGTCCGCTATGAGGGGATGGGTCAGCGCGGTCTCTTCTAAAGGAGAAGGGAGACGCAGGTGCGGACCTTTCTGTTGTCATGATCACTGGTTCACTGAGCAGCCGTTTCCTGAGCACCGGCCAGGCACCAGGTGCTGCTGCCGGGCAGCTGTGTGTACAAGGGGGACAGTCCCAGCGCCAGTTCAGCTTGGCCCGGGGTGGGCGGACAGGTGTAATCGCCATCGCCGCACAAATTGCTACAGAAGAGGAGAAAGGGGTGCCAAACAGGGAGATGTGTTTGAGTTTAGAGGGTTAGAAAGGCCACTCTGAGAGGCCACTCAGCCTCCAAGCTGAGACCCGAGAGGTGAAGAGGAGCTGACCAAAGGATGGGGGTGACAGGGTGGACGGTGCACCAGAGGCTCCTTAAATGGCAGTGAATTATTACCACAATGGCATTTACAGTTTTCTGTTTGTTTGTTTTTTTAAGCTAGGCAGTACAGAACTACTCCAGAATCTAAATCTGGAATCCATTTAGCACATCGTTGTATAATTTCTTGCAATATTGATGTTTATAGGCTGCCTCGCCAGCTGCGAACTTTGTGCCTGGGCTGGGCTGGGATCTGTTCTCTTTGGGGTCCAAGTCCCAGCCCCAGCCCACTCCATGATTGTCGAATGGGTCATGTGCCAGGAGTTGTGCCGGGCAGCCAGCACATTCCCAGTTCACGTCGTCTCCCCGGTGGCCTTACGATGGGGGGAGAGGACTTTGTCACCCAGCTTCACAGATGGGGGAAAAGCAGGTTTGGCCACTGGGGCTGGGACTCAAGCCAGAGTCTGACACTGAGGCTCCTGCTCTTATCTGCCACCTTCCCTTTTTATATCTTATTATCTGACATCGTGGGGACCACCACTGTCACTCCAGGAAGAAACTTCCAGACTTATTATTATTATTTTTTTAAGATTTTATTTGTCAGAGAGAGCCTAAGTAGGCAGAGCGGTAGGCAGGAGAGGGAGAAGCAGGCTCCCCGCTGAGTAGGGAGCGGGATGCAGGACTCGATCCCAGGAAGGCAGATGCTCAACCTACTTAACCGACGGAGCCACCCAGGCACCCCCTTCAGGGCGTATTTTAACCTACACTTTCAGGAACGTTTTCACCTAACATTTTGGATGGATTCTGGTATAAGCGCATCTTGAGAGGCCGCAGGAGAGGTGTTGGCCACACTGGATTTATCATCCCACGTCAGGTTTTATGTGTTAATCGCACGTTTCCTTTGTTCCAAGGTGGAGGAGGCCCCTCAGGAGGCTGAGGTGGTGTTCGCGGCGCGTCGCCCAGCGGTGGCCTTTCAGATGAGCGGGGACTCGTGGCGGGAGCAGAAGGAGAAGCGGGCAGCCGTGATGGTGGGCATTCTCATCGGCGTGTTTGTGCTGTGCTGGATCCCCTTCTTCCTGGCGGAGCTCATCAGCCCCCTCTGTGCCTGCAGCCTGCCCCCCATCTGGAAAAGCATATTCTTGTGGCTTGGCTACTCCAATTCTTTCTTTAACCCGCTGATTTACACAGCATTTAACAAGAACTACAACAACGCCCTGAAGAGCCTCTTCAGCAAGCAGAGATAAACCCAGGGCTCGGGGAGACCTGCAGGTAGGGCCGTGGGCAGAGAACTGCTGTTTCTTTCCGCCGCAGGTAGCTGATGCCGATGACATCAGAGCCGTACCGTCGGGCCTGGACGGTAGGCGCCGCAGTGCCAAAGGCTCGCCGGGAAGACAGCGCATGCGTGGCAAGCGTGCAGCCACGCCCTCTTCCCGGGTGTGTGGCAGACATTGCTAATCGATCGGGGCACGTTTCTCCCCGCAGCGGGACCTCTGCCTCAGGATCCTTATCCGCGCTCTAGGTACTGCTAACTGGCTGGAATGGACACAGGAGTCGAAGCTGACTTGCCTTTCCTTTATTTAATACCCTGTTCCTCCGAGGGGATCCCTCGGCGCAGAGCCCCAGGTGGCCTGTTTTGGGGCCCACTCAGGAGACTGTCTCCTTTGTGAAACAGCCCCCACCCCGTATCCACCTGATGCAACTTCCCTTCCCCAATCTCCCAGGCGGTGTATCCCAACTGGGGAGATGGGCATCATCTGAACGTTGGTTTTTTATTAAAAAAAAAAAAAAAAAAGTGTCTGGTGCAACCCGTTATCTACTGAATCAGACTTTCGGAGAAGTCTGATAATTGTATTATTGAGTTCTTTTTTCATCAGTGAGAGACAGTGCTAGATACTTCGATTGTTCTTTAGACCAATTAAATTGGCCTTGGGCGGGGGGGGCGGGGCACTCAGGCAGGAGTGCTTTTTAAAGCTCCCTAGGGGATTCTAGCCGGCCAGAGTTGAGGATCCCGGTGGGGTCCTTTCTCTGCTTCTGAACAAGGGAGAGCAGCTATGAGAAATGTTCCCACCACTTCACCATACACACGTGTATGTGTAATAAAAATACTATTGAAGCATTGATTTCTGGGCTCAAAATCATTCATATGTATGGCTGATCACACACACACACACACATTCACATATGCCATCGAAACAGGGATGACTGCAGTCTTAAGACACAACAATCCCAAACTGCCATAGTGAATCTTGGCCTTCCTGAAAATACCAAATGTGGCCCAGGTATATAGGGGTCCAAGGGCCTGTTTGAGGGAGGATACCTAGACTAAGTCATGCTGGCCATAGTCCCCCTGATTTTGGGAAGGGCTGGTTGCCTACCGATTAGGTTTTTTCAATATACCCAAAACAGTACACTCCCGCATCGGCTCACCAGATATTTGAGGTATGTAGACATTCTTTAAGCTTATACTATAGAGGACCTGTACTTTGGGGTTTATCAGAGAATAGAGGTCCACAGTGCCTTTTCCAAAATCTTTGGGGCCAGATGGGCTTTGGAACTTAGAAGCGTTTTCAAGTGTTAGAAAGGCAATATGGTGTATATTGCATAAATTAGCTAACACCCCCAGCTCGGTTGGGGGCAGCAGTCTCTACTCAACCTGTGCAGTAAAATGTATGAATATTTATACTGTGAGAAAAGACTAAAAATAGCTAGCTAGCACAGAGTCAGATCAGATTTTGTCACTGAATGTGTTAGAAACCACCTCTGGTTACCAAACTTTGTGTTTTTGCAATTGAGGACCCGTACCTCAAACCATCCACAGTCCCAGCTTTGCTGCATGTCAACCCTGTTGAGGGGAGGGATTCTGAAGGCAGTCTGGGGAGAGTACGTGGTTCAACTATTCCTTTGTGGCTAGCGGTTGGGACACCACAAAGGTGCTTTGTATGGCTTTCTACAACAGCTTTCTTGAAGTCCTATTTTGGAATTTTATTCTTTCATTGGAAGATACTTGAAGAAACACTCATGTGAAATATGTCAATGCACTTCACATAAAAATGTGAAGTCCTCTGTTTCACTCTTTGTGAAGCATGCTTTCTTATGATAATGAGGACTTTTATTATGTTTCCATTTTTCCCTTGATCAGGAAGAACAGAACCACATTTCTGGCCTAACTTTGGAATCTGTGTAGGAACTGGCATCCTATTGATTTGTGTCTAAGGTTTCTAGCCAGTCTATAATTCCAATTCTTACTTAGGTTTTCCCTATCCTAGTGTTTTCTGTTCTATTTGTATTTTACTATCCTAGTCTGTGTATTTCCTGCAACCACCTCAAATCCTCTGTGAACCAAGCCAGGAAAGAAAGGAATGGGCACATTGTTGTGTTTGAAGGGTTAGAGCTCACGCTTGGGGCTGTTGGGGATTTTGCCCTATCCGCTGAAACACACTAGGTGGTGGTAGAGATCTTCCCTGTCCCTCTCTTCATACTGTTTATCAAGCATCCACCATGTGTTGCTGCTGTACTAGGTTTTAGATACAAATGCTCATTTGATCCTACATCTATCCTGCGAGGTAGGTACTGTCCTCATCGAACCCCATTCAGAGGGTAAGTAGCCTGCCTGTGGTCACACATGAGTACATACATGGCAGAACTGGTATCTGGACTCAAGTTGACCTGTATCCAAGCATGAGGAAGGACGGGAACTCAAAAGAAGTCGGCCTGGACTCCATGTTTCACTGTTTGCTTGCGTTTTGCAGCATGAACACTGTACCTGGTGTAGTGGGTCTGCTTGCATTGTTTAGTTGGATTCCAGGCAGGAGCCTTAGAGGAAGAATCTAGGTAGAGTTGGTGAGGGGCACCTGTGGAATTTTTTGGTTTACTCTTCCTTCTGGGTAGGATGCTTTATGATCGTGTTCATTTGCCTGGGATTTGGCTTAATGTAGGATCATGATGGAAGCATCCCAGGCGGAAGGAATTACGTATGTGGACCCTTCTTCTTCTTCTTTTTTTTTAAGATTTTATTTATTTATTTGAGAGAGAGAGAGTGAGAGAGCACAAGAGGGGGGAGCGGAAGAGGGAGGAGCAGACTCCTCGCTGAGCAGGGAGCCCGATGCGGGACTCGATCCCGGGACTCCAGGATCATGACCTGAGCCGAAGGCAGTCGCTTAACCGACTGAGCCACCCAGGCGCCCCTGTGGAGCCCTTCTTAAAAGGAGGTTGCTTGCTTGCTGATTTGGTGGCAACTTCTATTGGACCTTTCAGACTTGACCCTTTTCTTCAGTTAGGGGGACCTTCCCTAACCACCACTATAATTACAAAATGCTTAATTTCTGAAACAGATCAGTTGATGACTGACTCTCTGTAAGGCTGCACCTGTAATTCCTTTTAATAAGAGTATCAAAATAACAGTCAATGACAAAGTATCTGATTTATAATGAACATTGCAGGAACTGCTTTAATAACCATAATGTCTCTGCTCTGCCTCAAATCTCTTTGCTTGCAGTACCTAAGACGGGGGTGGGAGGATGTAAGAGGAAATAGTCTCTTCCTTGTCGAGATTCATTTGCTAAAGTATCTTCATGTCAGAATCCAATTTCACAAAGTTCCAGGTCTGTAGGATGGATGGGGCTAACCCAATGGTATTCTTTTATAATGCAGTCATGTACAATGGATAAAGTATGCTCCCTTTCTCCCCTTTAGCATGGCCTCCATGTTTCTTCATGCCATGTTGGACGGGAATTTGGATTCTGACCATGATTGCTGGCCAGCATGAGCATCTATCCCCACGTGGGTACCATCCCTAGAAGCCTGCTCTTCTGGCCCCTGACCTGGTCCCTCTACACTAACACTGGGTAGTACAGAGAAGTGTCTGAGTCTCTGAAATGTCTATGAGTTGGCTGGGATCTCACCGATCCAGGCTGGGCTCTTCTGGGTCCAGCTTCAAGCAGCAGTTTGTTTGGGTCTAGGTCTGTTCCATGTGCCTCTCAACCTCCTTGGGCCAGCACGGTATGTTATTTTCAAGAGAGGTGAGCAAGTGGGCAAGCCTGACCACTCAAGCACGCTTCCAAACTTTTGCTCATAGCAAGTCTGCTAACAACCCACAGACCAAGTAAAAGCCCAAAGTCAAAGGATGGGGAAGAGCATTCCACCCACCAGGACGCCAAGACAAAGGTGTCTGTTCTGGGGGAGTGAAGAATGGCAACAAATAATTCAGTGTTCCATACGTGAAAAAGGCAGAACATAAAAAATCAGAGTGTGGTATAAAAAGGGTAAGCACAGTGTCTAAGACTTTTGTTTCTGGTATATGTTCATCTGGATTATCAGTCATCTCTTATCTGGGGTCCTTGCTGTTGCCCTTGCTTCCCTGGTCTGTGGTCAGCACAGCTCCCAAGGTGTCTCTGTTGAAATCTCCAAAGCCTCCAATGATTCCCCACACAGGTACCCTTCACGTTCCTCAAAACTCACCTGCTGGGCCTGCTTCTACCTCAAGGACTTTACACTCAGTAACCCCTCCGCCTGGCATCTCCCTCACACAGGTATCCCTCACCAGGTGGCTCATTCCCTCACTAGTCATCAGTTTGTTTGTATTTATTTAATGCTAAGAACACAGATATCCTAAAGAGACAATGGAGAAAGTTTTTTCTAGGCTGGATTTTGATCATAAAAACACGAATGATTCAAACTTCTGAAACAAAACAGCACACAGATCTAGAAAATGCAAAACATTTTATTTCTTACCTGAATTAAGTTGAAAACATGTAAATGTTATCTTTAAAAAATACCAATATTAGGGGCCTGAGTGGCTCAGTTGGTTAGGCATCTGCCTTCAGCTCAGGTCATGATCTCAGGGTCCTGGGATCGAGCCCCACCTTTGCTCCCTGCTCAGTGGGGAGCCTGCTTCTCCCTCTCTCTCTGCCCCCCTCCTGCTTCTGTGTGTGCACACGCTCTCTCTCTCAAATAAAATCTCAAGAAAAAATAAAAGTTATCAAAATTAAATTCATGCAGAGAAACTACCCATAGCTTTTAAACCATAGAACACCTGGTTTTCTATAGGACAAAAATAAAAGGATGTAAAATAATGTGCAGTTTATAGAATTCAAAGAAAATCAGGGTGGCTAAGAGTCGGTGAAAGAGGCAATTAGGGGCAGGAGGCATTTTTTAAGGTAGACACTCTGGTGACATCTACAACAAGCCTGGAGGGAACCAGGAGGCTGACACCGAGCAGGCCCTGACAGGGGGTACACCACTGGGTATGTGCAGTGGCCAGCAAATTAACTGGTGCTCTGGTGAAGTTTCTGGAATGACAACCAAGGTAGTTCCCAGTAAAGGATCTGAAGGTAGTCCCTAACTATTCATTATAAAATTGCAAATCACCACCAAACCAGACACTCCCGATCCTTCTTCCTTAACCAGTACGCTGAAGCAACACGGCTGTAGCTTACATGGTCTTACCTTGCTTGTAAGTCTTCCCCACTGGAATGTAGTGAAGGCAAGTTCTTCTGTCTGCTTTGTTCACTGCTGTATTCCCAGGGCCTGACCCACAAGAGAAGCTCAAATATTTGTTGGTTGAATGAAGGAGCTATCAGGGATTTATTTTTCTCATGGAACAAGAAATATGGGGGCAAGGGGTCCCTGGGTTGGTTCAAGAGGCTCGCCATGCTTCAGGGAACCAGGCTCTTCCCATCTTTTCACTCTGCCAAGCTCCCCGTGTCGGGATGTCTCTTCTCATGGTCTCAAAATGGTTAAGGCTGCTCTAGACACCTTGTCCTTCCCCAGCAACTTGCAAGAACAGAAGCTCTCTTAATGCACCTTGTACTGATTACCAGCAGCAACGTCTCCTTGGCTCAGGGGTACCATCTCCATCTTTTGCACCCCAAAGCCAGAGGGACAGGGGTGGTGCTGTGACCCTCACGAGAGAGGGGCAAACTGCTTCACGGTCCACTGCCCCCTTGCCGTCCCCTTACTGCTTCCTCTCCCTATAGCTGCTCTGTCAGAAGAGGTGAGCCCCCTTTCCACTTCCCTATTTCCCCCCAAGACCCAAGAAAAGGAGAGATTAATTACTTTGGGCATAGGACTTTAAATTCCTAAGGAAAGCAGACTTATCAAACATGAATCTTCTGTCATGTTTCTGTTTGGTAGAAAATCAAATCAAATTAAGATTTAAAAACTTTATTTTTTTTGAATAGATAATACATGTACATGGTATAAAATTCAAAAGGTACAAAAGGTATACAGTGAAAAGCAATTCCCATCCCTCTCCCCAGAGGCAAACAAAGCTGTCAGGTTCCTGTGTACCCTCCCAGAGATAGTCTAGGCACACGCTAGCAGGTATGCATGACAGATGTGCGTGAATGCGCCACGCACGTGTGTATACCCATCGACACACGTTTTCCCCAACCCCTCCCCTCTTTCAAAAACAAGCACCAGTATACCAAGAGCCTCTTGTCCCCCACTTAACCATGCGCCTTAGGGATCATCCCACGGCAGTACATACAGAGTGACTCTGTTGTTCCAAATTTAACAGCCCACTGGACGGATTCACCATGATTCACTTAACCACTGCCCTCTGTTGGTGGTGGTTTCCAGCTTCTTGCTATTACAGATAATGTTGCAGTAAAAGTCCCTGCATATGGGGAAAACTCCTAGAAGTAGCACTGCTGGCTCAAGCGGTCTGTGCATTTGCACTGTTCGTAGATACTGCCGGACTGCCCCCCGTGGATTTGTACCGTTCGTACTCCTGCCAGCACGGCATTCCACGGCTGCTCCCCACTTCCTGGTTTCATGTGGCTGAGTCACTTCAACCAGTCACGTGACCGTGAGGTTCACAACATACTTGGAGCCAAAAGAGACTCATGACCTCATCTCTGACACTGGTGTGTTCCCTTTCTCTTTCTCCCTGTCTGGGGAGAAAAAAAAACCCACGTGAAAGGTAATTGCTTTGAACGGTGTGAGACCTCTGACCCCTCGGTCATCCCGACCTTTGAGGTGCGAGTCTAACAAAGACACTCTGAGAGAGTCTCTCAAGCTGCTGAGTAAAACTGTCCACCTGTATGCAAACAAAGCATAAATCAGACGAAAGCTTCAGTCTAGACTCTGCTAATTAACAGGGATGCGAAGTTGTAATTTAGAGAAGCTCTTTTATGCGGCCAGAATCTCTGGGCTGTTGACCCAAGCCAGGCTCTGGGGAGACTGCACGGTTCCTGCTTTCACCGCTCTCCCACTCTGGGGGGTGAGCACGCAACAGACTTCGTGAAGGACGAAGAGATCCAACAGTAGCTTGTGCCACCGAGAGAGACAGCAGGGGAAAGGGTAGAACGTGACCAGGGCTGCAGGCAGGCACTGAATGGGTCTGTAGCAGATCAGGCCGTCCCGGAAAGCCACTGCCCGTGACCTTGGACGGATGGCGGACCAGGCAGAGGCAGCAGCAAGGACAACAACCACGGGCAGGTGCGAGCTCGGCGCATTTGAGGAACTGATGGAAGGCTGATGCGGAAAACCCACAGTATTCCCCACAATGTCAAATGTGCCACACACCAGCTACTAGATCCCCTCAGTGCTTTTACACATTTATCGTGAGAAGAGTGGGGACCGTGACAACATGATTTTTTACAAAACGTTTCTGAGCCCATCGCCATGTGCTGTTAGAAGAAATGCTCTGGACTTGGGGAAGAGGACTGAGAGAAGGCCCGGGGGGCTCCGAAGATGGCTCGCATGAGGCACGCCAGCTGACCGGTACCCAGCCACACAGATGGACGGCAGCTCCCTGCCCTTGCTGGGGCTCTCTGCGGGACTGCTGTGCAGTAAGATGTGCTTGTACCGGAAGCCAGCACTGGACACAAGGACAGCAGAAAGCACTTCCTTAACGTTCTTTCCCAAAGCAAGCTTCAAGCCAGCTCTGCACCTCAGGCTCAGCCAAAGTGCCCGCTGAAGTTTATCACTAGAATGGCTGCTTCCCTCGTACACGGATCATCAGTCACGTGCAGACAGGGCAAGACGAGGCCATGCCCGAGTGACAGGAATCAAGGTGGCCCGGGTCACAGGCCACTGCTTGTGGTCCAAAGTGCCTTTGCTGTCAGACCTGCTTTGGTCACTACAGACATGATCAAGGCCAGCAGTAGTCAGCCTGAGGTCATGGGGATGGTGCTGCATGAGGCTGCAGAGGGCTGCCTGAGGCCTTCCCCGTCCTCTGCTCCTGGTTGCAGGAGCTTCCAAGAGCTACGCTGTTTGTCAGGAAGTACTTCCTCAGCCTGAGAAAGGCCTGCTATCTGTTGCAGCCCCTCGGCCTTCTGGTCCTGCTTCAGTAGACACTGGCAGGACCTGGCTACCCACAGAATATGGGCAATGGACCAGAACCCAGTGAAAACCATACACTTGAGACTCTAACAAGAACTCAGGCCTGACAAACCTGGAATGAGCTTGCTCTCTCTGTTCAAAAAGGAAACACCCCAACATGTCACTTTGGCAGCATTCTCTAACATTTGGCACCTCCCTCTAGTGCAATGAGCTGACCCCAGGGACTCATGGGACCGAACCCTGGCCAAGGACAACAAGAAATATGTCCAAATGTCTCCCCACATGCCTCACGGTCCTCTAGTCTGTACTGCTCAGCAGCTCTGATTTTGGTTTAGACCAAGGCAGCCCCATGTACTCGGTGAGATGCATGTTGGGGAGGGTGGCGCCCCACCCCGAGACTGGTGGAGAATGCCAGGGTACCGGGTGGTCAGCTCCGGGAAGGTTGCCAGGTTAGCAAGCTCATGGCTCTGACCGAAGAGGGGAAACTGAATGCTTCCTCAGGAAGCCTCATTCCTCCAGAAGCACACATTTCATAAAAGTAACTTAAGCATGTTTCCTGCTGACTTTTTTTTTTTTTTTTTAACTCCAGAAAAGTCTGTGGGCTTAGCCCAATACCCACCCATACTCTGGGAACACAAGATATCCTGGGAGGAACGCTCCTGAGTGGCTTCTGAAATGAAGTGGGCCTTGGGGCATCACGTCAGCCTCTAAGGCCCGACTGTAAGGCACGCTTACGGTCCTAATTCCTCACAAAGGCACCATCCACTCTGTGGGGCATCTGTAGGAAACACACAGTTCTCAAAACTGGCTCCTGCAGTCTAATCCAAGACGTGTCCAAGGAATAGGAACACACTTGTAATCTGTACTAGACCTTGTGGATTAAAAGGGGAAAAAGATCTTCTGATACCTCCCTATACAAAACCAAATCAAATGAAATTCTTTGGAAACATACCCAATAAATGCCTCTCACTTTTAAAAATGGTTATTAATTAGTTGCTTTGGAGTGGTCATGCCATACTTGCCCCGACAGCATGGAGACGGGCTACGGAACCCCAGAATATAACCTCCCTACCACCTTTGGACAAACAGACAATTTCATAACTGCTCTCAACAAGAGAGCTTCTCAACAAGAAAACACACGTTTCCCTGAATCTGAAATAATCTGCAAACTGCTGTTCCCCCCTCTCCCCGCCCTCAGAGTGCCACCTGCTCTCTGGCTGTCACGTGCTTCAGCTTGTTGGGGCCCTTTCAAAAAATCAATCTGCAGATGACTGCGGCCGCCGGAGCAGCCGAGGGGAGATGTACGTGGCCCAGGAAGGACACACTTGGCACAGGGGAGCATCCCTCTGGAAGCAGCCAGCCTCATCGGACAGGCCTCGCTGCCCGGCCACAGAAACCAATGGCTGCTGCTAATCTGGCATCAGATTTCTAAAGGGTCGCGTCCGTACCTGCTGACCAGTATGTGTGCAAGGTTCACGCAGAATGAAGCGCAAACCTCCTGCTGGGGTTCACAGAACACGGCTGAGCTGCTGGATCCCTGACAGCCAGGGCAGGAGGGGCTCCGCGTCTGGTCTGCTCTGCTCATTTCCAGAGGACAGTCTACTGCTCTGCCTGCCTCCAAGGCCCCCCCGAAGGCTGGTCCCAGCCTGCCTGTCCTGCAGAGACAGGCCCGTCCACTCCTTGCCCAACAAGCACGCTTGGACTCTCCCTGCACCCTTTCAAGTTTCTAATTACAGTCGTACTTTATCCAAAATGGCCTTCCCACCTGTGTCTGCCTATTAAAATGCAACTCCCCACTCCGATCTAGCTCCAGTCCTACCTCGCCCACGAAGTCTCCTGGATCTTTGCACGCCCCACTGCTCTTCCTCCTCCAATGCCCTCTGCTTTCTGCTCGTGGCCGGTCGCTCTGGCATTTACCACATGCTGCCCTGGAGCTCAGCGACTGGTGCGTGAGTCTCATCTCTGTGCGTGGCCCAGGACCTGTCCAGAACGTGGAGCTCATGGCGTGTATGCGTAATGGGGAGGGATGCACAAGACCAGCCACGCCTGGCTGGTACTCATGTGAGAACTGGGCATATTAAGGTGTCATGCTTGTGTAGGGGTCCTCAATATGAGGCCCCTGTTTTCAATTTTTGGTGAAATAAACTTGAGTCGTATGTACGAGTTAAACCAATGGCAGCCACTGAGTTTTCATTCTTGCGGTTATACCATTAAGACTGCTAGCTGGTGTCTCGAGGAGCCAGGAACAAAAGGCACCAAGGGTAAGTGAAGGGCCCACATGACCAACACTCACATGGGCTGGTCATTCAGCTAAAAGCCTTTACTAAACAAAACAAAACAAAACAAAAATCTCAAGTGACCAAGCTCTGGGCTATTTCTGCCCTGCCGCGGGCCACTTGCTGGCTGCCCGAGGTGCAGGGCCTGTGTTTTATACTTCCGTCTCCCCCAGTGCTTACTTCTCACTGGTTGCTCAATTAACATTTGCTGAACAAATGAATTCCTTTTTATTCAGGGAGTCCATACAAATACAGGTATGTTTATGTGTGCAATGTTACTGGAGAAATTGAAGCTGATCCGATGCAGAACGAATACTGCCCGCATTTCCTCATAGGATGATGGGTGTTATCCGAGCCATCATGTTTACACCGTCTGATTCCATCAACAACAGAGAGATGAAATGGAAGCAAATGGGAAAAAGAAAATATCCGGGTGCTGAGATTATGACCCCTGCATCTCTCTACTGTAGTGTTCAGAACCATTTCACCATCTCGCAGTTGATACATGGCGTTAAAGGAAAAAAAAAATCAGTGACATACGATGATGTCCGGGAACTTTCAGGAGGCCTTGGCTTTTACCTTGGACAGCAGCACCTCATTCTTGCGGCCCTCCTGGAAAGGAAGCAGAGAACGTGTGCATGAGCTTTCCCAGTCCCAGGAGACACAGTGACTGACCGAGTAAACAGGCCCCCTCGCACGCCGCCACCAGCAAGACGGAATGGCCAGGACGGGTTCACCTGATCTTCGGTGCCAAAGTAACTGTAACGACAACGGGCTTCTGGACTGTAAGGCCGAGAACTGGATGAGGATTAGGCACTGTCATTCCACAAGACTTCAGGAAGCCACTGCAATCCTCAGGGGCCAGAAGCAGCCAGCAGATACTTAGGAACCCATGGACCACTATGATAAGGAAGGGGAAGGTCCTTGGAGCCCGTGGCCAAAGGGGTGACGAATGGCACACCTCAGCAAGCAGAGCCCATGGCGAAGTTCTTACTCTGACAGCAGTGGAGATTGGGTATATCCTTAGCTTTAAGAAAGAAACTCACAGAAGACCGGCTGAGAGACATGCACTGAGAGACACTTCCCCTTTTAAAAATGAGCTGTATGAAATCCATTACTGCAGGTGCTAAGGGAGGTCACTGGTCCCTCTGCATCCAGTGGGGCGAGGTCACCTCTGCATCACTCTGTATCCACCTCTTCAAACATGTTCCAGAGCTTCTCACTACACCTGCTCCTTCCCTCTTATTCCCACCAGCCTTGACAGCTCAGGATACCTCCACCTGCTAGCAAACAATGTCCCCTCCTTCCTTGGGCCATGTCACCAGGAATCTGGTTTCGGTTTAAGCTGAGAGGTGAACGTGGTAGTGGGAAAGGCCTGGAGAGGCAAGCTGGAGGGCCCCGGCCCAAGAGTGAGGCCAGGCCTCCAGGAGCCCTGCTTCCCTGGAGATGCCCTTAGTGTGGAAGAAATCCTTCCACCTTAACCCTCTGCATCCAAGACCCCCAAAGTCAGTATTTCCATTTCCCTGGGCCTGGCTAGGTGCTCCTGGAGGCCCTTGGTTCTTTCTGGCAGTGCCATGGCTCATGGATGCAGTGACCCTTTTTTTACTAAGTGCCAGTTCACCTGCAGGTACTTAGCCTTCTCCTCAGTGCTGGGAAATAGCTGGGCTCTGGGCCAGTGGGGAAGGCTGACTGACTGTCAGAAGCAAGGCACTCTGACACTTTTTGAGCACATGTTTCTGGAGGGGGAGGGAGTTAATTGTTCCTGGGCCATGGTAAGAGAAAGAGGTTGAGAGGAAACATTAGAGAAGAAAGTTGTCCTTTTAAAAACGAGTTACTGAAGAGAAATAAAATAAAATAAAATTAAATTAAATTAAAATAAAATAAATAAAATAAATAAATAAAATAAAATAAAATAAAATAAAATAAAATGAGTTATTGCGATTTGCTTGGGGAGAAAGCCTCCAGCCAAAAACAAAGCGTGGGTGTGGGGGTAAAGATGGAACAAGAACAGGCAGACAGTCATACTACTCTATTATTAAATTACCTTCTCTACTTCTGTGTATTTTTTGAAAATTTCCATAATAGAAAAAGATAAAACAACAAAAGAATGAATAAATACATTCAGTTGTCACCCACTTGAACTTTTTGTTTTGTTTTGTTTTAAATATTACAACAATTTATTAAAAAGTCCATCTTTCTCTTGTTGATCAAGTTTGCAACATAACAAACTTCTCTGTAGTCTATCTGGGTAAATCAGTTTTTAATTTTTTGTGCTAGGGCTCACTTATTTATTTTATTTTTTTCCACTTGAACTTTTAAATGAGGCAAAAACAGCTCAGCAGCATCAACATGCTCCTGTGGTGGCGTCCCCGGCAGGGGCCAGTCTATGTACACAAAGCTGAGATGGTGCCGGAACTTCCCAGTACGGGTATCCTGGGCCGTCACCTGCTCTGTGTGAGCGCTCATGAAGTTTCATGCAATCTACCGGAGGCCCTTGGGGAAATTACAGAATGATACTGTCCATCTGTTCAAAGCAAATGCAGAAAGGGTCCTTTAGGCATTTCTTTCCAGAAGAGAAGGGAAAAAACTTGCCTCTGTTTCTGTCCTACTCAAGACCACACAGGGCCCACCATGTGCCAGACACGGCACTTCAGCCCCCTCGAAACTATGTACTCAAAGTCAGCTTCATGGAAATGCACGGCCTGCATTCGTCAGTGCTAGGCTAGAGTTTAAAGCTCGCTTTGGTGACCTTATGAGAGACCGTGGTTTAGAGACGTAATTACTTAACGTAATACGGCAATTAAAGAGATTTCAGAGTACGTGTTGTTCCCTGGCCGCCTTGCTATTATCACACCTGCTGCGATGAGCAAGCCACTGGAAACTTAGAGGTCACTGGATGTCTCTAACCAGTGCCTCGACAGCCGGGGAGGCTGGGGGTCAGGATGAGGGGGCAACACTGGAGCTGCTCAGTGAACGTGCAGTACGCCAGACCTGATGAAGGGAACGACAAAGGTGGCCAGGGCCGTGCTCCGCGATGCTGCTGCGCTCTGCATGAATAGTACCTGCAGCCACCACAAGTGCCAGAGACCAGGATGCGGCAGGGATTTAGAACCCAGGAGGAGACCAGGCAGGAAAGAAAGCAGACAGAGAGGGTTCTGGAAGAAGACCCTGCCCTGGGATGAAAGTCTGCTCCTTCAGACCAATCTACCACACGTGAGATCTTATCTGGTAACTGCCGTCTGTAAAACAGCACAATTACTCCGGCTGAAGGAATGGGGTGGAAACTGGGGAGCCGTGAGCCTCCGCCAGCGCTTCTTCCTCAAGCTGCGGTGGCCCCAAGGAGGGGCCGAGTCACCGCAGAGAAGTGGGTGGAAAAAGTTTAAGAATTCAGGACAGACACGCAGTTGCTAATTTTAAGTTTTTGCCAAGTAAAATGTTAAAAAATAAAGAATAAATACTATCATTTTCATGTCAAAAAACAAGAAAATATGCTTCTTTTTTTTTTTTAAAGGTGAGTCCTTTATATGAAATCTATTCAGTTGTCTGAAGAACATATATTCCCCTTCCCTTTTTCCCCGACGAGCTTTGGACGGAGGGAAATGGCATGGGCAGGCACATGGTCTAGGGGTCTCAGCGGCCCGGAGGGACACACGCATGCTCTCTGACGCGAGGGTCTCTGCGCCTGGGGAGGCAGGATCACAGAAAGCCTGATGCTTACCGTCTCTGAAGGAACCTCTGCCTTGGGAGGTCATCTTTAGCCTTCAGCCCTGAGAGCGCATAGTGCGAGAAGGAGCTTTTCCATTTCGCTTTTATTTGCTTTGATTTTGACAGCTTATACTTATCTTCCTCAACTTATCTGCTTTTTGTTTCTGCTGTCATAAGGGTAGTGCTGGCGTGTCCCAGCAACATTTAATTCCTCCCCGCTGGGCCTTTTTTCTGAGTTACTTGCATTAAAGAGGGAAAAGAGCTCTGAGGGGGAGTGGAGGGTCCTGTTGGATCCCTGCCAGCTCGCTCACTAGCCCTTCCGAAACTTCAGCTCCAATGCCCGCTAACCACAAGGGGCTCCTAGACCCAAGCACATCACCCAGTCACTCTTCCAGCTGCCTGGCCTTAGGTCTCACTCTTGCTGTGCCCATGGCCAAATCCGCACCAAAAGAGACCTGCCCTGACCACACCATCTCCATTAGTGCTCCCACCCCCGGCAAAAACTGAAATTAGTTCTCATTGGTTATTACTTGTTTACTAGGCTTTGTGTTTCCTAGCTTGTTATCTGTCTCCCCAACCATGACACAAGCTCCTTGACACAGAGAGTGGGTCTGTTTAACAACCTGATGTATCCCCAGGGGCACGGTAGGAGCAGGAAGATCATTTATGGAAAGTGTGAGAGATTTTGAAATGTCTATGGGTTGTGGCCTCCACAAGTTAAATTTAAAAAAAAGGAAAGGAGAAGTAGAAAAGGAAAAATCAGGAAGGAAGGAAAGAAGGAAGGGAGGGAGGGAAACAAGTTTTTAAAAATATACAGGAATAAAATTATTGGTATGAAAAGACTAATTTTTATTCTGTGGACCTAACACCAGGCTACAACCGACACTTCCAGCCCCTCTATATTTAGCAAAATCTCTATACTCACTGAAACCACATGGATTTGGGTTAGGAATTCCTGAAAATGAAGCTGCTGATATCCTAGTAAGTGACACAATGAAGTCTCCTTTCCAGAAAATCTCTTAAGGAAAGGGCAAAACTTTTCTTTCTGGACCCATGGAGAGTAACCCTGTCCAAATGCAGGGAGAAAAAGATGGGGACAAATAAAATTCAGCTGAGCACTGGGTGTTACAGGAGGCAGACGGAGTGCTAGAAGCTTTCACCCCTCACCTGACCCAGCAGAACCCACCAACGAGGCAACAGGTGTGGGGGCATTCAGTCACTGCCCAAGTGCACAGCTGGTAAGTGGTAAAGGCAGGGCTCGAACCCAAGCCTGCCTTGCTCGAAGTTCACTCTTCCCACAGGCTTCTCAAGGTCCCTCCCCCACCTCAGATGGGGGGGAAGGAAAATTCCAGCTCTGAATGTGTAACAAATGCTGCTTCCAGGTGGCCTCTGATGCTATTTTACTTGTGAGTTTAATATGCTTACTAAACGTTAGGGGAATGAAAATAAAGTTGTGATGTCTCTCAGAACGTTCAATTCGAGACTCGAGATGGGCCAGCGAACCACGCAGTCCTGAACTACCTAGATGCGGTACTTTACTGTTGGATCACACTGCCAACCTGCTGTTACCCATCCCCAGACCAGTGGGAAACCAGGCAACCACTCTGGTTTTTAAAGGCTCCTCTTGAGATGAACACAAATCCCCCCACAGCCTTCCCTGCCTTGCCCTATCTCCCTCTTACCTCCTTGAACTCCTTCACAGTCTTAAAGTACAGCCTCTGCTTTTCTAACAATTCCAAGTACTGGTCGTTCAACTGGTCCCTTCTCATCTTGTTCTCTTGCTTCTTCTTTTCCATCTGTTGAAACATTTTGGGAAATGGTGAGGAAGGGCATGTAGTGACCAAGGCCTGCAGGCAACACCCAAAAGGTACTACTACCAACATTTTCATGGACTTCTTTACATCACTTCTGAGATTGACCTATTTATTTGCATGGTATTACATAGCGGTTTCTCTAATTTACTCAGCAATTCTATCATTGGGCACTAACTGTCCCATCTGTATGTGTGTGTGTGTGCGATTACAATTTCACAATCAACAGACTGGTGGTTCTCCACCAGGGGTGATTTTGCCCCCTGAAGGGCATGAGGTGGGATCTGGGGATGGATTAGATGGCCACAGCTGTGAAGAGAGTACCTTCTGCTAGGAGCCAGGGATGCTGCTAAACTTTCTACAACATGCAGGACAGCCCCCACACAACAAGGCGTCATCTGGCCCATCATGTTAATTGTGTTGAGGTTGAGAAACTCCTATGTAAATAACTGAGTCCTCTTTCATTCAATGTAAGTATTTCCATGCTATTTTACACTTTCAACAATCAAAACTTTAAAAACTCTACAATATTCCCAATCACACTGCTACCTTACCCATTTTTCTATTGGTGGAAAATTTAGAGTGTTTCCAGGACAGTGACCTCATAAACAAAAGGCTGGATTTGGGTTAAAGACTTTCCTAAGGTACCTGACAGCTTAGTCTTCCAACAGATATTGCATGGTCACCCTGAGGACTAAACACGGTGGTGACAAGGCGGTATCACTGCTCCCACAGAGGGTGGTGGCACGCTAGAGGGGCTGATGCTAACCAAGCACCTTGCGCAATGAGCTCCATGTGCAAATTCCTACTCATGATCGCTACTGTGAAGAGAGTGACTGGGTTGGGGGACAGAGAGGCGGGTGGGTGTACGGCCTCTTCAGCTGGATGGTCATGGAGGGCTCTCTGAGGAGGTGACATCTGGGCAGAGTCGGCAGTGGTATGTGCACTATTTCCAGCAGCAAGCGAGAGCATCACCCAGATGGTGAGGGCAGAAAGCTGTGGGGGCCAGCTGGTGCCTGGCTCGCAGCAGGTGCTCAAGAGCATGCTAGACGGAATCACTGGTCTTCTAATGCCCGAGCAGGGCTTCTGACTTACACGTTGGAAGGGACGGAGCAGTAAATCCAGGTTAAAGCTGAACTGGCTGCACTGTATCCCAGTCATCTGCCTCTCCAGGCCACGGGCCCATCACCTGGTGAACTGCAACCTGGTATCCCCGCAGCCTATCCCACCCACATGGGCATTGATCTGTCTGGTCCACTCTTGACCATGTATCCAGCTCCTAAATCACCTGGTGACCTACTGAGCCCCCTGCCCTCTTCTTTCCACAGGTCTGCACATGGACACCGGTCACATGCCTGAGCCCAGGTCTGGAGTCTGGTAACCTGCCTGCCCCTGAGGTCTCCCAGAGGAGGGCAGTCCCCCCGGGGACTCTGGTCAGGGCCATCTTACACTCATCCCTGGCTCAGCAGTCCGCCCTGCTCCCTTCTGGCAGGCTTCCTGATGCTGTCCAGATGATTATGGTTCCTGTCACCACTTCCCACAGCTGCTAGGAACCTTTTCTGCTGAGCTGGGTGGGACCTCACTGCTGGGTCCCTACCCTTTAAGTCGCATAGCCTGGCAGATAGATCCCAGACCTTTCCTGCCTGCTCTGTCCTCCAGCAGAAAATCTGGCCATGAATGACTATGTCTTAGCAACATAAACAGGGCACTTTAATAAATTTAATTTGAATGTCCCCAGGTCCAACCAGGAAAGGTAGTGTAGCAACCCTGAAACGGACTGACCTCGAGGCCAGAAAGGCCTGGGTTCCAATCCTACTTCTGTCACTCACTGCGTATCCCTGAATAGGTTATTTCATCTTTTGGAATGACAGGTCCCTTAGTTGCAAAATAAGGATAGTATCACCTAGATCACAGGTTACAAGGTATGTATGACACTAGTTGTTAAGTGAATGACACAGCACTTGGTTCAGGGTAGTACTCAATAAAGACTGTTCTGTCTTCATACTGGACACCTAGAATGCGCTTGGTAACAGGCGGTAAGAGCCCTCAGAATCAGGAGCTGACTCGTAGGTGTGAGTTTTATTTTCACACTGTCCTAGCAAGCCCTTCCCCAGGCCCACTGTTCCACTCCTTGCTCATCCCCCTTCACGCTCTAGGTCGGGAACCCTAGATTCTTTTGCGGAGCACTTGCTCCCAGTATTCCAGAGAGCCAGAGACTTCACCTCCTCAGGATGAGGTTAAAATGCCTTCCAGTGGGTATCTGGGTGGCTCAGTTGGTTAAGCGACTGCCTTCGGCTCGGGTCATGATCCCAGGGAACTGGGTTCAAGCGCCGCATCGGGCTCTCTGCTCTGCGGGGAGCCTGCTTCTCCCTCTCCCTCTGCCTGCCGCTCCCCCTGCCCGTGCTCTCTCTCTGTCTCTGTCAGATAAGTGAAATCTTTAAAAAAATAAAATAAAATGCCTTCCAGGATGTGACTCTCTCTTCACTCAGGAGCCCTTCTGTGCACTGTACACACCTTTCCTGTTACATGTACACACTGCTGGTCTGTGGTCTACTCCGTGCACGTCCCATACCCACCAATTCCGGGGCTGTGTGTGCTCCATGAGGACACAGACTCCCCTGCCACATATACTCTGAGCAGGAACCACCATGGCATCCAAAGAGGGAGGGCTATGATTTTTTAAACAAACACTTCAAAAGACATGCATCCAAACGAATGTTGTCCTGCAAAGACAGCCTTCTTGCATTTGAAATGCCGGCCAATAATCAAACCTGACCAGGAACCCTCTTTGAGAACTGCCTTTGCAGTCAATTGAATGAATTCATTCACTCAGCAAACAGGTCGTGAAAGCCCACCATGGGTCAGGTGCCGGGCTGGCCACTGGTGATGCTCACATGAGGAAGAGAACCCTCTCTGCCCGTGGGCATCTCGTACCCCACCATCTAGTTGGGGAGACAGACACAGAGCAGCCTCTTTCACTGGTCGGCACTGAGGTACCAACAGCATGAAGCCTGGGGGAGAATGGAGAGAATGAATGGATCACATCCACGTCCTTTCCTAGGAACGCATCTCCTGGTAAACAGGAGGGGGAAGCCAAAGAAAAAAACAACAACAAAATAATCAATTCCCAGTGTTCTTTACTATGGACAAGAGCAGCTCTGCGGGGTGCCGGGTGGCTCAGTGGATTGAGCCTCTGACTCTTGATTTCAGCTCAGGTCATGGTCTGGGGGTAGTGAGATGGAGCCCAGCATCGGGCTCTGCGCTGGGGGTGGAGCCTGCTTAAGATTCTCTCTCCCTCCCCTTGACCCCCACTTTCCAGCTCTCTTTCATTCTCAAGAAAAAAGAGCGGCTCCCTAAGGAGGAGCATGATGGCATGACAGCAGGGCGGAAAGGTCCGCCCCGCTGTGATCTGGGTCGTTAAAGGCTTGTGGTTAGCTAGGCTCTCTGTCCTCCTCCTCCTCCGTTATACCCTACCTAGCTCATCAAGAAGGGACCGTCCTGGCTGGGGTTTGTGTACGTGCACAAGGCAGATCACGTGCTGCCTCTTGACTGCTTTCATTTTTGGGGCTGAACAGTCTTGTCACTAGTGGTAATTTCTTTTTTTTCCTCCACTGACATCATTTTATTGAAGTCGTTAATGGAGAGATTAATATTTTCAACAGGGAAAGGGACATAAAGAGGTTTTGCCCTTAGTTCATCTCTTGTGAGATGAGATTATAGGAACCATGAAGGCTGGCCTTCTGTGAGCGGGTTTTTATGATGCCAAGTTCTACAGGCACCCTCTCCTTCGTGTGTTCGCATTCTGACATCACCCCTTGCACCACTCTGCCCCAAGCTTGAGAGAGGAGATGCCGAGTCCCCAGAGTTTGACTGCCATGCCTGAGGACCACTCTGGTGTGATCCACGTTTTTAAAGGGATCAAAAGTAAGAGATTCGGAAGTATTAGCCAAGACTCATCTGGTTATAACAGCAGAAAACTGTAGCTACGTCTGGTTTCTAAACAGTCATCAAATCTTTACTACGGTCAAAATGGCCCAAGTGCAGAGCCACAGAGTGATGAAAACTCCATGCTGGCCCCAGGATGAATGATTCTCTGTAAGGCTATCTCTGGAACTCTCAATGCTTATCAATTCCTCTTTTCTCTTCTGAGGCATAATATCCTCTCACTTCAGAATTCAGTTCAGTAATTATTTGCGTCTTTTACAGAGGATTCCTGAAAACTAAAATGCTCTCAAGCATCCTAAGGAATGAATCTCTAATGGTAGAATTTCAGGAACCAAAGATCCAGTGAAGAAGAGACAGTGGGCAAGAGAAGAAGTCCATTGGTGAAAGTTGGCTTCCTCATCTATACAATGCGGGTAACACTACTCATTTAGGAAGGCTTCTAGGAGGACTAGCACCATGCTTGGCCCATAGTAGATGTTCAGTCCGTGGGGCTACTGTTGAGAGCTTCCATTAAATCACCAGCCTGTGGAGCTGGTGCTGCCCACTGCAGGGTCGGAGGTCTGCTGGGAATCCAAGCTGCAGACACTGAAGGTGTGTCTTCAGGATTGGGAGCACATTCTCAGGATAAGCAGAAGAGGCCTGCTCTTCCTAAGGCCTTCTCCGTAACCGGTGTGAGATCCTGGCTGCACTACAGAAAACAAGTCCTCTCACCTTCATTCTGCTCTGCTTAATTCCTTCTACGATCTGTTCCATCTGACGTAAAAACTGGTCCCGGGCAGTAGGGGAGGCCATGGCTCTGAAAGGAACAATCAGCAGAGTGAAGACCAGCATGCAGGACGCTGAGGAAGGGGGAGGCATCAAGGAGTCCTCCCGGTGCCCAGATGATGCCTTTGCGAGGCGTGGTGGACTCCTGGGGGCCCCTGGGTCCCAGGAAGTTAGGGATTCTAAACTCCGAGGAAGGCACGACAATTAGCCTCCTCTTATAACTGAATATTAATATTAATCTGTTTTCCTCGCTTTCTCTACAATTTGCTTAAGTATGTATTTTCTTAAAGCAAAATACAATGTTATTAAAATCAACAAAAATACTTCTTACTTTGATGATCACATGCACTGCCTAAGAAATGAATTCCATTTAGTTTTTAGAAATCTGAGGATTTGGAGGTACTGCGTAAGACTGGTAGACATACTCTGAGATTTCCCTAAAACCACGGTCAGGAAACCTGCTTTCGTTTCTAAGGGCAGCAGCTAAAGGAGTGGATTTCCTGGTGTCCTGAAACCATCCCCTTCACTTCCTGCTCTGTGCTGGGAACGGCGCCACAAGGATCTGAGCAAGGGATGCAGGGACTGAGAATTCTGCCACAGGACGGGCTGACAGAGCAGAACTCATCACAGCACCATCACACACTGCAGCCTCTCTCAATTACCAGGAAATAATGATGAAGGCACCATTTTTAGAAACGTCAAGGCACTAATTGAATCTGAATCTTATCAGGGAGCTGTGGTTTCTTTTTGGTTTGTTTGTAGTTAGAAATGAAGCTTAAGATCTGGAGTTTGTAATCCATTCAGATCTTAGTCACCGGTCACCTGCCAGGGGCAGAGAGGTTTGTGCTGGAAGCAAAGGGAGCCTGCTATATAGACAGCAAGCCCTGGGCTGCCGGACGGTGAGCAGGCCACTGGGCATGCTTGAGGGCTGGTACGACTTGAGTACAGGTGGGCCTTGCCATACAATTTTTGGGGAAAAAGAATTCTTATCTGCATAAAGTACTTCGGAAGATGCACACTCACCTAGAAACAAAACCTATCATTAGATTTTAAAAATCTTTTAAAAAAGTAGATTATTTCATTATCTAAATTGTGACGCATCTTTATGTGCTCAAGAACTAATGGTATTGATCTAATCTTAACAAGACAAAAGTAATATACGAAGAGATTACAGTAGTGAGGCACAAATTACTTGAAAGTTACTTTTTTCCCCCAAGATACTCCTTGGTGTTTCTCAAACTCACTCTAACGTCACTGTATTTTTGCAAGAACGCTGAGAAATTTTTGCAAGAACATGTAAAGCACGACACAGGTGCACTTTGCAGTGGGGGTGAGAGTGTAAAACCACCTGTCTAGCCCCGTCTCGCCCCTCGTACTTCCTGTCACAGGGAGGCGAGCCGAATGCACAGTGAAGGGTACAACGAGGTACTGACAGGAAGGAGGACGGCCAGCACTTACTGTGAGAAGTTCTCATGAATGGAGTTCAGCAGGCTGATCTGAGGAGGAAAGGAAGAGAAAAAGGAAAAACCATAAGCAAAAGGTAGAAAGAGCCCTGCATGGCCCCAACCACTGCAAGGCTGTCTTGTCTCTGACACTGCTTCTGAAAGCAGCGCACCTTGTTTACAGAGATGAAAGAACGTGAGAAAAAGAGCAGCATGTGCTTAGTCCCACAATTTTTCCCAGAGCATCTACCTTCTGACAGCCCATGACCCCAGGAATGGAGGAAGAGGGCTCCCAGAAGGGCCTAAATTCCAGCAGAGAAGACACTCAGCTACCATTAGGGCCCTTTGGGCAGTTACCACCAGTCCCTGCTTCCTCACCAAACAGTCTTCTTTATTTTCAGGGCTATCAGCTTAGGGGTGAAGAGCAAGGACACTGTGCCCATCCTGTAATTTCCCAATGTGGCCAGCTGCTGGGTGGCTCTGAGAGCCCCCTTCCCACGGAGAACGCCTTAGCCCGCACAGGAGGACCCTCTCTCTGCCCCAGCAATACAGTCCGGGGCAGGGCTCTGAGTTGAGGGCCAGAAACCTCATCTTCTTTCTGGCTGTGTCACTAACTCAGCTTGTCATTGACCCTACTTGGACCTGAGTCTGTAACACGGAAATGGTATTCTTGCCCTTAGGACTCCACAGGGATGCTCGAAAGCTAAAACAGCACAGGCGTAAATGGATTTGGAATAAAAGGCACAATTTATGCAAATACAAAGTTCTATGTTAATGTGGCTTGGAATTAAAAGGCTCCCACCCCGCCCCTGCACACTCCTAGTTTTTAAAAGAATGCAATAACTTTAAACACTACTGATGAAGGAAGGTGATGGGCTTTCTCAGAAGGGCTGGCCTGTCCCTAAGTTAGGGTTGGTAAGTCTTCCCCTCACTAGGCAGAAAGACCCCAAGGCCACAGTGTGTGGCAGGGCTACCCCCCCAGGTCTGACATAAATCCTACCAAATGCACTCATCTCATACTCAAATATTTATCAAATGCCTATCATGTGCCTGTCACTGTGGATGACCCCGGATACAGAGAAAAACAGAACTCAATGCCCCTTCTCAAGAAGTGTCCTCTAGGGAGAGAGATTGATCTGTTCGATTGACAATAGCCAAGAAAGCTGACATTAATTACACATGCCTCCATTTGGGGGTCACGTGAAAGATGCACCTGCGATATCATTCTTCTTAAGGGGGCAATCAGTCCAGGCGGCAAAGTGACGATGAAATGGAAACAGATTCTGTTGACCTCAAGGTGAGGCGGTAGGCAGAACTAGTATGTGTCCGGAGCCACCAGATACAAGGACCTTCACCATCATTTCCCATTCTGTCTCCATCACAGTCAAGCAAAGCGGGTGTAATGCCCTCTCTTACAGAATAAAACCCCCATCTGTCCAACTGAAAAGTGCATGCTCTCTCCATCCCACTGTGTTGCTACTATGAAGACCACATTGTTCCTTTTCCTTCCTTAAAACACAGCTGCACACCCTGCCACCGTGCTCCAATCATCTGTCATCTGATGTGAGGGAGCCCTGAATCATGAGTGGATTTAACCTGAGTGTCAGAGTAATGTGGAGGGGGTGTCAGTGCCTGGGGCACCCCTTTTCACTCCTGGCGTGTCAACTCAAATGAGCCCACCATGCCCATTTTATGTGGCTACTCCTTTAAAACTCAAACTAAAGTTCTGCCAACCCAGGCCCCTTCCACTTGCGCCTTCTGAGTCTCTCTCCAGACATCGTTTCTCACAAGGCACGAGACTGCAGTCCCCCAGTCCCATGTCAGCCCATGCACCTGTGCAAAATTAGCTCTGAAGCGTCTCTTACTCTCTAAGGCTGTGACCCAGCATGGGGCACACAGCAGGCGCTCGTTCCACGCCCGCCCACCGCCTCCCACTCAGTTCGGCTGAGCTTCCTGGGGTCAACAGCCCTGTCTCTGCCCTTCTGATTAAGTTATCTGCTTTTCATACAGGTTCTTACCTCTTTTTCCAAATAAACCTTTTTATCATCCAGGGTATTATATAAAGTAAAGAACTGCTTGGTTTCTTTGTGCACTGCCGAAACTGTAAACGTAAAGAAATCAACATACGGATAAGAAAATGCATCAGAACAATCCTAAGCTCCCCCTGCCCCAGGAGGCCCACCCACAGGAGCCCGGCGTGTCAAGGCATCTGTGTGGAAGCCCCACCGTGCACACAAGCCTGTGCAGAGTTGCTTCAGGCTGGCGGGAGCCGGTCTGCTGTGACTGGCCCAGCCGGGACGAGGAACCTGGCAGCATGTGGGACGGGTGGGTTTCTCAGGTGAGGCACCCTGAGGGGAAGGTGGCAAGGATGAGGAAGCCACCATGCCACCTCCTCCTGCTTAGGTGGCGTCCTCCCTTCCCACACTGCTCCTGAGCAGGAGCCACAGTCTGCTCCCTTTTGGAATCCCTATGCTTAGCACGGGCCTATACAGCAGGCCCTCCAAGATATCTACTAGATGAATGTCATGCCTAACCTAGGGCAGAATATGTGCCTAAGGAGTATGAATTTTCTTCCCATTTCTGTGCATATGACTAAGGGGGGAGATCTTATTTACCAGGCTCCCAACATCCTTTCCTATAAAATTACTCTGCATCTCTGTCCACCTCTTGTTTTTCACTCTTCCCTATAGAATGACATAGGAGGAAAGCACCCAAATCTAGGACTGGGACTGGGCCGTATTCACCAGAGGACGAGGTCAGCGGGGAAGGATTCCTGCCCCAGCTCGTCTTCCTGCTTTGTGGCTGGGTGCATGGGTGGCCCCCACGTGGCTCTGCGCCTATGTGCCTTCCTCATCGCTCTGAGTTCTTTTAGCATACAGCGGGGGATAAAATCCCAAGACCTGGATTCACAATCAGGCTTTGGGCCTAAGCTGAGCCCTCCAATGTAGCTGTAACCAAAGATCCTGATGTCTAACAGTTACCAGGCACTGGCCGGACGGCAGTGGGGTCTGCTTTCCCAGGGGCTCTTGCTTGTTGAACGCAGGTCCCTCTGGAGCAGCACGAGTTGGAGAAGAGAGACAGGCAGAGCAGGCCATGGGCACTGGTGGTTTCCTTGGGCAACTGCCACTAACATTTAAACCCGAATCTTTAAGCCGATCAGCCAACTTTTAATCTTATTACCCAGTGAGAGCTGTGCCTCCCCACAGCGGTGCAGCTCAAAGATGAGCGGGGGCTGGAGATACTGCTGTACGTATTTGGTAACAGAGGTTAATAACCCGATACAGGTATTTTGAGGCAACAGTTAAAAATGCTCCCAATATCAAACTGTCTAATTTGTATAAAAATTACCACATGAACTACTCAGTATGAAATACTATTCTTTTTTTTTTTTTTTTTAAGATTTTATTTATTTGACAGGGAGAGACAGCAAGAGAGGGAACACAAGCAGGGGAATTGGGAGAGGGAGAAGCAGGCTTCCCATGGAGCAGGGAGCCTGATGCGGGGCTCGATTCCAGGACCCTGGGGTCATGACCTGAGCTGAAGGCAGATGCTTAACGACTGAGCCACCCAGGTGCCCCTAAAATACTACTCTTGTTCAGAGCTTTAGAACAGTGGATTTCAAGCCTGGCTGAAACACAGAATAGCCTGGGGAGCTTTTAAAATCTCATGACCAATTGAGATTTTATGGAGGCAGGATCGGGTGATTACAATGTGTAGCCAAGGTTGAAAATCACTGCCATAAATAAACCAATCAACCTTTAGCTTTGTTGCTCAGGAATGTGCCTGTCACCCTTCCTCTATTCAGATCAAGGACTGGGTGGGGGCTGTAGATATTTGACAATAATAATAATAATGAAAATGATACAGATATTTTGGTGTAACTGCTTAAAAATTTCTTTGGTATAAAAATATCCTATCAAAAGGACTTAAACATGTGTCAAATTTTACTCTGAAATATCCAGATGCAAGGTATTGTTGATTATTATTACTGTTAAAAGCTGGAAAGTAGGCAGGGATACAGAATTAAGGGAAAAGATTTAACTTAGGGCAGAAACTATTTTCTGCTGAGAAGCTGCCACTGTTGATACTTGTCCCTGACCATTGGAATCAAGCTCGAGGGCCGTGTACAACACCAGGATGGGGGCAGGCGTGAAAGGAAGCATGACTCTGACCCTAGTAAGGACAGTGCTCTGGCCTGAACCAGGAAGGATGTTCGAGAGGCCAAGGGCCCAAGACAAAATCTGAGGTGGATTCTGGAAGAAGGGATGGAGTTTGCCAAGTGGGAGTTGTAGGACAGTGGCATTCTGGACTTGGGGACAAACTCACAGGCCAAAATGTAGACGCCCTCACGAGAGGGGTGAGGCACTGAGGGACTGTAAGGGAAGCTGGCCTGGCTGATGCAGGACTCTGATCAGTGTAATTAGAATCTGAAGAGCCTCCAATAATTATGGAGAGCTATTAAATATTAAAGCTTTTAAAGCAAGAGTGTAAAATGATCAAATTTCTGTTTGGGAAAGACCTCTCAGACAAGAGGGCAGACTCTGGGCAGTGATGAGAAGGTGGCTACAGCAGTAGTCCAGAAGAAATGAACTTGACCATTACTTGGAAACAGAACCAGAAGAGCAGCGGGATCCAGACAAGACTAAGGGGCTGGGGTTGCTAGACAGTGATCCCCGTGACCAGGAGGAGAAATAGGGTAGGGAGGCTGAATTCAGTTTTGTATCTGTTGGGTCTGACAGAGTTGAGAAAGGGTTCTAGGCATAGGTAACGAGAGGAGTCGTGGCCTAAGCTGTGTGTCAAAATGCATGGTGTACTGAGGGGCCGTGTGTGGACCGGGGAAGCCAGAATGTGGGCTCAGAGAAGGAAAGGGGGCCTCCAGGCAGGCCACTTAGACTGGGGAGGTTCTGGAGATAATAAGGAGAGACATTTTCTTCAGGAGGCCCGGTGAGCTCCTGAAGACTGGACAGCAGAGAGAGGGGGGACATGACAGGTGGTGGGTGAGGGACTCAGACAAGGGTATACAGACCGGCTAACGAGCGTGCAGCTGAGCTCTGACACAGAT
The DNA here is from genome assembly GCF_029215605.1 of Mirounga angustirostris. Classification (NCBI taxonomy): domain Eukaryota; kingdom Metazoa; phylum Chordata; class Mammalia; order Carnivora; family Phocidae; genus Mirounga; species Mirounga angustirostris. The sequence goes on along the minus strand of NW_026991711.1, from coordinate 96,242,313 downwards.
AAGAACAGCTATCAGGGTGGCAGTGGGAACAGATAGGCAGTGACAACTTTGAGGGTCACTCTGAACCTGACAAGGCCAGCTCACTGATTCCAGCCAAGAGAGACCAGTCCTGGATTACTGGGTGAATACAGTGCTGTCAAAGTCAAGGATCACAAGGGCAAGAAAGTTCATCCAGAAGAACAATGAGTGAGGACTGATCCAGAGACGCTCTATCATGGAGTGCTCACATCCCGTGGGAGGTTGGAAAGAGGATGGGGAGCTCAGTGGAGCCCAATGGCTGACCAGGAAGAAGGCGGGTTCGAAACGTCATGCTAAGAGCTCAGTTAGCTCAGTCCGTCCACAGAGAGGGCGGCAGAGCACCCTAATGCTGCTCCTGGGGTTAAGGGTCACTTAGCAGTGGGTTATGTGGAATGAGGGCCGGGGGGGCCTGATGATGACAGGGAGCCCCTTCCAGTGGTGGCTTTCACCAACTATGCTATGATGCATGCCCTCCCACGCTCACATGGGACAGAACCCTCGCCTCTGGTGCCTCCCAGGACCAGTCTTGAGAGTGTTTGTGGTCAATGCACCTACTCTGGCGGTAGAGTTCAATAAATCTCTTCTGATACTGTATTAGCTCAGCTCGGCTGGGTACTTCATCAATCTTGCGATGCAAAATTGCTATTTCTCGATTTCTTCGAGCCTAAATGCAAAAGGAAGGGGGAGACAATACTATTTGGTAAAAGGTCTTACATGTTCTCTGGGGAGCCAAAATACTGCCCCCACCTCCTTCTGAGCGTAACCACACACCCCACCCAAAAAACCGCTATTGGCTTGAGGTCCCCATCTCAGATTCTGATGGACCCTCCTCCCCCTTTGTGACACACGGAGAAGGTGTGTGTGTGGCTATGAACTAGAACCAGAGAAGGCAGCAAATGAATGGCTAGGGGCAGAAGATCCTACATGGGAAAGGCTTTTGTGGACAGCCCTCGGCCGTCCCTCTAGGCCCCAAAGGACTCAAGAGTAGCTGATTCTACCATCACCAGGTGGGGAGCAGGAATGAAAAGGAAGGCTTCCCAGATGACGAGGAACGGATGCCACCCTGCTGCCTCCATATAAATTCCAAATTCCTTAGCCTATTGAAAAGCTCCTACAATTTACTCCTACAGTATCTTTCTCGCACTTTCGCCCTACCATGGACTGGGGGTCCAGTAGCCAAACTGGCCACTGATGGCACCTGGGGAGGTAGAGGGGTGTGGTGTGGATGGGCTCCCACACTGTTCCCTTTCTTCTGTGCCACCCCATCTCGCTCTCCCGTCTGCCTTGCTTACAACAGCGCGTGGGGGTCTCTAAGTACTGGGGAAAGACAAGCCTCCTGGGGAGAAACCCACCAAACCCAAAGTAGGGGCTCTGTGGCCCTGGTCAGAGGGAAAAATGTGCTTGTCCTTTTGGCCAAGGCTACCCTGTCCCTGGGTGCTCAGGCTCTGACTCCTGAATTTTTGTCTTTTTTTTTCCCCCCAAGAATCTTACTGTTTTTACTGCATCTTTAATCTTTCCCTTTCTACTGGCTCCCCCTTCTCACCAGCATTTAGATAGGCTAAGGTCCCTCACCCCTCAAAAGCCCCTCGCTAAGTCCTGATCACCTTTCAGCTAGCAGGCTCTTTCTTCTTTTTTTTTTTTTTAAAGATTTTATTTATTTATTTGACAGACAGAGACACAGCAAGAGAAGGAACACAAGCAGGGGGAGTGGGAAAGGGAGAAGCAGGCTCCCCACAGAGCAGCGAGCCCGATGTGGGGCTCGATCCCAGGACCCTGGGACTATGACCTGAGCCGAAGGCAGATGTTAACGACTGAGCCACTCAGGCGCCCCAGCAGGCTCTTTCTTCTGCAACAGCAGCCCAACTTCCTGAGAGCCAGCACCCCCAGTGCCTGTAGCTGCTCCCACGCCTGCAGTCATCCTTCTCCCCACTGGCAGCTGGCTTCTCCCAACATCTGCCGCACTGCTCTCACTAAGTCACCGCAGACCTTCTCTGGGAGACAGTTCATGGATAATTGTCAGCTTCTAGCTTTCTTGATTTCTAGCAAAATTTACCATTCTCTCTGCTGAGCCTTCTGCTCAGCTTCCACAAGACCCTGGCTTCCCCCCATGCCTCCAGCTACCTCACTGGGGAGTTCCTCCTTTTCCTCTGCCTGTCCTTACACAGGTTTTACCCCACTGTCACAGCTTTGGTTACCACCAACATAGTGCTGCCACCCAATGGCCAGCCCAGACTACCCTGAGCATCAGACCTGACACCCGATCACTTCTTGGACATTTCTACTTGGTTGAGTGCCCCAACTTTCAAGAGCCGCAAACAGATCTCAATAACACTCCTATTCACACACACCGCCTTGAACCCTGTTCTTTTTTAAATGCTTTTTCTCAATGAATACAAGTACCCACCCGAGTCAGAAATTCAAGCACCATCCTTGACTCCTCTGTTTCTTTGACTCAGCTGGTGCTAAGTTCCATCAGATACGGCTTTTCAATCTCTCCCATGCCAGTTCATGTCCGCACAGCCCCACGGTCCCCACTCTGGCTCAGGCCCCCAGCAGGCTTATGGTTTTACTGTAGCTTCCCTCTAGGGAGTCTGAAGCTGCCCATGATTGGCAATTTGCATATCAACTCCCTTGTATTTGATGTATAGGGACATATCGTGGTTCTCAAATAGCCAGCCAGCTCCCAGAAGATGGGCCATCCCATTTACTATTCCTGGTGCCTAACACAACACTGAATATACTTACAGTAAGCACATAGTCACAAAGTCTTCAAGTATGCAGTTGTGTATTTTCCTGGTTTCATTTAATTCTGTTTCTTTAAAGATTAGTGTCCCTGTATCAAGGACAAATCTGATGCACCCAAATTTAACCAAACAGCTCAGCAAACTAAGCAAGAGCCAGAGATAGGAGAGACAGGGGCTCACTAGCCCCTGCAGCCCTTTGACCATTCCCGTCAGAGCCTGGCTTTCTCTTCCCGGAGAACAGGGAGAAGACCCAAGCCAAAGGACAACACGAGCTAACTCTGGGCTTCTGAGCTTCCATGAGCCAGATTCTGGCAATGCCAGGGATTTTGCAAAGAAATTTTGACTCTGTGTGACTTCAGCTTTAGAACCAACCACATTTGATGGCTTTCTTACAAATCTCCAAGGTTATCAAATAAGACCGCTAAAATGGGCACGTGATTTTAGAGGAAAAGTACTAGACAGAGCTCTGGAACTTGAAGGCTGGCTTTGGCACTTACTAGCTTCTTGACTTTGGACAAGTACTTAACTGACTTGAGTGAATTACTTCATATAGAAAATGAAGCTAATAGCTACTCTCCACCCAGAGATCTCGATCAAATCCATCGAGATGACCGTGAAAGTAACGTACCGATGGGAGATGTTACTGTCAACATCTTAAACCACATAGTTCCACTCCAGACAGAACACTGGCAAACCGCAGCCTCCGTACTTGTCGTTCTTAGATACTGAGACTTCCTAGTTCTCTATGGGATACCCAGATAAGTGTATTTATGTGTTTTTTTGCTCTTGCTTTCACTTACCTGTAGTAAACGGATCTTGTAAAGTTTCTCTTTCTCCATGTTATACCGTCTGTCTAGGTCTTCCTAAAAATTGGAAAAGGACACAATTATCTGAGAGCAGGAAACTTTCATTCTTTGATAAAGTCTTTTGGAACTGAATATTTTTATCATATCTCTCCATTCTGAGGCCCCAAATTTCTTTTCTCAGAAGGCCGAGTTTAGAGTCTGGGTCTTATGTGAAGTATCCCCCAAATTTATGTGCCCCCCCAAAACTATGATGATAAGGAGATAATTATTACTTAAAGAATCTGTTGTTCTAAGTCCCCGTGTTTATAGTGACACTGGTTTGCTTTCTATGTTTCTACCTAGAGCTACACTGTCCAACATGCTAGCCACTAGCTGTGTGTAGTTATTTAAATTGACATTCACTGAAATTTAAGAATATTCAGTTTCTCAACTGCAATAGCCACACATCAAGTGCTCAGCAGCCACAAGGAGCTAGTGGCTATCATACTGAACAGTGTAGCCACAGAACACTGCCATCAATGCAGAAAGTTCTTTTGGACAGCACTGAAGTACGAGAGAGGAACTGGCTCTCACTGAGCCCCATGAGGTAAGACATGGTTAGATGGTTTGCTACATCAAAGAAAGCTATGAAAGGGGTCAGAGGTGTCTTCTCCCCCAGCACATGTATGTACACGTGAGCACACACCCCCACACTCAGTCTCCCCCACAGGGCTCAGCTGCACACAAACCCTACACGACTGTACTACAGGACTCCTGACGCGCATTCTCTAGTTTGAGGGCACAAAGGGAAGAGGCAAACATTAAAGGAGGCAAGTGTTTAGAGCTTTCCTGCTTTGCTCTTCTTCCTCTTTTTCCTTTTTTTCTTTCTCCTGGATGTTTGTTTTGGAGGGTGGGGAGCACTGGTTTAACTCAGAACAGGGGTCAGCAAACTATTGCCCATGAGCTAAACCATACAACCCTTGGGCCAAATTCACCTCACTGTGAATAGTTTCATAGGAGCATAGCCATGTTCTTTCATTTCCAGACTGACTACGGCTGCTACAGCGGGGTTGGCACACCACGCTGAACATATTTCCTATTTGGCCCCTTACAGTTTGCTGACCTTGGAATGTAGTACAGTAGAGAGTTTTCCCCCTGCAGCACCCCACCCCTCAGAGCCTACGTGCTGTGACCAGCCTGTGTGGTGAAGGCACGCCTCTCCCCTTCTCAGCTGAGATGCCCGAGCAGACACAGAATGCCTGCACAAAGTGCAGGGAGAAAACCCACCAGAATGGCGGTCTCCAGAACCATCCCTGCGGAGACCCTGCTTCCATCTGAGGGGCCCCCCGAGAGCCCGCACGGGAAGTGGTGGTCATAGAGAAAACTTCAGTCGGCCTGAGAAACTGTCAGGGGAGGGTACAGGGCTGGCCACCACTCCCGTGGAGGACAATGGCAGTGCTGAGAATGGGTGGGTACTTACATTATGAGTCATCCCAGGGGTTAGGGCACCATGTGGCTCTCCAGCAGACAGGCTCTGAAACGATGAAAAGTAATGCACGCATTCCTGAGTAAGGGGAATGGGACAGAAGCTGTGGGTCTGCATTGTAGGAAGGGGTGGGGGTGGGGGACCGGGTCCTTGGGCCCCAGATTTTAAATTGTTCTTAAATGGGTGTCACACCCAAACAAGCTAAACGGCAACTGTCTTTGAACGTAATAATCCCTCTAACAAGATGTGACTGCTAAGAAGAGAAATAGGATCCTGTCAGTCTGATTTGTACAAACTCAGAGGCTGACTGGACTGACGAATTGAGCCCTAAAGGTTCAGTTTTAGAAACAACCGGAAAGGCCCGCTGTGTGATGACGGTCCCAGGACACCACTGCACTGGGAGGCCAGACTCTGCTACTCCTCCGCGCCAGTCCCGTGCCACCAGGATGGAGGCACCTCCAAGACCTACATGCTACACAGCCAGGGGCACGGTCCCTGACTGGAGGGCACGCGGACAGGTGCTGGTTGGCTCGGACCCCTCTCATCCCCTTCCTGAGCCCTGAGCTGCCTGAGCCTGTTCTCAAGGGAGAGAGTGCAGTCAACAGACTCTGAGACCACATCCAGCTCGCGCATCCTAAGCACAGGGGGCCTCAGCGAATGAGCTTGGAATGAAGTGTGAGAAGGGGAAACACAAACAGCAATCCCTACAATCTTATTTGGTGAGAGAAACACTTTTCTTTCTGGCCTGTGTTTTAACTTAACTTTTAATGGAAACTCACACTAGCTCCTCGGAGGAGTAAGTCCTCTGTCCTGAGAGCAGCTGGTCGGACGTGTTCGTACGTCCAGCAATGTTCAGTGCCGCTGGGGCTCTGACGTTACCTCTTGTTTTCTACTTCCCGCTGCCTTTTAGGGGTGGGGCCTATCCCTAGGCAGGAGTGGAGGATGGGACCAATAAAGCCGTACAACACTTAGAGAACAGGTTGCCTGGCAAAGAGAGCTCAGAGTTCCTAGAAATACCCCTTCCCTAAATGGAGAGAGAGGCCAGACTTGTCATTTGGTTATTCCCGTCTGGGGTGGCTGCTTGGTGCACACCCACTGCTGCCTTTTACCCACCAGCGGAAGAAAAAGGGGAGGCATGGAAATCTAAGAAAATCCTGTGCTGAAAACAGTTGGGAAGTGTGTGTTCAGAGGACCAGGTTATGGGAAACTGGCCGGTCCCTAGCATCAGACTCTCTGCTGCAGTCCCCCAGAAATCCTTCCACTGAGAAGTCACAATAGCACCTAACAGGTCCTTTGGAGCCTGTACTTACCTTCTCCTCTCCGCCTGGTACTCTTTCGGCTTTCAGGTTTCCAATTTCCTGCTGCAGCCGTGTCATCTCCTCCTTTAAAAGTGAAACAAACATTTACAAAACTCAGACAAGCTAGGAAATGGACTTGTGCACGCACCGCCCCTCTGCTGGACCGCCCGGAGCTAGGGCTTATCACACACACGACACACAGACAACCTACTTTTACAGGACGGCCCTGGGTTCACATGATGTTATTTTTTCACACTTTCTAAGACTTTATTATACACACACACACACACACCTGTTTGTAAATTAGTGTTTGTTAGACTGTGCTCTCAATTTGGGGTTTGGAACACCCAGTTACTAATCTCACTCCCTTCCGGCACCCCTGGGGGGGCACCCACTGTAGCACCCTATTCATCCTACACAACTGACAGAACTGCTCCAGGATTCCACTTTTCCGATGGCAGCCGAGTAGGACGCCACAACAGATAAGGGGGTGTAAGGTGAGAGATTTCACAAGAGTCCTGGTTCAAGGTCTGCTGACATCAAGCAACACTTACTCGACAATGTGCTTTAAACTCTTGTTCCTGACTTTTCAGATTTTCATTCATGGCTACAAGTGCTCTCAAGTTCTGCAGGATACTGAAGAGAGAAGACCCAACAATGACATATGGAAAGCTGTTACGATTTTCTGAATCACAACTAAAACCAAGCCCCCAGCTAAAGAGGGATCCCTTTTTATTTTCCTTTGTCTCTCCCAAGACTGTCTAATGGGTTCTCCACAAATGATAAGGACTACCATTTAACTGACATTATTACTCATTTATATACCCAAGTCCATCAGGCCCTGTCCAAACAAACATCACAGAACCCAGAGTTAAAATGTCAACTTCAGAAACATCAATGAGTTTCAAGAGTCCTGGATCTCCTTGGTACCAATTACTCAACAGTCCTCAGAGCATAGACAGCATCATAAACTGTTCCTAATTTCCATGAAAAGGAAACAAATTACTTAGGGTCATAAAAGAATTAACTGGAAAATAAAAACATGAAGTATCTGACAGGACTTTGCTCCATATCATGAAAGAAGGGTTTCTAATTGGGGCGCCTGGGTGGCTCAGTTGGTTAAGCGACTGCCTTCGGCTCAGGTCATGATCCTGGAGTCCCGGGATCGAGTCCCGCATCGGGCTCCCTGCTCGGCAGGGAGTCTGCTTCTCCCTCTGACCGTCCTCCCTCTCATGCTCTCCGTCTCTCATTCTCTCTGTCTCAAATAAATAAATAAAAAAAAAATCTAAAAAAAAAAGAAGGGTTTCTAATTATCAAGCCACGTAATATGTGGGTACTTCTTTGCTAAAAATGTCCTTCAAATCTGGGGCTGCTCAATCTGTGCCTGAGGCTTTTTATCATTCAAATGAGTGACACCTAGGGAGCTTTGACCACCTCACTGACTTGGTGCTAAAAAGGTCAAATGTAAGTGTATCTTGTATGTAATTTAAATTGTTAAAGACAATTAATTTAAAATGAAAAAAAAGCCCAGCAGCTGTTCCTTAGTTAATAAATAAATAAATAAACAAACAAACAAATAAATAAATAAATAAAATACCGCACCTTTAATCCCAAGGAGGTGGGGCTGAAATGTTAACAGTAAAAATTCTGGCAGCCAGGGTTGATGCCAAGGAGGAGGACTGGGTGGCTGGGGCATGGGGGGTGGGAGGAAGACTTTCACCACATGCCTTTTTGTTCTGTGAATGTATTTTTTGGTTCTTAAAAACAGAAAAACCAAAAAAAGCAAAAGCAAAAATGTGCTGCTTCTGCTCCCAAGGGGAATCAGGAGAATGAGGTGGCCAGCTCCGTGCAGCGGCGCCATATGTCAGCACGTGCCCAAGCAACGGGGAGTCGCCACATTCTGGATCGGGCGTGTGGAAGGAAATGACCTGTGTGGGGCTGGAGGCAATGATCCTGGGCTCCTTGGTCCTGTGCTCAAACAAAATAAACTACCAGGCACTGGCAGACTTATTTTCTTCAAGGAGAAAATACACACAGGCTGAAACCTCTCACCTGGGATCTGCTTTGGATTCTATTTTCTCCAGGGCTGCTTGCTCTTTGTCCAGCTTCTCACTGTGATGCTTCAGCTGCGAGAGAGAAAGGAGGTGCTGCTGCTAGGGACTGGGGAGGACAGCAGAGTGAGTGCGTCCTCCCTCCCCAGGCTCACATCTGCGCCCCACTTCTGGCTGCTGGCCCAGCCCACCAGACCCGGCTGTACACTGGAGAAAATAGGTGGACGAGAGTAACAGGATGGGGTGGGGAGGACGGCACGGAAAGCTCAACACCAGACCCTTTTGGTACAAGAAACCTTGGCAATAGCTCTAAGTCACAGCAGCAGATGGGTGGAAAGCCAAAAGTAGTGCCGGCAGCAGGTGCCTTTCGGCAGGTCAGTGGGAAGGGGGAAATAAGAAGAGGCTACAAGAGACAGACCTGGTTGAAATGCCACACTACCACGGTCATGGCTCTGAGCAGGGGTAGGTTAAATCCATCTTTTTTTTTTTTTTTTTTTTTGAAGATTTTATTTATTTATTTTGACAGAGAGAGACACAGCGAGAGAGGGAACACAAGCAGGGGGAGTGGGAGAGGGAGAAGCAGGCTTCCCACCGAGCAGGGAGCCCGATGCAGGGCTCGATCCCAGGACCCTGGGATCATGACCTGAGCCGAAGGCAGATGCTTAACGACTGAGCCACCCAGGCGCCCCTAAATCCATCTTCTTGAATAGCTTCACTTTCTTCTTCTGAGTCAGACAGTGAGGATTTAAAAATAGAAATTTTAAAGAAACTCAGATTTCCATTTATAAGGTGTACAGTTATATCACAGAATGCTAAGCTGCTAAAAAAAAAGTAAGAATAAAGCAGCTCTTTTATGATGATTTATCTCCAGGAGCTACTGTTAGCTGGAAGAAAACAATGTACAAAACATCAATGCCATGTCTTTCCAATGTGTAAAAGGGAATGCATACCCTGAATGTATACATGTATAAAAGGATATACATGTTACTTGTATATGCATGAAATATTTCTGAAAAGATTCATAAGAGACTAGTTACCCTCGGGTAACTATATGGTTGGGTTACAGCGGTACAACCTTTGTACTTTTTGAATTTTGAACTGTGTGAATTGTTACCTACTCAAAAAAACCCCCCCAAAACCAAAAAACAAGTTAAAAAAGGTTCCAAGGGTACTAGCTGAAAACAGAAGAGCACAAGTTGCAATCAGCCCTTCTTGCCTCAAGTCCTAAAAAACCCAATTAGGCTCAACTACGGGAGCAGGTATCTCAGGGCTAAGAAGATGGCCAACAGAGAGGCAGGGCTGAGGAGGCCTGTGATGTGGGATCAGCAGACACAGGAAGGATGGTCTGCAGGGCTGGGATCACAGTGGGAGGGCCAGCTGGGCTAAGCAGTGAAGCCTGGCTCCCCTAACCTTGAGCTGGAGCTCAAGTCCCAGAGGCAGGCAGGCTCCCAGAATCGGCAAGACCCAGGTGAAAGGCAGAGTGCCCAGGTGCCAAATACCACTTACTACTGGCTGATCTCACCCAACAGTAGAACACACCCTTCCAGAATAATCACACGAAGCAGGCTGCAGATAATGGGGACAGAATCCACACAGCTGGTAACGGGAAGTTTCAGAATCAAAGATAAGCATACCACCAAGAACTATCAAACATGTGAAGGAAGATAAAACCACAAATGAGAAAGATAGAACAAATGAATTTTGATCAGAAGAAAGTTTATAGATCAAGAAAAACCTTAGACACAATTAATGCCCTTAGAGAAATGGGAGAGAATACTGCATATGCTACAAAGAATCAACCTCACACACAGGAAATTAAAGTCCTGATTGCCGAAATTAAAAAGTGGACAGGCTAGATGTGGGCGGCCCACCGCTGCAGGGGTGTGCAGCCTCCCCATGGGTGTCACATGCTGCCACCTGTCCTTGACCTTCCCTGCCCTGCTCGACTTTACCCAATCTGCCAGAAAGACAGGTCTTCCCTGTTTTTTGGGGCTGCCAGGTTACCCTGGGAGAGCAGGTGTCGCTGAGAAGGTGAAACCAGGGCACATAGAGGGTAAAGGGGTCAGAGTGCTTGTGTTGGCCAATCCTTGAATGGAACAGATAAGGAGGCTGAGACCTTATAAGTAATGAAGTTCATTACTTATTCAGGGGTCTGGTCTTCAGTATTCTGACCAGTCAGGCTTCTTCAGAAGTTGCTGAGTGCCAGGTTTGGTACAGATCCCATTTTCCTAGATGGGACTTAGTGTGACTGCCCTACTATACAGAGTGAGCCCTCAGAGAAGTCTTTGGGGCTACACAGACAGTGCTGGAGTTCTAGAAGCCTCTGCACGGCTTCAATGCCCCATCTGCAGAACAGGGATGGTAACAGCATTGCTAGCGTGGTCACGGAGTCAGGGGACTAGTACAAGGGAGGTGCCCAGAGCACACCCAGCACACACTGATGTTGGCTGTTATGATCATCTGAGGATAAGAAGACCACCCTCTATTATTGACTTAAATCACACTCCCTACCCTTCTAGCACATGAAAGTAGCTCAACAAATACCCGATTTAGTACAAAGAAAACGACTTCAGAGCCACTTAGGATTTATGTCAAGATGCTTTGCCTTTAATCTCGCCCAGATGGTTATACAAAAACTGATCCATGACTTGGCAAACTTCATGCCAGGGACTCTGTGGCATTAACATTTAGATAGTGGAAGGGTTCCACCCCAGGAGTCTGCCATCCAGCCCATAGGAATGCAGTCACTGAGCAGCGTAAAGAGAGCTCATCTGTCCAAATGCAACACAGGCATCTTTGGAAAGAATGAAAAAAAAAATTCATTCTAACTCTCATTCTTTGGCCTGCCCTTTTCATACATTCCGACAATCACTGAAGAGACGAGCCCAGGTCAGAACTACAAAGTTTTGTCAGCATGACAGCAAGGCAGTGCCACATATGGCTACAGAAACAAGAATTTTAAGTGGGCAAATTTCATATGAAATTTAAAGAAAAGGGAGGGGGGTTGCCTTAGTCTCAGAGAGGTCTCTGAGGATCAGTTCTGCTTCCACATGGTTCGGAAAGTACTGGGCGGGGTCCCCTGCATGTGGCCCTTGTAGAGTACAGCTAGAGCTTGAGCACAATCAAAATCACAACGAGGAGAGACCAACAGATCCAGATGAGGACAGCTTTCTATGGAAACGTGAGGGACAGAGATATCGAAACTCCCCTCATGACAGAGCGGGCATCAGAAGCGTTTGTTTTCCTGGCCCGGATGCCTAGGCAATGAGAAGTGGGAGGTAAACAACACTATGGCTGATGGGAGATGGCACACTTGAAACCCAGACCATGTGGTTTGAAATATACCCATCGCCCTACCCCTCCTCCTGAGACCCTGTCCTGCATCCCGCCTAGAAGAAAACCGGCAATTCTGAACAACGAATTACAGCCCTCTGCAGTTCTCTCATCTTATCAAAAGAAACCCTCTCAGTCTTTAGGAATTCAGGATTTCGAAGCTATTCTACAGCCTGCGGCTTGTGGAGGTTGTAGCAGAGTGGGGGCCACTTACCGTGAGGGGCCCTTCAAGTTCTGTGAGGCCCGTGCCCTGCCCGTCAGCCTGGCCTTCGGCAGGAAGCCCTTCCCGATCCTCAGGGCCCATGGCAATGTCTCCTGCCAAGATGGCTGAGGCTTTAGAATGTGGCAGCATGGGTAACCTGAGGGCAGGCGTCATGCACTACCATGTGCTTGTCCTCTGTCCCGAGATGGCCCCGAGCCCTGAGACCCCACACAGACTGACGATACAGGGCATTCCATTAGTGGTGCAGGTCAAAAGCGGTTCTGAAAATCTCCTCACCTCTGTCAGCATTTGCTTTGTTTCATCGTATCTGGCTTGTAGGCTGGTATGACTTGCCTGCAGCTGTGAAAGAAAGAGAAAAGATATCTGCTCTCATTCAGTCCTCACAACAGCACAGCTGTGGGTGGGATCCCCGTCTCACAGATGGGAAAAAATGGAAATTCAACAGAGATTTAAACTGAGTGAATGTGGGAATTTCAGAAATGGTTGCCAACAACAAATGAAGAAAAAATTCATATAATTAGCATCAACCACACGTCAGGTGACAAACCAGATGTTCTGCATAAATCCTATCATTGAATCCTTACATTCAATGGAAGAAGACATTTTTCTTATTCTACAGATGAGGAAACAAAGAGTTATTGGCCAAAAGTTTCACGGCTGCTAACTGATAAAGCCAGGATTCAAATCCAGGTTTGACTTTTCTGTATGGCTACAATCAGTTCACTTAACCACTGTGCCCATTCCCAGAATACAGACTGCATTTCACAACGCAGGATTCTAGCACAGATTATGACTGACTGGCAAACAATCTGAGATAGAAGAACGAATTCAGGATTCAACATGAAGAGACAGAAAATGAAATACCTTTCCTGTTCAAAGTTACATGATTGTAAACTTACATCAGGAAAATGTCATTTCTCTTTCCCTCCCTAAAAGGTATATCCTCGTGCTGTCTGTGAACTTTTAGAAATCTGAAAACATTCATCGAAAGCTCAAAGGGTTTGTACAATTCCACTTTTGAAAAGGGAAAGTAGCAGAAAATGACATCAGACTCTGGTGGTTACCCGCATACAAATTAGCAATGAGAAATTTTATCCTGTATCTCAATGATTGCTTCAAAATAACTTGCCCCATCCTTGAACATGTAAGCAACCCATTAAGAATTATGTCGCCTTCAGAAATCACTACTCCTAAATCATGCTTCTAGTCTTTATGACTGATGAATGGTTACCTTTCCAACAAGGCCTATCAAGAAGCCAACTCAAGCAGAGAAGAGTGATAAAGGAGGGAAGCAGATGGGCTCTGGCTTTTCCCTTTTGAAAGGAAGCCATCTGTGCAATGACAACTTTCATTGACATGTTGTGTAACCGGCAGAGAATATTTCTGGAGAGTTTGTTTTTCTCTTGAAATACTAATGACTGAACTCTTTTAAGAAGCCCTTTTGTGGCTCCAGGAAGGGGTCCTAGCATTCCCCACTTCCTGTCCACCCCTCACCCATGCACCCACCCAGTCCCCCCTCTGACATTTACCCAATGCTCTGCTCACATGAGGTATGTGGGAGGAGGTGATGAACATGACACAGTCCTTGCCCACAAGGATCTGGACCAGTGAACTGGGGATCAGAGTATGAGAATAGCTGGGGCACAGTCAGGCCCAGGGGAGGCCCAAGGAGAGTCTGGCTCATCAGGGCGTCTAAGGAAGGCTTCACAACAAAGGCTCACGTGAGTTGGATCTTGGCAGGAATGTAGCTTGCTAAGAAGGGAAGACTCATCTCTTCCCTTTGATTAATTTAACTAATAAGAGCTCTCTTCAGCTGCTCATCTGACCATCTTTTCTCAAACAGGGGATGTCCCAGTAGCTTAGCCTACTTTTCATCTTGCTAGAATCCTTCATGATTGTCCTACCCTCATTTTCTTCTTCATCATTAACCCCTAGACTCACCCCCAAATTCAGCAGCGGGTTACCACCCCCTTTCTGGATTCCTCTTTCCTTCCTCAATCTCAGGTTTCTCCTCAGCTACCTACTAGCTGCGTTCCAGTTCTATGCCTCTGTAGTGCATCCCCCTGTCGGACCATGAGATGCTCTTTACTCCTTCTCTTGCTTTGCCCCTCCTTCCATTTCTCTGTTGGGCTAGGACTCTCCCCACGGTTGTCACCAAGGCCACAAATGCATCCTGCTTGCTTTCCACCTGCATGATCTTGGAACAGGAGTTCTTGGATTTAAAGAGTTTGGAGTCTCTCATATACTGTTGGTAGACATAAAAACTGGTAAAATGATTGGTGAATAATTTGATGGTTTCGAGCAAAATAGAAAATGCCTGTATTTTTTTTTTTAATTTTATTTATTTATTTGAGAGAGAGAATGAGATAGAGTGAGCATGAGAGGGGGGAGGGTCAGAAGGAGAAGCAGACTCCCCGCCGAGCAGGGAGCCTGATGCGGACCTCGATCCCGGGACTCCAGGATCATGACCTGAGCCGAAGGCAGTCGCCCAACCAACTGAGCCACCCAGGCGTCCCGAAAATGCCTGTATTTTTGACCCAGCAATTCCACTTTCTAAAATCAATCTTACACAAATACTTACATATTTGCACAAAGATGACTGTACAAAGACGTTCATGGTAGCATAAATTTGCAGTTGGGGGGGAACCCCGAAACAACCTACATACCCATGAACAGGGGACAGGTACAGTAAATTACAGTACATATACACTATGTTGCACTATGAAGTCAATTCGAAACAATGAGGTAGATCCTTATATTCAAAATTTTGGCTTTACCATTAGTAAGCTGTGTGATCACAGGCAAAACTACTTCACTTCTCTGTTTCTAAGTTTCCTTATTCATAAAATGAGGATAAGAGTAGTATCTCCTCCACAAGGATGTTGTGTGAAAAGAATGAGTTAGTTCTTCATCTCCACAGCCTAGTTTTATGCCTAGCACAGAATAGCGCTCAGTGAACATTTGTCAGTCAATAAATGCTATTCTTAAGTCTTGTGATCTTCTAGAACAAGGCTGGCAAATTTTTTTTCAGTTTGGGCCAGATGGTAAATATTTTAGGCTTTGTGAGCCACATTTGGAAAGGGCCAAGTAGTCAATATTTTAGGCTTTCTGGGCCATGTGGTCTCTGCTGCAACTACTTAGTTCTGCCCCTGGAGCTTGAAAGTGGCCACAGAAAGTACGTAAACAAATAGATGTCCATGTATTCCAATAAAACCTTACTTACAAAAACAGGTAGCAGCTGGATTGGCCCAAGGGCTGTACTATGCTAATCCCTGTTTTAGAGCCTCCATTCTAACACAAACATCTTCACTCCTTCCCCAGTTTCTCCCTTCTTGAAGAAAAATTTCATATTACTTGAATGAAATTATAAAAAGAAAACACCAACCTCTTCCAGATGTTTGGTCTTCTGCAGAATCTGCTTGTTCAAGGAGATGACTTTTCGATGATGAAGTTGGGAGGTTCCTAATTTTTCTGGACTTTCTTCAGCTGACAGCTCAGACTGCTGTGGGAAACAGGGAGGGCAAGCCCAAAGGATTTAGTAAGACTACCTCAGTTTACAAAAGACAGACCCATCCCTGCTCACCCTGGGGCAGAGCACTACTCGGCAGCCTGTCAAAACCAAGCCAGAGTGGCCATGGGGTCCTATGCAAAACCCAGGTCCAGAGAAGAAGATTCTGACACAATGATCAAGATCCTTACCAAAGGAATCTGCATTCCTGGCAGAGGGATCAGCATGTGCAGAAGCACAGGAATATGTAACTGTGGTTATGCTGGTATCATATAGGCAACAGGCACCATCAAAGGAAGAACATGGTCATATCAATATCTTTGTAAGACTGCTCTGGAGTTATCAAGAATGATGAAATGATTCACTTTCACTGAAGTATTGTAAATATACGGTCAAAAAGTTTAACCGTTTGGAAGCATTTATCATGAAAAGCAACAGCCTATTAACTTATTTCCCCCCATCCATGGGTCCATTCCCTTTTAACCATTTCTTGTTTCTACTCTTGGTGTTCACAGAGGATAGATCTGAGAGGGATAGAAGTTGCTGACGGGGCAGTAGGAGATTCCTGAAACTGAATGTGAGGAAGGGAGGGAGAAAAAGGGTTGAGCAGGCAGCAGAGACCTGTCAGGCCTCGAAGTGAGTCAGGGAGAGATTTCTGGGTGAATGTAGCAACAGCACTGAGAAACCACACAGAGGAGGAGGTAGCTTGTTAAGGACACAGAACACAAACATCAGCCTCAGGACAAACAAAAGGTCAATCTTATTGTTTTTTTTTTTTAATTTTATTTATTTGACAGAGAGAGAGAGAGAGAGCACAAGCAGGGGGAGCAGGCAGAGGGAGAGGGAGAAGCAGGCTCCCTGCTCAGCAGGGAGCCCGATGTGGGGCTTGATCCCAGGACCCTGGGATCATGACCTGAGCTGAAGGCAGTCGCTTAACCACTGAGCCATCCAGGCACCCTTATTGTTAATAGGAGTCCTTCTAATACTTCTTAGATGATCATAAAAGAGCTTAGATGAGCTTTATTAAACACATGCCTATTTCCACCACATTTCCTTTTTGACTGGAAGTATCCCAGTACCAAACTAAGTACTGACTTTAAGCCCAAGTGCAACACAACTATTTGGGTATTCAATTTTTCCTGCATGTTTTAGCAGTGATCATAAGCTTGAAAGTCTGGAAGATCTGCCCATGTTGGGAAAAGAGATGGGAAACTGAAGAGGAGGAGAAATTGGATGGAATAGTCACCATTTATTTTGGTTAAGGATTTCCCTGAATAATTCAGCAGTACTACTAACAGATGATGAGTTTTTGCTGCTTAATGGCTCTGGGGGTGGGGAACAACCAGCAGGATATGGCTGCACAAAACAGTAAGGAATATGGCTTTCCATCTCCTGCACTGGTGGGCCATCAAGGAAATAGAAAAACTAAGCATTTGTTATTGCTACATATCTAGCCTTGAAACCCGGGACTGTGGAAATTGTCAACTAACACACTCCAGCTTATCTGAATCTCTGGGAATTGGAGTTAACTTTTAAAAATACATTTGGTCATATCAAGATATTCACAACCTGTAGTCTAGGGAGGGAGAATTGTTTCTGAAAATGATTTGAATATAAAAAAAGAGGGTGCAGGAAGGACCACTCCCTCTCAATTTCCAAATCACTTGTCAGAAACAGAATTATAATGAGCTAATTATATCTCCTTTACTTTGATGGTGTCACCCTGAACTATGCTATTAATTTGGCCACTTTTGCCTGCTATATATTTAATAGCTTTTTCTTATAGTTCATTTTCAGATTTGGGTTTTAACATCCAACTCAGATTCCTGGACACTGATTTCCTACATGTCTCTGGCATATCCTCAGAGCATTTAACTTAACTCAGAGAATTACATAAGCCTTCTAGCTCATGATTTATTGACATCTGAAATAGAATTAATTCCCTGTTCATTGGAACTACCCCACACGTTATGTCCCTATGTTTGATGTCAGGATTATCTTGAATATCCTGACCTCCTCCAACTTGCCTGTGTGGCTCTGGACCAGATAGAGCTGTGGGCTGGCAGGCTCCAGGGAATCAGTGTTTTGCTTACCCCCCAGACTTCCTCCAGTCTTTGGGGGCAAGCACAATTCATTCAGTGCTGTTCTGCACCTCTGGCCTGGCTTGGATGGTGTCTCCAAGTTTTAGAAGGTTTGCTGATGAACTGCTTTTATGGCCAAGGTCCTAAGACCATGAAAAGTGTTATTTCCTACCGAGCTTCTTTACCTACCTGGCATACATACAACTTTGTTTTAAAATCAAGGCCTCTGACTTCACTTCTAAGAATGCTTCTTACAGGAAAACCAGTAGCTATCTTGCTATCTGGAAAGTAGGTTTCCAGGGTAGTTGGCTATCTCTTTCTTTCTCTTTTTCTTTCTCTTTTACTATCTATCTAGATTTAATTTTTAGCCACATGGTCCCTCAAGACCCTCACAGGGGTCTTTGGGGTCAAAATCTTTTTCATAATACTAAAATGTCATTTTTTTTTCATTTTTTTTTTTTTAAGATTTTATTTATTTATTTGACAGAGAGAGACAAAGTGAGAGAAGGAACACAAGCAGGGGGAGTAGGAGGGGGAGAAGCAGGCTTCCCGCGGAGCAAGATGCCCAGTGTAGGGCTTGATCCCAGGACCGTGGGACCATGACCTGAGCTGAAGGCAGACGCCTAACGACTGAGCCAACCAGGAGCCCCCATTTTTTTCATTCTTATTCTCTCATGATTATACAGTGAGGTTTTCCAGATGTTACATGTCATGTGATAATATCATTGCTTTGATGTTAATATATAAAGCATTTATTATTGTTCTTTGTAAATGAATTAATATGTAAGCTACTGAGACCTCAGTAGTCTTGAAGAGTTCTTAAAGGGTCCTGAAACTGAAAATTTTGAGAACCACTACTTTAATCTAAGGGGCCTGGCTCACTAGAGAATCATGTATTGGTCCCAACCATTGATTAGGGCAGCCTTATTAGGAAGGAACTCCAATCAGTGGAGTGGGCCCATCCACCACTTATATAACATTGAGAGAGGAAAGTTCTTTCACTAGACAGGTGATTCAGAGAACCATACACATAGAGAGAAAATATAGTGCACAGAAAGAACCTTGAAGTCACTCTACAAACTTACTATATCTGTTATGATATGCTCTAAGCAGACATGGGCTTTCAAAATCCTTTCTCTTACTGATAGATAGCAATTCTCATTGCTAAGAGCAGTCCCTTAAATTTGAATCTGCAAAGCATTAATATACGATAATATCAGAACATTAAATGCCATTTCCATATCTGACATTTCTCTAGCCCAATTAAAATGAATAATATGCACATAAACAGGCCCATAGTTCATATGAATTTGTAGGTTCCTCTGTTTGCCTTTGAGTCTAGAGATGGTGCTATGCAAAGTGCTTTGTGTAATGGGAAGTTATTTTTGTGCAGATATAATAATTATTCTAGAGCTGAACTGAAGAGTCTTAACCTAGGCAATGGAAAGCTGATAGCTCTATTTTTCAAACATACTTTTTGTTAAGCAATCTAGAGACTGATAAGGGCAGAAACAGGTCTTTAGAGCAGACTGATAAAGGCAAAAACAGGTTTTTAGAGCATCTGGCATCCTGGTCACTGACAGTCACAGTGAGAAGGAAATTGAAGATGACGAAGTTGATCTGGAAGGATGAGACAAGGCTGGACAGATGGAGAACAGGAGAGGAAACTTTAAAATAAATCCTTGACAGAAAAAATTTAAATCCTTGGGGCATCTTAACAGATTTCTACATGAAAAGTGTAATATCTCTCCACGAATGCCAATCATCCACAAATAATTCCATTTGTGTTTACACTGGAGGGAGGGCTAAAGAACCAATCTAATTTTGTTCAACAATTTCAGATTAAGAACGTGCTTTCAAAACCGCAGTGTGGATTAAGACGACTTCTAGTGCAGATTCAATGTTTCCTAACAAGTGACAGATATTCACAACTTCCACTGTTAGGGAAACCAGATTTAAATGTCATTCGATAATATTAGTCTTGTTCAAAATAGTAAATTCCTAAGAGAAACAAAAAATGATTACTTTAGCTAGAACTATATACTTTTATAATGAAAGAGACCCCAAGGGTTATCTACATATCAACCTTCTTCCTAAAATAGGAATCTCTCCTATATTACCTCCCTCCCCGTACTAAAATACCGTCCCTAAGCTGTCAGTAAGAAAGATCCCTATCTCATGATACAGTTCTCTGTCCCGAACAGATGGACTTCAGTTTCTGGCACCCTGATGAACCCTTCTATTGAAAGCAAATAAACAGATGATATAAAATATTTTTATTTATTTATTTAGCGTGTGCATACACACAGGAGGTGGGGGGGGAGGGAGAGAGATAGAATCCCAAGCAGACTCTCTGCTGAGTGCGGAGCCCAACATGGGGCTCAAGCTCAGGACCTTGAGTTCATGACCTGAGCTGAAATCACGAGTCAGATGCTTAACCAAGTGAGCCACCCAAACACCCCAGAATATTTTTTTTTTAAATATTTTACAAAACCTATGAGTGAGCAAGAATGTAAGAAAACCTGCAAGGCCAAAGAGTTAGTGAAAGCAGAGCTCCAGGAAGGTATATATAACCACTGAGGTTGGCTTTTCTCTTGAAAGTACTTGCCAATGCCAGGTGATCTCAAGTGTTGATTTTTATCATTCAATAACCGTTTTGCATAAACAAGTGAAAGAAGAAAAAAAATCTGCAGTGAGAATTTGTAACAGATTGGTCCAGTTCTGTAATTTAAATGCACACACTACGTGGATGGTCCAAAAAACCCACAAGTCAAGACATGTATATGATGGACTTGGGCTGGGGTGTCTCCAGATGCTTGCCAGAAGTAAAAGCAAATCCCCTCTGGAAGAACAGAGATTCAGCTCTAGGCTTCAAAGAATTTCTATTGGTAAATTTCCAGGGCATACGAACTCACAATCAAAATTCGAAAGCATGTACAAAGTATGAGCAAAAAGCCAGCAGAAACCAACAGAATCAGACCTGCAAAGACTCAAACACGTGGGGCGCCTGGGTGGCTCAGTTGGTTAAGCGACTGCCTTTGGCTCAGGTCATGATCCTGGAGTCCTGGGATCGAGTCCTGCATCGGGCTCCCTGCTCAGCGGGGAGACTGCTTCTCCCTCTCCTGCTCCCCCCTCTTGTGCTCTCTCTCACTCTGTCAAATAAATAAATAAAATCTTAAAAAAAAAAAAAAAAAAAAGACTCAAACATGTACATGGCCATTCTTCCCTGAAGCAACGGAGATTAAGTGTAATTGCTCTTTCACGTAACAGATTTATCTAAAAGTATCCACAGCTCTTTCCTCTCCCCTTCCTATAAAACACGTCAGGACCCTTCCCCATCTTGGCTACTATCCTCTAGAAATACTCCAGCTGACAAGTGACCTTTTCAAGTACTCTTCAGTGGAGTCTGAGCCCTGCAGATGGGATGGGACTATCACTCACCCTCTTTGCTTCCATTGACGAAACTGGATAAACATTCTTCAATATTCCTGACTCCCACTAATGAAATCCCACGAATCTCAAAGACCCATATTCATGTAACTGCTGAATCTAATAAGGCACAGCTCTGGGTTCCAAGGCAGGCAATATGGTATATCTGCCCAGAAAACACTTAACATTTAGGAGGCATGAACAAAATCCAGAACTTCCCACTTTTATCTCCATGAACTACTGTTAGGTCGGATGGCAGGCTCACCAAATCCTGAATTGGTATGACTGATTTTTCTGAAATGAAATGAACAGTTCATATATACCTTCTTTAACAAATGAATTTGTTTGGGCTCATAATTTCAATCTAAGATATTTTTGAATGTTGATTCTTTTCTCCAGTATGCTAGTCACCTCTTCTTTTTTAGCTTTAAGTGATGTCCAAATCTGACAAAACTAATTCTATGCCTTTATCCAAATTGATAAAGACTCTGAAAGGTACAGGTTGTGCTATGCAGCTTGAGACAATCCTACCAGGTCAACAATTCATTAGCTGATACCATTGTTTTCTCTTTTTTTATTGTTACTGTGTATTGCATCAGTCCCTCAGATTTTAGGAAATCTTGGAATATTTTAGAAACCCCACATTTAGCATCATTCTCCCCAGATTTATAGGGTTCCTTAATCTCTAAATTCAGATTACAGTTTAAAATCTCTCTCTCCGGGCGCCTGGGTGACTCAGATGGTTAAGCGTCTGCCTTCGGCTCAGGTCATGATCCCAGGGTCTTGGGATCGAGTCCCACATCGGGCTCCCTGCTCCTTGGGAGCCTGCTTCTCCCTCTGCCTCTCTCTCTCTCTCTGTCTGTCTCTCATGAATAAATAAATAAAATCTTTAAAAAAAAAAAAAATCTCTCTCTCCCACCTTCCTTTACTTCGCTCAATTAACCTTTACTCAGACCCTATCATGTGTGAGGCACAGTGGTAGGTAGTGGGGACATAGAAAGAGACATAGACCTTACCCCTGGACCTCCACAGTCTAGTCAGGGAAAACCGACTCATTCACAAATAAAGGTGTTATCCTCCACATTCTCTCCAAGCCTAAATTGTGCCACAGAGGAAGAGAGAGTTTTGAAAGCTCTTCTTGTTCTGTCTTCTACCTCCCTCCCATTTTTCCTTCAACAAATGTTCATGAAAACCCTATTATGTTGGGCACTGGGTATATACAATGATCCCAGCCCTCATTTACAGCAAACATCCTAGTCCTGGGAGACAGGTAGAGACAAATGAAAACAGCGCATTGTTAGCAGTGCTTGGAAGGAGACTGCCAGGAGTGGAGCCACACAACATCACGGAAGAGCCCAGCTTAGGAAGGAAAGTCACCCTTCATGGCCACTGGGTGCTTGCAGACACTTGTCGGCCTCTACTGAGCACTTGTTATGCGTTAGGCAACAGAGATACAGAGATGAAAGATGAAATCTTGGCCCTCTGGAAGTTTACAGACTTAGGGTGTGACTTGTCTAACACTCGTGACCTTGTGTGAAGAAATGCAGTCCAGAAGGAAGGAGTATAACGATCAACCCCTGGAAAAAAACAACAACCTTTTTTTCTATCTGTGGTCACAGCAGGAGGTTCCTAGGAAGATAACTTCTCCCTTGCCCCATATTTCTTCCCTAGCTCACATGCTAATGCTGCTGGAAAAAATGGTAAAAATGCTTTTCTGTGTTGGGGCTGGCTGATGGGGTTAGAAACATTTCGTATCTAAGCTGACTAGAAACCACACTGGTTCTGATTCAGGCCTGATTCTTATAACAAAGTAGTCAGAGTCTCCCAGCTCCTAAGGTTCCCAAGATCTGCTAATCTCGGCAAGGCCCCTGGGGATCGGTAACTTTCCTCAGTCCCCAGCCCCCTTTAAACTATCCCTTTCCATTTCACCTCAACTGGGTATAGTTGTAAAAAGTCATTCATTGGGGCACCTGGGTGGCTCAGTTGTTAAGCGTCTGCCTTCGGCTCAGGTCATGATCCCAGGGTCCTGGGATTGAGTCCCACATCGGGCTCCCTGCTCCGCGGGAGACCTGCTTCTCCCTATCCCACTCCCCCTGCTTGTGTTCCCTCTCTCGCTGTGTCTCTCTCTGTCAAATAAATAAAAAAATCTTAAAAAAAAAAAAAGTCATTCATTCTGCCTGTTTATTCCTAGGACAAAAAGTTCAATATCCACTCTACCAACCAGTTGGCTTTGGGCACATACTGACATTTCAAATGGCAACACAAACCAAATAGCAACTGGCATCCCTTTGAGATCACACAGGTTAAATTATTCTGTAACTTCTCTTTTTACAGGCTGACTGACCGCTAACTAGGAGCTCCTGGAGGCAGCATCCTCGTCTTCCTCGTACCTCTGCCCTGCCCCCCACACCTGACGCTGTCTGGGTCGCAGTGTGCGCATAACAGGTGTTTGCTGCAGGAGGAAATCATCCCATCTCGGGGCTCAGTTCTGTCAGTCCTCTGGCAGAAAAGAAGTCAAGTCAAAGACTGAAAATATCTCTAAAATGATATCAATTTTCTTTGTAACCGTTTGAAAAAGCTAACTGGAATTGCCCCACCTGGAAATACAAAACCAGGGTAGAGAAACAACAACACAAAGGCAGTTACCTCAAGAGGGTGGATGACATATTAACAACTGACTCTTCTGGGTTAATCCCATCTGATTTAGACAAATTCCCCGAGGAGGCGCCAGCCGCAGCATGTGCCTAGCATCACTTGGTTTCTAACAGTTCCTACAGGGGTCCACTATCACCCATTCGTTCTTACTCCAGACCGGCTGCCAATCAAGAGGCTGGCGGCCGCCTGGCCCAAACAATTGGTCCCCAGAGGAATATGTGACCTAAGCCATGGCAAACAGAGATCGTCCTTAGGACTTTACGCACAGAAGCGGGGAGGGTGCTAGAAGACTGACAGTCCGTGGTGAAGCTGCCAGGTGGCAACAGAGGAGAGAAACGAAGTGAAGCAAGGGCAGAGAGATGACAGACACAAGCCTGCTGGAGTCCCTGGGACCCCTGCATTCACAGACCTCCCAGTTATGACAGCTGATAAATGTTCCCTTTTTGCTTATACCATTCTGGGCAGCTTCTATCACTTGCAAACAAAAGGCTCCTACACAGCATACTGTCCAGGTGAGCGAGTGCAGAACTTAAGAGGCAGCTTTCTTTGCTGGTTTTGCATCATAGTGGAATATAAATTATCACAGAAGAGAGGGACAAAGTCTAACCAAATGTGGTTGTCTGCACTCTCGAGAGGAGACTTTCTTTCCTTTGTGCTTTTATATGTGCACCCCCGACCATACCCTGGCTATGACCTCTTTTCGGCTACACCCAGCTCTAATTATCTGAGCTCCCCCAGGTGCTCCTAAAAGATAAAATTTCAAGACAGTCTGGGCTTCCGATTAACTGCCAGAGAATGGTCCTCAGAATCAAAAGTTCAGAAGCAACGGTGCCAGAATTTCTTAATTGCCGGAAAGGAACATTTCCGAAACTTATTAAGAAAAAGAATACCTTCCACAAATAAGTCCTTTGATGGCCGAAAATTCATGAAGAAGTTGACAGTCTTCTGGCCAGGATGTTACAATCTAGAGGGTTGTAGGAGATTATTTTCCAGTGATATGAAAAACCACATATGCACACACCCCAAACAGAAACTTCCACAGCTTTTAGCAGCATAGATGTGATTGTGTGTGAGTGCCTGGGCCACACCATTTTCATTTTACTTATTTCTGTGGCTAGTTCCCAACATGACCTGGCCTCTTCTCTCTACTTAGCCCAAGGTAGGCAGCTGGATGGTGAAAGAATCTAATGAGGCTTTTTCACTGCAAGCCTGGAAGGCAGACACGAAGGATGACAGCAAAGGAGGCCTTCCCTGCTTTCCCCTGCAGACGCTCTACCTTGCCAAGGAGACAGGTTTCAAAGTCAAGACAGTCCTGTATATGAACCTGGAACTTCTTAGCTACATGATACTGGACAAGTTACTGAACCCTTTAGTATCTTCATCTGCAAAATGGATATAATATCACATACTTACATACTGAACACCAACATTACCAGGTCCTTGGCAAGGCTCCGAGTTACAGAGAGGAGTAAAACATGGTCCACATACACATAAACAGAGTTTCAGCTGCACATGAGTAAGTATAATGATGAAGGACACAGAAGATTATATGCAAGGAGGCAGCCCACTGCTCTGAGAATTAATGAGATAATGGTATACAAGGCACCGAGCACAGAGAAGGCACACAGGATAGATTCTTCTGATTCCCCAAGGCAGATGCGTGCTTCTAGATTTACAAAATGTTCTAAGATTCTGTCTCAGGGAGATGCTGACCAAGGAATGATTTAGCTGGCTGTCAAGTATGAAAGTGGTTGAAATGGTACATGGTTGGTTAACATGTGGCATTAGGGAGAGTCCCTACTTGCCCTTCTAGGGACCTGGTACCTTCCCTGGGTCAGCTTCCTTCCCTTTCTTCTGGCTCAGGCTAGTGGGGCATTCCAGAGCAGAAGTGGGTTTTGGACAGTCAGGCTTTTTAGTGCTTTGCAAATCACAGTCACAGACTCTCCTTCCCAATAAAAATGAATGCTAAGATGCAGTGAGCATATTAGACATCAACACGAAAAAGCACAGCAGTGTCTCATCTAGCACATTCTGGGAAGGGCATTACCCTTCGAAAAAAAGGGGAGATGGTGCTCCTTAGCTGAGAGCCTACATGAACTCATGAATTATATATCTGGGAGCTTCTTCACATTCCTCTTCCCTGCTGCTTTACAGGAACCATATTAAATTGAGTTACATATCTCAGAGGTTTGCTTTGAAACACATGGGCTACTTATCATGTTACACTATTATAAGAACTTGTGAACTTTACAAATCAAAGAGAAGCTTGCACATGTGTTTTACCACATTTTTATATCCCAATGCCTGTCAAGTTTCCAACTTGCACCAGGCCGACTGTTTGATTCATTCCTTGGTCACAAAATCATTTTCACTCTTTCATCCTCCCAAAACTATCTTGTCCCTTTCCTTTTCTTCACTAAGCAAAACTCCACCCTGTTCACAGCCTAATTTGGGTTTCTTTCAAGTGCCTCTGATGGCTTCCCTTTGGGGCATCCCTCAATACCATCCCCACTTCCAAGGGATTCATTACTGAAACCCTGAAGGTAAGGGCATGGATTTTAGATAAATTGCCAGTGCCTGGTATCAGCCCAATTCATGGCAGTAAGATTATATATATACATATATATAATTTATTTATTTATTTATTTGACAGAGAGAGACAGTGAGAGAGGGAACACAAGCAGGGGGAGTGGGAAAGGGAGAAGCAGGCTTCCCGCAGAGCAGGGAGCCTGACGCAGGACTCAATCCCAGGACCCTGGGATCATGACCTGAGCTGAAGGCAGACGCTTAACGACTGAGCCACCCAGGCACCCCTCATGGCAGTAAGATTAAAGTGAAAAACATACACACTGTGGTGGACAACCCACAAAGCCCTATCCTTCTGCTTCCTGGTGTTCAGGCCTTTGTGTAAGCTCCTCCCCTGAATGGGGGTGGGACCTGTGACTTGTTTCTAATCAACAGAAGACAGCAAAGTGATGGGATAGATGTGAGTGCATGTACATAGCTATTACAGAGAAGTGTAATGTCTAGCCTATGAGGAGGTGCTCTCCCTTGCTGGCTTTGATGAAACAAGTAGCAATGCTGGGGAAGGCCACATGGCAAGGAACTGAGGGCAGCCTCCAGCTGGCAGCCAGCAAAAGCTGAGGACTTCAGCCAACAGGCTGAATGCTGCTAACAACCACATGAGCTTAGAAGTGGATCCTGCCCCAGTTGAGCCTCAGATGAGAAAGCAGCCCCGGGCAACACCTTCACTGCAATCTTGTGAGAGTCCTAAACAAAGAATCCTGCTAATCTATGCTCAACTGCTGACCCACAGAGACTGTGAGATAATAAATGTGTGTTGTTTTAAGCTCTATGGGCTATGCAGCAATAGATAACTAATTATATGAACAAACAGAGAAAAAGTAAAGTATCCTCTGGCATCTGAAAGCCGACCTGGCATTCTCAGCAAGGCCTTGATGTTGCTGGGAGTTGCCCTGCACATACTTGGTCTTGGTGTTAAACACAGGTAATTCCAAAGAATGTCAACATCACACAAGGTCTTGAAGATGAAGGCAAAAACACGACCACTCTGTAATCATGTCTGAACATGGACAAAACTTAATCATTGCTCAAATCACAAAAATGGACCAAACATCCCCCTATACTGGCTAATATGAGTACACAGCTTTAACCCTGACTCATTACCCCATCTTTTTAATTTTTTTTTCATTCCTCCATCTTATAAAATTTATTTAGCCACTCATCTATAGAATTGCCCTTCCTTAAAACATCCAACACAGAGCAAAGCCCTACCTTCTTGGTCCTTCCCTCAAAACCCCTAAAACAAGCCCAAATCCCGTAGTAAGTCTTTTCTAATGCCTCCTTACTGAGATGCCGTATGGCTTCCCACTGGTGCACAGTCTCCCCCACCAGCACCAACAATAAACCCTACTGTTCAACTACAGTTGTGTTCCTCATGGTCTCTGGTGGGAGGCCACTGATAAAACAAGAGCAAACAATAATGCATACAACTGCAACAAAGCCAAACATAACGTCACCATGGAACTTGCATAAAATTAGAGGAGTGTAAACCAATAAAGTAAGAAACAGTCCATATACAGTTTAAATTAGATCAAAGCCACAAAAATAGAGTAAGCTATCTCTAAGTAAGTATAAAGAAATTATGAATAAATGGTATTAGGAGAGTGGACAGGAGGAGGAAAATTAGCACGGATCCCATTTTAGACTAAATAAAAGTGAACTCCACATAAGTTAAAGAATTAAACATAATCAGTAAAAGATGAACTGAAATGTAATGGATTACTTTACTAGATCCATGGAAAAATGATGACCCTGTCACCTGGAAACAGTAACAAAAAGATCCACTGATTTAGGTACAAATTCCTTGTTTATAATGAAAAGCAATTCAAAAATAAAAGAACAGCCAAGAAATACTTCTGTGATGAAATACATAAATACAGAATACAGACTATATACAAATTTACAAGAAAAACATCACATATCCAAAAGATAAATGAGTACAGGGAATAACAGACAATTTACATAGTAGAAAACAGAGTAAACAAAACATGGAACCATGGTCCAACCTCTTGGGTTCAAAGAGGTGCCATTTTATGGTACTAAAGTAGCAAGTTAGACAAATGAACAAAGTTGGAAATGTTGGGCCATGGTGAAGCCCCTTCACCACTGACAGTATTTTATGTTGTTACAACTTATTTGTAAAGCAACAAAGAGAGGTCATAACCCAACATCCAACTCCTAGGAAACCTTTTAGTAGAAACTATCTGCTCAGAGTTTACGACAGTGTTATCCACAATGGCAAACACAAACAAAAGTCGAACAATAGGGAAATGTTTGAGGAATTGGGCTGTATTAACACATGGATTATCCAATATTCAAATAACTGCAAAGGCCAGAAACACAGAAAATGTTTAGGATTTGAAATGACATAAAAAAAAATGCAGACTATAAAAAAGCAAATGAAAGCGACCATTAGCTGAATAGCTATCACGTGCCAGACACTGTTCAAGGCATTTAGTCACATTTTACTTAATCTTCACAACACCCTGACAGCAAAGTAATATTATCCCCATTTTATAGGGGGAGATAGGAGGACAAAGAGGGTTTAAATAAATTGGTCAAGGTCATACAGCTGGGAAGTAGAGGAGACAGATATGAACCAAGATATAACTTCAAATGCTGTCTTTTTAACTATATCACCCTACCTCTTTTAGATATACATGATGGCTGCAACTAGGAATAACCATGGATATGTGGGACAGACCCTGGGGGGTAATATGTAAATGTGAGATGACTGTGATATGGGAATAGGATTAATAGGATTTAATTTTAAAAATCATTACCTTTAATGCTGTATGATCTACAGACATAATGCAAACAACACAGACAGTCAAGCAGTGAACTCTGCACCTCTAATTCTTCATGAGGAGTTTAATTATATATGTTCTTAGAAAGAGACCTGTCCAAAACTACTTCTAATGTCACTCTCTTCTGGAAGAATGGAATGTAGGTAGAGAGTGCAGCCACTGGTGTTGGGTATAGATCACTGTACAAGGGTGAGGAGGGGAAAGTTCAGGGGATAAGAGAACCAGAAGGAGACATGGACATGCAGAGCTGACTAGGGAAAGAGGTAAGCTTCAGGACTCCCAGGCAAGGAGAGGCATACTACCAACAAAGGAGGGTCAGCCTGCTTGCTTTCCCTCTTAAAATAATCTGAGCTCCTATCTGCCTGCAGTGGGTAAGTATGAAGACAAAAGTCAGGGCCCCTGCAGTGAGTGTCCCATCTTCTAGTTGTCTTTTTTTAAAAACTGGATTCAGCAATGCTGTGTGGCAACATAAGGGCAAATGTAGGCTCATACTCTTGTCATCCACGTGTGTGCCGACCACAAATCAAGAAACTTTCTTCTTGGGGCAATGAATGAATCATTCTCCTCAACTACATTTTCAAGGCTTTTAAGCTGGTTTGTACTTTTAGGATTATCTAAATCCTTTTCCGGTCAAATCTCTGAGGACACTTTGACCACAGTCACCTTTCCTGGGTGGCAAATTGAAACAGAGGACACTTTGGACTCTATGAAAGTTGGATTAGAAAACCCATAGTAAGAAGCACTGACTTGGGAGGGAGGGCATAGGGGAAACATGAGAATCGCACCCCCAGACATTCTAAGCCATTTTACTCACTGTATTGCTCAAAGACCCCTCACTTGGTGGGAGGTGACCATCTGCTGTGTTTACAGTAGGTCATAACTCTCAGTTTCAGGAGACATCCCTTCCCCAAGTACATCATCTGTGCAAAATCACTTCAGAATATTGCACGGAGGGTCAGAGCAGAACTAATTTGTGGTCAAGGTTCTGAGACGGGGAAAGCAAAGCTGGATGTTTCAACAGACATCAACGTTTTAGGGGGATGGATTGAGTATGGCTGGGAAAGGAAGGATGTGAAACAATGCCCTGTAAATCTGATTTTACTGATACTACATCTCAGCCGGACCAGAATCAGTTACATGCAAAATGATTAATCACTGTCTCCCTGAAATAGTCAAGGTCCTGCTGCCCATTCTTAGGATAGAAAAAAATCTAACACTGAAATATGACTTTCAGGCTTTAGTTCATTCTATACCCTTTTAATAAAGTGGAACAAAAAATTTTGCCTTGGGCTTGGCTGAGTTATGGGGTTTGTCTCCTAAGTGGCAAAGCTTATTCTTCGACCCAATCACCAAACTGAGCCCGAGTTATAAGCCTGGTACAGAAGGAAAAATGTCTGTGCTATACCTCAGGAATCAATTTATCAGATGCGATCATTGCTCTGAGAGACAGTTTTCTCTTTATATGTATAGAAAAATTGGCACTACAGAAGAAAATTAACTGAGCTAATGGGCAAATGCTGACGGCTTTGCATGGCATGCATGTTTCTAACAAATGTTGCTGCTGAATTACAACTTGACTCCATCGATGATGCAAAAGGGTTTAGGGACACAGAACAAATCCTGGGGGCATGACCTGAGGCAAAGACTCCAGCCGGGCCCCCACGTACCTTCTCTGCATACTCGGACACAATCTGCTTGATCTCAGCGGAGCAGAGTCCCACGATTTGGCCCACCGAGCTGGCGGTGAGGCGGCTCTGCAATCACAGGGAGAGGGGGTTCTAGGTCATGCTTGTCTTTCACAGAACTGGAAAATCTGAACGCTCTGAGTCGTAGAGCAAAAACAGATAATATTCCCAGGGGGAAGAATACTCTGGCTTTTGTTTAGGTATCCATCAACAAGGAATGGGGAAACAAGCCTTGGGACAAATGTTAAGCCATCTCTCTACCTTCTGAGTCATTCGGTTGATTGTGCCAGATTCTTCCTGGTCCCTGGGTGCCCCTGGGAGATCGTTCTTTACCCCAAATACCCCATCTCAGGGTCTCTTCCTCAGCATTACTGACAGAGCCTGTAGGGAACATGGAGGGCTGACAACTCAGGGGAAAAAGAAGTACAAATGGGAGAGGAACAAGAATCTTAGAACTCTCCAAATATCTTTTAACTACCAAAGCCCTTTCCTGCCCTAAAAAGGAGGGATCCTTTCAAAGCCCTTGGTGAAACCTTTTGGACAGGCCTTGAGCTCTGGAAGACCAACGATAAATGCGGTATTCTATTTTCTACCCAGATGGCGTGGGAAGGAAACAGAAGACGAGGGCTCTTCTGGCATGGGTGGTTATGGAGAGGCAGGGCTGACACGGCTCCTCTACAGAGGGTAGAGGGACCCTCCCAAGGGTCCTTCCAGACCCCCAGAGGTTCCCAAGGATGGCAACGCTATGCACTGGCAGAAAGCTTCCTAAAAGAAAGACCCTAAGGAAAGAGGAAGCATTGAGTGCTGAAAAGACAGGGCTCTGATGAAGGGGGTCCCTCTGGGAGGAGGCCCCCCGGGGCAGCGCAGGGCGGTTCCACGTCCCCACCTCCACACCGCGCCCCCCGCGCAGTCCCCCCTCACCTCCTCATTCGCCATGGCAGTCATCTTGGTCATCAATGACTGAATACGTTGCTGGAAGAGGAATGGGGAAAAGTAGCAGTGAGTGGACCCCAGCACCTAAGGCTTCCGCGACGGGTCTACACAGACCTTTGTGGTACAATCCAAGGGTTGTTTACTTGCTCTCTCATAGTGAGGCTCATGGGGGAAGGGGTGAGAAAAGGAAACTGGAAAGAGTGTGAGAGGCCAGCTAACAGCAGTGTGGGAGGCAGCTAGCCATTTTGCAAAGCTGGGGATGAAGGGGCAATTTCTCCCCAGATGACTGAAACAGAAACCCCAGGGACCTATGTGGGCCACACACCTCTTCAGCAGCTTGAAGCTCATCTTCCTCATGGGCATCAGCTTTTTCCGCAGCCGAGAGCCCTGTGGAAAGTGCCGTCTTCTTGTCCTCGGCCTGGAAAGGAAGATGCAAAAATAGCTGGGCCCTGGAGACGAAGACTCAGTAGAGAAAGGACAACAACACAAAGGGGCACAGATCTGTGAAAGACAACACGCAGATCTGGAAAGGTGAACCGGTCCCTGACAAAGAGTGGGGAATCCAGAGACCTGAGCTTCCAGTCCAACCACAGACCGAGCAGGTCGAGCTCCGGGCCTTGGCCCATGCCTTGCTCCATTGCTGCACTGCTTGCTGATTCAGTTCCTATCAGGTCGCACACATTTGCCAGATTTATCCTTTGACTGGGGTTCCCCTTTGCTTTAACACCTTCAAAAGCAAATCACTGCCTAAAGGAGTGTTTTACTCAAATGGCCAGTTGAGACCCATCAGTGGGACATGAAAGTCCTTTAGCAGGTATGGCCAGCATCTACATAAATTAAGCAAAAATAAGAGAACAGGACACATCAGAGTGCTTTGCATGTAGTAAAGGGGTAAGTACTGCTGTGTGAAACTTTTATTTTGGAGGGGTGTGTGTGTGTGTGTGTGTGTGTGTGTGTGTACTGAATCATGATGAAAAATAGAATTCTTACTGCCGAGAGTGGTCAACAAAGTTTAAAAACCACTGGCCTGAAGGATAAACATCGAACTGCTTCACCTGGTGATCAAGTTTTTTGCTCTGGACCCAGCCTCAGGCTCTAAATGTATCTAACACCACGCTCAAGACACCTGGATTAAACGCTGTTTCTCAAACCTGCACAGCAAGTCTAGAGTGCTTGGTGTTAACTCCATCTCTGCACCCACCAGCTGGGTGACCACCGGCTTGCCTTCTCTGGGTATCAGGGTCTTCTTGGGTTGAAAAAGAGAACTGGTGGTCTCAGACACCCCCCTTAGACCATCCCAATGCTAGAAGGCCTTTCTATAACCTGCCTGTAACTGACCCCAGGGAACACTGTGAGCTCCTAATTGCCAGGTATACAGGTATCCCCTGCTTCCGAAAGCTCGTGTTAGGCCACTTTGCTTTCACAAAAGACCTACATTGGTACCTATTGTTGCTGACCAAAAGAAATCTGAAAAGGATTTTTGCTTTTACAATAAAAGGTGAAAGTGAAAACAGTTTTCAGTGTTTGTTTAGCCGTGAGCCATTAAGAGGGAGTGTGTAACCGGGGCAGTGAGGGTGGGCTGCCAAGCTCCTCCCCTGGAAATGACACTCAGCATCTCAGCATCAAGCTGCCAGAGCTTAGAGCTGTATCTGAGCATCTGTGCTTTATCTCAATTTATTTTGTGTGTCTGTTAGTAAGGCGTGTATCAGAAAAGCCTAAGAGGTTATTTTTGGGGTCTAGGAATGCTCAAAAAATTTTTTCATATAAATTAATGGCAATTGCTTCTTTGCTTTATACCATTTGGGCTTATAAAAGGCTTTATAGGTACACTCTACTTTGCAATAGTGGAGGAAACCCATATCTGTATTTGTAGACAAGCCCAAGGTGAATACTATTTAATGGGCATCACATGACTTTTCCAATCATAATTAATACACCCAATATCCACACGCACAGACATTCTTTTCAGACTAAATTACATACCAAATTGAATGTACACATCAAATTCTTATTATGTATCAGATGCCACCTGACATATACTCAAATCCAGAAAACACCTTGCTTTGGAGGAAATGACTGTTTAGTTTGGAATAAAAACACCACTGTGGAAAAAGTAAATGACGAGAAGACCAAGAAAGAAGCTATCCTAATCGATGATAAATAAATAAACGCCACTGATAAAATAGCTAGTGCTTACTAAATATCTCCTGTGTGATGAGTCAGTCTTCCCACCAATGCTGCGAGCTAAGGCACGGCGAGTCGGTACACCGTCCGAAGTCATGCAGGGGAGGGATCTGAAACCAGCCAGCCTGGCTTCAGCACACACGCTCCCAGTCACCATCCGTGCCCTCCGCTGACTGAGACAGCAACCACCACGTAACGTGGTGAGAGGCTGGGAGCCAGGGCAGGCTTTCTGGAGGGACTGAAGGATAGGGGTTCTGGACAGAGGGGGGCGGGGGGTGGCCGGAGAACAGAGCAGAGGGAGGAAGTGTCCAATGCAAGAAACTCTGGGCGTCTGCTGGGGAATGAGGAAAAAAAGGGTACCCAAAGATCTCGGACTCTAGGACTCTGCTTTTTAAGAGGCCACTGACAACTTTAGTTAGCACTTCATTATTTAAAAGCCTGTGGTCAAGAGCACAGGCTTTGATGTCACACAGACCTGCCTGGGCTCAGATTCTTATTATGGCACTTTAAGGGCTTACGTGATCTTGGACAAATCCCGGAGTCTCTTTGAGCCTCACAGCTTTCTGACCTCGGCTTTTCTGAAAAAAGGTAGTGTCTTCTTCATAGAGTTGTTCAGAGAAGTAAGTGAAAAAAAAAAAAAATACATGCAGAGCCCTGAACAAAGGGCCTGAGACACAGTAAGGGTTTGGCACTGTAAGATTTACATGACTGCCCTGCAGCCAACAATTAAGGGTCATCAATAAATATATAAATTAAGGGAGATTTCTGAGACTGCTCTGTGAAGTTAGAAACGCCACCTTGACTTACCTGAGTTTTCCACACTAGGTTGTCTTAGGGCAGGCCTGCAATACATGGCTGTGTTCTATGTCACTGGCAGCACCTGCTCACACCTGTCTAGGGTCTCCCTCATCAAGGGGGCAGTGCTCAGTGCCCTGAAGCGGACTTCCTCTTCACACCTCTGGAGTTAGGAGAGCCCACCTGGTTGGCCCTGGGGCCATGATTCCCATCACCCTTCACTTCCAGGCCTTCCATGAGGCTGCTGCTCTCTGGCCTGCAAAGGTAGCATGCTGCAGCTACGAGAAGGGAGATGCAGGGGCCCAGGGTAGCTGCCACATCCCCGCTGCCCAGGGTTGCCCAGGGACCAGAGCCTGGTGCGCCACAGTGCCGCCATCCCCCCGACTCTTGCTAGACAGGCGGCCTGTCAGGGTCAGACAGAGGCAAAGGGGAGGGGCGCTTCCATCTCTCCAATGTTCTCTCCCGTTATCCTTGCTTTTCTTACCTTCTCTGTTTTGCTCTGGCGGCTAAATCCGTATCTCCTGCAGGCCACAAAAAAGGGGAGTTCAATTACTATTCAAAAGTCACACAAATTTGGCCAATGCATTTTGGTTGGATTTTTATATGAAAAGCACCAAAGAAAATTTAGACCATATGGTAACTGGAGAAAAGGTCTTAAGTGCCTGAACCACAGACATATTCCACTGTTTTTGAATAAAGGACCAGCCATTCTATTTGCCACACGAATACTATAAATGGGAATTCTCAGAGGGCGCAGAGTGCAATATTCTCTTTAAGTGTAACCATTACTCTTTGATTTAGGAGCTGTATTTCAGGCCCACAGTTTAAGCTAAAAGCCTTAAAACTTTCTGTATAAACAAATGTGAGTATATTTGCTCGGGCTAAGGATGCTCTCTAATGATTATGTTCAGAACCTGGAGTCCGGCCCATTTTCCATTCTCAGACGTAGCCCAAGCATGATGCCAACAATGTTATGTGTTCACTTCAGGCAACCTTAAATTCAAAGAAACTCACAAATGCACCTTAGTTTAAATTAGTTTATTTTTAGGTTCTTTTTTTTTTAAAGCAAGTGTAACAATGCAAAAACCATTCGACCTAAAACAAAAAGCATGATGCAAAACACCACACCTCACTTACCTCAAGTAGTTTCTAAAGAGATAAAGGTACATGCGGCCATTTAAGAAAAGCAAATGAAGGACCCCTGCTCTACCCTCGCTCATGCCATGCCTCACCCGCTGGGCTGGTGCGCTGGTCCCCAGCCTCACTGCACCCCCACTCTTCCTCACTCCCTCTCCAGCTTCCCGGTGGCCTCATATACACGCGTCAATGGCGGGCCTCTTCCCTCTGGGCACCTTCATTAGGGCTTCCCTTCCATGGCTATGCCTAGCAACCTCCTAGCCTCACCTCCTCACCTGACAAGCTCCTGTGCATCCACGGCCTGACAGAGAGCTGTGCACACACTGTGCCCTTCTCCTACTTTCCATCCGCGCCCACACCTCAGCTCTCAAGCCACCTCCTCTGCACGTGTTCCCCCCACCTCCCAGATGGCGATCACGTCCAACAGTCTGTGTGCCTGTCTGCATCCTTTTCCCAGACGGCATGGGAGCTACTTTTTTTTACATTTTGTATTTCTAATGTATGTTGAACAAATAAACTCAACAGAAGTGGAAGAACATGCAGGAATCAAGCAGCCAAAGCATCACCTAGCCTTGTAGTAGGCTGTCATATAACTGGAGAGACCACAGAGTCCCACCCGGGCAGTGTGCCCATTCATTCAGCATAAATGTCCAGGTACGAAGTGCAGCCAACTGAAGGTAAATTCGGAGTGTCCATACACAGTTTCTAAAGGACCCTAGGACAGATTCTGCGCATTAGTTTCACAATATCTACTACATCTTCCTATACTGCAGAGGCTGGGAAACAAAAGACTCTATTTTCTTTTTCTTTTTTTTTTTTTTAGTGGGGCCGAAGGGCAGAGGGAGAGGGAGAGAGAGAATCTCCAGCAGGCTCCACTCTGAGTGCGGAGCCCGAGGCAGGCCTCCATCTCAGGACCCTGGGATCATGACCTGAGCCAAAATCAAGTTGGACGCTTAACCGACTGAGCCACCCAGGAGCCCCAAAGACTCTATTTTCTCTACTCCCTTGCACCCAGGGCTTGGGATGCGACATAGGCCCCACCAATCAGCTGCGCTTCCTGGCAATGTGAATGTGCAGTAGCCAGCTGAGCACACAGGTGTTGTGCTGCTGTGGATCACAGAGGTGACCTGGCTCTGGGGCCACCAGCTGTGGTGGCAGCATCCTGATTTGGGCCGAGGTGGCATGGTTTTTTTGTCAGCAGCCGTGAGGCCGGCGTCCCCACCCCACAGGCCACCAGCTGGCTGCCCCACGGTGGAAGCAGAAGCAGCATCCTTGGGAGGCCCGGTTCCGATGTGCTGCCTGGGAAGTGACCCCGGTTCAGCCTGGATCCCACCTCTCAAACCTTCCCAAGGATCCATGGAGTCAACCCCTGTTGCTGAAACTAGCTGGAGGAACCCTGGTTGGTCAGAACCCTGACCAATAGAGGGTCTTACCACAGTTCTCCACTCCTAGAAGTAACCTTGCACCTTGGGTGTTCCTTCGTTTTCCAGGTGTTTAGTCTGTGGAGACCCGTAGGGCAGACGACATACCCTCAGGCAGAGAGTCCTCATCTAAGGACCCAAAACTTTTTGGATTTTCCAAATAAAGCAGTAAACAACTAAATGTGAGTGACTCAGTTACTGCCCCTCCTACTCCTTTGTAAAGACACAGGTTGTGGGAAGACCCTTCTGACCACCCAAAGGCCTAGGTTAGGAACCAGTGTGCTCATCCCACAGGCTACAATAATTACATCTAATCCCATAAATCTGTCTGTTGAGCTCCTGGAGGGAGTGCTTCACTCATTTTTTTTTTTTTATCGTTTTTTAAACTGAGATATGATTTGTATCACATAAAACTTACCATTTGAAACTATATACTCCAGTGGTTTTTAGTGGATTCACTATTTGTTCAACCATCACCACTATCTAATTCCAGAACAGTTCCATCACTCCAGAAAGAAACGCCATACCTATCAGCAGTTAGTCCCAATTCCCCCTCTCCAGTCCCTGGCTACCACTCATTGGTTTTCTGTCATTTGATGGATTCGCCTATTCTGGACATAATCATATTTACAGAATCTTAGGTGTCCGTCTATAATTGGCTTCTTCACTTAGCATGTTTCAGACAGCTCCATTCGCTTTTGTACCCACAGCACCTAGGACAGTGCTTGGCACATAGTAGGTACTCAATAAATGTATGCTGAATGAGTAGAGTCCATCTGATTTTTCTGAAGATCTTCACCATGTGACATGGTGAGAAGGCTTCCATGACAAAGAGCTGTCCTCGGTCGCCTATTAATGCCTGCCTCATTATGTTCACTGGTCAAGATGTCTCTGGGAGACTTCCATGTTGTTTGAGCTTCACCAGGAGAACATGGTATCCCTTTCTGGCCTATCATCCCTCACAAAGAACAAGGGGATGCTTCAACTTATTTCTATTACAAAGCATTTACTTCTATCTTTCATAGGTATGCTGCTCTACCCTCCCACCTCCCTCTCCTCTTGCCCTGTCTGCCCTGCTCTTTCCTCACAAGTACCAGCCTGATCGGTGCTGCCAGAAGCTTTAATCTGTTTCCACCTTTCCCTGTGTTAGCTCTGACCCACCAGCCCTGCTGATGTCCTACGCTGTCAGCACTGACAGAACTCCAGCTTCTTACCCCCCCTTTACTTCCTCATATCCTACACCTCACACTTGATCTTTAACATCAAGGATGTACATCTTCTAGAACAGCACAGTCTGAAAAAAAAAATGCTAACAAGAGCCAAATAGATAACTTTAAATTAGTAGGTTTACATATTCAAGTTATTTCAAACTTAAACTTTTCCAATAACTAAATCAAGCATGAGTCTTTAATTTAAATGTAACTTAATTTAAATTAAAATTCTGTTCTTGAGTCACACTGGTCATACTTCAAGTGCTCAAGAGCCACATATGGCTAATACTATCGTATTGATAATTCTAGAAAATAAACTAACCTTCAAAAACAACTGCCACAGGGCAAATTAAGTCAGATATCAAACTATCTGGAATCCTGAACACAAAAGGGGCATAAAAAAGCCCTAAATACTAAGGACTGTGGACTCCGTTCTTCATTCATTCCACAAGCGTTTACTGATTTACTAAATACCTTCTATAAGCATGTCACAGGCCTTGCCATCGCAGAGGATACAAACAGGTTGGGAGAGTCATGTCATATTTCATTTACTAAGTACAGAATGACTTCAAAGCAACTAAAATTAGGCCTCAAATAGTGTGGAATAGGCTAATGCCAGTATTCTAGTGGTTATGCTTCAAAATTCCACCTCCAAGTTGTTAGAGAAAGCCACAGGCCCAAGGTACAGTCACTTGCCCTGTGACAGCAAACCAAGACTCAATTGCAGTGTCAACCCCTCCAGGAGTGGAATTTCAAGCTAATCAATCTGGAATTTTCTGGTCGGCACCAAAGAGGTAATCTGTCACAAGGGCCCTCTCCATCCTCCAAAGGAAGATGAGGTAATCACCTAATAAGACCCCATCTCTTCCCCCTAAAGGAAGGTGACCTTGCCTGAAACAATTCTTTGTTTTCTTTTGTTAATAACTTCTTACCCTACCCTCCTTCCTATAAAAACCTCCCATTTTGTACAGCTCCTGGGAGCTCATCTTTACTTGCTACACGGAAGGCTGCTGGATTCATGAATCACTTAATAAAGCCAATTAGACTGTCAAATGTACTCAGTTGAATTATGGTTTTTAACAGAGTCAAATATACCGCATATAAAATGCATTTCTCCACAGCAGCAATTTTATAGCATGGTTAGGTGTTTTAATTTAGCTCCTCAAAGCTGACTGGACCCGTAACAAAACTGAAATACGATAGACTTGCAATTTTGTTTAAGTCTAAAATCAAAACCATGAGTCTTGTTTTTCCAATACCATAACACTTAAACCAATCTATCCAAACATGAACAGGCACACACAGACCTTAAGGCCTTCAGCATGGCTGACGGGGCTCAAAGTCCAACTTCATTTCAGCAAGTAAGTCAAAAAAGGTGGAAGATGCTGGAATGCTGACCTCAAAGCCAGATGCACTGTGGGCCTAGGCTAATGAGTAACCTTCAACCCCAAAGAGTTTCAGACCTTCTTATTCCAGGAGTCAAAATACTTGCCCTCTTATCAAGAGGTGAGATAGACAGAAAACCAGAGCCACTGACAAGAGATGGGGGATGTGGATTCCTAGGTGGGGATGAGTAATTAGGGGTGCCATGATGTTCACACTGACGGGAGAGACAGGACGGAGGAGGGTGAGTCCCAGGGCCAGTGGAGGCCCAGCCTTGCTTGACTGGGGAAGGAAGGGAGGAAGAGTGGGTGACACTTCTCGCAGGGCGGGGGAGGGCTAGTGCTAGGGGTACAGAGCACAGGGACAAGGAGAACTAAAAGGAGAGGCGCATTTGTTTTTTTTGTTGTTTTGTTTTTTGTTTTTTTAAAGATTTTATTTATTTATTCATGACAGACAGAGAGAGAGAGAGAGGCAGAGGGAGAAGCAGGCTCCCAAGGAGGAGGGAGCCTGATGCGGGACTCGATCCCAGGACTCTGGGATCATGATCTGAGCTGAAGGCAGATGCTTAACCATCTGAGCCACCCAGGTGCCCAGGAGAGGCGCATTTGAATCTACAGGTCATATTTAAGGGCATTTGAGAACTGAAAACTGT
This sequence comes from Mirounga angustirostris, assembly GCF_029215605.1. Lineage (NCBI taxonomy): Eukaryota > Metazoa > Chordata > Mammalia > Carnivora > Phocidae > Mirounga > Mirounga angustirostris. Next base: position 96,201,911 of record NW_026991711.1, on the reverse strand, counting down.
TGCTGCTGCTGATGCTGATGACAGAGCCTAGCAGTCAACGTTTACTGTTTTCTGCACAGGACAAACTACTTAGATTTCTTCACGTGTGTATTGGTATGTAATCCTCGTTTAATGGACAAGACCATTTGTCTAGGGGACAGTACTGACCGAACACTGAGGAGAAAGTCTGATGGCCAGAAAGGAGGGGAGGGCCTTCCCAAGGAGAGGGAATGAAACGAACACTTGCTAGGGCTTTAAGTTTTGTCCAATTTGCTCCATCAGTTTTAATAAGCACTCTCCTCTTGTTCTGTGTCAGACCAAACAACAAAGACTGGGCCTGTGTTTCTAAAACCAGAAGCCAAACTTCCCCTGGAGACTCAAACAATACCTGGAGCTAATGATAAAAGCATGCTATGAGGGTCCAACGAACCTGAGTTCAAGTTCCAGTGTGAGGCTCTTAATAATTCTTAAGAGTAGTTAATAGTTGACTTTGGGCAAGTTACTTTTTAAATTTTCTAACGCTGTCTTTACCATTCTCAAAAAAGGGAGTTGAGCTAATTAAACCATCAGAATGTCCTAAGTATCCACTTCCCCACTTCTCACAAACTCAGCCTCTCCTCATCAGGAAAGCTAAAAAGAGAGTAAAATAACTTCTCTCCTAAAAAAACAGAATCCTTCATCGAACACCTACCCTAAGCTTGGAACTCAGCAGAAATCAGCCTGACCCCACCAACAGGAACCAAGATGGACGTTGACACACTCTGCTCTTTCTTGCACTCCAAATTTGAGAGGAGTCACGAAGAAAACCTGTGCATTGCTCCCTTCCCTAAAGAAAGCCCCGCCAGGCTCTGGACTCCAACCACACCAACCACTCGTGAGGATGGGCAGGGGCGTCCTGAAGTTACCCAGCCATCACTTGACAATAATGACTACCCTCTATGACACACGCAAAAGAGCCAGTTTAAAACTGAGAATTTCAAAACAGGGAAATATTGTCAGCCTGGTCTCGGTAAGGTGGACAATTCACCGAATCTCTGACTCCTCTTCACCCCCAGGAGCGTCTGAGTATCCATGACAATGGGCAAAAAATGGAGCTATGAACAATACAAACTAAGAAAACCACAACATTCCCCTGAGTATTCTTTGGCCCTGGAACACGGGACACCCGGGGAGGTTGTCTCTCCAGCTGTGGCTCACCTAGAGCCGTGCGCCCTCACCTGCCCACCTACAGCTGGGGCTTGGCTGGAAAACCCCGTCGCAGTGCCCAGGGCATACAGCTCAGAAGGGCCCCACACCTGGTTTTTGTTGCTGTCTTGAAATTCTTTTTTTTTTTTTTTTAATTTTTATTTATTGGTCAGAGAGAGACACAGTGAGAGAGGGAACACAAGCAAGGGGAGTGGGAGAGGGAGAAGCAGGCTCCCCACCAAGCAGGAGCCCAACGTGGGGCTTGATTCCAGGACCCTGGGATCATGACCTGTGCCGAAGGCAGATGCTTAATGACTGCCACAGGCGCCCCTTGAAATTCTTAATAATTAGTCATTACTAGTAATTCTTATTTTATCCTGGGCCCCACAAATTATGTAGATGGTCTGGTGGTGCCTGACTCTGAAGAGGAGTTCAATTCACAGCCGCGACTGGGGAGCTGTGGAGCAGCCATCGGACCTGGCTGAGGGCCAGCACTAACACCTTCCTCTGAATGAAACAGACTAGCTTTCATTCTTAGGAAGGACGGACCTGACACCACACAAGCCCCTCAACAAGAAAAAGAAGAAAAAAAAAAAAAGGTGGCAACTTTTTTGGGAAATTTTTTCCATTTGAAAGATGAGGTATTGAAGCCAATGAAGCCTAACTTCCTTCCAGTTGTGTCTGGGGCCTCAGAGGGGGTAAGCCTTCAGATGCTCACTCGGGGAGGCGAGCTGTTAGTCCCAGCTGCCCAAGGAGGGCTGGGTTATGAGGCAGAGCAGCATAGAGCAACCACTCCCAGATTAAAGAAAGGAAGCACAAGGAGCCATACTCACATCCAGGGATCAGTTATCCTATGTAGAAAACGCAGGACATAAATGAAGGTTAATACCCAAGGTCAACCAAGAAATTCAATGAGGACAGTACTTCTTTGTGTGCTTTTTAAGTAAAAAATGAGGATAAAAGATAAATGGCTTTTTAAAAAATTAGGAAGGTTATTAAGAAGTGATAAAATATTTCTAAATTCTTCATCTTTCTGCTCAGGACAATCCCTCACGGGAAACCAAAACTATTACTCTAACACTTAGAACTACCGTAATTGTTTTCAATTCTGTAATTTTCCCCGAAGATTTTAACGAATGGCAGGGGCATGAAGGGCAGACCACTCCTGGCCTCTGCAAATACCCCCAAACACCTCAAATCCCCAGGAGGGCAGAGCCAAGGTGCACAGTTACACACATATTTCCGGAGGGGAACTGCAAAGATCAGGCCTCCACCATCATCAGGGAAGCTACCCAGAGAGAAAAGTCCCTGGTGATGGAAATCTCAGGCCAAAAACAGTAAACTGTCAGGTAAAAAAAAAAAACCAACCAAATTAATCTCAATGAAGCAATCCAAATCAGTTTTTCTTCTCAAGGGTTTTATAAAATAGACACCTCAGGCTGGGTCCCCTTCATTACCTGCCATATTCCAAAAGCGTGGCATGGACTCGAGATTCTTCATCGAGCAGCTCTTCTGCTCCCTGTTGGCGTTTGTATTTCCGACGGGGCTTGTAAACATCCTAAGAAGTGGATGAGACAGACGACTTACTGAGTGTGAGAACACTCTCCTTCTGAACTGCCTGCTGGGTGCATCCAGCCAGTTAGGGAAGCACGTCTTTCCCCATCATGGTGAGTGTGCCCGCCTCCCGCAGGAGAACAGTGGGCACTCAGGGTGGCCGCCTTCAAGGAGTCTGCTCCTTTGACATTCATATAGGTAGCAAGTATTTCCACTCAAGATATAGCTTGTCAACTTTAACTTGGGGTTTCTTTTTTTTTTTTTAAGATTTATTCACTTATTTTTAGAGAGAGGGAGAGAGAGCGAGCGAGTGTGGGGGGAAGGGCAGAGGGAAGGGGAGAGAGAGAATCCCTAAGCAGACTCCCCGCTGAGCATGGAGCCCGATGCGGGTCTCAATCCCATGACCCTGAGATCACAACCTGAGCAGAAACCAAGAGTCGGACACTCAACTGACTGAGCCACCAAGGCGCCCCCTTCGTGTTTCTTTTGTCCTATGGCATTTTAATATTTTATGTGGTCAAACTTATCAATCATTTTATATCTTACTTCTTATTACCAGGGATTGTAAAAAAAAAAAAAAAAAAAAAAGTTCTCGTATGTTACTTGTATAGGTTATACTTAGCTTTTTAATCTATTCAGAAGCTTTTTTTCCTGAATGGAAAATTAAGAATCCCAACATCATCAATTTAATAGTCCAGCCTTCCCCAGATCTGAAATGGCATACATGTATAACATGTACCAATGTTACCCTCTTCAATTCCTCTTGCTTTATGAACCTTTATCCTGTCTCCACTGTTCTTTTTCAAATTTCCTGGCTATTGTTAAACATTCTCTCTTTCAAATGAATTCTAGCATCAACTTGTCAGGTTCATAATAAATAACTGTTGAGTTTTGATTAGAATCACACCAAATTTATAGATTATTTTGGAAAGAACTGGCATATTTATAATATTGAATCTTGTCTTGAGAAGCAAGGTTTATCTCTCTATTCAGATTTTTTTATTCCTTAATAAAATTTTCCAGAAAAAAATATAAATTTTCTTGTCACTGCATATCCAGACCTTTCCGCCACCCAGGGTCACAAACCAGTTAAACAATCACAGGTGTACAGGTTAACCCAGAATCCTTAAAAAAAAATTCCTAAATGGTAAAGGAGATTTCAATTCCTAGACTCTAATAGCAGAAAAGAAGAGTAGATACAAACCCTTCAGCAATAATATCTTTTTTACAAAAGTACCAGGCTGAAGTTTATTAAAAAAAAAAAAAGTGTATAAAAACACAAAATGCTCTATCAACTTTCACTGACTTTTAAAATTACTAGAGTGTGATTTAATTACAAATGTAGAAGCAAACATAGATCTATTTTGTATAGGACACATTCTGAAACATAGTATTTCTTGAACAAAGTATGTGGCATGTAGTAGGTGCTCAATTAATGTAGTTCTTTACCCCTAGATGACCTGATTTAGCATTCCGCCCCAAATGAATGTCCTTCTTGAGTGTCGAGCTGGCAGTCAAATAATATCTTAGTAAAATGTGTTCAGGGCTCTGGGTGCAAGTAGGCAAATATTTATGCAAGGAAGGTATTCCAGTTGTTCGTCCCTGGATCTTTTCTTCTCCACGACCAGAGTTCATCACAACTAACCTCTACCTGGACATCACTAGGACAAGCACTACTATCAGGTTTCTTCAGATAGTGGTATTTTTATTCCAAGTAGAATTGTACCTCCCATGATAATTCTTGTTAACTTTGTTATTTTACTTTTTATTACGAAAAGTTTCAAACATACAGAAAAACATCCTTTTGTAACACATACTATGTAATTTTAACAATTCTGTAAAAGAAAAGGAATGGACTAGGGTCTGGGATGATGCTGGAGTGTTGTTCTTATGACTTGCCGCCAGAAATAATTCCTAGTTTGCTGCTGGTGTCTACACGAATAGGAAGCTATAAATAATGGAAAACAGAATCATGGGGAAATGCAACATATAATGAATCCACATGACGTTAGTTACTACATATGATTTAATTCTCACTGAGCTCTATTATAGCAGTACTATATAATTGAGCTTAACAGCTATCTTCCTTAGTTACCACCGATAGAGTCAATGACCCAAGACAGGAAATTGGATTCTTCTAAAAAAAGGACTGACTCCAAAACAATAGCATACTGAAACCAACAGCTACAAGGACCTTTTATTCTGGGAAACAGTGACAATGTTGGCCTTTGTGTAATTATTCCTTACACTTGAAAGCACCTCATATACACCTCACCTTTGCATTTTATAACTGTTCCCAGAGGTAGAGACAAGGCAGATGCTGTTACCCCCACTCCACTACTGAAGAAACAGAGATTAAATAATTTGTCCAGGATCTCTCAAATAGTATTAGGCCTGGCCCTAGGTCCCGTGGCTGCTAGTCCCAGGGTTTTTCCAATACCCTCACTTGCTTCTGGTGGGCATTCCCGCCACCCTCCAGCCATCTTAGGTGAGTCCTCTCATGAGACCGCCATATACCTGAGGCTGCCACATGGATCATTACAGTGGTTCGCTTAAATAACAAGGACCTAAATGTCAGGTTTTCAGGCCAACTTAAAGAACTATTGCTAAGTTACCCTTTAAAGCAACAGAGTCAGAACCACAGATGTCTAGTCTGGTCTCTGCCATTTACTAGCTCTATGACCTCAGGAATTCCCTTCAATGGACCTGTTTCCGTCTCTGTAAAACCAGGGCTAGACTAATAGCCCTTGAACAGGCTCTTGTTCTCTGTGCTAAAGGACACATGAGCAGGGTGTGAGAGTCACAGATTTCTACCTTACAGGTCTGGCTACAGGACACCAATTAGGAGAATTCCTGAGTCACATTTCAAATGGCAGGGGAGGGAAGTGGGGGAGCACAACATCGGGGCAGCGTCTGCAGCAAAGATTAATCACAATTACGGTGGGTATCTCCTTTCTGAAATAATGAGCAGGCAGTGAGACAGCCATCACCAACTTGGCATTCTCTGGTTAAGAGCTCCAGTGGGCCAGGCCACACCCAGGTCTGCAGGGAGTGACATTCCCCTGACTTGCGTCCACTGACGTCAACACATTCTCTCAAGGCTCAACCCTCAGACATGCCTCAGTCCAGGAGCCCCACGAACTAACTCTGCTTCACCTCACGGGGCTCCACAGATGTCTCCACCATCAAGACCAATGTCCTGAAAGATCCTGTAGGAAAAAGTTATTATAATTGGGACAAATACATTTGCTTGCTTTTTTTTTTTTCCTATTCTCACGCTAATAAAACAACAAATGAAACAAAGCCCCTGGGTACTAAGTGAAGGAAATGGGAGACCAATGGATGGCAACTATTTCTGGAGAGGGGAACACATCTGCAGGGAGGAAAGTGAGCTGGGGAGGCAGTTTTCTCCAGACTTTGTTTCCTTTCTCTTCTCTTTCACATGAGCCCTGCTCTGCAGCTTCAGGACCGGCACACATCCCGCCACAGGGCTCCTTGAGTCGAACAGTATAATTTGCTGGTAAGACTAAGGTCACTGTATTAAGTAAAGGAGCCAAAGATGGCTTCTGCACGTTGGCTCTTAGGTTTATTTCCTCACAGCAGGCTGAGACCTAGTGGCTCAAAAGCACGCCAGGGCCAAAGTCAAATTTTTACACATCCAGTTGTTTCAAACATGGCCCAAAGAGGCAGATTTTTAGCCACTTACAGCCTGTCTATGTTGCATACTCTACAACACTGCATTTGCTAACCAGATAGGATAAAGCCTGGGACTGTAAAGACCCAAAACTGCTGCTGCAGATCTCTTTCAGAGACCTCTGGCTAGAGATTCTCTGTGCTGTTGCTGCGTGACATCACCGAGGCACGTGGACAATCTCCAGGACCCCCTGGCGGGTTCCCTTGCTACCCTCGCCTTCTGGATGCAGCCCCGGTGCCTAGAACTCTGGATGGTGGCTTGCTGTGAGGGACTGACTGCCCCATCTTACAAGCAAACCTGTCAAAGCATCACCCCAATAAAGCTTATGTGTGCTGCTTGCCCCCTCGTGGTCATATCTTTTTCCTTGATGAGACCCCAAATTCCCTTGATTCCCTTACTGCTTTTACCTCACCTCCTAGAGTGCAATCTGATACACAGTGAGTGTGCAACTAATATTACTGAATGAATACGTGGACAAACAAGCTTTTGGTCCTAACCCCATAACCTACTACCTGTCTGATTTGGGGCAAGTTACTTTAACCTCTGCGATTTTCCATCTCTAAGAAAGATACAAGTAGAGTTATTGTAAGGACTATTTCATAGTATCTGACACACAGTAAGAGCTAAGTTAGATAATATATACCTAAGCTAAGAGATATATATATCTAGGATAGATAGGACAGCTATACATTTTGGGGGGGGAGGGGCAGAGGAAAGGGAGAGAAGAATCTCTGAGCCAGAATCAAGAGTCAGACGCTTAACCGACTGAGCCTAAAATATACACTTTTAATATACATATGTATATATATTATTATTGATAAAATGCACTAACATTGGTTTATGTATGTAGCCACATTTATATATATATATTTTTTTCAAAGATTCTATTTATTTATTTGAGACAGAGAGAATGAGAGACAGAAAGCATGAGAGGGAGGAGGGTCAGAGGGAGAAGCAGACTCCCCGCCGAGCAGGGAGCCCGATGCGGGACTCGATCCAGGGACTCCAGGATCATGACCTGAGCCGAAGGCAGTTGCTTAACCAACTGAGCCACCCAGGCGCCCGCCACATTTATATTTTATGTGAATGAAAAGGCCTTCCTCATAGCATTTCCTGTGGAAGAACACACTGGAGTAATAACTTCAAATGACATGGTCTCCTCGGGGATCCCATTAAGTTCTGCAAAACATTTCTTTCAACTAAATTAGAAGTTCTAAGAGTCCTTTTCCCCCCTCTATTCTTATACAAAATTCTAAACATTACCAAAAAATGCTCAATGAATAGTAAACAATTACTTTTTGGTGCTTTGGGTAAAATTTGACAGGTACTCTTAGTCAAGGTTAACAGGGAGTAACAGACCTCACTGCACAGAACAGATACTTGAGGGATATGAAGGCTGACAGCTCAGACAGGGAGGAAGTAAGCTGTACAACAGCATGCTAGGTGAGACAAACGAGCGACTATGTTATGACACAAAAAGGAAAAGGTGGTAAGGGGTGACCTGTCCTGGGTGGTGAGAGTTTTGATTTCTTATGTGCTTTGAAAATATACTTCCCATCAGCCTTCCACAAAGCAGCTAGCTATTCTGTAAAAAGGAGGTATGCAGAAGCCAAGAAGTAACACAATTCAAGAAGAAAGCCAAAGGACTGGGAATAATCCCCAAGAGGAAAAAAAATGAGGCCAAGACAAAGAGAGAAAACCCCAAAGTGATGAGTGCAGAAATTCAAGTTCACAGCAGCCTTTCTGCCTGGCAATCTGCCAAGAGGTACTAACAGCCTTAGGCATAACCTCTGACCCAATTCCATTTCATCCAATGTTTCCTAAGTAAATAAAGATCAAAGGAAAAACTTAGCTATAAGAATGTCCTACATAATGGAAAAAAGAAAAAAAAGATACAAAGTGAGCTAGTTAATACCACACAATGAATAATCTACAGCCCGTAAAAAGGCTATAGAGGTATTATTGGCATGGAAAGACAGCCTCAATTATATTGTTGAACAAAAAATAAAACAGAATATACAGTATAATGCCATTTTTAGGGATCTCTAATTCTCTGTATTGATATCCCTAACTTTGTATTTCCTACTTGGAATATGTATCAGTAATTATCCCTGGCTGGTGGTATCACGATGACTTAGTCTTTGTAATTTTTCCCCATTTCTTCATTTTTTGTTACTATTACTAAAGTACTAGTACAAAATACATAGAAGCTTTTTTAAAACAAAAAATCATGCACCCAAAAATGGCTGGGCTACATAACCAAGGACAAGTACAAAAGACTGGAACAGTCCTATAAGGAGGGCTAAGGATAAGAATGAGCTATATATTTTGAAAAATATTAAAATGTTTAATATTTATTTTTTAAAAAGGGGTTATATCTAAGCAAGAATAAGTAAAAGCCTGCTGGTATTGTGTTTGTAGATGAAGAAAGACAACAGGATTGTCTCCACTTGGCAGACATTCTCTAGCTGGACAAAGGGTCTTCAAGTGGAAAAGTCACAGTAAACAACCCCGCAGGGGACTGACAAGGTGGTGGAAGAGCACCTCGCCGCTCTGGACGCCTCCGAGTCTCTGGGACCTAGATGAGTAACATCTCAGAGTCCTGAAATAAGCCAGGATTGTTGCTGTAAAACTGGTGCCAGGAGTATGTGGGAAATCAGAGTCCAGGTGAAGAGAGGAAATGGGAGGAGCACCACACCTGTCGTGTTTGAGGAGTCTGATGTAAAACCAAAATCTGGCTGCCTCTTCCTCTTCTGCAAATACGGAGGGAATTTGTTAACCTTTGTGGCTTCAACCTTCTGATTTATAAAACAGAAATAATAATATAGAACTCGCTGAGTGTTGGAAAGGCGCTAATGAGACGATGCTTGTGAAACGCCTCACTGGGTGCCAAACACACAGAAGGCCCTCAATCAGTACGCGGCAGCTACAGACACATATTATAAAAGGCTGGGTCCAGAAATTAGGCACCTACTGTGTGACCTTATTTGAATCTGTAAGTTACCATTCACAATTTAAGTTTGGGATTCTAGATTCGTCCATAAGGAGCAGATAAGAAACACTGATGAGTCATGTGAAGGGCAGAACTGGGAAAAGGGTAGAAGGAGAGGGAAACAGCCTTCAGAACCTGAGACCTAAAAGAGCCACAGCTTCTGGTAGTTGAGAAAAGACTTCATTCCCTTCACAAAGGGACAAATTTCCCTTGGGGAGAGTGACGACGAATGAAAACCAGCACGCTGTTCCATTCCTTACAGGACTCACGAGGATAAGCCAGGGACATGCACTGCAACCCTGGAGTCTCCAGTAAGCTTCTGGAACTCCAATTTCAAGGCAAGGAAGTGACAAAGCACTTGCAGAAGTGGTGGGCGGGAGGGAGGGAAGTGAATGGTAATGGAGCTCAGCTAAGAATCCTAAGAAGAGAGCATCTGGAAGTGAGGGGTAAGAAGAAAACAAATAAAACCCGAAGGCCAGCTCTGGCCATCCATCAAAATTCTTATCATTCCTGCTACAAATGTATTGACAGTCAACTAAGGAGTAAGTTCATACATAAAAAAGGAAATCAACTGAGCAATCTGAACTATTATCAAGAGACTTGCAAATTTTCCCCATTTTCCTTTATCTTGATATTATTTTTGAATTAGCTGTAAACAGCATTTTATCTAGAGGCCCACAGCATAGTAGTTACAAGACTGGGTTTGCATCCTGACTCCATCATCACCAATGTGACCTTGGGCAACTTATATAACCTATCTGTGCTTGAGCTTCCTCACCTGTAAAAAAGGAAAGAAAATACTACTACTTCAGAAGATTGTTGTATGGACTAGGTAAGGTATACATAAATGCTTACAACAATGTCTGGGCACCAGGTATTTGTCATTATCATTACCTCCTTAAATCGTATGCAGTCACATTACCAAGCTGAAGAGGCGGATTTTCTTTAAAAACTCCATTACAAATAAGAAGAAAGAATGTGTCTCTAGAGGCCTGAAATGTTTAATGGGTATGGGGATGCCAGGCCCAGTTCCACTGATAGGATGACTGACAGCTATGCTGGCCTTTTCTTCCCAGTGATAAGGCTGAAAACTATTATTTCTCGCTCTCTACCCAGGGCTCAGAGTGAGATTTACACAAGAAGATATTCAATTAAGCATTTAGAAAATTTTACTTTTGTTTACCGTTTCTGAATGAGTAACACACAGACTTGGTATAACATTCAAATAGGACAGGCTTTACAAGGCAAAGAGAATTTCCCTTCCTCTCCTGCCCCGGGCTCCCCAATTCCCTGGATGAGAGGTAATGCCATCACTTGGTTCTCCTAGCTTTCCAGAAATGAAGCATCATTTAAAACAAGAGAAAGCAACCACATATCCAACAAACTGGTTAATATTTTTCATGACAAATGCAGTTAGGAGGAATCCTTAATAGCTTACAAAGACACTATATTGGTAAGTTAAAAAAACCACAATTTCATTTAAAGTATGACTCCAATTCGGTATAAAAATGCACATTAAAAACATGGAAGAGGGACGCCTGGGTGGCTCAGTTAGTTACTTGTCTGCCTTTGGCTTAGGTCATGATCCCTGGTCCCTGCTCAGCGGGGAGTCTGCTTCTCTCTCTGCCTGCTGCTTCCCCTGCTTGTGCTCTCTCTCGCTCTCTGACAAATAAATAAAATCTTAAAAAAAAAAAAAAGGAAGAAATTATGTCCAAGCACCAAAAGAAACTGCTTCTTTGTTGTGAGATTAAGGTTGATTCTCTTCCTCTGTATCTATCAACCTTTAAAAAAAAAACAAAAAACTTTAGGGATGTCTAAACTGAACAACTATTTCATAACTAGGGGAAAAAAATTACTCTGATGTCATATCATGTCCCGTTATTATTATTATTTGATATCGCCACCGTATCTGAGAACAGTATCTGGCTTCAGAGTGTAACTATCTTGAAGGTTTTCCACTCCTTCCATTTCCAAAATGGAATTGTGAAGAAAATACAAATCACAACTCTAAAGTGACAAAGATTTTTCTTGTTTAAAATGAGCACTTCATGTCATCAAATGATTGTTACTCTTTTTAGAGTGATCACCTTGGAAGACCACACATGTATCCTTAAAGTAGGGGGAAAAATGCAAAATAACACTATGCATTATTTTTGGAAGAAAGCGAACTTACCCCCATGCACCGTGGCTTCATTGCCAGCAGCTCAGGTAGGAAGGCTGGGGCTGGGGTTGGATGTGTGGCACTGAGAAGGTTCTGCTGGGCTCTGGCCCAGAAAGGTTTGAAAAGCTCTCCTCTGCCCCTTGCACTGGGGGAGTGGGCATGCGAGTACAGACTCCATGGTTAAGATTCACTGTGTCAGTGACCAAGGCTATCCCAGTGTGTCCCACACAAAGCTCAGGAGCTGTTCTGCCTTTCCAGAGCCATCATGGGGTGCTAACCTCAATTTACCACCTCCAGTTCAAGAGGAGCTATTCAAAGTTTACACCTGCCACTGGCACAAATGAGGAAAGGCTATGGGTTTGGAAAATTTCTCCTGGAAAACTGGAACTAAGAAAAACACAGGGCAGTGGTTGTGGCGCTTTCTACCCATAAATGCTGGCATCCAGGTATGGGCACTGAGGCAGGCGGGGCTTCCCTCACACACCCACCTGAGGTCAGCACCTGGGCAATCCCAGGAGGGATTGGGCAAGGGTTTTGGGATTTGAATCACGGGGCTATCTGGAGGCTATGAACTTATGTCCTTCCCTTACACAGGGGCAGGGGAACTTACTGCAAGGTCGACAACTGTCTTGATGGCCTTTTCTTTCCTCTTTATGAAGTCATCATCCTGCAAGACAAAACACAGGGATTAAACAAACCCTGTGTGAAGACTGAAACTCAACCGGACTTCTCAGAAACCTATCTTACAAACTGATTTCTCATCACAGCTTTGCCTGCAGAAGCCTCAATCTTCTAACAAAGTGGAATACATTCTACATGGGTAGAAGCTAGGGCCTCTGCAGATGGCTCCAAAGCAGATCCCACAACAGTAAGAAAGACGGGGACCACAAAGTGTCCTGGCGAAACCAAGCATTCCCGGTCAAATCCTTATGAACTCGGACACCCTGGGCAAGCCACCTATCTCTAAGCCTCAGTTTCACCATCTGTAAACGGGGACACCACCACCTACATCAGAGAGCAGCCGTGAAGATTAAGGAGGAGAAGGCATGTGTTGGGCTGGGACTGAGTGTAGTAAGCACTCAGTGGCTATCTGTTGTTATTATTGCCATGGGGGTGGTTATTATTAAACCATTACCATAGGAATGCCCTAGGCAATGACCTAGGTGGTCTCTTGAAAAGCTTTATATGACTAGTAAAAAAAAATATACTCATGTTCTTATAATTTAATAAAAGTTCTGAATCAGGTACTAAAATTGGGAGAAAAGGAGAAAAGGAGAAAATTACTTTTCACCCAGGGCCCATTTAAAGAGGCAGTTCTGATGTACCAGGATGCTGCCCAGGCAGGGGCAGAGACGTCACACAGAGGAGCCTGAGCTTACTCTGCTCCCTCCCGGGGAGTCTCTAAGTGTATACACATGCTCGCAGTTGGATGAGAAAAGAAAAGGAGAATACTGACCTCAGGGAGACTGTAGGTTTTCTGGAACTGGGATATGGAGTAGGAGCGGATGTAGTCACCCATCTCTTCCTTTGTTTCTATAGCTCGCTTCACCAGCCACTGGGAAAGAAAGTTAGGAAACATGAGGATAGAGATGAACCACCACTGTGGTAAAGGCCAATTCAGGGATGGTACAACTCGTGAACCGAAATCACCACACTTGAACTGGCCAGGTGATGAGAAACTATCCACACCTACTGTCCTATGTGAAAAGCAGCCAGTTGGGCGTCTGAGACACTGAGATCCAATGGGATCTAGAGCAGAGTGGCTGTGCAGGAGCCTTAAAGCCTCACGTCGGATGCTCAGGCCTCAGTTTCCCTCTGTGTAGAGGTGAGAATATTGTCTTTCACCTCACAGAGCTACTGTGGGAGCAAATGAAATCACAAGGACCAGAATGCTCTATGAATGCCTGAAGCACAACACAAATATAGTTACACAGACACCTGGTTCTAGTGGCAGATCTGAACGTTACTCTCTTGTGCTGCCTGCACCACAGGCCAGGGAAAGGGAAGAGAGCCTCAGAGAACATCTAGTACAATCCCTTGTTTCCTTGATTCCAACAACCTCCCAAGTATTCAGATTTGAGAACAGGCTTGCTGAGTACACAGCCCTAGGCTTCAAGGGAGCCAGGCACTCACAGCATTTGCTCTCCTAATCCACACAACATTATAAGGTGACTGATGCCAGCCACGTTGTACAGACCCGAAGCTCAGAGAGACTACACAATTTGTCCACTGCTCTGTAGGTAGCAAGCACAACAAGGCTGCAAGTCGCAACTCAGAGGCTCTTCCACACCGGAAGACTGGACATATGAGTTTTATTAAATGTTTTCCAGCTTTACTGGGCTGATACGCAGAACTAGCTGTTCTTCATCGCTCCCTACTTATAATTCCAGTTAATGGCAACACATACAGGCACACCCCCATAACCTGTGGAAGATCCAGGTGCTCTGAGAATAAGAATGCAAAATACAGAAACACAGCCTCTGTTTCTCCTCCCTGGCTCTTCATGCATTCCCTTTATAACTGAAGAGCATTATGGAGGGGGATGCCATCAGTCAGAGTCACCATGCTCTGTCCAGAGAGAGCTACTACATCTCGAAAGCAGTTTGTGGACAGTAGTTGTATTTCCCCACGAGCACCGCACACCTGGCAAGGCTTAGCTACCTAGGAAAGCAGACACGTGGCATATGGACGGCATGGTGCTCCTGCAGGGACGGACAGAATGCTTGCTCGCCGGGGGCAGCCAGCTCAAGTAAAGGACATGTTTAGGACATAGCTGCCCAAGATGGGGGTGGCTGAAAAATAACTCTATGAGGAATACTATTTTGTTGTTAGTATCTTCCATTTATTTCCATCAGTCCACCCCACCACCTCCAAACAATGACCCAGAAGTCAGGACAGAAGATCAGACAGTATTCAGGGCTTTTGTAGCCCCTCTCTCGCACCCCGACCCAGCACCGTGGCCCAGGACAACTAAGGAGGCTGACTCCTTGCTCAACTCAATTTCTCTCTACTTTCCTTTGGATGGGGAGATCCAGTTTCTGGACTTTCAAAGTTGTTTCTTTTTCAGATGTTCCTCCATGAATTAGATCTACACTGAGTTGTTACTTGGCTGGATCCTGGTGAGTGTGATGAGATGAGGAAGGTAAGGAGTCTTAGGATTCAGAGAACTGGTCGCTGTTTTGGAGTTCCTAGAGTGAAGGGCTATGGAGGGAACCTCCTGGATAGCCGAGCTCTGCTGCGGGTCCCTACCATCCGAGGAAAGTACCTACCCTCATGGGGTTCACCTGTCCGGCGTGGGAGAAAAAGATGTGATCTAGAACTACTGGGGCCGGAAGTTAGACCCATTCTTCTCTGGGCTGGCATCCAGAGTGTTCTTAGAGCTGTGCTAACCAGTGTGAACACAGGTGGTGAGCCTCCAGAGGCACATAAGGCAGCTAGCTCGACGACTGCTCTTTCACTGGTCTCCAGCAAAACAGGCAAAAACTACAAGCATGTGGTTAGTTTTTCATAAGACTTTCATAGTATTCCATTGAAAGGACTGTCCTTTATTCTGAGATTGGGGGTTAAAAGGCCTTTCTTTTAGGAGATGCCAGAGAAAGATAGTTGTTACTTAAAACAACTTCTTTATTGAAGTATAATTGATATACAATGTTATATTAGTTTCAGGTGTACAACATAGTGATTTGACAGTTCTATACATTACTCAGTGCTCATCACCATAAATGCAGTCACCATCTGTCACCACACAATGTTACTACAATAGTATTGACTACATTCCCTTTGCTGTACTTCTCATGTCTGTGAGTTATTTATTTGAAAACTCTAAGTTTGTATCTCTTTACTATTCCCTTCACCTATTTTGCCCATCCCCCATCCACCTCTCCTCTGGCAACCAGCAATTTGTTCTCTGTATTTAAGATTCTGTTTGTTTTGATAGTTGTTACTTTATAAAGATATTCTTGCCTGGCAAAATACACGTGGCAACCATGGGTCAGCCTCCATATTTGCTTTAAAATTTTACACATCCATGTAATTAAGAAATCTGGTAACTACTAACCTCGGTTCTCACATCCAGACAGGAGGCCCCCCCCCAGCATTCCATGTACAACACGGAACATTCAGACGTTCGAAATACCCAAACTAGCGACAGATGATCACTTCCCTTTCATCACCTTCTCCTACCTGGACCAGATTTTTTGCTCTCAAAGTTCTAGCCTAGGGCTGAGTAAGGTCTAATCACTAGAGATTCAGGCTTTGGGGGAAAAGCCAGCAACTTCACAGCATGGTGGTGGTGGAAGTTTCAGTTATAATCAACACAGGGTCCCTATTACTGTTTTCACAAAAAGGAGCAGGTACCATCCCTGCTGCATCAGAGAGAGAAAGTCCAATGAACCTAATGAATCAAATTCTGAGTTAAAGTCTTAGCTTCCAATTTACAAATTTCATAGGATTTGATTGAAAGTCTAATGCAGGGGGAAATCCCCAATAACAGTAACAAAACCAGAAATGACTATATAACACTTATAAAGCACTCACTAAAATGTGCTGGTCCTTCAGCTAAGTGCTTTCTACATATTAACGTACGTAATTCTCATCCTGCCAGGTAGGTACTATTATTGTTTCTACTTAACAGACGAAAAGTTAAGTCATTTGCCCAAGGTCATGCAGCTAAGTGGCAGAGCCAAGATCTGAACCCAGGAAGTCTCCAGAGTCCATACTCTCAACCCCTGCGCTATATAATTTTTTTTAAAATTTTTCTATTGTTATGTTAATCCCCATACATTACATTATTAGTTTTAGATATAGTGTTCCATGATTGCGCTATATAATCTTAACGCAGGACCGGAAGACTCTTCAAGCAGGGGCTGCATGAACAGCAGAGTGGGAACAGTACAAGGTTTAGTGACAAGGAGTTTAGGCTGCAATCTTGCTTGTCTTGCACACCAGTTCTCTGCCCTTGAGCAAAGCAGTTACTCTCTGCATCTCACTTGCCTCAGACATAAGGACTGGGATTATAATAGATGCTTCAAAGAACTCTATTAGGATCATTTGCAAAGCGCTGTTCACACAGCAGGCCCTTTGCTCCTCTTCTTTTCAAAGTGCCCAGAGGAGGCTGAGACACCAGACAGCAAGGATGTAGAGCGCTGTACAGCATGAGCCACTTAATCACAAAGCCTTGGGAAACAGCCAGAGTGGAAATAACCTCCCATCAGACATCTAGTTGTCAAATAAAGACTAACTGCCGACATGGTACCAGACTTTCCACGAGGTACTGGGGAGCAAGGCAGCTATGGTGCCTGCCCCCAAGAAGCCCATGGTCTGCCAGGAGGGGCAGAAATGACCAGATATACAGGGTGACAAACTATAGCAAGGAAGATTCCTACAAAGGAAAGGAATATGGTCAGTATGAATGGATAAAGCAAAGGAGCCTGTTCTAGATTGGGGGGCTGGTCAACAGAAGCCTTCTTGAGGAGATTTGGTAGAACTGAAATCTGAAAGATGAATATGGATTAAGTAGGAAATGAGAGAAAGAGAAGAGCTTTCCAGCCTGAGGGAAAGGCCTTGTGACAGGAGGAAGCACAATGTGTATGAGAAAATCGGAAAGAAAGTCAGAGGGGCTAGAACAGAAAGAACAAAGAAGAGCGAGGAATAAAGTTAGGCTGGGACAGGACCAGAGCATGGGGGGCTACGGAGTTCTATCTTTACCAAAAGGGCAATGAAAACCAATTAATGGGAACATTCAAAGATCACAACAGGTGGCGGTGAAACCAGGGTACAAGGGATGGAATACTGTCTACCTTCTGAGAATGACATCAGGAAGCATCATCCTGTCCTGCTCCCCTAATTCCACACCACACCCATTAGACCCAGGATCTAGGCCAGATGGCCTGCTAGCCAGACCCGCTGCAGGAATCCTGACGTGCAGAGGACAAGAAACCACAAAGAGGCTCTCACCTGGACAACAGGAAATATGTGAATAAAATCCATGCCCTGGATCTGGTGGGGCTCCAGCTGGTGTGGACACTTCATCCTTGGCAGGACTGAGACAATTTTTTCTGATAGTGCTCTGTTTGGAAAAAACAACAAGCAAAGAGTGAGAACACACTAAGTGGCCCTTAAGACATCTCTCACGTCTGGGTAGCATTCCAGAAGACTCTGGGGCTTCTCAGTGCCAGACCATAACCAAGCTTCCCCTGGCTGCCTACAAAATGAGAAAAATAAGCACAATTTAGATGGTATGTATGCGTGCGACTGAGGCCACAATACTGCTTTCATGCTTTATTCCAGAATTTTTTTCTCCCTATCTTTTTTATGTTAAACCACACTGTTTCTTTATGAAATTGTGGTGATGTTTGAGGTAGTAATTATTACTGAACATCTTTACATGGTAAAATAGAAAGTTTTCGGTGCCCTATGTTCTTTTACATTTTGTTTTACTGACCTACTTTTTCCAAAGATCTGGGAACCACTAGGTTACACATTAAAAAAATTGTTCTAAATATCATTCAGGCAACAAATAATTACCAGGTCCCATGCCGGGTGCCCAGAATATTACGACAAAACATGGGGCCTTAAAAAAAAAAAAAAAAGAAAGAAAGAAAATGGAGTTCTTCACTGTCGTATAAAAGTATTTTTAAAATAAAAAATAGCCTTTCATTTTTTTAATACTTTAAAATTAATCCTAGATTTGGGGAAACCACGTCCTTGTTCTTTTTTTCCAGAGAGCAGAACTTTTTTGCTTCTCATGAGGGGCACTCTGATGTCTCTCCAACACCTTGCTTCAGTCCTAGGAAACATCGGGGAGTTGGCGGGGGGGAGGACGGGGCTCCTTGAGACCCCAGAGCATCCTTCTAGCTCAGTCAGGAGGCCAGCATCCTCCCCCTGCTCCCGCCTGGACCTGGGTGGGGCACTTATATGGGTGGAGTGATAGAGAGATCTGTGTGCAAGTCCACCCCACGGCAGACTTCAGTTTCCTTCTCTACTCAGCTGATGTTTAATCTCCAGATGTCGGGTTCCTGTTTCTTACATCTTAATTGGATCAGACTCAAGAGGAGAGAGCAGAGGTTATTTAGTGGGTCTGCCTTGAGAAACAGTCACAAGGCATGTCCTTATGGGGCCATATGGAGAAATGGGAGCCTCTGCCTCAGCTTACATGGATAGTTTAGGTTATAGTCCCACCTAAAACCCTTAAAAAAAAAAAATCTTAGCCGGTTCCAGCAGCTACAGTGGCTTTCTCTGCAAGTGAGGACTATTTCCCCAGGTCTTACAAGAAACTTCAAATTCGGGCGCCTGGGTGGCTCAGTTGGTTAAGCGACTGCCTTCGGCTCAGGTCATGATCCTGGAGTCCCAGGATCGAGTCCCGCATCGGGCTCCCTGCTCAGCAGGGAGTCTGCTTCTCCCTCTGACCCTCCCCCCTCTCATGTGCTCTCTCTCATTCTCTCTCTCTCAAATAAATAAATAAAATCTTAAAAAAAAAAAAAAAAAAGAAACTTCAAATTCAGCAAGTCTGGGTCTACCCAAAGTGTTCCTTGCTCAAAGAAACTTTTATCTTTCTGCAGCTCCATAATCCTTCCCAAGAGACACACACCCTTAAGACCAACATCTAATAAAGGCCTGGATGACAGCAATTATTGTCCTACCTATGCTGCCCTTAGTAGGTTCCATCCCCTTGGTCTTGGTGGGAACTAAGTAAAATTTAGGGAGAAAAGCTAAACGGCTCCCCAAGGAATGGTCCCTAGAGAATACACAAGAAAACTGTTTATTCCCGGAAAGTAGCTTTACATGGTGGCACCAAGGTTAAAACTGCTAAGAGAAGTAGTCACACCTACAGCTCCGCGGATCATAATATCAACGTCAAGTCCAGTATGTTAAGAGAAAAAAATATGGACAGGGGAAAACGGACACCCCACTGCATACATTCCCAGGAGGGAAGCCTATGGGAGAACATTTTCACCCCCAACAGAGGGAGTGCATATGTGAATTATCCAAAAGGTCTGAGACATGGAAGGAAACTGTCCAATGACGCTCAGCCACTACTGTAGTCTCTCCTTTCTGAGCAGCCTGTCTTTAGGACACATGCATCTTTTTTGTCATGAGATGTGTGGCTGGCCCAGTGGGGAAGCCTATGGCCTTCCAACTGTTGCTGGGGCTCAAATGGGATAGTTTGGTGGGCAAGTATTAATGAACCCAAATGGCAGGATATTTAAGGCCCTCTCTATAACACACTTTATTTTTTATTTTAATCTCCATCAGACTCTCATGCCTTGTTTAATTTCTCTGAAACTCGTGAGGGGAAGAGACTGGTGCTTAGTTGGCCTTGTTCCCTAAACTCTAAGCTTAGCAAATGAAGATGACCCTGACTTAGCATCCTTGGTCAGGGCAGGTATTAACTATTGATAGACATGGGGCCTTTCTGCTCAGTTATATTTGGGTTCAGTGGGAGGAAAGCTCCCCCTAGTGGCTACAGATCTGAGTCTGCATAGGGTTACTGGTTGCATGGGCAACTGAAGTAGCTTAAAAATAAGAGTCTCGGACCCCCAACACTATCTAGCCCAACCCTCTCTACCTTCAGACCAAGTTGTTTCTGGCCACTGATCAGAGACTGACTACCTTCCCAGGTCATAAGGGCCCTGAGGGAAGGATGCCCTGGGTCACCTCCGGGTTTATAAGCCTCTTAAACCTGCCTCCCAGAAATCACTGCCAAGACTGAGGTCTTACTCGGCAGCATATGGAAGCAGCTGGAGGCACAAACATTGCTGGACCGAGGGAGGGATGTGGGGGAGACATAGGCAGGGATAGGTGGAAAAAGTCAGGAGGACTTCTTGTAGAAGCCCACCAGCCCATTTCTCCCTGGAGCTCAGGGTAGACTCTCTGACTTTCTGAAAATCTGGGTAAGTGACAAATGCAGAGGTCCCCAGTCAGGTTTCCTAGCCTAAGATTTGAACAATGCCCACTTGTTACTACAGGTGATTGGTTGGATTCCTTCAGCTTTTAAGAGTGTTCAGTACACAGGGCGCCTGGGTGGCTCAGTTGGTTAAGCGACTGCCTTCGGCTCAGGTCATGATCCTGGAGTCCTGGGATCGAGTCCCGCATCGGGCTCCCGGCTCGGCAGGGAGCCTGCTTCTCCCTCTGACCCTATCCCCTCTCATGCTGTTTCTCTCTCTCTCTCTCAAATAAATAAATAAATAAAATCTTTAAAAAAAAAAAAAAAAAAAAAGAGTGTTCAGTACACTGTTTCCTCCTCCACTGCAAACAGTTTGAAAGAGAGTGAATTAAACCAGGCACTAAATTACAGCTCCATCACTGGCTCTGGGACTTTTGGCAAGTCACCTGATCCCACTGGTCCAATACTCCCATCATAAAACAAGGAATAATGCCTGTCCTACCTATTCAAATTTACTGTGAAGATGAAATAGTAAAATGCATGCATAAGTGCTCTGCACACAGGTGCCTCCTACTTGTGTGTTACTGAACTCAATTAGAAGCCTAAAATCTCATGACCTCTGGGCATAGGACTCTGCAGTCATGGGGCTTTAGGACAGGCTGGGAGGGTAGAAGGAGGATATAGACAGAAGGCAGAAGCTCTTGAAACCCTCAAGAAAAAAGGATCAACAAGAACAGAAAGGCCTCAATTGGGCACACAAGAAAACAGCCTGAGGGCGCCTGGGTGGCTCAGTTGGTTAAGCGACTGCCTTCGGCTCAGGTCATGATCCTGGAGTCCCAGGATCGAGTCCCGCATCGGGCTCCCTGCTCGGCGGGGAGTCTGCTTCTCCCTCTCACCCTCCCCCCTCTCATGCTCTCTTTCTCTATCTCATTCTCTCTCAAATAAATAAACACAATCTTTAAAAAAACAAAAACAAAACAAAAAAAAAACAGCCTGAAAGATAATGATGCCCTCAAGAGGCAAGTGCACTCCTCAGACAGTGCTACCTGCCCCACCCCCCATCATATCAGCTGGGACATACTGAGGCACTGCAAACGTAAGGCAGTATTAGTCTAAATTGCACCTAACCAGAACATACTACAAAACCAAACAGAAAAGATTTTTGAATAATTCAGTACATTGCTAGGAGTCTTGGTGGATCTTCAGTCCTGCAAACCGCAGTCTCCAGCTTTGCCCACAATTACAGTTCATGGCTCTGCACTTAAAAGCATATCAAGTACTTACCAGAGAACATAATACTGTATATCCTCAACCCCTTATCCAAACCCTTTGGGGCCACATGTGTTTCAGAATTCAGAACTTTTTAGATGTTTGCACATTCCTGTACCTAAGAGGCATATACTGTATATTATGTAGAGCCCAAGTGAAATCTAGAGTAAATCATATATACTGTGTATTATGTAGAGCCCAAGTGAAATCTAGAGTAAATCATATACACTGTGTATTATGTAGAGCCCAAGTGAAATCTAGAGTAAATCATATACACTGTGTATTATGTAGAGCCCAAGTGAAATCTAGAGTAAATCATATACACTGTGTATTATGTAGAGCCCAAGTGAAATCTAGAGTAAATCATATACACTGTGTATTATGTAGAGCCCAAGTGAAATCTAGAGTAAATCATATACACTGTGTATTATGTAGAGCCCAAGTGAAATCTAGAGTAAATCATATATACTGTATATTATGTAGAGCCCAAGTGAAATCTATACTTGAAGAAATTATTATTTCTGCAGCAAAACTTATGAATGTTCACCTAAGTGGGATCAGTATAAACTATAAATAGCCTTTAAAAAGTTCAGGTCATGTTTTGTTCCCAAATGAGTTTTGTATCCACACTTAGAAAGAAAAAGCCTGTTTTCATTGTTTTTCAGATTTCAGATTAAGAATTTGTATAAAAACACTGTACTCCAGTATCTATTAAGAGTACTGTCACTGATGGGAAAGTATCATAACCCCCAAGGACACCAAGGTGAAAAAGGGGCTAAGAACCACTGTAAAACACCAAGGGAATTTAGGAAGAAGGGATAGATAGGATCTAGGAAATGCTAAGATTGGTGCAGAAAGAATGCAACTGAAAGAAATCCCAGCAAATCAGGGGTGCCGCAGGTATCAAAAGCAATCACTTAAGCTGAAACAGAAAGAGGCTTCAATCAAGAGTGTCCTCGAGAAGATGGTGAATTTATGTTAAAAAACAGACTAAGAATCTGGCTGATCTTAGCTACAGGTAAGGCTATGTGCTTCTTTGTCAAAAAGAAAAAAAAAGGCAATCAGAAACTCAAGGAAAATAAGCTGTATAATTATGGGACAAATTACAGTGTGCCTGATTTTCAGTGACTTTTCGTAGAGACCACCTCCACTTGCTCAGGCCAAACACCTCAGAACCATCTTGACTCCCCTGTTATTCACACCCAAATCCAATCTGTCATGACATCCTGTTGTTTCTACCTTCAAAGCAGATCCAGAATCCCTCCACTGCCAGCCCACTGTCCTGGCCACCATCTTCTCCCGTGAGCCTGGCTACAGTATGCTAAAAAATCTCCCTGCTACCAACTTCACCCCCTTAGTCAGTAATCAGATGGTTCCTTCTAAAACCGATTATGAACAGATTATGTTCTTCCTCTGCTCAAAACCCTTCAAGAATTTCCCATCTCACTTGGACTAAACTCAAAGTCTTTACTCTGACCTACAAAGCTCTACCTGATCTGGCCCCCACAACCTGTCTGCACCTTTTCCATTGCCCTTCTCCCCCTCCCCCCACCTCACTATACTCTAGGCAAGCTTCTGCTTGGAGCCTTCACACTCAGAGTCTCCCTTGCTTGGAACCCTCTTTTCTCAAGTCTGAGCTCCCATATCACCTTCTCAATGAGGCCATGCTGACTTAAAGTTAACAACTGCCTCCAAACCATGTCCCTTTTCATATACCTTTCCAGCTGTAATTTTTTTTTCCATAGCACATATATTACTTCTATATATAATTATTTATTAAATTAGTTGTTTATGGTCTATCTCCCCCCTGCAAAGACTCTAAGCTCTGTGAGGGCAGGACATTTTTCATTAACATATCCAAAGTACCCAGAACAATGCCTGACCCAAAGCAGGGACTCAATAAATGTTTGGTGAGTCAATGAATAAATAAGGATTCCTTTTGACTGCAATATTTTGAATATTCTCCATCAAACAGCACCATTATGGTCCAGAAGATTACATTTCTTTTTCTCTGGCACCATCACAATTCTTAGTTCTTATTGTAAACACTGTTTATAGATTTACTTTTAGAATCTACCTGTAGATAAAGCATGGACAATTTAATTGCTATTATAGAAAACAAACTATAAATATTATGCCCTGAACATTGTAAGAGTAATGATATGATGGTAAATGGAGGCTGAAAGTAAGAAGGAAAAACAGATAGCAAAACATTTATATACATAGCTAGGAACCAGGAAAAACCATCTTATGAAAATGAGTCAAGAAACAGAAGCTTATATAGGTTAAAGCTATTCAAGTGATCCTAGAAAAACAGATAATAATTACAAGACTGGAAGATGGGAGACAAAGGGGATGTAGGGAGTAGTACAGGTGAGCTAAATTCCTCCTCTTATCAGATCTGAATGAAACATACAAAGTTAGAGATGTGGAAGTGAGCTCTCTGAAAAATCTAAAACCTAAACAGGCAAAGATGATTCTTTCCAGGGAATAAAACCAGGGTACTGGGAGAGACAGTAGCTGTGTATTTTGTACCCTTCGGCAGTATTTCAATTTTTTTTTTTTTACTTCATGGATGTAGCACCTACACAATAAAAACAAAATAACAAACACACAAGAATAAAAATCTATGTCTGGATTAGCCCAGCCAGCAGAGAGCAGAGCCACATGCCTAGATTCTATCCCGCAGACTCCCAGTAAAGGACTTTTCACAACAGGTCACTGGCTGCGATGCCCCGGTCCCAGAATGACAGATGCTACAGATGTAGAGCTCTGCTATTCATGGCTGGGCACTGATGAACACAGTGTCACAGAGAACAATATGTCCTTTAATGAGCAGCCCAGAGATGTCCTTTGGTCTTATTATTATAAGAATTTTGGTGATTCTGCATGGAATCACCGACTTTTCTTCTGTATGGAAACTGTGACTTGGGTAATTTATCATGTTTTTCTCTTGTTGTTGGCTGCCAGAAAGCTTAGAACCAAATCTGTGGCCCACCCTTAGGAAAACCAGGCATGTTGTGGCCCATGACAAATGCTGTAGCCTTATCCCCAACTTGATTTGTTTTCCTTTTGCTTTGCTTTGACTTTTCTCTATCACTGCTTCATACGCATATTTGTAAGCCACCTTTAATCCATTTGGAAGAGTTTTTTCCTGGGGGAGAATAAAGCTTCAGAAAAATGATTAAATAAGTCACAGATGCACACAGATCTGAAATCACAAATCCCTCTCCTGACAGATAAGGGAACTGAGGCTTGTCCAAGGTCACACAGCTGCCCACTGGCAGGGCTGGGCAGAACTGGGGACCCCTAGTGGTCTAATGAAATCCCCAAGCCCCTGGTGAGCTATGGAAGACTGCGCAGGCTACACTCAGGTGAAACCTCTAGCAAGGAGTCCATGCTGCCTTCTCTCGATGGCAGGCAAAGTGAGGCTCTGCATTACACAGAGGCAATGGGGAAGGAAAGATTCTCTCCTCACTCTATTCAACTTCCATCAAATACGTTCCTTCCAGCTGCCTTTGGAAAGAGATAAACAAAGCAGTCACTGGAAATTCTTAGAGAGTATTAGAAAAAGTATTAGAGCTGCTGAACATCACTCATCATTGGGAAAATGCAAATCAAAACCACAATGAGATATTACCTCACACTGTTAGAATGGCTAAACTCAAAAAAGACTAACTAAGAAGATAACTAACACTGGCAAGGCTACAAAGAAAAGGGAACCTTTGTCCACTGCTGGTGAGACTGTAAATTGCTGCAGCTGCTATGGAAAGCAGTATGGATGTTACTCAAAAAATTAAAAAATTAAAAATTTTAAAAATCATAGAACTACCATATGACCCAGCAATTTCACTTCTGAGTATTTAACAGAAGAAAATGAAATCAGTATCTTGAAGAGATATCTGCACCCCACATTCATTGCAGCATTATTTACAATAGCCAACCATGGAAACAACCTAAGTGTCCATCCATGGATGAATGGATAAAGAAGATGTGGTGTGTGTGTAAACACACACACACACACACACCCCGGAATATTATTCAGCCATAGAAGAAAAAAGGAAATCCTGCCATATGCAGCAACATGGATGGACCTTGAGGGCATTATGCGAAGTGAAAGAAGTCAGAGAAAAACAAATACTGTATGATTTCATGTGTATATGGAGTCCAAAATGACTGAATTCATAGAAATAGAGAACAGACTGGTGGTTGCCAGAGGTGAAGGGTGGGGGGTGAGGGAAACGGGTGAAGGGAGACAAAAAGTACAAAAGGTACTTGCAGTTATAAGATAGATACGTCCTGGGGATGTGATGTACAGCAAGGAGCCTCGAGTTAACAATACTGTACTGTATATTTGAAAGTTGCCAAGAGAGTAGATGTTCATATCACAAGAAAAAGTCGTGATAAGAAAGTTCATATAAAGTTGTGATAAGAAAAAGTTCACATCACAAGAAAAAACATTTATAACTATATGAGGTGATGGATGCTAACTAAACTTACTGTGGTGATCATTTTGCAATACATATACCAAATCATTATGCTGTACACCTTAAATTAATACAATGTTATGTGACGATAATCTTTCAAAGAAACTAGAAAAAAAGAGAGACAGAGAAAGTGTTAGAAACAGTCTGAGCATTAAAGGACTTATAGGCTAGCTGTGTGACCGTGGCTTCTATCAACCTCCATTTCATAATCTATAAAACTGTAATAATACCTGTTGCAATGAAAATTAAAATGAAGTATGTGAAGCATCTAGCACAACTTCTGACACATAGTAGACTCTCAGAAGTCAGCTCCCTTCTCCCCTTTAGGCTCTTCCGTGGCAAACTCTGATAACTTACATTTTTTGTCCTATTGTGGAGTTTTCCTGAAAAAGCAAATCAACGTCTATGTCAAAGCTGCAAGTGGTAATGCACCAAGTCATTCCTCCTACTACCTGCAAGACACAAAGAAAATATCTGTTTTCTCATTCTAGTTTGGGGAGAGGGGAAGAAGTGGAAGGGAGAAAAAAATATAAGTTTTTATAGAATCAATGACCATACAAAGTATGTATCTTTAGAGAGAGAGTACATGTGTCCTTCTGACTCCATCAACTACAATTCATCTAAAATAGCACCACTGAATAAAACTTCTGCAGCGATGGAAATGTTCTGTGTCCACACTGTCCAATACACATACAGCTACTGAACGCTTGAAATGTGGCTAGTGTGACCGAGTAGCTGACTTATATTATGAAACGGACATATCATTCACAGATCCTCTTTATACTGAGGGGGATGGACATTAATTCTCAGCCAGGAGAAGTCTTAATCCAGTTTCGGGTAAGTGCCAGATTCCAGAGGAATTATGTGTTTTGCAGATCAGACAGGTTAGCAGCAAGGCTGACATTTGTGGCTCATTACTGAATTTCCACACATCTTGTTTTTTTCATGTATCTAAAGGAGAGGAGAATCCCTGCTCTACTTTTCTCAGAGGACTTCTCAGAGATACAAATGAGATCGAGGTTAAAAAACCACCCTGAAACAAAATCCTTTTCAGATATAGCTTGATGGGGACTCTGATCTCTGGCTGTGTTTAGACACATGTGAGATGCCTATAAAATACAGATTCCAGGCCCCAGTCTAGATCTAACCAAACTATCAAACGGTGAGCCCTCAACATCTGTATTATAAAATAGTCCACAGTGATTGTTATGCAAAGCCAGGCCATGGCCCACTGGAGCACTCAACACTTTCTTCCACCGGGAAGATTTCCTGGCCTGCTCTGTCTGATCTGGAAGCTTCATTTCTGCTGCACTTACTGCATCGTGACACTGATTCTATGTATGTTGCTTTACTTGTCTTCCTTCCCTATTCTATAGAAGCTGGGCTCTTTGAGTACAGGGCCTTGGTCTGATCTCTGTGCCCTCAACACTTATTACTCTGCCTTGTGCATGATTCTCGAAGGTTCTGCTGAATTAACAGACTTTATCCCATAGTGACTTCTCTTTCCTCCAAATTCAAAATTTACCATCATTAGAATATGTGGCAATTGTGAGCACACTGACTTGGGACAGCTCCTTATTAACTCAGATTTTATCTTACATAACTTTTATCTCTCCACTCAAACTGTAAGTTCCTTAAAAGGAAGAACTACTTCTAATGCTTTTTTGTACTTCCCAAAGCTCTGTACACAGAAAAGGAATTCAAGGCATATCTACTGATACATTTTTATTTTCTTGTAATAGGAAATTGGAACATTTCTAGTAACAAACCTGAATCACAGAGAAACATGGACACTGGAGAAAGTAAAAACACAATCCCTCCCTCTTTTCTCTGCCCTGGTAAACCATTCCGTCCCAACAAAACACAGCCTAATGGTTAGAAAGGTTTCCCCTTACCTTGTCAAAAGGTGATAAGCCTTTAATTCTTGCCCTGAAATACCCAGCTGCAACCAAAAGCTCCAGAATTTCAGTCAGCTTGACATTTTGTTCTTCATCTTCTCTTGTTTCTACCTAAAACAAAAGTTAAAAGTTAGGCTGGTAAAAGCTAACTTAAACAAAGGAACACCGGGTGTATCCCCTGATGCCACAATTTAACAGCTAAGGAGCAGCTGACATTGGCTGTCTCACTGTTCATGCAGGAGCGTGGGGACACAGGGCTGCCATAAAGAACAGCGTCCTCGGGCCTCAATGAGCTGTGTTAATCGTCAGACGTAGTAGGAGAAGACATACACAGGTAGTACAGATTATTCATCTGGTGCTGAAGGAATCCAGGGATAGGAAGATTACAGCACATTACCTCCCTGTTCTCTAACACACTGTTTACTTGACAGGTTCCCAACTAAGTTATAAACTCCTTACAGACAAAAAGAAGGTTTTTGTTGTTGTTGTTGTTGTTTTAAACTTTATGCACATCTTGGTCCCAGAAGCTACTGACAAACAGGGCAAGAACAAAGAAGGGAGTTCAAGTATGTATCTTTCTCTGCACTTCTCTTTTGGATCTCTAAAGCAAATACAAGGAGGGCTTTCAACCTAGATACACTGAAGGATGATTACTGCCACATAATGGGATTGCCTTAAAAATAAGAAATTCATCTAATGTATGAATAGGGATCTAATTTCAAAAAGTTAAGTTGTATCTTACCTTCACTCCCAGGTGTTGATCTACAACTTAAAAACAACTGAAATATTCTAGTACTTCTGCCTCCACCTACTTTCATGAACGGTACCTTTCCTTTCTTCCGTTACTGCAGAACATAAAAAACCAGTTCTCTATATAAAACACGGCCAATGTGTAGCTGGCTCAAATTCTTGTACCCACCTCTAACTATCCCTCACCCAACAATGCCTGTGAACTCTTCCTTTATACATGTCACATTTACCTCTTCCCTTTTAGTTACTCTTCATGCCAGGACTATTGCAATAGCCTCTCAATCTTTCTTCTAGTAATCTGTTTTCCTCACTCCTTCCTAAATCACAGCTTTCACATCCTCCCTCTTTAGCTCATCCCCCAGTCCTTATCATTAACACATCATACACTGTCTGTAAGATAAACTCCAAAGTTTTGGGTTTGGCATTCAGATCTTTGGCTGCAACCTATCTTTTCAGCTTCATCCTTTACCTCCCTCCAAAACAATCCAGTTATGGTTATGGCCAACCTCAAGCATGGCTCATTCCCCTTTCTTCACTGTTCACACCCCTTCCCTTCTGATATTCTCTAGCCACCCAGAAACCAGCTTCAAATTCTAGCTCCTATTTGATGCCAACCCTGACAAATGCAGCCTGAAATGGTCACTCCTCTGCATTTCTATTTTATTTATAGTTCTTGCCATTCATACAATTAAGTTGCAACCTCTTCTGAGTAAAATGTCTGGTGTTAATATATATGCCTCTTTTTTGAAATGGGCTATTAGCTGGATCAGGAAAACCCATATATCATTCAGTCATGTTTAACACCTCTTCTGAAGTAGCATTAGGCTCAAAGGACAATTAAATATGGAATGACATGTTCAATCATCACATAAAGTGCATGACCTATGCCAGTCATGGATTAACAAAATGTTTTCATAGTCATGACACTGATAATGGAAATTCAAGTTTATTTTGAAGTACAAATGCCAGGAGAGGGAGCTTACAGATTAACAAACAGTTGAACAAAGAATTATTAAAGTGATTGACAATCTCTTGCAATAGGAGGTGGTACAGGTGACAGCCTGTTTTACTCCTCTCTCAAATCACCTTGGTCCAGCCCATCAAAGTATTCCCTGGTTCTTAGGGGACATGAAAAATAAAGTAATATTAATTATTTACACCTTCTCTTCCTTTGCAAAAGATGTGGTATAGTTAAGCAACATCTCTAAGTGGGGAGACTCAAAGAAATGAGAAGGTAAAGAGCAATATGGTTCACAAAGATGGGGTAGAAGAGAAAAATGGGATGATATAAGTATTTTCTTTAAACTCCTAGGATGTAAAACAGGAAACTTCATTTGTTCAGTCATCACTTATCATGAAAACACTTCCAAGAAGAGGACATTTCATCCCAGGAGGATCATTCCTGCTTTGCCTTGTACCTAATGAACACCCACTGGCCAACCCCAAGGCAGATGCATGGCCCATGTTTTTTTATCCACTCACCCCCAGAATGGAGAAGTATGTACACTTTTGCAATATAACCTGTGAAATAACTTCTTGGTGCAAGACACTGAATGGAGAATGTTAATAAGACTCCACATTCACTTCACAGATTAATACTGAAACAAAATGAGAAAGGGCCACTGGCTAACACATAGTGACTGAAAGAATACCCTCTCTTGAGGGTATAAAAAGCCATCAGATTGGTTAATACATCCATTGTTAAAAAACTAAAATTCTGATAAAGATGAAAGACTGTGAGCTCTTAAGCCAGGCACGCTAAATTTTCATTTGCTCTGTACTGTAGTTCACGGAAGCTGGAAGGCAGAGCCAATTCTAGCTATCTTCCTATCCTTCACAGACATACAGTAAAGGGTTTAAAAAACTGAATTTAAGGAATTAACTGGATTAGTGACAGCTTAATGACACAGACTATCCATAGTCATATGTACTGGTCTTTGAACTAAATGATAGTAATTTAACTATATCTATCCTGTATGCCTCCTAATTGCCAAGAACTGCCTTAGGTTCCTAGAAAAGTGACAAATCAGACCCAGCCTCCTGGCAGTCAGAGAAGAGTTAAACGAAGGACTCAGAGGATCATGTTGTTTTTTACTTTAGAAAGACCCCCCATTGGGGCGCCTGGGTGGCTCAGTCATTAAGCCTCTGCTTTCGGCTCAGGTCATGATCCCAGAGTCCTGGGATCCATCAGGGCTCCCTACTCAGCAGGAAGCCTGCTTCTTCCTCTCCCACTCCCCCTGCTTGTGTTCCCTCTCTTGCTGTCTCTCTCTGTCAAATAAATAAATAAATAAAATCTTTAAAAAAAAAAGACTCCCCCTCCCCCCCATTTATAGTACTGTGGGATACTGAATTGGAGGGATTTAAGGTGAAACCTGAGAGGCCAGACAGGAGTCTGTAGCAAAAGGCCAGGCAAAAACTTGATGAGAGCGTAAAATAAACAAGTGACCAAAAAAAGAAATATCAAATACCAGGATACAGTTCTGTCTTCACAATCCCCCATTCCATCGATGTAATTTGCATGTAAGGTTTTACCTAATACAAGGGTTCTGACAACATGACATTTCTTAGGGTTTCCTAAGGTTACAACAAAATGGACTTACATTCTGGGAGCATACACTGACAGATAAGTCTGTCCTTCCATCACTATATCCCCAGCCTTTATGCACAGAACAGTGATCCCTCAATTACTGGATACTTGTGGGATGAAAGAATTGAGGATTGGCAGGGGGTGGGGTGGATGGGATGACAGGCAGTTGAAAGGGAAGGAACCACTCAGCATGTCAAGGTATCAGTCCTCCTATCAAATGCCTGCTTCAGAACTTTAGGAGGGGGGTAGAGGTGCAGTGTGGGTTCCATTTCTTTCCAGAATCTAGTACTCTAGACTTAGCTTTGGAGTAAATCGACTGGAAGAGAAGACACCTGCAAACCACCTAGCTATACGACACTTGCAGCCAAAAGGAAATGCACGTTCCCTTTATTCCTAGCCAATGTGGAAATCCGGAAACCACTGATTATCCTATCCCTCAGGATCCAGTGAGTATTTAATAACAAACACCTCTGTAAGGAAAGGCACCCGCTACGTTCTGGGGAAGCAGCAATGCTTCCGCTAGGCGCTCTGCCGGGCCACACAGCCCCACCGGACAGCGCGTAGCCTCCAGCACACAAGCCAATGCGTGCACGGTTCCCAAACTTCCTGCTGCTACAAGGGTCTGGCGTGCATTCCCTGCACGCACCGAGGCGAGTGGGGCGGGCCGTCGGGACCCCGCCGCCGCTCGAGGCGGCAGCAGGCGCCACAAGGTCAACGCCCTTTGCACAACCCGAGCCCGGACCGTCCTAGCACGCGTCTCGTGACTCCCAGGGCGCAGCAGCCCCGGGCTTCGAGGGAGCCCTGCGGCGCTAGGAGTCGGGGGACACTGCCTGGGAGAAGTGGGACCCCGGGCCCCGCGGCGTCTGGGGCTGCGTGGGGCTAGGTATTGGGCTCAAAGACCACCTCCGTCCCGGGGGACCCGAGAGCGGCTGAAGTTTGTCCCCGCCCCCGCCCAGGCAGGGGGACCTGCTCGGTCCCCGGCGCACAGGGCCAGCTCGCCCCGCGGGGGACACACCTGAGAAGGGGGCGGGGCGCCCCAAACGTTGCCCGGGCCCCGCTCTGCCCGCCGCCCCGCGGGCTCGGCCCTCTCCCAAGAACCCGGACGTGTCAGGGAGAGGGAGGTCCTTACCTCCGGGAGACCCTGGCCCTCCGGCCCCTTGGGCAACCCCATGGTCCTGTGACAGACGTGAGGCGGCGGCAAAGCTCGCGGAGCGTCCGGAGGAAGCTGTCCCCGGCCGCGAAGCTGCTACCGGGGTGGAGGCAAAGCGGAAACTTCCTCCGCAGCCGCTGCCGCCGCCGCCGGCCGGGAGCTCGGCGGCCCGGCGGAGCATGCGCGCTGGGACGCGAGCGCGGCGCAACTGCGCCTGCGTGAGAGCAGCCCGGGGCAAGGCTGGTCGGCTGGGGAAGTGGGAGCTGCTGTCCCGCTGGGCTCTCCGGCCGGTGTTCGCGGGAGCCTTTCTCCAGAGCTCCGCAGTGTTCTCCGAGGTGCTTTACAAAAGGGGCGATTCCTTCATCTCGGGGAAATTTTGCATTTTGGCTCCCTTTCGGCGTTTCACAGGCATCGGATGCCCCAAGTGGGGGTGCTGTCAGCTCCGTGAGCCGGACTTCGGAAGCCCCCTCGCTCTGGTGTTGGAATTCCAGCATGAATGCGTTTGGGAATTCCAGACCCCGGCCCGGTTCTAGCTGAATCGGGGTGTTCTCTGCTTCACGCGCACTTGGGCAAGCTTCTCGCTGTATATCCGGACCTGGGAACGGAGCCCCCGAGAAAGGCTGCACGCCCGCTGCTTCCACAGTGTTCCAGCCAGTGCGTCTTGTTTCCCAGGAAACCTGGTTTGGGATAATATCCCCCTTCCCCCAACATCGCTAGCTCTGTTTCTTAGGAAAAGGTCATCTCTGAGAGTGCAACTCGGTTTTGACGTCATTTTAGCTGCTACGTCGCTTACAAGATGCACCCCTTGTCTGTCCCAGAAGATGGATGGCAGTTATATTTTAAAAGGGTTGTCTCCCGGGCCACAAGACCCCCTCCAAACCCTCACTTGCTTCACAGGGGCTTCTCCAGCTTTTTAAAATTTATTTATTTCGTTTTAGCGATGAAGAAAGAGGTGACATGAAAATTTGCTGTATAAGAAATCGTTCCCTCTGTGTGTTTGGGGGGGGATGGGGGAGTGGGGAATGTGAAGCTCTGAGCTCCTAGAGATCAAGAGGTGTGTGTGTGTGTGTGTGTGTGTGTGTGTGTGTGTTTCCTCTCTGCATACCTAGCATAATAAGTAGATACTCAGTAAATGTTTGTCCTTGAAGGAATTCTTTGGGCTTTTTGGTACTTTTCCTGGAGTTTGTCCTGACCCAATACCCATGTGGTCTCAAAGGCCCTAAGAACCGCCATTTCCTTCTTAAATGCAGTTTGCTAATACTGCTAACAAAACTGTGTGCCAGGCAGCCCAAATTTGAGAAAATTGAATAAGGAAATTAAGGTGTTGAAATGGGAACTCTCTTAGCAGAGTTATGTGACATCTTGAACTCACCCATTGGGAAGCCAATGAATCTCAATTTTTAAGGCACCCATTCTCAACTTCCCAAATGTATTTATTTTTGTAATTTTAAAATCGCCCTTCCCCGAGGTGGTATAGGATGAGAGGGAATGGAGGGTAATTTGTGGCCGCTGTTGAATGACTAGAAAGTATTGATGCCTGGGGACAGATAGCAAAATCTCACATAGCAGGCAAGCCTAAATAGCTGTATATAAAGTAGTTCAGAGAATAGGAGGGTCTGGAGAATAATAAAACTCAGGTGGGCCACACGCAAGTTCCCTGTTGTAAATGCCTTTGCAATGTTTAAATAAACATGAGCAGCTAACTTTCCCAGTTTTACAGCCTGTGTGAGGTGACAGTAGCAGAGTTGGGTTGGGAGCATGCCTTTTTTTTGTTTTTTTTTTTCCTGAAAGATCCCAGCAAAACGGCCATGGCAGCAGTCAAGAAAGCTTGGGCTTCCTGTGTTTGAGAGCAGAGCCCCAGTGCAGCTTTGGAGAAGACCTTGAACAGACAATGTCAGAGAAGGAGGTTTGTGAGGACTTTGGAATAAATGCATCTCTGTCCCTCTCCACTGGCTCAGGGTACCCATACACACATTTTGTCACCCTAGTGGGATCTTTGGGGATTAGGGATCATTCTCTCTCTCCTTTGCACATTCAGTACAGAGCTGTGTGATGTTTTTCTAAGTGCAAGATTCTCAGGAACCTCACAAATAGTTTCCCTTTTTGGGTAAAAAAAAAAAGGGGGTGCCATAGTAAAGAGCTTCCTGTTAGGATTACCTTTATCCTAAGTGAAGTTTTCTAGAAAGCCTCAATCATTTTGTTCTCATTTCTCCCAGCCCTTCCAACTTGGCTCTTGCTGTGACCAAGAAGGAGTATATGAAGTCTTAAAGAAGGAAGGGATCTTAAAGGCATCTAGTGTGTGTTTAGGGAAGTAGAGTGACACAGTTTAGGTCACATAGCATGTTAGTGGCTGTGCTGAGACCAGAGCCCCAAATTTCTGATTCGTGATGTCCTTTTATTCATCTATCAAACGTTCATTCATCCAACAAATATTACTTCTATGTCAGTGGCTCTCAAACTTGCTGCACATTGGAATCATGTGAGCAGTTTTAAAAGCTACCAAAGTCTGGATTCTACTCCCAGAGATTCTGCTTTAATTGGTCTGGGGAGAGACATAAATATGGGAATTTTTTTCCCTTGGCGTGTATTGCTTTACATGCAGCACAGTAGTGAACAGTGACTTCAGAAGTTTCTTTATAGATCACAGTGGCACACAGAATTTAAGATCCATAAATGAGCTAAGAGTCTTTAAGTTAAATGAGTTCTTCCTGAAAATTTTTAATCATATGCTAATCTATTCTCAAGCAGTAAAGTTTTACAACACACCATCCTATATTTAGCATATCACATTTCTATAGTAAAAAATGAAGGCCCGGGCCGTGCAAGCAAACCTAAACCTCCTCTGCTTCTGGACACGACCCAGCACGCGCGCGCGCGCACACACACACACACACACACACACACACACATGCATTCTGTATCTCCCATAGAAAATGAGATCTCACATTTTCTTGGTAAAGTGATTTAATAATTAAAAATTTCTTATTTTGGGGGGGCAAGATTTTTAAAATTTGAAATGTTTAAAATTTCACAGGTGATTCCGATGAGCAGCCAATTTGAGCCCCACTCTTCCCTGTGCCAGGGAATAGTTCCTGGTGCTAGAGAAATTGTAGTCAGCAAGCCAGACAAGATAGTTACTGCCAGAAATGAAACATGCCACTTAATAAGATAATATCGGCTAGATTAGTGCTCTTCAGGAAAAAAAAAAAAAAAAACCCAGTGAAAAATATGATAGGGAATAGCTGGAGCCCAAGACTCTTCTAGATGGAGGGATGAGGATAGGACTCTCAGGCACCTTTCGAGGGGCGATCTAAGTCTCAAGAAGGCACATGAAAAGAGCTCAGAGAAAAGCATTCCAGGCAGAAGGAACATATGGGATGTTCTGGACAACCTCTGCCCCCCCTCCAGACCCACTGTTTCTTCTCTCACCTTGCTTGCCACCAGACAAGGCTGGCTGGTAAAGGCTTCATCAGCAGGGCCTGGCACGTCAGCACCTGTAGTATGAGGAGCTGGAGTGTGGGTCCTGGAGGGTAGAGTCTCAGGAGTCATTTGGCAAAATGTATCAAGAACTTAAAAAGTAGGGGCGCCTGGGTGGCTCAGTTGGTTAAGCGACTGCCTTCGGCTCAGGTCATGATCCCGGAGTCCCGGGATCGAGTCCTGCATTGGGCTCCCTGCTCGGCAGGGAGTCTGCTTCTCCCTCTGACCCTCCTCCCTCTCATGCTCTCTGTCTCTCATTCTCTCTCTCTCAAATAAATAAATAAAATCTTAAAAAAAAAAAAAAAAAGAACTTAAAAAGTATCCTTGGATGTGATGCTGCCACTTTTAGGGCTTATGTACAAAGATCTTTATCACAATGTTATTTGTGAGAGAAAAACCTGGAAACCATGTCAATAGCCCATGAAAGGGAGTGGTTAAATACATTTTAATGTGTCCATTTTGTGTGACAGGATGTTGCCAGTAAAAATGTTTACTGCAGCAAGCCATGCAAGAAAAGGGTGAGATGAAGCTAAGTAAATAGGAACAATGTCTGCCTGTCCTGTCAGAAAATCAGTAAAACATTTGAAAGGCAAACTGGAAAAATATTCATTACCTGTGACAAGAATTCTTACAAATGAGAAAGAAAAATTTAATACAAAAGTGAGCGAAAGAAAAAAAATTGGACAAAAGACTTGAAGAGAGAATTTCTAAAAGAAATGGTCACTAAACATATGAAAAAAATTCTCATTAAATAATTAAAAAATTAAAATGAGGTACCTTTGCATGAAAGTAATAATTACTGTTTAAAGGACATTAAACCGCCATTGCACTCCCTAGTCAATAAGTAAGTTTTTATGAAGGTTCTAGAGGGTGATTTGGCAAAGTTAATTTTTCGCCAAATATGCATTGAGTGCCTACTGTGTGCCAGGCACTGAGAAGCAATTTCAGTGAGGGTGGCAGGAGTGATTCAGCATCCAGGGGGGCATTTGGAGTTTTCACGGCGACTGGGAAGTATTATCAACATTTAGCACCCAGCTGTTACTGATGTCAAGGCTCCTGCATTGACTTTGGGTCATAAGAATTGCTTTGGCCAGAGGAATGTGGGAAGCTATGGGATTGTGTCAGTTTGGGCTGCGGTGCTAAGAACTCTTCTGTGTTTCCATCACTCTCTTATGGTCATTCCATCCATCATGAGAACCTACCCAGGCAGCTGCTGCTCCCCTGGCCTGGGCCTCTGACTGAGAAACAGACATGAGAGAAGGGAGGGGACCTGAAACCCCAGCCCAGCTCAATCCAGCCGGCCCTGTGAGCAGGATATCAATGTTTGTTCTGAGCACTGAGATTTGGAGTCGTTTGCTAAGTGTGGTCATCATGGCATCATCTGACTAATACACCGTATGTACAAGGAAGAATTGTCCCTCCAAATACCATCCCCTGCCTGGCAAACACGGGATACAGAAAATGAGCAGTGGAGTTGTGGGATGAACGTGCAGTCAACAAATAATCACATCAACAACTATATGTTTGCATGTTGAAGTCAGTGCTCTTAATGGCAAGTTAAAAGGTGGGATGAAAAAGAGGAACAGAGGTACGATTTTGAGTGAGAAGTCAGTGAAAGTTTCTCCAAGGACGTGACGTTGGAGACCTAGAGTTGAGCAAGAGTTAGACACAGAGTAGGGAAAAGCATTTCAGGCAGAGGGACCTGCATGGCCAAGCAGAGGAGCTCTGGGTGCCTGAGGGGCTGGAGCACAGAGGGCTCAAGGTGGTTGATGAGGCTGTGGGGCCCAGATCAGGCAGGACCTGTGGGACCATCAGAAGGGGTTTGGATAGGGGCGCCTGGCTGGCTCAGTCAGTTAAGTGTCTGCCTTTGACTCAGGTCATGATCCCAGGGTCCTGGGATCGAGCCCCACATGGGGCTCCCTGCTCGGTGGGGAGTCTGCTTCTCCCTTCTTCTGCCCTTCCCTCCCTCTCGTGCTCGTTCTCTCTGTCTCTCAAGTAAATAAATAAAATCTTAAAAATAAAAGAAGGAATTTGGATCTCACTGAAGCACCAGTCATATTGCTTAAGAAAAATTGTTTGGTAAACATTTAGTCCTATCACTGAAATCAATTCAGCCCTTGGTCTACAGAAATGGACTTTGAGTTTCAAACGTCCACAGTGGCAAGACTGCTCATGTAAAATTCCTACTATTCTTCAAGTTATGGGGAGTTGGTAAACAGCCACAACCAAAAATCCAACCCTGACACTGTCTGGAAATGGAAAAAAAATGAAACAATGCACTCAGGAAATTAACATTGTAAGTAAATAAGAGAAAACCCAAAATTACTTTAGAAGAGATGACAAAGAATACTGTTTTTCTGGATCAATGGACTTCTTAACTAGCAATAAAGATACATTATGCTTTCATTATCTTGAAATCAAATAAGATGGAAGTAATTTACTCTTAAAATTCACACATATATTGTAGATTTCTAAAACGTTATCTTAAGACCCTTCACATGTCTCAATAGAGACAAAAACTGCTGCCATGTTTCTGGATTATTTTTTGGACTTGTTAACAACAACAAAATTACTCTATCCACAAATAGAATAACACAGAAATCATGAGTTTATAAGATTGCTTTTAAGTAATCTAAAAT
This sequence comes from Mirounga angustirostris, assembly GCF_029215605.1. NCBI lineage: Eukaryota > Metazoa > Chordata > Mammalia > Carnivora > Phocidae > Mirounga > Mirounga angustirostris. The sequence continues at coordinate 96,163,205 of NW_026991711.1, read as the reverse complement.
TGTAAAACATCACTCTAAAAATTATAATCCTTTATTTGAACCATTGTATCATCCCTTAATAGCAATAAAAGTAAGAGGAAAAGAAATCTGAATTACATTAAAAGAGGAAAAAAATCTGTTGTTGTTCTTGATCTTCAGAAGTGGACTCATTACAAGTGGGATCAACTTAGAAGGTGACTCACTTCTGTTTTCGGGTTGTGTGGACAGATGACCGAGTCCGGTGCTTGGCATAGCAACTTTCTTGTTGCCAGAGGATGTGATGGGCCTGTGAAGACCCTTAGTGGAGAGAATTCCTAGGGAGTTTCTTCCTCACTTTTTAGAATGGGGGGAAGGATAGAGGGCCCTCTTCTCAAGAACTACACATGCGAATAAAGAGATGTGCATGACACTGTCCATGGCAAGCATGGTTTGAGATAGAAAAGTACTTAACATGACCGAATAGTCATCTGAAGAATGGATGTATGATTTGTGATATCTCCATGGGTTAATACACACTAGTGAAAATGATCTAGAGTTACATGTTTGAATATAACATGGTAACTATGAAAAATATAAAGGTGAATTTTTAAGAAGACAGCATTCATAATGATTTGCTAAGCTTACAAACACTCAATATTATTCAATGCTTATGTATACAGAAACGTGTGGTGAAGTTGTGAAAACGTGCATGAGAATTATACTCATGATTATGGTTTTCTCTGGAGAGGATGAAGGAGGAGGAGGAACAGAAGGGAGGGCATCAACTCTATAATGTTTTATTTTTAGGGGAAATAAGATCTGAGGCAAATGCTGTATAATGTCAATATTTGATAGAGCATATGATAAATAGATGGACAATTATTACATTATTCTTCTGCATATATAAATTATTTTAATCAAAATATACTAAAAATAAAATAAAGAGAAACAAGCACTAAAGTGAATTAGAGGCAAGAAAGAGGGGACAGAGAGCGTGTTGACTCCTCTCTGGAAAGGCTTGACTATGATAGGAAGATGGTTGGGGTAGCATGATTGATGGAGGGTTTGTTTCTTTGGCTTTCTTTGGCAAAGACTTAAGTATCTTTTATTAAATTACAAGGAAGAATCCAATTGAAAAAAAGAGGTTGAAGATACAGACTTGAAGATATAGCCTGAGCTCTTACAAATTTCTCAAAAACAATTTTTTCCTCATAGATTGTCAGCTCCTCAAAGAAAGACAAGACTGTGTATGCTCTATTTATCTGCATGCCTAGATCCTGCCTCAAACAAGTGCACCAGGAATGGATGAGTGGATGAATGGTTGGATGGATGGATGGATGGATGGATGGATAATGGATGGGTGGTTGGATGATGGCCTGATGGGTGAATGGATGAAAAGATGTAGTGTGGGGATATTAGCATAATGTGTTTATCAGAGTGGCCACCAGATGGCAGATGTGACAGGCAATGATTATCCTTTCAGAGAAAGGAGTTCAAACAGTAGCTACAAGTTATAATTCTTTTCTTACGTAAGCTTATGTAAGTGGAATATGCTCAACATTTAAGTGGAAATTTGAGATTATCCTGCTACCTGTTAACCTCTCATTCTGAGTATCAGTAGGCCAACTTAGTCTTTCCTAGAAAAGAAGCTCTTGGGGCAAAGAAAAGTATAGTTGTATCGACTTGTGGTTATAAAAGGGACTGAACACATGTGTTTGTCTTCTCTTTCTTTTGAAATCCAAATAAAAGGATGGCAAAAGTATGATTCTACAAAGGCCAAGAGAATGGAAAGGGAAATGAAAATGCTATTATAACCAGTTGATTTAAACGGGTTACACTTGATAAGGCATAATCAGGAAACAACCAGGTTTTCTTCCCATCCATCTTCTTTAAAGTTTTTCTGCTAGGTGTCCTTTCCCCCACACCTGGATGATATCTTGCGCAGATTCTAAGGCTCTTCTGGGTACTTGCAGATGAAAATAGTCTCCTTCTCAGATATTAAAGAGTCCCATCAAATCTAATCTTCAATTTTTCATCCAATTCATACCTTCTCCCCTTTCCTAGCTTGGATCCAACCTTGAATTCCACAAAATGGAGGTAGGGGCTCATGGTCTATGCTTTTATCTCTCTCTCACCTCTGTTCTTGCCCCATTTACTAACTTATGCCTCTGCCCCTCCCATTAGGAGAGAAAAAGAAAATTGTATTTGATTGGGTTGTTGTACTTGGCATTGATGCCTCTGTGTGGCAAGTGCCCCAAAGCTGACCCTTTTCCGGAGGAGGGGGGGCAGGTTGTAGGATTTTTTCCCACTGCCTTGTATCTTTTGACTTTCCCCTGTTCTCCTCACTTTACTAGGTGAAGCACCATGCACCTGACATCTCATGATGTTCCCTTAATTCTCCTTCCACATACTCCTGGTGCAAGCTCATTCTGAGGATGCAGAACTCTTGGGTGGGGTCCTTGCAAGCTCACTCTTCCTTTGCTGGTTCCTACTTAGTTCTGGGGGGGACCTTATGAATCTCTGTCTCTGACTATGGAAGTTTAGGCCATTCCACTCTGGTCCCTTCTTTGTTCTACTCAGGCATCTCCAGGCAGCCTCAGGTGAGTAGAAGGCACTAATCTTCCTGTCCCCCACCCACCTGACCCCCCTAAATTCAGAGGACATGGGTCTAGTTCTCCCAAGGACACCCTTTCCCCCCACCCTCTTCCCAGGCTGCAACATAGAGCAGGCCTTCAGGCTTCGGCAGCTCAGCAGAAGCTGGCTGGTGTCTGAGACATTGGTCTCCATCCATGACAGGTCATCCCAGAGTTTTGAGTATGTTCATGACCCTTGCTTGGCCAAAGAGATGAAAAGAAATACCTATTTTAAATGTTCATTCCCCCGCATGTAGCTCTTCAAAAAAATTCCCACTCTAAAGAGTCTCTAGCCTTATTTGTTTGTTTGCTTATGTATGTATATATGTATTATTTTCATATATGGGGTAGAGATAGGAGGTGGGCTAAGGGCAGAGGAACAGGATTTTATTGTCTCATAGTAAGTCCTATATGAATGATCTGGCATCTTCCTTTGGAATATGGGGGTGCATTACATTCTGGGCTTTGAGCCTTTGCCAAAACTCCAAATTTATTTTTAAAAATCTCATTTAACAGCCTGGCATACCTTAATTACATAATTGAAATTATAGATAATTACAGATTATAATTAGTAATCATGAGAACATTTAAAAAGAGCTCTTGGAAATTTGAGAAAAATGATAGCTGAAATTAAAAATCCTATAGAAGAGCTGGAAGACAAAGCCATGGAAATATCCAGGAGGTCAGACATTGTAACAGAAGACAACAGGAGAGGGAATTTCCAAAGCAACAATAAAGGAGTGTCCAGATTGAAAAGGCTCTCCAAGGGCCATGTATAATGAGTGGAAAAATGATCCATACCCACACACATTATAGCGACATTTCAGGACACTAGAGATAAGGAGAAGATGCTGAGAACTTACAGAGAGAAAGACCAGGTCACATAACAAAGAAGTGAGGATCAGAATGGCATAATTTCTCAGGAGTAGCACAGGAAGCCAGAACACAATGGAGCAATGCATTCAAAATTCTGAAGAAAAATTACTGTTAACTTAGAATTCTATACTCTGGTAAAATTTAATCAACCAGGATGATAGAATAAAAATATATTTAAACATGCGAAATGGACTTGCTAGTTGTCTACGTAATGTTCATTCTCACTTGCACCCTTTCTAGAATCTATTGGGTGTAAAAATGTGCTCAGTTAATTTCTACAGTTCCCAGCTTTTTGTGGAGATTAGTAGACACGTGACCTATTTCTGAGAAATAAAATGTAAATGGATATATCCTAGAAAAAGTTCTTCAGGGGGGTGAAGTCATAGCATACACACTGTTTACCCTTTTCCAGTCTTGTCTTCTGCTTGGAAAAGTGACACAAAGCTGGAGTTGCAGCATTTCCCCCCATTTCCTTACACGGTCTTGTTGATCTGTACACACACATTGTTCTGAATCCTATGGCTTTCCACTTTATGGTTCTGTTAACTAGCCTTGAGTTCTTCTCCTGCCTGAAGATGGTAAGTCCCCTTTTGATTGAAGTTGGTGAGTTAATGTGTCTTATTGGTGTCTGTACTCCCAGTGCCCAGCAGAGTAGGTTTTCAAAGACAGGTTTTTGAATGAATACATGAACCAAAGAGAAAAGAAACATCCTCCTCCTCTATCACCTTCCAAGACACTCCCATCCTCCTTGAGACTTTAACACTAAATTCATAATTTATTTTCCTCACCATCTCTTGCTCACAACCTCCATGACCTCAGCACCTATGAGATCCTTCCAAACTCTGACGTCAACGTGCCTTGACTTCCAAGGGGATGAATGAATGATTCCCAACTTCCTTCTTGCATCCTTATTTTCCTCTCCCACAGTTCTTTACTGGCTCTCATCAGAACAATTAGCATACCTTCCAGCACTCCTTCATCTCATGACACTGCCACCAGATGTATCATTTGACCAGCAGAGCCCGATTTAAAAACCAACTTAGTGCAAATAGTCTGTGCACTTGGCTCCCCTTTCACGATTTGATCTCAACATGTCTTCCTCTCTTAACCTCTCAAAGCCATCCTGGATTTCTTACCTCTTCTCAAACCCACCTGGAACTGTCCTAGTGCTTTGCAATTGTTCATACTCTTCTCTCTGCCTGGTATCGCTCTTGCATTCCCTCCAGCCCACAGCCCCTCACCCCCGCCCCAATTGAAAGTGTACCCATTGTCGTAGGACCAGTTCCAATGCCACTTTCTCCCATGAAGCATTCCCCAATGATTCAGGCAGAATTAATCCCTGGAGCCTCTATGGCTGCAAAAGCCCTTTGCTATTATGTCTATTATAAGCATTTATTAGGACCATTAATACCGTACATGTTTACCTGCCCATGTGCACTCACTGAGGTTGCTCCATTTCTGTAATACTCACAGACTTAGCATACGGTGCCTGGCATGTAGCACATACTAAAAAATTGTTAGATGAACCGAACTGAGATTCAAGGAGCTTATCCCCGACAGTGATTTTAGTCTAGTGACTTGTGGAAATAGGCAAGGGCAAGGCGTATCTACTCCCTTAGGGACACTGCCTCATAATTATTTTAAAAGTTTTCTATTTTATCAAAGAGCCTTAGAAACTGCTCCTTTTCAAAGCTCCACCAAACTATTATTTTCCTAATTAATTATTGCAGTGGGATAACTATTGCATAAATCAATCCTCAACTTAGTTTGATCGTGATCACTAATGAAATAGATTGGAGATCTGGAGCCCCAAAGAGAATGTTTTCAGATGAATAATATATTTTATTTGTCAGCAGTCCTCAGGCTCAATTTATGGTGAAATTAACTGAAAGTGGATTGCAAATAATTGTCAGCTCATTGTCAGTCTGCATTTCCAAGGCCCTGAATAGATAGAATGACGAAAGGTAATTTCGTTTTTCTTCGTAATTGCTTCTGGATAATACCAGAGCCTTTGAAAGAGAGTGTGAGGCTGTGCATTTTGAAAATTGCAAAGAAAATGCAAAGCCTGGGTTGAATACCAAAAATTCTCAATATGTCAGATGCAGCAGAATTAACATTTCTAGGGTTCTTGCAGTCTGTTCCGCTAAAATTGTCTACAACAGATAACATGATTTTGGACTTGAGATATGAAAAGCATTATTTCACGTGTCAATAGTGATCGTTAGGATGGGGATCTGAGCCTGAGTCGCTTTCTGGTAATTTCTGAAAGGGGTTAAGAAGCAATAAGGCTTCTTGCAAATGATATAAGGAGTTAGGGAAGTCTTTTAGGTACTTAAGATTACCAGAGAAGAGAATAATCTACAGCCAATGGAGACGAATGAGCTTCCCAAGAACAAATACAGAAGATGAGCAGATAGCGGTAAAGGAAGAAATAAAACTTGGTGAAAGACAAGAATAAACTAACAACCTCAGCTTTCTGTCATTTATTCTAAAAATTGATTAAGATGAAGGAGATTGTTGCTTGTCATCATGCCATAAATCCCTAACTAGTAAAAAGTACCTGACCCCTGTGCTGTCAGACTTCAGATCACCACTTTCCACCGTGTATTCCACTGAATAGTAACTTGAATTGCTCATATAGTTTACCCCATGAGAGGGCTGCACTGCTCAAACAAGTTTGGAAATGTTGCACGTTGTTTTCCCCTGTTAGAGGATCATAACGTTAACATAAGAAACCCCTTGAGAACCCCCGCCATAGAAAAACTGTAGAACTTTGACCAAGTATTTTTTAAAATGTATCCGGTTGAATGTATTTATTTTTTTCATATGTACAAATGAACATCTTTATTACATCCCTCGATTTTTTAAATAAATTTCTTTTTTTTTAAGATTTTATTTATTTATTCATGAAAGACTGAGAGAGAGAGAGGGAGAAGCAGGCTCCCTGCTCTGCAGGGAGCCCGACGAGGGACTCGATCCCAGGACTCTGGGATCATGACCTGAGCTGAAGGCAGACACTTAATCAACTGAGCCACCCAGGTGCCCAACATCTCTTGACTTTTTAAATTCTAGTATAGTTAACTTACAGTATTATATTGGGCTGCTTCTATAATTGGCTATTGTAAATAATGCTGCAATAAACAGAGGGGTGCATACACCTTTTCAAATTTGTGTTTTTGTTTTCTTTGGGTAAATACCCAGTAGCAGAACTACTGGCTCATATGGTAGTTCTGTCTTTAATTTTTTGAGGAATCACCATACTGTTTTCCACAGTGGCTGCACCCGTTTGCATTCCTGCCAACAGTGCATAAGGATTTTTCCTCCACACCAACACTTCCTGGTTCTTAATCGTGTTTAACTATAGGTACCAATTGGTGCTCCATGGAAGCCTGTTTGAGCAATGGCACACTAGCTGACCATGCTGGCTGGTTATGCATAAAGGTCTTGGTCTGTATATTTAGATGTAGTCCATCCCCCAGAGGTTATATCTGGGGGAGGAGTGTCCATGCTTGATTCTGTGCGTATGTCAGAGACTGACTTAGTTGGCACTGCTGTATTGTGCAAGATGGACAGAAGAAGTAAGGAGGCAAGTTATGGTCTCTATTAAATAAGTGGTTCCCCTAAATGCAAACTGGAAAGTTAAGTATTGCTACCGAGAGACCCTCAGTTGTCAACCCAGCCAGTAGGAAAAGTACCTGAATGGAACATCCACTGTCATCTAAGTAATCTGTGGTATGTTTCCTCCTCGAAAGCCTCTCCATAGGTCTCAGTGCCATGACCTTAACATAGGCTCCAAGTGGCTGCCGGCTTAGGCCCAAGCCCACCTCTGCACGCTTGCCTCACACCACTCCTTCTTCCTGCTCCCTGTGCCCCAGGCCTTCTGGTCTCAGATCTCCCAGAGGCCCAGCTGTTCTCAACACCTACCGCAGGCTCATCTCTGTTGACCCCTCTTTGCAGCTTCTTCTGACTTCCCTGCAGAAGCCATCCTAGACCTCCCCCAGGTCAGATCAGTTCCCCTGTGGAACACTAGTTTTTCTTGTTAGCATTTTTAGCAAAGATTAATTCTATGTGGGGATATTTGTTAACATGGTATTGGGGTATAACATACACTCAGTAAAGTGCCAAATCTTGAAGAGTGTTTACAGGTGTATAAATCCAAGGAACTGCCACGTAGATTGAGCTATAAAACATTGCCAACATCCCAGAAGGCTGTGCCTTCCCTCCCTCCCCATAGTTGATTCTCTTTTCTAACCTTTATCACCGTAACCTAGTTTTTCTGTTCTTGAACTTCCTCCAGATGCTCACCATTGTCGCTGTGAGGTGGACCCAGCTTGTTGAGTTTAGCGGCATTTTACTTTCACTGCTGTAGTATTCCATTGTATGAACGTACCACAACTTCTTTACTCCCAATATATGTAACTCTCCTCTTCTCTGTGAACTTCATGAAACTGCAGAGAATGTGCCTGTGTTGTTGGCTGGAATGTCCATGGGCCTTACACAGTGCCTGGCAAAGAGAAGGAACCCAGAATTTTTGTGGAAAAAAAACCGGACTTTTTAAAAAATGTTATTGGTAGTGGTGTTAATTCTTTTTATAAGCTCAAACAATGGCTCTCATTTTATGGATAAGAATCAGGACCTGAAACATAAGGAAGAGAAGCTAATGTTAAAGAAAATCCACAAATTCAACCACCTACAATTATGCAGATGCCTGTCAGGAAATGCCACAGATTGCCAGCAAACCAGAAGCTAGGAAGAAGCAAGGAAGGATTCCCCTGCAGGTTTCAAAGGGAACATGCCCTTGTTGACACCTTAATCTTGGACTTCCAGCCTCCAGAACTGTGAGGCAACGAGTTTCTCTTGTTTTAAGCCACCTAGCTTGTTGTACTTCATTATGACAGCCCCAGGAAACTAATACAGAGAGTAGGAAGAAGGAAAAACACACGCCTCCCCATTACCCTATTGGCTGATGAGAACTTTGTGGCACCCTTGAGAATGTGCCTTTCAGATTTCCTACTACAATGAGTGCCATTGACTGGTGGCTCAGATGCTGTGCTCTGATCCATTGTTGTGTTTGTATCAGCCACGCTGTCCACGCTCCAGTGACTGAGCACTGGAGGGATACTTCAGATTCTTCTGGGCAACTTTGATGTGAGCACGTCCTCCTTCATCTCCCTAATTTCCTTTGTGAACTGGGGAAGTGGGTGGGGGTGGGGCTGCAGTGGCCCCTAGCACCCTACATTGACATTCAGAATATAATGGAGTCTGCTTCCCTCCTTTCTTCTTTCCAAACTTCACACAGATTTCTCTTGTCACCCTAACCCAGGACCATACAGGGAAGGGGATTCTGCTAAATGTATCTCCCACTTAGTCAAAGTTCCACAATACAAACCACCATTGTTTGTACTTTGTGTTGTTTCTGCAGAGAAGCTAGTTCAGTGTCTTGCTTGGGCATATACACCTGACTACTGGTGTTCTGGTAAAATGCAAGAGACAGGAGGAGCTGTAGCCCATAGCCATGATCCAAGAGCCATTCCCTAATCTCTCAGCTTGGGGCACAGAACCTCATCCATGACTCCACTCGGCTTAGGGTTCCAGAGTCAAGATTCTGGTCCTTTCAGGGTTTCCAGAGAATAATTCTCTGGTTTCTTGTGGCAGTCAGAGGGATAGTGACCCAACTGTAACAGATGGGGTGGGAGATTAGGGATGTGTCCAATTGCTCTAACAGAGGCTTGGTGATGGACACTGGGGAGGGTATTTGCTATGGTGAGCGCTGTGAATTGTGTAAGACTGATGAATCACAGACCTGTACCCCTGAAACAAATAATACATTATATGTTAATAAAAAAAAATAACAGAGGCTCCAGACAGCTTTCCTATTGTCAGCCTGGAGCCTTCCTCCTGTTCTCCAGCTACCTGGCCCCTCAGCCCTGGGGTTTTTGGGGTTCTTGGTGGTAAATCAATCCCACTGCTACCCCAAGGGGGCTCTGAGGTGTCTCTCTTTCTCCCTTTTGTAAAACCAGATACCAGTCCTCCATTAGTTTTCGCACTTCCGAAATTTTGTGGGCCTTTTACGCTTGCAGGTGCCAATTTTCATGCACTGTGGTCTCTCTTGTTCTCATTATCCTTGTCGGTTAAACTTTATTATTTTCTTATCATTTGAGTTGAGTCTCAGGAAGAAGTAGTGATCAATATGTGTACTCAACCTATCATTTTAAACACAAGATTTTTCCATTTACTCTTCATACCCAGGCCCCAGCCTTGTTACCCACCACCCAGGGAACTCTTGGTATGAGTCTCCAGTGACCTCCTAATCTCCCAGGTCAGGAGACTCTTTTCAGTCCTCTTCTTGCTTAACTATTCTGTAGTGCCCAGTGCTGCCCATAGCCATCGCCTACTACTGCCTGATGGACATTCTGTTCTGTTCTGAGCCACCTGAAAACTCCCGGATTGCCCCCTCAATCTTCTTTACTGGCTTCTCTTTCTTTCCTCTCTCCCTCCTTGAGATTCTTTAGAGCTTTATCTTTGCTCCTCTTTTCACTACACCCTTACCAGAGTTTCAATGACCATGTTTACATGGGCGATTCTCAAATCTCTATCTTCATTTGTGTTAGGGCAAGACTCCTTGTTGCAGGAAATATAAACCTGATTCAAATTTGCTTAGGGCTGAAAGGGGACTCTATTAGCTCATTTATGTAATTGAGGGCTCAACCAAGACGCCCCAGAGCGATGCTTGCTCAGGAAACTGTTTCTCTCTGCATCTCTCCACTCTGCTTTCCTCCACATAGTCCTTGTTCTCACACAGTCCCTCTCTACGTGGTGACAAGTTGGTATAATCTTTATTTTAATTCTATGAATAATGGATACATAAAGTAGAACCTTGTAAAGGTGCCTCTGGGCATAGTCTGAGGGCAGTAAAGCATGGTGGGTAAGAGAAGGAGATCTGGATTCAGACTGCCTGGGTTCTGCATATGGTCATCACCTAGGGGGTCGGCTTCATGGGTGCGTGATCTACGCAGTCTTGCGGGACTTCACGTGCAAAGAGCCTCCCACTGGGTTTCATGCTCTGCAGTCGCTGTCTTGAAATTCTTTTTTATTTTATTTTATTTTATTATGTTATGTTAATCCCCATACATGACATCATTAGTTTGGGATGTAGTGTTCCCTGATTCATTGTTTGAGTATAACACCCAGTGCTCCATTCAATATGTGCCCCTTTGAAATGCTTGATCGTTTTATCTTCAAGCTTGTGTTTTAGAAGTGAAGTCCGCCAAGACATTGTCGGAGCATGCACGTGAGTAGAGAAGATGAGTTCAGCGTGAGCGCCAGCTGCTCATTGCCGGCTCCTGCCCTTCTGGGGTCCGCAGTGGTCCCAGGAGCACAGAGTTCTGGTGGGCCCACAATATGCGGGAGCTCAGTGAGACCCAAAGTGCATGCCAGGTAAAACCTGTTATGTCTGTGATTGACTTTCTGTTTGCACTTGGACTTGCTCTGAAGGCAGAGAGGAGGCAGGGGCATTCTAAGATACACGAATGGCAGGGAACCCTGCCGCATCCCACTATATATTATTTCTCTGTTTTAGCCACCCGTTTATGCTGCCCATGATGACACGGGAGGGAAAAGAATTCTAATTCCTTTTCCTTTCAGTCCTTCCTTACTCATCAGTAAGCCAAAGGTAGAGAATGTTGGTAGAATGTGTGCTTATCAAGTGAAATAAAAACAGCTGAGTTAGTTTTGTGCAGTGTTTCCACGGTTCTGAGAAGAAAAGCAAGACACATGTAGAAACTACAAAAGAACACATTGTGTAATTTCACTGACTTTGCATATGAGTTAAATGTTCTTATGTTTGCCTTTAAAACTGATATTGCACAACATAAAAATAAATGATACAATCCATACTTATAACATAAAAATAAAATTTTCTTTGCTTAGAATGATGTAAAATAGCAAATAAGAAATCATAGCGGGGGGCGAGGGGGAAGACTGGGAAGACAGGCAAAAGCTTTGTATGTATCCCAGTACTTTTAATGGCATTTTTCTCTCGCTACTGAAATGAGAGACCCCACATTTTCATTTTGCACTGGGCCCCACAAATTATGTAGCTGACCCTGAATCAGCAAATTATTTTACTTTCAGTGCCTCTGTTTCCTTATTTGTAAACTGGGCACAATAACAATGTCGCCATACCTGGACTGTTACAGGATGAACAGTGCTCGGCATTCAGCGATCCCTCGACAAATGTGAACTTCCATTATACAGATGAGTTAGCGGAGAGTGAATCAGTAGGTCATTTGGTAATCAATTTTAATCCCCCCCCCCTTATGACTTTATGTAAACCCCGTCAGTTAGCTGATTTCCTCTCTTTCTTGATGTCGCTGGAGTTTGAATATTTGACCACAATTTGTTAATGGGATCACTTAATTTACCACTTAGGTGATGCTATTGAGACTAGTCAGCAGAATACCTTAAAGTCAAGGAAAACATTTCGGGAGAGAACAGTGTGCACCAAACTTTTTCAATTCCAAATAAAAGCTGAGGGGAGGATTAAGCTATTGTTTAGGCGGAAGAACCCAAAGAGGATGTTTTCCACTTCCGGACAACAGATGGCGATGTCGCTAAGCAAATGGAGGACATTGTTCCTTGTTAGAGAAATTCTGTGATCAAGTGCGCAGAAGGAAGCAAAGCTATAAACAACATATGGGAAACAATGAATATTTTAATTAGGTGTTAATAACTGAATATTGAATCCTTGTCTTCCACCTAACTCACAACACTGTTATGACAGCTAATTAATAAGTGATTGTAAGGGAAATGATTAATTATTTACAGTAATAATTAGAATAGCTTACATGCTTGTAATCATAAAACGGTTTTCAAAAGTAGATGGATGCAAAGCAAGTATTGTTCTGCTGTTGCAGGAAAATTGTGGCGCCTCTTTTGGGATGATTTCTATTATCATTCCACGCTGTCTGGATTTATTAAACAGGTACAATTATGCATTCGTTCCATCAAGTCTCATTCCAGCCATGGAATAGAAAATCATGTATGTGTATTTTTTTTTTAAAGGATCCCCTGTCATACTTATTTAAAATTATGTACATGAGGGGAAATGTGAAAGCTTCCTCGTGTGGGGGAACTCTTTGGAAAGATATCAACCGTAGAACAAACCAAAACAAAATCCTGGACCAGAAGAATAAAGCCTCCCCCTTGAGTCTCTGTTTCTGGTGTCTGATTCTCCTGTATAAAAACAAAACTAAAAAGCAAGTGTATAAGCCCAAACTTCTCCTCCTCCTCCTTCTCATTCCATATTTCAGATCTCTTTGAACTGCCTCATGTCTTCAGGATATAATGAAATCCCTTGCTCTGGAAGGAAGCCATGAAAGATAGATTTCAAGACCTTTTCCTTTCCTCTCTGCTAGTAGCAGAGCTAATGCAGTTTACTTATTAGATGAGTCACCATGGATACTGATATACTCAAGCCAAGTCTACCCAAGTGAGGGGAATTGGAGAATTGAGGCAATTATCCTCATAATTTAAATAAACAAAGTCCCTCTCGTTTTTGTTTTGGTTACCTGAATTTTTCAGGTGAATGTCTAATTTTAGTTTGGAATTATGAGAGGTGGTTCTTGCCTTAACTCTCTGATTCAATTAGCTAGCAGAGCATGGGCCATCTTTGGTGGGAAGCACTTTAAGAACACGTACCCCAGGCAAATGTATTCCAGTACTCCCTGTTTTATCATCCCAAGCATTTCTACCTGGTCTTTGGATAAACAAGGGGACCAGCTCAGGTCTGGGATGAGATATTCCTGGAGGGTGGGCAACATTCAGGTCTGCAAATGGTTGCTTAGAGAGACCAGATATTTTCCATCAGACAAAGACATTCATAGTACCACGTCCTTCCTGACAACATGGCCCCCAACATGTCGCGTACGGACCACGTGTTTCTCCCTGTACTGGCACTTTCAATTGGGATTTTACGGCTGGTCTTGGCTGCCTCTCCTAGTCCTGTCTTCTCAGGCTGAGTCCCAGCTTTGCCAGTGTGAATCCCCCCATCTCATTACTCCTACCTCAATGCTGATGAGTGTTCTAGGGAGTGCTCGGGGAGAGGAGTTTTGCAAGTGTAAGGCATGACTGTATTTCTAAGTAACATGGCATCATATTATTGTTATTTAAGATCCATATTCAATGTCTTAATTATTTGGCACCTTTTGTCTTTTAAGCCACTATCGTCAGAGTTCAAAGAGAATCTGGTGACGGTTAATGCCATGGTGACCCAGGATGGAGCCCCAGATGACCCTGATTCTGCATTTCTTTTCACATTGTGCATTTTGAAGACTGATTCCCAACCGTGGGCCATCCGTTTGTTTGCTCTGTGACTCAGCACTGCGGGCTCCTAGGCTGTCTCATCTCTCAATTTCTTCCCCCCACTCGCCGGGAGGAGATGGCTGTGGCGCGTGTGCAGAGGTTGAGATTCTTTCTGATTGGTCAGTGATTTTGTGGGCGGAGGGGCCATAGGATAAACAGGGACACTGGCAGCTGACGGACCCGTGATTGACTCTCATTCCTTCACTTCATCGTTGTATCCTTTGTGAATGTATCTCACCTCCCCTGAACTTCAATTTTTGTTTCTGTGAAACAAGGGTAAGAACACAGATCTTGCAGAGCAGTGATTGGAAATAACTTCTTTGAGGTGTCTGGCATAAGGTGAATGTTTAATAATGATAGCCGTTCTTAGAGTTGCTCTTTGTGCTGCAGGAACACAGGTATTTTTATCGATTACTGTTAATGCTTCATTCTTCTCTCTCCACCTTACCAGGGCTTTATCCATCAGTACTTACGTTCTGGAAACATAATGGGAGCCCAACACTGTAGGGAACACAGATGACACGTGCTTGGGTGGCTCTGCCTTTAATGACTTGCTCTCTTGTTAAGCAAAGGCATGAACAGAGTAATAATAATAGTGTCAGTAATCATGAGACCTAATACAGATTGAGGATTTTACTCTGTATCATGCTTTGTGCTAAATGCTTTACAAATTGGGTCTCATTTCATCGTCACAGTAATCGATTACGGGAACACTCTTATTGTCACCCCTGCTTTCCTGGAGAGGAAAATGGGCTCAGAGAGGTTAGGAGACTTGGCCAAGGTCAAGGTCACACAGCTAAGGGTGGTAGAACCAAGACTTAAACTCAGGCCATCTGACTCCAGAACCTGAGCCTTTAACCTCTCTACTTACTTGTTCCTATGGGCAATATTAAGTGGTGCAGACAAAGAGCAGTCTACTTTCAGAGGACGGAGAGGCCATGGTGGGATGGAAGGCACCCAGGAGATTTTTTGGAAAGGGTTACCTTTATCTGAGTCTCACAGGGCAATTTTTAAAAGGTAATAGTTAATGGTAGAATGTAACAGGCACAAGAAGGTGAATGGGAAGTTCCCCCTATGAAACCACGTGTCCATCATTTTTCTGTTTGAATTTATGTCAGGGCCTGAAACTTCCCAAGTGGTTCACTCCTGGTCGAGGTGTCCCCCGCATCCTGGGATCTCATTTCTCTTACATCAATCTTTAGGACTGCGTTGTTTAAAAATCAAGGGATTTTGGTGCTGGAAGGGATGCCAAGAGTCCCATTGTGAACTCCAGAGAGAGGGTCTGAATTGCCCAAGATGATACAGCTGGCCCAGCTAGAACTCAGGCCTCCTCACCACCATACTGGTCCTCCTTCCACTTTGCCACATGGGTGGGCCCCCGGCCTACTTTTGGCAACAGGGGTAGGGATGAAGGTTTTACAAAACTTCTGCTGGCTCGGTTTCAAGTGCTGAGCGTATGGCCCTATTGAATACACACATCCTCCCAGATACTTTTCTTCTCTTAATCAGGGTGGTAGGTGTTTACCCAAAGAGATTATTGGTCAGTCTGCATCTCCCTCATCAAAATGCCACTTTATGATCTTGCTTAGAACCGAACACAATATGCTGAGGGCCTCCTTTTCTCCGACTGAGAAGTCAGGCTCCCCCCCCACCAACCCCAAACTGGAAGCAAGAGTGTTCACACGCAAAATCCTGAGGGTTTGATTAGATTTTAGAGTTGGCCATACACCCTCTTCCTGCCACCCACTATATAATGTGTTCAGCTAGATACTCTTGCTCTGAAACTATGTCTTTATTTAAAACAAAAATTCAGAGCCTGGTTAGACAAATACATAAACAGGTACTCGATTGCGAGTAACTTCTTCGAAGAGGCAGCCTCTTGCCCGCGGTCTGTCGGTCCCTGCTGAGTTGTTTGATGCATTCACTGCATTTTATATTACTTAATGTGCCTTATGTATCTGCCAATAAATCTGAAATACAGGTCACAGAATATGCAGCTCAAGGAAATCCATAAAAGTAGTACAGAGAGGCTTCACTAACTGCATCAGATTGCCAAAAGCTGAGGTCATTTCCTCTTGCTAAAAATGTAGAGCTTCATAAATTATTTTTATCACCTCCAGAGCCAAGCAAACAGTTTTGCACAGATGCCAAAGGGGTTTCATTGCTTTTTTTTGTCTCTTTAAGCTGAAAACATTTTTCTCAAGTCTTCTGCAAAATGATTGTGGCTTTTCTTGTTTGTTTTTGTTTTTGTTTTTGTTTTTAGCACATCCTAGCATATTGCATGTAGATCTAGGAACAAAAGCACAATTGCATCTGGTCAGGGTCTTCAGTCAAAGGGACGCCAAGTACCTGAACTCAGAAGAGGGTTCCGACGTGGGTGTAATTACTCCCCACGATTGGGGGTTGACGTTGTTTCCTTTGATACATTTTTAAGGAGATGTTAGGTATGCAGAGACAGTAAAAATAAGCAGCGAACATTCAGTGAGGAACTTTATAGAAAACACTACTGAATTAACTTACAGTACATTTGTTAAACATGAGCACCTCTAATAATGACATTTCATTTAACAATGCCCTTTGTCTTTTCAGTTCATCAGTTACCTATTTCAGTAATGAACTGCAGTCATACCATTCTGATTTTCTCCTAATGTAAAGGCTCAGCTCACTTCACTGCCAGTGAAGCATGATGCTATTATTCAGTTCCTGGCTTAGGAAAAAAGCTATAGAATATATCACAATTCTAATTGGCTAACAAATATTAAACCCTACGATTGTTAAGGGCATCCAGTGATTCTGTTTAGCTTTTGATGGGGATAAGTAAAATAAAGAAAGGGAAATGGTTTGAAGAAGAAAAAAAAAAAAAGAGGTTACTGTGTATACTTTATGAGCAGTAACCCAAGTATCCATTGAAAAAATATGAGCACACATTATATTTAATAGCTCAAATGTTATCTTAATTCTTTATCAACAATTCATGCAGATAGCTTAATACCAAATATTTTAGTTAGGATTAACAATCTGTGAAACAGAAGGTTTAGCAAATGAGAGATGGAATTTGTTCTACCTGCAGCCGCAAGCGGAGGCAAATGTAAGCTCCTGGAAAGCTGGGTCGTGCAGGAGACATTCTTTTTCTGCCAAGTAAATGCAGGCAGATTCGGAAAATATTATGTCTCTCGTAGCCCTGATTTATCCTTCCTGTGGAAGGTAATGAGGCCTGCGTCCAAACTTCTTTTCGTCCCGTTTGCAAAGCTTTGCTGAGAATGAAAGATAGGTGCCTCCCTTGTTTTCCTTTTTCCACGTGGCAGAATCCCCTAAAGCATCTGCCCCTCTCTCCCTTTTGAACTCACCAAAACATCTCATTAGTAAAGGCAAGATTCAGCTCACCATCATCTTTCCCCAGCTGAGGCAAAGCTGCACAATTTACAATAGATCTTTGGAAAACTGCTTTTTACCGAGCGCTGCTGCATCTATAGATCTCTCTCAATTACCCACAGTAAATTTAGGCATTGTACAAGAGCAAATTTTACAGTCCATGAAGAGATGAAGTGAAATCTAGATGAAATTCATTGTGACAGATTCCCAGTTAGTGCTCTGATGTGTCTGTATTACAGAAGATAGACATTCTATTAGCACGGAAGCTCCCATAATGGACTGTGAATCACCTCAGGTAATAGAGATGCCAAGCAGAATGACTGAAAAGCACTATTGAATTCCATTAGAGCTCTTTGTTTTTAAATCAGTCATTTCTTGTGAATAACCAACTATACACTTCTTGACCCTATCTCCAAGTGATAATTGTGGACTAATATTACAATACATTAATCTGAGTTACTGTGCAATTCGCATTTCAGTTGCAGGCTGATTCGGGGTTTCCTAAAATGTAAGGGCCCTTTCCTTTGGACGTTCTAACTTATATCACAAATTGGCAGTTTCGGAAATGGCCTCTTCCACGATCCCCTGTTCCTGTCTGTTTCGACATCGCTGGGATCGTTCCTCAGTCAGAGTGCATGCAAAGATGTTGTATTGTGACCCTGTGACTTTCTGTCCCTTTTCCTTTAAAGATTGCCCCCGCACCAGGTCGGCCATCCCAGGCAAAACAATTAGCACAGAGCTAAGCCTGTGAGGAAACCATTTTAAATAATCCAGGTTAGCGAGGTTTTTTGTTGTTGTTGTTCTTTTTTTAAAATCTTAAGTGGGTAGCCAACCATTAGGAAAATAAAGAGCATCACATTCTGCTGCATAAACAGCCCCACCTCATCTATCAATCAAATAGGATTGATCAGACTTAGTAATTACGTGGATAATTAGGACCAGGTTTAGGTTTGTGCAGTACTCTGAAGCCTCGGGTTGCCTGCAAAATTACCCCTTGTACAGTAGACCAAGTTATGTGATTTATTCTGTTCAATTAGAACATAAACACGAAGCACTTAGAATAGACAGCCCGAACACCACACATTTCTTAATTCATTGTATTTGATACAAATGCAAGAGCTTGTCACGAAGCAAAGCTCTCCCTGACCACAAGCTCTGAAGTTCACATCTATACCTGAACAACAAAAACAAATCTCTTCTTGTGTCTCGTGTCTCCCACCTGATTTACAAGGCAGGGGAGAGGTAATTTTGAAAGGGGACCATGGGATCCAAAGTGTGGCAACGCCAGTCAAGTTGCTTCGATATTCTCCCATAAATCCCCCGGACATCTTTAAAGAGAGTCGACTTCACATCTTCTGTCTACGATCATCTGTTTTCACATCAGGATGAACAACATTATCCTCGTCGCGGGAGGACCCGAGACCAGTGCCTCAACACGAAGCTCTCTCCTTAATGTTGTAATGACAGGTGTAAGATTAACTTTGTTAGGTGTCTAGCCACTCATGCAAACTAAATTAAATTAATGGAACAAATTTCTCTCATAATTAAGATAAAAATTCATGTCAGCTGTAACCTTGCTGTACACTAATTATATACAAATGATTTATCATCTGCTTCGCCCAGAATATTAATCCTTACCTCATTGATAACTGCAGCCAGTGTTAAGAGATGAGAGTTGATTAACTATGACAGATTGGGCAACCACAGCCCTCGGTGCAGGCAAAACCAGTGAAACCAATAACACTCAAGTAGCTCTCTGGGTTGAAAACGCATTCCCATGGAAACAGATGCATGCTTAATGAAGGATACTGAGATTATTTTCAATAATGACTGATATTGGAACAGTGGGCAGAGCTGATCAATAACAATTAACCACTTAGTCTGCTAAAGACATGGTTAGAGAAAGCAGGTTATTTACACATTAGTAGAACCTTATTCGAAGACGAGTACTCCATAATGTCTCTATGCTGCACCGTTCCTCTTTTTTTCCTGCCTGGGGGGTGGGGGGTTCCATGGTGGAGAGATGGTAATGTGCCAAGCGCACTCCTGTCGCCTCTTAGCGCCTGCTTATGAAATGAGTGATTGATGTTGCCAGCAGTTCTTTGGATGCTCTCAAGATAGCTGCCAAATGTATCAAGGAAAGTCCAAAAGCAACTGCGACCATGAAACTCATATTGCTTTGTAGGGATTTGGTTTGGTGGAAAACTTTACTGCCAAGGCGTAACTCAATTGTACAGAAAATTCTTTTGATCTTTCAGTGTATGCTCTTTTATTTAATTTTAAAGAGTCCAAGACGAGTTGGGCAGATATTTAAGGAAACCTTCTGCTTTGGACTCCTCTGTCACACTGGCTGGAAAGAGCTTTAATAACAGAAATTTAATAATAGATAAGGCTTTCAAAGCTATTTGGAAATTTGCACTTTTATTTTGTATTAATTTGAATCACCCCAGGAGTCGAGATCTTGTAATGCTAATTACTAATATAGACTCCCAGAATCCCTACCCTGACAGTCAGCTTGGAGAAATCCCAACTCCCTGGGCCAAAAAGTGTTAATAAAAAGTGATTAGCTACTTAGGCCAAGTCCTATTATAATAATGCATTATATTTCCCTTGAATGGGTTACGTGCATTCTCATTTCTCTGAATGAAGAAAATGGATGAGGGAGATGAAAATCAGGCATTTTAGCTGGCATTGTGACTAAAAGAATCCAGCTTTTAAAAAAAAAATAGGAGAGAATGCTTCTTTCTCCACACTTCTTAAATTTTGACTATAGATCTGTAAATGCAAAGAAACAGAAACATACTCGGCATATTTGCCAGTCTAGCTCATCTATTTCTTCTGTTATGCGGACCTAGATTTGAACTGACGCTAGCAGCTAACTCCAGCTCCGATATGCTACATGTGTGTTAGAGTTTTAAGTTTAGGTAAAGAAAAGAGCATAGCAATCTTGCCCTTTAGCCCTGTGGGACAGACAGTCCCCGCTTAAATCTTCAGCCACAGGGTAGCTGTAGCTGGGACTCCACTCGGATGCTAATGAATTTGGAACAACATTTACGTGGCTGAACAAAAATGGATCCTAAACACCCCAAGTCAAGCACAGCAAACAAGAAATAGGCTGACACATTTCTATCAGGAAGGCAAACAGAATGTCAAACTCTTGAATGATATTGGGCGATCTCAGCTCTGTTTTATCATCTCAGTAAATAAATCTGGAGATGATAAACAACCATAAATACCTGTAAAGAATGCTCCATAAAAATCAAATCTTAACCATACACCCCCCTCCTACATCCCTCCCATCTCATTGCCCCCTCTCCCAATGAACCTTTTGCTAAATCTCCAGGTGGGGATAGAACTGCATTTAACACAAAGGTAGTGAGAGTAATAGTATATTTCCTACCTACAGGAACTAGAGTATTCGGAGGGAAAAAAAAAAACCCCAGCATTCTTAGGGTAAGGGCTCATTATTTTATTTAGCTGTCGTGATTGGACTCTCTGTTTACTGTCTTTCCAAAACACCACGATCTTACCCTAGTGCTGAGGACTTCTTTCAGTTTTTACTACAACTGAAAACAGTTACACCCCTATACCCTGGCTGGCAAAGCAATAGAGGCAATTACCCTATCCCTATCGTCTGAACAACACAATTATTGGGAAGATAATAAGATTATCCAGGCTTTTGCTTCTTAAAATTATACTGAGGCACACCGGCTGACTACTGTTTCTTATGCGTTCATCTTTAAAACAAATAAGGGAAGTAAAAATGTGCTGCTAAGCTAATGAGGACCGTGAGACAGAGCCATAGATACATTTTCTCACTTGCCTAATGAGCAAAGTGACAGACAGTGAAACAGTTCACACTTGAGTAATTCCCTAGTCGTCAGCAACTGCGGAGGGGCCCCTCCTTCCAGAGCTTTGGAGGGGGTGCCTGGGAGATGTAATAAATAGACGCTGGCTCTGCTGGCCAGAATAAGTTATCACAAAGAGAGAGGTCTTGGGGTACACTCCCCAAGGAAATTTAACCAGGAAAAAAAAAGAGTCCATTTAAGGCATCTCCAACCATACATTCAATTAGAATTAAATTAAAACAATGGAAAAAAGAATCACCTTTTCCTCATCCAGCCAGCTGCCTGAAGGCAGTTGTGTGGCAAGCAATCTGGAAGGCAGTGACCCCCTCCCCACCAAGGTCTGAACACTGCTTTTAAATGGTCTTAAGCAGGCTTCATTTCTGGAGAGAGTGGGCAAGGCGGGAGAGGGTAGGTATTGTCTTGGGGGTGGTGGTGGTGGTGGGGTGTGTGTGTGTGTATGTGTGTGTGTGAGAGATCGTTAAAAATAATCCTTTTACTGATGAGTCCAGGGGCCTCTGTGAGAGTCCACGGGGATGGGGGGTTGAAAATCCACCAGTTTCCCTGTTCGCTTGTTGGAAGGAAAGGAACTAAAACTTGGTCCATACCAACTATGTGACAGGCCCTCTTTATCCTTATTTTATCCTCATGCTGACCTTGGGAGTGAGTGAGCCCTGTGCTGTTTCAGCCAAGGGAACAAACCGAGGCCCCCAGACCACCACAAAGCCATTTGCCGAAGCTCCCGGGGCCTGTAATAGAAGCACCGAGATTCAAATTTCGGCCTACTGGGCTTCACAGCCCACACTCTTTCCACTCAGAAGAATCTTACAGGTCCCCTCACGAGAAGGCTGATAAAGGAGAAGGAGTTTGAGAGAGAAGCCAACCAGAGAAATGTGGGGAGCACATGGTCTTTTTAAGCCATTAAAACTTTGTGTCTAGAAAAATAATTCTTTGACCTGTGGATGGAGACTTAGAATTCTTGCACTTAAATAATTGTATTTACTTATGAAGGCAGTCCCCATGTCATGGAGAGTGAAACAGAGGTCCAGAGAATCTGGAAAACAGCCACAGATCCCACAGATAGGGGTTGATGAAGCCGGGACCAGGCCAAGTTCCCTGGGGCATTTGACACTACACTCACTGGCCTCTCTGAGCATAGAACACAAAGATTGGTGGACATGCTAGGGCTGCCTAAAGCTGATGCGGTGTGATAGGAATAAACTATGTCCTGCAAACTGTGGTAAAAACTTTCCGTTGCTTATATATGTTTTTTAAGATTTTATTTATTTGAAAAAGAGAGAGAGAGTGAGAGAGAGAACAGAAGCAGAGAGGCAGAGGCAGAGGGAGAAGCAGGCTCCCCACTGAGCAGGGAGCCCGACGGGGGACTCGATCCCAGGACCCTGGGATCACGACCTGAGCCAAAGGCAGATGCTTAACCGACTGAGCCATCCAGGTGCCCTGTTGCTTATATTTCTATTTGTTGAAAATTATTGGTAAGGAAACAGTACTTGGAACTCTTCCAACTAGGTTAGTGTTAGGGGGGAAACCATATACGTAAGGAGTTCCACCTTGTTTGCATGAGATTAGCTGCCATAAATTTAAGAGTCTGGATTCTTTAAAAAGAAGAAGACAGGAGGGGCACCTAGGTGGCTCAGTCGGTTAAGCGTCTCAACTCCTGATTTTTGCTCAGGTCATGATCTCACGGTCGCGGGATCAAGCCCCACATCTGGCTCTGCGCTGAGCACTGGAGTCTGCTTGTCCCTCTCCCTCTGCTCCTATCCCTGCTTGCTCTGTCTCTCTCAAATAAACAAATAATTTTTTTAAAAAAAGGAAGAAGACAAGAAAAGCACGCCTAAAGTGTTTGACTCAGTCAAACAAAGGAGGGATGGTATTGATCTTACAACAATATTTGTTATTAACTTACGGGAGCCCACTATTGGCTAAAGTGAAACACATACATTATCTCTCATCATAATGACACCACCAAGGTGAGGGAGGGCACTACTATTATTCTGGTCTTACAAATGAGAAACCTGAAGCTCGTCACTGCCACTTTGTCCCTGGGCCCTGGCATGTTGGTGTGACTCCAGGACCAAAGGTGGCTCCCAGGACACCAAATATCCAATATGTTCAGTCTTTAGCCATTTGTTCTGATGCCATTTATATTACGCGTACATATGGCTTAAAACCTGTTTGAAATATTTAGCACATTCTGTATCTTTTCATCTTGGTGCTTTAATTACCACAGTATTTTCCACGTCAGAGTGGACCCACTTAATATGTGCCAGTGCGCCATCTTTTAGAGAGGTTCTTTACTTTATTCAAATTACTAATCATTTAGAGCATCACTAAAAGCCTTTCTCCCTCGCTCCCCATGCATGCTTAACCTAATTAAATATAAATGAGGAAAATGCTATCCACATTAAAAGAAAATGTTAACGTATAAATTATCCCACTCTTTCTGGTGAGGCTAAGGACTCCTTTAAACAGCTCAACTGCGGGGGCAGACCCTCTGTTTCTGTGTTCTCAGTGCTTTCCTTTCATAGAATGGGCCCCTGAATTTGCAGTTCCTGGTGGGCCCCTTCCTCAGTATTGATTTTGATGTTACATATAATCTCTCAAATTGTCCCTCTTTGTGTTTGCTTAAGTACTCTCAGGAAACTACAAGGATAAAGTGAAAACCATCTAAAATGCTTTCAGGAGAGCCCCCTAGGGTAGAAAAATAGCAAGTGACATCCTAGACTTGTCCCTCAGTCCTGGAAATCCTGATCGTCACCTGCCTCTATAGACAGATCCATCTAGAGGAAGCCAGAAGTGTCTTGCAAGCCTCAGTTCACAGATCCCCAAAATATCCTCCCTCGGGCTGACACCACCCACCCCCTCCCAATGCTGCCTTCCTTCGGGGCCATTCCATTAGATGGTCAACACAAATGGGCAAAGGTCTTCTGAATACTCTTATTAGAAAGAGTGCCCATTAACACATGAATCTGAAAGCCCAGGTTAATTTATCAAATTGTCTTAGCTTTAACCTTTGAGAGATGAGGGCAGGCCTTTGGCAGAACAGAATGTGGAGCAGGAAATTGGCTATCAGGCAGGAGGAGAGGCTGGGACTGTAGATCATCCCTAGAGGAAGCTGTTGGGGAAAAGGCCCTGAGCAACTAATGGACACCAGTGGAGGCCAAGTGGCAGGGACAAAGCAGTGAGGACAATGGGTGGCAGTGCCCAAAGCAGGATTCCTGACTCTTCAGCTTTGCTCGTATTTGTCCCTGCTTTGAATACAGGTGATGGATTAGGATAGACTATTCTGAGATTGTAGCAACTAAGAAAACGCAACTGGCATAGACGATTCCCGATTTTCTCTTCTATGATGCCCTCACTCCTGACACCCTTTGCTCTGCTTCTCGAGTGCATGACAAAGCCCACTTCATTCCTACAGCTCTGGGGGAGACTCTAATCTTTGGGGGCATTAGTCAAAGGTCCCTGCCCCCCAACTTTGCTGTGCATTTACACCTCCTACCCTGAGCTCTGTGTGGTGGGGAGTGGTGGAGGCTGTAATCAGGCCACTGGGGGATGCCCGAGTCCAAGCAGGCTTAACATCTACATGAGCAGTCAATTCTTGATTATCCACACCAATGATCTGTGACCCAGGCCCAGGTAATCCCAAATAATTGACAATCCAAAAGGAATTTCTCTTTGGTTTGGGAATATGCTCTGATTTTTCCAGCCGAAGCTCTCCTTCTCCCACTTACGCTTTCCTTGGTAGGATATTAAGAATCATTTATGTTCCTTTAGCTGGGCATGTGGTCTGAGCAATGGCTTGAAGTCAGCCTCAGATTGAAAATTTGCCTACTCCATAGACAAATGATTCCCTTGCAGGCAGTTGAATTTGACAGTATCATATATTGCATAAAGAATAGTCTGTCCGGGCTAGTGTTGTTCATTCATTCATTCATTCACCCGTTTGACACACATGCATTGAGCTCCTACTGTGTTCTAGGCACTGTACTATGAATTAAAGATATAGAGATGAAAGATTGAGCCCCAGCTCCTGAGGGATATACCTTCTAGTGGGACTTAATGGAATAGAATTTAGTATCTTCCTTTTGACCTACATATGCCCACTGCATATTCATTTATCACTCCCAATCTCAGCTTAACATCTATCTAGCTCCCTTCATTTGAGAAGTTTCAATATTTTGGGGAAAGAGCTGTAGGTGATTATTGGGTTGGTTGGGGGTTCCCACAGATGGAAAGAACCAGACCACTCCATTTTTGAGGATCAGATATACCAAAAATGAAGAGATGCCTAAGCTGGGGGTACATATGCAGTAGATTTTGAATGTTTACATACACTCCAAAAAATATAGTGTTTATATAAATTTGCTTGGAGAAAATGTCAAAAGTCTAAACTTCAGGCCCTTTATGAATATGAGATCTGACTGCTCCTCCTTCTGTTCCTCGCTCATAGGAGAACCCCACCAGGTAGAGCCCTGGTTGGAGGGAGGGAGGGAGGGAGGGAGGGAGGGAGGTCTAAATGGGGCTGAGTGGAGTCAGTGTAATACTCAGAAGAACCTCTGCAAATATGAAGTAGTTGGTCCATGGCTCTCTGCTCTGTGGTCACAAGGAATAGTTCCCAGTGAAAGAGACACATCTGGAGTACTTTGACTCAAAAAGCATCAGATCAATTTGTTTTTACAAAGTCGGCCTGTTCCCATTGGGAGAGTCTGATGGAGTACCTAGCGAGGGGCTACCACCACTCTGTTAAATCCACGTATTCCTAGTATGGCCCCTCCCCCCACCACTCTCCATACACACTAATGTCAATCCTCGGTCCTCTTCTTGAAAAGCCCATGGAAGATAAGAAACTTCTGACAATGTGAAAATTGGCCTTAAAGGTCCGAGGTTGTCATTTACCTTCTGTTTTTGTGTTTGGGAAGGTAAAAAGCACACTA
Organism: Mirounga angustirostris; assembly: GCF_029215605.1. Classification (NCBI taxonomy): domain Eukaryota; kingdom Metazoa; phylum Chordata; class Mammalia; order Carnivora; family Phocidae; genus Mirounga; species Mirounga angustirostris. The sequence continues at coordinate 96,137,207 of NW_026991711.1, read as the reverse complement.
AATAAATTTCTGGTGACAATTCACCCATTTAAATTAGTTATGATGGTTGCTGTATAATTAATGTTGTCTTAACCCTCACTGCTTATTAACAACTTTGCAGGAGTTCCCTCCTGGAGAAGATCAATGAGATGTTTATAAATTAGTTTTTCAGATAATATGCATTATACAAGGCATTTTTTCTCTGTGCCTTGTCCTCTACTTAAATGTTCAATGTTTGTTAATGTTATGACTTAGAATCATTAACTCTTACTTCCAATATCCTGGGTCCCCTGTGGGTTCAGAAGTGCAGAGTAGTTTGGGTGGCCGAGATGGAAAAAGCCTTGGGCTGTCTTCATGGCTAATTTGGTATATTTGAAATATCTGTCTAGTTGCCAGGATTACAGCCTCAACTCTGCCCTTGGCCCTGTTCATACACAGCTCAGCCCTTTGCATCCTGGCAGAAATAGGTATTTTCTCCTTTTTTTCCATTTCCTTTCAGAGTTCCCAATGTTTCATTACAAAAATCTCTATTCCTCCAGTGACTTCTACTTTATTCTTTCTTTTCTATCCCCAATACCTAGTTAGTTTTCTCCTTTTTTTCTAATTATTTCCAAAGGAGTAATTCACACGTCACACAAATTGGAACTGAAATTTTTGTGGTTGCTAAAAAGACATTCAGAAGTCAATCCCTTAATACTTAACATTTCCCATAGGAAGACTTGTGGTTTAGAGGCATTTTCTTGGTGTGTGTGTTGGGGGGGGAGGGGTTGTAGGTCAAACAGTGAGAACTGGAGGTTGGAAGCCACAAGAAGACCAGTAGGATCAGACTTGGCTGTGGTTGTGGTTATAAAGAAGCATAAGGTATGGGTAGAAGGTCCCATTAGTTCTGCTAGTTGGAGGGATGAAGTTAGTGAAAACTTCTATGAAGTCCAAGTCAGGTCATTTTATAAAGCATGTGATGTTTTGCTCTCCTTTGATGGAAAAATCCATTACTTAAGTAAGAGCTAACATTTAGCAAACATTTATTGTGTCAGGCACTGTGTCAGCACTTTATAGGAAACACAACACACTCAAGCTTGGTGCTTCTATGAATAGGACCTTTAATCACCCCTATTTTGCACAGCTAGAAAGTAGAGAAGCCAAGAATTAAACTTGGGTCTGTATGACTCTAGAGTCTGAGTGCTTGAGCATCACATGCTAATAGCATAAAACTCATGCTTAGCAGTTACTGTCAGAGCAGTGGGGACAGGATGGCGTTTAGTCTAACATTCTTCTTCCTTAAATCTCATGGAAGGGAGACGACAACTGGGATGAGCACTGCAGTGTGGTCCAGGTACATACTTCTGGGTAAAAAAAACATCATCCTAAAACTTCCTATTTTATAGTATCTCATGATTTTGTAGCTTAGGAATTTAGGCAGGGCTCACTCAGCTGGGCAATCCTGCCCCCAGTAGCTTTCAGCTGGTGGGTGGGCTGGTCTAGAGGCTCCAGATGACTTCAGTTGCATGTCTGCCACTTGGCAGGGAAGGTGGAAGGTGGGGTTCAGTTGAGACTGTGATCATAGCATGGTGGCCTCGGGGTGCTGGGACTTCTTATATAGCTGTTTGGGGCTTCCGGAGAATATACCAAGTTACAGAAAGTAGATACCTCTGGGCTCTTAGGCCCTGGGCTCAGCATTTGCACATCACTTCTACAGTGTTCTTAAGCTCATTGAAAGGAGAGTTCATTCTCACTAACTCCATCCCATGTATTCCATTTATTGCCCTCCTCCAGCCTCCAGCGTCCTCCTCCCCTAGCCCTCTGAAACTCATCTTCGTGTACTCACCAAGAAACCTCCTCATCACCAAATTAAAAGATTTTTTTTCTGTTCATATCTTATGTAGCTTTTCTAGAGCAGCTGACTTTCGCAATCATTTCTTTCTTGAAAGTCTCCTCTTGATCATTCACACTAGTTTCTCTTCCTCGGCCTTACTTTTAAATCCTGGTTGACCTCAGAGTCCAGTCTTTTGTCCTCTTGCCTTTATTCTCTACCACTGGTTCTCTACCAGGGACAGCTGTGCTCCCCAGAGACGTTTGGCAATGTCCAGAGACAGCCTTGGTCATCACAAATGGAGTGCTCCTGGAACCAAGTAGCTAGAGGCCAGGAATGTTGCTAAACATCCTACAGTGCACAGGACGGGCCCAGACAGCAAAGAATTATCCGCTCCTAAATGTCAGTGGTACTGAGATCCAGAAACCTTCTTGTGGCTTTAAAAAGGGGGCACTGGAGAGAGGGTGAATCTTGGTAGCTTCCCCTCCTCGGGGAGCTATCTCTGAAAAGGGGCACCTTCTTGGCAAATAGCATGGTGTAATGGAAAGGCAAAGGCTTTGTGGTCAATGGATCTAGGTTCAAATCCTAACTCTCCCATAGCAGAGATCATTATTTCTACTTTGTGGAGTTGTCTTGATGACCAAATCAATATCAAATACAGAGTAGATTCATAAATGCTAACTTTTCCCTTTAAATCACATAGCAGATGTCCCCCTCAAGGCTGGGCTTAGTTTACCATGTAATACCTGCAAGGTACCTGCTGCACAATAAGAATTGAATAAATATTTGCAGAAGGAAATATGAATAAAGCCACTTTACCTCTTTAAGAGGTTGCTTGCCCTGAGAGCTTTCTATCTAGAGGTGGTTTTCTTCTTCTGCCCTTGTTGGACCTTGTTTAGAGGTGAGTTTCGTAACTCTAATTGCATTTTATAGCCCAGCCCCATCAGCATAATAACCAGTGGGGCTTTATGAGGTCATTGGCTTGGCATGTAACCCTCCAATTAGAGAGCAGGTGACTGCCCATAATATGAGGTAGTAAACATGGACAGCCTTGTTCTCTTGTAGTTATAGCAAAAGTAGCAAAGGAGGATTTCAGAGGCCTATGTGGTACCTCTTGGTCCTTAGTATTGATACTAACTGTAAAAGGAAAGCTTTACATATTTGGGGGTCTCTTTCCTCTACTTTTTTGTGCCTAATAAGAAGGTATCAACCTAACCTAATTTTTCTGAGATTCAAAGAAAGAATCACAATGGTTTACTTCTTCGGGGTTTTGTGCAATGTAAAACAGTAATATTTAACATATTCACCTGTCTCCTTCAGACTTACTCTCCACATGGTCATCAAGGTAAGCTTTTGGAAACCCAAAGCTCATAATGCACTATCCCCTACTTCCTATTATATTGGGATAAAACAAAAATTTTATAACATGGCATATAAATCCCCATTGGTTAGGCTTCTTTATCCTCTGCTATTCCTCCTTCATGCACTTCCCTTACTATGGCAAAGCCCACTCATAGAGTTGTGTAGCTCTCTGCCATGGTCCTTGGCCAGGTGATACAATTGTTCCTTTATTAGTGTCCTTCTTTGATTAACATCAATCTCTCTCTCATAAACTCTTTGCTCTATAACAGCAGGGACTGTGTGTCTTCTACCCTTCTATTATATCCCCAGAGCCTCACACATAATAGCTACTCAGTAAATACTTCTTAAATGATGAATACTTGAGCAGAAGAGATTATATCATTAGTAGTTACCATTTCTCGACTTCAGCTTTGGACCTAACCAAAGCCCACTTTTGTTAAAATATGTAACTACCAGTTCTAAACTAAAGGAGATGTGAGCTAGAATCAGAACGAGTTCATTGATGATGACGGTGATGGATAATACATGGATAATATTAATATATAATTAAATTAATAGAACAATTTTACCTAATAGTTAAATCTTAGTATTTATTGAGTGCTCACTCACTGTGTGCCAGGTAGTATGTTAGGTAATGGAGATAAAATATGGAGCAGACACAGTGACTCCCATGTATTATCTCATTCAATAGGTCTATTAATTAGGTACGATTATTTTCCCACTTTATGGACGAGAAATTGTGGAAGATTAAGTAAAGTCATGATCATACAGCGAGTAAGTTGCTGATAGAGCAGGTATTTGAACGCTGAGGTGACTCCAAAGTTGTTAACCATTAAATCATATAATTTTTAAAGAAAAGAGATTAGGGGAGGGCTAGTGCATCAATCTGAGGAAGTAATATCTCTCGGCAAACTCTGCAGATACTAACAGATCCACCAGCATCCAGAATGAATTGGGAATCACTGCGTACCAGTCACTGTTTTGGGTGCCATAGATACATTTTTTCTAATCTCCAAAAGATTCTACTGGTAGGAATTACTCTCCACACCTTACAAGGCTCAGATGGGAGGAAAGGGCAGGGAGGAGAGCAAAGCAGGTGGGACACTTGAAAACTTCCAGCTCCAAAAGTCTTTACAATATAACTTTTAAATTGTATCTTAAAGGCAGGAAAACCTTTTGAATTCAGACTCAATAAACTTAGAATTTATAATATTGAGACACTGAATCATGTACTTTTACAACTGAGAAAAACCTGAGAGATCATCTAGTCTAAACCCTTCATGGGGCTTCTGATTAAATATAAAATTAGATAAATCTTAGGTAGCTCAAAACTTTTATTTTATTCATGTAATGTCATGATTTATAAGCCAATCCCAACTTGCCATTTTAAAAGACTTACTCAGTTTAAATGAATTAGTAACCACTTCAATCAATTTATAACTACGATTGTGTGTAAGAAAAGTGTATTTCTTTATAAATATTTTACATTTGTAATAGTGACTAATTCAGATAGGAGGTCACCAACAGGGTTCCTCTGAGTGGAGGAATGAGATATGAATGAGATTTTATTATTCAAGGAAGTCTCAAGATCTGAGGCACACATATATTACGGAGTTGAAAAACACATTCCCAAAGTGAGATGAAAGTCTTCCTTCCCTGCTTCTTCCCTCCTTCCCTCCCTCCTTTCTTTCTTTTAACCCCATGCTACTGCTGCATTCTATTGTCTTGGACAAGTGAGGATAGCTCATATTTTAAAGCTTTAAAGTCATCTGTAGGATCTAGAATGCTTCTGGCTCCCCAGGCCATTCAAAAGAAATAACTTTGCATAGAAAAAATGACATTGTTGGTGAAATTGAAGGCTCACCTGAATTTACTTTAATGGGGGACCCCCACTCCCGAGGGGGAAATGTCGGCAAAGATATCACTGGGAGCTCAGAGGAAAATATTATGTTCTAACCTTTTAAAAATTAATCCAACTATTAGCAGGGATCCCAACTGTATTTCATTCAAGCCATAATCCAAAAGGTATGATGATTAAACCAAGACAAATGTAGTGTCATAAGCAAATGTCATGCCATAGATTTACCTACCAACAAGACATTGGCATAGTTCAGGTCAGAGGTTAATTAAAGACATCGAAAGGTCATTCTGTGATTAGGTGAAAGCAGAGTTTTAATAGGGCATCAGTCCGACCCACACTGACAGAAGATTTATTCCGGCCCCAATGACACCACCACAAATCCCGCTGATAACAAGAGCCTCAATATTGGACTGAACAGAATGATGAATGGAGCACATATCTCCTCACACTTCTCATTACAAGCTCTTTCACTCCTGGTGGCACTTAGCAGCATTTATTTACTGGGGTTTGAAGGTATGGGACAGCAGGACGGTATATCTAATACTTTTAAATGTAGACTTGTGATATAAAAATGAAACAAGAGATAAGATTAGGTCTTTGAATAATTGCACAGCTTTTCTTCCAAGATTATATTCACTAGTACTAACATTATTTTCCCCCACTAATGTTCTTCTGGTGTGTGAGCAATTCAAGAAAATTAATTGTCTGAGGCAGAAGGTCAGGGGGAAAAATTACTGATAAGCATTAAACATGCTATAAAATAGCACCTCACCACATTCTGCCTTCCGTAGCCCTCAGGATGTGAACAAAAGATAATATAAAGAAAAGGATATACACATTTCCCCCTATGCCATATTTAGGGTTGTTTTGGTGCTGTTCTTATTTGGATTGAGTTAGGTATAGGATCTAGAAAGAAAGCCAAATAAATGAAAAACAAATAAAAATCATCACACAACTTATAATATTGCTCAGCTGAAAGCAAAATGTAAAAGAAAACAAAGCCCTGATGAATAACGTTTACTTTTTCACAAAACTCCTTTTCAACATGTTATATATTTATCAAAACACCAGAGTGTAAATTCTGTGAATAAGTCCTATCATGTCTCCACCAGCAGACACCATGAGAATTATAACTACGGAAAACTGTTAATATTACAAAAAGGCTACTGTCTGCAGATTCGAACATACCAGCTGCTGTAATTTCACAATCAAAAGATTGGACTCTTTCTGCTTGGGCCACCAGGCCCAGGCCAGACTAGGGAAGATCACATCACCCCTAACTCCAAGTCGGTCCTCACACATATTCAGAAACCAAGATGAGTAGGCCTGAATGGAAGTCGTGGAGCTGGAGGCTTGCTGCAGGAGACCTCTGAGAATGTCGCCTTCCTTTTTCCCCCAGCCAATTGTATTCATGGGTAGAGAACAAATTGCAGGTGGATTTACATAAAGTCATAATTCAGCCCAGCACGTACAACCACTTGGAGCCATAAGAATGCAGATGTGTGTGCGTCAACCAGGCACACAACTTTAGGACCCACTTCTTGGCACCGAACAAACTAAATAAGCACTTTGAGTGGCTGATTGAACCCCATCTGAGAGTAGACAAGCTGCTAATCATGAGGAGGATTTCCTTGTTGGCTTTTATGACTTTTAACTTAGGATTTTCATTTGCCTTGACAAATGCCAGTTGGAGAAGTCTTCAGACTAGAAAATATGGCCATGCAAAAGAGCTTCTTGTCCCCTCCAGTTGGATCTATCTGAGGCTCATATACATAGGCAACCTGTAGTATTCAAATGAGAGGCCACTGGGGACCAGTCCTTGCTGGGAACCCAGGTCTCAGCCAGGCCACTCATTTCACCAAGTGGCCATTAGCAAGATCACTATGGTGGCCATCAGAAAACTATATTGATCAATTTCTGCCTGTCCACATTCTATCTGCTAGTGCTCACAGACCCTTCGGTAGTGTGTGTGTGTGTGTGTGTGTGTGGTAGCTGGAGGTAGCTGGAATCAGTATATAGTAGAATGGGGGAAAGTAGTAAAGTTGTGCAATTTGTGTATAGAGAGTATAATATTTTCCAGATTACTAGGAAGAAATGTTCCCCTGAGGTTTTATTTTTATTTTCAGAGAAAACTTCAAGTGAACCGATGTAAATAGCCTGTGCCCACTTCCCACTGCAAACCACTAGGCTGAAATGACATGAAAATAATATGATATTATTTACTCTCTCTTTTTCAGTACCAGGAATATCTTACGGGAGAATTTGGGAAAATTGTACTCATTCAAAAAATCCATTAAAAAAATCCATTGATGAACTAATGTTTATTGATAACCTATTCTGGGCTAGGTGTTACAAAGGACTGAAAAAATGTACACATCATAGACCCTGTCCTTAGCGGGCTTAAGACTCACTGAGAAGACATTCAGAAACATCAAAAGTATGAGTCCCAGCACAAAGTGAGTCTGTATCTGAGAAGTACTAAAGAAACAGTATAGAGTTTGGCAAATTTTTCTGTAAAGGACAGATAATAATTACATTAGGTTTACATATTATATGATTTCTGGCTCAACAACTCAGTTCTGCCCTTGTAGAGAGAAAGCAGCTATAGACAATACTTCGATTAATGGTGTGGCTGTGTCCCAGTGAAATTGTTATTTGCAAAAATGGATGGCAGGCTGCGTTTGCCTGGAGGACCAAGCTTTACTCACCTCTGGTGTAGCCATTAAGTAGTATGGGTATTTAGAGAAAGGAGGTAGGAGTGTTAATGTGGGTGGGAAGGAAAATCTTCATGAAGTAGCAGGAGATTGAAGACTCTAGGAATTAGGCAGAGAGGTGATATTCTTGGTGGGAACACTAAACAAAGGCTATGTATAGTAGGAAGGTTCTGTGTTGGGGTGGGTGGGAGTAAAAATAGAAAAAAATGAGCTTCTCCATGACAGCAGCCCAAGGGGGAAGGGCATTTCCTCTTCTGACAAGTGATTGCTGAGAGATTAAATGCACAAATAGGTCCTGAGATGCTTATTCCTAAAACCACGGTGCCCCATTTAGGTCCTTTGGCTCCTCTACCAGCCTGAGTTTCTAGCCTATCTCTTTTTGCAGGATTGGCATTTCAGGCTCCAGGGTACAGAGGTGTCAGCTCACAGAAGAATGAAATTCATTGTATGACTATCTGGGAAAGTTCATTTACAGTGTTTTCTCTCTGTTGTCAAGAGCTGCACACCAATCCATATGACCAAGGTAGTTCTAAATGTCTGTGTCTCTGATGACAGGAGCTCCCAGTTCAAGCCAAATGCTAAACCAAAAGGGTGTCATTTCTTTTTTTTTAATTTAATTTTTTATTTAAATTCAATTTAATTACTATATACTGTATTATTAGTTTCAGAGGTAGAGTTCAGTGATTCATCAGTTGCATACAACACCCAGTGCTCATTACTTAATGCCCATCACCAGTTACCCCACCCCCCAGCCACCTCCCCTCCAGCAACCCTCAGTCCATTTTCTATAGTTAAGAGTCTCTTATGGTTTGCTTCCCTCTCTATTTTCATCTTATTTTATTTTTCCTTCCCTCCTCTATGTTCATCCGTTTTGTTTCTTAAATTCCACCTGAGTGAAATCATATGGTATTTGTCTTTCTCTGACTGACTTATTTCGCTTAGCATAATACCTTCTAGTTCCACCCATGTTGTTACAAATGGCAAGATTTCATTCTTTCTGAAGGCTGAATCATATCCCATTGAATATATATACCACATTTTCTTTATCCATTCATCTGTCGATAGACATCTGGGCTCTTTCCATAGTTTGGCTATTGTGGACGTTGCTGCTATAAACACTGGGGTGCAGGTGCCCCTTCGAATCACTATGTTTGTGTCTTTTGGATAAATACCTAGTAGTGCAATTGCTGGGTCATACAGTAGCTCTATTTTTAACTTTTTGAGGAAACTCCATACTGGTTTCCAGAGTGGTTGCATCAGCTTGCATTCCCACCAACAGTGTAAGAGGGTTCCCAAAAGGGTGATATTTCTAAAAGTGCATTAATCAGAACACTAGTTTGGCCAGATGATTCTGGAAAAAGAGGGTTCTTTGGTGTGAACTATGCTTCCTCCTAGAGATTGACCAGGTAAGTCAGAAAATTAAAGGACACGAGAAGGCCTGTTGCAAAGAAATCTGTTTAACTTGCATAACCATGAATTTCCCAAACATTTCACCACAGAATCTTTTTCCATGAAGCATCAATGAACGTGTCATGGAACCCATTTTGGAAAACAATGCTTTAAAGAAACAGACATAGGAATAAATACTGTGAACATTTTCTAGTCATGGCTTCAAGTTCACATGAAAGACAAAGGGGGTTGGTGAGAGAGAGATTTAAAAACTCAAGTGACGCTTGAAGGGTGTAAGTGTAGGGTGGAATGGAGTCTTCTTATTTCTTGTAGCTATTTAAAGTCTACTGTTCCCAACAGCCCCACAATGTTTCAATTTCAGGTGAACAGGAGTACTAAAATGCCAAGATGGGATAGCAAAATATGGGAGCAGGTTATTTAAACTTATTTTCTTCTTTTTCCTCATTGTTGTTGATGTTTAACTTCTGGCTTTTTTCCCTTCTTCCTTTCCTTCTGGAGCCTTTGTTGGACTGAAAGCATGAAAATGATTGTCATCCTGAGCTATTCTTGGCAGGCAGAACTGAGCTTGGAGGGAAAACAAACGTATGATTAGCAAGTACATAAACATCCCCATCCAGGCCTAACTTCCCTCCTCTGTAGAGCAGAGGAGAGCTGTGCAGAGGAGCGAAGCAACCAAGAATTCCATTGCAGTATCTGGAGAATTCACTGGGAAATTCTGTGAAATTTGCTCCTAACAAAGTCAGACATTACCATCTAATTAAACATGCTCTTATGTTGAAGAGGCTGTACTTAACATTTCATAGCGTTTTCTTTTTTTCCTTCTGTGTTTCCAGGACGTACTAATTTTTATGAACTGTATAGCTATCTAATTTTGTTAGCTCATTCATTTAGTAAGTATTTATTCAGGTCGTACTGTATATCAAATACTTGAAAATCAGTGAAGAATATGACAGGATCCCTGCCTTTGAGAAGCAGATGTTCAAGATGGGGAGAGAGACACAGAAGCTAGTAAATGCAATCAGGTGTTCTAGATGCATGCTAGATCTCTGTATAGGTAGGGGGCAGTTCAAGGGAAGCAGTTATCAGTTCTATCTGGAAGTGCCAGAAATCTCATGCAGGGGCTGGACTTAGAACCAAATCTTGAAAAATGAGCAACAGGCCATGTACCAGACAGATAGGTATTCACGTGATCCAGAAATGTTTTGCTGGTTAGTTCCATGTGCATTTAGTGATCCGAAAATCCTTGCACCCATTCCATCTCTATACCATCTTGTAGTTGAGAATATTTTATCATCGGGAATCTGTATTTTTCTTTAAAGGTTTTACTTATTTATTTGACAGAGATAGAGACAACGAGAGAGGGAACACAAGCAGGGGGAGTGGGAGAGGGAGAAACAGGCTTCCCGCTGAGCAGGGAGCCTGATGCGGGGCTCCCTGATGCGGGGCTCGATCCCAGCACCCTGGGATCATGACCTGAGCCAAAGGCAGACGCTTAAAGACTGAGACACCCAGGTGCCCCTCATCAGGAATCTTTAAATTGAAATGCATGAACCCAAGGTGGTGGGTGTTCAAGATGATCCACTGGACTATGGAAAGAAAAAGCCAGAATTTAAAAATTTCATCTCGTCCCTTTACATTTCTAGTTTTGAGTTTTATAATGTGCATATGGAAACCATCATACATGTTTATAACTTATAATTAAATATCCATATGTTGGAGGAGCATGGTGCAAATTTTTTTTTTTCACTTATTGGGTACATGGTCAAAAAGCTTTGTAGACCACTATTATTCATTATTCATCTGTGAAGTGATTGCAAGTGTCTTAGATTTGTCTTCTTTATTCAATAGACTATTCCTCAGAGTTTCCTTAGACAATTTTTTTTAGTGATAGTAGTATACAATTTTGTGCCTCTATTATGTTCCAGGTTTTATACTAGGCACTTTCATAAAGTACCTCAGTTTACTTTTCTAATAGTCCTAATGAGATTGAAATAACTATCCCATAATGTGATTGAAAAATTCAGGAGCTTGGAAGTTTAGTAAAGTCCTCCAGATTAAAAGGTGGCAGAACCAGGGTTGAAATTAGAGGTAGTTTGATTTAAGTGACAGTGTGTTGAACAATTAACAATTACCTTTTCTAAGTCAATGGCAATAAATTCCTAATATGTTTTCTTTGTTTTGTCGAAGGTGTTAGAAATTAAGTATTCATAGTCTTTCTGCTCTAATTTTTCTATGAAAGTGTGTATGCCTGTGAACAAAAGTGAACTCTGGTGCTTATTAGATTTATTCCTAAGCCTTTTCTGATTGCATTTGACTTTTGAAAATGTACTTCTCCTTTGAACTAGAAAGAATTATCCATCTCCGATAATATAAATAGGAAACATGTCTTTAGTACTTACTATATGTCAGACATTGTAAAAAAAATCTTTCCATATAACAGCATATCTCCAGCTAAGTTACTCCTCAGGTAAGAGCTAATAAGTAATGCAGCCCAAATTCTAATCCAGGCAGTGTGACTCTGGCTTTGGGACCCATGCTATGCTCTTAACATTAAGCTATGTTTCCTCCTCACAAAAGGGCACAGAGTTGCCTGAACAAAAATGTTCATTGCGGTGTTATTTGCAATAATGAAAAATTGGAAGCAACCTAAATGCCCACCAACAACGTCCATCACTATATTACACTCCTTGTGGTACCTCCATGTGGAATGGAATACAATAAATGCTATGCAGCCAAGAAAAATGCTAATTGTATGGGATTCTTAGGACAGCCATAAGGAGTTTCCACAAACTGGGTGGCTTAAGACCAGAGGAATTTCTTCTATCACTGTTCTGGAAGCCAGAGGTCCCAAATCAAAGTATTAGCAGGGCCACACTGCCTCTGAAGGCTCTGGCAGTGGGGGGGGTGTGGAGGGGGACATTTTTTGCTTCGTCCTGCTTCTGGTGCCTTCAGCTGTTCCTTGGCTTGTGGCAGCATCCTCCAAGCTCTGTCTTGTCTTCACATGGGCCTATGTCCAAATCCCCCTCTTTTTCCTTATAAGGACACCAGTCAATGGACTTAAGGACCCTATGTACAGAGTGATTTCATCTCTTGGGGCACCTGGGTGGCTCAGTCGTTAAGCGTCTGCCTTCGGCTCAAGTCATGATCCCAGGGTCCTGGGATCGAGCCGCACATCGGGCTCCCTGCTCCGACTCTCTCTCTCCCACTCCCTTGCTTATGTTCCTGCTCTCACTATCTCTCTCTGTCAAATGAATAAATAAAATCTTAAAAAAAAAGAAAAAGAATGATTTCATCTCAAGACCCTTAAATAATTAAAATTTCAAAGACACTATTTCCAGATTAGGTCACATTTTCAGGTTCTGGATGGACATGAAATTTGGGGGAACATAACTCACTATACTCATTTAAACCTATATTTATTGAGATGCAAAATGAAATATTATTAAGGAAAAAATCCATGAAAAAGCAATATGCCTGGTATGATTTCATTTTTGTAAAAAAGTGTATGTTAACATGCGTGTGCCCATGCATAGAAAAATGTTCAGAAAAGTACACACCAGAATGTTAATACTGATTATCTCTCTGCCACAGTATTATGGGTAATTTTTGCTTTTCTCTTCATTGTCTCCCATAGAGTCTTTTTGCTATGAAAAAATCAGAAAAACAATTTCTGGGTTTTTTTTTTTAAACAAATCTATGTTTGACTCAAAATTTCCCAAACACTTTAATGACAGAGTACAAAATCCTATTGGTCTTAGACTTTTGATGCTTACAGAAAATCACTTCAGGGAACAGTTAAAAAGGATTTGGCTTTTTGTTTGCACAGAAAAACATTTTATCAGCTCTTCCCAGGTTCCAAACCTCAAGTCCTTTGTCACTGCCCATCTCCCCCCGACACCCCCTACAAAAACCTTCTAAACTCAATTTTTTACCTCTTGGTTATGGTCATACATCTTTTTTTTTTTTCTCCATAGAATCTTCAGATATTAGACAAAGGGTTTTAAAAGTATTTTACAGTGTGACTCAATATTGCTTTAATTTTTCCATATGCAAAAACTCACCTTCCCACCAATATTGTGACTCAAGATGAAGAGCGCATCCTACTTCTTTGTTTTCTCCTATTGTGATAACCTATCTCTGAATGCTGAGAAAACGTGGTTATCTGAGAAACTAGTTTTTCTACACAAAGATACCTTTTTATTAAAATAACTGTTGAGCTCCCATAATGGTCTGATGTTTTATGAGAAGCTGAAAGGCTTTCCCCAGTACCGATGCCTTTTCTTTGAGGCAAATCTGCTGTTTCTCTTGGTGTGCTCACTGTTGATCTGTTACCGTCAGTTCTTTGGGTGGAATTTCTGTACTTGGCTATCTCTGCGGTCCGAGTTCCAGTCCCTCGCGATGTTCACACTATTTTTGTCATCACGTTTGCAGTTTATTTTCATGAAAAATACATTTGGGGGTTCTAAACATGGAAAATAATGTTGAGAACATTAACAGATACATATAGTCAAATATACTATGATATTCCTGTCAGGCTGAACATTAACAGATCCATATAATCAAATATACTATGATGTTCCTGTCAGGCTGAGAACTCTCTGAAAGCACAAACTGGGTTTCTCCCTTCTGTACCCCCGTGTCCACTACCCTATCTGGCCTAGCATTCACTAAATGGGCTTGCTTATATGGCTTTCAAGACACTAGACCTCCCATCAGCTTATTCGGCTGAAACTCAAACTATTATTTTCCCATCATGGATGGGCAGTGACAGGGCCTGGCAGCCCAAGGAGAAAGAGGGCCAGCAGATTCTTCTGACCTTGCTTCTCAGTGTACAAACTTGTCTCTAGGATACAGGGCATATGAGTGTCTTGGTCCTTAGCTCTGGGCACACTTGCTTTGAAGCTGTGATTTAGGGATGCAAGACAGTGAGCAATGGGAGGAGGAGTTTCTTCAGTGAACATTTCTTAATGAAAAGGATTAAGGATCAAGGATATGTTGTCAGTTCCCCCCCTGTATTCTACCCCAGCTGTCAGTCAGGCAAAACATTTGGAACAGCCTCTCTGCTTCCATGTCCCCAACCAGTGTCATGTGCATTCTCTACATGAACACTCTGTGTGGTGCCTGGGACCAGCAAACCCACCACAGACAATGTCCATGAACACCCCCCCCCCACACACACACACAACTTCGAGGAGGAGTGTTGATATTGACTGTATTTGTATATTTTTTGGTGAGTGTGTGATGGCAGAGGAGTCTGGAGATAGCCAGGGCCACACGGACTCAGGGTTTTTAGAAAGTGGGCACAAACACTGGATGGCATTTTTCCAGCAGAGACAGTAAGATCCCAGAGGAACTTCGGTTTACACTGTGGGGGCAGGTGCTGCCTCCATGCAAGAGGTAATTCCCTCAGCAGAGTTAGTAAGGCAGAATCCTAAGTGTGGAGGAAATGCTCCATCCCTTTCCCTGACCACGTAAAAGATGGAGAGTGCCAGAGCTAGCTGAATGTTCATTTTGTGATTACTGGCATGCCTGAACTTGGTATTGTTTTAGCAGTTGTCTCTCTGAGAAAGGAGGTAACATGGTGAAAAGAGAGTACAGATCATTGGGTGGCTTCATCCAGAACAGTCTTCAGGATAGTATCAGGAGTAGAACACAACTTCCTGCTAGAAGAATAAAACAGAAAAGGAAGCAGCTGAGTCAATTGGGAGGCTGAATAACTGAACAACATTCTGCATAATTACTGGAGCAGGAAAGAAATGCCCGTGTTGTTTGCATCATTTCTTGCTTCAAAAAAGAGAAGTTAAAAACCCTGATAAAGACAGATGTAAATTTTCTGTTTCAGGACTCCCAGCTGACACTGATAGATTCCTGCTAAAAAAAAAGAGATGTTTTCCAAAAAGTAAAATAAAATCTCATTGCAAAAATTGCAAAATTGCAAAGGAGGAGAAAAAACTAGCCTCAGATTTGCGAGAAATACCAATCTTCAAAGTCCATTATTCAAAGACCTTGTACATCAATACTTGATTTGAATTATGGAGCTGGGTTGTACCTTCATTTACATGGTATTTCCCCAAGTAGCCAGATAATATCAATAGCTTGCATTTATATGACAATCATCTTCCCAGATGGCTTCATTAAATTGTATATTTTATGAGACCCACTTTCTGAAATGTGGTCATCTCTGAATGAGAATGATGCTCCTGGGTAACTCGGGGCAAGGGAAAAATCGTGTTTTGCATTTATGCTGTCTTTCTATCAGTGATCATAAAAATCTTCAGTTAGCAAGCACTTCCTGAGCATCTGCATGGGCAGAGCCCGAGACGAGGCTCTATATGGTAACATACGGAAGATTAAAAGGTGTGGTCCCAACCCTCCAATACCTCAGTCTTTGTTAAGAACAATCTTTCTGTTTCACAAAAGTGAAAACTTGTGGCCAGAGAAGTTTAGAGAATTGGTACAGGTCCTGTGCTCTATTTGTTCCAATAATGGGAGTCGAGGTTTGTTTCTGGGTTTGGGTATGAGTGATTGATTTTGTTACCAACATCTTAAAATGTTTCAGTATTTCGAAGTTGTATTTAAGTGGAAAGTGTAAGGCTTTGCTTTTAGTTAAGCTTTAGGTAAGCTTTAGTTCCTAAAGAAGGGACATGAAGAAGGATCCTTTATTTGTTAATATAGATTTATACAGATTGCTAAAGTACCTAGGACTGTGGTAATTGTGCTGAGGGCACCAAAGAAGAGTGTGGCTGACTTGGAAAGTCAACTATTGCCTACATGTGGTGGTTTCAAAGAGAAAACTGCACGTATCTCTTGAATAAAGACTTAATTTGGTGGCTTATCTCTCTGCCTTGTAAAATCGTAAGGACCCCTGGTAGAAGGAACACATTTAGCGATGCCCAACATGATGTTGGGGCATATGGACCTTCAGTCCATAAGGATTATGAGGACGTTACATTGGCTGGATAAATTTATCTGAGCCTTTCTTGAGAACTTAGGTTTTAAGGAGTTTGGACAGGGAGTAGGATGGAGAGGGGAGAGGGTAGGGATAGTGGATGAAAGAAGGGAAGAAGTAATAGTGGATGGAAGAAGGGAAGAAGTAATAGTCCAGGGTAAAAAGAAAGCAAAAAGGAGAACCTACAGGGCTGGGAAAAACTTGTCTTCTTTCTAAGCCCTGTAGGGACTGCACTGATGTGCAGTATACTATATACCTGGAGATATGGGGATATAAGACTATTATGTTTAAAATACCTACAAGATCATACATCATGGTAGAAATTCCAATGCTAATACTGATCTCTTGGGATGTGGGGTGAGTCACTTCACTTACCTTAGATATCCTATCTGTTAAACAACAGGGTAGACTAGATGATCTCTAAGGCAATTTTCTATTCTATTTTAATGGGAATATGGGTCATTTGGAACAACAAGTAGGGGAGTGATTGTCCTGAGGCTTACTTAACTTGGTAAAGAGTAGGGACAATATTAAAATCTAAGGTCTTATAACCCTTTCTTGATGTACTACCAGAGCATTTTCAACACAACAGCCTACTGATCAAACTGTATTGAATTCTATACTTTCAACCTTAAAAGACCTCAGCCAAGTTCAGATGCATTTTGAATAATGGACGTTTCATCTCCATGGTAGATTACTCTGCATTTTTTTCTTTCCTAAGCTCTTGTTCAGAGATGCCTAACTTGTGGTTCTCCGAGTTGGTAAGAAAACTTTTAAAGTGTTTCATTAAAAACGGAACTGTTATCTACAAAATTCTAAATTTCAAAGCCTTTTCCCAGAAAACAAGAGTGCTAGATTATGGGGCGCCTGGGTGGCTCAGTTGGTTAAGCCTCTGCCTTCGACTAGGTCATGATCCCAGGATACCCGGATGAGCCCCAGC
This sequence comes from Mirounga angustirostris, assembly GCF_029215605.1. Classification (NCBI taxonomy): domain Eukaryota; kingdom Metazoa; phylum Chordata; class Mammalia; order Carnivora; family Phocidae; genus Mirounga; species Mirounga angustirostris. The sequence continues at coordinate 96,120,182 of NW_026991711.1, read as the reverse complement.
ATGGGGCTCTCTGCTCAGCAGGGAGTCTGCTTCTCCCTCTGCCTCTCCCCCTGCTCGTGCTCCCGATTGTGTGCTCTCTCTCTCAAATAAATAAATAAAAACTTTTAAAAAAAAGAGTGCTAGCTTATATGTTAAAATTCTAATTGCTGTAAGAATTCAGGAACTAGAAAGATCATAAATGGTCATAGGTATTCAGAAAAAGCTTCAAAGTAGAAATGGGGCTTAAAGTTCGGCCTTGAGGAAAGGTGAGACTGGAATTGTTGGAGAAAGTGGCTTTCTAGTTCTCAGAGTTTCTTAACAAAGAGCAGGACTTCCCAAACGCCGGTTTAAGAATCATTCTGGCTCAGAATGAAATTTTCACTGATCCATGACTGCCCAGAAAAGTAAAGAGCAATATAGTTAGATGTGTCCAAAAACTAAATATAAGCTATTTAAAGGACCATCCTTTATTTGAGACAGTGTCCTTCCTTTGTTTTAGTGTTAAAACCTCCTTTTATGAAACGATGTCATTGGGATAGTAGATGTTTTTACTTGGGGAAATAATGGCTTCGAATTTGGCCTCCATATGATCGTCTCTCTTTTTCCCTTTGAAATTTTATTGGCTACTGAAATCCAAAGATCTGGGCACCACCAGTTAAGTGAGTATTCTTGATATGTGGCATTTACTGCCGCCCTCACTCATGTAGGCCAAGAGGTCGAGTACAGCTTTCTAGCAAGGAAAAGGACCAGTGTGTATTAGGATTTTATTTACCTGTTCCTGTGGTATGTCATGGCAGTAGACGCTGATCAGGCTTAGCCATGATGTTGCTAGAGTTAAGTTTAATATGCTGGACGTAGGACATGTCCCAGGTCTTTCACTATATAGCACCCTGGAAAACACCATCTGCTTTGTAGCCTTTAATTTATTTTAAATCTTCATGCCACGTTGGCAGCAGGAGATCTGCCAGCCTGCTTACCAGTGTCCCTGCTTTGTATTGATTAAATAAAGGAACTTGTTCACGATCCTTCCTTATTCCATGGTTGTAGATTGCTAGATGGTTGGATTTTTACTTTAGTCCAGGCATGCTGAGTCCCTCTCGAAGAAGCCAACCTGGGGTGTTTAACATGCTCCTTCGCTCTTGCATTCAGGGTGGGACCTTCCCTCGAGGCCACATGTAAACAACTCATTTCCATCTGGAGGAAACAAGTGTGGGGACACAGTGTTTTATTACAACACTTCATAGTTTTCTGTTTCCAAAGTTGCCCCTTCCCACCCCCGTCCGCCCATCTCCTGGCCTCATATTAAGGAGTATACCAAGGAGTAGAAGGAAATTTTAATGGTGGTGCTAGGGCTGGTGCTGTGAAAAATTAGCTTTCTATATTTCCATAGGCAAATTTTATACATGCTTTTATTAGCTCACTATGATCTTTGAGCTGATATGGAAAAAAAAAAAAAAAACACTTTAGAAACACAAATTCTGATTTCATCGTTTTCAACTCAGAGGTAGAGGAACCAGAGGCCAGGTTAGATAGTGAGTAGCTCAAGGTCACCCAGCTAGTTAGCCGAGGTGCAAGGACTCGAAGTTGATCTAGTGGTGTCTCTCCTACCTCCCTCCAATACCCCACCGGAATTGAAATCATTGCAATAGTGACTACCAAGTACTTAACAATGGATATTTGTTGGTGGTCCTTTCAGTCTGTGCCGGGGTGGTTTTCACTTTTTCCCTTCATCAGCACAGGAAGGCAAGGACATTGCACTACCTCTAATATTTCATGCTTAGCTCTGGATTCCCTTGGTTTTATACTTCTGACTCTTCCTTCAGTTTCTTGTAGGGCTTTATGATTTAATTTAATTTCAGCTTATGGCTGGCTTTGGTACCCAGAAGAGTGGTAATTTGTCCTTTAAATTATTCACCCAGGGGAGTCAGTGTTCTTAGAAAGTGAGGGAAGAGAAGCTACGGGCTTCGTCCCCTCGGAGGGATACGTGACACACACTGATGCCTCACTCACTGGTTCTCTCCCCACAGTGCCTTATCTCCTGTGTTCAGCCCTGGTTCCTATAATACCTTGTATTTCTGCAGAGCTTTTCACATTGACAAATAAAGCAATTTATTTACACGCTGACTCATGACTAATTATACACCCACAAGTATACACTCTGGACAAGCAGCATTCCCCTACATTAAGTTCTCTGTAGGAAGGTGTCCTAGAGTTATTTGCCGAGAGAAACTTGGGGCAACAGTCTTGGCTCTGACATTCAGTTGTTCAACGTAGGGACAGCTTATGTGATCTGGGATGCACCTCTGGACCTGGTAGCTCAGGCCCGAGGTAGGTGCTGCAAGGGTTACAAAAGAAGGGAAGGAATGGGTCACCATGACCCTAGCAGATCTTGCTGAAGTTGCTGACAAAACCAGACAAAAACGTAAGCAACTACTTGTGAAGAACACAGGGTGTTCTTCTGTACCAAACACCCTGGCCCGCACAGATATACAGCTTCTATTTTATGCATACCCAGAGTCCAGAATGGAGAGATTGTTGCCATTTTCAGTTAAAAGATAATAAGGGTAAGAGATGGGAGTGCCTGGGTGGCTCACTCAGTCAGTTCAGCATCTGCCTTCGGCTCAGGTCATGATCTCGGGGTCCTGGGATTAAGCCTCATGTCAGGCTCCTTGCTCAGCGAGGAGTCCGCTTCTCCCTCTCCCTTTGCACCTCCTTCTGCTCAAATAAATAAATAAAATCTTAAAAAAATATGGGTAAGAGATGAATAAGATTAACAGCTACTATTTAGTGAGTGCCTACTAATGTGCTAAATCCTCTCTATATATTCTTTCATTTAATCTCACTGTCAGGGGCACCTGGGTGGCTCAGTCAGTTAAGCGTCTGACTTTGACTCAGGTCATGATTTCAGGGTCCTGGGATTGAGCCCCGCGTCAGGCTCGCTGCTTGGTGGGGAGCCTGCTTCTCCCTCTCCCTCTCCCTCTGCTCCTCCCACTGTTGTGCTCTCTCTCTCTCTCAAATAAATAAAAAGTCTTTAAAAAATTAATCCCACTGTCAGTTAATCCTACTGTCATCCCCATTATCACATAAAATTTACTCTTCTAAAGAGGTAAAATCATGTTCCCCAGATTACCCAGCTACCTAGTGAGGGAGAACAGGAATGAACTCTCAGGTCTGTCTGACTCTTCATCATGTGGTTATACCTTCCCCACCCTAAGAAGGGGATGAGAAGCATTAACAAGAGGTCAGTATCTAGCTTGTAAATGTTGAGTGGGGTTATGCAGAGGAAAGGGATTGCTAGCATTCCATTTATAGGCACTCTAAGAAAAGGAATGAAATATTTTCAAAGCTTAATCTTTGGCGATACAGTGGACTGGAAGCAATGGAAAAGCCCCTAATAAACTGATACGACTCCACAGGGTCCTCTCTGATGAATTCAAACAGAAAACAGACAAGCAATCATGTTCAAAGGTAAGACAGCAATGTAAGCCTGTAAGAATATTAGACCCTAATGGCCAGGATAGAGGGAAGTATATGAAACATGCTAAGCATCTGAGGATGTGTACACTTATGTAGAGAGAAGGAAGAACAAGTAACAGATGGCTTTGCCGTGTGGTGCCAGGGCTCTGTTTGCTGGGCTCTGTTAACCTGGTACCATTCTAAATACCTGTGTGCAAATTTTCTGACATTCCTCTCATTGAGAGCTGGAGTCTGTGTCTCCTTTCTCTGAATCTGGACCAACCTTAGCCATCGGTTGACCAAGAGAGGATGGCAGAAGTGATGCCATGTGACTTAAAGGCAATGAAGCTGCTCCCTGGTTTGATCCACAGCAGTGGATGGCTGGAACACCTGGTGGGAATGTCAGACCCAAGGAGATTGGCCAAAGGCAAGAACCCATTTGCTGAGGAGGGGCATTTACCCTTGGGGGACCAAAGCAGGAGCCAGAGAGTTAAGAGCAAAGAGAAAATCGGAGTATGGGGGAGTAGTAGGTCTCAGGAGAGAAGCAGAAGTGAAAGATGAAAGTAAGTCCGAGGGTCAGAGTGGAAACAGATCAGACTGTGAAGTGCCAGCATTTAGGACTGGAGTTGTGAACAATCCAAATGTAAATGGTTCAGGCCGGAGGTAATAAGTCACACAAAGCACGTTTTCATAGATGGCACAGAAGTGTGCCCAAAGTTTAAGGAGCCTACTACTTGCAGTGTTAAAAGAGTAGAGGAGGAGAGTAGAACCACTTCACTGCTTAAATTCCTATGCTTTCTCCAGCTGAAAGATTGCCAGAGAAGGAAAAGCAACCCTAATACTAGTTTGTAAAAGTAAGGTAGGGAAGAAAGCTGTAAGAAAGCACTGGCTGTTCAAAATGCATATAAGTCTCACGGCTTGGATGAGGCACATTTCCTAGAGAGTACAAGAATCTTGGGATAAAACCGAGGAACTCCTGTCAATAATTTCTGAAGAACCTTAAGAATTAGGGAAAACTGAAAATGGACAAATGTCTTATTCTCAAAGCAGAGGTGAATCCTGTGAGTTCTGGGAGATGGGCTTGACATCTGGGGAATTTTCTAGAACAAAGCATTAAAGAGATCATTTGCAAGCTCTCAGCAAAGGAATCGGCGTCAGTTAGTGAAGATGAAATAGTTAGCCTGACTTTCTAAATGCATTTGCCAGGCTGTAATGACACCACTCTGAATGAATATAAGCTGGGCCTATAGTAAACAGAATTCTTTTTTGATGAATGGATTCATGTCAAACCAAATGGCAGGGCTCTCTCCAGAGCCCACCACAGGCCTCTGTGCTTGGTGCTGTACTATGCAAAGTATTGATTAAGGACTTGGGATAAGATTCTGATGGCATGCTGATGCAGTCTGCAGGTAACACAAGGCTTAAGGGGGCTCATCATTATGTTGAACAGTGGAACAGTGGAAAGAAATGGTTTAAGAAGAAGAAATTCAACAGGAAACTCATAATCTCTTTTGTTTAGGCATCCACCCATCATCCTCAATGGAAAACATGGAAAAATCGAAACACCCCCAAATTCTACCCTCAACTATACAGGAACAGGATAGAGAAAATATGGTTTGTGCACATGGAAAGGATTTAAGAGCTGTTTAAATTTAACAACTCAATACAACTTAATAGTAGGATATGACTGCCAAAAATGCTACTGTAAAGGGGCATTGTGTTCAAGGAAGTATCTAAAATGGGGGATGTGGTGATGCGGCTTTGGTGTTTGTTCTGGAAGTAACCCTACGGAGGGGATGTTGGTAGTCTGAAGCATGTCCAGAAGAAAGCAACAATTATGGTAAGGGGATGGAGAACCTGTCATATGGAAAATGGCTAAACAAATGGTATCTTTAACGAGGACAAGAGTCTGTGGGGAGCTCAGAGCAGGAGGAGAATTTCACAATTTCAAGGTTGTCACATGAAGTGGTGTCAGTGGGTGGGAAGCCATCAAGAAGCTGGATATAGTTGAACTCCAAGAGGAACTTTCTTGCACCTAGAGCTCTGCAGAGATGAAACAAGTTTCTTTAAGAGGTGAGGAATTTTCGATCCTGGACGCATTCAACAGAAATAGGAACATCATTTGTCAAGGAGAACATCAAAGTGATTAATGGTAATACCCACATAACTATGACGTTTTATGACTACTTTATTACATGTATTCCTTATGACAAGAAGCACTTCAATGATGAGGAAATGGAGGATCAGATAAGGCAAGTCACTTGCCCAAGAATAACCAGCTGGTAATAGAGAGCAGAGCCTGGAACCCAGATATTCCTCCTTCTATGCAGCGCGCATGCTTTTCCTTTACCCCAAGCTCCCTGAAATAAAACTGAGCTCTCGGAGTGGACACCACAGCAATTTTTAAAATAACAGAGGAGCAATGGGACCTACTGGAGCTCAAGCGTCTAAGAAAGCCTCTGAAAATAGTGAGCATCACCAGGACTCTCCAAGCCATCATTGAGCCACACATATTATTTTCCAGCTTGGAATGTCTTTTCTACTCATGGTTTTATCATACTTCAATACTAACATTACTTTTATGAATCTAAGATCTTCTTCTGAAAAGTCTAAGTTCTTTTAATGATCTCTAATCACTATTAAAGCATTGATCCCTAGTCTTTAAAAAAAGCAATGCTTCTCAAATTCCAAAGGAAATAAATTTAAAATCATTTCAAGCGATGTCTTTATCTCTACAGAAAATTCTTTTGGTAGTTTCCGTTTTTGGCAAATGTGAGTCCCAGAAGAAATCTAAATCCAAGCCATTGACTTTCTGTAAGTGTGTTTTATGTCTGTTACATCACCTAGCCTTATATATATTTCTTCTGGGAAATTTCCAACTATTTGATTGTTTGTGTCTTCCATTTGTTATCAGATGAAATCCTCTGCTTTTGTGAATCAATTTATATACATATACACATATAATTGGCAAACCAGAGGAGGTTCTCTTCTACTTTTTTCAGTCTCTTATAAAAACAGTATATGCTCTTAGACAACTATAAGTCTAGCTTAATTTCAACTAGAGATTGGAATACACATTTCACCTTTGGGAGAGACTGAATCCTACGTAAGACCCCAGTGTGTGAATTCGATTAGAATGCAAGAGTGTCACACAACAGAAACAACAGTGTGGTGAATTAGCAAGAGAGAAATCCCTTAGAGAACACCTTGTTATGTTTTTTGACCGCAAATTGCAATGGGCCCTTGTAATAATTAATAGCTAGTGTCGCCTCTCTGTTCTTGGTCTCTATCATTGACTCTCTGACAAATAGTTTATAGTCTATAGTCTTTCCAGGTGTCTTCTCACCCTGATGTTTTATACCTCAGTGATTTTGTCTTAGAGTTGTGTTCTGCATTTGCTTGCTCATCCGTGGTGACCTTGTTTGGGCTTTGTTTAGTTTATTTGTGGCCTGATGATACATACCAAGCCTTACAGGGACCATTTGACTTTATATACATTCAGTTTATTGACTTTAGTTGCCACTACTTCCTAACAGTCCCCCAAAGCACCCTGACAGCATTACACAAAGATCACTACTAAAAGGTGACTGCCCTTCTTACTGACCTCTTCCTTCAGAGCTTTGGGGGTTCACCCTGCCCCTGTTCTCTGTCCTCCTCCCCTCTTTGGCAACATGTTGTTTTTTTCCTCTATAGCCAGCATTGATCTTACTAATAATCACAGATTGAAGCAGTGCAACCATGAGAACTCAGGTTAGTTTGCCTCCTTGTGACTAGATTAATTTATAAGCACCTCCATCACTTCGTCTCCCACCCCGACCCTCAATTTGTTTGCATGTGCTGTGGAGTTTGCCACCAAACAAAAAATTATAAAAGCAGGCTAAGGTCGGTAATTGCAGAAAACATTTAATGAGTTTATATCCAAGAAGATAAACATCCCTATTATAAAATCACCTCACATTTGTAACTATGACCGAACGGTTGGTAACTTCAGTGTATTTTCAGTCTAGAGTTATGAAAAGATAGACTGAATATTCTGGGCATATTATCAAGGAAACGTACAAAAATTTTATCTACAAATATACCAAGAATTATTATCATCTCAGAGTGTGTTAGGCTAATACAGTAGAAAAAAATTCTTTTTACATGATCTAAAAGATTTCAAGCATGGTTCTTAGATCAAGATGAATTCTATTAAAAAAAAAAAAAAGGACTGAATTATGAACCAGCAGATCTGATTTCTATTCTGACCCAACTGCTAGTAAACCTTGGGTGAGACTTTCCTCTCTGTGAGCCTCCCCTGTCTATCTCACAGCACTGAGAAAGGGTGTAAGAAGGTCTTACACTTAAAGTAAAATGCAGGTCTCCTTTCCCTGGTAAAGCAGGCTCCGTTCCTGGGGCTAGTTACCCCCTGCACATCCAGCTCCAGCAAGTAGATTTTGTGTCCATCAAGAGTCCACTGTGATTATTGCCAGTTATGTTGTTGTGACTGCATAATGTAATTCAAAATTTGGAAATTGATGAGGGCACCTGAGTGCCTCTGTCAGTTGAGGATCCCACTCTTGGTTTCAGCTCGGGTCATGATTGCATGGGTCATGAGATCAAGCCCTGCATGGAGCTCACCAGTCAGCATGGAGTCTGCTTGAGATTCTCTCCTTCTGCCCCTCATCCTACTCATGCGTGCTCTCTCTCTTTCTCAAATAAGTAATCTTTTAAAAAATTTGTAAATTGATTAAATGGAAATATTGAAAGGGCAGGTTTTTTTTCTAGGACAAATAAGTTAAAAGCTATGGGTGCTTGGTTAAGGTGAGTGTTACTAAAAAATGTGCACATGTATGAGATGTGGGCTAGACATTTGTAAAAGACTGGAAAGACATGCAGAAGAAGCATTCAATCCACAGGTATTTTGGACTCCATCAGTCTAAGAACACTTTAAACAAAATTAAAGACATGAAGTTTTTGAATTTACTGAGGTGGAATGAATTTGGAATGCTTTGCCTGAGGGTCAGCTTGTGCCTACATTTCCACAGGTACTTATTTATGTTTTTATTTCCTTCTGCTCTACTCATTTCCGTGTGTGGGTGGGGAGTGGCCTCACTTCCCAGTACCTTTACGCCAAAGGTGCTATCCTTTGCTGTCCCACCTTTTAAACCTGAGCTCTCTGAATCCCCAAATTAGCAGGCCCCAAGCTTTTACATTTGTCCTCTCGTCTGAAAAGTCTATCAAAACAGAATTTCAGTTTTTTTTCCAACCAGGAAAACATTTCAGGGCAAGTAGCTTTCTTGCTCTGCTTACTTCTCCAGGGTCCTACTTTCCCTTATATTTTGGCCTGGTAATCTTTCTTTATCTTCTCAGCTCTTTGATGATACTTAAAATATATTCCAACAAACGCTTTTGTTTTCAGTAGGAGGGCTTTTCTTTACCACCCGATCTACATTACATGGTATAGACTTTCTACTGGCCATCTGCTCATGACTCTTATTGAGAAACCAGACTGTCTTGGAATTGGTGCATCCCTCTGGAAGAGGTTGGTGCCAGGTCTGAAAGTAGAGAATGCCATAACTCAAACTTTTTCCTAAAGTAAAACTAGAACCACTGGGTCACTTTGCATTATATAATTCTTTCTCCAACATGCTAAAAGAGGTTATAAATTTTAAGGACAAATTGCTGGGAGGTAATAATTTAATTTCAACTCTATTTCTTGATTTTTTTCCTTCCTTGTTAGTATTTTGAGGAAACTAAGTTTATGTAAATCGTCTAATACAGGGCTTTCCAGTAAAATTTCATGCGATAATAGAAATGTGCTGTAATCTGCCCTGTTTACATGGGGTTATTGCACACTTGATACGTGTGACTACAGAACTAAGTTTTTAATTTATTTCATTTTAATTAATTTAGGGGCACCTGGGTGGCTTAGTCGGCTAAGTGTCTGACTCTTGGTTTTGGCTCAGGTCATGACCTCAGGGTCATGAGATCAGCCTGTGCTGGGCTTCACACTCAGCAAGGAGTCTGCTTGAGATTCTCTCTCCCTTTCCTTCTGCCCCTCCCCTGCTCACACTCACACTCACTCTCTCTCTCTAAAATAAATAAATAAGTAAATAAAATCTTAAATTAATTTAAATAGCTGCACATGGCTAGTGCCTGCCATATTGGACAGTGTAGATTCTAAGACAAATTTCTTTATGATACTTCAGGATAAATATTGGTTATATGACAGGCTTCATAAAAACACTTTTGTGACCATGGTCTTCTCTCCAGAAGATATGTAGTTCATTAAATCAAAATAGCAGCCACTGCTATTGACATAAAACAAATAATACAACAAAATACTAATTAACCCCCAAAATATTTATTGAGCTTGTATTATGAAATAGGCACCATACTAGGCATTGAAAAGTGTGCCATATGCCTGATGATGCTTCTGCTTTCTATGTAGATGTTATTGATTGACAGATGACAGAGGATTTTATAAACAGCCTTCACTGTAAAATACAACTTCATTCCTTCAACTTTCCGTAAGTGTACTAGACCGAAATGTTTGACAATATGTGAACATAGTCAAATACTAGCCCTGTGAGATGCCCTGAAGGAGGGAAAGAATCACATGTTCCATCGGACAACAGTGTCCTGGCATGTTAAAGGATTTCAGAATTCCCATATTGAAAATATGTTTCATTTTTTTCTAATCCAATGCTTACCAAATACAAATGTAGAACCCCATCCCCCTCCCCTCACAAACTACCTGTTAATATTGATTCTATGGGATACATTTTGAGAATTGGAGATTTATGCTAAGGAATTTTACAAAGCATAAATAATCAAAAACACTGGATAATCTAGGATAGGTTTTTTGTTTTTTTGTTTTTCAAAGTGGCATCTGCAGATCTTTAGGGACCATGAATATATTCTGAATATATTCTTAGTATTCCATAATTCCTCTGAAGAATTTTGAAATGATGTGATTTTACTTACATGATAAACTTCAAATATTAATACAAGCCTGTTCTGGATTATGTTGATCAACACATTCTAACAGAGTATTGTTACATGATTTCTCTTAAGATTGCCCTGTAATTGTTTTACATTGATTTGCAAAAAAAAGAGATGGATTTAAATGACCATTTGCCTCAAATAAAGGCCCAGTAATGGTGGGTTTACTATAAAAATAAAGGTTTAATAAAGAGAAGTGGTGAGAGAACTGAGCCATCACATGACATACAGTATTAAAAGCATGTTTTATCTTAAAATAATCCATTCTGGAGCAATGATTTAAATATTTACTGAAATTCTTCAAGTTCAAGAAAACACCTTTCACATTACGATTTGAAGCTTACTTATTTTATGCTTCTGTTCCTATTTATTTTGTAAGGGTTCTGGTTTATAGAAGTATATGGGCTTAAGCCTAAGAATTTTTTGTCTAGATTTATGTCTAGAATATTGTAATTTTTGTAGGTTTAAGTAATATTAGGATAAAATAATTGAAGTCAAAACTAGGGGTGCATAAATGTTATTTATGTGTGGAAACACTGCTCTAGGATATTTCTATTACATTTCTGAAGGCATCATATTGTGTTCTTAAATATTTAGCCAATATTTAAAATTGGTTTGCATTCCATGGCCATGCATCATCTGTTAAATTTGATGTGAGGCTAGGGAAATTCTGGAAAGTATTAAAAACTCATCACGGACGATCATGAGTTGACTGTATTTAATATCACTGCAGATAAAAATAGATTTATTGAACTATTCAAATATGGCAATGTCAAATTTGGTGGTTTTTTTTCCTCCCTGATCTCTATTGTCTTTTAAAAAAAATTCCATACATAGCATACACATTATACAAAGCTTGGTTTCAGCTACCACTTATAAGTCAGTGACTCCAGATCTTTATTTCCAGACTATTTGCTCATTTGAATTCCAGATGCACACTTCCAGTGGTCTACTAGATATTTCCATCTGAATGTTCAACAAGTATTTCAAGCTCATTGAACCCCATTCTTGTGTTCTTGATCTGGGTGTTACTTCCACTCAAACTCAAAACTCCGAAGTCATCTTCTACTTCTTTCTTTCCTTCCTTCATCCTCTCATCAATGTTCAGCAAGTCCTGCCAATTCTCTTTGTACCCCTGTCATTGTCTTAGTTCAGCCTACAATTGCAATAGCCACCTACCTAGATTTCCTGCCACCAGTTACCTTCCATGCCAATCTAGCTCAAAATTGGAAGGAAATACACAGAGTTTTCAGTTGACTTGCTTCTACCTTGTGTGAGCTGGCCTAGTTTCATTTACTGAGACTTCTGCCTTACAAGGCTTGAATTTATTTAAGGCACAGGCTCTGTCTCATTCATCTTTGTGTCCCAGTGTTTAACAAAATTCCTAGCATGCAAGTGGTGTGTGCTACATGTTGTTGAATGTAGACGGTGCTAATGGGCAGCTAAGAGCACAGGTTTTGGAATCAGATAGATCTAGATTAAGTTTCTGCCTCCTCTGCCACTTACTTAGTTGCTAAGTGACCCTGGGCAAATTGACTCTAACACAGTGATTCTCAGCTTTGGTTGCACATTGGGATTACACAAGGAATTTGTTAAAATGATTCAGCTCCTCTTCTCAGCCCAGTTAAGTCAGAATATATATGGAGGATGAGGCTCAGACACAAGAAATTTCAATAGATCCATGGGTGATCCTAATATGCAGCCAGGATTGGGTATCACAGCTCTTGGTCTTAATTCCTCATCTACTACATAATATCTATTTTAAAAGAGTTTTTGAGCAGGTCAAATGAAATTAAATTTAGCAGTGTCTGGCACATAGATTGAGTATGTGCTCAATCACGATATTAATACACAACCTCAATTTGTAACCTCTTCCTTCTCAATTGCTACCCCCCAGCGATTCTATCTTCTTTTCAATTCCTGGAATATACCAACGTTTTCCAGCTTTAAATAAATATTTAAACTAAAATAAATGCCTCTGTAGGCTAAAATTTTCCATAAGGATTTTCTTGAAGGCAATTTCTAAGTGTTTGAAAAAGATGGCTTAGGGGAGACATGAGCTGGATGAATAGAACTCATACTGTTTTACAGAGAGTCTTAATGTCAGGACATTTTTGAGATTGTTGTCTCTTTAGTATGTACTCTTCTCTTTTTCTTTTAAAATTCCTCATCCATCCGTATAATCTGCCCAAATCTTATTTTACTGGTGGTATAAAAACCTATAGAAGAGAAATTTATGGCAAATTTATGGCAAAATATCACCTGGGTGGCTCAGTTGGTTAAGCATCTGCCTTTGGCTCAGGTCATGATCCCAGGATCCTGGGACCCAGCCCTGCATCTCCAGCGGGCTCCCTGCTCAGTGGGGAACCTGCTTCTCCCTCTCCCTCTGCCCCTTTCCCCTGCTTGTGCTCCCTCTCGCTCTCCCTCTCAAATAAATAAATAAAATCTTTTAAAAAAGAGAGGGGCACCTGGGTGGCTCAGTCGTTAAGCGTCTGCCTTCGGCTCAGGTCATGATCCCAGTGTCCTGGGATCGAGCCCCGCATCAGGCTCCCTGCTCCGCAGGAAGCCTGCTTCTCTCTCTCCCGTTCCCCCTGCTTGTGTTTCCTCTCTCGCTGTGTCTCTGTCAAATAAATAAATAAAATCTTTAAAAAAAAAAAAAAATTTATGAGCTACAGGAAACAGAGTAAACAAGAAAGATCATATAAATACTTGCCTAGATGCATTTTGTTGCAGATTTAATTTAGACTTTAATTTTGAGAAATAAGTGTACTTATATAAAGGTTGGAAACACAAAAATCCATCTTATTGTTAACCACTCAAAGAAAAAAAAGAAGGTATTTCATTAACTGATACTTTTATGGAAAGCTCTTAAACAATTACGCGAGGCCCAAATTTCACCTAAAACTTTCCTCAAGACCACTGTAACCTGATCACATCCATATTACAGCACACCTCCTAACAAAGATAAGATTCTGTATTTCCTCTACTTTTTTATCCACCTCTAAAGCTCTTCCAAAGAGGTAGCTCAAAGTGTGCTACCTGGTCGAACTTGGGGAACGATTATCAATAAAAACCTTGCGAAGTGCTGTGGGATGGAGATGAGAGAAATATCAATCATGCTTTTATGATTTAGTAGGGAAGGGGAAAATGTAAAGAGTAAAGCCCGGCAAAAGCACAAGGTACTGAGTCAGCGTCTCCGGTGGGAGATCCGGCGGCCTGCGCTCGAGCCCTCAATTCCCTTTGGAGCAGAGGGACGCGCTGAGGGTCACGCCTCCCAGAGAGTGTGCGTGTGTTTGTGCGCGATTCTCTTACACCGCCCACAGGGCCTGGATACTCGTCACAACCCACGACTGCCTGGTCAGCAAACAACAGCTGACCTAGCCACCTCCCACCGTCTAAACAGTCCACACCTACAAGCAGTGGCTGGTTTCGGGCAAGCCGGAAGCCCTTTTGCCCCGTCTCACGGGCCTAACAACAAGTGCGGGTACGAACCGGAAGTTCCTCTGCCCCGATCGTCGGAGCACCGCCTCGTGGACTGCACAGGCGCAGTGGGGCTCCGGCGGAGTTGTGGGAGGGGAGGAGGAAGAGGCGGGGGGAGGAGGGGGGCGGCAGCCGGTCCCAGAAGATGGCGGAGGCGGGGGTGAGTTGGGGTCCCCCTGCGAAGCTCGGGAGATATGGTGCTGAGGGAAGCGGCCTGAGGAGGGGGATGGCCTTCGGGAAGAGGAACTGCTTGTGTTTTTGCAGGCTGGGAACCCTGTTGGCAGGTGCGGGTAGCCAGGACCACAGATGGGGCCTGAAGGGCAAGGGGCCCCGCTTACCTGGTGAAGGGTCGGCGAGGTCCGGAAGGAGACAGCGGGGTCGGGCGGAGGTCATGGGAGAGGCCGAGGCTCCCCGGACAGTGCAAGAGTGTCCGAGCGGAAAGAAGACTGGAGGACGGCGGGAAGGGCGACCCTGGAGATTTGATGAAGCTGGAGGTCGGCGAGCTGTCAAGCATAGAGCTGTCAGGACTTGGGAGGCTGGTAGCCAGGGAGACTCAGGCTGGGGAGGAGGATGGATCCAAAAAGGTGGCTTTTGTAGTAAGTTTAGAATCCGCAAGAAGGTATGTTGATACGGGGTTGAGGAGTGGGACTTTGGCATTTTGGTTTGGAATTGGACACCTTTGGAGTAGGTGTGTGGGTCAGTCCAAAGAGAACACTTGCCAGGACCTAGAAGTCAGCTGGTGATAAGCTACTGGGATTTTGGGGTTGCTCAGTGGGGATTGGCCATCTGGAAAAGGAAAGAGGTGTGGATGATAGGGGACGGGGGGTGGGGGTGGGAGGAAGTGTGCTAAAACCAGTGATCATGACCCATGCCGTTAATGTTGGAAAAAAGTTATAAAAGTATGGCGTTAGCTTGATAGTCTAGGAAAATATACCATGAAGGGCTTCCTGTTTTGTAGGATTGATGAGGAGATGCTTTAAGAAGGAATGGGTAGACTTGACTCCTGGGCCACTGAAACTGGCCCAGATCAGTATTGGCAATGGGGCTGAGGATTGCAGGGGAAGGCACGCTCCAGTGCTAGGTACAGGGAGAATGAAGGCAAACAGTGGCTAGATTGTGTTTTCCAGCTTTGGGGCTTGGCCCTGATTGCCACCCACCGAGTGAAAATGAATGAAGGGATACCTGACTAATAGGGTCTCCAGGGAAAAAATATTGGCCAGGTACTGTTCCTGGGACTCTTCCTATTTTCCGCTTTCATTCTTTCTCTGCCCATTATGTTGACTAGTGTGATTTTTTGTAGTTGTCAGTACATATCTGATACAAAGTGGAAGAGGTTGATTCTTTTTAAACTGACAACTGTTGTTTTTAGGAATGGTCTGCTGTAAAGGAAAGGAGAGAATGCAGTTCAGTAATTTGTTATCAGAAAATTATTCCCAAATGATAGAGTAACCTTTTTAGTGACTGAGACTTGACATTTAAAAGTAGTAATGGGATGTGAATGCTGCTTGTTTAATGGTTTCCGTGTTTGGGTCTTAACATAGAAAGGAAAGATGAGTTGCATTGTCTTAAGACAAAATGTTTGTCTTTCTAGAAGTTTTAGTGTGCATAGCCTATGATTCACATTTGTGTTTATTTATTTAAGGAGAGTTAAATTTTTTCATTGATATAAATGTATTTTTCCTGATGTTTATGCTTATTCTGTTTTGAGAATGCCATTATAATTAAGAGAGCATCTGATGAAAGATGTGAGGTAGTAATTTAGTTTTATTATTTAGTAGCCTATCTGACCCAAACACTTGAAGAGATAGGGTGATATGAGGAAAGAAATATACTTCTGTGGCTGTTAATCATTGGAAGATGAATGGTCTTGTTGGATTGAGGTGTAGAAATTGATAAAATACAGCCGTTTCTTAAGGTTACTAGAAAATTGTGTGTTTGTTGTTTTCAAATGCTTATTGCCTGAAAGTTGTTTCAGTGGAAGACATAAACTTTGATTTTCATTCACAAATGAATTCATTCACAAAGTCCTGAATCACTTATTACTTATTTTTTTTAAAGGAATAATATCACCCATTAACAAACGGCCATATAGCTGGATTAATGTTTTTCCAGTTTTGATGATTTGTTATTGATCTGTCTAAACTATTTGAACTATTTTTCTTTTTGTTCAGTAATGTACTTTATATAAATTGTAGGTCAGGGCTCAAGGAAGAATAAGAATTTCTTATATACTGTGGGAGATTTTTCTTTGTCAATTTTTGGGAAAAACCCCCCCACATTATTTTGGTATTAACAGTGGTTGATCAGCATGACTTTAAAAGCTGCCATTGTGTGGCGAGGTAATTGTTTTTGTATGGTGTTTGTACTTGGAGCAGTGTGGTGAAATGGGAAAGAACTCTAGAAGGAGCTAGAGTGTTGGGAATGTGGGGGAGGATGCCAGTCCTGGGGCTACCTGGTAACAGTGTTATCATCTCAGGAAGTTACTTAACTTACTTTGTTCTGTAAAATGGGGATTAAAAACACTTGCCTCGGGGCGTTTGGGTGGCTCAGTCGTGCCTTCGGCTCAGGTCATAATCCCTGGGTTCTGGGATCGAGCCCCACACTGGGCTCCCTGCTCCGCGGGAAGCCTGCTTCTCCTTCTCCCACTCCCTCTGCTTGTGTTCCCCTCTCTCGCTGTGTCTCTGTCAAATAAATAAATAAAACCTTCAAAAAAACCCCAAAGAACCAAAACACCTCTGTACCAGGATTATCATTGAGGATCTATTGAGGTATTGGTCTCTCTAAATAATATCTTAATACCAAAGACTTCTTCCCTAATCAGCAAATTATTTCTTGAGTAATCTAAATTTTTCAAATATAGATTTTTTTTTTTAAATTTTGGAGAAGAATCAAATTTATCATTGATGTAAGAGTAATATTTAAAGGTATAGGTACATTTTGTTTTAAGAAAAAAAATATCAGTACCTAATCAGAAAACCCGAACTTTACAATAAACAGATTAAGGGGATACTTAATCCCAAGAGTTTTCATTTAAATAACCCACTCCCCTGTTTTGTGACTGATATTTAAACAGCATGCTTTTTAAGGAACTGAACTGTTGCATACTAGGGAGTGAGTGGTCTTGTGGAATTTTTTATCCCTTTAATGAGCCTGTTCATTTCCAGGAGTTCACTTTACACATTTGTGGTAGCAAGATCTAGTAGTACACAGCCTTGATCTTGTCACCTCACTTGACCACTTTGGGTCTCATTTGATATGCCAGTAAAATGAGAAAACTGTTAGATCACTGGTTCTTAACTTCTTTGGATCATGGGCTTTTTAAGTATTTGATATAAACTGTGGAACTCTCCAGAAAAATGCATATATACACAACTTTTTTTGTTTTGTTTTGCCTCAGGGCTCATGGACCCCCTGGGATAGATGATCTCTCAGTTCCCTTCTATTTCTTAAATTTTAGGTTACTGTGATTCTAAAGCATCCTTTTATTTTTGTCTCCAGGAATTATATAATATTGTATTATTATGTAGTCGCAAAAAGTAGCTTGTTGGATTTTTAAAATATAATCTTTAAAAAGAGAGCTCGTTCAAATATAGTCCTAAAAATCAGCTTTTTGGATTTTTAAAATATGATCTTTAAAAAGAGAACTCATTCAAATAAACAGCCGCCAACCAAATATTGTGTTAATTTTAAAGAAAACTTTTGGGGTGAAGTAGGAAACTATAAACAAGCATTGCCAGGAAAGGTTGAATAGACAGCTGTGGTAGAATAACATAAATAAACAGCTTCGAAAGTCTCTAGCTTGAGGAAATAGTCTGTGGCAATCAGTGGTCCTTAATGGGAGGGCATTGCCTCTCTGGGGGCATTTGGAAATATTGTAGGAACAGTTTTGGTTGTCTCAAATGGTCGAGGGGGCATGCCCTTGGTATTTAGTGGGCACGAGCCAGGGACGTTAAGTGTTTTGCAATGCCTAGGGCAGTTCCTTCTACACAGCAAGGAATTGTCCTGCCCAAAATGCCAGTGCCCTCTGACAAACACTGGTGATTGTGAGCTGGGACCTGGCACAACTGAAAAACGCTTTTTAAGCTGAAGTTACTATGCTCTTTTAGAAACATAATTCAACACAAAACATCCTTTGCCATTAATTCCCGCTTGGAAGGATCACAGACATAAAACGAGGATTCACTAGAGGAATTGGGGCTACTTAAAATTATATACTTTGTCCTCGAGTAGCCATTTTAACAGCAGAAGTTGGGGCACGTTGCTGTGTCTACTGGAAGTCTGGGAAGTGAAGGGTCTTACGCGGTATGGTGGTATACAGTATGTAAGTTGTCCATATGATTTTTTTTTTTTTTAAAGATTTTATTTATTTATTTTGACACAGAGAGACAGGGAGAGAGGGAACACAAGCAGGGGGGAATGGAAGAGGGAGAAGCAGGCTTCCCGCCGAGCAGGGAACCCGATGCGGGGCTCGATCCCAGGACCCTGGGACCATGACCTGAGCCGAAGGCAGACGCTTAACGACTGAGCCACCTAGGTGCCCCTGA
Source organism: Mirounga angustirostris (assembly GCF_029215605.1). Lineage (NCBI taxonomy): Eukaryota > Metazoa > Chordata > Mammalia > Carnivora > Phocidae > Mirounga > Mirounga angustirostris. The sequence continues at coordinate 96,101,736 of NW_026991711.1, read as the reverse complement.
TTTTTTTTTTTTTTTAAGATTTTATTTATTTATTTGACAGAGAGAGACAGCGAGAGAGGGAACACAAGCAGGGGGAGTGGGAGAGGGAGAAGCAGGCTTCCCGCGGAGCAGGGATCCCGATATGGGGCTCGATCCCAGCACCCTGGGATCATAACCTGAGCCGAAGGCAGACGCTTAACAACTGAGCCACCCAGGCACCCCCTGATTTTTTTTTCTTTAAAACATCTTTTTACACCTTGATCTAGTAATTTTGAAGAAAATTTCAAGGCCTTGGTACATTTACTCTCATGGTCTTTGTGCTATTATACCTACTTATATTGAGAATATATTATAGTTGAGTTAGTTTTTCTCATGTCTACTGTCTTTTCAGTAACCAAATCCCCTTCCATAAATCCATGTGCCAAAAAAGAAGTCTGAGGAGTTGGGCTGGAATGGGGCTCAGATTTAGAGGGAAGAGGATGGGTTTTGGAATCAGACCTAAGGTAAAATTCAGTTCTGATACTGTGTGTCATGTGATGATAAGCAAGTTCCTAAATCTCTTTGACTTTGCATTTCATTTGTAAAATGAGGGTGGTAATACTTACCTTTGGATGATTTTGAAGATTAGGGTTAATTCTATGTCTGCCATGGAGTAGGCCCTCCATAAATGGGTGCTATATCAATAGTCATGATGATGGTGATGATGAAGAATCCTGTAGCAACTAAACACCTGGCATGCTAATTTGCTGGATAGCACAGCAAGGAGGAGTCTGCAAGATCAGATCAGAAGGAGCTGTGTTCCAGGCGTTTTCAGCTGGTGTGTAGAGTGTATTTCTCCATGAATCAGCCGGAAGACGTACTATTTTCTGTAGTCCTCTAAGCTATAGAGCTCAGTCATGCTATAGACTAAGTTAGGTTTATGAGGACTAGCTTGAGGACAGATGTCCCCCTGTGATCTGGGCCCAGAGCTTTGGATGTGACAGAGGTCAGTAAAACAAACAAACAAACAAACAGTCTGTTGTCTGTGTTTATCACGTGGAACTGATCGGCTATGAGAGTTACTAGTACTCGTAAATGTTCTCATTTTCATACTGGTTATTTCTAAAGTCAGCACCCCTCTCCCCAACCCCCAGTTTCCACATGGGTTGTGTGCTCACAGAAATGTCAGATGTTCTTTGTCTTAACCAGATGAACACAAGAGGAAGACTACTTTCTGTGGCTTTCAGGAGCCAAGTGGCTAAAACTCCTTACAATCTAGCCATGAGGTTACTCTTCATTTTCTTAGCTTCCTTTCTTCTGCTTCCTATTGCAACTTTGTCACAGTAGCTCTGTGGTTGCAACAGAGGGCTGACAGGGTCCAGGCAGGGGTGGGACACAGCTGTGGCCCTGCCAAGAGTCGGGCAGGTCTGCTTTCTGGGCTTGGTGTATGTGTAGGTAAGTGGGTGCCAGTGTATGTTTTGTAAGATGCTTTTGTGCAAAAATTCAAATACATAACCATTAAACGTGAAAACATTTTGTTCCCCTATGGAGGTCATCCTCATGAGCAAGTCACATTTTATTGTGAGCAGTATAGAATTTTCAGTTAGAATATGTTGATTTTCTGTATAAATTCATTTATCTTTTTGTAAAGTATAAAGATTTTTATCTAAATTTCTAGGCCCATCTGTCCTAACTGATGGGGTTGAAGATGGAGATTTAGGTAGAAAAAAACAGAAACCTGGATTTTAATCTTCCAGATTCTGGTGGAACTATCTCAGGTAACCTGCTCTGCTTTTCTCTGAAGCAGAGCAAGCTGTTTTTATTATTATTCTAACCTTTGAGCCTCGCAGGTCACTTAGGCTGTCCTAGGAAATATTAAGTGTAACACTTTTTTATTATATCATGCTTATAAGAATGCTTTTTAAACCACTTCTTATTTAATAAATAACTAATTTAAATAAATAGATAAGCTTGTCATTTCATTATTTGTACTTTGAAATTAATTAGTATTAAAATCAAAAAAATTGTATGATCATTTATTAGGCAAACATTGATTTCTTTTTTCTTATCTCTTACAGGATTTCTGGTAGGTCCTCTTTTAGGATAAGATGCCGTAACTGTTGAAACGCCAGTCTGCATTGATTGACAGACAGTTGGCTTTTCAGCTGGAAAGCCTTTTTCTCCCTCCCTTGCTGGTTTACTGAACGTATGAAACCATGGCAGAAGGAGAGACAGAGTCACCTGAGCCCAAAAAGTGTGGCCCCTACATTTCTTCTGTCACTAGCAGGAGTGTGAACTTGATGATTCGTGGAGTGGTACTGTTTTTTATTGGAGTATTTCTTGCACTAGTGTTAAACTTACTTCAGATTCAGAGAAATGTGACGCTCTTTCCACCTGACGTGATCGCAAGCATCTTTTCTTCAGCGTGGTGGGTACCGCCATGCTGTGGCACAGCCTCAGGTATGTGTAGGTTGCTTCTATACTGCTTAGAAAGGAAGGAGGGCACATGAGTGTGGATGTTGTCTGGGCAGTACTTGTTTTTCAGCTTTAATTTAAATGCAGGACAGTGGACCTGTTTTAAATGAACAGTTCCATGAGTTGAGGCAAACACTCACCGTCGTGTAACCAACCACCACAGTCCGGCTGTAGAACATTTCCATGACCCACAGATTCTTTTGTGCTCTCTTGCCGTCCGTTCCCCACCCTCAGCCTCAGGCTTCCACTGATCTTCCTGTCCCTAGGTTATTTTTGCCGTTCCCCCATGTAATATAAATGGAATCACAGGGTAGGTACTCTTGTGTCTGATTTCTGTCTGACCTATGAACTTTAAAATTTTAAGCTTAAAAGAATCTTGCTTCCCTTTGGGATGAGGCTTTTAACTTCTTACTTTTGTCTTTTCTTCAGCCCACCTCATATTAAGTCTTACTCTGAGTTATTTTGATGATCATCGTCACTGTGGTTTTAAGGGTTAGGTCTAGGTGTGTTATGGCCTTGTTTTTGAAGCAGATGAAAACTTGAAAGATGGAGTAGTGTTATTCAAGTTTAAAGCTTCATGTTATTTTTTATTTTTTTTTTATTTTTTAAAGATTTTATTTATTTGAGAGAGAGAGGGAGAGAGTGAGCACAAGCAGGGGGAGAGGCAGAGGGAGAGAGAAACGGAGAAGCAGACTCTCCACCGAGCAGGGTGCTCAACGCAGGGCTTGATCCCAGGACTCTGGGATCATGACCTGAGCTAAAGGCAGATGCTTAACTAACTGAGCCACCCAGGTGCCCCAAGCTTCATGTTATTTTTTAGATTTTTGTACATGCTTTTTTTTTCTCGGTATCTCATTTTCAAATGTGTTTTAAGGATAAAGAATACTTAAAGAGATTAATAAGTAGATTCTCTTTGCTTAAAGTCATTATCCTATTTCAGTAGTTATTTTAGATCTCTTTTGGTGGACAGTGTGTCACAGATTAAGTGGAGCATTTCAGAAAGCGTACTTAATGGGGAGCTTCCATAATGGATACTCTTTAGCTTTTTCTAATGACTGAGACCACTAGATTAATAACATTTTATAAAAGGAAGTAATAGGAGGAAGCCATCATTGTGTGGTAGAAGAAAAATCTGATCGAGGAAGAAAATTGCTTTTTAGAATGTCCATTTGGTGTCTCATACTTAAAATACACCAATACCTTGCAGTATAATGTAGATCCTTCTTGACTTCCATCCTCAAGCTGGAGGTTGAAGGGGGAGGAATTAGGTGTGAGATGTTTTAGAATGACCTCGTGGAACCTACTGGACAGTTGCATGGATGGAAAGGCATGTTGTGGTAAGGTTTCAGTGTGGTTTATGTGTCGATGTCTCTATTACAATATTCACATTAAAAGTTTATAAAGGCAGTGATTCGTAGTTTCCCCAGGGTTATTACATTTTCTGAGAGACTAGGCAAACTCGTCCAAATAGAGGAGAAAGCATAAATTATATTTTATCATTCTCTGTTGTGTCTACTAGTCCTCATGTATTTTCTTTCATCTAAACTCAAAAGAGAAAAATTAAGTTTTCCCATCGTCTCTTTCTAGTTTGTTTATTTTCTTGTGTGGTGTAGCTGCTGTCTGGCTACCGGTTGAAGCTTCTTGGGATTCAGAAGAACATGTCTTTTCAGAATAGACAAAAGGAAGGTCAGGGGAGGGACACTATTACTTACTGACTGCCTCCTAATGTGCTAGGCCCATCCCTTAACCCCAGGGATCTGTAGGGCAACTTTGGGAGTGAGATTTTGGCATTGTGCCTACTTTGGGGAAATGAGGAGCCTGAGATGAAGAGAGGATGTCATTGAGCCCAGGGTCTCAGAGCCGGTGAATGGTGCAACTGGGTCCAGCATCACAGGCCAGAGAAGGGGAAAGAGGAAGCTCCTCACACTTCCCCATGACTCAGGGGGCCTCTTTTGAAGCTTGCAGAGGAAGTGCCAGGCTTGGATGGAACATACTGTTGTGTGCTGGACATTTGTGGCTGGGGCAGGAGCACTTGACTGAGGTTTCAGTGTACCTCCATTAAGGAGAGGACCAGGGCCTGCGTCTGTCCGTGTGGCGTGGGCACTTTTGCCACAAACTCATATTTAGGAAGGAAAATTCCAAATGTTAATGGCACATTTCAGTTACTTTGTCCCTGCTTTCCTTCCTTTTCCCAGCCATTAGGTCTGTTACACTTGCAAACCTAACTTCATACTTCTCCGTTTGGGGGATTTACATTTACATTTCTTGCTTAAGTGTTTCTCCTGAAAGCAGTGCATTCCACTAGGTACATGGGCACACGGAAGTAGAGAGGCATTTGGAAATCTAGATTCCAGTTGACTCTGCTACTGATTTTGTTGGGTGAGTCATGGCATTTAGTAGATTAGAGTGAAGATACCAGATTTATGAAAGTTGCCAAAGGTGGAAAATGGATTCTTGCACCTCCTGCCCCCAATTTTAGGGAAAATATCAAGGAAATAAGAAGTTAATGATACAAGAAACATAGTGTGTACATGTTTACGTGTGTTTGAAGTATGTATATGTTTTTGTGTACATGTGCTGGTATGCATTTTCAAAACACTCTAGTTCTTACCATCTTAAGTCAGAAAAACTGATAATTGTCCTTTGCTTTTCCTATCCAACTAATATTCATAGACAGAGCAGCTACCTTCTGGAGATTCTGCAGAATCACCACTTTCTGCATGCAAACAGAAGGGTCCCTGGCTATTTGCTATCTTCCCCTATAGCACGTAGTGCTGGAAAATTTGTTAGCAGTGCTTCTGGAGGGACACCCAGTAGAGAACTCTGGTACATTTCCTTTGATCTCATTTTTCTTTTCTTAGTTCTCTATTTTTAATTTAATAATGGCTGGTGTTTCAAGTTGATTAACTTCTCAATGTGTGCAGTGCATTAGAATCAGAGTTAGAAACCTTTTGAATGTTACGGAGGGCTGCAAAGGAATCTTTCTGAGGAATGAAAAGAGGAAAAAGATAACCATCATTGTGTGGGTAAAATAACTAGGGAAATTGACTTGAAAATCGCAAGTAACCAAGTTATATTCATACCTATGAAACTAATATCTAACATTAAAAGAAAAAACAAATCTTTCTAGTTTAGCCAGGCAGTCATTTACCCAGTTCCTGGAGAGCCTTGCAAGACTTCTGCTCCCACCTCCCAAGTTTCCAAGTTTCCATGTTGCCTCTCTCTCTTGGACCAGGCCCTCTACCACTGTGATGGGAATTTTCAGGTTTTTCTTTTTCTGCTTCTAATTTTGTCCTCTGACCACCCGCCAGTCCCCTGTCCCCATCATGTGTTGTTGTACACTCAGCACTGTAAGAGCGAGCACCTCTCTATCTGCTACAAATGCAATGGCATTATTTCCTGATTCCCCAGTGTCTGCAGGGTAGTCTCTGCGATATGACCCTTGCCAACTTTTGTCTTTTTCAGAGTCTTTCTGAAGCTCCCTTTTTGCCTAAAGCTTACAGTTTCCAGGTGATGGTGGATATTTTGAACTGCCCATGCTTTTCCCCAGAATTTCCCTTGGATTAGAAAACCATTTCCACACCACTGACCTGCTGAACTTGGCTCCTACCTCGGGGGCCACTTTTTCCGTGAAGTTTTCCCTACACTCCAGCACCCTGCCTCGCCTTAGCTCATGCCAGGAGAAGACTGGGCCCCCACTAGGCCCTGTCAGTGCCACCCCTAACATATTACTGTATTGCATCATTTCTGTGCTCACTTTGGGGCTAGGATCATGTCTTATTCTTTTTTCTTTTTAAATTCCCAGCAAATAATCAAGAACTTAAGTGTTTATTGAATGAAACATTGCATATCCTGTCGTAGTTTTCCATGAAAGTCTGTCTCATTCAGTGGCTTTGTTTTTTTCAGCCCCTGCTCCTTGCAAAACATTTGATTTAACTGTTCCTCTTAGTGCATCACTGAATTAAACACACTACCGTGAAAAAGTGATGCCTTAATATTGATGTTTTACAAACTTCTTCTGGTTTTGGCTTGGTATGCTGTAACTGGTCACTGGGAAGTAACTTAAATCTATCCCAAGAAATGTTATTTTGCATCAGAGAGCCCTCCAATTAAGCAGGACGATGTTTGCATATAATGTTACACGGGCATGATTTTAACAATCTCTTGTTAAAATAAAAAAGTCGGGAGAAAGAGAAAAGAAGCCCAGACATACTTATGCTGAGCTCTCAAACGGTGGAGCCTCCCTGTGCCATAGATATTGCTATCAGACTCTGCCATGCCTTTATTTAAAGGGAAGGAAGAAGATGTTAATGGGAAGTGACAAGCTTCCTCGAATTCTCCTTCTCAGTGAGCAACCGAGAACCATGCATACTCAATGGATTTGATTTTTATTGGCAAATCCCAAGGTTGGCAGCGTGGCAGTTTAAATTCCTTTTTGTGTTTTTGCTTTCTCTCCTCAGTTGTCTCTCAGTTGTGAGTCTGACATCACATGCATACAAATCTAGTCAATTTTACTTATTTATATCTGTGCACACACGTCAGTATTCTCTGTGTGATAATTCTTTACCTATGGCATCAGCTGCTGAGGAAAATTGACTTGGAATGCCTGATCTTAGTTGATTTTACTCAGCAACAGGCAAAGGGAGGAGAGAGAGGGAGAGTGAGAGTGAGGAATGACATGAGCTGTTAGTTTCATGACCCCTTGAGAAAAAAAAAAAGAGGTAATATTCATTTAGATGTATTTCAACTGTTAGGCATGCTTATTGCCATTTTAATTTTGTAGGAATTTGGAAATGCTGTCAGTTAATCTCCCAGGATTTTAGAGCTGAGCCTTTTAAATAGGAATATGATATGAAAGTTTTAAATTTACTGACGGTTGTTGGAGGTCCGCATTGCTGAAATTTGTTGTTAATCTCTTGATGGTCTGTGAACCATCTATACTCAGCAAAAGCCTAACTCAGAAGAGTACTTTCAGATTTGTGGATTAGAGCACACATACATCATTGCAGCCGCTCACCCCCAGATGGAGGGGTGACTCTGCGGCCTCTTTTTAATACTGCTCCATTGGTATGCTAGCCTGTGATTTTTGATATTAATTGATTTCTGTTTTTCCTTAAAGGTTGATTGAATACATCATTTGTAAGATAGAGCTAGCCAACGCCAGGCCAGGCAGGGGGTTCCTGATACTCAGGCACTCGGATTTTGGTACAGTAATTTCAAGATACATCATAGGTAGCACTGGACATTTTAAACATTGCTTTCAACCGATGTGACAATTGTGTCTTTATTACTTAATGGCAACATGACCATTCTGTTTTTAGGAAGATTAGCAAGTCAAAGCTGCCTGGCTATTTCCTGTTAAATTTAATCTGTAGAAGTACATTTTCTTTAGAACTTGTTGAAGAATATTTTGGTTCATTAAGGTCTTTTTTTAGTGACTAACTTAGCATTTAAAATCTTCTCCCATTACATGAATAAAATGTTGAAGTTTGACATGTATTTTAATTAAAAATTGGGTGTGAATAATTGGAGTCTCAATCACAAATAGACATTTTGCCTACAGTTATTCATAATTACATGGTTAACATTCAAGATGTTCTTTCCAAAACTAAGAAATGTACCAAAATGACTTCCGATTTTTAAGAGTGAATTTGAATTTTAACCAAAAACGTATAGTTCTTATAGATTATGTTTCCTAAGTTTTCCTATGTGCAGAATGAGGCTTACATGTAGATTTCTATTGCAAGTTTCCCTGTTTTGACAGTATGACCTAGGGACTCATTAGAAGGCCAGGGGGGAAGGGAACGTCAGGACACAGCTCTGGGCGCAGGAGACAAGCTAGAGGCAATAGAATAATCTGTAGGCCGGCTGTAGCCATCCGAACAAACACTGTGTGTGGGGTGACTGTATTGTACACATTTATACTTCCAGCTTCTCTTTAGACAGTTTGGGGCATTTTATAGCGCGCTTCATGCTTGTGTGGTTCAGAGAGAACATTGTTTAACTGCCAGCTGGTTTGATGTTTTCAAATCTCAGAGATAGTAGTCGTAGAGAAGTAGCATGAACCATCTAGTCCAAACTGCTAAATTGTGAATCATACACTGAAATAGCACTCTGCCAATTATAATTTGGAATACTGTTGTAATCATTTGCAGTGCTTTCTGCAGTGGTGTTATCTCTTTTTTTTTCCTTTGGGGAGGTAAGTTTAAAAATATGGGTGATTGATGTTAAGTAACTTGGAGAGCTTCTGAAACAATCTTTCAAATGCTTGTGGGGGTTGTAGTGACTCTTTTAGCTTAAGTTTTGCCGGTATAGCATTGGAGATGACTTAATTTTTTTTCTCCTTTTTTCCACAGCTGTGATTGGGTTATTATACCCCTGCATTGACAGGCACCTAGGAGAACCACATAAATTTAAAAGAGAGTGGTCCAGTGTGATGCGGTGCGTAGCCGTCTTTGTTGGTATAAATCATGCCAGCGCTGTATCCTTTCTGCTGTAACGAAATGCATAATCACAAAGCAGCGCCGACAAACCAAAGGTTAAATAGTCCCTTGCAACTGCACTGTTGTCAAAATGTGGTACTTCCCCTTAGCATAGAAAGAATGTGCTCTATTCGTGAAACATCACAGTAGCAGCCTTGCAGTTACTGGGCGGGGTATAGCCTTCCATTTAAATCCCCGAGTTTCAGGATCACTGAGAAGCTTTGCACGTTTAAACATTTTGCATGTTTTTCTTAAATTAGGTTACATAATTCCGTATAGTTTTGGTAACTCCAAGATTGAAACAGATACATTTTCAAAGGATTTCTTTCCTCTCTCTTCATTTAAGACTTGCCAGTGAGGACATGTGGTGGCTTCCGGTGCTGGCTGTTTTTTGGTTTGTTTTTAATTTAAGGAACCTATAATTTTTTTCCCAAAAAAAGGACTCATCTTTTGGTTTTAATCGACGCCAGCAAACCGCATAAATGTTCTTAAAGGTGGCATAAGTGGAAATGTTCAGCTTAGACATTGGCCAAAAAGAACATTTGTCCCTAAGGTACATATTTTTAAAGTTTGATCATTTAGGGTTTTGACATTTTATTTCGTGAGTAATGAGTGTTTTTAGAGTATCCCAGCTAGAAGGGTAAAGTAGCCTCTATTTCCCTTCTCCCCGATACCACAGAAAAAAATGTCCACCCCAGAACAAAAGTTTTTGCCCTCATAAGACTTTCATCCTGTCATCCTCCCTGCTGCTTCTCCTCTTCTCCCCCACCCCTGTCCTTCCTTTGGAGAAGAGAGCCTGTGACTGGCTAGTTCAGTTGTCCCTTTTCTAGAAGATGTGGCTTAGAGAGTGGAGGGGGCAGGAGCTTTGGTGCTGGGAAGAGCACGCAGTGCAGGTCAGGCTGCCCAGGGTTCTCTCTTGTGGCTCTGCACTGGGCTCACGGCTGGTGGTTAGCGGGAGAGAGGGTGGGTCACGTGGCAGGTGGTTTCCTGTGTCTGTTATGGGAAGTATTGCGGTGTTCTGGAGAAGCCTGGGAGAGGAACAAAGGCAAGTGGCAAGGTCCTCCATTCTGCAAACATATTTGCCTTTCTGTTCCCAATTGTGCTAGCCCTTGGGGATCTGTGAATTTGGAAGCCCCCCAGTGGCGGTTACTAATCTGTTTTTCCATTTCCTTTTGTATTAAAGAATTTCCCAACATGTTTAGCTTGGAGGAATCTTTGAGATTTAGGATTTTATAACAAACAAATCTAGTGGTTGGGAGGGCTTCAAAAGATAGACTCATAGAATATTGTACCTAGAGGAAAACTTAGAAATCACCCAGTTCCACATTTTCTTTATTAAAGATAGTAAGACAAATGAAAGCTAGAGGGGTTAGGTACTTTGCCAAGGCACTCATACTGCGAGGCTGGGACAGAGCTGAGACCAGACCCCAGAGATCCTGGCTCAAATCTAGGGAAGGGTTCCTTCTCCCATTCAGGAGCCCCCTAAGCATGTAAATTTCCCTCCCAACTGGTGGGTTAGGCCGTTCTATCCCAGATGTTTCAGGTGTTTTTAAGTAGAGAAATTTAGATAGCCTTTTCTGTAATTTAAAAACCTTTATATATCTAATTTAAAATTTTTGCTTCAGTCATTCTTTTCTTTCTCTGTCAATGAGATACTTGAATATAGCAATTTTTAACTGTTCTGTCCGCCATTGAAGCAAAGTCCAAAATGTCTGCAAAATTTATAACATAGACTTAATAATATTAGGTCCCTTAGACTAGAGAAAATCCCATGGCACTATTTTTCAGGTAGAAGTATTTTACCTATTTACCCTAGAAACCTTATTTTCCTCTGACCCTTAATAAAGTTAATTTAGTTATCAAAGATAGAACTCAGTGAATATCAAATTCTACTGTTTATAAGAATGTCTATTGCATAGAAAAATCAGAACATATAACCTTTCCTTTGGAGTGTTAGGTATAATGTCTGCTAAAGAATAAGGAAAGCTTTTGCAGAAAGCATACCATAAGCTATAGGGTTTTTTGGGGTAAATCAAGCCTAGTCAAGAAATGACCTTGAGGGAATGGCCAGCAACAGTCCTCCGATGCTGAGAAGTAAGTGAAGAGGGAGTTGGAGATACTAGCTGGTGTGGTAAGGGTGGGGGTGGCTGGTAAATGATGGGATGTTAAAGGAAGTGGGGAAATAGTTTTATATGCATTTTTTGAACTTCTCTCTTCTCTGTAGTTGCAGCATGGCCAGTTAGTTTGGCGAGCTATCTAGTTTCCCCTGGGGAGCTGGATATAGAGCCAAGATGTGGCCTTTGGGACATAGATAATGCCCTTTTAATGATATTTGAAATTAATTCCTTTAGTGTAATCCTCTAGCAAAGAAATGAGAAAATTGAATTTGTAAAGCTTTATTTTGCCCAGAGATTTTGGAGTAGAAAAGGACCGCACATTTGTGAATAGATGCTTAAGTAAGTGACGGAAATAAAATATCATTTGAGCAAACTGTCCTATACCAGAAAGTCTCAGGCACCAAAATAGCTTGGCAGGTTGCAAGATAATGTTCACTTCAAGGCTTTATCCTCAACAAATTAAAACTAGAACAGTTGACATAATAGAAAGGGATACTGTGTCCTTGGTCCTCTTGTTTCTGAACTGCATTATTATAAAATGTGTCTGTCAGTAAATCATATAGAGAATGTGGTACCCTGTTAAATAGCTGTCAACTCTTCTATTTTCAAGTTCTTGTATGATTCGCAAGTAATTCTGAACCTGTTTGAGAAGTAATATTGGTTTCTTTTTTAGCAAAAGTGCGTTCCTTTAGCAGTACTTGTGTTCCGAGACTTCTGGTTACGTTTTTAGCAAAGAAAGCATTTCTCAAATAATGGGTCTGATCTTATAATTGTGAATGTAGAAAGAGGGCTTTTTTGGGGGGCTGGGGGGAACTACAAGTAGGTGGGATCTATTAATGAAATATCATGCCCTCTGTGTATCTTTAGTAAATATCAGAGACAGTTTTAATCTCACCCAGTGTCCTGCGTTGTATGAAAGGACTGAACTCACCCTAGAATAAGCAATCAAGTCCCATCTCAATAGTAACATCTCTTATTTTAGAAAAATGAACAGGTGGTATTATTTGGTTACAAGTTTTAAGATGACTCTTTAACACTGATCTCAGAAAGTAGATTTTGATAACAACATACAGTTGTCTCTCACACTGGCTGCACTCTCCATTGGACTCTGGTGGACCTTTGATAGATCTAGAAGTGGTTTTGGCCTTGGAGTAGGAATTGCTTTCTTGGCAACCTTGGTCACTCAACTGCTAGTCTATAATGGTGTTTATCAGTAAGTATTCTTTTCGGTGCTTTTGCTAAAAGAAATAAATGACAACTGATTTCAGAATTGAGATTTAAAAATTGGGTTAACCACTTTAATGTACAGAGTAACTTATTTCCATTGTAATTTTCTTAATGATTATCGTTGTATACTTCCTCTGTGGGTTGTTAAAAACATTTCTGTTATTCTAGATATACATCTCCAGATTTTCTCTATGTTCGTTCTTGGTTACCGTGTATATTTTTTGCTGGAGGCATAACAATGGGAAACATTGGTCGACAACTGGCAATGGTAAGCTGATGCTTATTTCATCTGTTATTGAGATGTAAGACAAGTTTTCTCCAAGCCAAGCACACTAAAAGTCGAAGGAACCACTGGGTAGAAAAGCTAAAATGTGTTACGGATATGGTGATAGGACTTACTCTCTAATTTTTTTTACTAATCTGTAAAAAAAGACGCTGTTGGTCACCTCTGTCATGGATGGCAGGGCCAGGAACAGCATCCAAAGGCCACAGCAGTTTCACGAATAGTGCTGTCACTTACATTATTGTAGCCAGCTAGGAGAATTGAGTGGCTGTCTTTTTGATAATCTGGCCACCCCATTATCTTAAACCCATTAGTTTCCTTTATCTTGAATTGGGGGTACACATCTGTAGCTGTACTTCTAAAATACTGTTTTTGACCAGAAGATTTTGCTAATGTAATAGACTTTTCCCCTTGAAATTGTAAAGTGATTTGAGAAAATATTACCTGAATTCACCATATCAGTCCCGTCCTTAAGTTCATGACCTTTCCTTTGCTGATTGGCCTTACCAAGCACTCAGAGAAACCTATTTTGCCTCCCTTTGTGTTGTAGGATTGATCTGAATCATACTGTTATTATTTGCTTGTAATGCAGAAACCTTGTCTTTTGCCTGCGTTTCCATGTCTCTTTTACTTCTCGACCTGTGAACTTTCTTTTTCCCTATCACATTCGTCATTTGCTTCTAATCCTTGCATAACTCTCAGATTCTTTGACAAATAAAGTGGGCATACATTAATAAAGTATCAATTTCTAGTCTGTGTGGAAATTGCTATTCAAAATAAACATTAATCTGTTAACCTTTTAACCTTTTAATTTTTACAGTATGAATGTAAAGTTATCGCAGAAAAATCTCATCAGGAATGAAGAAGGCAAAAATATATCTTTTGTACAGAAAAACAAGATGAAAAGGGCATGTAAATGATAGCTATATCAACAAAGCTTCGGACTGTAAAATTGCCAGGATGCAGTTTTTCCCTTGATTGGTGTATATATATGTGTGTATGCGTGTGTGTGTATGTGTATATATAGATATATATGTATATACACACACACATACACACACGTACATGCATGTACATGCACACATGCATATATTACTGCAATCTGTGATTGCTTCATGTGTAAAATCAGTTACAAACCTTGATGTATTTGACTTAAATAACTAAAATATATATGCACTACATGAAACGTGTTCATTAATAGATGAAATTTTTTAATTAATTTTTTTAAACATACTATATATTGTATCACAATGTTGATGTGCCAAAATACTGTTATTGTCACGCAGAGTATAAGAATGCTTGAACAGTTTATAAACTTAGTGAAATAAAATAAGAGGAAAGCCAAAAAAGAGAAAGAAAGAGAAAAGTGGAAAGCTGGTATATTCTCTTTTGCTTACTGTTGTGCCTTTTCATTTTTCTAATCACAGCAGTATGAATTATGGGTGCCCTGACGTGTGGTTAGTTTCTATTTTAATGTTGTCTCAGAGAGCTTGGGGTATTTTAAGTGATAATGAAAATGAACTTCCATAGAACATTTTCAAACCTGCATTACTGGAGAGAGTCCAAAAAGGAATTCTACTGGAGATAAAAGCAATGAGCAGGAGAGGGTTATCAGCGTTAAATTATTTTAAGTCTAAGTCTACAAGGCTATATATAATTAAAAGAAGGCACTGTTGGGAAATTTAGCTAGAATAAATATGTTATAGAAATACCAAAATGACTTTTAGCAGTGCCACAAGTGTTAAATGATACTGTCATTTGCGGTACAGTAACCCATTGCTTTTGCACATGGAACACCCAAGAAACCCCAAACAGATCGACATGAAGTTTCTAATTCTCTTGGGTTCTGTAATCTTTTGGGTTCTACGAAGCAAACCACATTAGCTGGGCTGGGTCACGTGACTGTCAGTGGAATGCCATCCGGGAAATGGATGAGCACATCTCTTTTTACGTATTCATATATCCATTGGTGAACAGTTCGAGCCTGTTCCAGAATGTGCTGAGTATGGCATATACTGTGCATGTTAAAGATCTCGATAGCAGTTTTGTGCATATCTTTCCAACAATGGGAACCATTTAGGTGTGGTTTAAACATATTGTTAGTTAACTTTTTTCTCAATTTTTATTTTTGAAATTGATGACACTTGTCTGATACACAAGGGTGGAACTTTCTGCTTACTTTGGGTTTGTGTGTCTGTGTGTGTATGTGTGTGTGTTGGATGGAGTGAGAGAGAATGTACATGTAGAAATGTATGTGCATGTGCCCATGCTCTCATAATATGTCAACTAGATATTTTTAAAACCATTGCTGTCAGACTGAGATCTCCTATGCCAAACTTTAATCTGCTTTTACATTTTAAGGCTGAAAGTGTGAAGATCCTAAAGGGATTTCATATTGAATATATGTACACAATCTTAACTATAGTGGTGGTAAACATACTACTATAATTTATTATTCTATCTTCCAGATAATGTTATTCATTTAGAACAAATAAGGTATATTTTTAGAATCAACTTTGTAAGCACTATAAATCTTTAATAAGTTATAAGGTCTATGATGTGTTTACTTTGAAAATTGCTGTTAAAAGCAAGATGTATTAAATATATAATTATCATCTTGGTTAAGAGTCTTTTTTTCTTCCTCGTGCTAAATCTTAGAATCTAATACTGAGGATTAGTTTAATAAAATTAATGTGTATGGTTGAATTTGCTAAGAAATAATGAAAGGAAACCAAGTCTGATGTTCCAGGAATTGAATGATTATCCCACTTGGGAATTCTCAAGTTATTTTCAGATCATCTAGAAAATAAGAAAAGATATTAATGGCAAAAAGTAAAATTGTTTTGCTATTTTGATAAGCATGTAAATATATTACATCCATTTTTTTGCAACGAAAGAAAGCGGTAGACATCTTTTAACATTGCTACATAGACAGCGCTTCCTTTTATTAAAGTTCTGGAAAGCAAATGCTTGAAAACTGAAACTATAGATTCTACAAAAGCACAGGAAAACAATTAAAATTAGCTAGCCAGAATCCTGCTAATACTTGTGTTATAAAATTTATTTGTTTGCACTGAGCTATTTTACTTTAATCAAGGGCACTGGAACCTCTTAGTGGTGCATATATTCACACGTCTTATATTTTCTAGGTGTAATCCAGACTTGGTCATTATTAAATAGCTCTCCAATCATCTTGGCTCACTTGCCTGCCCAGTGAAATACAGTTGGCCCTTGAACAACGTGGGAGTAGGGGCGCTGACCCCTGCACAGTCCAAAATCTTTGTGTAACTTTTGACTCCCCCAAAACTTAACTACTCATAGCCTTACTGGTAACATAGTCGATTGCCACATATTTTGTGTGTGTATTGTATATTGTGTTCGCATAATAAAGAGGGAGAAAAGAAAATGTTCTTAAGAAAATCATAAGGAAGAGAAAATACATTTACAGTACTGTACCACATCTATAGAAAAGAAATCCACATATAAGTGGACCTGTGCAGTTCAAACCCATGTTGTTCAAAGGTCAACTGTGTGTTCTTTGTAAGGTAATTCTTTCAGTGATGGTCTGTGTGTAGTAGAGTCCTAGCTTTGCATGTCTGGAAGAATCTGCTTCATTCTCCCAGAACAGTTTAGCAGGCCTTAGATTTCTAGGTTCATAGTTCCCACCCACCCCCCGCCCCCATTATGTTGAAGACTTTTTTTTTTTTTAAAGATTTTATTTATTTATTTGATACAGAGAGCATGAGAGACAGAGAGCATGAGAGGGAGGAGGGTCAGAGGGAGAAGCAGACTCCCTGCCGAGCAGGGAGCCCAATGCGGGACTCGATCCCGGGACTCCAGGATCATGACCTGAGCCAAAGGCAGTCGCTTAACCAACTGAGCCACCCAGGTGCCCTATGTTGAAGACTTTTAACTCATTGTTTATGCCATCTAATGTTGCAGATGGTAAATCTGCTATTAGTGTGATTTTTCTTTCCTTTGTAGGTCATCTTGTTTTTTCTCTCCAGGAGCTTTTACACAGTATTTTCTTTATCTTCATCGTTACTCAGTTTCAGTTTGACTTGTTTAGCTTTAGATTTGTTTTTACTTTTCTTGCTTGCTAATCAATATGCACTTTATTCTGTGTGCTTACAGCTTCAATTCTGGGAAAATTTTCAAATTGGCTGCATTTTGGAATCATATGGGAACTTGTAAAAGTATGCTGATGCCGGGTTCCCACCCCCGGAGACTCTAAAATAATTGGCCTGGGGTGTGCCCTGAACATGAGGATTTTCATAAATTCCCCAGGCGGTTTTAATGTGCAGCCCAGATTGCCAGTCATTGGTGTAGACGCGTATAAGATGAGGGGAATGTTCGAGGTGAGAGAGAGATCCTAACTTTGGGAACGAAGGGTGAGGGACACACTGAGATACATGTTGGACTAAGTCATCTGAACTTGATGACTTGAGTGTGAAGGGTGAGGAAGAGAAGTGTGACTTAAAATTTCTTTCTTGGAAAACTAGGTGGATGGTATTCCCATAAACCAGAGAGGAATGCAGAGAAGCAGGTGAGCGGGTAAAGTTAATGAGTTTGATCAGTTGAGGTGGAGCTATGTCCGGGACATTGGTAAAGATGCATCATAAGCAATTGGACATTTGAGTCTGGGTTATTAGATGAAAATGAGGGAGCTTGTCGTTGTCATGTGTCCATGATCTTGGAAGCTGTGGAGGTGGATGAGATCCCCAAGGAGCATGTTACAGCAAATGGAGACGAGATCTGAGGCCTACTGGCGTGTTGGCAGAAGAGCTGGTGAAGGAGGTGGAGGGGGTGTGGTCAGAAGTGGGATGAGAAATAGAAGAGTGATGTGCTTGAAACCAGAGCCACTTTGTGGCAGAGGGGAGCTGGTAGTATGGAGTGCAGTTGGAAGGAATTACTAACCTTAGAGATAAGGGAGATGTGTCTGATTGTTTTATGTTGAAAAATGCTTTTCCTAACCTACTTTAGCTTAACATTTAAAATATTTCATTGTATACCAATAGCTTACAAAATATATTTGGGACAAGTCTGATCATATACTAAGTCATATATTACAAGTGAGGGGAGCTGGGGTTAGCTAGAGAACTTTGAGGGAATGGTGGAGATTTGGACAGCCTCTACAGGGACTGACTAGAGATGAAGAAAGAATTTCTAGAACATTTTGAGGCCTTCAAGGACTCCGGTGAGGCTCAAGATAAGATTCTTGCAGTGGAGCCAATCAATATGGATGTGCCATGTCTTGGGGGCCGGAGAGGGCCACAGTAACCCAGGAGTTTAGGGCAATTGTGATGGGATAGATTGATACTCATTGGGAATTTATCAGAAGACATGGCACAAAGGCTATGTGAAAAATGAATGGAGGCTCCTAAAGAAAGATCAAGGGATCTTTTATCATGGGATCCAGGCAAATTGGGGAAGGAAGTTGAATCAACAGTGCTGACTTAACAGTGTGAAAGAATAAGGTGAGCTAAAAGGACTGCATGCCCTGAGGTAAAAAACCCTTTTTCACAAGAAAGGTGAAGGCTTGGGGTTTGTAGTCAGGAATTTAGTGGAACATTTCCAGATCCTGAGGTCCAAGGTGTGATCTAAACAGCTTTGTCTACATAGTTCACCAAAGTGGGTGGAGATGCACAGCAGTGGAGTGGAGACCCAAGGCCTGGGTGCCCAGCTGTTAACGGCAGTATTGGTGTTACCTGGAAGGACCTCAGAGGTCAGGTGGAAAGGCTGGTCTTATCTGTAGTCCTCCCAACCATTTGAATGAAATACTTATCCAGATGCCTTGATTGGATTGGGATTTAAATAGAGTCCTTTCTCCCTTTTTTTATTTATTTATTTTTAGATGGTTTTTTTTTTTTTTTTTCCATCATCTGAAATTTCACCACAGGTTGTGTAGGAGGATTTCTTTTTCTACTAATCCTATTCAGTCAGAGACATTTCCTCTTTACTTCAGGCCTTTTTTTGGGGCGGTGGGGGGTGGATTGTTCTTATTATTTCTTTGTTCTCTGTTTTTCTTCTCTTTCCTTCTCAAATTCCTATATTCAGAAGATCTTTGACCTTTTGTTTCTGTTTTCTATATATCCCTTAGCTTTTCTCTGTTGTGCTATACTCTAGAAGAATTACTTAACTGGATCTTCCAGCTCTGTGTCCACTCAGCATTCAACTGTCACTGGGTTTTTAATTTCAGTGATCACACTTTGAATTTCCAAGATCTTTATTTTATTTTATTTTTTTGTGGAAGTGTGTCGTCATTCTTGTATTTTCTGGGGGTATTAATTATTCTACTTTTTTAAAGTTCTGAACTTTTCAGCCTGTACCAGCCTGTCTGTGGATGTGAGTGCTCTCTTGTTGGCCTTGGGTGCACTGCCGTGCTTCTATGAACTTAGTCCTCACTCTTACCACTTTCACCTGGGGCAGATACTGTGTTGTCTCTGTCCGGTCCAAGATGGGGGAGAAGGAGTGTAGAGTCGGCCAAATGGCTGCTTCCACAAGAGCCTGCTTGAACCCATCAGGTCGGTTGGGTATTTTCATCTCTTGAGAGTCAGCTACCTCTGACCAGAATGTCTCTGGTTTCATTTTTAGCAAGTCCCCTCCCTCAGGGTCTTTGAGCTGTCGTTTCTCTCCATCTATCTGCTGTCAGTTGTTTTCTTGCTTTCAGGAGTTCCTTATAATGTCTGGTCCATGGAGGATACATCTTATTTGGCAGTATAGTTGTGGATTCCTTTTCTTTTTAATTTTTTGTTGTTGTTTCTAGGAATCTAGGATAGGAGAGAGAAGCTACAGCTTAAGTGGTCTGTCTCCCTGATTCAACTTTCTCCACTCCTTTTTTTATACCATGAAATCATGCCATCTGCCTGTTCCTTTGTCTTTATGTTTCAAAAACTCAGTTTAGTTAGGAGCTGAGATAAATAGGTTAAGTCAGTGGCTTCTTGTTTGGCCTCAATAAAAATAAAAATTGAGATATTGAGATTATTTTTTCTCTCGAGATACATTTAGTTTGTTGAGTTCATTGTGCCAGGGGGTTAAGTATACTAGTATCTGTTCCTTTATGCGTCCCTTCTTTTTACCACTGATGAAATCTGTGAAGCCTGTCAGCTTTCTTTGTGATTTACAAGACAGACTTTTCCAGGGTACATCAACTGTTCTGAAGACAATGTTGTTAAGTATCAGATTTGGCAGATCAGATAGAGAATGATGTGCCTGGGAAAGAATGGGCTATTGATGAGCCTCGTGTCCAAACTGATTGCCATATATGGGCAATTTTTCCCTTTCACCGTTTCCCTGGCTGCGGACTCGGTGAGGATTTCATGAACAAGGGGCAGTTTTGATTCCAAATCGAAACCATGCTCTGGTGCAACTGCGTCCTTCTGTTCTGCTTTCATGGCAGGATTTGCAACTGCTAATCTTCCCGTGGCTTCCCCAAGGTGGGCTTTAAAAGTAATGAGCCCTTAGGAAGTATACTGCCATTTAAAAATAATCCTTTTTTATTACTGCTTGCTCTGACAACAATAAATTCACTCCGCACTACTGTGTCTCCATATGATTGTTGTGTTTGCAAGATTTGTCTCTTTCTTAGAAAAACACTTTTTAAGGAAACTTGTACAGAATGTGATCATGGACTGATTCATTGTGATGAGCAATTGAGGAGACAAAGGAAAGCAAAAACCCAAGTGCTGAATCTGTTTGTTTTAGAAGAAAAGTTTCTAAAATGCATTCCCTGGGAATTTCTGCCACTGAATGAAACTCATTTCTATTTCCTTTATAGTCATCACATGTCACTCCTAGATCTTCTGGGAATGTCTACCCAACCAAAGTATGACAGTAGGAGTTCTTTTTTGAAAAAAAAAAAAAAAAAAAAAAAAAAAACCTTCCTGCGTTTACAAAAGCCTGAGATTTTCCAGCAGGACATTATAGAAAGACAAAGTGCTCCCCCATCATTTTAGGATCAGCTGGGCGCAGCTGCTGTGTGGAGTCTCTGCATATTGGCTTGGGGAGCTCGTAGACTGACACTCGAAGATGAAGCTTAAAGATGTTTGTAAAGACAAACCTTTGTGGAATTCCTGTGCCTCACACCTAGTGCGTGTCAGTGTCACACCTGCCTAAGAGAAAGCAGGTGAAGCACATCTTTCCAGAATGTATGTGAAATTCATAATAAGGTTGAGTCAGGTTCAGCTTTTTTTTTTCTCCAGAAAGAATAAATCTGTGCTCCTTAAATGTTTGATAGTATTAGTTCTGGTTCTGGCTCCACCTAACTGTAACGGGGCTGGGATGTGGAAGAATCTGTAAGAGTAAGAGCATGGTGTTAACCCGCTGTCCCTGGAGGACAGAAGAACCACAGACGGGTGATCACTGGTAGTGTCCCCCACGGTTGGTGTAAAACGTTTTCTGGCACTCTCCGCCCGCTAGCGTGTTTTCCGTCCTAAGTGATTCATAGTGAGCACAACTAGGAGAAAATAAAAGACTTTTTTTGGTGGTAAAATTAAAATTATAGTCTTTAAAATACATAACATATAAACTTAGCATCCAAGTTCTAGAATGGTGGGAAAGAAGGAAGGGCCTCACCTTTGCCTTTTTCTGTCATCTAAAAGAAGAAGTGACCAGGGCTGGGGGGTGGGGACAGCACCTGGGTGGCTCAGTTGGCTCAGGGCCTGTCTTCAGCTCAGGTTGCGATCCCAGGATCCCGGAATCGAGTCCTGCATCGGGCTCCCTGCTCAGTGGAGAGTCTGCTTCTCCCTCTCCCCCTGCCCCTCTCCCCGCCAACTCTCTGCTCTCTCTCTCAAATAAATAAATCTAAAAAAGAAGAAGAAGTGAGGGGAAGGAAATGAATCAGGTGTTTGCATTGTGCCTCCTGTGACCATCCCTACCACGCCCTTCCAGATACGGACTGTGTTAAACCTGCCAACGTCCGTGTTCTGAAAGGCTGAGCAGGATTTCAAACTCTGGTCTGACTTGGCTCTAGGACCAAGGATCCTCCTCCTCACCACAGGGCGCTGGCCCTGCCAGGCCCTGCCAGGCCCTACAAGTGGTTTCCCATAAGTAGTTTCAACAGATTTCTCTGGCCATCCCTTAGAGTGAGTGACTTGGAGGCATTTCTGACTCGGATGCAGCCTCCATTTCACAGAAGCAGCTTATGGTTAATCCGCTACTCCACTCTGGAACCTGGCTTATTTTAGAAAGCTAATGTAAGTATTCTGAGAGAGCCTAACAGCTTCAGCTCTCCATGAATGCCTAGACATGGACCTTGAACCTCTCTTGATAATAGATGTTCTACCGCAGCCTCCTCAGGCGCAGTCCCATGTGAAAGTCTGATAGACTAGAAAGGGGATACAATTTTTTTTAACAGGTTTTGACTTCTGACCTTTTAAAAAGTTCAGTCTGGGAGACGGCTGTGTGAATTATTAATGCTGGGTGGTATTGTTTTTGATGTGCCCCGTAATACATGAGTCCTGGCCTTGGGGCATCTGTGCAAATGCGGGGGGCGGGGTTGTATAGACGGATGTTCTGTAAGAGTAAGAACATGGTGTTAACGCGCTGCCCAGGAAAGGCCTCCGAAGGGTGGGGACACAGGTACTGATGAGGTGTGAAGGAAGGGTCAAACTCAGCTCGAGGAGGGGAGGGCATTTCTTGGTGGCGTGGGATGGACAGGAAAACAACATGGGCAGACAGGTGAATGTACTCTGGAGAATCCAAAGTCAAGTCTGGAAGTAGTGAAGATGGCAGGTAGAGGAAGTGGTGGGAGGTAGGACGTCAAACATGGGGACTGACTTCTCTTTGAGGGTTTAAATGACTCCCGTAAAGCCTGCAAGCCCGCATGCTTCTTGGGAAGAGTCCACAGCTGCCTGTGGGGGTTATTCCAGAAGGCTTACAAGTTGAGACTGCCCCATCTGCCACAGTTCATAGCATCCCCATTATTTATCAAGTCACCATCATGATCAGACTTTTCTTGAAAAAGAATGTTCTGAGGCTAATTCAGGTATGATCCTGAGGTTTGGTAGAGTGTATCAGGGAAAGAGCCAGCCTTGGAATCCGACAAACCCAGGCTTGAACGCCCCATGAGTTCCTTATAGACTGGGACCCGGGGCTAGTCCCCCAAGCTTTCTAAACCTCAGTTTCCTCGTCTATGAAATGGAGATACACTATCATCTTCTTTTGAGGCCTCTGAACATCAAATGCAATAATATGTAATGTAAACAGGCATCCAGTTAAATATTTGTTCCTCTCCTTTTTCTTCTTGTTCCCACTTCAAAGTATGGGTACTGAGCCAGCACGTTAGCATTTCCCTTGCATTAAGATACTCTCCTAATGTTTCTGTTGAAATGAAATCATACACAAATCCACATGCCAACCAACCACCACCCACAGACTCACTTGTCAGGTTCCTTTCAGGGACCAGGTTCCTAAGGAAGTAGGGCAGGGAAGTGGCTCGTTGTGATTATACTGAGTGATTGTTGGGCTGGAGCCTTGGCCAGGTTAGGCTGGGGAGTGTCATCCACGGAGAGAAGCTCAGAGAAGGTGTCACAGGATGGCATGAGGCCACCAGCGGAAGGATGTGGGAAATAGGAGATAGGTTTTGTCAGCATCTTATTTTTGCCTAGGGATGATGGCTCTGTCCTCATACTTTTCAGTGTCACCACTGTGAGACTGCAGTTTCCCCAAGAAGGAGTTACATTTTAATTAGCCATAGATACCCAACTTCTGATATATCAGTCCTTTTCCCCGGGCCTCCTTGTTTCCAGTTTTTTGCTCATGTCCGCCACTTGCTACTCCTTTTATGTGTATCAGAAGGAAACCACCAAGCAGCCTGGAAATCCTATTACCAGACCTCCAGATATTAATTGTCGAGTTCTCCCCCACGGTTACACAAGTCCTGAAAAAGTGGTTCTCGTTCAACAGTGTCTTATCAAAACGCCAGGCACAGTTTGTTTTTGACATTTGCTGCTACTGTTAAATAATAGTCTTGCTTCTGTCATAGCTAATGTTGACTTGAAGGCATTTGGAGGGCATTTCTCAACTCTAGCCTTAACAGTGAGACCTGGGTCTCGACAGATATATTTTTTTATTTTTTTATTTTTTGCTTGCCCAAGGCAACTGAATGTAAGGGTTGCAACCTTTGCTTTTCTAACCTCAAGAAAATTTCAAATGGGCACGCACCAGTTGAAACTTTAGATGAATCGTGTGCATGCTCTTGCGCTCAAACATAAATACACACACACACACACACACATACACAAGCTGGAGTTCTTGAAGTTTTGCCATCCTAGGAGTGACGTTTGAATCCATTAAATAGTACCTCATTTTAAGGCCTCTTAAATCCTGGCTGTTCTGCCTTGGTAAACCTTTATCTGTTAGAATGTCATACTTAATTACAGGTCTCTTTAAAATCAATAAGCAGTTTTATTGTTTCTGTATTTGCAATGGTGCGAGCCCTTGAGCACTGCCCAGCTAACAGCATGCGCCGCGTGCCATCTGTCAGAGGGAATCTGGGCTCTTAACACATAGCACTTTCTTCTCTGGCTATGTCCATTAGAAATTTAATTTATGCTCTCTTCCCCACTTCTGTGAGAAAGCATCTCTTGCATTTTACCCCGAATGTCTTCTAGACAAATGTGTAGAGACCTTCTAAGGGCATTGCAATTTCTGAAATGTTCACCATTTGTGAGATAATAGAGGGGAGACTAAAACAAAAAAAATTGGGCAAAGCAAGTGAAAATTGTACAAGAATTCTGTGGAATTGCGTGGGAGTTGGCATTGATTGTATGTGAAGAGGCCAAGAAATGCACAGTTGGTTTCAGAGTAAATACCAAAGGAATGGTTAATTAGACTGTTCTGTTTTGCAGTTTCAGAAAAATAGAAGTATGCCAATCATTAGCATTTTCAATAAGTAAGGCAGCTTGGGTCTGGAGCTGTTATGTGGAACAGTAGACCGTAAGCCCAATGGGGAGGCGTCCGTCATGCCCTGTGGCACACCTTTTCTCTGACGACCCCTATGTCACAAAATGCATCCTCAAATTTTGAGAAATAACTTTTAGAGATTTCCAAAATTACAGATGCTGAGCCTGTGAATTATCATACCATTATATCACCTCACTCTTTCTTTTTATCCTGATGCTGATATTTGTCTGGGAGACTAGGTTTAAATGGCAGCAGTTTTTCCTCTGAAAAGAATATGGACTCATTGGAAATCAGGGTGTAATTATCACATGATGATTCATAGGCATCACGTGGCCACCGAACTGAATTCTAAGATGCACAGAGAAGAGTGGTATAGCCGGAGGGGACCCTAACATTCATCTAGGATAAATACAATTAGGACGGTCTGGTCTTGGCATTTTGCACACACAGAAGCACAACTCACATCGCTTAAGTGCTTGTCCCAGGTCACATGGCCAGCTAGTAGCAGAAGGAGACATTTCAGTAGCGTTAAGAGGGCAGTAACATTTCAATTAATGAAAAGCGTAGATTTGATTTTATAACTCTGGCAGATTTATGGCGGTGTTGACAACTGGTAGGAAATGGGCATTCGTGAGTTGTGAATGTTTTTATTATGAAGGGCAAGTATTTGTTACCTTAAGTAATAGCTGGTAAATGAGACCGAGTATCAGTTATATGCTTTACATTTACCACCTCATTTACTCCATTAAAGCTATGAGGTCAGTATTATTATCTATAAAGATGTAAGATCAGTCCTTTATATGTGAAGCAACGGAAGCCTACAGAGGTCATAATCTGCCAGTGTCGCACAAGTAGACTCTACGGCCAGAGACAGAGCCCAAGTGCTCATTCTTCTCAGGATGCCTCTGGGCTGCTTGTGATGTCAACACAGGTGTATGTATGTTGGTGGAAAATGAAATGTTAGACGTGGAACTTAAACATGTATATGAAAGTCACGTCCTTGCCCTTCCTAAACAAATTTAAATTTTAATTGGAATAATGAACAACGTCACTGGTACAATTCTTGCCTAAGAAATGATTTCTGAGCCTGAGATTTGTTATTTTTTGATGAAATAAGTTAGGGTCTTGAAAGAAGATGTGTGGGAAAAGATTATATGAATCATGACATATTAAAGTGGAGATATTTTTAAATCAAAGAATTAAGTTAAATATTCTCATAATGAAGAAATAGGATGTAATGCACTTCTTACCAGATACATTTTCATTTATGACTTAAATCTGAGCTTCCAAGCTACTCTGTTGTCTTCAATTTTAAAATTAAAGTTGGCATATTGAAAACATTTTCGAAGTAGTTGGCACATCCACAAGAGAATAATGACAAGATGGACCCGTCATTTTCTAAATTTCCATTAGACTTGCATAATGAAAAAGCATCACAGGCATTATTGGTGAAGTTGGAAGTGATTTTTGCATGTTATCCCCTATATTTTGACATTCATGACCTTAATGAAGACAGGGAAAAAAATATGATTAGGCCTATTGTCAGATCAAGGACTCTAATTTTACTATAAATTCAAGAAGGTAATTACTTCCTCTCCCTCTGTCCCACCTTTAGCTCTGCAAAGGGTAGCCCTACATACCACTTTAAACTACTCCTTCCTGAGCATGCCCTTCCTAACTAAGCCAATGAAGAAACTAGAACTGCAAGGTCATGGTGATAAATGGGGTTGGCTGGGTGGGGATCCAGGGCTGATGGCTATATCAGCTGGGACTTTGGGGGTTATGCTTGACAGAATACCTGATCCAGAATGACTTAGGCAAGCAAGAAAGTTATTGGCTCATGAAACTGGCTTCACATATAATTGGGATTCAGGTTTCCAAAATTGGCATCAGGATGTAGCTGCTTCTGTCCCTTTGGTCTACTGCTGTGTCACCATTAGTCTTGGGCTTCCTAGAGGCAGGATGGTGTTGGCAGTGCCAGCCTCGTGTCCTCTCCCACTCACAAACCATCTCTCAGAAACCTCAGCAAAGGTCTCAGTGTATCTTGTTGGCTCTGGTCAAGTCAAGCGTCCACTGCCAGACCAACTCCCAAGGCTGGTTCTCCACAGAAAAAATGGGACGTGATGATAAAAATAAAGTAAATGTAAAAAAATAAAAACAAATCCCAAAATACCAACAACAACCAAAAACAAGAACAAGTGTCCTGTATCAGAACCATAAAGTCATAATGAAACAGAAGCTGGAAAAGCAAGAGAAAGGAGCTAGTTGCCGAGAGAAACAGACAATAGGATATGAGAAAAGAGAAGAGAGGAAAACCATTTGCTATCTTTCTATCTTTCTACTCCTCGTGAAACCTACATGTTCCTTCCAATAAACTCTTTAAAAAGGATTTAAATTGGTTTTCCGTTCTTTGTAACTAGGTGACCATGACTAAGATAGTTTGCTACTGTTCCCTTCACTGATTAAGGCTGGATTCCAGGTAATACATAACCTATAGGTGCCCGGCAGATAACTCGTGTCCTTCATGGGAAGAGAAGACTGCCCACCAAACAGATTATCCAGATTCCTGGAAGTCATCAGATGTATGGTTTGAACTAAATGAACTTGGAGCCCCCCATGAAACCTGAAGTTCTGAGGTGCTCAGAAAACACCTACACTCAGTTTCATGCAAAACTCACCTTTTCCAACCCCTCTCCCCCTTTTGCCAGATACATTTTAATTTATTACTTAAATTTGAAGCAAGGGAGAAAGTTCCCAGCTCAACTTTCTTACTTGGCTCAACAGAGGAGACTCCTGATAATCCATGTGTCAAAACATGAATTGGCCACACTTCCTTTTAAATAGGATGTTCTTTTGCAAACAAGAACGTTAGGGTCAGTGAGGCTGGAGACCCCCACCGAAGCGATTCCCTAGAATCTGAGCCAGACCACAACTCAACAATTTCAGTCTCTCGTTTGAAAGGAAAATGAGGCAAACTGAGAAAAGAGAGTCTAGAACCTCTCCCAAGGAATCCATCCTACATTTTTAGCCGTTGTCCTCTTCATTTGGCATCTACCAAATGTGAGGTTACAAGGCTTGAGAGATTGATTTGCACTTGAGGATGAGAGGAATGCATTTTATTCAGTTTCTGCTGCAAGCCCCAAAGCAAGCAGGTTGTGGGACTACCTTTGGACAAATCTTTTCATGATGTCATGATTCAAGAGAAAGATCACAGTTTCCCAGAGATTCTGTGCTAGTAGAGGACAGGTTTTCAGGGCTGCTTGTCCATCCCATCTTGCTGACTCACCATGAATGGATCCAGGTGGAACACCTCCAGCTCCAGCATCAGAATCAGGTTCCCTAGCCTGTCTCTAGAAGTCTCTGTGGAGTTGTACAGGGATACCACCTGTAGTCATATGGCTCAGGTCCCTGTCATATTCAGCTAAACAACTTTGATTTTTGGCAAGCCAAATAATTCCACTAGTATAGGATGTCTTTACACTTTCAGAATGAAATTGTCTTATTTTGCCAAACCATTGTGTCCTCTTAGTAAAGTTGATACACTGGGTCAGTCTCCCCTCCCCACATGTCCTAAACCCCTTTCTCTCTTCATAATTACTGGAATACCTATGGAATGGAGCAAAACAAAACAAACAAATTTTGCCCTCCGAAGCCAAACTATGTAGGGAAATGTTAGGTCACTCTTGGCAACTGAGAGCTGAACTTGAAGATAATACAAGAAACTCACCATTTCTGTGTAGTTTTTTAATGATCCTCCTCTCCCCCATGGGTTGATTAGTGTGTCTTTCCATGGGCTGTACTCAGTTCTTGTCCTAGGAAAGTGCCTGTTTCCAAGCCTCACACCCACAACCTATAAATGAAGAAGGAAGGTCATGTGCACGGGAGTTGCAGAGTGCAAGGGCTATCTATCAAAAACACAAGTCCTCTCACCTAGAGCCTTTATCCCTTGTAGAACCTTAGTTTTTTGTTATTTTATATATCCTAATCATATTAAAAGTGAATTTATTTTACACTGAATTATTTCTTCAGAAATCAAAAGTATACATCATTCAGGTAGCATTCTATTGAAAACCTCTTTCTTTGCATCTGCTGTGGTCTTAGCTCTGCAGTGCTATGATGTGAGGCAGGCACAAGTTGCTGTCAAAGGATTAGTCCATATCATCCAGCAAATTACACCCTCTTTCTAGGACAAAATACTGCTTCTGTGCACATGAGGGTTAGTGCTGTATGGTGGGAAGGTTCTGGATCAAGGTCCAAACCTCACGGATCTAGCTTTAGCTCTGCTAGTAGTTTGTCGGCTGACACAACAACTTTGAGTCTGTTTCCTCACCGATAGAATGAAGCCACTGGATGGGCTGGTCTCTGAAAGAGGCAACAGAGCAGAGTGACTAACGTTGGGGTCCTGGCTCTGCCCTCACTCATGGATTCAACTTGAGGAAGTTATTTTACCTCCATCTGCCTTGCTGTTGTTGTTGAATCTGTAAAATGGGGATGCCATGAGATGATGCGAGGATTAAACAGCCTCAGACATACAGAGTGCCTAGAAGAGAGCTTGGCTCAGAGTCAGTGCTCAAATGGTATTATCAGGAACATCACCAACTAAAATCCCTCCAAGCCATCAATAGGACCTTGTCCTACCCACCATAGAAATGTAAAAGAAGACTCGATTTTTTTAACTTGATGTGGGGAGAAAAAAAATCCGTTCATGAAAAAATTAGGAGGGGTGCCTGGGTGGCTTAGTCGGTTAAGTGTCCAAGTCTTTTTATAAAATATTTTATTTTTTTACTTATTTAGAGAGAGAACATGAACAGAGGGAGGGGGAGAGAATCCACTGAGCATGGGGCTGGTGGTGGGGCCCGATCTCATGACCCTGAGATCATGACCTGAGCTGAAATCAAGAGTTGGACGCTTAACTCCAGGTGCCCCATGTGTCTGACTCTTGATCTTGGGTCAGGTCTTGATCCCATGGTCGTGAGTTTGAGCCCTGCGTGGGGCTCCATGCTGGGCAGGGAGCCTACTTAAAAAAAAAATAGGAAACAGTACAAAAGTATCTGATTAA
The DNA here is from genome assembly GCF_029215605.1 of Mirounga angustirostris. NCBI lineage: Eukaryota > Metazoa > Chordata > Mammalia > Carnivora > Phocidae > Mirounga > Mirounga angustirostris. The sequence continues at coordinate 96,072,231 of NW_026991711.1, read as the reverse complement.
ATGAAAGATAGATTCTCCTGTCAAGTAGTATCAATAAAAGTTAGAAAATAGAGACCTTGGTCAATCTTGGGGGGCCCTTTTCTTTATGGCAAGAGTGATTTTATCTTCTCCCCTCTGGCAACCATCAGCTTCTCTGTATTTATGGATCTGTTGCTGTTTTTGTTTGTTTGTTCATTTGTTTCGTTTTTAAGATTCCACATATAAGTGAAACCATATGGTATTTACCTCTCTCTGTCTGATTTATTTTACTTGGTATCATAACCTCTAGCTCCATCCATGTTATTGCAAATGGCAAGATCTCATTCTTTTTTATGGCTAATATTCTATTATATATGTGTGTGTATATGTTAGATTTATATATTATACACACACACACACTACATACATATATCACATCTTTATTCATTCATCTGTCAGTGGACACTTGGGCTGCTTCCATATCTTGGCTTCTGTAAATAACACTGCAGTAAACGTGGGGGTGCATATATCTTTTCAAATTAGTGTTTGGCAAGAATGATTTTTGGGTGGAGATGATCTAACAGACATCTCCAACAGACCTTATGATTTTTTCATACCCACTCTTCCCCTGGAACTGGCTCCTCCCCAGGCTTTCCACATCTCAGGAAGAGCAACATTCTCTCGGATCAGTTGGACCAAAAGTGAATAAGGGTACAAAAGACTTAAGTAACAGAATCATAAAGGTAGATGTGATCAATATATATCAAACTATGTGCCCCGAAGGTAGAGAACATATTTTTGCTTTGTGTGTCTGTGGAATGGTTATACTAATTGGCCATACTACCGATCACCACAAATGAAATCACAGGAAGTTTCAAAAAGCAGAGGTAACGTGGACGTTTTCTATTCACAATGCAGTAAAATTTAAAATTGATAAAAAATCAGAATTTTAGGGCGCCTGGGTGGCTCAGTCGTTAAGTGTCTGCCTTCGGCTCAGGTCATGATCCCAGGGTCTTGGGATTGAGCCCCACATCGGGCTCCCTGCTCAGCAAGGAGTCTGCTTCTCTCTCCCTCTGCTGTTCCCCCTACTTGCATGCTTTCTCTCTGTCAAATAAATAAATAAAATTTTTTTAAAAAGACTGAAATAGGGCACCTGGGTGGCTCAGTCGTTAAGCATCTGCCTTTGGCTCAGGTCATGATCCCAGGGTCCTGGAATCCAGCCCTGCATCGGGCTCCCTGCTCCGCGGGAAGCCTGCTTCTCCCTCTCCCACTCCCCCTGCTTGTGTTCCTGCTCTCGCTATCTCTCTCTCTGTCAAAAAATAAATAAAATCTTAAAAAAAAAAAAATCAGAATTTTAAGAAAGTTGTCATTTAAACAACTTTTGAGTTAAAGGAAAAGTACAGATTCAAGCTGCAGAATTTCTAAAAGCCAGTGATAATGAAAATACTACTACTTATTAGATTTTGAATCTAAATGATTGAACTAAAGCAGCACACATGGGAGATGTCATAGCCTATAAAAGGAATATTTATTTAAATAGAAAAGGGATGAAATAGAAGGAATCAAGAATCAACTCAAAAAAGTTAGGAAAAAAAGGACAACAAAATAAACCAGAGGAAAGCAGAAGAATTAAAATAAGAAGAATTCATGAGGTAGATAATGGGGGAAAACAAAGTCAGTAAGTGAATACCTGGATCATTGGGGCAAAATCAATAAAACAGATAAGCCTTCTCAGACATCAAGGAAGAAAGAACAAAGGCAAAACAAACAAACAAAAACGACAAGAAGAAAAAATGCAGAAAGCAAGGAAATTTTAAAAAGAATTTTATGCAAATTTATCTAAATTTGCAAATTTGAAAGAAGTGGATACTTTTCCAGGAGAATATAATTTACTGAAACCAACTCCAGAACGTCTAAATAAGCCAATTTTCATAGAAAATGCTAGGTAGTATTATAAAGGAGTTAATATTTAAAAAGCACCAGAGCTAGAAGTTTCCTGGGCAAATTTAGCCAAACATTTAAAGGATGGATGGTTCCAACACCATTTAAATTGTTCCAGACCAGAGATAAAGAAGGGCAACTTTTTGTTAACCCTGCTAGGATAACATCAGTAACAAAGGCTGTAGAAGAAAAAAAAAAGAAACAATAAATGAATCTCATACATGAATATTTATGCATAAATCCTAAATAAAATATTAGCAATCAGAATGCAGCTGCATACAAAAAGAATAATTCTTCACGACCAAGTGCCGCTTATTCTAAAAATGCAAGGACAGTTCATCAAAATAAATCTAAGGAGAAAAATCATATCATCATTTCTATAGATGCTGAAGATGCATTTTTGAGAATCCAAACTCACATAAAAAACCCTGGGAGGACAGATCAGAAATTGTTGAAACTGGTGACTCATGGGGCAGAGAACAGGGATACAGAATGGGGCAGATATAGGCATGAGTCGGGGACCAGGTTCTCAATGTATATCTTTTTATATCATTTTCATTTTTGGACTATGGGATCCTTTTACCTGTTCAAAAAGTAAAATTCTCGATGGATGTTAGATATTATTATCTAGCTACCATTGTATTCCGTGCCAGGAACTTTGAACTGTGTTCTTGTTGAGAAATTAAGCTTCAAGTGAATTACAGACAAGAGCAACACTATGTGTTGGGTCGGAGTTAACTAAATAAAAACCAAATGTGCTGGTTACCTCCCTTCTAGAAAGAAGAGCTCTCTTTGCTCCATCTTGACCACAGGGTGGAGGCTAGCCCTGGACTAACCTGAACCAGAGACTGATACACGAGAGCTGCTGACCTGCATCTGCAGCAACTCGGCCATCCACATCCGGGTCTTCAGGGTTACACCCAAGTAATGGAAATGAGGATGGCCACCTTATCCACCCACCCCCACATAAGTAGGCTCAGATGTGGCCCTTCTTGTACTGCGTACAGTCATGGACCTCCTACCAGAGCCGCGTAAGGAAAAGCCTGTCCCCTCATAGCCCAGGGGACTCTGAATTGAGAGGGAGAGTATTGTCTCTTGTTGGGCCCAAGCAGTGGGTCTTCCTGAGTCTTTGTGGTCTGTAACCATTGTCCTAGACAATAAAAACTACCCAGTAGTGTTATAAACAACAACAACAACAACAAAACACACACAAACAACACAGCACAAACAACCCACTTACGGACTTTGATAAGTCATGTATTATGTCCCAAGCCCACAATGCTGATGTGACTTTGTCATTTGATAGGGGAGGAAAACAAAACTGGAAGTGACACCCTCCAGTCATGGCAGCAGAGCTCTGGCCTCCAATACGTCTTCCTCAAAAACAAACTGTGAAGTGGTTAAACGGGCAGTGTCGGCCAGGACTACTTGAAGGGTGCTGACATTGTCCTTAGACACTGACTCCACTGCATTTATTGGGGACCTGCCCTGGGCCAGCTTCAGGGACACAGAACTCAACGTTTCCCCACTCGCCTCCAGAGGGCTCAGACTGGAGAGGCACACGTGAGCTGGGGCCACCTGTTAGTGCCCGCTTCTCCAGACGTGAGCAACAGGTACAGAGGAAGCTCTCCGGAAAGCTCCGCCACCCAGCCAGGGCCTCCGGGCCAGGCAAGGCTGCCCAAGTTTTCAGGGGTGAGTTGGAGTTTGCAAGACACAGAGGTGCCAAGAAGTGGTGAAAGCCACACCTCTGCCCAAAAGGCCCTCCGTCTGCTCTGCGGACCACTCTCATCACTCAAGTCGCCCCCACAGAGGCAGTTCGGGCAAGGGCACCCTCTGAAGGCACAGCACCTCCCTCCAGCTTCCAGCACCCATCCCGACCTCCATCTCCAAACCAAGATCCTCAGAGTCGGAGGTGGTTTCACTGCAGGGAACCAGGAGAGGCTGCAAGTGTAATGACTCCACCCCCAGCTTGACAAAAGGGGGAAAAAAAAGAGAGAAAGGCTAAAGGCTGCCAACCACTTTTTGAGCCTTCATGATAAGTGTATACCCCGAAACTCTATGGTATGGATTGATATAAGGCAAGAACAGTGCCTTGTATTCAAAATACCCATATCTTCTCCTCAAAGTCTGGCCCTCCACAGAATACCAGTCTCATTGACCTCAGCCAGGAGCTGCTCACCCCGTCCAATCGTGAGGAAAATGTGTGGCAAGGCTCTGGACCATGAACAAGACACCGGCTCTTTCTGAAATGGTCAGAGCCCGTTAGCAATGGATACTGCGGTGAAGAGTTCAGTTTTCAGGGCTAACCACTGTGGAAGGACAGATGATTTTAAGCAGGTTGGGAAGTTTATTCACTAACCTTTCGAGCCTTGACTGGCCCGCCAAAGTTGTCCACGTCGCTGAGCTCTGCCTTGAATTATTTCTATGTGTTCCCACATCTTTGAGAAACTCCTCGAGATTCAGATCTTGAGTTGTGTTGGTTCAGGTCCTCTAAGAAGCAGACACCAACACAGTGTTACACAGGCATGAAAGAGATTTATTGGTGGGGTTGGGGGAGCGGAGAACGCCTGTGGAGGAAGAAAAGGTAGGAAGGTAGAGTCTTCAGACAGAGATACAGGTCTGACAGCTCTGAAACGAGGTAGGAGGAAGGGAGAGTGGGCAGGAAGAGTGTTGGGCCTCAGGGCCGTCCTCCGAAAGTTTCAACCAGACCAATGAGGAATCCTCAAGCCAAAGGTGTTTTGAGACTCCCGTGTCTGTAGGAACGGGCCTGCCTGAACGCCCCAGCTATGTTCAGCCTTTGGCTGGGAGCAGCCCAGGGGAACTGTGGCAGGAACACGAGGGTGAATCAGAAGGGCGGCAGCTGGAGCTATCAGTCAATTACGTTTCCCAGAGCTGGAGATCTGGGCACAGTTTCTTCCCCACCACCCCCCTGGGTGGGGACATCTGATGATCTCTCCCAGATCGTCAAAAGCCTCTTAGCCACTGGTCAGCTTTTTGTGTTGGGCACATGGATCCAACCTTCTTATCCCATCCGGGATCTCCCACTCCAAATAAGGAGGGTTGACAGGATCTTGAAGTCCAAAAATGATAAATATCCAGCATAAAAAGAACTTTGTGAAAGGTGTTGTAATTCTTCCCATAGGAAAAAAAAAAGTTTCTTAGCCAAAAGAGTTCAGAAAACACCTGTTTTTAAACAGTGTTAAACAGATTTCCGGGATTTCTTACAGCTGTTACCAGGCTGATATATATCTTGAGTTTTCAAGGGAACAAAATAGCGTGTAGAGTTTGTCAAATTTATATGACCATCGACTGCCCCTCCACCCCCAAATTTTATGATATTTTTTAGAGTGTCTTATGAGACATGCTCTTGGAAATGCTGAATATACTGTATATCTCCTGTGTATCCCTCCAGAGCCACTCCCCAGCTTTCCCTACCCTGCTCTGTGCCCACGAGGCTGACCTTCCTGGACAGCGGCCCTCCCTTGCCCTTTGTCAAGCTTGTCCAAAGTAGAACTTTGGGATGATGGAAATACTCTGCATCTGTGCTGTCCTGTAGGAGAGCCATTAGCCATAATGGCTATTGAGCACTTGAACTGTGGCTAATAGGACAAAGGACCTGAATTTTAAATTTTAATTAGTTTAAATAGCTACATATGCCTAGTGGCTCCTGTCCTAGACGGCAGGGTTCTAGATTTTGGCTTGGTTTTGAGCAATAAGAAGCACCAGCGGGAGACGCAGGGGTAGAAGGAGAATAAAAAAGTTATTGATTTCCCTGGCCCCCTCCTGATGCGGGTTGGCTGAATCTTCTATCAAAAGCTTCAGCTCTGGTCAGACAGCCCTTTATTCTGACACCAGTTCCAGTGTGTGTGGGTTTTTATCCCCACACAAAGCAATTCTCCAACAATTCAGCTGAATTCTGACTATTTCCTGGAGATAGCGTTGGATCCCCCAGGTTAAGGGCACAGTCCTATGAGACTGTCCCCTCCTCCTACTTCAGATGCTAACTCAAAGTTCAAGCTGTGACCTGCGCTTCTTACCCATCGGCTCTAGACCAGAGGTTCCAACAACCTCCTCTTTGGGTTGATTAATTTGTAGAACTGCTCACTCAGAGAAACTCAGAGAAACATTTTACTGACTAGATTAAAGTTATTATAAGTGATATGATTCAGGAACAGCCAGATGGAAGAGATGCATAGTGAGGTGTGAAGAGAAAGGGGTGTGAAGTTTCCATGCTCTCCTAGCACCTCCCACAAATTCACCTCCCTGAAAGCTCTCCACACCTGTCCGCTTAGGTTTTTGTGGAGGCTTCGTTACATAAGCATGATTGATTAAAAAATTGGCCATTGGCAACCAACCTCCAGGTGCTCTCCCCACCCCCACACAAAGGTCAGTGGGCTGGGACTGAAAGTTCCAACCTTCTAACCACATGGTTGGTTCTCCCGGCAACCAGCCCCTCATCTTCAAGAGCTTTCCAAAAGTCACCTCAATAGCTTAACTCAGATGTGGTTGGAAGGGCTGGAAGGGGTTTGTTGTGACTCTCAGGACATCTTTACTGCTCTTATCACTCGGGAAATTCCAGGGTTTTAGGAGTGTGTGCCAGAAATGGGGACAAAGACTGAATACCTATTTCTTGTTATAAATCGCAATATACATAGGGCTCCTGAGTGGCTCAGTTGCTTAAGCGTCTGACTCTCGGTTTCAGCTCAGATCATGATCTCAGGGTGGTGAGACTGAGCCCCACATCAGGAGTCTGCTTGGGATTCTCTCTCTCCCTCTGCCCCTCCCCCCATGTGCGTGCTCGCGCTTTTTCTCTCTCAAATAAATAAATCGCAATATACACAACCCTCTCCATACAGCCACCATCTACCGGGTTCAGCAGACACTTCCACCACTCTGAGGCTGTGCACGGTTGGCAGGCTACTGCGCCAACCTTGTAGGTTTCTCTGTGTCCCCTGTCCATGCAATTATAAATAGTCCTGGGAAGTTCTGCTCAATTGCTCAGGTTGAGCATGTCACCTCTTTCCTGCCAGGACTGTGCCTGGAGCACTGATGTAAAACTGGTGGGTTTTATTTCTGAAAAATATCCTGTAGTAATAGTGAAAAAGTCAGAAAACATTTATGATGAGGATGAAAAATCCTTGCCCTAAACACTCCTTGCCCTTCCACCTGAGACACAGAGGCAAGAACCTCAAAACCCTTTCTGGTTTTACTTTGAATGATTTCTTCCAATACCTCAAAATAATATGCGAAGGCCACTGTTAGGGCTCAATGGACTGGAGACATCATCGATGCCTCTTGCTGGGCTGAATGAGAATTTCTGTCACTTACATCACCCCTTCATATCTCCTTCCAAATTTTGATCGTTATAGTAGTATTTTTAGCTTCCTCTACTGGTTGCCATAAAGCTTTAAATAATATATATTTAAATTTCTAATTCTTGTTCCATTGCTTTCAACTGTGTCTCTTAACCTTTCATTTTGCAAAATGAAGGCAATGACTTTTCAATTCTTCTCTCTTCTTCCCTCCTCCCTTTTCCTCTCCCTGTTTCTGTCCAGCTATGTCTTTCTCTTTTACATTATCATTGTGGATAATATTTACCTTCTGCTTTGTAACAACTAAGTTTTCTATGCTTTGTCTATGAATTTTTTTTTAAGATTTTATTTATTTATTTGAGAGAGAGAGCGAGCACGAGTGGGGTGAGGGGTAGAGGGAGAAGCCAACTCCCTGACGCAGGGCTTGATCCCAGAACTCCAGGTTCATGACTTGAGCTGAAGGCAGACGCTTTACTGAGTCACCCAGGTGCCCATGTCTATGAATGTTTCCAAAAACTAAAAGCCAATAATCATCATTTACATTATGTCTATATTGTCTAGTACAGAACTAAGCAGCATGCATTTTCTCTTTTTCTAAGTTTTTTTCTTTTAATTCCAGTATCGTTAACATACAGAGTTATATTAGTTTCAAGTGTATAATATCTGATTCAACACTTCTATACATTACTCAGCACTTATCATGGTAAGTGACTCTTAATCCCCATCCCCTACTTCACCCATCCCCCCCCACCTCCCCTCCGGTAACCAGCAGTTTGTTCTCTATACTTAAGACTCTTTCTTGATCTCCCTCTCTCTCTCTCCTTAGCTTGTTTTGTGTCCTGAATTCCACAAATGAGTGAGAAACCCTACAGTATTTGTCTTTAGCTCTGATTGACTTATTTCACTTAGCATTATACTCTCTAGCTCCATCCATGTTGTTACAAATGGCAAGATTTCATTCTTTTTTATGGCTGAATAATATTCCATTGTGTGTGTGCTATATATATGTGTGTGTGTGTGTGTGTGTATATATATATATATATATATATATATCACATCTTATCCATTTATCTATTGATGGACACACTTAGGCTGCTTCTATAATTTGGCTATTATAAATAATGTTGCAATAGACATAGGGGTGCATGTATCCCTTTGAATTAGAGTTTTTATATTTTGGGGGTAAATATCCAGTAGTGCAGTTACTGGATTGTAGGGTAGTTCTATTTTGAATTTCTGAGGAAACTTCATACTGTTTTCCACAGTGGCTGCACCAGTTTGCATTCCCACCAACAGTGCATGAGGGTTCCTTTTTCTCCACATCCTCGCCAACACCTGTTGTTTCTTGTGCTGTTCATTTTAGCCATTCTGACAGGTGTGAGGTGATATCTCATTGCATTTTGATTTTGATTTGCATTTCCCTGTGATGAGTGATATTGAGCATCTTTTCATGTGTCTGTTGGCCATCTGTATATTTTCTTTGGAGAAATGTCTGTTCACGTCTTCTGCCCATTTTTCACCAGATAATTTGTTTTTTGGGTGTCGAGTCAGATAAGTTCTTATAGATTTTGGGTAATTAACCCTTTATTGGATACGTCATTTGCAAATATCTTCTCCCATTTGGTAGGTTGCCTTCTATTTTTGTTGATTGTTCCCTTTGCTGTGCAGAAGCTTTTCATTTTGATGTAGTCCCAATAGTTTATTTTTGCTTGTATTTCCCTTGCCTCAGGAGACAAATCTAGGAAGATGTTGCTATGGCCGATGTCAGAGAAATTGCTGCCCATGCTGTCTTCTAGGATTTTTATGGTTTCAGGTCTCACAATTAGATCTTTAATCCATTTTAAGTTTATTTTTTGTATGGTATAAGAAAGGGGCTCAGTTTCATTCTTTTGCATGTAGCTGTCCAGTTTTCCCAACACCATTTGTTGAAGACATATTTTCCCATTAGCATGCATTTTCTCTTTTCCAGGTCCAATGTCATGGTGCTTTGCTAGTCAAAAGGGAGCATTCCTGGCATCAGAGTCAAATGTACTTTTCCTCCCTCTCAAACTTGCTTTACTTTGCGTGGTTTTCTACTTAGACCATGACTATTTTGTACAAATTTTATTTCCTCAAGTTTTGATTCTTTTCCTTATAAAGAGGAAAACACATATTCTCACTATGTTCCAAATATCATCCCGCTCCATACTCATTTAATTAATTTCTTAGAATCCTTTTCACTTTTCCTCTTTAAGGCTATATTCTTGAAATTTGGTGATTTTTTCCAGTTGCTTTCAAGACCTGTGGCCCACTTTGTAACCGGGGCTCCTTTTCACTGGAATCCTGGTTGCTCTACAATTTTCTATATTCCACAGTTCCCGCCTTTCTTGGTTTAACCCACTTGCCCCTCCCCACTCTCTTTTTTGGGAGCACATCCTTAGGTAAATTCTTTCGAAGAAAATGGATGCGTGAGGCAAAATATTCTGAACATGTGAGGGTCTGAAAGCGATGTTCTTTTTCTCGTTTTTAAGCTGGACATAGAAGTCTAGGTCCAAAATAATTTTACCTTCATATTCTGAAGCCAGTGTCTTCCAGGATTCTTTACTGCTGATGAGAAGTCTGATCCATTTTGATTCAAATTTCCTTACAATTCCTGGTTTATAGTCCTCCCCATCCCCACTGAGATCTCAGAAACACTTTCCTGGGTTGATTTGATATTTCATCATGGTGTGTCAAGAATTTAGTCTTCTTTTAATTAATTCTGACCAATATTTGTGTTTCCCTTCAGCTCTTGGAATTATTTTATTGTCTCTTTGATAACTGTCTGCCCTACTTTCTTATTGCTTTCTGAACGTCTCTTAATTGGCTATTAAACCTCCCACATTTATCCTTCGTGCCTCCTTCTTCTTCTCTTATCATCCTTCCTCTGTCATTTTGCTCAATGTTATAGGAAATTTCCACAATTACATCTTCTAATCTTTCTATTAAAATTTTTTAGTTTTGGGGGCACCTGGTTGGCTCCATTGGCAAGGCATGCAACTTTTGATCTCAGGGTTGTGAGTTGGAGCCCCATGTGGGGTGTAGAGATGACTTAAAAATAACATCCTTAAAGAAAAATTATTTTTTAGTTATTATTTTTTAAAATTTGGGCAATTTAATTTCCCAGAAATATTCACTGTTTTTTCATTTGCGTTTAAAGAAAACAAAATCCTGGCTTCCTGGTTTTCCTTCTGGATATAAAGTCTTTTCAAGTCTCTGTTTTCTTGAATTCTGTATAGGGTGCTTTTCTATTTTTTCCCCTCAAGTCTCTTAGTTGTCCATTAATTTTTAAGAATGAATAAATAGAAATGCTGTTTTATGATGTGTTTGTTTATCTTTTCCTTTTAAATGTTTGTTCATATTTAAGTGTCAACTCATTTTTAGGAATGAAGAATAGCAATGCTGTCAGTTTCTGTGTCTGGGGGCTTGTCATATCAACTGGCAAGCTTCTCTCTAGGGTATTCCTGAACAAGAAAACCTTACTTTCGGATGTCAATACTCACACCAAACAAAATAATTAATATCTTCAGAGGGAAAAACTTGATTTTTTTTTTTGGCTGGGGTTCAGCCTGAAGTCCTGCCTCTAAGACGCACTCCTTTATCCACGGTCCTCCATTGTCACTCACCTCATGCACTCAGGGCCGCAGATACCTCTGCTCTGCTTTATCTGTCGACATACTGACATTTTGCCAAATGTGTTTTGTCTTCCTGAAATCTGTCAATAATTTCTTCTTCAGAGATGGCGCTCCTCCTATTCTCTTCACTATTATTGATTTAATCATTAGAAAATTCCATTCTATCATTTTGAAAGGATCTCGGAAGGGGGGAGGCAAATTCTTGGCCTCAGTTCACCATCTTGAAATAGAAGCCCCTGAAATATCACTTAGGCAGTCCACAACGTGCAGTCAGAGAGTGTCACCTCAAGGCTTTGACTGTGATGCCTTTATGAAAAAAGAAAACAAAAACAAAAACAACCCCAAACAGCTATTTTTGATGAAGAACTCTTCCCAGATGGAAGTTATTTATTCTGAGCTTTTACTTGGCAGTGTTGTGTTGCAGGTGACATAGTAGGTCTTCAGTAAATATCTGTTGAACAAATAAGTGAATGAATGAACAAATGAATGATTAAACCACTGGCTCAGTTGGTAGAGCATGCGACTCTTGATCTCAGGGCCCTGAGTTTAAGCCCCATAGTGGGCATGGAGCCTACTTTAAGAATAAATAAATAGATAAAATGAACCACCAATTAAACAGTATAAGGAAGTGGATAATATGTATGTTCAGTCAAAAAAATAAATGGAATGATTTATACATTTGTGCATTCTATTTTTCGATACATTATCTTAGAGATATAGATAGCAATGCAAACAGACTGACTTTTTAAATGAATGTCAATAAATGTGTACAATTAAATAATGCTGACCTTTAAGACAAGTGTCCTGAAAGTTACACCTTTATTCTGAGGATACTACTGATGTACATTTTTGGGAGGTTCTGGTTTGACCTTCCCTTTGGATTCTATGCTCCTTCCATCCATCCTTCCTTCCCTCTTTCCTTCCTTCCTTCCTTCCTTTGTTGCCTCAGTGAGGGATATCTTTAGTCTTTGAAGACATATTTTATTTTTAAAAATACAGCTAAATGCTACTTTGAATATATTTTTTAGATCAGAATGAATGATGCATTATTTTTGTGGCCAAAAGCATGTGATAAGGCAGATCTCAAATGGGGTTATAAATAGATTATGAATAGAAAACCCCCAAGAGGAGGTCCTTTTGTTCTTTGGGGTTTTTTTTTTGTAAGCAATAGCAGAAGCTTTTGAAGAAGTATATACTTTTCCAAGGAGCCCAATATAAAGAGGGTAACATTCACACCGACATACAAAATGAAACTCACTGCTTTATAACCACCCACCATGCATTGTCTTCATTGCTATTTATGATAATGATTACTGTGAAGTTGGTAATAATGGTAGCTGTCTTAATAAGTGCCTGCTGTGCAAAGCCAGAAACTTCATATGCATGATTCATTCAGTTGGGTTATGACCCCCATTTTTACAGATGAGGAAACTATAATTCAGAAATTTTGTTTAATTCCAAGATACTCAGCTAGGAAATGACAGAGCTTAAGTGCATAATTGGGTCTGTCAAACCCCAGTGCTGAGTTCGTCCACCTCCCAGTTTTACTTGGACAAGTATTCTGTTTCCTATATGAGGAATCTAAGCCAGTTGACCAAGGTGACAGACTACGTGGTTCGGTTCCAGGGTCCCAGCCTAGCAGTCTGTCCACAGCTCTCTCCTCTTTACCCTTACTTGACAAAATCCCACTAAGCCAATGGTGAGCTCCCCAGCCAATGTCTGTGTGGCAAGGCATGGCTCTCATGCATGCTCTTGAATGGGGATGCAGAGTGAGTCTTCTGTGTACCTGTGCCCAGCCTCTTGCAGGGAGGTGAGAGGTAAGAAGCACCCTGGTCGTGTTTGTTCAAGAGGTTTGCCTAGTGTTCTGGCCTTTTCTGTGTGGTTATGAACCTTGATCCTATTCAAACCTGAGCTATTGGTTAAGCCTCTGGCTCTAGCTTTTATCTCTTTGGCTGCTGAATTAGACCTTTTCCCTTCTTATCAAAGCTCAGCTAGGACAAAGTTTCTTGGGCTGTTCCTCTGGAGGTTTGGGCATCCCTTTGGAGTTGCCAGAAGTTGAGGCAAATGGGATGTGGAGGCAGTCTTCTCCCTCCAGAGATGCCTAGGTGATCAAAAGTTATGGTTAGACTAGTCTAGTTCCTGAAATGTGGGGCACAGGATGATACCCAAGGGCAAATCTGATCATGAAGGGTGACAAGAAGCCAGCCAAATGATTCCAGGAACTTCTGAACAGTGTGTGTGGCGGGGAGGGGGTGGGGAGGTGTGCTGATGGTTGCCGTAATTCAAGAATCTGAGGGCTGAGCCTGGCAAGTGAATGCTAACCAAAGGTCCCAGTTGTGTTAAAATTTGTCCTATATCCAGGGGTAACCAGTGCCCTGAATAACAGGGCTATGGGACCCAAGAAATTGGAAGCTGGCAGCCCTTGATACTACCTGACATTACTGCAGGGGGTCTGGAGTATCAGCCCTTGAGCATTGGACAACCAAACAGTATTTGGAAATTCTGCTGGTTAGTGAACTGAAGGCTCTTCATACACTGACCCATTTGTTCCCCATTGGTTGAGGGTTAAGGCAATCTTCAGATGGCTGGATGCTTATTCTGAACACCAGGTGTAGTGCTAGCTTAGAAAGGGGTTGAAAACAATTAGCACCGTGAAATTTCTGAGGAAGTCCAAAGTACCCTATTCAGTGCCCAGCTGAGTAAAAGTGTGTTGTGCATAAGTCTTTTTGAGGTGGGAGAATATAAATCTATATAAATATTAAAATATAACTATGATTTTCTGGGTGATCAAACAGTGTATAAAGGACTGTGAATTGGTTGCAGATTTGTAGATTTTCCTAATGAACTATGGATCCATTCTCTTTTCCAGGGGATCATATTCCTACTCCATAACTCAGCAAAAGGTCTCATTTAGGCGGAATTCTTCCATAAAAGGTCTCCTTACTTGAGCTGTGGCTATCTCGACTATGGTTATCATTACCCATTAGGACTGTGGGCCAGATGTTTTTCTTTCACAACATCCAAAAGGCTTCTTTTCTGAGGACTTAGTAAAGTCAAGGGGAAATATTGAGTCAAGAGGAATCAAACCCATACTGTGGAGGAACCCTGGATGGTTTACTAACAATGACCCTGAGACAAGCACTCGCATGCAGTAACAAGATGCATATGTAACAGCGGGGTCCGGGGCTGAACTGCCCACTGTGTTTCCCGGGATCCTGTGTAATTCTTGGTTGCCTCTCTTGAATTTTCTTCCTTATTCAGCATGGATCTGGGGCAGTCCACAGGGCTGGTCACCTCCTTCTGTAAAGGTTGATACACTTTCTGCACAGGCTTCTCATCTGGCTGTAATTGCTTGAGATCTGTATTGGGAGTGCATTAGTCTGCCATGATCCAGAACTCTCGCAGTGATTGCTCCCATCAGTCACGCACAGTGCTGAGTGAATTCTGTAACTGCCACTGCCTGCTGCAACTGTGCAGAGTAGCCTTCTGGTGCATGGGCCTGCTGCCGCAAGATTTTGTAGAACTCCCTAACTTTGGGCAGGAACAAGTCCTGTGTTGGGCGCCATCTTGAAAATCTCCCATTAGTCAAAAAAAGAAAAAAGAAAAAAAAAAGTTTTACTCTTTTTTCTGGTGACTTCCTGCATTTGTTTCTTTTTTTTTTTTTTTAAGATTTTATTTATTTATTTGAGAGAGAGAGACAGAAATAGCGACAGAGAGCATGAGTGGGGAGGAGAGGGAGAAGCAGGCTCCCCACTGAGCAGGGAGCCCGACGTGGGGCTTGATTCCAGGACCCTGACATCATGACTAAGCTGAAGGCAGAGGCTAACTGACTTAGCCACCCAGGCGCCCCCACTTCCTGCATTTCATTGCTAAATATTACCTGTGACTCTAACCATTCTGTGATGCCAAATCATGTTACGACATGGACTATTTGGTCATATTGTGCCCAATTATAAGTGAACTCCTTGGAGGAATTTACTCCCACATTATCATTCAAATGATGGCATTATTGTTTTGTGTAATGCATTCTTTGCGTCTTCCTAGCTTCTAGTGGTTGCTGGAAATCCTTGGAAATTCTTGGCTTATACCTGAGTCACTGTAATTGCTGCCTCGGTCTTCACATGTCTGTTTTTCCTTTGGGTGTCTGTATCTGTGTCTTCACCTGGCTTTCTTCAAGGGCACCAGCCATTGGATGTAAAGCCCACCCTAATCCAGTCTGACCTCATCTTAACTAATCACATCTGCAAAGACCCTATTTCCAAATAAGGTCACATGTTGAAGTTCTGGGTAGACATGAATTGGCGGCTGGGGGCACTAGGCACCCAGTGTACTGATGGGTCGCTGGATGATGGACCCATTCGCCTTTCAGGCACTCCATGTCTGCTCCCTAACTGGGACTTTTGTAAGAATAGAGTCCTGCAGAAGTACCTGCAATCCTCTCAATCTGAAATTTGGAGGCGTTCAGAATTTGAGTACAGTAACTGGGTTCTGTCCCTGGTACTGCTATAATTAGGTTACCTTTATTCTTCTCTGAATCATTAACTTTGAAAACTGCTGGTTCAGTCTGTGACAACCAGTGATACATCATCTTTAACCAGTCTGCACCACCATAAAAAAAAAAAAAAAAAAAGGCTGCTCCAGGACTAATTTATTGCTCCACGACACAAATGGTGCATCTCAAACAAACTCAGCCAATTTTAAGGATGATTTCTGGGCTGTTTAAAAAGGATTCTTCTGCCAGCTTTTTGAAAAGGTTGCTTTACAGATTATTATTTTCTGTTTCAGGACAAGTCTATGAATTTGGCCCATTCATGTTAGCTATAGTGAGACGATGCATCTCTTGTCCATAAAACTTGAATACGCAGGTGTCAAAAGCGATTTTTCTGAAGTTAACTTTTCCCATACTTTGAGTTATCAGTTTCTGTCGTGTGGTGTGCATTTCAGCTGAGGTTTTATTACATTGTGTTGGCAGCACATTATGTTTTTTACACATGGATTTGATTGAGAAATGAAACTGGAATAAGAATGAGGGAGCAGCAGCATCTGCTGCAAGACTCAACTATTGCCATTGTCAATCAGCCTGATTGATTAAATATGGTGGTACACATTTTTATTAAAATGAAATACTTCTCTTGAAAAAGGCCCATTATGCTCATAGATGATATGACTGTCCTGAAGAGTGTGCCCGACGAAAAGGCCTCTTGGCGGAGTTCAATGACTGTAGATGGCTGAAACAAATAGGAGAGTTCAGATTCGCTCTGGGTAATTTTGTGAATTTAAGTTATTTTTTGGTGTAGGGAAGAGGTGAACCAACATTTTGGGGAACTAAGCCCTATGGAAGGGTTTGGGTTTGACTGGGTCCCCAGACACTGTCCCTTCATATGTTGATGTCCTATGGCCCACCTGGTTGTAAGGCATCCCGTATGACCCAGAATTTCTTTGAAGTAAGGGCAAACATACTGGTCCACTGAAGTGCCACTTCCCTCATTTTCCATTCAAACCCATTTTAGCTTGTTGCCATTTTATAAATCTGAAAAACTGATGTACAGAGATGAGATGAGATGAGATGAGAACGGAGACTCTTGAGAATGAGAATGGGTGGATTATTCCATTGGCTTGGATGAGGACCCAGCAGACATCATCACTGTCCACAAAAGCCTGAAATTTGGAGTAACTTCAAAGAGGAAGTGGTGAGGGATTGGGTATTAGACCATTAAAACCCCAAAGAGGTGAAACAGGAACTGAGGACTGCTCCCTGGAGGGCAAAGCACTGATTTGATTGGGCCCGTTCAGTTTTGATGTGGGTGTTTGTGTGTGCATATGTGTTGCTGTGGTCACCTGGAAGTCCTTGACTGGGGCTGGGTATTCCTGGAGTATTGATACTTTCCCTGGCTCAGGCCAGCCTAAATTCCAGGGAGCCTGTTTAATCGTGGTCCCCAGCAAAACGTCTCCTGTTGGAATCCATTTAAGACAATAATCCAAAAGGCTTTACATTAGTGTAAAACACAGGGCTTCAGAAGAGAGCTTTTCAGAAAAATAAGTGGGCAATAAGAAAGGAAAAACCTTTGGAATAATTCCTTTAACACAGAGAATGCTTCTGTTGCGGGGCTGGTGTCAAGACTAATCTTACAGGATTGAGATATTTTCAGCTGTATCCAATTTAGGTTTCGGCTTCTCCTCACAGAGGGATTGCTTCTGAAACAATCTTTCTCACTACTCTCCCTACCCTCGTCTTCTAAAGCCTGTTTGTAGATTTGGGGATTGCTAACAGATTTTTAGAAAAACAAGAAATCTCTGAAATACCACTCAGCTAAAAGCCAAAAACAGGAACACTTGGGAACTTGACTTTTCTTTTCTTTTCTCTTCTTTTCTATTCTCGTCTTTTCTTTTCCTTTCTTTTCTTTCTCTTCCTTCCTTTCTTCCTTTCTCTTTCTTTCTTTTTTTCTTTCTTTCTTTCTTTCTTTTTCTTTCTTTCTTTCTTTCTTTCTTTCTTTCTCTCTCTCTTTCTTCTTTCTTTCTTCTTTCTTTCTTTCTCTCTCTCTTTCTCTCTCTCTCTCTTTCTTTCTCCTTCCTTCCTTCCTTCCTTCCTTCCTTCCTTCCTTCCTTCCTTCCTTTCTCTCTCTCTCTTTCTTTCTTCTTTCTTTCTTTCTTTCTTTCTTTCTTTCTTTCTTTCTTTCTTTCTTTCTTTCTTCTTTCTCTCTTTCTTTCCATATTTTGTCAAGAGGTGGCCTCCAACTCTCAGTCAACTTTCTCTCTGGACTCAGCCATGAAGGATGAAAACCCCACAGAGATTTGTAGTTTTAAACTTGGAGCTTCCTGTAGGATCTCTAGACCTCCTTTTAGAGTATGACCTCTGTTTATCTGGTTCTTTCTTGGCATCTTGGGTCTTATCAATGCCAAATCCACAAACAGAGGCCACCAGATAAATGCTGGGATAAGAATATCCAGTAAATTGTCTGGAAGCGCACAGGTATCCTAGTTGTTTGGCCAGGAGTCTGAAGTTTTGCCATTATTACTGGCAGTCAGGAACGTGTAGGATATCAGTACCAGATAGGCAGCACACACAGTAAGGGTCAGGCAGATCTGTGGGCAAAAGCCAACCAAAGTTCAGAAGTCCAGGAAGCCACATCAGTGAGATCCACATGACATCAATCCAAACACCGTATTGTAACCTGATTTAGAGACAAAACGCCTGCTGATGAAGAGAATGGGTGTCAGTCTTACTGTACCTTAATCTTTCTATATATCACTTTCCTCATCTGTAAAGCAGACTTCTTATGGAGGGATTGGAGAGATACAATGAAATAATGTTAAATCTGTTGTCTGGCACACAGAAAATGCTTAACATGTAGGATTTCCGCTTTCCCATTTCTGATGTGCAGCCCTCAAAGGCAGAGCAGACATGAGTTTGAGAGGTGGTGAGCCCCCAGAGCAGGTGCAAAAGTGACCAGGTTGGCAGTGGAACATGGGAAGAAAGAAATGGTCCATTTGGGCCCAGCCCTGAGTGGGTCAATGTTCTTATGGTGAAAAATTGGGTGCACTTGTACTAGCTGATTTTTTCCCCTCCTCAGCTGCTGACAGTTTTGAAGAAGTTTTAGCTGCCCTAGTTTTGTTGCTATTGCTGTTATCATGGTGTATTTCATTTAATTTTTTGTTAAAGTATAACATACTTATAGAAAAGTGCATAATCATAAGCAGACAACTCAATAAATTTTAACACCTTGAGCACACTCATGGAACCGTAGCCAAATCAAGATCAGAACAATGTTAGTACCCTGAAAGCCCCCTTCCTGCACCCTTCTAGCCACTATTCCTACTCTACTATACCTTTTGGCAGATGAAACACAGAAAATGCTTAAGCCATTATTTTGACTTCTAATACCAGTGATCAGTTTTATCTGTTTTCGACTGTATATATATAAATAAAATCACACATACTACATGCTCTTTTGTGTCTCACTTCTTTTGCTTAGCATTTGTTTGTGAGATCCATTCATACCCTGGCTTGCAAGGTTCACTCATTCCAAATACATGTCTATAGTGTTCCACATAGTGTGCATATATCACTCGATTCTTCCTATTGTTGGTGGGCATTTAGGGTGTTTCCAATTTAGAGATAATATGAATAGTGCTTCTCTGAATATTCTTGGACATGTCTTTTGGTCGACCTGTGCACCCCTTTCTCTTGGGTATATCCCTAAAAATGGAATTACTGGTTCAACTACAGTAGATGCTATCAGCTTTCCAAAGTGGCTGTACCAGTTTACTCTCCCCGGTATAATATATGCATATTCTGGCTTCTCCACATCTTCCCCATTACTTGGTAGAGTCTCTGTCCTTTTGACCTTTCTGGTGCATCTAGTGTATTGTGCCGTGGGTATAAATTTTCATTTTCCAGTTGACGAATGAAGTTGGGCGCCTTTTCTGATTGGAAATCTGTGGCTCAAAAAGCTAGAAGTTCTCTTCAGAGACCTACAACTAACAGGTGATTATAAACAGCAGGTCTCCTGATACTCTACGTCAACACTCTCTTCAGACTGACGTGTGGACTTAGGCCATCATGATCAGAACGGGGGTGGCCAGTGCCTCCTCACACTCTGCATTGCCTCTCTGCATCTTGAGTAGTACGGAATCATTCTGGGCCCTACACTTTAAGAAGGATGAGGATGAACGAGGGTATGTTTAGAGGGGAGTGACCAGGTCAGCAGTTGAACCAGCAAGGGGAACAGTCAGGTGAATGGGGATTGTTCAGCCTGTAAGGAGAGGACAAAGGGGGAAACAAAAAATTGTCATTTAATTGATGGAGGGCTATCTTCCAGAAGAGGGGGCAGGCTTTTGCTATGGGGCCCATGAGGCAAAGCTAAACACTATAGGAATGAAGATTGAAGATGGCAGGATGGCAAAGTTCAGCCCGTCCTTATCTAGTTCTTTCTTCTGGCTCAGCCTGGTGATGGCCTAAACAGTAAGGCCAGTGCACTCCCTGCACATGTTACAAAATGTTCTCACCTAATTTGCATAAATTAGCTAGAATCTGTAAATAGGGGACACCTAAGAATACAAGCGGCACCTACTTCATAACGTCATTCTTCCTAACAAGTATTTATGGGCCCTTCCAAGCTGCAAGGCCCAGATCTGAGTTCTTCACAAATGCTGAATATGGTTATAACTGGAGGTCTTGCATATTCACTGCTGGATTCTTGAAAAATTGGTATTTGTAAAACAAAGCCAGTTGGGGCCAGAATAGGTAAACAGTCCAACAAAGAAGACAAATTAAGACCATTTGTTATATTTAGTGGGCTCAGGGTGAGTGAGAGATGCTGATGGCCAGGAGTGGGGCCAAGTTTATATGAGGCCAGTGGAGTCTGAGAGGTCTTGAAGGATACAGGAAATAATTTGATGGCTAAACAAGGGCTATTGGAAAGAAACAGGTGAGAAAGCCTGGCAAAGGAGGTAGGAGGAATCAAGTGCAAAAGCAAAGGAGATGAGATCCTTAAGAAAGTGTGAACGGGGGGTTAGAGTGAGAAGGTCAAGGAACAAAGGGTGGGAATTATGTCAAAGGTTCTGCAAATTCATATACATATCAAATATTATCTGTAGTTTATGCATAACATCACACACACAAATGTTTATGCTGAGTTTGAAATATGCACAGATGTTATACTGATTTAAATATCTTTTTAAAAAAGATACTGAATTCATAGTTGGTTTTATGATACATTTTTTTCAATCAGCAGATTCTAAAAGTTAGTTTCTCACATGTTTGAGTAAAGGGGATTTTTTTTTTTTTCATTTAACAGGTGTCTTACACTTGTAGCCATTGATAACTATTAGTCTTGAATATGACTATTGGTGTCAATTTACAAAAAACAGGAAATACAAAGAATTAAGTAGGTGAAAGATAGGTGAATTCTGAAAGGGAATTTGGGTTACACTCTTATCACTCTCAGGCCTGAAAGGAATGCAGGAGCTCATATTATACATTCCCCTATTTCTGGCCAGGCTCAGACCTCCTTCACCTTCAACAGATGACGGTCTATTTTGTTCTTTATCATTATCTGGATTTGTTTCCTCCGGTTTTTGTTTTTGTTTTTTTTTTGAGTGGAAACCACTTCAGTGGGTACCATGGGAAATACAAAGGAAAATAAAATATAATCCTTGCTTTCTGGAAAGAGAAATACAAACTTGCTTGGATCCTTCATTTTGAAATCATGTCGCTCTCTCTTCCAGGATTTCTTTACTGAATCCAAGTTTGATCTTCGAAGGACTGTCATGGAGTGTTCTCAGGATCCACATTTTATTTCCTATGGTATTACAAAAAGATGCTTGATGCATAAAAGACAAAAAGACCAAGAGGCTAAGTGCTCTCGATAAGCCATTTCATTACTGTTGACAGTACTATTCCAACAGCATTGGGGAAAATGTAGTAAGGACACTGATGGATCCTTGCTGGAGTCACAATGATGAGAAAAACATTCTCTCTCTCGGTCCCTCTGCACCTGTAGTGTGCACGTGCACACACACACACACACCTTGCAAACTATGCACTTGTAAAACAAGCTAATCAGTGCTGGAACAGGCAAGCAATCAAATAAATAAACAAAAGACATTTTAAAGAAGACTCCTATTTTCTCACTGACAGGACACACATTAACTTAGCAACAGCTGCTCTGGTGGGAAGACATTTTTCTTTGGGTTGTCAACAAGTTTGATCTCCACCCCACCCCCAACAGCATTATCCTAGCATAGATCTAGAAAAATTCCAATGTGATATCACTATTTTAGCAGTTAGCTAAATAGCTGGTGTAATGCAGGAAGCATTCTCTATCCCTTTCCCAGTGGAAGGATGGGGTTATTTCACTTTTCCAAAAGGCCATGAACTCTGCACAGAGAACACTACCATCCCACAAAATAGCATACCTAGAAAGAAATTTCCCAAAGGTAATAACCTTTGAGCTGAGCTTTAAATAATGAAATCTGCCACACCTTCCACCCTGGCCAGTGCATATATTAGTAGCTCAATACATGGTTATTAACTGATTGAATTAATACACCCCAAAAAAGCATACACATATATATTTAGCATAAAGATAATGCCAGGCATATAATGAAAATGAAAGGGAAAGTATGAAGGTTATTCAAGGTTGGTAACAGGATTAGAAATGCTTCATACTGATTAAGCCAAGGAAGGTGAGGAGTTAAATTAGCCTCAGAGGATCAAAAGGCCAGATGTGTTGGGATGAATCCAAAAGCTGGGATTGAAGAGGGAGAGAGAGGACTGTTGTTTGGGAACAATGAGGACCAAAGAGCTCTATGATATTTAAATACTTACAAGATGCAGCAAAAAACTAAGATGGCTCCAATACACAAGGAATTCACCGTCTGCTGGAAAAGATAAATGCAAAAGCACACAGACTAGAAGATGGTGAGGTAAATGATAAAACAGAGTAGACATAGTGTTTTATACGCTTATGCAGAATGGCCATTAACCCCATCTGTCCTTAGGTAAGAAAGGGCTTCTGCTAGAGGTTAGCCAGGCAGAGGATGTGAAACAATGTTCCTGGCAGAGGAAATTACATGTGCAGGAAAGCATAGTAAGTTAGGGCAGTGGTTCCTAAGTATGACCACATATTAGAACCACCTGGAGGATTTAAACACAACAGTTACCAATCAGCTTCCACTTCTGACTATGACTGAATAGCTTGCATGAGAATATATTTCCCAACAAAGCTTATATAACGCTCTATAAAATAAAAAAGCAGCTAACTCCTTGAAGGCATTGGAGAATAATCAAAGCAGCCAGGCTTTGTGGGGCCAGAATCCCAGAGAAAAGTCAGGCTCAATATTTTCTGGTGCTTTTATTCTTAACATGTTTGTTGATTTATAAGTAGAATGGTACTGAGAGACTGAGCAGAAAGCACCAAATCAGAGATTTTGGTAGTCTCATGGGACTAGCAAGATAAAAATTGGAGCTCAGGGCTACTAAGGCAGCAGGGACTTGGAAGATCAAGATCCCGGACAAAAAAGAACCTCAGGGAGGTGAGCCCAATATTCTGTCTTGCTTTTATCTTGAGGCATTTGCCAATATTTCTAAGTTGTGTGGGGTAGCATAGAGAGATTATAAAGCAACACAGAACTTTCTGCAAGCTCACAGTGCTGGGTGGACAATTACTGGAGTTCAGGACACAACAAACAAGAGGGCCTTATAAATAATGAGGTTTTCAATTAAGACCTATAAAGGCTATACCCTGACATTAAATGCACTCCAAAAATAAATCAGCCCTTATGGAAACCAAAAATCAAGTCTTGAATGATCTCAGTTATTACTCAGACAAGGTGATTTTTTCTACTTTAACTGCCAGTCAGAAGAAAATTAAAACCCCTATGTAGGAAGAGAACATAACTTAAATCCTCTATAATTTATTATACATAAGGTCCAGCGTTCAATTAAATAGCACTTGACATGTCAGGTGGAAAAACAAGAGAAAGAAACAGAATAGAAACAGACCCATAGCAATTCCAGACATTAAAATTATTTGGCACTGTCTTTAATTGTGATTAATATGTGCAAAAAGTAGATGACAAGATAGAAAATTTCACAAGACAACTGGAATCTGTCAATAAGAATGAAAAGGAATTTCTTGAATGAAAGCTATAATAACTGAAATAAATAACTCAATAGATAGACTTAATAGAACAATAGATGTATCGAGAAATTATTAAAAAATTTAAGTGTAGCTTAGAAAATATCAGTTAGGTTAGAAAAATCACAAAGAGGAAAAAAGCTGAAAAACACACAATAAAGGGCATAGGAGACATCTGGGACATGGTGAAAAGTTCCAGTCATCTGTAAGTATAAATTCAGAAAGAGAAAAGAGAGAGAGAATTGGGGCAGAAGCAATCTCAGAAGAGATACTCTGAGAATTTTCCAGAATTAATGAAAATCATCCAGTTGCAAATTCAATAAACACAATGAAGGCCAAATAGAGTAAATACAAATAAAACCATACCCAGGAACATCATAGTCAACCTGCTTAAAAGCAAAGACAGAGAAAACCTTAAAAGATGCCATTTAAAAAAAGACATCTTATCCTCAAGGGAACAGCAAGCACTAAGACTTATAGTTGACTTTTCAACAGAAATGCTGGAAGCAAACAAAACAAACAGCAAAGGAGTTGCAGATTTATCATGCTGAAAGAAAATAGTCCCCATTCTGAAATTCTATACCCAGCAAAAATATCCTGTAAAAATCAAAATAAAATGAAGCCTTTTTATACAGCCAAGTTGAGAGAATTTGCTACCAACTGACACACTAATAGTAATATTGAAAGGAGTTCTTTAAGAAAATAATAAATGATCTCAGATGGAAGTGCAGAAATGCAAGAAGAAATGAAGAACAGTACAAATGTAAACATATAAATTAGATGGATATTTATTGTGTATAACAACAACTACAAAATCATGTCTTTGGGATTTAAAAATGGATAGAATTAAAATGTATGAAAATTATAGCTTAAAAGTAGAAATGTGAGTAAGTGGAGTGAAAGAATTCTAAAGTTGTTTCATTTTCTAGGAAATACTAAAAGTGTCAATCTACAGCAGACTGTAATAAATCAAGATATACATTTCTCAAAGTGTGAATCCTGGACTGGCTGCATCAGCATCACCTGCAAACTTGTTAGAAATGTAATTTCTTGGGTTCCTCCCAGGCCTGCTGAAGCAGAAAATCTGAGATGAAGCCTAGAAAACTGCATTTTGGAAAGCTTTCCAGATGTCTCTGGTGCATGGGAAAGTCTGAGAATCACTGCCTTAGAAGAACTACTGCAAGAATAATAAAAGAATTTATAATTAACAAGCTAATACTAATATAGGGGGAGAATGGAATAATCGAAATACTTGGTTAGTCCAAAAGGAGACAATAATGGAAAAACAAAGGATGAGTGAGGGAAAAGAACAACTAGAAAAGAAATCTCAGGAAACAAACTGAGGGTTGTTGGAGGGTTGGGGGGTGGGAGGGATGGGGTGGCTGGGTGATGGACATTGGGGAGGTTATGTGCTATGGTGAGTGCTGTGAATTGTGTAAGACTGTTGAATCACAGACCTGTATCTCTGAAACAAATCATACATTATATGCTAAAAAAAAAAGAAGAAGAAGAAGAAGATAGCAGGAAGGGAAAAATGAAGGGGGGGGAATCGAAGGGGGAGACAAACCATGAAAGACTATGGACTCTGAGAAACAAACTGAGGGTTTTAGAGGGGAGGAGAGTGGGGGGATGGGTTAGCCTGGTGATGGGTATTAAAGAGGGCACGTATTGAATGGAGCACTGGGTGTTATACGCAAACAATGAATCATGGAACAGTACATCAAACACTAATGATGTAATGTATGGTGATTAACATAACATAATAAAAAAAACAAAAAAAGAAAAGAAATAATAAGGTGGAAGATTTTAAAATCAAATATATCAGTAATTATTTTAAATATAAGTACATTACTCAAAAGATGAAGATTGTCAAGTAAATGCAAAATTCAACTAAATGTTACCCATAAAAGAGACATCTTAAATACAGATACAGAGAGATTGAAAATAAAATGATGGAAAAATATATACAAGGAGACATTAACCAAAGTAACAGATGTAGTAGCTATATTCATACCAACAATGCAGACTTAAAGAGAAGCAGCAATTCTAGAGATTAATAGGTGAGAAGGTGTAGGCTTGTAGACCCCTTGCAGGCCAGGGTCATTTGAGGACTGCACTGAGGTTAAGGTCGGCCAGGCAGGCCTAGGCCAGGAGGAGAAAACGTTCTCTTCCCCTTATCTCATGTTGCAAGTTCTAAATGCCTGGATCAGCAGGAAGTGGCTCTTGCCTCGCTTAAAGTGTGTCTTTCTAATCAGAAGTGTTCTTTCTAAAGACAAAGAACATGTTGTCTCCAAAGGAAGGATGGCTAAGAGAATTCTTTATTCTGCAAGCATAAACAGGATGTATTTTGTTCTTATTGCATTTCGTGTATATTTCACTTCCCGGATGTTGGCTTGATACTTTAAGTACACATTGTTATGTTTATCCGATCTCTGCAAGTATATAGCTACGTGAGAAATAAACGGCAGTATGAAGTTGCAAGTGCTGCCTTTGCTCTGCATCCCCTGTGTCCTGGTGATTTCGTAGACCCTTACCCAGGGACCCCAACGCACTAGACGTTGACAAATAGGGACATTTCAAAATGTTAAAAGGATCAACCTACAAGGAAGATATAGCAATTATAAATTTTAAATAGCCTCAAAGTAAAGCAAAAAAAAAAAAAGAATTAAAGAAAAAATAGAAAAGTCTACTAACAAAAAAGGAGATTTTATCAGAGCCCTCTTAATAACGGATACAGTAAGTAGATAAAATATTAGCAGAATTACAGAAAATTTGAAAAATACAACTAACAAACCTCCTAATTGACATCTATAGATCATTGAACCCTGTAACTGCAGAATACATTTTCTTTTCAAGTTTTTATGAAATAATTACCAGACTAGACTATCAACTGAGCAATAAAACAAGTTTCAACACATTTCAAAGGACTGAGATTAAATACAGAACAGATTCTCGGACCATAGTGAAGTTTCATTATATGTAAATTAAATCCATGACTCAAAGAAAAAATAAAAAATAGCAAATATTTTGAAGGGAACGATAAAGATAAATTGTATCAGCACTTGTGGGAAACAGCTAATGCTGTGCTTCAAGAGAAACCTCTGTCCTTAAAAGGTATGTATTAAAGAATAAGAAAGAATTAAAATCCATTATTTTAACATCCATTTTTTTTTTTTTAAGATTTTATTTATTTATATGACAGAGAGAAACAGCGAGAACAGGAACACAAGCAGGGGGAGCGGGAGAGGGAGAAGCAGGCTCCCCGCTGAGCAGGAAGCCCGACGCGGGACTCGATCCCGGGACTCCGGGATCATGACCTGGGCCGAAGGCAGTCGCTTAACCAACTGAGCCACCCAGGCGCCC
Organism: Mirounga angustirostris; assembly: GCF_029215605.1. Lineage (NCBI taxonomy): Eukaryota > Metazoa > Chordata > Mammalia > Carnivora > Phocidae > Mirounga > Mirounga angustirostris. The sequence continues at coordinate 96,045,363 of NW_026991711.1, read as the reverse complement.
CTTTAACATCCATTTTAAGAAGTTAGACAAGGAATGGCAAATTAAACCCAAAATAGTAGAAAGAAGACACTAATAAAAATAAGACATGAAATTAATGAAACAGAATGACCATATTATAGAAAAAAAATCATTAATGCTGGAAGCTTTTTCTTTGAATTGACTGAAAGAATTGATAAAGTCGCGGGAGGCACGATCATGAAGAAAAAGCGAGAGAACACAGCACCAGTATGAAGAAATGAAGATGAAATTTCTACAGATCCTAGAGATATTATGAAGTAATATGATGTCATGAAGATATTGTGCTAGTAAATTTGAAAATGTGAATGGGTAAATTTCTTGAAAAACACAACTTGCCAATTTTGTGCAAAAAAACAAAAACAAAAAACAGAAATTCTATTCTCCCATGTGTTCTAATGGATACATATTAACCACAGTCAACGACTGTGTCAAATAACTTTAATACCTGGATTACCTACTGGTCTGCTTCTGTTGTCTCTTTCTCTTGTTTTTCCTCCTGACAAATAAAAACCTTTCCACAGAGAAAACACCAAGCCCAGCTAGCTTTATCAGTGAATTCTCCCAACCATTTAAAGACAAGATAAGATGGATTATTGACAAACTCTTCCAGAGATTAGAGAAAAAAAGAACAATTTTCAGCTTGTCTTCTGAAGCCAACCTAACCCTCTACCAAAACTTGACAAGTGCAGAACAAGAAAGGAAAATTATAGGCCAATTTTTCTCATTAACATAGACTCAAAAGACCTAGAGAATATCATGACCAAATGAGGCTTATGCCAGGAATGCAAGGTTAGCTTAACATTAGAGAATCAATCATTATAACTCACCACATTAACAGAATAAAGGAGGAAATACATGTGATCATCTTAAGAGATGTGGAAAAAGCACTTCATAAAAATTGAACCTTTGTTCATTATTTTTAAAATTCTCAACGAAGGAAGATTAGCAGGGACCTTAATATGATAAAGTGTCTATTTAAGGCTGAAATTTTGAAAGCTTTCTTCCTGATACTAGAAATGAAACACATGTGATCACTATTAAAATTTAGACACATCATGATCATGTTTTTAAAATATCCAAATGAATATATAGATAAATAATTAGAAGTCAGAACTCAATTCAGTGAAGACACTGGATACAAGGTCAATATAAAAATTGTGTTTGTATATACCATCCACAAATAATTCAAAAATAAAGTTTTAAAAATACACTTTGTAATAGATTAAAATTGCCCAATATTCAAGACTATGTCTACAGGAACAACAAGACTTGCACACTTAAATTACAAAACATTTTTTGAGGGAAATTAAAGAAGATCCAATAAATAGAAGGATACACAATGTGGATCAGAATACTTAATTTTGTAGAAATTGTCCACTTTCCCCATAGAGTAAATGCGATTCCATTCAAAATCCCAAGGATTTTTAAAAAATGACATGGTGATTCTCAAGGGTATATAGCATGCTATGACGGCAAGAAAAGCTAAGGCAGCCTGGACGAAAAACAAAGCTAGAGAACTTACCCTATATAAAGACTTATTATAAAGTTATTGTAGATAAGTTAGGTGGAATGGCTACAAAGATAGACAAACAGACCAGTAAAACAGAATAAAAAATTCAGAAACAGACCTACACGTATATAGTTGTTTGACTTCTGTGAGAAAAGCATCACTTCAAGGCAGTAAAGAGGACAGTCTTTGTCAATAATTGGTTCTAGGTTGGGGTCCCTGGGTGGCTCAGTCGTTAAGCGTCTGCCTTTGGCTTGGGTCATGATCCCAGGGTCCTGGGATCCAGCCCCGCATCGGACTCCCTGCTCTGCGGAAAGCCTGCTTCTCCCTCTCCCACTCCCCCTATTTGTGTTCCCTCTCTCACTGTGTCTCTCTCTGTCAAATAAATAAATAAAATCTTAAAAAAAAAACAAAACCCAATTGGTTCTAGGTTAATTGGATGTTCATTTGGAGCAAAATAATTAATTCCTACCTTACATTGTATTCAAAATTTTTTTTCATGTGTACTACAAATCCAAAATGAGAGGTAAACAATAAATATTCTAGAAAATAGCATAAGAGAATATCTTTATCCCCTTAGGTGGCAAATATTTTTTTAAAATCAGATACAAAATCATGCCAAAAACCTGATGAACTAGACTTCATGAAAATCATTAAAATTAACAACATAGTTCATTTGATTCAGCAAACCACAACCTTTAAAAACAAGGATATCAGAAAATTTGGGGATGGTATCTGTTTCTGAAAAAGGAACAGTTTGGCAGGCTGATGAATAAGAGCTAAGTTGTCCAGTGACAGCAACAGCAAGATGTCGGATGATTTTTCAGACTTCTTTATGGTATTTTATTTTATTTTATTTTATTTTATTTTATTTTATTTTATTTTATTTTATTTTTTTCACGTTAACATTCTTAGTTTATTGATCCTCTCATGAAAAATCTGCACAACCAGATAAAGCCACTGCAGCATCTTTACTCCTTCTGTTGTCCGATCTCCAGCTCACTTTTTGCCAGCACCAACATTGGCTTTTGCAGTCCCCCTGACTTTCTTCATTCTGTTCTTGCGTTCCTTTCCCTGTTTTCTTGATGTCTTTTTCTTCTCATACAGGCCATGTCTCGCAAGTCTGTGTTTGGGTTCATTTTTCTTTGCATAATCCAAGGAATCATGTATCATGCCAAAGCCAGTTGTCTTGCCACCACCAAAATGGGTTCTGAATCCAAACACAAATATGACATCTGGTGTGGTCTTGTACATTTTGGCTAGTTTTTCCCGAATTTCTGTCTTAGGTACTGTTGCCTTTCCGGGGTGAAGAACATCAGTGACCATCTGTTTCTGCTGAAGTAGTCGGTTAGTCATGAACTTCCTGGTCTGGATAGTTACTGTGTCATTCATGATGGCAGCCAAGCTTCAAGCAGCCGGGGAGGAAAAGAGCTCTTTATGGTATTTTAAAGATGCAATAAAAGCTGCACTGATTTGGGGCTAAAACAACAACAACAACAACAATAAAAAAACTAAGCGACACCAAAGAGATTGAACAAAGAAGTCACAGCATGAGAGAAGATATTTGCAATATTTATGTCAAAGAACTTTTGCACAGAGAACAGAGATCTACAAATCAACATATAAAAACAGACTACTACATCATGAAAGAGGGAATGGTCCAAGTGGCCAATAAATATACGGAAAAGCCCTCAAGTTCATTAATTACCAAGTAACTTATAACCACAGTGTGATACAACTATACAGCCATCAGAATGGTTACAATGTAAAAGAAACTCAAATTATCAGTTTTGGAGAATGTGGAGCAAAAAGAGCCTTCACATACTGTTGGTGGGAGTGTTAATTAGTACAACACTTTGGAAAACAACTTGACATTATCTACTAAAAGTGAACAAATGTGTATCCTTTGATTCAATAATTTTATTCCTAAGTATAGATGTGTAAACATGTGAGCACCAAGAGATGCCAAGAAAGTTAGTAGCAATATTAATCATCCATAATCTCCCTAAGTGGAACAACCCAAATGCCAGTGAACAGTAAAATAGATAAAGAAATAATAATATACCCACACAATAGAGTCTTATATAGCAATGGGAGGGAACAACTTTCTGTTATCACAAAAACATGGATGAATCTCACAAATCATTGAGCAAAAAAAGTCAGAAATCAAAGAATACATGTTACATGATTCCATTTATATGTAGTTCAAAACCAGGCAAAATTTAATCTATATAACAGAAGGAATAACAGCAGTTACCTGGAGAATCAGGTGGGTAATGACTTGGACAAGGCACAAAAGATTTCTGGGCTGTTAGCAATGGTCTAAATCCTGATATGATGGTAGCACAGATGTATTCATTTTGAGGTTGGTAGACCTGAGCTTAAATCTGACTCACTGGGGGTATAAGCCCAACACACTGCTTAAACTCTGCAAAGTCTCAGTTTTCTTCATTTGTAAAGTTCAGATAAATAAGACCTTGTAAGGATTAATGAAATGGCAAGGGAAAAGCTATGCCCTGAGCAAGATGCTCCCCAGATAGTGGTTCCTTTCACTTCACTTTGTATGCACCGTCTGACCTCGTTAGACAAGATGCCCTCCCGGATCCCTGTGCTCCCCTACCCCTCCCACCCACATACATCAGTGAGGCATTGTTTATGAAAAGATTTATCCTCTAGTGGGCTGGTGGCCATCTATACAATAGGGATATAGCCAATGGCTATTCAACAGAGTTATGATATTTAACTGGACTGGGGACCACACCTATAACCTTGACCTCATTGAGCTGGGCTGCGGGCTGTACGTACAGTATGTATGCCTCAAGTGTTAGGAAACTTCTCTAGTTCCAGCTGTCTTCACGGGGCCAGCATGGCCCATTGGATGCAGATAAATGCCTGTCGTTTTTCTTCATTCGGTCTCTTGGAGTAAGGGATGAGGCAATGATGTGGAGGGGTACTCCACGCATTTGGCTGAATCCCAATTTGCAGGATTGGATTTTACCTCCCTGGACTCTCCCTGCAATTCCTCTTGGATCGAGTGTCCTTGGCTTCCTGTCCTAAACTGCTGGAGGGTGAGTATCAGGCAGCTGTGAAACATCTGCCACCACATTCCACCTTCATTAGAGAGGTGGACAAAGTGATATATGTGTGAATTTCTCCAATGGTGTGTGTGTTTGTGTGCACTTGTATAAAATTTCATTTTTAAGGCCCTTTCTGGAGTCTCGGGGATGAAGAGCAGCATGGAGTTGACGCTATCATTATTACAGCGAGACCCTCGTATTACTTTGGCAGATATAATGTTTCCCAGGCATATGACGTTTTTCATTTAAAGAGGCAGCCTAGAGCACATTCCAATTTGAAAGATTTTCCTTTCTGGATGGTGGTTTCCCGGTCCAAGTCCTTGGGAAAATGTTGCCACATTTTTCACCCGAATGATTGGACTTCCTGGAAAAGAACGTATAGAGCTCTTGTAAAGATTTAATTTTTATGAGTTCTCTCTAATTCTTTCCGGAAAACAGATCACTACTGAAAGCGACTCTATGGAGTGTAGAACCCCAGCAGGAAGGGAGAGGCCAGGACCGAGGGTGCTGCGTTCCTGCTTGGTGGTGGTGTTGGTGGTGCATTGTGGGCTGTGGGACTTAGGGCCAGAGGGAAGACTGTGTCTCCAGCAGACTCGGTTTGAATTTTTGACTCCATCTGTTCTTAGTTGTGTGTCCTTGGGCATTTAATCTCATCCCTGAAAGCAGGACCACAATCCTTGATCTACAGGATTAAATAAAATAGTGTGTATCAGTGGTTCTCAACTGGGATCATCTTGCCCCCCCCCCGAGGGACATTTGGCAATGTTTGGAGACATTCTTGATTGTCACAGCTGGAGTCTTAATTTTGCCTGGGTGGAGATGACTTCAGCTCTGGGAAGTGGATCCAGCCTTGCCTGGGGATAACTCTTAAGTCCCAGTTATAGGTAATATGATGTATTGAGAAGTCTTCTGGAGGGCTTCTAGGATATATTTTTCTTTGTTTTAAGAGGGAGTAATTGTGAGGAGAAACTCTGCCCCTTACCAACCCCTGCTTCCTGACTGTGAACTGGTCATTTAAGGATGTAATGCTTAGAGCTACTGCAGCCATCTTGCAACCATGAGGCAAATCACGGAGTTATTAGTTCTGAGCCCCGGCACTGTTGAGCTCCTTAACTGATGACAGTGAAAAGCTACCTTGTGACTTGTAAAATTTGAGTTCAAATCACAGTCCTGGAGGATTTACTGTTACTTGAGCCTGAACGATATTTCTAACTGATACAGCATCTTCTTTCATTTTTATTCCAGTGAAATACCTCCTGGATCCTATTTCCATCCATTTCCTTCAAGACTGTCCTCTGTCATTATTTCCCTCCTCTCTTCTGTATATTTTTGTAACCTTTTCTTCCCATTGATTTTTCTTATGAATATTAGGACATGCTTGAGACTCCCACCTTAAAAATAATAATCATTCTCAAAATCCTCCCTGTACTCATCCCTGTCCAGGTACTTCCTTATCTTTCATCTTAACTGTCATAGTAAGTTCCTGGTCAGTTTTGCCTGCACTTGCTGTCTCCTCCCCCACCATCTCTCACCTGCCTCTCAGCACTGGCGATCTGGATTCCTCAGGAACTTGCCCAGTTACCAAGACTTCCACTTTGCCCTCTCCAATAAATACTTCTAAAGTCTTATCCCACCCTCTCCCTTCCTGGCTTCTGTCATGCTGTACTCTCGGTGGGGCTGTCTCCTGCCTCTCCAGCTGACTGGCAGTCTCCTGAGTTGAGTCCCTTCTTCGGCCCACCTCTTAGGGGGTTCTCTGCCAGCTCTCCTCTCCCCCTCTTTGTTCTTACTCTCTGGGAGGTCTTGTCACCAGCCCAGCAGCCACTTATCATCTAGATACTCCCAAACTTCTGTCTCCAATCTAGAACTTTCCTGATTTGGGATCCATATCTTCATCTGCTCTTGGACAACTATACTTGGATATATCACAAGAACCTCAGTCTTGACATATCCAAAATTAATTTCAGTATCTCCCCTCGAAACCTCGTATCAGTCGCTGGCGCCACCTTTTACCTAACTGCCTAAGGCGGACACCCAGGGACCACTGCTGATATCTTTCCTTTGTTACCTGTCCTTCAATCTTTCATGAATGCTTGAGTCACATTCTCTAAACCTCTCTCTGCTTCCCCCGGTCTCCTATAGTCTCTCCCTTAGTTAGTTTCCTGCAAGTCTTTCCTGGTTTGTTTCCTCATCTCTATTTTGCCCTCCTCCAACCCATTCTCCTTTCTCAAAGTGCGAATCTGATATATGTTGGTTTGTATGGTCTGGTCCAAATTCATTACCGTGATTTATGAGGCTCTGTCTTCTGGTCACTTCTTCCCTTGTACTCTCTGAGAAAGTGTAGGCATCAGCCTATAGGAAATTTCTAGAAACTTCCACCTCCACACCCTCTGCCCCACCCCACCCCAGCCTGGATGACTCTACTTGTCTCAGAAGCTGCCACCTGATTTTAACACACCTGCCTGGATTAGGAGCCACTCCCATGTGCCCCACCCCTCACCTTGGAGCCCGAGCCGACTGAATTCAAGTCAATTCTTTATGTGTCTGTATCCCTGTTAAACAGTTAAGCTCCATGAGCGCAGGCTTTGTGGTGATTTGGTCACCATTCATAGATGCTCACTGAATGTTTGTGGAGTGATAAGAATAACAGGATGAATAAGCAATTATGGACATGTCAAGGGCCCTCCTTTGTACCATGTGGGTGACCTCTCCCTCTGCCAATGGCAGACACTTACCCTCCTTTTCCACATCTCCCTTCCGTGCCCTATTTTCAACCCATCTCCTTCTAAAGTCCACAGGCAGTCTCTGCCCACTTTCGGGTTTGTAATCTTACCAAGTTTCATCTAATCCTCAGGGCAATGGTGAGGCAGCATTATTACTTTCAGTGTCGGGATAAAGTTGAGAGAGGTGAAGTACACTTGGCAAAGGTCACACAGCTGAGAGTGACAAAGCCAGGGTTCACACGCTTTGTCCTTCAAGTCCTGTGCTCCCCCCACCACAGTAATCTCGTGGGACTGTCTTAGGTGTTTCCTTTACAGTACTGTTTCGCTGTTTGTGGGAATTCATTGTATACTGCTATCTTGAGTGTTGAGAAAACCGAACTGGTCTTTCTGTAACTAGTATGTTCTCAGGAAATGCTTGTTGGTTGGTTAGCTGACAATTCCAGCATAGAGTCATGGGCAGGTTCTGGGCAGAGGGTCAGGCAAGAGGAGTGTTCTTTAGCGCTGGTTCCAGGACTCCATTCTTCATCCTTGCAAGAGGGAAAGCTCATCTCTCACCTCAAACTCCATTGCTAGCACAAAATGGGAGCATAATAAAGGTTAGTTTTCTTCCCTCTGGCTCTCGAGGACTTTGATGAAATCCCTCTAAGACCTGCTTTCCTGAAATCTGCATGGCCTAGAAAGTTAACTTCCAACTTGGTGTTTGTGAAGCTTTGGTCATGATTAGGTGTTCTGTGAATGGAGCCCTAGGACTGCTAAATATGGCAAGCGGTGGCCCAGTCAGTGTCTTGGGGGTCCTGGAGGAGAACGTCTCCAGCATTTGGATTCCACAAGATCCCCTTGAGAAATATAATACTATCCTATCTGTCGCCTTTCAAGGAAAAGCTATAGTTGATTTCCTTCTTAGTATTCATCTGTCCATGTCTTTATTCACCCAATACATATATTTGAAAACAATGGCAGGCTTTGCAATGTCCATGGGGAATACAGTTCACAAACATTTACAATGACTGGAAAAATTCTGGGGGTGGAGTGTTAGGAAAGGCTCTGTGGAGGAAGGAATGACCTGGGAGATAAGAAGATGTTATCCAGGTGCATTGTGGGATGCCCTGTGGCAGGCACTGGAAGGGGACGCGAGAGAGACCCAGGCCACATTCCCTGCTTTTCAGAAACTGAAAATTAAGTTAAAAGGGCAAGGCATCCTCCTATGATATGGTTATGAAACACTGTTGAGTGGTTGCTATTAAGTGTCCAAATGGATGAAATAGATTTTAAATTCTGGTAAGGTGAGATCACGGGATTTCAGCAAGCTGGGAAATGGGAGAGATTTGGTTTGATGAAGAGGAGAAGGCTCAGGATGACAGCCTCACCACCTCAGGCTAGAGGAAGTGAGTTCTCCATCAGTAGAGGTATTCAAGCAGGTCCAGAGGACCACTTATGGATAAGGCTGGGTGGTCAGGGGAGGTGATAGAAATAATATAGAGGGGAGACCAGTGTATTCTGAACTCCAACTGTTCAAATGCCTCTCATGATTTTTGCTCTACCTCAACTCCAATTGTGTTGTTATATAGTGACTGTTTTAGTTAAAGAGATATATTTAAAAGGAAGCTAGTGAAGATCTACATTTACAATATAAATTGCCTCTTGCATTTATTAAGTAAAAGTGACAAGATGTAAAAGTGTGATGGATCCCATCACTTGTATAAAAGATATATATATGTGTATGTGTGTTACCCACCCACACACACCCCACCCATAAACTAGAAAGCATAAAATAAGCTGGTAATGCTGATTGCCTCTGGAGAAGGACGCTGACAGACCAGAGCACACATTACACATTCAAAGAAAAGAAATGAATGATGGGGTGCCTAGTGGCAAGTTGGTTGAGCACCCGACTCTTGGTTTCGGCTCAGGTTGTGATCTCAGGGTCCTGAGATGGAGCCCCATGTTGGGCTCTGCTCTCAGCATCGAGTCTGCTTTAGATTCTCCCTTTGCCCCTCCCCCCGCTCTCGCTCTCTCCCAAATAAATAAATAAATAAATCTTTAAAAAAAGAAATGAATGAAAATCATTTTAAAAAGCAATGTCAATTATGTTGTCATTTTGATGAATGTGGGCTGTATATCCACAGAAAGAAGATTTGAGGAGTAGACACCAACAGGCTACCTTTCTTGCTTTTTCTGTATTTTCTAAAATTTCTCCAGGGAACATGTACATGGTTTTTGATTTGAAAACTGTGCTAAATGACACTACTGGGTAAGGAAGAATAAAGCAGACAGGTATAAGGTAGGAGGAAACAGCAAGAGCTATCCACACACTTAGAGGGTAGAGGTGGGAGGGAAAATCATGGTTGCAGCCTGATTGGAAAGGTTGGAGCAGGCACTGGGTGGGAAGGATCCAAGCACGGTGTCAGAGACGGACTTCGATGTCCTACAGTGAAATGTTGTGGGTTACGGAGAGGCTTTGGCTAGAGAAGGGGTCTGAGGGCTGAGAGCAGAATTGTGGGAAGGGAATGGGGAGGCTGGAGGAGGCAGAGGGCAAAGAGTCAAGACTGAGGCAAGGTGGTGGTGACAGGGTGCGAAGAAGTTGACAGGGCCACTGAGTCCCCCAGTCCCGGGGGGTGCCTTTTAGTTTGCCAATACGCACAACCTCAATTGCTGGGCATGGCAGCCCCGCTTGGGACTCAGGAGGGGTGTGCTGGGCGGGGTGAGGGAAGGCTTAAGGGTGACCCAGAAATGAAGGGTCCTGCATTGGGACCCTGCATTAGATAATGACGGGGGCCAGTGGCCAGTCTGGGAGCATCTGGCTTGAGCGAGCTTGTGTCCTAACTGTGGGGGTTGTGTGGGCTGTCTTCCCGATGAACACAGGAAGATGCGGGAGGCATGGGGTGCCTGCCGGTCAGCACCTGACATATGAGGTCCCTGTTATCTGTGCATCCCTTAATCCTTCCTGTTCCAACGGTAGTGGGCAAGCCACACTTTACGAAACGTTGGCTGGGGTCAAGTTTGGACAAGAGGGTCTGGAGGTTACAGAGCACCCGTAGATGTAGGATTCCGGGCAACTAGGGAAAGCCCTCATGAACTGGAGTAGTTGAGGTGAAGGAGGGCCTGTGAAGGAGGTTTCTGGAGGTTTCTGGAGATAAAGACAAGAGTGAACAAAGTCTAGGGCAGGTAGGGCAACTGCTACAATTTGATTTACTGAATAAATGCGTGATGCCCTGGTGTGAAGGGTGTGGGCAGCAGAAAGGACGAGAACATGGTCATCCTTCCTCTTTTTCTCATGGTAAATGGAAGGGGGTCCCACTTAAGTGGAATTTCATAAAATCAACTTGGTCTTCCACCCTGCCCCAGACCACTGAAAATTCCAGTTAATATAAGGCATCGCTCTCAGCCTTATCAGTGTCTTTGGAAATGAAGTCAAAGCCTTTTAGAAACCTTAAATTTGAGGTTCTAAAAACATTCTTTTCCATAGTGCTGCAAACCTAACCCTATGTTTATCTCTCTGTTTGGGATTCCATCAGAGATGGGTGTTTCGTCCTCCTTTCAGACGAGACAACAGGAAGACACATTTTCCTTTTTCCTAATTTCCTTTAGAAGAAAATGACATTTGCCTATACAGTTCTATTTTTTTCCTTTTGGTTTTTAATTATAAAAAGCTTCTCACCGCTGATTTATTATATAGGGAACAAATTGTTTCTTTGAGACCCACTGCACTATAATTACTTGAGTTAGCACTGCAGGTATCCTTGCAGGGGCGAGCAGTCAATTTTGACTCAGAATAGATAATACACGGACTGCTATTAAGTTTAATGTAGATTAATGTGAGTTGCTTCCCTTTTCACGTATGTATGCAGGTACCAATAATTAAGATTAATTTCCCCTAGATAGAATGGCCTTCATTGTGCACAGTGCCAGAAAATTCTTCTTTAATAGCTGTTAATTGGATATATTTGCTTTGATGGTGAAATCCTGATTAGTCTTGTTACCCTGAAAACTCCCCTCCTTGCTCCCCCCTCCCCCCACCCACTCTTGAAGAGAAAAAGAGATTGACGATAGCAGAGTCGGAGCTTTGGAGGTGATGAACTCCTTTGCACCACCTAGCGCAAAGCACCCCCATGTACTCCATCTTCAAGAGCACTGGTCCTAGGTGCATCCATTGACTGAGTGCCTACTAAGTGCCAGGTGCTTTATTTCCATGTATATTCTTAAGGACAACACCATGAGGTGGAAATTACTACCTTGTTTATACAAATGAAGAACTTGAGTTTCCACCATGTTAGGGCATTTGCATGTTTCACACACCCCAGAAGTGATAGAATAGGGATTCCAATCTGGCTAAATGCAGAAAGATTTCAAAAATTGCCAGGGGGGTGCCATCAGCAGCAGCGCTTTTGCTTTTTCATTTTCCTGTTGCTGTGAAAATCTTAGAGCCTACACGTAAGTACCATCTCCCCTCCCTTCCCTGCGTCTCTCTTCACTATTCTTTCCCCTCCTGCTTGCATTGCAATGGTTCAAGGCCAAGTAGAAAGAGAACAGGAACTCTCAGAGATGGTCAGAAGCCCCCAGGCCAAAGCCCTTTTATTTCTTCAACAGGTTTCAAAGGCTGGCTTATGTGAGGCAAAGTTGTGGAACAGTAATAGTTCTAGAAAGATGTCTTACTTCTCCTTAGCAATAATCCCCTCTCCATTCCCCTTCTATGATGGGAGCTTGCTTTTGTATATATCCATGGTTTTCACATGGCATAGGTACTCTCAGAAAAAGCAAAAATTCCTGGCAGCCGTTACCCATAACCAGCATCTTCCAGCTAACTCCCGTGGTGTTTGGTGGAACGAGCTCTGGGAGGAGGAGAGAAAGCTCCAAGATGAACTTGGTCTCTCTCTATTTTGCTCAGGCTTGGTGTAGTTTCTAGAAGACCTGAGATGTGATTTAGGGTGCCGAGAGAGAGGTATGATTGGCGTGCCCATCTTGCTGCTCTCCTGTGTCCGCATGGAAGGTACTTTGCTAGTCAGGAGAGCTGAGTTGGAATCTTGCTTCTGCCATGGATGAGCTGTGTGATCTTGGTCAGCTTACTTAACTGCTCTAAGCCTTTCCTTTTTCCTCCTTAGACCACCTGATTCCCAGGGTTTGTTGTCTGGTTTGGTTTGTTTTTTTTCAGAGGAGAAATGAGATAATGTGTGTGAGGTATTATTGCACTTAATGCAGGATTTGGCACATTTGATGAATATCCTTTTCCTCTCCATTTCTGGGGATCGTGGCCATACCGATGTGTTTAAGAAGAAGCAAAAAACTTTATGACATTCTTCCTGGGGGGGGGGGGGGGCGGGGGGGCGGGGAGGAGCTGAATATACACTGACACCAATGGGCAGAAAAAAATTCTCCCTAAGTTCTTTTGGGGGAAATCATTCAAACCCTTTTTCTCTGTAAACTGAGAAAGTTGGGTTCAGTCGGTGCAGTGCCGTGGCATTTTGAATGGGCAATTTGTCATTGCATGGGTCGGTCTCACACATTAGAGCACATTCAGTATCACCTGCCCTGCCCACTAATTGTCCACAGTACCCTCAGCATTGCAGCAGGTCACTGTCACACTTCTGAGTGCTGCCTGGGAGATGCTATGCTCCCCAATGCCCGCTGAGACCCCCCTGGCTGAGCTCCCCAGGTTCTAAAGTTCCTCGGTGGCTCCCTGCAGCCTTTTCCCCAGAGCGTGGGGGCCCCAGAGTCAGTCTTGCCTTCCTGGAAACAGCCTCGGATGGTCTGAGATCTGCTATGACTGAGGACCTGAGCTGGAAGTCCCTTGCCCAGGTGCAGGCTGCCAGGACTGGTCTGGCCACCCACCTTCCCTCCCTGCTGCTGGAAGCAGATACCAGCCTGGCTCCCACAGTCTCACCTGGCATGTGCTGGCCAAGGAGCCTTCTGGTTGGGAAGAGGTGAAATGTCCTGACCTCCACGTGATACTCTGTCCCCATGTGGCTGTGAGTTGAAAGGGGCAATTAGGTCTTGTGTCCCTTCCGCACGGGGTCTTAAACACTGGCTGGCCCCTTGGATGAAGAGTTGAAAGTGAAGTTAGAAAAAATATAATTGATGTTTAGATAGCAGGACATGATTTGGGGGGATAGGTTAAGCAGATTATTTAATAGCTGTAAAAGTTTCTAATTGGGCCTAGCTTCTGCTTTCAGAACTCCTTATAAATCCAGTTACAGCTATAAGGTGAATATTGTCGATGGAAGAATGGCCCGGGGTTTGGTAACCCTGCCTGGGGAGTCCAGCTTGGGTTTGAATCACAGTCTGCCATTTATTAGCAGCATGATATCATGTGAATTACTAAATCCCTTACAGCCTCAGCTTCTCCTCTAATAATGGGGAAAAAGAAACCTTCAGACGTTAAGCGTCAGCCTTCGGCTCAGGTCATGATCCCAGAGTCCTGGAATCGAGCCCCGCATCCGGCTCCCTGCTCCAGGGGGCGCCTGCTTCTCCCTCTCCCACTCCCCCTGCTTGTGTTCCCTCTCTCGCTGTGTCTCTCTCTGTCAAATAAATAAAATCTTAAAAAAAAAAAAAAAAAAAGAAACCTATCTTGCAGAAAGTAGCTATGATAACTAATGAAACCATTTCTCAAAGCAACCAATACATGAGAATAGTTCATGAAGAGGCAAAAACCTTAAGCCCAGAGAATGGGCTTAAATTAGAGCAAGATGGGCTGAAGTTAGTTCTGGGGAGAAAATCTTGAATGTATATATTGTTTTACCTCTGGACAAAGTAAGAGAATGTCTGGAATTCCTGAAAATCTTCAATACATGACCTTTTCCATCAGAAGTAGTTCTGCTACGGTTTAACCCAACAGAGGGAGAGTTAGTGATTTTCAAACCTCCGACTATATGGATGGCTGTGTCCTCACCTGTCACTGCACGTCTGATGGGTGCAGGTATATGCCAGGCAGGTGTGCTTGGGGCTTGCTGGCCTCTCACTGAGTATGGCTCACCACCCCCTGGTCAGGGATACATTTGTGCAATTTTGCCTGGTGTCCTATGAGATGACTGTTCTGGCTTGAATGACCTGGACAGACCGTGAGAGCTCAATGTGGCTTTCTTAGGAATGCTCAATATAGAATTGTCGAATTTAATTCTGTGATTCTGGAGTTGAAAGATGATGACCTACCCCGAGGAAGAGTGAAGGGACAATGACATACCCTGAGGCCCTGGCATGGATATTAGCCTGCCCACCTGGGGCTTATGCTGATATCTCAGATCAGTGGTGGTGGTGGTGGTGGTGGTGGGGACAGCTGAATCAACAAATTCTGGGGCTGGCATTTGCTGTGAGGGGTAGGGTTTATTGCATTCCATTGTTAAGGGACATTGTTCAGACCCTGGCATTCCTCCTTTGACTAGGGTATTTTTGATAGAAGAATGGATGGATGGAAGGACAGGTAGGTGGGGGAAAAGTAGATAGGCAGAACAAAGAAGAAAGGAAGAAATAGATGGAAAAACCTGAAGCATAACATTGAATCCGAAGTGTTCCGTGCCGTTCTGGGTTTCATGCTCAAGAATGGAACTTCAGAGACAGAGAAAACCCAGCGAGTGACAAGGACCTAGGAGGATTCATAAAAGAACATGAAAAAAAAAAAAAAGAGTTCTTCATTTCACTCAGTATGAGCTGGGATGTGCTCAGAGCTAACATCAAAAGACATGCAGTCACAAAGCTCTTGGATTTTAGTCCAATAATCAAAGTGCTTCAGGAAGGTAATTTTAACCCAAATTATAAGGAACATTTCTTTTCATTCTATTAAATTATTATGCGGAACATGAGGTGATTATGGATTGGAATTATTGCTGGGACTAATGGATGGGATTTACTTGGCGGCAGGTTTAGCAGGACACTTATGGTTAAAAGACTGTCCAGCCGTGAGGCAGACTTGCTTGCAACATCTTGAGCTCCTCGTCCTTGAAAATGAACTGTCAGGCAGGTGGTGAATGTGGATCCTGCACTGGGTCAACAGTTGCACCAAAGACCTCTCAATTCTCATTTTAATTCCTAGGTTTTATGTTTCTAGAATTGAGAAGAATTTGATAATTCTTACATGGCAGATGCCATTCTAAGTTTTTATGCAGGCTAAAATACAGTGGAATATAAATGTATGGAATAATGTCGGGGAGGAAGGAAGGGAAGAAGACAGAACCCTTGAGCTAGTTTACCTTGTTTCATTGAGTCCTTGCAATTGCCCCGGGAGGCACGGGTGATTAGCTACACTCTTAGATGAGGAAACTGATACTCAGGGAGGTTAAGTACTTCTTTGAGGTGACACAGTTAATTAGCAGTACAGATGGGTTCTTGCCTAGTCTTTCTGAAGCCTGAATCCAAGCTCTCTCTGCCATACCCTATGCCTCCTCAAAGTGCCTTGCCTGGAATTTCCCCAGGGTGCTGTTATCCAGCAGGGCTCTGCCCTGATGGCCTTGGGTTTGAAGTGGCGCCACGTGCCTTACCTCATGCTGTTCCCGGAAGGAATGCTTACCTTGTGGCAGGCAGGGTGTACGGTGGTTAGTGAATTGGTGCGGAAGTAAGAGTGCCCCAATTGTCCCCTTAACAGACATACCAGCCCCAAATTGTAATTGAATAACCTCTGTTACTTATAAAATTTTCAGTATGGTGTTTTACCTTGGATATCAGGAAATAAGATTCTCATCCCAGGTCTAGCATTTATTCTTTCTGAGACTCAGTTACTTTATTTTAAAAAGACAGGAAAGAAGGAAAAACTAACTCATCTCCAATCTTTCCAATTATATGTTATATAATTTATAATAATTATATGAAATATATGTGCATATTTGTGTATATATACATATGTGTGTATGTGTATGCTAATATTTAAATCAACATCTGCTTATCTGTACTTAGATCAGCCACAGTGATATAATTATCCAATAATCCAAAACTGGAAAATGGTTTGGCTTTGGAGTGCATTATTTAGTGATCCTGTTGCAGAATTACTTAAAATAATAATATAAAAGTTTTATTTCCTAACAGCGCCCTGATTGGTTGGAGCAAGTATGTAGCCCAGGAAGACTGAAGGAAATTCACTTGGGTTAAAACAAAATCATCTGCAGAGTGATGGCCAACAGCCAAGAGCCGGCCACAGTCATGTAGGCTCCTTGGTGTCAGACAGGTCTGGGTCTGGGTCCTGACCCTCCAGTTCCCTGGGTAGGGCAGTCTTAGGCAGATTATTTAACTTCTCCGAGCATCAGTTTCCCTACTGGAAAGTGGGGAGAATAGTACCTAGCTTATAAAATTGTCAAGGGTGAGACTTGGGCATATTTTGTGTCTGGCACAGGTCGGTGCTCCTCAGAGGGCAGCTGGTATTATCGTGCATGTCCTTATGCTCATCCCTACCCTGGCCTCAAGGGCACACTGTTTTTTTTCTCTTGGGTTGGCATGCTGCAGCAGAGTACCAACAGGCATTTGCCAATCATTTGGGTGCGAAGCAAGATCATCTCAACTGTAGAAATGAAGGTCTGAAATACAACCTCTGGGAAAGCCATTCCCATTTGCTTTTAGCCATGCCACCGAGGGTTCGGGGGGTTTCCCCCTGCCTCTATGAATTGGTCCCCAGTCCCCAGCCTCACCCTCCTCCTGCTGTGGTAGGCACTGTTCTGGGAGCACCCCACAGGCCAGCGCTCCAGCCGGGAGGGGGTTAAAACCAACATTTGCAGATAAAGAGGTAAACATATTTACATTCCTCTCTTCACACTTTATGCATATGTCATGCAGTGAATAGTTTTAGAGGTCTGTTTGTACTATCTCTCCAGAATTTTTACAGTCTGGAGGACACAAAATCTCTATAAAGTGACTTATTGAAATAGAAGCAGATTGGTAAAACCGTTTCCCTCTTATGAACTGTGAAGAATGATCCTCTAAATGAAATCAGGAAGGAACTGGACAGAATCTTGTTTAATGGTCTGACAAAATGAATCACAACGATTCCAGACATCCATCACTGCTAAAAGGGAACCACAAATGATCTGTGAACCACTATATATTGATTACCCATGTAGTACAAGTGTCGGATTTAATGTTCACACACCATAGAGAGGCGGCAGGGACAGATGGTGCCTTAACTCTTCTTTGATAGATTTTAATGGTGAAATATTGATTTCTATCTGGCCAAGGCCTGCTGTTAGGGGCCAAAGTCATTTGTTGGGTATTGCCGGACACCCAGTCGGCCCAGCGTAATCAATCATTTTTGGCAAGGCAGGTGAAAATCCAGAGAGAAGCACCTTGGAACCCAAACTGGAGTGTGATGTGTCTGAGTCCAGCCACCTAGAGAAAGAGAGAGAGAGAGGGCTCTTGGAGATTGTGCTTGTAAAGAATTATTAATGATAAGACATGTTTACTGAGGAGAGTCGCAGCGAATCAGAGCTGACATGAAATAGTCTGGGAGCCTCGTGGAGAAAATGAGCCTCTTGCTAAGAGGGACTATATTTTATTTAAACATCCTTCTAAGGCTGAGAACTCAGGTAATCTGTTGTGTTACAAGCCACTGGCTGTTCTTGCCATCCAGAGAGATAACACTGAGGCGCTAATAGGAACACATCAATCACAATCAGGCTGCAATTCCAGTGGTGTCTCGTCCTCCCAGCTCCTCTTTAAGCTCCTTTAATAACGGTGATAACATAGTTCGGGGGCTGCTGAGAGGGGCTCTCCCCTCTGAGGGTCATATTCATAAAGCGAATAGCTTGCCAAGTCAGCACCCAGGGAAAAGGATCTCTGCCGGACTTCCTTGCAGGGAGAGAGGGAGGAGCCTGGGCGAATGGGGCGGGTTGGAATCCAACAGGAGAATTTTCTGTCATCTGTTGGCCCTCTAGGTTCTGTGATGTCACTCCTACCTCCTTCTAAGAAAGGGGTGTGTGTGTGTGTGTGTGTGTGTCCTGTGTAATTATCAAGTAACAAGACTCATTTTCTTGGGTAGCTTATAAAGTGGTCTTGAAGGCGATTCCCAGTTGGAGCTCTCCACGTGTTTAGAGTATGACAACCTCATGGGAATGGGTATATGGCTTCCCAAGAAGATTCTGGGAAGGGGATGTGTGAGGCAGGTGGGGGGGAAAAGGGGGGATCCTCTTGACTTTTGCTGCTCTGTGTCAGTCTCTATCCTATCACCCCCTAAGGGGTGCCGATTCGACTTCCCTATAGGCTATGAGCTACTTGAGCGTGGCATTTGTGTCTAATTAATTATTATATCCTCAGTACACATGATCTTGGGACTCACAAGATACTCAACTCATGAATATGACTGAACACATAAATGCAGGTGCTTGTACTGAAAGAAGTCACACTGTTTTGCATCTTTTGAGTATCTGCATAAATATGTGTGTTGTGTGTGTGTAAACATACAGAAAGCATGCACTGACTTTATAAAGACATGTAATATTATTTGTGTGACTTGACTTCTTTTTACGAGACAGCATGGCTTAGTGGATGGCAGCTTGGATACAAGAGGCAGACTGCCTGCATTCAAATCCTGGCTCCACCACTTACTGGAGGATGACTGTGGACAAGTTGCTTGAACTCTTTGTGCCTCCGTTACCTCGTCTGTAAAGTGGGGAGAATAATGTACTTATGTTTTGAGGATTAAGTGAGTCAGTAGACATAAAGCATTTGTAATAATACCTTGCATACACTAAGCATAAATGTTTTACATTGTGTGTGTAAATATATATACACACATATATATATGTTTAAATTACATATTTAGCCATGGCATTATATTCAAAATTTTTATATAAATGAATACATACATATTTTGGAAATACATAAGCCTTTAAATGGTTGGTGTTAGGGAATCCCAACCAATATTCAAGTCTGAACTGAGAGCAGTAAGTCTGATTTGTTGGTAGTTAGATGGGGTGGCAGGTATTTTGATTCACCGTAAATTCGTATACTCTCAAGCTATTTCATATCAGGGCTTCAGTGTCGCAAGGGTGTGTATCTCTAACTGAATGAGGGTATATACATCCGCGCACATATACAAAGGTGCTGCAGGGCAGGACGAACCCAGCTTTGTGGACCGCTCCAGCTGTGCAAACTGCCCCCAGATGTGAAAGCGCAGGCAGCAGATTCCGCTTAGATTATCTTGCTTACCTAATGATTTTTGCTTCACTGCCTTGCTCGATTGTGTTCACCAGGACGGCAGGCTATTAAAATGTCAAGGCACATTGAATTGTTGTTATCCAGGAGAGAGACCTTTCCAATCAACCTGTGTTCTGGGGGTTGCATAAACTCCAAGAAGGCGATTGGAGAAAGGCTTTATGGCTTTTTTACATAGATGGGGGTGAGCAGGGAGGTTGGGAGAGGGCACTGGGAGGGGGAGGAGAGGTGGGACAGGATCGGGGGTTTATGGCAGCTGGAGTGTGCTAATTAAAACGCCATCGCCTCAAACAGGTATTGGTGGCTCCTCGCCTTTGCATTTACGGATAACTGCAATAGGGCCTTGCTGTGTGATGCTGTGGTTTAACGGAAGGAGGGGGAGGTGACTCACAGTGGGCGGTGGGGGTGGGGCTGAGAGGCTGCACAGCTGAGAATCAGGGGTGGGGTACATCGAGAAATATTACAAGGCAGAAATAGCAAGGACGTATATCCCTGGTTGGCAGGAAGGATTAGAAAAACAAAGGCTTCCTTGGCGCTGCGCCGGTCCCAGCTCTCTGCACCCGGGGCGCTGGTGGCCGTTTCAGGGGGTGACACTGCTGAGCCGCGGGCCGCAGCGTTACCCACGCGGTACTTCTGGTCCGACCCCGCCTGCGCCAGCTGGGACAGTGTGGCGACGGTCTTCTGTTCACGCCGTCAAGTCTCATTTGGCCGAGGATTTATTTTCCTTCGGGGACAGAGGGAGAGCAGGGGCAAAGGACGTTCTCATAAAGTATCCAGCGATCGGGGCCGCTGGGGGCTCCGCGCAGAAACTCAAACTTCCCTGGCTTGACTTTTCCCCCTTTGTTCACATCGGCTCACAAATATTTAGCTTTCCCCGGCCACGTCCGTTTCATTTTTGTTTCAAAGAGATGGCTTTGTTTTTGCTGCTGTGGGGCTCCGCGAGGAGCTCCCTGCGTCCCGCCCCCTCGCCTCGGGCGTCACTGCCTCGCGGCGCCAGCTCGGGGGCCCCAGGGCCGCCAGGAGCCCCCGCCTTTGTCAGGCTTATCGGCTGGGGTGTTATCTGCGCGCGCGCGCGCGCACACACACACACACACACACACACACACACACACACGCATGCACGCACCCCCGCGCATGCGCGCACCTGCCGCTCCGCCCGATGCCCCGCCTCCATCCCAGTCTGTCGCGCCCGCCAGTCCTCAAGTTCGCGCCTGCCCTTGCGCCGAGCCCTCCCGAACTCTCCGCCTGGGTCTCTGGTGCCCGGCGCAGCCCGTTTTTTGCTTAAACCCAGAGTCGCCTTTCCCGCTTCCCTTCTTTCCGGCTTCTCTCTGCGCTGGCTGGCCGCCTGCGGTATCTTTATAAGGCTTCGTCTGACTTCTCTCTCCGTGCGTGCCCCTTCCTTGACGGAGGATGGCGGGGCTTCCGGAGGGGCTGTGGCCGCCAGACCTGCTTTGGTACTTTAACCGCACCTTTTATCCAGGGGCAGCTTCTCCCTCACAGCACACACTTCCAGGAGCCTTTCCTCCCACTCCCTCCAGCTCCCTCGCAGTGCCCCTCCTTCCAGTTCCCAGTGCCCCTTTATCTCTCCGCTTCACCACGCTTTATTGAAAATGCCTGTTTATTTTTATCCCTACAAAATTGGCGGTTCATTCATTTAATCAATCATTTATTGAGCATCTACTCTTAAGTATTAACCTATTGTTAAGTATTGGGGATATAACGGGAAGAAAAACAGACACAGCTCCTCCCACTGTGGCCTCTGAAAGATTCTCTCGGGGTCAGAGACCATGTTGTACTTATTTCTGTAACCTGGAACATACAGAGGCTGAACGTATTCTGAATACATGGATGAAAGACAGAATGAGCCCTCCCCCGCCCTTTTGGGGAACCTCACCGGTGTTTTCTGTTTGCTGTTTCATAATGCAAAACACAATCTCATTATGACAAGCTTGACAGAGGCTTTTACTTTCTCAAGTTCCTGTAGGTCCTGTAGATCCTCGGGTCTCTGAAGCCACCCTCTGAGTTGGCTTTGGTCCAGTTCTAGCATTTCATCTTATTAAGGCTCAGCTAGTACAATGTCAAGGGTCAAATGGCTCCTTGATGGAGCCCAGATCAGACTTGACCCCGGGGCTCTGGACTCCTAGCCCAGCTCTGCACTCCCCCTCTGTAGATGACGTGTGTCCCCGTCTCCTATGCCTGCCACGTGTTTCCCAACCAGAATCTCAGGAAAATGGTAAAAGAGGGAATAGGTGGATGCCCAGTTTCTATATAATTCTCTTCCAGATTCTTCCTGGACCCTCCCTGACACAAGAGGTATTACTTAAGAAGGAGACTCCTTTAATGGATATTCAGGTATGATTTTCTATCTTAGCCTCCCCTTAGCCCCTACTCTTGCCCCCCAATGATCTTTCTGGAGTTGGGTGAGCTCAGCTCTGTCTTAATTGGATTTTCACCAGGAACTTGAGGCTGAGGGCTGTGCCTATCACGTGGGTCAGTTCATTTCTATGATTAGGCTTATTTAATTAACATAACTAGGAGGCCCCATGTACCTGGGCTGAGAGGAACAGACAGCTCCCCAAATGCTTTCTGGACACTATGCCAATGGCAGCTTTGGCTCCATGTCAGTGACCTTAACTTCACCCACTTGTGGCACTTGAGGCCCTGACAGTGTTGTTGAAGGCAGGACTTGAGGTCCCCTGGCTGCTGCCTTGAACCAATAGCCTACCACAGGGAGAACACATTGGACACTGGAGGGGTTGAGTCACCAGCAGTAAAGGACAGCTCCAGCTCTCCTATGGTGCATTGCAGACAGTGTGGGCTCCATTATATATCACCTGGGGGCATCTTGGGTTTCATTTCCCTGAGTTACAAATTCCTAATCTGTAAAATGGGACTAACAAAGATCACCTCACAACACTGACATCAGGATTCAGTGAGACAGTCTGTAAAGTGACCTCTCAATGCTCCCCATGTGTCTCCCTCTGGTATACACACACACACATGCACACACACACACACCACACACACACACACCACACACACACACACACATACACCACAGTCACCAGCTTCATCCCAGCCAGGTTCTTCATGTTTTCACTTCCATCTCATCCTTTTCTGATATTCCTTGAGTTTCCTCCCTCCTCCCATATTTTCTTCCTTCTTCCTCCCCCTTTCTAATGTCCTCGCTTCATTTGGCTCCTTGACCTTATCCTTTTCATGAAGTTTTCTCATTTGGGCTCTGCCCAGTGATGATGAGCCATGGGGTCTGGGGCCAGTTTCTTACCTCTTTGGGCAAAGTGCCCCTCTTTCTTCAGAAGCACCTTTTCTAGCAGTGTTAACCATACCTGTGCCCCCATCAGACCCCTGGCCCCTTGAGGCAAGGATTGTGGCTTAATGAGCTAGAACATAGGGGAGACTTGAAAAGGGTTGGTGGGGGGAAGGAAGGAAAGGAGGGAGGAAGGGAGGGAGGAAGGGAAGAAGAAAGGGAGGGAGGAGGGGAGGGAGGGAGGAAGGAACAGAGGGAGGGAGGGAGGAAGGGCTCTTTTTATGATCCAAGATGGTCAATCTTACGAACTCCAGAGGATGCATATGACTACCACTAGTCCCTACCTACCTTTATGCAAGTTCAGAAGAAGTGCTTCCTGCCTCCAGCCAGGGGACTGGCCTGCTGAATGGAGCTGGGGCTGGGTTTCTGACCTCGTTTGCCTCCTTGGCTGTAGCTCAGGGCACACTGCACAGCATGTGAGTTCTGCTGCAAAAGGAGTCGAGGATGCAGCGTAGGCTGGCCGGGCGCTGGTCTGACTCACGTTGTCAGTTGAAGTGGTTCAGGCTTCGCCTGTTAAAGAAGTCCCTGCCATTGGCCTGCTCCATGGTCGTGTAGCTCTTTCCCACAGTGCTGCAGTGGGGCACGGGTAGGTCCTTCCCTGTGTGACAGAGCTGTGTCAGGCTCCCTAGACATGCAGTCATTTGACAATGGCTGCCACCTTCATGGTGGTGGAAGGAAAGAGTGCCTACTTCCCTCACGTACCCTGAAGTTGGCCCTCCTTGGGTGACTTTCCTTTAATATGACTGTAGAGAATGGCACTCATATGTATAGCTTCTTTTATTAAATGCCTAGTCAATACTAGTCAAAACTAGTGCAATGTTTTTTTGCTCTCCACAAAGCTCCATGGAAGAGGCAGAAATCTCCCCATTTCACAGACATGGAAATGAAGGCTCAGAGAAGTAAGAGTTGGTGGACAATACTTTCCAGTGATCTCATCTTCCTAGGATGGGATCCGAGCTCTGGGGTCTCTGATCTGAGGGTTCTCTTTAGGGGCTTCCAGATATCTTGGAAAGACCTAGGCAGTAAGTTGGGAAAGGGCATCTCTGAGTTGGAGGGCAGATACGGTTCAAGGAACTGGCTGGGTGACAGCTTTGGCCAGAGCCCGGCCCATATCAAAACCACATGGACACTCCTCTTTTCTTCTTGCCAAAGAACAAAAAAAGAGATTAAAACTTTGAGTTCCCAGGAGGCAGCACACACTTAGAGGCGCTTCTGCTAATATAGCTTGCAGGAATATGAAACACTTTTGTCACTTTTTAGAAGCAGAGGCGGCAGAAAAAAGGTCATATTTTCATCTGAGTTTCCAGTAATAAAGTGAAATTGTTTTTTTTCTTAATCTCCTCCCTTTCAGTAAGTCTCAGTGCTCTCAAGTTACTAGTTTTTCCATGATTTCCTGAAATTTCAAGTCTCCTGTGCTGAGAGTTGGTGTTTGCCCCAACCTCAGACTGTGTCTACTGGCAATTGAGTTTTTAGATAACTTACAAAAACAAATCCATTAGGAATGACGGCTTTGGAGGGACTGGGGGGTGGGGTGGGGGGAGGAGAGCCTACTCCACAAATCTACATGGAAAACACAACAGAGACCTGAGTTCAGAAGGCTGTCCTGACCCCTGGGCAGCAATTCCTCAATCTCTCTGTGCCTTAGTTTTTGCACCTGTAAAATGGTGGCAGCTGTAAGTGCATCACAGGGCTGCCTTGGGGAATAAATAAAGTGACATGTGAAGGCATGGAGCAAGAGCTGGACCTTAGTGGTCCCTCCCTAGATGCTTACCATGTTCCTCCCAGTCATTCTAGCTATGTCGTTTCCCACTATTGCAGGCTTCTATGCAAACTTGCATGACTTAGCTCCATGCAGCTGCTGTGGGTTCTATGCAGGAATTATTCAGTTTTCATTTTGATTGGTTTTTCTCCTACTCCCCACTACAAGTGGGCTTCCATCCAGGATAAATTTGCTTTGTATCTCTCTCACCAACATGGGTATCTTGGGTGTTGCATCGGGCTTTAAACTCACAGCTGACAGAGAATGGAGGCTCTGCTCCACTTTCTCTGGGTCCCATGCCAGATGACCACTTGACGTACTTGTCGTTGAGCCACATAGGACCAATGTAAACATTTGATGGAGGCACTTTTGCTTCGTGGTTATGAGCAGTGAAAGAGGCCTCTGACACTAAGCACACATCTGTTGATGAATCACTCAGTCCCTCTGAGCTTCAGATTCCCATTGTTACAATAGAGACAATGGAGAGTTTCTCAGTGTTAGTGTGGGGATTACATGAAATCACAGATGTAAAGAGTGAGCTCTATGGCCTATATAGACTAATGGTCTAATATGCCATAGCCATTACTACTTGTGGTTGGTATTTTTATTCTTAATGTGTGAAGGCTATCTGTCTATCCACCTACCTACCTACCTGTCCACCTGTCTACTTATCTACCTATCTATCATCTATCATGTCAAATATTCCTGGTGATTTTCATTATAATTTCTCAAGAAACCATTCTTCACAAAATCATGGCTCCAGGGCTGAATTAAAATAGTGTTGCAGCCACTTCAAGGGGCATGACCCCCCGTGCAGGTTAAGGACTAAGTGCATTTAATTTGTTCACTCCACCCTTAAGAGAAATTGCTTAATGCTACTCAAATTTAGGATTTTTACCTGAACTTTGCAAAGCAAACAACATAATCAAATATATTACTATAAGCACACATCTAATGAGCCTTCAAAAGTAAGTTTATACATGTAGTGATGATGATTGCTGTTCTTAAAAACAAAGTAGCTATTGTTCCTTCGAGAAGTTCTATTAACCATCTTACTTCATTGGGTCCAAGAATACTTTGAAGAGGTTCTCGTCTGTTCATTCCATTAATACTTGCTGAATCACAGGATATGGAAAGGAGCAAGATAGGGCTGGTTCCTGCCCTCCAAGAAGTCTCTGTCTGGTGGGGAGACCAGCGTGGGTCAGTACCCTGGTGCTCTGGTAGAAGTAGACAGAGGGTTGTTCTGGAGGCAGAAGGAAGGGCTTTTCATCAGGAGTGGTAGAGGAAGAAAAGGGGTGTCAAGGAGACTCCATGGAGCAACAGAGATAACCTATTGAGGAATTTCACAAAAGAGGGAGAGAGGCTCCACATATTGGGGAAGAATAAGTAGGATGACAGGGGCTGCAGAAGGGAGGGGAGGCAGAGAAACAGGCTGAGCTTCAAGATGATCACCGTGACCAGAGTCAAGCCAGGAGGTATGGATAGGATCCTAAGAGCTGCAAGAGGGGGAGCGATGTGACCAGTTTAGTGTGTTAGAGTACTGAGCATATGGAGGGCGCACTTGGGAGTAGGGGAGGCGTTGTGCTGAAGCAGGGAGAGAGTCAGAGAATTACTTCCCTAGCATCTGTACCACCTGGGAGCGTGTGAGAAATACAGATTCTTTATCTCCACTCCAGACCAACTGAGTCAGGGTCAGCATTTTAACAAGGTTCTGGGGCAATTGGTATTCACACTGCGTTGGAAAACTCTTGAGAAATTCGAGACTGAACTAGTGTGGGCCAGCAGCATTAGTGATAGAAGGGGAAGAATTTGCATCCTGTCTGAATTTCTGGTTCCACTGAAAAGTGGAATGACTTAGCGGGGAGTAATTGAAGAATTTTTTGGCACGTTCTCTCTAGAAACTGCCGTGTACATGTGCATTTTGTGCCATCAGATATGTAAATGAGCTAGCTGCCCAGAGTTTATTAAGAAGTCCTGAAATGTACTAAAAGAGAATGTGAAAGATGAATTACTTACGCAGGGCTGTGTTCAGAGAGGGTGCTAGATAAATGCCATTTGAGTAGATAATTTAAAAGTGAGGGGTCTTCCTTGGCTTGTTCTAATAGCTTTATGGACATGTAACGTTCTTGGGGGTGGGCAGCAGTGGCCATAGATGGGTGAACGGTATTGGACCAGTGTATGGCTGGCCAGACCTGGGTTGGGGGTGACCTCTCTCTTAGAAAAACTCCATTCATTCAGACATTCATCTGCTGAATATTACATCAGGCACTGGGAATACAGAGATGAATCAGACAGAAGTATAAACACGTGTCACAAACTGAAGGTGTTTGAATGGCCCTGGGCATGGATGTGATGTGTTCAGCAAGGACAGAATGCTCAGCATCTTGCCAAGCTTTGGCATATAATAGCATCCTTGAACGCATGGGTTCTGAGCCAGAGACACCCAGATGCCAAACTCTTCCCTACCTTGGGCAAGTGCCACAGCCTCTTTGTGCCTCAGCTTCCACACTGCAAAAGGAGAAAGGTAACACTTCTCAGGGTGGTTATCAGGAAGAGATGAGCATATGTTGTGAAATGCTCATGAAAGTGTGGCAATCATCATCATTATCATTGTCATCATCATCATCATCATCATCGTTGTTACTATATTATCCTTATCTTTGTTTTGATTATTTCAAGAGATACAGAAGAAATACAAAACACATTCTCAGCTCTCAAGAAATTTCCTAGCTTGGGGCACCTGGCTGGCTTAGTCGGAGGAGCATGTGACTCTTGATCTCAGGATGGTGAATTTGAGCCCCATGTGGGGAACAGAGATTAAACAAAACTTAAAAAAAAAAAAAAAAAGAAAGAAATTTTCTAGCTAGTTGGAGAAAGACTATATAGCCATGGAAGCGGGATTGCCAACAACAGAAGCTAAATATGGTTTCAGGCCCTTCCATGGGGGTGGGGCCGTCAATTTTGAGGGGCTCTGCAGAAGGTGCCCTTTGTGGGCTAGGACTCCCAGGAAAGCCTTCTCAGGAGAGATGCTGTTGAGATAGGAACATGAGTGTTGGGGCAGAAGGGCCCACTGGGAGGACAAGAACAGTGGAAACCTATGAATTTGGAGAGGGGATCAACAACAGCCTTTTGGCCCGAGGCTGTCATGCTGCACAAAGGAAGCAGGCCAGAGGGTGGAGGCTGGCAATTCTTGTTCCTGATCACTCAGCTGGGGAGCAGTTGTACTGAGTCAGGAACCCAGTCTTCTGGCTCCTGAGCTAATAGTGCATGTGCATGAAACACCACAGCATACAAGGAGCTCACTAGTGCCCGGGCTTGGCTGTATTGTGAGGCCGGTATAACAGGGTGCATACAAAGGGGGCTGGGGTTCTGAGTCTGATCAAGGATGACATCCAACCTCTGCCCCAGTCAGCTGAATCCCCCCTCACCTGGCTCTTATAATGGCTCCTTCTGTCCCCTCCCTCTCTTCCCTGCCTCCTCAAATGTGTCCCCAGGGCCTACTGCATGCAAGGTCTTGTGTTAAGTGTTGGAAACAGGACTGGGAGAGACTCGCAGTCTCTCAAACAGCAGGGGTGGAGAAGGTATTTCACTGAGAATAGGACTCCACTGATTGGCAGTGGCAGCCAGTGCTGTACTGAGAGATCTGAGGCTCCACTGGGAGCCTGTGGGAAAGCATGTGATGATTGATTAGCAATGCCTGTCAAGGGTGCAAGAAGAGAAGAGTGGTTGCTCCAGGGTCTGTGTCTATTTCCCCAGAAACAAGGTCTGGACCTTGAGAATGTTTACATTTCTGACTCACAACCCTACAATGTCATGATCACTAGTTCATGCAATAACTTGATCTGGTACTAGAAATAAGAAAAACAAATCCACAAACTAACCAGCCCTAAACACAAAAAAAACATCCAGTCCAACCAACCAACAAACAACCTTTCTTTACCCTTAAGAATTCCTGGGGTCTTCAGAGGCCTAGACTGTCCAAAGGGTAGCTGTGTTTAAGACACCCTCTATGTGAGCCTTTGGAGGGTTTTCTTCCCTTGAACCCACCAGATTTGATCACTGGATTGCATGTTATTTTTAGAGTCCCAAGTTTCATAGGGTTTGTATCTAGAAACCCCTTGCATGGTACTCACTATGGCCCCGTCTCTGATCCAGCCCTGCCTTTTGGCCAGAGCCTCCACTCCTTTCTATCCCCCCCACAGGAGACTTCGGAGTCAGTATGCCCCTTGAAAAGAAAGCACCCCGAGTAATGCAACATTTACAAAGTAGGGGGGCGCCTGGGTGGCTCAGTTGGTTAAGCGACTGCCTTCGGCTCAGGTCATGATCCTGGAGTCCCTGGATCGAGTCCCGCATCGGGCTCCCTGCTCAGCGAGGAGCCTGCATCTCCCTTTAACCCTCCCCCCTCTCATGTACTCTCTCTCTCTCTCATTCTCGCTCTCTCAAATAAATAAATAAATCTTTAAAAAAAAAAAAAGTAGGGTGAATATGACGTGTGGTCAGTCCTGGCCAATGCATATTCAGGCATGGGAGCAACACTCTTTCTAAGCCGCAGGAGTAGGAAGAAGGCGTGGGTCTACTTTGCTGGCTTTTACAGATGTACTCATGCTCTCTGAGCCCAGTTTCCCTTTGTTACCGCAAGCATACATCTGTGAGGCTCCTGGCTGCTTGTAGCTGTCCAGCCTTGACCCTCGATTAAAGAGAACCTTTGTAGGGAACCAACCTGAGGCCTTATTGACCTGGGGTGTGAACCACATTGGGAAATTGCCCAAAGCACCACAACTGTATGCATTTGCAATGCTCACACTGTCCTAGGGATTCCCAGGTGTGGAGGCAGCCTTAATATAGGAGGGAAGACAAAGTCTTTGGATCCAAATAGACCTGAGTTCATATGTTCTAAGCAGCATGACATTGGGTGAGTTACTCTCATACTCTGGTAGCCTTAGTTACTTCATTCATAAACTGGGATATGAGTCCTATCTCATTTCTTTGTTGGGAAAAATAAGTAAGCTGATATATATGTGACAGTTAGTATTAGGTTTGCTATGAGTAACAGAGACCCCAAATAGTAGTGCTTAGACAGTAGTTACTCTCTCTCCCTTAAGTCTCGAGATGTGCAGCCTGAGCTGGCCTGGAGCTCCTCTCTGTACAGTTCTCAGGGATCTACTTTCTTCTGGTCACTCCTCCACTGCTCCCAAAGTTTGTCCTTATCCTTGTGGTCCAGTCTGACTGCATCCAATTCCATGTTCCAGCAGAAGACTGGAGAAAGGTCTGAAACAACCGGCAAAGGGCATGAACTATCCATCACTTTCACACACTCCCACTTACGTCCCATTGGCCAGAACTGAGTCACATGGCCACATCTAGCTGCAAGGGAGCCTGGGAAATGTAGTCTTTATCCAGGGGGCCATGTGACCTACCAAACATGTATTATCTATGGAAGGAGGGGAAGAGTAAAGTTTGGGGGCCAACCAAACCCTGCCGCAGTTTATGAAGCATTTAGAGCTGTGCTTGGCTAAATGATGAGCCCTCCCGTTTTGGCTCATTGCATGCATGGGCTGAGAACTGCATGGATGTGGGTTTTCATTTCATTCTGGTTTGCCTCCAGCACATGCCATTCCTGGTACTGTTTTCTAAATTTACCACCTGAAGGATTTGTGGCAGGAGAAGTTCCTTCTATTGCCTCCTTGCAAGGGAGCTAGTGAGTATTTGGTGGGTAGGTTTCTTGCTTATAAGTTGACTGGGTTAGTTCATGTTTCCTAGAAAGTCAGAAACCTTTCAGTGACTTACACTGCCACCTTTGCATACCAGGGGAATGCTGTGAAGGGAGAACCTTGGCACATCACACTGCAAAGATGGCTAGTCCCCTCAGCCTGTCATTCCTTCGAGAAGAAAGACATGTATGGTACCCCCAACCCCTCCTTCTTTTGTGTTCTGGGGCCCAAAGTCATGTGGTAGTGACTCATCTTTACCAGTAGTTACCCAGGGTGGGCAAGTACCCATTGTGGGAGAATACACATTGTCCTTGACCTCATGGAGTTCTCAGTAGTTGGGAAGACAGATATTAGACACATGATCACCCAAATTACAATAATTTCTAGATTTAATCACTCTTAGTAACTAAAGGAGCCATTTTCAATACCTGCTTGCTTCTCATCACCCACATCTGAGTAGGGACCAGGTCCTGAGACTTCTTCCTTGGAATGGCTCTGACATGATTTGTGCCCTTTCACCTCTCACTATTGCTGGCCTTGCCGTGGCCTTCATGACCTCTTCTGACTGCTAGGTTCATATGGAATTTGAGTGTGTGGGCTCTGGAGGGAGGCTACCTGTCCCACGACTTACTGGTTTAGTGTGACTTTGGGTTTATTTGACCTCTGGGTGTCCATTTCCTCTTCTTTAAAGTGAGATGATAATAGACGGACCGTATTTGTTTGCTAGAGCTTCTGGAACAAAATACCACAAAGCGGATCACTTGAACAACAGAAATGGATTGTCTCTCAGTTCTGGAGACCAGAAGTCTGAGATTATGGTTTCAGCGGGGATGGTTCCATCCAAAGACCACAGGAAAGAATCTTCTTCTGGGAGTTAGGACTTCAACATATGACTTTTTGATGGATACAATTCAACCCTTAACGTTGGCTGTATACCATTGGGTTCAAATGTGTTATATAAGTAAAGCACTTAGACTAGGGCCTGGCACAAAGAAGGCCTCAGGATTAGGAACTATTATTTTTAATTGTGACGTCTTTCCAGCTCATCCTCCAGCTCCAATCCCTGCTCTCCAGTGTAGCTGAAATAGTAGATCAGTCAATACAGACTGATCTTATTATGTCCCTGCTCAGACTCCAGTCCTTACCATGCCATTCAAGCCTCTATATAATCTGGCACAAATTAGCCCAACTCTTCTCCATCTTCCCACATTACATATATAGCTTTATCATATAATTTATCATCTGCTTTGCACTGTGCTTGGCTGTGAATGCTAGCAGTCTCCCAGGTGAGCTCCTTAGGGCCAGGACCATGATTACTTAATCTACTTTCTACTATAGATCTCTTCACATTCAGTTTTGTAGCTCTTGTGTCTACAACAGTGCCAGGCTTCCCCCAGATTTTGTGCAGTGCTGACCAGTGCTCCGTGTTGGGGTGTGTGTGTGTGTGTGTGTGAATGAGGGTTCTTATCTTATCTGATTTTATCTTATTTTATTTTACCCCTTTCAGTGGTGCCCCTGTCTTCTCTCAGGTATTTTGTGTCCTCATGCTCCTTGACCTATATCTAAACCTCTCTTGAGAAAGAAGACCCTATAAGTTCTTTACCCCTTAAGGCAAACAGAAATCACAGGATTCTACTTTTTAGTCTGGTTTCTGATGGGGGACTGGAAGGCTTTTTCCCTATGGAAGTTTTTGGGGTGAGAAGGCAGGAGTAGAAGTGGAGGGAGTGTCTACTCTGTGCAGCTGAAAACCCTCCCTGGAGAGAGCTCTTCCATATTCAGCTCTTGGCACCTACCCTACTCCTGCTCATCCAGAGAAGTATTTCCTTTACTAGTGAGTCAGAAATGACCCCTTGGGGTCAGCTCTGTGGAATTATAAAGGGGCAAACAGTGTGCTGTGGGACCTGAAGGTATGTATTCATGAGATCGATGGGCCAGGCAGACATGGGAAACATGAATGATTGAAATACAGGGATGCACATGGCCACCTGCATGCGGGAGACATGCGTAAGTGCAGACCGCAGGGGGACCGAGGGGCTGAATGGAAGGCAGTGATTAGTTCTGGTAGGGGATTCTGGGAAGACTGTTTGAAGGAGGTGGCAGAGGGGCTGACCGTGGCTGGAAGAAGAGAATGGATGGTCAGGAATGGTCCAAGAAGGGAGAAAGTTAAGTATTGGAGCTAGAGCTAGGAGTCTTGGTAGGGAGCCACATTTGGAGATGGGGATAAGAGTCCAAAAGTCCACACCAAGGAAAATTGATGGTGAAGCTGCCTGCATTCACTTTGTTGCCCAAGTGAATTTCCTTTAACTTCCAGATCTCATCTGCCTTCCCCATGAATCCTGCCTATGCAAGCCTTCTCTATCTAGCCCATGCAGAAACTTGGTGCAAGTTACAAAAATAGTCTTCTTCTGGGCAGACCCAGCCCTGCAGGCACACAGTTTGGCCAGCAGATGGCGCCTCTGTGTGAATTGGAAAAGCCATGGCTGATGGCGAGGTCAGCCCAGAATTGACTGAATTTTAGATTCCCTCATGGCTTTCAGCAGGGCATCTTTGTGCGGGGCAACCCGGTCTATACCCCCTGAACCTCGTGGACCCTCTGGACACATCAGATCCTTTCTATACCCTTGACAGGTGCCGTTCCTTCCACCTGGAGTTCCTGTCTCCCTCTTTGTAAATTCCAACTCATCCCCCCAAACTCAGCCCAAGTATCCTACCCTTGTGACACTTTCTGACTTTCTGAGGCACAGGGGGTGATCTTTTCTTTGAGTTCCTGCATGCACCACTGGGCTGGGCACTGCTGACCCAGCAACATATCCCCGAACGGTCCTGGCCACCTAGCAGGGGCGCAGGAACGTCTGTTGAGTGAGTAGGTGAATTGGGCCATATTCTTTGATGCATCTTCCTGTGTCTTCTCTCTTCATATTCTCTGCCACCAGAGAGATGAGTATTAAGTACCATTAACTTCATTGAGTACAAAACAGACTGATGGTCAAAGAGGGTCAGTGGCCTGCAGGAGTTCCCAATCTATCTCTGCAGTGTTATTTCCTACAGGAACCCTACCTAACCCTACTCACAATGTGCTCCATCAAGTCCAATTACTCCCTGCCTCTTGAAGAGACTCTGTCCTGTCCTGCCTCTCTGCCTTTACCTATGCTGTACCCTCTTCCTGAATACTCTTCCCACAGCTCACTTAATTAGAAACCAGCTCAAATACCATCTTCTCCATGGGGAGAGCTACAATTTCTGGGTCCCAAAGTCTTCTAGGCACTTGCTCAGTATTTGTACTGTGCTCTGCCTGGTGGGCTCACATCTCACCTTTTCTGACAGCTGAGAGTGCTCAGTTCTGGGCCCCATTTGCTATTGTGTCTTTTGGACTGCCGGGGTGGTGCCGTCTGCATAACAGGTTGCAGAAAGGGTTAAAGCAGCTTATCTTGAAGTAGTTAAATCAGTGGCTCTCAAACTTCTCATCCAGGACCCATAGTAACAAATGCATTTGGCATCATGATCCTGTGTATATATAAGTATACATTCTTTTCTGAAACTAAGCTTTTCCAAAATAGTATCTCCACTGGCAATGTACAACACACTCTAATATTCTCTCTTTTTTAATTTATTTTTTAAAAAGATTTTATTTATTTGAGAAAGAGAGAGAGAGGGAGGGAGCACATCAACAGGGGGAGGGGCAAAGGGAGGGGGACAAGCAGACTCCCAGCTGAGCAGGGAGCCCGACAAGGGGCTCGATCCCAGGACCCTGGGATCATGACTTGAGCTGAAGTCAGATGCTTAACTGACTGAGCCACCCAGATGCTCCCTAATATTTTCCATTCAATTCCGTTGTGCTTTTAAAACTGCTGCTTATGAGCTATTAAATTGACTTCACAACCCACCAGTGGATCATGGACCTAATTTGAAAACACTGATTGAAACCACCAAGAGGCTGGATTCTGAGAAAGCACTGGCCAGTGGGCTAACCTGAATTTTGTCCTTGGATAGGCATGGGAGGTAGTGGTGGAGGCTGGATTCAGTGAGGAGGTGTCTGGGTCTGGAGTCAGATTTGTTGCCCTTTCATGGCCATGGGCAAATGTCCTGACCTCCCATTCTGTTCCTGTCTGGCACCCATGACCCTCCTAGTGCCTCCTGGAAGCCCCCTTTGATGACCAACAATAGCAAGGCCCTTCCTTTCTGCCTCTCCATGTCTGTGTCACTCTTTCCACTATCCCAGCACTATTGTCCCTGTTTATCACCCAAGACGGAGGAGGGGAGGGATGTGTTTTGACCATTCTTACACCCTCAGGGCTTGCAGAGACCCTGGCCTACAGGTACTCAATGAATGTCGGCTGAATAAATGGGTGAGTTAATAAAGAAATGGGTGACTATAGCATCAGGGTCCTGCTGAGTGGGGAGTCCCAGGGGTTGCCAGCTCAGGTGCCCTCAAATCAAGCTGTTGGCAGAGCTGGTTTCCTCTTGAGGCTCCAGGGTAGACTTGTTCCTTCCCTATTCCAGCCTCTGGTGGCTGCTGGTTCCCTTGGCATAGGGCCGTATCCCTCCAATCTCTGGCTCTGTGGTCACATGGCCTTTTCCTCTTCTGTGTCAAATTGCCCCTTAGTTTCCCCCTTATGAGCACCCTTGTGATTATAGTTAGGGCCCACTCAGATTATCCATGATAATCTCCCCATCTCAGCATCCTTAATCATATCTTCAAAGTCTTTGCCACATGAGCTGACATTCCTAAGTTCTGGGATTAGAACCAGCATATCTCTGAGGATCATTCTTCAGTCTACCATACCATGATTGAGCAGAGTCGGATGGAAGCTGGAGCTAACAGGAGCCCCATCTTCTTCTGGCCCAATCTTCTTCCTGTAGACACGGGAAAGGGAAGACTATAGAGGGGAAGCAACTTGCCCATGGTCATTGACTGGTTAGGAGCAAGGCTGGGATAGCATTTTGGGTTTTTGCCATTCCCATGACAGTTGCTACTCAGAAGCATCCTGTGGCTCTGATGTATATATTTTTGCAATGTATCCTCTGTAGTGTGATCTAAAATGCCAAAGATTCAGCACTTGCATTTTCCACCCTAAAAGTCAGACATGTCTTCAGTTATTTAGGGACTTTTGGAGTTGAACTAATACATGGAAAGCTGGTGTTATTTTCCACAGAGGTGGTGCATCCTGAAAGTCTGGAGGATTTTTAAAGCCCCCATGAGCTGCCGGGGGCACCTTAAAATAAATGTAGGTGCTCCTTTTTCTTAGTCCCATTAATTATTCATGTATTACTTTCCATTCAAACTACTCATATCCCAAGTACTCCATACATTTTTTTTTTTTCCTGTTTGTAATCATGCAGTTCAGTAAATCCAAAGAAAGTTACAGCTCTTGTGTTCAGAGGGTCCAATCCCTTCAGTTCTGCATAGGGAGGGATTAGGAGATTTAATCTTTTCCTTCTAAAATGAACTCATGTCAGAAAGGAAATATAAGAACTAACTGAGGAAGAAGCATCAGGGAAGACATGATGGACCAGTTAGTTCCATGGCAACCCCAGCCCAGTGTGTTCCTGGATATCTGTGAGGGGGCAGGGCCTATCTAATGGTGTCTCTGAACACACTCAGATATTCTAATCAACCCTTAAGAAACCAACGTGGCTTAGCCAATTTCTTTAGAGAGAGAAAGGGAGAGAGAGGACTCTTTATACATCCATACATATGTATCTATATAAATGCACACATGTATGTATAGAAGTGCATATGTGTGTGTGTATGTGTGTGTGTTCCTGTACGACCCTTTTAGAATAATGCATTCCATAACTTTAAACACCTCTGTGTAGAGTAGAATTTAATGCTCGGGTTTCCATCACTTTCTAAGGAGAGTGATGTAAGCGGGAAGTCCGTTATAACGTTCTGATGTGGGGAAGTGTGTTTGTTTTCCTTTGTGATTCTTAGTCTTAGGCCCATCAATTGACAAGGCAGATGAAGGCTGGATATACCTCCTGGCAAATGTCTGGATGGGAAAGAGAACATCCTTACCAAGAGCTACAGGTTTTAAACACACGTGTCTGGCCATCCCACTGATGAGGAGGATCTAAAATGTTTGGACTCCATTTCCTCAGACAGCAGAACCAATTAGGCCCTTAAGGGTGTGATTATTCCTTTATGCATCTCATGCAGCCCCGATCACTTTGCACATTTATGGTGATTGTGCACTTACCTTTTCTTTCCTGCTATTTTAGAAGCCCCACATCTAACTTACATCTGTTTCTCCTGTTTCTCTAAGGACCTGGCATCCAGCACTCAACAAATATTTGTTTGAGCGCATGCTTTGGTTGAAATTTTTCTGTTCTGAGGTTTTTATGTTTTGTCTTTTATATTAGCCTAACTTGGGGGCTTTCTGTAGCAGGAAATACTAAAATAAATATCCACAAGAGCCAGTAGCGTGGCACATGAACCTCGGTGAGGAGGTGGTGAAAGACAGTGGGGAGCACTGTGTCATGGGGCACAAAGCATGCTCATCTGTGCTAACAGGCAGCACTAATCAGCCTCAGCCAATGTGGACATGTGTGACAATGGACTCAGTATTTCTAGATCATTCCTTTTTTCAAAATAATTTGGGGGCATACGGATTTTAATGTGAGACTGGCTGCATTAGGCCTGAGAACTTTCCTCTCTAGAGTTACTCTGACTAATAAAATGATCAACTCTGTGCATGGAATAGTCTGGTGAAACTGAACTCTCTCTCTGTCTCTCCTCCCCTTCAAAAATACTTCACTTTGTTCTCGGAGTGTTAATTATCAAATAATTTCCTTCTGCTGTAAAACATTCATAAGTAGTCCTGGAATGACTTTCTTTCTTGTGAAATGATCATTTGGGAGAGTAAAGTGAAATAAAATTAGAAATAACTTGTATTGCTTTGCTGTTACCTCAGTCAAATTTGACAAATATTAATCTCTTTCTAGCTGGATAGTGGATTCTTCACAGGACCCAAAGATGAGTTAAAGCACCATTCTCATCCTCTAGGACTAATGTTGCCTCAGACTCAGGGAAAAAGGCCCTGCCCTGATCCTGTGCCTAGACCAGTGCTGCTTAGACTTCAAGTACGCACAGAAGTCCCAGGAAATCTTGATGAAGTGCTCATTCTGATTCTGCATTTCTAATAAGCTCCAGAATGATGCTGATGTTACTGGATCAGGTTACATTTTGAGTAACAAAGCTTAAAGACCCTGATCTGCCCTTCTGGCTGTACTCCTCCCTACAAGGTAAAGAATCTTGGGGAGTCAAGGGGTAGTGCCTATGGGGAGACCATGCCCTCCACCTTCTTGGCCATATTCTGGGAGTTGGGACCCTGAGATTCCCTCTTGAATGGCTCCAAGGCCTCATTTGGGACCTGAATGATTTTCTTTTCTAGATCATCCTCCCTAGGGTAGACTGTACCACTCAGATGCACACCCTCAGGCCTGAGCATTAGCTGAGATGTTTATGG
The DNA here is from genome assembly GCF_029215605.1 of Mirounga angustirostris. Taxonomy (NCBI): domain Eukaryota; kingdom Metazoa; phylum Chordata; class Mammalia; order Carnivora; family Phocidae; genus Mirounga; species Mirounga angustirostris. Next base: position 96,007,657 of record NW_026991711.1, on the reverse strand, counting down.
GAGGTGCAGAAGGAACTTGATGTGAGGCCTGAGGTGTCCACGTCATGCATACAAGGTCTAGTGTTTACCAAGCCCTCCATGTGATTCTTCCACACATTCAGGTTGAGAACCACTGCTCTAGATGAAGCAGGACCAGAAGTAAAAACAAGCTGCTTGGAAATCCTACAACATAATATGAGATCAGCAGTCCTAAGACTGGAACATTCCTCTTCCTCTGGCAACTTTGCGAGGAAGCTTTCTCTGTCTTTTCCTCTTAACTGTACCACTAGCTTTTGACTGTGGACAAGATAGTTCCCTTCTCTGAGCTTCCAAGTTTTTACCTGCAAAATAAGAGCTGGACTGTAAATTATTAAAGGGTTTCCAGGTCTAATTTTAGGATTTAGATCTTCCAGATCTAAAAGGCGGTGTATCTGAAAATATTTTCCTTAAAATCCGTGAAATATCTTCAATTTTTATTCACATTAAAATCTCACTGATTAATTTTATAAACCTTTCTCTTTTAAAATGTATACACCCCTGAGTGAGATGAAGGGCAAAAAGCTTCACAGGACAATTACTCTCTATCAGCACGTCTTAAACTTTAATATGCATACAGATGATCCAGGGATCTTGTTAAAAATGCAGATTCTAGTTCGGTAAGTCTGGCGTGGAGCCTGAAATGCTTCATTTACAGGAAGCCCCTCCAGGTGATGCCCATGCTGCTGTTTGGAGGAGCACACTTCAGTAGCAGGTTCCTGTAGTGTCAGTAAGTTTATTCAGGTTGCTTCCTTCTGAAGGCTGGGATCAGTCTGAAAGAGAATTGGTGTATTATTGAGGCAGGGAATAGAGGGAGAACAATTTATAGCAGTACACAAAAGCATGCCATTTGGTAGGCAATGTAATCAGCGAACTGTAACTAGTTATAAACTAGAGAGAATGTGCCCCATTAAAGGGGGTGGGTACTACTCAGCTCTAGCGATTGGTGCCATGGAGCAGTGTGGCCCAGTATTGCCAGATTTTCCAACTTTTTAAGAGGATCACCAACTGAGTTCTATGATGTCTTTTGATTTTCAAATGCCATCAGTTAGTTTACATTAAACTAACCAACTAAACCCCAACTATTTAACTAACACCATGTAAGCCAAACAAAACAAGTATGAAGACCAAATAGTCTGTGAGAAGACAAATTCAGGAAGGGAAAGAAGTCTTTCCTGGGCTCTGGGGTGGGGAGGAGAGTAGGGAGACAACACCAAACAGTCAAAAGCCTGCCTGGGTCTAATCAGTGCAGAAGAAGGGGACAAAAAGGTGAATGGGCAAAAAAAAAAAAAAAAGGAAGTGGGAGAATTCAGAACAACTTGACTACATTCAAAGATGTACCTACTTATTCTATCTCTTCCTCTTAGAGTTGCTGCAGAATTTCTCCCCCTGGAAATTGGGGTAGGGAAAAATTAAGAGTAAAGGGGCTCATGGCTGAATCTGAATCATGAGTGATGTGTTTTGACTCAAAGGTAGGGAGGGTCCCCAAATCTTTCCCATCCCCCTAGAAGCAATGCTGTGCATTGGCCCTTGGGGGATGTTTTCTGCATCCACCTGCTGAGCTCACTATTTTACTGGGGAGGCTCCAGGGCCACAGGTTGTCCAAGTCCCTGTGGGTAGACTTTTGGATTGGAAGATTCCAGAGGACATTCCCAAAGGAGACTTGGACAAAATAAGTTGGAGAGACATCATCTGGTTCAAATTCTCATTTTGTCACATCTCACATCTCACTGAAGGCACAGACTAAAACCAAATCTTTCAAAGTAAAATTTCAGTGCCCCTTTCAACTTTGCCTCTGGGTTATTGAGAAGACTAAATGTGAACACATGTGAAAAGTGCTTTCTTTGTAAGCCGTAAAGCATTGCAAATATGTTAGTGATTGTTTGGAGGAAGCAGAAAGCCAGTTAAGCCTGAGTTAGCATCCTTGCTTTTACAGCTTTGTAAACCACCAAGTGATTTAACTTCTCTGAACTTATCTCCCCACCTGTAAAATGGGAACAGGTAAAGCCTATCTCATAGAAGTCAGATTACTACCTGTAAAGCACCCAGTGTTTTGTCTGACACAAAATAGTTGCTGCACAATTAATAGTAGCTAATATAATTATTAAGGGATTTGAATATATTAGGAATAATATAATAATTATTATATTATCTTATATATTTATATTAATTATATTATAGTAATATAATTATTCCTAATATATTCAAATCCCTTAAAATCCTTATTTATACTTTGAAATGTTTTACAAATTTATTTAAGTTTTTTATGTCAAAAATCAGAAAATACTAATAAGTAAAAAGAAAATCAGGATGATTTCTACATTTGGAGGTTAATCACTGATGCCACCTCTATCTAGAAGCTCTTCTAGATTTTTGTATAAATATTCTTCTTGTAAAAATATAATTATAGTGTTTTGCAACTTTTAAATTGACTCAAAAATGTATTACAAGGAAATTGCCATCATTAATTATATTTTTACATCGTTTAAGAGGACTGCAGAGTACTCTGGGAAGATGGAGTAAATGAACTCTTCCCTGTTCCATCCCTAAGTATAACTAAAATCCTGAACATTATGTATAAAATATATATAAGAAGACTCTGAAAGGTGGAAAGAAAAAGACAAATCAGATCAAGAACTTCAGGACCCAAAGAACAACTCAGTGATGAGCTTCCTGGGTTTTTGTTTTGCCTCATATATCCCAGAATTGGAACTGGAGAAGCTAGCAACCTGAAAACACCAGTGAGGGTGGACAAAAAAAATACAAAACAAAAAATAAAGACTACTCTCAAGCAAAGACTACTCTCTCTACCCAAAGGACTAGGAAAGGAGCATCCTAGGAAGATAGAAAACTTTCAGACAGTAAACATTTTATTCCAGATGAATGCTACAGAAAAAAATTGTGTTCCTACCCCCACTCATGCCTGGAAAGACCAAGTGGGGAGCCTAGATTTACATCTTCACAAGGCCATAATGAAGCACCCCAACACACCAACACACTGGAGTGGTGTCAGAGAAGGTCAAGCAGGAAGCCAGGATTTTCATCTCTATCAGCTGGTAACAAATTCTTCCCAACCCCAACACCATAGTGTTGGTGGAGACCACATGGGAAGCCTGACTTCAATGACCACTTGACAGTAATGAGACACTTCCCCTCCTCGCTGGAATGATAGCAGAGGAGGCTTAGAAAATCAGAACTTTTCCCATTACCCAGCAGTAATGAGGCTTCCCTCACCACGATGTTAGTGGAGACCATGTGGGGAGCCAGAACTCTTACCCTGCCCAGAAGTAAGGAAGAGTACTCTCTCCCTATTGGTATTAAACAGAGGCCTGGTGGAGAACCTAAACTTCTACCATCACTGGGAATAATGAGGCAGTGTCCCTTCTCTTCCTCTTGGAGTGATGTCAGAGAAAGCTAAATAAAATAAAAGATCTAAATAAGATCTAGAGATTTATGTAACAATACAAAAATGTCCAGTTTTCAACAGAAAGTCACTTGCCATACCAAGAACAAGGAAGATCTCAAATTGAATGAAAATAACATCGGTAGATACAAACACCAAAATGGCAGAGCTATTAGAACTATCTGACAAAGATTTCAAAGTCACCAGGATAAAAATGCTTCAATGAGCAATTCTGAACATATTGGAAACAAATGCAAAAATAGGAAATCTCAGAAAATAAATGGAAAGTGTCAACAAATAAATAGGAGTATGAATAAAAACGAAAAGAACATTTTAGAACTAAAAAATGCAATAACCAAAATAGGAGCTCAGTGGATGAGTTCAATAGCAGAATGGAGAGGACAGAGGAAAGAATCAGTAAGATGACAGGTGGACCATACTTTTCAATCTAGTCTATCAATTGTTGCCTTTTAATTGGTGTTTTCAGACTATTTACATTAAATTTATATATTGATTTTAGTGCTTAAATCTACCATTTTAATTTTTTGTTTTCTGCTTGTTCTGTTTTTTGCTTCTCTGTTTCTTCTTTTTTCTGCCTTTTTGTGCCTTTTGAACATTTTCTAGAATTCCATTTTGATTTACCTGTAGGTTTTTAAATGTACTCTTTTTACAAGTTTTGTCTGGTTGCTCTAGATATCACATCATATATATATAACTTATCACAGTCTACTGGTGATGACATTTTACCAGTTTAAGTGAAATATAGAAACCTCCTCCATTTAGTCGCTTTACCCTCCCCCATTTATAATATAATTGTCTTAAATATTTCTACATATATTTAGAACCACAACAGGCAGTGTTACAATTTTTGTTTCAACCATCAAACGTAATTTAGAAAACTCAAGAGAAGAAAAGTCTATGGAATTTACCCATATTTTTATTTACTGTATCCTTTCTTCCTTACTGACACTCCAATATTCCTTCTTTTATCTTTCCCTTTCTCTGTGGAGCACTTCCTTTAGCCATTCTTTTAGGGTAGGTCAGCTGGCATCAAGTTCACTTAACTTTTCTTTATCTCACAATGTCTTGATTTTCCCTTCATTCTTGAAAGATACTTTCACTGGGTTCATGGTTCTTTTCCTTTGCACCTGAAAAATATTGTGCCATTTCTTTCTGACCTATATGGTTTCTGATGAGAAATCAGCTGCCACTGTCATTATTTTCCCTTTATAGGCAAGGTGTCATTTTTTTCCTGAATGCTTTCAATACTTTTTCTTTTAGTTTTTAGAAGCTTAATTATAATTTGTCTTGTCATATATTTCTTGGATTTATTCTGTTTGGGATTCATTAAGCTTCTTGAGTCTGTTGGTTTGGGTTTCTTGCCAAATTTGGAGAGTTTCAGCCATTGTTTCTTCAAGTAGTTTTTCAGGCCCATCCTTTTTCTCCTCTCCTTCCAGGACTTCAGTGACATAAATGTTGGATCTTTTGCTATGGTCTTGGGGTCTCTGAGATGATTTTTTAAAAGTCTATTTTCTTTCTACTGTTCAGAAATAGATCATACTTTGGGCCATAAAACACCTCCACAAACTTAAAACAGTTGAAATCTTACAAGGTGTGTTCTTTGATCAAATGGAATTAAAGTAGACATCAAAAACATAAAAATAGCAGGAAACTATCTAGGCACTTGGAAGCTAAACAACACAATTCCAAATAATCCGTAAATCAAGGAAGAAGTCTCAAGAGTGATGAAAAACACAAATAATAGAATTAAAATGAAAATATAACATATCAAAAAAATGGAGGTAAATCAGTGTTGAGAGGTAAATTTATACCACTAACTGCATTCATTAGAGAAGAGGAAAAGTCTCCAATTAATATATAAGCTCTCACTTCAAGAACCTAGAAAGAGAAGAGCAAAACTGAAAAAAAAAAAAAAAAGCAAAACTAAACCCAAATCAAACAAAAGGATGGCAATAATAATGATAAGAACAGAAATCAATGAAACAGAAAACATAAGAGTAGAGAAAATGAAACAAAGAGTTGATCTTTGAAAAGATCAATAAAATTGACAAACCTGTAGCAAGAAAAAAAGAGAGGGCACAAGTTATCAGTATCAAGAATGAAACAGGAGATATCACTACAGATACTGCAGACATCCAAAGGAAAATAAGAGAATACTATGAACAACTCTACATGCATAAATTTGACAAGTTAAATGGTTCACTCGGGGCACCTGGGTGGCTCAGTTGGCTAAACAACTGCCTTCGGCTCAGGTCATGATCCTGGAGTCCTGGGATCAAGTCCTGAATCAGGCTCCCTGCTCAGCAGGGAGCCTGCTTCTCCTTCTGCCCCTCCCCCCTTTCATGTGCTCTCTCTCTCTCTTTCTCATTCTCTCGCTCCCAAATAAATAAATAAAATCTTTAACAAAAAATAAAAATAAATAAAATTCTAAAAAAAATAAGAAAAACTAAATGGATCACTTTCTCAAAAAATTCAAGCTATCACAATATATCCAATATGAAATAGAGAATTTGAATAGCCCTGTAACTATTTTGGAAATTGAATTCATAATTTTAAAACCTCATAAAAGGTCCATATTGTTTCACTAGAGAATTTTACAAAATGTTTAAAGAATAATTACTACCAATTTTTACATATTCTCTTCCAGAAAAGAGAAGAGGAAACACTTCAAATTTATTTTATGAAGTTAATATTACCTTAATACCCAAACTAGACAAACACAGTACAAAAAGATAAAACTACAGACCAATACCTCTTGTGAATATAGGTGCAAAATCCTTGACAAAATATTGGCAAATAGAATTCAGCAATACATTTTTAAAAATTATACACCATGCTCAAATTGTCTTTGTGGGGTGCAGATTGATTCAATGTTCAAAATTCAATCAATGTAATCCACCATGTTAATAGGCTAAAGAAGAAAATCACATGATCATATCAATTAGCTCAGAAAAGCATTTGACAAAATTCAGCCAATTTGTGACAAACATTAAGTAAAAATAGAGGAAAGTTCCTCAACTTGATAAAGAATATTTATTTTAAAAAAACCCTATAGCCAAATCATGGTTAGTTGTGAAGGACTGACTGTTTGCCCCCTAATATCATGAATAAGGTAAGGACATTAACTCTTATCACTCTTATTCAAGATAGTGCTAGAATTTCTAGCCAGGGCAATGAAGCAAGAAAAGGAAATAAAGGCATACAGATTAGAAAGGAAGAAATAAAACTGTCCCTATTTGCAGATGCCATGATTGTTTATACAGAAAATCTCAAGGAATATAAAACAGAACCCGAAATACTCCTACAACTAATAAGTAAGTTCATCAAGGCCCCAAGACACAAAATCAACAAATGAAAGTCAATTACACTTCTGTATATGATAAATATGTGGAAACTGAAATTAAAAATAAATTACCATTTACAATCACTCAAAAAATTGATGTGACTATAACAAAACATGTACATGACTTGTATACTGAAAGCTACACAATCATAATGAAAGAAATTAAGGAAAGTCTGAATAAAGAGAGAGACAAACTATGTTCATGGATTGGAAGAGTTAACATAGTAAAGATGAGAATTCTCCCCAAATTGGTATATAGGTTTGATGTAATTCCTATAAAATCTTAGCAAATATTTTTGTAGTTAGCAAATATAGTTAAGATTATTCTTTTTTTTTTAAAGATTTTATTTATTTATTTGACAGAGAGAGAAATAGCGAGAGCAGGAACACAAGCAGGGGGAGTGGGAGAAGGAGAAGCAGGCTTCCCGCGGAGCAGGGAGCCCGATGTGAGGCTCGATCCCAGGACCCTGGGATCATGACCTGAGCCGAAGGCAGACGCTTAACGACTGAGCCACCCAGGCGCCCTAGTTAAGATTATTCTAAAATCTGTGTGGAAAGGCATAAGAACTAGAATAGCTAAGACAATTAAAAAAAAAGAAGTTGGGAGAAATGAGTCTACCTAATTTCCAGACTTATTATAGAGCTACAGAAATCAAGACTGCAGTATTGGCAGAGGAATAGACACAGATCAATAGAACAGAATAAAGAACTCAGACTCTGACGAATATACTGAACTGATACTTGAGAAAGGTGCAAAAGCAATTCAATGGAAGAAGAGTAGCCATTTCAACAAATAGTGCTGGGATAGTTGACACAAAATCAATCTTTGACTTAAGTCTCACACCTCATACAAAAATTAACTGATTATGGACTTAAATGTAAAACATAAAACTACAATATTTTTATTTTAAAAAGCAAGGTAGAATTTTCTGGACCTAGGACTAAGTAAAGGTTTCTTAAACTTGACTCCAAAAACATGATACCTAAGAGAAAATAGATCAATTGTACTTAATCAAAATTAAAAACTTCTGTGAAATACCCTATTAAGAAGATGAAAAGACAAACTACAGAGTGAGAGAAAATATATGCAAACCACATATCCAACAAAGGGCTAGTGTGTAGACTATATAAAGGACTCTTAAAACTCAAAAGTAAAAAAGACCCAAACAATCCAGTTAGAAACAGCATAAAGGACCCGAACAGATACCTCATCAAAGAAAATATACAGGATGGCAAAGAAGCATAGGAAAATTTGTTCAGCATCCTCTATCATTAAAGAAATACCAATTAAGACAACAATGAGATACCTCCACAGACCTATTAGAATGACCAAAATCCAGAACACTGACAACACCAAATGCTGGTGAAGATGAGGAGCAACAAGAAATCTCATTCATTGTCTGTAGGAATGCAAAATAGTACAGCCACTTTGGAAGACAGTTTGGCAGTTTCTTACAAGACTAAACATAATTCTGGGTGCCTGGGTGGCTCAGTTGGTTAAGCGACTGCCTTCGGCTCAGGTCATGATCCTGGAGTCCCGGGATCGAGTCCCGCATCGGGCTCCCTGCTCGGCGGGGAGTCTGCTTCTCCCTCTGACCCTCCCCCCTCTCATGCTCTCTGTCTCATTCTCTCTCTTTCAAATAAATAAATAAAATCTTAAAAAAAAAAAAGACTAAACATAATTCTTACCATTTGACCCAGCAATCAAGCTCCTTGGTATTTACCCCAAAGAGTTGAAAACTTATTCCACAAAAAAACCTGCACACATGTGTATAGCAGATTTATTTATAATTGCCAAAATTTGGAAGCAAACAGGATATCCTTCTTTTTTTTTTTATTAAAGATTTTATTTATTTGTCAGAGAGAGAGCAGAAGCAGGGGGAGCGGCAGGCAGAGGGAGAAGCAGACTCCCTGCTGAGCAAGGAGCCCCATGCGGGACTCAATCCCAGGACCCTGGAATCATGACCTGAGCCGAAGGCAGACGCTTAACTGACTGAGCCACTGAGGCATCCCCAGGATATCCTTCTGTAGGTGAATGAATAAATAAACTGCATGTATCCAGACAATAGAATATTAGCACTTAAAAAATAAAGAGCTAGTAAGTCATGAAAAGACATGAAGGAAACTTAAATGCATGTTGCTAAGTGAATGAAGCCAATCTGAAAAGGCTGTACACTGTATGATTCCAACTATTTGACTTGCTGGAAAAGGCAAAACTCTGGAGACAGTAAAAAAATGAGTGTTTTCCAGGGCTTAGTGGGGAGAGGGAGAGGGACAGAAATCGGCAGAGCAAAGAGAATTTTTAGGACATCAGAACTATTCTGTATGATAATATAATGGTGGATACGTGTCATTATATATTTTTCAAAACCCATAGAATGTGCAATACAGAGAGTGAACTATGGACTTTGGATGTAAATGTTGTAATTTAAACTATGGGCTTTGGGTAATGATGTGTTAATGTAGGTTCATAGATTGTAACAAATGTATCACTCTGGTGTGGGATGTGGATAGTGAGGGAGGCTGTGGATGTATGGAGGCAGGGGATATATGCAAACTCTGTAATTTCTTTTCAATTTTTCAATATATATATATTCAACATCTAAATTAGCCATTAGGGAATATAAATTGAAACTACAATGACATATCACTACATTTCTATCAGAATGGCTAAAATAAAAATTAATGACAACATCAAGTTCTGACAACGATGCAGAGAAAAATGGATCTTTCATATATTTGCTGGTGAGAATGTAAAATGGTACATTCACTCTGGAAAACAGTTTGACAGTTCTTAAAAACCTAAACATGCAACTATCATACAACCCAGTAATTCACTCCTGGGCATTTATCCTGGAGAAATGAAGACCTAAATATTCACACAAAATTCTGTAGAGGAATGATTATAGCAGCTTTACTTGTAATAGCCCCAAACTGGCTACAACCCAGCTGTTTTTCAGTGGGTGAATGATTAAACAAACTTTGATATGCCTGCACCATGGAATACTAGTCAGCAATCAAAAGGAACAAACTATTGGGGTGCTTGGGTGGCTCAGTCGGTTAAGTGTCTGCCTTCAGCAGAGTTTATGATCCCAGGGTCCTGGGGTCCAGCCCCGCATTGGGCTCCCTGCTCAGCAGGGGGCCTCCTTCTCCCTCTCCCCATGCCTGCCGCTCCCCCCTGCTTGTGCTCTCTCTCTCTAATAAATAAATAAAATCTTTAAAAAAAAAAAAAAAGGAACAAACTATTGATTCAATCTGGATGAGTCTCCAGAGAATTAAGCTAGGTGAAAAAAGCCAATCCCAAAAGATTGTACACTGTATAATCACATTTACATAACATTCTTGAAATGACAAAATTGTAGAAATGTAGAAAGAGACCAGTGAGTGCCAAAGATTTAAGGAGGGGAAGGCAGTGGGAGGGTAGTAGGTGTGGCTTTAAAAGGCAACGTGAAACATTTTTATGGAAAACGTTCTGTATCTTGCCATATTGTTCTCTAGTTTTGCAAAATGTTACCGTTGAGGGAAACTGGGTAAAAGGTTTAGGAGCTCTCTCTCTATTATTTCTTACAAATGCTTATGAATCCACATTCTCTCAAAATAAAAAGTTTAATTAAAAACACAATTTGATAAGTTAAAAAAAGGACTGCAGACTATGGCATCCTGTGAATGTATTGCAATTTATTCAGCCAATTTCTTAGTGTCTTACATGGAGGTTATTATAATTTTCTTATTTCAGAAAGCACTGGTATGAATGCCCTTGCAGCGAAAATTTGGCACATATCTTTACTCATTTTCTTACAATATATCCCTGGAAATGGAATTGCTGGTTAAGGGCTATGTATTTTTTTAACCTTTCGGGACCTCTTTGCATCCAAAATATAGAAAGATTCAGTATTTGGAAGCATTGAAGTTATGTGAGTATTCAAGATGTGAACAGAAGGAAACATTTTAAAAGATGCCGGCCACCTCTGTATTTATCTTGAGCAGTTTAGGCATGGGAAGTCGCGGTGCGGTATAATCACATTTTGATACACATTTCAAAAGTTTTTCATTTGAAAAATATGGATAATAATAGTCTCTACCTTCTGGGGTTGTTGTGGTGATTAAACCACATGGAAAGCCCTTGGAATAGTGCTTGGCACACAATAAAGGCTCAATAAATGTTAGCTGCCATTCTGATTATGCTATGACTGGAATTCAGAAGTGATGCCGGGATTCATACCCGCCGGTAGCAGGAAGCCCATTGTCTCTGTTGCTTTAAAGGAATTTTTATGTTGTATGGTTATTAACTCATATGTGGTGAAAAGGTTTTTATTAACTTGTGTGGCTTTTAATTCTTTAGAGTATGTTTCTTGATACAAAAAGTTTGAAAAGTTTTAGGTAGTCATATTTAACAATAATTTCTTTATGGTTTTTGCTATTGATGATATATGTCTGTAAGAACCTTTGCCATAAGAAATTGTACAAACACCTTAAATTTTTTATGTTTTAATTTTTGTTGACTCTTAGGTGCAAAGAATTGCTGGTCCATGACACGTCGTCATCATTGGTGCATGTATGGTCCTCTTACATGCATTTAATCCTTTGATTTTAAGAATGTCATAAGCACCCAGGAATCCACCGCCCAATAACTAAGATCTTGAAGTAATTTACGTTCTTCTATGTGTTCTGTCCCCACCCTATCCTCCTTCCTCTTTCTACCTGAGAAACCATTCAGAAGTCTGTGTTTATCCTTTTCTTTTATTGCTCAGATTAGTCAATGTACCTGTCTCCTTTTACTTTGATGCATATATTCAGTTGTGTCCATATACTACTGTGTTTTTCATACACATCCCCATTTATGAACATTTAGGTTACTATTATGCCTAGAACTGTTCCAAACACACGCATTTTTTTTTTTCTGGTGGGCAGGTGAAAAGGTTTCTTTTGGGTATGCACCTGGGAGTAGAATTACTGAGTTATATAATATGTGTCAAGCTGTTTTCCAAAGTGGTTATATGTCTTTTCCTTCCAGAAGCATTGTTTAAGAGATCTTGTGGGAACACATCCTCTCCAACACTTGGTATTGCTCGACTTTTTTACCCAATTGACTAGTATTCTGGTATCTGTAAAATAGTATCAGTATGGGTAATAGACATAAAATGGTATCTTATTATGTCTTGGCTTTGCATGTCTCTGGTTTGTTCTTATATTTATTAGCTTATGTGTTTTCTCTGCCGAGATGCCTATTTGTCTTTTGCTCATTTTCTTTTCCCAATTTTAATCCTTGCATGTAAATTTTTGGCAACATGAAATTTATTCTCAGTTAAAGTGTGTGTTGACTTACCTTTTTGACAAGTGGCTAGTATGTTTTCCCAACAATGATCTTATTTTGGATTATCCCTCAACAAAGTTTATAGTTTTCTCCATATAGTTTCCTCACAATCTTAAGTTTGTAATAAAGAGCTTAGGTCACGCTGATGAGAAAATAATTTTGTTGGTCTTCCTTGATGGGGCTGTCTTAACATTATACAAATTACCAAACAGCCTTGTCTGGGGAGATGCCCTGAACACGGTTCTGCTGGAGAGCCCCTGCTAACTCAGGTGAAGACAATTTTACCTGCTGTACAACTAGCCCATGCCAGCCAGCCTGTCAGTTTCAGCTTCAGAGACCTGGCACATGTCAGGGGGTCGGTAAATGCTTGTCAGTTAACATAAGATGAATAATTCAACAAATGATTCCACTAATTTCACCCAGTTGCACGTCTTTCTGTGAGCTTGGTCGTGCAGGCAAAACATTTGGGTCCTTCTTTACTGGAACATGGTCTTAATTTTCTACGCAGTCTTGAAAGTACATCATCAAGTTAATTTTCTCCTTGAACAAGAGACCTTCGTAGAAGATGATAGATATAACCCACACATGTATGCATATGCATAGTATTGGACATTCTATTTGTTAAAATCTAGCTTGGCTTTGAGGGAAAAGATCAACCTTTGGACCCTGTGGTCTTTATCACCAGGCAGGAAGGCCATGAAAAATGTTCTATATTTGAAGGCCACGAAAGCCCTTGGCACCCTAGTGCTGACCAGCACTTTTGAGAGAAACAGCAGACCCAGGGAGCTGGTAATGTGTACTAATGAGCTCTGTATCCTGAAATCCATATTGCAGAAGGGATTGAAATCTACAGAAAGCCACATCTGTGTGCTCCTCGCCAGACCCCAGCAAGAAGCCTGAATACAGCATGTCATTATGATTAATTGTGGGTAATGAGGGTCTTATGAACCCAAGAAAGAGAAGCGTTTGTTTCTCTCTGCTACAGTTAGAGCCTCTGATTTGTTTTCAAGCACTCTACAGAGGGAAGCCAAAATAGAATAGGACTATTCTATAGCCATTCCTTACTTTCTTGCCAGGCATTTCAGTAAATTAACACACAAGAATCAGGGACTTTCTAAGCTCTTTCAGGGATGTGATTTAAAAAAAAGAAAAAAAAGGTTTGTTGGTTCAAAGAATTTTCATAAAATCAGGCCGCAGGAAATCTGCTGTGAGTTCTTAGAGAAGCTCAGTGGTGCGCTGGGTTTAGATACAAATAGGACAATGTTCATAGAAGCAGCATGAAAAAAATAGAATTCTTTTATAGAAGCACAGGTATTTTCGTCATTCTCAAACCTACCAGAAGGTGGTGCAAATTCACTGCCGATACAGTGAAAGAGGACTGGCTTTCTTTTCTTGAGCCCTGGTTTGAGCAAGTACAGTAAAACAAAAACAAAAAAAACACAAAACAAAACAAAACAAAAATAAGCCAAACAAATAAAACCCCTCCCATTTTTAAAAATAAATTAAACAGACTAAAGATTTCATCTTAAAAAAAAAACCACAAATAATAACTCCACTTCATGTTGTATCACATCTGTCAACTTCTTTCCTGCTGGACTCAGTTGATGTGGTAAGTCAAGCTAATGAACAAAACAAAACAGGGATAGGATGATTTGAGGAAGATAATTCTTAATATCTCAATGTAAGAAAATTAACAAGGTGGTGTTTGTAATGGCATCAGACTAAGGAAATGGCCTTGTTGGAGATTCTAACAAACAGCAGTTCATCAGACATACATTTAATTCCATTTAAAATATTTATTATTGTATTTTAATGTTTAGACATTTAAAAATATCTTTAGGATGAAGCACTGTGATTTTCCTTTGGTGTGGCAGCTTGTGCATTTTTGAAATGACAAACTTTCCTTTACGAAGATAATATAGGATGCAGAAGACCCAAAGAGAGTGTTTAATAATCAAACAAAAACAAAAACAGAAAACAAAACCCCACCATTAACAGCCAAATTAACAAAACCTTCTTTATTTGGTGTGAGGCTAGCGCTGGAAGCAAGCCCTAGCTTAGAGCAACTTATCAGATGTGTGCGCTTGTGCCCACTTTTCCAATAGTCAAGAGTATTTTTAGAGATATGACATCCACCTGAAAGGGAGAAAGTTTTTTTTTTTAATTATTTATTATTGCAATAACATATCAATTGAGGCACTTTCCAAAATTCCTTTTCTAAATCCTCCCAGTTTCCAAGACCACTTGGGTCTAAACCAAGAGGGAGTATTTTTGAATAAAAACAAAACAAAACAAACAAACCAAAAACCCCCAAACCTTTCTATTTAGAAATCAAAACAAAGACCCAAAAGAAGGCTTGAACATTTTCAAATTAGAATTTCTAAAGACAACGCAGCCAGAGAGTGACCTCAGAGTTCTGGGTTAGTCCTGATTTTTCAGCCCGAAATCGAGCATAGTTTTAACAAATGTTACCAGAGAGAACAATGTATTTTTTTCTAACTAAAATCTATCTTTTAAAAAATTAATTTGCTCTCCGCATTGCCGGATTACATTTTCATTTAACTTCGGTGCCGTGCCTTGTAATTAGTTTTTCTTGATCTGTTTCTTGGAAGAAGGAAAAAAAAAAAGAAAAAAGAAAAGAAAGGAAAAAAAAGGAATAAAAAGCAAGCTTGTAGGTTGCAGTTAAAATATTTTCCTTTATCACGCCTGGAGGGAAAAGAACCAACAACATTGAACCCTGGGCGACGGGCGAGTCACACGTCCCCAAACCTCAACATCTTTTCTTAAAATCTTCGGGACTTAACGTGAAGCCAAGGGCGCTTGGCGTAGGAAGAGTCACTTGTGATTTATTTGGGGGAGGGACGGGGTCTTGGAAGGGAAAGCGGGGGTTTTCGAGAGGACGGGTGTGTTTTCTTGAACAACTTATTCTCGGGCGTCTGCAAGGACAGGAGGAGAGTTGCTGTCCCCGGCTCACCTGGAGAGTCCCCCTCCTGGCACCCGCTTTGTTTGGCGTTCCCTGCAAAGCCTCGTGTTGGCAGAGAGACCCACAATGAAACAAATTCTCATTTTATGACGTCTTTCCCCCTGCAGGAGTCCGACCGAACAATGTTTGGGGGGCTCGGCACGCAGGGAGATAAAAGAGTTTTATTTTAAATGCGATACATGTCAGGATCAGACAGCGTTTCTTTTCAGCTAAACTACAGAGCGGATCTTCATTTCCTATTTCATTGCTTCCCCCGAAAGAAACTTTTCTTTTCCTTCTTTCTTTTTTCTCTCCCCCCCACCCTCACTCCCATGCCCAGAGAGTCAGGGAGAAAAGTCCTCGGCACAAAGCTGGCTCCGCTAACCCCGGAAATCCCGGCGAACTCCCGAGGGGTGTAAATATCTGGGCAGCGTGTACAGAGCTGGGCAAGCGGGGCCTCGGCGGGCGCCGGCCTTCGCTTTCTCCCGAGAGGCTGCAGACGCGCTCGGGCGGGCCGGCGCGGGCCGCACTGCACACCCTCCGGCGGCCCTCGGCCGGGCGCGCGCCCTCCCCAGAACCCGCGCTCAGAGCCGCGTCGGGCCGCCGGGTCACGGCCCGTAGGAAGGGGCAGGGCAGAGACGAGACGTCTCCGCTTCTGCGATCACTTGCTTTTCCTTCTGCGGCCCCGGCCCCCGGCGGCGCGGGGCGCAGCCTTTGTCGGCGCGGGTCTTGGGGCCACCCGAGCCCGGCGGCCGCTCCCGCCCCTCCCGGCCGTGTCTCCCGCATCCCGCGCAGACGGCCGAGGAAATGCGCGCAAACTGTATTTTGCACTTTTGCGCCACTTAAACGGGAATCGGAGGAGCCCGGCGAGAAAACCCGAAAGGAGAGGCCGTTATTTATGGCCGGCGAGTTGGAGTCTGGCACCAGATGGTGGGATTTATCGGGCCCCGACCGCCCCCAGCCCCCTCCCCCCGACTCCCCCAACGTCGGGCAAACAGTGCCCGGCTGACAGTGTCGCCGGCCCAGCCCGCGGGAAGGGAACGCCTCATGGGCTCCTTTCCTCCTCTTCAGCCCCTCGCACGTTTTTTCCTCCAGAAGCTGGTATTACACTTGTTCATAGTTTTTGTTGTTGTTGTTGTTTTTTTAATGGTACTAGTCATAACTAAACCAAAAAGTAATTAGCGATCTTTGGGCATCAGCACTTAACAAGGGCTAGTAGCACCCTCACTTCCCTTTGGAGGAGGCCGCGGTGGGGGCTCCTTGGGCCAGGTGGAAGGTGGTGTAGGGTTAAGAAGCGTCAGACCTCGGAGAAGGGCCTCACTTCCTCTTCGTTTTGTAGCCCTTTGTGTTACATACGGGGGCAAGCAAGGTCTGCCAATCACTACCATTTCTCTTTCTTGTTCTATAAAGACAGGGTCGTCACAGCAACAGGGACATGACAGGCTGGTATCTCTCTTGAGCTCCAGGGGGCCCCTAATAGGATTGAAGCAAAAGATCAAGCGAATGGTTTCCTATTTTAGGCCCGTAATAACTCCCAACTGCTTGCATATACATGGGCCTTACAATATTATGAGGCAATTTTTAATCCCAGCAAAAAGTAGCCTGTTTTCTAGCAGAGTCTATTTTAGAAAACCCTACAGGACCACCCTCCCTCAGCACCCTCCATCCTCATCTGCCCTTCTTCTCTGTATTTGAGGGGCAGGAGGGAAATCCACCCCCCCCATTTCACTTGCCACCCCTCCCCCAGAAGCTGAAGGTGCCACTTCCTTTCATTAATTCATTTTACCAGCTCAAAGTAAATACTCAGTTTAGAGGGAACAAAGGCACCCCTTTTTGGTATTCAGTTGAAGTCCCTGGTGGGATCAGAAGTTTGCACATCTTTTAGAGAAATTGGCCTTGGATGTGGCTTAGCCAGACACCCCACCCCGTAACCCTCCAACACACACACCTACAAAAAACACAAAGCAACCTAAGGAGGAATGAAAAGGTTTCTCTCCCCCAGGCCATTTGTGTTCAAAATGCGATGTGAAATCACATGGACGTGGGGAGTGTGTGTGGTGAGTGGGTATCCTCTGTGTGCTTGTGAAGCAGAGAGGACACAAATGAGATGCGCGGGGTAAGGGGGCGGTTTGTTTTCACCCCCAAGACCTGGGGAAACCCATCAAATGAAACTGACTTCAAAAACCCAAGACTGCCTGGGAAATCTGAATGCAAACAGCCCTAGAATAATCAGCACCACCAACATCTGTCACCACAGCTGTTTCCTTTCTGGTTGGTGAGAGAACCTGTCTCTCTCCCCTGGGCTGGCAGTGAACTCCAAGCAACGGGCCCAAGGATCTTTTGCTTCCAAATGGAATCCTGCAGGTTTCTGTGCTCTTAGCCTCTTAGAGATAAAAGACAAAGCAAAACAAAACAAGCACGACATTGCCACCTTTTAGGTGAAAGTAAGGAGCTTGGTAAAGTAAGGTAAGAGGTGTTTTTGTTATGTTGTCATAGGTAGGGAAACTGAGGCACAGGGGCAGCCAGTGAACTTTCCAATTCATATCCAGAGAGTAATCAGAATTGAAAAATTCAATCCCCAGCCTACTGGATTCTGTGGGGTGTCTTGGAAGGCACTGGGTTAAAAAACAGAGAGAGAGGTGAGCGTTTTTATTGCTTGTTTTCCCTTTCATTTGATCAGAAGATAATTATTGAGCATCTAGAATGTGGAAGACAAATGCTTTGTTATGGAGGAGAGAAGAATGAAATCTGGTCCCCGCCCTAAGAGAACATGTCTTCCAGGAGGGGCACTGTGACAACCACGGGTATGGATATAGCGACGTGGTGACTTGGTCTGAGGTTACTGGAGGGAGGTCTGACGAGGGAATCTGGAATGTCTGGCCAGGGGTAACCAGCAGAGACTTCACTGGAAGAAGTGGTCTTGGAGTTTCCAGGAAATGAAGGCTGGCTGAGGTTCTGATGGGTAGAGGTAGGAGGGGACATTGAAGATGCAGAGAACAGTGGGCATTCACAGGCACGGGGGACAAACACTTTAGTTTTTCAGGGGGTGGGGGAGATAAGGCAGGAACAAAAGGACAGAGCTACTGCTGGGCTGAGACTTTTGGACTTTAGCCTGTGGACCAGGGTAGCCCCGAAGTGACGGAGTTAGGGGGGCATTTGTGGAGGGTGAATCCAGGGCTGATGTCCAGGCAGGGTCTGGGGTTGGGGAGGTGGTGGTAGGCCTGAGATGGGAGGGCTACTGCAGGACGGTGGCATGGGGATGGAAAGAAAAAATGATCGTGCAAGAATTGGATGGACATAGGGCTCAGAGCCCAGAGGCAGGTCAGAGGTGACTGAGCCTTATTTAAGCCTGGGGGACCAGGGAAAAAAGGCAGCCTTGCTATGTGCAAGGAATTAAAATAACATTTAAACCCAGCATTACATGCAGCGTGTTTAGAACATCGAGAGCTTCATGAAAACAGAGAAATTCAGATACTGACATTGATAAGCTTTTATCAGCGGTGGAGAGCTTTCTTTGTCAAAGCCACACACTTGGCCTCATGGCTGAACCTCAGCCAGACTTAGAGCCAGCATCTCAGAGCTCAGTGCCTTTGGGGGGTGGACTGAGAAGCAGCCTGTAAAAAAAAAAGCATATTTTCTCTAAGACACATTATTCTTCCTTAGCACTCATTTCAATTTTTATACCATTATTGAGAAAGGAAGTTAGAGAAAGATATCCCAGAGGCATTTTCTTCTGCAACTCCCAGGCATGAGGAAATGTTCAGGTGTTAAAACTGGTCTGGCATGTATTTACTTATTTTTCAGTTACATCCAATGTTTGCCTGAGAATGTTCCAGAGGGCAGATCCCTGCATCATCATGCAACCAGTACAGGCCCGAAGGATGGAAAATAGTGAAAAGGCACTGGACTGGAGCCTCTGGGTCCAGAGTTCCCTTCCTGGTTATGCCAACAAGGTTGTTGTACTCTCTGTACTCTCAACAAGAGTAGTACTCTCTGGGCCTGATTTCCACCCCCCAGAAAAATGAGGTGAGTCAAATGATCATGAAGGTTCTTAAAGGTCCTTTCCAGCTCCAGGCCAGTGGATCATTGAAGCTACTCTTTCTCTGAAATTTCCCAGCAGTTTCTTCCTTATTGTCTGTATTCTGGTTTGCAGGTGCAAACAGAAAGGATCTTTATGTCAGATGATTTAGTCTTTATTCTGGATTTTAATAACTTCATTTGCATTGAACTCTATAAATATTTTGAAAGCAGCATGCCATCCATTCTCACTCGATCCACCAAACTGCCATGTGAATGAGTAAGCCGGGGATTTTATCCCCAAATGTACAGCTAATGAGAATGATCTCCTTTCGTGGAGTGCCTCCACGTGCCAACCTATGCCTTCCATTAAATGTCTCATTTACTCACCACAATACCTGGTAGTTATTGTTATCCCCACTTCACAGATCAGAAAGCCAAGACTAACGGGAGTTGGGATTCACTGAAAGCTACCTGCTCATTGATGGCTGAGTCAGGATTTGAATCCAGGTCTGTCAGCTCCAGCTTCGAGCTTTCTAAGGCCTGGGCAAGCTATACAAAGGTTGCCGACTATCTCCTTCTCCGATGCAATATTCCGTGTCTATATTTACCATCCATATGTTCAAAGGACACTGTTGGCCAGTGTGGCCTTCCATGGCCCTGCCATGTGAAATATAAGGGCTGAGATTTAAACCAGGCAAGCTGTTGACAAATGTTTATTGAGCACCCTGTACATGTCTAATACTCTACTACAGGCTTCAGGACCCTGAAGAAATATTAGAATGTCTCATTCCATAAGGATTTTACAATCTGAGATGATGAAACAAACAGAGCCAGTAAAATGTCAGTAAATGGGTGGTATGCTGTATCCTAATGGAAATGACCCAACTTTATAGAACATTCACTCTGCTCCCACTGTAGCCTAGACAATTGGGTATGATTCTCATAACAAGCCTACGTAATGGCACTCTTTACACCTCTTTTAGGGAGGGGGTTGTTGATCCAGAGAGCCTAGTTCAGTCACCGCTGGAGGTCCCACAGCTACCAAGTGGCAAAGTCAGGATTTTATCCAGGGCCTCTGACCACAAAGTCCTCTCTTCCTGCCTTTGCCACATGGCTTCTCATTCTTGACACATTATGCATAGGTCAAGGTGGGGTATACAGACATCTGAAAATAAGAAAGTTCAGGGTCTGGAGATGTGATTAGACCATCTGTGGTATGCTGAACAGGAAAAGGATCTCATGGTTTTACACTCTTGCCTCACAGTGGAAAAAAAATATCATAGGGAATTTTTAAAGTCCTGCAGGAGAGAGAAGAAATTAGTGGGCATTGGAGAAGATGGGCTTTGGGTCCAAAGACTGGGTTCAGGTCTTGGCTCCATGATTTACAAGCTGGGGTTACTCTCTCTACACCTCAGTTTTCTGGTCTGTAAATAGGGTCATGATATGTCTCTGTTTAGACTTACAATATGGCATTTGAAATGTCTGACAGGATGACTGGCCCCGTGGCAAATGCTCAGGAAAGTGACAGTTACCTGAGGCAGCTGCACAGTGAGAGCCTGTTGACAAAACCTACAAATAACATGTTGATTCAAAGTGAAGACAGTTGGAGAATTTGTTATTTAGCCAAGGGCTTCCTTGTCCTGGGTTTTGATTCATTTCCTGGTGTTTTTAGTGCTGGAATTAATAGGTAAGCCAAGAAGACCCAGTTCTGGCTATCTATTGCTGCATAATAAACCACCCAAATCATTGGCTTAAGGCAACACTCATTTATTTTGCTTATGAATAAGAGGGTTGACTGGGCTTAGCTAGGCAGTTCCTGCTTAGAGTTCCTCAGACAATTGTAGTCAGAGGTTTTGGGGCCAGGGTCATCTAGAAAATGTCTCCACTCCTGTGTCTGAAGCCTGGGCTGGAAGACTCAATGAGTTGGGGCTCCTTGGGCATCTCTCTCTGGGTGGTGTCCCCATGAGATATCTCTGTAAAAGTAACAGAAGACCAGGGGGAGTCCTCAGTGGCCTGCTCGGGTCCTGTGCCCATTCTTGAACCAATCACTATGGCCAGAGGGAGGCTGTGCTTTGATTAGCCGGACCTGGATCGTGTGCTTGTCCTGGATCAGTGCCAGGAGACTGAGAGTGGGAAAATGATGAGCCACACCACTCCAGAGCAGTGGTCCTTACAGAGTAGTCAGGCAACCACTTTCAGGGGTCTGAGAAGTCAAAACTCTTTTCCACACTAAGACTTCTCAGCTCACTGTTGGCACTGGGTTGGTGAGTATCTAGTGAGGCCTGCCTCTCCTTCCTTATTCTTGAGGGTAAGGAGGGGTCCTGGGGGTTTCTCCCTGGGCATCTGGCTCCATGGATTTCCTTTGTTTGGCTCAGGCCTCAACACAGACCTTCAGAATATCAATATTTGCAAAACACTCTGAAAATTAGGAAATCCCTTTGAGTAACTAAAAAAAAAAAAATTATTTGATGAACCGCTTTGCATCACCCTTTCATTTATGGCACTTTTCACTCTGCAACTCACACTGTCTACCTCCCTATGGGCAGAGGAGGAATTCTTGTTCTCATTTAAGGAATAGCAACAGAGATTAAGAGAAGGTGTATGACTTGCCAACATCCCAGAACGAGCCAGCGTCATCCGGGACTTGGCTCTCAAAATGCCTAGACCAGACTTCTTGTCACTAGAGTGTGGGTCTAAGAAAGCCCATAAATGAGCCCAGTGGTGTCCTGGATGCCTGACCACTGCAAACAGCTGAAGCAGAGGGGTGGGGGAGCCAGCCAAACACTCAGGTGCCAGGACCAGAATGCAGGTGATGTGGATGTGGGCATCATTGCAGGGGCTGAGGCTCATCTGCCCCTTCTGGAACTCTGTTCATCCATCCAGTGCTTTCTGCATGCCCCCTGCCTGTACTTAGGGATCTCAGTTCTTTCTCTTAGCTGTGGGAAGAAATTTGCACTCTTACCATCCTGACTGTTCCTGTGAGGAAATAAAGGCTCCCTGGGTAACTGGCCCAGAGACACAGCGGTGAAGTGGCAGATCTGCCCCTTTGGAAGACCTGCTCTGCTTCTGCCAAATCCCTCTGGCCCTTTTTCCTGATGGCCTGACTTTGCTGAGGGGCTAGATTTATGATCCCCCTAGTGCCTGTTCAGTCTGATCCGGTCATTGAGAAGGGTGGTTCTAGGACTGGCTTTTGGAATCAAAACTCCTTCAGGCTGGCCTGCAGTTTCCCCCACCCTTCTCCCTGCTCCTTCCCTTTCCCTCCCCTTCCCCCCTTCCCCTCCCTCTTTCCTCTCTCCTTCCTTCCTCCCTCTTTCTTTCTTCCTCTCCTCCTCCTCCTTCTCTCTCCCTCCTCCTCCTTCTCCCTCTCCCACTCTTCCTCCTTCTCCTTAGAGTCTTCTTTTTCTAGAGTTAAAAGCATTGCTGTTCCAGTGCAGAGATGTTCTGGGTAAAAGCCCCCAGAAATGGTGAAGAGCCTGATGCTCAGGGGATCTCCTCCCCGTAAAGAGCAGCTTCACTGCACACCACCACCACCACCGCCCCCCCCCCACCCCCCCCAACCCCCAGACACTTGAAATATCGCATTCAGAATCCACAGGGCTCTGTTTCTACGCCCCACTCCATCCAAGGCAAACTGTCCATTACCAGTGTTAGGGACTCAGGTAGGGGGCCAGGGAGCTATGGAGAGACCAGCTCATTGAAATCCGGATAATCCCTAAACCTCATTTTCCCTATTGCATATGACTGCCTCTCTGCCCTGCCCCCTTTTACAGGATCGCCAAGAAGCCACCAGACCGCTTTGCCTGGCACTCCTTTTATCTTTCTGGCCTGAGGGGGCCATTGGCTAATGATCAGTGAAATCAGAAAAGGCCAAGAGGCCCAGCTAATCCACAAATTGGATCATCCACCCCTGAATAATCAAGAGTTGCTGGCACAAAAGTTGGTCTCCCTCTTTGATCATCGGCACCCTCAGAACACACCTACATTTGCTTCTTGTGGGAGTCCTCTGGTGAATTAAAGGCTGGTTCCATTTGGCCAAATAACGTTCAGATGTAGGAGGAAAAGAATCATGTGTCCCAGTGTCCCAGGGGGGACTGTTTCAATGCGGTATTGGGGAGAGGATTGAAATTGAAAGAGGTTGTGTCAATCCACTAGATTTGATGAGTCAGTTCTACTTGGGATGGATGCTTCTCCACCAGGAAGAGAGGGAGTTCAATCATAGGTAAAACTTACGGTGCTGTAGCTAATGTTACATATCTTAACAATGGGGACATAGTGCAATGATGCTGACGCTCATAAATCAGGCAGCTGCTGCCTTAAGAAAACTCCATGTACAGAAATTAGAATTCTGAGGGAAGAAAGAAATTAATCAGTAATTATTTTATATTACAAGATGAGTCTCTTTTTCTTAACTAAGGCTTTCTCTCAGATTCTTTTAAATAACAAGCCTATCAGCGATTTTCAAGTGATTTAATTGATAAAAATTGCATTTACCCATGAGGTGTCATAAACAGCTTCCTGTGCAACATGCTCCTGGGGTACCAATGTTTAATGATTAGGAAGGAACATTGTATTTGATCTTGGCCAAAAAGCTGAAGGTAATAGATGTCCCTTTCTCAGCCTGGGAAGTTCCCATGCACCATGGTATTATGAGGGTGGGTCCCAGAGCAAAGAAAAACCAAGAGTTTTGTTGAATTTGTAGGTCTCAGAGAACTTTCTGAAAAAGAAACATTTCCATGTTGGGCCCTGGCGATGGCATTGGCCCTGGACTCTATTTGGAGTCAGATAGACATGAGATTCAATTCTGACTTTGCTACTTACCGACAACGTTATTTACTGTTCCTGACCCTCAGTTGCCACCTCTATGTTCATATCATGGTCAAAACACTCTGACATTTTCCTATCTCACCCCAAATAGTATCCAGAAGCTTCATTGTGGCCTACAGGACTCTCATAATCCAGCTACTGTGGACCTCTTTGATCTCTTGCTCACCCAGCTCTAACAGCTTAGATAAGCCACTGACTTCTGCTTTAGGACCTTTGCACATGCTCTTTCTGATCCTGGGAAGCTATCCCTCCAGGCTTTGCAAGTCTCCCTCTCTGATTTCATTTAGGTCTTTGCTCAAATGTTATAAAAGGAAAGGACACAGCCAGAGGGAATCCACTACCCAGGCTCCTTCTGCTTTCTCATTCTCACAAGGGGCCACATGGCACCCAATGATTCCCCAGCAACAAAGTACAGCAATGGGAGTGTGACGCTTCTGTGCAGGGAAGCCGATGAGGGATTCTGTGCCCACGGCCTTTATTGGGTGCTGGTCACTCTGCCAAGCACATACTAAAATTACAGGCTACCAAAGGGGAAAGCAAGTGTCCTAACATACACGATCTTGTTTCACAAGCTAGACACAGTGAGCTGCTCTTCTCAGTTAGGGAAGGTTTTCTCTCCATGTAAGGAACTACTTACCAGTCAATTTCCCAGCAGCCAATTCAGGGCCAGACCCATAAGGAGGCCTTTGTAAAGATAGCAGTTTCGGAACTGCTATGCAAACTCTTGTACAATTAGTAAGTGAAAAATGTTAAACTTTTTATTATGGAACATTCCAAACATACACACACAAAAAGAAAATCCTAGAATGGACTTGCGTGTACCCATCACCCAGCTGCTGCAGTTAACACATGCCTAGGTTGACTCATCTGTGTCCCCACCCACTTCCCCTCCTGCCCTGAATTATTTTGAAGCAAATCTTAGACATCATATTCCATCTGTAAGACTTTAGTCAGTGTCTCTAAGTGATAAAGACTCTTTGAAAATGATCTAGAGTGTAAGCTGCCGGTTTGTAACCTCCGTCCTAGCCCCATGCCAGGCCCACTGGCCACCTTGCCAGACTTCTTCCCCACCTCCTGCCAACATCACTAGCACAGGGCCTTTTGCACATTTACGGAGCCCCTTGGTGCCCCCAGTGGTCAGGGCCGCGCAGCCTGGTACTGAATTTTCACAGGATATTTGTTCTGCAGAATGATTCCATGGCTGTTACTGTGTGGGATATGGGCTTCTTTGTCTTGATTGTATGCACTGGAGGGCTGTAGGGGGACCTGCTCCTAGTTGAACTGTGTTCAGGGAGACCCACAAGAGGCTGTGTTTACAGAACCTGAGAGGTGACTCTGAGCCTCAGCAGAGCCAGGGATAACAAGATAAAGCGGCCACTTCCTATGAACTACAAGACTTTATTTCTGCACAGTCCTGCTCTTGGTGCTGAGAGATATGGCAAAGAGAGAGGAGAACACTGGACCAGGAGGATTCCTGGGATGTTCTTCCTTGGCTGGTCCCTGACCAGCTAGCTGAGTGTCCTTGGCCAAGTCACTTTACTTCCTCAGCCGTAGTTTTCTTGTTTGTACAGGATCAGGGTCTTTATTCGCTCACTTACTCACCCATTCATACATTCCTTCCTCCCTTCCTTCCTTCCTTCCTTCCCTCCTTCATTCATTCTACGAGCAGTATATGGTATGTACTGAGCTTGGCACTATGGATATGAAGATCAAAAAAGTCTTTAAGAGACAATCCCTGCCCTCAAGGGGCTTCCATTCCAGTGTAGAGTGTGCGTGCGCATACTCACATCCAGGCCAGATTACAAGAGTCATATGTGACAAGTCCTGAAGGAGTAATGTAGCATTTTGGAGGAGTTGAGAGAGGCATGACATTTACTGAGCTCTCTCTTCGTACCAGCCCGGACTTTCTCAGACACCCTTAAACACATTGTTCTTCCTCATGCTTCACAGTGCACCTGTCCAGAGATACTGCTATTCCCAACTGTGCTGGTGTGTGAGGGCCGCCATAACAAAATGCCACAGACTGGGTGGCTTACACAACAGAAATGTATTTCCTCATGGTTCTGAAGGCTAGAAGTCCAAGATCAAGGTGTTGGCAGGGTTGTTTTTTTCCTGAGTCCTCTCTCCTTGGCTTGCAGATGGCTTGCTAACAGATGATGTTATAGACTGACTGTGTCCCCCCAAAATTCATATGCTGAAGCTCTATCATGCGAACTGATGGTATCAGAATGTGGGGCCTTTGGGTTAGAGTATAATTAGGATTACATGAAACCATGAGGAGGGAGCCCTTATAAGAGTCACAAGAAAGCTTGCTTCCTGTCTCTGCTCTCTACCATGGTGATACCACTAGAAGCTGGCCATCCCCAAACCCAGAAGAGGCCTCTCACCAGAACTTTACCATGCTGGCACCCTGATCTTGGACTTCTAACTTCCAAATTGTGAGAAATAAATGTTTGTTGTTTATAAGGCACTCAGTCTATAGTACTTTGTTATAGTAGCCTCAACTGAATAAAAGTATCAAAAATTTGGTATTCTCTGCTGGCCTCAAAAAACACAAATACCTATAAAAGCCAGGCAGGTTCACAAAAACCAAAAGAACAAACAACAAAAGCAGATGATTGGGCTCCAACCCTATACACTTAGTCAATAAGTTGGGTTGGGCCCTGATATCCATATTTTTAACAAGTTCCCCAGGTGATTATAATACATAACAATGCTTTGCAGACCACAATAGCATAATAAGAGTCCAGCTGAAGTGTCACCTCTTTCAGGGGGTCTTTCTGACCTCCTCCACCCCCTCTCCCTAAGCCCCAAACTAGATTCTCCTCTAGAGAGAGAGGCTGCAGAATCACTCCACAAGCATCTCCTCTAATGTACAAGGCACCTTGGGGCAAGGAACAGAGTAGTGTTAGATACCTTCTCCTCCAAAGGAGTTCAGGTGCAAATAGTGAGATACATTAGAAGAGCTCTCTATCATAGAAAGCAATAGTATATGAGGGGCCACGTGAATGGAGAGGCTTAATATAGATCTAAAATCATGTTATCTGAGTAGCTTTATGGGTGGTCCCCTGTGGTTGGAGACATAGTGATGAGGAGCATACAGGCATGGCATTGTCAGTGCTTGTGGAGGTGTGAGTTATTACTAAAAATATATACATGAGAACAGGAAAAGGTAATGCATAGACCAATGCTGAGGTTGTGACACGAACCAGGGACCATGATTGATCTAAATCTGTGCATTGAGGCTGGACAAAGGGCAGGGTGTAGGCCACAGAGAACCCCCAGGGATATATAAAAGGATGTGGCCTTGAAAACAGCAGAGAAGCCAGCTGTAAACTGGGAGTGATGTGTTGGATTTGCATGTTCTTCTCTTCTTTTTTCTTTTCTTCTCTTTACCTTCTTCTTCTTCTTCTTCTTCTTCTTCTTCTTCTTCTTCCTTTTCTTCTTCTTCTTCTTCTTCCTTTTCTTCTTCTTCTTCTTCTCCTTCTCCTTCTTCTCCTTCTCCTCCTTCTCCTTCTCCTTCTCCTCCTCCTCCTCCTCCTCCTCCTCCTCCTCCTCCTCCTCCTTCTTCTTCTTCTTCTTCTTCAAGATAGATCATTGTGATCACATGTAGGGGAATGATCAAAGGAACAGGACTGATTTAGAAAGCTGTTGTGGCAGGCTCCTAACTAGTGCATGGTGGTCAGGGTGGAAAGAGGGAGACAGACTTGCGACTGAGCAGGAGGATGTTAGCAGGGCCCTGTAACTGACTGGGTATAAGTGGCTCAGGAGAGGGTGGTGTTCAAAGCTGATGCCCAGGTTTGGTTTGATTTGGTTGTTCCTTGAGTTTTTATTCACTGTCCTAACAGGAATTATTGATGAAGATTCTAGTTTCCTATGGACAATGCTGACAAAAAAAAAAAAAGATCTTGTTTCTCTAGGGGGTGGGGAAAGTATAAAATTCTGAATTTTCACTTGGAATATGGCCTGAGTTAGAAGAACTCAGCCATAAGCAAGCCTGTACCCTCCCTGTCCAGAAGGAGCTTCGGACTTCCTAGGTAACTGGAGCCCTGGGGAGTGACCAGAGCTTCCACATCTTACACAGGCTCGAGGGTTACATGGTAAGCTGGGTTTCTTTTTCTGCCCTCAAGGGCTGCCTTTCCCCCCATGGGAAGAGAATGCCTCAGGTCCTGGTGCTCCAGACCAAGGGCCCAGATGCAGGCTGTCTGCCCCCAGCTGAGACCTCCTGGGCTGCCTGCCCCAGCCAGAACCAGCCCTGTGTGCCCTAGAAAGAAGCCCAGTCCCCAGTGGTGTCCTGGAGCCCATGGAGGCCCCTACCTGAGCCTGTGATCTGGGGAGCTAGGGAGAAGGTAGAGAAGTTGCTGTCAGGCTGAGGACAGTTCTTACTTTTGTATATGAGTTAAGGTGGGCTTGTGGGAGATTTGCAAGGTGGAAAGGAAGTGGCACCCCTTTTGTGGCTTACATGCATTATCCCTGACCTACTGTCCCCTCATTGCTGGGAGGCCTTCATCTACTTCACCGTCCCCTGAATCCTTCCTCTGCTTTCCCCACTCCTGGGCCACGTGTGTGTTTAGGCTATCCTAAAGGACTCTGGGTTCTTCAAGACACTCACCCACAAGGGTCAGAGGAAAAGTAGAGCTGACGTGGGTTTGAGTATCTTGTAAGCTCTGGCTTGTACTTGTGGGTTCCTCCTCATTTTTCCTCTCCATCTTCCCTTCCCAACCGCCTGCCCTGCAGATGTCAAGCTCCAGCACCAGATGCAAAGACATATCTTAGCATCTTAAAGAGAAGCTTCCACAATTGTGTAAGAGCAATTCCCTGTAAAAAGTTCCTTTATGTAACTATTTAGGGGTCCATAAACATCTACGGTATGCATGTACATGTATGTGCGTGTTTGGACACATACACACACATGCATATCCTACAGATTTATGTACATTGTATATATAGAAAGATCTTCCAGTGGTTCTGGTTCTCTGGTTGAACCTTGACACGGTGATGCGACCAGGATCTGATCTTGGGTGATTTTACTGCAGGACCCGCAAACACACTCTCCACCACTCAGATGGCAGTTGGTGGGAGGTGGGTTTTGCTTTGGACAGGCTGAGATTGAGGGGCCCGTGGGATGTTTCGGTGGGCGAGTCACATGCTGTTGGAGGTGCCTGAGAAGTCTCGTGTGCAGTGGATGATCAGGGAAGGGGCAATCAATGTGGGCTGGCTGGAATTGGAAACAAGTTTTATGGTGGTGAGACCTGATTTAAGTCTCAAAGGTAGACAGGAGCTGGTAAAACCGACGGGAGGGGGTGGGCATTGTGGATGGGTGAACAACATGAGACTGGACTGCAGCAGGAATGTGTAGGGTCTGACAGGATCAGCCTGGATGGTCTAGGAAGGGTGTATTGATTATATGGCCATTGTGATCTATACAGGCTTGTGAATTATATCTCCCCGAGGATGTGGTGGGCTCTAGGCATTGTGTATTGCCCCTGGTAGAGTAAGTTTCTAGTTTAATTAATTTCAACTTGCCTCAAACATTTTGTGAGCACCTACTATATGGCAGCCTCGTGCTTGATATAAATATGAATGAAACATGAACTGTGTCCTGGAGAAATCTGTGGTCAGATTATAGATAGTGAATATATTTTTGTTAGTTTGGATTGAGTGGAAATCTGGGGCTAATAATCTTGAGCTGGCTGTGGACTGCTGATTCCCTTTTGGGCTAATTGTGTGTATGAAATGATGACACTTAGGTCAGTCTATCCACACACTCCTCCCCTCCATCCATTCATCCCACGCTAGCTTGCTCTACTTACCTACCTACCTCTCATTCATTTCTGTCTGCCAATCATCTGTTGTTTCTTCTTTTGTTACATGGGGGCAAGATCTGAGCAGCCTACAAAACTAGCTGTACACAAAGTGACAATTAAAAGAAGCACATAAAAAGAAAGTAGGGAGAAACAGATGTTGGAGCAACAGGGACTGAATCAGTATCACAGCTGAGCATTGGATTTGGGGCCAGGTTTACTAGAAACTAAGGCAGAAAGAGGAAAGACGAGATGCACGCTTAGTCCTCTAGTCGGTGATATCTGAAGAAAGAAGGAATGCAACAGGGAGCTGGACCCCTCCCCCCCCAGGGTTGGGTAGAAGGAGAATTTATTGTGTCGGGGCTGCGTCAGGACACCAGGGAGCATAATGGCCACTGTCTTCCTGTGTAGTTCTAGAACGGCAGGGAAATGCTCCTCAAATGTTTCTCCTATCGACCCTCTATAAAGGCTAAGGGCATAATATTAAATCTTATTTCAGCACAGGCCTTCTTCCGGTGAACTAAGATAATAATGTCTACCACATTACATTCTGCTGATCAGACTCAGAACAGGGATGGAGCTTCGGGTACTGAGAGAAAGGGCTGGTTAGCTGGCTCCAGGCCCTGTCTGTCAAATCATGTTTGTTTCCAGAGAGTCTTTGGCTCCCGGTCTTTAGTCTTCCTATCAGAAAGGTCTCTTCATCTCTTAAATACCTTGTCATCAACTCAGAACTTGCTCAATTCCAAGGGTAAGAGAGCTGGTCCCTTGGCCAGCCAGCCATCCTCCCTTTCCCAAAGCCAGGAGCTGATACACGGTGCTAAGATGGTCTCTCAGCTTAACAAAAAAGTACGACAACCACAGCTTTCCCCACGCTGTAGAATAACTGGGGAGGCTCTTGGAGAATGGTGCCTGGAGTTAGTGTTCAAGTTTGGCACTTTTCTCCACTGGCTTGTTGGCAGTGGGGCTGGTCCAGGGCATGTCAGTTCCCAGGTGGGCGCCTGCAGCTCATCTGTGTCCAGTATGTGACAGTCTTCGCTGTACTAGTCCCCATAATTTATCCCACACTCAGGGCCAACCCTGGGGGAAGCGAGGTCAGCCCTGAAGGCCTCCTGGAATTGTGAGTGGTGAAGCGAGTGCTCCCAGCATGAAGGTCACTTGGCCATTGTTCCGGGAAGAGCCTCCAAGCACCTGCTGGATAAAGCATCTGAGTTGTGGGAGCGTGTCTCAAGGAAGGGGCTGGCAGGGAAGGAACACAGAAGAGGCAAAGGAAATGAAAGGAATGGGCCTGGGCGCTCAGGATTATTCAGAGGGGTCTAGGGAAGGTTGGACACCATCGAAAATGATCGGACACAGCAAGAACAAGCAGACCGCCTAATTACAAGTGTGCGGCCATGTGCCTCACATTGCCTGTGTGACTTTGAGCAAATCACGGAACCCCTTCGCTCTCAAATTCCTTATCTTTATGAAGTAGGAAAAGCAAGACATCTGCAGCTTTATTGGATGGATGTGAGGGAAGGAGGAAGACTGCAAGTATGAAAGTGCATTGAGAAATAAAAATGGGCCACACGGAAATGAGAGCCAATGCTACCATCAACATAATAACTATAGTGATTTTAAAACAGTACCTACGAACTAACTGGCTGTGGCTTCCAGGGTTAGACCTGGCTGGTAAGGCCAGGCTGAGCATGGGAGTCCCCTCCCCAGCCTCCCTGACAGGTTCTATCAGACAATTGCTGTCCTCCATCAGCCTTCACTTGTGCCTCTCTAGACCCCCACACACGTTGTCCCACCCTAATGTTCAGGGGGGCAGCACGCAAGTCACCCTGGCTTCTTGTCAGGTGGCTGGCTACTGTCCCTGCGTGGAGTGGGGGTCACAGCCCTGGGGATGCTGCCTGGCTCCCCGCTGGTCTGAGAAATCCCTCTTGTCTCTGCTCTCCATCAACACTAAAATTAATGTATTATAATAATGTGTTAATAACAGTAATACATAATATACAGTATATCATATGCTATGTTTCTACTTTGTATTATACTATATATACATATTATGTCTATGATATATATATACATCTCTCTATATATGTTATATATTATAATGGTATGCAGTACGTTATAATTTCTTATTACATTTTCAGAAAACCCCACCATTTTGCAGATGAGGAAACCGAGGGTCAGAGTGGTTTAGGTCATTTGCCCAAAGCTCTTCATGTAGGAAATCGTGAAGCCATGATCCTGACTTGGAGACTTCTCTTTTGGCCACTGTTCTTTAATTTCCCACTGGTTCTCATAATTCGGTAATAGTAGATTATGTACTTCTGTAGTAATACTGTTGCTTTGGTATTCCCTGCTGTTTGGTGGTGAGATAGTTGGGGGAAGCTGTGTGTGTGTGTGCCTCTGATTATCTATCACTTTCTCGAAGCCAAGAACCAAGTCTCAGGGACAAGAGATTGGGGCTTCCTAAGGGTCACATGTGCCTCTGTAAGGCGGGACTCTCGTACGCAATCCATAAGGCAACAGTATAAAAGAAGCTGCAGGAGTGGTCATGGGAATATTCACTGACCATCCTGAGTCTTCAGCTCTGTTATTTTACCCATTGATCCTCAGCTCTTTTTGCAGCTTTTTAAAAGTTTGGCAGTTCGTGGGGCATCTGGGTGGCTCAGTCAGTTAAGCATCTGCCTTTGGCTCAGGTCATGATCCCAGGGTACTGGGATCAAGCCCCACATAGGGCTCCCTGCTCAGTGGAAGTCTGATTCTCCCTCCGCCTGCAGCTCTCCCTCCTCCTTCTCTGTCTCTTTTGCTCACTCACTCTCTCTCAAATAAATAAATAAAATCTTAAAAAAAAAGTTTGGCAGTTTGCTCTGTTGGAGGCAACTGTGAAATAGGCAGCATTGAAAAAGATGGTGAAAGAAAAACATCTAATTGAAAAGATTGCCTTTTGTGACATGAGAACTGAATGTTGGTTGAAACCAATGAGAGTTGGGGTGTGTGTGTGTGTGTGTGTGTGTGTGTGTGTGTGTGTGTGTGAGAGTATGGACAACATCTAAAACTCATTTTGCATTGACAGCAATTTCCCACTGTGTTAGTTGTGAGTTTGCTTTCCGATGTTTCTCTGGGCCAGTCTGTGTGTCTTAGCTTTCTCCAGTGAAGATGCAGAAATAACACTTCCTTCCCCTTCATGTGGTTATTACATCTGAAAGATTAAAAGCACTTTATAGGTAGTAAGTATTTTATAAACCATCCCTCCAAGAAATCAGTGTTTGAAAGCTCCCTCTCCCCATCCTAGCCAACCAAGGAACAGAGATATGGGTGGAAACGTGATCCCTCCTTTCCTTATAACTTCTCCAGTGCTTATCTCCCTCAGCCTCTGCCCCGACCTCACTGCCCTGCTCAGGTCCCAGCCCCTCTGGCCCTGCACCGGTGGTCTGCCACACCTGCCTGATTGCTTAGATTCTGGTTCTCATCCCTCAAACCCATCCTACACTCCTGAGTCAAAATAGTCTGCTCAGAGCACAGCTCTATTTACTCCTTTACCACCTCCCCTGGCTCCCCATCACGTGCTGAATAAGGTGCGAGCTCCTACCGCAGACCCTAAGGCCCTCCCCAGAGAGGCCTCCCATTTTCCTTTTAGGATTTCTCCCCATGATTTCTCTTCAGTGATCCAAACTGACACCTGACACGTTTAACAAATATTTTGGGGAACATAGCGGATGTCAGGAATTGTGCAGGGGTCAAATACAAACCAAGTTTAACCTGAGTTGGCTTCAATTTGCTTAGGCTCTAGAGGGGCAAATATGTGACACTATGTTCTGGCTACTGCTACAGTGGGAGTATGGCCAGGATGCTGGTGGAGCACCGAGGAGGAGGTATTCAGCCAGCCTGGAGCAATCAGAGAGGGCTTTCTGGAGGAGAAGACATATCAGATAGTCTTTCAAAAAACCATCATTTACTGCATCCCAAGCAGAGCTCTCTGCTTCCTCTTCATGCATGCATTTTCTCTTAGACTGAATGACCTTGCCTTACCTACCCCTCCTGAGGTTTATCCTTCCTTCAAGACCCACTCAGAGGCTACTTCCTCACCCATGAATCATTTCTAGATTCCCCCATTTAAAGAGACTTCCCTCTTTTGCCCCCGATGGCATTTTGTACATTACCTCTTGTGGCTCTTTAATTTGTCTCTGCTTTTATTATAGTTACTTGACTTGATTATCTCAACACCCCCTACTTTATGTTTAACTCATTATCTTTCCCTAGCATAGAGCTTTATAGGACCATTCTGATAATGTTTGAATTAATTGCTTTGTTTTTAATGTTCCCCAAGAGAAGACCAGGAGCCTCCCAGGATGGATCAGAATGAAAGGTGGAGCCAGGCTTGCTGAGCCTGGTGAATAGTGTGTGTCCAGTCAGCTCAGCACCTGGGCTTCACCAGGCTCCGGTCATGGAGGGTTACTGTGTGGCCTAGTGCCCTTGGACATGTGCTCTGGCCTCAGTCTGAGTCCCAGCTTCTGTCACCAAGTGATCCATCTGCAGGGGAATGCAGACACTGGGGAAGTACTGAATAGGGGGGAAAAGAAAGTTCCAGGGCCACCTTGCCCACTCATGGTTGAGTGGCCAAGAATAAGTCATATCATAGATCTGTGCCTCAGTTTCCCCAGGTGCAAAAGGTGGCATTGGATTTAGGGAGTTTTCCAACTCAAAATTGTACAAACTACTATGGAAACAGCCGAAAGCGCTCATTTCTATGTGGGGAAGGGAACGTATGTAAATCCTAATTTGAAAAGTGGCTGCCATTGTGATGACATGGCAGAGGCCAGCTTTCTCCATCCTGTGACCCAAGCTGGAAATATCTTCTCAGTTGTTGACTGGAAATTGTGCTCTTTTGGTCAGAAGCTGAGAGAACATCAATATGAAATGCCACATTTTATAGCTTCAATGACTTTACTGAAAGCTCATCCTAGCCCGCTGGTCATTTGGCTCTAAGAAGATGCCATAAAAGGCTTCTGTTCGATATATTTCAGGCTATTTTACCCAGAAAGAGTTTGTAAGCAGGGAAGACATGCATTTTGAAGAGCATTAAGAGCTGCTGAAATTGTCATTAACAGTTCTCCTTGGTGTTCCACGTTAATGAAATGAGTGGCAGTGACATAAGAAAAAAATAGCGGCCCAATCTTTGTGTTTTATAATGAATAATAAAGTATTTTAGCCTCTTTAGGGACTTAACACCACGGTAATCCTTTAATCCCTAGAAAAACCAATTTTGTTGACATGAAAAGGGGATATTTAACTTCATCCAATTAATTTCCTACCTTAGAGATGCCATGATTATGAAGACTAGATTGAATAGATTCATTAGAGCCACCATATTGTGTACCGAGTTGCGGCTTGGACGCCACAAAGTGCCATCCAAAAGGAAAAACCCTGCCACGGTTTTGTTGCAATGTGCCCACTTGGAAATAACAGGGCTTTGAGGCATGCACATCTCAGGCCAGTTCCTTTGCCCCGAAGTGCTCACATCTGCAACCACTCAGCCACTGCGCAGCCATTAAGCTGGGAACTTGGATGACATTCCTGCAATACCAGCTCCCTCTCTCTGTTTGAGCTCCAAATTAGGACTGTCCTTGGGAGAAGGCTGAACTGGGTGCCGCAGAGACATTCCCAAGCAGTAAAAAGTTAGCTAAGTGCAAACTCGATTTTGAATGACACCGTGGGGGGATGCATGTGGTGGGATTCAAATCGTTTTCAGAACAATGGATTGGAATTGGAGATGGAAGATAAACGATCAGAGATTTAATTAATTTTGCCTTGGACTTCCATGTGCAGACCGGGGGAGG
Organism: Mirounga angustirostris; assembly: GCF_029215605.1. Taxonomy (NCBI): domain Eukaryota; kingdom Metazoa; phylum Chordata; class Mammalia; order Carnivora; family Phocidae; genus Mirounga; species Mirounga angustirostris. The sequence continues at coordinate 95,972,123 of NW_026991711.1, read as the reverse complement.
TTTTAATTCCACTTTCCATGCCACCCCAGCCAGAACTGGATTTGAAGGGATGAAAGAAGAGAGATGATGAAGAGCCACAAATATCCTCATGGTATCCTGGTTGAAGATGGTCCCTTTAAGGATGAAAAATGGGACATGGGGAATGTCAGGGTGACCCTTCTTCTTAGCCCAGCAGTCCCTTTCAGTACACGTCATTTACCACCCAGGAGGGTGATGATATGTGTTGGCATCCGCTGTGTCTTGCTTGGTGCTTGGTATGCAAGTAGTGTGTCGGGCACAGTGCTTTCCATGGACAAATGGCATGGCACAGCAATGAAGAAATGTCACTGCTGGTTTTCATGTGGCCTGTGAGGGAGCCAGCTCCGTGGAGAAGTGGAGGTTTTGAAAACAGAGTTTGAATCTTTGTTCTACCACTCCCCATCTCACAGGCTTGGACCAATTGCTTGATTTATTTAAGACTTGGGTATCTCATCTGTTAAATGGGGACATTGGGGCCAACCTCTTAGAGTTTTTATGGAGTTACATAAGGCCATGTCATGAAAACCCCAGCTAGGTGCTTAGCAAATCGTAGACGTCAGGGAGATACTAATTTCCTTCTCTCCCACCATGTGACATGAATCTCCTTATTTGGTGGACTTTGGCATCAATAATAGAAGTTTAAGAGACTATTGCGGGCACTTAGTTTCCCCTCCTTTTTCTAAAAGATTTTATTTATTTGAGAGAGAAAGAAAGAGAGAGAGAGAGAGAACACGAACAGGGGGAGGGGCAGAGGGAGAAGCAAGCTCCCCACTGAGCAGCGAGTCTGACATGGGGCTCAATCCCAGGACCCCTAGGATCATGACCTGAGCTGAAGGCAACGCTTAACCAGCTGAGCCACCCAGGCGCCCCTTACCCATTGGTTTTGCTCATGAGAAGTGAAGTGACTTGCTCAAAGTCAGATGGCTAACTGATTGTAGAATAGACCAACGAGTGAATCCTAACTCCTGCATCGGATCCATTTCCATGACCTCACGTAATTCGGACTGACCGACTGGCTCTTGCTTGAGAGGGGGCATATTCCTCATCCAGTCATCTTATCCCAGGTGTTTGAGCCAACCCTTTCTCCCTTGAGCCCCCATTCTCAGCCCCCCTTCTAATCACCAGTATTTCTGATTCTTTAACCTCTCTTGGGGTCTCATGTTGCGTGTGCTTTAATCCTGAAACTTCCATTTACTTTTCCATTTTGTTTCAGGGAAGATACTGGTTTTCTCTTAGAAGGTGTTCTTTGCTGACCTTTTGCCTCGAAGTGCCATAGCCTGTCGACTTGATACCTGCTTTGAAGAGTTTCTCAGTCTTGAATAAGACATGCCTTTCTTTCAACTTCCAGGCTTCCTAAGCAGCCAGACCCGAACCAGAGACCAGGCATCTCCTGGTTTGCTAGGAATGCCTGGGGTTCCAGTCCTCAGGTGCAGCTCTGAGCTGAAAGCAGTAGGAACTAGGTCCCTGTGCATGTAGCAGTGGCCTTGCTGGTGACTCTTGCTTTTATGTTTGCTCTGACTAATTCTAGGATCTCTATGGTGAGACTGAAATGGGGTCCCCTCGGGGGGGAGACAGCAGGCGGGGAGGGCGTCCAAAGTAGGGGCTTGGTGGACATGTGTTTCAGGCAAGGGCACTAGTCATCAAGCTCTACTACATTCTCTAGAAGACTATTGTATTTGTTCCTGCCAAAGACCAACCTTCTAGGCTTGTCCACCGTCTTCCTGAAGGTACACAATCCTCAAAAAAAAAAAAAAAAAAAAGTGGCTTTTAAAGAAACCATTTGTTTAAATGGAAGTGTGCTGAAAGATCTTGGCACAGGCAAATCTACAGGGACTGGATGTGGCCTGAACGGCTCACAGAAAGGAAAAGGGAAATATTTCTCAGCAAAGGCAGCAAATAGGAAGGTGGTCCACGCACCGCGGGCGAGCAGCTGCTTCTGCTGAATTTCTTCATTCATTCAACGAATACTTTATTGTGGACCTTTTCTATACCAGACACTAAGGATACCGCAGGGAGCAACTTAGAAATGGTACCTGCCTCTGTTGTCCTTCCCTTTTCCCAAATGTATTTGTTAGACTCCCAAGGTTGCACAGTGAGAAATTTTCTTACTGTTCGTAAAACACTTTATAACTTATGAACTGTTGATTAACTGCCTTACTGACAACTTGGTGAATGTATTCTAATTCTCATTTTATCATAGAGGAAACTGGAGTCTAGTGACATTAAATGTCTTGCCCTAGATTATATAATAGTTAGTTCTTAGTTCCCATCTCTTAAGAGTAAGTTTGCCCTAAACTAGAAAGTGGGTGCAGTTGTCCCTAGCTTGTCATAGATCGGCGCTAGCCATCCTCACTTGCAATCTCAAAAGTTACCTAGCTCTGCAGAGACCTCCTTGCAAGCTAACACGTGCCCAGTTGCACGTAGCTGGAGCAGTCCCCATCCTTGCTTACTTTCCAAGTAAGCAGCACTTTCTGACAAGACCCTCTGGCCACCACTCTATCCTCTCCGAGTAATTAAAACTTGCAGTCTCTCACTGCCAAATTGGCATACTCAAAACCAGGTCATACAGCAGACTGAATTTAGGTACCAGTGTTGTTTGCAATAGAAGTTGATTTTAGCTATGTATTTTTATTTTTTTTAAGGTTTTATTTTATTTTATTTTATTTTATTTTATTTTTATTTGCGAGAGAGAGAATGAGAGACAGAGAGCATGAGAGGGAGGAGGGTCAGAGGGAGAAGCAGACTCCCCGCTGAGCAGGGAGCCCGATGCGGGACTCGATCCCGGGACTCCAGGATCATGACCTGAGCCGAAGGCAGTCGCTTAACCGACTGAGCCACCCAGGCGCCCTTAAGGTTTTATTTATTTATTTATTAGAGAGAGAGAGAGAGAGAAATTGAGAGCATGAGCAGGGGGAGGGGCAGAGGTACAAGCAGACTCCCTGCTCTGTGGGGAGCCCAACAGGGGCTCGATCCCAGGACACTGAGATCATGACCATAGTCGAAGGCAGATGCTTAACCGACTGAGCCACCCAGGCGCCCCTTAGCTATGTATTTTTAAACGGTTGGTGTGATTTATTTGCTGACCACCTTGATTTATCCAAGGAGGACTTGAACCCTGCCCCTCAATTCATTGCCGTCAAACCAGGGGATGCTTCGTCTCTAGTCCTGGTCTGGCTGCCTGAGAAGACTGAAGCCTGAAAGAAGGGCATGCTCTTATTCAAGGACCGAGACACTGAAACGTGGTCAGCCTTGATGCAAACAGGCTGCCTGCCCATCCCCTCCTGTCTACACACAGAGTCAGGATCTACTAATTCTAACAGAATTAAGACCCATTGAGACAGCCTGAGGGAACGCTGACTCACCTGGCCGGTGAGTGACTCTCTGATGCTTTGCTGCCCTCCCTTAACTGCCTAATGAAAGGACCCCTCTCTCTAAGAACCGTGGCTCTCAGGGCAATGGTGTGTCCTCAGTACCACGGTCAGCATGAGCTGTGCTCTGCCTGCAGTGGGGAGCGACTGTAACCCCCAACTGCCTCCTTTGGTCAAGCTCTTTTGCTTTCTTGCCCCCTGGGTCTCAAGAGGGGAGACAGCTTTCAAGCTTACATATCACTCCATCTCTGTGATGACCCATCTAGCTGGAGACAAAAAATCCACTTTGCTGACCTCTGGAATGAGAAAAGCAGTCTCTTATGAGAAATAACAGCTCCAGTGGACCCCAATCCCTGCTAAATTATATTCTCAGGCACACAGAAGATATATCTCGGCCCATATCAGTTTAGGAATGAAGGAGGAAGACCTGAGTGTTTAAACAACTCCAAAGCATCCTGAGCCAAGAATTAAACGAAGGCTAGCCTGTGGGTCTTTAAAAAATTAATTACCCAGAATTTACTCTCCCTCAGTCGCCACGTCCACCTGTAAATTATTCCATCAGCCCTTCCTCTTTGGAGTTACCCAGAGTTACCCTGAGGCATATTCTCCTCTACCCATTACTAAGTGGGGTTCCCTCTTTCTTGCTCTCCCCTGATTCCCAAGCCATGTCAATCAGGGTGAGTGGAGGGGCTGGCCTCACACTGCAGAGAGGCCCGAGCTCATCCAGAAAGACTGCAGGGAAGCCACACAGCAGGTGCAAGTCAAAGGGAAAATCCATTTAATTCCTCATCCGCTCCTGGCCCTTAGCCGGGAACCAGTTCCTGTGCCTTACCAGACTAAAAAAATAGTAATTATAATACCAGTGGTTAGACTTCCTCTCTACCATCCTACTCCTATCTCTCCCCATCCATCCCACCCAATTATGGTAAAATTTAAAATATAAAAGGCTGAGAGCCATTGTTTAAGCTGTAGGCATTTTAACTACATGGACCAGAGACTTGAGGATGTCTGGGAGGAGTGTTAAGGTGCTCAGCATTCAAAGGACTGGACCAGTTGAGGAGGAGGAAAGCTGGGGTTTAGGGCCATCCTGAGGCTGGTTCTCCTGGCCCTGACCCAATGCCAGATAAAAGCTTTGGAGATATCACAGTCCACCCTATCATTTGCAGATTAAATTTCCCTAAATAGGACTTCAGACTGCAGACTATCAGCACTCACCTCTGCTTGCTCTGTCAATAATCCATCAATTAAGGGCTGCTAGGGATATGCATTGACACAGCAGATTAGCCAGACCAGGGCCCTGTTGGCCAGCTCTTCAAGTCAATGGTTGTAGGATTATCAACCCTGCCATTGACGTTTGCTTCATTCTTCCTTCTCCAGTCCCTTGTGAGATGCCAGAGAGAGCTCCATTCAAACCCAAAGGCTCAAAAGACAAAAGAGTAATCTCAGCGTGGGGGCCTGAAAAGCAATTCAGATCAAGAGAAATCAGAGGCAATCCAGTGCTTTCCTCTCTCTCATCACTGCCTTCTACCCTCTTTGTGTTGAAATTGTCATTTGTGGGGAGTTTTGCTCAGAGGATGGGAAACATCAGAGCGCTCTCATCTTTTAAACCCAGAGGCTACGGGAAGAAGGGCGAGCTGCTGTCGGCCTCATCCTTTTCCAGGTGTAAGGCGAGCTTGTGATGATCACACTGCATTTCTCCCCATCTGGGTAGTGGCTGTGGGTGGGAGACAAAGGCTTGCCAGAGCTCTGACCTTTGGAGAACAGGGGACACCGACTTGTCCAGGGGGAGAGTTGAGGGCCTGCTGACCTTTTCCTCTTGGCCCTCTCCTATTTAGGTGTAGCTTTAGCCTGTTGTCGGGCAGTGATGATTTAAACTGAATGGTGAGTCTGCAGCCATGCAGGTGGGAGGCTGAGCAGATCTCGTGCCCAAGACCCATGTTGGAACGAGGGCTCCGTGGTGATGCCAACCAGGGAAGCAGCCCTGTCCTAGACAGAAGGTGCAGGTACACCTAATTTTGCCTGCCTGGCGGATGGGGAGGTGAGGGGAGGGAAGAGTGACAGCATGGGAACCAAGTAGATGGAGGCATTCCAGGAATGAGAGGTCAAAGACAGGAAGGGAAGAAGGTAGCAAGGCCCAGAGGGGGCTGCAGTGTCCACTTGCTGCAACTCCTGATGCTGACCATAGTGTGCCTACCATTGTGTGCATAACATGATTCCACCTAGCAGGTGAGGTGGTGGGGCAAGGATGCCCCCTCTACAAACTGGCAGTGATTGTTCCATTAGTCGGCTTGGCCTGCCACCACAGGTGCCACAGATGGGGGGACTTGAACAACAGAGATCTATTTGCTTACAGCTCTGGAGGCTGAAAGCCCAAGATCAAGGTGTCAATGGGGTGGGTTCCTTCTGAGACCTCTCTACTTGGTTTATAGGTGACTGCCTTCTAGCTGTGTCCTCATTTGGTCTTTTCTCTATACGTATGTGCCCCTGGGGTATCTCCATGTGCCCAAATTTCTTCTTATAAGGACACCTGTCAGATTGAATTAGGACCCATCCTAGCAGCCTCATTTCTGCTAATCAACCTCTTTATAGACCCAGTCTCCAAGTACAGTCACATTCTGAGGTACTGGGGATTAAGATTTTAACATATGAATTTTGCAGGGGGAGGGTATAATTTAACCTATAATAATCCCCAAGGATAGCTCTGTTATGAGCTGGGAGGAATTAGGCCTCAAAAGATATTTTGCCCAAAGTGGATGCTTACCTTCAGGAAGGGGATGGCCCCGACAACAAGCATTTTTTCTGGGGCAGCTGCTATACCCACCAAGGAACTCACTTCCCCCAAGAGGTGAGAGAGAAAGTTTCAATGGATTTAGGTTTTAGAGGCACAATCTAAAAAGACTACTTTTCCTAGATCCCATCTATCCTGACATTTTCAGTAGCCGCCAACAGGCAGACAGTGGTGGGAAGGCCACTTCCAGGGAAGTCTTTCCTGCCCCAGAGTGCAGACTGGACCCCTCTCTATCACAGCCCTGCAGACAGTGTTGAAGACTATACGACTTCTCCCAAAACTTCATTCCCTTCCTGCTACTGAATAACATACCCAGGCCTATGGCCACTTGTCTTGGCTGGCCCTTTTATGCAACTGTGGTGTGCTGAGAGAAGAATGTTGTTCCAGAATGAAGGTGTGGGGAACAGATTTGTACCTGACCAACAGCCTGACGCAGAGCCAGCCTGGCTGAGCTGCAGAGAAAAGGAAATGCATGCTGTTGTAAGATGCTGAGATTTCTGAAGCTGTTTCTTACTCAGCCCAAACTGACTCCTGCTGACAGTGCAAATAGGAATTGGCGCTGCTCCTCAAGGATCAACCTTGGAAGGCTGACCTACTCTTCCAGCCCCTTCTCCCCGGAGTGTTACTACAGCTGCTCTTATAGGTGGTGAGCCTTGGGATCCCTGAAGCCACATGATGAACAGCTCAGCTTTCTTGCTAGGATTCCCTTGGGATTACTTGTGAGAAAAGGGTTTTGTGGCTACATGAGTTTGAAAACCACCAATCTGGTTTAATCATTTGGACACTGGGACCTAGAGGCTTCCTGGTAATTGTGGCTGAGCCAGAAATAAAATTCCCAGGCCCTGCCTCACACCCTTCCTACCTGGCCAGCTGGCTCAAAGGATATCTCTGTGAGCGATTCCTTAGAGAAATTAGTGACGCTGGGGACAGGCCACTTTTCTAAGTGTAAAACTAAACATGCAAATATTAAAAGATTATTTTTGGACTTTAGGTTGGACAGAATTGGACTAATCATATCCTTGGTATATAACGTCATCATCAGTCCTGGAGACGCTCTCATTTATTTGATTGTTTAATTCAGCAATATAATGATCACTGTATTCATTTCTTTTTGCTTCTGGAGTGAATTATCACAAACTTAGTGGCTCAAAGAATAGACATTTGTTTTATCTTACAGTTCTGAAGGTCAGAATTTGAAATTTGAAATGAATCTCACTGAGCTGAAATCAAGGTGTTGGCAGGGCTGCATTCCTGTCTGGAGGCTCTAGGAAATCATCTGCTTCCTTGCCTAATCCAGTTTCCAGAGCCTGCCCACAGCCAAGGCCCGTGGCCTCATTCATGTTCAAGGTCAGCCAAGGCCAGTGAGTCTTTCTCCTGTGTATGACTCTGCTGTCTCCTTCTTTCACATTTAAGGACCCTTGTGATGAAACTGGGCCTGCTGGATCAGCCAGGACCATCTCCCATCCCCAGGTCCTGAACTTAATCACGCTGCAGAGTCCCTTTTGCCATGTAGGGTGGCAAGTTTACTGTTTCTGGGGATTAGCACATGGACATCTTTGGCGGGCTATGATCCTGCCTACCACAGTTTCCAACCCTAGAACTAGACATAACCTATGTGCTCATCCCCTCTGCTGATCAGGGTACCACTATTCTGAATCATTTATCATTCTCTTGGCTTATTTTATGTAGTTTTATCATACATATGATATTAAACTATATATGAGATCATGTATGATATATGATATGTTATATGATAAACTATACATATAAACTATATATGTGATAAAACTATATATACATACACGTATACACACATATATGTATATATAAATATATGTATGCATGTACCACATATATGTAAATATATGTATATATATGTATACATGCATATATATGTATCTACTATATACTATATATATATAGATATGTATATATCTACATAGACATGTAGATATTTGTGTGTATATATCACAGGTATATGTATGCTGAATGATAAATTGCCTCATTATGCTTTTTTGCAGTTTATAAAAAGGATATCATACTTAATCTAGTATTTTCAAGCTTGCTGTTATCACTTAACATTCGATAGGAATACTCATCAATATTGGCATGTGTAGCTGTAGTTCCTTTTTCTTGCTATATCACATGTGATTGTGTGACTATACAATTTATCCATTATTTGGAGTGTTTCCAGTTTTTTACTGTTATGAACAGGTGCTGCTATGACCATTACTACACTTTTTTTGTGTACATGTACAATTTTTTCTCTCGTATGTTCAGGAGAGGAACTGCTGGCTCATAAGGTTTGTGAACATTCAGTTTTCCAAGGCAACTCCCAGTCCCATCTGCAGCATCTCAGAGATCCTGTCCATCCAAACTCAGCCTTCTTGTTTTTGTCAGTTGTGGTCCTGATTTGTATCTCCCTCATTGCTGATGAGGCTATCTCTTCATATGTTGATTGTTCACCTGTATTCTTTTTTTATCTGTAAAATATTTGGACTTTGTCCATTCTTCTATCAGATTGTCTTTTTCTTTATATTTTATAATTCTGCACATTCTAGCCAGTAATCCTTTGTTAAATATGTTGCAAATATCTTCTCCCATTTGGTGGCTTGCTTTTTCACCTTTTCAAGAGTTGCTTTTATGAATTGAAATGTTTTATTTGAATATGGTCAAATTTATCTATGTTTCCTTTTAAGGTTTGTGATTTTTGTGTCTTGCTTGAGAAATCTTTCTGCCATCTCCAAGTCAGAAAGATATTGACACTTCTAAAACTTTTAAGTTTTGCTTTTGACATTTAAGTCCCTCAATCATCTGGAGCCAATTTTTGTGAGAGGTGTTGGGTAAGGATTCAATTTCTTTCCTGCAGTATGGATGGCCACATTTCCTAGTTCCGTTTATTGAATAGTCCCCCCCCATTCCTTACTGATCTGGGCTGCCACTCCAACATATATCAAATCCCATATTTGATGGATCTGTTCCAAGGCTCTCTTTGTCCCATTGGTCAGTGAGTCTGTCCTTTGCCAATACCACCCTGTTTTTGATTACCTTGGCTCTACAAGAAGTCCTGATACTTGTTATGGTGAGTGCCTCCTCCCTCTTATGCTTTTTCCTATCCTGTTGAACTTCCATTCTATAATAACTTTGTCAAGTTCCATAAAAATTGTTGTTGGGATTTTGATTGGAATTACATTAAATTATGGATCAGCTGGGGAGATTTGACATTTTTACAGTGTTAAGTCTTTCTACTCATAAACATGGTGTCACTCTCCGTTGACTTAGATCTTCTTTAATGCCACCTTGCTGGAAAGTTTGAGAATTTTCTGGGTGCAGGTCTTGCACAACTCTGGGTAGGATAATTTCCAGGTGTTCTAAAGGTCTTTTTGCAAAGTTTTTTTTTAAAAAAACTATGTTTTCGGGGTGCCTGGGTGGCTCAGATGGTTAAGCATCTGCCTTCAGCTCAGGTCATGATCCCAGGGTCCTGGGATCGAGCCCCACGTCGGGCTCCTGACTCAGCGGGGAGTCTGCTTCTTCCTCTCCCCCTCTCCCTCTGCCTCTCCCACTGCTCATGCTGTCTCTCTCTCTGTGTCTCAAATGAATAAATAAAATCTTTAAAAAAAAAACAACAACAACTATGTTTTCCGATTATGTGCTGATGTTGTATAGAAATGGAGTGAACTTTTGAAAATTGATCTAATATCCCATCATCTTGCTAATTTTTTAGTTATTTCTAATTATTTGGCTACAGATTCCTTTATAATGCTTTCAAATAATGGCAGTATTTTCCTTACTTTCCAATATATCTTTATTCAACTGTTTTTGAGGTATAATTTACACACAGTAAAATGAATATATTTTAGGTGTATAGTTTTGACAAATGAAGATGCCTATGTAATCACCACTCCAATCAAGATATAGAACATTTCTATCACCCCAGAAATTTCCCTACCCATTTATATCTACTATCCCTTGCCCCCCGGGAACAACTGATCTGATTTCTCTCACCATACGTCTTTTGCCAGTTCTACGACTTCATATAAATAGAATCATGTCATATGAACTCTTTTGTGCTTGGCTTCTTTCACTCAGCATTATGTCCATGAGATTACGTTGTGATTCTGTGTATTTGCTGCTGGTGCATTTTTTAAAAAAAGTATTTTATTTATTTATTTGACAGAGAGAGAGACAGCAAGAGAAGGAATAGAAGCAGGGGGAGTGGGAGAGGGAGAAGCAGGCTCCCCGCTGAGCAGCGAGCCCGATGCAGGCTTGATCCCAGGACTCTGGGATCATGACCTGAGCTGAAGGCAGAAGCTTAATGACTGAGCCACCCAGGTGCCCCAGCTGCTGGTGCATTTTAACTGCTGACTAGTATTCCACTGAATGAATATATCATTATTTGTCCATATTTGTCCATTCATTATCTGTTGATGAACTTTTGAGTTGTTTCTAACTTGGAGCAAGTGTTTTTGTAGACATCTATTTTCAATTCTTGTAAATAAATACCTGAGAATCACATCTGAGCCAGAGAATACATTTGTGTTCAATTTTATAAAAACAGGAAACAGTTTCTACACCCATGTAACTACCACCATAATCAAGATACGGAGCATTTTTATCAACCCCGAAAGTGGTCATATGCCTCTTTCCAGTCAATCCCCTCAGCCCAGCTCTAAGCAATTACCAATTTGCTATGTGTCACTATAGATTAGTTTTGCCTTTTTAAAAAGTTTTTATTTTTAATTAATCTCCATAGCCAAAATGGGGCTCGAACTCACAACCCTGAGAATCACATGCCCTACCAACTGAGCCTCTAATTTTGCCTTTTATCTGTCTTTTTACTTTTAGTCATTCCAGTGAATGTGAAATCATGTGTAGTTATAGCTTTAATTTGTGTTTCCCTGATGACTAATGATGTTGACCATCTTTAATTGCACTTATTGGACATCTATATATTTTCTTTGGGAGTGTCTGTTCGAATATTTTGCCCATTTAAAAAAATTTGAATGTTTGCCTTCTTTTTCAAAATTGTTTTGGCTAAAATAATAAGAATCTAATGAGACACATCTTTTGAACTAAGAAGTGAGGAAAATGTGTTGTGTTTGAACTGTTAGCTTACGACTAGTAGCTCAAAGTCACAGATGTATAAAAACAAGTGACCAGTATTTAAAGCAAACAGCAAGTGTAAGGTTACCCAAATCTGTGAACAATGCAGTAATTGTACTTCTGTGTTAGTTTGCTATCTAGGGTATTGACTTTATACATTAAAATACTGGGCCACTTGAATAAGCTAAAATCATTTAATAAAAATACCTTCTCAACACTAAAAAAAAATTGTTTTGGCTATTCTAGATCCTTTGTATTTTTATACAAGTTTTAGAATCAGCTTATCAATTTCTAAAAAAAGCCAAGGGGGATTTTGATTTGGATTGTGAATCGTACATCAATTCAGGGAGAATTAGTGCATTAATGGTATTGAGGTTTCCAATCCATGAATATAGGATATTCTCCTTTGATTTTTCCCATCAATATTTTATAGATTGTCGTCTAGAGGTCTTACATACTTTTTATAAATTATATTTCTAAGTATATTTTGTATATTTATTTCTAAGTATATACTATTACAAAGATATTATTTTTAAAATTTTATTTTCTAAATGTTCATTGTTAGTACATAGAAATGGGATTGGTTTTTGAGTATTGGCTTTATATCCCACAACCTTGCTAAATTAACTTGTTAATTCCAGATTTTTCATTGATTCCTTAGGATTTTCCACGTTATTAACCATGTTTTCAAACAAACACAGTTTTACACTATTCTTCACCTTCTTAATATCTTTCAAATCCTACAATATGCTAGTTCTCTGTCTTGCAACAGCATTGACTAGAATTAGAATTAAAAGGGGGTAGCCTTGTGTTGTTCCTGATATTTCTAGTGTCTCCCCATGGAGGATGGTGTTTGTTGTAGGTCTGTCCTTTTGTAGATATCCTTTAGGTTTATTGGTGTAAAATTCTATTCTTAATTTACTAAGAGTTTTATCAATAATGGAAATTAATATTTTCAATGCTTTTCTGGGTCAGGGGATTTTTTTCCCCTTTAGTCTTTCAATAAAATGAATGATATTATAAATTTTTAAATATTAAACCAACTTTGCATTTAAGTAATAATGCAGTTTGATCATAATATATTATCCTTCTTATACAGTGTTTGATTTTTGGTTTATTAATAGTTTAAAAACATATTTGCAGCTATATTTTGACTACAATGATCTTGTCATTTTTCTTTGTCCTGCTATCTTTCTCTTCCTTTTATATCAAGACTATAGTGGCCACATAGAATGAATAGGGAAATTATCTGGGAGAACTTGTAAATGATGTATTTCTTGGGATTTATGTGGTAAATAGTGGTAAATTTCTGTGTGGGAAACTGCTTAACCACTGCTTCTATATCTGTACATATTATCAGACTATTCAAACATTCTGTGTGAATCAGGTTTGGAAAACTTTATTTTTCTAGAAATATGTCCAGTTTTCTAATTTTTCAAATATATTGGCATAAATTAGTTGATAGTAGTCTCATGTATTTTTTATAGTGCTTAAACTCTATGTTCTTTTTAAAAGATTTTATTTATTTATTTGGGAGAAAGAGAGAGAGTTTTGTGCACTTGAGTGGGGGCAGGGGGGAAGGAGAGGGAGAGGGAATCTCAAGCAGACTCCACGCCCAGCATGGAGCCCAATGTGGGGCTCAATGTCATGACCCTGAGATCATGACCTGAGCCAAAACTGAGAGTCACATGCTTAACCAACTGAGCCACCCAGGCACCCTTAAACTCTATGTTTCAATCCCTTATTTCTGAAGGTGGTACTAAGAGGGGAAAATATTATCTCCTTTAGCACCTATTAGGATGTTTCTGAATGAGAAACATTCAAAAACTGAATGGACAAAATCAGATCTTGTGCAAAACAGGATCTTGGAATGGATGAATCACAGAACTCACCAGGGGAAGGAAATAGGAGGCCCATGTAGTGTGTTTGTGTGTACACACATGTACACATGTATGTGGTCCCAGTGGGATTTGAATCCAGACAGTCTGAATCTAGAGCCAGAAATACTTAACCATCACATTAATGGTTATACTAAGATGGTAGAGAAGAAGAATAAAGGATATATAGGACACACTTCTCCTGTGTGTGTGTGTGAAGATTCTGTGTGGAAGTTTCCTCATCTTTTTTAACATATATGCCAATACTATGTTGAACAACAGTGGTGAGAGTGGACTTCCCTGTCGTGTTCCTGACCTTAGGGAAAAGCTCTGTTTTTTTTGTTTTTCTCAGTGGAGGATGATATTTCCTGTGGGTCTTTTGTATGTGGCGAGGATGTAGAGAAAGGGAAACCCTCTTATAGTTGGTGGTAATGCAAACTGGTGCAGCCATTCTGGAAAACAGTATGGAGGCTCCTCAAAAGGTTGAAAATAGAACTACCCTACAATCCAGCAATTGCACTACTAGGTATTTATCCAAAGGATACAAAAATAGTGATTCAGAGGGGCAGCTGCACCCCAATGTTTATAAGCAGCAATGTCCACAATAGCCAAAATGTGGAAAGAGCCCATGTCCATTGACAGATGAATGGATAAAGAAGAGGTGGTATATATATGCAATGGAATAATATTCAGCCATCAAAAAGAATGAAATCTTACCATTTGCAATGACATGGATGGAACTAGAGGGTATTATGTTAAGTGAAATTAGTCAGTCAGAGAAAGACAAATACCATATGATTTCACTCATTTGTGGAATTTAAGAAACAAAACAGAGGATCATAGGGTAAGGGAGGGAAAAATAAAACAAGACGAAACCAGAGAGGAAGACAAACCATAAGAGACTCTTAATCATAGAAAACAAACTGAGGGTTAATGGAGGGGAGCAGGGTGGGGGGATGGGGTAACTGGGTAATGGACATTAAGGAGGGCACTTGATGTAATGAGCACTGGGTGTTATTACAACTGATGATTCACTAAATTCTACCTCCGAAACACATAATACACTATATGTTAACTAACTTGAATTTAAATTAAAAAATTTAAAAAAATCTATCCCAGACTTATCAGTAGAAAGGAATTTAGCTTGGACCCAACGGGGCAGACCAGGCCCAACTGGTGTTGAATATATGGGGGGGGATACATTTTGGCTCAACATAACAGCTGGAGCTACCCAAGGAGAGCGTGAGTTGTTTCACTGGAATTATTTAAGCAAAGACTTGAAAACTGGTTGTCAGGGTTGCTTATTCAGTCTCTAAACATTTATTGAGGACCCACCATGTGTCAGGCATCCTGCTAGGCATAGGGAATATAAAGATTCACAGGAGTTGGCTCCTGTTCTAGTAGAGCTAGGGAGCTCCTAGGCAGGGAGAGCCATAAGCTCTAAAAATGATGTGGTTCCAGCTCTCAATGAATTTACAGCTTAGTTCATAGGAGCTGGTTAAGTACATACAACTCCGTGATGTATCTATGTATCTTTTTCATGTCATATCCTTATATACATGTGCATATAACTGCTTAGGTCAGGAAGTATTGGGATCTGCTTTCATCTGAGAGTCAGAAAACAAACGGATTATTAGCAAGTACATTGGGTAGAAACTCAGAGACCTGGGCTCCAGCTTTGGTTCTGCTACTCCCTAGCCCCATGACCTTGAGCAAGGAATGTGACCTCTCCACGTTTCTGCTTTCCTATCTATAAAAGGAGACCGTTGGAAATACTTTGACATGTATGCATTATTAGTATTTTTATCTTGGCTATAAAGCTCTTTGTCAAGTGAAGTTTTATGAAAGAAGCCTAGCCTGTATAGTGTAAATATGTAACGAGTACCTGTAAAGTGCTATAGCATTGTGTGGGGGTGTGAACCTCAACCCTTGGGGACCGCCCTTTTCACTCATTCACTGCCAACTCCCCCAGTGGCTCCTAAGAACACTTAGGAGTAGAACCTGTAGGATTCCTCAAAACCTAGTTGAAAACCAGTGAACCAGATCTGGTTATAAGACTTGTATAAGCTCTGATATTTTAATTCTAGGAGTTTCTTCTTTCATTTTGTCTAGTCCAGGAAGCCTTCCTAGAAGGGGAGTGTTTTGAGTGGAATTCTGACAGATGAAATAAACACAGGACATCTGTCAACCAAAAGCAAGACAGCCATGCTAGCCATGAGACTTAGAGTGTTTTCCTCTGCTCTGGAAGCATGTGGCTTCCCCAGGTGGCGGAAACCTGTGTGCTTGGGCACGTGAGTCTGCATCTCCACCTCTGCTGCTTTATGTGTGTTACTTCACCTCCCTGAGCCTCAGTTTCCTTTTCTGTAAAATAGAGCCATTGATACCGTGATGGATTGTTGTGAGTCTGGGGAGAGTGGGGGATAGATTGCTTATCACACCTCACAGTGCAGTTCCAGTGAGCCAAGAATCCAGAATGCAGTAGCTGATCCTATATATCAGTTTCTCCAGAAGACTCCCATGAAGGCCTCTTACCACCCCTCGCTCTGACATTTCACAATTACAGAATCTCTTCTGGCATTTCTGAAGCCTTTGAAATTTCTGCAGTAGTTATAGTCTGCCCTTCTCCTGTGCCATATTTGATAAACACACATACTAGCGCCATGTGCCTTCTGCCTTAAAGTATAAACACTTCTACATTATTCATCAAAATATCATCTCGCAAGATCAGCCATAAAAAGTTCTTCACATTCATTCACACAAACAGGTTTTTGAACCCTTTCCAGAAATAGAAATTGCAGAAGCAGAGGCAAAGGCGTGTTATTGTTTGTAGGCCTTTAAATATTGCCTCACAAAACCACTTTTCATCTTGTTCTTGAAGGGATTAACTTCTGAGCAGTGGGGATTAACTGATGTCAGGTTAGAAAAGCAGTCAACACCAGGGTCGACCAGCCTGACAAGATTAGTCCCTAAATAAAGAATTTACAATCTGTTTTAAGACTGTAACTTCCTCCAAAAGCTTTCACTACCTTGTGAATGGAAGCAAGTTCCCCAGGCTGGAGGTCCATATGGCTCACAGGCAGGCCTTGAAGTGAGGAGGGGAAGGCAGTGGGATGGGGGGAACTTTCCCTCCATGGCTGCCATAAGGAGGGGGCCACATTTGGGCACCACATCTGTGGAGGGACGAGGAAGTGATGAGCCCCCTCTAGAAAGAAGCCCCAGCAAGATGGTGAAAGCCACCATCCATAGGAGCGACTCCGCAAATGGCCCCGGGTGGCCAGGATGAACTCCCTCATGATGAAACCATGCCTGGGCCCTCTGTCCCTCCATCCTATCACTTACCTATACTTCCCGTCCTCAATTTCAAACTCCTCCCCTGGATACTCAACTTCAGAAACTGCCTGTCCACAGTGCAATGCTTCCTCCAAAGCTAGGGCTGTTCTGGGATGGGGGCCTGATCTCAGTCAGAGGGCTCCCTTTGGGCCCCCTGGCTCTTGTCTCTATGTGTCCAGTACCATGTTGGGCTTGGCAAGCCTAGGCAGGAGACTCAGAGCATAGGCCCTGGGCTCAAATCCCAGCTCAACCTTGAGTCAACTGATCTTAAACCTCAGTTGTCTCGTGTAAAATGAAGGGTATCTTACTTATCTTACTTCGTAAGATTATAAAAGACAATGTCACCCACACAGTAAATGTTCAGTTAAGAAAAGAGGAACTGGGCAGTTATCACACCCAGGCATATAGTAGATAGAGATGAATGTGTGCCTAATATACATATGAATAAAAGGTTCCTGTTATGGGTTGAATTGTGTCCCCTCAATAGAAGATATGTTGAAGTCCCAACTCCCAGTACCTCAGAGTGTGGCCTTGTTTGGAAATGGGGTCATTGTAAATGTAATTTAGCTAAGATGAGGTCACACTGGGGTAGGGTGGGCCCCTGATACAATGACTGATATCTTTATAAAGAGAATGCCATATGAAGAGAAAGGACACAGGAAGACAGGCAAAGATTGGAGTTTTACTGTCTCAAGCCAAGGCAGGCGGAAGATTGCCAGCAAACCACCAGAAGATAAGAAGAGGCTGGGATGGACTCTTTGCTGGAGCTGTCTGGAGGAGTGTGGCTCTGCTGACACCTTGATTTTAGACTTGTAGCTTCTAGAATGGTATGACAGTAAGTTCCTATTGTTCTAAGCCACCTAGTTCGTGGTACTTTATTATGGGCAATCCTAGGAAATTAATGTAGCCCCCCACCAAGCCACACACAGAACACTTTCTGCCACTGCCTTTTCCCATGTTTGTTCATCCCATTCTTCTCTGTCTTCTTTGCCTGGCTCCCCTGCAAGGCCCAGGCCCGGTCCTGCATGCACCGAAAAAGGCCCGTAGTAGAGGTGACAAGACATGGACGATTAATCAGTCTGAATCCAATATGAACATTTACAGAAATCTCTATGTGGCTGTCCCAGGTATGTGTCAAAAGTACAGGAGAGGCTGGTGGGTGAGATGTTTTATGAGAGCTGGCCTCTCTTCATCCCCTAAGTCCCATTGACAGGTGTTTGCCTCCAGAGGCTCTGTTAACATCTGCTTCCTCTACTGCCTCTTCGGACTTGCTCCTGTAGTCATTCCTTCATCTGGCCATCCACAATCAGCATGAAAGATGATGATCCCCAGATATTGACTGACCGATGAGCATATACTTCATCACCTAAGCAGATGGTAGCATCACTGAGGGCTATCTCCAAACGCCCTGATATATCATACCAACAGTGAGGGAGAATTTATTTCTTTTTCTTCTCTTTGCATGTATATTTTCCTCTGAACACAAATAACAATCCAGTTGCCCCATAATTAGATTGGATTATGGAATAATTACAACCTTGTTTGCTCTCGGCAGATTACATGGTAATTATACTTGGCATTACCATGAAGAACCAAGAAATTCCAACGATGTCATTACATGGTTATTTGTCAGTACAATGCAGCAGTGTAATTATACATGCAACATTTGTTCCCCAATAGGAGAATGATTAAAACAATGCTAATGCTTTAAAGTGTTGATTAGGCGCCAACATGATATGACATTTACAATGTGAAGGGGGTGTCTGTTTTTTAATATTTTTTTTTAACATAGCAATATCAACCTTCCCCTCGGCTCTCCTGCGACTACCTTTGTAAGCTGTGCTGTGGTCAGGAAGGTTTATGTGACGATACAGATCTGCCCTCATGGGTCATTCCTGCTCAGAGTAGCTAGGGTCCATGTTAAAAACCAGAGGTAGCTGGCCAGGTATCCTGTAGCAGGAGAACTGCTTGATAGTTTTGCACTGCTTTGTGAGGTTATCTTTCTGAAAGCCTTTATGGTGGAGAAGGCATTGGACACAGAGCATGGAGAGGGCACGTGTGGTTGCCCTGCATTGCGTGCCCCTCTGCACAAGGCTCGCAAGGCCCAGAACCTGCTTGAATGCACGCAAGGCCTGGCTGTGGCAGCTGATCATTACATAGCACCTGTGTGTGCCCAATGCTTTCTTCCTGGTCCTTCATTCATTCTTCCAGGCAGTCTTCTGAGGATCCCAACACATGTTCTCACCGGTGAAATACACAGCTATGATAGGCCACGAGAACTTGACTGTGGTCATCCCATGCCCCTCTAGTCTCTTCTTCCTGGGTCTGAAGGAGGGAAGGAGGGCAAGAAGGCTGGAAGTCAGACATCTACCTTCCAGCAAATGAATGGTCTATGTCCTTCTCCATCTGTCTGAATTGCCATGGAAATCAGAGTGTGTGTGTGTGTGTGTGTGTGTGTGTGAACTGCATACTCATGCAGAGAAAGACTCATTCTTTAGGCTGATGCTGGCTGTCCCCGGGTCTAGGAGGGAAGTAGAGGTGAGTAAATGTTGGGGGAGGGGTGGTGGAAAGGACTCTGGAAAATGTAACTAGTTGCCTGAGCCGTTTACAGGCCAAATGATATTTTTGCAACCTAGTGATCTCTGCAAGCTCTCTGGAAGCCTGCCAAAATCCCAGTCCTGGAAGATGCAGATATCACTTAACAAAAATCTGGGAAACCAGAAAAGTTGGGTCACTTAGGATACAGAAGTTTGAATGAGGAGGTTGGCCTTCCCCAAAGGAATTGGGTATGTGGGGGCCCTGCAGAAGAAGGGAGATTGCCCAAAGAGACAAAGCTTCAGGACAACAAGCTTTATGGTGCTAGAGAGTACAGAGGTCCCATTTGACTCAAGCACACTCTGCTGCAGGAAACCAAAAATCATGGTAAAAAGAGAGCAAACATTTCTTCAGTCTATAAATACTTTTGAAATGTTTTTTTCTGGACAGCAATGAATATATATATATATATATACACACTCACACACACACACTCACATACCTTTATATGTATATTTATATTCCATTATATATGTATTCTACTATATATAAATTATATCTATAATATACATTTATGTAATATATAACATATAAATTAAAATGTGTCCAGCCTTGTTTCACATTCAGATAGTATGGAGGTTGTGAAGGAAGGCCTGGTGGGTGCACAGATGTATGGATAGTCTCTGGGGCTGGGAATGGCTGAGTATAAACTCCATGTGAAAATTTCAGTCTCCACATTTCACAGGGGAACCTTCTGGACTTCAGGTCTGGCCTGGGCAGGGTGGGTTGGTAAATGGTATAGAGTCCCACCAGACTGGAGAAAGGTGGGGGAGGGAAGAGCAGGCAGGAAGGAGGGCCAGTTTTTAGAGCCCACCCATCACCTGGTTGGCGGGGGGGACGGGTGTCTGCTCTGTCAGCAGCACCAAATGGGACATCTCCCCAAAGAACACATCTTCCAGTCCTACATGTCCTGGGTGACTCCTGTGCCTATCCTTTAAAGATTTTTTTTTTTTTTTTTTTACTTGACAGAGAGAGACACAGCAAGAGAGGGAACACAAACAGGGGGAGAGGGAGAGGGAGAAGCAGACTTCTTGCCAAGCAGGAAGCCCATTGTGGGGCTTGATCCCAGGACCCTGAGATCATGACCTGAGCTGAAGGCAGATGCTTAACAACTGAGCCACCTGGGCACCACTGTGCCTATCCTTTAAACCTTACTTTATCCTCAGTTCTTCTGTTGGAGAGGCAGTGCTGCTGGGGCAAAGTGAATATAGGGTCCCTGGGACCTGACAGAGCTGAGTTCAGATCCCAGCTCTGTCACTTGGTTGTGTGATCTTGTGGAAGTTACTTGGCCTCTCTGAGACTTTGCTGTTCTCCCCTGTAAAACAGAGCAACACATACTCACTTCACAGGGCTCTGGTTAGGACTTTGTGGAGTAACTTAGGTAAAGTGCTTACCACAGCTTCTGGCCAATCAATGCTCATCAGATGGTCACTATGGTTATTTTACATATGGATTTCCAGTGGGGGTAAGCTAGATTTAGATGGATACGGGGAAAGGACCTAGAGCCAAGGAGCTGCAGATGTCAGGAGGAGGGGCTGCTATGGCTGTTGGAGGTCCTGCTGACCGTGAGGGCAGCAGTCTTGTATGGCCAGGTCCTGAGGCCACTTGCATGCAAGGCGTCATTTCAAGTTAATGCCTCAGCCAGTGGCCTGGTATTTTTCATCTTCTTCATCCTATGAATAAAATCCCAAACACTAAAAAGCCTAAAGGACACCAGAGTGAGGATCTGGACACTGGTCTGACTCTGTAACAAGAAGCTGTTGGCTCTGGAGCAAGTTTCTCAGAGGTTCTGGCCTCAGTTTCTCCAACTATAAAATGAGGGGTTTATTTATTTATTTATTTATTTATTTATTTATTTATTTATTTATTTATTTAAAAGATTTTATTTATTTATTTGAGAGAGAGAGAATGAGAGACAGAGAGCATGAGAGGGAGGAGGGTCAGAGGGAGAAGCAGACCCCCTGCCGAGCAGGGAGCCTGATGCGGGACTCGATCCCGGGACTCCAGGATCATGACCTGAGCCGAAGGCAGTCGCTTAACCAACTGAGCCACCCAGGCGCCCAAAATGAGGGGTTTAAATTGGATAGTTTCTTAGGTCCCTTCCAGCTGTAAAATCTTATGAACCTGAGAAGGATTTTTCCCCCCCTTCCAGGAAATGTGCCCACATTGTATATTTGAGATGAGGTTATTTTTACTGAGTCAAGCTTCATTCTGCCCATATATATGTATACTATAAATATACACATAAGCATATGTATACACAGGCACTGAAAGAGGAAATTGTCCCTACACCTCAGTGCTTTCAATTGAGTCATCAAGTCACTCAGGTATTTATGGTGGAGAGAAAAATATGTGCACTGTTTTCCTCTCTCTGGAGGACCGTGCCAGGGACTCTGCCGGGATGTAAGACTCATGTTGGGAGAAAGAAATGAGATTTTGAGATGGTGATGGCTGTATGGAAAATGATATAAATTATCTCCGCCCTGGTCCTGTTTTTCCCTGTACCAACAGAATTTGTCCTCTCAGAATAATTGATGGGTGCCACTAAAAGCTGTCCCCCTTCTCTCAAGTCCAGCGGTTCTCCAGCTGGGCCTGTGAGCATCTTTCTCTGTCATTCATGCCACCAGTGCTGATTGGTCCCCCACAATGAACTGCTGCTTGTGTCTGGAAGTGTGTTCTCCCTCCATACCCTAGCAGGGCTATGTTAGTGAAGATAAAGCTACCACCCAAACTCTGTTTTGATATAATAAAAGTTTATTTTGTCTTACATACTCTCAGTTCAATGTGACTGTGTGACAGGCAGCCTTCAACAGAGGCCTTCAGGGACCCATGCTCCCTCTACCTTGTGGCCCTGCCATGCCCTAGGGCTGCCCTGTCCCTTACTTCCATTTGGTAGATGGATAGAGCGTGAGCATGGAGAAGGCCCATTCACGTGTGAACCATATTAGCTCTAAAGTGTGACTTTCTTGTCTTGTGCTAACGCAGCCCCACATCTCCATCCAGACTCAGGGGTGCTGGGAACAATGTACAGGATGGAAGGGGGACACAGATATTCCGGGCACAGATGTTAGACAAGTGCTGTGGGGACAATGAAAGAGGAGGGGCCAAGTGCTATAGCAGACCCAACTTCGCCTGGGGAACAGAGATGGCCTCCCCAGGAAGCAAATAGGAGTTACCCAGGTACAGGAGGGTGGGCAGTGTGAAGGCAGAGGTCCTGGCTGAGCATTTTCAAAGGCGGGGGTGGGGACAGGTGAGAAGGGAGAGAAGGTAAGTGTGGGTCAATGTGCCGTGTCAGAGGAGCAGGGGGTGGGGGAGTGGGAGGGGACAAGGCTGCAGACCGTAAAGGTCCTTGTTGGCCATGATAAGAAATTCTGACTTTGTGCTAAAGACAAAGGAAGCTACGGAAGACCTTTTTAGCAGAGGAGGTGAAGTGACTCCACTTTGAAAGATCATCCTAGCTGCAGAGGAGAGTGTGAGCCTGGAGTCAGGCAGATTCACTGGGAGCGATGTTGGTCGTCTTGGTGGGGACCTTGATCCGTAGCCTGAGCTGCTGGCTGTGGTTTGGAGAGAAGACGAAAGATTAAAGAGACGTGTAAGCAGTAGACTCCTTAGAAATACCTGTCGGGTTTCTCTGGTCGGGGCCCTTGTTCCTCCAACTTGGATTATCACAGCAGCCTCTCAAACATCTTCTTGTCCTCACTTCCTCCACTTCCACCAACAGGCCTCCATGGTGTTGCCCTGTCACTGTCCACTGGCCAGTTTAAGCGGGAAGGGATACACTTGTGGGTAGAGAAAATGCAGAGAATCATTGCAGACTGAAGAAACAGATCCTAGGCAGGCCTTTCTGGAGGAACTCCCAGCACTTCCGGCAGAACTGCCTACCAAAGGGGCTGCCACCGCCGCCATCATCAGGAAGCGGCCCCCTTCGCTGTCTCCTCCACAGCCAGGCGCCACACTCTGTACCAGCAAAACCCAACCCAGGCCCTGCCTCTTTCACGCGGTAACTCTGCTAATCCATCTGAGCAGTAGAGTTAAACCACGAGTTTGCTCCTCAGGGCAGTGGAAGCTGGGAAATGTAGTTTTCTGTAGTCTCTGATGGAAGGTAGGTTTTACATGAATGATTAGAATGCAGGCAATGTTCAAAGGTTTCGGGGAGCCTCAGACGATGATTGCCACCAAGTGGAGAGTCTGACACCCTGTTTCTCTTACATCATTTACGGCTCACAACGGCACTACCTGAGGCATTTCCTGCTCACTCACAAATGAAGAAACCGATTCAGAGAGGCTAATCAGCTTGCCTGAGATCACACAGCAAGCAGTTGGCTGAGTCTGTATTTAAACCTAGCTTTGTGTGTCACCGGAGCCTGTCCTTTCCCCACTGTATTCATGGAATTACAATACTCGCCAGTTGCCTATTACAGTGGTTAATAAACCACCGTTTCTTCTACCCATCCGGTTTGTTCTGCCCAGTATGGCTGGGCCACGAGGGCAGCCAGCAACCACTTGTGGAGCAGTACCTTCTTGGCATGCCTGGGCAGGGCTGTGCTGAGCCATCTGTGAAGTCAGGCTGCCTCCTTTTAGAGTTGGCCTTGTTACTGCACAGCTTATCCCGCTGCTCTGGGCAATAATGGCAGAAATACAATCGTTAAATTTTAATTAGGAAGAAACAAGGTTCATTATTAGTTGTCATTCCTCATTGTTTCCTAATTATGCTCATTGCATGATAAAATGAAATACTACATTTCACTTGCATTTTTCTTGCTCAGGGCTGATGGAGAAGAAAGACATATCCTGATTCTCGCTCCTCCTCCCCCTGCCTCTTCCCTCCTCTGAACTGCCCCTCCATGCGCTCCAACTGAATAGCCAGGCGGTTAAAAGGGAGGGTTCCTGGAGTCAGAGTAGCCTGGGCTTGAACCCTATCCCCTCCATTTATCAGAGGTCAGACCGTTTACCACATTGGGCTTGTTTTTCTTTTCATAAAATGGAGATCATTAAACCTTCAACCCGGGGTTCTAGTGAGGATAATGTTACATAAAATAATATTCCACAAATGCCTGGCACATGAAAGATGTTTCAGTAAGTGCCAGCTACTTGTATTATAATTTTAAGGGTTATTATCAAACTAGGACTCACATACCAAGCTAAGAAGTCTAGACGGATGGTGTAAGTCCCCGAAGGCTTTTTCCAGCAAGGAGTGCCATCGTGGGGGCGGGACCGGGTGTTTGGAGTCATTCTTCTGGTGGTTGGTGCAGTAAAGAAGGAAGAGAAGGTGTGAGAGGAAGAAAATCTGGGGTCAGTTCCTGTTTAGTTTCATTTAACTGGGCTTCTCGAGAAAGTGTGATTCTTGACTTGTCCCTTTTGTCCTGAGGATGGGTTTGCCCTGTTCCTGTGGGCGTCATGGAGCCACTAGAATCCTCGGCAGGAAAAGACAGACTCACCCTTTGCGTGAGAACAAGATGGATGGATCTGGGGGGCTTGGGTCTGCACCTTTGTGTCGTATGGAGGCCTCTATGACAGCCAGATGAGCCAAAGACTTGAACTGTATTTTCCTCACAGTGAAAACCTTCATTTAGGTTTAATTATTTGAGGACCGAGAAATTAAATTCACCTAAGGTGTAGGACATTGGGAGTTTGGCATTGAGCAGATGCCCTTTTTCTGTGTGTGAAGTTCATTTGCTCTTGCAGAAAAAAGAAAGAAAGGAAAAGCTGAAGAATGATTTTTTTTTCATTTGATACTGAGCCAAATATATTTATTTGGGTTAAAATGTGTAACTCCCAGAACTGATAGAAAATTCACCAGGCTGAGCACGCCTCATGCGTGGCTTGCTGTAGAAACGCTAATGCCGCAGGGAAACTGTTATTTGGACTAATTCTCTTTCTAAGAGCAGTTGCTGTTATGTGAGGGAAGCGGGTGGTTTACAAAATCACCAGGCAATCTTGTTTTAGCCCTTGCTTGAGCGGCACCCCCGTAGTAGAAATCTTTCTCTCACATTTAGAGAGAGGGATGGGGTAGGACTCAACTGGGCAGGGGATAGAGGGAAAAAAGAACACAGACAGCTCTTTGGATAAAAGTAAGGTTTTTCCAAAGCCCTGTCGATGATGCGAATCTTGGGATGTTACAGAAAGCCAGATGCGTGGCCAGAAGCAGTCAGCACTCACTGTCCAGGGTTGGGTCCAGGACTGTGCTATTTGATGCCTGTTCTCCGCAGGCTGCAGCCAGTAAGTTGAAGAGCCTGAGACCACATGCAGCATCTGACTCCAAGGGGTCAAGCCGTGGGTAGGGCTGGCAGGATGGTTCCCCAGAATCTCACGAGGTGGCTGCGTGCTGGGGAGGTCGATACAGTTCTCGAGCTCGTCCTGGGCTCCAGAGCTTCTGAATCACATCCTTATCTCTCCACCCAGGGTGTTGTCCTCACGCCCAAGGCACTGGTGCACTCAGCCAGACCCAGAGACAAGAACAGCTCCCTGGGCCTGCCTGGATAGACAGCATGAGCTGGCTACAAAACCAGGGACCTGCCTTCACGGCTGCTTTTTATTTTATGCCCTGGGATGCCTCTGGCTGGGCTGGGGGACAGGGCTCCTGCCCCCCCCCATGCCTACTTGATCCAGAACTGCATCCTTTTATCTGTCTGACATACTGGGAGTCTGCCTAAGATTTTGTTAAAAATTTTTGGAAATCATTCTCTTCACTGAAAGAAGTAAACATCTGTGGTGAAGTTTTTCTCAGTTTTGAAATAAAGTTATACTTCCTAATTATAAAGGTAATATCTACATAGGACATGGAATCTTGGAAAAATACTGAAGATAAGAGAAGAAAAAAATCCAATTACTCAAAAAAGACTACCACGGTTCATATTTTTGTGTATTTCCTTCTAACTTTTTTTCCTGTTCATATTTTTATATGGTTCAGATGGTACTACATTAACCAGTGTTTTCATTCATGATTTTTTTTTTTTTACTTAAGATGATTTCTTTTTTTTTTTAAGATTTTTATTTATTTATTTGACAGAGAGAGAGAGAGCGAGCACAAGCAGGGGGAGTGGCCAGCAGGGGTAGAGGGAGAAGCAGGCTCCCGGCTGAGCAGAGAGCCCGACGTGGGGCTCGATCCCAGGACCCCGAGATCATGACCTGAGCCGAAGGCAGACGCTCAACTGACTAAGCCACCCAGGTGCCCCGACTTGAGATGATTTCAGAAGCATCTGTGATATGGATGTTTTTACTTACCTATTTTTTTTTTTTTAAGATTTTATTTATTTGAGAGAGAGAGAATGAGAAAGCGCACATGAGAGGGAGGAGGGTCAGAGGGAGAAACAGACTCACTGCCAAGCAGGGAGCCCGATGCGGGACTCGATCCAGGGACTCCAGGATCATGACCTGAGCTGAAAGCAGTCGCTTAACCAACTGAGCCACCCAGGCGCCCACTTACCTATTGTTTTGACTCTTACTGTTATTATAAACAACTTCGTACATAAAGCTTTCTCAAATTTTGGATTTCTTCTAAGGATTAAGTCTTAATAGTAGCATTTTAAACTTAAGCCTCTAGGTTATTTATTTACTTATTTATTTACTCATTTATGTATTTATTTTATCGAAGCATAGTTGACACACATTACTTTCAGATGTACAATACAAGCACTTGTGATTCCACAAATCTATATATTATGCGTGCTCACCACCAGTGTAGCTGCCATCTGTCCCCATACAACCCTATCACAATACTATTGACCATATTCCCTATGCTGTACCTTTTATCGCTGTGACTTATTCATTCCGTAACTGGAAGTCTGTACCTCCCACTCCCCTGCACCCATTTTGCCCATCCCCCACCTCCTCTCCTCTGGGAACCATCAGTTCTCTGTATTTATGGGTCTGTTTCTGTTTTTTGTTTGTTTGCTTTTTCATTTGTTTTCCAAACATCTGGGTCTTTTACATGTTTTTAGAAAATAACACAAAATTGTTTTGCAGAAGGGTGATACCGATTCACGTATGTACAAGCCATTTATGAAGCTGCCTGTTATATCATACCTTTACCAGCACTGGGCATTTTTATTTTAAAATTAATAGAATCTTGTGCTCACTTTGGCTGCACATATACTAAAATTGGAAGGATACAGAGAAGATTAGCATGGCCCCAGGGCAAGGATGACATGCAAATTCGTGAAGCATTCCATATTAAAAGAAAATTAATAGCATCTTGTTTCTTTGGTTATCAATGAATTTGAATATTTTTATGTTTGTTATCTGGTTGTATTTTTAGGGTGTTCTTTCTGAAAAAAACAATTCTGACACTTTGCTTTCCTACTTAGAAAGCCCCTGAGCCCCGGAGTGCCTACACGTAGGATAAAGTTCCATGGAGCGTGATGGGTATGAGCACATACATTTGAACCAGAGACATCTTTTCCAGCTCCAGTTTGCCATGCAAAATCTGTGTGACCTTGGGCCAGTCCCTTGATCTTTATTTTAATTCCCTCACCCACAAAAATAGGAAAAACAATACCAACCTCCTAGAGTCATCATGAAGATTAAATAAGCTGTCCTTTGTAAGGAACTCTGTAAAGTATAAAATATAGCTCTAGATCAGTCATTGTCATTTCTGTCATGACAACATACAAGACCTATCATGAGGGTGCCTGGGTGGTTCCGTCAGTTAAAAGCGTCTGCCTTCGGCTCAGGTCATGATATCAGGGTCCTGGGATAGGGGCTTCCTGCTCAGTGGGAAGTCTGCTTCTCTCTCTCTCCCTCTCCCCTTCTCCTGTGCACATTCTCTCTCTCTCTCTCTCTCTCAGTCTCTCTCTCTCAAATAAATGAATAAAATCTTAAAAAAAAAAAAGACCAGTCATGAGACTAATAGCCAACATGTAACGAGAGACTACTTTCTATTCACCACGCACAGTGCTCAGCCCTTTACATGTATGAACTCACACCAGCCTGACAACAGCATGTGAGGGAGATGATATCATTATGTTTCTTTAATAGATGAGGGGACTGAGGCACAGAGAGATGAGGTATCTTGCCCAAAATTATACCACTGGGAAGCAGCAAAGCTGGGACTTGAACCTTTCACATTGGGCCCCATCCTTTCTCTCAGGTCTCCTCACTCCTGAGCCACATGGAACTATAGGGTCTTCCCTAAAACACCATGCCCTTTCATCCCCGAGTCTTGGCTCTTGCTCATCCCCTTCATGAACAGGTGTCTCCACCCCTCACCTCAAAAGCACCTGTGCTTAAAGGAGCACCACCCTTTAAGATCTGACTTAAATGTCCTCTGCTCTGTGGTGAACCGCCTCCCCTTAACCTGGGTGGTGCTCCATGGTCACTTACACGTTCACCCCTAAAACACTTATCCCACTGTTTATGTGCTTGTGTGTGCATGTGCGCCTTTGCATTTTGCTTGTAGGTATATCTCCCCTTCTAGAGTGTGGACGTCTAGTAGGCTTCAATTTCTTTTTTCATGGATCCTTAATTCCGAGTATGATGCCTAAAACCCAGGAGATGCTCGGCATCTACTTATTGCACGAGTGAACAAATGGTGATCTTGTCGGCACAGTGAGGGGTGAACAGGTGAGAGAACTGGGAGTTTGGGGGCTTTCTGGAGGCCTTCACACAACCTTGCCTACCTGGGTTCTGCCTAGGACTAGTCCTGTAATAAAATAGGCTCTTCCTTTCATACTGGCCATTGACCCCAGCTCGCATTCTGTGCATAAACACCTGTGGTCCCCAGCTACGCTCCCAGATCACCCAGAGAGCCACAGTCACATGCTTGGAGGTTTGCATTCCTGCTGGTGGTGCAGGGGGCTGGGCTGCTTCTTATCAGCTCGCCTTGCACTTGATGTCCACAGGCAGCCAGAGGAGACACATCAGCACCTGTGTCAGCTCCAGAAAACCAGCCCTTTTTGAACTTGCTCGTTGGCAGGGGCAGATGGTTGTATGCAAAGGCACCAGAGGTGACCCAGAGCTGGCTGCAAAGTGTGTGTGGACAAGGGGAAGGACAGAACTCAGCTCCTGGGGTTTTCAGGCAAGCTGTAAGAGTGAGCGCAGTATGTAGGTGGGGGGAAGCCCAGAAAGAAATGCGTGGGGTCAGTATTTTAACATATTGTATTAGCTTCCCATTGCTGCTGTAACAAATTACTCCAAACCCGGTAGCTTAAAACAGCACAGATTTGTCCTCTTGCAATAATACTAGAGGTTAGAAGTCTGAAATGAGTCTCAAGGGTTCCAAATCAAGGCATCACCAGGGCCATGGTCCCTCGGGAGACGCTAGGGGATGACATTTTCTTGACTTTCCCAGCTTCCGGAGGCTCTTCTCATTCCTGGGCTTGTGGCTCTGCGTCACATCACCGTTTCTCTCCCTGCTTCTATCATCACATCCCCCTTCTTCCTCTTCTGTTCCAAATGTCCCTCTGCCTCCTTCTGATAAGGACACTGGTAGTTGTATTCAGAGCCCACCTGGAGAATCCAGACTAGTTGCCCCCTCTCCCAATCCTTCTGTAATCCCATCTGCAAAGTCTCTTACCACATTAGGTGACATTCCAGGCTCCAGGGACGAGGGCCTGGATGTCCTTGGGGACCCATACCCAGCCTACCACAAATGAGTGTCCCCGTGTGCTACCATGGTTCTCCCCACCCAAGAGTGAGATGCAGGGCCCACTCATTGCTTCCCTCCTTCAGCTGGTATGTGTTTGCCAGCCCCCACTCTGTACCAGGCTCTGTGGTACAGAGGTAGCACAATCTCACCTACTGGTCTAGAAGGGAGGCCAGCTGAAGAGCAAGGGCCTTGCAAGCACAGTGTGACAAACGCTACAAGAGAGGCTTGCAAGCAACAGGGAGGGGCTGTCGCTTCCAGTGACAGATGAGGGAAGGGCTCACGGGGCAGTGAATCCCCTGAGTTTATTCTGAATGGATGAAGAATTTTCCAGGTAGACAGCGTGTGGGGAGACAAGAGTCAGAGCAAAGGAAACAGCAGGGGCTGGTGTGTCGGCATGGTGCATTTGAAACCTCTAAAGTGAGAGAACGGGGAGAGCTTATCCACATATCTGATTTTCTGTGATTCTGTAGCTTCCACCATCCAAGGGAGATGTGCCCATGTGCCCAGCTCTGGACCACCCTCGGCCCCATCCTGCACTCCCGTGGCCTTGCTGCTGCTCATGAGAGCATCTTTTCACTTTCTGACTCCAGCTCTTTCCCATAGGGCTGCTTGGGAGGTGGGCACAGTCTCTCCTCTCCTTCCCAGGTGTGCCCGTGCACTAAGCCCCCTTGGCATCGGTTCCTCTCCAGCAAGCCTCCTGGTTCCCCGGGGCAAGCCTGTTAATCCCTGACTCCCTGCAGACAACTCAGCCTGCACAGCAGGTGGGAGCTCAGGTCCACGGATTATGTGGAATGATTCCATTGAAAAGCTCACAGGTAAAATTTCTGTAGAGACTGTGAACATTTGACAGTGAAGCTTGAGGAAGGCTGGGGCCGGAGTGGAAGCAAGATGCAACACTGGGTTTGCGGAGTAACACCTCTCCTCTCTCCAGCAGTATTTTATCGGCTGAATTAATTGCATGGGGGCTAGAAGCTCCTCAGAAATAACGAGGACAGTCCATGCATGTCAGAGAGGAGGGGTGAGAATACATCCAGAAGCTAGATTTCAGGGGAGACCACAGGGTTAGAACCCACCATGGTGGATGGAGGAGTCTGACTCAGGAGCATTGTGGGCCTCGCAATCTGAGGGCTGGAGGGGAGCATTGGTTCCTGGAAGAGTGGGGTACCTGTCTTTTGAACTCACCCTTGAGCCGTTCACTTTGGTGTTTGTTACAGAGGAGCAAAAGGCTTACAAATTAAAATCAACCTGTAAATAAAGATACAGCTTTAAGGGACACAAACAACGAAGTGTGGGATCCCCTGTAAAAGTGCAGAATGTAGAGGAGCGGGGAGAAGGAAGGGGGCCCCCACCCCAAAAGCCAGAGTGGTAGACATAAGTCATCAGGCAGGGGTCTAAGGCAGTGTAGGAGGTGAGGGGAGTGGGGAAGGGACGGAGATGGAGATGGCCGGGGGCAGAGCACAGCCACCAGTGGGGAAGTGGAGGGATGGTGAGGAGAATAAGGAAGCAGCTTTATAATCTCTCCCCAGAGTCCCTTCCTGCACCCCGCCTCTCCCCAGGCAACCCTAGTTTTTTAAATGAGAGTTGTTTGGTTCTACCTGCTGTCAAGGCTTTTGTGAGATTCAAATGAAATCAAGGTCAAGGTGCTTTGGAAACTTTCAGGTGCTTAGCACATGTAAAAGCAAATGGGACTTATTAAGGGATTGTAATAGGGAGTCATATTCTCAATTTGGTGGAGAAAGTGGTAGGAAATACAATTTGCTTTGAATGTGAAAGCTTTTCTTTTTCAATTTTTTTCATCCAGAAACATGGACAATTTTGATGGGATCCATGTCTCCATTCACTCACCCATTTATTCATTCATTTATGCAATGTGTGCATGTGTGCTTCTCCTGCTGAGGGCCAGGCCTGGGCTGGGTGTGGAGCTGCAGCGGGGACGCGGTGCCCAGAGTGTGCCCCCCACCCCCCGGAGGGTCTGCTGCACCAGGACTCCCTCCCAACGCAGCGAGGGGGGCCGCCAGGGGGGCCTGGCCTACCAGAATATCATAGAAAGGGCATCTCTTTCAGGCCCTGGGAGCCAAGGATGTCAGACCCGGTGAAATGCCGCCTGGCGATGCACTGGACTTTTTAAGGGCTGCTGACAGCTGTCGTTAGCTCAGCGTTAGGACAGGAGCTGTGATAATCACCGCTGAGTGACTGTAAACACTGAGCGTCCCTGAAGAATATTCAAAGCGGCAACTTGTTAGCTTTTGTCTGGGCTGGGGAGAGGAAAGGGAAGTTCCGTCGGGGAGAGCATTTGCCATAGTAAAAACATAAAATCAATCGTATGGTTCTAATTTAATTTTAATTCACATTTTTATACGTGGAGTTTGTTCGAAGGGCTGACATTTTGCTGTGAAAATCTATAAGGGCTGAATTGTCCTCGAATTAGAAGATTTTTAAAAGAAGTTCTTTGCCACTGGGTTGCAATTTGTTAAAACAAACAATAGCATAACCACGCTGCAATCGGATGCCAAGATATTACTGGACTCAGCGAAAATCAAGTAATCTTTTTTAGGTTCTATTCTCTCCCAACTAAGCTCCCCAGCAATGTCAGAAAATGACAAATTGCAGGATGAATCTAAGAGCAGTGCCTTCAAAAATACAATAGTTATACAAGCCATCTATTGTTAATGAAGAATATAATGCAATTTGCCTGTCTGTAATACAATTATGCAAATCAAAAGAGGAACTATCCCGAAATCTCTTTACATTCCGATTAAAATGAGATAATTTATCAAACAGAATATTACTGATTATGTTTATGTGTTGCACATTAATCCTGTTACAATAATGTATCCTTCTCCTAATGTAATGGATTTGTGCAATCTAACAGAAAATGACTTTTATACTATCCACAATTATAAAAATATTCAAAGCTTATCCATCCCAGTGCAATAGCACATGTCTACAACTGTACAATAAACCTTTTAAAACAAGCAGAGCTTATGAATGTAACCTTCATCCCAATAAAGATGACAGTACATTCAATTTTATTGTAGTCATTATGGGAACAACTCCATAGATGATAAATAGAAGGAGTAAATTAGTTTAACCTTCTTTATCTTTTTTTTTTTTTTTTTAAGAAAAAAAATGGGCTTTAATTGATGGCGTTAACGTCCCCCTCCCCATCTGGATCTTCCTTCAGTTGGTCAAATATGACATTATTTTATATATGAGAGATTTCTGGGAAATCTTTCATAAATTAGTTTACTCCTATTCTACCTCTTGGTAGGTGTTTGAACTTTACATTTCCATAAGGTCAGGAAATTTACACACCGTATCCTTTCCCATGATGTATGTATTCATGGGTATTGGGAAATATGTATGTTCTGGTTGGGAATATGGCTTCAGCTGCAGTCATCTAGAGGGGCATGGGAATATCCATTCTAACACGTACATCAGAGCCAAAAACTAATGAGTAGCATTGTCAGGAAAAACAAGAGCCCAAAAAATTGGCGAAGATCTCACTTGCACCTCCATTGCCAAGGATAATCATTTTTGCATTTAAACTAATCTCTTCCACCTTGAGGAGAGTCATTAGCATCTGACAGTGAGTGATAATGTGCTTAAATTTCACACCTCTTGGCCTTGTCTGCATTGTCAACATTTCCCACATTGCATACCTCCACACTAGGCATACAGGTTGACTTAAACAAATGTTTATCTTTTGTGGTGAAATTGTAAACCCCAGTGTTTTGCAAGTCCTGAAATTGTTCCCCTTGCCTTTAAACATCTTTAAGCCAGTTTTGCTGCAGGTTACACCTGAGGTATTATTTTCCCCACAATGCCAGGGTTCTCTCCCCCCTTCTGATTAGGTTGACCTGCCAAGTCAAGAAAAGACAAAAACTCTTTTTTTTCACTTCTAAACAGCTGATTGTGCACTCACACACACATATGAACACGAGGTACAACAGACAAATCTATCAGCCTTCACCTCAGCAAGATAGCATTTATTCCAACTGTAAAAGGGTACAAGTTCTCTTGGAGATATGGGTGAGGAAGGAAGGGGGATGAGGAAGGAAAGGGAGGGTGTCATTCATTGATGAGGGGAAAGGGAAGTTCCGTCGGGGAGAGCATTTGCCATAGTAAAAACATAAAATCAATCGTATGGTTCTAATTTAATTTTAATTCACATTTTTATACGTGGAGTTTGTTCGGCAGATGCAATCTTGGCATCCGATTGCAGCGTGGTTATGCTATTGTTTGTTTTAACAAATTGCAACGTGGAGATATGGATGAGGAAGGAAAGGGAGGAAGGAAGGAAGGGTGTCATTCATTGTTTAATAAACAATGGGTCTTGCAGTACAGGAGAGGCAGAGTTGGAACATGGCTTGTCGTGGCTGATAGGTATTCTCTTTTCATGGGTTTATCAGTTGGTTTGGAGAGCCGTTGACTTGTTTTCCCTCAAGTGTGGACTGTCTCAAGTGGAGACATTTGATGAAGGAGGAATGCATATTGTCCTGGGGCTATCTGGGCCAGTTTTGCTCCGCTGCTCAGGGGCAAAGGAGCATTTTCCACTCAGTAAGATTTCCCAGGCTAGAGCAGGGAGATCTGGAAGCTTCGACCCATTAAAAATGGGAACATTAAAGATGTAGTCATAACAGTGGAAGTAAGAAGTCTGAGGGACAGCACATATGGAAAACATCAATCTCCCTGCCGGCCCAGAAGGAGACCATGCCTCCCTTTCAGACCCCAGTGTGGTGGAGGGTGGACTTACAGCTAAGGTTTGGAAGACAATGGCAGTGAGAGAACAGGATTCTGAGGGTGATCTAGGCTCATCAGAGTCGTGCCAGTCTGTCTGAATGTGCTGTGGGCACAGACATGTGTTTGCTCTCACACAGTTTCTTTGGCTCTGAAAGATGTTTCCTTCATTGTCTCCAGCTCACCTTCATGTCAGAGGGGTCTAGGAATCCCAGTCCAAAGAAATTGTGTTGAGAGCAAACACGTGTCTGGTGGAAGATAGAACAAGGACATCCTGAGCAGGATGAACAATGGCAAAGAGTTCATTTCTGTAGTCAGTAAATATTAACCTAGTGCCACCTGTATGTCCAAGTAATGTTCTTGGTACTTGGTACATATCGGTGAACAGATAGACACAGATCTCTACCTTCATGGAGCTTACAATTTTAGAGGAACAGAATAGACAGTAAATGAGTAAACAATAAGTATGGTAGGGACGCCTGGGTGGCTCAGTTGGTTAAGCGTCTGCCTTCGGCTCAGGTCATGATCTCGGGGTCCTGGGATTGAATCCTGCATCAGTCTCCTTGCTCGGCAGGGAGCCTGCTTCCCCCTCTGCTTGTGCTCTCTCTCTTTCTGACAAATAAATAAATAAATAAATAAAATCTCAAAAACAAAACAAAACAATATAGAATGGTAGCAGGCAGCAAATGCTGGATTTAAAAAAAAGTAAAAAAGTGAGAAAGATCAGTCATGAATGTGGGGGAACGGGGCCTGCAATCTTAAAAGGAAGTACAGTTTTGTTGTCAAACTTAAAAAAATATATATTTTCTTTAAATAAAGCAATCTGTCTAGTAAAGGCCTCTGTTACCATGGGAATATGCAACTAATTAGCATTTCCATAAACAAGTGTGAATTTTGATACACAGGTCCTTTAAGGGTCTGTTGTCAACTGGTAACTTCCTAGAGTTTCCATCTGAAATAAAGATGTAAGAAGAAAATTTTGATTCCTTATTTGTTAGTTATTCTCTTCCACTCTGGACAATGGTCAATAGTTTTAATTGGAATAAAATATTCATAATTGGTTTTAGCCTGATTATGCTTATTTGGGGCAACCTAGCTCAGTTTCTTTAGAAGAAAAATGGTTTAGGGATCCCAAAAGATAGCATGAGGGACTATGCTTGCCTCCAAAGGTTCCACCAGTTTCTTGGTGGAATTTCCCGTTTTAGCTGAGGCTGTGGACCTTGCCCTGTGCCCTTGAACCAGACTAATGATCCAAATATGTATGTCACCAATGCTCAGTCAAATTGGTTGCAGAGCATAACCCTGATGCTGCAGTGGCCCACCCAGATCCCCATTTAGGGTGGAAGCACTCATTTCCCCAGCTGCTAGGACCATTGGCAGCGTCCAAGGTCACAGCCCCTCCTGGGGGCAGCCCTGTTCAGTGACTGGCCAGCCAGGGGGGATCATAAATGCCTGGTCCCCTTGCCTCAAGCAAGGACAGCTCTGAAGGGTGTCCCAGAGCTCCAGGGCTCCCCTTTGGGATGGCTGAGACCTCTGCTGGGCTGCATTTCAGTCCAAATTCTCCCTCTGCCCAACACTGCTTCCTTTATTTCCCCCCATAAGCGTCCTGCATGCAAATTGCCTTCCCAGAGTCTGTTTCCCTGGGAAACTGATATAAGGAACTTCATTACAGCTCTGCACGCAGAGAGCCGCTGCAGAATCAACAATTTATACTGATTCTGCCCTTGTACTTACACTCAATTTCATGATCTTTCTGCCAATTTCTGATCCTTTGTCTCTCTTTCCTATATCCAATTTCACCCTCCCTGTTTGGACTGCATGATGCCTTCAGCTTCCTGGGTTTTAATCTCTGCCCCTACCAACTCTGGCTTTTTCTCTAAAAATCTCATCCCTTCTAGCCTCAGCTACCAGGACATAAAGCTGAGGAACTAGCTTTCCCTCTCCCTCCATCCTGAGCGGCTGATTTCAGAAATGACTTTTCCTTACGGGTCATACAGCCCCCACTTCATCCAGTGGTGAGGCTCTGGCAACCTTAGGAGTAAAACCCTGCAACACACAACACACAGACACAATATGCCTGAAATTACAGGCTAGTCACAACATTAATGGGGTCATTCCCTTACAGACACTCTTGAGTTTATGTACACATACCGGTTCCCAAAGCACAGTGTACTTGAAACGAAAGTGCAACAATTGTGATTTTCAGTGATAATATTTTTATGATGATGGGCTTGGGTTTGAACCCCTGACTTAGAGGGTCATAACTGACTTAAAAATATACTTTGATTTTTCCTGAAATAATCCTCCTCTTGGTATAATAGTACCAAAGGGTTTTGTAGGCACAGCTTTTCCCGTGTTATTTATTCCAAATGAAACACCACCCAGTGTAAGTGACTTTTGGTGCCCCTTAATATCTCAAGAATTTTCTTCAGTGCCTGTCTGTCTAAAATCATCCACGGCTCCTGCACGGGTGGGTAAAGTTAGTGTCTCCAAAGAGTTATAAATCCAGTGTCCCCACTGAGCCCATTGTTTCAGATCCAAAAGTGTATGAATTGCAGCCCCAAGATTTTTCTTTATTCTTTGTTATGAAATAGGTAACCAGATCTCGCTGAATGGAAATCCTCCTTCGAAGACTATCTGGCATCCGACTCCACTTTCAACTCTTGCAAACCTTATTTTGGAAAAATGGTCATTTATAATATCAACATTTCTAGATCATGTTTTAAAGACGGTTACAGGCGTTTGGAGTAACCACATGCCAAAGCTGTCTACTTCTAATCTAACAACCCCCTAGGTTGAAACCAGAGAGAAACTTAGAGACAGGCGGCCAAGAGCCAAAATACTCTTGGGGGATATTTATAATCCCCCAATTCAACCAAAATTGTTTCCACTCAAAATTAATACTTGGAAACAGATTTTGAAGCCCAAATTTAGACTCTGCCTTCAGTTTCTTGGGCCATCGCAGAGCCAACTGCTTGAAATAAATGTATTTGAAGCTGATTGAACATTAAAATGATTGTCTGTTACATCGAAAAGATGAATAACACATAGTATTTAAAGAGATGACCATCTTTATCCCAGAGCTCTCATAGCCAAGGACCATGGGTTGGCTGACGTCCACGGCGAGAAAGGGTAAGTTCCAAGCGTGTGGACTATACCTCTGTTTACGCATGTGATTATCCCCCTATAGCTCGACTAAGACTCTCTTGTTTGGTGAACGTAGCAGCAGTTCTTATTTATGGAGGGAATGTGATATGCTGGACAAAAACGTTTTGTCCTTGGAGTTAGAAAATCTAGGTTCAGTGTACTGCTTTATCAGTTCTGAGTACTACAATCTTAACAATCTTTTCGTCTCTTGAAATCTCAGTTTCTCCAGATGTAAAAGGAGGTTAACCAGCCCTGCTCTGGCACGCTCTTACAGCAGTTAGAGGCTTAAATAATAAAATAAATGTGAAAGTGCTTTATCATTCTTCCAAAGTCACGGTGTTACTTGTGTTTTTTCTTTTTTTTTTTAACTTAACTTTTTAAATATCAACAATGCTTGCCATCTCAAATCAGAGTATCAGACCTTATGTAACCAGAACATTGCTGTGAATGCAGAAGCTTACGTATAAAGGAAATGGATTTCCCAAAGATGATCCCCTATATTGGACACTAATTAGGGCATTGTCTTTGTCCCATATCTCTACAAAGACATTTTTCTTAGATTTTTTTTTTTTTAAGATTTTATTTATTTATTTGACAGAGAGAGACAGCTAGAGAGGGAACACAAGCAGGGGGAGTGGGAGAGGGAGAAGCAGGCCTCCCACCGAGCAGGGAGCCCGATGCGGGGCTCAATCCCAGGACCCTGGGATCATTACCTGAGCCGAAGGCAGACGCTTAACGACTGAGCCACCCAGGTGCCCCTTTTTCCTAGATTTTAAAAGGTATGTCCTAGCCACTCATCACAACCATTTTAAAAGTTTGAGATTTTAATTACTCACTTATTTCCATATTCATGCATTTCACAGAAATGTTTTGAAGTTACGGGAGGTTCCAGACAATATTCTATGTTAGGATTGCCAGATAAAATAAATTTGAATTTCACATAAACAGTGAACAATTTTAAAGTCTAATGGTTATATTTTAAATTTATCCTCATAGTTAAAATTGCCCCTGGATCATTGACAACCCAGCCAATGTTTTAAAATACTGTGTTGGCCAAAACTAAAAACATATTGCATAGGACATATTTACGCTAAAGAGTCATTCACTGATTATATGAAGTTCATATCTACCTGAGCATTCTGTCTTTTGATTTGCTATATCTGGCAACCCTATCTATGTGCTGTGAATGTTGTGGTAGCTGCCCTCGGGCAGCATCCATCCATGGAGTCAGACAGACAACAAACAAGTGAACAAAAAAGCCAAGTAAGTATTTTGAACACAAATACAGCTGAGTAAGGAGACAGTGATGAGGGTGGCCCTATTTTAAAAGAGTGGAAGGGAGATGACTTGAAGCAGACATCTAAAAGCAGTAGTGAGCCATATAAAGCTACAGGGGAAGACCTTGTTGGCAATGAACTTGTCATATGTGAGGAGCTGTGAGGAGGCCATGGGACCAGAGCCCGGTGTGGGAAGAAAAGGCAGTATAGGTGAGAGCAAGGATGGAGGGTGAGGCCCCATCTTAGCACCAACAGTTTGTAGGCCAGGGGTTTTGTTTTCGTTTGGCTGTGACGGGGAGCCATGGGAGGGTTTTCAGCAGGGGCGAGATTTGATCAAGCTAATAATGGAACTCCAGGAGCTATGTGGGAAAAGAGGCTGCAGAAAGGCACAGGGGAGAGCAGGATGCGTTAGGTGCTTATCGCAGAGTCTCAGTGAAAGGTCATGGGGACTTCCACTAAGGTGGAAGCAGAGGAGTTGGGAAGAAATGCTTGGAGTCATGACCTCTTTCAAAGGTGGAGCCAGCAGAACTTGCTGTTGGGTTTGATATAGAACATGAGGAAATATTGGCATGAGCAATGGGATGAGTGGCGGTGCCATTTACTGAGATGGAGAAAAGCTCATTTGGGAAGAAGTGGGACATTCTGGTTTGGACATGTTATATATGAGGTGCCATTAGCTACCTGAGTGATGGCACTGGAACATGAAGGTAAGCATATAGGATGAGCTTGGAGACATAGCAGAACTCGTGCCATCTGGGATCTCACTGGCCAGAGCAAAAAACCTGGAGATTATTTTAACATCATTAAATGCCAACAACAGATTTTTTAAAATATGGAAATGAAGTAATTTAACTTCCATTTTAAAGGATCGCTTTATTGGATGAAAAGGAATTGGTGGGTGTGTACGGGGGTGGGGGTGCGGTGCGTGGA
The DNA here is from genome assembly GCF_029215605.1 of Mirounga angustirostris. NCBI lineage: Eukaryota > Metazoa > Chordata > Mammalia > Carnivora > Phocidae > Mirounga > Mirounga angustirostris. The sequence goes on along the minus strand of NW_026991711.1, from coordinate 95,932,365 downwards.
AATGAGCACTGTGAGTTCAGGGCTTCTTCCCTGAACAGTCTTGTGAGAGTTTAGATTCTTTTTCAAAATGTATGGAGTGAAGATTCTGAATTCCTAGCAAGTTCCCAGTGACACATATACGTCTGGTTGTGGACCATACTTTGAGCAGCAAGGTGATAGGAGACTATTATAATAAAACTGGTGAGAGATGATGGTGGTTTGGTGCTGGTGGGCATGGAGAGAAGTGGGCAGATGTGAGATGTAATTTGGAGGGAGAAGTGACAGGAGAGGTGTTGGATTATATGTGAGGGTTAAGGGAAAAAGAATAATCAAAGATGATGCTGAGATTTCTGACTTGAACAACTGGATGGGTGTTAGTGTCATTTACTGAAGAGTAAAAGGCTGGAGATGGTGCAGGTTTTTTGAGGGAGTGGAAGGGGAGTGAGGGGTTCGGCTTTGGACATGTTAAGGATGTGCCACCTATGAGACAGCCAAATAGACATGCCAGGTTGGTAGTTGCATACAGGAATCTGGAATTCAGAGCACAGCTCTAGGCTTGAGTATAAATTTGTGAATTAGAAACACATAGAGAATATTGAAAACCATGGGACTAAATGTGCCAAGCTAGGGAGAGAGTGTAGACAGGGAAAAGAAAATGGCCCAGGATTGAGCAGAATGCAATGCAGGTGTGTATATCATAACCCCCAGAACTAGATAAAAAACAGCAAAGATCGGGGGTCAAATCCTTCCAAGCTCACCAATGCCAGGCACGCAGATAAATGAGAGAAGAAGGCTGGTTGTAAGACAATAGGGAATAGTGAGGACCGTGGATCTCCCAGATGTGTATGACTCACCTAGATGGTAGCTACCATCCCACTCCGCCAGCTGATTGGTGCCAGGCATTAGGGCTAGATCCTCCAAGTTTGCAAGAGAAGCCAGAAATGCAGATTGTTTATGGGAAACCCTTTAAGTGTTGGCAACCAACCCAAGGCTTTCAAATACTATGCTGGCCAAATAAAATACATCAGTGGGATGGGCCTAACCCATGAGCTCCTGGTGTGCAAGCTTCAGCATAGACCCTTTAAGGTATCAGATTTAACATGAGCTGTTTTAATTACTATTGGGGAGGGAAGGCAGTGGCCTGGAAGGTTTATGACATGGAGGGATTTCCAGTTGTCCTGAGGTACAAATTTGAGTCATGGTCACTGGTTTACAGAGTTAGTGACTCCAGCTAGGCACTGAGCACCCACATCGCCACCAGAATTTGCAGTTCTCGACTCATGGTGATGTGTAATCCTCGTGCAGCAGAAAAGGCCAACTCACTGTTTTCGTGAGGAACGGTCGCATTCAGTTTTAGTTTAAGTTGTAAAGCAGTGAAAATTTGGCAGGGAGCTATGTATAGTAGGAAACTAGTTGGAAATGTGATTCAGGAAAAAGCTACCAGTCTTGATAAAATTTCCACAGCCACAGATGTGGAGGTTTGCGAAGGTCTCTAGAGGATGCTTTGGAAGATTTCTGAATATAAAAGAGAGACAATGTGCGGTCTAGTTGAGCACCTGAACAAGTTAAGGAACCTCCTTAATGGCAGCTCAGACCTCCTATAAATTAAGGGCTCAGGTGAAAAGAAGGACCTTCTCAGAAAAGGGAGACTTGTATTTGGTAACGAGGTATATGGATGTTCACCTGTGTGTAAATCTTTGCTCCTCTGGGTCACAGCAGTCTTGGGACACAATTAAGGGTGTGGGTAATAAACCCAACTGTTTCTGACTTGAGGTGCCCCAACCAATGTCTTCACATGGTATCCAAGCTTTCCTTCACTTCCTCCACCAAGTTCTCCAAGTACGTGACACACCAGTACACAGATGGTCCCTCCGGTTAGCAGCAATATTCCTGGTCTATGCTCCTTATCATGGTGGCCCCAACTTGTGATTTAATGGTCAGCACCACTGGCAAAAAGAGACTGAGGAGGAGCTTACCACTGGAGAGAGGAGGCCAGTGAGAACACCCCTCCCACCCACTTCACTAAGCAGAAAATTATTCTCTCTGCCTCACTATCCTCATCTGTAAATAGAAATAATAATACAGATTTAATAGGGACAGTAGTGCCCCACTGTAGTGACTGGTATTCAGTAGGTACTCAATCATTTTCCTTCCTTCCATTTCATTTTCACATTTTCCCCAAATCTCAAAGTCTTGGATTCCAAATTGTGTATCTCCAAATCCTTCCTCTTTCAGAAAGCCAAGGGAAGGATAGAGGAAGATGACCCCAGAGTCCTACCCCAATATCCCAGCATTCTCTAGGTGGGAATGCACAATGATTTTTTTTTTTTTCCTGGAAACCTTGACCCTTGCTACACTTAATAAATCAATTAGTAAGCATGGCCCATTTATTCTACAAACTTTTACTTATTTACCATATGCTCAGTGTAAGACGTGATCTTGGCCCAGGAGGGGCGAGCCATCCAATGGGGAATATTTGACTTGTAAACAAAAAGTGCCATAAAGCATTGCAAATATGCATTGGGTGGCAGATGTTGGAGCCAGATCACCCTCACATCTGGAAAAAATATGGATTGCAACATTTTCTGAGCAATGTCTTCCTCCAGAGCTCTGTAAAAGTACTCGGCATGCCGGGTACACAGGGCATGATGGTGTCCCTGTGTTGCCCTTAGGCCTGTTGAGGCCAGTCTTCCTTGCAGCTTGGTTAGTCCCTCTCCTACTGTAACAACAAGGCAGGCAATCGTGTGGATCACGAGGTCCAGTCTCTCCACGTGTCATGCGGTGGTATCCATCTATGTGAATCTCGTTGTATCAAGGGACAGAGAAGACTACACCAGCTGGTCTTGAAGAGGGAAGAGCCAACCTCAGTCAGAAGGGGTCAGGGCTGGGAACTGGGTACCATGTGAACAGAACATATGACTTCCCTCTTGATGTTTCCTGAGGGAAACTCCGCTTTCCCGCCTGACAGGGCTGGGAATGAATGGCCTGCAGACTCTTGTTTTCACACAGTACATCAGGTCTAAGCAAAAGGTTTGTGCTGCTGCCAGGCCAGAAAGTGATGGCTCGGCGTCATTTATGGAGGAGAGGATGTTTTAAAGCAGACCCCGGCTCCCTGAGAGCTTTGGATGGGGCCTCCCGGGACATCTGGTCCCCGAGGCCCATCCAGTGCCGCCCCTTCCAGGCAACTCTCAGGGCTGGGGAATGCCTTGCATGCTTCAGACATCTGGGGTGTTACTCAGATCCTTGCCCTCCACCTCTTAGTGAAGAGAACTGTGGTCTATAAATGAAGATTAAAGAAAAATAAAAGCTGGTCATTTATCTGAGCAAGCATTGCATGGGCTGCTTTGTCATTAGAGCTTTCCAGGTCTTAATACTATTGGTTATTGTCTAGCCTGGCCATTAAACGGTCAGCCTGACTTGAGCCACCAGGCAGCAGCCAATAAGGGCAAATGCTCAGCACTCCCCTCTGGACCATAGACTGCATTCTGGACCCCTTTGTTTGGCCGAGCTTGAGTTCTCCTTCAGACCTCCTGCTCGTTGTCTTGGGTCCCAGGACCCACATTCAGTCTTTGCTTTTACTCTTCAGTCTGCCCTTCTAGTGCAGAGTTTGCTTTCCTCCTCAGATGCCCTGCACACCCCAGTCCTTTTCACCCTTCCTTTCCAGCCTCCACTAGTGATACTCTCCCTTCCTTGTGCCCCAGGATATCCTTGTAATCTGTCCTGCCTGGACTTGCTTGTTGAGGCTGCCTTATTCTTCCAGATCTTTTCTGTCCTCTTCTTTGAGTAATTTTTTTAGGTATATCCTCAAACTCTAGGTTCAACAGGTGCCAAATCAGACTCAAAGAGCCCAGACAGAAAATAAGTAGACATGTGAGAGTGGTGAGGACTGGGACAAACTTCAGGGCTCCAGGTATTGTCACCCTCTGGAACCAAGGTCCTGTGATGCCAGTTCTGATTTTCAAAGAGAAGTCAGAAATGTGATTTTTTTGCAAATTTTCCATGAAAACGTCTTTTTAAGTTACTATTTATGCATGTTAAAAAAAAAACTCTCATAGTATGAAAGGTTTATGAGAAAAAGAGTACCTCCTACCCTACTCTTCCCTACCACCTGTAACTCATTTAGCTGTTCTGGTATTTAATTTATTTCTTGATTTGTCAATTTTTCACAGTATCTACCAACTTCTAAATTTCTAGTATGGTAGTTACATGAATTCCTTCTCCCACTTTCTCTTCCTTATCATCTCAATACGATTATGTCATAATTGTTGGTTATGTCAATAGTCAACTTTAATATTATTATCACTGTATAAAAACTAGTAGGCCAAGAGTTCACTATGATTACATTTCCTTTTTCAAACATCTTTTATTTTTTATCTTTCCTGGATTTAGCTGTTGCCTTGTGATTTAATTTCCTTGGTTTTCTATATGCTTTTTGAATGTAGCGGAGTTTTTTGGGTCATTTTCCTCCCAAAGATTTCAACAGCTCTTGCAAACACCCACCAATATTATTTTCTATATTGTGAAATGTGTTGATTCCATTTTTTCTTAAAGACTTACCCATTCTCCTGTTCCCTGTCTGAATGAATCACTCTTTAGGCCTGCCACATAAATGATATCCTGAGATTTCCCTTTGTGACTTGGAAGTGTTGGACCCCTATATTCTTTCTTGATTTATTCTTTATTTTGTTTTTCCGGAGCACAGACTCCAGGCCCTTCCCTAGAAAGGGTTCATGAGCAGTAATTTTTTAATCCTTACTTGTCTAAAAATGCCTTTCTTCTATCTACACATTTGATTATCTTAACTAGGTATAGAATTCTGGTTTGAAAATTTGAAATAATTTTCCTCAGAATATTGAAAGCATTGTTCCATTGTCTTTGAATTTCTTATGTTGTCATTTCTGATTCCAAGTCTTTATTAGGTGATCTGGTATTTTGTCTTCCTCTTGACTTTTGGTATTTTATATTTGCCCATGGTATTTTACATTTCAGTTATGAGCCTTGGTTCTCTTGCATTCATTGCATTTTATATCTGATGAGCCCTTCCAATTTGGAAACTAGATCTCTTCACCTTCTGGGGCATTTTCTTAATTTCTTTTTTTTTTTTAAGGTTTTATTTGTTTATTTATTTATTTATTTATTTTAAAGATTTTATTTATTCATTTGTCAAAGAGAGAGAGAGAGCACAAGCAGGAGGAGCTGTAGAGGGAGAAGCAGGCTCCTCACTGAGGAGAGAGCCCGATGTGGGGCTAGATCCCAGGACCCTGGGATCATGACCTGAGCCAAAGGCAGATGTTTAACCGACAGAGCCACCCAGGCACCCCCACTTTCTTAATTTCTTTGATGATTTTCTTTCTTCTAGTTTATTTGTTCTCTTTTTCAAGACTCTCTATGAATAATGAACCTCTTGGACTGAAGTCTTCAACTTTTAAATTTTTCCCTGTTCTCTCATTCTCTTTTGTCTTACTTTCTACACAATTCCTTCATTTTGGTTGTGGTTTTGCAGTGTATCAGCTTGGTTCATCTGGACTGTGTTTTCTGGAAACCTTCCATGGGTGGTTCCACAGTGTTGATTTTCAACTGTGTCAACTTGGCCGCACTGGAATTCCCTCTCCCCAGATCACCTTCTCTATGGTTTAGCATTCTAGCCAGCCCAGTGAGAAGTTGGTGTGAATGTGGAAATTTGGAAGGTGGACATGAAGCAGCAGCCATCACATGCTGGAGCTCATGATTAGAGATTGTGAGTGGTGAGGAGCAGACAGAGGTGCCATCAGGTTCAGTGTGCTCTCTTCCCCACTCCACACGGTCTTACCCTCTCAGTGTCCAGCTCCTTTTCCCTATTTTTGGCTCCACTGCCCCACAGTGACCCTGGGCCCACCTGCAGATGCTTGGCTGCAGGAGCAGGGAAGAGGCAGCAGCTCTCCATGAACTTCTACCCTAGTAACCCTTCATGGCCCCCCTCCAGAAGCTGGCCATGCCTGAAATCTCCACCTCGTCCACCTGCACTCATGCTTCAGGAGGCCCAATTAGGGATTCTTCCTGGATCCTTTAACTCCCTTTTTGAGACTTCCCCAGCTCCTCCCACAATTGGGTAAAGTCTAAATTCCTATAAGAAAAAATCCCTCACTTCATAACACTCATAGTAGTTCTGCTTCCCTGTGTGCACCATAACTAATAGAATATCTAATTGAATTTTTTACTTTGGCTAGTTTAGTTTCAATTTCCAGGTGTACTTTTTTGTTCTGTGATTGTTCTTTTGCTGTTTTTGCTATTTCTGTCAACAGTATGTGTACTGGGTTGAACAATGTGTCCCCCAAATTCAGGTCTACCTGGAACCTCAGAATGTGAGCTTATTTGTAAATAGTGTATTTACAGATATAATTAGCTAAGTTAAGATGAGGTCACTGGATTAGAGTGGGCCCTGAATCTAATGACTGGTGTCATTATAAGAAGGCCGTGTGAAGACACAGAGAGAGAGAGAGACAGGGAAGAAGGCCATGTTACAACAGAGGCAGAGATTGGAGTGTTGCAGCCACAAGCCAAGAGGTACCAAGGGTTGTCAGCAACCACCAGAAGCTAGGGGACAGGTATGGAACATGTTCTTCCCCACAAAGTGCTGGCACCTTCGTTTCAGACATCTGACTCCTGAACTGTGAGATAATACATTTTTGTGTTTTAAGCCACCCAATTTGTGAAAAAATTTTAATGGCAGCCCTAGGAAACTAATCTAATATCTTTTCATGTTTCAGATTATTGATTATATTTTTTAAAGTTTACTTCTGATTCCTGCATTTTATTTCCTCCAGGTTCTTTTCTTCACTTGTTTATTTATTTGTTTGTTTGTTTGTTTGTTTTGTGGTCTCTGACTTTTCTGTTGGTGGTTTCTTCAAATTACTGGTGACCCTTGTCTGGCCTTCCATGTTTAGGAGTGAGGCACCTGAAGTTAGTTGGAAGCTCTGTGTATTAGCCTGGTGGGCTTCTCTGCAGAGCATTTAAGCAGTGAGCTACTATTTTCACTGAGAGAACATCTAATGTCAACCTATTAACCTGGCTGTCTATGAGACCCTTAGGTTTATCTCAAGAATTGTCCTCAAACATCCTACCTTGTAACCATAAGCCAAGCTACTGGAATTTTTAAAATAAGGAAGAATAAAGTATTGAAAATACCGTCATGGACAGATTTTCACTCAGTTCCCTTATTTTCAGCCCTATGTCCCAGCAACTCCCACACCAAACTGTGCTTGTGTCCCCAAGTCTGGAGATTCTCAGATTTGATTTCCCCTAAGAGAAGGCCACGGTCTCTAGGCAAGGGGCTTGGCAGGGAGGGATGACTGGTTGCCTGGCTGCTCAGGGTATTTGGAAGGCAGGAGCTCCAACTATTCCACGTACAACTACCGAACTAGTTACCCTGGCATTGGTCTTACATCCCATGTCTTCTTTATGAGGTTTTACATTTGGAAGCCTTGAGCCTTTTCAAGGGTGTTCACGGCAAATTGGATCCCCCCTTTTTTTTTTAAAGATTTTATTTTATTTATTTGACAGAGAGAGAGACAGCGAGAGAGGGAACACAAGCAGGGGGAGAGGGAGAGGGAGAAGCAGGCTTCCCGCGGAGCAGGGAGCCCAACACGGGGCTCGATCCCAGGACTCTGGGATCATGACCTGAGCTGAAGGCAGACGCTCAACGACTGAGCCACCCAGGCGTCCCAAATTGGATCCACTTTTAATAAGTATCATCCTCTGTGGGTCTCCAGATTGAGCCTCCTCCATTCTAAATCAATCATCCCTCTTCCATCTGCCCCGAAGTCTGTTGGAAGTTCTCATTTGCTATTGTCTCCTGTCCAGATCTTTTGGTCTTTGTGGCTTGAAATCTTTTAAATTTTTCTTTCCCTGTTGTTTTTCCTGGTTGGGAGAGAAACTAAGTACAGATGGTCAGTCCATCCTGTTAAATCGAAAGTATTCTTCCAATTTTCAAACGATAGCTCACATCTTAAAACAAAACAGAATCTTAAAACAAAACAGAAAGCAAGTCCAACAAAGAACAGTCAGGGTCCTTTCTGGCCTGTGGGTGTTTTGATCTCTGCCAAGGGCTCACTGTGGAGAAAAAAACAAAGATGGGGTATAAAGCCACCATGGCAGTGGCAACGGGGCTGCCAGTATCAGGAAGGCACCAGAAGGAGAGGGTAAATGGGCCACTCTGCGGGAGAAAGAGGAGCAGCAGTGCTTCCCGGCCTGGGACCCAGTATCAGCAGGCCTAGACTGAACCTGCCAGACAAACTGAGGGAGTCGTGAGCCCAGGAGTGCTGGACAGGCCTCTTGGCAAGAGATTTTATGGGGCTGTGTTCATTATTGATTTCTTTATTACAAATGATCCCAGATTTAGTGGTTCAAAACAACGAACACTTATTATCTCACAGTCTGTGGGTCAGGATTTCAGAAGCAGTTTGGCCCATGGTTTCTCATGAGTTGCAGACCAGATGCTGGCCAGGGCTGTCATCAATGGAAAGGCTTTCCCGGGACTGGACGACCTGCTTCCAAGCTCACTCATGTGGCTGTTAGCATGAGGTGTCACTTCCTCCCTGGCCGGTGGCTGAGGCCTCAGTTCATTCATAAGTCTTGTGTCCATAATGGGATGGCTGGTTTCTCTCAGTGAATGATCCAAGAGAACAGGAAGGAGGCTGTAGTGCCTTTTATGACCTGGTCTCCCAAGCTGAACATCAGCACCTTCACTGTATTTGTTGGAAATGAGTCACTAAGTTCAGATTACTCATGGGAAAGGGACTTAGGCTCACTCTGAAGTAAGAACATGAAGGAATTTGTGGACGTTTTAAAACCACCACATGGGCCTCTTTGGATACCTTTTCCTTCTGTCCTTTTTTAATCTCTTCTCTTTTTACTCACCTTATCTTTGGGATGAGTATTTTCTGCTTAGAAGTCCCCACTAATTTTGGGAGGTGGGAACAAACCTACATAAAGCAGATTATCTTATTTAATCATTACAGCTATCCCTTCAGAACTTTCTGAGGTACGTACTGGCCTCATTTACAAAGTTCATGCATTCATTTAACTAATATTTCTCGAGCGCGTGCAATATTTCAGGCTCTGTGCTGGGTGCCCGGTGGGGTAGAGTGCTGAACAACACTCAGCGTCTGACCTCACCTATGTTCTCATGCCGTTTCCAATTTTGGGGTGGGGGAGGTGGGTGGGGACTTAGAGGGAAGTCGAGATATGTGCCCAAGGTCATAGAGCTGATAAGCCACCCTATACTGCCTTCGTCAAAAGGAGGGTAATAAGGGCAGGGACTGAGGGCAAAGAGGGAGAGGGTTTCTTCTTGGCTGCCCAGCACTACTCACTGCCGAGGAGAGAAGGAAGGGATAGGAGAGTCTTCAGGCAGAGAGGAAGCCATGCAAATGTCAGAGTGCCTACTGGGTCAAGGCTTTGGGAAGCAGACTCCTTCAACCCAAGGAGTCAGCCATATGTGTGTCCTGGGAAGGACCGACAGGACAAGAATGGTTTTGGTCTTCCTCACATCATCTGTGCAGACATCTCTCCCTTCTGCCTCCCATGGGACTTGGTCTGGACTTTTTCCAGCCAATGCATTCAAGGACTGAGCATCCTGTGACCTCGGGCCTCAGAAAGAGATCCAGGGTCAGTCCAGATGCTAACACGTGCCGGCATTCGGGGAGAAGCTTATTACAAGTTTGGAAACAAAACTTGGACAGTCTCAGGGGATTAGAGCAGGGGCTCAAGCAGAAGGGAGACATTCCAAAAGCCAGAGTGAAAAAGAGGAAGGAACACTTGAATTTCCAGATGGGGTGGGCTGATCCTGGAGCTGTTGGAGCCTGGGTGGCTGTTGGGAGCTTTTCTGCTCTGTTGCGGTTGTAATTACAGCGTCTGAAAGCTTGCGTGACATTGCTAATTTTAGAGAAAATAGGACACTGATATCTGTAAGAACACTCAGGCTCAGGTGGCTGATTAGTGCTTCCACGTATCGCAGAATCAAACCCAGAAATAGTGTAGGCATTAGGAAATATTATTATTAGAAGAATATTCGTAACGACGGAAATGAAAAATGTAAATGCCAACTCTTTAGAGAGGTTTAAAGAGATTAATTGGAATAATAAAACAACTGGAAGTCAAATTGGTTATGGAACTGTGCTTCGAACTGATGAATTCTATTTGAAGTCTTTTTTCCTTTGGCACATTCTTTTTTGGCTCAAATGTAAAAATAAATTAGTGAAACATCAGTGAGTGAGCTTCTCGAAACCATGAAGGACTGTGTGATTTGCGATATGCTGACCAAGTATTTCCCATTCGCTGTAGGAAAAAAAAAAATGTTCAAAAGAAAGAAAGCTGTGAGAGGAAGAGTGTAGGGTAGGTATAAGGGCAAACTTGTGGGCAGAAAGTGAGACCCAGAAATGGGTTATCAAAGATCATTTAAGAAATAATTTCTACAGAGAAACTGGAGATGCCGGCTTGAAAACAATAACAGTGGGATAGTCTTATGACCACAACTAGAAATACTGTCAACAGGAAGAGGGTTTTCAGACCCAAAAAATGAAATAATGGAGGTGGGAGATAAGAAGGGAACAGTGTTTAGGCAGGGCATAAATAATGCACGGTCTTATTTGTTTGTTTTGACTACGAGAATAATTCACACGCAAAGAGTGAAATTAATCATTATTGTCAGGGATAATAGCCTGAAACAAATTTGACCAGAACTGTGTGTTATAGCACATAGATGCAGGCTAAAACCTTATCACGTTCTCTGACATGGCAGTGGTCAGAGTATAGTCTTAGAGTTTGTAAGTTTAACTTTCAAGAGGGCTGGGAAGACTAGGAACTTCGCAGCCAACAGTGATGGGTTGGAATCGCGTGAGTTTCTGCCCACTTTATTTTGCAGCATCCCCTGGTACCTCTGTGTAAGGAGAATTACAGTGTTAACACTTCGGGCTTGGCGAGATTGATGAGGCCATGTGTGTACAGCCTCTTGGCACATATTACACACCTGCTGGTATGTCTTCTTTCCCTGTACTTGAAGGGAAAACCACTTGTGAAAGGGAACTTACAATGTGATATGTTGCCATCACCTAAGCTGCCTGGGCCCCAAGCCTCGGGTCTGATCTCCAAGGTTTATGTCTTTTTTTTTTTTTTAAAGATTTTATTCATTTACTTTGACAGAGAGAGACACAGCGAGAGAGGGAACACAAGAAGGGGGAGTGGGACACACACACTTTTTTGTCCTGGCAAAGGCTTCCCAATCAGAAACCGCATCAGCCACAGGAAGCTTTCTAGGGGCAGGGAGTGGGGCAAGGTACACTTGGCCTTCCCGCAGAGCAGGGAGCCTGATGCGGAGCTTGATCTCAGGACCCTGGGATCATGACCCGAGCCAAAGGCAGACACTTAACAACTGAGCCACCCAGGCGCCCCTCCAAGGTTTATATCTTGAGCAAGACTCTGGAAAATCAGAACTTGGCCTATTGGACTGTCCCTAAGCTTGGGAAAGCTTTACCTGGAAATCCAATACCAAAGTGTTCTGGATTTCATGCTGAAGATATTAAAGGGAAACTATTAGAATGATTAAATGAAAATAGAATATGTGCTAAATATCTGTGATTCTTAGACAGTAAAATTACTAAGTCATTAATCATATTTTATAAAATATATGCAGACAGCCTGGCTCTAACCCTTACTGGCTGTGTGGCCTTGGCAAGGTCACTAAACTCTTACTCTCCGTTTTCCCAGCTCTAAAATGGGGATAATAATAGTACCCACCACACAGCGTTGCTGAAGGGACTGAAGGAGATGATGTGTATAAAGGTGCTTAGTGGAGTGCCTGGCACAGATCGGGCACTGCATCAACACCAGATAAGAGGTAAACAAATAAAATCCTCATCCTTCTTAAAGTGTAAAGGATACGCGGAGTCTGTGCAGCCCTTTGGTGACTTTTGGCTCTCAGCCTTGGATATATAATTAATCACAGTACAACGAACTCTCGATTATCTGCACTAGTGAAGGGCAGAGGTGTAGATATAATAAAAAACAAGGGGCAGTCTAAAAGTCATTTATATCTTTGGCTTTGGAACAAAATCAGAGAAAGACACATGCACATGTGTGCACGTGCGTGCATGCACGTACACACACACACACACACACACACTTTTTTGTCCTGGCAAAGGCTTCCCAATCAGAAACCGCATCAGCCACAGGAAGCTTTCTAGGGGCAGGGAGTGGGGCAAGGTACACTTGGCCTTTAACAAAGGATATAAAGGATAAATAAGGCATGTTTTAAATTTTAAAAATACAGAATATACACAAATATAGTTATCATTACTGTTAATAATAGTTTACTTGCAGATTTTTGACAGTTGACTAAAAGCATGAATCAGAATGCAGGAAGCAAGCTGTTTCTATTCCAACTCCCTGGGACAAACCATGTACTTGTCTGCTGCTCCATCCTACCCAAATGAAATAGAATTTTGAGCTGATTACAGAATATGATTCACTTTTATATTCCTCTAACATACCTAACTAATATTGTGCTTGCCACAGAGTAAGAGGTCAGAAAACATTCCAAGTGCGAACTGATGTCTTTCTGGGAGATAGCTGTTTGGGCGAGTGTTGAATTTAGACCTGAGACAGAGTCCTCCACATGTCTGAGAATTCTCAGGCAGTGCGTGAACAGCTCCATTTCACCTGAGATGGTTTTCAGCTTTACATTCTTGAAGCTCGTGGCCCCTTCTGGAGGGCTTACCCTGGCTCTTTTGCTGAAATACTTGACAGTGATAGTGTAAAGGAGAGGGTTGGAGACTGAGAATGGTACAGAGAAAAGATGTACTAGCAGCCTCACCATGAAACCTGCAAGAATTTTCAGAATCCCCCCCCCAGGGGAAAATCCCCATCTCTTATTCACAACTTTATTCACTTAACCAACATTTGCTTAGCATCTCCTGCAGATCAAGTATTGTTGCTAAACACCAGGGAAATAGACATCCACGCATTGTATCATAATTGCTTATAGGCCTTTTTCACCTCCTGCACTCAACTCTGATTTGCATTGGCATGTGCCTCCTGTAAGTGCTTAACTGCTTGATTTTCTTTCCTTTCCTTGTTTTTTTCCCTCCTTCTTCTCTCTTTGAATATATAAGGGCAAGCTTGTGTCTTGTTCATCTTTGTGTCCCTAGCACTCAGTCCTTGACGAATGAGAGAATGAAGAAGTGAAGGGATGAGGATGCCACAGAGCCATTTTCTCAAGGAACTCATTGCTTGATCAGGGAGGCGGCATGTCAGTAACTGTTTGCAGAATAGTACACAAGGTGCTGTTACCAGGAATGGCTCAGAGACAGGGTCTTCATCTGTTTGTGTGGGCTGGGTAAGGCTCACAGAGGAAAAAATGCATGGCTGGGGTCTTGAAGCAGGCTAGGATTTAGCCAGGTTGAGAATGAAGAGGAAGGCATTCCAACAAAGATAAGAAGCCTGTGCCTTTGCAGGGCATGTCAACGTATGATCGGAGGAGAGTGTCTCCCGGGAAGAGGAGCGGGAGCAGGGGTGGGAGGATGGGCAGGACCCTGGGAGTCAGTTACCCCCTCGTTCTTACCAATGGGCCACTGTGGATTCCTGTATTAAAGGCTGATTGCTTGAACATTTCCCTTCTCTCTCTGAAGTGTAGGTGACAAATCCTCTCGAGGACAGTCTTTCATGCCTTTCCTTGGCTCTGTAGCACCCGATAGGGGTCAGGGCATGAGGCACGCACAGTCAGGCCCTTTGGCCAGACTCCTGATTCTCAAGAGAGGAGGGTCATCTATACCTTGCTCTTGCACTACTATTCGGCCACCGGGTTTTATAGGGTTTTGACAAAGATTATACCCTTTGTCTCTGTCTGTCTCTCGCTCATCATCCATCCATCCACGATTAAGAATAGCAGTCACACAGATGACCTATTTTTCAAAAACGTATGCTCATCAGTCAGTGGGGAAGATAGCAGCATTGGGGTCTTCCAACACATGACTTGCATTGGCGGGTGTCACCGGTGAGAGTTTAACTGCTTGATTTTCTTCCCTTTCCTTGATTCCCGCCCCCCTCGCTTTGAATGAATAAAGATGTCGCCGTTCTTCCATCCAGATCGCACTCGCTGATGCTAGCTATCTCAACTGTCCACCCAGAGATGTCATCTACTGGGGCAAACCACCCAGGGCTGGGGAGAGGAAGAGGGCGTGAGAGAATTTGCCCTTTTCTGTTTATCTGGGACCTGCTGGAAGGCCGCTGCCTCCCCTTTCTGTCAGCTGGGTCAGGAGGCTTGCTTAATATCCGCCCCCAACACGAAATATTTAGCGCTGGGCAGGCAAATGGAGGCGGGGGTGGGAGGAGGCGTGGAGGAGTGGGGGGAGGAGTGGAGGAGTGGGGGGAGGTGGGTGGAGATGCGCTGGGCTCTGTGTTGGAGCGTTGCCGCCCACAATGGGAGGGAGAGGAACAGAAAAGGCCAGGCACAACATAAATATTTCCTATTATGGAGAAACTAAAGTCACAATGGAATCTGTCATGCTTGTGATATGAGAGATGGACAATATTTCGGGACTGTTGCCATGCTGGCACCTGAATGGAGTTTATATTTTGTTTATGGAGCTGAATCCGAAGCCTTTTATTTATTTATTTATTTATTTATTTATTTATTTATTTATTTTTGGTCCAGCCTGTGTAATTCTTCTTCATGGGAGCTCGAAATGGCTGCGGAGCAGCTCAATATTCCATTTATTTTATTTATAAAAGAAATTCAAAGGCTGAAAAGATGAAGTAATTGACTTACTGGGATGACAGTTAAACCCACTAAATTTAATCTTATCCTCTCAAGTACAACATATCGCGCTTACAAATTATCACCAGGCACCAGGCAACCCCGAGCTCCTCACCTAATGCAAATGGACTGGAGGCCTCTGTTATTGTATTATCTGACTTTACTATCAGCATTAATCCGGCTTAGCTCACTTAATGATGCCACTTGTGGCGCTCTGAAGGCAGCGGAGAAGTCTATAAACTACTTCCATTAAAATGCAAATCGGGCCCTCGGAGAAAATCAGTGACACAAAAGTGGGCGAATCGGCCCCGCGCGGCCCCGGCTGCCGCCGCCCGCGTGATGCGGGGGTAATGACTGATGTGCTGATTATCCGGCCCGCAGCGGCCCGGAGAAAGGGAGCCAGCCTTGCTCGGCGCGCCACAAAAGTGCTCGAACAAGCCGGGGCATTTAATTTCTGAAGAGATTTATATTTTTTTGTTGTCAGGAAATGAACAAATACTTATCAATGTAAAAACTCCTATCTCCCATCTCCCTGCCAGGTTTTTCATACTGATATTATTTGCACCCCATAACACAGGAAATGAAAAATCTTCGCTGCCTTTTACCTCCGCCACTGTATCTTCACATTCTCTGCGAACAGATTGCCTTCTCCCCCCTCCCCAAGCCCCCACCCCACCCCCACCCTCCGCCTCCCTCCCGCGGTAAACAGAAAAGAAAACTTTTCTGGGCTCAGGATTGAGAAATGTCAAGGCTTCGGATTTTCCAGCCCCGGGGACTTGGGTTTCAGGGACCATGTGAGGGTTGCCTCCTCCGCCCCTGTTGGGGTTGGGGGGGGATTGAAAAGAGCCGGGAGGGCTGCGAGGACCCGGCGCTCAACGGTAACATCTGTTTTACTTAAGCAGCCTGATTCCGTTTTAGGATGAAAAAGTATTCCCTTTCAGCACGAGGAATCATGGGCTCTGGGTCTTGTATTGATTCAGAAGAAGGCCTAATAAAACACGAGCAGGTGATTTAGTTTCATATTTTGATTCCTCTGTTTAAACAGTTTCTCTCAAGTTCTCCTGTGTCAGCTCGGGGGATCGCAGCATCTCGGCTTTGATGTGGGAGGAACACAAGGGCCAGCCCAGCTTGGCCTCCTCCTCTCTTGCGGGTGATGCCCGAGTCCAAGGGCAATGCATTTCTCACAATCCCACAGGCAGCCAGCCCATCCTCTGCGGTCAGGCTCTCAAATCTGCAAGGATTTATGGTCCTTGCAGAGGGATCAATACTACATTTTAAATATTACAATACCTTTTATCGAGACGATATTACAACAAAAACATTTTCTCCTGTCATGGGACCCAATAAAAATTGATTTCGGCCATCTCATTGGTGGGGTCCCCCTGAGCTCTGGGTTTGCCACATCGGGGGATGAGTGGGCTCACAGGGCCGGCGGGTCCTGCCAGGAGGCCTGGGGCCTGAAGACCGGGGTGATGCAGCCTGTGATTGATACAGGGTGCCCCGGGGAGGACTGGCTGGGAGGTAATCTCCGGGGAAAGTGGGCTCAAATGGGGAGGGCCTGAGATTTATCATGAAGCCCTCAGACAGGGCCAGACCATCTTCTGTGCGAGCTTCAGTCCTCTCCAGGGCTGGCCTCCCTCGCTGGACAAGGCCCTCCCTGAGGGCACGAGCTGCGTCCGTTTGCTTTCCTAGGCCCTGCAGTGTAGGTCCCAGTATGTACTCCATGAGGGTTTGTTGAATGACTAAAAGAGTGGAGGAAGAGACAGTATTATACTCTTACCCTCTATCTCTGCATAGGCTCAAGAATCGCCTATTTACAGATACAAATGGATTATCCTCACACAGAGAGAAAGATTCCCTCAGGCCTTTTAGGTGTACTCGAACTTGGCCAGCCCTGCATGGTGCAAGTATAGAGTTGCACCTGAAGTTGTATCCTGGCTTCTTCACTGCATTGCTGTGTATCTTGAGAGCGTTCCTGAGTGGTTCTAAGCCTCAGTTTCTTCATGCCTGGAGAATCGGCCATATTGAAGTGTCGAGGTTCTGATGAGATGCTCAGAGGAAGCATCTAAGGTGAGACCCTTCTTCGGTGAGCTGGATGAGGTGTGGAGTGACAGGGGTTCCCAGGCTGCCTGTTACCAATCCATAACAGAAAACAAATGAATGCAAACCATTTCTTCAACTTTAAATGTCAAATCGTGTATTTTCTCTTTTCTTAAAACTTTGGCACATGTCTTCCTGTAAGTGGTTCCCATGTAATGAAATTGAATATATCCAAGTTTCAATGTGTTGCTCGTTCATTATCCCACAGATATTTATAACTCGCTCGCCACATTCCAGGCACTGAGCTAGGTGATGCGATACCGCAGCAGCAAGAAAGATGAGATCGGGGTGCCCAGGGGGCTTCAATTCTATGGGGAGAGGTAAAGAAAATAAGCAAATGAGTAAATAAAGACTATAATGGCAAATTGTGATAAATGCCATGAAGGAAATGGAGAGGGTATTGTGATAGGGAATGTTCTAGAAAAAAAATACTCTCATTTCTGGGTAATTGACCTGAACAGATGAGAGAATGAGTGTGTGTGTGACACCCAGCCAGCATGTACAACAGCTGGCTCCAGGTATCTCTTGCTGCATAACAAAACACCCCAAAACTTAGCAGCTTAAAATATCAACAACATTTATTTTGCCCATGAGTCAGAATTTGGGCTGGGCTCAGAGAGGACAGCTCATCTCTGTTCTGCTTGCCATCAGGTGGGGGATATCAAAGGCTGGGGCTTGGGTCATCTGGAGGCACTCTTATCTGCACATCAGGAGGATAATGCTAGCTCTTAGCTGGGACCTCAGCCAGGGCTGTGACTGGAACGCATTGCCTCCCCAACAGGCTACTTGGCTTCCTCATGGCCTGGGGGCTGGGTTCCCAGGGCCAGCGTCCTGAGAGAAAGAGCATCATGTGGAACCTTGTATGGCTTTTTGTGAACTGGCTTTGAAGTCCTGCTCTGTCACTTTTGCTGCATGCTGTTAACTAGAGGTGAGTCACTGAGGTTGACCCATATTCAAGGAAGTAGAAATAGACCCTGTCCTTCCAGAGGAAGAGTGTCAAAGAATTTGTGGATGTACTTCTAAACCATCTCCTCAAAGGGATGAGAAGCATTAATTTGGAAGATGTTATGAAGTGTACTTTACCTCCATGCATCATCTCCTCCCCCAGGCGATTGTCTCCCGTCTGGTCTTGCTCTTGTCTAGTCACCCTACCGTGGCCTCTGGACTAAACTTCTGGTTTTCCTCTGATTGTTTTTTTGTCATTTTGTCACTCTCTCCCTCCAGGACTCTCAATGGTCTCTTAGAAAAAGCCCAGGTTCCTTGTTCAGACTTCCAAATCCTTGTTTATCTGGCTCAGTCTTCTTACTTATTTTACTTCCTAAACCAACAGAAAGAGGCTGAATTTGAGGGTGAAACCACTCAGCTAGGTTGGGCCAAGTATTTTTTTACCTAAATGAGTCACATTGTGCGCTTCTTCGCTACTGTCAACACCCAAATTCTACTCACCTTTCAAATCTCAGCCCAAGCCTGCTTCTTGTAGGACATCTTCCCTGACCAAACCTGGCTGATAATAATAACAATGATAGCCACCATTTATTGAGTGCTTCCTGTATGTTAGCAAGTTCACTGTGACCTTTGTATTGATTGCCATTAATTCTCACAACAACCTTGTAAGTTGCTCATTGAACAGACAAGGAAACCGAGGCTTAGAGATTTACTGTAGGGTTACTCATCTAGTCTGAGGTCATTTGGGATCCAAGTCTAGCTGTGTGCTCTGAGTTTTAGCTCTTCCTACTAGGACATCTGCAAAAATCAATACCATCGTTACAAGGTAGAAAGTGATAAGCAGCTAAGTCATAAAGAAAAAGTACCTCGTGTTTCAGAGGTGAGTGGTCTTCTCACTCTCTGGGAGCTAAGCTATCAGGAACTTCCCTATCAATGAGATGCTGTCACAGAGCAATGAATTCCAAATTGAAGGTTTTTGTTTGTCTTTAGCTGTATCAGGCTCAGGGCCAGCCATGCTTTTAGGAATTTATTATCATGATTTCCTTAGGCCTCCCAATTACTAACTGGCAAGTAATACCTTAAGACCCAGGAATATTGAATAGAGAGAACAGTGGGCTAGGGGTTAGGCTACCTGGCTCTTTGTTCTACCTCAACAATTTTGAAATAAAGTTTTGTTGGGCTGGATTTAATGGCCCTCAATTCTCCCCTTTCCTGTATGCATGCCCCTTTACAATGTGTCTTTGATTCCTGTCCCATAACCAAGGAGGGAGCTGGAATCTGGACTGGCCTTGTGAACTTGCTTTGACCAACAGCATGGGGAAGCAGAGATACAGTGGGATTTCTTTTTTTAAACTTAATTTTATTTTATTGTGCTATGTTAGTCACCATACAGTACATCATTAGTTTTTGATGTAGTGTTCCATGATTCATTGTTTTCGTATAACACCTAGTGCTCCGTGCAATACATGCCCTCTTTAATAACCATCACTGGGCTAACCCATGCTCCCACCCCCCTCCCTCTAAAACCCTCAGATTGTTTTCAGAGTCTGTCGTCTCTCACGGTTCGTCTCCCCCTCTGATTTCCCCCCCTTCATTTTTCGATACAGTGGGATTTCTGAAGCTGGCCTTAAGAAATTAAGCTTCTGCTGCCCCTTCTTATGACTCTGCTCCAAGACTGCCCTGCTAGGAAGAGGCTGGGGTGAAGGGCCACATAGAGGGAATGGCTCCCGCCATCTCTGCTCTCCCAACCACCCTAGACTGAACCCTGCCCCCTTTGGAATGTTGCTGTGGAGGCGAGAACTGAGCAGCCAACCCACAGAACCTTGGGAAAGGTCACTTGTATTAAGTCACTTGGTTTAATGTGGTTGGTTACACAGGGATGGATAGTGGATCCACATGGGCATGATCCCGCTGGGGAAAGGGTTTTGAAGAGCCTTTAGAATACAGGTGTGGAAAGGGGCTTTACCTGTAGGAGTGACATGGAATGGGGTGGGAGAGAAGGCTTGTTATCTCTAGGAATTCGATAAAGTTGGAAGAAAACAGGCACGTGGAGGATGTTCAGAGCAGGAGTTGGTATTCAAATACTGAATGCAATAAGAATCATTGTACTGGAAAATTCCAGGACTGGGAGGACCTTCTGGAACCACATGGTCCAGGAATGGCAAATAGTTTTCATCGTTCTCCAACTCCAGCTGATTGGCAATGGCTGCCGGGAGTGCTGTGCTGGGAATTCTGAGGTTTTGTCTGTTTTCAACAGAAAAGGGGGCTTTGATTGATTTGTAATGCCTGCTGTGGGTGTGGGTCTTACTTCAGTTACTCTACTGTGCAAAACTCTTCACAGGCTGTCTCAGCACTTTTACCCATGCTGTATGGTCTCTTTGGAATGCTCCCCCTGCCCCATCACCATTTTTCTAGCTGGCTCATCCTTCAAGATTTGCCTTTAATGCCCCTTTCTTGGGGAGACCTGTCCTGCCTAAAGTAGAACTCCCTATTAATGCCTCTTGGTTGCACTTGTCATAATTTGTTGATATATGTTTGTGTGTCCTTGCATATATGTGTGTGTGTGTGTGTGTATTTGTTTTAATTACCCTTCTTCATCCCCTTCTCACAATACATTCATATAACGGCAAGCTTCCTTAGGGCAGGGCTATGTCTATTTTTCCCAGCGCAATAGGTGGTCAGTACTATTTGTTGGAATGAGACTCAACAGTCTCAACATGTTGAGAGCTGATACAAGACACCAAGTCTGGACTAATCCAATTTCCTTTTCTGACATGAAGTGGTAAGGTCACATTACTTGCTCCCACAGTCCATCAAACCACAAATTCCCAGTTTAGTGCCCCTTCTGAAACATCAACTCTGCAATCCACATGGATGCATTTCAAAGATTTTAGGCTCTGGGCAGGAAGGGGCTGAGACTGGGCTGGAGCAGGCAGCCAATAGCGACATAATCTACTGATGGGGAAAAAATAACGATCATCCAAATTGACTTAAACGTTGTTGCTTTAAGCTGAGGTTTGGCCATGCTCCTTGGTGCTCTTAGGTGATACCAAGTTGTGGGCATGTGAGGGGTATTCTGTCTCAGGCTTTGTCTCTGCCCCCATCAACACAAATGGAATGTTCAGGAGTTGAACTGCCATGTGGTTGTAGTACCCTGTAGGTCAGAGGGAATATATTAAAAGGATTAAGAGATTTTCATGGCCCCAAATATCTTTTGGACATTAATAGTTTGAATATAATATAAATTGAAGATGACAAATAAAATCAGGAAAGATATTTTGTCTCACTATCAAAATTAGAAGCAGTAAAAATAAATCAATTGACATGTGTCCAAAGCAATCACCCTATTTAATGTGGGAAGCCATCTGTGTTCACCCAGAACTTCCACCAAGGGCAGACCCATTTCACTCTTTGCAAATCCTTTTCTTATTAGAAATAACCAATGTTTCCCTGAGGTGAGTCACCTGCTCATTGGGCTAAAGACAAACTAGCTAAAAAGCACTTCCCCTAAATGTCTATTGAATAAGAAAAAACATTTTGGCAAATTTTTATGACAGCTGATTGATAATGACCATTTGTGGGCTTTCACTAGTAGTGCAACACTTTAAAATAATTCTACTATTTTCTCAGTCAAAACCTTTCTTCTTTCTTTATGGTGAGTGTTGTCTCCCTAGATCTACCCTCTAGGGCAGGGTTCTAGCAAATTTAAAGGACCCAACTGTAAATTTTTTTTTAAGATGTTATTTATTTATTTGATGCAGAGAGAGAGAGCACAAGTAGGCAGAGCGGTAGGCAGAGGGAGAAGGAGAAGCAGGTTCCCCGCTGAGCAGAAAGCCCTATGTGGGACTCCATCCCAGACCCCCGATCACAACCTGAGCTGAAGGCAGGTAGATGCTTAACCCACTGAGCCACCCAGGTGCCCCGCAACTATAAATCTTTTAAGCTGTGCAAGCCACCAGACCCACGTTGCAACTCTGCCACGCGAGTGTGAAAGCAGGCATAGACAGTACGTGGGTGAAGGAGTGTGGCTGTTTCCAAACGAATCTTATTTACAAAAACAGGCAAAGTGGATTTGGTCTGCAGGCTGTCGTTTGCCAATGCCTGCTTTAGAAGAACGGATTCCGTGCCTTTTATTCTGCTCTGAAAGATGAAAACTTCAGTTGCTGATTTCCAAAAATTGCCTCTTGCCTCCTAATACGTAATTAATATAACTGCAAAGTAGAGCCGAATTTGTATGCTTTTAAAGTTATTAAAACAAAAAGACCAAGCTCATTGTGCCGCTAAAATGAAGGAACAGTTTCTCATTTGAGAAACTGTTAAAAAATTAAAACGGTGAATAATTTCCAAATTCTGCTTCTATGCAGCAGCCCTCCTGCATTTGAAATTTTCAAGTAGAATAGATATTATTTCCCACTGATGAGCCACAAATGGGCTGAAGATATTTGCATACCTTTTTATACACAATATACACCAGTACTCTAGCCTCTGATTCTTCTTACCAAATTCCATTTAATTTGTCATTAATTAGTAAATTGTTATGTGAAATGCTGCAAAGCATCTTGGGTGAAGCAGCCAGCATGATGATTATTCTTCTGGAAGCTATCTGAAATTGTTACTACTGAGCAATTTCCATGAAAATAGAAGGGTCTTTGGAGCTGTTCTTTTAAAATAAGAATAAAATGAACCAAATGGGGGAGAACAAATAAAGGCAATAATAAATCAAGAACAAAAGACAGGAAACTAGTCCCCAAAAAAGTATCTAGGAAGAAAGTATATTAGCTTATTTTTGCAAAGAGTAGATGCTTCTTCAACTTTCCTTTGAAGATGCAATGAAAACAAAACAAACTAAAAACAAGTCCAAAAGTCAACCTTCAGAAGTCCACTTCCTATCTGCTTTAAGAATCTTCACATCTCTGAAAGCCTTTATCTAAGGTGGAAGGTGGAGGGAATCTTGGCAGAGTACAGGCAAGTTCAAGTTCCTTCCTTTTTTCTGTTACTCCCATCAGATGCAGTTGCAATTTCAGAATTTGCTTTGAGTGATTATCATTGTTTATCTTCCTTCCTTCCTTCCTTCCTTCCTTCCTTCCTTCCTTCCTTCCTTCCTTCCTCTCTTCCTTCCTTCCTTCCTTCCTCTCTTCCTTCCTTCCTCTCTTCCTTCCTTCCTTCCTTCCTTCCATCCTTCCTTCCTTCCTTCCTTCCTTCCTTCCTTCCTTCCTTCCTTCCTTCCTTCCTTCCTTCCTTCTCTCGCCTTGCTTGCTTGCTTCCCTCTGTTTCCTTCGCTCTTCTTCTTTCACTTAAAGCCAGGCTGGTCGCATTCTCCAAATAGATGGGATTTTTCCCTTCCAGTTCTTTCCAGTGTTTAATTCCTCCTTACTGCCACCTCCATAACCAAGCTCAAATGAAAGGCGAGCCTCTTTGACCCTCTGCCCTCCCTTTCCTGCCTTCTCTTCTCCTGGGTTTCAATGGTTGATTGAACGGTGTGTTAGGTTCACTGAACTTGGTCTTGGCTTCAGTTCCACCCAGAGACAAAGTCTGCTTCCAGGCCAATTTCCATATGAAAGCAGCCGAGATCTCTTTCCCCATTTTGGAATTCCGGGCAGCACCCTGGGCTCGCTCTTCTCAGACTCAAAGTTTTTACCCAACTTTTCCCCACCCCCATGTTTCAACCCACCCCTAATCTCCTCCCACTCCTGTTTCTTGGGCCACCAGATTTCCATTTCTTTCAGCACACCACTGTGGCCCTGGGAGAGTGTCTGTGAACCCAACTCAAGAACAGCTTGCTTCATGTTTCTCTGAGGCGCATGACGTAAGAGAGGGATTTGTTTACTAGGGTTTGAGATGGGCGTCAGGGAGGCGGGAGGTGCCATGCTGGACGGTGAGGGAGGGGCGCGTGGATGTTTGCTAGGGCTGACTTTATGAAAATCCTAATTTTCACTGCCAACTATTTAGAGACAAATATAGCCCCATTAAAGAATTTATCTGCTTGTCTGTAGATCTGCTTTGGGTCTTAGGCAAACTGCCTCCAAAATTTCTACTTCCAAGATGAGGTTTTGCCAAACTCGAAAACGAGAACAAAAAAGATGTTGCTCCTTTCCATTGTGTTTCTGGTGTAAGTAAATGGCCTGTCCGGACCTTTAAAAATGCCATTGGCAAAAATAGTATCTCCAAGCTGAAGGAACCCTGGAAGCCTGTCTATATTTGAAAGCCACAGAAATGGGTGTAGGTTGACAGATGGGAACATCAGCCTCAGGTCTCCATCCATGTCAAATCAGAGAGATTCAGAAGTTGCTGGTGGCCAAATCAGCCCTTATTTATTTACTGGCATGTGTTAATATCGGAGCCTTGATGTTTCCGCTGGAAGGTCCTTCCGGCGTTAATACCTGGTCACATTTTGGTTATGGTCTGAACAATGCTTTGCTTCTTCCTTTTGCTGGGGAACAAGCACAGTGAATTATAGACTTCTTGTGGGTGCAGCAAATGCCGTAATTGTTTTCATTATGTCTCCTAAAAAATGTCACTTCTATAGTGGGTGCGGTTGTCTAGAAGACACCACAGGATTGTCCCAGAATCCTTGTTGTAGTTATGAGGACCTGCACTTGTCCATGTGCATGAAGGGTGTGTGTGTGTGTGTGTGTGTGTGTATACGTGCGTATGTACCTCTGTGGGGTTTTTTGAGTGGGCTCACACATATGAGCAATGTATGTGTGTGTATGTGGTATATTTCCGACCACGTGTGCACAACGAAACTTGTGTATGGATGTGTGAGTGTGTGAGATGCATATGCACATGGGGTAGGCACATGGATGGACACGTGCATATGCACCTAAATGTGTATAATTGGGCATGTGTGTCAGGGCATGTGTGTGAGGGTGAGTGTGCAAGTCGGGATGTGGAGCCCATCCGATAAGAATCATAGCTGCCAAAGGCTTTCAAGACTCTTATATAGTCATATTCCCAGTGGGCCCCAGACCTCAGCCTCTGCCTCAAGGCACAGTATGCTCTCCTGAAAGGAGAAATTCTTGCAGTACAGAATGTCTGCTGTTGTGACCTCAAACTCTCCTAAGTTGTATTGGCCAGGTCCCCAAGAAGCAGCCTGGACATCACCGAAGATGCAAGGTCTAAGCAAAAACATATGTGCACACCTCTGCCTGGGAATCCAATGGCCTTTAAGGAAAGGGATCTATCTCCGTGTAAGAGTGAGCCGTGAAAAACTGTCCGGCCCCACTGTTTGCAGTGAAGGTGCCTGGTGTCATTTATTATGCTGACCAGGTTCCTTCTCATATGGATTATAATAAAATAATCTGCCCTTGTTTTATCTCGTAGACCCTTTATTGTCCCACATCTGGCTTTTGTAATGAATTCATACATAGGTGGGTGACAAAAAGGAAGAAGAGTTTAAGTATTATGACAGTGTTAGTATTGATCACAGAATAGATTAAGAGACAGCTAGGAGGAATTTCTTCATAGGATCAAATTCTCCCTCTTCCCCCCACCCCCCAGCCCCCGAGCCAGCCAACAGCAGTAGACACCAACGTTTGTCAATGCAACAATTTCAAGTCTTGAGCAAAAAGCCTCCCATCTCAGAAATTTTGCATCTAACAAATCACAGCATTTTGTCCTTAAATGTATCCTGTGGCGATATTTTGGCAGGGTTGTTGGACTGTGGGATAAGGAAACGAAGAATTTTCAAGAAAGGATTTCCCACCCCCAACTGCTACACACTGAACAGCATTGTCCAGGGAGAGGTGGTGATGATTAATCACGTCCAGTTCCCTAGAACCCATTCTCCCCTTCCCCCTCTCCTTTCCATTTCTTCCCCTTTCCATAGACTGCTATGACAGGGAGAATGATTTACTGACTAGTTGCGGATAACAGATATCATGTCTTACATCCAATCTAGTTGAGTGTCTTTTAAATAAACAGGCCTAGCCTGGCCTTGGGCCCTAATGCCATTGCCTTTTTCATGGCCTTTATCCTGAACACTTTGTCTTGGCTCCCAGATCTTGTTTGCTTGGTCCCTGACCCCTTGACTTACTCTGCAGCCAGACCCAGAGTCTCAGACTCCGCTAGACTCAGCTCTTAGACTTGCATCCCCAGCGCTGACCTTAGCCTTCCATTCCTGATTCAGTTCTCATTTGCCTTTCTGCTTATTCTGTTTCAAGGCTCGCTGCAGAAGCACTTTGCATGATCCCACCCAGCGTCACTGCTGGGTTCTCATTAGTTCTGGGGATGGAACCCCAGCTTTTGGCCAGCTGCAGCTGTGTTTTGAGAATTATTTCAGGAAGGAAATTGAATAGAAAATAAAGACAGAGAGGTCTGTGGTTTATTGAGCATCTATATCCTGCCAAGCACTGTGCAGAAGAGCTTTATGTATGTTACCCGATACAACAGGATCCGTGTTAGGACTCCCAACTAACCTTTGCAAAAGCTGAATCTAAGACAGAGTAACTTGCTCAAGGTCACTCAGCACAGCTAGTGAGTGGAAGAACCAGGGTTTAATCCCACATCTAATTGTTCTTCTGTTATCTTACTCTTTCCTATAATCCCCACCCTAATCACAATGGTCTTCGTGTCTGCCAGGCTCTGTCTCCAACTGATTGCGCACAATTATTTTTTTATACTTTGAAAACACTGAGATATAATTCACATACCACAAAATTCAACCTTTAAAAGTGTATAATTCAGTGGTTTTAGTATATTCACAAGGTTGTGTTACCATCACTCTCTCTCAAATTCCACAATTTCATTACCACAAAAAGGAACCCCGTGCCCATGAGCAGGCACTCCCCACCCGTTCCTCTCCCTAGCCTCTGACAACTGCTAATCTGTTTTTTGTCTCTATGGGGTTGCTCATTTTGAACATTCCTTTCACATGAAAGTAATCACACACTATGTGGCCTCTGGCTTCTTTCACTCAGCCTAATGTTTTCAAGTTCATCCGCCTTGTAGCCTGTTTCAGTACTTCCTTTTTATGGCTGAGTAATATTCCTTGTGTGGGTGCATTACATTTCTTAAAGACAGCCTTCACAACTACCCTATGGGGTAAGTGTAATTATCATCTCCATAGGTAAACTGAGCCATAGAGATTAAAAGACTTGCATTAGGTAGGTCCTATTCTAGGAATGGTCTGCAAAATGCAAAAATTTCACCTTTGTATTTTCAGTTCAAATTGTTCATTGTCCATCCCAAGCAGATGATGGACCAGATTTACAACCACGATGTAACATGGTTATAGGATGTTGCAGGATGTTTCCCTCATGTTACGCGAGAGTTCCACACAGGATGCACACAGGGGGAGGATGCACCTCCCCCACCCCCACCCGCCCCAGGCTCTTTATGAGGATTCAGGAGGTGTCCCTGACCCACCCTTAGGCCTTGAGCCCTCCAGCGGCCTCCTCGGCCTCTGCAGTTCTGCAGCACAACCAGAAACCACGGTCTGGAGGGGAGGGTGGATGAAGAGAAGCACATTCATGAGGAGACTTTTGATGATGCCTCTCAGTGGGCGCAGTGCATCCATCATGGCTTCTGCCTCAGTTGGAGCTGGGGGACTTGCAGTTTTTTCTTCCATGACAGGGATTCTAAGATTCCAAGGGCCAAGTCGTCCTGCTTTCACGGGGCTCGCACTCAGCGGGGAGAGAGCCCATGCACAGACGTCCGCGGCCATAGCACGCTGGCCCCCACGCCGACATTGAAAGTGGATGACCATGAGGGCGGGAGCGGCTGTCGGAGCTGCAGAAGAAGTAGGGCTGAGGTGGGCGGAGGGGGGTAAAGTCTTCAAGGAGTGCTGGAGTTTTGTCAAACATCCCAAAGAGGCTAGAGCTGGAGAAGGCAGTGCAAGGAGAGGCCGAGGGCTAGGTATGAGCTGGGTGTGGTTGGAGAAAGATGACCCAACCTGTCTGGCTGGAGTTGAAAGGCTCTTAGGAGGGGCGGGTGAGGGAGGCTGGGAGGAGACTGTGGCAGGACAAAGCATTTGGAGTTCATTTGGTAAGCGGACAAAGGTGGGGCGGGGAAGCTGAGGCAGGGTCTGCCCGAGCATGCTGTTAGTCTGCTGGTCTCACAGGGAGTGTGGCATCACTAGGGGAGCGTTTTCTGACTTCATTGCCTCTTGAGAAGCGATGGCAGAGATGTGGGGCTCGGACCAGCCGAGAGGGAACGCTGAGGATGGTGCGGTCACAGGCAGCAGAGGCTGTGAGAGCGAACTGCAGGTAACAAGCAAAGGGCTGAGGCATTGCCCTCCTGTGGGCAGATGCCCTCAGGGAACCCAGAGTGAGCCTTCTACTCGCTACTCTGAACTGGCCAATCTGGTGGCCAAGTTAAGGCTGTGGGCGCAGGCACAGGGAATGAAAAATTGAGCTATCATCTGGGACGGATTGTGCCTACACGGAAGCCAGAGAAACACGTCCATAATTCATCTCAAAATCTCTGTGAGTCTGGAGGTCCAATTTGAAAATGTAAATGCAAAGCTTTTCATTCTGATGATAGCCATCACTTACTGGACTCTTATCTTCGGGGCATGCTCTATAGCAGGGAAACCGCTCAGAGAGGTTGAGTGACTTGCCCAATGTCAAACAGCTAACAAACGGCAAGGCCAGGGCTCTCTCCTCATGCAGCTGACATCAAAGCCCATGCTTGCTTACTCACCCATGTTACATCCAGACAGTTCTTCAGACCTTGTGTTGACAGAGAGGCATCTGTGTGTATTTTCATCCCAGTCATCTTGATTTCTGACTTCTTAATCCATATGTGAGGAATGAAATACAGCCCTGGTTCTGTTTCCTTGCTCTGGTTGAAAATGTAGGTGCTGAACACAAAGCCAGATTCAAAAATGTGGGACATCGGTGTCTCTTCTACTTTATACAGTAGTTCGGTAAATGCTCTTTGTTCATACCCGTGAATTTTATGCCATAGCCCTGTGGCTGGAGTTTCCTGCAATGGCCCAGCTATCTAGTGCTAGTATCATTACATTCAAGAAGTTACTTTTTTTGGTAGAAGGATTTCATTCAAACAGAAATAGACATTGTCATGTTACAGCTTTTTTCACACCCTGGCCTCTTCGTTCACGATATTTATTGGGGGAGTAAAAACGTGTTTGCACACATGCTCGTGTATGCACTTGTGTGTGCTCACATACTCAACCTTCATTATTGGCATAGAATGAGAACGTTAGGGAGTGGGAAGTGGTCTGGCAAAGGCAAGTTTCTCTGGGTCTGGGGAGGTCCACATGGGGGCCATGCTAAAGGGATGGGGTACGAGCGGGTGGGAGGGCGCCTCCCCTGACCTTTCCACTCGGGATTCTGGCACAAATACTGACATTCCAAGCATCCTCTCCGAGGGCACTGCTTGGGGTATGGGCTGTTCACATCAAGCCAGGAAATTTCATCCATATGTTTCTGATTCATTTACACTCATAAAAATGTGATTTTCAAGAGCGACGTGACATGCAATAAGTTTTCTAGGCCTTCTCTCCTGCTCTGTCTCTGCTCAGAGGAGCGGACAGATCCATTTTGCCAAGAGAAAACGAATTCAGACCGCAGGATGCTCGACCCCAGAGGCAGGAACGCCAGCAAGGTTCACACAGATGGTCCCCTGCTAGGGTAAGGTGACTCCCACCAATATACCATTAGGCCGCAACTGTGTCCGAGACAGGCTTCTCCCTTCCCCAAGGAGCGCTGGCCTAATAACCCAATGATAATGATGGCTTTTTTCTTTGCTCTTTTTATTTTCTCTGTTTCTCAGCCTTTCATTTGCTCTCATTACCCTAGGAGCATTGATTCCCCTGCTCTGCTGACTGTTCATTGCAACAGCGGTTGCATCTTTGTTCCTTCGGATTAGCTCATCGTGAGCCAATCCATTCACTCCCTTTGTTTTCTGTTTTTATTAACTGAGATATTGCAAATTGCCAGAAAATAGTGGAGCTCTGTTTCGTTCTCCCATCTGTATTGCCTTTCAGGCCATTTGTCTCAGGAGCTGTGTCTCTTGGCCTCTAACGAGTTTACCTAGTTTTGCCATCATACTATATACCTGGGTCTGTTCTTGTCTTTTTTGTTGAACTGGCCAACCCTGTTTGATTTGCCTTTTTGCTGATCCCGGAGGTGGTGGATGAGGTCGGCTGCTCTGATGGCACCTCTTCCAAGCGATGAAAAACACGGAAAGGACTCTGCTCCCAATTAAGAGAAACATGGCAGCTTTGGAGGCCCACAGATTGGTAAGTTAACCCTGACCCTACTACTTCGCGGTTGCATGACCTAGGGTCTCCATTTTCTCCTCTGTATCGTGAAGATGATAAAACCTATCTCACAGAGTTGCTATTAAGGATTTTAAAAAGTTAGCTTGTGTTTGTCCCTAATACAGGGCCTGGCACACAGGAGGGGCCATTTCATGTTAGTTAGTGTTGGTTTAGACAAAGGCCACCAGGAACAACCTACAGTTGTGCAAGTTGTGTTTATGGCCCCTTGCGGCCAGGGAGAGCATAGACCTGGGAGACCATGGGCTGTCCAAGTAAGAGGGTGTTTGAAAGAACCTATAATAGGATTTGGGCTTCGTTGATTTTTTTGGGGGGGAATCTAAGAAAGATGAGATTTGATGCTGTCAGAAAATGGGGTTATTGTATAATTGGGTATCTCCCTCAATGGAGTAGTTCAGGCAGAGGACGGGGAGGAAGTAAAGGTGTTGACTGGGGGTGGGGGATTGAATATTATTTGAATTCTTGTCCTGGACAAGGCGGGGAATTAAGCACCGCAGGATCTGGGGCTGGACACACAGAGAAGGAAGACATCCCCAGGGACTGCAGAGTATGGAGCCATCTGATGACTGGGGCAAAGCCAAACACTGAGCACACAGTGGATCTAAGCTAAGGGAGAACACAAGCACAAACATGGAAACAAACACAGACAACCAGAGAAGCTCGGGAAGCAGCGAGATAAAGTTAGAGGCTCAGGTATTGGAAGGTGGAAAAACCTTATAGAACAACAGAGTGGAGAGGCAAAGATTTTACTAGATGTCTTGGTCCCCCCTACTCATGAGATGGAACTCTTGAAGATGCTGGGCCAGTTCACCTAAACACAGCATATCAGGAAGCCATGGGGGAAGCATTTGACTGGAAGTTTGAAAGGTGGGGAGTGACCAGATTATTGACAGTCTTAAATGTAGCCTCTCTGTCCTCCACTCCATGCCTTTATTTGTTGGGATTAATAAATTGCAACAGTTAGGTTTCTGGGTGGCTATCAGGACATTACTGAAAGATGAGTGTTTCCTAGAAATCTTTCTTATCCCGAATCACTAAGATGACTTGCCTCTCTCTTTAGCAGGACTCTTAGCAAACTGCTATAAACTAAATGTTTATGTCTCCCACAATTTAGACGTTGAAAGCTAACCCGTAATATTATGGTATTTGGAGGTGGGGCCCTTGGGAGGTGAATTGGTCAGAGGGCTCCACCCTCATGATTGGGATTAGTACCCTTATAAGAAGAGACTCTACAGAACTCCCTCACCTCCTTCTGTCATTTGAGGACACAGAGAGAAGAGGGCCATCAGTGAAACAGGAATCAGGTCTTCGCCAGATACTAAATCTACCATCACCTTGATCTTGAACTTCCCAGCCTTCAGAACTGAGAGAAATAAATTTCTGTTGTTTATAAGCTACCTAGTCTATGGTATTTTGTTAAAGCAGCCTGAACAGCCTCAGGAACAGACTTATTACGTTTGCAAAGGATGCAGCTCTTTCTTCTCCCCGTGACTCATAATTTACCACCTGGTTGGTGTGTCTGCAAAGGGATATCTTCTTTAGCAGAGTCAACGCCAGGAACTCCAGCCAGTGTTCACCATTCCTGCTCTGGGCAGAGAGGACAATAAGCAGACAACCCTTAGCTTTGACGGTCTATGGCCAAGCATCCCTCTTAATTCTTCTACTGGTTCTCTAGACTCTTTTCAGATTATTTGTCTTATTTCAGACAATTTAGCCTCCTTGATTTTCCTGATTCGTACTCCCAGGCAACTTGGAATTCTAGTCTTTTTTTGCCTTTTAGATTTCTTGTCTACCTTGAGAAAATTGGCCTATGGTCCCAAATTCTCAAATTGCAGTGACCACCAGCTTCCAAGTCCAGCCTCAGCTCTGACCCAGTTCCACACCTCCCCCTTGTTCAGGCCCTGATTTTCTTCCTGGATCCCCTAACACCCATCAACACCTCTCTTTTGGCTGTGAGGCCTGCCATTGAAAATGACAGAGGTGGAGAGAATATATTCAGTAGGGAGTAATCTTGATTATAGAATCAGCCTGATACATATTGAGGAAGATATATTGATGGAGGATCAGATCTATTGGAGGTTTATCTGGTTTGTTGAGGGAAACTGTCTTGGTTCTCAAATACTTTGTACCGATGTGGTGGTGCCAGAGTGGGTCTCCACTGCTTCCCCAGAGCTCTAGGGAATTATGTCCTGCTTTGTGCCTAAACAGGCAGCACACAGCTCTGTTTGTTCTGTGGTCTGCAGAACTGTGGGGTCATTTTCACCTCATGGAACCCTACCCACTATCTGCCCTGGAAACTTCCAGGTCCCACTGCCATATTCTAAGTTCAATTACCACAAATGACCAGTCTCAAGCTGGGCCTTGAACTTAATTGTATTCTCTTTTCACTTTTGCCCCCAATTTTCCCCAGGTTCCTAATTTTCCAAGTGCCCCTTTACTCTTGGCATAAGATACTGCACCTATCTTGGAAGGAAACGAGAGAAGCCAACGGGTGGGATGTCTCCATCTTGCATAAATACTATTGCATAAATACTCCCCTTCTCTTCTCCAAGGGAAATACAAGAAGTGTCCCTTTTTCTGTTTAAAGCTACCTTCCCCTACTTCCTAAAGGACCATTTTTCATTTTATTTCCCCAAATTATGCAGTTGTCTCAACACCACTTATTAAATGTGTCCTACTGACTTAAATGTCAACTTTACCATATACTAAATTCCATATGTTTTCAGAGTTTAGACTCTTATTGTCAAAGTTAAACAAGGCTGGACACTAAAGTGTTGAAGACATATTTTGATCAGTCATGTACTATTACAATGGGGAAAAGAGTCTAGTGTGAACTCAACTCAAATTTGATTTGTACAGAGGTGACTGGGCTTTTTAAAGGGAGAATGAGGGAATATGGAGGGATATAAGCTGGACTTGGTAGAGTCAGGGAAGTGAAAACACACAAAAAAATAGGAAGAGAGCTTCATCTATGTGCAACTGGTTTGGGTTTGCTAACTGACACTTACAGAAGTTAGGCTACCACCCTCCCACTGAGGCTGGAAGACAAGCATTGGCTAGAACAAATAGTAAATTCTTTCAGCAACCTTGAGTTTTCTCAGGTGGGCACTTTATGGAGGGCTAGGATCATCTTAAGGATGAGGCCATGAATTGTTAGAAACTCTATTGTGTTTTATTCAAGTTGTCATAGGCCACTGCAGAGGCCTACTTGAGAAAGGGCTCAAAGGAGCCTGGCTAAAAGTTTGGTTAAGAGGAGAGTCTTGGTCACTGTGCATCCATTGTCTATTCTTAGGTCAATGCCATAGCGCTTCAAGTATTACAGCTTTATGTTGCATTTCATACTTCGTAGACATTATTATGACATGTTTGTTTATTTATGTATTATCTCCTTGCCAGAATGCAATTTCTACGAAGTGGGGATTTGTAATCTTTGCTTACTTGTTGGGTCTCCAGCACATGGTGAGGACTCTTGTCACTCTCTCTTTGTTCATTGAATGAATTTCCCATGCCTTTAATCTCTCCCTCTCTAATTCTTCCTTCTTATCAACATTTAAACAGACTTTTTCATTTAAAACAATATAGCAATTGTCCCTACACCCCATGCTCTCACTACCCATGGCTCTATCTTTTTCTATGTCTTGGCAGTCATTTTTTTGGGGGGGAATAAATATATGGAATTTCTCAGAATGTTGTCTAAACTGTATCTTCAATCCATTCACTCCCCACTTCCTGCAGTCTGACTTCCACTTCTGTCACTCCCTGGAAATTCTCTTGCTATGAGCACCTACGATATCTGCTCCTAGAATATTTGGTGCCCGTAAATCTCAACTTAAGCGAGATGCCTCCTCTGATTTCTAGAGCCAGGTACCCACCTCTGATAAACTATTCCCACCTGTTTTCTCACACTATGCACAATGAAACATAAAATCCTCCCTTTCCTTTTCTAACCTGCTTTTCCACGTTCCCCATCTTAGAAAATGGCATCCAGTTGTTCAAATGACAGGCCCAAGACATCCTAAATAGCTCCTGCTTCCTTTCAATCTAGTTTCCAACATCCAACTAGTCACTAAGCAGCCCCTAAATATCTTTTGCTAGTTCAGGCCATGGTCATTGTTTGGATTACTACAGCAGCCTCCAGTTGTCATGCCTCTTGTCTTTCTTCCCCAAGACTCTTCTCCATCCTCTAGCCAGAGTGAGCTTTGGAAATGAAATTCTACTCCTGTACTCTCACTGTAAATCCATCCCTGGCTCTGACTGACTGTGGAATGAAGCTCCGAAGCATGAGTGTGTATCTCCAGTCTATTCTTCAATAATGACATAAAGTACATAAGTCATTCTGAGACTTAGTTTCTTCATCTGTAAAGTGGGGATGATAATCCTTGTCCTTCCTATTTTGTAATAAGGATGAAGTGTCTTCAGATATATAAGTGCTTTAGGAAGTAAGGAATGATAATCCACTGCTCAATGCATAGCTGTTGAGTGGGTGAATGAATTGCTTCTGTCACTTTGTTCCCCTATCCAGGCTGGCTGCATGTGTAGAGGAAGCAGAGCAGTAGGGAGGTAATTTCTAGCCCCTTAAATTTGAGGGGATACTGCTTTACAATCTGAGACCAGCATGTTCAGTGCTGACTTTTCTTCTCCTCAGTTGTCTTTATTGTATCCATTCATAAATCCAGCTGTCAGAGAACCACTTCAAATAAGCTCTCCTCAGCATATATCACCACCCCCTGAGGAGGGTGTGTTCTATGAAGTTAGGGGAATAAATGTAGATTTTTCTAGAAGGAAAGAAAAAGGAAGGACTTTCACTTTTATTCAATTATCACTTCAGCAGCTGCCTACATGACTTGGAAAATTCCCCTCACTTCTCTCGATGGATTCTCTATTGCCCAAATCCCCGTTCTCACTGGCTGACAGAGACTGGTTTGCAGTGCCGAAAATATTTGATGTTGAAATGTAGAGGGAGGTGATACCAGTATCTGTTACTCCACATTAATCTCTTTATTATTTCTGACATAGATATTGTAGCATCATCCTAGATTTAATAGAGGATAATGATAATATAATTCAAATGCATTAGGTGTGATCCGGGGTGACTACAGTCTAAACTTTTAA
Source organism: Mirounga angustirostris (assembly GCF_029215605.1). NCBI lineage: Eukaryota > Metazoa > Chordata > Mammalia > Carnivora > Phocidae > Mirounga > Mirounga angustirostris. The sequence continues at coordinate 95,897,200 of NW_026991711.1, read as the reverse complement.
TATAAAATAGATATTCTGTATGTGAAGGTAAATGAGCTTGAACACAGCCTCACACAATGGGTATCACAAAGGCACTGCCTTCACAATAGGGAGTGAGAAATGAACTTTTCATTACTGGATATGATTGACATCTTTTTGTGTCCATTCATGGCTGCAAAAATCCCAGTGTCATAGCAGAGAACATGAAGAATTTCTCCAACAGCTGTGATGGAGACTTTAAGGCATGAAGTTATGGAAGCTAGAAGTCAATTGTTTCCAAAAATGTGGAGCAAAATGAAGTAATTTTCCACCTTGCTGTTAGTCAAGATGTTTCCTTCTAAGGCATTTTTTATTTTCACCCAGTGGTATCTAAATAATATATATCTTTTCAATAACCACAGGTGGTAGGTGTCTGTTCCAAGGATTTCCCTTTAAATGTTTCCAGCAGGCCCCCATGGAGCTAAAGAACCAAGAAAACCAATGCTCAATGCTTCGGCTCCAGCCCATTCTAGTTTCTTAGAACTAACTTAACTTTCCCTTTTTTTTTTCTTTTCTTTTCTCTTTTTGTTCCTTGTCTTTCATGTGGGTTTTACATCTGGATTTTTCCTCTTTGCCCAATGACCCCATGGATTAGGAATTCAATTCTGACTGTCTATTTGTCCCTAATTTGGTACTTACTCCCTTGAGTTGATTTTTTTTTTTTTAAATCAGTCTCTCTGATGACAGTTAAAAGAAACTCAGCACCCTCTTTCCACTGCTGGATCTCCAGGGGCTCCTCCCAGGCCCTGCGTGCTCTGCAAGAAAGCCAAGTGACAGGTCATGAGGACAGGACCATGAGCCCCACTTTATGGATGACTAACTAGGGCTTGGAAAGGTCATGTGCGTGGATCATCCTAACTCCCAAGTCAATACTTCGGTTCATAGGAGACTGGGAAAAATAACTGGAATGGAGATAGTTTCCTATATGTTTCATAACCAAAATATTTCAGAAAACATTAAAATGGATTCACACAGGTGGTGGTAGTTTCTTTAACTTTGGCTAGAAGAATTTCTTCCTTTAGATGTGTGTTTCTTGAGGGCTTCTCCTGACTCTAAACTATTGAGACTTGGCAGGAAAATTTATTGCCATAATGAAAACAAGAAAAAAACAACCACCCAAACAAACAAGAAAAAAAAACCTATCAAAGATCTCAGAATATCTCCTAAATGTGAAATATAATAATATATCTTGCAAAACCATGCACTGTTTAGCAGGCTTATCATGGATCAATTTCCCACCTAGATTTACAAGGAAAACAAAAAGCATTCCAGTTTATAAATCAGTATTTCCTAGCTGGTGAATTTGGTTTGTTCTTCTGAAGGTACTAGACTCAAATAGGAAGTCATAAGAAGAATCAACTAATTTTATAAAACTGAACTGGTGAATCCAAGCTGCAAAAAGACATTTTATCTTAGAAATCACCCTATCACACTGGCAGGTTGTTAATAAAATATTAACACTGGCACACTTAAGGCAGGTTGTTAATAAAATATAAGGAAAGAGAGCTGGAGTAATTTGCCTAAGGTTAAAAGTTTCTGTGTTAGGCAGCTTCTGACAGGCCTCCCAAAGATTCCCCCCTCCTGGTGTTCAGACCCTTGTGTCATCCCATCTGCCCCACTTGCAGACTGGACCAATGAGTTTCTTCTAAGGAACATAACATGGCAAATGTGATGGGATATCGCTTCCATCATTAGGTTATAAAAGACTGTGATTTTCATTTTCTCTCTAGTATTTTCTCTTGCTTTCTTGTTTGCTTTCTCCAATGAAGCCAACTGTCCACATTGCAAGATGCTTTATGGAGAAGCCCATGTGAAGGAACCAAAGGAGGCCCCCAGCTAATAACTCATGAGAAACTGAGGCCTCAGTCCTACAGTCCACAAGGAACTGAGTCCATCCAGCACCCTATGAGTGAACTTGGAAGTGGATTCCCCAGTTGAGCCTTCTGATGAGACCACAGCCCCACCCAACACCTTGATTGTAGCCTGTGAGAGACCCTGAGCCAAAGCATCCAGCTAAGCTGTGCCAAAAAACTATGGGATAATAAGTGTATTCTTATTATTCTCCTGTGTTGTGGGGTAATTTGTTACACAGCAATAGATGACCAATGTAGCTACAAAGTCGCTCAGCTAGAGTTTGAACAGAGAACTTATGTGACCCACAAACCTATATTCTTTCTACATTACCCTTAAGTCATCCCTAACATTTATTAAACATTTTCTATGTGCTGGCCATCATGTTAGACACTGGGGATGCAAAGGCACAATTCCCTTTGAGAAAGAAAGACTAGGTAAAGCTTCATAAGGAGTTAGGATTTGAATTTGGCTTTGCTTCACATATAGGGCAAATGAAGAATAAAGAAGACCTTGTCCCGAGCATGGGGAGTGGTGTGAGCATGAATACAGAGGCTAGGATCAACTTAGCCTCTTAATGAATAGACAAGCTGGACAGTTCTCATCTGTGGCTTAAGAAAAAGCAGTTCCAATGAAAAATTGTATGTGTCCTTAGGATACACCTAAAAAGGGCCTATTTAGTTTTGTATATGTAGCATTTTTAAGAAATAAAATTAATTTTACTAGAGAAAAACTCTGAGAACTAATCTCACAAGATATCTTTGAATTGATAAAAGTTGATCTCCACAATACGTCATTGAGTGAGTAAAGCAAAGTGTGGGATAGTAACACTGAAAGGATGAACCAGAAAGTAACCCCCCAAAACAAAACAAAACAAAATAAAACAATAAAAGGAGAAGTGGAGGATAGAGGAGGAGTGGGAATGAGGCTACTTTGAGTGTATCTTTGTCTTTGTATAGTTTGACTTTTGAATTTTATAAATGTCTTAAGAAAATTAAGGAAAAACAGGGGTACATGGGTGGCTCAGTTGTTAAGTGTCTGCCTTCGGCTTGGGTCATGATCCCAGGGTCCTGGGATCGAGCCCTGCATCGGGCTTCCTGCTCGGCGGGAAGCCTGCTTCTCCCTCTCCCACTCCCCCTGCTTGTGTTCCTTCCCTCACTTTGTCTCTCTCTGTCAAATAAATAAATCTAAAAAAAAAAAAAAAAGAAAATTAAGGATAAACAAATATAACAGTTGCAAATGAAGTGAAATAAATCAATCTAATTATACATGAGATTAAAGAAAAGAATTATCCCAAAGATTACTGAGCCTGCATAGGGTGTATGTAGGTCTCCCCGCTTTTTGGAAGTTATCATTACACCACCACACTTTTATGGGAGATTGGACATTAATACAACAATGCCTTTTTTTTTTCATAAACATGAAAATTCTCTTCAGATTTCTTTCAGTTAGCAAAAACAGGTACTAATGTGGGTTTTTCATTAAAGCAAAGTGGCATAATGTGAGCTTTCAGTGAGCAGGGGTGAGGGGATACATTCTGACTTACAAAAGGTTTCACTGGAACACTCAACTTTCAGATAGCTGGGGTTGGGGTGGGGAATCTGTATTTTAAGAATATATAGAATTGACTCTGCTCAGTATTTTCATGTTAGAAGTAATGCCAGTGTTATAATTTTGAAAACTAATGCCTAGTATAGGGGAAAGCAAATAAATTATGCCAGTGTTAGCCAGAGCAAGATTTTCCATGTAAGAGAAAAGAAATGTGGTATGAGAACATGCACCTAGCTCATATTTTTCTATTATCTGCCCTAAACCTGGACTCAGTCATTTCTCCATGAAGCTCTGGTTCTCTTAGTAGAAAGTGGTACTTAAAAAACATAATCTGGGCACTAGAGAATACTAAAAAAACTATTCGCTGTGTCCTTTTGTTGTCCAAGCTTCTGGATACAGCTGCTTTGGTTTAGTTTTACCTCCAGCTCACAATGGGAGTAGTAGGAGATGAGTTTGGAGGGGGTGAGTACTGTCAGATGGTAAAGGTGTTAAATGCCTATTATCCAACTCTGGACATTAGCTGATCAGTGGAGGGGAACAGTTGAAGGTTATGGGGACTGAGGTGCCTGCCGTTGACAGTGACAAAGAATAATGCTTAGCCTGATATACATTACGTACTTCAGTTATGTCATCTGGATCTAACATTGGGGTTCATAATTTCTTGTTTGCCAGTGTTCCATAACCTAGTTCTAGAATGGATACAAAACATTTTATATAACTTTGCAAATCCGGGTAATATGTCTTGCTATGCCACTGGACCTCCTGCGCTTAACTCAGCAGGATTATAGTTTTACCTTGCTATCAAGTTATTGTCATAATTGTAAATATCTTTTGAACTTTAAATAAGCGAGTAAAAGTGTGCCTGGCAGCGCACCACTTGCACTAACCCAGAATGTCCCCAAATCTACATCTCAGGAAATGTGTTTGCTTTGTCGTCACTGTCTATTTTGTAAATCATAGAAATGATACACCTAGGAAAAAGGATAATTGATAGAGTACAGACTATTAATGATTGAGAAAATAATGGTCCTTCTACCCTCGCCCTCATTTCCTAGGGGTTTTTGATTTTGACATCGGTTACCACCATTATTCTAAATACTAGTCCAGATAGTTTTTGATTTATGGACTTTCTCATTTGGAAGATGAAGAATTTAACTCATCTACACATAATAGTTTCACTTTCCTTCCTTGGTCTCCTCTGAATTTGTTGGTTAAATTGTTATTTTGCGTTTTGTTGATGATCTTTAAAGTGTTAATTAATATACTGGAATCTCTATTTTTGGTTCTATCTGGTTTAGACACTATCTCTTGATACATCCTTATTCAGAAATAAACAACCTCTATGTTATTTTCTTTTTTTTTTTTTTAAAGATTTTATTTATTTATTTAAGAGAGAGAGAATGAAAGGCAGAGAGCATGAGAGGGAGGAGGGTCAGAGGGAGAAGCAGACTCCCCGCTGAGCAGGGAGCCCGATGCGGGACTCGATCCCAGGACTCCAGGATCATGACCTGAGCCGAAGGCAGTCGCTTAACCAACTGAGCCACCCAGGCGCCCCTATGTTATTTTCCATTTATTCTCCCCTGCTCCACTTTCCATCCATCATCAGCTTTATTTTTTTGTATATTAACAACATTTTGGCATTACCATTCTGTTCTATAATTATAATTATGTGTTAAGTACTTTGTCCATAGGTTTAAAATCAATGAATAAAATTTATAGTATCATGATATGTAAATATTATTTACTGCAGAACTAAATACTGTGATTAGATCCGTGGAGAAAATTAATTTTACATCATCAAATTTGTGCTGCTTGTAAGAGAATGTTTCAAGTGTCAAGACCAATGAGATTCTCTCTCTCTTTTTAATATGCCATAAATTGCTCAAGTTAATAACATAATTTAGTGCATTTTGCTTTTGACTTTTCGTGACTTTCTTGTGCTATTTTTAATTTTGACTAGAGCTTATCATTGTCTTTCTTTTTTTTCTTTTTGAGAAAAGAAGCTATCCCATGTCAGCATGGTACTTGGGTCTTTCAGCTCCCACTAAAATCATAATATTTCTTGAATAAAATGTATTTCCTTTGAAGAAACTTTCCTTGAGGCCCTCTATCTGCTGGTTCTAATTTACATCAAGCTGGTATTTCTTTTACTGAACTTTGTAGTAGTTTATGTGTTTTTGAGAACCCACACTTCTAAAACGTCTTATTTGACTTATTTCCTAGATTCCCTTCTCATTTTCTTAAGAACATCCTCAAGTAATTTTTTTTTAAAGATTTTATTTATTTATTTGAGAGAGAGAGAATGAGAGAGAGCAAGCACATGAGAGGGGGGAGGGTCAGAGGGAGAAGCAGACTCCCTGCCGAGCAGGGAGCCCGATGCGGGACTCGATCCCGGGACTCCAGGATCATGACCTGAGCCGAAGGCAGTCGCTTAACCAACTGAGCCACCCAGGCGTCCATCAAGCAATTTTTTTATAGAGTGTTTGGTAGGTAAACTTTATAACCTTATGTATAAGAATATCTAACTTTACCTTCATTGATAGTTTTTCTGGGTATAGAATTCAAGTTCTAAAATATCATTTTTCTTTAGAACATTGAGGACACTGCTCCATTGTCTTGCAGTATCTGGTCAATCTTGAGTATCTTTCTCTAGTTCTGAAAAATTTCTCTTCTAATTCTCCACTGATTATTTCTCCCCTCCATGTTTTCTTTTCTTTTCCACCTGGAAGACCTATAGGTAGATGTTGATCTCCTGGATTATTTTTCTGTGTTTCTTACTTTTATTTTAATATCCCATATTTATATTTCTTTGTCCTTTTGCTATAATTTTTAGTAGCTTTCCCTAACAAGTTCTTTTAACACTTTGGATTTGTTTTTATTTAGATTGTCTTATTTTTAATTTCCAATATTTGTTTTAAAATTTTTCCTATTGCTCCTATTCAGTAGTAGCCTATTCTTGTCTTGTAAATTTCTTTGAAGATATTTTAATTATTAGTCTTAAAACCTCTCTTTCCTCTGAAGTCAGAAATTCTTTGGTCCTTCCCTTCTTTCCTGCTGGTTTCCTCAAACATTTGCTGATCCTTGATATCTTTTCATACAGTGAATTAAGATATCTTTTCATACAGTGAATTAAGCATAGAGATGTGTACTACACATGGTTGGTGTGGGTTTCCTCTGCTGTCTGTTTCCCTGACATACCTCATTCCCCACCAAATGGGGTCGTTCCTTGGAAGTTTTGGTTTGTGGGTGGTTGGTCCATCCCAGGCTTCACATTGGGGTTTTCCAGGTGAAGTAGGCAATCTTGCCTCTTTTCAAATACCAAAGTAAGCCAGCCTTTCTCTGAGATGCCACCATCCACACTTGAAGTCTGGACTTGGCCCTGGTACATTTGCCATGTTAGAGAGGGCTCTCTGGTTTATGCTGGGGTATACACTGCGTCTGCCAATCTCTCTGTCCACTTGGGCATGGTGAATAAGGAAGATGCTTTGGGGCACAGTTGTTGGATATATCATTTATTGGCATCATTCTGATTTCACAAAGAAATCCCCTCTGTCCTTCCTTCGTCAATTCTGCAACCTTCCCTTATTCCTTCTCAAGGTGAATTATAAATGAGGAGTTGATGGGCATTTGCCGACGGGGGTGGGGGGAGTGGGGGTTTACCTTTTAGCAAGTCCTTCAAAAGTGGTCTGGCTTCTCTGTTTAGAATGTGGGGGTGGGCGGGGCTTTACCTTTGCTGCCAGCTTTAGTGCTTCAGCAGTAACTGAGACAGGAAGAATAGTCCTCTTTTAACATCTGCTTGAACCTAGAAGGGTACTGTATGGTCTATTCACAGTCTGGACTCTTCCTTCAGACCAGAGTCTCTCCAGGGCAGGGACTGTATCCTTTCCATCGTTATTTGTGTCCACCAAGGATGCTGATGCCAGCAGGAAGGCTGGCTAATTATGATGTGGATGAGCAAAGAAGGGACCATCAGAGGAAGGAGAAGACTTACAGAGGACGGCGGGGAGTCGAACTGAGGCAAAAGGCCCCCTGAATTCTTCCTCCCAAGTTTGAGACCCTGGTTGTGATGCTCCAATGATCCCAGAGCCCAAGCTGCTCTGTTTTTCTAGAAATAATATGGCCAAGGCTACAGACTTAACTTTGTAAAGTGTCAAGCCTTGGGGCAAAAAGAGAAATAAAACAGACAAAGAAATAAAAAAGCCGAAGCCCGCTGGTTAAAGGCGGGGAAGAGAGCCCTGTCTGCTGACGTGCTCTGAAGTTCCTCTGGGCTCCGAGTGCAGCCGGCTCCGCATCTCCAGCTGCCTGGTGCATTTATGCTTTACTCTGAAAATGTGAAATTGGGTTCTTCCGTCAGGAGAAAACCTTCTTGACAGTTCCAAGTGCTCGGCGGGAGTGTTTGGAGCGGGGCTGTTCGGGCGCTGCGATTAGGCCGCGCGCCTTGCTGGCTGACAGTCTGTCACTCCGGGGGTTAATCCGGGCCCAGCGGCTCTGCAGGGAGGCCCGGACAGACGGACAGACGCGCGAAGCGCGCTCCGAGAAAGAAGCCTTAGCCTCACTCATTCACTCCCCAGCCCGTTGCTAAGAAGGGGTCTTGCCATGGGGTGGGGGGGATAGGAGCCACTTTCTCCCTGGGGCTGAGATAATCCAGAAAATCTGTTCACGTTCTAGGGGAGAATGTGACACCTTTGGCCCCTCCCATTTCAGCACTGCAGACGTCCGTGACAATCCTATTAAACACTGGAAATAAAGTAATTGAAACTAGTTTTGTTGCACCCACGAATACAGGCTCTGTCGTAGAGTGCTATGACAGAGTAGAGTGCTATTTTATTCCATTTTTGCAACCTGCATGTAAGTAGAAGAACCCAGATTTGAAGGCGGGTCTGGCTGGTTTCAGAGTGCTTTCTCCTCCACTAAAACCCCCGTTTATCAAAGTATAGCGTACTTGTCAAGCACTGCATTAAAATCCCCTTCCTCTACTAATTAGATGATTTTAAGTAAATTAACCTCTTTGGGCTTCAGGTTTCTTATCTATAAAATGGGGATAATAACACCAACTTTATGATCTGTTGTGTGGGTTAAATAAAAAATATATATAATTACATATTACATATGGCACACATATAAATATATATTATATATGATACATAATGTATAAATCTATAGATCTATATTACATTTATATAATATAAAAACATTAATATACTTACGTTATATAAACATATAATATGTATATTATATATATTATATATATATAACGTATGTATATTATATACATATATGACTCAGTACAAGCCTGGTGCCTAGTACACATTCAATAAGTATTTGTTGTGTAAATGAAGAAATGAAGAAAGAACAATAATAGTCTTCTCGAACACCCATTTCCTTAGAGGGGGTTTCACCTTCCGCGTGGACATTTGGACGTTTGGGACTGGGTAATTCTTTGCTGTGGGGGGCTGGCCCGTGCATCACAGGGTGTCTGGCAGCATCCCTGACTGCTACCCACTAGAGGCCAGCAGCAACACAGCCCTCCCCAGTTGTGATAACCCAAAATAGCTCTGGACCCTGCCACATACCCCTTTGGGCACAAAACTGAGAACTGCAGCCTTAGGGAGACCCAACGCTGCCTTGGACACCATAGAGGAACAATGTGTAAATAATAAACAGTTTGGATATTTAACATAAGTAGTGTAGACTTCGTGGGCGGCCGGTCTCTACTCAGCCCTGCCGTTATGGTACAAAAGCAACTACAGACCGTGTGCACACAAATGAGCATTCCCGGGCTCCAGTAAAACTTCACAAAGTCAGGCTGGCCCACAGGTGGTTGCTTGCTGGCCCGACTAGAGCCAATATAGAAGGAGCAGAAGAGGAGCATCCTTGTGGGATAGGCCACACTCTTACTGAGCCCCATGGCCTGGGACTGGCCCTACATGTAGGCAGAGGGGATTTTGTCTATACGTGGACTGTGAGAAGGACCCCTATTAAAAAGCCCTTTGTCTCATAGGCTAGGCATGGTGTCTGCAAACTCCCCACTAAAGCGTCATCTTGTGGAATGTCAAGCATGGCTTTGACCAGTACCCTCTTTGTAAGAGAACCTTCCCACAAGAAAACCAGAAGGTAAAGCTGCGTTCAGGGAGTACCACCTACATGTGAGTCTGAGTTTCTCCATCCAGAGGGCTTCTTGACCCTCCATAGCACTGCACCCTGTAAGAGGGTAAGGGACAAGAATGGACCTGGAAAGAAGGGGCAAGTGTGTACAAATGGGCAGCTGGGTCCTAAACAAACAGTTGGCAGACTTCTCAAATCTACGAATAAAGAACATCTCCAGTTTCAACTGAGAGGAAATGACACAAAAGTCAACTCTGTTATTTGGCAAGGGTGTAATTAGGCTCACAAATGGAACTTTATTAATAAGGAGTACTGAAATCCTTCTCTAAATAGTACCCTACCACCCTTGCGTCAGCTGCCTGCAGGTTAAAGCATGTCCCCTGCTATGATGACGCTGCTGTACACATCCATCTCAATAGGACACAAATATCCTGCCACAAACACACTCTCCAGGTGCCACAGTTAGAGTCCCTGCCCAGTGCAAGCAAGAAGACTGTAGCTGGAAAATTAAGGAGTCTGAAGTAGATTTGTTCGGGATCCATGCCTTACTTCATTTAGCTCATATCTACCTCCTGTTACATTTTAAATATCTCTGACACGAGGGCATGCTACCTTTTTTGACATTACTGTTGTACCTTCCTTTGCAGATGAGGAAGCCAGTGAGTTGTAAGCAGCAGTCATGAGAGGCTTCAAGAAGAGCTCTTTAAAGGGATTAACTCAGTTAGATCCATTTCGCCTGTCTGCTCTACCCCTTCATTTCTGCCTGAAACTTAGTTGTGATGGCTGGAGTTTTTGCAACCATGCTGTAATCAGGAGTCTGGGCTGTGGGTGACATAAAGCTGCCATCAGGTCCTGGATGGTCTATCCTTGGACCTATCATATAAGAATGAAAACCAAATGTCTTTAAGAAGATATCCGGGGAGACTTTGCTATGACAACTGCAGTAGCTTAAAGATGACCACAGATTCTTTTCCACTCTTACCATAGAGCGGTAGAAACTGTTTCCCTTATCTTTAAATCTGGGCTAGCCCTGTGGCCTGTTCTGACCAATAGGATGTGGCACCTGTGATATCTGCTGGGTCTAGGCTTTAAGGTATCTGCCACTTCCGCCTCTGCCACTTAAAACATCCCCTGTCAGAACCCAGCGGTCTTGCTTGAGAAATCCAAGCCAGATGACGAGACCATGTGGAGAAAAACTGAGACACTCTGTTGGGAGTTGGTTGGACAGTGAGGTAGTCAGGGCCAGGGTCCCCAGCAAGAATATACGGAGTCAGGACAGCTAAAATAAAACAGCACTGACATCCTGTTTTGCAGCTCAGATAGGAGTGCACTGACATTCTGCTTTGCAGCCTTTGCAGAAAGGACTTCTGCAAAACATCCTAAAATAAGACAATTAACCATAAAAGCATTTGTCAATATCACGGGCAAAGGGCAGTTAAGACCTAAGCCCCCAGATGTCAGCAAAAAAAGGACCATCAGCACATGGACATTAACCTAATAGGTAGACAGATACGTGACCAAAGCCCTGACTGGCATGACTCAGCACACCCTGATTGCTTAAGGAAGTTCCCCAAAAGACCTCATCAAAACCCCTACACTTAGAAACTCAGAGGACAACCCACTCGGGTCCCCCTCTCTCTCCGGGAGCTTTGTGCTCTTGCTCAATAAACGTTGCTTTGCTGCCTACCACTCTTCGTCTGGTCTACCTCTTCATTCTCTGAAGCGGTGTGACCAAGAACTGCGGGCATTAAGGGGACACAGAGTCCCGTAACATGATCAACAGCCCAGCTCTATTCTCTGCTGATTGCCAACACTGACTTCCAGCCAAGTAAGTCAGCCTTCTAGGATGTGCCAACCCAGTCACACTTCCAGATAACTGCAGCCCTTGCTAATACCACATCAAGCCCAAGAAACACACAGCTGATCCCAGTCTTCCAGATGATAACACAAAAGCATCAGATACATGAGTCCTGTCTCCGATGTACCATCTCATCAAGTCTCCAGATAACTGCAGCCCACTTGGATAAGCTGACACCAGCTGGAACAAAAGAACCACTTGGCTAAGCCCAGTCAACCTCTAGATTCATAAGAGATAATAAACTAAGAAATAATAAAACATAATAAAAACAAAAATAATAATAAAATAAATTGTTTTAAGGCACACCACTGTGGTGACTGAATATAGAAACCATGCAGAAATAGAATTGCAGCCCTGTGCAAGTAGGGAAGCAAAAAACCAGAAAAACTTCAAGTCTCAAGCATACATTAATCATTTAGAAATGTAAGGGCTTAATTCCCTGCCTAGCTGAATATTTTGAAAACCAGTGAACTGAGAAATAAACATGAAACTGGCCTAATCTTTAGATGTTGGGGCTAACTAGCAGTGAAACCATCTCTCAGGTCTCCTATTGATGAACCCTTGGGTGAGAATTACAAAGCACACAGGGAAATACAATGTATAACTTGCAGTATGTGCAGTGATGGAGAAAAGGTCACAGCCCCAAGTGGTAGGCAATAAGAAAGAAGAAAGGAACTTTAAAATTAATGTTTAACAGAGGCAAAAGTAAAGGATTAAATCTGGAAGGCAATAATGGGTTATTATGAAAAATGAGCAGGAATAGTTGGACAAAAAATTAAATTGGTATTCTAGAAGTGAAAAATTAAAAATAATTGAAATGTAAGAAGTCTTGATGGACGTGCTAAACAGTAAATTGTATATATCTCACACACACACACAAAGAATCAGTAATTTGCAGCCAGATCTGAAAAATTAATTAAAATATAGCACAAAATGCTAAATAGATACAAAGTAGAAAGAAGCGAAAAGACAGGCTGTGCTGGGAACTTCCACCGCATGTCTAATGGGGATTCTAGGAAGAGAATATGGAGTAAATGTAATGGGTTGGATAATTTTTCTAGAAATAACTGAGTACTTGAGTTGGAAATTATTCTGACTCACAAATAATAGCATATTCGACACACTGAATTGATGACTATGATATGCGTAAGTGTACCTACACACACTATATATACACTATATATAATATAGACCATATATACTATATATGAATATATATATGTATATAATTTGGAAGCAATTGTGGCTTTATTAGAAAAGAACTCATTTTCACATCATATCTTTTGTAATTTCTAGTCATGGTAAGCCTGGATCTTTGGTCTTTTCTCCTAGAAGGCTGACTTACTTGGCTGGAAGTCAGTGTTGGCAATCAGCAGAGAATAGAGCTGGGCTGTTGATCATGTTACAGGACTCTGTGTCCCCTTAATGCCCGCAGTTCTTGGTCACACCGCTTCAAAGAATGAAGCGGTGTGCCCAACTTGCACAGGGCTGCAACCTTGATTCTATTTCTGCATGGTTTCTATATTCAATCACCACAATGGTGTGCCTTAAAACAATTATTTTATTATTATTTTTGTTTTTATTATGTTTTATTATGTCTTAGTTTATTATCTCTTAAGAATCTAGAGAATCCGGCCCCTCTCCACATCTCTTTGCCTTCTGTTACTGCGTTCTGTTATCAGGAATGGCCAATCCCATCGCCGGTGTCTGCCAGAGCTCTGCCACCTTTCAGAAGCCTCCTCGGACAACCACAGGACATTGTCTCTATTTTCTCTAAAATTTTACAACCCTGGAATTTGTTCACTTCTTTGGCTCTTGGCCCCTTGGCTTTTTAATGAGCTCTTTGGAGGCTCTTTCAGGTTGAGGGCCTCCATTCCTATTTCTTGGACTCCCCTGTGACTTGATTTGTTCTCAATAAGTGGTAGTTCCTTAATATAGAGGGATAGCCCTCTTAAAACTTGTGAGAGTAACTTCTGGGGAGATGAAAGGGATAACAATGAGAAAGGGGGTTGAAGACGTTTGTAAGAGTGTGATTTGACCCCTGCTGGCTCTCCACACAAACAACACATACCTCCAGTACAACCACCGTAACTACTCCTACTGTGACCACTATTGGTACTGCTATTCCTGCTGATGTCTAGCGAAGGCATCCAAGTGAAACACAAAAGGCTTGAGAGGAATCTGCCGTGAAACTGTGGACTGAGAGGACGACTGATGGGTGGTGGAAGCAGGTAGAGGGAAGAGTTCTGAAAAGGTAGGGGAAACGCGGGAGGAAGGTGGGGGGAGAATGCTGGGAGAGGGAAAGAACGGAGACCTGGCAGTCACTTTCTGATTGGCTGGGATGCTGAGAAGAAAAGAAGCGAGACAGAGCACCACAAGAACGGCTGACGGAATTTATTCCCACAGGAGGGAAGACACTGAAGCCACCCCATCCTATCGAAGGTACAGAGGCTCTGTGCCCAAGAGCAAGCCCAATGAAGGGCTCAGAGAAGCAGGGTTGTCTTCTCTGGAGATGCAACTTCATTCTTTCAGTGACCCAGATTTAGTGGAGTGATTAGCAACTATCTCAGAAGTCATGAAGGCCAAAAGCCTTCTCTGGGTATAGCCTCAAATCAATCCAGCTTGGATGGGAACTGGAGCATTGTGAATGTGACAGTTTGGACTCAGCCAAGAGATGATTATTTTGACTCTTTTTCCCCAGAGTGATAAAGCTAGAGAAATAACCTGGATCGATATTGCCAAAACCACCAATGGACTTGTCATAACCACCAATCCTTAATCACTGACCAACTGGGTTCATTTCCATAGTTTTTAATTTTTTACCATCTTCAGAGGGAAAATACCTTTAACCCCAAATTTCTCTAATACTCTGGATGAAGTTCCTATCATTTTATCCCTCCAAAGTCAGATCATTCTTCTCTTGGGTAATTTATTAACTGAGCTTTCTATATTGTGTGTGATGGCCCTTGATTCGAAAGTCCTGCTGAACACATCAATCTATCTAGTTGCTGACTTTTAACTTCCTGGCTCAATCAATCACAAAGCACCCTAATCCTTCTTGGCTTGTCCTGAATTACATTTGATACCAGTCCAACCTTATCTTTAATAAGCTCACCTAGGTAATTTGCATATAACAAACAAATTAGGTCCTCCAATGCTTATTTATAGGGTGCCATAGCCATAAATCAATCTAGAAATAACCTGCTTCTAGAGGCCTTCTGGCTAAATGGGGAACAGAACCTAATAAATTAAAGTTAGTTCCTTTTCTCAAGTTCAATTTGTTCTTTACATTTATGCAGTTCTTTCTGTCATTTACAATTAACTATTAGATTTAAATCAGGCAAGAAAGTCATACTACTGTTTTGGATCTTTTGGCATCAGTTCTTTGATTATTTTGAGCACATGACCACAAATTTTTTTTTTTAAAGATTTTATTTATTTATTTGAGACAGAGAGAATGAGAGAGACAGAGAGCACATGAGAGGGGGGAGGGTCAGAGGGAGAAGCAGACTCCCTGCCTAGCAGGGAGCCCGATGCGGAAGTCGATCCCGGGACTCCAGGATCATGACCTGAGCCGAAGGCAGTCGCTTAACCAACTGAGCCACCCAGGCACCCGCACATGACCACAAATTTGTGGTGTTTCTCTGTTCTACTTTAGTGGCTCAACTATAAGTATACATGTGGAATGGTACAGAGTAGAGCTATAGAAGACCTAGATTCTCCTTCTGGATTTGACATATGGTATGATTCCTGTGATTTTTGGGGTAATATGCCATCATTCCCCCGGTTTCCCCACTTTAAATTAAGGGGGATGGAGCCCATGGATAAGTTTCAAGTGGTCTGTGAACTCTTGAAATGACATGCAACCTTTTTAATGTGTTTGTGTATTATTTTCCTTTTAGAGAGGTCCAGAGCTTTAATCAGAACCTATTTCTAGCATCAAAAAGCTAAGAAATACCAGATTAGAGTACATTGCATTCCTATTTCAGTACCCACATAATATAATTTGATCATTACTTTGTGCTCTCAAGGGAGAATTCTATTTTTCAATAAGTCATATTTTTATGCACTCATCTGTGCTCTCTAAATTGAGTGCACCTACAAATCAAGGGTGTGAGGAAGGATGGACTTTTCATAAACTATCCTGGGATAATTGGTTATTGATATGGGAAAAAAATCCCTACCTCACATCATACACAAAAACCGAATTCCAGTTATATTAAAAACCTAAATGTGAAAAGCCAAAATGAAAAACTTTTAGAAGATATGGGAGAATATGCAGCAGCAAAGCATTTCTAAAATAAGACAAAAATTTATGTCATGGTAAGAAAACATGGATATATTTTACTATACTATAGTTGTGAACTTCTGTATGATCAAAGACTTCTTGACAAAACACACACAAACTAAAACAAGATACTTCAAAAACACATAACTCACAAAGTGTTAATATTTTGAATATATTAAAATTTTCTTTCTCTACACTAATAAGAAATAGATAAAAAATAGAAAATGGGGAAAAGATATGGAGAGGTAATATAAGATAGAGGTGCTATGAAGGGCCTCTACTATTCATATCCCTTCAAGCTCTAACATGCCCTGCTGTTTCTAGAGCCCTTACTTATTCTGCTATTTATTTTTAAATTTATTCTGTGCTATTTGCCATGGTTCTCTGTTTCATATGGGCAATTCTTTATGTTAAAT
This sequence comes from Mirounga angustirostris, assembly GCF_029215605.1. NCBI lineage: Eukaryota > Metazoa > Chordata > Mammalia > Carnivora > Phocidae > Mirounga > Mirounga angustirostris. Next base: position 95,881,113 of record NW_026991711.1, on the reverse strand, counting down.
CTCTTGAGACAAGCACTATGTTTTAAACTTTTAAATATATTTATTTATTAGATAGCTCCTAGCACATCACTGAATACCTAGGAGAAACACACAAAAATACCATAAATATACTTTTTTCTACATTTAGACATCCCTAAAATTGAGATGCACATTGCAATTTATGGTGTTTGACACCACCTGCCAGGTAGCCTTCAAGCCATAGTTGCTTTTAACTGCACAAGCATGAACTTGGTTATCACTATTCATCACTATCATCTCTTCAATCGAGTTATGTGCATTGTTGGAACTACATTTATTGAGTTTAATTATTATTTAAATATATTTTTAAAAATAACACTATCATTTGATATTGGACACAAAAAGTTATAGTGAAGACAGAAGGCATAAAAACAAAGTAGTGGGACAAAAAGCAAATACTCATCATTGAGAAATGGCCACAATTCCACGTCTTCTTGCAAAATGAAACCCAAGTACTTTATGGAGTCTCAGAAAAGAAGGGACCCACAGGTAGCTGAAGCTGTCCCTGGAGATATGTGCAAAAATATTGTCTATCATAGGCTAAGCAACGCAACCCAAGGCAAGAGAAATTGCCAAGTCTCAGAAGGAAATTCAAAGCAAGAAGGGGCTGATGTAAATGATTCAAGTTGCCTCTTATTCAATCAAGAAAAACTCAGCAAGAAAACTGGAAGAATGCATGTTAGCAGCTTAGAATAACATTCTAGACATAATAGTGGAGCACTCTTTAAGACATGCTGCCTCAGCAGATGCACTTGATGATATCATGTGGATAAACACAAATGTTGACTCTCAAGTCAGATTCTGAATATAAAGAAAATTTGGAAATATTTTAATGATTTCACTTTTATTTTTTCTGTATGCACCATAGTGAAAGTTGATAAAAATCTGGGTAAATATGTCTAAAAGATCTCTTTCAATAAGCTTACAAAATAAATACCACTAAGTGATAAAAAAAAAAAACAGACTGTGTCATAGTTGTATATAAATAAAGGTGCATCCGATAGTTAAGATAATAGAAGTGATTGTTTTCATTAGGTTGTGGTCTACCCTTTCACTGAAACTGGCATGGCCTTGTGAATAGCTTTGATGGGGAGAATATAGCAAAAGTGCTGATTCCAGGCCTAGCCTTTAAAAGATCTGGGCAGCTTCCGGGCACCTGGGTGGCTCAGTCGGTTAAGTGTCTGCCTTTGGCTTAGGTCATGATCCCAGGGTCCTGGGATTGAGCCTCACATCTGGCTCCCTGCTCAGCGGGAAGACTGCTTCTCCCTCTCCCACTCCCCCTGCTTGTTTTCCCTCTCTCACCGTCTCTCTCTCTTTCTGTCAAATAAATCAATAAAATGTTGGAAAAAAAAAAGATCTGGCAGCTTCAACTTTTACTTTGTTGGAACACAGACACCATTCCATAACGAAGCTAGTCTAGACTACAGGAGGAGAAAGTCCATATGGGGGAAGAATGAGGCACCTCAGTGATTGCCAGCATCAAACGTCAGAAAAATGAGAGAGGCCTTATTGGACATTTCAGCCCAAGCTGAATGTAGCTGCATAAGTAATCTCAGCTAAAACAACATGGAGCAGAATCACCCAGCTGAGCCCAGAACAACCTGCAGAATTATAAGCAGTAATAAATCATTGTTTTAAGAAACTAAGTTTTTTGAAGGTGCTTTCTTATGCAACAATAGATAACTAAAAGGGGTTGTTACCATCACAGAAACCTCAACATGTTACCATCACAGAAACCTCAACATCATGACCTAAGCCAAAGGCAGACACTTAACCGACTGAGCCACCCAGGTGCCCAGAAGCTGCCCAGATCTTTTAAAGGCTAGGCCTGGAATCAGCACTTTTGCTATATTCTCCCCATCAAAGCTATTCACAAGGCCATGCCAGTTTCAGTGAAAGGGTAGACCACAACCTGATGAAAACCTCAACAAGATATCAAGAGGAGGCTGTCAGGGCAGCAAGAAGATGGCAGAAAAGTAATAAAAAGGCTCTTCATGAAGGCTAGAAAATGGTAACATTCAGTGTAGGCATTGCTATTAAAGGTTGGGGAAGAGGGAACTATATCATGTAATGGCAATGGGGTAACTTGGAAAAAGAAGAATTATCAGGTAAACTTGTGGATGTAGCTAAGAGTATTTCCAGGCAGACTGTGGATAATACCAATAGCTTCTTTTAGAAACACAATAAAAGGTTGCAAGAGAAAATTGAGTTAAAAATGAACTGTTTGGTTTTCAAGCATAATTTAGAAGAAATACAGAAGACTTAGAACATTTTCTCCAGCTGACGAAATATTTTCAAAGGAAGAAATGGCCTCATGGAAAAGAACAAGTCTAGAGTACTTCCAGTAAAAGTGTGCTTTGGGTCACAATTAAATCAATAGTGTAGCTGAAAGACTCTTTGTTTTGAAAGATTTAAAGTGGTGCTTGTAGACCATTTCAGCTAAACAAAAGAGCCTCTAAAAATCTTAAGACAGTGTCTCTCAGAAGTGATATGTCTTGGAATGAATTACAGATGTAGCTTTGAGGCATAGAATCAACCCAATAATAGAAAACCCACAGAATTTTTAAGAGGATTGTATTAGTGAAAATAGGGAGATGTTAGTCAAAGGATTAAAAATTTCAGTTACAGGGCATCTGGGTGGCTCAGCTGGTTGTGTCGGCTCTTGATTTCAGCTCAAGTCATGATCTCAGGGTCGTGAGATTGAGCCCCATGTCTGGCTCTGCACTGAGTGAAGAGCCTGCTTAAGATTTCCTCTCTCCCTTTCCCTCTGCCTCTCCATTCCCCCCATCCCTCGCCAACCCCAGCTTGCAGGAGCATGTTCTCTCTCTTTAAAAAAAAAAAAAAAAATTCAGTCAGTTACAATATGCATACGTTCTGGGGATCTAATATCCATCATGGTGACTGTGTTTAATAATATGGTATTGTATACTTGAAATTTGCTAAGAGAGGAGATCTAATTAGCTTGATTGTAGTAATCATTTTACAATGTATATTTATATCATATCATCACATTGGACTTCTTAAATATATATAAGTTTTTGGTCAATTTTACCTCAAGAAAGCTGGAAAAAATAAAGATAAATAAATAAAAAATTAAAAATTATTTGACTATTTATGTGAGGGTTTATTCCTAGGCTCTCTATTCTGTTCCATTGGTCCATATGTCTGTCCTTATGTCAGTACTACACTATTTTTTTTTTTTTTAATTATTGTAGCTTAGACTATGTTTTGAAATCAGGAAGTGTGAATCCTCCAACTCTGTTCTTCTTTTTCAAGATTGTTTTGTGTAGTCAGCACCCCTTGGGTTCCAGATGGATTTTAGGATGTGTTTTTTTCTTATTGTATCACACACATTGTCATCATCTTTAACAAGGATGCCATTAAATCTATAGATTGCTTTGGTAGTTTGTCATCTTAAAACTATTAAGTCTTCTAATCCATGAATGTGGGATGTTTTCCCATTTATTTGTCTAATTTCTTCCAGAAACGTTTTATAGTTTTCAGTGTACAGTTCTCTTGTCTTAGTTAAGTTCATCCATAACTATATTTTTAATGCTATTGTAAATGGAATTGGTTTCTCAGTTTTCTTCTCAAATTATTCATTATTAGTGTATAGAAACATAACTGATTTTGTGTATTAATTTTGTATTCTGAAATCTTGATGAATTTGTTTACTAATTCTAACTTTTTTGGTGGAATTTTTGGGTTTTCTATACATCATGACATCTGCAAAAAAGAGATAATTTTGCTTCTTTCCCTCCAATTTGGATAGCTTCTGTTTCTTTTTTTGGTCTAATTGCTCTGGCTATACCTTCCAGTACTATGTTTAATAAAACTGTTGAGGGGCACTTGGGTGGCTCAGTCAGTTGAGCATCTAGCTCTTTGTTTTGGCTCAGGTCATGATATCATGCAGCGTGGGATTAAGCCCTGTAATGGGCTCTGTGCTCAACAGGGAGTCTCTTTGAAAGATTCTCTCCCTCTGCCTCTCCCCTCACTCATGTGCGCTCTCACTCTCTCTCTCTAAAAATAAAATAAATAAATCTTTTTAAAAAAATGTGTTGAATATGGGCATATCTGTACTTTTTCTGATATTAGAGGGAAAACGTTCAGTTTTTCACCATTGAGTATAATGGTTGCTGTGGGTTTTTCATATATAGACTCTACTATGTTGAGATAGTTTTCTTCTATTTTTAGTCTGTTGAGTGTTTTGATTATGAAAAGGTGCTGAATTTTGTTAAATACTTTTCCTTCATTAATTGAGATAATTATGTTTTCCCCTTCCTTTATTCTGTTAATGTGGTATATTACATCAGTTGATTTTTATAGATTGAACCATTCTTGCAATTTAGGAATAAATCACCCTTGATCCTGGTGTATCAACCTTTTAATTTGCTGCTCAATTTGGTTTGCCAGTATTTTTTTGAGGATTTTTCCATTAATATTCATAAGGGATATTAGTGTACTGTTTTCTTTCTTGTAGTTTTTTTGTCTGGTTTTGGTACCAGGGTAATGCTGGCCTCATAAAATGAGCTTGAAAAACACTTTCCTCCTCAGTTTTGGGGAAGAGTTTGAGAAGGATTGATGTTAATTCTTCTTTAAATGTTTGGTAGATTCACCAGTGAAGTTTGATTACTTATTGGTTTTGATTGAGTTTTGATTACTGATTCAATCTCCTTAATAATTACAGGTCAATCAGATTTTCTATTTGTTCATGAATCAGTATTGGTAGGTGGTGTATTTTTAGGAAGTTGTCTGTTTCATCTTGCTTATCCAATTTGTTTAATAACCATTGTTCATAGTTGTTATGACTATGTCTTTTATAATCCTTTCTATATCTGCAACATTGATAGTAATGTTCCCACTTTCATTTCTAATTTTATTCATTTGAATTTCTCTCTTTTTATGTTCTTCCTTGATATAGCTGAAGGTTTATCATTCGGTGACCTTTCAAAGAACCAATGGTTGGTTTTGTTGATTTTCTTCTATTTTTTTTTCCTATTCTCTTTTTTATGTATCTCTACTCTGATCTTTATTATTGTTTTTTCCTTCTGCTAGGTTTGGGTTTAGTCTGCACTTCTTTTTCTAGTATCTTAGTGTGTAAAGTTAAGTAGTTAATCTGAGATCTTTGCTTTTTTTTTTTCTCTATAATTTATTCCTTTTTTTATTTTTATTTTTTTTTAATTTTTTTTATCCCCATACATTACATCATTAGTTCTAGATGAAGTGTTCCATGATTCATTGTTTGTGCATAACACCCAGTGCTCCATGCAGAATGTGCCCTCCTCAATACCCACCGCCAGGCTAACCCATCCTCCCACCCCCCTCCCCTCTAGAACCCTCAGTTTGTTTTTCAGAGTCCATCGTCTCTCATGCTTCGTCCACCCCTCCAATTTCCCCCGCTTCATTCTTCTCCTCCCGCTACCTTCTTCTTCTTCTTTTTTTTTTCTTAACATATATTGCATTATTTGTTTCAGAGGTACAGATCTGAGATTCAACAGTCTTGCACAATTCACAGCACTTACCAGAGCACATACCCTCCCAGTATCTATCACCCAGTCACCCCATCCCTCCCACCCCACCCCCCACTCCAACAACACTCAGTTTGTTTCCTGCGATTAAGAATTCCTCATATCAGTGAGATCATATGATACATGTCTTTCTCTGTTTGACTTATTTCACTCAGCATAATCCCCTCGAGTTCCATCCACATCGTTGAAATGGCAAGATGAGATCTTTGCTTTTAATGTGAGCATTCACAACTATAAATTTCCCTCGCAGCACTGCATTAGCTGCATCTGATAAGTTTTGGTGTGTTTTGTTTTTGTTTTCATCCGCCTCAAGGTATTTCCTAATTTGACCCACTGGTTATTTAGTAGAGTGTTTTTTAGTTTCCACATATTTGTAAATTTTCCAGTTTTCCTTCTCTTACTGATTTCTAGTTTCATTCCACTGTGATCAGAAAAGATAGTTTGTATAATTACAACCTTATCAAATGTATTAAGACTTGTTTGTGGCCTCTCTATCCTGGAGAATGTTCCATGTAGACTTGAGAAAAATGTATATTCTGCTGTTGTTGGGTGGACACATTGGGTTCAATTGACTTCTAGTGTTCTCAAATTTTTAAAAAACTGATCTATCTGGTTGTTCTATTCAACTGAAAGTAGGGTATTGAAGTCTTCAACTATTATTGTAGACCTCTGTATTTTTCCCAGTCTTTGCCTCATATATTTTAGAGCTTGGCTCATATATGTTTATAATTATTATATTTTTTTTGCTGTACTGACTCTTTTATCAAAATTTCATGTTCTCATATTGACTCTTTTATCAATATATGATGTTCTCCTTTGTTCATTTAACAGTTTTTGACTTAAAGCTTATTTCATCAAATGTTAGTATAGTCACCTCAGCTCTCTTTTGGGTACTATATGCTCAGAATCTCCTTTTCCATCATTTCATGTTCAACCTATTTTTGTCTTTAGATCTGGAGTGAGTCTCTTATAGACTGTGTATATTTGGATCATTAAAAAAAATCCATGCTGCTAATTGATGCCTTTTAGTTAGAGAATTTAATCCATTTATTTTTAAAGTAATTACTGATAAAGAAAGACTTACTTTTGCTATTTTGCTATTTGTTTCCTATGTGTCATATAGCTTTTTTGACCTCATTTCCTCAACTACTGCTTTCTTTTGTGTTTGGTTGGTTTGTGTGTGTGTGTGTGTGTGTGTGTGTTTTGTAGTATCACATTTTGATTCTTTTCTCAATTCTCTTGGTGTAGTTCTATAATTTTTTTGGTGGTTATCATGGAAATTACATATAACATTCTAAAGTTAAAACAATATAATTTGAATTGTATCAACTTAACTTCAATTGCATACAAAACCTCTACCTCTATATAGTTCCTTTCCTTTCCACTTAAACTACTGATGTCACAAATTACAACTTAATACATTGTATATCCACTAACATAGATTTATAATTTTTTGCATTTGTCTTTTAAATTCTGAAGAGTATAAAAGGTGCAGTTACAAACCAAAATTACAATAAAACCAGTTTTTAAATTTGACCATGTATTTGCCTTGACTAAAGACTTTTATATCTTCATGACTTCAGGATACTGCCTAGGATCCTTTTCTTTCAGCCTGGAGGACTCTCTTTAACATTTTTTGTTGTGCAGTTTGAAAGTCAATAAACTCTCTCAATTTTTGTTTGTTTTTTTGGGAACGTCTTGATTTTTTCCCTCATTTTTGAAGGATAGTTTTGCTAAGTATAGAATATTTGGATGACAGCTTTTTTTTCTCCCTCCTCTCAACACTTTTACTAGATCATCCTACTGCTTTCTAGCCTGCAAGGTTTCTTCTCTTAAGTTAGCCACTAATATTATTGAGGATCTCTCATACCCAACAAGTTACTTCTCTCTTGCTGTTTTCAAGATCCTCTCTTTCTCTTTTCACACTTTGATTATAATGTGTCACATTGTGGATCTCTTTGAAATTTATCCTGTTTGGAGTTTTTTGAGCTTGGTTTGGAGATTCATGTATTTAATCAAACTTAAAGTTTTTGGCCATTATTTCTTCAAATAATCTCTCTGCCTCTCCCTTCTTCTGCACCTCCCATAATGCCTATGTTGTGCTGCTTCATGGTGTCTCACATATCTCTTTGGGTCTGTTCACTTTTCTTCATTCTTTTTTCTTTCTGTCCCTCAGACTCCGTTATTTCAATTTTCCTGTCTTATGGTCACTTATAATTTCTACTGTCTGCTCCAATGCTGTTGAGCCCCTCTAGAGATTATCGTAATTCAGTTATTCCTTTTTTTCAGTTCCAGAATCTTATTTCTTTTAATAATCTATCTCTCCATCGATATTCTTATTTTGTTCATATATTGTGTTACTGATTTCATTTAGTTGGTATTTGCTTTAGCTCTTTAACCATATATAAGAGAGCTGTTTTACTCTATTTGTTTAGAAAGTTTGCTGTCTGTGCTTCATCAGGGATGATTTTTACCAATTAATTTTTTGAATGAACTATGATTTGCCATTTTGTTGTATGCCTTATGATTTTTTGTTGAAAATTGGGTATTTGTAAAAAAAAAAAAAAAAGCAACCACTTCTCCCAGCTTTTACAGACTGGTTTTGTGCCTGGTTAGTCATTCGCTGAGTAGCGGGCATGCTCTGAGCCTAGGAATCACCTGAGGTGAAATCTTGGGGTCTTCTCATGTCTTCTCTGAGCATGTATCTTGCCTGGGCTTATAATTGGCTTTCTCATTTTCCATTGTAAACACCTTTGAATGTCTTAATTTCCCAAAAAATCTCACCCAGATTCTCTTTGGGGCTTTACATGGTCTACTGCATGCCTCCACCCATCTTTTCCTAGGCTTATGTGAGTCTATAGTCGCTCTGCAGCTTTCACAAGCAGTGGTCACCAATCTTTCCAACCCAGGATCTGAGTAAGACCAGATCTGGCAAGACACAGACCAGTTCTTCAGGCAGCCCCCAGACAGATTAAGACATTGTGAGACTCTGCTCCCTCCAGTGAAGACTCTGCTCCTTCAAGGTCAAGAGACGGCATTGTGAACTATGCTACCGTCTCTTTCTGACCAAGACCATGCCATGCAGAAAAGCCGTGGGGAAAGTTTGAGTAAGAACCACAAAATTTTCCTATCATTTTGAATGTGGCTTGTTCCTTACTGAGCATTTGCTTGGTTGCTGTAGACTTTTTACTATTTTCCAGAACTCCTATAAGGTTAGGTCAGCCAGTTTCTATTTTTTGTTTGTTGGTTTGTCTGTTGTCTTATGTTTCTTTTGGGGGAAACAAGGGCTTGAAACTTCTGAATTTACCATTTTGCTGACATCAATCCATTTTCTACATTTTAAATGAGAGTATCAGTTATCCAATCCATGTCTTACCATTGTATGCTGGGCATTTGAGAGCTAATAACATCTTTTTAGTTTACCAATCTCCAAATCAAGAGTACTGTATCAAGGAACCTCATACACATCCTGAACTGATTCAAATGATGAGATTTAAACTTGGAACTGCTGCCATAATGAAATGAGATGCTTGAAAGAAGAGTACATGTGTTTTGCATGTGGGAGACACATGAAAAGTCACTGTCAGAGGATATACTATGGTAGGACATTTTCAAAGATGGCCAACCACCCCCCTCCCAAAAAAACACATGTTCTTTCTTGCACATACATACTCACCCTTCCATCTAGAGGTGGAGTGCATTTCCCCTTCCCTCGATCTGAGATGGTCTTGTAACTTGTAAATAATGGAATGTAGTTGAAACGGTGCTCTTGAACTACCAAGCCAAGGCTTTAGAAGATCTTCTATCTTCCACTTTCAACTCTAATGATCCGTCATGTAAAGGATCTTAGGTTAAGTCACTGAGTTTTGATAGACCACATGGAGACACAGGCTATATACAGTAGCACAAGGCTCCCCAGCTGAGCCTCAGCTAAATGCATGATATGTCTACACTGTGTGTGCAAAGAGCCACCCAGCTGAGCCCAGCTAGAATCACATATTAGCCTTCCCTTGAGCCCTGACCAAGCTGAAGAATCATAAGCAAACAAAACTGGTTGTTGTTTGGGCACTAAGATTTTTTGGGGGGTGAGAAATAGGATAGTTATGCAGCTTCACTACATTATTTATCTGAGAAAACTAACTTATTTCATGAACAGTTTAGACGAAAATATTTTCATCTATGTGGCTAACTTCAAAAAAACTAGCCCCTGTTTTAAACGAGACCCCTATATATCATGTCTTTTTCTTGTTAAATCTACATGCTAGAGAGGCAAGGGCATACATATATTTTAGGGAATCAAAATTTGGGGGATTAAATTCTACTTCTACCATTTTTGTTATGAGGCCATGTTAAGTGATTTCACCTTTCTGACTCAAGGAAGGTATACTATTCTGTAAACTAAAGATAATACCCCTGACATGGGTTTTGGGGAGGATGAGATGTGCTGATACATGGAGTTGGGTCCATCTTTATATCTGCACAACCCACACAATGGCACACAGTGATGTTATTGTATAAGACATGAAGCTCAGCTCTGGGCACACAGTGGGCATGTGGACGGTGATAATTAGAGGAGCCTTCTTCTGTGATAAGAGGGGTATTCTTAGGGCGCCTGGGTGGCTCAGTTGGTTGGGCGACTGCCTTCAGCTCGGGTCATGATCCTGGAGTCCCGGGATCGAGTCCCATGTCGGGCTCCTTGCTTAGCGGGGAGTCTGCTTCTCCCTCTGATCCTCCCCCCTCTCATGTGCTCTCTCTCTCTCATTCTGTCTCAGATAAATAAATAAAATCTTTAAAAAAAAAAAAAAGAGGGGTATTCTTAGACACTGAAATGGAAACAGCCCTCAAACAAAGGAATCTGTCATAGCAAATGGACAGATGTTTGGGTTATTAAGTTAATTAAACTGATAATATGAGTTTATGCTTGTAAAGGGATTAACAGTGCTTGTCTACAAAGTAAGCATTAAATAAATGTTAAGTAATATTGTTGTTGTTGCCTTTATCACATAGATGAGGGATTTTATCTAATATCCTTCTGATCACACCTAGGAGAAAGTGTTTACGTCAAGTCTTGTGTTTGGTCCTGGTCCCCTCATGCTGGTAAAACCTTTTTGGAACTTATCTTTTCCCCACAAGGGCAAGTAATAACACTACAATCTGTATCCCGTGCTCAACAGATGCATCTATTTCATTTTGACATCCTCGATTAGCCATGCTTCCTCCCTACTGTAGACATGTTTGCTTTTTGGCATAATTGAGTGGCTTCATTATTATTACTATTTTCTAAAGAACATAAACTTGGAGAAATGCTTGATTGCTAAAACTAAAATGCTCCAAAGGATGTTCTATTTCTTATCTTTCTTCCCTTACCTTCCTCTCTTTTCACTAACTTGATAACCTGCCATGTTCCAAGGAGTATTTGGACAACAGAGTATTTTCCAGTTTGCTTTACATTAATTTAGTTAGTTATTCCTTTGTTCAGGCATTTTTTTGAGTGTTAATGTGCTGAGATGTGAGTTTTGACCTGGAGGGTTTCATCCAAAGTCTTTAGGACACACTTGATGTCACCATTTGGCTCCGGGGTTAGAGTTCCACATGTCTGAAGTGTCCCACCAAACAGCCTTCTGCTAAGTGATCTGGATCCCTTAAGTTCAGATCCTTTACTTAATAACAATGTCTCACCAAACTTCTGGGCTGACAGGATTCGTTCTCTAACACTGCTTAACAAATCACCCTAATACTCAGTAACTTAAAACAACAACAATCATTTGTATTTCTCACAGTTTCCATGGGATAGAAGTTCAAAGGCAGTGTGATTGGGTTGTTCTGATTTGGGATCTCTCATGAGGTTACTGTTGGATATCAGCTGGGGCTGCCGTCTGCTGAAGCTCTGACTGGGGCTGACAGCCCCACTTTCAAGGTGGCTCACTCATATGGCTGCAAGTTGGGCCCAGTTATTTGTAGGAGGTCTCAGTTCCTTCTCAGTGGCACCTGGGCCTTCCTACAAGGTTTCTTGAGTCTCCTAACAACATGGGGGCTGGCTTCTCTCAGAACAAAGGATCCAAGAGAGTAAGGCAGAGGCTTGCACGTTGTCAAATCCCATAGAATGTACAAGGCAAAGAGTGAATTCAAAACTATGGACTTTACTTTTTTTTTTTTTTTAAAGATTTTACTTATTTGACAGAGAGAGAGAGATAGCGAGACCAGGAGCACAAGCAGGGGGCGTGGGAGAGGGAGAAGCAGGCTGCCCGCTGAGCAGGGAGCCCACGCGGGGCTCGATCCCAGGACCCTGGGATCATGACCTGAGCCGAAGGCAGACGCCTAACGACTGAGCCACCCAGGCGCCCGAAACTATGGACTTTACTTAATAACAATGTATCAATAGTGATTCACCATGATAACAAATTTAACACAGGAAGGCAATGTGTTAATAACAGGAGAAACTGGGTGGGGAAAAGAGGGAGAATATGAGAACCCTGTACTTTCTGTGCATTTTTTTGGTAAACCTAAAACTGCTCTAAAAAAAAATCAAACCTCTTTGAAAAGCATAGACTCTTAAAAAAAAATAGTTGCTTTGACTGGGTTTGACTTCTGTGTCTATTTGAGAATGCTGGCAGACACCGTGTAACATACTTGCCACATGATAAGGAAAGGATGATGTTTTCTAAACATCCTATTCCAGGTTCCATTTCTGGAAAGACTTGTGACGTGACAGCACACCAAATTTGAACCTATGTTCCAATACTTACAGGGACGTGACATGAGGAACTTGCTTAACTGTTGTCTTAGTTTCCTCATCTGTAAAGTGGACATAATAGTGTGATATCTGCCCCCATAAGGCTGGTATAAGGATTAAATAGAGGAAACATATATAAAAGACTAGTCAGCAGTAGGCACCAATAATGACAGGGTTTTTTTTAAGATTTTATTTATTATTTGAGAGAGAGTGAGCACGCAGGGGGGTGGGGCAGAGAGAGAGGGAGAGAGAGTCTCAAGCAGACTCTGCACTGAGTGCGAAGCCTGGCGTGGGGCTCGAACTCACAACCCTGGGATCAGTACCTGAGCCGAAACCAAGAGTCGGCCGCTTAAATGACTGCACCACCCAGGCGCCCTTGAATGATAGTATTTGTAGGGCAAACTGAGTAACTGTGTTCGAAGAATCATCATTACATATTCTACCTAGGCTTATACTTCATTGAAAATAAGAACCATGATGTCTATTAAAAATTCTCTCAATGACGCTCAACTTTACTGAAGCATAGGAAATAACTGGGAACCGTAATAGTTCCAAGAAATGAACTAAAATGCGGCTAACGTAAATAAAAAGGAGTTACCTACTGGCTTTTCCCAATTAATTAGCATATGCCCATTCAATTATTCATACCTTAGGGAACTCATTTAGGCAATCAGGTATCCATAAATATTCATCTTATTTACCTCAGTGTCTCTGTCATTAGGATCGGAAATTGGCAGTGTTTTCTCAATATATTTCACAACTGGTTGCTTTGAAAAAAACTACCTGGGACTAAATTCCTATGTCATTAATGGTGAAAATGATCCGCCACATGAATGCTGAATTCACAAAGGGCTGCTCCAGGCTTGTGGCCATCCCCTGGCCTGAGGACTCCATCATCCGCTCGAGGCAGCTCAGTGGGCTGGGCTGACTGCCGAGGTGCCATTCTGACCTTCGGCCACTAGCATGTGCTCTTGAATAGTTTTTCATGGCAGTCAGGCCCTGGGCCCACAGGAACCGAGAGGCTACACCTCTGGATCTAATTTGTGGAAGAGGCAGAAAGAATGCGATTCATAAGGGTGAAAGCATGGTGCCTCCAAGGCAGACGTAATCTCCTAGGAGTAGACCCTTCGAGATACCAAGGATGGCCCCGACGGCATTCACAGCCGACCATGTGCTATCAGGATGGGCCACCTCATGGGCGGGAACCGGTGTGACATGAAAAGGCAGGGCCCCCTGTTCAAAAAATCAAGTTTTGAGACAGCAACAGTGGGGCTTTTCCAAGTGCGAGGCCCTGGGCCACCGTATACGTTGCAAACCCTCGAAGCCGGCCCTGTGTGCGGCCCACTCCTTCCCTCTCCCTAACTGCCCAGCCTCAGACAGTAAAACAGGGACCAGTGACCCTTCCCGGTTACCAGGAAACCAGTTCACCGTATAAATAGTATTTCTTGAACGCTTCTCAGAGCTAGCTCTCTGACATTATCTCCAACCCTTAAAATTTTTCTATTTCCAATCATTTCATTTACCTTTAAGGATTAAGCTCTCCTTGCAGGCCCTCTACCCGCCTTTGAGCGGTGATAGGAAACACCGCAATTTTTTTTTTTCTTTTTTAACAGAGCAAATTACCAATGTTGCTTCCCCCCTCTTGCCCTCTAGGCTGCAGACAAAAGCTCTTTTCATTGTGTCAAAGGGATACAGTCAGGCGAACAGTATAAACTAGCAGGATGATTTAGTTTCAAAAGAGAAGCCTAGTCTAAACTTTTTTGATCTGCACTTGAAATAAATCAAGATGGTGCGGGACGGGTCATGAAAGACCCTTTGAGAAGGGAAGGTCTTCAGAATACGGAGCGGGGCCAAGTTTCTCCTTAACTTTTCTGCCCACAGATTGTGTAAAAACTGGGGGCAGGGTGGAGGGGGGGTGTGGGTATCACGGACCGGCCTCTTGAAAATCTTTTCTTGCTTAATGGTAAGGAAACAATCCCAGAATGTCCCCACCTTCGGAAAGGAAGGCTCCTTTTGTTGGAAGCTTAGCAAAGCGACTTTGGTTGCCATGAGGACAGAATTAGTACGTAGGAGCAGTTTAGGCTGGGCGCCTCTTGGAAGCCAGGCCCCCGTGCAGCCAACAAACAGCATGAGTGGTCCAGGTTTCCCAAAGCTCGGCTGCTCATTAGAGCCATCAGTTAACCCCCTGCCCCTGCCCATTGCCTACTTATTGTAATTAATTTTATGGCCCCTTTAAAAAAAGAGAGCAAAAAGAAAAGAGAGATCGCTACATTTTCTGCTACATTGCACAAGCAATTGAAAGTTGCAGGGAAAGAAGAAAAAAAAATCCAAGCACCAAATGTTTAGCAGGCTTTTCTTCTATTTTAAATGAGCAACCTATTTAAATCAATTATCAGCTCAAAATGAGCAGACTGATCTAATTAGTCTTGGCCCCTGGTGGGTTAATGAATGAAAGGGAGGTGCTGGGTAGACGTGGGCTTTCTCTGGAGTCTTCGGAAACTGACCAAACTAACACAGACCCTCTCTGGGTTGCTAAGTCTTATCAAGCAGAATTACAGACAGAAATAAAGACACACACACACACACACACAGTGTAGAATAACAGAATGAGGGGAATAAGGGAGAATTATGAGTTCCATCAACAGAATGACTAAGCATTGCATGGCATATTTTCAGCTTGTGTTTTACCAGCCAGTGATCATTACCGCTGGATAAGTAGTTCAGAATTGTAAATAAATCAATTCGTGTTTTCTTTAAGCATGTTTGAAATGGAACAACGTATTGACTTCAGGAGAAAACATGCTGGTGAGTGATGATAGCGCAAGCCCTGAATCTTGGCACATAGAACCTCCTTCCCATTCCCGCCCCGGTCGTGTCTTACCCTTTATTTAATCATAATGGCCCCTGGACATTAATATATGGTTAATTAAAGAACTAATATAAGGAAGCAGGAGTGGAAGATAGGATGAACAGTAAGTTTGTGAGTGTTGGAAAAATCTCAACTTTCTTGGGATTTTTTTTTTTTTTGTCTTGCTTTAATACATCTTTTTGAGTATTCCACCACGCAAGAAAGTAGATATTTGCTTTTTGGGTTATGACATTTCTTACCCCAAATGTTAACTCTCTGGTAAATGTTACAAGTGTTTACAGTTTGGGGATTTGGTGTCTGTTACCTTGTGGATTCCTCTTATCTAATGGAAATGACATGGGCTTGGAGGTCCAGCAGACCAGCTCTGCTTCTGAAATGCATGACCTGAGGTAACTTCCTTTCTCTAAACCTCCGTTTTCTCATCTTTAATATGGGGACAATCCCACTCAGTTGTTCTGAGAATCGAGATGGTGCGTGTCGAGTGGCCACCATCTAGTGCCCTGCCTTTCTCCCTCCTCACTCAGAAAGGCATACCCAACTGTGCTTGGGCAAAGGGCAGAAGTGCCCTTGTGTTTTTCAAAAGAATGAAAGAGGGTGTGGATTTTTCTGCACAGATTTTCACCTGAATGAGGTCATTTTTTTTCAAGACTCTCCTTGAAAGAATGAGAAAAATGAGTCTCCGGTAACCAAGGTCTTGCCTCCAGTTGAGGGTGGGGAATAAACAGGGAGACTCCATAAATGTCCCAGCTCCTCTAAGGATGTAGCCAACAGGTTTTTCTGGGTTAGAAAAACATCAGTGAAAAACTGAGAAGAATCATCATTGTCATTAGGGTTTCAGGAGGCCAATCATGGGGTGGGGTGGGGGATGGGAGAGCTTGGGTGAGGTTGTTCAGGCCGCCTGAGCCGAGCCTATGATGGAGTGAAGACCTTCTGGAAACACTTCAAGACATGGTACCGGCTATGGAAGAACCATTCTCCATTACTCCTCCACCCAGTCCTCCTCCTCCCCGACCAGATTTTATTTTATCTGGGGCAGAGAGATTTGGGAAACACTGGATCATCTTTGAATGACAAAATTAGTACGGGTATATTGGCTTTTATGGTTAGATGTTTCTTGCTGCAAAATAGCTATATCCTTAAAGACATTTCTAAGAACTCCGTCTTTAATCAATAAAATGTCCAGAAACATTGGCCTTTACAGAAAGCAAAATCCTATTGTTTTATGACTGCTTGGAGAGATCGTGGTTCTTTTTACCAAGCACTCTATCTCACCGAAGAGGGAAATACTGTTCACCTTATCATCCATTGTTTTAGGCTGGACCATCTCATGGAGGTACACCATGCCCCATTGCAGATGAAAATGGGAGATTCTGAAAGACGAGGGAAAACTTTGCAGAATCTCATGTGAACTGGAATTTGGCTTTATGGGGCAAAGAGTGGGCGTGGGAGCATTCAGGAGTACACATAACGGAATGCTGGAAATAATTTGCTATTTTTAGAGACACAGAAAGACAGAGAAAAAAGGGAAGAAAAATCTTTTGCAGTCCCGGAATGCAAACTTTGTAGTTCATCATAGTTTCAACACGGGTTCTTACAATGATTTATTCAATTAACCTCTTGCCTGTAACCCCCCATCTTTAAATAAGCAGAATCTGAGAACAACAATTATAACTTTGCTAACGAGAAGCTGGGTAAGTATTAAGTGTTTAAAAATCCCACTATTGGAGCCTGGTAATTTTTAAACATATAATTACCTCTTTTATTATACTTTGATTAGATTAAAATTAATGCATTATTAAGTCATGATATGTTCAACCATCTAGACCTCTGTATAGACACAGATAGCAGCTCCCTTTTTTCCCCTTCCCCAGGTCTAAGTTAATTAAATTCCCTTTAATTATAATTTACTAAAAAGCTTCACTTTTGCCACTATTATGTCTTTTGAACTTTGAAATTTGAAAAAAAAAAAGGACCTTAAAATGGTCTTTTACAGGAGAAATGAACTGTCAGCGAATTCAGGCAAAATTAATTATTTCAGCTTGATAAACCTTTTCATCTATTTGACTCCTTATACAGAAAAGCCAATTAATAATGTCAAACATGCTTTGCCTCCAGGGACCTGCAAGTTCTAATGAGTCTGTTTACTGTGGAGTGGCTAGCAGAATGAGCTTCATGTAGAAATTTTCTAATCGCGCCACACCTGTCAAGCTCAGTCTCATTATCTGTGTACCAAGGGCAAACCTCATTTTGTCAGTAGCGGTTTTCGAAGAACTAACAGATGCCTGGGGGAACATGCAGGACTGTCCGCCAGTAGACGAGTCACTTAATTACCAATCAGAGCAGCCAGGGTGAATGCCTAATGCTCCTTAGTCCCCAACCTTCTTCATCCCAACTGCACGCGCCCGCGTTATCGGAGACCCGGAGCCTGGGTCCTTCTCTGCGCCCAGTGCTCGTCTGCTAGGACCCTTTTCTCCTGAGGTGATGATTGATGAGGCGCCTCTGGAAACAGTGATTAATCAAATGTGTATTGTACCACGAGTGGGCCAGTCGGGGCGGGGGCGGGGGCTCGGGATCCACCTGCCGGCTAGCTGATAATTGTTTGATTGGTGCAGGGGGGAGCCTGTAGAGGAGGGATGGGCACAGCCACCCCTAAAAGAGACCACGTGTCCCTTCCCGCCATCCATTTGCCTCTTTGACTTGGAGGACGCCCCAGTGTAGAGATATTTGATGGCATTCTGGAAAGCCCGCGGTACTTCAGGGCAGAGCTTCTCAAGCTTTGCTGCCACCACGTCACCTGAGGATCTTGTTCAAGCCAGCTTCCAAATCAGTGGGTCTGGGCCGGAGATGCTGCATTTCTGAGGAGCTGATGCTGACGCTGCAGGAGTGTGGACCATATACTAAGGCCAGAGTGGAGACCAGCAGTCCTGGACAAGCTGCCATGCTGCTCTGAAACTTAGATCCCCACCTCTCTAAAATATTACGGAAGACTCAGTTCCTCCCGATTGCCTTTAGAATAACAGACAGGCTCCGTTGAGTGCACCTGTGATCCAGGCTCTGCCCAGCTTCTCCACCTTGCCTTGCCTCCGTCTCCTTCTTGCAGCCTCTTGGAGCTCCCTGTGAGCATATGCTGCCTGAGCCATGCTCTCCCACCGTCTTGCTTGGCCAGTTGCCCCCATTCCTCTTCAAGACTCTCTTCAGGCATTGCCTCTGACAGAGTGCCTTCCTTGACTTTCCTCCCCTAAGCCCCAGACCATCTTAGCGGGCCCTCCTTTGGGCTTTTATTGACCTCCTAGAAGCTCACATTACGCTATGGTATCATGATCCACTTCCTCATTCACCTCTATCACTAAGTTGGGAGCTCACAGAGGGAAATTATATCTTTAGCCTGCTGCTCCACCCCGCCCCCATCTCCAGAATCTGCTTTCTTTTCCCGAACGCCACTTCTTCTTCTTTAATCACAAGCACTCATAGTTTCTGGACTATTATAGCCACTTTCTCCTCACTGGTTTCTCCGATTCCAGGATCTCTCCTGTCTCATCCATCCTTAACACTGCCAGCAGAACTATGACCTAAAGTGAACTTTGCTTATGTCGAACACCATCCCCTGCTCCCAGCACCTCGAAAGCTTAAAAGGGCCAGTTTCCCCATCCCCAAGAATGGATCATACTGCTGCCAACTCTGAGTTCTGAAGATCAAAACGCTTCTTCATTCTCTTATTTGAAGAGACTTTGCCTTGGCTGGGTCCAGATCCACAAATCTCAAGGTGAATTGAGGTGCACCGTGCCGGGGAAGGACTGAGATTTGAAAAGCAGGCTAAGAGGCAGTGAGACTCAAGGTTTAGCTGTTGAAGAGCCCTAAATACGAAATGGAAGTCTGTCATTTATGGGCATCTGTTTTGTTCTGGCTCAGTTTCTAATTTTGTAAAATTGAGGGATAATCTCTAACTGGTTTATCATGATAAGGATTAGAGATAAAATTTAATGAATGTTGGATATTTATTACTATTTATTGAAATCCTTGTGAAAGGGCTTTGACATTCGATAAGTGCCATCTACCTGCAAGGCATCCGTACTATGACTTTTCAATTTATTCACAAATGTTTTTCCTGTGTCTTCTCTGAGCAATGCAGAGTCACTGAGCCATGAACTCAAGGTCTAAAAGAAATCAGACAGGTCACATAAAATCAGGCAGTGGGCTTTGAGGACATCAAATATAGTTAACCTCTACTTTCATTAGCTTTATTTCCCCAGGAAAACTGTGTTTCTGGGGAAATCTCAAAGTGTATCCGATTCAGCTAGAGCCTTCTAATTTCTTAGCCCAGGGAGCAAAAGGAAGCTGGAAAATGGAGCCTGATTAATTCTGTCAACACTCTACTAGATTGCTTTCTATGCTGCCCTCCTGTTGAATGTTGGGCAGAGAGATGGCTGGATGCCAAGGGACTCTTTTGTCCTGTGTGTATTCTTCAACCAAGCTGACATTATTGTGTCTCCCTTAGACCTTTAGACTGTTGGCCACCATAAAATATCCCCAGGTACTTGGCAATGATTAAAAAAAAAAAGTTTTGAGCAGCATTTCACATTGTTTTCTTTCAATAAGTGGAAAAGGCTTCATCCATTCTTAAGTATGATATTTTCCCATATAGGTATCAGTTTGTTTACTAAAGAGGGCATCTCTAATTTTATAATGACAGGAGGAAATTGGGTCTTGATATGGAGAATAGTCACTTTAGAGCTGTGTCTTTGGGGAGGGGGATTTTCATCCTGTGTTCTGGGAAGTCCTAGGGCTTCCAAGGAAATGCCTTGAGGCAGGTGGAGTCACAGGTTTCCCCCATCTGAGTTTCGTCAGGTCTGCTTGTATCTGTTTGATATGCTGGTGTTTCATGAACATTTTACTTGAAAAAGAGCATGGAGGCTTTTAAAAATGCTGGAAACCATTGTTCTAGCTCAAATTTCAGTGCTAACAGGGATGTTCAGATCATGTCATTTTAGGGTCCTTATCCCTCACCACCACATACTTGCTTATCACAGCCAGGATTGTTCGTCCTGGCCTGTAACAGAACTTTCACCTGCATTCCACCAATAGCCTCCTCATTACACCCAAAGAGCTTTACCCCTTACAAAAATAGTGACAGAGAATCCACAGTTTATTATGCTGACATCATTACTGATAAATAGCTACCAGGGAGGCCATCCATCTGATCTCCTCCTCCAGGAGAGTAGAATGTGTGTAGAGGAGATGGATGGCCAATTTAACTCAAATCAGGAGCAGCCAGGAAAGCTCTTTGGGATTCCAATGATTCCTATGATCTTTTGGGATTGCCAAATGTCCTTCTACATTTTAATGGAGAACTCATCTGTAGGGTCACAAGTGTTGGGCATCTTCAGATTGCTTCTGTTGACTTTATTTACACCTAGAACATTGGACTTTCTGTGACTATGGAAAAAAAAAATCCCCCTTTGTATAGTAGGAAACCACAGATTTCAGAGTCTGACAGAAACTGTTTTTGATTTTGTTCTACCATTTACTGGAAAGATACATTAGGTAAGCTAGGCATTCCTAATGCTCCATTTCCCCCTGTATTTCTGGGAAAGCAGAGCCCTCTTCATCTTGTGCCATCGAACACACCTCATGATTGAGAGCCAGCTTGTGTTATAGTGGAAGCCTTACTGATGTTTGAAGCCAGTCTGAAATGCAGGCGGGTGTCTTATAGGGAGAAGTGTTTCAAAGTAGATTTCGATTCAATTCAATGCAATCCACTGTTTATCTGCTAAGCACCTATGTTAGGTCAAGCACTCCCCATGATTCAGTGAGGGCTACTTTCAGAGGTGAGTCAAACACACATCCTGGAGCAGAGAGATGCAGCCCACAGCCAAGCTGGGGTAAGGGCTACAGTTGGAATTATAACTCTATCATCATAAATGACTGACCACATTCTGTGCACCCTCACTAAGATTGGGATGTTTCCTCTCATTTCTGTCATTAAAGTAAACAAGCAAAACATATTATATAAGTCTTTTAAAACCTTGTTAAGAGTTGAAACTTTTATCTTTTATCCCCAAAACTAACATGTAAAATCTGAGGTTCGGATATTTAGGTATTTTTCGATATTAGATTTAGATATTATCATATACATTTAGATATCATCACTCAGACGGTAGCCAAATCCATGAGAACATTTGAGAAGGAAGGGGGCAAGGGGATCCTACGCCTTGCTTCATTTTACAGTGAAGAGACCCAGGTCCTAAGATGAGGAGGGCTTCATGGAAGGTCATATCTCTTGTCCCCCAGGCCACAGCATGTTTTATGTCACATAGGTGTCAACTCAAAGGACGCCACATCATGCCTCCTAATGGCCCCTCCTGGGCAGGCTGGCACAAATTCAATATTCATGTATCCTTTAAGTCTATTTTCTTTTAGTAAGTCCGAAGCTTTCCCCACTTTATCGAAGAATGTAGCTCTCACCCTTCACAGCTTTCTCATTGCATGATTGAGTCTGTCCAAGTCTTCTGGCAAAGCTTGGGAGCACCTCTAAGCCCCACAGAGCCCCATGGTTAGAAAGAGCTCGTGGGAGTTACGGTTGATTTCCTGTTGCAGAGTCAGTTTTGTGACCTCCCAAACCTCCTTTGATCAAAGCAACTAGTAGGGCTGGAGGCAGATGGTCCACAAGCTCAGTAGTGGAGAGAAACTGGTCAGGGATGCGACGGTGAATGGTATTTAACTACAGCATCCTGTTACCTTACTAAGAGAGAACTAGAATGCTCACACTTGTTCTCTGGGCTAGGACTCTTCATGAAGTACGTTTCCAGAGAAGACCGCAGTGCTGCGTTTCCTGGGGAGCCATCATTTGCTCAACTTCTTCATTTTGATGTGCTAACAGTCCCTACTGAAGACCATAAGTATCCAGTCAATAAACAAACTACAACTTAGCCTATCTTTGACAAGTGCAAAGTTTTGAAAATTAGTCTGGAAAAGCGTATCATGAAAGTATAGACCATATTAATTTAACTACTTAGCTTTTCATGGGCTTATACTTTGCTAAACTGTGGGGATTAAGAAGTGAGAAAGTTACGGGACTTTATTCCTAAGGAAGTCATGATGCAGCAAAGAAGACCTATAAGAAAACACAGACTTGCACTCCAGGCTGGTGACTGAAGTAATAGGATGAGGTACAGAAGTGCTGGCATAAATATATCAGAGAAAACTTCAGGTATTAGTTCATTAGCCCAGATATAGCCAGAGATGGCCTGATCACGTAGTGATACTTGCCGTGGGTATGAGAGGACAGGTGAGAGCATATGGTTCTTAGGTGTCATCCTTTTCTGTAAGCCTTTAGGAGGCAAGGTCCAGAATAAGGAAGTCTCAACAGTGTGGGTGTTGGAGAAGGGCGCTGAGGTGGCCAGGGAAGAGGGGAGTCGGGAGAAGAGGGAGAAGGCAAAGGACTAGGAGGAGCAGGAAGGAAGGAATCATGAGGCTGGGTTGGGAAGGATGTCAGGCAAGGGGATGGCCTTCAGAAAGCCAGATCCACAAATGTTAGAAGGATTTATAAGCCAGGATGGTGGCACCCAAGGAAGGAATTACCGGTTTGTTCATGGGTGATATGAACAGTGCTTCAGCCAAAGTACCGGATGTGTCAGGTGATGTGTCAGGTGATGTCATGCTTCATTCATTTATTTACTGAGCTCCTTGTGGGAGTTTCCTTTTCAGCATTTTTTTTTTCAATTTACAAAATTAGATTAGACTACACAGACTTTTTTAAACTGTTTTTTATCCTCTCATGTATCATAAGCACTTTTTATTGTTGTTCGTTCTCCTCTACAGCTAAGTTTTAATGGTTGC
This sequence comes from Mirounga angustirostris, assembly GCF_029215605.1. Lineage (NCBI taxonomy): Eukaryota > Metazoa > Chordata > Mammalia > Carnivora > Phocidae > Mirounga > Mirounga angustirostris. The sequence goes on along the minus strand of NW_026991711.1, from coordinate 95,858,129 downwards.
AAGGGCATTCCATTTTTTGATTGTATCGTAATATATTTAATGAGGCTTTATTATTGTACATTTATGTTGTTTCCAAATTTTCTCTATTATAATCATGCAGTAAACACCCTTGAAGACAAATCTTTGTGCACATCCATAATTATGAGGATACATTTTTACAGGCAGAATCACTTGTAAAATTATAATTAAAATTTAATTTGTTAAATTTAGGGCAAAAACATCAGTAAGGCCTTTGACACACGTTGCTCTCCAGAGAGGTTGTACCGAACCTACCCCCGCCAGCGACATTCATCGGCTTTAAAGTTAGTATTAGGGTTTTAAAAACCTCTGTGTGTTCTTTTATTTTCAATTAAATGTGGGATCTGTTGACAAGTCACTAAAAACTGCCCAAGGAGGGCTTGGTAGAAAATATGCACATGCTCATTAAGAACGTTCACCAGATTCTAGAATACCCAAGGACTCAGACGCAATGTCAACATTTGTCCAGGCACCGCAGCAGTGAAGTACAGAGAAATAGGAGAGAGTTGCCTCCAAATATTAGGTTATAACAATCAAGGGAGACGGGACTCAGGAGTAGTAGCACTACTGTTCTGTTCTAAACTACCACCATTCCTCATGGGGATGGTGCCCGAGGTGAGGTCCTAAATATCCAGTCCAACCCAGTATGGGCGGCATGACCACAAGGTCCGTGAAATGGCCGGCGTGGGCAACCTTGTGTGGCCGTGGGAGTCAATTCAGGTGCTATCTGGTGTGGCTTTGCTATGGGAGGCAAGCGTTTGGCCCTTTGCAACAGCATTGTGACATGGGCATAACCCTCACGTCCCTCTTGGGGTGCAGGGCACATAGCAAGTGAGCGAGTGGGCAGACCTGAGACTTGAACCCCATGAGCCTGACCTAGTGCTTGTGTTTTGCCTGGCCCCGGTTTCACACATTATTCCACAGTGTTGCTGAAGACCCCCCCGCCACCCAACCTGGCTGGCACAGTGCCTTCTTCCTTTCTGTTGGCACTGCACTGGGCACCTAGCTCTGGGACAACAAAGCCGCTAAATGATATTGTGTGTCTGAATGTCAAGTCTCCACACTAGTCTATGCACCCTTTGAGAGTGAGAATGGTACTTGACCTGTCTGTGTGCAGTATCTGCTGTTACAATCAGTCTCACGCTGCTGGCTACCAACAGGAAGGTAAGGAAGGAGAGAGGGAAGGAGAGAGGGAGGGAAAGAATGAAGGAAGAAATGATGGACTTGACTCTGGTTCAGTCATTTGCCCTGGGGATTCTGGAGCTTTGTCGTGGATCCCAGGGGCCCCAGTGACTCTGGGGCAGTTGGCAATGGCCTTGCACCCTGTGGATGGTGGTAAGCCCTCCTCCCTGTGGGGTGCTCCCTGGGCCCCTCCCAGCTTGATCTCTAGGGTATACCTGCCCTTCACGTCACACTGGCGTAAACATGGTGTTCACACTGAGCTTGCTTCCAGGTCCCTGATATAAAGCCATTTAGGAAAGTATATTTTCACTTAAGAGAATCCTTGGGGCACCTGGGTGGTTCAGTGGATTAAGCATCTGACTCTTGATTTTGGCTCAGGTCATGATCTCAGGGTCATGAGATCGAGCCCCACGCCAGGCTCTACGCTAGGTGTGGAGCCTGCTTAAGATTCTCTCTCTCCCTCTGCCTCTGCCCCTCCCCTGCTCACTGGCACGTGCATGCTCTCTCTCTCTCTCAAATAAAAAAATAAATTTTTTTTTAAAGATTTTATTTATTTATTTGAGAGCGAGAGAATGAGAGAGAGCACATGAGAGGGGGGAGGGTCAGAGGGAGAAGCAGACTCCCCGCCGAGCAGGGAGCCCGACGGGGGACTCGATCCAGGGACTCCAGGATCATGACCTGAGCCGAAGGCAGTCGCTTAACCGACTGAGCCACCCAGGCGCCCAAAAATAAATCTTTTTTTAAAAAGAGAGAGAGAATCCTTTTTTATGCAGAAGCAGATCTTACCCTAATGTTCAAGATGTTATTCTTTCAAACTTTCTTTTTCTAAAAATGGAAGAAAAAAAATAGAACATGCCGCACAATGATATGCCAGAACATTACAGCTTTGTTGAGTGGTTTTCTTCTTACTTTCCTTCTTTCTTTTTTTTTTTTTATTAATGCTTATACAACAGATCCTGCTGAAGAAGCCAGTGAGAGAACATTCTCTTCTCTGGTGTGGTTTAGTAGAGTCATTATTCCTAATTACAGCAATAATGAACCACATTCACCTCGAGTTATAAAAATTAAATAATAGCCATCCCAAGATTCCGTAAGCCTGTGCTGCTCACAAACATGATCTCACTGGGTTTTCATAGCAGCCATTGTTCCCATTTTCAGGTGAGATGGAAAGAGATCAAGAGTCTTGCTCAAGGTCACACAGTGTATCAGTGGCTGATGGAGAGGAAGAGTCCAGGCCCCGGCCTTAATAACCCTACATCTTTTCCAGAACACTTGGGATTATATCACTTGGCTGTCCCTGTGGCTGGCTATGGGATTCTAACGTCTAAGTGTCTGGAGTTGGAGGTCATGGGCAGCCAGGCCAGTGGTAGCTATGTTTTTATGCATGCCTAAGTTTAATAGAAGGCTCAGCCTGAGATTTAGTGAGATCACGCTACCTTCTCCACTGGCCATAGGTCAGAATGAGGCTGTTTAATGATGCAGTTAGGGGCTTCGGCCCTGGGGACAAAAAAACTTGGCTTTAAATCCAGGCTCTGATTCTTACCAGTGTGTGACTTTGAGCAAAGTACCTCCCCCAGCCTGTTTCCTCATGTAAAATTTGCTTGAAGAGTGCCTGGGTGGCTCAATCAGTTACACATCTGGCTCTTGATTTCAGCTCAGGTCATGATCTCAGGGTGGTGAGATCAAGCCCCATGTCGGGCTCTGTGCTCAGTGGGGAGTCTGCTTGAGATTCTCTCCCTCTCCCTCTGCTCCTGTCCACCCCCCCACCTCTTCCTCTCAAATAAATAAACAAATCTTTAAAATAAATAAGTAACATTTGCTTGGAAATGAAATGCACTGCAGAAATGGTTTTGATAATTAAATGAGATGCAGAACCTCAGCACTTAGCAAGAACTCAATACCTCTTAGCCATTATGATTATTAGAATGACCATCACGAGGTGGATGGGAATTCAACAGAGACCTCCTTCCTGTCTTAGGTCTCTGTCATTTGGGCCCCAAAGATGGCAGAAATGCTGACTGCACCGCAGTCATAAGGCCCCCTACTCATGGAACCAAGCGAGGTTTCTAGAACTTGGCAGTCCAATCTTTGGTATTATATCAGTTTCCTATGGCTAATGTAACAGATTAACCACAAACTTAGCGGCTTAAAACAACACAGGTTTATTACCTTACTGTTCTATAGGTCAGAAATCTAATGGGCTCTCATTGAGCTAATATCTGTGTGTTGGCAGGGCTGTGTTCTTCTTCCCTGGAGGCTCCAAGGAGAACTGGTTTCCTTGCCTTTTCCAGCTTGTAGAGGCTTCTTTCCGGGCTCCTGGCCCCATTCCCCCATCATCAAAATCAGCAACAGTGTGTTGAATTCTCACATCACACCACTCTGACCTCTTTTGTCTCTTTCTTCCATTTTCAAGAAACCTCGTAATCACATTGGGCCCATCCAGATAATCCAGGATATTGCGCTCTCTGAAGGTCAACAGATAAGCTACTTCATATCCATCTGCACCCTTGATGCCCTCAGTTCTCTGGATTAGGACATGGACATTTTTGGGGAGGGGACCTTATGCTGCTTACCACAAATATCCAAGCTCTGCTAGGTAAAGCCTGGAAGCAGAGTCCAGCCTTGGGCACCACAGACAAGAGGAGGGAATGATACAAATATACCAAGCCTACAAAGGGTTTCTCTAAGAATGTTCTGTGCATCTGCATAAGAATCTACTAGGTGGGCTTGTTCAAATGCAGATTCTAGGACTTTATCTTCCATCCAAACATCTGGGTTTAGTAAGTCTGGAATAGACTGAAGGACTTTGCATTGAACAAACTCCTGGAAGTGTGTGCAGGTGATCCCAACATTCACTTAATGGGACGAACCACGTCTGTAAAGCACAAAGGCCTGTGGCAAGCATGACACCAAGAGGCAAACACAGTCTGGAGCCCCGCGATGCAGAGGCAGAACAAGAATCCATCAGTAGGGAAGAAACAAGAAGATCCCCTGAAGTTTTTCTTCACGGACAGCCCGGGTCAGGCCAGGAATAGAAGAGGAGATCAAGGTCAAGGCCTACCCTGGTGTCTCAGGCACTGCTACCCGGGAACTAGAGACCTGGCCTAGAATTCACACAGCACACTCTTGACCAGCTTTTGAGCTGCTTGCAGGAGGGGAGGGGTCCATGTGATGTTTCTGGAACTCAGAGACATCCTGAGTGTGAAAGACCTGCTCCCTTCCCTGGCGTCAACAGTCGCGGGGCTGGGGCGGCTCCTAGGACCCTGCTTATCACTGAAGAATGTGAAGGATCCCAGGACATGGGCTCCTCCCCGCCTTCAGACCCAGCACCCTTCTCTGGAGGTCAGGCAGAGCGCAACGGGGACCCAGGCTGAATCATGCTTCCCCTGGAGGAGTGTTGACTTCACGCAGGGCCAGGACCTCCCTCACAGACTTGTTCTCACAGTGGGTGGTGGCTTCCTCACCTTGGGCAGGTTTGTCCATGGAAGGTGTTTACGGGGTTCTGGCAGCAAGCTCAGCTTCTCATCACCTGAGATGGGTGCTGGCCCCACTGTCTCCCCTGTCTTCCCATCAGGTAGTCCTTGCTTTCTCCATTAAACTTTGAAAGGCTCCATCCCTTCTTTGGTCCCAAGATCAGCTCCAGACAGGCAGAGGAGGTATGCAGTGGTGCTGGGATCCAGGGTGCCCTTGGAACAGGCTTTGGTCCCTTTGGTCCAGGGTGAATTCATGTCCCCTTCTTCCTGCTGGCAGGCCTGGACTTCTTGCCACATTAATCTCTCCAGAAGATAGACAAGGTAAAGGCATCATCATACCCTTTCCCCATGGCCCTACTTAAATAAAGTCCATGAGACACCTGCTAACAGCTCCTCAGTTGCTGCTCTCCTTGCCAGGCCTTTCCCGTGACCACACATTTTACCAGACCACCTTCCATTCTGAGGGTTTGGTCTACACAAGAAGAAAGCACATGATGCCAAAGAAGGAGAATAGGATTTTTAACCAGACAACTTTGGTGCAAGTCCCAGCAGAACTGTTTGATTGCTATGATCTTGGACAAGTACCTTAACCTCCCCAGGATTCATTTCACTTGCCTGACTCACAGGGTCATTTTGAGGATTAAATCAGATAATGCATATAAAACCCCATTATGAAGAGTAACATATTGTACACATCCATTAAAGATTTACTGAGCCCATTTATTAAGTGTTATTCCATGCCAGGCCCCGAGCTGGGCAGTGCGGGCATGGACGTTTAAGACACGGCACAGACTGAAAGCATCTCAAGGTGTAGCTTTCATCATTATGATTAATAATAAGCAAACATTTGAAGGTGAGCAAGCCCAGCAATGGTGATAAGGGTGTGGGGCCAAGGATCCTGGCCACAGTGGTTGCCAGGAAGCTGGGGTGTGGAGAGCCAAATTTTGTTAGTGGCCTGGGAAAATCTCTCCATGTATCTGTGTCCCTTTGGATGGAATCTGGACTGTGGGGTGGAAATATTCTAGTTTGAGCCTTCTATGTCCTGCTGTCTCTCCTGGCATCTTCCTCTTGAGAAGGTCCTAGATTTTCCATCCATTCTGCTTAGCACCTTTTCACTTCGGACATCCACTGGGCTTTGATTCCTTGGCTCCTAGATCTAGGGCAGACTCACACACAGTGCCTTATCTGAAGTCCGCCGGGCCTGATGTGTTTCAGAAATCAGCTTGGATTGGGGCACCTGGGTGGCTCAGTCAGTTAGGTGTCTGCCTTCGGCTCAGGTCATGATCCCAGGGTCCTGAGATCGAGCTCCGCATCAGGTTCCCTGCTCAGTGGGGAGTCTGCTTCTCCCTCTCCCTCTGCCACTCCCCCTGCTTGTGGTCTCTAGTGCTCTCTGTGTCAAATAAATAAATTTAAAAAAAGAGAGAAATTGGCTTGGATTTTAGAAATGTAATACTGAACATATTAATAGTCAGAGCAGGATCTGGGAAGCATCCCCCCACCAAACGTGGAAGGATTCCTGCAGCAGGAACACGTAACTGTTTTCCACTACGTGGGGTCAGTAAAGACTATAGATAACCTCATGTGGCCAAATGATTTATGATAAAACTTATGCTTTTCAGAGTTTTTTGAGTTGACAAATTATGAGTAAGGGACTGTGGATCTATACGCTTAGCCCTTGAGCTAGCTAGTGCCTCTCAGGTCTGGATGCTTTCATTATTTTTATATTTTAATAATTTAAATTAATGCATCCCTAGCCTGGAGCCATGGAGGATATAAGGTATTTTGGACCCTGTTTTTGGAAATCCTGGGTATCCTTCTTGACCTGTGTACCTTCTCCAATGCTACATTTCCAGCCAAATAGAGCCCACCACTTGATTCTACCCAAAACAAACAACCAAATAAACACAGAAAAAATCAGAAAGGAGTTTGGAAAGGGCCACTTACAGCAAAACCATCCTCTTCCCCATGTAACTAGGGGTTGACCTAGATCACCATCATAATGGTGCCTCTTATGGAACAATCCTATTTGCCCCTCTTCATTCACTCCTTCAGTCACCTATTTACTTATCTAATTACTCTTTTATTCTCTCACCCCTTCCTTTGTTGATTAATTTGTCCCTTCATCCAATAAAAAATAAGGTCAACAACGAATTCGTGTCAGACCCAGGGCCAGATCCTGGGACAAGGCAAATGAGACACGTTCGTTCTTGCCCTCTGAGGCTCTCAATCATGTAGGGTAGACAAACAGGAAACCAGCCCTGATGCATTTCAAAACAGAATGAAATTAAGGGGAAGGGGCCCAAATTAAGGATTGAGGTGGGATAGACTAAGAAGGTGGTTTTGGAAGGCTTTCTGGAGGAGGCTCCTTGACTGGCCCTGAAGAACAATTGGATTTAAAGGGGCATAGAAAGTAGGACCATGGATGGAGCAGGTGGATGTTCCAGACTGGGGGCTGTGCACAGATATGGAGGGTTTCAAGTCAGACACCTCTGTGGAACGGTGGAGAGTGCTACAGAATGGGGGTGGGTAAGTTCAGTAGCTGTTAGAGCTCCTACTATGTCCTTGAGAAAGACACTGGTCCAACCATTAGGCTCCTGGGGCAGGCATCCCCATAACACCCTCTAGGGAAGGCCTTTAGGGGCTGCCTTTAACTTTTATTCCCAAACACCATTTCTTGGTGCAGAAAGATACCTCAAGTAGTTATTTCTTCTGACCTGGTTTCAAACAAGTACTTGCTAACAAAGGTCACTAAGGTAGGAAGTGGCAGAAGGAGGACACTTTGACCTTGTTAACTCCCCAGACCAGCTGTCAATCAACCCCATGATCTGGGAGGCATTCAGGTGAGGCAAACAGAGCATTGTTTGGATTGCGATTCTAGCTCGGCTACCTTTCAGCTATGAGGCCTCTGACACACTGGTTAACCTATCTGAGCTTCAGATAGGTTGTTGACGGGGACAGGCAAATAGGATGTACTCAGGGAACACGAGCTATAAAGCCAGTGAGGTTAAGGATTTTTTTTTTTTTAATCTGTTTGCTGATTGCTATTTCCCCAAGGCCTTTAACTGGCACATAGTAAGAGATCAACAGATATTTGTAGAGTGAACGAATGACTCTTCTTACCTTTCAATGGCTAATGTAGCCTGTCCTTTTTGTTTTGTTTTCTTTTTCTAGCCATGTACACTTCCTTTCTCGTGTTCAATTTCATGTGTGTTCTTTTGATTTGGAGGTATGAGATTGGCACCACACCCCTAGACATACAGGTGTTATAGGAAAAGATTCATGAGACATGTACTGATCAGGCTCAGCCCAAGAGCTGGCTAGACCCAGGCTATCTATTTGAAAAGTTCAACCTCACTGACTGCTCCAAGGAGAGAAATTATGTAAAGCAAAAATAATTACCAAAAGGAAGGAATTATGGGCAATCTGGGGATTAAAAACTTAAACTCATCTCTTTATCTCAAGTACCTGACTTCAGGACCAACAGATGTATAGTAAATACGCAGTGGATGTTGAGTGGAAAGATAAATAAAGAAAAAAATGAATGAATGAGTGAGTGAATGCATTAATTAATAAGAGGAAAGGAGAAGGAAACTGTCACTGAGTGCCCACCGTATGTCAAATTCGATGCTGGCTGAAATCTGTTCATTAAAAAAAAAAAAAATTCTCATTTTGGTGAGCCAATATTTCCCTCTTCATTGATAACTTAATTTTTTCTCGTGTCAGACATTTATCACATTCCTTAAACTTAAGATGAGGAAGTCTTTTTCTGCGCTGGGGTCTATGGGGAACACATGGAAACAAGAGAACCTTCTCTGTGACTTAAAAACTATGCACACGACTCAGAAAACTTCACAGAAATGGCTTATAAATTAGCTTTTTACTTATTTTGTTTTAGTGGAAGAATGGAGTTGACAAATTATGGGTTAGCAGGTTCATGCCAATTGGGAGGTGAATATACCCCCTTCAAAGTGGGAGGAAAGGAAAATTTGTCTCCTTTTTTCCACTTTTTTGAAAGAACCAACAAATCAATCAACACAGATTTCCCGAGCTAGAAATACAGAGATACATCTTTGGCAGTATGTCCTGAATCCTTCTTCATTCCTTAAAGTTAAAATTCTTCTTTATTCTCTTCATTACCTTTGATGACTTAATGTTTCATTTTAAAAAAAAATGATAAATTTTTAGCACTTTAATAAATAATATTATACATATACAATGGATTCTAAATACATGCATTATTTAATTTCTTACCCTAATATCTGTATTTTCTCATAAAATAGAAAAGCATTAAATAAGCACAAGCTTATTTTGACTATGGTCTCATCACCCTCCATGAGGCTGATTCTTTCTTTACATTTAATGGCAGTAGCAGAATGGCCCCTTCGTTGGGTATGGAGACCACTGGTGGACACAGTGATGAAGACACAACCCAAGACATTCCCATTCGTGAGATTTGCTGACCCCCAGAATCTGTCTCTGCCCCCACTTCCAGCCTTTGGGGAGGGGTCTGTTAGCCAAGAACAGTGTCTCCAACTACTAATCACTATCTTCCCCTTCTTCCTTTTCAGGTGCTTCGTGGTGCTGTCCAGTCCCAAGTACCCACAGAAAGTCTTGTGATACAAGAGGGGTTGCTGTGATTATCTAGGCACATAGAGCATGCTAATAATACCCATCTTTATTTAACATTTATGCAGTGTGTTTTGTATTGTTATTGCTACTTCTATCAATTGCTGACTTCTCTTAAAAATGAATTTGGGGTTATAAATCTGAAAAGGCATTTCTGAAATTGCGCCTTGATACCTGTATGCATGAAAGAGCTCTTAAATGTTAGCGTCTTTGTGTGTATTTGAGTCTTAATACCAACAAAGAATGGAGGCTGGCCATGATGTGGGAGCAAAGGGTCTGCCGATGCTTTCAGGCTTGGTGGGTTACCAGCTGTTACAGTCCAGAGAAGGGGTGAAAAGAAGAAAGTGTCCTCAGAGAAAAGGGAGAAGCTGGAGGAAGAGGTTGGAGACCGCCTCCTCCAGAGCAAATCCTGCTCACTTCACTTGGAAGCAGACCCTGCTTTGAAGGCTGCTTGAGAAACCTGCATCCCAGGCCCAGATGGTTCCTCCCCATGGTCCTCACACAAGGGTGACTTGACTTCCATCTCTAGACCTAGCTGTGGCCTGGGCCCGGGAAACAAACCTGTTTATCACTGGGGGATTTGAGGAAGGAGCTAATCAACATGGGACTCCTTGTCAGCAAGGGCACTGGAAGGTTCCTCCGAACAATTCCATGTACTCCATCAGTCGAAGTGTTGGTTGTTTAGAGGAGAGCTGGCCATTCACTCGTCTAGTAAATAATTAGTTAGTACTCGCTATTATGCCACCGCTACCCTAGGTTCTGGGGACCCAGTAGAACATTCACATACCCTCTCCATAGAGCTTATGGTCTACACAGGGAGGCAGCGTGAAGTGGTGGTGGGGGGGGGGCGTTACATGGTGGTTGTGCTCAATGCCACAAAGAGGAAACCCAGTGAAGTATGGAGTGTAAGGAATAGGAGGTTGGGGGGAGGGTTCCCAAAGAAGTGTCATTTTATGCCAAATCTCAATGACAACTGGAGACTAGCCTGGTGAAGGGGGGGGAGGGTGTACAAAGAAGAGTAAATGGTGGGTGTGGGAAGACCCTGAGAAAAGAAAAGGTGGGCAAGGGAGAGAATAGCATAAAACTGTCTGGACCCTATGACCTAACCGTTCTCCTCCTGGGTAAATACCTCACGGGGAGACGTACACTTGCACACCAAAAATCTATACTCAAATGTTCATAACAGCAGTGTTGGTAATATCCCCAAACGGGAAACTACCCAAATGCACGTCAACACAAAGATGGATAAATGAATTGTGGCAGATTCACATTGGAAAACGATTCAGCAATGAGAAAGAATGAACCACAACTATGCACAGCAGTATGGTAGAGTCTTGCAAACATAAGGGTAGATGAGTGAAATCAGACATGGGCAGGTACACGTGTGGGATTGTGCAGATCGAAGGTGCCAAAGCTGAGCTGTGTGGCTGGAAGGCTGTAATGAGGGGCTTCTGTGACGCTGATCACAGTCTGTTTCATGATTAGGGTGCTGGTTACATGGGTGTGTTCAGTTTGGGAAAATTCATTAAGCGACACACTTAAGATTTGTGCCCTTTAATTTGTGTATGTTATACTTTAATAAAAATTTGCAAAATGTGAGGCTAGACAGACAGGCAGAGACATTGTAGGTCTAGTCTAGGTGTGGAGCACCACCCTGCTTATGCTCCTGACCTGGCACCTGGAGCTGGCTATTCTGTCCACGTTTCTACCTTTGACAGCCTGATTATGTGTCTCAAGTCCCACCCTGCAAGCCGACCCCATCCCCTCTACTGGGTTCTGCATCGCCTCCCACCAGCCCCCTGCTGCCCAGCTCACGCGCATCCCCTCCCCCCCCACCGCCGCTGGTCCCCTCCCTCCATCTTGTCTCACCCATTCCCTGTGGATAGCAGGTGTCACGCCCCTCCCCTGAGGCTAGATGGGCAGCATCACTGGGACATGAAGGGGAAATAAATATTTGCTTCTACTTGAGTCATTTGGCGCCACCCCTAAAACACCACAGAAGACCTCCCGTTTATGGTCTCACTTGGAATGTTTTTAAAGCTTATTATCTGGGCGCCTGGGTGGCTCCGTCGTTAAGCATCTGCCTTCGGCTCAGGTCATGATCCCAGGGTCCTGGGATCGAGCCCCGCATCGTGCTCCCTGCTTAGTGGGAAGCCTGCTTCTCCCTCTCCCACTCCCCCTGCTTGTGTTCCCTCTCTCACTGTGTCTCTCTCTGTCAAACAAATAAAATCCTAAACAAAAAGATAAAGCTTATTACCTGATGTGGGTGAATCTTGACCTCCGTCTGCATCCAAAGCCTTGCTCAGGACTTCTTGTTAGGTGACAAAATAATGGTTCAATATTGTTCAAGCTACTTTTCGTTGGCTGCTCTGTCACCTGCTGCTGCACGTGTCCTAACATGCTTGTGGCATCTGCGTACAAACTGCCGCCACTTCCCGTGAGGTCCTCTCCCTCCTGACACCAAGGCTGGTAATGTCTTCTGAGCATGGGGAGGAGTCTGGCCTGGGAGGGAGCAGGCTGAGATCCAACCCCTGTGGAGCATAGTGTTAGACCTTTCAGCATGGAAACAAACAAGCGAAAAAACAAAAAACAAAAAAAACCCCAAAAAACCAAAAAATAAAACCAAATAAGTAAATTGGTGAATGAAGAGATAGAAATTGATTTAGGTGACTGTGGGCAGTTGGAAACCTCAGGACTTCAGTTCCTCTAAATGTTAACGTTCTGTGTCCCGCCAGTTTCATACTTCCTATGTTTCAGTTATGTGCTTCCCACCTTCTTGATTTTTGTCCTATTTTCTTGGCACCCAAACTGCTCGAAGTATTTTGTGTTTGAATTGAATCCCTTTTTTTAAACTTAAATTCCTTTCATAAGGAAGCGTCATATCATTACTCTAAATGAAAAACCAGAATCACTTACAACTAAAGAAGGTAACTAAAAATGAGTGCAACGTCAACAAAATAATGTTATTAAATGCTGGCTGGCTCCAATTGGGTGTGGAAGGCAAAAGGGAAATCAGCAAGTGTTGGACACCCCCTTGATGTCATCAGAAGGGTAAGGGAGTGTTCAAAAGGGACTCGCTTTCTCACCGGGCCAGCCAAAGTGTGTTCACGCCTTGCCTGCCCACCATCTAAAATCGTTCTGCAAACCTCGGGGGAGGTACTGTCCCACGCCTTGGGAAATGCTGGCCCAAGGATCCCTAAGGATGTGGCTGAAAGAAGCGGGGAACTGGAGAGATGGTGAAGAAGGGAGTATATAGAAGTGACTCCCTTCAGCAAAGGGAAAAAATGTGAGACCGATACTTTGCTTTGCAAGTGTCAACGGGTCCCTTGTCCCTGCGCTTCTCATTCATTGTTTGAATGGGAATAGCAACACAAAACTATTCACATAGCGAGGATGAAAAGAGAAAGGGGCTGATGGCTTGAGCACCTCACCATGCTGCCTGCCTGCCTTGTTTGCCCCCGATGTGTCCTGGCTCTTCCCTCATCCTCCTCCAAGTCCAACGCTCTCAAGACTCAGAAAAAGCCCAGAAGTCCTCTCAGTATGGGGCCAACTTCCTGCAGCCTTGTCCTGTTCTTAAATCAAAACCACACTTCCTCAGATCTTTGTATTTTGCATTTCGGCTAGATGGTGGGATCTTTTTGGGGTACTGTTCCCAATCTGTATGGAAGTGAGTTGTGAATGATGAATACCGTAGATCATCTTGTTTGTGAATGGCACCTTAATATGCTGAAAGTAATGTGAAGCCGTATATCTTTCCAGACGAATATATCCAAGTCCTGAAACAGCTTAATAGAGTCCCCTACCCCCTTCAGCTATCGTTGAGGCTCATCAGATGGAGCTCACCAAAAGGCATTATGGCTTTTGACCAAAACTAAAATTTCCTGTCTCTGATTTCCTGTAATTTCAAAGTTATTTCCCTTCTGTCCTGTAACTTGCAAACCCAAATCCCCAAAGCGGAAGAGGCTCTATATTTGGCTTCTTCCATAGCCTTATAATGAATAATTAATATCTTACTGTTTTATGGTGTTGCTTTGCCCTCAGAAGGGATCACAGGACATCCCACATTCCATGGACCTCTGTGGATGCTCCTTTAGTTCTCAAAGAAGCTAACATTGTCAGTCATTTTAAATTTTAATTAAGATGTTCAGAAAGAATAAAAAGCCTGTAAAATATCCCGGGTAGTTTATGACTAATATTTCTTGAAGCAGGTACTTATTTTTCCTTCTGTATGAACTGGGACATCTATGAGCTTGCTTTTTTAACCCATGATAGTACTCTTGTTGCCCACTTAGCGTTAGGCGATTTCCAGTTTCTTAAGTCATCCCAGAAAACCATGTCTGCTTTATTCTTAAAAATTTTATTCCTGCTTCTCGTCCCTCTCAAACTTCTAGAAAAAAAGAGATGATGTCTGTTCCTTTTCTCTTTGTTTCAACCATTGTCTAAATCAGCATTTTCAAGATGTCTGATGCAGAAGACTAGTCCTAAGACATTCCAATGTCAAAATACTTTGGGAAATGACACATACCATAACCTACTTTTGTTGGAGATTCCATGCATGTTAGGCTTTTCAAGGCTCTGAGAATCCTGGGGAGTTGAGAAAACTGTTTTACGTTGTATAACCACATTTTGCCAAACTCACATTGCCCCCTTATTGTGGGTTTGGCAAGATGTTCAATAGCTATTTCTAGAACTGAATTTAGATAGAGGGTTTGTGTCTAAAGGGAGGGTGGTAATTTTAAAACAGGGCCTCGAGTTCATTGACAATCCTTCCTTCAGGAGGTGGGGGGTCTATGTCCATTCCCCTTGAATCTGGGTGGGTCTGTGAAAGGTTTAAACAATGGATTAATGCAGAAATGTGCTCAGTGACTCGTTCACACATGTCCCTATAGCTTCTGTCGTGTCAAGTTGGGAGTCCTAAGCCACCATGTAAGATGTCTAACTACCCTGACACTACTATGATGCTGAGGTGGTGTGTAGGTGTACTGATCAACAGCTGAGCCCAGCTGGCCAGCCATCCCTGTAAGGTACCAGCACAAAAGTGAAGCCATCTTGAATCCACCAGACCCAACTTCTATAGCAGCTGAATACCACCAAGCGACCCCAACTGATGCCTTTTACAAAAGAAGGATCACCCAGCTGCACTCTGCTTGAATTCCTAGCCCACAAAGTCATGAAATTTAAACCCCTAGGTTTTGAATGAGCTTGTTACATAATAGCAAGAGATAATCGGGACAGGGATGGTTGAGTTCTTTAGGTGTGGGAAAGAAATCTGGGTGTCTTCTCTGAGGCATTCCAAAGCTAGAAAGGCCAGAGACCCACTGGTTTCTCCATATAGGTTCTTTCCCCTGTACATGTTACCCCAAGAATGTGTTCATCAGGAGAACGCCTCCCTTGGCCAGCTCTGGGACCTTCCTAATAATGGCACTCCCAGGCTGCCCTACCAGTGAGCCAGACACAAATCATTTGACAGTAGACTTTGACGTGAGTTAAAAGACGGGGAGCAGAAGGGAAAATGTGCCATCTCCTTATAGCCCTCATAGGTTCATACTAAAATGGCTGATGCTTATGTGCAAACACTCTCATCCAATTAGTCATTAGAACCTGACAATGCCACCTCTTAAATATATTATTAAGCCAGTAAATCCTCTCAATCACTGCTTTAGCTCAGATACTCATCATCTCTCTCTTATATAACATTTGCCTTCTGATTCATCATCCTTCTTCCAATGTCTCCCCAACTGTAGCCTGAGGGGTTTTTCTAAAGCACAAATCCGACATATCCCTCTCCCGAATAAGACCCTTCTCACTGCACACAGGAAAAAGTCCAAATTCTACAGTCCTACTATATTAGTTATAGTCCACTGCGGAAAAAAGAAACTATCCTAAGTTTTCAAATAGATGGAACTTATAGAATGAATTAGTTACCCAGCTAGTGGAAGAGCGAAGAAACCAAACAGAAGATGATAAGGTGATGCCGACGTGAGCCAGGGGGAGGTGGGAGCTGGAGGAAGGAACGGAGGCACTGAGAGGGGGTGGAGGGGGAGCTTCGGCCACAGGGACCACAGAGCTGATGCTGGAGAGGCCACTCAGCACAGAGCGAGAAAGAAATAGCCTGGCTTCTGTCCTGCTTCCAGCCCCACACCTCTCCCCAGTTTTCTACCTATGCCTCCCATTGTTTAAACTTCCCAGAAAGCCAATCAATGAAGGATCCCACTCTGGTTCCCAGCAGAGCTGAGGAAGAGTGGAAATGCTAGCTCAGTCACATGGGAGACCTTTGTGGTCTAAACCTATGTTGTGTTTCCATCCTCCTGTTTCAACATGTCCCCAACTTCTTCCTCTCTCCCCGCCCCCACCCCGCTGTACTGAACCACTATTTCTCTATTTCAGAGTAGGTGAACAGGTCCTTGTTATTCCTTCCACTTCCAGTATCCTCCCCTCGAACCGGTTCTAACCCACTCACTATCTTCTGGGTTAAAGTCTTTCTTAGATCTCTCCAAAATAGAACTGACCGCTTCTTTATGAGTTCTATCCCTGCTCCCTGCTTCCTTATTGTAATATCCATCTATCGTATTATTAGTGAGGCAGAAGACTCTTATTTATGTTTGCCCCTATTTTTCTCTCCCAGAATGCAAAAGCCCCTGTTTTTCTCTTAGGAGCCACCTTTCCCAGTTGATATGATGCTAGAGACGTTTTTAGTTGCGTGGAATTTTGTCCTTGTTTTGGTATTGACGTATGACCCAGGTTGAACAACAGGAGTACCTCATCTCAGTGACTGGGGCGGTGGTGGGGACACGAGTAAATGGCCCATCAGAGTTCTTCTTAGAGACGGATGTGGAGGGTAGAGGACAGGGTCACAATCTTTGACACACACAATGCAAGTAGAGCTTCTTGTGCTCATCTTTGCCAACTCTTGGAAAAAACCTGCCTGAGGATCAAACCAAAAGAGAACAAAGCCAGACCAGGTGAGAAAGAGAGAGATTCCAGACATTGTTTGGGCACCTGGATTTAGGGGTGCCTGAATGAGATTAACCCCTAAACTTCTCCAGTGTGTGAGTTAACAGATACCCTTCACCATTCTTGAGACAATTAAAGCATTCCTCATGTGCATTTAAATAGGTTAATTCTCCTTTATTGGAATTCAGAATTTGATATATATCCATAGGATACATTATTGTGTTATTCAGATCTTCGATCCTTACCAGATGGTTGTCTGTCTGTCTTGGGCCCTGAGAAATGTATCACTGTTGTCTATTACCTGTGTATTTCTGTCTGTGTCTCCTTGCTCCACCTGCAGTTTGTTTCCCCTCAGGTAGTTGCTGTTTTATTGGATACATAGATATTATTATGTGTTTATTGTGAATTAATAGTCTGTAGTGTTATAAAATGCACTTTCAAAAAATGCTTTTTGGCCCCTGCCGTGTGTGTGTGTGTGTGTGTGTGCATGTTTTATGCCATGTGGTCTATTTATTTGTTTTCTCACTCTCTTTCTGATCTTTCTCTTGCTATTTGAGAAGGTTCACATCTTTTTTGGTCTTACGCATCACCTTTCAATTAATATCTTTACATAATACCTTTAATTCTGTCTCTATCAGATATCATCGATTAGTTTCTTACTATGAACACTTAGTGTGTAGGTGAGGGGACCTTCCCCTGTAAAATACTTCCCTTCTCTGAGCTCTAGTCTGGCTGGTGTGGGCAATCCTCAGCCTCAAAGGGAAGTCTGGAGTGCAGGTTTTATTTTGTTTTGGGAATATTCTGACCTCTTCTTCTTTTCCAGCCAGCCATTAAGATGTCCTTCCCTGTTTCCTCCTCTGCATTTGGGTTGCCTCCAGTGTGAGACAGGATGAGGTGGGCAAATCTAGTTGTCGACTCCTCCCTTCTGAGCGGCTCTGGCTTAATAAATTCCTCAGTGAACTAAGGGGTGGGGTCTCTTGCCTGGTCCACGGTATCCCTGGGCTGCACACTAAGGATTACACAGATCACCACTACCGTGGAGAGCACAAATGTTCAGGGTTTAATGCCCACCGAGGTCCTTTCCCCATGACTGTCCACCCACTTGGGCATTGCCCCTCCCCTCTTGCTCTCTCCTTCTGTTCTCTCCTCAGCTGCTGGACCTCCTTCCTGGCTGGCTCATTTCTGTCTCCTCTTTGTGGCTCATCAATGGCTTAGACAAATAACAAATGCCTTTTTAGCCACTCTCCTTCCAGTGATTTGCGTGCGCTGTGTCAAATGCTTCAAATTGCTCAGAGTCGGGTTGCAGGGTGTTGGAAAAGGTGCAAAGACTTAAGCCTTGGATTGGTGTCAGAGTGGCTGGGAAGTCTTTATAGATGTTTACTAAGGCTGTTTTGCAAAGAGCTGCATTACAACCATGCCTTACTGCTGGATTTGATTGTCAATTGCACTCTCCTGTGTACTTTGGGCTACATACACATCAGATAGAGTCACTTTTGGAGAAAGAACCCACTCTTCAATGAAGAAGGGCAGAAGAGATAGCCAGTCATGTTAGCGACTTTTACGAAGTCCCCGAAAGGCTGTCAGCGGGAACATCCTTGCAAGCGCCTCTCCGCCCACACCTGCCTCCAGCAAGCACCCTCCCACTCTTTGTCCCACTGTGGGAATATTTGGGAAGGCTCTTTACCTCTTGGACTCATTTTACATTACATTCTGGCAGCAGTTGATAAATACTATCTGTCTTCTGAGCCCCAGGCCCCCCTGAGATGGCTACTTATAATTGAAGAAAGAACAGATACCAAAACTTGACTCAGGCAGTTTAGGTTTATGTGCTTTGTCAATTTACCTGGGTTATTCCCCGGAGGACTAGGAGGATAAAGTTACCTGGGAGTGAAAAACAAGAAAGAGAGGTCCTTACAATGGGGGTTGTGCTTTACACTAAATAAAAATGAACAGTCAACCTCTGACGCAGGTGCTTTTATTCACAAAGGTCAAGTTAAATAACTTGGAATTCATGTCCAGCCTTCACATAAACATCCAGCCTGTTGCCAGAAGTGCATCGTTGTGTTGTGTGGCATTTGTCTGTACTGGGCAAAGGCACAGTTAGTTAGACTCATGTTAATGACTTTGGGGCTCTGGTTGTGATTTCCACACAGGCCTGGCTTTGCCATGGCCACAGACTTTCTGCAAGAATCAGTATTCCCTAAAGCTCCGGGATCAGCCCTCAGTGCTCTCATGTTAGACCTTCTCCATCTGAGGGCACATCTGGCCTCATGACTTTAATTACTCCCCCAATGTGAACAGACTTCCAGAGCTTCCTTTTTCCGTCTTTTGCTATCTGTGGAGCACTAGTTCTGAGGCCCAGGTCAGGTGCCTACCATATTTTCTCTGTCTCAACCCCCCAAGCACACACTCCCACCACCACCGAAAACGACATTTCCCTCTCAACTTTCTGATCTTTATAAACGGTGCCTTTAAAAGAGGAGACTACTGTCCCAATAAGAAGACTCATGCGTATGGAGTAGCCCCAGATAGTCCAATGCTGTTTGCTGCAAAAGAATTGAGTCCTCTGACTTAAGTGAGGGGCCAAAAACCAAGTTCCTCTCATTCGCTGTAGCTTTTTGCAGCACCGAGTGTCTCCTATGTTATAGGTATAACCATTTTGGCCTGTTTTATTTCCTGTTTTCGACTGTGTGAAATCCTTCAGGGCAGAAACCGTGTTGCTATTTTTTTTTTTTTTTATGCACCCCACAGAACATCAAATGGTATGTGCTCAGTAAACACTTGCTGAAAGAATAAATAAGAAAAGGACAAATGAGGGATGTCTGGGTGGCACAGTCTGTTGAGCTGTCTGCCTTCCGCTCAGGTCATTATCCCAGGGTCCTGGGATAGAGTTCTGCATTGAGCTACCTGCTCATTGGGGAGCCTGCTTCTCCCTCTGCCTGCAGCTTCCTCTGCTTGTGCTCTGTCTCTCTCTGCCAAATAAATAAATAAAATCTTTTTTAAAAAAAGAAAGGGAAAAAAGGACAAATGAGCAGGTAAGAGCTTCTCTTATGGGAACCTCAGCTTTGAGTTCTCTGGCCTTTGATGACAATACTGGGTCTTGTGGCATTCCTGTAACAGCATGCCTTCTCTTATTCTTTCTAACTGGTAAGTCACTTCTAATGCTGTTAGTTACATTTAAAAAGTGAGATGGTTGGCATTTGAGTCTCAAGAGTTTTCGAAAATCAAATCTATAAATACTGATGCCTATTTTCCTCACTCAAAGGACAGAAAAAGTGAGACAACGTCTTGGAAAAGGCACATTCCAGGGAAGTCTCTAGGTTGGGGTTGGGTAAGAATGAATGCATTACCACCTGAAAATGTGATACATATCATTGAACTTTGAGCACTAACCTTGTGGGAACCACACTGTGAAGTTAATCTGTAAAGAGTTGCAGTTCCCCTAAAGACATCTCTGCTTGGGATATGAAAGTCATCTAGAGTTCTAACAATTCTGCATTCAAGGTCACCGAGTGGATTTTGACATTTTTTTCCTTTTCAAAAAAAAAAATGCATAAAATTGCATATGTAGAATAAAAAGCCAGGGTAAGAAACTCTCCTAATGAAGTGAGACCATCCTTTCCACCTCAAAAATTCTGAGTAGAGTATGAGTTAATGCTCAAGATGACTAGGCACACTCATCATAGAAAGATGCCAACTTCACATGATCCCTAGTGATTAGGATTACCATACATAATCAAATATCTGAACATCATGGTGTAATTGGCTGAAACCGCTCCAGTGAATCCCAGCGTACTTAGCATAAAATCCATACTCCTTCCGATGGATTGGGAAGTCCTACATCAAGTTTCCACCAGTTTTTCCCATCCCATCTCTTGCCACTCATCCCATCACTCTTGAAGTCCCATCCAGATCAGTTGTCTCTCGATTCTTTGAAAATATCAACTCCATACCTCACTCTACTCATGCACTTTTCACTTGCTGGTGTACTGTACCAGGAATGTCCTCCCACACCTTTGCATAGCTGGTTAATTCTCAGGCCTTTTCTCAATAATTACTGAAAGTAGTGTGCCAAAGTCTCTCCCAGTCATCGCGCTCCACTTTATTTTTTCTTATAGCTCTTTTCACAGATTGGAGTTTATCTATGTATTATCGTATACCTCCTATTTGCTTATTTACCTATCTATGTGCTTACTGTCTCTCTCTTCCACTAGAATATAAATTCATAGAGTAGAAAACCACAGAAAAACATAGCTCTCACCCTGGCACAAGAAAAACTGAATAATCTACAAAATCAAACTTTCTCAGAGCCCATCACAGACTGAGGTCACAAGACAACCAAGGAACTAAATTCCAAAAAGTGATAAACCTCTTCACATGGAGACAAGACCCACAAACTGGGTCTGACAAAAACAAAAACAACCTCATAGTCAAGAGATAAGGCATTGACAGAGCTGTGCTCAGAAACTCAGAGATAACACATATGTTGGAACTATCAGGCAGAGTCTTTAAAATAACTGTGATAATTTATATTAAAAAATCTAGTGAAAAACACAAAGCAGCATGCATAAACAAATGGGGAATTTCAACATAGAAGTGGAAAATTGTAAAAAGGAGTCAAGTAGAAATATGACCAAAACCCTCAGGATATCCGAAATGAATAGATACTATGATGGGCTTATAATAAGACAGACCACACATGAAGAAAGAATCAGTGATCTTGAAGACAGGTCAATATAGAAATTATTCAAACTGAAATATATAGGGAAAAATCAATGACTAAAAGCAAACAGAGCATCCAAGAACTGTGAAACAAGAATATCAAGTGGTCAAACACATGAGTTACTGAAGACCCAGAAGGAAAAGACAGAGAAAACAGACCCAAAAATATAAACTTAAAATGATAATGGTTGAGGATCAAAGACAACAAATGATAGATCCAAGCAGCACAGAGAACCCCAAGCAGAATGAATAAATCCACATACCTAAACAGAGATAGTGTGAGATGGAGAGAGGGCCGATACACTGAGACAGAGCATAATAAAATTGCTGAAAATCAAAGTCAAAGAGAAAATTTTGAAGGTAGACAGGGATAAAGGAAACATAACAGGGCAGCAAAGAATACAGCAGATATGTAGCCAAACCTATGCGAGCCAGAAGACAATAGTGTGACATCTTTAAAACACAGAAAGAAAAAAAAGATTAGCCTGAAGTCACAATTTGATATGCAGTGAAAATATCTTTTTGAAAATTAAGACAAGGGTGCCTGGGTGGCTCAGTCGTTAAGCGTCTGCCTTCGGCTCAGTTCATGATCCCAGGGTCCTGGGATCGAGTCCCACATCAGGCTCCCCGCTCGGCAGGAAGCCTGCTTCTCACTCTCCTACTCCCCCTGCTTGTGTTCCTGCTCTCGCTATCTCTCTCTCTGTCAAATAAATAAATAAAATCTTAAAAAAAAAAAAAAAGAAAATTAAGACATTTTTTTTTAAGATTTCCAAAAAAAAGCTAAAAGAATTTATTGTTAACTGACCTGCACTAAGCATTAAGTAATGCTAAATGAAATGCTTCAAGCAGAAGAAATCAGGTACTAGTTGGACATTTGTTTCAACACAAAGAAAAGAAATACACTTGAAATGATACACAAGAAGGAAAACACAGAATATATTTTCTGTTATTTTTAATTGCTCTAAAGGATGATGATTGAAAGCACATGAAAAGATGCTTGACACCCTTAGTCATCAGGGAAATGTTAATCAAAACCACAATTAAAAAAAAAAAAAAGAAAAACACACCATAAAGTGCTATTCCAGGGCCACTAGAATGACTAGCATAGAAAAGCTAGACAATAACATATGTTGAGGAGGACATAGAGAAGACACCAGAGACTTTCTACACTGCTAGTGGGAGTGCACAATAGGGCAGGTGCCCTGAAACACAGTCTAGTGGTCCCACAGTTAAAAACAGACTCACCACAGGACTTCACAATTCCACTCATAGGTATCCACCCAAGAGACATAAAGATGTGTCCACACAAAAACTTGTGCAGGAATGTTCATAGCAGAATTATTCATTAATAGCCAGAAGTTGGAACCTGCTCAAATGTCCATCAACTGACAAGTGGATAGACATGTGGTATATTCATATGATGGAATGTTATTCAGCATAAAAAACAATAAAATACCAACACATACTAAAATATGAATGAACTTTGAGAACATGCTAGGTGAAAGAAGCCAGTCACAAAGGATCACATATTATACAATTCCTTGTATATTCATTTTTTAAAAATAAGCAAATCTTTAGAGGCAAAGGAAGATTAGTAGTTCCTAAGGGTTGAGTGAATGGAGCCTAGGGGATGATAGCCAAAGGGCACAGAGGTTCTTCTCCAGGTGATCAAAATGTTCTAAAATTTATCGTGGTGATGATGGTACATATCTGTAAGTATACTAAAAACCATTGATTTTTATGCTGTAAATGGGTTGTGTGGTATATGAATTATATTTAAATAAGCTTCTTAAATTTAAAAGAAAAAGAAACTTACTCTAGGGCAAAAAAAGAGTAATAATGTATTGTGAACTTTATAACATATGGAGAAGTGTAAAATGACAATAGCACACAGGTTTGAAGGGAGCCAGTGGGGGTTTACTTTTGCAATCAGATGAGAATAGTACAGCTGAAAATACAATAACTGGAATGATCAACTCAATAACAATAAATTAGGGACAGAAAAAGAATTCATAGCACACCAAGGATATGTTGGTAGAAAATATTCAGATAAAGGCATTGGAGAGAAAAGGGAGTGAAAAATGTGAGAAAGAACATGAATGTTTAATTGGAATTACAAAAAGAGAAGAAGAAAGACAAAAAGGACACAAATAATATTTGAAGAGATAATGGCTAAAAAATTTGCAAAGATTCAGGAATGTCTCTGAAGTCCAGGGCACGTGGCAGACTCAGTCAGGTACGTGTCCGACTCTTGATTTTGGCTCAGGTCATGATCTCGGGGTTGTGAGATGGAACCTGGTGTCAGGCTTCCCACTCATCAGGGAGTCTGCTTGAGATTCTCCCTCTGCCCCTACCCCTGCTTGTGCATTCTCCCTCTCAAATAAATAATTTTTTTTAAAAGAATGTCTCTGATGTCCAAGCAAAATAAATACAAAGTAAGTCATACTTCAGCACATCATAATAAACTCCTGAAAACTGAGAGTAAAGAAAAACGTTTTTAAAGACCAGAGAAAAAGGACTCATTACCTACAAAGTTGCAACAAAATGACTTACAGTTGACTTCTAAAGAGAATTTGTGGAAGTAAGGAGACATTGGCGTGGCACTTTCAAAGTGTGGACAGACACTATCAGCCAACTTGGAATTCAGGACCCAGTGAACATATGCAATTTGCAAGTGAAACTAAAGTGGTTTTGTCATACATAAAGATAACTTAGTCCTAATAGTTCTGCACTAAAATTAAATTGAAGACCATCTCTCAGATTGAAATAAGAAACTGTAGGAAGAGTAAAGCAATAATGGGAAGGTCTTATGTGGCTAAAACATATGTAGAATTTAAGTACATAAATACAATAGCACAAAGTAAAAGAGGAGTAAATGGAGATAAATATTTTACTTTGTATAATACCTTTAACATGGTTGATTTTTTTGAATAGGTGACATTACACACCTAATCTACAGAACACAAATTCTTTCTGAGTGCAAAACAAGCATTTATCAAATTGGCCACATTATAAAAATAAGGCTGTTCTCAACACATTTCCAATGATTGAGATAGTAGTGTCTTCTCTAACTGCATAGATTTAAGCTAGAAATCCATCTCCAAAATAAATAAATAAATAAATAAATAAATAAATAAATAAATAAAACCTGGGAAATAATCAGATGTCTTAACATTAGTGATAATCTTCTGAATGATGCATGGGTCAAAGGGTTACTTGTAATGAGCAGTGGAGAATATTTTGAACTAGATGGTAACAAAAATATAATATATATAAGCTTTGGGATGCAGCTAAAGCCATGCCTAGAAGGAAATTTTTAATCATAAATACATCTATTAGAAGATAAAAAAATAAGTGATTGAAATATCCATCTCAAGAAATTAGAAAAAAATTAAACCCAAAGAAAATGGAAGGAAAAAATAATAAAAAACAGATATTAATAAATTAGAAAACAAATATATAGTAGAGAAAAATCAGTACATAAACATTCTTTGGAAAGATTAATAAAATTGAAAATTCTTAATAATACTAAATGAGATAAAATGAAAGAAGCCACAAATCAATATCAGTAATGCAAAAGAGGACATCACGAAAGACCTTACAGATAACTGAAAGAAAATATTATCAACAACTTTACGCCAGTAAACTCAACAGCAAAGAAAATGCACACATTCCTTTAAAAAATACAGCTTACAAAAACGGACAGGAGGAAAAAAATTAAAAATTCCAATTTTTTGAACTAAAGTTAATTCTTTATTAAAAATCTACTGTAACAAAACTCCATGCCCACATAAGTTCACTTGTAACATTTTAAAAACATTGAAGAAAGAAATAAAACCAATCCCACAGAAACTGTTCCAGAAAGTAGAGAGGACACTCTTCTCAACCAGTATTATGAGGCCAGCATAACCTTGATTTCAGAATCTTTTCAATGACATTAGAAGAAAGGAAAATTATAGTCCAATCTCTTTCATGAATTTAGACACAAAAATTCTCCATAAAGTATTAACAAATCAAATCCTAAGAAATATAGAAGGATAATAAAACATGAGCAAATTGGGTTTATCTGAGGAAAGCAAAGCTTATTTAACATTAAAGAGTTAATCAGTGTATTTGTCATATAAGTGGAATAAAAACTGTGCTATCATTTCAACAATTGCAGAAGAATCATTTGATCAAATTTAACAATAATTCACAAAAAAATTCTTAGCAAATTAGGAATTGACAAAAACTACTTTAATTAATGGATTTCTTATAAAAAACCTTTCAACTAACATCATAATTAATGCTAAACTATTTAAACTTTTACCACTAAGAAACAAGACAAAAGTACCTGCTACCACGCTTCTGTTAACATTGTCCTGGAAGTTCTAGGCAGAGCAGAAAGCAAGAAAAGGAAATAAAAGCCATTATGATGGTGTATTAGGTTCCTGTGACTATTGTAACAATGTCACCACAAATTCAGTGGCTTAAACAGAAATTTATTCTCTTATACAGGTCTGGAGACTAAAAATCCAAAATTGAACCATTGTACTCTTGGGGGACTCTAGGGGAGAATCCACTCCTTGTCTCTTTCAGCTTCTGGTAGTTCCAGGCTTGAGACTGTGTCATGTTAATCTCTTCCTCCATGTCCATAGAAACTCCCCCTGGGTGTATATCCTCCTTTTCTTCTCTCTTATAAGGACACAACATGATGGCATTTAGGGTCCATCCAGTTAATCCAGGACAATCCCCTTACCTCAAGATCTTTAATTTAATTATATCTGCAAAGGGCCTTTTTACAAAAAAAAGGAATGTTTACAAATTTCAAAGATTAAGATTTGACATCTTTGGGTAGCCATCAATCTACCCTAATGGAAAATGAGTAAATAAAATTATCATCCTTTACGGACAACATGAGTTTATGTCATTAACTAGAAAAATCTATAGATAAACTGTAAGGGAAGTGAATTTGCTGAGGTTGCTAGATACAAAGCACTGTTTTAAAATTAATTGCATTTGACATACAATCAACAAACAACTAGAAAATAAACTTTTAAGAAGATACCATAAGCATTAGCATAAAAACCCACTGAGTATCTAGAACTAAGTCAAACCAGTGATGTACAACACCTCTACAATAAAATACGACCATAACTGAGGGACATCGGGAAGGCCTAAATAACTAGAGGGGTAGATCATGTTTCATAGATTGAAATATTCAATACTGTAAAGATGTCAGTTCTCCCTAAGTTGATCAATGGATTCAAGGCAATCCAAATAAAATTCTTCGTTGCTTTTTAAAATGGAAGTTGACAAGCTGATACTTGAATGTATGTGGGAACACAAGGGGCCAATAATAATCAAGATAAGCTTGAAAAAGAGCAACAGCAATGTAGTTCTTAGACTACCAGACATCAAGATTTAATATAAAACTGAAGTAATTAAAATAATGGTATGAGTAATTAAGATATACTGGCATGCTCATGGGAAAGAAAGTCCAGAAAGAGAGCAGCACTAACATTACTCTTTCCTTAAGTATTTTCTCCTTCCAGACTCCCACTCTCTCCTCACCCTTCCTGGCTTACCTAGTGCACATTATTTTTTTTAAATGAGAGAATTGTCTGTACATTGATCTTAACCCTCTACTATTATAATCTTCTGGAGGGAGAGTAACAAATCTACTGTCCTTTTATATATAATAAATGCTAGCCCCCTCTGTAATTTCACTCACAGAAAGGAGACCCTGCAGAGAACCTTCTAGATGACCCAATCCAACTTACTGTCTTACTAAAGAGCAAACCTCAGTTCTGAGAGGTAGAGAGACCTGCCAGAGTAACATATGTAGGTAATGGAGGAACCAAACCTAGAGTCTGGGTAAGAGAAATTCTAAGCTGACAGTCAGGAAATTCTAATATCTCTGGCTCCCTATGAAAAATACAAAGAATATACTCTAACCCCATATTAAAAAATAGCCTTTGCTCTTTGTATATTTCTTAAAATATTGTGATCTGTTTTCTATTAAGATCTGGCAAGTAAAAAAAAAAAAGATCTGGCAAGTCTCATCAGAATGGATTTTCATTTATAGAGTCAATCCTCTGGGGAAGGAGTGGGATGGAAGGGGAGACAGGAAAGGCAACTCCAGCATCTCTGAGCCCTCCCTGCTCTCTTTACACTAAACCTTGAGCAGAGAAGACATCTTGACAGGTGCTTCTGGTACTGCTGTTGGGGTGGGCAGATGAGGAATGATAAGGCAGCACCTGCTACAGAAGACAGGAGAAGAAGGAGACGCCAGCAGTTGACTGTGAGCTGAAAGAAGGTGAAGAAGTTCCACCTTGTGGGCCACAATCTGAGTTCTGAATTGATTCCCCCTTTGAAATCCTATCACGTATGAAAGTTCATTTCAGCTCTTCATAAGGTGTCATTGGAAAGGCCATAATCCAGACCTAAGGACGGTGTTAACAGACAGTGGTCCTACCTCTCCTCAGAGGTCAGTGCTGGGGGACAGGAGTAATCCAAGAGCACTCTAAGGGAAAGGAGAATCTTGGGGAACAAAAGGAGCCACCTTAATGGCCTGTGGACCCATCTGAGCCAGAAATCTCTCTCTATTGCACACTTTTCTCTACTACATGAATTAAGATTTATCTTATGAAGGAAGTTACTTGTATCTTCTGCTTCCTCTGGAAGCCTTCTGCTTCCTCTGGCATGTGAACCATTGTGCTGGGAAATCTGACCTCACTTCTTCCCATGTCTGGTCATACCTTTCTCTTATCAGAAAATTGGTCTCCTTAATCCATGGGAGATTTGTTCACAAATAGGCAATCCAACTTTTCACAGGCCAGTTTTCTGTCTCTCTCTCTCTCTCCCCTCAGGCTTCTGTCACAACTTGAAGTTCTCTGGCGGGAAATGCATTTGCATCTGGTGGCTGTGAAATGCGCTGCCAACAATCAGGTGGGAGAGAGAAGAGCTGGGGCAGGTATCTCAGCACCAAGAGGCCCAGACATCCCAGATCCTGGCAGTATTTCAACAGGAACAGAGAGAGACTTCCAGAGATGGGAAACAAGACTCTTCCAACTAGGAAAAAAAATTTAGTTTAAGCTTAAGCTTCAAATCACCACAGCTAGCTGCCTCAGAGAGTCAGCCAGGCTCTCTTAATGGAAATAACTTGTGGGCAAGGGTTAATATCTATACCCTCAAAATCTCACCTGTCTCTGCCATGCTGGACAGGTCCATGTCAAGACAAGGTAGCCATGGGAAGAGAAAGAGCCTTATTTTTCTCTCTCACCTCTCCATAATGCCCTGTTGTGTCTGGGAAGGCATGGGGATAGAAAGTATGGTGAGAAATTTCACCACATCAAACTGTCTCAATCCCCTTTTTTATAGCTGTTATGGAAAATGGAGGAAGTTTTTAAGCCCTGGGTCCATATGTTTTAAAAAATAATTATAAAATAAGAGAAATATGCATTTCATGCATGAAGCATTTTAAGACACTGGAGTATGGGGCGCCTGGGTGGCTCAGTCGTTAAGCGTCTACCTTCAGCTCAGGTCGTGATCCCAGGGTCCTGGGATCGAACCCCATGTCGGGCACCCTGCTCAGCAGGAAGCCTGCTTCTCCCTCTCCCACTCCCTCTGCTTGTGTTCCCTCTCTCTCTGTCTCTCTCTCTGTCAAATAAATAAATAAAATCTTAAAAAAAAAAAAGACACTGGAGTATGAATTTCACAAAAACCCACGCTTAGGTCAGAACACTGGTTGGCATTCATCACTTACTATAAACCTTGATTTTAGTGCCTGGATTCCTGGGAATCCTCTGCCAGCTTTCAGAGTTCACAGCTCTCTGGTGTCACAATGTCACATTGTGAGAGAATGTGTCATTCAGGACATACTCCCATAGTCCTTGGTACAACCCATGGTGAAAATGACCAGGCGATATGTTCTGTGGCTTCCTTTTGTTTTTCCTTTGGAAAGATTTCAGGAGAGATTTGGTAGATTTTTTTAGGAACCATAGGCTTTTGGGGGGAAAACAGTGTGATCACTTATTTATTGAAACATTAGACAGTAGAACAGAATGTCCAAGGTGACAAGTCCTAGGGCTAGCCTGCCTGGCTTTACTTCTCATTGCCATTAATATCCAGTTGTGTGGACTTGGGTTGTCTATGTCTCAAAAAAATCTTCATACATGATAAAATGGGGATCATAACAGAACTTGGCTTCATACAATTATTGTATGTAAAGGAACACATTGCTGACGAGTACATATTGGCTGGTAGCATTAAAAACTTAAGAGTTTCTCCACATCCATGTGGGAAACTGCCTTTTATTTGTCCTTTTAAAAATAAAATTTATGTATAAATAAATTAAATAAATTTATTATAAATAAATACAATAAAATAGAAAAGAGGAAAAAAACATTCTTGTTGCCGTTCCCCAAAAGAAAACCTTAGTTAAATTTAGTATGTTTCCTTCTGGTTTTTTTATGACATAGATCAAAAAATCGCACACATAGTTGTAAATTTGCTATTAATTCCAATCAAGGAGATGCCTTGTAAACATAAATGTACTGGGCGACCCTGTCATCTTGCTTGATGCACTGTCCAGAGTGGTCTCTGTGGTCATTCTGTGGAGCACTCCTGCTTCCTCAGCCAGAGGGCAAGAGTCCCAGGGGGCATTTTTACCAATAATAGATCTCTCACTTTTATAAACACAGATCTAGGCATATGATAAATTCTCAATAAATAGTTATAGAACAGGATTGTGAAACCATGGGGTTATTGATTATTGTTACAGTAGTAATATTGAAAACTCTAGATAGGGAAGGACCACTAACCTTGTTTGCTGGAACGGCTGATGTTTCTTTCCTTTTTTTTTAAGATTTATTTATTTACTTTAAGGGGGGAAAGGACAGAGGGAGAGAGAATCTAAGCTCCACGTTGAGCCCAACACCGGGCTCAATCTCACACGACCCTGAGATCACGACCTGAGCCAAAACCAAGAGTCAGATGCTTAACTGACTGAGCCACCCAGGTGCCCCTTGAACAGCTGATGTTTCTAAGGGACAGTTACTGTTAATGAATTCAAAGAAGAATCCCAAGTACTACCTTTTGAGGGTAACTTTTGGTCCCATTAGGGATAACATCAAAGTTTAAGAGCTGGTTTGGAAATTTTTATGGAGGAGCAAGGATACTTGAGTAGCCAGACCAAAGATGGCTGCTGATTATATTCCTTCAGGGCCCAGCTGGAAGAGGGTCACAGGTGGTGGGATGGTGGAAGAAAGGTACATCGACTCAGTTGGCCCCATCGGGTGGGGTGGTTGTCAGAGTCTGGTTGATCTCACCTTGGATGCTCTCCCAGGACTGGCTCTCACAGCGAAGTCAGTGTTTGTCTTTGAAACCCACGTCCTCATCCTCTTCTGGGTGGTAAACTTACCCCTAGACTTGCTGAGCTGCTTCTGCTCTATCCAGAATTGACTTTAGGAAATCAGCCTTTGTTTGCCATTTGTGTGTCACTAGGAATGAATCACTGTGCTCCCCCCCCCCCGGGTGGCTTAATTTTTGAAGCATCATCTATCATTGTGAGAAAGGTATTTCTGGCTCCCACGTCAGGCAACGGGGAAGGGAAGACTTTGGGGAACATTAGATCCACCCCAGGTCCTGGACTTGTACTACAAAAGTGGTCACAGCACAATGCTGCCCTTGCTCTTATTTTCCCCAATGCTCCTGGAACTCTCCTCCTAATAACCCTGACTTCAGTATTCTTCTTATCTTCTTTTCAACTATGGAGCGGCACGAGTGGATTTTCTTATTGGATCTTTGCAGTAATTAGTACAACTGGTAGGGAAGAGACTAATTATCTCCATTTCACAGATGGAGAAATTAAGATTTCAAAAGAACTGTCAAAGCTAAGGTACCTAGAGTTTAGTGGCAGAGCCAAGAGTAGAAGCCAGGTGCCCTGCCTTGGGCCCAGAGCATTCTCCTCAGAAGCACACCACCGTGGGGAGGTGGTGTCTGAAGTTAGGACCAGTAGCCCTTTCTCGGGGCTGGGTCTTTCTTGCCATTCAAGTAAGGACCAGGCTTTGGTGGAAGAGGTTGTTTGATCCCCGTGAGCTGCCACCCACATCCACAGGTCTGCCCACTGGTGAGAGTGGCTCTACTTGGCCTCTGCTATCACCAGTCCCTGAGGCAGTCCAGGACTTCTTTCTAGTGGAGCTGAACAATTTTTCCCCCAACACTCCAGAGAAATAAGGTCTTATATGTGCAATCTTTTTATTTTTTTTAAAGATTGTATTTAGTTATTTGAGAGAGGAGGGGAGAGAGTACGAGCAAGGGGAGAGGCAGAGGGAGAAGCAGACTCCCCGCTGAGCAGGGAGCCCAAATTGGGACTCGATCCCAGGACCCTGAGATCATGACCTGTGCTGGAAGGCGGACGCTTAACCGCCTGAGCCACCCAGGTGCCGCTATTACGTGCAATCTTGCATGTCTCTCTAGTAATCCCAAGTCAAAATTCACATTTTTCTAGTCTATATTTACTCTTGACTCCCTTTTATTGATATCTGGTTGTCAAGGTATCATTGTTATTGATATGTGCTGAGGGAGAGGGGCTATGGAGACAATCTCCTGGGTGGGTTATGTTGATATGGGGGGGGGGGTAGGTTACTTGTCCTAATCTGTCAGTTCTGATGCTGATAAGGTAACAAGAGCCGTTACTCTCTTAGTATTTCCTTGACTACATGCCCTTGGTGTCAAACACAGATAATATATTTAACGTGTAATATGTGTGCTTATATCATATATATTTTTTAAAGATTTTGTTTATTTATTTGTGAGAGAGAGAGAGAGAGTATGAGCAGGGGAAGGGAGGGGTAGAGGGAGAAGCAGACTCCGCACTGAGCAGGAAGCCAGATGCGGGGCTCGAGTCCAGGACCCCAGGATCATGACCTGGGCAGAAGGCAGACGCTTAACTGACTGAGCCACCCAGGCACCCCATATCATATATTTATATGTACATATTTATCCTGTATACAATATTTGTGGAATTGATTTGAATTGAATTAAATTTTTAAAAATATGGTGTAAGGGCTGTAACAGACATTTGATAGGACTACTTATACTTCAGAATAGAATAAATTAGTCCATATTAAATTAGTCCTCTATTATACATTATATGTTCAATTGCTCCTCTGTTATAGGAGGATCCGTCCTCTTGTAAGCGTGAAGACAAAGGAGATGGTAGCATATGGTCACTAGGAGTGTCAGGTTTGGAACCTGACACTCTCAGGCTTAAATCTGTTTTGACACTTACAGCTATGTGGTCATGATCAAGGTAATGAATTTTCATCAGTTTCAACTCTGCCATCTGTAAAATGGGTATGATAACAGCCCCATCCTGTAGGTGAGATAACTTCAGAGTTCATGTAAAGCACCTGGAACAATGCTCAATAAATATTAGGTACTGGTATCATTCCAATTAACTGGATGAGAAGACAATGTGGGGGTGGTTATGAAGTGGGAGACTCAGAGAAGTCAGGATAGACAGACTTTCCAGCAGCTCTTTCAAGGACAAGCTGCAGGGGTGGGAGTCTACAGATAGACGGTTGGTTCTGAGTCTATTTCAAGGGCCCGGGATGATGAACAGGGCTTGAACTTGAACTAAGCTGGTGCCCAGTTCAAGTGGTGGTGAGGACAGGATGGATTTGAGAATTCTTTAGGAGGTAGAATCAGAGGGACTTGGCGATGGGGAGGGAAGAATTGAGAATAACTCCTAGGTTTCAAGTCTGGGAGCCTGGATGGTGTCATCAACAAAAAGATGCTTTGTGAGAGGAAATGATGAGCTCAGTCCTGGCCCCGTTCCCCTCCAGGTGCTGTGGGATCCACAGGTAGAGATGGCTATAGTCCATGGGGCATGTGGCTCTGGGTTTCTGCTTTCTCTGTGTCCTTCAAAAATAAAGACAACATATGCAGATAATATCTGCATAGGAGTAGTAGGGAAACCATGTTTGTGTGAATATCACCCAGGGATAATATGGAACAGACTTTCTCAGTTTTGACACGATTGACATTTCAGATGGGAGAGTTTCTTGCTGTGGTGGTGAGGAACTGTCCCATGCATTGTAGGACGTTTAACAGTGCACCTGGCCTCCAACCACTGGATGCCAGGAGCATCCCCTCTCCCTAGGTACAGAAACCAAAAATGTCTCCAGAAGTCGCACAATTCCCCCGGTTGGGAACCACTGGCTAGAAGAAAGGCAAGAGTCCAAGGAACTGAACTCTGAAGTCTACCAACATTTTTTTTAAAGATTTTATTTATTTATTCAACAGAGACACAGCGAGAGAGGGAACACAGCAGGGGGAGTGGGAGAGGGAGAAGCAGACCCCCCATGGAGCAGGGAGCCCGATGTGGGGCTCGATCCCAGGACCCTGGGATCATGACCCGAGCCGAAGGCAGACGCTTAACGACTGAGCCACCCAGGCGCCCCTACCAACATTTAAAAGGAAGACAGAGGAATCAAAGTGTGAACCATCATCGAAAGAGGAGAGTCCCAAGAAAGAAGTGTTTGGAAAGTCCACCTCTTTAGAGAACAAAAATCTTTGAATTTGGTGCTAAGGAGGTGCTTCAGGACCCTCTTCACACAACTGACCGGGGACCAGGGCTCGAAGATGGAAATAAATGGAAGGCATGGGAGAGTCAGGGAAAGTAAACTCTACTTTCAGTAAGAAATGAAGCGTGAGGAGCACAGTAATTAAAGGGGTGGAGCGTGAAGTGTCTTCTAAGGAATGAAACCTCTTACGTAGTGCTAGTTGGTGAACGCTTTGAAGGCAACGGCCATAGCTTCCTTCTTTTTGACATGTCATCCTGGATTTATAGAAGAGGCTCAAGAAATATATGTCAGTTAAATCAGGGACTTGCTTTGTACTCTTCCTTGGATTGTGGATATTTTAAAACAGCTCCAGGAAGAAAGTGATGTTTAACACAAAAGGATGAATCACAAATGGCAGAATTTCAGACATGAGTCAGAGATATTTTGGGTGTAGACTTGCCTTGTGTCCTGTAACCATACCACCTACTCACCTCACATTTCCCATATGAACCGATTGTTCTTTTCTTTGCCAACCAGACTTCGTTCCCTAACTCAAGCCATGGGTAATCATTTCACCCTTGACTAATTGACGGTGACAAGTGGCTACTAAATTGGGCAGATAAGGAGAACAAATTTTGTGTCCTTGTTTTTCCCGGAGTCTTCAGGCTGGGCGAGATTGGAATGTTCCCCTGGATTGAATTGCACAAAATTGTACCGTCAATCTTAAGGATGTCTGCCTGAGCTAATGAGATGCAAATAGTGACACATCAGAAAAAGAGCCCAACTGAAAACCTCATAACGTATAATGTTGTCCTAAGGGCGGCAGCAGAGTACATAAAAGGAGAGGGGAAAAGAATACAGCTCGCAGAATGACTTTTGAGTGATGAGTTGTTGGTTTATCTATAGCTTATGAACCTAATCTCAGCCTCAAAAGATGAACGAGAACAGATTCTGAGAAAGGAAATCTCTTACTCGAAGACGCGGAATTGTCATTTTGGAAAGCCACAAAGGCGAAGTTTATTTTCATTTGGTTTTGACCTCAGTTCGTGTCTTCTCCCCCAGAAGAACTCATAACCAGAAATAGCTTTTTGTTTTAAATTTGGTAACCAATATCACTTACACCAAGAACCATCCCAGACCATAGCCGCGGAGAAGCAAGGATTGACTGAGGTCTTACTTATTACTCATGGCTGTGAGTTACAGCACTCAGCAACTCAGCACTCAGTTACAGCACTCAGTCTGCCTCCTAGCAGTAGCTTGGTTAATGTGTGTTGAACTAACAGGGAGTGGTGTTTTTTTTTTTAACTG
Organism: Mirounga angustirostris; assembly: GCF_029215605.1. Lineage (NCBI taxonomy): Eukaryota > Metazoa > Chordata > Mammalia > Carnivora > Phocidae > Mirounga > Mirounga angustirostris. The sequence continues at coordinate 95,823,295 of NW_026991711.1, read as the reverse complement.
ATGCAGTTTAAAGTCGGATTTTGAATCTCTAATTTGATTTTACATAAAAATTCAGAAAAGTCAGCCTAGTATCAGGCGACACCATTGGCTTTGAGGAGAACAGCTCTTAGGTAAGCCCCGACTTTTGATGTATCGCTCAACAGCGAGCTTAATCAGAATGCCTTTCTTGAAGCCCATATGATAAGCAGTGAAATGCTAATTGAAATGTACTTTCCCCAGCGAACCACTTAACAATTTATATAAATATCAAAGCCCCGGGCTTTACTGTCAGTCTTTGTTTTGGAATGAGAAATTTATGAAAAACATATGTTTCCAACTGTCATTGACAAAGCGTTCTGAAAATATGGCCACTGAATCACATCCGACTTTTCTTTCTGCAGACACCAAACTAGTCAGGGTGCATTTCTCTGTTAATAACATCTTTTTTTTTTTTTTTTTTTTTCCCAGAAGGAATCTACTCTGCACTGGGGTTTCATTACCAAATTCCGGGGAGCTGTTAATAATGAAGGCGGTGTCGAAGAAAAGAATGGCCAGGGAGAAGGAGATAATGTATTTGAAATTCTAATTCTGAAAGATGAGAAAAAGGAAATCAGTTGTGAGAGAATGGTAATCCTAACGAAAAATATGGTCTCGAGGTTGAGTCTGGATCACTTTCATGGGCCGAGTTCTGTGATTGGGAGTGAAATCCTTCCCAAATCTGAAGAGCTTCCTGCATGAGTTGGGAGAGGGACAGACTGCAATCCTAAGTCTGGCTCGCAGAAGGACTTGGGAGTTGAACGGAAAGTGTGAAATCCTACAATAACTGTATCATTGTGCCAGACAGAGCCTCTTTTGTCTCCTTAAGCTATCTGACTTTCCCATAGGGTTCCTTTCCCCAAACATGCCACAAATCGTGTTGCTTAATGAAAAATGCCACTCAGGACAAGGTAGCTTTCACCAACGGCCATACGTGGTGGACATTCTAGTAATTCTAGTCCTATGGGAGAGCAGGCCAGGCTTAGGCAGCTTGGGAAAATGAGTTCTGAGAGTGGCACCCAGGGAACTGCCCGGCTGGTGGGGCAGAGGGAATGGGTCATATGTCAGCCCATGCCCTCCATGAGCCTCTCCAACGCATCTTGAAAATGCCACGGACCCTGAAACCCATGCAATCGTTTTGTTTCTGGTCTATGTATAAATCTTTTAATTGCATGTCCTAAGCCTTGAGACATTTATGTGGAATTGTTTTGGGGAAAAAAAAAAAAAAGGAAAGGAAGGAAGAAAGGAAGGAAGGAGGAAACTTGCTGGCAGTCAAGCGATCTGCATTTCATTTCAATTTAGATAGTTTTGCTATACATTTTTTCCCAAGGTTTCCTGGATTTCAATAATATATCTTTCATCACCAGATCACCAAAAACTAGTTGTGTTGAGCTGTCCTTGGGGCTTTGGAGTGCATATCAGGGATTACTTTATAACTGGGAACTTATGAATTGTACTGGGTTTACAAATGACTTGTTTTTCTCAGTTTAATGGTCAAACCATGAAACTGATAACGTATTGATGGAAGGGTATGTGTATGATATGTTAATGGGTCTTTGAGAACAGGATTAAAATGCAATCAAAACACACACACACAACTAGTTTTAAATAAGACATTTGCTGGGTAGATGAGCTGACTGCCGTGGAGTGCAGGCTTTAAAATGTCCATTTTAATGTGTTCTTATGTCTCTACCCTTGACACCCCTATCCCACCTACTCTAAGAGCTTGGGGGTTGATTAAAAATTTTTGGCAGCTATCATTTGCCATTGCAACCCAAGCAAGGCATTGTGCAGCCCAGTGGACTGCTGGCAAGAACCAGTCCTGAGCTCCAGTGTTTGCTGACGTGCATGGTGGAAGTCACTGGGTGCTGAGGGTGGTAGGCTGGGAAGGGCAAGGGAGCATGGCACTTTTCTGAGCACATCTGTTTTATTTCCCATCAGTCTGATGGCTGTAGCAGGGCATGGGGGCCCATAGGTGGGGGAGGGGGGTTTCTATAAAAGACATGTTTGGATTTCCATTTTATTGGAATGAAAGACCCTGTGTTTGCCAAATTGCAAGCTCATAGAGCTTCCTGGGCCGGGAGTGGGGAATTCAGCTGCAGCCTTTGGAGTGGAGGTGATTTATGGCCGGCAAAAGGAAGAGTCCAGGTCCACACAGTGAGGGAGTTGGGAATTGAGAAGGCAGCCCAAGAAAATGCAAGCAGCACTGGAATGTTCCTGCCTCTCCAAATGCTCTCTCAGTATAACATTGTGAGGAGTTGGGTGTAAACGAATCAGAAACATATGGATTAAACTTCCCTCCAAATGGGGGAAAGAGTGGGAAACAATGATTGTCAAACTGGGGGCGTGGATGATTCTAATGTGAACTCACTTGAAAAATATCCCAGCTGACTGACAGATGAAAGGTCTCCCCGTGATAGCCTCTCTCCAATTTTGGAGGACAGTTACATTGAAAGCTGATAGTCGAAACTGCGTCTATTATTCCTGAGATGATAGATGTTCTCGCATTCACGGCCTGTCCCTTCCTGCACCCTCCACATCCAAGGCCACCTCCAAACTGTAGGGTCTTTCCACTGTCCTCTTAGGAACCCCCTTGGCTGCCACTCCTCTTACCTTTTTAGGTTCCTTTTCAACACAGTTACTTTACTGGTAATTTCCCCCCCAAAGATAATGGAATAAAAATGCGTGTTGTTTAAAGTTGCAGCATCGTTTCTCTGCCACATGCATCCTATGCATGACAATTTTGGTTAATGTTTAAAAAAAAATTGGAAATTTCATTTGGAGAGTTTGTAGTTCTGTGAGGTGTTACTGGGATGCTAAAGTGATTCTTGGGATGAGGTGCCCTAGAGGGAAGGTTGGAGGAGTGAGAGACGGAGGATTCCGCAGGTAATCTGAATCCGAGGCTGAAAACATAGCTATGCGGTTCCACACCGGCATGGAATAATCGTCATAACATTTCTGGGCTGCTGAAAATGCTCTGGGCATGATGCTAAGATTTCAATGTGTCCTCTGAGAGTAACTATGGGAGCGAGTGTGTAGGATACCCATTTTACAGATGGGAAAACGGAAGCACAGAGATGTCAATCACTTATTTATGTGTACAAAGCTCATAGCACACAGGAGGACTAGGGTGAGGTTCCTCAGCTGCAACATTTAAGAGAGGGCCCCCAAACTAAGGAATCCAGATAAATGTTATTTATTTTTTGTTTTTCTCAGTTTAGTTAAAAATTTTTTTTTTTATTGAAGTAGAGTTGACACACTGTGTTACATTAGTTACATTCGTTCCAGGTGTACCAGATAAATGATATTTAAAAGTAAGATTTTTAAAAAATTGAAATTCAAGCAAAATAATTTGCACTGAGCATGTTATCACAATTGTAAAGAAGAAAGACTGTGACCTTGCACTTACACCATCCCCACCTCCCCCTTCACCCCAGTCTGGGCCCTGGTGCTCACAGCTCCATGGATGTAAGAAATCGGGACTCCACCCTGCTTCCAACAAGTGTCCCCACCACTCACCAACGCCCCCATCCCTGGTGCCCAGGACCTCGGAGCAACGAAGTCAGAAGCAAGAGAGGGTTGAGCGGACTAGGGGTGAAGCAAACACAACCTGTCTCTGAGGGGAGGAAAACCATTGAACCCAGGTGACAGCAAAGTAATGAAGTGGGAGGGACCAAGAAAAGAACTTGAAACCAGAACTGCCCAGGGTTGTGGAAAGAAGCGAAATTGGGTAAGGAGTGCACCCAGGGGCTGGAGGAACTGTTGGGGTTTGTAGTCCTGATTGTTCCAGACTTCCCACCTCGCTGAGGGGGGCAGACAGCATAGTCGGGTCAGGGCAGGGCTCCACAAAGTCCCTGCATGTGAGCATGCCGGCGGGGTGAGAGGGCTGTAGGCTTTTGGTGGGAGAGGTTGAGGAAATGGGCAGTGAGGTCTGGAAGGGAATATAGGGGAACTGTGAGTTGTCAGCAGGGAGAGGAGCCAACTTCACCTCCCTCACTTCAGAGAAAGACTCCTGGGGAGTGTTTATAACCAAACAACTCATTCCTCTCCACCACAGTGGTAACTAGTGTACTTCTCTTTAGAGATGGGGAAACTGAGGCAATGACCATTCAGTCACTTGCCCAACTCACATTTCCCATGAGGTAAAGGTGGATTGTGAACTCCGGCAGGCGGCTCCACTGGTCTGGAACCCCTCGTGGGACTAAGAGAGGTCAGGGCAATGTGGAAGACCAAGAAAGGGAGTTTAAAACTCTCAATCCCTCCCCTGGAACTGTCCTGGGTGAAATCTTACCCCCTGTGGAAAAATCCCCCAGGGGTCAGGGCTGGGGATGCATCCATTAACCCTGCCCTGATTTCCCATAGAGTGATAATTAATAGATAGACTGGCAGCAGGGAGACCCAGACTGGAGTCCCCTTAAACTCACTTTCCTCATCTGTAGAATGGGGTAGTAATCCTACCCACACAGAACAGTTGTGAGGAAGAAACAAGAAAACACAGGTGAAGACAGAAGATCTTTAGTAACCTGAGCTGCCCCAGTATGTGTTAATGTCATTAGGGGTTGGATAATCATCACTGTGAATATCATCTGCCACAATTATTATACCAGAAATAATAGCAGTAATAATAGCTAATGTTTATAGAGTGCTTACCATGCTCTAGGCACTGTATTCCCTCCTTTCATCCTTTACCACTGTCTCAGAGGTAAATACTGTGCTATACTCATTTTATTGTTAAATTAGTCTGAGTGCTGATGTTGTAGGCACTGGTTGACCACTGTGGGTTTGTTTCACCACTGATCACATTTTGAGATTTAGGAGGCATTTTATAGTGAAGTTGTCTTAGCAGAACAAATTCAGTGTCTGCCCACCCTCAGGACTCAGAGCAGCCCTCGTTCCCTCCGTGGAGTCCCCTGTGACCAACACGGTCTGCTGTGGTCCCTTCCAACTGTGAGCGATCAGTCCAACTTCCTGGGATAGCCGTACCTCAACTGGCCGGGACAGAGGTGCGGTCTTGTCATTGCTCTTGGATCTCCTTCCCTTCTATTTGTGGATGACCTGGGGTGGACACTCTGTCTCATGTTACTTTGTCTTCCTTACACCCTCAATAAATAAGTGAACAAATGGTATACCAGAGAATATTCCATGACTTACATCTGTTCACGTTTAGCTAAAAGTAAATGTGATTTCCATTCTCAATCAACTATGAAGGGAATCAGTGGTTCTGTTCTGTTTTATTTGTGGTTTCATGTCCCTCTGCCAGAAAAAGCACTACCACCCTCCATAATCCTATGGTGCTTGCCTGGGTAACAGTGCATTTGAGTATTTGTCTTTCTAATCGTTATTTCATGGGAGACCTTAGAACGTACGCAGGGGAGAATGGCAGGGAAGATGTCAGAGAATTCAGTTCATAACTCCTTGGCCCAGTGATATGATGTGTAAATAGCTCCTTGAGTTTTGGAGATGTCAGCATGCTGAGTGCATGACAGGTAATGAAAGAGGATTGTTCCCACACATTGTTTTTATGGGCTCATTGGCTCCAGTTGTGGAATAATAGAAACAAATCCTGTTTGAAAACATAGCATTGTGCTTCCAGGTAGACTTAGCACCTTGAGAACAGTCAGTGCAACCTGCAGCCTGGACAGGGATGAGCACTGGCTTTTATATCGTCTTGGGTAGCAGAAGTCTGTGAGGGATGAAAGATAAGGAAGGAGCCTATGTGGTCCCATTTCCCACTCTCTTATCTGCGACAGTCATCACTAATCAATTATAGCAGATTTTCCCACTTTGCCCAGTTCAGTTTCAGAATTTTCAATAAAGTGTTCTAGGCAGTCATTCCCAATCAGATGGTGTTGGAATGAGGAAGGAAACTTATTTGCCAACTATGTTCTTTCTATAGGCAGGCTCACGTTGAATTTAGTATTGTTTGGTAGCTAAAGTGAGTTTGACTCTTAATGGTGGGAAGTATCATCTATGTACTATATATTTGACTTTAAGAATGTTACTTAAATTTTTTTGAGCCGTGGTTTACTCAGCTCTGAAGTGGAGAAATAATGGTAAATCCTGCAGGGCTATTGGAGTGATTTATAAAGTTATACACTTAAAGTGCCTAGCAGAGTACTGGGCCATTTAGTTAATTATGGCTCCTCTTATGACTGGCTTTGAGCCTTGAAGAGCTTGAGATTCCACTTGGTCTGTGAAACTGCATCTAGACTGAATCCTGGTATATTTTTTTAAGATTTTATTTATTTATTTGACAGAGAGAGAAAGAGAGTGAGATCAGGAACACAAGCAGGGGCAGAGGGAGAGGGAGAAGGAGATTCCCAGCTGAGTAGGGAGACTGACACAGGGGTCGATCCCAGGACCCTGGGATCATGACCTGAGCCGAAGGCAGACGCTCAACCGACTGAGCCACCCAGACGTCCCTAGACTGAATCCTGTTTAAACCTTTCCCTTTTGGGGTCTGACTCTCAGATGGTGAGAAACTTCATCTGCTTCCTTCCTCAACCTCCTTGTAAGTTTTACAAATACCTCTGTGATAATACAAACTGGCAGATTCTCTCACAATGGTTTTCCTTCAAGAGGGCATGACTGTTGGGATTGGCACAGAGATTTGAATTTAAGGTAGTGACACCAATCATTTGGATAAAGTTGAAAAACTTACTCCAGTAACGATACTGCTATTGCCTGTCACTGTCACCATGTTAATGGCCTTGGGATTGGTCACCTATTCCTACCACACAACAGTGCATTCTTCACACAGTTCCAGTGTGTTTTAAAATGCAAATCTGACAAGTGCCATTCTCCTCCTTAGAGATTTTCAAAGGCTGCTGTACCAGTCAGCATTCTGGTAGGAAATGGTGAGCTCACTCATATGGTAAGCAGGGAAGTTCAATACAGGGATTATACAAAAGTGTGGGCAGGAGTAAGGAAAACCAACAAGGAATGGGCTAGCAACAGTGGGAGCCATCACCACCTGGAGTTTGAAGGGTAAACATGAGGGAGTGGCTGTAACTCAGACATTCTCAATAGGGTGATATCACTCCCAAGGGGGAAAAATCGGTTGGGGGGTTGTGAAAAAAAATGTTCTCTCTGTATGTACAGAGCACATGTATGTGTAGAGCGCACAAACACACACATACAATACATAAACACATCTCACTGGGGAGTGGTTAGGAAAACAAAATGTCTTAAAGAGTTCTGTAGGGAGGTGATAATGGAAAGAAGATTGAGAAACGCTGCTGAAGCTGCAGGATTGTGCCATCTCACAAAATCTATGACCTCACTCCTTGTCTGTCCTCCGATAATCTGCACACACTGTCTGTGGGCAGAACCCAGCTAGAAGCCAGAGCCCAAGGGACTTGTTGATGTAGACCAGCAGGTCTGCCTCCTGGTGCCCAGAGCAGGGTGAGGAAGGTAGAGGGGGCGTTTGGAGGGGCAGATGGAGAAGAGCCAACGGCACCATCAAGAGCTATTAGAACAAAGAGCCAGAGACTTATTTTGGCTCATGAGGGTCTGGGCATCTGGTCTCCCGCCCTGCTCTCCCCTCATGCCCCTTTCACCTGACGCTACCAGTTTCCCAAATATTGAGCTAGCTACTGACTCAGGTCCTGTGCCCTTGAACATGCTGTCCCTTTGATATGGTACATGTTTTCTTCCCTCCTCATCCTTCCACTCCCAGCTTAAATGCAACTTTCTCAGGGGCCCTCCTTGACCCCCTGGCAGAAATCCATTTTCCCCATTATAGTTTCTCCAAGAAGCACTCAGGGCTTCTTCTTTATAGCACTAATTATAATTGTAATTTAAATGCTTATTTGTGTAATCATTTGCTTAACTTCTGTCTCTCCCACCAGACAAAATGTTTTATGAGGTGAGAACTTAGCACATAGTGAGAGCTCAGTCAATATTTGATGAATAGATATGGGCCAGCAGGAAATAAGTACACCAAAGGCACAGAAGCTTCCTGAAGCCACTGTCTGTGTTAGAACATAGCTTTAACCACTTATTAGTTGGGTGATCGTAAGCAAGTTGCTTCACCTCTCTTTCTCCCAAACTTTGCTCATCTATGAAATGAGGATAATAATAGTAGCTATTTCATAGGGCCGGGGAGAGAACAAATAAGTTAGTACATGTGAAGTGCTCATGAGAATTGCTCAATAAATGATATCATCATCATCATCATCATCATCAAAACTTCATTGTGCAATTCTATTGTTGACTGGCTGTTTGGCGGTGATATTTGCACTAGTCAGAGTGGGAGAAAAGCGTATGTTACCCTGAAGTAGTACTGACTCTTACCATATCATTTTTGGAACTAAGAACCCAGTTGTCTTGAAACCGGATCCTAAAAACCGTTTTGTTTTTCATTCGTCATATAGTTAGCATCTGGGGAAGAGTTATTTGACAACAAATCAAATTCACCCTGTAAAAAGCAAATATTCATCTTTTTGCTATTCAGATGGTACGGGAAGGCTTGTGCTGCATTGCAAGTCCTTGCTTTGTGGGTTCTTTCCCAAGACTTTGCTCCTGACTCAACACCAAACAAATTAGGGACAAAGGCGGAGAGAGGATAGTAAGTGGCATCAGGATCGCTCTGAGTTCCCAGGGGCATGGTCTTGGGGCGGTCAGAATTGCTTCCTGAGAGGTCACTGGGAGATGCAGGAGACACCTGAGGAGCTACTAATCCCACTGAGTGTGGGCACAGATGAAGGACCAGGAGAAGCATGCAAGGCAGCAGGAGGGATACCACCAGACGGGAGCTCTGCCGGCATCTGTGAGACCCATCCGATAAGTTCTTCTGGATGGAGCATCTCCTGTGTGGGAACAATTCAATGAGATTGGGCATACAACACTGACTTTTGCATGCAGCCTTTTAAGGATTTCTTTCTGATGCTAGCCACAGGAGTCTTGCGCTAGTCAGAACCTTTCCACTCTGTCCTTTAAAAGTGGGAGAAAGTGAGGTCCAAAGAGGTCAAGTGACTGACCTCAAGCCATGCAGCTATGACAAAATCGGTTTGTGATCTCGAGTCTCCCTGACTCCACGTTATTGCCTTCCATGACTTTCCTTTCAATTCAGCTCTTACCTCCTCTTGTTGCCCTCTATTCAGACTGTAAAAGTTAAAATTCATTCCCATGAAGTCTTGCAAGCAAATCAACTCCATTCTTTGAGCCACACCACCTGAATGGGCATCACGACAATCACACACACACACACACACACACACACACACACACACACACACTACCTGCTAGCCCAGCTCCGTTTCTGGAACCTGAGCAATGTCAGCACCATGTGTCCTTGATTTTTCCGAGTGAACCGTGCATTTGACATGGGTGGGGGCATGCATGGCCGAGCAATCACTGTCACAAAGGGAAGAATTTATGTTTGCATCTGTGTCTCACCTCTTTTCACATCTGGTCTTGGTGGGCCTTTGGGAATTTGCTGGGGAAGGGGAAGGAGAACAGTGAGGAGGGCTCTCCGTACCTCGGGGGCCAGGGCTGAATAAAGATGAGATCGCCACTCTCCCACCTCAAGAAAAGCAGTGGCTTGATGTCCTTGGTCTGAATGGTTCTCTTGTCAGATATTAAGGGCCTTAGAAGCATCTCATAAGGTCAGTTTCATGGTTCACTGAGCCAGGATTTTTTTTCTCAATGAGGGTCACCAAGGAGAAGGAGTGTATCGTATCTTTAGGGATATGTCTCAAATAGGTCTGGTTTCCCTTATTAACCAGGGGTAGATTTATTACTCACGAATCCATCTAGACCATTTTGAAATAGTACATTTCTGTATCATCTTTGAGGTAAGATCCCATTTGTTTAGCTCATGTTGATAAAGTAGGTCTTTCTTTCCCCTGTGACGCGGGTACAGAACTCAGGGGGTGAGTAGCAAAGACCTTCTAGATATTCTAAAGACCCATTTAATCTCTCCTCAGCCTTTATTCTCAGAGTTAAAAGGTCTGTGTTCTTTGATCAGACTTCATATGATAGTTTCTCAATCCCATTGCTTATCATACTTGCCTCCCACTTGGACCCCACCTCCTTTGGATGCCAAGGACAGAACCATATGCAATATTCTCAGTCTAGATATACCACGGGCTAGGCTTAAGAAAAGGGGAAAGTCTTCCCTTTGGTCTATTTTGACCTTCATGGAAATGCTGCACATTTGGAAAATGTGGTTATTGTTGATAGGATACGTCGCCTCTCTTTGCTATAAGGGTGTAGTAGCTTGATGATATCAAGGGGTTCATTTTATCTACACGGATTATTCCCTAAATGCAGATGGGTTCAGAGTACATCACCTTCCAAACAGTATCCCTTCCACACTGATGTCGGCTGGACAGCTGCCTGCTCAGCTTCCCGGCACTGTGGGGCCATGCTCTGGTGACCACACAACCTTGTCTGATCAGTCCACTTGCTCGGCACTATTGATTTAGTTCAGTGCATGAGAGCTTGGTGTGGAGGGCACCCCACCGGCTGGGGTGAAAGACAGGCTTGCTGGCAGGCACCATCCTTTTTACAAGCATGACCCACAGGGTGTCTTGCAACAGTGTATTCCAGGCTTTTTTGTCTGCAATGCCCAGAGATGAATATCTTTTACATTGCAAATCAGTTTATGCACACGAGCACACCCATACACACACACACACATCTGAAACCAAAATTTCACAAAATAATGCTCTTATTAAGTGATTTAACAATTAAATTTAAAAATAAATTTAAAAATAAAATATGGTAGAAAACCATTCCCAAACAAACAATATTCTTAAAAGATGCTGGGTGTTTACTATTAAATTGATCTCTGACACAAACTACTGAGCTGAGGCTAGCAGATTGAAACACAATAGGTTAGTAGAACTTTTATGTGAAGGACCCAGACTTTCTCTTCATTCTTTTCCTTTTAAAATTTCTTTTCCTCCCTTCCTCCCTCCCTCCCCTTCTTTCTTCCTAGCTCTGTTTCCTTTTTGAGAAATGCTTTCGCGAAGACATCATAGTACAAAGTTAGCAACATGCCAATCTGATCGTCACTGGAAGATCTGAAATTCATTCCATTTCCCAGCCTATGACTCATATCCTGGGTCATAGGCTGTTAAGTATCCTCAGTGTTACTGGTTGTTGCCAAATTATGCCCCAGAAAGGTTACACCAATTTACCTCCCCAGCAGCAGCGTATGTGGCTTCCCAAGTCTCCACATGCTTGGTAACACAGGTATTGTGAAACTTTAAACATTTTTACTAATCTGATGTGAAGTTGTTCAGATCATTTGCATAATTATTAGTGAAATCGAACACTTATCTGGCAAATGTAGATCAATCAGATTTTCTTGTATGTGAAATGACTATTCATACTTCTGGTCTATTTTTCTATTAGGTAGTGTTTTATTATTATTTTGTAGCATTTTTATATATTCGATGCACCAAGCATCTCTATACTAAACATTTGCTAGTTAAATGAATAGCAAATATTTTTCCCTGTAGCTGAAGGTATAGGAATTGCAATTAATTTTTTCCCAGTTGTCCCCAACCATACATTAAAAAGTCCCTCCATGTCTCTCTGATTTGCTAGGGCATTTCTATCACTTTACAAAGTTTTTATATATGCACGGGTCTCTAAGATTTGTACTCTCGTCTGTTGTCCTATTTCTTCATCTTTGAACAAATATCATACTGTTTTAATTGCTATACTTTCATAATAGGTTAAAAATCTGGAAGGGTAGGGGCGCATGGGTGGCTTAGTTGGGTAAGTGTCTGCTTTCAGCTCAGGTCATGATCCCAGGGTCCCTCTGCCCCTCCCCCCGCTTGTGCTCGCGCTCTCTCTCTCTCTCTAAAATAAAAAAATAAAATCTTCAAACAAACGTGGAAGGGCAAATGTTCTGTCATCCTTCAGGTTTACTTGGCAACTCGTGGCTCTTAATTTCTCTATCTGGGTTTTAGCATATTTATTTAAACTCCATAAAAATTCTTGTTGGTATTTGAATGGAATTATGTCGTGTTTATTGACTAATCTGGGTAGGTCTGCCATCTGTCGAAACTTCTCAAACTGTTTAATAAGGTTTACATCTCTATTCAGATGATCTTTTATTTTCTTAATATTTTGTCATTTTTCTCCATTAAACTTATTGAAAATATCTTGTTAAATTTAGTCCTAAATAACTTAAAGTTTTGTTAACATAATCTTTTCCCATAATATTTTCTAATTGATTATTTTTGATGTATAAGAATACTATTGATTTAGTCAGTCTAGAAATCTTTATGAGCCCTCTTTCTACTTCAGAACTTTGGGTTTTCTAACTAGACACCTGCATTATAATATAAGGATGACTTTATTGTTTTCAAATTTTTGTAGTGTTTGATTATTACAAAAAAAGCTGTTATGATTACTCCCATATAAATATTTATCTGGAGAGAGCTTTTATTTTTCCTAAGTAAAGAGTGGAATGACTGGGTCATATGGTATGTTAAACTTTTTAAGAAACTTTTCAAAGGGCTGTATGATTTTCCATCCATTCCCACTAGCAATGTAGGAATGTTCCATTTGCTCAAAACCCTTGTACACTTGCTATGGTCAGCCTTTTTAATTTTAGACATTCTGATCAGTGTGTAGAAATACTTATTGTTGTTTTAAATTGCATTTCCCCAATGCCTTATGAGGTTGTGTACATTTCCATGTACTTATTTGTCATCTGAACATTTTATTTGGTACAGGGTCTGTTCCCATCTTTTGCCCAGTTTTTAAAATTGGGTTGTCTGTCTTATAATTAACTTGTAAAAGTTTCTTATATATTCAGGATTAAAGTCCTTTGTTAGGTAGATGTTTAGCAACTATTTTATCACAGACGGTGGCTTGTCTTTAATTTCTTTAACAGTGTCTTTTGGAGAGAAGATATTTCTAATTTGATGAAATCCTATGGGTTGATTTCATTCTTTTATAGTTCATATTTTTAGTGTTGTGTTAAGAAGTTTTTCTCAAAGCCAAGGTTATTAGGATTTTCTCCTGTTTTCTGTTTTATTTTTATAATTTTAGCTTTTATATTTAGGTTTATCCATTTTGGGTTAATTTTGGCATCTGGTAAGAGTTGAAGTTTTGTTTTATTTTGTTTTGTTTGAATGTGTTTATCCAATTGCTCCAGCACCATTTGCTGTAAAGATTTTCCTTTTCCCCATTAGATTTCCTTGGCACTTTTGTTGAAAGTCAGTTCCATAAATGTGAGATCTACTTCTGAACTCTCAAGTCTGTTCCATCGATCTACATGCCTATCTTTTTGTCAAAACCACACTATCTTGATTACTGCAGTTTTATAATAAATCCTGAAACCATTAGTTCAATCCCCTGACTTTTTTCTTTTTAAATGTTGTTTTGGCTATTTTAGGTCATTTGCATTTTTTTAAGAGAGAGAGAGAGAGAAAGTGCATGCAAGCATGGGGGAGGGGAAGAGGGAAATGGAAAGAGAGAATCTTAAGCAGACTCCAGGCCCAGAGTGGAGCCCAACACAGGGCTTGATCTCAAGACCCTGAGATCACGACCTGAGCCATAATCAAGAGTGAGACGCTTAACAGACTGAGCCACCCAGGCGCCCCAGTCATTTGCATTTCCATATAAATTTTAGAATCAGCTTGCCTATTTCTGTAAAGAATAAGCTTGCTGGGATTTTGATTGGGATTATAATTAATATCTAGATCATAGCAGCCTTTGCTGTAATAGCCCCAAACTGGAAACAACCCAAATGTCTTTCAAAAGGTAAACAAATAAGCAAATTGTGATATATCCATATGATGGAACACTACTCAACAATAAAAAGAAATGAACTTTTGATACATGCAAACACATGGATGAATCTCAAAACCATTATGCTGAATGAAAGACCAAAAAAAAAATGTATGGGGTATACTTCCATTTATATAAAATTCTAGAAACTGCAACCTAATCTGTAGAGAGTAGTAGAAAGCACACCAGTGTTCCATGGTGCTGGGGACTGGGGCTGGGAGGGGAAAAGGAAGGGATTACAAAGATATGGGGACATTTGGAGGTGTTCTGGATAGGTTCATTATTTTTATTGTAATGAGGGCTTCATGAATGCCTATATATGTCAAAAGTTAGCAAATTGTATACTTATTGTGCAGTTTATTATAGATCACTTATACTTTAATAAATCTATAAAAAATATCTTATAACAATTAATTTAAAAAAATCCTTTTCCCTATCAACAACACTGTGTAATCTATGGATGATGGTGGGCATCTTGGTGTTGCTCCTGACATATAATGGATTGCTGCTCTGTTGGTTCATAGGGATCGCCCTTCTCCTCTCCTCCCCTGTCTCTTTGTCCTGTCCTTTCTTTTCCCTCCTTTCTTCCTCCCTTCTTTTCTTCTTTCCTTCCCTCCCTCCCTCCTTCTTTTCCTTTCCTCCTTCCTTCCTTCTTCTCTTTTCCCCCATAGGTTTGTGACAAAGTCTATCAAATTAAAGAGTTTCCTAAATCTCTAATTTTTTTTTCCTAAGCACATGTGAAAGTTGAAGTTTCCAACTGTTTTTTTTACATTTAAAGAATTAACATACATTATTATTCTTACTTTGTTAATGTAAAAGATTATATGCATATATATGAATATATATACACCCACACCCACACACACACACATATATATAAATGTCCAAATTGCTTGCATTTTTTTGGATAAATCTTATTTAGGCTTGAGACATTTTTATTCTTGAAACGATAGATTTGATACACTACAGTTCATTTAGGGTGTTTTTTGTTGTTTTGTTTCTTTTTTACATGAATATTCCCAAGCGAGATTGACCAATAATATTTCCTTGCCTTTGTTTTTCTAGTTTTGATGTCAAGTTTGGACTCATAAAATGTGTTCAGACACTTCCCTACTTTTATATTTTTTGAAGCAACTTATATAATATAAGATATAATATATCTTTTCTCTGAAGGTTCACAAAACCTCATCTAAAAATCATCTATTGATGGGACTTTTGGATGGTGCAGTCATTTAAGCATCCAACTCTTTTTTTTGGCTCAGGTCCTGATCTCAGGGTTGTGAGATTAAGCCCTGCGTTGGGCTCTGTGCTCTGTAAGGTGTCTGCTTGTCCCTCTCCCTGCTCCTCCCCCTGGCTCGTGCACACTCTCTCTCTAAAATAAATAAATTGTTTAAAAAATCATCTATTGTTGCTTTAGGGGTAAGGTATATGTATGCATATTTACAGATTCAATGACTTTAATAATTATGAACCTTCTAAGTGTTCTATTTCTTCCTTTAATTGTTTAAAAGACTTTAATTTTTAGAGCCATTTTAGGTTCACAGCAAAATTTAGTGGAAAGTCCAGAGATTTCTGATATGTGTCTGGCCCCCACACATGCATAACTTCCCCCATTATCAACATCTGCCACAGAGTGGTGTATTTGTTACAATTGAGAGACCTGCATTGTCACATCATAGTCACCTGAACACCATAGTTGGTGTTACAAGGTCACTCTTGGTGGTGTACGTTCTGTGGGTTTGGACAGATGTATAATGCCATGTATCCATCACTGTGGTATCATACAGAGTATTTTCACTTTCTAAAATTCCTCTGTGCTCTGCCTCTTCATCCCTCTCTGTCTTAACCCCTGGCAACCACCAAACTTTTTACTGTCTCCATAGTTCTGCCTTTTCCAGAATGTCATTTGGTTGGAATCATAGAGTACGTAGCCTCCTCAGGCTGGCTTCTTTCAGTTAGTTATATGCATTTAAGTTTCCTCCATGTCTTTTTATGGCTTGATAGCTCATTTCTTTTCAGTGTTGAATAATATTCCGTTGATTGGATGTACCACAGTATTTATCCCTCTTAGTCAATTTTTGTAGTTTGTATTCCAGAAATTTTACCATTCTAAACTTTTTAAATTTATTTTTTAAAAGATATTCATAGTGTATATTTTTCTATGTCTATGCATTATATATGTATACAGAGAAAGAAAATCTCTATTGTATCTGTGGTTTTGCCTTACTTGTAATCGCTAATACCATTTTCTTGTGTTTTCTACTATTTGCTTGGCTAGGCTTGCTTAAGTTTTCTCATTTAAAAGAACCAGATTTTGGGGTACTTAGATGGCTCAGTTGGTTAAGTGTCTGACTCTTGGTTTTGGCTCAGTTCATGATCTCAGGGTTGTGAAATCAAGCCCCGCATTTGGCTCCATGCTCAGCGGGGAGTCTGCCTGAGATTCTCTCCTTCTGCCCCTCCCCCTCCACCTGCACTCACACGGGCTCTCTTTCTTTCTCTCAAATAAATAAATAAATAAATATTAAAAAAAAACAACCACAACAGATTCTGGTTTTGTTGATTTGTCTGATTTATTAGTGTATTCTCTGCTCCATTAGTTTCTTCTTATATCACTATTTATTCCTTTATTCTCCTTTTTGTTCTTATTGCTTTTCTAATTTCTTGAACTAAACACATAATTTTTCAATAAATACATTTAAATACATTTAAAGCTATGAATTTCCTTCGAAGCACAGCTTTAGCTTCATTTTACAATTTTAAATATATTTATCTTTCCGTCCTAAGTCTGGGCTAAGTCCTCAGAACTATTTTGCATTTCACAGTTTGTTCTGTGTCTGATCTAGACTTTATTCTTGATGTCTTTTTTAAAATTAAATTAGCCAACATATAGTACCTTATTAGTTTCCGATGTAGTGTTCAATGATTCATCAGTTGCATATAACACCCAGTTCTCATCACATCATGTGCCCTCCTTAAGACCCTTCACCCAGTTACCCCATCCCCCACCCACCCACCCCTTCTGCAACCCTCAGTTTGTTTCCCAGAGTTAAGAGTCTCTCATGGTTTGTGTCCCTCTCTGATTTCTTCTCATTCAGTTTTCCCTCCCTTCCCCCATTGTGCAGATCCTCTGCACTATAGTTAAAAATAGGGCTACCCTAAGACCTAGCAATTGCACTACTGGGTATTTACCCCAAAGATACAGATGTAGGGAAACGAAGGGGCGCTTGCACCCCAATGTTCATAGCGGCAATGTCCACAAGGGCCAAACTGTGGAAGGAGCCGAGATGGTCTTCAAAAGAAGAGTGGATAAAGAAGATGTGGTTATATATATAATGGAATATTACACAGCCATCAGAAAGAATGAATACCTACCATTTACATCGATGTGGATGGAACTGGAGGGTATTATGCTAAGCAAAATAAGTCAGTCAGAGAAAAACAATTATCGTATGTTTTCACTCATATATGGAATATAAGAAATAGCTCAGGTGTATGTTTTTTTAAAGTATTTTATTTGAACAACTACACTTGTCATCTCTAAGATTTCTAATTGGTTTTTTTGTTGTTGTTTTAACCTAAATTTGTGAAAAAATATTTTTGGTTGGGGGGGGATTCTAGATTGAAACATTTTCTTTCTTCCAGTATTTTAAGATGTTATTTTATTGTTATTTTATTGTTTGCCTTCAGTCTTCTTGCTGCTTTTTTGAAAGTAACATGTTTTTCTCTGTGGCTTCTGCATGCCTTAATTTTTTTTTCTCTATCTTTGATTTTTAGCCACTGGACTATGCTGAGTCTAAGTGTGGTTTTCTTTGGGTTTACATTGCTTAGGGTTTCTGAATCGGTGCGTTGGTTCTGTCATCAGCTTTGCGAAACTTTTCTCTAGAAGAATGCCTACCTACCTATCCTTATTCTCCCACTTGTTCTTTTGGGACTCAGTTACATGTACTTAATTCTCTACATTACTTCTTACATGTCTCCTATGCTTTGCTATGATTTTTCATACATTTTTCTCTTTAAACTTCAGTTTGTATATCTGCTATTCCCTCATATTTAAGTTCCTATCTGTAATTCTTAATTTTTGATATTGTATTTTGTAGTTCTACAATGCTCATATAATTGTCTTTTATAATTTGTATCTCTAGTAATTTTTTATTATATACTAGACATTTTATTAAAAGGAATTGTAGAGGCTCTGGATAATATGTTCCACCAGAAGAGATTCTCTGTCTGAGACATTGGGCGGATCAGTATGGAGCTGACCACATCAATCTACTCAACTTAGGTTGGGACTGGGTTGCAGTTTTAGTGAGATTCATTTCATTCACCTCTGTTTCCTCTCCATTTCTTGGACAAGTCTCTCCCAAGCTTTTGCTTGACAGGCTTCTAGGTTCCTATCTCCCTAATCTTAAAATACCAGAGAAAATTCAGGCTCATCCTTCAGAAGTGTGCAGTTTTGTCCCTTCCAAACTTGGTAAATGTCTTGTGGAGGAGAACAGGCATGCATGTTTGAGGTGGGACACTGTTCAAACAGAAGAGTTTCTTCTAAATATTGTGAAACCAGTGGACATTTCCTATCTTGTCAAAGTTCCATAGTCTTTCATGCAACCCTAAATTTTTAAAAGAAACCATACAGGAAGCCAGTTGTGCATTACTGGATCCTGAGGTTTCCAAACTGTTAAGCCAGCCCTATGCCACCTCCAAAAGTTTTGTCCATTTCTCTTCCTCCTAACAAATCCCTTGTGTTTGGTAGGTCTCATCCTCAACCAAAACCAAAATTAACAGATAGTGCCTGGAGGAAAAGGACAACAATTAATTGACTACTCACATTGGAAGAACTCTCTCTACTCTGAAAATGTAGCTCATTTACTTCTTTGTTTCTACAACTCTTGATCTTTAAAGACGTGATTTTTTGCAATGTATCTGGATTTTTAAGTTGTTGCAGTGAAATCAGTGGTCTGCCACCACCTACTACATTTTCCCCAAAACCGTGATCATATTTTAAAGTAATTTTAAGATTTCTCTTATTTTTATCTTATTTAGGGTAAAAAAAAATCTAATTTGATTTTTTTTAACTGCCATTTAATCATCTTCGTTCATGTCTTTGGGATTTTGATTTGCAGGTTCATCTTGAATTTGATTTTTTTTCTTTTTTGCTTCCTTTCTCTTTGTACTTATCACTTAATGGTTTAGTGGTTTTGTAGTTACCTCCTTTTCTCCTTCTGGGAGCTCCCAGACCAATGCTGTGCTTTGTACCGGTGGTTCCTGGCTCTTATTCCCATGGGAATATGGAGCCAGCAGGATGCTTCTCTTAAGTCTTGATTGCAAACTTCCTCTTCATACCTAGGACAATGTGAGAACAACTTCTTCAGCTTTCTGTAATGGGCAAGGATGAGCTGCCTCAGTTTCTGTTTCCAACCAGCGAGTTTAGCTCTGTTATCCTGCTTCATGCTTATGTGTGTGTATGGGAGGGGGTGGTGTTTTCAGCTTGTGAGCTACAGGATATGAATTCCTTCCACCCTTATCTTCTTCTAGACCTGGGTTCCAGCAGGTGTCCTGCTGTACCCTTGCTTATTGGTATTTCTGTTCTTTCATCTTTCTACAGAGGTGTCCATCATGCTTTTGACCATGACTATCTTTTTTAATTCCAGTTTTTATTTTTTATCCATCTTAGCTATGTGTTTGAGTTGAGAGGAGGTGAACATGATCAAAGCATAACATTGCAATGCAATTTCCTCCAAGAGTTGAACTCTAGATTTTTTTAGCCATTGTATTTTGGCTTTAAATAGCTAGTGCATAAAATCTTCCTTTGGATACAGTAGGACAGCACCTCCCACTGTCACCTTTGTGTACTCTCAGTGTTATACAAGTAGGCTTGGATCAGTCACCTTTACAGAATGTAGTTTTGAATTCCACAAAAAATGGGTCATGAATGAGACTCTCCACAGATTTCCCAAAGGAAATGAGATTTAAATAAAGCTCCTATGTGCCCTCAACCATAGTGATATATATCTAACACACATTGCATACCAAGAATTGGACCACATCTCTCACCATTGTCATTGATAATAAAAGGCCAGAGTCTTCAAGCAAGTTTAGTTTTCTTTTTATCCTTGGTCATTTGTTAAATTTTTTCATTTTTCCTTGGATTACTTATCTTTCACTGGACAAGAATTTATTGAGCGTAGTGTTGTCCTTAGTACATAGGCAGACAGATCCTGGGCAAATCCATTCAGGAAGCTCTAATGTTGCTTTCCTAAAAATATCTCCCCAACATTCTTGACTGGTATGAAATGCCCATCATCACTCTCTTTTGAAGGAAAAAAACGAAATTTGTTATAGTCAAATATCTTACTGGATTTTCTTTTTGAAAAGCCCAATTGCCATCATATATTAGAAGAGATGAGTTTAACCTTGATTTGGATGGGATACAAGCAAGTGCAAGAGAGAGTTGTCCAGAGCAGTGTATTTATAAGGTCCATGGGAATGCCCTAGTTACCAAGAGATGGTGGGAGGACACCATTCAATGATGACAGACAGGAGAAAAAAAAAATCCAAGAACATGGGATCCCATGCATGTAAAAGCAGGTATCTTCCAAAGTGTCTTAACAAACAGAAATGAGGACAATTCAACTGCTCTTAGATGGGAATGATCTCACAGGAAGAGAATTTTAAAGAGCTTAAAAAGTTTTTATATTTCTATACTGATGGGTTCATTTATTCATTTTTTCCATTTGGTTAGCAAATATTTCTTGAGCACTTCCTATGTGTTAGGAAAAGGAAATGCTAGGTGCTGGAAATACAGATGAACAAGACACAGTCCTTGTTCTCAAAGGGCTCACCGTTGATTGGAGAAGACAGACAAGCACACAAGGAAACATCCAGAAGTGTAGAAGGTGCCCAGAATGTTCCCCTCAGGAGGAGGGGTATGTACCCAGGAGTGAGAAGGGGCTGAATTCCCATCCAGAACATACTGCTTCTTACATGTTTTCCCTAAAGAAAGATGAAGAAGAAGAGCCTTTCACATTATGAGAAGGATGTGGGAATGTGAGAGGAATCTACATCATGTTGGCAAGCAGGGTTTGGAAGCTTCTTTAAGTTTAGATCTTCTTTAGAAAACCAAAGCTCCCCGCCCCCAACCTCTTAACTCCACCTCCCCACCAAAAGGAAAGACAGTGGATGAGCAACTATGAGACATACAGAACCTGTGGGAACTTGCACTTGGCCATCAGTAGCATTTATCCAGACATGCAATCCCTTGGTTCAGCCCTCTAGGAACTCAGACTAGGCTGTTCTCACCTGTTTTCAGGATCAAAAAGAAGTGAGTACTGAAAAGGACCCTCCATTATCATAAAAAATGAGGCTCATGGGCTCATATCATATCCCACGATTAAAAAACAAATGACTAGGAGGTAAAAAAAAGAAAATATAAGTATTCTAATGTTCTTGTTTCTGTAACATGAAATATTAGAGGCTTTGCAGATATCCTGAGGTTGGGCATAGTGTAGAATAATGATATCTGCTGCCATTTCTTGAGATATTACTATGTGACGCGTACTGTATTAAGTACTTTATAGGCATAATCTCATTTGGTCCTCATCTTTTATTATTGTTCCTGTTCAATATATTAGGTCTAGAGGTGAGAACGTGGTGCCTCCTGGGAAGTGAAAGAGATTCATTTTGAGCAGAGTGTGCTCTGCAAGGTGGATAATGCTGATGGATGAGGCTGCGAGATAGGGAGGGGGGTATATTCTGAAGGGCTCAGAAATGTGGATTTTTCTGACTGCAAACAAAGCAAGTGAGATTGAGGAATTACCACATCCAAATGCACCCAGCCAGCAGGAAGTTTTGGCATCGTTACTTCTTTCTCATCCCTGAGGTTCCCCAATTTTTTCTTGCTTGGGAAATCCCCTCCAATGACAGATCTCTGCCCATCGACCAACCAAATCCTCCCCCTCCTCTCTGCAGATTGGCCCATCAGCAGCTGGGAGAGGGCCACACAGTGCTGCAGGGGCTAGTGAGGGGAAGATAGCCGCCAGCGTTGGCCTCCACCTGGCTCACCCAGAAAATGGTTTTCTCTAGGCGTAATTAAGGATGACTTGATGTCTACACAGCTACACTTAAGTCTTTGTTGGCCTGCTGTTGTTCCTACTGAGCGTGACAAGGCCTAAAAGCTCTATTCTGGTTGCCTCAGCCAAGCGCCAAAGGGGAAAGAAATTAAAAAAAAAAAAATCACTACTTTCTTTCACTAAACATGCCCATTTACTTGTTTTTCTATTTTATTGCATTAGTCATTGCTATAAACCCTATGTGGTCTATTTTTCCCCCTTTTATGATAGTGACATTCCACAGCCAGGTAAGCACTCAAACCATGAAACAGACCTACAACATGTATCCAAAGGCAAACCATGAAACAGACCTATAATATGCATCCAAAGGCAAACCATGAAACAGAGACCTATAACATGTATCCAAAGATGTTGGCTAAAATTCCAACAAATGGTCCCCTCCATATGGATCCCCAGAGGCTCCCAGACCAGGGGAAACCCTTGTTCCTTCACTCTTCAGAGCATCTCTGAAAGGAGAGTGATTGTAATTATCGTCATTATCATTTTGGTGTGTGGTATTGGCCGTGTTCCTTCTTTATTCCAAAAACTAGAGTTGCCCAATTTAGCAAATAAAAGTATAAGACACTCAGTTAAATCTGAATTTCAGATTAATGACAAATAATTATTTAGGATCAATAATGCCCCATACAATTTTTGGAACAGACTTATCCTAAAGTATTATTTAACCTGGCAACCCTACCACCAACTCAACTCTATAAACACATAATGAGTGCTATCTTGACTATCACTAAGTGCTGAAGAGTCACTCATGAATCAGACACACATTTTCCCCTGAAGGGGTTCAAAGGCCAGGAAGCTGGAGATAAGAAGCAACTAAGAAAAATAAACCCGGATATGGATCAGACAACTCACAGTATCCACTCACCCAAATACTCACACATACACAAACACCAACCAAAGGTGATTTAATTATGAATTTCAACACACACAAAAATGCAAAACAATAAATGTTAGCATGTATTAAAGTATTCAGGACTACAAAAAAAAAAAAGAGTAATATGATTCAACCAACTAGGATTCAACCCTGAAATGCAAGAGGGAGTTCAAAATGCAAATATCTACTAATGTAATACATCACATTATTATGTCAAAAAATTGATAATCTCAACATGTAATGAAAAGGAACTTACCACGTAAATATTTGTTCATGAAATTAAAAAAAGAAAACACTTAATAAAAGCAGGAATGGGGCACCTGGGTGGCTCAGCCGGTTAAGCCTCTGACTCTTGGTTTCAGCTCAGGTCATGATTTCAGTGTTGTCAGATCAAACCCCACGTCAGGCTCCCCACTCAGGGGAGAGTCTGCTTCTCTTCCTCTCCTTCTGACCCTCCCCCTGCTCACATGCTCGCTCTCTCTCTCTCAAATAAATAAATAAATCTTAAAAAAGTAAGAATACATAGACAAGTACTTAATATGATAAAATACAGAAATAAATTTATTCCTAAATATGAGAACAACAACAAAAGTCTTAGAAAAACAGATATAAAACCTGTGTGTATGTGTGTGTGTGTGTGTGTGTCCCATACCAAAAGTCAGAATCATACTTAGTGGTGTAGTAGCAATATTTTCCTTAAGCCAGGAATGAAACGATGATGGTTATTATCACAATTATTATTTAATAATTAACCATTACAATTAACCATTGGTAATGGTAAGTATTAACCATTATAATTGGGCAAAAGAAATAAAAACTAAGAGATATAAATACTTAAAAGGAGATACCAAATCTGTTATCTTCAGATGATATAAGACCCAGAAAATCTAAGATCATTTGAAGGTGTTAGAAGAAAATTCAACATAGAAGAAAAAATTCAATAGAGTGTCAGTTAACAAATGCTTGTGCAAAAGTCAACACCCTTTTCTATGAAAAGCAAGAATCAATCAGAAAATGGAACAGAATAAAAATTCTACCAATAATGGCAACCATAGACATAATATCTAGAAGTAAACATAATTTATCATATGTGCAGGTCCTACACGAAGTAAACTTTAAGATGAAGGATCACAAAAGAAGTTCTGTGCTAATAAAAGATGTACTGAGTTCTTGGATAGGAAGTCTCAATTTTATAAAGCTATCAGGTTTTTTCAAAATTAATTTCTAACCTGCAATCTTAATGAAAATATCAAGAGGGGTGTTTTTAGCTTGACAATAATGTGTGAAATTCACCTGAAAAAATAAACTTTTGAAAAAGAAGAAGGAACAGAAGAGATCTGTTTGACCAGGTATTCAAATGTATTATGTAGTTATAGTAAATATTATACTTTGGATGTGAAGAAAAAAATTTCAGGGGAAAAAAATCAGTGGGATGGAATGGAGAGAACAAAAATGTACGTGAGCACTAAATATAAGATAAAACGTTTAAAATCTGTTGGATAAAAGAGAGAATTTCTTAAATTCACATATAGTGAACACACAATGTTACACTAGTTTCAGGTGTAACAGAGATTATTTTAAAAGATACTTCAATTGAGAGCACCTGCGTTGCTCAGTTGATTAAGCATGGACTCTTGGTTTTGGCTCTGGTCACCATCTCAGGGTCCTGGGATCAAGCTCTACATCTGGCTCTACACTCAGTGTGGAGTCTGCTTGAGATTCTCTCCCTCTGTCTCCCCCTCTGCCTCTCTCTCCACTGGTGTGCTCTCTCTCTCCCTCAAAATAAATAAATAAATCTTAAAAAAAAAAATACTATAACTGGACCACGGATTTAAACATGTAAAAATACAGTTATGTAAGTTTCCCAAAATGAGAAGTATAAGAAGCTTTCATAAAGCAGATACATAAGTCAGAAATTATAGAAGAATAGCCTGGCAATGTTGATGAATTAAAAATGTAAAGTATCTGTAAGCAAAGCCATATATAGAAAGTGAAAAAAGAAGAAAAATATTTTTATACATATCAAAAAAGGCTATTGTGTTTTAATTAACAAAGAGCTCATAAAAGGCACTGAGAATAAAGACTAATAACCACTCAAAAAACTGTATGAAGTTTGTGAATAAGCAACTAACAAAAAATAGAATGGACAATTTCTCATAATTTAATAAAATCAGCAGTAATTCTGTGTAACTGATCAGATGGGTAAAAATTAATGGATTTGGTGGTATCTAGAGTAGGCAATTTGCATGGATAAATCAGCTTTATAAGCCATTGGTGGGCATGTAAGTTGGGATACCCTTTCTACAGGACAGATATCTGGGTGATATCTACCAGAACTAAAAATGCACGCTTGCTCCCTTTGACTGCTAAGAGCACTTGTAGGAACTTATCTTTGTGTAAACATATGCCAAAGTAAATGTACAAAGTTATTCACTAGAGTATTGTTTGTAATTTGGGGGGATAAAAGTGGAAGCATAGTGCCCACCATTAGGAGACTGGTTAAAACTTGTGATACATCGGTTTGATGGACAAAAGGGAAACCAGTGAAAAGAAGGGGGCATGAGGTGGATGCTGATATGGAAAGATCCCTGGAGAAGTGTTGTGTGAAAACCCAAAGTGGAGGTGAATGGTGTAGTATAGTCTCATGTGAAAAAAAAAATGTTTTATACATAACATATAAAGAGAAATACATATGGATATGATATTATGCAAAAATATATAAATATATAAATATGTATAGGTAGGGACTTACCTATGATATTCATATACTGGGAAATGCAAACATTTTTTTGTAAGAACAAAAACTGTTCATTGTGTTGAGCACTAAGAATAGAGATTGAGAGTCAGAAGAGGGGCAGATTATCTTCCATTTTATGCCTTTCCACACGTTTTGAATTTCCTAAGCATACACATGTATAGCTTTCTATTTTGTCCCCATGCCACCTGGAGTTATTTGGGGCTGTGGGATGAAAGACTTTTTTTTAAAAAATCATGTTTTTTTAAAAAATCACGTACATTTTCCTTGTGATGATAGGGGTCAATGCAATGCTCAGAGGAGTGACTGTCCAGATTTGGTAACATCCGAGGCTAGCAAGCTCGTGCCTGTTCTTTTGCCTCTTCTCCCACTCCCAGCAGGACAACTCAGTGTCTGTCATTTTCCTAGGCTCCCCTCCTCACTTCCACGCCACGCTCCTCCTCCCTAGGCTCCTGCTGAGGTCCAAGCATAGATGGAGAACTGCTGCTGTTGGATTAACTGGTGCAGTCACAGCTCCAATCTCTCGCACCTGCCAGGCTCCTGGAGGTCTCTTCTTTGGCCCCCCACCCCCACCCCCACCCTCGGGGCTGGTCTGGAATTCCCCTTGCTTGAGCAGTGCCGGCCTCCTCCCAGCCTGGCTCTCCTGAGTGAGCTGCCTAGAGAGGTTGCCCAGGGAGGTAGCGCCCCACTTGGAAGTCGGTGGGGCTTTCAGGTAAAATATAGGTGCTGCCTCTTGCTGGGTGATGACCATGCTTCACTTCTCCAAGCCTCAGTACCTTCAACTGTCAAATGGGGGATGATAGCATCTTCCTCCTAGCTCTGCTGTGGGCAATACAGTGAAATAATGTATGTCCCCCAGTCGGTGAGCAAGAAAACCTAGCTTTCTTTTGTTTTTTTTGCTCTTTATTTTCCCACAGTTTTCTTTCCTTATGGGGTGGGGAGAAGGGAAGGAAGGCTATTGCTAGGTTGCCAACCAATGTGACAGAGTTATGACGTGACTTAGCAATGAGAGCCTTGGAGCTATCCATGCTCCAGACCCTGTCCATCCCTCCATGACCAGGGACCTGAGTCTGGGAGCTTCCCCGTCCCAGTGGCTCCCAGAAGCTCTCCTGGGATGAGCTCAGGCTTCGCCAGTTCCTATTTCTTCATCATTTGATTTACAAGACACATTGCCTATGATCTGGAGGTCTCTGGGCATGGGCATCTAAACAGAAAAGAGCCATTAAGATTCAATCAAACCTGCTGGGTAAAGTTCCAAGTGTGCAGTGAGCCGGGGGCCTGGAGACAGGAACTTCCCATGAAGCAGCACGGCCAGCCCCAACCAGGTGCTGACAGACTGTAGTCCTCGCTTTGATTCTCCCCTCAGAACCATGGGGCAAGATCCCATTGCCATTGTTACCGTTAGGGATAATTCAGCTTTTGTTTCTTTTCTTTGGAACTTGACAACTCTCCTTTAAGATGATTCAAGTAAATCCCTTATTTTAAAGCCCGTGCTCTTTCAAAAGAGAGGAAAGAAATGCAGATGGTCCGCACAGGTTATGGGGCAGCCTCTGGAGTCCACACACCTGCCCGCAAACCCCACATCTGCTGCTGAGAAGCAGGGGAGCATGTGAATCTCTGAAGCTTTGGCTTCTTCGTCTGTAAACTGGGATAGTAGCATTCTCTACGTTAGGCTCAAGGTAAGCAACAAAACACCTAGCAAGGGCCAGGCACACAGCGCACAAGAGGTGTTGTCCATCACTATACGGATTGGCCCCACAGGAAGTGAGTTAAAAGTGAACTCCAGAGGCAGAGTGCCCGGGGTCCTAATCCAGACTCTGCCATTTGCCGGCTGCGTGATTTTGTCATTACTGAACCTCCCCGTGCCTCAGTTTACCCTTCTGGGAAATAGGAATGATAATGGTCTCCACATCAGGTAGTTGTTGTGAGAGTTAAATAGTTAATATGCACCAAGTGCTATTTAAAGTCTGGCGCATAGTAAGTACAGGAAAAATACTGGCTTTTGAAAGGATTGTTAATGACAAACACCCAACTGAAGGAGTCCAAAATAGCAAAATTAAGGAAATATATATACACGCATATGACCAACCTCAATGGAAGTAGATAGAAGGCAATGTCAGAAAACAAATTCTATACACAGAAAAATAGAATCGATAAATACACTGAAGTGAAGTAAGCACACACACACCCACTACTGAAAATGCAAGCTTCTGGTGAGCACCGGAGGGATAGGAGACACCTCAGTGAGATCAGCAGCAGGGAGCACGGGGCTTTCCGAAACCGAGGCTGGAAGTGCCTGTGGTTGGAGGTGGGCCCAGCGCAGCCAGTAGCCGATGGAGGCCTTGCTGGAAGAAGGCCCGCGTCGGAGACGTGCACCCTGCCTCTACGTGGGGCCGCTTCTACCTCTCCCCGCCTGGATACCAGCCACCTGGGGCCAGCTATTCTGCCCCAGCCCAGAGCTCTCTTTGTCATCACTGGTCTCTGGGTGGGTCTCTGAGAAGAGACCTAAGGTTGGCACTGTCTTCTGCAGGAGACCTGCCTCAGACCTTTTCCCCCCTCGCCTCAAGGGGCCCAGACCACCCAGCTTCTCAGCCAGCTTCCCGCCTTGCCAGCCCACCCATCGACCATCTTCAGCCTTAAGACCCGACCTGAAAAATGATGGAAGGGATTTTCGTCCTCCTCATGCAGTCCATCTTCTGGGTGACCCCTGCACCGAAGACTTTGAGAAATGGATGTGAATCAGTAAACATGAATTCGTGCCCGATACTCACAAAATATTGGGCTGGTGTGGTAATATGTTAGGGGGTGTATTTATATATTATATATATTTATATAATTGACTTCCTGCTGCTTTCCAAGAGCTCAAAAGGGTGAAAGGGAGAAACAGTCCAGCTTTGGGGTGCGACCAAAAATAAGTCAATACAGTAATCAGTGGAGTGTTCGCCAAATCTAAGGGTTTGCCCCTGGCAGGGAGTGCCCTGAGCAGACCAGGAAGGGAAGAGACGGGGCCCTACTAATGGGGAGAAAGGAATCTCTTTGAAGGACCTAAGACCTGGTAGGTTGGAGATACAGGTGAGAGAGCACAGGGGAACCTGCATGCACAGGGGGTATCCAGCACTCCTCTTACCCTGCTCTGGGTCATAAAGTGTGAAGTGCTCATTCCTTTAGTCTTTATAACATCCCTGGGTGGAAAGCACCACGATCAGGGCCGTATCATAAATGGGGAGACCTAAGCCCAGAGGAGAAGCTGGCCCGTGGTCTCACAGTTGCCAAGCACAAGTGTGGGGCTCAGATCTGTGTCCTTGACCTCCTGGCTGAGCTGCCAGGTGAGATGGTGTGTGTATTCGGAGTCTGCACTTACTAGCAGCCTGTTTCTTTGGCCTTAAAATGGAAGTAATAATACTACCCCTTGGGGTTTGGGGGCCTAAATGAGATAAGGTAGGTAAAGTCTCTGGCTTATTTTACTTTTTTTAAAGATTTTATTTATTTATTTGACAGAGAGAGAGGCGGCAAGAGAGGGAACACAAGCAGGGGGCATGGAAGAGGGAGAAGCAGGCTCTCCACTTAGCAAGGAGCCTAATGCGGGGCTTCATTCCAGGACCCTGTGGATCATGACCTGAGCCGAAGGCAGACCCTTAATGACTGAACCACCCAGGAACCCAGGCACCCGAGTCTCCGTTTTATAGTAGGTGCTCAGATGTCCCTGGCCATCCCCTCCTCAGTCCCCTCGAAACTACCTTGAGCTTTATGCACTGATCCTTTACTTCATAGCACGTGTGGTCACCATTTCTGGAACGTCCATCAGATTTCCAGGTCTTTGCTTGGTTTGCACAGGTTTCTTCTACCTGGGATGCCTTTTCCTTCCTTTTCCAGGCTTCCAAAACTGGGAAGCCTCCAAGTCCCCATTTAGGTAACAGTTAGCCTGTGAAACCTTTGTTCCCTCCAGCTCTAAGAAGCTTTTCTTCCCTCTGGTCCCCTGGGGTCTTCTGTGTGGGCTGCTTCAGAGCACCCTGGGTCTCAGCTTTGCCACCCAGAAAAGGGGACGATGATAGTCTCCCTATTGGAGCTGTGCAAGGTATGTTACACTTGACAGAGCACAAGAAGCTCCTAATAAGTGGTATCCATTATTCTATTCTCATTATTACTTGACAAACTCTTGCTCATAGTATTGTTTCCATTGAATCTGGTTTCTTTTCCTTCTTAGATGAGGGATCAGGGCAGGGATATTGTTAAATAATGCTTTGGTTTTTTTCCACAATGCCTGGCACAGAGCCTAGAATGTAAGAGGTGCTCAGTGAATGACAATCGACTGAAGGGAACAAATATCAAGCTAGAGATCACACAGTGGGGGAGACTGACCTGGATTCAAAGGAATGAGGCTCTGTTCACACCTGCTATGTGCTAAGTGCTTACAGTCTGCAAAGCCTCGTGCTAAGTGCTCTAGTGTATGGGAAGAAACTCTGGGATTGCTGTCTGGGCCCAGGGATTAGCCTTCTGGTTGGGACTAAGCTAGAGGGTCCAGCACACGGTTTTTCAGCAATTCCAGAAGCACTGGGGCCACCCTTGGGAAAGCTGTGAATGAGGTCCGGCAGAATAGAAGTCCTATGGCTACATGGATATTCTCTTTTTCATCTACTGCTAGATGTCCTATATCCAGCCAAGTGTCATGGGGCCACTCAAAGCACACCATGGGTTCAATGAATGAAATGTGGAAATCATCCTAAGGAGGAGGAGAGAAATGCTGTGGATTGCTGGGGAAAAAAGAGAAAGGTGTTTTATAGGTAGACAGAAACAGAAGTAAAAAAAAAACGCCCCAAACAAAACAAAACAAAACAAAACAACTATGAAGGGAGGACGACTAGCAGAAGTTTTGCTGGCAAAATATTGGGGACAAACTGTATATCCAACAATAAAAAAGTAGTTATGCAAATTATGACACTCCACTCAATGTAATTATTTAGGGGCATTAAAAACTAAGTTTGCAAAGACCTTATAACAAGATAGGATTGATAGTGACAAATGCAATGATAGAAAATCACACAGCAGACTATTAGAAACCTCTTTCTTTAAATCCTAGGTTTATGCATGATTGTTTTCTTTTCTCTATGTTCTATTTTTCTGGGTTTCTCAAAACTTCTATGACCATGAACAATTTTTTTTTTTTTTAAGATTTTATTTATTTATTTGAGACAGAGAGAATGAGAGACAGAGAGCATGAGAGGGAGGAGGGTCAGAGGGAGAAGCAGACTCCCCGCCGAGCAGGGAGCCCGATGCGGGACTCGATCCCGGGACTCCAGGATCATGACCTGAGCCGAAGGCAGTCGCCCAACCAACTGAGCCACCCAGGCGCCCGACCATGAACAATTTTTAATATGGAAAAACAATGAAATTATAAACTTGAATTATATAACAGATCTACATTAATTAAAGTATTTTCTAGATATAAGCAGACTCCTGGAGTTTATATTCACAAACTCTAGTGCAATGTGCATAAATATCCTTTCCCTTTCCTGATTTTGATGATTGAGAATATACTGAATATGATTTGCATACACCATATTTTAGGGTGAGCATGTGTGAATCTCTTGCTATGTCCTATAACTTGAGATGATCACATATGTTTATATCCTTATGATATGTACATATACATATATATACGTATATATACACACACACATGCTGGATCAGAACATAGTTGCGGTAGAGAAAGATGGACAGATGGCTAGACTGGTGGGTAATATAATAGGATAGACCCCTAGTGCGTGCTGGCAAGTTCAAAGGTGTGTTACAGACTGAAAAAGGGAAGACGTTCTAGCAAAAACACATCCTGTCTTGAAATGGACTCAAAGTTTGAGAAGAAATTGGACAACAGAGACTATTTGTGGTTTCTTTCCTTCCCATCTCTCTCTCTCTTTCACACACACACACACACACACACACACACACACACCCTCCCCTCCTCTCCCTCCCCATCTCCTCCTCTCTGACTGATGTATGAGTTGTCCGGCCCTGAGGCAGCTGCAGCTGAAGAACACTGTCCCTGGGCATTTTGCCCGCTAGAAAGAGGCAACCAGGGCTTTGGAGAAATGTGTCTGACAATGACAAAAGCCCAAAGTGGTCAAAACCGGCTGAGTTTTTGAGAGAAAAGATCTATTTTTTAGACCTGTCTGGGCGGGGCTGTGTTTTGAAAATAATTATTTAAGATTGAGTGTAATCCGTTTAATGTGCAAGGAAGTTACTAATTTCAGAGAGAAATAAAGATCCTCAGAACCCAGATTCCTCTGAGCTCTACCTCAACCTTAGCCTGGGGTGATCACTAACTCCTTTGGTGAGAAGATAATTTTATTTTAATTCTCATGCAATGGCTGAGAAACTTCCATACAAATGCCAGCTATCAATCTTTATGAGTAAATTATTGTCCTCACAATTTGGGTGTGGTACAGGAGAGGATGACATACTTTAGGAGCTATAAACCTTGGATATAATTTTCTTCCTAGGCTATTATAAACATAACAACCTTTTTTTTTTTAATAGCTTAAGCTATTGAAAGAGAAAAAGAAAAGATTTCAGCAACAGTGCAGATACCGCTTTACTTTTTTGTTCCATCCTAGAAAGAAAAATGACTTTCCCCCCACACTTTAAAATGTGAATGAATTAATTTGACTTTGAAATTCTCCTGACACTCCTTGAGGTAACTGGAGCCACATGTGGTCAAATCGGATTTGGCAAGCAAGACTTTTCCAAGCCTTTTTTTTTTTTTCTTTTTTCTTTGTTGCCTTCTCTTGGAGCAGACTAGCTTGCAAGGACCCCCTGCCCCCCCAACTCACTGGAGAAACACTTTTCCAACAGATAAGACACCCAAGCCTGAAATCCAAGCCATGACTTCAATGGGGGGAATGAAATACTTGAGGGTTTCAGGGCTCTTGGCCTTTGGATTCTAAGAAGGCGATAACTTCCCAGAATTCAAAAGGACAGTGGTCAGATGCTTCCTGTCTTTTATTTACCTGATAAGGAACTTAAAGTTAAGGGGCTCAAATAAACTGCCAGAGTCACCCATGGTTGGGGACAGGGCTGGGACCAGAACCCAGGGTTGTGGGCTGGACCCCCGCCTGGGGGTGGGGGGGCCCCACAGTTGCTCCTCTGGCATCCACAGCAAGCCCCAGCCCCGCTCACCATGGACGCCCCAGTGGTACCTACCCCAGAGGGTCGTTTGAAGGCGAAGTGAGCCAGTTCGGGCAAAGCGTCAACAGCAGTGCCCGGGACAGTGTTCCTTCTTATTGGTTTAACTGGAAGAATGGTCCTCAAAACAGGAGAAAGCCAGCCAGAGGCATTCGGCACTGACCTCCCAGGCGAGGATGCAGACACCAGCGTAGTCACTGATCACGTGCGAAATCTGCAACAAGCAAGTGTTCAAGTCCCTCGCCCTTTCTTTAGATTTTTACCAGTCATTGAGGCCAGCATTTTTGAAAGCAAGGCTTTGGAATTTGAGTTGTTTGCGTTGAAAATACTTAAGTATTGTCCCGCATCTTTCTGTGAGGAAAAAGAAACTGGGCTGGTTCAGGAGGTTTGGTGCCTTTGTCACAAATAAAGAAGGCAGTTGCTTCCTGTATTAAAGCCAAGTTTAATTTAGAGAATCCTTTGGGTTTTTTTTTTTTTTTCTAAAGAAGCTGGGTACGGTTGTATATAACCAACAACTCTTTCAGTCTCCTGTGTGAAACTGCACTTCTATGCCTTGTGTCCTCTGTAAAAAAGATGCAAGGATCCATCCTTCTTTCCTATGCATGTTTGAATGGTTTTATGTAATTTGTTGTTTCCAAAGAAAACCACTTGGTGAAATGAGAGAGGTGTTTGTGTTCCCCTCCAGACTCCTTCTCCAAAATCTGCACTTTACGCCAGCACCTGGACTGCCTGCTAAGTTTCTGGAAAGTTGTCGGCTCCTCCCCACTTCCCAAAGTCCCATAATTAGCTCCTCTCCTATTCCCAAAGTCCCACAATTAGCTCCCCCCAACTTCCCATAATTAGCCCCGCCCTCCTTCCAACGCCGGGACGCCACAAAGGTGCCCTCGGGCTCCAGGCACTGATGGTCTTGCTGCAAGGGTCCAGGAGCCACAGGGCCCGGAGGAAGTACTTCAAGTTCAGGGGCACCCGTGAGGAGACTGGAAGGGCAGCTTCGGCCCGTGGGACACAGTGGGTCTCTGGGAATAGGCGCCACGACGCTCCCCGACCCAGGGGGCTCCATTGCTCTGTCTGCCGGGTGGGTAAAGCTGCTTCTTGCAAGAAAAACTAGCCCCTGCACCTGGCCTGCCGGGCTACTTGACAATAAACACTGCTGTTATGGAGGGCATCCTTTGCACTTGACACTGGGTTAAGTGCCATCCACCAAGCATCCCTTTGAATCCCCCGCAGTACCCCTCAGAGGCCATCCTCACCCCCGTGTCCCAGGTGCAGGCTGAGCAAGGTGAAGCACTCAGCCCAAGTTCACACAGCCAGCGAGGGGCAGCGTCCCCATCCTTGGTGATTCAGGACAGCAGAGCGGTCCCCTAATGTCTCCTGTTTTCCTCCTTAACGAGAGAGAGAGGTTCCGTGTGGGTTGCTGTAGTGCCTGGGACCTGTCAGCATCTGCCTCCGCGGCTTTCAATAGAATGGATGGTTCACCCGTTAGATAAAGGATTGTATTTGATCTTATTTTCTTGGATTCTCAGTATCAATCCTGCCTAGCACCTTCTTTGCATTCGTGACAGCCTCGAGATGTGAGCATAAAGCTCTTTGGTCTCAGACGCTGTTTTCTGCTTGTGTTTTCCCCAAGTTTGCCTCAGCCTGGGGATTTAAGAGGATGAAGCCATTTTCTCCTCAACTCCATTGGATTGTATTTAGGCAAAATGAAAATATGCAAATCCTCTCCCTTCAGGCTTGCTCTCATTTAAAACTCAGACTCCCAAGTCTGGAGCTGAAGCAAGAGGTTGGGAAGAAATAATCCCTCCCTCACACCCGCCAGGCCATGAGCGCCTAAGTCCTGTCCGGTCCAAACTTTCCACCAGCCGTCGTGGAGGCCCCGATGGGTTTGCCAATGGTTTCCTGAAATCTCCTAGGACTTCTGTCCCATAAATACACCAGACACAGCTTCCTTTTCGGGTGCCTCCCTCTTGGTAAGGGTTAGTTTGGGGCCCATAACCTAGAAATTGTTTCCTCTTAAATAAATCATTGTGTCTTGGCTTTTGACCCTGCACCCATTCATCAAAACCGGTTCCTTTCCTCAGCTTCTTCAGTGAAGTTCCCACCCAAACCAGTTCCCCTGTGAGTGGAATTCCCAGTTTACGGGTTACTTTGATGTTAGTCTTGAGTGTTCTCTTCCCCACTAGTGATGTGCGGTAGACTGGGTGAGGGTTACGTGGGGGAGCCCTTCCAGCCTCAAATGAAGGGTGGATTTTTGTTTTTGTTTTTTTTTTTTTCCGGGGAATTCTGACACACTGGGTGTTTGATAAGGCTACTCTCTACAATTTCTACCCTGATATACCAAGCTGGCTTAGGCTCCATCCTCACGGCGTGCCCCTGAATCCCATGTTCGATCTATTTTTTAAACCCTTATCCCAAGGGAAGCAAGTACTCAATTTTCTCTCTTATTTTCCAAATGCAGTCAGGTCATTAGATTTGACTTAATGAAGAATAGTTGGTGGGAACAAGCCAGGCTCTGAAACACCAAGGAAAGAGTTGAGGGCTCTGAGGGGGTGAGGGGGAAAGAGGTGGCAGAGAATCGAATATATGCAAGTAAGCACTTTTCCCATTTCACATTAAACAGTTTGATGCCATTTTTTAAAAGAAGGAAAGAAATATTTTAGATATTCTAAGCAGAATGCTTAAACCACAAATTCTGTAAAAAATGAACAGCATAAACTATTAGCGCTGTATGCGTCATGAACACCTTCGGCGAGACAATCAGACACGAACACCAGCAGCACCTCCGAGCCATCCGTCTGCACAGCGCTCGACTTCTGCAATTTCCTAAGATTAATGCCTCCGCTGTTTTAAGATGATGAAAGTACAGCTGAGACGAATCTCCGTATTTTTCACCAGTGATTTAATAAAGGCCAGCTCAGAATAAATATGGAAAGGCTACTCCGAAAGCTTTTTTAGCTTTGTGCTGAAATGTGTTGGAACTTTCTTCCACAAATTGATTGTATCCCAAGTTCTGATTTGTCCAAGCACGGAAGGAAGACGTTTACTAAGTCGTGGACTCGAAACATCCCACGTGACACGCTGAGGTTTAACAGGGAGTTTAGAGAGAGGTGCTTCCTTGGGCAAAGCCAGGGGCCGGGGATGGTGAAGTTAACCCTACTTTTTTCTGGCCCGAAATGGGTACCAAGAGAGATGGAGGACAGAAGGAATCTGAGTTCTGGATTTTGCTGTCCCCCAGCTCAGGCTTCTCAAAAAAGTGCTTATGCCCATATGATGTCACACTTTGGGTTTATTTTTGTGCCTCAGGATGTCTTAAACACATGCAATCGATAAGTAGCGAGACAGGCAGATGGATATACACATGGACAGTCAGAGGGGCAGATAGATAAACACACTTCAAGATATTATAGGTAACTACTTCCTAAAGTAGTCAAAATCCTAAGGGACAAGGCTGACTATAATTTTAGAGGATCTATTTAAATCTTATATTCATGAGTAAGAAAAGTTTTTTTTTTTTTCATTTTTGATGAGCGGGAGAGGAGGGCAAGCAAGAGAACAAATGAGGAGGAACGGAATTATTAATTATTAATATTTCTTTGGGCCCCTGTTCTCAGCAACTGGCTCCTTAGTATGTCAGCTAACCCCTTCCAGAGTTCCTGATTAGCCT
Organism: Mirounga angustirostris; assembly: GCF_029215605.1. Taxonomy (NCBI): domain Eukaryota; kingdom Metazoa; phylum Chordata; class Mammalia; order Carnivora; family Phocidae; genus Mirounga; species Mirounga angustirostris. The sequence goes on along the minus strand of NW_026991711.1, from coordinate 95,786,927 downwards.
GTGCACGCGCGCGTGTGGGTGCGTGTGATTGTCATTGGTCTGCAGCCCACTTTCCGGCATGTCAGGGAAAACCGGGGTCCGTTTGCAGGATTTGGCAGGGGCCGGCAGGGTTGGCTCCTCTGAGGTTGGGGAAGCGCCCCCCCCCACCCCCCCCCGCCGCCCCGCCTTCCAACGCTGCAGCAGGGCGGCTGTGTTTGCCCGGGCCTACCCCCCCTGCTCTGGGCCCTGCTGACTTTAATTACTCCCTCCTTGGCCAAATTCACAGGTGGCTTCCCTGGGAGGAGGCGGTTACCTCTCCCCAAACCCCCGGCTGCTCATTTCCTCAGTGGATTAGCAGGGCCACGATGAAACAGAAGCTTGTGGCTTCTCCATTCTTTACACAACCTGGTGTTAGAGGTTGACCTTTCACCCCTGGAGATTCGGAGGATTAAGGCCGCTTTTAAGTCCCGCTCTGGTAACTAATCCACCACTTTCACTGGATGTTATGTAAGCACTTCCTGACTTACCCTTTAAATCCTGTAAACATAATAAAACAGAGTTTAACCTTTACCTTTGGATTTCCCCACTATCTTTTGCGCTGTCGAATCAACTGGACGGATCCAGGAACAGAAAGCTAATAAGTGATAGCCTGATTTTTTTTTTTTTTTTTTGCCCTGGGACATGTAACAAAACATTACAATCTTTAATATATTCAGGTCAAATAGTTGTGGGGGAGCACCAAAAGCTTCAGGCTGGGCAAATAATGTTTCTCTCCCCTTTAACTGCATATATTTTCCCACAAAACAATGAAGCAGATGGTATTGGGTGTTTCCTCCCCTCCCCCTTTTCAACAAATTAGAACCAATAAGGTCCAAATGATAGCTGGAAAAATGGGCTTTTGAGACGGTTTGCAGTAATACAGATTTTCACCGCTCCTGTCTCAAGTCCGCAGCCTCCTGAGAGTGTCCCGAGGGGCCCGCTTTTGCAGACTTCCCGCTTTTAAGCATGAATATTATTAGCTAGCCCCGATTTCTAGGCCCAAAGAGCAAATCCAAAATTGTTTTGGACAAACATAAAATGCATTCATCCTTCTCATTTTCTGTTCGCCCTTCGACTGGTCAGATGCCTTTCCCGAATGTTGTTTCTTAGGGACTGAGTTACAGAATTGAAGGGACTGTGTCTAAAGAGGTCCCATTTGGTAGCAGATTGTCACCAGGCTCCCGGTTAGTGAGGCCCAAGCCTTCGACACATCATTATTGTCACCGTGAAGTCGATGTCAACCACTAGAGCTCCTGAGCTGGCCACCTTCATAACGTTCCTTACTGGTGAAAGAGAAGATTCTGGATTAGACTAATTCTTGTTGTTGTTGTTGTTCCTGTTTTTGCCACTAAGAGAATCTAGCAGACTTATCTGGGCAGCAGCTGGGGGTGAGAGGAAAGTGGTCAGACACTAGACTGCCAGCCAAGCAATGGGACGGCTTGGGACCAGCCAGCCTGTGTCCCCATGCATGTCACCAACCGTAATTGGCCCTCAATTTCCCCATCTTCATATGGTGATAACGTCCCTGACTCCTTCCTCTGGATCGCCAAAGGAAAAATTGCATGCAGTGCTTTCATATTGAGCGAATACATGGTTGAATGTTCACAGAAAGATTATGATTGGCTGGATGACAGACTATAAAGAAAGGAACTCCCTGTATCATTAGAAACTCTAGTAATTGAATTAAATACAGAGAAGACAGCTCTTTCAGCTGTCCAATGGGCTATACAAATTTATCTCCTCTTTAGGCCACGTGGTCCTCAGATAAATCCAGGGGGTCTGAAATCCTCCATGCGTCCCCAGCCCCACATTGCTACCTTGCTGGGCCCTGCACTAGGTAGGGATGCAGCTGATTAATTTAATCCACGCCACAGCTCTGTGTTGTAGGTGTTAATAGCGTTTGCACCCCGGGGACACTTAAATTCAGAGAGGTTAGTATGCAGCTGAGATGCACACCCAGATCTGCCTGAGCCCTGCCTCAGCACACAGATGAGCCCGTGTAGACATGGCACGTTGCGCCTTTGTACCTCTTTCTCATTTCAACTTCTCCAGTCCTTCCGGCTTCCCAAGCAAGCCTCAGAGTTGCTTTCATTTGAGAGTTGAGATAATGAGGAGCCGTAAACGTAAAATGTGATTTATTGTAGTGTATGGATATTTCGAAATATTCCCTAGAGAAAATGTGAAGTGCCCCAGGGTGGGGTGAGAAGTAGGAATCAAAGGGTTTGTTGGCCCAAGCAAGTGAGGAATCGCTGGATTTGGGGATGGTGGCAGGGGGGACTTCCCTGGGATTTCCTTAGCTTCTCCACTCTTCTGGGCCCCTGGAGACACCCTGCAGGAGGGGAACTTGGCCTTCTCTGCCTGTGAGGGACAGTCCTTCCCCAGGTCCTCCAGGATGGAGGTCATGCGAGCTGAAGGCTGAGTCACAGTCCGGCAGCCTGCTTCTCCTCCACGCCCCTTACCACAGACCTTCCCATGGCTGGAGAATTAATGGGCATCTGAACACTTAAGAAATGCTTCTGGACAAGGAACATGTGTAATTTGTGTCTTGTGGTAAATGCTTTTTCAATGAGCCTCTGCAGAAGTGTAATGTCCTGTTTGTGACAAACGTGTCCTTTCTTGCAGGTAGATGTGTCACCGCTCGGCTCTCATGCGAAGCCCTCACACATAAGGACAGACGCTAGGATGTGCTCATGGGTCTACGCACATGCCACGCATTATAGCTGAGGGAGGAAGGCCCAGCAGCACCTTCCTTGGCATTCGCTACCTGTCCCTGAGGTGATGAGGAGCTGGAGAGAAGGCGACATGTGTGCCAGAGTGAAGATGCTCCAAAGCAGGCTGGATCCACATCTAGCTCTGCTTGGGGACATCAGGCTTCCCAGCGGTCAGGTTCCCCCAGTGTGCCCACTCCTTCACACACTCAGCCCCTTTGCCTTCTCTCCCCCAACAAAGTTCACCAAGTCCAGTTCTTCCTGGGTCCTGCCAGGTGGAAAGGGGAGAATCCAGGGGAGTCTCTTCATCTGTGAAACGAGAAGATCAATACCTGACCCACCTAGTTCTCAAAATTTTTTTGAAGGTCACAGGTGATGATGGGAGTGATAGAATTTTTAAACTGCAATCCAAATAGAAAATTCTGATCGAATGTAAGTTCCATGAAGATGGGAAATATACGTGTGGTGATTTATCTTCACAAACTGGAAGTGAGAGCTCAGGGTAAGAGAGGAGGCAGAAAAGGCACTGAAAATAAAAAGTCACGCATGCTAAAAATATCTAATATAAGGTCAATGGATAAAGAGAGAAACTTCCCGACAAGTTCTTACAGCCCATAAGTATTCAATTTTTAATCTTTAAACAACTTGAAATTCTTCCTCTTTTTTGTTTTTTTGCATTTAATTGAACCGTACATCAACAAATATTTATTGAGGGCTCACTATGTACTGGACACGGGGGTTAGAAAAGTTAAGAAGTGGTAAGGTAGTCCTCCCTTATGGAGCTTAGATCCCTGAGCAAGATGAGCCATAGGGACCAACGTCTCTCGTATGGCAGGTCCAGCCCAGCCCCTTCTCCCGGAGGTGCTGGGACCGTGGAGCATCAGTGGTGCTCTTGGACTTGGGAGCCGGCTTCTATGAAGACATACATCTCTGACACGCAAGCCGTCCTCTGCATCTCAAGAAGCTGTTGCCGTGGGAAGTAGAAGACGAAGGGAATAACAGAGGTATGCCTGTTGTCTCCCTGTCTGCTCATTTAGCTGAAAAGCAGGAAGCTGCCATGATTCTAATTCACTTTCTTTTCTGGTTCCTGAACCCACATGGTTGATTTTATATCATTAGAATCCACATGTGAGGTGCCTCCACATCTTTATTGTGTACTGTTAGTGCTGAAAAGCGGCAAGGCCGTGTGGACACAAAGGCTCTGGGGTCAGAAAGACCTGGTGCATTTCTCGCCCCTGCCTTCTAGAGTGGATAAGTTACCTTATACTTCTTTAGGCCTTTATTTGCTCAGCCATGAAGTCGATGAAATGACATCCACGTGGTAGGGCTCTCATGCAGGTTTGACCTATGGAAAGCCCTTTACCTTGTTTCATATAGAGGCTTAGTGAACAGGAACATTTGTTATTGTGGCAACTCGAAATTCTTAGTGATAGCTCAGAGTTACCAAGAAAAGCTTAAATAATATTTTGGATCTGCTTCCAAAAGACAAAGATGTAGATTTCTAGCCAAAGGGAACTGTAATGACATGTATGTCGAAGGATAGCTGGTCCATTGAGGTGACAAAGAACATGGACCTTGGAGTCAGGCAAAGCCAGGTCCAAATCCAGGCCCTTCATTCCAGCTGTGAGTCACCAGACATGTGACCAAACATGGAGAAGTCTTAATTCCTTCGCCTATTAAAAAAAGTGGGGTTGATTGTAAAGATCAGATTAAAAGACATCATGTTAATAAGATGCTTGGCACATAATAGGAATGTAGTCATGCTCACTGTTATTTTTCGCTGGAAAATTCAATCGTATTGAGCATCCCAATCTCAGCATCACCCATGGTATATTAATAATCAGAATGATAGCAATAATTAATAATCATATCATTTATCACCTAGGGGATGATCAGCAAAGAGACTTAACCCCCCCCCCAAAAAAACTCTCAGTGTTAAGAGGACATTTTTTTCCTAAAAATTTTTAAAATTGCTAGCAACAGATGCATTTGCTAGATTTCATGCCATAAATAACCATAACCACTTAGAATTGTAGTTACATGTCTTCCTTGTAGCTCACACTTATCAATCAGTAGGGGTTGCTTAGGCCAAACGGTTCCCAAATACAGTGGCAATGAAGAAAAGAATCAGAGTAGATGTATTTTATGGTGTAAGACCCTTTTCAAATTGAAGTGTGAAAACAATCAATACAACCAGGTGCCTAACTATCCCGAGTCCACATAGAGCAATTACTGAAATAACAGAAAAAAATCAAAAAGAGCCTTCCTACCAAGGTAATTCTGGAAAGGCAGAGTAGCACCTTGTAAACCTTCTGTTTCCATAGCTCCCCAACAAACAAGGGCTTTGGACTCATGTGAAAACTGCATGATCTACAGCCAAAACACTCAGTGTGAAGGTGACATTTCTAGAAGGAAAAGTAACTTAGTTGGGGTATTGAGTTTCTAGATAATTCTTTCTGTGCTAAACACGTTTAATATTTTGTGGGTAAAAAATGACCCTCTTTTAACATCCATCTTGCCTTCTAGATATCAAGTAAGTAGGATTAGTGTTTAAGTTTTCTTTTTTTTTTTTTTTTTTTTTGAATGAGGTGAGGATTCCTTGATTCAGTGTGTAAAACAGATGAACAGAAGTTACTCTAGTTGGTGCTGGAGTTCCTTCTCTTCACTGCCCTCCCCCTTCACCTGAGGGACCCCATGGAAACTCAGAGGAACCCTAGCACTCAAGAGAAACTATCAGAAATTACTTCCTCTTCTCATCCAGCTCTAATCATCTAGTTATTTTAGTCTTACACTAAAAAAAAAATCCTCCCCAGTCAGAAATTTCCCATGTTTGGAGGACACATTTAGAGGATCGGGACTGCTAGAGAAATTTTTGAAGTTTCTAATAAGGGGAAGCCAGCTCCCAAAGTGCTAGAGACAGGGACATGAATGACATTTCTGATGACAGAGAGCACATCATAAGCAAATGGCCCTTGGGAGATCCAGAGGGATGAGGGCTGGTCCATAGTAGGGGCTACGAGCCATGTCCATCTGTAGTGTTCGCTCTTCAGACTCATATAATGCCCAAGGGGAAGAGACCTCAACTTGTTAGTCCTGGAATATTCAGTGAGTAATAGAAGAGTCAGTTTGGGGATGCTTGAGAAGGTGGCAGGTCCATCCCATGGTGAGCAGACAGTTCTGTCCCATTATCTTAAGACTTCCAGGGAGGAGCTTCTATGACACCCCTTGCTTACTATTACGGGATTTTATCACCTCCACGACTGAGAAGCCCCATTTTGTCAGCTAACATAAACCTTTCATGGAGGAATCAGTGCCCATTTTTGTCTAAGAGACAGTTAGGAATTGCTGATGACTATTCTCAGCACCTTTGAGCTTTCTCAAGTCCCATATCTTCGGTTTATTTTTTCCGTGGTGTGGAAATTGCAAGTGACTTCAAGCTACAGACATTGTGAATTAATTTCCTATGCCTGCCCCTGGGGTCCTGGGAGGAAATGGGTGCACCTGCCCCAAATCAAATGAATAATTCATATCGCATCTGGGTCTAAAAGGTGATAGGCAGCATAGAAATGGAGAAACAGCTGCAAACAAGATTAGGGATGCCCCCCCTTCCCTCCCAAAAAACGCTAAGGCAGAAAGGTAAACTTCAGGTGATTGCACTGGTACTTATTCTCCTGAGCTTTGTGAGCTCGGGGTTTCTGGCATGCGTATTCCTCTGAAAGCGCTGGCTGGGGAGTTCAGAGGACAAGGAAGGCAAAAGAAGACAAGGCTCAGGGACTGGCTATGTTCTGCATATTAGGGGGAGATCACCCAGCACTGGGGCCTGTCGAGTGTGCCTCTGGGTACTCAAACATCTGTGGACAAGTGTGTCTCCCTCCAGCTGGGAAGACGGCATTGTTAAGGAGAGGCAGGTATTTCACTGTGGCCATATGTGGGAGAGGACCCCAATCTGCTGTTGTGTCACTATGGGAGATCGTTTTTGCAAAGGCGCCCTAATATACACTCCATCCCATGTATTTTCTTTAATGTGACACTGACACTGATCTTTGAGAAGTGGGGTCTATGTTTTCGTCCTTGAACCTGGATGGACATTTGTAATTGCTTCAGTCAATCAAATAGGATAAATGTGGTGCTGTGTGGCCTTCGAGGAAGGTCACAAAGGCGTGGCTCCCACGTGGCCCTTTCTCTCTCTGGATGCTTCCTCATGGGATCCAACCACCATGTTGTAAGGCAGCCCTGGCCACATGGAGAGGCCACACAAAAGTGCTCCAACTAAACAACCCCAGCAGACAGCCCAGATCAACCTCCAGACACGTGAGTGAGCGGGCCTGCAGATGAATCCAGCCCCCGAACTTCAAGTCTTCAGCTGAAGCCACAGACATTGTAGAGCAGAGACAAACCATTTCCACTATGCCTGGCCCACAGAGACGGTGAGAGATAGTGATTATTGTTGTTTGAAGGCACTACGATTTGGAACTCAGCCCCCTTGGGCAAATTATTTGCCTCTTTTTGGCTGCAATGTCTGTATTCTCTAAAGAGTCTGCTCTCAACGATTCTGAGGTAAAACAAACAAGATAACAGATATACAGGGCCTTCTGTCTAGTATGTGGTGTGTAAAAGGGAGCTAATGTAACGTGGGGGGCTGAGACAGCCAGGACACCCCCTTTGGGCATCTTTGCATATCTCCTGGGGCCAGTTACGCTTATGGTGGCACCAAGCACACAACACCTGCTGTCATCCTGGACACCCTTGTTTGTCCACCATTTGCCCTGCTCAGGCCTCCACCCCCGAGTTAGATGGGGAGCTCCTTGTGGGCTCAGCCTCAACACTCCAGGCACATAGAAGGCACGTAGCAAATACCAGTAATCCTGTTCGTTTTTTAAACTCAAGGCTGTTGCCGATCCCACAGAGGTAATGTGTGTTGGGGGAGCAGGTGGGGTTAGAGAAGGAAGAGGTGGAGTTCCCTTCCTCCTTTCTGTGCTGATGATTGATTCTCTCTAATCTTTCCAGACTCACCTGTAGGTCCCATCTCTTTGAAAGCTCCTGGAACCTCCCTCTCAGTTCCTGTATGCTTCTAGGGGAACCCATGTTTCCTTCTATCATACCACCAGATTGTCTCTATTATCTACCACTCCCCAGTAGACCATAAGCAAGATAAAGTGTTCTATAGCCATATCACCAATTATCTGTCTGTGGCACAGAGCAGGTGCTCAAAAAATACGGACAGATGAATAACACATGAATGAATGAACAAATGAATTTAGGACACCAGACTGGGTTCACTTGCCACTTGCTGGCACAGTGACCTTGGGTAAGTCTACTTATTTGGGGGGGGGGGGGTTGCTGTTCTCATTTTCATATGTGCAAAGTGTTTACTTTGCACATACCAAGGGCCAAATGAGATCGTATATGTGAAAGCGCTTGCAAAATGGCACAGTGTTGTTCAAATAGGCAAATCATCATTTGTTTACTCTGTATAGAAGAGAGCAAAGGTTGGCGAGAAGGGGATGGGCAATGGAGGTGGGTCGGCAAGGGACAGAAGAGCATCACCATCACTGACAAAAGCAGTAACAAAAATCACCGTATAGCAGCTCGCACTGAGCACGGATTATATTCCAGGCACTCTCTGAATGCACGGACCTTTCATCTCCTCGATGACACAAGCAGCTTGGTACTACTGTTTGCACCTTCCACTTTGCAGCTGAGGAAACTGAGGCACACACGGGTTGAGGCACACACTTTCCAATGCTGCAGAACTGGTAAGGCATGGAGCTGGCATTTGAACTTGGGCCTTTTGGCCTTAGAGTCTGCACTTCTGACCACACAGCATTAAGCTGTCTCTTCAAACTCACCTACACAGGAAGGAGGAAATCCCATCCCACCTACCGGGAGGCCCAGATGCCTCCAGACCCTGTAGACTGGGGTAAAACATACCAGTAAGGAGATGTCTTGAGGGGGCTTTATGACAAGCTGGAAAGGACTTATCTAAGATATCTTCTTCCCTGGGTAACTGCTGGCTGGAATGCTGCCATTAGAACTTTGACTTTTGTGGCCTGCCCTTCGGAGGACCCGCTGAGTCTCGATGTTCCCAGGGTGAGAGCTCACAGCTGTTTAGTAAGAATTAGTTCTCAGACTTTCCAGCTTCCTCCCTTTACGCCACCCCCACCTCTCAAGTAACTGGCTTCATTCCCTCATCATCTCTCACACAGGCCCTTTCTTGTCCCTGTGTTTTTGTCAATCCATTCACTTTGTCAGGGATGCACCTCCCCCCAATGTTTGCCGTTTTAAATCTCACCCTACCTAAGATTTAGCTCAAGAAGTAACTTCTCTAAGAAGTTTTCTCATATTTCACCAGAGGGACCTCATTCCTCTCATATAAGGTTTGTTAGAAGAACTACACTTTTTAGCAAATAGTAAATTACCCACTGAAGTGAAAGACTTGTCTTCTCAGGAGAGATCCTTCTTCCATGTGGCTCTTCCCTCATCAAATCCAAACACCCTTTCTTAGAATAAATAAGCTTACAGGCTGATTTCCAGAGCATGTATAACCCCTCTGATAACCTTTTCAAAATTAGTTGACTCCATCCGCCAGGTAACTTTACCCTCACTTCTTTTAATCCCACTTTAACCTAGGATGGCGTCTGAAGTTATTTTGGCCCTTGATTTAGACAACTGCTCTCTTATAAAGACTTGCCTCTCTTAGCTTCTCAAAACACATCTGAATAGGGACATAATAGTTATTAAATGTAGCCCCTCAACAGAGAAATGTTGAAAATAAAGTGCAGGTTGGACCACTGTGGAAACTGTTATATGACATACTTGGTCTAAAATACAGCTGAACTAACAAGAGGCTATAGAAAGATAACACTTTGGCAACAAAGAGAAAATTTCTGCTATCTCTGGATTGGAGGGCATTTTGTGGAAATGGCGATAAGTCAGTCTAGAAAGTATCACAGTCAACAGTTGCTCATCAGCACAGTGGAGGAAGGAAGAAAATCCAAGAATAATTCTCTGGTGCTCTGAGCTACACCTCATGATCTGGTGGCCACAACCCATCAGTCAACAGACATTTATTTAGCCCCTGTGGTGTGTTCAGCACCAGGTTGAACACTGAGAACCAGTTTGACATCCCAGTCCGCTCAGATAACAGTTGTGGGAGGCTGTGTGCCATCCAGGCCACAGGGAGGGAGACCCAGGGAGGGTGTGGAGCAGTGGAAAAAAACAGGCTGGAATTACAAGGGAGCCACATGTAATCCATAAACAGGAAAATCCTCTCCTGCAGAACCGAGAGTTGACTGCCTAGGTGCAGACCAGGCCAAGCCAGTCAAGACCTGCCTTTCGCTGTGGGGAGGGTGGGACATGAGCAAGCGCAGCTCAAGCCCTCAGTTCTGTCCTCATCTCTGCTCAAGGGCAGCACCGCATCCTCCCATCCAGGCGCGGAAAGCAGGGCTGGAGGGGCAGCCGTAGGTTCTCCTTCATTCCTTGTCTGGCTGGACAGATAATGGGGAGATGCTGAAGGAATTGTTCCCAGGGTTTGTGATGACACTGTCCACATTGGACCGTCCCCAGTGGAGGTGGAGAGTGGCTGGCCAAGGGTCCCGGGAGCGTGCTTTGTGGTGCGTCCCAGGCTCCATAAGTTTCCCACAAAGCTGCCTGTTAATGCGCCTCTGCTTGGGGAAAGTGCCCTGGAGCTCAGGCTCATGCCCGGTGGTGCCTAAGCAGCTGGCCTTCCCTCTCTGCCTGAATTGGTGATTTCAACTCTGACGACCCATTAGAATATCCTGGGGAGATTTAAAAATAGACCCATGCCTGGGCCCACTGGAGATCAAATGAACCTGACCCCCTGGGGGTATGGCCTGGACATGAGAATGTTTGGAAGCTCTCTGGGCAATGTTAATATGCAGCCAGGGTTGAGGACTGATTATTAAGGGCACTCTTTGGGCTAATTAATCTCTTATGGTCTGTCTTTGAAAATTACCCCCCACCCCACCCCCCCGAATCCCTATTCAAAATCCCTCTGGAGGCGGGCCCACTTGTCCGGAGCCCAGGGTCACAGCCCCCCCTGCTGCCGGGTGGGAGCACTGCCACACACAGATTCCACCCCCGCAAGGATCTGGGTGTTTCTGGGTTGCCTGGAGACCCCTCCCCAGGCCAGGAGCTAACATCAGTGGGCTTCCTGCCCTGTCGCTGTGCTGCTTCATCGACATTCCCACCAGTCCTCCTCAGTCCTGTGAAGAGTCACCCCACTGAACACACGAGAAAACTGAGGCCCAGAGAGAGAAGGAGCTCGGGAATTGCTTTCTTCTATGTTTCTCCTCAGAGCCCCAAGCCTGGGTGTCCCGAGTGTTTCCTCAGCTGGAACATTTCCTGCCTCCCAGGTCTCCTCAGAGATCTTGCTCATCCCAATTCAGAGAGCCCCACCCCTACTGGCAGCCCTCCCCATGGCCTGCTCCATCCCCCCACACCTAGACAGCCACTTGGCATCTTTGATCCTCCATGCCTGCTGGCTGAGAAGCTGCTGACCCATGGCGTCGCCTGGGGTCTGTAGGATGTAGCAAGCACCTGAGGCCCAGCCTTCCCTTGGTCCAGGGAGAACAAACACCCCACAGGAGGAGCCACTTCCTTGGGCAGTTAAAATCCAAACTTGACAGGACATGAAACCATGGCTGCTCAAAAGCCCAGAAGGTGTTCTGATGCACTCCCCATCACGCTCACACAGGCAGCAACCCTGTATGAGGGCTCTGAGTGTTCCCATTTAAGCTGTGGAGTGAAATCCTGCACTCATGGGAATCATTCACTCACTTTACTGACCATGCAAATCAAGGGAGGAACGGTCCAGAATTCGAAACTACCACTTTCTTGCTCTGTGGCCCTGATATGTAACAAATGGAGCCTTTGTGTCCTGATCTGTAAAATGGGATCATAATGGCCTTTTCCTCACTAAACTTCTGTGAGGTCTTAAAAGTGAGGTAATAAAAGTGCATTTTGTGCAGCGCCTGGCATGCAGTAGGCACATAATAAATGTTGCTTGTTGTCTTCACCTTGCTCTTCTTGCCTGTAGCCCTTCCCCCCTTCCCTTTTGTCCCCCACCCTCACCCCACCAATAACGTAGCTGTTACTTAAAACCAAACTCAAAAGCTTTGCCTCCTCTCAGAATGTTGTGGAGTTAGTTGGGCCTCTGAACGGTTTCGGCACCATGAGCCCACATGTTCCTGCCTAGGTCAACGTAGACTTCACAGCCCCTGCCTGGATCCTACCACCGACTGTCTCTCCACAGACTCTCGGCCACCATCTCTTCCACACTCCAGCCTGCGGCTGGGCCAGTCTTGCAATGCTGATCTTGTGACTATGCAGCTGAAAACACTTTTGTGGTGCCTTGATGCCTCTGGGGGTGAAGCCCAAGCTGCCGGCCCACCATGCTTGTTGTCTCCACGGGGCTTGGTCCTTGCTGGCCTAGCCGGAGCCCTCCATCCCCACCACAGCCGATAAGCTTCTCAGCTTTTAGGAACAGCTGTCCCTCTTCTTAGAAGGGCACCTACCTGACGCCCACCACCACCCCACTGTGGACCTACACAACACAGCAGCGTATTTACTGAGTGAGTCAGCTCCACAGATCTCTTCTGGGAAGCCTTTCCTCACATACCACACCCCGAGCAAACAGACCACATCCTGCGTTTGTATCTTTCAATAGACTTTGATCCCTGCCACTGCATCTGAACAATTAGTTCTGTTACTTACTTCTTACACATCTGCCGCCATCTTGACAAGGGAGACATCTGAATGAAAATTAGCAACAGCAACAACAAAACAGCTCACCTTTATTGTTTGCCAGTGCCAGGCACCATTCAAGGCACTTCAATACCTATTATTAACTCACTTAATCTTCATGACACAGTGAAGAAGTTTCTCTTATTAACCCATTTTACAGATGTCAAAACCAAGGCACAAAGACATTAATAACAATTCCAAGATCAAGCAATTAGTAGGTAGTTTATGCTCAGAGTTTAACACAGTGCTGGTGTATAGTAGGTGCTAGGTAAGTTCTGTGGGGCTGAAATATATCGTTTGTGGTTGAAGCATGCCAAATTCAGTTGCGTTAGAGGCCGGCCTCTCCCGCCCTGGTTAAGGCTCTTCACCTTCTGGTCATTAGCTTGTATTCCAGGCTGAGGCCACATGGTGTGGGACTCAAGCGGGTGCCCGGCTAGCACGCATTCCCCCTCCAGCTTCTCAGTTGGTTGTTCTGTGAATTCATAACACACAAATATTTTATGACTGCATTTATTCTTCATAACAATATGAATGAGCAACTGAATAAAAGCTGAATCCCTTGTGAAGCCAGAGGAAGAGTGATTAAATTATAATCATCCTGGATTAATTAATCTATAATATTTGCTCTTTATATGAAAGAAGAAAATCAGCCTTCAACATAAAGGTTATGTACTCCTGAGGTCTGTGTCTTAATAAAGGAAAGGCTTGGGGAAAAAACTTGACAAGCCCCCAAGATACGACATGTTGTAAATGTAGACAGAAGGTTATTACTGATATAAAATATATTCAGTGTAATTATCAGCCACAACAAATAATCAGAGCAATGATAATGAATAATTAACATTTTTATATTCCTATAGTAATGTGTCTAATAGATAAGTGCACAACATTGAATTAATTTATTGTGCTATAGTGCTTTTAGTAATGAAAATTGCCTAATCAAAACATCTCTTCCACGGTATTGCCAGATATTGGCAGAAATCACCGATAAGGTTTGTTTCTTTGTCTTCAGATCTCATTGTAGTAGAGATGCTATGAAATATTTAGAAAAACCTAAGTTGAGAAATTGCAGGAAGAATAAACTCAAGGCAAGCTATAGATCTCAGTTAAGGGGGAAATAAATTTAAAGACATCACTTTCCATCCTTGGCGTTAAGGGTTAATAAGGGTGTAGGAAGCAGTCATGTCTGCCTGAGAAAAAAAAGGCTATACACAGGAGAAGGGGTCTTGTGAGTCAGATTCACAAAGGTCTTCCGTGGGTGTCCCTTTATTCTCCTCTTCCTGGGGTCTTCTTTTCTATAAAGCAGGAAAGGGAAAGATGACCTTCATCAGCAATTTCACCCTGGAGTTCAAAGTCCCGTCATTTTGTCCGCATGTTGGACTGTAATGATCTGTTTCTTACACCCACCTTCTTCATCAAGCATGGCAAGGGCCATCTTCTGTTCATCTTTTTATCTTCAGGGCCTCACCCAATGCCTGGATCCTCAGTGAAATCATTGAGGAATAAATGAATTGTAAGCCTATCTATGTCTACTGCCGGTGGGAGATATAAATGTTAATGGATCTAACATGGTCATAATCTCATCCCTTTAGAATCTATTACCTAAAGCAAGCCTGGTGGCCGAAGATATTGAGGAGCAGTAATATGTGAACAATGACTGATTCCACTTCTATTAAGGATGCCTATGAAGCATAAGTCAACAAATACAGGAGCCCCCTCTTCTGAATGTGGAGGGAAGTGCTACCTAGCAGGGCATAACATCAGTTAAGACTTATGGGGAGAGACCAAATGGCATCTTAGACCTCTTCTTCCTGTTGTTCTTACCAATGGTTCTCTATAGCAGCCTCTTTTCGAGCTCTAAGGTGCATACCAATCACCTGCAGATCTTGTTAAAATGCAGATCCCAATCCTGTAGATCCCAAGTGCAGCCTGAGATTCTGCATTGCGCTCATAGGCTCCCAGGTGATAGTTCTTCTGCTGGTCTGCAGATCCCACTTTGCATTGCAAAGATCTGTAGGGACCTCTCTGTCTCTGTTTCACTCTCTGTTTAGGTACTTTTAGATATGTTTATGTTTGCAAGATACATACATAAGGGACAATCTGCTGGTCTCAACTTGCCAGGATATGGTTGTCTTTCTAAAAAAGCTACAAAGGAATCGACTTTGTTCAGCCAGTATCTGAAGAGTCCAACTGTGTGTACAGGACCTAAAGAGAAACAAACAGCTTCGTAAGTGTTAAGCGTATATGCTAAGTGCACATCTGTGGTGTGACTGTGTCTCATTTTCAAATGTAGTGGAGTTGCACGGTATGTGGTCTGTGACAACCAGAACATGCCTGCCGATGTAGTTTATGCATCCTCCTCACGTTAGTATCTCTGCATTATTTTCACGCCAACCACCAGAATTTTGTCCGAAGAGTGGAGGAGATAAAAAGAAAGAAAGCAAAAGAAATAACCAAATCTATCATAACAACTACTTTACTCAGGGCCTAGTTCTGTGACAAGCCTTTTACCTGCCACTGAGGCAACTGAGGGAACTTAGGAATCTGACCAAAGTCATAGGTCTTAGATGTTGCAAAGTTGAGAATTAACTTCATAGTTTGGACAACTGCAGAGACTGTCCAGGCCCCGTGACTTTGTCACAATGGTCTACAATGGTCTAAGGGACTATAAGACCAGAAAGTATACAACAGACATGCGGCCTATAAGGGTTTACACTTTGATAAATGACATAAAGCATACTCATGACAAGAGAAATCACCATGGCTCTGTGGATTCACC
Organism: Mirounga angustirostris; assembly: GCF_029215605.1. Lineage (NCBI taxonomy): Eukaryota > Metazoa > Chordata > Mammalia > Carnivora > Phocidae > Mirounga > Mirounga angustirostris. Next base: position 95,771,657 of record NW_026991711.1, on the reverse strand, counting down.
CCAATGAGGGGAGGGCCCAACATCAAACAGCCTGGCAGAGAAAGAGGAATCATTGCAAACCAGGATTGCCACTGAAGGCTTCAGGAAGATGGTTAGGACCAAATTCAGCTCTAGGGACTGAAGTGATAGTTGGATATCAATAATATCATGGATAGGGCTTCAGGGAGCAGTGAATGGAGCAATCTGGCCAGACCAGAGAATTCTGTGTGCCTTAGGAATGTGGTTCCCCAATCTGGCTCTGCATCAGACTCCCCAGCAGAATGAAATCAAAACACTCCCAGCCTCCCTTTCCCCTAGACTGATGGCATCAGCCTCTCCCCAATAAATCCTTGCCAATATGATTCCCAAGAAGTTGCCTACATGGGTAGACAATTGGCTTCTGGGAGTGCTCTACCAGCCCAGGAGTCTGTGGGGGTAGGACATGTGTCCTTCTTCTCAGTGTTCTCAGCCTTAGTGAAGTGGCTGGTGTGGAGTAGGGGCTCAGCACGACAGGAGAAATGGACCAGAGTGACCCCAGGAAAGAGCGAGAGATGAGGAGGCTCTGCTTCGAGAATCTTCAGAGAACGGTTTAACCCTGGGACTCTTTGCTAGTGGAAGAGGAAACTTGGAAATGTCTTTCCACAGAATAAGCCCATCTCAAGTGTGTGCGAGTTGTGGGCCCTTTGACCAGGAACAAAAGTAGGCTGCACCAATCCTGGCTGGACCGGAGACCTCTGTCCTGCCATGCCTGGGACTGAACCTGGGCCTTGAGATGAACTTGGTGAAGCAGGCAGAGCTGGACTTAATGAAGAACACATACTTTTCTCTGCTTTTATGCCGAAGGCAGCCCTGACCCCCTCTCACCTCCATGAGGACTCCTAATGCAATCTCTTTAATTCTCGTTTTCAGATTTCTTGAGGGGTCCAAAGAAATTTGAAAAGAGGAATCTCCATGTTTAGCCACTATTGATTTATTTTGGTTCTGGTTGGCCGATTTTTATATAAAAACAAAGAACAAAGTAATTCTCCAGGGCTGGCCTAAGCTGATTACATTAGAACCTGTTCTACCCCATAGAACTGGAGAGGGCCTGATTTCTATCTGAACAGCGAGTCTAAGACCAAGAATGATGCAGACACACCAATAGAGGAAAAAGAAAACTTAAAGCAAATACCTGGATGTTTGGGAAGTAAAATTCTGCTACAGAAGGAGTGAGGCAAGCAAATGACTTTCACTGCTGAGTCAAAATCTCGAATCAGTTGGTCGACCTATACCGGTTGAATGTATTACTCATCGATCCTCTAGATATTCCCAGTGTAGACATACAGCTTCAAAGATCCGTCAGTTAAGAACTGGCTATAAGTGACTGCAATCTGCAAAACAATGGCTTAGATGATTGAAGCACAAATGAGTTACCTGGAAGGAGGTCAGGCAGGGATGTTATAATGGCTTCACAAAGCCATCAGGGACCCAAACTTCTCCTATTTTCTGCTGTCATCCTTCCCCTCTGCTTGTTGCCTCATAAAGATAAGACGGCTGCTCTACCTTCACTATTGCTTCCAAGATCCAGGCAGAAGTAGAGAAGATAAGAGGCAGAGGGACATGTGCCAGCTGAGTGTGCTCTCTTTTTAAGGAGATTGCCCCAGAAGTTCCACCCAAAACTTCAGCTAATATCTCATTGACCTGAACTGTTCCTAGCACCTCATTTGCCATAAGCAATATATCAACCATGTTCGTCAATCTGAAAGTTTCCAGTATGGCCATTCCCATTGATCTTCACTTATAGCCCTACTGCCAGGCAACCACTGATCCCTGCACTTTCTGAAGGGATCAGACCATCATTCAGTTTTGAGAAAGGCCAAGACAGACTTCAAAAGTGGAGGACAGTGACTCTAGAAACCACAGTAAAATGCATATATGGTTCTGGGGATTATGGGTCTTTGCTGCTGGCGGAACATAGGTGGGTGAAGCTATGGGATCTGATGTGATAAGACAGAAGAATGGAGAAAGGAGCAAAAGAGATGAGGAAGTGAGAGGTAGGAGAAGGAGAGAAAAGAAAGAGCGAGTACTCATCAGACGGATGAGAGAGACCGGTCCAACAAAGCTTCACTGAGGAGATGCAACAGGTGAGATTCTAAAAACTATGAGCACAGTTTCCAGGGACAATGGAGAAAAAGGGCTTCCCGGCAGACAGAAGCACAAGTGCAAGTGCATGCGAGCTTGAGAGAGTATGAACTGCAATTAGTTCTAGCAGGAGGGACCATAAAAAAGATAGCCAAGTGAGGGTCACACGTGACATTGTAAGCCCTGTATGCTGGGGAGAGTCATTAAAAGATTTCAAGGATGGGGAATCATAGGATCACATTTGCGTTCTAGAATGGAAAGCCTGGCTGAAATCTGTAGGTAAGATTGAAGAACAGCAAAATTAAGGAGTTAGAAACTGGTACAATGAATGATCCAGGTGAGAAGTCACATGGGTTGATATGGAGATAGAGTGGGAAGAGGGAGGAACGGACTCTAGTGAAGACAGTAAGGAGGTAGAATAGGCAGGTTATGTAGATTAAACAAGGTCACATAGCAAAGAAGAGGCAGAGTGGAAGTTTAAACCTGGCCATGTGACCTTGAGCAAGTTACATAATCTTGGGCTTTAATCTCTTCATTTGCAAAATAAGGTTAATAATAGTACCTGTTGTTGAGATAGTTCTCCATGGAGCTCGAGTTTCTGCACATCTTGTTGAGCAATGCACTGACTGCCCTTTGTTTTGGACTATCTTTTCAAGGATGTTTCTATAGCCTTGGAAGATAGAGATCAAGTCTCCCTCTAGAGTGAAGGGTAGGCATGTTTACTGCCCATTATAAAAGATTCAGGTCCCCTAAGCTCAGGGTCTACCTCCTGCAACTCAACCCACTGTGGGTTCAGGTGTCATCCAGCCCTCTTTGTACCACTCTGTGGGAATTGTCACAAAAATACTGATATTCTGGCTAGTTCTATTGCTGTGAGTAACATTGTTCTTTGTCTTTAAGCCAGAAATCTTACCAGCATCCAACAAATGCTGGCAGGCTAACTTGTTAGCTTGAAAGCAGGATTAAGTCTTACTCAGACCCTTCATGGTTCCTACCACCTGTGTCACATGATTATTGTGATTAATTGGGTTTATACTTGTAGAGCCTTTGATCAGTGGCTTATGGTAAGCCCTCAGTAAGAGTCTCATGACTGAGGTGGCAAGCATAGTGTCTTTCTTTTCTTTCTTTTTTTCTTTTTTTAAGATTGTATGTATTTGAGAGAGAGAGAGAGCACAGCAGGGGGAGAGCAGAGGGAGAGGGAGAAGCAGGCTCCCCACCGAGCAGGGAGCCTGATGCGGGGCTCGATCCCAGGACCCTGGGGTCATGACCTGAGCTGAAGGCAGATGCTTAGCCAACTGAGCCACCCAGGCGCCCCTGCAGAGTGTCTTTAGAGTATGCCTCCTGAAGCCTGAATCCCTGGCTTCAAAGCTGGCTCTGCCACTTATGGGGCATAAGAATTTGGGACTGTTACTTCACCTCTGTGTCTCAGTTTCTTCTTCTTTCAAATATATATAATAATAATAATGATAACTACATCACAGAGTTGTTATGAGGTTTTATTGAGATAATGCACATACAATGCTTAGACAGTATCCAGTATATAGTGAGCTTTTAATAAAGTATAGCCATTATTACTATGTTATTATTTTTGCAGGAGACAAACCATTATCTATAGAAATAGAATCATTAATTGACCATATTTCAAGAAGTTGTTAACCAGCATTGAAACTTTGTGGATATCAGTTTAATTACAACCTGAGGATGATGGTGATGATGATGGTGATGATGATGATTACTAACAAATACTGGGCATTTTTATATGCTGGGCACTATGCTACTACCTTTATATGCTTTATCTCAATCTGCAAAGCCATCCTATGTGATATTATTATTTTGATTGTTATTTTACTAATGAGAAAACTTAAGCCACTTGCCTAAGGAATTGGTTGGAGTACTGACTCACACCAAGAATATCTGTTTGGGAATCCTATCAAGAAATAAAACATTGTCCCAAACTACAACTGACCCCATGGCAGCAATGTGGTGGCTTGCATTCCAATTTCATCTAAAGAAACTCATAGTAGACCTCTGGGCTAGTCATACCTGGACCACTTACTTTAACTTTAACATCACTGACTTCCTTGACACCTCAGCAACGACTGTCCAGGAGCCGAGATGACCTAGGAACTTGTACCCCTTCTCCATTCCTCCAGGAGGCAATGAGGCAGCAACCCACTGTGCCAGTTAGGGTACTTTCAGCTGCACCCAATGAAAAATTCTAAATCGAGTGGCTTAAACAATGATAAACATTTATTATCCCATAAGATTAGTTAATTCAGCAGCACGATAATCACGCATGGACCTAAGTTCTTTGCATCTGTCTGTTCTATCACCATCACACTTTTTGGTCCCAGTACATATCATTTCCCCATGACACATTCATCTGAATTATCTCTCTTGTTCATGCTCAAACCAATCAGTGGCAAGGAATGTGATGTTCTAAAGACTATTTTAGACCAATCAGCATTCACACCCAGAGGGTGGAGTCTACCTCCCCTGAACCACATGGCTACATAGATAAACATGCATACTGGAATCTAATGGGACACCATTTGGAAGGATTGGTTCTTGGTTAAGTAGCCAATAATGTTTTCTATAGCTAACTGGAAAAAAAAAATGTGCTAGTTCATTAAATTTCTCTAGCCCAAATAGAGTGCTTGTCTCTCTGCCCAACATTTGATTGGCATAGCTAGCACTTTTCCAGATAAAGTGAGCATATAAATAAGGAAGAGAGAGAAATGTACCTTCTGTGCTATCTCCCAAGCTACCATCCAGAGTTCTGTCTGGGGAATCCCCTTTAATTAGTGGGCCCTTCCAGACATGTCCTAATCATTTTGACTCCTAGTGAGAATGGATTAGGCTCAAGGTAAGAGCACTGATACCTGTACACTCCCAGTGAAACTGAGGCTCAGATACATATTGTGTAACTTGCACAAGGATAAAAAGTGGTAACCTGAGATTCAAACCTACCTATTGGATTGTGTACCCAACCTCTTTTACTACTTGGGGATGGGGGGAGGGGGGAAAAGAGGTGGAAAAGACTTAACATTTTGTTTCCCATCATTGGCTTAATGAGCATATATAAAACCCCTAGAGCATAGGAGGCACACAGAAAAAGAGAGAAAACCTCAGAAGGCTCAGTGAGAGACACAAAGATGCAGGGCAGGCAAAGCTAGGATGGGAGCTGGACTGGACTGGGACTCATAAGAGAAGATGGTGAATATTTGTTCCTAAGCAACACAGCACTGTAAACAGTATTTTTCTTCTGTTAAAATTATCTGCTTGTATATCTAAAAGAGAAAGTAAAAAAAAAAAAAAAAAACACACAACTCAGTCTCCAAATCACGTTGTTGGTTTTTTTTTTTTTAAGAAAAGAATTAAAACTCTGCCTGCAGCAATTAAATATTCCCAGATACCCAAGTTCATCTTCTGTTAACTTTATTGAATAAGTGGAGACCCACGTTAGCAAAGTCGTTGCCTTTTTGTTAAGCCACCCCCTCAGCATCTTTCTTAGGTGATTTAAAAAAATGGTTTGGGGTCTCCCTCCTTCAGATTTTCCCTATTTTTCTCTGCAGATGTCTATCTGGAAGCACTCCAAAGCTGAGAAAAGGTGAGAAGCAAATACTGAACGAAATGTTAAAACCACTAAGAATTTATCATTTGTTCCAAATATAAGAAAGAATTCCTAGATAAAAAATGTACATTTTACAGAATCAAGAATAGCTGCATAACCCATAACAAATTAAAAATCATTGCTCTCTTGATCAAGACGCACAGTAGTTTGACCTAAGATTTAGATTATGCATATCCCATCAAATGCTTGTATTTGATATAATTTTTTTTATTTGAGTATAGCTGACACACAATGTTACATTAGTTTTGGGTGTAAAACATGGTGATTCAGCATCTCTATACCTTATTCTGTGTTCACCACAAGTGTGGCTACCATCTGTCACCATGCAATGCTATTATAATACCACTGACTATATTCCCTATGCTGTGCCTTTTATTCCTGTGGTTCCTTCATTCCATAACTGGAAGCCTGTATCTCCCATTCCCCTTCATCCATTTTGCCCATCCCCCACCCTCTCCCCTCTGGGAACCATCAGTTTGTTCTCTGTATTTATAGATTTGATTCTGCTTTTTGTTTGTTATTCATTTGTTTCATTCCTTGTATTTGATTTTCATCTTTAAGTAAAATCTTAAGTTATATGGATGGGCTATTGAAGATTTCAGAGTCTGAGTCAATAGCATTCATTACCATGAAAAAGATTATTATTACCCTTTACATTTGGGAAGCATTGTTCATATGCATTTATCCAATAGGAAGCATTCATCGATCACTGATATAAATATTATACATTGTGTGCCTGATGGCAAGCCAGGAGCAGACTTCAAATAATTAGGATATCAGATACTGACCTTGGTACCCACAGTGGAAGCAGATGTATCCCGATTAGTAAATTCTATCTCTAATCCAAAGTGAATGACACTTGAATTTCCTGAACAGCTTAAGTTGAATGTCAAAGATGAGCCCTCCTCAGGAAGTAGAGTGAACATGAGGAAATTAATCAGGCCAAAGAGAAGAATCAATAATGTATAGAATAGGAATGGAGCAAGAAAGAAGGGGTCGGGAGGGTGAAGGAAGAGCCTTCTCTAAGCCACTCCAGAGAGTGAGACATTGCTGGTGTGGAGAGACTCCTTTGCCATCACGCCATCCACCATCCTTTATCTTTATTTTGGGTGAGTTCAGAGCTTGGAGATGTGGGTTGACTACCTGCGGTCCCCCAGGTAGTTGGGCTGAGCCAAGTTTCCTGAATCCCAGCCAGTTGTTCTCAATTCTCAACTCATCTTCTCTTACCAAAATCTCCTAATAATTCCCTCTGCTCAGGAAATCCACACCAACCGGGTGGGTCTTGAAAAAGACACATCATGGAACAGAGAATTTCCAAGTTGGAAGAAACGTCAGTGATCATCCAACCCCTTCATTTAAAAATGGGAGTTGGAGGGCTATAAAGGATTCATGAGTTGTCCACCATCACCTCTTTTCCATCCTTCTCTCTGGAGAAGTGATATGGAAGGAAAGAAAGAAGGGAGGACGGCCAGCATCTTTTATCTTGGTGGGCACCTCTGCTTCCTCCCTCACTGTTGCCTCAGCTCCTCGCTCACTCCATCCCTCCTCACATGATGAAAATCAAAAGAGATGGAGAAGCCTGGGAGCCTTCCACTTATTCCACTCCCTCTGCCCACATTCTCAACCCAGATATTAACTGCTGAATACCTCCTTACTCTCCTCAGCTGCCACCTCTTCTCCACTCTGCTCCTTCCTCCACATTCCTTACTTCTCACCTGCATTTCTGTAACAAACTCGACACCTCTCCAAGCTTGTCCATCTCCAGTCCACTTTCCACACCTCCAGTGGGTGCATCTGACTATAGCACTTTCCAGATGAAAATCCTATCTTCAGAATAAAATTCAAACTCACTTTTACAATTATACAAGATCCTTCCTGATCTGACTACTGCCTTCTCCAGCTATACCTCCATTACCCATTTATTCACTGAATACAGATAGATGGAGACTGGAATATGTGCCAGGCAGTCTAAGCACTGAATGCACATACACATACTTAGCCATTCATTGCCCTTTATGCTTCTGCTCTTGCCACATGGAATGGCTTAATTTTCCCCAAGGTGGCATGCTTTCTCAAACTCTGCTTACCTCCTGCGACTCTGACCCTATTTCTCCTTTCTCACTCATACTTCTTTTTGTTTTGTTTTATACTTTTGTCATTGGCTTGGATACATTCTCCTCCAAGAATCATTCTCTCACCCCCTATGCTGAATAAATGACTGACATTTTTCCATAGTTCCCAGAGCTTTTCATACATTATAGAAATTGTTGGTTTGTCTGCATTCCCCATTAGCTGTAAGTTTGTAGAAAGCAAAGGTTATTTTTCTATCTCTGTACCCCTAGCACATGACCTGTTGCATAATAGCATAATAGGCATTCAATAATTATTTGTTGAATGAGTGAATAGATGAATGTAGTCTTACCTCCCCAGCAGATGGCTGTTAGTCCTTCTCAGCCTTGTCTGTGGGACTCAACATCTTGGCTCTACAATTTTATCTCTAGAGGATGTGAGGAGTGTTTATAGACCCAGAAAAAGAAAAAAAGGCTAAGGATTTTAGTACAAACCAAAAGAGGGTTGAAATGATAAAAACAATTCTTCTGCCACTGTTTTCTGTGTAACCTTGGGCAAATCACCTCCTCCTTTTTCACTTTCTTCATCTGTAACTGGTGATAAGGAGGACTGAGGTTTACCCTAAAGTCATATACATCATTTGACAACATAATTAACAAGTGCATCAGTACTGACTTCTAGAAAGTTAACCAGAGAAAACCTTTAGACAAAAAGATGAACTCCAGGAGCAGAGGTCTGATAAAACAATGAACCCTGAGTGTGTGTGTGTGTGTGTGTGTGTATGCTCACACAAGCCTAGGAACTGAAGTGGTATAAAGAAAGGTAGTGAAGGGCGCCTGGGTGGCTCAGTCGGTTAAGCGTCTGCCTTCGGCTCAGGTCATGGTCCCAGGGTCCTGGGATCGAGCCCGCATCGGGCTCCCTGCTCTGTGGGAAGCCTGCTTCTCCCTCTCCTCCCCACTTGTGCTCTCTCACTATCTCTGTCTCTCTCTCTCAAATAAATAAAATCTAAAAAAAAAAAAAAAAGAAAGGTAGTGAATCTTCATTTTCCACATGTCTTACAGTAAAAGGAGAATATTTGCTTTACCTTGTTACCTTATGGAAGTTACTCAGCTTCTCTAAAGATTAATTTCCCCATGTTTAAATCCAAAGAATAGTCACTTAGCAGATCTGAGGAACATCAAGAAATGGAACAGAATAGTTGCACCATATATAAGAATTGTTGTGGTTCTTAAAAATTAAATTTGTTCTTTTCCTTGAAGGAGGTAAACTATTGTAAAGAACAAAAAGAAACAAAAAAAGCCAAGACCTCTAAAAATCTATTGGACTTGATGAACAAGTTCAGCAAGTTTCAGGATAGAAGATCAGTATTCAAAACTGAATTGTTTTTCTATACAGGAGCAATGAGCAAACAAAAAGTAAAATTAAGAAAACAATGCCATTTGTAATAACATCAAAAGGAATAAAATACTTAGGAATACATTTAGGGAGTACAAAACTTATACTCTGAAAACTCCAAAACATTGATGAGATAAATTATAGAGGACCTAAGTAAATGGAAAGACATCCCATGTTCATGAATCAGAAGACTCAATATGGTTAAAATGACAGTAATCCTCCTGCTGATCTATAGAGTAAAGGCAATCTCTATCAAAATTTCAGCTGACTCCTTTACCTGAATTGACAAGCTAAACCTAAAATTCAGATAGAAATTCAAGGGACCCAGAAGAGCCAAAGCAATATTGAAAAAGAAGAAAAAAGTCAAAGGACTCACATTTCCCAAATTTAAAACACACTACAAAGCTACAGTAATCAAGACAGAGAGGTACTGGCCTGAAATTAGGTATATAGACTGGTGGCATAGAATTGAGAATCTAGAAATAAACCTTTACACTTACAATCGATTTTCAGCAAGGTGTCAGGACAGTCTGATTGGGAAAGAATAGTCTTTTTCCATAGTGGGGCACTGGCACATTCACATGCAAAGGAATGAACTTGGAGTGCTACCTTAGACCATATACAAAAACCAACTCAAAATGAATCAGAGATCTAAGTGAAAGAGCTAAAACTATACAGTTCTGACAAGAGCATAGGCTTACATTTTCATGACCTTCATGACCTTGGATTAGGCAAAAACACAAGTGACAACAACAAAAACATTAACTGGACATATTAAAATGACAAACTTCCGTGTTTTAAATGATACCTTAAATAAAGAGAAAAGACAACTTGCAGAATGGAGAAAAAATGTTTCAATTCATATATCTGGTAAAAGGCTTGTATATAGAATATGTAGAGAACTATTACAATTCAATAATTAAAAGATAAATATCCCAATAAAAATGGGCAAAGGATCTGAATAGATATTTCTCCAAGGAAGATATGCAAATGGCACATGAAAAGATATGCATCATTAACCATCAGGAAAATGCAAATCAAAACCACAATGAGATACCCATTTAAGATGTCTGTAATCAAAGAGAAATAATACCAGGTATGACAAGGATGTGGAGAGCCTGGAACCCTCATCCACTGCTGAACATTAAATGGTGCAGCTGCTTTGGAAAATAGGCTGGCAGTTCCTCAAATGGTTAAACATAGTTACCATGTGATTCAACAATTCTACCCCTAGGCATATACGCAAGAGAGAGCAAAGTATATGTCCACACAAAAACTTGTCCATGAATGTTCATAGCAGCGTTATTCATAATGCAGCCCAAAAGTGAAAACAACCCAAATGTCTATCAGCTCACTAACGGATAGATAACATTTTAGCGTATCCATTACAAGATTATTCTTAATCCATACAAAGGGATGAAGTACTGCTTCATGCTACAACATGGATGAACCTTGAAAATATGCTAAGTGAAAGAAGCCAGTCACAAAGGACTACATATTGTATGATTGCCTTTATATAAAATGTCCAGAATAAGCAAATATATAGATTAATGGTTGCCTAGAGCTGAGAGGGATAGAAGGACTGGGGAGTGATGGCTAAGAGGTATGGGGTTGCTTTTTGGGGTCATGAAAATATTTTACTGATGGGATGGGATATACAACTCTGTGAATGCACTAGAAACCATTGGCTTTGACAGTTTTACTGGATGAATTATATGGCGTGTGAACTCTATTTCAATGAAACTGGCAAAAACAAATGAGAAAGCTACAGCCCCACCACTTTAAGATTGTTTTTCATGCAGAGGATCTTCTCTCTTCAGAGCCTCCGTATCCTGTGTTCTACGCTAGTCAGCCAAGGGCTTCATTACCCAATGCATATGCACAGACACATTCACCCAGACAGATAAACACGCACGCTTACATATACACACAGTCACACACACACATGCAGTCACCTGGACTCTTACACAAACACACACATGCACGCACACAGACACAGCACACTTACACACTCATCAGCCCTTCCAGCAGAAGAACTACCCTGGCTTTTTGGTTGGGACAATAGTTAGGGACTAACATAAATCAGTACCAAAACAATTGTTTTCATTTCTTTTCTCTGGAGCTGGAGGAAGGGAGTGGAGGAGGGAAGAATGAAGGTCTCGCTTTCAACTTCTCACTGACTGCGAGTGGGGGGACTCTGATCTCGCTTCAGCAGCCTCCAAGCACAGGTCCCAGGAGTGAAAGAAATAATGAAGTCTGGTTGGACCAGCTGAGGCTGCCTTCCCTGGGTCTCTCAGAGGCAGCTGCCTCAGTGGTGTGATGGAGGAAGAGCCAGACAGGACTGTGCCCACAATTCTCCACCCTGCGCCCTAGTCTGAGCATAAGGCTGGTACTGGGAACTCACTTATTTGGCACAGATCACTTTCAGGCTGCTGCGCTTCAGGTGCTTGACTTGCCAAAATCTGTTTCATCACTGTGACTCCTGCCTCGGGAGGTGGACTTGCTGGATTTAAGTACCATCCCATCTCCTTGACTCAGGAAAGGGCCCTGCCCTAATTAACAATCTTTGACGTGGAGGAAGAAATTTACCATTGACTTTTGGAACATTCTTCTCTGCTCTTAAAAAATAGGCTAGGGAAACCTCTTGCTTTCTCTTCCAGGATATGAACTAGGAAGCATGTAGCCCTGATTGCTCCTGGGAGCCATCCTGCACCCACAAGGGGAACCAGGCTCAGGGTATTCCTCGAAATGGTAGGAGGGACAGGATGAAGTTCAGTGCTTGGTGACAGCCTCCAGATCAATCAGTCCCACAACTGTCTTTGTTCCTCAACTTCCTGTTATGTGCAGCGATAAATCCTTCTGTAGTTGAGGCTTTTTGGATTGAGATTTTTGACCCTTGAGGTTGAAAGCATCCTGACTGTTGAAGAGACTTCTAGAGGGTGTGTTTCACAGCTTGGAGGGGACAGGGAGAGCAGTTGACACATGTGTGGAGAGCTGTGGGGAGGGTGCTCCCCCACTTGCCTGCGTATCTGTGAGCGGACATCGTATGTGATGAGTATGAGGACGTACTTGGACGACTGAGTTTACTTGCTCATTCACTCACTCATGAAATAAGCCCATGTTAAGCCACCACGACGCTCAACAAATCCCCTAATGTGAGGGGAGGGGTATAAGTGTACGAGTTATGTATGTGCAAATGTGCACAAGTGCCTGTTTTCTTCCAGAGGATTATTGGATTTGCTGCAATCTGCCATCCTGGCTGAAGTCAGTGGCTCCATAAAGAGGAGTCCTTAGCTCCACGTCCTTCCCATGTCTTGTCGCTAATTCTGTGCTGACCAGAATGGTGAAGACTCCTGTGACAGGGGGACAGTGTGTGCCAAGTGGCCCACAAATGCTAGGTTCTGGCATTCATGATCTTTGCACCAGGAAGCAAGGCCTTGGACCTGAGGGGGCGGTGCACAAAGCACATCCAAACAAGGTTCATCTCCTATAATTGATTTCTTCTGGCAGGTCTGACCTCCTAATAGTGTCCCTGCCTAGGCTGGAGCTTTTATAATTAGTCTCTGGTCCCCGAGACCCCAACCACATGCTGACTCATAGAGACTGGCTTTCTGGGTTTAGAAGCTTGTCATAGGTAATTCGCAAAGCAAATAATTCACTTTACAAAACAGTGCTATGTTTTGATACCCCCCCTTTTGCAAATGCTAGATTCTTGGTGTGATTTAGTACTCAAATTGTTACTATCACACAGTGCTAATGTAATATGTTAAATAAAAAAATAATTATACTATCCTCTCTATAGATACCAAAAAAGCCATCAGATTAAATTCTGCTTCTGTTTCTACTTTCCAAATGTTTTAGTAAACTAGAGATATATATTTCTGCAAAACAATAAATAAAATGTAGTTAAGGCCAACAGCCAGGGTTACATCTAATAATTAATCACTGGAGATATTTCTATCAAAATTAAGGAAAGATGAAGATGACCTCTATTAGGCACTATATTTAAGATTGTTGTGGAAATTCTACCCAATGAAACAGAATTTAAAAAATGAAAGGAAGAGATACTAAAAATAAAAGAAAAAAATTATCATTATCTTGCTAGATAATTATCATTATCTATCATTATCTGTCAGAATCATGATGCACTTTATTTTAACAATGATCTCAATGATTGTAACTGACTTCTGAAGGAACTAGATACGTACTAACCAATCTGGAAATTAAATACTCTTCTCTACAATGATTATTTGATCTTACGTTTACGTTTACGTTAGGTTTGTCCCCGGTGGGACTTCAACCCGATCATTACTGTCCACTGGTTAAAGTTTACTTATTTCAAAACTCAAACCATCATATTCAGCGAGTGTTGTGCAACATTAAACTGGTTATGACTAATAATTTGATATAATAGCTGGGGGTCCAAATTTGCAAAACTCCTATTTCTTTGATTTTAAGGTGCATTTTAAAAATTAAAAATATTTGAAAAATTGAAGCATATTTTATAGCTGATGTATATGTTTAATATGTTAGTGTATACTTTTTCCTGAATGGTTTTTATTACTTTATAGTCCTAGAATGGGGCAACATTGGCCCAAATCAGATGTATGATGAGTGTTTTGTTGTGGTTTCCAGAGGGCCAGGGCAGGTATATAGTAATGTCCACAGTGAGCATTTTCTAAGTTAGACAGGCTGGGGCTCCCTGAGGCAGGAATATGGCAGCTTCGTCCAAGCGTGAGTCTAGTGTGTTACAGTCCTTTGCAAACACTCTTGGAGGACTGTGCTGGCCCAACCCATAGGTTTTCCTTCAGCCCCCATGTGGAGAGGGGGTGTCTTTCCTTTCGATCACAGTTATTGGTTAAGCTTTGTAATTTTTATAAGGGAGTTTTAACCTGATCTACCTGGTTGCTCATCAAGGTGTGTGACCTGTCACTTCTGGAAAATGTTCACCCCAGGTTCTTGCTGTGGAGAACAACCTTGAACTCACTTTCATCCCAAACTCATCAAGAGATTGGCGATGAGAAATAATCCCTGTAGTTAATTGTCTGAGGGGCACACAGACTCAAATCTTTCTCTAGATCAGCTGTATTTAAGTGTTTCTTAACCATGGAAATGTTTGTTCAAGGATAGAAGAGATGGATACAAAGCTCTTCCAATTGAAGTGGATGAAGGAATAAGAACCTCATCTATACCTTTATTTTCTCCCCCACCATACCCCAACTCCCAGGAGAGTCTGAGGAGATGCCAGAGAGCTTAGTTTGAAATCAATCACTCTAGATGTCTTTCATTTGTGCCCGAGTCATTCAAAATCACCAGAGAGCTGGTTCTATGAACAATTGTTTTTATTCCCTGAACTTTGGGTATAAGCCATGAATCTGAATAAAGAGATACTATCAAAACGTGTGCATGGGGCGCCTGGGTGGCTCAGTCGTTAAGCGTCTGCCTTCGGCTCAGGTCATGATCCCAGGGTCCTGGGATCGAGTCCCATATCGGGCTCCCTGCTCCGCGGGAAGCCTGCTTCTCCCTCTCCCACTCCCGCTGCTTGTGTTCCTGCTCTCGCTATCTCTGTCTCTGTCAAATAAATAAATAAAATCTTTAAAAAAAAAAAAAAGTGTGCATGTACACACTGGGCATGCTCGTTCACACACACAAACCAGCTAAATGAAACATATTGTGTCTTACTGAAGTAGTTGAAACTTACTGAAATTGTAAATGTTGGGATATTGTTAAGGACACTGTCGGCTACCATTGAAGAGGATACTTAAATTTTTTTTTAACAAATTCTTGTATGACACTACGTGCCAGGTACTATTCCAAGAGATTTGCAAATATTAACTCATTTAAGTTTCATTAAAGCCCTACAGGGTAGATTCTACAATTATCTACATTTTGTAGATAGAGAAACTGAGGCACAAGAAGTTACCCAAATCGCCCAAAGTCACACAGCTCTGAAGTAGAGGAGCTGGCATTTCTTTTTATTATGTTGTTAGCCAACATATAGTACATCATTAGTTTTTGATGTAGTGTTCAATGATTCATTAGTTGCGTATAACACCCAGTGCTCATCACAACATGTGCCCTCCTTAATGCCCATCACCCGGCTACCCCAGCCCCCACGACCCTCCCTTCTCTAACCCTGATTGTTTTCTGGAGTCCAGAGTCTCTCATGGTTTGTCTCCTTCTCTGATTTCTTCCCATTCAGTTTTCCCTCCCTTCCCCTATGATCCTCCG
This sequence comes from Mirounga angustirostris, assembly GCF_029215605.1. Classification (NCBI taxonomy): domain Eukaryota; kingdom Metazoa; phylum Chordata; class Mammalia; order Carnivora; family Phocidae; genus Mirounga; species Mirounga angustirostris. The sequence continues at coordinate 95,756,227 of NW_026991711.1, read as the reverse complement.
TGCTATTCCTTCTGTCCCACATATGAGTGAAACCATATGATAATTGTCTTTCTCTGCTTGACTTATTTCACTTAGCATAATCCCCTCCAGTTCCATCCATGTCGCTGCAAATGGTGGGTATTCATCCTTTTTGATGGCTGAGTAATATCCCATTGTGTTTATGGACCACATCTTCTTTATCCATTCATCTGTTGAAGGACATCTTGGCTCCTCAAGATGTTAAAAATAGAGCTATCGTATGACTCAGCAGTTGCACTACTGGATGTTTACCCCAAAGATACAGATGTAGGGAAAAGAAGGGGCAGCTGCACCCCAGCGTTCATAGCAGTGATGTCCACAATAGCCAAACTGTGGAAGGAGCTGGCATTTGAATCCAGGCATTCCAGCTCTTGGGTCTACTTCCTGATCCACTAGCTATCTCCTTTTTATAAACACCCACAGGAAAAAAATAATCCTTCTGGATTTCAGTAGTTGGACAAGCCATTGTTCTGAACAGATAATTTTCTTAGAAGTTTCAGACATTGATTCTTATAACCAAACTTCAGCCCTCTTGACTGAGCCTTTAGTGGAGCTCAGAGGTATCAAATCAGCTTGCAAGAGGCCCTCCCGTAATCCCTACAAAATCTGAGGCTCCTGCAACCCTATCCTTTTTTTTACTGTGACAAGTTTACAACATCCCATGACCTTCCACGCTATGCACGTGGTGGGAGGAGAGCCCCTCCATCGCCCACCACAGAGGCCTCACTCCTTCTTCTCTGCATTCCCAACTCTCTACACAGATCAGGCGTCAGGAATCTCTCCCTCTGCTGACCCATAGCATCCACCCTCTGGTGCTCAGAAGGCAAAAGCACCCATGGGCCCCAGAGAAGCCCACACAAGCCCAACAGAAGAGACAGAGGAGAGGAGACAAAGGGCAGAGCAGCAGGCACAGGGCAGGAGTCAGGCCAGGCAGAGGTCCTGGCCAATCAAGGGAGCCCAGTAACAGGCAGGAGTTTGAATCCGGGCAGGAAGTGATGTCATTGTAGGATCTGGCAGCTGACACTGGAATTCAGGGGCAAAACCCCCAAGTCCTCAAGAGGATAAACGGAGGAAGAGGAACTGAGTTTTTCTCACTGAAGTGGGTGCCTTGTCTTGTCCAGTTTATTATCAAAGCATATGAATCGTCCCTCAATCTGGAAAAGGAAATACCCACAGATTTTGGTGGGGATTATAACAAGCTTTGAACTCACAGAGCAATCTGAGGTAGGAACTGAGACACAGTAGGAATGACATAAAAAGGGAAATGAGTGGGCTCTGGGGCCCATGAGTGCTCCCCACTGGGCAGCGAAATAGAGTTGGCCAGGGAGTGAGGTTCTTGTGAGAGGGGCATTGAGAGGGTATATGTTGGTCCTAGAAGTGGGGGACATTCACCAAAAAATTGAAGGCAAGTGTTTTGGCCAGTCATATGGTCCTTGTAGCTCTGAGCACTGTCTTGGGAGGTTCCTAGAAGCTCAGAGCCACTGTAACCTTGGGCTTGTGTCCTGCAGTAGACACCACCTGGTCACACAGAGGTTCAGGGAGTGTCTGTACCCCTCCCCCAAGAAAGCTTTGACCCCACTTTGCACATCCTGGACCCCTCTTATTGCCCTCTCTCTTTAGGTCATTCAAATTAAGAAGTTACCTCAGTAGCTCAGGCCCCGGCTGAGGGACGTGGGTGTTGGCCACACCTACGTGGACGCCGAGGTCATGGGTCCTGATCAGCTGCAAGAGATTCCTATTGCAAATGTGCGTGCAAATGAGCCAGGAACCCAGGTGCTGGAACTGAGGTGAGTGAACAAAGCAACAGTTTCATAACTGAAAGCAGGAGACCAGGCAGAAATCAGAAGGGTAGCTAAACCAAGAGGTGACAACCAAGAGGTGACAAACAATGAAGCTAAGGCATCTGGGACTCTCTATTCCCAAGACAGTGTTCTCTATTCAGCCTGTCTCTTACATCCCCCAGGGATATTTATTTTTTAAAATATTACATGCCAGATCCCATTCCCATAGAGTCTAATTGGTCAGCCTGGGGGTGGGTTCTTGTCTTGGATTTTTTTTTTAAGCACCCATATAATTCTAATATGCTGCTGGGATTGAGAACCACCACTATACCAAGCCTGTTTGGATGCTCTGCCTACTGGTGGGGTTTAAGAAGACCTGGCTAGACTGACAAACAACCTTGGGGTCTGGTTTTTATGAGCACAGAACATATGCTCCTCTCCTCCTTCCCTCTTATCCAAGTTGCAATTTTACATTTCTGAGATTATTTGAATAACGTCTTCCTCTTCAACTGGACTATGAACTCCCCAAGGTAAGAACTTGTCTGTCACTTCAAACATATAAAGCAAACAAACAGAAAAAAGGACAGAACTAAAAGGAGAACTAGAACTAGAAATATTAACATAACTCTTTAACAAATCAAAAAACAAAGAAGAAAAATATCATACGGTATACTGATGGGTTAAAAGGCATAATTAACAAGTATAACTAGATAATATGTTGGCTTCCATCAACAAATAAAGAGCTGACCAGACTGAGAATCAAAAACTCTCCTTAAATCTGTAAGAGAGGGGAGAACACAGAGCAAACCAATATTGCCCCCAAGATTAGAGAGACAGAAGGTGGCCCAAAGTGTCAAGGCATACTGGAGCAGAGACTCACACGCAGGAAAACCCGAACTATAGTTGACAAATTGTTGAAAGCTCAGTGTGGACAGCTGTGAGTTGAAAAATTTCAGAGGGACCAAATCATAGGGGTGTCCTCACATTTTTGTGAGTTTTATCTCCAGTTGCTGAACCAAGTTCTCACAGTAAATATCAGGGAAAAATTCCCCCATGCTTCCAGCAGGGGGAGGGAAAAAGGAATTATTTTAAAATACAGTGAATATGGGCAGTCTACGGCTAATCACAAGAAGCTTATCAATTCATGCTTGGCCAGGGGTTAAATCAATTCTCAGAAAAATGATGACGAAACCATGGAATGATTTCCTCCTACATAGACTCCCAAAACACACGGGCTACCTAGGATGTGTGTAGATTTATTTGCTGAATTCCCTTATCTTATCTCAATAACATTTTCCCCTAACCAGGAAACCCCCAGCTGTCTCTTTGCCAGTAACTATGCATCCCATGCCTGATATGGTCATTATATTACTCTCCTTCAGTTTTCAAATGAAAAAAAAATACCATGTTAAAAATTGCATTAGTCAGATTTATACCTTCAGTCATGCTGGGATAGCTAGTATCAGATTAATTTTCTTGCTAAAAATAATTATAAAAACAGAATATAATTTGAAAAAAAATGCTTGAAGCCATTAAACAATGACAAGGAAAGCCAGGATTTAAGGGACAAAGATACAGAAGAAAATAGAAATGCTTTGTGTTGAGTGTTATGGATTGAATTGTATCTCCCCCAAAATTTCAACGTTGAAGTCCTAAATCCCAGTCTCTCTGAACATGACCTTATTTAGAAATAGGGTCTTGCAGATGTAATTTTAAGGTGAGATCATACTGGAGTGGGTTATGTCCCTAATCCAATATGATTATGTACTTATAAAAAAGGGGGAATTTGGACACAGAAACAGAGATGCAGGAAACCATGTAAGATTGGACATATGCTTCCACAAGTCAAGGAACTACCAAAATTTAAGAGCGAGTTCTAGAACATATCCTTCCCTAGCACCTTCAGAGAGAGCAAGACCCTGCCAATACCTTAATCTCAGACATCTAGTTCCCAGAGCTTGAGACAATAAATTTCCATTGGGTAAGCAACCCAGTTTGTGGTACTTTGTTATAGCAGCTGTAGCAAACTAATACATTGAGTTTGATATTTTGTATACAATTTCCTAATGAGTCATTTGTCAACATATAAGTTACATGTTGAGAAGCCAAGCAGGAACTGAAAAGCTAACAACTAAAGAGAGATTTCCATGGAGTTATAGTGCTGGGGGGTCAAAACCTGATCTTAGCACCTACTAAAGTGGAAGGGTCTTGTTAAGCAAGCTAGGACCCAGCAATTGTACTCCTGGGTATTTATCCCAAAGACACAGATGTAGTGAAAAGAAGGGCCATATGCACCCCAATGTTCATAGCAGCAATGTCTGCAATAGCCAAACTGTGGAAAGAGCCGAGATGCCCTTCAACACATGAATGGATAAAGAAGATGTGGTCCATACATACAATGGAAGATTACTCAGCCATCAGAAAAGATGAATACCCAACTTTTACATCAACATGGATGGGACTGGAGGAGATTATGTTAAGTGAAATAAGTCAAGCAGAGAAAGTCAATTATCATATGGTTTCACTTATTTGTGGAACATAAGGAATAGCATGGAGGACATTAGGAGAAGGAAGGGAAAAATGAAGGGGGGGGGAATCGGAGGGAGAGATGAACCATGAGAGACTATGGACTCTGAGAAACAAACAGGGTTTTAGAGGGGAGGGGGGATTGGTTAGCCTGGTGATGGGTATTAAGAAGGGCACGTACTGCATGGAGCACTGGGTGTTATATGAAAACAATGGATCGTGGATCACCACATCAAAAACTAATGATGTATTGTATGGTGACTAGCATAACGTAATAAAATTAAAATAAATAAATAGCAAGGATATTAAATTAAAAAAAAAGATTCAGGAATTAGGAGAAAATGGAAATATACCAGCATTGACTGGATCAAGGTAATATGGCTATAGTCTAACTGCTTATCAGGAGCAAATTAAATGCTGGAGGAAGATAACTTGCCCAAACCTCTACACTTTATCTTATATAAGCCAGCCTAGACACAGACCCATAGGTGCTTTGGATAATGTAGATATCAGATCAGGACTTTACAATATCTAAGATTAATTTACTAAAAGAAAATTTGGTAAATTTCATCACAGAATTGGACTCTATCTATAAAAAATCAAATAAAAATAAAATTACTGAAAGAAAAATGGAATAGACAAAGTTAATAATTACATCATGCAAAAGGCAGAATTAATAAACTAGAAGATAGATCAAGAGGAAATATCCAGGTGGAAGCCCATAGAGATAAAAGAACAGAAAATGCAGACATTTCCATTAGAGACATATAGAATATGATAGAGAAATCTACCATTTATGCAACTGGAGTTCCCCCACCTCCCCAGGAAAAGAGAGAGGGGGACAAAAGTAATATTTGAAGAGATACTGACCAAACATTTTCCAAAACTATTGAAAGACATTCAGCCACACATTCAAGTAACTTTAAGAATCTCAAACATATTACATGAAAAGAAAACCACAATTAGGCACTTCATTTTCAAACACTGAAAACCAAAAGAGAAAAACTTGAAGGTATTCAGATGAAGATATCAGCATGATGATATCCTGTAAATGGATACACATAGATGGATATACAGAGAAATATTTATAGATGTGTGTATATATACACAGGTTAATGTGCATACACATGTTTTCTTGCTCTGTCAGCTGAGAGAAGCAAAAACTCCATTAATAATGAGCACAACTAGCACCCAGATCTTGGTTTCTGATAAAATCCACCAATACAAGGAATGATGTATCCTTGAAGAAATGGCTGATTCTTGGGACTGTGGTTGGGAATATGCAAGATGAGCCTGGAGTATCTTGTAGGCCAAAAATTAAGGAAGTGCTAAAAAAAATAAGCTTACATTAATGATGGCAAAGGAACATAGGAACACAGGAGCCAACTGAAAAGGCAACCAACAGCCAAAGCTGGAACAAGTTAAGCAAAAAGTAAATTAGTGTTGGATTATAACAGAGTATAAAATATCTGCGAGTTCATACTAACATAAATAAATGATCAAATATGGTGCCTGGATGGCTCAGTTGGTTAAGCATCTGCCTTTGGCTCAGGTCATGATCCCAGGGTCCTGGAATCAAGCCCCACATTGGGCTCCCTGCTCAGTGGGGAGTCTGCTTCTCCCTCTCACTCTGGCCCTGCTCATGCTCTCTCTCTCTCAAATACATAAATAAAATCTTTTAAAAATAAATGATTAAATAAATAGATGGATAGATAAATAGGGGATAAAAGACAAATCTGTGCATATTTGTGCAAATGTGTACAGAATTGCAAATAATTCATGTAGGTGCTCCAAGCTCAAAGGCATGGAGCATAACTCTCCGCTCCTTAAGTGTGGGCTGTCATTAGTGACTTTCTTCCAAAAAATACAAAATAAAAGAGGAATCTGACAAACATTTCCTCAGCCAGGTCATCAACAATGATTTCATGCTGATAACATGTACCCTTGATATGATGTGATAAGAATGGCACTTTACCTCTGTGGTCTTTCTCCCCAAAACCCACAATTCAAGAAAGAGAACAAAGACTGGAGGAAAAAAAAAAACAGAATATCCAAGGACTGTGGGACAACTACTAAAGGTATGATATACATGTGATGGGAATACCAGAAGGAGAAGAAAGAGAGAAAGGAACAGAAGAAATATTGAAACAATAATGACTTTGAATTTTCCTGTACTAATATCAGACACCAAACCACAGAACCAAAAATCTCAAAGAATACCAAACAGTATAAATGCCAATAACATATAGAACACTGGATGTAATAACTGAAAACTAAACATTCTTTTAAGTAGATGTGAAATATCTACCAAAATTGACTATACATCGGGCCATAAAGAAAGTATTAACAAATACCCAAGGATTGAAATCATACAGGGTATGTTATCTGACAATGGATCTAAGCAAGAAATCAGAGACAAAGAGTAACTCAAAAATCCTCCAAATGTTTTTAAATGAAGCAATATGTTTCTAAATAATCAATGGATCAAAGAATAAATCACAATACATATTAGAATATATTTTGAAGTGACTTTTAATCAAAAGATTACATATCAGTTTTGTGGGATGAAGCTGATGCAGTGCTTAGAGGGAAATGTATAGCCTTAAATGCATATATTAGCAAATGAGAATGAAAAACAATGATCTAAGTACCCATCTCAAGGAACTGCTATTTTGCTTAGTTCAAGTTAATAAACATAGCAATTGAATCCACAGAAACTATAACAAAGGAAATAACAGAAGAGCAGAAATTAATGAAGTCAAAAGCCAACATATAATGGAGAGCATCAACAAAGTCAAATTAAAATGATTTGCTAATAAATCCCTAGCAAGATGACCAAAAAAAATATTAGAAGACAAAATATCAGAAATGAAAAAGGGATTGTAACTACAGAGTCTACAGGCATCAAAAATTATGTAAACACTATAAGCAACTTTATGTCAATAAATCTAAGCTAAGTTAAGGATGTCTATCATCACTTATATCAGGATTGTACCAGAGGTCCTTACTAACTTAATAAGTTAAGGAAATAAATAAATAAATAAATAAATAAATAAATAAATAAATAAATAAATAAATATTAGAAAGGGAGAAATTCAACTTACCGTATTTGCAGGTGATGTATTTTGTGCATAGAAAACCCCAAAGCAGGTAGAAATAAATTATTAGAATTCTAAGTAAATAAGTAAAGAACAATTTTGGATATAGAGTCAATAAAAATAAGTTCTATCCTTCTATAGAGACATAGATAATTAGAAAATGAAATTTTAAAATGAAACCATTTACAATAACATCAAATCCATTAACTACATAGGATGAAATTTAGCCAAAGTTGTACAAGACCTCTGCACAAGAACTACATGACCTATATGAACTATATATACTGAGAGAAAGTAAAGAAGACCCAGGTAAACAAAGGGATATAGTACGCTCACAGGTTGGCAGGGGAATATTTTACAAATGTCGACTCTTCCCACATTGATGTCTCTATTCAAGGCAACCTGAATAAAATTTCCAGCAAGTTTTTTCTGGACATTGACAAACTTACTTTAAATTTTATCAAGAGAAGCAAAATGTCAATAGTAGTAAGTCAGTTTTAAAGAAAACAGAATAGAATTGGAGGACTGATCAAGACTTTTAGACAAGAACAGCAATTAAAACAGTGTGCAACTGATACAAGAACAAACAGACCAATGGAACAGAATAGAAAATCCAATATCAGACTTATGTATATAATATCATATGTGCCACTGAAAAGCAGTGAAGAAAGAATAGCATTTCCAATAACTGATGCCTGATCAATTGGTTATTCCTATGGAAAAAAAATTGAACTTCACCTCTAGATCACACCATATGTGGAAATCAATTCCAGATAGATTATAGATTTAAATGTGAAAAGTAAGGGGTGCTTGGGTGGCTCAGTTGGTTAAGTGACTGCCTTCGGCTCAGGTCATGATCCTGGAGTCCCAGGATTGAGTTCCGCATCGACTCCCTGCTCAGCAGGGATTCTGCTTCCCCTCTGACCCTCCCCCCTCTCACGTGCTCTCTCTCTCTCTCTCATTCTCGCTCTCTCAAATGAATAAATAAATAAAATCTTTAAAAAAATGTGAAAAGTAAAACAATAAAGTTTCCAGAAGATAATGTAGGAGAATATCTTTATAGCTTTGGCTGAGATACATAAAGATATCCTAAACAGTATATATAAAGAAAAATCACAAAGGAAAACACTGATAAACTGAACTTTGTTAAAACTAAGAACTAATGTTCATCAAAAGATATGATTAAAACAGTGAAAAGGAAACTATAGAGAAGAAATTTGCATAACATGTATCTGATAAAGGACCAGAATATGCAAAGAACCCCTATGAATCAGTTACAAAATATAGACAATCCAATAAAAAAATGGGCAAAACATTTGAATAGGTATTCTTTTGCAGTAACTACTAAAAGTGAAGTTTTGCATACCTTTGCACCTAGAAATTGCATTCTCTTGCCTAAACTCAGCTGCCAGAATCTTGTCCTGGGTCACAAAGAAACATTTTCTTATCTAGCCTCAAATGAGGCTTGATACATCAACTGTTGAGAGTGTCATAGAGGGTATATTAGGATTTTTAAAATCAAAATCAAACTGCTTAAGTATGAAAAAATAAGTATTTTATATAACAGGAAAGAAAATCCAAGAGTAGAAATAGTTTCAGATAATGTTTGACCCCAGAACTTAAATGATGTCATTTAAGACCTAGTTACTCTCTCTTTTGACTCTGTCACCATATGGGTTTTATTCTCAGGCACCATGTAGTGGTAAAATAGTGCCCATAGCTCTCATCCTACTTCTTTCCAGGTTCAAATCCAGCTAAAAACTGAATACTTTTCCACGTTGCTATATCATAAGTTGCAAAATTCACTCTAATTACAATTTGAGTTGTGTGTTAACATTGAAACAATAACCATGGGTCAAGACAATGGAATTACACTGATTGGTTAGGCTGGGTCACGTGCTCATCCCTGAACCAATCCCTGTGGCTGGCGAATGCAAAGTGTTGTCTGGCCAGTCATGAGTTATGCTCTCCTTACCTAGAATCAGGATCCTCACCAGATCCATATGGACTGAGCTAGGAGTGGACAAAGGAACTTTGAGATGTTGTTCCCAGAAGAAATGGGTGATAAATGCTGAACATTTTAAAACCACAAACATGCCAGATGGTTATTTTGTGAGCCTGAGTTTCAGAGAGTAAGGTGACAGATCCACAGTGTCAGAGATGGAACATAAGAACAAAAAGCGTCAGCTAAAAAAGCTTAAGAAAAGTGGGGTTTTCCTAAAGGCTGTGAAGATGCAGACAGGCCCCGAGACCTGAATTTTGTCAGGCATTCTTTCCCCAAGTTCTGGCTGGCTCCAAGGCCAGGGAAGGGAGGTACCTCATGCTGGGGGAACAGGTTGCCAGACAGTCTCCTAAGGTATCTGGATGCAATCCCACATGGCCTTCATGGGGGAAGGCTGGGATCCTGACTAGGAGCCAGGAATCTGGTGGCCTGGCCGGGCCTAGGTGTCCAGGATTGGCAGGAGGTGCCTTCTGCACACTATCTCTCCATAGCACCATCTGCAGCTGCCGTCTGCATTTGGCCCAAAGACAGTGTTGCCAATCACTTCAGGGGATTGCTTGGCCTTCTGTAAGCAAGACTTGGGAAAGGCCAAATTTGACACTTGGCTGCTCTCCTTGAAGTTAAATGACCCGGCTTAGGTCAAGAAACATGAAGCAAGAAAAAAGAAAAAAGCATAGCATGTTGCCTGAGAGAATGCAGCCCTATAAGATGGCAGACCAGAAAGTACAGGCCGAGGAAATGGATAAAGGAGGCAGGGCAAGGATCTATGGCCTTGGAGTCCCTAAAAGATGCTCTAGCTAGTTTGAGGATTTTGTTTTTAAGAAACCATGAAGCCCAGAATGAGGGCAAGACAGAAAAGAAACAGGGGGTTTATTCTTCTAATTTCTCTTCCTAAAAATCAAAGGCACAAGTAAGTAAGCAAAGTCAGTCAGTCAGTGAGGGGCTCACTAGTTGACTATGACTGGCCTGAACAGCGTCTGGTCCTTCTTTATTACCAGGTGGGGGCCACAGCAGTGGTAGACTTAGTGAGGAAGGATCCACTCTTATCATTGTCACAAAAACAGGGTGGGGACAAAAAGTTGTGATCTGGGGGAATACTAGAGCCTTAGGAGAGCAGGGAGGAGGGGAGACACACAGGCAAATCCAAGGCTCCAGCCCAGTGAGTTTTTTCAGCTTGCTCTACTCCACGCCCTCACCCATCTAGGCCCTAAACTAAAAGGATACTCACTGCAGCCCCCATCAGCGGAGAGATGCAAGCATAATCTCTCACCCTGGCACAATGCATTGAGGAAACTGCCAACCTTCAGCTACTTTTCTGAATTTCTCACTCCTCATGTTTGGCCTGCAAGCCTTCTAACTTCCCCGGAGACTGTCATGATCTCCTGACCATGGCCTTGCTTCTCCATGTAGCTCTCACAGCTTCTGTGTCCGAGATTAATGTATCCTCCAGAAGACACTCTTAGCCCCTTTCTCAAGTTGACCCTGGAGAAGGTAAAGCCATCTTGCCTTATGGCCAACTCCAGCCCTAGGGTGAACCCAGATGCTGATATCCAATATCCAATATCCAATTTGATAAGGAATCAAGTAGCTATGTTGGTGGGAGAGGTGAGACAAATGGGCAAATATAACTTTAACTGAAAGCCAGGTGGATTCACTGTCAAAACTGAAGTCGGTCAGATTAAAGGGCAGGTAGGACATCATCCAGAGTCAAGACTCTCTCTGCCCCCACTCCTCTGAATTCCCAAGGAAGACCCTCCAAGACAGCTCAAAAAGAGGCTCCTTCCTCAAAATAACCCCAGAGAAGTGGCAGGCATGAACTATAGTCCCCAAAATCTAAGTGTGACAAAGGCACTACTTAGGGAAGCCCCAGGTGCCAAGGCCATTCTATGCTGAAGATGATCATCAAACAGTGATTCCCTATAGTCTGCCATGAGATCATTAACAAGTAAATGATGCAGTGTTTGGTTTTCTTCCATTAAACAAATACCATACAAGCATTCTTGAAACTTTCAGGGACACTGTAAAAAAAGATCCCCATGCCCAGTGGGAGGCTGGATAAAATTATGTCAAAGGTTCTTTATCAGCTCTCGGTCTGTTTCTTGGGTTGCTCGTTGGCTGGGTGATCAGAAACTGCCCCATCATCTCTCCCAATCTCAACCCTTTCATTGGCAAACTGGTGAGAATCTCACCTACTCTATCAGCCTGAAAATTTTTGCAAAGATGTGCAAAGAGATTTGTAGAGGACTAAACTTTATATAGAGTTGGAAAACTATGTTGATTGTTAAAAGCTTTTGACAAAATTCCTCCCTGGGGAAAATTTGGTCAGGGAGTGGAGAAAGGAAGCAAAAAGCACATACGAAAGTGTGGTGTGTGATGAAATGAGAACATTTGAAGGTGCTTGGGCAGCCTCAGAGAGGGAAGAGAGGATGCCTGGAACCAAGAAAGACAAGGGAGAAACCAAGAGGTTTCGGTAAGAACAGAAGGGCAGAGAAGACCTGCCACCTTGGGAAAAGCCTAGTACAGGAGATGAAGAAACCCCAGAAAGTAGGTCCCATAGGTAGAAAAGGCTGAGGACTTCCCACATTAAAGCTGGAGGTTCATTTTGAGTTGCGAAATAACCTCCCTCCATTCCTCTAAATCTGTTTCACACAACTTCCTTGTGCAGGAAACATTTAGGGGGAAACAGCAGAGTTTTGTTCCCCATTTGGGGTGACTCAGGTTAGAGGGGAAAAAAAGAGCCCCAGAAGGAAAGATAATTGAGATCTCAGGAGCAAAAGGAAGGCAGAACAAAAGCTGAAAACAAAAAATTAAACCCCTCAAAATTCATGAAAATTTTGGGAGGACATTGGCTCTAATAATAAATGTGATAGAGGCTTGAAACAGTTTTATTTTGACTGTTAATTATTATCCTTATGGTGGCTTTCAAGATAAGAGTGCTTGGTACTCATATATCCTTTAGCTTGAGGGTTTAGAAAGGCTCTAAAAGTATTTTGGTTGGCTGAAACACAGACCTGAAAGTAATCTACATTAAATGAACTGAAGTGCCAGAATAGTCTTGGTATACTGTAGAGACAGGCATCCAAAGGCTTAGGGAGAGTGGAATGGTAGAGTGGATTTCATTATGTAAGACCTCCTCCACCCTGAAAGGGCTCAGAGGACACACATTTACCATAACTATGAATATGTGAGGGGATCTGATCTCCAGCATCCTTGAAGAACTTTGTGGTTGTTCTTCTCATAGGTCCAGTGAGCATTGCTACCACTGAACTGGGATGCTTAAATGCAACGGAGATCATTGGAACCCAGAGTGACAGGGGACAAGTGGCAGCACTTAATTACCAAAGGCAATGTGGGTGTGGCTACTGTAATGGACAACAGTGTCAACGTAGTAATCAGAGCAGGCTGATTTGCAGAGACCTACAATATTGGTTAGTTATCTTCATATCCTTAGAGAGGAAATAGAGAGGCACTCTATGTAATTTTTACTTGACCTATATAAGTGGAAGAGTTCCAGATAGAATAAACAGAAGTCTAGTGTGAGTCATCAAAACAGAGGGTCACAGCACCTCAATCAAATTCTAGACTTGAGCAGTTTGTAGACCCAGAACCCACTGAATGAAAGTGTTCTCTTGATGGAGGACCTCTAATACACTATCAGAAATTGATGCTGTTAATTTTTCTCCCAGTCTACCTCAAAAGGACCTATGTTTGATACTATATGAATGTGAATGTGCACTGGGGAAAGAGAAATATTCAACCTTCTGAGGACTATCAGGCACTGGCTCTGGACTGACACTAATTCCTGGAGACTCAAAATGTCACTGCAGGCCACAAATCAGAGTAGAGCTTTACAAAGGTCAGGTGATCAATAGTGATTTAGCTCATCCATCTCAGAGTGGGTCTAGTAGGTCCCTGAGCCCATCCCATGGTTATTTCCTCAGTTCTCACATGCCTAATTGGAATAGATATATTCATACTTCCAGAACCAACTGATAGAATCTCAGATTGGTTCCCTGACCTCCAGAGTGAGGGCTATTATAGTAAAGAAGGTCAAGTGGAAGCCACTAGAACCCTACCTACACAGTAGTAAAGCAAAAGCAATACTGCATTCCTGGAAGGGTTGCAGAGATTATCGACACCATCAATGACTTGAAAGATGCAGGGGTGGTGATTCACACCACATTCCCATTCTCCTCTCCTATTTCACCTGTTCAGAAGACAGATAGATCTTGGAGTATGGCCATGGATTATCATAAACTTAATCAGATGGTTAGTCCAATTGCAGCTGCTGTTCCAGGTGAGGTGGTGTTGCTTGAATAAATTAACCCATCCCCTGGTACTTGGTATGCAGCTATTGATAAGGCAAATGTTTTTTTTCTTGAAAACTGTTAGCAAGGATCACTAAAAGCAGTTTGCTTTCAACTGGTAAGGCTAGCAATACACCATCACTGTCTTATCTCAAGGGTATGTCAACTCTCCAGTCCTATGCATAATTTAGTCCATAGAGACCTTGATTACTTTTCACATTCACCAGACACCACACTGGCCCATTACATTGAAATATTATGCTAATAGACCTGACTGAGCAGGAAATAGAAACTACTCTAAATATATTAAGACATTTGTATGTCAAAGGAAATAAATCAGACAAAAATTACCTAGGTGAAATTTCTAAGAGTCCAGTGGTAGGAGGCATGTCAAGATATCCTTTCTAAGGTGAAAGATGAGTTGTATCTGGACACTCCTACTACCAAAAAAGAGGCACAATGCATGGTGAGCCTCTTTGGATTTTGGAGGCAACACATTTCTCATTTGGGTGTGCTAATTCCAGCCCATTTACCAAGTCACGTGAAAAGCTGATAACTTTGACTAGGGTCCAGAAGAAACAAGGCTGTTGCACAAGCTTCTCTGCCACTTGATCCAGCAAATCCTATGGGGCTTGAAGTATCAGTGGCAAATAAAATGGCTGTTTGGGGCTTTGAAGATTAGCTGCAAAGTCCTGCCATCCTGTCGATAACTACTCTCCTTTTGAGAAACAGTGTTTGGCTTGCTACTGGGATTTAATAGTGACTGAACACTTAATCATATGATCTGAGCTGCCCATCATGAACTGACCCACCAAACCATACAGCTGGTCATGCACAAGAACACCCTATTATCAAATGGAAGTTGTATATGTGAGATTGGGCTCAAGCAGAGCTAGAAGGCACAAGTAAGTTATAAGAGGAAATGGCCCAAATATCCATGGCTATGATTCCTACAACCTTCTCTAACCCAGACTGCATATATGGCCTCATGGAATATTCCTATGACTGAATGACTAAGGAAAAGAAAATTCTGCTTGGTTAATAGTTGGTTCTACCTCTTACTCAGGCAGTACCTGAAAGTGGACAGTTACAAAACTATAGTCCCTTTGTGGGACACCCCTGAAGGGCTGTGTCTCATTTTCAAAGAGACAGGCAGAATTTTAAGCAGTGCACCTGACTGTTCATAGGAAGGAGAAATGGCCAGAGGTACCAGTCCGTACTTATTTATGTTCTTCAGCCAATGGTTTTGTTGGATGGTCATGGACCTGGAGGAAATGTGATTAGAAAATTGGCAACAAGCAGATCTAGGGAAGAGGGATATTAATAGACTTCTCTGAATAGGCAAAGAATGAGGAGACATTTGTGTCCCATGTGAATGCTCACCAAAGTGTGACCTTGGCAGAGAAAAATTTTAGTAATTAAATGGATAGGCCCATTCTGTGGATGTCAGTCAGCCTCTTTGCCCAGCCATTCCTGCTGTTGCCCAGTGGCCAAAAAGTGGCCATAATTGAAGGGATGGAGGTTATGCAAGGACTCAGTAACATGGACTTCCACTCACTAAGGACAATCTGGCTATAGTTGTGTGCCAAATTTTCCAGCAGCAGAGACCAACACTGAGTCCCCAGTATGACACCATTCCCTAGGATAATCATCCAACTACCTGTTGGCAGATTGATTACATTGGACTGCTTCTATCATGTAAGGGAGAGCCCTTTGTTCTAACTATAATACACATTTACTCCAGATATAGATTTGCCTTTCCTTCATGTGATACTTCTTCCAGATGTACTATCCATGGGCTGACTCAATGCCTAATCCACCATCATGATATTTTATTCATTGTTACTTCTTGTAAAAGAAGTCACTTCCCAGAAAATGAAGTATAGCAATGGGCCCATACCCATGGAATTCTCTAGTTTTAACATGTTCCCCAATATCCTGAAGCAACTGACTTGATAGAATGGAGGAATGGCCTTATGAAGACTCAGTTGTAGTGCAATGTAAGTGGTAGGTGGCAATATAAGTGAGGCTTGGGTAATGTCCTGCAAGAGGCTGGATATGTTCTAAATCAGCATCAAATATGTCATGCCCTGTCTCCCATACCTAGTATTTCATGGGTCCAGAAATTAAGAGGTAGAGGTGGGAGTGGCTTCACTCACCATTACCCCTAGTCATTTACTAGCAGAACTTTTGCTTCCCACCCCCGATGATCTTACACTCTTCTGGTCTAGAGGTTTTAGTTCCAAAGGGAGGAATGCTTCCAGCAGGAGATGCAACAGTGATCCCATTAAACTGGAAGTTGAGATTGCCACCTAACTACTTTGGGTTTCTCATGCCTCTCTTCTCCACAGGGAAAGAAGATAGTTATAGCCATGACCAGTTGCAGAAATCAGGACTATAATAGTTACGAGTATTTATTCCTTATTTTGTTATAAATATGCTTCTCTATATACTAACAAAAATTTTTGTTTTCTTCTTCTATTGTCCCCTTATCATCTAACATAGGATAATACTAATGGTAGTTAGCCTTGTATCACAGTATTTAAATTATAAAATATCAGAGGAGAAAAATGAACATTTTCCAAGGACTTTGCATGGTCTCCTGAGGAAAAGGTTAGCATGTTTTGGTTGTATGCAGAGTAGTTGTCTCATTTTACGTGTAAGTATCACTTTGCTATTACCTTTATTTGGAAATGAATACTGGTTTAAGAAGATCTGTATGGATGCCAAGTTGACGAGGAGTAGACTGTGATGATCAGTTTAGTCTATCAACTTGACAAGGCTGTAGTCATGAGTCAATCAAGCACTAATCTAGGTATTGCTGTGAGGGTATTTTATAGATGTGACTAAAGTCCATTATCAGTTGATGTTAAATAAGGTAGATTATCCTAGATAATCTGGGTGGGCCTGAC
The DNA here is from genome assembly GCF_029215605.1 of Mirounga angustirostris. NCBI lineage: Eukaryota > Metazoa > Chordata > Mammalia > Carnivora > Phocidae > Mirounga > Mirounga angustirostris. Next base: position 95,739,583 of record NW_026991711.1, on the reverse strand, counting down.
TCAATCAGCCGAAAGACCTTAAGAGCAAAACTGAGGAAGAAAGAAGAAATTCTACCTGTGGATAAGTAGCTCCAGCTCTTGCCTGACAGTTCTAGCCTGCCCTTCTTGATGTCCTGCCTTATGGACTTTATACTTGCCTTGTCAAACCTCACAATTATGGAGGCTAGTTCCTTATAATGAATCTCCTAATATACACCTACTTATCTTCTTCTTCATATTATTCCTTTACTATGTGGTCCAGGCTAGAATTGATTGCTTCCTCCAATCAAACAAATAATTAACCAGAAAAGCTACAGTCTTTATCTGAAGCTGTCTAATTCAAACTTTTTAACAATAATCCAACTGCTAATTTTAAGAAGGATTTTTTTTCTTCCAATAGTTTCTGGAAAACATCTGCCTCTAATCATTTAAAATGAGGGCAGCTCTTCTGTATTTGCAGGGTTCTTTCTGTATGTGTCCTCTACCTGATGCTTTTTGGGCTGTTATAATAATAGCTTGCACTCTTAGATATACTTGTTGGTTAATCTTTACAACAACCTCATGGGGTATATACATGTAATTAACTCCTACTGTACAGATGAAGGAATAGGCACACAGACAAGTTCAAGGAACTTGTCCACAATCACATGGCTAGACAGTGGCAAAGCCAGGCTTCGAACCCCAGCAATGTGGCTCCAGAGTCTGTGTCCTTGACCACTGTATCACACTGCCTCTCATTACCAAGCCTGCATCATCTGTCTGGAAGGACAATCGTTCTGTGGCTAAACAGAAGCCTGGGTAATGGGATGGGTTCTCTGTGTCAGCAAATGATAGTACATGATTGTAACTTGTCTGGGAAAACCTGGACAGGGTAGACTGGGAAGAACTTATCCACTCCCTGCTGGTGCTTGGCCTCCTTCTGTCGAGGTGGGAGAGAGTTCAAACCACAAAGTCTCTGTACATTTTCCTGAGACAATTTGCTGAAAACTGTCTTGTTTTTGCAAACACAAGTTATCTGCAGAAGGTAGCACAGCTCAGGTCTCAATTACTGAGATGGAAGCCACTCAAGATTCTGAATATCTGGAGTTCACCAAAGATCTATTCCCACTGAAGCCTGCATGCCCACAAGGTAGAGGGATCCATGAGAAAGGATTGGGCTCTGTCCATGGTATCTCTGGGGGTTTTGTGACTTTGGGGATAAGGGAGGGAAGGAGGGAGAAGAACCCCATAGCCTCCAAACACTGGCCTATGGCCTGGCAGCCAGGCCCGGATCTCAGATAATATGGAGGCTCTCCAACACTCATCTACACAACTATTTCTCCCCTGTAGGAACCCAGTGGCCTAAGCTCACTACTCATTTCCATGAAGCGTGCTCTCTAGAAAGGTCCATAGGGCACCCACTATAAGGAACCCACCTTCCTCCTGAAGGTTGATTTGCAGCCTAATCCTCATACCGTGACACCATAGATGGTTGTCCCAGATGACAGGATTTCAGAAACCCAGGAGCAAATTGAGAACACTTTCATGTGGCAAAAAATCATTCCCTGGGTGCTCCCTTGCTCCACACGGGTATTTGCCTTATCTAGCCAGGCCATCATTCTCAACTTCGGCTATCATAAAACCATCTGGGGGCTTTAAAAGCATTCCAATTCCCATGTGGCACCCCAGACCCCTAAATCAAGATCCCAGGAGCAGGACTCAGGCTTCTGTGTTTCTTAAGCTCCCCAGGTGATTCCCATGTGCAGCCAGGTTGAAAACCACTGGGCCAAGTCCTCATGGGCATGGTGAGAATTTTCATCATGTATGTCCAGGAGTCCTTATGTCACTCAGAAAAGTTCTAAGTATCATGACCAGTCCCTGTGGACTAACAGACCCTTCTCTCTGCTGTGAGATTACTCACCTTTTGGGGGACGAGCAGGGCTCCTCTGAGCAGAACCAGAGCACGACGGGTATGAGTGTGTGCACACGCTCCTAAGGGATATGGACACATGGTTCTGTTTCAGAGAGGCTTCAGGATAATCAGAGACAGCTGTGCTGCTGAGAAATCATTGGCCCCCAAAAGATTGGTCCTGCATACTTCCAGGAGAGCTGCAGGTGTGCTGTGGGTGTGCCAGAGAGTGCCCCTTGCAGGAGGAGACGCACTGCTCATCTCTCTGCTTCTTGGCATACTCATGTCTGAGAGAACTCCCCATCATCAGCAAAGCTGTGACACCAGGCCCTGGGGCTCATTATTGCAACGAGAGGGCTCTGCAGACCCTGACCCCGCATGGGCACATGGAGATCCTGTGATAAAGCTGCCTTGTTATTGGACCAACACCCCACCCACTGGATACTGAAATCACAACTAGAGTATTCAGAAGTGTTTAATATGGTACAGATGCCCAGGACAGGGACTTGTAGAGGACAAAAAAAAAAAAAAAAAAAAAAAGAAAGGCCAGAGTTCTAAAGTCCATTGTAGTCATGCTCCTGCTTCCCAGAAAAACCAGCCTTTCAAGATTCCCATACAGGGGCAGTGTTGCCGATTTTTCCAGTCTCAGTGGGTAGGAAAAGGAGGTAACACTTACTAGCACTTGTGTTAGAATCTCCACGTGCTTTAAATTATTGAATCCCAAATAGCCCCAAATGTAAGATAGGTGTTTTTACTCCATTCTCAAATCACAAAACTGGAGATGTCAGACATTAGGTAAGTTCCTCAAAGGGGAGGACATTTCAGAATTCCTGTTCACCCCACCTCTTTCTGGCTCGAAAATCCAGTCTTGCCTCCAGACCAGGCTGCACCGGTGTCTATGCTGAGGCTCAGGCTCTAACTACTGCTAGCATCAGTGCTGTTAACTCCCATTTCTCAAGCACTTTTTGCGCACTGGGTATTCTGTGCAAGCTGTCTCTGTTTTCGCCACAGCCGTGGGAAGGGGGTAGTATTCTATCCATTTCACAGGTGGGGAAACAGGCTCAGGGAAGTTAGGGTGACTCCTTGAAGACCCACAGCCAGTAAATGCAGTCGGATTTACCCCCAGGTCTTCGTTTTGCCATTTCTCCCTGAGGGGACTTAGGAGACGTCAAAAGCCAAAGTGGTAAGGGGCTTATGATCGAATTTCAGCCTTCAGGAGGTTGTGGGTAGAGATCTTAGGGTATCAAGATAGGGACTTTCCACTGACCTCAGACCACCCCGCGCTGTCTTTCTGACTCCATCTCTGCATAAAGGCAGCTCAGAACTTCCAAAGTGATTTCAGGACTCAGAGGGGCTGCACACAAGGCAGTGGGCATGGGAAATGTGAACTATGACAGTGTCACTTCCTTTGGAACATATTTATAACACTGCAGCAGAGTCATTTTGCACGTTCCCTGGACCCAAAATTTACATCTAATCCATCATCCTAATCAGGCTATGATGCATTGCAAAGGCAGACAGTAAATATTTTCCTTCTTTGATAATGACAGCAGACAAGCACCTTCTAAAACGCATTCAAAGATGAGAAGCACGCCCAGACAGCCAGGTTGCCGAGATTCGCGGGCAAGTTATGAACAATATTTATTTTTCTTATTACATTTTTGCAAGTTTCTAAATGAAAAAAAAACTGTTCTTTAAGGCTTACACATCCTCACTTTGGGCACCCCCTCCCTTCTGTCCTTTCTATTTTGGCATTTCATTTGCAAGAAGTCCCCATCTCCCTGATTTACATGTGAAAAAACGTGGAGCATCATGTGGTGAGGGTTTGGGCAGACACTGAATTCCATTCAATTCTCATTTCCTCTCTGACAGTCACCATTGAATCAATCATGTTCTCCCTGCCCTCTCTCTGACCACCTCGGAGATCCCAAATCGCTTTTCATCTCATGTGTCAATCACCCTCAGACCATGTCCACTTTTCATTACTAACACGCCATCACATGACCCGCTAATCTGTCACTTTCTGACAGCGGTTAGTGTGCCAATTGATTTAATTAGCAATCAATTAGCTTGTTACTATTGGAAGTAATTACCTTTTATAGAGAAAAGAGTGCAGCTGGTGAGGGCAATAAAATTGCACTAATAAAACTGCATCTACTCCCCTCTGTACAGCAGTCACTGCACTCAAGGGCTGGCCAAATTATGGGTGACACACACATCTTTTGAATAGCCTCTGGGGATGTATTTCCCCTCCTTATTATGTGCAAAGCCCCTCTGTCATTGATATTACCCAGAATTGGTATTTTCAGGGGAAGATTGGGTTAATTGTTCACGTTCTTGCTCTCATAGCAGGGACTCTTCAGAAGCCTTATGTTTCGGAGCAAGAAGAAAACTTGGAAATACACCTAGACCCTCCCTTTTCCAAAAATGGAGCGTTTAGGGCTGCCGAGGGGCCAAGTGACTTGCCCAAGGCCATACAGCTAGCCAGTGCTGGACCCCCCACCCCTGCGCCCCACATGTTGGGAGGGGCCTCTTCCCACCATTCCTGCGCTTCTGCAAGTCTCATCTCTGCCTGAGGATCAGGGGTCTCTGCGAGAGGGGATGGTGGGGGCATATATTCAAGAGGAAGACCCTCATGGTCTTGAAGATAACAGACGCTCTGATTTTAGAATCACATTCTGAAAACATGCGGAGAAAACTCTGCCATCCAATGAGATGTGGGCACGGCGCGGTCTTGGGTGGCACAGACGGGTAGCGATTTTCGGCACGATTGCCTGTTCTTGTATACACAGACTTAAAATGTACCCTCCGCCACTCCTGACCCAGGGCTGCAATACATTTCCCGCACTTTCGCTATTAAATTCAGCCTCCAAACTACTCCCCAGGCGCGCGATGACTCGCTACATTAGCTCCGTGGTGAAGGGGAGGCAGTAATGAGATGACTAAGGAGACCCGGATTCCATTCATCATCCTGTTTGCTCCAATATAAGTGTTCTTTTATCAGCACTATTCGTACTGATGTCATCGCAGGAGGCATAAATCACCTCACCAGTGACAGGGTCCTATTAAGGGTCACGGCCTAAAATCATTATTGACAAATTAAGGATCACACTTGGCCATTTTGTCGGCGTGCCCTCAGTTGGGGGTACGGCCTGCTTCCTGTATCTGGTCAGAAATTAAATAGTCATTTAGAGTCCTGAACAACCGTGGGGATTAATTCCAAGTGCAGTCACCTCCTCCTCTCCCTCAAATTTGAGAAACTCGCTGCGGAGTTTGGCAAAAGCAAGGAGTCCCGTGTTCTTATCAATTCTCCTCATTCCAGCGGCTGTGGGGACACATTACAAGACGTTATAGAGTGCATGGCACACATATCCTGGGTTTGGATGGGAACGGGCAGCAGGGGGCTTGTCAGAGAATTACTGAGAATTCTCATTCGGAATGCTGTCACTTTGGTCTTTCTCCATCACCACCGAATGTAACTGCAGGTGACTTTTTTGGAGGGCAGGTGGAATGTAGATGAGGGGACAAGGTGAAGAATTAACACAATCATATTTTCCCCCATTAAAATGTGATACCCCCCATTAAAAGAAAAATGTTTTTTCCTGTAATATTTGGCAAGGTTATTGCTCTTAGGTTTTTTAGGGTGAGCACCAAAGTTGGCTTCGTACTTAAGTCAGTTCCAATATCTGGACTTCAAGTACTCATCTTAAGAAAGTGATCTGGGGGTGCCAGGGTGGCTCAGTCGTTAAGCGTCTGGCTTCGGCTCAGGTCATGGTCCCGGGGTCCTGGGATCGAGCTCCGCATCGGACTCCCTGCTCTGCAGGAAGCCTGCTTCTCCCTCTCCCACTCCCTCTGCTTGTGTTCTCTCTCTTGTTGTCTCTCTCTCTGTCAAATAAATAAATAAAATCTTAAAAAAAAAAAAAAAAAGAAAGTGATCTGGACATGTAAGTAAATTTGGTACTCCTAAGCCATGGATCATTGGTAGGTTTTTAGCATCCCATGAGTCATTTTAGATAATATAATCTGAAATGATGGTGAAAGTTGTTTATAAAACACCTGAATAAATAGCCTTATCACGTCCTTGCTTGGAAAGTGTCACTATTGTTAAGATGGCAGTCTGCTCTAAGTTAATCTACAAATTTAATGCAATTTGATATGAATTTTAATGGTATATGTTTGTGTGTGCTTGTGAATGACATAAAGTGATTCTGTAGTTTATATGGAAGAATGAACAAGTAAAACTATGCAGGAAAATTTTCTAAAGAGTGAGAGAAGACTCCTTGTTCCATCTGATTTTAAAATGTATTACAAACCTATAGTAATCAAAACAGTATGGCAACAGCACCAGAACAGATGTGGAAAATCATGAAAAAGAAAGTCCAGAAATAAACACAAGTATAAGAATTCAGTACAGGGCATCTGGGTGGCTCACTCAGTTAAGTGCCTGCCTTTGGCTGAGGTCATTATCCCCGGGTCCTAGGACGGAGCCCCACGTAGGGCCCCTTGCTCACTGGGGAGTCTGCTTCTCCCCCTGCCTCTCCCCCTGCTCGTGCTCACTCTCACTCTCTCTCAAATAAATAAATAAAATCTATAAAAAAGAAAAGAAAAGAATTCAGTACATAATAAGGTGGCATTTCAAGTAATAGGGAAGATATTAATTATTTGATAATTAACATTCTAAAACATTGATTAAACATTTTGGAGAAATGATTATGTTCCTAATGTGTACCTTATGAAAACTTAACTTCCTTAAAAATATAAATGTAAAATATAAAGCCACAAAAGTAATGAAGGTTGAAAGCAAAAATGAAATTATATAAATTTTACTTGCAGGTAAAAATGTATATAATTTTGGGAGAAGGAAGGCCTTTCTGACACCAAAACCAGAAACCATAAAGCAATAAAAGTGAAAGATTTAGTCACATAATAATTATGTAAACATGGCAAAAAAATAAAAAATAAAAACAAACCACAACTAAAAATGTATGAAGTAGACAAAGGATTGATAAAGAATGGCTACTCCAGTAGGGGGAAAACATAAGCCAAAGCGCAAATAGAGTACAGTATTTACTTAAAAAGGAAAATGGATAACCAATAAATACAAAGACCATACAAGTAATTAGGGAAATGAATTTGGAACAATACAAAAAAGAAAAGCACTTTCATTTATCAAATTGGAAGTACTTTTAAATAATACACAATGCTAGTGAGTATGTGAGGAAGTAGGCACACTCATATTTTGTGGAGGGGTATAGAAATTGTTACAGTATTACTGAAAACCAATTACCAAAATCATTAAAAAGTACATTTCTTCTTTGACAAGCAAACCAACTACTAAAAATTTATCCTAAGAAATACTTAGATAAATATGTAAAGATGTTCTTAACAGATTTTTCATGAAGTGCTATTTAGAACATTTTTAAAAATCGCAAAGAACCTAACTGTCCCATAGTAGAGAACAAGAAATTTGACACATATTATTCATTATAAAAGAAAAAAGTGGAAACAATCTAAAACTTCAATTGTGGGTTATTAGTTCAATTGTTTCAGATCTACTTATATGGAAAGTTGTTCACAATATCTTTGGAACAAAAAGCAGGTTGCACAGCATGAAAATATATAGATTTGCATGAGGAAAAAATATATACACAAAATTAAGCTTCAATAGACTTTGATCTGAATACCCAATTTAATTTATTTCAATTTGAATACAGTTATGAGTTTGAGTACCTTATATTAAATTTTTTCTTTCTTGAAAAACAGTGCAAATGATAATTTTGCTTATGTGGGCAAACTGCACATGGAAAGGAAATATTAACTAGCAATGTAATAACGAAATGATTTCTTTAGGGGCCTTAAACTCAAGCCTTCAAATTTATACTGCTTCCTTGTGGAATTACTTGATGAAACTAAAATTAAACCCCAAAGATCTAACTGGGTCTGGTCAGACTTCCTTGCTGTCCCAGATAACTTCTGGAACTTTCCATCTTCTGCAAAACCCTAAAGCAACTTATGATTGAAACCTTGCACGGAATTCATCATTTATTCAGCTAATATTAATGGAACACCTTCGTTTATCCCAGTCACCCTCCTGATGAGACAGATTGCTTATGGCTAGTGCTTGGAACACAGCAGGTGGCAGTAACAAGAAGGCAGAGCCTGGTCTTGGGGGGGGAGGGGAAGGGAAGGTGGGGTATGAGAACTCAAGTTTATAGCAAGTATGAACCCAAGGCACAGCCCAAGTGAAAACGCAGTAAATCTGATCATGAGCATCAGCACCTGCTAAATTTTTGAGTTAGAATTTTGTCACATTTATCCCAGAATCTTCACGTGTATATAATATTTAATGCAATTTATATAATAAATAATACACATAATATATAATACAAACACAGTTTCTGAGGGAGGTAACTGAACCCCTGTGGTTCCCTCAGTGAAGAGCCCCAGCTCTGTCAGTTAGATGGGCCTGCCGTACACATTGGGAAGCTGGCTCCATCAAAGTAACTTACCTTTTTTTCTGGGTGGTGGTCTGCCTTGGTGAAAAGACTGGCAGAGTGGTGGTGGGGGGAAGAGGGGGTGTTCTATGGAGCTGAATCTGGCAGCATGGGCCACCAGCCTTACTCCACGTGGGCACCAGCCTGGAGTGAAGAAGTGCCTTTTGAAGAAGTTTGATGGACTGGTAAACCAGAGACCACCCAAACAGGGCAGGAGGCCCAAAACAAATATTGATGCCTGGGAGATGCAGTTAGAGAACTGGAAGGCTGGGATGAGGAATGGGGGCTAAGAGAAAATGGGTACTTGGAGTGCCATTTTGGTCCAGCTGCTGAGGGCAAGGATTATTGCCTTTGGCAAGTTCCCACCTTCTCTGTGTTGGGTTTTTCCAAACTCCAGCCCCATTCAAGCCCCATCTGGAATAATTTTTACTTAAATCAACTTCCTTTTTCCCCCTATGTATTTAAAATAAAATTTTAGACTTTGTACACTGCTATTAAATGGAAAACTGGCCTCATTCACCATAAAGAGATGGTAACTATAAAAGTATATATAATAAAACCAAACATTAGTATTGAACATTTCCTGATGAAGGCTCTGAGCCCAGAACTTATTGTCACTTTGTTAAATAGGAACTTTAGCCTGAGTTAGGGAGGGAAAAAAGACCAGCACAAATAGAGACTCTCCTTGGGCTCATCCAAAGGACTGAAGAAGCATTCCAAAGGGGGCCACTCTCTTTCCTGGTGGGCTTCAGTGGTTTTTAGCCCCTTTTTCTGGGTACAACACCTAAAATCATATGCCAGTCTGACCAAATTTATCTTGTGAACCTCTCTTGGTGTGTCCTCCTTTTTCAGGACATGGTGGTCAGAGGCACTCAGAGGCACTCAGAGGCAGGGAGCTAGGTGCCCTGAAACAGAGGGACCATGGTGCTGGGAACCCACTCTCAGTCTTGATGCCTGATAGCTGCAGGGATGATGGCTTGTCACGGTCTTCCTCAATGGGGGCTTTGAGAAAGAGAGCTCTGAAGCACCTGTCCCTAAGGGAGATGCAGACGAGGATTGAAGGGTAGGCTCCCTATGTAAATTCAGCCAGTGGTGTGAGATCTCACTTGGAGCCCTGGCTCAGTGGGGCAGGAGGGTGTGGGAGAGCTGGGTGCTGGTGCTCACACCTCACCTCTTCCTCCTGCGTACTTTGCCATGCTCTGAGCAGAGCCTCGGGTCATACAATGGGGGGTGTTGGGATCATCCAGTCCAAGCTTCTCATCCTAAAAATGGGAAGACTGAGACTCGAGCAGAATGCAGCTGATCCAAACCACAGGAACTGGTTCTGGCTTGCCGCCCTGCGACAAGCACTTGTCCACCACCTGCTGGCCCAACACCTCCTTTGTGCTCCACAGGCCGCCTTGAAGAGGCATACCTCTGACTGTCCCCTGGGAGCAGTTGCAGCTGGTGACCTTGAGGTGAGGGGACACAGATGGTGCCACTGATATGCCCAGCCAACCATAGTTTTGGTTTGGGGAGCTCTCCTGACAGCCCTGCTCGGCAGAGAACAGGAACTTTTCTTTAAAGAAAAGGAAATAAAACCTTTTCTTAGAGAAACTGAAGAGTCACAGTGCCCTTCCGAACCTTCTTTTTCGGTGACATGGTTTCAGCCCCAAATCCTTAGAACTTCCTTCTCGAACAACTGACCCCACCTTGCTACTTCCTGGGGCTGGCCCTCACAGTTCTGCTCCCTCAGTCACCCTCCTCTGAGAAGAGACAGAGAGCATGACACCCTCTTCTTCACTCCAGCTGCAACACAGGTCCCCCGTCCCTACCCCATGTCCACCATGCACTGTAAAGTCTCGAGCAGGTCATGGCCAGATTTGGCCTCTGTTCCCACCTCTGTAAATGGAGAGTGTTAGCTTATCAGAACTCTCAGGCTCCTTCCAGCTCTCAAATCCTGAAAACAGAGCTGCAGAGAGAGAGGAGGAGGAGGAGAAAGAGAGCTCATATTTGAGATTGTCACTGGGGACAGTGGGAACTGGGCAAACGTGAGGTGGGCATATGGCACGTCCTACCATGTGCTGCCCTACAGCAGCTTCCCCACCTGGCTGCCTAGCCCTGTGCATGCATGCACGAACAGCATGAATGTGTTCAGGGCATGGAGAACTCCACAGCTTTGGACGGTAGGTGGGGTAGATACAAGCAAAGGGAAGAACCGGCATGAGGTACTCCAATTGCACCAGTCCAATCATCAGCCCAGAGTCACAGCTGTCCTTAGCCACCTGGTGGAATTCAGGACCCTCCCCGCCTTTGGGTCATTTGGTGAGGCAGCCTGGTCCAGGCACAGGTGCCTCATTCTTCTCTACCGGCTTTTCACTAAGGGCAAAAGAGAAGGAGCCCCAGGAGGAGCTCAAAGCAATTGTGTTGTGAGATACTGAATTTTATTATTAAAAATTACCTCTTGGATGGGGGCACCTGGGTGGCTCAGTGGCTTGAGCATCTCACTCTTGTTTTCCCATCGGTTCACGGTCTTGGGGTCCTGAGATGGAGCCCTGCCTTAGGCTTTGCTCAGCACTGAGTCTGCTTGTCCCTCTCCCTGGTTCTCTCTCCGTTTCTAGAATAAATAAATAAAATCTTTAAAAGAAATTAACTCTAGGATGAACGGTACAGCATAGGGAACACAGTCAACAATATCGCGATAACTTCGTACGGTGTGAGATGGCAACTACCCTTATTATGGTGAGCATAGCATAGTATATAGAATTGTTGAATCACTCTGTTGTACGCCTGAAACTATATAACGTGTATCAACCATGTTTCAAATTTAAAAGAAAAGAAAAAACATTAACTCTAATTTTGCCTGAAAATGTACTAAGAAAGCAGACAAAAAACAATAATCTTTCATAATTCCATACATTTTAAGGTTATTTGCATTAAGAAATAAAATAATAAAATGAAATTTCTTTTCAGGCCTCATCCCCCTCCTTAGCGCTAACGACTGATAATTGCTAGGACCTTTCTCAACCACTTCCTGTACTTCTGCACATATATTTGTTTACATACTTCTTTTTCCTAAAAAAATGGGATGATGCTGGTGCAGCCACTCTGAAAGACAGTATGGAAGTTCCTCCAAAAGTTAGAAATAGAGCTACCCTACGACCCAGCAATTGCTATACTAGTTATTTATCCAAAGAATACAAAAGTACTAATTCAAAGGGATATATGCACGCCGATGTTTATAGCAACATTATCTACAATAGCCAAATTAAGGAAACACCCAAGAGTCCATGGACAGATGAATGGACAAGGAAGATATGGTGTGTGTGTGTGTCTATACACACACACACACACACACAGGAATATTACTCAGTCATAAAAAAGAGTGAAATCTTGCCACTTGCAACAGCGGGGATGGAGCTAGAGATTATAATGCTAAATGAAATAAGAGAAAAACTACCATATGATTTCACTCATATGTGGAATTCAAGAAACAAAACAAATGAGCAGAGAGGAGGGAACAAAGAGAGGCAAACCAAGAAACAGACTCTTAACTGTAGAGAACACACTGATGGTTACCAGAGGGGAGGTGGGGGGGGGGATGGGGGAAATAGGTGACGGGGATTAAAGAGGGTACTTGTGATGAGCATAGGGTGATGTATGCAAGTGTTGGATCACTATACTGTACACTGGAAACTAATATTACACTGTATGTTGACTAACTGGAATTTAAATAAAAACTTTTTAAAAATGGGATGATGCCATACTTATCACTCTTCAAATTGCTTTCAAGTTTAACCTTACATGATAGGTATTTTTCTGTATCAGCCAGGGAGGTCTACTTTGCTCTTGCTCATGTCTGCATTGTTTTCAATTGAATCAATACATTACAATTACTTTATTTATGGACATTTACAATGTGGCCAATTTCATGTCAATTTTTTGTGACTTCAAACAATGCTGCAGTAAACATCCTTTGGACACATATCCTCATTATTTTATTGTAATTTCTGTAGAACAGACTCTTATGTGAAACACTGGCGGCTCTTATCCATATTTAAATCTGTAGTAGATACAGCAAATTGCTATGCCACAAGTGTTCTAATTTATATTTTCACAAGTAAATTATGAGAGTGCCCATTTACCCACACATACACCAGTATTATACATTATCAATGAAAATTACATTTTTTGACCATTTAGTAGATGCAAAGTGCACCATCGTTATTGGCTTACATTGCATTAAGATAGTATTTAGGACGAGTTCGTTTTCCTATATTTATTGTCTGTTAATATTTCTTGTTTGAATTTCCTGGTCATATTTGGTTTTTCTTATAGAAGATCATTATATGTTAGAGAAATTGACCTTTGCATATTAAATATGTTGCAAATATTTGGTGATGTCTGCCGTTCAGAAGTTTTACCTTTAATCTGGCCAAATCGTCGCTTCTCTTCCTTTTGTGATTTTTGAGGTTTGTGTCTTTTTTTTATAAAGGCCATCCTCCCCGCAGAACTCTAGAATATGGTCAGCTCTACCACCATCTGATACTTCCATAGTTCTGTGTTTACATCTATAACCCACATAGATTTTTTTTAATAGGGTGAAATCAGAATTAATTTTTTTCCCAAGTGGAAAGCCAGCTACCCTTATATCAGTTTTGAATATTTTATAATTTATATAATTTATCCTAAATTGTATAATTTATCCTTTTCCTAAGCATTTAAAGAATGTGTTTTTCTCTAGATAGTTGAGAAAGTTAAGGCTTAGGATAATGGTTCTCAAAGCATAGTCTAGGGAGTTCCAGGAGTCCCTAGGACTAATTCAGGTGAAAACTATTTTCATACTAATATTAATACACTGCAATACTAATATGAGATCATTCCCTCATGAGTATACACTTGAGTTTTCCAGAAGTTATATGACATGCCATGATGTCACTGTTCTTATGGATATTGGAATGTATGCTTCTATATTCTTGTGTCTCAAATTTTTCTGTTTTAATTTCTAATTGAGTAAATATTGATAGATATAACTCACAGAAACAAAAGATCTTTGGCATCCTCAGTAATTTTTAAGTTATACAAAGAGGTTCTAAGATCAAAAAGTTTGGGAACTGTAGATCTAGGGGAGATATGGCCTGTTTATTCTAGGACTTCAGATTTGCTCTGGCATATCTCTGCCTAACAGAGTACACATCCCTGAGACTGAGAAATGAACAGTGTGAGTAGAGAGACAGAACATAGCTCCGTAAGGGTCTATACCCTGTCATCTGTCACCTCCCTTTATTAGTTCTGTCAATTTGAATGAGGAGTCTAACCCAAAACAGCCCCTAGGATGTGTTTGGCCAGTGTTTTCCTCTTCATTTACCATTAATCTTTTTCAAATTGAGATACAATCATTTGTGGTTCCTGAGATTTCTGGTGTGCAAATGGGATCTACTCACCACCCAATATGATGGTCCTAATTCAACCAAAGCTCTTTAAGAAGGGGGACCAGTTTGTGTTTTACTGGTCAAGAGATGGAGTAGAACTCCCAGGTTGAGGGGATTTGGTCATTTACTTTCTGGCAGGTGCAGCAGCCTACACCATGGGATAGAGGGATGGGGAGCAGCGGGGATCTGGCCCCTTGAAACTCAGCCTAGTGTCCTGGAATCATTGCAACTGACAAGCCTGCATTGGCAGTCAGCCCTGCCAGCACAGGGAGATATAATAAGATGGGAAAAGACAGGGGTCATTAGAATCTTAAGTTCAGAAGGCATTTCAAATTTGCCTAGTAATGAGTATAACACTTATCTCGTGAATGCATTGTCCTTCATAATCTCCAGCAGGCAGTTGTACAATGTGTGTATTTAAACCCTTGCTTGACAGGAGGCTCACTACCTCATGAAATAACCCTCATTGTTGAACAACTCCATTTATTATGTCTGGCTAGAAGTGCTTAACCTCCCTTCCCCTCACACACACACACACACAAACTGTGCCTAATACCTGCTATTTCACTCATGTGTCAATTCCTTCTGAAATTCATCCCTGACTCTTCTCCCTCTGGTCTCTATCTAGAGGGTTGGAGATGCTCTCCAGTGCTCCCCCAGCACTTTGTCTTACCTTGACTATGCACTTAGAGTGTATTAGTTTCCCAGGGCTGCCATAACACAGCACCACAAACTGGGTGGCTTACAGCAACAGAGATTCACTCTCTCACAGTTCTGGAGGCTTGAAGTTTGAAATCAAGGGGTTGGGCAGGCTGTGCTCCCTTGAAAGGCTTGAAGGGCGAATCCTTCCCTGCCTCTTTCAGCTTCTTGTGGCTGTTGGCATTTCTGGTCTTCTTGGCTACATCCCTCCAATCTCTGCTTCTGTCTTTTGTCTTTTGTTTCTTATAAAGACACCGGTCATTGGATTTAGGGCCCACCAGCATAATCCAGAATGATCTCACCCATAATTCCTTTACATAATACATTTACAAAACCCTTTCTCTAAATAAGGTAACATTCCAGGTTCTAAGGGTTAGGCCACGGACAGAACTTTTTTGGTGCCACCATTCAAGTCATTATATAAGGTGTGGCAAAATGGCCACCCTTGGGTCAAAGTCTGCCCTTCCCTGCATAACACTGTACGCATTTGGACATTCCACACCAATACCTGGATTTCCAGCTTCTTTGGAAAAAGAAGAGGATCTGGCCACACAGGGACTGCCTTCACAATGGCATCAATCAGGGGACCTGCATGGAGGCTGCACTCAGGGGATGTCTGTGTTCTCTGGCTCACCCCATGCCCACCTCAGTCCACCTCACTCACTTGAACCTGACCTGACCTGTCAGGTCCCCATAAGCATTCGATTTTGTGACTCTTAATTTAGATTCTGTTAGTCTTGTCCCAACCAGACGTTAAGCTGTCTTATTTGACTTTGCATTCTTAATATCCAGGACAGAGCCTGATACAGAGTAGTTGCTCAAAAATAGTTGTTGGAGGGCACCTGGGTGGTTCAGTCATTAAGCGTCTGCCTTCGGCTCAGATCATGGTCCCAGGGTCCTGGGATCGAGCCCCACATCGGGCTCCCTGCTTGGTAGGAAGCCTGCTTCTCCCTCTCCAACTCCCCCTGCTTGTGTTCCCTCTCTCGCTGTGTCTCTCTCTGTCAAATAAATAAATAAGATCTTTTAAAAAAATAGTTGTTGGAATAAAGAATGTAGAACACACACTGAACTGAAAGATGTTTCCCTCTAACTCCTACCTGCAGATAGGTCTTATTCTTGCATTCAGAGCCACACAGCATAGGGTCTTTCTTCCTTATGAACATGTTTTACATTTAAAAAATATATGACATGGGAGAGGACACGAACATTTGCACTGATAGATCTCTATTAACAATGAGGGGTGTTTCAGTTAGCATTTATGAGTAACAGGGCCTGAAAAATTGTGGCTAAGTCAAGATAGGCATTATTTCTCTATCATGAAAAAGAAATCTGGAAGTATGCAGGCCAGGAGCAGCATGATGGCATCTTTGTCTGTTGTCTTCCATATGTTGCTTCCAATCCTGGACATTCTCTCTCCAGATACCTCTTCTTCCTTATTCTCCCTTCCTGCTCTTTCTTGGGCACTGGTTATACATATGCTAGACATTTTCACCATGCCCTTCAGGTTTCAGATGCTCTTTTCTCTATTTCCCACACTTTTTTCCTTAGGGGCATCTGTCTGAATATTTCCTCTTGAACAACATTCTGGTTCGCAATTTCACTTATGATTATGTCTGCCCTACTTTGAGAAGCTTTCTGCTGAGCTCTGAATTTTGATTACTTTATTTTTTTCTTCCAGAATTTCCCTTTAAAACTTCTTTACATTTTCCAGTCCCTCTGCTGAAATTTCCCATCTAGTTATCTCATTTTTTTAACATATTAATCACATTTATTTTACAATTCTTATCTAACTCAAATACCTGTTTCATTTATGGGTCCATTTCTACTGACTATATTTTCTCTTAGTTTTAGTCATGCTGCCCTTGTGGTATGCTTGGTAAATTGTTACTGCATGTCAGATATTGTAGCTGAAAGTAATAGAATTAATTTTAAGTCCAAACATGATGACCTTTTCCTCCAAAGAAAATTTGCTTTTATTTCTGGCAGGCAGTTAAGGTAGGAGTAGTCTATTTTATTCCAGTTAGGACTGAGCTGATTTGAAGGTGTACTTCCATTTTTATAAGGACCAACCTGTCACACCCCTTCTAGATAGGGCACTACGGGGTCCCAACTGAAGCCTGGATGCTTGCCATGGCCTCTCCTGATTCTAATTTTTGGCCATGGCCTTCAGCCTGGTGAGACTGCTGGAAGCTCTCTTCAGCTCTCAGTATCTCAGCCAATGCTTTATGCTGCTTTTCAGCCCTAAACCACCATAATGGAATTGACAAATGCCTTAGTGGAGAAAGAGGCAGTGAATTTGGGGCTCACTTGACTCTCTTCTCTAAGAATCTCATGAATACCTACCTGTGGTGCGTGAGCCTCGCAGGGGATAGAAGAGAAGGTTCCTCAATGGGCTTCATACCCTCTGTGCGGGAGGTAGTAGAGCTTACTAAGCATATCCCACCTTCCATGACGTTTTTCAGTGCTACCAGATTACCCTACTTAAAGATGGTGCCTTTGTGCTTCTTACTCTTGAACTTGGGGAAGAATCCAGAAAAAAGGCCAGAGATATCTGGGGATGTCAAGGGCTCTGAAAGACTTTGGAATGTCAGTATCTCTGTCCTTACACTCTCAAATTGACAGATGAGGGCACAGCATCCCTCCCACTCCTGCTGTTTGGTCTTTTGAATCCCTACCACCTTGACAGTTCCTGAGATCTTCAACTAGATATTTTGTTAAAAAAAATAATAAACTGGGCGCCTGGGTGGCTCAGTTGGTTAAGCGACTGCCTTCGGCTCAGGTCATGATCCTGGAGTCCCGGGATCGAGTCCCGCATCGGGCTCCCTGCTCGGCGAGGAGCCTGCTTCTCCCTCTAACCCTCCTCCCTCTCATGTACTCTCTCTCTCATTCTCGCTCTCTCAAATAAATAAATAAATCTTTAAAAAATAAAATAAAATAAAATAAAATAACTCAGTTTGTCTAGTTGTTCTCAGTAGGAAGATTAATCTGCTAAAACTAGGTGCCAGTACCAGAAGTGGAAGCAATTTAAGTTTGAAAGTCACCTCATGATCTTAAATGGCCACAAGTACTCCACTCAGTCTGTGTCCAAGGTCTCCAGTGGAGGGAGGGGTCAAATGTGGACCTCCCCTCCCTTTATGGAGCTGTCAAGAAAGTACCACACACAGCACTGTGTCTTCATCTGACTGGCCAAAACTTAATCATGTAGCCACATTGAGATGCAAGGGAGGCTGAGAAATGTAGTCTGTTGACTTAGTATGTAGCTGTGCACTAAAATACCAGACTTTCGCTACTAAGGAAAAAGGGGAGAAAGTATAGTGAAGGTAAACCATTAGCACACGCTGCCCACAGGGATGTTCCAAAAATATCCTTTGTGAGAAATTTCATAACTAGGCTGAGAGGTAACATGAGAGCTCTAAGAATGAGTTCTAGGGGGGCAGGCTGCAGTATGAAAATGCACCAAATTATTAAAGAGTGATATAAATAATATCTGATTAGCATAAGACAAAAAATACATCTCGGGACAGAAGAAGGAAAAAAGACCACGTGTAGAAGGACGGCAAATCCACATGCCTATAACCACCAGGCAGATTATCACAATGAGTAACATGGGTGTAGGGTGGCAAATGATGTGTTCTTCATGCTGGTAACTGAGTGGAGGAGCTACAGAGGGACTCCTCTCCCTTGATGGGTAGTCTGCCACAATCTAATGTCTCAGGCCCTTGAAGCTGCATCTCGACTTGGCAACAGACATGACTAATAAGTGCAAGAACCAAGCGTGGACATCGGCGTGGTTTCTTGAAGAGCTGTCTTTGGAGTGAAAAGGAGAGCATCTAGATGCGGCCCTGACACTTCCCTCCAACACTGGGCCTGCCATTTGATCCTTTGGAGCCTCGTTTTCCATACCAGAAAGAAAGAAAGAAATGATCATCATAGTAAACCCTCAAGGGCTCGTTGTGAGGCTCCAATTAGCGGACCTGCAGCAGGTCGCTAGGAAGTCTGTCCCGGTGTTCCCTCCCATGGATAGGCAGTATGGTGGGCACACCCCACTGACCTGCATCCGAGGACATGCATTGTTCGGGCGAGTGAGAGTCACCTGTCAGGTGCTGTCAATCATACCCAGCCAGGCGAAAGCTTAGGGAGGCAAACCCGGTGGTCCGGGCCCCGATAAGTCTTCTTTGTTTTACCCTCCTGCTTATGACTCCTCTTGGCTGGTTCCCAAATCTTCAGTATTAGATTGGATAATCCCACTTTTAATAATGCTCAGGATATTTGCCTCCCTTGGGGGACTGCGATCACAGCAGTGGAGGGTATTAAAATGGAGCTGAATGCCACGCAGAGCACTTACCCTTTAAGCTGTGTGTATGTGCGCATGGTGTTTTGCATGTGCACACACAAGGGATTGCCTGTGTGCGTGTGCATGTGTGTACATTCTCTTGGCCTTCTGAGATTTTTGTAAACAAAATATTACATGGAACACCCAGTTTATTCTCAGCATTAAAGCACTGCCGAATCGGTTCACAACTCAGATTTTCTAAATCACTGAGGTTATTAACTTCCAAATTCTGTGTTTTTATTTCTCCTAAATGGCGCTAGTTTAGCATTTGCCTTAAGGGCATAGTAACACCTCATGAGACCCCAGAAAAATTAAGTTAATACATTGTTGAATTTGTTCAAAGTTATTTGAATTGTGCCCAGTATTTAAAACTTAGCATAAACCGAGTAGTGATCATGGACATGATTGGCTCCCATTTATAATAATATGTTTGGGGGGCCATGTTTTTTACCCCCTTCACCTGACTCTTCCGGTAATCAAGAGGCCATCCTGAAAAATAATTGGTAGAGAACAGAGAAAAGAAATATACAGAGTTACTAATATACACCAGGGTTTAAGCTGACATGAAATTTTATCTTAATTATCGGACAAATTTGTACTCCCACTATCTAATTCAATTTGCATGCATCGGTAGACACTTATTAAAGGTAATATTACATCTGTCATTTTAAGACTGGTGAGAATTTTATCATATGAGCTGCATGAAACAGCCACTCTATTATGTACAGAACTCTTTTGTACGGCTTAAAATAACCGGCATTGCATCCTAATTAAGTATTTTTTGTAATTGTCTTCAGGGCAGTCATAGTCTTGTCCATTTCGTGTCCGTCTTGTAAGTTATTTGGGCACAGAATTGAAGTTGCAGGAATGTACTTCTCCTCCCCTCTGCTTCCTCATTCTGGGTGAAAAATGAGAGCTTTGCTAATAAAATGTAAACTGGAATCAAATGTTCAAATAAGGTTTTATGAGAAGCATGCAATGCATAAACCCATCTTATAATTCTCCGCTGGATTTAGAATTCTGCTGTATACAGATATATCAGGCTGCTGAGGCATTAGCAGTTGAATACATCAGGGCTATTTTTGAGATGAGTTTATTAGATTTGTACTTTGTGTGAAATGAATTGGTGGAGTGCTAATATAGCATCATCAATTCAGGATAACAATGGCAGTTTCTGAGCATAGAAAGCCCTGAAATGCCATTAGATGTTGATATGATACTTTCCAAACAGACCCCAAAATCAGCTCACAGATTCTTGCTCTGAGCTTCAGGCCTTGGGTGAGGTTTGAGATAAAAATCCAGTTGCACAAAGCACACATTTAATCTTACATTTGCTGCCCCAGCTACAGCCATCTTGGTTTCGGAGCTCTTTTGTTCCACCCACTGAAGAGAGTGAAAGAAGTGAATCAGGGATGAAAATAATCGGCAGCATGCAAGGAGAGAAGAGAGGGAAGTCCGGTAGGGCAAGCGTGCCCAGACCGGAACTGCCAGAGCCAGGCTCTTGGGAAAGTGCGGGGTGGGGGACGTGGGGTGGTGATCCCTGACTCCCTATCTGCCTCTGTTTTCCTGGGGACCCCGATCCTCCTGGAAATGGAAAAATCAAGCGTTGCAGCTTTTGACTTGCTCGTCCCTGGGCCCGCAGGTACATTTGACGTGCTTACAGACCCTTTTACTGATTGGTAACGGCATTTGGCTTTTTTGGTCCTATCTTTTAAAAAAAGCCACTTTTGTCTGTGACTGGGGACAAGAGCTCCCACAGAGTTCAAACCAGACATCACCCACTCATAAAATTGTCAAAACGTTCGGCTGGTCACAATGCTGCTTTCTTAAATGGGAACTTTTGTTGTTGTTGTTAATTTAACCGAGACATTTTATCATGGGAGTTTTTTTTATTCTCTTATTTTAATTTCTTTTTTCTTTTTTACGGGGACAGAACCCAATCTTCCACTCCCTCCTTTCTAGGGATGACTGATTTAAGTTGCATTAAGTTATGAAAGTGGTTTCTTTCATCATTGTTTTACAACACCTCGGGTCTGTAACTGGGTGCACTTGGTCTTTGAGAAGGATGCTCCTGTTTTAAACCATCTCAAAAGTAAGATATTCTTACACCTCTTCCATGCCTTTTCTTTTTTCCTCCAACAGCCATCCCCTCGCTATCCCTAACTCCCCACATATGTGGCAGTGCGTCTTCTGGGTGTATTCTCCCTCACCACCATCCAGGAGAAGCAGATGAATAATTCATGGTGCCCCCATGCAGGTCTTCTCTGAGACTTCCCTGCAACACGTCTGAGCCGGCGAAGGACCAGGGAACTTACAAACAGCCACAGTGTGCTGTGTCAAAGAACAGTCAATCAATCTCCAAAGAAATGTGAAGAGAACAGGTTTTTCATGCCTGTGCGTTGGGAGGAAGCCAAACGTGTGTTGCTATTTGATGGTAGAATCAGTGTACACCTGTTCCCACCAGCTGCCAACATAACCTGTGTCAGATGCACGCGTCGCACCCGCAGCATCCGCACAGCGGGCCGTGTCTGTGTGACAGTCGGGACAGACAGCACCAGGAACTTGGGGACCAGGCAAGGGGGAGCTTGCAGAGCCACTGCAGGGACACAGATGTGTGAGGAACGTGATAAAGGAAGGAAACATCTGAGGGAATACGCTCAAACAAAACAGCAAATGTCATTTGCATTATATAATTATGGCCAACCATGGAGTCCTTTGTAATAACACTCGGTAGGCCAATGTTAAACCTACAGTGACTGATAAAAAGGCCTCAGCTTGAAAAAAGGTCAGCGTGAATTAGTATATATTTGCTGATTAATTCAGAGTGTGCCTTCGTAAATTTTATAGTCCGCGGCCCCAGCCTGGTTTGAGACCTATGAAATTCAAATGCACCTGATTCAGCACACACTAGCACTCGGACCTGGCATTGTGCTTTGTGGAAAACTTCATCATGCACATGCGGACACGTGCAGGCATGTGGCCGGATGGACAGACCACTGGATTTGGGAACGTACGTAAAATAAGACACGTGCCCGGGGACAACACTTGCCACCTGCCCGTGTGTGCCGGGCTGTGGCAGGTCTGCTGGAAGGATTCCTGCCTTTTTTACCCAAATCTCCATAATCAGGGCTGTTGATTGCAATGTGAGGCTCTTATGATGCTGTCTAGTCAGTGTTCAAAGGAAAAAGTAGGTGTGTGTGTGTGTGTGTGTGTGTGTAAGGGGGGGTGCGGGTGGATAAATATGCATTCGAGGAAAACATTTAGCCTAAAAGACTGTTAGCCTAAAACTATTTTCAAGATTATAAATACAGGGGCACCTAGGTGGCGCAGTTGGTTGAGCCTCCGACTCCTGGTTTCAGCTCAGGTTCTGATCTTGGGGTCATGAAATCGAGCCCTGCATGGGGCTCTGTGCTCAGTGGGGAGCCTGCTTGAGCTTCTCCTTCCCTCTCCCTCTGTCCCTCCCACTCATGTTCTCTCTCTCTCTCTCAAATAAATAAATAAATCTTTAAAAAAAAAGATTATAAGTATAGATTCTGCTTATAGAAATGCATGCTAATGAGCACCTACTATGTGCAAGTTAATTTGTCAACGTAAATTCTCATTATTGCTCCATGATATACCAACTATTATCTTCATGAAACAGCTCTCCCAGGGTGGAGTTATCAAATGGTGCAGTTGGGGTCTGACCACAAGTTTGACTACTGCCAAAAGCCCTTGCTTCCCATTTCACCTTCATTGTCTTTGCAATTGTTTGTTACACCTATTTTTGTACATATTTGCTAAATCCCTTGCCAGATGCTCTGAGTTGGGGACCCCCACATAGAGCACAGACCCTTAGCAGATTTCAAACACTTACCTTGGCTATTCCAACCAAGCACCTTCCCCTGCAAGCTGGAACGGCAGCCAGAAACTCCATCCCATCTAGATCTACGATGAAAAGATCTTTTCTCCCACCTTCAAACCCACGTTCCCCCCTTTGCCTCCACAAAGTGGCTTTTCTTCATACAAAGGGTGGAGACCCTACCCTTAGACTCCAGCTGAGCTCCTCTGCTCCCACTAACAGAGTCTTTAGATGAACCAAGCAGCAGTGATGTGCATTTCTTGAAAACTAGCGAATCTCTTGGTTTCATTGAGCAACACAGCCCTTCGCCATAATTAGGGAGGCTGCCGAGGTTTTGGGAGAAGGGTTGGCTGCAAGTCGGGAAAGGAGAAACAGTTAGATTACAGTGCATGATTTTAGATGTTTGTCAGGGTCCCAAACTGGGGACTTCCTACCTGCTTCATATTTTATGAGACCAAGACTGGGAGGTCCAGGTGGAGTTATCCAGTAGGTTGTGGAGTGATGGAAGGACACGAGGCTGGAGGTCAGCATAGTTGCTCCCTCCACCATGTTCTGCTTCTAGCTTGCAAAACGATTCTGGGCACGTGTCAAACCAGCCTGGGCCTCCATTTTTCTTGAGTGAAGTGTTACATCACCCAAGTGTCTTCTGACTTTAGCCTTATACTATTAAAAATGATACTTTGCATTGTGACACCTTCATGGTTCACAGAGTGCTCATATATATGTTACTCTAGAAAATACTTGGAGAGCAAGAGGTGGGAAGTTGAAGGGTTGGACGCTGACCAGGGGTTTGTAGCCCCCTCCATACCTGTCCATCTGTGGGATAGCTCCTCAGACACGCCAAAAGCCCTATGGATGTGCTGGGCCCGGACTGTCTCTGAAATGGGGTTTCCACCAGTTTCCCAAGCTAGTATCCCTCTTGCCCCCTCTCCATGCTCTCAAGGGCAGTGCTGGTCTCAGCCCCACCCCATGCATCCTCCCTGACCTTCCTTCTCTGAGCTTCTGCTACCTTGTCAGCAGCAAAGCGGATGGGGCTCTGCACTGTCTGACCTTTACCCATTGTTCTAAGAATATAGCAAAAGGTCCTAAACAACCTCCAAGGGCCTACCAATCTGGCTCCACCACCTCTGCTGACCTTCATTCAACACATCCCTTTGCTTCGACGCATGAGTCACATACGTCCTCATTCTGAAAAGCACTTACCTCTCAGGGTCTGGGACGTTCTCCATCTTGCTCCTTCTCTCCTTGTCTTGTACTCCTTTCTTGTCCAGGCTTTAATGTCACTTCCTTGCAACAGATTTCCCTAAAGTGTAAGCTCAGTGCAGTGCCTGTTTCATATCCTCAAAGCTCCCTAGAATTTTTTTCTGTTAGCACTTAACACAAGTTTGATGCATTACCTGTGTGGTTATTTGATCAATGTTCACATTTGCAAAAGTACTGACCTCTGCCCCGCCCGGTTGTAATCCCCACATCTAGGGAAGAAGCAGCACTTACTAAGTGCTCAACAGACACTTGGGTTGACCTGGCTGATCCCCAGGGGAGATAAGAATGCTGTGAACTCTTCTTCTGGGCAGGAGCTGTGCCATTAGGCCTCTTTGTCACCATGTCTAGAATGGAGCTGGACACCCAATAGGTGTTCACAAGTCCAGAAAGTCAGGGAGGTGGCAGGAGATGGATTCCAGCCATGTCATGAAGTTCTGCGAAGTTGCCGCCAAGCCTCCCCAGAGGGAAATGCTGCAGAGCTGCTGACCCCAGGGCCTGCACCCAGAGAGTCCCAACCTCCAGCTTTCCAACCATCAGCTTTCCTGGCCATGGCCCTTTAAAGGTAGAAACCAAAATCAAGGGTGGAATTTAATGCAGTTCATTATAAGACCAACTGTTATTAACACCAAACAGTGTTAGCATTTAAATTTTGGTTTCCAAGTTATCAGGAATTTTTCTAGAACCCCATTTGCACAGGAGTTCATAGATTTCTATGAAATAGGCCATAAAATAAAGCATAATCCATTCCCATTTGCCAGCCCCATGCTCGGGTGAATAGCCATCCTGGTTTTCCCGGGACCGAGGGGTCACCCAGGAAATGGGACTTTCATGGCCAAAGCCAGGACAGCCCCAGGCCTATCTGTGACAGATGCAGTGAGAACACAAAGACACAAGCTGGATTGACTGGCAGGTTTATCCTGGTCTCAGTGTGGAGTTCCCTAAAAGCAAACCCACAAGAGGACTCGCATGCAGGCAGTTTACTTGAGAAGGGATTGTAGGAAGTGCAAGTGAAGCAATGTGGAGTATAAGAGAGATAAGGGACGGAACCAGAAAGCTGGTTTCCATAATAGATAGCAGGAACTCAATCTTGCTGAAGGCCCTCGTATAGTCTTAGAAATGTCCTACAAAAGGATGGAGCAGGAGGAGGTGTATTAGCCCAGTGACTTCAACTCCTCATTGGTTAAAGGTTGCTCCCTAGCTGTGACTTCCTCACCCTTGGGGCTGCTTCTGCTCTAAGCTGGCACCAGGCTGGGTAGACGAAGAGGTTATGGGCCCAGGGGGCATGGAATGGGGCATCAACAGCACACGCAATGCCTAGGATGAGTCCAAGATGTGAACTTCAGTTATGGTCCAAGAAGGGGGCCAAGGGTCAGAGAAATCAAATCCAGTATAGACCCAAAAAGACAGCTTGAAGCCAGTTAGTTTGGAAAATAGATCTTGACCAAGGGGAATGCTGGTCATGTGTATCTGTCAGGACTCAGTGCAGGAAACAGAAATCTCTCTATTTTGAATGAAAAGATTTAACACATGACGTAGTTGCTTGCAAAACATTTGGAAGTAAGTGCTAGAGGAGCAGATATCGGGAACCACCACTAAACTACCGGTTTCAAGGTCACACCACCCTGACTGTGGTCCAGGAGTCAGGAAGCTGGTGCTCCACTGCAGCCACTGCATCTGACCCTCACTGCCCTGGCACTGCCGTGACCCCTGAGAGTTCGCATCTCTGCCCAGCCTTCCTTGCCAGCAACCAAGATGGCCACCACCCATGTGTTCCAAATTTCCCGTACATGCGTGAGATTTGCAGGACCTAACTTATATGCAGATCCTTAGCCACCAGATCTTCTGGACAATGAAGATTATAGTTTTCCAAGTTTTCCAAGTAAAATGGGAGGAAAAATGGAAGTTGAGAGAGCCAATCCCAGCATTTACTAGACCGCATGCAGCCTTCGGTGGGTGCTACTGTCTTGAAGTGGTTTTATTATTCTCTAAGTGCAGCTGATGGAGATTCCCAAGAGAAACAGAGCAAGACCAAGGTTTTGTTCATCTTTCTTCTCTATCTCATGTTCTCTAATAGTCCACGGTGACCCATCAAGATGAATGACATTTGGGGACTGCCAGGGTCCCATTTTAGAAGGAACCCCACCCTCGCTGCCTCCAAACTGAGTCTGACTCTTTTAGCTGCTTCCAGAAATATGATGGGGGGCCTTCCCCTGTGCTTCTGAGCTATAAGCTCTGAGCTCACTTCATTCACTGTTTCTATTCTGGCTTCATCCTTCAGATGATGATCTCCTTAAAGCCAGGGCTGTCCCTATGTTGTCTTTGAATGTCCTGCCCAGCACTGGGTACCCGGAATGGGCCAAAGGTGCAGTAAATGGGTGTGGAATGAACACGCTTC
This sequence comes from Mirounga angustirostris, assembly GCF_029215605.1. Lineage (NCBI taxonomy): Eukaryota > Metazoa > Chordata > Mammalia > Carnivora > Phocidae > Mirounga > Mirounga angustirostris. The sequence goes on along the minus strand of NW_026991711.1, from coordinate 95,713,280 downwards.
CTGCCTTATCAGGTGTGTGGTGGCTTTGTGGAAGTTCGATCACCCACCCAGCCCACCTATTGGAAAATAGATCTTGACCAAGGGGAATGCTGGTCATGTGTATCTGTCAGGACTCAGTGCAGGAAACAGAAATCTCTCTATTTTGAATGAGTACCCTCACAAAAGTCAGAGGATGGGCCTCATGCTATGGCCGTCTGAGATAAGATGGCCATGTTGAAAGATGGCACATGAAACTGTGGCCTCCTTCACAGGCTCTGTCCCACTGAGTTCACACACCTCCAGGTCCACGACCAGGTAGTTTTCCAAAGAAGCTTGCTGTAAAGCATCCCTCTCAGCTAGGAGTACTCTGGTATTCAAAGCACAGTGATGTGGTTTTCCTTGGTACAAATCCACTGCATTTGGGAGCCAGGGCTATGGATCATATCTGGGGAAGCACTCAAACCCCACTAGCTTCTCCCTTCCACCCTCCACCTTTCCACCTCACATGACCCATGGAGAGGTCCCCTCACCAGTCACATCCCTGTCATTAGGAAACTGTATTAAGAAAGCAGAACCAGGGGCGCCTGGGTGGCTCAGCTGGTTAAGCGACTGCCTTCGGCTCAGGTCATGATCCTGGAGTGCCGGGATCGAGTCCCACATCGGGCTCTCTGCTCAGCGGGGGGTCTGCTTCTCCCTCTGACCCTCCCCGCTCTCATGCTCTATCTCATTCTCTCTCTCTCAAATAAATAAATTTAAAAAATCTTTAAAAAAAAAAAAAAAGGAAAGCAGAACCAGGCCACACACCCATCCGGTACTGTATAATTTCTTTCCAAATTACTGATCCAGTTTTATTTCCATCCCTTTTATCTAGAGAAAATAGAGCAACTGATTTTAAAAATATAAAAATAAAAGGTTTCCACCTAATTCCAAGCCACTATGCCCACTAACATGGGAAAAATCTCTTTCAACTTCACTTTTTTTCTTCTTTTGCTGTCTCCATTTGCCTCTCAGGAAAAAAAAAAAAAAAGGAAAAAGAAAAGGGGAGTGGTAAGAAAAAGTGAGTATTGGGTTAGATCTACACTTTGTAAAAAGTTGAGTTATTTTCAAGTGAGATTGATGGGGCCAGAGTCCCATGTTACAACGTGGCCCGAGTTACTCATTTTGGCTCAACTGGGGGTCTGAATTGTTTATGTAATGGGCCTCTCCACTCCCCTAGTCTCTGCAGAAGCCAAAAGCAGCCTAGATAAAGTTCTAATTAGACCACCACAGCCCAATCTCCAGGGATTTTCATGTCTGGCCCACCCCTTAGCCTAGCTTCTGCTATTTTGAGAATGGTCTTAACACCCCAAAAGTGAAGGCTCACCAATTGGTCTCCAGAATCCAAGGAGAACTTTACCTGTTATATAGACACCCCTCTCTCCAAAGTAGCCAACAGAAGGCCAATCAGTAAGACATCAGAAAGCCTTCATTGCCTTTTGGGGTACCTGGAATTGCACCTTTAAAATGTCTTACTTTGCATCTCAAAATCCTCTTGTTGTTTAAGGAAACCCTATTAAGATGGGATTTCAAGGTCCCCTGAAAAGAGACCACCTTCTTAGCTACTGATTAAAGAATAAGTTCTAGTATCTGGACAGATAGGCAAGAAAGAAGGGACAGGAAGGCAAAGATGGAGAGCCCTAGAGATGGACTTTGTCCACTTTATATCTTTGTTGAAAGTCACCTCTGCCAAGAGTCCTTCCTGGGTCTGCTGTGTATGGTTGTTCAGGTTGTTGGCTGCTCAAATAGTACTGAACAAGTAGTGCTGAAATTCAACCCCGCACTTTACTTATCAAGCTATAAGACTTGGTGGGAGGTTGCAATAGCACGGTCAAAGAGAACTTTTTTCCAGTTCACTTAGAGATGCCATATGATAGAGATGTCAGTGGCCACCATGCACCAGACCCAGGCTAAGATGTGAGAAGCCCCCTTTGGATACTTAGGCTGGGCCTCAACATCCATCCTTGCTAAATAGCACCTGTGGAACTAGGAGTAGAGACTTGGAGACAGTCATCACAAATAGGTTCAGATATGTTTTTGCATGAGCTTGTGTGTGAGAAAGATTTACTTTGCTTGGTTCTGCAGATGGTGGATCATGGAATGGAATATGGAGCCAAAGTTCTGCAAGAGACAGAAGGAGACGAAACCAATGAAGATGGAGAAGTTGATGAACAATAGACCGGAGACCCACCTGTTGGTACAAAGCCACGGACAACATGAGCTTCACAGTACCTTCCAGATGTGGGTTCTGGTCTCCCCAGGGTGGTTGCCATGTACACTTTTAATCTGTTCTTGATGGCAGAGGTGGACTTTACGTTTTCTAAAATGCACCGGAAGGTCTATTCAAAGATGTAACCTCAACTGTGTCAGAAACCAAGTTCAGACACAGGAGTGGGTCTCCTTGGAAGCGCAGAAGTTAAAAAAAAAAGAGAGAGAGAAGAAGAGGAAAAACACAGTTTTTCTGATGAAATGGCTTCTTTAGCGTGAAGAAGAGATCCCGACAATAAAATAATGATTTAATAGCCTCAAAGTCAATCAGCTGAATACAATAACATTAATTAGCCTTTTATGCCCAACTTACAACTAATTCTGTTGTCTACTTATTTTTGTTCCAAAAGGATTACTAATGAAATATTTAATATTTCACCAGTTTCCAGATTCATTTCCACACTGGCTGGTAATTTTCCCTTATATAGCTTGAAACTGTGCTCTCGATAATTTCACTCCAGAGTGTATCTACATCGCAGGATCACTGACTGCAGGAGGAAAGGCTCCTCAGTCTTTGACAATCGGATAATAGCTTCACTTTTAGCCAGTAGAGGAAGTCAAGAGCAAGAGAGTACAGATAATGTGAGTATAATTCATTATTCAAATCTGCAAGTGGAGCACTGAAAACAAAGAGAGAAGAGGAATAATGGTGTCATTATTTTTATTACTCTTGTTGGGTAAACCTAGCGTGAAACATTTAAGGAGACCGGGGTGAGCTTTGTGACTACACGGTGACAAATTGACTTTCGGAGCAATATTGATAAGAGGAAAGTAGAACAGACAGATTTTCTGTATAAGGTTTGCTTTCTTATTAGTGGTCCCATTAACTATTTTCTTGTTGCTGGATGCTTCCTGAAATTCCCGTCGTTTCTTATGTTTCTTATCCTTCGAGGTCCATAGCAGCGGCTGGGAAGAAGTGAGGCATGGTTCACTGAGCTCCTTGGAGCCCAGAGCCCCTGTGCCTGGAGCTTGAATAACAAAAGCCAGGTGAGAGGGTTGCAGGTGGCTCTCCTTCAGAGACAAATGGACTTGAAGTCCTAGAAAGGCATCGATAGGAGAACAAGGCTATTTGCAGACTCTGGAAGCAAGAGTGTTGTAGATCTCTTTTAATCTCAGATTTTCAAAGCTCCCTCACCTTTAGGCATTTTAATGAATATTTCTCTTTAATCACTTCTCTTCCTGGGTTCCTTGTCACACAGAAACACATCCATAGACCCTCCAGCTAGGGCAGTTTTCTCTAAGCTTTTTTAAAAAGCTGGAAACCTAGCTGGGTGCATTTGGGCTCATGTTCTGGGGATGGGTGATGGAACCAGGTGGGGCAAAAGGTGAGGACCCTCAGGCAAAGCTGCTGTAAGCAAGTCTGGGCTGTTATAAGTGGAGTATGAGGTTGCCAGATTGCTGTGATTCCAGGGTGACTGGAAAGGGTCCCCCTCCCTCTTCTCCTCTCTGAGAATAGTTCATACTCCAAGGTACATGGTACCTGCAATTCAACTATTACAGACTTATTCCTTTGGGTGTTTCTCTATAGTGAATGCTTTGGAAAGGCAAATAGCTCTGGAAGAAGTAGTGTGCTAACCTACTGCACATGACAATAGCTTCTGTTCTCACCGGAGGGGCAGAGGGTGAGAGAAGCTACACGGTAGAGGAATTCTAGAGAGCTGGGAGGGATGAAAAATTCACGGATAAGGGAGAGATGAGAAATGGAAAGACAGAAGTGTGGAAAGCCATGTTCTTACTACCTCCACATTAAGAAAAACAGCTATTCAGTGGCTCACCCAACCCCTCTAAGGTTGATTATCCAGATGATGCAGGAAATAATAGTGACAGCAGCATGAATAGTATATTCAAATTTTCATGAGGGGCTCACTAACTACCACAGGAGATGACCCAATTCACTGTAGAAAGCCAGCATCATTAAACCCCAAGTAAGCCAGTAGACTCTTATTAGAGGCCCTGGGTTCAAGATGACTTCACTTATGTGAGCTGAAGAAACCACTTTACATGTATGACCCTCAGTTTTTATCATCTGCAAAATGGGCTTATAACATCAGGTCTGACATGCACAGACTCATTCATTCATTTATTCAGCCGGTATTACTGAGCACTTACTATGTCCAAACGCTATCATAGCAGCTGCAGATCCTAAGTGAAAAACAAAATTTGGCACAAAACTCCTATTATCCTGGAGATTATTTTCTAGTGATGGTGTCTTTGAAAGGAGGTTGTGAGTAGTCAGGTACTGCAATAATGTAAAATGGTATCATTTTGTAGAACTAGAAATCTTCTATTTTAAAGATTTTATTTATTTATTGGAGAGAGAGAGAGACTGGGGGGAGAAGCAGAGGGAGAGGGAGAGACTGAATCTCAAGCAGACTCCACGCTGAGCGTGGAGCCCATGCAGAGCTTGATCTCATGACCCTGAGATAATGACCTGAGCTGAAATCAAGAGTTGGTCGCTCAACCGACTGGGCCACCCAGATGCCCCTGGAAGTATTCTATCTTTAAATTCTATGTTTGTGTTTCAGGACAACAGAGAGCACGTGTCACCTCCTGGACAGAATCTTCCCCTTCAGGTATCTGAAGACAACCCTCACATCGGTTCTGGCCTCTGCCTCTTCATGCCGAACACCCCGGATTTCTTCAGCAGCTCTTCCTATGGCTCACCTTGTACAGCTTTCCCTTCCTGGTTGCACTCACTATGTCCCTTGCAGGGCGGGGCCCTGGGCAAAGCACAGGACTCCAGGACAGACCCCGATGGAGACTCTGGCACTCTCTACCTATAATGCAGACTTCGTAGTAGACTCAACATGCTTATTTAGTAACCATTGTTTTTCCTTGGCACCAATGCCCATGTACACACAAAACATTCAGGCCAATTTACAGAGGCATCAAGTTTGAAAATCAGACTCCCAGCATCACCTTGAGTAGACAGAAACAGAGTTGACACATCAGTGTGGCATGCATAATCTGGTGGCCTCCATAATTTAATAGAGAAATAACATTTCCCATTCTCATCACCAGAAAACAATCACCATATGAATGCACTTTAGCTATTAATACTTATTCCTTGATGCATAAACAATCTCATTTAAAAATTCTCGCTCCCAAAGATGCTTATCTTCTGCAAGGGGAGGCGTGTGGGTGGGTGGAAGGCAAGGTAAGCATGATACATCACGTACAGCTGAATTCCCAGCCAAACTCACAGCCTTAAGAATAAAAAACAGTTAATGAGTATCATCATAGTCAGTGCCCCAAATAGTGAGATACGGAATCCCATTCACTCTATCACGGCCATGACTGACATTTAATTATTCTCTATTTTTTGGTGCTTATAATTCCATTCTTATCATTCATTGTAAATCCTTTGGAACCCCTAGAAAAAGCGAGATCGAGTGACAAAACAAAGATAATGAAATCAGAGGCAGTAGAATAAAATTATATCTTGTAGGTAAAGCGATGATTCAGTAGAGCAAGTCATTTCATAAGGTTGTAGAAGATGGGGGAGGAATCAGAATTAATGTAGCAGGCTCTCAGGAGAGTTGAGAGAGAATCCATGAGTTAGGGGCACACAATAGATAGGAAAGTAGGGTGCTGTGGGAGGAACAGTTGACTAAGCATTGACCCAGCTGTGCTTCTGTCTAGTCTAGCTGTGTGACCTTAGGCATACACTTAACCCTCTCTGGGCTTTCCACTTTCTCACTGTAAAATGCCATCACATGCTTCATAGCATGACCTTGAAGCTTAGAAAGAGACACAGTGGCTACTCAGATGTAAAGATTGGACCTATTTCCTAGTATCAGAGGTAAAATTGAAAGACTCTGAGCAATGACAAAAGGAATGTTATATAGTCAGTTGAACCCAGAAGGCCTAAAATTATGAATTCCCCTGCTCTCTCCCAGCGTTACCTGTAGGAGCCATGTGCCCCAGCCAGCAACACTGTCCCCACTCTCCCTGACTTGCCACTAACACTGGGGAGTGAAGGTCAATGTCCTGGCTTGGCCAGCGAGCCCTGCTGAGAAAAGTTGGAAGAGAAAATGATCCCACATGTAGCTGTGGGAGCCTCTGAGCCCAAGGAAGCACACCTTGTTGAAAAGTCACTGATGTGGAGGTGCCGAGGTTGCTAAACCCAAGAAAGGAATAAGAATGGGTTGCCAACCAGGAAGAGGGTCAATTAAGGGGAGTTGAAGTGTGGAAGAAACCAAGGAATCAAAGATGTAAGAGTCAAGAGTGGGGAATGATGGGTACAGGGGGCCTATGGGAGGCTAGTCTGGCTTTGCAAATGGCTGGTTTTCAAATGTTCCAGTCAAAGGGGTACATCAGTGGGTACCTCCCCTTAACAGTCTAAAAATGCAAAGCCAATTGCATTGAATACCTGGCAAGAAAGCTTACCTGTCTTCCTCTTTGCTAATCTTTCCTCCTTTTTTTTTTTTTGCTGGGTGACTCTGCTTATGGTCAGGTTACATCTCTCTGGTTGCTGGTTTTTCTGTTTGGTAACAGATTACAATTCAGTCTTTCCCTTCCAGGAAGGTACTTTGCCCTTCTGCTCATGTGGCAGCCACGAGAAGGCTCCTGTCAAATCCCTGACTTCAGGAAGCATAATTAACTCATGGCCCCACTGCTGTGCTCTGAACCCAGCATTACGTTCATGCTGCCACCACTCTTTCCACAGCACCCCCCTAGCCGATAACTGAATGTGGCAGGGATACTGAGGCAGGCCCCTTCCTCGGAGACTGGGGCCTTCTGATGGGCGAATGTGGCGTGGCACTCCTTGAAAGCCTTGTCAAACGTCCCTTGGAACTGCCCAACAGCCTGAAATGCTTCTGTCCAGCATTCCGTCCTTCCTTCCTTCCCTCTCTCCTTCACTGGAGGTCAGGTCAGCATCAGTCTGGCAGCTCTTCCACACTCCCCCCTCCCCATTCCCTCTTGCCATCACCACCCCTAATGGATTTCCTGCATGTCCCATTCCATCTTGATGTCTGCTCCAAATTTGCACAAGTCACCCAAAAGAAGAGTTCCAAGAATGGATCTGAGCCCCACTCACAACCTAAGAAACGCATCCTCACATATGCTCTTGCTCAAGTCCAGAACCCAACATCATGCATCTCTTCTTTTTTAGGAAAAATTTCTACATTCCTATGAAGCAGAAAGGTCCCCATGATGGTGGAAGATGAAGTTCAACAGTAAGGAACAATGAAGGTCACTAACCTACTAGCTGGTTTCCTCCTCTTCCCTTTCCCTCTTCCTCTTCCTCTCCTTCCTATCTGCCCATTTCAGTCCTAAAGCTGTTCGGTGGGGCAGAACAAGGTAGGTGTCCACGCTGTGGTTGAGGATGGGGAGGGTCACAGTGACTCAGAGTGGGAGCCAGAGCCCAGCATCATGAGGACATCCATGTCAGGGTGTGTGGCCCTGCGTGGGGAACCCCAGCCCAAGAGGACCAGGGAGGGCCATGCATGGATGGGTGGCCTGAGTGAGGTGGGGAGGGACTTCCTCAGAGGGGAGAGGGTGAAGTGAAGGAGCACCCTGTGCATGGCCAGGCCTATGACGTCAATGCCAGAATGAATTTGGAGGGAATCTGTGTGGGGAAAGGGTACTGGTCAAGATCGGAGATGCATTATATACAAGAAGCTTGAACAAATAAGCAAATATATTTAGGATAATAGGATCTACGGTTCTTATTGTTAGAAAGGGGAGTTAAAAATAGAGGAAAAGAAAAAAAAATACAGGAAGAGAGAAAACCAGACTCACCCTTGGGGTGGTGTTGGATTACAATTGAAAGCACCATTGTGAACTTACCACTTTCAATATGTATGGACAGATCTAGAAATAATAGAAGTGTTAATGTGTGCGTGTGTGTGTGTGTGTGTGTGTGTAAATATTGTTCTCCCCTAAAAGAAACCAGGCTTCTTGGGGAAGTGACGGAATCCAGGACCAAAACAGGGAAAGCGTAAGATGGGTCCGGAACATTCGCAGTGCCAGAGAGCAAGAAGGCTGAAAGGGTAGTGAGCCAGCCAGGTCAAAGGCACACAGAAGCTAGCTGGAAAGGGCTCCCATTAGCCAAGTCAGGACAAGGTGAGCACCAAAATAAACAATGATTGTCATGGAATATAACCTATTGAATAAAACAGAAAAAAACATAGCAATAAGTTAGTACACTGAAAGTCTGATGCATACTTAAACAGTTTCAATCCCTCCTAACAAAATACTAATTTGTTTCAAAATCCCTCCTAACAAAATGCTAATTAGTTATATGAAGAGAAAGTCACTTTGAAGTGAAGGAGCCAAAGAGCTGCCACCTGAAGTGAGTGATCAAAGTGAACATGGGCAGAAATGGGACAAATAAAACTTGTGTGCCCCTGCTGGGAGGCAGTGAGAAGACCCGGCATCCCTTGTGTGATGCTCCTGCCGAAGGTGTGTACTCGGAATCTTATCTCTGGAGAAACCCCAACTGAGGAACTCTCCATGAAGTCGGTGGTCTGTAACCCTCACTCAAGGGAGAACCAGAGGACTCTTCCAAATAGGATGTTCATGAGACACCACACTTCTCTCGCTCCCTCTCCCTCCACCTTCCACCCGCTTGCACTCTCTCTCTCTCTCAGTAAATAAATAAAATCTTTAAATAAAAAAAGAGAGAGAGAGAGAAACTACATTGAAAGCAATGGTCCATTCCAGCCTGGCCCTGTTTGCTATGAACGACATTATTGAGAGAATTGGTGAGATTCAAAAGGTCCGAGGATTGTTAGTTATCGGATCTGGAAGGTTGTACTGTGGTTCCATGGGAAAATGTGCTTGCTCGTTGGAAATGAGCACCAATATATTCAGAGACAATAGGGGACTGGGTCAGTAATGGACACTCAGGTGGCTCAGAAACGAGTTCTTTGTGCACTACTGTACTTGCAACTCTTCTGTAACTGTGTGATTATTTCAAAATGAAAAGATATTTTTCAAAATGCCAGCTGATGGGAGTGCCTGGTGGCTCAGGGAGTTCAGCATCTGCCTTCAGCTCAGGTCATGCTCCCAGGGTCCCTGCTCAGCAGGGAATCTGCTTTCTCCTTCTCCCTCTCCCCCTCCACCCATGCTCTTGTGCAATGCGCTCTCTCTCTCTCGCAAATAAATAAATAAAATCTTTTTTAAAAAATTTAAAGAATAAAATACCAGCTGATGTATTGTAGGTGGGAGTGAAAACTGACACAACCTTTCGAGAAGACAACTGGGCATGAATCGTCTGAATTTAAAATGCACATTCCCTTGGACCATCAGTTCTACTGAAATACTCTCATTTGAGAACACAGACACATATACAGGGATATCCTTTGCAGTATAAAGTGTAATCAGTAGTAAAGAGATTAGAAACAATCAAAATATCCATTAATGGAGGACTTGCCAGATAGATTATGGTGCATACAAGTGATGGAATACTATATAATCTTGAAAAATAATTTTTAGAGTGAGCCAAGCTCCAAATAAATTGCTAAGTGAAGTGTGTGTGTGTGTGTGTGTGTGTGCATAAAAATATCTCTGGAAGGATATCCTAGAAATTGTTGAGAGTGGTTATCAGAAGAAGAGGGACTATGTACTTGTACACTGTTTGCATTTCTTTTTTCCATATTCATTTTTATCTTTTGAAAATGGTGGCCAAGTTGTAAAAAGGATATAGAAGAATTTGTTTATAAACTCTACAAAGAGAAAAATGTATCTACAATCAAGTGTTTGCCAAACTTCTTAGTTGTCCTGATCTGCTCAAACTCTTTGTCCCCACGCATACCGCTACTGCCCCATTTCACATCCATGACAGACATTGCTAATTGATCCCAGCACTCATTACCATTGAGCCCAGACACAGACAGTATCCTTCTCAGCCCAGACAGCCTAGCAGCTACTATGTATTCATCAGTTTGGTAAGAAAGGAGAAAGCTTTTACATCCCTATCCTTCTGGGAGCACTGAACAAAAGGGAACTCTTCAGAGGATGCCGTCTCTTGCAAAAGTCCAGGGGACTCTGGCCTCCAGCAAGCAAAACATCAAAGCACTGGGCCTGGTCTGGTCATTCACAGTCTAGCCCAGCCTGCTCACCATGCCTACCTGTCTGCTCCATCTGGAGTGGTGCCAGTCCATTCCTGAAACTTCGAGAGAACCTGGTTCCTGTCCAACTCACACACCGCAGCAAGGGCTCAGCAATGCCTTCAACCAACAGAGCCACATAGTTGTGCTACTTTGATGTGCTTTTGAATCCCGGGGAATCCTGTTGAAATGCAGACTCAGATTTAGGGTCCAGGAGGGGATGGGAGATTCTGCACTTCTCACAGGCTTTCTGCTGATGCCTCACATCTGGTCCTGGGACCACACTTTGAGTAGCACAGCCTTAGAGCAGTGGTTCTGAAGCATTAGCTGCAATCAGAATCACCTGGAAGGTTCAACGAAACACAAATTGCAAGACCCACCCCCAAAGTTGCTCATTCAGTAAGTCTGAGGTGGGGCCGAGAATTTGCATTCTTCACAAGTCCCCAGGTGGTCCAGAACAGAAGGGTGTTGTTTTCAAACATCTTGGAGTACATTCCTCTAGCAGCACCCGCTCTCTGTCCTCCAGGAAGCCCGTAGAGGGAAAGAAGCAGAGGATTTGGTGGCATTGGACACACCTGATTTTTTAAAAATTTTTTTATTAACATACAATGTATTATTTGTTTCAGGGGTGCAGGTCTGTGATTCATCAGTCTTGCACAATTCACAGCACTTACCATAGCACATACCCTCCCCAGTGTCTATCACCCAGCCTCCCCATCCCTTCCACCCCCCTCCACTCCAGCAACCCTCAGTTTGTTTCCTGAGATTAAGAGTCTCTTATGGTTTGTCTCCCTCTCTGGTTTTGTCTTCTTTCATTTTTCCTTCCCTTCCCCTATGATCTTCTGTCTTGTTTCTCAAATTCCTCATATCAGTGAGATCATATGATAACTTGTCTTTCTCTGATTGACTTATTTCGCTTAGCATAATACCCTCTAATTCCATCCATGTCGGTTGCAAATGGCAAGAATTCAATTTTTTGATGGCTGCATAATATTCCATTGTATATATATACCACATCTTCTTTATCCATTCATGTTGATGGACATATAGGCTTTTTCCATAGTTTGGTTATTGTGGACATTGCTGCTATAAACATTGAGGTGCATGTGCCCCTTCGTATTACTACATTTGTATCTTTGGGGTAAATACCCAGTAGTGCAATTGCTGGATCATATGGTAGTTCTATTTTCAACTTTTTGAGGAACCTCCATACTGTTTTCCAGAGTGCCTGCCCCAGCTTGCATTCCCACCAACAGTGCAGGAGGGTTCCCCTTTCTCCACATCCTCACGAACATCTGTCATTTCCTGACTTGTTAATTTTAGCCATTCTAACTGGTGTGAGGTGGTATCTCATTGAGGTTTTGATTTGTATTTCCCTGATGCCAAGTGATGTTGAGCACTTTTTCACGGACACACCTGATTTAAAACCCTCATCTGTCACACTAGGAATGTTATGTCAGGAAAGCCACTTAACTGTTCTGAGCCTCAGAGCCACTATCTGTGAAATGGGTCCAGCAGTGCCTCACCTCCAAGAGCTGATGTCAGGACTCAGGGAGCAAATGCAAGGAATGGGCTTGGCAAAGTGCCTGGCACATTTTAGTTCCCTTCTCCCCTTTGCCTCGGGGCAGGCATCCCACCATCCCAAGTGTCTGGAGGAATATTGGGTAAATCCCCTATATTCGTGCAGTGCCCCCAGGCAGACCTCCGATTTAGAGCCTGTTCACATTTGGTATTCACAGGTGCCCTCGGTGCTAACGTGGCACCAGCAGCCAAGTTTTCCCCTCAGAGTCGTCCCATTGCCCCAACCTAGTGCTGCTCCTGCGAAGTGGTCTCTGCTTCCTCCTGGCCACAGTCCAGAAGGCTCCTCTGCATTTATGGGCACTCATCTGAGGGAAGAGTAACTGCAAGGAACAGGAATCCAAGCAGATTTCCTTGGCCTTTTGTGGAAGCTTCCAGGCCCAGGGTCCTGCACGTCCCCCACCATCCTGCAACCCCCCAGTCACCAAATCTACAAACTTTGTTGCAATTATTGGCCACGGCCAAGTGGTGGGAAGAGAAGAAGGAGGTGCTGTGTGGCATGAGGTGGCTGGGGTTTTCAGTAAGGCTTTCCCTCTGTGTATCTCCCCAAGCAGTACAAAATAGAGGTGGAAAGAGCCCTTGACAGCACTGAAGCCTCCTTCAGATGTCTGGCCATTCTGGGTATGGTGTCCATTGGGGCTCACTGGGAACCTCCCCACCCTCAGACCCCTGGGTCCAGAATCTCATGGACCCCCCTAGAGGAAGGAGATCCACCATGGGAAGACCAGACATTATGGGGAATTTAGATAAGGGTGTTTCCAGGTAACTGGAAACCCTCTAATTACCAGAGCTTGAATCTCCAACCACCTGCCTCCCCACTTCACTCTGTGTGTTAAGAAGCTTTCCAGGGAAACTACACATTTTCACACTCTCTGCAGTAGAGGCGACAAACATAATTTATATTTGCCAACATGACTCAGGATCATTACTGGAACATCAATTAGTGTGTCTAATGGAACCACTTTGACAGTCTTCTTACTATCAGATCCACTAGCCCCATGAGTGCTTTTTATTTCATGCTCTTCTTAAGTCAGTTTCTCCCTTGGATCTCAGATTTGACAGCTTGGTTTTTTAAAACAAATATCTGATGGATTCCTGGTTTTGCTTCTTTAAGTCATCTATTCTAACTTGGAGCCAATTTTTTAACTGTCTTGGATACCTCTGGGTTTCCCATGAGCTTAACTCCTGCATAGAGAGAGGTGGCTATAACTAGATTGTGGGAGAATATGTCCTCCCTTGATCAATAATCCCGATCTTCAAGCACTTTTGGATTCTTGTTCCAGCTCTGCAATGTTTTTCACTCTTTTCGTTTCTACTAGATTGGTTTCAGTCACCTAATACTGCTTTCTTAAATACCTGTCTCTAGCTGTCACTTTCCTCCTCCAGGGTTTTCTGTTGCATGCTGTAACATCAGATAGCCAGGCACGTTAGAATTGTGCGTAAACAAAGAATTAGTAAGCTCTGAGTGAGGGCCTAGGTGGCTTTCCTAAGAATAAAGCACATGCATTTTGATTTGGGTTCATGCCTATTTTGGTGGCCCCAAGGCCTGACTCCCTGTATCTGCTCATAGTCTGCATAGCTCATGTGCTAAGAACCTTACTTTCTAAGTATTAGTTCAAACATTGTCACAGTACATGTTATTTTTATTCCACTAATCCCCATACAAGAGAGAAATATAGCCTCTTCCCTATAAGGGACACAGATAAGCTATTCAAATCAAACATGTGACAGATGCAGAAGCAGAAGCTCAAGGTGAAAATAAATGGCTTGCCGAAGATCTCACAACTATTTAGAGTCGATCCTGTGCTCTCTTGTATAGCTGCTGGTTCCCCTGGAGTTTTAGGACCCAGTCTGAAAAGGGATACCCTGTGTGATCTGCACTACATCATCCCATCAGACCTTAGAGGAACCAGGAATTACCTTCTCCATGTCTGGGAGATGGCAAAACCAAATCCAAAATGGTAAGGTGAGTTATCCAAAGTCAAATAGAAGTTGAGGGCCAAGACAGAGCCTGGAATCAGGGGTCCTGATTCCCAGCCGTCTCCAATCTCAATGCATCCTAGGCTCCTCTTTCGATTTTATCAACCACTTCTCAGAGAGAGATTCTATATGCTTGAGCAGGGAAAGCCAGGGGCAGTGCTGGTCAGGAAATAGCAGGATCTCTGGAAGAGACACTGGAGAAAGCCAAGACCGATCTGCCACTTTACTCACATCCTTGTCAAAACCCGGACACTTAGTCAATGGGGACTTGCTCGGCCAGAGAGAATGATTCAAAGTAAAGGACACAGAATGGTAAGTTCTTCACACAGTTCTGTTGGTGGACACTGAGAAGTTATCTTACCCCACAAAGAAGGCAGAAATGAGTAGGAGTCCAGCAGTCTTCAAGGTCGATCTCCTCAAAACCCGGGTTATTGCGATAGCCTCCTCCCCTTGTCTGTCTGCCTCCTCTCTCTCTTCTCCAATTTATTGTCCACGGTGCCATGAAAAATAAGCTTTCTAAATCACATGCTCAAAAATCTTCGACAACATTCTGTTGCTTATAGGAAAAAAAAAAAAAAAAGGCCAAACTCTCTATCTGGTATCAGAAGACATGCACATACTTAAATCACCAGGCTTTTTATTTCTCAGTTGTCCTCTTTGGGTAGCTCACGCCAACGTCCTCCAGTGGAAGTCCCTCAAATGCACTCCATGCTTTGTTATCTGGGGCCCCTGAACAGCAGTTTTCTCCGTTGCAACATCTTCTCCCCTTAGAGCCTGAGCCCCAAATCCTACCGATGCTCCCAGATTGGGAGAAAGTGCCCAGAGGTACTCGCTGCCTCTTCCAAATCCCTTCATATTTTATCTGTCCCTCTTTCCAGGCATTTATCACACTCTGTTCGGTATCACTATTATTTATAGAAATGTCAGATCTCAACTTTCAGACCATTTTTTTTAAAAGTAGGATCCTCTTCTGCTTTATTTTTACATCCTTTGCAGGATTTAGTGGTGCCCTGATCACAGGAGATTTATTGTGGCGGAGTAAGAACAGTGTGGAAATTTCAGCCACAGAGGCTTGGATTCAAATCCAGGCTCTGCTCCCCACTAGTGGCCGGGCCTCAGTTTCCTCCTCTGAAGGAAGGGAGCATCTCCTTTGCAGAGCTGTGAGATGAGCAAGTGAGGAGTAAGATGTCTGACATGGGATTTGTGATAAATTATTAGCTAATAACAAAATGGGCACATTAATTAGTATCTGGGGGAGGGGAATGAATAATTTGGGAGAATGTGTGAGACAGAGAGCCAGCTGAATTGGAATGGACTAGTGGGAGACCTCTTCTGATCAAAATGAGAAAGCCTAAGGAATGGTGCCCCTCCTTTCGTCCTTTCCCACCCAAACAGGACAGCGTCCCCAGATAGATACCCCGCCATCCCGTGGCTGATCATGTACTTCTTCCAGTTTGGGGCAATGCCTTTGTGGATTTCCTCCCAGCCCAGGATCCTCTCCCTAAACCCCAGGCTGCGGGTGCTTAAATATGGCCCCCAGATGGCTCTGAGAAGGAGGGGGCGGCCCCACCCCGCCCTCCCCCTCCTGCCCGCCGCACCCACCAGGCCCAATGAGAAACAGGTGATTGCAGAGGGTACTGGGAGAGACTTTGATCAGCCGGCTGCACAGAAGCCAGCTGAGCCAAGAAGGAATAGTGTCAGATTTATTGCGGCCCTGAGAAGTACAGATATTAGGTTGGCTGTAGCTCACTGACCTCTTCAGGCTTTCCATTTTGGTCGGAGATTTATTACCTCCTTGGCTTTTTTAATTCCCAGGGATCTGTGCCTTTAACATTTCTGCTCAAGCCCCCCAATTCACAAGGACTTCCTGTTTGCCGAGACCACAGATAAAGAAGACACAAACCACAGAACACCAACACTATGTAATTTTTTTGTTCCTGACTCCTTAATTTCTCAGCCATCCTAGGTGTTCTGTCAAGATGCAGTCTGAAAGTCTAGACCGAGAGATATCTATGATAGAAAATGTACATCAGTATTTCAAGTCCTCTGAATTTATTCTAGCCATTTGACAGTTGCTTGGAGATACAATCTCAATTTTTTGCAATGGCCCCTTCAGCGAGATATTTATGGCAGATACAACTGTAATTATTTACCTGTAACAAAGTCCAGGTCTGTCTGCTCCAGGTGACTCAGGCAGCAGAGGGACAAGGAAAGATTCATCTTCCTCTTGTCCAAAAGTTGACCTTTTGCCCTCAGGTCCCTGCCCCACTCCTTATAAAAATTCTGATGCCCTGGGCACGGGCCATTTCCCCATCCTCTTACAGATACCAATATTGAAATAGGTGGACCAAAAAAATAAACACATGCCAGATAGATTTGGTGAGCTCCTCGAAGACATCAAGAGTGTGTTTCATTTTCTCTGTTTTCTGGTTCCAACTTACACGGGGATCAAGTCTCCAGCAGTATTTAGAGCTTTGACTTTTTCCTGCAAACAGATGCAAATTAATACATGACAGTGAGTGTTGGCCCCCAGAATTGTCCCCTGCTGAGATGGTGCGGAATATTCCAAAGCTGCAGTCAGGCAAGAGAGCTTCGTGCCAGCCCGGTTTGCGTCCTCCTGGGCTGCTGATGTCTGTCTCTGGTCTTTCCAGTCCTGTTTTACTTTTACCAGAAAAGGTTTCCCAAAGTGATTGCCCAGCGTAAGGACAGACAGAGTTTGCAAAAAATGCTTTTGGAAAATCATAATCTATCTTGAAAAGGCAACGGCTTGGCAACACAGACCACATCCATAAGCCTGAGCTGTGGACCCCGGGACTATTCCAAAGAGAAGACAAAGATTTTTTCTTCCCTGAGCTGAAACAGCAGGGAGGGAATAAATGTACCGCCTGTCTCGGGGACTTTTCTGCAGCACCAGCATCCACTTGAAAGAATATAAAAATTCCTGTATGTGTGGAAAAACAAACAAACCAACCCATTTCAGCTACGTTTATTTATATTCTTAACTAGTGTGCTTTTGTTTTGGCTGTTGTCACTCGTCCTCTCGCTGGAGGCTCCAGGAAGGAAAGACATTTGTGTGACGTGCAGGGCTCCGCGGTGGTGGTGGCAGTGAGATTTCTGCCCCTTGGCTCTTATCCTGGCATTTACATGGTGCAGAATCTTCTCGCCATCACGCTGAGAAGACTGAGCTGCTGCATGGTTTAAGCACACAGACACAACCCTCCAGCTTGCCTGTCTCAACGTGATGGCGAGAAAAGTCTAGCTTAATCTACCCCCTCCCCCGCCCCGTTTCAAAATATGAAATGCACCCTGGAAAGTTTGCGAATACCTCCAAAGGGAAAGCCAGCAAGGACCACCTAGAGTCAAGCGATTGAGTTCTTTTGGGGACTGTTTTACCTAAGCTTCTAGTTAACATATTTGCAATCAGCTGAATGTATCCGTTTTTATTTGACGTTACAGGACGCACACCTTCAGATCTTAGGGAAAAGTCTTTGTGCTCATCACTTTCAACAGCTGCACTGCTTCTCTTTAAGTGGATGTCTCTCTGCCTTGCTTCATGGGTGTCAGATATTGATATTGTTGTTTCTCCGATTTGTTACTATTTCTTCTTCAGGACTCTTAATATAGGAGCAGCCTAGGGAGTACAGAAGGAAAGCTCGGTGTCTCAGGGGGACAGCCAATATTCCCCGGATCCACTCTAGATAGAGCCGAGGTCTGGGCCCAGGCACAGGGTCTGTAGTGACAGATGCTCCTTGGGGACCCTTGGGGTCCTGTTGTGAGGGGATCTGTCAGGCTTCTGACTACTGAGTCAGAGGAGCCCCCCACCGTCCAGAGACCAAGGCTTCCCTTGGGTCCCACCTGGGAAACCAGCTGGGTTGACTTTCCGCCATGGGCCCTCTGAAGTCTTGCTCAGTCTCATGTCGAAACAGGATCCGAGTGGTTTGTCCCCTGGTGCCCTAGTGGGTTTATCCTAGATCGCTGGCCCTTGCATCACGGCCCAGGGGGTGCTCCTGTCTTTCTAGAGAAAATCACAGCATATCTCAGTAGTACATTATGGGGCCTGGACTGGAGCTAGTGCTTAAGAGGTACCTGGCCCCTTCTGCAGGCAAAACTCCCCTGTGAGCCACAACCACCCAGTGCCATCATAAGATCTCTGTTACTTATAGAAGGAAGCTGGCCCAAGATGGGTTTGTATTGAGTAATATAACGGATGTACAGAAACATGGTTACACCGAAGGTAATAACATTTATTGCTGTGAATGGAGAAGCTACACAATGCTGGACATTGTGCAAGGTGAGGGAAACCAGCTTCCCCAAGACCACACAGCAAGGGGGCCCCTTTGCTGGGTTTAAATCCTCATCCGCTGACGTCAAAGCCCTCCAGCACTCTGTCCAGGCCAGAAATCTTTGGAATTATCTAGACTTGTTTTACAGACAAGGAGCCCAAGACCTCGAGCAGGAACGTTGTGTGCCTGTTCGTCCCAGTTTGTCGGTGACAAAATCGAGTCTCCAAAATCTGTCCAAAGCTGATCACTTGGGAGCAGTTGAAAATAAACAGTTTGCAGATGACGGGAGTCTGGGATGCGGGGGAAAGAGCAAAGGCCCCCTCAAAGGAGCATCCATTTGTTCTCCCAGGCACTCTGAGGGTTTTCCACTGTGTTCTGCGTGCTCCCGAGCCCTCTGCCTCCCCGGCCTGCATGCATGCCAGCCTGTTTGTACTAGAACAGCACGTTCCCATGAACTCCTTTGCCAATTCACCCCAAGCAGACATTCCAAGCTGGCCTGGGGACCTGTCAGTCGGTGATCAATTGGCCCGTCACCATCACCAGAGCCTTTAGGAGATTAGCCAGCCCGGGACAGGTGGATCTGGTTTCCAAGCTAGGATCTGCGGTGACTCCTTGGAGTCTTGCTGGAGGGTGGGCCCTGGGAGGGAAGAAGCTACTGCGGGCCTCAAAGCCCCAACAAATCTTCCCCCCAGCTGGGGAGGGCACCAGACAGTCCGACACCCTAGCTGAACCGATTTGGCACACCCACGAGCAGCTGACGTTGCTCCCCATTTTCCATGGTGCATCTTGAGAAGCTGTGGGCCTAAGCCTTCCTGGGTGGCAGGGTGGGCACTTGGAGCCGATGGGGTTGCGATCCTTGTTAAGCCCTCAGGAAGTAGGAAGAGCATGGCCTCATCTTGCATGTGTAGCCCATTTTTCCCAAAGAGCTTTCATACCCATTCCCTTCCAGAGATGCTCTGCTTACAAAAGCACTGTAAGTATATTCGAGAAGGGATTTGGCCAACGATGCAGGAAGGACCCAGAGGGGAAAGGAGTGCCTGTGGGTCATTGCCATCAGTTGGCCAAGTGGGCACAGGGTCTGCCTTTCCTCCTCTTGGAGCGTTCTTCTTAGAAAAGCTTCCACTCTTCAAGCTGTCTTGTTATCTGTATTCTGGGGACACCCTGATTAAAATTCTTCAGTGGCTCCCTGTCACCTCCATGATTGAGTGCAAACTCTTTACCAGGGTATATGAGTGCTGTGTGACCTTTTCTCCCACCTCCAATTCCCTGAACACACCAGGGGACTCAGTGTCTCTGTACATTTGCCTAAGTTATTCCTTCTTTTTGTCATGCCTTCCCTTCCCCTATCTCCCTGGAGAACTCCTATTCATTCTTCAAAACCTTACCCAGGCATTATTAGCTCCTCTTTGCATATCCTTGAGGCATGCTTCCTCTGGATCACTTCCTAACTTTGTACATCTGTGAGGTCAAAGCCCACATACATAGAGGGCTCTCTCCCATTCATTAGGCTGAAAGACTATTCTTATGGTAACATTTGGAACCCAAAGCATGGCACAGTGCCTGACACATAACACATACTAAATAACAGCTTGCATCCTTGGCCTGTAAAGAGGATTCCATTGGCACGAATCTTCTGAGGAGTTTGGCCCAGGAACTGGGGAAGGGAAATACTCTATCATACATCTCTACTTAGGGCCCAAGAGGTTTAGCATGGCATTGTTGTGGGGACGACAGGCTGGGACAGAGGCTGGCTCCTGGCAACTTGGAAGGCTTCTTTGACCCTCATTCCTGAGCTCTGAGGTTACAAATGGCATCCCTTGTGGAGCAGGCTAGGTCCTGGTTGCAGAGCCAGGTGCCCGAGCCCATCCCCCAGCTGGGTCTGTCTCAGTCCACACTTGGCTCTATGTCGCTCCAGGTTCACCTCAAACATGGCGGCAACAGTAGATGACCAACCTTCATGGCGTTAACTTCCAGGTTGACGTGCTTCCTCCTGACCCTGGAATCACTGCCCATTTTCTAGATTCCTTCAGTTCTGCTCCCTGATTTGTCCTACCCATTGACAACCACTATCCCTTTCTATCCATGATTTCCATTCTTGTCTTTCTTTCAAGCCTCTCTCTCTTGGCCATGTAATCACAGACAGTTTATGGTCTTCTTTAAAGGTATAGCCCCGGGGTAGAACTTCCCCAGTAGTACAGGCCAGGCTAGCCCACCCTCTGTATTTTCTCATCCCAGGACAGCTGGGGGGGGGCATGGTCCAATCTAGCAAAGGGCTTAGAAAAAACCATGCCCGAACTCTAAATTGAGGGATTCCACTGCTATTACTTACAGCCTTGGAGACTGAACCCCAGCTCTGCCTTCCTCAAGCTCTTTTGGCCATTGTCCACCAAGATCTGGGGATTAGTAAAGCAAAACACCCTATTTGGGGTCTGGGTGTCTCAGATGTTTCCTGCTGCCCAGGGAAGATTTCCAGCCTGGGCGAAGGTCCACCAAGTCTGAGAAATTTGTCTGAATCCATCAAAGTCATATTGGGACATAAAACTCAAAACCTCTCTCCCCAGCAGGAAGGCTCCACTCTGCCAAGACACCAGCATGCCCTGCCATCAGCAATAATTGCCGACACGAATGGAAGGACCATGTGAGATAAAAAAGATTTTAAATTGTTCAGCCACCCCAAATCGTCCGTGGCCATGATATGGGTGTCAGTGAGAGGTGGGGAAGGAGACCTCCCTCTCTGAGATTTACCTGCCACCCACACCGCCTGAGTTCTAGAACTTTTGTTATCTGTCGTCCCCTCCATGCTGTGCCTGGGCTGTTCCTTTCTCAGCCTAGTTAAAATTAACCCCTCTGTGTCCTTGGCCAATCTGCAAAGGGGAGCCATTAAACAGTAGAAGGCCATCAGAGAAACAAATGGAAGAGAAGAATTATTTATATTTGCCATTGTATTGTTTTTGAGCTCCCAGGAGAAATATTCCCAGGTACTGTAGAATTATCTTGAGCCTTTATTTTATTTTATTTTATTTTATTTTATTTTATTTTATTTTTTAAAGATTTTATTTATTTGAGAGAGAGAGAGAGCACTAGCAGGGGGAGGGGTAGAGGGAAAGGGAGAAGCAGACTCCCCGCTGAGTGGGGAGCCCAGTGCACGGGGCTCTACACATGGGGCTCAATCCCAGGACCCTGGGATCATGACCTGAGCTGAAGGCAGATGCTTAACTGACTGAGCCTCCCAGGCACCCTTATCCTGAGCCATTTTAAGTGGCTCAAAACACTGTTGTTAAAAGGCATCTCTTTCTTTGATAAAATATGGGCATCAAGGGCATGAATATTAAACAAATATCACCTCTAGAGAGGAGAGCCCACCTGAATCCGTCATTGACCCGCCTTGTGGACCACCAGGGCTGGATGCTGGGGGTCAGGGCATGGGATGGGGGAAGGTGAGCAAAGAGAAGTAGACAAAGGTCCATTTGACGAAGTCAGAGTCTGGGGAGACAAAAAAAGAAGGTAT
This sequence comes from Mirounga angustirostris, assembly GCF_029215605.1. Classification (NCBI taxonomy): domain Eukaryota; kingdom Metazoa; phylum Chordata; class Mammalia; order Carnivora; family Phocidae; genus Mirounga; species Mirounga angustirostris. Next base: position 95,691,591 of record NW_026991711.1, on the reverse strand, counting down.
GAAAAAGCCAACAATGACAAGGTATCAACAGGCATTTTGGAGTTCAACTGTCAGCACCCCAACAAGCTTCGTCAAAGGTGGGACACTTCTGGGAGGGCTGGGCCCCAAGCTCCGCAGGATCCGACCTGGGAGGGAAGAAAGACAGGGCCCTGGTACAAGCTACGGGATCAAGCTGATGGACCAGTGAGGGCTGCCAGAGAAGGCACTCAGTGCGGGCTCAGGCCTGATTATTCTGGCCTCCCTTACTGGCCCTGCTGGGGTGTTTGCAATGGACATTCTTCTCCTATGGCTAGGCTAACCCCTGTGCTTTACCTCGTCTATTTGTTTATATGTTTTGGTTGAATTAATCAATGAATGGGTGAAGGAGCAGACTTGAATGGTGAGTAGGAGTTCAGTGGGAATAGGAGGAGTACTGAGTGCAAAGGCCCAGAGGCTGCGAACATCAGGCCTATCTAGGAGACCACGTGGTCGGTGAGACAGGAATATTCCAGGTGGGACCTAGGAGGGTCAGGACTGGGGGGCTGGGCAAGGGCCCCATCCTGGAAGGCCTTACAGATTTTGTTATATATTTTAGCCACTTCCAGGAAATATAGAAATATTTGCTTTGTTTTTATTCCATGTATTATCTGTCTTTACGAATACCAGTAAGAAGGTGGGATTTCCAAGTCGGTTTTGGTGGGTGAGGGACCAGGGAGCAGACAAGGATCCCCTTCTCTGAGCATGAATCCCAAGCAGCCCCAAAGTTTTGGCATTGGCGTCTATCTGTGCCTTTGCATGATTCTCCGGATGTAGAGCTGGTGTGTTCAGGAGGACACAGCATCTGGCTTGGAACTGGGCTTCCCTCCCTCCTCTTCCCTGTGTGACTCCGACTGGGGCTCGGTGGCCTGGTTTCCAGTCCCTGGCTCCCTCCTTCTAGTCTTTCTTCCTAGGAGGCAGCGCAATGTGTCTGGGCTCAGAGCATCCCTTTCAACAAGGTGGCTCTTGGCTGCACTTCTCCTATGGCTAGGCTAACCCCTGTGCTTTACCTCATCTATTTGTTTATATACAAATAGTCCTAAAATTCTCTCTGCTATTCCCCAGGAAAGGGGTGATGTCTGCTGGGGCTCCGGCGTAGGCTCACGGAATTGCTGTCCAGTTTGGCGCTGATTTGCAATCTGCAAGTTAACGGATGCTCAGGCTGCTGACAGCTGGCTGAGTGAGAAGTGACTCTAAGATAAGAGAACCCCTCTCTAGTATTTACAACTGAGCTATGAGAGTCCAGACAGCCTTCCGAGGCCTCAGCCAGGTCTGGAGGGGAGGAGCCAGCAGTGGGTGGGTGGCCCAGGGTCCTGGGATGAGCGAGGACATCCCAGCCAAAGGAAGAGAGCACTTTGGGTTAGGAGTCCAGAGCCCTGTGTTCTCTTCCTGGCTCCCACCCCAGCTAGCAAATTATTTCCTCTCTCTGATCCCTTTTTGCCATGAAGTGGAGACAATAACTTCAGCCTTGCTCTCAGCTCCAAATATCAGAAGGATCAGATGAGATGGCCTCTGCGAAGGGGCAACGTAAGAGTTTCAAGCTCCATGAGAATGTGCTGGAGAATTAAGACGGACAGGGAGGGCTCCCTCTGAGGGGCTCTCCAGACAACGGCCCACATGGCACCGGGCTGCTTACAAGGATTTCAGGAATTATGCATTTTCAGGATTGCGTGTTTAGGCCAAGGGGTATTAAGACATGCATGAAATAAAACCTGTGATTTGTGGCCTTGATTGTTTCGATATGGCTAAGGTGCAAATGTAAATGAAAATATTTCAAGTGCTGCTGTGGCAAATGTTGCAAAGGTGCTCCTGAATCCCGGCGGTTTGGGGAACACTGGGGGCCGAGCTGGGCCTTTCCATCTGCATTTCGTTCAGTCCTCCTTCTACTGTCCCCATTCCCTGGCTGGGTGGGGGTCGCCCTTGCTGGCTCCACGGTGACCTGAGCAAACAGGCTTGGAGAAGGAAGGACCTGGGCCGGCCAGCTGTGCTGGGGTCACACCCAGCTCCCCAAACCCCAGAACGTGTGCTCTTCCCGTTACACCCAATGACCCTGGGCATCGGCCCCAGGGGCATGTGCATGATGGACTCCTATGTGCTCTCTTAGGTCATCTTCGTGGCAACCCTCCGACGTGGGCAGGGGCGCTGCTGTTATAATGACTTCACAGATATGGGAGATTCTAGAAAAGAAAAGAAGGGAGGAAGGAGAAAAATGAGTCATGCAGACAGAGAGTGGCAAACCTAGGCCTCAGAGGCAGATCATGTGACGCTAAGGTCCTTCCCAATTCATCCATTTTGGTTCTTTGGAGCTTTATTCATGTCGCTGGTTTCCCTCCTAGGGGTGGGGGGGGGTGGATCTTAAAATTAAAAGAGCAGAAAGGACACATTTAAGTCATTCCTTCTGGAAAAACAAATAAATAAAACCCTCTGAAATAAAGTCAAGTTCTGGGGCAATGACTGAAGGTGGGAGATAGTTTTGAAACTGGAGGTTGTTTAAGGGAAACATCTCCCCATTTGGGAAGACCCCAAATGGAAGGGAGCAGAGTGTGGTGACTGACAATGTGTCCGTGCAGAGAGCTGAGAACCAGAAGAGTGTAGCCCGGGGGCAAATCCTGCCTCTGTAGGCAGCTCACTGCAGGACCGGGAGCAATTACATGCACCCAGGGCCTTGTCATTCACATCCTAAGAATGGGCTTACTAATCCCACTGAAAGGAGATAAGAAATGTGATCCTTTGATTAAAACTTTCTGTATTCCCGGTTTTATTTTTCTTCACAGTTCTCATAAACGCCCGACATATTACATAGTAAGTTTTCGACATCTCTTTCCAGAACACAAGCCGCCTGAGGGCAGAGATTTTGCTCTACCGCTCGCCCAGCCCCTGATCAACGGCATTCATGATAGATAGCCCGTAAACATTTGTTGAAAGCCAGAAAGAATGATGAAAGAAGGAATGCTTCCACTATATGCCTCATCAGGAAGGGATTATGTCTCTCTTGCTCACTTATTCATCCCAACACCTAGCACAGAGCTTCTATGTAATAAGCTCTTAACCAATGTCCATTAAACAAATGCAAACCAAGAAAGACAATTATCATAAGGTTTCACTTATATGTGGAACATAAAAAGGAATAGTGCAGAGGACAGTAGGAGTAGCAGGGGAAACTGATTGGGAAGAAATCGGAGAAGGAGACAAACCAAATGAGACTCTTGACTCCAGGAAACAAACTGAGGGTTGTGGAAAGGGAGGTGGGTGGAGGATGGGGTAAGTGGGTGATGGGCATTAAGGAGGGCATGTGATATGACGAGCACTGGGTGATATAGTCAACTAATGAATCACTGAACGTTATATCAAAAATTAATGATGTACTATACCTTGGCTAATCGAATTTAAATTAAAAAAAAATGCAAGATACGGGAAAGCATTTTGTAAACCACAAGGGCCCATAGGCACTAAAATGTAAGCTATACAAATATGAGAGTAATATGCCGCCAAGTAGTCATTCCAAAGAGAAAGGGAAATTGCAGCTGCCTACTCAATTCACTTGGTTGTAACTCCTGACTTCAGTCAACCATCTGGTTATCTAGCATGGAATCCCTTAGTAAGAGTCACTTCTACAGATGAATTCAGCTCCCAAATCAATGTGCCTGTGGACATTGACAGACAAACTCCAAGCCAAAGGCCAAATTTCAAAGGTGAACCCAGAGCCCAAGGCCTGCCAAGAGTGGAACCAGCAAGGTCCCATTAGATCTCTAGAATGATCTCTGTGCTAATAATCTAAGCTACCATTAGTGACTTAAACCAGAGAGTTTTTTCAAATGTTAGAATGCATATGATTTTTATCTTGACATTATCCCTGTAATCACTGGTCCTGATTAAAGACTTCTGCCCTCAAAGATGGATGGGCTCAAACACTAAATACATGGTAATCTTTCACCTCTTAAATGCTGCTTCTCCCAACACATTCTTCCACGCTCTTCCATTTAAAGACCAGCAATTGCCTTTCTTCAACTATTTGTCTTTCTTCAACTATGTGAAAAATAGCAGACTTGGGTTGGAGGGGAATGGTAAAAAAAATAATAATAATTCTAACAACCTCCATTCTTCCTGACTAAGGAAGTTAACTAAGCAGTTAAGAAGCTTGTTACAATTTTTTTGCAATCAAGAGTCAAATATTTGAAAAAATGCCAAAACATGTTGGTGCTTGTTTCTCCATAAATACGCAGGGCAAGATAGTCATCAGAAAGGAAACGTCAGGGTATCATTCACTTTGTTCCTCTCACATCTGGCTAATGCCAAACAGGATGGCATTCCCAGGGTGCCCCTGTAGCATCTGATTTCCCAAGTTCCCTTCCCCTCCCGACCCACGTGTCATCTCCCTCAGCTGGACAACCCTCAGTGGTCTGACAAACATTCAAATCCTTTTGGGCTAGCTCTGCTCTCAGGCTCATGTTTAAGAGCAAAGTAACTGGGGCTGTGTGTATTCAGAGAGCAACATGAGTTCCTGTGATGGATGGGGGTGGGGAGGTTTTTTCCTAGGAGCAAATCTTGAACTTCAACAGCAATCACCCTATCAGCAGCATCTTAAAGAGCTCCAGCCAACAGTGACTATCTTTGTGTAAATCTAGATGTTCTTCTTTCAAGTTGGCCTAAAGCAAGACAACTTTTACTTCAGGAAGCTTGATGTTCAAGGCCCCCCACAGTCCACCTTGGGGCTCATGGCTGGCATTTCTCCAGAGAGAACCTACCTGCTAATCACTCTTCACAAACACTCCATTGGATCACCTGCCTCAGTGTCCTTGCTCCCTGGAATGTCCTCCCTCCTTCTCTTTGCTTGTCAGGGCTCTGCTTGTTCCCTGAAGCCCTTGTAAAGGCCATCGTCTACCCCAAGTGTCCCCCAGTAAGCCCAGTCGTGGGCAGTCGGGCCCCATTCCTTCACTCCCGGGTCTGCTCGTGCGCTCAGCATGGGGGGCTCATGTGAGAAGCGCCAGGCCATGCGTCTGTCTGCTCTCCCTGACTGTGAGCTACAAGAGGCCGAAGATGGTGTTTTTGTTTCTCATATCCCAGCACCTGGCACACAGCAGGGTTAGTGTTTGCTGGCTGAATGTGAATTCTGCTCTTGGTCCTAATTCTGCCTATTAGAGCCTCAGGAAGAAGGTATCTATTTTCTATTTCACCTGAAAGCCTTGTGTCCTTCCTTTCCAACACAACTCTCCCACTTTCTTCCACCTCTCCTGCCATGTCATTCTGGCAGGGTAAGGGATATAGACAGGCCCAGATTCAAATCCAGACCTCCTAGCCACCTGTTAGTCATGTAACTTTATCAAAACATTAGCTGGTCTGTGCCAGAGCATCCTTCACTGTGAAATGTCTCCAGCACCTCAGAGAGTTTTAGCACGTGTGAACCTCCACCACCTTCCCCCTTCTGCTCACACCGGGGGTTTCCTGTTTGGCCAGTGTCCTCTGGAAGGAAACTGGAACTCCCAAGGTGGCCGGGGAATTGGTAGGTAGTCTGCTTTGTCTGCTTTCATGTCTCTTAGTGGTTACGTGGCACTGTTAGCAAGTCTTATTAGTTCAGGGAGAACTTGAGGTTTTAATCAAATGCTGCCATAAAGGGTTGACAAACAAAGCTCACCAGTGCTCAGCTGTCATTAAATGGATGATGCCTTTGAGTCAGGGGACTGACAGTTCTAATAAAATGCAAATATGAAGGGATAAACATATGTGGTAGATAGCCCAAACTCACCCTGCCAGTGTGGGTCCAGCCACTCACTCTGGAGAGGTGGGTTCCAGACCAGGCTCTGGAAGTGATGAGCTTGTGGCCCCAATCAGGTGACTTTGCCTCTCTGAGCCTCCATCTGCTAAGAGCCCCTGCCTCATCTGATGACCGTAAGGGTTAATCCATGCAAAGCACTTAATACAGTGCCTGATAGATAGAGGAGGGATAGCCAATAAGGCTGTCGTGAGAAGTGAGACAGAGTCAGTAGAAGTGTTTGGAAGATACGGCAAGCCTTGTCATTGTGTCTTTCTGTGTTGAAGTCCCCTTGAGGGCATCACCCTCACAGAGTGCCCAACCCAGACCCACCCGGACCATTCCTGACTTGTTTCTCTCCCCCTGGCCTCCATCTCCCCTGTCCCCTACTCCAAATGCCTTCAAGTCCTACTGGTTCTACCTCCTTAAGATCTGTCTCGCCTGCCTCCTTCCCTCACATCACTGCCACCACCTTGGTTCAAAGCCAGAACACTGCGCTGGGATAATGCCCAGGGCCAGTGAACACCTCATCACCCATCAAAAGTCAACACAGACATTGCTTCCTTCCTCCTGGGGCCCTCTCAGATGCTCCCACAGCTCCTCCTTCTTCCCCTTCGTGGCCATTACCACAACTTGTGCTTTTCTATTGACTTCTGGTGCTGGATTTGTCTTTTCCACTAGACCAGATGAACTAAAGAATCAGAGACTCTGTTCTGCTCATCATTGTTCATCCCCAGCACCCGGCACAAGATTATGGATGAATGAGTGAATGAGTGAAGGAACACTCTACAAGCCCTCAGTACCCTCTCCACCCTGCAACCAGAGTGATCTTTTTAAAGACAGCTCTGATCATGTCACTCTCCTGTTAAAAAATCCTTCTGTGCTTCCCCATAGTGATTAGGGTGTTTTCCGAAATGCTTAGCCCATCTCAAGATACACGCTTCCTGCCCAGGACCATCTCTGTCCCTTACCCTCCCCTGTGTTTTTATGCAAGGCGCTTGCCATGCCAACCCCCCCCCCCCCGGACAGGCCCCAGAAGACCTTGCTGTCTTTGCACATGGGGCTTCTTCCTTTGGATCACTCTGCATTCCTCTCCCCCACCATGACCCCCCATACCAGGCCAGCTCCACTCTAGCTGACTAAATCCTACTGGTCCTTCAAGATCCTCCTAAACACAGTCTCCATTCAAAGGAGTAATGCATGTACCTTTAAGACAATTTGAATTTTAACTGTGTATTCCCTACCCTCTAAATAAGAATGAAAAATCCTCACATATCCTATGATTTAGTCATTGAAATTAAGTGACTTGTCTAAGCCTTTCTTTTTTATTTTTTTAATTTGAGGATAGTTGACATCCCATGTGATATTAGTTTCAGGTGTACAGTATAGGGATTCCATAGCTCTGTATGTTATGCTATGCTCGCAAGCGTAGCCAACATCTGTTACCTTACAACACTATTACAACACCATTGACTATATTCCATATGCTAAGCCTTTTATTTCCAATCTAAATAAATAAGTAAGTAAGTAAGTAAGTAAAATACAACAAAATATGATTCAATGTCATATGCCAATTATATGCCAACAAAGCTGGAAAAAATAAATCATTTCAATTTTTTTTTAATTTTTGAAACATTCTCCTGAGTCCCTTCCTCCAGGAGGCTTCCCTGCCCATCCAGACTGGGCTAGGGCACCATCATTTGAGCCCACAAAGTACCCCTGTGATTGCTTTTCTCAGAGCCCTTTGTCTGCTCAGTACTCCCTCCCCCCATAGTCTAGGAACTTACAGAGGGCAAACAGCATATATTATTCATATTAGTGTCCTTAGTATCCTCCACAAGGCTTGTCTCAGAAGAGGCATTCAGTACTTTTTCAGAGGCTGGTGAGGGGGTGATTGAATGAATGAAACCACCATTCCAGAGGAACAGGACCACCAGGGCAGCAATTATAGGGTGCCTAGAGCTGAGTGAGGCAGCAAAGTGGGGTTTCCTGGACATCCAGGACACTGCTGGGACATTAAACACTGTGCACGGGTGCTGGGGCCATGGCAGGAAATGAGGAACAGGACCTCTGACTTCCCGCAGCTCGCCTCTTCATGGGAGAGAGACATTCAAACAGTGTACAAATGACCAAATCAACAAACCGAAGGTAATTATAAATTATGATAAGAATTTTGAAGAAAGCAAACAAGGGAATCTGAATTATATGGTCACAGAAGCCTCTCTGAATAGTATATTTAGGATAGGAAGATGAGAAGGAGCCCTACGAACACTGGGATGGAGGAGGAGGATTAGAGGCTGGCTTATTTGAGGATCCAAAAATAGATGCCACCAGTGTTATGAGAGTACAGTGTGATATTATCAGAGCTACAATGTATGTACACACACACACACACACACACACACTCACCTGTGTCTACATCCCAACCTGTAAGATGATCTCTGAACTTCTCATTTCTCCAGCACCTGGGTGGCTCAGTCAGTTAAGCATCTGCCTTCAGCTCAGGTCGTGATCTCAGGGTCCTGGGATGGAGACCAGCATCAAGCTCCCTGCTCAGCGACTCAGTGGGGAGTCTGCTTCTCCCTCTGCCCCCTAACCCCCACTCATGCACACAAGTGTTCTCTCTCAATCTCTCTCTCCTGAAAATAAATAAATAAAATCTTTAAAAAAAAAAACCCCTTCTCATTTCTCCTCTCAGTTTTCTTACCTGCAAATGACAGATGTGAAGACCCAATAAAACAATGTTCTCATGGCAATCCCAACAGAGGCCCACCGTTAGGATTAGACTACTTCCTACCAGGTTTGGTGTCGGGGAGCAGAAGCAGGACACAGAGAGTGAGCTCAGGGCTATGCAAGGAAGGGCTATGCAACTCCAGCAGCTTTACTGATTTGCTGAGGCTGTCTCTTCTTCCATATGCAAATGCATTTTATATCTGACATATAGGTTCATGCAGACCTAAACACACAAACACAAGCACACACATGTACAAATGAATACACAGAAGGAATAGGACACAGGAGATCAAATACAATGAACATCTACATGTATATATCCTGGAATCCAAATAGATGGTTGTAAGTACTTATTTGTTTGTTTGTTTGTTTGAGGCCTATTCAATAATGACACCCCTAGGAGTGGATACTTTTGTTCTACAGCCTTCTTTAAGGCAAATTCATACATGGAGCGAACCAATAGGCTTTCCCTTTAGAAAAGGACCTCCTGGTTTTTGGAAATGAGAGTCGTGGTTGTTTTGATCAGGAGACCCAGATTAGGTGGCTTCTACCTCGATCCTTGGGAACTAGCAGCCAGCTGCTGTCTGGTCACTATGTAGAATGTCCATTAACAACTGCTCTAATGACATTGAAGGTCACAGAGTGGCCACCTTGATTATCTTGCTCATACAAAGAGTCCAAGAGCTACGTTTTGCTAAATAATTGGGAAAATGTGGGCTACTCCCCCAGCACTTCCTAAAATGCTTTCATCTGTTAGCTTATGTCTAACATCCCCAAAGTCCCAGGTATCCTTAATTATAGGATCCAGAGAACTCAAATGGGCAACACCCACTCAACTCTTTTCTCAACTTTCATCTACACAGTAAAGAATGTGCTTTTCCTTATCCAAACCACCAGCAGGATAATCTCATTCTACATTTTGCTGATTGGTCTGCAAACATAATCTTCAGTGGCAAAAATCTTGAAGGGTTGCCTTGAGATTTGAGCATTCAATCAATCTAAGGAATTTCTTTTGGCAACAATACTTAGGCTTGGTCAGAACTCATGGGGCTGTGGTTGGCTCTGTGTCTCTGAGGTTGGGTATGCCCGGCTGTGTGGTTAAATATTATTGGCGCTGAAGTTGGCCATGGGGTCTGTTCAAGGAAATTATGCTGATGTGATTTTGAAGAAAGCTTAAAGGAAATGGTACTATTTCTCCTGAAGAATAGAAGACTGAAGAGCAATTAGATTTCTGTTTCCAAGTTCAACAGTGTCTATAACCCCGAGCAAGCACAGAACATACCACAGGACCCTGCAGTTGTCTTTCCACCATTAGAATGGGAGCCTGAGGAAAGTTCTTTCACTTCTACACCCCTGATGCACCTACACATAGTGGATGTTCAGAGGACGTTTGCCAACTTTTGAATTCATGAATGAAGAGAATAAATTATATTCTATTTTCATTAGAAACTAAACAAGAGGGCATGTGCTCAAGCTAAATAGTGATTTCTGGTGTACATTTGGAACAATTCCCAGAGCAGCCAAGTGACAGCCAAGTGAAGATAGAGAATGTAAATAAGTTTACTGGAAAAGTTGAAGAAACTCTATCCTTGAAAATATTTTAGAATTCTTAGTCATTAATAATGGATGCTTAAGTTTATTTATCTTCATGTAGATAGGGGACTAGATATGTCAAGTTTTCCTCAAGTTTTAGTCTTTGATTAGCATAGTTTTAAATAAACCCCATGATTATATGAATCTTGATTTGTAGAACATTTTAGTCTTTAATTCTGCCTAAAGCACCACTGAATATAAGACAAGTTCTTGATATATTCATGGATGCAGTAGACACCATTGAGCCTACAACAGCAGGCATTCAGCGCAAGAGCCTGAACACTCCCACATGGTGCCAATGGCAAACATTACTAATCAATCATGATACTCCCAATGAACTCAGGTGGTGCCTCAAAGTCCTTCTTAACAACCTCCAGGTAATCAGTGTTGCCACACAGGAAGAAACCAATTTGCCATTTCAGATTTAGTAATTCTCTACTCCAAGCTTTTTGAATAAGGATTTGTTTGCCCCCCAGTGATATGCAGTCTATGCCAAAGGGTAAGTGAATTTACAGGAAGAAAGAGGGCTCACAGTAACTAACTTTACTAAAACACTGAGGGGAAGGGGAGAAGTTTTTCACTCTCTACTCTTGAAATCAATGACAGAAGAAATATTTCCTAGGCATCTCCCATGGCAGACACTGCATCAGACATGGGGGACAGCAGTGTCTGAGACAGGTAGGGCTCCTGTCCTCATAGCACTTTCATTTTAGAATGCAAAGCAGGTAATAGGCATGTAGACAATAGACACATTTTACTATTTCAAACTCTTGGAAGTAATATGAATAAAATAAAGGAGAGCTATATAATAGAAGGTGGAGGTGGGGTGTGTTGAGTTTAGAGCATCAAAAAAGGCTCATGGAGGAGATGACAAAAAAAAAAAAAAAACGTACCCATGCAAGACGAGAAGAATTTCCAAGTAAAAAAAAAGAGAGAGAGAGAGAGAGACCACTGTCAAAATTCCTGAGAACAAAGTTTGAATGTTTAAAGAGACAACAGAGGACCAGTATAGCTGATGCAGAGTGAATGTTGGTGGGAGGTGAGGTCAGAGAGGTGGGTAAAGGTGAGATCGAACAGGGCCTGTGGACCTACATGTGAATTTATACTGGTTTCTGTTGCGTGTTTTCAACACAGGAATAATATGACATAATTGGCACTTCAGAAAAATCACTCTGACTGCTAAGTGGCTGGTAGATTTGGGAGCTGTGGGAGAATGAAGCCGAAAGAAATGGAAGGAGGCTGTTGCTGTGGTCAGAGCAAGGAAAGATGGTGGCTGTTATGGGCAGAGTTTTGTTCCGCCAAATTCAGTTAAAGTTCTAACCTGAAGTACCTCTGAATGTGACTGTATTTGGAGATAGGGTCTTTAAAGGGGTAATTAAGTTAAAGTGGGGTACTTGGGGGCAGATCCTAATCCACTGTGGCCGATGACCTTATAAGAAAAGAAGATTAAGACACAGACAGGTATAGAAAGAAGACCACATGAAGACAGGGATAAGATGGCAATTTACCACCAAGGAGAGGGGCATCAGAAGACACTAACCCTGCTGACACCTTGATCTTGGACTTCTATACTCTAGAACTGTAAGACAATACATTTCTGTTGCTTAAGCCACCCAGTCTGTGGTGCTTTGTTATGGCAGCCCCAGCAAACTAAAATAGTGGCTTAGGTTAAGGTTGTGGGTGAGAAGTGAAGTGGTCAGATCCAAGGTACATTTTGGAGGAGAACTGACAATTCTTATTAGTGGATCAGATGTGGAATGTGAAGGAAAGAGAGTAATGAAGGCTACTCCTAGGTTTGAAGCCTGAACATTTGTGTTGGGGTGGGGTGCCATTACACATATGGGGGAGAAATCCAGAATTCTGTTTGGACTAGGTTAGGTTGAGATTTGTCTTAGGTTCAGAAAATGTCAAATCTCATGTGTTCCATATCTAAACAGTCTCACAGGATACAAGTTACCTTCCCTCTGCCACTAAAGATTTCCCAGAAGAAATGTTGGCAAAGCATCATTTTAACTAAGACATGACAGAGAGCTCTCAATTTCATGAGCCACCCATTTTCTTATTGTTAGGATAATTGCTAGGAAGTTATTCCTTTGGTTTAGTAGAAATTGGCCTCTTTGTAAATTCCATCCATCAGACTTTATCCAACTACTGGACAAAAGAGAACAAATCTATTCTCTCACTTAATGGCTTCTAGTAATTACACACTTGGTAATTAGGACTAATCCTCCTACAGAAAATAAGTAAAAGAGATGAGCAAAGTGTTTTAAAAGCTACTGAAGTAATAGAGAAGTTCCAGGCCAAGATCCAGAAGAAAATGGAAATCTAGAGATATAATTTTGGTAGGGGTTATATTTCGCCTGAAAGCAGATGTTGACTCTGGATGCAGGGTACTGGGACTAAACAGTACTCGCCTGGTTTTTAGTCTCATGGAGCTAAAGGAGCAAGAGTTGAATCCAGAGCCAGCCAAGGTGGAATGATGGGGAGGTAATAAATCCCCATATTTTAGGGTGCAACCCTAAAGGACTGTACCCTAGAAATAAAGGTGAATCAGAAATAAACCAACCCTGACATGGACAGCTTCATATCATTTGAATGGCCCTCAGAATCTCAAGCTGTAAAGCTGGATTAAGGTGACCACTGACTCCTAGTCCCCTGGTTTCTGCCAGTACTAACAGAAAAACCCTTTCTGGAGAAAGATAACACCATCTCTGGTATCACCACTTCTTCCACAAACAATTTTTTAGTACAATGTTGACAACATAATCAAAAGAAAAGCAGGTATACAAAGATGTAAGGCAAAATGATCAGTAATAAATAGAAATAACAGAATATAGACTCAGATCCATAGAGTGTCCAGGGGCACCTGGGTGGCTCAGTCGGTTAAGCATCTGCCTTTGGCTCAGGTCATTGATCCCAGGGGCCCGGGGTCGAGTCCCGAGTGGGGCTCCCTGCTCAGCAGGGAGTCTGCTTCTCCCTCTCCCTGCTAGTGCTTTATCTCTCACACACTCTCTCTCTCAAATAAATAAATAAAATGAAAAAAAAAAGATCCATAGGGTGTCCAGTTATTGAACTTACCAATAAAGCCTTTCAATAACAATGTCTTTGGTGTTCAGGAAGATAAAAAGAGAATTAAAAATTTCATCACAGAACTGAAAATATACAAAATAATGTAAAATGGAATGGGAGTTCTATAACTGCAAAACCACAAAATAAAAACCCAAATGATAGCTCTAATAGCCAAATAGTTCACCGGAGTCCTAGAAAGAGAAAAGAGATAAAGGAACAGGAGAAATATTTAAAGACAAAAATGGTTGAGAATTTCCTAAAACTGATGAAAAAATATCAAATGACAGATTTAAGAAATTTAAAAAAATTTTAAGATTTTATTTATTTATTTGAAAGAGCGAGAGCGAGAACACAGCTGGGGGAGGTTGCAGAGGGACAAGCAGACTCCTCGCTGAGGATAGAGTCCAATGTGGGGCTCTATCACAAGACTTTGAGATCACAATCAAGAGCTGGACGCTTAACCAACTGAGCCACCAAGGCACCCCAAGAAGTTTAAAAATTTAAAGACTGACTTCATGTTCTCTCTAAGTTTCTCTTCTCCATGCACAATAACACTGCTGTCTTCCCTACATGGTGCTATATCCCCAATTCTTCATCTCTGAGCACTGGCACATCTACATTCCTCCTCAAATTGCCATCTACCCTAAAATCCACTGCTTCAGAGGCAGCATGACCACCATCACACACAAGACGATCAACTCACCCCCTAACTGGAACTACAAACATCTATTAAGGCAACCTCAGTTTGCAACAAGGTTCTTTTTATAGTGTCATCTCTTTCTTCTATACATCCCTTCAGGTTTCACATTTTGTCCCATATGCTTTGCTGAAATTAGGATCCTCTAACTTTGCTGAAGATGCGCCATCCATGTAATCCTGGATGAAAAGGCAATGAGATTAGTTGGTGGGACATATTCCTAGTGAACCTATGTAGATGGCTAGAAGTCATATGATTTTCAAAATGCCCACAAACCACCTGTTCTGGTTAACAACATGTTCTGGAATTAGCCAAGAGTAATGTACTCTACTAGTACAAAGTGTCTTGAAACATTCTTGCCCCATTAACAAAAATAAGTATATTATTTGACTGCCTCAAATATTCTCAAAACTTTTCAAGCATTACTGACAATGAGATAAGTCATATCTGCAGGTTCTTATCATATGCTGGGATACATTCATGTGGGCCCAGGCACCCCAAATCATCTACAAGGGCTAGAAGCTCTCATATTGACTCACCACTGACGTTGTGCCCACATCCTGTTTCCTCTCCATGCTTGAGCTGTATTTCTCAAGCAGCCACAAAGAATAAGAGCAGCAATAAATGAGTCATCCTTACATCTCCTTTGGAACATAGTAAAAATGGCTTCCTCGGGCGCCTGGGTGGCTCAGTTGGTTAAGCGACTGCCTTCAGCTCAGGTCATGATCCCAGGGTCCTGGGATCGAGTCCCACATCAGGCTCCCTGCTCTGCGGGAAGCCTGCTTATCCCTCTCCCGCTCCCCCTGCTTGTGTTCCCTCTCTCGCTGTGTCTCTCTCTGTCAAATAAATAAATAAAATCTTAAAAAAAAAAATGGCTTCCTCTAGGGCGCCTGGGTGGCTCAGGCAGTTGGGCGTCTGCCTTTGGCTCAGGTTATGATCCCAGGGTCCTGGGATTGAGCCCCATGTCAGGCTCCCTGCTCAGTGGGGAGCCTGCTTCTCCCTCTCCCTCTGCTGCTCCCCCTGCTTGTGCTCTCTCTCTCTCTCTCTCTCTGTCAGATAAATAAATAAAATCTTTAAAAAAAAATGGCTTCCTTTGTCTGAAATGTCCCCTGCTCTGCGCCTCAGGCCCTTCCACATCCTGGCTAATTCACAGTCATCACTGCAAATGCAGCACATAGACTTCATCTTCTGTCCAATCAGCTTCTTTAACTCCCCAGTCTGGGTTAAAATCTTCTCTCTGGAATGATACGGCCTCTGCATCTTCTCTACATCACAGCATTTCTAAATCTGACTTCTAATCATCCTTCTCCTGTTCGTATTCTCAGGTGAACTGCATGCAATTTGAGGGCAGGGGCCAGGTCTTAGGCACTGTGCCATTTGCGCTCATATACAACATACTGCCTGGCATATGTAACGATTGGAAAATTGGTTTTTGAATGAATGTTGAAAATGTTAGAAGACGGATGGCAGCTAAAACTGAGTAAGGATGAGACACAGTAGTGGGTGCAAAGACAGTTTGCAATTCCAGGATGAAGACAGAGATATCTGAGGTTCATTTTCATTGACTGAAGGCTCTGGAAAACCTGCAAGAATGCAGAATCAACCTGATTTTAAAAACCCAGGAAAGCATCTTTGATATGCCTGATGACTTAGTCTCAAGGATGTTAACGTCATTGTTATTTTGAATGTTAATAAGTATTTATTTACTGTCACACTATTTTATGAATCATGTAATTATTGTTGTATGTTTATACATAATGATAGAATAATAACCAGTTTGATTTATTCATACATAAAAACAATTTTAATAACTGTTTTCAGCAGTGAACATTGAATATGACTCAATTATCCAACACAAAGGGATCGGTTAAATTAATCAAAGCACATCAACACAACAGAACGGTACCGATATGCAGTCATTTAAAAAGATTATATAATGGGGAGTGCAGGGATGGGCAAAATGGGTGAAGGGAAATGGGAAGTACAGGCTTCCAATTATGGAATGAATAAGCCAAGGGATGAAAGGTACAGCACTGGGAATACGTCAAAATACTGTAATGGCGTTGTATGGGGACAGATGGTGGCTGGCTACGGTTGTGTTTAGCATAACGTAATGTATAGACTTGTCCAACCACTATGTTGCACACCTGAAACTAACGTAACAGTGTGTGCCAACTAAGTTTCAATTAAAAAAACTATTATATAATTGTGTATTTATTGATCGGTAAATATTTTCAAAATTATTAAAAATTGAAAAATATGTCACAAGTTGTGAAATAGTACATATAAGTGGAATATAAAGTGGTATATGAAATTAAAAGGACACATAGCTTTATGAAGGAGTTACAGGTGATTGAAATTTTTTTCTTGATACACACCTATATTTTCTGAAGTTTGGTCAATGAACATGTGATACTTTGCAGAAAAAGAAAATCTAAGGAGGGACTGTACAATTTTTAAAAGGTCAGTGTCTACTCTATCTTCCTATCTACCAGGTTATTATGAGACGCAAATGAGATAAACATGCATGAAATAAATGAGATTATGGTTATTAGATATGGTTATGAGATAAATATGCAAACTAAAATGTTTTTGAAGCATTTCTATTAACATTATAAATATGATCAATAATATTTTTGGAGATTTGGTCCGGGGGTGGGAGCGGGGTGTGTGGGGGAAACAAAGCCTGTAACACAAAGGTTGGTGTGTCCGAGGTGGTCAGGGGTTCCCGGATTCCCCGCACAGTGTTAAAAATGGAACCGCAGCCACGTAGGGCATCCCAGCTTCTGCTGACGTGACCCACCGTCCTGCGCCAGTCTCCGGGCCGGCGGGCAGCCGTGCCTGCCTTCCCAGCCGGTCTGCAGACAGAACACTTCGCGGTTCTGTCGACCCGCCTCTTCTTTGTCAACGCTGACTTCATCTTCACAGCCGATCCCTTGGATTTGTTTAGAGATGTAGAGCTTTTTAAAACCTGAGCCAGCTTTAGAGAACAGTCGCCTCCCTTCCCTGGATAGGCTGAGTCCCCGCTCATTTACGCCAGGGGAAATTTACGCATCTCTTCTCACCAGCTCGCCTACGTCCTTGCTAATTCCCTAATCGTATTGAATTATTTGGAGTTTACTGTGTCATCCCTGGTCACCTACAGATTCCCTCACTTCATTACTCCTAGGCCAAACTGTCTTTGGAAGCCTCCTGTGACAGATTTATATTCTGAGCAACAGACAGGAATGCGTTTCTCTGCTTTTCCTTTGCTTGTACTACATAAACATGTCCCAGGACACTCCCATGCAGGAGCCGCTGGGCAGACCTTGTTCACAGAGGGGCTCCCTGAGAGGAATCTTCTAGAAAGGGGAGGTCGCTGGCTAGGGGATAGGATTACCCACCAAGGGCCTGATGCCTGAAAGGTGTGTTTAAACTTCAACATGCCTCCTGAAAATCGAACTATTTAATTATTTTGTAGAAACATCTACAACTTAAATGCATATATTGGAGTTGCTGATGTCTAAAAGAAGCTATTTCAACTTTCAGGTTTCACACAACACCTTCGTATATGTGTTGGCACACTTTAGCCAAACTTATATACATAGAAATGGCCCACCATTGGTCAGCAACTTGGTAGAAATAGAGCCAATAGAAATATATATATTATAAGGAGTATATGATATTGATATTGGTGTTATTGTTGCTCTTGGGCTTTTCTTGCCCTGAAGCAGGGAATGAGACCAGGTTTTCATCCTGAGGAGTTATAGTCTAGCAGAAAATACAGGTATACAAATAAATGTTATTCTATGATGGGTACATCATAGAATTATAAATAAAGCATTGTAGAACCACAGACAGAACAGTAACTAAGTAACTTGGTGACACTGAAAAGACTTTTGCTTGGATGGGAAACATTTGAAATGGATCTTAAAGTATGTATAAATGGAGTTAGCCCAGAAAAGGAGGAGAAGACCTTCCAGAAGGGGGGAAACATCACGAGGATAGGCATGAAGGCTTAAAGGGGTAGGATTTCTTTGACAAATATTGAGAAGTTCGGCTCATCAAGGACAGCAGACAATCAATAGTAGTGTTTTGCAAAGTAGCAGAATATGACTGGATGATTTTTCTAGATCAGTGGCTCTGGCATTTGTGAGAGAGGTCTATGGGTAGATAAAACAGAGACTGTTAGATGGAAGAGCAATCAAGAGGCAGCCGCAGGAGAGCGACAATAAGAACTTAAACCAAAGGCAAACAGTAAGGATGGAAATGGGGTCAAATTCAAACCAAGTTTAGGAGACATACTGGACAGAACTTTCGGTTAATGGGAAGCAGGGATGGGCAGTGGAGGAGTCTATGATGGTTTGGACAATGGGATAAATAGAAAAGGAAAGGCATATTTACTGGCTACCCCCTGTGCCCTATTCACTGTAACTGAACTCAAGAATGCAAGAGATGGGGATGGTTTGAGGTTAAGGTAATGTGTAAAATTATAGTCATGTCAACTTGGAGGCACTCATACTAGCAGTTCTTGCTTTAGGTGGTAGTATAGCACTGCAAAAAAGACTGGGCAAGCAGCATTCACACAGCTAC
Organism: Mirounga angustirostris; assembly: GCF_029215605.1. Classification (NCBI taxonomy): domain Eukaryota; kingdom Metazoa; phylum Chordata; class Mammalia; order Carnivora; family Phocidae; genus Mirounga; species Mirounga angustirostris. The sequence goes on along the minus strand of NW_026991711.1, from coordinate 95,673,163 downwards.
TAACAATCTTAGTAGTCAATTACAATTGTTCTGTGATATTTAAAATTTTTTGTGAAACCATTAAAAACTCTTATTGTAGGCTGTACATGTATAAGAAATGAAAAAATAGGAAAACTTGGATTTAGTTAATACACTGTAACTCAAAACATTTGAAGAGAATTAAAGTATCTTATTTCATGGGGGAAAAAAAGAGCTTATCAAGAGTGACTGCCTTCTTCTAGTTATATAACTTGATACAGAGATAGTATCTTTTTTCTAAGCCTTGGTCAATTTTCATACTCTTTTCTAAATTTGGGTCAGCTTCTAACACTTTATCCTTGGTGCTTTCAATACTGTGAAATATCTCTGAGAGTTCCTTTAGTGGGAAGCTTCATGCTGTGTCACTTGCCCTGGGACATCATCTTTCTTATGACAACCATTCTCCTCATTTATGTCAGTAAGCTCATGTTCAATAAGTTCCTCAGGCTGCACACCTAGAGTTCCCCATCAGCAGCAGTGAAATGTGCCTCTGGTCAGCTATTTTGTCCACTTACATTTCATTCATGTCTTACTCCAGTATTATCATATTTGGGAGTTTTTTTGCTTCACTTCCATCTTTGCTAGCCAATTTCCGCTTTTGATGATGTATTTTTGTAAAACATTTTGTAGGTTTATCACTAGCACACAAGGAGGCAACACAACTACATGCTTTGCTGTCTGTGTCTAAACTGACTAATACACAGTGACTGAAGATTTTAAAAGATATGATGTGCACTTCTAATCCTGATGCATATGTGTGATTTCTGTGATGATTTTTGGACTTAAGAGCTAACAGTGAAGTTTACACAATCATTCATAATTCATAGGTCATGGTGACTAAAGTTTGAGCCATCTTACTGGGGACTGGTGTTATTTAAACTATGGAAACCAAAACTTGCATATATTAGAGCCACACAAAGAGAGGACTTGTAGTCATCCAGGTGACACAGGAGTACTTCGGTCTTTGGGAGCAAGGAAAAACTTTTAAGAAGTATGGATGCATCACTAATGTCAAATACTGACCTCCAGGGAGGTAAAAAGAATGAGTCTGGAAATAGTCCCCTCACTTTGTCCATTGAGAACCTTAATGACTAAATTATGGGGCAAAGATCTAACTGTAGTAGGCTTTAAGAAAAACACTGAGAAATTTGATAAAATGAATATTAGCTATTTTTAAGAAATTTGGCAATGAAGGGAAAGAGGGAATTAAGATACCAGAATGAGAAGAAGGCATTTAACACTTTCAGGTGAAAATTTCCATTGACCATGAAAGCATCTAAATGTTTAGGTATGATTCTAAGGGATTTAGTCAACAACTTCAAAAATTCAGATATATCTTATCTACAATAGTCCCCATGAATATGAATTCCTATGTGTTTCACAACTTCAATCCACAGGAAGGAAATGAGACCTGTCTGGTGTTTCCCTCAACTTCACCATGCATCCCCCTCTCTGAGAACTTACCAGCTCTTATTTTGTCAACCCTAAAGTCAACATTGGCCAACAGAGATCATTGTTATAATTAATGTGATGCTTGAACAGAACAATAGCACTCTGTCTGTCTTGAGATCTTTCTAAAAGAGACTTTCAGACCACTTTCTGGCAGCTGGCAATGTGAAAAGCCCAGAAATCAATGGGCAATAAATAAAATGGTTTCAGTGATGGCAAAATCGACACCAGCAAACCAGAAATGAGAATAAATGAAAAATGTATTTTCCTTGGGCCGCTGTTCAATTCTCAGTCTCATTACCTCAAATTAATGAGGATTTTATTAATACAAGGAGCCAAGGGCTTTAGCATTCAAATATCAACTTTTACCACTTAGTAACTACCTAAGTCTGGACAAATTATTGAATATCACTCATCTATAATGTTGTATACAACTCACGGGGTTGAGGCGAAGATTAGGTGAAATTATATAAGAAAAGGCCTTAATTATGGTTTTGCATTAGCTTGAAAGATAACCAAAAAATGTCAGTTCCCTTCTAATCAGTTAGATTTGAGCCCAGTTCTCAATGCAAGAATTGGGATGATAGACCTGCACGAGAATATGACTGGAACATGAATAGTTATAATGCCATTGAAGCTGAAACACCTTTCATACTCCCAGATGGTTTCAATAAAACATCATCACAATAGATTCCTTAACAAAACTGCCAGAGTTATCTTATTAATGGTCTATTCTTTCTTGCCTTTAGAAGAGAGTGTTCAATCAAGTTCATTTCTGCCCACCCGGAGTCAAAGAGTTTCCTCATCCAGCTGCTCTCCAATGACAACAGGACAGTACTGTCCAGGGGCACAGTCATATCCCAAATCTGCTCAGAGACCCTCCAGAGTTACAACTTACTCTGTCCTCATCATAACCAGGTGATACATTTGTTCACTTGTCATTTGTCTCCCACTGTCCACCCCTCCAAAGATAAGCGTATGTAAGCAAGGATGTTACGATGCTCCCTGCTGTACCCCAGTGTCCACCACAGGGTATATGGGTGGAATAAAGGAAGGAATGAGCAACTCTGTAAAGTTTGCAGAACACTACAAAGGAACTGAATAGACATTTCTCCAAAAAAGGCATGTAAATAACTGACAGGTATATGAAAAAGTGCTTAACATCACTTGTCATCAGGAAAATACAAATCAAAACCAAAGTGAGATATCACATCACACCTGTTAGGATGACTATTATTTAAAAAAAAAAAAAGCGTTGGCAAGGATATGGAAAAAAGAAAATCCTTGTGCTGCCATGATGGAAGGCAGTATGGAGGTTCCTCAAAAAATTAAAAATAGAAATACCATACGATCCAGTAATGCCAATTCTGGGTTGTATATTCAGAAGAATTGAAGTAGGATCACAGTTTGTTGCAGTTTCATTCATAATAAGTAGCCAAGACATGGAAGTAACTTAAATGTCCATTGACCAATGAATGAAGAAAAAAATGGGTTATGTACACACAAGGGAATGTTATGCAGCCTTTAAAAAGAAGGAAATCTTGCCATCTGGAACAGCATGGATGAACTTGGGAGATATTACGCTAAGTGAAATAAACTAGATACAAAAGGACAAATACTATATGATACCATTTATATGAGGAATCTAAAAGAGTAATCTCATGGAAGCAGAGAATAAAATGGTGGTTACCAGGGGCTTGGGGAGGAGGAAACAGGGAGGGATAATCAAAGGATACAAAGTTTCAGTGATGCAAGATGAGTAAATCCTGCAGATCTCCTGCATAGTGCCTATAGTTAGTAATGGTTATATTGGGGCGCCTGGGTGGCTCAGTTGGTTGGGCGACTGCCTTCGGCTCGGGTCATGATCCCGGAGTCCCGGGATCGAGTCCCGCATCGGGCTCCCTGCTTGGCGAGGAGCCTGCTTCTCACTCTGACCCTCCCCCCTCTCATGTACTCTCTCTCATTCTTGCTCTCTCAAATGCATAAATAAATCTTTAAAAAAAAATAATGGTTATATTGTATTGTATGCTTAAAAATTTGCTAAGAAGATATATGAAGTGTTCCTATCACAAAATAACAATGATAGTGAGAATCATAATAATAAGGAAGGTGAGAGGAAACTTTGAGAGGTGATGGATTTGTTTATGCCATAGATTGTTATGATGGTTTCAATAATGTATACTTCTCTCATCAAGTTCTATACATTAAATATGTAGAGTTTTTTGCATGTCATAACAAAAATTAAAAACATAGAACTCACATAATGTCCTCCCCATTGGAGAAGTCAAGAAAGCAAAGCAGAGAAGATCAATGAATTGCCTGAAGGCTACACCCAAACCACTCGACTCCTCTTGGCCCCCTGTGAAGTTCTAGACTTCTCCTGGCCCAGCCTCGAGCATCTCCCTGCAAGGCCACCAGATGGGATGGACATGGGCTGCTATGTGGATGCTGTCTTTAGGCATGTCTACTTTGTGCTACCTCTGTGATTGCTCCCACCAGGAATGTGCTGGAAGCTGTGGGGGTGGGGGTGTTCCCCTGCCAGAAAGAGGAAGGCCAAAGGCTCAGGATGAAGTGCGGAGAGACTGAATTTCCAAAGGCATAACAGGGGCCTTCTACCCCCCAGCCCCCCACCCTACCATGAAGTATTGCAACTGGCCCTGTCAGCTTGGTATTTGAAAGAAATGGGTCGGGCTATGGGGCCAGATAAATCACAGTGATTTGAAATGTCACTTTGTTCTTCTATCGTGCTTGAATTTCTTCCATGTTACAATAGATCTTCTCTCATTGCCCAAGCCAAATTGAATCCCTCTTTTTCTGTTGTAGGAGGAGCTCAGGGTAAGGTTGCTGGTGCACTAATATTGGGACCTATCCCAAAAGCCTGTCTCTGCACCCCTCCCAGCAGTCTCCCCGTGTCTTTTGCCAATCACAAGGAAAGACTTCTGAGTTGTTACCAGTTTGCAAAACATCTGCTTTTGCTATTTGGCATAGTGTCAATTTGGGGTGACAGGGGATTTGATTGGCCTCACAGGACTTATTATATTTGATACATTGTGTGTCAGACTCAGGACCTCTCCCCTCACTCGTTCTCATGCTCTGCATTCAACCCGGTGACTGGCTTGTTATCAGCTTTGTTTTTCCAAGGCCCAGAGTTCTAGGGTTAACTGTCCTTTTTCTGCCAGTACCTCTTGGTCCCTTCTTCTTGTACTCTCTTCTTCTTAATAAATATGAGAAGCTGCTGGCTTTTTTTGTTCTTGGTCATCTTCTGGGGTTTCAGAGGAAGGAGTTGTCCATAAAAGAGACTCCTGATTTACAGATCATCTCCTCATGCTCAGTCAGGGCCAACATTCCTCAGCGCTGTGTCCACATGTGTGCTTGGCTGGCCAAAGGTCCATCCAGACAGCAGGGATGGCGGCTCCGGAATCCAGCAAGATCAGCAGCCCTGTGGCCTGAAATGCCCTCCTCCTTTCCCTCTGCCCATCTGCATCTTTCCCAAACTTGCTTTCCCGACTCAATGCTGACCTCATTTGGGGGACCTTGCCTGACCCTTGCCCTTGCCCACCTTCCCTCCCATCACATTTAATCACTGTGCACATCACTCATTTGGCTCCTGCCTGGCTGCCTCCCACATCGCTGGCTGATCATTTCCATGGTACAGAGAAAGGGCCAGCCGGAGCTTTGGAATTAGTCATACCTGGTGATGAATCTCCAGTGTACCTTGTATGAGTTTCCTAAGGCTGCCACAACATAGTAGCCCAGGCTGGCCTGCTTTAAACAACAGAAACTGGTTTCCTCACAGTTCTAGAGGCTGAAAGGCCAAGATCAAGTTGTCAGCAGGGCCAGTTTCTTCTGAGGCCTCTCACCTTGGCTTGTTGATGGCAGCCTTCCCCCTGGTTCTTCCGTGGTCTTCCCTTTTTTTGCGTCAGTATCCAAATTTCCTCTTCTTATGAGAACACAAGTCTTATTGGATTAGGGCCCACCATCATGACCTCATTTAATCTTAGTTATCTCTTTAAGACTCAGTCCTCAGATACACTCATATCTGAGGTATTAGAGGTCACCTCTTCAGCAGATAAGTCTTGGGGGACACAATTCAGCCCATTGCCTAGCCTTTAATTAGAACAGGGGTTTATAACCTAAAGTTAATGTTACTTCATCTGGAAAATGAGTTAATAATCCCTCTTAGGACTACAAAGATTAAACAAAATCCTCTAGATCAAGAATCTGACATAAAATAAGTTTTCAAAAGACCAGCTCCTTTCCCACTGTCCCCATATTCCACCCTGACCTCCCTCCCTTTCAGGGCATTGGCTGTGCTTCCTCATGTCAATTAATCAATAAATACTGTTTCCTGCATTTTAATGCAGGTAGATTGAGTACCTTATTGACTTCTGGGTGCCTCTTTCTGGCCTAGTTAACTGTAATTTCTCCAACGGAATCAATGACAGAGCAGCACAATGCAAGGAAGACAAGAGGCACAGTGACTCTGGTTGCCAACCCTGGAGTCGGCCTTTGAGCAAGTTACTAAAGCTTCCTCTGCCGCATTTCTCCTCCACGAAAGAAGGCTGGGCAATGTGCATTAGTGGGATTGTCACATGGATTAAGTGAGGAACTCTGTGCAATGGCCAGCACACTGTGAGTCCTCTTTGATGATCGTTGTCATCATCTTGGTTGTCAGGACATGTTCAGCATTGTTCACGAGTATCTGAGCTAGCCAGTTTGCCCTATTCAATGTGCAAATGTGTTCTAAAAGTTAACCAAACAAAACAAGGAAATTGAATAATGTTTGTCTTATAGGCAGGGTGCCTGGACACAGCCTGCCTTGGGTGAAATTGGCAACCGTCTGCCTGTCATATAAAGAGAGTCCCAGTATCCTGCTTCTTCTGTGGCCAAATGTAGCCAAATAGCCCACCATCAGCCTTTCCTTTGGGTTGAAATCAGCACAGCCTTTGTGAACTGTTAGTAGCTGGCCTAGAACAGCAGGCAGTCTATCAACCATCAGTTCAGACCTGGCTGAGAGCAGGGCCTCAACAGTGGCATTAAGAATGGGTAGGTTTCAGAGGTCAGAGTCAGAGTGCACCTGCAAGTTAGGGAGTCCCCAAGACCACCCCCACTTTTGACACCAATTGAAAGTTCTGGGGTCTCCCAGACTACCCTTGGTTTGCTAAGGGGACTCATGGAACTCACTGCATGTGTACTAATTTGATTGCTTATTTTACCACTATTTGTACCTTATAATAAACTTGTACAGAACCATGTAGCAAAAAAATTAGCTGATAAATAGCTAAATCCAGTTCTTCCTCAGGCCAACTCATTTTCTATCAATATTCCATTCTGAGGAAGATTTAACCCAGTCTGCCAATACATTTGATCATCAATATCAGTATCATAAGAATTGTTCCCGTAACATGGTTGAATCTTAACCAACAATGCCAGGGCTAACCCCATGGTGCTGGATCGTGATAAATGTACCCTGAAACTAAGAGTTAGAAGGTACATCATTAGGATCTCACATTGGTCATTAACAATTGGTCCAGCTCAAGGATGCTTGCAGGGGAGGTCATTCACCAGGGAAAGAAGCAATTCCTTAGAGAGAAAATAGGGCTTGACTAGGGAAGAGGCCCTGTCAGCTTGGTATTGTTAGTTATTATCAGTATTGGTATTATGTCAGCCTCTCTTATTCTGGATATTGAGGGATCTGGAAGAGGTCCAGGAGGTGAGGCTTAAGAATAGTGTGGTAGATTGAATAACGGCCCCCCAAGAAGCCCACATCCTAATCCTTATGAATTTGTTACCTTGCATGATAAAAGGGATTTTGCAGATGTGATTAAGTTAAGGGTCCTGAGATAGGAAAATGATCCTGGATTATCCCAGTGAGCCCATTGTAATGAAAAGGTAGGAGAGTCTGAGAAAAAGATGTGACAGTGTAGGCAGAGCTCAGAGAGAGAGATTTGAAGATGCAGTGCTGCTGTCTTTGAAGATAGAGGAAGGAGCCACGAACCAAGAAATGCAGGCAGCTTCTAGAAGCTGGAAAAGGCCAGGAAACAGATTCTCCCTTAGAACTTCCAGAAGGACCACAGCCTTGCTCACACCATCATTTTAAGACTTATAAACCCCAAACTGAAAGATAATATATTTGTGTTGTTTTAAGCCACCAAGTTTGTGATAATTTATGTAGTGGCCATGGGAATAGCATCAGCTGTGGAAAGGTAGGGGGTGAGGAAAGGCCACTTCTATCTGCAACCCAGTGGGATCTATAAACAGACAGAGAAATCACCCCTCTTAAGGGTGCTTAATCTGGAATCCAGAGTCTACAGGTAAGATGGGGGAGATCCTCCTACCTCCTGAAGCTGTAAAATTCTATATGTGGGCTATTTTTAGGAAAGAGATGGCCCAGGGACCTATGACCCCAGAATGATTAAGAGCTACTTCCTTAAGAGAAGAGAAAATCTAGCTGAGAAAGAGCTCCAAAGTCAAGTCAACAGAGACAAGTGATGTCAGGAGTCAGGTAGAAGAGAATGTTGGGTAGGTCGCAGGCTGGTACAAAGGCGGGGGGTGCTGGGGTAGTGGCCTGTTCCTCATGGGGGATTGAGGATCCTGATTGAACAGAGGTATATAGAGAAGAGAACAGAAATTCAGCTCCATCCATTCTGAAAAATGGGAATTTACTACATCCCATGATATGTAAATATAACAGATACCCAGCATTTCCAGGAATCATAAGGAAGCAGCAACAGTCTGCAGTTGCCTTTCACTCTTGTCCTGAGGCAAGTCTCTGATGTGGATCTACGGAGTCAGGACATTTGTGCCAAGACATCATCCCAAAAAACCCCTGCCAGTTACGGTTTCTCCAGTCCCATTAGGACCACACCTTAGGAGATGTGGGCCAGCTCAGAGTCAGAGTAGAGCAAGTTAGTGCTGTGAGAAACAGAGGCTCCCAAAATTTCCTGAGGGCAGACGGGGGAAGGTCCTCTTGTTTGCTCACTAGCTGCTAAATTATCATTTCATGATCTAAGTGTAAATAAATCAAAGCCACATGCTCCATTTTAATCCAAATGAACAGAGTTCTAAATTAAAGGAAATCATGCCTGTGGCTAGAGTGATCCAAACTTCGGTGTGGCATTTGTAAAATCCAGTGATACCTGGTAGCTCCCCAAATGCAGTGGGAGGGGACAATGAAGTGAAAGTCACTTCCCCAAGTGACTCTGTTTAGCTCAAAACCCAGGCAACCTTGGAAAAAGGGGTCCATGAGAAAGGTCACCAACGGAAGTAACCACATTAGGAAACTTCTAGTTTAGGGACCTCAGCATTCCCAAGAGTTGTGCACATTGCTGGGCAGGTGGAGCATCCCAGTGGCATTATTCAACCTAGATCACTGAGCAATTGTCAGTGCATAACCTTGAACACACAGTTGTGTTGATCACACTCACATATGTTGCTTAGCATGACCGTAAAATAAAAAGACAACGGAAGTGTATGCAAATGTGTTTGTGTATGTTCGTAGCACGTGGGGGAGGGGTGGAGAAATGAAGTATGTAGAGAATGTCTCAGCTAGTAGGAGAGAAAATGTGTTTTCTCCATCACATAATAGTTTTTCTATAAAGTCACAAAAAATGTTAGGTTGGAAATCTGGGCCAGTTGACGCACCTAATGGGCTGGTAAGCCTTACCAAAGTGCAAAGGGATGAAGGGCCCTTTCAAGTCCCAGGGAGCTGACTGAAACTTCTAAATGTGGGAATCAAAGGAAGGCGTTCATGGCTCAACATGAGCTTTCTCCCCTCGGACATTTGCGCTGGCAGTCCTGCCATCTTGCCTGCTATTCTTCAGAAATCCTCATGGAACATTCTCGCATTTCATTCAGGTCTCTGCTCACGGGTTGACTTATCAGAAAGGCAGTCCCTATCCACCCCGTCTAAGACACACACACACCCCCCACACTCAAAGGCAGTAAACAGGGCCTTGCAGACAGTAGGTACTTAACGCATACCTGTTGAGGGTTGTTGAATGACCAGGTTATGATGCCTCTCTGTGGCACCCTTCCTGGATGGCAGCTGCATGACAATTGAGAATTCCACCATCTTAATTTGATATTGCCATGCTTTAAAATCTGCAAGACCTAGGAAATGAGAAGGCACTGGCCTATGCTCAAGGAGCTCATTATCTAGTTGACGATGCAAGGATTGCACACACGAAACTAATTAATTTAGCACAGCCTCACCCACTAAACAGTCAAGATCCATAGGGGAGATAGAAGACAATACAATTATGAGAGTCAGTAGAGATGGAAAGTTCTATGTGGAGTTCAGGAAAGGGAGAGACCACCTTGGGCCAGACAAGTCTTCCCCATGTGAGTTAAACCTTAACAGGAAAAACACATGCTGGTCACACGGTACCTAAGCCAGGATGAGAGGTGGGCCATGCCCACGCCTGCTCAGGGCACACACTTAGAACTCCAAACCGTCACTGGAGTAAGTTGGAACTATGGTGCCAGCTAACATGCAATTTCTTGCATAAATGGCAAAACTTTCATTCATCTCCACCTTTTTCTATGACTGAGAAAACCCTGTTCTGTTTTGTTTTTTTTTTTTCATTTGAACACGTAGCAGAAAAAAATAAGGTATTGATGGCCCCTCTCTACTTTCTTAGATACTTGGAGAAATTTTTGTTTCCTCAATTACTCAGTCACTAGGTTTTTTGTTGTTTTTTTTTTTTAGATTTTATTTATTTGCAAGAGAGAGAATGAGAGAGAGAGCATGAGAGGGAGGAGGGTCAGGGGGATAAGCAGACTCCCTGCTGAGCAGGGAGCCCGATGTGGGACTCGATCCCAAGACTCCAGGATCATGACCTGAGCCAAAGGCAGTCACTCAACCAACTGAGCCACCCAGGTGCCCAGTCACTAGGTATTTATTAAGTGCCTCTTCTGTGCTGGACTTTTTTCTAGGTTCTGGAGGTCCAGCTGTGAACAAGAAAGCTGGAGGCTCATCTTCCAGGCTCCACTTGGGACCATGGGGCACAGGGAAAGCCATTGTTAGCTGTCATGGATACTCTCTAGGTACGCTGCCTGGGGATTTACTCTTTGCTGGGTGTATGTATGTGTGTGTGTGTGTGTGTGTTTGTATGTGCATGCACTCAAGATTTTTGCGTTTTGCTGTATGCATATTATACTCAATACTTAAGTGTTTACTTTAAAATATAGAATATAGAAAAAGGCTAGCTGTCCCCAAAAGGGGCTTGGCGGCAAATATCCCAGGGAGAGCTCAAAGTGATAACAATCTATGAAAAAAAGACATTTGTTAGATGTTAGCACTGGGGGAAACTGGGTGGAGGGTATACGGGAACTCTTTACATTTTTACAACTTTGCCATAAATCTGAAACTGCTGCCCCGCCCAAAAGAATTTATTTAAAAGACCACATTTGCTGAACAGCTTATAAGGGTAAATGCAATTGCAAGTGAGTTGATTTACATACTCAGAAGACATTCCCTTTCAGCACTTTATAAGCATTCATCCATTTATTAACATTTAAATAACTATTGTTCTTAGAAGCATTGCATCCAAATAAAGCCACACCACTTGAATGTGGGAAGGAAATGTTAGAACTCCATATGTTGGTTTTTATCTCAAAGATTTTTATTTCTTTTCTGTGTATGTCTTATGATGTACACAAGATCTTAATATGTAGTTCACATGTATAACTTACATACAAATAAATACACATATAATAAGGGGGTACATGCCCCACATCTTTTTCTGATGGAGGTACGCAATCAAAATAATGTGGAGATGGGGCACCTGGGTGGCTCAGTCGGCTGAGCATACGACTCTTGGTTTTGGCTCAGGTCATGATCTCAGGGTCCTAAGATCGAGCCCTGCCTCGGGCTCCAGGCTCAGAGAGGAGTCTGCTTGTCTCTCTTCCTCTGCTCCTCCGCCCCCCTCTCTCCTTCAAATAAATAAATAAAATCTTGAAAAAAATAATGTGGAGATCACTGAGAAACGTACACTAAGCACATCGTATCCTGAGAAGATGTCTGCAGGCCTGTCTTCCCAATTGTCCTTAAAGGAAGGAATCCAGCTTCTTACCGAACCAGGCACATAGTAGGTCCTTGACCATATTCCCCGGACTCCATATTCCTCTTGGCTACCTTAGTGCTTTGAGAGCAAAACAGTGCAGTTAACCCGGGGATCGAGGGCAGAAACCAAGTCCTCCAGGTATTTGAAAAGCCTATCCCCCCCAACTTATAATTGCTTTGTGTTGTCTTTTCTTTAATCCTTTTAAAATTTTTCTTTGTCATGGTTTATGTGTGTTTTCAGCTTTAAACTGCCTCAAGTCCTTTCTGGAGGAGGCAGAGCATAAAACATGAATAGTCATAAGAATAATCTATGAAAAAAACAGGAGCTAAATAACGTCAAAAGACAATTGCAAGAGGGTTGCTCAACCTATTTAGGAGAAGCGTCCTTTTGAGCACTTCATAAGCAAGCATTTACATTTAAACAATTAATGTTCTAATTACAAACATTCTATTTGAATAAAGGCAGTTCCTTTTGCCAATGATTTGTTAGCCTGATGCTTCAGTTCTGCTTGAACTGAACACAGCGGCAGGTCTTCACCAAAAGCTGATGGTGTAGACTGGCTCTGGTCATATATTCCTTTGCTGTCCCTGCAGGGTCCAGAACACTGCCCTGCCTGGGGTTGATATTTAACAAATATTCCAAATGCTAGATTATGAAATGTTGATGGGTCTTCAGAGATGATTTGTTTAAAACTCCACATTTTGTATGTGAGGAAGTATAGATACCAAGAAAGGAAGAATCCCACCCAAAGTCAGCCAGCGAGTTGATGGCAAAGCTTGGATTAAAAGCTGGTTTTTCAACCCCTTGTCTAGTGCTCGGTTAACATCAACTCTCTTCCAACTCTTGAGCTGAATTTAATGTGATTTAGCCCTTTCAATTATTCTCACTGGTCCTTCACAACGATTAGCCCAAATTACTAAGGCTTTAGAGGGCTTATGATGATTTCATCTTTCTTTACCCATTATTCTGGCCAAAGGACTTTCTGTTCATACGGAGAAAGTGCCCATTCTCCATTTTCTCCCAGCTTCTGACATCCCCTTGACATTTGGGAGGAGGAGAAGTGACAAAAATCCTCCTCCTGCCGCAGGGAACTCTGCAGCCAAATGATGTGAGGGACCAAACCCAGCATCGTCCTGGGAGCCAACTTCTTCATTGAACTGTCTGTGAAGAAGTCAACAACTATTGTTTTTCTGAGGCCCATCATGCTATTGTTGCCCCACAAGACACATTCTATGATGGGAAAGCCCAGGCGACAACGGGTAATAATGTAACAATGGGCCTTCGCCTCATCAAGGATAACTCCAGGAAAAATAATTACAAGCAGGGATGCTCTCCAAAACCCACAGATGGCTCCACCAGCTCTTTCCCCAGAGTTAAAGACAGACCTGACAAACACCATCAGCCTCAAGGATATCAAAAGTGAAGAGAACAGGAAAAACGGGGGGAAGATGAAGACATCGCTAGCTGGACCAAAAGACTCCGAGGCAGTGAGCAGCGGGAGGGAGGATTCTTGAGTGAAACAACATCACAGCTGACATCATCCAGGCAGGGCAAGCCGAGAAACAGCTGAGCTAGCAAAACAAGCTCCCAGCAGGCTCTAGAGACAGTCCCGCAGCACAAGATAATCCTGCAATAATCGTTCTTCAGCAGCACAGAAAATTCCAGCAAAGCAGAGGCGGGATCTCAGTCAAATAGAAGATTTCTTAAGACAAAGCAAAGCAGTATCAAGACCTTTACTCTCACTCTTTGAATGAATGGATCTTGTCCTCATCCGGAATGATCTAGAAATGGCAGACAGTTGTCAGGCCTGGGTTCTGAACCCACCACTGGCTACTTATCTAAAAGTGAGCAGTTTACTCCAGGTCTGCAGACCAGTCATTCTGATTTACAAAAAGAAGGAATTGGATTAGATCTGTGGTTTTCAATTTTGTTTTAAGCATGAAGTCTTTTTTTATTACTATATCATATTTTACCTGGAAGGGCAAGATTAAAACAGAACATAAGGGAGCTTTTAAGTTGAAATGGAAGTGGCCAGTACAGAGCTTGGCTTATAGGACCCACCCATCACCCTTATGCAGCCAAGGCCCCTCCTCAGACGTCAATATTTGGAGGGTTTGGAATAGTTGGACTAGAAGCTCAGAAAAGCTTTCCAGCTCTCAAGCTCTGTGACACCATGATCCTGAGAACCAATGGATTTGGGAGGATGGTAAGACCCCCGTGGGCTAGTTGGGGTGGGCTTTGAAGAATGGGCCAAGCTGAAGCAAAGGAATGAGAGAGAAGGAAGTACTCTAGGCAAGGAGCAGAAACATGAAGCAGAAGGGACTTTCCAGTTGAAATAAAGTATTTGGATAGATACTATAGACTCCACAGTGTATGGGACGTGTGGGATCAGTGCTTCCCAAGGATGTTTGCTGTGAGATCCTGTTTCATTATATCCTATCTCAACAAATGGGAAATGCTTTCCAGTGACATCCCAAGTTGCAAATCAGACATCTTCTGCCATAGGAGCTCATTGCTCTGGCAGGTACAGGGGGTAATCCTTTACAATGATGAGTCCTCTTGCACTTTGCAAGAACCTAGTGTAGGTAAATTGTCTCCAAAATGGCCATCAGCAGTCCTGCCATCCCCGTAAGTGCACAGGGCTCCTCCAATCAAGAGACAACATCTGTTTTCCCTTCTTTTGAGTCTGGGCTGTTCTGTGTCTTGCTTCAACCAATAGAATGTGGTGGAGGGGACCCTGCCAGTTCTGGGCTCAGCTTTTCAGAGGCCTGGCAGCTTCCAGTTTCTCTCCCTTGGAAGCCAGCCACTCAGGCTTAACTACGGACTGATGAGAGAACACATGGAGAGAGAGAAAGTCAGTCCTTATGGAAAAGAACTAAGGTGTCCCAGGGGACAGTCAAGACTATGGCGCCAGACATGTGGTTGAGGTCATCTCGGACATTCCAGCCCCGGCAGAGCACCCAGATGACCTCCTGGCTGAATGCAGCCATATGAGTAACCCTAGCCAACACTATATGGAACAGTAGAACCACCCAACAGAGGCCAACTAACACACAAAATTGAGAGAAATGACAAACTGTTATGGTTTTAAGCCATTAGGTCTCGGGATGGCTTGTTATGGAGCAATCATAGAGAAGTGACATACAGAAAACTACTTTTCGATTGCTTTGCCTTTTCCAGAATGTCATATAAGTGGAATCGTAGGGCATGTGGTCATCTGAGCCTGGCTTCTTTCACTTAGCACAATGCTTCTGAGACTCATCCACACTGGCCCAAGAGTGGGTGCTTCCTTTTGGCTACTGAGTAGTATTCCTGGAGCAATTTGACAACTTCCTTTCCTGAGCTTTAAAATTTGTGTGGGTTTTCTGGGAGGGTGACCCGGGGTGGAACATCTGCTGTGATCTGGATTTTAGGGAGGGTAGGCTAACGGCATCCCTGAAATTAACAATTTAGCTTCATGCTGACCCTTCCCACCAGCGTGTCATTTGGTGGATGTGGGAGTTCTGCACAGCCAAAGAAGGGGAAGGAAGGCCAGTGGGACCCCTCCCTCCCAATGCCCACCCACTTGAGGGTAGGTTGGCACCGTTGCACACATGAGGATGCAGGGGAATTGCCAGACAGTTGTGTAACAACATCAGTGGAAGAGATAGGCAGGTGTCACAAAGCATGGGCACCATGAACCCAACCAGCTTTATCACATTTCACAGTGTTTCAGTCCTTCCCTTCCCAGCACCGATTCCATGCAGGGCCCTGAAATTGATCCATGCACTGGAGAGCCCAGGAGGGCCCCCATCCAAAACTGCCTGGGCAGGATGTGCCTTAGTCCTGCTGCCTGAACCGGGCCTCCCCGCTGCCTAGGAACTTGGGAGATTATTAGAATGGCAGGACACTCCTCTTCACTTGTGGTGCCAGTGGTTTCATGGGCATCTTTTCCTCTTTGGCAGCCCCCAGGAAGCAGAGATAACATAGCCTGTGAGCTCTGCCCAGGGGATTATGAAATAAGTTTAGTCACTCGTAATAGGGCAAGGAAAAGTGTTAGCTCCAAAACATGGCTCTGTGGGTTGGCATTGGAAAGGATAAGCTGTCAGGGGAGAAGGTGACCCTGGAGTTGGGATTCACCTTTCCCTGGAATTGCCTGTTCCTGTTGCAATGGCCTCCCCCCTCATCAGTCCGGCCCAAGGTGGCCAAATCTTCCTTCTAGTGCCATGCAGAGACTGGGCTGCGGTCCCTCAGAGAAGCATGGAGCTAGAAGGTCTGTGCTTCCATGGATGGCTCCCTGCTCAGCTCTTGCGCTCCCACAGGCCCTTCTTAACCATCAGCCAGGACAATATGCACAGGTCCCTTGATTCTTGGGAGCTCTACCAAAAGTAAGAAGCTGAGCTTGCTCTCCCAGTCTGCTGGGACCCGCAGCCTTCATGGTCCATGTTCTCATGTGAGAATTCCCCTCTTTCTTAAATAAGTTCAACAAGCAAATTTCATCAATTATGAGAGACCCAACCTTTGACTCACAGGGTCATGCTTGACTGTAACATTCCTTGAAGAAAACCAAAGCACAACATGCTCAGTAACAGCATGGGGTGGGGTAGGGTGGGGAGGTCAACATAGCAGAGAGGTTAAGGGCAGAGCCTATGAGACCAAACTGCCTAGCCCTACCACCTCCCTGCTGTGAGACCATGAGCAGGTCACTGAGCCTCCGTGAACCTTAGTTTCCATACCTATAAAATGGGGTAATAATAATGCCTAGCTGACTGGATATAATTGAGCAATAAAAGTTTAAATAAAGTAGGTATGTTGGTGCCTGGCACACAATAAGTACTCAATATATACAACATGTGTTCTTGTTGATGTATTCTTACAATGTTCTGTTAGGGACAGTGTCCAGTTGAATACAAAGCTCCCACTGATGGGACAGGCTTAGCTACCCGTCACTTCCTCATTTTCAGGCTGGGCCCCGAGGCTCAAAATCCAGACTCTGAATAGGGGCTCATAAGAATAACAGCATCATTTCCCAGAGGCTGGTAGAACTTGGCCCCATGGGCAGCCCCTTGCAAGCATATGGGCACAGGTGGGCAGGCAAGCTGGCCAGACCATCTCATTTGGGCATCAATTCCATGGGGCTGGGAAGAGAGGGCATCCAGTTTCCAAGCTGGGCAATGGAACTCGGCACTCTCACCATGACTTTATAGACTCATGTAGAGGTGCAGTCACCTACATCCCACCTCCGTACTTCGCACATGCTGTTCCCTCTGTTGTGCGCCCTTCCCTGTGCTTCACCTGGTTCACTCCATCTCATCACTCAGGTGCAGCCTAAGTGGCACTGCCCCTGAGCCACCTTCCTTGGTTTCCTCCATTGTCCTTGTCATCCCAAGTTCTTACTTTGATGGCACCTATCATGATTTTTACTTATATGCTTATTTGAAACTTTGTGGCTCTCTGTCTCTCATTCTGTCTTCATTTCCATGTTTTCTGGGTTTATAACTTATCATTCAGCACCTGGAAGAGCAATCTCTTGATTTGTTGAATGACTGATGGGATGGACAGATGGACAAATTCCAGAGGGCGATATTAGGTTGAACCACATGAAATTGCTGCTATTCAACTGTCTTTGACCTACAAAAACAGCAGTTTCATGTTTTGACCTAATATTTGCCATATGGAGAATTCACCTTCACTTATCTGTGATAGCTTTATAAATTATAAAGTGCATAGGAAGCCTTTAGTGTGGGCCCACCTCACTGGTTGGGACACCAG
Source organism: Mirounga angustirostris (assembly GCF_029215605.1). Lineage (NCBI taxonomy): Eukaryota > Metazoa > Chordata > Mammalia > Carnivora > Phocidae > Mirounga > Mirounga angustirostris. The sequence goes on along the minus strand of NW_026991711.1, from coordinate 95,655,878 downwards.
TATCTTCGTAAATGTAGCAACATGTGAAACACACGTAGCTGTCCTTGATTCACATGTGATGAAACTGAACAGAGTGGTTAAATGGCCTGCCCAAGGTCAGTTCTGCTCATGGTTTAGATTAGATACATGTGTGTTTACATATACCAGCAATTTTTAAAGCCCACATTCAGGAGCAAAAAAAAGCTTGGCAAATTGAGGGAACATATATTGTTGAATTTAAAACAACACAGTTAATAAAATGCTTTTGCTGTTTTTGAACTTAATGGCAAGAGGGGTTTTATTGATTTAATTCTTTATGCTCACCATTAACTCAACAAAACTGCTTTTTAATTTAACTCAAGTGCTTTTAGCTCACAGTTTTTGAATTCAATAAAAGTCATTTTAAAATTCACTTTATTGCTCTGTTCACTCCAAATTAAACATTTCCCTGAACTTGAGCAAGACCCCTTTGCAAATGGACACATTTCTGTAAATACACATTGCCATCTTCCATAATTTAAGTCTGAGCACAAGTCGATGGGCACAATCACATCAATTTCCTCATCAGTCAGAATGCTGTGGCTGATCTCGAAGACCGGTATGGGATTATTAAATTCTGACAGGTGTCTTTCTAATTTTTATTGTGATGGTACTTCTATAAATCATGCAATTTTATCCAATGGTGTTGCAAATTTTAACCGATGTATAAAACTTCAGGAGATGTGAAGATTAGCTAGCTATTGTTAATGTTAGCATCATTAACATCTTTCTGGACTACAGAGCAGCAGGTTTCATGACTCCCACGTCCAAACTCCAATGCTAGTGGTAACAGTCTATAATCAGTTCTGACAAATGCCACATTTGTTGGCTTTCCAAATCTTCTCTGGGCATTCCGCTACAACCATTTCCCCTAAAAAGCTTAAACTTGAGGTTACAGTACAAGTTCTATGTTGTATGGTATTGTTACCACATAAAAAAAACTTTATTAGCAACTTTATAATCTTAAGACTTTTTTAATACTAAAAATTCCTCAATATTGACTTTCCTATAAACACTAGCAAAAAAAAAAAAAAGATGAAAAAAGATCGTCACTTCTGTAGCCTGGTAAGTGCCAACATATTTTTATTTTTCATGTGTTCTTTTTCCTCTCATTCTTATTAATGCCTAAGAGAGTCAGTGACTTTACCTTCGTTACATAAAAAAAAAAATGCAAAGTTTTAAAAGGAGAACATTTCCCATTTTCTTGGGCTGTGGCATAAATGCCAGGACACGTTAATCTTCTGAAATCATTGATTATTAATGCATTTGTTTTATTTATTTATTTAATGCATTAATTTAATTAATCTAAAAGATTAAAGAATCAAATGCATAATTCTCTCTCCATGATGAGTATGTTAGAGTGACGTTCTATGAGACATTGTATGAGACAAAATCATTTTGTAAGGATGCTCTGTGAGGTAGAAGAGTAAGCTAACAATACTGTTTCAACTCCAGCCACAGGCACTCAACATTCTCGAAACCCAGCTTCAGTTTCTTGTGGGCCCACGGATGTACTGGTGCTGAGTGAGAAGTGTCTCCCGAGGATGGTAAGGCAGGCGGCTGCTCTTCTACCCTTCCTCTAAAAACAAGAAGACAATAAAAACATGAAAGAGTTTATTAATGAAAGCAGCAGACCAAAGACACGCACACACACACAAACAAACAAAAAACAGGAAATGAGGAGCAAAAATAGACATCGGGTGCGTATGTGCTCATGGCAAGGCGGGGGAAGGGGAGATAATTATAAAAGCATGCGTGAAAGCCAACATGTCAGGGCCATCACCAAGCTGCTCGGATGGGGCAGATGAAGTGTTTGCAGCAAAGAAGGGCAGAACCACGAAATTGCACACAGACATCCCCAAAAGGGGCCTGAGAATGGATGGCCAGTAATGTGGGTAACAACGGACAGCTCAGACCACAAACATCAACAGTGACATCAAAATTTCTTTTTAAAAAATGCTCTGTTGCTCAATCTGTGAAAATGGAAAGCAGCTAACACTTTTTCTCAGACCGCATTCATATTACAGATGTCTACACCCAGGCACCAGCTCTGCACATACGAACAGCACTGCATGTACAAGAAACAGGCAGGCATGAGGAGCTGGTTCTCTGTGCACTTGAAGATTAAAGGCTCATGAGTTGAACTGAGGCTGCAGACTTCTCCCTGGACTCTTCACCTCAATATTTAGGACAGAGTCTTTATAAACCAAGAGTAAGTGCAAGTACGAGGTCTTCTTTACCTTCCACCTTGGGTGCTGGTCAGCCCTGTGTACACAGTTCGCTCACTGTCATATTCCCCAAAGCTCTATGGTGAAGAACTTGAGCTGTACACAGAACCCTGGCTCCATCACTTGCTACCATGACGACATTGATCAAGTGGCTTAAACCTTTCTGTGGTTCCATTTCTTCATCTGGTAAGTGTGAATAATAATAGAAGCCTATTTCATGAGTTGCTATAAGAATCAAATGAGATCTTCATTTAAGGTACTTTGCAATACCATCTGGCACATAATAAGCACTCAATAAATATTAGTCAACATTATTACTATTATAGCTCTTCCCACTGGCTAGACTGCTGAGAACCCAGCCCATTTTATATCTCAGTTGTGACAGAAGGTAGAACAAACACTTCTCACTTCCTTTTCTTCTAACACCAGTTTTCCCTTTTCACCTCCAATCTATTAACTTTATTTCTGGCTAAACCATAATTTTCCTGACCCTTCTTTTCCTTTTGCTGTGGTTGCTTTGCTTACGGTTAATAGCCACCTCCACACTGCCATCACTCTTACCAATACCACCACCATACCACCACCACTACCACCATGCCACCATCAAAACCACCTCTACCACCAACACCAACACCAGGACCATCTCCTCCACCTCCACCACCTCCACCACCAACACCAGGACCATCTCCTCCACCTCCACCACCAAGACCAACACCAGAATCATCTCCTCCACCACCAACACCTACACCAGCACCAGGACCATCTCCTCCACCTCCACCACCAACACCAGGACCATCTCCTCCACCTCCACCACCTCCACCACCAAGACCAACACCAGAACCATCTCCTCCACCACCAACACCAGGACCATCTCCTCTACCACCACCAACAACAACACCACCAGGACCATCTCCTCCACCTCCACCACCAACACCAGGACCATCTCCTCCACCTCTACCACCTCCACCACCAAGACCAACACCAGAACCATCTCCTCCACCATCAACACCAGGACCATCTCCTCCACCTCCACCACCTCCACCACCAACACCAGGACCATCTCCTCCACCTCCACCACCAAGACCAACACCAGAATCATCTCCTCCACCACCAACACCTACACCAGCACCAGGACCATCTCCTCCACCTCCACCACCAACACCAGGACCATCTCCTCCACCTCCACCACCTCCACCACCAAGACCAACACCAGAACCATCTCCTCCACCACCAACACCAGGACCATCTCCTCCACCACCAACAACAACAACACCACCAGGACCATCTCCTCCACCTCCACCACCTCCACCACCAAGACCAACACCAGAATCATCTCCTCCACCACCAACACCTACACCAGCACCAGGATCATCTCCTCCACCTCCACCACCAACACCAACACCAAGACTATCTCCACCAGTTCCACCACCAACACCAGGACCATATCCTCCAAATCCACTGCCAACACCAATACCAGGACCAGGACTATCTTCACTACTTCTACCACCACCACAAACAACAATACCACCTCACCATCTCCACTTCCCCCATAATTTTCCTGAGCCACCAATTTTCCTCCACCACACCTCTACCACCATCACTACCCCGTAGTCCATTACAACCATTTATTGAACTAAATGTTTTATATCCTTAAATTCCATGTTCGGCTTCTTATTGTAATTTTATTTTTGAAGGTACTATTGTATTATTGAAACCACTTCAAAATCTTTTTGAGACAAGGTATGGTATAAATATATAGATCTATAACTAACCATTATTTAATGGAAAGACATAAAGGCAATAGGAGCCATCTAAACTGGTCTATAAATCTAAATGATTTTACTGACAGTAAATTAGTAATGCTATGTACTACTAGAAATTAAAATGTATAAGACTTACCTTATTTCTATTTTTGTTAAGTATGTGTGTATAATCCCAGGCAGGTTTCTTAAATTCTAGCAGCCTCCATTTCTTCTGCAAAATGAGATAACAGTCCCAGCAACAACCTCTTCCTGTCATGCCCAGGAGGAAGATCAGGCTGCACGGGCAAAGGCCATTGCCCATTGTTTTAGTCACTTTAAGTGACATCATACTACATCCCATCAAAGTTTCCTTCATAATTAAAATGAACTTGTGTTTTCTCTGCTTGGTAATGTGCTAATGGTGAATGCGGACCTGTCAGCGGACTGGATACTGCAGGAGGGGGGTAGAGCAGCCTCGTATGTTAGCCTTGGGGACATGGTGTGGGAAGAAATATGTGCGATGATCAAATCCCTTCTTTAATGGGGTGCCAGGCTTGAACACAGTCTACTTGGTTTGGGAGTAGAGGAATAATTGGGCCAGATCTCAGTACCAACGACCACAGAGATGAACAGCATCAAAGACAAGGGGCAAAATCAGAATCAGAGAGAATTCTGGGACCTGGAATCAGGAAATTGAGAGCCAGTGAAACCTAGCTGGTCAAGCAGATGGGAGAACGAGGTTAGGATAGGATGGGGCAGAGGGAGAAGTCCAGAGCAATTGCCTAAAGCATTAGGAGTGTTAGTCCCACCTTCATGAACTGTCAAGGGTCTGATGGGGAGGTCTACCTGGCTTGTTATAGGCTTTTTCATTTATTCATGCATTTAGACACCATCTTCCTCCAGAGAGTCTTCAAGAAGATTTAGTCTTGTCTGACCAACACCAACACAGAACCATCTCCTCTTGGAAATCACAGTGCCACCCCATCTCACTAATTCTGGTAAATCCAGGAAGAAGATCAGTCTGCATTAGAGGCTGGTCTAAATTAAAGAAAATTTTTGAGGAAATATCATTCGGCAGCAAGTTTTTCAACACTGCTCGAAGTCACAGGTTACATGAATATTGGAAAGTATACCCATGTGGACAGCAGTTTACACATTAGGTTGGATCAGGGCAAGGGAAAGCAGGGTTGCAATCATTGACTCTGGATTCTAAGTGCAGGTAAAAGCACACAAATATTTATGTCTGCAAATACCTAAAAGAATAATTAGGCTTGTTTAATAGGGCCCATGGCTAAAATAAAGGAAACAACTGAAGTCCTTTCTGTTGGAGCTCTCCAAATAGAGTGATTACCTTGTAAGGTAGTGAGCACCTGCCCACCTGGCCCAGCCCTGGATAGTCAATATGGGATGGAGGGACTTTTGGAGGGACATTGTAGAAGGGGTTAAATGGGAATAGTCACACTTAATGACCTTGGGCTCCATGGTTCTGAAAAATAACATAAATAACTAGTACCCTGCTTGAGAACTTGAAAACAGTAGGTTCATTACCCTTGTAAACTTGATTACACTATTAATTTGTTTGCCAAATTCTTTATGTAGATAAAGCTCATACTTGGTGGAAAGGTACCATTCCTTCAACATTAGCAGCATTTTAATTCATGAGGATTTTATCACATCACCAAATAATCTAATCGTAATTCAATTTATAGCCAGCACTAACCCCCCACCTCCCCGACACACACACACGCAAAGGCGATTTCTACTTGCTGATACACATGACCTGGATCTACATTATAGACTGATTTACAGATGCTTAAAAAATGGTGTTAGGCCAGGAAGATTTGTATTTTATAAGGGACCGCAATGGACCTAGTAATTACCAAAGTGTTGATTGAATCGTCTGCAGCGTGGACATGGCCCCCATCCTAACCAGTCCCCCACCACACGCCCTTCCAGCCCCGCAAAGCAAACCTGATTACCTGGCTGATCATTTTTCGGCCTCCTCCCCACTAATGCCGACTGCAACAGGATCAATATTGACTCAGTAGCAACGTGTGTTATATTAGGAAACAGAAAAAATAACCCAGAACAAACATGCAACTCAATTCAAAGAGCTGTGAAATCCCCTCCTTGAGGGTTATTATCTTTCTCAGCAAGCAGAGGCAGAAATAGTCTGCTGCTGCCTGTGCTGGGGCGCTCCCGGGCGCGGAGCACAGGATCACACAGCCGTGGTGGCAGGGCGGTGGGCAGGTAGGCGGCCTGCGCAACTGGCCCAGATTACTGTCCCCTCAGCACCCCGGGACAATAGACACGGAAAGAAGGTCTGTGCTGCAGGCTACTGCATATGGGTCTGAACATCTCCTGTGCGCAGGGCCGGCTCAATCCAGCCCAGCCCCACCTTGCAATTGTACTTGTCCCTGTGAACAAGTACAAGATGGAGCTGGGAAGGGACCACGTGTTTATTTCATGGTCTGTTTATTGCAGGGTCGGGGGGAGGAGGCACCAAGAGAAAGGTTACTTGCTGCCGGGGAACCCAAGACAGTCAGCATGAGAAAATGGCTCCCGTAGGTGGCCGGCCAGGGTGCCTCCCTTCTTCCCTTTGTCCAGAGAGCTGTCTGGGCTGGGGGGTCATTTGCCCCGCACCTGACCCAGGCGACACACCTTCCCCTACCCAGCTCCCTCCTGGCTCTATTGGAGACTCAACAAGGCTTCCCTGCACCCCCAGAGCCTCCACCTCCAGCAGTGCCCCCACCGTACCTCGGCATCCCTCCCGCCCCAAGTACAGTTTGCAGCTTCAGGGCCAGGATCTGACCCTGCTCCTCTCTCTCCTCACTCGATTGGAGCTCCTTGAGGGCAGTGACAGCATCTCGTAACATATGCACCCCAGCGCTTGGCATATGCCTTGCTCACTGCAGGTGCTCCTATGTGCTGAATGGATGAACGGACTGCTTTGAATTGACAGTTTTCAATGCAAATGTTCTTGGGAGAAAGAGCCGCATTTATGCCTTCCCGAACCCCCCTGTGGGGTGACTAAGTTTCCAAAGAAAGGGCCCAGTTCGGTATCTGTCCCTGAGGTCCCTTTAGGAAGACAGTGTTGTTTCTAAGACACAATCCCCCACTACCACCCCGGAAAGCAGGCCACCAGTGAGCAACTATAATGCACGTGAGTGACGCAGTCCGCGGGGCCCTACCTGGGTCTCCTCCATTGGCCTTGCAACCAGGCCTCAGTCAGATTTCATGCCCTTGCTGTGGTGTGGACAGAGCACTTCTTAGCTGGCCAGACTCCAACATAACCTCCAGAGTCACACTTCCTCTCTACCCAAACAACTGACTGACTAAAACCATCTTAGCAGTGACCTCGCCACATGTGCCCAAGGGTCCACCAAGTTACCGGGCTTCTGGAATGCTCTCCTCCTTCATAACCACATAAAGGACCTAGTTCCCATTTTATATCCCACGGTTCTTGTAGCTCTTCATACTTAAGATGTTGTCCAAAGCTCCTTTCCTGAAGGCTTGAATGTTAAGGGGAGGCATTGCATCCTGGTTCTAAAGCTTCCTTCCCATATTTTTCCACAAGGAATCCTTGAGCTCTCTCTCTCTTCTTGGGCCTCATAGGCCACCGTGTTGTCGGGGTATGTTCCTAATTGTACATCTTTTCTCCCCTTCTCTCTTGCCTTTTCGAGAATCACAGAGGCCTGTTTCCTGGCCTGTGAGGGAAACACCACAATCCCTTCAAATTCAGAAGACAAGCAGTCTGATCAGGCAGGCTACTCTTTAACTTGTACACAAAAAACAATTTATGTTCATCTTCACTCTCGCCATTACAAGAGGTCCAAGGGGAGAGGGGCCGTGTCAGTAGGCAATGCTTTCAGCCCCTAGAGACTTGTACCATGGGAATCCGCAAATCCGGGAGACACATCACTTTCAGTAAGTCTCTCTAACCAGGTTCTCTCCCAAAGAGCAAATGGCTTCTCTTAACCAGATTCACTCAAGTATTTAAAATGTGGTACTATAAGCTGCATCAAATATCCTTTGTATTAGAGTCGAGTCCAAATGCAAAAATAAATAAAAAATAGAATAGTCATCACTCCCTCTGTAAATAAAACAGAAGTGAGCTGCCCTTGTAACATTTTTGATTCTGTCCCAGAGTACCCGGAAATGGACAAGTATACATAATGATGTCAACAACGTACATAACATCGAATGCACAATTTCTTAGGATACATTGTAGTCATTCATTTGTCCATTGCTCCGTCCCAGTGGGCCATCAACTCAAGGACAGGGCATAGATCCCCAGTGCCCGGGAGAGTCATCTGCTAATTGTTTTTTGAATGAATGAATGAACAAATTAATAAATGGGTGAATGAATGTAGATACAGCCTCAAATCCCCCCATGGATGTCATACATGTTAAGTTGTATATGAAGTAAACCTCGAAAATGAATGCTATCAATGCTAATGAGCAGTCTGACTTTAGTTTGATTACTTTCTAAATATCTTTTTGCTACAGCAGGACGACTTCAGAGATAGGGACCCAGGACTGCCAGGTGATTGATTGGCCTGCAGGACCAATTGGAGCACCCACTTGCTCCAAAATTGATGGCCCCAGCCCCACCGAGGGACTGCAGTTTTTCATTATATGAAATGGAAAAGTGATTTAATAATTCTTTCTGTCTTATATTGCTTTAAAGAATTTCAGACAGTTAAAAACTGCATGGATTTTTTCACCATCTGTGTGAGAGTGGGGAAAAAAAAATGCTGGTTTGGTTTTTCCTATTTTTAATATGAGCCAGATGAAACAAAAAGATTGTTTCCCTGCAAACTATAGGTCAAGTACCTATAGAGGCTCGGGGATGCTCTGTAAGTTATCATATTATCTTTCTTCCTTGACAGGATACCATTAGATTGTGTATCATTTCAACATTTATTATCTTTCATGTCCTTTTATCTTCACACTAGGATTTCTTTTAAAATTCCGATCTGTGCATTTGGTTTCATTATACAGCACTGTCTTTTACCAAACCAGTTTTTGATTGGCTTTCAATATTCTTCAGTTTCACATTTGTCATATCAGCCTGAAACAGTGCCCCAGTTATGTCTGTTTTAGCTTGTTAAAAAGAAACCCATCCAGGGAATGAAGTGTTGGGAGATCACACCTTTAAAGGTAAGCATTATGCATCCTGGAGAAATGGAAATGGCTCAGTGGGGAAAGGCAAGCATTGCAGAAAATAAAACAAAAATGTTGAAACAAAATGCAACAACTGGTGTTTGTTTTTTAGGATCATGTCAATGGTTTTACCATCTGGAAACATTCCAGAGACTACAGCAATTTTCTCCTGTGGCCCATGTGGGGATATGTCCTGATTCACAAATGGGTAGCCCAACCCAAGTGCGAAGTGCTCCGAAGTTTCCGTTGCTTTCAGAATCAGCAACATAAAAAGATTCTAGAGGAATATGGAAGGAAGGAAGGAAGGAAGGAAGGAAGGAAGGAAGGAAGGAAGGAAGGAAGGAAGAAAGAGAAAAGAAAAAAAGAAAGAAAGAAAAAAGCTTTCAGCTTACTCTACTTAGTTCAAAACAGGACAGCCTATGTTTGCATGACTACCAGTGGCCTTGTGAAGCATCTAGACACTGTCTTAGGATGTTGAGGACTTGTTCAGATCCATTTAGATGTCTTCATTTCTACCATAGTTTTACTAAGCTAAAGGGATTTACATCGCAGGAAATTTGAAGGGTTTTGGAGAAATGCTTCCAAGCCTCTATTGCAATGTTGTCAATTAGAGTTGCGTGAAGCATAACAGATTGGCTGGACTGGGACGTGTCATTTCAACAGAGCCTGACACCAACCAGAGCAATGCGGGGCCCTGACATCATCTTACACGAGAGATCCTCAAGACATTGTTGCCCCTGCATCGTACTGACAAAGAGAAGAGCCTTCAAACAAAAGGTGGAGTTATACAGTAATTTTTATGCATCAGAGTGAAATGGACATTAAAGAATTTCGAACAATGCCTGACTCAAGGAATTGAGTTTGAACAAACAACAAAAATCCCAGGTGAAGCCAAAGTGGGGGGTGGGGTCCCCCAGAAACAAACGAAAGGTGACTTGAAATGTTGGAGACTGGATTTGTTTCCTCAGGCTGCCATATAAATTGCCACAAATTGGATGGCTTAAAACAACAGAAATTTATACTGTCGCAGTTCTGGAGGCTGGAAATCCAACACCACAGTGTCAGCAGGGCCGTGCTCCCTCGGAAGGCTGTAGGGAAGAATCCTTTCTTGGCTTCTTTCAGCTTCTGGTGGTTGCTGGCAATCACGGAAGTGTCTTGGCCGGTGGTTGCATCTCTCCAATCTCTGCCTCCTTCATCACATGGCCTTCTTCCCATGTGTATTTGAGTCTCTATGTCTCTCCATATAAGGGCACCAGTCACTGGATACAGGGCCCACCCTAGTCTAGTATGACTTCATCCTAACTAATTACAAAACCTGTAAAGACCCTATTTCCAAACAAGATCACATCTTGAGTTTCTGGAAAGGCATGGATTTTTTGGGAGACACTGTTCAATCCAGTACAGAGATCAATCATGATCTTGGAGAGCTTTGTAATTGTTCTCAGTCCCATTTGATCTTTCAACCTTTCTAACATGCTCCTTCCTAGTTCTTAAGTTTCATAGTACTCTTCAGACAACAAAGATAGATCTCTAAATCCTGGACAACATGTTCACATAGGATCCAGCACCCTCTTTGCCTCTAGGATAAAATGAAGTTTCCTACTTGGGCAGTCTGACCTCTGAAGGGTTTTGACTAGTAACTACGGCCAAGTTGGTCTCAGACCTTAACACCAGGTGGAATGAGTTGAGGAGGAATTTATTATGGTATGAGGATTCCATATACTTCTTGGATTGAATACCAGTCAACAGAAAGCATGAATGGAAACATGTAATACATAGAAAGTGTTCAACCAAAGTAGAATTGAAGGTTAAATTATGATTTGATTTTTGTTCAGACAATTCTGAACAATTATTATACCAGTTGAGTTTATATTAAGCCATAAAAGAGAATCAGAATAATAGGGACTTAAATAAGGCAGGCTATTTCTCCCTTTCTGTTACATAGAAGTCCAGAGGTAGGTAGTCATCTATTTATGCTGAATGGAAACCTTAGGGTCCTGGGCTCCTTTCAGCTCACTCCACCTATGATCCTTGGCAAGGTAAGGCATCATTTTCATGGCCCAATATGGCAACATCCATTTGCCAGTATAAAAGGATAATGAAAAGGGCATATATACCAGATAACTTTTAACCTTGGATTTACATCGGCCAGGCACGCTAAATCTGCTGGCCATTCCTTTAGCAGAGCCTAGCCTTTTCTTGCCTGCACTCTGAGTGTAGATGCTGAATCCCTGAGAGATATGTATCTTCTTGGTTTGCTGAAAAATCAATAGGCACCTATCTTCGTTTGACATGTAAAGATATTATAATTTTAAATTTTGAGATATAAGTTGCATACAGTAAAATGAATGTACCCATTTTTCAGTGTACAGTTTGGTGAGTTTTGACAAATATGGATATCTCTGTAACTACCACCCCTGTCAAGGTATAGAATATTTCTACCACCCCAAACATCCCCTCATGCTCACCCTACTCAATCTCCCTTCCCCCCTCCAGGCAAACATTGATCTGATTTCTATCAATATAGATTATTTTTTCCTATATTAGAGCCTCATATAAATAGAAGCAGGAGGTAGTATGTGTTCTCTTCTGTCTGGCTTCTTTTGCACAGTAAAACATATTTGACATTCCTCTGTGTTGTTGTTCGCATCAGAAAATTGTTCCTTTTTTATTGGAGAGCAGTGTATGGATGTACCATAACTTGCTCATCCATCATGTCATCCACGGAGATTTTGATTATCTCCAGTTTGGGGCTATTAATGACAAAGCTGCTCTGACCAATCTTGTATAAGTCTTAGTGTGGACATATGTTTTTATTTCTCTCAGGTATATACCTAAGAATGGAATTGCTGGCTTATGTAGTAAATGTATGTTTAACTTTATAAGAAACAAAAACTATTTTCCAAAGTGCTTATACGTTTCACCATCCCACCAGCAATGTTCAAGAGTTCTAATTATTCCTATCTCTTCCAAAATGTGATGATAAGTCTTTTTAATTTTAGCAATTCTAATAGGTATATACTGGCACCACATTGTGCTTTTAGTTCTCATTTCCCTGATGACTAACAATGTTGACCATTTGTTCATATCTGTATTGATCATTTTATATCTTCTTTTGTTAAATATTCAAATATTATGCCCATCTTTTTGGGTTATTTGTCATCTCAATAAAAGTTATAGAAGTTCCTTATATATTCTAGATACAAGTCCTTTGACATATATATATGCATTATGCATATTTAATCTAAAATTGTGAAGATTTTCTCCCACACTTTCTTCTAGAACTTTCATATTTTAATGTTTATAGTTACATCTATTATTCATCTCAATTTTATCTCTTTATATGGCATGAGATAGAGGTTGGAGTTGGTTTTTTGTTTGTTTGTTTCTCCTTATGAATGTCTAGTTCTTACAGCACCAGTTATTAAAAGGGAGTATACTTTCTCTGTTGAATTAACTTAGTATCTTTGTTAAAAATCAAATACATGTGCATCTGTTTATGAACTCTCTATTCAGTCTTATTGAACAATACATCTATCCTTATACAAGCACTATGTTGTCTTTTTTATTATATCTCTGTAATAAGCCTTTAAATCAGACGTGTTAGGGGCGCCTGGGTGGCTCAGTCATTAAGCATCTGCCTTCGGCTCAGGTCATGATCCCAGAGTCCTGGGATCGAGCCCCGCATTGGGCTCCCTGTTCGGCGGGGAGTCTGCTTCTCCTTCTCCCTCTGTCTACCACTCTGCCTACTTGTGCTCTCTCTCTGTCAAATAAATAAATAAAATCTTAAAAAAAAAAATCAGACATGTTAGTCTTCTGTCATCTTCCCTATCAAAATTGTTTTGGCTCATCTAAGTTCCTTACATTTCTGAATAAATAAAATCAGCTTGCCAATTTTTAAAATAAAAAGCCTACTGGTGATTTTTTTGGTAGAAATTGACAATATGATTCTAAAAATTTTATGAAAATGCCAAAGACCTAGAGTAGCCAAAATGACTTTGAAAGAGAAGAACAAATTTGGAAGACTAATATGACCTGACTTCAAGACAGTACAAAGCTATAGTCATCAAGACAATGGGATATAGTACACATCAAAAGCATATAAACATGTCACTGGAACAGAATAGAGAGTTTAGAAGTAGGTGCATACATATGTGGATACCTGGTTTTTAATAATGTTTCAAAAGCAATTCAGAACAAATAGTACTGGAGCAATTGGATATCCACATACAAAAAAAATTAACTTTTCATTTCCAATTTGGAAAAAGATGCTCCATATCTGCTAATGGACCGACTGTTTGTGTCTGCCTTCCCCCCAATCATATATTGAATCCTTATCCCTCAATGTAATAATATTTGGAGATGGGGCTTTTGAGAGGTAATTAGAACTAGATGAGGTCATGAGAGAAGGACCCTCAAATTCAGATTAGTGGCCTTATAAGAAGAGGAAGAAATCTCTCCCTCTCAGTCTCCTGTTTCTCTCTCTCTCTACACCCTCCCATCCCTCACATGTTCTCACTGAAATAAGGCCATGTGAGAATGGAGTGAGGGGCACCTGGGTGGCTCAGTGGGTTAATAGTCTGCCTTCAGCTCAGGTCATGATCCCAGGGTCCTGGGATGGAGTCCCACATCCGGCTCCTTGCTCAGCAGGGAGCCTGCTTCTCCCTCTGCCTGTGACTCCCTCTCCTTGTGCTCTCTCTCTCCTTCTCTCTCTCTCAAATAAATAAATAAAATCTTAAAAAAACAAAAATAAAACATAGTGAGAAGGTGCACATTCACAAGCTTGGAAGAGAATCATCACCAAAACCCAACTATTCTAGCACCCTAATCTTGATTTCTAGGCTTCAGAGATATGAGAGAATAAATGTCTGCTGTTTAAGCCACCCAGTTTGTGAACCCTTTTGTGGTAGCCCTAGTAGATTAAGACAATATCATTAGTCATTAAAGAACACAATTTAAAACCACAGAGGTACCACTACATACCTATTAGAATGTTAAAATTAAAAGGACTGACCATACCAAGTGTTGGTAAGAATGTGAAAGAACCGGAACCCCTAATTACTGCTGACGGGATCATAAAATGGTATGACCATTCTGGACAACAATTTAACAGTTTCTTAAAAGCTTACATATACTTCTACTACGTAATCCAGACATTCTACTTTTAGGTAACTACTTAAAAAGAAATGAAAGCACATGACCATACAAATATTCATACATAAATTTCATAGCAGCTCTCATGGTAACGACTCCAAACTGTAAACAACCCAAATGTCCACCAACAAGTAAATGGTTAAACAAACTTTGATATATCCATTCAATAGATTACTCATCAGCAATTAGAAAATAAATATTGATCTATTCTCCAACATGGATAAGTCTCTAAAATAATTATGGTGAGTGAAAGATGCAAGAAAAAGTACATACAGTATGGTTTCGCTTATATAAAACTACAAGAAAGACAAACAATGTATAGAGACAGAGAGCAAATCAGTGTTTACCTGGATGGGAGGGATTTGGAAAAGGGTAAGAGGGAGAAATTAAAGACACACAAAGAAATTTGATGATGGATATGTTCATTATCCAGATCAAGGGTTGACAAACTTATTTCTATCAAGAGCCAGATGGTATTTCTGGCTTTGTAACTTGTATTTAGTCTCTGTTGCAACCACTCAACATGGCCACCATAGAACAAAAGCAGCCATAAACAATATGTAAACAAATGGGCACAGCTGGTTTCCAATAAAACTTTATTTGCAAAACAGGTGGTCAACTGTATTTGGCCTGTGAGCTCTAGTTTGCCTACCCCTGAGCTAGACTGTGGTAGTGGTTTCACAGGTGAATACATATACCAAATTTATCAAGTTGTACAAAGTGTGCAATTTATTATATGTCAATTATACCTCAATAAAGCTATTATTAAAAAAATAAAGGTAAGAAAAAAACAAAGTCCCTGAATCTGCTTGTCTTGTTATACACAACTACCCATCTCTCCCCTCTAAGATGACTGTATCTCCATTTCATTTAGATATGACTTGTACGGTGTCCCCCATGTAAGCAGAGTATGCTTTTCCCATCCATGTGAAAGCAGACACTGTAACGATATATTTTGCTTTGCAAGTTATACTTCCCCCTTCCACCTTGAGAACAGAGTCCCAAATGAGAAGACACATGGAGGCAATTTGCACACAGCTTAGATCAGATTCTTAGTCTACCCATAATCTACATTGTCACAAGAAATAAATGTTTGTTGCTAGAAGCCACAGAGATAATGGGATTGTTTTTTACAGCACTGAAAACTGACTAATACACTTCCCAAATACACTTTCCACAGCCCTCAAGTTTGGCTTCTTAATTCTTTCCTTAATGATGTACACACATTCACTAATTCACATTTATCGGATGTTTCCTATACACCAGGCGCTATTGACACTGAATATATCCACAGTCTCTACTCACAAGGAACATACAGTCTAATGAGAAAAGCAGACCAGAAACATGAAAATGTGAAAAGGCATAGTATGGTGGTTGCCTAAATGTTCTGATAGCCGGGAGCACAGGGGCCTTAGGAGTATGAAGGAGAAAGCACTGGACCAAACAGAGGGAGCTGAAGGCGCTGAGCGACAGATCAAAGCTTCCCCACAGAAGTTGACCTCGGAGCTAATTCTGAAAACTTGAATAAGAGTGTGCCAGAGCAAAAAAGGCTCAGAGGATGTGGACAGTGGAAATATTTTGGGCAAAAGTTTGAAGATGAGAGAAAGCCTATTTTACTCCTTTCTCTGTGTATCTGTTAATGACTTTTCACCATAAAGGCTCTTGAAAAGGTGTACCAGTTTTCAGATGACACCTTCTTTTTATTCAATATAACAAGTTGCTCACTCCTCAACACTACAAATAAATCTGTTATAAAAAGTGAAGTTTCGACATTACAGTTTCAGGCAAAGACTCACTCAACAATTTCCTTGACTCCACATTTTCTCGTTAAAGAATACCATTGGGGACAAAACAGAATTCACATTTGAATGAACTCAAAGCACTTTGTTTTATGTACACCAAACAAGAGAGATGAAGAAGTAATATCTTCTACGACTTCTTAGCCTGCTACAAACATGCATTATTTCCATGTGCTTCAATTTTGTTTAAAGATGTTTTTCTTTGCCATTGCTTTTTTTAAGTATAGTTTGAGTGCAAGATAACCACAAGTTCCCCCAAAGTTATAATATACCCTAAAAAATGATGCACAAAAGAAAAGAAAGCATTTTCTAAAGAATGACTCCTTGACTTCCACCAGCTACTTTCTACTATCCAGTCTTTGATTCTTTCTTTGGCAAATACAATGATTCTTCACTTCACTTACAAATAAAGTTTATTTATTTACTTTCAAGTTGCTCTTATGACTTAAGGTCCTGAAACCAATCACAGTGGGCAGGATTGGGTGGGGGCAGATTTTTCCCATACCACTGAACACTTCTTCATAACACCAGTTGGGTGTCCTACAGTTCGACTCAATTGTTACACTATCGACTCAGAGACAGCATCAGATCCCACTGGTGAAGGGCTCAGTCCTACAAGACTGCCCTCTCCCACCCCACTTCAGATGCCTGTCTGAAGCCCAAGTTGTCACCTGGGCTTCTGACCAATCGGCTATCGATTGGAGGTTCCAATGGACCCCCTCCTTGGGTTCCGTTAAGTTGCTAGAGTGGCTCACTGAACTCAGAGAAATATTTTACTTACTAGATTACAGTTTATTATAAAAGGATGCAACAGCCAGATGAAATAGATGTGTAGGCAAGGTATGGGGAAACAACAAGCCAATCTCCCAAATCTCCACAACCCAGAAGCTCTCTGAACCCCATTCTTCTGGGGTTTTACGGAGGCTTCATTATATAGGCATGATTGATTAAATCACTGGCCATTGGAGACTGAGTCAAGCTCCACCCCTCTCCCCTCCCCAGGGGCTCAAAGAGGTGGGACTGAAGGTTCCAACCCTCTAATCACATAGTTGGTTTTCCAGGCAACCAGTCCCATCTTTAGGAGCTGTCCAAAACATACCTCATTAACATAACAAAAGACTCTTTTTTTGTCTCATCATTTAGGAAATTCCAAGGGTTTTAGGAACTCTGTGCCAGAAATGGGAACAAAGATCCAAATATATATTTCTTATTTTAAGTCACAATATCAGAAACTTCTTTTCATTGTTACAGTTAATGTATTTTTCTTTTGGTGAAAATTGTTGGGATGAAATTACTATAATTTTTCCTACTAAAAGAATGGAATGATTTCCTTCATTCAACAGTTTTTCTCTTAGAGACAAGGCTTGGGGGAACAAATTAAAGAGGCTAAGCAAGGGATAGGTACACAGTGTGGCCTGATTCCAATTAGGGACACACTTAAAATGTACCAGAATTCTAGTTTCCCTTGCCTTTCTCAAACTCTTTAAGGGGATTCAAGTATGTAGTCCCCAGTGCCTGGGCACCCCTCGCCCTTGCCCCAGCCATCTTGCTCACACTATCAAGGCTGTACTGGGTCCCTTCTCTTCCACCTCACCCAGCTGGGGGGCTGTGGACCTTTGAGCCCCATTCTCTCCCCAGGGAAAAGGAAGCAGGAAAGCAGACACCACATGTTGTGATACAGGAATGGAGGGAGAACTCCAGGAAACCCCTCAGCTTGCTATTTGTGTATATAGGTACATATAGAAAATTGATGACTGTTCTTTATTTCTGTAATATGTCTTGATTCACCTAACCTAAGCCCACACTTCTCCTCCTGGTTTCTCTCCACACATGCCTGTGGTTCCATGAGGTCTTCTTGACCACTCACCCCACCCCACTCTATTCTTCTCTCTGTCCCTAGGATCCTCCTGTCCCTTCCCTCACTCTCTCTACCTACTTGAAAATTCCAGACCTCAAGGCCCATAGCATGTCTCTCATCTCTGCAGTACTTTTGTATGTATATATAATGAATACAGATGTAGCCCTAGATTGTTCCACAAGGGTTTCATTTTGGCTCCCCTGTGAGACCCAAGGAAGGTCAAGGTTCTCTGCAACCCCATGGTGCCAGCCCCTTGTTTAGCACACAGGGTGCTCTGTAGTGCCGAGAGGAGAACTGAAGAGCCCCATGCACAAGTCTTATCATTTCTGTAGTGCCACCCATTAGCTGTGTGACTTGCTTACCTCTCCAGGACCCAAGCTTATTGTACCATATAATGATGCAAGATAGATAAAAACAAAAGTGCTGATCTTTGCTGTCTCTTCTACATCTGAATGCCCTGATGCCAGTAAACAACTTGCTACCAGACTCCACTGGCAGAGGACATCGTCTAAAATTGATTTTTAGTCATAAAATCCTCCTCTACTCCTTCCCTTCCAGAATTTTCTCTAAATGGTCCAATCCAAAAAGTGGCCTTCAAAAGTCCATCAGATTATGTGCACTACCTATACTTGTAGTTAAACTCCAAATCCCCATCATTGTCATCACAACCTGCACGTTGCATGCCCACACACACACACACACACACACACCCCACTTGGACTGTACCTAGGACACAATTGTTGTTTGATAAATTCTTAAGGATTGACTTTTACATGTGTGTACTTAGCAAGGTCATAGGAGGAAAGAAATGGAGCAAAAGATTCAGACAAGGAACAATGGAAAATATTATGCCACTGTGTAAGTGTTCCACGGGTGTAGAAATCAGAATATTTGAGATAGTCTGGAGAGGAATGTCGCTAGGGGCAATGACCTGAAATCAAGTGGAGGAAATGTGGAGCTGAGCAGGAAATTTCCCACTTGGCCTGTTACACCAGGCTTGACAGCCCCAAGGGGCCAGTGGAAGCTCGTGTCATTAAAAATCTCTTGCAGTTATATGCTGCTAATGGGAATAATCCCATTTTGCCGGGATTAGAGAATGTCTTTTAGACCTGACAGCTCAACCTCTTCACTTTTTAGGTGAGAACCCTGGGACCCAGACAAGAGAAACCACCTTTGCAGACTCAGAGTTATACTTGAACCTGACTCCATGCACTAACTCCACTTTCTCACCTGCTATTCCTGGGAAACCCAGGTACTTGCCCCAAACTTCCTTACAATGACCTCCAGGCCACCATGGACAATTTGCAGCCCCCATCTTCCTTGCTGTCCAGGAAACATCTGGCACAGGTAATAGCTCCCTTTCTCTTGCAACATCCCTCCCATGGCTGCCATGATCCTAGCCACCAGTTTTCCAGGTACTTCTCCAGCAGCTGCTTCACAGCTGTCTGGAGCAGGGTCCTTCTCAAGTCTCAGCCCCAGTCTTTTGTCTTCTCACCCTTCCCCTCCTCCCCATATAATCAGAACCCCTACCATAGGGTCAGCATTCCCAAATGAGCATCCCCATCCCAGTCTCTTATCTCATTCCCAGAGCTTGAGGAGATCCATCCGGCTCCCCAGCAGGTCTGCACTTATGCATCTCACGGGACTCTTAAAGCCCGCACAGCCTGCCCTGGACACCCATCTACACTTCTCTCACTCCATCCTTCCCCATTGTGGGACTGATGCCACAATACCCATGTGCCTCCGCCAGAACCCCGGGCATTGCCCCTGATGCCATGTCCCTCTCCAAGTCACGTCCATGCTGCCTCCTACACACCTCTCACCTCAGCCTGCTTCTCTCCATCTCCATGGCCCACGCCCTGCTCCAGCCCACCACCATCTCCCACCCTGGCCACTGCAATAGCCTGCTTAGTGCTGTCCCCGCACTTCCTCACCCCCGTGCCATTAAGTCATCCTCGGAGACAGATCTTTTTAAAGTGAAAAGCAAAGCCTGCTACTCCCCATTCAGAAGCCTTCAATTAATTTAATCCCAATGCCCTTGGGATAAAGCCCAAAGGCCCTACACTGGCTGGTCCCTGCCTATCTCCTCAGCCTCATCTTGTAACTGCCCCCCAGGAGGCTCCCCGACCCCCTGCGACACACATAGACACTTATGTTGCTCCAGACACTTTTGAATGTAACCAAGGTCTTTCCTGCCTCCTGACCCTCCAGTTCCTCCCCCACTCTAGCCTGCAATTCATCTCTCAGGTTCCAGCTCAAAAGCCACATCTTCTGGGCAGTGTCCCCTGGTCCCCCCAAAGAGGTTGGGTCTCCAGGTCTCTCGCCCTCATTGCATTCTCCTTCTCCTTTATCATGATGTCACCACAGAGATCTAAAATGTGTGCCTCCTCACTCTGGACCATGAGCTCCAGGAAGACAGGGGCCAGGCGTGCCTATTTTGTTCCTGTATCCCAGGGCCGAGCACCAAGCATGCCATGTAGCAGATATTCAGCAAAAGTTCTGAAAAGCCAAGCAACATGATGGCTGGACACTGGTCTCACAGGAGCCTGCTTTTCCCACCTTTCTTTGTGCTCTCCCTTTAAGCAGAAGGCTCAAATGGGTGAGAGAACACAAATGATAGAGTCTGAGGATCTATCCAACTCATACACTCAGTGAACGTAGGATTCCAGCTTGGGGACACGTCAACTGAGCAGGCGGCCCTGGGAGCCTAGACTCTGGAAAGGCAGAGACTTGGTGAACAGCATGCACGGGGCACCTGCTGTGTGCAGACCCAGAACAGACGGCGCACTTTCTGCCCTGGAAAAGCTCAAAGTCCTCGAAAGAGAACTGAACTGATGCCTCTAAATTACAAGACGGAGCCTGGAAACAAGAAAGCTCCCTCTGAGCCCAACGTATCTGCTAACCTTCACATCCTGCACCTGCGTGTCCTTGACAAGTTCTTTCTGCTCTCTAAACCTCTCCATCTGCGAAATAGAAATAAAGATCTAGGTTTGGGCTGCATCAGAGGGCCACCACCGAGACAATAAGGTGCGATGTGTGAAGCCATATTGTAAACTGTAACCCCCCTTCTGAAGGGGAGGGGCCAGACGCAGAGGCAGAGAAAGCCCCCAAGCTCTCAGCCCAGGTGACTCCGGCAGGGGCTTATTTGTCTAGAAAATTCAAGTGTTCCTGACACCACTAATTACCTGGGCTGTGGACACAGGCAGCACTAGGACATCAGTCAGATTCCATAAGGACTCTGGGGCCTGAAGAGGTCCGTGGGGTGGAGACGGTGTGGGCACAGAGCCGGAGCAGGGGCCTGAGAGCAGCCGGACGGGCGCAGAACAGAGCAAGGGCTTGCTGTCACCTGCCGGTCTGCTCAGGCTGAGCCCCACGTGGGACTTGTTCAAAGCTGTCACTCTAATTACAGCTTTCCCGAACTGTCTCCTTCTCTTACCCAGGCCCCGGAACCCCACAGCTGTCTGCTAAATGACACAGAATCCCTCCTGACTCACTTGAGGTCCCTTGTCTCAACTGACAGGGGATGGTCAGAAGGACCACAGGGGATTTTCCCCACATCCCAGCCTAGCAAACAACCAAAACTCAAATGGGCAGCCAAGTTCCTGCAAGTTCCTGAGCCATTACCACCCCGGAGAACTGCCTGCTGGATTCTTAACCTCAGGCCACCTGGCACCTTGCCATGTTGCTCAGCCCCTGCTCCCTCAGGCTCCCCCCATGAGGCCATGTTGCAAAGGGGTTAAGAGCACTGATGTTATAGAGGTACGTTGCCTGAGAGCAAATCTTCCTTCAACCAGTGATCCTGAGCGACCCTTTTAATCTACCTATGACTCTATTTCCCCGCCTATGAAATGGGCATACTGTTTGTATATTACTATTGTTGTGATCATTGAGTTAATACAGTGCAGCCCTTACAACGATGCTGGGGGTATGACCCATTACTATCATCTTCTCTCCATCTATGCACTGCTTCTCAGCTGCCCCCATAAACTACAAAACAGAATGGACTCAGCTGGCAAAAGGAGCCCTGTTGAATGGCCAGCGAGCTTAGACATCCCTTCTAGCTTGGACAGCCCGGGCTTCCAGACTTTAAGCCCAAGTTTTGAAAATATAAACACCTTCTGCCTCAGAATCCACAGGGAGCTTGTTAAAAATGTAGATTCCTGGCCTCCTTCTACACACTGAGTCAGGCTCAGTACCTGGCCTGGGGTTCAGGACTCTGCATTTTAACCCCATTCCTCTCCCACCCCATCATTCACTCACCCAATCTGGCAGATTGGGAGTCACCCTAGAGTAGAGACCAAGGGCCCAGGGGGACAAAATGCTGAAGTCATAAAGAGTGATGGCTCCGGAGCTAGATGCCTGGATGGTGATCTCAGCTCCACCCCTCACTGGCTGTGTAAACTTGGGCAAATTGTTTAACCTCTCTGTGCTTAAATGTTTTCATCTATACGATGTTACGAAGCTTCACTTAGTTAAGACTAGCAAAGATCTCAGAACAGTGCTTGGCCACAGTAAATGCTAGATGAATATTAGCCGTTTTGTTACTATCAGAAGAGAGGTCATGCCTAAGGGCTGAATACTCCCTGAGCCACAGAGTCCTGGATTCTTTGTGTTGGGAGACAGGACACAGCCTGCTGTGTCCTGCCCTTGAATCTGAGTACGCTAAGCCACAGACCAGTACTGCTCATGTATTTTTTGCTTCCCTGTGAAAATCTGTGGTACTGAAAAATCACCAGCCTCACTATTTGCTGGGAATTGCTTATCCAGTTCAGGGCATAGGGCAGAGTGGTTTTCAATCTTTGCTATATATTAGAATCACCGGGGCGGGGGTGGGGGGTGGTGGCTTTAAGAAATACTGATGCCTAGGCCCCACCCCCAGAGATTCTGTATAATTGTTCTGGGATTGGACCTGGGCATTTGGAAGCTTTGAATTCTTCCCAAGTGATTCCAATATGCAGCCACAGTTGAAAACCACCAATGCAGGGTAAAGTTATGACCCGGTGATAGGAGGTAGACTTTTCCCTGGGTAAGAAGGGGATATTATCATTTCCACTGTCAATCTTTCCGCACAGAGATGGGCCCTCAGGCAGGAAATCTCAATAATTTAGAGGTTGGTCTTAAACCTGCAGACTGGGGACTCTCATCTCTTTTTGCAAGTTCAAAGGCAGCCTCTTCTATAGGAAATCAGGCTGGGAATTGAGTAAGGTGGCACTGGGCCCCAAAACGGTGGTTTGTTTGGGTGATTCTGGTTCAGGCTCTCTCAATGAGTTGCAGTTAACTTAGGGCTACATTCATCTGAAGGCGAGATTGAGCTAGACGATCCTTGCAAAGGTGGCTCATTCTCATGGCTGTTGGCAGGAGGCTTCAGTTCTTCACTAAGTGGATGGATGTCTCCATAGGCTACTTGAGTATCTTTACAACATGATGGCTGACTTCATTCAGTGCAAGGGAGAGAGAGACAGAGAGAAAGAGATGCAGGGGGTAGGAGGAGGGAGAAAAGGAAACTGCAATGAAGTGACACACCATCAGTTGGGCCACATATGTGGTCAGAAGCAAGTCACTGAAATCACACTCAATGGGAGTGGAATTAGGCTCCATCTTCAGAGGGGAGGATTGTCAAAGAATTTGTGGACATATTTCAAACCCACCATACTCTTCATCCTCAGGTTTCAACTAAAATGACTTCTCTTGGGGCACTGGGGTAGCTCAGTCCATTAAGCGTCTGACTCTTGATTTTGACTTAGGTCATGATCTCAGGGTTGTGAGATTGAGCCCCGTGTTGTGCTTCACACTGGGTGTGGAGCCTGCCTAAGACCCTCTCTCCCCCTCTCTCTCTGCCCCTCCTTCCCCCACCAACTCCCCCACCCCACCCGCGGTCGCTTGCACGCGCATGCACTTGCTCTCTCTGGAAGGAAGGAAGGAAGGAAGGAAGGAAGGAAGGAAGGAAGGAAGGAAGGAAGGAAGGAAGGAAGAAAATTCCCAGTGCCTGTCGCAGGGCTTAGTCCCGAGAACAGTCTCCACATGTTTATCAAAGAATGGCTCCAGCCCTGCTACTAGCTGAGTGATCCTGGGTGAGCCAGGCTTCCCTTCATCTGACCTCCTACCATTTCAGAGTCTGTGCAAGCTTCTTTACAGCACAGCAGCTGGCTACTAAGAGAGCAGAAGCGGAAGCTGTCAGGCCTCTTAAGGGCTAAGCCCAGAACTAACACAAAGTCACTTTTCCCACACTGGGTAAGTCCCAGGGCCAGCGCAGATTTAAGTGTGGAGCAAGCAGCCTCTGCCACGGGATGGGAAGAATGGTCTATGTTTACAAGAGATGGAAGGACTCGTTGCTAATCATTTCTACCACAGCAATCAAAGAAATTTGGAAAATTGTAGAATTAAACAAGGTAACAGCGTTTTGTCTTTGTGTTTTACCTGCAGGAATTCTCAAAGCCTTTTAAATACTCTTGGTCATTATGAGTCTCCAAGAAGTCAATATCGTTCACGAAATTTCCCAAACTTACTAAACCATAGAGTTGCTGGTTGTTCTTTGTGTTTGTTTGTTTTTTCATCTTGCAGGACTAGCATTACACAAAACACAAGATCTTTAATGGTGCTTTCAACCTTAAAATTTTTTGATTTCCAAACAGAATGGGTTTTTTCCAGTATGTATGAGAAAAAAAAAAAGGCCAGGTCACAGAGTCCCTGGCTGCAAGTTTCTTTGGTGCTGTAAGCTCTAGGGAAAGAGAGTGTCTTCCTTTTCCCCTGGTTCCTTAACTGCCTTCTTTTTGGCTAATTGGACTCTCTTATCCCACCCCTGTCCTTCTGTGGGTAATTCTTGTCTTTGCTAAGGGTCTGAACACACCAACCAAAGTAAAGAAGCGATGGGAAAATCACTCTGGAACTTGGCAGAGTGCAAAAATATACCTCTGCTCAATACCTCTCTGCTTTCTGGAGAGCCAAGTTCATTGTCTTTATCAGCTTGCCAGTCAGAGCCAGACCCACCCATCAGCCTGGCTCTCCTTGGCACCTGTTCCTCCCTGTCCTCAGCTGGGGTCTTGCATGGGTGGGGGCACCCTCCCCTTAGCTGAACTCCCTACCTGCTGAGATACCTCTGACTGGGAGGGACACATGTAGGGGCCAGATCCTGCTGGTCTCCAGTGCCCTGGAAGCCACCTATCATCCCAGGGAAACTCTTGATGAGCTCCTGGGATCCCACAGGCCAGGGCTGAGATGGGAGCATGGGGGCACGGAGGCCTGCAAATTCATGGATTGAATATCACCTACTCAGGGCCTGCTCATAGTCATCACTGTGAGATTGTCCAATAAATGAATTCCCACATTCGAGGTGGAGCCCCAGAGCACATCTTGGAAATCAGGTGACTCACACACACATAAAGGTGAAAATCACCAAGTTTCGTTTTTCCCAGAAGCAGAATGGGATAAAGACCAAAGAGAAAGCCGGAAGGCACAAGGAAGAACCAAACAGTGAAAATGAAGGGTTGGGATAAATGAGAGCTGGGGTTTCTTCCTGCTGTTGAAATTCTTTTTTCTGCCTCATGACCCATCTCCCCAGAACTAGAGGGATCCGTGGAAAACAAGTCACTTTGGTCACCTCGTATTTTTCTTTTCTTTCTTTTTTTCTTTTTTCTTTTCTTTTCTTTTTTAAATCATGGGCAGGAAGGCAAAGGAAGAAGGTGAGCAGGAATAGAGCCAGAGATTATCTATGGGTTTTCATTATCTGTGTTGTATGGGTTCCTTATGACCATTCTACTTTTTGGGGGGGAGATCTTTGGAAAACACAAAGAAATAGAAAGAAAATAAACTTGCTTGTAATCCCATCACCCAAAGATAATATGTAATAATTGAATATATTTGTTCTTAGAATTTTATTGTATTTATACATACATAATATTACATGTAGGCAGTATGTTCTCAATTTTGTTAAA
Organism: Mirounga angustirostris; assembly: GCF_029215605.1. Classification (NCBI taxonomy): domain Eukaryota; kingdom Metazoa; phylum Chordata; class Mammalia; order Carnivora; family Phocidae; genus Mirounga; species Mirounga angustirostris. The sequence goes on along the minus strand of NW_026991711.1, from coordinate 95,629,982 downwards.
AAAATGTGTGCATATGCATATATATTATATATGTATATATCTGTATATAGAGTTGACCCTTGAACAACACAGGTTTGAACTGGGTGGGCCCACTTATATGTGGATTTTTCTCCATATAGTACAGTCTGTAAATGTATTTTCTCTTCCTTATGATTTTCTTAATAACATTTTCTTTTCTCTGGCTTACTGTGTTGTAAGAATACAGCATATAATATGTATAACATACAAATTATGTGTTAATCAACTGTTTATGTTGTTGTTAAGGCTTCTGGTCAACAGTAGGCTATTATTAAGTTTGGGGGGAATAGAAAGTTACACACTTATTTTTGAGTGAGTAAGGGTTTCGCTCCCCTATTCTCATTGTTCGGGTCTCAACTGTATACTGTATTTTTTTTTAAAGATTTTATTTATTTATTTGAGAGAGAGAGAATGAGAGACAGAGAGCACGAGAGGGAAGAGGGCAGAGGGAGAAGCAGACCCCCTGCTGAGCAGGGAGCCCGATGTGGGACTCGATCCCGGGACTCCAGGATCATGACCTGAGCCGAAGGCAGTCACTTAACCAACTGAGCCACCCAGGCGCCCATCAACTGTGTACTGTATTACTGTGAACACATATATATGTATTTCTAACAAAATTGAGAAATGCTGCATATGCAATTTTGTGTTCCGCTTTTTCACTCTGAGAACATGGTAATATTGAGTGTGTAATATTCCATCAGCGTCTGAACCTTTCCCTACTTTATTTGCATATGTCTGTCAGAAATACTTGTGCATAAGCCTCTGTGTCTCTGATTATCTCTTGAGGCAATGTCTCTTAACAATGAAATTACTTGAGTAGATAAAAGATTTTGAGGCTCATGATACACACGGAGAAATTTACACTTGAGAAACATTGTACTAAACTCTATTCTAACCAGAGTGCTATTTAATCATTGCCTTATTTGTATTAACAGATCATTTTATTCTTTCCAATATGAAAAGAGCAAAGTCGTATCTGGTTCTTAGGCTAATTTTCATCTCACTGACTAGCAGTAAGAATGACATATTTTCACAAGTATATTCGGTTTCTTCAATTCCATTCACTAATTATGTAGTCAGATTCTTTAGCTGGGGATTTTAAAATATTTCTTATGCTTCACTTATTAATTTTAAGACTTTTTTTATATATGAGATATTCATCCTTTTCTTCAACGTTTTTCTATTTTTCTCAAATTGCCACTTGCCTTTTAAATTCTTTATGGGATCAAGTTCATTTTTTTCTATTTTTTCATCTACTTTTTAAAAAGTTCTTCCTGATCCCTGAATCAATGAAATGTTTATGTTTTTGCCATTTTACAATCTGCTATTTTATGCCGCAGTCTTTAGTCCAATCGGAATTTAGTCTGTTGTATGATTGTGAGTGTGGGGATGATTTTTTTCCTCCCACTTCCAACTAGCAGTGTGTTTGCTTGCTCTTGTGTCCCTGATCAGCTGGCTAGGGAGCTTTCAGAGCCGATTACTTTGAAATTTTAATCTGCATATTGGAATTACAGCTTTACTATGTATTAATATCGGGTAGAGTAAACCCCTTCTCCTTGCTTCTACCTATTCTGGCGACATTCTTCTTCCAGATGAACTTTAGAATCATTCTATCATGTTTGAAGGGATTTATTTTAAAACTAGCAGCTATTTTAAAAAGAATGAACATCTTTCCAATGTACCATTTGTCTTTCAAAAAAATGAAGTTTATTCGGAAATGTGTATCTCTCAGTGAAAGGCACTTTTCCCTTGCTTCCCTCGCCTTTGGCAATGTTTCTAGGAAGAAGTTGCTGTGGCTGAGGTCAAAGAGGTTGCTGCCTGTGTTCTCCTCAAGGATTTTGATGGACTCCTGTCTCACATTTAGGTCTCTCATCCATTTTGAGTCTATTTTTGTGTGTGGTGTGAGGAAATGGTCCAGTTTCATTCTGCATGTGGCTGTCCAATTTTCCCAACACCATTTGTTGAAGAGACTGTCTTTTTTCCATTGGACATTCTTTCCTGCTTTGTCAAAGATGAGTAGACCATAGAGTTGAGGGTCCATTTCTGGGCTCTCTATTCTGTTCCATTGATCTATGTGTCTGTTTTTGTGCCAGTACCATACTGTCTTGATGATGACAGCTTTGTAATAGAGCTTGAAGTCCGGAATTGTGATGCCACCAGCCTTCCTTTTCATTTTCAACATTCCTCTGGCTATTCGGGGTCTTTTCTGGTTCCATACAAATTTGAGGATTATTAGTTCCATTTCTTTGAAAAAAGTTGATGGTATTTTGATAGGGATTGCATTAAATGTGTAGATTGTTCTAGGTAGCATAGATATTTCACAATATTTGTTCTTGTAATCCATGAGCATGGAACGTTTTTCCATTTTTTGTGTCTTCCTCAATTTTTTTTCATGAGTATTCTATGGTTTTCTGAGTACATATTCTTTGTCTCTTTGGTTAGATTTATTCCTAGGTACCTTATGCCTCAGTTTTTCCCCATTGAGAATGATATTCGCTGTGGGTTTTTCATAGATGACTTTTATGATATTGAGGTATGTACCCTCTATCCCTACACTGTGAAGAGTTTTAATCAAGAAAGGATGCTTTTGGTAGAAATAGTTACTAATACTGTATTGTGTACTTGCAAGTTGCTAAGAGAGTAAATCTGAAACGTTCTCATCACAAGAAAAAAAATTTTTTGTAACTATTTAAGGTGATGGATGGTGATCATTTTGAAATGTATACAAATATGGAATCATGTTGTACACCTGCAACTAATATAATGTTATATGTCAATTATACCTCAATAAAAATAAATTAAAAAATAAATGGTCAAAAGAAAGGATGCTTTTTCTGCATCTATTGAGAGGATCATATGGTTCTTGTTCTTTCTTTTATTAATGTATTTTATCACATTGATTAATTTGCAGGTGTTGAACCAACCTTGCAGCCCAGGAATAAATCCCACTTGATCGTGGTGAATAATCCTTTTAATGTACTGTTGGATACTATTGGCTAGTATTTTGGTGAGAATTTTTGCATCCATGTTCATCAGGGATATAGGTCTGTAATTCTCCTTTTTGATGGGGTCTTTGGCTTGGGGGTCAAAGTAATGCTGGCCCCATAAAATGAATTTGGAAGTTTTCCTTCCATTTCTATTTTTTGGAACAGTTTCAGAAGAATAGGGATTAATTCCTCTTTAAATGTTTGGTAGAATTCCCCTGGGAAGCCATCTGGCCCTGGGCTCTTGTTTGTTGGGAGATTTTTGATGACTGCTTCAATTTCCTTAGTGGTTATGGGTCTGTTCAGGTTTTCTATTTCTTCCTGGTTCAGTTTTGGTAGTTTATACGTCTGTAGGAATGCATCCATTTCTTCCAGATTGTCTAATTTGCTGGCATATAGTTGCTCATAATATGTTTGGGTTTTTTTTAATTTTATTATGTTATGTTAATCACCATACAATACATCATTGGTTTTTGATGTGGTGATCCACGATCCATTGTTTTCGTATAACACCCAGTGCTCCATGCAGTACGTGCCCTCCTTAATACCCATCACTGGGCTAACCAATCCCCCCTCCCCCCTCCCCTCTAAAACCCTGTTTGTATGTTCTTATAATTGTTTGTATTTCTTTGGTGTTGGTTGTGATCTCTCCTCTTTCATTCATGATTTTGTTGATTTGGGTCATTTCTCTTTCCTTTTTAATAAGTCTGGCCAGGGGGTTAGTGATCTTATTAATTCTTTCAAAGAACCAGCTCCTAGTTTTGTTGATCTGTTCAACTGTTCTTTTGGTTTTTTTTCATTGATTTCTGCTCTGATCTTTATTGTTTCTTTTCTCCTGCTGGGTTTAGGCTTCATTTGTTGTTCTTTCTCCAGCTCCTTTAGGTGTAGTGTTAGGCTGTGTATTGGAGACATTTCTTGTTTCTTGAGAAAGTCTTGTATTGCTATATATTTTCCTCTTAGGACCGCCTTTGCTGCATCCCAAAGATTTTGAACAGTTGTGTTTTCATTTTCATTTGTTTCCATGAATTTTTTTTAATTCTTCTTTAATTTCCTGGTTGACCCGTTCATTCATTAGTAGGATGCTCTTTAGCCTTTATGTATTTGAGTTCTTTCCAACTTTCCTCTTGTGATTGAGTTCTAGTTTCAAAGCACCGTGTGTGGTCCAAAAATATGCAGGGAATGATCTCAATCTTTTGGTACCAGTTAAGACCTGATTTGTGACCCAAGATGTGATCTATTCTGGAGAATGTTCCATGTGCACTAGAGAAGAATGTGTATTCTGTTGCTTTGGGATGGAATGTTCTGAATATATTTGTGATGTCCATCTGATCCAGTGTGTCATTTAAAGCCTTTATTTCCTTCTTGATCTTTTGCTTAGATGATCTATCCATTTCAGTGAGGGGGGTGTTAAAGTCCCCTACTATTATTGTATTACTGTCAATGTGTTTCTTTGCTTTTGTTATTAATTGGCTTATATAATTGGCTGCTCCCATGTTAGGGGCATAAATATTTAAAATTGTTAGATCTTCTTGTTGGATAGACCCTTTAAATATGATATAGTGTCCTTCCTCATCTCTTATTATAGTCTTTGGTTTAAAATCTAATTTGTCAAGATAAAAAGCTTTTGCACAGCAAAGGAAACAGTCAACAAAACCAAAAGACAACCAACAGAATGGGAGAAGATATTTGTAAATGACATATCAGATAAAGGGCTAGTATCCAAAATCTATAAAGAACTTATCAAACTCAATACCCAAAGAATAAATAATCCAATCAAGAAATGGGCAGAAGATATGAACAGACATTTCTGCAAAGAAGATATCCAAATGGCCAACAGACACATGAAAAAGTGCTCAACATCACTCGGCATCATGGAAATACAAATCAAAACCTCAATAAGGTACCACCTCACACCAGTCAGAATGGCTAAAATTAACAAGTCAGGAAATGACATGTTGGTGAGGATGTGGAGAAAGGGGAACCCTCCTACACTGTTGGTGGGAATGCAAGCTGGGGCAGCCACTCTGGAAAACAGTATGGAGGATCCTCAGAAAGTTGAAAATAGAGCTCCCCTATGACCCAGCAGTTGCACTACTAGGTATTTACCCCAAAGATACAAATGTAGTGATCCAAAGGGCATATGTACCCCAATGTTTATAGCAGCAATGTCCACAATAGCCAAACTATGGAAAGAGCCTAGATGTCCATGAACAGATGAATGGATAAAGAAGATGTGGTATATATATACAATGGAATATTATGCAGTCATCAAAAAAATGAATCTTGCCATTTGCAAACGATGTGGATGGAACTAGAGGGTATTATGCTAAGCAAAATAAGTCAATCACAGAAAGACAATTATCACATGCTCTCAATGATATGTGGAATTTGAGAAACAAGACAGAGGATCATAGGGGAAGGGAGGGAAAAATGAAAGAAGACGAAACCAGAGAGGGAGACAAACCATAAGAGACTCTTAATCTCAGGAAACAAACTGAGGATTGCTGGAGTGGAGGGATGTGGGAGGGATGGGGTGGCTGGGTGATGGACATTGAGGAGGGTATGTGCTATGGTGAGCACTGTGAATTGTGTAAGACTGATGAATCACAGACCTGTACTCCTGAAACAAATAATATAGTATATGTTAATAAAAAGGAAAAAAATAAAAAGAAATGCACTTTTCTTCCTATAGATTCCACTCATGTCTTGTTACTGTTTTGCTTAACTATTACGTTTTCCACTGCTACATGGATATTTTTTATCCTATTATCCTTTTAACTGGATATTGCCGGCGTTTGGAAAATCTACTCTTGTTGCCTATTTATCTTGTATCAGGCAATTTTGCTGAACTTTCTTATCAATTCTAAAAGATTTTCTGTCAATTATCTTGGGTTTTCTATGCATATAATCATATCATTTGCACATTTCAGTAAATGTACCTTCTTTCAATAATAATTCTACTACTTCCTGTTGTATGTTCTATTGTTCTCATGGTGAAAGTAGGCATCCTTATTCTGTTCCCGATGTCAGTGGAAATACTTCTTGTATTTTGCTACTATGATGTAAAATGTTGGTATGAGTTAGGTATTCTTCATATGAAGAATCCTACTATTGCGAGCTTCCTAAATATTTTAAAAGCAGAAGTCGTGTTTAATTATGTCTAATGCCCTTTTAGCATCTAGTAAAGGTGACCTGAGTTATATTATACTATTATATTCCATTGGTCATAAAATACATTATAATTTCAGACATGTTTAAACATGAAAAGGAAAAGGTACATCTTAGAATTGAGATAGATGTCCTAATGTGCCCTACTATCTCATGAGTAAATGTTCTTTTTTATCACTGAATTTGGTTTGCTCACCTTTAATTCAGAATTTTAAAACATATTCATATATGGTATTACTTTATAGCTTTTTAAAATATATTTATACTTAATAAGTTTTGATATTGGAGTACTTCTAGTTCCATAAGACAATTGGTTAGCTTTCCTATTTTTTCCTTTGTTCAGGAAATTTTCATATGGCATGAAAATTATGGTTCTTGGAAGATTTAAGTATCACGTCAAAGTTTCTTATCTCAGAGACTTATTGAAGAAATGGTATTTTAAAAAATTCTTTATTTGCATGGTTATGAATTCTTCTGGTTTTTGTTTTTTCTTGAGTCAAAGTGGATTCTTCATATTTTTCTGAAAAATTGTCATTTCCTTCAAAATACTTTCATTTGTTTGCAAAGAAATGTACATAACATTCACTTAATCTTTAAAGAAATGCCTGTGTCTTTTGATTCATCCTTTTCTTCTCCTTAATTTCATTTGTGTTTTTTCTCTTATTTACTTTAATTATTTAACTTATGAGAGATTTGCCCCTTTTTTTAGAGAAACAATATTTCACCTTTCATCATTATAAGAGGACTCTTTCTATCCCATGTAACACAGCTTGCCTTGCAATCTACTGTGTGTGAAATTTATATCGCCACCTTGATTTCCTTTGTTTTACACTTCCCTGGTAAATCTTTTCCCATTTTTTGTTGTTAGGATTTCTGCATCACTTTGCTGTACTCACTTCACAGTTGGATATTTTAAACCTATTTGAAGGTATTTCATTTTTTATAGGGGGTAAATCATTTATGTTTGGCTCATAAATATGTTTGGTCTTTTGTCTTCATGTACATTTCTGCTTCTGTTTTTAAATCTTATTTATTCTTTTCTGTCTTTTGTTACCAAGAATGTACTTTGTAATCTTCTCCTTGACTTAGACGATATATACACACCCTATTTTTTACTCCATGTTTTTTCTAGTTATTGATACTTAGACTCCTTCGATTCCCTGATTCAGAGGATAAGTATTGTACATTTAATAGCTTTGAATTGTCCCCAACTTTCCTTTTTCTATTGTAGTCTTGAGTTGGACATGATTATTCTTGGTATTTTCTTCTGATTTTGCAGGTAGGTTTATAAAAGTTATTTAAACCTGATTGCATTCATTCATCTATGTATTCAATAAATACACACTGAGCATATACTACAGACAAGGTACTAGGGATAAAACAAAATCTGTAAACTTATAAAGCTTAAAATCTGGTGGAGGAAATAGACAATAAATATGTAATAAACTTTAAATAAATAAACAAAGTAAGTCCAGCTAAAGCTAACTGCAATGAAGAACAAATCCCAAACAGAATAATGTAATAGAAAGAGTAGGGTGTCATTCACTTAGGTGGTAAGGGAAGAATTCTCTTTGGAGAGACAGTATTTGAGCAATCATCTGAATGATGATATAGAACCACCCATATGTAGATCTGGGGAAGAGCTTCCAGGCAGAAGGAAGAGCGAGTCCCAGCTCAAAGAGAAAAAAAAAAACAATGAGGCTCAAGCATGATGAGCAGAGGAAAGGGGCTCAGGATGACTTCAGAGGGACAGGCAGAGTGTTGTATTAGTCAGGGTTCTCTAAATAAACAGAACGAATAGGAGAGAGATGTATATTATTATATATATAATCTCTATCTCCATCTCTCTCCCATTCTTTCTGTTTATATATATATATGTATATACACCTGTATATATACATACATGTATATAAGTATATGTACATATATATATACATACATATATGTATGTAGAGAGAGAGAGAGAAATATGGAAAAACCAACTAACAACCTAGCCCAAGGCAGTCAGGCAGGAGTTCCCTCTTACTATTGGAAGTTAGCCTTTTGTTCTACTCAGACCCTCAACTGACCAGATGAGGCCCACCCCATTAGGGAGGACAGCTGCTTTACTCAGTCTGCTGATTCAGATATTAATCTCATCCAGAAACACCCTCATAGACACAGCCAGAATAATGCTTGAACAAATGTCTGGGTACCTTGTGGCCTAGTCATGTTGACCCATAAAATTAACTATCACAAGGACATAAGAAGAGTGGTAGATTTTATTTTAAATACAATGGCAAGCCATTGAAGGATTTTAAGTAGGAGACTGACATGATATGATTTAGTCATTTAAATAAAGAAACAAGCAAGGACTCAGATACAACAGGAAGCACTGATAAAATGGCAGCAAGAGTGTAAGCAGGAATAGAATTAAGAGTCTACTGCAATAGAGTCTATTGCAAGAGTCAAGAGCAATAGGAGAGACGGAGACAGATGAGTGGTTGCCAGGGAGGGAGGCTGGAATGGGGAGTGATTACCTTAATGGGTAGGAGTTTTCTTCTGGAATAACAAAGAAAAAGTTTTAAAACCAGAAGGTGGTGGTGGTTGCACAGCACTGGGAATGCACTAAATGCCACTGAATTGTACCCCTTAGAGTGGTTAACTGTTATGCAAATTCTACCTCAACTTTTAAAAAACACGCAAGTGTATTATCTTACAGTTTTGGAGAAAAGAATTCCAAAACCAGTCTCCCCGGATCAAAGTCTAAGTATCTATCCGCAGCACTAGTTCTTTCTGGAGGCCCTGAGGGGGGAATCATTACCTTGTCTGTTCAGCTTCTGGACACTGCCTACATTTCTTGGTTCATGGCCCCTTCCTAACACCACTCCAATTTCTCATCATGTCTCCTACTATTCTAATTCTGATTCTCCTGCCTTCCCTGTATAAGGACTCTTGTGATTACATTAAGCGCAGCTGGATAATACCGAATAATCTATCTTAAAATCCCTCACTTAGTCACATCTGCCAAGTCCTTTTTACCATGTGGGGTAACATATGCATAGGCTCCAGGGATGAGGAGGTAGACATCTATAGGGGACCATTATTCAGCCTACTATAAGGGCTAGTGATCTAAATGTGGAAGTCTCTGCCTATGGATGACCTATAAGGCCATAGGGGCAGAGCATGAATATCTACAGCACCCCCTTTATATCATGACTTCCCCATTATCAGTGTCTTATTTTTGATCTATCTCTTTTTAAAGAAAGGCACATTGTGGTTATATTATCGAAGTCCTCTAGCACATGAGTATAAAATTCTCAACTTACAATGTTTTTCTTCAAAAGTTTCACAAATATTACCCTATTATTTCTGTCATATACTATAGCAGAGGGTCAGGATGACATCAGTAAAAAATGTGTTCCCTTGTAGTCAGGGAAACAAATTATTCCCCCCATGGATGCCTCCAGTGCTCCTTCTTTTCTAAAAGCTACAGTGGAATATTACTCAGCCATCAGAAAGGATGAATACCCAACTTTTACATCAACATGGATGGAACTGGAGGAGATTATGTTAAGTGAAATAAATCAAGCAGAGAAAGACAGTTATCATATGGTTTCACTTATTTGTGGAACATAAGGAATAGCATGGAGGACATTAGGAGAAGGAAGGGAAAAATGAAGGGGGGGAAATCGGAGGGGGAGACGAACCATGAGAGACTATGGACTCCAAGAAACAAACTGAGGGTTTTAGAGGGGAAGGGGGTGGGGGAATGGGTTAGCCTGGTGATGGGTATTAAAGAGGGCATGTTCTGCATGGAGGACTGGGTGTTATACGCAAACAATGAATCATGGAACACTACATCAAAAACTAATGATGTACTGTATGGTGACTAACATAACACAATAAAATAAAATAAAAATAAAAATAAAATAAAAATAAAACTTGCCGGTACCTTTTTAAGAATGGTTCTCTCAATTAATATGACCTGAAATGATAAGCTCCTCTAGTATATACAACCAGGTCTTTCTATCTAGCAGGAAAACTTCCTTATTTACATTTCCAATAATAGTTTTTGTAAAGGCTGATCTATGACGATAGTGAAAAAGAGAGATTAGTTATTAGCGGGAAGGGAATACACCTTCAGAGTCCATACTCTTGATTCTATTCTATGTTGCTGTTCTATTCATTACTGTGTTAATTTTTCTCTCAATCCAGGGGTGGGAGTGGGGGACTATCTAGTTTGTCTTTAGTATTTTTGCTTCAGTCTTCTGCATCAACAATTTTGCTATTTTCTGTCTTCAGTGAGGATTTCCATTCTACAATTATATATTGTTTTATTATTTTATATATAAAACAGCTTATTTGCAGTCCTCACTATCATCATTTTAGGCTCTTTCTTCCTCATAGTGTTTTGCTCCCATTTGATAGAAACAAGACTTCATGCATCCTTCAGAGTGTTTCAAGAAGTTTCTTGATGTTTTATTCCCCATCATTTGTTATGCCATTTGTTTAATATGTTCCATGTTGGGTTTCTCCTGCTTTCTAATCTTAAAATTACCAAAGACACAGTCAGACTTAGTGTTCCCCAGCAGGTGTAGTTTGTATAGTTCCCTTCACCCCACTTGCTGACACTTTGGGTTGGGATAAACCCCTTCCCAGGTATACAGCTAGCGGGCAGAAGGATGTGCACAGAGATCCAGAGCTCCAGTATCTAGCAGATGCCCGTATAGTAGAGCCCTACTGCATACATGACCATAAATGTCCTCCTTTAATTCCCTGGCTTGTTGACTCTAAACTCTTTGAAGAAGTACCCCCAAATTAGACTCCAGCATGCAATGTTACGAGGGTTCTTCCTACCCACAGATTTTTGCTCATTGAGACTACAGCTTCCATGTAATAATATCCACATCCATCATCCTTATTTCCTTCTTTTCTCTGTAGTTTTATTGGAGTTTCATTCTCTCAGGGGACAATAGAAAAGAGAATTATTGGGTGAGCGGGAGGGGAACCACATTAGGAGCACCTAAAAGGACAGTAAAATGGGAGGAGACGGTGCTGTACATCTCCTGTTCCAACTGTTCACAGCAGCCTCTACTCTGATGTCTGGTGCCTGTGTGGTCATGGTCATTAAGTATTTTGAATGTCATCTCTGGGTAGAGACACATTCTATAGGAGATCAAGCTTGCCCTGTTTTGCTGGCAAAATGTATGTTGGCCCCCTAATTGTGGTTCTCATTTTAGTTTTATAGGTCTTGTAATCTTCGTGAGCACTCCCACAGATTCTGGTGGCACATTGGCCTTCATCTTGGTTATTGGTGTGGTTCATTCATTCTCCAAATGCTAATGAGAAGCTACTACGTGCTAAGCATCCTGCTAGGCCCTGGAGCTACAATCCTGTCACAAATACACGACTCTGCTCCCACACTTTTCCATCTTTTCCCATGTCCTCACAGTTGCAATCTGGAAAACACTCTCAAATTGCTATCCAGAAATCATTTTAAGCTGGAAAACAGTAATGCTCTTTTAATGAGAATCATGAGCAAAGCAGTGTGGAAAATAGAAAGAAGCACTGGACTGGAAATCAGGAAGGTTCAGTTCTCATTCTTGCTTTACCACTGATACCTGAGGACCTTGGGTGAGTCACTTAACCTCTCGAGGTCTCAGTTTTTTAGATGTAAAATGAATGGGTTAGACCAGATTCTCTCCAAGATTCCTTCCAGCCATAAAATTCTACGTTCCCAAGACAAATGTTCTTCCCACTAATGTGGGTGTCTCGGGAGCCATTTTTTATCAGTGGATCTCAAACCTTATGTTTATCAATACAGTAGTCTGATTCTCCTGACCCTCTTTATACCATTCCTAATAAGAAATGTACCAACCATATGTGAAACACATGGGGTCTGTCCAAAGGCCATGCAAGATACATAAATTTCACAAGTGAAAGATGCAAAACACATGTTGACACATTTCAAATCCACATGTACATTTTGGTTACGGTTTAATGGTACTTAATTTCAAGAGTTATTCAGAAGTCTGTTGAAGGTACTCTATAGAAATGACTTTTATATGGGGCCCAAGAAGTCCCTGTGTACAAACAAGTAAAGTTGTCTAAATTTCTGTAAGACGCACAGAGTAGATGTCTTCTGAAGTGGTCATAGGGTTAGATATTTCACACATTGGGGCATCTTGGTAAAGTCACAATAAAACAGAAGGCTAAGTGAATATCAAACTAGCTGTCTCTAGACTATAATCTTGCCTATAAACTCACAATGGAGAGACACAGCTGGACCATCTGCTTTGGTCATCAGCCCCAACTTGGGGCTCTCTTTCAGAGTTCTGCATGTGCTGGCCACACAAGTGTAAGTTCATGCCCTTCTTGCTGCCTGCTGAATTTCTACTCATTCCTCAGGACCCCGCTCCAACATCACCTCCTCTGTGAAGCCTTCCCTAATCCAAACCAGTGGGCTACTCCTCCATTTATGTCCCTTACTCTCTCTCTCTCTCTCTCTCTCTCTCCAAATCCATAATTGTACCTGTCATGCTAAAAAGCATTTGTTTGGTTTTCATACTGAGCAATTATTGAGTTATAAATGTGCTTTTGTGATCTTTGGAATTGCTAGTGCCTAGTACTATGCCTGGCATGTTTGTTAATGAATTCATGAATTAAAGAATGAACATCTGTCAACACTGAAAGTCTAAGTTCAGTAACCTTGGAAGTTTCAACAGGAGCAAAGTCAATACCCTGCTTCAGAACAGAGAACTCAGTTCTGCGAATATCCTATCATGGAAGAACTCAAACTCAATTTGAGAAAAAGAGTACACCAGGTCAAGAAAACATAGTGAGCACCTCCTACAGTGTCCCACACTACGCTGCATCCAGAAGAGTTTTCAAGGAGAGGAAAACACAGCATGGGGTTGCCTGCTTACTGTTCAAGTTGGGGAGTAAATATAGGCACATGATAAGAGAGGGTGAGGGATACCAAGAAGGGATAGACCAAGGTCTGACCAATCAAGGTCAGCTAGCAGCAAAGTCAAGAAGCCAGTAAAGCATCTATAGCTATGGATAACCCCCTCTATCTTCGAAACCTGCACTATCCAACACAGTGGCCACTGGCCATAAGAAGCAAGCAAGCTCTGTGAACGTGGCCAGCCCAAACTGAAATGTGCTGTAAATCCAAAATACACATCAAATTTCAAAGATTTAATTCAGAAGGGAAAAAAGTATAAATATTTCATTTAATTATTTTTTATCTTGATTCCATGTTAAAATGTTGAAATGACACTATTTTGGATAAATTAGGTAAAATAAAACACTACATTAAATTTCTTTATTCTCTCAATTTTTTTTATAATGTGGCTACTAGAAAATTTCAAATGACACAGATGGCTCACATTTTTGACTCATGTCATATTTCTAGGAGATGATGCCTTTCCAAACCATTGTTTTCCCTTCGTTCCCAGCCAACATCCCATTGGCTTAGAGTTATCTTTGGTCTTGGGGTTGCTAATCAGGAAATTCTGGGAGGAGAAAATATCTCCAAGAAGTGTATGTTCTCATGGGAAATGGACATATATTTGTGGAGGCAAGAGACCTTGTCCAGTAGCCAATTCAATGGACTTCATGGCAACCACCATTGGTGTCCACATGGTTTTTTCAGTTCTGTCAGAATTTCCCCCTTCACAGCAGCAGGAAATTATAAAGAGGGACTGATCTTTTCCACAAGCACATACGGAAAGGAGCAAGTGGCCCAGGCTAAAGGCAACAAACTCAAATGTCTACAAGGACCAGGCAGGTAATATAAACAGAGAAGCAAGCCAAGTGTCTTCTTTCAATACAGACATGCTTTCTCTGCATATTAAACACAGGAATTTTCTTCACTTCCCCAGAGAAATAAGTTCTCTTCCTGTTCTGTTTTTGTTTTTGTTTTTGAAACATATGATGTTCTTGGCACATCTTTCGTTTTTCTGCTTTTGCTATAAAAAGAAATTTCACTCAACTCTTAACTCAATTTAAGAATTAAAAAAAAAAAACAGTGCAAACACAATGATAGATTGCAGCTGACACTGGCCTCAGGGTTGGGGCTCAGTAGGGAGTTGTGGGGACTGCAGAGAAGTAGGGAATGTGGCCCCACCCACAGGAGCTGCCTTGACTCCTTGCCAGCCAGTAAGTGCCAAGTGCTAACATGGGCCCCTGTGGTCAGATCGGAGTTTTCCAGAGACGTCGGAAATCTGGGTATTTATATGAAATCTCCCAATTTCAAGTGTCTCCAACTAATTTAAATGTTTTAAAAACACAGTGAAAGCCAGAACTCTGTGATCCAAACAAAACAATATCTACAGACGAGATCTAGCTCTTAAGCCACCAGTTTTCAATCAACTGGTCCAGGGCTAGACATTATCTGCCTCAAAGAAAAAAAGAAAAAAGAAAAAAGAAAATTATTATTTTCTGAACACTTACTATATGCCCGGAACTTTATCTCCTTTCCTGCATTTAACCATCCCTACAGCCCATGAAGTATTGTTTGCTTCATTTTCACAACTGAAGAAACCGAGGTTCATTTAGTTAAGTGATTTGTCGAAGATAACTCAACGAGAAGCTTCCGACCTGGCGGAAGCTGTCAACTGAGTCCTCCCTAAACCTATCTTCTTTCCAGGGCTCTGTTTTCATTCCCAGCTGGGAGGCTTTGCCCAGCCACCTGCTATCTGCTTTGACTCCTCCTCAGTCCACCTGTCATCCACTCCTGATCTCCTGGGTGCTCACTCTCTGTGAAGCGTTCTTGGCAATCAGAACGTGATGATGTCCTTGTTGTTCTCTCTCCACTTAGGCAGGGACTGGGACCCATGTTTCTGAACCCTCAGTAGGAAGCACAAAGTCCTACACTTCACACAGATTCAATACACGTTTGTTGGTTGCAACATAATGTCATCTCTTGGCTTGCCCATTCTCCCGACCCCTCTTTGTGTGTGTTCCACTCATTCTTCATTCACCTCTTCACTTGAATTGTTAACAGTGACTCCTTTTTACAGCAGTGATGAAAGGGATGATTCCACAGAATATGAGAACAAGTGCTGGGAAAGGTTGGGGGTAAGGTCCAGCCCTTATAAGCTGCCATTTGCCAGAGGATCCCGAGGCCCAGAGGGAGTAAGAAAGGTCTGGTTCAATGTTACTCAAGACTGGAGTCCCAGAGCTAGAAGGAGAGCCCAGCCTTGCAGACATAGGATCCCAACAGGCTTGTCAGGACTGAGGTCCTCTTTGGCCAATGTCTTCCTCTTTCCCTAACATTCCAGGAGTGTCTCCACTCTCTCTTCAACACACTGAAATTACTTTTGGCTAGGCTTGATAGTCTTCATTCAGGCACCATGGTTTCAAGCTGGAGTAAGCTCCTCCTCTCCTTCTCCAGATTAGCTTGCCAGCTACTCACCTGGAAGGCCCTCTAGCAGCCACTTACGAGTCCCCATGAGGGGAGGAAACTTCACAATAACCAGAATCTCATATATTCCTGGAGCAACTTATGCCAGTAACAAAGTACTTCTACATCCCTTATTTTGTTTGACATTTACAATAGCCCTGTAATTAGCAAGCAGATGTTATTATGCCCACTGTACAGATGAGAAAATTATAGACCATAGAAGGTAAGTGACTCACCTGAGTCATAAGGCAGCACTGACACTTGAACACAATCTTCTGAATCCTTAAGTTGGTCTTCCACAGTGACTTTTATCCTTATGATTTGAAAACTTCGACCCCTCCATGGTATAAATTTGAAAAAATATGAAAATACAGGAGGAAGAAAATAAATGGGAGTTCTAGTTTTATAACTCAAGAGAATTATGATTAACATGTTGATAATATTTTTTCCCTTCTTTTTTCTGTGCATGCATTTTTTTTCATGGAATCAGGAGCACACTATTTATATGTAATTTGTATTATGTGTACACTTAACATTTTGTTAGAAGTTTCTGTGTCATTAAGTATTTATTGAAAACATGATTTTTAATAATTGCAAATATTCTCTCCAACAAAGGAGGCTTTCCCTATTTGGACATAATTTTACAATTAAAAATGACACTGTAATAAACATCCTTATGGGTAAATTTTGGTCCTCGTCTCTGGATAGGTTAAACAGTGACCTTTTTCTTTAGGAAATATAGTGAACCAAGCAATTAATCAACAAGCATTCCAAAATCGTGAGCTCAAGCATCTCATAAGTGCTGGAAGCTGGCAATACAAGGAGCCAACACTATGAGGACTATTATCTCAAAGGCCAACTCCTTACACTTTTGCTGCCAAATTATTCCCCAAATCTGATCCTTGCCCACTGCCTCTGCCCTAGTTCAGGGGATTCCCCCTGGTTTCCCCTCACTGCCCTCCCGCTCCTAGCCTCTGCCCCAAATCCATCTTCCGCCTGGCAGTCCAGATGAGCTCTCTAAGGCTGTATCTGGGTCATTGTGCAAAGGAAAAACCCTTCACTGAATTCCTATTGTCTTCCAGAAAAAATCCAGATTTCTTTAAACTCTGATCCTATAAAATTGGAATAAAAAACAGGTTTGGGGATACAGCAAGCACTCAATAAATGCCCTTCCCACACACAGTTCCATGCCTCTGACTCTCTAGACCAGTTGGCGTCCATTATTTATGTTTCTAAAGTCTTTCTTTCACTGGCCTAGGAGTCCCCTTACCTCTGGTCCCCACTCTGTCTCTTTCCAGCTAGCCACAGCTTCCAGCTCAGGCCTCCTCCTCCTGGGGGGTAGGGAGGGGAACTACCTGGGGAGCTCTAGATGAACTGATTCTTTACGTTTAGAAAGGAATCAAGACCTAAACCTATAATCAAGCCAATCTCCAAGGAAAACCCTGCTCAGAGAACCTTAGAAACGGCTAATGGTTTCAGACAGAGCTGTCATTAAAATTTAGAAAATATATTAAAAATACAGTTTGAAAACCATCTCCTCTTTTTGGAGGGACAATCATCTTACCACCCCTGCCCCACCTCCCACCACCCCGCCATCCTTTCCTTGATTTTTTTCAGCTTTGCGTGGAGTCACCCCAGTTCTGATGGCTCTGTCAGCAGCATCGATCAGTTCTGGTTTAGGACTGCTCATGGTCATCTGTCTGAGCAGAATCCTCAAGCTAGTTCCATTCTATTCCTTCTGAAACAGGGCGGGGTGGGGGGGCAGTGAAGAGACAAAAGTGAAGTGAAAGAATGCTCTAAGTGGCAAGGCCGAAGACGGGGACTTCCTTGGAAGGAAATAGGTCCTGGGCGCCTGGGTGGCTCAGTTGTTAAGCATCTGCCTTCAGCTCAGGTCATGATCCCGGGGTCCTGGGATCGAGCCCCACGTCAGGCTTTCTGCTCAGCAGGGAGCCTGCTGCTTCTCCCTTTCCCTCTGCTGTTCTCCCTGCTTGTGCTCTCTTGTTCTATCAAATAAATGAAATCTTAAAAAAAGAAAGAAATAGTCCTTCCTCCTGCGGTTTCTCCCTGCATCAAATGCCCCACCATCTCAGCAGCAAGAACGCTGTGACCTGACAGCGATTGCAGTCTGTTTCCCACGCGCATATCTTCTCCTATGGGTTTCTTGCCGCACGGTGTGCCGTAGCTAGGGCAGGTGTTACTCTCTCTTTAAAGGACAGGTGAGAACCCTGAGGTTTGGACTGTGTTAGTGGCTTGGCCGGAGTTCAGAAGCAGGAAGACACCAAGTCGGGATGCAGACCCCTCACCCTACCTAGTCACTGGGCACTTTAGTGTTAGCCTAAGACATCCTGGTCTCGTGGGGCAACTGCCCCTCTTTCTGTCTCCAGCTTTGCCCTCGGAACGGTGCACAATCAAATTCCGCACTGCCCCCCCCTGGAAAAAGCCATACGCATGAGCGGAGCAAACCTCTCAAAGAAGAAGGCAAAGAGATGAGTCATTCTAGAAGTTGGCATTGTAGATGGTACTCTCATCCTGGCACCTGCTGGGTGAAGGGGCTTCCTGGGCACCTGCTGTTGCCTTCCCCATGTCCCTGATCAGAGCGGTCATTACCTCATCCCCACGACTTCCACACACAGATCGAGAATGAGAAGTGGGCCTGTCCTCACTCTGAAGCTTCACTCACACGCTTTCCTCAAGGCCCCCAAGCCTTTTGCAAGCCCTGCCACCTTCCTGGAATTCCAAAACCCAAACCTTCAAAACCTGCTTCAAGCTCTCCCTCCAAGTTTCCTCTGGGTAGACCAGTCTTCCCCATCTCCTGCACCCCAATGTCTTGAGGAACTGGTCCACCGCTCCCCTGATGTCAACTCTGACCTGTAAGCTGCCATTTCCCGTAATGATAATGAGGCCATTGTGTCGTGTTCGTCTTGGCTCTCCAATTTGCTACCAAACTCCTTGAAGGCCAAAACTATGCCTTAAGGACGTCTCGGTGATCCCCAAACCAAGCTGCTTACTGCCAAGCTCAGAATAGGTGCTCAAAAGCTCCCCATGGATACCTGGACATTGGCGCCATGACAGCAGGTGTAAAAGATGGACATCCAGCTGGCAGACAGGAAATCTGGCAGTGAGGAGGCCTTCGGAAGCTTCCTTTCTTCTTCCTGCACTCCTGCTACTCATTTATAAAATAGAGATGAGATGAGATCACTTCAAATGCTTCTTCAAGCTGTGTGAATCCTTAAATGTATAGGGTAGATGGGAACTTTACTGTTAGGAGACAAAATTAAAATCTGGGAGGGCCATACCTCTGCCACGCATTAGAAACAAAGTCGTGGAAGACTTGCTCTCTCACCAAATGTTGATCATGCATCCTGCAAATCCATTGATTTTTTCTCTAAGCCCCCGCAGACCCAATGGCCATAATGAGATCCACACACTTGTCAGGTGCCGAAGTCATTTGGCCTTTGGCCTTAATCTCACCGGCCCCCAGCACACGGGAGGTGGCCACGACTTTCACACACGTGTTCCCTCTTACCTAATCTTTCAAAAGCAAACACAGTATTATAAAGTTTACAGAGAGACAGGAAGGGAGGAGAATGGCAGTGGAGAAAAAGAGAACTTGAAAAATAGTTTTCCAACCAAGAGAAGAATATCAAATGCATGGGCCATTAAACCAAAAAGCTGATTGGAATTTGGGGGATATTTTTGTGAACTTCTGGGCTGTGGTGGTTACAACGCACACAAACACACACCCTCCAGTCCCATCTGAACATAAATACAAGGTTTACAAGTGAAGCATATTTGTTAGGCACCAAAACAGTGGTAATTAGATTCATGGGTTATGTGCATTACAGAAAAACCAGAATGCCAACAGCCCAAGACCTTATAAAGTAGCTGATCATCACCAACACCATAATTACTCATGAGCCCAAGGAATGTACGCCAGGCTTCCTCAGACTTGTCTTAATATCAGGCAAGAAAACACCATAATTATATTTCATATCTGGGGCCAACCTGAGAAACATGTACAGAGGGAAACATCGACGCAACTCTCTGTCCCCTCTGAGGTGAATTTGGGTACTTGGACTCATTGCCTTAGAGAAAAACAGTAAATCTTGACTGAGCTAAAATTAAAAAGAAAAAAAAATCAGGAAACTATTCACAAATGCCAAACAAAGGGGGAAAAGTTCCATTTACCTTAGCGAAAAAGCTAAATGAAATTTTAAATGTGAAAAGTGTCTGTTGTCACCTAAGATAAAAATTAAACTAAATTGGGGTGCCTGGGTGGCTCAGTTGTTAAGCATCTGCCTTCGGCTCAGGTCATGATCCTAAGGTCCTGGGATTGAGCCCCACATCGGGCTCCCTGCTTAGCGGGAAGCCTCCTTCTCCCTCTCCCACTCCCCCTGCTTGTGTTCGCTCTCTCGCTGTCTCTCTCTCTGTCAAGTAAATAAATAAATAAATAAATACATACATACATAAATATCTTTTAAAAAAATTAAACTAAATTAGTAAAATTAGGTAAGTAGATGGGAAAAGGCTCAAACCCCATTATTACAGAATATAGGACATTTTCATCACAAACATAAAAGTTTTCTCAGTTGGATGCTATAAGCTTGGAAAGTATTTGAATTCCATGACATCTCTCGATTCCAACTGTCTCTAACCAGTAAGCAAAGCAAGGGTTATTAGTTTTTATTTGCCTGTTGATAAACTTATCATCCTGAGAGGTGGAGTGACCCAGCCAAGATCACACAGCTGCTCAGCAGCAGAGTTGGAACTAAAGCCCGAGCCCTCTGAGACCTGATCACACATCCATCTCTCTCCTCCGCATCACCCCTTGGGGCTGGAGGCATGTTGATTTATTTCTTGCTTCTGTAAACTCTTGGCTAGAAAAAAGCTAATACAACTTATATTGGATTTGGATTCAGAACAAATTTTTTAGTGTCGAGCCAAGAAGTCTAAAAAAGCACTTTCACCTACTTAATCTGGTTTGAATCTCAAAATTCTAAAAACTTCCCATAAAAAGAATTTAAAACATTTTTCCAGCATCGAGTGCAAGCAGGCAAATACGTCCCTAAATGCTGATGCCGTGAGCCTCTAACAATGAAGTATTACAGTCACTAGATCTATGAAACCACTCTACCATGGGAGTCCTGAGTCTGAACCGCAGATCCACCACTCATTAGCTAGGCGACCATAGGCAAATGAGTTCATCTCGCCCAGCCTCAGTTTCCTGATCTGAAAATGGGACAGTACCTACTCATCAAGAACATGAGAAATTTCCTGACACATACTAAGTGCCAACGATTGTTAGTCCTGTCCCTTTCTTGGTCCAGTCTTTCTAAAATTTGGCTCGTTAAAATAATGAGCATGCTTCAAGGGTCATGGGGCTCATTGCGGTTGATTTCTGAGTCAGAACCCTCATATGATGCCATCCATTCATGGACGAATATTGATGTGTAGTCACTGTTCTTGGCACTCGTCTTAGGGTGGGGAAAAAAAACAGACAAAGCCTTCTTCTTAGAGCTTGTGTTCAACAAACTGGACAGCTTCTTGACTTTGGTCAGTATTTCTGCGCATGGAGGGGTTATGCTGAGTGAACAAGTTCACCTGTAAGTCGGCCTCACCAAACACGATCTGGTCCACTCACTTCCCCCAAGGTGGAGACCAGCCCCCTGACGCAGAGAAAGGTATTGAGCGTCTGCTGTGTGCTCCTTCTCAGTCACTAAAGCAGTCAGATGTCTCTCTGCTCCAGAATCATGTCGCTGGGATTGTATCCTTATCCGATGCCATGAGACACCCCCGTCCACCGTGTTAGGGGTTCAGTGACTTGGTGCACCTGACAAGCTACCTAAAAGTTGGGTTTGTCCCTAAAAGCTTGGTGGTGACAACTTACCTCAGCTCAAGGAACCCAGCCAGACCTCCGCCACAGCCTCCCCTTTCCTCTCGGCCACAGAGCTTACTTCCAAGTGGCCTTTAAGCTGGAAAACAGAGCAAAAGGCCGGCCAAGTCTGCCAAAGTCCTGCAGCCTCCCATGCTCTCTTGGGTCTTCTGCAGGATCCAGACCCCGGCCTGGGGTCCTTGCGAACACCCCACGCCAAGCAGGTTGCCAGTGGGGGATACCTCACAAAGTGTCTGTATGGCTGCATAAGCAGGCCCATTTTTTTCATTTTCATTTCCCCTCTCACTGGCTCCTAACAGAATCATTTTCTGGTTTTGAAAGGCATCTGCAAGAATGCAGAGAACAGAACGGTGACTCAGAAGATGGTGACCGAGTCATCTGCTTTGCATTGTCGAATACATTTTTCACATGTTACTGGGTAAAACTAGCAATAAAGGGCACCAAATGCTAGAAATAGAACAGAAAGAGATAAAGGAAAAAGAAAAGGGCAAAAAATATATCTTATTTCCTCTAGAGAAATCTGCCTTGATTCAGGACCTTGGTGTGGTAGGAAAAAATCATTTTGCTTTGAACAGCTCTCTTTCTGACTCACTTTTTGGAAAGAATGTGCTGAGCAGATAAACCGCCCTCCCCCCCTTGCAACAGCTCTGCTGAAATCTGAACGCGCTGAGTCCTCCTTGTTGACTTGTGAAAGAGATCTCTCTATATTCATTTGGACTCTGTGCGTGTCACATGATACCAATACATTCCAAATGCTAAGATACAAGATTACTACTTAACCATAGAACAAACCAACAGGAATTTTAATCAAGACAATATCCAATAATGAATAAAGATGGAATGTTTTTGGAGGGAGTCCAGAATACACATTTGGGAATTTTTAATCTTGCTCATCTTTGAGTCTAGCAAAAATATTTTAAACTTTTCTGACCATGCCATTTCGGGCTGAACCCAGAAACCAGCTACTATCTACGGTATTAAGGCATTTTGTCTACGCAGACGTTGAATTTCCAAATCTAGGCCAGTAATTGATACCAGATTAAGTGAAATATGAATCAGTAGACAAGTTCCTTTAAAAGCAAGGTTTAAGCTGAATTATTTTATGATAGGAAAGATAAAAAGACGTCAAGATGATAACGATCGGCATGTGACAAGGTTACTGCTTTTAATATTGCTATAGTTTAGGATTTATCTTATTTTAATATTCATATTGAGACCAGATTCATTTGTGACAATTAATCAAATTGCTTAATTAAACCATACTCAGCTATCGATGGTACAATAGTTAGCGTGAGCCTGAAAGCTCTCTAAATCAATACTCAATGTAGAGGAAGCTTTTTTACAATAATCATAATCAGCTGTAACTCACCTGAAATGTGAATTTCAGCAGGATTTTCGCAGTCTTTGAGACCAGTGAGAAGGCAGTGGCCCAGGAATGAGGTTGAAGGTTATAGGTTGTGAAGCTATTCTTCCTGCTGTGTGAAAAACCCCCCACCCCACCCCAAGCACCACCACCAAATGGAAACAAAGAGGACTTTCCTTCCACAACGCCGCTTCGAGCCCTGGTGTTCGGGTCTTTGGAAAGGACCAAGTGATGCTTGGGAGGAAGATGCTGAGGGTGGAACATAGATTAAATGTGACATGTTACACTATAGGAAAGGTATTTTTATGGAATATGCACACAGTAGATCAAAGACTTCACTGTGCTTATTTTTGTCTTCACACACCTACTAAACCTGCATTTCTGCTGATGAGTGAAATTCTAGCTCTTCGGTGATCCCAGGACCCTAAATTGATACATCATCCAGCAGCATTAAAATGTTGGTTTTGCATGGTTAAAAGTGTGAGTGCACAGTTTCACTGGGAGGAATGAAAGAGGCAGTCATCTAAAGTAAATCAAGACTAAACAAGGAAAATGAGAAAAATGGCCTGTGATATTGCCCTCTTGGTAGTCTCGGCCTCCCAGCTGAAGGGGGGGATAGGAATGGAGGTCTGGGCTGGGGATTCTTCCAGGGCTGGATGGGATTCTATCGGCAACTTCTCCGACACGCCCTGAGTGAGCCTCTGATGTGGGCGAGGAGGGAAAGAGGGCTGAAAAAGCATTTCTGGATCAATCTTGGAGACGGACTGATTGATTGATGTCTGCCTTTTTTTTTTTCCTCTTTCTCTCTTCTGCGCATGTGCACATGCGTGCTTTATTTATTTGTGTAAGGAATTACTCTCAAATCACCTCAAATATTACAGATTTCATCGGTGTGTCCCAACCAAACATTTCAGATGGAACCGGGCACAGGCCATGGGAGCTAACAAGCTGAATAACTCTGAGCCATAGAACACACTCGTCACCGAACAGAACTGACAGTGTTCCCGAAGAATGGGAGAAGCTAATAGAGCTATATATGTTTTAAGAGGTAGATGCAATCACGTGTGCACAATATAAAACAGAAGGTTTCTAATGATTGAAAAAGGAGGGGGGGAAAAGCTATTTGGTAGTAGCTTGGTGAACTTTGGCTGAACTTCTCTGTTTGGCAGGCTCTGGTGCGGACAGTCTAGGATGAGGCATTAGGGCTCACATCTGAGAAGTTGACATCAAGCAGACAGCAAGACATGATATCTTATTTTCCTGAGCCATGCTGACACAAATTGAACTCCCCTTATTATTTTCTTATGCCAGTAAAGTTGCACTTGGAACTTAAGCATTTTGTGTGCAGATGTCGAAGGCTGGGTTGGTTTAATTTAAATAATTTGCAGATTGTTTAGTAGCACTCCAAAGACGGGAGTGTTCTTCATCTGAGTTCAATTTTATGAGCTTTGGTTTATGATCTTCTGCAAGGTAAAACTGAAGCATTTTGGGTTCAGGAAAACCCGAACACTCCAACTCTTGCCCCCCTGCATCTGCCTTTGTTAATTGAAGAAAATGGGGAGGCCCCGACGTGGTTTCTAATTTGCTCCACTGTGTCCCTTTTTGAGGTTCTCCACTGGAGGAGCAACTGAGGGCCTTAGAAGGATTGAGCGGGGGCTGGGAAGGAGAAGGACCCAGACGAAGTATCAAAATTAAAAACCAGACGTAACGAGGACTGACTTGCTATAAAATACTCATTCCCGTCTTTCTGACTGGAGAATCACTGGGTTTCCAATCTTTCTGGGTTTCCAATCTTTCTGGACAATTATGCATTTGTGCTGTTTATGCAGCCCCTTTCCCCCCCCCAGACATTTCTTTCACTGATGTTTATTTACCCAGTTTTTCTACAGATTATATGTGACCTCCCCGGAGCCCGGGCATAGATGCATGATTGTATTCCCATTTATACAGGAGTCGAATGCCTTCATTTTCCAGCGAAGGATTTGTTTGCCCAGCTAGGCCCCCACATACTAAACAATATGAAGGAATGCTTCTTGGAAGAAAGTAAGATGTCAGAGTACATTACAACCCCCCTGGGGTAAATGGAGAGCATTCATAAAGGACTAAAGAAATGTACTTTATAATGAAATGTACCTCATATAATTTATGACCCAATACTCAGGGATGAGTTTTTCTCTCTGGCAGCGTATGTCTGTATGTGAGACAAGAGAATGTGTGATTGTATAAAATTCTTAATAATGATCTGGGGGAAAAAATGTTCTTTCCAGCTTGGGCAATGGCCAAGAGCGATTTGCAGTGGCCTTTGTGAGTTTCTAAGAAGGATGTGAGGTCCCCCTTCCCCCACCTCCTGGTGTGGTCAGAGTGCTGGGGGGGTGGGTCATGGCCTTGACTTCAGATGTGGAGAACTTTCTCTCCCTGCACAAGGGGGCAGGGAGGGTGGGATATACAGAAAGAGGTGGACGAGGTTGGTGCTGGAGCCAGGTTGGGAGGTCCATCTTGCTCCTTGATTTGGGGCTGCCTCAGAGCTCCTGTCCCCAAAACGGCCTTCAGCAGTGATGTACTAATACCCACAGTTGGAGTTGAAAGTCGTGGATTGTCAGAGCCTCTGTTTTTCCCTTATGATGGACAAGATGAGACTAGCTCTCATCAAATCCTTTTTTTTTTCTTTTTTAGAAAAGAAAATACCAATAAAATACTTTTTCTTTTTCTTTCTTTTTTTTTTTTTTTTTTTTTTGCTTTAGCTCCCATACTGAAAAATCTCACAAAAGGGCCTTCTGGATAGGAATGGAAGCACCTTCCAGGCAAACGCAGCCTGAGTGGTAGGAATGACAGTTTATCTTGAGATGTTGGAGTCAGAAGTGGTTGTAGAAATCACCTACTCTAAGCCCTCACTGTTGAGGTAAGAAAGCTGGTTCCCAGAGAGGCAATGTGACTTAGCCGAGGTCACACAGCTTGTTAGTGGAAGAACAAAGCCCAGAAGCCAGGGCTCCTGACATTCTGCCCAGTCCTCAACCCACCACATGACTCGACCTTCCCCTACTTCTGTGGGAATCCTGCTTGCCCCAAAACCAACGCACACAAAAAGGAACCCGTGTCTCCATGCTACATCACAAAAGAATGTCGACAGATTATTAACACAGCTTTACAAGTGACTGGGTCTATAAATCCTCTTTCTAACCACCTCCCAAGCCAGAGAAACCCAACCAAACCCTACCTAGCCAAAGCACCGGGATGAGGGTGAAGAACTCCCACACCTGGGAGATAGATGAGAGATAAAGATATTGCCACAAGGACAAAGTTGGTTGAGTAAAAGAATGTTGTGTCAAATGGCTGATTAAATGACTCAGCAATAGTAAGTGAAGCAAAGCACATTAATTCACCAACACAATATGATACAAAATGGCTTTGTCTTCCCATTCTTTACCTTTACAACTGTTTTTCATTGATAGCCAATGCTTTAGCATCGCATACATCCCCTGATCACTTGGCAGGTGCTAAAGTTCAAAACGACTGGTATAACTGATGTCATCAATGTCCCTCGAAGAAAAGTAAATCACCAAACAACTTTTCCCCTAATCAAGGCCATGAATCAGATTCCCAGGAACTCCTTCCACAGAATCTCTGTAGCTTATTCTTCAGCCTCCAAAGTACTTTGCCTTGACCTATGTTAAGAGAAGCTTGGGCTTGATTCATTTTATAGGTTGGGGTTCTGTGAGCAATTATATATGAGATAAAAGCTCAAAATACTTGACAACCTCAAGACCAGCTGCTTGTTGTTGTCCCACCCCCTGGAATGAGGTAGGGCCTCGATGAAGTGGTTTACAGCAATGGAAAACCGAGGTCAATGTGTGGTCTCCTCATGGTGGGTCAGCAAAGGCATGGATGTTTCAGGATGATTCTCATGGGTTCCGGGATGACTGAGCCACATGGCTAATTAGAGCAGATACTTAGCTCTCATTGGTCCCAAAGACCATTTGGCTTCCGCCAAGACCGCCTTTGGGTGCCTCCATCAGGTAGGAACTCAGACCGTGAGCTCTGTGAGGGCCTTTCAAAGATAGCCAGTGCTGAACGCAAACCGGGGTGGCCACTGTAGTAAACAATATAGAGGGGCCTCAAAAAGTTAAAAATAGAACTACCTTGCTATCCAGTAATCGCCCTACTAGGTATTTACCCCCAAAATACAAAAGTTCAAAAATACAAAAATTCAAAGGGATACAAGCACCCGTGTGTTTATAGCAGCATTATCAACAACACCCAAATAATGGAAGCATCTCGAGCGTCTGTCGACTGATGAATGGATAAAGAAGAGGTGGTACATATATACAATGGAATATCAGTCAGCCACCAAAAAAATGAAATCTTGCCATTTACAACAACGTAGATGGAGCTAGAAAGTACAACGCTAAGTGAAATAAGTCAGAGAAAGACAAATATCATATGATTTCACTCATATGTGGAATTTAAGAAACAAACAAAAAAACAAGCAAAAGAAAAAAGAGAGAGAGAGGCAAACCAGGAAACAGACTCTTCGCTATAGAGAACACACTGCTGGTTACCAGACGGGAGGGGGTGGAGGATGGGAAGAAATAGGTAATGGGGATTAAGGAGGGCACTTATGGGATGAGCACCAGGTGATGTATGGAAGTGTTGAATCACTATATTGTACACCTGAAACTAATATTATAACACTGTATGTTAACTATACTGGAATTCAAAATAAAATAGAATAAAGCAAAATACCCAGTGTTTTAATGACCTGAAACGAGTTGGACTATATCCCTTAAAAAAGAAGGTCTGTTGGAGGCCTCTCCCCCAGTACTTCAGAATCTGACCTTTTGGGGGGGTAAGGTCCTTACAGCCTTACAGAGGTATTCAAGTTAAAATGATGTAATTAGGGTGGCTCTTAATTCAATATGACTGTGTCCTTATAAAAGGAAGAAATTTGGACACACACACACAAAGAGAACACTGTGTGAAGATGGAGACCGGGCTGATGCATCTGTAAGCCAAAGATTGCCAGCAAACCACCAGAAGCTAGGAGAGAAACATAGAACAGATTCTCCCTCATAGCCCTCTGAAGGAACCAACCCTGTCGACACCTTGATCTGGAACTTCTAGCCTCCAGGATGGTGAGACAATACATTTCTGTTATCGTAAGCCACCGAGTTTTGGGCGTTTTGTTACTGCATCCCTAGGAAACTAATACAATACTTCTATTACTGCTTCTCTGATTTAGTGTGCAAGTAAATGGGGGAAACTGAGGCCTAGAGATGAGAAGTGATTTGCCAGATGTCGCAAAGCAATTTAATGGCAGAACAAGCAGGGGCCTTCCTTGCCTGTGGAGCTGCCGAGCCCTGGGTCTGACCGAAGAGAGCCATTACTGTGTTCCAGACCTGCTGAGCTCAGCCTAGACACAGTACACTGTGAGGCTGGTCAATGAAGGCCCACGGAAGAGAACGATCGTTTTTCCTATTTTCCCTTCAAAGGAAAAAGAATTAGCCCCAGGATGTCCCCTAGACAGGACAGAGCTGGAGCATCTGACAAGCAGCTTCCCCATGCGTCTCCCTCAGAGTCTGTCCTGCTCCCTCCCCAAATTGTTGACAAATGGTCAGCAAACTCGCAGCTGATGGTTCCTGCCCCATTCCCCGCCTACCGAAGAAATGGCTGACCTTTAGAAATAGAAGGATCGATCCATGCTGGAGACAGCTGGAAATGCCAAAACACGGGAAACATGGAGGAGGCATGGATTGGGAGTGGAGGACGGCAAAGACAGCCGGTGGGCATTTCCCGGCATGCCCCCTGTGGGTAAGGGTTCCTGGGCTCAACTGGCTTGGAAACTCAGTCAGAGGCAGGTGCCAGATTTACAGACAACATGACTGGCTGCCCTTGGCAGTGGCACCTTAGTCAACAGGTAGTTCTAGGTGCTCATGAGGCTTTTGCTGACCACTCCTTCAGGAGGTCCTAAAATGAGTCAGAGTGCCTCCCCATCAGGGGCACAGAGGAAGCGTTATAATTCATGCTGGCAAATAACTCCTAATCCAGCAACTCCCAACTCCTCAGTGTGATGGTGCAGTGGAAAAAGCATGGCTTTTGCAGGCAATCTGACCTTGGTACAAAATCCAGCCCCGGCATGAGCTGCCATCAGTTTGGCTGAGCTGCCTTCAGGGAGGCGTAGAGGTGCATGGTCTAGATCCCACTTCACGGAAGGACTTGCATGTCCTTCACACCCTTCACACCCTTCCCAGGGCGACCACGCCTGGTGGCTGGTTCAAGCATGGGCAGAAAGTCCCACCCACTTCAGCTGCCATGAGACAGTCCTGATGGACAAACTCTCTCCTGTTTGGTTGAGTGTTTGCTGGAACTCCATTGAAATTCCCCTTCTCTCTCTGCCCGGTCCTGTTTCTTCCCCATCCTTTTATGGGTGTTGATCTGCAGTAAACACCTGCACCTCGAACTCCAGCATCTACCTGCTGGAGAACCCAAACCATGCCCGCCCCACGGAGCCTGGTTTGAGCATTTGTGAAGTCAGAGTAGCCGTGGTTTTCTGCAGGGCTGTTGGTCAAGAGAAAAGGAGATCAAGGGTGTACAGCTTCCAGCCCGGTGGCTGGCACGTGGCACATGCCTATTAAAGGCCCCAGTGCAGTTGGGGAGAAGCAGCTTCACCCTTAGGCTGTCCCTCACCCACTGATGCTTCCTGGACACCAGTGAAGAAGTAGGTGGCACCTCTTTGGAGTAGCCCCCCCGCCCCCCGCTACCATCCCTTCAGCCAGGAGATGAGAGGGGGTGCTGTTCAGAGAGAATAGAGATGGACTCATGTGCTCAAGACCCAGGGACACAGACGTGTCTGCCATGAAGTCTGCCCATTTGAAACTCAGTCCACTGGGTTCAGCCAGATAGCTACTCACTTTTAAAAATAATTGATTTGATTTTGCTCAACTAAGATGCAGCCTGACTGACACTCCTCTCGGAATTGGACTTGAGACTACAGATCCTCCTCTATCCAAACAGTAGCTGGATGATTGGGGAGCGAGCCTGGAGAGTCTGCCTTCCTGGGCAATGCCCCCTGTAAAGCTGGGTCAGGGATGGAAGGAAAGAGTCAACCAAGAAAAAGAGCATCCAAGATAGAAATTCCCCCACACAGTAGTTCTCTGGGTGACATCCAGCCTAGTTTAATAAAGGAACCAGGGTTTCCATCTGATAGCTATTAAAGCAAGGGAGTTAAGAGAATTATTGGTCATATTCAAATTCCATGTGTCCTCAGGGCCAATGCAAGAATGAAAAGCAGAACGAGTGTTAGCATCCGTGCCAGGTAATCTCAGAGGTGGAGCCCAAGCCCCGGGGTTCTGAGAGGCCTCGTACTGCTCCCCTCTGCCCAGTGGCTCCTCTGAGGGAGGTTACTCTGGGGCTCCTGCTGGGAGGAGGTTGTCAATAATCTAGGCATGTTCAATTTGGAGAAAATGGGTCCAAGCCCCTGCTTGAGGGGCTTGAGAATCAGGTTGTGAGCT
This sequence comes from Mirounga angustirostris, assembly GCF_029215605.1. Taxonomy (NCBI): domain Eukaryota; kingdom Metazoa; phylum Chordata; class Mammalia; order Carnivora; family Phocidae; genus Mirounga; species Mirounga angustirostris. The sequence continues at coordinate 95,599,660 of NW_026991711.1, read as the reverse complement.
GGAACCTCACATGAATGCATGACCCCACCTAGGGAGGGGGGCCTTCCCAGAGGGCCAGATAGAGGAACGCATCCTTGAAGTGCTTGTAAGACAAGGCTAGGTGCTTAACTAATCCCATGAGGAGGGACTAAATGCAGAGGTGCTGACTATCAGCATGGCAGAGAGGAACAGGCCGTGGCCACATTAGGTAGGAGGAAGCTGAAGACAGCGTGGAGGGAATCAACTCTGGTAACAAGAAAACTTTCCAGACAGAAACCCAGAATTGGAAATCTTGCTGGGATGAGACAAGGCTCCGTCGTCCAATTTGGCCCTGTGGGGCAAAAAGCATACACAGAGCAGTTTTGAGGATGAGGTTGGGGGCTGAGGGTGGAAGGAGAGGTTTACTAGGGAGAGCTCTCCAGACTGCTGGAGGGGGAATTGCTGCCAGGAATTCAGCCAGGAGAGTCCTGTCAACATGAAGAGGATCATCTAAAGACCGCAGGCATTGCATCAAGGCCCTCACAAGCGTCCAGGTCCTTCTGGGACACTGGTCTGTAAGGGGAGATGGAAGAAATGAGGGAAGTGCATTGGGGACGAAGTGAAGAGGGAAGAGAAAGCCAAGGTCCTATAAATAACCAAGGAAACCTCAAAATAAGCTTTTAAACAGAGGTATGTGGTGGTTTCCTCACATCCCCCAAGAAATACAAACTTTTTGACGGCCCCAGCAGCTCCTGGCATCTTTGGAAGCCAGTGAAGCAGAGCAGAGTCAGGAAGGAAACCAGCATTTGCCCAGAACCTTCCACATAGAGGGCACCTTGTGAAAGTCTGCATTGAATTCCACAGACACCTGAGAGGTGGATCATCCCCCCGAGTTGCTGGGGAGAAAACCTGCTTTTCACGAGACAGAGTGCCTTGTCCAGCTTCCCATACCCAAAGAGACCCAGAGTGGGATTTGGACCCTGGCTTCTTCACAGTTATCCAAGACCCAAGGGTTCTTCACCCAATCCTGGCCCTCCAGTGGGCTTTCCGGTACAGAGATGGGACACACTGCGTGTGTAAGGGGTTCATAGACCAAAAGGGTCCCTACCACAAAACAGCCACGCCACACCCAGACAGCAGAATAATGGAAGCAAGTTTTCCTCCTGGTGCCCAACCATGGTAGACAAAGGTGTGTGGGGAAGTTTTCTCTCGCCATCGGGAGAGGGGATCGGGGGGACGGGAATTGCTGAAACATCTGGCTCGTGAAACCAGAGTTCTAAAGGAAATTCCAACTGTCAGGGAGGCTCTGAATGAACGGCAGACAAGGATCTGAGCATCTTTGTTTTGTTTCCCATCCTTTGCCCAGGGCTGCCCAGTGACCTATGTCCCTAGAATGGATTTTTTTTTTTTTCAAGAGTGGGTGTAAATTCAAGTCAGGGGAAGCAATTAGGCAAAGAGCAGCTCAGGTAGGGGTCCTGTTCGGGGATAACTACATTGAGAGACAGGCTGAACCAAGATGCTCCCTGGGGATGGGGAGGGAGAGCCTGGGCATCAGGAGGCAGAGCTGGGGCAACCTGAGGCGGGGGCAATCATTCACTGTCAGGGTGTTTCCGGGGGGCAGAAACGCAGACCTACGGGCTGTGCCAGCCCATAATTACCCACTCCCTTTCCTGCACTTTTAAACTCCGTGGTAGGTGTTCATCAGGAGCTCATTTCCAGTGAAAGAACCTGACTTTTCAAAATTAATATGTGCTTGTTAGCTCTGCCCTAAATCAATGTATCATGTTAATTACACTTGGCAATAAGAAATCGTGCATTTGGGAGAGCAAGTTGGTGCAGGAAGCTTGTTATGACTGATGAGTGTCGGAAATGTTTCGGGGAGGCAGCTGTGGGGCAATTGTGGGGCATCCTCTGGGCCCAGAGCCAGAGTGTTTGATGGTGAGTGCACACTGCCATTCACCTTGAGGAGAGGGTCTGTCCTCATTTGCTGGTCCTGAGGATCCCTCCCTAAAATGGAGGCACTGGTCTTGGCTGGCAGGTGGGTGATGACATGGCAAATGGGAAAGACCCTGGTGTGGAGTAGGTACCCCATACATGCGAGCGTGCTGGGTACACTCTGGTCCCGCAGATAGACACCCTGCCACCCTTGGACGGGGCTCCAGCTTTCCCCGCACATGGCTCCCAGCTGGGTGGGTTGAGGGCGAGCACCAGCAGGGTGAGGGGAGGCAAGGAAGAGAATGAGACTTGGATATGCATTTCTCTGAGGCTCTCATCCTCTGGGAATCCCGCAGATGAATTGCACCCCACAGAGGAGGTCGTGGGCCACCCTTTCCATGCAGCCTTCTCTCTCTCTCTCTCTCTCTCTCTCTCCATGTTTTGGTGATGGCTCCCCCAACGCCCCATGGCTCCCCAACCCCAGCCCACTGCTGTGAAATGGTTCCTTAAATAAGTTCTTCCCAAAAGATCCCAAACTGAGGGTGCCATTTGTTCCCTGCCAGGACCATGATTCACGCCGCAAGGTCCATCTCCAGGGCAGGCTGATAGGACAGATCAGCGGTGGATGCATGCGGGTGCTTGGGCAAGACGCCGGCGAAGGCCATAGCCAGCAGAAGCAGGCCCCCGCTCCCAGGCCTGGAGAATGGAAGGGAAGGGCAGGCCTGTGGCTACATTGGCAGAGGTGTGGAGGGAAAAAGTGAGAATGGCTGGCAATAATAGAGGGGGAAAAAATTAAGAACTGAAATCGGAAATCTGAAAAATAGCTGGAGAACAGCACAGAGTGCAGACAGTAATGGGCCTCGGTCTGTCTACTGCTCCAGGAGAACGGGGCCCATGTGCCCTGGCCTGAGTGGCAGGAACGGAGGGGAAACTCTTGAAAGAGGGTCCTTCTCGAGATGCCTGTGTTTATTCCAATGGAGACTGTTTTTCCCTATGTGAGTCTTGATTAAAGGCAAACAATACTTTAAGAAGAGTGAATTAGAAACCTTTCTCCTCGGATCCTCCTGAATGCTGAGAAGGGACCTAGAAAATGCCTTTGAGGAGAGAGGAAGCCAACAGGAGGATGTCGGGTGGGCAGGGATCCCTCTCCCAACCACGGCACCAGCTCTTCTTGCCTCTGTGTGCCTAGAGGCAGAGAAGTTTTGGAAATCTAGTGTCCTAAAAAATACCATTAAAATCTTGGATCTAGATCTATAAGAGTCTAAACTGGAGTTAAGGGACTAAGTCTCAGGACCTTTGGGGGTTTTTTTTAATTTAATTTAATTTTTTTAAATTTTATTAACAAATAATGTATTATTTGTTTCAGGGGTACAGGTCTGTGATTGATCAGTTTACACAATTCACAGTGCTCACCATAGCACATACCCTCCCCAATGTCTATCACCCAGCCACCCCATCACTCCCAGCCCCCACCACTCCAGCAACCCTCAGTTTGTTTCCTGAGATTAAGAGTCTCTTATGGTTTGTCTCCCTCTCTGGTTTTGTCTTCTTTCATTTTTCCCTCCCTTCCCCTATGATCCTCTGTCTTGTTTCTCAAATTCCTCATATCAGTGAGATCATATGATAACTTGTCTTTCTCTGATTGACTTATTTCACTTAGCATAATACCCTCTAGTTCCATCCACATCGTTGCAAATGGCAAGATTTCATTTTTTGATGGCTGTGTAATATTCCTGTGTGTGTGTGTGTGTGTGTGTGTGTGTGTGTACCACATCTTCTGTATCCATTCATCTGTTGATGGACATCTAGGCTCTTTCCATAGTTTGGCTATTGTGGACATCACTGTTATAAACACCGGAGTGCAGGTGCCCCTTCAGATCACTACATCTGCATCTTTGGGGTAAATACCCAGTAGTGCAATTGCTGGGGGATCTGTGGGTTTTAAAAGACGGCCACAAGTTCTTTGACACCTCTCCCATGGAGAGACGGTCTGTGCCCTCTCCCCTTGAGCCCCAGTGGGCCCATGACCGGCTGGCACTGTAATTCCAGACTAGGTCAGAAAAAGCCTCCAGCAACCTCTTTGTTCACTGGACCACTCCTTCTTAAAGATGCAGGCACCCATGTAGGAAGTCTAGGGACCAGGAGATGCCATGTTGGAGCCCCCCAAGCAGGCATTCTGGTCAACACTCCCAGATGGGCTTCCTTCACCCACGCAGGCCAGGTGCCGGGCACGGGACGCAGAAGCCACCTTACATGTGCCTCCTCCAGCCCCTGCAGTGTCAGCTCGGCCACTGGAGAGAGCTGAGATGTCCCCACTGCGCCCTTTCTGAGTTCCTGATCCACAGGCCCCACATACATGCACGAAATGAGGGTTGTTTTCCTCTACTGAATTTTGGCATGGTTGCTTCCACAGAAATAGATCACAAGAGCACTTGGAAAGGAAGAAGGCATTGATGAAGGACAAGATGAAGGAGGGGCTTACACTTCTCTGAAGGCTCTTTTTTTTTCTGTTCCAGCTCCTTGTATGTCCTGTTTGGCATCTGGCCTCATCCGCCTCCCCAGCCCCAGTCTGCCCCACACTGCATTCACGTTTGCCACTTGCAGTGCCCGTAACACGTGGTAGTGTGGCTCCTTTCTTGGTACCTAGGATGCCCTTCGCCATCCCCTGCACTTACCTGACAAACTCCTGTTAATTCTCCAAAACTAAACTCTTACGGCACCTCCTCCAGGCAGCCTTCTTGGGACTCCCTGACTCTGCTGCTGCTGCTTCCACTAAAACCTGTGCTGATCCCTGTTGTAACATTTATCATCCATCCATCTTCTCTGTGGACCTATGACCACCAAAGCGTCTGTGTCCCTCTCTTGTCCAGTAGGGGCACAGTCACTCTTACTTGATATTTGTTCAGTAAGTGAATGAAGGTAGAACTTCAAATTCCATCCTCCCAACTGTGTGACCTGTAGGCAAATTCCTTAGCCTTCCTGATCCCAACCAGGGGGAGCTGACATCACGTAGGTAAAGCGTAAATGGTAGTAGCTACCCCTAGTACCTCGGCCCTATGCACCAACAATCGTGTATGCCGGTGATTCTGTTACTTAGAAAGGTTGGAAGCATGGGCTCAGAAGCCCGACTTCTAAGGGGGCCTTGAGCGCTGCATGCATTCTTAAGACTCAGGCAGAAAGCAGGGGAGCGGGGAGGCAAAGAAAAGGAGAGCAGAGAGCAGCCCTCCCAGAGGGCCAGGCTGCACCACACATATGGAGCTAACTTTGGGAAACCAACTTGGCCTCACCTGCCAGGGGCAAGAACGTGACCTTACCCTTCCAGTGAAAAGCTGTGGTCAGGTTATTCCCTGTCTGGCATGTCCAGACAGAAGTGTCATTCCAGGGGCGCCTGGGTGGCTCAGTTGGTTAAGCGACTGCCTTCGGCTCAGGTCATGATCCTGGAGTCCCGGGATCGAGTCCCGCATCGGGCTCCCTGCTCGGCGGGGAGCCTGCTTCTCCCTCTCCCACTCCCCCCTGCTTGTGTTCCCTCTCTCGCTGTGTCTTTCTCTGTCAAATAAATAAATAAAATCTTAAAAAAAAAAAAAGTGTCATTCCATACTACTAACTTTGGGGACTTCACCAATTTCCGCTAATGGGCTTTTGTACTCAGGTGCTGTTTTCATGATCTTTCAAGAACTTCCTTCCAAACTCACTCAGCTTGCTGCCCTCGTGGGGTCTGCAGTCACTCGTTGCAAGCGGGAAGGGTGCCGGGCACTAAGCATCAGCCTCCAGGTATGCAGGGCTAGGAGACAAGGGGTAAGCAGAGCACTAAAGGGGATCCAGTGACCCCTCTGTGGGGGTTCCTCCCGAGTTCCAGTTACACTCAGGGTGGGCTACTGTTCTAGCAGCTAATGGTCTAAAACCTAAACTAGCCGCCTATTTTCTCTCTTCCTGACTGCATTGTCAGTTCCAAAAGGGCAAAACAAGTTTGCCTCATCTTTGGCAAACTCGGTGTATGTGTGTTAAATTAATTAACTATTCAACTATCTAGCAGGAGACATCACTGTGACCACAACTGGGTCTTTGGATCTTCGGAATACAAACTGATCCATATGTATCTTGAGTATTCAATACCACAGTTGTCCACGACAGACTATAAAAATGAAGGGATGTCAATAATCTAGTCCCTCTCTTCTTCAGTGAGAATTTGAGGCACAGAGAGGAGTGAATTTTAAAAAAGGAGAAGGGAGGGAGGGAGGGAGGGAGGGAGGGGGACTAGCCCCCCAGTGTATGCCATGTGCCCATCCATTATATGTAACTGTACATTACATACAAGCTTGACATACATTATATCATGCGATCTTCACAAACACCCTGAAAATCCCCATTTTACAGATGAGCCAACTGAGGCATGAAACCCTGAAATAATGTGTTCAAAGTCACCCAGAGGCTAGTGAGCGGCAAAGGTAGGACTCAGATGCTGATAGATCTTCTTCAGAGTATATTTGAAGCACTGAGCCACACTGTCTCTCCAGAGAAGACAACCTATGAGCAAGTTCTACCAGCGCAGGTAGTCAGAATCTAAAAGTCAGGTAAGATGGGGTCAGGAAAGAGCTGCAGCTTAGTGGGAGAAGCCCCAGGGACCAAGGCTGAAGCTGTTGGTAGCTCTGTAGACACAGGGCACTGGCTAATATCATGGTGGCCCACCCAGTCTCAGGGCTCTCCTTCATCTGCATCGTTTTCAGGCACAGGGGTCTCTGGGTTCACGGGAGTTACCAAAGCCAGAGGGGTTCAGGGGCCCACAGACCATGGTGTTCTAGGGTGAGCCTTACTTCACTAGTTTTCTGTTGAGAGTCTATTCTTTATCTTCTTTAACCAAGAATTCAATTATTTCCTTCGATAGAATATCCCAGCAGTACGATCTGAAGATAACTGGATATCTGGAACATCACCACTGTTTGACCTTGGGGAAGTTCCTTGACTTCTTGATGCCTATCTTCCAAAGTCTGTAAAAAGGGGCTCAATCATGGTATTTATCTCACAGTTGTTGCAAGAATTCATCTAGTTAATACCTGCAAAGAATGTCAAAAATGCTTAACACACAGTAAGGACAATATACGTGTGTTGTTATTATGATATTTTGTTTCTGATTCTTTCATTTTTATGGATTTTAAAAATAACTAATTGCTGCGTTAGTGATCATAACCTTCTCAAGACACAGGCTAATTTTAACGGATGTGGCCATGACCTATTTTTCAAATAATTGCTGCTTTGAATTGAAAAGTCTCTCTCTCATAATTTGACAAGTGGCATATTTTATTGATGTTCCAAATTTTGTGGGTTTTTTTCTAAATCATGTCAAACATTATTTTATTCAGAGGGTGAAAAATACTCCATCTGACAGACCACTAACTACATAATGGCTTTAAAGCAATCTTAGCAGGTGGGTTTTTTTGTTTTGTTTTGTTTTGCCAACCAGTCATGGGAGCATGTTTTCTGATGTACAAGAGCAAAAAAAAAAATGCCCTAATAGCTACAATATCATTTCACGTCTATATGAAAGTTGAAAAAGAGAGAGGGAATATGAATTCTTGGTTGAAGCAAAGGAGACCCACGATTCTATTTTTAGTACAGAAAAGTTCAGACTAGCAGCTCTGAAATGATTATATCTGCTACCTTCCAAATTACCGTAAGCCAGACAATGGAGTAACAAAGAACAAGAGTTACTTTCATATTAGCATATATGTCATGTTTAATCAATCAGAGAAGAACTGTAATTACTTTGCTCTCTTTTTAGCAAACTTTAAAGAAAGGGAGTCATGAACTTATAAAGTAAATGTCATCCTGTTTGGATAGTTATAGTTTTATAGGTAATTTGTTGCAGATTTTATTCAGATAACTGGTAATTATTTCCTTTCGAGCTCATCTTCAATCCTACAGGCCATTTCAAGCACAAACATAAGGGCTACAGATGTAAAAATGGATGGATGTTACAAGCTAATTATTGTAATTGGCTTTGCGCAACGCATATCTGTTTATTGGCCCATGACTTACCTCTCTAAGCAAGTGTCATCTGCATAGAAGAATGTGATGGTCAGGAAGCACATGTTCTTGGACCTCTATCATCCGTCAGGGGGCCCAGATGGTTTGGAGGGTGGGGGTTAGGACATACAGAGTCAGGTAATTCTGTATTCGTATCCTGGTGTCTCTCCTTGGGCAAGATATTTAATGTTTCTGAAGTTTCATTTCCTTGACTATAAAATGGGAATATTAACCCTATCCTCAATGGATGTCTTTGAAATTGAATCAAGATCCTACACACACACACACACACACACACACAAACACACATACACACACCAGGATAGTACTTGACTATAGTCGCTTGTGGTAGGACCTCTCTTGCTAAGTGGATCATCGTCTACACCTTTCCATTCATGTTCCAGCATTGTGACTGCCTAGCTCTCCGACTTTGCTGCCACTCAGCTGGGAGAAGCATCTCTGGAGCATAATTCCCTCATCCCCTCCTGTCTGTCCAAGGGGAAGCTGAGGCCTGGTGCGTATTTCCCAGGCAGGACTCGGAGAGCCAACGTGGGCTGCTCAGAAGTCGAGTTGGAAAATTGGGGCTAAAAGAAAGAAGATGGCTGGCTTGAAGACATGGCTCACCGAGTCCATCTGCATCTTCTTGAGTGCTCAGCACACACGGCAACCACTCCACGGACTTCCCTGCAGTTCAAGAACCTGGGATGTCTCCAGCAAAGGCTCCAGCCAAATCATCGGATACACCTACGAACTCACATAGTGGGAAATGGGCCAGGCCAAATGGCTTCTCTCAAACTTCCTAAGGCGCACCCTGTGTTGAAAAATGAGAACTCATTCCCCAGGTGATGACACAGTTTGGGTGCGTCCATTTCTGAACTGATTCACTCCTTGATGAATTATTCTTGGCGAGATGATTCTTCCATATTGAAATCATCATTCAACCAGAGTCTCCAGACTGCATGAGCCCTCCTAGCATGCAGTAGACTCTACCCCCAGACACCTGGCTTGTCCTTCTGGATGCTCTCTGCCTGGGGGGTTGAAAGACCACTGGAGTGAAATGCAGAGGCCTGGCCAAGTCACTGCTTGGCCCCTGTCCCTTCCTTTGTAAAGCACAAGGACAAATTCTTGTTCTACCTATCTCACCAGGATTTGTCAAAGGAACCACTGTGTTTGAAAAAGCTTTAAAAAGGTGTGGTGTTACATGAATATAAGGAATCATCCTATGAGTTGTTTCTTTCTCGCAAGTGTCTGTTGCTCCCCAGCCATATACCTTCTTGCTTAAGACAACCTACCTCCTGAGGAGGCTACATGCTCTTTGCAAGACAGACCACGTTTAAAACAAAACAAAACAAAACAAAGTTTTTTTTTTACCCTCCACAGAACATAAGTACTTATTTTTAAAAATAATAACAGTCAGGGGTGCCTGGGTGGCTTAGTTGGTTAAGTGTCTGCCTTCGGCACAGGTCATGATCCCAGGGTCCTGGGATTGAGCCCCACAAAGGGCTCCCCGCTTGGCAGAAAGCCTACTTGCCCCTCTCCCTCTGCCTGCCACTCCCCCCCCCCAGCTTGCACTCTCTCTCTCTCTTTCTGTCAAATAAAAAAAAATGTTTTTTTAAATAAAAATAAAATAATAACAATCACCCAGTATCAGACACATAATAGATACCTGACTTAATTTTTTAATGAATTAATCTGAATTTGCTTAAATCAGGCATGTCAAAAAGACTGTGGAGGCCAGGCTGGCCAGGTCGGCTAGTGAAACAGGCCAGGTCTGAGTGCTATAGGCACCGAGGTGAATTGAGGGGCATATGCCCCACTTAGAGGGGCAGCCCCTGCTTAGCACCAGCCAACCTGGGACAAGCAGAAGTGGGGCCCAGGTTTGCCAGGTTAACTGATTTTCCAAGAGAGCCAGCATCCAATTTTTACAGGAAATTCGTTCATACCTGGTCCAGATTTTTCCAAACACTGTCAGAACCAATGTGTGCAGGCCAAGCAGAAAGGCCCAAGGACCACAGGTGGCCAGTGGGCCTCCTGTTGACAATCTGTGATTTATGGATTCAGTCAATCGTGCCTCATTCTTTAAAAAAAAAAAAAGTTTTATTTGAGAGAAGAGAGAGAGAACACAGTAGGGGGAGCGGCAGAGTGGAGGGAGAAGCAGGCTCCCCACTGAGTAGGGAGCCTGATGCGGGGCTTGATCCCAGGACCCTGAGATTGTGACCAGAGCCGAAAGCAAATGCTTAACCGACTGAGCCACCCAGGCACCCCTATCACGCCTCGTTCTAACAAATAAAAACAAACACGAAGATTCCCGTCATGCCCAGTTATAGTTCCCCCAACAGCTGATTGGAACAACCAGAGTCAGGCCTGCCCCTAATGAGCCTACAGGCCCTCAATCCTCACAACACCCCCGTGGGAAGGGCCAGCATGCCCTCACGGGCTGTGGCAAGCATACAGCTCATGCCACATGTAACTCAGTAAATGTCTGTGTCTCCCCAAAATTCGTATGTTAAATCCTAATGCACAATGTGAAGGTGGGGCCTCCTTTGGTTTCCCACACCAGCCCCTCCCCTAGAGGAAGAGGCTGTTCCTCGTCCAGAAGGTTCTGTTGATCACAGCCACCTTGGCACCAGCTGCTGGTTCTCCCTCTGAGGGACCATCTTAGAGGCAGCCGACACCTTTACCTGCTGTTACCTCCATCATCCCACCTGGGAATCCAGTCTCCTCTGGGGAAACTTGTCTTCTCCTTACCCCAGACATCCGGTCCCCGCAGGAGAGACATGTGCCCACGTGACCCTTCCCTGGCTCATGAAGAGCCTCCCCTGGGATTTTTCAAGCCAGAATTGAAGAAGTCAGTCCCTCTCCTGTGGCAAACGTCTTGTGATGAGAGATCCATAAACCATGAGTGGCAGTGTCTGGCTCCATGCGGAGGAAGTAAGGAAGGACAAGGAAGTAGGCACAGAAGGAAACAAAATGACAGAGAAAGAGAAACAGAAACAGATAGAGAGAGTGACTATTGGAGGTAGCCGAACTCCCCATCCCCACTGTTCCAGGGGCCTTTCTGCATCTCTGCCCACCAGCTCGGTTTGACTATTCAGTTCTTCACTTCATTGTGTGCAATACTCCTTGTTGTTCAAAAAGTCCCTCCTCCCTTTCTCTAACCTAGCATGAGATGGGGTTTTGCCCCTGAAAACCGTAAGAGACTGAATTGTATGCATGAAGAAGACGTGACCTCGGCCCTTTGGGGGCTCACAGTCCAGTGAGGAAGAAATGCAGGTGCACAGGTAACCGCAAAGCCCAACTCAGGTAAGGACCAGTGGCCCGAGCAAGGACACCCCACCCAGTATGGGGGGCCGGGGCAGTGGTCTCTCGGAGGAAGGAACATCTGCACTGAAGGAAGCATAGGAAGCCACCAGGTGAAGAGGCTGCAGCAAAGAGTGATACTAACAGAAGAAACAGAATTTGCAAAGGCCAAGACATGAGAACCACAGGACACTGTTAGGGAAGGAAAAGTAATTGCAGTTGGCTACAGGAGACCATGGGGGGAAGGGAGCAGGAAAGACAAGACAGGGATGTGGGCAGGAGCCAGGCTGTGGGGGCCTTGTAAGTCCTGTGCAGGCGTGTGGACTTCCTTCTACTAGCAGTGGGAGCCAGAGAAACTTCAGGCAGGGAAGAGACAGTCTCACCTCATGACCACAAGATGGCTGCTCCAGTTCCAGGAATCCATTGGATACTCACCCGGTCCTGTCCCAAGCAATAGGGAAGCAGTGGGTGGAAAAGAGCCTTCTCCTCTGGAACTTCTGTCCTTTGGCTGAGAAGAATGGCACTTTCCAGGTACTCCAGACTTTCTTCTTACAGCTCACTGGTAGAACTGGGTCAGAAGACTGGGAAAGAGAGGGCCTGACCTTTTCAGGCTTTTCACAAGGGGCAAGCAAGGAGGAAAAAGGCTAAGGTGGCTCTTAGGGAGGCAACTAATACTGTCTAGCAGCAAGTTTCAAGGCGTGTGTTTGTTTGTTTATTGAGATATAATTGACTTACCTCCCCCCCAACAAAAACCCAGCACCTGTTTAATGTATATAATTTGATGAGCGGGACATGTGCCTACCCTGTGACACCATCACCGTAATCGTGGTTAATAAACGTATCTGTCACCTCCAAAAGCTTTCTGGTGTCCTTTTGTGGCATTTCGCTTTCGTTTTTGAGGTAAGACCATTATGAGATCTACCCTCTTAGGTTTTTAAATGCACACCATATTAACAACAGGCACCGCAGGGCAGATCACACAACAGGTCTCTAGAACTCATTCACTGTGTACAGCTGAAACCTTACACCCATTGAAGAGCAACTCCCTGTTTCCCCGGCCTCCAGCCCCTGGCAACCACCATCTTCTTCTCTGTTTCTGTGAGACAGACTTAGATACCTCATGTAAGTGGAATGACAGTATCTGTCCTTCTATGACTGACTGACTTCACTTAGCATCATGTCCTCCAGGCTCATCTGTTATTGTAAATGGTAGAATTTCCTTCTTTTTAAAGGCTGAATAATATTCCATTTTATGTAGGCACCACATTTTCTTTATCCATTCATTCGTTGATGGACTTTTGTGTTGTTCCCGTATCTTGGCTATTGTAAATAATGCTGCAATGAACATCGGAATGCCGATATCTCTTCAAGACCCTGATTTCGATTCTTTTGTATACATACCCGGAAGTAAGATTTCTGGATCATATGGTAGTTCTATTTTTAATTTTTTGCAAAACCTCCAGTGTTTTCCATAGCAGCTGTACTAATTTACATTCCCACCAACCGGAATTAGAATCCCGGTAAATAAGGTTCCAATTTCTCAACATCCTCACCAAAACTTACTTGTTTTTTTACATATAATAGCCATCCTAACAGGTATGAGGTGATAGCTTACTGTGCTTTTGATTTGCATTTTCCTGATGATTAGTGATGTGGAGCCCCTTTTTATATATATCTGGGCGAAATATATATCTTCTTTGGAGAAATGTGGCTATTCAAGTCCATTTTAAATCAGTTTATTTGTTATTTTGCTATTAGATTATAGAATAATTCATGTTTGGGATATTAACCCCTTATCAGATCAGTGATTTGCAGATATTTTCTCATTCCATAAGTTGCAAGACAGACGTATAGACCAATGGAACAGAATAGAAAGCCCAGAAAGAAACCTACACATATATAGTCAACTGGTCTTCAATGAGGGTGCCAAGAAGGTGCAAGGAGGAGAGAACATCTCTTCTATAAATGGTGCTGGGATAACTGGGTATTCATATCCAGTTGGAAGAATGGCATTGGATCCCTATCAACTCGAAATGGATTAAGGACTTCAACGTTAGGTCTGAAAAGTGTAAAACTCCTAGAAGAAAACATAGGTGAAAGTCTTCTCAACATTGGTCTTGGCAATGATTTCCTGTGGCTTTGGTGTCCAAAGGCAAAAATAGACAAGTTGGCCTGGAGCAAAGGAAACCATCCACAGAATGAAAAGGTCTTTTTCACTGATGAGGAAGCTGAAACACCAGCCAAGTGAAGTGCCGTAGCAAAGTTCAGGCACTGTCGGTGGCAGAGTCAGGGCTGGGAGTCAGGACTCCTGTCTCCAGGCACTGTGCCCTCTCCCCTGAGCCCCACCGCCAAGGTCTCCTACCCCCGACATTTGAATTGATCAAGGCACATTGTCCACACATAGTCTCTTGAATCAGGGCATCTCCAAGCCCCTGATCCACCTGTAATGAGATCATTAATATTGTGGGGATCAGACAATAGGACAGATTTAGAAGTGTTTTAGGTGTGATTTCAGGGGCTACCAGGACTCCCTGTTCTCACCATGCCCCCCCTCACCTTCTTATCAGGCTTTTGCCCCAGAGAGCGAGTGAGGATCCAGCAGATGGAAAGAAGGAAGGCAGGGGAATTACCAAGATGGGCTCCAGCTTATCTGCCCAGGCTCCCTCCCTGTCTTTCAACCCACCCAGATGTAACCCACAGTCAAAATATGAGCCCTGGCTTCAGGGGCCCAAATGCATCCGTGCTCATCCTGGCTCTGCCCGTGTGATGTTGGACAGAGTGGAACCTCAGTTCTCTTGTCTGGAAAATGGAGAGTGGAATTGGATGTCCACGTGGGTCTTTACAGCTTCAAAATGTCAGGATGCACTTTTCCCCAAAGTTCCAAACCTGCTGGTCAAATGGATTTCTAAAGTATGTGTACAGAGGGTCTCCAAACTTCCTGAAGCAAACAGCCCCTGTTCTTGGAGCCTCTTCTCAAAGGACCCACTTCCACTCATAGCCCTTGGCTCCTCTTAGAATCCCCCTCCTGTTGCCATGTAGAAGGCACATCCCCCTGCATGACCCCAATTGCAAGTCCAGGCTGGGAACAGGCTCAGAGAAGCCTCGTAAGGGCCTTGAGCTCCCCTGCACCCAGCAAAGCACTGTGCGGAAACCACAACCATACCACCCGACGTGTGAGTCTGGGGGCTTCTCCCCCCCTTCAGACTGCAGGGATGGGGCAGGGGCAGGAGAAGGAAGGAGAGGTAAAGGGCCAGCCGGCTCACACCTCACTTATTTGTAAGTAGCCCATGTGGTTTCACTTTGCACCCACTTCTCCAGTGGGAGGCTGCATGTTAGCACCTGGGGACACCTGTCTCCAATTAGCCCAACCATTTCCCTAAGAAATGATACCCCCAAGAAGATGGGACTCCAGCAATCTCCCCCGGCCCCCAGAGAGAGCTGTGGCTTTGTCCACGTTCTCTAGCCCATGGGGAAGCAGAAATAGAAAGAGGGACAGAGGAGGGAGATTTGGGAGGGCTTGCACATGGGACAGGGAGAAGGAGCAGAAACACCTCCCAGGCCCGGAACCACCTGGTGGCCTTGTGGCTGCCAGGCATGGAGATGCTTGGCATTCCTCAGTGGCCACGCTGGACCAGAAATGGAAGCCAGTCTACTCAGAGGGCTTCAGAGGGCGCTGGGGCTGCGGGGGTCACCTTTTGGGGGTCTGGCTAGATTTCATGGTCCTGGCTGTCTGAATGATTTGCTGAGGATTCCAGCCCACTGGGCCGCCTGCTAAGGGGCCTCACCCAGCTGCGGAAAGGCTACCAGTTGCTTGGCTGGGCCTTCAGTAACACTAGAAAAACAAAACAACCCCTCCTCCACTCAGCTACCTTGAGAGTTCCCCCTTAACACATTTGATTGACTGAAAGTAAATTACTTACTCTCACATCTTCAGCAGGAGATCAGACTTCCAATACAGAGCTAATAGGGCTCAGTCCTAATACGGAAACGAGGAAGGATGGCTTTCTGGAACCACAAGCACAAACTGTAATTCTATTTCAAAAGTGAATGCATTGATTAATTCTTATGATCGGATTCCTAGGTCTCTCAGCAAACAAGCCAGGAAAAATCCTCATGGCTCAGCCACTTAGGTGTTTTGGTTTTTTTAATTCATGTACCATAAAATTGAGATATAATTCACAAACCATAAAATCCACCCCATTTAAAGTGTACAATTCGATGGTTTTTAGTATATTCAGAGTTGTGCAACCATCACCACAATCTAATTTTAAGACATTTCTATCACCCCAAAGAGAAACCTGTTAGCCATCACTCTTCTCCCCTCCCCAACCCGTGGGGACGATTCATCTACTTTCTGTCTCTTTATTTCCACCTATTCTGGACACCTTCTAGAAGAAGAATCATACAATATTTGTCTTTCTGTGCAGACTCCACGTGCAGCACAGAGCCCAACGTGGGGTTCGATCTTACAACCCTGAGATCATGACCTGAGTTGAAATCAAAAGTTGGATGCTTTACCGAATGAGCTACCCAAGTGCCTGGGTCATTTCCACTTTTGAAATAATTATGAACAATGCAACTATTTATATATAGGGTTTTATAATAATTTAGGGGAGTTCCTTTTGTTTGACCTCTCTTTGAAAAATAACCAGGCTTAAAACATCTACCATTGTTTCTCACCCACTACTCTCAATTTTTCCTTTATTGTTGTTCAGAGATAATGTGCACAAAGTCCCAAGTCTGGGGCTTGGCACCAGGGTGGTCCTTGATCAATCAACAGGAGTTGGTGTTGATTCTCAGTGAAGGCCATTCATGAGCCTGAGCCATGGTGAACAAGGTCACTCAGAACAGACAACTTGAAGTGCCATCCATGCTTTGTGATGGGGAACTACTGTCCATTCTGGAGCTAGGGGACCGACAGAATCTCAGAGCCCTAGAACACTCCAGTGGTTCTTTGTGATGATCCAATGTGGTTCCTTATTCTCATAGACAATGAAACTGTTTAGGGGCGAGAGCTCTGACCCCAAGCATCAGAAGACCTGGGTTTGAGTTCTGACTTTACAACCAAGTAGTCACAAGATCTTAGCCAAGACACTGTCTTTCTGAGTTTCAACGTTTTCATCTTGTAAGTCAGGGACTCAGTGTGCAACAAACATACGTGTGCACCCACATACAAGAAACAATCATGGAGGCTCTATTCCCTGTTAGTGCCTGGTTTAGATACGTCTTGTCCTGCCCTGCTTTGGCAAAAATCAATGGTTCATGAATCCCGGGGACCAGATCTGCAGTTAGTAGGGAACATTGGGGTCATATTGAAATGGATCCTCCCCCCAAGAATGTAGCTTGACATGGAAAATGGAATCCACCAGTAAGAGGCTACAGAGTGTGGAGTTGTCAGGCCTGGCCCCCTGATGGAGCCCTACCCAATATGAAGGAGTGCTTGGAAAGGCCCAGCAAGAAAGTCTCTCGGAACCCCCAAACGTGCCCACTGAAGCAAGAGACAGCTGCAAACATCTGCCTCATGCAGACAGCCAAAAGTCACCAGGCGTCAGGCAAATAAGAAGTTTCCTTCTACCATTCCTCCCTGCCTCCCACACCGAGGATCCGTGGAGACAGGAGCTAGGGGGAAGAGGAGATTTCACAGGAGAGAAGCAGCCCCGTCTCTTTCCTGCCTATAAGTCGTACTAGAATCAGGACATCTGGAAACAGAGGACTGAATGCCTCAACTGTGTCTGGGTCGCAGCAATATAGGCCTTGGTCAATTAAAGTTGAAGACAAAGGTCATAGGTCTTCCCAAGTTGGGCTTGAAGAGCAAACGGGAGGGCTACCCCACGAAGATTCAAGTGACAGTAGGAAACAAAGATACAGTGGCTTTGATGTTCCCTGTATTGAGTCCTGACCCAACCTGGGGGTGATGTTCCTTATAAAGTAAAGAATGCCATCTAAGATGGGGCTCAGAGAGGAAGGACCATTCCAGAAGACTAGCATTAGATGGGTCTGAGTCTGCCTTCCCAGTCTGGCGCTCACCATCTGAGTGAGAGTAATCACTCTGCTTACTCTCTGAGCCTTTGCTTTTTTATTTGACAAATGGGCATGAGCCAGCGTGTCTCACGGGGTTGTGGTACTCCATAGCTGTGTATGCACGTGAGGGGAGAGAAAGCACTTTTTTTGACGTAGAAACATACAAAACTATTTCCTGTGCCACCTCTGGAGATAGGAGCAGGATTATGTGGCAAGAGAGGGGCACCAATGGGGAAGGAGGAACCTCTTTTGTACTCTATACTTCTGTACCATTGGGGTGGGATTTAGATTGGTGGGAAGGAGAAGATCTTTACCTGTGTCTTTCCCGGTGGTTGAGACCCACTTAGGTTGTGTCAGGCCCTAAGCCATACACTTTTCATATGTTTGATCCTTACAAGCGTGTGATGAGATAGGTACTAGTATCGTATCATCCTTTATTTTATTCCTGAGGACAATGAGGCATAGAGAGAGTAGAGATCTGAGCAACGGAACCAGGATTACACCCCAATGTCTGCTTCCAATGCCTGCAACCAGAGGTAAGAGAGAATGTTTGTAGGTTTTATAAACTGGTGCCTAGAATAGTGCCAGGGACATAGGATGCCATCAATAAATTGTTTGAATGAATGAATAAGTCTACACATTACAAATATATTCATTGCAGAAAGTCTGGATACTTGAGGAATAGTGTAGAAGAAAATTTAAGTTATTCATAATCTCACGATCCAGAGATAACCACTGTATTTTTGTGTTTTTCTTCCAACATTTTTTCTGAAAATAGTATTTAAAGGGAAGCAATATTTACATAATTGAATTTACAATGTACACAGTTTTCTATCCAGCTTCTTTCACCTAAATGGCATCGTGAGTATTTTCCCATGTCATTTAAAATTCTTCAAAAGAACTGTATTAATCACTGCATGATATTTCACTGCATTGTTATATTAAAGTTTATTTAACCATTCCACTATGGTTGGACATTTGAGTTGCTTCCAAGTAACTGCAATAAACATCTTTGTACATATAAATCTTTGTCCCAGTTTCCATTTCCTTGGCAGACATTTCGAGAAGAGGAATTACAGGTCAAGTATTAGGAGCATTTTTATGTCTCTAGGTACATACAGCAAAATAGCTTTCCAGAAAGGTAAGGCCAGTTTTCATGCCCAAAAGAATGTGCAACCATCTTATTTCACTCTTGTAAAAATTGAGGATTAATTACTAAAAACATTTTGCCATTTCGGTAGGTAAAAATCAAGATCTTCTCATTTCTATACCCATATTTATTAACAACAAAGCTGGAAACGTTTCTATGTTCATTGCTTATTTATAATTCTTCTCCCAAAAATACTTCTGTCCTTAGTTCACTTTCCGATGTAGTATTAATGTTTTCTTATTGATTTCCAAGTGCTTTTTATATATGAAGACTATCAATCCTCTGTCAGATTTGTTTCACTGCAATTTGCTTTTGATTGACAGAATCTCCTATCACTACCTCTTAACTCTTTTCTGTAGTTGTCCACAAATCAGTTATAACTACACTTCCAGTGATATCTTTAAACTCATCACTTACACATTCTGTCAGAGAATAAGCCATCAACAAGGACACATGATGTCAGGAGATAGCCTCACGCATCACTCAAAACAGAGAGTGAGGTGGCCAGCTCCCTGTGCTGGACCCAGTTTCCACCACCATCACCGTGTCAGCTGCCTGCCTACTCCCCTGCCCCGGGGCCAGGCCGCGCGGCCGACATAGACTGACAGGCGTGCCCTTGAAGTGGCATTTTACCAATTGCCAGAGTCAGATCACAGATCTCTGGGCTCAGCTGCAGGTGTCAGAAGTCAGGATGGAAACCATGACAATGAGTAGTGACACGGGGTGCCAACAGATGTTTCTGTCCCTTACAGTTGCTGATCTAACAAGTCACTCACAGCTGGTGCAACTCTCTTGGGCCCCACGGTTACCGCACTGAGGGGAGGTTGCTGGGGATCTAACCTTTTCAATTTTCTGAGGTGGACACCGGGGATGAGGGCCAGAGAAGGACAGCTTCAGAGGGCTTTAACCAATAGGGTAGAGATGACGTTGCCTAAAAATACAACGTTCCAGAGGCCCCTATGTCACACATTGATTCATTCCTTCATTCATTCACAACACGTCTACCGGTTGTGAGAGGGGTCAGAAGGAGCCTTCCCAAACAACATCTTGCAGGAGCTGAATTATAAAGGATAATTGTGAGTTCAGCAGGAAGGGCATTCCAGAGAGAAGGAACAGCATATACAAAGGCCCAAAGGACAAGAAAGAACTGTATGTTTTATTGTCTCAACAGAATAAATCTCTTCAGCGCAGCTGAGGGACACTGTCCACCAGCATGTAATCGGCACCTCTCGAAGCACAGCCTTTACGACATATCCTAGTGGACCTGAAAGCCAGCAAGATCATCCTGTCAGCCCCTGGCAAAGCCCTCCACTTTCCTTGAGATTTGGCTCAGGGATGCCTGCCTTGTCCCCCCACCCCCAGACCCAGCAGGTCGTATGCCCCTATCCTGAGGGCCTACATTCCCCCAGACTTCCCTTTTGCCACTCCTCACCCTCCAAGTGCTATAATTTCTGTGTATTTGCTTGACTGGGCTGCAAGCCTAGGAGTCCAACCGGAAAGCCTGTGTCTTGTTCATCATTAATCCCCAGGGCTGACTGAGGCCTGGATTTGAGGAAAGCCTTACAGATCTTGTTGTTCAATCCCATCAGTTTGTGTCCAGGGAAACGAAGGCTCAGAGAGGTTCTAGAATGTGCTCCTGGAAAGAGGCAGTGCTGGGGTTCAGACTCACGTCCCTCTGTAAGTCCACCACATGGGGTGTCCTCCGTTACCTTCTGTGTGGGGAGGGGTGGTGCAGTTAGCAGCCAGACAGAATGGGCCCGAAGGCTGGGAGCTGAACTCTGGGCTAAGTACTAACCCAGAGTTGGTGAGAAGGGACACCTCCAGGAACGTCACCACCTGCTCTGCGCAGGGTCCCTCAGCTCAATGGGTGGAGGCAGCTGGGACGACGCAAGTGCAGAAGTCCGTGCACCATTTCTGTAAGAGCTGTGTAGCCAGCCCTGGGGAATGGGCCCCCTCTGGCCAGGGAGAGCCCCGGGCAAGGCCGAGCCACCCCTTGTCACACTGACAGGGACACTGCAAGCCACAGAGCCACAGGGCCAATGACCAACCCTTCCTTATGGGCTGCTTTGCCTCCACACTCCGTCCCTTAAAGGAATGAGTGACAGACTGTGCAGGTGAGTTCTGAGCAGAAGGTCCTGAGAACCTCGAGGACCAGGCTCAGTCCTGGGCTCCTTTAGAGACACACTGCAGACGCTGAATGCCTGGTTGGGACTCCCTGCAGCATCTTCCCCCTGAGCGTGGCGGGGGAGAGGGAGGAAGGGAGTCTGCTGAGAAGCACTGATCATCAGCCAATTTTCTTTTCATTGAAAAATACGTAAGTCACATCTTTTCTTCTTCATGAGGGCCAGGATCTCCGTGAGGCCACACTTGGAGAAAAATCCTACGGCTTTCCTGCCCCGTGACTTGCCGTCTGTGTCCCGTGTTTTGTTTCTTCTCCTACTCTGGAAAAATTAAGGATCCCACCTTGATGTTCTGTGTCCTGAAAATCCGTGTTTCTTGGTTTCAGCTTGTGTGTAGTGTGTGGTGTGTGTCTGTATGGTGAGTGTGCATAGTGTGGGGAGTGTCTGCTGTGGCCGGGGGGGATGTATATATGGTGTGTGTGCGCGGTGTCTTAGTGAGGAAGTATGTGTGTTGTGGAGTGTGTGTGGAGTGTGGTGTGTATATAGTGTGCAGTGTGTTTGTGAGACTGCACGTGCGTTATAGCGTACGTGCTGTGTGTCGTGTGCGGTGTGTGCACGTTGGGGGTGAGTGCATGTGGCATGTTCGTGAGAGTGTATGTGTGCGTGTGTTGTGGAATATGGATAGTGCGGTGTGTGTGTGGTGAGTGTATGATGTGTATCCGTGGTGTGTTTGTGGGAATGTGTATGTGCGTGGTGTGTGTGTGCGTGTTGGGGTGAGTGTGTGTGTGTGGCAAATGTGTGGCGTTTGTCAGAGTACATGGGTATGTGGTGTGTGTGCATGTGTGTGGCATGTGGTGTGTGTGCGTGTGTAAGGTATAGGTATGTTTTGTGTATGTGTGTATTGTGTGTGTGCATCTGTGTGGTGTGTGTGTGGCGTGTGCATGGTCCGAGTGCAATGTGTTTGTGCACGTGTTTGCATGTGTGGTGTGGATAGTGCATGTGTGTGTGTGCATGTGCATGATGCGGTGTGTGTGCGTGCGTGTGGCATGTGGCGTGTGTGCATGTGTAAGGTATATGTATGTTTTGTGTATGTGTGTATTGTGTGTGTGCATCTGTGTGGTGTGTGTGTGTGTGGCGTGTGCATGGTCCGAGTGCAATGTGTTTGTGCACGTGTTTGCATGTGTGGTGTGGATAGTGCATGTGTGTGCGTGCATGTACATGCGTGTGTGTGCATGTGCGGGGTATTTCATGGACCCCATTAGTCAGGAAACCCATGACCTTCAGTTCTAGGAAAACTGTCAGTGTTGATTCTTTGAAAATTCCCCCCTTATATTTTTCCTAGTCTTTATTTTTGAAAGCCTATGAATAAAGTGTTGGCCATCCTGGCTGCTCCTCTAATTTTCCCATCCTCTTTCTCCTATTTCCCATCTCTTTGTGTTTTTCTTCCCCTGTTATAGAAATTTCGTGGATGAATCTTCCAAAGTTTCTATTAAACTCTCTAATATGTTTAGATCTTTAATTTCCAACAGCTCCTTCTCATTCTCTGAATGTCCTTTTTTATTGCCTCCTGTTCATGTTTAATAGATACAACCTGCTTTATCTCTCTGATCATATGAATATATTATAGTCTTTCTCTGTTTCTGCATTTTCTCTGTCCAATATTCCTAACAGAGGCTTTCCTTCAATGTTTGCTGAGCCTTGGCTGCCGGATCATGCTCACGTGACGGGGACCGGATGCCTCCTGGAAGCTCTGAGTGCAGGGATGCGGCGTGGTGACAGGAGAGCTTCCTGCAGGTGAGAATACGGCGAGCCAGCTTTTTCATTAGGATCCTCCAAATGTCTGGTCTGTCTTTTTTGAACTGGTCAGCTTCCTCCATCTCCAACGAGGAGGCACAAAGCCCAGAGGGCGGTTTTCAGGGAGCCAAGCCGCAGAGAGGAGAAGGGGAAGGATGGAGTCTCACTGTTCGGAATGTAGACTTGCCCTCAATCCCCTGTTCTTAGTGTGGCAACCCCTCCCCACTGTGCTGGTGTCCTGGAAGGTGGAGGCTCTTTGCTCTTTTTTCCAGAGTTTTTTTCCATTGTGCCGCTGCAGGAGGGGAGGGCCAGTTGCCTGCTGCATGGAATGGGAGAGAAAGTCTCGGGGTCCATCTGCTCTTCAAAGACTTTGAACTGTCTTACTGCTTGAAGCTCCTGACCTTCACCTTCAGAGCTACTCAATGTCTCCAACTTCTGAGGTTTCTGGGGTTCTGCTGTGGGATGCTTGCTTCTTGCTGGCCTCCCCCAACTCTCTCCCCAGCCTGATAAGCTGGCTTTCTGCCTTCCTCCTCTGCTAAGTAAGTTCCTGGTTGTCTGTCCACTTTCCACCTCCAAACATTTTCTGGTCGTATCTCAAGTGTTGTCATCTCCTCCCTTGTTCTCTTTGTCCTTAGGAGTTTTTACTTTTCAATTCCTTCACTGTAGTTTGTTAGGGTTTGGGATGGGAATATATTTAAATGAATATATTTTATTTATTCTTTCTTTATTTGTTTTTTAATTTTTTTAATTTTTTATGTTATATTAGTCACCATACAATACATCATTGGTTTTTGATGTGGTGATCCACGATCCATTGTTTTTGTATAACACCCAGTGCTCCATGAAGTATGTGCCCTGCTTAATACCCATCACTGGGCTAACCCATCCCCCCACCCCCCTCCCCTCTAAAACCCTGTTTCTTTCTCAGAGTCCATAGTCTCTCATGGTTCATCTCTCCCTCCGATTCCCCCCCCCTTCTTTTTTCCCTTCCTTCTCCTAATGTCCTCCATGCTATTCTTTATGTTCCACAAATAAGTGAATATATTTTAAATGGTTGTTCAAATCTGCCTTGTTTACCTTTAAGTACTTGATTTAAGTCTCCAAATCCCTATGCTTCGGGCTATCACTCACACTAAAGAGACCAGAGAAGCCACCTAGAATATTTTTCTTGCCATGGAATTCAAAAATAATCCTCAGCCCAGAGATGAAGAAATTTGTTCTATTTATTTTCAACATCAAGTCCTCAAACAAATATTAAGCACTTATTACATGCCAGGAACAGAGTGAGATGCAGGGATGTGGACATCCGTGCTCTCGGCCCGTTGATCTAGCCAGAGAAGCAGACGTGTATAAGATCCAGTGTGACAATCGCCGTGTACAGAGGATAGAAAGATGCAGTGACAGCAGAGACAGTGAACGAGTCAGCGTGCAGTGGGGGAAGACCAGAGACAGGGGTCAGCCCTCTCCCTGGGAAGCTCTGAGATCTTGCTCCAGACTCCTATCTGCTCTCACACTGAATCATGCCCACTCCCACCAGCACCAACATATGGGCCCCTCTGAGAGCAGTGTAAAATTCTTGGGCTCTAGTATGTGCTCAATAAGTATTTATAGATCAAGTGAGAGATCTAGTTCTAAAGGATCAGCCCACAGCTCATTAGCTGTGTGACTACAGAAGTGTATATTTCAAGAGGATGGGTAGAAGGAGTGATTCTTTCTATTACGGTGGGTTAGGGGAAGCAGGTGACCAAAGCTCCTTCTTTCTGTCTACTCTGAGATATGCTTACATGTATTCACCCACTCATGCATAAATTCTCTGTATCTATCACCTATCTATCTATCTATCTCTTTCTTATAGACACCCCCCCACACACACAAACCCCTGCCCAGAGCTTCTGAGTCATGTGAATTTACAGTACAGAGGTCTGCAAACCCCTCTGAATGTATGGAGTTCACAACAAAGGAGAAGTCAGTAGAAGGAAAGAGAATGCCAATGATGGGGTTTGGGGCACACACCAGCCAGGGACTGGCCCCAGCCATAGAAAATGAAAATCCCACCCCGGGTATTCTCACCACGCACAAGCCTGAGAAGGAAGGGGGGCATCCAGGGGGTGGGGGAGGTGGTGGGGCATCAGAGACAATGTACTGCTGTCTTGGAAAAACCAACAGGTTGCTCCCGACAAAGCAAAAGGTGCCAGTGGGGAAATAGATTTGCAGGAGCACATGTGCTTGAAAAGGATAACTCAGAGCTTTTGAGCAGGAATTGGAGTGACAAAGAGAGGAAAGCCTGGAGGGTTCTGATAGAGGAAGAGGCAGCCGGGGACTCCCAGGCCGCCAAGTGCCAAGAATGGAGAGTGCGCTAAATCCTGCTGTGACAAAAGGACAGCTTAATATCAAGCTGCTATCAATGGCAGCAGAGAGTGCTTCCCCCATGCCACCAGGACAGGAGGATGGGAAGAGCGAAGCCCGGGGCAGCTAAGGGAAAAGCAAGTGGTATCCACTCTCCGTGACCTGTTGAAGATCAGACAGATGCTGGTCAATCCAAAAAGAGAGTTGAGGGGAAAAGAGGGCTCAGAATCTTCGGGAACCTTAGGGCGCCGTGCAGCTTTGCTCACGTGACCCTCGCCATTGTGCACCATTGTAGCGGTGAGGTCCAAAGAGCATGAGCATTTTGCCGAAGGTTGCACAGCAAATCTACCGCAAAGTTAGCCCCACAATTCGGATCTCCAGACTCTTAGTCCAACATCCATTCTCCCAGGATATCTGCTCCTCCTTTTGTGCTACCCAGCTTTAGCAGATCCTACAGTCCTATGACACCAAGGTGCCCAGGCTGTAGATCCGTAGACATCAGCTGGACATAGCTCAGCATCAGAGGGGACAGGGCATGGCTGTAATGGTGGACTCATCCTCTACCCCCTCACCTCCCTAAATACTCCCTTGCACCTCACTCCCACTTATCTCTGTCACGGGGCTTATCTCCGTCAGAAAATACTTTCCTGATTTGATGCCGTTCTCCCAACATCTTGTCTCCTCCCCTCCTAGACTTCACCTGCCTTGTCCACTGTGTAGTCCCAGTGCTTCGCCAGTGCCGGGAGCATCACACTAAGGGTGGACTTAGATGAAGGAATGAATGAAAACGTAGCTCTGAATGCCAGCACCCCCTGTTATTAGCTGTGTGTCCTTACCTAAGTGACTTAACCTCTCTGAACCGAGTTTCCTTAGCTGGAAAATAGGGATAGGAAGAGCTCACTTTGTAGTTAAGTCATGGGAATTTGTTACCATGGGAACAGCGTACTTGGCACACCATATGCCTAAGCCCAATACGTGGTGGCTGTTACTATCCTTGTTGGCGCCTGCGCATTTGCCCAACCTGGCCTTAGAAATGAGGGCCTTGTATTGTCTGTTATTAGAAAGATGTCAGAAAAAAAAAAAAAGAAAGATGTCAGTGATCTGGGACGTGGGCTTTCATCCCCGCCCGGCCAAGAGCCCATGTCGGGAGCCGCTCTAAAACCATCCTCCCCGCTCCCTCAACAAACACAACATCATAGATGGCCCGCCTCTGCCATGGGCACCCAGGTGCCCTCTGCTGTCCCTGCTTCAAATGCAACCTGCCCTATCTGTCCCGCTCCCCCTGCCAGGCCAATAGCATTCTGAGCCCCCATTTCCCACTCACAGGGTCAACCGTGAGAGACCCGTGTAACGGGCTCCCCCCGGGGTAGTGAGAGAGAGATCCTGGGGAGGGGACAGCTGGCTGAGGCCCAGTGTAACTGTGGGTTTCCCTTCTAGAACCAGAAGGGTTGCAGAGAGAGATGGTAGGCCATGACTTAAATGGCCTGGGAGAATGTCGGCTCCAAAATGAGTAATTTTACATGAAATGTATAAACTATGTGTTCTTGAAAATTATGTCTTTATACTGGGTTATTGATTACCTATTACATTATTATAAATGTACTCTACTGTTTCAGATACTATTAATGAATAACAACCCCCAAATTCAGGAGCCTAAAACAATAACCACTTTAATTTGTTCATGATTTTATGAATCGGGAATTCTAGAAGGGCGTGGCCGACACGCAGCCTCTCCAGCATGGCCCTCTCTGTGTAATAAGACTTGCTCCGGGGCATCTGGGATCTCCCAGAGCAAACATCTCAAAAGGACCAGATGGAAGTTGCAAGGAATTTCTCATCTCCTTTCAAAGTCAGTAGAATCACTTTTGCTTAACTCTATCAGTCAAACCTGTCCTGATCCAGCCCAGATTTGAGAAGAGGGGACATACACCCCATTTCTCAATGGGAAGAGTGTCAAAGAACTGGAGGTCATGTCAAAAACCACCACAACTACATTAGTCCACCCTTTATCCATGGGGGATACGTTCCAAGACCCTCAGTGGCCATTACTGAACCCTGGATATTACTGAACCCTGGTTATACTACAGATATTACTGAAACCAGGGATATTACTGAAAGCTGCATATACTATGTTTTTTCCTATACATACATATCTATGATAAAATTTGATTTATAAAATAGACACAATAAGAAATTAACAATAACTAATAATAAAATAGAACAATTATACAACATACCGTAATAAAAGTTATGTGAATGTGGTCTCTCTCTCTCCCTCACAGTATCTTATTGTCCTGTGCTCACACTTCTTGTGATGCTGAGGGTTGATAAAATGCCCATGTGATGAGGTGAAGTGAGGGGAATGACATGGGCACAGTGACGTAGCTTTAGGCTACTACTGACCTTTGACGATGCGTCAGAAGGAAGATCATCTGCTTCCAGACCACAGTTGTTGGTGAGTAACTGAATCCATGAAAGGGGAGGGACTCCTGTGTGATTATCTTCATCTGTTAGACCCAAAAAATGGCACACCCCACCCCCATCACAGTTGTAAGTAGGCATGGGGCTCAAGAGAGTGTGAACCATTATTATTTGTTATGAAACTCTGGCTTCCCACCATGCTAAAATATAGTGTGCTTGGCAAGGATGCTGAGAAAGGGGAACCCTCTTACACTGTTGGTGGGAATACAAGTTGGTACAGCCACTCTGGAAAACAGTATGGAGGTTCCTCAAGACGTTAAAAATAGAGCTACCCTACGACCCAGCAATTGTACTACTAAGTATTTACCCAAAGGATACAAACATGGTGATTCAAAGGGGCACATGCAATGTTTTTAGCAGCAATGTCCACAATAGCCAAACTATGGAAAGAGCCCAGATGTCCATCGACAGGTGAATGGATAAAGGAGATGTAGTGTGTGTGTGTGTGTATATATATATATATATATATATACACACACACACACACATACATATATATACATACATATGTGTACATATATATATATAGAGAGAGAGAGAGAATGGAATACTACTCAGCCATCAAAAAAATGATACCTTACCATTTGCAACGACATGGATGGAACTGGAGGGTATTATGCTGAGTGAAAAAGTCAATCAGAGAAAGATAATTATCATAGGATTTCACTCATGTGTGGAATTTAAGAAACAAAACAGAGGATCATAGGGGAAAGGAGGGAAAAATGAAACAAGATGAAACCAGAGAGGGAGACAAACCATAAGAGACTCTTAATCATAGGAAAAAAACTGAGGGTTGGGGGAGGGGAGGGGGGTGGGGGATGGGGTAACCGGGTGATGGGCATTAAGGAGGGCACGTGATGTAATGAGCACTGGGTGTTATACATGACTGATGAATCCCTGAGCTCTATGTCTGAAACTAATAATACACTATATGTTAGTTCATTGAATTTAAATAAAATAAAATTTAAAAAATAAAAATAAAATACAGTGTGCTAGCAGAACCTGTCAGGTACAGTGAGGTCAACAGATCAGGAGACGACTGTCATTGAAAATACAGTTGGTTACTCACCGTTCCCAAGCGAGAGGGGCCACACGGAGAAGCAACAGGGTGGGTCAGGAGGCAGTGGGAGCAAGAGGAGCTGCGGATGCGCACGAAGGCATGGATGAGTCAGGGTAGGCACTTTTGAGATCAGCTAGTCTGAATAATCTCAGGGGGCTCTGGGGGGACAGGGGTGTCCCTAGTTGTCCTGTACCCGGTCCTGGGGTGAGTAGTGGTAGTGGATAGTGATCTGAGTGTCAGAGCCTAATAAAGGACATAGTTGGAGGTGTGGACTCTGGACTGGTCGGTTTGTATTTAAAAAGTGTGTGCCAGGTGAGTTGTTTATGATCTCTAGGAATTGGCTAACCCCAAAGGGGCAGTCCCTCCAAAGTCACCAAGGTCCCAAAATGCCAAAGCATCAGAATACAGATCTAAAAGCCACAGTTAATGTGCCACATGTTGGACTGGTTGGTAGACCCTGGTCTAGTCCACGTGGCCCCCCTCAGAGGCAGGAGGACGCTCCTCCCCTGAGGGGCTCCTCCCACCCCTTCTCACAAACGGAGCCCGGGCTGTCCCTGTTGTGGCCACCGTCCCATCCCGCATTATGTTTCCACGAAGGCAGCCGGTTAGGTGCCTGCCACACCACCCCCCCACCCCCCACCCCCCGCTGCCGCTGCAGTCATAACAAAGATAAGGCTGGGAGGGGAGCCTTTCTCTTAAGCACTTCAACACGGTGTGACAAGAGACTTTCTAAACATCATCTCATGTGGCCAGCACTTCAAAACCCCCATCCCTCACCCGAATCACACTGGCCCTTGATCTAGTCTTAAATGAGCCTTTTGGTGCCAGGAGCTGGTTAGACATCTGGTTCCACTTGGCTTTGCAGGGGGGTTGCGAAGGGTGGGGGTGCCGCTACCTCAACTAAAACCAAACCCTCCAACTCAGAAACACGCATCAAATCAGATCGCATGGAACTGCATTTCAGAACAGCGAGGAGAGACCAGACGATGGAGATGGAGAGAGATAACCACCAAGGGAAACCCACGTCCACAGGGCCCGGCAGCAGTGGGCACTGCCACTCCTCAACCACGCACTCCAGCCCCACCACTGCACCAGGAGGCTTCCATCCTCTTGGTCCTGCCGCGTACCCACCCCTGGGTCCATGCACTCTTGACGTGCCGCCAGCCCGAGCTACTCTAGTCTCCCCCAGACCCACAGAGCCCTGCCGGCTGGCCTCCTATGACCACACTCACCCCTTCTTTTTTTTTCTTACAGATTTATTTATTTATCTGAGAGAGAATGTTGCAGGGGAGCAGAGGGAGAGGGAGAAGAAAAGAGAATCTCAAGCAGACTCCCCACTGATCAGGGAGACTGACACGGGGCTCGATCTCATGACCCTGAGACCATGACCTAAGCCAAAATCAAGAGTCGGCGATTAACCAACTGAGCCACCCAGGCATCCCCCCACATTCAACCCTTCTAATGTGTTGCCAGTTCAGCAGCTAGAAAGCATTTCTAGGAACAGACCTGATCGGAGCCTTTCTGAAAAATGGAAATGTCTTCAAAACACAGATCTAAGGCCATCCATGAGCCTGGTCCCGACCTGCTGCTGTAGCTTCCCTGTACCACCCTCCCTCCCCAGCCTCCAGCCCCAGGGCCTTTGCACATGCTGATTCTGCCCACTCACCCTCCTCACCTTCACTAGCTCTGTATCACTCAGCTCCCTACAGTTTCAGTCCTCACATTGCAGCTCAAGCTCACCCCCAGGGACACCGCTCCCACTGCCATTCACCCACGAAATGGATTTCTTTGTTCCAAGTCTGACGCAGCTGTGGCCCTCCCAGCCAGCACTTTCTTCCTCCAGTTTTCCTGGGTGATTTCTTGTTTAATGCTCATCTTCTCTACCAGACTGAAAGCTCTATAAGAGCAAGGGGTGTTTCTGTCTTCTTCACTACCTAATGCAGTACTTGGCACACACATTCAACTCGATAAATGAAAATGATCATGAAAAATGAGTATTTCTTGCAAGTAACAACAAGGCCAAACTATGGCTACACCACTGACACATGCTGGGTCCTCACTTCGGCTCAGTGGTAGATATGTGTGGTCATGGAATGTTCACTTTACCTCCTATGCAGCCTCTGGTGACTTGACTGTTTGGGGACATGAACATGGGTCTTGTGCCTCTGGTAAGAAGAGGATGCTGCCTTTGTGTTTTCTGTGATACCCTCAGAGCTTAGGTGTGGGGGTGGGGAGAAGGGACCACAGTGATATGAACAAAGAGGAGAAAGAAAGAAAAAGGAAAGAAACCAACTAAATGCTACAATTATGCAGTCTTATGAAAATAAAAGGATAATCTATGTCACAAAGGTGGGGGCGCAAAACAAAGCTGCTCTCAAAGGTCAATGCATAGCATCGGAAAAATAAAGAGCAGGGCGGTCACTTCAAGAAATTGGAAAAAGAACAAAATGCATCCCTAAGGATCCAGGAGGGAAGAAATACTAGAAGAGGAGACGGGGATTTAGGGAATTAAGAAACAGAAATCTGCAACAAGACCATCTGCCACCACAGACAACAGCTGATCGTGAAACTCACTAGGTGAATAGGTGACCTTCTCGGCTTCCCCGAAGCCCACCCTCCTTCCTCCATCCTCCTTCCACCTTCAGTTTTCCAATGTCCTCTGGCCCCTCTGTCTCTTCAGATCTCTTCCCAAGAAAGGATCTAGTAGCTGCTCATCTTAAGGAGTACATGCCTGGTGGCAATTCTGTAATGTTACTTAGGAGGAAGGGGCATTTTAATGGGAGACAAAGGTATATAGATCTACACCTTAAGATAGAAAGATAAATCTCCAGTTAGACCCTAATGAGCAGGCAGAAGACACCCTGACTTGGAAAGGACAGAAGAGCCTGGATCAATGAGACTATAACCCACACATTGTGAGTTGGGCTTTTCCCCAGTGAGTCGAGGAAATGGAAAACAGCTTGTAGGTGAATGAGTTCTGTAAATGGAAAAGGAAGCTAATGTTTATTAAGCTGCTATTAGGTCAAACACTGTGCTAGGAACTTGATGTCTATTTAACTCAATACACAGACTAATGCCAGGAAGAAGGCACAATTATTACCATCTCATAAATGAGGAAAGCGAGCCTCGGCAAGGACAGCTCTGTAGGACAAAGCTGCCATGTGAGCCCTTGGGGAAACCATTGTCCTGTCCTTGAGTCCTCACTGCGGATCCCCAGAGCCAGCTGAAACTGGGGAACTGAGACTGGGCCACTCAGAATAGAATCGAAGGAGAGAAACCAACGCAAGAAGACAGGACTAGTGGCAAGGATGGGGTCCAGCACCCAGGGTCTCTGAGTAGTTTCACCCCCAGAGTTGACCCCAAATAAAAACCACACATTTTGTTGATTCTAAGACACAGTATTTTCCCGCAATGTAACCTCCCTAAAAGCAGGATGCTTCCTGGAGTTGGTGTTAACCAGGTGGCAGTCGGGGCATAGTTGTCACGACCTGAACGTGCATGCACGTGGTCATAGATGTTCAAGATGCCTCGCTTCAGTTGTGCTATGAACACAATTGGTCTCCTACACGTGAAGTTTCGTTACTGTTTATAACATCCTCTTAAAGTTTTGATTCGGCATTGAAACAAAGCCTCGTGGGCACACAGAAAGGCAGGGGAACAGAGCACAGGTAGACTTTGGTTATCAGTGAAACGATCATTAGCACTGGAGTGATGACCCCAAGTCCATGTTCTTTTGTAAAACCAAGGCCCTTGAGTGCTTGGTGAACCAATTCAGGACACCACCATACCAGCCCTAGACTACCCAGCCCTGGGCTTTTTTTACGTGAAAAATCAATCCCCAATGTGTTGAAGCCCCTATAACTGGGACTCTCTTGTTATCAGCACCACGAGCTCTTGCTGGCTGATGAGAGTCGGGCTACAGAGCAGTGATCCGGGGCCAGGGTCAGGTGCAGCCCAGCATGCAGGAGGCAACGTGATGATGATGATGATGATGTTGATGGAGAAATCCACTGCCAACATTTGAAAACTAAGAGATGTGAAATAAAAATCTAACTCTCCAGCTTCATTTGAAAAATCAGACAGGCAATACTGGGTCCTTATTCTTGCAGTGTGCAGGAGAGGACAGGTGGGTGCCTTGCAGGTAGCCACAGTCCCCATCAGGCCCTGACTTCTCTACTCCACCTGCCTGGTGCCTGTAGGCATTTGGATTTGCAGTCCCAGCCCTAGACGTCCCTTCTAACCCCAAAAGTCTAGTAAGGACTGTCTAGAAGAGTTTTGAGCAAATTGCAAGGTAGTTGGAGAGGTATGTTTTCATTTGATCACAATAAGCTGTTTTTATTTGTTTCTGACCTGATGGTTTAGCCCTACTAAGATAGCTGATTTTCTATCCAACTCTCCCCGCTGCGCAACCCCCCCCCACACACACACAGAAAGCCCTCCAGCCTCAAATCCTAGATATGCCAAGAGATTGCTGGTTTCAGAATTTCTGACTTCCCTCGGGTATCCTGGTCCTTCCTGTACCTGTTCCATGTCTGATGGAATAAAGATCCTATATCACAACTCACGCATGGAGGTATTCGTGTTCATTCACCTTACCCATTTCTACAAGGTTTGGTTTCCATTTCCTGTGGCTACACTAGCCCTACCTCCTCTACACCCCAATTCCAACACAGAAGCTTCATTCCTTCATCCCCTAGGCCAGGGTTTCTTAGCCTCAGCACTAGTGACCTTTTGGGCCAGAAAACCCATCACTCAGTGTTGGGCGGGGGCAGCTGTCCTGTGCATTGTCGGATATTTAGCAATGTCCCTGGCCTCTACCCTCTGATACCAGTAGCGCCTACACCCCCTCGCCCCTGTTGTGACAACCAAAATTATCTCCAGACATTACCAAATGTCCCCTGGGACCAAAACCAGCCTGGTGAAGAACCTCTGCCCTACACCAACTCCTCTCCTCTTTTCCTAAGAGACAGATAACACCATTTTATGACAAAGTCCGTTTTGAGCCTAAGGAAAGGCTGGGGAAGGGAGAGGCGGTAGACAGAACTCTAAGATGGCCCCCAAGATTCCAGCCAACTGGTGTACATGCCTTGCATCATCCCCTCCCCTTGAGTGTGAGTGGGGCTTGTGGGTATAACGGGACATGACTCCCATGGCTGTGTTACGTTATATGGCAGAAGAGATTCTGCAGATATAAGTAAGTCCCTAATCGGGTGACTTTGATTTAATCAATAGGGAGATTATCCCAGGTGACCCTCACCTAATCCGTTGAGCCCTTCAAAAAGGTCGGAGTGATTCTAAACAGCAAAGAGTCTCCTGTTGGCCTTAAAGGGGCAAACTGCCTCACTGGAGAGGGCCACATGGCAGGGGACCACAAGCAGCCTCGAGGTGCGAAGAAAGCCCCTGGCTGCTAGCCAGGAAGAAAGCAGGACTCTTAGTCCTACAACCACAAGATACGAAATTTCGCCAACAAGTGAGCTTGGAAGGAAACCCTGAGCCTCAGATGGGACCACAGCTCCAGCTGGCACCTTGATTTCTGTCTGGTGAGACCCTAAGTAAGAACCCAGCTGTGCAGTGCACAGACTTCTGAGCTACAGAAATGGCAGAATAATGAATGTGTGTTGTTTTAAGCCACTGAAATTGTGGTAATTTGTTACATGGTGATATGAAACTAATATAGGAGGGAGAGGTTCCAGGGTTTGGGAGTGCTCAAGACATTTTTGTTAAGAAGGAAAGACGGAAGGGAGGGAGGAAGATAGGAAGGAAGAAGGGAAGTATTGAGGGAGGGAGGGGAAGGAAGGAAATCCACTTTAAAGTATCAGAGCCCAGACAGTCATGCTTCTAGCAGGAAGATGAGCCTTCTGCACTACCATCCATTGGCCCTCCTGGAGCAGTTGATTTTCCTGCAGTGGAGGTGAGTCTGGAGGTGACATCCCCATCAGACCTCTTGGCAAGGGACCGATCACTAGCCGGCAAAGTCGCCTGCTCAAATCCCAGCTTAGGTGTCACTTGTAGCAAGCCACTCTCTGCTCCTTTGGCTGCTCTCCTCTGTCCATGAACTTTCTAAAGCTAAGGCTTTGAGGCTTAACTGTCAATTAGATCCGTGTCTACTCTGCTTATTCATTGGACCCGTTTTTGTTGAGCATGAGTAGAGTGTGAAGCAAAGTGCACGGCCCTGGATAGACACTGGTGAACATGAGAGACTTCCGCCTCCCCGCCCTCCGGGAGCTTATACTCTAATGGGGAAGATGGAGGGGAAAAAGCAAGAAACAAGCCAAGAAGCATAATACATGTGAATTGAGTTAAATGCTGAGGAAAGAAGCTGGCTATGTCCAACACTGTAAAAACTTCTCTGATGCACCCCCATCACAAGGCACAGGTGCCCACCGTAGGCTTGCTGAGGCCTCTCCTTTCCCACTCGCACCAAGAAAGGCTAATTCTAGTATCCCAGCTTTCAAGAAGAGTCAAGGAAAACATCAAGAGAGGGCATGCCAGTTGGAACTGACAACTGCATTTAGGCTTAGAGATATTGGCTTATATTTCTTTCTTCATCTAAAATCTACAGCCCCAGTCTATTCCACACAGGATTAGAGGCAGCATAAGAAAATACTTACAACACAATAATGTAGAGAAGGATTGTAAGTAATGGTTAGTGAAGATATGAAGAGACTAGGAAGCTAAGGCCAGTGGATAGAGAGAACATACATATGTATATTCATCAAAGAAATCTCTAGTGATGAATGTTGAGCTACAGCCTCAGCCCTGAGCTTCCAAGCAGGCAAAGTGAAATAGGAAATAAGATAAGTTACAAAATTCACATTGTGTACGAGAAAATAAATTCATTTCGGAAGAAACAAATATGCCACTGACACTTAAATCTGAAAGAAATTTCTGGCATGGTTTTTCATATATGGGACACTGAGAGGTCATGTGTTTGTCATATCTGGTCCTTTCAAAATGATTAGATCTTTGAAAATAAGGACCAAGACTGGACCATGAATAAGAAGAAAGAAAAAGGCAATAGTCCTACCTTCTCAGCTCAATTAACATTTTGAAGCAGCCGCTCCATTTCATGATCCCTGTGTTCTGAAGATGAACATGAGGCTAAGGTTTTTGGTCTGCAGCCCATACGCATCACTCCCTGTCTCTTCTTGGTGCACCCCCTTGCATCTGTGTACTTGAGAACAGAAGCTCCATGAGGATGAGGATTCTGTCTGTTTGTGTCCACTGCTATTACTCCAGCTCTCAGGATAGCACTCAGCACATACTAGGTGCTCAGCAAATATCTGCCGAATAAATAAATGAATAAACCTGTCAACTGTTTCCAGGATTTAAGAATTAGAACCCCTGTTGAGGAAGACAGACTATGTCTCATTCATTTTTGCTCACTTACTTTGCACATAGCAAGTGCTCTTCAGATGTGAGACCCCCTTAATAACGGTTCACACGACCTAACCAGCCATACTTCTAGTTGTCCTTCTACATGCATTATCTTGTTAGATGACCACATGTTGTCAGAAAGGACTGGACTCTCATGCCCATGATTCAGATGAGTAAATTAGAGGATAGAGATGTTAAGTGACTTCTTTAAAAGTGACATCCTTAGTAACAAGGCCATGCTTGACCTCTAAGCCCTTGATAGTCAGTCCAATGCCTTCCATTTTCTCCAGAACTATGTTCTAATATCTCTTGAACTCCCCACATCAACTAAGGATATTTAAGCACATAGTAGGTACTCAAGAAAATCTTGAAACTACTTGAATTCCTAGCCTCTCCTAATGTTCTATTTATACCTCTCTGTATGAGTCATCATTTTTGACTGAGTCAAAATCCTTCTGAGCCATAATGGTCACTTAGCTGAAGATGATCAATGTAGCAGAAAAGTCTGAACCTCCTGTCTCTCAACTCTCAATGGATAGACTATCTCTAGCTGATGTAGGAAGTTGTGCCTCCCTTTTATCTATTCCTTTAGAAAAGCCTATTGCATGAAGTAATTCTGCAAAGAGCCATCCAGAAGAGCTTCCATTTGATGACTCAACCCAACCATCCTTGGGCCTACAGCATGGTTCTCTGGCCCCATGTGATGCGAAATACCACCAATGAAGAGGGATCATAACAAGCACTGAGGAACCCCACAGTATCCAGTAACCTCCAGAAAGTGTGCTTTTCCTTCAATCCAATGAAAGGCTAATCAGAAAAGTGACAACATGGTCCCTCATCCATTCCAGGAACAACTATTAACATCCAAGTGGCAGACTGCTCTAGGCACTTGGACAACTACAATATAATATGTTCAGTACAAACATAGACTTACTAACATGGTGCAATTGACTATCTGAGGAAGGCAACCTCCACTAGCTTGAGGTGGGAGTGAAGGATCAGGGGAGCCTTCATGAGGACTTGTTACTTCAGATATGTTTTTCAAATGATGTGTTCCAATTCTCTCTCTCTCTTTCACATGATTTCCTTCCTTCTCTCTTCTTAATGCTGTACTGTCCAGCATATTGGATTTATTCTCAAATATGATGGAAAAAAAAATCACCATCCACCCAGACTTAAATGACCCTTAAGAGATGAACTAACTCTCTTCACATACCAAAGGTAAAGTCCCAAAGGATTCTGACTGGCTAACCTGAGCTATTAGATAAGGTCATACAATAGAAAGTCTTCTACCAGGTTAGAGAAGGGACAGTCCCAAAAGGAAAAGAAGAATTTCTCTTAGAAGTACAGGCAAGGGGACCAGACTCACTCACTCGCCATCAGCCCCAGTTCTGGACCCCTCTGAGCCCAGGCTAGAGTGTTGCCTGTTTGGTTTGAAAAGAAGCAGCTCACACTGACTCTCTTATTTGAGCCAATGTAGAGCCACTGTCCCACAGCCCCACAGTCCCACCTCAGCTGTGGTACTCAGTTGCCTGTTCTCTTGCCCACACTTCTCTTCCTCTCCCCCCTGGGGGCTTTCTCTGGCACCACAGAGTTTGCTCAGCTGACTCAAGCACAGCCCTGAAAAGAAGGGGGTTACACTCCACCAAGGGATTCAGTGGATAAATGACCAGCCTCCCCATATCCCCTGGGTCAATTCTGAGGCATGTTCCCCATGGCTTTGCAGAGGTTACCTCATGGACTTGAGTCCCTCCTCAACAACACATGCTTCACTGGTTCTAGCTCTTCTTTGCCCATTTCTCCCACTTCCCCACTTAAGCTTCCTAAACAACCACATCCAACCAAGACTTCATCCCTGGTTCTGCTTTTGGGAAATTCCAAAGCCAGAAAGCTGGTTAGACTAGGGGCTGGGACAAATATGAAAATGCAGTAGGAATGGACTGGTCTGAACCACATTGATATTGATCTTCTCAGTGAAATAATTTCTTAAGGCATCCATTGTGTGTCCCATTTATCTTTGGTTGTCCTCGGTGCCCAGCATAGGGGACACTCAGCAAGTATGTATTAAAGGGGATCCAGCTGCCCAGTGTGTGTGTCCAGGAGGTGTGCCCCCTTGCCTGTATAGCCATGTAGTAGCTAAGATTAACTAAGACATGGGTGCTCCTATAAGCTGGAAAAATAGTAGAGTGGTTGGTTGGGTTTTTTGGTTTTTTGGTTTTGTTTTGTTTTTGTTTTTGAGAGATAGAAAGCAAGTGAGGGAGGGGTAGAGGGAGAGGGAGGGAGTCTTAAGCAGGCTCCATGCCCAGTGCAGAGTCCAATATGAGGCTCAATATCATGACCCTAAGATCATGACCTGAGCCAAAACCAAGAGTCAGACGCTTAACCGACTGAGCCACCCAGGCGCCCCTAGTAGAGTGTTTTTAACAAGTGATCTAAAAACAGAGAGAGAGTTAAGGATGCTTCTCATAGCTGGAAGAAAGATAAAAGGACAGTTCATAAGTGATTAGGAGAAAATGAGTGGTGGTGTGTCCTCCTCCTGCACCCTACAGCTGCGTATTTCTGACAACATAGCCTGAGTAGTCAAAGGCACCCTCGGCACCATGGGGAAAGAGTCCTGTGTCTGGGAGACTCAACAATTAGGGAGAGCTAATTTGTAAATATCAACTTTCATAATTGACCGTTGATCCCAAGACCCATGAGTCAAGGGCACCATTTACTTAAGCTAACAACTGTGAAACCACGAAGTCTTCTTGTTTGAGACATCATGGAGCTTGAAGAATTATCACAAGAAACCCCAGCCTTTTAAGACTAAGGTTCAGGTATTGTCTTTCAACAGAGAGAAGGGGAATCACGTTGTCCCTATAGATTTCTCCATTTCCATCAGGTACAGACTCCAGCATCCCAGCCAGCAGGATGGGAATGGATGTTCCCAGACTCGTCACAGTGCAGATTGATTATCCCAGAGATTGGACCCTGGTGAATTCCATACCCAGAACATTCATGAATCTTCCCTCCCAGTTGGAGGGGTTGTCTTCTCCCTTGAATTCAGAAGGAGAGAACTCCTATAAGATAAATAGATGCACGCCTCTGCACAATATTTTATACAGGTACATGATTTGGAAAATTAGGTCAGAGGAGGGAGGGAAAATGGTGATTCATTACCAGGGCTTGAGAGAGGCAGGATTACCTCATAAGAAATTCAAAGGTAATCAGTTTTTCCCAATTGTCATGGTAATGAATCACCATTGTTAATAAATTAGGAAGTCAGTTACACCTTTGAGTAGCTGGATAAACCAGAGTTGCCTGGCATCTGTCTTCATTAGGAAAGAACCAAGGAAATGATGGACCGGTGGAGGGGGAAGGGGCACTGGGGGGTCCCGATTGCCTTCTTCACCTGAGGGTCAAGAAACCAGACTTTTTACTTACCGTTCGTTCTCTTCGAGGCCACGTCACCCAAAACCAAACTAACCCAAATAAGTCTTTAAGACCTGAAGTCACCCATCTGAGATCTGTCAAAGTCCCCCGATGAAAAATCAAAGGCAGCAGCAATTTATTTATTTAATGGAGGAACAGCGGCAGGGAATAATTCCTGAACACCGCTCAGTGCAGGCGGAGGTCTTTATTAGAACAGATTCTTTTTTTCCCATGCAAATGAAAACCAGGAAGGGAGAATGAGTTCATCCCCCTGCTGCCCCCGCCTCTCTGAATCTGGAGGGTTTTAGCCTCAGAGCTGGTCATTTCAGAAAATCCAAGTCCAGTGGTTCAAACAAAGTGGTCAGGGGCAGTTCGCTGTAGTGTTTTATGGCTCAGTGAGGGATCAGGCATCCAGCTCTAGGAGATAAATCAGCTCAAACTCCATCAGCCTTCAGGACAGACAAATCTTTGGTCATGGAGTTGTCAATAATCCAAGCATAACTTGGAATGCAGTTATAACTCTTTATTGCTTTTAGGCCCACACACACAAAAAAAAACCTGAGACGAATTCTGATCTATATGATTTGATAATGGCATCTGACAAGTTCCTATTTATTCGAGGGGTGGGGGATAAAAATCTTTTTTGTCTGATCGTTGTGTCAAAACCCTGCAAGTCATTTTCATTTCTCTCTTTTGAGCAAGATTAAAAAGCAAACCCCCATGCATTCTGTCATATGATCCTGGTGCTGAGAGTTCGAAACATTTCAACAGTAATTTAATACAGGGGATTTGAGGAGATTGAGAGGGAGAGAGAGAGACAGAGAGATGGAGAGAGAGGGAGAGACAATAGTGAGCCCTGGGAAGACCAGGAGGGTTACCTGATAGGAG
The DNA here is from genome assembly GCF_029215605.1 of Mirounga angustirostris. NCBI lineage: Eukaryota > Metazoa > Chordata > Mammalia > Carnivora > Phocidae > Mirounga > Mirounga angustirostris. The sequence goes on along the minus strand of NW_026991711.1, from coordinate 95,559,795 downwards.
ACAAGATGAGTATCAAACCTGTTACTGTGTCTCATTTCCCCATTCAGCAGGGAGCTGCGTATGACAGCCTCCACAGCCTCACCAGAGATTTTCTGCAGAACCAGGAGGAGGACGAGGCCAGTTAGACTTCCAGACTGGGGGAGAAGGACCCAGGTCCCCTCCCTGCCCCAGCTGTTTCTACCAAGAGCACACTGCTTGATTGGTCCTGCTGCTCTGCTCTGCTCTGAGAGGCTCAAGGCAAATCCATCATTCATCCAAACACCAGACCCCCTTTAGGATCAGGATGGGGGATGAGCCACTTCAGGTCTCCATGGCAACTTTCAGTCCACCCCTCTCCCTCACCTTCCCCCCAGTGCACAGGCATGCACTCGCCCACACACACACGTACACACACACGTGCACATACACACATGTGCATGTGCACAAGACTCAGGCAACGTGTTTTCTGTTTCTCATAAATCCTCATGGCTGAAAAGGATTGCTGTGTCTAAGCCCTGCTAGACATTACCCCCTTTACCATGTTGTCTCTGGTGAGAAAACCATGATTATGCTTTATATGAAAATATTTTACACAACCAGTGATTGTTGTGGAGATATGGAATCTTACTGTCGGGAATATCAGTCCCACTCCCAAAGATGGGGGCTCAGGGGGCGCTGGGGCTGCTGTACCCTCCCAAACCCCTGGAATAAACCTCCGCTGGCTTCCTTGAGAAGACCTCCGTGCACGTAAAAATGGTTACCTTATCCTCCCTCAGTTTTCTCTTCTTCCTCAGTTTCTCAGAGACATGCAACAACCCAACTTAAATACTTACTTAATACTTTAGGGCAGTGGTTTTTGGCCTCCAAACATCTGTTCTTCCCACACACACTCCTTAGGATTCTCGAATTTTTCTCATGGACTCACCCATCACCAGGCTGGCATTTTGGGATGGGTTGGCCCACACCAGTGTTCAGGAAAGGAACACATGGCCCCGACCTGAGGCAGTCAGTGAGACCCGCTCCCTGATGGGGTGATTGATTCAGTGAGGGGGTTGCTGGGCTGGCTGGGAGAGTGGCAGGGGCCTTTCCGCTGGGCTCGAAGCAGGAAGATGTCAAGTCTGGAGCTCCTGACATCATCTCTGAAGCCAAAGGAGAGCGTGGCTCAGGTGGGCATGGAGTCAACACAGAGGAGAGAGTCCAGGGTACTGGTGATGCTACCTGAGCTCCTACAGGCAGCAGCTATGAAACATCTCTGCTCTTCCCTTTTGGCTTATGTCACTCTGAGTTAGACGTTCTGTCCCTGAAGCAAATCTCTCCCATAACAGACGTGCCAATAAGTCACCACATGATAGACAGCACCCTTGCAGAACCCCAACTTCCCCTCAGAGTTTTCACACCCTCCAGGATCTTTCTGGAAAGGAAATCTCCAATGTTCTTGTATAGCTTCTTCAATCAAGTTACCTGTCTGGAACTCCACCATCGCTCCCTCCATGGAACCAACCTCAAAGCTCTCCCGGGTCCCATGCCCTCTGCAGCCCTTCAGAGACCCCCTTAGCAGATATGCTTCAGCATTGCCTTTCTCCCAGGGCTCCCTGCTCATCCAGGCTGCTGGACTTACCTCTGCCCTGCAGGTAGAGAAACCCCCCCCCCCTTCTCTGTGTCCCGCTTTTCTGGAGACGTCCCTCAACAGAGTTGAGCAAGCCCCTCGTGCTCAGCACTTGTACACAGCACTTTGTCTCCCTACCTCCTCTGACTAGGCACATACTCCCCAATGGCTAGATCAAGTTAAAACTGTGGGTTTAGGTCCAGGTTGCATTCTAGACCCTCAGCACATCCCAGACATGGGAAGACAGCAGGGTCACTGGAGGCCACAGGGCTCTTGGTGTGACCTTATGAAATATTGGCAGATTAAACTGAAGATAACTAAGTATAGCTTTGTGTCAATCTAGAAATGATTTGGGGTAAAATATAGCATGCCCAAGTGGTAGTAGAGCCAATGTTTTAGTAAAAAGTCATGGCAGAACATCAAAATGGTGAAAATTGGACTTATTCATTTAATTTGCTACAAACTGAATCAAAAATTAGTTATGACTGCATTTTGACAGCTCGGCACCTTGATTCGACTTAGGGGAACCCCATGTTCTGTAGAAGCATGATTGGGAACTTCTGGCCCAGAACACCATGAGGAAACTGAGGTCTACCAAAGTATCAACTATACAAAGCAAGAAAAACGAAGTGAAAGAAGCAAGTTACAGAGTATGCAGAGTATAATCCCAGGTTTTTAGAAAAAGAATCTTATTTGTGTGTGTATGCATATGAGTGTGGAGAAAGGGGCTGACAAACAGTAGCATCCTTTGCTTCAAGGTGGTCAAATTTTGTTATTTTTTATTTACTGATTTTTAAAATGTACTCAACGTTATTTTGTGTGACTTGATTCTAAAGCGATGTATGAATTTTTTTTAATGTTTGAAAGGGCCATAAAGTGTTTTTAAAATATAAAAATAAAGTATAGACCCAGAGGGTACGGCCCATCAAGCTTGTGAGTGAATGTTCTTTAAAGGAGAAAGTTTTATAGCAAAATAGAGTGGGGGAGGAGGAGGAGCGCAGGGAGCCAGGGAGACCACCTGCCCATCAGGAGGGTGGAGGGGACATCTGCAGGTCGGCAGCAGCCAGGAGAGGACTACTTGGAGGCCCAGAAGGGAGATGCCTTCCAGGGACAGGAATCCAGGAAGACCAGGGCAAACTCGAGCCTATAGACAGCTCAGCCCGGAGCCAGGGGGTGATGACCCGGGGCCGGAGTAGAAAGAAGATGAAGAAATCATTCCAGAAGAGCATGCCACCAAGCTTCCCAGCAATGCCCAAGCCATCTCAGGATTGAGCAGGAGGGCAGGCGCCCAGGGCAGCATGCCCAGAATTGGCACCAGCTGACCTACTCTGTGGGAAGAATTAGAATAAGGAATTCGAGTTTGTAGAAGTCAATCATTTTGTGCTGCTGTGATTTCTTTGTTTCCTTTTTGTTTTGCTATAGCATCTTAGTAAAGGTCCCTTTTGACAATTCCAGCCATCCTCAGAGCTGAGGTGGGAAGCAATGGGTTTCTATTTGTGCTGAGCAAGGTGGGGTGGGTGGGATTTGGAGCCCAGTGGCCAGAAATAAAACAGAGTCTCTTATTTGAGGTGGCCCAGTTTGGGGAGTGCATAGGTAAGAAAGAGCCAAGAATCCACAATCAAGCAAGCCCAGGGCAAGAAAGTTCAGTGGTCAAGGTCAGAGGTCTGGGGACAGGGCACAGTGGCATCAAACAGAAGTAGGTCCATCAAGACGGAAAGGGATGGGGCAGGGGAGTGTCTGCATTTACCTCTACTGTTCACTAATCCGGTGATATGTCAGGAGTCTGAATACCTTAAGGGGAAAGGTCGTGGGGAAGGGGGAGATGCAGCAGTAGGAAAATGTGTGTGTGTCTCCCTTAGAGACTGGTGCAGGGATCCTCAAACACATGGGCCTGGGTCTCCCGCAACCCCGTCTGCTGCTCCCAACCCGCTCAGATGACGGGCGGGATGCTGACTTCACAGTCCTGCCATGGGACAGGGTTGTAGTCACCAAGCTAGTGTCTTCAAACTGAGTGGTAAGCTCCAAAGGCCCCACGAGCCCTTCCAGGAGCAGGTATTCAGGAGAAAGGAGAGCAGGAAGAAAGCAGACTCTGACTCCAGGCTCCCAACTCCAGGCTCCCAGCCCATGCCCACTAGATCACCACCTTCATTTGACCCATTTCACATTCTGGGCTTCCATGGAAGCTTTGGTTTGAACAGAGGGCCTCACCCACATTTTAAAATACATTTAAAAACCTCTACTCTGCAGTGATGGTCCCTACAGACAAGTAAGACGGCCCAGCACTAAGGGGCCCAGCTGACAAAGGACAGAAGATCTGGGCTGCTCCCCAGGGCTGTACCTTGGGCGGAACGGGGGATGAAGAAGCGTTCCACCAGGAGGAGAGAGAGCTTCACCAAGATATCAGGAAAGCATGTCAAGGTGAAAGCAGGAGGCTTGGGTTAGGAGAAGGAGCAGAAACCTCCCTAAATTCCGGGATGCTCAGAAAGGAGTGAGTTGAGGGCAATTCAAATTTCTAGTGGGTTGAAAACCACACCACCAGCAACCATGCCTGTGAACTCTGCCCTGTTTCCTTTTACAAGCCTCGATGTGCGTGAGCCTGGGACACACTCTCAGTGAGACAGGACAGGATCAGGGAATGTGGGTTAAAATCCTGATTCTGCCATCTACTGGCTGTGCTACCTTAGGCAAGTCATAGCCTCTCTGAGCCTGTGTTAGCATCTGTGAAAATGAACATAACAGCAACCATGCAGATTCTAGGTCCTTGGGGCAAAAACAGTGCATTTTCTTTTTTTTTTTTTAAGATTTTATTTATTTATTTGACAGAGAGAGATACAGCGAGAGAGGGAACACAAGCAGGGGGAGTGGGAGAGGGAGAAGCAGGCTTCCCACCGAGCAGGGAGCCCGATGTGGGGCTCGATCCCAGGACTCTGGGATCATGACCTGAGCCGAAGGCAGACGCTTAACGACTGAGCCACCCAGGCGCCCCGCAAAAACAGTGCATTTTCATTCAACAAACATTTATGGAGCATCAGCCATGCGCCCAGAATTCTGAGTTCAGCTCTGAATGTGCAGTGGCACCAGACATTTAGATTATTCCACCAAGGTCCTCCATGACCAAGCTCTGTGAGCTCCTGGAAAGAAGGTCTGAGTCTAGCTCACCTCAGAGCCCTTGATCCCATGAGCAGTGCCTGGCTCAGAGTTAATCACTCATAAACATCGCTGAATGAGTGGGTGAGATGAGTAGATAAAAGATGAAATTACAAATGCAATCTCCCCAAAACACCAAGGACACTTATACAAGGGGGAAAAAATAAAGCAAGAACTTACATGCTTATAGGAGGAGAGACTTTTTTTTTTTTTTTCTGGACAGTTTCTGGGAAGTGTTTTGCACCTCATACCCCTCCTTTCTTACCTTAGCCAATCACTTCCTTCCTGGTGAAACCAAATGACAGAAGGTCTTGCCCTACCCACAGACACCCCCAATGCTGAAAACACCCCAGAATCCCAGGACAGCAGATCGGGTGAGTATCTTCAGAATACAAGGGTTGACATGCTCTGATAATGTTGATTTCCTTAATGTGCCCGGTGGGGTGGATCCACATTGACCCCATGAAGCACCGGGGAAGCTGGTGTTTTGTTTATTTTGGCTAATATGTGAGGCATTGTGAATTTTGCTTATACTATCTCTACAAGGACACAGTCATATAACGTGGACCAACTGTTTATTTCTATACTCCAACCTCTCTTCTGCCCCCACAGAGGTTTTAAAAAATATCATAGCTTGATTATTGAGATAGTGACAGGTGTCACTTCCTTCTCCCATTGGGGTATGGATAAGGTCAGCAGAAGAGTGTCAATAACTAGAGATGATTTTTTTTCTCTTTTTCTCCAGAAAAAACTGTTGTCTATCGCCACAATACAACAACTGAACACCCAAATGCTGGAGTAAGACTATGCCTAGCCTCCTGATAAACCTAGAAAAATGTAGTCAGGATCTATGATATGGTAGAGAGCACCCAGCTCCCTGGTGGTCTGCGGTGTCACATGAGGGAATGCAATTTGGAAGATGACCATCTAGGACACAGTGAGGGGAAAAAAAGAAGTCCAAGTGTCTTAGGAATCAAGACATCTGGATTTGGGTCTTGGCTCTGACATAAACTATGAGGTCTTGGGCAATATGAAACCTCTCAGTGTTACCTATAAATACAGTTGGTGATCCACTCTTCCTCTTTCTCTTCCCCTTATTATCTCTTCCTTTCCCTCCTTGAATAATTCACTTCCAAACCATTAATTGGGACTGAAAAAGGTCTGAGGTAAACTGAAAAATAGCTCCTCTGAAGATGTCCACATCTTAATCCCCAACACCTCTGAATATGTTTCCTTACTATGTGGTAAAAAAGACTTCACAGATGTGATTAAGTTAAGGATCATGAAACGGAGAGATTATTGTGGATTATCCAGGTGGCCAAATGTAATCTCAAGGGTTCTTACAAGGGGAGGGAAGGGGGAGGGTGAGATAGAGAGGGGATGTGAGGACGGCGGCAGAGATCAGAGAGGAGAGAAAATGCTACACTGTTGACTTAAAAAAAGAATTCTCCCCTAGACTCTCCAGAAGGAATATAATCTTGTGACTCCATTTTATATTTCTGACCTCCAGAACTGTACAATAACAAATTTGTGTTCTTTTAAGTCACTAAGTGTATGGTGATTTGTTACAACAGCAAAAGAAAATTAATACAATGTCCATGAGGGTGGGGCTTGAATAGTGAGTATGAAGAGAATATTCTCATGGAGGGGAGGTGGTTTTGGTGGTCCCACATGAAGTGTTGGAGTCTGAGAGGTTACAGTGCAGGTGACAGAGCCCAAGTGGGGATGTGAGAGTGTCCACACCAGGGAGCAGGAGAAACAGTGACAGGAGTTTGGTTACATAGAGAGGGATTTGTCAAATAAGTAAATAGTATAAAGATAATGGGAGAGAGATTTCTCACTCTCAGAGAAGATGCTATGAAATCAGAGGTGAACTCATGGTTTCTAAAAATAAATATGTATCTATTCTCAAGTTCTCCCCGCTGAGACCAGGAGAGCAGCAACACCTCAATAACTGTGAGCACTCTGAGATACCCAACTGTGGCTTCTAAATACCAGTTTCTACTAAAAAGAAACTGAGTTCTTTAGAGAAATGGCTGGTTTCAGGACTGGGGCAAGAAAGAACAAAATGGCCCAAATGTCTTTTTGTGTTAGAAAGTAAAGAATTGCTCAAAGATGGATGGAGTCATATCTAAAGGACACAGAGCCCGTTTGAAGGTGATTCCAATGACCAAATTTAGGATAATTTGATCATCAATATAGGTAGATCGATCAATAGATTGATCAATCTCTCGATCAAGATAGATAGATTAGGTAGCTGATAGACAGATGATAGAAACCTATTACATGTATTATATATTACATATAGATAATCATAACCTATTCATAAAATAGGAATCTATGAGTTGATACTCTATACATAAATAAATAAATATATATATACATTAAAATTTTGATGAGAAATGGAATATGCACATACACTCAAAGTACCTCTCCACAAAATACTTATTAATTACAAAGAGAAAAAAACGTAAAGTAGAGAAGTCTAGCAGACACTATTTTGATCAAGTGATGAAAATTAACATCAATGGTGATAGGAAAAATTAAAATTGTATACTCTCTGATAGACTGTACTAAAAATTACACAGCATCACCTCTGGGATACTGCTGCTGCTGAAGTTGTATAACTGAGGACCCAAACCCAAATTATAGGTCATTCTATAAAATAAATGAACCATCCTCTTTAACAGTACCAAGACTGTGACAATCAAGGAAAGACTGAGGAATTTTTCCAAACTGGAGGAGACTAAAAAAACATGACAAGTAAGCGCCGCCGTGGTTCTGTGCTGAGTCCTTTTGCCATAAAGGACATTATTGGGACAATTGGCGAACTTGAATGGGTCTGAGGATCAGGGAGCAGGAATGTAACAACGTGGATTTCCTCCCTGGGATCTTGTCTCCTGGAATGGGGCCGCTCGAGTGGTAGCCTGCCATGCACAGTCATCGGCTCTCCACCAAGGCGATGGAAGATTTCAAAGGGCAGCACTTAGAGCCAGCTGTCCATTACGCTCTCTGGGCAGTGGGAGGTCTGAATGGCACGTTTTCATAGCCTTCACACAGCACCATGAAAGAACTCTTCTTCCCCCCTAAAAATTACTGGAAGTTTAAATCTATGTTTAAGTAAATGTTTATTTTAACATTACTAAATTTGTTTTGAAATCCCAAGTCAAAAGCTGACTTTTAATAATAAAATATACACACTGCATACAGAAGTTCTACAGATGTCCTCTGATTGGCACAATAATGGATAAAATTAACATTTCTCCCAGAATTTGGAGCCATAAGTAAATCCAAGCACATCACCATTCATTGAGAAAAACAGGGCCCCAATCTTAAATTAACATTATTCTTTCTTCATCTCTTTTACCCTTTTCTTCCTGCACCCTTGGGAACCCCCAGCTCTTACTGGTCCCACTGGTAACTTCAGATGTCATTCCAGACTTGTCCTCAGGACCAAGGTCTCCATCTGCAAGGGGTCTGCTCTGCAATCAAGACTACACCCCCTGCTCTGGCTTCTGTCCAGGGAGGCATGTGTCCTTGCGAGGTCTTCACCGTCTCCCACTTCAACTGTTAGATCACCCTTCTAGCCAATCTCCCTGCCTGCAGTCTTACTTTCCTTCCAGTCTGTTCTCCATGTTGCAGCAGAACATCGCTCTGAAGTCCAAGTCGATCACGTGACTCTCCTGCTCAACATTTGTCATCGACTCTCTATTGCCCTAGCCCAAAGATAGGCGAGCCTTGTTATTTTGTGTGCGTTGGCACTAAGTGCAGTGTTCTTAGGAGAGCGTCCATAGACTTCATCTGATTTCCAAGGGATCCATCAAGAAAAGGTTGAGAACCCCTGGACTCAGGATTAAGTCCAAGTTCCTTAGTGTGGCAGACAAAAGTCAGTAAAGGCTGGTTGCTGTTCACCCACCACTTCCCTCTTCATACTGTTTTGCTCTAACAATTCCAGGCCATAGATGCTTAGAATTCCCCACTTCCACCATGTTGTTTCTATGCCCCACCCTTCACTCCTGCTGCTCTTTCTGGCTGGAATGTCCTCCCTCCTTTCTTCTCCTGACTGCCTCTTGCTCATCCTTAAAGGCTCAGTCCAGGTAGCCCCCCTGCCCAAAGAGAGCCTTCCAGAATGCTCAGACTGGGCTAAGCACCTCCCCTGTGTTCTTCTAGAATGCTTTGTGCATGCCTTAGTGATGATGCTGACCATAATCTGTTCTAGCTATTGATTCATGCATTTGTCTCCCCATCGGGCTGGTGTGCCTTGGGGGCAGAGAACACGTGCTGTTCATGTCTGCATTTCCTGGATCTCATTCCAGGCCAAGCATAGGATGGGTGTTCAAGAAACATTTATGGAACTCCGCAGAACACCACCCAGATCACTGGTCCAGCTACTGGCTCATTCAGTAGCATCTTACTTGCCTGGCCCCACAATTCTGGGAGATCCTTCCTTCTGCCTGGCCCACATAAAGGGCCAGGATTGGTTTCTCGGGGTCCTAGAGGGAGACAGCCTGGCTCCACTCATGACCTTGGGTGAATCACCTCACCTATCCATGACCCTCCCTTTCTCGTGTGTAAAATGAAGCTAATAGTTCCGGCCTGCCCTGTCCCACCCTGACAGTGCAGACAGATGGGTTAATGGGTCTGAAAAGCTTCGGGAAAGGGGCCCGTGCATATGTGGAACACACTCACCACTCCACACATGTGAGGAGAGGATGAGTGTGTCTGATTCCAAGGCCAGGCACCACGAGGATAAAGCCCTTTGCTTCCAGTGTTCATACAGAACAAAAAAAGCTAAAATCTGATGCCAGAGACTCAGCTTTTTAGACCTTTCCCCAACCTCCCTCAGTGTCTCAACAAAGGCAGCGGGGGGAACACCTGCACCTTAATTTTGTCTTCTTGATCTGGCTTGGGGCAAAGAGGGCTGACTGAGAAAGGAGGGGCCGGGACGGAGTGCTGATAACGAACTGCTGGATAACCGAGAGGGAAGCAAAATACGAATTCGACTTTGGGCTGGCAGCTTGCAATAATCCCACCCCTCGGAATGCGACTGGAGCCTCCAATTGCTGTCTTTTGGCTTAGATTAGACTTCGAGATAGCTTGCCAAGTTTGAAACCCACCCGACCCTCGCACAGTGAATGTTTTGAGCTCAACTTGAACTTTATGAGGTGCAAGTTAATTTGCATTTGGCAAAATGCAATTTCCTGTTTCTAAGAAAAAGGGACTTTAAAGACTTATTTAAGAGACACAAATGGCTTCCTGGACATCAAATAGCTCTTACAAAGCAATATTTTAATAAGTTAAGTGTAAATGAATTGAAAACACATGAATCTGATTTCCCTTGAACTACAGATGGGTTTAACAAATGGGGGAGCGGGGAATGGCTTGGCACAGGGGCTTGGGGGTTTTCTCCATCCAGAAAGTTTCAGAAAGTAGATCAAGATGTTAGACAAACCCGTCCCCACGTCAGGGTTCCCCAGCATGGATTGTGTATCTCCTGGACTCTTGCTCCGTAAACAAAGTAAAGATTCCCTATCGGCTCCCCTGGGCAAGTGCCCCTTACCCACTTTGCTTCCTGCCTCTGAGCTGCCAAATCTTCTTCCCTATGCCTCTTTCTCCTCCCTCACTCAGAAATGCCAGACCATGGTTTCCTCTTGCCTTCCCCAAAGCCTCCTGCTTGGGCTCCCCTGCTGAGATAATACAGACCCTGGGGTGCAGGGGCGGGGGGCCCCCCAGTGGGGCCCAGTCCTTCTCTCCATTCTGGGCTACTCTTGCTTGAAGAGGTCCCCTGTCCAGGGCCTCACTCCAGTCTGGGGACCCTGGAGACGCCCCAGTCACCGGCCCTCCGTGTCGCCCTGACCTCTCTGTAAGACGAAGCCCACCACTGGACTTGGGGCTGCCGTCCAGGGGGCAACCTCCCCTTTCTACTGGATGGGGTGCTTTTTGTGGGATTGATGGTTGTCTGGGGACACGCTATGCAGGCTGGAAAGGCAGCTACACCAGCACATAGAGCGGGCAAGCTAACCTGACAGGAAGTGGGGAAGACATTCCTGGGGTCACAGGAAAAGGCAGTGGTCCTCAGACAGGAGACCAGATGATACGAATGGGCCCTAAGTCAGCAAGGCTCAGGACTTAGGAATCAGCCTCTCTTTCTTGGCCTGGTGTCCCAGGGCTGTGCATGCGCTTCTGGATGATGGGCAGAAATCTCTAGACTTGAGGACAATTTGCAGAGGAGAGGTGTGTCCCATGAACCAGATGACCCAGATGCTTGGTTCTCTCTCGATTATGTCCCCTTTGCTGTCCCCCATGACTTAGAGCAGAATGACCAAATGAAGAGCAGGTCTGTCCCCCCTTTCCTGCCCCCTGGCCTAGATGCGAGAAGGTGGAACATTCAGACAGGTCTGCTCTACACAAAGGGGATGGCAAAGGGGACACAGTCATGACAGAATCATCCCCCTAGTAAGTAATAGCGCTCCCCGAGGACTTCAAGACCCCAAACAAAGGTATAGAGTCCCCATGTAGATGGCGACAGTTGTTTTCATTAAGGAAGATGGCACTTCCTCACAAGAGCAGAAGGATTCTAGAAGAATCCATTGCCCTATTTTCTTCTTCAACAAAATCTTACTGGTCATCTTTTGCCATAGGACCACACTAGGCTGTGCTGGTGAGGGGCTCGGGTGCTTTGGATTCGAAAGAGAGCAGGACCCAGCCCAGACCCCAGAGGAGCTGGCAGCCTGCTCAGGCATGTGGGAGCAGGACACCCACAGAGCAAGGGAACAGGAAGCGGGGACAAGAGGGAGGACCCACAGCAAAAGAATGACAGGGAGCCCACAGGAGGCTGAGGTTGGGGGCCGGTGCTCCCCAAGGAGGCAGGACACACATGGGCTTTGAAAGAGACTAGTGTTTAGACACCTTGTGCTTCCTTTCTTGATCTGTGGCCTTCCCCTCTGGCCTCACTGGATTGATAAGTAAAGTCCTTTACCCAGATTGTCATCTAGCAGTAAGGTCCTTCGAGATTGCATTAACTGTGTGGCCCAGAAGACAGCGAAGAGTGTCGGCATACACAGGTCTACTTTCCAGTACCATCTGTGACACTCACTGGCTGTGTCACCATGCCAAAGTCATTTCTCCTCTCTGTGCCTCGGTTCCCCCATCTGTAAAATGGGGCTAATCCTATACCTGTCAGAGGTATTAAACAAGCAACTGTATGTAAAGTGCCCTTGGAAAGAGCTAGGCAGAGAGATGAGTGGCCCATAAAATCATAGTAGGCCATGTGAAATCCACGCTTCACACAACCCGCTGTGCATCTCTCCCTCTGTCTGTCTGTCCATCTGTCTGTCTCTCTCTCTCTCACACACACACACAGGCCAACACAGCCACATATCTTACAAACACAAATACATCACTGTATTGGTTTTCTATTTTTCATAGCTAATTACCACAGATTTGGTGGCTTAAATCATCCCAAATTTGTTAGCTGACAGTTCCTTGGGTCAGCAGGCTGGCAAGTCTGGGGCCGCCACAAGGCTAAATCAATGTGTCAGCAGACTGAGTTCTTATCCGAGGCTCTGGAGGACCATCCGAGCTCAGTCAGGTCATTGGCGGTGTTTAGGTGGCTGCACTTGTGAGGCTGGGTCCACGTTTCCTTGCTGGCTGTCCTCTGGGCACTGCTCTTACCTCCGGAAGCCGCCTGCCTTTTCTGCCACCTGTCCCCTCCATCTTCAAACCAGCAGTGGAGTACTTCTGAGTACCCTTGTGCCCCTCCAGCTCTGACCTCAGGCCTACATTGAAAGGGTCAGGCAATTAGGTCAGGCCCACCCAAATAATCTCCCTATTTTAAGGTCACCTGACCTGGGACCTTAATAACTCTTGCAAAATCTCTTAGCAGGATCTAGATTAGTGTTTGGTTGAAAACCTGGGAGAAGTGGTATGTACACCAGGGGTCAAGGATCTTGGGGCCCATCTAAAATTCTGCCTGCCACACTCCTCAAAAAGTAAATAAAAAGAAGGAAGAGGAAAGAAGAAGGGAAGGAAGGAAGGAAGGCACCCTGCTAATTTGACATAGGGCTTCCAAATATTCTCACCCTCTGAGTATTTCATGCTGGGGAAGCTGAACTAAAGAAAGAATCTGAAATGCAGGGGAAAAGAGTCTTATAAATGAAGATATTTGTTGTAGAATTATTTATAAACATGAAAAAATAGAAGTAACATAAATGTCAACAATATATTATAGGTGAAAATATCTATAGTAAAAGTCATATGATGGAATGAAATGGAGCAATTTTAAATATTTGAAAAGATTGTTTATTGACCAGTAAATGTTTAATGTGATAATGCTTATTAAATATATAAAATCCTAGACTTAGTCTGAGTTTGACTATGTCATATTTATGTATGTACAGATATGCATATCTGTATATGCAAATGGCTAGCTACATATGTGTACAGATCCATATAGACAGGAAGAGGAGAGAACATGTTGCTATGGTAATGGAGATTATCTCTGGGTACTAGAAAGACTGATCATTTTTGATGAGATTGTTATTTAATTACAGTACAATATACAAAACCTAAAATTTACCATTTAACCATTTTTAGTGTATAGTTCAGTGGCATTAAGTACAATTCACACTATTGTGCAACCATTACCACCATCCATCTCTGGAACTTTCCACCTTCCCCAACTGTAAGTCTACGAATTAAGTGGTAACTTCCCCTTGACCCTCCCGCAGCCCCTGGCCACCATCATTCCATTTTCTGTGTCTATGAATGTGACAACGTTAGGGACCTCTTGTGAGTGGGATCATGTAGCATTTGTCCTTTGGCTCATTTCGATCAGCAGAATGTCTTCAAGGTCAAGCCACAACTCAGCATGTACCATTGCAAAGGCTGTCTTTTTAACCAAACGTGACTCAGGCCCTTCTGAGCTCTCTACTCAACAAGGACTCAACCTTGGTCTCCATCCTTGCTGGGCCCGCATCACCTCATTGTAGCAAGTATCCTACAAGTCACTGGCCTGTTGTCAGCAAGAATCCTATTAAGTTGGTTTAGCAAGAAGCCCCCTACCCTTGATGTCTCCTCTTGATAATTTCCTAGCCACTGAGCCCCTCACTCTGCTCCCCGGCTGCAAATCCCCAGCCATCTTTGTTGTATTTGGAATCAAGTCCACTCTCTCTCCCTTCTAGGGATAGTCTTGACACCAACTGCAATAATCCTGAAAAAGTCTCTTTTACTGCTTTAATAAGGGTCCAAATAATTTTTTCTTTAACAGTCAAAATTTCATTCCTTTTTAAGGCTGAGTAATATTCCATCATATGTATATATCTCATTTTATTTATGCATCCATCCATTGATGGACATTTGGATTGTTCCTACCTTTTGGCTCCTTTTTTTTTTTAAGAGAGAGAGAGAGTGGGGGGGGGTGGAAGAGGCAGAGGGAGAGGGAGAGAGAGAATCTCAATCCCACAATCAATCCCATGACCCTGAGATCATGACCTGAGTCAAAACCGAGAGTCAGATGCTCAACCGACTGAGCCACCCAGGCACCCCTACCTTTGGCTCTCGTGAGCAATGTTGGTGTGAAGATGGGTGTGCCAAATATCTGTTCAACTCCCTGCTTTCAGTTCCTTTGGGTACATACATGGAAGAGCAGTTGCTGGATCATACGGTACTTGCGTGTTGAATTTATCCAGAGACCACATCCCCAGCAGCAGTGCACCAGAGTTCCAATTTTTCCACATCCTCCCCAACACTTCATATTACTATTGTCTCCTTCTTTTGATAAGAACCATGCTAAGGGCTGTGGAGAAGTAGTATTGCACGGTAGCTTTGATTTGCATTTCCCTAAAAGTTACTGATGTTGAGCACCTTTTCATGTACCTCTGGGTCATCAGAGTATCTCCTTTGGAGAAATACCTATTCAATCTTTTGCCCATTTTTTTTTAAAGATTTATTTATTTATTTGGGGGGAGGGGCAGAGCGAGATGGAGAGAGAGAATCTCAAACAGACTCCATGCTGAGCACTGAGCCTGATGCAGGGCTTGATCTCACGACCCTGAGACCATGACCTGAGCCCAAATCAAGAGTCAGACACTTAACCGACTGCACCACCCAGGCGCCCCTCTTTTGCCCATCTTTAATGAGGTTGCTTGGTTTCTGTTGTGATTGTTTTGAGTTGTAGTAGTTCTTAAATGTACTCTGGATATTAATTCCTTGTCAGATAGATAGCTTGCAAACATTTTCTCCAATTCACAGGGCTGCCTTCTCGCCCTACTGTTGGTGTGCTTTGGCACATACAAAATAATTGTGTGCATGTGTATCCCAAAGTTGCTACAATAAAAATGCAGCATTTTCAAAACAGAAGGGAAAACTTTAAAAACTCAAAATGATGCTTATGAAGAGTATTTAGAAATATGAAGCAATAATATATGTAATATTGTCTAGCTAATTGAAATACAAGAAACTCAGTTATAAATACAATCGGACATCAATAATGAAAAAAATACAAGCCCAGTACAAAAAGATCAGAAAACAAAACAATTTTGCTGTTTTCTCTGGGTGGTGAGATTATGGGTGAAATGTTTACTTTTTACTTTTCTGTGTTTTCTACCTTCTATCATAAATATGCATCACTTTTAAACACAGAAGAAGAAGAAATGACTTTGAAGGGGGAGGGGAAAAAAAAACCATCCGGACTCTCAAGTATCAAATAAACCTTTCAAAAGTACAGAGGAAAGTAAAAATGTATTTTAGTCCCTTCCCCTGTCCTTAGGGTCTCTCTGCTCGTGTTTCTGTTTTTGGTTTTTGGGTTTTGGTTTTTTGGTTCTTTGGGTTTTGAGGGGCGGCGGTTTGGAACTAGCAGCCGGGTTCCCTTAACCAGTCAACAGGTAGGAGTCAGAGTGCGGAGCTTCTAAATGCTCATCTCTCTTAGAGGCTGGGTCTTCAACATGCTAGCAAGGCAGAATGGGGAGCAAATTCTTGCAAAAGATGAAAGTTTACAGTTCTATTTCTGCAGATATTGTGACTGGAAACTGCTTCTGCCTTTACATAATAGAGAATTTGCAGATGACACACATTTTCTTTTGGTGAGTCTTGCAGTCACTCAACTCAAGGTAGAAAACTCGGCAAACGCTTGCATACGCTAGCGTTGCAGGATGAAAGAGCAGAAATCGCCAGCTCATCTTAAAGAAAGAACTGTAAACGAACAGGGTCTTAATTGCTGATTCCATTCTCTCTCCTGCCCCTGCTGTGGGCAGTAGCCCTCGTGTGTACCTACCCATCTAAGGCGCGTGTGCCCATGTGCGCTCTGCTCTCTCCGACATCACGCGCTCTTTATGGAGTCATGGCTGCCTGGAAGCTGTATTTGACTACTGGACCACAGGCTTCCTTGCAGGCAGGCGCAGTAGTCTTTAAACCGGCTGGTGCCGAGGCCAGAACAGTGCCCCCACTCAGCCACCATCTGGTTATGTGACCCTGAGAAATTCACTTCATTTTTCTGTGGTTCACCTTCCAGAGAGGAAGCCAGAAACACCATTCCTCCCTCACGTAAGTACCCCGCTAACTCTCACTTCCTTCAGTTCTCTCCCCTCAAAGCCACCTCCTGTCTACCAAGACTTCTGTAATAGGCACCCCCAGCCCAGCCTCACTGTTCATGGCGCCATGATTTCCAGACCATCCATGTTTATTTGCTTCCTTATTCATGTTCCGTCTCTCTTATGGAAGGTGAGTTCAAGGTCAACAGGTCTTTGTTTGGTTTATTATCCACTCCCTAGTATCTAGCACCGTACCTGGCACATGGTAGACGCTCAGTGTTTATTGCGTGATTAAATGAATCAACAAATCATTTGCCAAATCAGTCATGAAAATAAGTTAACTGCGCCCTCCTTCATGTTCTAAAGGTAACACAAGGTTGTTTTGGTAAACTCCCACATTCTTTATCATTTTCAAATGGTGATCATCTTTGTATGCCCTCAGTGTCGAACTCAGTCCTTTGCATATAATTGGTGATTAATAAATCCGGTGAATGAATGAATAAAATAATACGTAGTGTATTTATAGTCAGTCAACTTTCAGTCGTCTGCGTTAATACACGGGAGGCATGCAAGGGATAATTTGAAACAGAAGCTAGTCTGAAAGTCATTTCTGTTGGCTGGAATGTATACTATAGGATTCGTAGCTTGACCCCCCAGTAGTGACCATCGGTCTGTGAGCCAGGGATGGCTCGCGAGCTCAGTGTACCTGATGACTCACTCCTCCGACGTTTGAAGTCCGCTTTGCCATGTGTTCAAACACATGTATTCATTTCCTGCTGCCTTTTGAATCCTGGCCTGGCCTGAGTGGCTCCATCCCGTCCCTTCAGCTCTGATTTACAGGACCTTTTCTCAAGGCCAGAGGCATCCACAGGCGGCCAGAGCTGGGGCAGGCTCTGAGCACGACGTTCTCCCGATGGGAAAGGCTGCAGGAGCACATACTGAGAGGCCGGGAGAACAGTATGTCCCCTTCAGCTAGACCGTGGCTTTTCCCCAGGAGCTTGAAGGTCTCCAGCAGAGCAGAAAACTTCCAAGAACCATCTGCTTGCTTCTTCTTTGACTTATCACAAGTGTGGCCAACAGCTGTCATTTATTTCTAGAGCCTGGTTTTGCTGTGCTCGTGAAGTATCTCATTTAAAGCTCAGCACCGCCCTTTGAGATCCGGAGAGAGCTTCTCTCTCCTCTTGTGAATGAGGAAGGGAGGTTCAGGAAAGTGAGGTTCCCACCCTGGCTTGTACGGCTGGTAGGTGAGACAGGATTAGCCCCCTTCGCCTGCCCCTCACAGAGCATCTCAATAATCAAATCTTACCTTTATTTTTAAAAAATTTTTTATTTAAATTAAATTTAATTAACATATGCTGTGTTATTAGTTTCAGAGGTAGAATTTAGTGATTCATCAGTTGTAATAACACTCAGTGCTCATTACATCACGTGCCCTCCTTAATGCCCATCACCCAGTTACCCCATCCCCCCCGCCCCCTTACCCTCTAGCAACCCTCAGTTTGTTTCTTAGAGTTAAGAGTCCCTTATGGTTTGTCTCCCTCTCTGGTTTCATCTTGTTTTATTTTTCCCTCCCTTCCCCTATGATCCTCTGTTTCATTTCTTAAGTTCCAATGAGAAAATGGGATTCTGTATATCAACATTTGGTAGAAAGTTAAAAGGCAGACTTGCCGCTCTGATTGTGTTTTGCTCAGGATGTGAGCAATGTTAGTTTGTGCATCTGATCAGTAAATTCTTATTGAGTGCCTGCTCTGTGCCCAGCACCGGGGACACAGCAGTGAACAAAAAAGATGCATCACTACCCATGTGGGTCTTATGTTCCAGTTGGGGACACAGAAAATAGAGGCAGTGGTTAGGAAAATACGGTTAGTGGGAAATATGAAAAATAAAGTAGGGAAGGCAAATGGGGAACACAGTGTTGGTGTAAATAGTCAAAGAAGGACTTGTTGATAAGGTGATATTGGAGAAAAGATCTGAAATAAGTGAGGGAATGAGCTATATAGATATTGGCCAAAAAGTACAGTCTGGAGAGAGACAATGGCAGGCTCGAAGGTCCTGGGGCAGAAATGTGCCAGAGTGTTGGAGAAACAACGACAAGGCCATTGTGGCTAGAGAAGAGCAGGAGAGGGGTGAATAGGTGAGGGACGAGGTCTTAGAAGTTAAGACCAGAGGGTTACATCATATTGGGCAGGGTCCATGCAGAGCATTCAGTGTGTCCATGAACTAGGCTGAGAAAAAAATCATAACTGCACTTTCATATCCAACATTCCATGTATATTGTCTTGCCAAAGACGACCCCGTGGTTGAATGTTCTTATTCAAGCTAAGCCACTACAACCTTCACCCTAATATGTCATTCAAAAATAAGCTGTGACTTGTTGATATTTTTTAACTGTATTTACTGTATACTGCATTAATAAAGAAGCGCATATATTACTATATCCCAATTTTGTTTTCTAATAGCTTGATAACTATGTCCTGATCTAATTGGCACTATAGATTGAATGTTTGTGTCCTCCTAAAATTCCAGTGTTGAAGCCCTAACCCCCAATGTGTTGGCATTTGGAGATGAGCCTTTGAGGGGTGATTAGGTCATTAGGGTGGGGTCCTCAGGATGGAATTAGTGCCTCTAGAAGAAGAGAAAAAGAAAGGTTTCTCTCTCTCTCTCTCCTCCCCCCACCCCCATGGCCACACACCAAGGAAAGACCATGTGAGGACACACAACACAGCCCTCCAAAATCCAGGAAGAGAGCCTTCAAAAGAATGTCCAGCGACCAGAACTGTGAGAAAATAAATTTTGGTTGTTCAAATCTCTGTCTATGGAAATTTTTTTATAGCAGCCTGAGCAGACTAAGACAATTGGTTTCCTTTGAAATTCTGTTAATTTTATTTCGTGTATTTCAAAACATCTCGAGGTGGGATCCATGGGCTTCACTGTACTTCCAAAGGGTTCCAGGGCACAATAAAACTGAAGAATCCCTGCTATGGAGTCTTTTGAGTCATCATGAGAAGAAGCACTTTTATTACAATTGGGGAAGGGGGCCACCACAGAGGTCAGCTGCATGGGTTTGTTAACAGGATCAGAGTGACTCCCAAGTTGAGAGTATATTTTGAGCACAAGCAAAGAGACGAGTTAGCAAACTCCTGCAATCATCCAAGCAACGGATGATGGTGGGCTTAGCTTAGGGTGGTACTTTTATTTTTTCCAGCACAAACAGAAACTAGTGAATGAGGGGCTGACAAGGCCATGGGTGAGAAGTCACCAAGAGATGAAAGCCTGTAGAGATCACTGAGGTGACTGCAGAGGGGAGCCGGGAAGGAGACAGCACTCACAGCAGAGTGGCTAGGTACTTAGTTCTGTAAGTGGCAATCCTTTCATCATTAGAACATTATAAAATCCATTTATGGGGCAGCCCAACGCAGGCAAATGAGACAGTAGAATTATCAGTAATTAATCCCAATTAAATCCAGCCTGAGTACCTGGGCACACCCCTCTCCCAACTCCCCACCCCCTCTCCTCCTGCTCTCTGAACCCCACCCATCACAGGAGGCCAACCCTTCCTGATAAGATCAGGCTCTTTCACACCAATTCAACAGGGACAGAACAGCAGCATCCTCAGCGAGGGACAGCTGGGAATCTAAGACAGGGGTCCTGCTCCAAAAGCACCAGCCCGCTCCAGGCAGGAAGCGAGGCGTACTTGCCACATACTCAGCCACACAGCTCTAGCAACTCCAAGAGTTCAGGGGAGGGAGAAAGCACTGTTGGGCAGGGCGATGTGGGGTGTTCATCCCCGGCAGGGCCTCTGCTTGACCCTGGAGGGTTGAACCATCTGGGAGCTTCCTTCAAGCAAGGAAAGCATCTCGCTTATCTTTGTAACTCCTGTGCCTGGCTGGCACCTGCTACCCAGTGAACACAGGACATGGGAGACAGCAGAGCTTCCCAGTGGGAGTAACAGTGCGACCACAGAGAGTGAAGGACACAGGGACGTTCAGATGACCAGGCCACTGCATACGCAGTTTATGTCAGCAAATTCTAGCCCATGGCCCAAATCCAGTCTGCGGTCCACCATACAGCCCACAAGTGGAGAATGGGTTTTACACTTTTATATGGTTGAAAAAAATCAAAAGATTCCTCTTAATTATTTTCATTTTAATTTTGAAGTTTCAATTCAGTGTCTGTAACATTTTATTGGCACATAGCCATGCCCATTCATTTATATATTGTCTGAGGTTGCTTTGGTGTTACGATGGCAGAATTGAGTAGTTGTGACAGAGACCATCTGGCCCACAAGGCTGAAATATTTACAATCTGGCCCTTCACAGAAAATGTTGGCCAACCCCTGGTGTGTGTGAATGACTCTCCTTAGAATTGTGCAGTGCACAACCTATTTCACCAAACACGGCAGCATTGGCCCGAGATTGTAGTCTTGGCGCCCGGTTGGTAGCCACATTATGCTCTTGTTGCTTAGGCCAATACTATCACTCTGCCTCAGTTGCAAGCCTCCTTTCTCATCTGGTATTTTGGACACACGGTTGAAACTGCCAGGAGCCTTCTACAAGTCATCACAGCAGGGACTCCCTCTCATCATTCAGACATCAGTTCAGATAGCTTTTCTTGAAAGCTTTCCCTCACCATTCACTCAGGGCTCTGACTTACCCTCTTCCCCCCATTTACTGTTATCTGAAAGGTCATTTCAGATAACCGTGTGTGTGTGTGCATTTGTGAACTTGCTATGGCCATATTCCTTGCTGGTGTGCAAGCTCCAACAGAGGAAGCACGGGGGCTCGTCACTGCTATGCCTCCAGTACCTACAACAGTCCGCCTCACACAACAGCCCAACCGATATTTCTCAAATTTTAGAATTCTATGCTGCTGGAAAAATTTAAAATACCCATGGACAAGAGAGAGTTCATTATGCTATTTTCTCTATTTTCATATGTGTTTGAAAATTTTTTTTTAATTCTGCCCATAGGCAACCTATAATTCAGGTGTAAGAGCAAAATAAAATCATTCCAAACAAACAAACAAAAAAAAGCCAGGAGTAGCTACCGGGGCAAATCACAGGCTTAAGCCACACCTGCTCTCCCGTGTCTTCTGCCAAAACCAGAAGCTGGGTGTAAGAAATGAAGATCATCTCATAGAAACAAAGTATGATAGGCAAGACTCTTTCAGTTACAAGTGTCAAAACATAAATTTAGACTCATTTAAGAAAAAAAAAAATTTATGACTCCCAAAGTTGAAAAGTCCAAGGGGCAAAGTTGCCTTCAGGCACAGTGGGATCCAGGGCATTTGAAACATGGTCTCCAGGCCGTGGCCTCTCTCAGAGTTGCGTGGCTGGCCTTGCTTTCCTCTCAGAAAGGCTCTGTGCTGCTGCAGGCTCTCTTGGCCCTGGAGGGATGGGCCCTACCATTCCTGCTAGGACCGTCAGGAAGCCTTGAAGACTCTGGCCTGGCACGGGTCACATGCCCTTCTGACACCGATTACTGGAGTCCTCTGGCTGGCCTGTAGTCTCCCCAATCCAAAGCCATGAACTGAGCAGGAATATTTTGGAACTGTAGGAGGAGGTTTCCCCCAAAGAAAGAGATGCTGGGTCACACACAGGACACCCAGAATGGGGCTTGGTGCTGGGACCTGGCTTCTGACCTCAGACCAGAGAGGGACAGAGGTCAGGAAACTGGCTCTTGGGATAGAGCCAGGCAGGTAAGGGCTCATCCAAAGAGTAGAGAGCCCAGGAGATGTCCTTCAGTCAATCCTGGATGCTATCGGGTGACTCAGGCCAAAAACAAGGCCACTGTACCACTCGGAACCAAGAGACATTCAGTCCTGGGAATGAAGCCAGTACCAGTGGTTCCGTGGGGGAGGCAGGAGCTTTGACTCAAGGTCAGCTCCAGTGCCCGGCGACTGACTGTCTGTTGTGTCATCAAATCCAAGGCTGCAGGGGCATTGAAGGAAGGCTCAGACAGGTGACCAGCACGAGCGCCTTGTCGCCTGCCTGGGTTCAGGACCTGGAAGTTAGCCACCACGGGGCCTCGGGGCATTCTGCAGTGTGTCCCTGGGGACAGTCGAGGTGGGAGAGAGGGGAGCCCAAGATAGATGGGTGCAGTCAGAAAGGACGTGGCCAGGGGCCTTGAAACAAAAAGGAGAAAGACACAGAAACTGTAAGAAAGGAGGAAATTAGGACTCAGAATTACCCCATCCTGCCTCCCCTCTCATGATTAGCTTTTCCCTCAAGGGCGGAGGAGGCGTCTTCCACACAAAGAGGCCCGTTTTCTCATCTGCAGGAAAGGGAGGGCATGAGCCTCGTTGGGTGGCTGCGTGCGGAAAGGGACAGAGTTCATGGAAAGGCGCTAGCACAATGCCTGGCACAGAGTAAGCGTTCAACAAATGTGTACTTTCCAGTGGTTACAATACGAGCAGATGAATTCATTCACAGATTGCTACACGGCACATCCCTCTTACTTATACAAAGACGAGGTCCTCTTATTATTTTTCTAGTTAACCAAAAAAAATCCAATTTAAGCAAACTCTCCATCAGCCTCTTGTTGTATCCTGTGCAAACAGCTTCCTTAATTAAAAGATCTTAATCACAGCACAGCTTTTCCCATAGAGCTTTCCAAGAGGAGGCAGGATCTGCCGTGGTGGGTCCTGCTGAGCATCCAAGGCAGCGAGTCACACCTACCTCTGCAGGTGCCTTGGAAAATCCACAGTGCAAGGCTCACCCTTCCCCAATCTCATCCCTCCTTCCTAGCATCACCCCTGCCCCTCCCACCCCAAAAATCTTCCTTCTATTTGAGATTCACATTCTCTTCTCCATCATACCCCTGACTCCTCGGTCTTGGCCTGTCGCACCCCGTGACCACCCCATCCTCTGTGTTCTCTCACTCTCTTCCTCTCCCAGTAGGTTCTTCAAGTTGAGGCAAGTGGCAGGTGCTTCTTCCTCAGCCTTTGGACTTGCTTACGGTGGAGGTTCCTTTGTACACCAACACGTTGCTTGGTTGATGATTGCATCTGCGGGTAACCTGCGGGCTTCCACCCGGGTGCTCCCTCACATCGTGCTCCTCCAAGCTTTGTCTGTTGCCTCCTTCTAGATATGGACAGCCCCAAGTTTCCCTCCTCCAAGAAGCTTTGATCATGGTAATGGTGATGATGATGAAGATGATGGCTGCTAAGACCTCCCACCATGTGGGGGACTCCCTCCAACCCCCAGCCTCTGAGGACCTCATTGGCATGTACACTGAGCCCCAGCTGACCCGTGACTGTGTAGCAGTTCCCAGGGAGGCCCAGCACCATGAATCTGTCTGCATGTGCCTCCCTGCCAGGTAGCCACCGAATCACCAAAATGGGTTGGCTTTCCATGGGACCATATTGGAACAGTTTGTATTCCAGTCTTGCCCCACATACTTTAGACCATGGGAATGGCCTGACCCAGTTTATAAAAAGGGAGAGTTTGGTCCAGATGTCCAAGAGAAATGTAGATGAATAACTAATGTGGGAAGTCTGAGGCAAGGGTCAAAGCTGAAGTCAGGGAGCCAATGGTTGAGCTCCAGAGACGAGGCAGGTGGGCAGGACCTTCAGCCATTTCTGAGAAGGCTAGTTAGGACTTACTCATTCTCTTCGGGACTGCTATGAATGGTGGATGGGCTGCCAGGGAGTGAGTCAGGAGGGATAGGGAAGGAGAGGGCAATATTTTTGACTTAAAAAGTACCCTAGAGCTCTTCCACTCCAGGATTTTTAATGCAGTTTTTGAACTTCAGAAACAACTTCAAATAAAATATTATACAAATGCCCCCAACAGATGTTCTCTTGGCTTCCTTCATCATCCAGTTCAGAAAGGCCTTGCCTAACTTACAGAAATTGTCATTTCATTGGCAATTCCATCTGGTCCGACCCAATAGAAATGCTTCAAGATAAATTTCTCTTGGTTGTTACCAGCACTGACAACCTCCCTGTCCACTGTTACTTCAAATCTAAGGAAGCAAAAAGTTTGCGCCGGATCTGCCATCCTCCTTCTGTGAGCATCAGACGAATTTCCAGCCGTGGTTTGGATGGTGGTTTCCTGGTCACGGCTAGGACACTACAGAAGGATCAGACACAGACTGCACCTACGGACCATGAACAGGTGCTCCGCAAGGCCACATTGTCCCAGGGACAAATGGGGGGCCGTCTGTATTCACACTGCTGCTACTTTTTCCCCATGTGGAACTGTTTTCATTCGATGAAATCTACAAATGAATGTTTCATAACCCGAGGAGTGCCCTCCACGGAGTCACAGGCAAACAGCAATGATATTTTATGTGTCTTTATTACAAACTCCCATCACTTATTACACAAGTAATAAACAACCATTATGTAATATACAGAAACACAAATGGAAAAAAAGAAAAAGATGTGTTTTGATCACCAACAATCCTATTCCTGAGAGGCTGCCATTGTTAACAACTTGGTATATTCCCTTCTGATCGTTTTTCAAAGAGGTAGAAATACTCTGTAAAAATAAGTGAACATTTAATGATATGCATTTTAATAAAGTAGGATTACACATATTTATTGATTATAACTCATGTTTTTGCTCAATAACATATTCTGATCGAGTGTTTACATATAGTAAATATGTCTCTACATTGATATGCTCATTTACCACACAGGTGATTCATTGTGTGGAATGAGTGATAAACTAGCCGTATACTAATTGTTATACATTTAGGGTTTCCTTTCCTTTTCTACTGTAAACATCATGCTGATAAAGGTTCTTGCTCATTTGCCCAATTATTTCCTTAGAAAGGTACACTTGTTGGATGATATATACTACGCTGGACACTTTTGGTTGGCTGACCAAACCCCAATCCACAGCCCCAATTCCTAGTCACATTGAGTATTGACCATGGCTTTGCTTTTCTGTATTCTGGTGACATCGGGAGCCTTGCTACCTTTACAGTGACTGCCCCTCCTAGGGTTAACCAATTTCTAGTGATGGTCAAGGACTCACCTGATGTGCCCTTTCCAAATAGGAATCAACCAACTGAGAGCCCACATCCCAAACACCTCCTCTAGAGGCTCTCACGCTCTGACCCACTGCTTGCTGCCCTAAATACCAGGTACCCGGCCACTGGGGACTGTCCCTATACCCCAGAACCCCAGAGATTATTCCAACTAGCCAATCCTAATTCTGTTAATCCAGCCTCGCCTGTTCCTTCCTGGGGAAATCACGATAAAGGCTCTTACACACATTTTTCCCTTGGTCCTTCTGCCCCCTGACCAACACTGGTGCTTCCCTGAGTGGCCCCTTCTCTTGGAAACCATGGAAAACAATCTTTTCAATGGCAGTCATCTCCTGCTCCTGTTCACCTTACTGTACCATCTCTGTCTCCTCCGTGACTGGCACAGAGCCACTAGGCGGAAGGCCCTGTGGCATGCTGTGTGTTTCAGGGGGACTCCACTGTGGTACCAGAAGAAAGGCTTGGGTCCAGAATTGACCACTACCAGAAAAGGCTCATCGATAGCTCCTTGCTTAGCTGCATCGCCATCTGCCCCTCCCTCAAAAGGAAGCCGTAGGGCCTCCTCTCCTGCCACACCTTACCAGCTGGCCTTCCAGAAACAAGTAGGAACTCCAGTGGGCAGGCCTCTTGAACCTTCTCCTTGATGCAGTTCCAAAGGCATGGCTTGGATACACAGGCATGAACAGAAGTCAGAATGTGAAGGGAACAAAGAGAACACATTAGACCAAACTAGTTGGTACTACCGAAATAAGCACTGTATTAGTCAGAATACTCCCCCCTGCAAATGACAGAAAGTAAGCCCCAAAGGAAATGTATTAGGTCACATAACCCAAAAGACCAGCTTCAGGCAGTGCTGGATCTAGGAACACTAAAGATAGGACCAGGCCTCAGCCTTTCTCCCTACCACTCAGCTCTGCCGTCCTTGGCTTGTAGTCCTTTGCAGAGAGGCGTTCTGCATGTAGTGCCTACCTGGCCCCTGGAGGCCCCAAGCCCACCTTGTCCTGATGGCTCGTGATCCCTGTAGTGCAAGGGTGATTGATCTAGTGATGGTTCCAGTAGGAATCCTAGGAAGGTCTCTGGTTGGTCCAGCTTGGCTCACACGTCAGCCCTAAACCAATCATCTCTGTGGCCAAGACCAGCCACATGCCCATCCTTTGTGGGAAGGAAGGGAGTGACAGCAAGGAGTGAACTTGGAGGAGCTCCACTCAGGAGGAACGGTGGTTTCCTAAAGGTAAAGATGTTGAGGCTGAAGCAATCTGTCCACTACAAGTTTCAACAGAAAATAGAACTGGGTTTTCAATCTGGCACCCTTTGGAGAAACTCGCCCATGGATGCATTCTGGGTGGCTCCCAACCGGATGCTCCAAAATGGGCAGTAATTTGCCACAGTATGTATTGCTGTGGGGAGTGTAAATTAACACAGCTCTCCTGAAGGGTGATGTGGCAATAACCATCTAAACCAAAAAATTAAAAATTCTCTAAATTAACTTATCTAAATTAAAAGAGCACCCCATGAAGCGCTCTGGATTTTGACCCAACCATTCCACTTCTAGGAATTTATCCTATGAATATACTCATATGCAGGTAGTTCTGAGAAATGACTCCGTAGAAGACGATGTATTGCAGTGCAGTTTGTAAGAGTGAGAGACTGGGATGTGAGGGCGATCTGGCTGCGACATCTGTCACCCCATTGATCACCAGGGTTGATTCGGCTGATCTGGCTGGCTAGGCGGGTGTCCCCTTCCTCCCTCACCGCTCCATGTGCGTCCCTCCCGAAGCTGCGCGCTCGGTCGAAGAGGACGACCTTCCCCGATAGAGGAGGACCGTTCTTCGGTCAAGGGTATACGAGTAGCTGCGCTCCCCTGCTAGAACCTCCAAACAAGCTCTCTCAAGGTCCATTTGTAAGAGTGAGAGACTGGAAACCACCTAAATGCCCATCAGTGGAGGACAAGTTAAACAAAGTATGACACACTGACTCAAATGAATCCTAGAAACAATAAGAAAAAATGAAACAAACAAACAAAAAAAACAACCTTCTTTATGGATTGACATCAACCAATCTTGCAAAATATTGTGTGGACTGGAAAAAGCAAAGTGCAGGGGAGGGCATAGAGGATGGCCCCATTTGTTTAAGCCCTAGAGAAATCTCAATGTGGTGTGTGTGCTTGCTTTCGTGTGTCTAGAAGGGTTGACAAGAAATTGGTAACATTGCTTCTCTGTCTGGGAGAGAACTGGAGCGGCAGATCTAGGAGTTATAGTGAAAGGTTGAATTTCTGCTGAATATTCATATTTGATTAGCATAGACTCATATTATACTTTTGAACCATGTGACTATATTATTTATTTGAAAATAAAATAAAAACATTGTTATTAAAAAAATAATTTGCAGGGCTGAGGTTTGTATTTAGAGTTCATACACAGCCTGGAATCTCAAAGGAAAAAATACGTCAACACATTTATTCCTTCAGCTTTTCCTTCATGTGGCTAACGACCTAAGTGTTTAAGCAACACATGGGAATGGGGGCACCTGGGTAGCTCAGCCAGTTAAGCGTCTGCCTTCGGCTCAGGTCATGATCTCAGGGTCCTGGGATCGAGTACCACTTTGGGCTCCTTGCTCAGCGGGGAGGCTGCTTCTCCCTCTTCCCTACCCCCTGCTTGTGCCCTCTCTCTCTATCTCTCTCTCAGGCTCTGAGCTTCTCCTTGCCCTCCTCCGCCTCCTTCCAGAATATTCTTTTCACATTTTCTATCAGCCAGATGGCCTGTCTGCTCTGTCCCACCAAGGGGCCAGTGACCAGAAAGAAAGAAAGAAAGAAAGAAAGAGAGAGAGAGAGAGAGAGAGAGAGAGAGAGAGAGAAAGAAAGAAAGAAAGAAAGAAAGAAAGAAAGAAAGAAAGAAAGAAAGAAAGAAAGAAAGAAAGAAAGAAAGAAAAGAAAGAAAGAAAGACAGACATGGGAATGGCTTCCATGGGATGGAGTGAATCAGGGAAGGCTTCTTGATAGAAAATTCCATTTGGTTCTTAAAAGACGAATAAGACCTCAGTGTGTGGAGAAGGAGGAGGGGTTTCCAGGCAAAGGGGACAGCATGTGCCTAAAGTCTCAGCATTATCAAAACACACTGTGAGTGGACCCAGCTAAATTTCTAGAAGCAGAAGGAGGCGTGTGCTTGGAGGGGGTGGGGCAGGACCAGAGATGTCAGCTGGGGCCCTGTTACCACAAAGTGCTCAGGCCCTACCCCACAGGCTATGGGGAGCTACAGGTGGGTTTAGCGCAGGGCAGCGCCCTGGTCTGTGTACAGCGGGGTTTGAGGAAGCCAGGCCTGGCCAAACCACAGCCCAGGGGGTTAATGAAAAGGCCCAACCGCCAGGGGCCAAAATGCCCTCTCTTTGGTGGCTTTACCTTCACACACCGGTGTTTGCGGCCTGCCAGTTATAGCATTCTGCCTTAAAAAGGAAATGCTCCTGAGGAAGAAGCCAATTACCTCTGCCCCTTGGAGACAGCTGTATTTATCCCTCCTCCTTCCAAGCACCCGTCCGCAGTGGGTGCTGGGTGGCGCCCCCAGGGCATGAGCCAGGCCTGGGTGAGCCAGCCACCCCTGTGTGCAACCCCGCTGGGCCCTTCCCTTTGGTGACCCAGGCATCTTCTGTTTCTGGAAGGCACTAAATTGTGTGGCCAGGCTGGAAGGTAGCCAGTTGTCCTGGAGCCCCACCCCTCAGGCTCTGAGCTTCTCCTTGCCCTCCTCCGCCTTCTTCCAGAATATTCTTTTCACATTGTCTATCAGCTTTATCTTTCCCATCATATCTGGTCCCAGACATGAATTACCCCTGACCACAAGAGTACCCGGGATAGCCAGATGGCCTGTCTGCTCTGTCCCACCAAGGGGCCAGTGACCAGAAACATCAGTGAGCAGTGTTTCTCTCCCCTACAGGGAACCTGCATGCCAGCCGGGATATCAAGGAGGAGGAAGCAGGGATTCAGAAAGGGCCTTGAAACCCCTGAAATCCCACCACCCACTCTGGCTCCGGCTTGCCCAGAGTAAGCCCCGCCTGTTGATGTGGACTTTACTGTTCTACAGGCTCAATTTAAAAGAAAAGACTTTACAAAATAACATTTTCTCGCTTAAAAAAAAAATTACATCTATACTGATTAATTATTAAATCAGAATACAGAAATAAGCAAAAGAGAGAGTGGATATAACATAATCTACCATCTGACTATCCTGACATAACTGACATTTAATCTATTGATTTATATTCCTAAATTTTTTTTCTCAGAAATAGAATCATATGGCATATTTTGTTTTATAACCTGATTTTCTACTTACCGAGTCATAATCATCTTTCTACGACATTAGATGGTCTTCTACAGTGGTATCTCGATTAGGCTGCGCAGGACTCTAAAGTTCGATGCACCACAGTTGATATAACAAATACCACCTCCCACTCTCCTTGCATTCCAATTTTTTGGCCCTGTAGACCGCACTTCAGTGAACATTCATATGCGTATAACTTTCATGCTTGCTCAGTTACTTCCTTTATGATAAACTTCTAGAAGGAAAGCTTCTGGTCGAAGGGCATGTGCTGTTTTTGGCATCTGAGTTATTCTGCCAAATGATAGAAAAATCCGTTTTCTCCACAGGATTAAATCCCATGTCAGCAGCCTTGTCAACGGTGGGGGTCCCCTGCACAGAGCACACCTACCCTGGGAGATGGGAGATGGCAATGACCAGTAGAAAAAGCATCCTCAAGGAGGGACAGAGAGCCACAGGAATGAAGCCATATTATGCGCCCAAGCCGTTAGGTCAACAGGTGGTAGCCTCGACATTATGGTGACGCCTACGTGTTAAAACACTGTCTACCTCAAATCCTCACAGTAAGTCCCCAGAATAGATAGGATTCCTGGTTCCAGCTGAGGAAACAGGCTCCGATGGGTCAGGATGTTTGCCCAGCGTCATGTAGCGGGCAAGAGCAGAGCCAGCTCCAAGGGAACCATCCAGGCTCTGAGGGACGGGCCCTGCCCCACACTCTGAAGAGGAGGGCTCAGACTTCTGGTCAAACAGGGCTGTTGCAGGGCAACTGGGACAGCCCTCGCCTTGTCCCCTAACAAATGCTCCCCAGGTCACTGGCATAAACATAGGCCGCTGGGAGCCAAGGGCACGTTTCCAGATAACTTCCTCAGAACAGTTCTCTGGGAAAAGCTGGCTTGGAGGACTGGCATTCAAATTCAAACGATTTCCGCCCTCAGTTGGAGGTGGGAGGCAGTGGGTCATCGACTCACAGATATCCCTTGTGTGCCCACAATGTGCCTGGACCCCACGAGAGACTACGGCAGGTGGTAGAAGAGCTTCCAAGAGGGGCGGGAAGGAATGCTGAGAAACCAAGAGCTGTGGGGTGCTCATCTCATCCCTTTGCACACGAATCTGTGTCGGGTTTGATATACTGATTGGAAGCAACTAAATAAACATCGGTCTCTTGCAAAGCCAATGTCAACTTTGCCCTGCCCTTCTCATGCTCCAGAGTACCTTAAGAATCCGATCCCCGTGTAGAGACATATGTTCTATTGTTGAACAATCGCTCCACCTGAGATGTAGCCTCCAGCTACAAGCCAGCTCAGGCAGAAATCCATGTGCCTACTTTGCCTAGGAGAAATATTCTTGTCACATAAGAATCCCTCTATTAATCAAAAATCACATTATGGCTCCTGGAATGAAGTTTCCTTTACTACTCTTTAATAATAAGCCCGAGATAAGATAAAATTGGTAATTGCACGTTCTCTTCTGATGGGAGATAATACAAAAGTGCTATAGAAATTTAACTTAAAAGAGTATATTCACTTGGCTAATAGGCTTCCATTATGCGGTCTTTACTTATTCATTCATTACAATTTTTGCCACATATGGAAAACTTTAATTGGAAGTTACTTATTACATTGTTCCTGAGTGTTAGCAGCAAAGGAAAGTTTTCGATAATCAAAGAGGGATGAATGCAGTAGAAGCCCAGGATTTTATAGACAGCAAAACCTGCTGGAGTAGAGCACCTCCACCAACCACAGCAGAGGGCTTTCTCGACAGATGACCTTCAGATCAGAGATTAAGGACTCATTTCATATGGACAAAACTCGGGTTTTTTTCAGTGGATGAAAGTACAATAAATGGATTCTACCAAATATATTAATATATGCATTTTATTTTATGTATAACCCATATGGCAGAAGGCAACTGACCCTACAGTGGAATCACTGTCCACAGACAAGGGACGATGATCAGAAACGAGGCCATCCTTCCATTTATGGGCATGTTTTGTGAGCTCTTTCCAGCTAACAGGTTATGCCTTAATTACCAGTCATTAATGCCTATTAATCAATTAAATCATATTTACACTGCTGACATCAGCAAGCCAAAATCAAGCAGCCCTTTCACAAGGGAATATTCCTGATCAAGATGCAAAGCCCAACAAACACCTAACATAACTCATGTAATTGAAGTCAAAACCACAGCTTGCCAAGGGAGTGCAGTGGCTCACATCGGCCCTGGCTGGGACTTGGTCCTTCTCTGGGACATACTTCAAAGGTATGGACTCAGCACCAGAGAGAACAATGAGCAGCTTTGTGAACTGTGTTTCACTGGGCCTTACTTAGATTGCGACACAGAAGCATCTGAAGCAGAATTGTTTGTCCTAGTTGGTTCTTCGGCTTTGATTTTAACCACTAAAATGAGAATGTGTTCATTTACATTTGAGAATTAGGTGTGAGCTCTTTCAATCCAAATGGCAGCTCTATAAGGAAAGCTTATTACCATCATCATCATCATCACTGCCATCTCAGAGATGCCAACATCAGAAGGATTATGATCTCACCAAGCTACCCAGCTGGTAAATGGTAAAGAACGCCAGGAGCCCAGCCTTCTGACCCCTCCATCCCTGAGATGCCAACTGCTCAGAGGGACCCACGCAGAAAGTCCTCTCTAAATAAGCAATGACCCACTTTGGGCTGAGCGGAAATTTGTAAATCAACTCTTGCCTTCAGATTTGGCATGCTGCATATTTATAGAGCTTGGATCCTTCCTTCTTCCGAGAAGAGTCTTGTGAAAAACGCTTTCTGTAGTGAAGCTTGCGTCTACTCTATCCCTATCCTTAGAGGTCTCTTTAATCAAACCTTAGGAGATTGATAAAATGAGATGGCAATCATCCAGTATAAATTATGGTGCTTCCTCTGTTTCTCCCTTCCAGAATCACCGCCCTTAATTAAGAGCACACTATGGGCGGCACCTAGTCTTGGCACAGACTGGTGAAAAGCCGCACCCAAGGAGAGAAAGCAGCTCACTGAGAGTCCCCAAGGCATGCTCCCCAGAAGCATGTGTGGGGAAAATCTAGCATGAAGCAAACTTAAGATGCCGAGCAGGGTCCACCAGAAGCAATGGAGGTCAGTGTGTCCCAGCCAGAGCTCCCGGGACACTCTAGCCTGTCCCTTACTCATTCAACAGTGTTGAGTATCTGCCTTGCACCAACCGAAGAAACCACCATCACTCCCCTGAAGGAGCTCACAGGCTGGGAAGACTGGCAGTGAGAAGGGTGG
Source organism: Mirounga angustirostris (assembly GCF_029215605.1). Classification (NCBI taxonomy): domain Eukaryota; kingdom Metazoa; phylum Chordata; class Mammalia; order Carnivora; family Phocidae; genus Mirounga; species Mirounga angustirostris. Next base: position 95,526,975 of record NW_026991711.1, on the reverse strand, counting down.
TGACAGATTATAGAACAATCAGTTGAGGTCACCATCCATATGGGATGGGAGGAGACTCCAGAAGAGGAGACCTCACCCAGATTAGGGCTGGGGGGTGGGAAAGACTATATCCATGGAAGCGGTGCTTGAACTGAGTCTTGAAGGATGGGTAGAGGCTCTTCAGATGGTCAAACAGAGGAAGACCACTCCAGCAGGGGACACAGCATGTGCAAATGAATGGAAGTTGGAAGAACATAGGCTGCTATCACCACAGTGGTGGGGAACATAAAAGATCCATCCGAGTTCTTCAAGGACAACTCCATGAACCCACCCCCTCTGGTAGAATATGCCAGGCACCCGTGAATGTTTACTGAATGGGACCAGCCATCGCCAGAGCCGTGGGCACTCAGGAAGACTATCCCCTGGTTCATGACTTGACGCCCAAGGAACGTCACTGGGGAGCCCAGACCTGCCAGTTTCACACAAGAAGTCCCCAGAGACTGCTCCTCCTCGGTTTCTTCATCTCGAAAATGGGATTAATAATGCCTGCTCTGAAGGATTGTCTAAGCATTTAAAATTATGTCTACGAAACACCTGGAGCAAAGGTACCAGGAGTTCCATAATGGCAGCTTTGCTGCTGTTATTTCAGAGAATCATGGCTGAGCCTGGAATGATCCTGCCCACAGACACCCCCACCCATCACACACTCGGGTTAACAAGTGAGTCAACTGGGTGATGGTGTTTATACCTCCAAAGACCCCTAAGGCTGCGCTCTGCCCTGTCATGAGGCTTACCTCTTGATACTCCCAGAATCTGAACACCACGTTTTCTCTCCTCTGGTTCCCTGTGCTTAAAGAACGCACCCGCCATTTATCATTAATTAGAGCCAAAAATGAGTTGCAAAGGAAAGTCTGTCAGAGGGAAAAATGCTATCACAGTCCTGAGACAAATAGAAATGTTGTTTGCTATTTGGACTGACTGCATCACCTCTCTGCTGCTGTATGGAATGCTCTGAGCTGATAATTACTTTCTTCCTTTCCTTCCTTTCCTTCCTTTTCTTCCTTCCTTCCTTCCATCCTTCCTTCCTTCCTTCCTTCCCTTCATGCTTCCACTTTTACCAATCAACTCTAGGGGGTCCTCTGAGGCAAGGATATTAACTTTATTTAGTATAGGCATGACTGTTAGTACCCACTTGCACTACCTCCACAACCACCCAACAGATCCTGCCATTAACAGAAAAATCAGCATTGAGAGTCCCACGTCCCAGGAACCCCTCAGTCCCAGGCAGAGTGGGGACCGTTGGGCAGCCTTGCCTGGGCTTTATGAATTCCATGCTTTATGAATTCCAAATCCATCATGTATGGATTATGAATTCCAAATCCATCATTATGAATTCCAAATCCATCATTCCAATCCATCTTGAGCAAGTTACTTACCCTCTCTGAGCTCCCATTTCTCATCCATAAAATGATAATAATACCTATCACACAGTTGTGAGTGCTGGTCACTCAGTAGACAATAAATAAATGACACGGTTTTCTATTTTTAGCATCATTATTCTCTCCCTTTCTGAGTCTGCAGGGATGTCCTGTTGATAAGGACCTTTGCCATCACCCGTGAAGAGTTCACTCAGAGTCTAACTCCTAAGTCTTTGTTGACTCCAGTCTCCCTCGCAGGAACATCAGCCTTCTATTCGATGCCCTTATCAAGTTACTGTGGTTCTCCTCCAAAAATCTGGGGAAGAGACACCCTCCTTCAGGAAGTCTTCCTAGATTGATGCTGTCCAGTCACACTCTTTTTCAGTCTCCTGGCAGAAAAGAGAAAGCACATTCAGATGAGATTGCAAAGAGAATTTAATGAAGGGACCATTTACAGAAGTAGGGATACGGCTTAAGGAAGCACCATGGGAAAGCAAAGCCCTAGAGATTAGCAATGGTGAGAAGCTGTATCCATCCATTGGCCTCAAGGGAATGGTGTTCTTGGAACCTGGTGGGAGCTGGAGGGAGGCTGGGATTGGCCAAATGCAGGCAGAAACCAGAGGGCTGGAAGCCCAGGAGATACATCGCATGCAGGTCAGCCTCCATGGCCCCAGAGCACAGGACAGGGAAGGGAAGGGAATGATCTGGGGTAGGAGCATGAATGGAAAAGAAAGCACACCCCTGTCATTCCAGCTTCCCCATTAGGTCCTGAAACAGAAAACTAGGGGGGAATCTGCCACGTGAGACATTTACGTTTTCCCTTGGAGGGTCTTTTATGGCGGCTATGGTGTAACAGCCCAGTACAGTGATATGTTCGCCGCGGGCCTTAATCCACGTCTGCCCCTTCCTCAGGATTTCCCCCCGATGGCAGAAAGCTTACCGCTTTTGAGCACCTACTATGTGCCGAGCACTGAGCCTCACGTGATCCTTACAATGATCCTGTAAGGGGCGGTGGTTTGAAGATAAGGAAAGCAAGACTCCGAAAAGATAAGAGTCTTGCCCAAGATCACTCAGTCGGGATCGCATCCAGCCCTGTGAAGCCTACGGCTCTGTGTCAAGAGACTCCACGGTTTCAGGAAAGAGTGCCAGCCCCGCCTCCCTCCACCAGGGCCCCCTATCCCGCAGGATTTGTTCAGGACATTATTATTATTTGGTCTGTCTGCTCAGAGCTGGTTAACGGGCCAAAATGCACAATGCGCATGCCTCCCCTGCGGCTTACCTTTGGTGGGGTGAACCAGCACAACGATGAGGCAAGCTTCGTCCACAACAGGAGACCCGATGGTCCAGCCTGCGAAGGGAGGACAGAGGCAAGGCTTTGACTTCTCAGCCTCCGAAATGAGAGGAATTCTGATTCACAGGACGAGAAACTCCTACACAAGAAAAGAGAGTAAGAGGTAGCCTGATCAAAAAAATAGGAAAAAAAAAAAAAAGATGAATGTCCACTACCAAGTCATTTAAGGTATTTTTAAAAAATAAGCAGCGGGTGCCTGGGTGGCTCAGTCATTAAGCAAGTGCCTTAGGCTCAGGTCATGATCCTGGAGTCCCACCATCGAGTCCCGCATCAGGCTCCCTGCTCAGTGGGGAGTCTGTTTCTCCCTCTGACCCTCCCTGCCTCATGCTCTCTCTCTCTCTCTCTCTCTCTCTCATTCTCTCTCTCTCTCAAAAAAATAAATAAAATCTTTAAAACACACACACACAAATAAGCAGCATTCTCACCTCCCTGGAAACTTCTGGGTGTGAGTTGAGGTACACCCAAGGGCCGTCAGCAGCTTGCAGCCTGTGGGTCCTGTGTGCGGCATGCGCCCAGCGAACTCAGTGGCAGGTAAAAAGGCCATGGGCTGCAATCTTCTCCATGAACACAGAACAGATCTTGAAACGCTTACACCGGGCATCCTCCTCCCTCTGACGGCCAAACCACGTGCTATCTTCCTGGTTCCCGTGCCAAGGACCTGGCCCGCCTCACCGTGCTTCCTCCTGTCTAGCTTGCGTCTCTCACGCTGTCTTCCAGCCAGCGCAGCTCCTCTCTCCACCGCCTCACGGAGATGGAGAACAGCTGGTCCTTGATCCTCTGGAGAACAACTTTTCAGAGGTTTGTTTGAGTGGAAACACCAGGGTCCTGAGGAATTTTCCCCTTTGTGTGAAAACGAATGACTTCCTCCCAGGGCCGCTCGGAGGGGCTTCCACCTGAGTTGTGGGAACTTCAAAGGCTCCCCACATTTCTGTTCCAGAGGCCACAGGCAGGCTGGGGCTTCCTCCCGCTGCTTCTACCCAGGACCCTGCGGCCTCTGCCATCAACCCAGCGCCGAGCAGCTGCCAAAGGGCCCCGGGCACATGTGTGATGGGCGTAGGTGTCTGCCTCCACACAGATGCAGACGGCGGCTCGTGCTTGGGAGCGGGCGTGTGCATCCAAAACACCTCGCTCTCTTTGCATTATTAAGAATCTCAGCTTAGGAGGCCAAACGACGGGAGGGCAAACGGCATCCAGCTAAGGCCTCGCTCGTACCTTCGGTTTCAGTTCGTAATAAATATGTCCAAGTTACAACAAGTCCTGGAAAAGCGGCTTTTAATAGAAACACAGATACTGAGCGTTGTGTTAATTACAGGCCTCCGCTGGCCTTTCCAATACATGCTTTCCGTGCGTTTTTAAACACTTCGCAGTGATGCTGTTCTGCCTTCTTTACAAACCGAGCCTAGCAAGCAGCTGTTTCCTATATGCAGCCGAGTCCCGCAACAGATGACTGTTTCTCTTTTAGTGACTTTGTCAAGCTTCTTTGGAGATTAATCTGACTGCAGGTGTCAGGTAAGAACGGGACTTGTCCAAGAGGACCAAGAACTCTGCAGGAGGGGAGGGAGGGAGGATCGGGAGCGAGAGGGCACCCTGGGGATGGCCGCACCCATCCTCGTGCCTGGCTGTGGAGCGCAGGGCATTTCCACCTGGACTCCATGCCTGGGTCCACAGAGGAGGCGGCTCTGCGGGCCCAATGGCAGAGCGTTTTAATTGCTATGTCCCCAGTGACATCAGATCTCACAAACAACCTCCATAAATCACACCCTGACAGCTACCGGGCTTGTCCAACGCTAAACACAAGTGGAATCTTCTTTTAAGTTGAGTCTTAAGTTATAGGCAGCAGCATCACCCTTCAGCAAACATCTGTAGTTCATCTTATCGTTTGAAGAAATATATGAGTTTCACTGTCTTTTTTTTTTTCTTTAAGGCTTTTGTAGCTTCTGTCCTTGATTTGTTTGAAGGCCATCTGCTACATATAAAATTGGGGGTGGGGGCACACTGTGGAAAAGGAATATTTGGGAGATGTACAGGCTGGGAGAAAATGCAAAAGCCGAGCGCGCTTTGGGCAGCTTCAGTGGGCAGATCGCTTTCCTTTCTGGAGCCCCGGCCCCTGAGACGGTGTTGGACATGGGACATCGCCACTGGGCTCTGGCTGAAACCTGTTCTGGGTCTGTCTCGTGGCCAATTCCTCGACCATGGAGGGCCAGCGTTGGTGATTCTGAGATCTTTCAAAATTTGCTGTTGACAAAGACGTGTTGCTGTTGACCTCCAGAGCTCCACTAAAGCTGCCCCCCCCGTGGACCGCAGGATGAAATGGGGTGCCCAGGTACCCGGGGTGCCGCTTATCACAGGAATGGCAGTGAAGGCCCATCTGGGCAGTGTATGTCATGGCATGAAGTTACCACAGGGTGGTAGAAGTTGTGCGGCTGCCTGTCCTCACTCGGGCATTCTTTCCTGAGAAGCAGAGGGGAAAAGAACCAAGCACTCCAATGCACAGATGCACAGAATGGCAGCCGGGGGCTTCCTGCCCCTCCCGCCCAAACAGCGGTGTCTCAGCCGACACTGGCTCTAGGGAGGTACCAGATATTTCAACGTTTGACCCTGAAATCATTGCCACCCCTCAGCATGCCTGGCTCGGTTTAATAGGGGCGAAGCAACCCGCCTCACTAAGTTGCGGAGAGCATCACTTCATCTGCCGGGAAGCTAATTTCGAGGATGTACTTGGTCACCAGGGTGGTGGCTGGCTTGCCACTACAACAGAGAGAGAAAACAGTGACAGTGGTGGAGATTCCATCATAACACCAGCTTTCCCTTCACTCTGGAAGATTGTCTTTATTACGTTGGCCAAAGACGTTCTTATAAATCCCAAAGCTTCCAACATCCAGTTTCATTTCCTCCTCCGTCCCGCAAGGTCCAAATGTTTTCATAAAACTGATCAAGGCATTTATTATTATTTTTTTTTTATTATTATTATCAGCAGTATTTATTTTATTGCTATACTTTATAGAAAAGTTGTGTAAAGTTCCAGCTCAGTCCTTGTGAGGTTCTCCTGTTTCTATTTCTCCTGTAGCACTTTGGCATGCAGCCACAAAAAAAAAAAAAATCCAAGCGATGCATTGAGACACAGGTTTTGAATGCACACTTGAGCCTTAGCCCCTGAAGAGATAAAGTATCATCAGTTTTGTCTGGGGGTTTAATGGAAGAAGTCCCTTCTGGGGCCGAGTGGTCAGCGTCCGGGGCGGGGGGGGAGGTCTGACTTTGCCACATGGCTTTACCTGCCGTAAGAAGGCAGTATGGGGCCACACCGGCCCCCTTCATGGGCAAGGTGCCGTGACCGCCCCCCCCCCCCCCCACCGCCCTGCCTGCCCAAAGACCAACAAGGCCAGTGGAAAACCCAAAGCAAGCAAGCATGGGGATTCTTTGAGTAACAGCACAAACTGACCCTGTTCTGTCAAGCCTATGGATTTATGGGATGGAGAAAATGTTACCCCAAAGCGGGGAACAAAAAAGACTTTTCTGTCAATCACTTCCTACAAGACAAGGAAACAAACTGGCTTGCAGTTGGTTAGCCACTTGGTAAAGAATTGCAGAGAAAGGGGGAGCCAGGGTGGCTCAGTCGGTTAAGCATCCGACTTTTGGTTTCGGCTCGGGTCATGATCTCAGAGTCGTGGGATCAAGCCCCCACGTCGGGCTATGACTCTCAGTGGAGAGAGATTCTCTCTCTCCTTCTCCTTCTTGCCTGTCTCCCCCACCTCGCGCACACTCTCTCTTCCTCAAATAAGTAAATCTTTAAAACAAAAACAATTGCAGCCGAATTGTTTTTTTAAGGGTTGATTCCAGCAGTAGGAGTGGAGGGGGGCCAGGGGCTCCCGTGAGCTGTGCTCCCCGCCTGAGCCCTGCTTCCTCAGTCGCTGCTGCGGAACACTTGAGCTGGTCTGCAGTTGCAGGCATGATTTGTTGGCGCACTTTTATGTGGAAGTGCCTGCATCTGCTGGGGTCTGCAGGGCTACCTCCTTGACAGTTCCAGATGTTCCGAAGATGAAATACCTCCTGCTCGAGGAACTGTGCCATGAGGAGCCCCGAAAGGTGCTCCGAATACAGTTTAAAAAGGCATCTGTCTTAAAATAATTTCAACATCTCACTTGTCTATTTATAAGCCCTGTCAGATGGGTGTTTAGACCCTCTCAGACGCGTTCAAGAGGCTCATTTTTACATCGAGGTATTTTAACCAATGGTGTTTCAAACCTTTGCCCTTGTTTCTTTCTCCGCCGGGGCCCACCCATTCAACCTTTGCCTTCCAACACCACTGGGATGGATCTTTTGGCATCATGCTGGAGGCAGAAGGACCTCCATGGGGCCGGTCACCAGCGACCAGGCTTGGCGTCAGGAGGAGGGGGGAACGAGCCATGTATCCCTGGCCTGGATCAACTCAAGATTCCTTGGTAAGAAGGCAACAAAAGGCCCCTGGGCCAGGCCCACTCCTCCCTCAGACCTCATAACTCACCACACCACCGACCTCTTAAAATAGGAATGAGCCTTGACCCTGACCAGGACTCCGGAGCAGTGCTCGCGCCTGCGTTTCTGCAGGTGAAAACCTACTCCCGAGACCACCCTTTAGAAAACCATTCTCCCTAGTTCTGGTGCAGAGTCCTGTTATTCTTGGGTCATTTAACTTCACTCTCAGGGAAGAGTCGAGAATGGTGCTAAGTTGTAAATCACTCCCCTCTGGAATGGATTTGTACCAGAACTGATCGGCCCAAGCATTCCTGCCTTGCTGGACCATGGTAAAGAGATTATGGTATGTAAAATTCGGCTAAACATAGCTTGTTTCGATTTCCTACTTTCCTGGTTGTCTGTCTCGCTAGGAAAGGTTAAGACCTAGGAGGGAAACGGCATCACTCTCACACCAGGCCAACACGTCCCTTTCAGATGGGGTCCCTGTGTGGGGATCGTGCAAGGCTCGCGCCCAGGAAACTCAGTCCCATCAAATAGACCTTCATACACCTGGTCTTCAGGTGGTTTTAACTGGTCCTTCCCACAAAGCTGCAAAAATTGAAAGCAGCAAACACAGGAGGCACACAGCCTGTGGTGGTCTAAGTTTGTCAATCTCTATTCATATATCCACCATTTCACCCGGTTGAAATTAGCCTTTGCTTTTCCCTGACATCATTAGCTGAGTCTTAAAACGGCAGTGACACCCTCTTCACTGATCTGGTTGCCCTACTGGGGACTCTTCCTGAAATCCTTCAACCCACATGCATAGTGGTTTCTCAAGCTGTTGATCTCTTGAGATTGCATCTTGTGATCCAAATATCCGATTGGAAAAAAAAAAAATCTCTCATTTCTTCCTGCCCATTTGATTACCTATGTCCACCTGGAAGGGGTGTGTCCTAGAGAGGAGAACGGTAATGCACACCATCAGTGTCTCTGTCTTCAAATCACCGGGATCCCTTTTGCTGTCTGCAATGTACATTTCCAGCATGTGAGAGATCCCGAGTTGCTTCCCTGAGTGGGCATCGTGGATGGTGCCCGAGTTGCAGAATCCGGTGAGCAGGGGAGAAGACGAGGGGCCCATGACAGAGGGGCCCACGCTCCGCCCTGTGTGCACAGAGAGCTGCCAGCCTAGTCAGACAGACCTGAGCAAAGACATCTGCAAATTAACAAACCCCAGCCTCTGGGGCCATGTCATGCATTCGTCTTGCTGAATAAGGTAGAAGCAGAAAGTAATTTTGATTAGCATTCGTCCAAGCTATTTATCATAGGAAATCACACAACTGCGTTCGAGCCTGGGATTTTTACCCAGATATCCCTGCCTGATGTCTCAGCGGGGGGCAGACTTGTCAGGTGACAGAGTCCCCTTTGCTTGACTTCTGTGCCACGGTAGTCAATATATAAGGGGCCCGAAAGAAGATATTTTAAAATTACAAGCTCAAGAAAACAAACCAGAAGAAAGAGAATCCCACTTTTATTTTCCCTTCACACAAAAGGAGCAAGCAGTAAACTTTACCCCTCCAGCAGGGGACCAAGACACCAGCAGTCCTGACTGAGAAAGAAGCATCCTCTCGTGTAAGATATGAAAGAAATACTTGAAGGTTTACTGAGGGTGATGGAATCTTTATTAAGAATTACTTTTCAGAAAAAGAAACGGCTCTGGATTGAGATGAATATTCTAGAAGTGGCATTTATAGGAACTTATAAATCTGTGCATAAATGTCTTCCTATGTGCCCATGCATTTTTTTTTTCAAACAATTCATTTTCTTTCCCTATTTGTGCCGCCACGAATACACCACTTCCCAGTTATCTCGGGCAATAATGTCCGCAGCTTTGTGAATTTTCTGGGATCTGTCAAGAGGATAGGAAATGCTCGAGAGTGTCATGTTGAAGCATGGAGGGCATTTTTCAAATAGGTAAAGTCAGACCAACAAATCACCGGCATCTTCTTCTCTGCTGGCCTTTGTTAGAAGAGAACACACGGGGTCTAGCACTTGTACTTTAAACACTTGGAGATACTGTCTTTTTTCCCTTATCAGAGCCTTCTCTTCCACCAGTGGGTGGGTCTGCAGTGCAGTGCGAGATAGTTGAGGCAGGGTTCGGCCCAGAAATGGAAGAAGTTGTCAGTTGCTTCACCCTCCAGAGAGCTGGGCTCTGGGAGGACAGACCCGTGATGCAGCTAATGAAGGCCAAAACACCTGCAGTTAAGCAAAGAAAAAAAAAAAAAAAACGTATTTTTTATCATTTCAGCCATCTCGGTTGGCTGCCTAGAGAAGCTGTCTTTCCAGATTTCCAGAATAGCTGTGCGGACAGGGCTAACTCAGGCCTCCAAACCCTGCCATCTGGCTAAAACCTGGAAAATTCAGTCTGCAAGGGACATGATTTCCTAATACTGCCAAGGAACTCTTTTTCTATTTGAAAATATCTGAAATTTCTCACCACTTGCATTAGAGACATTCCATGTCCTTCGGATGAAAGCCCAGTTTTATTGCACATTGATGCTGATTGGCCCCATTACCAACAAACTTCTGAAGGACAAAGAAGCCTCCTTCATCCACAGGAAACCCAAATATCTTTATGGAAACAGCAATCTCGGTGTCTCTGGAGACATCAGGAAGCACACAGTCTGCTCTGTTTCGCCCCCTGATATTTGGTGTTGTCGAGACAGCATCCAGCTACTCGTGCAGGAAGAAGCAGCTTTAGAATTCATCCTGCACCCCTGTCAGTGGGAAGCGGGGCACCTATGTGCCTAGCCCAGTGCCAGCTCACAGTAGGCACTCAAAAATTGTGGAAAATTGGGGTTTGCACATAGACGGCGGCTTCCTGGGGACCGTGCTCCGGGTTTGATGTGCCCTGTTTGGTGGGAGTTGAGCAGCTGCTTCCTTGAGCCTGGGGATTTCTCGATGAAGGAAATCCTGTAAGTATTTACAACATTTAACAACTGCCTATATCCTGACAGTTTTGCTCAATCTTGCATCCCCAGTGCCTGAAGAACCTGACACGTAGTAGATGCTCAATAAAAATGGATTGAATGAAAGAATAATTGGCAGACTGACAGGCAGGAAGCAGGAGGGATGGAAGGAAGAATGAGAGGGAGGGTGGAAAAGAGGCTGGCCGGCTGGAGAGACAATATCCACCAGCTCCAACGCCATGTGAATTCCTCACCATTTCTACATCCCCAGATCCGTGAATCCTATGTAAATCGCTTCTCTCTTCTCCACGTACCTGCGGGTGAATCACGAATGAAATGTTATAAACACAGAGAGAAAATGAGAGAAATGGCTGGTTCTTCCATGGCTATCGGTTCATTCATTCATTCCACAAACAACCACGTGCCAGGCCCTGTGTTCATTGCTGGGGAGAAACATGTAGTACAAGGGGTGGGAGCTGGTGGATCTCGCTGACTCCTCCTTCCCGTGGGGCCTTGACCAAACCACCTACCTGCTCTGAGCCTCAGTTTCCCCCTGTAAAGTGATTAGGTTGAGTGATCCCTAATGACCCTTCCAAGGATAATATATTTCACTGCCCCCAAACTGGATGATGACAATCATCATCATCATCATCATCATCATCATCATCGTTATCAATTGATCACTTAGTCTGTGCAAGACACAGTGGTGTTTCCCTATGTTAGCTCATTTGATTCTCAACTACCCTGTGAGAGAGGCAAGATTATTATAAATAAGGGAAACTGAGGCAAGAGAGGTTAGCTGACTTGCCAGTGGTCAACAAGCTAAGAAATGACCGGATTGAGGTGTGAGCAAACATCCCCTGGCTCCCCTTTGCTACCTGACCTCACACTGCATGACGCCCTCTAATGATGCCGGAGGTGGCCAGCCTTGGGGCATGGCAGAAAAGGTGGAAGCACATTTAGTTCTCATGTTTAGAGCAGGTGATTATCTCTACTCCAGGTGAACACCTTCCCTCAGTCCTTGGGAGACCTCTTACCCGGAAGTATGACTACTTAGGAGGACGTCCGATCACAGGTGAACAGTCAGCACACTCTCTCCTGACCAAGGTTCTCAGCTGCTGTGGACTTTATCCAGGCACTGGTTTCTTCCAAGAAGCAGCTTCCTGACCCATGCCTTTACTGGTTACCTTTTACCTCTATCTGAGGTCATGAATTGCAGGATCGCAAGCCAGATATGGTCCCAAATAAATTTCATTTGGCCTCACAACTTCTAAAAATTGGAAGATTTTACATAAAATTCCAAATACGTGACTTTGTTCGAAAAATCGGAAGGTCCAACTATGATCTCCCATGAGAACAATCAGCTGGAGCTGAGTAGGAACTGCCCCCTTGGATAGACACGCTCTCGCCATTGACCGCAGACCCCACCACTCCTTACTGTCTCAAAAGAATGCTTGTAGGCATTTGCATTTGGCAACCCTGGACTTCAGAACCAAATCCAGAGACTTGAACCTGGCATTCAAAACCTTTTGCAAACTGACCCCCAGTTTCTCTTTCCAACCAACCTAAATTCCCTGCTCTCTGTCCTTCTAGAGTGGACCTTCCCTGCAGGTTCATGTTAATTATACATCATCCAAAGGGTGTGCGCTGTCTTCCCACACCCCTAGTTACATTTGATTCTGCATCTTTGTTTTTCCTACTTGCTTGTGGCTTTACCGCTCAGTTGGAATCTGCACAAAAGGAGTGGAAACGCTGGCTTTTTTGGATCTCTGCACAGAGGAGCTGCTGTTGTCTGTTTCCTTGCTGCTAATCACGGTGGGGCCCATAGACCAGCCACTCCGGCACTGCCTGGGAGCTTGTTAGAAAGGCATAATCTCGGGCCCCACCCCACACGGCTAACTCTGATTTTTATTTTAACAAGATCTCCCAGGTGAACAGTATCACTTTAGAGTTTGAGAGGCCATGACCAAGTTGAGGAATTGCAAGTCAAAGCTAGGCTCAATGGCAGAACAGGGACTCACTCCTAAGCCCACCCCCGGTCCTTCCCCTGGGCATCTTCTCCCGTGACATGACAGATTCAGCCAGTGGCCACTCTCTGAAGAGGCCAGAGTGAAGGGCTCAGGGTCCCGGGATTGAAGGCCCGACTACCCTTCACATGATGAGTGCCACCCATGGGCCACATCACAGCCCTGCTCAGCCGCAGTGGGAGGGGGTTGAGTTAGCCATGGTGGGAAACATTCTGACATCAAAGATGGTCTTGGGCTCCGAGAGGCACTCAGGGACCCTCTGGGGTGCTGGAGATGGTCCGACACAAAGGATGGTATGTGCTATAGAGAAGAGCAAGAGAGCTCAACAAGACATGGGGCCACCACCACTGAGTAGTGGGATCATAGCATTGCAACACTGCCTCTCCCAAGGGAGGCACAGTTCGATCCTGCCAATCAATCCAATAATGATTTATCAGAGAAAACGCTACACGCCAGCCACTGATTCTAGGTGTGAGACAACAGACAAAAACCCCTACTGCCATGAGGCTTATCGACAAGGGTAAGGAAACAGACGGGAAAAGAAGACAAAAGAAGATGGGAGGATAGGATGTTTGTGCGCACGTGCCTGTGTGTTTTGAGGTGAGAGTTCCAATCATCTGAGCAATTAAATCTTAAAATGGGAGAGAGGAGAACTCAGTTCTGGGCTAAGCATTTTGCACAGATAAACTCATCCAATCCTCACAACAATCCTACGAGGTAGGGGGGGTACCACAGGATGGCCTCGAGGGTGGCCCCAGTGACCCCCGGTTCACTGCCCTGTGCAAATCCCTCCCCTGCAGTGGGAGCTGCACCTGGTTACTGGCTTTAGATAAAAAAAATATGGCAAAAGGGAGGTGCCTGGGTGGCTCAGTTGGTTAAGCATCTGCCTTCGGCTCAGGTCATGATCCCAGGGTCCTGGAATCAAGTCCCGCATTGGGCTCCCTGCCCACCGGGGAGCCTGCTTCTCCCTCTCCCTGCCCCCTGTTCCTGCTCTCTCTCTCTTTCAAATAAATAAATAAAATCTTTATTAAAAAATATGACAAAAGGAATGGGATGTCACATCAGAAACTAGGTAACAAAAATATTCTCTCCCACTCTCTCCCTCCCTCTCTTTGGCCTCACTCTGGGAGGAGCAAGCTGCGGGTTGTGAGTATCCTAGAGATCCATGTGGCAAAAGCCTGATGTGCCTGGCCAACAGCCAGCGAGAACCTGAAGCCACCAGCAGCTTCGTGAGTGTGAGTGAATCTGGAGGCAGACTCTCCCCAGGGGAGCCCCGAGAAGACCACAGCCCAGCCCGCACCTTGATTACACTCTTGTGAGAGATTCAGAGTACGAGGCACCCAATAGCAATGCTCATATTCCTTTTTTTAAATTTAAATTCAATTAGCCAACTTAGCCAAACTAAGTACATCATTAGTTTTTGATATAATGTTCAATGATTCATTAGTTGAGTATAACACCCAGTGTTCTCTTCTTGACCCACAGAAACCGTGACATTCAAAAAGTTGATTTTTAAGCCACTAAGCTTTGGGTAATTTTTTACACAGAAGGCAATACATTGGGACACCTGAATGGCTCAGTCGGTTAAGCGTCTGCCTCGGGTTCAGGTCATGATCCCGGAGTCCTGGGATCGAGTCCCGCATTGGGCTCCCTGCTCAGTGGGGAGTCTGCTTCTCCCTCTCCCTCTGTCCCTTTGCCCCACTTGTGCTCTCTCTCTCTCACAAATGAACAAATAAAATCTTTTTTTTTTAAGGCGATACATTATATAGGCAGGTACTATTATTACTTCCATTGCATAGATGATAAAACTGAAGCACAGAGAGATAAATTAACTTGCCCCAGGATATAGCGCAAGGAAGTGTCAAAGTCAGGATTTGAATCCAAGGAGTCTGGCTCCCAAGCCCATATGATTAAGCATCACCGGATGCTTCCACAAGCGATCGCATTTGATTAAAGTATCCATTTATACAACGGCTTCCCTGGCCGGACTGTGCCGTCCATGTCAAGTCTGTGTGCCTGGCACCTGGGCGGCACCCAGGACCCAGGAAGTGCTCGGCAAACATTGGCTGAGTGGAGCCGTGAGGTAGAAGTGAGCCATGCAGCCTGTCCAGGTGGCTGGGGCCTGGCACCAGAGAAGGGAAACACAGCAGAGGTGCGGAGAAAAGGTCCCCTAAGCCCCTATCAGCCCTAAGTCCCCTGCATGGAGATGGAACCCATTTTTTTTTTTTTTTTGCAGAGACACAACTCCAAGAAAAGCATGTTAGATTTGGCCCCAGCTTAATGTCCTTGATACGATCTCCTAATCTTTTTCAGGTGCATCTCACACTCAGGAATCTTTATTTGGCTTCCAAACAGCAAGCTGTCTCTTGTACTAAAAAATATGTGACTTCTATCTGTTTATCTTAAATAACCACTGAAAGATATGTTTATAACTTTTGGGAATGTCCTACAAGCCTTTTAAACAACATCTGCTATTGTGTGTACACTTTCAGAGATAAGTCTTTGGATTTTTTTTTAAGTAAACATCTAAGACGAAATTTTTTTTCTCGTTTTTTGCTGCAGTGTAAATGGGAACTCCTACCTCCCAAACACGTGGCTTTGTGCAGGAGGGTGGGAAAGTCCAGACGGCAGATGCAGGCCCGGGGCGGGGCGAGGGACAGGTAGAGCTGACCGCGGGGCTGGGTTTCTGGGGCCAGAGGGCTGGACGTGGAGGAGGTGCGCTGGGGGAGGCGGGAGGGGGAGCGGGGAGGGGCAGGCCAGGAGGCCTGTCCACCCAGCGGAGCAGATGGGTGTGACGCTGAGGGCTCATCCTTAGCCCTGGACTCAGTCCTCCCTCTGCCATCTAGTGCTGTGGGACTTGGTCTCTGAGCCTCAGTTTACCGATACCCTGAATGGAAGTCATAGTAGACACCAGGACAACACAAGAAGGGGTTTGCCCTGAATACTCTGTCTAAAAGCGGTGCCTTCTCAACATATTTTAGGTAACATGTTGACTTGACAATGACTACACCCCAGCTGAGAAGCAGTTAAAAGGACCTACTTGGGAGTAAGCCCATGTGTGGTCGTGAGCAGGGGGGTAAGAGGACCCCCCCTCCTCCTGTGCTAGGTCCCCCCCACCCCAAGGCTTGCCTTCTTCAGGGAATCTGGCTCCCTTGCTGGAGGTAAGTCAGGAAGACTTTTCTGGAAGCCTGCAGGCTCTATGGGACAGGTGCAAAAAAGGGAAGACTTTGGCACTGCCTGGGGGTGCTGAGTCCATTCCTAGTGGCTGGCAATTCCAGGAGAACCTAGAGGTGCATCATTTTTTTTTTTTTTTTTTTTTTTAGTAATGATCCTCTTATTGAGCAGTTTTAGGATTTAAGAAAAAGATTTGAGTGAAAAATATGAGTTCCCATATACACTTGCACAAACCCCAATATCCCCTATTTTTTAACATCTTAGACTAGAGGGGTACATGTGTTATAATTGATGAGCCAATATTAAAACATTATTGTCAACTAAACTCTGTAATTTACATTAAGACTCACTTTTTGTGTCGCACATTCTATGGGTTTTGACAAACGTATAATGACATGTATCCACCATTACAGTATCAGACAGAAAAATAACTCCACTGTCCTAAAAATCTCCTGTCTCCATCTATTCATCTCTCTCTTCCTCTCCCACCTCCATGCCACCCAACCCCGGACAATCATTGATCTTTGTGCCATCTCTGTAGTTTTGCTTTTTCCGGAATGTTACATAGTTAGAATCATATAGGATGTAGCCTTTTCAGATTGGCTTCTTGCACTTAGCAATATTTATTGAAGGTTCCTTCATGTCCTTTTGTGGCTTGAAAGTTCATTTCTTTTTATTGTTGAATAATATTCCATGGTCTGGATGTACTAGAGTCTGTTAATCTCTTCATCCATTAAAAGATATCTTGGTTGCTTCCAAATTTTGGCAATTATGAATAAAGCTACTATAAACATTTGTGCGCAGGTTCTTCTATGGATGTAAGTTTTCAACTCATTTAGGTAAACACTAAGGAACACAACTGCTAGATCATACGATAAACGTATATTTAATCTTGTAAGAAACTGCCAGACTGTCTTCCAAAGTAGTTTTACCATTTTATATTTCCACCAGAAACAAATGAGAGTTCCTGTTCTTCCACATCCTTACCAGCATTTGGTGTGGTCAGTATTTTGGATTTTGGCCATTCCCATAGGTATGTAGTTGTTTTAATTTGCAAATTCCTAATGAGCATCATAGGCATCATGTCAAAAAATGAAGTAAAAGGAAATAAGTAAAAATGGAATTTACCTATTTTAAAAGTCATGGTATACAATCACTGCTATATTTGGTATATGAATTTCACTGAGGATCTCAGGAGATACAAGGTTCAGGCCTCCTTGCCAGGAAAGCATGGCTTCTCTTAAGGAACAGCTTGCTCATTTTCATAATCAATCATTTGCCTTACCTTTTGCTTTGGCTACCCGGAAGCTCAAGAAGATCTCTAAAACGACACAGGACTTATGGTGGGATTTCTGTATACCAACCTTACCCCTCATTTTGTCTTACGATCCTACCCCTGTTTTTCCTTCCCTTTAGTTTCCTTATTTATTTGGAGCTGAGGAATGGAGGAAGGACGAAAATAATAAACTGGTATACACAAGCTTCGACTGTGTTGGACCACATCCTGAACTGGTTTGAGCTACCAGCTCCCTCCCTGAACCCCACCCAGAAGAGAGGAGGGGGCTCCTGACCCCAGCTTCCATCATAGAAACTGTGGGAATCCCACTGGGGACAGAAAGTGGTTGGGTCCCATTCTAAGAAAAGAATGTGTTGTAGTAGCAGAAGCCCCTGGGGCCACTGCTAGGTGACAGAAAATGAGAACTAACCATGAAAGAAATGAAATAAATAATAAAATGAGAGGAAAAATTATGTTTGGCATGGCTTGCCATGAGCTGTTTAACCCAATTTTGTACACCTGAGTGCCAACTAGCAAAAAAAAATGGAAAGGTTTACCAAGAATGATGAGATCATGCTAAACTCTAAAGCACGTTATGCACATCGGTTGTTACCATTACATACTGATTTGATCCTTATTTAAGCCCTGTAAGGTCAGCAGGACATGAATCAATATTCTCCTTCTGCTGACAAGAAAACTGAGACCCAAGATGTTTATACCGAAGAGGCCATTTAAACCTATCTATGGATTCAGGCTCAACTGCCTGACCCAGGATCCAGGAGAATAAAGGCTGGATGGGCCTGTTTTCCAGGAAAGGACAAGAGGAGAACTGAAAATCCACCTCAGACTCTAGTATCAAAGGTGAGTTGCTGCAAGAATCCGCTGTACTTACGCCATGACTTGGGGGATTTCTCCGCATTTTGTTTGTTGCTTGTGTTAATTGATGTTATGGGTTGAATTGTGTCTCCCCCCCACCGCCGCAAAGAAAAGATATGTTGAAGTCCTACCCTCAGTGCCTCAGAATGTAACTTTACTTGGAAATAGAATGGTTACAGATGTAATTAGTTAAATTAAGATGAGGTCATACTGGAGAAGGATGGGCCCTTCACTCCATATGACTGATGTCCATATAAAACGAGGAGGGAGACAGAGGGAAGAAGACCATGTGAAAGCACAGAGATGCAGGGAGAAGACTACATGAAGACGGAAACGGAGCCTGGAATGCTGCATCTCCAAGCCAAGGAATGGTGAAGATTGCCTGCCATCACCAGAAGCCAGGAGAAAGGCATGGAACGGATTCTCCCTCAGAGCTCTTGAAAGGAGCCAACTCTGTCAACATCTTGATTCCAGACTTCTAGCCTCAGAACTGTGAGAGAACAAATTTCTGTTGGTTTAATCCACCTGGTTTGTGGTACTTTGTTATGGCATCGCCAGGAAATCGATACAGTTGGGGTAGGCTGAACAGCTGTCACCAACACACCCAAGACATAGAGTGGCTCAAACACAACCCAAGTATACAGTAACCATCCAGGGCCAAGTTCCATGCTGGTGGACAGCTCTACTGTGCACAGTCGCTTGGGGATCCAGGCAAACAGAAGCTCTGCCAAGTGGTTTCCAAGGCTACCCTTGTCCTTGCCATTCTTGCCCACAGGAACAGAAAAAGAGGATGAGAGTTTTGATGGGTTAGACAGAAATGGCCATATCACTCCTTCTCCCATTCCACTGGGGAGGACTAGTCACATGGCTCTCTGTAGCTGCAATGGGGGGGTAGGAAATATGGTGCAGCTGGAGGACAGGTAGCGATCCACCCACAATGATTAAATTCAGCCTATTTTAAAAAGGGACTGAATGCTTATTTCCAGGAAGACTAAATACCTAGGGGCTAGGGAAACGGTGTCCAAATTTTCAGCCAGTCCTGAGCGTAATGAAATTGAAGAGATGGAGCAGGTCAAGGCTTCTAGGAAGAGAACAGAAAACCAGAACAAATCAAGGGTCAGAGGAAAACAAAAAGCATCTCATGAGGTTTGGCCATTAGGAAATCCATGGAAATGCCCATGATTTCACCCAAACATTCTAAGGGAACTTGAACAAGACTCTTCCCACTGCCCTTTGACTTTGCTGTGGGTCTAGCGTCTTATTTTCTGTCTCTTCCGCTTAATTTCCCCCACAGCCATTATCAGGTGAAGGACCCTCCCTCCTCCCCCCACTTCCCGGCCAACCTGAAAGTGTTCCCATGGGCTTCACCGCCATGAGCTGACATTCAAGAATAGGCCTGAGCCCCAAGCAGAGTCATGCTGCTTTCAGCATGGCGTGGCCAGAACTGAAATGTTGGGAGGACCCATGTAGAAAACAGGAGCAAAGAGATTCACCGGAGACTTGGCTTGTTTGTTGACTTGCTTGTTCATTTGCTCGAACCCTTGCTTTGGTGGCCAAGTGTCAAGAGGATAGGTTTGGGAGTCCAGATAGACTGGGTTTAAATCCCCTTGTGTGACCTTGAGCGAGTCATGCATCCTCCCTGGGGAACAATATCCTCTACAAAGCAGAGATGGCAACCAACTTATAGCACCACTGTGAAGAGTAAATGAAATAAAGTCCAGCCCGATAAATAGTTATCCTCCTTCTTCACCTCTCTCTCAATTTGGAATCAGCACAGCAGACCCCACAAATGTCTTCTGATAGCAAGGTATACTCAAGAGGAAAAAACAGAATCTACAGCACTTACCTGTGATGGAAAAGTACCTGGCTTACTTTAGGTTTTTGCTCATACCCTGCATCTGTAATGACCTCCCTACTCTTTTCCACCCACCAAAATTACTCTCATATTCCAAGGCCAAGGTCAGAGCTGGCTCTACTGTGAAACCTGCTCATATCTTCAAGTGGGATGTGAAGTTCCCAATGTGAATGGAAACACCCTGGGAGCAGAGTTTTTGTCCATCTTGTTCATGGCTATATCCCAGCCCTTGGGAGAGTGCCTAGCATACAGCAGGTGCTCAATTAATACCAGTTAGATAAATACCAGTTAGATAAATAAATTTAAATTAATTAAGCTTTCCCCTCTCTGGCACCTACAGCCCTCGTCCCACTAACACCATTCACTCATTCTCTCATCTGTCAACAAATATGGTCTGCCCATGGTGCAAGGCACTGTGGGAAATGCTAAGATAGCCAGGGAGACAGACTGACTCTGCAATCAATCAGAGGGCATCATACATGTACTACATATGTATATATAACTATAATAATGCCAGGTCATCATGTTGCTCAAGAGTCGTTCAGAGGCGAGAAAAGTTGCCTTCTGCTGGGATGGTGAGATGGAGAGAACACTATCAAATGGAGGACCCTGATTTTAACACACCTCCCCTGGCACACCTGGTTACTAATTTCCATGCCCAAGTCGTCCGATGGCCCAAAACTCACTAGAGGCAGACTCACCCCCTCATCTTCGGGGTCCCTCGCCCTCCGTTGAGGGTCCACCTTACTTCCTGTGCCTTGCACAGAAAAGTGGCTTGAATAGATGATGTTCCAGAATGCAGTTACGCTCGGGAGCCATTGTGCCGGCAGAGCATGTCTGACTTGCTGGAGGAAATGTGTGTGAATGTCTCCCTTTTAGAAGGGGAGTAAATCGGGGACCAGGGCTAGCTCAACGCAGGTCCTCATTTTTCCACTGAGTTAGTTGGAGGGCTTTTGCTCTGATTCTGCTCTCAGAGCTAGAGGCTGAATGTGGAGCCCTGACATTTGATTCCTTCAAGTATCGCTTTCTCATTTGCAATAAAAATACAGACATCCTCACTCTTCACTCTTAACTCTGCTGGGAGTACATGCACGGATAGCTATGGACCCAGGTATGTGGAGTCTTCCGAGAACAGGCTTTTACCCACAACCACTTGCCTGTTAACCTTCTTGTCAATGGCAAGTCATTTTGCAAAATCTGGTCTGGATCCATGTTAAACCAGCCATTGCCCCAGATGTACCTGGGCTAAGGGCCCCTCGTAAGGACAGGATCATCTGTAAAATAACATACCATTATAATAGGAATGAGACTCCTCAACCTAAGAATGTCTATCAATTTTCTTATCTCTAAAAATGTTAACCTTCACTAACCTTGCAAGCACTGTGTAATGAAAAGGCAAAGGCAGAGAAACCCAGGCCCAACCCAAGTCCTTCCTCTTCCAGAACACTGTTCTGACTTCTCTATCCCTCACCAGACTATCCTTTCTTGGAGTTTTTCTTTCATTAATGACCCATTTCAATGGTACATAATGTGCTTAGCACATGCTTGGGCCCAGTATTGTCGTTGTTACTACACACTCCATCCCTGAATATATTCTATCTTAAACTACGCTCTTCAAAGATCATGTGTAAACATCTTGTATTATCGAAACAATCCTAACCTTTGAGAACAAGAGCTTAGATCTATACCCCCTCTGGGTAGACCCCAAATGCTCAATAATATTATTTTCTATTTTTGTTTTTCAATTTTGAAACCACAAGAGTATATTCATGCAAGTTATCTCTAAGTATTAGAAGAAATATAGGAATTTTCCTCAAGTAGTCTATATATAAACCTATTTAATATATCCCTCCTGCTAAACAATAGTAAAGATTGCTGTACAGCGCTTATTTTTCCTTTTATTTCAGCTACACAAACTACTCCTTAAATCCTTTAACATGCATTAGCCCAGATAAATAGCCTTTACAAAGTCTTTTGCATTTAAATTAGCTGGTTTGGGGTACAATATTGTAGTAGGTACTTTAGTTTAATTCTGTTATGCTGACAGTTTTAGCATTATTTTAATTGTACTACCATAAAATAATTTTTCAGTCATATAAAAAAGATGAAGATTGGTAATAAAGATTACACATATTACTAAAAAAAAAAAGAAGAAAGTATAGGAGAACCCTCTGTAACAACTCACATCCGTGGCCCATATTGAAGGTATGGCTTTCATCTTCAAGATCTGATTCAACAAGGAAATGTGTTAAGCAGGATTCTTTTAAAAATTAAAATGATCCAGACTCAAGATAAAAGAATAATAGGTAAAGAATATACACAAAGAGCACCAAAAAAAAAAAAAAGAAGAAGCAGAGAACAATAGTATATCACTGTATAACAATTTATACAAGTATAAAAGTATATAACAAGTTATTTAGGTAGGGCTGTAGTTGTTTTGTGTGACTTATTTTTGTGTGTGGGTTTTTTTTGGAGAGAGAGAGAAAGAGAGGCAGAGAGAGAATCTTAAGCAGCCTCCACACCCAGCATGTGAGCCTGACGCAGGGCTCGACCTCACAACCCTGAGATCATGACCTGAGCCACCCAGGTGCCCCTGTGTGACTTGTTTTTAACAGAGAAAATTGTGTGGGAGGGGGGAGAAAGGTACACAGCATGCATGGTCTGACATAAAACAGAACCACTTAATCAGAATTGCCCTGAACTACCAGAATTCAAGAGTGATGTGGGAAATACAGAAAGGCAAACAGGTCCTCTGAAAAAAGGTAAAACCCTCAAGCGAATTGTTCCCCTTGAACTTGAAGAGACAGATAGAGAGTGGCATTGTGGGACTTGTCCTCCATGAGCAGGTGGGGCAAAGAAGACTGGCGAGTAGCTGTGCTCTCGCCCCACTGAGTCTGGAACAGAGGAAACAGTCAACAAGAAGAATTTAGGTTAAATGTCAGGATTAATTTCCTGACCATGTGAGTCGGTAAATGTTAAAGTGGTTGACCCACAGGTGTTAGAGACTCTCCTTCGGTGACACTCTCGGAAAGGGAAAATGAATGAAAGAGACACTTCCATCTTGAACAACTTAGGTGAACACTGCGTTGAAGCAGGATGTAACAGATGGCCTTTGAAACCTCAGGTACACATATATATGTGTCATTTTATATGTGTCTGGGGGGCAGACACTATTCCAGAAATAACTGCCACACACTTAAATTGTACTCTGCATCCGTGCACACTTCTCCCTGCCATGATGCTTGAAGTGGGTCTAGCAGCACCAACCAGCACCACCACAAACATAACATCTTTAGGAACAAACTCCGGATTAACCAAGCTCCACATGCACAGCAATGATGTTCTACAGCCATCAAAAAAGAGGGCCACCTTCTGTGCAATTTAGCAGGAACAAGCAGAAGCTGTACACGCCGGCCTGAGTCTGCCCATGTCGGGGGAGATGGGCAATCTTGGGTGGTGGGCGTGCACTGTGGCACCAGACAGACCTCCTAGCTTCTCTGACACAGTCCATGTTCCCTGTGAAATGGGATGTGAAATGGGCTGCCAACAAGAACTGTTGTAAGTTAGGGGCAGATATGATGACGGAAAATAACAGAGCTCTAAGGCAACGTGGGGAGTCATCACTGCTGAAGTGGGTTTCCCCGAAGGAACTCTCTGCTCGGTAAGGGGCTGCTGAGTTGCACTGAGCTGCGTGTTCGAGAGCCTGGCTGAAGGAAAGACAGCGTGAGTCATTGGTTTCCCGAATGCAGTCTGCTCTCTGGGGATCAGCCAATCTCAGGGAAACTGGGAGTCCCAGCGCTCTCTTTCAGAGGTACACACTCACAGCTTTCAGATAGAAGGTCCATTCAAACACCCTCCCCTGTTCAGCAATTGGCTGATCTCTTTTCAAAGAAAATGATTTCTGGATGGAACCTAGGCAGAGGTAACAATGAAATGCAGTAATGACCTGATTTTCCAGACAAAAAGATCACTTTTTCAGGAGGATGTGCAGCTGTGTTGGAGGTCATGTGATTCTTTATTATTATTATTATTATTATTATTATTAATGAAAATGCCCCCTTAGGGCCCTTCTAGTTTTAGATTTCCCATCTATGGAAATAGTACTAGAAAATGTTCTTTCCCTTCTCTCGTCATCTTCCCTAAGAAGCCCCTGTGGTCTGCCTGGTCCCCCAGACTTGGTACCAGGAAAGCAGGAGGGTGAGAGCAAATTCCCCAAAGTTGGGCAGAAAGGTGCGTGGGAGGCCATCAGTGAAATCAACTGTCCATGAAGGCAGAACAAGTACCATCAACATGGGAAAGAATCCACGGCTGGTGCTCACTGCCAGGTGACAGCTGATAGGTGATGAGCAATTATGGCATCTTTTTGCGCTTCTTTTTTTTTTTTTTCCCCCAGAGTGATGCAAATAAAGCAGAATGATTTGGTACACAAAACAAAAGATTCAGAGATAGGAGACCAGAGTTCTAATCCCGGGACTGCCATGAACCAACTTGGAGGCTTCGGCAAATCTTCTCTGGGCTTCAGTTTCCCCAACAACACATAAGAGATTGGGCCAGATCACTGAGGGCAGAGTCCCCTTGCATGCCCCCTCCAGCTGACCAACAGCAGCTACCCAGACACTACATGGAAAGGGATTCTGAGCTTGCTCTTTCCTGGCTCACTGGGAAAGAGTGCTGTGATCGATTAATGATGCCTGCCATGGGTGCAAATAACAGTTGTGAAATGCATGCTATGGATTTGCCATCCTTGAGGTGAACGAGTTCAGGGCCTCCCAAGATTGCATCCCACCAATGTAGGAATCTCTGAAGCCTTTATCAGGACCCAGCGAGAAACCATCCTCCCGTTTTTAGACTGACCTGATGGTTCTTATAGCTTTAACTGCCCACCCCACCCCCCGTCTCCAATCGCTTGCTCTAAAATGCCTTCCCCAGGCCTGCCCTGATTGTCCCCTGTCCCAGCACCCACCTCACTCTGTCGTTTAATATGGTGTGAGATGACACCCATCAAAGAGGTGAAGAGGAGTTAAAATATTTTTTTCAGAAAATCCAGAGTGACAAAGCCATATCACATGACTAAAGGTAGCTAATGTGTCATAAAGAGAAATGAGCCATTGAATCAGGAATTCTGGGCTGCAGCCCCAGATTTTCCATCTGCCTGAAGCCTCCAGGCACCCCTCTCCTCTGGAGGACCCAAAGCCCTCACATTTCCACCCTTGGTAGGTGATGTGTTCACCTGCCCCCTCTTCACTTTTTACTGCTCTCTGAGATTGTGACCACTCCTTGAACTTATTTCTGGGAACCAGAATGACCTTTGGACCTAGAACTTCAGAGCTAGAATGAAGCTCAGCCCTCCCCTTGGATAAGAAAACAAGACCTCAGGCAGAATGAGACTTCTCCCATGAACCTGAGACTGGGACCAAGTCACTGAGCATCTAGGCAAGGCCAGACATAGTGTCCCTCCCATGATCCCCCAGCCCCATCCCTGCCTTACCCTCTCCTCGCCTAGAGTGGTGGCTCCCATGGGCAAGAGACAGGCATCGTGCAAACAATAGTAAGATACCGTGCAACATGGGTCCCCTCCCCGGCCTGCCGTCACCCAGCTGGGCTCAACACACCTGCTGTCCCCTTTGTCAAGCCATCTCCAAACCCTCATCCACAAGACAGAATCACACATCCCCACTCCCTGCACTTTAATCATGCTTCCTTACTCTTCCATCACCTGGTGTATGTTAACTAAAGATCTGTCTCTCTCCCTACTGGCCTGCATCTCGTAGAAAGTCTCATTCATGTCGACCGTCCCCCTGTCCGCAGAGCCAAAAAGAGCAAGATCACATCTGCAAACCACTATGTCTTCCTCCTGATTAAAAATAAACACTAAGGGGTGCCTGGGTGGCTCAGTTCGTTAAGCGGCTGCCTTCAGCTCAGGTCATGATCCCAGGGTCCTGGGATCCAGCCCCACGTCGGGCTCCTTGTTCAGCAGGGAGCCTGCTTCTCCCTTGCCTGCCATTCCCCCTGCTTGTGCTTGCTTTCTGGCTCTCTCTGTGTCAAATAAATAAATAAAATCTTTAAAAAAAAATAAACACTAAAACTAAAACAGCAACGTGTATAGCGCTGGGCACTCTATCTCACTGGATTGCGTTACTATTTCCATGGAGCAATTGAGGCTTAGAGAATGAAGGGACTTGCCATGAGTCTCCCAGAAGAAAGAACTGAAGCTGGGAGCTGACCCCCCGCAATTTGGAGACCAGAGGCCCCTCTTAACCACTATGTTGGCTACCTCTACTGGAACCCTAACTGTGCCCACCCAGACAGGTGGTTGTGGGGAACCTCCTCCAGCTTGCTCTGGTGGGATTGATCTGTGCCCCTCTTTAGACTGTCCTTGGCCCACTGAATCCCAAATTCAAGGGCCAGAGAGACACAGGAGGTGATTCTTGCAGGAGCTGAAAGCTTCAGGACCTTCTGGTCCTCTTCCCACACTGCATTCTTCCCACAAAGAAGGGAGTCCTAAAGGACATGAACAAGCACGTTTCAGGACAACAGGGACCACACGATCCTCCCGAGAAATACAGGCTAAAGCTAGAAGATGCTTTGAAAAGGATTTAGATGAACTCAGGTCTGGCCGGCCTGCAGTGAGAGGTCAAGGCCAACAATGCCTCAACCAGCCTATGGCTCCCCATCTGTGCACCACATTCCCCCTGCCCAGAGCAGCTCCTGGAAGGGCACTTCTGTCATCCTTATGGGGCGGGAGGAGGCGAGGAGGAGGGACAGGCAGGTGCCCACTACCTGCTAGCTGCGGGGCTGGCATTCATGTACATCCTCAAAGTTAGGACCACCCCGCCAGGTGGGTGTGGCTGTCAGCCCATTTCACAGATGAGAAGCCTGGGGCTCAGAGCTGAAGTCACTTCCCCAGGAACTCCCCCAGAGGGAAAGAGGTGCTAGGGTAATACACCTGTTCTACCTGTTTGCAAAGAGGGGTCACTTTGGGGTGGGGTGGCATAATGGTTGAGCGATCTGGTGTGACAGGAATATGCCTATCCTAACTGTGCAAAAAATGATCATCCCTGCCTGGCTTCCCTCCTCCCGCCTCTCCCACCTGCCCTCTTCCTTCTATGACCTTGGCTATAGATGCACAGACAAGTGAGAAGCTTATCTTAGCAAAAGACGCCCCCGAACAGAGCCGCTGACCCTGGGGCCTTGCAGCAAGAGGAGCAAATGGGCCGCAGCGGCCAACACTCAAGGACGGGCAGCCAGTGGCCCGCCAGGACCAAGGAGGAGGTGAACTTGGAGCCAGCAGCCCGGCCAGGAGCTGCTGGAGCTGCCACACGCCCGAGTGAAGTTAATAAAGTTGCATCCTAATAGTCTATGAGGTCTCCTGGGCTTACGTTCCCGAAGGGCCCAGGCATCAGGATGTGCTTTGTTCATTTATTTTGGCAAGTTTCGCTCTGCATGCTTCTCGCTGCACTTCCTCGTCTGTTTTGCAAGCTTAATAAAGTCTTCGTAATGAGGCTTCCCTTCAGTGAGGCTGTGCAGAAGCCACTGAGAAATGGGGCAAAAGTGACAGGTTTTTTTCTTTTGCCTTTTTTTTTTTTTTAAGAATTACTGTGTTTGCAAGAAAGGGAAGAACTAATGAGCTTCTACTCCATTTAGAGGCGACCTTCCCCTTTTCGATGCCGTGCCACTCCTCGGGGCACCCCATTTCTACTTAATTATTTCCAGGTTGGGTTTTCACACGGTCACTCTCAGGAAACGGGGTTCAGGGGAGTAAAGACACATCATTCCCAATGGTTGAGCAGAGGTTCCCCGACACCCACTCTGGGGTAAAACTTCCACATGGCTCCTTCTGTGTGGCCTGCCCCGTCGAGATGCTGACAGAAGCGCAAGAGGAAGACAGGAGGGCGCCTGGGTGGCTCAGTTGGTTAAGTGACTGCCTTCGGCTCAGGTCATGATCCTGGAGTCCCTGGATCGAGTCCCGCATCGGGCTCCCTGCTCGGCAGGGAGTCTGCTTCTCCCTCTGACCCTCCCCCCTCTCATGTGCTCTCTCTCTCTCATTCTCTCTCTCTCAAATAAATAAATAAAATCTTTAAAAAAAAAAAAAAGAGGAAGACAGGAGGCAGAGGCGGAGGCCTTAGGATGGCTCTCCCGGGGGCGGGGGGCGGGGGACGGGGGAGGTCTGTGTACCTGAGGGGACAGCACACAATGGTATACGCATAAGACTGGATTGATGATACCGTTGGTAAGGACGGCCGCACCTCATGGCCTGGATAGGACTCTGGCTGGGGCCAAGGTTTCTCGGAGAAAGCTGCCTCAAAGAGGGTCTTGACTTTCTTTGGTCTTAAAAGAAAAGGGAAAAGAATGAGACCTACTATTTGCTAAACATTGTGCCAGGCACATTACCTCATCCGCCCGTCTTATGAGGTGAGGTGTGATATTTTACAGGTGAGGTAAACAAAGCCCAGAGAGGGTAAACAACCTGCCCAAGGTCCCACAGCAAAGTCAGCGCTTAAACCCACAGCTATCTGACTCCGAAGCCAATGCTTTGCCATTCTTCCTTGCAGCCCCTAGAAAGTATAGGACCTGGAGTAGCAAGAGAGATTTAGAAAGAAGTTCAAAGACAGAGAGAAGATTATTAAAAAAAAAAAAAAACACCTTGAAAAGCAAATGAATGCTCAGTCTGTAAAGATGAAGGTCAGAGTGCCTGCAAACCAACTGTAAATTCTAGAAGGAAAACCCAACTGAAGCTCAAAGATTTCTCCCATGAAAGGGAGCTCTACTTTACCTATCGTGTTAATATCCTCAGATTGTCATAACAAATAATCACAACTGAGGGGTTAAAATAACAGAAATGTATTTTCTCACAGTTCTGGAGGGTGGCGTCTGAAATCAAGGTGTCCGAAGGGCCACACCCCCTCCGAAGCCTCGAGGGGACCATCCTTCCCTGCCTCTTCCAGCTTCCAGTGGCTGCTGGTGCTGCAAGGCTCGTGGCCACATCCCTCCAAGCTCTGCCTCCATCTTCACGTGGCCTTCTCCTCCTGTCTCCTCATGATCTGTCTCTTATCAGGACACTGGTCTTTGGACTTAGGACCCACTCTAACCCAGGATAATCTCATCCTACAATCATACCTTAAGTACATCTGCAAAGGCCCTGTTGCCAAACACATCACATTCACAGCTACCAGGGTTTAGGACTTGGACACATCTTTGGGGAACATGCAGTTTAACCCACCGCACCTGCCATGTTGAAAAGTTAATTGCACCCGTATCATCCAAGTGACTGTACAGCAACCAGACCTATAAAACAGTTTCAGAAGGGATTAATGACCTCTCAGAGGAGGGCAGGGACCTCTTCCACCTCAGTGGGAAGCAGAACATGAATGGACAAGTCTCACCCATGGGTGCTGGGCATTCTTTTCCTTCCAACCTTTGTAATGTCTTGCAGATGTATATTTTTGAGGCAGCTTAGCAGGAAAGGTACAGAGAGGAAAGAGCTTCAGAGTCAGATGAACCTCTAGTCCGCCACCAACTAGCTCTGTGACCTTGCGTGAGTCATCTGTCTGTTCTAGCGTCAGTTCTCCATCTATAACAGGCAGGGGAGGGCAGGGAATAACAGTGCCTATCTCACCAGGGCATCATAAAGATTGACAAGGTAATCCATGCAAGCTTCCATCATCGTGCCCGGTGCGTGTTAGCTAATATATTTCCCTGATCTCTGTTCTGTACAATCCTGCAGCCCCAGCACCTAGCATGGAGCTCTGCCTGTCAGGAGCAGCGTCCGATGATGGCTGGAGAATGCACATATCGATAGTGTCAGCAGGAGTTCCAGCATCCCGGAGGTACGGGTTAGTTTGCTATGGGCTGGTTTCTCAAGCTCCTTTGCTTCCCACTTCTTGAGCAACTTCCAATACGACAGGGACTGGAAAGCATAGAAATACATTTCCCAGAGTCCTTTACAGCTGGCGTGCTCGATGCGAGGGGGCTCCCCCAGGGTTCGGAAGGCAGGCATGCAATGGAGTCTCCTTTGGACATTTTTTCTCTCCCCCTCCCCGTCTCGCCTGCCAACAAGAAAAATCATGACGAGCGAGGAATTTCTTCAGCAGCATTCCAGCATCCCCTTTTCAGGTTTCTGGGGCTCAAGAGACACGTGGGGTGGCGGAGGCAGCCCCCTGAGTCCAGCTTCCTGATTCTTGGATCACAGTGACTCCGTGGTGGCCTCCGATGCTGTCGCTCCCCTGGGGATGAGTTGTGCAGAGCCGTATTCTGGGACTTGATCCTGGAGGCCCAGGCTAGACCCTATCTACTCCCCCTACCCTTGCAATACTTTTGTAAGCATCTAATTCACTCTACTAGGTTTCTTCCCACTCAGATCATCAGTATGTCTATCTCTTCACTAATACCACATTGCCTTGATTCCTGTAGACTTACAGTAAATCCTGAAATTGAGTTACGGGAGTTCTCTAACTTCCTTTTGCTTTTTTTAAAAATTGTTAGGCTAGGGGCACCTGGGTGGCTCAGTCGGTTAAGCGTCTGCCTTCTAGCTCAGTCAGGTCATGATCTCAGGGTCCTGGGATCGAGGCCCCCCCAATCCACCCCCCCCGCCCCCCGGTATGGGAGTCCCTGCTCAGTGGGGAGTCTGCTTCTTCCTCTCCCTCTATCCCTCCCCCCTGTTCATGCTCTCTCTCTCTCTCAAATAAATAAAATCTTTAAAAAAATAAAATAAAAATGGTTAGGCTTAGTATGGGTGCTTTGCTATCCCACATAAATTTTTGAGTCATCTGGTCAATTTCTACAAAAAAAAAAAAAAAAATTGTGCCGGCATTTGGGGATTCTATTGACTCTTGCTTAAAATATCAAGAGTTGATTTTATTGTCCACTCCCCACCCAGACTGACGAAGGCTCCTCCCTGCCCCGCACTTCTGCACTACCCACCACCCCCCACTCCTGTGAGTCCCCAAACTACTAACAAACACTGGAGCCCTATTAGCCTCGTCTCAAGTCCTGGGCTTTTGGCTCCAATGGGCAGCTGCTGAAATTCTCCTCGAAGTTTATTCTCGGTGATGCATGCCTCCTTCCCTGTTCCCCTCTCGCATTGCCTGACACTCCATTTTTCTTCCCCCACCTGGCATCCCCTCCTCCCCCAACCCCCTCCTGCCACCCACCACCTCAGCGCAAAGTTAAAGGGCCTTTAAATCTACATGCAGATTTATTTTTGTCCAAGGAAGTGCAGCTCTATCCATTTCCCTCCTTGGCCTCTCCCTCCACCCCACCCACTGCACCTCCAGCCTGCCTCTCCGCCCCAATACACAAAGCCACAAACACTCTTCCCAGGGCTAGAGAAAGAGATGGCGCAAATCCTTCCTATTTCTGGCCTCCAGATTGCAGGCTTCTGCAGATGGGGAAATATAAGGTGTGAGGCCCCAGAAAGTTCATAAACTTTTATGCAGATTGGTTTTAGTCTGGTTTAAATTAGGCAACAAAATAGAATTTCCAGATGTTCTATTTGGAATTAACTTGGCTACAGAGAAAAGGCTACTAGGAGGAGGGGTTGGTAATAGTGTTATTTTTACATTCCAGAAAGGGAGTCACCAAAAGCATCTGGACTGGATTAGAAGAGAGGAACCTGCTGGTTGGCACATTAGGAGTGCTGCTCTCATTTATTCTGCCTGAGGACATGCAAAGGTGCAATGCAACATTCTCAAGCCCCTGGGAAGAGAAAGGGCCAGCGACGTGGAGTTTTGTCCCAGGGGCCAGCTAAAAGCAGTGAGGATGTGGGTCAGACACGAGGAACTCTGAATGTTCGGCTAGTGGTTCTCAAATTTAAGGGTATGTATGCATCCCCTGAGGATCTCGTTCAATGCAGATCCTGAGCGATGGATAACGCTGGGGAGCACGTCGTTGTGGAACAAGGACCTGGGTGGCCAGATGGAGCTAGGAAAGAAATTCCCATCAGACCAAGTGTTTATGAAGGACCTACCATGGATCGGACACGTCTCCGAGGCTAGAGGGGTGGGAGAGGCAAGAGGGAGCAAGTAAAAGTCAGGCGTCATCATACTCTCTAGTGAGAGTAAAGTATAGACGAACAACTAAAGCAACATTTGGTCAATGGGGTCCTCAACATATGACTTGGGGTTTTATAGGGACCCTGGAGAGGGAGTGGCTAATTCCATGGGAACTAGAAGAGACATCAAACCAGGTCTTGGGGAAGATGATGCATCAGGGAAGAGAGGGAAGGGCATTTCCTGTGAAAGGCACAGTATGTGCAAAGTCCCAGGAAATGTTTAGGAAGTGGTGAACTGGGGGGGGGGGGGGGGGGTGGCGGTGATGGGTGCATATGGTGGATGAGAGAAGGATTAGCCAGGGTTAACCAGACTGGGAAGTCCTGGGAGCCTGGTGAAGGAGTTTGGAGCTGGAGTAAAAAGAATAAGCAGGCATATTAAGTAAGAGCAATAGTGGCTTGGATGTATGTCAAGGGTGATTATTGCAGAGGAGTGAATGAGAAGCCTTCTCACTGTTTTAAATGAGATAAGGGGACCATCTGCCTGGTTGGCTTGGACATTAGCCAACACGAAGGCAAGAAGTTAGACTCGGAGCACTGCCTCTGCTTCCCTCTTTCCTGTTGAGTTCAAGGCCAATTAGCCTCATGGGTTCACAGGTAGACTCAAGGGTCCAGAAACAGAATAGAAAGGCAGGTGTCTGGGACTATGAAACATAAGCAGAGAAGGAAGAAAAGAAGGGATCTCGAGGTCAGCTGGGCACTTTCATTCATTCAACAAACCTGAGCTATGCACCTGGGCAGGGTCCTGGGTGTCCTCTGGGCAATAGTCCATGTAAAGGTGAGGACAGTATAGCAAAATCCATGCCTCAGTGGAGGGGGTCCAGGTACTGGGAAGCTTCAGGGGTACACCTGTGCCAGCCTGGGCTGGTAGACAGAGAATGGGGTCAGGTGGAGGTGGTCCCTTGGTTGAAGATTGAAGGGTAGGTAGGATTTAGCCAGACAAAGAAGAGGAAGAACAATCCAGGCCACTGGTGCAGATGAAAGCACCGAGTGTAGGGGACTGTAGTCCCATTCAGCATGGAAGGGCCAATGAGACTGAAGATGGCTTAGGGCCTGGTGGAGATGAGTTTTGGGCCGAAGCTAGACCTTCAAGTGTCGGGAGTCAGAGTGTTCACACTGGACAAGACCATCCCCCAGTCCCAGCCAGTGGGAATTGAATATAACACCAGTGGATCCAACAAGAGAGCCTAGAAGCTGCTTGTGCCAAGACCATGTGGGCCCATCTGCACAACCCAGGCCAGGCTATGGTGAGATCCAGGCTGGGCCAGGATCGTGCCAACCACCTTTCAGTGACCACTTTGAGTGGATGGGGGAGGTCAGGACCTGCTCAGAGGCCACGGAGATCACATATCAAGGATGGGGGATGAGGAGTCTGACCAGATTTCGAGGGTGGGGTATTCCCTCTACACTAACCGGGAAGGAGTCTTGCTACAATTGGACTTAGTAGGCCAAAGACGGGGCCCGAGGACAAGGCCTAGTCAAAAAGACGGCTCAAGGAGCCTGACTAAAGTCTGGTCAAGGGAAGGGTCTTTGCCATTATATGTGAAGGAGGATCTGTCCAACAGAACATGAGGTTTCCTCACTGTTGGCGGGAACATGACCAGGGGGGCCTGTGTTTTCAGGTGCTCTGGAGCATTTCATTGCTTGGGGCCGTTAATTGAGTGGCCCTCTCTATGCCAAACGCATGCACCATGCTGCATGGCAGTCCCATCCAGCTTCAGAGGAACCAGCCCGGTCATCATGTCCTCTCCTGAAACCTCCTAGATGCCTCCAAGGAGCAGAGCTCCCAAGAGAAGCAGCACCAGTACCCCAGCCTCTCCCTTCCGTCTGCTGCCACTCCACGTGGCATGTCCCATCTGTGGGGGACAGTGTCAAACATGCGCCAAGTGAAGGATCGGGGCTCTGGTGGTCTGATAGGCCAGGCCAGAATTTCTGTCCGCCACTCAATGAAGCACTTTAACACAAATCACACAACAATGACATCCACCATTGATTGACCACTATGTACCCAGTGCTTACAAACAGTATCGCACTGGATCTTTAAAACCATCTTATAAGAAAGTGATCACTACCACTGTTTAAAGAAACTGGGGTCTAAGGGTGCAAAACAATGTGGCCGAGTCACAAAGCTGGGTTCACACCTGGGTCAGTCCAACAATAAATTCTCAACCTCATTTACAGATGCTGTGACCTCAGCCCTCACAAGTCTACAGTTGGTGTTACTACCCTCCTTTTCGTGGTTGACAACACTGAGGCTCTCAGAGGTGAAATAACCAGCCCCAGTTCACCGAGCTCTTCCTCCTGTGTCTCTGTGGCCGGTACGCTGAGTCCTCTGCCTCTCTGGCATCAGAGAGAAGGGACATTGAGAAATGACCATTTGGGAACACCGACCAGGGATCTATGTCATTGCATGTTACGGTTTGTCCTAGCACGGTGGTCCAAGGCACCAGCAGGCCTGCACAGCGCCACCTTCTGGGGGTCCCAAGGTGTTGACCCAGAGGTCCACCATCTGAGTTTGGCATCCGTGCGGTATTAACTGGGGCCACCCAGCCGGGCCTGAGCGTGGTATGTGTGTCAGGGCCATTAAAGGAGACCAGAGTGGCGCTGAGACCGGCAGAACAGAAGGTCCCCAGCACATTGTGGAATGATGGAGCACAGATGGGGACGCGGGAACCAAATGTCATTACGGAACAGTCTCCCTGACGGAGGTCCACCCCCAAGCCATACTGTTGCCTGCCTGAGTCAACGCCCAGAACCTTCTCTGCTTCCCCATTGCCTGCAGACAACATCAGAATGCCTTGGCATGACATTTAAGACTCCCACCCACCAACACACTCACACACTCTCTCTCTCTCTCTCTCTCTCTCTCTCTCTCACACACACACACACATTTAATGTTCCCATTTAATATTGATTGGTTGTTAATCCCTAAATATACCTCATGCTTCCCTACTTATGGGCCTTTGCTTGTGCTGCTTCCCAAGCAGGAATTCTCCTCTCTCTTCCTCTTCTTGCTGAAAACCTGCTCATTCTGCCATCCCGAGCACCCCATCCTCATAGCTATATCCCCTCATTTGGAACAAATCCTTCTTCTCCCACCCCTTCCAGAGAACACTACTCACACTTCATTTCTGAATTTCTGAATTTCACATGCAGGCCTGACATTCTATATCCTGAGGACGGGATCGTTTCTCCTCATTTAGGGAGAAAAGACAGAGCAAAGTTCATCTCCGTGGCCCTCTGTGCTAATCACTGTCCCTGGCGGACAGTGGCAAGCTTATTAATGTTTGTTGAATTTGAATCACAGTGTATTCAAAATGCATATTCACTGCCTGGCCACATGCATCCCAGGCTGATGGCAGTTCAAGGACTGATTCATTGCCAGTGGAGGCCCGGAGGCCGTCTGGCAGGCAGATCCCCAGCCACATGACGTGCTCTGGGAGTGAGTCCTTAGCCACTTGCTAGCAAAACAGAGGTTATCTGTAAGCAGTGGTATACTGGTAAAAGTTGAACAACCAGTTCTCCAGGGAAAAGAAAGCCCTGGTCTGTATCATTCGCTAATCTCTATGGTGTAAACTCGGTCACCTTAGCTGGTTTCAAGATACCACCGAGATCTTCCATTGTCTTCATCTTATTCTAAGATCCTCCACTATCCTATTCAACATCGTCATTATCAATAGCTTTCAATAGCCTCCAGTCTCTTAACCTTGTCTTATTCCCTCCCCTCGATACAGCCGGCTGGGGTGAACTTTTTAACACACAGTCCAATCATGGCATTCCCTGGGTTTGAGACTTTCAGTGCCTCTCCACTTTTAAGATGAAGTCCAAAGTCATTGCCACCACTCACAAGACCAGCTGTGATTTTGCCCCTGCCTGTCTCTCCAGCTTCATGGGGAACCACTCCTGGCTTAGCCACACTTATCGGCTGCTGAGTCTTTGAGCCAAGCTTCTCTTTGACTGCAGATTTTGGCTCACATTTCCCTCTGTCTGCTACCCTCTTCCTCCTCCACTGTCTTCTTCCAGCCTCAGCTCAAAGCCCTCTCCCTCAGAGATAATGTCAGTCCCCACCCATCGCCCCTCTTATCGCCTACTGCAGATCCCAGATTTTTAATTTGTAGCACTGGTCCTATTGGTAATCATACATTCATTTGTACAGTCATGTGTTTCAGATGAGCTCCCCCACTGGCCTGTAAGCTCATGAAGAACAGAGACCATGCCAGTGTCCCTCACTGTTGGATATTCAGCATTTCTCCCAGAGCCAAGCACATGGTAGAAAATAAATATTTGTTAGCTGAATTAGTTAATGGTCTACAAGCTCAGAGAGATAAGCAAAATCTTTACGGATGGCTGTGCCCAGCACGGGGAAAAGGTATCGCCTTTCAGGAAAGACAAGGAACCCCAGAGAGAAAACTAAAACCCAGTAGGCTGGCATGAGACCAAAAAGATTGGCCACGTTGTCTTTCTCTACATCTAGGGCTTCACTGCCTTGAACTTGGACTTTGAGGAATCGAGGAGTCTAGACGTATTTCCTGGGTGGTGGGCGCTAAGGAGGCATGCACCCATGAAGACGATTACACCTATAAGCCAGGTCCTCTGAAGTTTATTCCTCAGACCTGCAAACAGTGCATGGATTTAAATTGGCTACGTGGAAATTACAGAGCCTTGAACCTCGAACCTTCTGACCTTATTATGGGATCAGGAAAGGAAGGTATTTTCTAAGTTTGGGCCTAAGAATGAAAGGAGTAGCAGTGCCTCCTAAACCAAAGTGGTGCTGATAGGAATTAGCAGGAGAATTCGAGGACATGCTGAGTCCCAGAGGCTGGGACGAGGGACAGAGCTCTTGGCGCCTCCACAGACACCTGCATGGAGAGAGTCCCTCCATGGGCAACGGGGGAGCATCTGGCCATGGTTTTTAGGAAGCATGGCAGGAAATGTCTTTACGTTACTGTGGCCTATGGTTTCTGATCCTTCACTTTAAGGGCTGCTATCTGTGAGAGCTACTGCGTTCAGGTCTGGCCAACCTTAAGGTGCCAAATGTAGACAAAAGAGCCTCAGGGCAATGGCTCCTGAAGGAATTATGCATTGGCCTCATCAGGGTGGCTGGACCGTTCCCAGAAACCAGGACACAGTGATGGCAAGGCGAAGGTGGACATGGGTGGGGATGGGCAGTGGCAGGCAGACAGACTGGACCCTGTGGTTCCACCAGGACTCAGAGGAGCACCGACCCCAGCCACCAACCCCCGACCCCGTATCGTGCTGCCCCAGCTTACCCCTGGTCAGAGGAGGTGGGCTTCTTGGCTTCGGGTCAGCCTGTCAGTTTCTGCTAAGAGGCAAAGCCAAAAGGGAGCCCATACCTTCCCAGAAGGCTGCCTGGGGTGTCCTGCCTGCCACATGGACACTGATCAGCTCCTCTCCCTCTTCCAAATCACCTCACTCATCCAGTGCCCAGCCTGTGCCCACCCCCTCGATGACACCTACCTGACATCTCAGCCCACCTGCCTTAAAGTCTATGCCACATAATTCTGCAATGCGGACCATTCTGGATCTTTCTCCAGTTGGATCACCTCCATGTAGGATGTGTGGAGAACAAGTAAGAAATTCTACTTGTGTTTATTCTGTGTCTAAAAAGTAGCACAAATTTACAAGTACAGAATTCAGGATTTCACATCCGTTGCCCTCGCTGGGTCCTTAAGTCAGAGTCTCATATGTCACGTGGTAGGTGGGGAATTTAGAGGGGACTGTGGCTGGTCTATAGTATGATGGGGATGACAGTGGCCTCCTCACTCCTCTGACTGTTTCAGCATCTCGTGATGTGTACAGTCTGTATGGGAGTTATGGATTACATTAACTTAAGTAGTAGAATGTTTACAACACTTTGTAATCTGATGTGGAGTGAACATGAAAATCTTTTGTACCGTACAAGGACTGTAGGTTTTCTCATGGCAAACTATTTTTTAAAAGGTGATCAATTTTGGGTGCCTGGGTGGCTCAAGTCGGTAAAGCATCTGACTCTTGATTCTGGCTCAAGTCATGATCTCAGGGGCATGGGATCGAGCCCTGGGTTGGGCTCTGCACTCAGCAAGGAATCTGCTTGAGATTCTCTCTCTCCCTTTCCATGTGCCCCTCTCCCTGCTTGTGTTCGCTTTCTCTCTCTCTAATAAATAAAAAAATCATTTTTATTTTTTTTTTGAAGGTTTTATTTATTTATTTGACAGAGAGAAACACAGCAAGAGAGGGAACACAAGCAGGGGGAGTGGGAGAGGGAGAAGCAGGCTTCCCGCCGAGCAGGGAGCCCGATGCGGGGCTCGATCCCAGGACCCTGGGACTATGACCTGAGCCAAAGGCAGATGCTTAACAACTGAGCCACCCAGGTGCCCCTAAATAAATCTTTTTTAAAAAGGTGATCAATTTTAAGATGAATTATACATTTTTCTTGTACAAAAAAATATGTGTTCTAAATTCACTGGAGTTTTCTGTGATGAAACTAGCTATTGTAGTATAACAGCTGAAATATTCTTAGTTTTTTAAAAACATATCCTTTCCAGGTAAAAGTCATATTTTAAACAAGTGATAAATAATTGTTTTGCCAAAGTCTAGTGTGCTATAGCAAAGTACCTTGAGCATGGATGTTTGAAAATGTTTCCATCATTGTGGGATTTTGTTCTGAGATAACATATGTAATACCTTTTCTTGAAAAAGCCCTCATATCTGCACACTTTAAAAACTTGGAAACAATTCCTAACCTATTTAAAAATATTCCCAAAGAGGAGCGTCAGTGGATCTTGAACCCATTTGTTAAAAATATAACTTTTGATTAGCTTACAAGAATTGACATTAAGGAAGATGGAAACTGACTAGCTGACTAGATGAATTTCGATAAAAACCTTTGTGTAATTGCTGGGTGGAATTTTTTTTTAAATGAGCATCTTGATTGAGTAAGCACAGCCAGCATTGCATTTCTTCCATTTGGATCTCTGTGTCTTTGTAAAGATTCTTTTTTTTCAGCCCTGACAACCATTAAAACTAAGCATTAAAAAATAAATAAGTAAAATAAAACTGAACCAGAACTTTGAATCCAATGGTCTATTATAAAGGTTTAAACCAACATGAAAACATATTCCAATATATTTTTCTAAAGCTCATGGCAATTTTGAGTGAAGACAAAAAGTCTTCTTTGCCGCTAACAAAATTAATTTTTTAAAAAACAGGAAGTATTACTTAATATACCTTTAGTTCATCCACTTGTTCTTCCCATAGTAGTTTCTTTTGTTTTCCTTTGTATTCCTCTTTTTATATTTAGTTCCTTTGGTCCTACTGATGAAATCAAATATCTTAACATTTTAAAGTGCCACTTGCTTTATTTTTAGCACGCTTACTCGTTTCTTTGGTGCATGTTTTATCCTGACTATAACACTGGTACAGAAAGAGGTGCATCTGGTTGATAAAGTGATCATAACGGGGAACTGAGGATGTATGAACAAAAGTGCATGGTGTTCGCTCCTGATTCATGTGAGTGCCTCGATGCATGGACGGACGGACGGAAGGCTCCGTCGGGACAAGGGAAATAACATAATCCTCCCACGGCTTCTCTATCCCACCCAATACCTGGCCATGGCTGCCCAGGAAACATTTGTTGAGTGGAGGGATGACAGAGTAGTAGTGGACAGGAAAGGATGAATATAGTAGTTGGGGAGGCTGGGGAAAATGCTGTCCCTCCTTGGGAATTCCACTGGCCAGGGAGCCTGAAGACCCGCACTCAAATCATAGCTTCGCCACCAATTTGTTTAATGGCCTTGTGAAGGATATTACCAGGTCTTTTCCTCCTTCACTACAAAATTAAGTTTCCCAAACTTCAGGCATTTATGTGCCAACAGGATTTTTGCCATTTCCTCAAAATTAAACCTAGTACTTCTTTTTTAATAACTCACTTTTCTACCCTCTTCATCCTAAAACAGTAGCCTGAAATCAGGTACAGATAAAATAGTAATTTCTGTCTACTGCATATTAAAATAAAAATGTAACTATTAAGGGGCACCTGGGTGGCTCAGTCGTTAAGCGTCTGCCTTCAGCTCAGGTCATGGTCCCAGGGTCCGGGGATCGAGCCCCGCATCGGGCTCCCTGCTCAGCGGGAAGCCTGCTTCTCCCTCTCCCACTCCCCTGCTTGTGTTCCCTCTCTCACTGTGTCTCTCTGTCGAATAAATAAATAAAAATCTTTAAAAACATGTAACTATTAAAAAACAAAATGCTTATATTCTTGTTAGCAGGAGTCTATGCACCACTCTTTGGGAAACACAGGGCCAGATGGTATTTCTAAGGTCCATTCAGCTCTAAGCCCCGTGAGTCCATAATTCTATGAATGGGATGAGCCCTCTGATTTCCTGGGAGCTCTCCAAGTCTGGGTGCCAGCTTTGGGATTCGGGCTTTAACTTCATTTCCTCAATTCGGAAGACACTTCCTGCTTTCCATCTGGAGCGTGACCTCAGACAAAGTTTTGGGGATAAAAGTGGGATCATTTTTATTTCAAACGGGAGAAGCTCCGTCTCAGTATCGACCACTCCAAGCCAGAGAAATATGATACTCTATGCATGAATCTGATGATTTTTTTTTCTTAAATTGCAAGCTTTTAGCTCAAAGCTTCCTTTCCACCCATAAGCACAGAAGTGGCAGTCCGAATTGTATTGTCCAGACTGTGGAATTTATACACTCAGTGATGAAGGGACGGGACCCCATGATTCGAATTGGGGGACTGGTTTCTGAGCCTGGTCTATCAAGAACTTTCTAGCAGTGTCACTGCGGGCAAGATGCCTAAACCACCTCAGGCATAAATGGAGCTGTGACTGCTCCCTTCCCTCCCATGCATGAAGGATGGAGACAAATAGGACCACTCTCACGCGTGTGCACATTGTCACTGTTATTCATTCAACAAACACTGTAGGGGTCACCTCTGCTCCAGGCCCTGTGCTGAGCATGGGGGATACAGCAGTAACCAAAATAAAGCACTCTGTCCTCATGGACCTTACATTCTACTGGCAGGAGACAGACAATGAAGATAATACATCGTCACACAGCGTGGGATATGAGGAGGTGGAAAAAAATCAAGCTGGGTCAGGGAGTTAGGGACTTTCCAAGAGTCAGAGACCCTTTCCTCCCAGGACTGCAAGTCCCCTCCATACCCTTCCTACCAGCACCCCTTCCTTCCCTCTCACCCCCCATGGGTCAGGTGCCATTACTCAGGTCGCGACTAGTAGTGTGGACCACCCACCAGTCCCCAGACCCAGACGGGGTGATGTTTCCCATCTGGTCCTTGTCAGACAAGCTCTTGGCCTGGCCCTGGACTAAGTAAAGATAGAGCTGGAATTTCAGATCCAAGGAAGAAGTCCAAGCAGCCCTCTTATTAGACCTTGGGTAAGCCATTCAACTTCTCTGGAATGTCGGGGCTCCTTTTCTGTGAAATAGAGAGGTGAAACTAGGTTATTTCTAAAGGCCCTTCTAGTACTAAAATGCCTCAGGGATAATTCTATCAACAGCAAATAAGAATGCAAACTGTATTAAGAGAAATGGATTGTACCCAGAAAACCATAATGATGTCCCTAAGATCATATAAATGACATTCACTCTGAAATGGGGACTGAAAATTGAAATTGACGTGGACCCCAAAGCTATCACTGATCTAAGTGATCCTGGGAAAATATGCACTCTAGAACATACAACCCTAACAACACTGATTGCCTATTAGCTGCCAAGCACTGCGCTAGACACTCATTTAATGGTCTCCATGTTCTGATGAGAGCTGGCCTAGACTTTCACAGCACTTCATGCAAGATGAAGTGCCTAGTAGCTTCTGCCTTTCCAGAAGAAGGCAGGCTTTCTGAGCCAGAGGTCACACCCTGGAGGCCTGCATCTGGCCCACAGGCATGTTTGGTTTGGCCCACACAGAGTCGGCCTGAACGATATTTTCAAAAGATATTAAGCAGTTACCAACTAATTACACACTAAAAGAAAAAAAAAAGTATGGCTTTCTTTGAAAAATCTGGGGCTTTGGCCCACATTTATACCTGGCATTGGCTAGAACGGAATCACAATCACCCTGTGAGGTTTGCCACAGACCCCACCGCTCTCTACTGCTTCCTGATCCGGCCCCTTCCCTCCTTGACAATACTTGCCTGGCCTTGTTTGAGACAACCCTAACCCCTATTCCAGACCTTTGTCACGGCACCAGAGGATGTCAGGATCCAGGGAGTAATGGGACAGCGAAGTGTTCTTGGTCGAGAGTGTGGGACGAACGCCATCAGATGTACGTGGGAGCTAGAAATGCGAATAGTAATAGCTACCCTTGATGGAGTGCCCCCTCCATCCCAAGCACCGTGCCAAGTGCTCTGCACAGCTTACTTCACTTTGTCTCCATGGCAACCCCTATTAGCCTTCATTTCCAAAAAGGACACAGAAATTCAAGAGCGGTTCAGTGACTTGTCCAAAGTCGCACCTTTGGGATTTTGAGCCCAGACCAGCCCTACTCGTTCCTAAGCCAGACTGCCCCTCCACCCCACCTCGCGTTTGTGTAGCACTTTTGACTTTTCTAAGACGTAGACGCTCACTCACTCCATCGTTAAAATCAGGATTTTGTTCAGGATTAAATGATGTTTAAAAGGGTCAATCTGGGGGCGCCTGCGTGACTCAGTTGGTTAAGGGGCTGCCTTCAACTCAGGCCATGATGCCAGGGTCCTGGGATC
The DNA here is from genome assembly GCF_029215605.1 of Mirounga angustirostris. Classification (NCBI taxonomy): domain Eukaryota; kingdom Metazoa; phylum Chordata; class Mammalia; order Carnivora; family Phocidae; genus Mirounga; species Mirounga angustirostris. The sequence continues at coordinate 95,484,843 of NW_026991711.1, read as the reverse complement.
GAGCCCCGCGTCAGGCTCCCTGCTCCTCTGGGAGTCTGCTTCTCCCTCGCCCTCTGCCCCTCCTCCCTGCTTGTGTTCTCTCTCTCTCAAATGAATAAATAAAATCTTAAAAAAAAAAGAAAAAGGTCAATCTGATATATTCCCTCTGCTATGTTGGTGGCAAGGATGGTGGGGGCTGGGCAGCGGGACAGGGGCGGTGCAAGAAGCAGACAGAGATAGGTTTGCAACGGTTGAGTCATGTCAATTTGGGAGTGTATGTGAAACCCACCAACAAACATGCCTGTGTCTTTTGCAAGACTTCAGACATTCCAGGCCACCAGGCTGATCAAACCAATTTAACGGGGCTAGGGGAGAGGGTGAGCTCAGATTTGTTCCATGTTAGGTTGCGTCTGGGCACACAAAGGAGCATTTCTCACTGACTGGTCAACACCGCCGTAGCAGGGAGACAATGAAGGAGAAATGCAAAATAAAAACTGTGCGTGGCACTGGCCTTAGGTTATCCTGCTGTTTGCTGGTCTGTTCTTGTCACAGATGAGCCTCTAGACGCAGCCCCCATCCTTACTGAAGTCATTTCTGCCAGGTGTACGCAGACGAGCTAAACGTGATCCTTGCCCCGGACAGACACCGGAGCCCAGTGTTCTGGGTGCCCCTCTCAAACTCTGAAGGAGGGACTTGGGTCACTCAGCCACTAGCTGTGTGACTTTTGACAGCTTAGAAACCATCCTGGGACTCACTTTTCCCCTCTCCAAAACGGTTGACAATGCAACACCCAACCTCACAGGTTCACCGTGACAATGACCTCACTAGACAGCAGTGAATTTTAGTTATTACCTTCCTAATCAAAAGTCAAGCTTTGGAGGGCAGATACCTCCCTTGTGCTTCCACCCCATGCAAAGAAGCCTCACACCTTGGCTGACCCAAGGGACACTCAGATAATACTCATGCATTGAGATGTCAGGAAGCACGCTGAGACCCAAGATCTGAGCATCCTGAAGGAAAGACTCTAGAATCTGCAGAACGGAAGAGGAAGGACCTGAAAACACCTAAGGGGGAAAAAATAAAAGATTCAATAGCCCTTTGCAAACAAAGAACATCCAGAAGGACAGATACGGATTTTAATTTAGTTACAAGTATAGTTTTTGAGTGAAGTGCCTCCTAAGGAGTTAGGGTGGGAGTTACAAAGATGAATCACATCTTGCCCCCTCCTGTTTATATTACTCAGAAGATCTCTGGGGACTTCCTTCACATCAGTTAACCTGGTGCCTTGTTTATCCTATAGAGGCCCAATAAGGATTTGATAAAGGTGTGACTAGGCTCCTGGGGGCCCTAACATCGAGCATGCCCTAGGTTCTTCAAAGCCTACGCACCATCTCCCTGCTCCATTATCACACAGCCCCCGACCCCGAAGCCACCCCTAAGCCTTCAAACCCCTCAGACCTCTTAGGATCACCATCTATACCAAACGCTTTGAGACCAAATTATATTCTGTCTGTACAGACCTTCCTTGATCTTACAGTGTAGTTACAACCCGATAAGCCCCTCCTAAGTTGAAAATACTGTTAAGTCGAAAGCATATTCACTATACCTCACCTACCAAACATCACAGCTTAGCCTCGCCTACGTTAAATGTGCTCGGAACACTTACGTTAGCCTTCAGCAGGGCAAAGTCATCTAACACATGGCCTATTTTATAAAAAAGGGCTGAACATCCCATGTAATTGATTGGATACCTTACTGAAAGTGAGAAACAGAACGGCTCTCGGGGTACAGAGTAGTTTTAAGTGTCTCAGCTGTTTGTCCTGGGGATCACCTGGCTCGCTGCCCTGCCCAGCCCCACAAGAGAGCACCGCATAGCCCCAGAAAAGATCCAAACTCAGAATTCCAAGTACAGCTTCTACGTGGATGGGTATCACTTTCACACCATCACAAAGTTTAAAACTCTTAAATTGGGAACCATCCTACGTCAGGGAGCGTCCATCCGTACTGTGCACTGTTTTATTTGCTCAGCACACGGGAAAAGCACCACAAAAATTAATGAATTAAAGTTCCCTGAAGGCAAGGACCATTCTTTCTCTACATGCCAGGCCTGTTTTATATGTTAATAAATTCTTGCAGCTGAGTTGTGCAGTTGCCATTGACTAAGAGCATGTGGACAGCGCCCGGGAGAAGGGAGACACTTAGCATCAGTCAGTGGGCATCGATCAGCAGGGGCATTGGCCCCGTGTCCCAGGGCGTGAGTCCCAGGGCGGACCTATGTACCCACACACAAGGGCTAAACAGCCCGAGTGCCTGTTTAAAAGGTGAGCCCTCCGGCCTATTCCCCAGCTCAGAACCCCGGTCTGTCCCTGCCCCATCTGCTGCACCACGCACACGGCCGGGAGAGCAGAGCACGCGTTCTCCTGTGAGCGATGCTGAAATCTGAGCCAGCTATGTGTGAAAAGCCCCAAAGTGGGGAAAACGGTTGCTTGCCAAGGGATGCTTTTCAGACCACACTTTTAAAAAGTTTAGAAGAGATGGGTTCCCAACCCATCGCCTTCTCCTTCTTTGGATCGGGGTGATAGGTAAGGATAGCCTTCATGTTTTTCCCAAATTAAGTAGCGTAAACCTGTTTAATTAACCGGACAGACTAAACCAACAGCTCCCCGGTTTGCATATTTAAGGAAGAAATGCGAGACAGTTTGAATTTCCTGGAGGTTGGCACTGATTATTTTTCGGGGCAACAGTAAGATTTATAGCTCCAAAACCAAATTCAAGCAATTTCAGAAATTGCATGCCCCTCAGGGCCGGGTTTGGTCTCAGATGACTTTTCCGCTTGCGCTCTGGTCTAGGCAGGGAAACGGCACATGAAAAGCAAGAGGCCAAGGGCTTGTTAAGGCTGAAAGTTCCTCCCACCCGGAAATTCTCTTCCGAGCTGTAAGTAGCCGAAAACCCAACCTACATTCTTAAATTCCACTGAAAAAAAATATCTCACCCTGGTTGCAATGAATTCGATACTTCTGTGCTCTGTGCAATATGTGTGATATATAATCCATATCAAAATTTCTTAATCCTAAATGTAATATGCATCCTGCAAAGACAGTAATTCTTTGCTAATCTTTGGGAGTTTACTGCATTTGCTGTCTGGGAGTCCTTGTTTCTAACAAATCCACTTCTAGCTTTAAGAATCACTCATGGACATTGTTTGTCTACCCTGTAATGTTATCAATGGAGACGGGTTATTTATTTGATGAAGAACAGGATTGTCCTGCGAGACCGCTTTCTCTGATTCTTTCACAACTGCCATAACTGAGTCATTATTCAGGAAACGAAAGTCCCATTTAAACTGAATTTTAGATTTTGTTCCTCTGCTTTCTGCATGGTGAATTGGAAGTTCGTGAGTTTTGTGACCCGATTGTGAGGGTGCAGATGAGTTCTGGGGAGGGTGGAGAGATCCGAAATCCATGGGATTGTCATACAGAGAGAATAATTGTATAAAATTTTAATTATCTATCTTGAAGTAATAATAAATGTTTGATGAGATAATAATGAGACATGCAGGGAACTGTTAATGAATGTGTGGAACATAAAGCGTTCAAATGAAGGAAGAAAAAGAATTGCTCAGGAATCCGCTACCACTATTCATACGCGGGCGACAGCATTCTGTCTGGAAGTCAAGCGGAGGATGCTTCGTGGGTCAGACTGTAGCCAGGATAATATTGTGTTTGTTTATGATGGAGACAAAGATCTTGGCTTATTTTTCCCCTGGCAATACTGCTACCAAAAAACTCCCGAATTTCAGCTGAGATCTGGAGCCCCGTCCTGAAATTCCGTTTGGGGTTTTTCTTGTCGAATCACCCCCCCACCCCCCTGCCCGGGCTGGTTCCCTATGTCCTTGTTGCTCCCGTCCAGGGAGGGCAGGTAGGAGCACAAGGACAACATTAGGAGCCTCTGGTCACTGACTCGTCTCAGCGGTCATGGTGCTGGGATTGTTCCTAACTTAATTCAACAAAAATCAGAGGTTGTTTTCTCTTTCGGTAGGGTTGTTTATTTGGAAAAGCACCGTATAATTAAAACCAGTTTATGAGTTGTTGCAGGCACAGAAGTGATGAGTCAGGCCTCAAGATTCATTGTTGGGGGTGGGGGTGGGGGTTCTACTCAAGCGAGAAATAGAAAGTCTTGGCCAGATGGGACATTTGCAAATAGTTTTTATTTCTCTGTATGCTCATCGAGGCCATACGCCAGGACTCCAGGAAGATATGTGAGAGGAAAAGCAGAACCAAAGAGAAGGAGAATGTGAGAGGAGAGCCTTAGACCCACCTCAGGACCAAGGACCTCAGCATCCACCCTGAATCCAGATCTGAGCAACACTGAATGTCTTGCACTTGGCAGGAAAACATAATGGAGGCAGATGAACCCTCAGAACTGGCTCCAGGCAGATTATGCATTTGACCCTTGCTGAAACCTTAAAAGGACAGAAAGGGACTTTTCCTCTGGTAACAGGGGAGTAGCAACATTTTAAGTCTTGGAGTAGTAAGAGGTAACTTTCAAGAGGTACTCACCATGTTCTAAGGGCCCTATTAAGCACGTCAGAGGTATCAGCTCATGAGATCCTCAAAATCCCAAGAAATAGAGATTCCTACCCCCATTTTGCAGATTAAGAAATTCAAGTGTGAAGAGTTTAAGCATTTGCCCCAGATCTCAATGCCAGGAAGTGGTACAGCCAGGATCAAAACTTAGTCTCTCTTAAGTTGTCTGTGGGTTCTCTTTGCATTGGGCGACACTGGCGCACCAGGCCCTTCCCTGCAACATCCGGGTGATGCATTCGACGTGTCAACACTGAACGCACACTCCCCACCTACTGTGTCCTCAACCCTTCCAGACTCCCATGTACACATGCAGCAGAGGTTGGGGCAGACAGCCACCTGGACTGTCAGAGGCTTCCAGGAACCTCAGGGAACACCTGGTACAACCCCCTCACCTTACAGACCAGGATATGGAGGACTGGGGGGGGGGGCAGGTATAGAAATGATCTGTTTGTTCAGTGGCCGGTTTTCAGAACAGACTCATTCATACACATTCTGGCCGACTTCATAAGCCAACGCTCCCCAAAGCACAGTGCGTTGGAAGTGTTCTGCCCCTTGGAGTATCCAGGTGGGGACTTTGAGGAGGGGCAGGGGGCAGGGAGGAAGGAAGAGAGTAAGAGCGACTGAGTGAAAAAGAGAAAGAATAAAAAGAAAAGAAAGAAGAAGGAAGGGAGGGAGGGAGGGAGGAAGAAAGAGAAAGTTGGAAGGAAGGAAGGGGAGGAAGGGAGGGAGGGAGGGAGGAAGGAAGGCAGGAAGGAAGGAAGAAAGAAAGAAGAAAAGAGAAAGCTGGGCCTGGATTCAAACAAAACATATTCTGTCAGGATTGAATTCTTTTTGTTTGCATGTGTCACGCACTCAGCATTTGGGAGGATGCACCGGCGTTCTCATGAAACTAAGTCAGAGGCAAAACACACCATTACAACTTAATACATCCAGTATGTAATTTGTACTTAACAGAGAGGTATCTGGGACCGTTGGCCTCCTCCCCACCCCACCCTTCAGACTTCCAGCCACACGCACAGTGGGAAGTAGGCCTCAATGCGACCTTTGTTTCCAAGCTTCTGATACCAGCGTCAGTTGGCAGGGCTGCAAAACTGCATCGTGTCCTCTGAGGTCCTCCGGGAGGGGAGGGGGGCCTGGACCCCGGTTCTTCCAAAGGGAGACCGGGCCCAGGAAATGCGTCCCTGACTCTGGAATGAGCCTCCGAGGCCGAGAGCCCAGAAAGAGATGGGAAACAGAGTATCCCAGCTCTTGTTTCAGCGAGAGTTAACCAAATCAACTTCCAGTCCCGGTCTCCTCCGTAAAATCAAGGCTAGCCTGGTGGAAGCCAGCTCTGAAGGTGGCCAGAGAGGCTGGTTCCCTTCCAAGGCCTGCTCAGTGCTGCCCAAAATGAATCTGTGTGTCCATGTTGCTCTTCACCAGGCTAGACACGCCGGGCCTTGCACAGACCAACTCCCCACCCCACGATCTGCAGAGCAAGCTGGGTGGTGGTAAGGACATAATTTAAAACTGTTGCCTAGTGTTCTCCTAAGCCATGCCCTACTTTGAAAAAAAAAAAAACAAAAACCCTTCATCCTTCAGACAACAGCTGGAAGGCTTGGCTGAATGGTGCGGCCTCAGTGCGGAGGGTCACAGGGTCCTGATCTAAGGGCTGAGAAGTCTTGCTCACCCAACTGTTGACACTCAGTAAACGGGACAGGCGGGGCTCGTGTGGGCATCTGAGGAAGAAGGCCCCCACCCCACCCCCAGCCAGAGAAAGAATAGGAAGCAACTTCTATTCAGGGTTCACAGGGGTCCCCAGCCCCCCTCCGCCCCCTGCCAAAGCCACTGGGCCCTTTCCCTGCCTCCAAGTTACCTTGTATTATAACAGGATTAAAGTATATTTAGCTCCTCTATTAGCATACTTTAGCCCCATTTTAGCCTACTTAAGGCTTCCGGCTGGCTTTGATCAGTTTTGCGTTCTACTGACCAACAGGAGGGCCCCGGCAGGCAAAAAAAAAAAAAAAACCCAAGTGGGGGTGGGGAGTCAGACTGTGAAATTATCCTGATGCTCCTTCTCTTATTCTCAGTCTTCCATTGCTTTTCTTAAAAGGCCCAGTTTACACCCAGAGTGCGCAGGAGAGGGGAAGGGAGCAAGAACCAATAATAATTAGGTCTTAGTGGGAAGAGGAGAGAAAGGGTTTGAGCATCTCCTAAGAAAAGGAGGGGGGAAACCCTATAATTTCTACAGTGTCTGCCTTTTTATTGCTTGCATTTGCATATAAATTAAATCCATATTGTAGCTTTAAGGCAAGCCCAGGCTTAGAATTCCACCCAGCTCTGGGTCCCATTGTCTTATATCCCCGTTCTAGGCGGGCGGCAGTGAAATGAAAAGGGAGGGAGCTCCGAGGAAGGAGAAAGTCAGCTTTGTCGCGTTTTTAATTTGCCTGTTTGTTTTCTCCGCCAATTACAGGCAAATTAATATTTAAACTTTGGGAGGCTGCGAGGAAGTGCTTACAAAATAGGTTTCCGACTCCAGGGTGTGCGGCCTTCTGCTTTCGGCCATCCTGGGGTTGAAATTTCCTGGTGGTGAAATGAAAAATAATAATCGTAATTAAGTAACAGCTTGGACCTAGATCCTGTTTCGATTGCTTCTCTCATTGTGCCAAGGGCGCTGAGATTCATGGCGCTTCTGGAATGATCGCAGGTGGCCAGGGAGGGCTTTGGCTGGATGTCCCCTGTCCTAGGATTTCCTGTGGACCAGAGGTGGGGCCCAGCGCAGCTCCCCTCCGTGAAAAGTGGCCTCCGATTCCACTCTCATTCAGAAGAATGTAGCCAGGGAGTGATCAGATGCTGGGGTAAGCCTGTTTCGGAACCCCACATGCTATCCTAGCAAACACATCAGGGTGGAAGTGATCTCTTAAGGCAGATCTGTGTGAAACACGGGGGAAAGAGTCCTCATGCTTCTGTCTCAAAAACATTCCATTCGGAAGCAGTGAAGAGCAGCAGGTTCCCCCCACCTTGCGCTTCAGCCTGGCCCAGCCATAGGATGGGAACACTCTTCCGGAAACTCCTGAATCAAAAAGCAATCAATTACACAAAGTTCTCATAAAATGTCGGAGAGACAGGAGGCCCTGGTGGGGCCCAGGTATCCTTTCCGTAGCATGTGTTCTTTGGCTTATTTTAGAAGTTAATATATGTACCGTGCATTGAGCCCTCTTCCCTCCCTCCCCTCACCTCCAGATTACTGGGGCTCCTCATTACTGGTGCTGCTGGGATGTGTCATCTAATGTGGGAGGAGGCACCTAGTGAATTATTGTTGCTAATTAATCCCTCTAACAAATCTCCCTTCTGACATGACTTCAATAATCGGTTCCACTGTGTCCTTGTACCTCTTCGGAGTTCTTCGCTACGCTAAGCCCCCTCAAAGTCAGTTTCTCGAGCCTGTGCAATAGCCTACACCCTTCCAGTTGTTCTGTCTAGACGTTTTCTGCCTCCACTAGCCTTCCTTCACCCCACACGCCCAAATAATGTTTCTTTCCGGGAAAGAAAGCCAAAAACACTGCAGCTTCCCAAACACGGCCTCCCCGTTCCTTGTACTCAGAACCTCAGAAAAAAATCCAGCTTCCCCCCATGATGCAGACCCTGCCTCTACCCTCCACCAAGGTCTTGTGAATTTCATTTCCATTTCCTTCAAAGACCACTCCACATGCTCAGTGTTTCTCCCTGAACAACAGGGCTCGGCGTGGCGTTTTTTATTTCTTTGATATAAGCCCCTTCGTGACTCCTCCCTGACCTGGTCCCACATGGGCACTGCCAGATGGGATGCAGTTTCATGGTGAGTCTAATTGGGTGTGTTTTGCCCATTTGCTTGATCTGTATCTCTGGAAAATGTAAGCTGCCCGCACCGGAGATGCCAATTCCAGCATCTCCCACTGTGTATCCAAAAAAAAGAAGAAGTTCAACCTGATAACTAAACTTTTTTAAAAAAATTAATTTATTTGAGAGGGACAGCGAGTGAGAGCTAGCGGAGGGGCAGAGGGAGAGGGAGAAGCAGAGAAGCAGACTCCTTGCTGAGGGCAGAGCCTGTGTCTGGGGGTCTGGGGGCTCAATGATCCCTACCCATGAGATCTTGACCTGAGCCGAAATCAAGAGTCAGATGTCTAACTGACTGAGCCACCCAGGCGCCCCTGATCACTAAATTTTAAGACCAGTCATTGACTGACTAGATTTATCCAGTTGTTCCAAACCAATACTAATAATAAGAATAACAGCTAATATTCTTGACTGTTGATTCCAAGTCAGGCTCGGTGCTACGTGCTTTATGGAACAAGTTATTTCTCACTTTTTATGCTCACAACAACTCTAGATGACCTAGGTACTATTATTATCCCAATTTTACAGGTTATGTAACACAGAGAGGTTAAGTCATTTATCTTAAATTTCACAGCTTATAATTTGCACAACCAGGATTTAAACCTAGGCCACCTGCCTAGGGCCCGTTAATTAATGTAGCCATCTACCATGGTCCAAGAGTGTCACCTGCACCAGGCCACAGGGGCGTCTGGGAGGCGCTGAGACTCTGGGTACTGCATCCTCACTCACATCAGACCTAATGACAGCCCTTTGGAATGGATAAGATCATCCCCATTCTGCTGATGAGAAGCAGAGACTCAGAAAGCTTAAGGATCATGCTCCTAACTATTATTAAAAGATAAACTGAGGCATATTAAAATGTTTAACAGATGATTTGAGTGAAAACGGATTCACATTGGGCAGCACCAAACCAGAAGTTGGTTAGGAGTGTTCTGCCTCCAGGAGCTCAGGGAAAGATTGATAAAGAGAAAATGCCAGGGGCGCCTGGGTGGCTCGGTTGGTTGAGCGACTGCCTTCGGCTCAGGTCATGACCCCGGAGTCCCGGGATCGAGTCCCGCATCGGGCTCCCTGCTCGGCGGGGAGTCTGCTTCTCCCTCTGACCCTCCCCCCTCTCATGTGCTCTCTCTCTCTCAAATAAAGAATAAATAAAATCTTTAAAAAAAAAAAAATTTTTAAAAAGAGAAAATGCCAGAGCAAAGGAAGGAAACTCTTTGATTGGTTATAGCTGAACACCTAGCTGGCTGTCTCTGATTGGTTGTCCTTCGCGTTTTGATTTCATAACCTTGAGGTATTTACAGGCTTAGATTTACGTTTCCTTGTGTAGGCCGCAGGGACATTACAGTCCCCTTGTATAATTAATTTAACACTATAATCCTCATATTTGTAGAGTCCACACCCAAAGCCAGGTCAGCGTGACTCCAAATGCCGTGTTCTTTCTGCTGTACCACCTGTTCCCAGTGCAGATCTCACCTCAGAGAATACAGCAGGGCCAGATGATACCCACTGAGTTCGAAAGCCCGCTGACTTCGTCACCGGCCTTGTGCTCAGCACTACTCAGGCAGGCCCCAGGCTCTGCAAAAGGCTACCCAACCATCCCTAACCTCGCAGACCTTACCCTCCTGGAGGGGGAGGAGAAAAAGAGAGACACTTGGAAACGGGCCTGCCATTTGGTCCAACTAGCCATTTGTTTTCAAGATCACTGGCATTTCAAATGCTCCATTTTGATTCCAGCGTACTGTGGGGGGGGGGGGGGGGTGCGGGTGTCCCCAGACCTTCTGAGCCAGCCTAGCTCCTCCGCACCCCAGACATTCTCTGGCCTGCGCCTCACCAAGGTTACAGTCAGCCAGGTGGAATTGTCATGACAGGTGAGATTGGCCCCGAGACCCTCGTCTTTAAATCTTCTGTAGCTGAATTAAATGTTTGTCATTTTTTTAAAACTAGGAATAGACACACATGATACAAAATTCAAAAGAAACAAAAGAGCATACAGTGAAAAGTTTCCCTCCACCCCATCCCAGACGTGTGCTCAGCCAAGACTTGTGCTGAGAGACGTCCACTTTTCCTTCCCAGAGGCCACCACTGCTGTTTTGTGTATATCCTCCCAAAGAGAACCTATGCACATACAAGCAATTTCAAATATGTGTGTATATATATAATATATATAATAATATAATATATATTATTATTCATGCAAATGGTTGCATGTATTCTGCAATTACTTTTGTCATATAAAAAAATATGCATTTAGGGGCACCTGGGTGGCTCAGTCATTAAGCATCTGCCTTTGGCTCAGGTCATGATCCCGGGGTTCTAGAATCTAGCCCCATGTCGGGCTCCCTGCTCCGTGGGAAGCCTGCTTCTCCCTCTCCCACTCACCCTGCTTGTGTTCCCTCTCTCGCTGTGTCTCTCTCTGTCAAATAAATAAATAAAATCTTTAAAAATATATATGCATTTGGGATTATTCTATATCCATCCAGAGCACTGGTTCATTCTTTTTAATGGCTGTGTAATATTTTATTATCTGGATATACCATAATTTATCTAAGAAGTCCTCTATGGAAGTAGGCTCTTAATTATTTGACTCTAACTCCTTTGTTGTTGCCAGTGTTTTACTGATAGACTTTGTATCGGCTCACTTCGCAAGTGTGCTAATGTATTTATAGGAGAGATTCCTGGAGGTGAAAAGGAACATGCATTTTTCATTTTGATAGTTATTATCAAATTACTCTTCATAGAGATTTTATCAATTTATACTTCCAACAACATTGTATAAAAGTGTCTGTTTCCCCACAGCCTAGGCCAGCACTAGGTGACGCGGACTTTTTGATCTTTGCCAACTGGATAGTTAAAAAGCAGTCTCTCAAATTTTAAATGTGTATTTCTGCTATTATACGTGAAGTTGAGCAACTCTGCAAATATTTTAAGAGCAATTTGAACCTCCCCTACTGTAAATGATGTCTATTCCCAGATAAATTTTCTGTTGAGTTGTTGGTTCTTTTCTTATTAATTTATAATGGCTCCTTATATATTAAAGAAATTCATTCTTTCCCGGTATGATGAATTACAAATATTCTCCCCCAGTTTTTCATTTCATTTTGCTTATGGCATTAGTTTTGTTGGTTTTTTTTTTTTCCTAAGTGGCCTTTTTTTATAGCCTGGATTCTCATTTCAACCCTGCCCCAAACTGTGGGTTACTTAATAAGCACAGTGGTGTTTGGGGATGCTGATCCTATTCAAAAGGATCAGAGGTGTTTAAAATGCCCACTGAAATTCCAACGGCCAGTTGTTCAGCAGCTCCAGATCGCTTTCCTGGCCTGTGGGATGAAGGGGTTAGACTAGATGCTGTATAAGCTCCTGGTCAGCTCTGGCATCTGAATCAGAGAAGCAGATGTCCCTGGGCCAAGGGTCTTGCTGTCCACTCTCCTAGCGGGCACTGCTTCTGGATGCAGACGCAAGAGGCTTCCCCTTGGCATGAGGGTCTTGACTGCCCTGAGCCACAGATTCTTGTCCCTCACCTTTTGGTCGAACCTCTACTGCCACCTCCACAGGGCAACCGGGCAGGTGTACAAAATCAGACCCAACACTCTGGCCTTCAGAGCACAAAGCAGACGGGAGTCTGGGTTACCGCAAGCAGCCCTGAACTTCAGCTTCCTGCCAAAGCCTCTGAAACATCGCCTTCCACATGGATAGTCCCCGAAGCCCCCTGGCTCTGCCTTTGGAGTCACTATTTAGGCCCACGCTGCGAGAGCTGTAATTGTGCAGGAAAACACACGTGTTTGTGTTCCATTACCTGGATAATACAAGCACCCCAGACTTGGGGGCGTTGGGCCAGGTAATAGGCTCCAGAAGACCCAGACGGTGGCAGCTGTGCTGGCCTTTGGTACCGCCATCATGGTTTTCTGGAAAAATGCTGATTTCCTTCAGCTGGTCTGCGTCCTCCCCTGGGAAATTTGTATTTCTTCCTGGCATCCATCCTACATCATATCTGGCTACCACAGAGACAAAGAACTCCTTGCCTGGCATTGAGAATGGCTTGTTTTAGTCAAAGAATTCCTCTCCGGCCTCTCAAAGAAGGTCCTGGTCTGGGTCTAACAAGTCCCTTTCTCCCTCCTGCACCAACCCACAGCCTCGACTGACATTTTCTGAGGTTAAAAACGTGCCTCCCGAACAAAACAGCAAACCCTCCCCCTCTGGCCTCACAGCAAAGGCCTGTCACATAGACCCTTCCATAATTTAAAGGGCGTTAGGGTCTTTGCACAAGGGAATCTTTTTTTACACCCCCGGAGCTGGCCAGACATTTCTATCTTCAGGATCACTCTTTTGGATCAGAAAGAAGGAAGATCATTCTATCCCAATACGCCATTAAAATGGCCTGTTTGAAATGCCCTGGGCTGGAGTTGGGTGCTGAGGGCAGAAAGGTGAGCAGGCCAGGTGTCCCCGGGCAGGTGGCCAGGAGAGCACGGTCAAGTTCTACGGGACAAAATTCATTGCCCTACCTGGGAGAGGAGCCCGGTGTAGCAGGCTTGCTGATGTTCACCTTGGGAGACCCAAAGAGTGTGTGACCTTGATAAGACAAGCTGTCGGGCCAGAGAATGTCACGACTAAGACAGCTTTGTTGGTGGCATCCGAGGGGAGCAGGAAGAAGGGGGTAGCTGAAAGAAAGGAGGAGCCCAGAGCACCTCCCAGTTTTGCCAGAAGTAAAGCCTGGGTCCAGCCTTGACATCACGTGCCTGCCAGAGCCGGACCCAAACACCCCTGGAGAGCCGTGGTGTAGCACATGAGTACACGAAGCCAGGCTAAGGACTCGGCGGGCGTTACTTGACTCAAACCCAGCACCCCTTCGAGGGAGAGGAAACAGGCTTGCACCCATGGAATGATTTATCTGAGGTCACCCAGCTCGGAACCGGAAGCGATGAGATTAAAACGTGGGTCTGTTCACCCCAAACCCACAAATGCACGTGATGAGTGGGATGAAGGCCAAAGGGACCCAGAAGCCTTTGTCCTTTCTCTTTGTCTGCTCCCCAAAACGGACCGGAAGCAGGCCTGGACCCCAAAGACACGGCCCGGCTGTGTGTTCAAGCTTCTCCACAAGACGTGGTGTTAGGGCTAGACAGGACGTCAGAAAGCACCTGTTTCATGGGGGTTCACATGTACTCCAAGGAAGCCAGGGGGCCCTGAGGCGTGGCCCTCACAGCGTCCAGATGAGGCCGGCCACCAAGCTGCAGGGGCCTTGCCATCCTCAGCCAGCCCAGCGCCACTGTTGTCTTACGAAACTTTTGAGTAAGATGTTATTTAAACAAAGGAATCTTGGCCCCAAATGTTTACAAGCCACTGATGAAGTCTGAGCCCCTCAACAGGGTCCAGCAAGAGGATGTCCGACAGTCGAGCTGCTTTAGCGGTGCAGGCTCGTGCTGTGCTGAGTGCACAAGCCAAGTCTTTCTGAGGAAGCCCCGAGGTCCAGCTCCATCTTCAGCCCAGGAGCACTTGTGGAGAAAGCCGAATGGCTGGGCAAATCTGCTCCTGGCAGGCAGGGCAGGCCCCAGGATGCCAGTAGCCCAGGGGTTCCAGAAGACCTGGGGGGACTCCGGGTATCTGAGGGTCCCCAGGCATGAAGGACCAGCAGAAAATGCCTATGTTTCAGGTCACAAGGCCTGGGTTGGGGCTACAGTCAAAGGTCTACACACGCCCCATGCGGGCCTCTGCATACCCAGGTACCAGCTAGCCAAGGGGGGTTCTGCATACATCTGAATGATCCCGGATACCTTGGTCTCTCTGGGCTTCATTTCCTCAGCTACAATAAGGTGTCCATCATATCTTCCCCACGGGATTGGCCCTCACTCTGGGGCCTCACGAACGTAATTTGAACTCCTGTGCCTCGGTTTCCATGTTAGTCAAAGGGGCTTCGTAATTCCACCTACCTCATATTCTCACAGGAGTTAAATGACTTAATATACGTAAAGAACTGAGAACAGCCTTGTGCATAGCAAATGCTCAAAACTATTAGCTATGGCCATTGTCCTTCCTGGGTGAGCTCTGTCTCTCCGGCCAGTGAGGCCCTCATCCACTATGTTGCTTGGTGTTCCTCATGGTGCCTGGAATGCTCCTCAGCCCGCCTGGCATGAGAGTTTCTCTTCTGTCTCTTCAATATTCTCTCCCGAGCACCTCCCCTACGTCAGCAGGTCCTGAAGATTCGCAGGTTCCCACAGGGTCTGGCCGCAAACCATTACTATTTTGAATTGGCTGAGGAAAAGAATCATTGCGACCACACAGCCGGGATGATTTGGGCCAAATTGAGAAGCCCCTTGACTTTCACAATGGATTCCGATGCCATTTTCTAGATAACTGTGCCCCGACTCTCCACCTCAGTTGACCCACAGGAGAGAAGCAGGCAGTGTCTTTTGCTTCCGCCACAGCATAGGCAAAGCTCTGTCAGAGGTGTCCCAACCTTGACGGCCATCCTGCCCTGGGCCCATCGCCCCCTCCCACCTCCAGCAGGCCTAGAGCTGGGGGTCTTGGGAGCAGCAGGCCCCAGTTCTGGGCTCCGACTCGTGCCCATCTTCACTGGCATTGTTCCTCCCAGCCCTTTGTCTCTGGCTTTCTTCTCGAGCAGCTTCCCGAATCTTCCCGGATGCGCCCTTAGGAGTGTTAGGAGTGTGGTTGCCATCATGGTGCGTATGCACACGCACACACACACACACACACACACACCTGCCTCTGTCAGGCTCATTTGCATAGAAATCCCCCTCAGCCCCCCTGCTTGGGCTGCAGTTCCGCTTGGCAGGCCTCCACTTGCCCCCCAGCCATGCCCTTGCAGCCTCTGATGGCCCTGAGCCCTGCCACGGTGCTTGCCCCTGCACATAGGCCCTTTAGAAATTGCATCCAAAGGGCTTTAAAACTGAATACTTGCAGAAAATTGGCCACTTTCAGAGTTTTCTCTTGCTGTCTCTCCTGTCTACCGCTGGGGCAGGTAGGCCAGCGCCCTCTCCACAACAACCCATTCTACTTTTACATCCATAGTTTTCCCCAGAGCTCTACAAGGCAGCCCAGCCTCCTGACAGGAGACGACCGACACCATCCCAGACGAGACAGGGAGGCTTCTGTCCCCGTACCCGCCTCTGCCAAGTCGAGCAAACTGGGTGCTCAGGAAGGTCGAAGGGATAATCCACGTGCCTCCAGATAAGTTATCCCAGGACTTCAGCTGGATTTCCAGAAACTGAGACTCACAACCCATTCCGGAATGTCAGAGCTGGGTAGGCAGTCTGGGCACTGCCAAATCTGAGTCCCTTGGACCTGTTCCCTGGGTGTGACAGGGCGGGAGCCCAGACTTAGGAGTGAGCATGACTGCCACCAGCATTGGGTGTTCTCAGCACCACTGACTGGGCACCCGCTACGCTCAGGCACTGCGCATTCAGTCCTCACCAGAGCACTACCAGGAAGGCTCTGTCAGCCTCGCCTTCTTTTTTTTTTTTTTTAAAGATTTTATTTATTTACTTGAGAAAGAGAGAGAGAAAGAGCATGAGTTGGGGGGGGAGGCGGCAAAGGGAGAGGGAGAAGCAGGCTGAGCAGGGAGCCCAATGCAGGGCTTGATCCCAGGACCCTGGGATCATGACCTGTGCCGAAGGCAGATGCTTAATAACTGAGCCACCCAGGCGCCCCATGAGCCTCTCCTTCTTAAAGATGAGGAAACTGAGCCCGGAGCTGAAGGAAATTGCCCCGAGATCCCTCAGACACATGGATGAGGGATTCAAGCCCAGGAAGTTTGGCTGCCACACTCTTAGCCACCTCATTGTGTGCCCAAGTAGGATTAGACCCAAGTCCTCATTCTCCACACACTTGCTGTGTGACCTTGGGCAAGTCACTCCATCTCTCTGAACAGCTAAGATGGCAGGAATAATACTTTCTTTACAATAGCTAGCAACAATGCAGGACAGACCTGCCCATAATGAGGCCTTGGTAAATTTACCCATTTGTTCCTGCCTGATCCGGGTGAAATCTGAGAAAAGCCTGCCTCTCACCCTGGTGTGCTTTAATATGGTTGCTACTCTTGTTTGCATAAATCCATTATTAACAGGAACCGGGTCCCCAGAGAACACATCCAGCCTCATGATGGAAGCCAGCCCGTGTTGTGAAAAGGGAGGGATCTACAATGGGACTTTCTCAGGGTCACAGGTGGGCTTGCCTATAAGGTATACCTCTAAGCCGGACTGTGCACTTTATGTGTAGACACCTTTAAGGTGGCATATGGCCATCCATTTAAAGCTTCCGTGCCTTCGCACCTGCTATTCCCTCTTCCCGCATCCTTCAAAATTCAGTATGGGCAGCATCTCCTTCAGGAAGTCTTCCCTGACTGCATCTATGTTCACACACCCCTGCTCTGGGGTTCCTTAGCACTCCGTCCCAGCACTCATGACCCTACTTTCTTCTAGCACTTACCACTCCATCTCAGGGAGCTGCTTTGCGTCTTCCCACTCAGTGGTTGGTCCTCACCTCACCCTTCCAAGTGCAATTAAATCCCCTATGGAGTTTTTTAAACAGACACATGCCAAGGTGGCCTCCTTGAAGCTTTGAGAGAGGTGGGTCTAGCACGGGACCCATGGAATCTGGGTTTGAAGAACTGCAGGGGTGGTTCTGCTGTGCACCAACAGCAGAAGCCTTCACAGCCAATCCTGTATCCTGGTCTCCATGGTAACCCCAGCATCTAACAGATACCTGCACCCAGTCTGTACCCAACAATTACTCACTGGCTTAATAAGTTTCTGCCTCAGTTCCTCCTATCCCCCCATTTTTGCCAACCACTATGCACAATTTTGAGAATACAGCAGCAAACGGGTAAGCAGGTAGAGAAGAAGGAGAAAGGAATGGAGAGATCTGACAGCTACCTGGCTACCTCAGGCTGCTGAGGGCCTTTTTGAGTCTAATTATGAACAACCATAACCCTTTTCGAAATCTCTAATTGAAGTATAGTTGATACATGTTATTAGTTTCGGACATACCACATAATGATTCAACACTTGCATACGTTACAAAATGTTCACCACGGTAAGTCTAGTTATCATCCGTCCCCACACGAAGTTATGAGAATATTATTGTCAGTATTCCCTATGTTGTACTTCTCATCACTGTGGCTTATTTATTTCGTAACTGGAAGTTTGGATCTCTAATCCCCTTCACCTATTTTCCCCGTGCCCAACACCCCTCCCCTCTGGCAACCATCGGTGTGTTCTCTAGAGTTCTGAGTTTGTTTCTATTTTTGTTGTTGTTTGTTTGTTTACGTAATCATTCGTTTTGTTTTTTAGACTCCACTGTAAGTGAAATCATATGATGTTTTTCTTTCTCTGTCTGCCTTATTTCTTTTTTTTTAAAGATTTATTTATTTGAGAGAGAGAGCGCATGTGCAGGGGGCAGAGGGAGAGGGAGAGAGTCTCAAGCCGACTCCACACTGAGCACGGAGCCCAACGTGGGGTTCGATCCCACGACCCCAAGATTACAACCCAAGCCAAAACCAAGAGTCGGATTCTCAACCTACTGCACCACCCAGGCGCCCCTGTCTGACTTATTTCTCTTAGCATAATACTCTCTAGATCCGTCCATGTTTTTGCAAATGGCAAGACTTCCTTCTTTTTTATGGCCAAGTGATATTCCATTGTGTATGTATATCACATTTTTTTAAATCCATTCATCTAGTAATAGACACTGGGGCTACTTCCATATCTTGCTATTACACATGAGGCTACAGTAAACATGCGTGTATCTTTTCAAATTAGTGTATTCATTTTCTTTGGGTAAATACCCTGAATGATGACTATAATCTTAATACCCTTGCTTTGGTGGTTCTTGACGATTCTCCAAAGCGTTCCTCCTGTGAAGGAAGCAGGGCAAGGATGATAAACCCCATTTTGCAGAAGGCTTTAAAGAATTTTAGAGAAGGCAGAGATCTAGAGATCATTCTGGTGACATCCCATTTGTTTTTTGGTCAGGAAATGAGACCTGTGGAGAGTGAGGGGAGCTCCTGATGGCCAGAGTTATAACTCATGTCTCCCGATGTCCCTTGCTGTGGTAGGGGGCTGTGTCACTCGGCGGCTGAGGGGAGGGGAGGCCGGTGGCTCTGCCAGTTTGACAACACAGCTCTACCTCTACCTTGTCCCAACCTCACTCTCTTCCCTCTTGGCTCTTGATGACAACATATCAAGGGAAGTCCTGGCAGATCTCGGGGGGCGCACTGGCCCACGGAGCCGACAGCATGAAGTTCAGTCCCGAACAGCCATCTGGTTGTTTCAGGTCTCCTCTCTGGTTAGATTCTCTGCTCAGGGACGGCTGGGACACAGCAGTCCATGCCTCTTCCCTGGAACTCACCCCCTGGCTTCTAGAACAGCCTCTCTCCCATCACAGTGTCCCTGCCTCTGGTCCTTCCTTGCATGGCAGTGGTTCTCGGGGCTCTCTCCTGGGCCTCTTCTTGACCCCCTGCCCCCCTGAGCCCACTTTCGCTCCCACCCATGCAACAGACCCCACACCTGCACCTCCGACCCATACTGTCTCCCAGACCCTACCCAGGACGACCACGGCTGTGGCCAACTAAAAGTCTCCCTTGCCACCCAAACTCAATATGCTGGTGTCAAATCTCACTATCCACCTTCACAAAAGACAAGTCTCTCCTCTACCTGCATTCCCAGCCCCAGTCTACCCCACACCCAAACCTGGCTGGAGCCTCAGCCGTCACTTACCCCTCTGCCACCACCAACCCGTCCACCGGTCCTGTCCACTCAGGTTTATAAGCATCTCCTGGCTTCTTTCTCAGCCAACCCACCAGACAGCATCTCAGCGTCCAGCCTCACCCCTCCACCCCCCTGGGTCAGGGCACAAGTAGGCCACATCACTGAGCTCTGCGGGGGCTCAGGCTCCCCACTACCCAGCATCTCTGGAGGGCAGGGGAGGGGAAAGGGCTCCTCGTACTGCCCATCACAGTGCTAGACTAAGATAGAAGGTTTTGTGGTGCCTTTCAAACATTTTCTGCCACAAGTCACAGTAAAAACAAAAAATTCCACTGCAATCTGGTACACATAATACGCATTTGAAAAAAAGCTCACGTTACACTTATCCTTACTACGTAGGACAGACCCACTCACATTTCCCGTCCTATTACATCCAAATTTATTTTCTGCACTTTCTTTGGAAGTTAGTTGCAACCCTGCGAATTGATTTCATGACTCGCTAAGGGGTCATGAAGCACAGTTTCAGAGTCGCCTGTCTATGGAATTTGCATTTTGAGCCTCGTGGACGGCGCATTGTACCCAGACCTGCTCCTCAGAGGGAGGGTCCAGGAAACCAAGGATCTTCTGCCGGTGCAGCCTTTTGTGTTGGGAGCTTGCATGTGAATCCAACCGATGAGGTGAGTTGCACTGTGGCAGGTCCACGAATGTATACAAACATCTATGGGTTGCCAGGGCCTGGCGAGTCAGGCCCATGTGTGGGGGGTGATATACGTCAGAGGATCTGCGTGGCGGCAAGAAGTCGCTCAAGTTGGTGTGACCAGAAGTGTCTGAATATGTGTACACAGGTGAGCTGATAGACACGCACTTGCCCTTCAAGAATCATAACAGAATCACAACAATCCGTGTTCCCTGTAGATGTGAGCCTGCCTACTCTTGGTGGCAGCAGGGATGGAGAGACTCCTGAGAGAAGGAGCAGTGGCCAGGCCCTGGAAACCCAAGGAAGCTCACGAATGGCCTGGGAGAAGCTGCGCCAGCCTGAGGCCTGGCGGGTCCATGGACACAGTCATTGATCGGGGGAGCCACACCAGGAGAAGAAAGGGGGGCATCCAATGCCCAGCGGACCCACACACACACACACACACACACAGAGCCCCAGCCTTCCTTTCCCCCTATGCCTTGGACGTGGTCCTCCACCCAGGCTTCTCCCAGGTTCCTCCCCAGGTCTCCCCTTTGCCTCACGGTCACAGAAACATCACAACTGTGGCGTCTCTTCCAAATGTCTCATTGGCCATAGCATGTACTCTATTTATACCAATTCACATTCTAGTTCACCCAATAGGACCCAGCACGTGTGACATTCCCGGATAGGCCTGATCACGCCTGGGTCTGCCATTCATACTTACTGTTTCCTCTAAAAGATTTTCTAATGTCTAAATGCCTACACCCTGAGCCCGACCAGGGCAC
Source organism: Mirounga angustirostris (assembly GCF_029215605.1). NCBI lineage: Eukaryota > Metazoa > Chordata > Mammalia > Carnivora > Phocidae > Mirounga > Mirounga angustirostris. The sequence continues at coordinate 95,464,253 of NW_026991711.1, read as the reverse complement.
CCCAGTCCTGCTGAGAGCCTTCCAGTGACTCCCTGCACTGGAAATCAAACCCTGAGGGCACAGGCCCACAGGCCCTGCCTGCTCAGCCTCCCAGAGCCCTCCCCCACACACCCTGCCCCCTCTTCCCACACCTCCCTGAGTGCTGGCCATGGCCACACACATCTTCCCCCAGAACTTCACGTGCTGTTTCTTTCTCATCGTGCAGAACTTAGCTCAGACATTAATTATCCCCTCAACAGTGTTGGCATGAGAGGATGGGCTTTGGGGAGGGCCTACATTAGCTTCTTCCTCCCATAAAATCCTAAATGGCTCCCTCCCAAAGACACATCCAAAGAAACTCCCACCTTAAGAAAAAACCATTTTTTCCCCCTGGCCCTGCTTTCCAACCAAATACCCCTCCAGGCCTTTCCATCTAAAATTCAGTTGCCACCCCTGACCTCCCAATTTAAACATCTGGCATCCTTTTATAGAACTAACATTATGGGACATTCTTATCTTTGTGTTTACCTGTTTATTGGTTGGCTCTCCGACGAGACTGTGAGGTCCATGTTGGCAGAGGTCTTGCCTGTCTCATTCAGGCCCACATTCTGGAACATAGCAGCTGCTCTACAGACATCTGTTGAATGAATGGGTTGACCATCGTTTTGCCAGGCCCATAGCTAAGACCTCCTTATACAGAGATCATTGTATCCATCATCAATACCTCCGAGTTGCTCAAGACCATCTGAAGGAGAAAGGAAGGAAAGAGCAGTAAGGGAACTATGTTTACTGAAAGCTAGAAACTTTGCAAACATGATCTCGTTCAGTCCTCGTAATAGTTGCAAGAAATAAGTATCAGCCCCCCTGGCAGCGCCACCCCGTTCTCCTGGCTCCCACCAGCCGCATGTATCCCCCGAGGTATCTCTGTCAGTTGACTTACTGCCTGCCCCGTCCCCCTCCCCAGGCAGCCCAACCCCTCTGTGTTCTGCTCCCACAGCCCCTGCCCACCTCTTGGGTCTCTCAGTGATAAGAGCAGCAGGAAAGGAGCTCCCCCCCACCAAAGAAACAACTAGAAATGCAGCCATGGTGAGAAGCTTCTGTCCATCAGGGTTCCCCCGGGGCCCAGTGGGATATAGGCACCCATTGATAATTTTGTGACAACGTAGGGGAAAAAAAGTTTCTGATATCAAGGTCAAAAGAAATAAAAGGTTGTATCTACCCAGTGTTTACAACCGTCAGCCTGATGGGAACAAATGGACAAGAGCCAGAAGGCGCTGGAGAAAAGCGGAAAATTGCGGTTTGGAGTGGTGGGGTGGGAGAGCTACACTACGAGTGGTTGGTCTCATTCAGTTTTATTCTTGCCTAAATGCTAGTCTTGAAAAGAAAATATTAGGAGGGACAGAGAAAAAGAAAGGGAGGGGGAGAGGGAGGAAGAAGGGAAGGAAGGAAGGAAGGAAGGAAGGAAGGAAGGAAGGAAGGAAGGAAGGAAGGAAGGAAGGAAGGAAGGAAGGAAGGAGGGGAGGATGGGTGGAGGGGAGGATGGGTGGAGGGGAGGAGGGAGCAGAAAAGTAAATCCCTGGCCAATTTTTTCCTGGAATCTGACTGCTGTCCACAGAGTAGGAGTCCCAGAGCAGCCCTTGCCACCAGTGGGCAGAGAGGTAATGGTAGCCAAAGAGAAAGACAGAGCCAAAGGCATCGGAAAGAGACAGGTGTCCAACCATGTCACCTATTCCCCAAGCGGCAATCATGAGGCATCACTCTCAATCTGACGCTCAGGGGGCTCAGCCTTCTGCCATCACCCCAAAACCAGCATGCCGGCTCTCCCATCTCTCCTGCACACATGCGGCCCCCAGCTCAGTCCACACCTTCCCCTTCAATCCCCTGTTCCCTGTTCCCTTTCCCCTTCAAGAGCCAACTCAAAACTCTCCTAAAAACAACAACAACAACAACAACTCTCTTCTTCCCGGAAGCATTTCTGGATTACCTTTCACTCTGTGACTCTTTGGGAACTTGCTAATGTTTGTCTTCCTCATACTGTGGGATATTTCATCAAATCGCAACAAATCTTTAATATTTGGAAAGAGCATGGGCTTTAAATCCCAGCTCTGCCACTATCTAGCTGTGTAATCTTGGGCAAGTCGCTTAACCTCTCTGAGCCTCAGTGTCTGAAATCATCAAATGGAAATACTGATACACCCTTCAGGGCTTGTCTAAAAAGTCAGTGAGATAATATATATGCTAATATCCCAGAGAGTGTTGGGCAAATAGGAAGCAGTCAATAAATTGTAGTTCTTATTATAATGTGTGGCATAAAATTCTATGAAAGAGGGGGAGAGGGAGACAAACCATGAGAGACGATGGACTCTGAAAAACAAACTGAGGGTTCTAGAGGGGAGGGGGTGGGAGGATGGGTTAGCCTGGTGATGGGTATTAAAGAGGGCACATTCTGCATGGAGCACTGGGTGTTATGCACAAACAATGAATCATGGAACACTACATCAAAAACTAATGATGTAATGTATGGTGATTAACATAACAATAAAAATTTTTTTTAAAAATTCTATGAAAGCAATTGTGCAATTGCACTCTGAATCACATCACCTTGACGAGGAGAGGTGAAACTCGCTGAGGAAGAAAACCGTCCCTCGTAAGTCTTATGTCTCTCCCTAACCCCATCCCTATTCGTGTCAGACCTTGCAACCCGTAGTTAGCAAAGGATCAGGCAGCCAGGCTGTTGAGGTTCAGTCTCAAGACCCTGCCCACCAGAGTTGGACTGCCAGTCCACCCAGCAGACGGGGCCAGCTCAGGACTACGAAGGAACTGGGGGAAAGGGTGGGCTCTACATGAAATAGGGCTGGAGACTCTGTTCCCTGGGGTTCGGTGTCTTGGGATCGCCAGTCCTCACGTACCCACCCTGCCCTCCTGCACCAGGAGCCTGCAGCCAGGAGAACCTGAGATCATATTATTTCTTGGAAGGGTCTGGAAACCAGCCCCCTGGGCTCCTAACTGTCTCCCCATGAATGTCCCTGCTTATAGCCTACGTTTTAAAAGCTCTTGCCAACCAGATAAGCTAGAAGAATATTAATAATAATGACGACTACCATTTATTAAGGGCCAACAATATGCCAGGTATCTTATAAGTGTTACTGATTTTTAAATATTTATTGAATAACAATACATTTATTTTCCCATTTTTATTAACCAAAGACACATGTAACTGGCAGCCAGAGCTCCTGGTCAGCATGAAACAGCATCCATGAGCCCAAGGAACTGCTCTACCTCCCGCCCAAAGCTAGGAAATGCCAAGTGTGGTTGGCCAAGGCAGCCTTAGCAAGTGGAGGGCGGAAGTTTCCAGCAGTCGCCTGAAAACAATGGGACTTACTATAGGTCCCTCCTCCCCAGGATACTCCTGTCAAAGACCTCAAGTAGGGAACTGCTGAGCTCATCCAATCATTTCATCTTGCAAATGCTAGGCTCCCATCCAGAGATGATAAGAGTCCTACTTAAGATCACACAGCTGGAGGCAGAAGCTGGCCTCGTGACCCCAGCACCATGTTCTGTGCCGGAAAGCGCAGCGTGGCCTCCCAGGGGTAGTGGTCAAGCCTGCCAGAGAAGTTGCCCCATGCTCTACCCCTCCTTTGGGGAGCCCTTGTAGCCCCGCCTCAGCCTCTCTAGGCATGTACTCACACCCCTGGGGCTCTCTTTGACTTGGGACTCCTCCTCCTACAGGCACTGAGCATAGGGATCCATCATGCACTGGCGGGGGTAGAGTGCCTACAAAAGCAATCCAAAATAAAACAACCCAACCAGAAATTTATGTATAAGGAAATGTCAAATATCAAATTACCTCCCCCCAAATTGTTTTAGGAGCCCTTCCTTTACCAATGCCACAGGCTCAGAGGTACCAGTGTAGATGCCCTCCTAATTAGCCCTCTTCCGGTGTCCTAGTAGAAAGGGTGGGGCATCCTGGGGCTGCTTAAAATATATACATATTACATACAAACTATAGACATATGAAACATATATGTAAGAAATGAATGGAAACGAAGAAACCTACTTGCTAAGGATTAGGTCTTCCCTCACCAACAATATATTCTCAGAACATGCTTCATGGCTAATGAATTTTTATACATCATTGTTATCCACACATCTATATTACCAGAGAAGTCTTAAAGATGCAAATAGAGTTTGTTAAAGACATACCATTACCAGGTTCTCCGATACCAAACATTTTACCACGTCTTTAAAACCAGGCCTCAGATTTTCATCTAAGGAACCTGCTTGAAATTCAAACAAATATTTACTAGTTGTCCAGCTACCAGTGGAGCAAGCTCCAAGCTGGCTTGGTGGGGTGGGGTGGGGTGGGGTGGGGTGGGGTGGGGTGGAGTATGGCAGGTCTGCTGGCTACATTGTTTTGAGAATGGAATTGTCACCAACCCAGAACGTTCACATCCAAGGTGTATTTTGTCGCCTTTCAAGAGATGCCCAGGGACTCGTAGGTTTATTCCAATTACAACTGCCATGCTTAAAACCCCTAAGAACTCTTCTGGAAGTATGTCGGGGCATGTGGTACACTCTTTTGAAAATCTCCAGTGATAGAGAAGTTTCTTGCTTCAAGGAAGATCTGAGTTTGGGAAAGAGTCAAAAGTCCTTCTGAGCCAAGTCTGATGAATAAGGTGAGTGATCAGGCCGGGAAAAGCCATTTTGAGCAAGAGCAAGGTCTGGATATAAAATCACAAAACAGCTTTTATTTGTCTGTGACAGGGCGTGTGTGTGAATATGTGATTTGTACACTAACTCACAAAGGTCATTCTGAAAGAGATGCTCTTCGAAGATTGTGAGTACTTACAGTCTTGTGGGAAGAAGGGCATATCTGTTCAAAGTCCTTGCTTCGGAGAGGGCAACTGTTATTTAGAAATACACAGAAAAGTGTATAAACCCAAGTGTGAGATCATCACCTTGGAACCCACTTGGTGACCGGAAGCCGAGATCCCACCAGAGCCTGGAGTGGAATCCACTCTGAGGCCAGGCCTTGGGCTGCGCACGTGTTTTCATGTCCCCTCAGGTGGCAAGGCTGGGAGGGGGCCAGGCGTCCCCCCCCGACCTCCTCCCACCCCCCGACCTCTGGCTTGTGGGCTCTGTTCCCAACGACACAGCTCATTAAGGTGAGTACTACCGCAGCTCCAGGCTGGAACTGCCCGAGTGGGCTAGACTTCCTTGTGTCACAGCTTCCAGAAGAATCCATAGTTCAGGGGTTAACAGCAATCTGTAAATAAAATAAAATGTCCTCTGGGCGGCAGCCAGGTAGCCCGGCCCTGCCTTTGGCCTGAATGTGATTAGCACGTCGGGATGGAGGCAGGCAGCGAGAGGGTGAGGGGGTCAGCGGGAGGAGGGAGTCAGGAGGAGATTTTCAGGACCTCTGAGGAGGGACTTCGGTGATTGATTTCCAAGAGGGGTTACACACCACACACACACTCTCTACCTCCCTAGCCCCCCACTTTTGAAATTAAGAGACAAAACCTAACATAATACATTAACTGCTTACTGCTCGAGGCCCCAGAGCAGAAATACGAGGACAGGGGCACCAGACAGGCCTTGGACTAGGAAGGGAAGCGGGGGGCGGAGAGGGGAGCCGTCAGGTTCTGCCCCAGTTGTGGTCAGATCTCAAAGGCGACACGGAGAAAGACACAGCAAGCTAGCAGGAATCGTGTCCACAGAAGCAGACAGGCTGGAAGGGAGGCGAGGTGAGACCACAGGGGCACCTCCTTGAAAACAGTCCATGCAAAGCTGTTCCTTTGACGAAACCTGGCTATTGTTTTAAGCCATCGGCTACCTGTATACACTTCACTGTCGTTTCATTTTCTAAACCCATTTTGTTCGTGAAGCCCGGTGCGTCTTCTTCAAGGGAGACAGGAACCCTAACGAAGAAGCTGCACAAATCGCATCAGATCTAACCTCAGCAAGAAGCCTTCCGGCTCTTGAGAATGAACTCAGTAAGAGGCAAACTTGTAATTTTTACAGTAACCCTACAAATAGGCAAGAGTCTCCACCACTTTCCTGCGGACCTAAAACCCTTCAAAGGGAAAAAGCTGCTTAGAAAAATAAATAATAATAATAAGGCGACATCCCTTAGGTGTTACATATGCTCACGCAGCAAATAACCAACAGTCACACCGGCTTATGTTTTGTTTTAATTTCCCCAAATACCCTCGGCATGTGAGCAGGTGATATTTTTATGTCTATCTTATATGTCTATCTATTTAGCCTCTTTAATAAGCTTGGAATGATGATGCATATGGGTTACATTAAGGGCTTGAAAAGTTTTCTCACATCCAGCAACACAAGAAATTGCTCCCACTATATCTAACTTGTCTGCTTGTCTGCTCCCTTGTGAGCATTCCAGCCACCTTTCCTTTCTTCGCCCCAATTTCAGCATGTGGTGAAGGCATTAGCCAGGATCACAACACATTATTTCCCGGTTCCAGTTAGGTGAGGAGGAACAGTGGACTGTACTTTGAAAAGTGCAGTCGGCTTTGGAAATTATGGTCTTTCTTTCTTTCTTTCTTTTTTTCACAAACAGGTCCAGCTGTCAGAAGCCTATCATTTCTGAGCCGGGCGTAAGACTCTTAAAAGCCAACATCTTTAACAATTGTTTTCCTACACTTTGGCGACAAAGAACAAAAACAAAGAAGCACACCCACACAGACACACAACTCAGCGCTGCTATCACCTTCAAAATATTTCTAACAAATGATTCCTCCATCGAGAGGGGCAAAGGAAAAGCTCTATAGTCAGGGGCCTGTCGAAAATCGAAATCTGCACAGGAGTTTCCTGCTTCCATGAAAAGGTTTCTAAGATGGGCGCAGAAAATGAACTTCCAATAATTGTCTCCACAGCATTAATGTGTATCTTCTGTGGGGAGAAAAATCTGTAACCTCATCAAGGAATAGAATTCAAATAAATTTTCATTGTCCCACTGCACAAAGCTAAGCTTAGGCGAATCCTAATTTGTTATTCATTCTTCTTGTTTAATTCATAATTTGATGCTAAACGTGATGACACAGCAGCATCCCACAAATTCAATGGTGTCTGTCCTCAGACACATGTCTTGTAACGACACAGGTTTGTGTTTTATACTAAAAATGTTTTTAAGCTCACAGATGTGCAGCATAAATGGAAGGTGAGGACATTTCTTTTTTCTATGCCCAGTGAGCCAACGTTGATTTCCATCTAAACTCACTTTTTACTTTTTTTACTCTTTTTTCCACTTTGATTTTCCTTTCAGGCTAACTGTGCTCCTCACTATTTCCCGAATATGAAGCAAAAATTCAGCCTGACAAATGCTTCCGGTTTAAAACTAATGTTTGTCCCAACTGGGTAGGAGCTGTAGGTATAAAAAGGCTTTTGCAAAATATTCCACAACCTGATTTTTAATTTCCTGCATCATCAGCTACTTTTATGATAATATTTAATCTAGTGAAACAAAACCAGCCTTGGGGGGTGGGGGGGAAGCAAACAAACAACAGCAAAGAAGAGAAAGAGAGTTTATTTTTAGCACCCTGCTCTCAAGTAAGGTGGCTAGTGGGAATTGAAATAGCTTCACCTACGGGAACTAGTTCTCGCTCTCTCTTTTTCCTTTCTCACTTTCGTTCTTCTTTCCATTTATTTTTTTTCCTCTCCTTTTTTTCTCCCAGTGGCTGAGCAAATCATGTTAAAGGTTATATTTCACTACATACAGCTAATGAGTCTCAATAAGCAGAAGGCTCCAAGAAAGAAACTATTCCCTCCCACAAAAAAAAAAAAAAAAAGTATAGAGTGATGAATTGTGTAAATATAAATAGTCCACCACGGCCCAGATGTGCAAAACCCCGAAGTGAAAAGACATTCAGCGAAGGCGTCACCTCATGAGATCAAGTTTGGAAAATTTGGCTCAGGTGCCCCAAGGGCCAGGCCGCAATGGTGATAATGTCATTATTTGTTAAGTCAGGAAAATCAAGAAGAGAGGTAAGAAAATGCCTCGCATTTCAGTGGGCTCCTTTAACTGGGGCACTTCAAACTTTTTATTCCAGCGCCCCTTGTTTTAGAGACGACTCAGACGAGAGAGAAATCTGGGGGCTTCGGGGTCTCTATTTCCTACGTCTGTTAAATCAGATTTCCTGGCATCTAGAACTAATGATGTAATGTATGGGGATTAACATAAGAATAAAAAATAAAAAAATTAAAAAAAAAATCAGATTTCCTGGGAACTGAGCACTCCAGTGAGAGACAGCTCAGTGTAGCACGGTGCAGACGAAAATATTCCTGAAAAACCATACCCTAAAGATGCAACGGAGCCAAGCCAACGGCCCCCTCCCTTAAAAGAATTGCTCCCAACCATAAGGTGAGCCCCCTCACAAGCCTCCACAGTTCTAAGCCCTGGCCTGGATCCCACAGCTCAAAGCCATTAGAATGGGCCCTTCCTGGGTGGGAAGGCATTTCTGGACGTTTTGCCTGTGTCTTTGGGAGAAAACGGTCCTTTCCAGGAGCACTGTGCTGGTGGCTCCTTGTTCAGCGAAGTAGGAAATGTCACTCGAGCATGAGCCGTGACAACAGCGTGCACATGCCCGCACATACCCTGTCCTCTGCCGAGCCTCTGCTGCAGCTGCAAACTGTAAGACGAGCTCCAGAGGATGAAAGAGGCCAACAGACCCTCATCCACAGCGGCCGCAGTCATGGACCGCTGGGAGACAAAGTTCAGGTTCTGGTAAGGATGCTTCCCTGGAAATGAAGGGGAAGTTTCCTTTAAGCTCCATAATTAGCTTGTATTAGCTCTCTGATACACCTCCCCACCCTAACTCTTCCTATCATGAATTTTGCATCATTCTATGCACAATAATGCACATAAAATTAAATAAACAATTTAGTTGATTTAATTAAAATTAAATATTAAACATATTGTGTATAAGGAACCTGCGCTTTTGATTTAATTGGGCGGGAGTACCCAAAGCAGTTTGGGTAACAGCAGAAAATAATTAAAACCAACAAGTATGTTAGCCTCTGGGTACAAGAAAGAGTTGGGAGCCTCCTCTTGAGAAAGGTTTATTTAATTAAAATTAAACTAATCTTTGGAAAACATTTGATAAGCATTTCATAATACAAATCATAATCCAAAAAATGAGGCTCAGTCTGACTCTCCACAATACAGGAAAATCATGTTAAATAATTTATCTCTGGTGGTAGCTACCTTTTTTACACACACACACACACACAAACACACACGTGCAGTAATTCAAAAGACAACATGTTTGCCAGGTTCGAATTCTAGGTAACGTTCGATTCTTCCAGAATCTAGATAAACATTAGCAAAGCACACTAAAGCATAATAGGTCCATAGTGAGAACTGTGGAGACTTGGTGCTTGATTTTAAACTGGGTGTGGATTTTCAGAGCCGACAAGCCCCATCGAAAAACATTTTCATGAATTTATTTAAAGAGGAAAATGCAAATGTTTTGACAAGTCAATATCCCGGTCCGAGTCCTAATAGAGCCCCAAAATACAGAAGAAGCTGGGTCCCCCGGTCATCCTCAGAGACATTTAACCCACAAGACAGGGAGGTTAGTGCTTCAGACCAGGAAAGGAAGACCATTCAGATTCCCACTTGTTTCCTCCAGTTGGTGTGGCTAGACCTGTTACTCAGTTGCAGAGCATCAGATAAGATTAGACACAGACCACAAAAGAAAGACAGCAAGCAGGCCCATGCACATGGCTCCCCGGGAACTATTCCCAGGCCCTGACCTGCCAGAACCCACAGACATCCATCCACTGTCTTTACCAAACTAAGGCCCGTTTTGACACCTCTGGCCGGAGCAGGAATATCATCAAAATCTGTTTTGCGGTCCAATTCCAAAGTTACTGAACACATACATTTTGGCTGACAAGTGCTTCTAGGCATAACTCTGAGCCTAAATCATGTAAATTCCAATTGTCCACCCCTTAAAGATCCCGTACCCCTAAAGGAGGAAAATCAAAGTTACACCATCCATTTGCTCAAATACTCTTCACTTCGATTTCTGTATATAGAATAACCGAGTCTTATAGAGGAGTTAAGATATTTTCTTATATTCTAATAATTCATAATGGATAAAGCAATTATATTCACCTCAAAGACCTGCTAGTACATAATACTGCATAATACTGTCTTTTATTCTGTCTTTAGAGCAAAAGATTTTCTGTACATATCCTGACACTAAATCATATTCTTCAGTGGTCATATGTATCCTGAAAATCATTGCTGTGGACTGAACGTACCTACAGGTGTCATGCACGTAGAAAAATCTGAATCAAAGCTTAGCTCTGCCTATAGCAAGGTTATTTTGTCTTCTGTGCTCTGTGAAGAAAGCTACAACAATGTACAACATGCTATTTTATAAGCAGTAATTCATAATGGCAACTAATAATTATTCCTGCAATATCAAGCATTCCTCAAAAAATTCCGCTAAGCTTTTAACCGCTTTTCTGTTGGGTTGAACTTTTCTTTGATCAGAAGAACAAAGTACCTTTAGAGGCTTCCAGTTGGGCCCAGAGACACAGCGATCCAAAGGGTGGCCTGCCTACTGCCAGACTTAAATTAAAAAACAAAACAACAACAAAAAAAACCACACGCACACAAAACAAAACAAACAAACAAAAAAACCCCACAAACCTGGAGATTTGACAAAGCTAAGAAGGATGCAAGCGAAAGATCCTAAAGCAATCTCCAGCTCAATTAACTCTTTCAATTATTAGAAAAGGGTGTTTATTTCAATTATTAGAAGAGGGTGTTTAACCCTCTAGAAAACGCCCAGCAAAAAGCCTGGTGTGGCCCTGGCTTCCTCCGGCCAGGACCACAGCTGCAGAAGGGCTTCCCCTCTGCCATCCAGGGCCTGTCAATGGTGCCCTTCATTTGCATGTCAATCCTTTTACATGATTAATATGTATTTATTGACCAGGAGGCCTTCCCAACCTAGGACAAAGGAAGAGCGGCAGTCCCCTTTTATAAGGCAGCCATAACTTCCCTAGCAGGACGGACAATTGTGCACGAAAATAATTCTCTTCCAGATAGAAAGTTCCCACCATTCAGACACACGTTGTGATAGAAAGAAAACAGTCCAAATCGAGTGCCAAAAGCTCAAGGGCACCCCTCCACTCCTTTTTGCATAAAGTCATTCCGAGGCATTTCCTACTACTTGGACTCGGGGGAGAGGAGGGTGGAGGACAGGCACTTGGGAGACAAACGTGACCCATGGACCCAGGAGTCTGGCCAGCTCCTCCCTCTCATGAAGGCCTACGAGGCTGAGGCCTGCCCCGGCGTTACCTGAGGGGAGAGGCCTGCCTTCTTCAGAATGTGACTCTAGACACGGAAGGAAGCTGCATCCAACACATCCCGTGATTTGACTCCTCATGAATCTTTTATCCACCCAAATACACGTCACATTTCCCAGAGTGACACGTGCAGTTTTATTTATTAAACGGCAAATTCCATTTTTTAAAAAAAGATCAGCCTATGTCTACCATTAAAGGCTCCCAGAAATCCTCTCCTCCTGTAATCTCTTCACTCCCTCCAACACAGGAAAATAAATAAACAACAGCCGAGATGGTCAAACAGTGGCATAAACTCCCATTTTCACTCTGGCATCTGCCTGTCAGAATGTCAGGGATGAGACTCTAGGTAAGTTTGGAAAAACTGCAGGGATTGGGATGACTCGTTTGTGCCGACGCCAAAGATAAGGAGTCAGATCATCTAAGGGGGCCGATTTCGTCTTGATCCTGGGTGGTTCTGCAACTTACTCTGCTTGATCCTCCGCGTCCCACCTCTGTGCATATTAAATCCTTGGCCCCACAGAGAGGCTGACAGCTCACTGTCTAGGGTTCCCAAGGCAAAGTACACACAGCCATCTCTTTTATAAGGTCTTTAACTATAGAAATTAATAAGAGAAAAAAAAGGACTTTCCTTGAGGTTGAAGTAGTTCAAGTGTAGCTTCTGTGTAGGTCCCATAACCTCTTGGAGGAAACACACACGCTTTTCAAGGGCCTAGGATTTGAGTTTCAAACCTGAGCACCAAGGAGATGTGAGTCATCGTCCGGCTCAAAGGCCAGCTCTGAATTCCTCCCCCTGGGATCCGACATCCTCCGATTGTATGAAAGGTATTCACTTAGGGTAAATTCACTTGATTTCAAAAGGGAATTAATTCTGGGGTGTCAGTCCCCCCAGTCCGTCCCCTACCACCCTATTAAACCCCAGGAAGTTGCGCACACACGGTACACTTGGTAGGAAGACTGGCCACAGGCCTGCTCTTCACCCACAGCCCAGTCTGGGCAAGGGGTGGGAAGTAGTTTAAAGAACCACATTGCTATTTGTTTGACTTCAACCGACTCCTATTTCACTGTGTCATTTTTACTCAAACTGGTTTACATGTATAGACTGTGCCTAAAAGAATCCCAGAAAGAGCCCCAGAATTCCAAGAATGTATCCTTCAAGGGCTAGGCCTGCAACAGTGAACTTACAGCAAGCTTTTAAACATAAAATGGCCCCAGTAAGACGTTTCAAATTTCTGCCCCAGTTTTGCCCATTCGGAAATGGGATGCTTATGATGAAGAAGGTATTTGCCTTGGTAATAACTCTGAGGAACATTACCCCAAAATAGACCCTGAGCCATTTCAGGGATGCCCTTCCGGCTTCATCTATATCTTGTGACAACCAGAATGCAAAGTCACCCTGCATTCCAGCCCTTAATGCCCCGTTCCAAACCCAAAGCCTAAAGCTGTTTGACACCTCCGTACAAACACAATTCCCAGAAAAATCCATCCAAAATGCCGGCACATGTATTGACAACACCCACGAACAAATACAAGAATAAGAAGGAAAAGTATCAAGGAAAAGCAAACATAACCTCGAAATTCAGTAAATCTGTGGTGTATTTTACTATCCTAAACAGATTCAATGTGGGGGAAGTTGGAGGCATTTTTTTTTTTTCCCTGAAGCTACCGACATCGGAAACTAAGGTAGGCTCACCTAAACTTGACTTTGTTTTCTATTTCACAGGTTATTAAGTTCAGCTAAGTTAACCAACCAAAAATGGTCCCAGAGGTATTGTCTCTGACATTCCTGAAGTTAAGAGATAGGCTCCGAATCTGTTTACAATATTCCAAACACCCAGGCATAGCCTTCAGGAACCCATTTGGCTGACGTGAAAACCTGGGCTTTCGCACACCAAAATGAGCACCTAGAACATAAGGAATCCGTTCCCACTGGTGCCCACTTCTGTGGGTCACGGGCACTCGGTGTAGGCCAGGCTGAGGGCCTGAATAATTGATCAGAAAACAGCAGAAGGTTTTCCCTCTGACGCTTGTCATCATGAGACTCCCACCTCTGTTCACGATGAAATACCTTTTGTTTTAAGTCTTCAAATTACAGACCACCACCTCAGGCATTGCTGAGGCATTTCTGCGGGGGGGCAGAAAAACCAAAACCACCCAAAAAGCCGTCTGGATTTAAAAGAAGGGTTGGATAGTCCTGAACACCTCAACTCTCATTTTGGCCCCCTCCTCATCTAATTTTGCAGGCCATTAATCCAGAATGGGCACTAAAGCATTTTGGTATTTGCTTTCACATTAAAGTGACTGAGTAATTAATGAAAGTTGGCAACTGTTCATGCAAGCAGCAAGCCCTCTTTCCTTCTTTCCCGACTCAGTGTGGTGTGTTCACACATACTTCATGCGGCACCCTGGCCCCACCTGGGGAGCCTCGCCTTCCCTTTCTGCACGGAACCTCTGCAGGCTCTGTAGGGTGACCTTGCTCTCAAAACCCATTTACACTGCCCCTCTTGGCCACTGAGGACCTCTGTGGTATAAGAGCCATCACCCATTAAGGGCAGAAAAGGCACCTACATAGGCCTGACTCCCAGGCAAGCTATAGACAAGTCACCAGCTATACACTAAGGAAAAGTGCTTTTTTTTTTTTAGCCTGGTCCACTGACACTGGAGGGCAGCTCCCACTCTCACACTTCCATAGGCTATCTTCTTAAAAAAAAAACAAAAACAAAAACAAAACACAAGCCCCTCTAAAACAAAAGCAGCACTTTCGCTTTCCTTGCAACCTGGGAGCTGGGTAAGGTGAGAGGAGGAAGGGCTGATGGCCCCTCCTGGTTATCCACACCCCCCTCCAAACAATAGCTTTTGTGTCAGAGGGGTTCCCAGAGTGGGCTAGCCGGAATGTGGAGACGCCACTGTGTTGGAGTTAATAACACAGTGTCACAAAGGAATTTCAGCCTGAACTCGGGAAATTCTCCTTCCAGAAGCTTATACTTTTCCCTCTTCAAACTTTCCTGCTCTGTCTCAAAAGAATAAGAACTCGCTGTCGTTTTTCTCCTGGAGGCTCTCCTTGCTTCATTCCAACTGCCCCTTGTGAAATGACCAAAGAACCCCTGATAAGGGAGGAGACAACCACCAGGTCACTAGGTGACTTTTGTATAATCAAAGGTTAAGAGGCTCTGGATCCATTTCCAAAATGACCCACCCTTTCCAGAAGGGACTACCAGCCCTTGGGGCGGTGCATAGGTACCAAAATAAAACTGTGGAGAGAGAACTGTCACTATGAACACAACCACTTGGCCCAGCATGGAGAAGGTCACAAAGGCTGGTGTAGGGTTGGAATGGGAAAGGGAAATGAGGTCAGGAGGCGGCACATGGGTCTCCTGGTTCTCTCCTGCAATGCACCCCAAATCCCACTGTCAAAAGGAAATGCAAGAGAAATCCAGGCAGTTGAGGATAACCAGTATTTCGGGATCAGGCATAAATTCCATACCTCAAGGATCCTCAAGGGTAACGCTCTGGACACCCCCCCATACACACACACACACACTTCCCTGGTCCCAAATCTCTCAGCTCTCCAGTCCGGGGTTTGTAGCTAGGTCCTTTTCCCATCCAGCGGGAGACTGCTGCCACAGACCCAGCAAAGGAACTCTTCCCTTCCCCAGGTAAGCCCACTGCAGGGGCTTTCCCCGACGCCCCGTCTCACAGCCAAGTGAGCTTGTGAACACGGAGACGGCTGAGGATCCGAGACAAGGAGCTCGCTCGCTCGGTTTTTCCCGGGGCCGCGTTTGCCATTTGCGGGAATAAATGAAGCATCGGTAATCTCCATAAAAGAGCTTTCACGCTTCATTCTCTGAAACTAAGTTGGGGCTTAGACGGAAGGAAAAAAGGGACTTTTAATTTAAAGTAATGATCATCAACACTCTGGCTCTAGAGGGTCTCTAGGGGAGAAGGGGGTCCCCCACCCCACCCCGGGAAGCTGGAGGGAGGACCGCCTAGCGCCTCGCCAGGCAGGTCTTGAATTGCTTGGATTGGTGGGCCAAATCCAAATGCGGGCAGCTCTCCTAGGAGGAGGGCGGTGGTACAAACAACTCTCCCTGGGGTAACAGGGGGTGCGGGAGCCTAGGGAGGAAGAGATCGAGAGTTGTCGTCCCGGAGAAAGGCAAATGAGCAGATTCGATGGAGACGTCCGCCTCGCCCAGGCCGCGGCTGGGAGCAGCGTCTTCTTCCCTCGCACGCAGGAACGTCAGCCATCAGCCGTGGTGGTGCCTTCGCCAGCCCCGGACATCCCTGCTTACTTTCACTCGGTGGCTGCTTCTGTTTGGGGCCGAAGTTTGCACGCGGGGTGCACAACACCCAGGGCCTCCTTTCCCCACACCGCACCCCCAGGTCCTAAGGGGTCGGAGAGCCCCAAAAGTTTTATCCCCCAAAGGGCACTTCGTTTACTTTAGTTGAATGAAACTGGCCTGGGGAGACCGTAGCCTTCAAATTCATTCCTCCGCCAACACTCACCCAGCACCTTGGGCCCCTCACTTCCCTGCCATTGCCAAACCACCCCACACTAGATATGCACCGCGCATGAGCTCGGCCCTGTGAGGGCATTTCAGACAATAGATAAGGCACTCGAGGCCTGATGAGGGTGGAACTGGGTCCAACTGTCCTCTCTGGGGTATCAACATCCCGAGTCCCCCTGGCTTCCGCCTAATGAGGAGGAGACGCCACTGGGTCGGAGCCCGAAGCGAGGTGGCCCGCGGTGAAGGCCGGAGCTCACTCTGCAGGGGCGGGGACGGCGGGCGTGGGAAATCGAGCAAAGAATCGAAGGACGCGTCCCAGCTAGGCCCAGGCCTCTCGCGTCCTCCTTGCCCGACCGCGCCCTTCTGGAAGCTCCGCAAGGCCTGGGCGGAGGCCCGCCCAGAGAAGACGCAGAGCGAGGGCAATTTGGCGCCGCTGGTTTTAAAGAAATTCCAAGTAAACAGTGAACCCGAGTGGGAAACCGCAGCTGTGCATAGGGAAGTGACTTGGCCAAATTATCTCCAGAAGAGGAGAGGGAAGGTGGGCAAATATCTGGGCCCTGAAGGTGCTAGCTTTACTGAGGGAAGAGGCAGCAGGGAATTGGGCTGCTACTTGCAACTTTTTCTCGGCCCTAAAAAGGATCCCGCGTGGGGGATTTCGGAAGGCGCTCACCTAGTCCGGGAAAATTCAGCTGGCGGCCCTTCTGGGGTCAGGGCCGCCCCAAGGGCGCACGGCGGAGGCAGGCGCGGGAGCCCTCTGACGCCGGGGCCTTCAGGCGGGCCAAGGGCGCGCGCGGCGCTGAGCCGGCGGGTCCAGCCAGCGAGCGGAGCCGGCGAGGGTTTGGACTCCCCGTGGTGTGTGTGCGCGAGCGCGCCTCGCCTAACCGTTCGGGACAAGTTGAAGCAACAAAAATAAAGTCGGATCTCCCAGTCTGGAGGTCCACCCCTCCTCCTCCCTGGTTTGATCCCAGGCCCGGCTGCTCGGAGCCGCGGCGTGCGCAGCCAGGATTGCAAGCCGATGCGCGTTACTGCCAGAGCAAGGGCGCCGCCCCCACTCCCCTGCCACCAGTGGCCAGGACTTGGGAACCATCGAGTCAAGGAGGGGAGGGGTGACATAACATTGGGGGAGCAGCGTGGCGGCCTCCAAGGTCAGCGCTGGTCCCTCGCGCCGGCCGGGGGAGGGGGACAGGAAGGTCGGAACAGGCCGGCCTCCCTCGGAGCAGCGGGGAGCGAACTTGAGAGCTGGGCCGGGTGAGAGAGGAGACGGAAGGCGGGGAGCCCCAGGGACGCCCGGGCACACCCGCAGCGGAGGCCGGAGAGGTTGGCCGCAGGAGGGTGCCCTCCGGAGCGGAAAACGGAAACCTCGGAGCAGAGGACGTGGAGGAACTCAGGGGCTGGGAAGCCCATAGAAAATGACAGAAAGGAACGCGAACCCGGCCTAGACACAAATCGAAACTGCACAAAGAACAGTCGCTTGGGAGAACCCAGTGGGGCGGGGGAGAGGCTGCGGAAGGAGCGCGGGTCCCTGTCGCCTGCACGGAGGTTGGGCGCGAGGACATGGCCGGAGTGGCCCTTCCCTTCGCGTCTCCGACGAGCGGAGGCTCAGGAGCCGAGGCCCGAGCTGGGCGAACAGAATTGGGGTTTCGCGGTGCCTGGAGGGAAGGCGAGCCCCGGATGAGTTCCCATCTGCAACACCCCACTGGACAGAGGACTCGGGGAGATCAGGGCCTGGGCCACGCTGACCGGAAGTGCATCTGCGAGGGGCCCTGAGCTCAGGGCGCAGGCCGCTGCACCCGGCTGGAGCAAGGCCAAAGTCGGAGACGCCTGGCTGGGGCGGGCTCCTTCCGCCCGCACCCACCTGGGTACAGGTGGGAGAATAAGGAAGGAGGCAGACACTGCTGACTGTGGAGGTCTGGGGTCCTTGAATGCAGAAAAGACGGAACCCCCGGGAACCTAATCTGAGACCTGGGTGGAGGGGGGTTCGAGAGCAGGAGTTCAGCCCTGATTTAGGAGCTTGGGGTGGGGGGGAGTGCAGGGTGGGGAGATGGGAGTTGAGGACCACTCCTACTTGAGACTGCAAAAGACCGACACTAGCCCTGAACCCAAGCCTGTGCCTCTCCCTGCCATGTGCCAAGTGTCCGTATGGTGGAGACTTGATACTGCGAGGTGCCAGGGCCAATCAGTCTGGTAGTTTAACGATGCATGATTACGGTATAAGTTTTAATGTGGTTTGGTGTGACCTTGGCAAGAAGACCCTGGGCCTCAATTTTCTTATCTATAAAATGGGGATGATACTATCCAACTCAAAGAAATGTATGAGGTTAAATGAGGTAAATTATGCTAAATAGCTAGCAGTGTGAGCTAGCAATAAATAATGATTGTTATTACTAGTTTTAAATTTCTGGAAGTGTCCTCTTCTGAACTGTCTCCATCCTGTCCAATGGACAAGTCCTGCTCATGGAAGTGAAGGGAGTGGACAGGGAGAGATCTGCTGTGGTGGTTTCTGGGACTTGCTTTGTTTTCTTCAGCATCTAATTACCTTCAGCTTGGAGACCTGGAGGCTATTCATGGTGGCTTCTCCCCAGCCCCGCCTGCCAAGCAGCAGCAGAACTTTATCGGTCAGGTTTCCCATTGTGTCGGCTTTATCAGATGGCAGAACTGGGAGTCTTTCTGCCTGAGTTGGTTGGTCTCTGTCAGGGCCCTAGCCCACTCTTGCAGCCGTTGTGGCCAAATTTTAAATACTTGTGGGTGCCTCTCTTCTGGGGACTCCTTCCGTCTTGCCCGCAGGGGTCTCCCTCCCCTCTGCGCTGTAATTGTATTCCTCTGGCCCCGCTGCACGGTCTTCAGGCCTCGGGGAGGATGAGCGGACCCCTGCTGGAGCTGCCAAACACTCTCCAGTGCGCTTGCGTGGTGGCAGGGGGGCAGGGAGGAAATTTGCCGGTGGCTGTTTGTCCCTAAAAGCTTGCGGGAGTTCTACCCCATTCCCCAACAAAGTTGAGGAGGGGGGATGCTTGTGCTCACCACCTCCTCTATGCAACTCTCTTACCCACTTCTCCCATCCCACCCCTCCCCACCTCCTTTCTACCCCACCTCCCTTCTACCACTCCACTTCCTTCCTATCACCAAGAGCCCAATGGGGAGTGATTGATACCAGTTCTCTTTTCAGGATAAGATGTGTGTGCCTACACACCCACAGGAAGTCCTTGCTTTTCTACAGACTCGCCTATACCTAGAGTCTTCCATCACCGTGGCCTGAAATCTTCGCAAATGTCCCCAAAGCAACCCACTCTCATATCTGTGGGGAGAATTTCAGAGTTCCACGTCCAGAGTGACACCTCAGCCTGGAAAGACTGCATTGAGAAGCAAATCCAAGGAATAAATTGTAATGGCCCAGGATTTACCAAGCTCTCTGGGAAATCTGTTTTTAGAAACTTTGCCCCCTGCTGCCTGAGGCCTGCTATTCCCCCAAGAGAGGCACCTGGGAAGGTGCAGGGTACGCTGTAAGGCCCGAGAGTGTTGTACCTGTGTGTCTTGTGTCTGAGCTTAGAGTCACCTGGATCCAGCTGCCTCCTGGGAGAGAGAGAGGGCTACCCCATCACTCCCCTGGCTGCCCTGATTCCCGTCTTCCTGGCCCCCACCCAATCAACCCACCCACATCCATCCCAGTTCTCCCTGGTGGCCTCCATGGAAGAGGCAGGCAGGTATGTGTTGGGTACCAGTATGTGTATTCCTGGACCGTGCATAAGTGTGTGCCAGAAGCTTCTACACAGGCAATGTCCCTGTGCTCGCTGGGAACACGCCTCCACACATCAGCCCATGTACATTTCTTTGTATATGTGCACATTTTCTACATGTGTGTGCACGTGTACACATGGATGAATGCATGCGTGTGCTCTTTGATGTGCAGAAGCATGTGCACGTGTGCGGAGTGGCCGGCTGTGCAGTAACTCTACCCACTCGGTGGTACAGCGGCAAGGACACTGGACTCCTAGGAAAGCTGGGGGGGGGCTGCCTCTCCCTTGCTGTGTGCTTTTAAATGAGGTACTTACTCTCTCAGGACTTCCCCCCCAACCCTCCCCCAACCCCCCCACCCCTGCCTGTGAAATGAAACCTTTTTATTCCAGAATCCCTGAGGACCCCCTCCCAACAATGGGACTTCATTAAAAGACTGGCCTAAAGCATTTGGGGGAGGAATGGGGATTGGCAGAGTCCCCCTTCCACAAGTTGCCACAGGAGAGTAGCCCTCTCACCTGAGTTCAAATTGGGAGAAGAGCAGTCTGGGGGGGTGGGGGGTGTTCAGAGGGATGGAGCAATACTCTGCCACCTCCCCCAGAGGGATTACTCCATTTGGAACCCACCCTGAGGTGAGGCAAGGCTAAGGGAGGGCTGCTGCCCGGCCTCCCTGCCCCTCCCCGCCCCCTGCCCATGTCTGAGCATAGTGGAAGGCAGCTTCTATTACCAGAGGAATAGGGTTTTCTCCAACACAAAAAGGAAAATCTAGGCTAACCATTGGAAGAGCTGATGACCCCTCTAGAGAACCACCTTCATCCAGGGTAAGGAGTCTGGCCAGAGCCTCTCCAACCCTGGCTGTGGCCTTTGGCCTCTAGGGAGTCAGCCAAGGCTCAGCCCTGCCTATGCAAGTAGGCCTTTTACTGAGGGCACTGGATGGGGGAGTTGGGGTAGGGGGAAACCGGGACACAGCGACCTCCCTGGTGAGATCATCTCTGGAAATCCCGAATAGGTCATGGGGCTGTGGGAGCCAGGTAAGGAGCAGACTAGCAGGCCACTCCCTCTCTGTGCCCTGGGCAGCCCAGCCTAGGGGCCCTGAGAATTGGCCACACATACACATACTCACAAACACGAAACTATTGGCAGCCATACACCCCAAACACACACTTTCACCTCCCAAGCCTGAACAAATATACTTAATGCCACCCCTATACAAAGGCCCCTCAGCATACAACCCACAAACATAGACGCTTACACACACATACCGCAGCCCCACACATCCCAATATCCCCTCCTCCATCTGCAGCCCACCCCTGACCCTACTGAAGGAACAAGAATTTTGAGCAAGAAAACAGAGACCTTTGCCCTCAGAAAGAGCCAGGGATCAATACTGTTTAGACTCGGCTAGTGTGTATTTCCTTCTGGGCTGAGGAAGATTTAAGTTTATGGTTCAATCTGATCTTTTTTTTTTTTTAAAGGTAGAAAATGAGGAAGTTGGGATAGCACACTCAACTATTTATTTCGATGCAACCTCAGACTTTTTAATACACAGGCGACTCCCTAAGCCAGCCCCATAAATCAGAGAAATCAATGCTTGTTTATGATTATTATTACTTTCTTTTTTTGGAGGGGGAACAAGAAAGAGGTCTGACCAGAGTCCTCTTCCTCTCTCCTCAGCCCCAATCAGGAAGAAGGGGAAATGGGGATGAGGAAGGCAGGAAGGTAGGAAAGTCAGGGCCAGGGCCGGATTCCTGAGGTTAAGGCAGTTGTTAAGAGTAGAGATGACATAGAAAAAGACACACAGCCACAGAGAAGGCATGGACCAAATATGTAAGTCGTTTGAGCTTGAGTTTTCTCCACTGAACAACGAAGAAAATTCTCTTCGCCCATAGGGGTTGGAATATAAAAGGAGATATGGGGAAGAAATCAAATTACATAATAATAACAGATCCATAAGCTTTACTAATACAATCTTAGGGAGGGGTCATCACCTCCTCCTTCTCCCCCAGGGTTGAGGGGAAGAGCTCTTGGCTTTGACCTCCTGAGAGTGGTGAAGAGGAGCCTTAAGAAACAGGATGGCTCCTGGCCTTGGCCCCTGCCCCAGCCTCTCTATCTGGTGGTCTCGAAGGGCTTAGGTACCCTAAGGGCCACCGTGATGAAAGGCAAAGAAAGGGTAGCCCCATTTCCAGGCACTCAAAGGATCAGGTTCTCTGTAGAGCATAGCGCCCCCAACACCACATCAGGAGGTGGCCAGGACCCTTCCTGATGTTCTGAGCTCTGTGGATGAGGGGAAGAGGACCCTGGGCTCCAAGTCTCAGACCCTCTAACCTGAAGCCCTGGAGAGCCTGAAGATCCTGAGCCCCCTTCCCCACCAAGAAAGGCAAAGGACGTACATCCAACCACCAGAAAACCATTTTCGGGGGCCATCCGAAGGAAGGGCCACCCCTGGCCTCTGCTTCCAACTCTTCACTCAAGGAGTGGGTAAGCACCCATTATGTGCAGAGGTTAGCCTACACAGCCCAAGAAGGCGTGAAGGGGAGGAAAAGATTTACTGCAATAAGGTTGGGAACCCATGGCAATATCAAATACGCTCTCCAGCTCCAGGCCATTGAACCTCAGGCTCCCAAACCCTTGAGCAGGGACTTGGAGCCTACTAGCCCTGTCACTTCCCAGGACATAGGCCCAAATCAGCGGGAAGTTTCTCAAGGAAAAAGGAAGAATGACCATTCTCACTTCTCACAGAATCAATCCTGCAAAAACAACAGGGAAGAAACTCAAGGGAATAACACAGAAACAGAGTTCCCATGCATGCACCAGCCCCATAAACACACCTGCAGGCATTCTGGTGTGCAAATACTAATGGACCATGTACATACACCGCAAGCTCACAAACATCCAAGTGTGCATCTAATTACAGAGAAATGAACACCCAGTGAGCACAATACTCAGACATGCAGGGACACACGAAACCAGGTAACTCCTCAGATGCACCTACATTTGCACGTGATCACATATGCACATGAGTCTGCAAGGACACCTACATATCTAGCCACACACGGACAGGTACATACACATATTTCAGAAGACAGGAAGAAAGGAGAAAAGGAGGATTTACCATTAAAAAACAAATCCTGGACAAAAGGGACCTTCCTTTCCTCCTCCTAGTCCCTGAAGGTAGGGGGCCCAGTGCCTGCCCAGGAAGGGAAGGCCCCAGGGTCAGGGGCAAGAGTGCAGACATTTCCCTCTGGGAAGACCACGTGCCCTGAGGGTTCAGAAGGCTTGTGTCTGTGCCTCCTCCCCCCTCAAGCAGGAAGCAAACCTTTGTTGGCATTCGGAGAGTGTTCCCGCTTAGGTTTTGGCTCTGGGCGAGGCAGGCCTGTGCCCACGTGGGAATTCCGGCCCCAAAATGATCCCAGCAGCATCGCTTCCCAGCATCCAGGCCTCTTCTCCCTGGGCTATGCCTGACCAAGAGAGGCCGCCCTCGACCTGCCGCTTCGCGAACGGAATCACTTCTCCGAACTAAGAGCGGTGAAGTCCCGGCGGCCTAGAGACCAGGCCCAGAAGCCCGGCCCAAGAGCCCCTCGCCCTCGTGGGCAGCTCAGACCTGGAGGCAGCCCCTCACCTCTGCCGGCCTTGGGAAGGCCTTGCGCTTCTGGAGGGGAAAACCTCAAGCAAAACCCGCATGGGGTTGTAAGGGGAGGAAGGACAGAAAAGGGAAAGGTGCAGGCCGAAGCAAGGAGCGGGGCAGGGTGAGCAGGAGGAGGGCAAAGCCAGGCTGGGCCTGGGCCAGCACAGGGAGCAGCCAGACGCCCTGGCAGTGTTTCCGAAGTCAGGGCTCGGGTTTGTTGTTTTTTGTTTTGTTTTGTCTTTGGGCTCCTTTGGACGCCATCAGAGACCAGGAGTGGGCCTCCGGACCCTCCAGACCGGGACCTACCCGGCCCTGGGCCGCCTCTACCGCGGCGCGCTCGTCTTGCCGCCGGTACTCGTCGTGCGATGATCGCAAGGCCGGGCCGGGCCGCCCGGGGCTCGCCGCCCGGTGTGTGCGCGATGCGCGCGGGGCCCTCGCGTGCCCTGCGCCCACGCCCTTCCCGAGCCCGCAAGGAGGAGGGCCGCCAACGGCTCGTGAGCACAGTGTACACTTTATTTCAGACTACAGGTTTCTGAACATAATAAAATCTTTGGCTTGTAGCGGCGGTTCAGTCTCGCAGTCTGTGGGGTCGTATTTCTCAACAAGTCTCCGGAAAACGAAAGGGGAGCAGGACAGACCGACAGAAGGGGCTGGGGAGGCGGGGAAGAGGCGAAGGGCAGACACGCGAGGAAACACACTCTCACGCACACAAAGAAAAGTCCCAGAGAAACGAGGGCCAGCGATGCGGGGCGGGAGGCACCGGAGAAGCAACAACATTCAAAAGAAAAAAGGCAATGAAAACGAAACTGGGCCGGGGGCAGCGAGGCGGAGGTGGGGGATAAAATAATTATAATAATTATAATAATTATAACAATAATAATAAAGGAGATTAATAAAAAGTCCAGCAAATAGAGATCGCTACACATATTTCTTTTCCTTACCTGAAATTAAATATATACAAGGTCGTAAGCGGTTTGGCTAGATAGAGCTTTAAGGAGTTCGCAGTTTCGCCCCTTATACTGTGAATAGAGAATAGATCTTATTTTTCGATAGCACCTGTCCGAGTCTTTCTCCCTTTTTAAAAATGTTTCGTTCAAACGTGACTCTCCATTCTGAGAATCTCTCTCTCTCTCTCTTCCCTGTTGCTCCCTCCCTCCTGTGCGCGGATTCTTTCTCTCCCGGTGTGGGGCCGGCCGGGCGGCGGCGGCGGCGATGCCAGGAGGTGGCGCGGGCGCGGCGGCCGGACCGCGCGGCCCCAGCCGGCGGGCGGCTACTCGCTCTCGTCTTTGTCCTGGACCGTGGTGGTGGAGTGGTTGTACAGTCCCTGCGCCATGAGGTGCAGCGCCAGGCCGTTCTTGATGCCCGTGGCTTTCTTGATCTTGGCGCGTTTGTTCTGGAACCAGATCTTGATCTGGGACTCGTTGAGGCTGAGCTCCTGGGCCAGGGTCTGCCGCCGCTGTTCGGTGATGTAGCGGTTCGCCTGGAACTCCGCCTTGAGTCTCTGCAGCTGCTCGGCCGTGAACGCCGTCCGCGGCCGCTTGTCCTCCTTCTCGTTCTTCTTCTTCTTCAGCTTCCTGGTGCGCGGACCTGCAGCGGCGGAGAGGGCCGGGTGGGGGTGGGGACGGAGGGCAGAGGGGAGGGGGGAGAGGGCAGAGGAAGCCGTGAGAATTGCAGAGCCGAGCGGGGATGGCGCCCCGCGCTTCCGGGGCGATAGCCGAGGCCCTGCTGCGCCCCTGGCTCCCTCCCGCCAACTAGCCCCGAGATCAATCGCCTGGCTGCTGGGGTCGCCAAGTTCTCTGGGGGGCCAGAAGGGCCGCGGAGGAAAACCGGCCGAGCTTGTCCGTGCATCCCACACCCCAATTCGCGGAACCAGAGAGCAGCGTGCCACGCTTAAATCCCCTAATCCAAGATGGAGAGATATTTGGAGACCCATCCGGTGGATCCCAGAGTTGGAGGTCAGGGGCCTGCTGTCTTCACAGCCCTGGAATAAAAAGAGGCTCAAGCCGGGGCCAGTGAAGACACCGGGCAGGGCTGCCCTGAGGGAATGGCCAGCCTGCAAACTAATCCTCCCTTCCTCCTCAAGAAGCGCACCTACGCCCAGCACTTACGATGATAAGATCCCCTCTGCTTGTAGCTATTGACCCCAGAAAACAGGGGGATAGGGAGGGGACTGTGAGGGGCTTGCCTAGATCCAAAGTCTTTGGTGTATGTTCTCTGGGCTCCTCCTTTCTCTTTGGCCTAAAGGAAGCCCTTTTTAGGGTCCCAGGGAGACATTAACCACCTCCTTCTCTGAAGGCGGAACAAGGCTTTCACCCAGTTGCACACCTTACCCACATGACCCTGGTCTCCAGGGTTCTCTGCTTTGCCCCTTGGATGGTGCCAGTAAGAAAGAGAGGACCCTCCCCATTCCTCCACCTAGCTGTACAGGCAAGGTCTCCCTTCTCTCTCTTTCGAACACATAAGCTGCAGTTTCAGGATTGAAAAGTCCTGTATAACAAAAACAGGCCAGATATGCTTCCCTTGCCCATCGATGACATTTGCAAGGAGACTCCATCGGTCCTCCCCCCATTCATGAGCAAAATACGGGCAGAGGGAGAGAGACGGAGGGACAATGTGGACAGAAATCGGTGCTTTGCCCCTAAGACGGATATGGGAAGAGGCCCCAGCAAATCTCCCCAAGAATGTGAAGATTCTCCCAAAACCTAGTGTGGGAAGAGAGCTGCTGTGGAGCCCAGCCCTGGAGAGAGGAGGGGGAAAGAGGAGACAGCCTTTAAAGCTGTTCCTCAGCCTTAGACCCAAGTTTTCCGGCATTTACTTGGTGGGCCCTGTCGTGGTTATGGGAGCTTCCTGAGCCATGTTAAGTCCCTGTCCGGCCTTTTAATATCAGAAACTGTCTGGAAAGAAGGGTCTTCACCAGCATCTCCAAACCTAGCAAGAGGGGCAAGCTGGGCTGCTTGGCTCCGCGGACAGGCCAGCGCCTGGGGTCACCAGCTGTCCTGTGACAGAAGAGTCCAGGCCTGGCTGACTGCAGCGACTCAGGTCTGGGCTGAGGTTCGTCTCCCTGAACTGCCCATGCAGGGGACGGGAGGAGCCCGTCCCCTTACTCCCCTGGCACAGAAGAGGGAAAGCGGCCAAGAACAAAGGCAAGGCCCACTCCTAAGCGCCGTGCGGAGAGAACTGAGAGGTGGGGTGGGGAGGAAGGACGGCCTTGGTTTAGATTAATAATTAGCTGAGCGGGAAGAGATGGTCCAGGAAATGTGCACATCTCCGGAAAGGCCTCGCTGTGCGTTGTGCGTCCGGGATGTTGTGAGAGTGTTGTTGTGTATGTGTGTGCAGAGGCACGGATACTTGTAATAAAATCGTAGCCTCCTGGCCAGCCTGAGCCGCCCAGCCTGACAGCTCAATCACTCTATCCATCAGGCGAGTCAATCAAAGCAGCTTTTCGGAGGTTCAGGGAGCCCGACGTGTCAATAACGGGGCTCGAGATGGCGGGGGCTGATAGCGCGCATCGATCCGCGCCCGGCCGGCAACCGTGGGGAGGCTGGACACCAGCCGGAGTAGAGCGGCGCATGGCTACGCTGTGCCCGGCCTCTACCGGACCCGGGTGCCCGAAACACCAATTGTAGGCCAGAACCCCTGCCGTCCTCCTCGCTGCGCCCACGGGCCTCTCTGGCGCTGCCGACCCGGGAGGCGGGCAGGCCCCAGCCTCCTCTCCTGGGGCCTAGGACTGTCCCAGCGCAGGTCTCTCGGCCTCGGGGTTTCCAAGCGCGAGGAACACGCGAGAAAAGGGCCGAAGGAAGTCGAGAAAAACAACTTACAGCTGGCAGAAATCTGCTAACTGGCAGATACAGGGAAGAAAGGAGTGAAAGAAGGAGAAAGGGCAGGGCCAGAGGGTGTGCGCGCCGCGCCACGGAGAAGCTGCCGAGGAGGCTGCCAATCATGCCCCGTGCCCCCGCGATCTGGCCCGAGCCTGACCGGTCTCCTCTCCACTCCCACTGTCTGTGAGCTCTAGAGAACCAGGAGCCAGGGCTCTCTCGGCACCGACCGTTTTGGCAACTATCTTTCCCTGGATTCTACCCACCCGGGTCAGACTCCCTAGCTTACCCGGCCTGGGGAAGAGGCAGGGCTATCAAAGGCTTTTTTCTTCTTTCCGTGTGTCCTCCAATCTATCTCACTGTAAATGAACTCGCCTCAGAAAATGTCGAGACGGTGTTTGTGTTTGTAAGAACACAAGGTGACGATTATTTCTCTGATCAGAGCCTGGCTCCATTTCGGCCTCCGCAGGACCTGGCTAGAGGGATTTCAGACCCAGACCGCTAGGCCCACCTTCCCGCCTGCTCTAAACACCTCTCTCCCTGGAAGAAAAATCAATGGCTGATTGTGTTTTTTCTAAGAATAATAAAGGTAAAACACAAAGAAGGCCCGAGGGGCTCGGAGTTCAACACCGAAGGAAGGATCGAGACTCGAGCTTCCCGAGCCAGGAGCTGTATAGCCTCTCGAGTGGTGGCCACAGAGGCCAGGAGCGCAGGACTGGGGGCACACCCGGCTGTGACTGAGACGGGGGTCAGGAGGAAGCAGGCGTGAGAGAAGAGAGCACCCAAGGCCGGGTCTGCTCTCCCCAGCACGGCGGCGGCTGAGAGTTCTGGGGGCGTCCACGGGCCCGAAAGACATGGCGCAGCCCGGGGTTGGGTACTCACCGGAGGACGGGCGATCCGAGTAGCGCGTGCAGTACACCCAGGCGGGCCATACGAGGGGCTGCTGCGAGTCAGTTTTGACCACGGGCCCGCCGTTGGCTGAGCCCATAAGCAGGATGGCGGGGTTGCCATGCTCCGGGTACTTGGCACCCTGCGCACTAGGGCTCCCCACGCCGCCTCCACTGCCGCCGCCGCTGTCCGAAGGCTTGGCCGCTGCCGCTGCCGCCGCCGCCACGGCCGCCGCGGCCGCCGGGTTCCCGGCTTTAGACGCACCCGCACCGCCGCCGGCGGCTGGCGGAGAGCCGTCGGGTGGGCCACAGTTCACGTCCGGGGCGCATAGGAGCGAGGCGGCGCCCGGCGCCCGCGTGCCCAGCGGATGGACAGGGTCTCTACCTGCGCCGGTCTGGCCTCTGTCACGCTCGACCCGGCCTCCTCCTGCGCCTCCTCCGGCCGCCGCTGCCACCAGGAGCTGCGGCGGCGGCTGCTCCTTTTTGCAGCCGAAGTCCGGCCTCAGGATGTTGTCGATGAAAAAGTTGGTGGTGCGGTGCAGCTGGGCCGCGGGCTGCGGCTGGTGAGCAGGCGCCGCGAGATGCTGCGGCGGCGGCGGCGGCGGGGGCGGGGGGTGCGGGGGGAGGTGCGGGTGGTGGGCCAGGGGCGGCAGGCAGGGCGCCGCGGGCGGCGAGGGGGGCGCGGGCTGCGGGGACACGGGCACGCTGTCTCCATCGCTGCCGCTGCTGCCGCTGGCGCCGGGGCTCAGGCTCAGGCTCAGGCTGCCCGGGGCCGCCGCCACCGCCGCCGCGCCGAGGCCCGAGTCGCGCTGACTTTTAGGTTCCGGCTGCTGTTCTTCCATGCTCGGCCGCCCCGCCGCCCCGGCCGCCGCGCCGGCCCCCGCCCCCCCCGCTTCGCTCCCCACCCCACTTTGCCAGCGGCCCGTAGGGGTGCGCGGAGGAAGGAGGCCGGCGAAGCCCCAGCGAAGGCACGGGGCGGGTGCAGGAAAAAAAAAACCCAGGCGTCTGGCCGGGATCGCTCGCTCTTATCGAGCAGATAGATCTCGCTGTCTCTCCCTCTCTCTAATTTGTAGACATCCAGATATGGAGACACTTGGCTATTTCTTTTTTTTCTTTCTGCAACCAGATTCAATGATTTGTTTTAAATGGGGAGTAAGCCACGGCCAAAAAAAAGAAAACAAAAAGAAAAAGAAAAGAAAAAAAGCTCCAAGGAATTTTTTTTCTTAAAGGGAAAAAAATAGTCTTTAAAGTCTAGCCATCTTCCTAGGCAGTAGTGAGGGGTTTGACTTCCCCGAGTGTCACGCTAAGCTGTGCCCAGAGCGCGAGGCTGGCAGCGCCTTTAATCGCCTTTGCTTTTTTTGCAGGGAGAGCGCGTCTCCGCCAGCGCCGGGGCTGCCTTTTTTTTTTTTTTTTTTTCAAATCTCTGACAGCTCGGATCTTTGCACAAACTCTCTCGCTTAAAAAAAAATCACCCAGGCACACTTTTTGCCTTCAAACCGGAAGCACGTGAGTCAGGCCGCACGTGTGCGGGGCCAATGGCGAGCCAGGACTCGCGCTGACACCCGGGCCTCGGCCCAATGGGCGCGCGCGGGACTTTGCAGATAAATAATCCGGGGGCGGCGGCCGCTGGCGGAGAGGGGGCGCCGCGGCTAGGGCCCCGCGCGTCCGGCCCGCCCTCCCCCACCCGCGCCGAGCCCCTCCCCCTCTTTCAAGCCGGGACCGAGAAAGGGGCAAAGGAGACCAGGGAGGGGTGGATTTCGGGGTGTAGGCAAATAGAGAAGCAACTCCATAAACAACTTGTTGGAGAAATGCAGGATTATGGGTGCGTGCGCGCCGGGCACAGGGTCAGGAAGCAGGGGGGCCTCGGCTCTTTTACATCCCTATGCCTAAGAAACTCAGGCTTTTATTTTCTCTCTTTTTGTTATGAAGGGTGAAATATCAGTATGTGTGTGTCTGTGTCTGTGTCTGTGTGTGTGTGTAGGGAGAGCGGTGAGACGAAGAGGGTCAGAGATGTGAAAAAGACCAAGAGTTGGTTACTTTCAGAGAAGCAGTTTATTTTTTCATAAATAGCAAACTCCGGAGGCCAGCTGCGCCTAGCTAGCGTCTGTCTGTAGGTTTTGCAGTGCATGCCGGCCAGCTGCATTGCGTGTCCTTTCCGGAGTATCCGTACTCCTGTCCTACCCTGTCCGGACCTTCGACAACCCCCGGGAGCTGTCCTGACGCCATGAAGCCAAGCCCAGAGGGCGCGAGAGAGCCCGAGCGCGGGTCGCGCCAGGCGCCTGTTCTTTCCCTGGCCGCTGGAGTCGAAGCCATCCCGGCATCGTGGAGTTGTCCTGGGCGGGCCCACGGGCTAAGCAAGTCTGAGTGCCGATGTGCGCGAGGCACGGCTTTTGGGTTCAGGGCAACCTCCGGTTAGATTTTCCTGGGAAGTGAAATCAAACAAATGAAAGTACTGCACCCTAAGTGTTAGTCCTAGCCAGCTGACGATGTGGACGAGTTTACCCCGGTTGCCCAGATCTCTCTGGAATTGCTCCCGACTCCCTGGAGGCCTCTGGCTCTAACCCCGCATTTTCTTCCCAAGCTTTGGGGGGAGCGCGGAGGCTCATGCCAATTCCACGCTCGCGGAGACCCGTCTCCATTCCGCTGGGCTCTTTTTCGCTGTTTCCTGGTCGAGGTACCCTAAAAGTTTTCCCGTCGCCAAGGATGGCGTGAGGGGAGGGGAGGCGCTGGACACCAGCAGGGTTTGTCTGCCCGGCTGTTTTGGAAGGCCAGGCTCAGACTGTCCTGAAGCCTGCGGTGCGGGAGAGTGGCTAGGAAGGCTTGGGCAACTTAGGCCTTCTTAGGGATGTTAGCTTGGAGCTCCAGAGAACCTGTTCTCCCTGTCCGCCATCCTCAACTGGGACGGCGGAGAAAGGGTCTCTGGGGATATTGCCTTACAGGACAATACAGAATAATCCCCCATGCCCCGAAAAGTCACAGAGGGTTAGGAGGAAAATAAAACGAAAACCGCAAAAGGCCGAACCACCGCAGGAGCCGAAGTTTCTCCGAGGGACTGGTGGAGAGCGAGAGTTCGGATTGCCCGCTGCATCTTCGGGTCAGCCGAGGGGCTTCTTATACCCGGGGCTCTCACAGATCCCGGTTAGACCTGCCCCGCGGCCTGGGGGCTGCCCGAACCATTTTCGGGAGCGCTGCGCTAAGCAGGCCAGCCGTGATGTCCTCAACCCTCCCAAGCTGCTCCTCTAACCCCACCTTGGAGTCTACCGGGTCCTCTTCAGTTCTACACCCAAGGGGTCCCCGAAATCTCCCGGTGCCCCCACCTTTTCTCCCCGAAATGGGGGTGGGATTTTATTTATATTTAAGTTCGCAAAATTGAAATCTTTATCCCGCAAGCGAGCGTGGGTACTTAATTAAATTCTAATTAGG
The DNA here is from genome assembly GCF_029215605.1 of Mirounga angustirostris. Classification (NCBI taxonomy): domain Eukaryota; kingdom Metazoa; phylum Chordata; class Mammalia; order Carnivora; family Phocidae; genus Mirounga; species Mirounga angustirostris. The sequence goes on along the minus strand of NW_026991711.1, from coordinate 95,432,953 downwards.
ACACTATCAATATCCTATTTAGCCGCGTAGCTTTTGTGCGCCGCCGTCCCTTTCAGCGCCGTAAATAGGGTCTCGACGCCTTATCTCGCCTGCAGGAGACGCCTCGAGAAGGGCTGCGGAAGATAATTTATAGGTTTTAATTACTCTTCATTCCGCCTGATCAGCTTGGCGTTCATCACAGGCCTGTGAATAAAACCCTGGTCAAAAGCTCTGTCACATCGCGCTGGCAAGACGCTTAATCAAAGTGAGCGGCCCCGCGCGCCGCGCGGCCCGGCTCTTCCACGTAATTTCCAGCCAGCTGATAAAGCCAGCTGAATAATGCGGCGGCCCTTTGGAGACACCATTTACAGAAATGACTTTATTGACGGCTTAACGTCGGTAATTCATTTTACCTTTCATGTAGTGGAGCCCGGATTTGTTACAGTAATGGGATGATAAATGCACCCGCGGCCCACGAGCTCAGGCTGGATTAGGCGGCGCTCCGGCGAGCTGCCTGGTCCCCCCCCACCTCCCCCAGGCCGGGCCTGCGCCCCCCATGCTCCGCACCCAGCACCGTCAGCTCTCCACGGCCCCCACCCGGGCCCACGCCCTCTTCTCCGTCCTGAAAATGAACATACTATGCTAGCGGGTTGGTGTCCAAGCAAGCCAGGCAGTGAGGTGTGTGTGTGCTGAGAGTGAGCAAATGTTGGCCGAGATGGGTGTGTGAGGGGGTCCAGAGGACTCGGAGAGGGCTCAGGACTGGGCGTGTGGGTGAGAAAGTACCGTCAGGGTGAGTTGTATGTGGGTAAAGGGGTTGTGTGTGGATGGAGCCATGGGTGTGCACGTCTGAATACATTTGTGTGGCTGTGCGTTTGGGGTACTCTTTTCTGCCTTCGAGAATTAAGGAATTTCTTCCAACTTGATAGATATCCAGGTGGGGATGGCCAGCAGGTAGATTGACAGGAAGCAGGTGGGGAAATCTACAAGGAAGAGAATGGAGTCCCTTTCTCCAAACGCCCTCTGCTTCTGGGCTAAAGGTATGGAAGTTTGGAGGCACCCAGTGCCCCTTTCCATTGCCTTGAAGTTCTGAGTTGTGCAGTTTCCCCAGGGCAAGAGGCTCCACAGAAGGCCACTGACCTAGCCACATCTGTGTAATAGATCGGCCCCAAGCTCGTTTCCATACCCAGCCCACGTTCAAGTGGAGAATAAGGAGAAAGATGTTTTGTTTTAAATGCTGAAGAGGGGAGCCCCTATGGTTTGTTTCCCCACTTGAGGGAAGGAGGGGGCCCAAAGAGGCTTTCACTGGTGGTGGTGTGGGGGGTGGGGGAAGCAGGATAGAGAGAGACCCCAACCCTACTGCCTCTCTCCCAGTCCCAGACTACTTCCTCCATTTTCTGCATTCTCTGTGGCTAACAGGAACTTCTGTGGAGCAAAAGGCACCTGGCCAAACAGACAGGAAGTATGTTTGTGTGTTTGGGGGGTGCTAGAGAAGTCTGAGGGTCATATAGCAGAAGACTGATGAGTGCTTTTCAAGGTGAAGGCTGAGAAATTATACCTTTGTTTCTCCTCTTCCCATTCTTGCAAAAACCACTTATCAATTTGCAGAGTGGCCCATGGCTGTAGGGGCCAAACCCTGTATTTTTGTCTATTTGCTTGTGAATGCGAGAACCACAAAGAGAGTCTATAAAAGCCCTGATTGTGTGTCTGTGTATTTGTGTGCATGGCAGGAGGCTCGTGTATGTACACTTCAGAGTATACACCCGATTCTGCCTCACCAGCCAGTTGGGCCTGGAGAAATGTGTTTGTGTGGGCTTGGGTGCATGCTGTTCCAAAAAAAGAGATCTCCCGCCAGCCTGCATCCCTGCAGAATTTTGGATCTCGTTTAGACAGAGACAAATGTCATGGTCCTGCCTCTTTCCCCCTCTCTTTTGAGGATGGGTGTGAGGAGAATTGTGAAGGAAACCCTTGCAGCCTGGCCAGGCGTGTGCACGATGGGCCGAGAGTGCGAGCGTGTTGCATGCACACGGTGGTAATCGCATTTCGAGTGTAGATCAGATGGCGGTGGGGCCTTGTGGCGCGGGACATGAATGAGTTGTCGCAACACAATAGCGTGCAGCCTTCCTACGGGGACTGGGTGACCAGCGGTTTTGTTGGGAGTGAATGCGAGGAGATTTCTGCTACAAGTGCCGCGGTATTATTATGAGCCAGAAGGTCAGACTATACATTGCAGGTCCCCAAAGCCTATAGACCTTGGGAAATGTGGGGCCTCGAGCCACGTCATTGTACCTGACAGTCCTTTCAATAGACTAATTCAATTAGCGCTCTTGGTTTTGGTCTTCATTTGGAGGCGATAATAATGTGGGGGGTGGGTGGGTGCAGGGGGATTCCTTGGGTATTGGTTAGGGATCCTAAGCAATTCTGCCCGAAGCTTGGAGTGGGACTGGGGGAGGCGGCGGAAGGGCAAAAACTGAAATGGGTGGGGGGATGCGTGGGAGGCAAACCATGGAAAATAGAATGCTCCGTTGACTCTCGAAATTGGGGCGGCAGCTTTGTTTGTAGATGACCCAGAAGACTGGGGGGGGGTGGATGGGGGGGAATTTCTTTTTTTTTTTCCCCCAGTGGGCATGAAATACACCAGTAAATGTCCAGGTTCCTAGAAATTTGAAAGAAAGAAAAAGAAAGAAAGAAAGAAAAGAAAAGAAAGGAAGGAAAGAAAGAAAGGAAGGAAAGAAACAAAGAATGGAAAGAAAGAAAAGAAAGAAAAAGAAAGAAAGAATGAATGAGAAAGGAAGAAAAAGAAAGAAAGAAAGGAAGGAAAGAAGGAAGGAAGAAAAAGAAAGAAGGAAGGAAGGAAAGAAAGAAAGGTACGCGCTGTTGGAGGTTGTCCCCTTTGGAAATTTCAATATTTGGATTTATGTCCCCACCATTCTGCCTTCCCACAGGGTTTTCTCCCTTTTATCCGAGGGAGCAGTTCAGGGCACGGACGTTTTTTGTTCTAGAAATGGTTTGGTTTTTTGTTTGGGGATTTTTTTTTTTCCCCCTCTCAAGCTGAGAAAATTGAGCCCTTTCTTCACTTGACTGTGGGAAATGGGGGAAACATTTCAGTGGTTTCGTAAACTGCACCTGGTAGTCAGGATTCGGAAAGGGCTCCCCGGGCCCTGGTTTCCTTATTGAGCCCTGCGGACTGCCTAGCGGGGCCAGCGCCGGGCGTTCTGGACGCCAGCGCGCAAACACCCGACTGGTTGCGGCTGGCGGGTTGACGAGCCGCGTTAGGGCTGCGCAGGGGCGTTGGAGAGCGAAATGCAGGACCCCGAGGCTCCGACTACGGGGGAAGGTCTTCCCCTTCTCCTCTGTATCCCTAAACCACTCTGGAGATGTACCACACAGCTAGCCAGGCCCCTGGAGCCAAAGATTTTAGAGCTCATGGCTCCTAAAAGCAAGGCAACCACACACACTCACTATATTTTTTTCTTCACTTTAATCAGACATCCTGCTTTTCTCCTTACACCGAATTCCACCCAAATGCCAAAACTGAAACGCTAATGGTTTTTCCTCCCCCACAAAAATAATAAAACCCAGAGTAAATTCAGCGTCTAAGCTAGAATTTTCTTCTCTCCTTTATTTTGCTTTTCGTCCTTTCACCCCTCCCCCTCCCTAGGAGGTTCCCTTAAGCCCAGGCACCCTCAGGCCGAGGGGGCCCCTGGCCCACCCCAGTCCCCACCTGTCCAAGTGGCGGCTCCCACCTCGATCCTGCTCGGCGCGGGTCGGAGTCCACACCGACTGGCCGTGTGCACGCCAGTGGGTACCAGTGTGGGAGCGAGTGAGGAGGGGCCAGCGCGGCTTCTGGGTTCTGCTGCCCCCTCGGCTCAGTCCATGCTCCCCGGGAGGTCCGGACCCAACTTTAAAGTTGGGGACAAAAAACAAAAAAACTCGAGAAAAGAAGAAAAACCACAGCATCCAAGTCCTTTGCATAGGAATACCCCTGCAGCTCCGAAAACCGCGTTCTTTCTGCTTGCCCCAGAGTAAACTGTCCTTCTCCTTCCCTTGACTCCCATAGGGGTGAGAGGTGTCCCTGGAATCTTCTCCCACTGACGCGGGAAAAAGAAGCAAAAGTCCGCGCACCCAGCTCTCGCTGCTCTGGCTCCTGGCCCGCGCCTTCCCGTCTCCCTCCACGCGGACCCCAGAGCGAGAGCCAGGCCGCTCCCCGCTTTCGTCCTTGGGGACGCAGCCTCCCGACCCTCATCCCGGAAAGGATGCGGGTTATGCTCCGGGCTCCAGCCGAGGTCGGCGCTGCGGGAGGCTGGCGGGGAGGTGAGGAAGGGGAAAAGTTTAGCCAGGAAAGGGAGCGGGTGGTGAAGGGAAGTCTCAAGAGCCCCAAGTGGAGAGGGAAAGGGACAAGACCCCCACCCCCACGCCACCCCACCCCACCCCACCCCACCTTCTTTCCTAGACTGGATCGCCTGCGGATGAGGTGGGAGGGGAGGGGTCACTGCAATGCCGAGGCCTTCCCGGGCCACCTTCCCTGTCCGCTTGCTCCTGCAGAAACAGGGGAGAGGGGCGAGTGTGCGCCGCGCGCGTGCGTGTTTGTACGTGACTGTGTGTGTGCAAGGCTCCAGGTGAGTGCGTGTGCCTGTGTGTCCGGGTGTGCATGGAAGGATTGTGTGCATTTTCTGTGTCCCGTTAATCCTCGTGTGCTTGCGCTATGTTCGCGTGTGCAAGTGCTGTGTGTGCATGGGCTCTGCACCGGTGTACGCGCCTGTGGGTGTCCATGCGTATAGAGTCTCCGTATGTGCGTTTTTGTGCGAGCTGAGAATGAGAGAGCAACTCCCTTTACAGAAGGTTTGGAAGTGCTGCGTGTTAAGTCGCAAGGATCAGAGGGCTCTGACCCCCAACCAACTGCTCACCTCCCATCCCTACCCTACCCTCCCCCCCTACCCTAGACCGTCCCCGCCTCCCCGAAGCTTCCCTGTATTGGAACTATGCAAAGGCAGAGGAGGCATACGTTGTTTAAACGTAGATTAAAACAGCTACTGGTTTTCTCTTCCCCTCCAAGACCCACCTCTGCAGCTTGGAAGCCCTAAACCCTGACTGGGGGGAGGTGGGCACCACGTGGCAAAGTCAAGATCAAAGGGACCTCAGGGAGCACCTAGACCCAAAACCCACTCCACAGATGCTGCAACTGAACCCAGAGAAGGGAACGGACTAGGTCAGAGTCCCCTCAGAGGCCATCACTTGTCCCAGAGCTCGCCAATCCCAGTTTCAAGCCATGGGAGTTTGAGTTTTGTCCTGTGGTCTAAATCCCAGGTGAGAGCACAGGGATGAGATGAGGGATAGTGGTCTCCTTTCCCTGGCTGCCAACCTGTTCCATTCACCTCTGGGTTCACTCTCTCCCCAATATGTGTGTGTGGTGGTGGTGGTGGGGGGGTGATGGGGACCTAAGGCGGTATCTCTTGGGGTTGGGAATGCAGTGGGACTCGAGGGGAAGACACAGTCCCTCCTTTGGTAGGGTCTCACTCCAGGACGTTAGGGTCTCCCCGCCACGGGGTTAGCAACTTCCTCTTCGCCCCCGCTTACCTTCAGAACTTTCCAGGCTTGAATGGTACTGTTAGGGATGGGGGGGTCGGCTGGCCTCACTTCCTGCGGGGGAGGGGGGAATGGGGCGTGGTGGTAGAAAACCGATCCCAAAGCCATTCCATGCACGTCCTTCCCCTCCCGCGCCAAGGATGCCCGTCCCAAAATTGTTATGCAAAGGAGTCAAGTATGTGATCCTCTGGTGATCAAAGCGGCAAAGCTAAATATTAGAGGAGAAGAATGGATGAGCAGATTAAGAAACCCATCTCGCAGACAATTATCGTCGCAATTGAAAAAGCGCCCTCTTCCCCTTATTCTCCCCCCACCCTCCAAATATAAAAGAAAAAATTAGGTGAAGGATAGGAGTTGGGGATGTGGCTGAGAAAGGCGGCAGCTGAGTGTGCATGAATGAGCGGGTGCATGCACGAGTTTGTTTAGGGAATATAACGCCCCCTAGGGGTGACCCTAGTGGGTCCTCGTGTTTTCTCTGGCCGAGCGGGCAGAGCCCCGCCCTCCGCACCCAATGCTCATTCACTCCTTAGGGCGTGAGGCCTCTCTGAGCCGCAAGGCTAGAATAGGGTTTATAGGGATTTTCTTTTCAAACCATTCAGCACCCAGCCTGAGCTCCCCTCGCTACACCCCTTGCTGTCCCCTTTCTCGGGGGAGGGACCCTAGGCCAGCGGTTAGGGCTAGGAGCAAGGTCGAAGAGGCGCTGGCGAATTCCCGGCCGGTTTTCCTGTGAGGAACGCGCCACCTGTCGGTGATTTTGGATAACTGCACCCGTATGGTGCTCAAGGGAGAGGTTTGTGATTGAAGTCCCTGGATCGGAGGGGGAGAAATTTGGCCTCCTTCCTGAAGTCAGCCAAAGCCGGACCGAGGAAAGACAACGGGATTCCGGGAAGGGATCTTTCTTGGGATCTCCTCGCCTCAAAAGAGTCAAAGCTAGAGAGAAAAAAACCCACGAGGGGCTCTTTGCTCTGTGATTCGGAAAGCAGAAAATGCCTGAGACACAGTGGAATGGGCGCTGCGTTGAGAGTCAGGGACTGGGTTCCTTCGCCCCCTCTGTCTGCCATGTGACCTTGAGCAGGCCCCTGGTTCTCTCTGAGCCTGTTTCTTCTAATCTGAGGGAATTAGATTAGATTGATCCCCTCTCTACTCTGACCTTGAATCTAGCATTGAATCTCAGCCGTAAATGTAGATATCTGTGTCTTATCTTCTTTCTATTTCTAGCTTTAAATAGATCCTGGACCTTTATATGCGATTTATAGCCTAATCTCTTATACGTATTTAATGTATAGTTGCTTTGATTATATCACTGTTTTCTCCGTTGTCCAAGGATTTCATTGGATGGGGGTGAGGATGTTTCTTGGCCGGAATTATCTTGGTAAGTGCCCATTTATTAAAATCTTTTTAAAAAAAGAATCAACAAAACAAGAAAACTTTGTTCACTTTGCAGTGTGAACACGCTGGGGAGGACCCATGAGGTGGATCTGTAAGGAGGACCCGTGTCATGGGGCCAGTGAGAACATAATGGATGCTAATGTGGAAGGCTTAGGCGAGAAGACCAAGGCCCCAGATTTGGGTCAGTGTTAAAGAGAGGACCGAAGAAGAACCGAGGCCAGAAACAAAGCTGAGGCCACGGACACCCTGAGTCCACCTCCACCCCCGGGACTGGACTGGCCCCTAATCAGAGGCTCCCTCACGGACAGTGTCCAGAGAGCCGAAAAAGCAAGAGTCAAGACCAATCGCTCAAACCTCAAAACACTTCCCCTTGAACTCTCCATGAAATTAATAAAGCGCGGAAACCGGAGGGGGGCAGGCGGCAATCTTTTGCTTGAGTTACCGGGAGATCGCGCATAACTTCCGCTTGGAGTTGCATGTTTGCGCAGCTGGAGGAAAGCGCGGGTTTCGTGCGCTCGGTCCTTTCCGCAAGGCCTGGCCCCCAAGCGTGGGGCAGCCGGGCCGAGTTAGGCGTTTTGGGCAGCCCCAACCGGTCCGCGCCTGACGGAGCAGCAGACGGGTCCGCTAACCTAGTCTTCGGCTCCCGAAGCAGCTCCGCAGCTGAGCGGAGGTCCCGCATCCCTTCCCCTGGGAATAAGAAACTCCCCTGGCGACAATCAGAGGAGCTGCCACTTTGAACCCTGGACCCTTTGCTTTCCGAATGGAGAGGACGTTTCTGGTCTTTCCGTCTGTGAGTCCAGGAATCGTTCTGGGAGTGCCGGCTCCTCCTCGGACGTTGGTGAATTTCAGCGTCTTGACAACCCGCGCACAAGCGGGATGCAGGCTTGGGGTTAGTGTTCCTATTTAGAGATGGAAAAATCGAGGTCGGGAGGTCTGATCATTTGTCCTGTGACCGGCATTCTGAATGCAAACCGAGGCCTGAAGGCTTAGTTGGTGGCTTTCCCTGACGTCCCGATGGTCTGTGTGGTTCAGGATTTTTCACCGGCTCTCTGGAGTTCCAGTCCCACCGGTGGCCAGGGGTTTGGCGATTCTGGTTCCTGGCGCCGCAGGACTCACACAGCTTGTGATGGCGCTTTCCCAGCCCCTCAGCCTTGACTCTTGGAATTCCGAACTTCATGCCTTCTGGCGTCCGTGTAGCGGTCCTGCCGTCAACCGCCTCCCCACGAAACCAGGTCGGCCTGGGAAATCGGGAGCTGCAGGCCTGGGCCTAGCACAGTCGGCACACTGGGGTCTGTGGCGAGCCCGGCGTGGAAACTGTGGGCTGAGGGTCGCCGGCCGGACAGGGAAACAGCAGGGACTCTGTATCTATCCTGACAGTCGTTGTGACTCTCCCAGGCGGGCCACTGGAACCGTGACTTCAGGAATCAGGGTCAAGACCCCCGGGGGCGAATGCGTTCCCAGGAGCTGACCAAGAGGTGGGAACCTTCCAGAGCCAATTGCAAAGTGGCCGGGGCTGGAGCCCACTAATGCCAGCTACAATTTGTGCTTCTCCGACCAACTTCAGTGGGGGGACTCACATAGGAAAACGATCGGATTTATTTTAAACATTTCTCACATTTCACTCAGACCTTGCGGGTCTACAAAGGGGAGAGTGGTAGAGAAGAGAGAAAGAGACTAGGGGAGAGAGATGGGGAAAGGGAGGGAGAGGGGAAAGTTAGGGATAGAGAGAGAGAAGAGGGAGGGAGAGAGCAAGCGAGCGCAAGCGGGCCCTTCCTCCAAAAGGCAAGGGAAAGAAGATAGAGTAGATAACCAGTATTTATCGGGTGCTTGCTCTGGGCATGGCTCTCAGCTCTCCATCTGGGTTAGCTCATTCAATCTTTACTGTAATCTATTGGGGTAGGTAATATCACCGTCTCCAGCTTACAAAGGAGGAAACTGAGGCACAGATAGTCATAAACTATAGTTTATGACTATCCCAAGAAAGATCCCTTCCCTGAATCCTCAAGGGCATGTCCCTAGCAAGCCGGAACTGGAGAACCCAATCTGTCCCCAGCTCTAGAGGAGAGGTGGGGACCAGTCGGCTCAGGGACTTCTCGAAGTTGCCCCCAGGCCCCAAGGAGGACGAGGATTCTAATTTCCCTCGCACAGACGCAAGGCCTCAGGGATCCCAAGCCCTGAAGTCAGCCGTGTTCTCACCAGCCCCGCGAGTTTGGCTGCGGGGTCCGTCCGGTGAGCCCCCAGCCCATGCCTTGCACGCCGGCCCCAGTCCTGGACCGAGAACTGGAATCCCAAAGCCTTGGCCCACTGCGGGGAGACGACCTTCGGCTTCCGTCGCAGTGAAGGGCCCCGGGCCGAGAGCAGTGCGGAGGCCTCAGCCTCTCCTGGCTGGTATTGTCTGTGTTCTTTCTATGTGCTCCCAAGCACAGGGAGCGCAGAAAGCGCCCAGCATCGACTCGGCCTTGGTTGTCTGCACCAGGCGACGGGGACAGAAATGCTGGTCTGGGCAGGCCCGCAGGCCCCAGCTCCTGCCTCCAGGAGCCGGCTTCCAGGCTCAGTGGCTGGTCTAGGTGTCTACTAGGGGGTCGCCAAAGCCCAGACTTTTTCGGACTTGCTCCTGGGCAGCAGGCGAGGACCTGATTGGGATGTGCATGGAACTCTGGTCCCACAAAGACGACAAGTCTCTGAGCTTCCCCAGACTAGCGCTTCCACTGTCTTGGCAAGGATAAGAGAGGGACCCCAGGGACAGTTGAGGCCTGTGGCAAAACCTCGAGAACCCAGGGCTCCCCAACCATGCTGGGGCGGTCACCCCTCCAGATCGCTTTACTCCCAGGTCCTGGCAGTCCATCCATGGGTCGACACTAAGTCGTGTGGAGCACCTTTGACCAGGATGGGAGTGGGGATAGGGAAGGAAGGAGGGGACCTAGGTCCAGCATTCCCAGGAGACATAAATCTCTCCACCCCAATCTTGACCCCAGGTCACCGGCTGGCTAACTTCTGGAAACATCACTGGCCCCCCAGAAGCCAGCAGCAGCACCCCCCCCCCCCAGCCTGGTGGAAGGACCTTCCGGGCTAGAGAATGGAGGTGCCTAGCTTGGTTTAAGAAAGCACAGGTGTGCAGAGAGGGGCTAGCGTTACCCCTAGGGTGGTGGGAACCACAGCTAACCGCCAGATTTCAGTCCTCTTTCCTCACTTGGCCTTGGCTGCATCTACCCCACTTTCACCTCCCCTGAGCTTTCACCTTTAACCAGGGGAGCAGAACCAGAGGCCTTGTACCAAAAAAAAGTCTTATTTTCTCAGAAGTAGACAATAAGCCTTGGGGCTCTCATGGCCAGGAAAGAAGCCTCCATGCTGACAAGATGCAGACTTTGCTAGCCTGCACCACTCCTCTGTTTTCACAGACTGAATTAGAATTAGGATTTGTCAAATACTAAAAGGCTTCCTATCAGAGCTGCCTTAGGTTTGGGACTCACCACCTTGGGATTTTATAGTTACTTTAATGGAGAGGTTTGGAATGAGACTTAAGGGTGTCAGCAGTTTTGAATAAGAGTGAACTTGAACTTGACACAGGTGTTTTTTTGGTTTTTTTTTTTGAAAGGTGTCCGGACCTTGAGTCAAAATACAAGAGATTCCATCCCCACCACACTCCTGGAGGTTCCAGGTACCTTGTTAGTGGGGCCCTGGGGACTGGGGGTACAGAATTTGCAGGGAGCAGGGGGTGGTTATCTTGGCTGGGTCACCAGAGAGAATAAAAGCCAAGCGACTGTGCAGCATCCCCTCTTCTTCATCAACCTTTAGCGTTTCTCTCTTCCCCCTGTCAGTCTCCCAGCTATCAAGTGTGGACTCGACAGGAATGTTGCAAGGAAAAACTAATTAAATGGCAGTACAATGCTTTGAAAATATTAAGTGTCATGTAAATGCCTAATGCTAATAATAATCTTGATGGTGGTAATTATGTGCCAGGAAGCACATCCCAGACAGACCAGCTCTAAGCCCAAATGTGCATGTCTAGGAGAATCCCAGGGAACGCCCATTCTTTCTGTGGTGGAGCCCAGCTCAGAATGGCCAGGTGGAAGATGGGAGCTCCAGGTCTCGCCCCTATCACCTAGGAGGCAAACCAGGGTTAACTTGGCTGCGGGAGTCCTTAAGTTACTGCACTCTCTGACAGGGGAGCCCCCATCATCGCCTGTAAAGTGGGGAATTTGAGATTCCTGGGGAGTGGCCACTCCCAGGAGGCTCTGACAGGCTCCACCGTGCATTCATGTCAAGGTCTGACCTTTGTGAGCTGGGCACCTTCTGTTTTCCAGAGCTTGGTGAAGACATCGCTGCGGAGCCTTTAGGTAGATTGAAAGAGAAGAATGTTCTCTTAGGGACATGCATCGCTCACTCTCCTCTTTCTCTGAACTCTGGGTGGGAGGGGCACGGAGCTCTTGAATCTTCCCTTCAACATTTTTCTAGTTTGATGAAACACCAGGCCTTCCCAGGATTTACAGTTTCCTTATAAGGCAATTTTGCCACCACCCAACCCTCACCCCATTTTCTCCCAATGGAAGCTTCCAGATACCACTACCACTGGCCTGGAGCTCTAGGGCCCTGATGTCTGCCAACACCAGCGCGGGCTTTGAAGGCAGCGAATTATAGTGAGTCACGATGGAGGCTTTGGGGAATTTCCACCCCAGAAATCACTGGGTCTTTTAGGGGTCTTGTACAATCACCTAGCTACTTTAATGACACTCCCCACCCTTGAACTTGCCCTAATTTCATTTCTTCGTGACTGGGAGAGTAGTTACAAATTTGGGTTCCGCTAGCTGCCTTTTTTTGGTCTTCCTCAATTTAGTGTGAGGTTCAGCTTTTACTGCTATGTGATGACATACCCCTGGCCATTTGGGAAGTGTATGGCTGACTTTTTAAATTTATTATTCAAAAGAAGCAAATTCTTGTCTACATTTTTTTAGAGAGGGGCGCAGGGGCAGAGAGAGTGGGAGAGAGAGAACCTTAAGCAGGCTCCACGCCCAGCATGTGAACCTAACACGGGGCTCGATCTCATGCCCCTGAGATCAGGACCTGAGCCAAAATCGAGTCAGACGCTTAACTGACTGAGCCACCCAGGCGCCCCATCTTGTCTACATTTAAAAACAAAATGCTTTGTTTTAAGTTAGGCTTCAGTAACTCAAAAACACCTTACCTTTAAAAGTAACCCTTTGAACGTATCCTATAGAAACACACACACACACACAAACACAAATGCACAGTCAAAAGAAATTTTGTAGTTTGCATTTCGCTCTTTCCTGTCCAAATCCAGACTTCCCTTTTTTATTTCTTCTTTGTAACGAGAAGCTGGGTGGCCCCGGCCCAGCCTCCTCACACATATTCTAGCCGAGAAATGGTGACGCGTGGGGCACGCAGTTCAGGGCAGGCCGACTGACCTCAGGCCAGTGCTCCGTCTGCCCTGCAGACTGCCGGCCGCTTCTTTGGATGAGGAGGAAACTTTGCATGCAAAATCCCTCTCGGTTCCCAAATGTGACCTTAGGAATGGACAGTTCCTGCAATTCAAAAATAGGATTCTCCCACTGACACCCCCAGGTTCTCAGGCAACCTCCAAGGCATTCGGGCACTTTCTAGGCGAGATGGTACAGTTACTGTCCAAGACCGTGGGACATGAACAGCAGGGTTCCTTCCCTAGCCCCTGGCTTATTTTCCGGGTTGAGGTGGCACCCCCAGTAATCCCTGCACAGGAGTGGGATCTTTGGCGTCTGAGAACCTTTGGGGGGAAGGGCAGAGTTAAGAAGCATACCATCACTTTTGTAACTTTTTAACAAGTTTGTTTTGTTGTTGTTGGTATGCTCAGCCCCACCCGAGACTCCTGCTGCCTCATGAAGAATCTGTTTCCAAATCAGATGAATCACTACGGGAGACACACTCGATATTGCAGATAAGTTTTTACAACAGCTGTGGAGTCAGCCTGTGTGTTTTTATGAAGATGTTGTTCACCGAAAACATTCCGTCCTCCAGGAATTTCATAGCAAACATGTGTGTTACACTTTTTGGCATTTGGGCTCCCCTTGGTTGGTGGTAGGGGAGTGTGGGGTGGAGCCCAGGAGACTGAGGGGGGCCCTGGCTCTAGATTACCGGGAAGAAGCAAGGAGAGGATGGGGCTCTGTAGCGAGAGACAAGGCTACCCAGAGCATGTAGCTTGGCCAGCTTTATTGGTGCTTTTCAACACACACACACACACACACACACACACACACGACTCCCAGTCTTTATTTGACATCTGGAATTCTATGCTGGGTGCTGTGCTTGCTGTGAGCTGTGGGTCCCCATGCATTTTAGTTAATAATTTTGGTTAACTTTAAAAACACTCTGCCCTGAGCAGGCCATTCAGGAAATGGGGCTTCTCTTCTGAGGTGGCAAGCCCTTCTCCCCCACCTCCTCATGGGCTGTCAACACAGTGCCAGGTATTGAAAACCAGTCCCTCCAGAAATTCAGATGTTTCCACACTGTAGGCTGTTTGGCTCTGAGATTTGAAATGTTCAGCATTTTCTCCAGATAATAGCATGTTAGCAGGTCCCACAATAGCCTGGGAGTTTGGGTTTACCTTCCGCCTCCTATGGACAGGAGTCCACAGAGTAGAGTGGGTCAAAAGTCTGACCCACCAAACTGAAATGCTCCCCAAGACTGCAGGGCCTGGGGTGGGAGTGGGGGTGGGGCAACAGCTCCTGAAGACATTCTGTCCGGTGGGCACTGCCCCAGCATGTCTAGATGAGATGCCCTGGCCCGGTGTGAGGGTCCAGGGTGGCGCAAGACCAGGGCTTGGAGAGAAAGCAGGCTAGCCTTCCTCCTGCACGTCTCCCAGGGAAGCTAGTTTGATGGGAAGCCTGGCAAATTCAGCTGTCCCCTGAACATTCTCAGTGTGGAGTCAGGGCGGCTAATGCGGGTGGAGAGGTGGGAGAGGGTTACAAGGCTTTGAACTCTCTTTGTTATGACAAATCTCTGGTGGGCCAGAGAAACTTTTCCTCTGTTCTTTTAGTCTTTCCCATGGAGGGAGGATCGTGTGGCCCACATCCTTCTGTAAACTTATATCCCAGGTCTCTGGCCTGTGAGTGAAAAAGGAGAAGAGTGTGTCACATTTAGGGTTTAAAGGATATAAAGCTTAAAGGGAGCACATGATGGAATTTCAGGCATTATCCAGCAGGTGGCAAAAATTCTGGGCGAGTCCAGGCTGTCTCAGTGCTAGCTGATAAATCATCCTCGCACTTGGGATGAATTCTCCTTGGTCCCAACATCCCTTCATTATATGTAAAGTGCTTCTCAGAGCTGGCGCACGTGACTTTTCTCGGCTCTGCCCAGTAGTACCACTGAGCTCTGGAAATATGGCTGGTCTGACCTGAGATGTGCTGTTGAAGTAAGACACACACCAGGTCTCAAAGACTTAGCATGACAAAAAGAATAAAAAGTATCCCATTAACTTCTAAAATATTGATTATATGTTGACATAGTACTATTTTGAATATTGGGCTAAATAAAATATTATTACAATTCATATCATTTATTTCTTTTTATTTTCTTTTAATGTGGCTATTAAAACATTTAAAATGATACACTCAACTGGCATATAGGGCTTGCATTTTATTTCTATCAGACAGTACTGGTCTAGGTAATCCTTTCCCTTCTGAAACTATTTTGAGGACTTGCTTGTTAGTTTCTTTTGTTAGCAAAGTGAATGGAGGCGGCTCAGAGCCTCAGCAAAATCCTTTCTGCTGATAGGAACTGAAGGGCAGGCGCGGGTGGGAGCCCTAGTGGCTTGTCTATAAATACTGGCTTCTGGCGACATCATGTGGCCACATGTGGGTACTACACCAGCCACAGCCTACGTGCAAGTCCCCAGTCCTCTTCTGTAGTGACCCACACGGAATGAGCCAATAAATCAGAAATCCTAAACTTGGAGATGGATATCTTTCCCCCTTAATCTGTCCTCTTTTTACTCTCCACCTCCTTTCAGCTTGGCCACATCTGCAATATTGGGTCTGAAGTACTAACTCACTGGGGGGTTGCCTTCTTAACAGAGGGATGCGCAGCTGGAAGGTGGACATCCACGGCTGGCTACTTCACAAAAGATTCGAATAGTCTTAGGAAGGCCATTCAACCTCTCAGTCCCCTTTTCCCTCAAGTGCAAAATAAAAGGTGGTAGCAGAAGACCTCTAAACTCGCTTCTGGCTCCCCAAATCCGTGAGTCTCAGGATGGATTTTGAGATATCAGGGGAAAGGCACTGAGTGCCTCACTGCTGGGGACCTACAAGAAAGGTGCAGGCTTGGGCCTAACTCAAGGTCAGGGGGGTGACCCAAACAGGGAGCTGACATGACTGACAGTGATTTCTGAGGAGGTGAGAATGCTCATCATTAAGCACAACTGTTACCATTTGTGGAAATGAGTTCACAGATACTCTCTCTTTGAATCCTCACAGCATGCCATGAATTAGGTATTATCATGTCAGTTTAAAAATGTTTATTAATATTATAATAATATACTATATGCGTGTACGCAAATGTGCAAATTTAAAATCATACTACTATGATGAATAGCTATGAACTACCCCTGAGAACTAGGCATCACTGCTGACTTTCTTCTATGCCTTTGTCCCCCTCCCCCATCTCGTTCCTCTGCTTCTGCCCCCAGTAATTATTATCCCAAATTCTGTTTTTCGTTTGTTTTCTTAAAAACTGGTTATTGTATATTGTTTCATTTTGCTTGCATTTGAGGTCCTGTGGGACTTGTTTGTTCACGTTCTACTACTTGTCCAAGATTCACCCCTGTTACCTGTAACAGGATTAGTGTCATGGTCACAGTTGTATGAGACTTCATTATTGGAGTATACTTCAACTTACTTACCCATCCTCCTGTCAGTGGACATTTGGGTTGCTTCTAGTTTTTTCTGAGAGCATTCTCATTCATGTCTCTCCTATACATATGTAACAATGTCTCAAGAAGACCATAAAAAGATCGGGGAGGGCAGAGGTGAAGTGGAGAGGGTATTTTTTAGAGTGGTGAAACTATTTTTGCGTAAGTGGCAGAACTATTACTAATGAGTTTCACCGCCTCAAAGTGGGATCCCGTGATGGATACACATTATGCATCTATCAAATCCACAGAACTTCACAGCACAAAGAATGAACCTTAATATATGTTGTGTTTAGAAGGATGGAGGCGCCTGGGTGGCTCAATGGGTTAAGTGTCTGATTCTTGATTTCAGCTTGGGTCATGATCTTAGTTAGGGTAGTGAGATCGAGCCCCGTGTTGGGCTCCCTGCTAGGCAGGGAGCCTGCTTAAGATTCTCTCTCTCTTCCTCTCCCTCTGCCCCTTCCCCCCATAAACAAACAAACAAACAACAACAACAAAAAAACATTTAGAAGGACAGAGGATCCTGTGAAGGAAGCTGATGGTGAGGAGAGAATTTAAGTGTTTTGCAAATGAATGAACAACCCCCCAGTAGGGGATGGAGGAAAGGTGCCAACTCAAGCAACTTTGGAAATAAGTTAAGACTAAGGGCAAAGGGAAGTGCACGAAAGCACCATACTCTGGTTAGTAAAGTTGTTTCACGTAATAATTATTCTGATAGTGCTAAACACGTATGCTGGAATCGAACAATGGAATAAATGGATGGCAGTGGGTGGGAGACTGGTGTCTCATTGTTGGAGTGGGAATTTACAGATAATCAAGGGGAGGAAGCCAGAATGATCCAAGTGATAATGGGTCAGACTTGGAGACACTGGTATGATCTCATGTTTAGCTTAATATAAATTCAGATGGTGGGGCGCCTGGGTGGCTCAGTTGGTTAAGCGACTGCCTTCGGCTCAGGTCATGATCCTGGAGTCCCGGGATCGAGTCCCGCATCGGGCTCCCTGCTCGGCAGGGAATCTGCTTCTCCCTCTGACCCTCCTCCCTCTCATGCTCTCTGTCTCTCATTCTCTTTTTCTCAAATAAATAAATAAAAATCTTTAAAAAAAATATAAATTCAGATGGTGATATATAGAAATACATATAGGGATGTGTCTATATATGGGTTAGTACACACAGGCATGTTTCCTGTTCCACCAGCTGAGAAAGCCCAGAAGCAGTGATACCCCCAATAACAATGAGCACACTGGCACCCCCATCTAGGGTCCTAATACCATTGTCCTATTAAGGAACCAGGACTCCTTGGAGAAATGACTGATTCTGGAACCCGGCAAGACATATACAAGATGAGCCTGGAGTCTTTTGGTGCTAGAAAGTAATGAAGTGCTCAAAGAATTTAACACACCTGCATTGATAGAGGTCTGTCAAAGAGATCCAGGAGCCAATGGAAAGAACCCCCAGTGGTAAATCTGGAACAATTTAAGTCACAAAATAAGGTAGTATTGGATCCTGAACCCAAAGTACAAAATAAATACTGATGAGTCCACACTGATACAAATGATTGAATAAATACATAAATAGGAGAAATGAGGCAAATCTCCCTTGCAGAAAAATTCCAAATAATTTCTATCCATATTTCACCCTCAAGGAATAAAATCATACATCCTCACCCTGTAAGTGTAGGCTCTGTTCAGTGACCTCCTTCCAAAGAGTGCAGCTCACAGGGGTGGGGGGTAAGGGGAAGAATCACTTGACAGTGGCAAAGCCTGAAAAACACTCCCTCAGCTAGGTGATCAAGGTCAGTATCAGCAGAGGTAAATCACGTTAGTATGTACCCTTGATAAAATGACGAAAATGGCCCTTTACCTCTCTGGTCTTCTTCCCTAAAGCCCATAAACCCAGTCCAGTCATGAGAAATACATCAAATAAATTCCTCCTGAGGGACATCCTACAAAATATTTGATTGGTACTCCTTAGAACTGTCAAGGTCATCAAAAACAAGGAAAGTCTGAGAAACTGCTATAGCCCAGAGGAGCTGAAGGAGCTATGACAAGCGAATGTGGTGTGGCATCCCAAATGAGATCCTGAAACAGAAGAAGACAATGGATAAAAGCTAAGAAAACGTGAATAAACCAGGGACTGTAGTTTGTAACAATATATGACTATGTAACAAATGTACCAGGCTAATGTCAGATGTTAATAATAGCAGAAACTAGGTGAGGGGGCATGTGGGAACGCTCCGCACTGTTGTTGTTTTTTTAAAATTTCCCTGTAAATTTAAAACCATTCTAAGAAATAAAGCCTATTAAAAATGTGGCTTAAAAAAAAGTGATAGACCAAAACAAAATAAGGCTTTAAAAATGTCTCTAGATCAGGGTTGGCAAACTTTATAAAAGGCCATTTAGGAAATATTTAGGCTTTGTGGGCCTTATGGTCTCTGTTGCGGCTCCTCAGCTCTGTTGTCTTAGAATAAGAACAGCCACAGGTGAGATGTAAACAGGTGAGTTGGTGGGGTTCCAACAACGAGATTTGATTTAGCAAAAACAAAACAGAGCCAAAATGGCCCGTAAGCCACAGTTTGCTGACCCAGCTCTAGCATATATACTTAGAAACAGAATGCTACATCACACATATCCAAAGGCTCAACTGTTTTTCTAAGAGACTGCATCAAACAAACACCCATCAGAAACAAATTAACATAAACGTTCCTATTCATTGATATCTTGTCCAGAGTTTAGCATATTTTCTAAGGTGGCACCTCCCTGTATTCTTATTTAGTGTTTCCATAATTCTAATGCACTTGTTTATTGTGGTCTCCCTTCTGAGAAATGCCTATTCATGCCTTTTGCTCATTTTCTGTTGTGTTGTCTTTTTTTTTTTTTTAATGTATTAGCAAGAGCTTTTTATATAGCCTGGATACTAATCTTTTACCAGTTACAGATGTTCCAGACATCTTCTCCCAGTTTATGGCTTGTCTTTTCACTTCATTTTTGGTGTCTTTGACAAAGAGAGTTCTTCACTGCAATGTAGTCTGGTTTCTTACTCTTTCCTTTTGGTAGTCAGCGCTTTTCTTTGGTCTTGGTGAAGAAGTTCTCTTGCACTCAGGCAGAAAGATACTTCCTGTATTTTCTTTGAAAAGTTTTGAAGTTGTGCCTTTCACCTGTAAGTGCTCAGTACATCTGGAAGTTACACAAAGTCTAGAATATATGAAGGAGGAAAAGATTCAATTTTATTGTTTTCTCTTTGGATAACCAGGAGTCCCGACCCCAGTGCCTGGCCTCTGCTGTCTACGATGTCCGCATCTCGTGTTACCGTTCCATTCAGGGGTGAGTCTAGTGATGTGTCTCATTTGTTTATTTGTCATGTAATCTATAATATTATGATAAGTCTTGGTATCAAATTACTCCCAACCTATTCTGCCTTCAGGAATGTCTTGACTATTTTTAATCCTTTGGACTTCCAAGTATTCTTTAACATCATATTGTCAAGTTTTATGAAAAGCAGTCCTCCTGAGAACTTATTGGCACTGCACTGAATGCATAGATTGGCTTAGGAAAAATTGGCATGTTCAAATTACTGAGTTTTCCTATCTACGAACATATGATATGTCTCCTAATATCTTTGTTTTACAGAAGAGGAAACAAATGAAGTTCAAAGGGGTTAGGTGACTTTCCCCAGGTCAAACAGCTACTTCCATGGAAGAGCCACCATTGTGACCCAGAGCCATTTTTACCCAGAAGTCCTTGCTCTAAACAGCTAGACTGCACCATTAATCTGTTTTGGGGAGGCCTTTCTCCTGGACATTTATCCCTTGTAGACAGGTGCTTTGATTGCCCTTGATGCCAGGGTGTCAGGCATGGGCCTGAGGAGAAGGTCTCAAGACTCACTGACTAGCCACCCAAACAAACATGTGAGCATAGGAGGAGCTGGGGCTGTGCACCAAGGGAATAACGTTGAGGAGAGGGATTGGTTTAGGATTTAGATGAGTCAAACCCATATATGTCAGAAGCCTTGAGTCTGAGTCCCAGCTCTTCCACTTCTAGCTCTGCAAACTTGGGCAAGTCACTTAACTTTTCTGAGGCACCGTTGTCTCATTTCTAAGGAAGAATACTTATTACTTCTCCCAGACAATGTCACTGTGGGGGTTAAATTAGATAATGCATGTAACATTCCTGGCCCAGTACCTGGTGTCCATCCAGTGATACTGTGATTAGCTCATGAGCTCTGGACTCACAACCCACCCACTTGTGATAAAGATTTTCATGGACAGGGGCACCTGGATAACTCAGTTGGTAGAGATTGCAACTCTTCATATCACGGTTGTGAGTTCAAGCCCCACGTTGGAAGTAGAGTTTACTTAAAAATAAAATCTTAAAAAAAAAAAAAAAGAAGAAGACTTTAATGGACAGAAAGACCGTAAAGAGGGCTCCTGACTACAGCAAGCTTGCAGATCCATCAGAGTGACAGGACAGCAGCAGAGGGGGTCTCTGAAGTTCACACCATGCCTCCTGCTGCTCAGATATTTGCTCACAGCTCTTCTTAACAGGTTCTCAGGGAGCCAACAATCAGGTCTTCACAAGGCTCCAGGGCCCCTTGAAGCAGTGGTTGGGAAATCTGATCTGATAAACAGATAAGAAATACTTCTGATTAGCACATTCAATGCAAACACAGTGATTGCACGTACAGTAATCTTCCAAACCATCAAGATAATTCTCAGACAAGTCTTCACTTATAAGGAGGCTCAGCATGTTCATTGTATATACTACCAATTTCCATGTTTTCATTGACAACAGTTAAGAACCACAGCCTAGCTGGTCTGTATGTCTGCCAAGTCTAAAAGCAAAGAATTGGAATGAACTGGCATTTAATATTTTTAAGGTATGTCTTTACATTTTTTTTTATTGAAGTATAACTTAAATTCAGTAAGTTTATGAATCTGGAGTGTCCAGCTTCCTAAACATTTTCATCTGTATACACCTGTGCAACCCCCACCCACTGCTCATCATTCAACATTTCCCACCCCCAGAGGACTCCTTCATGCTCCTCAAAGTCACATTCCCCTACAGAGGCGGCCACTATTCTGACTTTAGTCACCACAGATACGTTTGGCCTCATTCTGTAAATTGAATTATATCACGTGTGGGGTTTGTTTTGGTTTTGGTTTTTTTTTTGCATATGGCTTCTTTAGCACAACATTACTTCTGTGAGAGTCGTCTGGGATATTACATGTGGCTGTAGTTTGCTTATTCCAACAGCTGTGTAAGAACACATTGTATCATATACCACAAATCATTTTACCACTGGTGGACGTTTTGGGTGTTTCCAGTTTGGGGCTATTACAAATAAGACAGCTATGAACATCATTGGGCAGGCCTTTTAGTGCATCTGTGTGCACCCTAAGGTTGGTATGAAACCAGAAGTCAAATTTCTGCATTACAATAGGCATTGAATGTTCTTTTTTTCTTTCTTTTTAAAATTAGCGTTATTGAGGTCCAATTTACATGCAGTCAAACCCACAAATTTTAACTGTACAACATGATGAGTTTTGACAAATGTCCATGGTTGTGTACCCACCACTAACATCAAGATATAAAACAACAGTTCCTTCACTTCCCAAAAGTTCCCCATGTCCCTCTGCAATCACTTTCCCATTCTCAGCCCTGGCAACCACCCATCTGATTTCTGTCACTCTAATTTTGCCTTGTCTAGAATTTCCTATAAATGGAACCAGACGTTCTATTGTCTTTTGTGTCTCATTTCTTTCACTCAGCATAATTATTTTGAGGCTCATCTGTGTTATTACATATGTGCATAGTTCAATTCTTTTTATTTACAGAATGATCCATATTTCATTGTGATAGACCACATTTTATTTTCCCATTTACCTCTTGATAGATATTTGGGATTTTTTTTTTCCTATATGGGGACTCTCGTTAATAAAGCCGCTATTAATATTTGCTACAGTTCTTTGCATAGAAATGTGTTTTAGTTTCTTTGGGATAAATACCTACAAGTAGGGTTATTGGGTCACATGGTAAGTATAATGTAACTTTATAGGAAATTGCCAAATTGTTTCCCAAGGTGGTTGTACCATTTTGCTTTCCCACCAGCAATGTATGAAAGTTTCAGTTCCTCCGTGTCCTCATCTACACTTGGTATTGTCAATCTTTTAAATTTAGCCAATTGTAGAAATGTATAGTGGTATCTCATTTTGGCTTTAATTATCTTGTCTTAGGCCTATAGACCATTTGGGTATCTTCTTGACTCAAGCGCTGTTCACATCTTTTACTCTTTTAAAAATTGAGTTGTCTTCTCATAAAGTTGTAAGAATTCTTTATGTATTCAAGATATAAGTCTTTTATCAGATATGTACTTTGAGAATATTTTCTTCCAGGCTGTGGCTTGTCCTTTCATTTTCTTAATAGTGTCTTTGAAGAGCATAGATTGATTTTTTATTCTGCTCAAGTCCAATTTGTTACTCTCTTTCTTCTATAGTTTATGTAGTTTGTGTTTTATCTAAGAAATTCTTGCCTACCCCACGACCACAGAGTTTATTGTCACATTTTCTTCTGTAACTGTCATAGTTTTAGCTATTACATTTAGGTCTATGATTCATTACAAGTTAAATCTTGTTTATACCATCAGATAAGAGTTGAAAAATACTTTTTTGCTTGTGGGATTCCATTTGGTCCAGCACATGTGTCGAAAAGCTTATCCTTTCCCCATTGAATTACCTTGGCCTCTTTGTCAAAAAATTATACATGTACATATATGATAGGGTTGTTGCGAGAATTGAATGAAACTTTGAAAGCACTAAGCATCTATAACTGGCACGTAGTAATTGCACAATAAATATTTTCACATTTATAATCATTTATCACTATTAATTTATAATTTATTGTTGTCTTAGTTAGCTTTCCTGTAAAAGAGATGCAATATTATGCACCTTGCAGAGTTTTGTGAGGATCTGGGGAGGAGTCATGTAAATAGAACTTTCTAACAATGCCTACATGTGGAAAGTTCTCAACAGTGTCCTTTCTCTTCTCTGTATGACAGTGCTTACAAGTGAACACTCTTTTTGTTTAAGATTTATTTTTTTATTTGAGAGAGAGAGTGCACGCGAGTTGGGGGGAGGGGCAGAGAGAGAGAATCTGAAGCCGACTCCATGCTGAGCGTGGAGCCCCATGTAGGGCTCAATCCCATGACCATTGAGACCATGACCTGAGCTGAAACCAAGAGTTGGATGCTTAACCCACTGAGCCACCCAGGTGCCCCCAAGTAGACACTCTTTACTGTGTCAGTAAAGCTGTGGGGCACCTGGGTGGCTCAGTTGTTAAGCATCTGCCTTTGGCTCAGGTCATGATTCCAGGGTCCTGGGATCAAGCCACGTGTCGGGCTCCCTGCTCAGCGGGAAGCCTGCTTCTCCCTCTCCCACTCCCCCTGCTTGTGTTCCTGCTCTCACTGTCTCTCTCTCTGTCAAATAAATAAATAAAATTTTTTTAAAAAATAAACAACAGCTGTTATCATGTGCAACCCTGTAACCTGTCACAGGAGGAACAACACATGAAAGGATATTATAAAACTATCAATGCTAGTATTTCATATGAAACAACAGGGAATTATTTTCTGCCTTTTAGATTGGGCAAGATTAAAAAAAAAAAAGATGAAACCCAGTGTCGTTGAAGATGAGGGAGCATGAGCACTCTTTTATATTGTTGGTAATACTGCAAATTAGCCAAGATTTCCTGCAGGGCAGTCTGGCAATATAAAACAAGACTTGTTAAAGCATGCATGAATTGGGACCTAGCAACCCACTTTTTAGGAACTTCAGCCCAAGAAGATAATGAAGATTATGGGTTGAGAAAGGTGTGCAAAGATGTTCACTGTCATAATGTATATAATCAGAAAAACAGGTAACTATCTAAGCACCTGACACAAGTAAATCGCCGTACCTTTGTGCAATAATACACTAGACCCTTTCCTTAAAATGGTGTAGTAGAAGAATGTTTTACAAGGTATATCATTTTTTCATTCAACAAACATTTGTTGCCCAGCACTGGGTCAGGCACCAGTGCTACAGCAGAGAAGTAGATGGACGTGATCTCTGTCTTTACGAGGCTTCCAGAAAGAAAAAAATGCAGTTATAATACAGGGTGGTGAGTGCCGGGATAGGTGAGGGGAAGATGCTTAAGAAACACAGACAGTGGTTACTGGGTCAGAGTTCACCTGCATTCCCTGTTTACGCAGAGTAGGTGGTCCCACAGCAAGTGAGATCTCAGTGGAGACCTGAAGGCTGGGTGGGGGCTAAGCAGAGGCAGATGTGGGGTTGGGGTGAGGAGATGGAAGAGGGTTCTAGGCAAAGGGAACCATGCTACCACAAGTTCCAGGAGAAAGCTTTAAAGCTAAGGAGTGAACTGATCAGATTCACACTGGAGAAGAACTCCTCTCCCGGTATGGTGAGTAGGTTGGAGGGGACCATGCTGGAAAGTTAGAAGAACAATTCAGGGACAGTGGTGGGCCTCAGGTAGGGGACAGAGTGTGGTGTTGGAAAGACTGAGTGGATTCAAGAGATATTTAGCAAGGATATTGGACAGGACTCAATGTTTGATTGGATATGGGCAGTGGAAGGGGGCAGAAGGAGACACCAACCAGGCTTGACCCCCTGAATCAAGAATGATCCCACCCAGGGAACACAAGGGAAAGAAACTTTGGTGGGGAGAAGGGAGAAGGTGTTGGTTTCTACTTGAGTTCTTCTGTCTACACTCAGTAGACAGGTGGGGAGTAGTCTGTAGCTCAGAGGGAGATCAAAACCAAAAGTAGCGGTTCAGAAGCAGCTCATCTCATATAGAGGAAGCAATCAGACACAAGAGAGTGAGTGAGAACACCTAGCCCAGTGTTTTTCAAACTGTAGATCTGAACCCATTAGTGGATTATAAAATCAATTTAGTGAAAGATGTCCAGCATTAAATACAAAGAAATATGGGCGCTTGGGTGGGTCAGTTGGTTAAGCGACTGCCTTCGGCTCAGGTCATGATCCTGGAGTCCCTGGATCGAGTCCCGCATCGGGCTCCCTGCTCGACAGGGAGTCTGCTTCTCCCTCTGACCCTCCCCCTTCTCATGTGCTCTCTCTCATTCTCTCTCTCTCAAATAAATAAATAAAATCTTAAAAAAAATAAAAATAAATAAAATAAATAAAAATAAAAACAAAGAAATATGAGAAGAAAAATTTCAGAGTGCGTTCATAATTAAGGGTAAGAGTTGGTTTATGAAACTTTCATTTTAGATTACATATGAATAAAACTCTGCCGTAGGTGCTAAGTGGATAAAAAAATTTATTTTAAGATTTTACTTATTTATTTGAGAGAGAGCGCAAGCAGTGGGAGGGGCAGAGGGAGAAGCAGACTCTCCACTGAGCAGGGAGCTTGATGCAGGGCTCGATCCCAGGACTCCAGGATCATGACCTGAGCCAAAGGCAGACGCTTAACCGACTGAGCCATCCAGGCGCCCTGAATCAAAAAAATTTTTTAGATCAATAGCATAACAGGTGAGATCACGCTGTTGGGAGGTTAATGAAGTGATGCAGATGAGCCTACACAGTAGGCTGGACGTGAGTTCTGGGCCCCCAACAGCATGATGGAAATGTGCCCTGGGCCCAGCTGCAGCTTGCCTCCAAGCTGAGTGCAAACATACACAGAAGCTAGTCCACTGCAAGTATTGAAATCAATATTTGTGCCCCTTAGTAGGTTAGAGTAGGGAGGTTCAATTGGAAAAAAAAAAAGTTCACAATGAGTTGCCAAGTGAAGTCATCAACTAGTAAACAGGTATAAACATGGGAAGGCACCTGACTGCTGGATTTCATGTAAGCTCATTTTTCACTATGAAGATTTTCTTTTAAAGATAGTGGAAGTGAAGTTGGTTTGATGGAGGCACAATCCCCGAGTGGGTGTTTCTTTGTCCCTGGAGTCAAGAAACATTACTCTTACACTCAGTGATCCTTTGATGTCAACTCTCTGAAATTAACTCTTAGAGTGCATTATTTATGACATTATAAATCAATCATGGCAATATAAATCTTTAGGTTCTTGGAACCCAAAGCAGTAAACCTGCACGAACTGGGTAGAGGCTGACCATGTCAGGAAGCCTGGGAAGGAAGTTTGAAGTAGAATGAGGGGGAGCTGATGGGCACCAGATACATCATAAAGGAAGCTGGTGTTTGAGTCCGTGCTTTCTGCCTGCTAGCTAGGGAGGATGAACATTTCTCAGTGAGTCTCCATTGGTTCCCAGACTCATCATACAGAAACGTGAAGTCTTCCTCTACAGCTCTTGCCTTGGCATTGAGAGTATCAAAATGAGATGCAACATGGACAAGGACTTGGTGAACTGTAAGTTATGGACAAATGCTTGACAGTATTAACTTGCATTAGCAGCCCTTGGATCGACTATTTAAAAAACAGGAGGTAGGGGCGCCTGGGTGGCTCAGTCGTTAAGCGTCTGCCTTCAGCTCAGGTCATGATCCCAGGGTCCTGGGATCGAGCCCCACATCTGGCTCCCTGCTCAGCGGGGAGCCTGCTTCTCCCTCTCCCTCTCCCCCTGCTTGTGTTCCTTCTCTCACTATCTCTCTCTGTCAAATAAATAAATAAAATCTTTAAAAAAAATAAATAAAAATAAAAAACAGGAGGTAAAGCAGGGCCCCAGGATTCTTTTGGTTGTATCATAAACTCCCTTTTTCACTCCAGTGTAAGAGTATAAGTTCAGTGGAGACTCCGCACTGCTCCCGTGTTTACTGTATTACAGACAGCAACAGGAGACTGCAAGCCTTCAGACTCAGTAGACAGGAGTTCAAATCCCAGCTCCACCACTGGCTCCCTCCTTTCTGGATGCAAATATGAAACGAACGACAGCACCCTGTTCCAAAGGATTGTTTGATGATACAACAATCATGGGAACATCACCTGTGTTCATGAAGTCATCGTTCTCTCTAAGGGAGCCCTTCCAAGATGGGCAGTGGTGGAGGACTTCAAGGTAGGCTGACCTGCCATTCTCAGCTCCCTGCATCTCAGACGTACCTCTTCTCTTTTGTCACAAGTTCCTCATCTTTAGTGTGTAAATGTCTCTTGGTAGCCAGGTTAATAATTAAGTCTCTGGACTGGCCCTCAGGTGACTGAGACGCACCTATAACACCCTCATTAGTGCCTCCCTGTGACCAGTGGCCAATGCTGAGACCTCCAGAGCCTGACCGCCCTTTGAGGCTTTGCAGGAGCAGGGACTCTGCCTCTGCTCTGAATGCCCTTGTTCAAGGTCAGGGATAATGGAAAGGACTTACACAGACAAGAACGTGCAGTTTGCCCATCCAGCCGGCTGCTCTGCGAGGTGTTGCCCCTGGAGCCAAGAGGCCTCCTGCAGGCTCTCCAGCCAACCTTGTGCCCACGTCCACTCCAAGAGGCCATGTCCCCACTTCCCGCACTCACATACTCCTGGAATCACTTTAAGCTGGGGAGAAACAGCCCTCACACATCCTCTTTTTCTGTTTTAGGCAGAAGTACCAGGCTGGTCCTTAAAGTTTCCCTGAGAGTGCCTGCAGTCCCTGTTCACCTCTGGGAGCAGGTGCTCGATGCCCGAAGTTCTTCTAGGCATCTCCTCACGCAGGCCTTTCTGTGGGCATTTCTGCAGGGGCAGGTCCAGAACTCCCATACTGGGGGTGCTGAGTATACTAGGTATGGCAATGGGAGGGCAGGGCCTTGACCTAGCAAAATGCTGTTTTTATTTAAAGTGCATGTGTTCGATCAGTACAAATGTAATTTTCTAGAGGTGTTCCCCCCCCCTTGGATAGGATCAAGAACACAGTTGTAGAGACAATATGATTGTTGTTATAACTGTTCTTGTAATTAGCACTTCTCCACAATCCCTTCTTTGTGATCATGAATCCAAAAAGGGCTTAGGAAACCATGTTTTTGCATAACTTGTTTGGCAGTAAATCCTTCCTAAATGAATGTGAAATCATTTATATTCTTTATTTCTCTGCCTTGTTTTGAATACTCATCCATTTAGTGTGTTTGCTTATAGGATGCTGCCCCAGACCCCTTGGGGACCAGATAAGACCTAGTATTGGGATGCCTGGGTGGCTCAGTCCATTAGGCGTCTGCCTTCAGCTCAGGTCATTAACCCGGGGTCCTGGGATCGAGTCCCGTATCAGGCTCCCTGCTCAGTGGGGAGCCTGCTTCTCCCTCTCCCTCCCCCTCTGCCCCTCCCACTGCTGTGCTCTCTCTCTCTCTCTGACAAATAAATGAAATCTTAAAAAAAAAAATCTAGTATTTATACCATTTACCTTCTTTTTTTTTTTTTTAAGATTTTATTTATTTATATGACAGAGAGAGACAGCGAGAACAGGAACACAAGCAGGGGGAGTTGGTGAGGGAGAAGCAGGCTTCCCTTGGAGCAGGGAGCCCGATGCGGGGCTCGATCCCAGGATCCCGGGATCATGACCTGAGCCGAAGGCAGACGCTTAACGACTGAGCCACCCAGGCGCCCTATACCATTTACCTTCTTAAACCACTTCCTAAATTCTGAATTTCCAAATGCATCTGGCTCCCAGAATTTTGGTTAAGGGATCATGGGCCCCATGACAAGAATGATGGTCAATGCTGTTATTTACGAGCAGTGGGGGTGTGCTCCCTGCAGACCCCTAGTGGCCCCTCTCCCCCCCCCCCCCAACTGCTGTCCTGGGAATTGCTGCTTCTCAGGCACCACTGTTCCCCAGCTGCTGGACAGACTGGGCCGGCTGCACTGGCTCCATCTTAGGACGACCATTGCCAGTGCTCAAAGCCGGAGCCAGGGCCAATTCCACGGGCAGGGACCCCTAGAACTGTGCCAGTTTTCCCAGCCCACGTGCATGTGGTGGCTTTTCCCACTGGATTGCAGGGTATACTGCAGTTCCAGGCCCCAGGCAGAGCCGGGGAGACACCAGGGTGGCTGTTAGCACCCAGCAGGGATGAATCACAGGGAATCAGATAACAGGGAGATTATCTCCGGCACCTTCATGAGAGGTGCCGTCAGCGAAAACTCACGGGAACCTGCTGATGCTTGCGAGCCGCCCCCACCCCACGGGCCCCAGTGTGTCAAGCAGGCTGAGAAGGCAGGGCGCCAGAGTCTCTCCCAAGGAGTGTCTGGATGCAAGCAGAAGCTGCTGTGACCCAGAGATGCCCGTGGGCGCCAGAAGGATAGGGCCATGCCCGTTTGCTTCTCCACCACGCTCCTGGGGCCTAGTATAGCACCTGGCATTCAGCTGGGGCTCGTGGCTTATGAGTTGAATGAATAAATGAATCTAAACGGCACTCACGGAACTCATCAGATGGAAGGAAGTCAGAAGCTCCCAGGGGGGCCGTAGTAGCTGTGGGAGCTTTAATGTGGTGCCTACTGTGTACAGAGCCCTGCTAAGCATCAGGCCCTGCCCAGTGCAGACTTGATGACACCGCGTGAAGGAGCGATTTTTATCCCTATTTTATAGATGATGACTTGAGGCACAGGGAAGTGAAGAGTCTTTCTAAAGGTCACCCAGTGAGGAGCCCTCAAATCTCAGTTTGTCTGCCTCCAAAGTCTGTCATTTCTGTCCTGCTCGGCTGTTCAAGAACAGCCATTTGTCCCTCACCTCACGGTAGGGCTGGACCAAGCTCTACTGCCTGCCATTCTTCATTTTCGGAGTAGAAGCTAGGACCTTGAAGAGAGACTCCAACAGCTTTCTCTTGGAGCGGGAAGCCAGGAGGCAAGGCTGGAGGAGATGCTGGAGGCGAATGGCAAGGCGGGGGGAGAGAGGGAGGAGCCGCCCTTTCCTGGGCATGGCTTCCCACTCCGTTGTTCACCCTGCTTTCCAAGCACCCTTCACTCCTTCCAGATAGTCTGAATCACAGCTTCCCACAGCTTCCCTACACACTGGAGGCTTTCTCTCACCTGCATTTCTCATGGCCCAGCCCTGCCCTCCTGCCCCCTGTGTCCCTGGCTCAGTGGTCCACACAGATGAGCATCATTGCCCTCACAAGACGGGGAAAGCACAGTGCTCGGCCTTGTTTCCAGTTGAGCCCCAAGAAGCCATGTTTGTTACTCCTTCTCCCTGGTTGGGAGGCACCTCTGAGGGCCAGGTTCTGTGTAATCTCCTCCTGTAAGGGGACCTGGATTTAGTGACTCACTTCTAGGGACTAGAAGGCTCAGTGTTTGACCTTGTTGCTCATTTGTGAGAGTCACCTCACTCTGGGATCCTGGAAAAGTTATCTTAGGGGTCTCATGGAAAACCATGAACCCGCTCCCAACATAAATGTACATTATGCTCAGCACATTTTTGAGAGGTTTGTGAGCCCCTTCCTAAAGCCCCATCTTGGAAACCTCCATATATGGTCCAAGGGAAAGGGTAAGCTTCCTGAAAGATTAATATCTTTTTTAAATAGCATTGAGAATTCACCATCCACTAAGTAGGACTCAAGTCCCAGTGCTGGTAAGAGCTGGACCAGGGTTTGAATGCAGCCCATCTGGTTCTAGACTGTTTCTATATTTGTTGTTTCTTATGCAATTTGTGGAGTTTTTTGTTGCTCGTTCTGCTTTGTCTTAGGTATATTCTACATGAAATGAAATGCACAGGTCTTAAGAATACAGTTTGATAAGTTTTGACAAATGCATATAGTGTGTAACTCTCACTCACATCAAGGTAAGCAACATCTCCTGCATCCCAGAAAGTTCCCTCATGCCCTCTTCACTCAGTCTCCTTCCTGCTCCCCCAACCCACACCGGGCAATCACTGCTCTGACGGCTGTTGTCACAGATGAGTTTTGCTGCTTCTTGACCTAAATCATGTAAGTGGACTCGTCAGTACAAATACTTCTGTGTCTGTCTCCTTTCACCCAGCATAATTTCCGTGTGACTCATCCATACTGCATCTATTTGAAATTTATTCCCTTTTATTACTGAATAGAAATGTACTGTTTGAATATACCATAGTTTGTTTCTTCATTGTCCTTTGATACATACACGGGTATTTTTATTTTTTTGGCTTTTCTGAATAAAGATGCTACAAATATTCTTGTCAAGTCTTTCATGGACACACATAGACTTATTTTTTCTTGGGTAAAGACCTAGGAATAAAATTGCTCAGTCGAAGGGTAGGTACAC
This sequence comes from Mirounga angustirostris, assembly GCF_029215605.1. NCBI lineage: Eukaryota > Metazoa > Chordata > Mammalia > Carnivora > Phocidae > Mirounga > Mirounga angustirostris. The sequence continues at coordinate 95,401,956 of NW_026991711.1, read as the reverse complement.
GTCTACATTTGTTAAAAACTTCCATACAGTTTTCTAAAGTGGTTGTATCACGTTCTCTTTGGTTTCACCTTCGATATTGCATATGTTTCAAACCATCTCAAGTACTTTTTGGAAGTGCGTGGGTTTTAAAGGAAGGGATGGATGGATGACCCAACAAACTGCTCACCCTCCGACCTAACATGGAGCCAACTGGAAGCCCTCAGCTCACTGGCCTCATCCTCCTGCCTTTCTCCAACTAGTGGTGCTCTGTTTGTGCAGCAAACCATGCCAAGCACCCCTGGGTTACCCCCTCTTAGCCCCTCCTGGGATTTCAACCACATACCTATTGCAGATGCTTTGGCAGCCAAGCTAACCCCAAAGAAACAAAATTCCACTCACCAGGGGAGGCAGGAGGCAGAGACCCAGGGGGTGGTAGAATGAAATAATTAGAGAAGATATGAGTGGAGAGGGTCTTGGATCTCTGGAAAAGGAAGAGAAATCAGGGTAGATCCTCAGGCTTACCTCCAGAGGTTTCAAATGTATTCTGTTTTCTGTGTGGAAAGAGCTAGAAGCCGCAGGTCTGGTGGGCTGTGGGCCTGGGCACCCTGAAACCAGCAGGGTCACACCACCGTCATCAGCCCTTGTGAGCAAATGAAAAGAGGTAGCCTCTCTTTGTCTGGAGCGGAATGGGAGCTGGATCTCAGGTCCACTTGTCCTGTAAGCGGTGGCCCTGGGTGAGGTCCCTGGTCTGGCTGACGTGTCCTCTTGGTGGCAATCCCCAGAAGGAGCCACGATTGTCACTGATATGGGTGGTCTGTGCAGACAGCCCCACCCAAGACGTGGGTTGTACGTGGGCTGTGTTTCTCTAACCATGGTGTGGGGTCTGGGTCCTGTCCCCTTGTAGCCAGTGGAAACACTATAGTTCCCTTATGATTGATCCCAAACCACGAAGAATCGCCCAAATTCCTGGCAAGGGTTTAGGAAAGGAAGCTCACTGGCCTTCTTGCTAACACAATGCATGCAAGAAGAGTTTCAGAACCCCGATTTTTGCTTTTCGTATGTCTGACATTAAAAAACAGAGTAAGGTGGCCTCTAATGTTAAACATCCGATATTTGGAAAACTATTTCAAAATGTTCATTATAACACAATGAGCACAGACTCTGGAGGCAGCCTGGTTGGTCCCACCATTACACAATGGTGTGACTGGCGGGTTCTTTCACTTCTCTGAACCTTGACGCTCTTGTCTTTCAATAACGACAATACCTACTTTCTACAGTTGAGGTAAAGATTAAACAAGATACTGTATGTGAACCACGAGGCCCATCATAAGTGAATTGTTAATAGATCAGACATCTGAACAGCTGCTTCTTCCTTTGATCTAGATGCTCAGATAGAAGAGTCTTCAAAAGTTACAAATGAAAAGAAAGCAAGTGAACCAATGGTGCTTCTAGAAGATGTTGAAAGACCGAAGATGGACCCAATGACCCCTTCCCTGGAAAAGGCTTCAGCCCAGCATCCCCGTGAGCAGCACTGAGCTGTTTGTCTCTTCAATAAGGTGACTCTGAAATAATGATGCTGGCCAGCACTGCTCCTAATTGAGTTTTAATTATAGCACTTCCAGGAAGAATGAAGTTAAACCTCTGTTCTCCTTGCATAATTAAATTTAGGTTAGCATATCTGGAGAATTCTTATCCCACACATGTACCACTTCTCCTTGTCTGAAGAGGGATTTCAAAATTGGACATTGTTGTTTAATGGATGAAGTTTAAGAATGACACATGGGCTTTGCTCCTCTTTAATTACGAATGGTTAATTGTAGAGAGAACCTAATTAGATTGCCACCAGAGGGAGATGTAGGTGGAGATGAGATGGATCTCTTCATTAGGTATGGTTCTAAGGAAAGAGGAGCCAATAGGAATTCTGTGGGACTCTGGGGGCTTCTAGGCAGGGCCCACTCTGCATGGAAGGGAGCTGCCTTGGTGGGCCTGTTGGGTGCCTTTGAGCACCTCTGTGCCAAACACTTTGCTGGCTCTGAAAGCAGCCCAAGGAAAGCAAAAGCCATGGTCCCGTTGCTTGAGGTGCCTCCAGTGGGTCAAGGAGACAAAGTAAGCACGCCCAAGGCAGAGGAAAAGGAGAACTTCATGAAAGCCTACGCCATGATGTACTGATGACAAATTCCCAACGGCTTGTGAGAAGTCAACTCACTGGGGATGGCAAGGACTTGCAGAAGGCTGTGTGGAACCCAAGTTCACAATTCAGCTCTCCCAAGTACAAGCTCTTGGACATAGGACTTAACCTATCTGTGGCCCAATTTTCACCTGTAAAATGGCACCCACCTCACAGAGCGATAGTGAGGAATGAAGGCAGCAAAATGCTGACCGCAGGGCTTGGCATTTCTTTTGTGCTGATAAAAACAAAACAAAACAAACAAACAAACAAAAAAACCAACAGTAGCTGTTCTTATGACTACAGACTCTCCTGGTTCTGAGGATTATGAGATGAACACACCTAATCCTCATGTGAACAGATGTTGTTTTCCTTTGAGGTTTAGAGGAAGGACCTATGACCTAAACTAGGGGTGAGCTTCATAGTACCTGTGCACGTGTATGGCGGATGGAGGACCCCATGGACAAAGTTTATGGAGGGGTGCTCCAGAAAACTGGGACTTGGGACTGATCTATCTCAGCTTTCTGAACCTCACACACCGTGGGTCCCTGGGGACGGCTGCTGATCTACTTGGACAGAGTCAGTCACCACCGCCCTCTGCCATTTTGCTAACAACTGGAATGTCTGTTAAATGAATAGTGAATTCATTGAGTAGCCCAGTGGTTTTCAGCCAGGCATGATTTCTACCCCCTTCTCCAAAGGACATGTGGCAACATGTGGGAACATTTTTGGTTGACATGACTGGAACTGGGCAGAGGCCAGGGATGTTGCTAAACTGCTTACAGTGCACAGGACAGCCTCCCACCCCCCCATGACAAGAAACTGTCCAGCCCAAAATGTCAATAGAGTTGAGGTTGAGAAACTGGAGTAACCTATCCTGAATCCAGGGCAGCAAGCCTGGGAGAGCAGTCTCTGACTCCCTGTCCAAGTGTGGCTTGAGGGATGTACCTCACAGACACCTGCTCCCAAGCAGCCCCCATTAGCAGACATCACCGGGTGTCCCACACCAGGAGTCCCAGCCTGTGGCTCTTCTCTTATAAATGGCCTCAGGGTAGCTGCCCACCGGATCGGTCATTAAACTGGCCAGGCTATGTGTTCTACAGTGTGGCCACCAGATGGCGATCTTGGGATGCTCTTTCCCAGGTGTTCTTGCACTTGAGAAGACCGGCTTCCCCAGAGGGCGGAGTTTGCTCCTGGTCCGTTATTCTAAGCACCTGGTCAGTTTCAGGAAGAGGGAATTTGCCAGGAAGGAGGTGTAAACTGGAGAAAGGGTTCAATATCCCCTTCTTGCTTAGCAAGTCTGGGGCACAGACAGCCCTGATCCCACTTCAACCTCCCTGTGATTATCCTGAATAGTTACAGAGCTCCACTGTAATAAAATACATATATTTTATATACAAAAATATATTTTTATATATTATATTATATTATATTATATTATATTATATTATATTATATTATATTATATTATATTATATTATATTATATTATATTATATTATATTATATTATATTATATTATATTATATTATGTAAATATAAAATACATCCTGTCATCCTGGTCTGAAAGACAGATGGGAAACCGGGTGATAGGAAATGGGGAAGTGGGCAGGCAGAGGAGCTGGGTGGTGGGGGATGGCACATCCCTGGGGCCACAATTCGTGCCTGTCGCTCTGCACACCTTCTGTCCTTTGACCATACCAGCACCTGCCCTGTTGGGCCATTTTAAAGGGATGCCGAGTAACCGGCCAAAGTCACACTGTGGATCCAAGTCCAGGCCTCTCCATGACCCCAAGGAGCCTCTTGCCATCAATGTGGGAGAGTTCCTCATCTCTAAACCAGGCGAGTGGATTGACAGCTGGCTACACTGGGGCGGCTATGTAATTCATTGCCTAAAGCAGGATACTTTGATGAGTGAGGAGGGGCAATAACAGGACAGTAGCTGGGACAACAGGTGTAAACCCCACACAGGTGCAAACCCCTAGCTAAGTTATCTTTCCTCTAATACCCCAGGCTTCTGAGACCTAAGCAGAACCTTTTTTTTTTTTTTTTTTTTGGCTTTCATGAATTTGGGAGATCATCCAGTGCAGCCCTAATTGAAGATCTGGGGGAAGGAGAGTAAGAAAACTAGAAAGCCTGGACCTTGGAGAATTGTCTGGGACCAAGGAGGCATGGTGTGCTTTACCTGTGATTCCAGGTCGGGGAAGATTCTGTGCATCTGGGGGAGACTGTGACCTATAAGAGGAGGAGTGCTTCTTTCCTAGTTTTTACCTGGACAGCTGCGGGTGTGTGGCGTTATGTGTGTGTAGTGTGTGTGTGCACCACCTCAATGATTGTGCTCCTGATTGTGAATGTGCCCTTATCAGTTTATTGCCTCACGTCTGGCAATGCTTGTTTGCCCTGGAACTGAATCTTCCAAGTAGTTCTCCTTTGCCAACGGGCACGATGCTATGCTTTGCCAGTAGAGGGCGCTGGAGGTATGCTGCAGGAGGAAGGAGCTTGTCTTTCCCGTCCTCGTGCCTTGTTTCTTTCTTGCTCCTTCCTCCAGCAGGTCGTCCGTGGAGCCTTTTGCACCCCTGTGTGTGGCTTTCCGGTGAGTTCTGCAGGCAGTTCATTTGGCTTCCAGCGAGTTCAAGAACAACCCCTCAGGACAGATTCCCAGAAGTTTCCTGGTGAATCTCACCAGTGCCCCAGCTAGCTTTCCAGAAAATTCAACAGTATTTCCTTCAGCAACTTCCTGGAAAGTTTTGTTGTCACCCCAGGGGTCCGTTTCCTGTTTGGCTGTCTCCATCTGTGTCAACCTCAGCAAACTGCACCATCCAGGAGGCCACAGCCCCACACTCTCCAACAAGCTCTGAGCCTCAGCCTGTGTGTGTGTGTGTGTGTGTGTGTGTGTGTGTTGTGGGCATGGGGAGGGGGTGCTCCCAAGTTTGTTTTTACCTGGGATACTCTGCCTTAGCCCTAAAGTAGGCCTGCTCCCTATATCTGCCAATCTGGATTCTTCAGAGTTCTCCTTACCCTTAGCAGTCAATGCCCTATTACTACATTTTGCTGTTAGCTGGTTAATCATTTTTTACTTAACTTTTCCCGTTTAAAATCCTGTGTATTCTTGGGCTCTTGCCTCAACCAGAGAAAGTTCTTTGTCTTTCAGTATCTATCTGCTCTTGATATTCTTCTTGTGTTTGCCCTGTGTATCCATGGACTTGTTTATAGAAATACATCCAGAAATAAATTCTTTCATTCCAACAAGGGCAGGAGACATTCGTGAGTGTGCTGAGTGGTTTCAGATAAGTGACCCTGAAAGTGCCTCCAAAAAGCAATTCTCCCTCTGCTTTCAAGTTCCCAGTATTTAAAACAGTGTTGATTACACCACTTGGTAATAATAAGTAGACAAGTCATCTCTCCTTTTAGGCCTCAGGATGGATCTCCTTTTGTAAAACGAGAGGGTAGGATAAGGTATTCTCTAACATAGCTTCAGGCTGTGGAAGTCTTAAAGCCCGTGACTGAATGTATGTTCTAGAACCTTCTATACTTTCTCACCTTACACAGATATAGAATCTTCAGTCTGGCATTCAAGGTTAGCTTTCTTTTCTTTTTTATTTCCCCTAGTAAAAGTGTCATTACCAATAAATGTACAACCACCTTAGTGCCTATTATTGTTTTGTTGCCACAAATGTGTAACCAAAGAAGATTGTTGTATTAGTCATTTACCTTTTAGTGAGAATAAGTGTAGAAAGATCATCTGATCTAATATTCAACCTTTGTAGAGGAGATGAAGGAGGCCAAGAATGATTAATTGACTTGCTCAGGGCTGTGGGATTGGTTATGACAAAGCTAGGACTAGAACCCAGGTCGCCTGATGCCCAGTCGTTTCTTGAATTGTATTGCTCTTGTACCATCTTTTAAATCCCCTATCAGTTCTTTACTTGAGATCATGTTTGAATGGCAGTGGGAGGAGAAGTTACCATATTCCTAGGGTAACTAGGTGGGAGGTCATAATTTATAGGAGAAAAATACAAGGAGATTCTGAATGGGAGGGTAAAGGAATTCTGAAGGCAAACTGCCTCTTGCTGATGATGAATGCAAAATGGCTTCATGCCATTTACTTAAACCAAAGTATTTTAAGGACTTATTTATTTATTTATTTATTTATTTATTTATTTCAAAGATTTATTTATTTGAGAGAGAGAGAGCATGCATGCAAGCAGAGAAGGAGCAGAGAGAGAAGGAGAATCTCAAGCAGACTCCCTGCTGAACGCGGAGCCCAACACAGGGCTTGATCCCACACCCCTGAGGTCAGGACCCGAGCCAAAATCAAGAGTCAGACGCTTAACCAACTGAGCCACCCAGGCACCCATTAAGGACACTTTTATTAAGGCTGAATCTCTCAAATATCCAATGGACTAAGCAGGCTCTTCATTTATTTTTGCATAATCTAATCTAGTTGCTCTTAAATGGGGACAGATTTGTCCCCCAAAGGACATATGAAAATGCCTAGAGACATTTTTGATTGTCACACTTAATGGAGGGAATACTACTGGCATTTAGTGGGTAGAGGCCAGAGAAACTGCTAAACATTCTAAAATGCACAGGACAGCGCCCCCCACACACACACCCACACAAAGAATTATCTGCTCTGAATGTCAGTAGTGCCAAGGTTGAGAAACTATGATCTAATCAAACACGTTTCTTAAAATCATAGAAGCACAGAGCTGATGGTAGCCATCCTAGTGGACATGAGATAGTTTCTCATTGTGGTTTTGATTTATATTTCCATAATGATTAGTGATGTTGGGTATCTTTTCATGTGGGTTTTTTTTTTGTTTTTGTTTTTTTGGCATTTATGTATCTTTTTTTCAAGTCCTTTGTCCATTTTGTAATTAGGTCATTCTTTCTTTCGTTGACCTGTGGCTCTTTATATATTCTGGATATTAATTCCTTACCAGGTATATGATTTGTAAATATTTTCTCCCATTCTGTAAGTTGTCTTTTTACTCAGTTAATTGTGTCTCTTGATTACACAGAAGTTTTTAATTTTGATGTAGTTCAGTTAATATATTTTTACTTTTGTTGCTCATGCTTTTGGCATCATATCCAAGAAATTATTGTTAAATTTAATATCATGACACTTTCCCTCTGTTTTCTCCTAAAAGTTTTATAGTTTTAACCCTTATGTTTAGGTCTTTGATCCATAATGAGTTAAGTATATGGTATAAGGTAAGGGCCCAACTTTGTTCTTCTGCATGTGGATGTTCAGTTTCCCAGCGCCATTTATTGAAATGATGCTCCTTTCCCCATTGAATGATCATGACACCTTGTTGAAAATCATGACCCTACGTGTGAGGGATTATTTCTGGGTTCTCTAGTCCATTCCATTGGTCTATATGTCTGTCTTTATGGTGATACAACAGTGTTTTGGTTACTGTAGTGTGTAATAAGTTTTGAAATCAGGAAGTGTGAGACCTCCAACTTTGTTATTTTTTCTTGCCTTAGCTATTTGAGGTTCCTTGAGACTCCATATGAATCCTAGGATGGAATTTTCCATTTCTGCCAAAAAATGCCATTAGGATCTTTTTAGGGATTGCACTGAATCTGTAGCCTGCTTTGGGTAGAATGGACATTTTAACAATATTGTCTTCCAATCCATGAACACAGAATGTCTCTCCATTTATTTGTTTCTTCTTCAATTTATTTGATCAATAAGTTATAGCTTTTAGTGTATGGATCTTTCCCCTCCTTGGTTATGTTTATTTGTAGTGTTTTATTCTCCTTTTTTTTTAATGCTATTGTAAATGGAATTATTTTCTTAATTTCCTTTTCAGATTGTTCACCATTAATGTGTAGAAATGCAACTGATTTCTTGTATTTCCTGCAACTTTCCCCACAAAATTCATGTACTAGTTCTAACAGATTTTGTGTGTGTGTATGGAATTTTTAGGATTTTCTACATATAAAATCACATCACAAGCAAACAGGAATAGTTCTGCTGCTTCTTCTATTTGAGTTCCTTTTGTTTATTTTTTCTTGTCTAACTGCTTTGGCTACAACTTACCATGTTCTATGTTGAAGAGAAGTGGCAAGTGGGCACCTCATCATCTTCCTGACCTCAGAGGAAAAGCTTTCAGTCTTTCACCATCTATATGATGTTAGCTGTGGGCTTTTCACAAATGGCCCACATATTATTATGTTGAGATAGTATCTTCTATTCCTAGTTCGTTGAGTGTTTTTATCATGAAAGTTGTTGAATGTTGTCAAATGCTCTTCCTGTATCAATTGAGATTAATCTTTTCTCTTTTTTCTTAGTCATTCTAGCTACAGGTTTGTCAATTTTCTTGATCTGTTCTAAGAATCGATTCTTGGTTTCCTTGATTTCCTCTATTGTTTTTCTGTTCTCTATTTCATTTATCTCTGCTTTAATTTTTTTATTGTTTCCTTTCTTTTGCTAGCTTTGGGTTTAGTTTGTTCTTTTCCTAGGTTCTTAAGCTATGAAGTCAGGTTGCTGATTTTTGAGTTCTTTCTTTTTCATTTTCAAAATGTAAGCCAATATAGCTAGAAATTTTCCTCTGAGCACTGCTTTCACTGCATCTCATAAGTTTTAGTATATCATCTTTTAATTTTCATTTATTTTAAGATATTTTCTAACTTCACTTATGATTTCTTCTTTGATCTATTGGTTGTTTAACATGGGCCTCTGGAGGAAAAGATAATCTGAGACAATCAGATCTCCTCCCTGAGGATCTGGACTAAGAAATGTTTATAAAATGAGTCCATTACTAGTAGGAGTTAAGGCTGATAGACTATGATGTAGAGAGAAGCCAAGATAGACCGCAGACAATCTAAAAGTTGTAATAGAGTAGGCGCAAGAGAAATAGAGAAGTCAGAGATAAGAGTATGTGGCTCAGGAGAGAAACCATGGGAACCACCAGTCCCTCAAGCAGCCAAAGTTACTGGTAGCACTCTGTGAAATTTCTCTGTTCAGTTTGAAATAACTTGACAATAATCCCCTCTCCCTAAGGCAAATTAAGTGAATCTCTGGTTGTTGTGGCCAAAACATGTCAGTGTACACTATGATCTCAATTAAAATGCATTTTTTTTTTAATTACTTGGAGAAAAGCCTGAAGAGAAAACACCAGGTTGTCTACAATGGGTATTTCTATGGTGGGAGTGTGACTAGTGATATTAATTTTCTTCCTATACACTATTCTGTGGTTTCTTCATTTGGGAGGAAGACTAGATGTTCTAGATGTCACCTTTATAAGCTGTTAACAAGAATGTAAACCCATCCATATATGGCACTCTTTGTCCTGCTTTTGGACACAAATGATCATTCTCCCTGTCTTCAAGGAATTTGTGACCAAGAATCAGCAGCCAAATCTGTTCAAAATGACTTGGGATGGCTTCTGGCAAGATGTTGTCATAGCATAGTTTTAAAATTTCTGGAAGTTCCTTATTAATGGAACTTGACAGCCAGGATAGCAAAATTTAAAATGCATCGACCATGTCTATAACAAAACTGAGTGAAAAGATATAACTTATGGGGGTTGCTGTAGGGGAGGGGGGTGCGGGGATGGGGTAACTGGGTGATGGACATTAAGGAGGGCACGGGATGTAATGGGTATTATAGAAGACTGATGAATCATTGACCTCTACCTCTGAAACTAATAATACATTACATGCTAATTAATTGAATTTAAATTAAAAAATCTTCATTGGAAAAAAAACAAAAAACAAAAAAAAACTGAGTTGAAAAGATATGCTCACAAACCCTGAAGTATAAGTAGGTGGAGACAAGTCAGGGACAGCTACAAGACCGCTTTGATCAGCATCTATTCAGAATGAAGACAAAGGGCCTCTGAGTCCCTGAGGACAGAACTCCAGAATCACCAAGTCACTCCCAGGAAAACACAGTGGGCCAATTGGAGAATAGCAGCTGAGCCTGGAAGGGGGTTCTGCAGAATCGAATTTGTGGGTGAGCACACAGAGACCTCAGTAAGGTCTGAATGTATTGGAGTAGTGTGGGTGCAGGGAACTCATCAGAAGCAAGTAAGGTATGGCTTCCAGGAAAAGCCCTCCCCTGAGGAGAAGCTGCTGAGGGAGGAATTCAAATTGAGCAAGAAAAGGACACTAGAAGCAAAGGAAACAAAAGTTCCAAGGGGAAGGAAGTAGAAGAGGCAGATACTGCAAAATAGAAAGGACATTTTTTATTCTTTCACAAAAATAACACGAGGGAAGCCAAAAAAAACTTACAAAGTAATTATAAGGAAAAAAAAAAACAGGAACAAAATAAACCCCCCTCAGAAAAGATGAAAGCTGTCTACAAGACATACCCACAAACCATGCAAACTATACTTTAATATTCCAAATAATTTTTAAAGTGGTAGAAAAGGGGCGCCTGGGTGGCTCAGTCATTAACCGTCTGCCTTCGGCTCAGGTCATGGTCCCAGGGTCCTGGGATCGAGCCCCGCGTGGGCTCCCTGCTCAGCGGGCAGCCTGCTTCTCCCTCTCCCACGCCCCCTGCTTGTGTTCCCTCTCTTCGCTGTGTCTCTCTCTGTCAAATAAATAAATAAATAAAATCTTAAAAAACAAAAACAGGAAAGCTCAGAAATGAGGTCATTAAAGATAAAGATTTGGAAAGAGAAGTTAACATTCAGAAAAGAATTCAAAATACAGGAATAAATTATAAATGAATTAAAGTGAGCAACAGAGTGGCAAATGACAGTGGATAGCACCTTAGGACAAAAAGAATATAGAAAGTAGAAAATTTTAAATATGAAGAAGAAAATAAGAAAAAAATTGTTTAGAGCATTCAAGAAAAAAATTAAAGATACAGAAGATAATGGAAACAAAATCCAACCTATGTGTAAAAGGAGTTCATAGAGAAGACAAAAGCCACGGGACAGAACAAATACTATAATCTACAAATCAACAAACATTCTTCAAGGTAAGAAAACAAAACGATTTGAAACCATATATTGAAAGGCCACAGCACAAAACCTAGGAAAAGTGACCCAAAATGGCAACACTGAGACCTAGTCTAGAAAAACTACTGGATTTTAAAGGAAAAATAATCCATTGGGAATCCAGGAAACAAACAAAAAAACAGTGCCTTTCATAAGGAAAAAAATCAGATTGTCATTGGACTTTTCGACATCAACACTGTAGGTTTCTATATTCAGCCAAACTGAGCTTTGAGTAAGAGACTAGAACCCATTGTTTTCACCATGTAGCAACAGGGATGATATTGTTCTCATGGTCCGTTTTTCAGGAATGTATTAGAAAGCAACGTTAAACAACTAAAGTAGTTGCCTTCAGAGACATCAGTGCAAGGATGTGTGGTATTAATATAAATGTATATTAAAATATATGTATACTCTGAATCTGAAGTAAATGATGCTAATGCGGGACACAGTGCAGTGTGTAATGACTATCAGCTCTGACAATATAAATACAAATATTAAAAGGGGACGGGAAGAATATGTGAAAAATAGAATAAACTTGCTAATTGTCTTGGAGTTATTAAGTGAGAGTACAAAAATATTTCCATCCCCTAGATCAGTGCTGGAGGATAGAGAAAAGAAGGGGGAAAACACTGAACTAGACAATTTCAATATTGTTTATAGGGGGTAACCAACATATAAGAAGTGATAAAAAAAAGGAGGGGGGTCTAGCAGTATTATATGAAGATATTAGTCAAATATAGTAGCCTGTAGAACAAAAATGCCAACCATCCTAAAAACAAAAAGATATACTAACAAAAGAGAGCAAATAAAATAGACCACATAGTAAACCATTCTTAAGAAACTCACAAACACTCAATGAAACAGAGCTGAGGCCAGATATATGAGTCATAAGACTTCAGATTGTCTAATAAAGCAGCATCCAATGCCATGCTTTCTTAGAGAGATGCACTTAAAACAGAGAGGCTCAGAAATGTTAAAAGCAGAAGTTGGGACGCTTTAAAATAGAACAGGCAACTATTATATCAAGAATTGCAAATCAAAGAAATTAAGAATTGCAATTTGATACCTAGTAGAAATCATACCAGAATGCACCAAAAGAAATCCAGGACTATTTACTGTGTTAAAGTCTGCAATTCACAATGTGGATGAACGGCATTAATATCTATCTACATGCCCAGTTATACATCAACAGTGTTTATAAAGCACAAGCAACCAGAGATAAGAGGACTAGTAGACATATTACCAGGGGGATTTTAATATATCACTCTCAGTATAAGAAAGATCAAATGGACAAAAATTGGAAAGGATTATACAACATAATTAATAAGATAAATCTAAAGAAATATATCAAACTCTGAGGACTGACAAGAGGGAATACATGTAACTTTCACAGTAATTGACCATGTCTTGGACCTCAAGGGAGACCTCCGCATATCTGAAGAAACAGATATCTTATAAAAACAACATTCTTCAATCATAATGCAGTAAAACTAGAAATTTATAATGAATCAAGATTTTTATGCCTGGAAATTTAAAAAGAAAAACAAAGTGCCCTTCAATAATTTTTGACTAAAAAGAGAAATACCAAACAAAGTTATAGAATGTCTTAAAAGTAATGAAAATGTCACATATCAGAGTCTCTACAGTGTCTGCACAATAGATACTAGAGTTCTCTCTAAAATCAGGCAAAGCAGTTTTCACAAGGAAATTTACACTATTACATATCTCTATTGATGGAAATGAAAACATGAAAATAAACTGAAGACGAACTAAAAAACCTGGAAAAGGGGGAAAAAATAAACCAAAATAAAGCAGAAGAAAGAATGACTGTATTTATCTTTTAAAAAAAGAAATCATTGTTAGAAGACAAGAGACCAGAAACAGCACGATTTTAGAGATGCACACTGAACTGTTTTCGGATGGAGTGGTCTGTCCACATCTATCCTGGGCTGGAAAGTGGACGGGGAAATAGATGGAAGAAGGACCGGGTATGGGATGTTACGTGGGGATCCCTTACAGTATTCTTTCACATTTACACATGCTGGAAGATTTGTGTTATAAAAGCTAAGGAAAATTAAAATGAACTTGGATTAAAGGACTGCATGAATTACAAATATATAAGACATTAACAAATAATTATAAGGGTGAGTGTGTGAAGAGGAACTGGAAACAAGGACACATGTATTTAGATGAGAGAGCCAAGAAGAATGTGATTCTCCTCCAGGATCATCTGGTCCAGGTCATATAGTCTATTCACTTGCCTCTGTGCTGACAGAGCCTCGGTGATGATCGACTTCTTTGCCCCTGTTCAGAAAAAGGACTGGCCACCACTGTGTATGACAGAAGACGCATGTGTGACAGCCTCCCTACTCTGGATCTAGAAAAGCACAGCATCCCCATTGGCCAAAGCTCCATTGTGACCTTGAGAGAACATCTGCCTGCCTCCCCTAATCTGTAAAATTATGGCATTGGGGTCTTTGATGGTTGAGGTTCTCTCCAGCGCTCACCTTCAACAATAGGATAAAGCGCAAATGCAGCAACCTACTTTCTCCTTGCTAGCACCCCACTCCTGTTTTTTTAAAGATTTTATTTATTTATTTGACAGAGAGAGACACAGCGAGAGAGGGAACACAAGCAGGGGGAGTGGGAGAGGGAGAAGCAGGCTTCCCGCGGAGCAGGGAGCCCGACTCGGGGCTCGATTCCAGGACCCTGGGATCATGACCTGAGCTGAAGGCAGACGCTTAATGACTGAGCCATCCAGGTGCCCCTAGTACCCCACTCCTGCTGACGTTTCTAGAAGTCCAATTTGGAGAAACCTTTACTTTCCAGAGCAGGGCTGCATCCTAGCATGTGACTGCAGGATGCCGAGTACCAAACCTTGGCTGACCATGCATCATAATGATGGGTCTGAAGCATCAAGAAAGCATTGGTCTCGGTTTAAGAAGAGATAGCTTACATTAACTGAGTAAAACAAAGGAAGTCTTGATAACCAGAAGGAGAGGTCTCAATCATTTGAAAAGCCCCCCAGTAGGGAACCCCCCGCCCGCCCCCAGTCTCCGATGATGCAGGATAAAAGGTGACTCCTCTCTGGGGATGAGCTTGGCCCCACTCATACATCTTTTGCTTGTTTCACTTTGATATCCTCAGTGACATTGGCACTTAGGTCTATGCAAAAATGTGAGAAAGGGACAATTTCATGTCTGAATGTCAGCTTAAAGCAAAAAGTTACACAACAGGGGCAGTCTGTATTTGAGAAATAATACTGTCCTAATAAATGACACCATGGAGAGTGTGGCAACTCTGATTTCTAATGGAATCTGGAAGAGGGGCTCATTAGAGATTCAAGGCTTGTGGCTCAATTTAATTAAAATTTGAGCTAAGAGAGCTTGGAGGAACCAGCCCAACGAATGAGATTTAGGAGACGGAGGGGAGAAAGGGGCAGGATATTGACATGAATAAAAGAGACCTTAATTAAAGGATTAATGATGACAATAACAATAAAAATCGCTTCATCCTCACTTTGTGCTTGCAGTCAGACAAAGCGCTTCGTGAGTCAGCACCAGCCTGAGGCTGCCCTTGGCGACGCAGAGGGACCGTGCCGTAAATACCTGTTCCTTTGGAAGTTCTGCAGAATTGAACATTTGAGGCCTGATTTGACTGAATCATCCCCCTGGTTTTTCAGTTCATGGGATCTGTATGGATTTACCTGTCTCGTTTAAGAGGAGAGCCCTTCTGGAAGCCTTAATGGTGATTAAGATGCCCCTAGCCCCAAACTAAGCTATAAAATAACTGCAAGAAGGTCCAACAAAATCCCCCTTGCCCCCAGGTGGCCACTTGAATTCTTTTGAGGGGAAAGATGGAAAATCAAGTGCTTTCAAGATAATTTTTTTTGAAGATTTTATTTATTTATTTATTTGAGAGAGAGCGAGTGTGCACACACAGTGCAAGCAGGGAGGAGGGGCAGAGGAGAGGGAGAAGCAGACTCCCCCGCTGAGCAGGGAGCCCAATACGGGACTCGATCCCAGGACCCAGAGATCATGACCTGAGCTGAAGGCAGATGCTTAACCGACTGAGCCACCCAGGCGCCCTCAAGATAATTTTTTTTTGATCTATGTTGCTTTTGCCCAAGGCTGTGATCTGTCTGTCACTCAGCAATGGGTGAGCAGAGTGGAAATGATGGACACTGTAGCCGCCTTGTCCTGAATGTGTTCCTTTGGTTGCTCACTGTTGTCTCTTCTGGGTCTTGGAACCAAGTCCATAACAGGGAGGACTGAAAAACAAAGGCAGGCAGCCATTTATTATTCACCTGGAGCACATCACAATAACAGTTTATGCTTGTGTGATTCTTTCTCTGTACCCCCTGTTCTTTGCTCAGTAGGCAGGATTTGTAGGAGCTCAGACGAAGAATAGAATTCGCCCAGATCTCAATATATTATGACTCGTATCTTACCGAGTTCCCCAAATTAGGATTCTGTTTAAGATGAACTTCATGCAGAGATTCCAGTTAAGATGATAAATAAAATTTCACAAGCATTTAAACCTATAGAATCAATTATGAATATCTTCTACGACTATACCTGTAAGTAAACTCCGCAGTGCTGGGTTTCATTTAGACCACCAATCCCTCTGCACACAGCAAGCTGGCAGTATTCACGGGCCGGAAGGGGCTTGAGCTGGCTTCCCTTGCTCCTCGGGTCTGTTGTCGTTTGCAGACTTGACCCAGACGTCCAGGTGGGCAGACCCTCAGAGCTGGGTGGTGCCCGCATGCTGAATCCGTCTGCACCTGCACACCTCTGTTCTTCTTCATTTTCCCTTGTCCCTTCCTCCTTCTCTTCTTTCTCCTTCTTAGTCTCTTCTTCCTTCTCCTTTATCTTCTCCCTCCTTTCTCACTTGCAGTAGAAATTAGTATGTGTTTCTCCTGTGGACTGCTTCTCACTGGAAGGGAAAGGCTTGTCTCAAAATTCATACCTGGAAGCCCTAGCTCCCAGCATTTCAGAGTGTGACCCTATTTGAAGACAGTATCTTTAAATAGGTAACTAAGTTAAGGGTGCCTAGGTGGCTCAGTTGGTTAAGCATCTGCCTTCGCCTTAGGTCAGGATCCCAGGGTCCCAGGATCGAGCCCTGAGTCGGGCTCCCTGTTCAGCGGGGAGTTTGCTTCTCCCTCTGCCCCTTCCCCCTGCTAGTGCTCTCTCTGTCAAATAAATAAATAAATCTTAAAAAAAAATAGATACTGAAGTTAAAATGAGGCCTTTGTGTGTGTGTGTGGGGGGTGGAGTTCTAGATCCAAAGTGTCCTTATAAGAAGAGAACATTAGGGCAGAGACACACGTGTTTTTCCACCTGCCATCCTCAGCACATTCATTCCTCCCTTCAGCAGGGCAAAGCAGCGTCAGCAGCTCCAGCCATCACATCCTCTCCCAATAATATCCAGAGGTCAGAAGAGAGAATCTCTCTCCTCGAGAAAGAACATAATCTCTCTAGAACCTCTCCTTCCCCCCGTGAAGTTTCCTGCAAGCCACCTTAGCCGGAGCTGTGACACATGTCCACTAAACCGCCAAGGGAACAAGAATCAACATTGATTTGTTAGACTATGCAAACTCCATTCCTGGGGCCAGATGCGGGGCCCATCCTCCCCTGAAGCACGAGGCCACCTAGTAGTGTTTGCTAGATAGGTGATCCTGGAAACTGTGTCTCCTATACCAGTCTTCCTCTCCAAGAGCTGGGAATAAAGACTGATGGTGCTCAACCCTGACACTTGGTGGATAAGCACAGAGAGATTCAGAACTTCCTCTGACCCACCAGCAAATTCCCAGAGGAGAGGAGCTGTGTCTTTGGTCTGCTCCTCCCCATCAGAAGCAGTGCTATGGAGACAAGTCAGCACCACAGAGAACCTGAGGTCTCTCTCCAGGCAGGGTGGTATTAATATTGCTCACATGTGCAGATGCCGACATTAACCTCCCAGGTTCTCAGCCAGTGAGTGGTGCAAAGGCCCAAGACCCAGGACTTCTGCTTCTCGGTGCAATATCCATCCTTCCCCAGCTCCTGTTTGCACAGCTTGCTGATGGATTCATTAAAGTCTTGTTTACTACTCTCACTTTGGGAAATAAATTAACAGCTGAAATTATAACTAGATTTAAGACAAGGATGACAGACCTGGATTGGAACATATTAAGGGAAACTGGATGTTTGGGGACATCAGGAACACTCGGAATCTGATATCAGGAAAAACATCCCTATCATTGCATTAAGTATTTCTCGGAGATCTGCAGCAGAGACAGAATTGGGGCCTGTGTCAGCCAAGAGGCCGACCTGGTGTGGTCATTCTGATCACCTTAATCATCAGCATCCGGGCCAGGGAATTTCTGATCTGAGAAGCACTTTCCCTGAAACATTAAAGACTTCTAAAGAGAGGGAGAGACATCTTTTTGTGGGAGCAACTGTGTATGTGTGTGTATTGTGTGTATGCGTGTGCATGTGTGCGTATGTGTGTATATTGCATATGTGTGTGTGTGTGTACGCACGTGTGTGAGCCATTTCCTCGCTGGCGTTGGGCATGAGGAGCAAGGGTGCATGTCACCTCACCAGTTATCTTTCTAATACTGCAAACTCTACCCCTTATACAAAGTGAAGGTTTCCACTTCCTTCCCCCTCGGAATTCCCCAAACATACTTGATTTAGGGTACACTCTTCTAACTACATTCCCATGAAACAAACCAGCACAGGAAGACCCGGGCCGACTCCTGGGGGATCTTGGTGCTGCCCCAGCATCTCAGCAGCTGCCCCTCAGTCATTGCTGGACGGCCCCGTTGGCTGCAAGGCAGCCAGGCCTTACTGACCAACAGTGGGGAAAACCTGGGGAGACAGAGCTCATCTGTGGTCAGAAGGGTGAGGATTGCTCAGGGAAGAATTGGGGTGATGGCCAAAAGTGGGGGCACACCCTGGAGAGTGGACTGGCTTGTGCCGTCCCCTTTGGACTGAGTTGGAGCTTCACTACCCTGTGGCTATGACACTTGGGTTTGTCCAGGGCCATCACAGGGTCTCTGGGCCAGGGTCCTGTGGAGGATTGGCAGTCCGATGCTGGGGCAGAGATGAATAGAAGCATTCATTCATCTTTTTATTTATTTACTCAGCACAGCTACTGAGCATTATTCCGTGCTGGGCACTGAGCGAGGCCCTGAGGATGCAGCTATGAAGGAAGGAGAGTCTAGTTGGGGAGATATCCGATAAATAAGTAAATAAGCAACCAAGATGATTGCAGGCTGTGGTAAGAGCTCTGAATGAAATACCAGGTGGTTATGTGGAGGATAATCCCACTTCAGGTAAGGAGGGAAGTCAGAATATTTCTCTAAAGAAATACAGAGATTGGGACCTCAAGGTCAAGAACAGCTCAGTCATGCAAAGAGCTGGGAGAGCATCCCAGGGAGAGAGAACAGTGGTTGCAAAGGTCCTGGGGCAGGAACAAAGAGAAGCTTGTGCTTGGAGCTTGGTGAGATAGAGATGAGGAGTTGGTAGGAGGTGAGTCTGAGGGGTAGGGGCCCAGATCCAGCAAGGATTCGTAGGCCTTGCTAAGAAGTTTGGATTCTTATTTCAGAGCAATGAAAGTCCATGGAAGGTTCTTGAGCAGGAGAGTGACATGATGTGATCTACACTGTAAAAGAGCCCTCTGGTTACCTCATGAAGAACAGATTGAACCCTGTCTTCCTAACCTTGTTGGCAGTTGTCCCAGAGTCCTAGCCAGTGACTTGTTTTTACCTGTCTAGGCAAGTTCAGATGACCAGATAATTAGCAACATCCCACCTCCCCTTATTGTAAGAGGGAGGTGGTATGAGAATCCTCAGCTTCCCAGATACACAGTGGATTCTGGAACTCATGAAAATAAGAAGAAAACAGATCAGCAGAGAAGGCAAGAGTCCTTGCTGCTTGTCTAGTCCTGCTGCAGGAGCTGTGTGGCTAGAGGGGACCCAGCCCAGTGCCACCCAATCACTGTTACTTCAGTTACAAAACGGGCATGCTGACAGACAGGTTATTTCTTGAACACCAAAGCTGGAAATCCCTTTGAACTCTCTGGACCTGGTATCTGTAATGAAAGTGGATATCGGAATGTCCATCACCTTGGTGCCATTGGAGGTTAGGCTGCTCACCTCCTCAACAGATGATGCTCCAGACACACCAGAGCCCAGATACCCTATTCCTCCCCCAGAGAGCCTGTGCCTAAATCCTCTTAGGATGGCATGATAAAGTTTTCTTTGGATCTCACCCCAGCATGTTTGAAGGGTATATCATCCAGGATGATTTCAGTCACAAGTAAAAAATTCCCTGGACAAAAGTGGCTTAAACTATTAGGATATCTATTTTATTTTATTTTATTTTATTTTTTTATTTTATTTTATTTTATTTATTTGACAGAGAGAGAGCAGGAGAGCACAAGCAGGGGAGAGAGGCAGAGGGAAAGGAAGAAGCAGGCTCTCCACTGAGCAAGAAACTTGATGCGGGACTCGATCCTAGGACGCTGGGATCATGACCTGAGCTGAAGGCAGTCGCTTAACCAACTAGCCACCCAGACACCCCAACTAGTAGAATATCATTACTTCAATAACAACCATTCCTCAGGTAGAGTTGTTAAATCAGCAGCTTGATGATGATGGGGCTGTAGGTCTGTTTCTCTGGGATGTGCTTGATTTGTCCTCATGGTCACAAAATGGCTGTTGGAGCTTAAAGTACAGTGTCCATTCATTCATTCATTCAACAAATATTTATTAAGTGCTATGTGTGGGGCACATTTCTCAGTATTGAGGACACAACAATGAATAAAAGTGACAGAAATTCCTGTTCTCAAGGAGCTTCCATTCTCATGGGTAAAGGGGAAATGAAGAATAAAATAAATAGAAAAATTACAAAGCAACATAGTATGTGCTATGGAGAAAAATAACAACAACAACAAAAAAAAAAGAGAATAAGATAAAGGGGAAAGAAGAAAAAGATAAAGATATCTTTTTAAATGGTGAGAAGCTGATATTTGAGAACAGACTTAAAGAAGGTGAAAGAAGGAGCCAGTGAGGATCTAGAGGAAGAGTATTCTAGGTAGAGAGAACAGCAAGTGCAAAGGCCCTGAGGCAGGAGCATGCTCGGCACGTTCTAGGAAAGCAAGGAGGCCAGTGTGGCTGGAGAGGTGTGATGGAGGAGGAACCTCATAGGAGGTGAGGTCAGAATGAGAAAGGAGGCCAGGGATCCTTGAAAGGCCATGCCAGCATGCAAAAATACCAAGGAAAGAAAGATTTCTTCTAACACAACTCTTTTGTTCATCAGGAAGGAAAATATTTCCCTGCGTTCAGGCCCACCCCAACGACTTTTCCTTTCATCTTGCTGGTCAGAACTAGGTCTCATGTCCACCCCTAAACCAATCACTGATATGATTCATTCCCAGGGTCTGAGCTCACCTCCCCCAAGCATGGTGCTGAACACAGTGACCTTCTGTCGGTGAGGGCAAAGGGGGAATGACAGTTAGGGAGGCAAGCAAAAGTGTCAGCCACCCAGAACCTTCCCATTCAAGCAGTTTGCTCTGTGACATCAGCAGCCAAGTCTGGTTCCAGACACCTGGTTCCTCTAGCAGGTTATTAACCCACAGGGCAGAGCATCAGGAAATAGTGGGGTCTTTCTGGATTTCAGGGGCTTCTCTAAGTATGAACTTTCAAGGTCTCACCTCTTCTGCTTCTCTCTCAGGTCTCTGGCCCACACAATTCCTTTCCGTTAAAACAAAAACAACTTTTAACTATGGAAATTTCAAGCATATTCAAAGTAGAGAGAATCGTATAATAGCCCCCACTCCGGTACTCATCTCACCTAGCCTCAACATTATCAATACACTGATTCAAACAGGCCAGTCCTGTTTCATCTAGAGCATGACCCACTCCCCCTATCAAAAAGCACCACGAGCACACAAGTCCCTTTGAAGGTCTTCTGTGTTCTGAGGCCCCCGCTGGGGGAGGGCCATGGAAGACAGTGACAGTCACCCAACCCAGGCAGAGCTTTGCCAAGCCTACAGCAGCCATGCTTCCCTCGGGGTCATCTGCACACCACCAGCTGAAGGACACCAAGCCTTCTCCTGAATCATCCTTGGTTCAGCTCTCAGAAGCTATGGATGTTCACAGAATCATCTGTAATTGGGGCACTTGGCCCATTAGGAATTTGGATGGACCAAAGCATAAGTCCTCGGCACTGCTCAGAAAAAGCAAACACGGGCAAGGCGAGATTTGACTTCTGCACAGTTAATTTAAACTCCTCCCTGAATATAAATCAGCTGCTTTAGTTCCGATCCACTCAGTCCTACCCAAGCCTTGTGCTGAATGATAAACACTGGGCTGCTGCCGGGAAGGATAAATCATGACAGGCAAAACGAATTGTTTCCTTCAGCTCAAGCGAAGCTCCTGGACAAGGGAAGGACACTGCTCTTTATGAAGAAACTCTGTGCAGCCGCAGTCCTCTGGGTATCAGGGTCTGCTTATTGGAGAGTGAAAAGCTAACTGGCCTGAAGTGTTTGAGGACCTGGAAGTGCCTGTAGGTGGAAGGGAAAACTAACCCAGAAACTCCTATGGAAGTTTCTGGGCAGCGGCACCATTCTAAGCCTTCTTTCTGAAGGACAGGGTTCTTGCTACAAAGGCTATAATTAGAGCAGGGGGGTGAGGGACAGGGTAGATTGTTCTGGCTCCTGGCTGCCTGGAGAGGTTTCACTGAAAGCCAGGGATGACCAGCTAAGCCGATGGGATATAGTAGGGGAAGGATGAGTGAATGGAATTGCAGCCTGCCTCTCCCTCCTAACTTCGGGGGCCATGTACACATCACTGCTGGGTCTGTCTGAAGGAGCTCCGAGGAATATGCCTATCCCAGCTTCTCCTGCTGAGCTAGGAGGTGTGGCCGAGAGCACATCAGGAGCAAAGTACCTTGTTTCTGTGTGAAGATGAAGGGAGTGCTTCTGAGGCAAGGCTCATAAAAGCCCAGGCATTTCCCCTAGAGATTCTCCTAGTCCCTGAGATTCCTACACCAGAGCTTCTCTTTGGAGTTGAGTCTTCAACGATCCTGATAAAATGCAAATCTATGAGCTATGATCGTGATGGATAGGCTCTCGTTTAGTTACTCATGAGGTGGACACTTACACTTCGGGTTCTGGGTCAGGCACTCTGCCACCAAAGGACAAAACTGAGAGCCAGTGGACACTTCTCTCAGGTGTCAACATATAATTCTGACAATGTTATAAACATGATTTTCCTTACAAGCATAGAATATATACATGTTACAGATTTTATTCAACATATTCATTAATGAATGAGAGAACCGGTAAGATGGCGAAACTAGTTCCAAGAGCACGTGTGGAACTTAGATAGGTATGGTCCATCAAGAAAGGTATTTTAAAAAACAAAAGAAAGGGGGAGCTCCTGGGTGGCTCAGTCGGTGAAGCATCTGCCTTCAGCTCAGGTCATGATCTCAGGTCCTGTGTATGAGTTGCATCGGGCTCCCTGCTCAGCGGGGAGTCTGCTTCTCCCTCTCCCTCTGCCCCTCCCCACCACTTGTTCTCTCTCTCTCTTTCTCTCAAATAAAAAAATAAAATCTTAAAAAAAAAAAAAAAAAGGAAGGAAGAAAGGCAGGCAGGCAGAGGGGAAGAAAAAGATTATCAGGCTAGATAAAAACTGGTTAATGACCACTGAAGTCATCTTCTTTTGCCAGACAGAATTCTACAGCTGTACATATAATTTCACAGTGTCTAGGCTCTAATCAAATAGTATGAAGCACAACTACATTCTCCCAGAAAATTAATAACCCTTTAGTGGGCTTGTTAAACAATGCCTTGGTATAGCATTGAAGGACATGGTGTATTTTTCTTTGATTTCAAGATTTTGATAATTTTTCCTTAATAAAAGACATGAAGAATAACATGCCTATCATCCCTGGGTGAGACAGGGATCCAGGTCAATGGGAAGAGACAGAGGAGAAAGTTTAGGCCTAGGAACCAGGAGGCCTGGTTTCAGTCCTATCACCTAGGTGTTGTATGACCTTGGGCAAGTTGCATTACCTTCTAAACCATGGATTCCTTCTATTCAATGAAAATGTTGAACTGGGTAGGCTCCAGGATCCCCTTTGGGCCTGATGTTTTCTGAATCACAATAGATTAGGAAGCAAGGTGTTCAGGTAAGTCCCCTTATCTATAATGGCAGACTGATGGGGAAATGCTACAGTAGATCTTAGGATAACTGAGGGGAAGTGGTGGGGTGGGGAAAGGGCAAGGAGAGGGTACACAAGAGCACTGAATGCAGAGACAGAAGTCTAAAAGACTGAAGGATTTCAAGACTCTCCCTCCTCCCAGCCTCTGCTCCCCATCTGTACTCTGAGATGTTTCAGAGTCAAGAGAGGCCAGGTCATGCTCCAGCAACAAATTGATAATGAAATCTCAATTGCTTAACCCAAGCAAAATTTGTGTCTTGCTCATAGAATTCTTGTGGGCAGCTGTCCTCCATGTGATGACTGAGCAGTTCAGACTTTTTCTATCCTAGAGCTCTACTATCTTCACATGTGGCCTTCCTGAGTCACTGTTGTGGCATATGAGAGAACATGAAACACTCGCACCAGCTTTGAACTATATATAACTTGTACTCATAGACTAATGACTAGTCTGATGGCTCCAACGAAATCAAGGGGGCTAAGTGCTAAATGCCCCACAGACCTAGGAAGAAGACAAGAGCAGATATTAATGCATCTGGACTTGGAAAGGATCTAGCTTCTGTAGAGACTGAGGGCCTTTGAAGCATTCCAAGATACCCCCATCCACTGTCTCTGCTTCTAGAACATCTGCTGGAATAAGGAAATTTCAGCCAGATAGCTGGATACTCTGCCCATTCAATACTCAACATCTGAGGGTTTGTAGAAGCCTCCAAGCCTGGTCTGCAGATTCAAGGAGAGGAATTTTGATTCACTTGAGTCATTAGATCAGTGTCGAAGGGCACTCTGTTTGGGTCTTCAGGCAGCCAAAGCAGAATCCTTGATCCCCCAGTGGTATCGTTGCCAGCTATGTTCTGGAGTAAAGAAATTCTTCTCAAAAGGGAAATAGCTTTTATTTGCTTTCTCATTGTCCCTTCTGTGATGGGAAACAAAAACAGAAGGAAATGTAGATAAAATTAAATGTCCTTATAACCTGCAACCCATTGACAAATACTTGAGGTAGGCAGATTATAACCTTCCCCCAGGAAACTCCCAACTGTCTTAACGTTAATGCTTTGCTGGAGGGAAAACCAACCTTAGCTTGACAATTGCAGGCCCCCTGGATCCTGTGAGTCTTCTTTAGCATATGAAAGTTCTTTTGGAACTTCCCTTATCTTTACTTACCCCAACCCCAAAGTATATATATAATCAGTTGCTCCTCACAATCCCCAGAGAGCAAGCAGCAGCTCTTTCTGCCAACGGGTCCTGTCCCCATGCTTTCATAAAACCACCTTTTTTGAACCGAAGACATCTCTCAAGAATTCTTCCTTGACCATCGGCTCTGGACGGCATCACCACCAACAACTGCTCCAAAAAACACATCACCTTATACAGCACCTCGACTTTTTCAGAGCCTAGGTTCTTGTCTAACAAGATTACAAGTTCCTTGGGTCGGGGAATGATGTTTAGTTTTTCTGTGCCTAGCACTCTAGACTGAGCAAATGCTTGAGGATGGTGGTGTTTGGGCATGACCAGAGCACTGTAGGATATTGATTAGTAACTAGGGCTCTTACATGGTGGATGCTGGTCAGAGGCGCAAGGAGAGGGCTTGTGTAAACAGGCAGACCCAAGACAGACCCTTCCCCCAACTACCTGGCTCACTATTTATTTCTCTTTCAGTGGCTTTCTCTCTCAACTTGTTCCAAAAAATTATTTGAGTCTTCATAGAGACATGCAGATAATTGAACAAGATTTAAAAATTAATAAGACGAGGAAATCTGACCATCATTCTGGAAGGAGAACCAGGGGGAGGGAGCCTTGTTCCTGGTGCTGCTGACAGCCTCACCTCTGCTCTGAGTGCCAGGTGAGGATGTGTGGGAGCTGGTTCTTGGCGCCTCCATGGACATAGCAGCACCTATGGGCAGGACACATGCCAGATAAGCTGCCACCATGTACCCGGCCACGGGAACCCCCGAAGTTCTTGAAGAGTGGAAGAACCCATGTGTTTCTGGATGGAAATAGATTTGAAAGGTACAGTGGTTCCCCTAAACTCTGTCACTGAAATGCATTGTCTACTGATGTAGGGAAGACGTTAGGGTTCGAAGCCGATGGCCAAGAAAGAATTCTTGAGAAGTCTTTGGTGCAAAAAAGGTGATTTTATTAAGGCATGGGGACAGGACCCGTGGGCAGAAAGAGTTGCACCAGGGTCATGAGGAGTGGCCCATTACATACTTTCAAGTTGGGAGGGGGTTAGGGATAGCATGTAAGTCTCTAAGGAATTTGGGAAGCAAGGTTTCCAGGACCTTGAGGGGGCTAGCTATTGTTGGGAAAAGGTCATTTATTACCATCTAATAAAACCTTAGTCATGAGACCCTTCTGATGTATATTGGTGGGCCACATGCTTGGGGGATGATTACCAACATGTCTTGGGGGGTTTAGGGATAAAGGAAGTTACCAAAGGAATTTTTATATGTTAAAGTAGACTTACAGGATCCTGGGTGGGGGAGGGTGTCAGGCTAGGATTGTCTTTTGCTCTTAGCAAAGTATTAACATCAAGGCAGTTGAGTCCCTAGAGGAATGTCACTCTTCCTGTTTCAAGGACTTGTCAATGGGCTGTAGGTAGTATGGAAATTTAATAATTTTTCTTCTGCCTTTGTTTCCCACATCATCTACCACATCACAATGGGATTTGGAGTTTGAATGCCAGCCATGACACTCAGTCCCTGTACAACCTTGCCAAGTACATCACCGCTCTGAATCTCAGCTTTTCCATCTGTAAAATGCAAATGAGGACAGTTATCTTGAAGAGTTTTGTACAGAATTTATGGTGATGTGCCTTCTCTCATCAATCTGGGAACTAGGAAAGAATGAAGCTATGCATTTTCCCTCAGACCAGGCTCTCCCAGGGGGCAGAGTCAAAAGTCACTTCCCCACCTTGGTCTGGGAACTCCTGAAGGGAGGGGCTTACCTTTTGAGAGCACCACACAATGGATAGTTATTGTTATTTTTATCATTGTCTGCAATTACCTCCATCTGAGGGAAAAGCCTGGAGGACACTGACTAGGATTCTAGAGCTCTGATAACATTGGCTGAGCACTTGACAGAAGCGCATCTGGTGGTGTTATTTCTCTGCCTGCCTCCCTACCTCCTCCCTGGTTGGACTAGAAGCCCCCTGAGGCCAGGGACCTTGTGGGATGCATCCCTACCCCTCTCGCCCGAGATGATGGGTGAGTGCTTGTTGAACCAGCGCTGAGGTATTGGGGAAACCAAAGGGAGAACAACCTTGACTCTCCCTTCCAGAAGTTTGGGGGAACTCTATGCAAATTATTTAGAAATAGTGACCATATGATTAATCATTGACACCAGGACACTTTTAAGAGTACAGGCGGATGTTATGGGGCGCCTAGGTGGCTCAGTCGGTTAAGTGGCTGCCTTCAGCTCAGGTCATGATCCTGGAGTCCTGGGATCGAGCCCCACGTTGGGCTCCCTGCTCAGCGGGGAGTCTGCTTCTCCCTCTCCCTCTGCCTGCCTCTCTGCCTACTTGTGCTCTCTATCTATCTGTCAAATAAATAAATAAAATCTTTAAAAAAAAAAAAGAGTACAGGCGGATGTTACTAATAATCACACTGGAACAACGGGCATAAACCAGACTCTCTACAAGGCTTGTGAGGCTCACTTGTGGACCCACCTTTTCAGCCATCACTAAGTCCCCATCCAGCCATGACTTACTATCACCTTCAGACTACATTTACTAAGGTCTGGGAGGGGGTGGCTAGTGGCCAGGGGGGTAGGACTCAGTGAGGTCATCACCACGGTCTTGATGGACACAATAAGGAAGCCCCCAGACCCAGCACCTGCTGAGGAAGGCATATTTCTTGCCTTCACAGAGCCCCCGTCTGATAGAGGAGACGATGACCTTGAGCTTAGTGAGTCCCTAGTCTACTGGGGGGCAATACTGACCCTTGCCTTGGGGAGTTCACATCTGCCCTGAGTCTGCATAGACCCTGACAGACTTCAATCCTGTAAGCCCCTTCCCCAGGTATAACCACTGGAATCTTTCTTATGCCTCTTTCTGTCAGTCGGCATTGCAAATACAAGGTTACACAGTTCTACACTTTTTTTTTTGGTAGAATCTCCTGCAGTGTGATCAGCTGCTGGCGCTGAGCACCCCCACTGGTGTCCATGGAGATTGGCTGGCCCCACAAAGTGCTGGCACTGTGCTCAGAGATTGACAATGTCTTCAGAATCAAGATTCCACCCTCTGGCTTTTTGTCTTAAGCCCAAGCATTTCTCAGTGTCCAGGTCTTGTCTACTGGCGCTTCCATAGCTCCTTGGGGACTCCTGGGTGCTTTCTCCACATCACACTGGGATCTGTGGGGTCTGAGGACTGCACTCAGGTTTACCTACTCTTTCATGTAGGGCTTCTGGTCACTCCCAAGCCAGCGGGGACATGACATTATGCTAAAGGCTTATCATCTCTGTAGGACTATCCTGGAAGAGCAGATCAAGAGCCCCAAGATGGTCTGATTCCCCCATCTTATGTTCATGCTCCCTGGAAGGGAAGCCAGACTTGCCCCTCTGAATACTCGTCCTACCCAGCTTCTCCCCTCTCCTCCCCAGCCCCTCCTTGCTGACTGCTTCCTGCACTAGGCAGGTGGCACCTGCAGTCATTCCTTATATGTCATTTTATTGTCTTTTACTCTGTGGCCTATTCCCCAAACTTTGGTCCCGGAAATAGGAAAATCCAGCTCTGGGAATTCTGAGAAGTCCCTTTTCTATTTCAGGAGATGGTGAACCTTCAAAATCATGGCTTCCCTCTGAACTTTATTAAGGGCCAGGCATCAAAGCTGAAAAATGACTTCTGTGCTCTAGGCTGCATCAACCTTCCCTACCCAGAGACAGTACGAGCACCTCTCCCAAGCTTGGACCTCCAGGCCTCACTTTCACAACCCAGGCACAGAGGAAGAAAAAAGGAAAAGAAAAAAAAAATAGCCAGGAGGAAAATAAATACACTGGGTGATATTTCAAAATCATTATTTTGCTATAGTAGGGCTCCACTGTATGAATGGATCATAATTTATTTAACTGGCTCCCTAATGAGGGGCTTTCAGGTTGTTTTCAGTCTTTCTCTTACGCACACTGTTTCTATGAACATCCTTGTACAAGAATATCTGTAAGACAAAGACTTAAAAGTGGAGTCGATGAGTCAAAACAGAGCTATATTGACAGTGCCAATTTGCTCCTCAGGGAAGGGGCAATGATTTACACTCTAATTTTGCATGAGAGTGACAATAAAGACAATATTTTTGACAGTAATGTTTTGTCATATTTATTAATATTTTTCAATCTGACATTTCAAAAATGGAACTATGACTTGCATTGTCACTTATGACTCATTTTGCACCCTACAAAGTGCTTGTTCATGTGCTTTGTCCATTCTCCTCTTAGTATTTCTTATTTGTTTGTAGACTCTTTACATATTCAGGAAATTAGCTCTTTGTGAAATGTGTCTTAAACATTTTTCTTGACTTTTCTCCTTTTAAAATGAAATTTTTTTTTTTTACAGTACTGTCTCCCCCTATAGCTAATTGTAACTTTGACGGGGTGAAACTCTTTGCTTGGGAAGTTCTTCTCTATTCTAAGAATGTTAAAAATAGACTAAAACAGATTAGTCTTCCTTCTGGGACTGCCAGTTTTTAAAATATTTTTTATGCTTATATCTTTGATTTATCAGCATTTAATTTTTTGGTAAGGAATTGCTAACTGGTTGCCTCAACATAACTTATCAAATAGCCCACCTTTTTTTCTGATATGAAATATACCCCTTTTTGTTCCCTGAATTTCAAGGTATATTTTCAATATTTGTGGACTCTCTCTTCTCTTCCACAGCTATTGCTTAGTCATAGGGAGACAAGGACAAACTCAATTATTGCACCTTTATGATACTTTGTCATAAAGATGAGTCCTCCCTTGTAACTCTTAATTTTCATTTTTCTGGCTACTCTTGCCTATTTATTTTCCACATAGACTTTGTCTTAATTCCCCATGCTTAAGAAAAATCCTGTTAGTATTTTTATTGAGCTTGCATTAGATTTATAGATTCATTTAGGGACAATTGGCATTGCTATAACATTGAATCTTCTTATCCAAGACATTTATTCAAGTCTCTTAAAAATGTACTTCAGTAGATGAGGGTTGCTGGAGTGGTGGGGGGTGGGAGGGATGGGGTGGCTCGGTGATAGACATTGGGGAGGGTATGTGCTATGGTGAGCACTGTGAATTGTGTAAGACTGTTGAATCACAGACCTGTACCTCTGAAACAAATGATACATTATATGTTAAAATAAAAAAAGAAGAAGATAACAAGAGGGGAAGAATGAAGGGGGGGAATCGGAGGGGGAGACAAACCATGAGAGACTATGGACTCTGAAAAACAAACTGAGTGTTCTAGAGGGGAGGGGGATGGGTTAGCCTGGTAATGGGTATTAAGGAGGGCATGTTCTGCATGGAGCACTGGGTGTTATGCACAAACAATGAATCATGGAACACTACATCAAAAACTAATGATGTTATGTACGGTGATTAACATAACATAATAATAAAAAAAAATGTACTTCAGTAGAATTTGGAAGTGTTTTTCACATAGAGCCTTAAGATTTTTAAAAAATATTTATTCCTAGGCATGTCATCCCTTTGTTTGCGTATGTATATTTTCTTATATTATGTTTATTATATTTTCTAATTGATAATAGTCTATATAAGGAAAGCTATGGTTGCATGTTAATTTTGCCATCAGCCACCTTACCAGATTTTCTTAATGTTTTTATTATTTTGTTTGACTATTTTGAGTTTTCTAGGTATATAAACACAAATCTGCAAATAATAGTAATTTCTATGGAAAATTTGAATTTTTTCAGATATAAGGCATTACCCAACTGTCTTGTCCCCTGCCCCCAAATCCAACTGTAACAGTCAGGCTGCTTCTTCAACATCCATTCCCTCTTCTTCTAAAAGTTACCTCAATTTATACTTCACCATCACCACGTTACCTGAATAGTCCATGTGCTTTTAGGGAAGTGGTTGTCCCTTGCCTCTGGTGGTGAAGCACATGGCTCACACCTAGAATAATCATGATAATCTCATCCTTATTGCTGGCTACCGATCTACACTCAGAGTTAACACATGTGGTCCGATTTGGGATGTGATGGGGGCATCCAGCCAGCAGTCCCCCTTTCTCGCTGAGCTCTGAGGAGGTGTAGGCAACCCTCCTGTGAGCCAAGAAGGACTCAAATCAGGAAGCGGCTGATGGGTAGAGACACTGAACTTGGTGGCATCACTGAGCTGGTGAACTAAACCAAACCTGTAGCTCACCCTCACTTTAAGCTTGCAGTTGATGAGCCAGTAATCACTCTTACCGTTTAAGCCAATTTAAGATGTTATTCTGATACTTGGAATAAACACATTATAGTCTACACATGGTCATCAACAATCACTCAAACTCATTGAACTTAAAGGCTGTCTTGGCTGTGAGATCAGGATCACTTGAAAGGGCCTTGGGCTTCTCAGTTTCTTCAAATTGATAAAGCTATAAAACTTTCAGAAGAAAACATAGGAGAAAATCTTTGTGACCTTAGGTTTGGCAAAAATTTCTTAGATAGGATGCCACAAGTACAGTCTATGAAAGAAAAAAATGTATAAATTGGTCTTTGTCTAAACGAAAATTTGTGCTCATCAAAAGACACTCTCAAGAAAACGAAAAGATAAGTCGTAGGACTAGAAAAAAAAATTTGAACATCAAGTATCTGATAAAGGGCTTGTATCCAGAGTATAAATGAACTCTCAAAACTCAATAATAAAATAAGCAAAAGATTTGAACAAGCATTTTGCTAAATTGCAAACCCAGCACTGTCTTGATTGCTGTAAACTTTTTTTTTAAGATTTTTTATTTATTCATTTGAGAGAGAGAGAGAGAGAGACAGAGCACAAGCAAGGGGAGAGGAAGAGGCAGAGGGAGAAGCAGGCTCCCCGCTAAGCAGGGAGCCCCACGTGGAGCTTGATCCCCTGGGATCATGAGCTGAGCTGAAGGCAGACACTTAACTGACTGAGCCACCCAGGTCCTGCTATAACTTTAAGATTAAGATGACTCAAAGTCAGGTAGTATAAATTCTCCAACTCTGTTTTTCTTCTCAAGTATTTTTGGCTAATTTAGTTCCTTTACATTTCCAGATACATTTCAGAATCAATTTTTTTTATTTAAATTCAATTAGCCAACATATAGTACATCATTAGTTTTTGATGTAGTGTTCAATGATTCATTAGTTGCATATAACACCTAGTGCTCATCACACCACGTGCCCTCCTTAATACCCATCACCCAGTCACCCCATCCCCCACCCACCTCCCCCCCAGTTACCCCATCCCCCACCCACATCCCCTCCAACAACCCTCAGTTTGTTTCCCAGAGTCAAGAGTCTGTCATGGTTTGTCTCCCTCTCTGATTTCTTACCATTCAGTTTTCCCTCCCTTCCCCTGTGGTCCTCTGCACTATTCCTTATATTCCAAATATGAGTGAAACATATGATAACTGTCTTTCTCTGATTGACTTATTTCATTTAGTATAATACCCTCCAGTTCTATCCATGTTGATGTAAATAGTAGATATTCATCTTTTCTGATGTCAGCCTATCAATTTTGATTGAGATTGAACTGAATCTATAGATCAAAGTTAAGAATTAAAGAAGAAATTTCTTCAAATTTAAGAAGATATAATATCTTAACTATGAATTTTCTGATGTATGACCATCCCATATCTCTCTACTTACGTAGGTCTTATTTAATTCTTTAAACAATATTTATAGGTTTTAATCCATAGGTCTTATACATCTGTCAGATATGATGCTATTACCCACTATATAATTTAAAAAATTTTTAGTTACTGATTGTTTATTTCCAGCATATAGAAATTTAATTGCATATTTATCTTGTAATCTGCACCCTTGCTAAATTCACTTTTTTAGTTCTAATAACATTTATGTAGATACTATTGGGTTTTCTATATAGATGATCATGTTGTTTGTGAATAAAGACAGTATTACTTTTTCCTCTCCAATCGAGATTCCTTTTAACTTTTTTCTTGCCTTATTAAATGGCTAGACCCTCCAGCACAGTGTTGGATAGAAGCAGTGAGGACAGACACACTTGCCCTGTTCCTGATGTTAGGAGGAAAACATTCAGTCTTTTATCATTAAATATGATATTTAATTTAGGATTTTATATTCTTTCCATCAGGTTAAAGAAGTTCTCTTATATTCCAAATTGGTTGTTTTTTTTTTTTTTTATCAGTAATTGATGTTGGATTGTTTTAAATGCTTTTTTTTTCCATCTGAGAAAACCATGTGGCTTTTCTTTTATAATTTTCCTTTGTTAACTCTTAAAAGAATGAAAAACAAGCCAAGTCTGGGAGAAAATCTTTGCAAACCAGATATCTGATAAAGAACTTGTGGTAGTAAAATACAAAGAACTCTCAAAACTCAATAAGACAACAAGCTATGCAATTTAAAACTGTACAAAAGTTCGAACAGACTTTTTTTTTAAGATTTTTATTTATTTATTTGAGAGAGAGAGAGCACGCGCACACAAGCACAACCATGAGTGAGGGGAGGAGCAGAGGGAGAAGCAGACTTCCCTGCTGAGCCGGGACCCTGCCATGGGGCGGGGACTCCAGGATCATGGCCTGAGCCAAAGGCAGACGCTTAACCGACTGAGCCACCCAGGCATCTCTGAACGAACTCTTTACAGAAGAAGATCTCTGGATAGCAAACAAGCACTTAAAAAGATACTCAATATTATTAATCATAGGGAAATGCAAATTTATTTATTTATTTATTTTTAAAGATTTTATTTATTCATTTGAGACAGAGCATGAGCAGGGGAAGTGGCAGGCAGAGGGAGAGGGAGAAGCAGACTCCCTGCTGAGCCAGGAGCCCGACTCCGGGCTTGATCCCAGGACCCAGAGATCATGACCTGAGCTGAAGGCAGATCTTAACCATCTGAGCCACCCAGAAGAGCCAGGAAATTCAAATTTAAACTATAATTAAATAGTATTATATACCTATTAGAATGGCTAAAATTAATGAGTGATCATAACAAGTATGTTGGTGTATTAGTTAGGGTTCCCCAGAGAAATAGGACCAATGGGCTGTATATATTATGTCTGTGAGGATATTTATTATAGGAATTGGCTCATACAGTTCTGGAAGCTGGAAAGTTCCACATCTGCCATCTGCAAGCTGGAGAAGGAGGAAAGTCTGTGGTCTAATTCAGTCTGAGTCCAAAGGCCTGAGAACCAGGAACTTTAATGTCCAAGGGCTCAAGAAGATGCATGTCCCAACTCAAGAAAAGAGAGAGGGAATTTGCCCTTCCTTTACCTTTTTGTTCATCCCCATCCTTGGTGGATTGGACGATATCTGTCCACTTTAGTGAGGGCAGATCTTCTTTACTCGGTCTAGAATCAAATACTACTCTTTTCTGGAAACACCCTCACAGACACACCCAGAACTAATGGTTTACCAGCGATCTGCGCAACTCTTAGCCCCGTCAAGTTGACACATAAAATTAACCATCATAGTTGGCAAGGACATAGAGGCACTGAAACTCTCATATATTGCTGATGGGAACATAAAGTGGTATGATTATTTTGGAAAACAGTTTGGTGTTTTTTAAAAAAAGTTAAACATGCACCTACCCTACGATCCAGCCACTCCACTCCTAGATATTTACCCAGAGAAAAAGAAATTGTATTCATGCCAGGACTCGCATGCAAATGTTTATAACAGCTTTTTTGTAATAGCCCCAAACCGAAAACAACCCAAATGATTGTCAAAAGGTGAACAGATAAACAAATTGTGGTATATCTACACAATGGGAAACTATGAAGTAAAAAAAAAAAGAATAAATTACTGGTACATGCAATAATGTGAATGAGTTTCAAAGTAGTTATGCTAAATGAAAGAGGTCACACAAATGGAGGACACGCTCTATGATTCCATTTATAGAAACTCTAGAAAATACAAACTAATCTATAGTGATAGAAAGTAGACCGGTGGTTGCTTGGGGATGTGGTCTATAAAGACAGGCAAGATGTCTGTCAAAGCATCCCAAGGAGACTTTCTGGGCTAAAGGACATCTTGACTGTGCTATTGTTTCAAAGATGTATACATATGCCAAATGGCTCAAATTGCACACTTTATGTATGTGCAGTTTGTCGCATCACCTCAATAAAATTGCTTTAAACCCTCACATAGTATTTTTAATGCAGTAGAAGCACATGATAAAAACATTCAAGCAGTGTAGAAAATCATTTGATTAAAAACTTCAGGAGAGAGTTCTCTCAGAAAAATGGAATTCATAAAATATCAAATACATTTGAGCGCTTGAAAACTAATTATTGTTTTTAAAACAGATCTGATGGAACATTTAGAAAAATTTAAGAATGGATTCATAGGAAACTTAACTAATGAAAAAAATAAGCCAACTATTGACTTAAGAAAGACCAAAAAAATAAATAAATAAGGCAAGGCAATTATAGATGATGACTTGGCTAACCCATATATGTACATACATGATCATGGAGATTCACGCATTGACTATAGATGCAGTTAAATCTGGGGAAAGCAGGAGTAAGGAAGTAAGGAGTAGCAATAGAGAGCTAAGTCCTTATCTTCCATAACATGAAGTCAATAGATTATTCTAGAATTGGTAAATCAAAAATAGCAGCCTACACATATAAAAATAGGGAGATAATAATCATAAGAGATAGCTAGAAAAATTTGAAAGTTTTGCCCCTGAAGAGGTCATGTGGGTCAGTGGACTGCTCCTCCTTAGATATTAACCTTTTATCAATATTTCCTTTGTAATTTATGTGCCTGTATTACACTCTTCTGGAAGACAGTGCAGTGGTTATAAGCCTAAACTCTGGAGTCGGAGTACCTGAGCTCAAACCCCTACTCTGTCAGTTAACAGCTAGGAGGCTTTGGGCAAGTTACTTAACTTCTCTGAACTAGATTTCCCTATGTACAAAATGGACTTAATGATACCGATTTCATTGTGATATTATCATGTGGATCAAATACATTAAAAGACATGAAAAGCTTAGGACAGTGCAAGGATGATATAAACATAACATGCATGTTAAGAATTTTTTATTATGGCGGTGCCTGGGTGGCTCAGTCGGTTACGCGTCTGCCTTAAGCTCAGGTCACAATCCCAGAGTCTTGGGATCGAGCCCCGCATCAGGCTCCCTCCTCCACGGGGAGTCTGCTTCTCCCTCTGGCTCTGCCTGAGGCTCCTCCTTCTTGTGCTCTCTCTCTCTGTCTAATAAATAAATAAATAAAATATATTTTTAAAAAAGAATTTTTATTATGAAATGATGATTAACAATAATTTAAAAATCACAGCCCTCCCACTTCCAGTGTCTTATCACAAAGACAGCCACTGCTGAAAGGTCTCTGTGCACTTTTCTACTTCTAAAAACTTTTATAAATGCCCTATTATGTTGTGTGCCTATGCATATGCTTTTTAATTTGCATCCCTGGAATCGAACTGTTCATTTGTTCTGCCCCCTTTTTTCCCCCTCCTTAATAACAACTCTTGTAATTCTCTCCTAATTCACACAATCAGATCTATCTTGTTCTTGTTGATGGCTGCATAATATTCTTAGTGTCTCCTACTGAAGACCATTCAGATGACGTCCAGTTCTTTGCTCTAACAGACCGCTGCGGTGTGTTTGGATCCCAGTGCATTCTGTGAGCGTGTCCTTAGGGTAAGTTTCAGCTGAAGACACAGTCTCTTTTGGAGGGACAGCCAGGACCTCAAGCAGGGGGAAGGGCATCCTGCCCTATTTTCCTGTGGGCTCACCAGCTTTTGATTCTTTGTATTGTTTGCAGAGAATGACATCAGCCCCCCTGCTTCAGACAAAAATCCTCTAACAAATGCCTCATTTAAATAACTCTGGCCCCCTTCAGTGCCCCGGGAGTCCAGGATTCAGGGGATGTGTAGTGGCCGCTTTGGGCTCGGGAGTCAGATGGACCTGGTTGTCTGACCTTCAGCACACGCTTTTCTTGGCCCTGGGCCTCAGTTTCCTCATCTGCAGAAAACAAAAAATGACATCTATACTGAAAAAGGATTGTTGTGAAGAGTGAGCCTATGCAGATGCCTAGCTGTGCCAGGCCCGGAGTGGGAACTCAAATGTAAACATTCTGGGTACATGCTGGGGAAGTGATTCTATGAAATCGACCATTCTGGAAGTGAGTCTACGGAAATGCAATCAATTCAGCTCCTCTCCACCCAGCCCTTAAAACCTCTGCCTCAGGACTTTGCTTCCCTTTCTATTTGTATCCAGTTTGTACAACCACCGCTAGTTAACTCCTTTCGGTAATCAGAAATGACACGAGAGAAATAATAGCCTGGGAGTTTTGTAGCCTAATTGTGGAACTCCTTGCATTTGTGTTTTAGATGGTTTCACCATACCCAGTATAGCGCTTAGACTCACAAGTACCCAGATGACAGAGAAGGAAATCACTGAAGGCTACTGAGAGCTCAGAGAATTGCTGATGGGCAGAATCAGACCAAATGATGAAGGAATCAGCATTGTGTTGCTTATTGCAAATCTTCCCAATAGAAAATGGTTAAAAAGAGGGAGGAGCAGAGTTTGGCTAAAAATGCCCTTCTGTGTACACTTTATTTCCCAGCAAGGACAAGGCGGAGAGGAGATACGGCCTCAGCAAAGACCTCAGTTCCCGCCCCCTCCATCTGCAGAAATGTAGCCCATTGATAGTGTAGGCTCCTTGTTAAGGCATCCCATGCTGGGGAAGATAAATACCCAGGGTTAGTAGTTAACATCTAGGGGCTGAGGTTAAGGACCCTGACGAATAAATCTCAGATGGAATTGGCCATAAAATTTCTCGCAGTCTTTGCAAGATAAGTTTTGTGCCAGATGAAAACAGCCATCGGGCCCCACAAAGCCTTTCTCGATCACCATCCTTTGAGATCCGATCTAACAGAGTCCACGAGAAAAGGAAAGGGGCTCTGGCCTGCTCTTTTCTTCCCCTTTTCCCACAAATGTTGTGCGGGGTTTGCGCCTCAGCGTGTGGATACTTCTCAATCATCCTTTCACTTCTTTATTCCTGCTTGAACTGCGGTCCAAGCAATGTAATGTGTGGTTCCTGCTCTTGGGGAATTCTCAGGACAGAGAACGAGACCAATAAAAAGAACCAGTGGCCAAGTTACTGTCTATTGAGGACTCTCTGTGCAGAATACACATTGCAAAGGTGAGTTAGGAGTGTGAGGAGTCAGTTCTACTGGGCAGTAGGATTCATAGAGAATGTGCCCTTAGGATGAGTGGTCGTCATTCACCGGAAGGGATTTGAGAGTGGGAATGTCTCTTTAAATGGAAGGATTAGCCTTGATAAACTGTAGTAATTCAAGATGACCAGAGAAAGATGGGGGGTGGCAGAGAGGAGGTCAGTAAGAGCTTGGAGGGGAGATATTGGCACAATCACAGAGGTTCTTATTTGCCAAGCTAAGGCCCTTGGACTTGATTACTCTCCAAAAATCTTCACACTTGGGCCTCCTGAAGGTCTGGATTGCTGATCCCATCTTTTGCTCTCTGTACCAGTCTGCAATATCCATGGCAAGCAACCGAGGTGAAAATCTGACAGATTTAAACAGAGAGGGGAATCACTGGAAAGCTACTGAGAGCTCAGAGAATTGCTGATGAGACTGTAGAATCAGGCCCGGGCAAAGGTCAGGTACAGGGCTACCAGGCCACAGCCCAGATCATGCCATAGAACCCATCCCGGGAGGACCCACCTACTGCTGCCACCCTCTTCCTGCTTCTGCTGGTCCCTTGGCATTGCTGGAGCTGCGGCCTCTTCCCCGCTGTGCAGGGATCCTGGCTTCTCCTTTGAAGGGATATGGAAGGTATGTCTGCCTGGCCACATGCCTATGCCTGGCTGCAAGCCTCTAGTGGACATGGTTTCTCCCATTCAATCTCCAAAGGTGGGAAAGACCTCAGACATTGAAAGGAGCTCACATGCAGGTCAGTCATAACAAAATGCCTCAGAAAATGCTGTATCCGGGGCCTTTGGGGTAGTCTTAACTCGATACCAAGTTAGGAGCTACAAGAGGGAGAGGAGCTGCCTCTGGGCCTTTTCTGAGGGACTTTTGGAGTTTGGAGAAGGATGCTCTACTCACAGGGCCAGTTGATTGTTTCTGGGTTGTTGTTGTTGTTCAAAAAATCTGTTTGTTATTTTGCTATTGAAAATATTGTTTCTTCCAGAGATAAGGTAAAATTGCAAACTGTCAAAAAAGGATCAATAATTATTGGACTTATATCTGAACATAGGAGGGAAAAAGAGAGGCAAACCAGAAAATAGACTCTTAACCCTAGAGAACACACTGCTGGTTACCAGAGGGGAGGTGGGGGGAAGGGGGAATTGGGTGATGGGGATTTAGGAGGGCACTTGTGAGGAGCACGGGATGCTGTATGGAAGCGTTGAATCACTATATTGTACACCTGAAACTAATATAACAACGTATGTTAACTAAGTGGAATTTAAATAAAAACTTGAAAAAAGAAAGAAAAAATCAGGGAGTGAATTAGCTTACTGGGGAATGAATCACCCGTGTCATTTCTGAAAGCTGTGAGGCCACCCTCCCCTTGGATTGAGTTCGAGCTAGTTGGGGTCCACAAAGCTCAGGCTGATGAAGGAGGTACCTTCCCCAAGGTGGTGGGAATCCAGAACCACAGGGCACACAGACCTGACATGCGAGCAGAAAGAGGGTCAGAAGATGGCCCTGGAAACCCTTTGTGCAGAGCTGGGGGGGTCCTGGTTCTTAAGCTCTCTGCAGCAGAAACCAAATCTAGCCCACTTGACAAGAGGAGAGTTAGTGGAAGAATGTAGAGGACTTAGAGATTTGACAGGAGGAACTTGGTTTAGAAAAGAGAGAGGGGTGCCTGGGTGGCTCAGTCGTTAAGCGCCTGCCTTCGGCTCAGGTCATGATCCCAGCGTCCTGGGATCGAGCCCTGCATCGGGCTCCCTGCTCCGCGGGAAGCCTGCTTCTCCCTCTTTCACTCCCCCTACTTGTGGTCCTCTCTCGCTGTGTCTCTCTCTGTCAAATAAATAAATAAAATCTTTAAAAAAAAAAAAAGAAAAGAAAAGAGAGAAACTGAGGTAGTTTGGGGGGCAGTGTAGGAAACAGGGCAGGGCTAAGATCACGTAGCAGGAATACTCAGGACAACACTGCTAAGAAGGAGTAAAAGCCCCAGCTATTTTTAGGCTATTTTCTCTCTGCCTATGATTTAAATACCAGTAAGGGATCACACCATTGGCTTAAGTCTGTTTGCTTGCCCCGCTACCCCCCTCCCCTTGGTGGAGTTACTGCAGGTTCCTGATTATAACTGCAGTGGACTGGAATGACAATAGGGAAGAGGTAGTATTGATAAAGGATGCTGGGGTGCTCTAGAAAATTTGCTTGTGTTTTTCCTATGGCTGATTACCATCCCACTGAATGGATGTACTCTCATTTATTTATCTATTCAAGAGTTGATGGTCATTGGTGTTGATGGGACTTTTTTGTTTTTAAAATTAGTTAGCAGTTATTTTTATTTTAATATTATTTTTAATTTTATTTTATTTTTTGATGTAGTGTTCCATGATTCATTGCATATAACACCCAGTGCTCATTGCAATATGTGCCCACCTTAATACCCATCACCAGGCTAACCCATCCCCCACCCCCCTCCTCTCTGAAACCCTCAGTTTGTTTCCCGGAGTCCATAGTCTTTCATGGTTCGTCTCCCCCTCTGATGTCCCCCCTTTCATTTTTCCCTTCTTTCTCCTAATGTCCGCCATGCTATTCCTTATGTTCCACGTATAAGTGAAAGCATATGATAATTGTCTTTCTCTGCTTTACTTATTTCACTTAGCATAATCTCCTCCAGTTCCATCCATGTCGATGCAAATGATGGGTATTCATCCTTTCTGATGGCTGAGTAATATTCCACTGTACATATGGACCATATCTTCTTTATCCATTCATCTGTTGAAGGGCAGCTCGGCTCTTTCCACAGTATGGCTATTGCAGACATTGCTGCTATGAACACTGGGGTGCATGTACCACTCTTTTCACTACATCTGTATCTTTGGGGTCAATACCCAATAGTATAATTGCTGGGTCATAGGGTAGCTCTATTTTTAACTTTTTGAAGAACCTCCATACTGTTTTCCAGAGTGGCTGTACCAGCTTGCATTACCACCAACAGTGTAAGAGGGTTCCCCTTTCTCCACATCCTCTCCAGCATTTATTGTTTCTTGCCTTGTCAATTTTTGCCATTCTAAGTGGTGCAAGGTGGTATCTCAGTGTGGTTTTGATTTGAATTTCCCTAATGGCTAATGATTTTGAACATTTTTTCATGTGTCTGTCAGCCATTTGTATGTCTTCTTTGGAGAAGTGTCTGTTCATGTCTTCTGTCCAATTTTTGACTTGATTATTTGTTTTTTGGGTATTGAGTTTGAGAAGTTCTTTATAGATCTTGGATACGAGCTCTTTATCTGTAGTGTCATTTGCAAGTATCTTCTCCCATTCTGTGGGTTCCCTCTTTGTTTTGCTGACTGTTTCCTTTGCTGTGCAGAAGACTTTTATCTTGATTGAAGTCCCAAAAGTTCATTTTCATTTTTGTTTCCCTTGCCTTTGGGGACGTGTCTTGAAAGAAGTTGCTGTGGCCGATGTCAAAGAGGTTACTGCCTGTGTTCTCCTCTAGGATTTTGATGGATTCCTGTCTCACATTGAGGTCTTTCATCTATTTAGAGTTTATCTTTGTGTGTGGTGTAAGAGAATGGTTGAGTTTCATTCTTCTGTATATAGCTGTCCAATTTTCCCAGCACCATTTATTGAAGAGACTGTCTTTTTTCCATTGGATATTTTTTCCTGCTTTGTTGAAGATTAGTTGCTATTAAGCTTCATTGGCTTGCCTACTTGCTATGGGGTTCTGTTTGTTTGTTTTGAACACTTGGGTTTGTGCTGGTGAGTTTTACATCATGCATTACCTTGGTTGCCCCAGTGTTCATCTGCAACGGGGTTGCTCAGGAATTCTTGAACTGCCTGGTGACCCATTGACTAAACTAGTTTGGGGTCCACTGGTTCATAGAAAGCCCAGCTCTGCCAAAACCATCAGGCTTGGAGTCGCCTCTGCCTGGGACTCCAGCCCCATTCCCTCTGTCTAAAAGAGCACTGTGAGCCAATTGGTTGTCACTCTGGAGAACAACGGAACTTGATGTAACTACATCAGAACCACTCTGAACACACATTTAAATTCTCTAATCCAATGATATGCACTTTGCTAGAAAAATAAAGCCAGACCCTGCATTTCTTGAACAGCATTTCTTGCCTTGGTCCCAAAGGCAAGTTGACCACTTCATCTGGTTCTCGAGAGAAGAAACAGCTAGATCCTTAAAATGTGCAACCTGGCTGAGGACCTCTGCACAGAAGACATAAAAGTGTCTGAGTGGAAGACACTTAGGAAGAGCTTGTACAATATTCCCCCAAATTGTGTCTTTTGTACTTTATGGGAGATTTAAGGGATTTTTAAGGGTGACATTGACAATGCAGGAGTTTCACATTACACACTGGCTTGATAGAAGATGCCATTCTACCCAGAGCCCTTTCATTTATAAACATGCTTATGGTTTTATTATTTTGTTTGACCCTCACACCTACCTCATGCACAAACAGGTCAACTACTGGTATTCCATTTTGCAAATGGGGATGCTGAAACACAGAGTAAAGACCACGGCCAAGACGATGGAGAGCAAGTGATGGGTCATTCCAAGTGGGATCCCATCTTTTTTAAATTTTGTTCATCATGGGCTTTTGGCATTAACTTTGATTTTTAAATTATTGTGTTAAAATGTTACCTACCTTGATTACTGAATCCTTTGCACCCCAAACTAGTGCATTAATTGCCTTATTCTAGTCCCAGCTCTGGAGGCTGGATGGATTAGCCTGGATCCTATGAAGTATCCATTTATTGCATGTCAAGAAGAGATGAATATCAGTAATTGCATATAGTTCAACCTAATGGATCCTTCCAGAAGGGAGTCCTGAGGGTCCCCACGGGTCTCTACACTACATGTAACTGCTTCGTTCTTCTGTGCAGAGGTCCTCAGCCAGGTTGCACATTTTAACCAGCCTTGGGGCTTTTATGAAAACTAGAATCGCAGGCTGGGGATGGAGAAATGGTAGGGGTGTTTTCAAAAAACTCCTCCAGTGTGAACCTCTGGATTACAGCCTCTGAATCAAACTAGGTTTAAATGAGGCTGTAGGGACCGAGTGTCCTGGATTCACATTCTGGCGGCATCACTTTCTAACCACAGGATCTGAGGCTAGTTACAGGTTGTTGCGAGTGGTGAGTAATGTATGTAAGTGTCCAGCACAGTGCTTGATACCTAACAAATCCTGGATACCGGGTAATGGTTCTAGGAGCTATTATTTTGTGCCAAGGCCCAGAGAAGTGAAGTAAGACACCCCAGGTCACCCAGCAAGTTCCTGAAAGAGTTGGGTTTGTGGCCAAGGTCTGTCTGGCCCGATATCTAGCACCAAAGCAACCACATTTGATGTCCACTAAATGTTCGGTCCAAGGCCGGAGGCCCTCGGTCACTAGCCCACAGCGTTTCCAATGAGCCCCCGCCCCGCTGTCATGGATGAGGACGGCCCTTGGCCAGAGCCGAGGTGCACAGGCAGAGAGAGGAGGCACAGTGGCCTAAAAGAGCAGGTCCCTGTCCCGGGGAGATTCCCCTCCCACGGGGAAAGCCCCCAGCCTCTATTACCTCAAATGCCCACACTTCTGCCTAGCGCTGCCAGACACTTTCATTTCCTCACCTCCAATTCCTTTAACTTTTTGTGTGCTGGCTTCTCCTCCTAGTACCTCAGGCCATGGCAGGGACCTCCTGAATGTTGAAACTGCGGGCACCACGGGGGACCTCTGCCTTGGGGACACCGCCAGTCACTCTTTTTCCTGAGCTTCTTGCCCTTTCTGCTTTCTGCCATGCCACAGGCCAAACAAAGTGAGTGAGCGGGGCCCAGCCTCTTCCCTGGCCACCTCTCCTCCTCACCTCTCAGGTTCCAAACAGCCCCAAAGTCTTGAGGCTCCTGCGCCCTGAAGCCCTGCCTGGGAGGCTGCACTTGCCACCTTTCCTGCCTCCAAGGCCCCCCAGCCCCATCACGCTCTCCAGGCAGACCCCCCGGTCCTCCCTTGAACCCAGAGCTGATCAGCAAGCTTTCTGGGGATGTTCCCACCCCTGGTCCCGCTGCCTCCAGGTCACTTCCAACCTCTCACGTGACAGCAAGTTTCTATAATTCGTTGTATCCACATCCAGCCCGCGAACCAGACTGGGAACTCCTTTAAGGCCAAAGCCGTAGCTGTCCAAGGTCCACACTTTGAGGAGAAAAGATGAACCCTAAGGCCAAAGTGGGTCAGAGGAGGGAGATTTCAGTGTGAACCGCAGAGGTCCTAGGACAGTGCCCTGGGTCTGGGATGATGGCGGCCCTTGGATGGGCAGAGGGCAGGGAGAGAAACATCCTCCCTGGGGTCACCCAACTCCCTGCTCTCAGGGACCCGGGAGCGAGGGCTGGTTCCAAGGACCTGTGACTTATGCCCCAAAGCATAAGTCACTGCCCTTAACAAGCAGCTGTGCCAAACAGGAGCTCCGTGTGTGAATAGTCTGTTTTTGCGACATGCCCAATTCTGATCATGTCAGGAAACATTTTGCAAATTCAGAAGTCAGAGCCAAAGGGAAGTGCTGTGTGGTCTACAGCTAGCTGCAGTAGTTAAATGAGAACAATCTTTCCCCAAGTGGTTCCTCTTGAGGACAGCATTTCTGCTGGCTCTGGGACTTTGGGCCATCTATAAAGCTTCACAATGGAAAATAAGGAGGAAGAGTTCTTGGCTAGAACTGGAGAAAGAGCAGCCGTCAACCAAACCATGTTCCCTGCAATGGAGGCCTTTGAAATCAATGGTAAAGTACTGCTTCCCAGTAATGACATTGCCTGG
This sequence comes from Mirounga angustirostris, assembly GCF_029215605.1. Taxonomy (NCBI): domain Eukaryota; kingdom Metazoa; phylum Chordata; class Mammalia; order Carnivora; family Phocidae; genus Mirounga; species Mirounga angustirostris. Next base: position 95,357,557 of record NW_026991711.1, on the reverse strand, counting down.
TGATGTACTTTTTCTGTTGGCAACATAAGAATAGACAAGGTGATAGGAAGCCTTAGGTTTGTGCCGTAGACTCTCACTAATACATTTCTGGAATGCTTCAATGTGGGATTCATGTAATGTTAGGAATAGATGCTGTATCTTTAGTATACAGTTGGGTTGTTGTTTTTTTTTAGCTTCCCAATAAATTGTATTAAAATATTTACCCTTCGATGAGTTCTAATACTTATCATATGCCCTTCCTTTTTATTAGTCTTATTTTGACACCCAGGTTGTGTGACAAAATGGCAAAGCAACACAAGGGGGATGAAAAAGTTCCACAGAATGAAAGCCAAGGGCCACATATTTATTTAATGTAATTCCTTTAAAACTCTTTAAGGTGACTTCCATTATAACTGATGTGTTGATCAGGGAGTGCTTTCTCCAGTTCGCGCTGGCTAGGATATGTTCATAGCTTCATAATTAGTTTGTCTTAGATTCAATTCGGGTTTTAAAAATTCAGGCAACTCTTTTCTCCCTCATCCTTCTACAGGTGGTGCATTTTTTAAGTCTTCTAGAATTTAAAGTCGCCAGTGAGTGTTTTCCACAGGGGACCTCTGATTTCCCGTGCTAGAATATCCTCTAGGACTTGCCTTCCAAGTTGATGAGTCATTCCCACTCCTAGTCTTTTCTGGAAGTCGTCTGTTCAGAACAATTGCAGTTCTGTCCCCCAGCCTGATCTGTCCCTCTCACCCAGTATTTGTGAGGGTCACTGGCTGGAATTGAAGGGGGCACAAAGATGCAGGGTTGGGTGTTCTGCCTTTAGGAATTCACAGTGTGATAACAAAATGCATGCGTGCAAATGACTTTACTAATTGTTGGCTATTCAGAACTTTGGGGAATGCAGCATTCTGGATATATGACTTTTTATGTTACTGAAAGTGTGCAAGCAAAGTCAGCTGATCAAACATATTCAGCACCTACTGGGCACTGCTCTTGGCACGGAGGAAACATACAAGAATAAACGGGGTGTCCTTAGTCATGTCGGTGGTGGCAGGAGGATGGCAGGGTCGGGCCACCTATAAACTATCTCTATACAAGCGCAGGACAGATCTATGGACAGATCTAACCTGGTCTGACCTGGAGGTCAGAAGTGAGACCTCTTCTAAAGTTTAAAGAATAAAGGGAATTAGTGAAATAAGATACTGGCTGGGGCAGCAATAGAAGACCACGGGTTTATGCTATATTCATAGGGACTATTTAGAAAAATACAAATAGTTTCATGCGGTGGGGCCAATGTTGAGTGGGGGAAGTTCGGTGGGGATTGAGACTGGGACCAATTAATTTAGACTTTGTCTTGAAGACAATGGGCAGCTTTGAATGTTTGACTTTGGGCTAAGAGGCATTGGTTTGCTATTGAGATTACTCGCTATCATAGATGTGGAACGAGCTAGAAAGAATAACTCTGAGGACAGAGAGAAGCGTGGCAGCAAGAGACAATAAGAGCAGTGGTTATAAGGAAGGGAAAGAGAGAATGTTCCGGAAAGATATTAGAAGTCAAGTCAGTAGGACTATAATGGTGGGAAAAGGCAAGTGAGGTGGAGGCTAGCTTAAGGGGGAATTCTAGATTTCTGACTTGGGTTATGGATACCATTAACTAAAAATCTAACCAAAAAACAAAACAGCTCGGTTAGAAGGAATATTTCTTTCTCTTTCTTTCTTTCTTTCTTTCTTTCTTTCTTTCTTTCTTTCTTTCTTTCTTTCTTTCTTTCTTTCTTCTTTCTTTCTTTCTTTCCTTCCTTCCTCCCTTCTTTCTTTTTTTTTTTTTTTTAAAGAATCTATTTATTTACTTGAGAGCGAGAAGGGGAGAGCATGGGGAGGGGGAAGAGCAGAGGAAGAGGAAGAAACAGACTCCCTGCTGAGCAGGGAGCCTGATATGGGGCTACATCCCAGGACCCTGAGAGCATGACCTGAGCCAAAGGCAGTCACTTAACCTACTGAGCCACCCAGACGCTCTGGAAGGAACATTTTTCTAAACACCTTCACAACTTCCTGTCTTCTCATACAAAGATCTTGGAACATACGGAACTTTCTAGAAAATGCCATTATGGGCTTGAACAAGAGACTCTCCATTTGTCCCCGATGTGCATCCTGGGATGCACTCCTGTCCACCTTTTTGAAAATTATGAACATTTTTCTGTCTTGACCTTCTTGTCTCTCTCCTGATGTGTCTGGTTTCTCAGGAAGGAGATCTGTTAGCACATCAGGAAGCTCTTTCAGGTCTGTGGGATGTAATCTGTCTGGACCTCTCCCCCTGAGCCCTCAACTATTTCAGGCTTCACATCTCGCTTCTTGATATGTCCTCCCACTGATTTTGGTCTGAAGAACATTCTTCTTGACAGAGAGAACCCCCAAAAATACAGATAGAGAAGTTGTTGTTTGCTGTAATTTAACATTAAGCCCTGGCTCCCAGCTGTGGGTCTGGCTGTCTCTTCTTTTTGCTTGAAAGTTAATTTTAAGCATTCTCCTAGTAGACCTTAACCCTAGAATCTATTCTCGGTCATCCTTGTTGACGTGCTCACTGTCACTTCAGGTCCTTGCTCTGACTTTGTTTTTTTGTCATGTCACTACTTCTCAGCACCTTTTAGATGTCCAGCTTTACCCTAGAGTTATTTTTTTCTAAATTTTATTATGAAATAATTAGAGATTCACAGAAACAGGCAAAAAGGGAAGTCTCTGTGACCCCCACCCAGTTTCTCCCAATGAGAACATCTTGCATAGCTATCGTACTCTGTCACAACCAAGAAACTGATATTGCTACAGTTTACAGAGCTTATTTCTATTTCATTCGTTTTATAGGCACTCATTTGTGTGTGTGAATACAGTTCTCTACAATTTTACCACATGCATATATTTGTGTAACCATCACCAATATCAAAATACCAAACTGTTCCTTCACCACACAACTCTCTCTTGCTGCCTTTATAGCCATACACACCCCTCCCTCCCCACCAGCAATCACAGTCCCCCAACAACCACCAATCAGTCCCCCATTTCTATAATTTTGTTATGTAAAGAATGTTATCTAAATGGAAAAAGTACATAACTTTTTAAAGATTGGCTTTTTTTCACATAGCATGATTCCCTCCAAGTTGTTGTATCTATCAGTAGTTCTTTTTATTAATGAGTATTTGCCATGAGTATTATTCCATGATATGAATGTACCATAGTTTGTTTAACCATGCACCCATTGAAAGACATTTGGGTTGTTGCCAGTTTGGGGCTATTTCAAATAAAGCCGCTATGATCATTTATGTAAAAGTTTTTGTATAAGCCTAAATTCTCATTTCTCTAGGATAAATGCCCCAAAGTGCAATTGCTGGATTCTAAGTATATGTTTGGTTTTATAAGAAGCAGCTGATCTATTTTTCCAGGGTGGTTGTGTCATTTACATTCCCACCAGTGATATTTACAACAGATTCAGCTTCTCTGAATCCTTGCCAGCAATTGGCATTATTACTATTTTTATTTTAGCTATTCCGGTAAGTGTATGATTGTGATATCTTGTTGTAATTTTGATATGCATTTTCCTAATGGCTAATAATGTTGGATATCTTGTCATGTGCTTTTTTTTTCCCATTTGTATATGAAATGCCCCTTCATGTCTTTTGCCAATGTTTTAATAGGTTCATTTGTTTTTCTGACTAGTTTTTAGAGCACTTTATCAATTCAAAATACAAGTCCTTTGCTGGGTAGGTGGTTTGCAAATATTCTCTCCCAGTCTGTAACGGGTCTTTTCATCCTCTTAACAGGGTATTTTTCAAAGCAAAAGCATTTAATCCTGTGGAGGCCCTACCTAGCAATTTTCCCTTTCATGGATTTTGCTTTTGGTGTCAAGTCTAAGAACTCTTCACCTGGCCTTAGGTCCAGTTTTTCTCTTATGTTTAATTCTAAAAGTATTTTTCTCTTATGTTCAATTTTAAAGTTTTATAATTTTACATTTTACAATTAAGTCCATGGTTTGTATATGTAATGTATATATATGTAATATACACATACAATATGTATGTAATGTATATGTGTAATATATATGTACATATTTGTATATATAATGTATTATATATGTAGGTAATATGTACTATATGTATATAATATGTGTATATGTATATGATATATGTGTGATGTGTGTAATATACATGTAATATATATGTAATGTGTGTATATATTTATATTTATATATATAAACAGACAAACAAATCTTGACCTAAATTTCACTTAAGTCAAGATTGGTTTGTTTATTTATTTATTTTTTTGCCTATGGGTGTCCAGTTGCTCCAACACCATTTGCTGAAAAGGCTATGCTTCCTCCATGAAATTACTTTTGTAACTTGTAAAAAAAAAAAAAAAACCCAGTTGGTTATATTAGTGTAAGGACTATTTCTGTGTCCTTTATCCTGTTCTGTAACTCCATATGTCTATCCTTCTGCCCATTCCACACTGTCTTGATCACTGCGGGTCTCATGTGAGCCTAAACATCAAGTGGTTATTCCTCACATTTTATTCATCATTTTCAGGGTGATTTTAGCCATTCTGTGGCTTGTACCTTTCCATGTAAATTTTAGCATAAGCTTATCAATACCTACAGAAAACCTTGCTGGGATTTTGTCAGAGCTGTGTTATACCTCTAGATCAGTTTCAGAGAACTGACATCTTACTATGTTTAGTCCTACAATCTGTGAACACAATGTGCCTCCACACTGATTTAGGTCTCTGTTTGTGTTTTTTGGTTTTGTTTTTTAATCAGTGTTTTACAATTTTCAGCATACAGATCCTATATACATTTTATTACCTTTATATTTAAATATTTCATTTCCTTCGGAGTGACTGTAAATGCCATTATGTTTTAATTGCGATTTCCACTTATTTGCCAGTAGTATATGTGACTGAGAGAGTGAGAACAGGCTTCCTTGCCTCTTTCCCAATCTTCGGAGGAAATGATTCTCTGTCACCAGTATGTATCATATTAGCTTTAGATATTTCTTAGATGCTCCCTTTTTTAAAGATTTTATTCATTTATTTATTCAAGAGAAAGAGAGGGAGTGAGTGGGAAGAGGAGCAGAGGGAGAGGGACAAGCAGACTCCATGCTGAGCACGGAGCCCAACACGAGGCTCAAGCCCATGACCCTAGCCGAAATTAAGAGTCGGGCGCTCAACCGACTCAGCAACACAGGCACCCCGATGCTCCTTTTTGTTAAGTTAAGGAAATTCTCTTTTATTTCTAGTTTGCTGAGAGTTTTTATTATGAATTTATTATTTATTATGAGAGTTAGAATTATGAATTTTAATTATGAGAGTTTTATTATGAATTTGATTTTGTCAAGTGCTTTTTCTGCATCAGTTATATGGTTATCTGATTTTTCTTCTTTAGCTCATTGATATGGTGGATCATATTGATCGATTTCTGGGTATTGAACCAGACTTGTATACCTGGGAATTCCATTTAGTCATGGTATATAAACTCTTTTTATACATTGCTTGATATGGTTTACTAATATTTTGTCGAGGATTTTTGTGTCAAATTTCATAAAAGATACTGATCTTCAGTTTTCTTCTTTTGCACTGTCTTTGGTTTTCATTTCAAGGTCATCCTGACCTGCTAATGAGTTAGGAAGTGTTTTCTACTCTTCCATTATCTATAAGAGAGTGTGTAAAACTGGTGTTAATTCCCCTAAAGGTTTGATAGAAGACTCCATTAAAATTATCTGGGCCTGGATATTTCTTTTTCAGGAGATTTTTAAGTACAAATTAAGTTTATTTAATAGATGTAGATATTCATATTATTTATTTAATATTGGTTGAGGCTCCACAATTTGTAATTTTGGAGAAATCAGCTCATTTCTTCTAAGTTGTGAGCATGAGGTTGGTGATAGGATCTTTTTATTTTCTTGCTAAGGGCTGCAGGATCTGTAGTAACAGCACCCGTTTCATTCCTGATATTGGTGATTTGTCTTTCTTTTTCTCTTCATCAGTCTTGCCAGAACTTTATCAATTTTATTGACTTTATTCAAGGAATCAGCATTTTGTTCTACCAATCTTCTCTTTTGTTTTCCTATTTTAAATCTCATTGATCTCTGATCTCTATTATTTTGTTTTTTGTTTTGTTTTGTTTTGTTTTTCTGGTTGCTGAGGGTTTATTTTGCTCTTCTCTTCCAGTTCCTTAAGTTAGGAACCTACTTTATCAGCTTGAGACCATTTCTCATTTGTAATGTGAGCCTCTAGTGCTGCTATAAATTTCCTTCCCAGTACTATTTAAACTGAATCCAATAATTTGATATGTTCTATCCTCACTTTCAATCAGCTCTATTTTTAGAAATTTTTATTTAAGACTTTATAGCCCATGCACTATTTAATTTTTGAAAAAATTTCCAAGTGTTTGGACGTTTTCCTGTTGTCTGTTACTGATTTATATTTTGATTCCATTGTCAAGAAACATACTCTATGCAACTTCATTTCGTTTCCATTTTGTTAGGGTTTGTTTTATGACCCATGATATGGTCTGTCTTGGTGAATATCCTAAATGTACATGGAAAGAATGTGTATTCTGCTGTTGTTTCATGGAGTATTCTGTAATTGTTCATTAGATCTTGTTGGTTTATGGTGTTGTTCATTTCTTCTGTATCTTTGCTGATTTCTGAGAGTGGGGTGTTAAAGTCCACAATATAATTATGGATATATTGATTTCTCCTTTCAGTTATATCAGTTTTTGCTTCATGCAAATAGAAGCTCTGTTTTTGGTTTCTTGGAGATTGCATAGAGTGGAAGCATGCTTTTTAATCTACTTTTGCCACACTATCTGCCTTCTAATTGGTATATTTAAACCATTTACATTAAAGTAATTATTGATGTGTTAGGGCTTAAGTCTGCCACATCATTATGGATTTTCTCTTTGTCTCTCTGTTTCCCATTACCAGCTTCTCTTTTCTTACTTTCCTATGGGTTACTTGAACATGTTTTAGAATTCCATTTTGATTTATTTACAGTTTTTTGTTTGTTTGTTTTTTAGTTCATCATTTGAAATAGTTTTTTTACTTTTTTTCTGGGCATTACAATATACATGTATAATTTATCACAGTCTACCAACATCCACATTCTACCACTTTGAGTCAAGTTTTGAAAACTAATTTCCATTTATGTCTTTTGAGCCTTTCCATTTTTGAAATGTAATTGTCTTAAACATTTCCTCTACATGCACTATGTATCACTTAATTATTTTTGTTTCAACCATTAAATATGATTTTTAGGGGTGCCTGGATGGCTCAGTCAGTTAAGTGTCTGCCTTTGGCTCAGGTCATGATCTCAAGGTCCTGGGATGGAGCCCCATGTCGGGTTCCATGCTTAGCAGGGAGTCTGCTTCTCCCTCTGCCCCTCCCTCTGCTCGTGCTCTTTCTCTCTCTCACTCTCGCTCAAATAAATAAAATAAAATCTTTTAAAAAATGTCATTTTAAAAAATCATGAGCGGGATGGTCTAAACATATCTACATGTTTACCCATGCTTTTTTCTTGTTCTTTCCTTTCGGAAGTGCCATGCCTTCCGCTATTATCTTTTCCCTTCTGTTTGAAGAACTTCCTTCAGCCATTCTTTTTTTTTTTTTTTTAAGATTTTATTTTTAAGTAATCTCTACACCCAACCTGTGGCTTGAACTCATGACCTTGAGATCAAGAGTTGTATGTCTATTGGCTGAGCCAGCCAGGTGCCCCCCTTTAGCCATTTTTCAAGGTAGACCTACTAGCAATAACTTCGCTTAGTTTTCCTTCATCTGAGAATCTCTTTATTTCCCATTAATTCTCTCTCTTTTTTAAAGATTTTATTTATTTATTTGACAGAGAGAGAGACACAGCGAGAGAGGGAACACAAGCAGGGGGAGTGGGAGAGGGAGAAGCAGGCTTCCCGCCGAGCAGGGAGCCCGATGTGGGACTCGATCCCAGGACCCTGGGATCATGACCTGAGCCGAAGGCAGATGCTTAATGACTGAGCCACCCAGGCACCCCAATTTCCCATTCATTCTTAAGGGATATTTTCACTAGATACAGTTGATAATTCATTTCTTTGAGCACATGAAAAGTGTCATGTCACTTCCAATTTCAGATGAGAAATCTTCTGTCATTCAAATTGGTATGTCTATAGGTAATGGGTTATTTTTCTGTTGGCTGCTTTCAAGAATTTTCTTTTTCTTTAGATTTTTAATCTTCTTGGTATATAGGGCCTTTTTTTTTTATTTTTAACTCATGATGTGTCTTGTTATTGATTGCTTGAATTTATCATGTTTGGGGTTTGCTCAAGTTCTTGAATTTGTAGGTTTGTGACTTTCACCAAATTTGAAAAGTTTTCAGCCACCATTATTTCTTTAAAGATTTTTTTTCAGCTTCACACTCTTTCTGGGACTTTGAGGATATGAATATTATGTTTTGTTATTGATACATAGATCTCTGAGTCTCTGTTCATTTTTTTTTTAGTCAATTTTTTTCTGTTTTTCAGAAAGGGTAATTGTATTGTTCTATCCTTTAGTTCATTGATTCTCTCCCTTATCACTTTTATTGCACTATTGAGCCCATCTAGTGAGATTTTTTTTAATTGGAGCTTTTAAGTCCTACAATTTCCATTTGGTTCTTCTCTATATTCTCTATTTTTTCGTAGATTAAAAAATTTTTTTGCTTCAAGAGTATCTGTAATTGCTCATTAAAGCATTTTTGTTATGCCTGCTTTAAAATCTTTATTGAATAATTCCAATGTTTGTGTCATCTCTATATTGACATCTGTTGATTGTCTTTTCTTTTTTTTTTTTTAATATTTATGTATTTATTTGAGAGAGACAGAGAGTGCAGGGAGGGGCAGAGGGAGAGAGAATCCTCAAGCAAACTCCCTGCTGAGCATGGAGCCTGATGCGGGGTTCAATCCCAGGACACTGAGATCATGACCTGAGCTGAAATCAAGAGCCAGCCGCTTAACTGACCGAGACACACAGGCACCCTGTTGATTGTCTTTTCTCATTCAAGTTGTAATTTTCTCTGTTCTTGGTATGATGAGTGATTTTCCATTGTATTGTGGACATTTTGTATAGTATGTTAGGACCCTCTAGATCTTGTTTAAATTTTCTATTTTAAATCATATTGTTTAGGTTTATCACATAAATTCTGGCCCACTTTTGTGGGCTATGGTTCCAATAACAACTTAGTTTTCAGAGCCTTGACTGTTCTATTCTGGTCTGCTTTGTTTACCTGATGTTACTGGTATTCTTCCTTGCTCCCTGTTGGTATTGCTTGCAAAGACAGAAGGTACTTTTTCAGACTGCCCAGTGACCCTGGGTCAGGGGTGGGAGACGTCAAGCCAACAGGGCAGCGACCACTTTGTTGGGCCTGCTCACCAGCAGCCCTGTGCCGGGGGCTAGAAGAGGGGACTTCTGCCCGCACCAAGCCACCTTCTGCCCCTGGGCGAAGGGCTGGGAGATAGTAGGCCTGGAGACCCTAGAATTTGTAGACAGACTGTTTTTCTTCACTGAGATCTTTTATGGAATTGAAATTTTATTTCCCTCTGGAGCCACATTTTCACTGTAAGTCAGACAATAGAGCTGTCATATTTCTGAAAACTGCTTTCCTAAAATCTTCACCTGGACTCACCAGAGTTTACTCCAGGGATGCTCATTCTAGTTTACTGGAAGTGTCATTCATTCTCTCATCTCAGAAACTCTTCCTCATTGGTGAAATCCACATTGAGGTTGATGTTCCTTTGCAGTTTTTCTACCCTCTCAGAAATCAGCATAGAGGGTAAAGAATTTACCAGACTTTCTGTTTTGTAAGCAAGTTAGTTAAATGCCCACAGATTCAAAGTTCCCAGTTTCTACTTTGCCTCTGTTACATAAAAGCTCTACTTAAAAGAGCATTCTGGGCCTGAGTGGACACCCCCGAACTATTCCCATCTATACTACCATGTTTGTTTTTCCTCTCACTATCTTCACTCAAATGCCTTCCATTTTTCCTATCATCCGGTTTGAAAATATCTATATCTTCCATGCTGGCCCTATAACATCTGTGCCTCTGAACACACTATCTTTCTATTCCCATCATTTCCTTAAGTTTAGTGCTGTCTATGAGATCGTATTCATCGTCCACCATCTTCTGCTAAATATGAGGCTTCCCTTGTACATTACCCATCCTTGCCATTATCATATGCTTGCCTGAGGTCTGAAGTTGCATTTCCAATGCTTTTCCAATACTTCTAAACTGACACTGTTACTCTGCATGTGTTCAGGACCCAAACCTCTGCAGCCTCTCATCCATCCATGCATTCATCATCTTTCCAGCTCATGTTGTGTGGTTGATACTGTGTTGGTGCTGGACGGCACCCCAGAAGCTTCTGGAACATAGGGGGGGCAGGGAGGAGGGAAACTGAGACATAAACAGACACAGTTCAGGATGATGGATGCCATATCAGGTGGAAAAAGAGCGATGTGGGGAAGCAGAGCAGGGTTCCACCTAACCCAGGGGAGTCAGAGAATGTATCTTGGAACAGGAGAAGCTCCACTGTGCTCCCAAAGGATGAGAAGGAATTAGTTGTGTAGGGGGGAGGAAGCAGGGCTGTATTTTCAGAGAAATACATGACCTGGAGTGAGAAGGGTGTAATGATGAGTGGTCTGGCCTGCATGTGTCTCAGGGTCCACGTGGGGTGTGGTGTGAAGGTGCAGCCACAGGAGAGCCGGTGGACAGAGGTCTTCCTGTTTGTCCCAAGGACCGTGAACAGCCACTGGAGCACTGAAGGCAGGGAACTGACTTGGCCAGGTTGTGTGTTAGAGAGTTCACTCAGACTGCTGTGTGGGGCCCCAATTTGGGAGATGCAGTGCAGGGGGGACTGTGCTAGACTAAGCATACCCAAGTGCCACTAACTAAAATACCACCCAACCAAGAAATCATTCCTCTTGCTGCTGCTGAAGCCGTCTTGAGACCACCATGCTTTAGACAATGCTAAAGCAGGGGTTTCTGTTCTGCAGGTGGCTGGAAGCAATATCAGCAGAATAATGAAGCTTCCACAAGTGATAGAAAACAGACTCAAGGTTCATACACATCTATGATGACTCAACTGAAAACCCACCATCACCTACCACAAAGCAAAAAAAAAATGTGTTCACGAGCCCCCACTCCCTCCCCTGGGATGCCCACCTATGATCCCTTTGCCCTTCACATCTGCCCTTGGGGCGCATTTCAGCCTCATTTTTCCAAGGGCAACTGTCTGTGTAGGCTAGTGAGGCAAGCTCAGGCCTTGGGGTTAGATGGACCTAGGGGCATGTGCCTGTTGTGTTGCCCTAACTTCTCTGAACCCCAAGTCTGTATAAGAGGATGGTCACACCTACCTTGCAGGATCGCCAAAAGCATTATAGATGATATCAGACAATGCCCAGCACAGAGTAGGTGCTCTGTCAGTATGAGTGGTGGGAAGCACAGGGCCTTCTGCAGGCTGGCTCCCTCCCTTTGGATGCCCCAAAATGGGGGGACAGCTGGCGTGGGGGAAGACTGGTGTTGGAGCCATGGTGGCCTCTTTTGTAATGCCCCACACTGGAAACAGCTTGCCAACAGGGAAATGTCTGCATGAATTGCGGCTGCATGAATTGTCTGTAAGGGATATTAGGCAGCTATTAAAAGAAGAGTTAAGAGGCACCCGGGTGGCTTAGTCGGTTAAGCGTCTGCCTTCAGCTCAGGTTATGATCTCAGGGTCCTGGGATCGAGCCCCATGTCGGGCTCTCTGCTCAGTGGGAGCCTGCTTCTCTCTCTCCCTGCCACTCCCCCGCTTGTGCTCTCCCTCTCTCTATCAAATAAATAAATAAAATCTTAAAAAACGAAGAGTTAAATCTTTTTCAACAAAACAACAACAAACAAACAAAAAACTAGAGGAATGTCCATGGGAAATCATTCATTGCAGAAAGCAATGTACTATATTATATATAATATGATATCATTTGCGTAAAATCAAAAGAAAAAAAGCCATGTCTGTCTAGCAGTGTCCGGGTTTATCAGTTTCCATGAGCAAGCAGGCTAGGAGGAAGGCCACACCCCAGGATGCCCGCAAAGCTTATGTCAGCAGGTTAGGACGCCAGGGAACTGAGGTCCCCTGAAGTCCCTGATTACAAGATTATTAACCCTTGTAATGCTCTCTATGTTGTTTGATAAATTATATTAAGCATGTTTTATTTGTGTAATTAAATAATCTAAAGAAAAAAGAAAACAAAAGCCCAAGTCTGAGTTCCAGATCTGCGTCTCATCACCTAATAGGTATTTCAACTTCTCCAAACCTCACTCAGATAAAGTGGCAACAATCATGCTCCTCCCAAAGTTTTGAAACTTAAGTACGTTAATTCATTAATTCACTTGATAAACATCTCTTGAGAGCCCTCTATCACCAGGCACTGTGCTAGGGCTTCGGGCTGCACCTGGTTTAAGGACTGCACTCTGTCACCTGATGATGTGGGGCCCGGGAGTTTGCCCAGCCACACCAATAAGTGACCGACAATGGCACTTCTTGGCTTGTGGGAGAAGGGGGGTCAGGGGGAGGATTTGGGGGTAGCGGGACTTTGTGTCTTTACCCTTGGCCTTCCCCGGGGGAGCCATCTGCTCACACAGAGCGGGGATTCCGACACAGGTTGGGGCCCCCTGGTCTCTGCCTCCTACAGCAGCCACCTCACACCGAGGTTGTGTTTCAGATCCACACCCCAAGAAGAGAAAGGGGGTGAACTGCTTCATGGTCATGGTGGCCATCTACCTGATTCTGCTCACCGCAGGTGCTGGGTTGCTGGTGGTGAAAGGTAAAGAGGTCTGGTCCCGTCTGGTGCCTCCTGGGGTGACACAGGGTTCAGGTTGAGTGGAAAGCCCTGGGGTCACTGCTGCCCACCTGCTGAGAAGGGGTTCTTAGTCCCTGGGTAGCCAGGTAGCCACATTGATGGGGCTCGGTAGGGGGGAAGTGGACAGGGGAGTGTGTGTGTGTGTGTGTGTGTGTGTGTGTGAGACAGAGAGAGAGAGACATAGAGACAGATCGAGAGAGAGATAGAGAGAGAAAGCACATTCGAGCCTGTGTGCATGAGAGCAGTGAACAATGCAATAATTTCACATGGGTCTGCTGTGTGCGTCTTCCATCAAGTCTCCCCAGTGTCTGAGCGGGAAGGGGCTTTATTGATCAGAGAGTTCATGTTAACATGATTTTACTTACAAAGTGTTCCTGGTCCAAATGTCAAGGTCATGAAGCAATTCCATCTGCAGACACTGAACTCACCCAAGAACATCGTGTGCCCAGCTGTCATAAACATATGTCACACGTATATTCAGGCCACATGTGATTACATCAGACCAACATATTGGTCATCATATGTTCATGCCCAGAGCATGCAGGAAGGCGAAGTTTGATCATGATGCTGTGAGTGCATCCCTAGGCCATGCGGGAATAGTCTATGAACATGTAATGTCATGCTTAAGTGTGAAGTGCCCATGTGCAGGATATAGAAAGAGCTCTGTGCTCACACTAGGTCCTCATGGCACATGAAATGTGTGTTCAGTATCCAGGACCCACAGAAGTTATGCGCATACGACACAAGAACGTCAGGGATGTGCTCAAATGCCTGGGATTTTAATGAAGTCCCTAAAAGAAGGCTGTGGGGTGGGGGTGGGGTGTCCAGTTCTGAATCTGCAGGAACGGCTCTGGGCCCTGGAGACTCACTTCACCAATGGAACACTGGCCGCCGAGGATGGCCTGTCCTTCTCTTTGCTCCAGTCAATGCCCATCCCACACCTCCCTGGGGGCACATTGGGGCTGCAGGTCCTGCATGCCCAGATCACCCAGGTCCGCACCAGGCAGGAGCATCTGCTACGGAAGGTGGACAACTTCACTCGGAGCCCAGGTTTGGCCCCCTCCCCTCTGCACCAGGACTCCCCAGGGGATAGAAAGGAGGGGCTGCTGGTTCATGGGAAAGGGGATCCTTGGACTGGAATCCGAACCCTCTTCCACAGTGAGGAGAACATTCCAGAACCTTGGGGCCCAAGGAAATGGGTGAGAGCCATATGGAGTAAGCATGAGATGGCTCTATAATGTTTGGGAGGATGGGTAAAACAGAGCTTGGAGCAAGTCCCAGGACCACTCCCATGTAGCCAACTAATACAGGCCCATGGCTGGAGAGAGAGTAACGGCCGGCACCAAGAGGTCTGGGCCACGTGGGGACCTCGGAGGGACAGAGCAGTGGGCTTGCTGGGGAAGTGTGATGGCTTGGAAGATAGGGCCCAGGGCAGAAGAAAATGGAGCCCAAAGTGGAGATGCCAGGAGTCCCCCTCCCCTCGGTTTTCTCGGGGCCTGAGACTGGGCCACGTGAGGTGGTCCAACCACTACACCCACCACTCTCTTAGGCTGTGCCGGAACAGGAGAGCTGATTTGGGCAAAAGCAGCTGCTAGGTGTGTCCTCACTATTGCATGGCGCTCCAGCCCCGTGTCTGGGGAGAGCTGGGGCTTAAGGGGTGATCCCATGGCCGCCGTTTTGTGCCCATGGGAGCATTTGCTGAATGGGCACAGGGTCCAGGTGGGAGAATCCCCCAGAGGCTGCGGTCTTCCCAGTGAGCACAAATGAAGGCTGAGCCAGGATGCAGGGACAGGAGACAGCTGTGGCAGATGGGCAGAGTCCAGGCTCAGATGTTCAGATGCTCAGACACAAGGACCATCACTCCCTTCCTTAAGATATGGTGGAGCTGGTTGTGATCAGTACGAGGGGCCCTGCCATTAACCTGAGGCTCTTCCTGAAGAGGTTTGGCTCCCAAGTCTTCTGACAATATAGGGTAGACTCCGGGGGTCTCAACCTTCTTTCCCCACTTCTGCAGCTCCCAGGGATCTACAGCTCCCCGGTGCAGACCATTAGCTGCAACAAAACATCTGGCTTTTTCTAAAAGCTCATTCCTGGAAAATACCCAGGTGTTTGGCTCCTGTTGTCCAAATCCCCCATCTGCCTGAAGCCCTTGCTCCTCAGCCTGGAGGGCAGAGGCTCCTGACTTAGAGCTGGGTGCCCTGGGTGCATGCCCTCACAGCCCAGCCTACAACCCTCTCTCCTCCCCTTGCAGAGCTGTTCCGGGTCAAAGGGGAACGAGGAGCTCCAGGTACGTTAATTTCCCCTCTGGCCCATACCTCCTGCTCACCAAGGCCTTTCCCCACGGGCTCCTGGGCTGATACCTTTCTGGGCCCTGACCCCAGCTTACCTTCCATGGGCCCCCACAGCTCCCCACAAACTCACTGGTCCTCCATTGGGTCGGCTCTCTCTTCCCTGACCTCGTCTGAAGTGGGAAATAGCTTCCCCATCCACCCCACCCCACCAAATCTAAGCCGCCTTCCACGGCCAGCCCAAGTGCATCGCCCTCAGGTGCCCTCTCCCCTGGTACCCCAGCTGCAAGTGCAGGATCCCCCTCTGTCTCCCGTAAGCACTGTTTCCAGATGCCTGTTACCCAACACCAAACTTGTCCCCCCATCTGACTACGATCATTTCCAGGGGTGCACGGCTTACGTCTCCTAGAGCACATAACAGGAGGGGCAGCCTCTGGGACCTGAGTTCTAATCCTAGCTCTGCCGCTTCCTGGCTGTGTGACTTTGGGCCAGTGACGTCACTTTTCTGGAACCTCAGCCACTCAGCTGTGTAAAAACTAACAGAGATCATTTTACTCACCTCCCGGGGTGGCTATAAGACACAAGTGAAGCAATGTGCAAAAAAATGTCCAATAGCAAGTGCTTTCTGAGGAAAACACATGTGCCTTTGTTGCTTTCTCTTTCTACCTGAACACACGCAGTATTAGCTGCACGCATGTGCACACATGTACACACACTTCCCCCCACCCCTACTCCATTTTATCACCAGAGCCGTTGGAATGCCACCTTGAAAATCATTCTACGTGGCGTTCTTGGGACAGAACCCTTTAGCCTCATAATTTTTTAAGTTTGGCCCAGACCACGCTGCTGGTCGTCAAGAGTTTCGAGTCAGCCTTGCATGGTGACACGAGAATCTGTTTGCATCCCCAGCACTCCTGGGGACAGACCCTGGCTCTCTCTGGAGCCAGGTGGCTTTGAGCAAGTCACTTAACACTTCTGAGCTCAGTGTCCTCCCCTGTGAGGTGGGGATAAGGATAGGACCTCCTGGGATTGGTGTGGGGATAAAACGATGAATGTAAAAATGTGTAGTCCGGTGCCCGGCTCAGAATATGTATTTGCTTTGTTATTTTGTCGGGAAGATTAAAGGAGCTAATGCTTGGGCAGCCCCAGCGGGATGGATGTTGACTCCTCCCCTCTAAGGAGATGCTGACTCTAAGGAGTCAGGGCTTACACCTCTTCAGATTCCTGTGTTGAAAATCTAACCCCCAAGGGGATTGTATTAGGAGGTGGGGTCTTTGGGAGGTGATTTGGCCATGAGAGCAGGGCCCTCTTGAATGGGATTAGTGCCCTTATAAAAGAAACTCCAATGAGCTCCCTCACCCCCCTTCCACCGCGTGAGGACACGGCAAGAAGTTCAGAAGAACCTGACCACACTAGCAGTCGAATCTTGGACATCCAGCCTCCAGAACTGTGAGAAATACATTTCTGTTGTTTATAAGCCACCTGCTCTGCAGTGTTCTGTTACAGCAGCCCGAATGGACTAGGACAGGACGAGGAGCCCTGTCCTGCCCTCCTGGTGTGTTGGGAGTCTTGAGTCTGCAAAGCAGCCCATGGGAAGGGACAGAACTATATGTGAGTGACAGCAAAAATAGGTGCCACGTGTCCAGAGCTGGCCACCAGGACTGTCCTGTGGAGCTGGTGTATTGCTGAGCACCTTCATGCTCCGTTTTACTGATGAGGAAACTGAAGCTCAAAAGGAAGAAGTAACTTGCACCAGGTCACCCAGGGGAAAGGGTGGTGCTGCTCCTCGAACCCAGGTCCGTCTGACGCACCTCCCTCAGAACACGTCACCTGCATCACTGCAGTTCACCTGTTACGCCATGAGCTTCTTGGAGGAAGGAGCTCTGCCTTCTCTTTCTTTCCTTCCTTCCACATGGTTTGGCTCATTCTTGGGGCTCAGTGGCAGTGTGTTGAATAAATAACAGTGTGATAAGCAGCCTTGTCACCCCACCTTGTGGGTTGGCTGCTGGGTGTCTCTGTTCCTCAGCTTTAGGTCTTCCAGGTCAAAGGGGACCCAGGGCAGGCCGGGCATCGCATCCCAGGTCTGCCAAGGCCACCGGCTGAGAAAGGGGGCCGAGGGGACCGAGGTGTGCCGTGGAGCCATGAACACTGACCCCTGTCTACCAGCCCCGTAATTGTTTTTGCCCTCGTTGTGCAGGCTTCATTCTGAATCCCTTTTCCTTTCCATGCCCCCCAGGACTCCAAGGCCCGCCTGGAATCAAGGGAGACGCAGGTGGGCAGGGGCTGGGTGTGTGCACAGGGAGAGGGTCCGGAAGCAGGGGCCTCAGCAATTTTATACCCTATGCCTAAGGGACTCGCCTTTTCTTTCCTTTCTCTCTGTCTCTCTCTTCTTCTTGTTCTGCAGAGTGAAATGTTGTCACTGTTAGTGTGTGTGTGGGGGGGGGGGGGGTGACACAGAGAGAAGCCCCTCCCTTCATGCTGGGCATCCTGTCCTTCTGTGGGGCTCTAGAACATCAGCTGACTGAGGAGCTGAGACTAGTTCTTTCCTTCCTCGCAGGCCTCCAAGGACCCAACGGTGCTCCAGGGAAACAGGGAGCCCCTGGTAACGTGTGTCTCCTCTGCTTGGGCTCAGCGGTGCCTTGGCCGAGGTGCTGAGCCAGTCGCCCCGCTACCCCCTCCCCACAGCCCCACCCGCAGCCCCAGAGGGTTGGTGCCCTCCCCCAGTCCTCTGCCCTGGAGTCTTACTGTGCCTCATCGAGACACCCCTAGATGACCTCACCTTCCCCAGACTTCCTCTGGAGGCCCCTTTCTCTTCTCCCCAAATGCCCCCTGCCCCATTGCCTAGGAGCCTATCCCAGGAGGATGGCAGGAGCCCACCTCGTTGGCCATTCTCTACCCAGGCACCCCAGGACAGCAGGGAGAGAAGGGGAGCAAAGGCGATGGGGGTCTTGTTGGCCCGAAAGGGGAACCTGGAGCTAAGGGCAACAAAGGAGACTTGGGTCTCCCAGGTAAGGGCCCTATGGGGGTGTCAGTGCTGGTGGGGGGGCCTGCGGGCTGGGTCCTGTCCCTGTGGAAGCGTGTCTGTTCTGTCCCATGGAGGACAAAGTGGACAAAGCTGGGCTCTGCCTGCCAGCCTCCCGGGAACACACACGAGGTCTTTTCTGTCCAGGTGAGTAGAAACCAGGAACGCGAAAGCTGAGAGCAGTGTGTGTTGGGGGGGGGGGGGGACAAAACCTCATGCCAGGCACGACCTGTGACAAGTGGGGACACAGGCCATGCTAGGAGCTCCGAGGAGAGGAAGGCGAGGGACAGCGGTGGGACCTGAGGTGGGCACAGGGGAGGAGGGGAGACTGGCTGGCAGGGAGGGAAAAGGGGTTCATCCCAGAAGCAGGTGCTACCTCAGAACTATTTGGGGCACTTGTTCAAAGTCCAAGAGTCTGTGTTTCAAAGGCCTGGATGATTTGATGCCGACAGTCTAGACGCTCTGAGAAGCGCAGCCCTGGGGGCTCTGGCCATGACTGAGCACCTTCCTGCCCCTTGTCCTTGGCCTCTTGAGGCCCCCTTGGGGGGTTCGGGGCGTAGTAGGGAGAGTGAGGCCTGTGCAGCTAGTGGGCTTGTTTTGTTTTGTTTGAAGATTTATTTATTTTAGAGAGAGAGAGCGCGTGCATGCACGTGGGTGGGGGAGGGAAGGAGTGAGAGAGACTCAAACAGACTCCCCGCTGAGCACGGAGCCAGATGCTGGATCCCACAACCTGAGATCCGGACCTGAGCGGAAACCAAGAGTTGGACGCTCAACCACATGCGCCACCCAGGCGCCCCAGCTACTGGGCTTATTTGCCATCCCTGCTCTGCACCTGTTCATTCACTTGCATCTCTAGGCACATTTTTAACCAGTTGAGATTTAGTTTCTTCATTTCAGAAAAGAATGGCGATGAAAATAATAATAATTAAATTATGCATACCTTGTAGGACAGTTACAGGGCTAGAGATCATGTTTTCAAACTATCTGCCACATGGTTCAACACTAAACTAATAGCCATTAGAATTAGCAGTACTAGCGATCCTTTCAGGTAGAAAGGGAAGGACTTCAGTTCTAAGATCAGACACACCTGGGTCCTAATACGGCTCACTAGCTGTGCTACCTGAGGCAAATGACTCGACCTCTCCGACCCTAATTTACTCACCTATAAAAGCGGGATAATAAGAGCAACTTCTAATAGGGATCAGTTACAACAGGAATATAAGACATAAGGTGGTGGCGCTGTACCTGCAAATGGGAATATTTACATTGTAAGAGACTAGGGTGCTTGTCTTCAGGAAGAGGGCACTTACAAGGATGTGTCAGTCTTGCTCAAACATTAGAAAGGCACTTGTGGAAGAGAAAACAGACTCACTCTGGGTGCCCAGCAATAGAAGGAGGAGCGATGATCAAGGGTTTCATGAGAGCCAATTGTGCCGAGGTAAGGGAGGAGGAAGGCATTAAGACTTAAGGCTGCCCAGGGATGAACCGGGCAGGCATGCGCGGGGCTCAGGGGCAGCTGCCGCGGGGGCGGGCCAGGGGAGGGGCTGCAGAATTCTTGGCGGGACTGAGCGAAACCTTTGCACCAAGCAGATGGTTAGACAGTTGACCTCTGAGGGTGCTTCCAAAGGCGGCCCGCCACAGTTCTCTGCAACAGGAAAGGGGGCCCTAGACTTTCTCAAGGTGGCCCTGCCAGCCCCGGGGAAGGGGGGGATGACAGCCGGCACTCTGCCCGCGGAGTCTGTGCCCTCCTGTTTCCCATCCCACACTCACCCACCGCCACAAACGCATGGTGACTTTGCGCCAGGGCATGGCACGCACACTCAGAGGTGGACTCGGGCCTGGAAACGCTGTGGCCACCCCTCCTCTTCCCAAATGTCCTCTCCCAAGATCACAAGATCTCTTTCACTCCGCTCTGGTGGTACCGAGGTTTGGTGCTCTTTGTCCCAGCGGATGGGTAATTCCCCTGGTACAGATCCAGGGGACACGTCTGTTTGCCTCACTTCACCTGTAGAGGTGATGGGAAGGTTCGGACATGAGGCGCAGCTGGGGTTCTTCCGTGGGTGGGTGCCAGACCCTGGTTGTTTCACCCAGAACGCCCGGCTTCCCAGGGCTGTCCCCTTTGATGGAAACATGGCAGTTATGGCCACACATAGCCACACACAGATTCCGGCCCAGACCACGCTCCAGAATCCTCCTACAGCCAAGCAATTCCTGTAACGTGATGGTTCCGGTCGGCCCGGAACAATCGGGCCCACCAACCAATTCCTCCAGGGAAGTAATTCCTAGTCCCTTCTAACAAATGCCATTTGTCCCTTCTGCCAAAACCGACACACTCAATGACCAAGAACTGCCTTCATTGGGGCTTGCCCCTGAGGCTTTAAGAGATCTCAACTGTAACCAAGTTCTCTCTGGTTATTTTGTTTCCCATCAAGGAATAATCATCCTTCAAGTATCTAAACCAGGAAGAATCTACGTCCTAAGCCTTGCCCCTAACATCACCCCAGCTTAGACCCAGAAAGCTCTGCATGACCCGTGATTCTTTCCCTCTGCTTCAGACCCTTCTGTCTCCTTTCTTGATTCACTGGAGAGAAGGCTGGTATCCCTCTGAGTCCTCCCCTTCTCTATCAAGAAAATAATGGAATGGAGCCTTTTAACCAAATTCCATCACGCTAAGCCTGTCCCAGGGCAGAGGGGGCTGCTCGGGGTGGGGCTTCGACTGGCAGGGCTAGCAGAGGCGTGCAGCTGGGTCCGAAACCAAACCCATGGATTGGGAAGGGGTTGCCAGCCCCCTGCTCTCAGGAGCCTCCCTCAATTGATATGCACCAAGCCGTGGCAGAAAGGAGGAGGGAGCAGTGAAGGACCGAGGTGAGGACAGGCTGGGACGAGCCTCGAATGCAGATGACAAGTGGAAAATTTGAAACCTCGGGCACCCGGAGAGGCTGTGGCTGAAGCACTGGCAGGAATCGGAGCTGCGGCAATGTTCCTCTCCCCACCCGTACCTTTGAGTCTCTATTCTCAGCATCTGGGATCGACTTTCTGGAATATTCAGATTTCGGTTTGGGAGGCTTGAAAAATAATTCCCCAAACGCAGACACGAAAATGAGCCAGGCAGCCCTGGCTAAGCTTAGCCAGGGCTGTGGTCCCTCCCAAGGGGACCGGCGTGCTGACCAGGGTCCTGAGAGCCTGGCTTCCCAGGCCTGCCCATCAGCCAAGCCAGGTGACCTTGACCATTTTTCACAAGTTCACATCTTGTCTCTGGGGCAAGGTGGTGTGCTCCTTGAGGGCAGCTATTGGATCTTCCACTTCTGGGCTCCAGGTCGGAGGAGCTCAAGGAGTTTGAGTTTGGAATTTGGGTGAGACAAGTGTCAGTGGGATCTGGCAGCTGGGTTTGCCCTTCTCCTACGCCTGACCACGACTCCTTGATTTTTCAGGAAGCAAAGGGGACATGGGCATGAAAGGAGACACAGGGGTCATGGGTCCCCCCGGAGCCCAGGGCAGTAAGGGTGACTCAGGGAAGCCAGGCCCCCCAGGTAAGAGGCTGTCCATTGGCCTGTAAGTATTCCCTTTCCCCCCTGGCAGACTGAGCTATAAGGGAACAAAATCCCTAAAAGTCCTTCTTCATTTCAGGTGTGGCTGGATCTCCTGGAATGAAAGGAGATCAAGGTAAGAACTCTGGGAATCCAGGTATCATTCGAGCTGCCACTGTCCCTGGACAAAGTCAAGTCCAGGGCATGTCTTTTATTTCACTGTAGTGTTACCCCAGAGCCCATGGGGTCTCTTAAAACCCAGCCATGCCCGAGAGGAAGGGGCTTGATTGGCATTCCGTCTTAGAGCTTCGCCGCACTCTGCCCTCCAGGGGTGTGGAGCACACGTTCACAACCCAGGGTGCCTGGTGGGTCCCTAAGCCCCAGACACTGCAGAGCCATGGCTGAGATGAACAGATTGCTCAGGCTGTAACTTTTCTCCTGCTGACTGGGCTCGTTCGCGGCTTCTAGAGGGAGATGATTAAAGCTGCCCAGGGAACACATAAGGTGGTAGGAGGTACACGTGTCACTGCTGAGAAGAGAGGTGTGCTGGGGCAGGGGGCAGCCAGGCTCTCTGGTGACCGAAGCCAACCTTGCAGTTGTCACTTGCAGGACAACCTGGAGCGAAGGGTCTTCCCGGCTTTCCGGGCGCGGCGGGATCTGCAGGGGCCAAGGGGGAGCCTGGCAGCGCTGGCTCCCCGGGACTAGCAGGTGAGGTCCTTGGTGCTGTGGTGGGCGCGGGGAGTGATGTCTGAAGATCCACAGAGCCCAGCCCTCATACCATCTGGGCATCTGTTGTATAGGACCAGCAGGGAGACCCGGGAGTCCCGGAGCCAACGGCGTGAAAGGAAGCAAGGGGGACCCAGGTAACAGAGGGTGTGGGTAGGGGGTGGGTGGGATGCTGGGTGCCAGGAATGGACAGGGAGGAGGACTGCTTCCCAGTGCTCCCACCAGAAGGAGGCAGAGGGTCTCCTGTGCTCTGGCCCCGGAAACCCCTGGATTAAGGAAGACACTTTCTTTTGCCAGGGCCCTTTGAACTCAAAGCCCTAGGGCTGTCCTCTCTCTGCCCAGGGTCCTTGAAGGGCCCCTATGCCATGACCAAACCTCCACCATTAAAGAGAAGGGAAGGGCAGCTGACCCACATCGTCTCCTGGCCTGCCTTCCAACTGTGTGCATTCTCTCCAGTTAACCTGCAATGGGACCCCAAGGGTCAGGGCTCTGGATCTGGGGGGAGGGGGGGGGTCAAGAAACCCTCTCTTGTACATTCTTCCAAAGGGGCTCAGGCTGGGAGGAGTGACCCACAGTAACCAAACTCACAGTGACTACTGTATAAACCTTCATGTCAACTTGGTCTACATTATAAACCATTGTGCCAACTTAGTCTAGATTATAAACCAATGTGGTCTACTTTATAAACCTCTACACCAATTTTGTCTAGTCACTAAGTAGGTCTGAGCAATGGTTTAGAAAGTCTGGGCCACTGTGTTGGGTGCTGGGGCACCGTGATGCCGAATACCTGCTTCCTACCCTCACACCTACAGGTCGGTGCAGGAGACAGGTAGACAGACCGTTGCCAGGAACATTCTGTCGTGGGCTTTTGCATGGAGAAGTGCCGAACACCCTTTAGAAAGCCAAGTGCAGCCTAGAGGTGTTGTAACAGGGCAAGGTCGAGAGAGCGGGCTATGCAGCTGCCTAGGATGGCGTGGACAGTCTGGCACAGCCCCTCGTCTGCCAGAGCAGAAGGTCATGCTGTGTTAGACAGCCTGATGGCCTCACGCGGAGCTGTGTGCAGACTCCCACCAGGGGCAGGTCCTCTCAGGGCTCATCGATCAAGCAGTTGACTGATGGATGGATTGATTCTTTAAACAAATGTGACTTAACTCAGCTAAATGCTTTAGTTTCACCGTGTCCCCTGTCTGGTAGGGGTGGCAAAAGGCAGAGCAGTGTAGGAGTGATGTAAGAGCTTGAGCTGAGTCTTGTGGAATGAGTGGAGCCTGGCCATGGGGA
Source organism: Mirounga angustirostris (assembly GCF_029215605.1). Classification (NCBI taxonomy): domain Eukaryota; kingdom Metazoa; phylum Chordata; class Mammalia; order Carnivora; family Phocidae; genus Mirounga; species Mirounga angustirostris. The sequence continues at coordinate 95,333,856 of NW_026991711.1, read as the reverse complement.
GGAGGGGAAAGGAAATCTAGAGAGAAGGAATAGAGCAGGCGAAGTCATGGAGGAATGAGGCAGAGCTCTGTAGGCTGCTGTTCCCGGCATCTGGGGTTGGGATGTGAGAGAGGGTCAGGAGCTCTGGCCAGAGGGGTGGGTGGGGGCCACCTCCTGGCTGGCTCTGGATTCTGGGCCTTCAACCACTGGGGTTTTCCTGAAGATAATCGAGAGCTTTGGCACAGGCCGTTCTAATACCCGTTGTCCTTCTAGCCCATCCAGCCTCGGAGCTGATTTCTTTTTCACGGGCTGTGTGTCAGCGTGAGCTGGGGATCTGCTACCTGATGTCATGTAGATACCACCTGAAGGCACCCAGCAAGGTGTCACGTTCTGGGTGTTGTGGTCAGATGTCCCTGCCTTGTTGGCTGCCTCTTCCTGATCTTAAATATTTTCACCTTCTTTGGTCCCAGAGCTTAGGGGGTCTGACTCTAGGGCCTGAGGCTGCCCTACCCCTGAGTTTTCTGCTTGGCTTCATAGTGATGACAGCTTTCATCCCTCAGTTATAAATAATGAGTCTCTCTCCCCAACCTCCACCGCCCCCCCAATTGCCAGACTAATGGTTCTTAACTAAGCAAGGGTATCAGGGGTAAAACATGATTTTACCCACAAGGGACACTGTGCCCACTCCCCAGGCCCCCAGCCTGTGTCTCCCACTGTCTGAAGGTAGGAGATTTTGCCCTGTACTCCATATCCTGGGAGGGCTTGCAGAAGAAGAGCAGCTCCTGATAATGAGCATTTCCATGACAAGCCGGTGGGATAAGCACTCTCATTAGCGCTATGTCACAGTGACTTGCCCACACTTGAGGAGCCAGGAGGAGGCACAGCCAGAACTGGAATCCTAGCATGGCCGACCCAAAGCCTGGGGCCTTGTCCGTTACACTCTGTCATGCTGTCTTCCTCCCCAGGCAGCCTGAAAGTACCCCCTACCCCATCAGGCATTCTGATGAGCGACACCTTCTCTCTCCATCCCAGGTCAGGAAGGATTAGAGCTGAGGCTACAGCAGGTTCTTCCATTCCGAGAAGGAAACCTGATGTGTTCAGGCCCTGTTATGGCCCACCTCCCTTATAGCACAGAGAACTTTGGCCCAAAGCCTGGGGATCGTTTTAACCCCATTATCAAGTTCCCATACATTTGTTGAGCACCTTTTTGGGCATCTCCATCAATCAGGCCGAGAGGTAAATGCCAACCAGGCAAATTCTAAGCATTAGTCCTTAATTCCGCCTACCCAAGTAAACATGGGGATTACGTTTTCAATTTGGAGCATGTGATGATTACAACTTACGTAAAATTGCATAGGTTTCCCACACAAATCCAAATGCTCATCTCCATCTAGTAGCTAATGGTCCCATCTCAAGAGGGAAGTCCCACAGGTCCATAATCTGGCCGCACATAGGCCGGTCTATATATCATCCCGAAGGCAGAGGTTAAGGAACTCTTGGAGAGGTTAGATTTCTCAAGTGGGAAAAGGAAGGATGGGTGGTGGTCATGGAAGATAACGCACACTTTTCCATGTCAGGACATTGGTATTCCCCCCAACTAGAGGTAGTATGGTGTTTGTCCAGTTTTGATTATATCAAGCCAGTTTTTCAAACCAGTTTCCTATTTTGTAAATAAAATCGTTAATCTCTCACAAGAATATCTAGCCTCCCTGGATGAAAACAGAGAAATTATAGTGCCTTGGCTTGACCTAGGTTAACAGCCAGATCCCATTATCGTGCATTAATTATTAAAAAAAAAGAAGTCTGTTTATGATTAACAATGCCTTTGGGCCAGGCACTATGCTTGGGATTTACTCCTATGATCTTAGCTCATCTGCCTGAGCCCCTGAGTTTCATCACCCCTACCTTACAGCCGAGGGAGCAAGCACTCCCCAAGGGTGAACAATCTCCTCGGGGTCTCACAGTTAATATACTCTGAATCTCAATCCCAAAGTCAGATCCCAAAGTTGTGCTTTTCCAGATTGTGTTGCATAAAATAACATAGAGTGTAGGACTCTAGAGAAGTCCAAATCGCCTGCACCTCCCATTCCATAGTAGATGGGTAAATCCTGGCTCAGTCACCAAAAATCCTCCTGTTGTAAACGGTCATTTACCATACCCCAACCCATTCGGGTGGAATGTTTCCCCGTGTTGACACCTCTTGAGAGAAAGCAGCCATCTCAGATTGAAGATGGTGAAGAGGAAATTCTTTTGGTCTGTCGGGAAGACAAACCGCAACATATCACGTAGGGCATTATCACTCAGCAGAACTTTCTCCGGAGGTCATTTCCTTTACCATTCACGAAGCAGCATTTTACCACCCCCCAAAACTTAGTTTTTTCTAACCTTTGATCTTTCAAAGGATTTCAAAATTATCTGATTTGGGGGAAAAGATTGCAAAGTACAAAAAAAAACCCCACAAAAATTAATTTTAGCTCTGAATCCCTTAGCCATTTCAAAGTTTGTTGGGCTTTGATTTTCCTCTTGAGACAAAGCCAAAATGCAAATAACCTGAAATCCATTTTCTCATCTGTATTGGAAGATATTTTATTGTGAAGGTAAGCAACAAAGAGTAATTCGTAATAGCAATTAAGCCCTATATTGTGAATATAATTTCTCAGTTCATTCCAGTCCCCATATCGAAGTACTGAGTTAGTCCCAGAATTTATTAAATTTTACCAACTCACATTTCTAACTTGTCGCTTATAAAACCTGTCCTCATTTTCCTCTAAATCTCTCAGGGGTATCTGCAAAAGTCTACACGCATCCCAGTTTTGGTCCCCAACCCGCCATCCTACTTCTGCTACATAACTCAGTCTGTCAGTTATTAAACACATCCTCACTCTGTCAGGCTGCACTTAGCCTGTATGTCAAGATGCTACTTAAGGAGTTTCCTAATGTGCCAGAAATTTCTACATTAAATCAGAGCTGGAAGATCTGCTCCCCAACTTGACCCAGGCCTCTGGGTTTCCTCCTCTGTGGAATGTGAGGAATAGTCTAGAATATATATCCAGGTCCCTGCTAGCTTGACAACACTCTGGGTTTGAAATTGGCAATTTCCCCTCAGAGCAGGAACATTCTAAGATTTTAGGCAAAAGACCAGCTGAACACTAAACAATAAGGAGATGTTTGCTTTCTAATGAAACGATTTTCTTGGGGGAGAAAATCATTTCTCTAAATAAACACCTTGCAAATAAATATTTTGGGTCCCCTCAGCTTGATACGTGTGTGATACCCAGAAAAACTCAGTTAGCTGTGGTTTAAAGGAGAGACCAGCATTTGTTTGCCTCAGAGACAGGAAGGCTGCTCAAAGGTGAGCTGGGAAGTGGTTGTTAATGCATCAGTGAGGTTTGTTTAGGGCAGTGTTACTCAAAATGTGGTCCTCGGACCAGCAGCATCACCACAACCTGGGAACCTGTTAGAAATGCAGCATCTCAGATCCACTGACTCAGCATCTCTGGGGTGGAGCCTGAAAAGCCAAGCTTGTTTCCCGAGCCCGGTACAGGCAATTCTGATGCACCCCTAGTTCGACTACTCATTTAGGGGAAAGGGATGGCCCAGGGTAGTCTGCGAGTGTCTTTGGAACCAGGTGGACAGCCTGAGTGGGAACTCCAGGAAGGTGGGAGCTGCCGTGCTAACGGGCCCAAGGAGCAGCAGCACCCAGTGGGAGACCAAACGTGGGTTACAGCCCAACTGCCCCACTCCCTCCCTGTGTGACCTTGGATAAATCACCTAGCATCTGTGACTGTGGACTTCCTCCTTGTCTGTATAAAGGAAAATGGCACGACCTGCAGGGCAGCTGAAAGGTGGAATGAGGGTGTGTATAAAGCTCCTAGCAGCGGGCCTGGCTCAGCAGATGCTGAGTCCCCGGGAGGGGAGGACCTGGGGAGGAGGCTGTGAAAATGAGGTGGGGGTGGGGGTCAGGCCATGGGGACCACGGACCTAGGAATAGGGGAGTCCCTATGATTCCTGTCTGTACAGGGTGTGCTTGTCATTTGGTGCTTTGGGGACAGCTGGAGATGGGCACTTCTTTGGGAGGGGACAATAAAGGGAGGTCACGGGGCCTGGGGCCCCTGCACCTTGCTTCCAGGGACAGACTCTCAAGGTAGAGGTTTCTGCAATATGGCAGTCTCTAGGCCACAGAGGGCCAAGGGTCAAGGTATGGCTGGTTTTTCTATTTACTAACAGCCAAAGGCAGATTTCTGAGTGTGGCTTCTCCTCTCTGATCTTGACACATGCAATTCAGATGCTGATGAGCAGAGGAAATTTGTGCTGCCTTAGCTGGGTCACCTCAGGTCCCCGGGGAAACAATTAGGGGGCTTGTTGGGCAGCGAGCCTGGAGCTCATCTGGGCCAGGGTCTGAGGTGCTCCCCCCAGAGGGGAGACAGACACACGCCAACAGGGTCCGTGGGGTCTCTGTGGCAGCACTTACTGAGCACGGGCCAGACACGAGGCTCAGCCCATGACACAGGCGACTTCATTTCAGTCTCAAGACCACCCCTGAGGCAGCCAGGAGACTCAGAGCAGGAAAGTGAGGCTCCCAGAGGGCAGCACCTTGCTCAAGGTCACAGAGGCAGATGCCAGCCCGGGCCGGCTAACTCTGGCCGCTTTGCTGCCTCAGGGGGAAGTATGCCATCCACGGGCAAGGCCAGAGAAGGCTTCGCGGTGAGGTGACATCTGACATCTTAGCAGGTTTTACAGGCTTGATCTGAGTTCTCCAGGGGATGGAAAGGGTGAGGCATTCTAAAAAGAGGGACCGGAGCAGGTGCAAATGTCCTGCGGTGGGCCGGGGCCTGCCTGCCAGGGTCTGACGTCTGAGTTTCCCTCAGCTCTTTTTTTTTTTTTTAAGATTTTATTTATTTGAGAGAGAGAATGAGATAGAGAGAGAGAGCATGAGAAGGGGGAGGGTCGGAGGGAGAAGCAGACTCCCTGCTGAGCAGGGAGCCCGATGCGGGACTCGATCCCAGGACTCCAGGATCATGACCTGAGCCGAAGGCAGTCGCTTAACCGACTGAGCCACCCAGGCGCCCTCCCTCAGCTCTTGGAAGAGGCTCGCTGAGCCTCAGTTCTGTCCCATCCCTCACATGAGGGGCTGAACTAGTTGCCCTCTCAGATCCTTCCAGTGTGTCCTGCTTTTCCGGTGCCAAGGTCTAGCAGTAGCAGCTCTGAGCTCCTGGGGCTTCTGACCCAACCACACGAATCCTTAGCCACATTAGGGCCACAATGAAATGAACCAACAAATGCTATGGAGCAGCTGCTGTGGGTGAGGGCCCCCAACACCACTGGCGGCCAAGGAGTCCCCTCCACAGCCTTCTAGAAATAAAGATGACTTTATTTTCAAAATATCTCTCACTTCTTTTCCAATAAAATGCAGGCAGGAAGGAATGGGATTGGATTTATACACTGAGTCAGGCTACCATCGGACAAAGACGGCCAGCCAGTAAATCCAGAGTCCGTCTGTCTGTCTAACTCTGACTTTCATCCACTACCTTTCTACTTCACCCCAACACGTGTCCCCATTTATCTGCGGTCTGTCTCCTTTTATGCTCTGCTAAGGAGGCTTTAAACAATCGTGGAGAACCAATGTATCTTTCCGTCTGCATTAATCAGACAAAAGGTAGAGGTTGTCTAAGATTAAAAGTGTCTAATATCTAAGTTTTATTATCCCCCCCACCTTTTGTATTTCGATCTTAGGACTTCAAGGACAGAAAGGAACAAAAGGAGAATCAGGAGTTCCAGGTAAAGGGCTGGCTTCATTTACATTTCTCAGAATGATGTCTGGAAAGCCTCGTGCTCGGAGGGCAGGTCTTGTTGACTTTGAACGTGCTGCTGTCACCTTCCCCCAAAGCGGCCGGGGCCCAAGCCTGTTTGTGGCTAGGACTCCTGTCCTCTGTCCCTCAAGCCTCAGATTCTTCCCCTGGAAAACCTGGAGAGGGACAGAACTCAGGGCCCTGAGGCAGGGGAGAGAGGGGCTGAGCTGAGGGTGGAGAAGGGGGAAGAAGGGGCTGGAGAGCTGGTGGTCAGCTGGTGGCCTCAGGCCGTGCAGCCTCCGTGGAGCTGGGCAGTCTTCCTCTGCAGGCCCCAGGCTGCAAGGCCTCTATCTGCTTCCCCATGTCTGTGTTGGTCCATCTCCGTCTTCGTCAGTCCCCTGAAGCTTCTCCCGTCCTCCTCCTGCTGCTGGCCCCTGGCCTGTTACGATCACCTCAGTTTTCCAAGCCCCTGCCTGTGGTCCCTCCCTGAGTGCAGCACTTCCCACAGAGCAATTCTAGTCTTCTCCACAGCCCCGCCCTGATGCGTGCCGACGCGAAACTTCTCAGACACATTTCTTGAACTGTCTTTCTTCCTCCTGAGTTGGATATTTGGTTCCTATTTGAACTTACTAAAGGAGATCTCGGAAGCCTAGAAACATTCTAGCAAGTTCTCCCAGAATGGCCAGAACTTCCACACAATTAGGTGGTCTGATGAGGACCGACAACCTCTGGAATCAGCCGTTTTGACCTGTGTAGCACTCATGTGAGAGTCAGTGCAGAGATCACAGCAATACCTGGCCCCCCCGCCCTCACCACCTCTCCTAGGTGGGCCAAAATCACAGGCTGAACATCCAAACAGCCCATTCATGGGGGCGGGGAACGTGCTTGTCAAGACAACCCAGTCATTAAAGCCCAAGGTCCTTGGTCTCCCTTGGAAAGCAGAGCGGAACATCTGAGGGAAGCGGTCTCTCTCCTCTCCAGGTCCTGCGGGCATGAAGGGAGAAATGGGAAACCAGGGCCTGGTAGGCCCCCAGGGTCCACCGGGACTGAAAGGCCAAAAGGGAGAGCAGGGAGCGAAAGGTAAGGCCTCAATCTGTGATTTGTGGGTTCTGAGGAGAGGCCCTGTTGTAAGGGGTTTGGGAGTTTTCAGAACCAGAGGTGTAGAGGTTTATTGGCTCCCTGGACAAGTTCCGTGCTGGGCTTGCCCTCAGCCCTGAGCACACGGAAGTGAGTGAGGCACAGCCTGGGCACCCAGAGGGGCAGACACGCGAATGTGTGCTTGCACGATACCCGGCCACACCCTGGCCCCCAGAGCTTTCCACAAAGGAGATGCATCCCACTGTCTGTCTCTTACCTGTTCAATGCTCCTCACTAAGCTAACTTAAATCCTTCCTGCTGTAGGGCAAGCCTAGTTCATCTTGCTCAACCAGTGGTGCTCATGGTACATCTAGTCCCCAGGATGCCAGGTCACTGGCAAAGCTGGAGGAGAGAATCTGCCCTCCCCACCCACACCCTCGTCCCTGCTGCTAGCAAAGAAGGGTGAAGGGGTCCTGGCTTGGTTTCCTTTATATTGTGTGTGTTCTTTTTTTTTTTTTTTTTTTTGGCAGGATCTTCTGGAGCGCAGGGAATACGGGGAGAAAAAGGTAATTATTAATTATTATTAATTCTGTTCTCTTTAATTGGTGCCTTCGAGAGAACTCTGTACTTGAAAACTAGCTGTGGTAGAGGAGAGACCCTTGTTCTCAGAGAGATTCCTCATTTTGGGAAAAGCTAGCAGACTCATCCTTTGACTAAGCCTCCCCAGGACGACATAGAACCACAACACAACTGTTTAGCTCCCCTCCCCCACTTCCTTCACTTTCTCTCTTCTTCCCTCCCTCCCTCCCCTCCTTCCCTTTCTCCCTCCCTCCCTTCTTTCCTTCCTGCCATTTCCCCCTCAACGTTTCCTTTCCTTCTCGCCACAAGACAAGGCAAGATGCAGCCGGCTGGAGAGGCAGGACCAGCCGCAGGTGGATGGAGGCTGCTCGCCCGGTTGTGTTGGTGTCACATGCAGGATGTTCCCAGCTCTGGTGATGGCCAAGCAGGAGGATTCCCCCTGCCCCTGAATAACAGAACTTCCAACAATGAAAAGGCAGAGCCTGCATCCACACAAAGCCCGAGGCTGCTCTCTTCACCTCTCCCACGTATGTCTTTCACCCAGGTGAACCCGGACTCAGTTATCCGGTGCAGATGGTCAGGATTATCGGCACTAGGAACCGAGGCCGGGCTGAAGTTTACCATAACAATGTCTGGGGGACCATCTGTGATGATGACTGGGACAATTCAGATGCCACTGTCTTCTGCCGCATGCTGGGCTACTCCAGGGGAATAGCCCTTACCAATGTAACACCTGGTGAGTGGGTCCTCGGCCAGGAGCCTCTTTCCTGGAAGTTTTCCCTTTGGTTGCAAGTGACCCAGTGAGTTTGGGTTAAAGAAAAGGATTGGCTTAAGCAACTGAAAAGTGCTGCCGTCCAGGCTAGCCACCCCAGGACAAAGAGGACCTGGACAGCAAAGGCTTGGCTGGGGCTCTGGCTGACCTGGCTTGGTCACTGTCTGTGCAGCCCGGGAAGCCAGATTGCTCCATGGCCAAGGGTGTTGGTGAGCCGTGGCTCTCTGAACGACAGCGAGGTGCTGGTCATGGCAGAACAGAAAAGTTGCAGGGTAGGCAAACACAAGTGCTCATCTCAGCTATCTGGAAACTAGAAGCCAGGAATGGCCATGCTGTGATCATCCTCAAGGAGAAGGTACAAAGGGAAAAGAAAACAAATCAGAGCAGGGACTTCCTAAAATAAGTTTTGGAAAGATATCCCAGGGTGCTAGAGACTCGGCCTATCTCTTTCAGCAAAAGGTTCAAACTTTCAATAAAGTAGTTAAGTCCCCAGGCTGAGACCATTTCTTTGGCCACAAGAGTTGACCTGGCAGGGACACTAGGCCACCTTCTCCTGCCCCCACCCCCAAACACTCTCTGCCTTTCCTCCACCCTACGGTGCCTACTTGCTTTTTAACCTGAGTTCCATATGGATTATAAAACTCCTTTAAAGTATGTGTTTTCCTCATATAGATTACACTTAATGTAGATCGCTACACTGTAAACTGTGTAAAAGTGTAAATTACTGTAACCAAATACAGATCTTCCTGAGTTTATGATGGGGTTACATCTCAATAAGCCCATAGTAATTTGAAAACATTGTGTCAAAAATGCATCTAATACATGTCACCTACCAAACATCACAGCTTAGCCTCGTCTGCCTTAAGGGTGCTCAGAACACCTACACTGGCCCACAGTTAGAAAAAATCATCTAACATAAAGCCTACTTATAATAAAGTGTCGACCAGCCCATGTCATTGATTGAATACTGTACTGAAAGTGACAAACAGCATGGTGGTCTGGGTACGAACGGTTGTACGCGTATCGTATATTGGTTGTTTGCTCTCATGATCACCTGACCGACTAGGAGCTTCTGCTACCCAGCATCACAAGAGAGCATCGTCCCACATATCCCTAGCCTGGGAAAAGACCACAGTTCAAAATCCCAAGTATGATTGCACCATCATTAAGTTGGAAAATTATAAATCAAACCATCGTAAGTCAGGACTGTCAGTCATCCTGCTGTTTTCCTCTGTGCTGTTGATCTGAAATCAATTATATCCAAAGGAGGGGATTTGGAAGAATGTGTGAATGCTTTTGAGCCAGAGAATGGCCTGGTTCAAAGGGCATTTGAGGAAAGTGGGTACGACAGCAGGGACTAAGCAGGAAAGAGACAAACACTGGGAGGCCCCCAGGAGGAAATTTCAAACAGAGCACAGATTAAGTATTAATAATTAATAATAGAGTATATATCTTTATCTTAATCTATCTCACCTAATCTTTGGATGAGACTTTTGTTAAAGGGCAGAAAGCAGGAGGGAGGCAGAGTCATGGCAGGAGAGCCTGAGGGGCTGTGAGGGAAATTGGTAGCCTACCCCAAATGCAAGTTTGGCCCTAATCCTGCTCTCCTCTATCTCCCTGCTTTCCCTATATCCAGGCAGTGGGGAAATCTGGCTGGATGACGTTGCCTGTCGAGGGACAGAGATGAGCCTCTGGAGTTGCCAAAAAAGCAACTGGGGCTCTCACAACTGCAACCACAATGAGGATGCTGGCGTGGAATGCAGATGACCTCCCACAGCCCCTCCACTGTGCTGTGCCCAAAGTGTCTGCAGACATGGACACTCAACTTCTCGGGGGGAGGGCCAACACTCTCTGAAGGGTCACTCTGGGCTGGGGCCACTAATAAAGCTCAAAGCACGACCTGGTAATGTCTTCTGCCGTGGCTGAAATCACTAGTTCATACCTCCCGTCCCTTATCGATGAGCCCATTCAAGGGACACATTTCACTGAGTTCTCACAGGGGGACAGCGAAGTCTCAACATATAGCCAGGGGGAGGGTGCGCTCGAGGGGGACCTAAATGCGACGTGGAAAGTGAAGAGTGCCTATAGTCAAAACGAGGCATGCCCGTCCCCTCCCCTTAAGCTCCCTCACTGGAGCTGTTCGCCAGCAAATGGGGAGGTGGGCACACAGTTGACACCATGTTGCATGAAAAACAGGAACTGTGCCTTTAAGCATGAAAATTAGTTTTCTTAGGATGTGAGCTCCATAAATGAGAGGACTGTTGTCTGTTTTATTCACCCATGTAGGGGCTCAGTAAACATGTATTTAATGAATGACCGAATTAAACCAAGAAGGTAGAGCAGCTCATGTTCTGAGCAACTTGGCTCCCCCCTCCCTTTTCAGGCTTCCTCTGGGTTCTAAACTTTCTGAGTGCAATCTCACGTGCACTCTCTCTCTCTCTCTCTCTCTCTCCCTCTCTGAACATCTAGTCTCTTCCCTGCACTGCACAACACCAACCACCTCTTCATTCTCCAGGCAACCTCCTAAGAGATCTTTAGAAATGACAAAGAAACCACCATACTGATCCCTGCCTAAAGCCTTCAATGGCTCCTCCTTCCCCGAGGCAGTGAACCACACTCATCACCTGGCTTGCAAGGAAATGCCCCTGACAGTTGACCCCACACTTCCCTCCCGTAACCTTGATGCTTCGTTTCCTCTCTATGTTACATCCAGTATCTCCCACACATCACACGACAGTCTCTTGCTGTTTTCTGATTGATTCTCTGAATAAATGGAAGGAAGGAAGGAAGGAAGGAAGGAAGGAAGGAAGGAAGGAAGGAAGGAAGGAAGGAAGGAAGGAAGGAAGGAAGGAATGCTAAGCAGAGTACTCTGCTTTTCTGCACTGGGATTGCTTCATAGTCTTCCCGCAGCTGGAGGGCAGGTCCTGGTGTATCATACTCTAATTATTGTGACTAAGGACCCCCCACTCAAACAGTTTCCCAGGAACGAAGGAATGGTTTTCTCCAAAGGTGAATCTACTCTTGGGTCTTTTATATTTTATAAGGTTGGCTTTCAAAACAAATTCATGGAGCCCATGATGTACTAGGAGTATTGTAAATTTTTTTTTTAAGATTTTATTTATTTATTTATTTATTTGAGAGACAGAGAGAATGAGAGACAGAGAGCACAAGAGGGAAGAGGGCAGAGGGGGAAGCAGACTCCCTGCTGAGCAGGGAGCCCGATGCGGGACTCGATCCCGGGACTCCAGGATCATGACCTGAGCCGAAGGCAGTCGCTTAACCAACTGAGCCACCCAGGTGCCCGAGTATTGTAAATTTTAAAAGTTCATCTCTTCCTGCTGCCTCAACATGCCCACAAACACGCTGTGAACACCCAGTCCCCTTCCTACCTCCCATGACTGTGAACTAGTGCTGGTCAAACACCAAAGGGCACCAAGGAAATTCCCTTGTGTCCTTTGCCTGTGTACCTACCCAGCCCCCAGGTAAAGGCCTTTACCCATGGGTTCCTCATGGTCCCTTAGCTCCCCACCTTCGTGGCTGAGCCTGGTCCCTTGGCGCTCTTCCCACGTGGTCCCCCCTCTTGTCCTGCAGTGACTCTGTCTCTCTAGGACCTGTGAGTTTAATAAACTTTGTTTTCCTGCTCCTCTCCTGTGTCCCCTCTTGTGGCAGCCCCTGAGTGACCATCCCCTAAAAGGACAGGGAACAGTAGAGTATCACATGATATGTGATATTATTCCCATCCTCTAAATGAGCCAACAGAGTCGCAGTGAGGTTAAGTGATGCGAGATTGTGGCTCCCATTCATCACCCTTCTGTCCGTGGCCTTCACAGTGTGACTTCCCAGCTCATCATCAGAAGCCTGGTCTGTTGCTCGTTCACTCTCTGGGCATTCCTGGCACATTATGAAGATTAGTGCGTGCTAGCCCACTGCGGGAAAAGTGAGCTTGTGGAGCAGGGTCCTGTTACCCCGGCTGAGGCCATCCTTCATCAGCCAGCCTCTAGCTGGCCACAGTCCCAGTAGGGAGTTCAGCCAAGGCTGCTCAAGGAGGAGGAGGAGGAGGAGCTAACTGTCCAACCAACCCACGAACTCATGAGCAATCACAGCTGGTTGTGGGTTAAAGCCACTAAGTTTGGGGTGTAGTTTGTTATATAGCAAAAACCACCTAATAAAATGAACTTGACTAAGGACCCACAGCCGGTAAGAAGCAGAGAGGGATTTGAACCCAGGTCTGTCTGACACCAGTAAGATTAAGAGACAAAGGAGAGTTGCTGCCCCTGCACATCTGCTCAGGCAGCTCCTCTCATAAGCTCTCAGGCCAAGCCAAGCTGAGAAAACTTCCCCTCCAGAACCACGGGCGGAAGGAGGGTGGGCACGGCACGTGGCCGCAGTGTGGGCACGCTGGGTCTGTGGCTGATGGGCGGCTGACTGTGGGCCCGAAAGGAACTGGGTAAAATTAGCATGACGCATCCTCAACGGCCAGAGAGCAGACTGGGGTGGGGCTGGCGCCGCGGAATGTTCCGCATGACCTCCTAACCTCTGTGAGACACTGCTGTTCACTTGAAGTAGTTCTCCTCCTGCTTCCCCTTCCCCTGGCTGAGGCCCACAGGACAGACCCCAGCACGAGGCAAGTCGGGCTGAGCAGGACAGAGACGGCCGGTGCTCCAAGAGCGCTGCGAGCACAAAGCCTTGTCACTTCCTGCCCAGCAGGGCAAGCCCAGAGAGCTTCCTGGCACCCAGCTAGAGAGACGCAGCTACGAGCGCAGGTTCTGGAGCCAGACTGCCCCAGAACAGGCTTCCACCTGGACAGTCAAGGTGTTGAAACTCTCTGGGTTCCTTGTCTATAAAATACAGTAACAACTGCTCCCTCTCAGGGTTCTTGTGAGGGTTAACTGAAATCATAAGTCAAAAGAAAGCATTTAACAGGGTGCCTGGCACCTGGTGAATGCACAGTGTTCGTTACTACTATCCTTGAAGACCCTCCACAGCCCACCCCTTGCCCCAGCACTGCCCTGCTGGGCCCTGTGCCCCAGCAGGCAGGTTTTCTTGGGGCTCTCCCATCGGCACCAGGCTTGGGGGTAGGACACACTAGGATGGGGCGTCCAGGGCCCCACACAGACGGAGCTGGCAGTGGGTCAGGCTTACTGGGGCTCAGGCTTGTGAAAGACGAAAGGTAGGAGCAGGATGGGGCATGTGAGCCTCAGACCTGCTCGTCTACATGACTCTACAGGGAAATGTGGAGTGAAGACTGCCCCCCAGAGGCGGCTCATGCTGGGCAGGAAGAGCCAAGCCCTAGACCTTCCCCCCTTCCCCCTGCCCCCTTCTGACGCTGGCCAGGCTGCCCTGGAAGTGCTAGACCTTGACCCGGAAGCACGCAGCCTTGACCCGGAAGCACGCAGCCTTGACCCGGAAGCAGAGGTGAATAACGAAGCGCCACCTCGGGGCTAGCGCCTTTGTGCTCCCGCCGCTCAAGGGCAGGTTCTCTTGAAGTCGGAGACCTAGGAGGCCTCTGTGCCTGCCGAAGATGGTTTGGGGGAAAGAGTATGGGATTTCGGATCAGATTCAAATTCCAGCACCAATGACCAATTGTGTGGCTCTGGGGAAGTCACATAACCTCTCTGAGTTTCTGCTTTTCCATCTGTAAAGGGGGGAATAATGATGATGATGATAAAAATGGTAATAATATACTGGCTCGTGTGGATTCATGGCTGTGCTCTTGGCACTTACTGGGAACTGAATAACAGCAGCATTCACTAGGACAGCTTGACCCCAAGCTTCCATTCCAACTTACATGGCTCCACGCCCAGAATATCTTCCCTTCTTCCACCCACCATGCCAGAATCCTTTCCACCCTTTATGGCCCAGTTCACATTGCACCTCCTTTAAGAAACCTTTTCTGGTGGTTCTCACTCCAGAGAAAGCTTTCCTTTCTCCCACTCCCAATAGCCCATCCGTGTAAGGAAGGAGAAATCAGCACAGAATCCAAGATTTTCTGAGGGCTGACTGTGGCATGCACCATGCTAGATGCATTCTACTTTTCTGCTGGTTACCCTGATCTTAGTTATTCTTCACAGCAACACTGAGTAGAATGTTTCCTTATTATCTCCACTTTATAGATGGGAAAACTGAGGATGGGAGAAATAAAATGACTTTTCTTTGGTCATTAAAACTCATCTCCAGGTCTTCTAGCTCTGAATACTTTTTCCTTTGCACCATGCTGGACTCAAGAAGCATTCAGAAAATGTGTATTGTTGCAACATAGGAATTGGCATTAAAATCATATGCAAACGACACTCCCCTGATAGGGATGTTCTAAGTCTTTGGGCCTGAGGAGAGGATCAGAACTCAAGGAATTTGTTCATTTAAAAGCTCTTCCGTTCCCCTTTGTGGCAAAGTAATCAGAGGCAAATAAGATCAAATCCAGGAATATAAGCCGTCAATTCACAAAAGAGAGACCATAGGCCAATAAACATTTTTTTTTTTTAAAGTTCATCCTTACAGGGGCGCCTGGGTGGCTCAGTCGTTAAGCGTCCGCCTTCGGCTCAGGTCATGATCTCAGGGTCCTGGGATCGAGCCCCACATCGGGCTCCCTGCTTGGTGGGAAGCCTGCTTCTCCCTCTCCCACTCCCCCTGCTTGTGTTCCCTCTCTTGCTGTGTCTCTCTCTGTCAAATAAATAAATAAAATCTTAAAAAAATAAAATAAAAAATAAAGTTCATCCTTACCTTCAATAAAAGAAATGCAAAAAAAGTGAGGTCATTTATTTGCATGTCAAATTGGCAATTAAAAAAAATCCTTGGTGGGGGTGCCTGGGTGGCTCAGTTGGTTAAGTGACTGCCTTCGGCTCAGGTCATGATCCTGGAGTCCCGGGATCGAGTCCCGTATGGGGCTTCCTGCTCGGCAGGGAGTCTGCTTCTCCCCCTGACCCTCCCCCCTCTCATGTGCTCTCTCTCATTCTCTTTCTGTCAAATAAATAAAATCTTAAAAAAAAAAAAATCCTTGGTGTTGGTCAGAAAAGCTATGGCCATTAACCCCTCCTTCCCCTCTGCCTTTCCTCCTACCTCTTTTCCTCTGAGCCCCAAACGCCTGGATCTAGCCAGCAAGATGGCGCTGAGCATAGTTTAGAACTGTTCGTTGGCTCTCTCTCTGCTGTGTGGGCAGGAACTGTGTTTGTCTTGGTGTACTCCCATTATTCAGCAAGTGCATGGCACACAGTGTATATATATCATATATGTGAATGTATGTAAGATGTATATATATAGATGTAATAAATAATTTTTTAAATATATATATGCTTAGGGGAAAAAATTGGAAAGAACCAGCAAAATGTCTCTCTTTGGCAGGATTATGATTGATTTCATCTTATTTTTAATTAATTTTATCATGGCCTTTATTTTATTTTTTTGTATTTTTCCATGAGTAGGGGGTTGTCTACCATGAGTATGTATTTATAAGCAGAAAAGAGATTGTTATTTAAAGTAAACAATAGAAGTACAATATGCATCATCAAAGAATCCAGAATCTTCCCCATCCTGGGCTCAGACTTTCAGTCCTGGTCCCCCTGTGTGCCACTGTGTGTTGCTGAGTGTCCTGGAGTGCAGGTCCCTTGGAGGATGAGAGGCATGGGATCCAGAAAACATCTATGCTGCATGGGCTGTGAAGAGAAATGGGGCTGCAGTGGAAGGAGATGGGGGTTCAGGGATGGCTCTATATTTTAAAACAAGAGATAGTCAATCTTGTTTGTATGTTCATGGGAATGGCCCAGTAGAGAGGGAGAAATTAGTAAGTCAGGAGAGAGGGCATAATTTCAGCAGCTAAGTCCTTACGGGGGCTAGAGGTCAGAGGGGTTCTGAGCAATTGGTGGGAGCAGGATAGCTCCTCGATGGCAGCAGGAAGAAAGGCAAAAATATGAATATGCAGAAGCAGGTGTATTTGGTTGTAGGAAAATGAAGGATAGGTGGACTTCTCATGTGATTACTTCTGGGTTCTCAAAGGGCAGGAACCAAGGTCAGCACCTGAGCAGCGGGGGAAGGAAGGGCTACTGGGGGCCAAGGGAGGAGAATTCGACTCTAGGGTGGGGAGGGAAGGCTGGCACTGGTGCCGCCACTGGAAATGTTGTGGGCAGGGGTAGTCACGCAGCCACCCACTGAGGGCTTACCCTGTGCCAGGCACCCCTTCTCTCATTTGATCTTCAAAACAACCTGCAAGAGGCAGAACCTAAATACACAAAACAAACTGATGGTTGTCAGGGTGAGAGGCGATAGGGAAAATGGGTGAAGGGGGGTAAGAGGTACAGGCTTCGCCTACGGGATGACAAAGTCACAGAGATGCATGGTACAGCATGGGGAGTACGGTCCACAGTACTGTGATGGAGTTGTATGGTGACAGACGGTCGCTACATTTGTGAACACAGCATAGCATTACAGACTTGTCCAATCATTACGCTGTATACCTGACACTAATAGGATATTGTGTGTCAACCATACTTGAATTATTTGAATTAAAAAAAAAACCAAAAAACCTGCAAGATAAAAATTCCTGAAACCATCATCCAGATGAGGAGTTATGTGTCCAAGGTCACACAGCCAGTAGAGGTGGAGGGCGGATTTGACCCCAGGCATGTCTGATGACTGAGATAAGTTGGTCCTCCACATACTCTGCTGAGGACGCCTTTGCTGAGCCTCACGCCCCGCCTCCCCTTCTGCCCTGCTGGGCGCTACCTCGTGCCACCGCTCATCCTCCCAATCAAGTCCTGTTTCCTGAGAAACCAGCAAATTCGGGGGCTCTCATACGTCTATGGGAAAGCTGCTAAAGCTTTAACGTCCTACCAGGAGAGCTCAGAGGTGTTTTTGACGAGGGCTCCTCTGTATTTAATACTGAGCTCTTCTACTTGCCTTTCCACTTGCCACCACCCTGGTTCCAACCTCACCGGCTCACATTTGTATTTTCTTCTGAAATTTGCCAGACATCCACCTGTGCCTTCTACGAGGGAGTCACTGACACAAAGATTAACGACCCAGTTCCTGTCCCCTGTGGCCAGGGTCCAAGGGGGGAAGCCACAAGTGAATATATTCTCAGTACAGAGTGATGGGCTGGGCTGGCCCAGGAGTGTGGGGGTCTTTGCTCTGAACCCCGACCAGGCCCGGGGTCCAATTGGAATTCCTTCCTTTGGTCCCACTCCCCAAATCTATACAGTAAAACCTTAATGAACACAAGTGAAACAGCTGTTTAGTGTCTCCCCGCTAATTGCACTCAAAGTCGTACAAAAGGTAACACAAGAAATTTGCAAGTTTGTTAAGATACACATTAAAATGGCATTTAAAAAAAAAATCTGGATGTTCTTATTGCGGGGCTTTGATAAGCTGATGAAAGCTCTTCTCTGGCCCTCTGGCCCTTTTGGCCGGGACTGGGAAGAATAGAGCAAGAGCTGAGCAGGGGCTTGATGAGCACTAGTCTCCGGGCGAGAATTTGGTAGACCCTGAGCAGTGACTGACCATTGCAGGTGGTGGCAGGACTGCTCTTGAGGAACAGTCTGAAAAGGGGTGGGTTTCAGGCCTCTCACCTCCCTCAAACAGAACCTGGCTGCCTCCGGCTCAGGGCCTGCTAGCTGGACCCTGCTTTCCCTTCAGGTCACGAGGCCTGGTGGCTTGCTTCTGCAGACCAACGGTGGTTTGGGAGGTTGTTCTCACTGTGGGCACGCGGGGGCGCTGCAGGCCGTGCTCAGCCTGTCAGGCGCCTGCCTCGGTCTCTGGCTCTGACCTCCAGAGGCTGCGGGTCCCACCAAGGTTCCCTGGCCGGCGGTGCCGCCCGGTCCCAGCCTTCCTGCCTTGAAAGAAATACATGCCTTTCACTTGTGCCCAGCCTGGGCCTCCACTAAACTCCTTCCTCCTTCCTCCTTCCTTCTTCCTCATCCCCAGGAATAAACAATCTACAGCTGGCCCTAGACAGAATGCTTTCGAAAGGGCATGAACTAGGTAGGGGTCAACACCCTTAGGATGTAGGGAAACTTCCATTTATTAAGCACTGACTGAATCGGTATCATATGAGATTCTTTATATGTATTAATTCTATAGAAATTTCTACGAGAGTCTATCTATAACTCCCATTTTACTGAGAAGACAGATGAAGTTCAGAGAGGTTAGGTTATCTGCCCAGGGCCACACAGCAAGCTGGTATGCAGCAGAGCTGATGGTCTACACACAAGCTGACCCAGAAACCCACATTCTTCTCCTATACCTGCCATCCCCTTCCCATACCTACACCCCAGGGTAAAGAACGTGGGCAGGAGGAGGTGGGTACTCCAGCAGGTGTGATGGAGGGACTTCTGAAGAGTTTTGGGGGAAAACTGAGAGTTCTATAGCAGAAAAAGCACCAAAGTAGTCAGGCGACCCACGGTCTAGTGTCTACTCAGTCAACTTCTGGATTGTGACCTCTAGCCATGTCCTCCTCCAGCGCTCAATTCCTTGTCTGGACAAGGAAGGGTGAGACTGAGGCACTGCCAAGCCCCCCATCATATCTGAGAGTTTGTGCCTGCAGGATTCCCCACCTAGGGGCTTCATCCAAGGACTGGCCAGTGAGGACAGAGAAGAGCCAAGAAGGGCGCATGCAATCTATGTCATGGTTGTGCAGTCTGAGAAGTAGGGTCTGAGTCCCAGAGAGCCAGAGCCCCTGAAAAGTGCCCCCACCCAAGGCCTGCTTGATGGTGGCCAGTTGATGTGAGAAAGCAGGGGAGCAGGGAAGCAAATGTCCTCGCAAGCAGGTGCTCACCCATGGTCTTAGTGGGCCTGAAGCCGCTGGTTATGTCTCATGCTCTCTGGCTTCAGGAGATACCCCCAGCATTTGGCAGCCCCCCTTCCCTTGTAGAAAGTGTTCTCTCTCTTTAGGCTCTTTATCTATGAATGTGCTGGGTTTAACTCCATTCCAACAAACCCTGCCCAGGCACATTGTAAATGTCAGGCCCTGTAGCAGGTGTTGGGCAGGGAGAGGGAGATGCTCCACAGCAGCTAGGCCCACAAAGAGCTCTCAGTCCAGCTGGGGAAAGAGAACCATCAGCACACAACTAGATGATCCAGTATGGGGGTCAGGGACACAGAGCGGGACAGTGAACTCAAGGGGGATGATGGAGTTCATGGAAGGCTTCCTGCGGATGTCCCACCTAAGCTGGGAGGATAATTGAAGTTGGCCAGAGGAGAGAGGCCGGAGGAAAGGTGCTCTAGGAAGAAGGAGCTGGATGAGTATGTTGTAAGGGATGCACATTTAGCAGACAAGGCCACAGCAGCCTAGCTAAAAGAGAACAAGGGCTGGAGCAGGGGCCTGGGGCACAGATGGGCCCTGATGCCCAAGAGTGGAGGGTAGACTCCAGGCTCATTCCTGGCTGGGGTGCCCAGGAGTGTAGCTGTGCTATTCACCCAAACAGAGGATTCAGGAACAGGGCAGGCTGTGGGAAAGAGAAGCTCGAATTTGACCTAGGGAACCCCCGGAGGAGCTAATTGGCAAGGACAGGAGGGAGTCATCAGGGCTGTCTGGGCCTGCTGAGGAGGCTCTCCCAGAACATCTGAAGTGCGGGAAGTTCTCCGAGGCAATTAGAGCATTTTTGTGATGCTGACTATGGCCCCTGCTGTCATTGATAAAAGAGGCTGCAATTAATTAAAAACGAGCCTCCTTCCTGGTACTTATGTCAGTTTTCCCAGAGAGCCCCCCTGCCCCCATCTGTACAGGAATCCTCCTGAGTTAGCTCAATCACAGTTCGGACAGGTGGGCCGGACAAAGCTTGGGCCAGAGGCAAAACTACCTTCCAAAGCCTGCAGTGTTCACAGGCTTACACGTGGGTACACTCACTTGACAAAGGTATAGAGAACAGTTCTCAGTGCCAGGCACCGTGCCAAGTACGGGGGACTGGGGCTGAAAGTCATGATCTAGGGCCCCAAGGAGTTCACAGTCTAGTGATGGAGCTAGGGATAGCCACAGACAATTTCAACAGAGCATGACTCCTACAGTCAAAAGTGTGGCAACATAGGTTCCTGGAAAAAGGGCATTTGAGAAGCCTTGAAGGAGGTGAGGAAGTAGGCTTTCTGTGCTCTGCTATCATTACTTTCTGGCACAATGATAAGAATTTCCCTTTCTAGATCTGAAGGGGTACGTGCACCCCGATGTTTATAGCAGCAATGTCCACAATAGCCAAACTGTGGAAAGAGCCAAGATGTCCATCGACAGATGAATGGATAAAGAAGATGTGGTATATATATGCAATGGAATATTATGCAGCCATCAAAAGGAATGAGATCTTGCCATTTGCAATGACATGGATGGAACTGGAGGGTATTATGTTGAGTGAAATAAGTCAAACAGAGAAAGACATGTATCATATGATCTCACTGATATGAGGAATTCTTAATCACAGGAAACAAACTGAGGGTTTCTGGAGTGGGGGGTGGGGTGGGAGGGATGGGGTGACTGGGTGATAGACACTGGGGAGGGTATGTGCTCTGGTAAGCGCTGTGAATTGTGCAAGACTGTTGAATCTCAGATCTGTACCTCTGAAACAAATAATGCAATATATGTTAAGAAAAAAAAGAAGAAGAAGAAGAAGGTAGCGGGAGGGGAAGAATGAAGCGGGGGAAATCGGAGGGGTAGACGAACCATGAGAGACAATGTACTCTGAAAAACAAACAGGGTTCTAGAGGGGAGGGCGGTGGGAGGATGGGTTAGCCTGGTGGTGGGTATTGAGGAGGGCACATTCTGCATGGAGCACTGGGTGTTATGCACAAACAATGAATCATGGAACACTACATCTAAAATTAATGATGTAATGTATGGGGATTAACATAAGAATAAAAAAAATTAAAAAAAAAAAAAGAATTTCCTTTTCTATTGGGCACCTATTACACACCAGGCCCCTGAGATGAAGCATCCCTCATCTATATTACTACCTTGAAGGGATTCTATACAGGGAGAAACAAAGGCTCAGAAAAGATCATTGGCTTAGTGCTGGCCACACAGCAGGTGAGAAGCAGAAATGGGGTTCAAACCCAAGGATATGTGCCTGACTCTGAGCCCAAACTCTCCACCCCAGTGTGCCATCAACTCCAGCCCTCTGTTAGCTCTGCCTTACAGAGGCTCTATGGTAAAGTAGAGAAATGGAAGAATATATAACCAAGGCTTGCTTCGGGGTCTAGAAAGAAATGTAGAAAACCCAGAATGTCTAACCTGCGAGGATCTTTGGAGGGCATGATTTGAGTTGGATTCCTTCGTGTTAGAGGCAAGTGAGGGAGATCCAGAGAGGCCATGAGATTGGCACTGAGACACCAGCTGGGGTGACTGCTGCGCTGGATTAGAACCCAAGTGTCCTTGTTCCCTGTTCAGGGCTCCTTCCGCTCACCAAGCTGTGCCACTCACCTTGGAACACACACACACACACACACACACACACACACACAGATGCCCAAATTCGTGATTCATTTTGGTTTTGACCAAGATAATACTTTGATGTTTGAGGATCACCTGAAATGGAAGTTGCTCAGAACATACTCCTGCCCTGGTTGTATCTTCGGGCAAGATGGCAGGGGCTGCTAGTGGTGGTGGGGGAACGTTGTGAGCACCTTGCAGGGGATTTTCCTAAGGGTATGAACAATATTCAGTGACAAAAGGACTTCACAAAACAGAGAAACAACGTGACCAGAGAGACCTCCTAGCCTAGCCCTAGTTGGTTGAGCAATTCACTGTGTCTCATGTGTGGCCCTGGGCCAGCTATTCAATTATTGCCTTAATGTAATTTTATTTAAAATCTGTTATAACACAAAAGTAATACATGCACATAATAAAAAGTTCAAATAGTACTTGAAAACATTAAATCGACAATAACAAGCCCTTTCTGTCTGCATGGAGCCCCCCTCTGTCTTCCTCCCAAATATGCTTTAAACTCAACAGTCAAAAGCCAGACTCATGATTTCCATCCAAAGACCAGCTCCTGCATTTCTTATCTCGGAGTAACCATTCATATCCTGTTTTAAGACAGACATGGTTACTAGTTTCACATGTATCCTTCCAAAAAAAAAAATTTAGAGTTATCCATATACAGTATACCATGTATGTTTTTTATCAACATAATGACATAATTCTAGACACACTGTTTTCTACTGAGCTGTTTTCACTTATACCTCATCCTTCTTAATGGCTACATGATATTCCACAGTACAGATACAGCAGAACTCATCTATTCCATCCCCAGTTGATGGATATTAGATAGCTTGTAATCTTTAAGCAGTGTTGCTCTGAGCATTCCTACTGGTACACCTTGAGTATCTAGTGATGGAATTGCTGAGTCAAATGGGATATATGTTTTAAATGCTGACATGGTCCTAAATAAGCTTCTGAAAAGGTCTACCAGTTGACCACCACCGGGAGTAAGAGGGTGCCGATTTCCCCAAACCCTGGATGGCACTTGACAGTAAATGAGCATTTTAATATTTGCCAATCTGAGATGTGATTACTGAAGTCTCCTTGCTGTTTTAAATTAGATTCCTTTAATTATGAGTTGAGAATGCTTTCATATTGGCTTTCATTTTTAAGAACTTCCTGTTGACATCTGCTCATCTGGGGTCTTTCAATGATTCTTTCAATGTACATTAGGGAAATGGGTTGTCTGTTGTATGAACTGCAAATACCTTTACAGTTTGTACTGAAGAATTTTTTTTTTTGTACTAAAGCTTTTAATTTTTTGTGTGTTGTCAAATTTATCAATCATTTCCTTTGTGGTTTCAGGGTTAAGCTGTTATTTAAATATGTTATGGCTAGTTTCAATTTTCACCCAACTAGAGTATAGGTACTTTAACAGCATTTGCCTGAAGATTCTATCACAATGCCTTGTGCTTTGTAGGAATGCCTTAAGTATCTATGGATCAGATAGATAGATGGATGGATAGATAGATGAGAGAAAGAGAGAGAAAGAGAGATAGGGGAGGTATCTGAGTCTTACCATTACCTCCTTTCCAAAAAAAAAAAAAATGTTTTGCAAGTTCAAAATGCATTATGTGCTTTTTGAAACATTGTGTCCCCTTCATTTTCTTAACCTTTTTTGGAGGCTCGCCCCACTGTCTCCCTGACCCCCTTCAGTCTTCTTCCCCAGCTCCTTTCTCTTCTGTTTGCCCCTTCAAAACCGACATTCATCCTCTTCTTGCTTCACTGTCCATCTATTCCCCAGTAGCAACAATGCCAAGGGGTGGCTGGGGGTGGTTACCCCAACTCCATCTTCTTCCTCCCAAAGCCACCTCGGAAGCAGATGAAGAAGAGGAGAGAAAAAAACAAGTGACGTGTGTGTTTTCTCATTCTTCAGTAAAGCTTGAATGAAAACATCTTAGAAGACTTTGTTATTTCCACGGATGTAAGGTGAACAGGAGCAGGGCTCTGTACACGACCAGCGGCCCAAGGCAGCACGGTCCCTCCCCTCCCCGCACTGCTATTTCTCTGTCCCTCCGGTCAGCACTGCTGCTGGCCACTGGCCCACCCGGCAGCAGCATCCTCTGGGTGCCCCACAAGGGCCTTCGCCTGCACAGCCTCACATTAGGACCGTTGCCCCCTTCATGCTCCTTCTTGAGAGGAAGAGGCTGTTCCCTGTGCAGTCTCTCAGGAAGAAGACAAAGGGGCTCCCTCCAGCTCCCCCAGTCCTTTCAGCCTATCACCAAGTCAGACCCTTCCCTCTTCCCTCAGATCCTTTCCCCTCTTCCCAGCAGCCACTGTCTTAATCCTGACCTTTGTCGTCCTTTCCCTGAACCAGCCTCCAGCTTGTCCCCTGTCTCAGCTCCTGCCCCTTATGGCCCCTCTGTATCCCCCTGCAGCCCAAAGCGTTTTCCAAAATTCACATCTGGGGACTCATGGGTGGCTCAGTCGGTTAAGTGTCTGCCTTTGGCTCAGGCCATGATCCCAGGGTCCTGGAATCGAGTCCCACACTGGGGGCTCCCTGTTCAGCAGGGAGCCTGCTTCTTCCTCTGCCTGTCACTCCACTGCTTGTGCTCTCTCTCTCTCTGACAAATAAATAAATAAATAAAATCTAATAAAATAAAATTTGCATCTGACTTCATCAATGCCTGGGGCAAAACTCCAGGCCAGGATGAGACAGAGTACCCAGGTACCCAGACTTCCCAATACCAGGGCACATGGGTCTGAAGTGAGATGGGCACTTCAAGAGCTGAGGCTCGGTGAGTGCCCATCATCCCCCGGGGATGATTCCAAGCTCTCCCTCCCAGCCCTGCACACAGTGGCTTCCTGCCCATATTTGTTGAATGAATGAATGAAAGAACCAATGAACGAACGAATGAATGAATGAATGAACCAACACCTGGCGGTTCTCTGGCCCATCCTTCACTTCCCTTTCGGCCCCACCTCTGTGCTCTGCCAGCTGCCTGGGCCCTGTAGCCAGCCCTCCTGGGACAGCTGCATCTGTTGTTTCAAGTTTGGGCAGACCAATTCCTGGCTGCTCCAGGCTGCCCTGGAGGGCAGGGCATGTCAGAAGAGAATTGGGGGCACATCTTTTGGGAAGTGATGCGGGTTGGTGCTAAGATCCTGATGGTCTAATTTCTATCCTTCCCTTAGCTAGATTCCTTTTTTAATTGAAAAGTTATTTTTACAAATTGTGAAAAAGGAAAGCAATACCACAAGATATATTAAGAGGCTCACCCTAACTCAATACCCGCCCCCCCATCCAGGCTGCTCCGCTTAACAGTCTCTTGTGTATCTTTCCAAATACATTCTATGCATATCAAAGGATATGTACTTTTCTTTCCACACAATTGTCAGCTAACTCTTCATCCTGCCCTGCAGTCACTTTTTCACTCAGCAAAGTGTCTGTGAGATGGATCTCTGTGACTACAAACAGCTCTAGCTCCTTCAGATGTTTGGCAGCCTGGGACTCCACTAAATGGAGGCATCATAACCAATTTAAGGAGTCTGCTATTAATGATCAGTTAGGCTTTTCAAGTTCTCTGCTGTTACAAATAATGCCGCCATGAGTATCTTTGTGTTTCAGCACTAGAATATTAACTCCATGAGGCTGTGTGGTTGGCAGAACAAGGACCCCCAAAGACGTCCACATCCTAATCCCCGGGATCTGTGAGTACGCTACCTTAGGTGGCCGAAGGGACTCTGCAGATGCAGTTGCATTAAAGATCTGGAGATGGGGAGATCGTTCTGCATTATCCAGGTGGGCCCTAAATGTAATCAGTGTCCTTGTAAGAGGAAGGCAGGAGGGTCAGAGTCAGGGAAAGGATCAGGAGCCATGAACGAAGGTGAGTGGGTGGCCTCTAGAAGCAGGACAAGACAAGGAAACGCATTCTCCCCTAGAGCCTCCAGGAGGAACACAGCCCTGCCGACACCTTGACTGTGGGGCTTCTGACCAGCAGAAGCGTAAGGTGCCAAAACCACATTGGTTGAAGTTACCGCAGCAGGAAGAAACGATTGAGGCGCAGCTGTTTTACTCTCCTCTCTTTGCATCCCAACGCTGAGGACCATGCCTGCAGGCAGAGTTTACAGCAGAGTTGTTGAATGAATAGAGGGGCATGAGCAATTACAAATACAAAACAGCTCCGAGCAGCGGCATCGTGCTCTCTGAGAGGATAAGCCTTGAAAATCTTGGTAAAGTTGTCAAACGCCAGGCAAACAGGCTGTACTAGTTCCAACAGTCTTCCTCCCCATCCCCTCGCCTGACTGGATTGTCATCATCGTTTTCCGGAGATAACTGTGAAAAATGGCATCTCATTGTTCTGATGTGCGTTTTTTAATGACGAGGGAGTCCGAGCTTCTTTTCATATGTTTATTGACCATTTGTGCTTCCCTCTTTGTAAACTGCCTATGGGTTGGGTCCCTCTTTCTTTTTTTAAATTGAGTTATTATTCTTTTTCACTAATTTGTAAGAGCTCTTCCTATTGCCTGGATATGAATATGTGAATATATTCCCTTGGTTTGTCCTTTTCCTTCTTTCCTGGTATTTTTTTTTTTTTGCCACGGAGAACATTCTAATTTGACAAAGGCGTGAATGAGGTGCTCATCCTAGTTTGGCAGAGAGGAGAGGGGAGATCATTCCATTGCACCCGACAGGAGCAAAGGCTCAGAGATAAGAAGGAACAAGGAAGATTAATATGACTGGAGCAGTTAGGGGAGAGAAGGATTGATGAGGTGTGTGTTGTCAGGGTGGGGGCGGGGGGAGGCGGACAGGAAAGCGACAGGGAAGTGAAGACAGCCAGAAGCTGGATGGGGGATTGGGATCATCCACTTCTTATAGGCAGTTTCCATAGGCAAGAGAATAAGCTTTTTTTAAAAAATTCCTTAGAATGTGCCAGCTACTACGTTAGATATTTAAAATACTTGATCCTATTCTATCTCCACAGCCCTGGGTGGTGGTGGTGGGGAATATTATTATGCCCGTTTAAAAAGGAGCAATGAAGGTTTAAGAGTGGTTAGATAATCACCCACGTTCACACAGCCACTAAAGTACAGAACATATCTGCCTGAAGTCCATGGTCTCAGTCACTGAACTCATGATAGTCCTGTGAGGCCTAAGTATCCGGTTTACACAGGAGAGAACAGAATCTCAGAGAGGTTAATTAACTTGCTCAAAGTCACACAGCATGGAGGTCGAGGAATTAGGATTTGAACTCAAGTCTGCTGTGCTCAAAGACCTTGCTGTTCTCATTCCCTCCCTTTATCCATCCCCTGAGTGCAGAAGCCCCCAGAGATTCGGATTTAACTAATCTGGCACGGGTCTGGGAACATCACCGAGACACCCTAGGTACCCCGGCCCTGGTGCAGGAAGGCAAGGCTCGGGGAGAAGCACCAGCCTGTTGAGTTCCGATCTGCAAAGAGGGGACGTGAGCCATCCCCAGCCCAGCCAAGCCCATCTGCCCCACTGCAGCCCAGCCAGGCCCACAGCAGCCAGGGTGAATGTGGACAGAGCCCAGAACTTCTTTTTTTTTTTTTTTTTTAAGATTTTTTAAAATTTATTTATTTGAGAGAGAGAGAGAGAAACAGCATGAGAGGGGATAGGGTCAGAGGGAGAAGCAGGCTACCCGCTGAGCCGGGAGCCCGATGTGGGACTCGATCCCAGGATTCCGGGATCATGACCTGAGCCAAAGGCAGTCGCTTAACCAACTGAGCCACTCAGGTGCCCGAGCCCAGAACTTCTTATGTGGTTCAGTTTTCCATGACCCTTAGATTTAAAATCTCATTCATTGGTTATTATTAATTTTGACGGGGAAGTAGCTTCCTTAGGCCTAGGCAAGCAGACCTTTGCCCTGGCCCTGTGCCTCAGGGGGCCCCATTTGGGGTGCCTTCCTTGAAATTCTCTGAATCTCTTTTGGGTACCTGGGGCCAGCTGGAGCTGTGAGTTCTGCTCAGGCTGGCACCTCAGGCCCAAGCCAGGGCCTGCATAGGTTCCAGCTTCCAGAAGCTCCCTCTTTGAAATTTTCTTAAGTCCCCTTTAGTGCCTGAGACCCTCAGGGCTGGCAGAGCCTCTGTGTGGGGCACCCGTATTCTAGACCTAGACTGGCAGGAGGCTCTGGCTCTGTTTCTCCCCTTCCAGATGCTCTCAGACCCTCTACTCTTTGCATGGGGTCTGCAAAGCATCTGAAGGAGCTTCAGGACCCATGCCTAGGGGATCATCCCAGAGCCCCATGGCCAGGCCATAGTCCCAGGAGAGTGGTCTGAGGAGCTGATGGCCACCACTGGCTGGCATGCTATTCCTTTCACTGGATGCATGAGCTGGGGCCCCTAGAATGTACTGATACGCTGATTTGGGCTAACTCTCATTCATGCCAGACAGAGGATAAACCTAGGGGCTCTGAGCTACCCACAGTCCACCACAGAGCCTTGGGTTTGAGCCACCATTGTGGGCCCATGGGCTGGTTCTTTTCCACAATGATGTGGCCTCAGGTCTATGACACTTGAGAGTGGTGGGAGGGGTGGTGGATCATCTTTACCCTGCGTCCCTCCCCACCACTGGTACCAAGGATGGTTCCACACTTCCTTTCCAGGGATGGGGGCCATGCCTATCTCCTCTGAGGGCTTTGGAGAATGCCGTGACATAGTCTCTTATGGCTGATGTGGGTGGGGACACCATGCTCCCCCTGGCCCTCTAAAGACTGGCTAGAGAGTGGATGGATGCTCTTGGTGCGGTCTGCCGGCTCCCCCCACGCCGCCTTGCCTGTGGTGGTGTGAGAGCCATCACATTCTAGGGGTACTGTCCTTACGGCCTAATGAGTTCAAGAAAAGACGTGGGTGGAAGTCGTGCTGTGGGTTTGTGCGACAACATTCCAAGTGGCAAGTTTAACATGACTGGAAAATGAATCACTGGTCCCGATTCCCCCCAGTCCCGGGGCAGATCTTGTACACGCGTGGTCATCAGTAACAAAGCGCAACAGCGACTGCAGGTCGGTGGAGTCGGTGCTCATGGATGGCACCCTGCTGATG
The DNA here is from genome assembly GCF_029215605.1 of Mirounga angustirostris. Lineage (NCBI taxonomy): Eukaryota > Metazoa > Chordata > Mammalia > Carnivora > Phocidae > Mirounga > Mirounga angustirostris. Next base: position 95,305,211 of record NW_026991711.1, on the reverse strand, counting down.
CAGCTTCAGGAGCACTGGTGGCCACCAGCGTTAAGTAAATGACGCTGGGGAACCGCACAGCCTGGGAGCCGAACCCGGCTTCACTGCCATCCTGGCTCCGGAAAGCTACAGCATTGTGAGTTTAAATGGTGTTACCACCTGTTCCTTGCAGTGGGAGCTATGAAATTAGCCAGGAATGCGCTCTTGTCAATAAAGAATACAAAGCGATGCTTCCTGGACCTGAACGGGGAGAGGCAGTGCCGGGGCTCTCTGAAGAATCTTCCCGAGCGCTGATAGGCCAACAAACAATTAAGTTCCTCGTCTCTGCCCATTATCCTAAGCCTTCATCAATAAATCATTAGACTCCTCATGGATTTGATAACACATTTTTAATCAAATATTTTCCTGGGGCCCCATACACCCTAAGGATCGATCGTTCTATTCTTTGGGCTCGGCACAGCTGTGAAAATGCACATATTTACTAATTTATATAATTCATTTCATGCTTCCCATGTTCCCTGCACCATGCTAAACACGTTGTTAGCATTAATTTCATTTCATCTTCACATCACCCTCTTGGAGGACGGTTGGCACATCAGTTTTCCTTTTCTTCTACCTGGCGAGTCCGAGGCTCAGAGAGGTAGACTGACTTGCCAGAAGTCCCACAGCTGAGGAGGTAGCCCAAGCAGGGTATGACCCAGTACCTGTGTGGCCAACTGTCCCACTGCCCCGTCTTCAGCGGGACAGGTCTGTCACGTCTCCGTGGGGCTGGAGCATCTGCAGCTGGGCAGATCCTCTCGCTCCAACCACAGCATACACGGGTCAAGTGCCTCCTATTGACCAAGTATGCCAAAGCACTCGCCAGGCCCTGGACGGCTCACCCGGGCCCCAGAGAGGTGTCAGCGATTCGCAGGCAGGCTGGAAGGAGTTGGGCGGAGCTGCAGCAGCAGGATAGGGGCGAGGGAGGGGAGCCAGGCACCGGCGGAGAAACTCCCAGGCCCTGGGCCTCCTGAGCTTTGTATCAGCTCTGTGCAGGGATCTCATTCTGACCGACGGACATGGGGGAACCCAAGGCCCACATGCTCAGGTGTCACTGGGTGTACGTGGCAGAGCCAGGCCCAACGCCGAAGGTCACTGTGCCCCCGGTGGGTCCCAGGAGAGCAAGGGAGGAGCCCAGAGGCAGGGCAGCAAGGGGAGAGGATCGGCATGGGGACATCTGCAGCAGGGAGGGACCGTGGGCGGGGCATGGCCAGCAGCTCAGCTTGACCGAGCTGCCTTGTTGGCCCCTCCTGTATGCCAGCCTCGCGCTGGGCACTGGGGATCACGGATGAGTAAGTAAGATGTGGCCTGGCCTCAGGGAGGGCCCCGTGGAGGGCCGGAGAAGCCGGGTGAAGTCTGGGCAGCAATGGCAGAGGCGGTTACAGGAAGGGGTGATTCGTGTTCCTGGTCCTCCGGCTTCGCAGAGAAGGAATTCCAGGAGGAAAGGCGCAGCTGGGGAGAAGACAAATGCGCAAAGGCTTGGCAGTGGGAAGCAGCACCTGCAGCACCAGGGGCCATAGGTGCGGTGTGGGTGGTGGAGTGTGACCTGTCACGGGCCTCCTGAGCCCGCCAAGGCCCCTGCTCCCAGCTCCAACACCACCCTCCTGCCTCCCCATGGAGTTTCCTCTTCCCCTGGCACCCACTCTCACCCAGGCTCCCACAGGGCCCTTGCAGGCCTTTTGCTCCAGCCCTCAGCCACCTGCTATCCAAACTGCTCTGCGCGGCTCTCCAGTGGCTTGGCTGTGCCTAGACTTGGTCTCCCAAAGAGATTCCAAGGTCCCCCGAGGAAGCTCATCTCCGTCACCTTGTTCTCCAGAAACTCGGCAGCCCCTGGCCCGGGCTGGGGCCCAGGCGGGTGGGAGACATCGGGCTGGTGGTGGATGTGCAGGCTGTGCTCATCAGGCTGCAGAGAAGGCACAAGGTCCCACATGCAGCCTGGACCCGGGCAGCACCTTCCAAGCTGCCAGAGGGGCTGCGGCCTTATACGTGAGGCGACTGGTTGCGGGGGGGCGGGGGGCAGGACACCAGGTCCTGGATAATCAGTGAGGATCAGCTCCCACTGGGGAGAATAGCAGAGACGGGGATGCAAAGCCAAAGGCCCCGAAGCCAGCAGGAAGCCAGGGGGCTCCAGAAGGGCCGCCCAAGGGAGTGCCCATGGCTGCGGGGTCTTTAACCTTCTCACCAGAACTGGGTAGATCCCTGGGGTGCAGCAAGGGCTGGGGGGCAGGAAGACAGAAGAAAAGTAGGACACAGTGTCGGGTGTTACAGGGCACCCATGGTGGTGGCGGTGGTCGGCCTGGGGGAGGTTGCCGGTGTCTGTTTCCAGGTGGGGAGGCCCAGACTGGCTGGGCAGGTTGGCTGCCCCATCAGGGCTCAGTTGGCAGGACTGCCAGCCACACATTTGGCCAGCATTGCTGGGGTGCCGACTATGGGGCTGATGCTGTGTGCAGAGCTGAACATGAAGTCACTGGGTCCCACCCCCAGGCGGCTCACACTCAGCTCCGGTGACAGACAACTGCCTCCCCTCCTCCCCTCACCTCCAGCTTGCTCCCTCCTGGCTTCTCTTGGCCAAAGAGGATAATGAAACGTGTTGGGTTATTTATTTATTTATTTGAGAGAGAGAGAAAGTGAGAGACAGAGCATGAGCGGGGTGGGGGGAGCGCAGAGGGAGAGGGAGAAGCAGGCTCCCTGCTAAGCAAGGAGCCCGATGCGGGACTGGATCCCAGGACCCTGAGATCATGACCTGAGCCGAAGGCAGACGCCCAACTGACTGAGCCACCCTGGCGCCCTAAAACGTACTGGTTTTAAAAGCCCTCTCTCTTCCACCTCATGATGAGTTGTAGGCTGTAAGTGAACAAGAAGGAGGGGGATGAAATGTCCTGTTTAACAGGCAATTGGCTCCTAGCAGATGGGTTTTATTGGTCATAGAGACCAGAGCCCCAGAGTAAGATCTGTGCTGGGGGCACTGCCCGGGCCCCTTCCAGGCCCAGCAGCTGGCCAGCCCTCAGTCAGCAGCACCTGACTGGCCTCAGGTGAGCTCTAGATGCTCACACATGGAGACAATAACCTCAACCAACTGATAAGTCACCCTATACATATTTCAATAGTGTGCCAGTCTTCACAATTTCCTAGGTTTTTCTTTAAATTCTTTATGGCATCGCTGTGTTTTGTGGATCTTTAAGGAAAACATGGTGGTCCTACAAACTCCATCCATTCATTCATTCATTCTCAATTACTGAGAATTTGATCTGTGAATAACCTGTGCCTGGGCTCTCTGGGAAGGTTCAGAAATCAACACACTTAATTGCTGCCCTCGGTAGATTCCCCAAAGTCAGGAATTATGGCATTATGTCTCATGTACGTCGAGGCTCCTAACACAGCGCCTGGCAGGTAGTGGGTGGACGACTGGTGTAGAGTGAATGGAAGACTGTTCTTAGAGGTGGCACCTGCAAGATGTCCTTTTTTGAAAGCCACTGGGCCCTGTGCCACATAAGGACCCCTTAGGATGACAAGAATGATGTGGGTGAGACGTGTCTCAGCCCCTTTATCCCTGAACTGTTGAGATATCCGTCTGCTCCTTCTGAGGCTTGCTAAACAGGCAGATTCCTGGGACCCACCCCCAGGATCTGACTCTCTAGGGCTGAGGTCAGGCCTATGAAGATGCATTTCAGCAAGCTTTCCTGGCTGATTCATTAGACCACACATTTGAAAACAACAGAATGACCCAACCCAAATCCAACCCCAGTGGTCTGTCTGGACACCTTTGCCTCCTTTCCACAATGTCACATGTAGTGACCTTGGTGGCTTGTCAGCCTAGCTTTCCTCTCTTCTGACTATACCCCCCCAAACACACACACACACACGCATGCACACACTGCCTTAGAGTTCCAGCTCACCACCGCTTGCCAATCTCGGTACCACCACGAAGGTCCAGAGGGTGGGCACATAAGCCACTTTGCACAAATCAGAGCCAAGTCTCAAGTGGCAGTTTTTACCTCACTGATACTCGGTATCTGCACTGATAACGTGGGGATATTGACACTGAGTGGGCTTTCTTTTGTGAGAACTGCTACTTGAGAGCCCATCATGCATAATAGATGCTATATAGCTATTCATTTCCCCCATTTTATTTTAATATCTTGTAATTCTTCCTTGGGATCCAGCTGAACGCCTGGGACTCGATTAGCTCTCTGCTTCCCATACTAAGCTGACGGTTCAGATGGGGGCCAAGACTTTGTCCCACACTCGGCAGATGCTCAGCCAGTGAATAGACTGAGTGCGAGGGGCAGATAGCACCGCACTCCGGAGGCAGTGGAGGTGGGGGCATGCATTCTGCTCTGCCCTCGGCAGAGAGAGAGCGAGCGAGCAGAAAAGCAGAAAAGGTTTAAGTGTATGGAAGAGTGATTTTTTTTTTTTTTTTTTTTTTTTTACTGCCCTCTCAATCTATCTGCCTATAGAATAAGATTTGCATAGTGGTGTTGGGGAGAGCTCAGCAGCTTGTGATTTAGGGATGTAAATTGCTTTTTAATTCGGAAGAAAAAAACAATTTGGTCTCAAGCAGGGTTCTCTTTAGATGTACAGCCCAGGCTGGTTAATTACTCTTCCGGCTACAGGGCATTGGTTAAAGACTCTCCAGTGCGCCCTATAACTCTGGGAGGGCTGTAATTGCCACGCTAACTCCTAAATTTCCCTCTGGTCAGAGTGCCACAATCCATTCTCATTTAGCAAATCTGCTTGGGATTTATTATTCTCTTTTAGACTTACTCCAACCTTAAATTTTCCCCTTTCATAAAGTCCTTATTGTTCTCATACATTTGTGCCCTGGGGCCACCCCAACCTGCCCTTCAAGGACATAAGCTCCTGGCCCTGCCGCCTGGAAGAAGAGGTGCCAGTGTGCTCAGATAAACAACCACCACCCAACAACCACTGGTCCAGGGGGCACAACATCCCACAGCTGTGCTAAGCACATGTGTTATATATATTTATAGACATATCAATGTTCATATATATATAACATGTATTTATCAATATATATACACATATGCTTTTATATGCATATACGTGTGTATGTATAATTTTGTAGGTAGGGGTAGAATTATCTCCCACTTGGCAGATGGGGGAATCGAGGTTCACAAAAATGAAGTAAGTTTTTTTGGTCACACACCCGTTAAGTGACCGAGCCAGGTGTGGAAAGTTCATTCAAGTCCAAAACTGTTATAATAATCACTGTGTTCACCTCTCTGCCTAGTAAGTAAAGCAGAGCCTGGCTAAAAACAGATCCTGGTGGTAGACCGCAGGAGACCCCTGCCCTCATCAACACTCTTTTGGGGCATGTCTTGGGCACCCCCACAAATCCTCCTCCTGCCGTGCAGCCCACATGCTTCTGTGTTATGGACTCGGCTATCCTGAGAGACTGAGAAATGCTTTCCAGAAGTTCAGGCACCCTCACCAGCCAGACTCGCCCTTTGCAAATGCAACCACCTATATCTGGCGTACTTCATGAGCCCTCACTGGGCTCTTCCTTAAGCACTTGCAAACAGACTACTCAACCACTGCACTTGGAGGGTTTTCCAGGCATTAACACTAAGGTCAATGGCCTTCAGCTTCATATTTGGAAATGGACTTTGTTTTGTTTTCCAGTTTTGCACATCAGCGCTGCCCTTGTTGGTGGGAAGACTCTCTCTCTCTCTCTCTCTCTCAGCTTTTCTGTCTTGAGAGATTCCAAACAGTGGATTCTTTGAGGTCATATTATCAAGTTCTTTTCCTGTTTGAAATACAGCTGTGTGAGCCCAGGACTTGAATGATTTAAATGTCTGGGAGGCTCTGGCAGGGCTAGCCGGCAGGTGGGCTCCTCCCCACCTCCCTGCCCCATCATAGCTGGCTGTGCCCTCCCCATCTCTCCACTTTTCCTGGGCTTCCCCTCTTGCATCAAGTCCTTCATCCTTCCTACTCCTGTGAAAACCGTCAGGAAAACAGTGAAGGAGGCATGGGAGAGTATGCGTTCCCTCTGTGCCCTGTGACCATTGCGGCTTGTCACACACCTGCGTCCCTGCCAGCTAGGGGAAGCTGACACCTGGGGCAGAGCGCCCCAGCAGCTGCCGAACAGCACCCAATCCATTTCTTCCCAGGTCCAAGCGAAATGAAAAAGGGAATTAATTTTCTCTTGTCCTTGACTTTCTTCCTTCCAAACCTCAGCTCATTTGATACTAGAGTTTCCCTGACATTGCTCCCACCGCCCTGGAGCGTGCTTTAGCATTTGTCCTTGGCTGCAACCCTGTCTTTTGTCTGTCTTCTTCCGACATCTGCACTCAGACAGAGCTCCCCATGCACCCACGGCTCTGCCTTCCACGCCTCTCGCGGTTCTTCTTTCCGCTCGGTGGAGATGGCACAGTTGCAACTGCTGGCAAGGGTTTAGCCCTTGCCCTGACTGTGGGTGCTGGAGCAGCCCTTCCCAGGAGTTACCAACTCCTGGCTCCCATAGGGACACTTCAATTAACACATCTATTTCCAAGCATATATATGGGCTTGTGAGTTATTTTTTTAGACAGCGTTTTTGGTCTTAATAAAGAGCATCTATGTTTCAGCTTCATAAATATGTTTGAAACTCAAAGGGCCTGGATCATAGAGAGATCTGCAACCAGGGATTCAGGCTGAGTAAACATTTCTACCTGCTCACACTCATGTATAAGACATAAGGCTTTACTTAAATATATAAACACTGATCTCTTTGGATGGAAGTATACACAGAGAACACTGTCTCCGGGAGCTTGCTAATTTTTCCTTTCAGAGATCCCCAAGGATCCTAGTCTAGGGATGTACATGCAATTAAGGACCAGTCTGGTGACTGATTAAACTTTTCCTTCACTTCCAAAAGGAGTGCATTCATTTCTTTTTTGCCTCCAGCCCAGTACCACTGACCACTGGCTGCTGAGTTAGCATGGTGATTTCAGCTACTCAACTAGCAAAATATTTTACATGATTCCATGGACAAGGTGAGAAAAGAGAAGAGGAAGGTACTTCAAGGAAATGGTAGCCTCTCCACAGCCCCCTTCCTCTTCACTCTCAGCTCTCATCAATTTGACTCTCCCAGGTCAAACAGTAGCTGGGACCTGTGGTGGCCTGTGGAAAGCCCTGGGCACTGTGGGGATCATAGTCAAGGAAACTGATATAGGACTTTCTCCTCCAGGATAAAGGATGATGAGGATGGCAGGCATCGTAAAGCAGCAGGCCATGAGAGGAGCTTACTTGCAGAAATCCGTCCCCCAGGGGACCAGGGGATATGCCATCCCTCCCTCCCGCATTCTCCCATCTTTCTGGTCGAGAGAGCTGAATAAGTGAACTGAGTTCTCCATGCTCTGGTGGCTGAAAGAAAAGGAGAGACCAGGAGATGTCCTCCACACACCTCAAAGGGATGGTCATCTTGTTTGCTGCAGCAACAGTGACCCACAGTGAGGGGATTACTCACTAACCACCAATCTAGAACTTGTGATATTCCAATAAAAGATAGAAACTCAGGGGGGTCACAAAGAAAAACAATGGTGCATCTGTAGTGGATGCCGTAGTGTGTCACCTAGACTCCCCTATAAGAATGAAGATTTTCTTCTGCCCTCCCTCCCTCTCCCTTCTTGAGCTTCTGAGAGACCTGTAGGCAGAGAGCACTCAACTGCCCGCCAGCCCTCTTTGGGAATTGCATTGGCACATCCAAGGTCATACCAACTTTCCAGGACAGATAACACTGAATACCTGACAAGGTGCAGGAGTATAAAATCTCACCCCTTCACCTCAGCTCTGGACAAACCTGAAGGGTCATACTTTGGAGCTCTTCATTAAATCGGGCTCTGTGGAGACTGCCCATTACAGCTCAACTTCTCCTCTTCCCAGTCCTGCTTCCTTCCCTCTTCTCTGGGGACGAGCCCAGGAGAACTCCCCTAATAGACTGGCAGGCTGCTCTCCATCTCAGTCTCCTTGCTGGGGAATCCCACCTGTGTCTCCACTAAGGGGGCCCAGGGAGGATTGTCTATCAGAAAAAAAAATGCACACCTAGCCAAGGAGAGCTCCTCCCTTGATCCCTAAATGTTAGATAAAAACCGAGCTGTAGTGTCATTGGACCCTGGTTATTTACTAAATGGTACATCTCTAGTCATTTTCTTTTTCTTTTCTTTTTCTTGTTGTTGTTGTTGTTGCTGTTGAAAAGACTGATATTTTAACAGAAGAAGATGTTGCCTGAAAAAAAATTTTTTTTTAAGTTTTTATTTAAATTCCAGTTAGTTAACATACAGTATAATATTAATTTCAGGTGTACAATCTAATCACTTTCTTCTATGATAATTGCTCATTTCAAGTGTTCCATTTCTTCTGTGGTCAATTTTGAAAATTTAGTTGCTATGAAATGATCCATTTCTTCTAGATTTTACAATCATTGCTCAAAAGTTACACATATTATTCTCTTGTATTTTATTTTCTCTTGTCTATGTCAGCTTTCAAATTCCTTATCTCTAAGACCAAACAGAAAAACAGAGCACTTCTTGGCACTCAAAAGGAGCAAACACACACAAAAAGATTTTCTGAAGCTGAAATGTGTTTTTCCAACTTTCCAATGTGGCAAGTGAAACAAAGCAAAGATGACACTGTTGAGATGTGAATTAGTGGCCTCGAGTCAAGTGAAAATACACACTAATGCACAGAGCAAAAGCTAAAGAAATGAAAACAATGAAGGAAAAGTCTAGAGAGCTGGAGGGTGGAACCAGGAAACCTGACATGCAAGTGTTGGGGATCTAGAAGAAAACAAAAAGGGATCACATAGCAAAAAGATAATCACTAAATTAAAAAAAAAAAAAAAAAAAAAAAAACAGGAGAAAATTCCTGGGTGGAGAATAATGGGTTCTAGGAAATGTGAAATATATAAATCTTAAATTCAGAATCTGGAAAATGAAAAGAGGAAATTTCAAGGGAAATTCTAACAACATCTAGACCTAAAAGCACTAAACTATCTGAGCAACACCAGGTCAGCAGGGGCAGTGGTTGGGGACAGAAATAAGAGACATTCCAAATGTTTCTTCCAGGATTAGAAGAGGGGAAGCTGAAGGGGAAGGGGAAATGGAGCATGGGTCATTGAAGGTATTCTAACAGTTTTATGTCGTAGGGTAACAATGAGGGGAAGGCAATGTGAAAATAGAATGTCTTGCTTGGTAAAATAGTATCTTGCTAAGAAGAAGAAGGAGAAGAAGAAGATGAAGAAGAAGAAGAAGAAGAGGGAGAAGGAGAAGGATACAAAAATAAGTGATTATGAGTACAAGGAAAGTAACAGAAAATGTTAATAGAATGTAACAGTTTTATTAGAATGTATAAATTAACAGAGGGAGAAGGAGAAGGAGAAGGATACAAAAATAAGTGATTATGAGTACAAGGAAAGTAACAGAAAATGTTAATAGAATGTAACAGTTTTATTAGAATGTATAAATTAACAAAGGGAAAAATAAGATGAGTAACAGTTTGATCAAACCAGTGAAAATATAGATAAATCACAACTATAAAGCAACATGAAAGGGAAGAAAAAGCAGGAATATAAGTTTTCAAATCATTTGGGAATAAACTGAATTATGTCTTTAAAAGACAGAGTTTATCAGAGAGGGTTAAAAGCCAAAAACATTTATACACTGTTTAAATAAATACACTTAAAAGAAATTGACAATGAAAAAAAAAAAAAAGAAATTGACAATGAAAGATTCAAATGAAAGGAATGGGAAGAAGAATGCCAGACAAATGCAAATGAATAAAAGGCAAGAGTGGCAACAATATTCAATATTAGACAAAGTAGAATTTAAGGTTAAACACTAAACAGGACAAAAAGGGACACTGCATAACACAGTGGTGAATATGAAGATATTTCATAAATTGTATGTGCAAAGCAATGTATCAGCTAAACATATAAAGCTAAGCATTAGAAATGTAAAAAGAACTTGATTTTTAAAATTATACACAGGGATGCCTGGATAGCTCAGTCAGTTAAGCAGCAGACTCTTGGTTTTGACTCAGGTGGTGATCTCAGGGACATGAAATCATGAGATCAAGCCCCATGTGGGGTTCTGTGCAGGACTGGAGTCTGTTTGTCCCTCCCCATCTGCCTCCCCCCACCCCTCCACATGCACCTGCTCACTCTTTCTTTCTCTCTCTCCCTCAAATAAATAAACACATACATACATACGTACATAAAATCTTTTAAAAATAAAAAATAAAATTAAACACAAAGATTTCAATACAATTCCAATAGAATATTTCATACTTAATTAAATTAAATATAGACATATATAATTTTAAAAGCTCAATAATCTTGACTATATATAAAATTTATAATTGCTTTGTATAAAGAATATACTTATTCTATGTTCACAAACTATATAAAATATTGATCCTGTTCTTTCCCCCCAAAAAATGTTTTGAATATTCAAAAAAGTAGAGATTATATAGCTATAAAATAGAGGCCACATTTTCTAATCATATCCTAATAAAATTAGAGGCAGATAATAAAAACTGGCCAAAAATCTTAACTACTTAGAAATTAAAATATATAACCTTAGAAAATCCTTAGATTGAGAGAGAAATCAAAAGGGATATTACAACTTCTGAAGAAGTCAATTAAAAGAACACTTTATACATAACCCATGGGTCAGAAAAAGCCATATTAGTAAAAATTAATAGTCTTAAATGCTTTAATTATTTAAAATTAACATTAAGACAGTTCAGAATTCAAGAAATTAAAACAGATAAACAAAAGACGTTTTTAAAAACTAGAATAGGAAACGTGCCAAGACAAAAGTTGAAACTAAAGAAATAGGAAAACATTTCAAATAAGAGAGAGTGAAAATAAATCTGAAGTCAAGTACTTGGAAAACAACAATAACATGAAATATGTTTTCACAAATTTGATTAAAGAAGAAAGAGATTAGTAATGTGAAAGTAAGCAAAAACACAAATGCAAGAGAAATTAAAATATAAGAAATTAATATATGCAACTTTTTGGTAACGATTTAAAAATTTAGAAGTGGATGATTTCCTAGAAAATACAAATTACCAAAATTGACACCAGAGGAAGCAGAACACTTGAACAGCAATTATGGTAGAAGAATTACGAACATGAGAACTATGACTTAGTAAATAATCAGGACCCAATAAGGTCACAGCTGATTTTTATCCGATACTGACACACCAGGTCAGTGTCATATGACCTACTCCTGGCCCTATGAAAAGATGGAGAGCTCTCTTGATTTATTTTATGAAGACAGCATAACTTTAATACTAAAAACCGAAAAGGAGATTATTTTATAAAAGGCATAGGCCAATCTCACATATGTCTATAGATGGGAAGAGTCAATCTAAACTATTAGTGAGTAGCCTATAATGATGCTTCAAAAGAAAAAATAGTCTAAACTGAAGTAGGGTTTATTCAGGGAATGCAGACTAGCTCCATATCTGGAAATCTATTAATATTATCCAGCATATCAATACATGAACGGAAAAATTATGTGATCCCATCAGTAAATGCTTAAAGAACACTTGATATTAAGTCTGAAGCCATTTCTAATTAAAACCTAAGTAAAATAGTAAAAGAAATTACTGAAATATGAATATAATCATGACTTAATTATAATAAATGTAACAATTAAATATTAGGTTACACAAATATAACAAAAAATGAAAGCAATTATTACTCTAAATGCCAACTGCCTAAAAATATTTAGATTAGAAGTCAGTAACTAAACAGAAATTCTCTCTCATTATAATTACTCAAGTATTTCTTTCTGATAAATGAAATGAGCCAAAAAATGCTATAAACATTAGAAAAGATAATATAAAATGCCCTCTTTTTATGCTGAGTGGATTATTGAGTTTCTAGAAAATTCAATAGGCTCTAATTAGAAAAACTTACTGAAGTGTATAAGAGAATTTGGCAAGGTAGCAGGATATAAGGTAAATATACAAAAATCAATGGCTTCTATTCCAGCAACGTATATGACAAATGAAAATAAAAAAAGTGTTCCATACACAAACTAGGAAATGCTAAAGAATGGGGTTAATAAGAAAAGCACAAGACCCACGTGAAGAAAATTATAAGATTTTATCAAAGAATATAAAGTAAGATCTGAACAAACGGAGACAGATAAAAGTATTTTCAGATGGAGAGACTTGGTATCATGCCAACTTGATTTTTCCAGAGTTGGTATCTGTAAATACAGTGTCATTCCCATTTGAATCCTAATAGGACTATTTGAACTGGATAAAAGGATCTTGTGCTTTATATTTTTAAAAATATGTCTGAGACAATATATTTAAATATATATATATTTGATATATTTTTTTAAAAAAAGAAACAGAGTGAGCACTTGCCCTACCAAATATCACAACATGCTATAAAGTTCCTATAAACAAATTTATATGTTATTTCCATAAATGTAAATAAATAGGTCTGTGAAACAGAATAGGAAATCCAGAAATAGGCTATAAAATAAGCGAGAAATAAAACAGTAAGTGAATGCTAATCACCAATTTGTGAGAAATATAAACAAAAATAAATTTCAGATAACTTAATGATTTAAAATGTGAAAAAAATAAAAATTACATCCAAGAGCCTATACCTTTAGTCTAGAGACAAGGAGACCATCCAAATTGATGCTAGAAAACCAGAAGTTTTTTTGTTTTTGTTTTAAGATTTATTTATTTATTTTAGAGAGAGAGAGCATGAGCAGGAGGGGCAGGAGAGGGAGAGAGAATCTCAAGCAGACTCTGTGCTGAGCACAGAGCCAGATGCAGGGCTCAATCTCACAATCCTGAGATCACTATGTGAGCCAAAACCAAGAGTCAAAGATTCAACTGACTGTGCCACCCAGGTTCCCCTAGAAAACAAGAAGTTTTAAAAGCAGAGCAGAGCAATTAAAAACTTAGGTATAGCAAGAGATACTAAAAATTAAGTCCATACACACAAATAGATTTGGGAAATATTTACAATGCAATAGATAGGGTTAAATCTATAATATGTAAAGAGATTATATAAACTGACAAGAACTGGACAAACAACTGATAAAAAAATAAGAAACAAAGAAGACAATAATCTGCTGGAGAGCAGATTTATTTATTTATGTTTGTTTGTTTGTTTATTTTTAAAGATTTTATTTATTTATTTGACAGAGAGAGAGATAGCGAGAGCAGGAACACAAGCAGGGCGAGTGGGAGAGCGAGAAGCAGGCTTCCTGCCGAGCAGGGAGCCCAATGTGGGACTCGATCCCAGGACCCTGGGATCATGACCTGAGCTGAAGGCAGACGCTTAACGACTGAGCCACCCAGGCGCCCTGGAGAGCAGATTTGAATGATCAACAAACATTAAATATATGCAAATTCTGAAGCAGTCAGGGAAATGTAAATTAAGGTAGCAATGGTGATGTGCAGCATGGTGACTATGGTTAAAAAGGTTATACTGCATATTTGAAAGTTGCTAAAAGAGTAGATCTTACAAGTTCTCATCACACACACAAAAAAATGTGTTACTGTATATGGTGACCGATGTTAATTAGACTTATTACAGTGATCATTTTGCAATATATACAAGTATTGAATCATTATGTTGTACACCTGAGACTAATACAATGTTATATGTCAATTATACTTCAGTAAAAGAATTACCAATGAGCAGTCACTTTATAACTATCAGGTATGCAAAAACTAAAACACTGGAAATGCCTTCTGCTGGTTTCTGTGTGGAAATATGATCTATGACAGTGGTTTTGGAAAGTGATCTGGCAGCATCTATTAAAATTAAGATATTAAAATTAGGAGCAGTCTCATTTCTCAGAGTTTATCTCATAGAAATAAAAGCACCTGTATGTGTGCACGTATATACAAGAATATTTATTGCTTGTACAGAAAAAAAAATTCCTATCAATTAGGAATAGATGAATAAATTATGGCACATTTTTCATATGACAGCCTGTTATGCAAGCATTTAACAGGGTGCATTAGAGCTATGACAGGTGACCTATGAGTTGGAGCTCCAAGTTGGAGTGATTTTCATGAGTTACTATTTTTTTTTTTTTGGTGAAAAATTTATATTTAGAGTTAGCCAGCTGGACTCAGTTTAGATGATCCCAATTTTGTTGGCAACATCCACAGCATCATAGTCAGGAGCCAGTCGAACATATGCCTTCTTCTCTCCAACAGGCCTGATCAAGGTGTTGACCTTGGCCATGTCAACGTCATAGAGCTTCTTCACAGCCTGTTTGATCTGGTGCTTGTTGGCCTTTACCTCCACAATGAACACAAGTGTGTTGTTGTCTTCTATTTTCTTCATGGTTGACTCAGCAGTCAAGGGGAATTTGATGATGATGACATAGGGATCAAGCTTGTTTCTCCTGGGGGCGCTCTTTCAAGGATATTTGGGCTGCCTTTGGAGACGCAGTGTCTTGGGTCGTTGGAATATAAGCGACGTGCCAATCTCTTTTTGTGTGTGTGTGACTGTGGACGCCTTTCAGCACCACTTTCTTGGCCTTCAAAGCCTTTGCTTTGACTTCGGCTTTGGGAGGAGCAGGGGCTTCCTTCACCTTCGGCGCCATCTTTGTGAAAGGGATTCTTGAGTGATTATTGATAAAATAATATAAAGTATGTAAGATTAATGTAGAACATTGACCAAAAAAAATATAGAATGTGCATGTATGGTGATACATGTGTCTATGAAACCATTATATTTATGCATGCATGTAAAATTATGAGTGTTCATTTAAAATTAAATTTATTACCAAGTATTATAAAATAAAAAGGTGTAGGAGTGTGCATGGGAGGAAAAGATGACTTTTGAACTGGCTGAACAACCACAGGGTTGATGCACACATTAGAATTAATTTGGGAGGAAGATTGAGAACTCTGTTCTTGCTCTGGTTCTAGTTCTTGTCAGCATCTTGGTCATGATATTAGAAAGATACAGAAACTATGTTGGTTACACTTGCAGATAAAGGAAAGAAGGATGAGATAGCTATTATGTTTGACGACAGAAATAAGATTCAAAACAAGGCAGAAGATTTAGCCCAGAGCTATAAAATGAACATTAATCATGATAAATATGAAGTCCTGCATCTAGATTTGAACATACCCATTTCCTTAAAACATCTGTGTGGTAATTATCAGTTTCTGGTCTGTGAGTTCTATGAAGTCATTGACTCTGTCTTATTTATCTTCAAGTCCCCACTACCGACTACCCAGCATAGTGCCTGGCCCATAATTGCACAGGACAGAGCCTGAATAAGGTCTGAGGGGGCCAGGGGAGACAAGATACAAAGCCAACCTGCGCAGGGGGGAAGGCAAGACACACACGAGGGGCACCTGCTGCTGTCAGATTCCATGCGGGAGCATTTTAACCTCCTAAGATCCCTGGTGAGTGAGTAATACTGATACACTTTACAGATTAAGAAAGTAAGGGTAAACTAGGTATGTCACTTGTTCCAAATTACAAAGTACTAAAAAGAAAGAATGGGGATTTGAACCCAGGGTTTCCCTGACTCCAAAATCTCCCCCACAAAACTGGTAGGAGAGCAAATGTTATTTTAAAATCATGGGCGCTTAGAGCTGGAAAATCTCAGAGGCAAGAAGTCAGGGTGCGGCTGGGGTGGGGTGCTTGAGCCCTGGGTACCCCTCGGCTATCACCGTCACCACCGCCATCTTTAACCAGAGCAGCTTTGCTTTATTCTTTTTTGCTTTATACTTCATGAGAGTTGTTTTATTTTTTGTAAGACTCCATTTAACTGAAGAATTCCTTGACTGGAAAAAAAAAAAAAAAAAGAGCTTAAAACCAATGATCTCATGCATTCCTGATCTTTATTATACACGTGAGAAAAATGGAATTCCAAGAAGATAGCGAATTGTTTGAATTCTCGAGGCCCAGCCAGGGCTGGCCGCAGACCACCAGCAGCCTGGGTTTCTCCTGTGGCCTGTGGCCTCCCGGGGTGGGAGGTGGGGGTGGGGGCTGTTTTCAGGTGGAAAGGTCCGCAGGGCCACTGTCTCTCCACTCCTCGGCCCAGACTTGCCCAAGCCACACTCCTATTACCCACATGGCTGCTTTTCCTGCCCATCCTCTGGGGGAGGGCCAGGGGCTTGCCATAAGAGGTCTGTCAATCTTTCCCTGAGTGCATCCACTTTTCCAGAAGGCCGTGCTCCCCCCAGATGCTTAAAAGCCCATTTGGGACCCCCTGTGGGGTGCCTGAGACTGCCCCACACCAGGAAGCGAGTGAGTTGCTTCTTGGTTGCTTTCCTGCCTGTGCCCGCTTGACTAAGCAGTGCTGGGTCAGCGCTGTTCACCCACTTTCCCTCCCGCCAGGAGGCTGGCCTGGTGACCCAGGCAGGCCGTCTCCCCTCAAGCCCCCGAGAAACATCGCCAGCTCTGTCTCAACCATTGCACTGTCTCCCTGCTCTTCCGGAAGTGGACAGCCTCAGACAGAGAAGGAACCCAGGTTTGAGGCAGCATGCCTGACTGAGGGCGCCTACGCCGTGGTAGTTCCATCCAGGAGGAGTTGTGGGAGTAAAGCTACCTTCAAATAGGAAATATAGTATTAGCACCTCTAGTCACTGGGCTGTATATTACATCCCCATGACTTGTTTATTTCATAACTGGAAATTTGTACCCACTGACCTCCTTTGGTCATTTTCAATTGTGCGTATTAGATAGAAGTTTACCACTAGAACTTTCTGTTTCTGTGTTGGTGAAAATGCCCTGCATCTGTGCTATTCAATATGGTAACTGCTAGCTACGCGTGCCTTTGAGGGGTTGAAATGTGATCAGTCCAACTAGAGAACTGAACGTTTAATTTTATTTAACTTTAATTAACTTCAATTTAAATATCCACAGGTGGCTAACAGCTACCGTACAGAACTAACTGGATTGGTTTCAAACAGATAAAACAGTGTTATTTCTTTACACAAATGTTCATAGCAATATTATTTATAAAAGCCACAAGGTAGAAACAACCCAAGTTTCATTAACAGCTGAACAGATAAATAAAACTTACTTTATCCACACAATGGAATAGTGAAATAGTATTCAACCATAAAAAGGGAATGAACTACTGACATGGATGAAACTGGAAAATATTACACCAAGTGAAAGAGGTCAGACACAAAAGACCATATATTATATGATTCCATTCATAGGAAATGTCCAGACTAGACAAATCCATAGAGACAGAAAGCGATTGGTGGTAGCCAGGGCCTGGGGCGCATGGGAAGGAATGGAGAGCAACCGTTGATGTCTTTCCTTTTGGGGTGATGAAAACATCTTGCATCTAGAGGTCATGGCTGCCCAACATTGTGAATGTACTAAATGTCACTAATGGTAAATTTTACGTTATACATATTTTACCACAATAAAGAAAAACAAAATGAAAACAAACCAAAGACAGTATCATCTCTCTTTATTCCTTTGGAAAAGGGGGTGAAGTCCTCTGGCCTCAGTGGAACTCCAGCCCCCAAGGCATATTCAGCTTCTTGCCACTTCCTTCCCCCATCCCAAGGGCAGAAGACACTCCCCTCCGAAGGGACCAGAAAGAGCCACACAGTGACAGGGGCAGGGAACAAGCCACCAGTTAAGGTTCTCCTAGTCCTCCCAGGGGCGTTGGGGAGTATCCTGGACAGGAGGTTCTGGCATGGCCCCCCTGAGTGTCTAAGACATGGCAGCCCCGCCTCTGGGAGCTTGTTCTCCCTTCCAGGACACTGAGGAGAGATGATTAACACCCCCTTCCGTGGGCCCAGCCCCCATCAAGGCAAAGCGTGTGCCTATTAATCAGGCAGGAGTGCTCTTTGCTTAGACACGCGTTTGGGGGAGCAGGCCCCCAACATTCATCGAGGATGCTGTGTGGAGCTCCTAACCTTTCCCTGCAGTCTGATGGGGGTCCCACCTCCCTTCACACACACAGAGCTGGCCAAAAGGACAAGGCACCGTAATTTAACTGGGGATGCCACTCAGAAAGTGGTGTGCCTTCAGAAATGACTCAGAAATGAGACCATGCTCCTGACTCCCCAAATCAATATTCACTGTCCAGGTGGCACTTGAGACTGCCGTGGGGGAGACCCCCTCCCTGGCTGCCAAATAAAATAAATTGTGAAGTCACCTGGTCACAAGAGAAAAATGACCCCCGACCAGGGAGAATGTGGTGTTTGAAGGAAGCACAGAGAACTCCGCACTGTGTCCCCAGGCTGCCACTCGACCTTTCAATTTTCAAGTCTGTCGAATGGAGCCAGTGAGCCTGTCCTGCTATACTCGCAGGCTTAAAAGAGGACAGGCTTCTGAAGTCAGACAGACCTGAGCTCAAATTTTCTCTCTGCCACCTACGAGCTATGTAACCTGGGATAAGTTGTTCAATCTTCCTAAGTCCGTTTGCTCATCTGTAACATGGGTAGAAGAAAGTCTACTTGACAGGGTTGTCATGGGAATCAACTGGCATAATGGCTTGTGAAACCATCAGCGCTATGCCTGGCCCTTCGTAAGAAGTGCTCAATAAATAACACCTATTATTATAATTATATATACTGTCAAACACAGCTCTACATGGGGAAGCAGTTTCAAAATGTGTGGCCTATTTTGCTAGGGTGACACGGTCTTGGAAGCACTGCAGAGATAGGCAGAAAAAGTTGGGAATGAGCCTTGGGGCACTGCCACTGGCAAGTGGGGCAAAGTCCTATTACATTTTATCCTGTGTCCCACCTTGGGTTCTCAAAATGGGTCCCAGCTGCTCAAGAAACGGGCTCTTAGCCACCAGAAAAGTTTCACTGTGGGTCCCTCTTATAGATTGAATGTGTGTGCCCTCCCACTTTCATATGGAGAAACATCCAAGGGGATGGTGTTCAGAGGGGGGACATGTGGGAGGGAATTAGGTCATGAGGGTAGAGCCTCATAAACGGGATACTGTCCATATAAAAGGGACCCAGAGAGCTCCCTCATCTCCTTCCACCATGTGGAGACACAGAGAAAAGATTGCCTTCTGAAAGCCAGGAAATGAGTCTACCAGACACGCACGCAGTCTGCTGGTGTCTTCATCTTGGACTTCCCAGCCTCCAGAACTGTGCAAAACAAATGTCTGTTGGTCAAGCCACCCAGCGTGTGGTATTTTTGTTATAGCAGCCCGAATAGCCCAGGACAGCCCTGGAAATGACTCTGCTAATTGTCCAGAATGTGGGTCTATACTTCTGTGGCTTACCTCTTCCTCCCCAGCTCTGTCTCCCTGGGCTTCCCAACTCCGCTCCCCACACACTGCTCAGCTGACCCACCTTGGATGCTCTTCTCTGGTTATAACCCTGGCTTAGTTCTTTGGGATCCTGTGGGACCCCCACTCTGGCTTCATCAGCTTGGACGCAAGAGCAAAACAGCCTCCTTTGCCACACCCCAACCTGCAGGACTAGAGCCAGCCTCGCAGGCTACCCACCCTAGATGTCAGTATCCCCCTTCATAAAATAAGGATGTTGAGCCAGTGCTCTTGAAGGTTCTCTCCAGCTTTGACATTCTGTGATTCTAAATATTATTATTGGTATATACAGAATTTTTGTTGTTCTTCTTTTGTAGAATGCAACCTGTGAAATCAGCCAGGACACAGGTGGTTCTGAAAGGATGAGTCACTCTGGGGCAACTGAAACCCCAGATTAATTAATTCATCTCCAAGTGTCTCCCATTTATCTCACCTCCATTAACCTTTGGGTCTGTTTATTGTGAGAAGCCTGAGCAGGACTGAAGCAGGATGATTTCTGCCCAAGGCATCAGTCAGCTGCCTGGGGTTGTCACTGGGGAGTAAGAAAAGCTGGGTGGAGAGGTGAGCAGAAGCCAGGGCTCAGAGATTGTCAGGACAGGAACCCTTCTGGAGCTGCCTCCTAGGGATGGAAAGTGAGACATCAAGTCCTCTAAAACACCAGCCTGCCACCCTACTCCAGGTGTCAGGGTCCCTTAGGGAGCTCCATAGCATTGAAAACTCTAGCTGTACTCTCCGTTTGATAGCCACTAGCCGCAAATTTAAACGATTAAATTCAAATACAAATTCAGTTCCCCATTAAACTAACCACATTTCAGGTGCTCAGTAGCCACAGGTGGCTACTGGCTACCATATTGGACAGCACAGATAGAGAACATTTCCATCATTACAATGGAATACAGTACTCCTAAGAGCATAGAAAATGAAGCCAACAATTCCCTGGCATCAGAAATATCAAAGTTGCAGGCGCCTGGGTGGCTCAGTCAGTTAAGCATCTGCCTTCAGCTCAGGTCATGATCCCAGGGTCCTTGGGATCGAGTCCCGCATCAGGCTCCCTGCTCAGCAGTGAGTCTGTTTCTCCCTCTTCCTCTGACCCTCTGCCCGCTTGTGCTCTCTCTCTCTCTCTCTCAAATAAAGAAATAAAATTTTTAAAAAAAGAAAAAAAAGAAGTATCAAAGTCGGCGATAACAAGGCATCCTGAGGTCACACACCAGTCCACTCTGAAGATGCCCAGCATCTTATGACACCCCATACTTCCTCTCGGGTTCTGGTGGGCAGTTAGGCGGTGCTGTTGGAGGGGGCGCTGTTCCTAATGTCAAGATTAGAAGCTTAGAGTGATACCTGAAACCTCGGGCTTCCTCCTCTCTCATAGAACTCTCTGGAAGGATGGAAGTGGGAGAGGACTCAGGGAAGGTGATCCACGTATGAGCATTTTCTGCATGCCAGAGTTGTGCTAGATGTTATACACATGTTGTTCACTTAATCCCTACAACTAAGCTATGAGGTCAGGTATGCCTTAACAACCCTTGAAGTCAAGGACTGCTGAGTTAATACTTGCCAAGTTCTTAGAACAGTGTCTGGGACATTGTAAGCACCATACAAGTGTTTGCTAAAGAAGAACGAATCCATCTGGGATTCCATATTCTTAGAAAGTTGGGGGCAGAGCAAGGGGTAGAATCTGGCCTGCTGCCTGTACTCCAGGGCTCTTTCTGCTACACCCACTGGCTACAAAGCCTGACAAAGAGGACACTGATTGTTTTGGGTTATTCCATAACCTCATCATGGTCAGTCTTGACCAGCTGTAAACTGTGATGCCCTCCCTGCCCTAACCAAGAGATGGGCCTCCCTCTGCCAGGACTTTGACTTCTAAGCACAAAGACACTGTGATGGAAAGAACCCCCCCTAGAGCTCCCTCACCCCAGCATCGGTGCCTAGAAAAGGGAATTGATCAGGTTCTACTGCCTGGGCTCCCAGAGCTGTCCTGTGATCTGTCCTGTTCCCAACCTGGTTCTCCAACTACCTGCCAGCTTTTGTGAGCTGCATGACAACCCGTCATTCAATTTCCTTTTTGATACAACTGGCCAGAGTTTTCTATAGCTCGCCATCAAAGAAGCTTGACTGATACTTCTTCAAAGGAATACGAAGGCACAGCCTTGAAAAAGATTAAGGAGGAGGAAGAAAGAGATGGAAGAAACTGGAACGGAAAAGGGAGTTGGGTCTCAGCAGCCATTTTTCTACGCCTTGATAATCCCAAATGATTCTTCATGGAAAGGCAGGAGGCATTGAAGAGTGACGTGACACATTGAGTAATTGGTGTGTCTAATTCTTCATCTTCCCTATATCCATACCTTTTGTCATGTGGTTTTGCTCCCATTAGAGGTGAGGTAGATTTCTCTACTCCCGGGATTTGGGTTTGGCCATGTGACTTGCTTCTCCAAAGAGACATTAATTAGTGAGCATGATGCATGCAGGGGCTTAAAATATGTTTGCACATTTGGGCTTGTCTTCCTGTGCTTCTGCAGCTGCAGTGATAATCAAAGGCCCAGGCCCTCTGGAGCAGAGTTGGACCCAGATCTTATAGTCACCCTGTTGAGCCCAACTTGGATCAGCAGAATCCCAGCTATTCCACAGAAGCAAGAGTGAGAGTGAATGATTGTTGTTTTAAGCCACTGAGTTTTGGGGCAGTTTGTTGTACAGCATTAACTAACTGATATAAGTAGATTGTAAACCAAGGTGCTAAAGTGCTCTTATAAACAGTAGCCTGTTTATGAATAATAATGACGTATACCCCTTTATTTATTTATTATGTGTCAAGTCCTGGGTATTCACTTTGCATGTGCTAGTTCATGTAATCATCACCAACAGTCTTATAAGATTAGTGCTATACTATTATTGTCATTTTATAGGCAAGGGCACTGAGGCTCAGATTGGATGAATATTGCCAACATCATACAATTAGCAGGTGGTGGTACTGAGATGCAGGCCCAGGCATGTCTGCCTCTACATGTTGTACTTTTCATACCTCCTCCCTCCATCCCACCCCTTTCTTGGCTCTGACACTGGATTTAGATGACTCTACCCAAGATATCCCAAGCATGATATACAGAAATTTAGGCCCAGTGATTTTATTCTAGGAACCAGTATCAGGCAACACAGATAAGGAAATGCGCTCCATTTCTCACTAAGAACAGGCAACTATTTGTTTAATAATAGTAAAGGAGGGCGCCTGGGTGGCTCAGTTGGTTAAGCGACTGCCTTCGGCTCAGGTCATGATCCCAGAGTCCTGGGATCAAGTCCCACATCGGGCTTCCTGCTCTGCGGGGAGCCTGCTTCTCCCTCTCCCACTCCCCCTGCTTGTGTTCCCTCTCTTGCTGTGTTTCTCTCTGTCAAATAAATAAATAAAATCTTTTAAAAAATAAATAAATAAATACATAATAAAAATTAAAAAAAATAATAGTAAAGGACCCTAAATGTCATCTCCTGCATTCTTTTTATATTCATAATTAAAAATTACAGCTCTGCTATTTTCTGTCTTCATCCCCTATACCAGGCTATTGAAAAGTACTGTGGATTTTCATAACTTCTAAATATCTTGCCAATCTGTCCATTTCCCTCCACTCTTCCACCACCCCTCTCCTGGGTTTCATGATCCCTTCCTCCTGGCTCTCCATTTCGAGGGTCCTCCCTGATCTAGTCTCTACTCTGCAGCCAGAGTGATCTTCCAAAATGCAAATTGGACCAGGTTCTCACTCTGTTTAAAGCACTTTAATGACCTCTCAGTACTTTTAAAAGAATGACAAATTACCTGCATGTGGCCTGCAAACTCCTGCATGACCTGGCCCCATCAAATTCTCCAGTACCTTCTCCCACCATGTTCTCTCTTACTGCTATGCTCCAGACACTATGTATATCCTACTCTTCCCCAAAACTCCTGTGCCCCACACTTCCTTTAATCACAGGGCCTTTGTACACACTGTTCTTACTGGAGTATTCTTCTCACATCAGCCCTATCACCAGGTTAACTCATACTCATCCTTCATATCACCCCTTGATCTCCATCTCCCCTAACCAGCATCCCCCTCCCGACTAAGTTAGATTTCCTGCATTCTTCTCCTGTGTTGACCTCTCAGTAGCTGATATTTATGCATTTGTTGTATGATTATTGGATTAAGGCTCCTCATCACAACTGGGTTGTTAGGGTCATGAGTTGAAGGACCATGTCACTCATCACTCACCTTCTACCACCAGACTTAGCACACTGCCAAGCCCGATAAGTAGTGGACAAATGGAAGAATACGTAATTGAATATCGCCCCCTGCTCATCCACAGCCACCCCCAAATCTACTCCTCCTGCAGCCTTCCTCATCTCAGTCAGTAGGACTCCATTGTTCTGGTTCTTGATTCCTTTCTTTCGCTCATACCCTGTATCTGGTCTACCAGCAAATCCCATGTGGTTCTACCTTTACCACGTATCCAGGATATAAGCACTTGTCACCTTTGCCGCCACCCACCTTAGCCCAAGGTATCATTATCTTCCCCCTGGATCATGGCAGTAGCCTCTTAACTGCTCTTTCCCCTTCATCTCTTTGTCATGAGCCATATTTTTAATTGTTTTCCTCATTTATTGACTGTCTACCTCGCTAGAATACAAGCTCAATGATGGCAGGGATTTCATATGCTTGTTCACTGCTGCATTCCCTTAGGCTAGACCCTGTATGGCATGTAGTTGGTTTTCTACAGATATTTGTTAAATGGATTAACAAATATCATAGCTCAGTCAACCTTGCAAATCAGACAGCTAATGGCAGACACTAGGGAGTCCTGTCTCTAATCTGCCTGCTGATTCTCAGGAAGGCCAAGCATGTGCTTAGCTGTTAAGTGCTTTTAATTTCACTCCTGCGTTGACTGCCTGAGGCCCACCCAACCAGAAGGTGACCGGGCCATAGCACAGCCAGCCCCCTCCCACTCCTTAGGACTATTCTGAAGCTAGGGACAAGATTTAGAGTCAATCCCTGGGACAGGTGACACTGGCTTGCATTAGAATATAGATGAGGGTATCTGGATCTCTCCAGAGAGCTGTTCTGGTAGAGAGATGAGGAGGGTTTGAGTTCAGTGGGATAGGAAGGTGGAGTAGGGTCAGGGAAGAGCTCTGGGCAGAAAAGGAAGATCTGATTGAAGGAAGAAGCACCCCCTGAGGTCACAGCTTTACTGAGGCCTGGACTAGTCTGAGGTATCAAGTGCTCATCCTACCCCGTCTGGAAAACATAGATGTGAACTCATGTCCTGAGGAACAGTGACCAGGATCACAAAGCTGAGATGAAAGCAGGAGGCCAGGTCACAGGGAGCTAATGCTGCACGTTGAGAATTGCCAGTATGTTCAAAAGCAGGAGGAAGAGGTTGGTAGGCTGAGGGTGAAGGGCTGATGTTATTGTGTGGCTGCAGCAGGCCCACTCTGGAGAGGAGGGGGGAGAGGACTGTTCAGTGCTCACCTTGAGCAACCTGAGTGATGGGGCTGTGTTCAACCAAGCCAGGGAGCAAAAAGGGCTCAGGGGAATGAAACTTCTGTCTCTACATCCCTGGATAGGTTCAGGGGCCCTTTGCACCCTCTGATTCACGTACACCAAACCACACGACTTGAGTCCCTTCATTTCCTCCCACTCTTTGATGTCAAGGACCTGGGCTCCTGGCTGAAATAACAGAAAACCAAGTGCATTTCTCAGAGGCATTTGGACTTGTCATTTTAGTAGGAGGAATGGAGGAAAGGTTGGGGTGGGTATTGAAGGAAAGGCATGGTGATGAAAGGCAATGAATCCTGGGCCCATGAAGCCGTTTCCTGCTCCCACCTGAACTGGGACTTTAAAAGAATCCTCTTGTGGTGGTTGGAGTCATAGGAAGCCCCATGGGAGCTTTCTCCTAAAGAGCCTGTTAGAATTGTAATGTGCCTGCTGTGGGCTGGAGGTGAATTAACAGCCAGAAAATCCTATCCCCACGTCCTTGTTGTGGAACAGAACGGTGAAGCCAGGGTTGACCAGGAGAGTCAGCTCACATGAGGCCCCAGCTCCCTCCAGGTACCACCTGTCTGTAGGGGAGAACAGAGTCCCTGCTGCATCCAGGTGCCCTGGCAAGTGCTTGGGAGGGTGACAGGGCTGGCTGACCGTCATTCCAAAAACAACACAGGGGTCAGGGGCACCGACCCCCTATGCAGTCAAAAATCCCTGTATAACTTTGGCTCTCCAAAACTTGACTACGAATAGCCTACTATTGACCAGAAGCCTTACCAATAAATAGTTAATTAACACATATTTTGTGTGTTATGTGTATTATATGCTGTATTCTTACAATAAAGTAAGCTGGAGAAAACAAAATGTTACTAAGGAAATTGTAAGAGAGGGTGCCTGGGTGGCTCAGTTGGCTAAGCGACTACCTTTGGCTCAGGTCATGATCCTGGAGTCTCAGGATCGAGTCCCACATCAGGCTCTCTGCTCAGCAGGGAGTCTGCTTCTCCCTTTGACCCCCCCACCCATGCTCTCTCACTCGCTCTCTCTCAAATAAATAAATAAAGTCTTAAAAAAAATCATAAGAGAAAATATATCGACAGTACCATACTGTATTTATTTTAAAAATCTGCTTATAAGCGGATCCATGCAGTTGAAACCAGTGTTATTCAAGGGTCAACTATATTTGGCTTTTATAAGATGGGTGACCAATGGCAGCGAACAACTGGATATTGGCCAAAAGGTAATTTCCAAAGAACATCAGTCAAGTTGAATGCAGTCAACAAGTTAAATCTGCATTCAGGACTTCCTGTGCCTCTGGCATTGGGCCAGGCCTTCGGGGACAGTGTCATAGGGCACGGGGGAGAAATGTGAGCTTTGTGCCAAGAGGAGTTGAACTGTGGGCAGAGGAGCACAGAAGATGTGCTGGGTGTGACAGGGGAAAGCACTGGTGGGGTGGGAGAGGAGACAGACCCTGGAAGCCTCACGTGGGCCAGGCCGAGCAGGAAGGTCGAAGGGTGACCCAGCCCAGCATACCAGCGGGCTTGCAAATGTACCTGGAGGGTGTGTTTGTCCAGGAGGGAGTTTGAGCTTCAATTATAGTTTACACATCTTATAATGAGGGTTTGCCAGTTTGCATTTTATACTTGTGGAAACGTGGTTACCCTTGCAGAAGTGGGAAAGCATGCCCACCCATCTTTCCCCCAAACCAGTGTAACGTAGGACTCAGCCACTCAGAATGTGGAGCGAGAACAATGATTGTTCAGTGTGCTCTCATCTAAATAATCTTTGTGCATTTGGATTTCACATTTTCTTTCAAATTGGAGATGAAAGTTAGTCTCCCTGCTAACAAAACATTTTCTTCATCCTACACCGAATCCCTCAGCAAATCCTCAAATATCTTTGCAAATCTCAAAGATATTAAGGCATTTAACTTTTTTTTTTTTCATTTAGACCTTTGAAGTGTGCTGTGACTAGAATAATTTCAGAGTTAAAACCTGTCGACTGCATAGAAAATTAAGGAACCCACCTGTCACCCTGGTAGCTGGGCTGATAACTAATTACATATAGATTATAAGTCAAATTTCAAAAAGATAAATATTTAAGTAAAATGTATAATCATTTGGAAATACCACTAAGTGTTTTGTAATTACTGTCTTGAAAGAAATCATTGCTCAGATGGTGCATTCCATCATCTGATGGGCCTGGCAGTTGCTAGAAGGGGAGGCGTGCGGGGGGATGTTGGATTATGCTTGCATGTTTGTGTGTGTTATACATGTTTTAATAAAGATATTAAAGGGCAATGTGATGCGTGGAGAGACTGAGCTCTGCTCAGAAGGGCCACATTTATCACAGGAACTTTATCTTCATCAATCAATTGTTCAGCTCCGCTCTAGCCAGGGATAGGTCATAGCATGCCTCAAAGCCAGAAGTGAGGGCTTTGCCGGAACGGGGTTGGGGGAATGTTCTGGAGAAGGAGGGAGAGAGAGTGCAGGACCATTCCCTCCCCATAGACTGTTTGCCAGTTCATAAATGCTCTGCCCTCCCTTTCTCCATCCCTGCCTTTCTTCAGTTTCCGGATCTTTTCTTCTCCAAATATCCCCATGCCCCACATTTTTTGTGGGCCTTGTTGATTTTTAATGTTTTAAAAACCCTTCACCTAGATTCATTTTCTCTCTCTGAACCATTTGAAATTAAGTCGCAGACATCACCACATGCAGCCCTAGTCCTTAGGCATGAGTAAGAATATTCTTCTCCAGAACCACCACACAGCACTCACATGTAAGAAAATGCACATTAATTCAATAACGTCGGTTTCAATTTTTTCCTAGCATTCCCAAAACGTCTCTATAGCTTTTCTCTGCCCAACCCCCACCCCCCCAATCCACTCCCCGCCACATCCTTTTGCAGCTGTGCCCCTTTAACGTCATTTACTCTGGAACATCTCTTCCACTGGTCTTTGTCTTTTATGGCACTGATATCGGTAAAGATTTCAAGCCAGTTGTTCTAGAACATTTCCCACATCTGGATTTGCCTGATTGTTTCTCATGATTAGATTCTAGTTAGGCATCTTTGCCAAGAATATTACCTAAGTACTGGTATTTCTGATTGCCTCACATCAGAAGATACATACTTTCAGGATCCTCCGGATGATGTTTGATTGCTTGGTTAGAGGAGGTCTGCGAGACCCTGCCATTGTAACCATTCACAGTCCCCTCTGAATTATAAACAGTCTGCGGGGTGATCATTTAGGCTTAGGTGAATCTCCTGTTGTCTGATGATTTTTAATCAAATTCTTTTATCATCCTGGATTATATTCACCTGAATCAGTTACTATATTTCTGGTTACAAAATGGTGATTTTCTCATTCTACTATTCCTTCCATATTTATTAGCTTGCATTCTCCTGGAAACAGAAGGTACCAGCCACTCTCAATCTCTCTCTCTCTCGCTCTCTCACACACACACACACACACACACACACAGACATCCCTATAAATGCATTCATTTTTTTCAATGTGTTAATATTTACTTCTGACATCCTTTTTGATGTTCAAATTGTCACATTGGTGCATTGAAGCCCCTTCCAGATCAGTCCTGTGCCCTTAAATATGACCCAATTAATCTTTAAGTTCTCCTTTGTTTTTCTGACAAAGCAAGATGTTCCAGGCTGCCTTTGTGCTTTCCAGCTATTTCTCCATAGAACTTCTAGAGAGGAATGGTATTTAGAAACCAAGATATGGGCACTAGGGTGTTCATGGTTACTAGGGAGTCATTGCTGATTGCTTCTAGGCCCAGTCAGTGGACAGAGCTGGAAACACAAACACACACAATGGTGCCAAATTTCCCCTTAATAAGATCATATTTAAAGATCAGTCCTTACATTTCTCTGCTTTGTAGGGGGCGGGGAGCTTTATAGCTGCTACCTGGCCTATTTATTCAGATGTTCATTCTAAAGATAATTATTAAACACCTCCACCATGACAGCACCTGAGCACCTGGGGGCTGCAATAGAGTTGCCAATTAAAATACAGAATCCCAGTTAAATTTGAATTTCATATACACAACAAATAATTTCATAGTGTAACTATGTCCCAAATAAGTATGTCCTAGGAGACTAAAAACTAAAAAATATATTAGTTGGGCACCTTGTATTTTTATTTGCTAATTCTGGCAACCCTGAGATCTGAAGACCAATAAATCACCACCCCATCCCAAGGTGTTCACAGCCAAAAAAGACATACAAGCTGGAAATAAATAGGAGCAATAAAGCATTTCAGGTGCTGTGCTAAAAATATGGTCAGGGCCTGATGGAGCATGTGGTGCCAGGGAGACTGTTCAGGAAAGACTGAGTTTTGAAACGTGATGAACAATTTCTCATTCATCTCTACCAATGAACAACAGGGGATGGGAAGACAATTCTGTGACATGAGGATGTGGGGATAAGGGAAAAGAGGAAAACAGGGAGCCATCTGGGGCAGTCATAAGCCCTGTTGTGGAGTTTGGGACTTACCCTGCAGGCCAAATATTTTCTTGTTGCCCTCTCCCTCCCAAAATATTTTTTTTTAAGATTTTATTTATTTATTTGAGAGAGAGAATGAGATAGAGAGATCATGAGGGTCAGAGGCAGAAGCAGACTCCCCGCCGAGCAGGGAGCCCGATGCGGGACTCAATCCTGGGACTCCAGGATCATGACCTGAGCCGAAGGCAGTCGCTTAACCAACTGAGCCACCCAGGCGACCCCCTCCCAAAATATTTTACCAACATTCTCCAATATACATATTTATAAACTGAGTACATGTACAGCCTTACTAATGTACTATGCACGTTATAAGCATTGATGGAATAATCTAGAGATCAAGGAGATAAGAAATAGCTATAAATACAAGTTTGAATGCTTCCATCATCGCTTGCACATTCTTGGGACAAATCCATCCCACTTTGGGGAACCCCTGTTACAAGTTTTGGGAAATCTGGTTCCCTCCAGGGAAGGATGAAAAGAAAACTGAAAAAGAAGTTTTGTATCTGATTCAGTGTTTGTTAATATCATGTCCCTGAACCGACTGTCATTTCACCAGTGGGGCCCTTAGCCAGGGGTCCTGAAGGGCCTGAGTCAGGCCCATAAACAGCATTTCTGGGGGCCCTTGGGGTGCTGTGTATGTGATACCTCACTGGGTGGCCGCTTCACTGACAGGCTCACACACACTCCCCTGTGGTCCAGGCTTCCCTGGTCCCAGTCTCTTGCCTTGATTCTGCAGGAGCTTCCTCGTGGTCTCCCTGCCTCCCTGTCCGGCCTGGACACATCAGTTCTCCACTCACAGCAAGAGTGATCTTTCCAAGGAAATTCAGATTGAGCCATGCCCCTATTCAAAAACTTTCAAAAGTTTTCCAGATAGAAATGAAACTGCCCACCATAGGTGACTCTCTGATTTCACCTACAACTTTCTTTCCCTCACCCAGCCAAGCTGGCCTTCTGTTGCTCCTCAAGCACAAGTGCTTCCTTCACACCTCAGGGCCTTTGCACCTGCTGGACCCCTTCCTGGCACACTGTTCCCCTGATGCATAGACAGCCTACCCACTTCAGGCCCCCTCAAAGAGGTCATCCCACATCCTACCCACTCTGTACTACCCCCACTCCTGCATCCACTGCTTTTAGCTACTGTATTTTCCCCTCTTGAACTTGACATCTTGTGACTTACCATATCCCCTTTTGTGCTTATTTGTTTGGTTTCTCATTGTCAGTCTCTCCTACAGACTGTAGGCTCCTTGATGGCAGGCACTCCCTGCTGTATTCACTGCAGGATCCCTAGTGCCTGGCACATGGTTAAGGCTCCATGAATATGTTTTGAAAGAAAGGAAAGAGGGAGGGAGGGAAGGACAAAGAAAGAATCTCCTTCTACACCAAATGTGAGGGCAACAAGCATTTGTAGTGTGTGGGGACCCAAGGGGAATCAGGTGTGGTCCCTCTCACTGTCAACTGGAGAGATATAAGGAGTTCAGAGTCTAAGTGGTCTGAGCTCTGGGCACCCAGCCTTCTTCCCTGGATAGTGGCTTCTCCCCTGCTCACTGCCACCCCCCAAAGTGCCTCTGCGCTGTGACCTCTGAACCCTGTCCTCTCCCAATCCTCCACAGACATTTCCCAAACCTCCAAATGGAAAAGCAGCAGGCATGGGAGGGGGCATGTTTGTAGCTTGTAGATAACTAACCCTCATCCAGTCCTGGGATTGACTACATGTAGGGCCTTTGACTTTTCATAATTCCGCCATTTTGGCTGGGTTCACAAATGGAGCAGTTTGTAACTCAGGTGTGCGTGGACATGTTAAACCCTGCTGAACCCTGGTTTCCCCA
Source organism: Mirounga angustirostris (assembly GCF_029215605.1). NCBI lineage: Eukaryota > Metazoa > Chordata > Mammalia > Carnivora > Phocidae > Mirounga > Mirounga angustirostris. Next base: position 95,274,083 of record NW_026991711.1, on the reverse strand, counting down.
CCTGGAAAATGAAGCTGGAGTTGCCCGCCTTGAGGAGTGTCTGTGAGGAGTGAAATAGCACCCATGCAAAGTAGTGAGAACAGTGCTGGGCCCGGGGGCCATAGGAGAGAATCCATAAATGTCCACTGTCATACGATGACTTTTATTATTGTTGTTGTTGTTGCTATTTTTATTAAGATTGTGTACATTTGGTAAAGTGTACAGTTTGGTGGATTCTTACCTATATGCACACCACCTACATCAAGGTATAGACCATCCCCCCAACTCACATACCGAGAGGTAGCCCCTGTCCTGATTTCCTGTACTGAGATTAGCTTGGCCTCTTCTTGAACCTCATATAACAGAATCATGAAGTGTGTGTTCCCCTGTGTCTGGTTTCTTTTGCTCACATTAGGTCTGTGAGACTCATCCGTGTGACTGTGTAGGTTGTGATGTGTTTCTGTGACTTTGCCTGCCCTGCTCTGCTGCACCTTGACCCCCATCTGGAATACCCACATTAGTGCCTGGCCTGCCTGCCCTCAGAGAAAGGAGCCGAGATTCTCTACCTGGGCTCCTTTTTGAATTGACCTTCTTAATGTTCCTTTGGCAATTTCAAAGCAGTTCTAGCAGGCATCACCTTATATTTTCTTACCTTTACTTAAAACATGCCCTTTATACCAAAAGGCAGTATCTCCCACAGAACCAAGAGGGTCCTAGATGAGGCAACCGGCAAGTAACACGGGGAGGACATCATTAAGCCCTGATCGCCTCTGGTTCTGAGGGAAGGGAGCCCCATGGAGCAGCGAGGGAGAGCCCCGAGCAGGTGAGTCTGACAGCCTGATGCGGCTTGGACGGGCAAGGGAGGGCAGGAGGGGGTAGGTGGTGTGGACAAGAGCAAGACAAGAATTAATGAGAAACAGAAAATAATTTAGCAGGACAGCAAGCCCCCGGAGACAAATTCCTTCTCCAAACGTCTCATTTGTCCAGAGGAGATGAGGAAAGTCTACGGCAGAAAGGCTGGCCTCAAGAATTTCATTTCCCTTATGCGATTCAGATTCCCAGTGTGGTCGATAAAAGTACAATTAGTGCACCAGATCGCATCAGATGTTTTTAACCTTTAGGTGGTGGCAACATGCATATTAAGGTTCTGCCTCCCCTGTGCCACCTCTCACATGGGCAGGGTAAGTAGTCACCACATTTGACATTTGATGCTATAATTTTAACATACTTTAAAAAATTCAGATAAAGACTATTTCAATTTGTTAAAGCTGGGAGCCAGATGTAATTGCCTTGCTCTGGACTTTAGATCTAAATCATTCTGCCAACTCATCCTGTAGTTATTAAGGACTTTATCATTGGAATGTGTACTGCATACACCGCAGGTTACAATGCCCCAGAGGAATGGACGTAAACTTCTGATTTCTCCTACGATAAGGAATGACTTTTAATACAGAAACCATGAGGGTTTAGTTTAGTAAACTGTTCAGTCAACTAATTAATCAATCCATCAACTGACCTGTTCGGGTGCCCACCGTGTGGGTCTGGGGTATCACGTTCCCTGCACCAAGCAGCTTTCAATCTAGAAGACAAGAGACAGACTTGGAACTTTTTGTACCTTTTAGTGCCTGAAACTGGGTATACAGTGGTGCTCAATAAATGACCGCTAAGTAAATGTAGAGTGGAAAATTCGAGGTGGCACAGGACCAGCTGGACCCACTGCAGCAGCACATGGTTTCAGTGTCCTGTGTCATTCCTCTCTGATTTCTGCTGTAGCTGGGGGGCTGGTCACAGCAGACCAGGCTCAAGCAGACAAGGCTCATGCCAAAGGCTCTGTTCTCCCTCTTCTTGCCTCAGGGCCTGCTCTACAGGGGATTGTACACAGCCTGCAAACAAGTGCAGCTCAGAAATGCAGGGAGTTAAAGCTCCCATGGCAACTCCCAACAGGTGGGGTGAGAAGCAAATGGATAAGTGCCCCAATCTCTATCCTCAATGGAGAGTTCTGGGAGGTGCTTTGTATAGTTCACAGAGGCCCCAGCGAACCAAGCCCCTGGTGCCTCAATGACCCACCTTTCCATTGGCTTTTCCTCCCTCCCTATTCCCCAACTCCCTTACTCCAGTTTCCTCTGGGATCACCTCCCAAATAAACTGCCTGCACCCGAGTCTTGTCTTTGGCTATAATTTGGGGACTACCAATCTAGACCCCTAAAGAAGCTAATTTCCATAAACCATTCAGGAAGTGTGTCCTCATTTCCTTAGAGGCGCAACTCATAACTAAGTGATGCACTGCTGAGCACAGCCTGGAGTGCTTGCGGTTCTCACAGCAGCTGGACCAGCCGGGTCGGGGAGGGGGGGACCATTAGGGAACCCTCATGGAGGGACAGGTGCTTGCCTGGGCCTGGACTTGTGTGGAGGACTAAACAGGGAAAAGGAGGACCATTTCAGGAGAGAGAACCTTGAGTGAAGTTGCAGAGGTAGGAATGAGTGCTGCCTGTGCATAGGGCCATGAGGAGCCCCTAGGCTGGAGTGGGGGCCAGAATTGTCCAGAATGGAGGGTAAGTTTAGGCAGAGGAATGAGAGCCAACCATGGAGGGCTTGCTATGGGCGCTAATCCCACATTAACAGCTGACCAAGTTGCTGTGAGGAAGACAAACACACATCTATAAGAAATGCACACAAATTATGCGTGGATGCACAGACAAGTGCATCAGAAGAAGTTTGCCAAGATACAGAAAGGAGAATTATAGAGTTTTAGAGCAATAAGGAATCTTGGTGAAGGGTTGACCAGTACACTATATGAGTACCATTGCCTCTCACCCCTGTACCCACAGATATCACTCACTGACTTGCTGAACCCAAAGGTGGCCTCCTAAAGTTACTCATCACCATGTCTAGATGGCCACTACCAATCTACTAGAGTTGTCTTCCCAGATCAAATTCCACCTCGATTCAGGGTGGAGACCCGTGTTTCCTGAGTTACATCTCCCAATAGGTGACCAGGAAGCCTTTCCTCAAATATTTCCAGTGATTAGCAGCTCACCCCTCCATAGGACAACCCATGCTGTTGGTGAGCAATTCCTAGAGCCACTAAATGATCTAGTCATTCTTCCATATGAAGCTTAGTAGATAATTGATGGCTGTTATCTGCCCCTACCCTTCTCCCCATGCATCTTCTCCAGGGTAAAGAATCCTGGTTCTTTTCAACATTCCTCACACCATATGGATCCACGTTCCCTAGACCTCCTAGGGGATACACAAGCATACCTCAGAGTTATTGTTGGTTTGGTTCCAGACCACCACAGTAAAGTGAATATCACAATAAAACAAGTCAAATGAATCTTTTTTGGTTTCCCTGAACTATAAAATTTATGTTTACATTATGCTGTAGTCTATTAAGTGTGCAATAGCATTATGTCTAAAAAAAAAAAAACCAATGTGCATACCTTAATTAAAAAATACTTTGCAGGGCACCTGAGTGGCTCAGTTGGTTAAAAGTCTGACTCTTGATCTCAGCTGAAGTCTTGATCTCAGGGTCGTGAGTTCAAGCAAAAAAAAAACCAAAACAAACAAACAAAAAACAAAAAACAAAACAAAACAAAACACTTTGCAGGGCGCCTGGGTGGCTCAGTCGTTAAGTGGCTGCCTTCAGCTCAGGTCATGATCCCAGGGTCCTGGGATCGAGCCCCTCATCAGGCTCCTTGTTCCACAGGATGTCTACTTCTCCCTCTCCCACTCCCCTTGCTTGTGTTCCTTCTCTCTCTGTGTCAAATAAATAAATAAAATCTTAAAAAAAAAAAAAAACCACTTTGCTAAAAATGTGCTAACCATCATCTGAGCTTTCAGTGAGTTGTAATCCTTCTGTTGGTGGAGGGTCTTGCCTTGATGTTGATGGCTGCTGACTGAGTGGTGGTTGCTGATGGCTGGGGTGGCTGTGGCCATTTCTTAAAATAAGACAACAGTGAAGTTTGCCACATCGACTGACTCTTCTTTTCACAAATGAATTCTCTGTAGCATGTGATGCTGTTTGATAGCATTTTACCCACAGTAGAACTTCTTTCAAAATTGGAGTCCATCCTCTCAAACCCTGCCACTGCTTTATCAACTAAGTTTATGTGATATTTGCTATCCTGTTTTGTCATTTCAACCGTCTTCCTGGCATGTTTACCAACTAGATTCTGTCTCAAGAAACTACTTCCTTACTTTGTTCATCTATGAGAAGCAACTCTTCCTCTGTTTTATCTTGAGACTGTAGCAATTCAGTGACATCTTCAGGCTTCACTTCTAATTCTAATTCTCTTGCTATTTCCACCACAGCTGCACTTACTTCCTCCACTGAAGTCAGGAATCCTCAAAGTCATCCACTGGGCTTGGAATCAACTTCTTTCAAACTCCTATGAATGCTGACATTTTGACCTCGTTCCATGAATCACAAATGTTCTTAATGGCCTCTAGAATAGTAAATCCTTACCAGAATGTTTTCAATTTCCTTTGCCCAGATCCATCAGAGGAATCATTATCTATGGCAACTATTGTCTTTCAAAATGTATTTCTTAATCATAAGACTTGAAAGTCAAAATGACTCTTTGATTTGTGGGCTGCAGAATGGATGTTGTGTTAGCAGGCATGAAAACAACATTCATCTCATTGTACATTTTCATCAGAGCTCTTGGGTGACCAAGTGCATTGTTAATGAGCAGTAATGTTTTGAAAGGAATCCTTTCTTTTCTGAGCAGTAAGTCTCAACAGTGGGCTTAAAATATTCAGTAAACCATGTGCTCTCATCCAGACTTTGTTGTTTTATTTATAGAACACAGGCAGAGTACATTGAGCATAATTCATAAGGCCCTAGGATTTTCAGAATGGTAAATGAGCATTGGCTTCAACTGAAAGTGACCGGCTGCATTCTCCCCTCAGAGAGCCAGCCCGTCCTTTGAACCTTTGAAGCCAGGCATTGACTTCTCCTCTCTAGCTATGAAAGTTCTAGATGACATCTGCTTCTAATAGAAGGCTTTTCCATCTACATCAAAAATCTTTCATTTAGTGGAGCCACCTGCATTAATTATCTTGCTAGATCTTCTGGATAACTTTGCAGTTTCTACATCAGCGCTGGCTGCTTCACCTTGCACTTTTATGTTATGGAGATGGCTTTTTTTCTTAAACCTCATGAATCCATCTCTGCTAGCTTCAAACTCTTCTTCTGTAGCTTCCTTACCTCTCTCAGCCTTCACAGAATTGAGGAAGGTTAGGACCCTGCTCTGAATTAGGCTTTGGTTAAGGGAATGTCATGGCTGATTTGATCTTCTGTCCAGACCACTCAAACTCTCTCCATATCAACAATAAGGCTATTACACTAAATATATAAAAAAATTTATTAAAAATAAGGCTATTTCACTTTCTTATCATTTGTGTGTTCACTGGAGTAGCACTTTTAATTTCCTTCAAGAACTTTTCCCGGGGACTGGGAGGCACAGGATTCTAGTTATGGAATGAATAAGCCATGGGAATAAAAGGCCAGCATAGGGAATACAGTCAATGGTATTGTAATAGCCTTGTATGGTGACAGATAGTAGCTCCCCTTATGGTGAGCATAGCATAACATATACACTTCTTGAATCACTATGTTGCACACCTGAAACTAATGTAACATTGTGTCTCAACTATACTTTAGTAAAAACAAACAAACAAACAAACGAAAAGAACTTTTTGTCTGCATTCACAACTTGGCTAACAGGTGCAAGAGCTTTCAGCCTATCTTGGCTTTTGACATGCCTTCCTTAATCATTTCTAGCTTTGGATTTAAAGGGAGAGACGTGCGACTCTTCCTTTCATTGAACACTTAGAGGCCGTGGTGGGTTATCCGTTGGCCTAGTTCCAATACTGTGTCTCAGGGAATAGAGAGACTGGGGAGAGGGAGAGACAGAGAACGACTGGTCAGTGGAAAAATCAGAACACACATGTGAGCCAGTGAGTTTGCCATCTTACTCGGGCACGGTTCGTGACACCCCCAAAACAATGACAATAGTAACAGTGGGCTTCCAAGACCTGGTACAGCCAACGACCACTGTCATCCTGCAGTGATCTTTGGATCACTGATCACAGGCCACCTTATCAAATGGAACAATGGTGAAAAAATTTAGATATTGTTAGAATCACCAAAATGTGGCAGAGACATGAAGTGATAAACTGCTTTTGGTAAAATGGTGCTGATAGACTTGTTCATTACAGGTCTTCAAACCTTCAATTTGTTAAAGAAAAAAAAAAACCCATATCCACAAAGCCCAGTAAAACAAGGTTTGCCTACAATCCCATTCCTCAGCCCCCATTGCCATATGCAGCTCTGAGACCTAATGAGAATACTTGAGATGGTTGCCCAGTGTGCAGGGGGCTGTGCTCCCCTGTGGGATAATGAAGACCACATTCCAATCACCCACACAGTCTGAGGTCCCTGCAGCTGTGGACTTCTGTCTCAGACAGCTCACACTGAGATCACAGTCCACTGAGATCACCATCCACACAACTTCCTTCACCTTTTCCAGAAAAACAAGATTTCCCCAATTTGTACTTAGGCACTCGACTTAAAACCTATGTTCTGTGACATATTTGCTATAATTTTCACTTTGCTTTAATTTGTCATCCAATCTGCTGAGAGATTTTGAATCTTGATCTTGTCATATAGAGTATTAGCTGTCCCTACAAATTTTGTGTCAATTTCAGGTTGACTAAACCTGCCTCATATTAAATCACTGATATAAAAAATATGTTGTGTAGGACAGGGCCAAAAGCAGAAGTTTGTATTCCCCACTTAGACTTCCCTCCATAACAACAGCCACTTGTTAATCCAATTTTGGATTGAAATGGTTTTTCCAACAGCTCCGAACCCATCCAGGTCCTGCCTTCAGAAAATGAAATTAGGGGGGCACCTGGGTGGCTCAGTCATTAAGCGTCTGCCTTTGGCTCAGGTCATGATCCCAGGGTCCTGGGATTGAGCCCTGCATCAGGCTCCCTGCTCCACGGGAAGCCTGCTTCTCCCTCTCCCACTCCCCCTGCTGTGTTCCCTCTCTCGCTGTGTCTCTCTCTGTCAAATAAATTTAAAAAAAAAAGAAAGAAAATGAAATTAGAGATTTGTTGCATGACCGGATAAAATCCAACTTTATCTGGGGAAGGGGTCCTTAATTTGGGGTCCACATATCTGGACGTTAGGAAGTTTGTGAACTTCCCTCCCAAAATTGTATGCAAATATGTATTATGTACATATGTGTGCATATTTGTTCACTGATTTTTTTTTTCAGACTCTCAAATTTCTTCAGATTTCTTCTGGTTCTCAAAAGAATTGACCCACACAATTTTAAGAGCCAGCGGTCAATAGCATTCCCTCGGAACTACATGCAGGTCATAATCTCCAAAATGGAATAGGATCAGTTGGCTATGCCATGGTGTGTTACTCAGAAACAAGTGCTAGCCAACAGTGATAACAGCTTTGACTCTAGTTGTTCATGAACCACTGGAGGATGACAGTAGTTGCTGGTTGTACCAGGTCTTGGAAGGTTTCTAGGGAGACAGAGAAAAGCAATATCTTTGGTCAAGAAGTGGAAGACCAGGAGAGATGTTCTATTAGCCTCCTTAGGAGTAAATTCAGAGCTTTGCTTTATCTTGGTGATGAGAGGACTCTGTACCTATATGGCCCAGGATGGTTCTGGAAGCTGCTTTATCCACCTGCTCCTGAGGCAAGATAGTAACCACTTTGTAGGACTTTGAGGATTAAAGGCATCAACACACCTTAGTGTGCTTAGCATAGAGCACAGCTCCTGCAAAGAATTCATTCTGTCCTGATCCCAAAGGGGCCATCAACTAGTGCATTGATCTGAGATCTGTAGTTTCCTAACTATAACTCCACAGTTTAAATTAGTGTTCAGCAAAGAAGGTAATCTTATCAGAAGCAGAGATATCTCAGAAAATCTGGGGGGGTTGTGGCAGCAGGAACTGAGAACCTTCATAACAAAGCTGGTACATCTGTCTGTCTAGAAGGCTGCCCCTTATGCTGCTTCGACATTCTTTCTTCCTGCAGACCAGCTTCTGCTCACTCCACGTCCTGGCAGAAATGGCCACCCAATCCCCCTATTCCAGGATTCCAAAGGTAAGTTCCCAGAAAAGATGGATTTTATTTGCCTAGCTTGGGTCAGGTGTCTACCCTGGCTCAATTGGCTGTGAGGAGGGACAGTTGGGGGTCTCATATTATGACATGATTGTCATGACTATTCTGTGGGGGGTGCAGTTGCCAGAGAAATAATGCATAGGCTGCTAAGACACCCCAAAATGTGTCTATTCAAGATGTGATGAAAAAGATCACATTTTTTTCATATTATGTAGACCATACGTGAAATATTTCACTTAGTCACAAAGGATGCGTTAGGGAGTTGGTAGGTTAGAGGATGGGGATCAGGGAACTGAAAAAGTCCCTCTAAATCTCACTGAGGAAACTATATGGGTAAGGATAGCCAAACAAATTTGATAAAGAAGTACATGGGGATGAATTTGCCTCACAGTTTATTAAACACATTGTAAAGCTATAAAAAGTGTAACAGATTAATACTAATACAGCAAGAGACTAGCAAAGCACTCCAATTGGGGGCTGTATTTATAAATTACCCAAATGCCTGCAAAGGCCAGAAACATACATATATGTTTGTAATATAAGTATTGTTGCAAACTCATAGAGGCAAAAAAAGGAGAATTTAATTTTTTTAAAAAGTTGGGATAATTTAGTAACAATCAGGGAGAGAAGATGGATCTTAACTGAATATCAGAAATCATCACAAATTCCAGATCAATAAAAGGTTAATTATAAACACAAACCCACAGAAATAGAAGAAAATATAGAGGATGTGAGGACTTCCTAAGGATAAAAGAAAACAAGAAATCTCAAAATAAAATCAGTACATTTGACTACATAAAATGAAGAACCTCTGCACTTTAAAAGAAACAGAAAAACAGAATTAAGAGGGAAATAGACAAATTGAGAATACTTCCATGATGGTGACAAGTTTTAATACTTTAACCATACAATGTCCTTATAAACTAACAAGAAATATTTATTTTATTTTTTTTAGATTTTATTTAAATTCAAGTTAGTTGACATACTGTGTATTAATAATTTCAGGAGTAGAATTTAGAGATTCATCAGTTGCATATAACACCCAGTGCTCATCACATCAAGTGCCCTCCTTAAATAAATAACTAAATAAATAAGCAAGCAAGCAGAGGACATGATCAGTCAATTTGCAAAGGAAAAGATAGAAAAATTTACCCAGTATATGTTTGAGAAAATGGTTAACCTCACTAATGAGTAAGCGAGCGAACACACCAAAACCTCAACATCAGTAACTTACCATTTCCCCGAACGGGACCATCACAGGCATGTCTGTCTGGTAATACTGCGTGTTGAAGGAGGTCTGATGAATGAGGCACTCTGGTTGGCAAACCATTTCTGGGATTATTTGGCAATTTATAAGAAGAGTTTTAATTCTGTTAGGAATCTATCCTAAGGAAATAATCATCAATGCCCAGGGTGTTTATATGTAAGAATGTTCATCTTTGTCTTGACCACTGGAGTAAAAACAATTTAAGTGTCTGTGAATATAGTTCTGACTAAACAAAGTATGGTTGCATAATGAAATATTATGTGGCCACAATAAGTACATTTTGAACGAATGTTTATGGACCAAAGAGACTTACCCACAATACGCTTTTAGCAGTGTACTGAGATATAATTCACATACGATCTAATTCACCCATTTGAAATCTACAATTCAAAGATTTTTTTTCCTAACACATCGACAGAGATATGCAACAATCAATTTTGGAACATTTTTATAACCTCAAAGAGAAACCCTGAACTCATCAGGAGTCACCTCTCATTACCTCTCTTAACCCCCAGCTCTGAGCCACCATTGACATATTTTCTGTCTCTACAGTTTTATCTATTCTAAACATTCCCTATCAGTGGAATCATACAAGATACAGTCTTTTAACAACTAGTATCTTACAATTAGCATGATGTTTTCAAGGTTCATCCATGTTATAGCATGCATCAGGACGTTTTACTGTTGAATAATATTCTATTATAGAGATATGCCACATTTTATTCATTCATTCATCTGTTAATGGACCCTTGAATTGTTTCTACTCTTTTGTTATTGTGAATAATGTTGATATCAACATTTTAGTGTGACCTAAGTGTTCATTTCTCTTATGCATTAAAGTAGAAGTAGAATTGTTAGATCATATGGTAACTCTATGCTTAGCTGTTTGAAAAACTGCCACAATGTTTTCTAACTCAGATAAATTATTTGACATTCCCACCAGCAGTACGGGAGGGCTCCAGTTTCTCCACACCCTTGTCAACACGTGTTACTATTTGTGTTTTTATTATAGCCATCCTAGTGGGTATGAAGTGGTATCTCATTGTGGTTTTGATTTGCTTTTTCCTGACGGTTAATGATATCAAACATGTTTTCATGTGCTTGTTGGCCATTTGTATATTTTCTTTGGAGGAATGTCTATTCAGATCCTTTGTCCATTTTTAAATTGGTTTATTATCTTTACATTATTGAGTTATAAGAGTTCTTTGTATATTCTGGATACAAGCCACGTATCGGATATGTGACATGCAAATCTCCCATTCTATGGGTTGCCTTTTCTTTTTTTTTTTTATTTTAAAGATTTTATTTATTTATTTGACAGAGAGAGACACAGCGAGAGAGGGAATACAAGCAGGTGAATGGGAGAGGGAGAAGCAGGCTTCCCACAGAGCAGGGAGCCCGATGCGGGGCTCGATCCCAGGACCCTGGGATCATGACCTGAGCTGAAGGCAGACGCTTAACGACTGAGCCACCCAGGCGCCCCTGCCTTTTCTTTTTTAATGATATCATTTGCAGCACAAAAGTCCTTAACTTTGATTAGGTCAAATTATCTTTTTCTTTTTCTTGTTTGTGCTTTTCAGGTTGTATCTAAGAAGGCTTTCTCTAATTTCAGGTCATGAAGACTTACTCCTATGCTTTTTCTTCGACAAGTTTTATACTTTTAGCTCATAAATTGAGATATCTGGTCCATACTGAGTTTTTGGTATAAGGAAGGAACCTGACTTCATTCTTTCTTTTGCGCATAGCTTTCCAGTTGTTCCAGGACCATTTGTTGAAAATTCTTTTCCCATTGAATTATCTTGGTGCCCATGTTGAAAAGCAAATGACCATAAGTGTGAAGTTTGTTTTGGGGGCACCTGGGTGGTTCAGTCAGTTAAATGTCTGCCTTGGGCTCAGGTCATGATCCTGGGGCCCTGAGATCAAGCCCTACGTCGGGCTCCCTGCTCAGCAGAGAGTCTGCTTCTCCCTTTCCCTCTGCCTGCCTCTCCCCCTGCTTGTGCTCTCTCTCTCTCTCTCTCTCTGTGTCAAATAAATAAATAAAATCTTTAAAAAAAAAAAAAGAAGAAGAAGAAGTTTTGCTTTGGTACCTCCATTTTATTCCACTGCTCTATATGTCTGTATTTATGCCAATACCACATTCTCTTGATTTTCTATCTTTGTCATAGGTTTTGAAATAATGAAGTTTTGAGTCCTTTTTCAAGATGGTTTTAGCGAGTCTGGCTTTCTTATATTCACATACGAATTTTAGAATCAACATTTTAATTTCTGCTAAAAAAAAAAAAAAAGCCAGCCAGGATTCTGATCAGAGTTACATTCAATCTACAGAGCAGATTGGAGAATATAGCCATCTAAGAAATATGAAGTCTTCCTATCCATAAACATGGGATGTCTTTCCATTTATTTAATTTCTTTACAAAGTATTTTGTAGTTTTCAGAGTACAAGTCTTACACTTTGTTAAATTTATTCCTAAGTATTTTATTCTTGATGCTTTTATACATGGAATTATTTCTTAATTTCATTTGCAGATTGTTTATTGCTGGTGTATAGAATTATAATTGATTTTTGTATATCGATCTCATATCCTGCAACCTTCCTGGACTTGTTTATCAGTTCTCACAGTCATTTTGTGGATTCCTTAGTATTTTCTATGTACAAGATCGTGTCATCTGCACATAGTTTTACTTCTTTCCACAATAGAGATTTATCAATAAATCATTGTGTTAATATTATTTCAATTTTTGGAAGATTAACAACCAAGAGGAAATAAGGCCAAATGCCATCATAGATTTCCATGGGTGTTGATATTACAGGTTTTTTTTTTTAACTTTTCCAAATTTTACAAATTAACTAATGTGTTATTTTAATGTTGACATGTTACTTTAAAAACATGCTATAAAATTGTATAATCTCCAAGTATTTTTTTTAAAGATTTTATTTATTTATTTGAGAGAGAGAGAATGAGAGAGAGCACATGAGAGGGGGGAGGGTCAGAGGGAGAAGCAGACTCCCTGCCGAGCAGGGAGCCCGATGCGGGACTCGATCCAGGGACTCCAGGATCATGACCTGAGCCGAAGGCAGTCGCTTAACCAACTGAGCCACCCAGGCGCCCAATCTCCAAGTATTTTTGAGCACCAACTACATGCCATGACTTAGAAACTGTGAAGTAGTCAAAAGATGCAGAAGACCAGTCCTTCTTCCCAAAGAAGTGCTAATAAGACATTTAAGAGACAACATAAGATGAAGTGCTAAGACAGAAAGAATTCGTGCCCAGAAGTATAATCCTGACAATTAGTACCACAGGCCATCAGAGTGGGCCTCATGGAGGAGGCGGACCTTGTAGAATGAGTAGCAGTGGGAACAAAAGAGGCAGGAAAGAATAAGGTAGAAGGACAGAGGTGCCCAAACCTGATAGAAGGATAATCATTACGGGGGTTGGTGCAGTGAGGAGACGAGCTGGGTACACCAGTCAGGGAGAGGACGGTGGTGCCAAGCAGAGGACCTTGCATTTAAATCTGCCTCCACTATCATCCATGATAGGATCAGGGTGGGGAGCTGACATGCAGAAAGTCGGATTTGAGAAAGATACACTAAGACAGAACCCATGGGGGGAGAGCACTGAAATTGAGAAGGGGGTTTTGGGCGGTGCCTGGGTGGCTCAGTTGGTTAAGCGTCTGCCTTTGGCTCAGGTCATGATCCTGGAGTCCCAGGATCGAGTCCCGCATCGGGCTCCCTGCTCGGCAGGGAGTCTGCTTCTCCCTCTCCCACTCCCCCTGCTTGTGTTCCTTCTCTCACTGTCTCTCTGTCAAAAAATAAATAAAATTTAAAAAGAGAGAGAGAGAGAGAAGGGGGTTGGTGGGATGGGCCTAGACCAGGGTGGTTGAAGTGAGGGGTGGGAGATTTCAAGAAACAGCTTGAAATCTGTGGAGGGAGAGCTATAATCAACTTTGTGACCTTGGGCAGGTTCTGGCCCCTCCGTGGGCCCCTGGCATCCTCTTCTGCAAGAAATAAAACACTTGATAAGCAGTGGCTCCAGCAGTAAAGATATTAACTATCTCACATAGGAAGAAATCCAGAGGTAGGCTGCTCTGGGTTTGGTGCAACTGCCCAGAAACATCATTCAGAGGTTCCAATCTCTCTACCGTTCTGTCCTGCCATCACTGATGTGTCACCTTGCCATCTCAGGGCCACACAGTGTCTGTTGTGGCTCTAAGAACCATATCTGTGCTCAAGGCAGAAAACAGGCAGAAGGTTAGAAGAATACCAGCCCCATCTGAACTTTTTACCAGGAGAGTGAAGCTTCCTTGGAGTCTTCCGGGACATACCCGTTATGTTTCCCTGACCACAATGGAGTCGTGTGTCCCTCACCCAGCTAGAGGAACAGCTAAGAAAGTGGCACACAGGGGCGCCTGGGTGGCTCAGTCGTTAAAGCGTCTGCCTTTGGCTCAGGTCATGATCCCAGGGTCCTGGGATCGAGCCCCGCATCGGGGTCCCTGCTCGGCGGGAAGCCTGCTTCTCCCTCTCCCACTCCCCCTGCTTGTGTTCCCTCTCTTACTGTGTCTCTCACTGTCAAACAAATAAATAAAATCTTAAAAAAAAATTAAAAAAAAAAAAACAGAAAGTGGCACACAGAATCGTCATGACTGGCTTAGACCAATCATGCTCCATTGCCTGAGCAAATTGCTGATCACAATTAAATTAGAATTCTGTCAGCCAGGAAGAGGGAGCAACAGGTGTTAGGAAGACCGTTGATGGTATCTGAGCCAGGGAGTGGGACAAGGCCCCTCCTGATGCCCACAGTCTATGAGCTCTCATCTCCTGCACTGCCCCTTCCCACCTCCTCCACCTACTCTGCTTAGTTGTCCTGTCACCCACTTGCTGCCAACGTCTCTTCCTTCCCCACTTGGCACATGCAGAAAAAAACTACTTTATCAACATCAGGCAAACTGATTTTCCCAGGGTGACTAGTATGTTGATTGGGCAAAAACTGACATGTTGCTATGAAGCTGCATGTGATAAACACAGCCCCTGAACGCCCCTCTGTTTGTATCCTGGCTCTGCTTTGAAGGCTCTTCTGACATTTATTTACTTGTCCTTCTTGAGATTTCTCCTTCCAGTTCATCAGCTGAACATGTGAGCCTTTCAAGTGTGAGGTGCAAGAAGACAGCCTAGCCTTGCCTTCCTTCTTCCGATGCCTGGTTCTCCTGTGGGACAGTCATCACAGACCCCACATCCATGAGCCCCCTAGCAGTTCAGTCATGGGCTCGGAAAGGCAGCAGGGCAGAGGTTGCTCAGGCTTCGTAGAGCTCCATTCGACTCCTAGTCAGGGCTCCAGTCATGGTTTTTTTGTTGTTTTTTTGTTTTTTATTTTATTTATTTATTTGAGAGAGAGAGAGCATGAGTGGAGAGAGGGGCAGAGAGGAAGACGGACAAGCAGACTCCCCACTGAGCAGGGAGCCAGACGGGGCGCTCAGTCCCAGGACCCTGGATTCATGACCTGAGCCAAAGTCAGACACTTAACTGACTGAGCCACCCAGGCGCCCCACAGCTCCAGTCATTGTAAACACCAGGGAAAGCACCAAGTCTGACGACTGTCATGAGGAGGAGCTGTCCAAATGGCGGGGGCCATTTGGTTCCAGAATTCAGAGGTGCCTTATGCATGAAAGTTTCCCACATCTGTGCTCAGGGCTGGGCTGCAGTCACATGCAAGGCAGCCAGGCTCCCAGGGAAAGAATTTATCCCCAGGATTCCTCCCCATAACTCCCTGCTCCCAAGCACGGCCACCCAGCCGCTGTTGCCATCACCTTTACTTCCATAACCGTGTACCATTTTGATTCAAACTGTTTCTGCTCTCCTCAATTTCACCCATCAGGATTACACAAGTGACTATCCCCCATCTTCAGTCATTTCTGTACCATCTGCACGACTTTTTTCATTTCCTCCTCGTGCCTGCATATCTTCATGGTTTTAATAGGACTGCTTATTCTTTCTTAAATACAATTTTTAAAAATTCAAACTTTAGATCACTATCCTCTATGGAGAACAAACATTATCTTCCCTAAGCAGAAAGTAACCTTGAAGATAAATGTAATGAAAACAAAACAATGGCAACCTGATGCTGCATGATAAACAGGATTTGGGGAGGGAAGGGGGAAAGCTGCGAAGAAAATGGAAGGAGGCATCAGCCCCCTGACGGGGTGGGGAGCAATGGCACCCATGAGTGAGGATGTGGAGAAAGACTGAGGCTCAGTTGTGCAGCTCAGGTAGAGGTGCCTGGGTCTCTGTTTGGTCCAAACAAAAGATACTAGAAGAAAGATCAGATAAAAAGTCACAATCCAGCATTTCTGGTACTTCTCCTCGCTGACATTCTACTCTTTTTTTTTTTTAATTTTTTTAAAATTTATTTATTTTCTATTATGTTAGTCACCATACAATACTTCATTAGTTTATAGTGTTCCATGATTCATTGTTTGCCTATAACACCAGTGCTCCATGCAATACATGCCCTCCTTAATACCCATCACCGGGCTAACCCATCCCCCCACCCCCCTCCCCTCTAAAACCCTCAGTTTGGTTCCCAGAGTCCATAGTCTCTCATGGGCGTTGGTGGTATAGTGGTGAGCATAGCTGCCTTCCATAGTCTCTCATGGTTCATCTCCCCCTCTTATTCCCCCCTTCATTTTTCCCTTCCTTCTCCTAATGTCCTCCATGCTATTCCTTATGTTCCACAAATAAGTGAAACCATATGATAATTGACTTTCTCTGCTTGACTCATTTCATTTAGCATAATATCCTCCAGTTCCATCCACAAAGACACAGATGTAGTGAAAAGAAGGGGCACATGCGCCCCGATGTTCATAGCAGCAACGTCCATAATAGCCAAACCGTGGAAGGGGCCGAGATGCCTTTCAACAGACGAATGGATAAAGAAGATGTGGTCCATATATACAACAGAATATTACCCAGCCATCAGAAAGGATGAATACCCACCATTTGCACTGGCATTCTATTCTAATGCACTGGATTCCTTGTGATGCCTGGTGCCTCCGTCTTTGAATATTCTGGTCTTCTGGAAAGATGGTGGGACCATTTTGACTCTGGTAGGAAGTGTCTGTCCTTGATCACTTCAAAGCCAATTCCAGGATGCTTGGGTCAAAAAGGAGAGGAAGAAATGTATGGCCACAACCTCATCTGGTCCCCAGGGGCTGCAAGTGAGTGTGACTGCAAGCCCCGTGGTTTCCCTAGGGCCAAGAGTGAGAGTGAGCCAGGGGGGCCTGAGGGTAAGGGGGCAGTTGATGGGTTTCCACCCAGGTAATGAAAGAGAGGAAAGGAAGCTTCCAACATGGGTGAAACATGTCAGTTAAGTTCTGATACTAAAAATCCTGCAGAAGCCTAGAATTAAGATAGGGGCGCCTGGGTGGCTCAGTTGGTTAAGCGACTGCCTTCGGCTCAGGTCATGATCCTGGAGTCCCGGGATCGAGTCCCGCATCGGACTCCCTGCTCGGCCGGGAGTCTGCTTCTCCCTCTGACCCTCCTCCCTCTCATGCTCTCTGTCTCTCATTCTCTCATCTCTCTCAAATAAATAAATAAAATCTTAAAAAAAAAAAAGATAGACATGACAATGCAATCAAAGGGAAGGCTTCTAGATGTCCATCAACAGATGAATGGATATTGCTTCTCGGTCTTTTGGCTAAGATCAAGTGTAGTATCTGTTCTTACCAGTTTAACAGATGAATGGATAAAGAAGATGTGGTATATATACAATGGAATATTATACAGCCATCAAAAAATGAAATCTTGCCATTTGCAATGACATGGATGGACCTAGAGGGTATTATGCTAAGCGAAATAAGGCAATCAGAGAAAGACAAGTATCATATGATCTCACTGATATGAGGAATTTGAGAAAGAGAAACAAGACAGAGGATCATAGGGGAAGGGAGGGAAAAATGAAAGAAAATGAAACCGGGGAGGGAGACAAACCATAAGAGACTCAATCTCAGGAAACAAACTGAGGGTTGCTGGAGTGGAGGGGGTGGGAGGGATGGGGTGGCTGGGTGATGGACACTGGCGAGGTTATGTGCTATGGTGAGCACTGTGAATTATGTAAGACTGATAAATCACAGACCTGTACCCCTGAAACAAATAATACATTATGTGTTAATAAAAAAATAAAACAAACAAACAAAAAAACAAAGGGAAGACTTCAAAACTGTCACCTTCTGCTCCCATGGGTCCTTCAAGACAGGGTGGCTTTGAAGACCCCAGGATATGCACCAGAAAGAGACTCTAATATGAGAAAGTCCTGCCTGAGAAGCTCTCACAGTTGAGGCATGAGTAACTGAAGCAGGAAGTAATGTGAAACACTGGGGGCCTGGAAGCCATGGGGTGTTGCTTAGGATTCAGCCAGGCATAGCTTTGACCTCTTTGGCATTTACTAGCTATGCAACCTTGGGAAAGTTACATAATCTCTCTGAGCCTCATCAATAAAATGAGGCTGGTAATACCTACATCATAGGGTTGTTGCAAGGGTTAAATCAAAAAGCATATACAGAATGCCAAGTACAGTGCTTGGCTGTAGATGGATAGATAAGTGATAGATAGATAGATAGATAGATAGATAGATAGATAGATAGATAGATACCCCATGATTAACATTATTATTATTATTATTATTATTATTATTATTATTATTCACACTTCGCTTGAATTTGTTTGACAAGGTCCTGTTTTCTAAATTGGTCCTGTTTTCTAAATAAACCAAGGAGCAAATAAAGAGAAGCTAAGAGCAATTTGTTCTGTGACAAAGTGAAAAAAAAACAAACAAACAGAAAAAGAAATGCACTTCTGGCCCGAGAAGACAGAAGCACATTCCAGGGACCCCACTTTTGGCACAAAGATGCTTTCATGTGTTAAAAAAAATGGACCCTTTCAGGAGTGGTAAAGATTAGAGTGGGGACTGCATTTTAAAAACATCACTCTTGGTTAAGAAGGGGGAAAAAAAGACAAAATTAAAGCATTTGCGTTTAGCAGGAAAAAAATTGCTAGTTTTATAATCTGCCATTTGGAAAATCAAATCTATATAAAGCAAGAAAGCTGTGAGCTGAGGCAAGAATGAGGTTTCTCAGAGACAGCTTCATTTGTAAGTTTCGTGTGGCTCTTGAAGGTCACTCATTCCAGGGACTTCGTCCCACTTCGCAAACAGAAGACGAATCTGCAGTCCCTTTGCTGCAGCAGGTTATACAAGGAAACAATAAATGTGAGAGGCAGGCGCACTCCTAAAGAGGTCTAAATTGAATTGCATTGACTTTTTACAAAGCCACAAATTGCTTATCTTATTCAAGCGCCTGAGTGTTTGGTTTTTGATGAGCTGAGCACAAAGATATCTTGAATTTTGACAGTGGTATGAGTTGCCCAGTTTGAATTGTCGGTGGTGGGGCGGGGGGTCGAGTGGGGGGGCACAGGGGCTCCTGGGCTTACCTTGCTTTTCCCAATGAGCGAGGCCAAGGGGGTCACTCTCAAAGATGATCCTGAAAATCCAAGGTCCTACAAGGATGGGTCCATTCCACCGCTAACATGCATCTACATCCTAGCTCACTTGTGGGGGTCAAATAAGATAATGGATGTAAAAAAAAAATTTAATACTTTTCAGATTTAAGGAGTCAAGAAAGAGGAAAACAATAAAGAGAAAGGAACAGCCATTCCAGCCAAACAGCATGTGTGTCTGAAGCTTTGTAAGGAGAACTGTGTGTGTGTGTGGTGTGTGTGTTGACAAGGAGGCTGGGAAATAAGACAATCAAATTAGGTGTTGGGCTAACTCAGTGGTTCTCAGCCCAGGCAGCACATAAGAATTATCTGGGAAGCAAAAAAAAAAAACAAAACAAAAAACAAAAAGAATTATCTGGGAAGCTTTTTGAAGCTTCTGGCTACTCTCGGGACATTAAGTCAGAATCTCTGTGTGGAGGACTGGGGAGTTCCAAGCATCCTAATTCTGATGCCCCTTCACCAGGATTCTAGTAAGCAGATTGGATTTCAGACCACCAGACTAAGTCAATAAGGAGTAAAAAAAAGGACATGGTTCATCCCATTTGTTTAAGAAGGTTGGGGTCACTGGGTTTTATTGAGACAATGGCCATTATGTTGGGGGTGAGCGTGGCCCCATCGATGACAGTTACCAACAATGTCATTCTCCATACCACTGAGATGGAGAAGCCAGGGTATCAAAAAGGAACCAGAGGTAGAAGGACAGCTTCGGAGAGGCTGCACAGGGAACGCTTTTGCTTCATTCTTGGGGGTGCCAGAGCGTGTTGGAAGACCCCCATGGGGGAGGGGGTTCAGATGGCCTCTGGCACACAGGCCTGGCCCTCACTGGGGATCCTGTAATTTGAATGGGGTCCTGCCACACCAGGGGTGAGGGCCAGCTCTGTCCATCCCACTTCTGGCTGCTTCTCCAATGAGTTAATGCAGGTACCTCCTCCAAACTGCAAGGAGCAGTGGCCACATCCACACCCCACCTGATTTAATCCAAGTGCCCCAGACCTAGAATCACACATACCAGCTCCTTTGAAGGCCTCTGTCTCCTTGAGTTTCCTTATGGGAATTCTTTAGATCCCAAAGTGGGACGTGGGGCAGGGGTGATGAAGAATCCACTGAAGGTTTTTAACTACTTGATCTGCTTTGCTCATCAAGACGATGCCTTTTGGTGGTGGAATGAACCCATTTTCATAGGACACTGTTCTTTTAGCTGACTATTGGCTATATTTCCCGCACACCTCCCACCTCTTACAACACATACACACACCTGGTTGTTAGCTTCTAAACCCCAATATACAGACCTCCAGGAAGGATACTGTATCAGACTGAAACACCTTTCTTAAGGGTTTTGCCTAAAAAGTGAATCTCTAATGGTGAGATTCTAGGCACTATCTTGGAAATATTTTGCACTGAGGGCTATTAAGGAAATGCTCTTTAAATAGAAAACATAGATTTTTCCAGTATGCAAAGGGGGCGACTCCGAAAGGAGCTAGGTCAAAAGCCTAAAAGCGTCTGGTGTTTTCTGACATTTTTCCTCCTCCTTGAGAAAAGCCAAAGGTCCTCCTGTTTGTCTCACCTTGTATCCACATTAAAAAAATATACTAACAATCACTATTGTTAAGGTGGTGCTTTGTAGCTCCCAAAGCACCACAATAACATTCAATCCCACAGACACATACCATTGGACCCATTTTACAGTTGAAAAAACCGAGCCCCAGAGAGGTTACAGATCCTGCCCACATCATGCAGCCTGTAAGTGGCTAAACTCTTCTTCAAGGCAGGACCTGTATGAATGCACATGACCTGTCAGTGAGGCCCAGGCCCTGCATGGTTTCTAAGGGCAGCACCAATGTCCCAGGCAGGTGGCAAGCCTGGCACAAAGGAGCTCATTAGCTTGCCCAAGGCTCCCCATACAGTCATTCATCCTAAAGCATTTACTGAGCTTGTAATATGGACCATAACTGTAATAGATAGACAGACCCCCTCCTGCCTCCACGGAGCTTATAGTTAGGAGAAGGCTAATCCCAAGGTCATGGTCATATCAACAGCAAATCCTCAGTAGTAGGCGCGGCCCTCTGAAATTGGTCCCAGGGCCTCCCCTGCCCTTTCCATGTGCAGTCCCAGGACCTGAATGTGAAACAGATCTGTGATTTAATAAAAACCACACAGGCTGCAATGTTTGTGATCTTTGTTGCCTCACCCTGTGCTGTGTGCTTGTTAAAATGCTGAGAGTGGGGCGCCTGGGTGGCTCAGTCAGTTAGGCGCCCGACTCTTGATTTCAGCTCAGGTCATAATCTCAAGGTCATGAGATCGAGCCCCATGTCTGGCTCTGCGCTGAGTGTGGAGTCTGCTTGAGATTCTTTCTCTCCTTCTCCCTCTGCCCCTCCCTGCTGCCATGCTCTCTCTTAAAGAAAAATGCTGAGATATTAGTCCCCAAGGCAGGAGCACATCCCTAATAGAGAAGCGTCAGGCACTGTGTGAGCTAAGAGAGTTCTATGGAGGCAGCTCTGCTTTGCAACACGACATGAAGACTTCTAGAGATGGATGGATGGATGATACATAAATAACAGATCACTGGATGGATGGCAAAGGAAGTGTGGGTGATCCATAAGAGAGAACAAGGGAAGTAGGTAATGAGTTAAATAATGGCTACGGGATACATTCAGTGATATTCCAGCCAGGCCAATCCACCCACAGTTACCACAGCTCAGCCTGCTCTTGCTCACCCCTGCGCCTTTGCACAGTCTGCTTCCTTAGCTAGCGTCCCTCTGCAGCCTTCATGCCCCACCTCCTGCCCTTTGATGGCCTGGGTTACCCCCACACACCCCAATCCTGGAGGACTTTTCTGACCACCCCAGGCAGGGTGAGATGAGACCTCCTCTGTAACAAGGCTGAGTGCCCACGTCTATTCTGGCACCTCCAACATTGCTGGGAATTATCTGCGGACAGGTCTGCCTCTTGTCTACTGGGCGGTGAGAGCAGGGTCACAGTCTCTTGCCTGCTGCATCCCTAGCTCTAAGCACAGCCAGTGTCTATTAAGCGAACTCACTGATCTCTACGTGTGCCCATGACCCGCACGTGGGGAGCCAGCAGCAGGGGGGTTTCTCCCCAGAGGTTCCTTGGAGCTGACTGCCGTTGCCAGGTGAGAATCTGCCTGGTAATTGCCGAGGGCCTGAGTGATTGCGCCATGGCCCCAGGTGCGGCAGCGGTGGGGGAGCCCAGCACAATGAGACCTCCACACCCGCCTCCTGTTAGCACTAACAAAGACAAATCGGAGGCAGCCACTGGAGTGCTTTGCCTGTTAAGTGTTAAGTAGCAGACTGATTGCTCTGAAGTTGACAAGTGACAGGGAGTGAGGCGGCAGGTGCTTCCAACAGCCCCCTTGGGGGAAGCAGGGACCAGGGCTCCGTTTGGGCAGGGGGGTTCCTGACTAAGGAGCCCTCGCCTCACAGAGCAGGGGGATTTCTGTCTTGATCGAGGTTGGCCCTCTGTCCAGGCCCTGTTATCTTGGCTCCTTTCTGGAGAAAAAGGTGAGACCTATGGTTCTGTGAACATTTCCAGGCTTTCCCCAAAGCCTCAGCACCCGGCCCCCAGGACCGTCACAATGGAAGGCGCCTGCAGGTGACCATTCAGTTAGGACTCTTATTCTGGGGTTGAGTGTGCAGCATTCCTGATGGGAGTTAGAACTCCATGAGCTGGGGCGCCTGGGTGGCTCAGTTCGTTAGGCTCAGGTGATGATCCCAGGGTCCTGGGATCGAGTCCCACATCAGGCTCCCCCTGCTCTGCGGGGAGCCTGCTTCTCCCTCTGCCTCTGTCTGCCACTCCCCCTGCTTGTGCTCTCTCTCTGTGTCAAATAAATAAATGAAAACAATTAAAAAAAGAAAAAGAACTCCATGAGCTGGACATGAGGGGAGTGGCTGGCTCACCTAACCGGGGCCCCTGTCCTCTACGGCACCATCTGCAATGACAGCTCCCCTCTGTGCCATGTTCTCAGTACCCCCAATTCCTGCAGCACCTGCTGGAGCCCCACAGCCGGCAATATCGATCTACACCAGCGCTTCAAATGGACTCTACCTGCAATATTTTCTTAAACAATAGGGTAAGTTTGAATGAGATCTTACCTGAAGTCCATTATGTGTGAAATAGATCTGGTTGAAGCAGGGCAGAGGGCCGGAGCCCCACCCGCTCTGCTATCCCGCCACATCCCCGAGGTGCCCCCCCCCGCCCCCCGCGGCAGCCCAGGGCTCCCAGCACACAGCCTGAGGAACACGAGGCCCACGCCATGTGTTTAGCATTGTTTCACATCACACAGGGACCTAAGCCAGCTGTTCAAGTCCCTCCGGGTGAGCTTTGCCTCCCAGCAAGGTTACGGGCAGCAGGTCAGCCCTTCTAGGTATTTGGCAAGCGTGGTGCCAGCAGACGCCAGAGAGGTGGCCGTCCTTCTCCACCAGCCTGTCCAGCCTACACCCTTTTCTGTGTAGGTTCAAATAAATGGAGGCTGCCCAACGGGTCAGCATATTTACCAATTACACTGACGAACAAGACCAGCGCTAAGGAGCTGCGGGCGACCTGGCCTTGGCCTTGGACTCTGGACATGATAAGGCATTGTGTAAGGCACCTACCTCCATCAATGACTAGGGAAAGAAAATCAGAAGTGCTCCACAAATGTTAGTAATAATTTGTTATCAGTAAGTATGTGCAGCAATCTGTGACATCACTATTACCCAGAATGTCCCCATGCCCCTCCTCTCATCCACGGCCTCCCCATTCTTCTTTTCAAGCCCCACCTCCTCCAGGACACCCTGCAAACTGCATCTGCCTCCCTCAAACCCCCCTTCCTCTCTGTTTGCTTTGATTGATTCTCATCCAACCCTGTTCCTCCTAAATAGCATTCGGGAGTATGTGCCTTAGTGGCTGGCTGGAGCAGAGGATCTCGGGTGGGCCCCTGGGCTGTCCTCTGTACCTCCCCACACAGCTCAGCTGCGCACTGAGCAGGCAGGAGAGGTAGAGAGACTGACAGGTTGTTCTTGAGGTATCTCTCTGGGATCATTTTCTCGGTTCTTCCCCTCATAGTTTAGTGGAAAGGAAGGGCAAGGTCCTCTGGTGAATACGCACTGGCTGGTCCAGGATGAGGGAATGGGAGGTAGAGGGAGAAGGAGGATAGCAGCCCAGGTTTGTCCTGTCTGGTCCACCTTCGCACCCAGAAATTGTGTAACAGTTCCCTCTTCTGGGGTGATGACTGTGCCTAGCCCTGAAGTGATGGGGACCCAAGACGATGGAGGGGAACAATCTCAAGGGAGAATGCCTCCTCTGAAAGCTTCCCAGGAATGACCAACTAGGTGGGGCCCTCCCCTGTGCCCTTGGAACCCCCTCCCCGGCCTGCCTTTATTCTAGCAGACATCACTGGGATTCCACTTGCTGACCCCTCCACTCCTGCTTCCAACTTAAGGGCAGAAAATGGACCTCACCAGTCGTGTTTGAATGTTGATTGGATATGGACAGATGTACAGGTGAGTGGATGGACAGAATGATGGGTGCTAGACTTTGTTCAAAGTTCTTTTTTTTTTTTTGAAGATTTTATTTATTTTTATTTTTGCCAGAGAGAGAGCGAGAGGGAAGCATGAGCAGGGGGAAGGGCAGAGGGAGAGGGAGAAGCAGGCTCACCGATGAGCAGGGAGCCTGACACGGGACTTGATCCCAGGACCCCGGGATCATGACCTGAGCTGAAGGCAGATGCTTAACCCACTGAGCCACCCAGGTGCCAACTGTGTTCAAAGTCCTGCCCAGTTCCAAACATAGAATGAAGTGTTTAAGGACATGGGCGTTGGGCGGGGCGGGGGGGAGGGAGACCTAGATTTAAACCCTGTATATCCTATACTTCCATAAAGTGTCTATCCAAGTATTTTCCATTTTAATTGAAATACTTGTGTCTTTAATCTTGATATATAGGAGTTATTTACATATTCTGGATACAAGACAATTGTCATATAATGTGCGGTGACATTGTTCTCCCAGTCCACAGTTTGCTCTACCTTTTCTTAACAGTATCTCTTGATCACCAGGAGTTACTAATTTTGATGAAATCTGATTTTATCAACTTTATTCTTTTATGGATAATGCTTCTTGTGTCCTCTCTAAAAACTCACTGTCTACCTCCAGATGTCACAATTTTGCTTTTGTTGTTTGTTGTTGTTTCGTTGGGTTTTTTCCTAGAAACTTTTTAATGTTCGTTTTGATGTCTCAGTCTATAATCAACTTCATTAGCATTATTTTAAAATATAGTGTGAAAAGGGAAGGATAAGATTTTTTTAAAATAATTTTATACTGGTGTCTTACCCCAACGTTATTTGTCAAAAAAACTTTTCTTTCCATTCATTAAATTGCTTGGTGTCTCTACTGAAAATCAATTGAGTTTATGTAGGTATGTTTGATTCTGGATACTTCTTTCTCTTTCGCTGATGTTTATCTTTTTTAGTATATTCTAATGCCACTACTACATTGTCTTGATACTGTAGTTTTATGGTAAGTCGTGAAACTGATTAGTGTAAGTCTTCCACCTGTACTCCTCAGCTTTATTTTCAAGATTCTTTTCCCTATACTAGGTTCTTTGCATTTCCTTATAAGTTCTTTAACCAGCTTGTCAATTTCTGCAGGAGAACTTGATGGGAATTTGATTAGATAGCTTTGAATGCACATATTAATTTGAGGAGAACTGATACCTTAACAAAAGTGTTCTCTTGATCCATGAACAAAGAACATAGCCATGTTGTCTGCTAATAAAGACCAATTTACTTCTTCCTTTCAATCATTATATCTTTTCATATCATTATCTTGCCTATTGTACTGGTTATGACCTCCAGTAAAATATTGAATATGTATACTGAGAGCAGACATGCTTGTTTTGTTCCCAGTTTTGGGGAGAATGTCTTCAGTTTTTCCCCATTAAGGACAATGTTAGCTGTAGGATTTTTGAAAAACTCTTCATCAGATGGGAAAGTTCCTTTTTATTCCTAGTTTGTTGAGAGGTTTTAACCTGAATGGATGTTGAATATTATCCATTTTTTTCTGCATTTGAGATAATCAAATTTTTTTCCTTTTACTCCTGTTGAAGTAACAAATGATAATGATGATTAAATAATTTTTGTAATTCTTGAGTTTCAGTTCCACTTGGTATTGGTATACTATTTTACACATTCAGCCAGATTCAACTTGTTAAACTATTGTTAAGGATTTCCGAATGTATGTTCATGAGGGATGCTGATCTGCAGTTTTCTTTTCTTCCAATAGCTCTGTCTAGTTTTGGTAATGCAGAGTAATACTGGCCTCAGAAAATAAATTGGAAAGTGACGCCCATTCCTCTACTTTCTGAAAGAGTTTGTATAAGATTGACACTATTTCCTAAGTGTTTGCTTGAAGTGACCTGTGAATTTACCTGAGTCCGGAGGTTTTTTCCCTTGGAAAGGATTTTGAAAACAAATTCCATTTATTTGATAGATACAGGGCTACTCAGACACACTATTCCATCTTGTGTCATTTTTTTAAAATTGCCTTTTCTAAGCAACTCATCTTTTCCACCTAAGTTGTTTAATTTATTGGCATAAACTTGCCAATAATATTTTCTCATTACTCTTTTAATATTTGTCAGATCTGTGGTGATATCTCCTTTTTTATTCCTGATGTTGGTACCTTATGTTTTCTCCTTTCTCTTGATCAATCTTTCTGAGGGCTTATCAATTTTTTTTAAAGATTTTATTTATTCATTTGACAAAGAGAGAGACAGCGAGAGAGGGAACATAAGCAGGGGGAGTGGCAGAGGGAGAAGCAGGCTTCCCGCTGAGCAGGGAGCCCGATGCGGGGCTCGATCCAGGACCCCGGGATCATGACCTGAGCCGAAGGCAGACGCTTAAGGACTGAGCCACCCAGGCGCCCTAGGGCTTATCAATTTTATTAATCTTCTCAAAGAACCGACTTCAGGGTTTATTACTGTTCTCTATTGTTTGTTTTGTATTTCATTGTTTTCTGTTCTTATATTTATTTACTTTCTTTTATTTCTTTTTTTTTGTCCTTAAGGTAGAAAATTCATTCTTGATTTTTCTTTCTTTTCTAATAAAGTATTTAAAGGTGTAAATTTTCCTCTAACCACCTCTTTAGCTATATCCCACACATTTTGAAATGCTGTGATCTTTGTTACTGTTCCATTTGAAATGTTTTCTTTTTTTGTGATTTCCTCTTTCACCCATGGATTATTAGAAATATGTGGTTTGATTTTCAAATGCCTTGCTAGAACATTGCTAGAGATCTTATTTCTAGTGATTTCAGATATAATTCCTTTTTCAGTATGAGAAAACATAGGTAAAACTTCGACATTCTGAAATTTATTGCTACTCATTTTATGGTCAGGGTGAGATCTGTCTTGGTCAGTGTTCTCCATGCACATGAAAAGAATGAGTATTTTATCATTGTTGGGGTGAGTGCGTCATCAATGTCAATTTGGTCAAGTTGGTTACTAGTGTTCAAATCTTTTCTTGTTGATTCATTTGTCTACCTGTTCTGTCAATTACTGAGGGGAGGCTGTTAAAATCTCCTAATATGATTGTTGGTTTGAATATTTCTCCTTTTATTTCCATTGGCTTTTGCTTCAAATATATTACAGTTCTATTATTAAGTGCAGACACCATGTTTGACTGCTGGAGTAGACTCTTTTTTTAATCATTAGGAAAGTCTCTCTTCATCTGTAGCTAACTCTTCTTATCTTATAATTTACTTTGATATTAAAATAGCCACACACCAGCTTTCTTTTGCTTACATTTCGATTATATAATTTTATAACCTTCTGCTTTCAATATATCTGTGTCTTTATATTTAAAAAATAGAGGCTTTGGGGCACCTGGGCGGCTCAGTCATTAAGCGTCTGCCTTCGGCTCAGGTCATGATCCCAGGGTCCTGGGATCGAGCCCTACATGGGGCTCCCTGCTCCATGGGAAGTCTGCTTCTCCCTCTCCCACTCCCCCTGCTTGTGTTCCCTCTCTCGCTGTGTCTCTGTCAAATAAATAAATGAAATCTTTAAAAAATAAAGCAAAATATAGAGGCTTTTGTAGATATTCTCTAATTAGGTCTTTTTAAAATCTGCTCTAAAAATCTCTGCATTGCTAGTGGAGTTAAAACTACTTATATTTAATGTAATTACTAATATAGTTGAGTTTAAGTCTGCTGTCTCCCTATTTGTTTTCCTTTTTTGTTCCTCTGCTACTTCTTTCTTGCCTTCTTTTATGCTAATCGAATAGTTTTTAGTATTTCATCTTATTTCCTATATAGCCTTTTAAGATATACCTCTTTACATTGCTTTCAGTGATTTCTCTAAGGATTATAGTGTATATCTTTAACTTATTACAATCTACTGAGTACCATTTCAGGCAAAATATATAACTCTTACAGATATATATTTCCATTTATACCTTATTTTTATGCTTTTGTTGTCATATATTTATTATTACATGTGGTAAAAATCCCACAATACAGTTATTATTTTTGCTTTCAACTTGCTTAAAGACATTAAGAAATATAAGATGATAGGCTTTTGTATTTATTTACATTTTTACCATTTCCACTGCTTTTATTTCTTCCTGTAGATTTTAGTTTTCATCTGACATTACTTCCCTTCAATCTAAAGAATTTACTTTAAAATTTGATGTAGTGCAAGTATTTTGGCAATGGATTATCTTACCATTTGTTTATCTCATTTTAATTTTTAAAGGGTATTTTCCTTGAATATAAGGATCCTTGTCTGAAGACACTATAAGAAAACTACAGATCAATATCCCTTATAAAAACTGATGCAAAAATTCTCAATAAAATGCTAAGAAATTGAATTTAGCAGTGTATTCAAAGGATTATACACTATGACCAATTGGAGTTTATTCCTGGGATGCAAGGATGGTTTGACATCTGAACATCAATCAATGGAACATTACACATTAGCAGAATAAAGGTAAAGAAAACACATGATTATCTCAATTGATGCAGAAAAAGCATTTGACAAAATTCAACACCACTTTATGATAAAAACACTCAACGAACTATGAGTAGAAGGAAAGTATCTCAACTTAATAAAGGACATATACAAAAACCCCACAGCTAATGTACAAATAGCTGAAACAATCTTGAAAAAGAAGAAAAACTTTGAGAACTCACACTTCCTGATTCAAATTTTACTACAAAATTATAGTAATGAAAACAGTGTGGTATTGGCATAAAGAATGGAACAGAGAGCCCAGAAATAAACCCTCATATATATGATCAAACATTTTTTGACAAGTGTGCCATGACCTCTCAGTGGGGGAAAGGACAGTCTTTTTAACAAATGGTGCTGGAAAACTAGACAGTCTTTTTAACAAACAGTGCTGGAAAACTTCACATGCAAAGGAATAAAGACCCTTACCTGATAATATATATACAAATTAACTCAAAATGAATCAAAGATCTAATGTAAGACAAAACTATAAAGCGCTTAAAAGAAAATGTAGAGGGTGCCTGGGTGGCTCAGTTGGTTAAGCAACTGCCTTCGGCTCAGGTCATCCCGGAGTCCTGGGATCGAGTCCCGCATCGGGCTCCTGGCTCAGCGGGGAGCCTGCTTCTCCCTCTGACCCTCTCCCCTCTCATGCTGTTTCTCTCTCTTGCTCTCTAATAAATAAATAAATAAATAAATAAATAAATAAATAAATAAATAAATAAATAAATAAAATCTTTTTTTAAAAAAAAAAGAAAGAAAATGTAGAGAAAAGCTTCATGAAATTTGATTTGGCAATGACTCCTTGGATACAACACCAAATGTACAGACAATAACAACAAAAATAGGTAAAGTGCACTTCATCAAAACTAAAAACTTTTGTGCATCAAAGGACACTATCAACAGAGAAAAAAGGCAATCCATGGAATGAGAAAAAATTTGCAATTATGGGAGGGGAGAGAGAGAGCTACTTTTTAATGGGTCCAGTTTCAGTGTGGAATGATGAAAAATTTCTAGAGATGAATAGTGATGGTTGCACAACAATGTGTATGTACTTAATGTTGCTGAACTGCACACTTAGGTAGAATGGCTAAATGGTAAATTTTATGTTATATATATATTTTACTACAGTAAAAAAAGTTAAATTAAAAAATTACATAAGGCCTATTGTCCAGTGTTTGTTCAGCTTCTTTTCTTTCAATTCTTTAGAGATATACCATTATCTTCTGGCTTCCATTGCCTTTCTGTTATGAAGACAGATCTAATTGTTTTCATTGTTGCCTTATATGTAATATGTCTTTTTTTCTATGGCTGCTTTCAATGTTTTTTCTTTATCTTTGATTTTCAGCAGTTTGATTATGATGGGCTTAGGTATGGGTGTTTTGGGTTTTTTTAATTTTTGTCATTTGTGGGTCTTTGAGCTTCCTGTAGATGGATGTTTTTACTAAATTGAGGAATTTTCAATTAGTGTTCCAATATGTTTTCTTCTTTATTCTCTCTTTTGTCCTTCTGGAATTCCAGTGACATTTATTTTAGATCCCTTAATATCATCCCATAGGCCACTGAGGTTCTTTTTCTTATATTTTACCAATTAAGCTAATTGCTATTCACTCATCTTCAATTTCACTGAAATTTTTCTATTTGCAGTATCTAATCTCAAGTGAATATTTTATTCCAGATATTGTTCTTTACAGTTATAGAGTTTCCATTTGTTCTTTGAAAAGAATTTTTTTGCCCTATTGATAATTCCCAATTTGTTTGCTTATAATATCCAATTTTCTGTTAAATCCTTGACCTAATTGATTATAGCTATTTTAAAGAGTTGCCTGGTAATTACAAAATCTGGGTCACTTGAAGGTATGTTTCTTTGACTTTTTTCTTTTAATTATGGGTCACATTTTTTTGCTTCTTTGAATGTTTAGTGATTTTTATTGTATGCTGGACATTATGATACTATGTTATAGGGCATCTTGGATTATGCTGTCTTCTTCTAAGGGATCCCAGAGTCAGTTAAACTGGTGAATCCTCTTGATATTTTCAGGCTTATTATGCTTTTCAAATAGATCTATTTCTATTTTGACCTTAGTCTTGGGGTCTGGACCTTACTAAAGAGCATGTTCCTTCCTCTAAAAGCATGACTCAATGTTCTCAGTGAGTTGTCTCACTGAGATTTCAGTGATTCCGATATTGAAAATGCACTTTCAATATCTCCCAGCACTGCATAAACCCGGGTACCTCCATTCAACTTTCTTTAACAGCAACTCCCTAATAGGCCTATGCTGTACCATCTCATCTTGCATATGCAACACAGACCTCAGTCAAAATGCTGACGGAAACCCTGCGGTAGACTTCTGCCACACATATTCTCATTCAGCTTCCTCTCCTCTGATAACCTTCACAGCAAATTTCAGATATTTCAGTGACCCCAACCTTCAATCTCTGCCTTCTCAGCTCAGTGAGACCAACACTTTCACTCTTCTCATGGTCTCCACCTCCCTGTACCAAAGTCAGAAAAGTGACGCAAGGCAGAAAATCAAGGCAAACCATGGGGCACACTTTATGTGTTTTCCTTTTCTCAAAATTCATAATCCTGTTTGATTTGTCCAATGTCTGAAGAGTTGCCTCGTACATTTTGTCCTGTTCTATAGTTGCTTTTTGTGGTAAGGTAAATCCAAAGCCAGTTGCTTTGTCATGGCTAGAACTATTTCTGGAAATTAAAGTCTGTGAAATGAACTTTGAAAATGAAGAGGAAGAGAGAAAGGACAGGACTAGAGTTAAAACATTGTTGGGGGCCTTTGTGAAAAATAGAAAATTTTTCTCTCCTGCATGGTGGAATACAAAAGGGATCCTCCTCTGGGCAGAGCAATTAACAATAGATTCCTCTTCCTCAGGGCTGACACCCCATGCCAGAATACATAGATTGGAGAAGAGAGTCCAGGCTGGGTCTCAAAACTCACTCAGACCTTCTGGGTCTGATAATTTTGTGTAGTTTACAACCTGCACAAGAGTAATTAGCAGCTCTCAAGGAAAGACCATTCCTGACTGTTGTGCTTTGCCTGAGGCAGGTGGTCTATCAAAGTACACTTCACTTTCACTTTTTCTCTTGGTGACAGACCATTGTTACTTAAAAGTTATGAGTGTATAGTGCATGTGCATTGCCAAATTTAAAATATTATTCTAGGGTACTTAGGGAGGGCCCCCAAAGAATGAGTTATAAAAGAGAGCATGAGGGTAGGGGCAAATCTGAATGTTTAGTCTGGGAAACTTAAACCCTCATTGAGCTCAGCATAGATTAGACATCTATGTTCTATAAACCTGTTGAACGTTGCTTATTGGGGTGCAGTAGGGGAAGGGAGGGAACTAAGGCACAGAACAGAGGCACTTTTCCAGGGCCCCAAACTGTCATAGAAGAAACCAGGGCCAGAGATATTTCTGCCTCCATTAAGGCAATGAGACATTTCTTATAGGCAAGGCCTTTCTAATCTCAGCCACTTTACATTCAAGCTTCCAATTTCATGGCAAAATGTAACCTCCCTCTTGAAAACAATATTATAACTTGATTTTTGCTCATTATAGAAAGAATACAGGCCTTGGAGACTGAATAAATAGGTTCCCTGCTCTACCACTTACTAGCTGCATGGTCTTGCATAAGTTATTTAACCTCTCCAAACCACTGCTTCTTATCCACAAAGTTGGGATGAATAATGCGTACTCCTCAGGTTCTTTGTGAGAATTACACAAGACACTGCATGTAAAAGCACTTGGCACAATGTCAAGCACATATAACATCCCATAAATGTTCCCGGATCCTTGATAACAGCAGATTTGTTGCAGCTAGTTTAAAAGAAGTGAGGACTTGGATGATACCATGCACACTCCTCACCTCATGACCCACAAAGACAAACTTCAGTTAAAGAGGCATCAATGTTTTACATTTCCCTTCTCCACAGGGCAGTCCTGCCTATGCCAAGTCATCAGCTGACCAAATGGAGGGTGAAAAAGAGTGGGTATGGCTGAGCAAGAGACGAACATACCTAACCACAGAAAGGAGGACTGGGGGCTCCTTTGAACTTGCAGGAAGTCATAATTCTGCAGTAGGCTTTTTCCCACTCTTCCCCCTGAACTTGCTGGACCTCAAGACCTGAGGTAAGGAGAGTGCAATAGGGGCAATATTTTAGCTTCATTTGGGAGAGAAATGTTGTCCGCTTGCTGCTTCAAGAGAAATGTTGTCAGCTTGCTGCTGCTACTTCTTGGACACCTTTCCCTGCCCAATTCCCCAGTTTCCCTTCCTCAAGCTCCCCTCTCTCCATTTCACCATGTGTCTCTTCCAGAGTTTTTATATTCTCTTCTTCTACTTATATATTCTCCCCACGTATTTCTTTCCACTGATACCTCACCTCCTATCTTTTTCCTTCCACCTTCTATGTTTGCTTCCTTCCAATTCAATCCTCCCTCTTCACTCCCACCTATTCTCTCCCCTACTCTTTTCTTCAGCTTCCTCATCACTACTAGCATACTGTTTTCCTATCACCAGAACCTTCACCATCTTGCTCACTCTTCCTTAGTCTCTGTCTCTCTTTCTCTCTCTCTATCTTTCTGTCTCTCTCTTTCTTCTCTCCAGCCCTCCCTCTCCCCCTCTCTCTCTTCCTCTTTCTCCCTCCCTCCCCCTCTTTCCCTCTCTCTTCCTCTCCCTCCCTCTCCCCTATCTCTTTTAACCTTAACCCTTAGGGAAGAGATGGGAGAAATGGGAGACTGGGTGGGGGTGGGGAGGAATACATAAGAACAGAGACCTGGGGGGATGGTGGGGTGGGGGAGAACTAAACACAGATATTCTGGGATGGTAGTGATAGAAACAGAATACTACTTGTCTGAGGTTCTGCCTCTGGGACCAAACCAAATAAAGAGGAGCTCTGGAGAATAAGCTGTGAGGTCATGAAAGTCCTCCACTCTCACCCAGCCTATCTCAGAGCACATCATCTTGAAGGCCTGACACAGCATAGCCTAGTGGCAAAGAGCATGAGCTATGGAGCCAATCTGTCTGAGATCAAGTCTTGCCTCCACCATTTACTACCTGTGGACTTTGGACAATTGACTAATTCCTGTGCCTTGGTTTGTGTGTTAAAATGAGGACAAAAACAATATTTTTATCTATATTTGTTGTGAAGATTAATTGAATTAATATATGTAAGGTTTCTAGCACAGAAATGGCACATAATTGTTAACTACTATTATTTTTCCGAACCAGACGCAAATTTAACCAACAGGTGACTGTCTTCCCTTGGTGCTGTCCCTGGTGCTGAAAACCTGGACTCAAGTCTTCCAGCCCGAGGCTTTAGGCTTTGTCTTTGGAAATGGAAGCCCAAATCCAAGAGCTTTCACTGTATTTCAAAAACCGTGCTAAGTGCATTGCCTACATCATCTCACCTTTCCTTACTATCTGGAAAATAGATATCATCTCCCTTGTATATATGAGGGAAATGATGATTGCTGAGCTGGAGCTGGAGTTTAAACCCAAGTCTTGCTGATTTTCATGCTCTTTCTGTGACACTGTGTCATCTCTTATAATGTCATGTTGTCCCTTGTGTCCTCCTCCTACTTCCAACTCCCTAATTTTTGACATAGGCCACCTGCTCCTGCTAGTGACCTGTTTGACCTAATCAATAACCAAGGCCAGCCAGGTGAGGATTGTTTATTGTGTTTGCTATTTGATGTCCCTATAGCCATGGGTCATATTATGAGGGTATCACAGTGTGTTATACTTGGCTGCATGTGGGTTTTCCTCTCTAGCTAAGCCTTAAGTTCCTTGGGAGCAGGGGATAGCTCTCATTTATGCTGACTATGTAGTAGGTGCTCATTAAATGCCTGCTAAATGGGTTAGTTTTTCTTTTTACTTTAATAACATATTAGGAGCTTGTCTCACCCTGCTATGGCATGACTTCAATAGGTGTTCCCTTTTCTCCCATCTGGGTTTCGGTCATCCCTGTGTGCCGCTTGGAGTACTGGCCCCTTTGGCTGATTTCATTGGTTTGTTAATAGGGATTTACTAGTCAGACAATTCATTGAGCCTCCTATATGTCCAGCACTATGATAAATGGAAGCAGACCCAAATATGACTAGCATGCCTTCTGCACTCAAAGCATGCACAGTCTTCTGGGAAGAACTAATTAGGACATGTGACACAGATACTAAACAAGTGATACCATACTTTATGTGGGCAGTCTAAGTACAGTAAATGTGTGTATGGCAACAGGAAGTGATGGTTGAAAAATGAATAAAATTTAGGTAAGGAGATGGGAAAGTAAAACATTCTGAGTAAGACAATAGCATTCTCCAATCCAGGTATAGGCTTGGTATGTGTGATTATGTGCCAGATTGTGTTGGTGATTGTGTGTGCATGTGTGGCTGAAGGTAGAGAGGGTGAATAGGAAAATGAAGGTGCTGACAGTCTAAAACATGGATGTATTTTGTCAGACATTTGGAGCTAATGTTTAAGGGAGAAGAGATGGTGGAGAGTTTCAGAAGCAGGCAGGGCAGTCTGGGCCTGACATGATAGGAAATAGGAAACAACCAAGATGCGTGGAATTAAAGTGTGTGCTTTAGAAACAATCTGTCAGCAGCAGGTAAGGCCAATGGGAAGGCTGATCCTGGAGGCAAGTGCACAGGTCAGAAGGCTCCTTGTAGGAGTCAGAGCTGAGGAGATGGGGTCCTAGCTTCAGAAGGTGGCAGCAGAGAAGAAATGAGAAACATCCACGGTGGGCAGACCGATGCCATAGTCCAGTTAAGTTGTCCCAATCAAGAATAACAGAGACCAAGCAGCCAAAAGACCCCCTGAGGAAGGCTACATTTTTCTCATTCCATTTCCCACAGTCTCTAATAGGGCATTCTAGCTGTGAGGGATGTCAGATGCTTTGAAAGATGAAGAGAAATGAAAGAGCTCACCCTTTCACCTGCACATTAAGGCTGTCATCTGTGTGCCATTTCACATAGCATCTTGGGCCTAGGACCACCTGGGATTTCAGCTGCACCTCCAGCTGACTACAGCAACAGCTGACACAGAGACAGTGCCGAAGATGGGTAGAGGGTCCCAGCAGCTGGTGGGTGGCCCACATCCCTCACTGCTGGTCCTCCAGGGTCCCTCTGCACACCCCTTCCAGAAGAGCGATGTCATCTCGAGGGCTGTGATAAATGCAGATTCTATATAAAACCAACCCCACTGAAAACCACATTCCACTAAGTGTCTGTGTGGGTGTTGGTGGCCATGGAGAGTACTGGGGTCAAAGCCAGGTTGCCTGACAAAAACCCAAAGCAATCCAGAAAAACATACTGCTGGCTGAGGCCTTGTTGGTATGTCTGCCTATCAAGTGGATCAGTTCTGTCCCATTAGACACACACTCTGAGCTCCCATGTGTCATGTTCCTTCAAACCTTATACAAGTTTGCACAGCTTTCCCAAACCCATTGTCCCATTTGACATGACACCCCATGAAGTAGAAACGGAAGGCCTCATTATTGCCATCTATCTGATCAGCTAGGAACCTGGAGCATTGTCCTGTGCTTTCCCTATCATAACATTAATCATGCTCTGTGATGATTACTAGTTTAATTGCTTGAATTCACTGCTATCCACTGAGCTCCATGAGAGTCAGGAGCAGTCCTGCCTAGTTTATTGCTATTTCTCCAGAACCTAGCACAACATTTGGCATTCAACAAATATTTGTGTGAGTGCATGAATGAAGGAATGAATTCCCTGAGGGCATGGGGATGATTCCTGTCAGAACCGGAACTGGATCCCAGGACTCCTGTCCTCTACTCAAACCATGGTTTTCATAGGATATTCGAATTAGAAGAGCAATTAGAGGTCATTTCAGCAGGTTCCCTCCCCTGAGATGTCCTCTCCCCCACTTCCTCAAGTGACATTTCTTCCAGGAAATGTGTCTTTCCACACAGCTAGAAAGAACTGTGTCATCCACATTAGAACCACCTAGAAGCTTTAAAAAAATACTAATGCCTAGGTTCCAAACCCCAGAGATTCTGACTACTGTGGACTGAATGCTCTTATCCCCCAAATTCATATGTTGAAGCCCTAATCCCCCGTGTGATGGTATTTGGAGGTGGGGCCTTTGGGAGGTAATTAAGTTTAGATGAGGTCATGAGGGTGGAACCCTCATGGTAAGATTGGCGCCCTGGTAAAAAGAGACACTAGAACTCTCCCTCCCTCCTTGCCTCTCTGTCTCTGTCTCTCTCAGCTCTTTCTACAAACGTACTTCAAGAAAAGCCACGTGAGGACATAACCAGGAAGAGGTCCCTCACCAAGTACTCCACAATGCTGGTACCCTGAACTTGAACTTCCAGCCTCCAGAGCTCTGAGAAATAAGTGTCTGTTGTTTAAGCCCCACGGTGTGTAGTATTCTGTTACAGTACCTGAGTTCACCGGAACACTGACTTAAGTGGTCTGGAGACCAGCCCGGGAATGGGGATGTTAATGCACACTGTTACTCAGATTATGGTCCTAGGACCAGCAGCCCGGGCAGCACCTGGGCTCTTGTTGGAACCGTAGAGCCTCAGGCCCCACCTGGATCTGCTGAATCTGAATTGGCACATTAGCAAGATCCCCAGGAGATTCACTGGCTAGAGCAATATTGTGGTGGTCTTCACCCTGGCTACCAGTAGACTCACTCAGAGAACTCTCTAAATTGCCAGTTGCTGGCCTCCACATGAGACCAAATAAACCAGACTCTGAGGATGGGGCCCAGGCATAGTACTTTTAAAAAGCTCCCAGGTGACTCTCATTTGTAGTCATGGCTGAGAACCACTGAATAGAACAGCTCATCTGTACCTCTGGTGGCATTTAATGCTTTCTGCCTTGCATTGCAATTATAATTATCTTTGTGCATGACTTTCTCTCCTTCATTGGACCATAAGTTCCCTGAGGGCAGAGACTGGTTCATTTATTCATTTATGCAACACAAAGTCATCAAGCTCCTACTGTGTGCAAAACAGTGGGCCGAGCATTAAGGGTACGTTTGCAGACTCTGCTTTCAGAGGGAGACAGTCCTTGTCATCGAGAAGTTCACAATTTAGGGGAAACAGTCTGTCATAGAGATGTGAGAGGCGACAGCCAGGCACTGGTGGAAGGCAACGTGACTGTCAGGAGGAAGTCAAGGAGGACTTCCCGGGGAGGCAGCACTGGGGCTGACGCCCCAAGGACGAGTGCAATGCCCTACCAGGGAGACAGGACAAGGAGAGGAAGTGCCTAAGAAAAGGAACAGCCTATTCATAACCACAGAGGCATATGTACAAAATGATGAATATACAAACTGTAATCCCAACCTTATTTATAATAGAAAAATATCGCAAACAACCTAAATGTCCATCAGAAGAGAACTGTTAAATAAATTATGGTCTATCCTTACAAAGGAATACCAGGCAAACATAAAAATACTGATGAGGTTCTTTATGGACTAATATGGAATAGTCCAAGATACACTGTTGAGGTAGGAAAAAACAAGGTGCAGAACAATTGCCAATTGTAGAGAGACTATATACATATTATATATTTTACATATATTTCATATATGTAATATATTGAAATATATTTATATATAAATACATATAATATATTAAAATACCTTAATCTGCCTAAACACATTGTGACACATCATCCCATTTTGCAGATAGGAAAACAACATCTCAGGGCACCTGGGTGGCTCAGTCGGTTGAACAACCAGCTCTTGATTCCGGCTCAGGTCATGATCTCAGTGTCATGAGATTGAGTCCTGAGTTCTGCTCCACGCTCAAGGGGGCGTCTGCTTGAGGTTCCCTCTCTCCCTCTCCCTCTGCCCCTGTCCCCACTTGCACTCTCTCTCTAAAATAAATAAAATCTTTAAAAAAGAAAAGAAAAGAAAAGAAAACGACATCTCAGAGAGATGAAGTCATTTGCCCCGTTTCACAGTGTAAAGCAGAGAACCAGGACTCAACCTGCCCGGGGTCTGACTACAGAGCCCAGGCTGGCCGTGAGCTCCATCTGATTGGACTGTCTGAA
The DNA here is from genome assembly GCF_029215605.1 of Mirounga angustirostris. NCBI lineage: Eukaryota > Metazoa > Chordata > Mammalia > Carnivora > Phocidae > Mirounga > Mirounga angustirostris. The sequence continues at coordinate 95,235,109 of NW_026991711.1, read as the reverse complement.
GAGCAGATGGAGTTGTGGGCATCAGGGTCTGAGGCAGGGGGAGTGGGTTTGAGGGGCAGAGCCAGAATCCCCCCTGGGGAAAAGAGGGGGACCAAGGCTGGGCAGTGAGAAGGAAGAGACCCCACAGGGCCATAGCCCACTGCTCTTATAGTTGCCACTTCCTCGGGGTCGAGGGAGTTGGGGTCAGGGGTTTCTACCCAAAGGGGCATTCCTGCAAGCCTGAGGACCCCATGTGGCTGCAGCCAGTACTGTGACATGGGGGTCAAGCTGGCCACTTGTAAAAGGGTCCTGTTGCCCCAGTAGACAGTAACAGGCAAAAATGACCCCGAATTCCCCTCCCAAGCCCCCATCAGGAAAGACCCCAAGAGCACAGTGAATGGTAGCCCCATTCCCCAGAGACCCTTGGAGCATTCCTTCCCAGAACTTGGAATTCCATATTGAGGACTAAGAAAAATCCAGGCCCCTCTTGCCCTTCTCCATCCCGTGAGGAGGGCATGTGTGGCCATGCTACACATCCGATGGTGGTCCCCACACAGCAATATCACCCAGGAAACCCCCCCCCACCCTGTGTCAGCCGACTCACCAGCAGGCCTGAGTCTTTGTCTTAAGGAAGGTGGTGCAGTTGCATGTGAAGAGGAAGAGTGTGGACTTAGGGGTGACATTCAGGCCCTGGTTCCATCCTCATGGGAGGACACTGGGTCCTCTTAGCTGTGGATAGATGAAGTGAGATGGTCTGTGTCGGGTGGTAGCCGGCCCAGTTTTAGGATCAGGAGACGGAAAACAAAATGGAGCCATCATCCTGTGCATCTCTCTCACCCATGCCTCGTGCACAGCTTTCAAAATACTTTACCTCTTGCCCCAAGTCCTCATGACAAACTTATAAATGCAGGGGGACATAGGACTGGGGTCTCAAACTCAAATATGCCCAGAGGCCAGGAGGCAAAGGAAATGAGTCAGGCGGGGTCGGGTACACGAGGAGAGAAGTGGTAGGGACTGCGGTGAGCTGGAGAGCCACAGCCCCCACCCCCAAAATCACCCTGCGGGCCCCATTTAAAAAAAAAATGCAGACCTGATATTACCCAAGGGCCACCCTTTTGAGAGTCGCAACTATGGAGCCCGCCCAGCCGAGCACCACCACAGCCCGCTCAGAGACACACGGAGTTAGCTGGAAGGTGAGACCAGCCCAGTGCCTTCTCCTGTCCCCAGCCTCTCCGGAGGGTCTCCTGGCAGGCTGGCCCCGGGCCTGAGCAGAAGAGGTAAGCAGCTGGAGGCTGCTCTGCGGAACACTGGGACCGGCCCCTCCAAGACCTCTCCTCCACAGAAACTGAAATGCCAGCATTAAATATTCATTCCTTTGGGTTAAGTGTTTCCTCTCTGGGGTTCTCTTTTAAAATTCAAATGCTTCTTTGGAGAGGAACAAGCCACTTGTGGCTCAGAATCAAATGCACCGGAATTGAGTGGATGGAAAGGCAGTTTCGCCCAGCCAGGGGGATCGGACCTGCTCACCCATCAGGGCCCAAGGCTCCTCTCTGTCCCTTTGTCCTCCTGCGCGCCTCCGCCTCCCATCTGGGGAGGGACCAGGTGCGTTGGGGAGGGACCAGGTGCGTTGGGGAGGGGAGGCCAGGCGAGGATTTTGCTCTAAGTTTTTATTCGTAGAGACTAAACAAGAGATTCACTCAAAAGATCCCGCAGACAATGCCCGTAGCCTTGGTCTCCCCTCTGGGCGCAGAGCGCGCTCTTCTTGGGGGTGGGAGGGTGTCTCCCTGGAGCCCCGGATGCACAGAAAGCCGGGGGCAGCTTCCACCCTCAGGTAGCCGAGGAAGCAGGCACAGCAGCTCCTCCAGGTGGCTCAGAGGCACAGCCACCCGTATCACCCCCTTGGAAGCCCAATCGTCATTCCGAGCAGGTTTCCATTTGACTGGGATGCCGAGAACAGTCAGCATGTGCGTCGCAGCTAACGAGAGAGCCCCACTTACCACATGAACTGGAAAGTGCTGTTGCGGACGTACCGTGGGCCCAGCATTGTGCTAGGCAGACTTTGTGATTAGGTCTTCTTGAACTGATCTTAGCCACTGCTCCAACATCTCCGATCTACCCCTGGAGTCATCCTATTTATCTCTGGTGGAAGTCACCAGAAGGTCCACAGGAATGTCCCCATGACAAGGTCTCTTAGTTTCCCTGTGGTGCCCATCATTTGTCTCCCTTCTAGATCTGGCTTTCTTTGGACGGGGGTCCAAATTAAAGTGATGTCACTTTAACTGTTGCTCTTGCTTCCTGCCCGCCACCCTGGGCACCAGGGCGAAGTGGCCCTTCTGATTCGAGAAGAATGTTGTCCACCCTTGGACACCCATCATCCCCCTTTGTGACCCTAACGTGCAGACACTCCCCCCCCATGTCATTCTGTTTGCAGGATTCAGACACACATCCAGGGAAGGGACAAAGGACTACTGTCCCCTCAGCCTTCCGCATTGCCCCCACCAGGCCTCTTGCCACCCACATCTGCACCCCATGAGCACTGGCCCCAGACATCTGACTCAAGGCTTGAGTTTCTGGAGGGATGACACCAGCAAGGCCACAGCCAGCTAGGCCCACATCAAGGTTGCTAGGCCACTGGGCTGAGGACCTTCTCAGGGAAAGGGTCAACAAAGCATGCTCCCTGACACCAGGCCACTGACCTCAACAGAATCTTCTTGGCTCAAATAGAGCCTGACTGCTAAGGCCAGAGAGCCTGGTCTGGAGAGAGGAGCATGAGGAGCTCCAGCCTGAGGGCCCCCTCCTGCAGGTGAGAAGCAAGAGGCCCAGAAAGTCATGTCACCTCCCTGCGCCTCCGTTTTCTTACCTGTAGCTGAGAGTTCTTCTCTTCCTTCCATGTGGGGCCACAGCGCCTACCATCCCCTGAGCAGCTGCTCACCTGCCAAGTGGTCTCCATGCCTTACTATTAACCCCCCTGACACACACACAATCTGGATCCTGTTATCACTCTCATTTTACAAACAAGAAAATTGAGGCTTGCAAAGAACCCCCACCCCCACCCCGGGCACGGTGCTTGGCATGTGGGAGGGACTCATTAAATGCGAGTGAGTTTTCATACAGAACTTTTTCAACTTTATCAAGTCCTTATCAAGAGGTTTTTATACACATGAGGGAGAAGGAATGGGGCAACATGTATAATGACTGCAATCTTCCCTAGTTTTGGAGGCTCAAGGTGAGGTCCACCTCCCTCAGGAAGCTCTCAGGGATTACCCAGCCCATGGCTATTGTAGCTCCCTGTCTGAGCTCCTGTAGCTTGGATGGTCTTCACTGTTTGTCTGACCTTGAGTAGTCTTCGGGGCCCTCCAGTTCAAAGTCATTGTCCTTTCCTCCTCTGGCTCCTGTTTGTTCTCTCCAACCTGAATTACCTTGAATGCCTGCCCTTTCTCCTTTCTACACGGCACTGCCTGAGGTCAGGGACTGAAACTTATTTCAGTTCTCTCGCCCCTGCAGAAACAGCCCAACAGTTGCACATAGTGAATACTCATTGGTATTTGCTAAGCTGAGTACAGCAACCCTTTTCCTATTTAAGAGAGTGCCCTGGCTCTCAGCCCTGAACACTGCCCCTTTAAGAACAGGGACCACGCCTCAGGGACAGAGCCATCCAGAGAGGAAGCCCAGAAAGAGCTCTGTGACCTTGGGGGAAGTTTCCTAACTTCCCAGAACCTCCGCATCCATGGTCACAAAATGACAGTACTAATACCTCTTCCTGGTGTGTTCTAAGAATTGAATGAGGAGGTGTGCCCAAAGCATTCAGCCGGCAGGCACCTGTCACGTAAGGGCCCAACGACTATTCACCCGTGAGCGCTTACACCTTGTCATGCCCCCACAGCCAGAATGTGACCCTAATATTGACAAGGGAATGAATGAGCACGCTCGTATTGCATACCACTCTAGAGTTTCAGAAAACAGGGATCTTCCTGCAGCCCCTAGAATAACGCACAGGCTTGCTTTGGGCCGAGGGCCAGGAGTGAATACCTTCCAGCAGAGGGCACCACAGAAGCAGAGACAAGAGGAGGGAATGAATCCAGGGTTTGGGGACCAGTGAGGAGAGTGCCCCGTAGAAGAGAGCATCATGGGAACTGGCCAGGACCCAGAGCAGACAGGTAGTGGTGCTGGGGGAGTCACCGTGCTTGAGCAGGGCTGCGAGGTTATTAAAGACTTATTTGGTTACAAGTGTCAGCAACATACCTCAGTCTACCACATAGGAAATAGCAGAGCTGACTGGCTCACATAGCCGGGAAGGATTGGGGGCTGTCTGGCGTCAAACCCAGCTGCATCCAGAGCTTGAGCACTGCCACTGGGGTTTCTCTTTGTCACCTTCTGTGCTGGTCAGGATTCTAAGTGGCAGTCAGTAGAATCCTCTCCAGCTGGTTTAGTAGAAAGAGTTTGCTAAAATACAGGGGCGCCTGGGTGGCTCAGTGGCTTAAGCATCTGCCTTTGGCTCAGGTCGTGATCTCAGGGTCCTGGGATGGAACCCCATATCAGGCTCCCTGCTCAGTGGAGAGCCCACTTCTCCCTCTGCTTCGGCCCCCCTTCCCCCTTCCCCTCCCTTGTGCTCTCGCTCTCTCAGATAAATAAATAAACAAAATCTTTTACAAAAAGAAAATAAAATACATCAGGTAGCTCTCAGCACCTTCAACAGAGTCTCAGAACAGAACTGGGACGCTGCTCAGGCAAGAGGGGTCAAGATAAACACTCAGCCACACCACAAGACTGTTCTGTGGCCACACTCCTAGGGCTGTTTGTACTCGGCTTGCGGGGTACTGGGCCCAGAGGCCAGAGCACGGCCACAGAAAAGCAGCTGCCTATAACACCTTCTTTCTTAGAAGTTCCCATGTCCCTGCACACGGCTCCAATTCCAAGGGAAGTCTGTGACCAGCCTGCTCCCTGGGTCCAGCACCATGGCCCCGAGGGATGAAGTGCTGTGATTGCCTGGGACCCAGCGCCCACCCTGAGGGAGGGCACGGTTATTAACAGCCCTACCAGGTGGGAAAGGGTGCCCAGGGAAGGCAAACCGCAGCCTGCATGACCCTGACCTTCAGGAAGATCACTCAGAGGCAGAGTGGAGTTTACCGGTTGGAAACACTGGGTAGAAAGGGAAATCCCATTTTGAGGCCATTGTGGAAATCCAGCAGGGAGGATGCGGGGCCTCCAAGGTCATCGCCTTGGGATCACCAAGCAAGGGGTGGATATAACAGACACGAGGGACAGAAAATAAGTAGGCCTCTGTGATGGTGGACATGGTGTTGCCGGTGAAGAGGAGATGGAAATCGTCCCCAGGGCGCACTTACCGAAGGACGCCTCCTCTGCCAGGAAGAAATCGACTAAGTAAGGGTTAATTGTTCCGGCTTGGTCTGACAGCCAGAAAAAGCATTTTCTCAATGTTATCCTTCTCTGTGTGTGCCCTTGCTGTGATGGAGGGGAGGAAAACATTTGTCGATTTGAGCTGAGGAGAGCATTGTTATGATTTGAAATCTTTTTAAAGTTCCTTCCCCAGGGGGCCTCATTGAACTAGAAAGCAGGTGGCCTCCAGGCAGTTTGACTAAAATGCAGGAGCAGGCAGTTCCTATAACGGAGAGGCGGCGGGGCCTCCCTCAGGCACCTGCTCGCTGGTCTTTCATGTCAGCCAGTGGGGGGAGGTGTAAGTCAGAGGACCCTACAGAGAACGCTCCACCACCGGAGCCGCCTCAGTGCCTGGAACGTGCTGTGAGCCTCCTTCTCCGAGTCTCCTGGAGCCCCCTGTTTAAGTGCAGGGCCGCGGGTCCTGACTTTGGGAAGCAAGCACCTGGCGTGGCATCTGAGCTCACCTGGCTGCACGCACACGCGCACGGGAAACCAGCTAGCCTCCCTCCACCTGCATAAGGCCCCTCATCTAGCATGCCTGGGCCATCTCTGCACCCCCCCCCTTGGCCTTATCCTAGCCCATCTCAGAGTTGAGTATGGATGAATCAGGGTCAAATTTGTTGTAAGGCCTTGACAAACCACTTCCTGGCTGGGAACCTCAACTTGCTGGGCTGAAATATTGGGGTGGGCTAGCCTTCAGGGAGCCAGCTTCCAGATCTAACATCATGCACGGCCAAATACCCCTGAAATGGATGCGAGACCACTGTGGTGGTCCTAGCCAAAGTCAGGCCCCCGCGGGATGGGGACCCAGGACGGGCAGCTTTTAAGGGAGAGCACTTCAAAGAAGAGCAGGCTAGAACAGAACCTCTCAGCGACACCAAGAAACAGTGTGAACACCCTTGCAGTAGCAGATGCCAAGAGAAAGGGAGGTCCCCTGAAAGGTGGGTGCTGGATACAAATTGGGCCGGCCTCCTAATTGCACAGAGGGGCAGCCCAGCCACGCGGGAGCAAACTGCACTCTTCCCGGGTGGTACTTTTTTTGGAAGTCACACTTGTGTGACTTTTATTCTGACCTCCAACGGAGACTCCATTTATTCAAGAAAGGAAAGATGAGGCGATTTAGAATGTGGAGCCATCATTCCTAAACCTCACCTGGATGTGAACACTGGAAGTCTACTCACAGCATCAATTATTTACAGTGTAAGTTATTGTCGTTCTGCAGAAACTAACTTAACAACATCGTTTCTTTTTTAAACGGAGTACCTCGGTGACCCTGGCAGCTCGGCGGTCCTCAGCAAGAACTCATTTATCCGTAACGATAACAAGACCCACCACTTGCTACACACCCACTAGGTCCCGGAGAAGCATATTTTATCTTTAACTCTCACATCAAACCCTACAGGGAAGGTATGACTGGCCCCCATTTCCAGATGAGAAAACTGAGCCTCAGACCGGTTAAATAACTTGTCAGAGAAGACATCGCTAAGTAGGATCCACGTTAAACCTGTGCCCCCACAGGCTGATGTCTGTCTTTCTGCTGTGCTGAGCCTCCCAAATATGGCTCAGACCTGACCTCGGGGGGCTTAAGATCTAGAGCCAGCAGGTCTATTGAGAATTGCCTAGAATCAAAATTTCCCCTGAGAAGGCATTGGGAAAGAGACGGGATAGACGCACTGCACTTTCCTGGAAGTCCCACTCTGTCCATTTCTCCTCCAGCGCTCATCTTTGGCTGAGCACCAGATCGGTAATTGTCATGCCTTTAGGGGCTCATTGTACAAAAAGTATATGTCTCTAAACACTAGAATCAGCATCAGCAACGAGTGATGCTCCTACTGTGGACGGGAATTGTGCAGGGACAGGGACACAGTTAGGGAGCAGCCAGCACCCACCTCCTGTCTCACCCTTACTCTGGGCTGTATGAGGGGTTCGATAGATGTTCATCACCATGCCAGGAACAAGCAGCTTAATCCCTGCACCTACTGCACCCCCTGACTGATTGACTGCTTGCTGCATGCATATAGTTAAATTTCACATGAAATGCACCTGATTATGATGTTACTTCACTGCACACACACCTGCCCCAGGCCACCTCTCCCCACCTCAGTACATGCACGCCTCAGCCCCTCAAACACTCCTGCAGGAAATAGACTAGGAAGGCTCTGATTGGAGAAGACAAATTAATTACAGTGTGATTGTGCTGGAATAAAATGGGCAGCTTATATTTTCCGTGTTCCTTCCTTTTGGACTGTGCATCCCTCACCTGTGCCTGAGAGCTGAACAAAAGAACGGGGCTCACGCTGCAGTTCATAGCAAGAGATGTGCCAGGGGAGAGCAGAAGGCAGGAAAAGACCAACATTGAAGGAGAGGTTTTAAAACACATAATGATTTCATGTCAAAACACAATTTCCTAGTGTCGCTGCATTGTTCAGCGCACATGAGGGAAAAGGGAAGTGATTGAAAACTCCTGGAATGAGAACACAGCCATGGATTCTGGAACATTGATTGATGGTCTGGAGAGGAGAGATTGATGGATTATGATTTTCTGGGAGGGATCATTACACGCTGAGTCCATGAACAGAGCTGCCTGGCATTTTGACACAGCAATGCAAAAGAAAACCATTTGGATGATCCTGATTCATTAGTCCATTATCCAAAACCAAGTGGTGCCGGAACAGCCAGTCAGATTGGAGGCCCTTGGGTGGGACGGGATTTGGTGTGCAGAGAGTGTTTGTTGGATGAATGAGAAAGAACAGCTCAGCCCGGGCCAACTGTCTCTGGATTTGAATAGCTGCCATGTGCCCACAATACATCACTTTCACTGCCGGTATCACTCTGGCTAAAGTAATTAGGGAGGAGACCTGCAGTCCGGTCTTCTTGTCCCACCAGTGGGGTCTGGGAGAAGCTGAAGGGGCTGACATCCACATGGGCTGGGCCAAGGTCTGCACTAAGAGGGTGGTGACACAGAGAAGCCAGAGCTGGGGGTCATGGTGGGGGGATGGGGGACCTGAGTGTAACTCACAAAGGAAGAAAAGGTTAGAGACCAGAGACATATCAGGGTGCACCTCTTCAAAGGTTAGTATGGGTCCCTGGGGTGGGGATGTGATTTGGAAACAAGTCACACAGAACCTGGGCTGATCAGGGGCAGGTTGTGGGGGAGGAGTTGGGAGAGCAGGTCAGAGGAAAGACAGGGAAAGTGAGGGTATCAGAGAACTGCTCCTATGTGGTGCCAGCTGTATACCTCAGGGGTGGTCTCACCACCTACAGGAGCCAGCAAGAGCTGATGCCCCAGCCCAGCCTCTCAGCTCCCTCAAGGCCAGGAGCTGGACCCCCAAAACCCTGAAAGCTGCACTGTCTGCCTGGCTCCCACAGGAAGCTGAAACCTATGAGATAGAAATCTGAAGAGAGCAAGACTCCACCTTGCACACCTTCTCGAGGCTCCAGTGTCACGTACACCCAGTCCCCTTCAGCACCACCCATCAGGGCGGCACCAGGAGCTGAGGTGACCCCCAACCCCCATGTCCAGGTGGCCATGGCTTTCTGCCCCTGCCCATCTCCTGCTGCCTGAGCTCTCTGCCTGGACCCCTCTGTCTTCATGTGCCCCTGACTTCCTTGCCTGACCCACTGCAGACTCCTTCTCTCATCCTAGACAGAGCTCTGTGCTACGGGTCCTTCCTTCCACATTCTTTTATCACAGCTGAGCTGTCCTCCTTCCATTCACAACTGGCCAGGCTCTACTATGAACCAACATGACGAATCAAGCAGGTGGCTGCATAAATCTTCCCTGGAAACACATTACCATATATTTGGAGCCGTGGTGGATAGATGCTTTAGCAGGAAGGAGTGAAGGATGATGGAAACCTCTGGCCCCCTGTCTTCTAGTGGGAGAGACCTTCCAGCACCACTCAAAGTTACATCTTCTCCGTGGACAGGTGGGCTGGTGGAGGGAGCACCATAGATAAGGTGGGCAAAGCAAGAATAGGGATGTCCCCAGTTGATGACCAGTCTATCTGACCAACACACAGTGTACTCGTCCAGGACTAGACACTCACTGATGTGGGGATTACAACAATAGCATACACGGTACACACCCGCGGAGCGTCCTTGCCCTGGGAGCATGTGCCTAGGCAATGCCTCTGGCCAGCCTGAGGTTGTAGTCCACAGTCAGAGGGCTCTGGGGGCATCAGAAGACATGTATCAAGGTACTTCCTAAGTCCTAAGCACTACATGTAGTCACAGCAATGTCACTCTGTCAAGAAGAGGATGGTCACGCAAAACGGTTTCACACATCACTGGGCACTTCACGGGTGCCCATGTTGTGCAGGACACGTTGCGTTGAGCACTCAAAAGGTGCCCATCCGAAATGAGATGTGCTAAAAGTGTGAGATGCACACCATGTTTTGAAGATTAAATACAAAAACGGATGCAAAATAGCCATTATATTTCTTCATTTGGATTACATGCTGCGAGGAAACCCTTTTGGATGCGTAGGATTAAATAAAATATATTATTTGAATTAAGTTCACCTGTTTCCTTTTACTTAATGTGGCCATGAGAAGAATTTTAAATACATAAATTACACATGTGGCTTGCACTCTATTTCCACTGGACGGCTCTGGTCTTGCGGCTCTCTCCAAAAGAGCTCTCTGAAATGCTGGAAACGGTGTAGACCTGTGCTGTCCAATATGGCAGCCTCTGGCCACACGTGGCGCCTGAGCGGTCGAAAAGTGGTTAGTGTGATCAAGGAAATGAAGTTTTAATTTGATTCAGTTTAATGAATTTCCATTTAAGTAGGTGCATGTGTCTGGCGACTACCCTCTTGGACATGCACGTCAGGAGGGTGGGGATCTGGTTAGAATGGGGTCTGGAGTTCCGTCCCTTGGCTGATTCTTAGAATCATCTGGGAAGTTTTTAAAAAGTAAAGAAGCAAACCTCACCCTCAGAGCTCCCCTGTCATTAGTCTGGGTGGAGTTTGGGCATTGGTACATTGTAAATGCCCCTCATGGGATTTTAATGAATAGCTTGGAGAACCACTAAGTTATAAAAAGAAGGGAGAAGAAAGGGGAGGGGGGCCAGTATTTATTGAGAGCCTGCATGTGCCAGGAGCTTTTTGCCAGGATGTGTTGTGGCATCCAGTCTTCTGGGGTAGGCATTATTATCATCATCATTATCCCCACTTTACAGATGAGAAAACTGACATCTGCCCAAAGCGTAGGATCAGAACCAGGGTGTGCAGAGGTCCTGCCACCCACCTCGGCAACCAGACGGCTGAGTAGCAGAGAATGCAGGCAGGGGTCAGGCAGCCTGCACAGCCTTGGGCAAAGCAGGGTTCCCACTTCCAGGGGCAGACCCAAGCCCTGGCTCCTCCCATGCACAGCTGGGCTAGGCTGGCCAGGCAGGCTCGAGGCTTCCCCAAGGAAGCCCAAGAGGAGCAGGGCAGAGGCAGCTCTGACAACAAAGATGCCCAAGTGAAGCTAAAGCAAAACACTTCAGATGGCCAGAAGCGGCCAGAAGCTCTGACAGTGGGCGGCTGCCCCTCCCGGGAGTCTGCAGGGAGCCGTCCCCACGCAGCCTCCATGATGCCTGGCTTTGTCATTTAGGACATCAAAGGGTTCCTTTGAGCTAAACACTGGAGGGTCTTTGGAGGATTGGAAGAGCTGAAGGAGCCCCACATGCCAGGAATAGGGATGGCGGTGACTGGCAAAGGCATAACCCAGGATCCTTCCCCACAGGGGACGAATGGGGGATACCCTCGAAAGACTCTGCATGCACCCATGGGAGGAATAGCCCTCCCTCGTGTATGTGTGTAGATGGTGGGTGCTGCTGGGAGGTGTCCTGGGGCAGGGCAAGGAGGGTGAGTGGGTGAGTGCTGAGCACTTGGGGTGGGGGGTAAGATGTCCTCTCTCCACCTTGGCTCACTCCTCAAACAGAAATCCTCATCTCCAAAAGTTAGATATCTGGGTTTGTTGGCCCCCCAACCTCCCTCCCCCTTAACCAATGATGCTAGAGGGAAAATGTAAGAGGCACCTGGGACCAAGACTGCTGCATGGAGCACAGATACACGCCTGCTGAGCTCCTCTTCCGTGGGAAGCTCTGGGGGGAAGAAGGGCAGAAATCCTCTCCCAGGGCCCAGGCTCGCTAAGCGCCTCTGCAGGGCGCCGGCCCTGGCCCCACCCATGATGGAGCTCTGGGGGACATTCTAAGCCCCGAGCCACAGGCCCTGCCCTCGGGGTGCCCAGTGTAGCAGAGAGACAGACAGACAGACAGATAAGTAAATGAATGACAAGCGATGCCAGGTGGGAGGGTCAGAGAAACACTTCAGAGAGGAGACCCGCTCAGTCTGGGGACACGAGCATGAACCCTCCAAGGTGAGTGGGAGCCAGGAAGAGGGGGTCCCTGAGCAAAGGCACAGAAGAAGGATGGGGACGATTGTTTTTCCAGTCAGGCTATTCCGATGTCTATCAGGAGAAGGAAGTCAGGTAGAAATTAGCCCCCAAAGACGTAAACAGGGCCCTTCAACAGGCCACTTCCCTTCTCTCCAAGCAGGGGTCCTAAGCCCCAACCCGTGCTCATGTGGGTAGAATCAGGACAGGGTTTCTGAGGAGGAGAGATGGCTTTGAGTGCGCCTGTGGGCTCCCATTTCACAGACGAGCAAATTGAGGTTAGAGGACACAGAAGGACTTCTCATTCTAAGAGACCAGGGCCTGACATGAAGCTGCAAGAACTATAGAGAAGCAGCCGGTGGCCTCCTCCTGGGGCACCTTGCCGTGAGCTCAAACAGAGCTCCTTTAGATGCTGCAGGTAGAGGAGGCATGAGGGGAAGATCCATGTCTAAGACATACAGGAAATGTAGCCAGAAGCAAGAGAGAGCCACAGAGAGGTGTGAACAGAGATATGGGGGCGGCGGGGGGCACGTTCTTGGCTACACTTCTCTGTCCAGCCTCTTTGCACTTGCAGAAAGTGGGGTATAAGCCCTGCACCCCACATCTCGCCTGCTCCTAGCCCCAGCAGAACCAGTGAAGGCAGGAGGTTGTCAGGAGGGAGTAGGGAGGAGGTGGCCGCTCAGTGAAGTGGTGACTCAGCGGCTTTGGTGAGTGACAGCCTGCAGAGGGTGCTGGAGGGGGGTGGGGTGGGGGTGGGGTGGGGTCGGTGAGGCTGCTTTTAACACCAGCATTTGCTCTGACAGCTGAGGAGCAGTGCTGTTTCTGCCCGCTGGGCTGTGGGCTGTGGCCTCCCAGTCGGAGGGACGACAAGCACTGGCAGATTTGCCCATCCTGGCTCCAGCTCTGCCAGCCCCCAAAGTGGGACATGGGCTGGGCTCTTGTCCTCACTCGCCCTATTTTCATAAGGATGGACTGCATCTCTGCCCTTCCCGCTTCTGCCATGACTCCCTTCTAGAAAGGAATATTTTGGAGTGCCTGCCCACACCAGAGGCTTCACAGATGTTCAGACAACCCCTTCAGACTTCACCCGGAGCCTGGCAGGTGGGCTTTGCCTTCCCTACATTTCAAGAAATCTTGGCTCAGAGAGGGCGAGACACTTGCCCAAAGTCACACAGCTAGACAATAGCAGAGCCAGGAGCCTAGATCTGTCTGCCTCTGTAGTTAATGTACTTCCAAGAAATCCCTCCAGCAAGGCTAGGAACTGAGGTGGGAAGAGACTGGACCCACGGTCCTTAAAGTGTGGTCCCCAGAGATCCTGTATCAAAACTCTGGGGCTGGCACCCATGAATCTGTGCTTCAGCAAGTCCCCAGTGATTCTGCTGCTCGCAGAAGTTGGTGTGCTGAGCTGAAGCCCCTTGCCTTTGAGGAAGAGACTAGAATGTACGAGACATAGGGAAGACCAGGTTAAAGCACTTTGGTTCCTATGGGCAACAGGGTGGAAAGGAGAGGAGTCCCCACATCCCTTCGACTAGTCCAAGATTCTGCATCTCAAACTGATACACTTCAGAGAACTTTCCCAGTCACCCTGCTGTGCTTGGCAGGCCCGACCTTGGATGCTTATCCAACACCCCACCCTATGGGAGCAAATTGGGGTGGCAGCGAGAAGGTGTCAGAGGCATCCTCCATGCCTGGGAGTCCTGGGCATGGACTCTGACCCTGCCGCCTCCCCAACCCTCACCCCCAGTCCTGACCCTGTGGCCCAGGACGCAGGGCCTCCCTCACCCCCTGGTGGCCAGGATGGGCATGAGCAGCCACAGGAACCTCCCCAGGGATTCCCTAGGCAATTTGCTGTGACCTTTAGCTGAAAACCAATCTCCCTCAGACACTCTGTGGGTGCTCGGCCCCCCTGACAAGGGCAACGTATGACAGGGCAAAGCAGGATGGGAGGTGGGGCTCACGTCATCGCCCCTCAGGGGTACGAGGCAGCTGACAGGCCAAAGGCCCAGACAAAGCCCAGAAACATCCAGACGGTGGCAGGGAATGAATCAGATTGTGTCAAGAGAGAGAATGAGAAGGCTCATTTCAAAGTAGGTGCTTGTCTTCTAGGAGAAACTAATGTTCTCCTCAGATGGGGGATTTGGGAAGGTCCCCATAATTTTGAACTACATGTTTCGTTCTACAGTTGCAGACTGTCTTGGACTGGGATTCGGGGGCCATGGCTCCCCCACCTACTGGCTGAATGCCCTTGATGAAGTCGGGTCATCTCTGAACCTCAGTTATCCCGTCTATAAAATAGAACTAGGAGTGGTCTCTCTGTCTACCCCTCAGAGCTGCAAAAGCCACTACAATCAGTCTGTAGGGGCCTGGCCCACTGTGTTTTCACATGAGGAAACAGTGGTTAGAAGCAGGGAAGGAAACTTCCCTGGGCTGAGGCCAGTACAGTGTGATGTGTATCTGAATGAACTCCTGAGAGCATCTAACACTTTGTTATGCCCAGAAGCGGGGAGAACTGGGCTGGGCCTCCGGGGAGCTCCCCAGCTATTGCAGAGGGGGACTTCCCTGGACAGGTGTGCTGAGAACTCAGCACAGTGGGTATTTGGGGCCCCAGGGCTGGGGCAGGCTTGGGCAGCTTGGGGGAGGAGGGGTCCCTTAGGGAGGAGGAAACAGGGCCAGGGACAAACACGTGACTGGTGGGACCATCTTAAAGCCTTCTGCACATGCTCTGTGCCATTAGGAGAGAGAACGAACCGTTCTAAGACCTTGCAGGGTGTGAGGCAGGGAAATGGTGTCTCCCCTTCCCCAGTGCCCTCAACCTACCCCCAGGGAGGCTGGGCTCCAGCATCTGTATTTTTAAAGGTCCGCAGGAGATTCTAATGTGCAGCCAGGGAAAAAAGTAGCTGATTTAGAAGCACAGAATCAGGGTGAGAGGGCCCTTAAAAATGACCACCACCCACACATCCACACAGGCATGTGCTTTTCAAGTAGGGAAACTGAGGCTCAGAGATTTGCTCAGGGCCCACAGCCAGTCTGTAATGTGTGAACTTAGACTCTATATTCAGGGCTGTGTCATTCATTTGAAAAATACTATTGTGCTGTACCATGTACCCGATCTTTCCACTTTCCAGCTAGTTTAATGACCTGCTGAAGCCCCATCTCCCCCTCCAAAGTGCACCTACAGCTCACTCCTAAAATCCTTCTCCCCAAAACATCTTCCACAATGCCCTCCCATCTACCAAAACCAAAGTGTTTTCATACACATCCTAAACCCAACAGCATGCCCTTACTCAGGGATGAGAGAGGAGAGTCCCAGATTCTTTCCCAGGAGAAGGGGAAGGAGAAAGAGATTACCTTTGGGGGAGAGTAGGGCAGAAAAAGGAAAAAACAGGGGGGTCCTGAGACAAGCTTTTCTCGGGACCAGAACCTGCCTTCGCTGCCCTGGGAGACACCAGTCGGGCATGGGGCTGTGGAAGGGACGCAGCCTCCCTGGGCAGGCTTTCTCCTTTTTCTCATGTCTCCACCAGGGTCAAAGGTTGGCACAGACCCTTGGGCCACTACAAGGGCTCTGCTCCCACCCCCATCCTTGGCCGTCTTACACCACCCCGCCCCCACTGCCCGCCACCACCCCTCCTCAGCCTGCTGCGTCAGCGTTCCCGAGCTGCACCCCAGCTCCGCTGTGGCAAGAATCCCCAATGCCCGATGGCCCCCCAGGAAGGTGCCCAGAGCAGGCTCCAGGTTACAGATGCCACTTGCTGCCCAGAAATGTTCCCTGCTCTAATCACTTTTTTAAACTCCACAAACACAATCTCTGCACCGTGATCAATTATTTAGCAGAAAATGATGCATCGTGTTAGCAACTAGATGGCATTTAATATGCCTCCAGAATTCTAATGACACGCCATCTCCATAGGGCCTAATGCAAAGCTTCCCCTGCCCGTGTTCCTGAAGACTTCCCAGAGTGGAGAGGAGCCAAGATCTCCATGCTCTCGGTGGCTGTCGGGCTCAGGCGGCCCCCCAGAATGTAATCAGCCTGGCCGCCGCGGTACCGTGTCCTTGCAACTTATTTGTTTTCTTTCTGCCTCGCAAATTACTCCTTCTGCAAGGTTGTTTGTTTAGTGTCAGGAGGTTATTAAACAAACTTAAGGCTTGGAGCCCTTAGTCAAATCAGCAGGAGTGGATCACCCAGGGAGGGGTGATTCCATATTTAAGAGGCCACTCCTTCAGCCACGCTGCTCCAAAGCGAGGCGACCTGCTGCTCAGAGGTCTCAGGCTGCGGGGACGCGTGAACCGCTCAGCTGGCCCCCGAGGACACAATCCATTGTGATGAGAAAGTCCTGGCTGCCTCCTATTCCAACACCTGAGCCCTGGCAAAGGCATCCAGATGTGCACGGAGAGATACCAGAATCTCTGCAGCCAAGGGTCCTAGACTCCAGCTATCCTAAGTGCCTCATCTCCTGTCCGCACCTGAGCCCGCTGGTTAAGAAGAGCCAAGTGCAAGGCTCTCTGGGAAGCATCAGCCAGGGCGCCTACCTCCAAAGACCCATAATATCCCCGGGACTCCGACTTCGGAAGGAACTCCAGCTACTTCCATTCAGTGCAGTTTTGTTACCATTTCCTGAGCATTTGCCATGCACCAAACACTCTACCCATAATTCACAGCGATGATGATCCTATGTGGAATACCTACTGTTGGGAGGGGGGGACCAGCCAAGGGCTGGAGCAGGTCAATAACACCTAGGTTCCTTACTCTCACAGAGTGCTAGGCTCAGCTTCAGTTAACAACAACAAAGTTCACATTGATTCAACTGCATAGCCCAATGACAGAGACATCCCAGTGTTTCGTTTATCTTTTTTTAAAGATTTTATTTATTTATTTGAGAGAGAGAGAAGGAGAGACATTGAAAGAGTAGAAGCGGGGAGGAGAGAGAAAGCAGGCTCCCTGCCGAGCAAGGAGCCCAGTGTGGGGCTCCATCCCAGGACCCTGGGATCATGACCTGAGCAGAAGGCAGATGCTTAACCGACTGAGCTACCCCCCAATGTTTTATTTAAAAATGTACATCTTATCCACATCATTCACCATTCAGGGAACTCAGATTAAAGCTGTTGTGTGTGGGAGAGCACTACACAACTACCAGAACGAGCAAGATAAAAATACCAACAGTACCAAGTGCTGGTGAGGAGATGGAGGAGATGGAACAACAGGAACTCTCACACACTGCTGGAGGGAATGCTACAGCCACTCCGGAAAATAGTTCAGCAGTTTCTTCTGAAGTTAGGCATACATTTACCATGAGCCTCAGCAATAATCTCACCCCTGGAAATGTATTCCAGGGAAATGAAAACATGTGTGCATACCAAGATCCGTACACGATTGTTCATAATCACCAATGACTGGAAACAACCCATGTCCGTCAACCCATCAACTGATGAATGGATAAATAAAATGTGATCGATCCATACAGTGAGATCCTACTCAAAGCTAAAACTGAGACAACAACTTGGATGGATCTCAGAGGCGTAATGAGACGTGAAAGAAACAAGTATCAAAAGATGACAAGCAGTAGGAGTCCATTTATGAAACAAGAGCCTGCCGATGGAGAAACAGATCAGTGGCCACAGAGGTTTGGGATGGGGGTAGAGCATAATGAGGAATGGAAAGTGCAAGGGAATTTTAGGGGGTGATGGAGCTGTTCTGTATCCTGATTGTGATGGTTACGCACATGGATACCTGTGCTAAAATTCACAGACTGTCCACCCAAAAGTCAATGTTACTGTATGATAACTTTTAAAAACATAGTTAATTTTAAAAAGAGCACTATGTCTGACATGAGGAAGATTTCATTAGGTAAAAAACAAAGTAAGTCTGAGGAAATGACCCAATTGTGTTTTTAGAAAACTTCTATGTGGTGTAAGTTTGCATATGGTGTGTAGATCATTTGTAATATAAAGAGAAAAGGTCAGGAAAAATTAAAGCCGTATTTATTGACTGCGGTTACCTCTTGGGGCTAGGAATGGCCAAGAGTAAAGAAGGTCTTTCATCTTTTATTCTATGTACATCTGTATTTGAGTTTTTTAATACTGGCCAGGCATTACTTTTAATAAACAAACAAACAAGGAAGGAAAAGCACAAGTCGGCACTCATCAATTGTTTAATGTTTTAAAAACGGATGTCTTAGAACTCAAGATCTATTGTATTTGTCAGTACAAAAGTGGCTGCTGAGAAGGGGCCCCGTGGATGGGTAATGATGGGAGTAATGGCCCCCGGGGTAGGCCGGTTTCCCAAGAGGGTCCTTTTGTGCCATTTCACAAAGAGCCAATCAACGCTACCCGAAAGCTGTGCACTAGCTCTGTAGGAGGCTACAGGGGGTCACACACAGTTCCTGCCTACAAGGACCTAAGACTATTTGGGAGGACACGATGAGGGAAGGAATCCCATTAATAGAAGACAGAGAAGCCCAAGCATGGCAGGTGCACTCCAGTCGCCTGGTTACCATTTACTGAGAGTCCCTCCTGAGACAGGTGCATCTCTCGTACCACTTCGTGTACCCCTCTAACGATCCCACAAGGTAACTGGTATTCTGTTTTTTGTTTTTTGTTTTTTTTAAGATTTATTTATTTGAGAGAGGGAGAGAACACACAGAGGCAAGGGAGAGGGAGGAGCAGACTCCCCAGTGAGCAGGGAACCCGCTGCGGGGCTCGATCCCAGGATCCTGAGATCATGACCTGAGCCGAAGGCAGACACTTACCCAACTGAGCCACCCAGGCACCCCAACTCTTAATTCTGTTTTATACATGAAGAAATCGGGGTTCAGTGGGGTTTAGTGTCCTGCCCGCACAGGATACTAGCATCCTGGTCTCACAGCCATCAAGAACAGGGACCTGGATTCCAACCAGCTCTGTGGGAGGCCAGAGCCCATTCTCTTTGCAAAGATTATTCTGTGACCCTTAACTAGTAGCTGGTCAGCACACAGCCTAGAAGACCAGGGCTGCCCCCTCCCTCGGTGGATGGAACACAGCTGTCAATGGGATAATTAAAGGAACAAGAACAAAGTCCCAAATCCTCCCCAAAGACCAGCAAATAATTGGTCATGAGCATGTGTGGAAAGTAGAGATACATACTTCAAAAAATATAATTTAAGAAAAAGCACACTGCAAAGCGCCATACAGCATAATCACATTAAATATTAGTTATCCAGAGAAACACAGACCATGAAGCCACCTAAGGGACATCCACCTCCATCCACCTAAGAGACATCCCCTCTTTGCGCTCAAAGAGGGCAATTGTTTAGTCCAAACCACACAGCAAGAGAGTTGCTGACCCAGCACTGGAGCCAGGCCTCCAGACTGCTCGAAGAATCCTTGCACCCTGCTAGACTGCCTCAGAGTGATCGGGGGCCCCCTCTCCCTCACCCAGATCTCCCCACATTAGCCCAAGTTGGGAGTCCCCACTTGCCTAATAACATCATCTCATTTCTTGACATTTTGCTTAATCACTTTTGTGGTGTGGAGCGGGTGCCCAGCCAAGGCTTCTGATCTCGAAAATGGCTCCTAGAAAAGCTGACATGTTGAATTAATGTACACTTTTTCAGATAATCTCTTTAAAAAAAAAGAATTATCCTGGTGCTATGCTATTTATATGCTGGCATGAAACCCAGAACCATTTGGACATGTTTCTATTCACTTTGACCTCCTCACAGCCCCTCCCTCAGTCAGGTGAGATGCCCATCTTTGGGACAGGGATGGAACCCTGTGGTCCCAACTAGGTGTCTGTGGGATACTGGAAATGAATCCCTGTGGCCCCTCTGTGCACAGGAAGGCAGCCAGCCTGGGAAAACATTTTGAGCCCACTTGGTGTGGGTGTTTGTGGATTGGTTGGATAGAAGGTCCCAGGCCACCTCTGATCCCCAGCTGAAGCAGAGTCCAGAATGAATAGTATCCTGGGTCTCCACTTTGGGTCTGGTCCTCTCCCTCCAGATCCAATCACAAGCATTGATTCTAAACCCTGGAATCAGGCCCAGGAGAGAGTATAAGGAAATAAGGTGGATCCCCAAGTGAGTCCTGGCTGGAAAGGGTGGACTGTCCCCCTTAGAACCTCTGAGATGTAACCATCAACAAATGCTTCTGAGCCTTTTGAGCCTGTTTTGGTTTTGACCTTTGGCTACCTCCTTAATTGGAAGTCAGCAGCTCCATTTCTTTTGTTCTGTGATATTCCATGAGAATTCTGCCACCATCATTGCCATCATCAGCATCTTCAGCAGCAGCATGGTCTTTAAAGATGCTGGCCTTTAGGAGCTGCTAGACCTGCCTGGCTCTGGCCCCGACCACCACTTCCTAGCTATGTCATGACCATCTCCTGTTACCCCTCAGCCTCCTCCCAGAGCTGTTGGCAGCTCATAGCACCATAAGACATGTCACTGATTGTATTAGTCATCTCAGATTGCCAGAACAGGATACCACAGACACGGTGGCTTAAACAACAGAAATTCATCTCTCATAGTGTCGGAAGCTGGAGGTCCCAGAGGAAGGTGCCAGCTGATCTTGTTTCTGATGAGGCCCTCTTTCCTGGCTTGCAGAAGCCTGCCTCCTTGCTGAGTGCTCACCTGGTAAAGAGCAAGAGAGCAAGCTCTTTTGTGTCTCTTCTTATAAGGACACTAATCCTATAGGATCAGGTCCCCACCCTCATGGCCTCATTTAATCTTAAATGCCTTCATATAGGCCCTACTCCAAAATAGTCACTAGGGATTAGGGCTTCAACTTATGGGTTTCAAGGGGTCACAATTCAGTCCATAGCACTGATGAAAGAATCCTGGGGACTTTTCTGACACCTCAGTCTCTGGGAGGACCAGCATCTTTCTCCAGAGGCAGCCAGTGGCCTCCCGAATTCTTCTTGACGGGGCCAGATAGAGCTATTAGTTCTCCAGTTGGGATTTGCCCAGAAGTGGTTGCTTCATGGTCAAAGATCACCCATGGTGGCCCAGACTGGCACTGCTGGTTCCCTTCTGCCCACCACCCTCCCTCCCAGCTTAGTCCCTGGGCAGGGCAACATGAGACAAGCCAGAGTCCCTCACCAAGCACTCTTGCCTGGGTTGGCACCCAGACCACAACCCTTTCCTCGGGTCCTGGGTCGTGCTTCCCTTTGCACTCCAAACACCAAATGACAGCCGATTACCTGCTGTATACACAGGCCTGGCACAGGTTCCATGACTCCTGGTCCCTGGTCGTGGTTTGAGCTGATGCCCTCCCCATCTGAGCCTGGAGTGACTATTGCTGGGAAAGCAGATGAGAAGAGGCAAATGTTTTAGGGCACACCTACCCCAGGTCTCATCCCACCTGAGCCCATGGGTGGAGGTGATGGACTGGGTGAAGTTCTTCCCTTCCTGGGTAGCTCTAGTTCAGCATCTTGAGGAGGGTCCACTTGTGCTGCTAATTTCTAACAAGGGCCCTAATTTCTGAATGTTTATTTGATGACTTTAATTGAAAAATAAAACCACTCAAAGCTAAATAACTAAAACCTCTCTGCCTAGACTTACAGGATTAAGACTTAGAGGTAAAACCATTCCTCCTCCCTTTCTGTTCCTGCCAAGTGTCGGCATTGGCCTTGGTCCTCTGCACAGTGGCACAAAGGTCCCACGTGTGACCCCCGGTTTCTCTCAACCATCCCACTTCCTGTTCAGATCCTGGAAGCTCCAGCCTGTAGGGTGCACTCATTCATTCACTCCCTCCTGCGAGATGCCAAGCCCCGAGGAAGCAGTGGTGAACAGGACAGGCATGACCTCTGCCATTGAGGAGCTCCTGGCTCTGCCCTGTGACCATACGGTCCAGGACCTCAGAAAGAATCCCAGGACCATGGCGGCCAGAGCCAGGTGGGCCCTTCCAGCTGACCTGGTTCAACTGTCATTTTACAGAGGCTATGGGGGCAAGGCTGCCCCCCATCCCCACCCCCTAGTTCCATGGCTAGGGACCCCCACCCAAGACTTGGACCAGAACCCTCTAATCCCTCCCCCTTCCACCCCACAGAGTTAATGACAGCACCAGGCCCCCTGATAACTAGCCTTGGGCCTTTCCCTTTATCTCAGGGGGACCCCCCCATCCCTATCCCCACCCCAACCCAAAGCAGTTTCGCTGTGGCCCTGGTGAAAACTGTCAACATCTCCCACGCATCCAGGTTTAAGTTTCTCTAAGTCCCTGTGCTGGGAACCCGAACTGGCTGACTCAAGGGTGGCAGATACAGCCCTGGAGGGATTTCCTAACAGGAGTACCCAGGACCTGCCTCCTTGGTCTACTGTCAGCTCCATCAGACCCTGGGACTCCAGCCTCTCTGTGGAGTAGGAGAAAGAAAGACACGCATTTGAACTCCCACTCTGCCCTTATTAGCTTTATGCACTGTAGAATGAGGTAACAGTTACCTTACCAGGTTGTGTTGGGCATTAAATAACATAATTCACGTAAAGCACTCAGCACCAGGCCTGGTACATGCCAAGTGCTCAGATCATGTGGGTTCTTTTCTCTGCCCACCCCGTGCATAGCCCACAGGCCTCGCATACAGCAGATACTCCGTGCTGGTGACTGAGTGGCCCAGCCCAGCTAGGACAGGACTGCATAAGCCAAGCTGGCTGGTGGAGGAGCACTCAACAGGCTTCTGACAGATGCTTCCCAAGCCCTCCTTGGCCTGCTCCCTGGGGCACTTCCTGCCCACCGGAGGCCCTGGGGCAGACAGGAGAGCATCACCTCCTCCCTGGGCCTCTGGCAGCCTGGTGGTACCTGCATTCTCCTCTCCCATGCCCCATCAGTTTTCTGGGCTCAGCTCTGTCCCTGACCGTGCTCCCTCAGCTTTACACATCATTAGGAGACCACAGGACCTTTGCTCTTCTCCAGGGCAGGCCTGCCCCACATCCTGGACCCTCATCCCTCCCCAGTGCTTCTGTAACCTCTTAACTCCATCCTTTCCCTGCCTCCCAAAGGGCCAACCTCCCTCTAGCCCTGTGGCCGGAAGTAGGGTGAATATTATTTCTAAATCTAAAAGCCATCTCAAGGAAGTACAGTTCAGAAGCAGCAGAGCCCGGGATCACCAGCTCTTGATTTCAGCTCCAGTCATGATCTCAGAGTCATGGGATCGAGTCCCATGCTAGGCTCCATGCTCGGCATGGAATCTGCTTGTCTCTCTCCCTCTGCTCTTCCCACCCACTCTCTACAATAAATGAATGAAATCTTTGAAGAAGCAGCAGAGCCCATGAATGCCCGTGACAGTGACCAGGGAAAGCCAGTGTGGTTGGAGACAGTGAGGTCTGAGCTGGTGTCCAGATGGGCCCCAAGGATGTGCCTTCACGAGGTAGGTGATGGGGGGGCGCCAAGGGAGGACAGACAGGGGAAGTGTCAGGGGCCTCTCTGTGCGGTGAGCCACACATGTGAAGGGGGAGAAACCAGAGGAAAAGGAACACGGGAGCCACTGTAGACATCTGAGTGAGAGAAGACTGGAGGCCTGGCAGACGGCGATGTCTGTGGGGATGGAGAGAGATAGGTGTGAGGAAGTCTGCAAGAAGGACCACAGACCTGAGGACACGGGAGGTGAAGGTGGTCAGTAGCAGTGGCCCAGCTACTGATCCCCAGCTGAAGCAGAGGCGGGGGGGCGGGACGGGGCCGGAGAAGTGGAGGCCCCAGAGGTGGGGCAGGAGCTGGTTTGCAGGGAGGAAGAAGTAGGTAGTGCTGGGTTCCCATACTTCTCCCAAAGCAACATATTTCCATAGTGTCCAAATTTTTTCCTGGGAACATGTAGACTTTTATGAGCCAGAAAAAATAACAAAAGCCATTTTCTAGTAAAGAAAAAGAAAAGGAACATCCTTGACCCTTATTTGCTTATATATATTATCTACAGAATGTCTAAAACTTACCAAAAATAAAAAGTTCCTACGGGCTTAGGGAAGAAAAAGGCAAGATGAAAATGTGTTCTATCTAATTTGTAAGCACCTATAGGAATGGAAAGCAGAACTGGGGAAGCTCTCTCTTCCCCATGGTGGGTCCCCCAGTAGGGTCAGCAGACCTCGGGTGTCCACACCTGCTCTGCTGCCCTGGATGGAAGCCACCGAGCTGTGCTCACAGAGCATGAGTCATGAGTCCCACCAAAGTGGCCAGAGACACGGGTGGAGTCATGGCTTCATGCTGCTCCAACATCGGGGCTACCCATCCTGGAGAGCGGGAGCCATGGACCATGTCCTGGGGCCACACCAGGGCTGTGAAAGCAGGGGTGGAACCCAGCCCTGGAGCTAGCAGAGAAGGCTTCCTGGAAGAGAGGACTCCCAGGCTGGCTTGAGGGTCAAGTAGAAGGTGACTGAATGAAGCGGGGGTTCCAGGCCACAGTGACTAGATGGGGACAAGGGGGCTGAGGAGCGAGAAGGTGTGGCATGAGATTCGGGCAAATGTAAATATCAGTGATTTGACTTGACTGCCATGTGGGGTGTGTGGAGACCGGGAGCCAACGGGGGCAAGGGAAGGACCTGTCTTTGGGCTAAAGACCTCAGGCTACCCAGGTCACGGGAAGCCTTTGGAGAAGTTTACAGGACAGTGAGGGGGTAGGAATACTGTGAATGGTTTCGTATTTCCAAGAGGTCATGGGCCATGGTCCTGAGCAGTTTTCTCATTCTTCGTGCCATGACCTACCAGATGGTCAAGATAGGTTGGGTGCAAGGGGCGCTTGGGTGGCTCAGTCGGTTAAGCGTCCGACTCCAGATTTCAGTTCAGGTCATGATCTCGGGGTCGTGAGATCGAGCCCCATGTCAGGCTCTGTGCTGAGTGTGGAGCCTGCTTAAGATTCTCTCTCTCCCTCTGCCCCTCCCCCTGCTCACACACATTCTCTATCTCTCAAAAAAACAACAACAAAAAAAAGATGAATAGGGTGTTGCGTTAGTTTCTTATTGCTGCTGTAAGAACTCACCATACAATCAGTGACTTAGAACAACAGATACTCATTCTCACCCAGTTTTGGAGGCCAGGTGTCTTACCCAAGGAGGGGGAATGGCGGTGCTTACATCAAGGTGTTGGTAGGGCTGGTTTCCTCTGGCTGCCTCAGGGAGTCTGCTGCCTGGCTCTCCCAGCTTCTGGTGGCCGCCTGCGCTCCTGGGCTTGTGGCTGCCTCCCTCCAGTCTCCGCCTCCATGATCCCCTGGCCTTCTCCTCTGCCAAGTCACGTCTCCCTCTGGCTCCCTCTTTTAAGAACACTTGTCATTACACTGGACCCACCCAGATAGTCCGGGATCATCCCCCCATCTCACAGTCCTTAACTTAATGCCATCTGCAAAGTCCCCTTTTAAAGTCACTTTCACAGGGTCGGGCTCTCCAAAGATTCGGATGTGGACAGCTCTGGTGCGTTATTCAGCCAACCATAGTGTGCCATTTATCAGGGACCGATCGAGTGCCAGGCTTCGGCGGGGGATTCAGCAGTGAACAGGAAGAACAGTCCCGGAGCTGAGGCAGGGCCCTAGCTGGGCCTTGTGTGTAGGAGTGGGGTATGTCCATGACGCACTCCTCTAGATGTTTCCTTGGGCACCTGGGTCGGTGGCGTGCTGTTCCCCTGAGTAGCTTGTGGGTGTGAGTGAGGGACTGGGAGTAGGAGGGCATAGACACTGACCAGCCAGAAGAGACTTGGAGATGGACCCAACTGTGCCAGGGGTTAACCCTCTAGTTACCAGTGTGGGGAGGCTTAGGGGTTCTGGGGCAGGTGGGGTGGCTCAGGGCGGTGGTTATCCACCAACCAGTATGAAAGTATCTACATATTTAAGTATCTAAGTAAAAATGTAACTATCTGAACTCACCAACATGGCTCTCAGCTCTGGGGGATTCAGAAGTTTGCTTCACACTTGTTGGAACCGAGGTGGTGGTTGAGCAGCTGAGTGGAGCTGGGCAGGAGGCTGGGACCAGAGGTTTCTAGCACTGGGGTGGGGGGTGGTGTGCACAGCAGAGAGCCTGGCATCCCACACCCGGCCCCCACCCCGTAGCCCTCCTAATACCTGGAAGAGTGCGTCATTGAAACTGGTTCTTCTCAGGCATTGATGGAGTGTGAACAATTCCATTGCCTTCCTTTCCCCCCCTTAACTTTCCCCTAAGCACTCTGTATTTTTCTTAAAAGCTCTTTTATTATAGAATAAAATGTACCTGTCATCTAACAGCATTTTGCTGGAGCCAGCTCTCAGGACTGCAAATCTGCCTGCTCCTGAACCAGCCCCTTTGTCCCTCCACTGTGGGACGAAGGGGGCTGGAAGGGGGCCTCAAGCCCCGGTGCCCAGACACTCTGGGGGGAGGGAGGCAGGAGAGGTTTCTAGTATCTTCCATTCAGCATAGAGCTGAACACTCAGTAGGTGATAAAGATGCGGGCAAAAGACAGGGATGGGAATTCCAGACTGAATTCTCTTGGAAAGGATGACAGATATATCAGGCTTCGTGAGCTAAGCAAAACCACCCATTCTGGAAGTTTCCACCCACTTTGTTGCTCCGTAAACTGAGACCAAAAGCTGTGGACATGACCAAATACTACAATGTTTACAAGGAAGGGTGATCTTCTGGACCATTTGAGGTACAACCTGGATGTCCTCTCCACATTTGTTTGTGCCTTGCATTCATTCTAAAATACATCTGGGTTTGTGTGAGTCAGCCTGCCCGCCAGAGCCCCAACTCACACATGTCCCTTGTCCCTTCCTTTACTTCCGGCTCCTGTTGATGATCTGTGAGTAGAGCTCCTGGGTACTTTGTTGAACTTGGCACAGGGTGAGGGCCTGCAAGCCTGTGTCACCAGCTTGGTGAACCAGCTCCTATGGAGAGAGCTCCTCTTGGATCCTGGGACAGGGCCCTGCATCCAGGCGACACTCCGTATATATTCACTCAACAAACATTTATCAAGCGCCTCTTCGTCATAAGACAGGAGATAAAATGCAGAAGCAAACAAAGTGACTGCCCTTCTGGAACTTACTTTCTAGTGGGGGCGACAAGCATGGACCAAGTAAAGAAGTGGCAGGTGTACGGGCAAGTGCTTTAAGAAAGCTACAGCCAGAGGGAGGATGTGTGGGGAGGTCCGGGAAGGCCTCTCTGAGGAGACGATGTCTCAGTGGACACCTGGACGAAGTAAGGGAAGGAGCTCTGATAATACCCGGGGGGAACAGTATTCTAGATAGAGGAGCAGCAGGGCAAAGGCCATGAGCAGGAGGGTGCTTGGCCAGCTACAGAGCATCAGCGAGGCCAACATGCCCCAGCGAGCCGGTGAGTGAGGATGGGAGGCCACAGGGGGGCAGCGCCAGATAGCAGTGATGACCCCATGAAGGAAGGAAGGAAGGAAGACTCAGGAGAAGGGAATCTAAATTCAGGCCGTGGGTCACCTACATGATCAGGAGCAAGTCACTTTAACCCTCTATCTCCCATCCCCCACATATAAGAAAAAAAAATCATCATTTGAGCCCAACTCATTGCAATGAGAATTAAACTCCCGAAAGAGCCAGGACTAGGGATTAAGAGGACGTGGTCCAGGGTCACAGTGCTGCCATTTTCTAGCCGAGTGACCTTGGACAGATCATTTCACCTCTCTGAGCCTCAGTCTCCTCATCAGTAAAATGGGAATCATGGTGCCTGCCCTGCCAACTCAGAGGGTTGTAGTCTGTAGTCAAACGTCTTGGCCCACGTCGGAATGGTTTGTACGCCGCACAGGTCATGCAAATAGAGGGGCTTGCCGAACACCTGTGGGTGGGGGAAACCTGACGTTCTCACCCCGAGGGCCTAGGTGGACCTTTCACTCCCCCCCTAGGCTCTTCCTGGGACAGCTCTTCCTCTTCCATCCTCACCCTCGCGTTCTCTCGCTCCTGTTTTTCTTCATCCTCTGTGTCCTGCAGAGTATACCACTTGCCCTATAGAAAATGGGTGCTCTGTCCTTAGGGGAAAAGGGAACCGTCTTGCTCTCCTCCATCCACACTGTGTCCTGAAAGATCTTTCAACATGGACATCAGACCCCACCTATCCCCTGCTTCCAAGCCTTCCCTGGTTCCCTAGGCCCTCAAATATCTAAGCTCCATCTCATGTCACACAGGCCTCTTGCTAGTCTTTGGCTATACGGAACCAGTTTTAATTTCTCTAGACAGTATATATCATTTTCTTTGCCTGGAATGTCCTCTCCTGTGCCACCAACTCTTACCCAAATGCCTGGAGAACTCCTATGCATCCTGCAAAACTAGAGATGTCTCTTTGAAGGCAAGCCTCCTGGAACCTCTGCTCTTTCCTTCACAGATGTCAGCTCTTCCTTCTGCTGTGCTCCTCTAGACCTTGTCCACGCTTCCTTCATTGTCCTTATACCACATGTCTGTCTTGTCCCTGCACTAGACGATGCATGACTCCGTGGAGACAGCATCCGGGGCATCCCTGCTGCCCCAGCACCTATGATAGGACTTGGCCCATAGTAGATGGTCATGAAACTTTTATTGAGAGGAAATGAAATGCACCTCGGGGGTGCATTTGGGGGAGATAGCCCCTCTGTCTTGAAACTCAAAGCGATTTAGAGTGATCTCCCCACATGGCACAGGTGTGCGTTGGGTGGTCTTTTCCTCCCTGCTGTATGTGGCAGTTCCAGAGTGAGGGAAGGCCAGTCATCTACATTCTGAATTTGGTGACTATTACAAATGACCGCATTAGCGAGACAGGCATTTTAGAGGCACTAGTATTGACCCAGGTAAGAAAGGCTCTAAATTTAGTGCCCCAAACACGGAGGCTGGTGAATTTGTAGCCTCACAAATGACCCACATTGAGTAGGAAGCTGAATTCGATTTGCATGTCAGAGGAGCGTTATCTGGTACCTGATGTAAGATTAATTTTATTATTAAATTATCAACACTGATTTACTGAGAAATACGGTACTGCCGGGAGCTATTTTTAACCTCTCGCCTCAGCCCCGTTCAGCAAACAAATCATCCTTTGAAGGACAGTGCATTTACAAAAGTGAATTAGGTGAATAAATATCCATCTATTCATGAAGTTTCTTTATTGAGAAATAAATAAATAACGGCCCTTGAATGCCTTCATTGTCCCCCTGGCAGGTTTCCACCAGGATGACGGGCGCTCCGCAGGGAGGACCGAAGGGGCCATCATGGGAGGTGCTGGTCTGGTGGGATAGTGGTTGGGAGAGGCACCGGCCTGGGACCTGTGAGCTCTGTGAGCCTCAGGACCTTGGCCAGGGCTGGGGGGCTGGCCATGGCCTCTCACCCCGGGCCGCGGGGCAGGAGCAGTCCCTGGCCAGCTCAGCGCCTGGAGCATCATCCCCCCGCTAGCCAGGAAGGATGCAAGCTGGGGTTCTGAGACCAGCCTGTGGTGGCTCTGCCACTTACTATATCTGGAACCTTGCGCAAGTTACTTCGCCTTTCTCTGCCTCCGTTTCCTCGTGCATAACATGGGGATGATTCCCACCTCCTTATTGGGTGGTTGAGGAGATTAAATCAAGTCCCAGGTGCACAACGCTGAGAAGAGTACCTGGGGCGTAGCAAGAGCCCAGGAAATTGCATTTATTGGTACAGTCACCATCACTGTTGGGACAGGGAGAAAAGCGGAGACAGAAGCATCCCTCAAGAGGGAGTCATATCATGTCCTAGAGGAGGCCTTGGAGTCAGATCTGGATTCCGATTTTCAGCTGTGTTCAGCTCCCCACCCAGCTGTGTCACCCTGGGTAAGCTGCTTGCCTTTTCTGTTCCTCAGATTCCAAACCCATGAAATGAGCACCATCATGCCACCTCTGCAGGGAAAAAAAAAATGACCTCAGAAATATAACGTATACAGGACTCCTGGGTGGCTCAGTTGGTTAAGTGACTGCCTTCGGCTCGGGTCATGATCCTGGAGTTCCAGGATCGAGTCCCGCATTAGGCTCCCTGCTCAGCAGGGAGTCTGCTTCTCCCTCTGACCCTCCCCCCTCTCATGTACTCTCTCTCTCTCATTCTCTCTCTCAAATAAATAAATAAAATCTTTAAAAAAAAAAGAAATTAAAAATATATATAATGTATACAACATGGTACCTGGCACTGAGGAAGTGCTCAGTAAACAATGGATGGTTAGTAACAGGAGGGTTATTCTTATTAAGATTAATGCAGTCAACCATTCCATTCCTGAATTCTCAGGGCTCCATTTTCCCTCTTCTTGCCCTCCCCTTCCAAAACCTGGTACTCATCTGAAATAAAATGAGAATCAAGAATCCACCTTGAAGGAAAAAGATAGGCTCAATGTCTTGAACCGATGACACCTTTATTTAAAATTTATTTAAAATTTTGATAGTTTGTTTACCGTGGATCGCAATGACTTTGAGATTTTAAATATTGCATTAAAAGTATTTATCTTAATTACTGAGGTTTCTCGGCGCCCTCTTACATTTGTGCCTCACCCTAGTCCTGGGACCTGCAGAGAGGCAAGAAAGAGCCTCCCTGTGGGGGACCCAGAAGCTCCATCTGGCTGCCGTGCATGAGGAGAGGTGGGCCGCAAGGTGGCAGGGCCGGATCATGCTGCTCCAGCCCACCAGCTTTGGGACTCGGGGATTACCCTGTAAATGCCAGGAGACATGGGAGGTTTACCCAACAAGGAGCTGAGTGTGATTGACTGCCATATGATCATGCTTGGACTCCCTTTGCCCCAACTCCTGGAGTGGGAATAATGGAGAATTAACTAGGAAAACCCGCTGGGCCCCCAGCCCCCAGCAGCCTCCAGCAAGCAGTCATGATCTGGTGTCAGCTCACACAGTGAAAACAATTCTTTGCTGTTTAAGGGCTGGGGCTATAATAGGGTCCCTAACATGGCAGCCCCATTATTCCAGTGATAGAAAGGAGGCAGCGGGCAGCAGGCAGGGGGACTTTGTGAGCTGCCAAAAACACACATGTTAGAGACAGCCTCTCATGTTCCTCAGTCCTGGAGCTCAGCTGTGCAAGTGCCTCCTCGTGGGCCCCAGCCTCATGTGCACCAGGCTAGGTGAGGGGCTTTGCTTATTGCCTCAAGAAGCTCCTCTCTTCAATTAGTAACTTAACAGCAGAAGTAGACTAAGACACAGCCCTAAGTTTCTCCTTCAGCAGCCAGACCTCCCAACACAGTGCTGACCACAGTGTAGGACTTGTGACATGCTCCTGCAGAAATGGGGTCGGTGCATGCAAGCCACGGTCAGCCATATCCCACTCGGCAAAGGTGGCCAGCTAAGCCAAGGGGACAGCCTGCAGCCATGGGCCAAGCAAGGGCTCACATGGCACATGATGCAACCAAACTCAAGGCAAGAGGCATGCCATGCCCCGGACTCTCACCATCTTGCAGAAGTGGCAGGAAGCACCTTGGGTTTTGCCTCAAGGGAGGAGCCAAATCCTCGGCTACTCACAAATTTGCAGGAGGCTGATCTTGCGTTACAATTCTAGCCTCACTGATGGTTAACTGCTTGTTCTTCGATGCCTGTTGCTTGGGAGTAGACCCATCAGAGGCTGTCATGCTTCCTGCTGGGCTGGCTCACTGATGGGTGAGCTGGGCAAGGGCTCTACCCCCATCTCTCTCAGTAAGGAGCCATTTAAAGGAAGTGAGGAAAGAGTGGATGGAGGCTTCTGGAAGTCTGCCACTGATTGGGAGTTCTTTTGGATAGAGATCATCTCACATACATAGGGCCTGGCACACAGGTATGCATTGAATACATGAATGATAAATGGATGGATGATGGATGATTAATGATGGGTGGATGGATGGATGGATGGATGGATGGGGTGGATAGACAGGTGAATAGATGGATGAATGAATGGATGGATGGATGGATGGATGGATGGATGGATGGATGGATGGATGGATAACCTAGTAGCTATACCCAGAAGGTTATGTGAGGGTTGGGGTAAATGAAAGTGATCTGCTCTAAAAAGCCTGGAATAGGGGGTGGGAATCTGCCTTTTTACTCCCTCCCCCTTCATGATTACCACATCCGGACCTCTCACTTTGAGCCAACAAAAGCTCTTAGAATCCAACAGAACTGACTAGGTGGCCATTTCTAGTACAACTGTTTGCCAGCTGTGTGGCTTTGGAGAGATCCCCTCTTTTATCTTACCCTATCTTCATTACCACATCTTACCTTTTACTGGTCAGTACAAGTGTAAGAGCTGGCCCACCCAGCGCCCAGGGTCATTACAGAGATAAAATGGGAAGGAGCTTTCTGTAATCTTTGCATGCTGGGTAAGAAACAATAGATGAAACAGTTGCAGTGTGCTTTGGAGAGTGTCAAGTAAAATACAAGTGTTAAGTTGCTGCTGGGTTATGCCCAGGTATCTGCAATGGTGTTTCCAGGACATCATGATTTTGAGTCCCTTAGGTACCTCCAACCCCTGCTCTGAGTTATTGCTTCTCCTAACCTCCTCCATCATGCAGTCCTTAGGCTTAGACCCCACCCCACCCTCCAGCCCACCCCAAACACAAACTCCAAACACATTTCCAAGAGAGGCAGCCACAAAGTTTACTCTGTGTGTTGGGGGCAAGGGGAATGAACCAGTGGCATACAACTCTCCCATCTTTCCAATGTGGGGTAAGAAGGGCCCAGTAAATGAGGTGTCCTGGGCCAGATACAGTACCATTGCAATTGATGCTGTTGTCCCCCTCCTTATACACAAGCACCCACATATACACACACCCCATCCCACACACAAGCATCCTGGCCACAATAAGCCTGCAACACACTATCCCCCAACACACACACATTCCATATGCACACGCACACACACGTGCAAGCGCACACACACACACACACACACAGGGATGGAAAGACTCCATGAGAACCTTCCCAGAAGCAAGCCCCACTCCCATGTCTTTGCCCATGCTGGTCCCTCCCCACCAGAATAGCACCTCAAGCTCTTGCCAGTCCCCCACCTCAATACAGCCTTCCAAGAGGCCAATATGGCCTTGTTTCTCCTCTCCTGGCCCCACCCTGGACTCAGTGACTCCCTCCTTGTTGCAGTCTCCTCCTTGCTCCAGGTTCCCTGCCCTGGGCCCTGCTCTGGTTCCTCTCCTCCCCTGAGAGTTTCTGCAGGACTGAGTCAAGTCTCAGGACATTTTGGACCCCAGGGCCCAACACACAGCTCAATGTAGATAAATCAATAAGTCTTTGGAGAATGAATACATAACCAGCAAATCTTCAGTGTGAGTCTTTTGTGCTCAAACCCATTGCAGCCTCATAAGGATGATGACTGTTATTTAGATGGCAAACCCCAACTCAGAGGTCACCACCTCCAGGAAGCCCTCCTGATCACTCCAGTCCTTCCCAGGTCCTCTCAGTTCCAGATAGAAATCC
This sequence comes from Mirounga angustirostris, assembly GCF_029215605.1. Lineage (NCBI taxonomy): Eukaryota > Metazoa > Chordata > Mammalia > Carnivora > Phocidae > Mirounga > Mirounga angustirostris. Next base: position 95,202,059 of record NW_026991711.1, on the reverse strand, counting down.
CCTGTACCTAGAGCAGCCATCTGAGCAGCCCTTCTCCCCATGGGCATGGTCTCACTACACACCTCAGCATCTCTCTGGGGCAGAGGAGGGGCTCTGTTGCTGGAGAGATCTGGGTTCCAAATCAGGCTCCATGACTTCTTAGCTGTGGGTCTGTGTTACAGGTCAGTTAAGTTTTCTAGTCTTAGTACCCTCAGCTGTGAGATGAAAAGAATAGCATCCATCCTACAGGGCCGCAGAGTTTTAAATGAGGTCAACACTAGTCCCTGGCACCTCCCAGAAGGTGTGCTATCATCATTGACAATTATTATTCCTGTCACCAGCCAGACTGAAAGAGGGTAGCACCCAGGCCCCCTGCCACAGTGTTGGGCACACAGTGGATATCGATTGGGCAGATTTTGAATGGAACAGGTGGCAAGCTGGTTTTCAAAGTCTGGAGGCCAGTGGACTTCTCCCATCGGACTTCTCCCAATGGACTCTGTGCCTTCCAGCAGGGTCTGGGTCTCTGGGGCGTGTATCCTGGAGCTGGGGAAAGAAAGAAGAAACCAGCTTCCCAAAGACTTGTAAGGTCCATATCCATCCCATGGAGGCAGTGCAAGCCTTGAAGGAGTCCAAGGCCTGGGCTGCATGCCCTCAACGTACCCTCTCGAAGGGGCTGTGATGAACCTCCCCCCACCCAGCCCTGGGAGCTTCAGCGGAGGATTAGTGGGTGTTCTTACTATGCATGGCAAGAGGCCCTGAACCACTGGGCTGTGCTCGTCAATTTGAAATCAGGCTGTGATAGAGCTGGGCCGTCAATGGGGGTTTGCATATTCATGCAGCAGAGCCTTGAGATTTAGTCATGGCTCCAGGCCCAATTATGCAGGGGCTTATTAGCCTGGGATTCAACAAGGGAGCCCCACCAGGATCTGCACAGGATCATTGCATACATAACCAACGCATAGGGACCAGGCCAGGCACCATTTACCACGTGGTTCCTCCTCTCTGGGAGGCCAAGCCATGGACAGTGGAAAAGGCACTGGTTTGAATTCTGACTTTGACATTACAACTGTTGAAAATGGCCTCTCACCTCCTCATCTGTGAAATGGATGAAATTATCTTTACCTCACAGGCTTACTGAACGGATTGCAGACATGTTTGGGAAATGCCCTTGGTGGCCCCTAAGACATTGACACACTCATAAATACTAGCTGTTGACACTGAAATCCTGCCCCTTCTCATTCCAAGCAGCCTTGGTTTGGTGCTTCCCGAAATGTGTCAGCTCAGGACAAAAGAGAACAGTCCCTAACAACACCTACCATTCCTAGGTCACAAGCACTTACTCTGTACCTCATACTCTGTTATAACATCTCGTTAATTCCTCCCAACCATCCATTTTACAGATGGGGAAAGTGAGGCTTAGCCAGTTAAATATCTGTCAAAGTGTAACAGAGCCACTTTATGGTAAAGGTGAATTTGAATCCAAGTTCAAAGACTATTCTGGGTTCCACTGAATATCAGTAGCTTAGAAAAGTGGCCAGTGGTACAGGTAGAAAGTGACTTTTTTCAAAACAAATGTTTGAATGCAGATAATAACTAACTTTTATGGAGCACTTCCCATTAACATAGTTGATATCCATTAGCTCATTCATTCCCCCATCAGCCTTATGAAATCAGTGGCATTTTATGGAAGAGGGAACAGTAGCTCAGAGAGGTTATACGCAAACCTCAGATTACCAATGGGCCAGTATGAGAGACAGGGCATTGGATTATAAATTGTAGAGCCTTTGAATCAGACAGACCTGAGCTTAAAATTTGAGGCACCGTCTTGCTGTGTGATCTTGAGCAAATCATCAGCCCTCTCCATGCCTTGGTTTCGGCCCTCTCCCAGAGTTGCTGTGAGAACTTTTGAGCTATTTCACCTTCTTCCTTGTCTAGATTAAGCAAGATTACACAGATAAAGCGCTTAGCTCAATAATAAAAAAAAAAAGTTAAAACCACTTTTTTTTTTCTTTCCATAGACTCTGTGTCCATGACCTGGTTGCTTTTAAAGGGTTGAGCTATTTTAGTGCTCACAGTTGCTGCCCACTGCTCAGTCTGGTTCCAGAGCACACGTCAGATGCCCAGTGTGGCCTGGCATCCTTCTGTCAGGGTCAGTCTCTTCGGCTGGCCTGGAGTCACCATGCATCAGAGGACAATGCCCCACCTGCCCTGCCTCCTTCTGCCACCCCAAGATGCAGGGACCAGGGGAGAGGCACCAGCACCCAGCCCTGGGCACAGGAACTGCAAAGGAGGAAGGGAAAAGAGAAGGGGGCCATTCTCCAAACCTCTTGGACCTGGGGACCTGGGTACAAAGCTGAGCAGCCAAATGGGTGCCGAGTACCTGCCTGCTTCTCACTCACAAAACCTCACTCAGAAACTACAAAAAAGCTGCGTCTACCTGGAATAAGAGATGTCATTTACTAATTCCCCCAAAGGCCCATGTGGGCAAGCAGACACACGCCATTAAAAAATCACAGCTCTGGGGCTCAGTCGGTTAAGCATCTGTCTGCCTTCGGCTCAGGTCATGATCCCAGGGTCCTGGGATTGAGCCCCACGTCAGGCTCCCTGCTCAGTGAGGAGTCTGCTTCTCCCTCTCCCTCTGCTCCCCCTGCTTGTGCTCTCTCTCTCTGACAAATAAATAAATAAATAAATAAAATCTTAAAAAAAAATTACCGCTCTGCCAATCAGCTGCCCAAGAGTCAAAATCAAAAGCGGTATTCTCTCTAAGAAATCCTCCAGCACCATCCGGGCCCCGGACTCCAACAACCTTGCCTCCACGAACCTTCTACCTCCCTCCCCTACATCACATCTCCAGCAAGGTTCCAAAGTTGGAAGCAACACAGGTGGCAGCCAAGGACCATCTTAACCGGAGACCAGGATGCCCAGAGCTGGGCATCCCCCCACCCCCCCGCCCCTGCTCACACACACACCTCCTCCAGGGCCAGCAGGGGCCAACCAGGGCTGGCTGGAGTTCATCTCTTTCCTCCATTCACCCAGTCCCAGGGGAGGGCCTCTGGATGGAGATCATAGGCCAGGAGGTAACCAGCAAGAACAGGAGGGGCAGCACTTGAATAATCTACAAACTGGGTAAAGATATCATTTATATTGCTTCAGACGTGAGGCGGGATTTTCCCACTTGAGGGTAGAACCTGTCTCGAAGTGGAAGAGCAATCCGGTTAGCAGATGCTGTTCCTCTGCAGGAGTAGGAATGCCAGAAACGGCTGACAGGTCTAGCGGAGGCTGATCTGTTTTAGCAACCTGAGTTCCTTGTCCGTGGAACAATGGCGCGCACCTTGGTCAAAAGAGACAAAGCGCACCAACTGCCCCCCGAGAGCTGCTCCAGAGTGATCATTAAGGGAAAGAGCAGGTGCAGAACAGTGTTTAGAGTTTTATATTCTTCGTGAACAAAACCACACAAATGTGCATTTGCTAAGTCGGGAAGAATACAAACCAAACTGTTAGCAGAAATTACCACTGGGGAAAGAGATTGCCTCAGGAGAGGGGGAATTTTTACTTTCTGTCTCCTTTTCTCTATACTGTTTACATTCTTTGCAAGCACGTCTTACGTAAACAGTTTTTCAAATGGTGTTTTTCATTGGGAGAAAATAGAAGAATCCAGACAGAAAAGCACCCACCGAGGCACCCCACTGGAAGTGAGGCTGCTTCCCAAGCAGCCCCAGAAGGCTAACAGACAACCTGGAGGCTCTGGGGAAGGAACTTAAATCAGCCCAGAAGCCACAGTGTGGCAGTGGTCATAAATTCATGTCAACTGGAAGGTTCTGCTCATTTCCAGAGGTGTAACCGTAGCCTTGAACATTGCAGTCAGTGTTCCTTTGCACAGTCTTTCCCATTCATCCAAACCCTACAAACCCAGAGCCCAGTGAGTGGAGGCAGATGGGGACCAGTTGGTCAAGAGCAGTATTCAGCTGGCTGGAAAAATCCCCTCGATCCCACTATAAAGTCAGACACCCCAGTAGAAGTCTTTCCAAAATCTACCCTCTCAGGATCCCCCAGGATTCCCCCATCCATCCATCCATCCATCCATCCACCCATCCATCGTGCAAAATTTTATTGAGTATCTGCTGTGTACCGAGCACCATTCTAAGAACTGGGGAGAGGGGGGAAGGCTCACTGGTGATCCACATAGATGACGCTCTACCTTTGCAAAGCCTATAGTCCATGGGGAAGACAGACAACCAAACTATAATGTGATTACAGCAGTGTGGCCAGCACCATGGTGGGGAAGGTCACGGCTCCGTGGACCTTCAGGGAAGGGGAGTAGAGAAGCCCTAGGGCACAGGGTGAGGCTGGGGGCTAGTGGACGTGACCTGCCGACTGAACCCTGAAGGAAGGATGGAAGCCAGCCCAGGGGGAACAGCATGAGTGGTGCACGAAACAGTGAGAAGGGAGAGAATGAGAAGTTCTGAAAATAAGCTGATGGCAATATCAGGGGAGAGTGGATACGTCGGGAGCCTCCCCAGAAATGTTCTGATGCAGCATCCCCCTCAGAGTGTTTGATGGGGAGGCTTGTTTGTAGCAATGCGCCCAGAGTGTGGTTTGTAAGATCTCACCTCCCTGCCCTGCCCATATTCCCCAAAGAGTTTGGGCTCTGGGGTCAAACAGAACTTAGTGACAGTCCTGGGCTTCACTTTGGGCAAATCTCAAACAAACAAACAAACAAACAAACAAAAACTTTGTGAGCCTCAGTTTCCCCATCTGTAACATGGGGCTAATAGCAATACTTACTTCACAGGGGTGTTGTGAGGAAGCAAACTGAGCCCTAGCACCAATCCCTGGCACATCATAAGGTGTTCATAAAGGAAAACTGTCGTTCTGCCTGGATTGACCATGACTTGGTGAGTATCAAAGCTCAATGATAGGCACATGAGAGCTCAATGGACTATTCTGTTTTCTTCTGAGTATTTTTGAAATTATTATGGTAAAATATATGTTTAAAAACTATGTCTCGTATTATTTCTGCGAGTACTGCTCTGATCCATGCTCCTCTGGGGAGTGTTCCTGTTCATTAAAGGGAATCAGAGTATGACAATTACAAGAGACCAGAACCTCCCTCCAAAATTCTTCACTTTCACCTGCCAAGTTCATTCTCCCCAGTATTCAGAGGGGCTTGAGAGAGAGCCTGCACCCCCTGGCCCATCCTGATCCCATGGCTTGTTTCCAATGCCAACATCAAAGCTTCAAAATCAGGTGTAGAATGGAAATACTGAAATTCAAGGTTTATTTATTTTTCATCTAAAAAAAGAGAGAGGGGCGCCTGGGTGGCTCAGTTGGTTAAGCGACTGCCTTCAGCTCAGGTCATGATCCTGGAGTCCCAGGATCGAGTCCCGCATCAGGCTCCCCGCTCAATGGGGAGTCTGCTTCTCCCTCTGACCCTCTCTCCTCTCGTGTTCTCTCTCTCATTCTCTCTCTCTCAGATAAATAAATAAAATCTTTAAAAAAATAAAATAAAATAAATTTAAAAAATTTAAAAAGAGAGAAAAATCAAGCATTCCTAATGCTAAAATATGGATTGAAGCTATGCTCGCAAAGAAGTAAAGTGTGCAGCCTTACTTGTTACACATAAAAGAACATGTTTTCTTGCCTAAGAGTCTGGAAAAATGGCAACTCGAAGGGAAACACATGGATTAACCCTTATTTCTTTTGATTCCAGTGAGAGGAGAACTTTCCCCAAACTTGGTTAGCCAGCTGGAAGAAAGTTACTGACTTGACTATGGAGATTCGTTGATGAATATGAATACAAAAAGATAGAAAAATTTTTTTAAAGTATGGATTGAGAGTAATCTATGTAAATTATTCACAAGTCAAACACAGACTGGGTGTGAGCACTCAAAAAATGTTTGTCCAATGGGACTGCATGATCAGTGAAGTCTGGAGGAACTGGTCTCCAAAATATGGCCCCTCTACCGTGTCATCAGCGCTCCATGCAGAGGGGGACCTGGATGCTTTGTCATCTGCCGAGCAGAGTCATCTGCTCACACAGATAGGAGGAAAATGTAGTGGAAGGCATAACTTCTATCCGAATTTCCAGGGCCAGGCGTGTATCTCATGCACTCAGGCAGTCCTGAAAATAATTAGTCACAGAGACGTAAACTCTGGGAATAAAGAAAGGGGCCTCTCACCAATTAGGGACAGTCATGCCCACTGCACCTGCAAGGTGTCCCCCTCCCCACCACCAAAAGGGAGAAGGGAGAGCTATTATAAGAGAAGGTGGTCAAGAGACCCTAAGGAGAAGGGGCATGGGAGGTTGCTGATGGAGACAGATAGGTCCAAATGGAGCATTTGGAGTTGGGGACCTAAGATCCTACTGGGCCATCAACGAGGACCCCAAGGCCAGGACCTTCAACCAATCCTAAGGAGTGGGAGCTTCCGTCTGGGGTCCTCTCTGCCGGCAGCCTGGGCCCAAGAAGCAGGGCTGTCTCTTCTTGCCTGACCCTTTGGAGGGTGCTGAGACTCCCTACATCAGAGGATGTAAGAAAGAGTAGGAAGTGTGTCCCACCCATTTGATCTCTTCTCAAAGGCCTATGAACTCTGGGAGGTGGACGTGCTTGGTCTGTGCAGCTGGGCAGAGGCTCGGCCTGGAGGTCAAGTCCTGGTTCAGCCTTTTAGCTTTGTGAACCTGGGCATGTCGCTGGACCTCTTAGAGCCCTAATTTCCCTGCCTCCCCAATGAACAGAACAAGAACTTTTGACTTCCTAGAGATGTCAGTATAGTAATCCCATCCTAACAACACAGAAAATGGACCCAAAAGCAATTAGGAAATTAAGACAATACTTTCTAAGTATGATTGGTAATAATTCTCTACTCAGCTAGAGACGAGAAGGGTGAGGGTCTGGGGCAAATGGTTTCTTGCATTCCACAAGAACCCCAAGACGGATAGCCCACCAAGTTGGCAGCAGGGGGAGGCCTGGTGTCCCCATCCCTCCCTGCCTCCATCTCAGGGCATCCTCCAGAGATCATGGGATCGTGGACTTCACTGAGTCCGGAGGGGCCTGCCTGGGATATGGAGAGTGTGCAGACGCAGAGGTTGTCCTGGGCGGGTGTGCTCCTGCCTCCAGCCTGCCATCTCATCAATCTATCATCCTCTTAGCAGGTGACACCTCTTAAAGCTCCTCTCGGCTGCCTGGGCATTAGAATTGCAAGAAGCCCAGTTGCGTCAGGGAATACAGATGGAGGAATCTCAGATTCAAATGTGTCTAAGTATTGTGACCAGCCAGACCGGGGCAAGGCATTTCTACTGCCCTGCCACCGAAGGGGAGTGGCGGGGGTTTTGTTAGAAGTACAAATTGCTTCTTAATGCAGAGGATAAAGCTGGGCTCGGGCACCTCCTTAGAAATTCCTCCCGCTCCCAGGGAAGCCACCACTGCATGTCAATTTTAATTTTTGAAATTTAAACCGAGGGCTTTGTGTCTAAGCTCCATCTCATCGGAGGAAGGGGAGGAATAAGTCAAAAAGGATTAGGGGCCCATGGGGGATTGCAGATCCATAGCAATTAGACTTCATTTGGGTCTCAGACATTTGGTTTTAATCGTATTTCTGGATGATACAATCGACAAGGCATCAGAAATTGATACGTATGCAACTGTAGATGGGGCCCGACTCTGCCCTCCCCAATTCCCAGGCTCAGCTGGGTTTGGGCTCCACAATCAGGGGGGTGGGCTGGGGAACTGCGCTTCCGTTTGGGTCTGGAACTGGAGAGATGGTGGTTTGTGTGTGTGTGTGTGTGTGTGTGTGTATGTTTTCCCCCCGGCTCTCTTTGAGCACTTTATCCCTGGACTCAAAGCAGATGCAATCATCGCTAATATTCAAGTGAATGACAATGAAACCTTATTCAAATAAAATAAGAGCATAAAGAGGAATAGCGACAGTGACAGGACTCAAGGCATGGGGTGTAATTGTCTCTCAGATCGGACTCACGGCTTTCAGCATCCTCCAAGAATTAAAGTCCAGCACAATGCGATTTGGGGGCAGACATCCAGCCTTGAACACTGTCACACACCGCATGGACATGGACCTACGAATGTGTGTGTTTGTGCACGTGTGTCCCTTGGATTAGTGATGACAGCCATAACATATATCTATATGAGGGGTGCATGTGCGCACGCGTATTTCCAGCTTTACCCGGGTACATGCACTCCAGGGTCGCCTCTGCGCACACACTCCCATTTCTTTTCAAACAACTAACTGGTCAAAACGAGCTCAGTAGGCACTAACAGGTTGCTAGCTGGTTATTTTGTAGGTAACTTACTGTTTATTGGAACTCAGTGATTTAAAAACGAAACAGAAAAGTAAAAAGAAAAAAATCAAAGCCATGTGGGGTGTTTTCCTAACTCGTGAATGTGGAATTATGAAGGGAAGTAAAGAGGGGACACCAAACGAGCACATTGGGGTTCAGAGCAAGTGCCCCACATCACCGTGCAAATGGAAGGCAAGACCCCAGAAAAAGGATGCCCCCCCAATAGTGTCTATCTTACCACACGGTTCTGGGTGAATTCGGGGAACTGATGGTCCACAGAATTGTCTCTGTTTACCAGCTCTTTTGAGAGATGTGGATCTAGCTGGTGTATGAATAAATGGACCTGTGCTGAGTATACTATGTGTAAGAGTGGGTGTATTTCTGCGGAGGACTTCTGCACTTCCTTTCAGGGGCAGACATCTCAGAGATCACCTGCTGCAGAGTGCCTCATTCATGCTTCCCATTTGCAGCCCAGCTAGCCTCCTCCCCCCTCCCTTCTCCAGAAACTCTTGCCCTTTGACCTCCTCCCATACGGCTATCCTCTCCAGGGTCTTCTAACTTCCCCCCACCCTCCTCTGGGCTCTTCCTGTTCGGGGCTGCAGCCCAGGGGAGCACATCCCCAAAGGGAGGGAGGCTGCCCCTCCTCCCCACATCTCTGCACCCACCCCAGGTGGCAAGGCAGAGGCAGTGGTCAGCAAGCAGGGTATATATGAGGTTACTCAGGGCCCAGTTAAGGTCTTTACGCCAAGGTGGACGTCTGAAGGCCCCCCGGTCCTGGGGCCACGCTGAGAGAGAGTCGGAGCCCATGGTCTAAAAACATAATTTAATGCATCAAGGTGGGTCTGACTCGGGAGTGCAGTGGCGAGATGAATTTTCCATTTGCTGGGATTCTGCTGCAGGTGGTTTCTGGCTGACGGACAGGGAAATTTGCACAGGTATTTTGGGTCACAAAGAAGGATGCCCCAGAGAGCTCCTGCTCACTTTGGCCTACCTCGCTGGCCAGGACTGGGAGCCCTCTGTCTCAGGGCACTCGGAGAAGGAGGGGGACTGGAAGGGCAGGCATCCCGCCAGGCCTGTCCAGTCCAATCAGGTTTGCAAAGTCTGAACTGAGCTGCCTCCGCCTCCGGGGTTTGGGTTCACGCTCACCTTGCCACTCAGGCATCCCCTTCTCCCTCCCCAGGTAGGGGACAGGGACCAGGAGGACAGCGCAGAGTGGAGCGTGGTGAGTCGCAGACACACTGAGGTCGGAGCGGGGCAGGGAGGACGGCAGGGATGTATCTTTTCCGTAGATGTCAGGAAGTGTCATGAAGCGAGAGTGGTCCTCTCCAGCCGGGGAACAGCTCTCCGCCAGGGGCACAGGGTGGCCTGAGGCCACTCCGCCCCGCGCTCCCTGTGCTCCTAATCCGGGTACAGAAGAAAGCCCGAGAATGTGCTGTATTTGTTGTTGTTGCCTCCGTGCGCCTTCCCGCCGTCCAGCTTCACGTACACCTCGTCCCCTGAATCGAGGTGCAGCACCACGCTGTTACTAGCGTAGTCGTAGTTCTGGTCGGCGTCCTGAGCGATGGCACTGGCCCGGACCTGGGGGCGAGCCGCCAGAGCAGGTGGGCCAGGGCACCCCTGCCTGCGCCTTCCCCACCCCCAGATGGCACTCCCCCCCGAAACCCCGCCGGCCTTCTGCCCGCAGCTCCAGGGACCACACTCCCACCCAGGCTCCTCTCTCTGTCTCCTCTCTCTCTCCAACGTGGCCAGCTCCTTTCCGGTCCCCTCCTCTCGGCAGCCGGCAAGTCGAGTCCCGGAAGGAAGGAGAGAGGGGGCTTCATAAACTCTGACCCAGCGGGGAACGGGGAGAACCAGGGCAGCAGGGCCGAGAAGAAAGAAGACTGGGGGGCAAAAGGGAGACGGGGGCGCAAAGGGAGAACTAAAGAAGAATGAGGTTTCCGAGGAGCCCGCGGGGCTGCTGGCGGGTACGCTAGTAGCTGGCAAGTGCGGGTGGCGGGGTCTCTGGGCGCTCGGGGCACAGCCTGCCGCGCTACACTGGGACAAACGCGACCAGGGCGCACCGGGAAGCTGGATGCTGCGGCGCGCTCCCTCCCGGGGCTCGCCCGGGCGCTGGCGAGTGGGGAGAAAGGAGTCTGGCTTCCCAGGCGGTTTGGGGCGCGAGGTGGGGAGGAGAGTCTGCGGGGATTTGCGGGGGCCGGCGGCGGTGAAGGGTGACTGACCTGCCCGTTCTTGCAGAGGTCCGCCCACATGCTGGTGCCGTCGCCGCCGCGCATGAGGATGTGGTAGGTGAAGAAGTAGATGCCGCGCACCTGGCAGCTGAACTTGCCGGTCGTGGGGTCGTAGTGATTGCCGAGATTGGTGACCACGTCGTCGAACTTGAGCACCTCGTAGCCTTCGTGGGGGCTCTTAAGACCCACGTAGAAGGCGATCTTGGGACCGCTGAAGGCGGCGCTCAGCGCGCCGGTCACTTCGCCTTCGGAGTCGCCGCCGCCCCCGGTTCCGCCACTTACCACCCCGACACCGCCTGTCGCGCCCGCCGTCAGCTGCAGGCCGGGCAGCCCCGGCCGCCCCGAGTCGCCCTTCTCCCCCGGGGGACCCCTGGGTCCAGGCGGGCCCGGCTCTCCAGGGGGCCCCCGCGGCCCCGGCTTGCCGGGTCGCCCCGGGTCGCCCTTGGGTCCCTGGATGAAGGGGGGCGGAGGGTTGGCGCTCAGGTCCTGCATGACTTCCAGGGCGGCAGTGCTGGGTCCGGGCGGCGGCGCCTTGGCGCCCGCGGGCCCCCCGCCGGGTGCGGCGCTGTACGGGTCGCAGATCATGCGGCAGGTGCCCATCATCTCGTAGTGCGCCGCGCCGGGGGGCGCCGCCTGCAGCAGCAACGGCACGGCGATGAGCAGCCCCAGCGCCATGGCCAGGAGCACGCCGACGGCCGCCAGGCAGGCCCGCCGCCGCCGCTGCCACAGCCGGGAGGCGACCGCCACCAGCTCCTCCTTGCCGCCCGCCGAGGTAATGGTGGGGCGGCGCGGGCGGCCCCGCTCCGCGCGCTCGGGGGCCGACTCCGCGGATCCCGGCCGCGCCCCCGACGTGGCGACCCCCTGCTCCGGGCGCCCGACCACTTCTAGCGAGAGGCGCCTCGGCCCAGGTGCCGGCGCCCAGCGCGCTGGGGCTGCTCGGGGAAGCCGCGGAGTCCGGCGCGCATGGCCGGGGGAGCCCAGGCTGAGGCCGGCGCCCCACGGGTCCGGGCGGCGGCGGCCGGGAGCGCCGGGTGCGGCTGCGGCGTCCCGCGCGGGCTCGGCGGCGCTGCCTCCTGCCCGGCTCGGCGGGGCTCGGCGGGGCTCGGCGCGCAGTGAGGGCGCCCCGGCTCCGCGGCGCGCTCTGCTCTGCTCTCCCGCTGCTCGCTGGCTCCCGCGCGGAGGGGGGACCCAGCTACCCTGACGTAAGGAGTCCGGGGCTGAGCGGCGGAGGCGGCGAGGCAGCGCGCGCTGCCATCACTCGGGAGACGGCGCCCTCATGTCATCAGCCTTCGGTCCTCCTATCCCGCGGCGTCCTCGGCAGAGGCGGCAAAGGCGCGGCTCCTCCTGCGGCGCCCGGGAGCCACAAGTGGGCGCAGCGGGCGCAGCCCCGGCCCCCGCGCCTCTGACACACCCACCGGCGGCCACCCTCGCGCGCCTCCCACCCACCGCACACACACGCCCGCGCGCGCACTCACGGGCGGAAGGCCACCGCCGCCCGGCCCCCAAGGTTCCCGGAATCCCGGTGCCAGCAAGGTCCTTCGGGGGCGTCACCTAATCCATGCCCCCTGCCTGCAAGCGGGACCAGACTTCAACCCAAGTCAAGAGAGCTCAGTCCCTCGAGGCCCTGGAACGAAGGACTCTCTGAAAGCCCTCCTGACTTACTTCTTCAGAACGAAATAAATCTTGCATCTGGAAGCTCTTTCGCACACCTAGCCCGAGAACGGCAAGCTGTTAAATAGGATCCAGAAGACCACCCCATCAACTCTTTGAAAACCTCAAAGCCCCCGATACAAGAGTTTATTAGCCTCGGCCCCTTTCTTCCACCGAGAAAATCATTGGCCTTTACCCTCTGTATAAAGATCATTTGAATGCAAATCCTTGACACCCAGCACTTGGTGGTAACCTTGGGACACCCAGCTCCCACTCCCCACCCACCACTACCAGGCAGATCCACAGACAGGTTCCTTTGAACATAACCGGCTCTCCCTCCTAGTGAGGTCGGTTTAGTTATATATTTTTTTAAAAAGTAGTCCAAAACCATTCGGAGCCAAAGTTTTGAATAAGCTGTGACACCAGATTTAGAGAATTATCCAACTCCAAAGCAGCATGAGAGGATAAAGGAAGGATGGGAAACGCTCCTGTGTACTGCGAAGACCAGAAATCAAAAGCCCTGGGCTTCACATTCCCTTCTCTGAGACTATCTTCCTAAAGCTCCAGACGCCCCCCACCCTGACATAGGAATGCCCCCTCCGGGGGGGGGGGGGCTGGGAAGAAAGTCCAAGTGCTGATATCAGTGCTTGGCAATGCATCAGCATCTCTGGAACAATCGTGCACCCTCCTGAGGCTATTGCTTTGAGAAGAACATACATTTATCAGGTGTTGTGTTCTTGTGCATTACTTAAAAATCCATTTTGTTTCTCTGGTCACTCTGGGTCATTTCCCCATCCCACCCCACGGTGCTCCAGCCTCTTTTTATTCATGGGTGTATTTCCCAGGGCATAGCGTAAGATCTGTCACCTAGTATGTATAGGCCCTCAGTACATATCTGTGGAAAAGATGACTGAACCTAGCCTGAAGCAAACTTTACCCAAGGGAGAAGGGGGAGAAGAAACTCATTTATTGGGCACCCACTTTGATGTATCAGGTGCTTTGCACCTGCTCTTCACTTTCTCCTCCCAACATCCCTATGGATTAGCAATTACTCTTCCATTATACAGATGAGAAAACAGAGGTTTTGTAAGTGTGCTGCCCAGTATCCCCCATCCACATGACAGAGCTCAACTCCTCATTCCCTGACCAGGGGCTCTGAGAATGTGGCGGTGAACTCTGTTGCCAGCTAGCTCCTGGGCACATTCTTCATTGGTTCGGGAGCGCTCCATTCCCTTCCCTAGGGCCACCCCTAAAACTCGTGAGCCACAGTGATTCCAGGAGCCACACTGTCTGGTCCCAATCCCAGGTCTGCAGCTTTGTATCTGTGTGACTTTGGGCAATTGCTTCACCTCTCTGAGCCTCAGTCTCCATGTGTGAAGAATGGGAATGCCAAAAGTACCTGTCTCAGAGTTGTTAAGAGACTAAATGAGTTAATTAATATAAAGGCCTTAGAACAATAGCTGGCTTGGGGCGCCTGGGTGGCTCAGTTGGGTAAGCAACTGCCTTCGGCTCAGGTCATGATCCTGGAGTCCCAGGATCGAGTCCCGCATCGGGCTCCCTGCTCAGCAGGGAGTCTGCTTCTCCCTCTTGTGCTCTGTCTCTAAACTAAATAAATAAAATCTTTAAAAAAAAAAAAAAAAGAACAATAGCTGGCTCAGTAAAGGTTAGCTTTATTATTATTACCTATTGATACCTTAGACCCCCACCACCATGATCAAGACCACTAAGATGAGACATGTAGGTAGTAAGCAGGGTGGGGGGTAGATTTGTGAATTAAAAAGGAGAGAGGCCCAAGACCACCCACATGCTCTATCCTTCCCCAAAGGAGAGAAGGGGGACGGGACCACCCTCCCTCCTCAGGCCACCCTGCTCTGACTACCTGCCCTCCACCAAAACTCTCCAGAGTGTTTCTGGTCCCCAGTTCCACCAGGAAAAATGTTTTCCAGGCAGACCATCACTCAATTTGAAACCCCCAGCCCTGTAGACCACCATCCCCAAATCCCCGTGTTTTCACCCCTGCAGGATCTGGGCAGGGAAGAAGCAAGGAGGGGCAAATGTTTGAGACTCAGGCTTTCACCCTCGCAGACTCAGGCAAAGCAACCTTTCCCAGGGATCAGCATTCCCGGGAGCACCAATGGCCTTGAAGGGAGGAGGGCTTCTCCCCAAGGCAGCTAGAACAGGTGGAGAGCAGGTGGTCTCCTGCCCCAGGCCACGTGAGTCATCAGATCCTTCCCCTGCCCCCCTCCCTCCCTCTCACCATGGCAGAGCCAGACGGAGTGGCCTGCTGGAGCATTTGACACCCCTCCCCATCAGCCTGGCTTCTGCTCTCCCTGAGTGATTCTCGTTATCGGTGACCGTCTTCTCATTAATATTAGTTACAACCTTTCTTGGCATATTGCCTTCCATTTAGACCATGGTTTTACATTTTAAGCCCCAGTAGTGACTCAAATCTGCCTCAAATTGCCCTAGTAAGCCAGCCTGCATTTCTTGCACCAACATCTCCACCTTCTTAATAAGGCCTTGTGGTCTGTGATATATATTTGGACAGTTGGTCACACACTGTCTTATCTGATACTCTAATGAACCCCACCAGGAATGAGCCCTACTTTTCTTTCATCGGTACTCCAGTGTCTTCAATGTGGGATGCCAGTCCCTGCTCATCTCTCTGGACTCATCCCTAAGTATCCTTCAAGTTCTGTCTAAGTGTCACTTCCCTGTCCGAAGTCTTCCTGACCTTCTCCAAGCAGAGTTGACAATTCCTGCCCATGAACCCTTAAAGCACCTTGAATAGGGGCCTCTGAGTGGCTCAGTCAGTTAAGCGTGGAATTCATGGGTCTTGCTGATGGATTCAAGATGGAAGTTAAGAGAGGAGAAGGAAGAGGATGAGAAATCAAGGTCACCTCCTAAGAAATGGCTTCAGCAGCTGGGTGAATGGACATGAGAAGGGGGATATTTGGGGAAGGATAATCCATTGTGGGAGATGGGAGGTGAGAGATGGATGGAATTGTGAGCTCAGTTTAGTAATGTTAAGTTTGAGACATCAGTGAAATATTTGATGAAGATATCACCTGGGCAGTGCAGATGAGTCTAGTACTCAGAGGTAAGGTAAAAAATGGAGATATACACCAGAAAGTCCTCAGGATACAGATTATTTGTAGCCTTGAGAGTGAGGAATGGAGAATGGGGGATGGAGAGAGGGAGAGGGAGAGCCCAGTCTCATGATGAACAAGCTCTCCACTCCAGTCATTCTGAAGCTGGATAGAGGAGAAGGGGAAATCTTCAACAGAGATTGAGAAGAAGTGGCCAGAGCAGGGAAGAAAACTAAGAGGATGGTTTACAGGGAAAAGCATTTCAAGAGGGAAGATATGATCAGTTATTTGGAAAGCTGCTAAAAGACAGAGTAAGATGAAGACAAAAAGTATCCAGTTGATGTGGCAGCACTGAAGTTATTGGGGACTGTGGGAAGGATAATGGCATGTGCTCACAAAAACATTTCCTTTTCCTCTTGGGCACAGGCAAACTGCATTTCCCAGCTTCCCCTGAAGACGGGTGAGGACATATGCTTGAACTCTGGCCAAGAGAATGTGAGCAGAAGTGATATAAGCCATTTTCAGGCCTGGCCGCTATATTTTCCTATGCAATCTTCCAAGCTCTTTTTTCCTTTATTTGGCAGCTAGACCCAGAGGCTTCTGAGGTCCCAGGGGGTGCAGAGCCACTTGATGAATGGAGCCTGAATCTCTTGAGCCCAAGATCATGACCTGAGTGCATGGAGCAGAGCCCCCTTTCCCCTCTTGCCCAGCCAACCCACACCAAACCATGAACTGAGTGAGAAATAAATCTGGATTGTGTTAGGTTACTAAAATTCGGGGGTTATCTGTTACAGCAGTCAGGCTTGCCTGACTAATACAGGACTTTAATAAGATCCTTCCCAGTCGGGAGGCAGGGGAAAACACTGGATTGCAGTGAACTGAAGATGCGTGTTAGATGAGAAAAGGGAAACTGTGCACAGACAACTCTTGAGAAGCTTGAGAAGGAAGGGGACAGAGAACTGGGGTGGTAGCCAAATGCTGCTGTGGGATCTGGGATGTGAGGTTAATGATGGGCATGTTTATTTGTTAGCGAAAACGATATAATATGAAGGGGGAAATCAACAATCAAGAGGGAGCCAGGATAACTCAGTGCCTGAAGTTCTTTGTAACCAACTCAGAACAGAAATGCAATAGAAGTTTGATATCTTTAGTAATAATAACAATAGGTAATGTTTACTGAGCACTGACTACCACCGGGGACTACACCAAGAGTTTTAGATACATTCATTCTTTTATTGTTCTGTGGGATGTGTGCCCTGCTTTACAGATGAAGAAATGGAGATAAATCTATATATTTACAAATATCATTGTTGTATATAATCTTCCCAGTAGTTGCTCCATATCCCATTGGGATCCCAGCCACTAGGCCATTCTGCCTGAAGTTTTCGTGTGTGATATTTTTATCTCCCAGCTAAATGTAAGCCTCATAAGGGCAGGAACTATCATAAGAACATGGTAAGGGGCTCTTGGGTGGCTCAGTTGGCTAAGTGTCAGACTCTTGGTTTAGGCTCAGGTCATGGTCTCAGGGTCTCAGGGTCCTGGGATTGAGCCCCACGTTGGGCTCTAAACTCAGGGGGGAGTCTCCTTAAGGATTCTGTCTCTCCCTCTGCCTCTCCCCACTCCCGTGGGTTCTCTGTCTCTCTCAAATAAATAAATGAATCTTTAAAAAAAATAAGAATATGGTGTTTAATAAATATTTATAGTTCTTGACTATTGTATATTGCTTGAAAATTTCCCTTATCTCATGTCATGGTTTGCTCAAAAAGACACTTTTTATGGTGGGAGAGTAAGAAAGGAGAGCAAGGAGGGGGCACTAAATTTACCAGCCATGCAAGTTCCTGCCTGGTTTTTTGCAAAAACCAGAATGGTTTTTGTTCTCTCCCTCCCTCCTCTCCCCTCCCTTCTCATTGTTCTTTCCTTCCTTATGCATTCATTTATTTGCTCATTCATTCTCTCAGTAAGAATTTTATTGAGCACCTACCATCTACAGAACACTGCTATGCAGGGGTGGGATGGGGTGAGGTGGGTAGCAACAGGAGAGTGAGGATTCAAGAATGATGACCTTGCTGGTCACCTGGGTGGCTCAGTCGGTTAAGCATCTGCCTTCAGCTCAGGTCATGATCCCAGGGTCCTGGGATCGAGTCCTGCATCGGGCTCCTTGTTCAGAGGGAGTCTGCTTCTCCCTCTAACCCTCCCCCCTGCTCGTGATCTCTCTGTCTCTCGCTCTATTTCTCAAACAAGTAAATAAAATCTTAAAAAAAAAAAAAGAAGAATGACCTTGCTAAAGAGCTTATAGTCCAGTTGGAGGGACAAGACTAAAAAATAGAAAGAACCCAAGCAGCCATGTAAGATATCTATTTAGGTGGTATAGACAAGGAGTACAGACAAGAAGAGGCTGCCAAAATCAAGTCACCATGGCCACAGCATTTAGGAAGCCTGTCCAAAGATAAAGAGACAAAGCATAACCTTAAAGGACAGGTAAGATTTGAACTGATAAGAGATCTGGGTGGAGAATGGAGGTGGAACCCTCCCAGGGGTGACTGGGGCACAGTGAAGAGACTGGTCTATAGATCAAAGAGATCTGTGTAGGGCTGGTGTAGACAGTACGCTGCATGTACCACCTTTCCTTTGAAAGCTTCAGTCCCCGCAAATATTGATCACTATGCCCTTCAGTTTCATTTTTTAAAAAGATTTTATTTATTTATTTATTTATTTATTTATTTATTTATTTATTTATTTACTTATTCATTTAAGAGAGAGACAGAGTGCACACGAGTGGGGGGCGTGGAGGGTAGGGGCAGAGGGAGAGGGAGAAGCAGGCTCCCTGCTCAGTGTGGAGCCAATGTGGGGCTTGATCCCAGGACCCCAAGATCATGACCTGAGCTAAAGTCAGACGCTTAATCAACTGAGCCACCCAGGCACCCCTCCATTTTCTTTATGCACCGCTTTTGGACTTTCTGGAGATATTATAGTAGGCCTTGCCCTGTATATGCAGACCCCAGCTCCTCAGTCTTCCAGTGTGTTTACTGAGTGATCACTTTGAAAGGAAGATGCTGGGCACTAGAGCAGGCATTCTTTGGGGTGTGGGGAAAGGATCCCAGTCCTTTTAAGCAAGAACAAGTGCCCTGCAGTCGTGGGCCCGGGGGCGGGTGAGGCTGAGTACACAAGCTTCCGCTGTTCTGGAGGCTGGGCCACCGTGACCCGAGGGCGCCTTCTCATTTCCAGCTCTAGCTCCTGAGATGCTCACAGCTGAAGTGGTGGGGGAAGAACCTTCCAGCTTCAGTGTCTGAAGATATCCAGACGGTCCTACTCAGTGACCAATGAGGAAGCGCCCGCCAGGCCCATTAGCCCAGAAGCAGCAGCAACACGTTTGAGTCAAGAGGGTCAGCCAGCCCCCGAAAGCCCTGGCCCGGCCCTCTCAGAGACTGTGGCTGGGGCCTTAATTACCTTTCCTCTGAGGAGCTCGCCCCGGCTGGGTCTTTACAGAGCTGTGGATCTGTAGCTGTGCCTGGTCTGCTTTCTCCAGAGCCCACGTACCCCGTAAGGTCCCCAGCTGCCAAAGACAGCTCTCTCAACCAGAAACGCCAGGTGATCGTGAGTCAAGCTGGGGCTCCCCCACTGAGCCAGCCTCCTTCCTACCAGTCTTCTAGCACGCAAGGTGGTGCCGGTGAATTATTCATCCGTGAAGCAAGTATTTATTGAGTGCCTACTGTGCGCAAGATAAGGGGCAAATCCAGCCAAAAGCAGAAGCATTCTGCTCCTTGCTGGTTGAGTAAGCCTCTACAGATTACCTTTCCATCCTCCTCTTTTGCTTCCCTGATGACATCCACCAACATGGACCTGCCTCACCCAAGCCACTTATGCTCCAGGGCTGGGGTGACACATGTGACAAGTGACAATCTCAGATGGCCCTTGCATTATCCTGCTTTCTCTGAGTGACTTTTCCCCTTTAGGGGGCTGTATGTTCTTCAAGCAAAGACCCTGCCATTTGGTCTCCTCATCGCCACAGGGCTAGCCCTGGGACTGAACACTCAACACGCATTTATGAGATGGAGCAGAATGAGACAGGGGAGCCCAGCGCTGGGTGGTTTTTTCCCCCTGGGCAGCACAGCAAGCTGCTAGGCGCTCCAGAGGCCACCAGGGGCTTCTTATTTGTTTTTTCCTTGCAGGCTTGTGCTTCTCTTGTGCTGTTAATAAAGTTTCCACGTCCTGAAAACACACCTATTGATTGCGGAGGGAAGCAGGCTTTTGAGACCATAAGGATTTCCCCTAAAGGGAGACTCAGCCCTTTTTCAGGCAGATGTAGAACTTAGCCCTGGAGCAGGGCCCATTACCACTGCACCATTAATGGGCAGCTACTCCAGGCTAGGCCCTGAAGATACAGACAAGGCAGGGAATCCAGTACAGTACCATGGTGCTCCTGGGACCTCAGCCATCTCTGTGCACCCTTGGGGCACCTGAATATATCTTCTGGTCGCATCACGCTCCCTTTGGTACCGTCTTCTGGATCCCTAGCCAGCATTTTTTTCCCCTTTGGGATCCTGTGTCCATTTGATGAGATATGAGCACAGCGGGGTATAGAAGACAGTGAGTCCAGGGGCGCCTGGGCGGCTCAGTCGTTAAGCGTCTGCATTCGGCTCAGATCATGATCCCAGGAAGCCTGCTTCCCCCGCTCCCACTCCCCCTGCTTGTGTTCCCTCTCTCGCTGTGTCTCTCTCTGTCAAATAAATAAATAAAATTAAAAAAAAAAAAGAATACAGTGAGTCCAGCTAAGATCCCACCTGGGCAGTGCAAAAATATCCTGTGATTCTCTCAAAACCCAGTCCTACCAGTGTCTGTCTTCTTCTTGAGCACAAAGTCCAGGCCTTCCCAGGGCTCACCTGGCAGGCGGGCCGCTGTCCGTGGTACTAATGGCTGTGGCTGCCAGACTTCCTTTGGCAGGAAGGAGTCGGGTTTCAGAAATCCAAGAACTAACTCATGTTCTCAGGCTTTAATGTGAGGCCACAGCTCTTTGTGGAAACATTGGACACTCTACATATGCCCTCCCTCTCCCAGCCTCACCCCTGCACAAGAGATTTCCCCTGCTGGCTGGGCCAGAGGTTGGATAGCTCAGAAGAACACTTCTTCCCTCTCTGCATCTCACCTTTCCTCCCTCTTGGCTTCTTACTCTGTGTTGTACCCACCCTCACACACACACACACACACACACACACACACACACACACACATACACCATGATACTGAGCTATAATGAGGCAACCACTAACCCTCTCCAACAGCCACTCCTCCTCCCAGTCAGGAGAGAGAGAAATCAAGCACAAGTCTAAAAGTGCCGCTGTGACACCAAAAGGGCTTCCTTCAGACTCCAGTGCTTTTTGTTTCCCTGCATCATAAAGCGTGCAAAGGAGCGCATGGTCGTGGGAGATTCTGTTAGGGAGGGCTGCAGCTCTGGGAGAAGATTACACCCTGCAGGCCTGATTGGAGATCATCAGGAACTAGAGAAGTCCTCCAGCCCCCAAACAAAGGGTCCAGCCTCTCTCAGAGTCACTCTCAGGGACAAGACTGCAATTCCCAAAGGTTTTTCTACATGCTTATTCTGGAAAGAAAAAAAAAAGTATTGCTAAATAAAATTGGTCTGAACTTTTGGCCAAAAAATTTGCATGTGTGTGTTTGTTTTGCTGATATACTTTCCAGAACCTTTACGAGGCCAATAGTCATTGTTCTATTTTTCACTGAAATATTTGGCCAGATTTTATGTATTAACTGGAGCATGGATTCTAGAACATTTTTGCTTGAGTTCCAATTTGGCTCTGCTGTTGACTAGCTGTCTTGCCTTGAGCAAGGTCCTTAGCCTCTCTGTGTTACTGTCTCCTCCTCTGTGAAATGGGGATAATAGGAATGCCTACCTCAGAGGGTCGCTGTGAAAATTCAATGAGTTAACACACTGAGAGCTCTTAGAATAGTGCCTGGCATGGAGTAGGCCCTACTGTTGCCTGACATTATTATTCACAGGGGCACTAATGTTTGTGAAACCCAATCTGGGAAATGCTGGATTATGGCATTGTCTCCGGAACGCTCCCACAGAAATGCCACGCAGCCTTTGCACAAGCTGTTTCAGTTTCTCCACGTGGAACGTTCCTCTTACTACTTCAAACTCCTGATGAATTCCTTTTAGCCTTCAAAACCCAATTCAACAGTCTCCTCCTAGGAGTAGACTTCTGTGAATCTCTGAAGCAGAAGGTAGTCGCTCTAAAATCTTGGGGCAGGGGCACCTGGGTGGCTCAGTTGTTAAGCGTCTGCCTTCAGCTCAGGTCATGATCCCAGGGTCCTGGGATCAAGCCCTGCATCGGGCTCCCTGCTTGATGGGAAGCTTGCTTCTCCCCCTTCCACTCCCCTTGCTTGTGTTCCCTCTCTCTCTGTGTCTCTCTCTGTCAAATAAATAAAATCTTTAAAAATAAATAAAATAAAATAAAATAAAATCTTGGGGCAACATCTTGGCTTATTGTCATCTTTGATTAGGGAATTTGCCACAGTCAATTGTAATCATTACTTTATATATGCCTCTCTCCCCCAATATACTATGAGCTCTTTGAGAGCAAGAACTAGAGTAAAAAAAAAAACAAAAAAACCCCCAAAAAACAGAGTCTATTTATCCCTAGCACCCCAGTGCATAGCATAACACCTGGGACACCCATGGCGCTCATCAAGGGCATAATTAATGAACTAATTCATTGTGCATGCTAGCATGTTGCCAGGAAGAGTGACTCATGAAGCCCTCTACCATTCACATGATGAGATGCAAAGCATGAATGGCTCATGCCTCCTCCCTCCACATACCAGCTGTGTGACCTGGAGCAAGTCCCTTCTCTTCGCTGAACATATTCCTCATCTTAAAATGTTAGCAAAGCTCCTTACCTCTTGGGTTTTGAGGGAGGATTAGAGGTAAATGTCAACCTTGTCCACCCTCCTCTCCTCCACACACACATATGCACACATATGTTGGGCTTTACTGGGTGAAGAAAAGAGAAGAAAAGGAAAGCAGGATCAACGGATATGCATGAGGAGATGTAGGGAGGGGAGGATACGGTAACAGTCCAACTTCAAGTGCCTTGATAGCTGCCCCCTAAGCAAACCTAACCTGACTGGTCTGCTGACTTCATGCAAGATTCTGGAGCATGCATTGAGAGGAGGGAACCTTCTAAAAGCTTGTGCCTCACAAAAATGAGGGCAAGAATTCACAATGCCATGGGCTGGACCTTCACTTATGCTAAGTGAAATCTTTCAGACAAAGACAAATTTCATCTGATTTCACTTATGTGTGGAATCTAAAAAACAAAAACGAACGAACAAACAAAATGAGGAACAGACTCTTAAATACTGAGAACTAACTAGTAGTTGCCGGTGGGGGGTGGGGATGGGCAAAATAGGTGAAAAAGATTAAGAGATACAAATTTCCAGTTATAAAACAAATAAGTCACAGGGATGAAAAGTACAGCATAGGGAATATAGTCAATAATACTGTAATAATGTTGTGTGGTGACAGATGGTGACTACACTTATCATGGCGAGCACTGCCCAATGTATAGAACTGTCAAATCAATATGCTGGGCACCTAAAACTAATATAACATTGTATGGCAATTATACTTCAATTAAAAAAAAGGTGAGGGCAAGGAATTAATGTCACCAGAGGAAGCTCCACTCCCTACCACTGTCCTCCCTCCTACTAAGAGTCTACAGTCACTCTCTCTCCTGGCGTCAGATTCCCCCTCTGTCAGATGGTGCAATCACTCAAGCCCTGTTTAACTCAGAGATGGGAGAAGCTGACTAGTGGAGTTAGTATCTCCCTGGACAGGCCCTGGGAGGCACACCAGGAGCAGGGACATTCTCTCTGGGCCATAGCTCCTGTCCCCCAGTCACTCAGCCAGTCCCCAAGTCACGGAGTAGAGATGCCTCCCCTGCTCTTCCCTCCTCTTCCTTTGGTGAGAGCAAAAATGGAATCATAGCTCTAGGCTGGCATTCACTGGCCCCTCCCAGAAGAAGGGGGTTCCCCTAGAGGCTAGTGAAGTTCACTCACAAGGCCCTGTGGCCAGAAGGAGGGGACTGGTGAGGACAGCTCAGTGAAAACAATGTTTCAAGTGGAGTTGGGCATGGTGGTCTCCCCCACCCCAGCTGCCAACACTGGTCTCCAAGCTCTCAGCTCCAACCCACCCCAACCCAGGCCTCACACCTTTCTTGTCCTCCAAGACCCCAAATAATCCTGTTCAGCCTCTGGGCCATACAACAGAGTCATTCTCTGAGAGTGAGCATAGCTTCCTGAAAATGCTGATACCCTAGAGGAGAGTAACCTATTGTGTCACTCACACTTTAGTCTGAATTAGTATGATAGAGAATTCCTGAATGAGGAAACACCTATGCAGCCTGAGAGCTGGGTATCAGGGATGGGTAAAGGCAGGCCAGAGGAGAGCAGCATGTGAGGTGGAAGAGAACGGATCCTGGCACCAGTGCTGGGTTTAGATTCTGGCCTCTTACCACGGTGTGACACCCTCTCAGAGCAGAACTTCCTCCCCTGTCAATTCTGTGTCACAGCAGCACTTCACAGGTGTGAAGAGGAGCAGACGAAATCATGTATTCACAGTGCCTGGCACGTAATGAGCACCAGGGCATTTAGTACGCTTTCCCCTGCCCTTCTCCCAGTGAGAGAAGTGACACGAAGCTCGGGACCGGGTAGAGGTGGGAGCCAGGCTGAGGCCATGTGCCGTCATGCTGGGAGATTTCTTTTTCATCCCCACTGGCCTGGTGGTTTCGGGGGGAGGGAGGTAGATGTGGGGTGCCTGCTGCCCATGAGGCTCCCTCTCCAGCAGGGGGAGGGAAGATGGGCTAACTTACCTCTCACCCTTGGTCCCTTGCTAGAAACGCTCGGCCTGGCCCTTCTCAGCCACCGGTCGGCCAAGTTACTCTGCATGCAAGAGGCTAAGCCAGCTGGCTGAGTGTGGCCCACGTTGACACAAACACGGGAAGGGTCTGCGGGAAACATGGGTGGCCACGGCTTCTGTCTCCAAGAGGAACAGTGAGCGAGCTTCAGGGCCAGGCGTCCCCATGACACCACAAACTTGTGGGGAATGCAAGCAGGCCCAGGCCTGGGGCCACCAGCACCAGAGCAAGGGAGAGCCGGCCCTCAGGGCTTACGGGGGCTGAGCTTAGCACAAGAGTAGTTCCAGCTGACTGTGTCCTCCGATGAGACCCTCGCTCCTCATGCCTTTCTGAGTCCCAGCGTGGAGAAAGGGGAAGGTGTCTCTGCTGTGTGCCTGCTGTCTGCCCGGGCTTCATTTGTGTCCATGAACTTATTCCATTAAAATCCATGCCAAACAGGCACCCAGGGGGTGGTAAAGGCTGCCTTCCAATCTGAGACTGTTAAGGGGATCTGGGAATTTTGACGGGGAAGGAACACATCCTTATTATCACTCTACTAGAAATGTAGCGTTTTCTTCCATTTGGAAGGTAAACAAGGAACCACAGGTAGAGTTAGCAGCCTTGTGACTTTGTCACCGAGAAGAATCACAGACATTCTCATGGCATGGAATAGAAATTACCTATATGATGACATGGGCACGCAGGACACATAGACCATCCCCAGTCTAGTTAATGGGATGCATTAATAGAAAAGCACACCCACGGGCGCCTGGGTGGCTCAGTTGGTTAAGCGACTGCCTTCGGCTCAGGTCATGATCCTGGAGTCCCGGGATCGAGTCCCGCATCGGGCTCCCTGCTCAGCAGGGAGTCTGCTTCTCCCTCTGACCCTCCCCCCCTCTCATGCTCTCTCTCTCAAATAAATAAATAAAATCTTTTAAAAAGAAAAGAAAAGAAAAGCACACCCAGCATCACATCATAAATTTGTGCTTTAACATAGTTTGATCATTTTTAAAAAATTATCTCCTTTTTAACTTGTGCATTTTGTTTTATGCACAGGAAAGAATCTTTCAGAAGAGGGCTCCATGGCCTCACCAGGCTGCAAGAGGGGTCGTTAGTACAAAAAAGGATAGGAACCTGTCCTCGGGAGCCAGGAATTTCCGATGTTGGCCTGCACCGGGCTATGTGCACTTGAGCCCATAACTTAACTCCTCTGTGCCCCAGGTGCCTATCTATAAAATGGGGATAATACTAGTACTGGTGACATATCGTGCTTGGAGGGCTCAGTGTGATCAAAGTCTTGGCTACTACCTCAAGCTGTCCATCAACAGACGAATGGGTAAAGAGGAGGTGGTGTATATATACAATTGACTATTATGCAGCCATCAAAAGGAATGAGATCTTGCCATTTGCAACGACGTGGATGGAACTGGAGGGTGTTATGCTGAGCGAAATAAGGCAAACAGAGAAAGACATGTATCATATGACCTCACTGATATGAGGAATTCTTTTAATTAATTAATTTATTTTTTAAATTTTTTTTTATTCTTATGTTAATCCCCATACATTACATCATTAGTTTTTGATGTAGTGTTCCATGATTCATTGTTTGTGCATAACACCCAGTGCTCCATGCAGAACATGCCCTCTTTAATACCCATCACCAGGCTAACCTATCCTCCCACCCCCCTCCCCTCTAGAACCGTGTTTGTTTTT
Source organism: Mirounga angustirostris (assembly GCF_029215605.1). Classification (NCBI taxonomy): domain Eukaryota; kingdom Metazoa; phylum Chordata; class Mammalia; order Carnivora; family Phocidae; genus Mirounga; species Mirounga angustirostris. The sequence continues at coordinate 95,176,195 of NW_026991711.1, read as the reverse complement.
CAGAGTCCATCGTCTCTCATGGTTCGTCTACCCCTCCGATTGATATGAGGAGTTCTTAATCTCAGGAAACAAACTGAGGGTTGCTGGAGTGGGGGGTGAGGTGGGAGGGATGGGGTGACTGGGTGATAGACACTGGGGAGGGTATGTGCTATGGTGAGCACTGTGAATTGTGTGAGACTGTTGAATCACAGACCTGTACCTCTGAAACAAATAATGCATTATATGTTAAAAAAGGAAGAAGAAGAAGAAGATAACAGGAAGGGAAAAATGAAGGGGGGATTTCGGAGGGGGAGAGGAACCATGAGAGACGATGGACTGTGAGAAACAAACTGAGGGTTCTAGAGGGGAGGGGGGTGGGAGGATGGGTTAGTCTGGTGATGGGTATTAAAGAGGGCACGTTCTGCATGGAGCACTGGGTGGTATGCACAAACGATGCATCATGGAACACTACATCTAAAACTAATGATGTAATGTATGGGGATTAACATAACAATAAAAAATTTAAAAAAAAAGTCTTGGCATACTACCTGCTATACAGTGAGGTGCCCTGATATCAACAGAGTCTATCACCCTGATTCATCATTCCTTCCCGGGCACAGGGAGCCTGCCCAGTCCATCTGCAACAGGTAGGATTCCACCAGGGAAACAGAACCAACAGGACATATATATTAAGGGATTTATTGCAAAGAATTGGCTTAAGTGACTGTGGAGGCAGCTAGGCAAATCCAAAATTTATAGAGTAGGCCACCAGGAAGAGCAGGCTGGAACTTTCTGGCACGGGGGCTGAAGCTGCTGTCTGTCCACAGTGGAATTTCTTTCTTTCTTTTTTTTAAGATTTTTACTTATTTATTTGTCAGAGAGAGAGAGCAAGCACAAGCAGGGGGAGCGGCAGGGAGAGGGAGGAGCCGGCTCCCCGAAGAACAAGGAGCCCGATGACGGACTCAATCCCAGGACCGTGAGCCGAAGGCAGACGCTTAACCGACTGAGCCACCCAGGTGCCCCCACAGTGGGATTTCTTCTCAGGGAAGCCTTAGCTCTGCTCTTGCAGTCTTTTCAACTGATTGAATCAGGCCCACCCAGATTATGGAGGTAATCTCTATTTCAAGTCAACTGATTAGAGACACTAATCACATTACCCAATACTTTCACAGCAACCCTAGATTAGTGTCTGATGAACTGGGAACGTTAGCCTCCCCAAGTTGACACACGAGACTGACCATCACACCACCCAAGGAGAAGACAGGGAGGTCCTGGAGAGGTTCACGTGGAGGAAGGGGACTTGGCGGGGGGTGGGGGGTAAGGGTGGACCCACTCCATTAACTCACCAGGACTCCATGAGGCTTTTCATCTGGACGCTGCTCCCCTCACCTTTTTTGTGGGGGACATCCAGGACCCTCCAGCGTGCCCACAGAAAATGTGAGGGGCCCTGAGAGGTCTCACAAAGCATTTACAGGATGCGAACTTGGGCCAGGCCTCACCCCAGACACCAGCATAGACCAGATATGGTTTTGAGGGCCCCTGCTGGGAGGGGATAACAGACAGGTAGGGGACAAGAGCCCCTCAGAAGTACACATCACGTGCAGCCTTCACCCAAAGAGATAAGAACCTCCTCAGGGTGGAATCTGGGAAAGGGGTCTCCTGGGTTGGTGTGACCCACTCTGGACTGGAATCTTGATTCTAACTGCCAGGGAGACTTGACTCTCGGCCCCATAGCCAGGGGCTTTATAAAGAAGCAAAATGTATTCTAAGCCTCACTGATCCAACCTCTCTGCTGAGAATTGTAGATGAAGATGAGCTCCTGACTGGGCACGTTTCTGCCTCAACCTTCCTTCAGGGAAGGGCAGTGAAGAGCCCTGAGTCTTTTATCAGTTATTCCTTGAACTGCGGCAGATGCAGGTGGGGCCAAGGTCCCTGTTTCTGAGGACGGTGCCTCTAGACATCCTTGTCCCTGTGGTCTGGTCTCCTATGCACACTGAAGCAAGGGTCACTTCCTGCTGGGGGTCCAAACTGGAAAGAGACCCAGAGGTGTTCAGCCCCTTGGCTCTTTCTGTGTGGGCGCCCCCTGGTGGCAATGGGTAGTTATTACCATCCAGTCCCCAGCTCAGGTTCATCTAGGTTAGGCTGCTGAAGCAGGAAGGATGGGTTTGTTCTGTCTGGGGAGGACAGGGAAGGGTTCTCAGAGAAAGGGGGCAGCTGATATGGGATTTAGAAAGCAGAGGATAAGAAAATAAGGGCTTTCGGGGCCACATATAAACACAGGGGGCATTAACAAGAGGGGATCTTGAACCCCACAGCCTGGTAAAATTTGGGCAGGTCAAGAGAGGAGGGGGGTTACTTCCAGTCGGTAGAAAAAAAGTAGGAAAGAGGAGAGGCATGAGAGAGCCTGTCGGCAAGGCTGAAAGCGGGAACCAACCTTTGCCAGATCCTGGGTCAATCTGGGCCCTCATTAATTTGGAAACTGGAGAGTCAGATCCTCTAAAGATAGTGGAAATTTTTGTTCTAAAGAACCCCTGTCAAGTCCCTTTTTATGTGACTCATAAAGTGGCCTTCCGGCAGAAACAAACAGCTCACCAGTAACAGGAGGGCTCCTGGGACTAGAAGGGAACCTGGCAAGGAACCACCACCCACATCAAGCACAGGCCCAGTCCCAGCGATGAGGAGGCCTCCTCCCCACTAGCTTTACCACTTAGAGAAGAACCAGAGTTTAAACGCCACACCTTTCTACAAAATTATGACAAAATTTGAAGGTGAGAAGGGGAGCAGGGTGCAAGGCATGCATACAGCTCCTGATCACCTCTTTTCTCATGTAATCCTCATACCAACTCCTCCAGAAATGTCATTAGCCCCATTTTACAGATGAGGAAGCTGAAGCTCAGAGAGGTTAAGCAAATTCCCTAAAGTCACCCTGCAATTAGGTAGCACAAGTGGTATTTGAAGCCAGTTCTACGTGTAGCCTTCACATCCTTTTTGCTGCCTTCCACAAAGCTTTGAACATTAGAAGCAGGTTTGCAAAGGCCATCACGGTCCACTCTCACAAGCCCCCTGGCAGGTGGACAGCACTGCCCTCAGGGCTCTGATCCTAGGTATCACGAGCTCCATTTGACACATGGTAAGTCTGGGGCCTCAGAAAGAGTCAGATCCCAGCACAGCTGTCACCAGCCAGGGCACCCGGGACAAGAGACCTCTGTGAGCCTCAGTTTCATCATCTGGACCATGGGACTAAGAGTATGCCACCTCTGTGCACGCGGACCACCCTTCCAACTTCCAGCGCTTGCATCTCCGTGCCCAGGGTGCAGAAATTGCTGAGTGACTGCCAAACCCGCTCTGCTCCTTTTCCTGGGAGGAGAGAAGAAGCCTGGAATCGCAGCAGCCCGTAGCCAGCAGACGGGGGGAGCTGGTGTATAAGCACTCCTTCTAGAGACACAACTCCGAGACGCATGTGACCCACCTCTCCCAGCTCAGCCCCACCTGCTTCTCCACTCCCCCCTCCCGGGTGTCTCCTGGCCTCACCTCCCAACTGAACCCGGCACTTGAGCTCTGGTCTCAGGCTCTGCTCCCTTGCAGGTAGGAGCGCAACACGAGATCGCGCATGCGCGCTCGCGGCCTGCTGCTTGCTGCGTGAAGGGAACATTGAATACTTTAAGATCAAGAGTCTATATCTCCTCTGTCTTCTGACCCCCAAGAACATGGCAGGCCCCTGGCTTCTTCCTGCCTCTCTTGAAGCCCTCAGAAGTGTCTCAGGCTCTGGGGCAGGGCGTCCGTCCCTCCGCTGAATGACAGACAGAACCCCAGCCCTCGCCCAGCAATCCGGTCTGTCACTGGTCCCTGTGAGGCTGGGGGCAGGAGAAATAGCTGGCCCTGGCTCCTGACAGGGATTCTGTTCACATCTCAGCTGCCGGGCCCTGCAGTCTGACATGTGGTTCTTCCATGGCCCTTCGTCCCCCTTTCAGCCGTCTAGAAACGAGATGGGCTGGCCCAATGCTGGGCACAAGCCTGCCTTCCCTTCCCAACAGCCTCGCCTGCAGCTGCAGGACTCCGCCCCTACCCTCAGCCCAGACCCCCGTTCACCCCACCCCACCCCCCAAGTGACATCCACAGTCTGTGTTTCCTGCCCAGAAAAGATGAGCTTTCACAAATATTGAGAATTTGCAATTTCTTAACGAGGCCGGAGAGACAGCAAGGCTTAAGCGAAGGGGGCGAGCCACAAAAGGTGGGCTTTCCAGCATGGGCAACAGGACACCACAGAGTGTCATTTAGATGCCGAAGGGACAGTATTCTGCCCGAAGGCAGGCCTATTGGTGGGCAGGTCGGACTTGCAGTGAGAGTCCACATGAATGCTCTCAAATTCCAGACAACCCCCCTCCTCCAGACTATCACTCCCCGGATTCAAACTCAGGCTAGTCTGAGTCCAAAAACCATGAGCTCTTCCCTGGAATAGGGCTAGGGATGAGGGTGGAAGAAAACAAAGCAGGCCCCTCTCCCTAACCACCCCCTGATTTTGCCTTGGGGTTGGGAGAAGCCACAGAGGAAGGGACCCCTCCCTCCTTCTACCAGTTCTAGCTCTGTCCCCCGGGCTGGATCCCGTTCTGCTGGCCCCACTGGGCTCCCCTGTGTCCTCCTTTGGCCCGCAGGCCCCAGGGGTCAGAGAGTCCAGCCAGCCCCAGCCAGCCCCCTGCCCAGCCTGGGCCCTGTTCAGAGGACAAGGCTGAACTGATTCTGTCAGGAAGGGTTAGGCTTGTCTCCCGGGCTGGCTGGATTCAGGGGGATGAGACAAATGCATCTGGACAGCCTGGATCCAGAGTGCTATCTGTCAAACACAATGGCCACCTCTCTGGCAGGCAGCACACATCCCAGAACGATCAGGCAGACTCCCATCCATCCTCTCTTGAGAAGGCTGATGTCAGGGCCTGAGGTTCCAGGGAGGAGACAGGAGGAAGCAGGTGCGTCCAAGCCGAGGATCCTTGCGGGCAAGGCGTCAGGATGGCTGTGTCTAGGCCCCAGTGGAGAGGCCAAAAGCCAGCACCTTCTTCTCTCTGCCTCAGGTGGACGCTGATGGGTGCCTGATTCCTGGATATGGTTATAGAGCACTAGCCTCTCCTGGGCTTTTGCCCCACCTGACATGTTGCCTCTGACTGGGTGGTTGAAGGGGGGATTGATGACAGGGTGAACACGACAGGCCTCGCTGTGAGAGGGCTCTAGCTCACTTCCTGAGGAGACTCCTACCTTCCCCACCCCCTCTCAGACCCCCCACATGCTTCTTGCCCAGACCAGCGTGACAGGGGGAACAAGCATGCTGGATGGGGTAAGCAGGAAGGAAGTTCACAAGCCTCTGAGCCCCTCCTCAGGGTAAGCTTGCAGGGGGCAATTCCACAAGGCTGAGCCCCTCATGAGCCTTTGGCCTGTCAGTGGCCCCATGGATGGCTACCCCCTTATCCCGAACCTTCCATGGCCTTCTCCTGATAAATGCAAGAACCAAAACCTTCGCTGAGGTGGTGGAGTCCCACTAACAGGAATTTCCATGTGTTGGGTCATCTTAAGGGCACAGAAAATCTGAGAATCACCCCACAGCATTGGGCAAAGCAGATTGCTTGTCAATTAGTTTAGCTCATTGGAGGCTGCCGCCAGGAACATGATGGCGTCAGGGTCTAAATAACATGGGCAGGTGTTGTGAACTGAATGTGTCCCCCCAGATTCATGTGTCGGTCCGCTACCCCAGCGTGATGGGATTAGGAGGTGGGGCCTTTGGGAGGTGACTAGGATTGGGTGAGGTCATGAGGGTGGATCCCCAGGAATGGGATGAGCAAACCCTTAGAAGAGTCCCAGGAGAGCTTGCTTCCTCCACACTCTCTGCCACGTGAGGATCCAAGGAGAAATTGGCCATTTACAACCCAGAAGAGCTCTTGCCAGACACCAGATCTCTCAGCACCTTGACCTTGCCATCTCTAAAGCTGTGAGAAATACATTTTGTGGCTTATAAGCAACACCCAGTTTGTGTTGTTTTGTTATTCTAGCCTGAGCTAGGACAACAGGTTAGAGCAGGAAAATTAGGCTATCATTAGAATCATTCCTGGCCATGATTCCTGGCCTGCCCCTAACTGGCTGTGTGACTTTGGGCAGGTGCTGGAGCCTCTCTAAGACTCTTCTGCCTCCTATTTGGTCTGTTTTGCCCAAAAGATGATGGGGAAGCAGCTGTCACCAACTTTCCTAACAGCACATCCTAGGTGCTCATGTAATGACCACCGGCCCTGTGCCTGGTGTTTTTCTAGGTTCTTGGAATACACCAAACAAGGCAGACAAAAGTTCCTGTCCTCAGAGAGATCACGTCGGAGTGGATGTGTCATAAACATTCGCCTTCCTCTTCTTAAGGCACTCACGAATATCAGAAGTCTTCCTCTCCCGCAAGCGCACGAATGTTGCGTAAAGCAGGCTGGCCCCGTACTGACTCGTGAAAGAGCCAGGCAGTGTGAAAGGGACCGGAGGTGGGTGCAGATGGCAGGCCCACCCTCAGGCCAGGGGCAGGACACTCCAGTTAGACCCCGTAGCTGCGTGTTCAGGGCCCGTGAGCCTGTCGGCACTAGAGAGGCTTGGGGCCTTTCTTGAGCTCTTTTAAGAAATGCTTCCTCCAAAACGACAGATGTTGGCGAGGATTCGGAGAAAGGGGAACCGTCCTACACTGTTGGTGGGAATGCAAGCTGGTGCAGCCACTCTGGAAAACAGTATGGAGGTTCCTCAAAAAGTTGAAAGTAGAGCTACCATATGATCCAGCAATTGCACTACTGGGTATTTACCCCAAAGATACAAATGTAGGGATCCGAAGGGGTACGTGCACCCCGATGTTTATAGCAGCAATGTCCACAATAGCTAAACTATGGAAAGAGCCAAGATGCCCATCAATATCTGAATGGATAAAGAAGATGTGGTACACACACACACACACACACACAATGGAATATTATGCAGCCATCAAAAATATGAAATCTTACCATTTGCAACAACGTGGATAGAATTAGAGGGTATTATGCTAAGTGAAATAAGTCAATCAGAGAAAGACAAGTATCAGATGATCTCACTGATATGACGAATTTGAGAAACAAGACAGAGGATCATAGGGGAAGAGAGGGAAAAATGAAACAAGACGAAACCAGAGAGGGAGACCAACCATAAGAGACTCTTAATCTCAGGAAACAAACTGAGGGTTGCTGGAGTGGAGGGAGTGGGAGGGATGGGGTGGCTGGGTGATGGACATTGGGTATGTGCTATGGTGAGCGCTGTGAATTGTGTAAGACTGATGAATCACAGGCCTGTACCTCTGAAAAAATAATACATTGTATGTTAATAAAAAAATTTTTTCTTAAAAAAAAAAGAAATGCTTCCTCCAGATGTAGACCCTCCAAGGTTGGCCCTGTGAGCGGCTCAGAGGTAGGGGGTGCCCCCATCCCAAGGCCTTCCATCCTTTCCTTGGTTGGTTACCTTGATATCAGCAAACCCCAACCCTGCCCCATGAGGACTTCAGTGCTGCTTTCTCCATGAAAACTGGCCAAAGAGTGGGTTCAGGACATTTTCCCCAAATCTCCACCCCCATAACATGAGACAGCAACCCAGGGAGCTTGCAGCAAGATCTGAGAAAGAACTGGGGGCCTAGAAAGGGGGGTTAAGGAACTCTGAGCCCTTATAATCCAGCTGCAAAAATGTGGCTTGCTTCCTACCACCTTCTTGGCCACTGCAAAGACCCTCACCCAGCACCACCCCTGAGCACTGACTGAGCCCCCACACCAAGTCTACCAGATGCCACCAAGTGCAGACTCCAGAAGAGAAAGCCAGCCCCTTCTCCTCTCACTACCTGAGACCCATCCTTACATATATGGCTCACTGGCGGGGAACTCTATGGGGAACAGCTCCCTTCCAGAAGCCCCAGCTTCTATCAACAGGTCGATAGCCTCACTACTGGGCTACGACAGAGAGACAGTGTCTCAGTGTGACACAAGAACCCCAAACTCAATCAGAGGAACCCACGCAGCAGCCAAGGGAGCTGGGCCACGGGGCACAGCGAGGAGCTGTCTCCCATCAGTGGAGAAGGTGCAGTGGGGAGGCGAGCAAGGTTAATCAGATGGTTCCACAAAGCTGAATGGAAGCTCAGCCTAAAACTTCTCCACCTGGGCCACCTACCTGCGCTGCCCGAGAGTTCTGCTCCCCCAAGAGCCCCCAAGCTCCCCCAGAAGGAAGCTGTAGCAGCTGTTTCCAAACCAAGCCAAACGTGTGTGCAATGTTTCCTAATGAATGCAAAGGCTGTCGGAGGCACTCCAGCCCCCTCATTTAGCTCTGAGGTGTAATTAATACATAAATTAAGCTCCTGCAGACTCACAAATGCCCAGGAAAAAAAACTGAAAAATATAATTAGTTTGCCCATATGACTCCATCTGTCAGCTCTGAGCGCAACATCACATAGCAAATCCGGAGGGCTTCGGCCACATTGGCCATGCCAGGCACCGCTCCTGCCCTGCTCTGGGAAAGCGGGCTCGCTGTGGCAGCTGCAGGGAGCCAGGGGCCTCTGGTCCTGGGTGTCCGGGCCAGCAGAAGGCTCTGGAGTATGTGCACCACAGGCTGGCAGCATCCAGAGACCTGCCGATGTGGCCCCGGGGGCGGCGAGGGGTGCGCAGGGCATCCACCAGGAATCTGAGTCTGTGTCTTCCAGCTGCATCCGCTGGGCAGAAGTGAAGGTGGGGGGACGGGGAGCCGAGAACTGCAGTGGGTCTAAGACTCGTCCTCCTCCAAACTGTCGTCTCTGTCACATCTTATTTACAAGAAGAGACAGGCTGGAAAGGGTAATGGGAACTGGAGGGGAAGGAGACAAGAAGTCACAGGGGGCTCAGAGGCAGACAGAAATAATGGTAGGGGGTAGAACTAAAAACTATGAAAAATGAAAACAAGAAAACGGAAACTATTCTACCATATTTATGTATAATATAAATGGTATATACTATGCCAAGAGCTTTCACGTATAGCCTATCACCAGATTTTCAGCACTTTGGGAAAAGGACAAACAGGGGTTTTTTTCCTTCCAAAAATTATTTATATCACAGGTTGGTTTAAAAACATTTAAGTAAGAATATGGAGTAAAGACAAAAAAACAAAAAAAACCACAAATATTTCTCCCCCTCAGTTCCCAGGGGATTATATCATTAATAATTTATCCTTTTATTGTGTATTCTTTTGTTTTTTTAAGATTTATTTATTTATTTGAGAGAGAGAGAGAGGGCGTGTGTGTGTCAGCAGGGGGAGGGGCAGAGGGAGAGAGAATCTCCAGCAGACTCCCCACTGAGTACAGAGCCTGGCGCAGGGCTCGATCTCACCACCCTGAGCTCACCACCTGAGCCTGAGCTGAAGCCAAGAGTCAGAGGCTTAATTGACTGTGCCACCCAAGAGCCCCATATTGTGTATCCTTTTTCAGTGCATTAATATTCAGGGCAATGATTATTTTTAAAAGGGGGATGGTACTGTGCATGTGGTTTGGCAACTTATGTGCTCACTCTCGGTTATGCACACCATCACGTACGCATCTTTCCGCCCTTACTGTTTTAGCCAGATGCACAGTACTCCAGCATATAAATTGGTTTATACTTGTTTTATTTATATTTACCACTTAATTTATGTAACCTTCTATTGATAGATTTGGGGCTTACTTCTAAAATTCAACTTTGGTAAATAAAGCTGTGGAGATACTTAGGGCTGATATTATTTTTCTTGCTTATTTTTAAAGACTTCATTTGATAGAGCAGTTTTAAGTTCACAGCAAAATTGAGAGGAAGGTACAGAGATTTCTCATATGTTCCCTGTCTCCACACATGCACAGCCTCCCCGGTTATCAACAGCCCCCCACCAGAGTGGTACATTTGTTACAGTCGATGAACCTGCATTGACACATTTCATTGTCACCCAAAGTCTAGAGTTTAGATTAGGGTTTACTGTTGGTGTCATACATTCTATGGGTTTGCACAGATGTTTAATGACCTGTATCCATTGTTATAGTATCATACAAAATATTTTCATTGCCCTAAAAAATCCTCCAAGCTCTGATTATATTTTTATTATTTTTAAAGATAGAAATAAAGCAAGATCTGGGAAGATGAATTGACTCACCTAAGAGCTACACAACTAGGGCGTGGCAAATCCCACCCGGAAGAGAGGGGAGAAGGGGAGGAAGGTTCAAGAAAAGAGGCAAAGAAAAAAAGGGGAGGGCAAAGGATTGCATAGTAAGAAGGCCAGCAAATAATTATATTTAAAAAGGTTAAAACGTTTTAAAGCCACATTTGTTAAAGCAGTTCTTTGCAACCTGGTACATAATTATGAGAAATTGACCCCGCTAAGTGTCCAGCCATCTCGGGGAAGTTGGACATCTAAATCTGTGACTGATGTTTTACTCCTGTTAGACTGGGGACAAGGGCCCTCTGTGAGGCTCCTGGTGGGCTGCCTTCTGCCACCCCAGGCCAGCCCTTACCTGCTGCCTCCCCAACCTGACGCTCACCTCAGACTCACGGAGGGTCGCAGCTGGTCTCCTCTTCACCTCCTGCTCTGGCCTCAGCCCACCAAGTGACACATGGCAGTGGCTTCCACCAAGGTCATCAGACTTGCTGGTAAAGCAAGCCCAGTGCACACATCCAAACTCTCAAGTTCTCCGGACGGCACACTCACCTGTCCTTCGTCATGGCACACCAGGATCAAATGACGAGGCTGCTCTTTCCTGGAGGTGACCTGCCCCAGCTCCTCCTCCAAGGTCACGGGGGACCGACATCCCACCCTTCAGGGTCTATCAGCACCACTGGGGCACCGGGTGGGAAGCTCTGCTCTGCAGGATTCCAGGTACCCACCTCCACCCTTGAAGTGCTTCTCTTTGGGATGGTGGTGGCCTTGTGCTTCCGCCTTTTTCCAGGGAGGCAGAGTGATGTCATGAGCCCCCGCCTTTCATGATTATGCACGTTTCCAGTCACCCCCAAGATATGCATACTTAAGTATTTTCCTATATAGGAACTAGATCATTAATAAACACATAGATACATTATAAAGCACATGCAAAATTATACATTAAAGAGGAAGATATGTTGATAAATCTTTTCAAGAAAATGTTTTCATTTTACTCATTAATAGTACTCAGTACAAGTACTATTATCGTACTCAGCTCTGCCACCTTCTTTTTGTTCAAGTGCACTTTCCTGATCAGTACCTTGGCCAATCCTTGGTGACTCTGCAGATATCTTTCTAAGTTTGTGCTTACATTGGGAGGTTTATTTGGTGAATGGACCCACGTGAGCATGTGAAACTGCATGCATTCCAATAAGCTAGAAAGGTTTTTCTTATTTCAGTTAAAAAACATATAGACTTATTTCATTTAGCATAATACCCTCTAGGTCCATCTATGTTGTCTCAAATGGCAAGATCTCGTCCTTTTTATGGCTGCATAATATTCCATTGTGTATACAATACCACATCTTCCTTATCTACTCATCTATCTATAGACACTCAGGCTGCTTCCAAATCTTGGCTATTGTAAATAATACCACAATAAACATAGGGGTGTGTATATCTTTTTGAATTAGTGTTTTTGTTTTCTTTGGGTCAATACCCAGTAGTGGAATTGTTGGATCATATGGCAATTCTATTTTTAATTGTTTGAGGATCCTCCACACTGCTTTCCACAGTGGCTGCACCAGTTTGCATTCCCACCAACAGTGCACGAAGATCCCCCTTTCTCCACACCCTCGCCAACACCTGATGTTTCTTGGGTTGTTGATTTTAGCCATTCTGACAGGTGTGAGATGATATCTCATTGTGGTTTTGATTTATATTACTCTGATGATTAGTGATGTTGAGCATCTTTTCATGTGCCTGTTGGCCATCTGAACATCTTCTTTGGGAAAATGTCTATTCAGTTCTTCTGCCCATTTTTTAATCAGATTGTTTGGGGTTTTTTGGTGTTGAGTTGTATGTATTTTGGATACCAACCCTTTATCAGATATGTCATTTGCAAACATCTTCTCCCATTCCATAGGTTGCCTTTTTGTTTTGTGGATGGTTCCTTTCCCTGTGCAAAAGCTTTTTATTTTGATGTAGCCCCAATAGTTTATTTTTGCTTTTGTTTCCCTTGCCTCAGGAGACACATCTAGAAAAATGTTGCTCTGGCCGATGTCGGAGAAATTACCGCCTATGCTCTCTTCTAGAATTTTTATGGTTTCAGGTCTCATATTTAGGTCTTTAATCCATTTTGGGTTTACTTTTGTGTCTGGTTATGAAATGAATAAGTCATGGGAATAAAAGGCCAGCATAGGGAATATAATCAATGGTATTATAATAGCCTTGTATGGTGACAGATGGTAGCTACGCTCGTGGTGAGCACAGGATAATGTATAGAGAGGCTGAATCACTATGTTATGCACCTGAAACTAATGTAACATTGTGTGCCAACTATACTCAAGTCAAAAACATTGCACATCTATACGATATGGCTGGCAAGCGGGTGCTGGCTGTTGTCTTGGGGAAGGGTCTTGTTTCCTCACCACGGGCTGTTTGAGAGAACTTAGGGCATGGTGATGGCTTCCCCCAGAGAAGGTGATGCAAGAGGACAAGATGGAAGCAGCAAGACCTGTCCTGACCTAGCCTGGGAGGTCACACACTGTCATTTCCGCCATACTCTGTCAGCCACACAGGCCAGCTCTGGGAAGAGACCAGGCATAAGTGAGAACGGGAGGTGAGAGTCAGTGGGACCCTCTCGGAGCCTACAGCAGCACTCACTGGCTGTGTGAGCTCAGGGAGGTGTCTGTGTGGCTCTCTGCTCTGTTGCCTTGTCTACAAAATGAAGGAGATGATACCCGGAGCTAGTTTATTGAACAGACTACACTGCACTAAAGCATAAACTGGCCCTATTTTCTCCTCCCTGTCTCTTGTCACCTGGGCGCTGTCCCTGAAGGTCATTCGAGGTCAGTGTCCAGCCCAGTCCTCTTCGTAACTTTACTCTCATCTCCAATCAATCACTTGTTTCCTCTACTGTTGGCCAGGCCGGGCCTCTGGGCCCTGCAGCAAGGTGGGGACATTGAATCTGCCTGCCCTTCCCTGACCTCCCCTCTGCTAAGTTCCTTTCTCCTTCAGGGGGTTGGGCTGGGAGGAGGGGGTAGGCAGAGGAATGACTGTCACCTCCTGGCCAGGTACTGCCCATAGGGCGAGCCCATCTGTGTGGCTGATGCCCTAATGCCACTCTCTGGGGCATGAGCAGATCCTTTGACGGGTTTTCTCAGAGCTGCAGGGCTGCAGCATCCTCTAACATGGGTGATCCCTTCCATGGCCCCAGCCTACTCCTTTCCACAGCACCCTGGTCAGGCTACCCCTCAGCCAGCTCCTTTCCACCAGCCTGTCTCCCACCAGGAATGAGGTGCCAACTTGCCCTGCTTGCAGGCACCCCACTGGCTGAGAGGCCTTCTCCTGGGTCCCTCCTTGGCTTCAGAGAGGCCAGGACCCACTTCCCTGTGGAAGGAGGAGAGCAGGGACAGCTGCCATACTTTGTCCCCAGGCCAGCCACTCACCCCCTGTCCTGTCTCTAGCTCTAGCTCTGCTTGCAGACTCTGGGAGAGTCTGTTGGACTAGTTTGTCACCTTGTTAATAAACCCTGGGCTGGTTGTGGTTCCCCCATTGTTTTGTTTTGTTTTTGTTTTAAGATTTATTTATTTAAGAGAGAGAGCACAGGGAAGGGCAGAGGGTGAAGGAAAGAAGCAGAGGCTGCTAAGCGCAGAGCCCAATGTGGGGCTTGATGTCATGACCCTGAGATCATGACCTGAGCTGAAATCAAGAGTCGGACGCTTAACTGACTGAGCCACCCAGGCGCCCCTGGTTTCCCCATGGTTTTCTGCTCTGTGAAGAGTAGAGCAGAGCACTCGGTAGCCCTCTGTCCTCAGCTTCTATTTACAGGAGTCCCACTTCTGGGGTGATGGGGCAAGTCCCTCTGCCTAATGCTGTCTGCCTATCCCCAGGTCCTGGTATGAAGGATCAGTGGGAGGAAGCTCTTGCCCTGTGACCACTTGATTTCACTGTCCCCAGGGCCTTTGCACTCTTCCCTCTCCACACGCAGGGGTCAACTCTTCTGTCCACACCCTCACTCACTGACTCTCCTCTCCCATCTGCCAGAATGACTTTACAAAAAGGGAATCCGACCCTGCCACACTTGTGCTTAAAATGGCGCCTCTCAGGTTAAGTGCCAACTGCTAGGGATGTACTTCAGGGGCCTCCATGTGAGGGCAGAGGACAGGGTTAGCCACCGATGACCCTAAAGGCTCTTTGGGTCACCCAGCAAGGACTGCAGGGGCCCCCACCCCAGCGTGTGGTTCCAACTGACCTCCTGGGTCTCGATACAAATCACCCTACAAAGAGGGGGAGCCACGGGGTTGGGGTCCCCTTCCAGGAGCACAGCCCTGTTGTGAGTACAGCTGCATGGAGTTCGTGGAGCAAGCATCTCCCCAGGGCGTTCAGAGAGCCCCCCAGTCCTGGCCGCCCAACTGCCTGTGAGTTTGAGCCTGCTGCCCGCCCTGCACTGTGGTTTGCCTGGGCCCGTGGCTCAGAGCGCGGTGCCATCTCCCAGAGCGTGCTCCCCCTCTCCTCCCCTCTGTGCGAGACACTTCCTCACCCACTGCCCTCCAGCCACAGGAGCCGCCCGGCTCACGCTGTTCCTTCTGAGCAGAGCGCTCCTCGGTGTCTTCCCCACGCTGCCCCCCCCTTGCAACCATCAGTCACTAGAGTCACCTCCTCTGCTCCCCTGAAGACTTGAGCACAGCTGCAGGGAAGCACTCTTCACACGGCAGTAGGTGCGGGACCACAGAGAACATTTGGCGCCTGCCTCAAGGAGCTCCTGGTCAGTTGGAGACACACAGTGGGATGATGCAAACACAGAGCATACACAGGCTCACTGTGGTGCAAGAAAGAGGAATGGATTCCGCTGATTGGTAGAGGGGAGGCTCCCACTGAGAAGGGGCAGCTGGGCCTGGTCACCCCAAGCTGTAGTTGACTCTTCTTTCCCCGCCCCCCACCATGATTCCTCCGGACAAGACCACGTGGTGAAAGGAGGGGGTGCTTTCCTCTGACACAGTGACCCAAGCCGGGATGCCGTCATCTTCCCGTACCCCATGACACAATTAAGTAAGGCTGGGGCATTGAGTGTTCAAATAAGTCTCCACTGAAAGCTCCCAGAGAAACAAAATAACAACAATACGGCTAACATTGGTCAAGTGCCGGCTATGTTCCACGCACGTCCACATGCTTTCTAAATATTAACTTACTGAATTTTCACCAATAACACATCCCCATCTTATAGATGAGAAAACGCAAGTTCAGAAAGGGTTAAGAAACTTGCCCAAAGTCACATGATTAGTATGGCAGAAGCAGGAGATGAACCAGGGCATGAGTTTGGTTCCCACGCTCACCCTTTTTAAATTTCTTAACTTTCCTAAAGGAAAAAATTCAAATATATATAAAAATGGAACAATATAATAAAACCTCCTGTACCTGTCACTCAGCTTCAACGATGATCAGCTCATGGCCAATTTTGTTTCACATACGCGGGCACCCACTTTACTCCTCCTGTATTATTTTGAAGTAAATCACAGACTTTGTATTATTTCATTCATGAATACTTCAGGAGCATTTTCTAAAAGATAAGAACTCTTTAAAAATATATATATATAGCCAGGATACCATTATCTTGCCTTAAAAAATTAACCATAATTACTAAATGTCATCAAATATTTAGTCACTGTTCAAATTCCCAATTGTCTCACAAATGCCATATTATCATCTCAGTGTGTTTGAATCAAAAGAGAAATTAGATCCATGCATGGCTGCTGGATCTATATTTTTTTAAGCTTCTTTTAGTCTATGGGTTCCCCCAACTCTCAATTCTGTCTCTCTGTCTCTCTCCCTTTCTCAGTGCTGTGATTTATCTGCTGAAAAAACTGAATTGATTTTCCTCTTAAATTTCCCACAGTCTGGATTTTTGTTGATGGCAACCCCCTGCTGAAGATTACTCATGCCTCTGTCTTCTGTATTTCTGTAAATTGGCAGTTGAATCTTAATCAGGTTAGGGTTGGAATCCTTGGCAAGACTCCTTCAAAGGTGGCGTGGTATTCTCCCGCAAGAAGGCACATTGTTCCTAACTATGGTGATAGCCGTGGTTGATGCTTAGTGCTTAGATCCCTAATTCACCAGAGGTTGCAATATGGTGATATTCCAATTCTGCCATTTCTTCCTCCCTTTCTCAAGTCCAGTATTTGGTCACCAGGGGCTATGATTTATGTGGGAGAGGCAGGATGGTTCATTTTCTCCCCTTATTTACCAGTTTCCAATACAATGTATTCATTTACTAGCATCCTCTGCAGTGATCAAATAGATCTGGGTTTCTTGGGAGTTTGGTGAAATATCATTTTTTTTTGTTTTGGTTTGGTTTTTGGTTTTTTTCATTTCTTTTTTTTTAAAGATTTTATTTATTTATTTGACAGGGAGAGAGAGAGAGATTGAGAGAACGAGTGGGAGAAGGCGCAAAGGGAGAAGCAGACTCCCCGTGGAGCAGGGAACCCAACATAAGACTCGATCCCAGGACCCTGGGGTCTTGACCTGAACCGAAGGTAGAGGCTCAAATGCCTGATTCACCCAGGCACCTGTGAAGTGTCATCTTGAAGATGTGGATTTAACTATATCTGGTGGTTTTCAATTTATTGTAGTTATTAGGATTATGTTCAAATTAATCCCATCTCTGGCCAGGGGAGCTCCAAGATAGAGCTGGCTCCTGAGCCCTTGGGACAGGGTCCAGTAGTGTTTGAAAATGTCCTTGTTTTGTGATATGACAAGATGTTCCAGGCCCCCAGCCGTCTCTTGTAACCCCTACACACAAAGATGAGTGATGGCGCCCACCTATCTCTCTGGACATCTAAATACCTGGTGCATCGAGATTGTTCACCTCATAGCAGAGCATAAGGGAGAGTCATGCATCGGGATCTGGACTGCTCAGACTTTCTCAGATGCAGAGACCGCCCTTCCGTGCCTCCCAGCCCCCACCTGCACACCCACAGTATGCCTCCATCTGCCCCACCTAGAACAGAGATTTCCTAAGCCCACTGGATTATTGGGCCCCACACGCCAAGTGGCAGGATCTCCACCCTTCCCTCTTCCAAATTCCTGCCGCCACTATGGGGCTGCCCATCTCCTCATCTCTTTGTGGCACCATCAGCCCCCATCCACCCTTCACACAAATGCCAGCTCCACTGTCCCCTAAGCTGCTGATATTCCTTCTGGCCCATCCAGTGAGAGGGCTGCTCAGCAGTGACCCTCACGTTTGATCCTGCTTTGGGGACTCTGCTCTCTCTGTGGCTGCCCCCACTGGGGTCTCCCTGTCTGCTAACCTCTGGGCCCTCCGTCTCATCACCCCTTAATTTATTGGGTCCAGCTCTTGTCTCTCCAGGAACTATGCTTGCTCAGTGGTATGATCTCTGACCTTGGCCTTTGACACCCCTTAAGTCCGGTCTCCGGCCACCATCACCCAGATAGATCTCTTTAGACCCTGACCACACCTGACTTTCATCTTTCTTTCTCTTTTTCTGCTCCTCTGCAAGGGACCCACTGGCCTGCCCAGCTCTCTGCTGGGGCAGGAATGCACCCAGAAAAGGCTGAGCCACTGTTCTGGGGAGGAAACTGAACAAGGCCATTCCTCGCCTCGAGGCTGCCAGGGCAAGTGCTGGAGGATAGGAGGGCTGAGGCAGCAGGTAACCTGCTCGCATGATTTATGAGCATTCTCCAGGCCTGAGAAAAGTTGGATCAGGTGGCTCTGCCTGCCAGGATGGGACCAACGTCTGACTTCCCCACTTTGGCAGGGGGTGAGGAGGGGTCTGTGGGTCAGCACACCATCCAACTTCCTACTCCCCGCAGTAGGCTCCCATCCCCAGCCAGTCAGCAAAAACATTCTGAGCTCCTCCCATGCAGCAGGCACTCTGCTCTGTGCTGGGGACACTGCTGGGCAGTGGAGAGGGGGCACCCATACAGATGGTCCTATTCTTACTCCCCACCAGTTCCCGGATCATAGGAGCACCTCGAAGCAGGACAGGTAAGACTATTGTAGGGAGATAGGCATCCTTTGTTGGGGCAGTTCACTGGTACTCCACAGATCTAAATTAAAATAGAATCCCACACCCAGTCTCTGCCCCATTTTTGGTCCATTTGGAGGTCACAGGCAGCACAGTGATACCCCCCTGGTCCCACCAGCTGGGTTGCCCACTCCCTCCAAGACTGCTTGAGAGCAAAGACACAGCACCACGGGCACCCATGCAGGGCGGGCAGCAACCCACAATACCACCCATCGCACCACCCTTGAGAGACGAGATTGAAAAGCTGAACACCCTCTCCTGGATTAGAAGACTTAATATTACTTAGTGTTAGCATTAATATTAGCATGAATATTAATGTTAGATTATAATATTAATATTATAAAAGGCTCAAACAACCAAAGTGATCTACAGATTCGGTGTGATCCCTACCAAAATTCCAATGGCATTTTTTATAGAAATTTTTAAAAATCCTAGAATTCATATGGAATCTAAAGAGACACCAAATAGTGAAAACAGCCCTGGAGACCTCACACTTCCTACCGCAAAGCAACAGTAATCAAGGTGACGTGGTACTGGCATCAAGACAGACGAATGTACCGATGGAACAGAATAGAAAGCCCAGAAATAAGCCCTTGCCCTATATGGTCAGATCA
This sequence comes from Mirounga angustirostris, assembly GCF_029215605.1. NCBI lineage: Eukaryota > Metazoa > Chordata > Mammalia > Carnivora > Phocidae > Mirounga > Mirounga angustirostris. Next base: position 95,157,417 of record NW_026991711.1, on the reverse strand, counting down.
TCTTCAACAAGGGTGCCAAGACCAGACAATGAAGGACAGTCTCTTTAACAAAAGGTGCTGGGGAAACTGGATATCCACAGGCAAAAGAATGAAGTTGGACCTTTACCCATACCTATACAAAAATTAACTCAAACTGGATTAAAGACCTAAATATTACACCAAAAACTATAAAACTCGTAGGAGAAAACACAGAAGAAAAGTTCCAGGAGACTGGGTTTGGCAGTGATTTCTTGGCTATGACACAAAAAGCAGAGGCAAAGGAGCACCTGGGTGGCTCAGTCGGTTAAGTGCCCGACTCTTGATCTCAGCTCAGGTTTTGATCTCAGGGTCATGAGTTCAAGCCCCACATTGGGTTCCACACTGGGCATGGAGTCTATTTAAAAAAAAATAGGGGTGCCTGGGTGGCTCAGTCATTAAGCGTCTGCCTTCAGCTCAGATCATGATCCCAGGGTCCTGGGATCGAGCCCCACATCGGGCTCCCTGCTCTGCGGGAAGCCTGCTTCTCCCTCTCCCACTCCCCCTGCTTGTGTTCCCTCTCTCACTGTGTCTTTCTCTTTCAAATAAATAAAAATCTTAAAAAAATAAATAAATAAAGCAGAGGCAAACAAAAACAAAAATAGACAAGCAGAACTGCATCAAACTTAAAAGTTTCTGCACAGGGATGCCAGGGTGGCTCAGTCGGTTAAGCATCTGCCTTCGGCTAAGGTCATGATCCCGGGGTCCTGGGATTGAGCCCCGAGTTGGGCTCCTTGCTCAGTTGGGCTCCTTGCCTGCTTCTCCCTCTTCTTCTGCAGCTCCCCCTGCTTGTGCTCTCTCCCACACTCTCTTTCTCAAATAAATAAATAAAATCTTAAAAAAAAAAGAATTAAAAAAAAAGCTTCTGCACAGCAAAAGAAACAATCAACAAAATGAAAAGATAACCTACAGTTTAGGGGAAAATATTTGTAAAGCATGTATCTGATAAGGTGTTAATATCCAAAATATATAAAGGACACATACAATTAAATATAAAAAATATAAACAATCTGATTAAGAAATTGGCAAAGACTGAAAAGGCATTTTTCCAAAGGAGACAGACAGGTGGCCAACAGGTACATGAAAAGATGCTCAACGTCATTAATCATCAGGGACATGCAAATCCAAACCACGAGATATCACCTCACACCTGTTAGGATGTCTACTATCAAAAAGACAAGAGATAACAAGGATTGGCAAGGATGTAGAGAAAAGGGAACTCTTGTGCACTGTTGGTAGGAATGCAAACTGGTGCAGCCACTCTGGAAAACAGTATGGAGTTTCCTCAAAGAATGAAAAAATAACACTACCACGTGATCCAGCAATGCCTTGTCTGTGTATATATTTAAAGGAAATGAAATCAGTCCCTTGAAGAGATATCTGCACTCCCATGCTCACTGCAGCATTATTTACAATAGCCAAGATCTAGGAACAACCTGTCTGTCAATGAATAAATGGATAAAGAAAATGTGAGATAGATAGATAGATGATAGATAGATAGATAGATAGATAATAGAATATTATTCTGCCTTGAGGGGAAGAATGAAGGGGGAGAAATCGGAGGGGGAGATGAACCATGACAGATGATGGACTCTGAAAAACAAACTGAGGGTTCTAGAGGAGAGGGGGTGGGAGGATGGGTTAGCCTGGTGATGGGTATTAAAGAGGGCACGTTCTGCATGGAGCACTGGGTGGTATGCACAAACAATGAATCATGGAACACTACATCAAAAACTAATGATGTAATGTGTGGTGATTAACATAACAATAAAATTTTTTTTAAAAAGAATATTATTCTGCCTTAAGAAAAAAAGAAAGAGATCGCCATTTGTGACAACATGGAGGAAGGGGGAAGACATTTGTGCTAAGCGAAATGAGCTAGACACAAGAAGAGAAATACTATATGATTCCACTTACTTATGGCACCTTGAGTGGTCAAAATCCTAGAAACAGAAAATAGAAGGGTTGTTGCCAGCGGCTGGGGGGTGCGGGATGGTGAGTTATTAGTTAATGTCCCGAGTTTCACTGTTGCAAGATGAAGAATTCTGGAGATCTGTTGCGTAACAAGGTGAATGTACTTAACACCACTGAATTGTACACTTAAAAATAGTCAAGATGGCCCAGCAATTGCACTACTGGGTATTTACCCCAAAGATACAAATGTAGGGATCCGAAGGGGTACGTGCACCCCAATGTTTATAGCAGCAATGTCCACAATAGCCAAATTATGGAAAGAGCCAAGATGTCCATCGACAGACGAATGGATAAAGAAGAGGTGGTATATATATATACAATGGAATATTATGCAGCCATCAAAAGGAATGAAATCTTGCCATTTTGCAATGACGTGGATGGAACTGGAGGGTATTATGCTGAGTGAAATAAGTCAATCAGAGAAAGACGTGTATCATATGATCTCACTGATATGAGGAAATCTTAATCTCAGGAAACAAACTGAGGGTTGTTGGAGTGGTGGGGGGTGGGAGGGATGGGGTGGCTGGGTGATAGACATTGGGGAGGGTATGTGCTATGGTGAGTGCTGTGAATTGTGTAAGACTGTTGAATCACAGACCTGTACCTCTGAAACAAATAATGCATTATATGTTAAAAAAGAAGAAGAAGAAGATAACAGGAAGGGAAAAATGAAGGGGGGGGATTTCGGAGGGGGAGAGGAACCATGAGAGACTATGGGCTGTGAGAAACAAACTGAGGGTTCTAGAGGGGAGGGGGGTGGGAGGATGGGTTAGCCTGGTGATGGGTATTAAAGAGGGCACGTTCTGCATGGAGCACTGGGTGTTATGCACAAACAATGAATCATGGAACACTACATCTAAAACTAATGATGTAATGTATGGCGATTAACAGAACATAATAAAAAAAAACAGTGTGCTAAAAAAAATTAAAAAAAAGAAATACCAACTACAAAACAAAACAAAAAAATAGTCAAGATGGTAAATTTTATGTTACGTGTATGTGTGTCACCACAACAATGACCACAACCACAAAAGCTGAACACTCTCCGGCACCATAACACCCCATGAATTCTCTGGGGACCTCACCCTTTCCCTGGGATCCTGCCACTGGCGGTCACTGCACCCCATGGGTTGCTACTCTGCCAGTTTCTCCAGTCCCTGGACTTGAACGGGAGGGGGCTGGCTCAGACCAGGGTCGCTGTCCCATCACCAGCTGGGCCCCGGGCCCTCCCAGGCTAATGCTGCCTGGGTTCTAAGCAGGTCTATAGAGCAGCCAGGCTGTAGCCCGCCCCCACCACCACTGCCCATGTGGCTGGCCCCATCTGCCCAGAGCCCCAGAGAGGAGGCCAGGGCAGGCTCCTAACTGGTTGAAATGGTTGGCAAGAGAGAAAACGGAGATAGATATTTCAGGAGACTTGGTGGGCTAAGGAAGGACAGAGAGCAATGGCAGTAAGCCAAGCACACTGTGTTGCTTGATTTTATTTAAAATGGGAGGGTAGAGAGTGAGAGGGAGGAGGCTATAGAGATCCACAGAGGGTAACGTTGAGGCTCTGAAGGGTGAAGCAGCTCCTTGCCCAGGGCTCTCCCCACAACCACCCGCCCCCTGCAGAATCTGGGTGCCTCAGGTTAGGGTAGAGGCCTCCATAGGAGGACGTTGGTTCCAGGCTGCCTGGTGCTCCCAACCACAGCATTACCCCCTTCCCCCTCTGCCAAGAAGCTTAACTTTATATTCTCAAAAGCCCTGAATTATATTTTTATAAAGGGCATTGCATACTTAAATTTTGGAAGTAAGATGACAGCATAAGAAAATACATACAAGTCAAAATGGGTTCAAGGAATTATTTACACAGAGTTTTCCACTTTCCCATGCCAAGAAGAACACTTCCCTAATTAGCCTCCTTGTAGGGAAATACCAGATACTTGCTTTCTTAATTCTATAATCATTTGACAAGAAAAAGAAGAAGAAGGGAAGAACCTACAATATAGGATGATACATTTGAAAATGAAGTGTGCTTGTGTATGCACAGAATATTTCTGGAAGGATATGCAAGAAGTGGTAATGTGTTGCCCCCGGGAAAGAACTAAGCAGGCTGGTGGAGGCAGAAGGAGGCTGACGTTTCATGATAAATAAATACTTTTGTTGTGTTTTCGTTTTCTATCATGTGCATTATTACTTTCTTCCTCTGGAAGGGAGAGTGGTTTTGGTTTGTTTTTTTTTTTTTTGTCTGAGGAAAGAAATTCTATCCATTAAAAAAATGACAATGACATTCAGTCACAGTGCCACCTCATATCAACTGATTTACACGCAGATTAAATGTAAATGGGGGGTAGCCCTAGGGCTGGTTATTGAGCAGCTCAACAATATGACCAAGGACCAGGTCCCTCCATCCCTCTGCTCTGTCGTCTCAGTGTCTGGACTTGGTCCTCAAGCTTTCTAACCTCCAGGCAACAAAAGTCAGGCAGCTGATAAAATAGGACAGTGCCCAGAGGTGGAAAAGAGGCCATTTCTTCCTTGGGTCTATTTTTAGGAGTAAAGAAACCTTTCCCCCAAGCCCTTCTACAGATGTAGCTCATATATCTCCCCTGGCCAGAATTACGTGACATGTCCATGCCTGAGCCAGGCACTAGCAGGGGAAGGGACCAGTCTGACCACCTTAAAGCAAGCAGGGCGCCTCAACCCATCAGACCCAACCAGCCCTCTTGGAAACAGTTATTCTTAAAACAACCCCCCTTCAGTCCAGAAACAAAATTCATAGATGACATAATTGACCTATAAATACACATTTCAAAAAAGCATCAAAGTATGCCTTAACTGTAACGTAAAATAGAAATGAAAAGTAACTTATAATAAATGAATATACTTTTGAATAAGCAAATGCCCAGGCAGCATAGTCTGGGGATGGGATGGAGTCATGAGATGCTTGCAGCTACACATGGAAATGCCAAGGCTGTGACAGCCACAGATGCAGACGGATGCAGGAGATTCAACCAGCACAAGGCCATTGCCACAGAACAGCACAATTTTCCAGAATGGTGAAGAACTCTTGAGAAAGTTTCAAGTGAAACACTGTGCAATCTTCCCTTGATTTATTTGGCAGTTACGTTCCTAGGGAAGTCAGAGTGTACCAAAAACATGCAAAAAGATACTTGGAGTTTAATGTCAAATACAATGAAGTCCTAGGCTTAGAAATGGTATTTGGTTTTTTGTTTATTTGTTTTAACCTGTATGAAGGTATCATGGGACATCAAAAAGGTTTCATGGGACATGGGACCATTTTCTCAAGAAGGACCGTCCCACACTGCTGGAAATTTAGCATTCCTGGACCCCTCTCATTTGGTGCATGTAGCAGGGGCCCTCCCCGCAAAGCCTCCACCTTTCCAGAACACACTTAGGGAACGGCACCAGCCCCTCTGAGAACCGTGGGCTTAGATCAACCAGTGCTCCTGACCCACGTGACTTCACAGAGCGGGGTACCTGAAAAAAACTGCGTGTTTATAGGAAACATGCAAGGCAACTGAGATTAAGTACAGAATCAGCAGTCTGCTAATCACAGGTAACGTTTGGACATATTTGCATCAAGAGTTTCCTACAGTATACATATTTTAAAATACAAATAAGCATATCTCATTGATTGAATGGACAGAACTCATTGGGAATAAATGAGAAGTGGCTCTGTTTTTAATCGTCTTGCTATTCTTTGGTTTGACTCTGTCAGTGTTCCTCTCCTAGTCCCAGATGACAGCTCAGGCAGTCCTGTAGTTTTTCAGTCACTTTGAGCTATCCTAACCTTTGGGGTATTTTCAAGCGATGAAAGCCAGCCTAGTCTTGTCTCCATCGAGGGAGAGTCCGTCTGCCATAAGCTGCTTCCTTCCTCCTGCTGCCACCTACCCTGGCACAGAAGGAGGGGTGGACCTGTTCCCTTGAGCCCTCTCTACCTCCCTCCCCAAGAAGTTCCTCCATGTGAGTGATGCGCTGATCTTTTGTGACACACCCTCTCCGGCTCCCAGTGGTTCACCCTTCACAGCCCTTTCCCCAGGGACTTTCTCCCCCACAAGCAGGCAGTTCTCTTGAGTAGACTTTCAAGATAACCTAAGCCCAACTTCTGGTGGGGGCGGGCATCCCTTTGGTTCCTAGAAAACGTGTGCATCTTTGCCTTGCCCAAGAGGGGAAGCACATCTTCCCAGCAACTGACTCTCCCTCCTTACCTGACATCACAGCTCCAGGTCTGTCTCCCACCTTGAGAGTTCTCCAGAGAGGAAGCAAAAGCCCTTCTCTGCTCATCTTCAGTCCCAAACTGTCATGGACCCTTGCCATGCAGTACCCAAAATTTCCTCACCAGCTGGCCACTCAGGCACCCCGGGCGGGGCAAGCACGCAGCTAAGGAAGAAATGTCGTTCTCTCCCTCTTGTAGGAACCCCACCGTCCGCGAGATTTTTTCTTGGATCCTCTTTTCTTGGTTTGGGCAATTTTGTCCTGCATGAAGAAAGGGAGCAAATAGACAAACTCCATGATTCTATAACTCTATAAATTAACTTCAGTGAATCTCTTTTTGAGTTTCTAATCCTTTGTTTTTAAAGCTTGGGGAAGAAAGGAAAGTTAGGGAATCAGAGAAAAACCTAACATTTCCTTCGACGACCCCCACTCATACCCCAGATTTCTTCCCTTGCAAAATGGTGTGTATAAATCCAACACTTTTAATAGATTTATGTGTGTGTGCTTAGAAAATATAGGGGTGCCTGGGTGGCTCAGTCGGTTAAGCATCTGACTCTTGATTTTGGCTCATGTCATGATCTCAGAGTCCTAGGATGGAGCCCGACGTCAGGCTCCACGCTCAGCATGGAGCCTTCTTGTCCCTCTCCCTCTGCTTCTCTCCTCCCCCTGCGCTTCTGTGCGCACGCGCTCTCTTCACGCTCTCTCTCCAATAAAAATAAATAAAATCTTAAAAAATATATATATATACTATTACCTGGGTGGTTTTGTTACTTACATAGATGACATCTTGTTGTATGTATTATTCTGCAACTTGGTCGCCCCCCAGCATCATGCATTGGACATCTTTTAGACCCCATTTCACATTCTCCTGGCCTGTCTTTTGCACACAGTTGCTGTGGCAACCAACACAACAGTGTCCCAGGTGGACACTGACAGCCTCACTTCAGCTGCACCTCCTGTCTTCCTTCCCACCCTAGGCATTCTGGTCATTGGCAAACCCAGAAGTGCCAAAGAGTTCACCCTCCTTGGGGCCATCCTTGACCAATGGGAGATGGGAACCGGTGAATCAATATATTCCACACTTCCAGGTCTCAGGCACACAATCCTACAGCGTATCCTACATGGTTTCTCGGGGGTCCCCGATTAAACTGAGTCCCAGTTGCCCACAGCAGTTATCGCCTTACTAACACACACCCCAACTGGCTTTCCCTGCCTCCCCATTTTTTTTTATTCCTATTGGGTTTTTTTAACTTTTTTTAAATTTTATTCTTATGTTAATCCCCATACATTACATCATTAGTTTTAGATGAAGAGTTCCATGATTCATTGTTTGTGCACAACACCCAGTGCTCCATGCAGAATGTGCCCTCCTCAATACCCACCACCAGGCCAACCCATCCTCCCACCCCCCTCCCCTCTAGAACCCTCAGTTTGTTTTTCAGAGTCTATCGTCTCTCATGGTTCGTCTACCCCTCTGATTTCCCCCGCCTCATTCTTCCCCTCCCGCTACCTTCTTCTTCTTCTTCTTCTTTTTTTTTTTCTTAACATATATTGCATTATTTGTTTCAGAGGCACAGATCTGAGATTCAAGAGTCTTGCACAATTCACAGCACTTACCAGAGCACACACCCTCCCCAGTGTCCATCACCCAGTCACCCCATCCCTCCCACCCCACCCCCCACTCCAACAACACTCAGTTTGTTTCCTGCGATTAAGAATTCCTCATATCAGTGAGATCATATGATACATGTCTTTCTCTGTTTGACTTATTTCACTCAACATAATACCCTCCAGTTCCATCCACGTTGTTGCAAATGGCAAGATCTCATTCCTTTTGATGGCTGCATAATATTCCATTGTATATATATACCACATCTTCTTTATCCATTCATCTGTCGATCCCTGCCTCCCCATTTTATTTTTCTCAGTCCTCCAATGCCTGATCCCAGAAATCACTTCCCAAAACACATTATCTAAATGCAGTCCCTTGTCTCAGGCCTTTGGTGGAACACAAGATCAAACACTAAATAAAAAATATTGTTAAAATCTATATTGATCTATTTAAGTGTTTCTTAAAAATGTGATCTGGGGACTTAGTGCCTGAGACTGTTTCTGGGGTCAAACCATTTCCATAATCACAGTGAAGTTATTTGTCTTTTTCACTCTACTCTCTCACGAGTCTACAGTGGAGTTTTCAAGAAACTCCATTCTATGTGGGAGTGCAATAGTCTGAATGCAGAGGCAGATGTGAGAATCCAACTCTCTTCTAGCAAGCCGGAAGTTAAAGAGATTTGCAAAAAGATGCAAAATACTTTTCTCTTCACTAAAATATTTTTGTTTTGGCAAATAGAGGTATTTTTTCATTAAAATATTATTTGTATTAATATTAAATATTATGTTAATAGGTAATAAAGTTGACCTTTGAACAACATGGGTTGAACTGCATAGATCCACTTACATGCAGACTTTTTTCCAATAAATACCATAGGGTATTATAAATGTATTTTCTCTTCTTTATGATTTTCTTTTTCTTTTTCTTCTTTTTTTAGTGAGAGAGAGCGAGTGTGTGCACGCACAAGCAGTGGGGAGGGACAGAGGGAATGAGAGAGAGAGAATCTTAAGCAGGCTCCATGCCCAGCGCCCAGCCCCATCAAGGGCTCGATCTCACGAGATTATGACCTGAACTGAAATCAAGAGTCAGATGCTTAACCGACTGAGCCACCCATGTGCCCCACTTTATGATTTTCTTAATAATGTTTTTCTTTTCTAGCTTACTTTACTGTAGGAATACAGTATATAATATATATGGCATACAAAATATGTGTTAACTGGCTGTTTATTTTAGCCATAAAGTTTTCCATCAACAGCAGATTATTTGTAGTTAAGTTTCCGGGAGTCACAAGCTATTTGGGGATTTTCAAATATGCAGGGGGCCAGTGCCCTTAACTCCTACACTGTTGGGGTTTTTTGTAATGAATTAATAAATACTTTTAAAATTCTTCAGCTTTGTAATTTCTAATGCTGTAAGTATCAGTAGATATAACCCATATTTTTTTAAAAACGGTTTTTGAGGTCCTCCATAATTTTTAAGATGGCAAAGAGGCCCTGAGACCAAAAAGTTTGAGAGTCACTGATCTGTTTCATTCTTTTGACTTCTAAGTCCAATGAAATTCATTCTATCGGTATATGTGCCCTATTGATTTTATCTGTTTTCTTGGTGAACATTTGGACTATTTCATTTTCTTCTGTCACAAAGAATGCTGCATAAATATCCCTGGAGCTCCTCCTTGTACATGGGTGCAGGCGCTTCCTAAGGTCGATTACTGGAAATGGAATGCTAGGTCAGCAGGAACAAGCATTTTTAGTTGTAAAACTGTGCTCTGTATTTGCCTATACAATTTACATTTCCTGTAACAGGATACAAAGTACTTATTTATTCAAACCCTGCCTCAACACACTTTATATATTGGCCAACTTTGATTTTAACCAATGTGAGAGTCGCAGTGGAATTCTCTGACCACTATTTGTCTTTGGATTTCCCTGATTACTAGTGAGGCTGGTCATCTTTTTACAGGATTACTGGCCATTTGTACCTTCTATTTTATGAATTGCTTGTTCATATCCTATGTCCATTTTTTCTGCTGGATCGTGCCTCGTTCTTTTTGATTTGTGGGAGCCCTTCATATACTCTGTATATTAAACCTCTGTTATATTTAAGGCCAACATGCTCTTTCATTCTATTACATGTCTTTTAACTTTGCATTTTCTTTTGTCATGTCCAAGTTGTTTCTTTTGATGTCAGATTTATCAATTTATTCCTGTATATTTTTTCTTCATGTGTTTTGTTTAAAAATCTTTCCTACTCCCAAATCACAAAAATATTTCCCCTTATTATCTTCTAACACTTTTTAGTATTATTATTTCACAATTAAGTTTTTAATCTACTTGGAATTTTTGTTTGTTTGTTTACAATATGAAGTAAAGATCTAATTTAATTTTTCCAGATAGCTAGCCAATTATCCCAATACTATCTATTAAATAGTCTCTCTTTACCTCATTGATTTATGACACCAAGTTCCAACATCTAACAAGTACCCATGTAGACATAGGCTTTCCATCTCTCTATCTACCTAAACCTGTTCAGTACTTCCCTGTGGGAAATACCATAACTTTAAAGCATGTCCTCTTACATGAGAGTTATTTTTCCTTACTGTTATTCTTTTTCAGAATTATCTTAATAGTTCTTGCCCTTTTAGCTTTCTGGCTTAATTTTAAATCAATTTGCCAGGTTGCATTAAAAATTTTGTTGGCAATCTCATTAGGATTATATTAAATTTACAGATTAATTTAGGAAAAAGTATTATTTTTTATAATATTAAGCTTTCTAATTCATTTATCTGAGTCTTCTTTCAATTTCTTCAAAAAAATTTATAATTTTTTGCCTAAGATGATTATGTATTTTTGGTTAGGTTAATTCCAAGATACATTATAGGTTTTTTGTATGTTTGTTGCTGTTTGCTTTTATTATTATTTTTTGCATTATAGTTTTGATTGTCTTTTTTCCTATTGTATTACTAATTGATTATAGTTGGAACATATATATGTACATATATATATAAATGTTATTGGTTTTTATATGTTGGTTTTTTTTTTTTTTTTAAGTAAGCTGCACACCCAGCATGGAGCCTGATGCTGGGCTTGAACTCACAACCGTGAGATTGAGACCTGAGCTGAGATCAAGAGTAGACTCTTAACTGACTGAGCCACCCAGGTGACCCTTTATATGTTGATTTTATATCTGGTCACTCTTTCAATCTTAAACCCTGTATTTGTTTTAACAGTCTGTCAGCTCATTTGTTATGAATTCTGCGTAGATGGTAATATCACCTATAATTGTGATACATTGTATTTTTCTTTTTATTTCTTTATTCCTGTATTTCTTTTTCTTGTCTTATTGGACCATTTAGCACAGTATTCAGTAGTAGTAGTGATAAAGGATATCGTTATTCTGACTTTAAATCTGTTATGTGGTGAATTTCTTTGATGGATAGTCTAATATTGGGCCATTGCTGGGATAAACCCTACTTGATTGTGATGCAGTAATATGTTAATAAGCTGCTTGTTTCAATATAGAAATATTTTGGTTTTTTGTTTTTGTTTTTTTAAAGATTTTATTTATTTATTTGACAGAGAGAGATAGCGAAAGAGGGAACACAAGCAGGGCTAGTGTGAGAGGGAGAAGCAGGCTTCCCACGGAGCAGGGAGCCCAACATGGGGCTCGGTCCCAAGACCCTGGGATCATGACCCGAGCGGAAGGCAGACGCTTAATGGCTGAGCCACCCAGGTGCCCCGAAATATTTTGGTTTTTAATGTTTACATCAAAGATCATAACTTAATCTGTAATTTTCTCTTCTTCTTCTATCCTAATCAAGTCTGGCATATTAACAGGTTGAAATGAGTTACGTAGCTTCCCATAAATTCTGAATACTCTGGGAAACTGCTCATTCCTTGAACATTTAATAGAATTTATCCATACATGATATTAACATAATGCCTTTTGCAGGGTAGGGCTGAATCTAATCCCAATTCCTTTCACTGTTACTGGTATGTTTTTAGTTTTTCTTTTCTTTTAGGACAATACTGATAATTTTTATTCTTCTCAAAATCATTTCATTTAGGCTTCAATTCTATTGGTATCAAATAATTCATAGTATTCTGGTATTTAAATCTCTTCTGTATTTGTTATGCCTCCCTTTCCATTCCTTTCATTTGTCTGTGACTTCTTTCTTTTTTTTATTGGTAGTATTTTCTCCAGGCTTTTCTATTTGGGTGTCTTTTAAGGATCAAACCTATGGATTTATCAAGTAACTGCATTGTGTTGTGTTTATGTTGAATTTTGCTTTTTATCTCTGTTACTTTCCTCTTCTCGCCATCATTTTTTCCATTTTTCTAGATCGGTACTCTCCAAAAGAACTTTCTGCCATAATGGAAAACTTCTGTATCTGCCACTAGACACATGTGTTTACTGAGCCCTCGAAGTCTGGCTAGTGTGACCAAAAAATTGAATTTTTAATTTTATTTAATTTTAATTCATTTTAATTTAAATGGCCACGTGTGGCTAGTAACTTACTATACCGAATGGTGCAATTCTAGATTCTTCGTTTGAAAGTTGAAGTCAATGTTCAATTTCTCTTGTTCCTAATAAATGTTTTTAAGTGTATAAATATTTATTTGGGTACAACCCACAGATCTTAGAATGCAAAGCTTTTATTGCTCTTCAACTCCAAAATTAAATTTTTCCTCTTTAGCTCTAAAGTTTTGGGGTTTTTTTTTCCAGCTGAGATTAGAAGTGTGCTTTTACTTGTATATGGAGGTGTGAGGATAATGGAATTTTTGTTATTAATGTCTAGTTTCCAGTTTTCATGTGGTCAGTAAATATGGTCTGTATGTTACTGGCGTTGAGTTTATTTGCATGTTTAGGGTAACTGGAGATTTAGAACCTTGTGTATAGTCAATGCTAATAACTATTCCATATGTGTTTGAAAAAACACATATCCTTTTCACACACATTCCCCCAAAGCAGAGGGAATTATAAATACTATCCAGCTTGCCCCGAGGCCTCCTATGTACTTCTTTTGATGGAGACACTGGACATGTTCTGAACCAAGAAGACTCTCTTCTTTTCAAGCCTAGTTATACAGTCATCATCTTTTATATTTTTCTGTCATTTTTTTTCTGCTTATGGCCCCAAAAGGGAAGATGTCTGCCCATACACACTCTACCATCTTGAAACGATTGATTTTCAGACTGTCTAGCACAAGGACAAAGCTCTTCTGCCATGGAGGAGTTTGTGTCTGCCACTGTCCCAACCTCTCTGCTTTAATAACCACTTGGGGGAGGCAGGTCCTGCACGTAGAAGATGGAGGGTGGAGGCCAACTGCAGGGCACACCTGGAGGGGCAGGTGAGGGATGAAAAGGTGACAGTAGCTCAGGAGGGCACAAAGGATGGCAGAACTTCTACTTTTAAAGTAGTGGTAGGGGATGCCTGGGTGGCTCAGTTGGTTAAGCGTCTGCCTTCAGCTCAGGTCATGATCCTAGGGTCCCGGGATCAAGTCCCACATCGGGCTGCTTGCTCAGTGGAGAGCCTGCTTCTCCCTCTCCCTCTGCCTACTGCTCCCCCTGCTTGTGCTCTCTCTCTCTCTGACAAATAAATAAATAAAATCTTAAAAAAATAAAGTGGTGGTAGGAGGCAGTTAATGAAAAAATAAAAATCAAGTTACCTCTGCCATCAATGAGAAAGAGAAGGCAAGGCACAACCCATTTGTTCAATTCTGCAAGAGTGTAATGACATTGGGAGTACTGATTGTCTTGGCAGGGTGGGTGCACATCCAGTGGCCAGACACACTCTCTCTGCTGCTCACCAGCCGTGTGACCTTGAACAAGACATCCAACCCTTGTGGACCTCATCTATTGGAAAATGGGGACATTAATACCCATATCACAGTTTGTAATGAGGCTTTAGAGTCCACATGTTTATTGTTCAGAACACAGCTTGAAAAATCTAGAACATCTTTTCCAATCTAATCTCCCTGTCCTACATGAGGACAAAAGTTGAGTCTTACACACCCATGAATTCCTAATGCTTAACACAGGATCTGGTGCTAGAAGGCATTCAATAAATGTGAAACAAGAAAATAGTGTATAAACACCAGACGAGCTAGTTCTCCATAATTGGTAAGGATACAAAGGTGCAAGTTATTGTCAATGTTAACAATGACAGTGGCCCAAGCAGTGGAGAATGAGTGCTTTCATCTTGGTCACTAGGTCCCTAGTGTCAACAGGACTCTTCATCAGGAGGTGCCTTCAGTAAACTAAGAAGCAGATATCTACTCTGAGCATTAGCAACGCTAGGGCCATTGGCTCAGGAGCCTGCAGCTAAAGAGGAAGGAAGTAACTGGCACACAGTTCGCCCCTTGGAGACTCCTACCCTGGAAAGACCTGAGGGGACCAGTGTGAAATCTGTTCTTACTTCATGGACCAGTCTGAAGTCTCAGGAACCACAAATGCAGATATTTGTTGAGTAAATCAGTGAATGGTTACTGGACTTATGGAGAAGATGACTAGCTGCTCATGAAGACTAGGAGACATTTTGAAATATCCAGAGAGGATGAGGATTTGGGCCCTGTCCTTGTCCCTTTCTACATCACCTTAGACCTTTCTTCTTCCTATGCCCTCCCCTGCTGAGCTCCTTCTCTGCTTAGCCCTTTTCCCTGCCCCTGCTGCAGGATTCTCAGGCACTCACCACCATGCCCCCTTGAAGTTTTGTTTCCCTGATTCAGTCTCCAACCACTCCTTTTTAATTTTTTTTTTAAGATTTTATTTATTTATTTGACAGAGAGAGACACAGCGATAGAGGGAACACAAGCAGAGGGAGTGGGAGAGGGAGAAGCAGGCTTCCCGCTGAGCAGGGACCCTGGGATCATGACCTGAGCCGAAGGCAGATGCTGAACAACTGAGCGACCCAGGCGCCCTTCCAACCACTCCTTGATGTTTATTTCCCTGATTCTGAGGAAGCTGGGTGTAAGGTTCTGTTTCCCCTCTCCTTCTTCTTCATCTTCCCCTTAGTGCTATCTTGCCCCATTTCCCCTCTGGCTTATACTGCCTTGTCTGCCCAGGGGTGTCCACAGAGCAGGGTTGAGCTGGTATGGGGTCAAGCAGAATGTCCAGGGATTAAAAGCAGCCTGAGACTGAAAGAAAATCAGGGTGGTCTAAAAATAGCAAGGATATTGGAACCACAGGGAACTGGGCTCAAGTTCCAGCTCTGCCAGGTATAGCTGGGGGACAGTAGGCAAACCACTTACCAGCAAATTTAACATTTATAAAGTGAGGATAGTAAGAATAATCTCATTACAGGATTGAGTTAATCATGTGAAGGGCTCAGAACAGTGCCTGGTACATCGTGATTAATAAATGTTGGCTATTGTTATGTCATTCTGCACAGGAGGAGACCAGAACACTTCTCAGAAAAAGGAAGTCTCCCACTCTGGATTACTTCTCTAGGGTTGTCATAACAAAGTACCACAATCCAGATGGCTTAAACCATCAGAAATTTATTGTCTCACAATTCTGAAGGCTAGAATTCCAAAATCAAAGTGTGGGCAAAGACATGCTCCTTCTGAACCCGGTAGGGGAGAATCCTGCCTTGCCTCTACCTAGTTTCTGGTTGTAGCTTTCAATGTGGTAGCAGCTCTCCCATCTCTGCCTCTGTTGTCACATGGCATGCTCCCTGTGCATCTGTGTCCAAATTTCTCTCTTCCTATAAGGACATACTGGATTAGGACTCATCCTAATGACCTCATCTTAACTTGATTACATCTGCAAAGACCCTATTTCCAAATAGGGTTACACTAACAGATACCAGGGTTTAGAGCTTCAACAAATCTTTTTGGGGGACACAACTCAACCCATAATACCCACCAATTATTTTAATATTTATCTTCTTGGCACCCTGATTGTTACAATCAGGTGAATTTGGATGGGGTCCTAGACTGAGAACACTAACAACTCTTCCTTTTCAGACATTGGCATCCCCTGCCCCCAACACAAATTCCTGGAAGGCTCCCCATACTTCCTTGGGAGTTCATGCATTTTTAAGGTCTCCACCTGTAAACAATGGCTCCCCAACCTCTATTTCCAGGCCTGACCTTATATTGCAAATCTAGCTGCTTAAAATTTGGAAAATAGAAATCTTACCCAGTTGCCTCCTACATGCTTCATTCGGAAGGTTCCCTCTTCATCTCAATCTTGCCACGTCTAAAGCTAATCTCAACACTTCCCCACCCCTGCTTGTGCCAGTCTCTCAGGAGAATCACCCTTCTCCAAGACTATGAATCTTGGAGTCATTCTTGATTCATCCCTTACTGTAGTAGGTCCCAATGCTATAGCTCCAAGATGGCAGCGAGGGAGTATCCACAAATTATTTTCAACATTTCAGGAAGCTAAATGGAAACCATGCCCATAATAAAACATCAAAGTTAACTGAAGGTCAAGTTCTCTGTTGTTGTCTGGTAAGGTATCGATTCTGAGAGGTAATACCAGGTATATAATGATGGCCAGAAGCCCTGATTGGCTGTATTTGAGCACAGCTCCTAGTTTCAGCATAGGTAACTAGGCTCTTACGAGTTCTAACCTCACAAGCTGCCTTTCGGCTGCCTTTGTTTCTTCAAGACGGCAGCCAGGCATGGACTAAGCCACTGGGACTCTCTGGCAGGTTCTGGACTCCAGATTCCATCTGATTTCACCTTAACCTGCTCTCTGAGCTTCAAGACCAGAATATCCACATAGCCTGAGATGGTCCTAGTGGGGACTGGCCAAGAGATTGTAACCTGTTCCTACATGTAACTCCTCCCCCCCCAATCTTCCTTCTCACAACCCCTTCCCACCACCATTCACTCTCCTTGCCTGGATTCTCAACACCCAAATTATGCAGAAGGACTTGGATTCAGATGCTCTGGGATGTCCACACTTTAGGAGGTGAGTTTGAGACAAGGAGGAAGATTGAGACTCTCTAACCAACTGAATCACAAAACTGCTATGTGCCTGAACTAACTTCCTTTCTTTCTCTGCACATCTGGACCAGGAGATCTAGGTCTTGCTTCCCTGACAAACTATGAGGAACAATTCCAGGGTGCAGAAAATAAAAAGTCTCAGAGAATGCATCACTAGCAGACCTGCTTTGAAAGAAATGATAAAGGAAGTTCTACAGGCTGAGAGGTAAATGCTACCAAAGGAAAACTGGAAATGTCAGGAATGAAGGAAGAACAATAAAAATGCAAATACCTATGTAAATATAAAATACTTTTCTTAAGCTATTTATGACTATTCATAGCACAAATTATAATGGTATCTGGGGTAGTTTTCATGTAAGACATGTATTACGTGTAATACATACGACAACTGTAAGATGAAGTCCAGTGGGGGGAGGGTAAAGGGACCTATATAGTTACTTCCACATTTGATTTGAAGTGGTAAAATATTGGGGCACCTGGATGGCTCAGTCAGTAGAGCATACAGCTCTTGATCTTGGGGTTGTGAGTTCGAGCCCCATGTTGGGTGTAGACATTATTTAAAAATAAAAAATCTTTTTAAAAAATGAAGTGGTAAGGACACCTGGGTGACTCAGTTAGTTAAGCATCTGCCTTCGGCTCAGGTCATGATCTCAGGGTCCTGGCATCGAGTCCCGCATTGGGCTCCCTGTGGGGAGCCTGCTCCTCCCTCTGCCTGCTGCTCACCCTGCTTGTGCTTGCACTCTCCCTCGTTCTCTCTCTCTGACAAATAAATAAATAAATAATCTTTAAAAAATAAAATAAAACAGGGAAACCTGGATGGCTCAGTCGGTTAGGCATCTGCCTTCAGCTCAGGTCATGATCCCAGGGTCCTGGGGTCGAGTCTCGTGTCTGGCTCCTTGCTGAGCAACGAGCCTGCTTCTCTCTCTGCCTGCAGGTCCCGCTCCTTGTGCTCTCACTCTCTCTCTCTCTCCCGTGCTCTCTCTTTGGCAAATAAATGAATAAAATCTTAAAATAAAATAAAATAAAATAAAATAAAATGAAGTGGTAAATTATTAACTCTAAATAGACTGTAAAAGTTAATTATTGTTATGGGTTGAACAGTGTCTCCCCTCAAATTCATACACTGAAGACCTCAGAATGTGACCTTTTTCAGAGATGGGGTATTTACAGAAGTAATCACATTAAAATGAGGTCATTAGGATGGGCCTTAATTCAATATGACTGTGTCCTTATAAAAAGGGGAAATTTGGACACAAAGATAGAGACACAGGGAGAACACCATGTAAAGATTGGAGTTATGCAGCCATAAGACAAGGAACTACCAGAAGCTTGGAGAGAGGTCTGAAATAAATCCTTCCCTACTGCTTTCAGAGGGAGCATGGCCCTGCCAACACCTTGATCTTGGAGTTCTGGCCTCCAGAATAAATCTCTGTTGTTAAAGCCACCCAGTTTATGTATGGTACCTTGTTACAGCAGCCCCAGGAAATAATACAGTTATATATATTAGATTCTGTAGCACTATCATTGAAACATACAAATAGATATAGGTAAAAAACCAATAAACTAAAATGGAATACTAAAAAAAAATTTTAATGAAAAGAAGGCAAAAGCCAGAAAGCAGGGGGTAAAGAAACAGGAATAAACAGAAAACAAATCATAAAATGGTTGAAATGGGGCCACCTTGTTGACTCAGTCAGTTAAGTATCAGACTCCTGATTTTGGCTAGTTCATGATCTCAGGGTCGTGAGATCAAGACCTACATCAGGCTCTGCGCTGCGTGTGGAGCCTGCTTAAGAATCTCTCTCCCTCTGCCCCTCCCCCCACTCACATGCACACATGCACTTTCTCTCTCTTTCTCTCTCTAAAAAAAAAAAAAATGGTTGAACTAAATCTAACCATATAAAAAATAACATTAAGTGTAAGTGACCTAAATCCCAATCAAATAGCAGAGATTGTCAGATTGGAATTTTTTTAAGACCCAGCCATATACTGTCTTCAAAAAAGAAAATTTAGATATAAATAAGTTAAAAGCAAAAAGATGGAAAAAGATATGCCATGCAAATATTAATCGGAAGAAATTGGGGTGGCTATATTCATATCAAAGTAGTCTTCAGAACAAGGAATATTATCATGCACAAAGCATGACATTATATAGTGATAAAAGGGTCAATTCAATCTTGAATATGTATGCACCTAACAACAGTTTTAAAACACATGCAAGGAAAACTGATTGGAATAAACACAGAAATACATAAATGCACAATTATATTAGGAGACTTGATAGTAATTAAGAGAAAAAGTAGACAGATAATTAGTAAGGATATAGAAGGAGTGAAGAGCATTATTAGCAAGCTTGACCTAATTGACCCAACAATAGCAGAATACATTCTTTACATGTGCACACAGAACACTTACCACAATAAAACGTATTCTGGCCCATTTGGGAGGAAAAAAAGCTTAAACAATTTAAAGGAATTGAAAACATACAAAGTATCTTCTCTGACCTAACAAAATTAAATTAGAAATCAGTAACAAAAAATATCTGGGAAACCCCCCCAAATATTTGAAAATTAAACAACAGACTTCTAAAGTTTTTCATAGGTCAAAGATGATTGCACCAGGGAAATTTGAAAATATTTTGAATTGAATGAAAACAATACATCAAAACTTATGAGATGCAGCCAAAGTAACACTTCTAGGGAAGTTCAGAGCACTAAGTGGTTATATTAGGGGGAAAAAGATCTCAAATCAATAATATTAGCCTCCAACTTAAGCTAGAAAAATTAGAACAAATTAAACTGAAAGCAAGCAGAAAGAAGGAAATAATAAAGATAAGATCAGAAAACAAATTCTTTCATTGAAACAATATATTAAAAACAATAGAATCAGTGAAAGCAAAAACTGTTTCTTTGAGGAGATTAATAAAATTGATAGATCTGTAGCCAAGTTGACCAAGAAAAAAAGAAAGAAAACAGAAATTTCTAATATCAGGAGTGAAAAAATGAACGAACATAGATGGAAAAATCTACGAAATGTTAGCAAATTGAATCCAACACAATATAAGAAGGATAATACATCATGAGCACTTGGCATATATCTCAGGAATGCAAGGTTTGTTCAACATTCAAAATTAATCCAAGTAATTTGCCAAATAAAAGACTAAAGAAGAAAACATGTATGTCAATCAGAATAGATGTAGGACAAGCATGTAACCAATTTGAATACCCATTCACAATAAAAAGAAAACTCTCAGCCAACTAGGAACAGAAAGGCACCTCTTTAACCTGGTTAAGGGCATCTACAAAAAACATACAACTAACATCATGCCTAACAGTGAAAGACTGAAAGCCTTTCCCTGAGTTCAAGAGCAAGGAAAGGACATCCACTCAGCACTCCCATTTAACATTGTTTTGGCGGCCCTAGCCAGTGCAACTGCGTGGGTACACAGACATACAAATGCAAATGTGTATGTCCTATATACTTACATACATACTCTCACACATCGCTTATATATACAGACATACAAATGCAAATGTGTGTGTGTGTGTGTATATATATATATACATACATACTCTCATATAGTGCTTGCATATACATATGTATACATACAAATGTGGGGCACCTGGGTGGCTCAGTTGGTTAAGCGACTGCCTTCGGCTCAGATCATGGTCCTGGAGTCCGGGGATCAAGTCCCACATCGGGCTCCTTGCTGAGCAGGGAGTCTGCTTCTCCCTCTGACCCTACCCCCTCTCATGTGCTCTCTTTCTCTCATTCTCTCTCTCTCAAATAAATAAATAAAATCTTTTAAAAATAAATAAATACATACATACATACAAATATGTGTGTGTATATATCTACATACATAGTCTCACACATTGTGTGTACATGCATACAAATACAAATAAATATGTGTGTGTCTATACATATACATACATACGAACTCTCACCCATTTCTCGTGTGTATACACATACAAAATGGTCCTGCCACTTTGGAAAAGAGCTTGGCGGTTTCTTACAGTGTTAAGCATAACTTATCACATGGCCCAGCAGTCCCACTCCTTGGTACATATCCAAGAGAAATAAAGCATATGTTCATACAAAAACCTGTATACAAGTGTTTATAGTGGCTGTATTCGTAATCACCCAAAACTGGAAACAACCCACCATGTCCTTCAAGTGGCGGATGGATAAGCGAATTGTAGTACACACAGACAAGGAATCCCTGTTCAGCAATATAAAGAAATGAACTACTGGGGCGACTGTGTGGCTCATTCAGTTAAGCATCTGCCTTCTGCTCGGGTCATGATCTCGGGGTCCTGGGATCAAGTCCTGGGTCTGGATCCCTGCTCAGCGGGGAGTCTGCTTCTCCCTCTACCTTTGCCCCTCCCCCTCTCCCTGCTCTTTCTCATTCACTCTCTTTCTCAAATAAATAAATAAAATCTTAATTTAAAAAAAAAAAGAGGGGCGCCTGGGTGGCTCAGTTGGTTAAGCAACTGCCTTCGGCTCAGGTCATGATCCTGGAGTCCCTGGATCGAGTCCCGCATCGGGCTCCCTGCTCGGCGGGGAATCTGCTTCTCCCTCTGATCCTCCCCCTCTCATGCTCTCTGTCTCCAATTCTCTCTCTCAGATAAATAAATAAAAAATCTTTAGAAAAAAAAAAAGAAAAAGAAATGAACTACTGATACCCAGACAACAACATGATGAATCTGAAACGCATTACACTAAGTAAAAGACGCCAGACTCGGAGGGCTGCATACTGTATGATTCCATGACATTCTGGTAAATGTCATGGACATTTTATGACATTCTGGAAAAGGCAAAATTATAGGAACAAACCAGTAGTTGTCAGGGGCTAGAGACTAGGGGAGGAAATGATACAAAAGGGACAGCAAGAGGTCATGGTGGGGACTGGGCTGTTCTGTAAATTGATTATGGCAGTGATTATGTGATGACATGCGTTTGTCAAAATTCCTGCACCATGAAAGTGTAGATTTTCCTGTATGCAGATAAATGTTTAAGAGTGAATAAAAGGAACATGGAACCTGGAAGCAAAGGGGCAGGAGCTGGGTCAGGACTGCAGCCGGACTTAGGAGGGTTAGGGAGACAGTTCAGGCCAACGATATGGAGCAGGGGTAGCAGGAGGGCTCAGGGTGGGCAAAGACTGGGCGGAAGGACCTATCAGGGCTCCACTGGAAAGACAACAGCGACATAAAAGCCTGAGACCGATCTCAGACATTTTCAGACATCACGTCCAGCGTGTCCCCAGCTCGATGTGTCTCAGAACCCCTTGGGGAGAACGCATTAGAAAGACAGAAGCAAGCCATGTCGCTCAGGTGCTCCCCTGGTGCAGAGTGGATACCTCTTTTGTGGACAGCTGAGGAGGTTCCAGCATGGGCCATGGCCCCTGAGAACGGGGACAGGGTCAGACCTAAGAACAACTCTCGTAGCAGTGTGAAAGGGGCCGGGCAGAAGGTTCCACGGTGAGGTTTTCAAGGAAGAGGCATGAGCTACTCTGTGAGTCCAGATTCAGGCTCAGACAAAGTCGATAGAAGAGGCAAGCTCACACAGTGGCCCAGGGAGGGTGTGAAGAGAATTGCTACATCCCGGGGCTCCTGGGTGGCTCAGTAGGTTAAGCATCTGCCTTTGGCTCAGGTCATGAGCCCAGGGTCCTGGGATGGAGTGCAGCATCGGGCTCCCTGCTCAGGGGGGAGTCTGCTTCTCCCTCTCCCCCCACTCAGTCTCTCTTGAAAAAAAATAAATAAATAAATAAATAGAATCTTTTTTTTTTTTTTAAAGATTTTATTTATTTATTTGAGAGAGAGAGAATGAGAGACAGAGAGCATGAGAGGGAGGAGGGTCAGAGGGAGAAGCAGACTCCCTGCCGAGCAGGGAGCCTGATGCAGGACTCGATCCCGGGACTCCAGGATCATGACCTGAACCGAAGGCAGTCGCTTAACCAACTGAGCCACCCAGGCACCCAATAAATAAAATCTTAAAAAAAAAAAAAAAAAGGATTGCACATCCCAGTGGCAGGCAGGAGGGGTCTACTACATCCCGATGAGCCTACCATATTTTCTCCATCCTTCTACTTCCTTTATGGTACGGAAAGTCAGTAAGGCATGTGCACAAGCGTACTGCACTTTTCTCTATTTGCTACACGACCAGTGATTTGTTTGGATGGACATCAAATGGATATGGGGGGGGGGACCTGATTTTGTAAAAAACTCACCCTTTCTCCGTTACTGGCTGGCTCGTCCCACTTTTATCCTTATCTTCCAGTAAACTGCTTTTGCTCTCTCTCTCTCTTTACCAAAAACAGGTCCTTGCATATCTTATTTGGAGAATTTCAATGCTTTTCACTTTTTTCACAAAGCCAGGGACCATTTTGTCACTTTTTGTGCACACGGCTGTTTCTATAGGGCAATCTGTCTTCAGGAGGGGACACAGCGCTCTAAGCAGACTTTTTCCCTTAAGTCAGGCATACGGTTATTTACAGTTCTGGTTCTGTGGCCCTGGCCTAGGAGTCTGCATTTTGAACAAGCGCACGAAGTAAGCCTGATGCTACAGACACCCATGAGCCTGTGGGACCTGCTAGTCTAATCTAGAGATGGAAAAACCAAGGTACAGTCCCGCTGTTTGATTGAAGTTGGAGACGGCCCCTGACTTTACCTAGCGGGAGGAACAGAAAACATTTTATTTTATTTTTTTTAAAGATTTTATTTATTTATTTGAGAGAGAGAGAGAGAGCACACGAAAGGGGGGAGGGTCAGAGGGAGAAGCAGACTCCCCGCCAAGCAGGGAGCCCGATGCAGGACTCGAGGATCATGACCTGAGCCGAAGGCAGTCGCTTAACCAACTGAGCCACCCAGGCATCCGGAACAGAAAACACTTTAAACGCCAGCAGGTGCCTAATTCAGTGCTTGCTGACATGAAGGCACAATAGACCTTTAACAATCGAAGGTGGGATGGGCTGTGGAGTGGGGTCCAGGCTGTCAGCCGCTGCGTGAGGCGTGTGGCTGGAGTCCTAGGCCGGGTCTGAGGCAGCAGAGAGGGACATGACAGTGACATTCTGGTACACTATGGGTTCCTCTTATAGGATCTGGGGTACTGGAAAGGGAAGGGTTCCCATCTACCTGCCTACCACCCCCTTCACAAGGAAACCAGTTCTTCCTCCCAGGGCTGTGTAGTACATAATCATAACCCTAACTTTCTATCCACAGTGCCCAAGGAACAGCTCTGGTTTGGGGCATGTGCTAAGGGCCGCGTATGGGGATGTAAAGCGCAGGGGCCAAGAGACGGGTGAATTGACTTGGTGGCAGAAGCCGGTGCCACTCCCCCAGCCCCACCCCTGCCCCCACGGTCTGAGTGCCCCTCTCATCCCAGCCCCCTGGCCACCCCCCAGGTGGGGTGGCGAGCAGACCGGGAGAAGAACTGGGGTTTCGGTTTCACATTCAAGCACTCCTTGTCACCGTCCTCCCTTCCTTCCCTTTCTTCCCACTCCAGGAAACACTCAGGGGTTTTTTTCTTCCCCCTTCATTCTGTGCAGGAGACAAAGGCTCTTCCACTGTCACGGGTAATTTCGGGCTCTTTTCAAGGCAGAGTTTCTCATCACACCTAAGCCTGACGTCCTTACTTCCCTGGCTTTGCAGATTACTCAGAGGGCATAGACAACAAGAGCACAGAGAACAATTCCACTCCTTCTGGGCAGGGATCCATTTTCCAATTATTTCTTTATCCCATTTACTTAATGACCAAATCCAGTGTCATCCCCTCTTTTATGGCTATGAGCAGACCCATGATGAGGGGAAATGGCTTCATGCCACTGCCAACAAGGGGCCCTGCTTCCTCCGAGCCTGGAGGGACCCAGGGATGCTTCCAGGCTCTCCTCCTCTCTGCACCTGTCCCCCTGCCACTCCTCCAGGATCCGCCACCCCTTCCCACCTGTGAATCTCCAGCTCTGCCCATGCCTGGGCCCCTCCCCGTGGCAGTAAACCCCGGGCTCCAGCTCCACAAAGCCCCTTCTCACCCTGGTCCTGCTTTAAGAAGCCTCACCTCCCCACCCCCACCCTCCACAGGAGCTGCTCTACCTGGCGATAATGCCAGCTGCCGGTGACTGCCACTCTCCACGGCAAGGCTCCGTGCCAAGTGCTCTCCCAGCTATGTGTCCTTTAGTCTCGGTGACGTCCGCATTTTATATAGGTTGAGATACGGAGAGCAGAGAGGTCAAGTGATTTGCTCAAGGTCACATGGGCAGCAAGGAAAAGAGCTACAAGCTGAACCCAGCTCTGATTCTGAAACCCGTGTTCTCAATCACTGCCCTAGCCACCGGGGGCCTCCCCAAATCAAGCCCCTGGCTCCCCTTGACATCCAAGCAATGTTCGACCCTTCTGACTTTGGAGAACCCCCTGGCTCTCCTCCTCTCTCTCTCTTCCCCTCAACCCTCCCTCCTTGGCCAACATTGCCCTCCTCCGCCATCTTTCCACCCCAGCTTGAATCTTTAGCCTTCTCCTCTCACTCAACTTTACCCAGTTGGCTTCCTGAGTTTCGGCTCTTATCTCTATCCCCATGTGTGTCCAATCTGTGTGTCCAGCTCTCCCCAAACTTCTCCTCAGCTCCACAGGTGTGTTTGCAAGGCTTCACCCACCCTCCCACACACCCTCTACCAGAAGCACTGGAGCCAACCGGGTGCCGATCTTCCTTCTCTTCAGGTGGGACACCCCAGGGTCAGCTTGGCCTCCTTCTGTATGGCCGAACTTTTCACTGTGGAATTGGCCATCCACACTTCTAGACCTGTGAATTCTCATCCACCATATTGCAGCTTGGAAGGCACCGGGGGCTCGGAATCGCCACCCTCTTCAGGAACCTGCAGCCCCTGATGGGTACCATTCCTAGAGCCCCTCACCCAAGCTGAGTCCTCTGTACTTAGCTGGCTAGTCAAGTTGGTACACACGAGGCTAGCGCTAGACTGGACTCAGAAGCCACCGCCCCCTGGAAGCCAATCCTCTTATGAGGGCATGTTCTCTACTGGGTTCCAACAGCACCTGGACAAAATTTAGTGCACTGTGTTGTTCTGTGCTACGTGCCATGGACAGCAGTGAGGAGAACACAGAATCCCTGCCCTCATGAAGTTCCCCGGTGTTATTGGAGGAAACCAATAGCCACGGAGAAAATGCGTGAGGTGTGTCTCCGGTCAGGTCTGCATGCCAGAGGTTGACGCTGGCGAGGGAATGACAGAAGCAAGACTGGGCCGAGGGCAGAGTTAAACTGAGATGCAGCCACAACAGAGTCCTCAGCCAGCCCTGTGAGGAGCTCTGAGCTTGATGACTTTTCAGAGTTTTCTCCAACTGAGGCAAGAGGACTGGCCTTTCCCCCACTCCCATCCCATAGAACGTGGGCTGCTCCCAGCAAGGGTCCTCGGATTGGCCAAGGCATCTGCCTCCAGCTGAAGACAAGTGATAAGAGAGAGCTGCTCCATTGGACCATTGCAGCCCCTACTCACGGCAGCTGGGGAAGCAAGTGCCTCCGTCCAGAAAGTGCAGCCCACCACAGCATCCACTCCAGGGTACAGGATGCCTACAGAGGGGCTAGCCAATTCTAAGCTGAAGAGAAAAGAAATAAGGGATCAATAGGAGATCTTCCCATTTGTTCTGGATCTTGAAATCTACATTAGGTCTTTGTAAAGTAGACATTTCAAACATCTTCAGTTCCTTCCACCCCTCCTCATGTAAATATAACAATTATGGTTAGTGTTTCCTCGGCGTTTATCATGCGTCAGCTCCTATGCTAAGCTCTTCGCTTATATAACTTACTTAATCTTTACAGTACCCTAGGAATGAAATATGGTTATTGCCCTCATCTTATATAGACAGAAATGAGGGCTGAGAGAGGTCAAATGACCAACGTCACACGGCAAGTAAGACTGGCAAGCCTCACATAGGAGATACCTTGGGAGGCTGACGTTAAATCCTGAGGGTCCCAACCTCCAGCTTCAGCCTGCATGGAAGCAGAGGGACCACACCTGCTGGAATGGGACTTAACGGAGTAACCAATGAGAGCAGAAGACAAGGGGGCTTTCTCCTGAATCTCTACCCCGGGTGAGGCCCGCCCAAAACACGACAGATAAGATTTCTCATCTATCTTGACAAATGGGGGCTTGCAGTCAGTTTAATTTGACTTAAAGCAGAAAAAAATAATATGACATTCTTTCACCCCCAGCAAGAACGAATCCCTTTCTTCAGTGTTCCTACAGCATGGAGTCCATTTCCCTGATGATGGTTCTTCATATGACTGTCCTACCTCCCAAGGAGACCCTGATCTCTCCTAAGGGGAGAGATGGCAACTTTTTCACCATTTCTGCATCCCGTGGACCTAGCAAGGGCCCAGTACACTGGGGGGTCTTCAATAAGTGGGATCTATTGTAACCAAACTTCCTCTGTGTCAGCACAGAAGACATCACAGTGTTGTTGCTCATTTGCATTTCTATATCCCCTCCTGGTCCCCTCACCTCATGGCTCTCCAAGCACATAGAACAGTGCCAACCCCAGGGCAGGTGTTGTGTGGATGCACGTGTGGGTGCAGGCATGCATGGCCGCATGCATGTGTGGGTGCATGCATGCATGGCCGCATGCATGTGTGGGTGCATGCATGCATATGTGGACACGTGGACTGACAGATGGGGCTAGTGAGCAAGTAAGAGAATGCTTGCTGTGGCATCCCCTGCCTATTTGGGCCACTGCTATTTCCCGTTGGCTAAGCAGTGAGCTTGCCACAGGGCCAATCAAATTTAAATGCAAGGAAGTGCATGGCCAGAGGAAAATTCTGCTGTCTCTCCTTCATCCTGACAGCCATAACCTTGAGGGCTAACAGAGGCCCTCCAGACCAATTCTGCCATCAGGAAGGAAAAGCCCTGAGAAAACACTTTGCATTCAGAAAATTAACATTTACAATGCAGCCAGAGAACTAGGAAATATTTCCCCAGCCAAGCACAGGACAATGCCATTTTGGTAGGGTCTGAGGGGCACTGGTAAGCTTACTCCACCTTCCCTACCTCCTCCACATTCCAGATTCCCCTGATGTGGGACAAGGGGTCTCATTCCTGTATGTTGCTCTTGGGAGTGCACACCAATACAACCGTTAGTCAAGAGCAGTCTGGCCATATCTGGTGGCATTTTAAATGAGCATACCATTTGGTCCATGCATTCTATTCCTAAGAATTCATCCTGCAAATACAGTCACATATATGTACAAAAAACAAACAAACAAATAAAAAAACAAAACCACAAAACCCCATAAACATTGTTTATAAAAGCAAAGCATGGAAACCACTGGACTTTCCATCAAAACGGAGATAAATAAATAAGGCATATTTTGCAGCCATCACAAAGAGTGGGAGTTCTACTGCCCTGATACGGAGCAATCTCCAGGACTCAATGCTGAGTGGGGGAAAAGCAAGGTGTAGACCTGTGCACATCATTTGCCACTGTTTGTGATGGTCTTATTTAGCACAGAGGGAAGAGAAGGGACAGTACTATTTTTTAGGCCCTCCAGTGATCTAGGGTTCCTCGGTTCATAGCAGAGTTTGTGGGTGGAGAGAGCATCCCCCTACTTTTCAGCAGGTCCTTCTTTCCTAATTAAGTTCTTTGTGGTCCTGGCCTCTTTGGGATGCCGCCAAGCACCAAGGTCAGAATGGCCACCAAGATGCTCTCTGGAGATGCTCGGCAACACTGAGCCAGCCTCCCTTCTCCAGTATTCCCAGAATGAACGAGGCCAGCCTATAACCAGGCTGCTATCTCCTAGGGACTCAGTCTCAAGCTGCCTTGTCATGCCTTGGCTATGAGCTCTCTAAGACCTGGACCATGTCCTACATAGGAAGACCAGGAATGTACAGAACACACAGTAGGATGGACCTAGTATCTGGACCACCTCCCCATGTGTTGGGAATGGGCCACTAGGTGAATCTTGGGAAGGTGTAGCCCTACCTCCTCCAGAAGAGCTTCAAAGGCCTGAATTTGCTCTCGTTAGCCTCTGCAGCTGGATGGCAGCAGGTGCCCTAAGTTCAGACGATGGATGCTCCCACCAGGGATTTAGGTCTAGAGTGACTGAGAGCTAGAAGCAGGGCGGGCCAGAAGTCCTGCTGCCTGTGGTGGCCTTGCTGCCCCCGGCAGCAGAAGGGGGGCAGTGGTGGCATCTGGTATGCACACTGATGACCGCAGCGTCTTGTCACATGACCTCAGTCATCTTTCTGGCAGCCTGCTGTTCCTGCCTTTTTCTTCAGCCTCCCTAGATCCTGGGAGGGCCCGTATTCTGCTCCAGACATTCAGGGCCCAGGTCCATGGTGGGCAGTGCTGAACCCTGATAGGGGATGGGGGAGGGAGGGAAGAAGGAAATGCGATGGGGTAGATCCCTCTGTGGCATCTAGGGGGATTCAAGGCTGTTTTCCACCCAGTTCGCACCGTCCCAAGCAGCTGGGACAAATGGCTTCATCTCTCTCATTATACGTGTGTTCCTGGCACACACGTCTGCCCTAACCCTCGTCACCTTGTATTGGTTAAACGTCGGCCTCCTTCATTTGCTTGTGGGTGTTTGGAGGGCATTTCATTATTCCTCTCCCTGGGCCTTAGTTTTCCCATCTTTAAAAAGGCGATCGGATAGCATTACCTCCGAGGTTGCTTCCACTGATCATTCTATGGGTTGGTTCACGCATTCAACCAATCAGCCCTCCTGGAAGACTCTGGCTGGATTAAAAACTTGGGGAAACTTAAGGCCCAGAGAGACAAAAGACGAATCATCCAAGGTTAAACAGAACCAGAATTGCAGACATACTACTTTAGGACTCTGAATTCTATAAAAATTGATGCCCGTTCTGTAAACAGAGCCCTCTTCTCTTGCACTTAAGCATTTGTTTGCAGATCAATACCCATTAACAACTGGGGGAGATGGGCAAAGACTCTAGCAAGGGCCCCAGGTCTCCCTGAGTGTGTCCAAAATAGCGGGGAATCACCGTCCAGGGGTTCGGTAAGTCAGCAGAGGAGCCGTCACTCCCCCATCTGGTTCTCTCGGACCCCTCACAGTACCCCTCCAGGACCTCATGGTGAATCAGTCAACACAGAGGCCACCTTCAGAGGTCACTTAACTTCTCTCTAACAAAGCAGGCACAGTTGTTGACTGAATGAAAAAGTGAACCTCAATCATTTCATCTCTAAGTGAGAAGGTTACACTAGATTAAGACTCCTTGAAATTCCTTCCAGCTCTGACATCATCACCATTGCTAAGTGGCTGTGAGACTGGATTATGCAGGGTCCTCTGGCCTTATCAACTGTTTGGAACAATCCTATCTTTTACCCCAGCTAGACAATGATGCGCCCAAGGTCAGGGAGTGTGTGCAGGCCTACTTCAGTGTTTGTGGATTGTATGGTGGGGGTCTCAGCGCTGGCCCGCAGGGTCTGCCCCTTGCTCTTACCTCTAGGGCCCATCTCACACCCCTTCTGACCACAGCTGGGCCGGCCTACCCCCTGCAGGTTTTCACCCCCCTCCTGTCCCAGGGCTTCTCTGACACCGTGACATGAGTCACGTGGACAGCCTGTCCCACAAGCAGGCGTGCATGGTCCAGAGGCGCAGGGCAGTTAGGGATCCTCAGAGCAGCCCCGGGCCATGGCATGGGGGCGGCAGGGCACAAGCAGATACACTCCCCAGGAGCTTCCAGCAGACTGGAGACCAAGTCAACGATGTACCCTTGATTTGGATTTTCCTTCTCCCCCTCACTCATCCCTGAGCTCCCCTCCCAAATACACACATGCACACAAAGCCGGCCTAAGGCTCTGCCCTCAGTGGGACTCCAGGCAGAGGCACAGGCCCCTGGGGATCTGAGCCAGAGCCAAGAGAAGGCAGGAGGGCGGCAGGATGCTGCCAAGGAGGGCTTCCAGAGCGCCGAGTAGAATCTCAGGCAGGAGAGAGGGAACCTGACGTGGAGCAAGGAAGAGAAACACTAAAGCAGAAACAATCGTAGGAGGATTTCTCTCAGACAGCCGTAGAGGGGCTTTGGTTGATCCAGGGTTTCTCAATCCATGGATGTCTGTAACTGGACAATTCTTTGTTGAGGAGGGGCTGTCCGGGCACCGCAGGATCTCTGGCCTTTACCCACTAGATGCTAGCAGCACCCTCCCCGGCGAGATGACCAAAACTGTCTCCAGACATTGCCAAATATCCCCCGGTCTGGGGAGGGATGGGGGGAGCAGCGCAATTGGCCCAAATGAGAACCACTGGGTTAATCAGAGATGATTCAAGAAATACACCCCAGGGGGCAGTTTGAGGGCTAGTCACCAGGGAGAGTGGGTAAGCCTATGGACTCTGGAGTGCCATGGTTTCTTCAACAATAAAATGGGGGTGATGGTAATGGACCTAGCTCATGGGTTGGCCAGAAGGCCTTGATGAGATCATTAATATATGTCAGGACACACATGACAGAGCCTGGTACATGTAAGGGCCATGGAAGTGTGACCTCTCATTATTTGTCTGTCAAGGAGAAAGGACCCTAAGGCAAAACAGGAGTGTGAGCTTCCTTTAGGGGGAACTTGGTTTCTCCTTACTGATTCCCCAGCCTAAAGAAAATATGTAGGCAGGAGCGCCCGGGTGGCACAGTCGGTTAAGTGTCCAGCTCTTGGTTTCAGCTCAGGTTGTGATCTCAGGGTGGTGAGATCGGCCCCATGTCGGGCTCCACGCTCAGTGGGGAGTCTGCTTGGGTTTCACTCTCCTTTTCCCTCTGCCCCTCATTCTGTGTGTGCACTCGCTCTCTCTCTCTCTCAAATAAAATACATCTTTTTACAAAAGAAAACTCATAGGCAGAGTTAGCAAACACTCAGCAAAGAACAATTGGCAGGCTAGTGTGGGAGGCAGCAAGAAGCATAGGGCCGCTTCTGAAAGTCTGACTGGAGAGACAGCTACAAAGCCAGAGGTTGGGCCGCCAGAACCATAGCTTCTTGGATGTTCAGGGGCTCATGTTTTCCTGGCCAGTCCACACAGCAGCCTGCCCCCAGCCATCACTGGGGCTTATTCAGCTCAGTCTGTGTGTCTTCAGGCCCCCAAGACAAACATAGCCTGCTCTCTTTTCTGAGAGCATGGCCCCCAAAAGTAGTTACAAGGCAGGCATTCCAGACACTCACTGAGGTCTGGGAACACTGGAACATAACTGACATGTGGGGCTGGAACCACTTGCACAGTTTCTAGAAAGAAAGATGCTCCTAGATCCCCCCTGTTTCGGGGACCCCTTTCTTTCCAGATCTTCCTCCTATCCAGCCTGGAGCTGTGACTTCTCACCCTTCCCTTCCAGGTTGCCTGAAATTCAAAATCCCTGTTATTTAAAATGCAGGACAATTTATCTCCCACGAGTCTGGTCCCTCTGTCCTTCGGGGTGAGGTGAAGGGGTCAGAGGGGAGTTTGCCTTTTGTGGCGAACGGGGTTCTTAAAGGTGGCATCCCAAAGGAGCAGATCTCTCTCTCTCTCTCTCTCTCTCTCTCTCTGAGAGAAGTTCCGCCTTCCTCCTGGTCCAGGTGGCTCAAATTATAGCCTGTTATCAAAAAATAATGTAATTGTTCTCCTCATTAAAGAAACATCCTCATGTACCACTAGGAAAGAGATGGAACCTCTAAGTGGTGAAGAGCTTGCAGAAGAGCAGGGCAAGCTGATCTGGAGCTCAGGCCCCAGCCCATGGCTTACAGGTGTTTAACTGTCATTTCTGCATTGCTGCATCCTGGAGGCCGACATCCAAAGGGCTGGAGAAGGCCTGGCAGAAAGAAACATCACAGGCATCATGGAGACCCATCCTCAGCAGCCAGCCTCAGGCCCCTCTCCTCTCCCGCCACCCTCCTTCCCTATCCCCCTCCTCTGCTCAGCTCCCCCTGCACAGTTGCTACCCCCACTCGGCCTCCGGTGATTCATCCCTCCATGGCTCTGGCCTCTACAAAGCAGGATTTTATAGACTAGGAAGCCAAGTTTAAGTTGCGGCCATCCCAGAATGTCCAAGCTGCAAAGGCCCGGGAATGTGTTCAGCTGTAACCTCAGCGCTCGGAGCAGGGAATGGGAGCAGGGAGATGAGGATGACTAAGTCAAAGGCACACGGGCCCATTAAGGAAGCCGGGGTCCCTGCAGGATGCAGAGTATCCCTCTGACCCCAGCCACGCCCTCGAGTACCTGCGCAAGAGGGTGTGCGCCTGGGGCCATCCTTTATCTGTTTCTCACTTACAGGGGCCCCAGTTTACGGATCCCAAAAGGCCACAACCCACCAGCACAACAACCACCATGCGCTGGCGGCCCTATATCCTGACCCTACACACATGGCCGCCAGCCAGTATTTGTAAATTTCAGCATACAGCTTTATTAGAGGGTTGGGTCAACACGCTTTTTCTTTAATGCAATGGAATAGAATTAAACTTAAAATATCAGATATTATCACATGTCGTAAAGGTAAGTCCTGTCTCTAAACACTTTTGTTTCAGTTATGGATCTATAATCTATATTTAAGTGGGTCTGTACTGGGTCAGGTTGTACAACCCTATGAAAAAGCCGGAAAGCCGTTGCCTTATACCCATGTGACAAATCAGCCACCCAATAAAAGCTTTCAAAAATGAATATTTGCTTGGGGCGCCTGGGTGGCTCAGTTGTTAAGTATCTGCCTTCAGCTCAGGTCATGATCCCAGGGTCCCCGCTCCGCGGAAGCCTGCTTCTCCCTCTCCCACTCCCCCTGCTTGTGTTCCCTCTCTCACTGTATCTCTCTCTGTCAAATAAATAAAATCTTTAAAAAAAAAAAAAATGAATATTTGCCAACCGAAATAGACACCTTGAGCCAGGAAGAACTCTACTCAAGTGCCCTCCCCATAGCAAGAAAGGGTGGAGGCCACATTCCCACTCACACTGTACTGAGCTCGGCCGCCCCTAAAGCACTATCCACCGCATGACTTGGTTTGATTCCCACCACTAGAGGATCAGTGTTCCTGGCTGAGAAATGGGCAGATGGAAGACCTTCCCGGAAGGGTGCCAATGACGTCAGAGGCAATGAAAGCGGAGCACCCCGCACCAGCGAGTGAGTGTTCAACAACAGTAGGATGGCAGCTGGTGGGCGAGGAGGCCCAGTGGCAGGCAGAAGGAACTCCAGGGTCTTCTGGGCCCTCGCCCAGCATGCTCTCCTGCCCAGGCTCGAGTAGGACCTCTGTGCAGGAGGGTTTAAGACCGGGCTTCTGCCTCAGGAAAGCGCCTTTGGGGGTTGACCAGGAAATGTCCTGTCTTCAGAGCATGTGCCACGATGGGATGCCCTCAAAGAGAGAGGGTAGAGCCTTGGAGTAGAGTCAAAGGTGGGGACACTCAAGTGGAGACCATGCAAGAGACACCCCTCAGGGTCACTGCCTCAAACACACTCGAGGAGGGAGGTGTGGGCCTGACTCCATGCCTTTTCCTTCTCTTTTCCAAAAGGCCCTGCCTGCCTCCGGTCCACCCCTCGGGTCAACAGCTTGCATTTGAGCACCTGAGGGGATGCTCCTCTCCAAAGTGCATTACCGAGGCCTGTGGTTAATTTTTCAGTAGCTGCTTGCCTTGCTAATGCTCTGGGAAACCGGCTGGGCCTCCACCCCTGCCTAAGTGCCCAGGCCTCCCCCACCCCTGCCCTACTTGGGCAGGAAGCCCGGCGCTGCCCCGCAGCCAGGCCCACCACACCGCCATCAGCTCCCGTGTGTCCTCTGCCAAGGACTCAGACCTCTGCCAGGGGGTCTGGCAGCGTATTTTACCAGTAATTGTACCTGGTCCTTGCATGATAAGCCCAGGGAAGTGAAAAGTTGTGTCTTATTTCACCTGGAGAACCAGTCACGTTCTGAAGTAAACGCTGCTTAGGAAGACATCCCAGGTCTCCAAGGTTGATGGGAAAAGGAAAGTGGCCTTCTGGGTCTGGAGACTCTACACTGTCACCAGGGCCATCAGGATGCCCAGCCCCGGTCAGCTCTAACTCTTCCTTCTGCCACCACCACACTGGCCTCAGTGGGTCTTCACCACACTGTGCCTTGCGAGGCCCCAGGCCAGAGACCAGGCTGGAGTGTGTGGGTCTCCAAGCCCACTGGCCTGTGACCCCCCAGAAGAAAGCACCCTTGCTTTTTAGGCTGAAATCATTATAGTCTAAGTCCCTACCACCATCTACCCGAAGTGTACCTACCCCATCTCCACCACCGTTTTTCTTAGAGTGTTTCCCAGAAGACTGCCGGCAAGGGCTCCCGAATGAGGCCCTTCTTCCAGCATCTGGTCTTGCCACCA
The DNA here is from genome assembly GCF_029215605.1 of Mirounga angustirostris. Classification (NCBI taxonomy): domain Eukaryota; kingdom Metazoa; phylum Chordata; class Mammalia; order Carnivora; family Phocidae; genus Mirounga; species Mirounga angustirostris. The sequence goes on along the minus strand of NW_026991711.1, from coordinate 95,122,360 downwards.
CGTTGCCAATGACCACATGAGATGGCCATGCACCCACTTGCGCAGGCATGGCTATTTCCACAGAAACCATTGATGCCCCCACTTGAGGGGGAACAGGATCCCCGGTGGCCCACAGCACAACCAGGCCCAAGGGTCTCTGGGCAAAATGTCCCACAAAGCTTGGAGTTAACCCACGTCCAGCACTCTGGGCTCACACAACCCTCGCGCTGACCTTGCCACTCCACTCCCCTTGCCTGCGCCAACATGATTCCCTAGAATGGAAGGGTGGACCAGGGGGTGGGGGAACAGGTGCAGCTCAATCAGCGGGAACTCTGAACTGCCAGGCCAATGCTCCCCAGGCCCAGAGGGGACCTCCTTGCCCAGTGCTGAGGTCCCCTCATTTCCCACCCCAGGACAATGACCAGCTAATAGAACATCCATTCTCTGCAGCAAGAAAGCCACCCAGATTGTGGTCTGGCCTGGACACTGGCTGACTTAAGAAAAGAGCAATGAGTACCCACCTTAAAGGCACGCTTTCCATCTTTCGTGAGAACAGTTGCAAAGCACCTGCCAAGGGCCAGGCGCTGGGTCTGGGAATGGAGGGATGGCCTGGGGCTCACAGGTTAAGTGGGTCTAGGCCCCACTGCAGGGGTGTGGAGGCTCCAAGTGGCCCGATGCCCCCCCCACACACACACACAGTGGGGCATGTAGTTACGGGGGCAGTCGGGCACAGCATGGGAGCTGGACGTAGTGGGCAAAGGGCGTAGAGTCAGCATTGGGCAGCCTCAGGCTGCATTCTGGTTCTCCTCCCACCAGCTGTGTGATAGGGAAATTCACCACACTACCCAAACCTCGCTGTCCTTTCCTATGGAATGAGGACATGGACCCAAACCAGACCATCTGTGCCTGCAATCTACCTCTCTGGTGTCCCCTCAGTATCCCTGGTGTCTTCCTGCCCAGTGGGGCCTAGGCACGGGGGGCAGCCGATCCACAGTTGCTGGTCTCCTGCCTAAGCCTGCTGAGAAGGGACCGTGCGGAGCAGAGGGAAAGTGGTGGGGCTCCCCCTGTGAAGTCCTCAGAGGCCTTAGGCAAAGTCAGAAGTGACAGGGGCACCCCATCCCCCACCAGCCCCCATCCCGGGGCACCCAGCCTAAGGCTGGCTGCATTTGCATCTTGTTTGCATAAATTTGCATAAGCACTGTATATGTGTATCTTGTAGCCAATTATTTCATTCAGGCATCACTGCATTCCAGGAAAGGGCACCAGGAGAGATGTGGCCCTGTGGGCGTCAGTGTCAAAAGGGCACTCAGAGCCCCTGCCCCATCACCCCCGAGCCCTGGGCCTGCACCTGCTGACCCTGAACCCTTCTCAGGAGCTACTGTCTCCTGTCTTGGGCTGCGACCACCAGAAATTCCAGTTTCCTGGGGAAGGCAGAGTCTTGACACGGCCAATCTTCTCCTACTCTTCAGTGGCCTTAATTTAACCAAAGGAGAATCTTACAGATGTGGAGGGGACTTTCGGGATGTCTAACACAGGGACGGTCAACCTGATCCCACCTATAGATAGGTAAGAGGGACCCTGATCTAGATAAAGGATGGGACACCCACCCACCCTTGATCTAGGCCCTCAGCCCACAAAGGCATCTGCAGAGACCTCAGGCTCCTCAGAGCATTTGCGACCACTGCATTTTACCTCTGGGGGAATGGAGGTCTGAGGAGGGGAAGGCTCTTGGCCAAAGTCATGGCAGATGCGGCAGAGCTGGAACCCCAGAACCCAGGGAAGCTGACCTCCTCATGCACCCAGCAAAAGTGGAGAGCATGCCCAGGAGACTGCAGGCCTCACAGGACAACTTCCAGAATCAAAGCAGCCAGATGGGCCTGGAGCGGAAGTGGGGAGACAGGGGTCCCATCCTCCCTTCCACCCTGGGGGAATGAGGGTTTCTGGAACTTCAGGAAAGACTGTGATCCTGAATAGGAGAGTGGAGGGGAGACAGGACCTTGCTGCCACCAAATCAGGCCCTCGAGCCCCGGCCAGCCTAAGGGACAGAGTGCACCTAGGGTCCTAAGACTCTCTTTTCACCCTGCCTTCCACCCTGCTTCTGGATAAGGGGTAGGTAGGGCCTGTAGTCTGCAGTCCAACCCTTGGCCTAGGCCCAGGGGATTGATTGTGGCAGAGGACAAGAAGCCAAGGTTATCTAGGTGAGGGGAGGTAGGGACTTAACATGAGTACCATCTGTACTTAGCTTACTGCTCCCACCTCATCATCCCCATTTCACAGATGTGTTGAGCTGGCAGGAGTGGGAAGCCTAGCAAGGGGAGATTTGATGGTCAGCTCCAAGGTGGAGCATGGCCAAGTCTCCTGATTCCCAGACTAGGGTACCATGGCACCCGCTGACCTCTGGGACAGGAGACAGGGGAGGGGTGGTGAGCATTCATTGCCTACTGGTTCCTCACCATGGGGTCAGAGGAGAAAGAGTTCCCTGAGCACTTCTCAGAGGAGGAGAAGATCTAGATCAGGACACAGGACAAAGGAAGAAGACTTTTCCAAGGGGGAAGAAGGGGCCTGCCAGGAAGTATATTTCTTATGGATCAGGCTTTTTCAGTGGTCTGTCTTCTTCTCCCTGAACACACTTGCTTTTTCTCTCTGATTGGCTGGCAATGTTTTACTGAACACCTACGAAGGACCAGGCACTTTCCTGGCAATTTCTCACACCACCTGAGGAGGTGTATTCTCTCAGATTACAGCTGAGGGGATCAAGGTTCTGTGGGGAGACCACATTTGAATCCAGGTCAGCGTGTTTCTTTACCCTACAGACGCCTCCAGAGACCAAGCCTGGGCCCCTCCTCCTCCTAGGAGACCCCGTGCCCGGCTGACTGTAGTTCCTGGCCCTTGGCACAGATCGCAGCTCTTGGACCATTATCCACCTGATCCTTTCCTGCCAGGGCCCAGCAAACATTTGAAGGTGGCTCTGAGGATGATGACACACTCAATGTGCACGCCAGCAAAACCAGCACCACGCCAGAGAGACACACGCAGGCTCTTGGCAGCCTACCTGGCACTCCACAGACCTGCTCCAGGCTGTGCAAATCTCAGGGGGACAGGGTCGTGGAGCCGCCGCCCCTGCGGAGGCTGGGCACAGCTGATGGAAACTCACCTAGGCATGGCAGGCACGGTGAGGAGTGTTGGGGACAGAACCCCGCTCCGTGGCTCATGTCCCCTCGGGTCGCACCACACGGACAGCCCCTGTTCCGCCCCCGCACCACGCTGGCCCCAGGCCTGGGCACTAACGGGGGTCAACAAAGGTGTGCCGGCCACTGCCCACAGGAGCCTTCCACTTAGTGAGGCAAAGGTAGCAGAAAGATCAGGGAGTCAGGCCTCTGTCATTTCCTCAGTGTGGGAGGCCAAGCAGGTCACTTTCCCCATCTGCGGAAGGGAGCCAATCCCATTCACCTGGCAAGCGCATAAGTGAGGCTTGTGTGGGGTGATTTACACATGGCACAGTGCTGGCCTCCAGGTGGGACTTCAACAAATGTCATTTGCCTTCCCTCACCTTTCCTGGAGAACCAAGACGCACGAAACAGAGGGAGCAGGTTGAAACACGGGGGCGGGGAGCGGGGGGAGGGCTTATCTCCCTTGCTGACCACAGTGTGTTTGTAGATGAGCCTGAGGTCAGTGACCCCACCTCTGCCCTGCACAGCTGTGACTCTCTGAGTCCCAGTCCGGGAGCTGACTCTCTCCTCCGCCCACCCCTGCACTCAGTGAGCTGAGCGCATACCACCCAGCGAAGGAGCAGCCCGCGCAGAGATGGCGGCCGAGGCCTCTGGTGAGCAGGATCCCTCCACCCCAGGCTGTGGGGAGTCCCCTGGCATGAAGGACAGTACCTTGCACCCCCCATCAGGTGAGACAGACGTGCGGAGGGACGGAGAGGAAGCAGGGAGGGGCATGGTGTGAGCACCTTTTCATGATCTCCCCCAACGTGACCCCAAGCCGGTGGGATTTTCTTTCCTCAGTGATGCCTCGCTGCCCTGCAAGCGCACATCCTTCTCCCTAGCCCTCCATCCTCTTCTCAAAACTCCAGCGGAGGCGTGCCATGACCCTGCTCTTGCCATGAAAGGGTGATGGCCGCCGAGTGGGGAGAGAGGACTGGCCATGGCAGCACCCAGGAGTTTTCCTATTTAGTTTGCTTACATAACTGGCTTTTTCCAAAAGCAACTTAAAACGATAGCTTAGAGTGAAAAGTTTAACGCCAAGGCTTATTGTAAGCTTGATACCAAAAAAATCATGGACTAGGGAAAAATAAAGTAGAACTTAAATACATTCAATAAGGATCATATAGTCAGGACTATGAGCCTGAGTATCCTAGTTACCATGGTAAAAAGAGAAATAAGATCAGTTACTGGAAAGGAGTAAGTGTACCAACCTTACATTTTTCTTCTTGGAGCTTTGTGGTTTTTTTGTTTGTTTGTTTTTATTTGTTTGTTTGTTTGTTTTAAATTTTATTTATTTGACAGAGAGAGATACAGCGAGAGAGGGAACCCAAGCAGGGGGAGTGGGAGAGGGAACCCAAGCAGGGGGAGTGGGAGAGGGAGAAGCAGGCTTCCCGCGGAGCAGGGAGCCCGATGCGGGGCTCGATCCCAGGACCCTGGGATCACGACCTGAGCCGAAGGCAGACACTTAACGACTGAGCCACCCAGGCGCCCCTTCTTGGAGCTTTGTATAATGGGCATTGAGTGTTGTGAAGGACAGAGTCATTTAGTCCCTATTTATAAAAATTCAGGAGATTAAGTCAGGCCGTTTGGCTGGTAAGAACCTCTGAGAAAGCCAAGGGGACAGTATTAAAGTGCCAGCCGGTGAGGCTGGGTGTAGCCTGAGACAGGCTCCCGGTCATCAGCTGTGGCCCAGGTGCTCAAGGGGTTGCTGGTCTCATGTGTGCCATAGACCAGGGTTTCTCAAACTTGAACGTGCACATTATCTCTGGTGGATCTTGTTAAAATGTACTTCGGATTCAGGACATCTGGGGCGGGGCCGAGACTCTGTTAACTCTAAACCCTCCCTGAGGCCATCACGCGCACCAGCTTTGGAGCAAGGGACTAAAACCCAGACTTCTTTAGTTGCGTGCCTTTGCAAACTCCCCCAACTTAAAGGCAAAGTAATGCTACCATAGACCGACAAGGAGGACCCACTTCTGGGCTCATTGAATGCTCCCTGGAGGTACTGGGCCAGCCTCCTACATTCTCACTGGCCACCAGTGGTCTAGTCACAAGCCAAGACACTTGACGATACACAGAGAGTTAAGTACCTACTATGTGCTAGTGAGCTCCCTTAGAGGAGTGGTTGCTCCTACCCACCCGATCCCCAGTCCATTATCCACACTCCCCTTTTAGCACTTGCCTTTAGAACCTTCTCCACACTCTTGGGCTGGCCACAGTTAAATCTCCCGTGGATGCACAGTTCATTCCACTGAGCTCAGAGACATTTTCCTCTCGGGAGGGCTCATGTTTCAACAGTAGACTGGAAGAAGGGCAATCTTATGCCAGAGTACTAAGCTCCGGGGTACTGAGGTGGGGGTCCCAGTGCCCTGGAAGCCAGCCTTATCATGCTATACAATACTGGTTCGAAATGAGGTGCCAAGTGGAGACAAGACTTTGTAAACTTCAGTCCCAGGCCCCAAGCACACTGTTGCCAGCTTGCTTCTGCATTCGGTGCCTCTTCCTCACAGACTATTCCTACCGTCGGCCGCTACCTCAGCTCTGGGTGGTTCCCACATGCTTTTACCCATTGGGTCACCTCAGTGGCCGAGAAATTCCTCCATTTGCCCAGATCACCGTCAGGATCGCCCACCCGAATTGCAGCCTCCTTCCCTCCCTCCTGAGAGAGAGCAGCTCCTTGCGCCCCGAGGCTTGAGCACCCTCCGTGGGGCTGACGCTCCAGCCCAACAGCACTAGATCGGCGGCGGGGGGGGGGGGGGCGGGGGGGCGGGGGGGTAGGCAGGCTGGCTCCCAACCATCAGAGTACGCTGGGCACATGGCTCCTCGTGGCCATCTCCTCACAGTCAATTAGGGTATTTATTTTGTGAAATGGATGTGCTCTGTCCTAGCCTATAAATGCTCGATCAATCCAAGAAGCTGAGAGTGCATAACGTTCTTCTCCTCTCTGGCCCAAGAAGGAGGTGAACCTAGATTCTCTTCCTGGACACTCGTAGTCAAAGGGGCTAGCCTTGTCTTCAGAGAAAAGGGCAATCTCAGGAGGCTGACACCAGGGGCTTCATAAAGAGAATATTCGGCAACTCTAGGCCCAGACATCCAGCAGTGCGTGTACTGGGCACTTCTTCTGTCCCAGCACCAGGCTAGCTCTGGGGCAGGCAAGCGAGGACAGCAGAGGGGCTCAAGAGCCAATGGGGGAAGCTTCCTAGAGATGCTGAAGGAGGTGAAGAAGGGTAAGTATGGGGGTACATTCACTCAACTATGTGCCAGGCACTGCGAATACAGAAGTGAATGAGGCAGAGCTAACTTCCTGCCCTGGGGGAGCTCACATTTCTGTGGGAGCAGGCAGTTGATACACAACAAACGGGAGAAGTGTGTCTTATGGCATGTTAGGAGAGAAACGCTTTTAAAAAACAGAAAAGAAACAGGACATGGTACCTGGATGAGGGATGAGGGATGATGGGGTGGGTCTCACGGAGATGATGATATTTCAGCAAGGACCCGAAGGAGGAAGGGGGGGCACAGGGACGCCCAGGGGCCAGGCAGAGGGAACGACAAGGGCTGTGGCCTGTCTGGGGACCCTGCCTAATCTATCGGAGGGAAAGAGAGGAGGCCACCAGGGAAGGATGGGGCGGGGGGTGGAGCAGAGAAGTAACACGATCTACCAAACATCTCGAAAGGATGGTTCTGACTGCTCTGCCCTTGGCCTGATCAGACATGAGGCTGGCACAGAGGAGGTGCTCAGCCATTCAACGCACTGTCCTCCCTGCTAGATCAGGACAGACCTCTTCCCAAAGTGGGGCCCTCCAAGGATTCAGGAAACATTTCCTGAACCCTCACCCACACCAGACCCCTTGTCAGTTAAGCTTCTCCCAATCCTGGGGGGAAACAGACGAGCAAAGCGCCAAGGCCAACGGAGTAGTTGGTGCTCTGTCCACTTAAGTTCTTGGCCTTCAGTGGGGCATTCACCGACCTCCCCCCTCCCTGTCTCCTTCAGGTCCCTGGATGTTCTCTTGTAGAAGTTCATGCTTCCCTTAGGACGTTCCTCCCTCTATAGTCCTCGGCCAGGCCAGCCTTCATCTCTCTCCAACTCATGGGGAGCCCCACAAAGAGGCCCACCAGGTCTCTTTGGAAGGATGCTGGATGGGTCCAAGGGTCCTTCCAAGAAGGCTGGAAGAGCTCTGAGTGCCTCCATTTCCCAAGCTCAGTCTCCTTGTGCTGCTCGCTAGTATTGTAGGAAGGATGCTCAGAGATCGCCATCAGCCAGAGATATTTAAAGAGCACCCAGTGTGTGGCCGGGGGGGGGGGGGGGGCACCAAAGGGGGCTAGGAACTGGTTCTTGTCTTCCTAAAGTTTACAACCCACTGAGGCAGCAACCCACCATCCAAGGGCAGCGACCAGGCGTTGCGCACCTGGGTCCCTGGCACACGGAAGAACGTTGTGTGGTACGGCAGGATTCCCTGAGCCGGGAGCTCAGAGAGGGTGTTGTCCTGGGGCAGCATGGAGCAAAAAGAGGCAGGAGAGGATCTGGGCCTTGGGGCCTGGCGGCAGAGAGCTGGGGACAGAGGGTGTTCTAGGCAGGAGGAAACCTGTGGAAGTGAGCAAGCGCAGGTGCTCAAGGGCAGATCTCAGGGTGGCGGGGGTGGGAGTGAGGAGAAGAGGCGCTTCACAGCAGCATTCCCACCACCATGGGGAAGGTCGGAACTCTGCCTCCTCACCCCCTACTGTGCTCTTTGGGGTCCATTTGTAGGGCCCAGTCCCCTGAGTCTGGCCTCAGGGCTCAGATAACCCCTCCCTAGGGCTTATCTCCCCTGCCCATTAGGGCTCCCTGGAATAATCTAAAGCTCCTCATCAGGGGCTGGTGGAATATGCCCCCCAGGCATTTCCTAGATGGAGTCCCAAGGGTCTACCCCAATCAGTCTCCCAGGAGATGAGGGACCTTAATGCCAAGGGTGGCCCACTTAACCAGAGCCCCCACCTCCTCACCTGTAAAGGGAGGGGAATAAGTCAGCAGCACCTGCTGTGAGGTTATAGGTGAGAAAGGGCTTCAGATGGGTGCATACACCTCTAGAAAGACACCCCCAGCATATTCTCACTTTAGAGCCTCCTCCCTGCTGTGCTGTGACCCCACCCACATGGGGCAAGGGAGGGCAGCAGGCAGTGTTGGGGGCCACCCTTCTCAGGGGCAGGGGAGTGTGTGGGGGCCTCAGAAGTCTAGACAGGAAGGCAAATTGTCCCCAGCAGCTCCTCCCAAGCGCCCCCCACCAGCTCCCAGGCCTTGAAACCTGAGGATATGGGAAAGGATCAAAGGTCTACCCTATGCGTGGACAAGGGACAGAAAAGTACCAGGACCACAGTGCCTTGGAGGCTGCCTTGTTGAGAAGGGGCCTCAGTTGCCTGCTGCTTCAGCGGCAGGAAGGAATCAGTATCCAGTCCGACACCTCGGCCTCTTACCCTGTGTGCAAACCTGACCGACCGTCACCCTCGGTTACAAAATGGCAGTGGATCTGAGGCGTCCCTCTGATTAAGGAAGTCGCCCTGGCCTCCACGCCCTCACTGTCCTGGCTAAGTGGCGGCCCGGAGTTCTGCACACTTTAGCCCCGGCAGGGAGGAGGGGACGCAGATCAGGAAGTGGGCGGGCTGGCTCTGAACGTCGGGCCGGGGGCGGAGGGTCGGCGGTCGGCGGTCGGCGGGGCTGCAGCGCTAGGCGGGGATGGGCGACCCTGCAGCTCCCCGATTGTGGTCCCGGGGGAGGTGGCCGAGGCGGATAAGCAGCGGCGAGCTGGCGGGCGGCCACCTCCGCCTCAGGTCTGTCCCCGCGGGCGGGCGGGGCGCGGGGAGAGGAGGAGCCTCGGGGCCGGGCCACCGCCTCCAACGCGGACCTTCAGCCGCCGCCGCGGCTCCGAGCGGCGAGCCGGATTGGTGAGTGACCCCTCCGCCGCGTCCCCGCGGGGCTGTGGGCTGCGCCCCGCCCGGGACCCCCACCGGGACCCCCGGCGGCTACCCCGCTGCGCCCCGCGCCGCCGCCGATCTGAGGCCCGGCGCCGCCACGCGTCTGCAGGCGACCCGGGCCGCGGGGACCGAGCCACGTGCGCCCAGCGGCAGAGAACCCGGATCCCCGGTCCCCCACTCTGCGCGCCTGCCTTCCCCGGGGACGCCGGCCGCGTGCGCGGGGCGGGGAGGCAGGGCCGGGGGCGCCCCGCGCGGGGCGGGACTAGGGAGAGCGGGCGTCCCGACCCAGGCTGCAGCCTTGCGGAGCCGCCGAGGGCACGGGTCCCGGGTCCCCGAGGCTCCGGCCGGCCGGTCTGCGGGGAGGGCGGGACCTTACCGTCAGGCCTCTGAGCCGTTTCGCCGCCCCAACAGAGCCGGCGACAAGGGCGGGGGCGCCCGACCTTGAACTGGAAGAGGCCAGGCTGACCATTGCCCGCCCCTGCCCTCCGAGCTCTGACCATTTCCCCGAAAACCCTCCTGACCATTTCCCCGAAATCTGGGGGCAAGGTTGCCCACAGGGGTGTGGTTGGAACTTTGGGCACTCCGTAGATGAAGGGGAAGGTACTGAGCTAATGTCGTTTTGGGGGCCAAGAGGCCGAAACCAGGGAGAAAATGCGGGCAAGTCCTGCTGGAGCCCTGGCAGAGGGCACCGAAAGGCCTGTCAGGTGTCCAGGGCCACGTCTGAAACAGGCTCCAGAAGTGGGGTTCTGGAAATAGCCCCAGGGAAGTATTTCTGTCCATCGGAGTGCAGTGATGATATAACTAATAGCAGACATTTATTGTGCATTTATCTGCCAGGCAGCTTGCTTTGCACACTGTCCCAGTTAATCCTCAGGGCAAGAAGGCACCCCTATCATCTCGTTACAGATGGGGAAACTGAGCCTCAGAAAGCATGGGTATTTGGCAAAGATACACAGGTAGCAAGTTGCCGAAAGAGGGATTTGTACCCAGATTTATCCGACTTGGCAGCCCAGGGGAACCTGCTAGTGGGACAGACAGGGCATGTTCTCAGAAGTGGCAGCCCAGCAAAGGCAGTGCTGGGGTCCAGGATATGCACAAGACCAAAGGGTCTCACCTGGGTGTGTCCCTTCAGTCACCTGCATGGTTTGTTAAAAATACAGATGCCTAGGTCCTCCCCACGGCTGACTGAATCTGAGTCAGCATGAACCCCCCCCTGCACCCAGCCGGGAGCACCTGGAGGACTGTCTTACTCATCTCTGTACCTGTCGCTATCCCTCCTGGCCGTCAGGGATCGGGGGGAGGGGTGGTGGGAGGGCCGCTTGGAGCAGGTGCTTGATCATCGTCTGATGGATAAATGGCCTTAGTGGGGCAAGGGGCATCACTGGGGTACAAAGGTTCCCTGAAGGAGGCCTTGAATGATGGGCAGGTGGGCTCAGCCAGGCAACCTAGGAGTTGGCATGGGGTGACGCTGGCCTCAGAGCCGGCAGGGAGCTCAGCCCAGGCCACCCGTTCACTAGAGGGCGGGACAGCCAGTCCCAAGCCCGCTGACTTCCCCGGGACCTGTGGGCACTCTAGGACCACAGGTGTGCCCTCTCCAGCCTAGAGATGCCAAACAGGTAAATTGCTCTCCAGTTCATATTTCCTGTCCTTGCCTCGTGGCCCTTCCCTCCTTGCGCTTATCAGAGTATTGGGCAGGGCTCCAGGTAATTAAAAAGTGAAAGTCAATGACCATAGTGCAAAGCTGCGCCCCTGTGCAGTGGAGCTGCCTGACAGTAGGTGAGAGCCGCTGGCTTCACAGTCCCCTGGAACCGAGCTGGAAGCTCAGCTCTTTCCCATGTGACCTTGGCCAAGTCCTCAACTCTCTGCACTCGCTTCTTCATCTGTAAAACCTCGCTGAGGACACTGCACCTGATATCTCTATGTAACAGCGACAGTAATACCTGCCTGGGGGATTAGTTGTGTGAAGTGCTGAGTTTTAGGAGTGCAATAAATTAAATCTCAGAGCCCTCCCACTTCCCCCCGGGATTTGAGCGTTAATCGGCTGGGGACCTTCGAGGCTCATTGCTCTTCTAGTCCAAGCCCCTCAGTTCCCTAGAGAAGGTGGCTAAGGCCCAGAGAGTGGCTTCTTCTCTGTTGCAGAGCTGGCCACGGGCCCAGGCCTCCAGGCTCCCAGCTTGTTGTCCTGGCCAGTGCCTTCCAGACTGGGAGAAAAGTCTGTGCTCCTGCTTCATTCCCTGGCCAGCTTGCAAAAGAACACCTCAGTGGCCGGGGTGATTTTCAGGCACGTTGGGAAGGGCCAGGGAAGCAGGCGATGCAGTGATGTGCAGGCTCCCTATGGCTGGATCTATCCCTTCCCGCCCACCCCCCGCCCCCACCAGTATAGTGGCCATGACTTCCTTGGCGGGGCGGGCCAAGCTGCATCAATGAGCCTGCCATGAAATTGCTTTTTATTACCTGGACCGAGAATGGTCCTCTGGATTTAAAACAAGGAAGCTTGCCTTTTTAAGCAGTTATTAAGACCTAAGGTCAAGCTGGCTCTTTTCATCCCTCCTGGGGGCTGGAGGGGTGTGTGCCTCTTTTTTCCACTCATATTCTGTCCTTGCCAGCCCCGCCCCAATCCAGGAGGCTGTGGGGGTTACGGAACTTGGAGAGGGGAGGAAAGGAGGGGTGGGGATGGGCCACTCTAGGTGGTTTTCAAACATTCGACTACAGAATTCTCACCTCCTCTGGCTGCCCTCTGCAGCCGCCCAGCCTGCCCAGACCTCTGCACATCCGCCCTTCACGTCCTTGGCATGCCACGGGCACCTCTTGGATCACACCTGAAATGACAGTCATCATCCCTGAACGTTCAGTTCCCCACATGCCAGGCCCCGGGCCGAGCGTGTTATATCTGTGCGCACATTTGAACCTTCAACTCTCTTAGGAGGTAGATAATATTGTACTCCCAACCATATAACTTTCTCGAGGAAACACGAGGCTTCAATCCATTCATCCCATTGAGCTTGGGGCTCCTAACCACTAACTATACATGCTTGTCCAAATTCTGCCTCATTTATTCATTCAACAAGCATTTCCTGAGAACCAGCTGGGTGCCAGGCACTCAAGACGGAGTCCCGCTTCTGGTGGGATGAGTATCCATTGTCATTTTCAACCCTGCAAAACACCCGCAGCCTCCACTTATTTCTGCATAGAAGTGAAGGGATTCAGCAGCACTGAGGCCCAGGGCCCACGGCTAATGGGATTCAGAGCCGGCTCAGGCTGAGTGGGCTGTCGGGGTGGGATCGGGGACTGCTCATCACTTCATCCCAGGGCAGAAGGTTTCCCTCCCCCTCAGGTGCGGAATGAGGTCCCTGGAGAGTTACTTACACAGCTCTTCACAATCAGCAACTGGCAGAACGTGCAACAGGTGGATGCTAACCGTCCTTCGATCAGGCAGTAACTTCTTCCTACCTCTCTCTCTCCCGCATCTTGGGAGCTAGGTGGGATGTAAGCCAACACATTCTTAAACCTTCCAGAGCTATCGGATTAGGAGATTAAACTGTAAAGGATACAGGCCCAAGATGATAAACTCAATCCCAGGGAAATGTAAAGGCATTTGGGGACTGGTGAATGGGGCGGTCTCCGTTCCCCGGGGGGACAGCAGGTCTCCCAAAGCTGGGGTGCGGGGTTCTGTGCTGGATGACCCTTGACTGTAATGTGTGTTTGTGGTACGGCCGTCAGGCTGTGGGGAGGGTGGGCTCGGGAGGTGCCAGCATGCCCAGCAGTCGGGGTGAGGGTCTCTCTGAAGGTGAATCATTCAGGGCATACAGCGGGAGGGTGTTGGCTGTGACATGGGTCCTACGGGTGCAGTCTGCGCCAAGATAGGGTGACCTGCCGCATCGCTAGGGTGGCCTTTGCGAGGGGCCTTTGCTGGGGCTGCGTGACCAGCCAGGCCTGTACATGGGCCACGGTGGGGCAGGGTGGGGGAGCCAGTCCCCACTGTCCAGTGAATCAGCCCCGACGAGAGGTGGGGCAAGGCCCCCTGTGGTTGATCCGCGCAGATGGCTTCAGGCTGGCCAGAAAGAAGGTGGTGCCCGGAACTGGAAGGGAAGGAAGGAACTGGAAGGGAAGGAAGCGAGCCTGTGCTGGGCGGGGCAGCCAAGGATTGTGTTGGGGGTTGGGGACTTCTATCCAGGAAAGCCCTGCCCTCCAGGTGTTCCTGGCTTGGAGGGCTGACAATGATCTGTTGTGTGTTGCCTGTTGGGCCTGTCTGTCCTCCTGTAACCTTTGCTACAGTTCTTCTGGAATGTTCTGGTCTAGCATGGCTGTGTCCGACGAAGGGAGAGGGGGAGCTCAGGGCACAGCTGAGGGCTCGCCGAAAACCCCAGGACATGGGGGTCACAGCCGACCTGGACATGGGCGTGCCCCCGTCCACTCACACCTGGAGGGATCACTTTGATAAGAAAGGGTGAGGTCCTGGGACGCCTGGGTGGCTCAGTCGGTTGAGCGTCTGCCTTCGGCTCAGGTCGTGATCCCAGGGTCCTGGGATGGAGCCCCGCGTCGGGCCCCCTCCTCGGCGGGGAGCCTGCTTCTCCCTCTCCCTCTGTCTGCCACTCCCCCTGCTTGTGCGCTCTCTCTCTGACAAATGAATAAATAAAATCTTTAAAAAAGAAAGAAAGAGTGAAGTCCTGACAGTACAGCTTCTCCAAGGGCATGGGAGACCCCCCAGAAGCCATGATGAGGACAGAGAATGCCGAGCCTGTCCCAGTTACTGAATCAGGGGCGCTGGGGCTCCCTGAAACCTGCAGCCTAAGCTCGCCCAGGATCCTGTGTTCGCTACTGTTTGAGAGCACTACCTGAGCCCTCATGGGCCTCACAGGCACCTACGGGCCTCCCAGTGAGCAGCATACCATGAGCCGGGCTCTGAGGATGCATAGGGCTACAGGGCACCAGGTCCCTGCCCTTGGGGAGCCTACAGTCTCGTCGGGAAGCTGAGTGACCGTACAAAGTACCAGCAGGCAGTAGAGGAAGAAGATTCCAGGAGAGCAGTGGTCCAGTGAGTGGTCCACAGCAAAGCACAGGCAACGTGTGAACCCAAGCAGTCCGAAGATGGGGTTCGGGGGGCTTTCACGTTCACTGTTTAACTGGATCATCAGAGCAGAGAAGGAAAGGCATCTGAGCAAGGTCACACCCGGCTGTGCACACTCGGGGGATTCAAGACTACCCCTGGCCGCAGGAGGTCTCTTTCTGGCCCAAGAGACAGGACATGGACGGGCTCGGCGGTCAGACGACCGTGCACGCCCTGTTCTGCTGCTTGTAATAACAGAGTGAACCCGCCCAGAGCCCGGTGGTGTGTATTCTGGTTCTCAAAATGAACAGGTTACTCAAAACTACCATTTTCCAAGATCACCAGTTTTCAAACAAGTTGAAAGCAGTTGAATATACTTATCCTAAGACTGGACATGGTATAATTAACTTCGATGATAAAAAAAGCCTCCAAGCCTCTGGGCTCCCTTTGGGCTGCCAGGGTGGCCTCCAGGGTCCCTAGAAAAAGTGTCGGCAGCAGGCAGGCACACGCCCATCCAGGCTTCGCCCTTGTGACAGCGCTGTCTTCTGTCTGCGGGTCCTTCTGTCTGTCCTTCTCCCCACTGTGGGCACCGACCAGCAAATACAGACGACCATGGAGCCTTTGTTGGCACAGAAACGCTGAGAAAATGATCACGAGGCCGATGACAGCCACGGCAATTGCAATAAATCACCCCCACAGCGATTGATAAATTGCCACTTTCTGCAGCCATTATGTTTGGCTTTGTAACCCGAAGAGTAAACGCACCTCCCTCTCTCTCTCTCTCACACACACACAAACACACACGTGGGCAGGCAGCCTCCACCCCGCCCTGGATGACATTTATTCACTTTATGCATCCTGGGTTTTGCTGTTCCTGAGGCAGGACACTTGAGTCGGAGCCACTCATTATCACTGGTGAGGTTTCCTCCCCGAACAGGAAGTACCCGCCGGCGCAGCTCTCTCGTAGTGCACTCCGTAACCGAGCCTCAGTCACCACTCCCGGTCCAGGAGCCCGTGCCTGTGGCCGGGAGCTGGAGTGTAGGCTGCGCGGGCAGTAGCCTGGCGGGTCCCTCCCCTCGGAGGGGCAGCCTGAGCCCCGACTTCAAAGACAAAGTCGGGGTGCCCATTCATCAGAGGGAGACCTGAGCAAGAAGCGGTGGCCAGGATCACGGTGGGCTTGTCAAGGGACTCAGGCTTCAGACGCTGGCGTGGGCCAGATGTCACAGCAGCCTGCCGTCGGTAAGTCTGGGGAGGGCACAGATCCACGGCGGCACGGGTGGCACGTGCGCCTCTCCCACCAGCGCCGCCAACCCCTGGCCAGCTTCCGTGTGCCCCAGCATCTCGGGGAGTCCGAAGTATTAGAGCTTCGCGGCCTCTGTGCAGGCACCCCTAATTTGTAACTGGCCACAAAGAGCGCAGTGAAATGGAGTTCTTGCCAAAGTAAAGTGGGAAATATGATCATCTGTACATTAAGTCGGGAACCTTTTGCAAAGTAAAGCGTTCGAGGATTTATCGCACATGGGGCCTTTGGTTAGTGGGAGCAATGGCTTTGTGGGTTCTGGTGTATTAAAAAAAAAAGATGTTAATGTTTACAATGCAGGCCTGTGGAAGGCTGGCCCATTGGGAATTGTAAATTTTACTTATTGGGAACCATTTCTGGGTTGGTTTAGCACAGACCTGCTGCTGTAAGTAATTGAACCGGATTTTTCTAGAATGATTAAGAAATCTAGATGTTTGTAAAGAGCCCTATAAATTATTCATTCACTTCTATTTTGCAAAGCGGTGTAGTGACAGACCTCCCTCTTCTGTCACGCTAAACTTGCACGTATGTGTACTTGCGTGTGGATCGGCTTGTGTGTGTGTGTTTGTGTGTGTGTGTGTGCCCGAGCTTTGCGTGCTCTCTCGCAAAGGAATTCTCAGCCTTTCTTTTAAAAATATAATGATTTTTTTATGATGTCTAAATAACGATTCCAGGCAGTATTACAAGAAATATAACAGTAAAATGTTTGTAAGAGTCCATCAGAAAGGAAAAATGCCCACAGAGAAAATAGAAATGCACCAATTAAGATGTGTGTGGCTGTAAACCAGCTTTTAAACCCTGATTTGAGATTGGCATCCTCTGTCCTGTCCCTCCTCAGGTCAGCCGTGAGGGATCGGAGGGCCGGGTGCGCAGACTCAAGTGGAGCCTTCCTCTGCCCCCTAGACCCTCAGCCAGAGAGAGAGGGCGGCCCTGGATTTGCAGAAATAGCTGAGAATAAGAGGCTGGAAAGTCTGAGTCTGGGCGGCTCAGCAGGGCAGAGGGAAAGCTGGGCAGAAGAGAGCAGACCACCCCAGAGCCGCATGTGACCAGGTGACCAGCTATTACTCATTCCCACAGCAACGAGCTGCCCGCCCTCACCACCCTGGAGGCAGCTGGAATGCTGGAACCGGATGGGACTAGGGCCAGAGCCAACCTTGGGACCTTGTGGAAGTCCTAACTGGACCTCAGTTTTCTCATCTGTAAAATGGAAGGAACGATAGCCTTCCACAGGCCACACCCCGAGTGTGCAAGTCCAAGGTCAGGATCTCCATAGTGTGAGTCTGGCCACGCCTCCCTGTGACTGCTTTTCCATGATTGCGGATGTGCCACCTGTCAGGCCCTGGCTAGGTGCTGGCATGTGACTGCCCAGCTGCCCCTGTAAGAGGGCAGACCTCACAGCCCCGGGGAGGCCCGGAATTTCTACATGATGGGGCTTTCGGGGCAGTCATGTGGAGAGAAGGGGGAACTAGGGGAGTTCTCTTAAGCTGCTTCTCTTTGCATAGCAAGTAGCCTGCTTTTTACTTGGATTGTTTCTTTCAGATTCACACAACGGGAAAGGTTTTACAGAAGCTGTTATTCCTTTGACCTGCCTGGGAAATGTAAATTATTTATATCAAAGGGTATTAGTTTTAATGTCAACATTAGCACCTGGGGTGGGGTGATGGAGACTAGGGGGGTCAGGGACCTCACCACCATCCACCCCTTGGACCTCTAAGGGAAAGTACGCACCATCATATGCTGGTCCCATCCTGGTACCTGTGCCGTGGAATCAAGAGGACCAGAGAGGGGGTGTTAATTCTGTCTCGAAGAGGAAGTAATGTGAGGGCTTCACAGAAAATCCAGCCTTTCTGCTGGACCTTGAATTTTGTCATTTGGAGGGAAGGGGGCTTTCCAGGCAAAAAGATTACATCTGTATCCAGAGCAGAAAAAAAGCATGCGGTCTGAGTGGGGAGGCCACAACAGGGCCTCACTTGCCCCTGGACACCCCTGCCTCATGGAGACTGGGCAGACCATTTTGAATGGTTCTTCCCCGCAAACCCCAGCCGCGCCCCGCCCCCCCCCCCTCCGGCTCAGAAGCCCACTGGCCCTGGAGCCATTGACCCAGCATTCCTGAAGCCCTCTTCCTTGGGTACTCACATACCAGGCTGTACCTTGATAGGCCTCACAGCTGGTGTTTGATTTTCCACTTTGGCCAGAGCTGCACGAGTCTCTGTGTTTTTCTGTTTATTTTCAGTGTTTAAACTCATCTGTGCATAAGTCTTCTGTGTGATTAAATGTATCAAATAGTGAAATGCCTGGCCAGGTCTAACAACATGATCGGGCTGTGGTAGGGATTAGAAAGTCCTGGTAGTATTTAATCACCACTGACTGTAAGAGGGCCCATTGGGTTCCGAGGAGAACAGCCAGGAGTCCTAAGTACGCTCTGCCCTTAGGCACAGAAACTAGCGGTTAGGTTAAGTCGTTCAAGCCACAAACATTAATTGAGCACCTAGTCGGTGCCAGGCCCCAGGATAGGTGCTAGAGACACAGAAATGAGTACGAAGTGGACCGTATAGATGGAAAAGCAAACCAGCCTGTGCAGTCAATGGTCACATGTCAAATGCAAAGTGAGGCCCGGAGTGTGAGATCCTCTCTGTTTTAAGGGTCCTGGAGGAAATCAGGTCTCCCAGGGATGCCTGGACCAGCCTTTTGAGCTCTCAGGGATTCTTGTAAAAGTCAGAGGTCTGCATGGAGCCAGCCTGTGGTGGGTGGGTGGGAAGTCAGTGCAGGACCCTACCCACACAGAGCATTTGGAGAGTGGAGGCTGACTTCCAGTGGGAAGGTTTTACAGAAGCTGTTATCGGAGCCCAGGGGAAGATGCTGCACAGGGCCTGGGAGGGCCTCTCAGAGGCTTCTTTGAAAAAGCGGCCCAACGGCTGGGCAAAGCAGGGGAAGCATGCATCCCCAACCAGGCCCAGGAACCAGGCCAGTGAGGCAGGCTGAGTTCCTTGGCAAAAGACCCTGGGGCTGCTCTGGTTTGTCTTGGCTGCTTCTGCCCCTTTCCCTGCCTCCACACCTCCTTCTGCCCAGGAATAGGGGGCTCTGATCCCTGATTCTGCAAACCTACACCATGGCAAGGGGAGGGGGTTCAGGGGCCGCCACAGCCCACAAGACCCATCTGGCCCCAGGCTTTGCGGTTCCAGGTGTCCCTGGAAAGCAAGAAGGCACCCAAGCCCAGACGCTGAGACCGCAGATTCAGCTGCCGCCGCCTGATAGCCTCCAGCCTGGCTGGATTAACCAGCCCATAGGGAGCTGGCTGCCCCCACACGCCAGCACCCTGACCTCACTGGGCAGAGATAAGCCACTCCCTGGCTCCCACAGCGCCTGGGCATGCCCTCGTGCAAGCGCTCTTCTCCTCACCGCAGGCTGTAGCTGGCCTTTCCCCAAAGAGCCCCTAGAGGATAGACCATCTTCTGGCTACCTGCCAGAATACCTACTGGGTACATAGTAGGTATTCAGGGAATATCAAATGAGGAAATTTTCCAGGATTGGTAGGACCAGCTATTTCATAACACTGCACAGGGTGTGCACTGCACAACTCCAGAGGTTACTATTCACGTGGATTACAATGTGGATGGCGCCCCCTGGGGTTGTGCAGCATGAGGACCCTAAGGGCTTGAGCATCTTCCCAGCTTCAAGCCGCTGGCCTTGGTGCTGACCATGGGGACTTCACCCTTCCCGCTCCTAACCAGCACTGACCATCCTGCCTCCGTGCTGGTGGTGGGTGGTAATGAACTGGTCCAGTGAACACTTCTTCCTGGCCTCGCTGTCAACTTGTGGTAGTGGAAGAGCCCCGGATGCCGAGTCAGGCCATCTGAATTCTTGGCCATCCAAGAAACTCAGTCCTCCTGGAAGATGTCCCCAGTCAGGGTGTCGGGGACTCCCGGGCCCCCAGAATCTGTGTGGGGGCAGCCCAGTGCTGCCCCCCTCTTTTCCCTCAGCCTGCAGTGGACCTGGTGACCCACATGTGGGAGGGGAGGGGCCATGGGAGCACCTCATGGAGAGTTTGCCTCACTGGCTCAGGGAGCAATGTTGCCATGGCCCTGACCCCCTTCTCCCCGGAAGGACCCAGCTCTGGGCAGCCAAGGGGTATGCAGGGATGGGGCACGTGCACCTGACCCCAGGGCTGAGAGGAGCATGGGGAGAGAGCACTGATACTAGGGGTCCCGGAGGGCAGGGAGGACTTACAGAGCAGGCAGGCAGAGAGCTGGGTCTGACTGTAAAAACCCAGGAAAAAAGTCGAATCTGGAGTGGTTCACCCCTCACACAGCACCTTTTGCGAGCATCTCCCGTGGTGGTTTTCAAAGTGTGGTCCAGGGAGCAGCAACAGCAGAAATTGTGGGGAGGGAGCCCAACAATATGTTTTAACAAGGCCTCCAGATGACCCCGGTGAGACTCAGGTTTGACCAGATACGTGTCTGGTGCTGGGCTAAGTGCCGGCTAACAGAAGTGAGTTTGACTCAGTTCCCATGCCTCAGGAGCTTAGTGTCCAGGGAGGAGACAGACGGGACAGACAGCAATGCTGCCAGTGGGGAAGGGGCTGCTCCCGGGGCTGTGGAGGCAGATCGGCAGCTGGTGCGGGTTTGATCCAGGAGCTGGGGGTCCTGTTGAGGAAGGGTGGCCTGGGGACACCCGTGGCATGAGGACCGTCCCTTGTAGGGAGCTGGATGTTGGGACTAGCAGTCCTCAGAGAGCTCAGGGGGCCCACTGCCCAGTCCCAGACCACCCTGGTGCCCCACTCCTGACCAGCAGCCTCTCCCAGTTCTGCCGCCCCCTCTTCTTTCCACTCCCCAAACCCCAAAGAGCCGCAGGTCCCTCCCTGCAACTGCCTTGGTGGGAAATGTGTGCATACCTCCACGCCATGATCTCCAAGCACATTTTTAAGAATATTTCAGAGTAAATTTTTCCATTCAGCAGAGAACGCCATGTATTGATTTAGGTGCATCTATTTCTCCTTTACACAGACAAAAGGTCTTTAAAAATCCTAGACAGAGAGGAACAAAATGAAAAGGGAGTGAATTTAACAGGCACAGATCATGGCACTTTGCTGATGCCATATAATCCTTACTATGTCTCCTTTAAGTAGGTAACGTTACTCTGTAGTACAGAGAAGGAAACCGAGGCTCAGAGAGGTAAAGTGACTTGCCGAGGCCACCCCGCTAATAAGTGGTAGGGCTGAAATCGAACCCCAGCTGCCTCCAAGCCTGTGTTCTCGCTGGCCTGCCTTGCAGTTTACCACGGCGATTGAACCTGAGTAAGTCTGGAATATCCAGATGTTTCCTGAGCCCACGTTCTGATGGCTGCACTCAGAGGAGCTAGGCTAGCCTAGCCGGACAAGCTCCCAGTGACCATGATGGCTCCCTGGGGCTGATCCTCTGCCTCATTAAGGAGGGGATGCGTTTGGTGGGGAACGGGGAACGAATCCGACCTAATGCTAGCAGATTGGCGGCTATGTGCTAGTTTCCAGCTGCGTGTCCTGATATAAACCCTCTGCCTTTTGCCAGAGTAGCAGATGATGCTTCCTTACCCCCTCTCATTGGAACGCATCTGCCTTGTTCATTGACCCATCCCGGGAGCTGGATGGGTGGGCCTCAGACCTCAGCAACCTTCCTTGCGTGCCGTGCACTGTGGTCCTCAGTGGCTGTCTGCTTGCATGGGATGGAGCACAGGGCAGGAGCTTCGTGAGCAAAAGCTGCAGGTCCACTCAGAAACCAGAAGACTAGCCTATGGTACCATCTCCCCTACAACAGTTATTAATAGTGTTGACTACACAACTCACTTTTCTAGAGGTCGTGGGGCTTAGAAACTCAGATATATGGGAAACAACCAGGGAATAAATTAGAGCCGCCAGCACTGACGTCACGGAATCCATGCTCTAAGGTCATGAGGAGGCTCTCACCCAGAGCAAGTTTTCTCTCGTTCGCACACATCAGTAACACACATCAGGCTGTGCTATCTCAATTTCCTTTTTTTTTTTTTTTAAGATTTTATTTATTTGTTTGGCAGAGAGAGATACAGCGAGAGAGGGAACACAAGCAGGGGGAGTGGGAGAGGGAGAAGCAGGCTCCCCGGTGAGCAGGGAGCCCGATGCGGGGCTCGATCCCAGGACCCTGGGATCATGACCTGAGCCGAAGGCAGACGCTTAACCGACTGAGCCACCCAGGCGCCCAGCCACAGTCCATTTTAGAATCGTGCCATCACCTCCGAAAAGAAACCCTGTGCCAATGAACTCTTTCCACTCCCCCCACCCCAGCCCCCTTCAGGGCAACTGCTAATCTACTTTCTATCTCTGTAGACTTGCCTCTTATAGGCATTTCATATAAATGGAGTCATACAGCATGTGGCCTTTTGTGACTGGCTTCCTTCATTTAGCATAGTGGTTCCAAGACTCAGGGTGTTGTGGCCCCGTAGCGTTGCTTCCTTGCTCTTTGTTGCTGAATGATGCTCTGTTGTGTGGCTAGAGTACGTTTGATTTCTCCGTTCTCCAGCCGGTGGACATTGGGTTGTCTATACATTTGGTGTGTTACGAATAATACTACCAGGAATGTTGGTGTAGACATTTTTGTGTGGACAGTGTGCGTTCAGTTCTCCTGGGTGTTTAACTAGGAGTGGAATCACTGTGTCATATAGCAACTCTCTGTCCCACCTTGTGAGGAACTTCCAGACTCTTCCACAGTGGGTACACATTTTATTTTGTTGTTATGCCAACACTGGATGTGGGTTCCAATGTGTCTACATCCTCAACAACACTTACTATGTCTGCCTTTGTTGCTTAAGCCGTCCAAGTGAGTGTGAAGTGGCATGTCATGGTTTTAATTTGTGTTTCCCTGGGGACTCATGACGTTGAGCATCTTTGTGTGTTCTTCGTGACGATTTGTGTATCTTCTTGGGAAAACTTCGATTCAAATCCTTTGCCCATGTTTATATAAGTTATATGTCTTTTTAGTACTGAGTTGTAAGAGTTCTTCATATATTTGAGAGCAAGCCCCTTATTAGAGAAATGATTTGCAAAATTCTTCTCCCACTCTGTGGGCTGTCTTTGTGCTTTCTCAGTGGTGTGTGGCCTGTATTTCTTGTCCACAGCAGGACCTGGGAAGGCTTTAAGAGGCAAGCAGGCAGAGAGAGAGCTGTGATCAATGTCCTGACAATGAGGGAGGATTTAAACCTGTAAACTTATAAAACGGTTTTATAAAAACAAGGACAAGACCCAAGGACATCCCCTCTTGCAGTTCAGGGTGATGCCAGGGTTCTCAGTGAGGATCTGACTGCTTCTCTTGAAATATGCACTACATTTTGGAAGGATTTTTGGTCCCCAAGGATAAGCAGAGTAAGTTTTGAAGCTGTGAGATCCAGGATGTTTGCCTTCATTCAGAAACATGCATGAAACTTCTCTGATGTGCCCAGCACAGGGCTGGATTGCAGAGTTAACAACCATGCAACCGATCGTGGCAGTCTCTGCCTTGCCAAGATTGACAGGAGGGTAAAGCAGCTCAGTGAGCACAGGAGCCACCAGGCGAGGACTCTCAGAGAAGTCCCCAGCCACCGAGCAATGCCCCGGGTGCGTGTGGCTCCCAACTGCCCCAGGAGGGAAGCTGGGCAGATATGGGTCCCTTTGGGCTCAAGTCTCCAGGATGGGTATGGACCCCCCAGGGATTGTAAAGGATCATTCCCTGGGGCCAAGAAGAACACTTAGAGCTTCTATAAAGCTTAGCCTTATCCTTTTACATTTATCTACATTGACATTTATGTTAACATAATGGTTTATCCTGTGTATAATATTATACACCACAAATTAGGACATTTTAAATATATTTAACTTATAAGTAAAAATAGCAGTAATAGGAATGTGTCTCCCCCCTCCCCAGTCTAATTTTACTGACTAGATAAAACCTAAACAAAGTTACCTCTTGAGGATAAGAGCTGTGCCATAGTCCTCTCTCAGTCCCTGGGGCCAGCTGGGGCCAGAAATGTTAGCGCAAGTCAACCTCTGCGTGGGAGGGGTGGAAAGCACCCCAGCTGACCCACAAGCCACCCCTCCTCCATCCAGCCGCAAGGTGCCACAGCCAGCCACCCCACGCCCGCCACCACATGTGACCCACCCTGACCCCTCCATGGACGGGGACTGCCCTGGCCACGTGAGTCTGAAAGGTTGTCGCTGCCCTCGCAGAAGAAGCTGTCAGGCTGTCCGTGGCGTGACTGGCCACCATTAGTGGCTGCCTGAGAGCAGGCGGGAGCGCGGCGGGAGCGGGCAGGCCGGCCACTGGGCCCCACATGGCTCCCAGCCACAAACACAGCCCATGTCATGACCTTGCCAGGAAGTGGGAGGGACCAGGCAAGCCTGGGCAAACACCCAGAGAGGACTGGGGCCTGTGGTGTGTGCCAGTTCCTGCTCAACGGAGCCTCAAAGCCGTTTTGTCCTCAGCTTGGGGGGGGGGACGGGGGGGGGGGGGGGGGAGGGCAGGTGGGCAGCTCGCAGCGGGCAAGCCCCAGCCTGCCACCCCCACTCGGGCTGTAATTTGATCCCCTCCCTCCTCCTTCCTCCAGCTCTGTAAATAGAACCACCAGGGAGCCAGGGCCCAGGCAGGATCAGTCACTCTCTAATCTTAGGGCCACGTGGACAGGCGACAGGCGCTCCTCTGCCCATCCCCCCCAACCCCCCCCACCCCCGCCCCCGCCCCCGCCCGCCCCAGGCCTCTAGGATTTGTACCACCTGCTCTCCCTTCTCTGGCCTTCACGCCGGCAGCAGACCCTGTGCTGGGCACTGGGAGGGCAGAATTTGGGGAGGCAACCGCGCCCGTGAAGCCCCCGAAGCCCCCTCAGCGAACGGTACATACACACGTACACATATACGCACATGTACACGCAAACACACGCATCGGTCGGGAAACTCGGCTCTGAGCTCTTGCACCCATTAACTCATTTCATCCTCAGAGCAACCCTTGGAGGAAAGTACAAGTAGTGCCCCCATTTTAAAGGAGGGGGACTGAGGCACAAAGGGATCCCCCCTAGCGACGCAGCGCCCTGATTGGACCCCAGCGCCGCAGCCGGCCTGCCGATGGCTCTGTCCCTGCATCAGAACTTGTAGAGGTGGGAGCTGCCCCTGGGGTGGGAGGCCTCACAAGTCACCATTACAACCGGGCATTTTCCTGTCCTGAGGACCCAGTCTTGGTGGCAAGAAGCACTTAGGGATGTTTTGTGTTTAGTTTCCACGCGGCCTACGACTGAAAGCAGGCCCCTAAGTGTGGGACCATTAATACACTGGGAGGGGCTCGCAGGTGATTCGGTGCAGCGGCTTGGTCAGAGAAGCCACCCAGAGAGGCTCAGCGACACTCCGATGTCCCACCGCCAGGTCACCAGCCCCAGTTCCCCCAGCCCCTGCCCGAGGCTTCCCTATTCTGCAGCTGCCTCCACCCTGGCGCCCCGAAGGAAGCAATACCGAGTCAGGTTCTGAGCAAAGAACCTCGGGAGCCAGCCCCACATAAGTCCTCCCCACCTCCACCTTGGGTTGCTCAGTCTGGGGTTCAGCATGGACAAGATTCAAAGTCTGGGTGTCACCAACTTTGGTTCAGTTTGCTGTGAGGTTGTAAACCACGGGGGGTTCTTCAAGAGCCAGACAATGCCACACGTGCCACGAAGCTGACTTCCCCTTGGGAAATGGTGTCCATCCCCTGTCGCTCTGTGTCCACTCATGACTGGGTGCGTCTTATCGAACACGTCCCCCACCACACATGCGCACACACACGATTGTAAACCATCCAAGAGTGGGAGCCACATCTTCCTCATCTTTATTCTCTTCAGACTGTTCAGCACATGGTAGTTACTCCAGCGTTGGGAGGAGAGAGCAGAGGAGACGCTTCTGGCCGGGAGGGACCGACTTGGGACCCTCTGAATTGCCAGCAGACGTGGAGATGATCTGGGGGCTTCAGGGTCGTCACTCCCGCTCCCCATAAAGGCAAGCCTCACCCCAGGGCTGGTGTCTTCAGGCGGCTGTTGCAGGGACAGGGGAAGGCCCCAGTGCATCTGTCTCAGCCTTGACTGACCACAGGGAATGCTGGAGGCCTCGTGGAGGGGTTTATATTCACCTCGGCCCAAATCCCCCACACAGGCCTGGGAGCCCGAGTCCACCGGCAGAGCCCCTGTCATTGACTCTCCCCACTCTCCCAGGGCTAGAGAGGGGTTGGCAGGGGCTTCTGCATCCTTCCTTTGCCTTGTCCCTGCTACTGGTACAGTGCTGGCTCCAGGATCTGCTTACGATTACCGACCGACACCCACCGAGTGCCGAGCCAGGATCAGTCACTCTCTAATCTTAGGGCTTTTAGGTTTTAGGTGCTTCATTTATATTAACTTATTTGTTGCCACAACCTTGCCTTAAGGAAGGTGCTGTGATTGTCTCCCTTGGATCGCTGGGGAGACCGAGGCACTGACAGGCCCACAGTCACAGCTAGTGAGTGGCAGAGTCAGAATTAGAACCCAGGCAGAGTTGGGTGCCGAGGTTGACCTTCCATGGTGACACACGACTCCAAGTCTGCACTCGAGGGATCATCAGGAGCCCCGCTTGCAACTGCAAAGGCTAGCTCATCACCATCGGAAAAAATATCCTTGTCCCCAGAACCAGACAGAAAACGCTCTCCCATTTTGCAGGGAGGGACTGTCCCCATCAGAGCGTACAGTGGAGTCCCACGGGAGCAGGGTGGGGGCCACAACGCATGTCCCCTGACTCTTAGAATGGACAGTCAGTGCATTCCCTTCGACCCTGACCCCCTCTTCTCAGCCACAGGGCTCCAGCTCTGCCACTCGCTTGGGCATCTCTGGACAGGTCTTCTGTCTGAGCAATAAGACTCTTGGTGAAGCTCACTGCAAAGGCTAGTAGACCTGCGTCCTGTTCTCCTTTCCCCATTATCCTCTTTGCTGCCTGGAGCAAGTTCCTTAACCTCTCTGAGCTGCTGCACTCAGAGTGGCAATGCTTCTTACCCCTTCTCTGCCGAGGACTCCCATGGACCCATAGGCTGGTGAGGCCTCTAGACTTCTGCTCAGAATAATGCTCTCACAGAAAGGGGAGAACCCTCTTACCCTGTTGGTGGGAATGCAGACTGGTACAGCCACTCTGGAAAACAGTATGGAGGTTCCTCAAAAAGGTAAAAATAGAGGGGCGCTGGGGTGGCTCAGTCATTAAGCGTCTGCCTTCAGCTCAGGTCATGATCCCAGGGTCCTGGGATCGAGCCTTGCATCGGGCTCTCTGCTCCATGGGGAGCCTGCTTCTCCCTCTCCCACTCCCCCTGCTTGTGTTCCCTCTCTCGCTGTCTCTCTCTCTGTCAAATAAATAAATAAAATCTTTAAAAAAAAAAAAAAGGTAAAAATAGAGCTACCCTATGATCTAGGTATTTATCCAAAGGATACAAACAGTGATCCGAAGGGGTACGTGCCCCCCGATGTTTATAGCAGCGATGTTCACAATAGCCAAACTATGGAAAGAGCCCAGATGTCCAGCCACAGATGAATGGATAAAGAAGATGTGATAGTGATATATATATATACAATGGAATAGTACTCAGCCATCAAAAAAGAATGAAATCTTGCTATTTGCAAGGAGGTGGATGGAGGTAGAGGGTATTATGTTAAGTGAAATTAGTCAGAGAAAGACAAATACCATATGATTTCACTCATATATGGAATTTAAGAAACAACAGATGAACACAGGAGAAGGGAAGGAAAAATAAGATGAAAACAGAGAGGGAGGCAAACCATAAGAGACTCTTAACTCTAGGAAACAAACTGAGGGTTGCTGGAGGGAAGTGGGGTGGGGGGATGGGGTAACTGGGTGATGGGCATTAAGGAGGGCATGTGATGCAAAGAGCTTTGGGTGTTATATGCAACTGATGAATCACTAAATTCTACCCCTGAAACTAATAATAATAATGACAGTAATAATAATGAACACTTCTAATATCAAGAAAGAAGATGTTAGTTGAAAAAAAGAAGAAGAATGCTCCTACATGCACAAAATGACATAGGGTTACAAAGGAGACCAATTATAGTGAAACATAGTTCCCAAAATATGTTTTGAATGTGTCATAGTAATAGGCATGCTTTTGAATACATTAAATAACATCTAGTGGCTGGCCTAATATTTACTATAGTTTTATTTTTTTAAATTTTCCCTCACCCTTACTGAGGTATGATTAACAAAACTATATATATTTAAGGTGTACAATGTGATGTTTTGATACACAAGTGAGATCATTCATTATTTGTTGTTCTGTGTTGGCTTATTTCACATAACATAATGTCCTCCAGGTTCATCCATGTTGACACAGATGTCAGGATTTCCTTCTTTTTTGGAGGTTGAATAATATTCCATTGTGTGTATATACCACATTTCCTTTGTCCATTCATCACCAGTGGACTCTCCCATTGTTTCCATATCTTGTCTACTGTGAGTGATGATGTAGTGAACATGGGGTACATATATATCTCTTTGAGGTAGTGATTCTTTTTTTTTCTTAAAGACTTCATTTGTCAGAGAGAGAAAGAAAGAGAAAGAGCACAACCAGGAGGAGTGGCAGGCAGAGAGAGAAGCAGGCTCCCCGTTGAGCAAGGATCCTGATGCGGGACTCGATCCCAGGACCCTAGGATCATGACCTGAACCAAAGGCAGATGCCTAACCGACTGAGCCACCCAGGTGTCCCTGAGATAGTGATTCTATTTTCTTTGAATACATACTCAGAAGACGGATTGCTGGATCATGTCGTATTTCTATTTCTAGTATTCTGAGGAGCCTCCATGCTGTTTTCTATAATAGCTGCACCAATTTATATTCCCACCAACAGTGCACAATGGTTCTCTTTTCTCTGCATCCTCTCCAACACTTACTATCTTTTGACTTTTTGGTCCTTTTGATAATAGTCATCCTAACAGGTTTGAGGAGATATATCATTGTAGTTTAGATTTACATTTCTCTAATGACTAGTGATGTTAAATATCTTTTCATATACTTATTGGCCATTTGTATGTTGTCTTTGGAAAAATATCTACTCAGGTCCTTTGCCCATTTTTTAATGGAATTATTTATTTGCGGGGGGTTGTCTTGTTTTATTTACTATTGAGTTGTATAAGTTGTAGGAGTTCCTTACATATTTTGGAAATCAATCCTTTTTTAGATAGATGGTTTGCTAATATTTTGTCCTATTCCATAGGTGGCCTTTTCATTTTGTTTATTGTTTCATTTGCTGTGCCAAAGCTTTTTAGTTTGATGTAGTCCCACTTATTTGTCTTTACTTTGTTGCCTGTGCTTTTGGTGTCAATCAAAAAACAAACAAAAAGGGCGCCTGGGTGGCTCAGTCGGTTAAGCAACTGCCTTCAGCTCAGGTCATGATCCTGGAGTCCTGGGATCGAGTCCCGCATCGGGCTCCCTGCTCGGCAGGGAGTCTGCTTCGTCCTCTGACCCTATCCCCTCTCATGTGTTCTCTCTCTCTCATTCTCTCTGTCTCAAATAAATAAATAAAATCTTTAAAAAAACAAACAAACAAAAAAAATCATTGCCTAGACCCATGACAAGGAGCTTTTTCTCATGTTTTCTTCTGGGAGTTCTACAGTTTCAGGTTTTACATCCCTTTTGAGTAAGTCCTTAATCAATTTTGGGTTGGTTTTTGTGTATGGTGTAAGGTAAAAGTCCAATTTCATTCTTTTGCATGAGTACATCCAGTTTTCTCAGCACCATTTATTGAAGAGACTGTCCTTTCCCCGTTGAGTATTCTTGGCACCTCTGTTGAAGATTAGTTGCCCTTATATGCATGGCTTTCTTTCTGGACTCTATTTCATTCCATTGATCTATGTGTCTGTTTTTATGCCAGTACTATGCTGTTTTGATTATTATAACTCTGTAATATAATTTGAAATCAGGAAGTGATGCCTCCGATTTTGTTCTTCTTGCTCAAGATTGCTTTAGCTATTTGGGGTCTTCTGCAGTTTCATACAAATCTTAGGAATGTTCTCTCTATATCTGTGAAAAATGCCATTGGAATTTTGATAGAGATTGCCTTAAATCTGTAGATCACTTTGGGTACTATGGACATTTTAACAACATTAATTCTTTCAATCCATGAACACGGGATACGTTTCTATTTATTTGTGTCTTGAATTTCTTTCATCAGTGTTTCATAGTTCTCAGTATACAGGTATTTCACCTTTTTGGTTAAATTTATTTTTAAGTATTTTATTCTTTTCGATGGTATTGTAAATGGGATTATCTTCTTAATTTCTTTTTTGGATAGTTCATTGATAGTGCTTAGAAACACAATTGATTTTTCTATGTTGATTTTGTATCCTGCAACTTTACTGAATTAGTTTCTTAGTTTTAACAGGGTTTTTTGGTGGGGTCTGTAGAGTTTTCTATATGTAAGATCATGTCATCTGCAAACAGAGACAAATTTTACTTCTTCCTTTCCAATGTAGATGCCTTTTCTTTTTTCTCTTGCCTAACAGCTCTGGCTAAGACCTCTTGTACTATGTTGAATAGAAGTGGCAAGAAGGGCATCCTCGTCTTGTTCCTGATCTAAAAGGAAAAGCTTTCAGCTTCTTACCATTGAGTATGATGTTAGGTGTGGGCTTGTCATATATGATCTTTATTATGTGGAGGTGTACTCCTTCAATACCAGTATTGAGTTTTTATCATGAAAGGATGTTTAATTTTGCCAAATGCTTTTTTTCCATGTGTTGATATGATCACATGATTTTTTCCCTCATTCTGTTGATGTGCATCACATTTATTTACTGGTTTGCATATGTTGAACCATCTTTGTGTCCCAGGGATGAATCCCAGGGGATCATGGTATAGGATCCTTTTAATGTGCTGTTGAATTTAGTTTCCTAGTAGTTTGTCGAAGATTTTTTCATCTGTGTTCATCAAGGGTATTGGCCTGTAATTTTCTTTTCTTGTAGTGTCCTTATCTGGCTTTGGTATCAGGGTAACACTAACCTCATAAAATGAGCCTGAAAGTGATCCTTCCTCTTTGCTTTTTTGGAACAGTTGGAGAAGGGCTAGCATTAAATCTTCTTGAAATGCTTGATGGAAGATATCTTATTACTGATTCAGTCACCTTACTCATTATTGGCTTGTTCAGATTTTCTATTTCTTCATGATTCAGTCTTGGTAGATTATAGGTTTTTAGGAATTTATCCATTTCCTCTGGGTTGTCCAGTTTGTTGCCATATAATTGTTCATAATAGTCTCTTATGACCTTTGGTATTTCTGTTGTATCAGTTGGAATGTACCTTTCATTTTTTATTTGGAGTCTTATTTTTTCTTAGTCTAGCTAAAGTTTTGTCAATTTTGTTTATCTTTTCAAAAAACCAGGTTTTAGTTTCATTGATCTTTTCTATTGTTTTTCTAGCCTCTATTTCATTATTTCTACTCTGATCTTTGTTATTTCCTTCCTTCTGCTAGAACTTTGGAATTGTTCTTTTTCTAGCTCCTTGAGGTGTAAAGGTAGGTTGTTTGAGATTTTTCCTTTTTTGTAAGGTACACATTAAGCTACAAACATCCCTCTTAGAGCTGCTTTTGCTGCATCCCATAAGTTTTGGTATGTTGAGTTTCCATTTTCATTTGTTTCAAGATTTTTTGGATTTCCCTTTTGATTTCTTCTTTGGCTCATTGGTTCTCCAAGAGTGTATTACTTTTTTGGGTGTTGAGTTTGATAAGTTCTTTATAGATTTTGGGTACTAACCCTCTATCAGATATGTCATTTGTAAATATCTTCTCCCATTCCACAGGTTGCCTTTTAGTTTTATTGATTGTTTCCTTTGCTGTGCAGAAGCTTTTATCTTGATGAAGTCCCAGTAGTTCATTTTTGCTTTTGTTTCCCTTGCTTCTGGTGACGTGTCTAATAAGTTGCTCTAGCTGAGATCAGAGATGTTGCTGCCTGTGTTCTCCTCTAGGATTTTGATGGATTCCTGTCTCACATTTAGGTCTTTCATCCATGTTGAGTTCATTTTTGTGTATGATGTAAGAGAGTGGTCCAGTTTCATTCTTCCGCATGTTGTTGTCCAGTTATCCCAATGCCATTTGGTGAAGAGACTCTCTTTTTTGCCATTGGATATTCTTTCCTGCTTTGTCGAAGATTAGTTGACCATAAAGTTGTGGGTCCATTTCTGGGTTTTCTATTCTGTTCCCATTGATCTATATGTCTGTTTTAGGAGCCAGAGTGTATTATGCTAAGCAAAATAAGTCAGTCAGTGAAAGACAAATACCATATGATTTCACTCATATGTGGAATTTAAGAAACAAAACATGAACACATGGGGGGAGGGCGGAAATGGAGAGAGGGAAACAAACCATAAGAGACTCTTAAAGATAGAGAACAAACTGAGGGGTGATGGAGGGAGGTGGGTAGGGGATAGGCCAGATGGCTGATGGGCATTAAGGAAGTCACTTATTATGATGAGCACTGGGTGCATGTAAGTGATGAATCACTGAATTGTACTCCTGAAACCAATATTGCACTGTATGATGACTCACTAGAATTTAAATAAAATTTTGAAAAGAAAAAAAAAAGAGTGTATTACTTAATTTCCACATATTTGTGAATTTTTCCGTTTTCTAGTTATATACCATTGTGGTCAGAAAAGATACCCCCTATGATTTCAGTCTTCTTAAATTTGTAGGACTTCTTTTATTACTTAATGTGTGATCTGTCCTGGACGATGTTCTGTGGATGCATGAGGAGAACATGTATTCTGCTGCTGTTGGATGGGATGTTCTGTATATGTCTGTTAGGTTTGTTTGGTCTCAAGTATAGTTCAAGTCCAACGATTCTGTGCTGATTTTCTGTCTGGATGATCCATCCATTGTTGAGAGTGGGGTAGTGAAGTCCCCTATTATTATTGTGTTGCCATCTATTTCTCTCTTCACATATGTTAATATTTGCTTTCTAAATTTATTATATATTTATCCTGTCTGCCATAATTTTAAGTGAGTGATAAGTTTAGATAGTATTTGAAGAACTCTTTCACAATTAAACTTGGGATATGGTCAGCACTGACTACCAGTACTATTGTGATCTGCTGCTCACGTTCATGCTCAAAGGAAATGGCAAATTTCAGTTTGAAGCTGGTGCCAAGGCCAGCAGAATTTTTCCCACCCAAGTTTACTATGAATTCCTGGCCCAAGCCCAGATTTTCCACCATGGCCGCTCATATGTCAGGCTCAGTAAAGGAGATCCCAGGGCACCCACGCAGTCTCAGGGTCCCACTCACTGTCACGTTCCACTCCAATCCTACCCTCAGAGAGCAGATGTCAGTGTTCATTTGTTCACTCAGCAGACATTGAACACCAGCTCTGTACCAGGCCCTGGGACAAATGGTGAGACCCGAAGTCAAATAAGATGAGGTCCCTCCTTCAAGCTGCTCATCATCTACTCAAGGAAGAGCACAGAGGTACCTTCCCAAAATGCAAATGTACACAAGCACAGGGACATGTCACCCTTCCTGGTAATCAGATAACACCCAGCAGTGGTGAGGTCGGGGTCACTCCTAGACAGTAACACTATCCCTCCATCTCTCACATACTCCTTTGAAAAGAAGTATGGCACCGCATAGCACTCATCATGGAAGTTGACGTTTTGTGGGTTTTTTTAAGCATTCTTTTTTTTTTTTTTAAGATTTTATTTATTTATTTGAGAGAGAGCAATCACAAGCAGAGGGGAGGGATAGAGGGAGAAGCAGACTCCCTGCTGAGCAGGGAGCCCTACGCAAGGCTCGATCCCAGGACCTTGGGATCATGACCTGACCCAAAGGCAGATGCTTAACCGACTGAGCCACCCAGGTGCCCTCATCATAGAAGTTCTATATACTTCTTTCTCAGCACTCTTGCAAATTTGCACATTTATGCCAAGGAAATAATTCAGGACAGAGGGTGGAGGGCAGAGGTCCTTCCCCATCTTCCTGACTTTGTGCTGTCCTTGGGAAGGCGCTAGGTCTCGCTCAGCCCATCCCCCTATGCTGGCACCTGCTAACACCCATGGAGCTCTGTTGGGTGAATGTTTGACCACCATATGGTTACAGTGGACAAGAAAGAGGAAGGTGGTATGGAGGACAGTCTGGGAGCTCTCCACTGATCAAGTTCCTGCTTTCCTTCCAGCCACCCAAATGTCAGGAGAGATGGACAAGCCACTGATCAGCCGCCGCCTGGTGGACAGCGATGGGAGCCTTGCCGAGACCCCCAGTGAAGGCCCCAAAGTGGGCATCCTGGGCAGCGGGGACTTTGCCCGCTCCCTGGTCACACGCCTGGTGGGCTCTGGCTTTAGCGTGGTGGTGGGAAGCCGCAACCCCAAACGCACGGCCGGGCTGTTCCCCTCAGCGGCACAAGTGACTTTCCAGGCGGAGGCAGTGGACTCCCCTGACGTCATCTTTGTGGCCATGTTCCGGGAGCACTACTCCTCACTGTGTGGCCTCAGCGACCAGCTGGCTGGCAAGATCCTCGTGGACGTGAGCAACCCCACAGAGCAGGAGCACCTCCGGCACCACGAGTCCAATGCTGAGTACCTGGCTTCCCTCTTCCCCACCTGCACGGTGGTTAAGGCCTTCAATGTCATCTCCGCCTGGACCCTACAGTCCGGCCCAAGAGATGGGAACAGGCAGGTAGGTGCTGGGGGCATACCAGCCATCAAAACAATAAATATAAATGGCTAATTTTCGTTGCGGGCCCTCAGTGTGCCAGCCTCATCTCACATCACTGCAGAGTTCCATTTTACAGAGCGGGAAACTGAGGCTCAGAGATGTTAATGAACTTACTTATACCAGCTCCCACAGGCTGGAGAGCTGGGATGTGAACCCAGTTCATATGAATCTGAAATCCATGTTCTTTCTTCTGTGGTAACTCAATTTCCAAGGGGGCAAGGAGGAAGAGGCTTTCTTTTTACTATCTGGAGTCAAGAATAGGAGAGACTCTGCTTTGAGAATGGACTTAGAAAGAGGAAAGCAACACATTTATGTGCCAGGTCCCAAGGAAGCAGGCAGGTCCCAAACTTCAGTGCTTGGATTCCAAGAACTTCCAAGAACTAAGTTGGTTTCCTAGAATAGTCAATAGTGGGTTTTTTTCTGGGGGTGGAAAATGGCTCCAGAAAATGGCCAGAGCTGCATACAGTTCTTGGCAGGAGGGGCTCCTATGACGACAAGGTCGTTTTTAATGCCCACGGGCCACCTGCATTTGCCTGGAGGAAGGATGTCAGGCTTTATGTGTGTGAGAACTTCCACCAATTTGTCCAGCCCACATGCCTCACCTGCTCAGCTCTGTGCCAGCCTGTGGGAGAGTGCACAGTGGTCTCGCCTGGAAGGCCCTACGTGTGGCCTGCGCTGTAGGACTCCCATATGTGGACAGGCAAGGAACAGGGCATGAAGGCTGGGTGGCAGGGCCTAGAAGGTAACAGAGCTAGCGGCTGGCTAGGGAAGACTTCAAGGTCAGCTTTGGCCTAGTCCCACTTCCTGGTGACAGGGAGCGGGGAGGACATCCCAGTTTGCAGGAACAACCGGCAAAGGTACAGAGGTGAGAAATGATGCTCCTGGACCTCAGTTTCCTCACCTGCAAAATGGGGCCGTACCAACCTGCAGGCTTGTGGTAAGGCGGAGGGACTGCGTGTGTAAAGCCTAGCGCATAGTAGGTGCTGAGCCAGCGTCGGTGGACCAGACTAACCATAGCAGTGTGAGCAAGGCCACAGTGTTCAGAGATCCGAGGACACTGGACACTGCCTGGAGCTCATGGTGGGAAGCCTTGGGCTATGAGGCTAGGGCTGGCTTGTGTGTTAGCTGAGGGGCATGGGGGCCTGAGGGACACCATCAAAGGGGACACCATCGAAGGGGACTGAGGGTTGGAGCTGCATCCACAGCTGCATGTTCTGGGCCATATGCAAAGCCCAATTACTGAGCAACCCCCGAGCAGGCCACCGTTCTCAAAGCACCTACTCCAGGGGCTCCTGGGGGCCCCCCAGGTGGCATGTTGCTTGTGGTTGCTGATGGCAATGAACTGGACAAAACGCTCACTGTCGGGTGAGCCCTGGGTCCTCCCTTTGCATCATGGGTGTGCTGAACCAGGGGCTGGGCAGCTATAGGGGGCCGGGGGAGTTGGGGGAAGACCCTGGTCTGGGAGTCACAGCCACCGTCCAAGCTGTGGCTCCCTGGCCTCAGCTTCTTTGGCCGCTTGGTGAGGAGTTTGGCCGAGACACTCTCTGGGGCCCTGCCCGCCCCTGTGGCCTGTGACCCCATCTGATCCACCCCCCTTCCTCCCCACAGGTGCCTATCTGCAGTGACCACCCAGACGCCAAGCGGGCCGTCTCAGAGATGGTGCAAGCCATGGGCTTCATGCCCGTGGACATGGGGGCCCTGGTCTCGGCCCGGGAGGTGGAGGCCATGCCCCTGCGCCTCCTCCCGGGCTGGAAGGTGCCCGCCCTCCTGGCCCTGGGACTCTTCATCTTCTTCTACGTCTACAACTTCGTCCGGGACGTCCTGCAGCCCTACGTGCGGGACGGCAAGAGCAAGTTCTACAAGCTGCCCGTGTCCGTGGTCAACACGACGCTGCCGTGCGTGGCCTACGTGCTGCTGTCCCTGGTGTACCTGCCCGGCGTGCTGGCGGCCGCCCTGCAGCTGCGCCGCGGCACCAAGTACCGCCGCTTCCCCGACTGGCTGGACCACTGGCTGCAGCACCGCAAGCAGATAGGCCTGCTCAGCTTCTTCTGCGCCGCGCTGCACGCGCTCTACAGCTTCTGCCTGCCCCTGAGCCGCGTGAACCGCTACGAGGTGGTCAACCTCGCCATCAAACAGGTACGACCGGCGCGCGCAGCCCACCGGCCGTCCTCGGCCGCTTCTGGCCCCGCAGGGGCGCTGCGCCGGCCGCCGCCCGACGTGCTGAAGACCGGTGAGCCCGGCGGGGCAATGCCAGGGCTGGTGGACGCAGCCCAGGGCTGGGGGCGGGAGACGGACGCAAGACAGCTGCGAGTTTTCGAGGCTCTGCAGGAGGAGTGCTAAAGAGAAAAGCCAAGCAGGGGAGTGTGGTGGAGCACAGTCTTGAAGCAGGTCAGGGGAGGCCTTGCGAGGCGGTGACGGGTGAGCAGAGGTGGAAGGAGGTGAGAGCGGCCAGTTTCAGCCAGCCCAGGGAGGGACAAGAACAGAGGCTCTCACGTGGGAGCCTCCAGGAGCCCAGCGAGGGGTGGTGGGCCAGGCCTAAGTAGTTGAAGCCAGACCAGGGAAACCCTGAAGGCAGGGGAAGGGCTTTGGCCTTAGGCTCTGAGTGAAACAGGGAGCCGGTGAAGGGTTTTGAGGAGGGGAGATTCTCTGCCTGACGTTTTAGCTCGCTCACTCTCGCTGCTGCAGGGAGAACAGGAAGTAGGGGTCAAAGGCACATGCCGAGAGACCCACGGCCGGGGCGGTGGGGATGGGGGGCTGCGCAGGAACCCAGACGAGAGGCCACAGGGGCCTGGAGTGAGGTGGGAACAGCAGAGGGCCGGAAAGCATTGAAGGCATATTTTGAAGCCCTAGTACCCAGAATTTTGAAATAGGGGGTATGCGGGGTGGTCAAGGATGACTCCGGGTTTTTGGCCTGAGCATCTGGACGGAGGCAGTTGCCATCAGCTGAGGTGCAGAAGGCTGCAGAAGCAAGCTGTTTTGGTGGGGTTTAGGGGGAGGCGTTAATGATTCATTCGTTTAGGAAACCTGTGTGGTGCTCTTTTGCCACAGGATTCCTGGAGAACGGAGGGCTTTACGGGCCAGGCCAGGTAGCAACCAGGTAGGCCTGGTTTACAAAGCTCACGGGGCCTGATTCTGAGTCCCAGGCAACACTGCCCCACGTGCTAATCCTACCTCAAGTCCCCAGCCAGGCACATGGGGCCTTCCCGCTGCATGCAGGACACTAGTCACCCACTAGAGTTTGGCCCAGGTGCCAATGAGACCCTCATTCCAGCCCAGGTGGCCCCTGCAGTTCCTGTTCTTGCTTGGGAGGCAGGGATCTCCCCAGCTGTGCCCACCATGCAGCCATCCCCTCAGAAGCCCGGCCACCTCCCAGAGCGGTAAACTGAAGGCAAGGCTGGGCCGCTTCCAGAGAACCAAGGGCCTCAGCCCCCATTCACTCTTGGGGTTCCTGCTCCCCTGCTGGTAGTTTCTCAAGCCCTCATCCTTTCCTACCCACGGACACCTGGCATCATTGTGTCTGTGGGCTTAGGCTTTCCTCAGAGAAAGGAAGAACCCCAGACTTCAGGCAGAGAAGCAAGATGCCCACTGGAAATGAGAAGAAGGGAAAAATAACAGGCACAAACCCTGAAAAAGAACGTGCTGCGTTCCAGGTGCCATCCTAAGTGCTTCATGTACTCCCCGGGAATTCATTTAACCCTCATTCCTCTAAGGCACGTGCTAGGCTACCCTGATTTTACAGATGAGCAAACGGAAGCACAGAGAGGGTAAGTCACTTGACCAAAGTCATGCAGCCAGTAAGTGGCTGAGCTGGGATTCAGATCCAGCCATTTGACTCCAGATCCATGCTTATATCCTTATTGCTTTCTATGGGGAAACTAAGTCCAAATTAACAGTTGAGTAAATGATCCCAGAACTCAGGTCATTCCCTCGTTCATTCCCTGAGCACCGACTCTGCCAGACCCTGGGGCCCCAGAATGGAATAAGACCGTCTCGTCTCTTGCTGTAGCTGATGCTGGGGTGGGAGTGGGGGTGGCGCCGACTCCTGAAGGCCAGAGCCCTAAACTCTTGTCCTCCAGCATCACTGATTAGAACAAAGACCTTGACCTTCAGCAAGTCACAGCCCCTGTTTTGTCCTGAAGGCCCTAATACAGAGTGAGGCCTCTCCCACTGCTAATGTCTGTGATGCTCTTTGATGATATTTTCTAAAATGAGCCAGCTCGCTCAGCAGGAGGCTCTGTGTGGCTTCTCAGGGACTGGCACAATGTTTGCTGCCCAGGAGGTGGCAGATCTGGGTGGCAGGTGTTTCAGGCAGTGGGCAGTGAAGAAGGTAATGCCTCCTCCCCCCTAGAGCACAAGGCAGACCCCTGTGCCCTCCCTTCCCCCATCCACCCTCTGATTGCCATTCTCTAAATTCTCTACCCTGCCAATGCTCTGCTTGATATTGTTAACCCAGTTTTGCCACGATGCAAATACCAGAGCTCAGAGGGGCGAGTGTGAGGTAATTTTCCCGGAGTTCCAAAGCCCCGTAGGGCTGCAGCCTGCACATCCCCCCCCCCCGCCCCACCCCACCGATGGAGGTTGCCAGGCAACCATCCCTCCCACAGGACAGAATCACTTGGAGACAGTGAAGGCCTGTCATGCAAAGGGGCTTTCACTTGTCCTGTAGAGTTCTGGAGGATAGAGCCAGGGCTGAAGCCAGGGCGGAAGTGAGTGTGTCGGGGAGGAGGAGGGGTTAGAAGGATGGGGAGGGGGGAGGCTAACACAGGGCAGGGCAGCCCAGCAGTGGTGAATCGCCTGAACCTGGAGGTGTTGGAGGAGAGGCTAGATAGTCTGTGGGTCACCCCCGCCCTCGGGCCCTGAGACTGGACCGCTGAGAAGCTGTTCTGCATTCAGCCCCTAACTTCAGGTTCCTGCCTGACTTGTGACTTTTCCAGCCTGCCCTCAGGCCGTCCTCACCATCCTGGCTGCCCTGTTGGGCCTTAGGGGAAAGGGAGCAGGTTAGCCTGGGCACCGGAAACTCTCCACGGTTCCCTTCAATCCCCTGAGTCTGCAAATTTGGAAACAGAGCGGCATCTCAGCTACAGAGAGAGTCTCTGAGACCGTTTATTGACATAGTATCACCTACAATACCTAATATTTGTACAGCGCTTTCTGATTTGCTTGTGCGGCCCCCTAGAAATGCATTTCAAGACAAAATCAAAGATCAAAAACAAGATCAAAGATGGGGCGCCTGGGTGGTTCAGTTGTTAAGCGTCTGCCTTCGGCTCAGGTCATGGTCCCAGGGTCGTGGGATCGATCCCCGCATCAGGCTCCCTGCTGAGCAGGGAGCCTGCTTCTCCCCCTCCTTCTGCTTCTCCCCCTGCTCATGTTCTCTCTGTCTCTCTGTATCTCTGTGTCTCGAATGAATAAATAAAAAATTCTTAAAAAAAAAAACAAGATCAAAGAAAATGTTTAACCCACACACTGTTTTCTCCTTTCCCTTGCCCCCATCCTCTGCTAGGCATTGTTGGAGTCTAAAATTTGCATCTTACCATGTCCCTGCTGAAAAGCAGCTCAGTGGTCCCCCACCGTCCTCAGGGTAATGAGAGACCCCTCACAGGACAGCTATGCTCCCCCCCGCACCACTGCTTCTGTGACACTCGGGTCCCATGTTGTCCTCTGAGTGGCCACAGCTCGTTCCTCCTGGCCCAGACCCCCCACCCTGGGACACCTTGACCGTCCGACAAACTTGTATTTCTCTTTTATTTTGTTTTTAAAGATTTTTATTTATTTACTTGAGAGAGAGAGAGCACAAGTGGGGGAAAGAGAGAAGCAGACTCCCTGCTAAGCAGGGAGCCCAGCATGGGTCTCAGTTCCAGGACCCTGGGATCATGACCTGAGCCGAAGGCAGACGCTTAACCAACTGAGCCACCCAGGTGCCCCTGTATTTCTCTTGTAAAACCCTGTCTCCATTCAGCTCCTCCTGCCTGTCTTGCCCATTCCCCATATCCACCTCTATAATCTGTTGTATTTTGTCCATGCTTCTGTGATGTTTATTGTGCAGCACTTGTCTGTCTT
The DNA here is from genome assembly GCF_029215605.1 of Mirounga angustirostris. Taxonomy (NCBI): domain Eukaryota; kingdom Metazoa; phylum Chordata; class Mammalia; order Carnivora; family Phocidae; genus Mirounga; species Mirounga angustirostris. The sequence continues at coordinate 95,082,111 of NW_026991711.1, read as the reverse complement.
CTGCCCCCATTCGGTTCCGTGGCTGGGCCTTCCACCCCTTGAGGTCCATGGCTCCTGAGAGATTCCCAGTGCATGTTCATGGAGTGGCTGTTAAACTGGCCACCATGAAGCCAGTACAAGGCATCTCTTAGGAGGAGAACATGGAGGGCTTAGGGCAAGAACTAGTCTAACTTCCTAGCTGGCGTTAAAAACAGCACCAGCCATTTATTGTACCAATCACCTACTGCGTGCCAGTCATATGCGACTCATTGCACAGACATCTTTTTTTCCCTGTGATTACACAGCCAGAAAGAGGCCCCGGGTGCGATGAACCAGTGAAGGCACTGCCCAGGGTCTCGTGACTGCCCCCTAGTGGCAGCATCGGCATGGAGCCTGGCCTTGGGACTGAAGCCGCTGTCCCATTACCAAAGGCTGCCTCTTTTATGTCCTGTATCCCCCTTCTCTGGGTTTGCCTGGGGGTCAGCACCACCCTCTGACCACCCTTGGGACAAGGAGAGGGCCTCATGCCACAGCCTCACTGGTCCTCCTGCCCCTGGGTTCTTCAGGCTGTAGCCTGCAACCCACAGGGAAAGGAAATCCTACACGTGAACACCACTATTCCATCTCCTGTCGGCGAGCACTATCCTTGTCATTCTCAAGGTGACCAACTGGATGAGCTGTGAATGTGGGAGAATTACCAGGGGAATGAAGAGCTGTTGAACCAACATTCCAGGTAGCCGTGGGTGACACTGGGCACTGGGGAGCCCTGAGTCCAGCACAGTGGCCCAGCCGGTTGATGAGAATCCCACAGGCTATTGAAGGCAGCCGGGCTGCAGATCCTCAATCAGGTTCCTCAGCACCCATTGCTCCGCTGCCCACCTCACCCCACCGCTTCCCAGAGTCATTGCAGAGTGGAAATTATTAGAGCAAAAAAACAAGACATTTTGCAAGCAAGTGTGGTATGTGTGTGTAATCATCCAGACTCTGACTTGTGACATTAACCGCCTGATCTTACTGAAACGCAGAGAGGAATGACTAATGAAGTCTATCTGAAGAACAAACAATTTGCAATGAGATGACTTACTTAAAGACAGTTGTCAACACCTCGAAGGGGTGAGTAAGACTCGGAGCCGAGTTAGGCAGGAGACCTCACCGCCCTCTGCAGGGCAGTGTCGGTCAGAGCCTTCCGGCATGCTTGGTACACAAGCCCAGTTATGGGATTGTAGACATCACCTCTCCCAGCCCGCAGCCGAGGCCCAGAGCCAGGGTTGCCCACAGTCACATACGACTTGTGGTCAAGATGAGAACCCGAGTCCCCAGACTCCTGGTCCTTTTGTGGCTTAAGGACACCGATGTGAGCCAGCCTGCCCTAAAATAGAACCGAGGCCATCGTGTTTCTCAATTGCAGGAAAAGCACTCGGGGGATGGCATTTTCTCAGTTTCTTTAAGCTTCGTCTCATCAGCTTTTCAACCATTTTGCTCGGCCCACCAGACTCATTTTTAATATTGTATCTGGTAACTGGGCCTGGCTTTTTTGTTTTGTTTTGTTTTGTTTTTTTCCTGCTGAAAGAGTTTCTCACAAACTTGTATGAGTCATTCTGTTTTGCAAAGCAGGGACCTGCCTGCTAAGGCAGAGTCACATTCCCTAATAGAAAATACTGTTCCTTGATCTGCTGCTAGAATGAAAGGACCAGCATTTCCTGGGGTTTCTCAGAGAACACCTTGACTTCCAGGAACTCAGCTATCTGGTCTGGTTGGCAAATGACGGTTCCAATGGAAAGACCTTAATAAAAGCTTCCTCAAGTGTGTGCGCCGTATGAGGGAGTGCTGGCCGGGCTGGGAGTGGGGAGGTGGGGTGGTAGAAATCTCTGGGCCCACAGGGGCTCCCTGGTTTGTGTCTACCTCTAGCTCAGTGGGGGATCCCAGAGCTCTGGGAGGGCAGGCACTCTGGCTCCCTGCAGCCCAGGGCACAGCACACAGCAGGTGCTCCACAAGTGCTCACGACTTGGTGATGGTGATAGTTGTCAGTCTCTGTCGCCTGGCAACAGTTAAGCCAAAGCTATACTCCTCAAGCGGAAATGGGGAACCGAGTGGGAAGTCGGGAGCTGGTGGCTTTGAGTCAGGAAATGTGGAGGGGTCTAGTATCTCTGTGCGTCTTTGTGTGCCCTGAGTGGAAGGCGGTGGTCTGCATGGCTTACTGGGCTGGTTGACTGGCCCCAGGAAGATTTGAGAAAGCCAAGACCCCGACTGCCTGGGTCCCAATCCCAGCTCTGCCCTCTACTGCCCTGTGCATGACCTTGGGAAAATGACTTGATCCTCGTGCCTCGTTTCCCTCATCTGTAAAATGGGGATCATAGTGCACCCTACCTCATGGAGTTGTTGAGGATTAGAGGAGCTGATGCCTAAAAAACACCTAGAACGGGACCAGGCCCATGTGGGACGTGGTGGGGGTGTTAGTCATCACAGTGTTTCTCCGGCCCTAAACTACCCTGTCGCCCACACCCCGGCGCACCAACCTCTGCCACTGTGCTCATGGTTTTTCCTCCCCCCACGTCAGGTCCTGGCCAACAAGAGTCACCTGTGGATCGAGGAGGAGGTCTGGCGGATGGAGATCTACCTATCCCTGGGAGTGCTGGCCCTTGGCACGCTGTCCCTGCTGGCTGTCACGTCACTGCCCTCCATTGCAAACTCGCTCAACTGGAGGGAGTTCAGCTTTGTTCAGGTAAAGTAGTTCTTCCTGTGCTGGTGAGCCTCAGCTCACGTGGCATTGGCCCCAACACTCCATGAACCAGCTTGACTCATAATCCGTGCGACACGACCGCTCCCTCAGACGCTGGGGCCTTCCCGAGCCTCGAGGGCTCCCCCCAAGTCTCCTGATAAAGGGGCTGCAGGACAAGCTCATCATCTGGGGAAGCCAGATGTAGACATGTGAAAAAATTAGACAACAGAACAGTGAACCTTGGACTAAACATTCTCCGTTCCTACAGTTCTTGAGCTTCCCAAACAAAATTGCATGATTTTGTGCAGTCATTGCGTATCTCACTGGTCTAGCTGGCAGTTAGTGAGCCAGTGAGTGAGCCTCGCCGACCACTCAGCAACCTCCTCTCACCCGGCTCTCTGGTCCCCTTTAACCCCTTGATTCATACAGGGCCAAAGAGGAGGTGAGCATTAGGATCACCGGTTTATAGGGGCTAAAACACAGCATGTCCCGAAGGACACCATTCCTATGAGACATCAGAGAAAAGGAGATCTGTAGTCAAATAAATTTGAGAAAAGATTTGCCTTCCCTAAGACATTCACAATGCACTTTGGCACATCAAAGATTCTAGTAACATCTACAACAAACCAACCCTGTTAACCAGACTTCTTTGAGCATGAACACCCTCCCTCCCCCCACTTTTGGGGTTTGGTTTTTTGTCTTGTTTCTGGTTTTCAGAGTATGGCAACTGCACTCCACCAAACACCGCTTAGGAAATACTGCCAATAGCACAAGGCCTTTATGCAGGTATTCACTCGGGCAGTGTTTATTGAGCACTTACTGCATGCCAGGCATTGTGTTAGGCCTCCGATGTGAGAGGGAACAAGACAGGCACAGCCACGTTTCAGTTACAAGGCCGACTGAGACAGGGGCAGTTTTTACACTGCTTTGGCATCCCCCACTGTTCTCTATACAAAGTACGTGGTCAGCCCCCAAGTGTTGGCGGATTAACTCATCCCCTCTGTGGATAGGTGCTGACTAATACTGGATTCTGCCATTGATCTTGGATCAGGGCAGAGAACAGCGCTCATATCCACCCCCAGTATCAACAAAAATCTGTCACATCTCTTCTCTGTGTGGTGAGGACACAGTGCGGGATTCACAGAGGGACACTGACCGTGCAATGCTCTTATGTAATCCTAAAATTAATTGTCCCCGATTGGGGACGCTAACATACCTAGAACAAAACACAGTTGTGGTTGTTTTGGGTTTGTTTGGTTTTTTGAAGTCTGTCTGTTTCTGAATCTCACTGGCTCTGCTCATCTCGGAAGGTCTCCGGAGGAATGCTCAGGGCTGACACATGCCAGCAGCAGAGGGGGAAAACAGAATTTTATTTATCTGCTGCTAATCCCCATGTGTCGCACACCCAAATCTTGGATTTTCCTGTTCCTGCTTGGAGTATCCTGCGGTGCCTGGTTTATCCACAATTAAAACAGACTGCAGGTCGCTCCCCTCACCGAAAAGTTGCCCCGTTAAGCAGCTGTAGATTACAAGCCCGGTTCTGGCTGCCAGAGAAAGCCAGAGGATTTGATTTTGTTAGGGAAAGCAGACTGGAACCTCAGGAGCCGTGCTCGACTTTACATACTGAAGAGCTGAAATGTAAATATGGAAGTCCCTCGGCCACTGCAAGAACAGTGGGGGGTTGCAAGGCTGGGAGATGGGTAAGAAAGGCAGGGTTTTACTTGGGGAAGTCAAACGCCCATAGTCTGTCCACGAGAACAAATACTCTGTCTCCCGAGAGTGCTAATGTAGGGAGGAGGAAGTCAGCGCCCAGAGCCTGGGGTCCAGCTTTGCGTCCCCCGTCCCAGCTCTAGAATCTTGGGCAGGTGACGAACCCCACCCGAACCTCGCCTTACCTGTAAGATGGCGTTAATGCCTGCAGAAGTGTCATGAGCCCCCGTGAGAAAAACGACATGTGGAAGAAAGTAGAAAGTATTTTGCTATTATTCTTAGGGTATGTGGCCACATTTCCATTACCCCTGACTAAGCTACCAACCACCCATTTCTGAGTTCACGAGAGGCCAAGAGACTCCCACCCTGGGTGTCAGAATGGTCCAAGGCTGGGTTTGCAAACCATGGTCAGTACTCACTGGTGGGTCGTGAAATGAATTCGGTGGATCACAACCAGCTTTTTTTTTTTAATGTTGATTTTCTTTTTTTTTCTTTTCTTTTTGTTTTTTGTTAAAGATTTTATTTATTTATTTGACAGAGACAGCGAGAGAGGGAACACAAGCAGGGGGAGTGGGAGAGGGAGAAGCAGGCTTCCCGCTGAGCAGGGAGCCTGATGCGGGGCTCGATCCCAGGACCCTGGGATCATGACCTGAGCTGAAGGCAGATGCCTAACACCTGAACCACCCAGGCGCCCCACAACCAGCTTTTTAAAAATGAAATAGGACAAAATGTTACAAAAATGTCAGAGGGCCTTGCATGTTCTAAGGATAGATTTTTTTTCAGTATTATATTGATTCAGTAGTTATATTTACATATGTGGTGTCTCTGGTTGTGTCCAGGACAGTAATGAAAAGTGTGGTTCTTACTGCGAGCCACCATCTCCAATTTTGAAGTCACAGAGCTCTTTTGGAGAATTACAGATACCCAAAACCACCCCTGACCTACGGACTCAGATGTCCACGCAGTCTGTTTTCGTGAGCTCCTTGGGTGACAGGTGCACGTGTGTGGTAACCATTGGGGTGGCGGACCCAGGTTGTGGAGCCAGCAGATTCTGGGTTTCAGTCCCAAGCCCGCCGGTGTCCGGACCCCGTCTCCTCCCGCTGCCACGCACGACCACTGGGGGTCACCAGGGCTGAGCAGCTGGCTGTGGAGAGCCGTGCCTCTCCATGGACTTGGCCTGACTCCTAGCTCTGTGATGATTTATGGAGCTAAAAGGCATCAAAACAGTGTGTTGACTCTACAGTGGTGACTTGTGTTTATGTTTATCCTTTTGTTCGAGGCTGTTTTCAAAGGTTTAAATTTGAGGTTTTGTGGTTATGGCTTTATGGCTCTGGTTTGGTCTTGGTGTGCTCACTGCTCGAAGTTAGCCAGCTAAATGTTGTTAGGTTGCAGAATTGCCAGGTCAGGGCCGCTCACCTGCACAGGGACATTAGGGTTCTCCTCTAGCAGCTCAGTTCTGCCCCAGGGTTAGAGGGACTTCCTGTGACCTCGCCCACTCTAGCCACCTGCCTGAAATAATGACAGAGGCCAGCTCTGACCCCAACTCCGTGAACGATTGTCCACAGCCCCTCTACGCCACAGTAAGTGACCAAGAGCAGGAGCCACTGACAACCTGGCTGTTTCTTTTTTGCTAACAAGCTTACACACAATATAAACGGCCTTAGCTTGGGGAGTACGGGGGGGTTGTTGCAGTGGGGGGGCGGTGTGGGCTGATTGTTGTTTCAGATTGTTGCCAAGGAGAGAGAGGGTGAGGAAAACAAACTCACTGGAACCATCCAGGTATCCCATTGGGATTGCAAAGTCCAAAGGCCCTTTGTTACTGGCTGATCTTTGGCTGTCAGCCCTCTCTCTAAACCATTAGCCTGAGGCTGGGGCTTCCTGCCATCTGTTACCATGGAATTTTGGATAGCAAAAGGATGGGGATGCAGGAATGGGAGCAGCATCTCAGTGCCCTCCCAGTGCACGTCCACATTGTCTAGCACAATCCGTCACTCCAAATTAGGGGCTGGGGATGGCGGCCCACGTGGGTCAAACACTGGAGCTCCAGGACGTGTCACTAAGGGAAATGCTGAGGCCTCCCTGGAGGGCCACCAGGGCTAGGTCCCTCGGCCTGGGTGGGTTCTCATTGCTTCAGCATCTGGGGAAGCCCCACGAGGCTTCAGTGGATCTTTGTGGAAGGCACACATAGGATCAGGTCCATCCTAATCAAATAGCCTGGGCAAAGGGACACACAGAGGCCTCTCATCCTGATGCTGGAAAGGCTTGGGTGATGAGAGTCCCCTAAATTAGTTGTTCTTAGTCCTTACTGCACATTAGCATCATCACTGAATTTCTAAAAGCTAATGATGCCTGAGCCCCACCCCAAACCAATCTCATGTGCATTTCCGGGCCGGGCTTGGGCATTCATATTTTTCCCAAGCTCCCCATTGTTTTACCATGGAGCCGGATGTGAAAACCACAGTCTCAGACTCAGGGGTAAAAGGCACTTCCCAGCCATCTGAGCAAAGCCCAGTAAATCCATGTGAGTAAGGGGAGCCACGGTTTGGGGCCAGGCAGCTGGCTGGGAATGTCAGGGCAGTTGTCCAGCTTGTTCAAGATTTATTTCTGATGGTCAGTGCTAGGGACCTTTCCTTCCCCCTCAATTTTTTTACTGTAGTAAAATAACGTAACACAAAATTTACTCTCTTAACCATTAAGTAAACAGTTCAGTGATATTAAGTACATTCCCACTGGGGGCAACCATCCCCACCATCCATCTCCAGAGCTCTTTTCCGTCTTGCAACACTGACACTCTGTCCCCATGAATCACTAACTCCCCACGGTCCTCTTCCCCAGCCCCTGGCGACCGCCATTCCACTCTGTCTCTATGACTTTACCACCTCATATAAGACAATCCTACAGTATTTGTCTTTTTCGTGCCCAGCTGACTCCACGGAGCATCATGTCCTCAAGGTCCGTTCATGTCACACCAGGTGTCAGAACTGCCTTCCTCTTTAAGGCTGAATAATATTCCACTGTTTAGAAATATTCCGTTTTGCTCGTCCATTCTTCTGCTGGTGGGCACTTGGGCTGCCTCCATGTTTTGGCGACTGCGAATATGGGGTGTCCACATATCTCTTCAGGACCCTGCTTTCCATTCCTTTGGGGTATAGATCAGAAGTGGGAGCACTGGAGTGTGTGGTAATTGTATTTTTAATTTATTCAGGGAACCCCCCCACACACACGTTCCACAGCGGCTGCCCCTACCCACAGTGCTCAAGGCTTCCAATTTCTCCACATCCTCTCCACACTTGTTTTCTGGGTTTTTGACTGTAGCCATCCTCATGGGTGTGAGGCGACAATTCATTGTGGTTTAGACCTGCATTTCCCTGATGATGAGTGATACTGAGCATCTCTTCGTGTGCTTATTGGCCATTTTGTAGCTCTTCTTTGGAGAAATTTCTATTCAAGTACTTTGCCTATTTTTGAATTGAGGTGTTTGGTTTTCTGTCGTTGAGTTTGGGAGTTCTCTATATAGTCTGGATATTAATCCCAAATAGTTCCTCAGTGCTGGAGACCTTCTTAACCCCAGTCTTCAATATCGATAGATCAGAACTTTTAGACAAAGTGGGTGTGGTTCAGAAGTTTCGAGGAGATTTGGAATTCTTGATAGATACATCTAGAAGTGACGAGGAGCTGGTTGTGACTCACAGTCAGGGAGCCTTCCATTTTGGGGGATGACCATTTTAATATGACATACCTGTGGGTAGAAGCACAGAGCCACCCCACGGCTCTTCCCGACAGGCTGTGCGGAGCCAGGAAATTGTGAAAGATGGGATAAAAACATCTTCAAAGTTATTAAAAGCCAAGAAAACACAGAGATGGCTAGGAAGGCTAGAAACTGGGGATCTTTTGGCAACTAGTATTTTTTAGGGGTCAAAAATGCTGTACTTGGGAACCTATCTGTGAACATATAGTGTAGAGCCATTAGAAAATGTTTTGTTTTTTTCATAAAAGTATTGCAAGCAATTCTCCCGAACAATGTTCTTCCGCATACCAAGGTTGACCATCCTGGCATAAGCAAGGCGTCCCCCACAATAGAGAGAAGCGAGAATGAGGCATGGTAGCAGAATCAGACCCACTTAGAACCGTGCCTGAGGGGAGTGCAAGCAAGACAGTGTCTCTCAACCAAGCCCCCTGGATCAATGCTGACAAGTGGGGCTGGAAGGAAATCCAGGAGGCCCAATTGTAGCTTCTCTGTGGAAAGCTCCAAGCCAACCTATAAAGAGTACCCCGAGGTACCGTCATACTGCCACATTTCAATTAAGCCCTTCCAGTGTCTCCTTGGAGAAAATGCATATGTGTTCATGGCTTGATGAGTCACTGCTATTTTCATTCCTTATGTAATAAACACAGGGCTCTCCTGCCCCAGATCTCTCAGTGGTTCCTTGGTGCTTACGGAATGCAGTCAGAACCACCCAGTGCTTCTCCTCTGTGCCTTCCACAAAGCCCTGCCCCTTGCTGCCCCAAGCTCTCCATCATCCCTGGCTCCTCTGGCGGCTGCAGAATGCCCATCCATATAGTGCTTCCCCCACATCTCCAACTTTAGCTTTGGGGACCACTTACTTGTCACTGAGGCTCAGTAGTGGCTTGCCCAGGGTCACAGTGTTGTTCCAGTAGACTCTGGAATGCCTCATTTGTCGTCCACAAGAAACTGCCCAAGATTCTAAGGCTAGAGCTACAGATCAGCGCTTCCCAGCCATTTACATGCCCCGGCTCCCATGGAAAGTCAGGATTGTATAGCCCTTGGGGTGATGAAGAGCAGCTCTTGGCTGGAGGTGGCGCACAGAAGCCCATCTGTGGCTCAAGGGCTGGGATGCTCACCTTCGCTGCAGGATGGCCTAAACTGCTTCCGTTTGGGTTTGTGACTGTCCCGGTCTCCATGCAGTACCGACTCCCTTCTAGGCAAGAGAGGAACCTGGCGGGGTTTCCATCTGAGGTGTTGATGAGTCAGGGTGTGGGTAGGAGGGGAGGGACCAGCCCCTACCAAGAGCATCTACATGATGCTCGAAAGCCGAGGGCTTCACACATGGTGTCATGTAGCCCGGCCTGTAGCCCGGCCTGTAGCCCGGCCTACAGGCCTCAGAGCCGCCCTCACTACTGATGCCAAATCCACACGTCAAGTACATTTGTTACTTTGTGTCCATGTTTAAATCAACTTCAAACCAATTCACTTTTTTATCTGGCCTCATCTTAGGCCAAATATTATTGGTGAAATTATGGCTTGGATATGCTGTCAGACACCTGTTACTCTACTATACATTAAACTATGCACAAAACTAGTAAAATGTTTTTAAAATGTTTTTAAACATTTTAAACATCGTTCCATCTAAAGTCCTCTAGCATCCACCAGAGGTACAAATAACACAGTTTGAGGAAAAGCAGCATCATTTACCAGATCCTCATGATTTAGTCGATCCTTACACACCTGCAGGGTAGAGGCATTATTCTCCTTTTTCTGTTGGGGAAACTGAGGCTCAGAGCATTTGGACAGGGCTGGGATTGGAACCCAGAGTCTCGACTACCAGAGCAGTCCTCCTTTCTCCCCTCGGCCAGGCAGGCAGAAGAGCCCTTGGTGGAATCACCCCGTGTCACCACCCTGGCCCTAACTCCATCCTTCCTTTCTCCTGCAGTCGACCCTGGGCTTTGTGGCCCTGGTGCTGAGCACCCTGCACACACTCACCTATGGCTGGACCCGTGCCTTCGAAGATAACCATTACAAGTTCTACCTGCCTCCCACGTTCACGCTCACACTGCTCGTGCCCTGTGTTGTGATCCTGGCCAAAGGCCTGTTCCTGCTCCCCTGCTTCAGCCGCAGGCTCTCCAAAATCCGGAGGGGCTGGGAGAAGGATGGTGGCATCAAGTTTACTCTGCCAATGGACCACACCCTGGCCCAGAAGACGAGCCACGTGTGAGGTGCCTGCCTCTGATCCCAGAAACCAGACACGGGCAGGACAGTGCCCTGGGCCTGTCAGGGCTGCTTTTCTGGATCGTGCGGTCCGGTGAAATTGTGCACCAAGTGGTGGTTCGAGGTCTGAATTCCTGGGACCCACATGTATGCGGTAATATTCAGAATGGCACATGTGCGGGTGTGACATATATGTTCATATAGATTTCATATATATAACGGGATTTGCATTTATACTTACTTAGCTAAAAAGTTGAGTCCCTGAGATTTCAACTTGTAGATTTAAAAGCCAGTGCCAGACGTTAGGAGAACAGCACCTCACCCTATTGGGATCTCTGCAGGGACGGACACACACTCTTTGCACAGAAAAGGCAGTGAGAGGCTTGTACCTTGGTGGATTCGATCCATTTGTGTTCCCACTCCCTTTTTGCTGCTTTCCCGAGGCTTTTGCAGAGCCGGGGCTCTAAGGGGGCAGATAAGAGCGCGGCCTGGAGCCGGATTTGGTGCACCGGGCTAAAGAGTCTCGAGCAAGCAAGCAGAGCAGGGGGAGGCCTCCTCCCTCGTTCACCTTCAGCAGCAGCAGGAGGTCAGACGGGAGCCAGGGCCCCTGGGGGGTGAGCCTGCTGTCTGTACCCTGGGAGCCAATTGTCGAGGGGTCCTTTGCCAGGTCGAGGGGGCAGGCGATTGGGGCCCAAGCTGATCTCCCCAGTCCTCCCTGAGCTGGGGAGATTTTTTTTTCCCTGAAAGTCAGAAGTCACCACAGCGGCGGCACATTGATCTCTTATGGGAGTGTGAAGTCACCTCTGTGCAGGAGCTACTAATGAACCATCTTGAGAACAAGTGTAATGTCTTTCCCTCCTTTAAGTTGGTGATGACCGTTCTTTAAACCACTGTGCCTTCTCACCTTTCAGATCATTAGTGTGGATATCTCTTAGGAAGACCCAGAGCAGGCCCTCTAAAAGTCAGCTCGAGGGGGAGGGGAAAACAAGGCAGACAGCGCTCAGCATCCCAGCTAAGGCTTTCCGGGGCCCCACCCAGCGCACAGAAGGACTGATTATCTCCACTGAAACCGTCCCGTGGAAAAATACTGGGGACCTCATCAGTATGTCCTCCGCTGCTGCTGCCGGGCAGAGAACCTGCCAGAAAACCACACTGGCTCCAAGTTCCCCACTGCTCCAGGGAAACAGGGAGGACGTGGGCAGTGGGCCACCCCAAGAATCACCAACCCCAGGCGGTCACGCTTCAGAATCATTGGGGAGGGTCTTTTCTACCAAAGCTACAAACTTGAAGTGCTGCAACCCCAAAGCACAAGAGGCTGGACCACAGCCAGGGTCATAGGACACGTGTCCTCAAACCCCATGCTCGTTCCTATTGAAACCACTTTTATGTCCCCTGTGGAGAAAAAGCTGTTTTGGGCTGAGCCCCCACACCCTAGAACCAGGATGATCTGTCACCTCCACATAAAAAGCATCTGTGAACACAAAGGGGATGAAGTCCCAATGGAAGACGCAAGTGAGGCAAACGCTGGACTCTGCTCTGAATGGGGAGCGCTGGTCATGCTTATGTCTCAGGTCTTCCCGGCCAGGGGGGATCTTAGGAACAGAGAGTTGAGGCAGCAAAGGCTGACAAGACCGCTGCGAGAAGAGGAGGCCCCTGCCTCCCCCAGGGAGGCCTCATGAGCTCATGTCTGTAGAGCACATTAGGGTCCTTTAGTGAAAAGGGGAAAAAAAAAAAAAAGCCAAGTGCAAGAATATCTCATTAGGCCAGTGACTGATGGAGGGAAGGCGGTGCAGGCGAAGCTGTCTGCTTCCTGCTGATGTTTTCCATCTGCTGCTTGAAGGCTGAGCGGCAGAAGCTTGTCTTCCAAATGGGCCCTGATGGAGCGGCCGCTGTGTTCCTCGGAGAGGCTTGCTGGAAAGGAGGCAGGCGAAGCACAGATTCCAGCATTCGATTCATAAAATGAGGGCCCGTCCATTTCCTGCTGATTGGAGGCGGGGAGAACAGGGGCACCTGGGATCCACTAGGGATCTCCAACCCCAGTCAGTATTGGCTGCCTTCCTTCTCCAGCCCTCCCTGGGCCCAGGGAATCTCCTTATACCAAAGATGCTGACTTCCAGCAACATCCAGTATGCTCCCTTCCCTTCCCCACCCACCTCCTGCTGCAGGTGCTCCTAGGGGAGGGAACTGGTTCCAAGGTGGGTGGCAGGAGGGAACAGGTGCAGCAGAGGACCTGGCCGCCTACCAACTGGACAATCAACTCATGAAAGGCAGGGTGTGCTGTGTGCTTGGGCTTGATCTGGTGTCTGTTGCTCTTCCCTACCTCACCAGGCAGCTGGCAACAGCATCCCCATGAGAGCAAGTCACTCCCTTTCAGCCTGGTAAACTCTATGTGCCTCTGGGTACAAAAGTGCCTGAACCAATGTGCTCCAGAAGTCCTAAATGCCATGGTCTGAGGTTGATGTTTAAAATCAATGCCACTGAAACAGTCTGTGTATTTTGTGTTTACCTTGTAGAGCTTGTCGAAGAAGCAGCAAAAATAAACACCTAACCTTCTGTGAATTTCAGGCTTTTATTTCTGTCCTGCCGATCACTGCCCACTCATTCATTCATTGGCTCCATGAGGCTTCTGATTGGCGCTTGCTCTGAGTCAGGCAGTATGCAAGGGGGGGCACAGAATGATCTGGGCTAGAGCTCACCCCTGAGGAAGGACAGGCATGCAGACCTACAGCAACAGACAAGGAAGGACAGACGAGATCCAGGCAACAACGTGGGGGTGGGGGGAAGGGGATCGGTTGTGTGTGCAAAAGGAGCACCCTAACCAAAGCCAGTGGAGTCAGGGGAAGGCTTCCCGGAGGAAGCAGTGTCTGTTCTCTGGTCGGAAGGCTGCAACTTTGAATGTAGGTTAAGAGCAGTGGTGCTTGTCAAACTAGAGTGTGCACAGGAGTCACATAGGGATCTTGTTCAAACACAGGCTCTGAGCCACTGATCTGGGATGAGGCTGAGCCTGTGCATTTCTAATAAACTCCCAGGTGACATGGATGGTGTTGATCCTCAGACACTCTTAAGTAACAAGGGCTTAGATGGCTTCCTTTGTCCCTGCTGTGCTGCATCGCTGCGGCGTTAACCCTCCCCAGGACGTTGGTTCCCTGGCAGCCTTGGAGAGGTAGGCCCGTGCACACTGCAGATGCAGCTGCAGCCCCTGTTCTCTGAAAGGCAGAACACCGACCTATTATGCAGTCAAGCTTTTCTACTAAAGCAGAACTGTCTTACTGTATAGGGGGAAAAAGAAAAAAGAAACCCACGTGCATAAAGCAGTCTAGTGGCTAAAAACCATTTCTTGGGAACAATAACCAAAAGATGGCCTTGAGCCCACGAGAAGAGTCTTCCAAAGAAAGAACCATGGTCAGAAAACAACTTCACTACAAATCATTTTCAACAGCAAAAAATATCTCACGCTTGGAGTTTTGTTTTTCTACTCTGTGTCCTCCCACACATGATGCTGAGAGTTAAGCTTTAAAAGAAGTGATGAAAGAATGTCCATTATTAAGGTGGTTCACACAAGAACTAAGGAGTGACCAAAATAACTCCTAGAAGTTTAAGAGAAGATTTGTCACTCAGCTCTTTGACAAGCTGAATCTTTTCCAAAAGCAGTGACGTGGGCCCTTGGCTTCTACTGGGTCACTGCCCTGCTCTCTTTACAAAGAGGAAGCTGGCAGAAACTCTCAGTCCCACCAAACCAGCACCAACTCTTTCTAACAGATAATTTGAAAACCCTTTTTACTCACCTAAAATGAAATTTAGAAATAGAATCTACCTATGCATACACTTTTTAAATCAATATAATAAGGTCTTAATTGAAACATGAAGTAGAAATAAAGTAATTTACACTAATATATACTATAGTAATAATGAATAGTGATTATTACGAGTAATAATCTTACAGTAATTGGTTTTAAGAGAAATACAATGAACGTAACATTATCGACCTCCTTTATAACTGACATTTTAAAATAAGGGTTAAAGAAGTGTATGAGTGTGTATGCGTGTAGACATGTGCACTGAGTGTTTGAAACACGGTTGAATGCTATGGAGCAGTCAAAGAGGGTGAAGACCAATAAATGTCCACTGGATTTGGAAATACGGAAACTTTACAGTGAGAATGTCAATGGAATGTGTTGGAGGACTGGGGATGAATGAGAAGTGAGGAAATGGAGAGCAGTGGACAACTCATCCGAGATTTGGCTATGAAGTGGGAGAGAGAGAGAGGATCAGAAACTGGGGAGAAATGGGGTAGAAGAAGGAGAGCTGGGGATTTTTCCCCATGGTTTTAACCTGAACATGTTTTAGGTGTTCCTGGAAAAGAACAAGATGAACAGGAGTAGTTGAAGGTGAGTGAGAAAGAGAGAGAGAAAGAGAATGGGAATCAAAGTCCCAGAAGATATGTAAAGAGATGAGGTCCAGAACACAGGGAGGAGCGGCTTGTCTTTTAATATTAGGAAAGGGGTGCCTGGGTGGCTCAGTCAGTTGAGCGTCCGACTCATGATTTTGGCTCAGGTTGTGATCTCAGGGTTGTGGGATGGAGCCCCACATCCGGCTTTGCACTGGGCATGGAGGCTGCTTGGGATTCTTTCTCTCCCTCTCCCTCTACCCTCCCTCCCTCTCTAAAAAATAAATTAATTAATTAAATTAGGAGAAAAGGATAGGTGCCAATGGGTGGAGGATTTACTTTGGTGACGTAAGGTGTAGAAGTTCTTTTCTGATGATGTCTGTATCCTTTGTAGAAAAGTCAGTGGCATTTGCTAAGCATAACCGTGAGGGAAGAAGATTTGACACTGATGGTTGAAGAGGGAGGAAAAGGTTAAAAATAATTGTTGGAGAAAGTGAAAAGGGAGCTGTCCAGGGAACCTTGATACAATTAGCCAAGATGAAACAAAACAAACAACTTGTTTATAACATTTTTTGTCTAAGGTGAAATGTACTAATTTTGTTTAGTGTGCAAAGTGGAGTTTTTGCTCAGGTAAATTCTGTTTTCCCCCACCAATTTCTGTAATAATTCCAAGTACTTTAACTTATTCAGTTTGACCTCTAATAGTTACTCAAAATGCTTTGGATTCATTTTGTTTTCTCTGTTGAGAAATGGACAGTCACAAATGGAACTTTTGATACACTTAGCAAACAAAAGCCTCCATGCCAATCCTCCCATAAAGTGAATAATCAACCCCTTGTTTACTGAGTGTTGATTTCATCTACCAGATGAGAAACCTAGCTTATTTCTATAATTTCTATCATATGCAGAGCCTACTCATAAAAATCTAATTTATCCAGGGCGCCTGGGTGGCTCAGTTGGTTGAGCAACTGCCTTCGGCTCAGGTCATGATCCTGGAGTCCCAGGATCGAGTCCCGCATCGGGCTCCCTGCTCAGCGGGGAGTCTGCTTCTCCCTCTGACCCTCCTCCCTCTCATGCTCTCTGTATCTCATTCTCTCTGTCTCAAATAAATAAATAAATAAATAAATCTTAAAAAAAAAAATCTAATTTATCCAACAGTTAAAACTGTTCCCTAACTAGAGAATTCATTAAGGCTTTCACTTCCTGAGGAGTATTCCTCCTACAAAGCAACTGGTTCTTGGACAAAAGACATACTTTTTAACGTATTGCTAAACTCTCAGGAGGTAAGAGAAATCACCAAGGCAGAAGAGAAATGGGAGTATGCATGCACATACAAATAAACCAGACAGTGCTATCTTATTTGCAGAGGCTATCTATTTGCAGAGGCAAATTTAAGTCCTTCCTGCCTCAATTCAGACCAACCAAGCAGGAGCTCAGTATCTAAGCTCAACAAGCCACAGGTGAGAATCAGCAGAAACACAACTCCCAAAGACTTCAAAGAATAGAATTATCAAATAGAAAATAATGATATATTAAAGGATTAAAAAATAGAGTCACAAAAATAAGTACGAAATAAGGCACAATGAAAGGACCAGGTATGATGAAAAATAGAAAATTCAGAAATGAAAGATTGTTGGAAACAAACCTAATCTGATGAATTTAACAGCTGACTGGAGAAAATCAGTGAATTCTAAAATGGAGCTGAAGAAGTTGCCCAGAATGCAAAAAAAAAAAAAGAGAGAGAGAGAGAGAGAAATGGACAGAAAATATAAAAGAGAGGTTAAAAGAGCTAGAGCTTAAAATGAAAAAGTCTAACATACAAATAAGTGGCGCTCCAGAAAGAAAAAATGGTAGAAAGGCAAATTTTAAAGAGATAAAGGCTGAGGATTTTCCAAAAGTAACAGAAGACTAGACTCTCAAAAAGCAGAAAGTACAATGTATACCTCTGAGCAGGAAAGCAAATGTGAAAAATGAAACCACACCTAGACACACTAGGAAGCTCAAAAAGCAGCTGGAGAAAAATTACAGATTATTTACAATTGTGAAATTATAACAAACTTAACAAATCAATGGAAATCAGAAAATAGTGATCTAATATCTCAAAAGAACAGAGAGGAAATAATTGTCAACTTCTTTTAGAACTGTAGATCTAGCAAAACTGATCTTTAAGAAAGAAGGCAAGGGGCGCCTGGGTGGCTCAGTCGTTAGGTGTCTGCCTTTGGCTCGGGTCATGATTCCAGTGTCCTGGGATCGGGCCCCGCATTGGGCTCCCCACTGAGTGGGAAGCCTGCTTCTCCCTCTCCCACTCCCCCTGCTTATGTTCCCTCTCTCGCTGTGTCTCTCTCTGTCAAATAAATAAATAAAATCTTAAAAAAAAAAAAAAGAGGCAAAATAAGGACATTTCAGATATGCAAAAATTGGAGAGTTTACCAATAGTTTTTACCTAAAGAACTTCTAAAAAGTATACTTCAGATAGAAGGAAAATGATCCCATGGGGGGGCCAAAAAACAAGGAATGGTAAACAAAGAAATAGTGACCGTGAAGATAAATCTAAACAAGCCATGTCTATATAAAATAACATTCATGTCTATTTAATGTGAGGGTTTTTTTTAAAGGGGACACTGAAGGACTGGACAACAATGACATGTAAGGTGACTGAGTAAATGATTGAGTTAAAATGTTCTGAGACTCTTGTATTTGTTCAGGGGTGGGAGAAATTATGGACTAATTTAGATTTTGTTAAGTAAGCCTGGAAAAATGCCAAGGGTAACCACTAAAAACCTAAAAATATAACATCCAAATCCTGAGGAGAGGAAAAAACGAAATAAGAAAGAACAAGTAAAAATTCAATTCTTAAAAAGCAAGAAAAGAGAAAAATAGCATAGAAAAAGCAGGAGACATCAACAACAAAAAGTAGATGTTAGAAACAAATCCACATATATCAATAATCACAATATATACAAATGGATTAAACTCTTGAGTTAAAAGACAGAGATTACCAGATTGGATTTTTCAATATAGTTATATACTATTTATAAGTGGCCTACCTAAAAACTAAAGATAAGCAATAGTAAAAAAAAATGTGTTAGGCAAAAACAAACCAAATGAAAGTTGAGGTGGCTAGATTATTATACAAAGTATACTTTATGACAAAGGACAATATTAGAGATAGAGTCACTATATAATGATAAAGATTTAAATATTTTAGAATGTCTGCATTTAATAATGCAGCTTCAAAATACATGAAGCAAAAAAAAAAAAAAAGAAATGTAGACAAATTCATCGTTATACTGGGAAATTGCAACAAACAAAAAATTGTGTGTGTGTGTTTATAACATAAGAAGCTTGGTATCATAAAGAATAAGGAAATTATGTTCTTCTCAAGAAAACAAATAGAAAATATATTAGACCTGGGCAAATTTCAAAAAATTTCAAGGAACAAATGTCATACAGATATACTTTCTAAACTTGGTGCAAAGAAGTTAAAAATCAAGAATACAAGGCTGCATTTTAAATGCCCATATATCTTGAAATTTAAAATACAGATTTCCAAATAAGCCATAAATCAAAAAGGAAATTAAAGTGAAGTTTTTTTCAAAAATTTAAAATGGAATGGTAATTAAGTATCTCATCAAAAATTTGAGGATACAGCAAAAATATTACTTAGAAGGAAATCAACAGTCTCAATTATGCACTAAGAATTAATACACTAAGAATCAACCCAGAGAAAGTAAAAAGAAAGGCACACTAAATGTAAGAGCAGAAATTGATGAAATAGAAAGGTCAGTATAAAGGACTGACAAAGTCAAAAGCTGGTTTTATGGTAAGATGAATCAAATAGATCAATCTTTGATAAGGCCAGTCATGGGGAAAAGAGAAAAGACTGAAGAAATCTTAGGTATAAAAAGACAAAACTACAGATGAAACAAATTTAAGAGATAGTAAGAGAATACTACACATGAATTTATGTGATTAAATTGGACAACTTAGAATGGACAAAAATATAACTTACCAAAACTGATTCAGAAAAAGAAAGTCTGAATATTCCTGTCATTAAAGAAATTCTATCAGTAGTTTAAAATTTTCCCACCCCCAAAAAAAATTCCCACAAAAAACCCAAGGCCCAGATGGTTTGGCAGCAAAATTTTACTAAACTTTTAAAGAACAAATCATTCCATCTTACATAAACTCTTCCAAAAATTATAAAAAGATAAACTATTCTCCAACTTATTCTAGGAGGCAATGAGTGATAATAAAAATAGATGAGAACTATATGAGAAAGGAAAATTATAAGCCAATCTCACTCATGAACATAAATGCAAAAATCCCAAATAAAGATATCAGCAAATTTAATCTTGTGATATATAAAAAGACTGAATACCATGACTAAGTTTGACATATTCCAGGAATACAAGTGTAATTTAATATAAGAAACTCTATATTCACTACATTAAAATTTTTTTTTGAAGATTGATTTATTTATTTTAGAGAGAGAGCAAGTATGAGCAGGAGGAGGAAAGGGAGAGAGAATCTCAAGCAGACTCTGCACTGAGCGCAGATCCTGACACAGGGTTCAGTCTCACGACTCTAAGATCATGATCTGAGCTGAAACCAAGAGTTGGATGCTTAACCCACTGTGCGTCCCAGGCAGCCCCCAAATTTTTATCATCTCAATTACAGAAAAAGACATGATAAAATTCAATACCTCTTCATGATTTAATTTTTTAAAAATCTCATAGCAAAATAGGAATAGAAGAGAACTTCCTTAACCTGATAATCTATTAAAAATTACAGAAGGGGCGCCTGGGTGGCTCTGTCATTAAGTGTCTACTTTCGGCTCAGGTCATGATCCCAGGGTCCTGCTCAGCGGGAGGCCTGCTTCTCCTTCTCCCACTCCCCCTGCTTGTGTTCCCTCTTTTGCTATGTCTCTGTCAAATAAATAAATAAAATCTTAAAAAAAATTTTTTTTTAATTTTACAGAAAAAAAATTTACAGGACATATTATTCTTAATGTGAAATGTTAGCAGCAGTTCACTTAGAATCAAGAACAAAAATGCCCATGATCACCAGTCCTATTTAAGATTGTACCAGAGGTACTAGCCAATGCAAAAGAAGAAAATAACACATGAAATAAATGGTATAGGGGCACCTGGGTGGCTCAGTCAGTGAAGCATCTGCCTTATGATCCCAGGGTCCTGGGATAGAGCCCTGCATCGGGCTCCCTGCTCAGCAGAGAGCCTGCTTCTCCCTCTCCCTCTGCTGCTCCCCCTGCTTGTGCTCTCTGTCAAATAAATAAAATCTTTAAAAAAAAGAAATTATTTATATTTATATATATATATATATGTGTATATACACATATATATAGAGAGAGAGAAAGACACAAAACTGATTATTTACAAATAACAATTTCTTGGGACACCTGGGTAGCTCAGTCAGTTAAGCATCCGGCTTCAACTCAGGTCATGATCCCAAAGTCCTGGGATTGAGCCCCACATCAGGCTCCTTGCTCAGCAGAGAGCCTGTTTTTCCCTCTGCCTGCCGTTCCCCCTGCTTGTAAGCATGCTTTCTCTCTCTCTCTCTCTTGCTCTCTCTGACAAATAAATAAATAAAATCTTTTTTGAAAAAACAAGTAATAATTTCCTATACTGGAACCCCAAAAGAATGTAGAAATTTTTATAAGTAATAAGAGAGTCTAGTTATTCTTAAACATGTTCAAAGAACTAAAGGAGACCATCTCTAAATAACTACAGGAAAGCATGAGAATGATGCCTTATCAAATAGAGTATCAACAAAGAGACAGGAACTGACCATGCTGGACCTTGATCTTGGACTTTCCAGTGTCCCAAACTATGAGGAAATTAGTTTGTTATTTATGCTATCCAGTCTATGGTATTTGTTATGGAAGCCTGAGCCAACTGGGACAACCATGGAGACCAGAGGCAGAAAGGTGACATATTTAAAATGCTGAAAGATAAAGAGAGTCAACCAAGAACTCTAAATCCAGCAAAACTATACTTGCAAAATGAGGGACAGGAAGGTCCACTTCTAACATGACAGCATGAGGAGCTCCAGTGACCACTCCCCAGTGAAACTGGTGAAAATTAATTTTGAAAACAAGCATTTAAAGCCTCTAAAAAGGTTTTAATGGCAAATAGCAAATGACAAAACATATATTTAAGAAAATTTACCCCCCGCCCCTGCCAAAATTGGTAAGAAAGGCAAGAGTGGTGGTATTTGAACTAAGACCATGCCTTTCCTCCCTCTTCCAGCTTGGTGAGGTAAAGACTCCAGAATGCTGCAGCCAAGAACCCAGGGCTCCCTCTCCCCAGGCCACCAGTTGAAGGGCTCTCTTCCTAGGAGAAGCAGAACTTCAGTGTTTCTCATTGTACCCCCAGCCTCCTACTGCTGAAGCTAATTCCAATCAAGTATTGTTGAGAAGTGTGGGCTCCCTTCTTCTGCTTAGCCCTACTTGTAGAACAGAGGCTCTACCTTGGGTGTGGCATGCTAAGAATACTGGGGCCCCAATTACCCTTGTTCCAGCTCATCAGGTAGTGGTTCCCTGCCAGGAGAGGCAAACCAAAGGGACTTCAGGCTGCTGCCATTACTCTACCACTCACCTGCTAGAGCAGGGTATGACTCAGAAGCTTGCCATTGTTCCCACCTGCACCTCTAGAGCCTTGGCTCAGAGATTAGCCTAAGTGGAGAAGCAGGCTATAAAATAGATAGCTCCTAATCTCTTCCCAAGTAACTGACTTCATTTTCAACAGAGCACAGGAAGTTCAAACCTAAGGGCACTGTCAAGAACACCAGAGGTTTTGGAGAAAGGCAATGGGGAGATTCATGGATTTTAAGAAAACACAGCCTAGAATGTCAGCAGGCTAGTTTACAAGAGAACCATGGAGTAAGATGGCTGGAAAGAACCCTCCTAGGATCAGAACAAATATCAAACACAGACCTAAGAAACTACTCCTTCAAAGGAGCCACACTTTGGGGCACCTGGGTGGCTCAGTCATTAAGCATCTGCCTTTGGCTCAGGTCATGATCCCAGGGTCCTGGGATCCAGCCCCACATCGGGCTTCCTGCTCAACGGGGAGCCTGCTTCTCCCTCTACCTCTGCTGCTCCCCCTGCTTGTGTTCACAGTGAGAGAGGGAACACAAGCAGGGGGAGCGGGAGAGGGAGAAGCAGGCTTCCCGCTGAGCAGGAAGCCCGAAGCGGGGCTGGATCCCAGGACCCTGGGATCATGACCTGAGCCAAAGGCAGACGCTTAACGACTGAGCCACACAGGCACCCCAATAAATAAAACCTTTAAAAAAAAAAAGGAGCCACACTTTGATTGGATTAGTCTGTAGAACAATTTTTGCCCCAGGGCATTACTGGAATCAGCTAGCAATTAGTGGAGTTTAACAGCTAGATGTGGTCAGGGAAAGAAAGAGAATTCTACCAATACCACTGTCATCCCAAGGGAACTATGGGTATTTCCAAGTTGGATCTCCCTGAGGAGCAACATCAGAAACCTAACACTGCATAGGAGGGAGGAAACAGATGCCATTAAAATAATCCAGTCACTAAAAAACAAACAAGCAAATAAAAATAACAAACCCTGGTGGGGAGGGAGGGTAGTACCCAGAGTTGCTACAATATATTATCTAAAATGTCTATTTTCCAACAAAAATATATGAGGCATGCAAGAAACAGAAAAATATAACCCATATACTGTGAAAAAAAATATGGCAACAAAAACTGCCTGTGGAAATAACAAGATATCAGATTTCATAGAAAAAGCCTTCCAAATACCCATTATAAATATGTTCAAATATGAAAGAGAAATGAAGATATTCATAGGTAAACAAAAACTAATATGATTAGTTTATATATAATTACATATATTAATTATATATAATATAATTAGAGATAATTCATCACTAGCAGACCTGCTCTTACAAGATATACGAAAGGGAGTTCTCCAGGCTGAATTAATAGGACACTAGACAGTAACTCAAATCCCCATGAAGAAATAAAGAACTTGGTAAAGGTAACTACAGAGGTAAATATAAAAATATATAAATGTATTTTTTATTTATAACTCTTTCTCCCATCTTGTCACCAGCTAGACCCCAAGACCTGACTTCTACTGCTCACCTGCTTGTACCCACTGACCTCTGTCCCATGTTTTTCCTCAATCTCTTCTTCCCAGCTCATCTCTTAACTCATGCAAAAGACCCTAAATGCATAACATCCCAGTGCTGGAAACCAAAACTATCCCTCAAGCAATAATGACTGCTCAGAGGAAGAGCTCTAGTGGCCCAGACCACCCAGACCAGTTTGAGCTTAACCCCCAACTCATGCCAGTGCAGTTGGGCCAGGGAGTGACCCATGGAGTGACCACAGTCATCTTTACCTCATTATAATACTAAAATCTCCACCCAACGAGGAACACAAGCCTCATTACATAATATACAATGTATGCATAGGCCTATAAGGTGCATGCATGACTTATGCCTGCCTATACATATGAGGACAAGCTCCCCTATCTAAATATTCATCCTAATCCTAAATAAAAGGAATCCATTCACCCTTGCTCAGGGACTCATGGCTTTGGAAATTATTCCCCATCATCTCCTTATTTGCTGCGAATAAAGTTTCCTTTGTACAACAACTCACCTGGTGTAGTTTCTATCTGTGACTCACCAAGGAGTGAACTCACGTTAGTTCAGTTACGATCTAAAAGACAACACAAAGCAATAATTACATATCTGTGTGGATGGGCACAGTATATAATGATGTAATTTGTACAATAACAGCACAAAGGAGGGAGGATGAAATAGAGTAAATAGGAGCAAAGTTACTGAAATTAAGCTACTACTGAAATTAAGTTGGTATTAACCCAAACTAAATTGTTGTAAGTTAATATATCAATTATAAGTCCCAACACAACAATAAGAAAATGAATTAAAATATATAGTAAAAGAAATGACAAGGGAATTGAAATGGCACACTAGAAAATGTCTATTTAACACAAAAGAAATAATGGAGAAATTGAGGAATGAAAAAGAAGACATGGGGTGCCTAGGTGGCTCAGTTGGTTAAGTGTCTGACTCTTGATTTCAGCTCAGGTCATGATCTCAGGGTTGTGAGATCAAGCCCCATGTCTGGCTCTGCACTGGGCATGGAGCCTGCTTAAGATTCTCTCTCTCTCTGTACCTCCCCACGTCCTCTCTTCAAAAGGAAAGAAAAGAAAAAGATAAAGGAAACAAATAGCAAAATGGCAGTCATAAATCCTACCTTATTAGTAATTACATTAAATGTAAAAAGATTTAACACTCCAATTAAAAGGCAGAGATTGGCAGAATGGATTTTCTTTTCTTTTTTTAGAGACCCAACTATGTGTTCACTGCAGACGCTCTGTAGATTCAGTCACAAATAGGTTGAAAGTAAAAGGATGGGAAAAGATATACTGTGCAAACAGTAACAAAAGAGAACTATATGATAAAATACTATATGATAAAAGACTAACAGACTTTAAGGCAATATTTGTTACTGGAGATAACATTTTATAATAGAAGTGTCAACCTATCAAGAATATATAACAGTTATAAACATACATGCACCTAACAACAAAAATACATGAAGTAAAAACTGTTGGAATTGAAGAGAGAAATAGACCACTCAACAATAATATTTAGCCCATTTTCAATGACAGGTAGAAAAGCTCGACAAAAGATCAATAAATCAAAGATTTGAACATTGTAAAACAACTAAACACACATCTATAGAACACTCCATCCAACAACTGCAGAATATACATTCTCAAGTACACATGGAACATTCTCCAGGACAGACCATACAGTAGGCTATAAAACCAGTCCCAATACATTTTACAAGACTGAAATCATACCAAGTACGTTTTCCAACCACAGTGGAATAAAGTTGTAAAACAATAGCAGAAATAAATTTGGGGAATTCACAAATATGTGGAAACTAAACAACACACCAGTTGGTCAAAGAAGAAATAACAAGGGAAATCAGAAAGTATTTTGAGATGAATGAAAACAAAAACATGATATACCAAAGCTTGTATGATACAGCTAGAGCAGTGCTTAGAGAAAAATTATAGCTGTAAATACTTACATTTAAAAAGAAGAAACTTCTCAAATCAATAACCTGAAAAAACTAAAAAAGCAAAAGCAAATGAAACCCATAAAAAGCAGAAGGAAATAATGAAGACTAGAGTGGAAATAATGAAAACAGAGAAGAGAAAAACAATACAGAGAATTCACAAAACAAAAAGTTGGTTCTTTGAAAATATCAACAAAATTGACAAACCTTGACTGATCAAGAAACACAGAAAGAAACCTTTGAATGAATAAAATCAGAAATGAAAGTGGGCACTTTTGGGGTGCCTGGGTGGCTCAGATGATTAAGCATCTGCAGGGAGCCTGCTTCTCCCTCTCCCTCTCCCATTCCCCCTCGGCTTGTGCTCTCTGGCTCTCTCTATCTCTCTGTAAAATAAATAAATATAATCTTAAAAAAGAAAAGAAAAGAAAGTGGGCACATTACTACTGACCTTCCAGAAATAAAATGGGTTATAAGAGAATATTATGAGCAATTGTCTGCCAACAAATTAGATATATTTCTAGGGCAAATTCCTAGAAAATCACAAACTACTGACACCAAGTCAAGAAGAAAATCTGAACAGACCCATAACAAGCAAAAAAGATTGAATTAGTGACGAAAAAACTTCCTACAAAGAAAAACCCTAGACAAGGAGGCTTCATTGGTAAATTCTGCCTAATTAAGAAAAAAAAAACAATCAATGATAGTCCTTCACAAACACTTTCAAGACAGAAAATACGAGACATTTCCTATGTCTCGTTGAACTGGGTCTCCTCCACACAAAGCCCCCTGCCCTGCCCAAATTCACATATTGAAGTTCTAATCCCCAGTACTGCAGAATGTGACCTTATGTAGAGATGGGGCCTTTACAGAGGAAGTAAGTTAAAATGAGGTCATTAAGGTGGGCCCTAATCTAATATGAATCATATCCTTATAAAAAGGGGAAATTTGGACAGATGTACATATAGAAGGAAAATGATGTGAAGACTCACAGGGAGAAGATGGTCATCTACAAGCCAAGAAGACAGGCTTGGAACAGATCCTTCCCTGGCAGCCTCAGAAGGAACCAACCTGCTGCCACCTTGATTTTAGACTTCTAGACCTATGAGAACTATGAGACAATATAAGTCAAAACTATGAGGCAGTAAATTTTTATTGTTTAGGCCAGTGAGGTTGTAGTACTTTGTTTCAGCAGCCCTAGCAAACAAATACACTTCCCAACTCCTTCTATGCAGCCATTATCACCCTCATAATGAAACCAAAGCCATCACAAGAAAACTACAAATCAATATCCCTTATAGATATAGAAACACAAAAAAAGTCCTTAATAAAATACTAGAAAATTGAACCCAGTAACATATTAAAAAATGTTACAATCATAGCCAAGTGGAAAATCAATGTAAAAGGCCGTATTAACAGAATAAAGGACAAAAATCACCTAACTATCTCATTAGATGTGAAAAAAAAAAGCATGTGAAAAAACCCAACACATTTCATGATAAAAATACATGATAAAATAAGTATGGAAGGAAACTTCTTCAACCTGATAAAGGGTTTATATGAAATACCTCTAGCTAACAACATAATTAATGGTGAAAGCTGGGTGCCTTTCTCCTAAGATCAAGAGGAAGACAAGGATGATCATTCTCACCAAACTGTACTGGAGTCCTATCCCAGGCAATTGGGTAAGAAAAGAAATAAAAGGCAGCTAGATTGGAAAGGAAGAAGTAAATTATCTCTGTTTACAGATGACATGATCTTGTATATAGAAAATCTTAAGGGGGGCGCCTGAGTGGCTCAGTCATTAAGCATCTGCCTTCATCTCAGGTCATGATGCCAGGGTCCTGGATCAAGCCCGGCATCAGGCTCCCTGCTCCGTGGGAAGCCTGCTTCTCCTTCTCCCACTCTTCCCTCTCTCGCTGTGTCTCTCTGTCAAATAAATAAATAAAATGTTTAAAAAAAAACTTAAGGAATCTACTAAAAGATTAGAGCTAATAAGTGAATTCAGCAAGGTTTTAGGATACAAGATCAATATGTAACAATGAGCTGTACTTCTATATCCAAGCAATGAACAACACAAAAATGAAATTAAGAAAACAATTCCATGGGGTGCCTGGGTGGCTCAGTCAGTAAAGTGTCTGCCTTAGGCTGAGGTCATGATCCCAGGGTCCTGGGATCGAGCCCCAAATCAGGCTCCTTGCTCAGCAGGGAGTCTGTTTCTCCCTCTCCCTCTCCCTCTCCCTCTCCCCTCCCACCACTGTGCTCTCTCTCACTCTCTCTCAAATAAATAAATAAAATCTTTAAAAACAAAAATAATTTCATTAATAATACCATCAAAAATACTAAAATACATAAGAATAAATTTAACTCAGGGCGCCTGGATGGTACAGTTGGTTAGGCATCCAACTCTTGGTTTCGGCTCAGGTCGTGACCTCAGGGTCATGAGATCAAGCCCCACCCTTAGCACGAAGTCTGCTTGAGATTCTCTCTCCCTCTCCCTCTGCCCCTCCCACTCGTGATCGCTCTCTCTAAAATAATAAATAAATCTTTTAAAAAAAGAGTAAATTTAACTCAAGAAACAAGAAAAATCTCAAATAAACAAACATTACACTTAAAGGAACTAGAAAAAGAAGAACAAAGAGTCCAAGGTGAGAAGAAGGAAAGAAATAATAAAGATCAGAGAAGACATGGATTGGAAGAACAAACATGGTAAAAATGTCTATACTATCCAAAGCAATCTACACATTTAAAGCAATCCTATCAAAATACCACCAGCATTTTTCACAGAGAACAAACAACCCTAAAATTTGTATGGAACCACAAAAGACCCTGAATAGCCAAAGCAATCCTGAAAAAGAAAAGAAAAGCTGGAGGCATCACAATTCTGGACTTCAAGCTATTGTACAAAGCTGTAGTCATCAAGACAGTATGGTACTGGTGCAAAAACAGAAAGATCAATGGAACAGAATAGAAAACCCAGAAATAGACCCACAACTATATGGTCAACTAATCCTGACAAAGCAGGAAAGAATATCTAATGGAAAAAAGACAGTCTCTTCAACAATGATGCTGGGAAAACTGGACAACAACATGCAGAAGAATGAAACTGGAGCACTTTCTTACACCATACACAAAAATGAATTCAACATGGATGAAAGGCCTAAATGTGAGACAGGAACCTGTGAAAATCCTAGAGGAGAATACAGGCAGCAACCTCTTTGACCTTGGCTGTAGCAACTTCTTACAAGACATGTTGCCAGAGGCAAGGGAAACAAAAGCAAAAATGAACTATTGGGACTTCATCAAGATAAAAAGCTTCTGGGCACATGCACCCCAATGTTTATAGCAGCAATGTCCACAATAGCCAAACTATGGAAAGAACCTAGATGTCCATTGACAGATGAATGGATAAAGAAGATGTGGTATAGGGGCGCCTGGGTGGCTCAGTCGTTAAGCGTCTGCCTTCGGCTCAGGTCATGATCCCAGGGTCCTGGGATCGAGCCTCGCATCAGGCTCCCTGCTCGGCGGGAAGCCTGCTTCTGCCTCTCCCACTCCCCCTGCTTGTGTTCCCTCTCTCGCTGTGTCTCTCTCTCTCAAATAAATAAATAAAATCTTAAAAAAAAAAAAAAAAAGATGTGGTATATATACAATGGAATATTATGCAGCCATCAAAAAAATGAAATCTTCCTATTTGCAACAACGTGGATGGAACTAGAGGGTATACTAAGCAAAATAAGTCAATCAGAGAAAGAAAAATACCACATGATTTCACTCATATGTAGAATTTAGGAAGCAAATCAGATGAATATATGCAAAGAGGGGGAAAAGTTGGTGGGGGGAGCAAACCATAAGAGACTCTTAATGGTAGAGAACAAAGATCAGAACAGAAATAAATGACATAGAGACTAAAAAAAGAAAGAGAAAAAAGAAAAAAATCAACGAAACTGGGATTTGGTTCTTTGAAAAGATAAATGCAATTGATAAATCCTTAGCAGACTCATCCAGAAAGAAAGAGAAAGGACTCAAATAAATAAAATCAGAAATGAAAGAGGAAAAGTAGCAATTGACACCACAGAAATACAAAGGAGTATAAGAAAATACTACAAAAAAATTATCTGCGAACAATTTGGACAACCTAGAAGCAATGGATAAATTTCTAGAAATGTGCAATCTTTCAAAACTGAATCAGGAAGAAATAGAAAATCTGAACAGACCAATTACTAGTAATGAAATTTAAAAAAGTACCAAAAAATAAAGTCCAGGACTAGATGGACTCACAAGTGAATTCTACCAAACATTTAAAGAAGAGTTAATACCTAGTGTCCTCAAACTACTCCAATAAAGAGGAAGGAAAGCTCTGAAATACATTCTACAAGACCAGCATTACCCTGATACCAAAACCAAAAACACCACAAAAAAAGAAAACTACAGGTCAATATCCCTCATGAACATAGCGTCACAAAAAGTCCTCAACAAAGTATCAGCAAACTGCATTCAACAATACATTAAAAGGATCATTCACCACAATTAAGTGGGATTTATTCCGAGATTGCAAAGATGGTTCAATATTTGCAATCAATCAATGTGATATATCACATCCACAAAATGAAGGATAAAAAAAATCATATGATCATCTCAATAGATGCAGAAAAAGCACTTGACAAAATTCAACATCCATTCATGATAAAAACTCTCAACAAAGCAGGTTTAGAGGGAACATACATCAACATAATAAAGGCCATCTATGAAACACTCACAGCTAACATCATATTCAAAAAATATGAGGGTAAAAATGGTAAAAAAAAAAAAATGAGCTTTTCCTCTAAGGTCAGGAACAAGACAAGGATGTTCACTCTTCCCATTTTTATTCAATTAGTACTGGAAGTCCTAGCTATGGCAATCAGACAAGAAAAAAGGAATTCAAGGCATCCAAATTGGTAAAGAAGAAATGAAACTGTCACTGTTTGGAGATGGCATGATACTTTAAATAGAAAACCCTGAAGACTCCACCAAAAAACTACTAGAAGTAAAAAATGAATGCAGTAAAGTTGCAGGATACAAAATACCCTGAAATTGGGGCATCTGGGTGGCTCAGATGTTAAGCATCTGCCTTTGGCTCAGGTCATGATCCCAGGGTCGTGGGATCGAGTCCCACATAGGGCTCCCTGCTCGGCGAAGAGCCTGCTTCTCCCTCTCCCTCTACTACTCTCCCTGCTTCTGCTCTCTTGCTCTCTCTGTAAAATAAATACATAAAATCTTTAAAAAAAAAAAAAAACAAAAACAAAATACCCTGAAATCAATAGTATTTTTACATACTAATAATGAAGTAGCAGAAAGGGAAATTAAGAAAACAAACCCATTTACAATTGCAACAAAAATAATAAAATACCTAGCAATAAACTTAACCAAGCAGGTGAAAGAGTTGCACTCTAAAAATTATAAAACATTGATGAAAAAAATTGAAGACAACACAAATGGAAGGATATTCTATGCTCGTGAATTAAAAGAATTAATACTGTTAAAGTGACCATTCTACCCAAAGCAATCTACAGATTCTATGCAATCCTTATCAAAATATCAACAGAATTTTTAACACAACTAGAACAAGTAATATTAAATTTGTATGGAACCACAAAAGACCCTGAATAACCAATGCAATCTTGAGAAAGAAAAACAAAGATGGAGTTATCACAATTCCAGATTTCAAGATATATTACAAAGCTGCAGGGGCGCCTGGGTGGCTGTCATTAAACGTCTGCCTTCAGCTCAGGTCATGATCCCAGGGTCCTGGGATCCAGCCCCGCATCGGGCTCCCTGCTCGGCGGGAAGCCTGCTTCTCCCTCTCCCACTCC
This sequence comes from Mirounga angustirostris, assembly GCF_029215605.1. Lineage (NCBI taxonomy): Eukaryota > Metazoa > Chordata > Mammalia > Carnivora > Phocidae > Mirounga > Mirounga angustirostris. The sequence continues at coordinate 95,051,403 of NW_026991711.1, read as the reverse complement.
CCCTGCTTGTGTTCCCTCTCTCGCTGTGTCCTCTCTGTCAAATGATTAAATAAAAATCTTTAAAACAAAACAAAACAAAACAAAAACAAAGCTGCAGTAATCAAAACAGGATAATCCTGGCACAAAAACAAACAAACAAAACAAGAACAATAATAAACCCCCCAAAAAAACAGACACATACATCAATGGAACAGAACAGGAAAGCCCAGAAATAAACCCACATTTATGTGATCAATTAATGTATGAGAAAGAAGGCAAGAATTTACAATGGGGAAAAGATACTCTCCTCAATAAATGGTGCTAGGAAAACTGGATAGTTACATGTAAAAGAATGAAACTGGACTACTTTCTAACACCATACACAAAAATAAACCCAAAATGGATTAAAGACCTAAATGTGAGACCCAAAACATAAAAATTCTAGAAGAGAACAGAGGCAGTAATTTCTCTGACATGGGCCATAGCAACATTTTTCTGGATATGTCTGCACATGGGAAACAAAAGTAAAAATAAACTATTGGGACTACACCAAAATAAAAAGCTTTTGCAAAGTGAAGGAAATCAACAAAACAAAAAGGCAATCTACTAATGGGAAAGATATTTGTAAATTATATATGTGATAGGGGGTTAATATACAAAATATATAAAGAACTGATATAACTCAACACCAAAAAAAAAAAAAAAATCCAATTAAAGACAAGGTCAGAAGACCTGAACAGATATTTTCCCAAGAAGACATACAGATAGCCAACAGAGGCATGAAAAGATGCTCAACATCACTAATTGTCAGGGAAATGCAAATCAAAACCACAAAGATATATCATCTTACACCTATCAGAATGGCTAAAATTAAAAAGACAAGAGATAACAAATATTAGAGAGGATGTGGAGAAAAAGGAACCCTCATACACTTTAGGGTGGATGTCAATCAGTGCAGCCACTGTGGAAAACAGTATGGCGGTTCCTTAAAAAATTAAAAATAGAAATACCATTTGATCTATTAAATATACTACTGGGTTATTACCCAAAGAAAATGAAAACATTAACTTGAAAAGATAACTGCACCCCTATGCTTACTGCAGCATTATTTACAATAGCCAAGATATGGAAGCAACTTAAGTATCCATCAACAGAAAACTGGATAAGGAAGATGTACACACACACACACACACACGGGAATATTACACACTCATAAAAAATGATGAGATCTTATCATTTGCAACAATAGGGATGGACCTAAAGGGTATTATGCTAAGTGAAATACGTCAAGCTAAGAAAGACAAATACCATATGATTTCATTGATATGTAGAATCTAAAAAAGCAAGTAAATAAACAAACAAAAAGCAGAATCCGACCTATAAATACAGCAAACAAGCTGATGCTAAAAGGTGGTAGGGGGGTGGGCAAAATGGATGAAGGAGAGTGGGAGATTCAGGCTACCAATTATGGAATGAAGAAGTCATGGGAATAAAAGGTACAGCATAGGGAATATAGTCAATGATATAATAGCATTGTATGGTGACAGATGGTAGCTACACTTGTGGTGAGCACAGGATAATGTATAGAGAGGCTGAATCACTATGTTGCATGCCTGAAACTAATGTAACATTGTGCATCAATTCTACTCAAATAAAAAAAATTAAAAATAAGTAAAACAAAAGGAATGAATTTAACAAGAAGATGTAAATACACTGAAAACTATATAACATCCATTGAAGAAATCAAAGAAGACTTAAACAACCAGAAAGACACTCCATCTTCACCAATTGGAAGATTTAATATTGTTAAGATGACAACATTCCCCAAATTGATCTACAGGTTCAGTGTAATCTCTATCAAAATTCCATCTGGCCTTTCTTTGCAGAAATTGATAAGCAGATCCTAATATTCATATAGAAAGGCAAAGGACAGAGAATAGCCAAAACAATTTTGGAAAAGAACAAAGTTGGAAGACTCCCACTTCTCAATTTCAAAACTTACACAAAGCTATAAATAAAAAAGACTGGCATAAGGATAGCCATATATATCAGTGAAATAGAGTTTAGAGTCTAGAAATAAACCCATACAACTATGGTCAATTGATTGTCAACAAGGGTGCTGACTGAATGGCGAAAAAATGGTCTTTTCAACAAATGGTGCTGACACAACTGGTAGTCTCATACAAAAGAAAAAGCTGGACCTCTACCTCACACCATATATAAAAATTAACTCATGGGGCGCCTGGGTGGCTCAGTTGGTTAAGCGACTGCCTTCGGCTCAGGTCATGATCCTGGAGTCCCGGGATCGAGTCCCGCATCAGGCTCCCTGCTTGGCAGGGAGTCTGCTTCTCCCTCTGACCCTCCCCCCTCTCATGTGCTCTCTCTCATTCTCTCTCTCTCAAATAAATAAATAAAATCTTTTAAAAAAAATTAACTCAGATGGATATGCAACTTAAATGTAAGAGCTAAAACTATAAAACTTGTACAACAAAACATAGATGTGAATCTTTGTGACTATAGATTAGGCAGTGGTTTCTTAGACATGGCATGTAAAGCACAGGAAACAAAAGATGAAATAGATGACATGGACTTCATCAAAACTAAAATCTTTTGTGCTTTAAAGAACACCACCAAGAAGTGAAAAGACACCCCACAGAATGGGAGAAAAATACTTGAAATCCTTTATCTAATGAGGAACTTGTATCCAGAATATATAAAGAACTCTTACAATCCAACAGTAAAAAGACACCTGATTATATGCTAAAAGCCACCAGATTATATTCTTCATAGGTAAGTTTTATGGTATGTGAATTATATCCCAATTAAAAGAAAGAAAGTGATTCAGAAGTAAATGTGAAGAAACTCTGAGAATACCTTAACCAATTTAATTCACATATATTCTCCTGATGTGTATCCAGAAGAGTGATTTATGATGAAAAGACATTTCAGAGAAATAAGAAATGTTAAGTCATAAGAAAGCATTATGTCATTTTTTAATTGACAATAATTTTTCTTTTATTGTTGTACCGAAATTATGTTACATCTTACATAGATGGCTTCTTAGAAATATGACTTTACAGATATGGCACTGCAGGTTACTGGGGAAAAGGAGGTAATAATCAATAAATGGTTCTTGGTCAATCAATTACATATGTGGGAAAAAATCAAATCCCACCTCACAACATTTATTAAAAACAATTCCAGATAAAGACTCAAGTTTCAAAGGTAAAACATTAGCACTTACAGGAGAAAGTAGAGAACATCTTTATGACAAAGGGGCAGAGAAAGAGTCCTTAACAAGACACAAAAGGCACTAAGCATAATAGAAAAAAATATACTCAACTATATTAAAACTTTTAAAGTCACTGAATGGTACATGTTAAAATGGTAAACTTGATGTTATATGAATTTCACCTCAGTAAAAATATTAAAAACTCTTTGTTTATCAAAAGACACCTTAAATAATATGAAATAGTAACTATACTGGAATTAAAATTAAAACTTAATGTAAATTAATTAATTAAAGTCTCCTTAAAAAAGAGAGAGAGAAAAATAATTTGCAAGAACTAAAATCAAATTTTTTTAAAAAAGACAACCCTAAAGAAAACTGGAGAAAAGACATGAACAGGCAATTCATGGAATAGGATATATGGGGGGAAAGTAAGCATACGAAGAGAAAATGAAAATGAAGGAAAATGCAAATGAAGACCACAAACAGCAAACTATTTCCACCAAGCAGATGTGGAAAATTAAGAAATCTGACAAGTATCGGCACACCTGTGGATCCATGAGGGCTTTCATATTCTACCGGTAACAGCATAAACTGATGCAACAACTTTACTTATTTTTAAAGATTTCATTTATTTATTTGAGAGAGAGAGACAGATGGTGACAGAGATAGCAAGAGAGAGCACACAAGCAGGGGGAGAGGGAGAGGGAGAAGCAGGCTCCCTGCAGATTATGACCTGAGCTGAAGGCAGACGCTTAACCAACTGAGCCACCCAGAGGCCCCAAGATGGAACAACATTAGAAAACAATTTAGCGCTATCTTGTAATGCCAAATATTTGCCCTATGAATGTGTCATTTCCCACCACCCCACCCCCCCACAAGGAAACTTAGAAACATTCCTGTAGGTGTACAATAGTAAATGTCTATACAAGTATTCCTGGGCACTCTGGGAAGGCAACATGCTTGGTGTTGTAGGTGTGTAATCTCTCCAGATCCCCCACAAAGATAGAGCAGCCAGGATTGCAAAACTAAAATCCCACAGGCAGTACCTACGACAGACTATCCCACAGATCCTGCGAACCCTAAAACTGAACGGGTGGAGACACCTACAAGACCTTCGTGGCACAGCAGCTGAGTCAGAGGAAGTGACAGAGCAGGCCACAGACCTAAGAACTTCAAAATAACCAACAGGCAACCACGGGAAAGCCAGTGGGCCAACTAGAGAAGGGCACCTGACCCGGGCAGCGATCCACTGACTCTGACAGCAGGTAAGTCCAAGGGGCAAAGTCTGAAGGGACCGGGGAAGACTGGGCCCAAGAAACACTCAGAACTGACCAGGCCAGGCTCACAACCAGGACAAACTCCAGCTGAGGAGTAACTGCCAAGAACAAAATCCAAAGGGAGCAGGTCAGGAACACAGAGAAAAGAAAAAATAAATGAAATAAAAGGACCCAGATAAAAGCAGGGAGGGAGATGCCATAGTTCTTCGGTACTTAACAAAAATGACAGAAGAATGTGCTGTAAAGTTGTGAAATTAGAACAACTCCTATACCTCCTTTCTTAAAGTTCAGGAATTCTAATATTATGTAAATGTAAGCCACAGTAAAAAAATTAAAGCCAAATCCCATACTGTTATTTAAGGAAAAAGTAAGGAGCAGAAAGACATCCCTGTAGATAATGGAAGCATGCTGGAGAAACGCACAGATGCAAACTGTAACCTAATACTTCAAAGATCTATTTATTTATTTGAGAGAGAGAGCACAAGAGGGGGTTGGGTCAGAGGGAGAAGCAGACTCCCCACTAAGCAGGAAGCTCACGTGGGGCTCCATCCCGGGACCCGGAGATCATGACCTGAGCCGAAGGCAGATGCTTAACCGACTGAGCCACCCAGGCGCCCCTGCAGCCTCATACTTCAAAATGGCAAGAGAAAAGAGAGGAGATGGAATGTGAGCCTACAGGTTAAGGGAGATTTAAAAGACACTTAAAAAAACATAGGCAAAGCTGAACTGTAGTGTTTAGGACTGGTGACAAAACAGCAAGACCAGAGGTGATCAGCATAAAAACCAGGCTGGGGGAGGGAGAGCACTGTGTTCGGAAAAGGGAGCATGTCGGGCTGATGGGGTCAGAGTCAGTCTCCTTGCCTTGCGGGTCTTTAAATGCATTCCCTTGTTAACTAATTAACTTTCATTTTGTTTTATGCTCTATATACATGTATATATGTGAGCATATAATGCCATGTTAACAACTAAACTTCTTTTAAAAAAGAATGCTCACAGAAGTATTATTCATAATTGCTCCAAAATGGAAACAGCCCAAATTCCACTGAAAGGAGAACACATGAATAAATTGTACTATTCAGGCGATGGCCAATTACCCAGCAATGAAAATAAACCACCCATTGCTCCAATTAAACAAAATATAGACTGAAAATAGCCAATAGCATAAAAAAAAAAATCAAGAAAAAGCTGTAGGATACCATCTTTATAAACTTCAGAAACCAAGCAAAAGCTATATAATACATTGTTGAGAGTCTACATACATATGTGATGTTAAAAACTATTTTAGGGAGGCAAGGGTGGTAAATACAAAATTTAGGATGGAATATACATATGGGATTTTTAAAACTATGTGCTAAAGGGAAGGGAATGAGAAACCCAAAATTCAGGATGGTTTTCACTTCGAGGGAAGCAACAAGGATGAGATAAGGAAGGTGCTCATGAACTTTCTTCTTAGGTGGTGTGGTGGGTTGGTTGGCAGTGTACTTCCCATTACCCTGTCATAATTTACCAATATGTTCTTCATGAAGAGCTTATCAGATCTGCAGACAAAGAGGGAAAGAAATGAAAATGGAATTCTTCCTTTTACCGGCCATCTGCTCCTTTACTCAGTGGCTCAACAGATAGTTGCTGTGTGCCCATTGTATGCCAGGCACTGGGTGAGGCTCTAGAGCAGAGCAGTGAACAGAACAGACCCCACTGCTACCCTCTGGGAGCACACAAGCTCCGAGGACTGGAGATGGTGCTGAGTGTGAAGCGACTTTTCAACATCTGCAGAAGGTAAGAGCCAGGAGCATCCACAGTAAGCACGATCAGTGTCAGGATGGGTGGGAGATCCCCTCTCAGTATCCCTTGAGGGAGGTGATTTTAAAATTAAGGCAATTAAATAGTCAACAGGAAACAGCAGAAAGGCAGACCAGCACTCCCAAGACCGAGGTCCCCCAACACTGCTGATTCGGTTCCATGAAGAAATTTTAATTTTCTTAAAAACAAAATATATAGGGGCACCTGGGTGGCTCAGTCGTTAGGCGTCTGTCTTCAGCTCGGGTCGTGATCCCAGGGTCCTGGGATCGAGCCCCACGTTGGGCTCCCTGCTCAGTGGGAAGCCTGCTTCTCCCTCTCCCACTCCCCCTGCTTGTGTTCCTGCTCTCTCTCTCTCTCGCTCTCTCTGTCAAATAAATAAATAAAATCTTATATATATATATATATATATATATATATATATATATATATATATATATATACATGCATGCATACACACACATACAGGCACGCACCCAGGTTATTCCGAGTTTATGTCCTCCCCCGGTTGCTGAGTTAGGATCTCCTTTCAGTTACCTATTCACAGTGACGATGGACGGTGGCCAGGCTTTGTTACACTTTAGGAAAGTACTGTTTAGTTTTAAATGTCCTTACTTGGTAGAATAGAGAGCTGGTGAACCCAAATCAATCCCTAAGATTTAAACTATTTATTATTTAAATCTCAGAGTCTCAGAATTGTTGTCCGGAGTCGTATTTGAACCCCACACTTTCTTTTTTCAAAAGAGAACACAGGGAAAGTGGGCTCACCCCTTAATCACAAGTAACGGGCAGTGTCATGTGCTGGAAGAGAACTGGCCTGGGTTCAGAAGCCGCCTGGGCTGACCTCCCAGCACAGAGTGGACAAGGTCAGCAGCTTCTCCTGGGCTTAGCTCCTGCATCCAGCAGTGGGGATGAAAGCCACCTCCCAGGCTGTTGCCACAATTAAAGGGAATACTACATGGATGGTAGAGGAGAATGCATGTAAGGAGAGCGCTGGTTGGCTCGATTCCTGGCACCCAAGAGCACCAGTGTGTGGACTTCCGTGTGAGTGTATACACACGCATCGTGTACGCATGCGCATACTATTACCCATACAGTCGGTCCTGCAAGATGACTCCATTACAGAACCAGCCTGCAAGAAGTTGTATCAGAAGCTCCAGGGATCCTTTGGGTGGAGTGTGCTGTGTCTGAGGTCAGGTGCTTAATTGGCTAGGCACTTCCTGATTCTGTCAGCCAGGGTAGCCAGCAATTTGCCCTCATTTTAGTTCCCCTTTCACCATTTCTGCCATCCCAGAGAGTGCAGGAGCCTTATTGTCTTTATAGCAACGTTTCCTTCAAGTCGATTCACTTTTTTCCTTGAATACATTAATTTTTAACATGCTCCTGTGGAGAAGCAGCATAGCACAGAGGTTAAGAACACAAGAGCCTAGAGCCAAACTGGGAGGGTTACTATGCTGCCTCCCCCACTTCTGAACCTGATTTAACCCCCTCGTGCCTCAGTTTCCCCATCTATAAGATGAGGGCAATTATAGTTCTTATTGCAGAGGTTTATAATTAGGTTATGAGAATCAGCGCTCTTTCTAAACATTTAAAACGAGCCTTCCACAGCGTAAGTGCTATATAAGTTGGCTAAAGGAGACCTCTAACATCAGTGGGAAACCAGGATCACTTGCTTCTTAAATAAAACATTAAAGATAAAAACAAAATGGTGCTGTTAAATTCTAGCTAGATAGTTGCCTGCTAAGATACTTTAGCAGAGTAGGCCTGGTCTCATCTTAAAAAATGTAAAACAGAGAGGAAGGCAAGAGGTGAAGGAAATCTTCAAGACTTGCCAAGGGCAACCCGAGGCCGCCTCCTCCACCCAACCAGAAGACCTGGAGAAGCAAAACAAGACTAACTTTCTCGCTGTGCTACCCCCCTGAAATCATCCCCTGGTGCACTAGGAGGAGGCCTGAGTGAATATACACGCTGGAAAGTTCTGGAAGGGCCAGAGGTAAAAAGTTGGGAAAGGGAGAGGTGTCCCGAGTAACACATATAAATGAAAATGAAAGCAGGCACCCCCGTGTCGATCCATTGATCACAAACATCCCCAAGTTGAGGCAAAATACCTTACACTACCAGGCTGGCTCCAATGCAGAGAATCTGTTTTCACTTTGAAGTGTTGCTGTACCTGGCGCTGCGCGTGGGACTGTCACTCACCTATCCTCCGGCTGTCCTTCACCTGGGGGTGACTCCACACTTCCCAGTAGGTGATTACAGGTGACAGCTCCCAGCCAGCCTGCCTCCTGTTCTCTTCCGTGGGCGGGGCTGGTTCAATTGCCATGTATACTTTCTTTTAACCACCAGTGTCACCTGAGAGGGTGGCTCGAGGGGAGGGCAGCAGGTGTGGGGTCCTAGCACCTCGGGACCTCCTGTTCTGTGTGGCGCACGTCCCCAGCGCCTGTCAAGCTCAGTCTCTGTGGGCCCTGATGGATGGGGTGAGCACCCTGGGGCAGCCACCAACCCCCATAAGAGGATGAGGGGGATGTTTAGAAAGCAGAGCTCCATCCCTGGAGGGAAGGTGCCACAGAGCCATCAATACAGGGTTCTGCATAATCAGTTCAACACCAGAACAACGGAAATGGGAAGGGAAGATTAAAAAATAATCCAAATTTCATAGCCCTGAGGGGTGTGATGGAATGGTAAATAGGGTGAAAGTGTTAAGCCCAGAATCACAAAACACTCTCATCTGAGTCTTTTAAAACCTCAAGGCTAAGGTAGGAAACCACATTCTTGCCCTTAGGAGAATTATCTTAAGTCCCTCTGAAAGAGTGCCCACTTCTGAGGTTCCCTCTCTGTGGAGACACTGCGGAGCCTGGCCACTTTAGCTGAGTGTCAGGATAATTCACTGGGCCGCTCACAGTGGATCGAGAAGTTACGGCCCCTCTCCCAACCCGGGAAATTTGTCCACAGGACCCTTGGCAGGAGGCCCAGGGTCCCTGAAAGATGCTGGCAACCATCTCTCTCCAGGCTTCAGGTAGGGTGCCCATGGTGGCACCAAGGGGCAGCATGGGCTTGTGGGGGTCCGGCGTGCACAGGGGTTTCACGCCCAGCATCCTCCCAGCCCTCCCGTGCTCTGCTCTATGTAATGTGCTTGCCCAGCCCCCCTGCCTGGGTGTAAGCCCCGGGTTTGCTTTGGTTCTTTCTCCTCTCTCTGCCCTTACATGCCTCCCTCCTCTTCCTCTTGCTCCCCTGTCTCTTCTCCATGCCCTGTTTTTTAAGATTTTATTTGAGAGAGAAAGAGAGCACAAGCCGTGGCGGGGGGAGGGCAGTAAGGGGAGAAGCAGAGAGAGAGGGAGGAGCAGACCCCCCGCTGAGCAGGGAGCGCACACAGGGCTTGATCCCAGGGCCCCAGGATCAAGACCTGAGCCGAAGGCAGACGCTTAAACAAATGAACCACTCAGGCACCCCCATGCCTCATTTCTATTTTAGTGTTTAAAGACTGAGATTGGAGGGTTTTCCCATTTCTAGGTTTTAGATTGCCAAATCCAAAAATCAGAAATTGGGCTTTGACAATGGGACTGAATCTTGGAAACTGAGGCTTCCCAGAAAGTCCAGAATACGAGCTCCATGCGACTGCACAATGAAATACCCACAGACATTCAAGAGCACGGCTGAGACATTCAAAGTTGGCTACCTGGTAGAATCCAGCTTTGTTCACCCTGCTCACCATGATATGAAAACGGTTTCAGACATTGTGCTGACTCCTCTTTTGTGCCACATGCTTTTCTCCCTCCAAACACTGGCATTCCTAGAAGCTTCCCATGATTAACCAGCACCCAACATCAGCCTCCCCATGCCCTCTCAATCATCATGACCAGGAGAGTGCATCTCGCTAATATCTTATTGGCCTTTCCAGAACTTTCCAGAGTATGTATAGCCCACTCCTAGTGCTGTACTAGGGATGATTTCAGGTGGTAGCTAAGAAGTGTGCATATCCAGCCAATGACAAGAGCTACCTACCCATCACTGAGCCATGCTGTGAACAGGCACCTGCTAAGCACCTGACAGACATCCTGATATTGAATCCTGATGACAGCCCTTGCAGTAGGCACTGCTGGCCTAACTTTACAGATGAGTAAAATGGAGCTCAAAGTAAACTGCCCAGAGTCCTACAGACCCCGGAAGCTGTGATCTTAACCACTGTCTCACTGTGCCCATAGAATTCCCAAAGAGATTTCAATGAGTCACTGGGTTTGTGTGATACTGATTTAGGTATATTGTCAAATTACCTCCACACTGAAAATACTATTCTAGGTTTCCTCATGCTGTTACTACACAGAAGTACTGAGGTATATAAGCTTGTGTTCATTTCGTATACTATGCATCTTTTTTTTTTTTTTTGGCAATCTAACAGCTAAGATATTTCTCATGTTTAAAAACTTAAATACATGCACACATATAAGAAATAAATATACAGGTACGCTTGGGTGGCTCAGTTAAGCGTTGGACTCTTGATTTCGGCTCAGGTCATGATCTCAGGGTCGTAAGATCAAACCCCAAGTCGAGTCAGCCTCCGTGCTCAGCAGGCAGTTTGCTTGAGGATTCAGCGTCCCTCTTCCTCTGCCCTCCCCATCGCTCATGCGTCTGTGCACACATGCGTACTTTCTCTCTCTCTCAATAAATAGATCTTAAAAAGATATATATTATATAAAAATAATATACATATATGTATATACACATACATACACCATAGGTATTCGCCAATAGAATCTTATGGCTGACAATCTGTGAAGGATTTAACCCAAAATTTCATGTGAATGAATTTAGATTTGAGTATCTGTAGGTAGCATAATGTGAAAACCTCTAAAATTTCGAGCCTATGCTCTGTGATATTCGCTGTAGAGATCTGAGGCAAATTAGTGTGTCTGAGCTTCGGTCTTCTCATCTCTAAGGAAGGGACGCAATATCCATGTCCCAGGGTTGTGCATAAGATTAGATAAAGGCATTCATACACAAAAAGCCCACCACAGTCCTCACAACACATCAGTATCTTGTCATTTCCTTCTCAGGTTCCTTAAATAAGGGACACACATTTGTTTGCATATTCTTACTAAATTCTTAAAAATCAATAATTTAGTCAAATCCAATTCATATATAGACACCGATATATAATAAAATTATCCACTGTGCATAAAATCATGTGAAAAGAATGACACAGTAACTATCAACTGACATTTTATTTAACATGATCGAGTGCCACCGTCTTAGTACAAAGTGACCTTAACCGCTTCGAAATTCCTTCCTTATTTTTCCTGCAACAAATCATATGGTGAAGGAAGACCTTCATCAGGGTCATGTAATTCAGAAGGGCTTCTCTGGGGATATGTGCAGGCATCTTTGGGGACTTTGGAAGAAAGTCTCAGTAATTGGTTTTAATGAGGCTTCCCCCCCACACACACACAGGACCTGTCCTGTCTCCCTTTTTATGTGTCAGGTCCTCAATGGTAGGGACCACATTTTACCTGTCTTTTATATCCCCCAACCTAGCCAACTCAAATCAACAAATACATTTTAAACAGATAGTGCATATCCAACACTGTGTCAGGACACGGAGAGAATATAAAAGAAGGAGAAATTGTGGTCCTAGCTGTGAGACACAGATAATCTCATTAGGCAATTTGGACATAGGCTGAGTTATCTGGCTGTTATTGCTAGTATGTGAATTCCTTAATGTAAGTTCCAGAAAGCCCAGTAGCTTTCAGAAGAATACAGATGCAATAGGGAAAGTGAACCCATTCATTTATATGTAAATAAATAAACCTGTACATTTATTAAGTCCTGATATGTGCCAAGCAGTGGAGCTACAACTGTGAATAAGACTTGATCCCCAAACTTGGAGAGAGCCCCATCTTGTGGGGAAGATCAACATATAAGAAAGCAAGGCAACAGTGTATTCTAATGGCTATAAAAAACTGGCCAGGAATGGTGAGGACCCAAAGAAGAGCATAATCGAGTCTACTAGCTGTGAAGTAGTGGGAGAGGTGGGTAAGAAAAGATCTTAGAGACTGGTGGTCCTTGACTGTCTCCCAAGATGAATGATAGTCTGGTGGAGAGAACAGTGTGAGAAACCTGAAGTAGACAGAAGCCTGGTGTGTCCAGAAAGAACACATGGTAGGGACAGAAGACGGCTATGGGAGAGAGGAGGGGGTTGCCAAATCACCAGCAAAAGGCTGGAGATGTGTCTTGAGATTAAGCCAGGAAGTCCCCAACGCCATACTAGAGTCTGCACTTTATCCTGAAGGAAATGGGGATGACCAGGTGGTTGTAAACAAGGGAGGGCCACAGTCAGACTTGCATTTTTAAAGGAGCACTCTGGCAGCAAGCATGACAGACGGACCCGATGGATGAGAGTCTGTAGGTAAGGACACCAGACAGGAGAGTGTCTCGATGGTCAAGATGAGAAATGATGAGGGCCCAAACTAGGGCAGGAGCAGTGGAAAGAGAAGGAAGGGTGTTCCTGTGCAGTGTTAATTCTAGGAATTCTGAGCTGACTCATCCTGAGGAGTCATGAGAAAGTACTGAGAAGCAAAGAAGGTATCACTCATGGTAGATACAGTTAGGAATTTTTTTCTAGCACATCCAGTGAGTATAAGGAGCCTCCCCCTTTTACCCCTAGAGTCCCTCCTGCCTTCCTTACAAAGATAGTGTATAGTTGGTTGTGAGCAGGCTCTAAATGCCCCCTCCATCATTTACTAGCAGAGTAAATGAGTGAGAAAACACATAAAGTGGTGAGGCCCCACACAGACTACACACTCACTAAATACTAGCTGTTACTGCACTACTGAATGAGGTCTCCCTTCCCATGGCTTGGCTTGTCCTGCAGAGGTTGCTGAACTTGTTTGTAGGAAAGATACTCAGACATGGTCTTTTTAAATATGGCTCCTGTCAGTCACAGGAGGTCTACATGAAGGGAGCAACCACCAACCGGAAGCCAAGCAACTAGCACACCCAGTTCTTTTTTTTTTTTTTAAAGATTTTATTTATTTATTTGAGAGAGAGAATGAGAGACAGAGAGCACGAGAGGGGAGAGGGTCAGAGGGAGAAGCAGACCCCCCGCTGAGCAGGGAGCCCGATGTGGGACTCGATCCTGGGACTCCAGGATCATGACCTGAGCCGAAGGCAGTCGCTCAACCGAGCCACCCAGGCGCCCAGCACACCCAGTTCTTAACCCAGCAATACTACAGGCTCCCTCTGTGCACATGGCAGCCCCCCAAGACCCACCCCTCACTGCCACCCCTGCCATGAGGGCCCTGTGCCCATGAGTGCACACACTTCAGAAGGTACTAGAAGGATGGCTAGTCAAATGTTTTTTGATAGAGGTCAGATACACATTTGAAAACAGGGAAATCTCATTTTTTGTTCAGAAGAAGAAAGAAGAGTATGACCTTGAAGATCTGTAAAGGGGGCATGATGTGGGTTCAAAGACATTAAGGATCTTTTTTGATTACCAAGGGTTTTTTTTTGTTGTTTTTTGTTTTTAAAGATTTTATTTATTTATTTGACAGAGAGAGACAGCCAGAGAGAGAACACAAGCAGGACAAGTGGGAGAGAGAGAAGCAGGCTTCCCACTGAGCAGGGAGCCCGATGTGGGGCTCGATCCCAGGACCCTGGGATCATGACCTGAGCCGAAGGCAGACACTTAACGACTGAGCCACCCAGGCGCCCCTTGATTACCGAGTTTTTAACTAAATATGAGATATGAAGTTCTGTTGGTTATGGAGAAAACAGATTTCCCCAAAAGCCTATCTAGGAGAGAATAAATCTCTCTTCACTCCTGAAAAACGAGGTTAGAGTTGGCCAAATTTTGTGCTTTTTAAAAAAATAAAATGGCATTGTTCTCTCTTCAATTCCAATTTCTTGTAATAGAGCTATTCTTCAGTGAGTTAAGTTGGGAGAGTAATTTAGACTGTGTACATATTTCCCTCAAACATCCAAAAATGAGGCCCCAAAGCTAATCTATGGTGACAGAAATCAGAATAGTGGCTGCTGGTGGCAGAGAGGCAGGGAGGAGACTGGGAAGGGGAGAAGGAAATGTCTGAGGTCATGGACATGCTCTGTAAAGACACAGATTGGGCTGTAGGTTACACATTTGTCACAACTCTTAAACTATACACTTAAGATCTTTGCATATTAATGCATGTAAATTATACTCCAATTTTTTTTTTTTAATTTTTTTAAAGATTTTATTTATTTATTTGACAGAGAGATAGCGAGACCGGGAACACAAGCAGGGGGAGTGGGAGAGGGAGAAGCAGGCTTCCCATGGAGCAGGGAGCCCGATGCGGGGCTCGATCCCAGGACCCTGGATCATGACCTGAGCCGAAGGCAGACGCTTAACGACTGAGCCACCCAGGCGCCCCAATACTCCAATTTTTTTAAAGGAAGGAAGGACGGAGTGAGATTTCTAGTTAAACATGATAGAATGACCATATTCACTATAGCACCTCTGGAAATCCTACTAAAATGGAGTAAAGGGATAACATAGGTATAATAAGCCCTTGAAGACAGAGAGACCAGAAGATAAAAGGACAACAGAGTTCATCCCATTTTGGAGATGGAAAGTGGACAGAGAAGTAGGAATTGCCAAGGTAGAGTTGAGTTGGAGGAAGCTCCAACTGGAGTGGTCACAGAAAGTGACATCCCTAAGAAGCTGGCTCACTCACCCTTCCAAATCCTGGGAGCCCCAGGCCACTCTGGAGGTTTATTCTCTGGGCTCTGGGGCCTGGAACGCCATGGAGAAACAGGTTCTACCCAGATGTAGAGTACTACTTTGGAGCTTTTTAGCACCTCAAGCTTAAATATAAGTGGACAGACATTTAGGGAATGCCTCTACCATGTAAGAAAGAACCCAAAGCAAACCACTGGGAAAAGAAACCCAGAGGAAACAGAGACAATATGGGCAGCAGACTAAAACATTTAGATAAAATGTCAATTAATAATATCTTTAGAGAGAAAAGAGAAGATATTACACCCATAAAAGAAGGAAAAGACACTATAGAAAAGAAATAGAGAATTAGAAAAAAAACTGAAAATGATAGCAGAAATATTTTAAAATAGAAAAAATTAGGAAGATAAAACTTAGTACACTTGCCAAGAAGGGAAACCAAAAACCAAAAGTTAAAGGCCCAGAGGAACAATTCCAGGAGTCCAATATTTGGCTAATAGAAATGCCAGAGAGAACAAAGGAAACAGAGAAGAAAGAAATCAACAGAGAACCTATACAAGAAAACTTCCCCAAACTGAAAGACATGAGTTTCTAAATTAAAAGTATCCACACCAAATTTAAAACACACCCTTCACCAAAGAGGGAGGAGTTAGGTCAGGAAACTGTGGTAGAAGTCTTTTAGTATGATTGATGTTTTTTTTAAATTGGTAAAAAGTTACACATTTTTTAATTCTCAAAAAAGAAGAGAAGGTTCTTTTGATAATTTGGAAGTAGAATTTCATTCTGTTCTCCATTTTTATCAAATTATCCTTTTGGTTGGCAATAGAAACCAAGAGGCTACATTGTCCTTCCTTAAATATTAAGTTGGGCCAACTCCCGTATGTTGTATATGAATTTGTGATTATAAATATTTGTGAAAGAAATTTCCTATTTTTTTTTTTTAGTTTTTATTTAAATTTCCATTAGTTAACATACAGTGTACTATTAGTTTCACATATACATCCTCTTTCTTTTCTTAAGTCGGATTCCAGGTCCCCATCTGGCTTGAAATTCAATCTCACTCATTCACATTATTGAGCTTCCTTATCCTCTACCTCTAGGCTATGTAAAAGTCCTGGGGCAAAGTATTCCGAGGAGACTCTTTCAGTCTTCGGTACACACTGGCTTTCCCAGAGGTTCCTGCTGTCTCTATCCATGTGATCCTGTGAAGCTGAGCAACCTGTTGGCTCCTGTGAGGAGTGGAGGTCCAGAGTCTTGGGTAGAGTGGGAGGGCTTGCCCCCTCTAGGTACCTATTTCCTCCCCAGAACACAGACCCCTGCCAGGGGTAGAACCTGCCTTGTGGAATCATTCCAGCCCTCCAGTCCGCTCCTCCTTCCCCTCCACCTCAAGCCTCATAGCAAAACCTGCCTGACCAGCATAAGGCTCCAGGAAAGACTGAAAGAATCTGTCTTCAAGCTGCTTCTGCTTTCAGTCTTCAAGCACCCCTGGGTTAAAACACCAAAGAGCCCTGACTACCTTGGAATGAGAGGAGAAAAGAATACAGAGAATTGCATACAAATTCCCATCTCAATAAATTACTCTGTCCCCTTGTTCTGGAGATCTGAGGAAGGCCAGTCAGCAGAACCTCTGCACACAGGTCTCAACATGTTTCCATCACATATAGGAGACCTAAGACCATACACAGAATGCTCTCGAGGTCAGGAAAGCCCCATTCTGCCCAGGCCTGTAACAGTTTGCAAAAGGGAGAGCTGGGGAGGAGTTGGGGAGCTCCCACCTGATACAGGCCTTCGGGTGGTCCTCTCTCCTTTCCAGCTCCTGTGTTTCATCCCAAGTATGACCAAGTCTCTCCCCGGCATCTTAAAGAGCTCAGTGACACTGACAGGACTGGGGACCGAAATTCAACCCCAACAGAGTCACCAGCTATACAGAGATCCTGCCATCTCAGGCCCTGCTCCTGGGCTAATCCAGCCCTCTGCCCTAGAATTTGCTTCCGTCGGCCAGACTTGAGCTGAATCATGAAGAAAGCCCGCAGAGGCAATTCTGCACTCTGGTAGGTTGGTTTGGTTTTTATTTTTTATTCTATTTATGACCTGAAAGCTGTATTTCTTAACTTATTAAATAACCTAGAAATAAACACAAGGCTTTTTGTAAACTATCGAAGAGTTAATGGGATGTTGCATGTGAGCACTTCCAGCTTTCAGAAGGGAAGAGACAGCACCTCATGCTACCATGTCCCTGAGGTGGGAGTCACTCTGCTTCCAAAGCTCTGGGCTCTGCCGTCAACTCACCTTTTCCCATGCAGAAGGATCGCTTCCAGGCCCTTCCACCGAGCGGAGTGTCTTGTCTAATATCACTGGTTTGGAAAGGGATTTGTTTACGCATCTAAGCTCAGCTAAACAAAGGAAGTTGCACATAATGCAGTATCCTTGGAAGCTTTAAGAAAGGACCTATTAACACTTGCTTGTCACTTTTCAATCTTTAACTTTAAAAAATAATGCTCGACAAATAAGCAGGGGCATTTTGCAAAGCATAAATGCATCATGGTATTCTTTTTAGGAATAAGTAAGATTATTGAGGTCTGATTAAAGGTAGGTATTGGCTTTGAAATAATTAGGCACTGACTTTTGAAATAAATCTGAATTTTAGGCAGTAGCAGCCATATGATCACTTTTAAACAAAAGTACAAAACTCCATACCATTTACAGGCTGAAGGCTTTGACTTTCAGCTAAAGGAGTCGGCTAAAGGCTGATTTGACAGGTGGACAAACATACCCACTAAGCACAGTCACTGACAAATGCCCAGCCCTCTTGCCCTTGAGACTTTGAGGTCTAGGCAGGCTCTGCTGACACCTGGTGGCAGACAGCAGGCAGATGGGCCTGAGTCCAAAGCAGATTTCCCTCTACCTGACCTGCCACCTGGATGTCGAGTCTGTGTAATGAATGCTGGCTAAAACAGCAGGAAAGGTGTTATATTGGAGGAAGAGCTACAAGCTCTAAAGAGTAATGGCCAGGCATGAGCACCACTGAAGATGCCCGGGCAGATGTGAGGATATCTATACTGCAAAGCCTGCCTTTGCAAGATCGTTCTTCCCAAAGACTGTACGTGTTTGAACAACCTCTGATCCATCTCTATATCCAATCATTCTACCACCCGTATCCCACTCTTGTTACGCAAGTTATGCCCAGAAAATAGGGATGGCCTTACTCTTACGAAAAGGAAATTTGAATTATTCTGCTTTTGTTAATGAACTCGGCCCTAATTGGGAAAAATTCTAACCGGGAGAAAGAGGACGTGTACAGGAAACATTTGACAGGTAACGCGCTAAGGGCACCCAAGGCAAGGGAATGGGGAGGGAAGATTTCTTGGAAAATGAGAGTCCTTCCCTGGGTCGCAGGAGCAGTGCTGGGCAGTGTTGTGAGAGCTGACAGGTGCAGGTGGATGGGAAAGAGCTGACAAGCAGTGGGAAACACCCGACTTGTAGGAAAAGGCCTGGCTTTGCTCCCCAGTGTTTGATGTGCTTTCCCTGTGTCTCATTCTGTGCCTAAACCTTCCCTCTGTGCAACAGGAGTCATCTGCTTTGTGCAAAAGCAACATGACAGTTCTCCCCAAAACAGAGTACGTGTGTGCCAGGCACCGAGCCTGGTCATCTGACCAAAACCTCAGCGCACTTCCGTGCAGTTGGTGCCATTATCCCCCATTTAACGGGGAAAGAAACAGAGACGCGGAGAGACCGGGTGGCTGGCCCAAGGTCACACCTGCAAACTAGCGACAGTGTGTGCGTTCTTCCAACCCAGGACTGTCTGAATTCAAAACCCATCCCCTTTCCTCCTCCTCACGCTTGCCGAAACCAAACACCGAGGGAAAGAGAATTCCAATACATGCAAAAGTGCACCATTTGCCTTTTTCAATTTGTGTCATTTTAAATATCACCACAAGTTCCCTTCTAGGTCACTTTTAAAACAAGGAACTTTGCTTTAAGGCAGGTGAGGGGAAAAAAAATCCTGCTGCAATTTGTACAGTTGTAGAATCCACTGTTCAATTTTCTGCTTGGCTTTCTGGGAACAGTTCAAACAGAAACAAATGACAACCTAGGACACTTATCTTGCCTATTGTGAATAACCACCACGGCGCTTTTCCACCTGGTAAAAAGCCCTCACATGAGGCACAGGATCGCCTCCAGGCATACACAGCAATCGCACCACACAAAAGAGCTGTCCGCTCCACGAATTTGCAGGTGCAGCAGCAACCAGCTTCAGACCAATAAAAACAAACTATGGATGAGATCTTTAATCTCATTTCCTGAACTCCATTTGAAACACGTATGCACTCAGGACTGCTGACCAATTACTCCAGAGCCCAGTCTACATCCGTGCATAAATCTGGATGACCATTCTTCAAGTGCAGAAGCTTCTAGAGTTCATCCAATCTACAACGGGTATACTTTGCTGTGAAATGAGCTTCGAGAATCTGTAAGGTTTCGCCTTAAGATTCAAATACAGTCTCAAAGTCATTCATTCATTCAAGAAGGATTTATGCTGGCCTATTAAGTGCCAGAGACTGTTCTATACGCTGGAGGCATTCTAATAGCAGGAGACCAGAAAAATAATTTTTTTAGAGTTAGAGGGGCAGGGAGTGCTGCAGAAGGCAGGCATTTGCTATTTTATATAGTGTGACTAGGGAAGTCTTCCTAATGGCATTTATGCAGACGCCTGACAGAAATAGGGAAACTCACAAAAATAACTAGGAGAAAAGGCATTGCAGGCAGAGGGAAGACCAAGTGCAAAGGCCCTGGGGTGTGAATGTGTTTGGCATACACCAGGAAGGGAAATAAGGCCAAGGTGGCTATATGGAGAGAGGAGAGATGCTGGATGAAGTCACAGAGGTCGTAGAGGCTGATCACATACGACCTTGCAAGCCTCAGCAAGAGACTGGCTTTTTTCCTGAGTAAAGCATGACAATTTATGTTCTAGAACAATCACTCTGACTCCTGGGTAGAAAACGGTGGCAGGGCAGGAGTAGGAGCAGGAAGCCCTGTTAGGCTATTGCAGTAATCCCAGTGGGGGACAGTGGTGCCTCGAACCAGGTGGTAGCAGTAAAGAAAGTGAGTTGAGGCTGAATGCTGGATATACTTCAAAGGTGGAACAGACAGGGCTGGCTCATGGACTGGCTATGGGGTCTAAGACGTGAAAGAGAAAGGACTCCAAAGTTTCTGGCCTACACAAACGGATGAGAGTTCTTTCCTTTGGTGGGGAAGACTGAGTGACCAGGTTAGGGACGACAGATCTGAAGCGTGTTTTCTGACATCTTAAAGTCTGAGATATCTATTAGTTGATTAGCCACCTTAATGGAGATGGAGAGTGGCCAGTTCAATGTACGAGTGCTAGGTTCAGCAGGGAGATCTGGGCTGTGGGATAAAATGAGGAGTCCACGGCATGTCATTGTTATTTAAAGCTGTGAGATGCATGAGCTCATCAAGGGGGTTCTATGCAAACAAAGAAGCCCGAGGACAAGCCCTGGGGATTCCAATGCTGGAGGAGATGACAAAGGACCCGCAGAGGAAATGAGGATGAGTGGCCAGTGGAACATGAGGAAGCCACATAAAGAAAGTGTTTGCCCACAGGGTCATGAGATCAAGCCCCATGTCGGGCTCTGCGCTCAGCACTGAGTCTGCTTGGGATTCTCTCTCCTTCTCCCTCTGCCTCTCCCGCTCATGTTCATGCGCTCACTCTCTGTCTCTCTCAAATAAAGTAATCTTAAAAAAAAAAAAGAAAGAAAGAAAAGAAAAAGTGTTTGCAAGAAGGAAGGTGTCCATTGGTTCATGTCAAATGTTTCTGACAGGTTAATTTGAAGACGGAGAATCATATTCCCTTGGCAGCAGGGGAACCACTGGTGACCCGGACCAGAGCTGTTAGTCAACTGATGGGAACAGCAGCCCAACCGGAGAGTTGAAGAGAAAATGAGAAGAAAGTGGGAAAAGGAGGGTGTGGATAACTCTGTTAAGGGTTTGCTGTAAAGGGAAGAGGGGGCAACTGGTGTGGGAGTCAAGATGGAAGACACCACAGCACGTTCACATGCCTCTGGGAATGACCCAGAAGAGATGGGGAGGACAGCCCTGCAGTGATGCTCTGGGTGCCATGCCCAGACGGAGGACAGACTTGGAAAGGTGCACTGCTGGCTCACCACTGTCACAAGCAGGGGGACACGGGAGTGCAGCCAGAGCAGGCCATCTGCCAATGGCCTCTGTTTTCTCAGTGAAATAGGAAACAAGGGCGGCAGCCCAGAATGAGGAAGAGAGGAGGTGTCAGGGTCCACGGCCAAAGAGAACCTGGGGGACTAAGGGACCTTGAAGTGCAGAGTTGCAGGGCAAGGTCAGGAACTTCCTCGAGCCTGGCAGTCATGAACCAGAGCTTTGTCAGTCTGCATCCTTTTACCCCGCCATGTTCAGTTCTTCCTGGCACAGAGTGGGATGAAACCCCAGGGCTTGGGGGCAGTGAGGGGATGAGGAGGAGGACCAGAGAATCTCAGGTTAGAGGAGGGGCCGTGAAAAGGTGGTAGGGGCTGTAAACTCCAGGTCTGGTGAGGCTGAAGAACTGCTGGAGGGGGCACCAGACTGAAAGAGAGAGAGAGAGAGAGAGAGTGAAGGGCAGGAGGCATGGTATGAAGATCATGTTACAAGCTGGGGTGTGGTTGCTGGTGGTGACTATGGCTAGGGTGTGACTGCGGGAGCAGGTGGCTGAGACCGAGTCCATGATCACAACACCGCAGTCGAGCTGGTCAGTGGCCTGAGAGCCCCATGGTACTGGAAGGCTTGTCTATACTGAACTACAACAGGAGCAGTACTGGAGAGGTGACAGTGAGCCAAGAGCTAACATGGTGAAGGAATGAGGGGGAGTGGCCTGGGGGCCTGCAGGTGTCTGCAAAGGGGGTAGGGAGGTAGCAGTGCATAATTTGATGGCATAAGGAGCAAAGCTGAGGGGTACAGAGAGGAGGCAGGGCAGTGATTAGGAAATTAAATGAGTTTTTTGTTTTTTGCTAAAGAGAATTTAACACCGAAAGGACAAGAGACAGCTCTTGATCTTTCTGGCTCTCATTTCCCACCAGGTGAGAAATGGAGGGGGGAAAAGCCCTCATGATCCTCATCCTTCCCATTTGCCTTAGTCCTGTTGAAGAAATGGAAACTTCAGAGTACCCTGGTCACGGCTCTGACCCCAAGAACAGTGTCACTGGCAGGGACATCTTTCCCTGTGTATTGGACTTAACAGGAATGAGGCTAAAACCAAAAGCTTGAGTCTCTAAGGCAGCATTCCCAAAACAGCCTGCCTTCATTTATTTCAGGAATCGTATGACATTATCTGGGACCTGAAATGGATGTGCTCCATCGTAAATCTCAGTACCCAATGAATGACATTACTTACTGAATACTTCTGTAAGTGCCAAAAGCACCCAGCAGAGCGGGGTCACTGCTCTCTAAAAACCACACGGCAGAGAGAGCCGCATGACACACATCCTGTATGTTTCCTTTAAATCGTTACACATGATGTAATCCTCTCACTGACTAATGATCGAAAAACGAATCGCCAAAGGCCATTATCTAAAGTCAACGTTAGTATTATAACCCAAAATGCACCTTTGGGGATGGGGGTGGGGGTGGGGGTGGGGAATAGTCTCAGGTCTGATTCATTGAATAAATAGATCTCCTTTGATGGAAAGAAATGGCAAAAGCTGCGCTCTCCTCTACCACCAGCCTCCTTCCCGAACTTAAGTGCTGGCCGGGCCGAGTGAAAGGTGGAGACTGGCAACAAGTTCTACACTGTGGGTCCAACGTTAGAGATGGGAGCTGCCCAGGCCTGCAGAACCCAAATCCCACTGTCTTCATAGTGGAGTTCAAAATACTGACCTCAAATCAATTAAGGAACTATTCTTACTTCAATTACCTTTGCTAATCTGATGAATCAGAAGAGTTTTGAGTAAAACGAGGGGCAACTGCCAGCAACCGATAATCGGAGCCCTGCCCCCAACACACACGCACATAATGAAGAAAAGATGACAAGACTCGGGTCCTCGGACACCGTCATACTTGGACTTCTTCTCTTCCCACTAGGGAGGTGGTTCCACCACCTTAGACGCGCCCTCCTTGCCTCCACATGCAGCGACAGTTTTCCAAAGGGGCCCAGGCAAGGCCACCTCTCAGAGTGTCCCAGGTAGGCAGGAACATCATCCCCTCTCCTGCTTGCGTCTGGAACAGGCAGAAAGACAAGGCAAATAAAACACCTTTGCTATGGAAAAAGCTCCTTGAACTCATAACTAGGCTTGGCTAGTTAGTGGGACTAGGGCCTGTAAGCTCTTGTGGCACAAGAAGAGGAAGTAAGTTCTCTTCAACTGAAAAGGGCAAAAAATCATATAGAAGGAGTGCCAACCACAAACAGTGGGGCACGGTCTCTTGGCCTGTGATTGACCCCCTTCCTACCATGTTTCTCCAAGGGCCCGACACCCCTTGTTTTCAAAGAATGGCAGAATGTGGGATTTGAAGTCAGAAGAAAGCTGCTCTCGGACTTAACCAAATTTCAGGTCTTGGGCAAGTGCCGTAATGTCCAACAACATCAAGGTTCTTGGCTCCAAAATAAAGTTGATTCTGCTGCACTGCTCATAATAAGCATCATAAGACACTTACTGAGCATGTAACTTTGTGCTAGGCCCTGTCTATTAAGTGCCCATAGGCAATCTCGCTTCATCCCCAAAACTCTGGGAGGTGGGGATTGTCTTTTCCATTTTACAGATGGGGCTGCCCCCAGTTCTTTCCAATGGGACAACTTAAATGAGATAATAGGTAACATGCAGTGTCCGGCACATAGTGAGGATTCAAAAGGAAAAAGAGACACCTCAACTGTATTTAAGGGAATAACTGTTTTAAATATCAAAGGATAGCGCTTTAGAATGCATGTTTTTAAATAATGACATATGTGCAGAAAAAGGTATGGAATATCAGGCTATGCAAAGAAGTGACCTTTGAAGAAGGGGATTTTCACTTTACCTTAGAGTTGGTTGTTTTTAGAAATCCGAGGTTACCTGTGTAACTTAAAACACACCAGAAAGATCAGAAACACTGAAAAACGTATATAGAAGAAATAACCTAGATAGAATATGCCAAAATGGTAATGGCCATTGCCTAATGGGTTTTTTTTTTCTTGCTTCTTTTAACTTCTACACAGGTATTAGTTTTTACTAATTCTTAACACAAATACATTCTCCTTATAAACATTACAGAGGCTTTTCCCACGTCACCTCCCAGTACTAGTCCCCTCCCCAGAGATAATCAATGTGATCAATTTGGTGTATATGCTTTTGTGCATATGAATAGATGTGTATATTCACATACATGTACACATATATATACATTATAGATTTTTTTTAAATAGACTCCATGCCCGGCATGGAGCCCAATGTGGTGCTTGAACTCATGACCCTGAGCTCAAAACCTTAACTGAGAGCAAGAGTCAGACGCTTAACCCATGAGCCACCCAGGCGCCCCTATAGATATTTTGTGCTTTTAAACAAATGACATCACAGTTTGAGTCTCTGCAATTCCATCCATCAGGATGTCCCAAAGATGGTCACATGTCCACAAATAAGATATACGCCCTTCATTGTTGGGATTAAGTAGTTGAGAACATAGATACACCGTAGTTTGGCTATTCTGCTACTGACTTCAATTAGGATGTTTACAATGTTTTTCTATTGCAAATAACACTGTGGTGGATTCCCTTATAAAATGCCCCTTCTGCATGTGTGAGAGGGTTCTTTGGGTCAGAGTCTAAGAAGTGGAACCTCTGGATCAATGGAATCTGCACATTTGTTATTTTAATAGCTAGCAAACCAAATTGTTTGCCTAAGTGACTGTACACGAATTTATATTCCCACTGGCAGAGTGGGCACACATCACTGCCAATACTTATTACCAAGCCCTTTTTACTCTTTGCCAACTTGACAAATGAAAATGTATCCTATTATTTTGAATTTCCCTGAATAACAGGATGTGCATCTTTTCACGTTTATAAGCCATATAGATTTTTTTTTATGAACTACTTCTCTATAAAATGTGTTTTTCTGCTGCATGTTTGTCCTTTTCTCATAGACTTATTATAAAAGTCATTCACAAAATCTGGAAACTTATCCTTTGTCTCCTTTATAAGTGCAAGTAGTTTCTCCCCATCTTTGTCCTTCAACCTTTGATTTTTTTGAGGGGGAGCTAGTTTTTCATAGATACATCAAATTTAGCAAATTAGAGTATTTGAATTTTGTGTTTTAGGGAGAACTTCTTTATCCCATGGTCATAAATATAATCCACTTTTTTTTCTAATAAGCTCATCATCTCATTTTTCATGTCAAGTTATTTAATCCATCTGAAATTTTAGTGAATGGTAGGAAAAAGGACCCTTAATCATTTTTTTAATGCCTAGTCAGGTGTTAAATACCTTTTTCTTACAAATACCTTTATTATATAATAAGTTTCCAAATACATTAGTCAGCTTAGTTTGCTATTCTATTCCTTTTTTTTTTTTCTTTTGGTCTATTTCTGTATCACTCCACAGCTGTTTTAATTCCTACACAAAGATACATTTTTACATCTGGTAGGCAATCCCCCTTCCTTCTTGCTTTTCCAAGTGATCGTGCCTCCTTTTGTACATTTACTTTTCCAAATGAATCTTTCAATCAGTTTGTCAAATTCCAGTATAAATCCTTTGGGATTTGACGGAGGTCACACTAAATTATAGATTCAGTATAAATCTATGTCTTTAGTATACCAAAGCTTCCATCTATAAACACGTGAGGTCTCTTTGTTCAGGTGTCTTATATCCTCTAGTAATATTTCTGTAGCTTTTGTGCACATGTCACTGTAGGTTTGTTATCAAGCACTCTGGAAGTCTCTCATTACTTCTCATAACATGTCAGTTGATCCTCTTGCAATCCTATTGTCTGCAAATGAATGGTTTACCGCCTCCTTTCCAGTATCGGTGCTTCTTATGACTTTTTTTTTTTACTGTATTGGCTATAATAAGGCCTGCGGAACAATCCTGGATAGTCCTGGCAACAGTGGTCATCTTGGTCCTGTATCTTCTCTAATAGACCTGCTTAAAACACTTCTCCATTAAGCAGTTTTTGTGGGTAACTTTCCTCAAGTGAAGGAAATCCTCTTCTAGTCTTAGTTTTTATTCGTGCCTGGGGTTGCAGATCATCAAATGCTTTTCTGGTATCTATTGAGATAAGCATAATTTCTTTCTCCTTTAATCTGTAGGATTTGTGAATTACTTTGATCGGTTTTCTATAGTTTTGAACCAATCTTCCACTCCTGGTGATAGCCCTTTTTAGTCATAATATAGTTTTCACACCTGTGTTTATAACTACATGTAACTGTCTAACAAGGAAAATACACACCAAAATACACACCAAAGGGTCATATATGCATATTTTTGCATTTTTGTTAAAAAAGAAAATATACAGGTAAAGATAGACTTAATTTTTCTTAGAAAAGAAAAACGTGTGTAAACTAAATGTGTGCAAAATGAGCAAATAGTGTGTGCTTTAACCTGTTCTACTCACTAAATTCCCTATTTGGGTTAATGTCGTCACCATCAGGCCACTCACTGGAGCCAGAATCCACCGAAGCCCCCACTCCTCCTTCTGCTAAACCCTCTGCACACAGCATTCACCAAGTCCCAGGATCCCACCAGTCACTCTACCCCATGCCTCTAATGGGAGGCCACAGGGCAGAATGCGCAAGGTCAGGACTTCAAGACACACCCAGCTCCAATCCCACTGCACATGATTGCCCTGCTTTGATGAACTACTTTACCTCTCTGGGCCCCAATTTTTTGATCTGTAAATAGATAGGATATTACCAAGACTGAAAAGCTGTGGTCAAAATTAAATGATAATATATGTAAAGTACCTAGCACGATGTTTGCTGTGTAATGCATGAGCAAATGTTAACACTATCTCACGAAGGTCTCCTCCCCTCTCCTTCTCCTGTGCTGTGCCCTAGGTCAGGCTCTCCAGTCTTCATCTGGTCCATGACAACTATCTTTCTGCCATCAGGACACAGCTGCCAAAGCTCCCTTTCTAAAATACAAATCTAGCCATGTGATGTTATCTGTTTAAATCTTTTCACTGGCTCCCCACTACCTACTAGATAAACGTCCAACTCCTTAGCATGAGGGATAAGGCCCACCTCAACCTCCCTCCTGACCTTCTCTTCCTCCACTCTGGTCTAAGGGCTTTCCACACCAGTACATTGAAATCTGTACTTTCTACAGAAAATCACAAGCTCTCTCACCGTGCTTTGCCTTTGCATATGCCGGTCCCTTTTCCTAAAAGCCTCTCCCTTATTTTCTACTAAGCAAAAATTCCTATTCAACCTTTTAAGAACAAGCTCAACTGATACTTCTTTTAAAATAAAAATTAATCCCACATAGAATTAACTACCCCATCATCAATGCTCCCATAGCAGTTCTCACTGCCATTATATTAAGATTACTTGCTTAAATATCTTTCCCCACTCACCAAGGCAAAAACTGTGTCTTATTTAATTCTTTGTTAACTCCCCAGAAGCCTGGGTCATTGGTCCTTTTTTAATGAATGAAATTAATAAATTTTCTGTTTTAAATAAGGCTCTACCACATCTTTCAACAAAGCAAAAAAGCATATTCTGATTATGTTAACCAGACTTCAAAGCTGATTTTTTTTTTTTTTAAGTTAGCCTCCTACCACAACGAAACCAATTTGCCTTACTAGCTATTTTAAGGGTTCTTAGAAAAATTCTAGAGCCAACTAATCTCGTAGGAGTCCTGATTAGATATACATCCTGGCTGAGAGGCCCCTTTGAAATCACTAGTCTTCAGGCACTGAGAGTAGCCATTATCAGGAATCGAGAGTATTATATTATTTTGAAAGAATGTATCTTCCATGTCTTAGCCTTGTTCTCAATGAACAATTTTCTTCCAGAAGTGCAAACATCCTGCTACCTTCTCTCTCCAAAGAAATGAGTTTGGTTCTATTATAGTCTGTTCCTGAAGGAAAAAAAAAGGGGGGGGGGGAATTCAGCCATGTTATTTGTGTGGGCTGAAATATTAAAAGAAGAAACTCTCTTACATCAGAAAACCTCCCTAAAATATACACAATTCAATTCATGCATGGCAGTGTATCATCGTGAGCAAAAAGATGGCACTGGTGGTCATCAGAGACTCATAATCTTTGCTAACTACAGACAGTAACAATGCATAGTGGCTCTAATAGAAACTGAAAAAAATATAAAATGAACAGAATGACCTTAGTCTTAACAATCTTTTTAAAGAACCCAACATGCAAGCCACCCAAATAACCCCTAATTTCAGAAAAATAAGTTATGACTAAAGAACCAATATTCCATGATGATTTTTTTTTTAAGATTTTATTTGAGAGAGAGAGCATGAACAGGGGGTGGGGGGGGCAGAGGGAGAGGGAGAAGCAGGCTCCCCGCTGAGCAAGGAGCCAGACTTGGGGCTGGATCCCAGGACCCCAGGATCATGATCTGAGCCGAAGGCAGACGCTTAACCAACTGGGCCACCCAAGCACCCCTCCATGATAATTTTTGAATAACTCTTTCTTTCACTTAAAAAAAATGTTTTTCTCATAAATATATTATTTTATAACAAGAAAGAAAGAAAAAGGGCAGACCGGCAGAGAGAGAAAACACCACAGACTTCAGCTCAAATAGCAGAGCCTGAGATTAATTTTTAAGTTTATTTGTCAATTTCCAAAACTCACTAGTGGAATAAAGAGCTTAATACAGGTATGCAAAAAGGGAGCCCCCAAGAGGTTTTCACCAGGATGAAATGGGATTAGCTTTGTAGTTCTTATAATCTTCTTCACAGAAAAATGCAATTTCAGTTTCATGAGCTGGAAAAAAAAAAAAGACAATGGAAAAAAATTTTAATGTAAAACTAGATTTTAAGCAAGCATTGAAATCCATATTACTCTGATTCAGTGTTTCAGATGCCTAAAGTGAGAAAGACGAGCTACTTGTTTGGTTTCACATTTCACCAAATCAATAAGTATCAGCTGTCACTATAAGAATTTAGAATTTAAGTAATTTAAAAGTAAAAAGAAAAATAACCAAAAAAAAATTAAAAACAAGGATGAGTACAAGACTGGTTTCCAGGAAACCATAAAATTACTCATGTTATAGTCCTCTTAACAATCCTAGAAAATAAACGTTTATTTTTTTCCAAATGTGCTGCTCAGTTACTGAAGGAGGAGGGGAAAACGCTTTTTTTTCTCTCTAAAATTAGCCTGTAGGTATAATAATTTAATACTTAGAGGATCAGAATACTTTACAGATCACTTTACATTCTCCCTCATGACCCATCAAAATATGTGTCTGAAGAAGTTAATTTTTTGCCTGCTTATGACTAATTCATGAGGCTTCAACAATATGCAAAGTGAAAGACACAAATTGGCTTCTCCCGCAATACCTTCAAACACCTCTAATTATTCACAGGGGATATGGCACAGCTAAAGGACCCACAAAGGAGCAGAGCAGTCACAATTCTTTCAACCTAGCAGGTCAAGGACTCCGTCTTCTAAAACAGTAAGTCAGCAACATTATTAATTCAGACTGGAGACAAATCTGATGGAGAGCCTTCCAATTATTAAACATGCAATTCTTTAAGGTGTGCGCCAACAAATTCCGCATTTGTTTTTTTTAAATTAAACCAGAAGTTAATACAGTCTGCTTAGCTTTTACAGAAAGAGCAAAAGGGCCTGCAAGACTCTCGACAAGAAAACAGACGAGATTATTTGTAATGAATACCGATCACTCAATTAACATATCCTCTAAAAACAGACAAGTAAAAACTCTTCAAGCCAAATAAACAGGATAACAGGGAAAGATGCCAAGGATTCCCACTGGTCTCTTAGTTTACCAAACTCATCTCATCACAGAATTTATCACAAAAGAATGAAATTAAGGAGCTTAGCATGACATTTCAGTTAAAAAAAAAAAAGTTTTTGCTGGTTTTAAGAATATCAAATTTATTGTTTCTCAATCATGAGTTACCCGTGCTCATTACAGAAAATACAGAAATGCTGAAAGAAGAAAATAAAGTCACCCATAGTTTCAGATCCTCATTCCAGTCCCAGTGCATCTTCAAGATTAAATGAAGATTAATCTTGATGAAAATCAGATTGCAAACTCTCGGCACAATGAGCCTGGGGGTGAGGAGGAGACAGGGCTGCGACAAACTGAGAATCAGTGAGAAGATGCTGGAAACAAATGAACCCTGGGCAAACAAGAAGTTTGTACAGCTGAATTTTACATGAAAATAGCATTTAAAAGAATGGCTAAGAGGCTCCACACGTGGAATCAGTAAAATGTTGAGGGGGGGGGGCGGGTTCAGAAAACTCAATATTCAGAGAGAAGATAATTTTGAGATCTATTCCTTTATATAAAAAGCTCCCGGGGTTTCCTTTTTTGAAGGGAAGCAAGCCCAAAGGTAGACCTATATCATTTGCAAGTAATTCTAATCATCCTCCAAATGCAGAATGTTCTTCAGAATCACAATGCAAGGTTTTACCTACAATGTGCTATTTACATACAGAACTTTACATAGCGCTTTGCCCACGCAGCACTTTGCTCAATACACACTAACTGTAATTACAATTTTCACTTACTGCCGTTGACATTTATCTGTACCCCTTTTGAGAAACAAATACATCGTAGAGTTCCTCAGTATGTTAATAATAGGTTCAGGATAAGCTGAAGTAAAGAAGAACTGACAAAGCATTTTTGTTTTGCCACATAGGTTTTCTTGGGTCTAATTAACTTACAGATCAATTCATTACTTATCTGAAGTATTTATATGCCATCTCTCACAATATACGCTCAACATGAGATCCCCTAAGATAAAGATTTTCAGATGAATACTTTTTTTCAAAACAACAACAACAACAAAACAAGACTGACAAATGGGTTCAACTCCCAATACTTCATGAAGGCTGATAAAATTTACACCCTTCAAAAACTGGAAAACAACACACAAGTTCAAAGTGGGTTACTCTAAACATTCAAAAGTCAGACATAAAATGTATTTTTTTAATTTTTTTTAAAAGATTTTATTTATTTTTGACAGAGAGAGTATACAAGCAGGGGAAGCCCAGGCAGAGGCAGAGGGAGAAGCAGGCTCCCCGCCGAGCAGGGAGCCCGATGTGGAGCTCGATCCCAGGACCCTGGGATCATGACCTGAGCCGAAGACAGACATTTTACTGTCTGAGCCACCCAGGCACCCCATAAAATGTATTTTAAACTTGAGTAATGTGGTCCTCAAACAAACCAAATAGAATGCTTTTTAAAATCTGTAAAATTCTCTTGAAAATGTTTGAGAATGATGTCCTGTATTTACACCACAAATTTACTTATCAATTAGAGTGAAAACAAATTACAGAAGATTTTCAAGACCTCTGCATCATCACCCTTTCGACCATTATCCCTTAAATTCTTGCTTCCCCAGTTCTACCTAAAATGGCTCCAAAGAACCCCAAGGAAGTCTACTATGTGCCAGTCCCCTAGGGCACCTGATTTTAAATTAAATGTGCAGCAGGCGCAGTGCACTCAGGTGCAGAGTGCCTTGGCGTGTGAATCTGAAATGAATGTAAAATCTAAAATCCAATAAATACATTGCCAGTTCATCCCTTTGTCTTACTATCAAATGAAATCAAGTAAGAACCCTCCAAATACTGTGCACCATTTTAATGTGACTTTCAAGTTTAATGCAGTGAACACAAGCCAGGACATTCAAACTTTGAAAATGAAATTAATAATTTTTTTAAGATTTTATTTTTTATTTGAGAGAGAGAGAGAGAGCATGAGTCGGGGGCAGAGGGAGAGGGAGAAGCAGACTCCCTGCTGAGCAGGGAACCCGATACGACATGGGGCGGGGGTGGGGGGGGGCTCAATCCCAGGACCCTGGCATCCTGACCTGAGCCCAAGGCGGATGCTTAACCGACTGAGGCACGCAGGGGCCCCTGAAATTAATAATTTTATAATGTGTCCAAACAGGTCAGCTCCATGTATATACACACCTTTAACAGGAAAATAATAATGACTTTAAATAAAAGAATGTAAGAAAAACCAATTTTGTATGTAAAAGCTCAAGAAAAATTCAAGGCAATATACTTAAGCTCCTAACTAATTTATTCCAAAAACTCACCTATCAATGAGGATTTATTGCACAGTTTTGAACTCCCTAGCCTGTACTAGTCGGCACCAAAGTAGTATAAGGCACAGCAACTGCTGTCTGAGAAGAGAGACAGAGACCTGCACACGGACTCTGTAGTACAGATAATTAATGATCAGGCAAGCTGTAATGTGATAATAAGTACAGGTTATTGGCCAAAAAAAAAAAATACAGGAGTGAGGTCTGGTTTCTGCAGCAATTTGAGACCAAAAGGACAAAGTTTTACCTTCTCTCCTATTCCAGGAGTATATCCTATCCTTCCAAGGCTCATAAAATCTGAAACTACAAATCATTCAAAAGTATGCTCACAGCTGAGTTATATATTTATATATATATATATATTTTTTTTTTACAGCTGAGTTATATTTCTAAGTTTGCACCAAAGTGATCCAGCCAAGAGTTCCCAAACACAGTGCTTTATTTCACATTTGCTTCAAGCATCTGTTTTTTAGATCAGTGGGCAGAGAGGATTTCAAGGTTCAGTTTGAAGAGAGCAAATAGTAAAATAAATCTGACCTTTTAGAGACTGGACACAGGCCTGTGGATTCCCACAGTGGTGAAGGGAGGGTAAAAAGGGAAGAACAATCCAGGCCCCTTGTTCTGGAATCCCAAATTCCCCAAGCCCACCACCTACCTTCTTGAATACCAGACTACCACTGTTTTGATGTTTAAGGTAAAGAACAGCCCCTGTAAGACGCTGTTAAGGGAGGAAAGCATGTATGCCCTAAGATACTATTACTCAAAAGAGGATGGGAAAGGCACCTGGAATGTTCAGGAAACACAAATCAAACACGATCCTGATAAAGAAGTGAGAGCCAAAGAATCCTGCAATATCAGCTGTACATCTGAGATAATCAAAAGGTGCTGGGCACAAAGTCAGGGTTCTGGTTGTGGGCAGACAACATAAGTTGACACATAAAATGAAAACCGACCACAGGGGAGCTTTGGAATGAGTACAGGATCCGGTTTGAAGCAAACTCTTCCCTCAGATAAGCACTTAGGGTTTGGCCTGCTGTATCTTGTTTTAAAATATTTCCAGTAAAACACAAGAGGCTTGAAAAGAGTTACCCTGCCACCATTTCTTTCCTAAGGAAAGAGGATTCAAAAGATAATAGTAGTAGAATGTAGCCAAAGGAAAGAGATAAAACACCACCCCAAAAATACTGATGTGCAAATTTACCACTTAGGGGAATGAGTCCATAAAACTACAATCATTAATGACAAGGTAAAAATCTTTACATTTACAAATAACAATTCTAAGTAAAGCTTTCTTCTTCCTTCCAAAAAAAAAAAAAAAGCACATCTTTTTACTGAGGTCTTTTAGCTCTGAGTCCACAAGCGAAAATGTGCCCTGACGTCAGGCACAGAATATACAATTGGGATCCGCAATACAGTTAAAAGGCTGGGGCAGGAACCAGAGAATTTCTCCGTGAAAAAAGAGATCTTCAAACAAGTTTTTTCCCCTAAGATCCCCCTGCTCACAGTCCTTGTCTTCCTTTCATGAATTCTGCAGAAAAGTCTAATGATAAATTTGTTACATTGGCCTTATTCCCATGGCAACTGTGATGGCAGAGTGACAGCTCTAAGCAAGATCAAGTGGGGAAAAGGGAGAGTGAGGACTCGGAATTCTTCTCTTCAACCACTTAAAAACCTAACCAGACATGGCACCGAGGGAGGGGAAATTCCCTAGAAAAATCACACACTTCAAGTGTCATTTTTACAACTCTCCTCCCACTCAGAATTTTTTGTGGCTTCCAGGGACCACCACCTCCTTCCCATGTGGATGTGAAGCTTCTCCAGGGCACAGCATGGCGGCTCCAGGTGACACGGACAGGAAGCCACTCCAGCCGGGCCAGGAGTCACCCCAGACCAGGGCTGTGGGCTTGCCAGGGCTGGGGGGCAGCGTGAGGTTCCAGGACCACCCTGAAACTAGTGGGGAACTCGTGACAAGAATCTGATGCTTATCAAAGACCCATAGCCTTACAACAAGAATGACAGAAAGATGGATCTAATTCTTACCTTTACAGCTGGTTCATTACATGAGTCTGAAAATGACAGTTAAGCCAACAACTCAGTAATTTTAATAAATTCAAAACATTCGCCAATTGCCTTCTCTAAAATGGCTTCCAAATATGTGTTTCTGAGGGTCTTTACATGCATCGTTCCAGATGTTTTCATAGGCTTTTCTCATTCAACTCTTAGGACAACGCTCTGAAACAGGTTCAGTGGTTTCTGTTTTGTTTTACATGAATCAAAACAGAAGTTCAAAAACACTAAATGGCTTATGAATGGTCACAAAATAAGTAAAATGCAGAGCCCTCATTCAAACCAATTTTCTCCAACTTTAGGAGTCTATTCTTTAAAATTGGTTCCTTAATTTACATGGGAACTGTAGAAAAATTTTAAATTATGAGAACAATTAGATAATATCGAGAAGAAAAAAAAAAAATCAAATGCTTGCAGTGCCACCAGCCAGAGAACCATTTCTACAATTTTGTTACATGATTTTTTCTTCACATACACATACAGACGTGTAAATATATACATTTATAAACAATAATGGCATCACACAATATATTCTACTTCCATGCAATAAAGAAAGCTCTCTATCAGTGATTCACAAACAGGGAAGGTGAGAGAACCCTGCCACCCTGTTGAAGGCACATCTCAACCTCGGGGGAGTCACGGAGCTTAAGGAAGGATACTCCTGTTGGCCTGGTAACAGATGCTACAGGAAGTTAAGAGTGGTAAAGTCTTACTGGCCAAATTGACCTACAGGAAGTTAGAGGTAATATACATTCCCAACAGTAGTACCAGAGAGTATCCACTTCGCAACACTCTCTTGGATACTACCACTTTTCTTGATGTCTGTTAGTTTTGAAATTACTGCTTGTCCAAGGTCACCCAGCCAGTAAGTGGCAGAATCGGGTTGTAAACCCATGCACTCTGGCTCCAGTCTCTAATTCTTAACCACTTAAAAACCATGTAGTATACTACATAAAATAGCATCTATCTTCATGTGTATTTCTCTCTGGACTCGTAAGGCTGAACTATTTTTCATATGTTAGCTATTTCTTCTATCAGTAGGATTTCTTATATTTTTCCAACCTAATTATAAGAGGTTTTTATAAATTCAGGCTAGGGGCACCTGGGTGGCTCAGTTGATTAAGCATCTGCCTTCGGCTCAGGTCATGATCCCAGAGTCCTGGGATCGAGCCCCGCATCGGGTTCCCTGCTCAGCGGGAAGCCTGCTTCTCCCTCTCCCACTCGCCCAGCTTGTGTTCTCTCTCTCACTGTCTCTGTCAAATGAATAAATAAAATCTGTAAAAAACAAACTGTCTTTCTTGATTTAAAAAATATATATATCTATATATAAATTCAGGCTAATACCTTTTGTCATATATGAAGTATTTTTTTCATAGTTTAGTGCTTCTCCTTTAACTCTGCTTACATTTTTTAGTTTTTACATGGACGAATCTATCATTTCTCCCTGCTCTATGGCTCTGCCTTCAAGGTCATGCTTGAAAAGCTTTTCTCCCCAAGATTATGAAACTACTAAGCTACATTTTATTTAAAAACAATTTTTTAGGGGCGCCTGGGTAGCTCAGTCGGTTAAGCGTCTGCCTTCGGCCCAGGTCATGATCTCAAGGTCCTGGGATTGAGCCCCATGTTGGGCCCCCTGCTCAGCGGCGAGTCTGCTTCTCCCTCTCCCTCTGCCCTGCTCGTGCTCTCTCTCTCTCTCTCAAATAAATAAATAAATAAAATCTTTTTTTTTTAATTTTAAAAAATAATAAAAAAATTTTTTTACATTATGACATATAATCAATCTACAATTTATTTTGGAATAAAGGTTGGGATAGGATTTAAATTTTATTTTCCCAAATACTTTGGCAATGGGCCCAACATCATTTTCTGGCTAATTCATTCTTACCACACTTATTTGAGAGGTCAAAACTTTACCATATTGTGAGATCTGACTTTTTTTTAGTTTGTTTCTGATCTTTTCCATAGAGGTTTCAATCCCTACATCATACCAAACCAGTCCGTTGTAAGAATTATAGCTTTATGTTTTAACAACAAGCAGGGCTAGCTTCTAGGTGCCCCGTGCCTCAATAACACAGGTGCCACTTGCTATAATAATATACCAGCATTTGAGGAAATAAATGCCAAAATAAAAACTGTTTTCGAACAATAGCAACCTTACATATTGATAATATGGAAAGACATTAAGTGTAGCCAATAGTGTAGACAAACAAGGAAAGTAAGTCTAAGATTTTGTAACATGTTATTTAGAATCCTATTTAAATGAGAAGACCAGTCAGGAACTCACTTTAGCCACACGTGTCACTCAAAACTGAATTCCTGACATATGTCCTTAAAATAACTCAATAGAACACCTGTCAAAAAAAAAAAAAAAAAAAGTAAGGCTTCCTAACATGGACCTCACTTAGAGGGCCCCGTAAGCTGTGTGTCTGGATAGTTATAAAGTGTGATTTGGACTGTTTCCTTAGAGTCACGGACCACAAAGGTGCGTCAGAGGCATAGCACCTTCAACAGCTCACACCTCTCTGAAAATCTTCACTCCCATTGCCAGATAACCTTCAGGTGTACATACACAGAATTAGAGTGACATCTAATGGTCACAAAACACGTCACATGGCATTTCTTTAAAAGAGCACTACATGCACATTCTAGGCTGAAAAGCGAATTTGGGCCCCCTTTCGAGTGCACATGCGAGGCTCCTATTTGAAATTCCACGACTCGGCGGGCCCTGAGTAATCCGGAGGACTATTAGAAACCGCACTGCACACTATACAAACATCTCACTTCATTATTCCACATTAGTTCTACCAGGTTCATTTCTTTCAAACCATTGGTTCAAATGATGCTGATAAGAGTAAGTAGGTTATTAAGTGAGTAATAACCTGTCAATCACTTAAAACAACCCTCAGGAGAATTCTGAGCATACCTGCAGAAAAGAACTATTTGCATTCTGCACATTTGGAGAGCAGATATCGCCTGCCCTCAGTCAAACGCTCTGAACGTACATCATTCTCATCCTCCTCCTTTGAATAATTATCAGGGAGTGTAAAGAGCACCCAGGGTAGCATTTACTTTGCGGTGAGTTATCCAAACATAATCAGCCGGGCGTTGGCAGAGAGGCTGGGGAAGTGAGCGCCCGTCCAGCACCATGGGGCACTCTTTCTCACCGATTCCACTGGCACGCAGCGTGCTGTCTTCTTCCAGAATGAGTGTGTCATCGTCTTCCAGACTCAACACAAGCTCGTTCGTCTAGGAAGAAAGAAAACCTCCATCTTATGGGTACTCGTATGTGCTTCATATTTGGTGAAGGCTTCTCGAAGACACAGAATTGTTACTCTGGGTCACAGCAATAACCAAGTCACATGCTGTTCCCGTCATCATCAGGGCAGAAGCAAATGGATGTGAGCACCTACCGTGTGCACACACTCCGTAAGTGCTGGGGAGACAGCGCCTTAGCATGGAGCTCTGGGGCCAGGTCTGGATGAAAATTTGGGTTCCACTGATGCCCCACTCTGTGTTCTCCACAAACTACACAGCCTCTCCAAGACTCAGTTTCCTCCTCTATAAAAAAACAGGGAGGGGGCCCTGGGTAGCTCAGTTGGTTTAGCATCCAACTCTTGATTTCGGCTCAGGTCATGATCTCAGGGTCGTGAGATGGAGCCCCATGTCAGGCTCTGTGCTGGGTGTGGAGCCTGTTTAAGATTCTCTCTCTCCCTCCCCACACCCTGCTCCCTCAATCTCTCACTCTAAAAAAAAAAAAAAAGGTGGGGGGGGATGAATCTTCTTTCGCCCCATGGTGAGGATGAAATGAGATGAAGCACAGAAAACCGTAAGGGAGTGTCAGTCACAGAGCAAGGCCTCTCCATGCTAGCTGTCACCGTTCTGTGGCTGTTGTCCTCACCATCATCATTGTCATCTCATCCTCACAATATTCCAGGAGCCAGAGAGGTTAAGAAACAGACCCAGAGGGGGGCGCCTGGGTGGCTCAGTCGGTTAAGCGGATGCCTTCAGCTCAGGTCATGATCCCGGGGTCCTGGGATCCAGCCCCACGTTGGGCTCCCTGCTCAGCGGGGAGTCTGCTTCTCCCTCTGCCTCTTCCCCCCACCCCCACCCCCACTCACGCTCCATCTCAAATAAATAAGGAAAATCTTTAAAAAGAGAGAGAGTAAGAAAAAGAAAGAGACCCCAGAGTATACGGAACTGAGGCCCCTAAGCTCTGACCAGCCTGACTTCGGAGAGAAGCAAGTTTACCTGTACGGCCGAAAGTCCACGTATCTAAAAACCTTGCCCTAATAGCAAACACTTGATCCCACGTCATATTAACTTGACCCCGTGTCATACTGACTGTAACCTTTCTCTATGAGGTTTGGGGTGGGAGTGGATGAGTTGGCCCTCCACTGAAATTTACAAATCCAGTTAAACATTATAATATAGGAGAAGATTTTGAGTTGATATCTGCCCCTAAAAAGCATACAGAGGTGACCACTAGTTGGACACACAGTACCACCTGTCAACCAGGTGCTGCTTAGCAACATAGTCTATTTCTAGAATGTAGCTAAGAGGGAACAGAAAGGCCACTCCAGCAGCTAAAACAGAAGGCCCAGAAGCCATGCTCCACAGTCCACAACTTCACCCACTAGAGAGCGCAGGGCTTGACCTCCAGAGTACACAGATTAAAGGGGGGGGGGGGGAATGTTATTTAAAAAAAGTCATTTTAGGGGCGCCTGGGTGGCTCAGTCAGTTGAACATCTGCCTTCGGCTCAGGTCATGATCCCAGGGTCCTGGGACTGAGCCCTGAGTGAGGCTCCCTGCTCGGCAGGGAGCCTGCTTGAGCAGGGAGCCTGCTTCTCCCTCTTCCGCTGCCTGCCGTTCCCCCTGCTTGTGCTCTCTTGCGCTCTGTCAAATTAATAAATAAAATCTTTTAAAAATCACTTTAGAATAGGTAGCACAAAGGGGCGCCTGGGTGGCTCAGTCATTAAGCGTCTGCCTTCGGCTCAGGTCATGATCCCAGGGTCCTTGGATCAAGCCCCTCATCAGGCTCCCTGCTCAGCAGGAAGCCTGCTTCTCCCTTTCCCACTCCCCCTACTTGTGTTCCCTCTCTCGCTGTCTCTCTGTCAAATAAATAAATAAAATCTTAAAAAAAAAAAAAAAAAAAAGAATAGGTAGCACATACTCATGATACAAAATTCTCCAAGCACATAGGGAAGGAGAGAAAAGTAAGTCTCCTCCCAACCCTTATCTACCAGGTGGTCTAGTTTCCTTCCAAAGAACTTACACTAATTCTGGCGTATCCTTCTAGAGGCTGTCTCTGTACACGTTCATGCAGGCAGAAATGTGCAGGTAAACTTTTCCAAACACATAACAGCATATTGTATGGTATATTCTAACACATGACTTTTTCCTCTTAAAATATAGCTTAAAATCATTCAAAACCAGTAATACGAGCTGCCTCAATTTATCAAGGCCGTGGGCTATTCCACTGAAGGGATACACACACACACACACACACACACACAACACACTCCGTCCCCATGGATGGACATTCAGGTTGTTTCCATCTCTTGCTACCATAAACAACCCTGCAACAAATACCCTCATAACGTGTATCATTTTGCCTTTGTATGAGTTTTATGTGTAGGGTAAGTTCCTAGAAGTAGAATTGTTAGGTCAGAGAGTACGTGCAATTTTATTTTGGCAGATATTGCTAAATGACGCTCCAGAGTAGCCGTACCACTTTACAGGAACGCTACCAATCGCTGAGAGTACTAGTCCCCAGAGCATCACTGACACGGTGTACTATCAAAACCATCTGATCCTTGCCAACCTAACAGATGGAGAGTAAGTGTAGTCTGAATTTGCATTTATTTTGAGTCAAGTCGTAAATACTGTTTTTTAATGGACTTGAAGGATAATTTTTTAAATGGAATTATAAAACAGCATCATATACTAAGGAAATCAGGCCTTTTCTGTAATATAAGTTAGAAAATTTTCCCCGTTTTCACTTGTTTCTCAATTTTTTAGTGTTTTTTTCCCTAGAAAAAGGTGCTGAATGTTTGAATAAAGTAAAATTATCAATTTTTTATGGTTTCTGGGTTTTCTACCATACTTAGAAAGACTTTCATTCTAAGATTAATTTTAAAATTCCCTGTTCTCTTCAAATGTTTTTGTCAATTTCATTTTTTTTTAAGTTTTTAATTATGAAGAATTTCAAACATATAGAACAGCACAATGAACCCTCCACACACCCATCACCCAGCTTGAACAAATGATCTACTCATGTTCAGTTGGTTTCACCTCTGTCCTCACCTGTGAGCTTTATTTTCACATTTAAGTCATTAATCCAGTAGGTATTTATTTTGGCATAAAAAAAAAGATATGGATTCAACTCACTGTTTTCTGGATATCTCCCAATTGTCCCAGTAACACTTACTGAATCCTCATGTTTTCTCCATAGCTTTAAAATATCATATTTACTATACACTAAATTCTGATATATATTTGGGTCAATTTTTGGACTTTTAATTCTGTGCCATTGACCTAAGAGTTCATATGGCAGCACCACACTGTTTTAATTATTAGAGTTTAATAATATGGGTAACACATGTCAGGGCTAGTCATTCCCCTTTCTCTTCCTTTTCCTAACTATTCTTATTTATTTTTTGCATATTAATTTTATAATCAGCTTCTTTCATTCATATATAGATGGGGTGGCATTAAATTCGTAAACTAAGAAAAAACGGACATCTTCATACTGTTGCATCTTCCCATCCAAATATCCTAAGCATTTCCATTTAAGTCTTATGTTGGATCCCTTTTGGCATGTCTATTGTTTTGTGAAATTCAGGTAGAATTTCATATAAATAAAACGCACAGATCTTAAGGGGAGTTCAGTTCAATGAGTGTGGACAACTGAATGACCCTCACTAGCATTTCGAAGACTCCCCACTGAGCAGGAAGCCTAATGCAGGGCTCCATCCCAGGACTCTGAGATCATGACCTGAGCCAAAGGCAGATGCTTAACCAACTGAGCCACCCAGGCGCCCCAAGCATTTATTTTTTAATTCACCTAATTTCATTGTCTTCTCTAATCCTAGATACCCACCATAAACTCAATCAGCTTTCAAATAACTGTATACCAGAGATTACAAAGAAAACGGCATGAGGGTATGGCTGTTGCCTATGAATTAGTAACTTCAAAAAACATTTTTTTGCAAATTTAATTTTTACGTTAAATATTTGCTTGATATAGAACATGCACGCTTTTTAAAAAATTAACACTTTTTTAAAGGATCTACTACTAACAGGGGCTTAGTGGGTTTTTTTTTTCCTTAATGGCTGTAGAAAGGGTACTTACAAAATAAAAAATGCTATTATAATGGGAAATATTTCAGAAGTACGTGTGTTCATTCATTTATTCACTGAGACAGCCAACAGCGATCACTTGCCATGTGTCAGATACTACTGTACATATGAAACGTACCTTTGCTTTATGTGCTTGATGAACAATCTTTAGTTTATCTGAAAGAAAAAAAGAAGTCTTCGTAAAAGATTATTTTAAAACTTCATTTGAATAATCTGAAATGGGAGGGTGCAGCTATGAAATTGAGAAACTTAAGTCCTTGCCTTATGATCCATTCACTTAAAAATCTAGTATACAGTAAAAAAAAAAAAAATTACTTTTATATATCATCACCTTAAAGGTCACTGCTGTTTAAAGATATTTGAAAGCCTTCGTCTTTGACACACACAACTGGGTGCCATAACCTGCAATGAACTTGGCACACTTTCCCTTAGAATAGAAGACAGGTGGATATTACTCGATCCTGTTTTTTGGAGTTGCAAAAGGCTATAATTAGCAAATACTGTAAAAAATGTCACACATTAACATAAGCAGTTCAAAAAAACCTAGTAATATTTCAGAATACATATAGTGACAGGAGTCAAACGATTATCCTGACAACTTGTTACCACTCTCTGAGCTCAGGCTCACTGGTAATGTGAGCAGGGCTGCTAATGCCCAAAGAATATCAGTATTTGCCTCCTGGTTTTCAAACATTGCACAGGCTCACACCATCTAATCTGCTTTATTCAATCCTCCTTCACTCCTTAATCTGTTTATCTTGATGTCAGGCTATGCTGTGCTTTTCCAGTAAGTCATTTCTCTACATTCGGTGAAGTCCGACTCTGCATCAGTGAGCTCTTAATTATAGCAGGGGCTCAGCATTTAACGGGTTTCAAGTCAGAAAGTTTCCAATTCTTCACTCAGTTTTGTTTAACCATCAAATTAATGTATTATGATTACATGTATTATTATATCTGGACAAACTCTTAACCTTAAACTAAAATTCATTTCTATCAATTCCATTCGATTCAATAAAGAATTCCAACAGTAAAATGAAATGAAAGGATCTACTTAAAAAACAGGCCTTGATTTAACTCTGTTCTAATAATACGAAAGAAAAGGGTAGCTACCCAGTTAAGAACTAGCACTGAA
Organism: Mirounga angustirostris; assembly: GCF_029215605.1. Lineage (NCBI taxonomy): Eukaryota > Metazoa > Chordata > Mammalia > Carnivora > Phocidae > Mirounga > Mirounga angustirostris. The sequence goes on along the minus strand of NW_026991711.1, from coordinate 95,008,605 downwards.
TTACCCATTATTTTAAAGAGTCAACTTTCAGTTATCTATTGCAATTTTTAACACAAGGTCAGCCTAATCCTAGGACTGCAACTATGTACTGTTAAGAACTAAAAATAAATCTAATCTAGGTGAAAAAATGCATATTAGGAATGTAAATACACCACAATTGATAAAAATAAGCTCAGAATGTACACAAGAAAATAAACAAATTGGCTTTTGGATTATCTGTTATTCTGAGTTACCTATTATCTTTTTCTCATTATAGCTAGATAACGGTTTATTATTAGAGACAAGTTAGAAAAGCCAGTAAGGGGGCGCCTGGGTGGCTCAGTCGTTAACTGTCTGCCTTTGGCTCAGGTCATGATCCCAGGGTCCTGGGATCGAGCCCTGCATCGGGCTCCCTGCTCCGCAGGAAGCCTGCTTCTCCCTTTCCCACTCCCCCTGCTTGTGTTCCCTCTCTCACTGTGTCTCTCTCTGTCAAATAAATAAATAAAATATTTTTTAAAAAAAAGAAAAGCCAGTAAGTTTTTTAACTAAAAGGATCCTACTTAAAGTCTGTTACAACCAACAAGCCAAATTGTGGTTTGATCTTACCAAATATTAGTCATGTTCTACATATTTTGCTAATGAGCCTTTATTAGAAATATCCTTGCTCTAATGGGTCCTGCAAACCCACAATAAGAAGGCCACATTTTTTTTTTTTAGCAGAATAAGAAATGATTTGAACAGAAATTTTCAGATTTTTCCCTCCAACAGAAACTAGTAAGACTTGGTAAGAGGGTCAGGGAAACAACCAGCTAGCAAAAGATATTGTACTAATAATGTCCTTTTCCTTGTTGAATAATCTCTTTCACTTGTTTTTACTTCTTTAAAAAAAAAAAAAATCTTCATTATTAACAGAAACAGCATCTGTGGGTATTGTACCTGAAGCGCAAATTCCTTGAGGAAAGTCACCTCATAAAAATAAAAAGAATCAGGGCACCTAGGTTGCTCAGTCGGTTAAGCATCTGCTTTCGGCTCAGGTCATGATCTCCAGGTCCTAGGCCCCACCGTCAGGTATGTGGCTCAGCGGGGAGCCTGCTTCTCCCTCTGCCTGCCACTCCCCCTGCTTGTGCTCTCTCTGTCTCTTTCAAATGAATAAATAAAACCTTGAAAAAAAAATAAAAAATAAAAAGAATATATCTGTGGTGCATTTGATGTGTTCACACAAGTGGGTTTAATCACACACGGCCTTATGAAATAAACAGTATCAGCAGCTCCACACTGCATAGCCACCAATAGTTACTGTACACAGGCACAGCGTCTAGGTGATCAGGATTTAAAAATAAGACCACATCCAATGTGCTTTAGAACCCAGTCTGGTCGGGATAAATCAGTCATAGATGTAGATGTCAATTAAATAGGAGGAGGGGCCCTAAGAAATCTCAGACTCTCCGTGGTCTGGCCGGTGAGCCAGCCCTTTGCCCAAGGGCATGGAGACAGCAACTAGCAAAGCTGAAATCTGACTCTGGACCCTTTCCACTCCCCAACACCCAATGTGTTCTATTCCCACAGAGCAGGTAGCAATACTGGAGGACAAGGACAGGTGAGAAAGTAACGTTTGGCCTTCCTTTTTAAACACAAAGCAGCAGATTGTTACAGAGCCAAACCCAGACTGGGTCACTGAAAGTCCATCAAAACCCTAGTGTTTCTCTAATTTCTCATCTCACAGATAAATGTGTTCACTTCTTCTGCCAATTCACCTGAATAGTATACAAATCCTAGGTCAAAACAGTGTTAATAAGGTGGGACAATATAAGAGGTACGTTATCTACCCCCGTGATGATTAACAGTCAGATATTCTAATGCATTCAGTATCTAAAACTTATCTTTCAAAATGACTTATATGGAACACAAGTTGGAATATGTATGCATATGCATGCACATGTGTGCACACACACACACACACACACACCATGCAAAAAGGAAATGGCATCTGTAGGTTGATTCAAGTTTAAGGTTATATTGCAAGTCATTATACTCTGAAAGCCACGAAAGCCAGAATTGAGAAGTTTCATATTTACTTAACTGTGCTTTTTATTCCCTTCTCTTATTCAATATTTAGTATGTAAATTCTTTAAGCCCAATAAATCAAAGTACTTTCCACTCAGTGCCTTCAACTTCTGCTTGACTACCCCTTATGACCTCACAATTAGTCTCTGGATATTAAAATGCATACACACGGTGAAGATTGTGATTTCAAAGTATTTTAGGTCATAAGTTGCTCTACCAAATGGGAACAGAATTAAAAGCCACTCCAAAAAATGATCTGAGGTAATAAAAAATTTATACTTCAAAAAATGTCTGTACCAATTAACAGAAATATTTATTAGATGCGTCATAATTTTCAAGTGAGGTCTCAAACTCAAAGTTTGGTGAGTGTCACTATGCTGAAGGTTAATAACTGTACCACCTTTATACCAAATAATGGAACCCAACTTCCTGCCTCATTACTGCATTGTTTAATCGACCCCTGTAACATGCAAAATTCCTATATACTATGCTTAAGTTATTGGCATTTAAAATGTTTAATCTCTTCTTTTAATTCCTAGTCTGAAATCATTTTTCTTTCCTGGTTAACTGACAAAGAAATTCATTTTAGACATCGTTTGCCAAACATGTTATTTGTTCCTCACAAATAGGCCACTTTCATACACTATTACAATTTACTTCACCGATACACCAGGATTCCTATATTTCTAAATAAACTTCCATTTTGGTTTTTGTTTACAGATAGTAAACTCATTTTTGAAAACCAAATTTAAATTGCTATCAACATAAAACTAACGTAAAATTGTATTAATATACGTTTTTAAAGAATAAGTAAAATTAGTTACCATATTTATAATTTCTGAATGGTGGTGGCAGGTTGGTCCTTAAAGGAATATCTATAAGAGAAAGATTATTTTTATTATATTCAAGTAGACACTTGTAGTATATGCACAGTCTTTTGCTACGTTCTCCTAGATCTCCAGACTAAGCTACTTTGAAAAATTGGTAGAACACAAAATGAAGCTAACACGCCATCAAAATTCAGAGGTCATCTAAAACAATGGAACCACTGAGGAAATGTTGAGCTGTTACTAGCTGAACTAAGAATTCAGTAACGTTATTAAATGAATTGTCATTTTATTAAGTACAACAGCATCTATGTACATTCGAAATATATAGCATGCCTGTGTGAGATATTATTTTCTATTAGGTGACATTCATTTAGCATATGAACCTGAGAACTCATTCAGGCCTGTAGTGGAAACCAATGATCTAGATGAGTGTTATTACTCTTACCAAAATTCAGATAACCTACAATGTAACTCTAACTCAGCAAAGAAAACAAAAACAAATTAAATATTCTTTTTAAAACAGAATTTCAAATGTTAGATCTGTTTAATTTATTAGCCCTTATAGTTCCTGAACAAGACACTGAAACACTGTGAAGGTGTGAGGTAAGGAACAGAGGGCCCCGTGAAACTGCTCACAGTTAGAGGTGCCTACATTCTAAGAAATCAAATCACAGTCTTCCGTTCAGTCTGGACTTCTGAGAGAAGAGACAGGGAAGGCAAATGAGAGCACTTTGTCTTTCTTCCTCTGGATGTCAGCTCAAGTGCCACTCCACCGAGAGGCCTCCCCTGCAGGCCCTGCTAAGGGTGGGTCTCCCCTCAAACGGTTTCCTTCATGACATTCCTTACAACAGTAGTTCTGTTTTGTTGGTCTCCCTTCCCTACTAATTCATAAACTCCTTGAGATTAAGACAGTAGGCCATAGATCCTGAAACCGAAGACCGTGTCCGCCACATCATAGGTTAATAGATAACTGGTTCCATGAGGGCAGGGACTTTAGCCAATTTTCATTGTGTTACCAGTACCCAAAAGAGTGCTGGGCACATGTCAGGTGCTTAAAAATATTCGTGAATGAATAAATATAACTTAAGCCTTTCATTTGGCAGTTAAGAACTCCAAGGTCCTGGTTGGCCCAGAGTGTCAGAGTTAGGGCTAGAATCCAATCTTCCCATTCTGCAGCAAGGGGAAGGGGTTCTCTTCTGCAATGGCAGAAAGACACCAGCCATTCAACCCATTTGGTGAGATAAGAACTTTGGTGCACAAACACATAAAAAGGCCTGAGGAGGAAGAGACAAAACTAAACACCTTCCTTACGAAAGAGGCAAAAGAGGTGGCTTCTCATTTTGTGCTACAACAAATAAGGCTGCGGGTAGTCATATGCGGACATGCACTTGCATTTCACCCAGAAGTGGAATGGCTGGATTGTACGGTAGGGGTTGGTACCCTTTTAAGAAACTGCCAACTCATCTTCTAAAGTGGTTCCTCTTTACATTCCTACCAGTGGCCTATCAGAGTTCCAGTTCTTCCACATCCTAGCCAAAACTGGGGTTTTAATTAATAAACCTTTTTTTTTTTTAAGATTTTATTTATTTATTTGAGACAGAGAGAATGAGAGACAGAGAGCATGAGGGGAGGAGGGTCAGAGGGAGAAGCAGACTCCCTGCCGAGCAGGGAGCCCGATGCGGGACTCGATCCCGGGACTCCAGGATCATGACCTGAGCCGAAGGCAGTCGCTTAACCAACTGAGCCACCCAGGCGCCCAATAAACCTTTTTAATTCTAGCCATTTCAGTGGGAGTGTTGTGTTCTCACCATGACTTTATTTTTTAAAATAATTTTTTTTAAAGATTTTATTTATTTATTAGAGAGAGAGACATTGAGAGAGGGAACATAAGCAGGGGGAGTGGGAGAGGGAGAAGCAGGCTTCCTGCCGAGCAGGGAGCCCAATATAGGGCTCAATCCCAGGACCCTGGGACCATGACCTGAGGTATGTACGTCAGAGGGCAATTTGATATGTATGAAAATTACATATGCATATGCATATACCCTTTGACCTAGGAATTCCACTCCAAGAATTGATCACAGAGATACATTCTCACATGTGTGTGTTATATACATACAAGGGTACTAACTGTAGCATTGCTTACAGTAGCAAATGCTCAGAAAAATCCAAATGTCCTCCAGTGGGGGGACTTACTAAATAAATAATATGCCCAAAAAATGAAACATATTTTTCAACTGTTAAAAAAAAAAAAAGAAAATAAAGAGGCACAGGAAGTGCTCTAGTAGTATCTTCAAGGTATGTTAAAGGTAAAGGAAAGCATAAAGCAGACCATTATTTTTAAAGTAAGCCACCTTTTGAGGAAAATGGGGGAAAAGGAAGCATATATGTTTGTATTTGCTTAAACGTTCACGGGGTAGGGGAGAGCACGGAGTACTGGTCAGAGAACAGAAGTGGAAAGGAGAGTTTTTACTGATTTCCTTTTACGTTCTGACCTTAAAACTACATACATGTATTATCTATAAAGAAAACGTTCTTAAAAACCCACACATCTGAATTAGGAAATGTGTTTTTCTAGGCAGACACTTAATGACTGAGCCACCCAGGTGCCTCTCACCGTGACTTTAACTTGCACTTCACTAGACTAACAATGGTGAGTATGACGTATCTTTGCTCAAGTGTTTGTTCAGATCTTTTAGCACTTTTTAATAGGGTTAGGTCCTACCTATGTAGTTAGAAGAGATTTTTTGTTGTTGTTTTCTAGGCACAAGTCTTTGGTTGGATGTTCTACAAATATTTTCTCCAAGTCCATGGCTTGTCTTTTCATTTTCTTAGCACTGTATTTTGAAAAGCAAACTTTTTCATTTTGATGAAGCCTGACTAATCTTTTACAGTTTGTGTTCATTGTGCTGTATTTAAGACATTTTTACCAAAATCAAAGTCTTTAACATTTTCTTCTGTGTTTTCTTTTAGAAGTTTTATAGTTTCTGCTTTTATATTTATATTTACATCTTGACAAATTTTGAGTTATTTTTGCATAGGGTACGAGGTAAGAGCTGAGGTTCATTTATTTGCATATGGATATCCAACTGTTCCAGTACCTTTTTTTGGAAAGATCACCTCTTCCCCCAAAAACACCTTGGTCAAAAATCAACTGAACATACATGTAAGTGTAGGTCTGTTTCTGCACTGGTTTTCATTGATATGTCATCTATATATCAATACCACACACAATGTCTTGGTTGATGTAGCTTTATAGTACTAAGTCATGTAATCAGTGTAATTCCTACAACTTTTTTTCTTCTTTTTGTGAGTTAACTACAGGTTGATGTAGGATAGAACATTAGGGTTCGAAGCCGATGGCCAAGAAAGAATTCTTGAGACGTCTTTGGTGCAAAAGGGTGATTTTATGAAAGCACGGGGATAGGACCCATGGGCAGGAAGAGCTGCACCGGGGTCATGAGGAGTGGCCCATTATGTACTTTCAAGTTGGGAGGGAGTTATAGTTTAAGTCTCTAAGGAATTTAGAAGTGAGGTTTCCAGGACCTTGAGGGGGTTAACTATTGTTGGGAAAAGGTCATTTATTACTGTCTAATACAACCTAAGTCATGAGACCCTTGAGATGTATCTCGGTGGGCCATATGTTTGGGAGGGGGGGAGGTGATTGCCAACACGTATCTTGGGGGGTTTAGAGATAAATAATACGTATCTTGGGGAGTTTAGAGATAAAGGAAATTTCTGAAGGAATTTTTATATGTTAAAGTAGACTTACAGGATCCAGGGTTGGGGGTTTGTCCTAGGATTGTCTTTTGCCCTTAGCAAAGTATTAACATTGAGGCAGTTGAGTCCCTAGAGGAATGTCATTCTGCCTGTTTCAAAGACTTGTCAATGGGCTGTAGGTAGTAAGGATATTTTATAATTTTTCTTCTGCCTTTGTTTCCCACATCATAGGTCTTTTTAACTTTCCTTATAAATTTTAGAATAAAATAGAATAAGTTATTTCTAAACTGTAGAGTATATAATTATGTATATATTTATGAAGGGAGGAAGTGTGCTGAGATTTTGATTGGAAGCTATACATCATTTTGAGGAGACATGACCTCTTCACCATATTTTTTCTGACCCACAGACACAAGGTATCTCCATTTATTTTGGTCTTTTAAAAGTTTTCTCAGTGATTTTTTTTTTTTTAAGATTTTATTTATTTATTTGAGAGAGAGAATGAGAGAGAGCACATGAGAGGGGGGAGGGTCAGAGGGAGAAGCAGACTCCCTGCTGAGCAGGGAGCCCGATGTGGGACTCGATCCCGGGACTCCAGGATCATGACCTGAGCTGAAGGCAGTCGCTCAACCAACTGAGCCACTCAGGTGCCCCTCTCAGTGATGTTTTAAGAGTCTTCAGTGCAAAAGTCTTACACTCTAGCAAATGTATTCCATTTCATACTTTGTAATGCTATTATAAAAGGTTTTTTGTAATTTTCAAGCCGTATATTAGTAGTAATACAATTGATTTTTGTGTATTAGTCTTATATCCTACAACTTCCTTAAGCCTCGATTATAGTTTATATAGATTCTGCAGGATTTTATAATAATCATAATAAAATCATAATAGATTATGTAGGTAATCATGTCACCAATGAATAATGGCAATTTTACTTTTTCCTTTCTAATAGGGATGCCTTTTATTTCTTTTTCTTCCCTCAATAAATTGGCTAGAACTTCCAGCTCAGTGTTGAATAGAAGTGATTATGAGCAGACACCTCTGCCTGGTTCCTAATCTTAGGAGGAAAGCACCCAGTCTTCCACCATTAAGTATGATGTTGGAGGTCCATTTTTCATATACCCTTAACCAGGTAGAATAAGTTCCCTTCTATTCCTACTTTGCTGAGAGTTTCTAACAGGAATGGATGCTGGATTTTGTCTTTATCTACTGAGAGATTCATCTGGTTTTCCTTCCTTCATCTATTCATATAATGAATTACATTGGATTGCTTTTTGTTGTTTTTACATTGATTTTTTTTTCAAGATTTTATTTGACAGAGAGAGAGCACAAGCAGGAGGAGCATCAGAGGGAGAAGGAGGCTCCCTGCTGACCAGAGAGCCAGACATGGGGCTCGATCCTAGGATCCTGGGATCATGGCCTGAGCCAAAGGCAGATGCTTAACCAGCTGAGCCACCCAGGCGCCCCCACTGATTTTTTATAGTAAACCATCCTTGCATTCCTAAGGTAAACTCCATATGGTCATAATATATTCTTCTTTAACTACTGTATCTCTTTGTGTGAAAGATGTTGGTTGGTAGCTGTTTTTTTCTTCTAATTACATTCTCTGATTTTGATATCAGGGTAAGGATGGCCTCAGAAAATATTTTCTGATAAATACTTCCTCCTCTTGAGTTTTATGGAAGACTTTCTGTAGAATTGGGATTATTTCTTCCTTAAATATATGGCAGAAATGTATTTTAATTACTGGTCATTTTAAAATACAGAATTATTCAGGTTGTCTGTTTGTTAGTGGGCTTCGGTAGTTTGGGTGTTTCAAGGAACTTGCCCACTGTCCTGGGATAACATATTTATGGCATAAAGTTGTTTAATGTATTCCCTTATTATTCTTTTAGTATTTGTAGAGATTCTGTAGCAATGTAACAACTCTCACTGTTGATACCAATAATTTGTGTCTTCTCTCTTTTGTTTTTTCCAATCAGTCCAGCTACAGCTTTATCAATTTCATGGATTTCAAAGAATCAGGTATGGCTGATTATTGATTTTCTCTGTGGTTTTCCATTTTCTACTATAATCTTTATGATTTCTTTTATTCTGCTTACTTTGGATTTTACTTTTCTTTTTCTACTTTAACACAGAAGCTGAAACCAGTAATTTGAGACCTCTTCTCTTTTTTAGACATTTCTAGTCCTATAAATATTCCTGTAAGTACTGTTTTACCTACTTTCCACAAATTTTGAAAAGCTGTGTATTCATTTTTATTCAGTTCATAATACTCCGTCTTTTGATCTCTGCGTTTACAAACCAGTTATTTAGAAGTATGCTATTTGGTTTCCAAATATTTCAGAATTTTCCAGAGATTCTTCTGTCATTGATTTCTAATCTAACTCCACTGTAGTCAGAAAACATACATTATAGGAATTTAATCCTTTTCCATTTGTCATGACTTGTTTTATGGATTGGAATATAGTCTCTTGGTAAATGGTCTGTGTGCACTTGAGAGGAATGTGTATTATGTTGTTTGGTGGAGTGTTCTATAAATGTCACTTTGGTCAAGTTAGCCTAATAGTGTTGTTCAAGTTTTTTGTATACTTACTGACTTTCTACCTATTTGTTTCATCAATTATTGAGGGAGCAATGTTGTAATCTCCCAGGGATTGAAGAGTCATCTATTTTTCTTTGCAGTTCTGTTAGTTTTGACCTCATATTTTTGAAGTTCTGTTGTGTCAGGTGCATAAGCATTTAGAATCATTATGCCATCTTAATTGATGCCTTACCATTATAAAATGATAGTCTTTATCCCTAGTAATCTACTTTACTCTGAAATCTACTTTATCTGATATTACTATAGCCCCTCCAGCTTTCTTTTGATTGGTATTAGCATGGTATAATTTTTTCATCCTTTTACCTTTAACTGCTTTTTATCTTTATATTTAAAGTGCATTTCTTATAGGCAACATATAATTTAGGACTTCCTGTTATATGTCTGTCGTTTAATTAGGGTGTTCAGACCATTTACATTTAATGTGATTATTAATATGATTGGATTTAAACCTACCACTTTGCTATTTGGGTTTTGTTTTGTTCGGTCCATGTGTTATTTCCTCTTCTACCTTCTTTTGGATTGACCTATTTGACACTTTTTTATGATTCCATTTTAACACATTTGTTGGCATATTACCTGTAACTCTTAGGTGAGGTGTGTGTGCGTGCACATGAGGTTGCTTTAAAGTCTGTAGTAAACATCTTTATCTTATCATTCTACCTCCAAGCGATACTGTAACACTTTATAGTGAAAGAATCTTATGCTTCCATTTCTCCCCTCCCAGCCTTTGTGCTAGTGCATGTATTTTCCATAAACCCCACAACACATTGTTACTGTTTTTCTTTACGTAATGAAATTTGAAGAAAAATTATAAAATTAAAAAAAAAGGCATTCATATTTACCCATGTTTACCATTTCCTGTACTCTTCATTTCTTTGTGTGCCTCCAAATTTCTATCTGGTATCACTTCCCTTCTGTTGGAAGAAGGTCCTTTAGCATTTCCTATAGTTCAGGTCTCCTGGTGATGGACTCTCTCAGCTTTTGTATGTCTAAAGTCTTTATTATGCCTCCATTTCTGAAAGATGGGAATAGAATCCTAGACTGATTTTCTTTCAGTATTTTAAAGATGTCGCTCCACTATCTTCTGACATAGATTGATTCTGATGAGAAGTCTGATGTCCTTCATACTTGTTCCTCCTTATGTAATGTATGTGTGTGTGGTTTTTCTTCCCCAGCTGCTTTTAAGATTTTCTCTTTATCACCAGCTATAAGCAATTTGATTAAATATGCCTTGGTGTAGCTTTCCTCATGTTTCTTGGGGATTTGTTGAACTGCTCCAATATGTGGGTTTATAGTTTTCATCACATTTGTAAAATTTTCAACCATCATTTCTTCAAATATGTCTTCTGTCCCCCTGTTCCAGCTCCCATCCTCCTGGCCTCCAATTACATGTATATTTGGCTAGTGGAAGTTGCCCCACCCCTCTCTACTGCTCTATTTATTTTTCTTTCAGTCTTTTGTCTATGCTCTTAGATGGCTTTTGTTGCTTTGTTTTCAAGTTTACCGATCTTTTCCTCTGCCCCATCTGATCTACACGTTAATCCTACTCAGTGCATATCCATCTCAAATTCATATTTTTCATCTCTAGTTCCATTTGGGTTTTTTTTTCCTATCCTCCATCTCTAACATGGTTCAATTGTCCCTCTACCTTCTTGAACATTTGCAATATAGTTTATAATAACTTTCAATTGTCCTTGTCTACTAATTTTGTCATCTGCAACATTTCTGGGCTGGCTTCAATTGATTGATTTCTCTCTTAATTATGGTTCATATTTTCTTGCTTCTTTGCATGCCTGGAAGTTCTGATTTGATACAGGTCATTGTGAATCTTATCTTGTTTGAGTGCTGGATATTTGTGTATTTCTATAAACATTCTGAGCTTTGGTTAAATTACTTGGAAACTGTTAGATCCTTTTGAGTCTTGCTTTTGAGCTTTGTTAGGTGACAGCAGTGTAGAATTCACTCTAGGGTTCATTCTGCCTTACAATTCAGCAATACCCTTCTAGATACTCTGCCTGGTAACCTGTAAATTACAAGGTCTTCCACTCTGGCTGGTATGGAAAGAAAAAAAAAAAAACTATTCCCAGGCCTATATGAGCTCTGAGCATTTTGCCTTCTGCTTACATCAGGTTGTTCTTTACCTGGCCTCTGGTAGTTTCCTCACACACTTGTGCTGACTGTATTCAACTGAAGATACACATCTGCAAATCTTCAAAGACACTGCAAATGTTCGGAGTGTTCTCTCTGTACAACCCTCTCCATGCCAGTTCTCTGTTCTATGAACTCTCCAGGTTCCACTCCAGACTGCCAGCTTTGACTCCTGAACTCATGGAACTAACCAAGTTCTATCTGCATTCCCCTTGCCCTGCTCTGTGGCCTAAAGACTCTCTCCACCTTGTTTGTTTCTCCTATCCCAGGGACCACTGTCTTGTGCTCCCTCATGTACAATATCTGAAAACCACTGTTTCATAAATCTTGCATAGTTTTTTCAGTTGTTTCAGATGGAAGAGTAAGTTCAGTCCCTGTTGTTCACCTGGGCTGAAAGGAAAATCTGTGGCATATCTATTACATTCTGGAAAGTATTTCCCACTTTGCACAGAGTTTTCCTTTAATTTTATCTTTCCCCACCTTTGAACTTAACTTTGAGACCTAATGAACTTTTACAGAAGACTTTCAGATTACAAGATGAATTCTGCAAAAAAATCAGTTTAATATTTCATTACTGCAAAGTTCACAAAAAGGTAACCACTAACTTTACTTGTTCATTTAGGTCACCATAAAAGGCATCCATAGAAAAATTAATTAGTAAAATAAGGCAATTTAATAAATATACTGCTGGCAGTTAGGATGCCACAAAAAAAGTCTGAAATGTTGGGCGCCTGGGTGGCTCAGATGGTTAAGCGTTTGCCTTCGGCTCAAGTCATGATCCCAGGGTCCTGGGATTGAGTCCTGCGTCGGGCTCCCTGCTCAGTGGGGAGCCTGTTTCTCCCTCTGCCTCTGCCTCTCTCTCTCTTTCTCTCTATGTCTCTCATGAATAAATAAATAAAAATCTTTAAAAGTCTGAAATGTTAAATCACATTTCAATGTAAAGATCAATAAAGTTTTGAACATTATTAAAATATTGATGGGCAATAAAATAATTCTTTACCTCATAGTAAAGCCTCTAAAAATAGAAGGGATACAATTTGTAACTTATTTTTAGATGTTAGCTCTACATTTAAAGACTTTTAGGAAAGCACGAACACCTACAGGAAAAAAAAAGAAATTGATTAATTTAATGACTAATCTGTATGAGCAAGAATACCAAATACCCACCATTAATCAGAACAATGTGCCAACATTATAACCTAATAAGGGGTCTTGTCTGATATTACAGTAAGATTCCAAGGTTAAGATCTATCAAGATGCTTTTCACTTTAATTATGAAATAATCTAAACATAAAAAGTGTGGAGAATAGGGGCACCTGGGTGGCTCAGTCAGTTAAACTTCCAACTCTTGGTTTAGGCTCAGGTTGTGATTTCAGGGTCATGGGATCGAGCCCCGTGTCAGGCTCCACACTGGGCACAGGAAGAGCCTGCTTAAGATTCTCTCCCTCTCCTTCGGCCCCCAGCCCCCCGCTTGCTCGCTCTCTCGCTCTCTCTAAAAACTAAATTTTTAAAAAAAGTGTGGTGATTAGAACAAAATTCATTTAACCCACCAACCACATTTACTATATTGTCATGACCGCTTCAGACACTTTACTATTTTTTATTAAATAAAACAACATGATACAGTGGAAACCTTCTGTCTTTCCCTAGTCCCCTTATACCCCCCTTCCTAGAGATAACCACTGACTGCCCCTCACGTAACATATCCCCTTTATTGTTATACTCTCATTCCATTGGTCACAGACACAGAGACTAGAGTGTTAGTTTGTGTCTTAAGTTTATAGAGTTAAATATTTAAACTAAAGAATCTACAGTATATTTTATAGTACAAACAAGAGAACATTGCCTCAACACAACATTGAAGGAAGAGTCCCTTTGTGATAAGGCGATAATGCGCTGTGACTTAGCTGCTGCAAAATTACCCTGTGTTGCTTTCTAAAAAAGAGGGGCATCGGAGGACTGCTTCTTTACAGCAGAAGGCGAAACAATAAACGTAGAAGGACTCACAGAGGAAGAAAAATCCTGAGTTTTGTAAACATCAATGATTCAAGTAAGGATCATCAAGAGATACTAAAACTCCTGGAAACCTGATATGTGAACGGTCTCAATGTTTATCACTCCATACACTACTTATTAATCAGAAAGATACTTTTACAACAGAGAAATCCGGTAGACAGTGCCTTAACCAAATGACGGAAATTTGTATGACAAATAACAGGGCAAAGCAACATCAGGCACTTCCTGATGTGATGCAACAGTAAGGAATCACCTCCATCGATTTCAGCAAACTATTTATGTAAAGGCGTGCTAATCAACATTTTAGGTTTTGTGTGACATACAGTCTGGGTCACAACTGTAGCTGTGGTCCAAGAAACTTCATTTATAGAAACAGGTCGCAGGTCAGTCTTAGCTTGTCATAGCTCGTTGACCTGCAACCTACAGAATAATCTGGCCAAAAATGTTTAGCCTGAATCTAATCACAAGAAAACAATCAAATAAATCCAGATTTTAGGACAGTCTGTAAGAACATGGACCTGGATTTAAAAAAAAAAAAAAAATCAATACAATGACAGACAAAAGTTGGGGGGCTGTTCCAGATTAAAGGAAATTAAGAAGACAGGATGTGCCATGAAAAGATACAGTGGAGGGGCACCTGGGTGGCTCAGTCGTTAAGCATCTGCCTTCAGCTCAGGTCATGATCCCAGAGTTCTGGGATCGAGCCCCACATCGGGCTTCCTGCTTGGCGGGAAGCCTGCTTCTCCCTCTCCCACTCCCCCTGCTTGTGTTCCTGCTCTTGCTATCTCTAATAAATAAATTCTTTTAAAAAAAGAAGAAGAAGAAAAGATACAGTGGAACCCTAAATACAGGTTTCTAAGTGAAAGAAACCAGTCTGCAAAGGCTACATATTGTGCAAATCCAAGCACATGATATCCTGGAAAAAGCAAAATTACAGACAGTAAAGAGATGAGCGGTTGCCTGGGGCTTGCGAGGGAGGATGAAGAGGTGAAGTATGGAGGATTTTTATGGCAGTGAAACTATTCTGTATGTGTAATGTGACACATTACTCATTTGTTGAAACCCGCAGAACTTTACAGCACAAAGAGTGAACTTCAATGTATGCAAAGTAAAAAAAAAAAGAAAAGAAAAAACATCACCATTCAGGAGGACAAGAATGCAAACGGTGACAAGAGAATCTAGACATATTGCAAATGTATGAAACAACCTTCCTGAGGGCAGTGGAGGAAAAGCTGCTGACATCAGTAACTGTGGCAATGAAGACATTTTTTTAATCTAAGGCAAAAGGAACTGCGCCAAAGCGCTGACTTCTAGTTAATATCAAGTTGCTTCCCAGAGGGTACAGATTAATGACCCTGTATACTGGAATTAAAAAATGAAGTAAATGGATGGCAGATGATGGGAGCCGGACTTCTCACTTAGAGTAGGAATATAAATACACAAGGGGAGGAAGCCAGAAGGATACGTGTTGGAATGGATTGGAAAACATCAGGAAGGACTCAAGTTTAACATACAGATACAGATGGTGACATGAAAATACTCATAGATAGGTGTATGTACACAGGGTGATCTATTTGTTTGCTCTTTCAGCTGAGAGAGCTTTAAAGAACAATACCCTAGGAGTAGTGAGCACAGCTAGCACCCAGATCTGGCTCTCAGGAACCGGGGCTCCTTTGAGAAATGGCTGATTCTGGGACTGGGGCAGGATATAGGAACAGCACATTTTCCTCTACCACTGCAGCAACCTGAAGATTATACCTCATTCTCAAGGACTTTGAGAAGAACTTATCCTGCACTGTACCAAGAACATCGTAGCACTTACTATGACAATACTAAGAAACACTGTAATCCATAATACGCATAAAGATTTCAAAATAAGAAATATAGGGATTTGTTTTTATTTCAAAATCCAAATATGCTTCTGGTGTTATCTTTTCAAAAGCAAGACACTCTGTAATTGGCAATATCTTAGTACCAACTCTCAATTTCCCCCTAACAATTAAGAACACAGCAATAACAACATATGCTCCATATGTCAGCCTATAGTTACTTTAAGGAGTAATGATGTTCTCCTTATGAAATCTTTTAACAGTCACTACAAGGGAGACTGAGTGGTCTGTCTTCTGTATAGGTCGCCTACCTTGCCTACTCCCTACTCAGGTAATACTGAGCAGTAAAACTACCCAAAGTTGGAATTCTTTGTCCTATTTTTGCAACTTTTCTATGTCTAAAATTATGTCAAAGTAAAAAAAAAAAAAAATTAAGATGGCTATAAAGCAATATATTTGTCAAAACTCATGAAACTATAATCTGTACACCATATGTAAATTACATTTCAATTAAAATAACCAAAGCTCATTCTAGATGTTTTATCAAATGTTGATGATTGGAACACTTCAATAATTAAAAACAGGGGTTAGAGGGCGCCTGGGTGGCTCAGTTGGTTAAGCGGCTGCCTTCGGCTCAGGTCATGATCTCAGGGTCCTGGGACCGAGCCCCACATCAGGCTCCCCCTGCTCCGCAGGGAGCCTGCTTCTCCCACTCCCCTGTTTGTGTTCCCTCTCTCTCTGTAAGACAAATAAATAAATAATCTTTGGGGGAAAGAAAAAAAAAAAAAACGGGGGTTATAAACCCATCGAGGTCCTATCAAAAGCCTTCACTTGGGACACTTGGGTGGTTCAGTCAGTTAAGTGTCTGCCTTTGGCTCAGGTAATGATCCCGGGGTCCTGGGATCAAGTCCCACATTGGGAGCCTGCTTTTCCCTCAGTCTGCTGCTCCCCCTGCTTGTGCGCTCGCTCTCTCTCGCTCTCTGACAAATAAATAAATAAAATCTTTGGGGAAAAAGAAAGTCTTTGCTCACTTCATACCTATTAAATTTTAAGCTCAAAATGATAAAATAGCACCAGTTGGTCTGGCTGTCATTTCTGTGATCTCAGTGACCAACAGCTCTCATGATTTTCTGGCCGTACAGAGGCCTGCCACCTTCCTAGCTTGCTACCCGTGAGGCCCTCTGTGTGCTCAGCCAGGTAACACAATTAGCTACATTGCATTCCCTTGTTAATCAACCTCCAAATACAAAAACCTATTATAAGAAAACCTAGATCTTAATTTTTTTTTAATTAAAAAAAAAGTGGGTGCCTGGGTGGCTCAGATGGTTAAACATCTGCCTTAGGCTCAGGTCATGATCCCAGAGTCCTGGGATCGAGTCCCATGTTGGGTTCCCTGCTCAGTGGGGAACCTGCTTCTCCTCTGCCCCTTCCCCCCAGCTCATGCTCTCACTCTCTCAAATAAATCTTTCAAAAAATTAAAAAATAACAATAAAAAATTAAAAATTTAAAAAGGAGGGAAAAAAGATAGAAGCCAAACATGAGGGTAATAATTCCTGAGGTGGGCACACACAGTGCTAAGTGAGCCTCGGGAAGGTACTTCAGGCTGATGCCAAGGAACAGAACAGGAGGTGACCTAGTACCTGAGAACCTAGATTAATATCTTTCAAAGTATTTTTAAAAGATTACCATCCATGTAATAGTCAACTATTTTTTCAAAATACTAATAAAGCAAAATGACTAAGACATCTCATACCTTGCTTTAGAAATACTATAAATTCCTTTGTAGTTTGGTCCAAATTAACTCCATGATATACTATAGGCTGGAAATTGCGATGCTCAAATGAACGAATGAGGCGAACTGTAACAGTCACTTCTTTGGAAGCCATGTGGAGAAATTCCTGTGGTAAGGGACATGAGAACAGTCTAAATAACATAAATTCATAATAATCTACAAGTCTGCATTTCCACCATGAGCTCCAGGGCACCCAGCCATCTCTCCCACATCGTATGGTTACTGACAGTCCCCAAACCTAGGCCAGAGCCCAGGCACCCACAAGAGTCCCAAGGTTACTCCCACCTATCCACTGTGACCCCTAGACAGCTTTGTCATAGTCACTAATGTCCTGATTGGCACAAAATGATAAATCTCTCTCCCTCCTCCTCTGCCCCTCCCTTCCCCTCTTAAAAACAAAAAACAAACAAACAAAAAACAATGCAGCCAGGTTTCAAGCATCAGTTAATTCCCAAGTCCATGCTCTAATATGCTATTGGAAAATCATGCCAAATGATTTCCTCCCAAAAAATCTGCAAAGTTGCCCATGTTCTAAAGATACAATTATGGTATATTTCTATCTAGTAGTAACTACTTCATGGTACTTTCAACTTTACATATAATTTTCAGCCATAATATACAATTATACTAGGAAACAATACCTGTAATATGACACATTAGAAAGGATGTCCAACCTCACTAGTAATCAGAGAAATTTAAGATGAGACCTATCACTCACCAAACTAACAAACTAAAAAAAAATCTGATAATACCTAGTGTTGGCAAGGAACAGTGTGTAAAGCAATGAGAATTTAATCAGGGAAGGTGGGCATCCCCAACAGGTATCTTTTGATCCAGCAATTTCATTCAAAGGTACCCTAGGGAATCTGTGAAATACATGCATACGAAGAACACTGTTAATTAATTGCAAAGACTAGAAACAACTTGTCTGTCAACAGAAGAGATAAGGAAATTATGGCATACAGTGGAAGAGTACAAGCAGCAAAAATGAACGGACCTATGCATCAACATAAATGAATCTCAAAAATATTATGGCAAATGAAAAAAAAAAAGCAAGTTGCAGAAGAGTCATAGTACCCCACCACTTACACTAAAGTTCAAAAACATAGCTTTTATTATGTTTAAAAGGAGATAATTACAAAATTTTAAAAAATAAATAAATAAAAGGAGATAATTGTTATTTCTGAGGCAAAGGAAGGATTATGCAATTAGAGAGAAGTACATGGGCCATTATATTGGTAGAATTTCATATCTTAAGCAGGATGTTAGGTACATGGATAATGTATTACTCTTTATGCCTTTTAGTGTGTCTGGACTATTTCATAATATACCCAAACAAGCCACACTAATTTGGCCTAGAAAATCTCTGTATCATAGAATGCTTAAACAAATATTTTACAAGGTTGAGAGAATATATAGCACATTATGTGTGAAAAGCAAAGGCTCGGGCGCCTGGGTGGCTCAGTTGTTAAGTGTCTGCCTTCGGCTCAGGTCATGATCCCAGCTTCCTGGGATCGAGTCCCACATCGGGCTCCCTGCTCTGCGGGAAGCCTGCTTCTCCCTGTCCCACTCCCCCTGCTTGTGTTCCTGCTCTCGCTATATCTCTCTCTGTCAAAAAAATAAAATCTAAAAAAAAAAAAAGCAAAGGCTCAAGCTGTTTTAATACAAAAATTTATAATTTACATTGTTTATATTTAAATGAATGGTTCTTAATGAACTTAATCATTTTTTTCCCCTCTAAAATAAGGTAAGGGCTCACCTTATAATCTTGCTTAGTATTTAATGACCTCTAACAACTGGAATGGATACTTCCAATATTAGCGATGACATTATTTCTTCTTGAATCTGGATTACCATGCTCCCCCAAAATTCTGATCTTAGAATCTATCAAGTAATAGCACTTCAGCAGACATCTACAAAATTACAATGTAAGATATACTGAAGTACTTGATAAAGTATACTTCTTGAAAAAGGGATACTGTAAAAGATTTCTGTAAAAGATTTTAGAACAGTGTTACAGGTTTGCTGAAATCATGACCACTTCTTCCTCCGGTCATGGAGCTCCCACAACAACAAAGAAGCCCTCCAAAACACACACACACACAACCAGGCACACATGCTAGGAAGCCCTATCATGTAGTCCAAGTCCCCAGAGAGTTTAGACATGGCCAGATCTAACTAAAAATCAACTCCACCTCTTTGCTGTAACACACAGTTGTATTTCACATAATAGAATCTTAATGAATAGTAGCCGCTTTTAGCAAGTCAACTTGGGATAAAATAGGTTTGGGCATAAGGACAGCTCATGGAGGCAGGAGAAGATCCTAGATTCCCAGGTGCAATAAATAAACCATATAAATGGTCTAACGAGGCTGGTCAGACTGGCACATGCATGGCTTGTGAAACTTTTATAATTAGAGGTTTGTTCCTTCCACTTAATAAAAAGCTGCCCAAATGTCACACTTAAATAGTTGAAATTTTGCATTTGTGTTCATACCTAATTTTGGTCAGCAGTGCATTGTCGTCTTCATCAGAAATTTGTTATAATTTGTACTCAGTCACTAAAGAATAATAGCTACTGCCCCAACCTCCTCGTCTAGCTTGAAACATGGGCGCCACCAAGATGCCAGCTTACCACTCTTCTCTCATGGACCCTGACACCAAACTCATTGGAAACATGGCACTGTTGCCTATCAGAAGTCAGTTCAAAGGACCTGCCCCTAGAGAGACAAAAGATACAGATATTGCGGATAAAGCCATCTATTACTTTAAGGCCAATGTCTTCTTCAAAAACTATGAGATTAAGAATGAAGCTCTCTCTCTCAAATAAATAAAATCTTTAAAAAAAAAAAAGATTTTATTTATTTGAGAGACAGACAATGAGAGACAGAGCATGAGAGGGAGGAGGGTCAGAGGGAGAAGCAGACTCCCTGCTGAGCAGGGAGCCCGATGTGGGACTCGATCCCGGGACTCCAGGATCATGACCTGAGCCGAAGGCAGCCGCTTAACCAACTGAGCCACCCAGGCGCCCCAAATAAATAAAATCTTAAAAAAAAAAAAAAAAAGAACGAAGCTGATAGAACCTTGATATATATAACTCTCTACATTTCTGAGTGTCTAAAGAAACTCCAAAAGTTGTATCATATGATCTCACTGATATGAGGAATTCTTAATTGCAGGAAACAAACTGAGGGTTGCTGGAGTGGGGGGTGGGGTGGGAGGGATGGGCTGACTGGGTGATAGACACTGGGGAGGGTATGTGCTCTGGTAAGCGCTGTGAATTGTGCAAGACTGTTGAATCTCAGATCTGTACCTCTGAAACAAATAATGCAATATATGTTAAGGAAAAAAAAAAGAAGAAGAAGAAGAAGGTAGCGGGAGGGGAAGAATGAAGCGGGGGAAATCGGAGGGGTAGACGAACCATGAGAGACGATGGACTCTGAAAAACAAACAGGGTTCTAGAGGGGAGGGGGGTGGGAGGATGGGTTAGCCTGGTGGTGGGTATTGAGGAGGGCACATTCTGCATGGAGCACTGGGTGTTATGCACAAACAATGAATCATAGAACACTTTATCTAAAACTAATGATGTAATGTATGGGGATTAACATAAGAATAAAAAAAAAGAAAAAAAAAAAGAAACTCCAAAAGTGCAATTCCAAAAGCCAAGGTGAAAAAGAAATGTATATGCTGGGAATCACTAATTTTCCCATTCCTGGAGAGCCTGGTTTTCCACTTAATGCAATTTATGCCAAACCTGCAAACAAATAGGAAGATGAGGTGATGAGGGCCTACTTAACAGCAACTGAGACAAGAGACTGGACTGAGACTTTGTGAGAAAGTTTTTGACCCTCAGAATGATAAACCTAGCATGTGGTGGACTTGCTTTGTGAAGAGACAGTTCATGAACAAGAGTCTTTCAGGACCCGGACAGTGAAAGGAGCCTGGGCAGACACTTTGCACAGCCGTGGGCAGCATTTTACAGCAAGATGTACACAATTATTTGCCTTTATTTGATAAAGTTTTATACAGAAGACAGAAGAGAGCATGTCTTCACTTGAAGAGCTCTTTATCAAGAATTTGGGTGGGGGAGGGAAGAATAGGTGATTTGAAATTTTCTGCAGTATTAAGCTAGTGCTTAATAAAAATAAGAATAAAGAAATTTCTAACATTCCATGTCAAAAAAAAAAAATAGCTATTGTCAGGAGGCAACCATTACCTGATTTGTCCTAAGGACGGCAGGAATTGCAGCTTGTAGGGGTGCCTGGGTGGCTCAGTCTGTTAAAGGTCTGCTTTTGGCTCAGATCATGATCCCAGCATCCTGGGATCCAGCCCCATATGGGGGGCATGGGGAGGGCGGCTTCTCCCTTTGCCCTTCTCCCCACCCCCTACTAGCCCCTACTCCCACTCACTCTCTTGCACTCTCTCTCTCTCAAATAAATAAAATCTTAAAAAAAGAAAAAAAAAGAACTACAGCTTGTTAGTTTAGGGAGGCAGGCATACTGAAGAGACAGTTTAGAAAGCTAATATTACAGATTATAAAATATGATATTTTCCCAGAGGTTCAGCTACTTAAAAAAAAATCTGGTCAAATTTTTTTTTTTTTTAAGATTTTATTTATTTATTTGACAGAGAGAGAGATAGCGAGAGCAGGAACACAAGCAGGGGGAGTGGGAGAGCGAGAAGCAGGCTTCCTGCCGAGCAGGGAGCCCGATGTGGGACTCGATCCCAGGACCCTGGGATCACGACCTGAGCCGAAGGCAGATGCTTAACGACTGAGCCACCCAGGCGCCCAAAATCTGGTCAAATTTAAAAGCATCCTACTGAAGCGACAGAGAAGCCAAAACCAATAAAAACTTTGGAATAAATTAATAAAAAATATTCAAGGACAGACAAAAGATTTGAATAAATGAAATGACCATGTTGTTAACTATGAAGGCTCAAAGTTGTAAAGAAATCAATTCTCCCCTAAATTCATCTAGAAACTGAATAAAATCTCAATCAAAATATAAAAGGGTACCTTGGGAGACCTGTCACAAATATTTCTAAAATCTATCTGGAAGAATAAATTTGTGAGCTTAGTCAGCAAAGTCACACACACACAAAAAAAGGCAGCACCAATTATTACAACACATTATTAAGCAATAGTTAGACATATAATAGTATACATGAATAAGCTGGTATGATTCATATATTCACCAAAGTCAGTAATAAAAATTTTAAAGGACAATTAAGCTGTAGCAATTCAAGTTGGATAATGAAACAGGAAAAACTGGCAAATCAGTGGAACACAACAGAAAACTCAGAAATAGACTCAAGATTAGAGAACTGAGTATAAAAGTGGTGTTTGAAGGCACCTGGGAGGCTCAGTCGGTTAAGCGTCTGCCTTTGGCTCAGGTCATGATCCCGGGGTCCTGGGATCAAGTCCCACATCAGGCTCCTTGTTCTGCGGGGAGCCTGCTTCTCCCTCTCCTCCCCACTTCTGCTCTATCTTTGTCTCTCTCTCAAAAAAATAAATAAGATCTAAAAAAAAAAAGTGGTGTTTGACATTAGTGGGGAAAAGATTATTTAATAAATGGCACTGGGAAAAACTGGTCAGACATTCAGAGAAAAGTAATGCTAGATCCTTACTGTATCCCTTATACAAAAATAAATCACACATGGAACAAATATTCACACGTAACTGTAAAATCATAGAGAGGCACCAGAAAAATGGGCACATATTTTTATAATCTTACGGTAAGAAAGGCCTTCCTAAGTGAATAAAAATCAGCAACCATCCAGAAAAAGGCTGATAGGTATAACAACAGAAATATATAAGAAAAGACCAATACCTTAGTAGAAACATGGGTAAAGGTAATTGGCTATCTTTAGGGGTGGCTCAGTCAGTTAAGCAGCTGCCTTCGGCTCAGGTCAGGATCTCAGAGTCCTGAGATCGAGCCCTGTGTCAGGCTCCCTGCTCAGTGGGGAGTCTGCTTCTCCCTCTCCCTCTGCCTCCCGCTCTGCCTATTTGTGCTCTGTCAAATAAATAAATAAAATCTTTAAAAAAAAGAGGTTAAGTAGCTGAACCTCTGGGAAAATATCATATTTTATAATCTGTAATATTAGCTTTCTAAACTGTCTCTTCAGTATGCCTGCCTCCCTAAACTAACAAGCTGTAGTTCTTTTTTTTTCTTTTTTTAAGATTTTATTTGCATCCAAGTTCAGACTAGAAATTCTGCTCAATAAACGACTTGGTTTCTTTTTTGCTTTATTTTATTTTATTTGTCAGAGAGAGACAGAGAGAGAGCACGAGCACGAGCAGGGGGAGCAGCAGGCAGAGAGAGAAGCTGACTCCCTGCCGAGCAGGGAGCCTGATGCGGGGCTCGATGCAGGGCTCGATCGCAGGACCCTGGGATCATGACCTGAGCTGAAGGCAGACGCTTAACTGACTGAGCCACCAGGCATCCCTGACTTGGTTTCTTCAATAAATAACACAAGAAATAAAGAAGGGGATGAAGATTATAAATTATAAGAGACTTAAAGAGATCAACCAATGCAACATTTTAAATGGATTCTGATTTGCATAAATGTTTTTAATGTGAGAAATTTTAAACATATAAAAAATAGAATATGACGATATTAAGAATATTAATTCTCTTTATTTGATATTATTATATTTTTGAGTTCTTATAAGAGTAAGGTATATATAGATGAAATGGTATGAATAATCTGCTTTCAAACACCCTGGCAGAGGAAAAACCAGTATGAGAGCATAGATTAAAAGAAAAAATGGCAGAACATTGTTAACTGCTCAAGCTGGGTATATATGGGACCTCATCATACTATTCTATTTTTTATATGTTTAAAATTTCTCACAATAGAAACATTTTAAGAAAAATACACAAAGATCTACATTCAAGGAACTTGTTTTTCATTGAAGTGTTTCTAGGAGTTAACAAAAAATTAGAATCCATCTAGATGCCCATCAACGAAGAACTGCTTAGGTAAACTCTGTCACACAGTTACCATAAGATAAAATCCCCTGCAGCCACTACAGGGGATCCATGGATACCATTTTGGAAGATGGCTATGACAGACCAGTGAACTAAAAAACAAACTAGAAAACCACAGGCATGTAGTATCTCCATAAGCACACGGAGACATCCAGAGTGCCATTTACCAAAATGTTGACAGTGGCTATCTCTGAACGGTAGAAATGTAAGAGACTTCTCTGTTTTATATATTTTTAATATTGCTTGATGTTTTAATAACGATAATGTGTTTTTAAGTTAAGCTGTTTCACTGTATACTTAACATTTGTGCTTCTCTGGTGTGTTTTGCATGGACAAAAAGTTATTTTTAAAACAAAGCCATTTCCTTTTAAGAGGTAACAGGACAAGAGTAAACAAAACAGAATTGATGTATCAATACTGTCAAGGATAGAGAGGGTGAGGAACTTAGTTATGCAACGGACATGCAGTTAAGGGATACCAATAAATCTCAAATGCATGCAACAGTCAGAGGTTCCAGAAGTAGGTCACACACCCAGGACAAGTCTAATCTTGTCTGAGATGGCACAGAGGCACTCGGTACCCAGCCCCTCCCTCCACTCTGATGCTACCCATCACCACCACGATCCACCTTCCATATAGCACTCCAGCAGCCAAGACAGCCCACAGTCTCCCACACATACCAGTTTCCAAGCATCGGCCATACCTTCCGCCCCCGGCTGTCCCCACACTCCCTCTGTCCCGCACCTCTTTGCCTCACCACGCAGGCAGCCTTCAAAACTCAGTCGGGACCACCTGCTCCAGGACACCCTTGCCATCAGCAACTCCTCTGCCCTGGGCTCAGCTACCAGACCCTCTGGCTGGCCACAGCACCTGGTCATGTCACAGGGAAGACAGCTGTTGAAGGGGTCTGGCTTATCAGCCCCTTGAGGGAAAGAATGCTATACGGCTTATTTTGGATACAGCAACATGTGTGGCCTGAGGCACACCAGAACCCCAACAACGTCAGCAGAACCGAGTGCAGCTAAGGGGCTAAGGAAAACCTGAATCCTTTCCTGCACTGCATTCATAGTACCTTGGGGTCTATGAGCTTTTCCACTTCCCATAAAAATATTTGAGACCTTAGGGAGCCTGGGTGGCTCAGGTTAAGCGTCTGCCTTCGGCTCAGGTCATGATCCCAGAGTCCTGGGATCGAGTCCCACACCGGGTTCCCCGTTCCGCGGGGAGTCTGCTTCTCCCTCTGCCCCCTCACCCCGCCCCACCCCCCACCCCCCTCACTTGTGTGCGCATGTACACTCTCTCCCTCTGTCGCAAAAATAAATAAAATCTTTTAAAAAAAGGAAGAAAATATTTGAGACCTTAAAGAAAAGCCCTATTGCTCTAGAATATGAAAACTTTTAAAAATCAGAAGTAACATTTAATCAAATACCTGCACCATATAACATTTGTTTTTGTTTTTGTTTTTAAGATTTTATTTATTTATTTGACACAGAGAGAGACAGCGAGAGCAGGAACACAAGCAGGGGGAGTGGGAGAGGGAGAAGCAGGCTTCCCGCCAAGCAGGGAGCCCGATGTGGGACTCGATCCCAGGACCCTGGGATCATGACCTGAGCTGAAGGCAGACGCTTAACAACTGAGCCACCCAGGCGCCCACCATATAACATTTCAACAGCAACTCAACTCTATTCATAATAATGTTAGGTTTAATATAGGATATGTGTACATTTTAAATGATGTAGTGTGGGGATCTGAAAAGAAACAGTACTGAGGGGTGAGGGGTGTAAAAAAAAAAGAGAGACAGAAAAAGTGACAGTGCCTAGGGGTTAGGAAGGTCTTTAAACCTCCCTGCCTAAAAAAAACCTGTTCTGGCTGATACTTACCCAGCTGGTTTGGGATAATGAAGAAGCCACCATATCCAAAGCAAACTCAACTCTTGAAAACAAGGAAAAAACAAAAGAAACATAAAATCTGTGTAGGAACCTCCTCACAGAGAGCTCCCACGTCCCTGACAGGTAACGGGGGTCTCATTAGAGCCAAGAATGGATGCAGCCCAGCAGCCTCCCCTCCTGGACTAGAATTCCCTGGTCCTTACAGGACAAGTTGGAGCTGTTTTTTTATGGCCCAGGCTCCAGCAGCATGAACGGCGAAGATGGAAATTCAGCATGGAAGGGTCAGGGAAAGCCAAGCCAAGCTGCATGCTAGCTTCCCTAAACACCCAGCTATTCTCATTCCAAGCTGGCCCCTCTCCTCATTGCAAAATTCTGAGCGGAGGGACTGTCAACCAGTTGGCACGGGCTCCTGAGGTGAAAAAACTGAGCACAGTATGTAAAGGCTCAGAGCCTACCATGACGACAAGTACAAAATATGCATACTCACAGAACACTTAGTTGTTGATGTTAGGCGGATCTCTACCAGCCCAAATGAGATAAATGAAACAACTAACTGCAGCCAATGCTGGTTATTCGTAGTGGATAAGGTCTATCAAGTGGTCGCAAACACTGAATTAGTGAACACTGAACCGCTGCTCCTAGGGAAATACAGGGTTAGGTTCTCACGAGTCACTGGTGCATCTGGTCCCAACATTTTCATCAACTGACCAATATGTAACCTTGTTTTATGTGTGTTTATGTTTAAAGATGCCTTATTTTAGGGCGCCTGGGTGGCTCAGTTGGTTAAGCGACTGCCTTCGGCTCAGGTCATAATCCTGGAGTCCCGGGATCGAGTCCCGCATCGGGCTCCCTGCTCGGCAAGGGGTCTGCTTCTCCCTCTGACCCTCCCCCCTCTCATGTGCTCTCTCTCATTCTCTCTCTCTCAAATAAATAAATAAAATCTTTAAAAAAATAAATAAATAAATAAAGATGCCTTATTTTATATTGCTGATTTCTTACTAACATTCAACACACAGCCAACAGCACTATAACTCAGGTCTGGAAAAAAGTTTATCTAAGGCATGTATTTTTCTCCTTCAGGCACATCACAGCCTTCCTGGGCACTTCAGCACTCCAGGTGGGGACCATTTTAAATAGTGAGATCGCCAACAAAAAGCACAAAAATGTGAAAAGCATGGCACTAAACAGAGCGCAAACCAGACACTTGTTTACAATATGAGAGCTGAAACAAGAAGGTCCCCTGGTTTGACCTCAGCTGGGAATGTGAATATTGGTTAACTCAAATTTTTCAGTGTTCTGCACATTTCAACCAAAAAAGTACTCTGAGTCTTGCATACAGGGTTACAAATAAATGTTAGTGAGTAGGCAAATTCACAGAGAATATGCAAATAAGGAAGACTGACTTTATTACCCAAAAAAAAGGACATGCGCCTTTGAAGCATTTGAAGAAAGCATGCTCTTGACCTTTTTGTAAGAGAATGGAATCCAAAATGAGTTAAGTATTAGAAGCTGTGACAGTACGAAAACACTCAACATTCGAGCAGTTAAGATGGAGGAGGATTCTATAACCACCAGACAGAAGAGGGTACTGGGTGACCTTCCTTCCTGCAACCCGCAGGTTTCTGAGAAGTGTTGGATAGGACTTGAATTTTAACAGACCCCTAGGGTGAATCATTTTGGAAAAACTAAAAATCTTTGTAAACTTATATCTACTTCCTAAATGTAAATATTATAAAGCCAAAATTGCCATATAACAAGTTTGCTTCAAAGTTCGTCTTACCCATATGGGGCCCTGGCTGGCTCAGTCAGTAGAGCCTGCGACTCTTGATCTCTGGGTTGTAAGTTCAAGTTCCATGTTGGATGTAGATATTACTTAAAAGTAAAACTTTAAAAAAAAAGCTTGTGTTGCCCACAAAGAAAAGGTACAACTTTCAAAAAATTACTGTTTTGTTTTTTTTTAAGATTTTATTTATTTATTTGAGAGTGAGAATGAGATAGAGAGAGCATGAGAGGGGGGAGGATCAGAGGGAGAAGCAGACTCCCTGCTGAGCAGGGAGTCTGATGCGGGACTCGATCCGGGGACTCCAGGATCATGACCTGAGCCGAAGGCAGTCGCTTAACCAACTGAGCCACCCAGGCGCCCCAAAAAATTACTGTTCTAACCAAAGAATATATATGTATATTGCACTAAATGCCTAGTTTTCCTCTAGAGTTAGGAACTAATATTACAGGGCAAAAAGTTAATTCACCTGCTTTTTGAAACAAATCAATAAAAAGAGGATAAGAAAGACAGTTTATTGTTCCTTTATGTGAGGAAACTAAAGTGGCACAGATGATCAGGTATAAAAGTAGGATAAAGAAGGAATTCTGCTAAGATGACAATCACTGAAATGCAAATGATTCTAAAATCGCACCTTACTGATTGTGGAGTAAAATAATCATATGTATTGCTAAATTATCATCTAAATAGGTCATTTCACCCAAAAAAAAAAAAAAAAAAAAGTTGTTTAAGACCTGGGGAGGAGAGGGAAAAAAAACATTATTTTTATTACTCTTAAAAATAGTGAGCACCTGCTAAATAGGTGAATGATAAATGTTCGCCTTTTAAAGAGAACTCAACCTTGGCCAATAACTTTATATTTCTAAAGTTCATAAGAATCATTTATGAAGTTCGTAAATTAAATCACATCACACTGAAGATTATGACTAAAAGTGAAATGTTGGGCGCCTGGGTGGCTCAGTCGTTAAGCGTCTGCCTTCAGCTCAGGTCATGATCCCAGGGTCCTGGGATCGAGTCCCACATTGGGCTCCCTGCTCAGCGGGAAGCCTGTTTCTCCCTCTCCCACTCTCCCTGCTTGTGTTCCTGCTCTCGCTGTCTCTCTCTCTAATAAATAAATAAAATCTTTAAAAAAATAAAAATAAAAAAATAAAAGTGAAATGTTAATTTAATCTCTTCTGGCCTGTTTCAAAAGCATTTTTTATGTTTTTTAACTCTTAGAGGGAGAACAAAACTTTATTCCAAAAATAGATCTCCTGGGTGGCTCATTCGGTTAAGCAACTGCTCAGGGCATGATCCCAGAGTCCCAGTATAGAGTCCCACATCAGGCTACCTGCTCAGTGGGGAGTCTGCTTCTCACTCTGACCCTACCCCCGTTTCGTGCTCTGTCTCAAATAAATAAAATCTTAAAAAAAAATTAAAAAAATAAAAATAGATCTCGGTGACAATGAAATAGTAAAAGCTGGTCATTATAATACAAATGGGGAAAAATGAACAGGAATTGGCTTTAAATTTTTTCAAAAGCATTTTTAATTAGCAATAATCGCGCCTCGGATAAACCTCATTGGCTACGATACTGCCACTGTGCAAAGTTAAAAGCATAATTTTTAAAATATGAAATTAAGTATAAATTTATAGACTAAGACCACGTGAGGATTAAATAAACATTTGAGAAAGTCATTTTCAATGTATTAACTTATGATTTTAAAGTCTTTAACCTCAACTTTTTTTTTTTTTTTTTTTTAGGTAGGTCAAGAAAAATAGTCTTCCTCCTTAGGTGTTCACATAGCACAGTGTGTACAAAATAAATATTAGAATATTAGCTAAATCTGATGGCTAGCAAACGCTTCTCAGTGTTGTAAGTATTTCACTGCATAATGCCATTAGCAGCTACCCTTTCCTGCGGAAGGGTCATAAGCAATTCTAGTCAACAAACTGTTGAATGCTGTTCACTCTGAGTATATTACCCCCTGAAAAATTAACACCTATAATTCCACAGACCTGCCTTTGTGACTCTCAAATTAGGGCAAATACACAAAATCACAATTTGTGTTCTCTGCTCAAAGCAAGGCAAGATACTCAGAGAACTGACTATCCTGGACAGTTGAGTTTTCCAAAGCGGTTAGATACCTAACTCTTTGGAAAGAATACTTCACACACTTTCCTTCTGAAACACAACATATGGAATACAAGTTCTATTTTTCTTGATTCACAATCATCAGTGAGAACGTTAATCCTTGTACCGTGTGTTGGGAGGCAAGTCTCCACAGATCTCTCACACGTTTGCATCTCTTATTAGGAACTGGCTGCTCCAGTTCTGAACACTCTATGCCCATGTGTGTGTCTAGCAAACAGCCTAGAAATGTCCTCTCTCTCCAGAGAAGACAGGTTTGCTTGCTGTCCAGTATAATAAAAGTAGTGTCTCCGGGGCACCTGGGTGGCTCAGTCGTTAAGTGTCTGCCTTTGGCTCAGGTCATGATCCTGGGGTCCTGGGATTGGGCCCCGCATCGGGCTCCCTGCTCCGCGGGAAGCCTGCTTCTCCCTCTCTCACTTCCCCTGCTTGTGTTCCCTCTCTCACTGTGTCTCTCTGTCAAATAAACAAATAAAATCTTTAAAAAAAAAAAAAAAGTAGTGTCTCCCTCTGGGCTGAGGTTGGGCAGGTTTGTTCGCAGCACTTTATAAAAGATTAAGATTACCTGAACTCAGGGCTCTCCAGCCTGACTCAAACCCACTGCGTGGACAGCATCCTTCTGGGCCATTCCCACTCCCCCCAGGGGATCTGTGGGGCAAGAAGCACTGACACAAACATGCAATTCATGCTTCTGCCTGTGCTATATAGAGTCCTCTGTCTCTGACCCCAGAGTGCCGTGTCTTTTGCCAGTGTCTGGCAAACTGTCACAGGCTGACTGTTGGCTTTCAAGTAGGACAAAATCTCAGCTTCTTCACAGTTCTTGGCAGCTGTTGCTGACAAGAATGGATCCTGCCACAGACAGGGCTTTTTGGATCAGGCAAAGGTCTCGTGGGCTTAGGGGATATAAGAAGATCCCCTGGGATCTGGCAGCAAATGCTCTTGTCCAAGCAGTGGGTGTGGAGGAGAAAGGGTTAACTAACTTCTAGAGGATGAGCAGCAAAGGGGAGGACTGCAAGGAGCTGTCCAGTGGTGCTCTGGCTGTCCCTCAGTCAGTCGGTCGGTCAGTCACTCTCCCTAGCAATGCTGCACATCACCCACCCCTCTGATGAGAGGCAATGTGGCTGCAGCAACAGGGAAGGAGTCTGCAAAGCCGAAACAAATGATGTCAGCAATGAGGATCTAGAGCTTTGGGTGACTGAAAAGTTCATTAAGTTGAGCCAGGCCACTTGGAACTAAAAGCATGCCTTACTGACTGGCATAGAGCTGCTCTCCTGCTGTGCACCCCCAATTCCTCCCCTCACCCTCTACCCTGACATCTGTTTTAAGGAGGAGGAGGATTATAGGTAGGCTGGGCTCTCCCTGTCCCTAAGAGAGACTGAAGGCTTTATGTATCCAAGTACGAGGAACTTCAGGGAGGGGAGGGACTCAAACTTTCTTTTCTTTTTTTTTTTCTTTTTTTAAAGATTTTATTTAGAGAGAGACAGGAGAGAGGGAACACAAGCAGGCGGAGTGGGAGAGGGAGAAGCAGGCTCCCCAGTGAGCAGGGAGCCCGATGCGGGGCTCGATCCCAGGACCCTGGCATCATGACCTGAGCCGAAGGCAGACGCTAAACGACTGAGCCACCCAGGCGCCCGGGACTCAAACTTTCATGGCTCTGTGGATACAAACACCCAGGTACCATCCTACCTGGATCTGTGCTGGGAGGAAGTACTCAGATTCAGCCAATGGGGTTTGGACAGGATTCACGGTGGGAAAGAGACTAACACGACCCAGTGGATGGGGGCCCTTCAGGCCAATTCAAAGTACTGTTGTTTTTACATGTGAATGTATGAATGGTACGTTACATTTACTTACACTTCCCTGTATGTAGTGCCAGAGGGGATTCTTCCCCCATCGGGAAGAGCTACACCACCACAAGCTCCCCAGGCTCCCTCCCTGTGAAGAACCCAAAATGGACACGGTCACTCTGCTCAGTGGCAGAACTTCAAGGCCATTCCCATAGCCCTGGCTAATGTTCCCACAGATGGAGCTTATATTTTTACTGACATCTGAGCTGTCACCAAAGTCCTAGTGGTTTGATCTGCCTCTTGGAAAACTATCCACTGTGAACTGTGACAATTCTCAGCTGCTGACTGAACCACCGGGGCAACTCATCTAGATGCCCTATTCTCCGATGAGACCCCCTGGCCTCCAGCTCCTGCTGGAGCCCGCACCATCCAGACCGCCACCACTGCTACCTGGGTCCATCCTCACGCACGGGCACAACAACAAGAACTCCACCTCTGAGGAGGGCCACCGCCAGGCTTGTGACTCCAGCCAGAAGCTGACGCGTTGGTCCTGCAGTGAGGGAGGCCACATGGCACACACTGCTGCCCAACCCTCACCCCTGCTCCCAGCAGATGGATGACATTTGACCTTTGACCTCCTCTCAAGACTCCACACTCCCGATGGCAGTTTTTTCCAGGTTTCAGTATTAATGTTGCAAATCACCTGACTCTGGTCACGCCACCGTGACCCTTGAAATGAACCTGCGCCGTGTGTTTGGTTTTCCATCCTATTTGCAGTCTGACCATGGTTCATCTTTTATCATCAACACTAAGGAACAATGGGCTAAAAGTCGAGGTATTCCATAGACTTTCCACTCCACCACCCACAGCCATCTGGCGTCATGACGCATTGAAAAAGCCTCCTGAAAAATCAACTTGAAAAGATTTCTCAGCCGACCTGCCCAACCTCCGGGAGCACATAACATGGGGCAGCAGTCTATGCACTGAATGTGGCCACCCCCAGAAAAGGACTGGCCTCTCGCAGCCATTTCCCGGGTAACGATGCGAACACACAAAATTGAGGCAGGGGAGGGGCGCTTATACAGACCAATGTGAAATCCTGGGATTCCACCCTGGCCATTCCTTTGTATAATGCTTCTTTCTTTCCTCTACAGAAACCCCCCTGCCAGCCCAATTGCTACACCCTCCATGTGACAAGAAGCCAAAAGGGGCTTAGGGAATTTGAATTCTGGATTCTCTTGTTGAACTGACCAGGTCCTAGATCACAAGCATAATGACCACTCAAATACACTGCAGGCCAAAGTGGGGGACATAATGAGTTTTATATGGGGGGCCCCTATGAGTTTTACAAAAATTCCCTTTGGGGGCTGGCAGTGGGGATTGGTGCTGGCTGGCTCAGTCAGTGGAATGTGTGACTCCTGATCTTGGGGTCGTGAGTTCAAGCCCCATGTTGGGTGTAGAGATTACTTAAAAATAAAATCTTTAAAAAATATATCTTCAGGGAATAGGAGCTAATTAGAAGAAAGGTAAAGTTATAGCTAGCAGAATGAGACATACAGATTTTTGTAGAGGTGGAGGGAAGGAAATAACCTCAGCATCTAAGGCATCTACACAGAGAACAACTTATACCCCAGGAGATGTGGGTGGGAAGGATCGCTCGCTCATTAGAGATCTGTCTTGAAAACTACCTGCCCCTACAAAAGTCCTCATGAAGCAAAACACCCTGCTGAATTGCCCCCAAACTATTCTAAGCACCTCCAATTTACTGACACCTGAATCTGCCAAGTCCTGAAAGATGGCTCTGACCACAATAGGATCACCATTACCAGAACTGTCTATCAGAAACACATATCCCAGCTCCTATGCCTCCCATGCAAAACACCTGTCAACATTTCCAGGTGTCTTCTTCACTGCCGCACGCCACCCCCTTCCCACAGCCACGCCATGGGACAAACAAATGTCACTCAGCTAGTGGCACAGACAAACAAGACAGACCAGACTGACTGCCCTCAGGCAGTCCCTCCAAAAATAAGTTCCAAATGCAATGATGTGTACTCAAGTGAGAACCCTAATGCCTACCAGCTGGCCAAAGGTTATACTGGAGGCCTTGATGCCTTGTGCCCTCTGAGCCACATGGGTCCCAGTCATACACTGTAAAGCAATTTCTTTCCAAGGACACCATGTGCACCCCCAGGCCTGTGTTGTTTTTTTTTTTTTCCCTGTGGAAGTCAGTATTAACTTGCCTCCCTCCCTAAAACACTGTTATTTGCATCTTAGTCTTGCAGATGTTTTTAAAAACATCATGAGCAAGCTCTTGGATACCAACAAGCAGACCAACAGTGGCAATCACTCCAAAACTAATCTTAATTACTCAGGGGGAGCTTCTAGAAAGATTAACTGGCTCCTTACTTCAAGTGTACCCTATGGGTAGTTTTCCCTACAATGAGACCTCCAATTAGAAAAGGTGGTATGAGGGCGCCTGGGTGGCTCAGTTGGTTAAGCGACTACCTTCGGCTCAGGTCATGATCCTGGAGTCCCTGGATCGAGTCCCGCATCGGGCTCCCTGCTCGGCATGGGAGCCTGCTTCTGCCTCTGACCCTCCCCCCTCTCATGTGCTCTCTCTCTCTCAAATAAATAAATAAAATCTTTAAAAAAAAAAAAAAGAAAAGAAAAGGTGGTATGAAATCTGTCTCCTGTTTTAGCTACAGTGATCAGTACCACCACCTTGCAGTGCAGGGCATTCGGGTCAGGATCACTCACCAGCCAGACTTGTTATGGGTGACAGAACCCTTCTAGACTACAGACCTATATGCCTTATGAATACAGATATAAATACCCTTAAAATATTAGCAAACAGAATTCAGCAATATATACAAAGAATTATAAGTCATGACCAAGTGGGGTTTCTTCCAAGGAAGCAAAGCTAGTTCAATAATTGAAAAGTAATCAATGTAATCTGCCACATTAGAAGGCCAAAGAAGAAAAATCACATAATCACATCAATCAAGGTAAAAAAAAAAAGCATATGACAAATTTCTACATCCAGTTACAATAAGAACTCCCAGAAAAATAGGAATAGAGGGGGACTATCTCAACTTGATAAAGCACATCTACAAAAAAAATCCACAGCTATCAAAATATTTAATGGTGAAAGACTAAATGCCTTTCCCTTAAGATGAGAAACAAGACAAAGATATCTACTCTCATCACTTCTTTTCCTCTCTCATCACTCTTATTCCACACAATCCTGGAAGTTCTAGCCAGTGCAATAAGACAAAGGAAAAGGAAAATAGGAAAGGAATTTATTTCCAAAAAAGGAAATAAAAGACACATAAATCAGAAATAAAACTGTACCTATTTGCAGATGACATGATTATCTATAGAGAAAATCCAAAGGAATCTACAAGAAAAAAAGCTTTTAGAATAAGTGAGTTCAGCAAAGTAACAGATGCAAGACAAACATATAAAAACCAATTGTATTTCTATATACTAGCAATGAACACGTGCACACAATTAAAAATACTATATCATTTGCAATCACTCAAAAACAAGCATAAATCTAACAAAACACGTACAGGACTTATATGCTAAAAAGTACAAACTGATGATCAAATACATTAAAGAAGATCAAAATAAAAGTTAAAACATATGGAGTTCATATATTAGAAGACCTGAGAGTAAATAAATCAATTCTCCCCACACTGATATACAAATTTAATGCAATTCCTATCAAAATCACAAAAAGATTTTTTTGTAGACATAGACATTACAAAATTTATATGGAAAAATGAAGGAACTAGAATAGCTAGAACAATTTTGAAAAAGAGGAATAAAGTTGGAGGAATCTGTTTACCCAATTTCAAGATTTATTACATAGCTACAGTAATCAGGTCTTTGCGGTATTAATGGAGGAATAGATGCATATATCAACAGAACAGAGAGAAAACCCAAAAAAAGACCACATAAATATGCCCAACAGATTACTGATAAAGGTAAAAAGCAGTTCAATGGAGGAAAGATATTTTTTCAACAAGGTGCTGAAGCAATTAGACATCAGGAGGAAAAAAAAAAAGAAAAGAACCTCAAGTGGGGGGTGGGGATGAGTTAAGGGGTGCACTTGCTGTGATGAGCACTGGGTGTTGTATGTAAGTGATGAATCACTAAATTCTACATCTGAAACTAATATCACACTGTGTGTTATTGGAACTTAAACCCTTGAAAAAAATAAGGAACCTCAACCCAAATCTTATACCATATACAAAAATTACGTTATTTGTATTATTTGCATTTACTAAATGCAAAACTATAAAACTTTTTAAAAAATAGGAGAAAATCTTCAGGATATAGAACTAGGTAAAGAGTTATTAGATGCCAAATCCAATCCATAAAAGGAAAAAATGGGTAAGCTGGATTTCAGTCAAAATTAAAAACTTATGCTCTATGAAAGACTCTGTGAAAGGATGAAAAGACAAGCTAAAAACAGTGAGAAAATATTCGCCAACAAAGGTCTAGTACCCAAAATACATAAAGAACTCTCAAAACTCAACATTGAAAAAATACAATTAAAATATGTACAAAGACACAAAGAGACATTTCACAGAAGAGATATACAGATGGCAAATAAGCACATGAAAAGATGTTCAACATCATTAGCCATTAGGAAATGCAAATTAAAATCACAATGAGGGGCGCCTGGGTGGCTCAGTCGTTAAGCCTCTGCCTTAGGCTCAGGTCATGATCCCAGGGTCCTGGGATGGAGCCCCACATCGGGCTCCCTGCTCCGCGGGAAGCCTGCTCCTCCCTCTCCCACTCCCCCTGCTTGTGTTCCCTCTCTCGCGTTCTCTCTGTTGAATAAATAAAATAAAATCTTTAAAAAAAAAAATAAAGACACACAGAATGAAAGTGAAGGAATAGAAAAAGATATTCCATGCAAACGGAAATGAAAAGAAAGCTGGAGTAGCAATACACATCAGACAAAAGAATTTAAAACAAAGACTGTAACAAAAGACAAAGAGGAATATTACACATAATGATGAAGGGGTCAATCCAACAGGAGGATATAACACTCATAAGTATTTATGCACCCAATCAATATAGGAGCCGCTAAATATATAAAGCAAATATTAACAGACATAAAGGGAGAAATCGACAATAATACCGAATAGTAGGAGACTTTAATACCCCACTTACATTAATGAATATATCATCCAGAGGAAAAAAACCAATAAGGAAACACTGGCCTTAAACAACACATTAGGCCAGATGGACTAAATAGATACATATAGAACATTTCATCCAAAGGCAGAATATACATTCTCTTCAAGTGCATAGGAAACATTCTCTAGGATCGATCACATGTTGGCCCAAAAAACAAGTCTCCATAAATTCAAGAAGACTAAAATCATATCAAGAATCTTTTCTGACCACGACAGTATGAAACTAGAAATCAATCACAAAAAGAAAACTGGAAAAAACACAAACACATGGAGACTAAATAACCAATGGGTCAAACAAAGAAATCAAAAAGAAATTTTAAAAAATACCTGAAACACATGCAAATGGAAACATAACCTTCCAAAATCTATGAGATGCAGCAAAGGCAGTTCTAAAAGGGAACTTCATAGCAATGCAGGCCTATCTCAAGAAACAAGAAAAATCCCAAATAAACGGTCTTTCAACCTAAAGGAACGAGAAAAAGAACAAAGCCCAAATTTAGTAGGACATAATAAGGATCAGAGCAGAAATAAATAAATAGCAACAAAAAAAAAATAGAAAAGATCAACAAAACTAAAAATCTGGCTCTTTGGGCGCCTGGGTGGCTCAGTCGTTAAGCGTCCACCTTCGGCTCAGGTCATGATCCCAGGGTCCTGGGATTGAGTCCCACATCGGGCTCCATGCTCCGCGGGAAGCCTGCTTCTCCCTCTCCCACTCCCCCTGCTTGTGTTCCCTCTCAGGCTGTGTCTCTCTCTGTCAAATAAATAAATAAATTCTTAAAAAAAAAAAAAATCTGACTCTTTGAAAAGATAAACAAGATCAAACTTTTAGCTAGACCAACTCAACAAAAAAAAACAGAGAGGATCCAAATAAACTCAGAAATGAAAGAGAACTTACAAATGACACCACAGAAATACAAAGGATCAAAGAGAGTACTTTGAACAATTATATGCCAACGAACTGGAAAACCTAGAAGAAATGGATAAATTCCTAGAAACACACAACCTTCCAAGACTGAATCACGAAGCAATATAAAATATGAATAGACTGATTACAAGTAATGAAACTGAACCAGTAATTTTAAAACTCCCAAAAAACAGAAGTCCAGAGACAGATGGCTTCAGAGATGAATTCTACCAAACATTTAAAGAAGAGTTAGTACCCATCCTTCTCAAATTATTCTAAAAAACTGAAAAGGATGGAATATTTCCAAAATCATTTTACAAAGCCAGCATCACCCTGATACCAAAACCAGACAGATACCACCAAAAAAGAAAATTACAGGCCAACATCCCTGATGAATACACATGCAAAAATCCCAAACAAAATATTAACAAACCCAATTCAACAATACATTAAAAGACCGTACACCACAATCAAGTGGGATTTATTCCAGGCATGCCAGTATAGTTTAACATCCACAAATCAATCGATGTGATACACCAAATTAACAAATTGAAGGATAAAATCATGGTCATCTTGATGGATGTAGAAAAAGCATTTAACAAAATTCAACATCTATTTATAGCAAAAACTCTCAGTGAAGAGGATAGACATAATAAAGACCATATATAACAAACCCACAGCTAACATCAGACTCAATAATGGAAAGCTTTTCCCCCATTAAACAATTTATCACAACACTACATCTACTTAATCAAAGTGATGCTGTTTACAGACATTATCATATGAATATTTTTAATGAGGACTGCTATAAAAACAAGCATTTACTTGACATTTTTTCCAATTGCTTGCACATTATAATGGCCAAATTTATGTAACCAGTAATAAAGTTGCAAAAGCTCTAACTTTTTAAATCACATAGATTTCCTTATCAAAGGATAACACAAGGGCTTCTTGATAATGGAAATGTTCTGTATCTTAAATATTTCATTGTTAATGTACTGATTGTGGTATGTATTATAGTTTTGCACGATGTTACCACTGGGAGAAATGTGTAAAGGGTGTAAGGGATCTGCGTGTTACTTAACAACTCCATGTGAACCTACAATTGCCTCAAAATAAAAATTAGGGTTTTTGTTTGTTTGTTTTAGTGCATCACCTCAAAAATAAAGTTTTTTAAAATGGCATCGTCTCTAAAGGTATTATCAGCCAAAACACCTATCATCAGACTTTAATATTTCTAATTTTCTTGTTGATGGGCAATAAAAAAGCTCACTAGAAAATTCACCTAACAACCTAGTTCTAAAGCATTTACCAAGGGTCTGTCATGTGCAACTAGGAGCTAGGGAAACAGGCAAAATGAAAGCAGATTTAGAAGAGTTTATACTTCCAATGAGGTTGAATAAGAACTACGGTACTGAACTCAAGCTATCTTCCTAAGGTGCTTCATTACTCCTGTCCATAATCGTAAGTATTTCCAAACAGGATACAGGAGTTTTGTCTCAGCAGTGTTTATCTTTACTTATGTTTAAGTTAAGTCTTCAGAAAGTCCTCTCTCGGGGCGCCTGGGTGGCCCAGTCGGGGAAACATCTATCTTCGGCTCAGGTCATGACCTCAGGGTCCTGGGATCGAGCCCAGCATTGGCCTCCTTGCTCAGCAGGAAGCCTGCTTCTCCCTGTCCCTCTGCCTGCTGCTCCTTCTGCTTGTGCTCTGTGTCAAATACATAAAATCTTAAAAAAATAAAAAAAAATAAAAAAAAAAGAAAGTCTTCTCTCCTTCCTTACTCCCAGCCAGTGTAGGACACTTCCCCACAACCCCCTGCTCCCAAGCCCTGGTATCCAAGTCTCACCTCAGCCCAAACCACCACCCC
Organism: Mirounga angustirostris; assembly: GCF_029215605.1. NCBI lineage: Eukaryota > Metazoa > Chordata > Mammalia > Carnivora > Phocidae > Mirounga > Mirounga angustirostris. Next base: position 94,969,065 of record NW_026991711.1, on the reverse strand, counting down.
GCCATGTTAGCTGGAAACAGGACTCAGGAAAGGAGCAAATCGTACACATACAGGTCACACACACACTTCTCTCACATCCAGCTTGCTGCAATTCCTCTGAATATAAATACCCAAAGGAACAAGAGGATGGCAGGCGGGAGGGGTTGGTTAAGACTTGCAGCTGCCCAGCCTCTAGAAGAGGAGTTATGCCATCAGAAAAGTTAAAGAGACAGAGGAATCGAAAAGAAGGGCGGGGGGGGGGGGGGGACTACATTCTTATCTCATCTCAGCTCTTACCCCCCTCCACCTTCACAAACACCCCCAACTCTGCCCACCTACTATCCCAGAAGCATTTGCCAAGAGCTTCCTTCCCTTTAAAACACACTAATCTCTCACCTTTGCTTGAGCCATGCCTCAAGAATCACATTCCAAGAAGTGAAAATAAATACCAAAGGGATATAATTCATCATTTGTGAGTACTCTAGCCCCTGCCTTCTAGTAAAGCTTTACTGCAACTGTAGTCCATTTTTTTTAATGATTAGGTTGCTTTTAGAAATTAGACGTTTAGTTTAATCAAGAAACCTAGTATTAGGACGCCTGGGTGGCTCAGTCATTAGGCGTCTGCCTTCGGCTCGGCTCGGCTCATGATCCCAGGGTCCTGGGATCGGGCTCCCTGCTCCATGGGGAGGCCTGCTTCTCCCTCTCCCACTCCCCCTACTTGTGTTCCCTCTCTTGCTGTGTCTCTGTCAAATAAATAAATAAAATATTTAAAAAAAAAAAGAAACCTAATATTAAAAAACTCTGGAAAACAGTATGGAGGTTCCTCAAGAAGTTGAAAATAGAGCTACCATACGACCCAGCAATTGCATTACTGGGTATTTACCCCAAAAATACAAATGTAGTGATCCGAAGGGGTACATGCACCCCAATGTTTATAGCAGCAATGTCCACAATAGCCAAACTATGGAAAGAGCCAAGATGTCCATCAACAGATGAATGGATAAAGAAGATGTGGTGTGTATATATATATACACACACAATGGAATATTATGCAGCCGTCAAAAGGAATGAAATCTTGCCATTTTGCAATGACGTGGATGGAACTGGAGGGTATTATGCTGAGTGAAATAAGTCAATCAGAGAAAGACATGTATCATATGATCTCACTGATATGAGGAATTCTTAATCTCAGGAAACAAACTGGGGGTTGCTGGAGTGGTTGGGGGTGGGAGGGATGGGGAGGCTGGGTGATAGACATTGGGGAGGGTATGTGCTATGGTGAGCGCTGTGAATTGTGTAAGACAGTTGAATCACAGACCTGTACCTCTGAAACAAAAAATACATTGTATGTTAAAAAAAAAAAAAAAAGATAGTAGGAAAGGAAAAATAAAGGGGGGGGAAATCAGAGGGGGAGATGAACCATGAGAGACTATGGACTCTGAGAAACAAACTGAGGGTTCTGGGGGGAGGTGGGGGGATGGTTAGTCTGGTGATGGGTATTAAAGAGGGCACGTATTGAATGGAGCACTGGGTGTTACACGCAAATAATGAATCATGGAACACTACATCAAAAAATAAATAAATAAATAGGGAAAAAAGAAAACTACTATTCACACCCACTGAGCAAGAACCGCTTTCACCTGTTAATGTATCTTGCCCGTCTGGCTTTACACTGAGACCCAGCAAGTGTAGCCTGTGAATAGTCAAAATTGGCACCCCCAAGCATGTGAGGGCAGGTTGCAGCAATGACAAGAGCCTCTCTACTAAATGGGGAGGGTCAATTAGACTGATTAGGTGGCTCATCAGGTTCCCCATCTTCCCTTAATATTTGTTTTGTGTCCTGTTTTCCAGCTAGGAGTGATACAAAGAGATTACATGGTCCTTGCACCAGAATTCATCTACTTTACCATAGCCTATAGTTGCACATTCAGTTCCAAAAACTTAGTTTCCAAGTTCATGGCTAATCAAAATGAATACATTTCATAGAGAGCAAAGGACTCTGTTCATCACCTGCCATTTGCTCAGTGCCTAAGAAGTTCCTGGCACTTGGAGATAGAGCACTGACCAATACAAGGTGATCCCTATTTTCCCCGGCTTATGTAGGGGAGAGAAATCAGACAGAAGAATAAGTAAAAGTGATTGTAAATAAAATTATTACGAAGTGTGCTAGTTGTTAGCAAGGATATAAACATAGCTGAGGAACCTGCATTTTCTGGGGATATGAAGAACTATTTCCTTTCCAATGCTATCGAAATCTGGAATTAAAAATTCATACAATTTATTGATCCCCAAATTTACTCTAAAATTTACTTCAAAAAATTAAATCTCAGATGCTGGCTTGTTAGCTCTTCATTTTAAAATACAAATGCCATTCTAATTGCCTGAATAGAAACAGTAAATGGAGGACTTAAGGCAACATTTCAGTAGGTGGAAATCACACAAAATGGGTCCCTGAGGAATGAGGGAAGGAAGAAGGACACAGGCCAAAGAGCATGCCTTCAGCTATTTCAAAACTTGGCCTAGGGTGGGCCCTGTAGCAAGGAAAACCCCTTAGCACCCTGCTCCCTGAGTCCCACAATCCTTACTAGTTATATACTTCACTTGCATTAGGCAACTTTTGTGGACTCACTTGGGCACAGAACTACCATGTGGAAAATTGGGTTTTTTTGTTTGTTTTTTAGGAAAGTGGAATATATTCCAAATAAGAAAGCAACAAATCAACCTCACTTAAACTGGTGATTGCCAAGTTAAAATACTAGCCTTGCTTTCCACAGTGTCCAGACAAAACTCAATCACATCAACCAATCTTTGAGGAATACAAAGTTACATTGTCAGAGTTACCTAATTGTGCTATTGTGCTAAACACAATAACCTAGTGTTAAAACCTAATGACTTTAAGATACATTTGACTATAAATCTGACCCACACAGACAATAATCTGAATTTCCATCAAGGAATCTGTAAGCACTAAATGATGGAACAAAAATGAATCCAGGCTTCACGTGTGCCGGGGCGGGGCGGGGGGGGACAGCTCTGAACTGTCACTTTGTTAGGGGGGGACCCTCTATTTCTTTTTTTTTTTTTTAAGATTTTATTTATTTATTCATGAGAGACAGAGAGAGAGAGAGAAGCAGGCTACCAAGGAGCAGGGAGCCCGATGCGGGACTCGATCCCAGGACCCTGAGATCATGACCTGAGCCGAAGGCAGACGCTCAACCATCTGAGCCACCCAGGCGCCCAGGGACCCTCTATTTCTTAAGATTCAAATGTAATCTCCCCAAATTTAACTACAATCTTTTTGTTAATTTGTTTGGCTTTGCTTTCTCTACCAAAATTATTCATAGACTTAAGCCTCTAGATTTGTTCCCTGCTACTGCATCTCCACTTCTTCCCAAACATTTTATAAAGGCTGGCCTACCACTAGTTAGAAGTTACATCTGAAAGCTTTCACCTGGCCTTTCTTTCTAAACACCTGTGGCTGTAAATGGGGGGGCTGGGGTGTGTGTGTGAGGATTTCTAGTCTAGTCCTCTTGACACAAATTAGGAATTGGAGAGGAATGATCTTTGTAAATGATCTCCAGTGAATTTTCCATCAATTCCCTCCCTTCACCCAGCTTTGTAACCACCAGAAAATTCTCATCAACTTCAAATTCTGTCAGCCACCTGCGCTGCTCTTTTCTGTTCCCATGGAGAGGATCAGCCTCTACAACAACTTCGCGAAGATGTGCCTCCCCTCAGTCTCATCCTCCTCCGCTTAAAATCCTCTGGCTTCCCATCTCAAAATAAAAGCCCAAATTCCTATAGCTCTTATAAAGGCCAAGCTCTGCATCACCTAGCCAGTCTGACACCTCTTTAACTCCCCAGCCTCATCTCTTTCTACTCTTTCCCTCCACTCTTTGCTCACACCTTTACACTTATTTTCTGCCTGGAATGCTCCTTCCTCTCCTTAAAAGGCTTTCTCAAATGTTACCTTCCCCTACCCTACCTTCCATGTAAAACTGTAAACTTCCAACTCCCTCAGCCCCTAACAAACTGCCCTAGTCCCCCGTGAGGGGCGGAGCCCACTCGTCCTCCCCAGGCCTGAGAGATTACTTGTACAGAGGCGCATCTTCCGGGCTCCTCACTCCAGACACAAGACTGAATGAAGAAGTCTCTGCTCTTCGGCCACCGCCCCCTCTCCTCCGCCCCCGCGGTCCACTCCCCACAGCAGCCGAACCCTGACCCCGACTCGGCCCTGCAAGCCCCCTCCAGCAAGCACGCCCGACCTCCGCGGGCCCCACCTGTTCCCGGCGTCCCCTTCGGCTCCTCACTGCGCGCATGCGAGCAAACCCACGTGGGTTCGGGCGGGGTTTGGCGGCGCTGCGGCGGCTGGACACGCCCCCAGCGTAGAGCTGGCTTCTGATTGGCTGCCTCTTGCCTGCCTGGCGGGGTTGGAGTCGTCTGCGGCTGCACCTCTAAAGGCGCTGCCAGTCGAGTCGTGTGTTTCCTGCTCTTCGTCGTCTCCGCGGGTTCTCCGGATCTTCGCAACCCCGCCAGCATGTCTCAGGTATAAAGCGTGCCTAGCCTGGCAACGAAGGTGCGGCGAGGCTGCAGGCTAGGGGGAGGGGTGTATCTCCCAGGAAGAACTCCTCAGGGTCTTTCCCTTCCACGCCCCGCTGTGCCTCCTGGACCCGTGCCCAGGTACTCTTTGCAGGGAGCCTCGTGAGCGGAACTTGCAGGGTTTGGACACTGCTACCCACCCGCAACCGCTAGAAAGTTGCCCATGGGGTGGACTTCGCGATGAAGCAGGAACAGGGGTCTGAGGCGAGGGTCCTAGGTAGAAAGATGGCAGGTAGAGGGTTCCGTGGATTGAAGGAGCAAAGAGACCGAGTTCCCCATCCGGAAGGTCAGGGCAGGAGTAGGGACGCCATGCAGAATGGGGAAGCAAGGAAGCCGCGGCTGACAACTTAGAGGTCAGGGGACATTGGAGGTTAGTGTCCAACGTGCGGGAAGGGGAGGGCTTGGGGAGAGGTGGCCCAGAAGCCTTTTTCCTCCTTCGAATGTAGTCGCCTTTCGGAGACTGAGCTGTGTGGGCTGACCTCTGACTCATCTCACCTCTCTCCAATCAGAACACTGAAATAGAGGTCAGCGCTGGACGCCCAGCCCCAGGGGGCGGGAGTCCAACGGGCTCCGGTCGCTGACACCTCCGTACTCAAACCCCGTCTCCTTCTCAACTGTTTGAAACACGCTGTGCTAGCCCTATCCGCAAGTCAGGGCTTTACTGAGACCCCGGCCTGACCCAGGGGTGGTCAGGCAGTTGACCACGCTTTTTCAGTGAAGTATATGCCTCCTGCAGGCACTCCTAGCCTGCTTCCTTCACCATTGTGTTTCCAGCACCTGGTACCTGGTATGGTAAGAGCATCCAGTACATAGTTATCCATCGAACGAGTGAACCCCTGTGCTTCCCCTCCTTGTTTTGCTGAATCTTTCTGGCTGCCCTGTTGGGGAACACACACTGCTTTTCCTCACAGGCATCGCAGGAGTGCTGCCTTTCCACCCTGTCTCTCCCCATTACTGAGCTCTATTTAGGCCTTTTCTCTCCCTCATGTTTAGGCTGAGTTTGACAAAGCTGCTGAGGATGTTAAGCACCTCAAGACCAAACCAGCAGATGATGAGATGTTGTTCATCTACAGCCACTACAAACAAGCAACTGTGGGTGACATAAACACAGGTATGGGGTGCCTGGGTGGCTCAGTTGGTTAAGCATCTGCCTTGAGCTCAGGTCATGATCCCAGGGTCCTGGGATCAAGTCCCGTGTCAGGCTCCCTGCTCATCGGTGAGCCTGCTTCTCCCTCTGCCTCTGACATTACCCTCGCTTGTGTTCTCTAGCTTTCTCTAGCTGTCAAATAAATAAATAAAATCTTTAATTAAAAAAATAAACACAGGTATGCTGAGATGAGCTTGGGAAGGCCCCCTACTCATCAAGGCAGACTCAGCAGCCTTGACGGGTGCTGGAACTCTTAATCTATGGGAACTGCACACTCAAAACCACCCAAAGCCCTACTCTTCAGGTGGAACATGGTAATGGCTCATGGCGTTCTCGCCCCGCCCCCGTGCCAAGATCATGCTCCTGAATGAGGCTCATGGACCCTGTACTGTTCTTGGTGGCTTGGGTAGCAGAATTCAAATCCTAGTTTTTGGAAGGACTTTACTGGTTATCACCAGCATTTTCCATCTACTTGGGAGGAAGCAGAGACCCCAGCCTGGAAGAGACTTAGTCCAAGCTCTGAGCTCAGTAGCAGCTTTGTTGAATCCTACTACTTCCACCGCAGACAGGCAGAATCAAAGTCAGAGCACTCGGCAGCCAGGCCAAGCCTGATAGCCGGAGCAGAGAAGCCGGCTTCCTGAGGCCGGTCAGAAGCATTTTTGCTGACAGTGGTTCCTGCTGACCGTTTCTTCCCTATTGAAAAAAATCTTGGGGCGCCTGGGTGGCGCAGTCGTTAAGCGTCTGCCTTCGGCTCAGGTCATGATCCCAGCGTCCTGGGATCGAGTCCCGCATCGGGCTCCCTGCTCGGTGGGGAGTCTGCTTCTCCCTCTCCCACTCCCCCTACTTGTGTTCCCTTTCTTGCTGTGTCTCTCTCTGTCAAATAAATAAAATCTTTAAAAAAAAAAAAAAAGAAGAAAATCTTAGTACAGATTTTGAGGTGGTAGTTTAGACTACCATATTCTGAATAGTCTTTCCTGCTTTGGACAGTTTTCATTCTGCCCCTAAGTCCCTGCAACTCAGGTGTGTACTGAGGCAACAGCACAATGCAGTCTCTGCAGGGACTCGGAGTGCAGTGGCCACGGCAGCATAGAAGAAGGTCACCCCCTCCTCTGTTCAGGAGGGAAAGCATGGCCAATCCCACCGCGCTTGGGGTGGGCGGTGGAGCAGGTGGGTGGCTGCCAGCCATTGGGAAGCAGCAAATGGTGCCCAGAGCAGTGCCAAATCAAAGTTCCCAGGAAGGGCTTTGCTGAGAAGGTCTTGGGGCAAAGGTGAGTTCTGCGCTGGGTTTATAAACTTTATATCCTCCCAGGAAGGGAAAGGAGAGATGAAGCGGGGCTGGCCAGAGGAGCTGAGATGCTTTTCTGCCAAACAGGATTTTCCCAGACCCTGGCCTCTGCCCTGCTTTTACATGAGTATGTAGACTGGCTTGGAAATCTGTCGCTTCCTCATTGGGGAGGCATCAGCTCATTCTAGGGCTCCATTGTCCAATAGATTGTCACTACTAGCCCCATTCAGTTTTAAGTTGAAAATAGTTAAAATCCAGAGCTCAGTCCTCAGTGGCACAAGCCACATATCAAGTGCCACAAGTGGCCAGTGGCCCTGAGTTAGTGTAAATGTACATGTCCATCATCACAAAAAGGGCTTTTGGAGTGTGCTCACTCTTCCTGGATGATGATTCTGTAGGCGCCCTCTCCAGCATCCCTGGAAATGCTTCTCTGAAAGCATCTGAGGAGACTTGCGGTTTCTCAGGCACAGTGGTCTGGGCCATGGGCACTGGGATTGCTCCTCTTGCCTTTGTTCTCAGGGTGGCAGTAAAATAGGTCAGCAGGGAAGTAGCCAGTGTGTTTCCCAAGTGCAGCTGATGACAGGTCTGGTGTAAAATCATGGCGTAACTTTAAGAATGCTTTGCCTTTGGAGACAAAACGCCCACAGATTAACAAGAATTAGACTAACAACTTGGTAGAAAAATGGGGCAAGGATATGAACAGACTATTCACAGAAAGAGGAGCCCAGAAAACTGATAGCAATAATAACGTGAAAGAGAGAAATTGGGTGACTGAGAGCAGGGGTGGGAGGGAAACTTTATAGTATTCTCCGTGACAGCATTTCAATTTTAAGCCATATGAATGGATGTAGTACTTGTTTAAAAAAATTTTTTTAAGTATGGTTTTTAAAAGGAGAAATTTTGGAGTTAAAATTTAACTTCTAAGACAAAGTCTGCCTAGTAATGAGAACAGTTTTCTTCCTATTTTCTCTAAATCTTAAGTTTGGATTTCTGTACATCTGGGTTTCTGAAGGCAGAACCCACTGTGCTGGACCCATTTAACTCCCTAACAGAGCTTGGAAGGAACCAATGAAATGAAAGATGGCTTTCAGGACAAGAGAGTCGATGATGTTCTCCATTAGAACTTGAAGCAGGTCTAATGTCTTTTTCTTTCCTTGTTTCAGAACGGCCTGGGCTGTTGGATCTCAAAGGCAAGGCCAAGTGGGATGCCTGGAATCATCTGAAAGGTAATTGTTCGTAATCAGTTTCCCTAGTCTGTGAAGCCCAGTAATGAAATACTCTTCATTATGGAGTGTAAGGGGTAAGGAGAGTAAACAGAGTGGATGGAACACATGCCAGAAACCAGCCTGGCCTGGCCAAAATGGAAAAAAACTGGACCACCTACTTTTTCTCCTAATACCATGTATGCCTTCTCCAAGAGCACTGTCTCTGAGCAGTGGTATTGTCGGGAGAGGAGGGGCTGGGGACCCGGTTACTGAAAAACAGACTGTGGCGGGCGGGGGGTGGGGGGGGCGGTGTGTGAAATAGTTGGCCTGGGCTTTATATGTGTTCACAAGAAGGAGTGGTTGCGGGTCGCCTGGGTGGCTCAGTCATTAAGCGTCTGCCTTTGGCTCAGGTCATGATCCCAGGGTCCTGGGATCAAGTCCTGCATTGGGCTCCCTGCTCCGCTTCTCCTTCTCCCTCTGCCGCTCCCCCTGCTTGTGTTCCCTGTCTCACTGTGTCTCTCTCTGTCAAATAAAGAAATAAAATCTTAAAAAAAAAGGAGGAGTGGTTTCCTGCCTGCACCTTCCTCTTCCTTGCAAGGCCGGGCAGTGATCCCCTAGCCCAAGCAGCCCTCCCCAGCTCCCTTCCAGCCAGAAAGGCACATAAAGGAAGGGAGTGAGTACTCCCCATGAACGGAGCTACTACACGCTAAACAGCAGTAGCCAAGAAGTACCCCAGCTCCGACTTCATCACGTGTCGCCTGCGGCAGCAAGACCTGCCAGTTGGCACTGAAGCTGCCTACCAGCTTTTGTGTTCTCGCTCGCTAGCTTCTGAATAAGCCCTCTGTCTTCCTGCAAATGAAAAGCCCTCGGATTCAAAAAGGGCCAGGATACAATCAATACACTCCTAGGATTTGCAAGAAACTGGAACAGGAATGCGCGTCTGACTGCCCATCGTCACTGGCCATTCGCATACCGGTGTCCAGGCGCTCTGCAGTGTTTCAGAAGGCGCTCCGATTCCCAGCGTCTCTCCCTCACCGCAGAGTCCAGGAAACCGGAGCTCACTGTCCGTGTCCTTTGGACTGCAGCACGAGGGCAGAGATGTGCCTCATTCACCTCCACGAGCTAGCTGCCTTTGCTCACAGTTCTCGAAACTTTTCCCACAGCTCCTCTCTGGGGAGAAGAGGGTGCCTGGCTTTGCTTTCTCACTGCCAGCTTTCTCCAGCAGAGAAGAGCCCAACAGATAGGTCAGAGCCAACCATGAGAGTCAGAGTCAACAGGGCCAGGAAAGTCACTGCGACTCCCCATGTTAGGCTTTCCGACCTGTCTGGAGCATCCAGCCTTGCCCTTGAGGCTCAGGTTGACCACTCACTCACAACAGTGGGAGACTCATGTGGCCAGCAGGCCAATGACGGGCCTCAGGACAGCTGCACGCACATTAGGGGTTCAGTGCTTTCGGGAGCATCAGCTGCAGGCCCAGCTCCTTAAGTATTTCAAGTTGAATCCTGGACGTCTGTGAGGTGCAGGTAAGAGACACCCCACTTCACAGGGGAGAAACTGAGCCTCCAAACATGAAACTGGGACTGTATAGGGCTTTTAAGTCTGCTGCTTTTCTACCGTGCTGCCTCTCTGACAAATAATCCTGTTGATTCCTTCCAGGGACTTCCAAGGAAGACGCCATGAAAGCTTACATCAACAAAGTAGAAGAACTAAAGAAAAAATATGGAATATAACAGACTGGATTTGGCTGCCAACACTGCATATCATCTAAACCGATCTAATGCCTTTCTTTTCTAATACTGTGGATGACATGAAATAATGCAAATAGCCTGTTAGCCTAGGTCCTGAAGACCGCACAGGGCATGGTTCCAACAGAGTAGGGCCTGCCATGGTTACTGACCTGCGCTGAGTAGTTTTTATCCGTAGATCTATTAAAAGCACATTTGTTACTTTAAGTCTTCAGTAATCTGGGTTCTTGAAATAGTTTACTCCATTCCGATCACTCCTCCTCACACCCTTTTTCTAAAGATTTCATCTGGAAGTGTTTGAGCTCACCCTCCTCTACTCTGGTGGGATGCGAGCAGGTGACACACCTCTGGTTGGGAGGGAAAGGGTTACAGAAATAGCCTTTCCTACCTCCTTCTTCCTCCCCCTTCCAGCCACACTGACCGGGTGGGCTGGCTGAGACCTCAGGCCTCAGGGACTGTCAACCCTCTGCTGGAGACATTGCTGGCCTCAAGCTCCAAGTAAAGCAGGGTTGACAAGTATTTGAGGTTTGTCTGAAGTCCCTCCCGTCCATGGTTCCAGAGCAAAGGAGCAAGGCTAGAAGCCCCAGTCAGGAATGAACTGTGCATCTGCCACGGGGTATTCCCAGAGTTCCAGGCCCGTGGGCAGCTGGGCAGGCAAAACTGAGTGGGGAAGTGGGTGTTCAGCAGGAAGAAGGGAGATCAGGACCCAGGAGGCCAAGGGTTAAGGTTACAGAGAAGAAAGGCTGGAGCTTGACCCTGGGGGTTATAGGTTGTCGAAAAGTAAGAAAGCAAAAGACAGCCGACAGGCCCTCCTTGCCAGATGCTCTACCCGACTCACTCCCACAGTCTTGCGAGGAAGGTCGTGGTTTTCCCATTGTGCAGGTGAGGATGCTGAGGCTGAAAGGGGTCAAGGGAGAAGCTCCTTGAGGCCAGACAGCCATACTTTTTTCTTTTTCTTTTTTTTTTTTTTAAGCCATACGTTTTTAAGCATCTCAGGTGATTCTGAGACTCTGCCAGGTTTGGAAGCACACCCGCGCCCCCCGCCCTCCCCCAACACACAGCCTCAGTCCGTTCCCTCCGAAGCCTCTGCCCTGGTCTTAGACCTCGTTCAGCCCGCAGTACAGGGAGGAATCAGATTTGCGGTGACTTGCCCAAGGCCACTCAGCTGGCAAATAAGAGCCAGCATTCACACGCTCATCTCCCTGGCTCAGATGCCTGCACCACACAGGTAGCCTCACAGGTGTGCCCTGTGCTGGAACGGGAGAAACCGGAACAGCAGGAAGGGCCTGGCATACAGCATACCTTCAGTGAGAAGTGGCACCAGATAGAAGTCTTGATAATGAAGCTGAAAAGCACAGAATTTGTCAACAAAGGGGCTAGGCAGCTGCTGGAAAGTAGATGTGGTCAGAGGCATTCAGATTGTGGACCTGACGGCATCCGTGGGTTCTGAGAATGGTGATTGTCCCGTGCTAGCCCAGCCTGCACATGGAAAACGAGCCCCAGAAGCTCAGGTATAGATGGGGGGCGGGGGAGTGCTCCCAGTGGGGCCAACGTTCAAAACCTGGACGTGCGCCCTGAGTCAAGTGACTTCTTGAGCAGCCATGTCATTTATACGGGAGTTAGCCTTCCCTGGGCGCTAATGTGACTGAGGGCCTATGAGTCAGGAGGCCCTCCGTTCTCTCTGTTCTGCTCTCTCCCCACCCAGCTCCACGGCACCCAGCCTGCCAAGGCCACGGAACTCCCAGGCATCCCTGAGCCCGAGGTGGGGGCAGAGCGACTCAACTATACCCATACCTGCATTCTCTCCTTGGATCAGTTTTTGGCTGCTTCAGGGGTAAGCCAAAGGAAAAACCACCTTCAATGAGTCCAGGGCATGGTTCTTGTCCAGACAGACCTGGCTCTGGGGTCAGGCCTACCTCACTTAACCTGGAGGCTGGTGGTCAGTGTGAAATGTAATTGTGTGAGGAACTCCTGCCTAGCGGGGGTGCCCAGTGTGTGACCCTTCATCAGGAATTTTTCTCCCGCCGATTTTCTACCACCTCTTGTCCCTGGCAACATCCCTTGCAATGGCTGTCAGAGTCAAGGACCTAGCCCAGAAGCAGATGGTCAGCCCCTGTGGCGACACTGGCAGGGCTGTGGGCAGAAGAACCTGCCCGGTACTCGAGCTCGTGAAAGGAAGCCGGAGCAAGGCGGATGTGTGCTCAGGCACCGTATTGCCGCCCGGCTGCCGGCCAGCATCAGGGAACGGGCCTCGGCCTAGGGAAGCCCTGACAAAGAGGGGGCAGCCTGGCCATCTGCAGTTACGTGGGCTAGGACTGTGTTAGGACTACGCCATGGTTCTTCTCCCCCGGACGCAGATGGCAGAGAACCACCACGGGAGCGGAAAGGCCCACCTGCCCACAAGTGGCGTGGCCTCCAGTTACCGGCTGTCGTTTGCTGAGAACCTGCAGGGTGAGCCTCCCGCTCAGGTTCATTACTTCGGTTGGTGAATTTAATCCCACGGTGCTTTGAAGTCGGTACTACACCTCAATGCTCTGTGATGGGAATGACTGGACCCATTATTCAGATGAAGGGGTTAAGACTCAGGCTCTCTGCCCAGGAAGGGCCTGCTTGTCCCCTTCTGTCACATTCTCTCTCGTGACCACCGGCTGCCACTCAGTTTTGCAGGGCCCCTGTCCGATGACAAGGGTGACCCTTGCCCCGCTGGGCTAGGAGGAGGTGCTGTGAACTCCCCCGCCTACTGTGCAGGTCTTTCTGAGGGGCAGCTCAGGGAAGCAGGTCACATCTCCCAGGCTGGAGCGGGGACCCCCAATGGCCCATACTTTTTTCTTTTTCTTTTTTTTTTTTAAGCATCTCAGGTGATTCTGAGACTGCCAGGTTTGGAAACACACCTGCGCCCCCCCCCCCCGCCCCAACACACACACGCACTATAAAGTAGTGGAACTGGTTTCTCCAAAAGTAACAAGCTGTGGTGTTCTTTTTTTTTTTTTTTTTTTTTTTAAGATTTTATTTATTTGCCAGAGAGAGAGAGAGCACAAGCACGGGGAGCGGCAGGCAGAGGGAGAAGCAGGTTCCCTGCCAAGCAAGGAGCCCGATGCGGGGCTCGATCCGAGGACCATGGGATCATGACCTGAGCCGAAGGCAGACGCCTAACCGCCTGACCCCCCAGGCGCCCCACAAGCTGTGGTGTTCTGGGAACACGGCACCAGTGGCTTCAGGGGCCATGCCCTTGACACTGGGTATGGTCATATGACTTGCTTTGGCCAGTGAAATTTGATCAGACATGATGCAAGGAAGAGCTGTCGATGCGCTTACTTGGCTTGATTTGCCCTCATATACTTCGCTATCTGCCATGAGAAGAATATTCCTGAGGAGCAGCGGCCCCAGGTAGATGTGAGAGACAGGTAGAACACACCTGAACCTAACCCACAGCCTAAAGTTAAGTCCAGTTGGTCTCAGGGAAGCCTGGCAGAGCCACCATCAACTGAAGACCTGTGAGCTACTACACACTGATGAGAAATGTTGTTGTAAGGTCCTCAGTCTTGGGGCTTGTTGGTTATGCAGCATTTTTGTAGCACATGTTCACAGAGGACATTTGACGTTTTTGTCCATCCAGCATCCCCTCCCTCGCCCATTTGAGCAACTGTTGAGAGGTGGTTCTGGTAGGCTGCCAACCACAGAACCTCATTCCAGAAGTGGACATATCTGAGTCCATTCAAGACAGTGGGAATGGGGCACCTGGGTGGCTCAGTTGGTTGAGCTTCCAACTCTTGATTTCAGCTCAGGTCATGATCTCAGGGCCATGAGATCGAGCCCCGAGTTGGGCTCCATGCTCAGCGTGGAGTCTGTTTCAGATTCTCTCCCTCCCTCTGCCCCTCGCCCCCCCATGCTCTCTCTCTCTCTCAAATAAATAAACAAGCCTTTAAAAAACAAAGATGGGGGAAGGAGAAGGAAAGGACAAAACGATATCCCCTCCCATCTGAGGATCTCCAGTAGGCAGAAAAATGATGTCCCAAGGATGTCCATGTTCTGAGCCCCAGAACCTGTGAATATGTTAGGTTACACAGCAAGGGGCAATTAAGGTTGCAGATGGAAGTAAGGTTGTTATTTAGCTGACCTTAAAATAGAGAGGTGATCCTGCATTCTCTAGCTGGGCCCACTGTAATCACAAGGGTCCTTAAATGTGGAAGAAGCAAGGAGAACAGTCAATGTCAGAGTGATGTGATATTGCTGGCTTTGAAGAAGTCATAAGCCAGGGCCTCCAGAAACTGAAAAAGACAAGGAAAGAGAGACTCCCCTACAGCCTCCAGAAGGAATGCAGCCCTCCTGGCACCCTGACTGTAGCCTAGTGAGATCTGGGTCAGACTTCTGACCTCCAGAACTGGAAGGCAATAAATCTGTGTTGTTTTAAGCTACTAAATCTGTAATAATTTGTTACAGCAACAGGAGACTAGGTAAGATGATAGGAAACAAATCCAGGATCTGTCCCTGAAGAACCACATACACCTCTGTTTATGTCTCATTGGCCAGAATTTAACCACATGCTTAGCTATAAGACAGACTGTGCACCTTGTCAACCCAAATAGAACTCGGATGTCAGTAACAGGGGAGAGGGCGAGTATACAGATGGCAACCTAGGTCACAGAACTCCATTCCTTGGGCCACAGTGATGATCCAGCATGGTCAGGACTCAGCCGATTAGCTCTTACCATAGATTTTATTTGGACACTGGAAGAAAAAAGTTATCTGTTGCTGTATAACAAGTCACCCCCAAACTTAGTGGCTTAAGACAACAACAATAATTTCATTACCATTCTCACGGTTCCGGCGTCGACTGGGCTTTCGCTGGAGGCTGTTTTTCAGAGTAGCTCACATGGTTGCCACTAGATGATCATGGGGATGGAGTCCCCTCAGAGTCTCGTCACTCATGCTGGTGCCTGGTGGCTGAACCTGGCTGTCAGCCAGGACCCCTACACAGGGCTCGCCATGTGGGGGAGGCTTCCTAATAGCACGAGTTCCCAGAGCGGGTGTCCCAAGAGACCCAGGCAGAATCCGTATCACCTCGCCTCCCAAGCCACATAGCGGCACCTCCGCCATCATCATAAACACACCCAAATTCAAGGACAGAGAACACAGGCCCCATTGCTTAATAGGAGGAGTGTCAAAGTCCCATCGTTGGAAAGGGATGGAAGACACTGTTGCAGCCATTTGAGGGGGGGACTGGGGTATAACCTGTCAGAGATTCATGACCTTATCACATGAGGCCTCCTTCAAGCAGTCCTTTCTAGATAACTGAACCATTACATCCCCTTTTGGGGGGACAGCTTGAGCTAATCTGATGCAGGTTTCCGTCACTTCCTGGTGACAACGTTTTAATGCACATCTCACGGGGCTACTCTCGGGATAAGATGACTGATAATGCTTGCAAAATTCACATCACAGTGCTAACTCTAGGGACCTCCTAAGTGAAATTTCCCTTCTCCCTGTTCCTTCCCTTCCACTGACCCTTCACTTCCCCTGTGGATGGTGGGAACTGGCAGCCAATGCCGTCAATGATGCAAGATAGCAAGAACAGCAGCCTTTACCACGATGGACAGTTCACACCCCTTGCTTGCAGTTACACTCTTGGGAATTTTGTAATGCATTTGCTCCAGCCCAATGCAGACAAAGTTCCACTCTTCAGCGATAGTCTTTTTTTCCCTCTATCCACTGACTTAACATTTCCATCAGTTTGATCTTAAACGGGGTCCTGCACTATCTTCATATTAAAGCAAAAGATTTGACAAATTGATTTTAGGAGTTTTTAAACAAACCTTTTAGGGTACAGTCTCTTTAAATGCATCATACTGTGAATCCCCAGTAGACCTCTCCTTCATATCTCAGCTCCAGACTGCCACATTGAAAATTCTTTTCTAATTCGAAAAACAATGTGCATGTATTATAGCTAACTTGGAAAATAACAGAAACTATAAAAAGGAGAACAAATAATCTCTCGTAGTCCTTTAGCATATCATGAGGATCACATTGTGTAGAAAGTTCTATAACCTCATTTCTCCCCGCTAAAAGTATATCGTGAAAAATGTCTGGGTAATATTTGTATCACATTGTTGAACTGCCATTGAATTAGTATCCTGATAAGTAATATCCAGTTTTTGCTATTATTATGATAACTTATAAAATATCTTCATATTTAGATCTTTGAAAACATTTTGACTTTTCACTTAGAGATAAATCCTTGGATATAACTTACGGATTCAAAATATAGAATTTCTATGCATATGTAAAATATTTCCATAAAAAAGCTTTTACTGGTCATTTACCCATGTGCCCTGCCATCATCACATCCTTGAGCCAGCATTGAGTAGTATCACGTTAAAAATTGTTTTGTCTTGGGCGCCTGGGTGGCTCAGTTGGTTAAGCGACTGCCTTCGGCTCAGGTCATGATCCTGGAGTCCCTGGATCGAGTCCCGCATCGGGCTCCCTGCTCGGCAGGGAGTCTGCTTTGCCCTCTGACCCTATCCCCTCTCATGTGCTTGCTCTCTCTCATTCTCTCTCTCTCAAATAAATAAATAAAATCTTTAAAAAAAAAATTGTTTTGTCTTTATACTTTGGAGGGTGAAACATGGTGTCTTGCAGTTTGAGGTTCTTTCTCAGGTCCAGCGCTGCTCCCCAAAGTTTAATTCAATGGCCAGGGAGCAGAAGGCCAGATGTTTCCCATGAGCCAAGGTTGTGTGTGTTAATGGGTTAACCAGGGAGGCCCTGAGGTGCCCAGGAAGCCAAGTGGGACTGAGGCGTCCCCACCCTGCCTCACAGGCCAGGTGCCATGCAGGGGGCACCAAATGCAAAGCCTTTTTTGGTGTCACTGCAGTGACAAAGCCACCGTCCTGAATCGCGCACATGATCAAGACCCAAATGCTCACAAAGGAGCCTGAGCTCCTGCGTGGAAAGAGGGAAATGTGTTGGACGCTCCAAGGGAGGAAGCCACTTTCCAGCACTGATAGCCACGGGACAGAACAGCGCGATACACAGATGGAGGGAGGGTCTGCAGGAGCTGGTGACAGGGAGCAAGAAAAGTTAGCCTCAGAGCACCTGGGTGGCTCAGTCGTTAAGCGTCTGCCTTCCGCTCAGGTCATGATCCCAGGGTCCTGGGATCGAGCCCCGCATCGGGCTCCCTGCTCAGCGGGAAGCCTGTGTCTTCCTCTCCCACTCCCCCTGCTTGTGTTTCCTCTCTCGCTGTCTCTCTCTGTCAAACAAATAAATAAAATTTAAAAAAAAAGAAAAGAAAGAAAGAAAAGAAAAGCTAGCCTCCTTTCAGCCTCACCCAACTTTAAAGGATTTTGAGGGCTTTCATCTTATTTATTTCTCTCCATTTTATTGGGAAACTTTTCCAACATACAGAAAAGTTGAGGGCAACCCTCGTGGGTCCCCTCCCTCTTCAGGAGCTTTGTACTATCGCTCAATAAACTTTGCTTTGCTGCCCACTAGAAAGAAAGAAAAGAAAGAAAGAAAGAAAGAGAGAGAGAGAGAGAAAGAAAGAAAGAAAGAGAAAAAGAAATAAGAAAGAAAAGTTGAAAGACTTTTACAGTGAATACCCATGTAGCCACTACCTAGATTTTTACCACAGCATTTTACGCCAGTCACTTTCTCATACAGCAGCCCATCCACCCCTTAATCCTGCAAACTGAACTCTTTTTGATGCATTTCAAAGTAAGCTGCAGATATTAATATGCTTCCCCCTAAATACTTAAATGGGTATATTATTAACTTGAGTTCAACATTTGTTTACAGTTTTATTTCTTTGGGGTCAAATTCAACCACGATAAAATGCAAGCATCTTAAACATACCACGATAAAATGCAAGCATCTTAAACATACCACCAGATATGTTTTAACAAATGCACATACTTGTACAACCCAGATCCCTGTCAAAATATAGAACACTGCTATAATCCAGAAAGTTCCTTCATGCCCCTTCCGGGTCAATATCTGTCACCATGCTCCTGGAGGCAAATGCTGCTCTCATTTTTTTTTTTTACCCTAGATTAGTTTTGCCTTTCTACAGCTTCATATAGGTGGATTCACACATTTGTATTCTTTGTGGGAGGTTTCTTTCACCTTATCTAAGAACACTTTGTGATGTAGGAAAAAACTAGCAAACTATAGGGCCTACTGGGAGCCCAGCGTTCATGTGGGACAAACATGGAAAAAGGTTTTCCATTAAATATAATTTAAAATGACAGTGGAGGGACACCTGGGTGGTGCAGTTGGTTAAGCGTCTGACTCTTGGTTTTGGCTCAGGTTGTGATCTCAAGGTCATGAGATCAAGCACTGCATTGGGCTCTGCGCTCAGCATAGAATCTGCTTGACATTCTCTCTCCCTCTCCCTCTGCCCCTGCCCCTACTCTCTCTCTCTCAAATAAATAAATATTTAAGAAAAAAGACAGTGGAAAACACCATTAAGAGAAGCCAAAGGTAACCCAGAGTGGGAAAAAAATGTTTGCAATACGTCTATCCTACAAAATACTCGTATCCAGAATATATAAAGAACTCCCACAAATCAGTAATAAAAAGACAGATAATCCAATGGGAAAAAAGAGCAAAGGACTTGAACTTCTCAAAAGAGGCTATGCAAATGACCAATAAATACACAAAAAGGTGCTCAACCTTGCTAGTCATCAGAGAAATTTAAGACCACAATATGATACAAGTACACAGCCACCAGAATAGCAAAAATGAAAAAGAAAAAGAAATGTCAAGTATTGGCAAAATGTACAGCAATCAGAACTCTCATATGCTGCTGATGTTCCATCAGCACAAATATTTCAGCTCAAATATCTTAGATAACTGTCTGATAGTAAAGCTAAACATATGTATACCATAGGGCCCAGCAACTCAATTCCTGGGTATACACCCAACTGAAACACATCACGAAGACCTGCACAAAAATGTTCATAACAGCACTATTCATAACAGCCCAAAACTGAAAATAACCCACATGTCCATCAACAGGAGAACAGAAGAGGTAATATGGAATATTCATGCAATGGAATAATATACGATAATAAATGGACAAACTACAACCTCATGCAATAGTACAGATGAATCTCACAAATATTACAGTGAGTGGGGAAAAAAGACACAAAACGTTACATAGATGCAAAAATCTTTAATAAAATATTAGCAAATCAAATCCAGCAATATGTAAAAAGGATAAAGCGAGATTTATTACAGGAATACAAAGTTGGCCTAACATTCAGAAACAAATCACTGCAATTCACCATATTGAAAGACTGAAAAAACAAAATGTGATCACCTCAGTAGATGCAGAAAAAGCATTTAACAAGTGTCGTTCCCCATCCATGATACAAACTCTAAACAAACTAACACTATAAGGAAACTTCTCCTTATGGTGGTAAGATGTCCACTCTTACCACTTCTATTCAGCAGCATCCTGGAGCTTCTAGCAAGGACATGTGGCAAAGAAAAAGGCATCTAGATTGAAAAGAAAAGAAACAATATCATAGGATACAAGGTCAATATTAAAAAATCAGTTCTATTTCTATGGACTAGCAATCAACAACTGAAAATCAAAATTTAAAAAACTTTACAGTAGCATCCAAAAACATGAAATAATTAGGGATGAATTTAACAAAATATCTGCAAGACCTGTGCAATGAAAACATCAAAGCATTGTGAGTGAAATTAAAGAAAACTCAAGTAAAGAGGTATACAATACTAATGAATCAGGCAGAGAGATTCCAAGATGGCAGAGGAGTAGGAAACCTTAGTTTCATCTGGTCCCAGGAATTCAGCTAGATAGCTATCAAATCATTCTGAACACCTGTGAACTCAACCAGAGACCAAGAAAAGAATAGCTGCAACTCTACAAATAGAAAAGCGACCACTTTCTGCAAGGTAGAAGGTGTGGAGAAGGGAATCCAAGGTGATATATGGGAAGATAAACTGCGGGGGGAGGGAGCCTCCATCAGCCAGCTCCAGCAAGTGATAGAGCAGCGGAGAACAAAATCAGAACTTTAAGAAGTTGGCTCTGGTGAGGGATGTCCCCACCTGAAAGGTGTTCAGATGGCGAAGCGGATTGGAATCCTAGGTGAGACAGTGTGGTCTCAGGACCGTTGGGGTCACAGAAAGACTGGGGGTGCCTGAGTGAGACAGAGCTCCCAGGTATCGGAGCGGGGAAGCCGGCTGTAACCAGTGAGCCTAGGAGTGGGCTCTCAGCTCAGTGTTGCCATAAACCCTGAACCTTGACATGGTCAGGCAACTGCTCCCCAAGCAGGGGCCCAGCAAGCTGCAGAACTGGCAAGACCCTCCTTCCTCCCCCAGGAGGAGTGGTGGGGGAGCCCGCTGCAGGTGTCCACAGGGTTTGCAGACTCAAAACAGGGTCACATGCCTGAGATAGAAATGCTATGTCACAGACCGGGTGCACAGACAGCTGAAGGAGACAGGAGTGATTGACTGCTTTTCCCGGAGGGCGTGCTGAGGAGTGGGACCCTGAGCTCTTGGCTCTGGGACCAGAGATTGGGAGGCTGCCATTTTCATTCTCATCCTCTAAAGCTGCACGTAAAGGCTTCAGGGAACAAAAGCTACAGAGAGCAAACTGGAGCAGATTACTTAGTCCCTCCCAGCGAGGGTGGTGCAATTCCGCCTCAGGCAAAGACACATGGGAATCAATGCAACAGGCCCCTCCCCCAGAAGATCAGCAAGAACATCCAGCCAAGACCAAGTTTACCAATCAACAAGAATTGCAAAACTCCAGCACTAGGGGAATATAAGATATAGAATTCATGGGGTTTTCCCCATGATTCTTTATTCTTTCAATTTTAATTTTTTTTCTCTTTCCTTTTTCACCCAATTGTTATTTATCAACTCTTTTTAAAAATATTTTTTAATTTTTATTTTTATAATTGCATTCTATCCTTTCCTTGTATTTGCTTATATATATATATATGTTTTTCTTTCTTTACAATTCTGGGATACAGTTTCTTCTAACAGACCAAAATACATCCAGAATTTAGTGTATGGCTCTGTTCTTTTCACCTGTCTAATCATATTCTCTCGGTTTTTTTCTTTCTTCTTCTTCTTTTTCTCTTTTTTGTATTTTGTTTTGTTAAAGTCTTTTTTAATTTTCACCTTTACAGTTACATTCTATCCTTTCAATGTATTTAATTTTATTTTTGTATATATATGTTTTTCTTTCTTTATAATTTTGAGATGTTGTTTCTTCTAACAAACCAACAAAAATACACTCAGGATATAGTGTATTGCTCTGTTCTGTACACCTATCTGTTTATATTCCTTCTTTTCTTTCTCTTCTTTTTTGTCTTTTAATTTTCATTTTTACAGTTACATTCTATCCCTTCATTGTATTTAATTTTATTTTTGTACATATATAAGTTTTTCTTTCTTTACAATTTTGAGATCTAATTTTGTAACAAACAGACCAAACTAGACACAGGATCCAGTGTATTGTTCTATTCTGTTTATCTGTCTGATTATATTCTCTCTTTTTTAAAGATTTTATTTATTTATTTGAGAGAGTGAAAGAGAGAGATCACAAACAGGTGGGAAGTTTAGAGGGTTAAGCAGACTCCCCGCTGAGCAGGGTGCCTGACGTGGGGCTCGATCCCAGGTCCCTGGGATCATGATCTGAGCCAAAGGCAGACGCTTAACCAACTGAGCCACCCAGGCACCCCTATATTCTCTTTTTTTAAATTATTTTTTCGGTTTTGGGTCTCTTCTAATTTGTTTAGTGTATATTTATCTGGGGTGTTGTTGCCATTTTATTATTTTGTTCTCTCATTCATCTCTTCCTCTCTGGACAGAATGACAAGACAGACAAACTCACCTCAAAAAGAGAACAAGAGGCAGTACTGACTGGCAAGGACCTAATCAGTATGGACATAAGTAAGATGTCAGAACTAGAGTTCAGAATAATGATTATAAAGATACTATCTGGCCTTGAAAAAAGCATAGAAGATACTAGAGAATCCCTTTCTGGAGAAATGAAATAACTAAAATCTAATCAAGTTGAAATCAAAAAGGCTATTAATGAGATGTAATAAAAAATGGAGGCTCTAAAAAAATGGAGGCTCTAACTGCTAGGATAAATGAAACAGAAGAAAGAATAAGTGTTACAGAAGACAATATGATGGACAATAAAGAAACCAAGAAAAAGAGAGATAAACAACTACTGGATCATGAGGTGAGAATTCAAGAGCTGAGTGACACCATAAAGCAAAACAATATTAGAATAATTGGGATCCCAGAAGAAGAGGAAAGAGAGAGGGCAGCAGAAGGTATATTGGAGCAAATTATTGCAGAGAACGTCCCTAATCTGGGGAATGAAACAGGCATCCAAGTCCAGGAGGCACAGAAAACCCCCCTCAAAATCAATAAATATAGGTCAACATCCCAACATATGATAGTGAAACTTGCAAATCTCAGAGACAAAGAGATAATCCTGAAAGCAGCTCGGGACAAGAGGTTCATAACCTACAAAGGCAGAAACATTAGACTAGCAAAAGATCTATCCACAGAGACCTGGGCAGGCCAGAAAGGACTGGCATGATATATTCAGGGTGCTAAACGAGAAAAATATGCAGCCAAGAATACTTTTTCCAGCAAGGATGTCATTCAAAATAGAAGGAAAGATAAAAAGCTTCCAGGACAAACAGAAACTAAAAGAATTTATGATCACTAAACCAGCCCTGTAAGGATCCTTTAAGTGAAGAGAGAGCCCAAAAGTAACATAGACCAGAAAGGAACAAAGACAATCTACAGAAACAGTGACTTTACAGGTAATACAATGGCACTAAATTCTTATCTTTCAATAGTTACTCTGAATGTAAATGGGCTAAATGCCCCAATCAAAAGACACAGGCTATCAGATTAGATTAAAAAGTAAGACCCATTGATATGCTGTCTGCAAGAGACTCATTTTACTTTATTTTATTTTTTTAAAGATTTTATTTATTTATTCATGAGAGACAGAGAGAGAGAGAGAGAGAAGCAGAGGGAGAAGCAGGCTCCCAAGGAGCAGGGAGTCCGATGTGGGATTTGATCCCAGGACTCTGGGATCATGACCTGAGCCGAAGGCAGACGCTTAACCATCTGAGCCACCCAGGTGCCCGAGACTCATTTTAGATCCAAAGATACCTCCGGATTGAAAGTGAGGGGGTGGAAAACCATTTATTATGCTAATGGACATCAAATGAAAGCTGGGGTGGCAATCCTTATATCAGACAAATGAGATTTTAAATGAACGAGTATACTAAGAGATAAGGAAGGACACTATATCATAATTAAGGGGTCTATCCAACAAGAAGATCTAACAATTGTAAATATTTATGCCTCTAACAGGGAAGCCGCCAATTATATAAACCAATTAATAAGAAAATTAAAGAAATACATTGATAATAATAGAATAATAGTAGGGAACTTTAACACCCCACTCACTGCAATGGACAGATCATCTAAGCAGAAGATCAACAAGGAAACAAGGGCTTTGAACGACACACTGGACCAGATGGACTTCACAGATATATTCAGAGCATTCCATCCTAAAGCAACAGAATACACGTTTTTCTCGACTGCACAAGGAACATTCTCCAGAAGAGATCACATACTGGGTTACAAATTAGGTCTCAACTGGTACCAAAGGATCGGGATCATTCCCTACATATTTTCAGACCACAGTGCTTTCAAACTGGAACTCAATCACAAGAGGAAATTTGGAAAGAACTCAAATACATGGAGGCTAAAGAGTATCCTACTAAAGAATGAATGGGTCAACCATGAAATTAAAGAAGAATTTAAAAACTTCATTGAAACAACTGAAAATGAAAACACAACTGTTCAAAGCCTTTGGGATGCAGCAAAGTTGGTCCTAAGAGGGAAGTATATAGTAATACAGGCCTTTTTCAAGAAACAATAAATGTCTCAAATACATGACCTAACCTTACACCAAAAGGAGCTGGAGAAAGAACAGCAAATAAAGCCTAAACCCAGCAGGAGAACAGAAATAATAAAGATTAGAGCAGGAATCAATGAAATAGAAACCAAAAGAACAGTAGAATAGATCAAGGGAAACTAGGAGCTGGTTCTTTGAAATAATTAATAAGATTGATAAGCCCCTGGCCAGACTTATCAAAAAGAAAAGAGAAAGGACCCAAATAGATAAAAGCATGAATGAAAGAGAAGAGATCACAAGCAACACTGAAGAAATACAAACAATTATAAGAACACATTATGGGCAACTATAGGCCAATAAATTAGGCAATCTGGAAGAAATGAATGCATTCCTAGAGACATATAAACTACTAAAACTGAAACAAGAAGAAATAGAAAACCTAAACAGACCCATAACCAGCAAGGAAATTGACGCAGTAATCAAAAATCTCCCAACAAACAAGAGGCCAGGGCTGGATGGCTTCCCAGGGGAATTCTACCAAACATTTAAAGAAGAATTAATACCTATTCTTCTGAGGCTCTTTCAAAAAATAGAAATGGAAGTAAAACCTCCAAACTCATTCTATGAGGCCAGCATTACCTTGATCCCAAAACCAGACAAAGACCTCACCAAAAAGGAGAATTACAGACCAATATCCCTGATGAACATGGATGCAAAAATTCTCACCAAAGGGCGCCTGGGTGGCTCAGTTGGTTAAGCAACTGCCTTCGGCTCAGGTCATGATCCTGGAGTCCCAGGATCGAGTCCCACATCGGGCTCCCTGTTTGGCAGGGAGTCTGCTTCTCCCTCTGACCCTCCTCCCTCTCATGCTCTCTGTCTCTCATTCTCTCTCTCTCAAATAAATAAATAAAATCTTAAAAAAAAAAAATTCTCACCAAAATACTAGCCAATAGGATACAACAGTACATTAAAAGGACTATTCACCATGACCAAGAGGGATTTATTCCTGGGCTGCAAGTGTGGTTCAACATCTGCAAATCAATCCATGTGATACATTAAATAAATAAAAGACAGGACAGGAACCATATAATCCTCTCAATAGATGCAGAAAAAGCACTTGACAAAGTACAGCATCCTTTCTCAATTAAAACTCTTCACAGTGTAGGGATAGAGGGAATATACCTCAATATCATAAAAGCTATATATGAAAAGGCCACAGCAACTATCATTCTCAGTGGGGAAAATCTGAGAGCTTTTCCCCTAAGGTCAGGAACATGGCAGGGATGTCCGCTATCACCACTGTTGTTCAACATAAAATTAGAAGTCCTAGCTTCAGCAATCAAACAACAAAAAGAAATAAAAGGCATCCAAATTTGCAAAGAAGAAGTCAAACTCTCACTCTTTGCAGATCACATGATGCTCTATGTGGAAAACCCAAAAGACTCCACACCAAAACTGCTAGAACTCATACAGGAATTTAGCAAAGTGGCAGGATATAAAATCAATGCACACAAATCAGTTGCGTTTTTATACACTAACAATGAGACAGAAGAAAGAGTAATTAAGGAGTCAATTCCATTTACAACTGCACCCAAAACCATAAGATATCTAGGTATAAACCTAACCAAAGAGGCAAGGGATCTGTACTCAGAAAACTATAGAACACTCAAGAAAGAAACTGAGGAAGGGGCGCCTGGGTGGCTCCGTTGTTAAGCGACTGCCTTCAACTCAGGTCATGATCCCAGGGTCCTGGGATTGAGCCCCGCATCGGGCTCCCTGCTCGGCGGGAAGCCTGCTTCTCCCTCTCCCACTCCCCCTGCTTGTGTTCCTGCTCTCACTATCTCTCTCTCTGTCAAATAAATAAATAAAAATCTTTAAAAAAATAAAAAATTTAAAAAAATTTTAAAAAGAGAAAGAACTTGAGGAAGACACAATGAAATGGAAAAATGTTCCTTGCTCATGGATTGGAAGAACAAATATCATTAAAATGTCTATGCTACCTAGAGCAATCTACACATTCAATGTAATCCTTATCAAAATACCATCAACTTCTTTCACAGAGCTGGAACAAATAATCCTAAAATTTGTATGGAACCAGAAAAGACCCTGAATAGCCAAAGGAATGTTGAAAAAGAAAACCAAAATGGTGGCCTCACAATTCCAGACTTCAAGCTCTATTACAAAGCTGTCATCATCAAGACAGCATGGTACTGGCACAAAAACAGACACATCGATTAATGGAACAGAATAGAGAACCCAGAAATGGGCCCTCAACTCTATGGTAAACTAATCTTCAACAAAGCAGGAAAGAATATCCAATGGAAAAAAGATAATCTCCAACAAATGGTGTTGGGAAAATTGGACAGCCACATGCAGAAAAATGATACCGGACCATTTTCTTACACCATACGCAAAAATAGACTCAAAATGGATGAAAGACCTAAATATGAGACAGGAATCCATCAAAGTCTTTTGTTCTTCTTGCCCAAGATTGCTTTGGCTAATTGGGGTCCTTTGTGGTTCCATAAAAATTTTAGGATCATTTATTCCATTTCTGTGAAAAATGCCATTAGAATTTTGATAGGAAGGCTCCTAGCTGGCTCATACAACTCTTGATCTCAGAGTTCTAAGTTCAAGCCCCACATTAGGTGTAGAGATTACTTAAAAATAAAACCTTAAAAAAAATAATTTTGATAGGGATTGTATTGAATCTGTAGATTTCTTGGGTAATACAGACATTTTAACAGTTATAATTCTTCCAATTCACAAGCACAGAATATCTTCTGTTTATTTGTGTCATATTTAATTTCTTTCATTAATGCATTTTAGTTAGTGTACAGGCTTTTCACCTCCTTGATTAAATTTATTCCTAGATATTTTATTATTTTTGATGCAATTGTAAATCAGATTGTATTCTCAGTTCTTTTTCTGATAGTTTATTATTAGTATATAGAAATGCAACTGATTTTTGTATATTGATTTTGTATCCTGCAACTTTAAAGAATTTGTTTATTAGTTCTAACAGTATTTTGGTGGGGTCTTTCAGGTTTTCTACATATAATATCATATTGACTGCAAATTATGACAGTTTTAGTTGTTCCTTTCCAATATTGATGCCTTCTATTTCTTTTTCTTGCCTCATTGCTCAGGCAAGGACTTCCAATACTATTCCAACATTATAATAAAGGTGGTAAGAATGGGTATCCTTGTCTTGTTCTTTTTTTTTTTTAAAGATTTTATTTATTTATTTGAGACAGAGAGAGCACATGAGAGGGGGGAGGGTCGGGAGGGTCAGAGGGAGAAGCAGACTCCCTGCCGAGCAGGGAGCCCAATGTGGGACTCGATCCAGGGACTCCAGGATCATGACCTGAGCCGAAGGCAGTCGCTTAACCAACTGAGCCACCCAGGTGCCCTCCTTGTCTTGTTCTTAATCTTATAAGAAAAGCCTTTAGCTTTCCACTGTTAATTATGATGTTAGCTGTGGGCTTTATTATGTTGAGGTATATTCCCTCTGTACCCACTTTGTTGAGACTTTTATCATAAATGGATGTTCCTTTGTCAAAGATCAAAAGATAAAAAATGGACCATTTTCATATGGGTTTATTTCTGGTCTCTATTCTATTCCATTGTTCTCCTTGCCTATTCTTTCCCTAATACCACACTCTCTGGATTACGGTAGTTTTATTAGTCAATTGGTCTTTGACAATGGTTCCAAAATAATTCAGTGGGGAAAAGCATAGAGTTTTATTTTTTTTTAAGAATTATTTATTTATTTGACAGAGAGAGACAAAGCGAGAGAAGGAACACAAGCAGGGGGAGTGGGAGAGGGAGAAGCAGGTTTCCTGCGGAGCAGGGAGCCTGATGCAGGGCTCGATCCCAGACCCCGGGGATCATGACCTGCGCTGAAGGCAGATGCTTAATGACTGAGCCACGCAGGCACCCCACAGATAGAGTTTTAACAAATGAAGCTGAAACAGCTCTATATCCTTAGGGGAAAAAATTAATAAATCCATCCCTTATTTCATACCAGGTACAAAAAGTTAACTCAAAATGGATCATAGACCATATCAAATATAAAAGATAGAACTACAAAACTACTAGAAGAAAACAAAAAAGACAATATTTGAAAACTGAGGTAAGCAGAGATTAGGTAGGACACAAAAAGCACAAACCATAAAAGAGAAAAATTGATAAACTGCACTTCATCAGTATTAAACCTTTACCCTTTAAAAAAACATAGTTAAGAAAATAAAAGGGGAAGCCTAAACTTGGAAAAAGATATTGAAAATACATTTACCTGACAAAGAAACTGTATCTCTAATATATAAAAAGTTCTTACTAAAAAGAAGTTCTTACACTAAAAAGACAAACAACCCAATTTCTAAAAATTGGCAAAAGATTTGAATAGTCACTTCACAAAAGAAAGTATGCAAAAGGTCAATAAGCACAAGAAAAGATGCTTAACATCATTGGTCATCAGAGTTAGTTAAAGCCACAATTAGATAACATTACATATCCACTAAAATGGCTCAGATTATAAAAGATTAACAGTACTAAGCGTTGAAGATATGGAGCAACTGGAATTCTCATCCATTGCTAATGGGACTGTAAAATGGTGTGGCCACGTAATAATTTAGGAGTTTCTTATAAAGTTAAACAAAACCTTACCAGATGACTGAGCAATTCTTCTCTTTGGTATTGATTAAAGAACGAATGAAAACATATGTCCACACAAAACCCAAATGTTCATGGCAGTTCTATTCTCAGTGACCAAGAAAGAACTCCACTGTCCATAATGGGAGCATGGAAAAGCAAATTGTGGTGTATTAATACACTGAAACTACTATTCAACAATAATATGGAAATACTGGTCCACAGATGAATATCCAGTACATTATGCTGAGTGAAAGAAGTCAGACACAAGAGTACATACTTTATATTTCACTTTTATATGAAACTCTAGAAAAGATAAATCTAATCTGTAGGTTCAGAAACCAGATCAGTGATTGCCTTTCGCCAAGATGGAAGCTGGGAACCATTGATTGAGAAGGGACACATAGAAATTCTTTTGGATGGGGGCACCTGGGTGGCTCAGTCGTCAAGCATCTGCCTTCGGCTCAGGTCATGATCCCAGGGTCCTGGGATCGAGACCCGCATTGGGCTCCCTGCTCAGCGGGAAGCCTGCTTCTCCCCTCCCTCTGTCTGCCGCTCCCCCTGCTTGTGTTCCCTCTCTCGCTGTGTCTCTCTGTCAAATAAATAAAATCTTTAAAAAAAAAAAAAAAAGAAATTCTTTTGGATGATATAAATGTCCTCTATCTTGATCATGGTGGTCTAACATGGTTATGTAAATTTGTCAAAATTCATCAAAATATGCACTTAAAATGGGTGCATTTTATAGTATTAAAATATATCTCAATAAAGTTAATATTTTTAAAGTAACAAAAACATGCATTAGAGGCAAATATAAAGTTGTACTTTAATTACATCTTATACTTCTTTTTTTAAGATTTTATTTATTTTTTGACAGAGAGAGAGACAGCAAGAGAGGGAACACAAGCAGGGGGAGTGAGAGAGGGAGAAGCAGGCTTCCCACCAAGCAGGGAGCCCAATTCGGGGCTCAATCCCAGGACCCTGGGACCATGACCTGAGCCAAAGGCAGATGCTTGACGACTGAGCCACCCAGGTGCCCTACATCTTATACTTCCAGCCTATTAAAATTTGGATACACTTCGGGTCTTCCTATAGTAGGAAAGGCTATCACATACATGATAACTATTCGAAAATAAATTATCATAGGAGAGATATGTCTTGGGAAAACATCTGATAAATTGATTTAATTTGTTTCAGAAATGAAGATAATAGGCAGAGGTCCTTGTGGGCCAGCAAGTTATCACCCTGGAGAAGGCAGAATTTGAGGCAGACATTACATTGAGTAGAATCTGTGTGAGAAGCAGAAGACGGCATTGGAGGCGGGAGCAAAGCCAAGCCTGAAGCTATGCAGGTGACCGTGGCCGTGATATACCTGCGGTAGGAGAAGGCTGGGCTGTCAGGAGACCTGACCGCCCAGCGTCCCAAGCAAAGGCCGGCCAAATCTACCCACTGTCGCATAGGAAGCAGGGTAGGGGTGGAGACAGTCTAGAGAGAGCCAACTACAGTTCTCAGAAGGACATGCAGAGAGATGGTGTCGTTGATTTCTGGGGTGGAATGGGCCCCGATCTGGAGGAAAGAAGGCCTGGGGGGCTGATGAGCAAAATGTGGAGCTTCCGGGTAGCCCTAGAACAGAAGGCCTAAAAGCATGAGATTTATTTCAATGCCAGCAGGTTTGGATTCCAATCCTGGCTCCGCCACTTGCTAGTTAACCTCTCCATGATTCCATTTACTCATCCGGAAAGGGGGTTGTTACTAGAACTCAAGGAAATCGGATGTGTTTAGATGTAGGTAGTGCTTGGCGTCCAGCATCTGCTCAATAAATCAGGCAAGTTTTCTTGTGTGGAGGAAACAAGGACTTGGTGTACAAATTCGAGAAGGTGAGGACAAGGAGTCCTTACTTACTACGGACACATAGCCAACCGCTTCTCTGGGTTCTTATGATATCC
Organism: Mirounga angustirostris; assembly: GCF_029215605.1. Lineage (NCBI taxonomy): Eukaryota > Metazoa > Chordata > Mammalia > Carnivora > Phocidae > Mirounga > Mirounga angustirostris. The sequence goes on along the minus strand of NW_026991711.1, from coordinate 94,938,582 downwards.
TACGTGTATGTCTCTTGGTGGACTCATGACAGGCATGACATGTAAAGGATATGTGCGCATCAGTCGCCCCCATTGCCTACTAGACTGTGGGATCGGAGCTGTACCTGACACACAGTACACATTCTGTGTATACAGTAGTCCCTCCTTATCCATGGGGGATACATCCCAAGATGCCCAGTGGATGTCTGAAAAACACAGATACTACCAAACCCCAGGTACACTATGCTTTTTCCTACACATACATTCATACCCATGACAAAGTGTAATTTATCAGTTAGGCACAATAAGAGATTAACAGCAATAACTAATAATAAAATAGAACAGTTAGAACCATATACTGTAATAAAAGTTATGTGAATGTGGTTTCTCTCTTAAGATATCTTATCGTCCTGTACTCACCCTTCTTGTGATGTTTCGAGATGATAAAACGCCCACGTGATGAGATGAATTGAGGGGAATGACGCAGCCATAGTGACGTAGCATCAGGCTACTACTGACCTTCTGATTATATGTCCCAAAGAGGATCATCGGCTTCCGCTGGGCGGTTGACTGCAGGAAAACCTGGTCTAAGTGGAGACTACTGTATTCAAGAGTGAACCTTTGTGGGAAGCACCGGCGCGCCCTCTGGAGGCCAAGGGAAGAACTATGACGGTGCCAACCTGTAAGAGTCCCAACAAGCTTACTCAAGCCCATCGCTCAGCTCACCGGGCGGCCTCTTCATATGGTAGCACTGTGAGAGTAGATTTCTGCTGAATCCTGACGTTTTATGCAGAGCTCAGTCCTGGACCCCACCATCTGCCTCTTGCCACCTGCCTGGTGGGACCTGAGGGATGTCTGCTTCCCTAGCCTACCTCCTGGTACTCCTGCCCTCCCTAACCTCCCCCTGCCCGACTATAGAGGCGGCTGGCCACAAGCTATGGCAGCCCTGTTTGCCTTTGAAAGCTGTTTCCTCCTTCCCCCCGAAATGGGAACTCCCTACTCTATCCCACCCGCTCACTTGGATATATTTCTATCACAGGACACTCTGTTTGTTTGTTTGTTTGTTTGTTTGTTCTAAAGATTTTATTTATTCATTTGAGACACAGAGATACAGAGAGAGAGAGAGAAAGCATGAGCAGGGAGAGAGGCAGAGGGAGAGGGAGAAGCAGGCTCCTCGATGAGCCAGGAGCCCGATGCGGGGCTCAATCCCAGGACCCTGGGGTCATGACCTGAGCCAAATCCTCGAAGACAGGAGCTGTGTCTTCTCTGTCTATTTATCCTCAGAACTTAGCCACGTAAATCCTCAATAAATACTTGTTGAACGAATAGACAGATAAATGTAAAAATTCCACCTTTTTCTTGCCTCCCTCCACCCTCCCCCTTTAAAGATATTCCAAAATAAATAAATCTCCACTGCTATCCACCATTACCATAATTAAGACAACATTATTGGCTGTGACAGCTAAGCCAAAAATCTCGGTGGCTCAATACAAAAGAATTTTATTGCTCACTCATGGGAAGCCCAAAGCAGATTTCCCACTCAGTGGATGGGGCCCTCCACGTCCTGGCTCTGCCCTCCCTTCCCCAGCTTTAGAGTTGTCCATAGTCAGTGTGTGGACTGGAAAAAAGATGGAGGCTTTTGCGGGCCAGCTCTGGAACTGACGTGCCTCACTTGCACTGACATTCCATTCCCTGGAATTCAGTCACACAGTAGCCTAACTGTGGGGGTGGGGAAATGGAGTCTGGCTGTGTGCTCAGGGAGAAGAGGAAGTGGGTTTGCTTAGTAGCCGGCCAGTCTCTGCCACACCACCTTAATGGGAATTCTTTTACTAACGGGAAGATGTGGGAACTTAGATTCCATCATTTACATGGGTGGAAAATTATAGTACCAGAAAGACTTTGAGTAGAGAGGAACACTTCCCATCACTCGTATAGGAATTCATGTGTTGTTTTTTTTTTTTTAAGATTTTATTTATTTATTTGACAGAGAGATAGAGAGAGAGCACAAGTAGGCAGAGAGGCAGGTAGAGGGAGAGGGAGAAGCAGACTCTCCACTGAGCAGGGAGCCCAATGCAGGGCTCGATCCCAGGACCCTGAGATCATGACCTGAACCAAAGGCAGCCGCTTAACTGAGCCACCCAGGCACCCCAGAATTCATGCTTTTATTAAACAACACAATTTTAATAAACCACGTTTGGAGAATATTTTTTTTAAGATTTTATTTATTTGTCAGAGAAAGCCCAAGCAGGGTGAGTGGCAGACAGAGCAGATAGAACAGGCAGAGGGAGAAGCAGGCTCCCTGCTGAGCTGGGAGCCTGATGCCGGAGATATGGGACTTGATCCCAGGACCCAGGATCATGAATTGAGCCGAAGGCAGCTGCTTAACCAACTGAGCCACCCAGGCGTCCCTGGAGAATAATTTTTCATAAACATTTGAACAGTGATTACAAACTCAATTCAATACACTAAAATGATAGTCTTATCACAAACATTATTTGAAGCTTTAAATACTCTAGTCCAGGGGCGCCTGGGTGGCTCAGTTGGTTAAGGTCCGACTCCTGATTTCAGCTCAGGACATGATCTCAGGGTCCTGGAATGGAGTCCCATGTCAGGCTCCGCACTCAGCAGGAAGTCTGCTTGAGGATTTCTCTCCCTCTCCCTCTCCCCTGTCCCTCTCTCTCTAAAATAAATAAATCTTTTTTTAAAATGAAAAATAAAAATAAATAAAAAATACTCTAGTCCAGGAGTCAACAAACTACGGCCCACTGTCTCCTTTTATAAATAAAGTTTTATATGCACACAACATGGTTCTCATGGGCAACAGCCATGCCCTTCATTTGGAAGTTGTCTATGGCTTCTTTTGCTCTATGACAGCCGAGTTGAGTAGTTACAACACAGACCATGAATCCCACAAAGCCAAAATATTTACTATCTGGCCCTTTAAGAAAAAGATCTAGGGATGGGGTGTCTGGGTAGCCCAGTCAGTTGAACATCTGACTCTTAGTTTCAGCTCAGATCATAATCTTGGGGTCATGGGATTGGCCTGCACCAGGCTCTGTGCTCAGTGCATTGTCTGCTTATTCCTCTCCCTCCCCCTTACCCCTCCCCCAGCTCACTCGATGGCATGCACTCTCTCTCTCAAATAAATAAATAAGGTCTTTAAAAAAAAAAAAAAAAGTAAAGTAGATCGAGGGGCACCTGGCTGGCTCAGCTGGTAGAGTATGCAACTCTTCATCTTGGGGTTGTAACTTCCAGCCCCATGTTGGGTGTAGAGATTACTCAAAAAGAAAATCTTAAAAAAAAAAAAAAAAATCTAGACTGATATAAAATATCCACAAATCCAATGACTATAAAACTACTACATTTACAGGGGCGCCCGGGTGGCTCAGTTGGTTAAGCGACTGCCTTCGGCTCAGGTCATGATCCTGGAGTCCCAGGATCGAGTCCCGCATTGGGCTCCCTGCTCGGCAAGGGGTCTGCTTCTCCCTCTGACCCTCTTCCCTCTCGTGCTCTCTGTCTCTCATTCTCTCTCTCTCAAATAAATAAATAAAATCTTAAAAAAAAAAAAACTACTACATTTATGTTGAAATGTGTTTTAAAATATCAGCACCATGGGATTCATCTTACAACCATCACTCTTACACTTGTTCTTTTATGTGCGTACAATTATGGTGGTGCTGATTTTGATACCTTCTGGAATACAGCAAAAGACCTTGAAAAATGAGTGGGAGGGGATAGAAAGGGGAAGAACCAGAGAAGGGGGGAAAGGAGAAGGGGAAGGAGGGAGGGGGAAACACTCTTGCTTTCTGAGGTCTCATTTTAATTAAGTAGAACAACTAGAGGTTTCATCTCCCAGAACTCAAGGAATAACATCTAGGCAGTTAATTCTCTCCTTTTGGAGACTTACCTCATCCTTCACCTTGCAACACACTTTCTTTCTACTTTGTGATTTTGTGTGACTATCAACGATACTCTTCCTGGTCACCTCTGGCCTGCTTGCACATCCCATATTCAACCATTCCCACTTACAAACATAAAGAACATGTTGGACAGGGGCGCCTGGGTGGCTCAGTCGTTAAGCGTCTGCCTTCGGCTCAGGTCACGATCCCGGGGTCCTGGGATCCAGCCCCACGTCGGGCTCCCTGTTCAGCAGGGAGCCTGCTTCTCCCTCTCCCACTCCCCCTGCTTGTGTTCCCTCTCTCACTATGTCTCTCTCTGTCAAATAAATAAATAAAATCTTTAAAAAAAAATAAAAATAAACAAACAAACAAATAAATAAATAAATAAAAGAACATGTTGGACATAGTTTTATAAACAGACAGAACCTGAAGAAATAAGAAAGCCACACATAACACTTTTTTTTTAAGATTTTATTTATTTTATTTGACACAGAGAGAGAGCACAAGCATGGGGAGCAGGAGAGGGAGAAGCCAGGCTCCCCACTGAGCAGGAACCCCCCCCACACACACGCAGGGCTCCATCCCAGGACCCTGAGATCATGACCTGAGCCGAAGGCAGAAGCCCAACCGACTGAGCCATCCAGGCACCCCCATAACACTCTTCTTAATATTGAAATGCATTTAAAATACTGTCTTTGTGGGGCGCCTGGGTGGCTCAGATGGTTAAGCGTCTGCCTTCGGCTCAGGTCATGATCCCAGGGTCCTGGGATCGAGTCCCGCATCGGGCTCCCTGCTCCTTGGGAGCCTGCTTCTCCCTCTGCATTTCTCTCTCGCTCTGTCTCTCATGAATAAAAAAAAATAAAAAATAAAAAATAAAATAAAATAAAATACTGTCTTTGTATACTTTATATAAGCATTTTGAACTACCATTATGGTCTCAGGTCTTTTTAGACCAGACTTGCTCTTTACAACTACAATTGTTATTCAACTTTGACACTCAAACTGTGGTAAGTGGTTGCCAACTGTTGCAGTCTGGCCAACCAGACCCTTTGTTCTATTAACATGACCTGCCCCCAGGCCCACCCCACATCTCAGCAATCTTTCATTGTTAGAGGGCAACAGCAAGATAGTTTAAGCCCATTCTTGCTTTTCTCTGCCCTGGACATGGAATTCGTTACCTTCTAATGGAGTCCTGATTCCCTTTAGGGCAGAATTATATTAAAGTACCAAACCTGGCTCCTTAAAAATTAAGCAAAATCATAATCTTCACTTTTGAAGTTAGAGACCTAGAAAGTGTCTTTTGAATGTGTCATTGCTCACCTTTCAAATTAATTTCTTTTTTACCCTAGAAAGATAGCAATCTTAAAACTTGACTTTATGGATAGAAAAGGTTTTCCGATTTCCAAAAGCTTCCCCTTACCTATCAAAAGCAAAGCTTGGAGGACAGAGAGTCGACCATTAAAATAAGCTGCAGTATAAAGAGGATGCAAAATCTGACCTAAGTAAAGGTTTTTTTCACTTCCTTGGACAAGGGGGAGCCTCTACGTAGGTCTGGGGGGAAGGCAGAAGACAGCTGGTAGAGAGAGAGGGAGGGCAGGAGGTGAGTCCTGAGAATCTTCTCTTCCTCTTTCCCTCCTGTGGCTGAATATGGAGGAGGGAGATCAAGTCCCCTAAGAGCGAAATACTGCAGTGTCTGGGGGTGGTGACACATCAGACAGGTGGCTCCTCCCGCTTGCAGGCACCCGGTGGGGAGATCTTGGGAAGCCCTGAAGGCCTCTGCCAAGGAAAACACCGGTGTGCCCGTGTTGAGGGCTGGACGTGCCCATGGTCCCAGGAGGATAACCCAGGTGCTGATTCCCTCAGCAAGGCGCAAAAGGAATCTGAGGAAGAGGCACACAGGCAGGACTCGTAATCCAGGCCACCAGGCCTCAAGGAGGGCAATGCCAGTAAGCAGGACGTGAGGGCAAGTGAGCATAGGGGCCCAGGAGCGCTGGGCTTGGGGCAGAAGGCATCAGCAGGTCCTGAGTTCCCGGGGCCACCCATGCATCACTAAGGGACTCAGGGGTGCCCCACACACCACCTGGGGCCAGAGCCCACCCTCTGCCTCTGACCTCTGACCTCTTAGGAAAGGTGGGAGTGCAGATGCCTTCAGAGAGGAGGCCTGATGGGGAGTCTTAAATCTGAAAACTATTTGCAAAAGTCTTGTAAACTAGGGGAGACCCAGTACCTTTAACCTGCAAGTTACCGCCTCAGTTCCCACCCTCAGTGCGCTGGGGGCACAGCAAGCTAAGGCAAGTTGAACATTTGCCTGGGCCAAGGCCTCGTCCCCCGGCGCCTTTCTTGTGTGTTAAGTCTCGCCTCCCTGTTGGACCTGCCCAGCGTAGACTGCGTGGCTCCTGGAGGACGCGGGCCAAGGGGAGCCGGCCGGGGGGGGGGGGGGGGGGGGGGGTGCCGCGGGCGCTTTGACAGTGACTCGCGCTGTACTTTGGGCTCCTGGCCTCTAGAGGGCGCGCCGACGCCTCCACTCGCCAAGCCGGGCACGCATTTTTCCAGCCTCCTTGAAACCTGTGTTCCGGGTGGCGCCCCGGCCCCCCCCCCCCAGTCTCCCCCACCCCACCCCCAAGAAGTGTTTCTCATCCTTACCAGCTTACCCGAGCTTCACCGATACTTCTTTACTTTGGTAGGCTGCGCTGCAATTCGGTAGGGCTTTTTCCCTCTTTGAAACATGTTATAATTCGATGTCATTTCTAAATACTCGTGTCCCATCCCACCCTGGAGATTTTCATAACGCTACACACACAGGCCCTTGAGAGTGACTGTGGAAGGCCTGTTTCCCCCCAGTGGCCATTCTCCAAGACGTCCTGGGACAGCCTGGGACAGCCCCATTCACTTCTGAGCTCAGTCCGCCCAGAGCCTCTAGCCTGTGAGCCCCAAGGATGGGAGGGGAACTCCCTTGATAGACACTCCCTGCGACGTTTCCATTTTCTGGACTGTTCCCCCTCCTCTCAACCCTTCTCCAGAAATGACGGGATTTAATGCTGCCCAGGAACATTTGCTTTTCAAAAGGAGAAATGAGGAACAAAGCAATGTTTAACTTCAAGAGGTGACTCACTCCTCCCCTCGCGCAAGCATCAGAGAGCCAGGGAAGCTGCGTCTGGGTGATGTCACCTTCCCGGGGCCCCTCCCAACCTAGGCCACTGGCTCTCCCACCTGCACCGTCTGAGGGGTGCACCTGGATGATCAGGCAGATGGAATAGCTGATCGCAAGAAGGATCACCAACTTTGGGAACATTTAGCAGCTATGTCCCGGGAAGGCTACTCTGAGCTTTCACATGGAGGAGATACTATTATCCCCACCTGTCAGGTTCAGAAACTGGGATCCAGAAAGTTCAGTAAGTTGTACCAGGTGCACAGTGAGGGGCAGAGTAGCTGTGACCCAGGTATCTGGTCCCAGAGCCTTTCCCCTAAGAGGAAGCTGCTGAGGCGCCTGGTCTTTGGACACAGAGGTGTACAGAGATCCTGCCACACACAGATAAATCCGACTGGTCCCTGGTTTCCAGAGTTCTCAGTCACCAGAGGACAATGCAAATGGAACCACGGCTCCACCTCTGGTTCTGCTTGCCAGCAATCTCCCCTTGATCTCATCAAGACTCCAGATGGAACTATAAGCTCACAAGAAGTGCAGGAGACAGAGGAACACGTTACACAACTCCAGAGGGAGGCAACCGGCAAAATCCAGGCGTACCAATGCTACTGGGCGAAAAACCAGCTCTCTCCGAAAAATGTCTGGTAGGGGAAAATAAGGAGGGAGGGAGGGAGGGTTCCTATGAGACAAATCGACCAAGTGCAATGCATGGACCATGTTTGGATCCTGATGTGAACAAAATAACTCTTAAAAAAAAAAGTGATGAAGGGCACCTGGGTGGCTCAGTGGTTAAACGTCTGCCTTCAGCTCAGGTCATGATCCCAGGGCCCTGGGATCGAGCCCTGCATCGGGCTCCTTACTCAGCGGGAAGCCTGCTTCTCCCTCTCCCTCTACCCCTCCCCCAGTGCGTGCTCTCTCTCTCTCTCTGTCAAATAAATAAATAAATAAATAAATAAATAAATAAATAAATAAATAAATAAAATCTTTTTAAAAAAATGATGAGGTAATTAGGAAATGTGAATACTGATGGACATTGGATGATACTAAGGAATTACTATTCTAGGGGGAGTGTGATAATGATAGTGAGTTATGCTTTTTTTTATATAAGAACTCTTATGTTTACATTTAACGATACCCAGAAGTATTTATATATGAAATATGGCATATGTGCTTAAAAATCACTGGGGAAGGTGAGTAGGTAATAACATATAGATAAAACAAGAGTGGCCATGAGTTAATAGCTGCTGAAGGGGGGTGATGGATACATGGGGTTTTATCTCTGCCTTTGTGTAGAATTTTCAAAAATTACCATGTAAAATATAAGTCTACGGGCACAGGCGTGTAAAGAATCAATGACCCTATCTGCAGCCCGGCCCTCAGGCTTGAATCCCCCATCTGTGGAACCAGGCCTCTCCCACCATCAGGAGCTGAGTCTTCCCTGAATTCCTGCCGCTCTCGGGGAAGCCAGGGAGCTTCTGCGTCTCCTGACACCCTGACTTCTTGAGGAGGCAGAATTCTAGAATTCCGTAAGTAACCCAGTCATTCCTTGACTACACCCAACAGAAGGCCAAACCCACGTGCTGCCCACCAGTCGCTAACAGGGAGCACTTGCTGCGCATCATCCCCTACCTGCCTGTGTCCACTGAACACCCAGTGATTCGGCACACCCGGCTTGGAAGACAAAAGCAGCGTGTACAAGGCAAGCCATTCATCCATTTGGCTCAGAACTGTTCTGGTATGAGCACTGACAGTCCCCTGTCCTAAAAAAAGCCCAAACTCTCCTCAGCCCTGAGCAAACAAACCTGGACTGTTGGTCACCCTGAGCCTACCGCTGAGGGGCCCATCGTCTTTCCACCACATAACATGGCTCTCCCAAGCTGATGCGTAGAATGTTCTCAATGTTAAGGGCTTTTCCCATACGCTTATTTTTCGTGGCAACCAATTAAAAACAAAAGAAAAAGTTAATATTAATGGAAAACTGAGAAAATAATGATGAACGTTAGTTCGATGGCCCATTTTTTCTGTGTGGGCTTCGTAGACTCGTGGCCCCTTCATATATCCACCTATGTCTTTACCTCATGGAGCCAGATTTTCTACTAGTTTGGGAATTGCTGCTCTATATTCTGCTGTCTCTTTGACTGACCCGCAGCAACCACCCAGTAGGAAGGAAGAAACCAGCTTGGAGCTGGAACTTCCCGGTGGCCAGGGTTAAAGGGGGCAGAAGCGATAAGCTGGTGCTTTCCTAAGCACTACAAGTGGCCGACTTTGCCGGAGTCTGGAGAACACCCACAGTGCTGGGCAAAGGTTGCTGGTTCCTAACCCCTCCAGCTACACACCATTCCATCCAGGGCCTCAAGGGAATTTCTTTTTTTTTTTTTCCTTTTTTTAAAGACTTTATTTATTTATTTGACAGAGAGAGATGCAGTGAGAGAGGGAACACAAGCAGGGCGAGTGGAAGAGGGAGAAGCAGGCTTCCTGAGGAGCAGGGAGCCCGACGCGGGGCTCGATCCCAAGACCCTGGGATCATGACCTGAGCTGAAGGCAGATGCTTAACGACTGAGCCACCCAGGCGCGCCAGGGCCTCAAGGGAATTTCTGCTCAGCATTTGAAATACAGAGCCAAACCCCCAAACTGAAGCACAGCCTAAAGGCATTTGGAATGTGTTTTTCCTCCTTCCAGGCATTATTCAGTTCTCCATTCATTCATTCATTCATTCATTCATTCAACTCCTCAGGCATTTGCTGATTGCCTCTGTGTACTGGCCCACTGAGCCCAGATGGATCAGCTGCTTTTAGTACAAGCTGGTAAATGGAAGCTTCCTCCATTCCCTTAGTGATCCCCTGGCCCCTGCCCCTTAAGCCTCCCTCCTGAAAGGGTCCTCAACATCCAGTGACAAAGGGTAAAGGCCAGCCCAGTGAGGAACCTCCAGGGCCCTGCTCCATGATGCCCGCTCTGTGCAGTTGTCCCAATTGCTGGACATGAGGTGTTGGGGGCCTTACGGTGCAGACACAGGGCTAGCCCCTGGTGGAGGCCACCCAGCCCAGACCCTGAGAGTCCAAGAGTCCCACTGAATGCTCTGGGTCCAGCAGCCATCCAGGCTCTACACGCAGCAGCTTGTCCCCAGGAGGAGGAAGGAGCAAGGTGAACTAACTTATAAAATGGCTTAGAGGGTGTGATCAGCCCCTTCCAGGCCTCACAGAGTCGCTGGGATGAGGGAGCAGAAGGCGAACTGAAGACAAAGCATAAGCAGACAGCCAACAACCTCCCCACCCCCCACTCCTGACTGGAACAGGTGTGACATTCTTCCAGGAAGCTCCCAACTATCTTCATGTTAATGCCTTGCTAGAGGGAAAAACAACCTTAACTTGACAATGGCAAGGCCTCCGTCCTCTTTAGCATATGAACCGTCCTCTCTAGCATATGAAAAGTTCTTTTGAAAACCTCCCTTTTTCCTTAGCGCCCCAAGCCCCATGGTATATAATCAATTGCTCCTCACAACCTCAGTGCCTCTTTCTGCCCATGAGGAGTCTAGTGTGGAAATGGAGAACCTTGCTCTTTCGACTAACCAAACCCCCTCGTGTCTCTTTCCCCAGGAGCCTCTATTTTCTCCTCTGCGAAACGAAGGGGTAGGAAAGATTTGGATGCCCCCCTCTCACGTCCTGGCTCTGGTCCTGCTCTGCCCTTGTATCTGCACCTCCTATCCGAGCAGGACCGGCTGCCCAGGCTGTGGGCCCAGAGCAAAATGGAAAAGCAGAGCCCCTTGTTCAGACACTCCTACGAATTTCGAGGTGGTGACGGCACAGCATTGAACCAAGCTGGGCCTTCCGGAGCATGGGGTGCGTTGTGACTGCTTGGGCCAGCTCGGGCCCGGCAGAATCTGACAGAAACAGGCGGCCCCAGTGAAGCGCAAGGTGACGCCTATGAGCGCTCACTGTGTGGAGGCCCCAGGACCTCAGGCTGTCAGCGTGCCTGAGGGGCAGGAAGCTCTGCCTGCGGAGGCCTGTGGCTGACGCGGACAGCGGCCAAGTTAAGAGCCATTCCTTACTCCGTGCTTGTTCGCGGGTGCCCAGGCGAGGAATCCCAGTGGGCCTCCACCAAACATGGGACTCGCACGTGGCCCTGTGTTCTCCTGGGGTTCGTCGGAGGGTTTTCACCCTCTGTGATCCTCATGATGGGGTTTTGGAATATAGGTGAGGTTCAGTGGGGTGTAGTCCGGAGCCGAGACCAAGAAAGCATTCGTGAGACGTCTTTGGTGCAAAATGGTGGTTTTATTAAAGCACAGGGACAGGACCCGTGAGTAGAAAGAGCTGCTGCCCGGGGTTGTGGGGGGTGGGGGATTATATACTACGGTGGGGGAGGTAAGGAAAAGGGAGGCCTCAAAAGGATTTTCATATGTTAAAGAAGATTCACAGGAGACCGGAGGCCTTACCATTGTCAAGTTAAGGTTGTTTTTTCTTCTAGCAAGGCATTAACATGAAGATAGTTGGGAACTTCCTGGAGGAACATTATACTCTGCCCGCTTCAAGTATTTGTCGATGGGCTGCAGGTTATAAGGGCATTTAACTGTATCTACATTTCCTTCTGGAAGCTAGGTTATTGATAGAAATGCTTTGTTAAAAAAAAAAAGAAGATAGTAGGAGGGGAAGAATGAAGGGGCGGAAATCGGAGGGGGAGACGAACCATGAGAGACGATGGACTCTGAAAAACAAACTGAGGGTTCTGGGGGGGTGGGGGATGGGTTAGCCTGGTGATGGGTATTAAAGAGGGCACGTTCTAGGGGCACCTGGGTGGCTCAGTCATTAAGCGTCTGCCTTCGGCTCAGGTCATGATCCCAGGGTCCTGGGATCGAGCCCCGCGTCGGGCTCCCTGCTCCGCGGGAAGCCTGCTTCTCCCTCTCCCACTCCCCCTGCTTGTGTTCCCTCTCTCGCTGTCTCTCTCTGTCAAATAAATAAATAAATAAATTCTTTTTTAAAAAAAGGGCACGTTCTGCATGGAGCACTGGGTGTTATGCACAAACAATGGAATCATGGAACACTACATCAAAAACTAATGATGTAATGTATGGTGATTAACATAACATAATTAAAAAAATTTTTAAAAAAAGAAATGTTTTGTTCTTATAGATCGCTTAAGTATTTGTAAACTGAGGGAGACTCACGTCTTGCAGGATTGTGATCACTGTAAGTTTAACTATTTGTTTTTCCTTTCCTTAGCTTTAAGGCAGCCAGGGGTGCCTGAGGAATGTCACACAGATCCCATGGGGGCGGGGACGGTTGTGAGGTATCAGCTTCTGCTTTGTCCTCAGCTTGCCTTCTGTTCCTCATCACTTATTAACCCCTCTTTCAGCTTCCCCGGTGCCTTCTGCTTTATCCCACTTGTGGACCCGAGATGGTCCCCCCCCTCTTCTCCAGACCAATCCTGGATTTGAATGGGCCACAAACCTTATGATCCGAAAGCATTTATAGTGTAGGAATTAGGCAAGCTTAAAATTGGGTGTTAGTGGGACGTCTGGGTGGCTCAGTAGGTTAAGCATCTGCCTTCGGCTCAGGTCATGATCCCAGGGTCCTGGGATCGAGCCCCGCATCGGGCTCCCTGTTCCGCGGGAAGCCTGCTTCTGCTTCTCCCTCTGCCTGCCACTCCCCACTTGTACTCGCGCTCTCTCTGACAAATAAATAAATAAAATCTTTAAAAAAAAAAATAAAAATTGGTGTTAGCAAAAATGCCAGGCACTCCGCATCTTAGGGAGGAAGGACAAGGGGGTTTTACGCGGATTACCTCAGCTTCCTTCAGGGGATGGGGAGGCCCAAGTGACAGATACCTCCTGGGGCGTTTATCAGAAAATTCCTGATTCACAACTTAAGGTTTACATTTTTGGGAGAGGTTAAAGCTGCCTTTAGTTTAGGTATTAGCTGGATGTGGTGATTTGGCCTAAGTGACACCATTTGGACCTGTGGTTTTCTTTGTATCACTGGCCACCTTTCGACTGCAATATTCCAGTCCCTCAAAGGCAGAATGCAGGCTGGAGAGGGAGGGGTCCGTAGTGACCCTTGACTAAGAGAGCGAGGTCACCACCACTCCAGGAGCAGCAAGGGTGGGTGGCCGGCCTCGGACAAGTTCCCGTGACACGTGGCCACAGGAACATGGCAGGCTCTGGCTCCTGATCCTCACGGGTGAGACAAGGCTCGTCCTAGGAAGAGGGTAGAGTGTCCCTAGCTTTGAAGATTAAGGTCTTCGAGGGCCAGCAGCCCAGCCGATCACTGCAGGATCCCCTTCCCCACTCTCCCTAATTTCTAGCTCGCCCTTTCCCCAGGGACGACCCTCTGCTTGCCTTTCTTAACTTCGCCTCCCTGATAGAGAGGAGACACTTTCTGTCCATGCAACACTTGTTTAGAAGCTGGAGCCCGAGCCCTTAACCTGGGCTTAACTGGACCCAGGACACCCCTAGAAGAACACGTTAAAATGGACGACCAGTGCACTTGAGTCTTAATCTGACTAGAGGGTACACAGGTATTTTGGGTTCTGCATCCAATTCCAATGTGTGGAAAGACGGGGGAGGTTCACATCCAAAGTAATTCTCTGACACCAACTGGGAGTCCTACAATTCAATTCAATTCTAACACCACCCAGAGACAGCATCAGATTCCACAGCTTAAGGGCTCGGTCCCACAAGACTGCCCCCCATCACCCCCCACTTCAGATACCAGTCACAGCCAGATTATCACCTGGGCTTCTGACCACTGGCTATAAATCAGATGTTCCCACAACCTCCACCTTGGGTTAAATTAATTTGATAGAGCTGCTCACAGAACTTAGAGACACAAGTTACTTACTTGATTACCGCTGTATCATGAAAGGATGTTAAGTCAGAAACAGCCAGATTTTGGAGATGTGTAGGGCAACTTGGGGAAAAGGCAGGGGGCTGCATGCTCTCTCCAGTGGCGTCCCTCTCCCAGCACCTCCCTCTGTGCACCAACACAGTAGCTCTCTGATCGGTCCTTTCAGGTTTTTACGGAGGCTTCATTCCATAGGCATGATTGATTAAATCATTGGCCATTGGCAACTGGTTCAACCCCGAGGCGGGGGCTGGGGGGTGGGACTGAACGTTCCAACCCTCCAATGACACAGTTGGTTCTCCTGACAACCAGCCCCCATCCTTAGGTGCATCCAAAATTCACTTATTAATCTAACAAAGGACACGTTTATCACTCTCATCACTTAGGAAATTCCAAGAGCGTTAGGAGCTCTGTGCCAGAATGGGACCAAAGATCAAATATATATTTCTTATCATAAATCATAATATAAATCACATTTTATGTCATATTTAAATCTGTCACAACAGATTTCTTGAGATTCTCAGAGGGCTCTGATTTGCAAAAGAGATCAAGATTGGACATTCTTGAGTTACTCAAATCTTGCCAGCTCCTTAAAACCTCCCAAAACTCTTGCAGTTTTCTCCTAGGTTGGAGGTTCTTTTAACATATTTCTGGGGTTTGAAGGAATGTTCAGGAAGCTATTTCAAACCAGGTGCTGCAGCCACCAGAGCCTCAGAGAAGAATCCTTGAAGATGGTTGTAGAGAGCAAGATGGAATCACTCACGTCAAAGAGTGAGTCATGTCAAGCAGTGATGTAAGCAGCCAAGGGCGTTGTAGTTAAGACCAGTTATCAGCAAAATCAGCACAGGTTGGCAGCACCTTCAACTGATAACTAGGAAAGCTTCGAAAGCCTGGAAGAACCGAGAGCTGGTAATCACCACAACCAGGGGAAGTCTGCAAAGGCCCAAGACTGATTGAATTCCTTTAAAAAGGGAGCATTTTGGCAGCCACCCGTCGGACTCTCCAGACGCTGACCTGTGCCCTATGATGCATTTGAAAGGCAGCTGTCCCGGAGGCTGTGCCCCATTGACCTCTGAGCAGAACAGAGCTCCTCCACCCTGCAATGAGAGCTGAGCCAGACTGCACCTGATCCAAGTCTCACCTCCCCCGCACTGCACTCATGGACTCACTGCACGTTTGGATCGTTAACTTCTTACCCCTTATCGTGTCTTGTTTGTCATGTGACTTTGTCTTGTGCTTGCTTTGTGTGACCTGTAGGAAGCCAAGTTAAATGGGTAGTGAAATGTCATTGACTTTGGAATCCTGGATCTGCTTTACAATTACGCTAACCTTGCTTTATGACTGGATAAAGCTGACATTGTGGAAAGACACAGCCCTTGTGTGCGCCTTCACAGCACGCTGGTGGACAGTGTACAGATGCCATGGTGTGGGTGGCTGGGGGTGGAATACACCTGGAAAGACAGACAGACTCTTCCAAAAATCCTAAAGCAGATTCATTCACCCCAGAAGGGCTCATGGAGCACACTGCCAAGTAACTGGTCCCAAAATGTTCCTTCGACAGAACAGAACCCTGGCTTTGACAAACATTCGATACAATGTGTTTTATTTATTTATTTATTTTTAAGATTTTATTTATTTATTTGAAAGAGAGAGATAGAGAGAGCAGGAGCGGGGAGGAGGGACAAGCAGGTTCCCCACGGAGCAGGGAACCCGATGCGGGGCTTGATCCCAGGACTCTGGGATCATGACCTGAGCCAAAGGCAGATGCCTAACTGACTGAGCCACCCGGGTACCCCCAGTACAATGTTTTGACGGGAAAGCCCTTACCCGGGAACAGTGGGTGATTAGTTTCTGTCCCAAATCAGAGCACTGACACGGTGTCTGAGCATAGTAAGCAAAGGAACTGATCTTTCTCCCCTGGAGTTCCACCCCGTTTGGGCAATCCCGTGGTGGCTGGATTGCCAGGGACAAACGTTCAGGAGTAACCAGAGTCTGAGGCACACCTGAACACTACCGAGATTTCCTCAAATCAGATCAATTGTAGTAAGATATACGTGACATGAAATTTACCATCTTAGCCATGTTTAAGTATACAGTTCAGTGTAAGTATTTTCCCAGCACTGTGCAACCATTATCACCATGCATCTCTGGAACTTTTTCATCTTGCAAAACTATACCCATTAAACTCTGACTCCCCATTTCGTCTTCCCCCCCAGCCCCTGGCAACCATAATTCCACTCTTTCTTTTTTTTTTTTTAAGATTTTATTTATTTATTCATGAGAGACACAGAGAGAGAGAGGCAGAGGGAGAAGCAGGCTCCCAAGGAGCAGGGAGCCCGATGCGGGGCTCGATCCTGGGACCCTGGGACCATGACCTGAGCCGAAGGCAGATGCTTAACCATCTGAGCCACCCAGGCGCCTCATAATTCCACTCTTTGATTCTAGGAATTTTACTATTTTAGATACCTCATATAAATGGAATCACGCAGTATTTGTCTTTCTATGACAAACTTATTTCATGTAGCATAATGTCCTCGAGGTTTATTTATTTATTTGTTTGTTTATTTATTCGAGGGAGAGAGAGAGAGAGAAACAGCATGAGGGGGGAGAGGGTCAAAGGGAGAAGCAGGCTCCCCGCTGAGCCGGGAGCCCGACGCGGGACTCAATCCCAGGACTCCGGGATCATGACCTGAGCCGAAGGCAGTCGCCCAACCAACTGAGCCACCCAGGCACCCAATGTCCTCGAGTTTCATCCATGTTGCAGTGTGTGTCAGAATGTCCTTCCTTTTAAAGGCTGAATAATATTCCATTGTATGTTTACACCACATTGTGTTTAGCCATTCGTCTACTGATGGACACTTGGGCTGCTTCCATCTTTTCATGATTGTGAACAATGCTCCTGTGAACATGGGTGTGCAGACATCTCTTTGATACCCTGCTTTCAATTGTTTGGGGTGCATACTCAGAAGTGGGATCACTGGATCATATGGTAATTCTATTTTTAAGTGTTTGAAGAGCCACCACACTGATTTCTATAATGGCTGCACCATTTTACATTCCCGGTAACGACGCACAAGGATTGCAATTTCTCCACATACTCACCAACACTTGTTACTTTCTGCATTTTTTTTTTAAAGATTTTATTTATTTATATGAGAGAGAGAATGACATAGAGAGCATGAGAGGGGGGAGGGTCAGAGAGAGAGGCAGACACTCCCTGCTGAGCAGGGAGCCTGACATGGGACTCAATCCTGGGACTCCAGGATCATGACCTGAGCCGAAGGCAGTCGCTTAACCAACTGAGCCACCCAGGCGCCCCCTTTTTTTTTTTTTTAAAGATTTTATTTATTTATTTGAGAAAGAGAGAATGAGAGACAGAGAGCACGAGAGGGAAGAGGGCAGAGGGAGAAGCAGACCCCCTGCTGAGCAGGGAGCCCGATGTGGGACTCGATCCCGGGACTCCAGGATCATGACCTGAGCCGAAGGCAGTCGCTTAACCAACTGAGCCACCCAGGCGCCCCAACTTTCTGCATTTTTTATAGCAGGCATCCTAATGGGTGTGAGACCAGAGGAACAGCTTGTACCCGTGTCTCCCTTGCGTAAGTTACTCAGATCAGTAATGCCATTCAGCCGCCTGTGTAAAATCTATCTGTATTTGGGACCCGACAGAGTATGGAAATAAAGGCTAATACTGAGAGGAGCCATTAAGTGGAGACTCCAGGAGCCATGCATATCTCAGAACATTGCAGCACGGACCAAGTGTGATCCCGTGACAGACACTGCCTCTTACCCACCTGATAGCCATGCCCCCTTTCCTTCTTAACATAGAACACCAATTTTGTATGGGAAGCGGTGTGACAGTGAAAAACTACAAATTCCAGTCTCATTCACAGCTAGAAACGGCCAGTTCTGGCTAAGGAAAAGCCAAGGTTGTTAGATGAGGCATCTGGGAAAATCCTTTGAGAGGGGGCTGGCACGTGCCTTTTGCTCTTAGCTTGGACCCTTCTTTCTGCCTAGAATGGAAACACCATATTGAAGGTGGAGCAGTTACTATGGGCCCACAAAGAGACAAGCTTGAGACCAAAACACACTTGATAAAGATGACCAAGCAGGAAGATGGAGTTTGGGCCCCCAGTGGCAACACGGAGCTGCTATATCAAGCTTGGATACCCCAACACCAGGTTTTTGATGTGTGAGAAAAAATTAGTTTTCTGATTATTGAAGAAGAAGAAGAAGAAAAAGAAAGAAAGAAAGAAAGAAAGAAAGAAAGAAAGAAAGAAAGAAGAAAGAAAGAAAGAAAGAAAGAAAGAAAGAAAGAAAGAAAGAAAGAAAGAAAGAAAGAAAGAAGGAAGGAAGAAAAAGAGAAAGGAAAAAAAAAAAAACCATACACCATATTTCTACTTTCCACTGTAGAAATTGCTGTTGGGCCCACCAACGGGAGGTCCCATTTTGGTCCTGCCCTGATGTGTCTTGCCCCAACAATCCTTGTTCCAAACCTTTCAGAGAATAGTAGGACAGAAAAACAAGAAGGTTAAAAATAGATGGCTCTGCAGAAATTCAGCGGCTTATTATTGGCTCAACCTCTGCAGTAAAAGATAATTTTTTATTATGTTATGTTAATCACCATACATTACATTATTAGTTTTTGATGTGGTGTTCCATGATTCATTGTTTGTGCATAACACCCAGTGCTCCATGCAGAACGTGCCCTCTTTAATACCCATCACCAGGCTAACCCATCCTCCCACCCCCTCCCCTCTAGAACCCTCAGTTTGTTTTTCAGAGTCCATCGTCTCTCATGGTTCATCTCCCCCTCCAATTTCCCCCCTTCATTCTTCCCCTCCTGCTATCTTCTTCTTCTTCTTCTTCTTTTTTTTAACATACAATGTATTATTTGTTTCAGAGGTACAAGTCTGTGATTCATCAGTCTTACACAATTCACAGCGCTCACCATAGCACATACCCTCCCCAGTGTCTATCACCCAGCAACCCCATCCCTCCCACCCCACCCCCCACTCCAGCAACCCTCAGTTTGTTTCCTGAGATTAAGAATTCCTCATATCAGTGAGGTCATATGATACATGTCTTTCTCTGATTGACTTATTTCGCTCAGCATAACACCCTCCAGTTCCATCCACGTCGTTGCAAATGGCAAGAGCTCATTCCTTTTGATGGCTGCATAATAGTCCATTGTGTATATATATACCAGATCTTCTTTATCCATTCATCTGTCAATGGACAAAAGATAATTTATTTTTAAGGAGAAAGAAAGAAAGAAAGGGAGGAAGGAAGAGAGAGAAAGAGAAAGAGAAAGAAAGAAGAAAGAAAGAAAGAGAGAGAGAGAGAAAGAAAGAAAGAAAGAAAGAAAGAAAGAAAGAAAGAAAGAAAGAAAGAAAAAGAAAGAAAAGGAAGAAATCTTTTCCTGTAGAAGAGTTTTGCCACCATCTCTGGAATGCAGACATGATGCAGGCCTTAATTAAAATCTGCACTCTCGCTTGGCCTTGCTGCAGCTGGGACGCCAGCTCTGAGGGCGAGGAAAGCCAAATCTTTGCCCTTTGTGGGACACCCTGCCTCCATGGGTTCCCGTGGCACCGCAGCCAGCAGCTGGGTGGACATGAGGAGGGGAGAGGTGCCCTCAGCCCCATCACTGCGTAAACTGAGGCTTCCTTTGAGGCCCTCCCAATTTAAACACACAGGACCAGAACCACTGGAAGCAAGGAAAGCATCTTCCCCAGCTCAGGAGAGCATGAGAGAACTTGGCATCTTCACTGAGGGGTGCGCGAAAGGACACACATAAGAAATGTTTGAAAACCACAAAATCAGTGAATGCTACCAAGTAATGTGCTCACTGACCGAGGGTACTCCCAGGAACGTGTGGCCAGTCGGTTCAGCCATATCCCAGGGAAGTGTGAAGATGGGAAACCCTCCAAGGAAACCCCAACTTCCTCCTGCAGGGCCTTTACCTCCACTGGTTTTAGTTCCCACGGCAAAGCCTGCATTCCATTAAGGATCCAGCCCTGTCTGGGTCTAGGAACTCCTATGAGGCTCCTAGTCCATCCCCAGTGGGTTTCTCTGGGCATTGGCCTTAGAGCGGTGGGCAGGCTTCCTTATGTGGGAGGGGGGTCAAGGCCACAGGGAGCCCAGGGTCTCAGCTCCTCCCAGGGAGACCCCCAGGAGAAGGGGTCTTATAAGGCCCCAGGACTGTCCTGTTTGGGTTATGTGCCCACCCATCAGGCACCTCGCTGTCACTACCTCGGGCGACAGGCCCACTGCCATTGGCAAGAGGCACGGGATTCTGTGATTGTAGCTCTATCAGAATGCAGAGACATGGACAGTGGGAGAGAGCCAGTCTCCCCCCAGAGGACTGTAACCAGGAGGGGGTGGTGTGTGTATGGGAGGCAGTTGGGTGCCAGGCTTTGGTGGGGGAATGAAACATTGATCCTTTGGCTGTAATCTCAGGCAGAGGCCAGCAGAGGGGGATGTTGTGATTTTCTGGGATTTGTGGGGTCCTCTGCCCAGAGACAAGACTTGGGAAGCCCAATCTATGCCTGGCTGGGACGATTCTGTTGGTGGTATTAGGGAGGAAACATTTTCATCTACGCTTCAAGGTTCTAGTGGTCCAAGAATTAAACTGACAGATTAACAAGAGAAAATCAGATATAATTATGGACATGTGGGGAGTCCACATAAACACAAGATTCCAAAGACAGTCAGGCAGAACGTGGAATACACGTCGTCCTGAACTAAGGAGAAGTGGGTAGGGGTCTGGGCTTCAAAGAAAAGGAAGACAATTCATAGGAAGATGAAAAAGAGTAAAGGTTTGGTAAACAAATGTTTGCTGGGGCCCCTCAGGAACAAGGAGACATAGAGAGGAACTGTAACAAACAGACTGCTGAATTCCTCCCGGTCCACCATCCCCAGTTCACACCATACTGTGGTTCTCTATGGTGATAGCCCCCTTCCTGGTACAGGTCCTCTACCTATGTACTTTTAGGCAGTGAAGGGGAGGGCCAAATTTCTTCCTAAGTCTTTTGTGCCTTGATCATTTTCAGCTCAAAATAATTTTTTTTTTTAAGATTTTTATTTATTTCTTTGAGAGAGAGAGGGAGCACAGAGGGAGGGTGAGAGGAGAAGCAGGCTCCCTGCTGAGCAGAGAGCCCGATGCAGGGCTCGATCCCATGACCCTGAGATCATGACCTGAGCCGAAGGCAGATGCTTAACCCACTGAGCCACCCAGGTGCCCCAGCTTGAAATAATTTGTAAGCAAAGTGGTACATCTTGGGGCGACTTGTTCTGAACCCCTACAGTGGTGACCTGGGGTGAGTGGCAGAACAGCCCAACCCAGCACCCCCCTGCCCAGGGGGCTGTGGGGCGGGCAGACCGAAAGCCACAGACCCACAAGCCTCCTGCCTGGTCCACTTTCCAATGACATTTTGCCCAGAGAGAGACATTTCCTTGTTCTCTGCTCGCCATCTTGGCAGCCAGGCATTCTGGAAAAGCGCTAGAAAATACCATGGTAGGCTTAGGAGACTCTTTAAATAAGCGCTCTTTTTAGAGCACCCAGGATGTGAGCAGTGAGTCCGGGTTGTGAGCGTCATGCTGAGGTTCAGAGTGCTGACCTTGCAGAGAGGCCTGGATTTAACCCCCCAAAATGCCATTACCGTCTGTGTGTGCCTGGGTCTGTTGCTTTACCTCTCTGTGCTTGTTTCCTCTCTCCAAATGGATATAATAATAGTACCTGCCTTAAAAGGGTGAGAGGAGGAATAAATCAAACAACATATTCTAGCATGCTTGGCATAGTACCTGGGACAAAAGCGCTCAGCAAATATTACTATATTATTGGGCCTCTAACACAAACCACACATTAATACCTTATTTATCTGACTGCACATAAATCAGTCTTCCAAATATTTGCAGCTGGTCCCGTCAGGCACAAGTGCTTTTTTTTTTTTTTTTAAAGATTTTATTTCTTTATTTGACAGAGAGAGAGCACAAGCAGGGGGAGTGGCAGGCAGAGGGAGAGAGAGAAGCAGGCTCCCCGCAGAGCAAGGGAAGCCCAATGTGGGCCTCGATCTCAGAACACCAGGATCATGACCTGAGCCGAAGGCAGTCGCTTAACCAACTGAGCCACCCAGCGCCCAGGCAGTGGTGCCTTTAGGTCCCTTGTGGGCTCCCTGTCCTCTTAAGCAACTTTTCCCATTGACCTGAGGACCTAGGGACACCAAGCAGTGTAAGAAGTGAATTCAGTAATGAATTCAGCAGGGACTCTGTTTGACTGTTGGGGAACTTTTGGAGGGCTGATTTCCCAGTTCTCACTTGTGTTTGAGACATGGGACTCTGCCAAGGAAATGGATAAGCAAGGACTCTTGTCTCTCAAGAGAGATGTGCAAACAGATGTAGCTAGATGGATCCACACCGTACATACGTACACACACGTGGTCTCTGACAACATTTACCGAAATGAAGAACCAACACCCACTCTGCCCTTCTGAACCCACATTGCTCTGTAAGCAGTGGTAAGCAGACACACAAGCAAAACTCTAAGGTCAAAATGTTATAGGATTTTTTTCTCCGTGGCTGCCTGTGGTTCTTGGTCACACCACTTCAAAGAATGAAGAGGTAGACCGGACAGAGTGGTGGTGGGCAGCAAAACAAGATTTATCGAGCGATAGCAAAGTGATAGTGCAAAGCTCCCGAGGAGGGAGGGGACCCGAGAGGGTTGCCACTCAAGTTTCTAAGTCTAGGGGTTTTTAGGGGCTTGTTGGCAGGCTGTTTTAGTCTGATTAACCCTCCCTGTGCCTGTCATCCAATCAGGTTTCTGTCACATGGAAAGGGTGGAGGGCTTCTTCCAGGGTGATGTAAAATCCTTTTTAAGGGTGGTTTCCTGTTGTCGGAGCCTGGGTGGCTCAGATGGTTAAGCGTCTGCCTTCAGCTCAGGTCCTGATCTCTAGGTCCTGGGATTGAGCCCCATGTTGGGCTCCCCGCCCAGTGGGGAGTCTACTTCTCCCTCTGCCTCTCTCCCCTGCTCATGCTATTTCTCTTTCTCTCTTTCTCAAATGAATTAAACAAAAAAAAATCTTGAAAAAAAAAAGGGGGGAGGGATGGTCCTTGTCTCTGCCTGCCTGCCTTCCAATTATCCTTCATCAAAAACATCTTCTATGAACCCAGAAGAGAAGAAAGTAGGCCAGAAACTAAGGAAAGCAGAAAGCCCTTAGGACAGAGATTTTCAATCTCAACTGCATTTCAAGATCATCTGGGGAGCCTTAAGAAAGAATGTCCATGCCTGGCCCCACAGAGACACCGAGTTGATTGGTCTGGGGTGGGGGCTGGCCTTGGTGTCTTTTTAAAACTTCCCCAGGGGATCCTAATATGCAGGTAGGGTTGACAATCTTGCTTTAAGGTCTAGCGTCAGCCTAAAAACACTCTGTAGTTCCACTTTTCTACAGGGCCTGGTAGTGTTCATATTAGGGGTCTGTCTCCATAAACCAGTATCTGCATGTTAAAAGTTCACTTCCTTGAGGGAAGTAAATTGGCCATTTACCACTTAATGCTCACATGTTCCTCACACCCAGTTGAGTTCCAGGTCAATGAAGGAAGGAAGCTGGGGAAAGGGGAAGTAGAGAATGTTGGGGAGGGGACCTGGGCAGGGTGTGCCCCAGCCACAACTCTAGAGTCTAGGACAATGTTTTTAACTGGCCAGCCCAGACCATTACATCTAAACTTCCATCCACTGAGCAGCCATAGTTGGGGACCACTGATTTAGGGGGAGAAAGTCACCAGGAAGTAGACTGGTAATGAAAGAAGATATTGTTGGAAAATAAAAAGTTTTCCCCTACCCTCTTATGTCAAGTGATGGGGGCCTATGAATTAAAGAGACAAATGACCGCTTAGCAAGAGCAAAGACAGAGATTAATCATGTACAAACAGGAGTACACACACACAAAACATGACTGAAGGAGGTAGTTGGAATTTGGTGCTTCTATGCCACTAAATAGAGAAGGGAGGGGGGAAGAAGGTACTCTTGGAAAAAACAAATGACTTCTTAACAGGGGAAGTAGGAGAGAAAGGGCACTCATGGGAAAACAAACGACTTTTGGGAAAGATAAACAGGCTCTTAGGAGAGCAGATGGGAGATGTGATATTGTGACAATGTCTATTTAGGTGGGATGCTGATTTTTAGTCTCTAGTGATAAGAGTCCATCCTCCCTTGTTGCTCCCATGGAGGGAATTTATGACGATTGGGTTAGAAGGGTAGCAGAAGATGCTGCCCCAAAACAGGCCACTTTGTCATAAGGATTATTTTGAGCTGAAGGCAACTGAGAAAAAGCAGAGACAAGACAAGCTCTCTGCCCTCCCCCTATTCCCCTAAAAGCAGAACATATATTTACAAAGGTGTCCGTCCTCCCCTCTCTACTGGGAAGGACAAAACTTCATCACAGGGGACAACTGTAGACCCTTATGAGCCCAGACATGGCCCCAGAGGAAACTACCTTACAAGCTTACTGACTAGCCCTTACCTTCCACTAATCTCCCCCATGGATTTGCCTCCCCACAATTCACTGCTCCGGAAACTCAGCCTTTTTCCTTTGTCTTGTCATTTTTTATTTCACTTGTATGTGGAATCTAAAAAGAAAGAAAAAATGAACAAACAAAAATAGACTCAAAGACAGAGAACAAACTGGTGGCTGGGGGAGGGGAAATGAATGAACTAGATAAAGGGGATTAAGAGGTACCAACTTCCAGTTGTGAGACAAATAAATCATGAAGATGAAAAGCACAGCTTGGGGGATAGAGTCAATAATATTGTTTGTATGGTGACAGACGGTGGCTACACTTATCATGGTGAGCACTGAGCAGGGCACGGAACTGCCGAATCTCTAAGTTGTACATCCGAAGCTAATCTACCATTGTCTGTCAATTATACTTTAATAATAAATAAAAATCACAAAATAAAATAAAAATGTATTGTTCTTTCATTAAAATGCTGCATAGCCAAGTTCTAACCTACCCCTTTGAGTTACTAATCACTGAGTGCCCCCACCCTCCCCAGTGTATGTGGGTGAGGTTCATGCTAACAAACTTCTATTTGTTTTTCCTTTGTTTATCTGTCTTGTTTATCAAATCTGTTGTTTATCTTATCAGTCCAACTGACAGGGCCCCAGACAATGAACCAAAGACGGGTAGAGGGAAAACAGTTTTTCCTTCCCTTCAAGTTCTTTTGAGGCTGGGCTTTTAGATGGATAAGGCAGATCAGAAAAACACGCAAACAAATGGAACAACCTATTCTCAAACAACTTCAGCTCCAAAGGGTTTTGATGTCCCAGTGGTGAATTCTGGATCACTTCAATATGAAACCCTTAACCTCTCTGAGACCTGGGCCTGTGTTCTGGGAAAATGATAGAAAATTTCTTCTTCTCGTCCTGTACCCCAATTCTCCAAGATAGCAGCCCTGGGGCCATAAGAGAGCTCTAGTGGGCCAGGCCTGTTCACCGTGCCACCACGGATTAACCAGCTTCTAGGAGAGGCACACCCAAGTCAGAGCAGGAAACTCTCCCGCCCCCCATCCCCAAAAGCTTGGAAAACACAAGGGGAGAGAGTTTGGAACATACTACCTCCATGGTTAGGAAAACCTTTTTATACCTACAAATAAATACGTAAATGTGTAATATACACCTTAGGAAGTTGGAGTTTGGGGGCCTTCTCGGTCCCTACCACGCACTTGTCACCCCACCACCCCCACAGAGCACATCAGCAGGTCTTCAGACTGATAAAAGTTGAGAACAGCGGTTCTTTGATGGGGTCAATGGTTTAGCCCAGGGGTCACCAATCATCAGGGGAGGCAGAACTGGGAGAGCTTTTTGCAATGAATGTCTAGGAGTCCCCACACAAACGTGTACTTTTCTCAATCAAGAAACTATCATGTAGGACTCTGAAAATTTTTTGGAGTTATAAAAATGCCCTGGTTTATACCCATCGAAATAGCAAATTTTAACAAAGAGGATAAAATCAGACGTCGACAAGAATGTGGGGAGACGGAAGCTGACGCAGCTGCTGGCACTGGTAGGCACCCAGGACTCATTCTGGGGAGCGACAGGCACATTGAGCAAATTCAAGTACATACCTGGGCTTCGTGCCCCGGCATCTTGAGAACAGGTCACGCGCATTTGCTAAGTTATTTGAGAACATTCAGTTCTGCCAGAAAAATGGGAAGGATGAAACTCAGAAGGTGTTGAGTATAGAGCGATAGGACGTAACAGACAGACCAAAAGATGGTACTATGAATATAGACAGAAAGGGGTTGAAGGAGCAGAAGATGCTAGCTATTCCTGGTATGTTACATTTCCCCAGGGGCACAGACCGTTTCTAAACCTAGATACACACAAAGCTTACAAGGCACCTGATTCTCATAATCTTGATGGGGCTTCCCACCGGTGACCCATTCTGCCCCAGGGGTCCTCTGCCAGAGAAAGCCCAGGGTTGTTTGTCAGACTCTTGGTGAGTTACAGCTGGGTCAGGCCCACTATTCCTTTGACTCTAATTGAGCAAGGGTATGTGTTAGTTAGCCCCAGGGCACCTTCTGTCTGCTGGGCCCCTTGCTCAAACCTCAACTCTAGCTGGTATAATTCACCTTCAGTAGAAAAGGCTAATGTCAGGGAGAGAGAGAGAGGGAGAGATAAGACAAATGAGCATTGCATAGTCAGGATCCAGGTAGTACATGCCTTCCAGCCTTCTCACACCCTGTCCTAGGTAGGTTGACGCACTCCATCTCTTCCTGTCTTCTTTCTGTGTGCTTTCAATTGATTTAATACTCCCTGTGATGCGGGCATCCTAATTTGGTCTGTGAACCTTTCTATTTGGTGATCTTTGGCTCAACATGCTTGGTAGTGTACTTGGAGGTTTTCATGGCATAAAGGTAATTCCTCATACAACAGAACATGAATCAAGATATTCATCAGTGTGGCTGGCAGGGGGGCGGGGCTCTGCAGTGACCTACTGCTCATCACAGAGATCAATACAACGCAGTGGAGGAGCAGAATACAGCACTCTGTATTCTCCTCAACCAGGAGCATTCGAGCTTTTTTTACTGAGACCCACAGTAAGAAATACTTCTCCCATCGTAATTCATAACTATCTATCTGTCTGTCTATTTTGAAAAAAAAAATTCACGAAACAATATTTCTCCCCCTGCTGTGCGCACTCTCTCTCTCAAATAAATAAATAAATAAATAAAATCTTAAAAAGAAAAGAAATAGGGAACAGAACAAGATTTTTTTTTTAAAGATTTTATTTATTTATTTGACAGAGAGAGAGAGACAGAGAGAGAGGGAACACAAGCAGGGGGAGTGGGAGAAGGAGAATCAGGCTTCCCGCTGAGCAGGGAGCCTGATGCAGGGCTCCATCCCAGGACCCCGAGATCATGACCTGAGCCAAAGGCAGACGCTTAACAACTGAGCCACCCAGGTGCCCAAAACAGAACAAGATTTATAGCCCAATGCCACTTAGGAAAGCCAAAAGCACGCATCGGCATGCGCGCACACGCACACAGATCCGCACGTAGTTAAGGATACATAGCAAACACATTAAAGGGGGTGCCAATAGGGAAATGAACAAAAAGAAGGTAAATGCCAAATGGATCTTGAGTGCAAGGATCATGCCACTGTGCCATGCTCGGAGCAGAATGGTTGACTGTACCCTCAACCGGGGTCTGACAAAACAGAACTGGGGTGGGAGAGTAGGTCTCTTGCTGGAAAAGTTGGAGAATCACATAAATCCCCAGAAATACATAGATTTAGAATTCTTGAAATGCATTAATAAAATCAGTTTATAAGGGTCAGAGACAAAATATCATCCAGGGCACACTGGAAGTGAGGAAGAAGGGTCCCTTCACCATCGACAAGGAGATGCCCTCTGAAAAGGAGGCGATGGGCTTGGAAGCTTGCACAGAGGAGAATCAGAGGCATGATTGGTCAGTATATATACCTTGCCTTGCTCCCATCCCTTCCTTACCCACAGCCTCTGCTGCCCAGGAGGCCATATCTTGAATCATGTGACCCTGTCCCCAGCCCTTGGTCACAGCTTTTCTGGACTGGGTTAACCCCTAGCCCCAGAGTAACCAGCACTAGGCTGTCAGGTTCCCTTTAAACTAAGCAGCTTGGCACTCCTGGACTAAGGGGATTCTGTCTCCAGATCCTGAGCACAAATGGGAGACATCACTGCCGTAAGAGTGAGAACGACTGCAGGACAGTCATGAATTTGGGCAGGAGAGGCTGGGGTGGGTCTCAGGCAGGCCAGAGTTACAGGGAAACAAAGCCAGGGCCACACAAGAGAAGGCAGTGGTGGTGGGATAGAAATATGTAGACACTGAAAACACGACTGGGTTACTTTACGAGCACAACACAGAGCTGGGCTGGCTTACACACTGAAACTACGCGGAGGGCCAGGCAGGCAACACACAGGAGTGGGCAGAGCCCGGGGTAAGATCGGTGGGGCCGGCAGAGCACCGTCTGTCCAAAGAACATCCGCCCAAAGTGGCCATCATTCCCACATGGGAGAAGGACCCTCAGGGTTCCAAGGTGGTGCATTTTCTAGAAAAGCCAGAAATCAAGGATTTAGTAGAAAGCTTCCCAATTTTTTTTTTTTAAGATTTTATTTATTTATTTGAGACAGAGAGAATGAGAGAGAGAGCACATGAGAGGGGGGAGGGTCAGAGGGAGGAGCAGACTCCCTGCCGAGCAGGGAGCCCGATGCGGGACTCGATCCAGGGACTCCAGGATCATGACCTGAGCCGAAGGCAGTCGCTTAACCAACTGAGCCACCCAGGCGCCCAAGCTTCCCAATTTTTGAATTGACATTTTTTGCTTTTAATTAGAAAACACTGCGGGTGAAATGTGTCCATGGATGGAGGATGGTGAGCAGCCAGTCCACAGAGTCCATTGCCCCTCTCCTGGGGACACGATCTTCCCCTGGTGAATTCCCTAGAGATTGTTGTCTCCCTTATCACTCCTCCCAGATCCTTTGACCCAGCCAGTTTTTCTTGTAAACATCAAATCTAATAACCTGGGCGGAGGGGTAGTTCCTGGGCTTCCCCAGAGCTTAGGCAAAGCCCTGTCTAAACCATTTAATTCCCCCTTGTCATCAGTCTGTGCTCACCAACCATTCCTGCGGCCTAATCTTGATTTCTGGGCACTTTGATCTCAGTGGGGTGCCCTGATTAGGGAAGAACCCCACGCTTTTCTCAGGGCTGGGCTGGCAGGCTGCTCTATACAACCTCTGAATGTACTTGGTTAGCAGGGGACCGCCCCCAAGACACCTGCTGCCTCAGAGTATGCCCACAAGTCCGGTGTCCCGGTCTGAAAAGAAGGTGCTAGAAGTGTCCCGGTCTGAAAAGAAGGTGCTAGAAGTGTCCCCAGCACAGGTATGAAGTCTGCCTGGAAATCTTTGGGTCCCGGTGCCCTGGAGGCCTCCCATCGCAAGGAAGGACTTGCTTTAGAAAGCAGAGAACCCATAGAAAGGTCGCCATCAGAAGTCCCATCGACATCACTCCCCACCACCTTCAAAACGCATGTGCATTTGTGTGTGTGTGTGTGTGTGTGTGTGTGTGGTTCCTGCTTCATTCACTCATGGCTCCGACCACAGCCAGGTCTCCCCACTAACCCCCAGCAGAAGCTGGTGCCATGGGACTTGCTAAAGCTGCAGAGTTAACATTACACCTGCGGCCTGCCTGGAAGGAAGGAGGGACAGAGGCGAGCCCCTCGGCCCCCAGCCGCACTAGAATGCGGTAAACAAGGTCTGTGTGTCGCAACCGTGGCGCCCGCGACGGACGGGGAGGTCAGAATGCAGGGCTGGAGTGCAGAGCCGAGGAGGCAAAGGGCAGGTGGAGGCCTGGTGTGGAGGCAGCTGGGAGAAGAGGGCGACCCAGTGGGTGAAGGCAGGACAGTGGGGAGGAGGCGCGGAGGGGAGAGGGGAGAGGTGGCGGGTGGTGCTGTTCTGTCTCCAAGGCCAGAAAGCAGGCAAGAGCTGGAGAGGTCCGAAGTACAAGGCGAGCTGCAGGCAGGCTTAGTCATCAGCTTGCAAGCTGCCCTGTGAACCGTGGCGCTCCTGGAAGACTCCCTTAGTGCCTTCGAGTCTCTGGAGTGTCTGCCGGTCTTATGCCTTAGATCAGGAGTCCCTGACCCTTAACCCCAACCCCAACCCCTCAAGGGAGAAAACTCTAGGGCAGGGATCTCCGTCCGCAGGCTGAAGCTCCCTAACAGCAGGACTGGAGGGTCTTCTCCCATCTAAGCGTCCCTGGGGTCGGGGACACTGGATAGTCCAGACCACAGAATGTCAGGCACGTGTATGCCAAGCAGTCTGCAGGGTACTTCACAGCAGTTGCCTCATGTGACCCTCATGACACCAGGAGGGGTAGTTTCCCCATCTGACATCAAAGGGAGGCTTCCAGAAGGGAAGTGATGGGCCCAGAATGCATCTGAAGACTGGTCCATCGCTCTGCGCTCTGCGAGCTTTACTGAGGGTCCCTATTTTTGGGACTGGGCATGCAGCAGTGAGAGACAGTCCCAGCCCTCAGGGGGCTTCTGGTATTTTAGAGGGGAAGGCAGAAAATCCAAGAAGCAAATAGAGAAGCTGAGCTAATGATGAAGAGCATACAAAGGTCATAGAGAGGGGCAAGTGTGTGTGTGTGGGGGGGCTGCTACTCAGGCTGGGAAGTCAAGGGAGGCTCCAGCCCAGCCCAGCGGACACCCCTGCCCAGCAGACACCCTAGAAGTAGGGAAGTGGGAGGGCCTCCCGCACAGAGGGAGCAGGGAGCACAGAAGCCCTGAGACCAGCTGGAGCTTCCTGCCCTGGGCCCGAGTGGCAAGCCGGCAAGGGGAGCTGGACCTGAGCACGGAGGGGTGGGCAGGGATCAGATAACTCCAGCCTCATGGGCTTTGGGGAAAGGGGATGGGAAGCTGCAAGAAGGAATAGAGGAGGCGGGAGTGGAAAGAGGGAGGCCAGGTAGGCTAGTCCACAGGCATCAGGCTCAGAGATGACAGGGCCTATGGTAGGGAGGATGGATTGGACCCAAGGTGTGAGGGACTAGAGAGATGGAGGATGTGGCCTGAACTGGGGAGGCCAGGGAGGGAGCAGAAAAAAAAGGGGGAAGCAGAATTTGACCCTAAAACCCAAGCATTTTACCACTGACAGAGACTTTGTCTTTTTCTTCCCTGTCCCTCATTGGCCAGGACAGTGGTGGGTACAGGGTAGGTATTCAATCAACTCATTGGTGTATTCAGTGAATATTTATTGAGCACCCACTATATGCCTGGCTCTGTCCTAGGCACCAGGGATATACATGGCATGGCAAAGTCCTTGGCCCCTTGGAGCTTACACTATAGAGGGAGAGGGGACGGGCGCATGTGTGCCTGCGTGCTTGTGCGTGCATGTGTGTGGGGGCTGGTTTTAGATGTGGTGGTCATGGTAAGCTTCCCTGAGCAGGTGATCTCTAAGCCCAGACCTCAAAAGAGTGGGGTGGGGGGGCGCCTGGGTGGCTCAGTCGGTTAAGCATCTGCCTTCGGCTCAGGTCATGATCCCAGGGTCTTGGTATCCAGCCCCAGGTCAGGGTCTCTGCTCAGTGGGAGTCTGCTTCTCCCTCTGCCTGCGGCTCTCCCTGCTTGTAATCTCTCTCTGTGTCAAATAAATAAACAAATACATAAATCTTTAAAAAAAAAAAAGAGTGAGGTGGGGAGCCTTACATGTGAGTATCTCGAGGAAGTACATTTCAGACAGAAAGCAACAAGTAACAAAGGCCCCGAGGTGGGGGAGTGCTTGTTGACCAATCATTTACTTGTTGATTCATTAATCAGTACCTGTGTCTCTGCCTTGGAAGTCTCTGAGAACAATGCCTGTGTCTTTTCCACCAAAAGAATGGTCAGAAGGGCAGAATGGGAACCAATTTCTTCCTTTCTTTATGCCATCCCTCTTTTCCCAGCATGGGCCAGGCCTAGAAACAGGGAAGTGGGATGGACCGGGATTGAAGTTGTCACATGGTCTGGAGGAAAGGCAGAGAAAGTCAAGGACTTGGGCCGGTTCTGTGCTGTCCCAGAGGCCATCACTCACCCCCATGCTATTTCTGCTTTTAATTCCTGGGGGTCCCACCCAGTCACCCTGCCCCTTGCCTCTGGCCCTGCCATGATCCCCATGGCATGGGGAACCCTTCGCCCCTCCAGATAGTCATCCTGGAGAGTTATTTGCCTCTCTCATCATCTCCAGGGATTAAGGGTACACCAAGGGGGTGCTGTGCGCCCACTCGGCTCCAAGCCCTGGGAACCAAGGAGGTACCTAAGAAACTCTGGGATTCTAGAATGCAAAGGACCAGCCCAGGTTACCAGCTCCCAGACTTGATGCCTGGTTCTCAGCACGAACTCCACCCAGACTCCTGGCTGTGCCTGGGCCTTCCTATGACAACAAAATGACCGTCACTTCCTCCTTATGATGTCCAAGCCATTTCTGCTTCTCCATCAGTCTTGCTGACGAGACATGTTCTAAATTCCACTGATTCAAGACTTTCTATTCTTACCAAGGAAGCATAACAGGCAATGGATCCCCAAACATGCCTGACCACACATGGAATCTTAGAAGGTGTGTGAAAGCCCACGGTGGGGACGGATCAGCCAACCTGACAGTTCTTCCTGATTTCGAGTCCAGGCACTCCGCTCTGGGTCTTGTGAAATTCTTCAGGCCCCAGAAACCCCAGGAAGGCCCTCCCACAGAGCATCCTGGGGCTCTGGAAAGGGAACCCCAACAGGGCTAGGTCCTCTTTTCCTGTGTGAGCCCCTCCTCTAGAGCCCTAGCTTCTGGGAGCCATAAGTGGGGGAGAAGGCAAGTGAGAGCCATGGAGGGAAGCCTCCAGCAGGGAGGGGCCAACCTGGCTGGGCCTGGCCAGCTGCCCTTCGCCTTAGCTCAGTGGTTCTCCAAGCAGGGCTCCCAGACCAGGAGCAGCAACGGTCCCCTGCTGGAAACACACACACACACAGTGGGGCCTTGCCCTCCACCTACTCCATCAGAAATTCAGGGCTGGGGCCCAGCAATAGCTGTTTTAAGAAGTCCCCCCAGGTGATTTTGGTGCAGCATGGTGGGAAGGGGTGAAAGTTAAGCCCAGGCCTGGCTTTCCACTGAACTTCAATATGCGAGGCTGAGTGAGGCCCTCCTGCGCCTACGCCCAAGGACTGGGTTAAAGGATTTTACAGTCTCTCAGCCAGTGATGGGAGTCAGATGAACATCTAACAGGGAGATGCAGACTACCTACTGTAACTCTCCCCCTTTCTTGCACGGCTCTTGGAAAAGAGAAAAGTGCCCTGGTTTTGTTGTCGTTGTTGTTTTTGTGTTTGGTTTTGTTTCATTCTTAGCATCTGGAAATTCTCTGGTCCAGGAGAAGTGTGGTTATTTGGAATGTCCTTGGGTAAAGTCACAGGGAAGCTGCCTGCCTGGCTAATTGAGCCAAATAATTTAATTGATCCCACTTAGTTACGGAGAAAGAGGATCTTGCTTTATTTTAAGCAGACGTCTCCCTCCTAATCCACACACGCTTCCCTACAGCTGAGGAGGGAAAGGAGGGTCTTAGCTGGAATTGTTGCCCTTGGACCCTCTCCCCACTCCCACTCCTTTTGGGTTGGGACTTTATGGGCTGCCTCCTCTAGAACTCAGGCCCCATCAAAAGTCAAGGAAGAGTTATCAAGAAAAAAAAAGTCAAGGAAGAACAATGACTTTTGTTTTGTCCTGTTTGCCTTTTCAGTGGTCCCTGAGGCCAGGAAGGGAGCCGGTTTGTACATCCCCCTTTGGGGGAGAGAAAACGATGCAAGGATTGCCCCAGGAAGTTCCTCTCCGTTTATACTTACTGAGGGCCTCGCAAGGCCCCGACCTTTCACAGGTATTATTTATTGACCCTGGCTCAGAGACGTTAAACAAGCAACCCAAGGCCACACAGCGGGTGAGGAAGACAGCAGAACCCGGGAGCGAGCGTGCCTCGTCTCTCCGGACCTTACTGCCTCCTCCGGACAAGCTGGGACTGGAACCGACTCCTCTGGCGCCGGCCTGGCCCTCCCTTGAGGAATAAGCCCCAGGAGAAGTCATCCCCCCAGGTTCGGCAGCAAGGAAGTTAACTCCCGGCGCCGAAGTCAGCCGGATCAGCCCTCCCGCGAGTGCCGGATCCTCCTCCCTCAGACTGTGGGGGACCCTTGCCGGCTCAGGCCTGGTCCGCGCCCCCCCTGTCCCGAGCCCTCCCTCCCCGCCCCTGCCCGGGGGCTCCTCCAGGCCGCCAGCGCTGACTCAGCGTAAACCGAGCCGCGAAGGGCGGCGGGGCCAGACGCGCCCGCCCCGGGGCTCCAGTGCTCCGCTTTGATTGCCCCGTCCCTCTCCCCCGCCCTCCAGCCGCCCTGCTCCGCCCCCGGGGAGAGGGCCCGGCCGGGAGCAGGCGCCCGCAGCCGAGCGGCCGGAGGGCTCGAGGAGGAGCGCGCGGCCGAGTCCGGGCGCAGCATGACTGCCATCGCCGTGCAGGTAACCCCAGGGACCCGGCGGGGCGCTGAGCCCGCTGCCTCCGAGCGGCCCGGGGCTCTGCCCCACCGGGGGCGGGAGGGGACTTTGCGCGGAGCACCAGATCCAGCCGCTGGGGAACGCGGGTGCCGGGAGTGCCCCGTCGTGCCCGCCCTCTGTTGCAAGCTTGCGGGGTTCGGAGGAAGGTGGGCCGGAAGCAACTTGGGGGCGCCCCCCCAGTGCTGCTCCTGCGCGCGGTCTCCTTGCGGCCCTGCAAGCACCCGTGCCTCCCAAGCTTCTTGGGTGCATTTTTCTGCTTCTCTTTGGGGGGTCACCAGTAACCGTGGTTAGGCTCACCAAAGGGGCGCCTCCTTTTTAAAAAGGAGAGGCGCGTCTGGGGTGGAGGGATGGACACAGTCCACTTGCAAAGTGAGGCATGTCTTATGTAACGGGAGGATGCGTCTCCGGGGAAAGCCAGAACTTTCTTGGGCAGGGGCTAGAAAGACCATCTCCCAGACGCGTCTCGGGTGCTGGGGCGGGGACGCACTCGCTGGGGCGCGCGGATACTTATTAGAGAAGGCTGTAGCGAGGGGTTGGGGGGGACCCACATCCCCAAAGGTTTGATTTCTCAGACTGGAGAAAGATGTTTTTGTTGGCTGAGAACCTACCCCGTTCCTGCCCCCTCCCTCCGGGCGCGCTGCTGTCCGAAGGCAACTGGGTGGCGGGACCGCTAGCTACCCTGCGAGCGAGCTTCTCCACGGAGGCATCTCAATAGCTCGCCTCGTCCCGACTGGCCCGACCGTCCTAACGATTACAGAGGCTCGTTGACTTTGCATGCAACTGCCCAAACCCCCGCACCCCAACACTGACTCTGGTAGATGCTGTTCCGCCCACTTGATAGACAAAATAACTGAGGCTCAGAGGTGAAGTAGCCAGCCCACGGCAGCCGGCTAAGCGACATAATCGAGATGCAAAGCAGGACTTCTTGGCTCCGAATCCTACTTGCCCTTTCTACTTTTTACTAACAGAAGAAACCCTACCCGCCGGGCACCCCCCAAGCCCCATCTAGCCAGGACACAGCCGCTTGGGGGAGGAGGGGCGGGTTGCAGCGAGTACCTCCTCTTTGTTCTAGATCAGAACCTTGAGTCTTGAGGAGGGAGCGTCCGGGACAGGCCCTGGGAAGAGGGGGACCCACCGTGAGAAGGGTGGGACAGGGTGAGGTTTTCCCCTCCGGAAGCCCCGCGGTCCAGCTGCGGAGAGAGACTTGCAAACAAGGATTTAGAAGACATGTGGGGAAGTGAGTGCTAAATTAAGAGGTGCAAAATCGGCAGGCTGGATTCACGGGACGGGGGCGTTGTGTGCTGGCCCGGAGGGGGGCGGGGGGTGCAGAAGACTGGTAGCAGGTGAGGGACCTCGTTAGCGTCGGGAGAGGCGGGGGAGGGCCGTGGGGCGCGCGTGGGCGAGAGGAGCTCAAGCCCCAGGCTCTGCCGCGAGGGTAACGCGCGGCACAGGCTGCCCTGCGGGATGGGCGCCGTCCCTGTCCGACAATCGTCGCTGCTGTTCAGGAGCCCCTTAAAGCCGTGCCAGGGGCTGTTCTAAGATCTTGTGTTAACTCATTCCAGCCCCACCCACAATCACCAGGAGGAAGATGCTGTATCTTCCTTCCTAGGCAAGAAAACCCAGAGAAGAGGGATGCATGCATGCCAGAGGACAGACAGCAAAAAGCAGGCTGGCTGGGGTCGTGCAGGCCAACTCTTTAGGAAGCTGGCCAAGAAATTTCTGGTTATTAATGATGGGGGCCAGGGCGCCTGGGTGGCTCAGTCGTTAAGCGTCTGCCTTCGGCTCAGGTCATGATCCCAGAGTCCTGGGATCGAGTCCTGCATCGGGCTCCCTGCTCGGCAAGAAGCCTGCTTCTCCCTCTCCCATTCCCCCTGCTTGTGTTCCTGCTCTCGCTATCTCTCTCTCTGTCAAATAAATAAATAAAATCTTAAAAAAATAATAATAATAATGATGGGGGGCCTGACCTGGGCCTTCACAGAGTGGGCAGAGTCTGGAGGCATGCATGGGGGGGGGTAATGTTGGGGATATGAGGACTGAATAGTGAGCAGACCCTCTGGGGTTGAGGGGAGCCGGTGGTGTCCTGGGGTGTAGAGGAAAAGAAGACCTTGGCATTGGACTCAGTGGCCCAGGACTGTCGAGTGACCCTGTCTTGGAGATCATAGAAATCATTCAGGTTTAGAGATGGGAAAGAGAAACACATTTTTTCCGCGGAGGAAGAGATTAAAGTGCCTTGGCCAAGGTCCCACAGCTGGAGGCGGGCAGGGCAGGGGCGGGCGGGCAGGGCAGGCTAGACAGCCTTCATTCCTTCTTGTCCATTGGCCCTCTGCTGACCACACTGCGGCGAGCTGCCCTCCAGAAGGTTTCAGACCCTGGGTCCCTGGAAGTCAGCAAAGCTGCAGGCAGCTTGAGTGTGGGGCAGGGTGGTTAGGAATGAAGACTCCAATATGCGTTCATCTTGTTGCTCATATTGTCAGTAGCCCCCAAGCACCGTTGTGGACGTGACCTCATTTAATCCTTGGGAGTTTTCTTGGTGATCAGAGAGTTTCCATGAAGCCCTGCGTTGAGGTGGGAGGGGAAAGAAATGAACTGATGTGAGCTGTCTTCTCTTTGATCCCAGTGTGGTGTCTGAAGGGCTGGAGACTAAAGTCCAGTCTGTGCCCAAGGCAGGTGGGGCTGAGCGGGGGACAGGATGTACCTGTTCCCTAGGTCCTGGGTCCTGGGTTTCGTGCCTTGACTGGGGCCTTGCATCTGGGGCTCTCCCATTCTAGGACCTTACCAACCAGCTTCTGGGGGCCTCGTAACCTGGCCAGGTAACTTCATGGCACCTGCTGTCCTGCAGGGGTCGCCAGCTCCATTTTGTAGATGAGAAACCCAGGGCCAAAGAGATTCAGAAGCCACCCAAGGACAAACACCTTTAATGGTTTGTAGAAGCAGAGGTTTCAAGATTTCCTTAGTCTGTTTCTTAGCAGGAAAGCCTTTTTTTGGTTTGTTTTTTTTGTTTTTTTTTTTCTCTGATGGAATCCAGGACAGACTCCTAGGCCACCAGTGTCTCTAGCAGGTAAGAAGGACCTGTTGTGGTTGAAGTGGGGAAGCGTCCCCTACCGCCCCCCCCCCCCCCCCCCGCTTCAGCACCTGGAAGCCGCTTAGGAAGCAGGGGGTCACAGTTTGAGAAACCACAGCCAACTCCACTGGGGTGTTCTTTATAACGCCCCAGGCTACCTTTGAGGATGTGAGTTGGGGCCCTGACCCTGCCTTGGGCATCCCTCTGCACTCTACTCCTTTTCCTCACCAGTCATACTGAGCCCCTAACACAAAGGTCCCAAACTTGGAAGGCCCCCGTCAGTATGTATTGGCTAGATGCATCCCATGCCCTGCACATTATACAATTGTCCAGGCAGCCGTAACAGGCTTTACTGTGATTTAGGTGAGTGACCTTGGGGAAGTCATCTGACCTCTGCGTGACATAGTTTCCCTCTTTACACACCCCTGCTGGAGCTCCCTACTCTTATGAACCTCACAGGTTTGAGTAAAATAGGGCCCTGCTTAGGCAGAAGTGCTGAAAGCAAACTGGGTCCTTACTCACATAGCCCTCGGGCTGAAATTTATCAGTTGCTCCTGCTCAGGTGGGCAGGTTAGCAGCCAGCCTGATGTTCCTGCTGGGGCTCCGACCACAGGAGTCTCCCAGGAGCATGGCTTTGCTTTCTGTCCCTAACTGAGAGGTGTTCCCACCGACTGGCCTCTGGAAGCCTCCATTTGCACATGGTACAGGGTGCACCCCGTAGTCCTTGTTCGGTTTCCCCCGCGGTGACAGATGCGCATGAGTTGCCTGCTTTGCTTGCCTCCCAGACTGGGGTGTGACCTGGGCTGCTTCCATACACACTGTAAAGGGGGTAATTTATGACTGGGTAGGAGACTTATTGAGAGGGAGCTTCGGGAAGCAGTGACAGTGGTGACAATGACCATTCATCCCGCGGCTCTGCGCAAGCCGTCACTGAATGCCCAGCTCAAGCTCTGCACCAGGCACCAGGGATGCAGCAGTGCCTGATTGGGAGGCCCTGCCCTCCTGGAGAGCACAGTGTCTGCATGCGATAGGCAATATATAAGTACAAGTCGGAAGGGAATGGATAACTGGTGGTCAGAACAGTGAAGAAAACAGGCCGCCTGACTGGAGGAGGCCTGGTTTGGATGGGGTGGGGGAGGCAGGAAAGATCTCTGAGGAAGGGACATTTCCACGGAGACATGAAGAATGGAGAAAAGGAGGTAGCCTGGAGAAGAACCTTTTAGGCGGAGGGGCCGGTAGGTCTGAGGAAGAAAGTTCTAGGCTTGTCCTTGGGTCTGGAAAGAGGGCTGCTGTGTCTGAGCAAGGGGGCCAGGAAGAGTGTGTTGGGGGGTGAAGTGGGAGAGGGAGGCAGGGCAGAGGGTGCAGGGCTTGGCAGTGGTAAGGAGTTTGACTCTTTGAAGTGTTTTTCTTTTTTTGCTTTCTGGTTGGGGATGGAACCCATGCCTGGGTGGTGTCCTGGCCCAGTTTGCCAGAAGAGACGGGTGGGTGCACCCTTCAGGGCTGAAACTAGAGGCTGAAGGAGAGCCTCAGGGGCCTCTCCACGCCCAAAAGCTGCTAGACAGACACATTGATTGGCGAACTCTGGGTGGGGTTCAGGTTCAGGCTGAGCAAGACTGAAGGGCAAAGTGCAAACATCATTTTCAGTACAGAGGAAAACAAGGTAATAACATGTGGAGTCTGGGACACGCAGAACCAGCTGGGTGGAGATTAGGGTAAAACTGAAGTGTACTGGGAAGTTCTGGGAGAAGGGGAATGTAGCCTTGTATTAGCATGCTAACTGAAAGAAAAAAAAAAAAGAATACTAATAATCCGGTGCCCGGATTCTTGCTTTGTGTATAAAGAAACCCAGGGGGTACTGCAAGTTCAAGGTCACACTAGCCTGGCCTGACAAGTTTTCTGAATTCAGAACTGACGAGGATCTGCCAACCTGCTGGTCAAAAGAATTTGGATTTCTTATTCGTGAAGATCATTAAAGAAAGAAGGGTCAGGGAACTTTTCATGCCTGGTGAATAGTTGGATAGTCGGTGCTTCTAGGTCTTGAGTAGAGGTCAGGGAGCAGGTGGAATGGGGGAAAGGCTCCCCAAGGGAGTGGGTCTGTGCTGAAAGGTAAGGAGGAGTTGGGAAGGAAGCTCCTTGCAAAGGTGGGCATTCTGGGCCTCGAAGGAGACTGCAGCAGAAAAAAATAAGGCTTTGGGAAGCCGGGGGCATGGACAAGGATTTCCCCTAAAAAGGTTGGAGGGGTGGAGGAGGGCCCTGCCTGACATGCCCTCCGTGGTGTCTTCCAGGCCCAGAGGCTGCTGGCCCAGAGGAGGCCCCAGCGGCCCTTCTTGGAATCCTTCATCCGGGCCCTCATCATTGTGTGTGCTGCCTTGGCCTTGGTCCTCTCCTCCGTCTCCGTCTGCGATGGCCACTGGCTGCTGGCTGAGGACCGCCTCTTCGGGCTCTGGCACTTCTGCACTTCGTCCAACCAGACGGGGACACACTGTCTCAGAGACCTGAGTTGGGCCCACGTGCCCGGGCTGGCCGTGGGCATGGTCCTGGCCCGCAGCGTGGGCGCCTTGGCCGTGGTGGCCGCCATTTTGGGCCTAGAGCTCCTCATGGTGTCCCAGGTGTGTGAGGACCTCCACTCACGGCGCAAGTGGGCCATGGGTTCTGTCGTCCTCCTCGTCTCCTTCGTCCTCTCCTCCGGGGGGCTCCTGAGTTTTGTGATCC
This sequence comes from Mirounga angustirostris, assembly GCF_029215605.1. Lineage (NCBI taxonomy): Eukaryota > Metazoa > Chordata > Mammalia > Carnivora > Phocidae > Mirounga > Mirounga angustirostris. Next base: position 94,898,385 of record NW_026991711.1, on the reverse strand, counting down.
TCCTCTGGAACCACGTCACGCTCACTGGCTTCACCCTGATGTTCTGGTGCGAGTTCACGGCCTCCTTCCTCTTCTTTCTGAATGCCATCAGTGGCCTTCACATCAACAGCATCACCCATCCCTGGGGCCAACCGAGGAAATTTTAGGCCTCCCTCCCAAATCCGAGGACATCAGGTTCTACGAGAAAGTGTGGTCAAGATGGGACGTTTCCAACCCGTGACCTCTGCTGGGGCGGGGAAGGGTGGGGCAATGACCTTGAAACTGCTGCCTCTCAGCCAATAACCTTTGGGTGGTCGGCCAGATTCAGCCCAGCAGCCTTTGCAGCTGGCCTGCGGGGCCAGAGGCCAGGAGGGTGCTTCAGTGCCAGCAGCTTTACCCAGTTATTAGGATGTTGATTTTAGGAGAAGTAACACGTTTTAAAACCCTTTTCTTGAATCCTCCTTTTAAAATCCTTTCTTGAATCCTTCCAGGATGGGAGTAGATTTGGAAGCAGCGTGGGTAACGGCGCCTGGGCTGGCCACACAGCTAAGTGCAGCTCCCAGTTGTTTTATTGACTCTGTGCCAGGATCGGGGCTGTGGGGCCCCTGGGGTCTCCTGGGATTAGGCCCGGAGTGGATCGTTCCTCCAGCAAAGCATATCCAGTCAGTGCCTCGGACTGTTCTTCCACCAGCTCAAAGGGCCTTATGGGCACATTTCCCTGCTATAGCTTCAGTCATGCTAGGGAGGCAGAATTCAGGATTCCCTCGATCTCTTCCACATGCTAGGTTTTCAAACCATTTGACTCGATTTGAACCCTGCCCTTTGCTGTGTGTGTGTGTTGGGTGGGGGGGGGCGGTGCATAATCCTTGAATAACTGCAACTTCCTGCAGCCGGCTGTCCTGTCTGGGGATCCTGCCTGAACCCTTCCAGCAAGCTTCTCAGGACAGCCCTCCAGCCCAATACACGGTCCTCCCGAGGCGAGCGTGTGTGCGCGTCCGGCTTTGATAAGGGTCAAGACGGCCTCGGGTACCATTTTTGATTCTAGAGCACATTTCCAAAGAGTTCATGTCTGGACCTGTGGAACTCCAGGGGGGTCAAGGGGACTTGCTGGGCCTTGAGTAATGATTAACAGCCATCCTGGGGATGAGTGCAGGTGAAGGGGACCAGGAACCAGTGGAGATTTCCATCCTTGCCAGCAGATGTGCATTTCTGGGGAACCAGTTGCCCCCTTCCCAGTGTCTTTTCTGCCCCAGAGCTGGGGGATTTGCCCTCAAGCCATTTCATTCCACCGGCTCCACTCTAGCTACTACTGGTATGGGTTTTTGGTCTCTGCCCCGCCCTGGTCACTGCAGGCTCCACTTTCTGGGCTGGGCTGGGTGCTTCTCTCTCTCTCTCGTGGGTTTTTAAAAAACTTGGACTCCAAAATGTATATGGAGTCCATGGAGATCACTGAAGAAAGGTGTCATGGGCCAACCCATTTTTCAGAGAACAGAGCTCATCAACCAGACGGGCTGGGTTCTCAGCCCTGGGAAATAGGCACCTGACCTTTCATTCCAGGAGCCGTTCATCTGGCACAAAGGGGTGTGACCTTGTCTCTGCAGTGGGGAGGTGCGGAGGTGGGAAGCCAGGGCCCAGAGGGGGGCAGCACTTGTCCAGGGTCACCCACCAGCAAGATGTCTTCCCCTCTATGTTGTGCCTTCTGTCCAGAATGCTTCCCCCCCCACCCCGCCCGAAAACACTGGTAGGCTTTGTTTTATAAAAGGGTTCAAATGTTCAGTTCACTTTAATCCTCACATGGCTGGTGATGAGGGAGTGCTTACAGTCAAGGGAACTGAGATCCAGAGAATAAAGGGGAGACAGATCCCCATAAAACAGGGAGACAGGTCCCTGTCCGGTGCCCAGGAGTGAAGAAACAGACGCAGCCTTAGAGCATGGGGATTTGAAACCAAAAGCCCTGGACTGAACTCATGCCCTTTCTTGCAGAGTATCTTGGGCAAGTCGCGGGACCTTGGAGAACCTGTTTCTCTTTTCTGTCCCCTGGAATCTATGCCCCATTCCCAGCTGTTGTGCCCCCAGGGCTGTGGATAACTGCAAACAGGAGGAACAGAGGGGTGCCTTGTGCCACGCTAGGGTTACTGAGGAAGCTGGGGGTCTTGGGACTCTCTTGGCCTCGCTGACTTGATCAGATGAATTCAGTCGTCTTGAAGTGTAGGGTCAGAGCAGCTGGGCAGGTGAGTTGTAGTGAGGCGTAGGGAGGGTGCACCCAGGGCCAAGGGTCTCCATCTCTCCTGTTTCATGGGCTTCAACCTTAACCCTGGAAACTCCAGGAAGGGGTAGGGAAGTGAGCGGGAGCATCCTCCTCCACCTTGTGTCTCGAGGGCCAAAACGAGTGGGCAGTTACAGACCAAACCCATCCCAGCTACCATTTATTTCCCTGTCCTCTTCTGGAGCCTCTGACCCAGGCCCTCTTCCTGCCCCATGGTCCCCCCATTATTTTCAGTTCCGAGGAACCTCTCACCAGAGCCCCCTCCCCATCCCAAGGCTCAGAGGAGGGAGGGTTGTTGGTCACAGGAGGAAGCAGATGATGTCTGCTGAGAAGACTGGTCCGGGACTGTCCCGCAGCAGTGTCTGGCCTTCTCATGACCCGTCTCGGTGTCTGTCCCGTGGATGGCCCTGCTCCAGACTCTCAGATGACACCGGCCCTGCAGGTGGCCCCACTCTGCTCCGAGGTGCTGGCCTTGGTGCTGTGGGCCAGACCGCTGGTGCCGTTGCTGAAGGAGGAGCTGAGGGCCACAGGGCGCAGTAGGGACTCACGGAGGTGCCACTGCCGCCACTTCTTCTGAACCTCCAGCTGCACCTGGCCCGGAGACCAGCCGTCAGCCGGGCAGATGGGCACCTGGTGCCCACAGGCCCGTTCACTCGCCCGGGACCGCGGCACGCGCCCTGCCTCTGCCGCCCAGGGGTCCTGCCTCCCCTTCTCCCGCAGGCCGCTCAGATGGGCCGTTTCCAGCCCCGATGTCCAGTAGGGATCGAGGGCCCCCTCTCGCCTGGACGCCTTCACCTGCCACCTTACTGCTTGTGTCCCAAAGGGGCCTGGGCTTCTTTCACGAATTCCAGAACTCCAACGTCCAGATCATCACCCGGGACAATGGGACCCATTCCCATAAAGCCACCCTAGCTCAGACCTTATCTGGGGACCCTGGAGTTGCTCTTTGGAAATCTTCACAGTTCCCAGCTGTAGCAGCCCAAAACCTTTGAAGCCAGGCTTCAGGCTTGGAGTTTGGAAAACAGAGGTTCTTCCCATTCAAGTGTGGGGGACCAGATAAATGGTCACCAGTTACAGAAAGGCCTTACTTATGTGAACACTATTCAACTAATGTGGGCTGCATGGCTTGTGTGGGTCCCCACCCAAATGCTCTGGGGAGGAGCAGAGACCTCGAGGTAAGTGTGCAGCCCTCCTGGGGAGTCAGCACTCATGTGGGGGTCAGTGAGCAATTGAGTGTCAGAGATTTCATCATCGAGTCACTCATTGAGCAGAGGGGAAGACTGAGGCCCAGAGAAGGGCAGTGAGCAGGATCACCCATCAGGCAAGCAGCAGTCAGGAGCCTGGGTTTTTGTTGGGGTGCTTGCCCTTTCCTCTAGTTCCTGGACTCGCCCAAGGCTAAGAATCATCTGGAATGCTTGTTAAACATTTTCAGGCTCCAACCCAGACGTACAGATTCCTCCTTTTGCTGAATTAGAAATGGGGGGTGAGCAGGGCCCAGCAATTGTTTTAACTAGGCCTCCTGGTTCTTCAGTGCTCCTAGGAAGTGAGCTCAGGGGACCCAGGCCTCCCCCAGCCACACCATCCATGTCTCCCCACCACCCTTTCCAGGGAGCTGCTGAGCAGGAATCCAGTGGCTAGGGAGCTCCTCCATCGGGGCAGCCGAGGACACTCACCTCCCCATTGAGGAAGCAGTAGAGGACCGCCACCACCAGGCCCTGCAGGGGGGCAGAGCAGTAGGGGGTCAATGCAGGTGCTCCGGCACCCGGCCTCCTTCCTCCAACCTCCTCCCCATGTCCTTAAATTGCCAGCCCCAGGCTCACTTCTCCCCAGGAAGTGCTCCAGAGCCTTCCCACACCTCTCACCCCCGGGGGCATGGGGTGGGTGGGTGGGGGACTGGGACTACCTCTTCTGGGGTCCCCACAGTGTCTCTGTCTGTGCCGGCATCATCCAGCACAGACTCAGCTCCTTGGGGCAGGACTAGGGTCCGGCGTGGGGCGTTGCACACATGGGATTTCAGAGTAGAAGCTGCTAACTTGGGCCAGTGGGGACGGGGCAAGTCACCTGAATTAGTAAGGTGGGCCATCTGGGAGAAGCAGGGAGTGGCGGCCCCTGATGTGCACCTGTCCCTCAGGTAGGGGGTGGGGCCAGCCCATGGGAGACCCTGTGCCCTGTGTGGGTGGGCTCATTTTCAAGATCAGCTGGAAATGGAGATGTTCCAACACAGGCAACCATTCAAACTGAAACACGAATGTGCGAGCGTGAGGTCGGGACAAAGCCCGAGTGTAGGTCCTGGCCAGCAAGTAGTGGGTGTGACTTCCTGCTTATATCACCTTGGCTAGGGCCCCTGAGGCTATATACACGTTCCTTGGTGGGATGGGGGTTGGTACCTGTTAGGACCCTCCTTCCCTAGTATCTGGAGCACCTGTTTTCCCAGGAGTGCCTTCCCCTGCCCCCCAGTCCTGGCATGGAGCTTTACCAGGGCAGGGACTCTGGTCTCGAGATGCAGGATTTGAGGCCCAGAGGCCTGCTTGGGACCATAAGCTACGGGCAGGGTCTCTTCAGTGCTTAGGTCCTGCTCACCTCCTCAGGGAGCCGCCTTGGGCCAGCCTGCCTTTCCTTCTGCCCTGAGGCTTCCCAGGCTGGTGAGCACCCTCCCCCTCAGAGGCCTGGGTGTCCTAGCTCTGACCTCAGGGGGCCCTAAGGCCCCCTTCCGAGTCCCATCCAGGCCTGCCTTCACCTACTTAACTTGGGAAAGACCCCCAAGAATGATGAACCAGCCCTGCTGTGGTGAACTTAATACGTACAATTGCTCAGGGCTGCCGTCGTTGTAACAAGAGTTAGTGACAGACCTGGAAGAATTTGCTTTAGAATATCAGGCACCGAGGACCGCTACCCAGAATGGGCATCATTTGGAGGAGGTGAGCGGCTGGAACGGTTACTCAAGGCCGCAGTTTCCAAATTTTGTAGCACGTTAGAATCACCTGGGAGTAAACCCTCCATACCCCAAGGCCAAATGTCTGAGGATGATGGAAGCTGCAGCAGCTTTGAAAAATCCCTGGTGGTTCTAATGGTCATTCCCAGTTGGGAACCACTGTTGGAGGGTGTGAAAGGCTTAGAGATGAAACGGAACAGGATGCGGCATGCCACCTGGCCTGCTTACTTGTGGGGTGCTTGGTCCCAGATGCTTCATTTAATCCTTGCCAAAGCCCTAGCGGGGAGGAGCCCTGTCTCCCTCGGGCAGGAACTGAGTCACAGGGGGTTTCAACAACTGGCGCTGTGTGCGATTGGCCCAGAGCCGGTGGTCAGGCTGCTGGCTGCGGGGGCTGCCCATCTCACTGGGCCCAGCGGGTCCTACCCCTGGGCCTCCAAGATCCTGGGACACAGCTGCGCAGGTCAGGTGAGGGAGCCCCGAGGGAGGGAAAGTTAGTCGTGCCCCGAATATCGATAGGGCAGGCCTCCCACAGCCAGCAAGCTTAAGAAATTCCACAGTTTTTATACAATCATTAAAAATGAAGTCTTGGAAGACAGAGAATTAGAATAAGCAAGTTAGAAAACCGCACACAGCATGACCTCAGCTATATGGGCTGTGTGTACATGTGTGTCTTCCTGGATAGAAAAGAGACTTAAAAAGAAAAAAAGAGGGAGAGAGAGACTTAGAAGTAAACCCATCATCATTTTAACAGGTAATTTCTGGGGTCATGAGATTATGGATGATTTTTTTTTCTTTTTTAACTATTCCTTATTATCCAGATTTTCTACAATAAGTGTTATTTCTATAATCAGAAAAAGCAAATCAACTTTTGTTTCTAGAAGTCTATGACTGAAAAATGTATTGTGGTTCTGTGTGTCTTTAAGCCCCTGTCTTCTAGAGATGCGTACTAGAATATTTACATTTGAGTAAAACCATCCCTTTAATGTGCTTAAAATGATGGGGGATGGGGTGAAGGGAGAGGATGGGGACAGAGATGGAACCAGCCAGGACTTGAGTGGGCAGTGGTCACATAGGGGGTTCACTATCTACTATTCTCTTTACTTTAATATATGGGAGACATTTTCTATAATACAGAATTTTTAAAAATATGTACATTATATAGAATATACGTGTATAATATACAATAAAATGATATATGTTTGTATGTGAACAAAGGTTTAAATGCCTCAAAGACTTGTGTAAACATTTCTATGGGAACATTAGGAAAGCGCTTTTGGTTTTCTCTTGACAAGCCATTTCCTTAGAAGCCGAATGGCCTTCACTGGCAAGCCTCGGCCCCAACCACAAGCCCCAACTCCAGGGGACAGGAAGTTCCCTTTCTATGCAAGGAGGCAGACCTGGGTCTCCGTGCTCGAAGTGAGGTCACTACCCATTTCTGGAAGCCAGTTCAAGGTCTTCCGCCCTTGTGGACCTGGAATCCCCACCCCTGCTAAATGGGCCATTGTGTGAGCCCAGCTCATGTTCCAAGAGCAGGTGGGCATGAAAGCTCCCTGGTCCAGAAACAAAGAACACGGATTATGCAAGAGGCTGCGTTCTCTGGAGGCCTGGGCGCTGGCAGGGAGCCCTGGGCAGAGGAGAGGCCCAGTGAGGAGAGGGAACAGCCCTGGGGTAGGGTCTGAAGGCAGGGTTAGGACAAGACCGGATTCTGCTCAAGAATGTGTTCCCAGTGTTCCTGGAAGCTGAAAGTGACAGGAGGATGACCCTGATCCCCACCTCCCCCCCATCCCCGAACCGAACTCAGGGATTGGGGGAGACTCTGAGCCCCATCCTGAGACCAAAGTCTCCCCCATGAGGAGGACTTTGCAGAATAATCAGTGTTGTTGAGGACAGTCTGGCTTCTTGAGGAAAATCCCCTGGGAGAAATTTCTCTCAGGCCCAAAGCCTATAATGTCTAGGCTTTTCCCGAGAATTAGCTTGTCCCCATCTATAGATGTTATAAATCTTGGAACAGATTGTGTTTCTGTCTTTGCTTTGGCTACTGTGAAGCTCCAAACCAAATGTCTGACCCATCTCTCCTACCTTCATAGCACTCTATTGAATTTGCTTCTCTGTATGAACTCAATTTTGACTTTTATTTTTTCACTGATCCTTCATCTACTTTTTTGGGGGGGGTCCTCTGTATGGTCTTCCTGAAAGCTACATCATATTATTTTTGGAAGGAGACAGCTATGAGAGTGTAAACAAAAGTCCTGTCCAAACATGTTTACTATTTGTTTTTGTTGTTGTTGTTTAAGCCTCACAAGATCTCACTGAATTAGGAGGTAGGTGATTTCTCCCCTCACTCTCCTTTTTTTTAAAGTTGGTTTTTATTTTTGATACATTGTGTGTGCACATAGTTTCAGAGAGTCCAGTGATTCTCCTCACAAAACAACAGCAGCCTCCGAACACCCCTGCCCCCATTTCCTGTGCCTCAGAGGCAACTCCTTGGAATTCTCTTTGCTGCTTCTGAATAATATGCTGATGCTGCTCCTTCTGGATTTTTCAGTTTGGGGCACTTTCATGGACTTCCCAGAATGAAGAGGAGGACTTTATTCTCTTTCAGACACTCCCCCTCGCCCATTCCCACAATGCTCATCTTCCTGCCCCGCTTTTTGATGGCTCAGCCACAGCCCTCAGCTAACGTCATTTTGACTATGTAGGTACCCTTTTGTCTTCCCTGGAGTCAGTCTCTCTCCTTAGTTTTCTCTCCCACCCCTATCTCACCGGTGGGGGGACTTGGGTCCCACTCGGGGTCCCACAGCACAGTGAGGTCCTGCCTACCTCCTCTTGGGTGTGTGCCTGATGAGGCATTCCGCACCGCAGCGCCAGACCCTTCCGGGGAGACCTGGCTTGCGGTCTCTATGAACTCCCAAGGGTCGTAATCCCTGAAGCTTACCTGGAACGAGCCAAGGGCCAATTCAAAGAACCACTGGACCTCAATGGCGTCCTCTGGGGAGAAGGCGAAGATGATGTAGTGGACTCCAAAGAGGGGGATCAGCAGGAGGGTGGACTTGGCCAGGCGCCTGCAGACACAGACCCGCTGGTGTCCTGTCCCCTCCCCCCCAGCACAGCTCTGCAAGCCCCAACCTGCCAGATCGCAGAGGCCTGCAGCGGTGCCCCCAAATCTTTGTGGTTTTACTTTGTATTTTGGAGAATTTCCAGCTCCCACGTACCCATCACCCAGGGCCAGTCCTCTACACTTTCTGATCATGCACGCCATCAGGAAAAAAAAATGTGAACACATATCCACCCAAATAACTTTATTATTTATAAATTACCTGCATGTGTCATTGAACCTATTATTCACGAAACCAGCATTCTTATTTTTTTGATAATAAATATCTATAAGGAGAAGTTCTTTCATTTTCTTCCCAGATCCCAGATTAGGGTTGCTAAATTTAGCAAATAAAAATACAGGATGCCCAGTTCAATTTGAATTTCAGATAAACAAGGAATAATATTTTGGGGGAGTAAGTGCTAAAACACTATTCGTTGTTTATCCCAAATTCAGACTGAACTGGGCATCCTCTATTTTATCTGGCAACTTTATTCTGGATTCCCCAGCTCCACCCTACCGTGGCGCCCACTGCCCTAAAGATGTCCTGGAGAATCTGTCACCAAGCAATCCAGGTCACTGCCAGATTCTCAAAGCCCAGAACATCACAGAGAAGTCTTCTTTGGACACTGATTTGCCTTTAAAGATTCTGTTTTGAATTGTGTCTCCCCCACCCAAATTCACCCACTGAAGCCCTAACTGCAGGACCTCAGAAATACCTACCTGTATTTGCAGGTAGGGCCTGTAAAAAGGTGACTAAGGTAAAATGAGGTCATTAGGGTGGGACCTTAGTCCAATCACCTGGTGTCCTTATAAAAAGAGGAGGAGGCACCCAGGATTCCGGCACACAGGACAAAAGGCCAGGTAAGGGCACAGGGAGAAGGCACCCGTCTACAGTCTACAAGGCCAGGAGCAAGGTCTCAGAAGAAATCAAACCTGTGGGCGCCTGGATCTTGGGTTTCCAGCCTCCAGAACTCCGGGTAAATAAATTTCTCTTCCTTATACCATCCCACGTGTGGTGATTTTGTTATGGGGGCCCTATCAAGCTAATACAGCATCTCCCTTTAACATTTTAAAGGTTTTAAAGTATTTTTGGATCGCACATCTTGAAAGCTAGAGCCTTTCTCCCCTGAAAAATACACAGACCTATACACATTTCTCTGAATTTGGGTCCCTGAAGTCCATTGGCAGACTCCCTAACGCTGCCCCAAACACAGATCTCTGCTCCCTGGGATCCTGAGAGATTTCTTTATCTTCCCACTGCTGGACCTGCGTCTAAGGCTTCTTAGTGGACCCACTTCTCCCCACCCCCATTCCCAATTGCATCATAACCTCCTTGGAACCAGGGCCAGTTGGGTAAACCATAGGCACTCTAAATACCTGTCGACTGACTGAACGTGCCTGGGTCTTTGCCCTCCACTTACTTATAATGGCTCACTTCATTTCCTCTTGTTTCTTGGGTTCTAAGTTTTCTCATCAGGATTCTTAGAATGTTTATGAAAAGGATGAAGTTAATCTGTAAAACACAAGAGGGGGGTGTGGGCTGAAGGTGATTGCCACCTCTCCTGGCCTTGACCCCTTGGCCCTGAGGGCAGAGAAGACATTGCAGACCACACCCGGGATTGCAGGTCGCTGAGCCACCCCACCCGGCCTGCTGCCCCAGAGTCCCAGTGGAAGAGGCTGTCTGGAGGTGACGGCTGACACAGCACCCGCGCCTATCCCTGGCTGCAGGAGCTGGCATTCCCCGGCGACCTTGTTAAAAGGCAGGTCACCGGTGACCTGAGATGCTGCATTTTTTTTTCAAGATTTTATTTATTTATTTGCCAGAGAGAGAGAGAAAGCACAAGCAGGGGGAGCGGCAGGCAGAGGGAGAAGCAGGCTCCCCGCTGAGCAAGGACCCTGACGCGGGGCTCTATCCCAGGACCCCAGGATCACGACCTGAGCCAAAGGCAGACGCTTAACTAACTGAGCCACCCAGGCATCCCGAGAGTCTGCACTTCTATCAAGCTCCAGGTAATGCCAAATCCAGTCCTTGGCTACACTTTGAGTGGCAAGGCTTTCTTCTCGCAGAGGTTCTTTTTTTTTTTTTTTTAAGATTTTATTTATTTGACAGAGAGAGACACAGCGAGAGAGGGAACACAACACAAGCAGGGGGAGTGGGAGAGGGAGAAGCAGGCTTCCCACCGAGCAGGGAGCCCGATGTGGGGCTCGATCCCAGGACCCTGAGATCATGACCTGAGCCGAAGGCAGACGCTTAATGGCTGAGCCACCCAGGCGCCCCTCTCTCAGAGGTTCTTAAAGTTTTGGGTGTGGATTGGGGGCTCCCTCCCTCAGAAGTTCCAGGTCAGTAAATCTGGGGTGGGGCCCCCAAATTTGCATTTTTTTAACAAGATTGCAGGTGATGCTGAAGCTGCTGGTCTGGGGACCACACTTTGAGAACCACTGCTTCAAAGCCTTATAGAGTCACTTTGCAGTTTAATCACCAACTCCAGGAAGCCGCCCTTGATTACCTATCTTTCCTGATACATTGCAGTTAGGGATCATGTTACTGTGTAAGCACTTGAAATATTTGAAAGAGGCCAAACACATGCACCTGTCAAAGTTGTGTGTGTCTACTTACCTGTCAATTCAATAACTTCCTAAAGGACAGGAATGCAGTCTCATTATTTCGTTTGGTGTCCCCTCCCCCCAGCCCAGTGCCAGAATGTTATAAAGGTGCTCACGTGGCGCCCAGTACCTCTCCTCCTCTCTCACCCACCTACCAGCTCCAGAACCATTTAGAGAAGAAGGGATCAGTGGAATCGCCCAGCCGGGCACCCTCATTGTTCACACAACCAGCCTGGGGCGTGGGAATGCTGGCCAAAAGACAAGGATTAGTGCCTGTCCAGGACTTCTAGCCCACCTGCCTCTTTGAGAACTTTGCTTCTCAGCTTGTTGTTTATGCATCTTGCTCGGAGCTGGCGATGCATGGTGTAAATGAATAAAGGCTATTTTACTTTTATTTATTTTTTTAATCTTAGAGTTGCATTTAACTTCATAGGGAGCACTTGAAGGCAAAAATAAAAACAAAAACAAAAACAAAAAACCCCCAAAAACAAAAAATAAACTTTAAGCTCTCAAGAATGAGTCCTAAATAGTGGAATTCTAGGCCCCATGACCTACTGGTTAGGAGATGTTTTTAAGTTCTTATTTATTTATTTAAGTCATCTCTACCCCCAGTGTGGGGCTTGAACTCACAACCCCAAGATCAAGAGTCGCATGCTCTACAGACTGAGCCAGCCAGGGGCCCTGTTGGGAGATTTTGCATCAGGAGTGCTCACCAAACATCACTAGAGAGACCAGAGTCTGGTGAAATCCTCCAGGACCCCCGGGGTCCATCGTCCCTCAGCCGGGGCTCTCCTGGGCGGCACGGTCAGAGCCGCAGAATGACGGCAAGGAAACGGGCCTAACTAAAGGAAGAAAGACCCTCCTATGGGAATACTATGCAGCCAGAGCACATCGGTGGATCAAATAATTTCAAAGGCCACGGGAGGGACGCCTGGGTGGCTCAGTCAGTTAAGCGTCTGCCTTCGGCTCAGGTCATGATCCCAGGGTCCTGGGATCGAGTTCCGCATCAGGCTCCCTGCTCCGCAGGGAGCCTGCTTCTCCCTCTGCCTCTGTCTCTCTCTCTGTCTCTCATGAATAAATAAAAAAAATAAAATCTTTAAAAAAAAATATATATATATATATATAAAAAAGGTCACGGGAGAGCTCACATCTGCTGCTAAGTGAGAAAGCGAACTAGTATACAAAACTCTATTAAGCATTTTGAAAAAAAGTGTGTGTGCTCAAAGAAAAAGATAGGAAGGAAAAGCACATGTGTATTCACAGTGTGTGTCTCAGTGCTAAAAGTATGTGTGATTTTATTTCCTTTTGGAAAACACATTTTGTATCTTCCAACTTTTTTTGACATGAATTCTATTATTTTGGGGAAAAAAAAAAAGAAGAAGAAAAGAAAAAAGAAGGAGGTCCTGGAATGGCCGCCTCCTCCCAACTGCCCCCTGGAAGGTCCACGAGCCAGCCAGTGAAAGAGGTGGGTGGGGGCTGCTGCCCTGGGCTGGACCCCACCCCACCCCCCACCCCCTACCCCCCTGCAGCAGATCCACGAAGGGAGCTTCCTGCCAAAGGGTCCTGCGGCCGTGGTGTCCCTCGGAGCCCTGCACACAGCTGCGGGGCTGATTCCTTCCAGGAGACAACCCCGGTGGGTCCCCCGCCCGCTGTCCCCCTATTTCCTGTCTCTACCCACAGGCTCAGCTCCAGGCGTCCCAACCCTACTGCAGAGCAGAAGCACCTGAGAACTTAAACCCCCGCTGAGCGCTCAGGCCCCTTCCCAGAACGAAGAGAGCCCGAATCTCTGGCTATCCGGAGATAGTTGAAACAACTCCCAGGGGATTCTGAAGGGCAGCCCGGTTGAGACACTCTGAGCTCCCTGTCCATGAGAGTCGCTCCTGTATCTTCTCCCTGGGGGCCACCCCTTCAGGCCTGCCCCCCCCCAACAGCACCCCAAAGGCCCAAGACCAAGCCTCACTGAGCTTTCCCCAGCCCCATCCTATGATCCCAGCTCAGTGATTCTTCTCAGTTTAACAAGAGGAACGCCTAGAAAAAAGATCAGGACCCAGAGATCCGAAGGGGGCGCATTTTGGGCCAGCGCAGAGCCAGCCAGTGTAGGGCAAGGAGCTCTGCTCACTACATTTTAGTGGCCACTCACGAACCAAAGAGAGTTATGTAAACTTTTGCCCCTCATCCCACTCGCACCCCCCAGCCCCCATTCTCCCATCCCCCATCTAGACCCTCATGCTGCTGACCAGCCTCTGGAAGCTCTGTGGTTCATCCCTCCCCGCTCCTGAAGGGAACAAAGCTAGCGCTCTCTCTTGGCCTTCTGTCCAGGCCAGTCACTCTTTCCGTCTCTCCCACTGGAGCCCAGCTCGGCAAGACGGCCACTCACCAGGATGGAGAGGATCACGGGCCCCCGAATGACCCACCAGATGGACGCGTTGGCGTTGATGTCCCAGCACCTGTGGAAGGACAGCCAGGCATCGTTAGGAGTGGAGAGCTGAGGGGACCAGGAAAGACTAGTTCCCTCAAGTGCTCTTCTGAGCAAGGATCCATGCTGGTGGCCCCGAGCACTGCGGCTGGGTGCCCAGCCCTGTTAGAACTGACCCTCTCCGGCCGCCCGGGAGCACTTCGGAGGCCGCTGGAGCAGCCCCCCGGTCCGCGCACTCGCCCAGTGAGTGTCCGGGGCAGCGGACCTGTGTGGCACCTGACAGCCAGAAGATCCCAGAATCCCAAAGCGAGCGCAGTGACAAACTCAACTGCCAACAAGGGCCAGGCAGGTGACATCAGTGAGTGAAGTGGCTGGGTAACTGACATGTGGCCTCAGGACCCTGGGACATCAGGTGTGGGGGGGTACTTGGCAAGCTGGAGAGCATGCGTGGGGCCTAAGGCAGCCACATCGGCTCCGGCTGATTTTTGCCACAAGGGAAAATGAGAGATGTTGGTAGAATTTCCCATGTTCTCCAGAGAAGCTAAAAATCCAGATTTTACAAAAAATCGAATTCACCCAATTAAAGTAATTCTTTTGAAATGATTATTTGGGGCCAGAGGTGGACCGAAAGACACTGGCAAGCCTCATCCGACCAAATCCACATCCTGGGCTGGTTGCATCAGCATGTCCTGGTTGCATCGCATGTCCGTGAGAAACTGCCTCTGCTTTGTCAGGCCGCCTCACTTCCTCCTCGGCTTCTCTCCTCGTGCCTACTTCCCAGCAGGCTCCCCTGCGCTTACCTCCACCCTCAGCGCCTGGCAGCTTTAGAGAAAAGACTAGATCTCTCTGTCCCCATCAGGAGTCACTGGGAATGCCGCTCTCCTACACCCACCTCCCGGACTCTCACACAGCACCCCTCCCCACCCCAGGGGTAGGGAGGAGCAGAGGAGGGGATCCCAGGAGGAAGGAGAAGCTTGGTTGGCCCAGAGCTGCCTCACTGAGTGGCACCTGCCTGGACTTTCATGGCTCCTGCCCAGCACCTGCTTTCCACAGAGCTGATGGTGTGGGCAGGCCCAGGAGGGTGCGGACACGGTAGAGGCCACCACCCATCTGCAAGCTCACACCAGCCCAGCACTCCAGAGTACTCGCCTGTGGGCCCCCTGCCCCCCGCACCCCCCCCCCGCCGTTTAAAAAACAAGCTTCTTCTAGATAGCTCCAAAGAAGTGCCCATCCTGCTTGAAGAACTGGACAATATAAAATACACTCTTGTTACCTCTCTTCAGCTTACCCGACATCTTCCAGAAAGTGCCTGCTGATAGCCCACGAAGCAACAAAAATGGCCGGGGAACCTGAAGATTAAAAATAAAGGAGGGGGGCGCCTGGGTGGCTCAGTCGTTAAGCGTCTGCCTTCGGCTCAGGTCATGATCCCAGGGCCCTGGGATCAAGCCCCACGTCGGACTCCCTGCTCAGCAGAAAGCCTGCTCCTCCCTCTCCCACTCCCCCTGCTTGTGTTCCCTCTCTCGCTGTGTCTCTCTCTGTCAAATAAATAAATAAAATCTAAAAAAAAAAAAAAAAAAAAAAAAAAGGAGGGAGCGGGGAAAGGGGACTCAATTTTCAACACCCCTGTAAGGGAACAGGGCAGCTCACCCAGCCTGGGAGTGAGCAGGTGTCACAGAAACCCCCTTGTAAATCCTGTGCAAACAAATCCTTGTAGCTTCCTGCTTCTAGGGTACCAGGCATGCCCTGCAAACTGAGGCAGAATCAGAGGTTCTTGAACGCCAGGAGGGGCACAGAGTGTCCTGGGAGCCTGGGGCAGACTCGGGAGGCCCTCTGCAGGGAAGAGAAGGGAGAAGTGATGGTCTACAGCTGGGCTGTCCTGGGCAGCGGCCGCTCTCCCCACGTGGCTACGGCCTGCTTGCCATGTGGCTGGTCCCACAGCACATGTGCAGTAAGTGTAAGCCACCCGATTTTGAAGACTTAGTAGAATGTGAAATATGCTAATTTCTATATTAGTTATATGCTGACATGAAAATATTTTTATACCGGGTTAAATAAAATAGATTATTGAGGTTAATTTTACCTGCTTCTTTTTACTGTGTTTACTGTGGCTACTAGAAAATTTTAGGGTATATATGTGGCTCATTGTATTTCTAATGGACGTGCTCGTCCACACCGGAAAATGATAACAGCCCCGTCCCTGGGCTGCTCAGGTTTCAGACCTCCAGCAGCCAGGTTTACATCCAGGCAGGAGATGAAAGAATTTTTCTCTGGAGGAATCCAACAGCCCCAGACAAAGGGCCTATAGATGGCGATGCTGGGGACCCCTTCCAACACAGTGGCCACTTCCAGCCCAGTCTCCCTTGAGAGACATGCCCCGCCACCCCACACATGGGGTCTTCAGTCCGCTCTGAAGTGACTCATTCTTAAACATGAACAGTCAGTCAAGGTCACGGACATCTGAGGAAAGCTGATTACATAAAAGACAGGGACCAAAACAATCAGAGAGAAGGAACTCAAAGGAAACAGACCGTGCAGGCTGCAGGAGGAACTTAAACAAAACAACTCTAAGGAATATCATCAGAGAGATAAGAGGAAAGATTACATCTGCAAGACCCAAACAGGATGCCGAAAATAGGGAGCAGTCTGAGAACAAGGAAGAGGGCTTAGAAATTGAATATATGATAACCAAGATAAAAGACTCCATAGATGGGTTGGAAGATAAGGACCAGGAATCGCCCGGAAAGC
Organism: Mirounga angustirostris; assembly: GCF_029215605.1. Classification (NCBI taxonomy): domain Eukaryota; kingdom Metazoa; phylum Chordata; class Mammalia; order Carnivora; family Phocidae; genus Mirounga; species Mirounga angustirostris. Next base: position 94,882,346 of record NW_026991711.1, on the reverse strand, counting down.
AGAACACAAAGAGTGGAATGAAAAGTAGGAGGAAAGACACGAAAAAATCAGAGGTCAATTCCAGGATATGCGCCATCTGATTAAAAGTTTCAGAAAGAGAGGATAAAAACCCAAGGGAAAGAAATCAAATAGGTGATGTAAGAACATGGTCCAAGAAATGAAGGATGTGAATTTCCAGATGAAAGGACCACCGGATGTCAGCAAAAAGGATGAAATCACCTCGAGTTGGGGCACATCCCTAGGGCATTTCAAAACAGAGGGGACAGAGAGAAGACCCTGCAGCTTATGTAGAAAGAGATGAGTAAAAATGCCCAGGGAAGAAGAATAACATGGCAGGGGCGCCTGGGTGGCTCAGTCGGTTAAGCATCTGCACTCAGCTCAAGTCATGATCTCAGTGTCCTGGAATGAAGCCCCACATCAGGCCCCCTGCTCAGTGGGGAGTCTGCTTCTCCCTCTGCCTCTGCCCCTTGCCTTCTGCCCCTGCTTGTGCGAGTGTTCTCTCTCTCTCACTCAAATAAATAAATACAATCTTAAAAAAAAAAAAAAAAAGAATAACACGGCACATCCTGTAACATCAGATGCCCAAACAGAAAGCCTCCAAAATCCTAGGAGAAAACGATTTTTTCAACCTAAATTTTTGCCTAGGAAAACTATAAATTAGGTGTGAAAGTTGAAAAAGATTTTCAGATATGCAATGCAAAAACATGTACATTCCACGAACTCTTTGCTAGACAGGTGCCGGAGCACGTGCTCCAACACCACCAGGGAGCAACCACGGAGGAGATAAGAAATAAAGGAGGAGCACCGGGGTGGCTCAGTCGGTTAAGCGTCTGCCTTCAGCTCAGGTCATGATCCTGGAGTCTTGGGATCAATCCCCCAGTTGGGCTCCCCGCTCAGCAGGGAGTCTGCTCCTCTCTCTGCCATTCTCCCTGCTTGTGCTCTCTCTCTCAAATAAATAAATAAAATCTTAAAAAAAGAAAGAAAGAAAGAAAAAAAGGAATAGGATTTATAGAGGGAAATGAAGGAAATTCTCAGCATGAAGGGTAAGGGAATTGAGCAAGTCTAGAGAACAACCAGCCCAAATAGGGCAGGAAATCAGAAGGCTCTAGAAAGAACATTGTTGGCTCTATCAGGTTGAAAAGCATCCTCCCTAAATTCCTATCTACCCAGAACCTTAGAGTGTGACCTTATTTGGAAATAAGGTCTTAGCAGGTGTAATTAGTTAAGAAGAGGTCATACTTAGAAGGATGCCAGTCATATGGGGGACCTAATCCAATATGACTGGCATCCTTATGAGAAGACCATGAGAGACACAGAGCAGAAGAACACACAGCGGAAAGAAGGCCACGTCAACACGGAGGGAGAAATCACAAGGATGCAGCCACAAGCCAAAATCCGCTTGGACTGCCAGCAGCGACCAGAAGCTGGAAGAGAGAGAGGCATGGAGCAGTTCAGAAGGAATCAACCCTGCCAGAACCTTGATTTCGAACTTCTGGCCACCAGCACTGTGAGAGAATAAATTTCTATTGTTTTAAGCCACCGAGTTTGTGGCAATTTGTTTACGGCCACCCATAGGAAACGAATACAGCAGGAAGAAACCAACAAATAGGAACTAATAGATTTCCTGTTGGCATGGGATGATCAGGAAACAGCACTGGAGAGTTTTCCAGTGCTCTGGGTGAACTGGGGGGAATTAAGGACAGCAACATAAAACAAATAAGTCAATCAAAAGTGACTCCGTAAAAAACGAAAGGTTAACTATTGGAAGTAAAATCATTGTACACCACTCGGCTCAGCAGTAAACATTTACATAGATATAAGGATACATACATAGAATAGGACTTTTTTTTTTAAAGATTTTATTTATTCATTCGACAGAGAGAGAGTGAGCACAAGCAGGGAGAGTGGCAGGCAGAGGGAGAAGCAGACTCTGCTGAGCAGGGAGCCCGACGCGGGGCTCGATCCCAGGACCCTGAGATCATGACCTGAGCCGAAGGCAGACGCTTAACCGACTGAGCCACCCAGGCACCCCGCTATTTAATTATTTAAACCAAGTATGTGCATGACTTTAATAAAAATAATATATATATTTTTTAATTCCTTGGCTCAATTTTGGATGCTTTGGGCAAAGAACATGGGTTCTGAAGGGCCACCTGTTCGTTGTCTCCCATCTTTAACAGAGTTGGCAGAAAGTGGGAAAACCAATAATGGCTCAAGTTAGGGTTTCTTAGTGTGGTCCCCAGACTATCAGGATCAGAGTCACTTGGGGCCTTGTTAGATGTGAGGAGTCTCTGGCTACACCCAAGGCCAACTGGCTCAGAGGCACTGGGCGGGGGATCCAGCCAGCTGGGCTTGACACACCCTCCATGTGACTCTGATGCTGGCTCCAACTGGAGAGCCACCAACTCAGTGAGTGGGAGCTTGGTTCATCCCCACAAAAGCCAGAGGTGTCACCCTTTTCTGGGTGCAGACAGACACCCCAGCCACCTTGAAAAAGTAAAAGTGTTGGGTAAGTATTAAAAATCTTGGGGCGCCTGGGTGGCTCAGTCGTTAAGCGTCTGCCTTCGGCTCAGGTCATGATCTCAGGGTCCTGGGATCGAGCCCCGCGTCGGGCTCCCTGCTCAGCGGGAAGCCTGCTTCTCCCTCTCCCACTCCCCCTGCTTGTGCTCCCTCTCTCGCTGTGTCTCTCTCTGTCAAGTAAATAAATAAAATCTTCAAAAAAATTTAAAAAAAAATCTTAAAAGTGCCCACTCCTTTTGATCCAGTGATCCCAATTCTAGGATCCCATATTACACATGGAAATAAGCTTTGTCCATAAAAGTATTTATCACTGTGTTACTTATAATAGTGGAAAATTAGAAACAACCAAATGTCCATACAATAGGTATTTGGTTAAATAGGTACAGAGATGAGTTAAAAATGTTTATGGCAGAGGTGGAAGAATACAGAGCATGCCTGTGTGTCAATAGAAAGAAACAAGATTCAGAATTCTACATTTAGAATGACCACAACAGGGGCGCCTGGGTGGCTCAGTCGGTTAAGCATCTGCCTTCAGTTCAGGTTATGATCCCAGGGTCCCAGAATCAAGTCCTGCATCAGGCTCCCTGCTCAGCGGGGAGCCTGCCGCTCCCACTGCTTGTGCTCGTGTTCTCTCTCTCTCTCTTTCTCTGACAAATAAATAAATAAAATCTTAAAAAAAAAAAAGAAAAGAATGACCACAACAATGCAGAGAAAAACTCAGTAAGAAAAATAGTCTGGAAGAAAACCCCCCAAAATGTTCATTAGATGAGACCAGGGTAATTTTTTTCTACTTAATTTTATTTTTTGCAGTTATACAGTGAGCATGTACTCATTTAAGCAACCCATCTCTGGGGAAACAAGTTGCATACAAATTGAGGAGGGGTCCCTGCTTTTGCAAGAGAAAGGCTTCTCCCAGACGGAAAACTTTAGACCTTCCTAAGTCCCTTCAAGGTCTCCTTGGGGTGGTGCAGGCAGAGAGACCAGGAGGGGAGGAACCTCTGCCTTATGTGCTGTTCTATCTCAGGGCCTTGCATTATTTGAGAAAGAAAGGAAGGTTCTCATAATCTCACTTAAACCCTCCTAAAAATCCATGGGGCGCTGGGTGGCTCAGTTGGTTAGGCATCTGCCTTCGGTTCAGGTCATGATCTCAGAGTCCTGGGATCGAGTCGCATCAGGCTCCCTGCTCAGCAGGGAGTCTGCTTCTCCCTCTGCTTCTCCCCATCAGCTTGTGCTCTATCTCTTCTCTCAAATTAATACAAACCTTTAAAATAAAATAAAATAAAATAAACCCTCCTAAAAATCCGTGACGGAGATGTTGCAATGCAATTTTGTCTCCCTGCTTGATACGACCTCTTTGAATGATGGAACTGTTTTTGTTTCTGTAATCTCTAGAAGCCCCTTTGAGCACAAAGAAATGCTCGAAGAAGTTGAAAAAATTATGATCCTGATATTACAGATAATGAAACTGCCTATATTCACATGATGAGATCCTGGCAGATCTGGGAGTCAAGGTCAGTGAACGAGGTTCCAAATGGGGTCCTTTTTTGGGGTCAACTGCATAAGGCAGGTCCCTGGTTCCCCAGTACTCTGGGACTACTGTTTTCTGCAGAAATCCAAAGATCTGCAGAGTACCACAGCTCCCACTGGCTAAGGGTTATGTGCTAATCAGGCTGCCAAAGTCTACAGGAAGGCTCGGCAAGCTCTGGCAGCTCAGGTGACTTCCCTGATGTGAGGAGATGGGGCCCTTGCATGGAAGGATTTAGACAAGCAGAAAAGACAGGGCTTTCCTGGCAGGGGCACTTCTTAATTAAAGGCACTAAGAAGAAAGAAAATGAAATTAATGGCTGGTACACATGACTATCCCTGTAAGCATATGAGTCACTCAGAGGAACCTGGCTATCTTTCTAGAACCCAATGGGTAACTTACATATGTTTATCAAATGAACAACGGATGGATGGATGGATGGATAGACGGACAGACGGATGGATGGGTACATGGATGGATGGATGGATGGATGGATGGATGGATGGATGGATGTTTGTTAATGGCAGAATAAGAGTTAAGGGGCCTTTGGAAACAGGCAAGCCTTGGTTTGAATCCTGGGTCTGCCCTTGTTTACAGTGTGAGCTGAGCATATTACATCCCGTCTTTTAGCAGGCTTCTTTGAAGGGCCTCTGGAGGTTGTGGTGGCAATTAATTAATGCATGTAAACTGCCCTGCTCATAGTAAGTGCTCAAGAAATGGAGTTATCATCTTCATTGATCAGAAAAGAAAGGGGGAAGAGAAAGAATGCGGCCTGCAGTTGGCTACCTGACTGCCATTTCCCCTCCTTCCTGCAAATGAACCCTGAAATTCCTTTGGGAAGCCATGTGGTTTGAATAGCTTAAGCCAATCAGTGTATTCCATTCACTCAGGCCTCTGTGATTGGCTCAGGACGTGTCTGAGACAAGCTGGTCCAATCAGAGTGAACCTCAGAGTATTTGTTGGGAATGCTGGGCTTTTTTCTCTCATTAGGTACAACAAGGAAGCTGGTAGCCCAGAAGCTGTTGGCAGTTACACTGGGAGCACCAGCCTAGAGATCAAGCTGACGTTACAGAAGGCAAAGTCGAAAGGCACAAAGAAATGTTGTTGAGCTGCTGGATCCAGCCTCACCTGAGGCTGGTGATCCTTGGCCTTTTCAGATACATGAGCCAATGCTTTCTTTTATGTTTAAAGCTGATCTAAGCCAGATTTTCTGATACCTACAATCAAAAGTACACTAACTGATATAGAAAGGAAGCAAGAATGAAAATACATGAATGGAACGTCTAAGGAAGATGAAGCAACAAGCGTTGGTTGGTATCAAATGGTAAGAGACTTTGGGTGGCCAAAGCTGGGGCTACATTTTAACTGTGAATTCCTACTTGACATACAAGTAAACCAAAGCCAGGGGGTTAAACAATAAGTAACTTGCCTAAGATTCCACAAATTAGCTAACTTAACTGTGTGTGGAGCTGGAACTAGAAACCGAATCTTCTGGCTCAGTGCCTGTTTCCACATACCCCTGCCGTTCTGCCCATGGAGAAACATACCCCATCCGAGGGCAACAAATCCCCGGAGGCACTTCCTTTCAGAGAAGAAGGAGATGACGAGGAGCGTGTGAAGGTAGAGGCCTTCCACCAGCAGCCAGGCGTAGTTGGCCATGATGCAGTACTGGAAGAAAGCCATGACCAGCTTACAGCCCACCTGCAAGGAGAGAGGCAGGTGAGCCCCAGGGCTGGGCAACAGCGGGCTCCCCACTGGCGGCCACCCCTGAAGGACGTGACAGGGCGCAGGAGGGGTCAGGTCGCAGAGAGAGTCTCTAAGGGCTCCTGGCCATCCCCTGTGGCTGTCCACTCTCAGAAGGCCAGGCCCAGGAGTTCTCTAGAGGGTGGAAGTCCACATGCCAAGAGGCTCAGCCAAGAAGGCTAACGGGCCATCACAGAAGTAGGCAGTGCATTCGAACCCTGGAGCTGACCGCCAGCAGTAAAATCTGTGTCACATAGGGCCCAGCTCCCAAGTGCCTCCTTTGCAGATGAGCACCAGGCTGAGAGAAGGAAAGGGATTTCTGAGCCAAGGAGTAACAAAATCCTTTCCAAGCTCTTTCCCCGGAAACAGATGAAGAAGGGACGTACCAATTATGTTAGGAGGGCAACATTGATTATAGTGAAAATGGCCCCCAATTGGCACACTGCGTCTGTTCTGGAGACCTCTAACTACCAGATGGGGGGCCAGTGCTAGCCTTGCCTGACGCAGTGACTTGTTAGAGGCCTGTCTCTTGCGGGGATCGCCGGAAGCTGTGCCTGGGGACTTGTGGGGCCCAAGGCTTCCGTCCCAGCAAGGCAACCATTCCCATGCGGCAAGGGTCCCCTTTCCTTTCCCTGAGCTGTCCCCTGGGGAGAGGACAGCTTCTGGGATGGCCCGAGGGCTGCTACATGGGCTACGTGGAGGTCACATCCACGGAGGAGGAGAGGCCGGTGTTGCCCTCCGGCCTCCTGCAGACTTGGATTCCGGGGGGCGCCCGTGGTTGGCCCAGGAGTCTGATGTTTGGTGGAACCCAAGAAGGTTCCCTGCGGGACACTGCTGGACTTCTCCACTGCTGGTCAGTGAGGTGGGGGGCCTGAATTTAAGTCTTCTGACTCTCACTCTGGTACTCTTACTTCATCCTGACAATATCCTGAAGGGGGATTCAGCTGGAGTCAGAAAACACACACACACACAACTATGAACAACACAAACTTAACAGATCCGTAAAGAATTACAGATTTGAGTGGTGGGAAGTGACAGGGAGGTTGACCGAACCAATCTCAAACTCCAATCCCTTCTCCCTTGTTTTCCTCTGCTATGGAGACTATGATGGTAAAAAAAATCCGATCTCCCAGCTTCCTTTGCAGTTAGGTGTGGTCCCATGACACGGTTCTAGCCAATGAGATGTAGATAGGTGTCTTGGGGCAGGCATTCTTTCCCACCCTAAAAAGGCAAAGCTGCCCAAAGACAAAAACTGTTTAACCCTGACTCTCTTTTTTGACTGGAACATGCATGTGAGGCCTGGGGCTGCAACAGCCATGTTGTAAACAAGCAGTGTTAAAGCATGGCATCAAGCACGCTGGAGCAGAAAGAGGGAAAAGGACTGTGTCCACCACTGCATCACGGAGCCGCCGTACGACCTCTGGATTGCCCATCTGTGGATGGCTGATGTGGGAAACAAACCCCATCCGTTTGAGCCACTGATGTGCTGTGTTCTGGTATATGCTGCAAAAGGGATTCCCAACTGATACGCAGAGCAATATTGCAAAGAATTAAGAGTTATCTGAGCATTCAGAAGGAGGAAGGGGGTTAGATTTAACAAAACAATTGTTTTGCTACAGACCTGTGTTTGCAGAACCTAGGCATATGTTCGCACTTTTCTTTCTACACCCAACCCCAGCCCTCTTTACACCTGGCCATCTGTCCATAGCTGGGACTTGGCAGGTGGAGGGAAAAGACGAGCCTCACTATGTATCTAATTGCCAGAGTGGCTAAGCCACTCCTGGATGCTGGGAGTTGAAGGGCAGCCCCCAGTGGCCTCCTGACAAACTGCCCTCATACATGACCCAGACTGTGCACATGGAGACATGGGACTCTCCCCAGGCCCCCTGGCCCAGCACTAGGCATTAAGTGCAACCTCAGCTGGGACGTGGGGGAAAGACAAGGGGGCCACCACCCTCTCCCAGAGTTGGGCTGAGTGTGGGCAGCCTGGCCACACTCGGGGCCATGCAGGCATGTTACCCTTTGGGCATCACAGTGAGCGACATCGTCCGAGGAGAAGAGCACGGCGTCCTTGATGAAGTTGGACAGGGCACGCAGGATGAAGGACACAAAAAGGTGCATGTGGATGTAGTTGCGGGTGCAGTGAAGCCTCCTGGAGAGAGAGAATGCAGGGCCATGGGGGCCAGAGCCACAGGAGCGCGGCCGCTTCTTAGCTAGACGACCTTGACCTCGGGCAAGCCTTTTCACCTTCCAGAGCCTGAGTCTCCTCCTCTGTGGGAGGGGTCAGAGGTCTGTTACTCTTTCCCCATCTTCTGGTACCAGAAGCAAGCTTTCTTATGGGGAACCCATTCCAGCTCTGAGTGGGGGTGACTCCATCCTCCCACCCTGTTGATAGACCTGACCAATCAGAGTACTCCACCCCTGGCTGCCGTGACTGGCTCAGGTTGGGCATGTGACCCAAGCCCAGCTTATGAGATATCCCCACCCCCATCCCCACCCCAGGACTTTGATTGCAACTAATGGGGAAGAAGCTCTCCTTGTCCTGGTGTGGCCGAGCCGGTGGAATGTACCCCTGAGGCTGCTGGTGGTTGTCTCTGTCACCCCTGCTGAGAGCCTACCTGAGGATGAGGCCAAGGCAGAGTCGAGAAAGGGAGGGAGATAGACCTAGTTCTGCTGATACCTTTGAGCACCTAGATACAGCCATTCCTAAAGCCAGCACCCCTGACCTTGTCAATTATGTGGGTCAGGTCACCTTTGTTTACTTAAACTGTTTTAAGGTGGATTTCTGTTTCTTGCAACCAAGAGTCTGGCTAACACACTTGTAAAACGGGGGTAATGATACCCATCTTATAGCATTGTGTGAAAATTACAAATAGTACATGTGCAGTAAGTTCCTCGTTACACACAGTAACTGTGGAATGAATAAAAAATATGAACAAGATCACAGGAACGTCAGTGTTTGGCCACGGGTAAGGTTTAGATCAAGAGGTCACCAAGTGGCCCACCCAGACCTTCCTTTCTCTGGCCTGAGTAATTTAAGGAGACCCAAATTCTGTGCCTGTGGAAGGCTGGGGAGACAGAGAGATGGCAATGTGTTCTCACCGGAAAGCACAGAGGATGCTGAGGGCGACCAGGAGCATCACCAGGGAGGAGCTATAGCCCACGGTGTACATGACCTTCAGCTTCATCAGGTACTCGTGCTGCAGAGAGAGGCATGTGTCAGCCCCACCCACCCGGTGGCTGGGCTTTTTTCTGCCTCAGAGTGTACCTGCTCAGGCAGCTGGAACCTTTCAATACTGACTGCTCTGCTGATCAGATTCCGCGGACCTCAGCTCATAGACTCGGAACACCTTGGCTTTGGAGAAGATCTCGGGGATCATCTGATGCCAACTCAAACTTCTACCCCATGCGTAGTGCCCCTTACCATCACCCTGAATTCAAGCCTTTGCTTGAATACCTCCAGGGATATAGGCTCACCTGGCCTTTTGAGGAAGTCATCTGGTATACAAGGGTGCAAAATATTAGGTCATTTTTTCTCACATGAAGCTAAAATCTATTACTTTTAAATTGCTCCTATTGGTCTTTTTTCTGGACCTACTTTTGGAACCACTTGAAATAAATTGAATTTGTCTGTATCTAAGGCCTAGCATTATTTTTTTTTTTAAGATTTTATTTATTCATCTGACAGAGAGAGACACAGCGAGAGAGGGAACACAAGCAGGGGGAGGGGGAGAGGGAGAAGCAGGCTTCCTGCTGAGCAGGGAGCCCGATGCGGGGCTAGCATTATTTTTTTTTAAATAAACTTTGCATTTTGGAATCGTTTCGGGCTTCTAGAAGGGTTGCAAATATTGTACAGAGAGATCTGTCATTTCTTAATACAGCTCTTCTACCCGCTCGTCTCTCACATATAGTCTCAGCATTACATTTTTCCTGTGTCTTCAATCTCTTTCCACGATCCTTCACCCTTCTGCTCAATTAATATGCTCTGTTGTCACCGTCCTTCCTAAATAAGACACCCAGAACCGAGAGCTGGAAAGCTCCAATGTACTCTCTGAGCAGGAAGGAGAAGAGTGGGACCATCACCTCTCCTGATCTCTACACTGCACTCATATGGATGCAGCCCACAGCCACTTCCCATTACTGACTCATCTTTGATTCAGAAAGAATCTCAATGGGATGGGAAAAGGCGACATATAAAGATAAATGTAAAACCTGCATCTTTTAGGTTAAAAAAAAAACAAATTGTGCGACAGCCTTAAAAAGAATCAAAGAAATGAAAATTAAACCAATAATGCTATACCATCTGTTCCCAACCAAATGAACTAATATTTACAGGCAATAATATTCTATGCAGCTGAGGGTAGAGGGGGACCAAAAATTGCTTCAATCTCTCCTGAAAGTAGCATGTATCAAGAACCTTTAAATATGCATTCCTTTTGACCTCCCTTCTACCTCTAGGAATTAATTCTAAGACATTAGCACACACACACAAAGAAATAAGCACAAAAGGAAAAGCGTATTTATACATCAAGATGTTGATCACAGAACGATTAGTGATGAAAAACACTCAAATGTCCAACAATAGAACAATTAACTAAATTATTTTAAATCAGTATTTTAATGTATGCTGCCATTAAAATGCTGCCTACCAAGCGTTTTAAAAGATGTCAGCACGTGCTAAGAATGTAACATTATGTGAAAAAGCAGAATACAAAATTTTTTTTAAAGATTTTATTTATTTATTTGACAGAGAGAGACAGCGAGAGAGGGAACACAAGCAGGGGGAGTGGGAGAGGGAGAAGCAGGCTTCCCGTGGAGGAGGGAGCCCGACGCGGGGCTTGATCCCAGGAACCCAGGATCATGACCTGAGCCGAAGTTAGACGCTTAACTACTGAGCCACCCAGGCACCCCCAGAATACAAATTTTATATGTACAGTGTGATTCCTGCTATCTGTTAAAAAAAAGTATTAGGTTGAATTACATGAAATTGCCCTCTTTTGTAGATCAAATGATTGAGTACCGGCCATTTCATGTGGTTCAATCTCATACATGCATAAACCATAAGGCTGTAAAAAGATGTGATAGAGGTTAATAATGGTTAACTTTGGAAGATAAGTTTGTGGACAGAGTTGTTATTTTTATTTTATTTTTTTCTACACTTTTCATTTCTCCCCAGAGGGTAAGTACTATTTTATAACCAGAAGAAAAAGGTAATTAATCTAAAAAAAAAAAAAAAAAAGGCACAAGAATAGTATTGGGGAAACCTTGCTGACAGCTGTTCATATGAAAATGACCTTGAGGTTCAAATGTCCCAAGCTCCATGGCGTTAGGAAGTGTACTGCAGGGAAAGAATGCAGGCTTCAGAGCCGAGACAAAGTTTCCAAACCCAGGACTGTTACTCACCAGCTATGTGACCTTGGGCAAATTACTTAACTTCTCTGAGCCTCAGATTCCTCATCTGCAAAATGGGGGATAATATCTACCTTGCAGGCTTGTCGGAAGAGCAAATGAAGTATCAGTTAGAGTATCTAGACTGACACTTACAAGACACTCAGAGCATGTTAATTTTTCCCCACCTCTACCCCTCACCCCCATCATCCACCCTTCAACACGAGTCATGGGTCCAAGATCACGGTATGAAGTATGAGTTATAAAGAAGCTATATTGCATTCTCAGTTACAATAACGGAGTGCTGTGGGACACCGAACAACACTGGAACGTTTGGAGTGTTTTGTCCAGTTCTGGGCATGCTATTTTAAGAGGCACATTAATAAACTGGAACATTTCCAGAGAAGGGAAGAGTGCATGAAAAAACTGGGTACATTGCACCCCGAGGAAACAAACAAATAAACTTGGGAAAAAAAGTATTAGGACGATTGACAGGTAGAAGCATTAGCTCCAGGGGGAGGAAGCTACCAAAAATATATCTGACTCAGTGACCAAAACTTTTCTGAGAGCAAGAGGCAACCTTTGATGGGCTGGCTGCCATGTGACATTGAGCTTCCCCACTGGTGTGACTGTGATCCCAGAAGCCAGGAGCCACCTCTCAGGAACGTAGATGAGAGCCGAAAGGACAGTAGGTTGCCCTAGATTCATGGTGCCTTGACTTTGGGACATCAAAGAGCAGTCAAATGTCAAGAAATTAGTGGATCGATGATGTGTCGGCCTATAATCTTGCCATGGGCAGGATGAGCCCCAGACCTGAGGGCATGAGCCTCGCTCCTAGGACCACCTGGCTAGCAGCTCTCAGTTCAGAAGCGGATTTGGGCCAGTCTGTGACAGCATGAGGAGGCACAGGGTGACAGTATGGGGCGTTCAGGCTGAATGTTCTGCATTGGCCTGAGGCTGGGCGGATTGTCTGCCAGGGAAGCCTCAGGACACCAGCTAACTCCACTTGTCCCTGCATTATGTGTGTAAATTCTGATCCAGAAAGAGCCCTGCTCCCAGGAGGCCTGATGTGACCTCAGCGCACCTGCCCTCCACATCTGCAACGGGCGCCACCTCCCTGGGGGCTTGGGGTCCAGAAGCCTCACTGCTGTCTGCCCTGGATCAAGTTGCCTGTCTCTCTGCCATGTTTCCTGACTAGGCCACCTTCCTTCTGCATCCTCTAGAACAGGGGTCAGCAGACTTTTTTTGTAAAGGGACAGGTAATAAGTGTTTTAGACTTTGGGTGCCCATTTGGGCTCTTGCCATCACTCAGCTCTGCTCGTAGGGCAAATCGCCGTAGCTATGGCTCAATAAAACTTTATTTGCACAAGCAGGTGGTGGGCTGTGTTTGGCTCAAGGGCCACAGTGTGCCAACCTCTCTGAGGACAGGAAGTTTATGTGATCACATTGGCAAAATCCATAAAATTAAGAGAGAACATTCTTATGATGGATGGCAGCACAGAGGTTCGAAAGGATGCTCTGGGCTGCAAGAAACAGAAATTTCCAACTTGCTTAATAAACAGATGTGGCTCCTGTAACTGGGGATGCAGAGAACAGGCTTCAGAACTCTTTCATAAAGCAGCACTAAGAAGCTGCCAAAGGACCGGGTTCTTTCCATTTCTCCTCCTGCTATCCTGGTGGCTTCTTCTCGAGGCTGCCACTTCTCGATTTGGATGACTGCCTTGGTGATGACAGCCACATGCTTCCCCATGCCTGCTTGTCCAGGAGGAGGGACAGCCAGACTTCCTATGGCTCCTTCCCAAGAGTGAGAAAGCTTCTTCTCCCAAACCCCAGCAAGCTTGTCCTCACATCTCACTGGCCCAAAGTGACTGGAGCCTGCCCACCCCTGGACCATCCCTGGCAGAGGGCTGGGATACAGGATTGGCCTAGGCCAGTGGTTCTCAAACCGTTTGACCTTGGGACCCTTTTACACCCTTAAGAATTATTGCGGACACCACGAGCTTTTGGTTTTGTGAGTTATGCCTATTGAAATCACATAGGAGACACTGTTGGCTTGGACTCATCAGTTGGGGAAGAACAGAGCCCAGGGCCTTAACTATGATATTCCTCCAGGGTTGAAACTGTAAAATCCCGAAACAAGGAGCTGAAATTTAACAAAGGTAAATGCAAAGTTTGGACTTAACTCAGAATATTCATTGGCCAAAAGTAGCGGAAAGGAGACCTACCTTGGCTTCACATGACAGACCAGGGCAGTGAGGCAGGCCCAGCGAACCCCGGATGATGAGCGGGGTGGGGTGGGTGACCGGAGCAGCTCCTGGTCCCCTGATCTTGCCCCGGGGCTGGCTCCACTCTGTCTTCTCACCCTGCAGGCCCCCAGCCAGGGAAAGAGGGGCAGACAGGCTTACCCGCTTCTCATTGGACGAGTCGTTCACGTTAACCCCACAGGCCAGGTCAGGCCTGGGGAAGGTTTCCGACCAGCCGTCCTGTGTGCAGTTTCGAAACATGGAACCTGTGGGGGCCAAGCATCCTGCAGGTGAGCAGTGGGGACAGGGGACAGATGGCCTGGGGTCCCGGGTACCCTCAGCCACACCTTAGGGGTGGCCTGGTGTTTCCCCATTGCTGGGCCCCAGCTGCCTTTCTTTGAACCACAGGGTCAGCTCTCAATTGGCCCAGCTGATCCTTGAAGAATATGTAAGGGTCAGTAAGAAGGAGTGGGAAAGGGGCGCCTGGGTGGCTCAGTCGGTTAAGCATCTGCCTTTGACTCAGGTCGTGATCCCAGGGTCCTGGGATCGAGTCCCACATCGGGCTCCCTGCTCAGCGGGGAGTCTGCTTCCCCCTCTCCCTCTGTGATCTCTCTCACTTTCGCTCTCTTTCAAATAAATAAAAATCTTAAAAAAAAAAAGGGCAAAGATGCAGATGTGTGTGCACAGGTGAGAGAGAGATAGATCCGTGGACCCCTGAGGCCTCAATCTACAAACAGGCCGGCTCTGAACAAATACCCTGTTCAGCCTCCAAGCACTACTTGCCCTCCCCGGGGTCCCACGGCCTCGCCCACCCCCACATCCCTCTGTGCCAGGCACAGGGCTCCACAGACGGGGTTGACACACACTACAGTCCCCTACGGTCACAGCAGCTCTCCCCCACTGCACTCCCAACCCTGCAGAGCTTCTGGTCACCGCTCCCCAGCCCGGCTGGCTGCCCCCAGGCCCAGCTCCACTCCAGGGGTTTCTCAGGCCCCGGGGCACCACGGCTTCACCCCAGGCATGTCCACTCCCACCCTACCCCTCACCTTCCCTTCCCGGGCTCCAGTCTCAGCATCAAGCCCCCTCAGTGCTCCAGGGGGGACCCCCCTGCCCATCCTCCACACCCACTGGCTGAGGTGCCACTTCTGGTTTTTGAGGGTTTTCCCAAAACAGGGGGTGCTACTTGACCCCCTGGGTGTTCACAGGAGATAAATATAAACCTTCGCAATGGCAGCACACCAGTGCTCTTGCAAGGGATTACAGTGTCCCATGTCATACAAGGGGCCAAATGTCGTGCTCAAGGACAGTGGTCCCAAGCGATTCTGATCATACACCCCCAACCAAAAAAACCCCATTGATCTCACTCTCTAAGGGCTGTGTATTTGCTCAATTATAAAATCCCGTGCTCTACTATAATAATACCTGGTGATTACTATGTGCCAGACACTGTCCTAAGCCTGTGACAGGTAGCGACTCCTTTAACCCTAACAAGACTATGAACTAAGCAGTTACCTTTATAGTAAAACATATTATAACATGTAAATACTGCATCCATTTCACAGTTGGGGAAACTGAGGCACACCGTGGTTAAATAATCTGCATAAGATCACAGCACAGGAAATGGAGGAAATGGGAGTTGAACCCCGGGTCTCAGACCCTCACTCTCAACCACACACTATGTACGGATCCCCTTTCTTTCTCCTGCTTTCTCCTCTTACTACGTACTGATCCCAGATCCCGCTGCCATTTAATGGGTGGGTTCCCCGAGAACCTGGCACGGTTGGCAAGGACCCGGCCATTCCCATAGTGAAATGTCCCACACCGAGGAAGTTCTATTTCAAATCTCACTTCCCACCCTGCTCCCCAGCACCTGAAAACCTCCAGCAGAGCAGGGGCACTAAGGTAGACCGTCCAGGGGGCCGCCCCTCCCAGAAAGGAAGGAGTTCTCAGTCCTCCGGCCACACCTCCGCATTTCTCTGCATTGTAAATCACAGGATAGCTGCGATCCTCCGATCCTCCCGCAGCGCTCACCGCCCTTCTCCCCGCACAAGGCCAAGGCCAAGTCCTGTGCCCTTCACACAGTGGTGGCTGGCTTCCCCACCTCCCCTAGCAGCTGATGAGCTCTGGAGGGCTCCCGGGGCCAACCCAGAGCCCTTGCTCATCCGTTTGCTGGCTGGCGGGCCAGAACACCAACTGAGTGGAGAAGAGCCTGCTCTAAATTCTCCTATAAGGGAACAGGGAAGTTTGCCCACACGGAGCTTTTGGAGCAGAAGTCCGAAAACTGGGGAAGGGGAGCTGCCAGCCACTGAGAAGGAAGTCTTGGGAAGTGACCAAGAGGAGTCGCCCTCCATGGACTGACGGCCCAGTTGCATCCTCTACTCCAGAGGAGGGCCAAGCACTGGTCCCAGGATCTGGCTGCTGCCCGTGTGGCAGGGGTTGGGGGGAGGCTGGTCTCAGCCCTGGAGACAGGAACTCTGACACCCACTCTGTTCTAATTTGTACCCTCCCCAGGGGCCTTAGCCATCCCAGTTGGGCCTTGTATGCTCCTCTCTGACAGGCCTCCAGTCTGGACCACTGGTTCACAGGGTTCAGGGTCAGATGGGTTCCACTGAACTCGAGAACTGTGGCTGGCATTTCTAGAACCAGCCACCATGCTCATCTCCAGATTTTGATCTAATCCTCCCAGTGCTCAGTGAGGGAGATACTGCTGGCTTATTTTCCAGACAAGAAAACCAAGGCCCAGGATTGGGTAACAGGGCCCAGCCAGGATGTGACTCTTCACTGTGCCTCCCTCCCTGCAGTCCTGGGGGCAGCTTCTACCACCAGGAGACCTTGGCCTTCCGCATCCAGGAATGCCCAGCCCCTGAAGGCTCCTGAGACCTGGAGCACAGGTTTCCAGCTAGCCAGATCTGAGTGTGAACCCCAGCCCTGCCTCTTGGTCATCTGGGTGTGAGCTTAGGTACCTCACTTTTCTGTGCCCAGTGACAATAACCACCCACCTGCAGGACCGAGTGGGGAACACGATAGCACCAGGAAGTGCCCAGGCTGGTGCTCGCTGGGCTGGGAGTGTGACTCCCTCCTCCTTTCAGCCTTTCCAAAATGGACCAGCGGTGGTGGGGCATGGAATTTAGGAGGGGGTGCAAGATTTCTGTAGTTAAATCAAGGGAGCTAGGTTGTCAGACGGGAAAACATGGTGGTCCAATTTCGGCTTGGTTGGATGGGAAGTTGGATTAAGAAAACACAAACTCCCTGGAGCCCAGAACCGGTTATCAGCCAGCGTGCCCATAGAGGCTGGGCTGGGCTGCCTGTTTTGAGGCCTTCTCCTCACTGACCCAGTGGGATTCCCCAGACAGATGCTGCATGTGATCCAGGCCAGGAGCCCGGTGAGACTAAAAAGACGGTGCCCTTTGCTGACCGGGCTCTTGGCAGAGCTGCTGAGAAGACAAGGGTTGGGCTCTCTCTGGAGTCCCTTCAACCCCACCCACTTCCCCTGGGGTTAATTCCTAATAGGACAGGGGCCCGTCCTTACCCACGTTCAGGTCAATGTACACCTCAAGGGCCCCTGAAGGTACAGGCAGTATTTTTGTGCATATACGTATGTGCAGTTTGGGGAAGAGCCAGTCCAAAGCTTTTATCCAATTCTCAAAAGGCTCCTGGAATCTAATCAGGTTATAAGGAACGTCTACTAAGTTAAGGCTCAGGGAAAGGCCAAGGCCTGACCCTGCCACGGAAGTGTGTTTTCTAACAAGGAACTCTGGAAGACCAGTGCCCCATTAAGAATCAAAGGAATGCATCCTGGAGGGAACATTCTAGACCTTGGCACACACAGAAAAATATCTGGGGGCAGATTCTAGCCTGCAGTTTCTCCAGTCACATGGACAACCATCCTGTCTGGGCCCCTGTAGTGGGGTCCCTGGGAAATAATTTATTATTATTATTTTCTTCTCTCAAAAGGAAGGGTCGGTCCAAAACACCACACTGTCCTCACTGGGCGCTCCTCCCTGGGCTGGGTTGGGGAGCCCTGGAATCCTGTGGGAAACCACTGAGGGGAGCTTTCCTTCCTGAGAGGAGTCCAGGGGGCTGAGATCTATGGGGAGGGAAGATGGTGGTAGGAAGATGGTTCTTGGTGGCTAACTGAGGCCGGACTGGTCCTGACCCGTGCTCCTGGACTGGCTGGTGCCCTGGGCTTGGGGATGGGTATGAACAGAGTGGCCCTGGGGTCACTGGGTGGGGGGGTAGTGACACTGCCCCCCAGCAAGTGCAGAGCCCTGGGGTGGGGAGGGCAGGGCCTCCCTGTGGCCTGGTAGACGGGTGGCTCCTGCAGCCCCACAGCGACACCATGTGGCAGCAAGAAGAAACTGCAGCAGAGGTACACGTACCACCCCAACTTCCTCCCCCACAGTGGCAGACCTAGAAATGCACTCCCGGCTGAACTCCGGGGGGGTCTTGAGCAATTAAAGGGTTGGGGATCCTCAGAAAGGAGTCAGTGGGCTACTAGTTAATGAGGCAGGCCGGCGTTCTAGCAATTGATTGGGAAGGATTTGGCCAGGAGCACGGCTCTGCTTGGCCCCCTCCGCAGAAAGGTAGGAGGGACATTGATAGGAGAGGTAGAGGCACTGCGGCTCTGGGCGGGTTGTGAAGGGAAGGCTGGGAAAGGAGGAGAGCTTCAAGTCCCTCCAACTGGAGAACTCGGTCAGCGAGGGAGGAGCACTGGATGGGGAGTCCAGGATCTGGTCCTGGCCTTGCACCTGACCAGCATGTTGCTGTAGGTCAGTCATGTGTGGATTAATCTCATGTGTCGGGAGCTCCATGGACCCCAGACATAGACGTGGAAGGGTCACACTGGGAGAAAAAGACTGTTGGTAAGTTTCCTGGCATGTGTTTGCAGGTGTGTGTGGGGGTAGGCAAAAAGGGAGAAGAGAGGAAGAGAAAGGACAAAAGAAGATATTTAAAATTCATTTCCAAGCATAGCCTGGTCCTGTTTATTCTCCCCATTTTCCAGATGAGAAAATCAAGGCTGAGAATGAGTAACTTGGGCTCTCAGGCCCGGGAGACTGACACCTGGCTGGACCACACTTTCCCTCGTCCCTTGCGGGTCGGTGTCGCCACATGACTGAGTTCTGGCAGAGGCAATGTGGGCAGAAGTGGGATCATATTCAGGCCTGGTGCTAATCAGGAGCGCCCAGTTTGCACGTTAGGCGGGCAGGCATTATACATACGTATGAAGGCTTTGGGATTTGGGACATTGTCTGTTTCGGCAGCTGGCGTTATCCAAGCAGGAAGTGGAGAAGGGGGACTCCGACCTATCTCCCCGGTCCCCTGCAGTTCCTGTCTGCTGGGCATCCAGGAGGCTGAGCGGGATTGTGAGCTACCACAGTGTGCTCCCCAGATCTGGGTGTGTGTGTGTGTGTGTGTGTGTGCACATGCGTACTAGAGAATTATGGAGTGAGGAATTTACACTCCTCTCCCACACTGCATGGTCTTGTTTTCCTTGCTGGTCAACCTTTCCTTACCCGGCTTTGGGATGCTGGTGGGTTTTAGTGTAAAGTCATCTTTTCTGGTTTGTTCTTGTGAAGGGCCTCACTGGTCAGCATTTCCTGCCCCACATAGATGAGGGGAGGGGTTAGCAGGGCCAGGTCAGGCTTTTGACTTTAAATGACCTCATGGAGGACAGGGGCCAAAGGCCATGAAACCACCTTGTCTCCACCCAGCATCACCCGCCACCACAGAGCTGTAGTCCCACCTTGACCATGGCATCGAAGGACAGGGCGCTGGTTTTGAAGTCGGAGAAATCTGAGTTTGAATCTTAGATTCTCCATCTTCTAGCCGTGAACCTTAGGTAAAGTGCTAAACCCCTCTTAACTCCCTGGTTTTTTTTTTTTCCTTTTTCCTGGGTCAAGTGGAGGAGACAAGTTCTGTGATTGGCAGGGGAGTTGTGATGGTTCAACTGAGCCTGTGTATATAAAAATGCCTGGCAGGTGGTGGGGCTTTAGCCAATGTTAGTCCCTGAACATCCCCTGTCTGACACAGTCTCCCCACTCCCTGCCTCAAATTAAGAAAATCCTTGTAAACTGCAGTTTTCCTCGGGCAAGAGATCACCCAGGAGGCGAGGGGCTTTCAGGGAGGGCACAGTTTATCAGCAGGGCCTGGCAGAATGGATACATAGAAAGTAAGTGTTCTGGAAAGCTAGGTTGTGCCATGTGGGACCCAGACCCAGGGGCTGGAACAAGGGGTCTGGTTGCTAAGGGGGCAGAAACATGGAAGGAAGTGGGGGAGCCCAACTGGGGATGTGGGACAGAGAGAAGCAAGCCCAGTCTCCTTTATCACTTCTAGTACATTGCCTCCTGGCCCCCTTCCTTGGGACCCTGCGAATTGAGCCCACCTCACACCCCCAAGCAAGGCCTTCAGGCCCCAACAAGAACCACCTCCCACCAGTCTGTTCACCACTTGTCCCCAGAGGTTCTTTGGTCTCCAGGCCAGGGCCCCACCCAGAGGGCCACCCACTGCTTCGCAGCCGGAACCCGTGGGCTGAGTGGTTACCATTTCTGCCAGTGAGCATCTGGAGGAATGGGGGGCACCCCACTTCCACAGTCCGTCCCAGCGCGGAGGAGGGCCAGCAGCTCATGTTGTCCCACAGCCCCTCGCAACCTGCCAAGACGAACACAACATTAGACAGGGAGAGAGCGTGGGCCAAGGGCCTCCCCCCAAACCGCCTGGCACCATCCCCAACACTCCGGCCTGCTAGGAGTTCCCGTGCGGTCCTGACTCTTCAAGATCAGGAACCAGTGGGGTCTAATGTGCCTTTTTATCTTTGGGGCCTTCGACTCTGCTGTCTACACAGTAAGTGCTCACGTTGAAGGCGTGAAGGAAGGAGAGAACACACATTATCTCATATAAGCCTCACCAGGGCAGGTCTGGATTTCTCTAGAGACAGAACACCTCTTGGCCTCAGCTTGCATTAGACTTGACAGCAGGGGGCCTCCAGCCTGGCTGCACAGTGTAACCATCTAGGGAGCTTTATTTACTTATTTTTAAATTTTTTAAAAGATTTTATTTATTTATTTATTTGTCGGAGAGAGAGAAAGCACAAGCAGGGGGAGCGGCAGAGGGAGAGGGAGAAGCAGGCTCCCCGCGGAGCAGGGAGCCCCATGCGGGGCTCGATCCCAGCACCCTGGCATCATGACCTGAGCCGAAGGCAGACGCTCAATGGACTGAGCCACCCAGGCATCAGAACATACAGAACTGGGCCCTACACCCAGGGATCCTGATTTAATTGGTGTCGGGAGGGGCCCAGGAGTGATACTGTGTTAAAACAGGAGTCTGTTTCCCCATATGCATTCCTCGGAAACGGACTTTGGTCTGAGCACCGACTTCTGGATTCCACGTTAAGGTGCTGGCCTTCCAGTCCTCGGCCTGTGAGCTCTGGTTTGGTGCTAGTGGGAGTCCGTCACCCTGTGCTTTCACACACATGGGCTCATCTAACCCACAGCAGTGCTCCAAGGCATCCGGCCCTGTCCTTGTTTTATAAATGAAATGATGAAGCAGAGAAGAGAAACAGGTTTCTGGAGTCACACAGCCCAGGAAATGCAGGCGCTGGAAAGGGGCTGTCCAGCCACACTGCTCCATGCCACCTCCCAGGCTTCACCCACCTGCCCTGTCTCCTCGGGGGCACCAACCCCAGCTTCCGAGAGCCTTCCTCATGGAGCCAGGCTAGGGGAGCTGGAGAGGGGCCAGGAGGTGGCGGGGAGGCAGGGTGTGAAGCTGGGCCAGGAGGGAAAGAGGGAGGATGCAGAGAGCTGGGCTGAAGGCAGTTGGGGCTCTCCTCTCGCAGGGGGGTCGGCCCCCAGAGGGATGGGGGGAGAGAGGAAGTGGGAAGTCAGGATGCCCAGCTGGGGGCTCTGGAGGTAGAGCTGCCCCTGAGTGACAGACAGACTGTGGCCCCAGGGCAAGGTTGCTGGTATGGAATGAGAGAGAGCTTGGACACAAAGGCAGGGCTTGGACGGGGCTTGCCCAGGACGGTGGAAGCATCTTGGGACTGAGGACCAGGGTTTGTGTCACTCGAGGAATGTGGGAGATGAGCAACCCCTTGGATGTCCCTGAACCTTCACCCCAACTCTCACAGTGAGGCCTGAAAGAGGAGGGGCTGGAGCTGTCCATCTGAGCTCTTCCCAGAGCACCCAGGCAGGGTTTACCACCGTCCAGGCAACTGGTCGTCCACATTCCAGCCGTGGACGCTGCCTGCCAGACGTGAGCAGGGTCTTTCAGAGCTTGCAGGCTCCCAGTGACTCTGGCCTCCCCAGATGGCCCTGGGATGGTGACACCAGGCTGGGAAGGCCCGTAACAGATGACCCACTGTGTCTGTCTACTTGAGTTATTCCAGGATCTGGAGCCTGGAGGATGACGCTGACCCACGTCTTTTCTCCTTCTGCAGAAGTCTCCATATGACAGCAGGGTGCCTCATTTACAAGGAGCCACATGTCTTGTATTAGAAGTGGTTGGGGCACTTCCCAGCTGTGGAAGAATTCAGGGGCCTCTTTCCTCCCTTTGGGAGAAATGAATTCAGGGCTGGGCCCAGCCAGCTCAGCCAGGGCCTGGGCCCAGGGCTCCTGCCCGTGAGGCCAGACAAGCCCTGTCCAGCGGCCAGACAGTTGGGGAGGGTACCAGGGCATCTGGCAGGCTTCCTGACCTGGGTCATGTCAGGTTGGGCCCACGGGGACACTGCCCCGGTGCTGGCAGAAGGCGGTGGAGGAGGGGCTGGTGGTCAGGGGGGAGCAGCTCCCCTCAAGGTGAGTGGGGTCCCCTGGCGGCCAGGTCACTGACACGCCCTTCATCTCAGCCCTGCAGAGAGAAAAGCCTGGACACGCATCAGACACTGCGGAGTGTGCAGGGGTTGGGTAAGATCACTGCCCCACAGCAGAGGTGATGGAGATGCGGAGCCCAGGCTCCGAGAGGCAAAGTGACATGTGCAGGGGGACAGAGCTGATGCTGCTGGAGCTGGCATCCCACCCTCCAGGCTGACCCTTGGTAGGAGCCCACCTGATGCTCGTGTCTTGAGCACGGTATCGTGCCGTGGCAGGGCCACGCTCTCTTCCAGCCTCAGCACCGGGAACAGACCTAGTGCTCCCATCCTCAATAGCATGCTCCTCTAGCCCCTACTGATTGAATGCTTTTAATTTTAATAGTTACACGTTTTTTTTAAAAAAGAGAATTTAATATATATTAAGCAGTTATAGGACGAGCATATCACATCTGTGATTTTATAGCTATTATTGTTTAGAAGGAAGCTAAGTTAAAAACTGAAAGTCAGTTGAAGAAAAGGGAACCCTCGGGATGCCTGGGTGGCTCAAGCGGTGGAGCATCCGACTCTTGATTTCCGGCTCAGGTCCTGATCTCAGGGTCCAGAGCTCAAGCCCCGTGTTGGGCTCTGAGCTCAGCGCAGAGTCTACTTGAGATTCTCCCTCTCCCTCTGCCCCTCCCCCTGCTCATATTCTCTCTCTCTCTCTTTCTCCGAAAAAAATAAATTAATTTTAAAAAGTGGGGGGAGAACCTCGTACACTATTGGGGGAATGCAAACTGGCCATCATAGAAAACAGTACGGAGGCCCTCAATAAATAAAAATAGAACTACGATATGATCCAGCAATCCCACTTCTGGGTATATACCCAAAGGAAATGAAATCAGGACCTCAGAGAGGGAGATCTCTGCTCTTGCATGTCCACTGCAGCATGGTTCACAATAGCCAAGGTGTGGAAACAGCCTCCGTGTCCATCGAACAGTGAATGGACGAGGAGGATTACAATGCGGTATCACTCAGCCTTAACAAAGAAAGAAATCCTGCCTCTTGTGACAACATGGATAAACCCGGAGGACAGTATGCTAAATGAGCTAAGCCAGACACAGAAAGATAAATGCCGTGTGATCTCACTCCTATGTGGAATGTGAAAGATTCAAACTTACCAAAGCAGAAAGTAGAATGGTCACTGGGGGCTGGGGTTGGGGGGAAACGGGGAGAGGTTGGCCAAAGGGCACTGAGTTGCAGTTCTTAAGGGTGAATGAGTCTAAGATCTAATGTACAGCATGATGGGAAAAAAGAAGTCAATTGATTGAAAGAGAAAACATTCAGGCAAGCAGCACACGTGTGCGCTGGGCTGGAGGGACTGTGGCCAGGGCAGCCAGGTGGTTCTGTGTGGCTCCTGGCTGCTTGCAGGGACCCCCATTGCACTGTCCAGGGTGTGAGTGGAGAGCCTCAGACCCCACTTTCCACCAGGCTCCTGCTCTGAGTAGGGGGAAGGCCTGCACAGGTAAGGCAGGGATGGGAAGAAGGGAGGGCGTCCTGGCACCAGACTCCTTCTGGGGCTCTGGTGGGAAAGGGACAAAGCTCAGAACTCGGGTCACTGTGCGTTCCTGGTAGGTTTAGATCTTGACCCCAGAGCTCGCTGCCTGAGTTCGGGGTGAGGGGGTGTCCAATGAAATAAGGGATGGAGGAGCTTTGTAAATGGGGCTCCTGTTCACTGAGCCAGTAGGGAGGGCTCCCTGCCTCCGGAAAGCAGGGCCGAAATGCATACACATTAGCTGCTTCGTGGACAAGCAGGGCCCAGGGCAGCGTGAGGGGCAGCTCTCCACCATCCTTGATGGGCATTGTCACCGCTGACTGCCTGGCTGGAGGGTGAGGAGGGAAAGCTGGGGATGGTTAAGTGGGGAGAGAAGAGAAGACAATGTTGGCCCACAAATGCCATCTGGGGGAGCAGGGGGTGCCTGCCGAGTGCCCGTGGCCACAGAGGACAGCACGGGATCCTGAGTTGAAGTGGTGTTGTGGTGGAGATAGAGCGAACTCTGGACCCAAATCTAGCTTGGGCATGCCCCTTACCTCTACGGGCCTCAGTGTTCTCATCTATAAAATGGGTGTAGTAACATCCCCCAGGATTTTGGTGAGGATTAAATGATTTGTGTATTCAGGAGAATATTTTCTGATCTATTAATCTCCATCCCCGCCCCCCTTCTTTTGTCCTTCCTCCTCAGCCTACTGGTTCACATTCTCAGAGGTGGGCAGAAAAATTTAGAATCTTCCTGGCTTGGGTTTCCAAAGGCTAGGCAGTGGGGGGGGGGGGGGGGGGGCGGGGACAAGAATTCTGGTGTAAACAAAATGCTTGGGAGAAAACAGAAAAGGAACCAAGACTTCCCTCAGTCTGGGGAGACAAGGAGGGCAAGCGATGAACAGGATATACAAGGTTCCAGCAAGAGGCATGAGTACCCTGCTGCCCAGCCAGTCCTGGATGGTGGGGTAGCCCAGAGGAGAAATGGCTGTAGGGATCTTTCTAGACGGGCGGGACCACAGACAGCCTTGCAGAGCTCATGCCTCCAGCAAAGCACAGAAGTCCGTTGGCCGCCACTCTGTGGAGCAAAGCTCAAGACCACATGGGCTCCCCCAGATACCACAGTGCCATGTGAATCTCTGATAGCCTGGCCAAGTTGTGGGGAAGATCCAGAAAAAAACAAGGCTTAGGTTTCTCCATCCCAGGAGAACGGAGTCAGAATTAAAGGTACAGAAAACTGAGAAAGTTCTATTTTTGCCCACTGGAGTTGATGGACAAAGATTGGTCTCCTTTATACTTGTGAAGCCCCCGGCACAGAGCCAGGCTCAATGACATGTGCTCCTTCTGTCCTATAGTCCTGCTGTCCTGCCCCACCCCCTGTCCCCATAGAGAGGTGGCCCCAGAGGCTGGTCTGCTGACAGGGACGCGGTTGGAATACAGGTAGAGGTGATCTGAGAGGGCAGGACCGGGCCTGGGGCATCTCTCCATCCCCACCCAGCCTGGTGCCTGGCATACAGCCAGCCCTCTGCTAATTGCCTGTCTGCCCTGCATCCACCCAGAGAAGAGCATCCATCTTCCAGTTTTTGATTTATTTATAAATAAGCTCAGATGGCCTGGCGATAACCTGGGAGTATTTCCGGAGCCATGTGTCAGGCTGCAATGCGATGGGGCCAGGACCAAGCCAGGCCCCCAGGGCCATGCTGGGTTGACCACTGGGTCCTCCGTCCCTCCAAGGCCCCTGCACACCCCCCGCTGCTCACTGGTCACCAGGGAACCCAAGTTCCCCCTCGCCCTGCCCTTCTGGTCCTCCCCGAGCTTCTGCTTCTGTCAGTGTTAACGCTCTCCTCCTACCTAGAGCTGCCATATCCATCTCCCAGGTGTCTCCTACCCCCACTCACCACCATTCACCTGTCTCCTCCCCGAGACCTCTCAGTGGTTCAGGGGCTCCTGCAGCTGCCTGTTCCCTGGCTTCATCCTGCCTCCCTTTGCCTTTCTTGGCTACCCCGGCCCCATCCCTAGGCCATCCAAGGGGCAACCCGGTGAGGGCTCTGCTGATGAGCTGATCTACAGCACTGAGGTCAAGAAAGGTGTTGCCTCCCGGTACTGGCTGGACCACACACAGAAGCGGTCAGGAGGGAGTCAATGGAACTGAAATCCCGGGTGGCAAAGACATTCCAAAGCACAGCACGGGGAGGAACAACTAAACAGTTGCGGGGGGGGGGGGGGGGGCAGGCGTGGAGTTCTTTTTAAACCACGAAGCCCAAGCAGTTCCACGGGATAAACTGTGTTGGGAGTAGCGAGCTCCCCACCACGAAAAGTGTTCAAGCAGAGAGGGGCACGGAATTAGCAGACTGGAAAATACTTCAGATGTTGCACGGAGGCCGCAGGGGATAAGACGAAGGAGGCTTCGAGCCTAAGCCTGAAGTCTGCTTTCCTTGAGGTGGGTTCCTGAGCGCTCTATGCCGAGCCCTTCCCCTCCCAGGGACTGGGCAAACTGTACCCTGCCTCACAGAATCCCCCTCGTGCACCCTGATAGCTCTTCCTCACCTGGCCTAAAGCTCTTCATTTCATGCCACCTCTCCCATTAATTAAAGATTAACTGGCATCAACAGTCTTTTTTTTTTCTAATTTCTAATTTTTAAATCCCTTCTTGGGAGAGTGAGGATATCAGTCATTCACAGCTCAGTCTGGGTTGCAAACTACAAAATCCTTAGGGTTTAGAGTCAAAAGATGTGGGCTGAGAGTCCTGTTTCAGCTCTGGGAAATCCCGAGTCTCTCAGAGCCTCTATTTTCCTCATCTGTGAAATGGGGTTAATAATGGTACTTATCATACAGGTTAAAAACTAAAAAAAAAAAAAGTCTGAAATGTCACAGAGACTTTTTTTTTTAAAGAGATTTTTAATTATTTATTTGACAGAGAGAGACACAGCGAGAGAGGGAACACAAGCAGGGGGAGTGGGAAAGGGAGAAGCAGGCTTCCGGCCAAGCAGGGAGCCCGATGCGGGGCTTGATCCCAGGACCCTGGGATCATGACCTGAGCGGAAGGCAGACGCTTAACGACTGAGCCACCCAGGCGCCCCACATACAGACATAAGTTACTTGTTTCTGAAAAATGAGCCAAGATCCGTTGTGTCCAGGGAAAAAGAGGGGAGGGGAGCTGTGGGCAGGCTGGGCGTGTCGGGTGCTGGGGGAGGAGCCAGAGCGGAATCCAGACGAGGAGCTGGGAATGTTTGCTATAAAAAATCGCATGAAAAGCCAGCGTGTCTGAAATACTGGTACAGACTAAAATGTGAATGAACCTCGAAAACATGCTCAGTGGAAGAGGGCAGATGCAGAAAGTCACCTACTGTAGGATTCCGTTTAGAAATCCAGGGTCATCATAAAGACAGCAAGCAGATTCCTGGTTGCCAGGGGCAGGGGAGGGGGGCAGTGAGGAGTGATTACTTCCTGGGCATGGGGTTTTCTTTTGGGGCGAGGAAAATGTGTTGGAACTGGAGGCGTGCTGGCCGCGCGTTGTAAATGTCCTGAATGCCATGCAATTGTTCACTCTACAATGGTTATTATGTGAATTTCATCTCATTCACCCCTTCCCCCGCCCCGCCCCACCCCTCCCACCAAAAGGAGTCAGCCTGTTCCCTCCTGCCCATGTTCTTCAGGCCCGGACAACCAGCTAGCAGAGACAAGAAGAAAAAGGGCATGGCATGTCCCGACTTTGAAGGCAAGGATACTAAGGCCCAGAGAGGATTAGTGTCTTGTTCAAGGTCACACAGCCCCGGGCGCCTGGGTGGCTCAGTTGGTTAAGCGACTGCCTTCCTTCGGCTCAGGTCATAATCCTGGAGTCCCTGGATGGTGTCCCGCATGGGGCTTCCTGCTTGGCGGGGAGTCTGCTTCTCCCTCTGACCCTCCCCCCTCTCATGCTCTCTCTCTCATTCTCTCTCTCTCAAATAAATAAATAAAATCTTAAAAAAAAAAAAAAAAAGGTCACACAGCCCCTAAGAGCCAGAGGAACGCACATGTATTTGTAATTGCCGAACCCACACCTTTCCTGCCACCACACCAACTCTCTGGAATATTCTTCCCTATGGAGAGCCAAAGCCCTTCCACCAGCCAGCTCTGAGGGGGTATCAGCTTCTGTAAACAGAGCAATAAACAGCCCGGTAGAGCAGTCCACACAGCTAATAGGGTGACCCTGAAATGTTCCCACAAAATGCTGGGAAGGCCTTGGCCACCTAACCCGGAATAGCTGAAGAGTTAATTTTTTATTTGTGATAAGTGTGCTGGGCTGGGTGACAGCTCCATGAGTGGCATTTCCTGTGACTCGTCTGTGATCAAACATTAACCTCCTCCCCCAGGAGGACTGAGCAGCTTAACCATTAACCCTGTGCCCCCCACCGAGAGCCCCTCCTGCTTCAGGTGCCAGGACAGATCTTTGCTGGGGCTGGAGGTCCTGTGGGCCCATGGGCCTCGGTGGCCTGGGGACCTGGGCAGTCTCGAGAGCAGGGCCCGGGGCCAGCCTGCAGGCGGCCTAGCCCCAGGCCTCCGCCGGCCTGGTTCTGACGTGGACAACCACACCAACGGTTCGCCCCCTTTGCTGTTTCTCCTCTCCCTCCGTCTCTGAGGGAGTTGTCCCCCCTCCTCGGCCACACATTCATTCCAAACTCTGAGATCGATATTCTGCTCTGCGTTCTCAACCTCTCAGCAGAGTGAGCCTGAAGACTTTTCTAGCAGGCCTGGTACTCGGACATCCTCTGCCTCGAGGGCTTTTAAACTAGGCTTTCAAAGCAACAGATCCCCTTTCCTAAATGAAAATTGCTGAAGGCCGATGTGCCAAACAGATCCAAGAGGCTGAGCCCTGTGTGATGGGGTAAGGGGAAGGTGGGGAGAGGAGCCTGGCCACCTTCTCACTCACCTTCCCCGGGGCCTTGCCAAACATTCTTAAATACTGCAAATACAACACAGTGCTTTTCCCAGATGAGGAGAGTGAGGTCCGGAAGACAGGCTGTGCTCAGGGCTTTCCCCACATCTCCCCAAGGGAGTTAGAGGGACAACCAGGGCAGGAGTCCCTCATGAGCTTTCTCAGACCTGGATGCACAATTAGGACTACATGGGAGCCTTAAGGAAAAAGGATGACAAGACCTGCTCCAGATCAGTCAACCCAGAAGCTGGTGTGGGCATGTTCACAGCCACCCCAAGCCCTGTGAAGGGGAGGTCGGCATCCGTCTGGTGCCTGGATAGTGGTTCATGGATAGAAGAACCTCCCAGGGCAGGGCTGAGCGTACAGGTAGACAGAAGGCCCAAGCAGAGCCTACCCATCCATGGCAGAGGCCAGCTAAACCAGAGCTGCGGGCGTTCAGGAAATTGTTCCTGGAAGAGCCTAAAAAGCAGAGTAGTTGGCAGAGTGAGGAAGAGGGAATGGTGTCGTAGCAGAGGGATCAGCATGTGCAAAGGCCTGGAGGCACCAAGAAATTGATATTGTCATGATACTGTAAGCAACAT
The DNA here is from genome assembly GCF_029215605.1 of Mirounga angustirostris. NCBI lineage: Eukaryota > Metazoa > Chordata > Mammalia > Carnivora > Phocidae > Mirounga > Mirounga angustirostris. The sequence continues at coordinate 94,853,118 of NW_026991711.1, read as the reverse complement.
GGTTGAGCCAAAGGGAAATGTTTGGGATGGAGGCATGGACAAGATCCAAGTAGGCACTGGACCTCATCCTGGAACCACTGAAGAACAGTGGGACATTTCAAACACATCAGATGCTAATTCTTTTTTTTTTTTTTTTAAGATTTTATTTATTTATTTGACAGAGAGAGACACAGCGAGAGAGGGAACACTAGCAGGGGGAGCGGGAGAGGGAGAAGCAGGCTTCCCGCCAAGCAGGGAGCCCAATGCAGGACTTGATCCCAGGACCCTGGGATCATGACCTGAGCCGAAGGCAGACGCTTAACGACTGAGCCACCCGGTGCCCCCATCAAATGCTAATTCTTAAAATAAGCGTCCCTTACTTCTCAGGAGGAGCTGAAGTTCCCCCGTATCTCTCCCAGAGGCCTAGCATTCTAGACCTTCTTTCTCGGGACTGAATGAAAGGCCCATGCCCTGTCACTGGAATTTTAGGCATTCACATGCGGGACATGCAGACAGAGGTCAGCTGCCAACTCTGCAGCACCCAGGGCTGGCCTTGTCGGTACCTCGTTCTCTGCTGTTCCAGACACAGCATCTGGGGTAGCAGGAGGGCTCAGGAAATCAGCAGGCTCAGGCTCAATGGTGCCCCCCCAGTGAGTACTGCAAGACCACAGCCTGCCTCCCCACGAGCAGCTTTCATAGCCAGCAAAGAGGAAGGAAAGGCTTGGACTATGGGAAAAAGTCATCCTGCCCTGTCCGTTGTGCAGAGGATGGGCGAATCGGTTAAAGCACGTTGCAACATCCCGCTGTCCAGCACTCCCCAATTTCCCCCCTGCGTCTGGCTGCTCCTGACAATGCATGCTGGGGACCTCGAGGCTGGCGTCCGGGCACCTCTTCTTCCCTCTCACCCCCTCAACTTGTGCGGCCTCAATCCCTTTGTCACCTGTACAGAGGGCTTCCCCAGCCCTGACCCCTCCTCTGAAGTCTCAGCTCTGCATGGCTGGCACTCACCTCCTGATCTTTGTCTCTCCTCCCCCCTGAATACCTGGCCTTCCTTGGCCCCATCTCCCTGTTGCTCAGGTGGAACACTTGAGGGGTCATCCTGGACACGCCCTCTCACACCTTGCTCCTGAGTCAAGTTATCACCACGTCTTGTCTGGGTTACCATCTAGACCTGTCTCCCATGTGCCAACTCCTCTCCACCTCCACCTCCCCTCAGGAGAAGACCTTGCTCGTATCTCCTTGGTCTTTACCTTTTCTTTACACACCAACCTCATTTTCAAATTGCTAGCCCCCGAATGCTATTGTCTGAAGGCTTTCTCCAGCCACTGGAGCCCACTTTCCCCCCAAGTACAGCAGGCTGGGAGTGCAGGAGAATCAACGCTCCCTCCCCAGAAAGCAGCCCAGGTCCTGACTTGATGGGGAATTGGTGGGTAAATATCCCAGCTCCTCTGCCCCTCCGAGGCGTGTGTCCTGTGCTGGCTCCTAACGTGGCCCCAGAGGGCTACGAGCAATAAAACTGTCAGGTTGCCCCAGCATGAATGGCCGGTTAGCACCATTCGACAACGGTGTGATTCCCTGCCCTGTGTGGAAAGCATTACACCCCTTCCTTACCCTGTTCTTCCCTGTCCCTCAGTATCCAGCAAGGTGGCAAAAGCTTGAACCGCTTGGAAAAAGATGGAAAACTGTCTTCAGTTGAGCAGTGGTTGCTAAGTATCTGTTAAAGTTCTAGCTGTCCTGAATGCAAAAAAATAGAGAACTAAACGAAAAGAACACCAGTGCTCACAGTGATAATGCCAAGTTTAAGGGCCTCCTTCCCTTCTCTGTCTCAGCTCCCCACACTCCTACTGGTGGTTCCTGGGATAGCTGCCAAATTAGCTACTTGCATTTGAATCCTCTTCCCAGCACCTGCTTCTGGGAGCCTTGCTAGTCCAGATGACCATTATCCACTGCCTGGACCACTAGCTTTTTTTTTTTTTTAACATTATGACACCACTTATGTAGTTTTCTTTCTTTCTTTTTTTTTTTTAGGTATGTACGATGTTTTTTTTCTTTTTAAGTTTAAATTCAATTAGCCAACATATAGTAAATCATTAGTTTCAGATGTAGTGTTCAAGAATCCATCAGTTGTGTATAATGCCCAGTGCTCATCTCATCACGTGTCCTCCTTAATGCCTATCACCCAATTACCCCGTCCTCCCACCCACCTCCCCTCCAACAACCCTCAGTTTGCTTCCTATAGTTGAGAGTCTCTCATGGTTTTTCTCCTTCTCTGATGACTTCCCATTCAGTTTTCCCTCCCTTCCCCTCTGATCCTCTGTGCTTTCTTATGTTCCACATGTGAGTGAAACCATATGATAATTGTCCTTCTCAGATTGACTTATTTCATTCAGCATAATCCCCTCCAGTTCCATCCATGTTGATGCAAATGGTAGGTATTCATCCTTTCTGATGGCTGAGTAATATTTCATGGTATATATATACCACCTCTTCTTTATCCACTCATCTGTTGATGGACATCTTGGCTCTTTCCACAGTTTGGCTATTGTGGACTCATTCAATGCAATCCCTATCAGAATACCATCAACATTCTTCACAGAGGTGGAACAAATAATCCTAAAATTTGTATGGAACCAGAAAAGACCCTGAATAGCCAAAGGAATGCTGAAAAAGAAAAGCAAAGCTGGCGGCATCACAATTCCGGACTTCAAGCTCTATTACAAAGCTGTCATCATCAAGACAGTATGGTACTGGCACAAAAACAGACACATAGATCAATGGAACAGAATAGACAACCCAGAAATGGACCCGCAACTCTATGATCAACTAATCTTTGACAAAGCAGGAAAAAATATCCAGTGGAAAAAGGACAGTCTCTTCAATAAATGGTGCTGAGAAAATTGGACAGCCACATGCAGAAGAATGAAACTGGACCATTTTCTTATGCCATACACAAAGATAAACTCAAAATGGATGAAAGACCTAAATGTGAGACAGGAGTCCATCAAAATCCTAGAGGACAACAGAGGCAGCAACCTCTCTGACCTTGTCCACAGCAACTTCTTGCTAGACACGTCTCCAAAGACAAGGGAACGGAAAGCAAAAATGAACTATTGGGACTTCATCAAGATAAAAAACTTTTGCACAGTAAAGGAAACAGTCGACAAAACCAAAAGACAACTGACAAAATGGGAGAAGATATTTGCAAATGACGTATCAGATAAAGGGCTAGTATCCAAGATCTATAAAGAACTTATCAAACTCAACACCCAAAAAACAAATAATCCAGTCTAGAAATGGGCAAAAGACATGAACAGACGTTTCTCCATAAAAGACATCCAAATGGCCAACAGACACATGAAAAAATGCTCAACATCACTTAGCTTCAGGGAAATACAAATCAAAACCACAATGAGATACCACCATACTAGTCAGAATGGCTAAAATTAACAAGTCAGGAAACAACAGATGTTGGTGAGGATGTGGAGAAAGGGGAAACCTCTTACACTGTTGATGGGAACACAAGCTGGTACAGCCACTCTGGAAAACAGTGTGAAGATTCCTTAAAAAGTTGAAAATAGAACTACCCTACAACCCCAATGCAGCAATTACACTACTAGGTATTTACCCCAAAGATACAAATGTAGTGACCTGAAGGGGCACCTGAACCCCAATGTTCATAGCAGACCACTAACTTTCCAGTGGGTGCCTCAGAACATCCTCCTGTCTTTCTCCAACCCACCTTCCATGCTGCAGCAAAGGTGATCTTTGCATAATGCAGAGGACCTTATTGCTCCCCTCTTAAGACTCTCTAGGGCTTTCCATTGCTCTAAAGATCAGGATGAAAATCCTCTACATGGCCAATGAGCTCGTGTGTGCCGTGGTCCTGCTGCCTCTCAAGCTCATTTTGTAATAAGCTCGCTCTCATCCCTAGGCTGTGTTCTGGCCACCTCGGCTTTCCTCCCATCACAAGTGTACTCCACTGTTCCCCCAGCCCCCCGACTGCTCTTTCTCCTTTTTGCATAAGAAAGATTACTCATCCTTAGGTCTGGGCTCAAACATAGCTTCCCAGGGTCCCAGGAAAGCCCTCCCAGGGTTGCAGACCAGGTCAGGGTCCCTCGCTGCATAATTACACAGAGCCGCACACCACACTCAACTCATCTCATTCCCATTTTACAATAATTTGTGATTATTTGATTAACCCCTCCCTCATCAACCAGTCATAACAGCTGTAGCAGAGACTGTCCATCTTGCTCACTGACAGAGCGTGATTTTGTTCAAGGTGCCACACACACAGCTAAAAAATCTCCATCTCCAGCCTCAGGTGCAGCCAGAGGTGGCCATGCAGTCCAGTTCTGGCCAGCGAAGAATGAGCAGAAGTCACCTGGAGAGCTTCAGGACTTCCTAGTGTATCTCACCCTTTCTTCTGGTGACTCTCCTCTTCCTGCCAGAAACAGGTACTCTCACCTCCTGCCTGGAGGTATGGCAGCCTTTTTATGACCATGAGGCAAACAGCACACACTAAGCAGAAAGACAGAAGGAATCTGGGATCTGGTGACACCCTGGAACTTTGCACCAGTTCTGGACTTTCTGTAATGTGCAAAAAAAAAGTCAACTCCTATTTGGTGAAGCTAGCCTACCACGCTTCTGCTACATGTGGAAAAATACATCCCTCAGTGATTAGAGAGGAGTCTGTGGTCCTTTTTTCTCACCATTGTATTCTCTGCTCTCACCAGTCCCACCTCATAACAGTAAGTGCTATATTTTGTGAATGAATGCTTGTAATTTCACACCAACTCCATAAAAAACATTTGGCAACTGAGACCCAGAGTCGTTAAGTAACTTGTTCAAGGTCACACAGTCTGTCTAATTTATTTACTTATTTTTATTTTATTTTTGAGACAGAGAGAGTGAGGTGGGGGAGGGGAGGTACAGAGGGAGAGGGAGAGAGAGAATGTTAAACAGATTCCCTGCTGAGCATGGAGATGATACGGGGCTCGGTGCAGGGCTTGATCTCACAACCCTGAGATTATGACCTGAGCCAAAATCAAGAGTTGGATGTTTAACCGACTGAGCCACCCAGGCGCCCCCAGTCTGTCTAATCTAAAAGCCTAGGCCCCTCTCCTCCACTCCCCTCCTCTTCCTCTTTCCTTGTAAACAATAAGGTAAAATTCACATAACAGAGATGGAGGCTGCCTTCCCTTTTAGCTCACAGCACATTCCACCGTCATTGCCACCAGTAGTCAGGCGCCATGTGAAGGTGAAGTGGGAAAGACAGAGAGAGGAGGAGGAGGCTGAGGCAGAGGAGATGAGAGGAGGGAAAAAGCATTGTACAGCAGGCAGAGCCACCGGGGCACAGCCGAGTTCTAGGGAGTGTCTGTGCCACCTGCTGCTAGACAAGGGGAGGAGTCCCTGACCCAGCCATGGTGCACAGTGAGAAACTGGATAACCAACAGATCAAAAATTTCAAGAACAAAGGCCATGACTTGGAGGGAAGACTTTCGCAAAAGGGTATATGTGGCCTTTACGTCAGCAAACTGCATAACCTAGATGAAATGGGTAAGTTCCTAGAAACACACAACCTACTGAGACAAGCATGAACAGATAGAAAATCTGAGCAGACCTCTAATTAATAAAGAGATTGAGTCAATAATAAAAAATTTCCATTTCCCAACAAAGAAAAGTCCAGATGGCTTTGCTGATGAATTCTGCCAAACATTTAGAGAAAAATTAACACCGATCCTCCTCAAACACTTCCAAAAGAGGGAAAAAGGGGAATAACTTCAAAATCATTCTATGAGGCCCCTGTTATCTTGCTACCAAAGCCAGATAAAGACATTACAAGAAAACTACAGACCAATATCCTTGATGAACATTAATGCAAAAATCTTAAACAAAATACCAGGAAACTGAATTGAATAGCATAATCCATTAAAAGGACTATATACTATGACCAAGTGGGATCTATCCCTGCAATGCAAGGATGGCTCAACATATGAAAATCGGTCAATGTAATATACTACATTCACAGAATACAGAACAAAAACCACATGATCATTTCAATTGATGTAGAAAAAGCATGTGACAAGGTTCAGCCCTCTTTCATGATAGAAACACTTAACAAACTAGGAATAGAAGGAAACTGTCTCAACATAACAAAAGCCATATGTGACGAGCCCACAGTGAATTTCACACTCATTGGTGAAAGACAGAAAGCTTTTCCTGTAAGATCAAGAACAAGACAAGGATGCCTGCTATCACCACATGTATTCAGAGTAGTACTGGAAGTCTTAACCATAGCAATTAGGCAAGAAAAGGAAATAAAAGGCATCCAAATTGGAAAGGAAGAAGTAAAATGATCTCTGTTCACAGACAACATAATCTTGTATGTAAAAAATCCTAAACATTCCACAAAAAAACCTGTTGAACTAATAAATGGACTCAGCAAAGTTGCAAGATAGATACAAAGTCAACACATAAAAATCAGTTGTATTCCTATACACTAATGAGGAGCAATCTGAAAAGGAAAGTAAGAAATGAATCAATTTACAATAGCATAAAAAAAAAAACACTTAGGAATAGACCCAACCAATGAGGTTAAAGACTCGCATGCTGAAAGTGACAAAATGTTGCTGAAAGAAATTAAAGACACAAATAAATGGAAAGACATCCTGTGTTCATGATCAGATGATTTAATATTGTTAAGATGTTGATACTACCCAAAGCAATCTCTAGATTCAAAGCAATCCCTTCAAAACCCCAATGGCGTTATTTGCAGAAATAGAGAAACCTATCCTAAAATTCATACGGAATCTCAAGGGACCTGGAAACAGCCAAATCAATCTTGAAAGAACAAAGTTGGAAGTATCACACTTTCAGATTTCAAAACTTACTACAAAGCTACAGTAATCAAAACAGTGTGGCACTGGCAGAAAGACAGACATATAGACCAATGGAAAAGAATAGAGAACCCAGAAATAAACCCTCATATATATGGTCAAAGGATTTTTGACAAGGGTGCCATAACCATTCAGTGGAAAAAAGTTTTTCAACCAATGCTGTTGGAAAAACTGGATATCCACATGTGAAAAAATGAAGCTGGACCACATATAAAAATTTCCTCAAAATGGACAAAGGACATAAATGTAAGAACTAAAACTCTAAAAATCTTTGTATAAAACATATGGAAAGAGGGCGCCTGGGTGGCTCAGTTGGTTAAGCGACTGCCTTCGGCTCAGGTCATGATCCTGGAGTCCCGGGATCGAGTCCCGCATTGGGCTCCCTGCTCGGCAGGGAGTCTGCTTCTCCCTCTGGCCCTCCCCCCTCTCATGTGCTCTCTCTCTCTCTCATTCTGTCTCAAATAAATAAATAAAATCTTTAAAAAAAAATAAAAATAAAAAAATAAGACATATGGAAAGAGCTTCGTGAGATTCAACTTAGCAATGATTTATTGGATATGACCTCAAAAGCACAGAAAGCAAAAGTAAAAAATAGATGCAGTGAACTATATCAAACTTAAAAACTTCTGTTCATCAAAGTACACAATCAACAGAATGAAAAGGCAACCTACATAATGGGAGAGATTATTTACAAGTTGTAGAGCTAATCAGGGGTTAAGACCAAGAATATATAAAGAACTCCTATAATTCAACAGCAAAAGAGCCAAACAACCCTATTTTTAAATGAACAAAGGACTTGAATAGACACTTCTCCAAAGAAGACATACAAATGACCAACAAGCTCATGAAAAGATGCTCAACATTCATCACTCATTATCAGGGAAATGCAGATCAAAACCACAATGAGATACCACCTCACACCCATTAGGATGGCAACTATCAAAAAAACCCCAATAAAGTAGCAAGTGTTGGTGAAGATGTGGAGAAATTAGAACTCATGTGCACTGCTGGTGAGAATGTGAAATAGGACAGCCACTATGGAAAAAAACAGTATGCCAGACCCTGAAAAAATTAAAAATAGAATTACCATATAATCCTTCAATTTCATTCCCAGGTATATACCCAAAAGAATTGAAAGCAGAGACTTGAAGAGATATTTGCCCACCCATGTTCATAGCAGCATTATTCACAGTAGATAAAAGGTGGAAACAAGTCAAGTGTTCTTTCATGAATGAACAGATAAACAAAATGTGGAAGTTCTGCTATATGCTGCAACATTGATGAATCTTGAGGACATTATGCTAAGTGAAATAAGCCAATCACAAAAAGACAAACACTGTATGATTTCAGTTATATGTGGTATCTAGAATAGTCAAATTCATAGATAGTAGAATGGTGGTTGCCAGAGGATAGGGGAAGGGAGAAAAAGGGGCTGGTTTGGTTTTTTGTTTGTTTGCTCTTTAATAGGCTCCGCACTGGGCTTGAACTCACGACCCTGAGATCAAGACCTGAGCTGAGATCAAGATTGGAACACTTAACCAACTGAGCCACCCAGGCGCCCCAAGGGAGTTGTTGTTTTAACGAATATAAAGAGTTTTAGAGACTAGATGCCCAACAAGGTGAATGTCCTTAACACTACTGCATTGTACCTCCAGAATACTTAAGGTAAATTTTATGTTAGGCGATTTTTACTAAAATTCAAATTTCTCAAATTCAAAAATGATTACGATAGCACATTTTATGTTATACGTATTTTACCACAGTTAAAAAGAAAAAAAAAACCCACTGACAACATCAAATGGTGGCAAGGATGTGGACCAACAAGCACTCTCATTCATTGTCACGGAGTGCAAAATTGCATGGCTACTTTGGAAGACGGTTTGGCAGTTTCTCACAAAACTTATGAACATACTCTTACCGTATGATCCAGCGATCAAGCTCTTTGGTATTTTATCCAAATGAGTTGAAAACTTCTGCCCACGCATAGCAGCTTTATTTATAATTATCAAAATCTGGAAGCGACCAAAATGTCCTTCAGCAGTAAGTGAATGGGTAAACTGTGCTACATCCAGACAATGGAATATTATTCTGCTCTAAGAAGAAATGTGTTATCAAGCCATGAAAAGAAATGGAGAAAACCATAAATGCATATTACTAAGTGATGGGAGCCAATCTGAAAAGGGTACATATTGTATGATTCCACCTATATGAGGTTCTAGAAAAGGCAAAACTATGGAGACAGTAAAAAGGTCAGTGGTTGCCAAGGGTTGGGGGAGAGAGAGGGATGAATAGGTAGAGCACAGAGGATCTTTAGGGCACAGAAACTACTCTGTCCAATACTATGATGGTGGACACATGTCATTATACATTTGTCAAAACCCACAGAATGTACACCCAAGAGTGAACCCAAATGTAAACTATGGACGTTGGATGGTAACATTGTATCAATGCAGATTCATCAATTATAACAAGTGTATCACTCTGTTATAGGTTGTTCATGAGGGAGGAGGCTGTGTTTGGGTGGGGAGCAGAGAGTATATGGGAACTCTGCATTTTCTGCTCCATTTTGCAGTAAATTGCTCTAAAAATAAAGTCTATTTAAAAATTCATATAACAGGGGCGCCTGGGTGGCTCAGTTGGTTAAGCGACTGCCTTCGGCTCAGGTCATGATCCTGGAGTCCCGGGATCGAGTCCCGCATCGGGCTCCCTGCTCGGCGGGGAGTCTGCTTCTCCCTCTGACCCTCCTCCCTCTCATGCTCTCTGTCTCTCATTCTCTCTGTCTCAAATAAATAAATAAAATCTTTAAAAAAAAATTCATATAACATACAATTAGCCCTTATCCATTCTAAAGTGTACGATTCAGTGGAATTTGGGACAGTCACTGTTAACACACACCCATCACCTCTATCTGGATCTAAGATATTTTCACCACCACCAAAAGGGAACCGCTAAGAATTACTCCTCATTCTCCCTCCCCTTGGCCCCTGGCAGCTACCAATCTAATTTCTCTCTGTATGGATTTGCCTGATCTGGACATTTCATATAAATGGAATCATACCATACATGGCCTTTTGTAACTGGCTTCCTTCACTTAACATGTTTTCAAGATTCATCCATGTTGTAGCATGTTCAGTACTTCATTTCTTTTTAAGACTGAATAATGTTCCATTGTGTGTATAGACCACATTTCCTTATCCATACATCAGTTGATGGACACTTGGGCTGTTTCTGCCTCTTGGCTATTCAGACTAGCGGCTCTATGAATATATGTGTACAAGTCTTTGTTTGAATACCTGTAATAGATTCTTTTCTTAATGCTACACACCTCCTTACCTTTAGATGGGGAAAGTTAAAAAGCAGAATAGAAATAAAATTAACATTTCAGTATCAAATGTTTAAAAAAATTTTTTAAAGACTTTATTTATTTATTTGACAGAGAGAGAGAGATCACAAGTACGCAGACAGGCAGGCAGGTAGAGGGAGAGGGAGAAGCAGGCTCCCTGCTGAGCACGGAGCCCGACGTGGGGCTCCATCCCAGGACCCTGGGATGATGACCTGAGCCGAAGGCAGATGCTTAACTGACTGAGCCACCCAGGTGCCCCTTCAATATCAAATTAATGGTATTTTTCAATGATTAATAATAATGTTTAAATGAATAATATTTAAGAATCATCAGTATTTAACACACTTTATCTCATGCATCATTATAAACCCAAAGTAGACATTGTCACCTCCATCGTGTACATCAAGAAACCAAGGCTCAGCAGGTTAAATAACTTGTCCATGGTTACACAGCCAGTGAGTGGGAGCCAATGTTGGACCCCAGGTTTTTCTGACCCCTCGCTGCCTCTTTGACTACCTCACTTATCAAACTGGCAGAGGAGGTGAGAGAATGGATAGGAGGTACACTGCCTTGACTAGGAATTCTCACCAAACTCTTACCTTGGTGAAGTCATTATGCAGAAGTTGGTGGTATGAAAACACAGACTGTATTTACGAGCCCAGAGAAACGGTGAGTGGTGATGATCTGGCTTTTTGAGTGTGTGTCAACTGCTCGTTGGGATCATTCCAGATCCTCCCCCCAGGTGATTATCTGAATGAATAGAGCTAGTCCAGCCCCCTACATCCCCAACCCATCGAGCCTCCCTTACCCCAGTGGGACTGGACACTATCCACGTCCAAGCGTGGACTGAAGTGAGCCACATACCTGGGGCTGGCTGCTCCGTGCCCAGGTCTCCTGGCTTCTCTTTGGAGAGTTCCTGTAGGCACTGGTCCCGTTCCTCCCGCAGCACCTGCAGCACATCACACAGTCCGGGGAGAGTGCCCACCTGCAAGTCCAAAACCCAGAATGCTCATCGCGGCCTCTAACTCCAGGGTACCACAAAAAGACTTTCTGTGAGCAACAGTGGGGCCAGACAGTGGGGATTCAACATGAGGAAGGCAAAATCTGTGCCAGCAAGGATTGGATGCAGCCACTCCTGGGAGAGAATTCAGACCACAGCTGGGACAGCCAGGAGGCTCAAACAATCTGTAGCTTGTCCACTGCAAATCTTGCTCTGAAGTTTACCAAGACTCCCGAGCCCAGTGAGTTACTTGCTTTCTGGGCACCTTACTATTATTAGTCTGTAGGACTTCATTTATTCCAACAGTGTTTTTTTCTCAGGTTTGGCAAGCTTGGTTTTGGTTGGAAGGTCTTTGAAAGCTCCTCTTAACCATCTCCAAGCTCCCCAGAAGAGCGTCTATGTCCACCCCAGCCAAACAGCGATGGACAGAGGAGTTAGACAGGAAGGATTAGCACACAATCCTGGCTTCCTAGCTCTTCCTAGAGTAGACTTCCTGAGCATGGCTCGTTTCTTTTATTTGTGCCTGACACATGATAAATATGTGAGTGATTGGTGAATGAATGAATGAGTGAGTGAATGAATGAATGAGTGAATTAACAACTGAAAAGATCAATGAATTGGACTCCTACTTTACTTCCTACAGAGTATGGAATTTTAATATTAGAGTTTTTTCACATACATTATTACCTTATTTAATCCTCAAAATAACCCTGTAAAGAGACCCAGAAAAGGAAACTGAAGCCCATAGTGGTTAGGGCATGTGACCAAGGTCCGACACCCAGCGTTCTCAGTTTCAGAGATCAACCTTCCAAGAGGTCAAGGGCCAGGTTTTATAACCTCTTGTCAACCCTGCACTAATGCTTTGTAGGTGGAAATGTCAACATAATGGAGCAGGAGGAGAAGTGTCTGGGGACAAGGCCATGCTCCAAAATGGTGCAAATCAACAAAACTCTGGGCCAGAGAAGGGCAGCTAAGGTAGTACTGCATTCCAAAGATTCCAAAGGCAAACATAAATGATCTGATTATCTCTTAAGTTTGGATCTTCCACACCCTTCACTAACGCTGTCAGGGAGTATCTATCCACAGGCTGCCTGGGTGGCTCAGTCGGTTAAGCATCCAACACTTGATTTTGGCTCAGGTCATGATCTCAGAGCCCTGTGTTAGTCTCCGTGCTGAGCATGGAGTCTGCATGAGATTCTCTCTCTCTCCCTCTGCCCACACCCCCCACCCCCACTCACACACTCTCTCTCTCTCAAAAAAAAAAAAAAAAAAAATATATATATATATATATCAGCTGTCAGCAACTGCCTCTTCTCCCCGACTCTCTGATACCATGAGACTGGGTCTGTGATCCCCAGGAAACACACACATCACACCCCCTGGCCCAGAGCCTGTGATCAGCCGCAACAGAGCTGCTGCAGGAATGCCTGTACCCACCCAGCATTAAAATCATACTATGCTCGGGGCGCCTGGGTGGCTCAGTTGGTTAAGCGACTGCCTTCGGCTCAGGTCATGATCCTGGAGTCCCAGGATTGAGTCCCGCATCGGGCTCCCTGCTCAGCAAGGGGTCTGCTTCTCCCTCTGACCCTCTTCCCTCTTGTGCTGTCTCATTCTCTCTCTCAAATAAATAAATAAAATCTTAAAAAAAAAAAAATCATACTATGCTCGTTCCTTCCCCCATTCATCTCCCCTAGTTTCCATCTAGCACCTGACAATATAGCTAATGACTTCATCACATTGCTTGTGATGACTCTTATATTTAGACTCTTATATTGAAACAAGCGGCTTCCCTAAGAATATAGTCACTGTTAGGAGAACCGGCATGCAGCCCCACATACTCGGGCCCTTGTCCCCTCGCGGGGCTCCGCCCAGTCCTTGCTGAAGCCCATCATCACCAGCACCCTCTGGCTTTTCGGCGGAGGCAGTAGAAGAGTTTCAGGGGAAAAATCCACCTACAGGTTGGCAAGCGGCCTGCAGTTTACCAAGGACCTCAAGTAGGCACACATTCGATTCAGTGCCACTTTGAAACTGACATTATCCTTAAAAAGGCAAGAAACTGCCAGAGATAGTGTGAACAGGTACAGTCTTTTAAGTGTTGTCATCATGTCTTGAGTGTCACAAAAATGTTCATACCCTTTGGCCGACTGACTTTCCTTCTAGGAATCCATCCCATATGTGGGAAAAGATTTAGATTTATACAGAAGGATTCTGTATACGCTTAATAGAAACAAAGAGGGCGCCTGGGGAGCTCAGTTGGTTAAGTGACTGCCTTCGGCTCGGGTCATGATCCTGGAGTCTCGGAATCCCTGCTTGGTGGGGAGCCTGCTTCTCCCTCTGACCCTCCCTCCTCTCATGCTCTCTTTCTCTCTTTCTCTCTTTCAAATGGATAAAATCTTAAAAAAAAGAAAAAAAAAAGAAACAAAGAGACTTCTGCTTTCAGGAAGATGTAACACATGTATGTTTTCCCTCTCACTCCTGTTAAGTACAAGAAACCCTGGACATTATATACAAAACAAGCATCAGAAGATTCTGGAAGGTGGAGAGAAGGCAAAGTGGCTAAAGACCTCATGACTCAACAAGTGGTGAGTTCCCTGAAGTTTCTTTTCTCCTTGTATATCCCATTACGGAGCTGCAGAAGTTAGCAATAAGGAAATGCAGCCAGATGCAGACCAAAACAAAGCCCCCAATAAAAGCCTGCTCTCTCAAGCCAAGGACCAGGAAAGAGGGAATGTAGCAAGACAGAAAACGTACAGACAACAACTGCCCTACAACAGCCAAACACCACAGAAAAAACTGTGGTCAACTGGGGAGCCAGGACTTCCGCCTTCCCCGGGCTGTGACATGGGTCCCCAACCTCCAGGCCAGGACGGTGTCAGATGGCCAAGTAGGAAGTTGGCACGTTCATCCCTGCTGTGTGCTAACAAAGATCCCCCCCAGCCCATGATGTCAGTGGAGACTGGACTTCCACTCCAATCCAGAAGTAACAAGGTGCTCCTCCATCTCCCCGCTGGGGTGGTGTCACAGGTGCTGAAGGCAAAGAATCCTATACTCAGTAAAAGATTATCTCCAGAAATGAAAGGGAAATCAAGACATTCTCAAGTGATAAGGAAAGCTAAAAGAATTTGTTGCTAGCACCCTACCCTAAAAGAATGGCTAAAGAAAGTTCTCTAAACATGGAAGGCGCCTAGTGGGCACTCAGGACTTTCACCATCGCCAGTGGTGATGAGACCCTACCCACTGCTGTGTTATAAGACCATGTGGGGAGCTGATATTCCCACCCCTCCCGCAGCAGTAAGGGGAGATCATCTCTTCTTTGCCAGCATCAAGTAAGGCAGAGTGGGCTAGCTGGACATCTACTTAAACCTGGCAGAAAGGAGGCAGCCCCCACCCCCTTCCCCTATCAGGAAAAGCCAACTGAGAGAGGCTTAAATAAGACGCAGTCTTACAGCAATACAAAATGTCCTGCTTTCAATCCAAGATCACTCACCATATTAAGAACCAGGAAGCCATCACACTGAAAGAAAAGAGGTGATTCATTGATGCCAACACTGAGGTGACAGGGATCTGGAACGATCTGACAAAGATTGTTAAGCAGCCATCATAAAAATGTTTCAGTGAGCAATTATAAGTATACTTGAAACAAATGTAGAGATACAAACCTCAGCAAAAAGAGAAAGTCTCAGCAAAGAAATAGAAGATGTAAAAAAAATCAAATGTAAATGTTACAACTGAAAAAGACAATAACTGAAGTAAAAAGCTCAGTGGAAGGGCTCAACAGAATGACAGTAGCATGGGGAAGGGGGGGGACAGAGGAAAGGGTCACTGAGCCAGAAGACAGGAGAGTAGAAATCATTCAATGTGAGCAACACAGAGAAAAAATAAACCAAAAATAAAAATGAACAGACTTTGGGGCTCCTGGCTGGCTTAGTCGGTAGAGCATATGACTCTTTATCTTGGGGTTGTGAGTTCAAGCCCCGTGTTAGAGCTTAAAATATTTTTTTATTTAAAAAAAAATAAGTGAGGCACCTGGGTGGCTCAGTTGTTAAGCGTCTGCCTTCAGCTCAGGTCATGATCCCAGGGTCCTGGGATCAAGCCCCACATCGGGCTCCCTGCTCCGCAGGGAGCCTGCTTCTCCCTCTCCCACTCCCCCTGCTTGTGTTCCTGCTCTTGCTATCTCTCTCTCTGTCAAATAAATAAATAAAATCTTTAAAATAAAAAAATTAGAAGTAAAATTAAAAAATTAAATAATCCACAGATAAATAAATAAAAACAAAAAATGAACAGACTTGGGGCACCTGGGTGGCTCAATTGGTTAAGCGCCTGCCTTCAGCTCACATCATGATCCCGGAGTCCTGGGTTCGAGTCCCACATCGGGCTCCCAGCTCAGTGGGCCTCTGACCCTCTCCCCTCTCATGCTGTTTCTCTCTCTCTCTCTCAAATAAATAAGTAAATAAAATCTTTAAAAAAAAAAACAAAAAACAGACTCTCAGGGTTATACGTGACAACAGAAGCACAATCCATAAAAGGAAAGCTGGATAAATTGGACTTCATAAAAATTAAAAACACTTTTGCTTCATGAAAAACCATATTAAGAGGATGAAAAGACAAGTTACAGACTGGGAGAAAATATTTGCAGTTACATATTCAAGAAAGGACTAGTATCTAGAATTTATAAAGAACATTCAAAACTCAACAGTAAATGAACAAAAAATCTAGTTAGAACATAGATAAAAGACATGAAGAGACATTTCACAGGCAATATAGAGATGGCAAATAAGAACGTGAAATTATTAGCTATTAAGTGAATGCAAACTGAAACCACAATGTGTTATCACTGTATTCCTATCATAAGAGCTAAAATTAAAAAATAGTAACAATAGATGTTGGTGAGGTTGTGGAGACACTAGATCACTCATACATTGCTGGTGGGAATGTAAAATAGTATGGCCACTCTGGAAAACAGGTTCACAGTGCTTTTACAAAAGCTGAACATGCAACTATTATATGACCCAGCAATTGCACTCCTAGGCCTTTATGCCAGAGAAATGAAAATTTATATTCATGCAAAAACCTGTACGTGAATATTTATAGCAGCTTTATTCATAACAGCCCCAGACTGAGACAATCCAGATGTCTTCCAATGGGTGAATGATTAAACAAACGATGGTGCATCCATACTGTGAAACTCCACTCAGCAATAAAAAGGAACAAACTTTTGATACATGTGCCAACCTAGATGAATCTCCAGGGAAGTACGCCGAATGCAAAATGCCAATCCCAAAAGGTTACATAAGGTACTGTATGATTCTATCTGTGTAACTCTTGAAATGACAAAGCTATAGAAATAGAGAACAGATTAGCGGTTGCAGAAATTAAGGAAGGGGTAGGAGCAGGAGGGAAGTGGCCGTGACTGACAGGGCACCTTGAAAGACCCTGGGGGTCATAAAAATGTTCTGTATCTGAACGGTATCAGTGTCGATGCTGGGGTTTTAATACTATAGTACTACCTGTTTTAGGTAGTTTTGCAAGATTTTATCCCTGGGAGAAACTGACAAAAGGCTATGGAGGTGGGGATCTTTCTGTATTATTTCTTACGGTCTATGATTATCTCAAAATTAAAAGTATAAATCTTAAAAAGAGACAATTTAAATATCCGAGGGAACACTCAGCTAACATTCAACATGATATATACTATAATCCTGAAATTACATTCAATGTGATAGTTTCAGCCATTATCCGTGATAGTTCAGAAGACTATTCAGCAGTACAGACTATTACTGGTGACACCATGATATTCAATGAGAAGAGCGTGACACAAAGTTGTATACACAGTATGATTGTAAGGATGTACAATGTACCATATTTTCAGAGGAAAATCTGGAAAAGAATACATGAAAGTATTATGAAAATTATATGAAACTTTAAAAATAATATGTAAATATATAGAGGAAGGTAGATACTTCATTCTATGTCTCTGTTCCCATTCCTACCTCCAGTTATAACCTCTCTGGAAGACACTGCTCTTTGTCTCCTTAATAATTATTCTTCTCTTCCTCTACTGCAATCAGAATTTAAAGATTTATTTATTATTTATTTATTTATTTATTTATTTATTTATTTATTTATTTATTTGAAAGAGAGAGAGAGCATAAGGGGGGAAAGGTCAGAGGGAGAAGCAGACTCCCCGCCGAGCAGGGAGCCCGATGTGGGACTCGATCCCGGGACTCCAGGATCATGACCTGAGCCGAAGGCAGTCGCTTAACCAACTGAGCCACCCAGGCGCCCTACTGCAATCAGAATTTAACTGGGCATATGGTTGCCCATCTGGAGACTAGAGTTTCCAGTTTCCCTACAACTAATGCATGCCCACGTGACTAGGTTCTAGCAATGGGTTAGAACAAAAGACACATGTGCAAATGCTATCTTATGCCCTTAAAAGGAAAGAAACCTGCCTCCCTCTTTCATGTGTGGATATGGTGATCACCCATATTCAATCATGGGGATGAGGGCAACACTTCAGGCTTGACTCTCCTCCCAGATTCAGAGGACAAAATTCATCCTGGACTGCACTTGTGAATGTCCACATTCCACTGCATCCTTTTGGTATTACTAGAGACAACATAACTCAACAGACTTAGGAGGTTTACTGTCAAGGACAGGGAAAGAGGCATTATCGTAATTAGAATTATTGGTCTCAGTCGCTATAGGAGTTTATACATATGACTTCATGGTGGGTGGAGTATACTTCTTTGCCTTGGGCTTGGCCATGTGACTGGTCCCTGGGATATTAGGTAGATCTGATATGAAGAAAAGCTTGAAATATGTTTGCACAGCTGTGCTTGCTCTCTTGCATTTCTGCCACCTGGGGTATCCTGCTGGTCTTGGAAGAATGAATAACACACCAACAGCAGACTTGAACCTGACCTGGGGGCTGGAGCCGAGCCAGCTGAACCTGGCCTGGATCAATCAAACCCTAGCTCACTTGCAAACAAAGAGGGAAATAAACACTGATCGCTGTATGCCACGGAGTTGTCTGATTGTTACGCAGCATAGCTGAACGACACAGGGTAGGAAAGAGATTCTAGGGCGGCGCCAACGTATACCATTTAGGCAGTGAAGTTTCCCCCAAAAGGTGGCGATTTGCATCTGGGGGATTCAAGAAAAGAGTACTCCCAAAGAGGGGACTCTTAAGAAAAATGGAGCAAGGTTAGAAATGTAGAGGACACCTGCGCTGGGAACATCGCTCCAAGTTCAACTTTCTTGGCGTTTTTCCCTTAGACTGCAGGAAAAAAATAATAATCAGAGGACAGTTTAGCTTTTTCTTCTTATCCTACATTTCTTTTTTTTTGAATTGGAGTAAAATATACATAAGATAAAATTTAGCATTTTAACCATGTTTAAACGTACAATTCAGTGGCATTAAGTACATTGGCAATGTTGTGCAACCATCATCACTATTTCCAGAACTTTTTCTTTTTTTTTTTTTAAAGATTTTATTTATTTATTTGAAAGAGAGAGAATGAGAGAGAGCAAGCACATGAGAGGGGGGAGGGTCAGAGGGAGAAGCAGACTCCCTGCCGAGCAGGGAGCCCGATGCGGGACTCGATCCAGGGACTCCAGGATCATGACCTGAGCCGAAGGCAGTCGCTTAACCAACTGAGCCACCCAGGCGCCCTCCAGAACTTTTTCAACATCACACCAGAAACTCTGTACCCATTAAGCAATAACTACCCATTTCCCTCCTTCTGTAGCCTCTGATGACTTCTAGTCTACTTTCTGACTCTCCAAATCTGCCTATTCTCGGTATTTCATGTAAGTGGAATCATACGCTATTTTTTCTATGTCTGGCTTACTTCACTTAGTATGTTTTGAAGATTCATCCACATTGTAGCATCTATCAGAATTTCCTTCCTTTGTCAGGCTGAATAATATTCCATTCTGTGTATACACCATGTTTTGTCCTTCCATTCATCTGTTGATGGATACTCGTGTTGCTTCCCCCTCTAGGCTATTGTAAATAATGCTGCAATGAACGTGGGGGTGCAGATATCTGAGTCCCTGCTTTTGATTCTTTTGGGTGTATACCCAGAGACAGAACTGCTGAATCACGTGGTAATTCTATGTTTACTTTTTTAGGAACCACCAAATGGTTTTCCACAGCAGCTGTACCATTTTACATTCCCACTAGCAATGCACAAGGGTTCTGTTATCTCCACATCCTCATCAACACTTGTTATTTTTTATTTTACTTTATATATTTTTAAAGATTTTATTTATTTATTTATTTATTTATTTATTTATTATTTGAGAGAGAAACGAGGAGGAGCAGAGGGGGAGGAAGAGAGAAGGGAAAGAATATGAAGCAGACTCCCCACAGATTGTGGAGCCCAACATGGGGCTCGATCTCACTATGCTGAGATCATGACCTGAGCTGAAATCAAGAGTCAGAGGTTTAACCAACCGAGCCACCCAGGTGCCCCTATTTTACTTTGTATGTTTTTAAAGTAGGCACACCCAATGTGGGGCTCGAACTCAGGACCCTGAAATCAAGAGTCGCACATTCTACCGACTGAGCCAGCCAGGATCCCCTGTTTTTGTATTTTGTTTTAATAACAGCCATCTTGATGGGTGTGAAGTGGCTCATTCCACATTTCTATTTCCCTTGATCCTTCCATTAGAATGTAAGAAACCAAAATAATTTTGTGTTGTGGTGGCTTGCCAGCAGCAGCATTCTGCTGAAAGGACTGAGCCCATGGCTCCATATGGTGACCAGCAATTAAGAAAAGGGGCCCTTCCAGGGGCGCCTGGGTGGCTCAGTCGTTAAGCGTCTGCCTTCAGCTCAGGTCATGATCCCAGGGCCTGGGATTGAGCCCCGCATCGGACTCCCTGTTCAGTGGGACGTCTTCTTCTCCCTCTCCCATTCCCCCTGCTTGTGTTCCCTCTCTTGCTGTGTCTCTCTCTGTCAAATAAATAAATAAAATCTTAAAAAAAAAATGGGGACCCTTCGGGGTGCTGGGAGAGGCTGGGAGGAGTGTATTCAATGGAGCAACCACCCAGTAGGAGCATTGGAGAGAGAATAAATGGGAAACAAGCCCTCTTGTGATCTAAATTAACCTAGAGAAGGGAAGAAGCTGCATGTATATTTATGTGTATATTTCTATATAATTATTAAACATAATTTTACTTAAAATTCACAGGCAAGGGGCACCTGGGTGGCTCAGTCAGTTAACTGTCCAACTCTTCTTGGTTTCGGCTCAGTTCACGATCTCGGGGTCATGAGATCGAGCCCAAAGTCCGGCTCTGCGCTCTTCACTGAGTCTGCTTGGGATTCTCTCTCCCTCTTCCTTTGCCCTTCCCCACTGTGCTCTCTCTGTCCCTCTCAAAAATAAATAAATAAAATCTTTATAAATAAATAAATGAATGAATACATACATACATACATACATAAAATTCACAGGAGAAACAGACAAATGAAGATGAAAGAACTGCTAACATTGTTCTCAAAACAAGAGCTATTAGTCCTTAGAAGTTACCTTTAAACAGTTAAAAAATTTGTATTTGTGTATATGTGGTTTTTTTTTTTTTTACTTGTACGAGTGCCAAGGAATTTGTCATGAAAAATAGCAGTTTCCTTCCCTAATCTTTATCTACTTTCCAGAGGCAACCATTTCAACTCTTTGTAGCTGTTCATTTTTGTTTTTAATCTCCATATTGTTTTTAAGATTTTTTTAAAGTAATCTCTACACCCAACGTGGGGCTCAAACTCACAACCCCAAGATCAAGAGTCGCATGCTTCTCTGACTGAGCCAGCCAGGCACCCCTCCATATTTAAATATTATATTCCTATACTGCTATTTCTTGGCTTATTAATCTGAGACACTATTTAAAACTCTCTGTTACGGAAGATAAAGATTTAGATGTTTTTAAATCTCCCTACATATACTTCTGTCCCCCATATAAACATATACTTCTCTTGATTTAATTTTTAGTTAAATGAATGGTCTATATTTATAATGTCTTGTTTTGACTGTGAAATATCATTCACCGCTAAGTCTAGCCATGTAAAATGATTACGTCTCCTCTCGTACATATTGTTTTTCCTGACGTTAATAATTAATTTGTTTTTCTCATTTGATTAGTGTTCTATGTACATATGGCTAATTTTTCCAAGTGCTCCAACAGCTCCGAGAGACATCTATCAACAGTGGTATTTGTTTTACTTCTGGAGACCTCCCTGCCGGTCCTCCTTCCTCTAGCTCCAATCTGGGCCTGATGCCTGGCTGTGGTTTGGGGTACCTCTCCCCAACTCTTCTGACTAGACTTCACTTTCATAGATTCCACATCTTTTTCCTTGCTTCACTTCCTTGTTTTGCAGAAGCACATTCTCTAGTCACTTCCTATGAAAGCGTATGTGGGAGATAAACTTTGAAATCTCTGCAGGAGTGAAAAAGCTTCTATTAATTTGATAATTAATCAAATTTGGGCAGAGAATTCTGGGTTGAAAAGAAATTTCCTTCCATATTTTGAAGGCATTTCTCCTTCTCTCTTCCAATATCTATAAGAAATCCAACTGTACTTCCAAACCTTTTGTATGTGACTTTTGTTTTCTCTGTAGAAATACTCAGGATTTTTCTTGTTTTTTTTTTAAAGATTTTTATTTATTTATTTATTTGACAGAGAGAGAGATAGCGAGAGAGGGAACACAAACAGGGCGAGTGGGAGAGGGAGAAGCAGGCTTCCCGCCGAGCAGGGAGCTTGATGCGGGGCTCGATCCCAAGACCCTGGGATCACGACCTGAGCCAAAGGCAGACGCTTAACAACTGAGCCACCCAGGCGCCCCAGGATTTTTCTTGTTTTTAGTTGCTTTTAAATTCCTTGCAGAAATGTTTTTTTTATTCATTCATTAGATACTCTGGGGACATTTCTATCTGAAGATTTGTGTTCTTCATGTCTGGGAATTTTTTAAATGTTATGTGATTTATTTTACTACTTCCTCCCTTCATCTTCTCTATTCTGTCTTCCTAGAATTCATATTATTTGAATAATGGACAACCCAGATGGACCCTCTAGTCTTTTCACCTTCCTCTACTCTTCTACCATTGTGTCACTTGACATCACCTGTTGAGTTTCCTAATAAATGTTTTGTCATCATACACTTAATTTCCAGGCAGCCTTTCTTATTCTCTGGTGATTCCTTTTGTCCAGCAGCCTCTTTCCCAGACTCTTTCTTCTTAGATCTGGCATGCTTTTTTTTTTTTTTTTTTTTAAGATTTATTTATTTATTTGAAGAGACAGAGCACGAGGAGGGGGAGCGAGAAAGGGAGAGGGAGAGAGAGAATCCTCAGGCAGACTCCCTGTTGAGCATGGAGACGGACACAGGGCTGAATCCCAGGACCCTGAGATCATGACCTGAGCTGAAATCAAGAGTCAGACGCTTAACCGCCTGAGCCACCCAGGTGCCCCTAGATCTTTTTAAAGAACTGTATTTCAGGACATTAACTGTAATCCTGTGACCTTTTCTCCTCTCTGCATGGTGGATATTTCCTCTTTCCCTTCTGTTTGTTTGCTTTCACACTGGAGGCCTTCCTTAATGCCATATGTATATATATACATACATATATATATACACACACACATATATGTCATTGTATATAATATATGTATGTATGTATATTATGGAAGTATGATTGACACACACTGTTACATTAGTTTCAGGTGCACAATGTAATGATTCCACAAATCTGTACATTAATGCTATGCTCACCTCCAGTGTAGCTGCCATCAGTCGCCATACAACCCCATCACAATCCCATTGGCTAAGGTCCCTGTGCTGTGCTCAATGCCACAGTTAAGCTTGAAGCACTAATGGGGTCCTTAGAACCACCGTGGGCCTGAACAGTTTGTGGCCTTTGCTACACAATAAATCAGGCTGAGCGGGTCCCCACAGTCAGGATCTGTTTGTCCTCCTTGCTCGGAGCCTTTCCAGGGCGCTGCAGGCCAACCGGACACCCCTCTGCCCGGTGCGCACATGTAGGTTGGTATTTTTCCCACAATGCTACCCCTACTTCATTCGCTTTCCATTCCCAAAGATTTCTTGAAATCTCTGCTTCATTGTTGTATCATCTTGTTCCCTTTGACTTTGTGAGTTTGTACCCTTGTGATTCCTTTACTATCATGTTAAGGATGTTCCCAGGGACAGAGTAGATAAACGCCTGTGGTTATCTGCCATTTGAAACTGGATGTCCTAATGTAACATTCAAATATAATAGAAATATATATTTGGTGTTCATCTCTGGTTCCTGGCCTAGTGATCCTAAAACGCTTGTAATTTTCTGAGCATTAGGGGTGAGAAAGGCATCTTTTGTTATAATATCGGGTCTTACTCCTCAGTTCCTAATACAAGAGCTTCTAAGACCCTTGGGATCTCCAAAGTGATGAGTGACTTTGTATATGCTGATAAGACGACTGGTGGCTGGCGCCCCTAGATATCTGCAGGATGGGGGCTGGTCACCAGAAAGACCAACCATGGGGTGAGAGATTGGAACTTCCAGCTTCCCTTCTGACCACAGGAGATGGGAGGGAGGGCAGAGACTGAGTTAGTCACCAATGGTCAGTGATTTTGTCAATCATGCCTATGTAATGAAACCTACATAAATACCCTACACAAGAGGGTTTGGAGAGCATCCATGTTCCCCCTTCTTCACCCTCTGCATCTCTTTCACTTGCCTGTCCCTGAGTGGTATCCTTTATGATAAACCAGTAATGGCAAGTAAAGTACTTTCCTGAGTTCTGTGAGCTCTTCTAGCAAATTACCGAATGAAAGGAGGAGGTCATGGGAATCCCCGATGTACAGCAGCAGATCAGCCGGAAGTACGGGTGACCCACGTTCATGATTGGCATCTAAAGTAGAAGTGGTCTTGTGGACTGTGTCCTTAGCCCACAGGGTCTGTGCTGATTCCAGGTGGTTAGAGTCAAAACTGAATTGAATTTGATTTTTTTTTAAGATTTTATTTATTTATTTGAGAGAGAGAGCACGAGCCAGGGGAGGGGCAGAGAGAGAAGGAGAAGCAGGCTCCTCGCTGAGCAGGGGGCGTGTGACTTTTGTGACTTGGTCCTGGGGCTCAACCCTGGGACTCCCAGAATCATGGCCTGAGCCAAAGGCAGACACTTAGCCAACTGAGCCACCCAGGTGCCCCAGAACTGAATTGAATTTTACTTTTTTTTTTTTTTTAAGATTTTATTTATTTATTTGACAGAGAGAGAGATAGAGAGAGCAGGAACACAAGCAGGGGGAGTGGGAGAGGGAGAAGCAGGCTTCCTGCCGAGCAGGGAGCCCGATGCGGGGCTCGATCCCAGGACCCTGGGATCATGACCTGAGCCGAAGGCAGACGCTTAACGACTGAGCCACCCAGGCGCCCTGAATTGAATTTTAGAACACCCAGCTGGTGTCTGGCGAGTTTAATTGGTTGTCAATGTGAGGAAAAACCACATATATTTAGCACCGTAAGTGAAATATTTTGAGCAGAAAATCCCAAAATAGTTGGTACCAAGAATGGGATGCTGCTTCGTAGTAAAAATGGCATCTCGGACCAAAGTACACTTAAAAATATGTATTCCTCATAAGTTCACTAAGAGAGTACAAGAGAAAAGGATTTTACTAAATGGTACTTTTCTTTATTATTTAAGTTAACCAAACAAAAAGACACATTACATGACTTTCCTCTTCAGTTTCAGATTTTGAGTCCAGGCCATCTTTACATCTGGAGTTTTAAAAATATTGCTGCAATCATGTCAAACTTTAAAAAGAATACTGGCATCATGAAATTTTTCATATAACTTTTGTCTTTTGCTGGAATTTTAAGTTAACTTTCTTTTTTCTTGTTAATCACAAAATTCATAGGCCTTCACTTTATCCCTTGCATAGCATAGTTGCACTCCATGGTCCTGAATAGAGCAGCTCTGCCAAGGAGCCTCTGTGGAAGTGACTCAAGGAGTCTTTGACTTTCTGGACTAAATCCTCTGTTTCAGAACTGTGGAACTGATCTGCCCATTGCCATCCTGGGTAAATTACACTTTTTTGTATCCCATATTTTATTATTATTTTTTTAAGTAGGCTCCATAGCCAACATGGGTCTTGAACTCATAACCCTACGATCAAGAGTCACATGCTCTACCGACTGAGCCAGCCAGCACCCCTGTATCCCATATTTTAGATTCAGTTTTGGCTTTGCTGGGAATAACCTCTAGTAATTTTTTTTTTTTTAAGAAAGGCACTTAAGTTGTAATCTTTCTTAGACTGTGTATCTAGTAGTGTCTCTGTACAAGTATCACTCTTTGATACTTCAGCACTGACCTTGGCCCCCAGTCATGGCTGGCCCACTACAGGGTACAAGTTCATACTTGTTGCTTCATGATTGTGTGATTAGCTTCCACTGTCCCATTCTTTGGGGTATTTTCTCAGATGGTAGACATATTTTGAGGTGTCTGCTCAACCTATTAGGCAACAACTCTTCTCTGGGAAGACCCCTTCACCCTTAGGTGTGTGGTGAAGTCCCATTTCAATGATCAGACCTTTGGAGAAAACCTAACCGAGATTGGGACAATGTGCTTTCCTCTCTTGGATATTTGGTATTGTAAGGGGGAGTAAGGTCAATCTCTCCCATTCCTAAAGCATGTACTCTTGGAAAGCTATGGGGCAGCATATTCTGTCCTTCAGAAAGCAACAGAAAACTTCAGTCTGCAGAGAGAGAGAATAATTAAGCAAAATAAGAGAAGAAAGATGTCAAGAGAGAGTTCTACTAGTTTAACTTTGGACTCTTGAATCTGAAAAGGTAAAATCTGGGAGGAGATAAAGTGAAAATCTATTGGATTCCGAAGAAGGTGAAGAGACTCAACATCACTCTGCCAATCACACTTCATGATATAATCACTTGCCTGCCAACTTAGACTGGAAAAGAATTTTTTCAAGGGGGAAATAAAAGGAGACATGGTACTAGCTAGTTTATACAATGAGAACTAAGAAGAGGAAACTCATTACCAAATAACCAGTTCAAAATGCAAAATTTCATCAAATACTTATTGGGCACCTACTCTATGCCAAGCAATTGATTCATCACTGAGGACACGAAGGTGAATGGGACATAGTTCCTGCTCTTGAAGCTCATGGCTTGAGGGGTCCGGAGAGGCCATAGCTGAAGTACACAACGAAGGAAGCAGCCAGATCATAATGGACCAAGAGTGGAGGCAGGGGACCCGCCCTCCAGGAGGTGGCTCCACGGCTTCGGGAAGAAGTGAGAGTCATTGGACCCAGAACAGCAACACCAGAACATCCCATAAAGAATAGGGCCCAATGTGACAGTGAACAGGCAGATTATGCAGCAGCAGGCCGTGGACTGAATGTTGGGGTGAGGGCAGGGGACAGTGTGACTCCCACGAGGCTGGTTTGGGTGCCTCCATAGTTTCAAGAACAGGAAAAACAAGGAAAAGAGAAGAGAAGAAGGCTTAGGAGCTGGGGTAAGATGAGTTTGGAAGGCTGGATTTATGATGAGGTAGGACTGCTGAGGAAGATCACACAGTAAGAGTGAGCAGAGTGAGGAGAGCAAGGACAAGCCTGGACAAGAGATCCTTACAGGACTGAGAAGATGGAGGGCAAATGGCGATCAGAAGCCCGTAAAGAGCAGAAGCCAACGGAGTGGGGAGTGGAAAGGAGGGAGGGTCCCGCACGGGATACCTCGAGAGGCAGGGGTCCCATGCCCGCTTTGCCCAAGACAGTCAGGTGTATGCCTGCCATCTCGACATCATTACAGACAACCTCCCGTCTCTCTCATAAATCATGTGGTCCCTCTAGGTCGGACCAGGGCCAAAAAGGATGTAATGAAGACAACGAAATTAAGGTCACACAAGAGACTGATTTCAGCGGGTGGTGGGGTGGGAGCGGGCGGTGGCAGGCTAAGAAATCAGTGTAAGTGGAGGCAAGCATCATGGATGCTTCTTCCCAGAAGCTGGCCGTCAGGGGGCAGAGATGGAACAGCGCTTGGAAGGCCCAGAGTGCAGAGGGAGGGCTCTTTACCACCTGGTTGGATAGACTTGGGCAAGTTGACCAGCTGATGGGAAAAGACGGTTAGAGGAAAATGGCAAAGACTGGGCACGATGGCTTGGCTGTGTCCTCTCAGGATGGGAGTGCCCATGGATTTGGGTGGAAGGATTAGGAGCACAGGTGCAGGGACTGGCCACACCAGCTGGAGAAGTGCCTCTCTTCCACTCAGATGATGCTAGGGACTGAATGTCTGTGACACCCCCAAATTCCTATGTTGAAACCCTATCCGCCAGTGTGGCTGTATTTGGAGACAGGGCCTGGAGGGAGGTAACAAAGGTTAAACATGGTCATAAGGGTGGGCCCCTGATCTGATAGGATTAGTGTCCTTATAAGAAGAGACACCAGAGAGCTTGGGTAGTGATCCCAGAGTCCTGGGATCGAGCCCCGCGCTGGGCTCCCTGCTCGGTGGGAAGCCTGCTTCTCCCTCTCCCACTCCCCCTGCTTGTGTTCCTGCTCTCACTATCTCTCTCTCTCTCTGTCAAATAAATAAATAAAATCTTAAAAAAAAAAAGAGCCAGATGTTGGTCGGAGAAAGTTCATTCTCTGACTCTCAGGAAATAGGAGGCAAGCCTGTCTATTGAAAATGAAAGAGGGGTTGGTAAGATCAGGAACATAGACATCAGGGAGAGCCCACTGGTGAGGGATCGATGTCTGACATATGGGGATTCTGGAGAAGACAGGAAAACTTAGGAATGTTGGCAGCATGGTGGGCTGGGACTTCAGGACAAGGCCAAGCAGAGATGTCCCTTCCCTGAATGCTCCTTGGAATCTGCCGGACACAGAATATTGAGGCTGGCTGAGCCCCAGGATATTATTATTTTCTGGAGTCCACAGGAACACTGAGCAGCCCTCTGTTTGTAATGTAAGCAAGTAGATAGGATCTGAGTGTTGTGGATTTTACCTTGGGCTGCAGGTTGTCCCAATGCCCGAGTGAAGGTCAGTGGTGAGAAACCTCAGCTTACTAAGGGCAGGGAAGCAAGGATTAAGTCGGGGGACATTGGAGGGCGCCACCGTGGTGGTGGAACTCTAACCCTGGTTATGAAGTCTGGGCTGTCAAAGACGGGTGCCAGGAAGAGAGCTATGTGCTCCCTCCTTCCTGGACGTGGAGGAAGCCATAGGGCAGGGATAATGGGGACAGGGTGGAGAGAGGTGGGCTCCATGGGAGCGCAGAAAGGCGATGCCAAAGCTAAGAGAAGGAGCCCCCTAAGGAGTCTGGGAAGTGTACTGCCTGGTTGATTGATTTTGTGACCCCAAGCTCATCTCTGGCCCCTTTAATAAAACGCTGTGTGTAATTCAGTATTTGTTTTATGTTTTATAAAGCGATTAGATTAAACTGAAATTAATGTCACTTTGAGGCTCGGGAGAGCATTTTGCGACAGCCCCTTGGGTACCGGAAACCAGCGCAGGCCTCTTTCTGGGAGCAGATGCGGGTGCTGGTTAGGAATCCTGGGGTTGGGTCCTCACACCGTGTCTGGGTGGGTGGCCCTGACAAATGGCTTCACCTCTCTCTGAGCCTCTGCTCCTTCCTCTGCACAATGAGGGTTATGAGAATAAAGTCAGATGGTGCTGGCAAGGACTTGGCAGAGTATCTGGTGTGAAGTGAGTGCTCAGTAAAGGACACCTTTATCATCATCATCTTCGTTCACATTCATTTTAGAGATAGTAGCAATTTCAAAAGAAATCCACAAATATTTCCCCAGAAGATGAGAAGGTGATCTTTCAGGGATATAAAAAATCCCAGGGGCGCCTGTGTGGCTCAGTCATTAAGCATCTGCCTTCAGCTCAACTCATGATCCCAGGGTCCTGGGATCGAGCCCCACATCGGGCTCCTTGCTTAGCAGGGGGCCTGCTTCTCCCTCTCCCTCTGCCTTCCATTCCCCCTGCTTGTGTGTGCGCGCTCTCTCTCTCTCTCCCTCTGTCAGATAAATAAATAAAATCTTAAAAAAAAAAAAAAATCCCAGAGAGTCTCCTCTGAAGAGTTGTCAATAGCCAGCTCCTCAGGTGACCCTTGCAGGTCTTCCTAAAATTCTGCTCGCCCGGTTGCCACCGAGCTTGTCAGCCCCTGGAGGTGGTAGCACCATGTGCCAGACCCCCAAGCCAGGACCTTTTCTGTTTCTGAGCCATTCACTGAGATGGAAGGGAGAGAGGTGGGAGAGCAGGGAGGGAGGCTGGAGA
Organism: Mirounga angustirostris; assembly: GCF_029215605.1. Lineage (NCBI taxonomy): Eukaryota > Metazoa > Chordata > Mammalia > Carnivora > Phocidae > Mirounga > Mirounga angustirostris. Next base: position 94,823,629 of record NW_026991711.1, on the reverse strand, counting down.
AGATCAAGCCCATTCTCAGCACAAGTCGTTTTGTGTGCAAGTGGGTGTTCATCGGGGACCTTGGCTCCGATTCCTTGTCACCAAGCCCACTCCCCTGAATCCAACATGCAATTGACCCCTATTGTTAGTTCTGCTCATGCATTTCCCCTGAAACAGGACAACCTTTAAGGCAGTGGTTCTCGACCAGGGGCAGTTCTGCCCTCCCTGCCTCCCAGAGGACATCGGGTAATGTCTGGAGACATTTTTCTGTGGGCACAACGTGGACAGGTGCTCCTGGCTTCTAGTGGGTAAAGGCCAGGGATGGTGCTAGATGCACACAATGCACAGGACAGTCCCCCAAGACAAAGAATTCTGTGACTCCCCCTCTGTCCTCCGGATCCTCATTAGTACTTCCCTCTGGCTTCCTCCATGCCGGGGGAAGACCTAGCTCCCTTCCTGGCACCCCTTGCCGAAAGCCCAGATTTAATATCCGGGGTTACAGTGTCAAAGTTAAGAAACCCCACTTGAAGGAAAAGGCAACCCTCTCCACCCCACTTAACTCACTATGGTTATCGAGTTGGCAGTTTGCCAGATGCCACGGATTAAAAAGCCCTACCTTGAGTGACTGTTTTTCATTGGCTTGACACGGTTATGTACAATTTTATAAGCAAGGGTTACCTTCAAGATGTCATTGTTTATTACTTGGTGCTATACGAAAGTGCCATAGCTTACGACACTCCCTTTGGATGTCGTCACTTCATTCATTCACTCACTCACTCATTCACTCAACCAACACACACTCATTGAGCTCCTTCTTACACTGAGACAGGCTCTAGGGATAGAGGATGAATAAGATATCTCAAAGTGTGTGTATTGGGGAGGAGGAAGAGGACAGATGTGCTAGTGAATAATCTCAACATCCTTCCAGGTAGAAGTCCTCATGAGATTCATGGGGGTGGGATAGCAAAGGGGGGTGTGGTCCATGTTTCCTCTGGCGGTCTCAGAAAGCTGGCCCCTTCAGCCATCATCACTTTCTGGTTTCCATTTGCAAGGGACCCTCCTGACACTTCCCTATATGGAAAGGCAAGGGGGGAAGGTGGGTAGCAGTAATAAGCAGTTTGGCCTAATGATGCCCCATTAGGAAGACGCCTATGATCTCACACAATGCGGGGGCCCCATATAAATAAAAAATTGTTTGAATGCCCTTAAATTTCCAAATCAAATGTCCGACCACTCAGAGACAAAGAAACAGAAGGTAAGCAGGGTTTCAAAGCCTGGGAAATACTCCAAACAAAGTAGGTCAGTTCCATTCTTGTTTATTAAAGGAGTTCTTGCCAAGAAGTATGAGACCTCAGGTCTGGATAAGCCCATAAAATACCCAGAAGACCAAGACTTATACACAGGAAACCATCTTGTGATAATACAAGGCAGGACATGAGTGTATGAAAATGTCATGTAAAGACAAAGGACGTAAGGGAGAGCACCCTGGGTGACCGGGATCAAGCTATCTGGTTGCTAGTCCCAACTCTACAGCTAACTTGTTGATTTGGGGCAACTCTCTTTTCTCTGTGGGTCTCAGTTCGCTCATCTGTAAAATAAGGGAATTGGACCAGAGCATCATGAAGCAGCCTTCCAAGGCACACTGAAGACTCAAACCAAGTGAAAGCTCTCATTTCCCCCTCTGCTTATTCCTAACCTGGGGGCCCCTTGAGACTAAAAATGTAGGTTGAACCTCAGTCCTGAAGCCCAACCACCTGTTGATTTCTTTTGACAACCTCAGGGTTACTGCAAATACTTAAGAAGGAGGTGGGGAAGGTGATGAGGAAGAAGCTATTACCCCTCCCATCCCTGGGCACTGAATAACAGCACACCCAGAGGCTTTGAATTATCCCCAGGGTCCTGGGTGGCCCTTCCCCAAATTGGGGGTCCCGATTAGTGAGTGGGTACTATTGCTCTAGCACCTTCCAACCACCAGGCCCTGCCGCTGGTGAGAAGAGGCTCCAGGGTTACAAGGGAGCTGGGAACGAGAGTCCCAAATTCTACTTTTCCATACTACTGCTGCTAGAATGTCAAGGAGCTGCTGGATGGGCAGCTCCTGAGTGTCAACACTCCCATCAGCTCTGGGAGTGAAGGGTTTTCTTATAATCAAACAGGAGAGGACTACAAGAAGGCAAGGTCATTGGACACCTGGAAGGACTCACCCAGGACAGAGACTGGAGACTCCAAATTGGGTCCCCAAGTACTTTGCCTGGGGAGTTTCTTGGGACAGAGGCCTTAAAGGCCAGTTTGCAATGCTGGTGGGAAGAAGTGGTTCTGGAATCTGCACCCCCCCTCCACTCCCCACCCCACCACCCCCTCCCCATTCCTTCCATCCTGGCTGTCTGGGTACAGATCCCAGTGGGAGAAGCCCTGGATTCCAAGGCATTCCTGTGGGAAAGGAAAACAAGCCACCCACTCTGCCTTTCTCTGGACCGGGTTTTTGGAGATCAGCTCCTCCCAGGACACCCCAGACATGCAGACTTTAGGGAGCCAAATCCCAAAGGGGAGGGAGGGAGTTGCTAATGGTCCCACCATAGAGCCGGCAGCTCCAGCCAGAGCTTTCTGAGGTTTCCCCTTCTGCAGCCCTGGGGGTGCGTGTGTGTGTGTGTGTGAAAGAGAGAAAGAGAGAGAGGGAGAGAGAGAGAGAGAATGTCAAGGCTTTGGGGCCCACGGACATAAGCTCCAATCAAATTTTCCTAGGGCAAGATTTTTGGCCTCTTAGAGTCTCTGTTTCCTCGTCCGTAAAGAGAGGGGGACACTACCAACCTGGAAAACCCATCAGGAGGTAGCGATGAAATAACGGAGGCAGAATGCCCAGCGCACAATGGGCACTGCTAGGGGCGCCTTCAGAGTTTCCGTCGGGGCACAGCCTGGAGGGAGGGGATGGCGTGGAGGGGAGAGGGGGTTTACCTTAGGGCTGCCTTCGCCGGGCGCACCTGCCGTTTTTACTCCGGGGGAGGAGGCTATCTGGAGAGGAGGCGATAGAGATGATCCTTGGGGGAGGGGGGAACGGGGTGTCAGGGTTCCCCCTCCTCCACGGAAGATCTGGGGACCCACGGAGGGGAGCGGTACTCACCGTGTGCGCAGCGCAGGCGAGCAGCAGCAGCAGGGGCGGCCGCGGCCACAGCAGCAAGCGGGGACGCATGGTGCCCGGCGCGTCCCCCGCGGGGCGGGGGGGGGGGGGGAGCGCGGAGAGCGCCTCGACGGCCGCCCGTCCTGTGCGCACCCCCGGTCCGGGAGCTCAGCGCCCTCCGCGGGGGCCCCGGCCGGCCGCCGTGTCCGGACGAGCCATGGCTGTGGCCACCCAGCCCGCGGCGAGCCCCAGGACTCCTCGTCCTCGGAAGAGGTGGCCGCGCGCTAAGCCGCCCAGCCCATTGATAAGGACGCGCGGCGCGGCGGGCGCTCCTCCACGCAGCCGCGACTGGCGGGCAGGGGAGGAGGCGGAGGGAGCGCGCGGGGGGCCGCAGGCGGCTCCGGCAGGCTCAGCCCGGGGGCGGAGGAGACCGGCAGAGGGCACGCTGCCTCAGCCTCGGACGCTGCAACGCCCCCGAGTCCCGAAAGAGCGCTAAGTTCTGGGGCAGCCCTGCCGCAAGCTGGCCGCCCGCCGGCGGGCAACGTATGACGCGGTTTTGAGTCTCGCATCTGCTGATGCCCACGTTCGGGTTAAAAGAAGCTTGAGCTGGTGCCCTGCGGACGTAGCGGGGGCTCCGTAAATGCCTATTGCATCGATCGGGTGGGACAGCTACGTGGCACTTCATTTCCAATTTTCATTTTGAGTTTCTTCCTTATTCAAGTCATACCCTCTCATTCTAGGGAATTTCATTCCCATGGGCGCCATCACACGAGCAGGTTTAGATGATCAGGTGAGAAGCCTGTGGTCCACCCAGGCGTTTGGGGGGCTGCGCTGAAGATGAACCCCTGGAGGCTTTGTGCTCCTGGTGTCCCTGAGAAGCTATTTAAGCACCAGGCAGGTCTCTCCAGTAGCCTGCTCAACCTGAGTCTGAGTGCCCAGGTGACCTGGAGGCTGGCTTTTATTTTATTTTATTTATTTTTAAAGATTTTATTTATTTATTTGACAGAGACACAACGAGAGAGGGAACACAAGCAGGGGGAGGGGGAGGGGGAGTGGGAGAAGGAGAAGCAGGCTTCCCCCGGAGCAGGGAGCCCGATGCGGGGCTGGATCCCAGGACACTGGGATCATGACCTGAGCCGAAGGCAGACGCTTAAGGACTGAGCCACCCGTGCGCCCCTGGAGGCTGGCTTTTAGCCTCTCAGTACAGGACCCTCAAATGGCTCTTACACACCCAATTTTTTTCTTTCTGTGTTTTTGTGCCCATTCCTTTCCTCTTGGCTCTCCTATGTTGGCCTTTCTCCCGGCACTTTAAGCACACATCAGCTGCTTGAATTCCCCCCAAGCCCCTTAGTGATATTATGCCCTTTTGACAGAGAAGGGCATTGAGGGTGCAGGAGGATAAATGACGTTGTTGGGTACCCGAGACTCAGAAGGTCAGATGGGAAAGCCTGGCTAACCCTGATACCCCAATTTTCTGTGACTTCCCTATGGTCAGATGGCTAATCTGCCTTTTTTTTTTTTAAGTTAACCTGCTCTTAAAGCAACATATTCTAGCCCATAGCAGCCTTCCTTACCTGAGGAGGCTATTGATAAGGTAAGGTTGGCAGATCACAGCAAAAATAAGAGGGAAAACAGTGCTTTGAGCTCTCAGGTCCACAATCAATGCCCAGGATATATCAGCCTAAAGTATATATGAACATAAATTCATTTGTAAGAACTTTTGCTACGGAAATACTCACCCAAAGACTTAATGAAATATGTGCAAGGATGTTTGTAGAAGCACGAGTACCGTATCGGAGAACAGGAGATAATGCGTGTGGAAGGGGGACACTCAGCCCCACCCCTGATGTTTCCTTCCTCCCCTAGTGCAGCCATTAGTATAATCCTCTTGACCTTTCTCAAGCCCCTCATTCAGGCCCTCCCCCTAGCACACACACACACACAAATGCAGAGACAGGAAGAGCTCTATGTGTGTCATGCATTTGGGATAAGGACTGACATGAGGTTCTGCACCCCGCCTTCCTTTGACAGCTCCCCCACCTGCAGAGAGCCTGTAAGTGGATCACTGGTGCCAGGCTGTCATTGCTGGTCAAGGCTCTGTGTTGATCCAGTATCACCAGTGACAGGGGGGTCTAAGTAATTCTGCAGTTCAGTGTTAGAAAACCTGCCTGCCCACAGGTATAAACGCATTCTCCAAGATCAACTTTACCGTTCGTGAAAGTGATATTTGACCTCATCTGTCTTAATCTTATTTCTTAAATGGTTCAAGATTCGGGCTGGAAATAATGTTGTTACACCTTAAATGTACATCAGAAAGTGCACGCCGTAAGGACTTGCCATTTTTACTATATAGACTTCCATGTTGCTCAAATATTTTCTTTTTTTTGTATAGATTTGATTTTCTTATTTGACAGAGGGAGAGAGAGAGTGAGAGTGAGAGCACAAGCAGGGGGAGGGGCAGAGGGAGAGAGAGAAGCAGGCTCCCCGCTGAGCAGGGAGCCGGATGCAGGGCTTGATCCCAGGACCCTGGGACCATGACCTGAGCCAAAGGCAGACGCTTAACCTACTGAGCCACCCAGGTGCCCCTCGAATATTTTCTTTTTTTTTTTTTTTAAGATTTTATTTATTTATTTGAGAGAGAATGAGAGAGAGCACATGAGAGGGGGGAGGGTCAGAGGGAGAAGCAGACTCCCCGCCGAGCAGGGAGCCCAATGCGGGACTCGATCCAGGGACTCCAGGATCATGACCTGAGCCGAAGGCAGTCGCTTAACCAACTGAGCCACCCAGGCGCCCTCGAATATTTTCTGTAACCACTGTGTGTATTGCTTTTTTGATGGGAAGAAATTTCAAGAAAACAATACACAAATGGAATCTGTGCTCTATACAAGAGCCTCATGATCGCCAGTAAAATAGCAGAACCACATCTGTTCTGGACAATTTAATAAATTTCTGGCCTGTGGCAAGCCTTCCTCCCTTAAATGGGAGGCTCTGTCTCTCTGAGCATTGAGAAAAGGGTCTGAAGGGCTCCACGAAGCCCATTTACAAGCCATGCATGCAGTTAGTGGCTTTATAAAAGCTGCCTGAGAAAACAATTTCATAATAGGGGTGGAAGGGAAAAGGTAGGGAATTAACAAGGTGTTTAATACCTGCCCTGCGCTAGAGAGCCCTTAGACATTTGGAGTGTGTTACTGTAGCCAGTCCTCCAGGACTATATGAGAGACGTTTACTTTCCTTGATCAATGAGATGGGACCTTGAGGCTTAGGGAGGGTAAGCACTCACCTCCAATAACACAGCTAACGAGGGGCAGGGCAGGATTTGAACCCCGGACTGAGCGCAAAGCCTTTGCCTTTACCTTTTGCACTGTACCAGTCATGAAGATGACTTTATTACCCTCGGGCTTCCAGAGTGCTTTGTAGGCATCATCTCATGTGACCCTTGAAATAGCCTCGTGGGGGTGACAGGACCAGCAGCCGTGGCCGGGCAGGACAAGGAGAACCCTTTGCACAGGTGGTTTCACTGAAGAGTGTTTAATGAAAGGACCATTGAGGTGCGGGGGTTTGGGCAAGGTTAAGGGAACCAACAAGGCACAGCAAGGTGCCAGGGACTAGCAACAGTGGGCCTAAAAAGGATGGCAGAGACTCTCTCCTTGATGAAACTTGAGCTCAACTCCTCAGAGTCCTCTTCTCGTCTAGGCCTGGACCTTGACCCCTCTGTCTCTGGCTTGCCCAGCCCAGTCTCAGCAAGAGTCCCACTGTCCTCAGCTTAGTGAGAATCCCTCCAACTCTTTTCTTTCCCCCCCTCCAACTCTTAAACAAATTTTTTTTATTAACATATAATGTATTATTTGTTTCCCCCCGAACTCTTGATAGCTGACCAACCTTGATATCTGATCAAGTTACTCATCCCCCACCTCTGATGTCTCAATCCTGGCCTGCCTTCAGCAAGAATCCTGCTAAGTCCTGCTAGCGAGAATCCCCCACCCTTGATGGCTCCTCTTAGTGATCTTCCGTCCACTGCGCCCCTCACCCTCCTCCTTGGCCATAAATCCCCACTTGTCCTTATTATGTTCCAAGACGAGCTGGATCTCTCTCCCCTATTGCAATACTCCTATAGTAACAGTCTTGAATAAAGTCTTCCTTACCATTTTATTTTATTTATTTATTTTTAAAGATTTTATTTATTTATTTGACAGAGAGAGACACAGCGAGAGAGGGAACACAAGCAGGGGGAGTGGGAGAGGGAGAAGCAGGCTTCCCGCTGAGCAGGGAGCCCAATGTGGGGCTCGATCCCAGGAGCCTGGGATCATGACCTGAGCTGAAGGCAGGTGCTTAACGACTGAGCCACCCAGGCGCCCCTTCCTTACCATTTTAACAAGTGTCAGAATAATGTTTTCTTTAACAAGGGGCCAGGAGAGAAAGCAGTGTCCCAGAAGTTGGTAAGAGCTGTCCTGGAGTCACCCTCGGAACTTAACCATAGAGGGAGGCAGCCACTGTCAAAGTTATGGCCCTGGCAAGGGGTCAAGTGGTCAGATAAACACCCTGACTTCCCTTCTCCTGTCCACTGATCTCCTGGTGATGTCTTCCATTGGTTGAACACAACCCAATGCCAGAGATAAGGCAGACTGACGAGAGAGGGAAGCTATCCATACAGTTTACTTGCGGGATGGAGAAGGGAGGAAAATGGGTTTGGGAGGGAGGAGGCAAAAGGAGAATAACCCCACTTGGAATATTATACCCATTGAACAGATGAAGAAACTGAGATGTGATGAGGCTGTAGCTCAAAATCCCACATTTGGGAGGTAGGCTTGCTGGTACAGAATTCCGGACTTTGGGTCCCCAGCCCTGAATTGTTTCCGTCCCACACCCATCTCCCCCAGCTGTAGTGATGGAAAACCACAGCAATTATTTATTATCATTTCACAGTTCTGGGGGTTGACTCTTTTCAGCCAGACAGTTCTCATTCAAAGTCTCTCCCAGGGGCACCTGGGGGGCTCAGTTGGTAAAGCAGCAAGCAGCCAAGTCTTGATTTCAGCTCAGGTCATGATCTCAGGGTCATGGGATTGAGCCCGAGGGTCATGGGAATGACCCCCAGTGGGGCTCCGTGCTCAGCGGGGAGTCTTCTTAGGACTCTCTCTCTCCCTCTCCGCCTTCCTCCACCCCTTCTCAAATAAATAAATAAATGTAAAAAAAAGTCTCTCCCAGGGTTGCAGTCAGACTGTGGCTAAGAGTCACCCTAAGATGCGCTCAGTCAAATGGCTGGGGCCAGAGCAGCTGGGGCTCCTTAGGTGTCCCCCGCTGTCTCTGTATGCTTTCTCCACATGGTTGCAGTGGCTCATGATCCCAAAGGTGTGCATCCCAAGAAAGAGCAGGTGGAAACTCTACTGTGATTGATGACTCAGCCTGAAAACCACACATTACTGCTTCTGTTGCTTCGTATTGTCCATATTACCAATCGATCTATCATAGTCACTAACTCAGAAAAGGAACTGGTGAGCCCTGGCATGCTGGGCAGCCAAGTGGTTGGCGGGGGGGGGGGGGGGGGGGGGGAGTCCCAAGACAGGCGGACAAATTGAAAAGAGAGCTCCTGGCTGGGTTTGCACACACTGTTGCTCAACAAACTCAGATAAACTCATGGCAAGAGAAGCCAGTAACTCACGAGATGAGGGTTTGGAAAAGAGAAAGGGAGAAATTTCTTTTGGGTGCCTGCAGCGGTGGGGATGTGGAAGCCTCAAGCCTTAACCATCGATCTTCCCGGCCCAGCCCACAAGATGTGATTGTGATTTGATGTTTGAGTCCAGGAGCAAACGGTCAAGAAAGAATTCTTGGGATGTTTTTAGTGCAAAAAAAGGTGGTTTTATTAAAAACACAGGGACAGGGTCCATGGGCAGAAAGAGCTGCTCTGGGATTGTGAGGAGCAGCTGATTATATACTTTTAAGTTGGGAGACAAAGGAAGTTTCCAAAAGGACTTTCGTATGTTAAAGAAGACTTTACAGGATCCTGGAGGCCTGGCTATTGTCAAGCTAAGGTTGTTTTCCTCCAGGAAGGTATTAACATTAAAGGCAGTTGGGAGTTCCTGGAGGAACGTCTTTCTCTGCCTGTCTCAAGTATTTGTCAATGGGTGGCTGGTTATAAGGACATTTAATTTTATCTACAATTCTTTTGCCTTTGTTCTCCACATCAAGATGGACATCTAGAGTCTTATAGAGAGAGGTTGGTGGGGGGGTTGTGCGCAAGAGAGCTGTCAGAGAGCAGGTGGTCATGGGTGGGGGTCGATATGTGTTCAGCACAAGATCATGGTGGGGAAGGGGATGTGAGGGTGTGATCTTCTAGGCATTCCATTGCTATGAAGGCTTTTCTGGTCTGGTGGTTGGAATATTCCGGTCATTGCAAAATGTCTTGTCAATGCCTCAAGAAAGTGCGATAAGAAATAAGCACAAGGGTTTTAAGTTAGAGCTGAGTTAAGGGGTCTTGACTATTTCTGGTTAAAACTGTTGGGGTCTATAGTTGAGCAAGAGGGCTCACTGACATCCAGACAATCACAGAAGCCTGCCCAGGTTCAAGGGAAGCAGCATAGACTCAATCTCTTGATGAGAGAGAATGAGAAGATTCTGGAAGAGTGTGTGAAACCATAAATACCATTATGGCCATTGTGGGGAAATACCAAACTATACACCCTCTAAACTTCATTATAACCCCCATGAGTGATGGAGAGGGGCCATCTCTCTCTCTCTCTTTTTTAAAGATTTATTTACCAATTTGAGAGAGAGAGAGTGGAGGGGTGGGGTAGAGGGAGAGGGAGAGAGAATCTCAAGCGGACTCCCTGCTGATTGTGGAGCCCAGTGCATTCCATTTGTTAAAAAAAAACGCTGTACCAGGAAGAGAGCTATGCCCCAAGACAACTCCTATCATCTGAGAGACACTTATCCACATAACAAGACAAACCTTATTTATCACACATTTTCTCCCCTCCCTTTCCCATAACTTGCCTCCCCAGCCCAGAAGCCCCCACACCCCCTTTTCCTTTGTTTAGCCTAAAATGGTATATACACTTCAATCATCTGACCACCTCCCTAAATCTCATCTCCTTGTGAAACTCCCACGCATCTGCAGGTCATTACTACTGCTTTTGTTCTTGTTAATCTGTCTTCTATCAGATTGATTTGCAAGCTTCAGCCATTGAACCTGGGAGGGTAGGGGTAAAAGATTTTTCCTCCCCTACAGTGCAATCCCCCAAAAGCTAAATTTAAAAAATCCCTGGTGCCCAAAGGGAAAGAGATCTTTTCTCCTCTTCCTTCTCTTTTAGCATTTCCTTTAGAAAACTTGTAATTAAAAATCTCCTCCGTCTCTTTGAGATGTATGTATTTCCTTTTTAAAAAGGAAATAAGCCTATTGCCAGTTTTTCTTGAAGGCGGTGGATCCATCTCCATGAAATGTGGATATCAAGGCCCTCCAGCTCTCTGTCACTGTGGGAGGTTAGTGCAGACATTTGGCTCCAAGTTGTAATTTCCTGCTTGTCAAAAAGATACGAGAAGTTTTATTTTCCCTTTGGATAAAGACAATTAACTGCCTGGCTCTATAAAAGGGTAAGATTTCTATTTGTCTTTGCCATCTCTTTTGTGGCTTGTCAATGATGTGCATTTCAAGCTGGTTTAATGCTTAATAATAAAACGGATTCATCTTTTCTTCATTTGGTGGAGAGGGTTCACCTGGTTGACCAGAGATTTTATTTTAAATTACTTCTCCAACATGAAATTAGTTTTTTGCATTTTTCCAGGAACAATAAACACTTGTTAGAGAACTAATTAAGCCCATTCATTCAATGAATATTCATTGAGTACCTACTCTGTTCCAGGTGGCTATGAGAGAATGATAGAGGCCTGGGGAAATTGCCTGTGGAGATCTCAGCCCTGTGTACAAAGCCTGGGGTACTTTAATTGCACCCCCTCCCAGGAGGCCCAGCAAGATGATGGAGGCTGGCGGTCAAGACTTCAGAGGTTTAACGCAACCACATAGTTAACAAACCAATTGGTGGGCTGAAGTGAACAACTACAGAATGTATGGTCGATACTGTAAACCACAATACATTCTATGGGAGACTGTACCAGGGGCCAGACCAAACCTTGTGGGTTAATGTATGAGGTCACCATTCTCATAGGTAAAATATATTTGAATATCGATAACTTTATAAGGTTCAATCTAATAGACATCTGTTGGTGTGTCTGGCTGGCCTCCATTCCCCCCCTTCTGGTACAAGGATCTCCCTTCCCCTCCTCCACTCTCAGACCTTGGGGCTTGGGGGGGGGCTTTCACCAACAGCAGCCCAGGGGTGAGCACATGACCCAGACCTAGGCGAGGAGAGGCAGCACCACCAACTAAGCACAGTAATTGGCTCAGGGATGGGCACGTAACAGATGCTGGGCCAATAAGAGTGGCACCACCAAAACCCACGCATTAGCATTATACTCAAGCTAGTACCAAGATGGCAGCCCTCCCACATCATGAAGAGTCCTGCTTGAGAATGAAGCCCACACAGAGTGGAGAACCAAGAGGCCAAGAAAGACAAGCTCCTAACACTATCCTCTGGTACCTAGATGCAGCTGTGACTGAAGCCTCTCTTGATAGAAGATAGGTAGATAGATAAATTTTTAACTTTTTTTACTTCTAACTTCTGAATTCATTCTGTCACTTGTAATCTCTTTCTGTCACTTAAATCCACTTCTGTCACCTGTAAAAATTTCCACTGGCATACATGTAAGGAAGGCTTCCCGGGAAAGTGACATTTGAGCAGAAGGGACTGGTTTGGGGGTAGGGGCTGAGGAGAGCATTGGGAAGGAGTGAGGGGTTGGCTGTCCCTGGGTGGCTGGGTTTAAGGCCTTCACCAAATGACCACACCAATGAAATGAACTTGCTCTGCCCCTTCAGCTGCTCAATAAACCAAACAAAGAGGTCTGTCCTCTCTTGAATGTGAGCTTTTCTGGAGCCCAGGTAATGTATTATTGATGAGCCATAAATAATGGGGCAAGCATGATTTCCTATTCAGTGCTGAAGTACAAAGGTATAACACTGACATTTTAATGAGGTTTTTATGGTCCAAGCTCACTGTTTACACTCTGGAAATGTGGGCTGGCTTTCTCGGGAAAGCAGTTTTCCCTTTACTTTTCTTATTTTCCTCCTCCATTTGTCAGCATCCTTTTAAATATTTATATGAAATATTATCATTAAAACAGATCAAATAAAAGAGAGCAAATAAAACCATATCTGAAAGACAATGTTGCCAGTGTTCCCAAGACCTTACTTTCACTAGAGGGAACAAAGAAAGATCAGGTGCACCCCGACCTCCCAGAGGCTCCCTACATTTCTGCCTGATTAGGCAATTTGGCTTGGTGTACAGAAAAGAATGCCGGCAACAAACAAACCTGGATTCAAATCCTGACTTAGGCATCAATTCACCATGTGACCTCAGGCAGTTACTTTATTTATTTATTATTTTTTTAAAGATTTTATTTATTTATTTGAGAGAGACACAGCGAGAGAGGGAACACAAGCAGGGGGAGTGGCAGAAGGAGAAGCAGGCTTCCCCCGGAGCAGGGAGCCCGATGCGGGGCTCGATCCCAGGACCCTGGGATCATGACCTGAGCCGAAGGCAGACGCTTAACCGACTGAGCCACCCAGGCGTCGGGCAGTTACTTTAGCCCTTCAGGGCTAATATCCTCATCTTTGTAATGGGGCAAATAATACCGATCTTTCAGTATTATCACGAGGTTGAAAAAAAAATCAGTGGGATTAAATGGCCTGCATATACAACTTGAGATGCATTTGGCTCCAGATAACAGACAAATCAACTTAAGTTGGCTGAAGTAGTGATAGGGATGAGTACTGGCTCACGTGACTGAGAGTCCAGAGACAGAGCATACTTCAGGGTGGACTCACGCATGGTTCAGGTTGTGTTTGTGCATGGTTCTCTTTGCTCGGCCCAACCCTGAGTTGCATAAGCTCAGGCTGGTAGCAAGATGGCTACAGCAGTTCTGTACCCTCCCATCCACAGTCAATGCCAGAGAAAAGAGAATGTGGTACTCTCTTAAGATGCTGACGCTTCTCCATTGAGAGGTGGAGTCTGTTGGGGGAGAAGAATTTACTCTGCCTGTCGAGGTCCTTCTAGCTGGACTAAAAAATCTAGTGGACATGAGACAGATGAACGGGAGAAAGTCAAATTTAATATCATATATTTGGGGAATCCACACAGACAAGAAATTCCTAAGACAGGTGAAGTAAGTTATATATGTCATTCTGAACTAAGGAGGAGGAGCTAGGGGTCTGGGACTTCAAAGGGAAGAAAAGCAATTCACAGGAAGATGAAAAAGAGTAAATGTTTGTGAACAAATGTATGCTGGACCCCTCAAAAACAAGGGCACATAGAGGACTTTGATCAAACAGGCCTTACTGGGTCCCTCCCTGCATGCCATACCTAGTCCATAGTATAATGTAGTTGTCTATGGTATTACCTTCCTTCTTGGACCAATTCCTCTATCTACATTCTTTTCAGGGAGTAGGGCGGGGGGGAACTAAAGAGCTTTTCCTAGATCTGCTGGGTATTGATTGATTGCTTTTTAAATAAAAATAATCTTCATGCCAAAGTGGCCCATCTTGGAGTGGTCTGCCCCTATAAGTCTATGTAGGGGGCCAAGGGCAGCCACTCCAACCTTGAGATCAAGACCTGAGCTGAGATCAAGAGTTGGATGCTTAACCAACTGAGCCACCCAGGCACCCCTACCTGAGTGGATCTGTGAATGGCCTCAACCAATAGAATGAGGTTGGAAGTTGTCCTGCACAACTTTCAAGGCTAGGTCATAAGGCTAGCTTGTGCCTGGCTCTCTTCTGGAATACTTGTCTTCAGAATCTAGTGACCATTTTGGGAGGAAGTCCAGGCCATATGTGGGTATTTTGGCCTAGAGCCTCATCTAGGTTTCCAGCTGGCAGCTTTAGCATCAACCACCAAATGATGCCTTCAGACAAGTCCACCTCCCTGCTTTTGAATCTACAAGCCATCTCTGCTGTGCCCTGTCTGAATTCCCTTCCCATAAAAACCATGAAAGAGTTAAGGATTATAGTTCTAAGCCACTAAGTTTTAGGTAATTTGTTATGGAGCAATACATAATGAATACAACATAAAATTTCTTAAAAATCCTACAAGACAAAAACCATTAACAGCAAAGTCAAATGACAAGCTAGGGAAACTTTTTGCAACAAAAGACTGTAATATAGAAAGACTGTAATATAGAAAGGCTGTAATATAGAAAGAGCTCCAGTGATTCAATAAGAAAAAAATCAAGAACCAAATGGAAAAGAGTAAGGGACATGAACTTACAGAAAAGACAACATAAATGTCCTGTAAACATATGAAAGCATACTCACTTTTACTCATTATTAGAGAAATACAAAATAAAACCATACTGAAATACTACTTTTCACCCACTGAATTGGCAAAAACATAAAGGTTTTATAATATATTCTGTTAGGGAGGTCATAAGGAAACCAGCACTTTGATACATTATGAGTAGGAGTAAGAATTAAGACAAAGGCCATTGAGGGCAACCTGACAATAGTTATCAATATTACAAATGCACAGACCCTCTGACCTAACACTTCTACTTTGGGGACTTTTCCTATAGATATACTCACATGCATATGAATGAATGTATGTACAAGTTTGTAGAAATGACATGTGCACTTATATAAATCATCACAACATTGTTTATATGGCAGAAGATCAGGAACAACCTAAATATTCAATAATAGCAAACTGATTACAAAAGTTATGGAATTTCTGCAGCCAGAAAAAACAATGGGGAGGGGGGGTGCCTGGCAGGCTCAGATGTCCCTATTTGGGCTTTTTTTTTTTTTTTTAAGATTTTATTTATTTATTTGAGACACAGAGAATGAGAGAGAGAGAGCATGAGACAGGGAGGGTCAGAGGGAGAAGCAGACTCCCTGCCGAGCAGGGAGTCTGATGCGGGACTCGATCCCGGGACTCCCGGATCATGACCTGAGCCGAAGGCAGTCGCTTAACCAACTGAGCCACCCAGGCGCCCCCTATTTGGGCTTTTAAACAGGCGGTGAACTTCTTATAAATGCAAGCATACATATAATTGCTTGTGTATGAATAATGTATTCCTAAAAGATAAATAAGAATCTGGTGGATGCCTGAGGGACTCAGTTGGTTAAGAGTCCAACTTTTGGTTTTGGCTCAGGTCATGATCTCAGGGTCGTGAGATCGAGCCCCATGTTGGGCTCCATGCTCAGTGGGGAGTCTGCTTGAGATTCTCTCTCTCCTTCTGCCCCTCCCCCTGCTCACAAGCATGTGCACACTCTCTCTCTAAAAATAAATAAATAAATCTTTAAAAAAGAATCAGGTAACATGGGTTACCTCTGAGAAAGGAAACTGGTGATTAAGGACAGGGGTAGAAGGGAGATTTTTTACTTCTCAGATTTTGAACCATATGAATATATTGTCCATATTCCAATTCTATACACACACACACATAAGTATATGTATATATAAATTTAGATCTCACTTGGCATAACCCATTAATGACTTTATCTACAAATATCTTGGAAGTCCTACCATGTGCCACGCAGTGTACAAGGTGATGAGTATACAGTGATGAACAAGTCAGCCTTACTGAACTGATACTCCAGGAAGACAGACATCGAGAGGTAAGCCTATTAGTCTAGAACCACATTCTCCAGTAAGTTCATTGAAGGGAGAGCAGCCAGTGCTGGGAGAGAAGGTGGTGGGGTAGGACCTGATTTAGAAAGGGAAGCGAGGGAAAGCCCCTCTAAAGAAGAGATCCTTAGACTGAGTAGGAATTAGCTAAGTTTTATTTGAAAGGCTGCAGGCTCGAAACAACAACCATTTTATTATTTCTCATGAATGTTAGGGTCAGAAATTCAGGCAGGACTGGACTGGGCTGTTAAAGCAGTCACAGACCCACACACATTCAAGGGGAGGGCACAGGGACCCCATGAGAGGAGCCTCAGAGTGCTCCACCCGACCACAGCCCCTTGGCCTGGTGTGGTGGGCCTGGGATCATGACCTGAGCTGAAGGCAGACACTTAACGACTGAGCCACCCAGGCGCCCTGAAATTCTGCATTTCTAACAAGCTCCTGCACTACATTTCATACTTTGAGTAGTGAGTGTTTAGAAATCATCATATCTCAGGGGCAGCTGGGTGGCTCAGTTGAGCGTCTGCCTTCTGCTCAGGTCATGATCCGGGGGTCCTGGGATCGAGCCCCGCATTGGGCTCTCTGCTCAGTGGGAAGCCTGCTTCTCCCTCTGCCCTCCCCCTCCCTCCCCTCCCCTCTCTCCGTCCCCTCTCTGCCCCTCCCCCTCCCCCTGCTCGCTCTCTCACTCTCTCTCAAATAAATAAGTAAAATCTTAAATAAAAAAAAAAGAAATCATTGTATGTTTTCAGTTGAAAAAAAGAGATAAATGGGATGCAGGTACCAGGCAAGCAGAGGTGAGATGATGTCATCCAGGTCCAGAATCTTCTTCCTGTCTCCTTGTTCTGCTAATCCTGCTCACCAGCTTCACCTTCAGGCTCAGGCTTGCCCTGGCCTCTGATGGCTGCTGCACTTCCAAGGACTCACTTTAGGAGACTACAATGTCCAGAAAGAGAAAGGTACTATATTTATGTGTGTCTCTGTCTTAGGACAGAGGAAGCCTTTTCCAGAGGTTCCCCCGGAAGGCTTTCCCTAATGTCTCTGTCGCCAGAACTGGTTACATACTCAACGGTAAATCAGTCGTTGGCAAGAGGATGGGGAGTTCTGTGACTGACATAGA
Source organism: Mirounga angustirostris (assembly GCF_029215605.1). Lineage (NCBI taxonomy): Eukaryota > Metazoa > Chordata > Mammalia > Carnivora > Phocidae > Mirounga > Mirounga angustirostris. The sequence continues at coordinate 94,806,696 of NW_026991711.1, read as the reverse complement.
CTAATCAGCATCTATTGCTGGAAGTGGGGATCTGGGGAACTGGGACTGGGGAGGATCCCAAGCTAGAAGGTGGGAGTGGACAACCAGCAGTGTCCACTCCACTATAATATGCAATTTGGTGAATTGTACAGAGACCTACATATTATATCTATATCCATATCTATATATCTATTTGTATGTCTATCTTTACATATAAAACAGGGAATTAGGCACTTTTTCTAAGAAAAAAATTTTAAGACAAATTAAAACGTGTTACCCAATACCCATTAACAAGTGTACGGAAACAAGCATTTGATGATTTAAGCTGGAGTGGAAAGGTCTGGGACTGTGGGAAACAAAGCATTTGTTCTAAAATCTACAACCTTGTGGGGGAACAAAACAGAAGGAACTGAAACAAACTACTATATAAGCAAATGGATTTTTTTCGCGCACTTGTCCAACAGTTACTGGGTAATCACTATAAACAAAGATCTGTGTCAAGGGCTGTGGGAGATCCAAAGATAAGGCACAGTCCCCTCCTGATAAGAATTTCGCAGTTTAAGACACACAAGTAATAATGGGTGCAACATATAAAAAGATAAGGGCCAAAAAAGATGCTAGAACAAAGTGTATGGAACTCAGAGTAAGGAAACAGTCCTTTTGACTCAGAGGGCTGTGGGGAGGGTAGAAGATATCTCCAGACTAGCCTTGAAAGGGAGATTTTTTTTTTTAAGATTTTATTTATTTATTTGATCTGAGCGGGGAGCCCAATGTGGGACTCGATCCTGGGACTCCAGGATCATGACCTGAGCTGAAGGCAGTCGCTTAACCAACTGAGCCACCCAGGCGCCCGAAAGGGAGATTTTTAATCAGCGCTGTTGGCAGCAGGGACAGATTGGAGAATAGGAAGATGGGAAAATGAATATTCCCAGTGTGCGTGGGGGGGATCCACATACAGCACAAGTGACGTGGGTGTGGGGAAGGCAGGTATTCTTATTGGATTCCTACTATAATTTCTTATCGACACGAAGCCATAAATAATATCAAGCAAGTGTCAAGGCATACAATGAAAAAATGAAACATATATAACAAACAAAGCATACAATGAAAACTCCAAGGAAGAGAAAAGCTTGAATCATCTGTGTAAGGAATAATGTCCATGGGTGAGCAGGGTGGAGTAGACAGGACAGGAATTCTGGGGAGCAAGTTATGGTTTAAAACTCCTAAATATCAGTATCAGAACAGAAACAGTTTCTTCAGTGAATAAATTGCAACAACAACAAAAAGATATGGAGGGAGAATCTGTCGATTAAAAGACACCTAAAGGACATATTAGTCTATTGTAATGTGTGGGTTTTATTTGAATTCTGATTCATTCAACTCTAAACATGACATTTATTTTATTTTATTTTTTATTTTTTAAAGATTTTATTTATTTGGGCGCCTGGGTGGCTCAGTTGGTTAAGCGACTGCCTTCGGCTCAGGTCATGATCCTGGAGTCCCTGGATCGAGTCCCGCTCTCGCAGGGTTCCAGTTTATAGTATCTCCCGACTTTCTCACTTCCCCTCGGGAATCCATTGCCTTCGCACCTCATAAGTCGCTCTCGAGTCTCCCCCAGGCCCCACAGACTGCTCCGAGTCCCCAGAAGTCACCTTTGGCTCCCCCCGCCCCACGTCCCTGGGGAGTTTGGTCGCGTCCGGCCGCAGACACCCCCCCCCGCCCGGCGCCGGGAGCGCGTCCGACAGCAGGGTTAGATGGAGAGAGGGCCGGCTGAACCCTTTGGGATGGGGGGGGTGCCTATGGGCTTAGGTGTATGAGCTTTAGGGCCCTTCCTTTTTAGTTCTATCTATTCCAACTTTCTATCTAAAGTGAAACCCCCTAGGGCGCCTGGGTGGCTCAGTTGGTTAAGCGACTGCCTTCGGCTCAGGTCATGATCCTGGAGTCCCGGGATCGAGTCCCGCATCGGGCTCCCCGCTCGGCAGGGAGTCTGCTTCTCCCTCTGACCCTCCCCCCTCTCATGCTCTTTTTCTATCTCATTCTTTCTCAAATAAATAAATAAAATCTTTTTTTTTAAAGATTTTATTTATTTATTTGAGAGAGAGAGAATGAGAGACAGAGAGCATGAGAGGGAGGAGGGTCAGAGGGAGAAGCAGACTCCCCGCCGAGCAGGGAGCCCGATGCGGGACTCGATCCCGGGACTCCAGGATCATGACCTGAGCCGAAGGCAGTCGCTTAACCAACTGAGCCACCCAGGCGCCCCTAAACATGACATTTATGACATTTGTGGGACAGTTGAGTATTGGGTATTTGAAGATGTTAAATTACTTTAATTTTTTAAGGCACTGGCATTGTGGTTATGTTTTTAAAGAGTTTTTATCTTTTGGGGATATATTCTGAAATATTTATGGATGAAATGATGCCTGGGGTTTTCTTCAAAATAGTACAGGGAGTAGGGGAAATGTATAGACGAAACAAGATTGACCGTGATTTGATCATTGTTACAGATAGGTGTTGAAGGTTCATCATACTATTCTGCCGACCTTCGTATATGTTTGAAATTTACCATAACAGAAAACGTAAAACAAACTATACTTAAGTATTAAGTGAATCCGTGAACGAAAGTCTGTCGGGAAGCTCCGCCCACGGAGCTGGGGAGGCCCCGCCCCTTTGGGCCAGTTCCTCTCCCGCCGTCCGCTCTCGCAGGGTTCCAGTTTATAGTATCTCCCGACTTTCTCACTTCCCCTCGGGAATCCATTGCCTTCGCACCTCATAAGTCGCTCTCGAGTCTCCCCCAGGCCCCACAGACTGCTCCGAGTCCCCAGAAGTCACCTTTGGCTCCCCCCGCCCCACGTCCCTGGGGAGTTTGGTCGCGTCCGGCCGCAGACACCCCCCCCCGCCCGGCGCCGGGAGCGCGTCCGCGTCGTCATGGCGACGCTCGGAGCAGAAGCTGGCGGCGGCGCGGGCCGAATCCCGCCCCGGAACCATCTCCTGTGTGAGCGGCCTGGGACCTGGGGCCAGACGTGGCCCCCTGCGCCGCCGCTGAGCAGGCTTGAGGCAGCCCGAACCCCGGGCGGGTGTCCCGCCGCCAGTCAGACTGGGCTGGGGTCAGAGGAGAGGTCGGGCCTAAAGGGTTACGTGAGGATCGGGGTGCTGCGTGGGTCTGGCGTCGACCCCCTACTCCTAGCCGGAGATGGAGTAAGGGGGCGCTGAGGGAGCAGGCGTTTGGCTAGGGGGAGAAGGCCTGCCGGGTAGAGGATGGGGGTGTGTGAGAAGAGACAGGGTTCACCCCGGAGGGAGTGAGCTGGAATAGGAGCTCTCGTGAAAATGGTTTAGCCATTGTTCCTGCCCGAAGTACAGGCAGAGAACTTGAGGGAGCCAAGAAGAGGGAGCCTGAAAGTGAACTTGGGGCAGGTGTTGAAGGGGATGGAGGGGAACGAAGCGGGCGGCTGAGGAGTGGGGAATCCTCAGAGATGCTAGGAAGGGGCGGGGGAGGTGGTAAGGGGAAAGGAGAAACTTTCAGAAAATGATTATTAAACATTTTCTTCTGTGTAGTCAGTGTATTTTGCTTGATGCTGTGGACTGTGGAGAATCTAAAGCTATGAGCCTTCTCCAGGAAAAAAAAAAAAGTACACAAAGATCCACATATGATTTTACATTGAATCTCAGGCATTGCAGAGCAGCCCCCAAAGCATGTACAAGGATCCCAAATTTAGAGACTTAGCTGTAGAAGATCGCAAGATGTATAGGCTTTGTAAAGTGCCGTGTACAAGGCAATAAATCATGAATACCCAATGAGTAGTAGAGGCGGTAATTGCTAAAGAATGGTGAAGGGTGTTGGGGACAGTGTGGACTTTATGAAGAGGGTGGAACTTAACGTGACTGTTAAGGAAAAGCAAGTCGGACATGAACCAGGACCCTAGATCCTACGACAGAGCTCCTAGGAATGCCTTTGTGGCGCTGGAGAAGGTCCCTTGGCTACTCTCCCTCCTCATCACCCCAGAGACGGGCCCAGGAAGGTGGTCCAAGAATGCCAGTGTCTCCAAATGTTAAAGGGTTTCATGGTCACATGCAGCTAAGAGCCGATTTGGAGAAATCTCAGAAGAGGCCTGTTTAACTATTTACTTCAACCTTTTCCAATTTTATTTGATCGTGAGCACCTTTATTTTTCCCTTCAGGTGCCTCTTCTAATAGCTCAAGAACATCTCAGGACTACATTTTGGGAAAAGCTCTTGAGGAGAGAGAATTAAGGACCACGGAAGTGTTTTGAGCAATGGCACTATATTGGGTTGTGATGTGTGACACAAGATTAATGGGACATCCCTGTGTGGGAATGGAATGGCCAGGAGAGGCAGGGAGGCAGGGAGGGCCTGGTCCACACAGTCACAGAGGTACATTTGTCAAAGATTGAGAAAAAAAAAAAAAAAAGTGTGTGGTTTCTCATACTGCTGCTGTTTTTTTTTCCCCCCCAGGAAATGACCTTTGGCTCTAAAAAGAAGACTCGATTTTTCATGATAAAATGGCAGTGGTAAAAACCCCCAGCAGAGAGCTAAGCCATGCGGAAGAACCATTTACTAACATATCCCCCCTCCTTTTGAAGAGCCTAGTGGAGGAGCCTAAGAAAAGAAGAGAAGTACCTAATCACCTTCTAGAATCAAGTAAGTGAGTAGAACAGAGATTTGCTTTACAATTTACACCTTCCCAGAGGATCCAAAGTCCAGAAAGCATAATGGGATTTTTGGTGCTGATTTCTCTATATTGTTTTATGGGCTCACAATAGCTTTTATTATTAAGAACAATGGTTCTGGTGGCGCCTGGGTGGCTCAGTCGTTAAGCGTCTGCCTTCGGCTCAGGTCATGATCCCAGAGTCCTGGGATCAAGCCCCGCATCAGGCTCCCTGGTCTGCGGGAGGCCTGCTTCTCCCTCGCCCACTCCCCCTGCTTGTGTTCTCTCTCTCGCTGTGTATCTCTCTCTGTCAAATAAATAAAATCTTTAAAAAAAAAAAAAAAAAAAGAACAATGGTTCTATTTAGGTCCATGCACTCGTGATAGATTCTTGTGGTGTAAGTGAGTCACCAAGTTCTGCTGCTTCTACTTCCTCAAACATCTTACCTATCTATCCATACTGCCTTATTCCTCATCCTCAGCAAGGTCACTGGGATATCCTCGTGCTCTCCTCGGGGCCACCCTTCACACTCCCATCAATTTCCTTTGTGCAATCATGGCTGGCCCTGTCCCTATTCTGCTAAGATACTCTCAGTGGTTCCCTTGCATTTGGAAGAGAGTTGCAATTCCTTCACTTGACATTTCGCCCCCTCTGCTGTGGATGCAAGCCTGTCCACCCAGCTCCATCCCCACACTGTGCACTGCTCATCCCCAGCTCCAATCACACCATTACTCCTGCTCCTTCAAGACCACATGCACTTTATACCTTCTTGCCTTTTTCCATGCACATCCCTTCCCTGCCGTGCACGTGGAAAGCCTAGTAAAATCCTGTAGTGATTCTGTAAGAGGCTAATCATTTTGCCTACGTTATTCTCACTTAATCCACACAACATCAACGTTCTATTTTTATCTTACTGGTGGGGAAGTTGAGATTCAGAGAGGTCAAAGGAATTCCCCAAGGTGGCACAGCTGGGTGGAGAGGTGGTGTTCAGTCATGGTCGCCCAATCTCCAGATCTCTACCATCACATTAGGCTGCTCCTGACTCATCTTTCAAGGCCTATCGCAGATGCTGGAAATGTAGTATTTGGGTGTGGCTCTTTCGTCACCGTAGAACTTACTGAGTGCAAATGAGTATACTCGACTCTTTCGGGGCATTAACAGAAAAATACCTGTTTTAAGGTCTATTTTGCGGCCCTAAAAACAAAAGCAAAATGTCCAGCACTTAAAAACTTTACCAAATAATGTTCATTTCAATACTTAAAAAATGATCTAATAACCTACAGAGATTGCCCATCCCCCAGAAACAACCATCCGGACCCTATTCCAGCCCTCTTCGGTTTGGCCCAAAGCTGATGACAATGTCAGCATGTCAGGTCACTTGTTGAGGAGCAAGAGCTCCAATTGTTTCAGATATTTACAAGAATCACAGTGGGCTAAGCAATGAGGGAAGGTGTCTGTGGCTAACGGGGTTTGGTGATAGCCAAAGGTGAAAGGTCATCGTTTTTAGGAAACTGAACAGTGCACTCGTATTGAGGAAGGCAGTTCAGTGGTTGGAATCGGACAGACCTGAGTTTGATTTTTAACTACCGGCTGTGGGCAGGTTGTTTAATCTTGTTGAGTCTCAGCTCCTTCACCTGCACAATGGAAATAATTTTTTTTTTCTTTTTTTTTTTAAAGATTTTATTTTTTAGAGAGCGAGCGAGAGAGAAACAGCATGAGAGGGGAGAGGGTCAGAGGGAGAAGCAGGCTCCCCGCTGAGCCAGGAGCCCGATGTGGGACTCGATCCCAGGACCCTGGGATCATGACCTGAGCCGAAGGCAGACGCTTAACCATCTGAGCCACCCAGGCGCCCCACAATGGAAATAATACCACTGCGTAGGCCTGGAGTGAGGATTACTAGCAAATGCCTGGCGTAAGCACCAAAGGCACAGAGAAAATTGTGTCGTGGGTTCTCTGTACCTCCTCTACACATCTCAGCTCCTGCCTCGTAAAGAGCTGGGAAAAGTTTTGTAGACCTGGACACTTTTGTGAGATCGGCTGTTTTAACCTTCTTCTCAGAACTGGAAGAAAAAAAAAAAAAAAGACATTCACATTACACTAATAGCAGTTGGAGACTTTACTCTCCAGAGCGATAATTATTCAGAGCTCTACGATTATTCTATCACATTGTAATTCTATTTGGAGGAAATCCAATGATAACAGGTAAATACCCGGTAATGAAATGAAGCACTTGGTGTTTGGATTCTTTGAACTGCGTATTCATTACATCACAAGTCATCTCGGTGTTATACAGGGCAGCAAAGTTAGGGTGCGTATTCTTGCAAGCTCGTGTTTTAGGATGAAGACTTGTACAAAATGTGAAGAGCAGAGTATTTTAGTGGGTAATAAACAATACATGTGAATTTGTACTGTGATGATAATATCTCCCAAACGATGTGTAAAAATAGAGGGAGAGGCAGTACAGTTCATTTGGCATAGATCATTAATCTTATTGACAGCTGTACCCTCTGTCTGAAGCTTTCATAGGCTTAAAATATCCTAAATTAAAGAGAGCCCACATTAATAGGATCTTCATTTATTTAATATTTTCTTTTATGTCTCATCTCATGGTGTACTTATCTACATTGTTTTTATAGAGGTTTATGCAAAAGTTCTGAACAATAAGCTCATACAGGCAAAACCTGGCATACTGCATTTTGGAGGCTGCAAAGTCGAAAAACAACACCAACAGATTCTGGTAGGTATTTTTTAAGTGGGTTAATTAATCATAGTAATGAAATGACATGAGTGTTCTGCATTTATATTACTCATTCATTTAAAGCGCAGCAGCATCCGCAGAAGCGCAGAGGTAAGTTGGGCCAGAAAGGTGATTCTAGGATGAGAAATTTTAAAGCCGCACCAGTGTCCTTGGACAAGCTACTTGCCCCCTGCCAAAGGCTCCTCATGGCATTCTTTCCAAACAGGTATCATTGCCGACTGACTCTTAGGGGCTAGCAACTGTGCTTGCTGTCTCACAGTGATTGTGTGTCGCATGATTCGGTTTCATCCTTACCCTAGCTCTGTGGAGGTTGTACTATTATTCTCATTATATAGATAGGAAACCAGGATTCCAGAAGGTTCAATAGCTAGTAAGTGATAGAGACTGACTTTCACTCTTAAGTTGCCTTCTTCCAAACCAGGGCCTGCTTGCTCCAAGCCTACACCACCAGGAAAAGGGGTATCCCTTTCCTAGGAGGCTTCCGTGGGTGTTCTGTTTCACCTGCTTGGGTCCGATGCCCATGCCTAAATCAGCCATTCTGACCAGAGAGATTCTAGCCAGGTCTGGGTGGCAAGGGTCAGTTCCGCTGGACAGGCTCCAGAGGGGCAGTTGAAAGGATGGACTGCAGTCCACACGGAGCTTCCTGGGTCCCCTTCATTGACCTGCAGGTGGGCTCAGGTGGCTACAGCATTCCTAACGCTATGCTTATAAGGACCTGAACAGTTTTTTGGTTTTTTTTTTAAGAGAGGAAATGGGGAGGGACAGAGGGAGAGGGAGAGAGAGAATCTTAAGCAGGCTCCACGCCTAGCCCATAGCTTGACACGGGCCTCGACCTCACAGCCCTGAGATCATGACCTGAGATGAAATCAAGAGTCAGATACTTAACCGACTGAGCCACCCAGGCGCCCCGGGACCTTAACATTTAAATCAGCTCTACAAGCTCGGTGACCTCACATCAATCCCCTGAAGTCACACTGAGCAGGACATCTCAGAACTACTCCCATTGGGCTCTGGATCTGAGCAAAATGACCTCTGTGCATGGGTGGAGTGGGGTAGAGGCAGGCTCCCTTCCCAAGAGCCCTCCGAGACTCTGGCTTTGTACACGGCGTTCCCCCTCTGGCTCTGTCACCGACCACCACAAGACTCTACTTTTGGAGAGGGGAAAGAAGCTGAGAAATGCTAATGCTGTCAGGATGTGAAGTTACGTTTCTATCAGGCACTCCCCAACAAACTAAGGATGCTGTTTCCGTGCATCTTAGTGCATCGAAGTGGGTAGAGAGAATAAACCCAGAGAGAAACCTGTTAGGTGCCAAGTTTTTCCCCTCAGGAAAAGGGTTAGGATTTAAAATGGTGATTAGGAAATCCACCCATCAACCTGCAAGATGCATTTCTTAGAACACAGCATGAAAGACCAAGGTTAATAAGTGATTTTGGAGCTTACTTTTCCTGGTATTAGGTTTGCTGTCTCAATGGTAATTGGGTAGATCTAAAATAATTATCTTTCATAATTGCTCATTGTTTATAATAAATAATGAATATAATGAATAAACAGTTCACTCCCCACCCCCCAGCTCCCTTGCTATCCTTATTCCCCCACCCAGTCTACTCTTACCCTAGGCAACAACTCATTGGCTTTTTGTTGGTATAGATTTAACTCTTCTGGACAGTTCGTGTAAATGGAATCTTATAACATGTAGTCTTTTGTGACTGGCTTCTTTCATTTAGCATAATGTTTCCCAGGCACCTTGTATCATCTATCAGTACTTCATTCCTTTTCGGGATTGAATACTATTCCATTGTATGGCTCTACCACGTTTTGTTTATCCATTCATTAGTTGATGGACATTTGGGTGTCAACTTTGATGCTATTATGAATAACACTATTATCAACATTCATGTATGTATTTTTGTGTGGACATATTTTCAGTTCTCTTGGATATATACCAAGGAGTAGAATTGTTGGGTTGTATGGTGTGTTAGTTTTCTATGGCTGCTATAACAAATAACTACAAATTGAGAATCTTTAAAAAAAAAACAGAAATTTATTCTGGAGGCCAGAGTCCAAAATCAAGGTGTCAGCAGAGCTGTGTTCCCTCCAGAGTCTCGTGGGGAGAATCTTGTTTTGCCTCTGGCAGCTTCTGGCCGGTGTTTCTTGGCTTATGGCCACATAACTCCACTCTTTACCTCTACCTTCACATGGCCTTCTCTGACTCTGTGTCTTCTCCTCTTCTCTTAAAAGGATACATCATTGGATTAAGGCTACCTGGCTAATTCAGAATGATCTCATCTCAAGGTCCTTAACTTAATAACATCTGCAATGATCCTTTTCCCAAATAAGGTCACATTCACAGGTTCCAGGTATTAGGATGTGAACATAACTTCTTGAGGCCACCATTCAACTCACTGGTTTTTTAAAAAAGATTTTATTTATTTATTTGACACAGAGAGAGAGACAGCGAGAGAGGGAACATAAGCAGGGGGAGTGGGAGAGGGAGAAGCAGGCTTCCCGCTGAGCAGGGAGCCCAATGTGGGGCTTGATCCCAGGACCCTGGGATCATGACCTGAGCTGAAGGCAGTGCTTAACGAGGCACCCCTCACTATTTTTTTTTTTAAAGGAGAGAGAAGCTTATTGAATACACCACAAGGGAGGGGCAGGCAGGACACCAGAGGAGAAGCTGTCTGCTCAACTCACTATTTTATTTGTATTTTTTTATTTGCATGTTTTATTTGCATTTCCCTAATAAATAAGGATGTTGAACATCTTTAGACCAGGAGCTTACTGGTCATGATGTAAAAAAAGCTTATGGAGGCTTCTGGCTGGCTCAGTCAGTAGAGCATGTGACTCTTGATCTCTGGGTTATAGGTTCAAGCCCCACATTGGGTGGAGAGATTACTTAAAAATAAAATCTTAAAAAAAAAAAAAAAAAAGTTTGGAGGAGAAGCCACTTGAGATAGCCCAAAAGGAAAGAGAAGTGGGAAGAAGATATTCAGGGCATAAAGGAAGTCGTTGAGAGAGGTCCAAGGTGCATGCTACATATTTGGATACTAGTGTACAATCTGGTTTACCTGGATCGTAGGGTTTGGGGAGGGAGATAAAAGCTTCATTCTGTTGAAGAACAGAGACCATCTCTTTGATACAACACGATGCCTAACACATAGAAGGCACTCAGTAAACACTTGTGAATGACACTGAGTTCACTTTATTGGAAGACAGTGACTTGATGAAGACTCACTCACTCCAAGTAAATACAGTGTAAAGTCTAAATAATCATACTGCTTCTATCAGGCATTATAACAAGCAGGCATAGATAAAAGTCCAAAATGATTTCATCTTAATAACATTCTGGGAGATCTTGGGAGGGCCAGCCTCCTGTTTCCACCAGCAAATTTAAGCAGAAGCCTAAGGCAATTACCTTGAGATTCTTGCCAAACAAAGGGGAAAATCCAGCTCTGCTTTTATCTTGGTTTTGCTACAGGAAACTATGCAAATTGCCCAAGAATGGAATGATTAAATGTGGGTTTAAAACCACAGTAAATTGTTCATTAACATTTGAGATTCATCCAGATCTGGTTAAAGGATTTAAAGCATTTTACTTGGATTCATAGTGAGATCAATGCTTTGACTTACTTTAAAATTTGAAAGAGTGGTTCCCAGGTTTCTCAAAACAATGACCTCTTAAATTCTTTTTTCCCTCTGCAGAAAGATTTTGTTTGTCTGGAAAACTATATTAAGTAAATAATTAGTCAGGTTTCTCATGAGACAACCAGTGTTGATGTTGCCAGCCCAAAACAAAGTTGTTAGCCCACATAAATTAAGTTTCCTTAAGCTTTCTGAAATAATGGTGTTAGTTTTCTATTCCCTATTGCAGCCTTTAACAACCCCCGCCAAATGTAGCCAAATAATATCATCCTTTATTATCATGAATGGGATCTATGTTGTTTAATTCTTTTTAAAAATGTTTTCTAATGATATATCTATCCGTTTTAGAGAGAGAGTGTATTCGCACAAGCCGGCTGGGGGGAGGGGCAGAAGGAGAGGAGAGAGAGAACCCCCAAGCGACACTCTGCTAAGTGTGGAGCCGGATGTGGGGCTTGATTCCAGGACCCCAAGATCATGACCTGAACCAAAATCAAGAGTCGGAGGCTCAAACAACTGAGCCCCCAAGGCGCCCCTTTAATTTTTTTATTTTTATTTTATTTATTTATTTATTTATTCTTTTTGAGAGAGAGAGAGAGCAGTGGGGGGAGGGTAGTGGGGAGGAGCAGAGGGAGAGGGAGAGGGAGAGCGAGAATCTTAAGCAGGCTCCATGCCCAGTGTGGAGCCCAACACCAGGCTCTCGATCTCACAACCCCGAGATCCTGACCTGAGCTGAAATCAAAGAGTTGGATGCTTAACTGACTGAGCCACCTGGGCGCCCCTATGTTGTTTAATTCTTTAAGAAATGAATTCTGTATTTTCTTATTGGTAATTTTTTATTCATTTGACAATGTAGATATTATCTACTGAATTCCAGTGCTCGTCCTTCACATACAAATGAGTGGGCATGTTTGAATTTGCTCTGCCACATTCAGGTTGGAGGAAGCATCAGGTTTCCTTTTTTTTTTTTTTTTTAAATCAGGATGTGGCACAGCCAGCACCGAGGGTCCCCCTTGATGACACAGCACCCACAGGTGCTGGCTGCATCTCCAGTCTGGAGAGCCAGCTCCTGTCTCCTCCCTTGGGACCACTCAGGAATACTGGAACAGCTGAGCCAGCTCAGCGGCTTTGCTGAGCATAGACCTCTTGTCTTCAGCCCGTGACACTGCTTGTTGCAAATTGACCTAAACCCACGAACTTATTTCTCACTGTCAGGTAGATATTGAGAATCTGACCCTGATGGGAGGTGGGAGCCAAAGGTCCCCACCCAGCAGCCTTGCTACCAGGTATATCTATGGCGATGAAAACAGGCCCGAGAAGAAATTCTGCCGTGCATATGACACTTGCTAGCACGCAGGCAAAAAAGAATGAGCATACTTGCCATCTCCAGGAAGGCGCAGCCATGGCTCCTTGCAAGGGAGCTTTGCTGGCAGCAGATGTAGTAGCATCCATTGGTAGGATTGGCCAACCTTCCATCCGGCTGACAGAATTTTTTTGTGCTGTGCAAAACGCAAGACCTAAGGGAGCCCTGCGTCTTTGAAGGTCACTCTATAGTAGATACTGGGTTCTGTGCTCCCCAGATTCTCAGATCCCTTTTGTTTAAGAGCGGAATGCCTGTTTGAAAGTTCTAGTTAGTACATCTATCCCGAACATCCCGTACGCTAATATTGTAGACCTTCTAGTACCAGTTCAATGAGGAGGATTGAAATGCTCTGAATAGCCACCTCTAGAGTATGGACTCTGGATTAGGATCTTGCAGTGACTACTGAGCGCTCCGGGAGTGCAGATTATTGATTTCTTCTAAGGTTAAGCACCCTTGGGATACATATTAAAAGCAGTCCCGACACCCTTGTTTGTTGCCCTGTCCTTACTGGATTTTTTTTTAAGTGACAGCCAGTATAACTGCCTCTCCTCCCAGTTCTTCCTGGACTCTGACTTGAGGCCTCCAACTTGAAGGTCCCTCTTGATGACAAGCATGGGGACAGAGTTCTCTGTCAGGGCTTCCAGGCCCTGGCTTCGTGGCTACCTCCCCATCCCTAGCAGGTCCCACCACCCCAGGATTCTGGGTGTGATGGGCACAGGCCCCAGGCATCCTGGGTCCCAGCATACCTGTCCCCCCCAGTCTTCCTTGGAAGGACCATCTTGTGGGTAGAGCCCCAGGAGCGCACACCTTCACCAAAACTGCCCCTTTGGCGGTCCAGAGCGACCTGGAGAACTTTTTTTTTTTTAAGGATTTTAGCTTATATAAAAAAAGAAAAGATATGCCAAAAGAGGGTCACTTTAGGAATGTTTGCAGGTGACAAATAAGAACTTTTAACAAATGCAAACACCACTGTAACCTCGTCAGGAAATAACATCTGAATTTTAATTTCGGGCTTCAATGACCATGAGGTCTTGGGCAATGTGCCCCATGACAGGTCCAGCCTCTGACCTGGACTTTGGAAACCAAAGGACTCTTAACTGTCCCCTGGCCCAGATGAAGCCCAAATCCCCAGATCCCGAGGTTCTTGGTCCCATCGCAAGCAGAGGGGGAAAACACCTCTATTGAGAGACACAGTTAATTTATGCAGCAGGTTGTCCTGCCTCACAGGGGTGGCCTTCTGTCACCATTGGAGAACTCCTGACTTCTCACTTCTTTTCCATTTGCCCCAGGGATGGATTGCAGGCTGCCCTAGCCACACTCTTTTTCCTGATTTTTTGACCACCTTAGTGTCACCGGGCCCTCAGGATAGGTGGCTTATAATTTGAGAAATTGTGGGAGTTGGTGGGTGGCTGACTTTTTAGTTGAATCACAGGATGAAATGGAGTTGTGAAAATTCATTAATGAAAGGAAACCTGGTTCATACTGGAATCGGGAGGCTGTCACACCCCACCGCTCCTCTGTGATTACAGACCCAATAAGAAGAGATGTACTTTGCAAGTCCATACTTTAGGTACTGCTTTATTACCCCAGCAGGAAGAAGGAAGGTTGTCCTTCTTCCCTAGCAACAGCCCAGCCAATGAGAGACTGTCGTAGCTCAGCCAGTGAGAAGTCCCTATACTTCAAACTCCCAATTTACTCCAATGGACTTTTTGTTTATAAAGTTCCCACCCCCTCCCCCCATGTGTCTCCCTTGGTCTGGGGCTTGTCTATGGTTTGCAGCAGCCCGCTTGTCCTAGTTTGCAATTCTCTGCTGTTGCTGAATAAACCCACTTTTTGCTGGCAGAATAACTGGCAGTTTTGTTTTGTTTTGTTTTGTTTTTTCGAAAAGGCACACGTGGTAACTGGTCAGGACTGGGGACGAGGGGTGTGTAGATGAGATACAGTCTGGGGGCTGCAGGCTCTAGTAAAGTCCCTAATCTGGGCAGAAGGCACTTGGGAATGCTTTATTATCCTTTAAAGGGTGTTGTTTTCAGGGTACCTGGCTGGCTCAGTTGGTAGACCATGTGACTCTTGATCTCAGGGTTGTGAGTTCAAGCCCCACATTGGGCATGGAACCTACTTAAAAAAATTTTTAAGTGGTGCTGTGTTTATTTTATTATTCTTTAAATGGTATATGATGCATTTCAGATCTTCTAAAAGTTAAACAATAAATTCTATCTCCTCAAATCCCTTTAGGTGCAAGAAGAGAGGTAAATAAATGAGGTGAATATGCAGATAGCTAAAACAGTGTTTTTTCTGAGTGCTTCTCTTTCTCTCACAGCATCTGGTCAATATTTCCAATGAAGACGTACATGTGCATATCTTACCCCCTCAAACCAAATACTTTCAGATCAAGTATGTGAAAAAGGTAAGCATGGCCTGGTTGTGTGTTCACCGTGGTGCTCTCTGTTGGGTTGTGGCTTTCCGTGTGGTGGGTCTGCTGGGGACGGGTGTGTAGTGTGCTGCCACCTCAGCCCACTTGTCTTCTAGGAACACCGCCTTGTCCCCGGCTTGTCCCTCGCAGTCACCATTACGTTTTCTCCAGATGAGTGGCGATACTATTATGACTGCATTCGGGTTCACTGTAAGGTAAGTTTTTTTTAAATTGGTTTTTTAGGGGTAAGGGACAGGACGATGTCAAAACTTATATCCCGAGGGAAGAACAAAGGGAAATGGAACATTAAGTGTGAAATTTGTCACCCAGCACGTGTGCTCCTTGGGCAGCCAGCGTGAGTGGCATGGAGGGTCCTTGTCCGATGACGTGGGTCCCAGGTGTGAGAGCCATCAAGAACCAGGGCAGAGCCATGAGACATCATTTGCTGCAGGTTTCCTGCCTGCCCTGGCCCGGAAACCTTACTTATCATGAAGTGCTAAGAGTTGATAAAGACTTTTTCAAATAGCTTAAACAAACTCCTTTAAGTGCTAGGCTACCAAATTAGCAGGACCCCTGAATTGTGATTACAAACCCCAGGGACTGGATGGTGTCATGTGGGAATGTCCTCAGAGGCAGCCCTGGGGGTCTGCAGGGAGGTAGGAGCCTGGGTGGCCTGACCCCAGATGGCTGGGCCGTGTAAGTCCCTGTGAGCTTTTCTAGGTCACTGAATTCATCCTGTGGCCTCCAGTCACAGCCAGCTCCACATGCTGTCAATCCCTCTCTTCAAACGGTCCCCCCTATGCTTCCCTTTGCTCTCCTAGGTCCGGCTCTTGCAAGTCGAGAAGGCTTAAGGGGAACTAAATTTAATTTTTCAGAACTAGAATGGAAGAGTATGCTTTGGTAACCAATGAGTTTCAATCTTTAAAAAGAAAATTGGAAAGCTAAATTAAAAACAAAAGTAGAGTATGGCTTTCAGAAGGAATATCTGCACCAAGAAGATGAGTCTTGAGGGCAGGCATGGTACCCAGTGCCAGGACACATCTCCTGCTACTCAGTGGTAATGCTAATACCCAGCACGTATGCAGTGCTCTTGTCTCTTTCAGGCCATCATCTGCCTTAATTCTTAAAAATACCTTTATTTTATTTTTTTTAATTTTTAAATTTTTTAAGTTTTTGAAAAAGATTTTATCTATTTGAGAGAGAGAGAGCATGAGCAGGGGGGAGGGGTAGACGGAGAGGGAGAAGCAGACTCCACTCTGAGCAGGGAGCCTGATGCAAGACTTGATCCTAGGACCCCGGGGTCATGACCTGAGCTGAAGGCAGATGCTTAACTGGCTGAGCCACCCAAGCACCCCTTAAAAATACCTTTAAAACGAAGGCAGAAGTATTCGCATTTTGCAAAGGAAGAAACAAGGCTTGGAGAGGTCTTGTTTGAGGTCAAACATTAAGCAAGATGGCCAGCAGCCCTCTGTGCCCGATGTCAGTTCATGGTTAACTATTCAGTGCTATCTGGATCAGCTGACTCTGTGATGGTTTCTGTTTCTCTCAGGTTACTACAGATTGTGTTTGCTTATAATTTTCTCAGACAGAAGCAGGTAGATTTCTGTCTTTGTATCTACATGAAGGCATCATTATCTTTAGCTTTCCTGGATAATAGTGAATATCACTTCAAGGAAATGTACTTAAAATTTCCTGCACTTTGTTTATAGTTAGGAAAGCTCAATGTTTCTAATGCTATATGTAAGCATTCAGGTTTCTTAAGGAAATGTTTTTTAGTGATAGAAAACAACATAAGAAACAAAGTATCTAGGAATTCATTTTTGAAAATTATAGCCTCCAGTATGGTAAACTTGACTTTTTTTTTCCGCCATTAATTTTAGGGAGACAACACTTTGCTTATTCCCATCCATGCCTATCCTGTTGTGAAAACATTGGACTTTCCCTCATTTATAAATCTATCCAACGTTTTCCTTGGTGAAAGGTGAGTTACCAAGATGAATTACCAAAATGTCGTATCGTGAAAAGTTGAGGGATATGCATATAGAAACTTAGATTTGTATTTTTCCTAATGGCAGGTTATGCTTGTAGCTGAGTTAGCCTGGACTTATAGTTGAAAAGGCAAAACAAGGGGCGCCTGGGTGGCTCAGTAGGTTAAACATCTGCCTTTGGCTCGGGTCATGATCCCGGAGTCCTGGGTTGAGCCCTGCATCAGGCTCCCTGCTCAGCAGGGAGTCTGCTTCTCCTTCTCCCTCTGTTGCTCCCCCTGCTTGTGCTCTCTCTCTCTCAAATAAATAAATAAAATCTTTAAAAAAAATTTTTAAGGGGCGCCTGGGTAGCTCAGTTGGTTAAGCGACTGCCTTTGGCTCAGGTCATGGTCTCAGGGTCCTGGGATCGAGCCCCGCATCGGGCTCTCTGCTCAGTGGGAAGCCTGCTTCTCCCTCTCTCACTCCCCCTGCTTGTGTTCCCTTTCTCGCTGTCTCTCTCTCTCTGTCAATTAAATAAAAAATCTTAAAAAAAATTTTTTTTTTAGAAAGACAACACAAAAACAAAAGCCCATGTCAAAATATCATGAGCAAGAAAGAGAATTTATTGGGCCATTTAACTGAGAGGTGCAAAGTGGATCTTCAGGCATGCCTGGGTCTAAGGGTTTAAATCAGCTTGCAAGAACCTGACTCTCTCCATTTCTTGGTTCTGCTTCTCTCTGTGCAGGCTTCGTTCACAAAAGGCTCCCCCATCATGGGGGTAAGAAAGCTGCCAGAAGCTTCAAATACTATTGGCAACAGGGGTTGGAGGGCCTGGAGGGATTGGGGGTGTTCAAGCAAAAGTCCCAGAATTGAGTCTTACTGGACCAACTTGGATCCCATGCCCATCCATTAACCAATCTCCATTTTGGATTAGAAAGCAGAGAGAATAGAAAGTCACTACCCCCCCCCCCCCAAAAAAGAAAGTCACTACCCAAGCGAAATCTCAGATTCCTCACCTCTGTCTTTAGTTCAAGATTCCAATTGTAATTTAAGATATGTCTTGGTTTTTTTGTCAGTAAATATTTATTAAATACCTACCACCTGTCCCTAGAGATAGAAGAAGATGGATATTGAGCTGTTAGATAGAGATCTATAATGGCCATGCCAGTTGTTAATACTTCTGTACTGGTTGGGAAATACATACTGTCCTGGGCTCCCCTCCCTCCATCCCAGCTGTCCTGGCCCCTGACCTGCCCTCCCTGCCACCTCTCAATGATTCAGCAACTATTAATACCTAGCGATCGGGGGGTTGGGGGAGGCATCTGCAGGACCCAGCCGCAGCCTTATAGCCACTCTGAGTATTGCCCAAAAGTCCCAGTTGATTGGTACTTTGAATGTTACCCATGGCAAAAAGATAAATAGACAAAGATTCTCATTCTGAATGTCTTAGAGTCTAATGGGGATGGAACCATGGCCTCAGTTAATTACACCAACCGCTAAGTGCTCTATGTGCTGGAGACACACACCAGGTCCTGTTTGGGCCCAGAAGATGGAGCGGACTGGAGAGACGGGGGTGATCACTCCTTACTACTCTGGGGGTGACATCCGGTTATCCTAAGAGGACTCCATGGAGTGCTGGAATGTGAGGATGATATTTGAGGCAGGGAAATAGTATGAAGGCATAGTAATAGCGGAGAGCATGAGCATGGACCGTATCCTGTAGGTGATACAGCCACCGGAGGATTTTAATCCACCCAGGAGCTGGCAAATACTAGGCGTCTCTTGATACAGGCCCAGATAGTGAGCAAAGACTAGGCTTCAGCATGCTTTGGGGGTGAAGGCAAGTTCAAGTGCGCACAGCAGCACTGAGCTGGGGGGGGGTATGATTTACCAATGACCAGACAGCAGGGTTAGATGGAGAGAGGGCCGGCTGAACCCTTTGGGATGGGGGGGGTGCCTATGGGCTTAGGTGTATGAGCTTTAGGGCCCTTCCTTTTTAGTTCTATCTATTCCAACTTTCTATCTAAAGTGAAACCCCCTAGGGCGCCTGGGTGGCTCAGTTGGTTAAGCGACTGCCTTCGGCTCAGGTCATGATCCTGGAGTCCCGGGATCGAGTCCCGCATCGGGCTCCCTGCTCGGCGGGGAGTCTGCTTCTCCCTCTGACCCTCCCCCTCTCATGCTCTCTGTCTCTCATTCTCTCTCTCGCAAATAAATAAATAAAAATCTTAAAAAAAAAAAAAAGTGAAACCCCCTATTCTGGAACAATTGCCTTAGTTCAGCTGATGTGTGACCCTCCCCCTCCGCCACACACATACCTTCCCATGATCTTCTTTTTTTTTTTTTTTAAAGATTTTATTTATTTATTTGACAGAGAAAGACACAGCGAGAGAGGGAACACAAGCAGGGGGAGCGGGAGAGGGAGAAGCAGGCTCCCCGCCGAGCAGGGAGCCCGATGCGGGACTCAATCCAGGGACTCCAGGATCATGACCTGAGCCGAAGGCAGTCGCTTAACCAACTGAGCCACCCAGGCGCCCCTCCCATGATCTTCTGACTCTTCATCTCTCTTTACTTATTTTTTCTTTGACAACTCTTTAAGAACTATAAATAAATAATACATACAAAAGGATATCTAATCATTTGTAAGGTTTAAACAGTAATAATATAAAGAACACTGGCTTTAAGACATAAAACATTACCAGTAACTTTGTAGCTACTATTCGGATTTTATGATAATCTTTTCTTTGATTTATTTTAATAGTTTTGACACATACCTACGCACCTGTAAATGACAATTGTTTCCTCTTGCCAATGTGTGCTCTTTATATAAATGGGAACACACTGCATTTAAGTTCTTTTGTAACTTGCTTTTTTAATTCAACATTATGGTTTGTGGTTTCAATCATCACTACTGTGGTGTCCACTGAATGGATGGACCACAACTGTTTTTTCTGCTTTAGTGCTAATGGACCTATGGGTTGTTAACCCTTTTTTTTTTTTTTTTTTTGGCTGTGACCAGCACTGCTATTGTATATTCCTGTTCATGGTCTGGGGCACGTATCCTGGAGTTTCTCCAGGGTAGACATCTAGAAGTGGAACTGTAGGTCTAGCACAAGTTCAGTGTTACTGAATAGTGCCAAACTGTTTTCCAGAATGGTTGTGCCCATTCACACACCCACCTTCAGTGCGTGAGAATTCCCATTTTCCTACATCACTGCCAACAATGGGTATTATCAGGCTTTGACATTTTCACTAACATATATTTTTGGCCCCTTGCTCTCCCATCCCTCTATTTATGTTGCCTCCTCCCTCCCCCTCCTCAACCTTCCTGTTTTCATCCAGGCCTTGTCAGTAGTAAGTGGTCTGCAAAGGTGAGTCCCTCCTGGCAGAACCTGCTCACTATGCATTTTGAAGACGAACATAGCTATGTCCTTTAAATGGGTAAAGATAGCAACTTTTACAAAAACTGAAGTGGCAGGAAACAACTAACTTCCTAGTTCATGATTGCTTCCTTTCTCCTTCCTCCCTCCCTTCTTTCTTCCTTCCTTCCTTCCTTTTCTTTTTTCCCTCCACAAATTTCAAATTACTTTTTGTTTGGATCATAAGCCAGGCTTAGGAGTTGAGAACAATGGTTTAATAAACAGGTGGAAACGATGTGGCTTATAATGCAGACATCAGTCTCGGTTCTTAATACACAAATCTACCAACTTCCCTAGAAACTTCTCCCAAACTATTTTGCATATAATTCCCTTTATTTATAATCAGAATGAAAATCTCAGCTAAATAGTTTATGAAACCGAGTTATTGTGTATAATGGCGTGAGATTTTTAAAAATCCTTCAAAAGATAAGCATGCTCCTCTTGTTGGCAATGATGTAGGAAAATGGGAATTCTCACGCACTGAAGGTGGGCTGTATCTTTGGGGTAAATACCCAGTAGCCAGCATGGTGTTCTAAGGAAGTTTTAGATTGTTGGAAGACAACGAAGTGGTCCACCAAATCTTATCTGTCGAAGGCTGTTTTTAGTCCCTAACTCATTGCTTCCTTCATTCATTTATTCATGCCCTCTGAATTTGCCCTCTGACCCCCAATTTGTGGCTTCTGATGTAATGAAACTGCTGGCCTGTTTGGTTTCATCGTGGTCATGGCCCACACCATTTATTTATTTATTTTTAACCTTGGATTTGCTGTCAACATTTAAAAACCGCAAGATTTCACATGAAAATTTAGAGTTTTACTTTTCTTAAAAAAAAAAAAAGGAAAGGCAGATCCAGCCTTATGGGGCCCATATTCCTGCATGGCCGCCGTCAGTTCAGTAGGGATGAAACACAAGATGCCTCTTTAGAGGGCAGTGCCTTTGCCAGTGCTCTGCAGTGCCCACCACTCCCTATCACCTCACATGCAGCCCTCTTCTCTCCTTTCTGTTACCTGACTGGCTCATGAGGACTTTCAGTAAAGACACTGAAAAGGAGACAAGACAAATGAAGTGTTGCGTTTAACAGCATAGACCACTGAGGCTCTGGAGCTGTTCGGTCTGGATTCCAGTCCAGGCTCTGCTTCATGATGGCTGTGTGACCCTGAAAAAAGGACAGCCTCTCTGTGCCTCCTAGGATCCTCATCTGTAAAATGCAGTTCATAAGAGTACCTACCTGGTAGGGGCGCCTGGGTGGCTCAGTCACTTAAGTGTCCAACTCTTGATTTTGCCTCAGGTCATGATCTCAGGGTCATGAGATCGAGCCCAATGGATTCTGCTTGAGATTCTCTTTCTCTTCCTCTCCCTCTGCCCTTCCTCCCCGCTCGTGCACTCTCTCTCAAATAAATAGATGTTTAAAAAAAAAAAAAAGAATGCCTACCTGATAGAATTGTTCTGAGGATTAAACAGGTTAAAGTAGAACTTACCAATAGTTAACAATATTTAAATATTTGAATGAAGCAATATTTGAATATTTTAATAATAGTAGTAAAAACAGTGCTTAGCATGTAACTACTGATTTAAATTAGCTATTGCCATCATCATCATCATCATCACCAAAGAGATTTTTACCTAAGTGATGTACAAGTGAGACCCAGACAGGTTGACTCACACTTTAGCCAAGGTAGACAACATACGGAGAAATTGCGATGAGAAGCTTGGAATGGGAAGGCCGGCGGCCAGGTTGAAGGTGGGCTTCCAACACTGAGTGATGGGGCTAACAGCTGAGGGGCATGTGTGAAGCTCCAGAAGAACCAGTCAGCGACTGTGCCCCAGCTGGGGAAAACGGCCCACCGGCAGGTCCGCAGCGGGCAGGGCAGGGAGAAGGAGCTCTTTTCTCTCGGCCATTATACTTAAAAAAAAAAAAAAAAGTTTTACTGAAATATAATTCACATACCATAAAATTCACTAATTTAAAACATACAGTCGATTGTTTTTAGTATAGGCAGCCATCACCACAATCAATTTTTGAACAGTTTCATTACTCCAAAAGGAAACCCATTACCCCATTTCTCATTTCTCCTTCAAACTTCTAGTCTCAAGCAAACTCTAATTTACTTTCTGTCTCTATAAATTTGCCTATTCTGGACATTCATATAAATGGAAGCATATGTTAGGAGGTCTTTTGTGACTGACTTTTTTCACTTAGCATAATGTTTTCCAGGTATCAGTACTTCGTTCCTTTTTACCACCAATTTAATATTCCTTTGTGTGCATATACCACATTTTTTTTTTTAAAGATTTTATTTATTTATTTGACAGAGAGAGACACAGCGAGAGAGGGAACACAAGCAGGGGGAGTGGGAGAGGGAGAAGCAGGCTTCCCACCGAAGCAGGGAGCCCGATGTGGGGCTCGATCCCAGGACCTGGAATCATGACCTGAGCCCAAGGCAGACGCTTAACGACTGAGCCACCCAGGCGCCCCTATACCACGTTTTATTTATCCATCAGTTGATGGACATCAGGTTATTTCCACTTTTTGGCTACTTTGAATAATACCGCTATGAACATTTGTGTGTGTGTTTTTATTCGGATATATGTGTTCATTTGTGTTGGGTATATACCTAGGAGTGGAACTGCTAGGTTATATGGGAACTCTATGTGTAATGTTTTGAGGAACTGCCAGACTGCTTTACAAAGTGACTGCACCATTTTTAATTTCTACCAGCAGTGTGTGAGTTCCAATGGCACTTATATTTGTAAATGTCAGAGGAAAACAACCATTTCTATACCGAAAGAAAAATTAAAACAGACAAAGGTTATGGGAAAACACAAATCTAACAGAAGGTAGATTCAGAGAATGTGTTTTCTCTTTGCATGTAGAATCCATTCAGACAAAATTGCCAGAAGTTATAGAATCTACATTTAATACCACCAAGTCTGCTTTCTTACTTTGAGGTTGCTTCCAGGGAGAAGCAACTGTGGTCTGGGTAGTGCCTCTCAGAAGACTGGTTAGCCTTCGGTACCTTTCCCACAAGATCATGAAGTAGACTTGTATATCTTCATCAACCACATTTTCAATTGGCTGGATTTGATGGTTGTAAATTTTCCTTGCTGAAATAAAATTCCACGTGGACATTTGCCATCTACCTCTAAACAACCATGGTGGCTTAAGATCTGGTAAAATGTATTTTGACAGCTTCTGTAAATAACAAAAAGTTTCATTCCAGTTTCTGTCCAACATCTCTAAACCAAACACTGTGGGATGCAGAGGACTTTCAGCTCTCTTTCCCTTTTGTAGGTTGAA
The DNA here is from genome assembly GCF_029215605.1 of Mirounga angustirostris. Classification (NCBI taxonomy): domain Eukaryota; kingdom Metazoa; phylum Chordata; class Mammalia; order Carnivora; family Phocidae; genus Mirounga; species Mirounga angustirostris. Next base: position 94,783,206 of record NW_026991711.1, on the reverse strand, counting down.
ATTCTGCTTTGTAACTAGTCTAACCACCATGGCTGATTAAATTTCATAATCACTTTATATCTTAGGGAGTACTATAGATAAAATACAACTTTCCACTGGGGCACTGGGGGCTCAATCGGTTAAGTGTCTGCCTTTGGCTCAGGTCATGATCCTAGGGTCCTGGGATCGAGCCCTGCTTTGGGCTCCCTGCTTGGCGGGGAGTCTACTTCTCCGTCTCCCTCTGTCCCTCTGCTTGTGCTCTCTCTTTCTCTCAAATAAATAATTAAAATCTTTAAAAAAAAATACAATTTCCCCCTTCCTATAGAAGCAAGTAAATAAGAACATGCTTCTATTAGGTGCTGAAATTTGGTATCTTTCCATTCCTGTGGTTCTAAAAAGATTTGTATAGATTCATCAAGCTCTGTAGTTTCTCTAGCAGTGTCTACCTGGTACCAGATAACTGGCCGAAATCTCTAACAAACCCAGTCAGTTGACCAGTTCTCTCCAATGGGCATCAACTGATCTTCCTTGCACCAAGCTGACCATTGACTAGTTGATTAGTGTTCTCCAGACAAGCTTACATGAAAGTCACCTGGGTCCTCTCCTGGATTCCCTGTCACTTCCCCATTTTCCACTCTGGACCTGGTTGGTGCCATGGGCAAGTCAGTCATGCTGCTCCAAAGCAAGTGGAACTGTGAGTTCATCTCAGGGCTACAGATGCTGTGTAGACCACGGGGTCACATTAACACCACCAGCAGAACAGGTCCCTGGCTACCCCATCCCAAAGCCAGGATATTTTAGTCTCTGGAACTTTTACATCATAAGTTGGAGAATTTACCAAAGGATGCTTTTTTTAAGGCAGTGAACCTCATGGCTCATTTCAGAAAGGGCGGGAATAGCCAAGGTCAGAATAGGATGTCCAAATGAAACCTAGTTCTCTCAATGCCCAATGGTTGAAAGTATATGGGCCACAGGAGAATGTGCATCCTCAGAGTGGCACTGGGAGGGAAAGATCAACAGTGAGGGTGACCAGCATAGACGGCAACCTGGTCCTGCTTCGAATTGTGCCAGTAAAAGAGCCTCTGTGTGAGGGGCCCATGAACCAGCTATAACTGGGTTAGAATGAAGGGGGCAGAATGACTACAACATTGATCTTCGGAAGGATTTTTTTGAAGCCCTCCCTACTCAAAGAGAATAAATTCACATTGTTCAGCTCATCCAGGGAAACACACTCCTTACACCAGGGACTCGTTTTTTATGTCCCAAAGTCCAAGCTGATCTGAAGGAGCAGCAGCATTTTAGGGAACTATTCTGACAAGGGTGACTTGAGCTCATCGACACACTTGTGCTTTATTTCAGCCTCTACTCGAGTTTATCAAGCAGCAGTGAACTTGTATTTCAAAATTGATATTCAGAGAAAAAAAGTCACTGTCACTGAACAACAGCCTGAATTTTTACTATATGAAAAATTCTATCGTATTTTATAATTAAAATTGCTTTGATTTAATATCCCTTTGCTGACCTAATATCTTGACCCAGTCTCTTTTTATGAATTTTAGCAGGAAAAGAAAATCATCCCACTCCTAAACCTTAGGGATCTATATTAATGAGAGGGCATAAATGCTTCCCCCTTTCATTCAACAGAAGTGGGTGCCAACTTGAGACAGTCAACGAAGGGAACTTTCAGTGGAAGGCCTAAATTATTTATTTTTTTATTTTTTTAAAGATTTTATTTATTTACTTATTTGACAGAGAGACACACAGCAAGAGAGGGAACACAAGTAGGGTGAGTGGGAGAGGGAGAGGGAGAAGCAGGCTCCCCGCTGAGCAGGGAGCCTGATGCAGGGCTCGATCCCAGGACCCTGGGACCATGACCCGAGCCAAAGGCAGATGCCCAATGACTGAGCCACCCAGGTGCCCCTAAATAATTTTTTTTGTAAGTTTTTCTTATAGAATGTTGAGTTCTAGAGTTTTGACTACTGGAGAAAGTGATGGAAAGGCTAGAAAACTGAAAATGGGGAAAGCGTTATTGACCTTATTAAAGCCTGGCTTGAATATTGTAATACTCTACTTTTCTCCCTTAGATTTTGTACAAATTTGATTTGGAAAATTGCTCGCTTGGTTTGCATGGGGCTAAGGGACAGAGCAGCACCAATGTTTGGCCAGCACCTAGAGCAAATCAATGTGCGTATCAGGAGCAGTAGTGAAAGGTGGGGTATTTCTGTCGCTTAGGGTCCTCTAGTATTTGTATACATTCTTGGAATGATTCCTTAAATTCCATAGCATATACATTCTGTGACGTATGTGAAACTACCAAGCTGGTATCATGAACTAAGCAGTAAGAACTTTTTTTAAAAAAATATTTTATTTATTTGAGAGAGATTGAGAGAGCACAAGCAGGGGCAGAGGGAGAGGGAGAAGCAGACTCCCTGCTGAGCAGGGAGCCCCACACGGTGATCCCAGGACCCTGGGATCACAACCCAAACCAAAAGCAGATGCCCAACTGACTGAGCCATCCAGGCACCCCAGCAGTAAGAACTTTAAAATGTTCCACATTTTAAATTCTACAAAAGAATATTCATTGGTCAGTCCCAATTCTGATATTTAAGAATACAACACAAAGAGTTTCTGGGTCCACCCAAAGCACATTCCTGGAAGAAGCAGAGACAAACACTGTGGCTAGTTTTCGGTGTTGGAGAGACGCCCCTAAATGGAAAGTGTTTTCTGGGCACTCCTCCTCCTTGCTTGGTTTATGCAGCAGTCACATTTCACACCAAGCCCTGTCCAAGCAGCCACATCTGGTCACCTGTGCTGCTCTTCTCCATGCTCAGCGTCCAGGTCTGTGATATCTGCATGCGTGCATGCACACATGCACGCACGCACATGCACACGCACCCACGCACACACATAGTGGGCACATACATGTGCACTTTTCACATGGTTTCTAGAGGGGCTCCTGGGTGGCTCAGTCAGTTAAGTGTTCAACTAGGTGTCAGCTCAGGTCCTGATCTCAGGGTCATGAGACTGAGCCCAGCGTTGGGCTCCGTGCTCAGCAGGGAGTCTGCTTGGATATTCTCTCTCTGCCCCCGCTCTCTCTCTCTCTCTCTCTCTCAAATAAATAAATAAGTCTTTTTTTTAAAAAAAAACAAAACATGGTTTCTAGAATGTGATTATTTAATGCCTGTCAGAATACGTAGAACAGGGGCGCCTGGGTGGCTCAGATGGTTGGGCGTTTGCCTTCGGCTCAGGTCACGATCCCAGGGTCCTGGGATCGAGCCCTGCATCGGGCTCCTGCTCAGCAGGGAGCCTGCTTCTCCCTCTGCCTCTGCCGCTCCCCCTGCTTGTGCTCTCTTGCTCTGTCAAATAAATAAATAAAAATCTTAAAAAAAAAAAAACCTTTAAAAAAAAAGAATACATAGAACAAAGTAACTAGCAGCCAGTCAACCGAATTGTGACTCTTTTTTTTTTAGTTGCTTTCTCTTCAACATGCCCCAAATTTCTCCCGAAAATTCCTTATCTACTACCATTTCACGACCAAAATTATTTGAATGTAAATTGCTTTGCTTTAAAAATTCATGTCTTACTCCTCTCCCGAGTGAGCTTTTTGTTCTAATAGCTGCTGGTGGGTAAGCCGCAAGACCGGAAGCTGGCAGCTGGGTGCCCTGCCGGCCGTGTCAGGCCGGACATGACGGGTCCCTTAGCTCCGAGGAGGTATGTTTTGAATGCAGTCAGCGTGTGGTTCCTTGTGCCCTCTATTCTAAAAGAAGAAAAAGCCAGCAGTAGTTTTTAGCGGATCCTCTTATCTTCTCTGAATAAATGCTATGTTTTTCTCAATAAAAGAAGAAATCAGCCTGCAGGAGGCTTTTCATCTCCCTTCACATCACAGTTCAGTTGCTTCCTTTCCCTTGAACGTGACTTTCTTCCTGATGCCAGATGTCCCTGTTCTCTGGTCTCGGCCACAGGCCCTGCTCTGACTCGAAGGAGCCACCCCGGGATTTCACTCCTTACCCCATCTTATCCCACATTATCTGCAACTCAAGTAAGTTGTAAGGTGCTGTTCTCTCTAATATGTATTATTTATGTGAATACTTCGTTTTTACGTGAAGTTAATGTTTAATTTTTCAAAGCTATTTTATATTGTTTGAAACCACTTATGTGAAGTACTTGGAGTAGTCAAATTCAGAGACAGAAAGTAGAAGGCGTGGGGGTTGCCAGGGGCTGGGGGAGAGTCAGGGAAGGGGGAGTTCGTGTTTACTGGGGACAGAGTCTCAGTTTTGCAAGATGAAAAGAGCTCTGGAGAAGGATGATGGTGATGGTTGCACACCAGTGTGATTGTGTTTGATGCCACTCAACTGTATACTGGAAAATAGTTAAAATGGTAGATTTTATGTTATGTATGTGTTACCATATTTTGTTAAGGTGTTTTTAAAAAATATATGAATAGGGCACGTATTATCTCTGCAGATGGCAGATAGCTTGTCATGGTCACCTCTAACTTTTTCTGAATTCAGTTCCATTCCAGCCCCTAGAGAAATGCCTTAGCTTCTTTTACCAAGAATGCAGAGGTGACCTCACTTAATTCTGGTTGTTCCCTAGGGTTCCATCTTTTCCTAAACTACAGAGGCATGAGTGATGGGGAGTGGGGGATTTTACCAATAGGGAGGACTTAGGTTGGGGAGTGGGGGGTTTTACCAACAGGGAGGACTTAGGTTGAGGAAAGAGTTGAACCAAAGGCAAGAAAAGAACTCAAAGGCCAGGACAGCAAGAGAAGGACTTCGACCCTCCCTGAATCTTTGACTTCTTGCTCTTTGCCTCCAATACTGGTCTAAGCTTAGGCTAAAATGAGGGTGGTGTTTAATTCTCTAGGTGTAAAAAAATAATTAAATGCCTGTTCCTTGAACATTTCTTTATGTAAATCTGTGTTTGTCTTTATTTGACTATGTCATTAAAGATCGTGGGTCCACTCTGCTTCTCGTTTGAGGCTCTAATCCCGGTGAGATTAATTGTGTCTTTGAAAATAAGATAAGCAGCACATGAAAGTTCATAAGAACATAAATTACCTTAGATAAAAGGGCATACTTTGAAATTTGAAGCATAATTACTCTTTATATCTTTTCAAATCGTTGCCTGTTTGGGGGGTTGGGGGTCTGGCTTATCAGGCAACTAATCATTTTGTCTGATTTCTTTCTGGTTTTGGGGTCACATTCTGAATACAACAATTTACATCTAAAGCGTAAAGGAAAATAACTAGCCAGCTTTCTCCAGATTTCTCCCTTTGTCTCTATGTGCATAGCAGTGCTTGAGAGGAGGTTGGTAATATTTGAGAAAAAGTCTTGGGATTTTCTAGGCTTTTCTTGCTGACGGGATAATTAAAGGAAATGCCTTCTAAAAAGCTCAACAAATAAGGCACAAAGGGGTCAGTTTCAAAGAGAATGTCAATAGAGAAGAGGACTACAGTGCAAACAATGAGATGTCATTAGCTATTCCTTGATACTAGAGACCAAAGAGAGGTAATAAAGTATAGCAGTGAACAGCTCAGGATCTTGGGTCCTACCTTTAATTTCCAATCATCTCTTATGAACTGCGTGCCCTTGAACTACCCTGTAGGTCAGCTCATTTATCCATAAAGTGGACATAGTAATAGTACATATCAAGTTGTCAGGGGGGTTAACCAAAATACAAGCCTAGTGACTGGTACGTATGAAGGGCTAGCACCAAAAAAAAAGACTGTAAAATTGCCAAATTAAGATGTGCAACCAGAAATGCAGGATGAGGTGATCATTCACTAAAGAAGAAGCAAGAAAGAGAGAATGCCGCTTGGGTCCCTTTTCTGTTGCTTTGTAACAAACCACCCTGGAAGTAGTGGTTTCAAAGAACAGCAATCCCTCGTTTTGCTTGTGGGTGGACCACGTGGGCAAGGCTCAGTGGAGAAGGTCAGCACTCCATGTGGAGTCAGTTGGGAGTGCTCAGTGGGGGGCTGAAAGATCCACTTTCCAAGATGCTGCACTCAGATGCGGGCTGTTATCTGGGTCCTCAGCCGGGCCGAGGGCTGGGAGCCTTGGTCCTCTCCCCAGGCTGCCTGGGCTTTCTTACAACATGGTCAGTAGTTTGCAGAGTGAGTATCTCAAGAGCAGCACGAGGTGCCTGTTTCTTAGGCTTGGCCTCAGGAAAGCAGTACAGCATCCTTTCCACGGCATTCTGGTGATTAAGCCATCCTAGAGCCCAGATTTCAGGGAAGAAGACCTAGACTCCCGTTGTCAACTGAAGGAGTGTGGAAAGAGTTCACAGAGTTGTTGTAAAGCTGCTGCAACCTGTGATCCCAAAGCATGCCCAGATGCAATTTTGTCGTGAGTCTCCTGTACATTTGCAAGGGAAAGACTGTGACATGGATACGTCGTTGCTGCCCACATCTTTCGATCTATCCATGAGCCTTCATCAATGAGCCGTTGACAGAGGAAAAGTCCCACAAAGTTGACATGTGATGGTCAATGTTATAGTTTAAATTATCCCTACGTCTCTCTGTGGGGAGGCCTCTCTTTATCTCGAGGGTGTTTCCCTCAGATTTTATGCAGGCATTTATTGTGCCATAGGAGTCCAGCATCCTGTCACAAGTTAGTGTTTGTCCTGCTGTTGTCAGTTAACCTTCATTCTCCCAAAAGGAGTCAAAGCCTATGTTTGGCAAGGTGCCTTATTCCACTCTCTGCACACTGAGATTTTGGAATTAGGGAGGAAATTTGATTTTATGTTATCTACAAATTCACAAGACCATTCCTTCTCTCAAAAAAGCCTTGATTACTTCCTTCCTCGACAAATACAATGTTAAATTTTAGGGTAAATGATAAAAAATAACATTAGACTAAGGTAAAAATAAATGTTATACAATAAACTGGAAATCAATGAGATATTTGGCCCTCTACTAGCATTTATTTAGAGAAGGGAAAAGGAGGAAATTTGAATTTATATTGTTATTTTATAATATCTGATTTCCGTAAGGCAAATTTGTACTCTCTTCTCCTTTTTTCTTTTTAAAATATTTATTTATTTATTTATTTGAGAGAGAGAGAGAGAGAGAGCATGAATGAGAGGCAGAGGGAGAAGCAGACTCCCTGCTGAGCAGGGAGCCCGATGCGGGGCTCAATCTCAGGACCCTGAGATCATGACCTGAGCCGAAGACAGAGGCTTAACCAGCTGAGCCACCCAGACACCCCTGTACTCTCCTCTTCTAATAGGCACACAACTTGTACATAATCATGATATAAGTCTAGTTTTTAAAAGGTTTGGGTTGGGAGGCACCTGGCTGGCTCATTCGGTGGAATGAGAACCCTTGATCTTAAGATGTGTGTTTGAGCCCCACGTTGGGTATAGAGATTACTTACAAAAAAATCTTTAAAAAAATGTGATATAAAGAGCACTGGGTGTTATATAAGACTGATGAGTCATTTACTGAACTCTACCTCTGAAACTAAAATAATACACTATATGTTAATTAATTGAATTTAAATTTTAAAAATAGTAAAAAAATAAATAAGTAAAAGGTTTGGGTGGGATTTTATTCAAAATAGGGAATAATTCTTCTAAAGTACTTGGTGTATTTTTATACATCATTTTAAAGTATATTTATGCATAGCCTTAGCATAAGTGATAAAATGTTTAAATAATAAAGTAACAGGGATAAGAGTTGTGATTAACTTCAAAAGTACCAGCTTCTATCTGCTTTGATATTTTAACTGGCTGCTTCCTATAAGTTAGAAGAACTCAGGGACCTGTTTGTGCCTCAGGAACCATAGGCATAAGATAGGTATATTCAGGGACACCTGGGTGACTCAGTCGGTTAAGCGTCTGCCTTCGGCTCAGGTCAGGATCCTAGAGTCCTGGGATCAAGTCCCGCATCCGGGCTCCCTCTCATCATGGAGACTGCTTCTCCCTCCCTCTGCCACTCCCCCTGCTTGTTCACACTCTCTCTCCGGGAAATAAATAAATAATCTTAAAAAAAAAAGATATGGGGCGCCTGGGTGGCTCAGTTGGTTGGGCGACTGCCTTCGGCTCAGGTCATGGTCCTGGAGTCCCTGGATCGAGTCCCGCATCGGGCTCCCTGCTCTGCAGGGAGTCTGCTTCTCCCTCTGACCCTCCCCCCCTCATGTGCTCTTTCTCATTCTCTCTCTCTCAAATAAATAAATAAATAAATACAATCTTAAAAAAAAAGATATGTATATTTATGTTTCTTCAGTGTAGATCACTTTTAACGATATTTAGCATGGGTGTTTAGTTTAGAATCTCTAAGTCCCCTTAGAATCTAATGGGATTCTGGTTTTTTCAAATATGTAAAATTTCTAAATAAACTAACCTTTATATTTGTCGAAATTCCTTGTGACCCAAATTCATCTAGACTGTGCTGGATTTATGGTTCTGGTGGTTACCCATGCTGATTCGGCATCCATAATATGAGCCGCAGTAGTGAAAGCAAATCTGCGTTACTTGCACTGCTATGTGTCCTTCTGAAACAGGTTACTTGGAATTCTGTGCCCTTTAGGCATTGTTTGTTTTTCCAGACTGGTTACTGCATCAGGAACTTGGCTTCACAAAATCATCGCTAAACAAATACCGTGACACCTTTTCTATGGGAATTATCAGAGCTCTGAAATTAGTTTAAAATTGGGCATATATAAAAAGCCCCAGCAGCCCTTTTTTGGTTTTAGTTCAGGAAAATGCAAACACGCAGCTCTTAGCAGAACATTCTTGGGCAGCCGGCTTTACCTTGCTGGGCAGCTCTGAGTCGATCACTGGGGTTACCAACCCAAGCACCATCCAGCTCATGTGATGGTGGGAGTCACTGGCCTGATCTTCAGAGACCGCGTTGTGACAGTTTAGACTTCACATTGACCATCACCCAAAGCTGCTCACTTCTTGAGGGGCATATGTGACTTGTACTGTTAGTTTTATCTCCCCAGTGCTGTGGTATAGCTGATGTTCAGGGGGGCCTGAGTGTCTATTAGGCTAAATTGCCTTGAAAAGGTAATGGCCTTTATGTGCCCTGTGTTTCAGAATTAGGAAGCATCTCAGAAAGTTAAAATGGACTGGGTACTTCCAGAGGGCCTGAGTGAGGACAGAATTGATGAGCTTGGTAAAAAACCTATGAAGGGCTGGTCTCACTGTTAGCTGAAGAGATGACTCTGTATAATGATCCTTATCTTAAATTTATATCACTGGATATAATTGACAAAATTAATATCTAGAATTTACAAATTAATAAGAGAACAGAACAACTTCATAGAAAAACAGGCAATTCATAGAAGATGGAACCCAAATGGATACATATGAATAGAAGAAGCTCAACCTCAAAGAAATGAATATGAAAATAAAATGAGATACCATTTCACCCTCATCAGGTCAGAAGAAGTTAAAATGTCTGAAAACCCTGTGTTGGTAAGCAACAGAAGCTCTCATAGGCTGCTAATGGAGATATGCATTGGTAAAAGGGCTTTGGAGAGCATTTTGGCCATATCTAGTAAAGTTGACAATTTTACTTTACTACTACCCAGCAATTCCATTTCTCGGGTATACCTAGAGTAGCTCTGGTATAAGGAGTCACACACAAGGATTGTCATTGCCACGTTGCAATAGTGAAAAAGTGCAAACAACCTAGATGCCCTTCAGCAAGAGAGTAGGTAAGTGGCAAGAGGTAGTCATGGAATGGAATACTCATCACTAGTGAAATGAATGAACAGTACTTCATATATCATGGATAAAAAATCGCATATCATGAATAAATCTCAGAAAGACAGCATTGAGCAACATTAGCAAGTTTTAGAACGATATTGTTGAAAACAAGTAAGTCAATATTATAGATTTTGTGAGTCCCTCCATTTGTAATGGTATTATAAAAATGCATGGGAATAATACCATTATAAAAATGCATGGTATTATAAAAATGCATGGGAATGATGGACAGTGGAGACAGGGTAGGAGTCAGCCCTGGGGAGGGAGGGACAAAGTGGAGGAAGGGGAGAGGTGTACAGGGAGTTTCAAGTGTTCTGCAATGTCTTATTTTTAAACATTTTTAACATTTTTATTTTATTTATTTATTTTAAACATTTTAAACATTTTTAAACATTTAGACATTTTTGGTTTACCCAAAGCAGAAGATTTGAGAGCTTGGTAGTGGATAAAGCGATCTCTATTAGTATTCTCTATATCTTTCTTTACATTTAGAATATTCCAGAAAGCCAAATAAAAATGCTCTTGGCATAATTTTTAAAGCCACATTTGAACTGTGCTGTATCCCCAGAACTACTATGGAAAAAGAGTTATTTTACTTTGTTCCAACAAATATTTGTTGAATGTCCCCCTGTGCGGGACTCTGGAATTTTGTTGAGGTTATGCTGGAGAAGCAAGTAGACTCAGTTCTGCTTTCATAGGACTTAGAGTCTCCCAGGTAGACAGGCGCTGGGCAGGTAAGGAAGCGGGTCCTGAGGGAAGAGTCCCCAGGCAGACGAGGTCGGGACGGGCACCACCCAGAAGGCAGCATGCTAGCCGGCCGGGCAGCTCTGCTCAACCCGATTACAGTCACATTCTCCCACACAGCCTGGGAAATGGGAGGGAGAAGGGCAGTTGGCAGAAAGGCTCCCACCGAAAGGTTAAGAGGTAGAGACCAACTGCTGGGCAGGAGGGCAAGATGGGCTGTGAGGGCATAGGAGTTAGATGCAGGCAGAAGGAAATGCAGGGATGGAGGGCAGGGCTGAGTCTTATAGGGGAGGAGCTCAATGTCCAGTTGCTGGAAGGGACCCAGATAACCACCCCAGCTCTGCGTCTGTGGGGATGCCAAGTGACAGCCAGAGAACTCAGCTTCTCCATGCCTCATTCCGCCCGCAAACTCTGGCCCACCTGGGCTTGGCCTGATAGAAGGAGAGGACCTGAGGAGAAGCTCAGGGCTCTCTGAGCCACAGCCATACCAACTCCCGAGTACCGTAAGGGACAACCTCAAGCACACTCAGAAGTCGGGCTAGTCTTGGCGAGGGAGCGGATGCTCTCCGGATCCTCTACTGCTTGTTGGCCTTCGTACCAACCAAGGAGTCTCCGGCACACTTCAGTCAGACGCAACCGGCAGTGTGGTTTCATCAACACCGTCTAGGTCAAAGCTGCGGAAAGGCCAGGGGCTTCCCAGGCTTCTCTGTGTAAAGCCTGCTCATGCAGTGTTCCCTCGGTTCCCTGGGGCCCATTGTGTGGCAGAGAAGCCCTTTCCCTGTGACGGTGAGTGTCCACGGAATAAACCTGACAGTGCTCGAGAAGCAGCGTGGACAGAGGTATTTGGAGTGCGGAAACTGGGCCCAGTTGACCTGCCTTGAATCCCACTTCTGCCACTAACTAGCCATGTCACCTTGGGCAGGACACTTAGCCTCTCTGGTGCTTTGTTTGCCTTGTCTGTAAGTGGGGATGATCACAGCACCACCACATGGGACTAGAAGAGTTAATATCTGGGACATGGGTGTGACAGGTGGCACCCAGGAGTTACTCTAGCTGCGTTGACTATCGTCACTGTTGTGGTGGTTTATTATGTGACTTGAGTCTCTATTCCTTGATATCAAAAGAACTAATTATCAAGAAAAATTTTTTTCCTTTTTTCTTTTTTTTTTTGCAGCAAAAAATACGTTATCCCTTTGCAGTGCAGCTGCCCTGTAGATTTCGAGTTTCATATCACTTTGATTCAGTCTCATGAAGCCTTTACTGTTGACCCAATATCAGGTAAGGAGAGTCAAGATTTCAAGTTTCCAATTTCCTTGGAGTTCTCAGATCAGAGAGGATTCAGAGAGTAGGTCTCAAGTTATAAAAGAGAATAAACTACATTTGAATATGGTATTTTCACATGTGTAACAGTAACAAATTTGATGTGTCTGGCATAGTGCAAATTGGGATTGGACACTTGAAAATGAGGACACTTTGAGATCATTTGTATCATGCAGATAATTTGTAACAGTGTCCAGGTAAATTTCTTCCAAGATCAAAACATGAAATCGGAAGTTAATCCATTCCTCTTCTAATTTTGGCTCTTGGTGTATCCTTTTCACTCAATTTCAAATAAAATGGGTATAGTATCTCTTACCAAGCTTTTGGGATGTTATTGAAGGCTGTCGTGAATTTACTACACACGTGGTATGGACAGTCTGTCTTTGCCTGCCCCAAAGGGTATAGATCCTAATGCTGCTCAGAACTTTTGAAAGTGAGATCTCCATCTGAAGCGATTTCTGCTTCCCAGTTTCTGTCTCTTGTTGTTTGGGTTTGGGCTTTAAATATCCATCCACAGTGTTCTGCTGTGAACACTAATATAGTTTTGTTTTTGAATGTCTGGGTAGGTATCCATTAATCTCCTGATTTCGAGTGCATATATGAGTGCTCAAAGCAGAAATTTTGAATGACTTCTAAATTATGAGATGTATATGGATTATTTCCTAGAGAACCAGGAGCCATTCTGAGATTTTTGAAATACAATGGAGCTTACTATTTATATTGCAAAAAACAGTACTTGATTCTCTTTCCAGAGAGAAGCTTTATTACTTTTAGGCTTTAAAGAGAAGAGAGAGTAAGTGGTTACCAAAATTATACTAAACAAGATTATATTTCTACTTTTAATTATAGTCGATGTTCTCACTGTAGGCCTTTTGGTAGAATAATAATAGTAGCACTTACATAGTGACTCTTTTGTGCCAGACACTATTCCAGGTGATAGATACAGATATATTTAATATATGTATAAATACATATATGCTTAATCTATACCACAACCATGTAAGGTTAGTATAACTATTATTTCCATTTTATGGACATAGAAATGAGGCACCAAGGACACTCAGGAGTAAGTGGCAGAGGTAGGATTTGAAACCAGTCATTCTGGTTCCAAAGTCTATGCCCTGCCTCCTAAAATACAAATTGAATTTTCACCTTAACTCTGAAGAGGTTATAAAAATTTGACCTACGAGGTAAGTTGGTAAAGTGAACTAGCTCCTGTGATCTTAGTCTAGACTCTACGTGAGAGATGATGGCAAGCCAGAGAAGGGACTCCTGTCCTGCCCTGGGCCATCAGACCAGGTACTGAGACAGATCCAGATAAACCCCAGGGCAAGAGCTTCAGGTCAGTGTAGGAACGGGGAGAAGAGAAAGGCACTGGAGGCAGGCCAGCTGTGTCAGTAACAAGAATCACTATGGTGTAAGGGCACCTGGGTGGCTCAGTCGGTTAAGCGTCTGCCTTCGGCTCAGGTCATGATCCTGGAGTCCCAAGATCGAGCCCCGCTTCGAGCTCCCTGCTCAGCGCGGAGTCTGCTTCTCCCTCTGCCCCTCACCCTGCTCATGCTCTCTCTCTCTTGCTCTCTCATCCTCAAATAAATACAATCTTTAAAAAAATTGTTTACAAAAAAAAAAGAATCACTATGGTGTGAAAAGGAATGGCCTTGGGCCCAGCAGCTCCTGGTGCATCACCAGAGATGCTCAAATATGAAATTGGTCTCTTATCAAATAGCTAGTTCACCATCGCTGAAGACTGGTGGGAATGTTGCAGAGGGGAGTCAGCGGATGGGGCTTAGAGTAGTGCAGAATACCCCAAGACGTTGAACACTTATGATAGCTATGAAGCCAAGGGACCCATCCCTGGTGATTTGCTCTGGGAAGGGCCTGGTTTTCTGTACTGTTACCAGGCGCTTCCCAGTGATCCTGATGTGGACATTCCTCAGAGTGGTGTTCGGCAATCACCAGACTAGGCTCATCTATATGATTCTGCCCCACTTGATGGTTTATAATTCTGTGAACCTCCATAGGCAGTAGGGAACCACCAAGATTTCTGAGCAATTGTGACAGGAGCTATTTTTTAGAAAGGTCAGTACAGCTGCTCTGTGCAGGGGTGACTGAGGCGGGTAGGGCAGGAGACCAGGAAATCACTGTGTTGGGAACGAAATCATGTAGGCCTTGAAAGCCTGAACTAAGCTGGTGTCAGTGGCAAGGAAGAGGCAGGGGGAATTGGGAAGAAAGCGAGAGGTTCTTATGGCCAAGGCGTACTTCTGCAAAGACCTATGTCCCAAGATACAGACTATTAATCTACCAAAAGGGTTTTTTGAAACACAGCCTATTCAAACCCCGAGGACTGCATACATAGGCAAATGCAGTGTTGAGCATAGATGGATGACAGCTATACATGAAACACTTAAAAATTATGCAGGCACGTCTCTGAGCCCTCAGATTATAAATTGCACAGCCACATAATTCAGCCAAATGGGTGATCCGTGAGCACTTTGACCCATCTGATAAGCTTTCTGGTTGTTCCGGTGCTTTGTTTGTTGCTTGTCTTTTAAATTCCTCCTTTAAGTGAAATTAAGTTGAATATACCAGTTTGGAGACAGGAGAGAGGTGTGAGCTAGGGACAGAAATTTCAACGTTACCTAGGTACTGATGGAATGTACAGCCGTGGGACAGAGAGGAGGTGGCCCAGGGAGTGGGTGTGGCTAGACAAGAGAGGTGGATGGAGCACTGAGCCCTGAGCACACGGGCCCTCAGAGGACACCAAAGAGAAGTATGTCCAGGACAGAGATCCAGGCGGAAAATCAGGAAAGTCTGATGCAAGCGAAGGCATGAGTGAGGGAGGGAGCGAGTGAATGAATGAACAAACAAATGAGAACAAGCCAGGGCTCTTGAGCTTTGGGGACCCTACCTTTATGATTTGAAATGTTCTACATCATGTGGATGGCTTTGCTGATGCGGCTTTACAAACCGGTCTCCTAGGCTGGACTCTTCAGCCTCCTCAGGAGCCGTTTTATGAGGCTTAGTGCAGTCCTCGGTCCACTGGTCTCTCAGGCATTCCCTTGCTTTGGCTTCCCTTTGCCAATATCTCCATGCATCTGGTATACATCTTTGAGGCTGCGGAATTTACGAAGACTTTTATTCACCTGCAGTAAAAAGCTCTGGCTGCATGGACAGTGAATGCAGTTCGGGTGGCACGTAGCCCAGGCAGGCTCTGGGCTCTTCTGACTTGCCAGGCATCTGACTTGACTCATAGGTCTCATACAGTTGGACAGTCGTGGATTGCTTTTTGGACAGTAAGTCCTTACTGCCCCCATTTTACAAATTGGGCCCCGATAGGCTAACAACCATGGGCAAATTTTACATAATTAGAATGTATAAATATAGACACTCTTTGGGGCAAATCTTAGTAACTGTGGAGACATGCCTGGTCCACAGGGTTATAAAGCAGTGTCTTCTCTAGGAACTAGAAGCATCATTTATCCATGCCTTCCAGGCATTTTGTGCTCAGGCTTGCCAAATGAAAAAATTTGAATAAAGCTAATTCCACTTACAAGATATGACTCTGACATAGGGCCCCCAACTTTAACTCAACTGGCCATTTGCCCACTGGGCATCCTTAGGATGCATGTGTGCTCTAGAGCTGTCAGAAGCTGGATCAGTGAATGGTGCCAAGACCTTCCTGATACTGGGGAAAAGAAGTAAAGGATTTTATGACCTTCTTTATATTGCTGACAAGAAATCATATACAATTAAAACATCAAGAACACTGTTGATAATTTTGGAAGGGCCAGCAATACATGACTTTGGCCAAGATCTTATTAGTGTTGGAGAATAGTCAAATGCCACAAAAAATTGTTAAACGTGTTTACTTTTGACCACTTTGAGATTATGGACACATTTGCTTGATGTCACGTACACCAGAAAGAATGCATGCATTCTAGCATGCAAATTGGAGCCTAAAATAGCAAATTGTAGCATAAAATGGCTAGTTAAGAGTTCCTGAGGACTATTGCTCAGAGTTATTACAGAAAGTTTTAATACTTTTGTTCTCCTTTTTCCCCAATTATGAGGAATATATCAGCCATTATAAATAATTTTGTATTTTGCATTTTCTTATGAAATGCCAATTCATGACAATTTTATATTGATTTGGGAGTAATCCCAGAACCTCTGCCATTGCTTTGGACCCAGACTACTTTTTGGTTAATAGGTGTTACCTGTAGGCCCAGGTCCACCAACCCACCAGGCAGCACTTCCTGGCAAAGAAGAGTTTCCTATCCCCTGAGATGAGCACTGAGACATCATGAACACTGCACCCTACCTGTCAAAGTCCAAGGCACCTCCATACACCTCCTACTCGGGCGGGGGGGGGGATAGGCACTTGACCCCTAGTCCAATCATGTGATCTCAGTTGGATTCATTCACACTCCTGCAACACCTGCCCATACCCCAACATTTACCTGTTTTGGTTTCAAAAGGAAGTGAATGTTAATCCATTTTTTTTTTGTTTCTTTCTTCTTCAAAGCCCCTCCCCCCCACTGAGGTATTTTATCATATAATAATCCTCACCAACAGGGTCCAGATGCCTTTGGGAATCCATAAGCAAACCCATTCCTTACAGGCAAGAACAGGAATAGGGAAGGCTGCCCTGCTTCTCTTCCCCACCTCACTATACACCTGTGGATAGGTGAGACAGAAGAACCCCAGACCCCAGCACAAACTGTGCAGGGGACAGATCAGGATTGTCAAGAGGATGGTACGACCTTTGGATCTTTGGCACACAGAAGAGGCCCCCATAAAATGTTTCTTATTGTTGGCTAGGACCATCATGGGTAGCTCACCCAGAAAATAATGCTGATTTTATGGGCATATAGAGAAATGGAGACATACAGATATGTCTTTGGCAAGTGATAGAAATGAATGAGCTATACCAGCAAAGTGCTTCTTTCTGATCACCTTCCGGTTCAGCAAATTTGAGAAAAGCCAGAGGCCATATGCCAGGTTGGAAGAGAATGCTTATGAGAAGTAAAATCAAGAGATTGGATGTTTTTATGACTTTCTAAAGCACCAAACTTACTAGTGAGGAAGTGAAAACAATTAGGGTTTAATAAAGGGTTTAATTTAATAAAACAGTTAATACATCAAATGTAAATGAGTTCCCTATGCCCCTTGTGTAAGGGCGTGGGTAACTGATTAATAGTAGCATACTGAAGAAAGCAGGAAAAGCTAGACAGGCAGGTGGCAATTCCTGAAGCAGCTCTCTCACGTTGGTAGCAATGCTACATTTTGCCTGACAGTCAGTGTATCCTTGATGAGTGGCAGTGGTTATACACAGGTAGCTGGTGTAATGCTAATAATCGCTCCTATTTACTAATTGTTAGCCACGTGACAGGCGCTGCGCTAAGCCCGTTGCATGCACCACCCACTGCATCCCACAACCCTACGAGGAAGGAACTAGTAGCACCCCTTTTTATAGCCAACACCACCAAGACTCAGGGAGGCCAGATGATGTGCCGAAGGCAACAGGGTCTGTCTGACTCCAGACTCGAGCTCTCACCCCCTCCCCTAAGCTGGAAGAGTAACAGTACGAGGACGCCTTGAAATAGAGAGGAGGACAAATAGAATTGTATCACAGACTAAGAGTTCAGGAAAATTCTGTTTTGTGAGAGAAAAGCTAGGGAGATTAATAATAGCTCTCAACCAGGCCTTCTGTATTCTTCTTGCCTTCAGGATGCCTAGGTATCTCCTGTTCAAGATGACCGTCTGGTGGCATGTCAGTCTGGGCTGGTTTGAGCTCAGTTGACCAACAGCGTTCAGTGAACTTCACCCAGAGACCAATTCCTGTACCTTGACCAAGCTCTGTACCTCTGTTGCCCATCCAGAGGTGCAAGTCCTAGTGAGGCCCAGGGAGGGGCCAGGGATGGCTTGACCCAAACCTTCCTCCTACTGGAAAATCCTGTCTTCCAGGAGACTGAAACGGAACTCCAGCTTTGCTTGCAGGAGAGCAGGCCTTTCTGTGGGTCCCACAGGGCTGGTCCGGGAAAGGTGATATGCCCCAAACCAGGCAATAGCAACAACAGAGTTAAAAAAGAAAATCTCTGGGTTGAAATAAGTGTGGGAGATAGTGGGTTGAGCAAACATAAATATTTCTTTAAGAAGTGGCTTTATAAAAACGAAGTATATTATACAAATACATGTCATTACTTGATACTGATTTACAAAAAAAAAAAACAGGTGAAGCCCAAGGAATTGATGAACTACATTGATATAAGTGATATTCTTTAAAATTTACCGCTACAATTAAGAAAGGAGAGTATAAAAGCTTTAAGAGGTCAGAGCCACTGCCTTGCACGCTTCAACTTTAGCTAGAAACTTGGCGGTGCAGACGGGGAGGTAGCATCCATTCTCTGTCTCTCCCTCCCTCCTTAATGGCTTCACCTTCTGTGATATTATCTTACCTTATCTGGGTTTATAGCATTTGCATTCTGTCTTGTGACCAGAAATAACACAGTTACTTAGTTTCTATTTCAGTGGAACCTGGGTGTCACCTCCATTCTTTGCTCCACATTTTCTCCATTCTAAGTTCTTTACGTCCGTTCTTTCCCTGGCTTGTCTGGAATGTGTAAGTCAACAGCTTGTTAACCAAAGGTTCCTGGAGGCTACACACAGAGAATGCCTGCATGTTTGACCATGTCTCTGCTGCCTGTCATCTTGAAGGACAACGTGACTGGGTCGAAGAGTCTTGGTTTACAACTCTGTTCACCTCAGAACTTCGTAGACATTGCTCGACTGCCCCTTGCTTTGAATTTGCTAGGAATTCCGAGCCTGGTCGGAATCTTTACTTGCCCAAGGTGAATTCTGGATGCCCTTAGAATTCTCTTTGTTTTTGTTTTTTTCAGTACTGAGGTTAAGTAATTTGCCAGGTTATGTATTGGCGTTGCTCTGTATCCTTTGTTTTCCTCGAACGTGGCATGTCCTTTTGATCTGGAGAAAAAGGACTTTTGTTATTTTAGAAAATTTTTCAACTATTAAAATTGAGTATTTTAATCTTCTATTTGCTTTGTTCTCTTGCTCAGGAACATAAATTATGTGTATGTGTTAACTATCCTTTGCCCTTGGTATCTGTTATCTTCCTTAAAATAATTTAATTTTGTGTGGATTCCTCATCCCTCCCTGCCACAGGCATGTGTCCATGCATGTGCGTTGTGTATGTGTGTGTGTTTTGTCATTCCTTCTAATGCAGTGTCTACTTCGGTGACGCTTCCTTTTCCTTTTTCTGTGTGTCTCCCGAGCCCACCGACTCTCTCTTCGTCTCCTTCTAGTGTGTTCTACCATTGCTTCCTTGAATCTGGTAACTCTCGCTGTGGCAAGGTCAGGCTGGCTGTCATTTCTTAAGACTCTGGTGAACCACCCGAGTTCTGAGGTCATCCCTCTTGTGATGTGTGTTCTTCACCTGCTTTTGCTTATGTCCCTTTCCTCCTTCAAAGTGTATTAATCTTTGAATTTGCAGTTTTCGTGCATAATACCTCTGTTGGTTCTACTCAGCATTTTACGCAGCTTTGAGTAGGGCCTGCTGCCGGCAGAAGAATAAAGTGGGAAAAGAATGATGATGGTGAAAATAATTAGAATAGTAGCTGATGCTTACGTGACACTTAACCTGTGCTAGACACCAACACCGCTCATTTCATACTCCCGACGACGCTCGTGAGGCGATGCTCTTAATAGGTCCACTTTGCAGATGAGGAACCCAAGGCATGGAGTGTTGAGGGAAGTTGTCCAAGGGCAGAGCTGGGATTGGAAGCCAGGGTCTGGCCACAGTCCGTGGGCTCCCGCATCCTCAGAGAATATCTCCTACTGCTGCCCCGGGCTCACAAAGGCCAGGTGAGTCATCTGTGCCATGTGCCTGCCGTTGCGGGGTCACCTGCTCCCCTCGGTCCCCATCAAGTCACCTCCAGCCTCCGGGTCCCGGGTCTGAGGCAATAGAAAGGTCAGGGCAACATAGTTACTTCTTCAGCTGCCTACCTGCTATTCCAGGATGCTGAGGTCGGGTCTCTTCTGTCCTCATCCCCACTTCTCCAGGGCCCAGCCGCATTCCCTGTTTTGTCACTTTAATCAAAGTGTAGGTAGATGTATTTTTTCAGGGCCGTTCCCCTTACCTTTGGGGAAATCTGTTGCCTTCCCGGCTCTCCGCTCACTCCCACGCCTTACTGGACAGTATCTGGGAAGCATCCTGCTTTGTCGGGCTTTGGAAATGGAGTCATTTCCCTTGTTTAACAGATTTTCCTTCTCTTCCATTTTTTTGTTTTGTTTTGGTGAGTTTGACAGGAGGGTAGTCAAGTTCAAATAGCTTCACGTGACCATCTTTTACCAGAAATGCTGCTGGGCTTGTTTGCCCTGCTGCTGGGTTGAATCCTGCCCTGTGGCCCCACGTTTGCTTTCCTTCTAGAACTAAGCACTCAGTGCCTGCTGTGCATCAGGTGCTATGATAGGTGCTGCGCTGCCCCAGGGAGCAAGACAGACCTGCTCCCTGCTCTGATGTCCCAGTATGGGGGAGAGAGACAGGCACCCAGAGAGGACATTGCCCAGGGTAGACATGGTGACTGCTTTCATCTGGTGGTCAGGAGCTAGGGAAGAGGGTTTCAAGCAGAGGAAGCCCCCAGTGCCATCAGGTTAGAACAGGCTTGGCAGGGTCACGTTTGAGGGACGTCCCAAAGCCCGGAGTGTCTGGACGGTGCACCCAAGGGGAAGAGGGTGTGCCCAAAGGGAGACCAAGTTGGAGAGGCCTCAGGGATCTGAAGAGGGTAGGAGTTAGGGTTTGGTTCTGAGCTGGAAGGGAGTCCAGTAGAGGGTTCTCAGCAGGGGATGGTGTCTCGGCCTCATTATGCTCCTGAGGGGAGAGTGGGTTGGAGTAGCACAGACGGGGAGCAGACTGTCCCCTTAGGAAGGAAGCCCAGGTTGGCCTGGATGGGTGCCGGCCATGGAAATGGCAAATGGTGGCGTGGACAGGCTTTGCTGAAGGGTTGGTGAGGCTGGGGGCATGGTCAGGGGGCGGCTCCTGGTGTCCCTGTGAGCCATGGGGGAATGCAGGTGCTGTGTGTGATGCTTCCTGCAGCTCTTGAATTCAGGATAAGCATTCCGGTGCAGTCTCTCTGGCCTCCCTGAGCGGTCTTTCCGTGCTGGACAGCGCCCGGGAGAGGGGCATGTGATACCCGTGTGCAGGTTACAGGCTTGACGGAAAATGAGCGGCTGGCCTGGCTTGGCCCTCCCCAGCATCCTTCTACTCAGCTTCTACTCAGCTTCCCATCAGCATAGGCAGGGCCCCAGGCTGTTCTGCTCCTGCTCCCAGTGTCTGCTGTTTGGGGTATTTGGTGGACCAGGAGGAAAAGGAAGATTCCCGAAGACTCCATTTTACTGATTATTTCTGGCTTCAGTCACCAAGGCTTGCTGGAGGGAGAAGGGAATTAAAGATTAAAATAAGTGCTGGGAGGAGCACCTGGGTGGCTCAGTCCGTTAAGCATCTGACTCTTGGTTTCAGCTCAGGTCCCCATCTCAGGATCCTGAGATCGAGCTCCCTGTTGGCTCTGCACTCAGCAGGAGTCTGCTGGGGCTTCTCTGCCCCTCCCCCCACTCTTGTGTGTGCACAAGCACTCTCTCTCTCTCAAATAAATACATTCTTTAATAAAATAAGTGCTGGGGGGCACCTGGGGGGCTCAGTCGTTAAGCGTCTGCCTTCGGCTCAGGTCATGATCCCAGGGTCCTGGGATCGAGCCCCACATCGGGCTCCCGGCTCAGCGGGGAGCCTGCTTCTCCCTCTCCCACTTCCCCTGCTTGTGTTCCCTCTCTCTCTGTCTCTCTCTCTCTGTGTCACATAAATAAATAAATAAATAAATAAATAAATAAATAAATAAATAAATAAAATCTTTAAAAAAATAAGGTAAAAAATAAAGTAAGTGCTGGGGTAATTAGCAGTCAGTATCTCTGTTGCGGCTGAGCAAGTTGGTCCTTCCCGGGGAAACAGAAATGAGCTGGTAACTGAAAGCCTCAGGGCTCATATTTCACCCCTTTACAGAAAGTCCGAGGCCTAAAATTTTTTTTTTTTTGAGAGAGAGAGAGCACGCATGTGCGCACTCATGAGCCAGGTGGGGGGGGGGTTGTTTAGGGGAGGGGGTTGGGGGAGTTGGGGAGGACGGGGATGGAAGGAGAGGCTTAACTGACTGAGCCACCCAGGCCCCCCATGGCCTAAATTTTAAAGTAGACCTTCCCAGAGGCAGCCGAGTCCTTGTCTCATGACTGGTAGAATCGCCTGCATTTGAGGAAGTCATCCCAGTGGCTTGGCATCATGAGGCAATTGTGTCTTCCTTCTTTAAAACTCAAATGGGTCAGGTACAGTTAACCCTTGACAACACAGGTTTGAACTATGTGAGTCCACTTCTACACAGATTTTTTTTTCAATAAGTACAGCACAACTGTAAATGTATTTTCTCTTCCTTATGATTTTCTTTATATTTTCTTTTCTCTGACTTGCTTTATGGAAGAATATAGCATATAATACATAGAATGTACATGCAAATATGTGTTAATTGTTTGTTGTTGGTATGACTTCAGATCAATAGTAGGCTATTAGTTGTTAAATTTGGGGGGAGGCAAAAGTTATATATGGGTGTTCAACTTCACAGGGGGTCTGTGCCCCTAACCCTCATGTTGTTTCATAGTCAACTATATAAGTTTTCCCAAGAAATACTTCCTCTTCCTGACATTTTGTTTATTTTTTCAAGACTTATTTTAGAGAGAGAGAGAGTGGGGGGGAGGGGCAGAAGGAGAGGGAGAGAATCTCCAGCAGACTCCCCGCTGAGGCAGAGCCCGATGTGGGGCTTGAAGTGGGGCTCAATCCCAGGACCCTGAGATCACAACTCAAGCTGAAATCAAGAGCCGGCTGCTTAACCAACTGAGCCACCCAGGTACCCCCTGAAATTTTATTTTTTTAAACTTTTTTTCTTTAAATAGGCTCCACGCCCAATGTGGGGCTCCAACTTACAACCCCAAGATCAAGAGTCACATACTCCACCAACTGAGCCAGCCAGGAGCCCCCTCTTCCTGACATCTTAATGATAATTTAATACACAGTAGATTATTACTCATATTATTTGGCACAAACATTGGGAAGGACACATTCATAGGACACACGCTCTGTAGTAAGTAAGCATTATCCCAGACCTTGTATACTCTTTTCTCCTTTAAACTTGTCCCATTTTACAGATGAGAAAACTGAGCCTCAGGTAAAGTAACAAGCCAAGTCACAGAGCTCATACAGGGCCCAGCGAGTCAGGGTTTGCATTGTCTGCACACCCTGGGCGGTGGTGGTGGCCTGCGAGTGTCCCAGTGGGTGACATATGACTCATGGTGGTGAGTTGGATGGGAGGAACACTCTTCAAGCACCCCCTCTGTAATCCAGTGAATCCAAAACACTGAGTTCATCAGCGGCTTGTTCATGGACAATTTTTAAATTATGCAGCTATTAAATTCCCACCCGAAGCTTAGAGAGATTAAGAAATTTACCCAACATCACACAGCTCATAAAACCCTAAATCCTGGAAGATTAAGACCAATACTTGCTAACACTTCAAGCATGTGGCTTATATGGCTCTATGATAATTTAGGGAGGATGATCTGTGCTTTCTGAGGATTTCGAAGAAAAAGTTATTTTAAAAGTATAACAATATTGTAATGATGCTGTATGGACATGAAAGAAGAAATGTTTTAAAAATGATCCCCGTCCTGAGCCTAACCACCCTAAAAATAACGTACTTTTATTTTTCCATCTCCTTTTGGTGACTGGCCATATTTATGCACACTTTATATAATTATCATCAAGGCAAAGATTCAGTGGTATTTTCTGGTCATTTCATTAATCATTGTAGCATTTTTCAGTGTTGCTACATTTTCTTCATTATGCCCATTTTATTGATAAACTAGGATTTTCTTAGAAAGCCTTTAGTTTATTTCTCAGTTTTTCTCTCCTCTCTCCTTCTGCCTCACTAGCCTCCCTGCCCTGTGATTTCACATGATCCCGGCTGATGTTAAGGGTGGTGATCCGAAATGGGCCCCAGATGAAATTGGACTGAAGCCATAAAATTGTGGTTTGGGTTTTTTTAAAACAAAGTCAGAATTTGGGGGTGGGGGAGCCTTCTCACTTTTCAAACATGAGACTTGCTCTCCCTTCTCCCACCATTAGCTTTTGCCAAGCATCAGCCTCAGCCAAGTTCTGCTAACAGAGCCGTGCTGCCTGCTATCCCTGCTAATGGAAAAAGCAGTGTACCCTGGTTGCCCGGGCTACCCCTCCAGTGTGCTTTAGGTATTAGGTGCGGGCTGGGAGCACTTAAAAATAAATCAGCCAGGTCAAGGCAAACATTAATCCTTGCTCCAGAGCTTGTTATTTTTTTTAAGTTAATGAGCTGGAGCAGAAGCAATAGAATGTTCGTATTCTAAAGCCCCCAGTGAGCTGCAGGTCAGATGGTGTATTTTTTGACCTAGTGGGTGGTCGAGGTACCGAACGGCATGCAGGACACCTTGGAGTTTCTGTCCCGCAGATCCTAGGTTGGCCAATAGAACCGAGCTCTTCTGTTGATTCACTCTCCCCCGCAGTGAGCTCTTGGGTCGCTAGTGGGTGTCATTTAAAGATTTGGACTTCTGGGGGCTCCTGGGTGGCTCAGTCGGTTAAGCATCTGCCTTCTGCTTAGGTCCTGATCCCAGGGTCCCGGGATAGAGCCCCACATCTGGCTCTCTGCTCAGTGGGGAGTCTGCTTCTCCCTCTTCCTTCTGCTCCCCCTGCTTGTGCTCTCTGGATTACTGTCTCTTTCTCAAATAAATAAAATCTTTAAAAAAAAAAAAAGATTTGGACTTCAGCTCTCAGGAAGTTGACAAATACTTATTTCTGAAGCACTGCACTAGGGGTCCGGGAAGGTGAACGAGCTTTGGGGCCCGGTGTCAGCTCTAGGGGCTTGCAGTCGAGTGGGAGAGCTCTAAACTCGAGAAGGCAACAGTTCGGGTGGCACGTGGGTACTGCAGGGCTTACAGAACTGTAGGGGAGTGAAGGCTCCTAGGGCTGGAGAGTCAGGAGGAGTTTCATTCACTTGTTCAACAAGTATTTATTGAGCTGGGAACATCATAATGGGCTTTTGTCAAACTGCATTTGAGTCTAGGGGAAGGCAGATGGCAAGACGGTGATTTCAGAAAGTAGGATTAAAAAAGACGAAAAGAAGATCTGGAGAAAGGGTTTTCCAGGCTGAGGGAATAGCCAGTGCCAAGGCCCTGAGGCAGCAGGAGCCCAATGTGGGAGGGTTGGCACGAGGGCCCCTCTCTGCCTTCAGGTCTCGGCTGCAACATCTCACCAGAGAAGCCTTCTCTTCATCCTCTCTCAAATAGCACATTACGTTTCACTTGCCTCCCCCATACCCTGCTTTACTTTTCTTGTTGGTATTCATGACATGATTTTATATTTTATATTCATTTTTTGTTTGCTTACTTGCTGTCCCCAGCTAGAAAGTAAACTCTGTGAGATCTGGGACTTTGTTCTGTTTATCCCTATTCCTCAGGTGCCTAAAATATTGCCTGGCACAGAGTAAGTACTTAGTGAATACTTGGATGGCCGAGTGAAAGGTTCATGTGGTTGAGCATAGAGAACAAGGGAGACAGAGGTACAAGATTCAGAGGAGGGCATAGGTGGGAAGGAGGATACGCCAAGCATTTATGAGGGAATTGTGTAAGGTCTCTTTAGGGACCGTGCAAAGACAAAATGCACAGGGGCATAAGAAATCATCTAGAAGGCAAACCAAAGAAGCTTCAGTGGAAATGAGAGAGAACATTAGCCCTGTAGTAGAGGTACCTACTACATTGATCCTTTCTCTTTTCCTCCCTCTCGCCCTCCTTTCCTTTCTCCCTTTTATTTTTCTTTTCACATTTGTTGAGCACTTGACCATGTTCCAAGCTCTGTTGGCCCCAGAGATACAAAAGAGGAACAAAGCATGGTGGGATATTTGACTTCAGAGGGAGCAGTGGTCCATCCCAAAGATTTGGAAGGAGAGATTCAAATGACACCAAAATGTAGGGAACTGAATTATTTGGACAGAAACTCGTATGTGTGTTCCTAGCTTTTCTTGTTGCTCCCAGCATTAACACTGACATCTGGTAATTGGCTTAAAGATTATAGTTCTAGGAGTTCGTGTCTGACTCGCTAACGCTGATGGATGTGTATATATTTATATAACTGAGAGCCAAATAATTATTTTAAAGAATTAACATAGCAGTTGGCAAATAAGATCAATGTAAACATGACGAAGTTGATTCACATGGATTTAATGAAAAGACTATATAAAGATAATAGAAATACTTGGGCTTACCAGGGGAAGAATGTGTTTGTGTGTGTGTCAACCTCTTTGATGGGGCTTCGCAGGAAAAAGAACCATGTTGTCTCATTTCCTTCCCCTCAGGAATAATCCCGGCTAATGGGAAGGTGAACGTGACTGTCAAATTCAAACCATTCCAGTATGGGATTGCGCAGATAAAAATGCAGCTGTGGATCTCACAGTTCAACTCTCAGCCATATGAATGTGTCTTCACCGGAACGTGCCATCCCAACATGGCTTTACCGTATGGCTGCTTTGGAATGTCTTTGTTTCTTCCTAAAACTTTGTAAAAAAGATCCGAGCCTCCATGTCTTCCATTCTGTCTTTCTTTCTTGTAACAGAATGCCCTCCAAACCATACTTAAAATGATGAACTTTCAGAAAATACTCTTTAAAATATAACAATAATGCATAGAATAGCTCTAGGCTTATAGCAGTGTGTTGTTCCTGCCAAGAGGGGAAGAGATGACCAAGAAAAGGTGGATGGAGGGATACTTGCCTTCCCTGATTACTGCTGCTGTGCTGGTTGAGTTTTGACCATATGTATGTATTATATATATGTATATTACATATATGTATATATATGACCATATGTATTACGTTCTTTCAAATTTATTTTTTTTAAGATTGATTTATTTGAGAGAGAGAGAGAGTGAATGTGCACAAGCGGGAGGGGCAGAGGGAGAGGGAGAGACAATCTCAAGCAGACTCCACGCTGAGCACAGAGCCCGATGCAGGGCTCTGTCCCATGACCCCGAGATCACGACCTGAGCCAAAATCAAGAGTCAAATGCTTAACCAACTGCGCCACCCAGGCGCCCCCACTCTTTCAAATGTAAGTCATAGGACAGGAATAGCATAACTGTTTTCAAAATTTCGATATAACATTCTACTTAGTTACAATTAACTGAGTGCCTGCTGTATGCCATGTCCATTGCAAAGCCCCATGGGACACAGTCTGCACTCTGAGGATGCTCACAGCAGAGGAGCCTGAATCAGTCATGGATCACAAGTGACTTCGATGCAAGGCAAAAATGAGAATGTGCCACATGGGAGGTTTTGTTGGGTTTTTCTTTTTTAAGAATCCCCAGCATTCAAGTCCATGTAAAGGTGTGAAATGGGATTAAGTTTTACTTCATAACAAATTTTTTCCGAACTCCAATTTCTATATGAATGTGAGCTTGTATTTTTATATCCCAATGTACCTGGTTAAAGTGATAAGTTTTTCCCAATATGCATGAGTCTTATAAAAGCTAAAGGAAAACTTGTCACGGTATCAATCCTAATCTTGAAAAATCCTTACAAATTTTTGAAAATGATAAAGAAATAGCTGGCTATTCCTTTTCTCCCCTCACACATAGATACACATCACATATTAACCTCATTAGGCATATTAAAAGTAGAGTATATCAAAATATGAACTAACTCCATGACTTATTATATATTTATATCATGATCTTCCTAAAAATTCAAAGCAGCCTAAATCAACTATGGGATGTTAGTGTGGCCTGCTGAACTCAAATCCTGCAGGTAACCATAGGAGAAATAAAATCATCCTGGCAATAAACAAGTAGCAGTGGCTATAAATAAAAGACAGTAGTAATTTTTCTGGTATTTTCTGGCCAAGAAAATGCAGTTTGCCATGTCACATCATATGCGTGGTGTACAAATGACTTTCTTAAAGACATCACCTGAGTGGGATTTTTGCTTCCCACAGACACGTTCTTAAATACACAAGAGCGTTGTATGGAAGAAGCACCACGCAAATGCAGACATCCGCTCTTTCTAAACTATTATGTTTGGATCACCCAGCCAGAGTTTAATATCTTATTTAGTGCACTTTTGATGTTTTCAAGGACTCCGTCTCAAGACCTGCATGTCTCCCCAGACTGCAGACTAGTACTAGAACATATGAGTTCCACCGTCTAGGAAAAAAATTACCCTGGCCACGGTGTTCTCTGAAAGTGTCACAGGTAGCTTTTTGTTGTTATTTCAGAATACAGTGCTCTACTGACTGAGCCAGCCAGTATTCCACCAGAATACGGTGGAACTTGCTGAAGTTCCACGAGTAACTCCTTATTAAAATGTATCACTTCCTTAGACCCCTTCATTTCTGTTGTCAGCATTAGATCCCTTAAGGAGCCTGTTTTGTTTTTTTTTTAACACCTTCAAAAATTTTTTGTTGTTCCCCAATATTTATAGCAGAGGTGATGTCAAAGTTCTGATGATATGTGGGTGCTGGACCACCTCTAGCTTCGTAACCCAGTGCCTCCGCCCTGCACACTACAGTCTGTCAGTCAGTGGGTATCTCACCAAAGGACACGTTCTCTCAGGTCGTTGACCTTTCAGGAGACTCTTCCATAGACGATGTTAAGTTTGAGATTGCTGGCATGTCCCCTGTGTTGTGCAGTGGGGTCCGTTCAGTAGGTGTTCAGCAAATGGTTTGTGACCATTAGAATGAATGAATGTTAGTGTATTCATATTTCTGTAATATCATGGACATACGTAATCCTGCAAAACTAGTGTTCACATATTCTCACTTAAAGAAATGCTTCATAGCATTGAACATGACGTAGTTCTACTACATCCCATAATAAACGACTCCAGGAGCTTCTGGAGGCAGGGTAGTAGCCCTGTCTGTGTGTCCATAAATGTCCAAAAACAGTTTTCAGTTGCAGAAAAGATCTCGAACATTAGTCTGAGTCACTTGGGCATAATCATTCTTTTACTAGGAACATACATCAGTGGAGGAATTTTTTTAAATGTAGTAGATTTAGCTATTGAAAACCAATAGCTGAGAAATGAATCACACTAGACCAGGAGAGCATTTTTCAGCATGTCATATGGTCCACTTGTTATGTTCTTTGAGAAGGTAAGGAAGAGCCACCATTGGTAGACGATTTTGGCATATATGATTATAGTCTGGTATACTAACATTACATTTATTTTAGTAGACCACTGTTTTAGCACACAGATTTATTTTCAGTATAGTTATAGTCATTAAATGGACTGAAAGTCATGATATTATCAGAAGGAACATAAAAATAGGAACCTTGTGGGACACCTGGTTGGCTTAGTCAGTAGAGCACGTGACTGTTGATCTCAAGGTTGTAAGTTCGAGCCCCATCTTGGGTGTAGAGATTACTTAAAAAGTCTTTAAAAAATAGGAACTTTGGGGCACCTGGGTGGCTCAGTTAAACTTCTGCCTTCAGCTCAAGTCATGATCCCGGCGTCCTGGGATCAAGCCTCGTGTCAGACTCCGTGCTCCACGGGGAGCCTGCTTCTCCCGCTCCCTCTGCCTCTCCTGCTCCCCCGCTTGTGCTCTCTCTCTGTCAAATAAATAAATAAAATCTTTTAAAAAAGTAGGAACCTTGAGTTGTTGGATTATATAGTAATTTAATATCTGTTTTAAACTATAGATTAGAAGAATTTGGAAGATTAAATGCTCTTTCTAAGAAAGTAGACGTTCCTCCAGGAAAGGCAATGACACACATACCTTTCCAGCGACCGCCACCAAAACGAAAGCCTCCGAAGATTAAGGTAACCTGGACGTTATGCTCAACGTGATAGAAAGAATGATAGAGAAACAAAATAATGAATTTTCCCTCCTGATTTTGCTCTCAGGAAATTGAATATCAGAACTTGAGATTTCCAGTAGATTTATCGAATCCATTTGCTGTGGCAACTGTTTTAAACCAAGAACCAGGAAAATTGAAGGTTAAAGAATTAAGAGAAGGTAACTAGTTGATCCATTGTAAATCAGCCACTGGCCGAATAGTGAAGAATTATTGCTTGACACATTTACTATTTATGAACAACAACAGCAAAACTCAGTTAGATGGCTGTTATGTTTTACCATTAGAAATGTGGTTTTCTCCAGGCACTTAGGTAGCTCAGTCATTAAGCGTCTGCCTTCGGCTCAGGTCATGATCCCAGGGTCCTGGGATCAAGCCCCACATCGGGGTACCTGCTCAGTGGGAAGCCTGCTTCTCCCTCTCCCACTCCCCCGGCTTGTGTTCCCTCTCTCGCTGTGTCTCTCTGTCAAATAAATAAATAAATAAATAAATAAATAAATAAATAAATAAATAAAATCTTAAAAAAAAAAAAGAAATGTGGTTTTCTCTTGGCAAATGCTTCTGATTTGATTACTGGCATAATCATTGTTTGCTCTTGCCCTCAGTTTTGGACCAAGGCAATGAGATTTCAAAAACAAGACAGATGAAGGAAGCACTCTTTGAACAGAAAGTCAGACAGGACACTGACGAAGAGATCGAAAATCACCTTAAGTGGTAAATATTGAACAATTATTTATATCAAGGGACAGTACAGTGTTTGTAGTAATGGCTTTTTATACAATGAGACACAATGAAATATAATTGTTTTTTGTGCCCTTTGGAAAGTTTGATTAATCCCTCTTCTCCCCTGGACCTTAGAAGTTTCCATTCGGCATAAATCACTGTGACCAAACCATGCTCTTTCCTAAGTGTGACCAGACAGTGGCAGAACTGGAGTGAACTGTGGGAGACGCCAGGACACTGCTCCCTGCTGGCCACTGCTGTCAGCACCCCGTCTCTCCCTAGGGGCCCTGAATCTCAACACCCTCCCCCCGCCCCCCCACCTCAGCCCCTGTGCCCCCGGCTGTCTGCCCCAGGCGCCTCTGGGGAGCCCAGCAGTGCAGGCTGGGGTGGGAGAGGCTCCAGGTGGAGGTTCCAGAACTCAGCTGTGAGACCTCTGTCTTGTGCTCCTGCAGTCAAAACGCAGCCCTGTCCCCAGGTTTTTACCGGTCATACCAGAAGTATCCGTGTGCACAGACTCCACTAAAGTAAACTTTAGAAACTCTTGAACCGAGCTAAAAAAGAGACTCTTAGAAAGAGTCTTGGAGAGGCCCCTTGCCTGTGCCCCACGCCGCACTTCCCGGACAGAGAGAACATGCGCCGACCTCCCGGGCCTTCACAGATGTCCCCCAGCCCGCCACCCTGCTTGCCCAGGGCAGTGTCCTTCATGTCTCACAGAAGCAACCTCTCTTTCCACAGCAGCCTCTGTTCCTGGTCTGGCCCTGGTTAGATGGGAAGTACTCCAAGTCACTGCAGATCATTTTTTAAAAATACTCTTTTCCCTATTGTAAAAAATGGCCACACTGTCTTTGTAGAAAACCCGAAAAAAATATATATTGTTTAAGTGGAGAAAAGGGAAACAAATCCGCTATAATGCAATGACCACTGCCAACACTGGGGTATTTCCTTACTTCTGTGCTTTGTAGCACGCCTGAAATCACAACCTCAATTCAGTTTTGAAGATTCTGTCGTTCACTGAATATTTTCTCCCGCCTTTTTGTGTCAAAAGATTTTTAAACCTGCCAGCAACACCCATATACACTTGACATCGATTCACTAGTTGTTGACATTATGCCACGTAGATTTCCCCTGTCTACACACACACACACACACACACACACACACACAAAGGCACACTTCACACACACCTGCTTTTGAAGCATTTGAAGGTAAGTTGCAGGCATCACGAAGCTTCGCTCTTAGAGACCTTAGCACGCAGCTCCTAAGGACATTCTCCAACATTAGCATCATCACTTCCAAGAAATCTAGCACTGACACCATACTATTAGAATCACTAGCCTATCTGCAGATTTACCAGGTTGTCTCAATAATGTCCTTTCTATCCGGGCTTTTTGTTTTTTGTTTTCAGAGAAGAATCCAGCATCCAAACAAAGGTCAGACCATTTGTATTTAGCTTCCAGGTCTCTCCAGGCTCCTTCAGTCAAACAGTTCTCCAGATACCCTCTCCCCTTTTAAAATCATAGCTACTGTTTATTTGGAACACGTGCCAGGCTCCGTGATCAATATATTACATACCAGAGTTTTCAAAACTGTGCTAAAGCTCACAAAGCACAAAAGTCACCATGTTAACCATTTTAAAGTGGACAATGCAGAAGTTTTTAGTGTATTCACAGGGTGGTGCAACCGTCACCACCATGCGACTCCAAAACGTTTGCATCACTCCAGAAGGAAACCCCATACCCATTTAGCAGTCACTCCCCATTCCCTGTCCCTTCCCAGCCCTTGGCGACCACCAATCTACTTTATATCTCTATAGATTTGCTCTATTTGCTTTATATCTCTATAGAACATTTAAAATAAATGGAATCATACATACGTATGTGGCCTTTTGTAACTGGCTTCTTTCATTTAACACGGGTTGAAGGTTCATCTGCATCATAGCATCTATCAAGACTTCATTCCTTTTTATGGCTGCATAAGATTCCATTGTACAGCCTACTACATTTTGTTTACCCATTTATCAGTTGACAGACATTTGGGTGGTTTTCACTTTTTGGCCATTGTGAAGAAGGCTGCTGTGAACATTTATATGCGAGCTTCTGTGTGCACACATCTTTTTAGTTCTCTTGGGTACATACCTAGGAGGGGAATTGCTGGGTCATATGGTAACTCTATGTTTAACTTTTTGAGAAACGGCCAGACTGTTTTCCACAGCGGCTGCACCATTTTATGCTCCCATCAGCAATGTACAAGGGTTCCAGTTGGTCCACATCCTTGGCAATGCCTGTTATTTTCCTTCCTTCTTATCATCATCATCATCATCATCATCCTAGTGGGTGTAATGTAGTACATCAGTCATTGTGGTTTTGATTCGCATTTCCCTAATGACTACTGATGTTGAGCATCCAGATTTTCTTTTACTCATAAATATTCAGCCTGCGTGGCTAGGAGAGAAGCTTCATTTTGTAGAACACAGTCTTCATCTCAGTTATGTTGCTGTAGTCTCTACAACTTCTCTCCCCCGTGGCCCTCCTCCAGTATCTCTGCACCTCCCTTCAGTTGTGGAGAATCTAAGCCACTCCGTCCCCCAACGGGCCATGGTATTCCGATGCGTTCTGGAAGCTGTTTTTTTTTCTCCCCAGGCAGGTGCACCTTGGTAGAGATCATATGTCTTTTAAATTTAGAAAAGACCTTACTGAAGAGCGGCAAAGAGAAGACACCAAATATAAGGTCAGAATCAATGCTAATTCGATGATGTTGATTGCACTAAATAGTTTGAATTCCTGCTATATGCAAGATGCCACATCAGAAGAAAGAACACAAAGTTATGTTGGGAGGGGAGGAGGCTGATGACAAGTTAATTGCTAACCGTAAATCAAGGCTAGCTGTAGATGTCACAAGAAACCTCTACTAAATATTGTGGGGAGTCAAAGGCCAGAGAGGAGAGAGAGCTCATCTGATTGGAAAGCTTCTTGGAAGACATGGTATAATTTTGGGAAAGGTAGTAAAGAGGACAAAGGTATTCAATTCAGAGGGAGGGGAATGCCTCAAATTCAGGCTGGAGTTCTGGGCGTGAGGTACACCTGTCCCATGATCTGCGGAGCATGAGAGTAAGAGGAACCCAAAGACAGAGACCAGGAGCAATGCCAGAGCCAGAGAAAAGTTCCAAGTCAGAGACACTCAAGGGTTTGAGCAGAGAGGGGGACAAACTGGTTGAGGGGAGGTGGCCACAGCTGGGTTGCCAAGGCAGCACCTGTGGATTCAGGGAGGGGTAGAGACGGGAGTGGTGGGACTGTGCCACACCCCCGGGCTCACCATGGCATGTGAGACCTTGTTCCCTGAGGGCAGGTGCAGGGGACACTGGGGACAGACCCATAGTCACTGAAGCACAGGACACACGTCAGCCAGAGGAGCTCGGCTTGGGCTTCCTGTCTCAGGGGCTCGGACTTGGTTGGTAGGACTTGCAGAATCATCTCGTGTCATATTAGTCTGCTTGGGCTGCTATAAAAGTACCAGACTGGGTGGTGTAAGCAACAGAAATGTATTTTCTCACCGTTCTGGCAGCCCAAGATCAAGGTGCATGATCTTCTAAGGGACATGAGGGAATGATCTCTCTTCTTGACTTTTAGACCATCTTTTCCCTGTGTCTTTACCTTCTTTTTTCTCTGTCCAGACTTCCTCTTATAAAAGACACCAGTCACATTGGCCTAGAGCCCACCTCATTTTAATTTGATTACACCTTCAAAAACTGTATCTTCAAACACAGTCACATTCTGAGCTAACTAGGGGTTAAGATTTCAACATATGAATTTTGGAGGGACATGGTTCAACCATAACACATATATTTAAGCTTAGGAGCATGAGCTTCCCATGCTCAGTGGCAGCATTGGGTAGGAAGGATTGGGGAAAAACATGTATCTTGTCAGATATAAATATATTTCTCATATAGAATACATTTTTCTTCCTAGATCTTCTTTCTGATTGGAGCCCAATCAGATATTTGGATAAATTTATCTTGCCTTTCTTTATTTGTTATAAGAGAGACGAAAGAATTAGTAAACCTTGGCACTTAGGGAAGGCACATATTAGATGGGCATTGAAATTTAGTTTGATTGTAGTTCTGTTTCTCTGCATTGGATTTTAAAAACAAAATATTGAGTTTTCTGTCCACCCCCCAATGGGATGATATTTTCTAACTATTCTAAAGATGAAGGTGACACAGACATGGCATGACCAGGTAGGTCAGTGTGACAGCGAAGTCTGGAATTGCCAGCATTTGGACGCCAGGCAAACCCAACTGTGTATTTGTTTCTCAAGTGTGTTTAACAAGTGCTCTTTGTAAGACTCTGTGCTAGTGAATGAGCCACCATCCCTGCCCTCAAGAAGGGCACAGTCCAGACGGGGCACAGAAACATTAAGAGAGGATTCAAAATGTGCCAAGTGCAGTGACTGAGGGGAAAGAAAGAGGGAGGATAAAATGGCTCCTAGGGGTCCAGCTGGGGTGTGCGCTGGCGATTTTATTTATTTATTTTTTAAGAGTTTGTTTATTTATCTGACAGAGAGAAAGAGCACAAGCAGGGGGAACGGCAGGCAGAGGGAGAAGCAGACTCCCCGCTGAGCAGGGAGCCGATGTGGGGCTCGATCCCAGGACCCCAGGATCATGACCTGAGCCAAAGGCAGATGCTTAATGACTGACCCACCCGGGCGCCCCTGTGCTGGTTATTTTAAATGAGATCCCAAATACCAAAGAAAGGGGAAGATGAAAAGTTCAACTTGGGATATGTTACATCTGGGGGCGGGGGCTGGAGGGCATCCAGGTGGCGGCTGCAGGAACAAGTGTACCTCAGCAGAGAGGTAGAGAGTAGAGCACAGAACAGCGCCGTGACCTGGGGAAAGTGAAAGGCGCGAGAAGCCGGTAGCTCAAGGTGGGAAAGCCAGAGAACCTCATGATTTGAGGGGAGAGCAGCAGATAGCGAAGGAGACAGAAGGGAAATGGTCAGGGAGGTCAGGAGAACTGGACTACACTAAAAAAGCAGATGGGGAGGGATCCAGGTTGGCTGGGCCTGAGAAGTACAGGGTGTGTTTGGCCACTTGGAAGTCCTTGTTTGCCTTAGCGATAGCAACCCCAGGAGAGAGGTGGAGGTAAAAAGCCAAGTGGCCAATGGCTCAAGGAATGCAGGGAAGTGAGTAGCTGGTTTCTTGAGAAGTTGAGATGACCAGGGGGTAAGAGTCAGAGCATGGACCATTAGAAGGGGATTTGACAGAGAAAGAGAGAGCACAAATAGGCAGAGTGGCAGGCAGAGGGAGAGGGAGAGGCAGGCTCTCTGCTGAGCAGGGAGCCAGACGTGGGGCTCGATCCCAGGACTCCAGGATCATGACCTGAGCCGAAGGCAGCCGCTTAACCAACTGAGCCACCCAGGCGCCCCTCAAGGAGGGGATTTCTAAGTTGGAAAACTCGAGAGCACTTGTATTCTAAAGGCAAAGGGCAGTCGCAGAGGAAAGGCCTGAAAAAGTTTGGGAAGACACCATGGTCAGAAGAGAAGATTGACCTTGAACAGGAGGAAGGACCATGGTGTCGTCAGGCTCACGTGCAGAGAGGGGGCCGTTGAAGGCTGCAGGTGGCCTTGTCCTTCTAGGTGCCCCTGGAGGCCAGGCCAGCTGCAGTGAGAGCCATGAGCAGGGACTAGAGAGAGGACTGCAGAGAGGAGCGAGCAGTCACAAGGGTACCCAAGGGCAGCAGAAAAGGAGTGGTCACGTCCTTAACATCACTCACTGGGCCCCTGAGCCCCAGTACAGGTGGAGCGCAAGTGTTGTAGAGACCCTATTCTGTGTGTCTGCGAGATCTCATCAGGCAGCTGAATCCTGGCAGGTGACCCAGTGGCAAGGAACACCCGGAGGCCCAGGCCATGTGGCAGAAAGCTGAGAAAAAAGAGCTGGGGAGGGGGGAGCGGAAGAGGGAGTGGGAGTTATAGCAGGATGATGGGAGATGGTCGTTGATAGTAAATTCCCAAACATTCATCATAAATAGAGTATTGATAAATATATAAGACCTCGCCCTCCTCTCTCTTCCAGCTAACAAGCTATTTGCCAATCCCTTCTTTAAGGTGCTTTATTTCATTTTATTTTATTTTTAGTGGTGGAGGTCTGGGTCTCTCCCCACAAAATCTGTCTTTTGAGTTAAGGTCCACAGTCTCAGACTCAGCTCCCTGATATGTGCAAATCAGAGCTAGACAGCTCACCACCTGGTGACAATCATACAACTCTCTTGTGTCTCTTGTTAATGTGGTGATCCGAATAGATTGCTTCCAGTTAAGTCTTTAAAAATGATTGCAAACAGCGTACATACAAGCCAAGCTAGATTTGGAAGTAATTTAACAAGTAATAAAAACCACAGATAGGTAAAAACTAACAAGCTTTTGCAGTGGACACAGTTCCTTTTTCCATGGAGTCAGGTGTATGCAGACACCAATCAAGCCCAGCCAGCCAGCCTTCCGGGGGGAGTGTCCCATGGCTCCTGGGGAATAGGACAGACAGCTTCAGGGCCCCGGGGATGGGGAGCAGCCTGGAGGAGGACACTTACTCCAGGGAAGGGGCAGATCCCAATTCACCTGCACCACCCAGGAGAGGGGAGGAATTATGCACCTTTGTTAAACCCCATACTGGGATAATCAGCTCCAAGGAGCTTGAAACTTTAAGTTTCTTTCTAAACGAAATCTCTGCACTCCCATGGTTACACAGTTTCTTAAAATCCTTTCTGTGAGTTTTAAATGCTTTGAAAATGATTTCCCAGAGCCATGTCCCCTGGTGATGAAAATAAAGTTCTGCGTCTGCTCAGCTGTTACAACCCCCTGTGTTTGAACAGTGAGTGTAATTATAATGGTCACTTTAACCCTCTGTCACCCACTCCCAACCAAACCTCACGTCTCGGTGTTACTGATCCTTTGATGGGTTTCTGTCAGTTTTAAAGAGATATACAGTTGTGTGTATTTGTATTCAATTTTAATATTTTTGGTGATTAAAAAACCCAGCTAGATAGAGGAGATCCTGTTTTGGATGAGGAATTTCAGCGCATCAAGACAGAAGTCAACCAGAAACGGGTTGTTCACAATCTAGAAGAAGTAGGTAACTTTCCTTTATTTGGGAGCTAATTATCAGCAGCCCTTTATATTTTTATTTTTAAAACACTAAACAATTTTATAGAAATGCTTTTACCAAGAGATATTTACTAAGTTTTAATTTACATTTACATTTTAATTTATATTTTTGGAGTGTTTTTTTACTATATATTTGCAAGTGAAACATCAAAAATCATAATTAATGTTTCCCTTGAAATCAACAGCATTAAATTCTTTGGCTCCTGGAAGCCCCTCTACTTTCTCCTTCCTAGTCTCCTTTTTTTGTTTCCCTTTGCTCTCCAAGCCTCTGTCTGCAGAGGGTCCTGGGCCTCTGTTCCTTGCCCCCTGCCCTTGGTGGGAAGGATACACGACAGGAGGCCAGAAGCCAGAGTCCTGGTCCCAGCTCTCTCACAGATTTGGGACCTGGGAAAAGCCCTCTTAGCCTCTGTGCCTCAGTCTCCTCAAACATAAAATGGGGACAGTGGCCCCCTCAGCTGAGCGTCCTCTGTCATGTGATAGTGTCTAAAACCCCAATTTTTAATCGTGACAATGAGAAAATTTGAGAGAGTGAGAGAGAGCACAAGAATGGGGAGGGGGCAGAGGGAGAAGCAGATTCCTCACTGAGCGGGGAGCCCAATGTGGGGCTCGATCCCAGGACCCTGGGATCATGACCTGAGCTGAAGGCAGACACTTAACTGACTGAGCCACCCAGGCGCCCCTACACTGTCAATTTCTTAAAACCCAAATCTCAAATCCCACTTTTAGCCCCCAACCCAAGAAGTATTCCCTATACTGCTATGTACTCTAAAAGTGTGGAATAAACACTCATTCCATGGCAGGACAAATCATCACTTGATTTAGGATCAAACTCAAAAACATTTTTATTAAATGCTCCTACCTGGAGTTAAAATTTAAATCTAAGATGTGCCTATGTCCTATTTTCACAGAAAATCAAGGAATTCCATCCTAATTTTGATCCACTCATTAATAATACCTGGGTCAACAGGTTCAGGGCACAAAAGCGCTTTCAACAAGCCGCTCGCAAGGTAAGTCCCAGCACCAAACAGAAATTTTAATTTGTTTAGTCCTCAGCACAAGAAAATCGAACAATGAGGTTTTTTTTATAAACAGTTTTATTGAGATATAATTCATTTACCATAAAATTCACTATTGTAAAGTATATAGTTTGGTGGTTTTTAATGTATTTACAGAGTTCTGCAACCATCACTGCGATCTAACTTTAGAACATTTAAAAAAATTTTATTGAAGTGTAGTTAGCATACAATGTTATAGGAGTTTCAGGCGTAAGACATAGCGATTCCATGATTAATTTTAGAACATTTTTTATCACTGCAAAGAGAAACCTGGTTCCCATTAACGGCCTCTCTCCATACCCCAGTCCCTGGCAACCACTGATTGGCTTTCTGTCTCTATGGATTCACCCTTTCTGGACATTTCATAAACATGGTATCATAGGGCACATGGCCTTTTGTAACTGGCTCTTTCACTCTTTCACTCAGCTAGCTTTCAAGGTTCATCCATGTACTGTACCAGTACTTCATTTCCTTTCATGGATGGATACTATCCCATCATCCCATTGTGTAGATATGCCATATTGTATCTATTCATCAGCTGGAACATTTGTGTTGTTCTCGCTTTTCGGCCATTATGCATAATAATGTTATGAACATTCGTGTACACGTTTGTGGACATGTGTTTTCAATTCTCTTGGGTATATACCTAAGACTAGAATTGCTGGGTCCTGTGGTAACTCTAGAACAATTGGATTTTGATCAGTTACTTCTAGAGAGAACAATTGAGAATTCCTGTGGGATCTTATCTCATCCAGGCATCTGGCTTTCCATTCAAGACGTGTCATCTCACTCCTGTGGCTTTTTCACCCTCACATTGGCTTTCCACCCAGCTCCTTAGAGCCTCCAATGGCTTCCTATGATCAGGATAAAAAATAAAGGGTGTCAAGTGACTCCCTGTTCTAACGGCAGCCATACCTCTCTAGCTTAGTGCCACCTTCCCCCCCACTCCCCAGCTCCATCTTCTGTATTGTCCCAGTCCTCATCTCCCAAACACACCAACCCATTCCCTACTGCAAACCTCCTCACCCTTCAACTGAGAAGACATTCCATTTCCCCTCCCTCTGTGCATACTTGTCCTTTGGGCCAACGCAAGCCTATTTTTTCTTCAAGAACTAGCCCAAGCATTAGCACTGAGCCATCTCCGTGGTGCCTCTTGCATCTTATGCTGCCTGTAGGTCTCTCGTCCCAGCCACTGGAGTGTGGCCGCCTCGCGGAGGAGAGCCATACCTCAAGCAGGGCAGAGCAGTGGCTGAGACCTGGACTCTGGAGCCAGGCTGCCTGCCCCTAATTTTTTTTTTTTTTTAAATGGGTGTGTGAGCAGTGGGGAGGAACAGAGGGAGAGAAAGAAGCAGACTCCCCGCTGAGCAGGGAGCCCGATGTGGGGCTTGATCCCAGGACGCTGGGATCATGATCCGAGCCCAAGGCAGACGTTTCACCGATTGAGCCACCCAGGCAACCCTGCCCTTAATTCTTTTTTTTAAAGGTTTTATTTATTTATTTGAGACAGAGAGAATGAGAGAGAGAGAGAGCACATGAGAGGGGGGAGGGTCAGAGGGAGAAGCAGGCTCCCTGCCGAGCAAGGAGCCCGATGCGGGACTCGATCCCGGGACTCCAGGATCATGACCTGAGCCGAAGGCAGTCGCTTAACCAACTGAGCCACCCAGGCGCCCTTCTGCCCCTAATTCTTGATGCCACTTATGAGCTTTCTGATCTTGGACAAGTTATATAACCTCTGTTAGTTTCCTCCTCCGTAACTGAAGATCACATTAAGACCTGTCTCAGAGTTGTTGTGAAGATTAACTGGGCGAATATGTATAAGGGACTCGAGAAGTTTATGTTGCAGGTTATCCATCGAGCAGTGTTTTCAGTCTGGACGGGGGACAGTCCAGGGGGAGAGAGGCAGAACTCGCTGATCGGTGACCTGTGACCAACCTCCAGGGCCCTGGGGGACCCTGTCCCTGCTGAGGCTCTGTCTGGGTGGGCTGCTATGTTCAGAACAGAGGTGGCCACAAGATGCTCAGCGTGGGGAAGAAAGTGGTGGAAAGAGGCAGCGCGAAGCTGTGCTCCGAGGGAGGAGGGCACAGCTATTGACAATGGGCCAACAGCAGCGAGACTGGCCACTTTTTTCCCCACAAGTGGGACCACCTGGCCTTTCTGGGCTGAGCCCTCCAGTGTGAAAAAAACATTGTCAGCTGCTATGTGCTTTGCACTGAGCGATGGCTCAGTCTTTCCCTCACTCCCAGCAAGACTGTCAGATCAAGGTGCAGATGCATCCCCAGCCTGATGACTTCCTGTCATCTCCCCAGCTCAGCCACAGCCCCGTCACCGCCCGCCCCACCCCGCCTGGACCAGTGCAACTCTCCCTGCCCTCCCTGCTTCCAGGCCCCCATGGCAGCCAGAGTGGTATTCCCAAAGCTGGAAGGCAATGATACCCCTCCCCTGGTAAGCCCCTCCAAAGGCTTCCCATTGCAATTGGATGAAATGCACAACTTTTTTCACTCTGGACTTCTCTCTGTCCCTTAAACATGTCTCATCTGTTCCTGAAGCGGGATCTTCATCGTTGCTAGTTCCTCTACTCTGAATTCTCTTCCCCAGATCATTCTCTCCTCATCGTTCCAGTTTTAGATCAAACCTCACCTCCTCAGTGAGGTCTTCTATCATTACCCTTGCAACGGTGGCCAGATCACCCCCTTTCCCAGCCTCCCCACCCCCGTCATGCCCTCGTGCATTTACTCTCTTTTATTTTCTTCATGATATTTATCTTGTTGATTCATTTAAATGTTTATTGTAACCACCCCCCCAACACACACACGCACACACACACACTTAGAATGTCGGTTCGGTGCCTGCAGGACAGAACAGGCCACAGCATTGGCACTTCATACTATTTATTTGTTAAATGAGAGTCCATTACGGGATGGAAAGGGGTATTCATCGTGGACGAAATGGTCCCTTCGGCCACAGCTTTGAGCACAGGTTCCAGGCCCGTCCAGTAGCACGCGCTCCGAACGCAAAGCACAGTGGTATACAGCTAACATTGCCCATAATCCACAGCCCGAGTCCTACAGAACCATCTGTTTATTTGGTCCCTCCACTCTGAAAATAACACAGCGGGAGCATTGCTATTCAGATACACTGAAAAGAAGCAATGTGGAACTAGTCATTTTTTCCACTCTGGAAATAGAAAAACAGGGCTCATAAATTGGGTGGAACAAGGCCAGATGACAACTTGGTCTTTTTTTGTATTCAGGCAAGTCAACATGGCCAAGACCTTGAAGTCCCCGTGGCCTCCATCTAGGGCAGCGGGCCATGGTCCCTGTGCATTCTGACTTAGAGCGGGGACCTCAGCCCTTAGCCGTGGTTGGGGAAAGGGAATCAAGTTGAATGCCAAAATGAGCATGTACCAATGAATACTTGGAAATCATCCCTTCTAATTCCAGGTCATGGTTCATCGAAGGTTAATCAGTATGCTGACTGCTATTCATAACATGGACAAGGAGACCATAAGCAGAAAGCCGAGCCAAGGAAGACAGTCAGTAATAACAGGTAGAGCACATCTGCCAAGTGCAGCAAAGTTTCGACCCTAAGTCCTCTGAGCATGACTTTCCTGTATAAGGAGGTTAGCTGTGTAGAGGTAAAATATTTTCGTAAATCACACCCATTAGGTTTTTTGTTTGTTTGTTTGTTGTTATGGCCACTGTAACAAATCACCACAAACTTAAAGGCTTTAAACAACACAAATGTGTTTTCTCACATTGCCGGAGGTCAGAAGTCTAAAAACAAAGGTGTCAACAGGGCTGGCTTCTTCTGGAGGTCCCAGCGGAGAAGTCTGTTCCGGGCCTTTCCAGCTTCTAGAGGTCCCTTCCTCACATCACTCTGCCCCCTGCTTGAGTTGTCACATCGCTGCCTCTAACTTTGGCCCTCCTGCCTCCTCCTCACATGGATCCTGTGAAAACATTGCACCCACCTGGACTACGCAGGACACTCTCCCCATCTCCAGATCCTTAATTTAATCATACCAGCAAAGTCCCTTTCTTTGGTCATGGAAGGTGACAGAATCACAGCTATCAGGGACAGAATGTGGGCATCTTTGGGGGGGCACCATCAGGAGGCCTACCCAGACCATAAATCAGACCTCCAGGCCAGGTTTGGCTGAAATGCCTGCCCAACTGATAGTTAGCCAGCCCTGCTGACCCAGCCAAGTTGTGACAGCTGTGGAGTTTGGCCGTGGTTTGACCCCTTGTTTTGTGCCCTCGGTTCTCTCTGGTCACCAGAGAGACTAGGATGGTCAACATTCATACTTATTGACTCACTGGCTACATCTTGTGTTGTCACAATCTAGCATTTGCACATAAAGCTTTTTTTTTTTTTTTTTTAAGTAGACTACCTGCCCAGCATGGAGCCCAACACAGGGCTTGAACTCACGACCCTGAGATCAAGAGTTGGCCACTCAACGGACTGAGCCACCCAGGCGCCCCGCACATAAAGCTTTTTATCTCATATGATCTTTGCTACTTAAAGGAATTCCAGTCCTCGGATGCCTGGGTTGACTGGGCTGTTGGAGGCACACCTCAGTGGCTTTTGGGCTCCCATCACCCATCTTCTCTGCCCCACGGCTCATATGTAGACCCACAGGCAGGTCCCAATCCTTCCAAACCCTGCCTGCCCTCCCTAGCCTGAGCCCCAAGCCTGGCTCTTCATTCTTCCTCTCCTTCAAAATCTAGTTGGGTGGTTTTGTTTTGTTTTGTTTTGTTTTTCAAAACATTTTATTGCATTTTAATCCTTTTTTTCCTTCTTTTTGGCCTGATCCAGTGCTGTTTACTGAGTCCATCATCAGAGGCAAGGAAAGACTTGCCATTCATCCCAAAAAGGGGTGGGCTGGGCTTCACCAAAGGAGGGTGTACCAAAGGGGTACCAAAGGGGTACCAAAGGGGTGGCCTGGCGGACAGCAGGCTTGGAGTCCCGCAGAGGACAAGCAGCCTGTGCAGCCCTTCTCTGTGGACACACCCAACAGCCGCTGGGCATGGCGTCCAGCAGGACCCTGTCCCTCCTCACAGATCGTGCCCCCAAACTATGGCTGGGGCACAAGACCCACAAGGCCCCGAGGGAAGAAGGAGCTCTGGTGTCCCAGGCTCAGGCCCTGAGTACCTGCTCCTTGTCTTCCTCCCCTTCAAGATCCAGATGGGTATTTTGTTTTTCATAACCTTTTTATCTGCTCTTTAATTATGCTTTTTAAAAAATCCCTCCTATGTTATTCTTATGTCCGGTATTGATGTTTCTAATGAAGAAACGCTTGTTTAAAATATTGTAAAATTTATCTGTGAATTATGTATGGACCCCTGTAAAATGTCTTCATGTGCTTTTTTTTTAATGTAATCTTTTTCTTTACAGACAAGGACCAAGAATATTCATTAGAGATCCTTTCATCTTAATGAATTGTAGGTTTTTTGGAAGTAAAAAATAAATCTTTAAAAACTGGAGAAGGGGTGGGATAAAGAACAAAAGAAAACTAGAAATGGGACCGGATGCATACACACATATATATTCCTTCCAAGATGGCGTGTGGCAAGTGCCCACTGATTGGTGTATGGCAAATATGAAACTAAAGATGGTGGTTTCACATAAAAATACTCCAGGAACTCCCCAAAAGTGCTCCTTTTTTCCCACAGACAAGAATGCCTCCATATTCCTCCTGGCTCGGATCAGTCAAGACGATTATTCCAGCCAGTTCTCTGTATCGCCCAAGGAAGTGCTGCCCTTCGCCTTCCCGTCCTACAGTCCTCCTCAGAGCTCCAACGAGTTGGTGGGTGATGTCAGGCTGTGGGGTGGGGACTGGGCACAATCAGATGGTTGTTAGGTGGAATCCGTGGCAAGACCTACCTCAGTCTCTGTTCCTTTGCTTCCTCCTGAGAGGCTCTCTGGACACCTGTGCCCGGGGACTTGTGATCAATGGGAAACCAGAAATCATCTACTGCCACCTACCTGGCACCTGATTCACCTGTGCCGAGCTCCCTGGTAACCTGGCCTGGGTGCTTTCCAGCCTGGGACCCAACAAGAGCCCCTCCTGACAGCCCAGGAACAGGGCCTGAGAGCAAAGGGGCAGATGGAGAATCCGAGAGGGCCTGGCCTAGGGAGGTGGGCTCTGCTCAGCTGGGCCCTTCTGCTTTATGGGCAAATGGAGAGGCCAGAGAAGGGTGG
The DNA here is from genome assembly GCF_029215605.1 of Mirounga angustirostris. Lineage (NCBI taxonomy): Eukaryota > Metazoa > Chordata > Mammalia > Carnivora > Phocidae > Mirounga > Mirounga angustirostris. The sequence continues at coordinate 94,738,344 of NW_026991711.1, read as the reverse complement.
CCCCAGGATCTAATACTCTAACCCATGAGACTCACAGTTCTCTCTCTCTGGCAAGGGGTATGACAGTTCATTTTCTTGCCTTCTGGGCACAGTGATGCATTAAAATAAAAATAAGGGGCACCTGGGTGGCTCAGTCGGTTCAGCGTCTGACTCCTGATTTTGGTTTGGGTCGTGATCTCAGGTTTGTAAGATCGAGCTCCATGTTGGGCTACACGCTGGGCGTGGAGCCTGCTTAGTATTCTTCTCTCCCTCTCTCTCTGCCCTTTCCCCCTCCCCCAGCTCACACTCACTTCTCTCTCTTTCTCTATAAAAATAATAGCTAACTCTTCCCATGAGTTAGGCAGTGCCTGAAGTGTTTCACTTGTATGAGTGCATTTACTCTTCAACAAATCTATGTGATAGGCTTATCATCTTATAGATGAGGAAGGAACTGAGACACAAGGTCACATGGCTGGTAATAAAAGGTTGCCTAAGCTCATGTAGTTAGCAATAAAAAGCATGTTTAAATTGATGTTGAAAGCGCACATGCAAATTAATTTTTTAGTTTCAAAGAATAAACTTGCCGTGCACATCCTACATTATATGTTACACATTGCAAGTTAATCTACTCAAGAATCACAGGACCAACTTTAGAAACTCCATGTGTTTTCTGCATTAGATCATCAAATGACTTAAGAGATCAGACTATGTTGTTCCTAGGGAATAATAAATCTGTGATTTTCAAGCATTGATAAACACAATGGGGTGGAGGGGCACCTGGGTAGCTCAGTCGGTTAAGCGTCCCGACTCTTGGTTTTGGCTCAGGTCATGATCTCAGGGTCATGAGATTGAGCACCGCATGGGGTTTGGTGCTCATCAGGGAGTCTGCTTCTTTCCCTCTCCCTCTCCCTCTGCCACTCCTCCTCTCCCCCGCCCAGCCACCGCTCACATGCTCTCTCTCTAAAATAAATAAATCTTTAAAAAAAAGATTCTCTCCCTCTGCCCGTCCCCTCCCCCACTCACAAGCACACTCTCTCCCCTCTCTCTAAATGATAATAATACTAGTAACTACTAATGGGTCGAAAAGGATGATAGTGATGAATAGATCACTGTGCTGTGCAGCCCATCTCTTTATTTTTAAGTAGTTCCCATCTTACACATTCATCTGGTGCCTTACTTAGTTCTACAAAGACTTCTCTGCTGCTCGGGATTGATGAAAGACAGAATGCCCAGCACTCCTGTCTCTAAAGAATTTTGTAATTCATTCCATAGGTAGTTTATTTCATCAATTCTTTTTGTATTTAGCAACTTCAAAATCGGTACATGTCATATAAGCAATGGTGTATTAAGAATGCAGCATATTAATTTAATGAGGGTGTCTTAGATTAGGCAAAATACAGTATTTATTGAGGGTCCATAGTATGTCAGGCGCTGTTCCAGGTTATCTGGGTGACTGAAGCAGATGGCATGTGGGAAAGCAGTGCTTTGGGGATGAGCCCCTGTGGAAGGGAGGCAGCGGGAGCTGGAGTGGACAGGGAGAAGGAGAACAGCCATCCTGGCCAAAGGCCTCAGTTGGACTCCTGAGGAGCCCTGAAGCTGGGATGGGGTGAGAGCACCCAGCATTTCTATCTTTGTTTCAACCGTGGGTGGAGGCACGCTGCCCTAGGAGGGGCACATGACCTGGAGTGAGGCAGCTCCTGAAGAGGGCTGACCCCTGAGAGCTGTTTCTGTCAACAGGACTCCTCGAGGTAGGGAGACTGAATCCTTTCAGCCCACAGGGGATTCTGGGCGGCACATGGCAGCACCCACAACTGTAGAAAATAAAAAAGGATCCCATACACTATGAGACAAGGAGGAGAGGTTGGCCAGGGCCTCCATGCCCCACACATCGGGTAGAACTGAGGTCACGGGAAGGTTACGGAATGTGTGACAGCAGAAGCACAGCGACTTCTGCTCAGCGTTGATCGTGTGTCACTGTTTTTGAATTTCCACATTTTAGGCTCCTGATGGCCTTGGACTGGTTCCAATTAAACCTTCAGAAATTCAAATCAAGCAGAGTTTTTCCTTCTTCAGTCTGCAGGTCAGACCCATCATACGGTGTTCATTAATGGGTTTCTCGTGAAGTGAACAAAATATTTTTGAACTTGAATTGTACCATTTTATTAATTTTGTTCTGTTGAACATTATACATCATAGCATACTGTGTATATTTTTCTGCTGTTATTTTATGGTACGTGCGAGGTATAACATACGTGGTTTCTGGAGACCAGGACCTTTACTCTGTGGATATACGATATAGTATGCATACACGAAGCTACCTGAACTACATATATTAGAAACTTTAAGAGAAAACACAAGATGAAGTAAGCAAAAGTTAGTTGGCCTTCCTTGACGTATATAGCCACTCCTGGTTTTGAAAATATAAATATTTCAAATCCACAAACCAGTGTTCAGTGTATTTCTACAGGTAGGCCCCGTGGTAGAGGACAGTAATTGCAGATGCCCAACATGTGTACAGGGACCCAGGGCAGGGACCCGGAGCAGGTCTGGGACTTTTACCATCAGGCAACTCAAAAGTATGGTTTTTGAGAATTAGATCCCATTAATTGGTGACGGCTGTTTAAGAACATTCAATCGGTTGTCTTCTTTGACCTCAGGTTCCTCAACTGTACAAAATTAAAGGATATCAGCCATTCTGTGTCCAGAAGTCGTCAACAAGCTACAAACCTCAAAAGCTTGCTCGAGCTCTGAAGCAAGGGGCTGAGGTAGCACATCCCCGCCTTTAAGAACTGCTCTCGCGTTTCCCCTCCTTTTCCTGGCATCAGGGCTAACACACCTCTTGGTCCCTTCCTAGGATGAAGCCACCATCATAACTCTGCCAAAGCAGGACGCCACACCTCAGCTCCCTGGCAAGACCTCAGTCTTGGGCATGAAACCACCTGAGGCCTTAGCCGTGTCTCCAAATTATGACCCGCTTTATATTTTTGTAAGTGACAACTGGCAGAAGTCTCATGTTCAATGTGCCTCTATTTTAAGACTTACTTTATGAAAAAACAGAAGCATTAGTTAGGAATATTTTTCCGTCTTTGGAGTTACAAGCATTATATGCTTGGAAGTGCTTACCAGCATTTATCATTTGGAGAATATCAGCGCTTCTGTCTTTTTGACAATTCTGGCATTTATTTATGTTTATGACAATAGCTTTATGGTCCTTTCTAATTTCATATAATTATATATATGATATATATGTGTGTGTATATATATATACATACATATATGTGTGTATATACATCTGAAGCTATCTGAACTACATATATTCAAAACTTTAATGTATATTAATTTAATTATAATTTTATACAATATATAATATTGTATATTTATGTTTATATAATACATAATAATTATATTAATTTTAATTTGTGTGGAGAAAGAGAGAGAATGTGTTAAAAAAAAAAGAAGAAAAAAAAAACAAAAAGAAAATACAACAGAAAGAGAAAGTAAAGCAGCCCAAACCTCATCAGTCAGAGCTTTATTGATTCCTTATTCCATCCTTGGGCAGCGCATCCCTTCCCTACTTATACCTCTGCCTCCCAGATTTCTCTGTTCCACTTTGTTCCTGTAGCCACACTTAATTAACTTCCCCGAAGCACATCCTAACCATGCCACTGTCCGGCTCCACATTCTTCACTGACTCCCCATTTTCTTCCAAATTAAGTCCAAGCGTATGTGAGGCCAACAACATAACCGCCCCCTTCTCTGCACCCCTGCATAAGTCTCTGCCAAACTTTGTGCACTTTCTTCCTTCCCCAGGCCTTCATTTATGCCAATCTGCCCTCGTGGGGTCCCCACTCCTACCCTTATATTTCCTGCTACCCAAGTCCTAGATGAATGAAACCCAGACAGGACATCTGATGAGGTTCTATGTAACAGTGGGATCATCAGTGAAATGCCACAGTAGTTGCCCAAGTTATGGTTGACATTTTTAAAGACAGACACACACATACACACAATTAAGAAGAACCTTAGATACTAGTTGAGAAAGGCTCCTTTTGAGAATCTCCAAATGAGAATCTGTATCTCTACCATGAGCAGAGATGCTGATGGTCACACCCAAGGTCTCTCGGCCAGTCAGTGGGAGAGCTACGACCTACGAGCTAGAGCTCGTAGCTGCCTGTTTCCTGGTTGTTTGCCTCAGGGACTCTTCCTCTGAATTGTGCTGCTTTCCTACTGAGATCTTTGGCGTTTGCTTTGACCATTATGGGGCATTTTCTCATAATTCTCCTTGGCTGAGAGGAGTGGTCCTTGGAGACTCAGAATCTTGGAGCTGGGATAACCTCACAGGATGTTTAATTCAGTGCTTTTCAAACTTCATTTAGTGCCAGAGCCCTCAAATCAGCTGAAACTTGACATAAAAAGTCAATATGTAAAATACCTAGAGTCTTACTTACTTGCTGGGATGGCAGTGGGTAGGGAGCTCTCCTGGGGAGGGTGTCCCTGCAAAACTGTGGGGTACCCCACAGCAAGGTTTGAAAAACACTCTTCAATCTCTTAACGCCCCCAGATTCACCATTACTATCCCCTCCCCATTCTAAAAGTGAGGAAACTGGTCTAGAGGAATTATAGGAATTTTCCAGAGTCACACTCAAACTCCTTGGAAAATATCAGTAGTTATTTATTAATTCATTAATTCCACAAACACTTAGAGCATGCCTTAGGTTAGGAACCTAAGGTTAGGGGCAGTTCATCAAGGGACACAACAATTCCAAATATTTATCCACCTAATAGTTTCAAAATACATGAAACAAAAACTAATTGAATGGCAAAGGAAAAAAAAAAACACCAGGCAAATCCACAATAATAGTTGGTGACTTCAACACCTCCCTCTCAATAATTGATAGAACAAATAAATAGAAAATCAGTAAGGATATAAAAGATTTAAATACCATTATCAATCAACTTGACCTAATTGTCATTGCTAGAACACTCTATCAAAAACAATAGAATGAAGATTCTCTTTAAGTATATATAGGTTTGTCAAGATAGGCCATATTTGGGGCCATAAAACAAGGCTCAATAAAATTGAAAATATTCAGATCAGATGAAGTATTTTTTCTGACTTTGAAGAAATTTAATCAGAAATGAATAGCATAAAGATATCTAGAAAATACCCCCCCCCCGCCAAATTTGGAAGCTGAATTAAATACTTTAAAACAGCCTATAGTCCAAGGAAGAAATCAAAAGAAAAATTGGAAAGTGTTTTTAACTTAATGAAAATGAAAGCACAAAAAATTTTGTGGGAAATTTATAATGCTATACACCTACAGTAGAAAGTAAGGGTGGGACTTAATGTCCTCAGCTACCCCTTTGAACTCAAAAAAGAAGAGCAGATAAATCCAATTAAGCAGAGAAGAGAAATAATAAAGATTAGATTGAAAACCAATAAAATAAAAAAAAGAAAAACAATAGAGAAAAACTGTTTTTTTGAGAAACATCAATAAAATGGATAAACCTGCTCTAATTGATTGGGGGGGGGAGGTAAAAGACATGAATTACCTATATCAGTATTGAGAGAGGTACCATCACTACAGATTCTACAGATATCAAAAAGATAATAAGTGGGCACCTGAGTGGCTCAGTCAGTTAAGCGTCTGCCTTCAGCTCAGGTCATGATCCCATAGTGCTGGGATCGAGCCCCCCGTCAGGCTCCCTGCTCAGCAGGGAGTCTGCTTCTCCCTCTCCCTCTGCTGCTTCCCCTGGCTCATGCTGTCTCTCTCTCTCTCTCTCCCTTAAATAAATAAATAAATAAATTTTTTAAAAAAGATAATAAGTTAATATTATGAAAAACTTTATGCCAGTAAGTTCAACAAGTTAAATGGACAAATTCCTTAACAGGCACAAACTTTAAATCTTATTCAAGAAGAGATAGATAACTCCACTAGCTCCATATCTATTTAAAAAATTGAATTTGTGGTTAAAAAATTTCCCACAAAGAAAACTCCAGCTGCAGATGCCTTCACTGCGGAATTCTGTAATTCATTTAAGGAAGAAATAATAACAAATCCACAAAAACTCTTCCAGAAGATGGAAGACATTACTTCCCAACTCATTCTAGAAGTCAGTATTACTCTGATGCCAAAGCCAGATGGAGACATTACAGGAAAAGAAAAGGATAGACCAGTATCCTTCATGATTTATGAGCATAGAGATAGATAGATAGATAGATAGATAGATAGATAGATAGATAGATAGATATAGATAGATAGATAGGTAGATATTAACAAATTATATTCATCATACAAAAATAATGTATCATGAGGATATAGGAACTTATGCCAGGAACACAAGATTAGTTTAACATTCAAAATTCAGTGTACTTTACCACATTAACAGACTTAAAAGAAAAAACATATGATCATCTCAATAGGTGCAGAGAAGTAATCTGTCATTCCTGATAAATGCTCTCAGCAATTGAGATACAGAAGGGAAATTTCTTGACCTGATAAAGAGCATCTATTAAAAACCTGGAGCTGTGCTCACTTCAGCAGCACATATACTAAAAGTGGAATGATACAGAGATGATTGCATGGCTCCAGCACAAGGATGACACACAAATTTGTGAACCATTCCATATTTTATTTTTTTTAAAGATTTTATTTATTTATTTGCCAGAGAGATAGAAAAAAGAGAGAGGGAGAGAGAATGTGTGTGCACAAGCAGGGGGAGGGGCAAAGGGAGAAGCAGGCTCCCCGCTGAGCAGGGAACCTGATGCAGGACTCAATCATGACCTGAGCCGAAGGCAGCTGTTTAACCGACTGAGCCGCCCAGGCATCCCACATTCCATATTTTTAGTTCACAATAAATGTATTTAACATCAAACAAGCAAACAAACCTGGAGCTAACATCATACTGAATGGTAATCGATTGAATGCTTTCCCCCTAAAATCAGGAATAAGGCAAAGATGTCTGCCCTTACTAATTCTTTTAAAATTGTAACTATAGACAGTGTAACAAGGCAAGAAAAAGAAATAAAAGGCATCCAGATTTGAAAAGAAGAAACAAAACTATCTTTATTCACAAACAAAATTATTGTCTATATAGAAAAGGAGGAATTTGGAAACCCTAAGAAAAGAAAAGAAAAAGAAAAAAGGAAAGAAATACATGTCACAACTGGTGAAGCATTATAGCAAAGTCTTGGAATGATATTCGTGCATTCAGCCTGGAGGAGGAAAGGTAAAGCGCTCTGGGAGAGAAATATAGAGGGGAAGGGTAGACTCCACACACTAACAGTGCAGTTGAGAGGATGGAAATATTCAAGGATTTTTTTTTTTTTAACATTGTGAAGTATAGCTTATTGAAGACAATATAAATCCTTGACACATTCAAGGATTTTATAAAGGTACATCATCCAAGCAAAAAAAGAAAGGCCATTATAAACTCTTGGGGGAGGGGAATCAACTAAAAATCAATACTAACTAAACCAAACTAAAATTTGATGTGATTTTTAAGAGTTAATCGCAGGGGGGCCTGGGGTGGCTCTATTGGTCAAGTGTCCAACTCTTGATTTCGGCTTAGGTCATAATCTCAGGGTTGTGAGATCGAGCCCCGCACTGTGCTCCATGCTGGGCATGGAGCCTGCCTAAGATGCTCTCTCTCCCTCTCCCTCTGCCCCTCTAAACAAACAAACAAACAAACAAAAAAGAGTTAATGGCAAATAAAAGAAAAAATAGAATCCATTTAGCCTTGCTACTAAAACTCTTCTCTATCAGTGACCCGATATTGAACCTTTACAGAAAACTAATCTGAGCCTCTACTTGGCCTGAGAAAGACATATATTTACACAGTTAAGATAAAATAAAAGCTCTTTACTAGTTTCCAACTTTCAAAGACAACTTGTGAACAAAGCATGAGGTCTTGGTTGTGGTTCCAGAATGCAAATGTTAACAATCTCCATAACATAAAAGCAAAACTGTGGAAGAGAGGAGGAAAGGTACAAGAAAGCCTAGGAATGGTCATGTTTTCATTTCACAGGAGTGGGGAGTTGAAATACACACCTAAAGATGATGAAATAAGAAATAGGGGTAGTAGTGCATAGTGCATCATTTCAAGTCACAAAGATAACTCACAGCAGAACTAAAAATAACAATGTGATTTTCAAAATTGGAAGGAGGAAGTTTGGAAGGAGCATTTGTGTACATGAGCAAAATCCTTATCTTGCATAGGAATGAGTCAATGGATACTGTCTGTCTGAGGTTGACAATAGAGAATTGGAAGAATAAGCATAACGTCTAGAGTAGTGACCATCAGAGACACAAAACTCAGAAATAATGGAAAGAAACAGCCTCTGGGATATGGGCCTGGGGACAAGAAGTGTCTTCAGGAGTCCCATTGCTTTTCATCATATCCTTCCAGCCTGAGTGAGTCGCTACCACATGCATGCATTAGTTTGAGGAAAATTAAAATCATTATGGAATGACCACTCAGACCACGTACTCTGGTAGCCATGGCTACCCAGGGGAATCTGAAGTATGACAACTACTAAAGACAGTGATATTGACATTTCCAAAAATATTTCATTCAGTATGCTTGGCCCAAGGCAGATCGAGAGAGTTGGCCACACAGCAACTTCACACACCCTCAGTATAGGGGATACTCCTGAAGGCCACGCAACTAACTTCCCCTCTCCGGTGTTGTGCATCTTGCCCCCATCACCACCAGACTTGGGTGCAGCCAGCCTCTCCCCCATCACACCGTCTCTTAGTCTCAGGGAGACTCAGCCCAGCTGGAGTCTAGGTCACTCCTCCCCCGTTCCCTCTGGAGTCCCTTCCCAGGCACATTCCTGATTGGCCTTTCATCACTTGGGGGAGTGGGGGACTCCTGGCAGTGGGAGTCAACAGGTATCAGATTGTTACACTCCAGTCACTCCCCTTACCCAGGAAGTGGAGTTGTGCTCCTTTTTCACTTCTTCAGTCCTGCCAGTCTCCCCCACTTCCTGGCTGGGGGTGGCCAAAATTCTCGTTGCTCTACTTCTGGGCATCTCTGTGGTGTAATTATGCAGAGGACCTGGTCGCCCCAGGGAGGATGGGAGTGCTCACTCTGTCTTCTGTCCTTGGGTTCTCCTTCCATAATACACTGGAATGGGAAATGTCCCCTACATCCCCCGCCACCTCTCTCCTTGCCCTCCTTCCTCCTCACCCACCATCCTGTATGTTCTCAGACCTCCCCTGCTTTGTCCCCCTAGGGCCCCCACCTTTCACCTGGTTCCCTTCCCACCCTCCAGCCCCCATCTGAGCAAGGGGTCTTCCCTTGAGCTCCAGGGGGTAGAATGCAATGTTTACATTCTCTTCTGTCTCTGTCCCCACCTCCACGCAGTGCTTTGAGGAACCCGAAAAGAATCGGCTGCTGTCAAACATATATATGTGGATGTGTACCCTAACTCTTCCTCCAACTGCAAGTGCTCCCTGAGGGCTTTGCTTGTTTCTCCATTGCTGTGGGCGATGCAGACTTGGTCAGTGGGCATCCTCCTCTCCCTGCCCTCTGCCTTCCTTTGTATCCTCAAGTCCAGGCAAGGGCCCCCTCCCCATCTTGCTCCCTGGCTCTAGCCGCAGGTCAGCCTCTGCACCAACAGCGGACACTCTCACAGCGTTCTTGACGGGACCACACTTGATTCGGGGCTCTCCCACTCCCGGCATCTGGGTGCTGTAGTGCTCCTCCCCCCACATCGAGCTGCATTTTCTTCGTTGTGGGAGACATTTGTTTCTTGGCAGGGAGATGGGGTTTCTATAAGTCATGTGGAGTTTTGTTGTTTTGTAAAAAAAAAAAAATCATACGAATGAACAAAAAGAACAAAACTCCAACTTAGTGCTTCTTAAACATCTGATATGAAACAGCGGTGAGGGGCGGAAGCTCCGTTGTTGTGTGGGACAAGAGTGGGGTTTGCTGGACTAACCCCAGAAGGGACATTAAAAGGCTCTCTATTTTTGTGTTTTGATGTAGTAGCTCTGGGCCTCTATCAGTTCTGTTGGAAAGTTAGGAAAAAACAGTCTCCCTTAAAACCAGATACTGCATCCAAATGGACCTTCCTGAATTAAAAACATTACCAAAACAATATTAAATGTTGGCATTTCCTGTCTATCAAATGTCACCCTTTTCTTCATCTTGTCGGTAAAGTAGTTTTTAAGAAGCTATTTTTGTTTTCAAAACCAGGCGCTTATTTGCTTTTTAAAACTAGTTTGCTTATTTAATAGATTCCCCTAATCCATCAAATGTAGACATAAATACAGAACTTGAAGAGGTTTTAAGCCCTGCTTTCAGTGGTACTTCTATCCACGAGAACTTAGTAAATCCACATGGCGTGTACTGAAACTCTTAAACCAGAAGAGTGACCTTTTTTTTTTTTTTTTTAAGATTTTATTTATTTGACAGAGAGAGACACAGCAAGAGAGGGAACACAAGCGGGGGGAGCGGGAGAGGGAGAAGCAGGCTTCCCGCGGAGCAGGGAGCCCGATGCGGGGCTCGATCCCAGGACCCTGGGATCATGACCTGAGCCGAAGGCAGACGCTTAACAACTGAGCCACCCAGGCGCCCCCAGAAGAGTGACTTTTATGAATGACTGTGACTGCCAGTTTGAAGAACACTCTCTTCAGCGGCTTCTCTTTCCCAGACGAGCTGACGGGGACCCAGAGTGTTAGTGCTAGCCGGAGCCATGGGTGACATTGGCTGTCGCCCTCCTGGCCTGGCTTACAAACCAGTAAACAAAAGAGGATTTTTTTTTCCTTCTCTCTCTCTCTTCTGCAGAATCCCAACCCAGGACTATTTGCTGTGAAGCACCCTCTGACCTACGCAGAAACCCTGATAGATTACCATCTGTGCCCTCACCCCAAGTACAAGTTCATCAGGGAGTCCCACAGGGGGTCCAGCATTCCTCTCACCCAAAAGCAATTTCTCCATCACACGGTAATGGCAGCGCAGGTTCGCCGGCGGAGCTGGCACTGGGGCTGCGGGGAAGGGCAGGGGGACAAGGATGGAGGGGCACAGCTGGGGTTGAGGGAATCGTACCTTCTCATACCGCCGGCCTCGGCTCTGCCCTTGTCTTGTCCGTACCCCACCACGCAGGCTGCATGTGGCCCTTCTTTCAACCTTCTTACTCTCTTTTGCACTCGAAAGCTGTGCCTAATACTCCTTTTAGTCCCATTTCCACCATGGACAAAAATGATCACATGCCAGGCGAAACCCCATGATCTCACCTCCTCTTTGTTCGACTCCAACAAGTGTATATCAGAATGGACGAGGTGCACAGTACGGGAGAGGTTCCAGAGAATTCCTTCTCCCCTGAGATAACCGACCTGACCTGAATGGCCAGAGTCATTTCTTGGAGGTGGCCCTCAGGCCCTGAAAACTCACTAAGTCCCTAACGGATCATTATCTCTGCCCTGCTTCTGCCGACCACACCTCACACCACCTCCTCTTCCTGGGCTACCCACTTGCCTTTGTGATCTACATGTTCTTGTGCAGGGACCATGTCCCTGGGATCCCTCCCTCTCCTTCTTTCCCCATTTCTACCCATCACCGGATCCCCCAGTCTGCCCCACACAGCAGGCGAATCTTGACTTCACCCCATGGGCCACCACTGTGCAGTGGGCCCTCCCTGAAAGCCTTCCCTCGGCACAAATCGGGTCTCATTGTTTTCCAGTTTAAAAACCCTCAGTGGTTCCCGCGGCTCAAGGGAGAGGCTCCAAGCTCATCAGCTTGGCCCACAGGACCTTTGTGCCCTGCCTGCCTGTCCAGACTCACTTCCCACCAGTCCCTGTCTGGCCCCACACTCAGCCCAGCTGGTGTCCCCTGACAGCGCCCTCCCTCGCATGTCTGTGCATTTGCAGGCACTCGGCTCTGCCAGGAATGCCATCTGATGTGCGAACGCCGCTTTGAATGTCGCTTTAGCGTCACATTCACAAAACAGATTGTAAGGCCCGATCTGTCCTCCATCACAGGCCTAGTTTCTTGTGTGCCTGATGAATCAGGGGGAAGAAAATCTCTCCTTCGTCCCTACTTTAGTTCCCTATGGAATTGTTTGATGTCTTCTGCTAGAGAAGTTGTCTTTTAGCCTCAGAAAAATTCAGTCGAACTTAATGGAATTATACACTTTGGAGCTAAACTTTGAAGATTGCCAAAAAGCCAGTTGAATGAAATGGAAGTCCTTCCTAGACTTGACCTCACCAAACAGTTCCCTTACATGTGGGACCCCGTACCTGGCTTTCACTGCAGGACATTATTCCTGGGATAATGCACTGGAAGAAGTTCCAGCCCCTGACTCTCTCATCCCTGCCCGAAACCTCGAAGACAGAGACAACACAGAGGTATGCCATAGCTCATCTATTCGTCTCCCAGAGGTAGGTTTGCCCCACAGATTACAGAGGCTGTGACCCTCAAAGGTGACCGCCAATATTGTGTCAAATCCTACTTTTAGGATTTTAGGGAAGTTTGCTAGGTAGAGAAGTATGATGATGTATCACTGATTCACATATTTTGAATTGTCCTTTTTTTAATTTTTTATTTATTTGAGAGAGAGAGAGAGCACATGTGCGAGAGAACACATGAGTGGGGGGGAGGGGTAGCAGGAGAGGGAGAAGCAGACTCCCCACTGAGCAGGGAGCCTGATGTGGGGCTCGATCCCAGGACCCTGGGATCATGACCTGAGCCGAAGGCAGACGCTTAACCAACGGAGCCACCCAGGTGCCCCATATTTTGAATTATCTTGAGATATACTTCTTAAAAAAATTAGTATCACAAGTGGCTGATTGTCCATATTTCAATAAACGTGGACAACCAATCCATATAATTCAGCTGAAATATTCATGGTCAATTTTTAACATTCTTGAATTGCCAAAATTAGCCTTCTGCGCCCTTCATATACAACTCCAGTGGAGCTACTTCTCTCTGTGCGGCAGCCTAGCGTTGTCTGCAAGGCCCCACGGCTACCATCCTACACAGACGGAGCTCAGCTGCAGAAACAGAACAGGCAGATGAGCATATTGTTGGACCAAAGAAAGAAGAAATCTAGAGTAAACACATTTTTGCTAGTTTGCTCATTTAGCACCTCTTCAGAGCCCTAAGATCTCAAACAAGGAGTCTGATGCCTTTTCTTTAGGACTCTGGCTGGTCAGAAATCCACTCCTAAGCCTCAGAATTTGCTTCTTTAGTCAGTCTGTTGTCCTTACAAACATCGTTAAATAGGTTATTGGCGAGTGGATGTGACTCATTTCCAAAACAATGGCCATCAGCAGTCACCTTTCCTTCAAGTCCTTTGATCCAAAATGAGGCCCACCCCCAAGGAAACCTGAGCTCTGCCACTATGTGGGATCAGTAGGTGAGCTCTATACCATCCCCCCGCTTCTCCTGGGTCCTCTGAGGCAGGAACTCAAGCCCCTCCCTCCCCAGAGTGCCCCCCTGGCCTGCGGGAGCTGTGTGACATCAGCCACACTCCTCCGCCTCTTCTCCCAGTCCTCTTGTCCATTAAAACAAGGGGATGGACATTTTCACTTTAGTAGGAGTAAGAAAGCTCACTGGATGTGCCGTGACCCTGTCTACACTATCTACCCACCCTCCCCAGACATTTGAAGGGATCGCTGAAAGCCAGTTTGTGACTTTAGAACACTGAATTGTACTTCTTCCTTCGTTGCCAGAGGAAAAGCTCCTCCTGAATTAAGCAACATTCAGCCTCCCTTCCCTAGGCGTTGCCACAGGCCCTCCCTTTCGGGCTATTTCCTTAGCCCTCCCAGCTGCTGTCCTCTGCCTGGACATTTAACAGGAGACAAGCAAAAAGCACCCCAACCTGGGGTTTGGGACCTGGTAGGAGCTCCAAAAAAATACGAGTTCCTTTTCTGTGGGTTCATCCATGCTTCATCCCTCCTGGAGCCATCTAGAAGAAGCTCAGCCTCTTTGCTCTTCACTTGAGTGTATTTCTAAAATCTGAAAGCTCCAGAATCAGGGGAGACAGTGGAACTGTAGAGAGAATGAACATCTTGGGGGGCCTTGGAGACCGCCCCTGTTCCTCATGAACTGAGACACCGGCTCCGTGTCCTTGGGCGAGTTACTTATTACTGAAGCCTGTTGAACAATACCTTTCTGGTCTGCAAAGCAGGGACAGCGATGGCGTCCCCACCGGGCTGTTGTGAGGATCAGAGGGACATGATGATGTGAGGCGTCTCGCACCATCCTTAATAACTACCTGCCCTTCTGCCCCCCAACCCCCAGCCACTAAACCTTGGGGTGATTCTGCTGCCACCAGATGGCGATAGTCTGCCACCCGCCTGCCTTCGCTGGGGGGATGAGGGTGCTTCACTCCCCACCCCCCACCCCATCCCCCCCACCCCCGTACTTGGTAAACCAGGCGTAGCTGGCTGTGGGGTACAGTCCGGAGACTGAATAAACAAAATGACAAAAGGATAAATGGCGAAAAGTGGCCACCAGCTGTCAGCATGTAACATGCACAGGTCTCAAGAATTAAGGGGGGACAAGTCCTTTTTTTTTTTTTCCAAAGCAATGTCCTTGGAAAAATCTCCTGAGGCTGTTCTTTCAAAAAGCTGGCAGCATGCAGTTACCTTCGGCTTGAATTAACCATGAATTAAACATGAATTCTACATGAATTAAAGAAAACTCTCCAGCTGTGAGTTGTTACTTTCCACTTCTGTGCCTGAGTGCTCTGTTGGGCCAATTCGTTTCAAAATAAACCGTAATTGCATAACAGATGATAAAATCAAGAGAGGATTCTACATTTCCATATCATGGACTTCCAGGATGTAAGATTCTAGACCCTGTTTTTATTTTTAAAAGCAGTTACAAAATAATAATGGTAATTTTTCTTAAGTTCCTACAAATCCATTAATGATGGATACTTCCTCTTTGCAGTCATTTTGTTTGAATAAATTACCTATTACTTATGAGATGTTTCCTTTGCCCCTGAGAATTATGTGTTTGTTGTCAAACCATGCGATATAGCTATTTACTATTTATTTATTCCAAGTCATTTTTGTATTCCTGATAATCGAAACAGCTCACTTGGCTTCTTTGCTCTTTAATAAATTCAGTGAGAACTTGAGTCTCTCTAGGACTTCCCTAAAAATCTTGCAAATCAGCAGCGACAGAAGAAGAAATTATCTAATCCAGTAGCACCCCGACTTTCAGATTTTATAGACGGGCAAAATGTCCAGAAGAATTTATTTTATTTTATGTAAATTCAGTGAATTAACATATAGTGTTATCCAGAAGAATTTTGGGAACCTTTTTAGGACCTTCAGGGTTTTGCTTTGCCAAGAAAAGCATTAAAACAAAGGAAAGCAAAACAAAGTGCCCAACAACCATCTACCGTCTCCATCATTTCAATTTCAGAAGAACAAATTAACACACACACACGCAAAAGTAAGAGGAACATGGTCTCAGAATTTAAAACTTGGATAAGTTTGGTCTCGTGAAGAATGCTTGGTTGCTGCCTGGCTGTCTTCCCAGACCAGCCTGCTCTCTGGGGAGTGGTCCGGGCTCTCCACCTCTCAGTACCCCTGCTTGGCAGGAATCCCCCCTGACCACCACGCTCTGAAGTGGCAGTGGGCTTGTCAGGTAGGACCTGCGTGCTTTGTCAGGAAGTCAATAAATAGGACTAGTCCCAGAGTGGTGGCACCCAGGTCCCCTTTAGTGAGGAATGGTATTAAAACCAAAACCTGGGTGCTAGGAGGACACATTGCTACTGGGGGGATTATTTCTTGGCCTCCTCAGCAGACAAGCCAGACTCACACACACACACACATTTCAGAAATGATGAATTCACACCAATGCTTATAATTCCAGCCCACATCCATAAAGCTATTGCCTACTTGACCCCATTCCGTATTTGTATGTTCCTTCTGCCACTGTGAGTTCCCTGGCTCCTAACACATTTACTCATTACTCAGTTTCATAGAATGTCCAAAGTAGTTTCACAATTGCTTTACCTATAACCGTGTTAATAAACAAGCATGATAAATAGAGTTCAGGCTCATTTACAATGCCCCCCGTACCCACATCCCACCCAAACTATGACTAGATAGTCAAATACTGTATTTATAAGTTTCTTGGATTAGTGCTTTCTTTTCCTTTTTCTTTCTTTCCTTCCTCTCTCCCTTCCTTTCCTTCTTTCTTTTTCCTTCTATGATTATGGAATCCATGTGAAATAGTATTTGCTTCAATTTGCTTTCAATTTGGGGTTTTTACCTCTCCTCTGTTATTGATTTAATCTTTTTTTTTTTTTTTTGAATAGGTAGAACAATAACATGCTTTCTTTTTTTCAAGAATTTATTTATTTTTTTGAGAGAGAGCAAGCGAGAGAGATCCCGAGCTGGGGGGAGGGGCAGAGGGAAAAGGGACAAGCAGACTCACCACTGAGCAGGGAGCCAGACGTGGGACTCGATCCCAGGACCCTGGGATCATGACCTGAGCCGAAGGCCGGTGTTTAACCAACTCAGCCACCCAGGCGCCCCATCAAAGACATATGTGCACATGCCAAGGAGGCTTCAATTAACCCCCCTATTTTTCCACATCTGCCTCCTGCCTCACCCTCAGCTCACAATCTTTCTAGGATCTGGGGGGAGGTCGGTTTCCTTCCTGTGTGATCTACACTCTGTCACTGTGTACTCTTTTTCATGAGACAACACTCTTCCCAGCTTCCAAAATTTATTCCAGAAAACTGTTGAAAACTTTTATCCATGTCTGTTTTATCTCCTCTTCTTCCTTGTTGTGTGTTCAATTTTTATTCCTTTAAAAGGTTTATAAGTAGGGGCGCCTGGGTGGCTCAGTTGGTTTAGTGTCCGACTCTTGATTTTGACTCAAGTCATGATCTCAGGGTCATGAGATGGAGCTCTGCTCTGAGCATGGAGCTTGCTTAAGATTCTCTCTCTTGCTCTCCCTCTGCCCCTCCCAGCTCATGCTCTCCCTCTCTCTAAAAAATTAAAAATAAATAAATAAAAAATTTAAAAAAATAAAAGTTTTTGGGCGCCTGGGTGGCTCAGTCGTTAAGCGTCTGCCTTCGGCTCAGGTCATGATCCCAGAGTCCTGGGATCGAGTCCCACATCGGGCTTCCCGCTCTGCGGGAAGCCTGCTTCTCCCTCTCCCACTCCCCCTGCTTGTGTTCCTGCTCTCGCTATGTCTCTCTCTGTTAAATAAATAAAATCTTTAAAAAAATAAAAAAATAAAAGTTTTTAAGTAGTTGAGACAAAAAAAAGCAAATGCTTGTTCTACCATCTTTTTTTTAAATTTTATTTTATTATGTTATGTTAATCACCATATATTACATCATTAGTTTTTGATACAGTGTTCCATGATTCATTGTTTGCGTATAACACCCAGTGTTCCATGCAGAACATGCCCTCTTTAATACCCATCACCAGGCTAACCCATCCCCCCCTCCCCTCTAGAACCCTCAGTTTGTTTCTCAGAGTCCATAGTCTCTCATGGTTCGTCTTTGTTCTACCATCTTGAAACAGAAGTCTGCTGCCAATTTCTAAACTAATAATATTTTTTCTCCCTATTTTAATTCTTTTAATGTGCTCGATTCCCAGGAATTTTTATATAAAGCTCTAAATATATAATACCAAATAATATATCAGGGGGTGGGGAGGAAGGTTTGAATTTGAATAGAACAACTAAGAAAGACTGTAAAGATGGGGGGGAAATATTAAGAAAAGTGAACTATCCAAATACTGCCTTGTGCCCCCCAAGAAATAACATCAGACACTACCAGCTTGAAAGTTCTGAAAATGGCTTATTTGGCCACATCCTCTAGGATTTGACTGGTACCTGTCACACCGCCTGCCTTTGTCCGTAGGGAAACAGGAGTGGGTTTTCAGGAGTGAGGGACAGAAGAGTAACGGCCTCCCCAGTGGGGAAGTATGAGGGCTTTAGCAAATTGGGTAAAGATCCCAAGACTGCGAATGTGAACCTTTATCCTCGGCTGCCTGTGTGATTCTTCCACAGCTGTGATTCCTTCAACTTAGTCATGCTTCCTAAAAATGTCCCTGCCCTTCTCGACGCCCTGCCAGAAGAAGACAGATTGGAAACAGCTGAACGGTACTTTTTCACCTTTGGTTTCTAATGCGGTCTGTTCTACAAAAATGCCCTAGGCGCTGCGAGAGATTTCAGAAGAGCACACGGTGCCCGGGTCTGCAAACCAAATGAGTTAAGGCTAACACCCTCCCAGAGCCCTAACTAGGGGATAGCAGGCCAAATTCGTGGTGGGGAGTAGATGGTCTCTGCGGCCTCGCATTCGCTGATGGGTAGGTGCTCAGGGAGCTCGAGGGAGGGGAGAGCAGAGGTGGTGCTCAGGGGGCTTGGGTTAGTACTTGAAAGAGGGTGGGATTTGGAGAGGCATAAAAACTCTAGGCCCCAAACCAAGGTGCTTACGTTTCATTTTACTGGTGAGCATCCAACAGCCTTGAGTCTCCTGTCACGGTGCGCATTTCAACATTTTTCCATATAAATAATCAGTTAGTGAAATCCTAAATATCTGAGCTGTCTATCCAGTTCTAAGACTTGCCCACACGCAGTAACACTTGGCAATACCTGAGCATCTGAAGCTCCGAACCACCCCCCTCTCCCAGGAAGGTTGGAGCGCCTTCTATCGAAACCACTGCCCGAGGACACCAGTGAGGATGCTGGAGGCAGGGAGGAATGGTACCCGGCTGCGTGAGGTTCGGAGGAACAGGTCCTGTCTGGCGGGGCCATGCGGAGATGCCCAGCAGCCCAAGGCCTAGCTGACCCCTCCCCCACTCAGCACTGATGTGGGGACCATCGTGACCCAGTTTCCCCATCTTCGAAATGAGAATAATAGAACCTATTTCCTGCGAGCTGTCAGTTACAGGAGATAATGCTGATGCTGATGACGAGGGTGGTAATTGTAACAAACATTTACCAAGGCACTACTTGCGTGTCGGGCACAGGGCTTTGCATGCAGTCTCATTTACCCCCCGTGATGAGGTCTTGCTCTTATCCGCACCTTAGAGACAGGAAACTACTTGCGGGAAATTGATGCTTGCAAAGCACCAGCATGCATGCGGCTGCTTAACAATCATTAGTTTTCAATCGCTGGGCACTGGAACAGCTTTTGCGGCTTCCAAGGGTAAGGCTTTCTTTACAGTCCAAGATACGGTCAGCATTGGTAAATACACGATGTGCACCTGAAAAGAATATAAATTCTATAACCCCACTTTAAAAATTGCTTTTTACTCTCTGGTTATTGTGATTCCTGCCATTGTTTGTGGAAAGCAGTTTATCAGCCTTATGCTTCTCTTAGCATAGGCTCAACAAAATGGGCAGAACTAACATTGAAAGCCACAAGAATTGCATAATTCTTAAACATCACAATAGTTCTCATTTTATTTTGGGAAGGAAAACCCATTCCAGCTAAGCCTCTTCTTCCTTTTCAGTGAGCTCTGCGAACAGAATATAGAAGTTATACTGACTCCAGAAATGATTGAAGCAGAATTCCCTATGTTGGACCACACGGACACCAAAAAGGAGAAGTAAGTGGATGCTTTAATGCCTTAGGAAGAGGCAGCCTTCTGATAGAATTTGTCCTACATGAAGTACAGAATTGTCCTGTCGTCCAAATCTAAATATCTCAGGCTTAAAAAAGAGAGAGGTGTGTATCTATCTTATTTTATGCACGATTACGTTCTCTCAAGTGTGGTTGGCAGGCAAACATTTAAAAACTGAACCCAGTTTTTCCATTTGCTTATCATCTAATTTCAGAGGTGTGTCTGTTTGTTATTGATAACTGAATGAGTTTCGTCCGGTATCAGGAACCCGGGCTCTGGAGCCAGAGGAGACCTGTGGCCGAGTCTCAGCCCCACCATTTAAGACATGTGAGGTCTCCAGCCAAGTTGCTTACACCTCAGTAACTGAGCCGCAGTGTCCTCATATATGCCATGCAGAAAATACAGTGTCCCTCACAGGCCGTGTGAGGGGTAAATGAGACACCAGCGCAAGGACATCGAGCCAGTTGCTTGATGTGAACTGGGTACTCATCAAACGTGAATGCTTCCCTTCGCCTCTCCCCTCAGGGGCCAAAGAGCTAAGCAAACACATTGTCATCATCCCTCAAAAAATTGGTTTCCTTTTTTTTTTTAATTTTATTTGTTTATTTGAGAGTGGGAGAGAGAGCATGAGTGGGGTGAGGGGCAGAGGGAGAAGCAGGCTCTCTGCCGAGCAGGGAGCCCGACGCAGGGCTCGATCCAGGGACTCCAGGATCATGACCTGAGCCGAAGGCAGTCGCTTAACCAACTGAGCCACCAGGCGCCCCTAATTACCCTTTCTTAGATATGTTATAAATATCTCAGTTTGTCTCGTCACTTTGTCTGGAGTGGTTTTGGGAGCTCCTTCCTTTTCTGAAATGAATTCCCCCCCACATGTCTTAAAGTAGTGTGGGGTTCCTTTGGCTTGTTTGTGATGGTTTCAGAAGCCTACAGCAACCAGTACTTCTCAGAAAACTGATCAGCAGTTTCTAGGAAAAGAAAATTTAGGAAATAAAAATGTTAAATAGAATTTCAGTGAGCCTCTGTTTTGCTCAGGTAATTACCAATAAAATATGTTATACTCCATAACACATAAACCCTCATATACCTTAACAAATAGATGCACTTTGCATTGCATCTTGTTTCAGTTTTCAAACAATAGACTGAGACTTTTAAATAAAAACCTTTTTTTCTATTTCAAAACCTACCCCTGGAGAAACAGTGGCTTACCATATGAATGGAGAAAT
Source organism: Mirounga angustirostris (assembly GCF_029215605.1). Taxonomy (NCBI): domain Eukaryota; kingdom Metazoa; phylum Chordata; class Mammalia; order Carnivora; family Phocidae; genus Mirounga; species Mirounga angustirostris. The sequence goes on along the minus strand of NW_026991711.1, from coordinate 94,717,586 downwards.
ATCAAGTGAATGCCACTTGATTATCAAATTATTATTAAATGAAAGAGAAGTTAGAAGATAAGCTAACAGTGAACTCTAAGCATTTCCTGCACATCAAATTCACTTCCGGGCGCCTGGGTGGCTCAGTCGTTAAGCGTCTGCCTTCGGCTCAGGTCATGATCCCAGGGTCCTGGGATTGAGCCGCACATCGGGCTCCCTGCTCCGAGGGAAGCCTGCTTCTCCCTCTCCCACTCCCCCTGCTTGTGTTCCTGCTTTCGCTATCTCTCTCTCTGTCAAATAAATAAAATCTTTAAAAAAAAATTCACTTCTAATTTTTTCAAAATACAAATACATTTGACCCACTTTCAATAGATATATCATGGCATTTTTAATTCACCCATTTTTCGGTTCAGATTATTTTATGTACATTTTTTTCACATGTCAAAATTATCAACATAATTATCATTTTCTTGGCTGGGGAGTATTCCAACAGGTTGATGTCCCCTAGATGGTTTTGGAAAGTTCATTGGTTCCGAAATTCTCTTCAGCTCGTATCAAGCATCATCCAATGCTCAGTCTTGTCTTCTCCGTCCCTGCTCGGTCCCTTTCTCACCTCCTTCAGCCTCAGCCAGGAGCTACCAGCATCCTCACTGTCACACGCATACACACACAGAACTTAGACAGAACAGAAAGAACACATCAGTGGTGTTTCATTTCCCACGAAGACTATCTATTTGGCCTTTGGAAAATTCTGTTTTCATGGATGCAAAGAATCATATGTTCTCCCTCGACAGCTGTATAATTTTTTTTTAAGTTTTATTTATTTATTTGACAGAGAGAGACACAGTGAGAGAGGGAACACAAGCAGGGGGAGCGGCAGACAGAGGGAGGGGAGAAGCAGGCTTCCCGCCAAGCAGGGAGCCCAATGCGGGGCTCGATACCAGGACCCTGGGATCATGATCTGAGCCAAAGGGAGATGCTTAACGACTGAACCACCCAGATGCCCCCGACAGCTGTATAATTAACCCAAGAGATCCTTTGCTGCCCTGGTGGTGATCTCAGCCCCCTCAAGACCCACTAAAGGGAATAAAATGTCCAAGAAACTGCGAGAGTGACTTCAGTTGCTGACACATCATTCAACACTTCTTCAATTTCCATAGTATCACTCAACCATTAGCATCTTTAAAGGGAGACATCACCTATATATATATTTAAAGTTGCTTCCATTAAATGATGCCAATTAATATTTTTATGACATGTATCAGGGAACATTTTATTTTTTTATTTTTTTTAAAGATTTTATTTATTTATTTGACACAGAGAGAGAGATCACAAGTAGGCAGAGCGGCAGGCAGAGAGAGAGGGAGAAGCAGATTCCGGCTGAGCAGGGAGCCCAATGTGGGGCTCAATCCCAGGACCCCGAGATGACTTGGCCATGCTAAGAAACTCGTGTAGCTGACATCAGAAGCCAGGTTTGAATCACTTACCAGCCAAGTGTTTTCACTCGTAACTAAATTATCACTAAGTATAGTTTAAAATAGATGTATGTGATATCAATCTTATATAAAAACATATAAAACAAGTCCTCCAGGAGCCATTGGGTGGCTCAGTTGGTTAAGCATCTGCCTTCAGCTCAGGTCATGATCCCAGGGTCCTGGGATCAAGCCCGGCGTCGGGCTCCCTGCTCGGTGGGGAATCTGCTTCTTCCTCTGCCCCTCCTCCTGCTTGTGCTCAACACACTCTCTCTCAGATAAATAAATAAAATCTTAAAAAAAATAAAATAAAACAAGTCCTCCAGGCTTCACTATCCCTGCAATCCTGAGCCAGCATCCGGCGCACGTGGGTGAGCTGTCACCAAGTGCCCTAATGTGTCCCTGTCGGGTGTCTGATCTGCAGAGAGGCCAAAGAACAAGCACAGCCAATGGAGAAGTCAGGAGAAAAGGTGCAGGAGGAGATGAAGATTCTGCGGGGCAAAGCTCTCAACTCGTACCTGATTCTAGGATAAAAGTCTCCAGGAGGTCAGTTCCTCTCTTTGGCTTTCTGCCAGTCACTGTGTCCATTGACGTTCCAGTCGTTTTTGGAATTAAACTCTCTAGAGAATAAAATTGAAATGTAGATGATGAATACATTTGTAAGTGATCATTTTTCTTTTGAAAAATAAGATGTCACTCGTAGGATGGCAGTGTTGGAAGCTCCTAGGTGCAAGATTGGGTGCTGGCACCAAGATTTCTGGAGCAAGCTACGAGCCACGCACCGCGCCGAGAGCCCCAGCGCTGGTGCCGATGGCCTTCTGCGGGTGGTGTAGTGCGGGCGCCAGAGGTAGGCGGGTCCGGAGCGGGGCTGCTCTCTCACCTCTGCATGGAAGTAGCCCCTCGACCCTGAGCACCCCAGCCTTCATGAGGACGCTGGCTCCCCAAGCATCTAGGTGACTGCCCACACTCGAGAGCAGGGACTGGAAGTGGAGGGGGATGCTACGGGGGACTCAAGCTTGCAGACTGGTTTGGAAGCAACTGGACAATATCCCTCTGGAAACTCTCAGAAACACCTGAGGCAGAAGGTCATTGCCATTGGGTCAGGAGTCTCTCTGAACACAGCAGTGAAAACCAGGCATTCTGATTGTGTTTGTTAACAGGACCCCATTCATTTGCACAAGCTGGGAAGACTGAGGGCATTTGGGTTATAGGCTAACAACCCATAATTATCCAAGTATATTTGGAGGTATTCCCTCCATCCCTTTTTCTGTGCATACATTTAAGCAGCTGATATCAGACTATTTGCACAGTTTTGAAAGGGCTCTTCATTAACTCATTGATTCTGGTCTTTTTTCTGGGATTGGTTTCCCATCATGAAACCAAAACTCTTTTTTGGGACAGGGACAGGACCCTAGCTATGGTGTGTTTGAGGCAATTCACATGCACTAGACAATTAAATGTTGTTAATGACCATTTCCTCGTTGTCAGTATAATAGGTACACAAGCAAGCCTGGGTCATTTCTTCGGTGTTCTCAAAGACCAGCCCAGGCCATGTGCGGAACAGAGGTTTTCATCACTCAGTTACAGGCCAGGTCCCTCTGGGGAATGCGCTGTGGAGAGAGAGGGAGGGAGACACCAACAGCACCAGGGGGATGCCATGGCTTCCCTCAAAACTAGGGTTGGCAGATACAACCGTGTTGTATCTGAACTGAAACTGAATTTCGGATATCCAACAAATAATACTTACTGTAAATATATCCCAATAGGGTATGTATGCACTATTTGGGACATATTCCACTAAAAAAAAAATTCATTGTTTATCAGAAATTCATATTTACCTGGGCATCCTACATTTGTATTTGCCGAATCTGCCAACAGCGTTCAACGCCCAGCAGTCTTGTGAGAGAGGCTGTGCGAATGAATGATGGGATGGCTGCCTGAGGCAGAGAGGCAGAGGTTAACGTGGAAGTCGTGTGCGAGGTGTGAGGCAGGCTTTCTGAACGGGGACGACAGTCCCTTTCCCCTGGAGTCTGCCGCGTGCCAGGCCCCCTGTTATGGGTCAGCTCTTTGAGTCCTCACATCCTCCTGGGCAGAGAATCCCAAGGATCCCAGAAGCCAGGGGGTTCCTCAAGCTGGTGAAAACCCACAAGGCCCGTGCGACCCCGAGGCCTGGCAGAATCAGGGAGGGACTCTTCAGGCGCCCAGAACTCCAGCTCGGTCAGCTGTGCTGGGCAGGAGGGGCAGTGGGAGACAGCGACCCTGCCGGCCTCGGCCTGGGACACCAGAGTCTTCTTTCTGGAGTCACCCACAATGACCCACAACAGACCCACCGCCTCCTCCTCCTTTCTTACGCTACCAATTTGTCCTGCCTCGTCTGCTTAAGGGACACAAGGAGGTCACATTACTTTTACTCTTCGAAGTTCACAATTTGTATCTCCCATCCCACCCATAACAAGAATGTCACACTCGCCTTCCAGGGGCTCCTTTTTCCTCCCAGGATAAGGCCAAGCCCCCTGGGGAGTCCTCCTCAGCCCCAGAGACTGGTCCTGATGAGCGCTAAGGAGCCAAGACCTTTGACTGCCCCAGCTCGGTGTCCTGCAGGCTGCTGTTGGATGGACGTCCATCTGCTGTGGGGCCAGAGGCTCACGCCACCATGACTGGATACATAGTGGTTCTCCAGGTGGAGGAGGGCAGAGTGGCCTGGGGTATGGCGCACACACACACAAAGATGTACACACATATGCACAAAATTCAAAAGAGTTACTGAGGGCCATCCAAGAGCTGGGCCTGGATCCAGGTCCAGCAAGGGATACTACCCCAAGCCTGCCCTGTGACAAAGGGGACACACCATCAACAAAAACCAGACTTTACATGTGTGATAGAAAACCAGGGTGTGAGAAGTGCTACAGAGAAAGACTAACATATGGCACGGGGAGAGGGACTGGCTGCAAGAGCCATTCAGAGGACGCGTCCCTGAGGAGAGACCTGACCGCAGGAAGGAGCAAGCCGGCTGTCATTTGGGGACAGAGCCGTCCAGGCAGCTGGGACATCATGTTCAGAGGCCCTCAGAGGAAGTGCGTGTGGCCTGCGGGAGGACTAGGGAGAAGAAGGCCCAGGTAGCTAAAGCAGAGGGAGCTGCAGGGAAAGGGGTAGGGAAGGAACACAGAGGTGGCCAGGAGGCTGGCCATGCAGGATCTTGCCGCCAGGACTTTGGATTTGGGATTTCATCCTAAGTCAGGGAGTCCTTGGAGAGTTTTGAGCAGGGGAGTAACAGGAGCTATTTTCTGTTTTAAACACACTTTAAGGGCCCGTGTGGAGAACTGGCCATAGGAGCAGGGGTGGAATGAAGACCATGAGAGAAAGCTGGCACCAGAATGCCCCAATCGGAACTCCTGCCGTCTGGCACCAGAGCCTTTTGTGAGGGTGGGCTGGTCGGGCTCATCCCAGAGTCAGGCATCTTGTGACACCAGCAGAGGACAACAAACGTGGGTGCTCCTGCTGGAATCAGGGAAGAAAGGTGCAAAGCAGGGCTCCCCTGGGACACAGCTCCCCTGCCCGCCACCCTAAGCCAGGCATCTGCAGGGTAAGGGCTGTGCTCTACGGCTGGGACATGGGGTGGACGGTGGGCCAGGCTTTATTCTATTTATTCATCTGAGAGAGAGAGAGCAAGAGAGATCACAGAGGGAGGGGGAGAGGCAGTCTCCCCACTCAGCGATGCGGGGCTCAATCCCAGGACCCTGGGCTCATGACCTGAGCTGAAGGCAGACGCTTCCCCGACTGAGCCACCCAGGCGTCCAGGGCCAGGCTTTATTCTGGGAAATGATGCTGCTCTTCTTGGATAGAGAGATCTCAACCTGGCTGTGCGTCAGAAGCACTTGGAGACCATAAACACACGAAGCCTGAGCCCTAGTTCAGACCCAGCTCAGACCAGCCGGGGTAGGACTCGGGTAATAACAGTTTTTCAAGCTCCCTGGATGGATCTGCTGTGCAGCCAGAGTTGAGAAGTCCTGGCCTCTAGGATAAAGTCCACATTGCTTACAACGGGGCTCCAGGCCATTGCTTCTCCATGTTCCATCTCTAGTTTTCTTTGACAACCTCTTCTCTCCCTTCGGGGAAGCGGGGAGAGCCTGGCCTTGGTGCTGATTGGTTGCAGACAAATCTCAGCTCCTCTCTGACAGTGGGGCTCTCTGAACATGTCCGAACTTCCATTTCCTGGTACGCAGTCTCTGCTACGCCCTTCACCATGGGCTGTCCCCCACAATGGGGGGAAGTGTGAAAATTAGGAAGTGTGAAAAGTGTAAATTAGGAAGTGTGAAAAGTATACCTGGCATTAACAAGAGCTCAAAAATAGGAGAGCCCCTTACCTCACAGGGTGGGACCTAGGCATCGGTAATTTTTTAAAATTATTTTGAAATCATTTTAGACTTAAGGAAACCTTGCAAACTTCATACAGAGAGTCCCATGGATATTTTATCCAGCTTTCCCTGACGTTCACATCTACTATGGCACAATTATCCCAAACCGGAAATTAAAATTGTCATAGCGCCGTTGATAATCTTCTATCGATGATTTCCATGAGCGCCCTTCTCCCTCACTTGTTTATTTATTTAGTTAGTATTCAGTGTTTATTTCTATCAGAATGGAATAATGGATGTTTATTATATGTGCTATAATACAACACTATCCTTTATTCTGTTGCTCAAATTGTTCCAGCTTTGGCCAATGGGAACTCCTTCAGCTTCACTCTGTGCCCTGTCAGCATGCCCCCATCCTTTCCAAAGTACTTCCTTACTTTATTAAAAGATATTCCAGGGGCGCCTAAGTGGCTCAGTTGGTGAAGCGTCTGCCTTCGGCTCAGGTCATGATCACGGGGTCCCATGATCCAGTCCGGCATCGGGTTCTATGCTGTGTGGAGTCTGCTTAAGTTTCTCTCTCCCTCTCCCTCTACCCCTGCCCCCCTACCCCTCTCTCTCTTTCCCTCTCTCTCAAAATAAATAAATAAATCTTAAAAAATAAAAAAATATTACAGGTTCATCTTGTATTTTCTCTGCCTCAGCTCTGGAGTCAACTATTTCTCTAGAAACCCTTTTGTTGATGTTATTATGAAGGATGCTTAGAAACTAATACCTGGGTGCTCATTGCTCCTGGGGTCTCTGCTTCTGGGCTCTCTCAGTGGACAGAGCTGGGAAATCGATGTATTTTTACCAACCCACACATATACACACATCCATATCTCTGTCTCTCTCTCTCTCTCCCCCTGTATACATCAAGAACATAAAATTGATACTGATACTTCTGATTTTTTTAAAAGACTTTATTTATTTATTTGACACAGAGTGAGCCAAGCAAGGGGAGTAGCAGAGGGAGAGGGAGAAGTGGGCTCCCCACTGAGCAAGGAGGCTGATGTGGGGCTCGATCCCAGGACCCTGGGATCATGACCTGAGCCGAAGGCAGCCGCTTAACCGACTGAGCCACCCAGGCGCCCCTTCTGATTCTAATCACCAGTTTGTTTCAGCTTTCCTTTTAACTCCTTTGTAACTTTTTTTTCCTCCCACAGTGATTAACCCCACTCTCATTATCTACAGTGTGTTTATTTGTTCACTTTTAGCACATCCGTGAAGGAATGTCCGAATTGCTCACCTATCTCCCTGTGAGAAACACGTGTTTTAACTAGATTACAGTATTTGCCTTCTTCTTGTCTTTAGCATTAGAGTTCAATTAAAATACAGTTTTCCGAAGGTAAGGCTTTTATTTTTTTTCCTCCACTCTTGTTCATGTGGTTACGCCATGCATTTGGGATAGAGTTAGGCTCGTCTGTTCCTGTTTATATTCCATCCGTGGTTCCCCCACATCCTAGTTGGGTTTAATTATCTGTTTATATTTAGGGTATGCGCAGGGTTTGCGGAACATTACCATGGTTCTGAGAGCCAGAGCCACACAAAAAGATGCTCGGGGAAGGGTCTGTCCCTCCTCATCTTACCACCCCGTTCATCCCCACCCTGTAGGTAACCAGGCTCTTCAGTTTCTGGTTTATCCTCCGAATTGGTAATTTTCGTACATCTCTCTGGAACTGAGAACCCCACTCTCCTCTCTGCATTCCTCCTCCACACTCTCGCCTCTCAGAAGTTCCCCAAACACAGCCCGCTCGGGCACACCCTGAGCCTTGGCCCTTGCTGTTCCTAAGGTGCTGTTCCAACACCTTCTGGCCTTCCCATCCCAGTTCAGACTTTCCCTGGCCCCCGTTGGCCGCCGGTTCTCTGGCACTGCACCCCCCTCTAAGGTAGGGGTTAAGTCTTTCATCTAGGCACCTAGTCTCTGCCACTACAGAGGAGGGAGGGGCCCAGCCTTGGTGCTCCAGGCACTCCCTGCCCTCAACACCCAGATTCAACACCACTTTGTCGACTGCTTCGTTCTGCACGTCCAGCCTGCCATTAGTGAGCCCCTGGCTAACCCCACCTACGCCTTCCCCCTTCCTTCCTGGGTGCCCAGCACTGCTGCTCAGGGCTTGTTACACGGCTTTGAAGCTGGGCTCCTGTCAGTGCATGTATTTACATCCATCTCCGGTTCCCCACCTAAAAAGAGGGCCAATTTCTTTTGTTTTCTCTCCCTGCCTTCCAAGGGTCATTTTACAGCCCTGGGGAGTATTGTGCGACTGTGTTGGGGATGTGGCGCCACCTGGTGGATGCCGCAAGAAAGGCCTCATCTGCTTCCCAAATACACTGTGGCCGACGATTTCCACCAGGAAACAAACCAGCTTCAAAGGTCGAATACTGTCTGTGCTTTTCTTCCTTTTTTTCAGACCACCTTTAGATGGGAAAAGGCAAGGAAACCTTCTATGCATTGTCTTCCATGATCAATCCCACAGGAAAATTTTCTTCAGTGGAATCCCTGACCCCATGAAGTTTGGGGGCTTCCTTATGGGATTAGTTAGCCCGGTTCTCCAGGGATTGTGGATATAGTCGAAGGTTGGCTGCATGAGTGAGGAGCTCAGGGTTAAACAGTGGTCTCTCAAGACCTGCCAGCTTCTTCTCTCTTGTGTTTACTCAGATTATCTCAGCTCTCTCTCTAAAGCAGAGAAATAGAAAACCATAGAACCGGAGGATAATTCACTACCGTTGCTCCATTTTACAAGTAATTATAATTGCTTCCTTTTTTAGGGCTTTAAGTTTGTGAAGCATTTTCTCAATGATCCTCAATGTCCTGAGGCACACAGACTGGCTGTTATTATCGTGACATATATGGGGAAACTGAGGCCCAGAGAGGTTCATGGACTTGCCCAATTAACAGAAGAGCCAGGTCTGGGCGGAACCCGGGCTGCCTGATTCCAAATCCACTCTTCTCGCTACCACATGAAAAAAAATCAATGGAAGTAGAAATTTTACAGTTTTATATTTCTTTACTTTTTATTTAAATGTTCAGATTTGGGGTTTCTAAGTGTCACATAATGTTATTTAGAGGCGCCTGGGTGGTGCAGCCAGTGAATCGTCTGCCTCTGGCTCAGGTCATGATCCCGGGGTCCTGGGATCGATCCCCGCATCGGGCTCCACGCTCAGCGGGGAGTCTGCTTCTCTCTCTCCCTCTGCCCCTTCCCCTGCTTGTGCTCTCTTGCCTGCTCAAATATATAAACAAAATCTTTTTTAAAATATTTATATTTTACTTAATTATTTGTTCTTTAAAATATATAATATGGAAAAAGCACAAGTTAGCAAATTTCCTAGCTCTAAAATCAGTTTGGATCTAAAGAAATCAGACAGTATGTTTACCCCAAAGGGCAGTGGCCACATTTATGTGTCCCCAGCACACAACAAGATGTTTGGCACAACATAGGATCTCAATAAATGTTTGTTGAATGAAAGAAATATGAAAACTATGGGTCTAATATCCATTTACATTCTCAGGGACATGTGTTTATAGAGTGCATTCCCTATAGAAAAAAATAGGAGTTGAAGATAATAGATGAATTTCGAATCTAGAACATCAGAGATGGAAGGATGTGGAACATCATGTAGCCCCACCCAGGTAAATATGGGTGTATCTCTGCAAAATAGCAAGTTCGTGCAATCTCCTTGCCCTTTATTAAACAGGGGAAATAACAATATTAACTTTATGGGGTGGTTGTGGAGTTAGATGATTCTGACAGTGCCGTGCACAATAAATATTAGCTATTGTTAGCATCTCAGTATTTGTCGAGAGAGTGAAGCTGAGTCCTTACCTGCCACCCTACCTTCCTCAATTCCTCTGGCCACCCTCTACCATCCACCTCCCATGCTCCACTAGCTAAGCTGAGAACTGCACGTGGAAGAGAACATTCTAGATGGTGAGGGGGGTGAAGCATTGCACTAAAGAACACTAAGTCTCTCTCTTCCAGCAGGGTCTGGGAATATGGGTTTGGGTAAATGTTTAAAGTGGGAGATGGTTGGAATGTGGGCCTCCTTAAAAGTGGGGAATGGACTGATTGGTGGAGTGGTCTCTCATGTCCCTTCCAAAGATGGAGGACTTTATCTCGGGTCTCTGTCCAGACCTTACAGCCTTCCCTTTCCTACTCAGATCATACACCATTCTCCTCCACCCAGTAAATGGCATCATGGAGAGAGGTTCATTATGAAGGCAAGGAGAGCTACCTCTTCTAGAGGACATCCAGAAGGTCCCTTTATTTTTTTTTTTAAGATTTTATTTATTTATTTGAGAGAGAATGAGATAGAGAGAGAGCACATGAGAGGGGGGAGGGTCAGAGGGAGAAGCAGACTCCCTGCTGAGCAGGGAGCCCAATGCGGGACTCGATCCAGGGACTCCAGGATCATGACCTGAGCCGAAGGCAGTCGCTTAACCAACTGAGCCACCCAGGCGCCCCTAGAAGGTCCCTTTATCCAGGGGGCAGCCGCTTACTTCCAAGGTGGAGAGCCTGTAGCACACCTCCCTCTCCTTCCTCCTTACAGTGAATCCAATCAGAGCAAGCAAGCACCTTACCCAAAGGCTGTAGGTCAACAGGAGACCAGGGACCAATAGTCTGTCATTAAAAGATAGGCTGAGTTAGGGCACCTGGATGACTCAGTCGGTTAAGCGTCCAACTCTTGATCTCAGCTCAGGTCTTGATCTCAGGGTCCTGAGCTAATTGAGCTAATGTGATCCCTTCTCTCAGGAATGTGAACCTGGAAGTTAAAAAGAGATTGAACAACTTAGCAACAGGGAGAGAAGCTGGATAGTTTTGAAACAGAGAATGGGGCATGGGGCAGCAGGGGGATAGGCCCTGAGCAACTGAACTTAGGAAGCAGTGAAGACAGGTTTATAGTGTTTGGAAAACATAAGAATAAAATAGAGACAAGCGGCAAGTCAGGATGGAACCCAAGCATGCCTCTCCCTGAGTTGCCCCAATCCCAGCCAGCCCTAGTAGTGGGGTCCCCGCCTTATAACAACCCCTCTTTTACTTAAGAAGAGAACCTGTTCCCTAACACCAAAGAGCCTAATCAGATCTCAAGACTTGGCCAAGGCACAGACACAGAGGTTTCCAACAGCAGTGCCTTCAAAAAAAGGTTGCATTTCAGATACTCTGTTGGCAGGAAGTGTGTCAGTGCCATCGTGGGAAGACTTTAGAGGAAGCAGTGCAAAACAAAGACTTTGCGATGTATACAGAAGGCTGTCAGATGATGCTTACTCCCCCAGTAACCAATAGTGCAAGCCCTTACATACAGGCACATGAGCACATGCACACACCCTGCCCCCGGTCCCACTGCCAGTATCTCCACAACTAGATACCAGCAAAAGCTAGAGCCTTGGAGCGGGGTGGTCCACTGTCTCTCCCAAAGCTAGAGCCTTGGAGCAGGGTGGTCCGCCGTCTCTCCCAAAGCTCTTTTCCTTGGGCTTACTCTTTCAGTAGGAAAGATGGAAAGAGAAACAAAAATGTTTGCTTACATGTCTACTCATTGGTGGTCCTCCTACTTGTGGGTGGTGATGTGAACAGCTGATGCTGGTAGTCACCAAGTTCCTGTCACCTTCTGCTAGCCCCTCTGCTCATCTAGCTTAATTTGTGGTGGTGGTATGGCAATAGGGGAAGCTGGTACCTCTGAAAAGAAAATATTTTATATTAAAACAATATTTAAGGTGTGCCTGCATGGCTCAAGTTGGTTAAGCGTCTGCCTTCGGCTTAGGTCATGATCTCAGGGTCCTGGGATCGAGCCCTGCATCATGCTCCTTGCTCAGCGGGAAACCTGCTTCTCCCTCTCCCCCTACCCCTCTCTCACTCTAATGTGCTCTCTCTCACTCTAATGAATAAATAAAAAATCTTTTAAAAAAATATTTAAGTATTCAGGTTGGAGTTAAGTTGAAAATTATATGATACATGATATTTTTTTCTGGATCTGCTTCTAGAGTAGTCTGCGGTGCTGTAGCCCACCCCCAATATCAAGTAGAGTAGGGCAACATGTGCCCAGAACACCTGGATTTTGGTCTCATACAATTCCCCAGCAAGAACCGAGGAGCCTCGGAAAGTTTCTGATTCTATATTTTGGAGCGAGGATAATTCAGATGGATCTGGAGCATCACTTTGTTGCCAGAAAGTTTACCTCCAAAATGATCCAGGGCAATTAAGGGATAAAGGAGCTGGTTAAAAGGGCTCCCACTGAGCAAACTGTGACAATTACGGCACATAATTGAATGTGCCAATTATATTCAACCTCCCAGCTCAGAGGTAGCTCTCCTTGCCTTCATAATGAACCTCTCTCCATGATGCCATTTACTGGGTGGAGGAGAATGGCGTCTGATCTGAGTAGGAAAGGGAAGGCTGTAAGGTCTGGACAGAGACCCGAGATAAAGTCCTCCATAGAAAGCAGAACTTCTCTGCACAACCATATGAGGCATACTAAAAAAAAAAGGAAAAGAAAAAAAAAAAGCACGTACAACTTTTTAATGATGTTTACAGTACATTGACAGAGCCAAACTATGTGTATATTATATTCAAGTTTTGGTCAATGTCAAAATTTCATCATTGCAAATCAAACAGCTAAAAGAGTAATTGGAATCCTGGCAGGGGATGCAGAATCTCATCAACTCTACTCAAGAAATAAAAAATTATGGAAGATTTACTATTAAAAAAAAAAACCACAGGGGAGCCTGGGTAGCTTGATTAGTTGGGTGTCTGACTCTTGGTTTCAGCTCAGGTCATAATCTCAGGGTCATGGGATCAGGCCCCATGTTGGTCTCCCAGCTCAGTGCAGAGTCTGCTTGAGATTCTCTCTCCCCCTCTGCCTCTGCCCCTCCTCTCTCTTGCTCTCAATAAATAAATAAAATCTTTTTTTAAGATTTTATTTATTTATTTATTTATTTATTTGAGAGAGAGAGAAAGAGCATGAGTTGGGGGGAGGAGCAAAGGGAGAGGGAGAAGCAGACTCCCCGCTGAACAGGGAGCCTGACGCCACAAGACTCGACCCAGGACCCTGTGATCATGACCTGAGCAGAAGGCAGATGCTTAATCTACTAAGCCACCCAGGCGCCTCTAAATAAATAAATCTTTAAAAGAAAACACACGCACACAGGTTTGGAAAGTCCAATTATCCCCACAGAGACTCCACCTAATAAACACAAACTCATGATGAATCTTCCTGGAAATCACGGTGGACCTCCACCTTGGCAAGAATATACCACTAAAAGTTCAACCCAGAACGCAGCAGTATGGAGTGCCTTGATGGATGGTTCTGTGCCCCTGGCTTGGAAGACTGCATTTGTCATGTCGGGATGAATAAAAGATTCTACCTGAATTGATACTTTGGTGCTGGTTAGGTTATCTGTAATAACAAGTTTCATTCCACAGTTTCATTTGTACTTCAAGAGGTTTAAAACACGTCAGAGAATCTGTTATATTTAGTGACTGTTTTTATTAGATTTACAAGAGTTGCTTAAGGGTTTAGAAAGATTTTGCTTATTAGATAAAAGCTACATTTGGGGGGTAGTGCATTTGAAAGAATCAGCTAAATTAAATTTGAAAATGTGATTTGAAATGTCTAAGGGAATTTGATCAATTAAGTACAGGAGTGGTGTGGTATAATTAAGGAAGATTTAATCTGTAAAGCCCATGGTTAATTGAAAGTTAATCAAAGAACAAGTAGAAAAAATTCTTATTTTATATAAAAAATAGTACTGGGTTTATTAATAAGATAATATTTGAAAATTGAGGCTCTAGGCTTAGGAGACATGGGATATTTAAGCTTACTATTTTATTTATTTTTTTTTTTATTTTTTTTTAAGATTTTATTTATTCATTTGACAGGGAGATAGAGCCAGAGAACACAAGCAGAGGAAATGGCAGGGGCAGAGGGAGAAGCAGGCTCTGCACTGAGCAGGGAATCCCGATGCGGGGCTCAATCCCAGGACTCTGGGATCATGACCTGAGCCAAAGGCAGACGCTTAACCATCTGAGCCACCTAGGTGCCCCTAAGCTTACTATTTTAATCAACTAAATAATAATTAAAACACAAATCACTTTTAAGTATTCCTATCATGCCCAAAAGCCCCCTCAGAAATTTTTTTCATGAAGAAATAGAGAAGCTGAGTAGACCGGTACCAAGTAAGGAGACTGAATCAGTAATTTAAAATCTCCCCACAAAGAAAAGCTCCAGAGCTGATGGTTTCACTGGTGAATTCTACCAAATATTTATTTATTTATTTACTTACTTACTTATTTATTTATTTTTAAAGATTTTATTTATTTGACAGAGAGAGAGACAGCAAGAGAGGGAACACAAGCAGGGGGAGTGGGAGAGGGAGAAGCAGGCCTCCCTCGGAGCAGGGAGCCCGATGTGGGGCTCGATCCCAGGACCCTGGGATCATGACCTGAGCCAAAGGCAGACGCTTAACGACTGAGCCACCCAGGCGCCCCTCTACCAAATATTTAAAGAGATAATACCAATCTTTCTCAAAATTCTGCCAAAAAATTGAAAAGGAGGAACACTTCTTAACTCATTCTGTGGGTCAGCATTACCCCACTACCAAAACCAGAAAAAGATACTAGGAAAATTCAGCAAATTTCCCTTATGAACACTGATGCAAAAGCCCTCAACAAAATACTAGTAAACTGAACTCAGCAGCACATTAAAAGGATTATACACCATGACAGAGTGGGATTAATTCCTGCAATGCAAGGACGGCTCAACATATGAAAATAGATCAACAAATACACCACATTAACAAAATAAAGCAAAAAAGCCAATTGATCATCTCAACCGATGCAAAATTTGGCAAGATTCAACACCCTTACGTGAAAAAAACACTCAACTCTTAGAAGGTGGAGGAGAGTCAGTAATGTATCCTCCAGACTGAGAAGGCACTTTAATACTGAAACACAAAGCAAGCCACTCCATACCACCTACTCTGCCAGTAACTTACTAACAGGGGCAATCCCGAGGGCTGGCCGCTGCGACCAATCCAGGTGGTACTAAGCTTTTATTCTGCACCCATTCTCTGCCGGGCCCTGACGGCAACCCACAGCTTTTATAAAGCAAGGGGCGTGGTGGTGAGGTCCCAGGGTAGTTATCTAAAGTGGTGCCACCTGTGTGCCTGACTGGCCCTCTACCAGTTATCTAAAGTCACCTGTGCCAAGATGGAGGACCAAAGATGGAGTCAGTGTTGCCAGCACTCCTACACTCAAACAAACTAGGAATAGAAGTAAACTGCCTTGGGCGCCTGGGTGGCTCAGTTGGTTAAGCGACTGCCTTTGGCTCAGGTCATGATCCTGGAGTCCCGGGATCGAGTCCCGCATCAGGCTCCCTGCTCGGCAGGGAGTCTGCTTCGTCCTCTGACCCTATCCCCTCTCATGTGCTCTCTGTCTCTCTCATTCTCTCTGTCTCAAATAAATAAATAAAATCTTAAAAAAAAAAAAAAAAAAGAAGTAAACTGCCTCCACATAATAAAAAGCCATATGAAAAACCCATAGCAAACATCATACTCAATGGTGAGAAACTGAAAGCTTTTCCTCTAAGATCCGGAAAAAGACAAGAATGCCTGCTTTCACTGGTTCTATTTAACATCGTACTAGAAGTTCTAGCCAGAGCAGTTCAGTCAGGCAAAAGGAAAAGAAAGAAAAGGCATCCAACTGGAAAGGAAGAAGTAAAATTATCTCTGCTCATAGATGATATGATCTTATAGGTAGAAAACCCTAAAGATTCCACACACAAAAAAAAAACTGTCAGAGTTAATAAATGAATTTAGCAAAGTAGCAGAATACAAAGTCAACACACAAAATTCAGTTGCTATACACTAACAATAAACAATCTGAAAGGGAAATTATGAAAATACTTCCATTTACAATAGCAACAAAAAGAACAAAATACTTAGGAATTAACTACAAAGGTGAAAGACTTATATAATGAAAACTACAAAATATTGCTGAAAGAAATTAAAGAAGACATAAATAAATGGGAACACATCCCATGTTCATGAATTGAAAGATTTCGTATTGTTAAGATGTCAGTACTATCCATGGCGGCCGCTAAGGACACCCATGAGGACCATGACACCTCCACTGAGAATGCAGATGAGTCCAACCACGATCCCCAGTTTGAGCCTATAGTTTCTCTTCCCGAGCAGGAAATTAAAACGCTGGAAGAAGATGAAGAAGAACTTTTTAAAATGCGGGCAAAGCTATTCTGATTCGCTTCAGAGAATGATCTCCCAGAATGGAAGGAACGAGGCACTGGTGACGTCAAGCTTCTGAAGCATAAGGAGAAAGGGACCATCCACCTCCTCATGAGGAGGGACAAGACCCTGAAGATATGCGCCAACTATTATATCACGCCGATGATGGAACTGAAGCCGAACGCGGGCAGTGACCGTGCCTGGGTCTGGAACACCCATGCTGACTTTGCCAACGAGTGCCCCAAGCCAGAGCTGCTGGCCATCCGCTTCCTAAATGCTGAAAATGCACAGAAATTCAAAACAAAGTTTGAAGAATGCAGGAAAGAGATCGAGGAGAGAGAAAAGAAAGGGTTGGGCAAAAACGACGATGCCGAGAAGGTGACTGAGAAGCTAGAAGCTCTCTCCGTGAAGGAGGAGAGCAAGGAGTTGGAAGACACCGAGAGCAAGGCTGGAGCGGAGGAGGAGCAATAAGCCACCTCCCCTTGACTTCCTTCCGTTCTTTTCCTCCTTTTTCTTTTTTTAAATTTTGCCCTGCCCCTTCTTTTCAGTTTGTTTTTATTCTGTTTTGTTTTTACAAGGGACTTTATATAAAGAACTGAATTCAAAAAAAAAAAAAAAAAAAAAGATGTCAGTACTATCCAAAGCAATCTACAGATTAAATGCAATCCCTATCAAAATCCCAATGACATTTTTTTACAGAAATAGAAAAACCCAACCTAAAATTCATAGGGAATCTCGAGAGACCCTGAATGGCCAAAACAATCGTGGAAAAGAACAAAGTTGAAGGACTCAGACATCCTGATTTCAAAACTTACTGCAAAGCTACAGTTTTCAAAACAGTATGGTACTGGCATAATGACAGACGAATAGAACAGAATACAGAGTCCAGAAGTAAATCTTCATATATACAGTCAAATGATTTTGGACACGTGTGCCAAGACCATTCAATGAGGACAGGACAGTCTTTTCAACAAATGGTGCTGGGCAAACTGGATATCCACATGCCAAAGAATGAAGTTGGACTCTTACCTAACACTATATACAAAAAATTAACTCAAATGGGGGCGCCTGGGTGGCTCAGTCGTTAAGTGTCTGCCTTCGGCTCAGGTCATGGTCCCAGGGTCCTGGGATCAAGCCCCGCATCGGGCTCCCTGCTCCGCGGGGAGCCTGCTTCTCCCTCTCCCACTCCCCCTGCTTGTGTTCCCTCTCTCGCTGTCTCTCTCTGTCAAATAAATAAATAAAATCTTTAAAAAAAAAAAAAAAAAATTAACTCAAATGGATCAAAGACCTAAATGTAAGACCTAAAACTATAAAACTCTTAGAAGAAAACATAGTTGCCATATGGTGAGAGGGCTTCATGATGCTGGATTTGGCAATGATTTTTTGGATATGACACCAAATGCGAGGCAACAAGAGAAAGTAGACAAATTGGACTTCGTGAAAATTTTAAAACTTCACAAAAAAACATCAAATGACAATGTCCACAGAGTAAAATGGTAACCAACAGAATGAGAGAAAATATTTGTAAATCACGTATCTGATAAGGGATCAATACCCAGAGTCTACTGAGAACTCCTAAAACTCAATAACAAAACAGCAACCCAATTAAAACATGAGCAAAGCACTTGAATAGACATTTCTCCAAAGAAGATATACGAATGACCAATAAACACATGAAAAGATGCTCAATATCACTAATCATTAGGAAAGTACAAATCAAAACTATGAGATACTATCTCACACCCATTAGGATGGATGCTATCAAAATTCTCTGAAAACAGCAAGTGTTGGTGAGGATGTAGAGAAATTGGAGCCCTGGTGTACTGTTGATGGGAATGTAAATGGTATAGCTTTGTGGGAAACGGTATGGCTGTTCCTCAAAAAAAAAAAAAAAAAAAAATAGAATTGCCATTTCATTCAGCAATTCACCTCTGGGTCTATATAAAAGATTTGAAAGTGGGATCTTGAAGAGATATTTGTACACCCATACTCATAACAGCATTATTCACAATAGCCAAAAGGTAGAAGCAACTCAATGTCTATTAACCAATGAATGGATAAACAAAATGTGGTGCATACATACAATGGAATATTTTTTAGCCTTAAAAAGAAAGGAGATCCTGTCACATGCTTTAACATGGACAAAACTTGAGGACCTTATGCTAAGTTAAATTACCCCTTCAAAAAGAGACAAATACTGTATGTTTCCACTTATATGAGATACTTAGTCAAAATTATAGAGACAGAAAGTACAATGGTGGTTGTCAGGGACTAGAGGGCAGGGGACATGGGGAGTTGTGAGGGATAGAGCCTCAGTTTTACAATTTGAAAAGAATTATAGAGATGCTTGCTAGTGATGGTCGTACAACATTATGAATGTATTGTACAAAGACCACTGAACTGTACACTTAAAAATAGTCAGGATGGGGTGCCTGGGTGGCTCAGTTGGTTAAGCGACTGCCTTCAGCTCAGGTCATGATCCTGGAGTCCCAGGATCAAGTCCCGCATCGGGCTCCCTGCTCGGCAGGGAGCCTGCTTCTCCCTCTGACCCTCCCCCGTCTCGTGCTCTCTCTCTCTCATTCTCTCTCTCAAATAAATAAATAAAATCTTTAAAAAAAAAATAGGATGATAAATATGTGTTTTACCACAATGGGAAAAAACCAACCACCAGATGCCTCATAATCTGTCATTCCCTGGGTGCTTATCCCTATATTTATTTCCTGTTTATACCCTAATAGAGTCCCAATCACACACCCCTTGCAGGCCTCCCAAACCTCACTGCAACCTTTAGGATGCTTGGTCCACCATCTGCAAATTCCACATACCTTCATTTCCTTCTCTGAACTTTTGCTTCTCTTGCTCGCTTTCACCAAAGCTTGGCTCTCTTCCGTGAGGATACCATAGCTCCTTCAAGTGAAGTCATTTTCTTCTTTTCTTTTCTTCCTTTTCTTTCTTCTTCTTTTCTTTCTTCTTCCCCATGCTCTCTGGAAATCAGGATAGAATTGGTGTCCTCTTTGTCCCCACGGCCATTTCCTTCACAAACCCCAGTTCCTGTGAAATGCCTGCCATCAGACCATTCCAGTACACCACCAGCCTTGCTACTATGATCCACCCACCCCTTAATCACTCTCTCTCCTTTCTGAATTACTTTAGCACCCAGACCCTCGCATTCTTTACCACTCTCCCTTTCACCATTCTTGCCAACTTCAACATTGGCAGAGACAATCCATCCAACATCTTGGCCTCTTGTAACTGAGCCTCTGGTTTTAATGGTACCTGAGACATAATTTCTGGAGGTGGCTGAGGGACAACATGAAAAGGTCAATGCCACTGAAAGAAGTACTTATTATTTACATTTCCTGAGAGGAGGGAGCACACCATGCCATGTGGGGCCACATGGGAGGTACCAGGGTCAGTCAGGAAGCAAGAGGAGCACGTAGAAAGCATGGCCCAGAGCCTCTACTGAGGTTTCCATGGGAAGGAATGGTGAGGCAGGGTGGGAAGTTTGAAGAAGTTTAGGACTGGATAGTTTCAATAATTTTGGTGGGCTCTGGGCTTACAGGGGCTCTAGTTGTCCAGGACCTGGCCCTGGGATCATTTAGAACAGAGGAAATATTGGGTTGGTGTGTGAGAGCTGAAGGAGGTGGTAGGGGGTAAGGGCTCTGGATTGGTTGGTTTGTCATATGAAAGGTATGCTTGTGGTGAAAGTGGGGGGAGTCATTTGTTATCTCTAGGAATTAGCTAGTCCCGGGAGGGGCAGCCTTTCTAGGATTAGCAAGGCCCCCAAATTGTAAAACATCATAAAATAAGGAAAATTTTAAAAACGTGACTCATACACTGCCTCATTCTCAGTAATCTCTTCCACCCCACCACAGCCATTGACTCCCACAGTCATACTCTTGACCTTGCCATCACCAATATTGACACCACCTCTGAAGCGTCCATTTCCAGCCTCCCACCTTTTAATCACCAACTCCTTATACACATTAAAAAAACCACATTTTATTATGGAAATTTCCAAACATACATAAAGTAGAGCACAGTATAATGAGCTCTCCCCTAAACTTATCACGAAGCTTCAAAAACTACCAACATTTTGTTGATGTTGTTTCATCTATGCCCCTGGTTTTTGTGGTGCTATGGTGGTGGGTTTTTTTGGCTGTAATATTTTGAACTAAATAGTGGACATCATGTTCGTTGCACCTATCAATACTTCAATATGCATCTCTAACTGATAAGGACTTTTTGGTCTACCTAAATATCATGCTTCATCCCCTAGCAAAATAAGCAATTCATTAATATCACCTGATACTCAATCCATATTCAGATCTCCCTGGTGGTCTCAAAGGTGTCTTTTTTTACAGTCAGTACACTATTGGTTCAGGATCCCAACAAAAGCCACGTATTGCATTTAACTGTTAAGTCTTCCACATCTCTTATTTTATAACAGTCTCCAGGGCAGATGATATGGTTTCTCTAAAGAAATCAATGGCATAAAAAACAATGGAAAGGAGACTATTATTTAGTTCATCCTCATCTTCCCTCACAGTCTCACCTTTCCACCCAGGAGCTAAGTCCTCCTCCCTCTTTACTCCAGGGCTTGGATGGAAAAGAGAGTCAGACACAGAGGCCAGACCCACTTGGGAGAATTAGCAAGACCCACTAGGTTAAATTCGTATGGAGGCAGGAGATGTAATGGGAAATGTACAGGGACAGAGGTCCTATGCCATTCAGGGGCATGCTAGGTGCATATGAGCTGGGTACCCTGCTCAAGCTAAATGCCTCCATTTCTTCATCTGTAAAGCAGGAATAATGTACTTTATGTGCCCACAGACTTTTTCTGTAAGGGCCAGATAGTCAAAATTTTAGGCTTTCTGGATCAGACTGTCTCTGTCCTGGCTACTCAACTCTGCCCTTCTGGGAGAAAGCAGCCATAGGCAACTTTAAAGAAATGGGCATGGCTGTCTTCCAATAAAACTTTATTTACAATAACAGGTGGCCAACTGGACTTGGTCCATCCGCAGGCTGATGATCCTTGACCTAAGCGTTGCTGGGAAGATAAGGTGACAGGCGCGACGCTGCTCTGTGGGCTGTAACGCGTGGATCATTTAAGAGGAACTGGAGGGGCAGCTGCTATGGTAATAAAATTAAGCCTAGAGCGGCTCAGGGGCGGCGAACACTTCCAGACAGGAAAGGCCACGGACCCGGCAGTCAGGTGGGCATGGGCTCCGATGGGGGCTTAGCCGTAGGCCACCTCCTAACCCACGCAGGGCCGCTGTTTCCCAGACGGCTCAACGGGCGACCGAGGCTGCCTCCCGAGTGCAGAGAACGAAGCGCTAGCCCGGGTTGCTCAGCTCGCTTCGCTCATCCGGAAGCGAGGACGTCGCAGGTCGCTGCCCCCACCCCAAGGCGCTCCGGCCCCAGCCGCCAGCAGGTTAGTACCCGCGCCCCGGCCCCGCCCCCCGGAGTCCCGCCCCGCGGAGTCTCCCCTCCCCCCCGTCCCCGCCCCCAGAGCCTGCTCTGCGCCCGGCCCGCCCCCTGTAGTCCCCGCCCCTAGAGCCCGGCCGGTGTGCTCTGCGCCCGGCCCGCCCCCTGTAGTCCCCGCCCCTAGAGCCCGGGCGGTGTGCTCTGCGCCAGGCCCGCCCCCTGTAGTCCCCGCCCCTAGAGCCCGGCCGGCGTGCTCTGCGCCAGGCCCGCCCCCTGTAGTCCCCGCCCCCAGAGCGCCGGCCGGCGTGCTCTGCGCCAGGCCCGCCCCCTGTAGTCCCCGCCCCCAGAGCGCCGGCCGGCGTGCTCTGCGCCAGGCCCGCCCCCTGTAAGTCCCCGCCCCCAGAGCGCCGGCCGGCGTGCTCTGCGCCCGGCCCGCCCCCTGTAGTCCCCGCCCCTAGAGCCCGGCCGGTGTGCTCTGCGCCCGGCCCGCCCCCTGTAGTCCCCGCCCCTAGAGCCCGGGCGGTGTGCTCTGCGCCAGGCCCGCCCCCTGTAGTCCCCGCCCCTAGAGCCCGGCCGGCGTGCTCTGCGCCAGGCCCGCCCCCTGTAGTCCCCGCCCCCAGAGCGCCGGCCGGCGTGCTCTGCGCCAGGCCCGCCCCCTGTAGTCCCCGCCCCCAGAGCGCCGGCCGGCGTGCTCTGCGCCAGGCCCGCCCCCTGTAGTCCCCGCCCCCAGAGCGCCGGCCGGCGTGCTCTGCGCCAGGCCCGCCCCCTGTAGTCCCCGCCCCCAGAGCGCCGGCCGGCGTGCTCTGCGCCAGGCCCGCCCCGCGCACGTGTCGTGGTAGCCCAGGCGGCGGCATAGGAGGTGAGCCACGGGTGGGCGGGCGGTTCGCGGAGCCGGGACGGGCCCCCTCCCCAGGGTCCCCTCCACCCTAGTGGTCGAGCCGCGGAGCTGTGGGGCACAGATTAGGCCCCCCCCGCCCAGAATGGACGCCCAGCGGGGAGCCCTCTGCAAGGGTTCCGCAGGCCCTCCTCGCCCAGCCTGGAGCGCGGCCTTGGCGCTGGTGGGCCCGGGGGCGTTGGGACTTTGTCCAGGACCCTTGCTTTTCTAGCCTTAGCTGCTTCGTTGGGAATATAGGCCCAAGTGATGTGCCCCTTTAGGAATTTTCGTTAAAACAGGCCAGGCGGCACCCCGCGTTCTTGTTTGCAGCAACGTACTTGGTAATTAAACAGCTATCACAGGCAGGCAGGAAGACAGTAAGCTTCAACCACAGTAAAACAATTATGAACTCTTGCTGAAATATTTACGGATGAAATAAGAGGACGCCCGGGATGTGTTTCAAAATAAGCCAGTTGGAGGAGGAATGTGGGTGGGAGAAGAGAGGAAACAAGATTGGCCATGAGTTGGTTGAAATTGGCTAATGTGCTATTTTGTCTACTTTTGTAGATATTTGTAATTTAGCAATAAATTTTTTTCTGAAATGAAAAGCTTGCTGTGAGGCCCTGATAGCCTGTGTTCAAATACTGTGCCCGTGTTAGCTAGGACAAGTACTGGGTGGCAGAAATTTATTTTCTCAGGATCTGGAGGCTCAAAGTCCAAGATTACAGTGTCAGCATGACGGTTCTTCTGAGATCACTCTCACTGGGTGGGTTGTAGATGGTCACCTTCAGGCTTGTGCCCTCTAATCTTTCCTCTGTAAGTGTCTGTGTCTTAATCTGTTCTCTTAGGGACACCTAAGAGATTAGATTAGGACCTACCCTAATGACCTCATTTAAAGACCCCATCTGTAAATAGTTACATTCTGAGAGGCTGGGGGTTAAGACTTCAGCATATGAATTTGGAGGGGACACACAACCTGTAACGTTGCCACTTTGCTAGTTTGGGGTTTCAACCAATTAATCTATCTCTGCCTCAGTTTCCAATGTTCGAAAATAGGGGCAATAGTAGTAATTAGGTCATGGAGTTGTGAGGATTCAGTAGTTGGACAATATAAAGTCTCAGAATTGTGTCTAGCATATAGGAAGTGATAAGTTGAACATAGGTGTCACCTATAAATTCGTGATCATAGGGCCTTACTGTGGGATGACGAGTGGAGTGAGGCAGTTGGGTACTTCGTGCTGAGCCTAGCCACGGGAATAAAAGTCATAGGCATGGCAGTGTCACAGGGGCTGTCTGCTACCTTGCCGGACTCATTGCCTTATGTGTGTTCATTCATATACTCATCACAGCCACCCTAGGGATGCCATTGTCGGATGCCTGTTTGGCAGATGGGGCGGGTGATGCACAGAGGTGGGGGCTGGATCTGAACTCTGGCTCTGGAGCTCATGCTCTTAACCACCTCGCTGTATTGCCTCTGTTTCAAAGGACGTGACCCTGCGGTGTGTTCAGTCTGCAGGCCGACCCAGGGGACTGTTGGCTGATTCACTTTCTCCTGGCGCAGGCTGACAGCGGCGGCAGCCCTCATGGCCGGTCCGCTGTGGCGGGCCGCCACACTTGCGCACAGACATAGGACCGGCCTGTTGGTGGGTTCCTGTGCAGTCCTGTTCGGGGCCCAGATCTCCCACCACCTCGTCCCGGACCCCGTGATGCGATGGCTGTACCAGTACTGGCCTCGGGGCCAGCCCGCCCCGCTCTCCCCAGAGCTGCGGGGGCTCTTCCAAGAGGTGCTGCAGGACATCGGTGTCCCCTCCGGCCACCGCTGTGAGGCTTTCAGCACGTTCACCTTCCAGCCTGTGAGTGCTGGCTTCCCGCGACTCCCCGCGGGGGCCGTAGTGGGCATCCCAGCCACCTTCCTGGGTGGCACGTTGATCAACACCGATCACCCAGTGGTGGTACACGGGCACAGAGTGAACTGGCAGAGCCCAGCAGGCGCCCGGCTCAGAGACGCCCTGACGCTGTCCCGTGACGCCCAGAAGTTTGCCTTGGCCAAGGAAGTGGTGTACGTGGAGAGCGGTGCAGCTGCCCTCCAGGCCCTGCCGGCCCCAGCCTGCCTGGCGGGAACCTGGGCCCTGGGTGTGGGTGCCAAGCATGCCCTGGGGCTCTACGGAGGCCCCATGAATTTGCGGGCTGCCTTCAACCTGCTGGCGGCAGTGGCGGGCTTTGTGGCCTACGCCTTCTCCGCGGACTCGCTCACTCATGCCCTGGAAGCCTGGCTGGACCGCCGCGCAGCTGCCCTATCTGCAGCCTATGCCCGGGGCGGGGTGGAGTTCTATGAGAAGATTTTGTCGGGCAACGTCGCCGTGCGCAGTCTCTTGGGCAGTCGTGGAGAGAAGCTGTATACGCCCAGCGGGAACATCGTCCCCAGACACTGGTTCCGCATCAAACACCTACCCTACACGGCCCGCCGGGACCGTGTGCTGCAGATGTGGAGGGCAACACTCAACCCGAGCCGCTCCTGAGAGACTCCTCGCAAGGACAGAGGCACCTCACGCAGGCGCCACCCTGCCGTTGACTCGGGGGGCTCTCGGTGCCTCTGGACCCACAGCCCAGTGTCAGATAAATCAGAGACTCTGGAATGGAACGGCCTAGATTCTACCCCGGTCCATGATCCCAGTGACCTTGGGCAAGTCCCTTTTGAATCTGAGCCTTGGGTTCCTCAGCTGTAAAATGGGGGTGTTGTAAATTACCTGGCAGGAATTGGGGGTTGTGTGAGCTATGGATAAAAGGGCCTGGCCAAGAGGACAGGCCGAAAATAAATGGGATGTCCCTCCTTGGTCTTTGAATTCCTGCAGGCTGTGGGGGTCAGGCCACTTCTCCCCACCAGAGGTGCTTACAGGACGTGAACACTTCCCCAGAGTGAAGAACCACCCTGTAGTTCAGCTGGTGGTCTAATCTCACTTCCTTCTACTGCGGGAGAGAGAAGAGCTTTAGAGGCCCAGGTGAGAAGCTGGTGTGGCCCTGAGAGGCTGGGAAGTGGGAGCCTGAGGTGGGGTTTCAAGGGTGGTGTATCCAGCACAGATGACATGCTCAGACAGCGCCCCTGGGTCTGAAGGGGAGAGAAGGTGTTGCTGGAACCTGGTGCGACCTATGGCATGGGAGACTTGGCAGGAGCTCTGGCCAAAGGAAGAAGACGGAACAAGCCATTGCAAAACCGAGGCCCTGCAGGGAGGGCGCCTGCTGATGTAGTCCAGAGCATGGTCCGTAACCTAGAGAGGAGAGGGACTGGGGGTGGCAGGGAGGAAGCAGGATGGAGGTGGGTGAGATGGACTGGGCCTAGTGTCACACTCGGGGCCCAGGGGAATGCTGCACCCTTGCCCTGTTTGTTTCCCTCGAGCCTTCTGGTGGAAGGTAGAGCAGACCCCACTTTTGATCCTTGGACAGGAGACCCCTTCCCAGGGAAGGTGAGGGCAGTTGTGGCCAGTGAGCCAGACTCACTCAGCCATTCATGTATTTTTATTGTCAATTATGTTTTCCCTGGAAGAATGGAAGAAGTCAGGCCTGGCGCCAGTGTAATTCAGGGCAAAGAGACGGGGCCACACCCAGGGAAGGGCACAGAGCAGGACCAGGAAGCCCACTCAGCAGTGGCAGTTCCTGCAGGAGACTGAGTGGACAGTGAGCGGGGTGGGGTGGCAGGTCTTCCTGCTGGGTCCGTCGCCGTGGCTGGAGATCAGTGTTCGGGCTCCATTCAACCAGCCCATGGGTCCCAGCGTCAGGCCTGGGCAGACACCCCATCTCTCAGGTCCCGGGATGGCAGTGGGCACATGCTTGAAGGCAGAGGTGGATGGATGAGTTAGTGAGTGGGTAAACAAGTCTCCACTCTGGGAAATGCCACTTCAAGGGGCCCCTCGGCTTGTCACCCAAGTGCTACCACCATGTGTGAGTGTCTGATCTTGGCTGGAGAAGTGTAGGTTGGGGTGTGGATTCGGTGAGCTCCACCTGCTCACCACTCCCCACCCCAACTACTTTTCAGTACCGAAGGAGCAGGGCGGCGGCTTCAGGCGTCCCTGCTGACCTGCCCCAAAGGTAAGGAATGGGAGCCCCAGTGGTCAGGGGAGCGATGCCCTGAAATGGCTGCTTTGCCTCCCTCTGCTCCATGTCACCAACTGTACTCATGAGCTACTCCCAGTCCCCACGCATGCATGCGTTAGGTGGTTCCACCTCCAAAGCTTGGCTCAGAGCCCCCACCCTGTGAGCCGCCCCTCCGCCCCTGCTGCGTTCTGCACATCCCGTATGCCCAGGCAACCCTCGGTTCAGTCCTTGCTCTCCCCAGCTGGGTCCTCCTGGCCATTGTCCCCACCTCTCCCAGCTCTCGGAAGTGCAAGTCTGACTGGGTTCCGTCCTGCTTAAAACCCTCTGCGGGCATCCCCCAGCTTTCTGGCCAGAGCTGCATCTCTGAGCCCCAGCCTAATGGCCTCTCCGGCCTCTCCGGCCGCCTGGTGTCCCCCCAGCTGTATGGATCCTAGCCTCAGGAGCACTTTGGTTCCTTCACTGCTGTCCCGCTCCTTTGCCACACAGTGCCTCGCTCTGGGGCAGTCTCTCCCGCCCTCGTCCTGTCTCAGGTACTTAGAGCTCCTCCTGCAGGAATCCCGAACCTTCCCCATTCACGCCCGTCACACACCCTGTGCCTCTCCTCAGCCCTCAGTGCTAACTGTAAGTAAGTTACCATGCAGTTAGTGCTTAGCCTCCTGTCTGCTGAAACGTTCTGTCTACAAGGGCAGGGTGTTATGTCTGGATTACTGCTGTGGACTGAGGCCCTCCGTAGCATCTTTGAGGAGATGAGCAAGGCTCTGAAGCTACAGCAGGCAGGCCGGCTCCCTAGAGCCTGAGCCGTTACAGTCCGGCCGGAGGCGCACATGGGTGAGGCCATCTGAATCCAGTGTGACCCTGTCCTGTCTTCCCAGCTTGGGACTTCCCAAGGGCAGGGCCCGGCCTGGCCCGGATCTGAGACTGCTGTTCCGTTGGGGGAAACAGGACACTTCTGGTATTCCCACTCAGGCCTCCAGGGCCCCCAAGGAGTTTAGGGAAAAAGGGGAGCCCCCAAGTTTTATGGTATAAGGTGCCCCTGCACATGGATTCAGGGGTTGATCCCAGAAAGATTCAAAACCATGGGCCAGGGCTTCGTCGATGGGCCAGGTGGCAGGCAGCCTGTAGGCACTGCAGGGCGTCTTTCCTCACATGCAGGCTGCATGCCTCAGTCGTTGGCATTGCCCTGCGTCCCAGGAGAACGTTGTTCCAATTAACTTCCCCCCCCACCGCCCCACTACATGTTCACGGTTCTCTGAGTGTGAATGTGCAAAGGTGCCCAACACCCCAGAACAATCCTCCACAGACCCCAACTAGGCTAAGTGACAGAGGGCTACGTAAACACAAACACCCTCCCCACCCCCGCCCCATGCGTGCACATACACACACACGTGCAGACACAGCCGGGACACAGGGAACGGGGTCCCCGAGTCGTCATGCCACCGTTGGCTCTGCCCATTCCTGACCCTAGCAGGCCCCAGTGCCTCGTCCAGGGGTCATAGCGTCGTGCCCTCTGCGGCCGTGCCTGTCGCTGGCGCATACACGTGGACCCCGCATCGGCAGGCGGGCATGGATCACAGGCCAGGGCTGACCCGTGTGGGTCCTCACCCAGTGAGGCCCCCTGCCCACCACAGCCCTACAGTGATGTCTATCGGGCCTTTATTGTGCACCAGACCCTGTGCGAGGTTCCTAGAATCTTTTTTCACTTGTCCCCAAATTGGAACAGGTAGTTGGTAATGTTATTTCAATTTTACAGGCAAGGAAAGAGCAGAGAAAGGTGAAGAAATGGGCTGCAAACCATGAAGCTTTGAAAGCGACAGAATGAGAGTTTGAAGCCAGCAGCCTGGTTCCAGACCCCCTTTGGGTTTCATCGTGGAAACTTGTCCTGTGGCCTCTATAGCCTTTCTCCCCTGCTGGTTGGAGGTGACTTGCCGGCCTCACCTCTCATCAGGAAAAAGTCACTGAGCAGATCTTTCTGGAACTTCCAGGGGAGGCCCTTGCAGCTAACTGAAGAGGAAGGGGCCACCCAATCTATCAGATTTGGTGCTGAGGTGGGAATGGGATGGAAGGGCCAAGTCTTTTTTTTTTTTTTAAGATTTTATTTATTTGACAGAGACGCAGCGAGAGAGGGAACGCAAGCAGGGGGAGTGGGAGAGGGAGAAGCAGGCTTCCCGCTGAGCAGGGAGCCCGATGCGGGGCTCGATCCCAGGACCCTGGGATCATGACCTGAGCCGAAGGCAGACGCTTAACGACTAAGCCACCCAGGCGCCCCGGAAGGGCCAAGTCTTACCAAGCCATCAGGCCCCAGCTGAGGACAAGGTTACCTTAGGAAGCAGAGAGAGGACACAGACTGGGCAGCCAGCTGTGGGGTCAAATGCTGGTCCTACCACTTTAGCAGAGTGACCTTGAACAAGTGATTTCACATCTTTATCCCCAAGTTTTCTTTTTTTTTTTTAAAGATTTTATTTATTTATTTGAGAGAGAGAGTGAGAGAGAGCACAAGAGGGGGGAGCGGGAGAGGGAGAAGCAGACTCCCTGCTGAGCAGGTAGCCCGATGTGGGACTCGATCCCAGGACTCCAGGATCATGACCTGAGCTGAAGGCAGTCGCTTAACCAACTGAGCCACCCAGGCGCCCTACAGCATTGTTTTGATAATGAAAGTGAAATAAAGTTTGCAAAATGTGAAGCCCAAGAGTATATAGTAAGCTTTACTGTATTTTTGATAATACTGACCTTTCTTTCTCATTTACTGCATTTGACAGAAATTAACCTTTTACAATTTTACCTGTGACACTTTTACTTTTGTGACATGTACAATGTAGTGTAAATTATGTAGTGTAAATTAACCTCCATACTTTGTCAAAATACTGTCTTCATTCTTTGATCATGTCACGTGCTGCACACACCCACTCCCGTGCGCCCACAGCTTGAACAGATACTTCATCAGAGGGACCCGGGAATAAGAGGTCTGTTCAAAATCTCAGCAAGAGGCGGCACCTGGGTGGCTCAGTTGGTTAAGCAACTGCCTTCGGCTCAGGTCATGATCCTGGAGTCCCGGGATCTAGTCCCGCATCGGGCTCCCTGCTCAGCAGGGAGTCTGCTTCTCCCTCTGACCCTCCCCCCTCTCATGCTCTCTCTAGCTCATTCTCTCTCAAATAAATGAATAAAATCTTAAAAAAAAAAAATCTCAGCAAGAGGGAATACACTAACTTTTTAAAAAAATCTCACCACAAATTCAAAAAGATTGATCCAAAAGTTGAGCCATTACTCATTCTATCATGAATACAGTGTTAAGCAATGGACACAAGCTGATAAAATTACAGGTTACGTTAGAGGGCAACATTTCATGAAGGAGGCTGTGCTGCTTTCCTATCAAACTAGTTAGAGAGTATCTGCGTTTCCAAACTTAAGACGTTGCAGTCTCTTTTTTTTTTTTAATTTTTTAAATTTATTTTTTATTTTTTAAGGTTTATTTATTTTAGAGAGAGAGCATGAGGCAGGAAGGGGCAGAGGGAGAGGGGGAAACTAGCAGACTGCACTCAGCACAGAGCCCAACAGGGGCTCGATCTCGACCCTGAGAGCACGACCTGAGCCAAACCAACAGTTGGATGCTCAACTGACTGAGCCACCCAGCGGCCCACTGCACCCCCTTTTGAAGGTTTTATCTATTTATTTTGAGAGAGCGTGTGTGGGCATGAGCCAGGGGAGGGGCAGAGGGAGAGGGAGAGAGAGAGTTCCAAGCAGACTCCCCGCTGAGTGTGGAGGCCGATGTGGAGCTCTGTCTCATGACCCCAAGATCATGACCTGAGCTGAAACTAAAAGTTGGAGACCCAACCGACCAAGCCACCCGGGCATCCCCGCTACAGTCTCTTCTTAAAGACAAAGGTCTTGAACGGTTTAGCGTTTAGTGTTCTCAGCACAACAATGCAACTTAGTTCACAAGGTACTTTGGCAACTCTTCATCTGAGCAAGAATAGGGGCTTTTGAAAAATAAGGCTTTAAGAAAGCTGACCATTTTAGGGCTAAATTTTAATGTAATGGGAAAGTTTGAAGTCTTACATTTTAAACAAAACCTCAAAATTACTGATTGGTTCAAAATGGTTTTATTGGAAAAAGTAATGAAATCTGTAACAAAAACATGGCACCGAGTGCGAAGGCTCCACCATTTTTGAGCAAAGCGTACAAAGGTTCCCAGGGCGACAGGGCAGGAGAGGGGCCCCAGAGATTCACAGCAGCAGGCGTTTTCTCTTCCTCTTCTTGACAGGAGTGGGGTAGAGAACCACTCGCCTAGCTTCATCAAACACCGAGGCCTCACTGCAGGAGAGCCGAGCGCTCCTGGTGTTTTAGAGCACCGATCTCCTTAGCCGTGGTCAAACCCCAGGGTAGGTGATGGGAGTTGACTTCTTCCCCTGAAGATTCTCAATTGTGTCTTTGTCGCCCCTGAGATCAAGTTTAGTCCCCACCAAGATAATGCGGTTGTTGGGACAGTGGTGTCGCACTAAAGGGTACTGCTATGCTCGAACATTTTGAAATGATGCAGGACTCCCAAGAGAAAAGCCAATTAAGAATACATCTGTTTGCGGATAGGATAGGGGACTTCATTTGTCATAACCTTCTTGTCCAGCTGTATCCCATAAGCCCAGATTCACCGGTTTTCCATCTACCAGAACATTGGCCGAGTATATTTCCCAGGAAATGCACTGGTTACGTAACTGATCAGTAGGCAAGTTTTACGCACAGCATGGTCTCCCAACACCACACACACCTGATGACCTGCATCGGGGTCGATCATCAGGCTGAGGCAGGTGGGTGCACAGGGCACAGGGTGCTGGGGCTGCTATCCTACACTGGCTTGCCCTCCACCAATGGGAAGCCGGAGCCCAGCCTACAGAGTAAGCTTTTTTTAAAAAATAAAGATTTATTTATTTATTTATTTATTTATTTATTTATTTATTTGGGAGAGAAAGTACAAGCCAGGGGAGCAGCAGAGGTGGAGGAAGAGGGAGAAGCAGACTCTTGGATGACTGCAGGGGCCAAGGTGGGCTGATCCCACAGATCCCCCAACACTGAGATCATGACCCCAGCTGAAATCAAGAGTTGGACACCCAACCAACTGAGGCTCTCAGGCACCCTGATATAGTAAGCTTTAAAGAAGATTGGTTTCCTAAATTTCTGTGCTTTTAAGTGGGACAGGTACCAGGGTGTTCAAGGTTTTGGAGTTGCTGCCCAAATACCAGCAATCCCTTGAGACTGGAACCCTCCCAGGGAACTCACTGCTGCCTAATACAGGTCTGTGTTTATAGCTTTTTGAAGTCCCAGTTAGGGCAGTTCCTTAGGGGTCTTAGTTGCTGTCAGTTGACAACTTTTGGGAAATTCCTTGGCAGCACCTGAGAGCAGAGGACCCATGGGAACCTAGGGGTCGATACCAGGCCAGAGAAGAGGGAGATAGTCATTCACACCTACCACACTGGTAATTTTAAAATATTAGAACCTTCAGTGTTAGGGTGATTGTGGTAAAATTGGCACAAACCTATGCTCTTGGTGACATTTGTAATAGCCCCCAAGATGGCCCCCGATGACCGCCACTCCTGGTGCTCTTGGCCTTTTGTCAGCCTCTCCCCTTGCTCCCCTGGTTCAAAGCAACAGAATACAGCAACATTAAGGGGGTATCACTTCTGCGATTAAGTTGCAAAAGTCCTGCTGGCAGACTCTTGTTTTCTCAGATGCATGCTTTGATAAAGCAAGTTGCCATGTTGGAGAGGCCCACATAGCAAGGAACTAAGGGCAGCCTCTGACCAACAGCTGCCTAAGAACTGAGGGAAAAAAAAAAAGAACTGAGACCCTCAGTCCAACAGCCCACGAGGAACTGAATCCCGACG
The DNA here is from genome assembly GCF_029215605.1 of Mirounga angustirostris. Classification (NCBI taxonomy): domain Eukaryota; kingdom Metazoa; phylum Chordata; class Mammalia; order Carnivora; family Phocidae; genus Mirounga; species Mirounga angustirostris. The sequence goes on along the minus strand of NW_026991711.1, from coordinate 94,685,250 downwards.
ACAACCGAGTGAGCTCGGAAGATGATCCATCCGCAGTCAAGCTTTTCAGAAGAGACGGCAACTTCAGCCGACACCTTCATTGTAACCTGGGACAGACCCTGAAACAAAGGACACAGCAAGGCTGTGTTTGGATCCATGACCCACCCAGAAGCAGTGAGACAGTAAATGTGGGTTGTATTAATCACATAGTTTTACGGTAATTTTTTGTGCAGCAATAGATAACTAACGTATATGATTAATTGACATGATGTTTTTACAAAGCAATTTGGCAAAACTTGATGCGATCACAAAACTTTATCTTTTGATCCAGTAACTTAAAACCTAGAAACTTATCCTGGAGCTATAACCCGACAGAAACCAAATAGTATATGCCCAAAGATGTACATTCTTATGGTAATTTTTTTTTTTTTTTTAATCAAGGGCACCTGGGTGGCTCAGTGTTAAGCGTCTGCCTTCGGCTCAGGTCATGATCCCAGGGTCCTGGGATCAAGCCCCACATCGGGCTCCCTGCTCCGCGGGAGGCCTGCTTCTCCCTCTCCCACTCCCCCTGCTTGTGTTCCCTCTCTCGCTGTGTCTCTCTGTCTCAAATAAATAAATAAAAATCTTAAAAAACAAAATAAAATAAAAACAAGGGAAATGTTGAACAACAATGACTTAGGAAATTGTGGTACATCCATCTGTTGAATATTGTTTGGTCACCAAAAAGTGTAATTATGAAGATTCTGATAGAAATGTAGAACTATTAGTTACAAATATCAAATCTTTAGAAAATGTGAAGTACTACTTGCATGGTGATTGCAAGAATGTAGCCATGGTAAGACCTGAAAGGAAATTCACAAACTTGAAAGTAAATCTGGAGACATCTGGGTGTCTCAGTCGGTTAAGCATCTACCTTAGGCTCAGGTCCTGATCCCAGGGTCCTGGGATCGAGTCCCGCGTCGGGCCCCCTGCTTGGCAGGAAGCCTGCTTCTCCCTCTCCCTCTGTTCCTCCCCCCTGCTTGTGCTCTCTCTCTCCCTATCTCAAATAAATAAAATCTTAAAAAAATAAAATAAATAAAAAAGAAAGTAAACCTGTTAGGGTGGCATTTTGAATGACTATGCATTCGCTATATGTAAGGACTGCCTGCTGTATGTATTTACACATAAGTATGAAGGCTTACTCCGAGGGGCCCAAGGGCCCGCTCCCTCTCTCTGCGTCAAGGTGACAGATCCTGGCATCACTGCCTTTGGCTCTGTATCCTTGGGGTGTGGCCAACCTTCTGTCTGTCAGTTGCCATGACCATCATGAAAATGTGCCACTCAGATCTGCGGGGAGCAGAATTGACGGATGGCCGCAGCTGTTGTTTCTCTAGATCCGCCGCGACGTTCTCCCTGAGGCCGTGCCTCTCTCGGGCTGCTTTCAGCCAGTGGCTGGTCTGGTGGCACTATGAGGTAGGCCCAGTCCAGTGAACTGGGGGACTCCTCTGGTGGGTGACTGTGGCTCCAGGATTCCCCAGTGGCCTGGGCAGGTCTTTCTTTTTTTTTTTTTAAAGATTTTATTTATTTATTTATTTATTTGAGAGAGAGTGAGAGAGCACAAGAAGGGGGAGCGGGAGAGGGGGGAGCGGGAGAGGGAGGAGCAGACTCCCCGCTGAGCAGGGAGCCCGATGTGGGACTCGATCCCGGGACTCCAGGATCATGACCTGAGCCGAAGGCAGTCGCTTAACCAACTGAGCCACCCAGGCGCCCCAGGTCTTTCTTGTTTTTTTTTTTTTGTTTTTTTTTTTTTAAAGATTTTATTTATTTATTTGAGACAGAGAGAATGAGATACAGAGAGCATGAGAGGGAGGAGGATCAGAGGGAGAAGCAGACTCCCTGCCGAGCAGGGAGCCCGATGCGGGACTCGATCCCGGGACTCCAGGATCATGACCTGAGCCGAAGGCAGTCGCTTAACCAACTGAGCCACCCAGGCGCCCTAGGTCTTTCTTGTTTTTAAGATTCTTATTTATTTATTTGAGAGAGAGAGGGAACACAAGCAGGGGGAGTGGGAGAGGGAGAAGCAGGCTTCCCGCAGAGCAGGGAGCCCGATGTGGGACTCGATCCCACGACCCTGGGATCATGACCTGAGCCGAAGGCAGACTCTTAACGTCTGAGCTACCCAGGCACCCCCTGGGCAGATCTTTCTCAGAGTTGCTCTGAAGTCGGAGACCCTGCCTCCCCAGTCCTCTTCCATTCCCCACTCCTTTCCAGGTGTTAGACCTGCAAAGTAATATGAAGCTTCTCCCCAGCTTCTGTGCCCAACCCCTTTGCCCTTCACAGGCGTTTCCCCCGACACCTGTAATCCTGTCTCCCTGTCTATTTCTCAGAGGACCTGAACTAACAAGGTTAGTCCTCGCTCGGTCAAGTGCACTGTGAGGTCCTGGGGAGCTTGCAGTCCTGCAAAAGAGACTCTCTGACAAGTAAACAGTGAGATCGATGCCGTGAAGGCGTGAGGACCCGCTTGCTGACCACTCAGTTTTTCATACGTGCAGCACAATTTTATTTTAATCATGCCAAGTCAGTGTGTAGGAAATTTAAATGCAACAGTATGGTAAAAATAGCAGAGAATGGAAAAATCTAAAAGGGAAGTACGCATAAAGCATGAGAATTCAACATTCATTAATGCTTCATCTTCAGTTCTGACACTCGATGCTCGCAGATTTCAAAACAAACTTTGAAATCATGATGACTATTCTGAAGCGATCTCCAGCACCAGCATAAGATCCGTACACTCGGTTGGTTTGCAGTTGACTTGTTCACCACTTACATAGCGTGTAGTACAGACTTGTCCCGGGTCAGATCACAGTGTTGAGGAAAGAGGTACCTTCCTGTAATTAGAAAAGATCCCCTCAGCCGCACTCAGGTTCAGACAGCCAGTGTATAAAGAGCACAAAAACCATCACAATGTTGTTCCAAGGAACATAACTTGTTAAAGAAAATTACTCGGGGCGCCTGGGTGGCTCAGTCTGTTAAGCGTCAGACTCTTGATCTCAGCTCTGATCCTGACCTCCGGGTCGTGAGTTTAAGCCCCGAGCTGGAGCCTACTTAAAAGAGAAACAAAAAACAAACGTAAGCTCCTGTTTCCTATTAATTACTGAAGTCTCTAACAATGACAAACTGTCACCTGTGACAGTAAATGTAGGCAGTGATTCAATCAAACTTCTTAGAACACAATTAGCAATCTGACGTAACGGAACATGAGGGAAAATATGATGGGATTCTGTGATTCCACGCTGGTTCTTTTTGTCATTTTACAGGCACATCATGTTAATGTCAGACCAAGGCACAAAATGTTTAGTGCAAAACCAGTTTTCTTTTTTTTTTTAAGATTTTATTTATTTGACATAGAAGAGGGGGAGAGAGAGCACACAAGCAGGGGAGTGGCAGGCAGAGGGAGAAGCAGGCTCCCCGCCGAGCAAGAAGCCCAATGCGGAACTCGATCCCAGGACCCTGGGATTATGACCTGAGCTGAAGGCAGACGCTTAACGACTGAGCCACCCAGGTGCCCCTAAACCAGTTTTCTTTTAAGTGCTAGCATTTTATTGTAGTCTTTTATCTTACTTTGTACCCAGTACTCTATCCTACTAGAGGCTATTTAACTTAACCAACAAAATCAAAAATGATTTCTGACTAGACTTGTAGAGGACATAAACTTTTATATCATCAAACTACATCATCAAAAGTACAATAATAAAGATGAAAATGTCTCCTATTTCTTTTAGAAAGTAGTACTTTACAAGCCTGCTGCATCTTGAATGCCTTTCCTACTATTGCCTGGCAATGGACTGTTGATAGAACAAAGAACCGTTACCTTGAACTATGATAGCGCATCCCTCAGAGATTAATCAAAAAATGAAGTTTCTACAGAAGCAGGAACTATTTGAACATGGGAAAAAATCCCTCATCCGAACCTCCTTAAAGTGGTAATGGCTGCAAATTTAGACTATGCTGTTTTAGGAACCGAGATTAAGACATCTAGAGAGCAGATGAAAATGGATTTTTCCTTCAGTTTAGTCAAACTTCTGATAATCAAAGATTTCAAAGCAAATATGGCACATAATATCTCAAGCGTAAATGTAGATGGTGAGCCTGGGGGCACCTGGTTGGCTCAAAGAACATGAGGCTCTTGATCTCAGGGTCATGAGTTCGAGCCCCACACTGGGTGTAGAGATTACTTAAAATAAATAAATAAGTAAACTTTTTTAAAAAGATGGAAAGCCTAGGGAATTTTTGATTTCCTAAATATTCAAAAAAAATCTATCATTGCAAAGTATAGGACTTCTTCCCTATTTTAATCTTACGAGTTTCAAAGAAAAAGGAGTGGATTACACACACATGCTGGTAAGTAACCTACCTTCTTCCCGTCGCCTCACTTTATTACAAGAAAATTATGCAGACCTCATCATTGGTCTCCCTTTACCTAATGATCTCTGTGACCTTAATCCCTGTTGTCATACTTCTTGTATTTCAACATAACAGAGTTCAAAAGCAGCTTCTAGCCAGGAACCTGTCTCTGAACACCTGTATAACATAGGTGATAAATAACCCAAAGGCAGGGGTCAAATTTTGGGTTCCCAGTAAGCTCTAATTCATGTGAAGCTCAGAATCCGGTTTCAGACCATGGTTCTCTGGACAGAGAGAGATGGTGGTGGTCTGAACTGGGCAGCGGCTGTGGGGATGGAAAGAAGCAGGACTCAGGCTACATTTAGGAGGGAATATTGATGCGATCTGGTGGCGGGCTGGGTCTGGGGGTGTAGGAGAGGAATGTCAGAGGTCAAGATAAGGAATGTCCACCCCCACCCCCCCAACCCCAGGTTCCAGCTTGGCAGCTGGATGTCTGCGGTGTATCCTCTGCCTTTTCTCTCTCTGCTGCAGGGCTCGCAGACGCTAAGGCCCATTCTCTTTCTGTCTCCTGGGATGTCCCTCCTCCCTTACTGACTATGCCTCCCTGGAAAGACAGTTTTGGTGGTGGTGGTAGTGGTGCTGATTGAAACCTTGCAGCCCACGGGATGCTCAAGAGCTCCCAGATCGAGGCGGCATGCGTAAGAAGACCTGAACAATGTTCTCTAAGCATCCACAGATTGTTCAGTGCAAAAGCCAATGGAGGTGAGTAGCGGGTGTCCGCAGCTGGGATGCTGCCCACTCCTTCCTCAACTATGCCTCCGCCTCCGCCCTCTCCTCCTTGCACCCTCAGCCACGCTCAGCTCTGGCAGGCTTGGGGAGCACACACTGAGCTGCTGCACGGCCTGGAGTCACCTGGACTTCTTCCAGTCCAGATCCCTGGAGCCTCCCCCTGCCTGCTGCATGGGATGGTTGAGAGAGCAGGCTGCTACCCCTGGGCCCTGCAGGCTTTGCCAGGGGCTGGAGGGCCATCAGCTGGGAACCTGGCCAAAGGAACAAACTATGGAGCCAGAGCCCACGTGGAAGGAGGGAGGGGACGGGCATCCACACACCACACGACAGCACCTCACTGCTTTATAATCAGACCCTCTCTGCTTCTAGACTCTACTGTTGTCATCACAGGCAAGTCCTGCCAGCGTCTGACACCTGGACGCCAAGCACGGACAGTTAAGGCGTGGCCAGAGCTGCGCTTGCGGGCACACGGCACAGTCAGGCGGGCACTGTCTGCTCACCAGCTAGCTCCAGTTTCCAAGACCTCAAATCAGTGTCAGGGTTGAATTTTCCCTAAGCTCACCCACATCCACCTCCACGTGAAAAGACCAGGGTCACAGCTCTCTTCACCGCAGAGGGTCTCCCTCACCTACCCGGGCCCCGGAGCTTCAGTCCCCTGAGCTGCTCCCCTTCAGAGCTAACCACGGCTGACCGGGGGGCTCCTTCTGGCCCCCGCTGGTTGTGGGCAGCCCCGCAGTCCTGAAGCATGCATGTCTTTGTTGATTGGTGGAGGCAGGAGAGAATTGGAATTAGGGTCCCCAGAGACCGGGGTCCAGTGGGAGGCTCATGGCCAGGGAGTAAATCTGTGGGTGCCTCTCCAGGCAGCCTTTGGCTTCAGACCCTGGGTTAAAATCCTGGCTCTGGGGCGCCTGGGTGGCTCAGTCGGTTAAGCGTCTGCCTTTGGTTCAGGTCATGATCCCGGGGTCCTGGGATCGAGTCCCACATCGGGCTCCCTGCTCCGCGGGGGGTCTGCTTCTCCCTCTCCCACTCTCCCTGCTTGTGTTCCCTCTCTCGCTGTGTCTCTGTCAAATAAATAAATAAAATCTTAAAAAAAAAAAAAAAAAGATCCTGGCTCTACAACTTACTACCCTGGGCACGTCATTCACCCTCTCCGTACCTCAGTTTCCCCCATCTGTAAATGGGAACTATGACAATGTCTGCCTTCTAGGGTTGTTTTAAGAACTTCAGAAGCTGGTATTTGTAAAGCACTCTGCACAGTGCCTGGGTCGGGGCTGGCGGTACTGGCCTCCACAGCGTCCTCCACCCTCCGGCCCCGTTTTACTGGTGTGTCTGGGACCTACCTAAGGGCTGCAGGGGGGCCATTCCCCCCCTTATTCCTAGTAAATGAGAGCCAGTGTTCAGGCAGTTTGCCGAGTCCACGACCGAGGTGTGAGGGGAAGGAAGGAGGGTGACGGCGGCCCCCCAGGGAGTCGGGCCACAGCTGCCCCACCCCCGCCCTGGCCTCCCGGTGCCTCCTTCTAACTGCAGACCCACAGCGTCCTCCACCTCTGAACTGCTTGCTGTCCGACCCATTTTGGATCCCGTACCTAAGGCTCGGCCTGCCAGCCAAACGAATGTCAGGAGCCATCTGTTGCCTGAGCCTGCGGCAGCTGCCGACAGGGAGCGGGGGGCGGGGGGGGGGATGCTTGCATACGTATGAACCAGTTTGGTTTTGCCTCACCAGAAGATCTTCAGCCGAGCAAGGGGAGAGTCGCTAAATTACTCAGTGGTTCTATGAACCCGAGGAAAGGCGGAACTGGCAGCCCAGGGGAAGGGCAGGAGCGGGAAGCCTAGAGACCGTGAAGGAGGCCCAGCAAGCAGGAGGCCCTGTGGCCTCAGGAGGAAGCCACTGTGGTGTGGTAGCCCCGGGCTCGTGGCACCTCACGAGAGCACCAGGCCCATGTCCCCCTGACTGGGGCCACCTCAGCAGAGGGGGCACAGTTGGCTTTTGGTGCCCACCGAGGTGAACAGAGCTCCCACATGTCCCTGGGCCCTCAAAAGGAGTCTTCCCCTCAGCTTGTTCTGCCCAGCCGTGGACCCGCCTCCGTGGAACAGTAGTAGGGCTCCCACGTGCGGAGCAGCTGCTCTGTGCCACGCCGTCTCCTCATATCCTCTCATGTCATCACCACAGAACCCCTTAAAGAGAGGCAGGTATTCGTCCCCTGGCCCAGCTGGGAAGCAGCCGCCCAGAGAGGTTCTGTCACTTGCCCACGGACACGCAGCTGTTGCCGGTGGGACCAGGGTGGGATCCCTGGAGCCCTGGCGCAACGCCTGTGCGAGGCTCTCGACCAAAGCTGCAGAAGGAGCTCACTGGAGAAGGAGGGATCACCGGGGCTTTCTACCTCTGGGACAGCAGCACCAGCACCCTTTTGTGGAGCGGCAAAGCCTCCCGGAGACCCCAGGGAGCCCCACGTCGTGCTGGGGCGTTCTTGGGCAAGGGATTTGGAGCATGCGGGGCACCCTGGAGCCCCGACTGGAAACTTTGGGTCACTGCCTCACTGCTATGTCCTGTGGGGATCTGATGCTGGCCTGAGGCCTCTTCTGAAAAGTGGGCTCTTGGTAAAACTTCCTCCAAGTCGAGTGAAATTAAATCCGCTTTCGGAAAGGAAGCTTCTCAACCACCTGAGGCACTCATTAAATGCAGATCCCCAGGCCTGCCTGAGCACTACCAGATTAGACTGTCTGTGGACAGGATGCAGGAAGCTGCGTTTTTCACAAGCTTCTCCCTGGGGTGATTTGTGTGTGCCCTAAAGTGTGAGAATCACTGCTCTGGATAAGCCAGTGTTCAGGTAAATGTTCTTTAAATACCCGAGGAGTGGACCCTCTCGAGCGCAGGCAGCCCCTTCGGAGGGAAAAGGCCTCGGCCATGCCCGAAGCAAAGGTGTCCTTCAGGAACCACGTGCCCCCTCACTTGACCTCTGCCCGTGGCTGGAGCTGCAGAGGACACACACATACACACACCACACACACACACACACACACCCCATGCCCCAGGAAACATTTGGACGTCCAGCCCAAATAAAGGTGATGTTAATTCACTGGCCCCATCACGTTGTCTTTTGGATAGTTAAACCAGGGATGCAAGGTAAGTGTCCACGGCGGAGGCTGAAGAACCTGGAGACCCTCAGAGATTAGCAGTGATGGAGTCCGCGCTGTGAGTGGGTTAGCTCTCTGCCACCCCTGTCGACCGGGTTCTGTCTCCACTCGCACGTTGAAGGTAGCCCTGGCCACATGACCCGCTCTGGCCAGTGGATGCGATAAGTGATGGGGTCACTTACACGTGAAAGCATTTGAGAGCCAGGGTGTCTCCATCTTCCCTTCCCCCACCGGGCCTCCAGATGTTGTGTCCCCAAGGGAGGACAGCACAGATCAGAGACCCCACCTGCCCGGGACGGACATGTGGTGAGAACTAAAAGTAAACCTGTGTGGTTTTCAGGCACAGATTTGGGGTTCTTTGTTCCCACCACATGACTTACCCCCTTCCTGCTACACTGACGAGACGAACCACCACAAGGGTTAAGCTCACTCTGCTCAGACAAGCCACATAATTTGGGCACTCAACGAGAAGAGAAGCCGGTTGTGGAGTGGCTCATTAGTAGGAGGTGAGAATTCCGCTCGCTGCAAGCGGTCCTGCCAATTCTTCCTGCTCAGGCCTTTCCAGGCTGGTGCCCGCTGATGCAGCGTTGCCTTTCTGAAAAAAACAAACAGCAAGAAAGGCTCGTGTAAAAAAGGAAAGAAATGATCTTGCTAACACAGAGCTGCTACAAATGCCTTGTGTATGGGGTTGCGTGAGCGTCTGTGTGTCTTTCTGCTTTTTTTCTCCCCATCAAAAGAGCAGAAGCTCAACCAAGGTGACAGCCCCGCAGCTCGAACAAAGCAGGACGGGGAAAGCTCCATGTCTTCATTCCCCCCCTCCCTCCACACCCAGCTCTCTGAAAAGCTGAAAGCAATGCACAGATGCGAGGAGTTGTTTTCATTCTTGCGGTTGTAAGCCCCCCTCTGTTCCCATGGCAGCCTGGCGCTCTCCACCGTGCACTCTTCACAAGGGCGTTGTGTCTGCTTCCTTGTCAGGCTCTCCCAACTGCGCTGTGAATGCCTGGCGGGGGATGCCTCCCATCATGCATCCTGGCCATCCGACTGAACACCTCTGGGGGCGGCGGGGGGTGGGGAGGCGGGAGGAAGCACCGGGAGGGGAGACCTTGTGGGCCTGACAGCAGCAACTCAATCCAAAAGCATATACTGAGCACCACTGTATGCACAGTCACTGGGCAAGGCTCTGGGGAAAAGTGTGAATTCAGAAGATACATTAATCAGTCTACAAACTTTCACATACATTATTTTTTGAACTTCACGTGGTGAGTCGTGGTGGTGAGGGAAGTTGTACATAAGTTATCCTGTCTTCCTTTAGAAGAGTGTGGGTTTGCAGGGTTTGCAGGTGGTATAACAATAAGTGGAGAGACCTTGGGCCACGCATGTTGTTTCTAGTCTTGGCTTTGCCCCCAACCTGCATGCCACCTTGGGAAGCTTCAGCCACCTGGTTTATGAAGGGGGAGGACTGGTTCTGCAGCCACAGCCTTCCTGCAGGGCCCCGGCTTGGCCTGAATCCTTGGACTGTTCCCATCCACCAAACAAGAGGTATGCAGGTGCCCTGAGGCTGGGGGAGAGGCTCAGGCTTGGAGGCCGGGTTGGGATCAGGGAGAGGGGCAGAGGCCTAGAGCACCTCCTTTCTGTGGCCGCCAAGCATCCTACTACGGGGCCCAGCCAAGGAAGCATGCAGTGAATAAATGCCTGAGTGAGGGCTGGGCAACCCGGGGTGGGGGTGGGGGGGCGTTGTCCAGAAATCCCAGCTGTTCGAGAGCATGTGGGCAGAAGTGAGTGCCTAGAGATTAAATGCGACCAGAGGGACAAAGTCCTGGGACGAGCGGCTGGGCAGACAGCTGTGGAGGTCAGTGGCGAGAGTACTACCTATCTCAGTAGGACGGGACCTGGGGAAACCATAGATAGCTAGTATTGTCCCTGACCTCATGGTGACCGAGGAGGTGGGGGGAGGGGCACACCATACCATCAACTTTTCATCAGCACACATTTATTGAGCATCTACTATGTGCCAGGCTCTTTTGTAGGCACTGGAAGCACAGTAATTGATCCAATCCCTGCCTTTATATTCTACTGAGGGGCACAGACAAGAAACAAAAAAGAAGTAATTATAAAGCATATAAGAACGGTGATCAGGGCTGCTGTGGGACAGGGGATCGGATAGGCTGGGTTGGGGGAACAGGTGCTTTCCCAAATAGGGTGGCCCAGGAAAGCCTACACTAAGAAGTTCGACCTTGGAGCAAAGCCCCGAACAAAGTGAGGGAGCGGAAATGTGGGAAGGATCATGGGCAAAGGCCCCGGGGCAGGAGCGTGCCCTGCACTTTTGTGGTTGGAGCCGGCGCAGGGTGGAGGGAGAAGCAGGAGAGAAATTAGAGAGGAGGGGAAGGGGCTAGATTGTGTAGGGTCTTGTGAAGGAAGGACTGAGGTCTCCTCTGCCTTGGCTCTATGCTTCCCCTGACGCCTTGCTTTAGGGATCCAGCTATCCGGAACTAGAGGCTATCCTTTCTCACCTCCAGATATTTGCACGAGCCGTCCCCTCCACCTGAAGCACCCGCAGCCCTCTCTGTGTGGCTCCTACAGGCCCTACCCACCCCGGGAAACCCAGCCTGATTCCGCACACTGGCTTCTCTCCCCTGCCCATGCACCTGCAGCCTCGCATCCCCCATGCCCATCCCCCTCCTTCTTCTGTCATTTTGTTGAATCATCTGTCCGGCGATTTCCTGATTCCTTTCTTTCTCCTCCTGACACATCTACCTCATTCCCCTGTCCACAAGCACCTAGCAGGATTGCCGCAGCATGCCAAGATCTCACGAAATTCGGCTTGAACAGCAAGGGGAAACCAGACTTCAGGGTGGAAAGGAGCCAGGGGTGGAAAGTGAAACAGGAGACGGGGACGGGAAGCCGGTGTGCATTGTTGATGCAAAATGAACAAACCGTTTAGAATCTCTAAAAGGCAGAAAGAGAGTTTTATGGAAGCCCAAGTTAGGACAGCTTCCCGGGGAAACAGGCTCTTCACCAGGGAAGAAAGTACTCTGGAGAAGGAAGAGTTATTGCAGGGTTATACACTTTGTACATCTTGTAAAAGCCCAAAAGATTACAGATTCACATATGGGCAGGCATGGTGAGTTTGATCATAAAGGAATGCAGGAAGTAGGAGCACTGATGGATATCTCAAGGACAAAATCGTTCTCCTTGAGGCTACTCATTCCCAAAGCCAATGCACGATGCGTGCGCGGTGGGCGGTAAATCAGGCTTTGGGTTTGAACAAAGTTTACGTACAGTCATGTGAACTTAGAAAGAAAGCTAAAGTGGCTTCCCTTGTATATCAGGCCTTTAGAGCGTTTTTCTCTCATCATCATCCAGCCATGGAAGGAGGGCAGGAAAAGAGGGAGCTAGCTGTGGTGGGAGTCTGCAGACTTTCAAGGTGTGAAGCATGGAGTCTTCAGTTTACTTGTGTTGGGAGCCTGAGACTTCTCGCGGCGCTGCCCCGGGCTCTCCCGGACATTTAAACACATGCAGTCAGGCTGGGTCCGAGAACCCCGGGGAGGGTCCCACAGGACCAGCCAACAGAGTCCTTGGCTTCACGCAGAATAGAAATCAAAACAGAAAACAGGGTTTATTGAAGAGTGTGACAGGTAGAGAAGAACAGATGGAGTGTCTGGGAAACTTGGAAAGGATGGAAGAATGAGTCTTGTCACTGCTTGGGGCTATAGATTTATATTAGAAAAGGTCTAGGGTACGTGTACCTCCAGGAATCCAGGGTAGGTCCAGTCAAAGGTGAGTGTCAGGTGACCAATAGGGGTTATTCCACAAATTACCAAAGGTAGGGGCGGGCGCCTCGGTGGCTCAGTGGGTTAAGTTCAGAGTCGGATTCTTGATTTTGGCTCAGGTCATGATCTCAGGGTCCTGAGATCGAGCCTCCTGTCGGGACTTCACATGGCCTGGAGCCTGCTTGAGATTCTCTCTCTCCTTCTGCCTCTGCCCCTCCCCTGATGCTTGCATGTGCAGGCTCGCTCGCTCTCTCTCTCTCCTAAAAAAAAAATAATAATTACCGCCGTGAAGTCCGGTTTCCCCTTGCTGTGGGGGTATTGGTGACTGCATCAGCCAAGATTTGTTTGAAGCTAACGTCCCAGGACATGTTTGGGATCTGGTTCTTCTTTGGTGTTATCAGGTGGTTGAGGCCTAGCACAGCACTCAGAGAGTGATTCACTTTCTTGCTTCCACGTTGCAGTGGGAACATAGCTCTTTGCCTTATTCAGAGGCAAAATGTGGAACATGAGTCAGTGCGGGAGTAGTCCCGCAGAAAAGCCGCAGAGACAGAGCGTTTCTAACATGGAGTCCCTTCAGCTTCCCTACTCCACTTTTTCTGGCCTCCTCAAGATCTTCACCAATGACAGGCATTGACTGAGGGTCTGCAGGCCAGGCCTGTGCTGGAAATACAAGGGCTCCTGGCCTCCTCTACCTGAGAGGGCAGGTTCTGACTGCCCCCCACCGCCTCTCCTCCCGGGTGCAGGATGGGTGAGGACAGGTGAGGCAAGATCGAGTGCCAGAAGGTGGGGTGGCATGACATTTTTGAAACCTTAGATGATTTCTTCAACATTCCCCACCCCCTTTACCCGTCTTCCTTTCACCTCCCCATTTAAGCTCGGCTCCTCGCCTCTGGGAAGCGGAAGATGTGTGAGAGCAGAGAGCAGAATAAAAGCAGTCACTTCCTGGCTTTTGTTTTTCAAAAGCCCTCCCAGACCATTAAGGGCCAAGAGTTGCTCAGGGCTTGGACAAAAGACCAGGGAGTAAACCACCAGGAAAGAGAGCAAGGTTTCCTGCCCCAGCTAAGATTGCCTGGGCTGGGCAGAGGGGTCAAGGGGACGAGTTGCAGGGGAAGAGGTGAGAGGTAGGCGTGCGGGGCCCTGCTTCCTGAGCGGAGCCCCTGGGGTGTGGCAGGACCAGGTGGGGCAACAGGATGGGGGGGTGGGGCACTGGCCGTCATTTCCCAGGGAGGCACCAGGTCGGGGGAGGGGATAAATTGAAAAGAGCTTAGCTTTATCTTTTCCTTAGCTGTTCTTTCAGAAAATCCAGTGCCCCTGCGAAGCGACAGGGCCACAGAGGGCTTTCCAGGAGTCCAAATGCAACCAGTGAAGGAGCCCGAAGTCAGGACTCCATGGCTGCGGACCCAGAAGCAGCTCAGCCCATGCCTGTGAGGACAAAGGAAGAAGCCTGGTAGCTCCCTGGCCTCTAGGCATCGGCCACATAAGTGTTCCCTCTTCCCTCCACCTTTCTCTAGGACATATTCCCAGGGAAAGGACTGGGAGAAAGCCTTATTTAAAAAACAAAGCTCGGGCACCTGGGTGGCTCAGTTGGTTAAGCGTCTGACTTTGGCTCAAGTCACGATCTCAGGCTCCTGGGGCTCCCTGCTCAGCGGGGAGCCTGCTTCTCCCTCCTCCCCTTCCCCCACTCCTGTTCTCTGTTTCTGTCTAATAAATAAAATCTAAAAAAACAAAGCTCTATCAAGTAAATTTGAAGTTCTGATTGGTTTTATTAAATAAACAGGCATCATCCCATCTACGTGCTAGATGAGGGAAGCTCCCAGAAGCTGTACAAAATGGGAGGTTTTTATAGGAAGGAGGGTGGGGCAAGAAAGGTCTTAGCAAAAGAAAGGATTGTTTCAGGCAAGGTCATTTTCCTTTAGGGGGAAGGACAGGGGGTCTTTTTGTGCAGATTACCTCATTAGAAAATTCCTGATTGAAAGGTTCAAACTTAGTTTCTTGGGGAGTTTGAAACTACAATCGGGTTAGGTATTAAGCCTGGTTTGGTGACTTGGCCTAGCCCAGGTGACACAATTTTGGGCCTGTGGTTTTCTTTTCAACACCCTGAAGTGGTTGAAATCAAGTTACTGCAATCTCTTGGAGGAACTGGACTTCAAGAGAAATGTAAATGTAAAAAATCAGAGTAAAATAAAATTACTTTTCTTGTTCACCTAAGTCAGATGCAAACAAAAATGCTACAGGAGGAGGGGAAAAGAGGCATATTGATTACACTGGGGAGATTGGCGGGTGTGGTCACGGAAGACTTCCTGCTGGAGGGGAGGTTAAATCAAAAGATTGAAGCTTCTCCATATGTGTGCCAGTTTAAATTTCCACCAGTGTCCAAGAGATCCTGTTGTAGCCAAGACAATTCTCTATTCCAGGAAGGTGAGTCCAAGCATCTGTCAGATGCTCAAAATCCCGTGGGAACTTTTCAGGGGGCTAGTCCCAGAGCCTGGGTACAAACCTGGGTACAAACTCTGCCCAGGGGGGCTAATGCACAGGAACTGCAGGAAGCCGGCTGGGCGCTGTTTCTTGTAGATGCTCTGGATGGCCAGCAGGAGGAGCAAGCTTGCCACAGCCCAAGGCCCAGGAGCCCAGGAGGACAAGGGCGGGTGCAGCCCAAATGCTTAGAGCGTCCCGGCATTTAATTGTCTTCTAGGGAGTGGGCTCCTTTGTGAGCGTCGGACCCACCCCTGGGCATCCATCCGCCCTCCCTCAACCCTGCAATTTCTGAAGAACAGTGCTTTCAGGTACCCCCTGAGCCTTCTGACATGCACGCACCTGGGCAAGGAGTGTCAGATCTGCCGGCCCAAGGTGGTTTCTGGGGAAAGAGGCTGGGCTGGTGTTTCTCACCTAGACTCTGCAAGCCTTCGAGCGGTGGAGACGCCTCCATGAATTCTGTCACTTAAAATGGCAGGTATGGAGACATAATTATGAGCAAAGACAGCATTGCAGTAATTGGATAGAGACCAGTCTTAGTACCCTCTGATTTACTGCTGCTATTACTTCACTACTAATATATATTTTTAAGTAGGCTCTATGTCCAACGTGGGGCTTGAACTCACGACCCCGAGGTCAAGAGTCACATGCTGTACCGACAGAGCCAGCCAGGTGCCCCTACTACTACTAATAAATTATAGACTCACCAAATAATGAAATATAATGTAGCCATTAAGAACACTGTCTTCAGGAGCGCCTGGGTGGCTCAGTGGGTTAAACGACCAACTTTTTTTTTTTTAAGATTTTATTTATTTATTTGAGAGAGAGAGAGAGAGAATGAGCAGGGGGAGGGGCGGAGGGAGAAGTGAACTCACCGCTGAGCTGAGCAGGGAGCCCGATGCGAGGCTTGATTCCGGGACCCTGGGATCATAACTTGAGCTGAAGGCAGACGCTTAACTGATTGAGCCACCCAGGTGCCCCCAACATCCGACTCCTGATCTCAGCTGAGGTCATGATCTCAGGGTAATGAGTTTGAGTCCCGTGTTGGGCTCCATACTGGGCCTGGAGCTTGCTTAAAAAAAAACAACACTGTCTTCAAGGGATATTTAATGACATGGGATAGTGCTCATATTATGCTAATTCTTCTCCATTTGTCCTTCCAGAATTATTTTCTGCCCCGCTCTGCACCCCAGGAAGTGGAGCCCTGTATACTGCTTTGACCCTATTCCCTTGCCCTCTGGCTGCAGGTTGGGTTCAGCCAATGGGAGGACACCAGCAGGAGATAGAAAGGCAGGAGGAGAGACAGGCTGGGATGTGTCTTCTCCCGTTCTCCTTGCCTCTGCTCCTCCAGGACTATGGCTCCTGCTAGGCAGTCCCCTCTAAGCCCGCAGCCTCTCTGGGCTCTCTTCCCATCAGTTTCTCCCTGGCCCTTTTGGCTCTGATGGTGGTAAGAGCTTCCTGCTCTGGCCAGCTCCCGGATGCCTCAGCATCTTTTGCCAGTTCCCTTACGCTGACCTGCATCTCTGTAAATCATCCCTCACTAAATGGCTTTTCATTTGAACCATCAGCACGAATGCTGTTTCCTGCCAGGATCCTGACTAATATACAGGTTAAGTGAAAAGAGAAGAATACAAAGCTTTGAATAGGAAAAAAAAAAGGCCCAGGGCTTTATCCTCTTATTTCACGGAGCACTCCCAGCGCTCCCAGCAATGCGGTGGAATGCCGTGGAGGGGATTGACCCCAGATTCAAATTTAGAAAGCATCTGAAGGAACATTCTAATAATGTCTGTATGGACGGGGAAGAATATGCTGACAAAGAAAAAGTGAAGAGGGCCTGTGAGATATTTATTCCGTTTAAGCTTATTTCCATAAAGCAACTCCCAGATCATAGTTTTTTAATGCAGAATACTCTTTAAGAATGTGCTTCGGAGACGAAGAGCAGGAGGAGGAGGAAGAAGAGGAGGAGGCAAAGGAGGCTGCTTGATAAAGTAGGCCACATGTGCTCAGATGACCTGATTTCTCCCTACGGCAAATTCCAACCCAACTTAGAATGGGAGGAGCCGACTTACGTTCTTAGACTCCCAGCGCTACACTGTGTGACCTCAGTATTTTTTTAATCTGTAAAATGATTATATTAATGCCTATCTTAAGAGCCGCTGTGATGATCGATGAGTCAGTATATGTAAAGGGTCTGGCCCTGTGCCCGGGTCGTCATGGGAACTGAACACATGTGAGTCCCCGCTTTATCCCTTCGACCATGTCTAGAGCGGTCAGTTACTGCTATGTCTTCGTGGTGAAGAAGAAATGGGATGTGAGACACAACAGCTTCATATTGTTCCCTAGTGCCTGGCGCATAGCAGTGGCCCTTAATGAGTAGTCGACAAATCAGCGAGTGAACAAATGAGTCTTCTGCCGGCATCTACCCTCCCCTGGCTGGGTCCCAGGAAGACTCTTCACAGCCTCCTCTCTTTCACCGAAGGATCTTTATTCTCTTTCCCAGCACATTAGCTGTTTATTTCTGTGTAAGAAATCCCCCAAAACTTAGTGGACTAAAACTGTACACATTTATTATCTCAGAGTTTCTGGGCACAGACTAGTTGGGTCTGCCAGTTGGGGACTCACGGGTTATGCCTGAGTTGGGCTGCATTCTTATCTGGAGGCTTGACTGGGGCTGGCCTCAGAGCCTGGGCACACACTGTTGCCCATCCTGGAGATCTCACAGACTCATTCTGTTGGCAGAATTCGTCTCCTTAGACGTAGATTTAGGTCCTTGTTTTCTGGTGGGCTGTCAGAAAGAGGCCCTCTCAGCTCTTGGAGGCTGTCCACAGTTCCTCACCAAGTGGCCCTCTTCCTCCTTCTTCAAAGTCAGCATGGAAGAATCTCTCACTGCAGTCTGCTAAGGGCCATATATGTGTGTGTGTATGATCACCTTCACCATATAATGTAACTTTGTCAAAGGAGTGACTGTCCACCACCTTTGCCATATCCCTATTGTTTAGAAGCAAGTCCCAGGTTCCCTCCACACTCACTGGGAGAGGGTGGGGACTGCACAGGGTATGATTTGTTGGGGGTCATCTTAGGGTATGTGTACCACACCTATCCTCTCAGAGTCCTTTTATCTGTTGGGCGATGAACGCACATATATTTTCCTTACATATACACTATTTGCATTTCTCCCGGAACATTCAGGAAGTAATTCCTTATCCCCAGATCACTGTTGTAACATCGGGTATCCTGGCCTGATTGCTGCCGGCTTCCTTTGAGGTGATGGAAGAGGTGCCTCACCTCTAAAAGCCTTTACACTCTTCAGATTCACTATTCAGGCGGCCACTCACTTGTCCACATAGACTCACCCATGTACTGGCATCAACAGGATATGGCATAGATGATGGACTGTCACCCTTTGATAAAGTAGCATTACATGGCACTTACCAGCATATTCTTGAGCACCTGCTCTGTGCCTAATACTGTATACATAGAGATAATGCTGCTAGTCTCTGCCTTGGTAACCAACTTACTCACTTTTGTTGAGTAAAAGCATTATTTCTTTGCTTTGAGTCAAGTATGTGTTCAACTGCAAGTCACACAAGACCCAACAAACAGTGACTCGAGGAGGAGGGATTTCTTCTAATCATCTAACAAGAAGCCCGGGGCTAGGCAGTCCAGGGCTGGTGCAGCTCTTCCTCCACATCTAACTTTAGTCCTCATGGTCCCAAGACTGCTGCTATGTCACCAGGTATTGCATCCATATCTCACACAAGAAGAGGCAGGCAGGGCAAAGAGACGTGCCTTTTTATTCTGGAAGGATCGCCCTCCCCAGGGACTTCCATCTCCATCCTATTGTCCAGAATGTAATCACATAGTTAGAAGTAACTCCAAGAGAACTGGGGAAATTAATTTGGGGGCAATTGCCAGCAGGAACAAAATCAAGGTCACGTTAGTGGAAAGATGGGAAATGTATTTGGGGTAGGTCACCAGCTGGCCTACTGGGGGTCTTAGGCCAAATCTTCATGGCTTCTCCAAGCCGATGGGTTTGCAGTGACAACAATTGATTCTTTCTGGGTCCTTTGTCAACTGGCTTGGTTTATTTGCCAGAAAGGCATTATCTGAGCAACAAGAAGCTGCCCTAAAATGGAACTAATGGCTCTTCTTCCCCAAGAGCCCTGCTGTCCAGAGCTCTGGTAGTATAGCAAGGCATCTTCATGGCAAGCCTCGATGAGATGTCATCGTGCAAACAATGTTTTAGGCTAGAGGTCTCTTTTCCTTCTGTTTTTAAAAACGTGCGCAGATGTAGAGAGAATAATGTGCAGGCCCTGGAGCTGTCTGCCCTCAGATCGATGCCCCTTGTCTTTACCCTACTCTTCCCTGGGTTGCAAGGGGCTGACCCCCAGTGGCTTCATTTTGATTGCACAGTGGGCTTGAGTGAGAGGGAGCCCCCGCCAGTGACTGGAACATGGGTGGAAGGGAGAAGCAGGGTTTTTCCTCTCCTTTTCTACCTTGGACAGTGTCCCGGCAGCAGTCGTAGCTGCCCCGTGGCTCCAGCGCCCTTCCCCCACAAAGGCCCGCTGGGGTTTCTACTTTGCTAAGGGGCTCCAGCTAGAGCACCTTCTTGCCTTGTCCCTCCAACCCAGGGCTGGCGGTGGCTGACTCTAATCTCTGGGTTCTCAGCTGGGCTCCCCAGTCTCCAAGCTCCTGTGTAACCAATAGTCAGTCTCAAGTCCCTGCGCTTTACAGGTTCAGGTGCTATTTGCCTCCTGGTTAGATCCCAACTTAGAGAAGCTGTACAGTAAACACCAAACACGCATCACGTACATTTAACAATGATTACCATTCTGCCATACTTCCGTCATCTATTTTTATGTTTGGGGGGGGGGAACATCTTGATGTTGCTAAATGATTTCAGGATGTATCTCCAAAAAATTAAGGATGTAACAAGCATATTTAAATCGTTCCCACCTAGGTTCACACATTAGCATACCTAACAAAATGAGCAAAATTTCCTTATGGTCATCTAACACCCAATTCATATTCAAATTCTCCCAATTGTTCCAAAGATGTCTATTTTACAGTTGGTTTGTTCGAATTAGGATTTAAGCAAGGTCCGCACGTTGCATTTGGTAGATATGTTTCCTGAGTCTTTTGTTTTCCTGAGCGTCTTTTAATCTTGAAAAGTCCTCGCACAAGGTGTTCACACATACACGTGAGCACACACGCACACACTCGTGATTGCTAGCACGGTCACATTGAGCCCCTGACTCACCCTGCTTGTGCCCACTTCTCACAAACTGCTTCTTCAGCTTTGGTCCACCCCGCTTCTCTCCCAGGGACAGACCCTCTCCTCCCTTCTCTGGACTACCACAGAGTCGGAGTCCCTGTGACTCAGCCTGGTACTTGACTCATTTTAATGGTCTCTACATTTGTTTGTTTTGTTTCCCTAATAGTGTATAAAACCAGATGAGGCGAAACCCAAACCTCTTAATGACTTTCAACCATACAGGGATCTTAAAGGTCATCTCTTCTAAGCCTTGGCTTTTCTTTTTTATAGCTTTACAACTTGCATCAGTAGTATGTCACCACCCATTTCACAGATGAGGAAACTGAGGCTCAGGGAAGCTAAAGAATGTATGTGAGGACATACACCAAGTTGGCAACAGACAGGCATCCACTTGTGGTGGATTTTCCACTGGCCCACACCCCTCTGCCTTGCCATTTTTCGACGGCATCGAACACCGTGTGTAAAACAGAAAATGCTCGCCAAATGGCTGTTCCCGAACAGATCTTTACAGCTATGGATCTGATTTTTAACTGCTTGAGTGAGTGCAGTTGTGACCCCTTAGAGATGGTTGTTGAAAGCAAACGATTGGCTAAAAATCCCACCCCATACCACCATGCCTTTGAATTTTCAGGGAGTCTTTGATCCATTGGGTGCCAGGAGCCTTCTAGCGGTGGCTACTGGAGTCAGCCAGCTAATCTTAGGGAAAGCAGTCCCCAGAAGCAAATGTCAAAATACACTATGCCTGGGCGCCTGGGTGGCTCAGTCAGTTAAGCGTCTGCCTTCAGCTCAGGTCATGGTCCCAGGGTCCTGGGATCGAGTACCACATCCGTCTCCTTGCTCAGCAGGAAGCCTGCTTCTCCCTCTGCCTCTCCCCCCACTCATGCTCTCTCTCTCTCTCTCTCTGTCTCACAAAAATAAATAGATAAAATCTTAAAAAAAAAATTACAATGTACCCGTAAAACCGTAGAGACAGAAGGCAGATTGATGGTTGCCAGGGGCTGGGAGAAGGAGGAACAGGGAGTGAGCCGTTAGTGGGCATGGGGTTTTATTTTGGGGTGGTGTAAATGTTTGGAAACCAGATCGATATGGTGGTTGCACAACATTGTGAATGCACTAAATGTCACTGAATTGTTCGCTTTTAAAATGGGCAATGTTATGTCAATTTCACCACAATAAAAATAAATACACAACACTTAATGGGATTAAGCGTCACAACTCAGCCCTGCCGGACCCAGCCTCACCTAAGCCTTCTCATGATCTCAGACTGTGAAAGTGAAGACAAGATTCGAGTTGCAGGCAGCACTGTGCTGGGGAATATTTTGCTCTCCACTCTTCAGTCAAGGGAGGCCCTGCAAGAGAATTGCCCTTTGAGATGGGGGGAGCCTGCAAGAAGCATACTCCTGGGTTGGAGAGAGGCTTGGGGGCAAGATGGAGAGGCCACACTGCAGTGGCTTGTGTGCCCAAGAGGGGTCCATGAGTTTCGTTGGGGTGCTGGGTTCCTTGGGCTGTCCTACCAGCACCCGCTAAGAAAGTCAACCTCAGGCCAAGGGACTCCAGCTGTCAGAGAGCTGAGGAGAGGCAGAGGGAGGGGCACACAGTTTTCCTCTTGAGAGATGGCTTTTGGACACCTGCCATCCTGAGAACAGCAATCGAGAAGCCACAAAACCCACAGAAGAGGAGGTTGCACTCGAGGAGGAGGCTTCCGAGTGAAACAAAAAGATTCTTATCCTTGCCCCACCCCTTCTCCAAGTCCCTGAGGTGGGGGGTGGGGAGAGGTACGAAGAGCAGCCCCCTAACCCCACCCCTGCACTCCCAGGCTCCCCACTACGGGCAGGCTGGTGCTGGGACAGGGGCAGGCAGGGAGCATTACATCAGATCCACAATTTAAGATTTTTAAAAAGGAAAGAGGGGCACCTGGGTGGCTCAGACGTTAAGCGTCTGCCTTCGGCTCAGGTCATGATCCCAGGGTCCTGGGATAGAGCCCCGCATCAGGCTCCCTGCTCCGCGGGAAGCCTGCTTCTCCCTCTCCCGCTCCCCCTGCTTGTGTTCCTGCTCTCGCTGTGTCTCTCTCTGTCAAATAAATAAAATCTTAAAAAAAAAAAAAAAAAAAAATATATATATATATATATATATATATATATATAAAGGAGAGAGACAGGACAGGAGGATATTTTTAATACCTGAAAACAACCCAAAAGCTATGAGTATGGGATCAGCCCAAGATTTTACTGAAGATTATGAAAGGAGATTTGATATACATCTTTAAAAGATTTGGAGGAAGAAAAAAAAAATCATTTCATGTTTGTGCCCCATGGAGTTGCAACTGTGAAGTCGGTTGCTTCATCTGAATTTCTGTTTTCTCATCTGTAAGATGAGGGTAATGATACCTCATGCTGGGTGGGTGCAAATGTTCAATGGACTAATATTCCTAAAGCACCTGATGCACAGGCAGTCCATAAAATGTGTGGGACGGAACAGCAGCTTTCAAAAAGCAAGCAGCTCTTCTGGACAGAAACACGCATATCCTGGGGATACTGATGCTCTTGAACAAGGCTCAGATTTTCTCACCTGGGATCTGAAATATGGCTAGGCTTTTTTTTTTTTTTTTTTTCCTGAGAGCAGCGTACTTCACTAATTGAAAAGCTGGACAGAGGAAAGACCATGTGAGGACAGAGAGAGAGAAGGAGGCCATCTGCCAGCCAAGGAGAGGGGCCTCAGGAGAAACCAACCCTGCTGACGCTTTGATCTTGGACATCCAGCCTCTAGAACCATGAGAAAATGAATTTCTGTTGTTTAAGCCACCAGTCTGTGGTGTTTTGTTAGGGCAGCCCGAGCTGACTAACATAGTCAGAGACTTGTTTGTCCCACGGAATGCAGAATGACAGCCATCGGCCAAGCCCTGAAGAGGCATCACACACTTCTGCTCATGCTTTCGTGCTCCTGATATTCACCATGAGAACTGGCCCCGGATACCCACTGGCCCAAGGAGGAGCAGAGAGATGTGGAGCAGACATCAACCCGAGTAGCAGTATTGGCCCTGAGTGCGGAGCCCAGAGTCCACCCCTGAGTCCTGCCTGGTCCAGACACCTGACAGCCAACTGCGGGCCCATCAGAAAGAAGTGCACACTTGCTGTCCTACACCGTCCAGGTCTAACGAAGAAGCTATGACAAAGAAACCCCCGCATGGATCTGCTGTGAGAAGAGCGTATGTAATATACGAAAAGACTGTGCAAAGGTAAGACGTTAATATTATTTTTTAGCAAGGAGATCAAGCCTTACGCAGTCAAACTGGGGAGGTAACCAGGGGCACTCTTTGAACAGTGGCTATGGAATGAGTGTTCACTGAGGAGGAGGATGGCAGTGAGGAATCTGGATTATCAATGATTTTTCAGAAAAATGGTTGTCTTACTTTTGAGTTACATACATACATAAATGATGGGCTGACAGTCATCAAAGTTCAATCATCATGTGTCTGCGCTCTAGGTGTGGCCTAGCCCCTAGAAGAAGCTGGTGTCCCCACTGCTTTCTTGACACCCCCTGACAATTTTATTTCGATCTGCAAAGGAAATCCTTCACCTGGTTCATATCTCAGTTTTGTCAGCTTTCATATTATTGGGGCCCAGACTGATTACAAATAGGGCTTTCGATGTTCTTATCATGCCTTCCCACTTCCCTCAACCTGCCTCCCAGTTTTGGCACTAAACAATATGATATCTCATTTAATTAAATCCTCACCACTCTCCTATGAGATGGCTATCATCCTCCCTCATCTGTAAGATCTGATCTGAGGATCAGAGAAGTCACTTGCTAATCAGCAGCTGAGCTGGATTTGGGAACCAGGTTTGTCTGACTCCAAAACATGCATGTCTCCTGGAGATGGAGTCTGGGGCACACTGCCCAGAGCTGCTCTAACAAAGGCAGAGATCCCTTGCTCTGGAGACACACAGAAAGATGCTGCAGAG
Source organism: Mirounga angustirostris (assembly GCF_029215605.1). Taxonomy (NCBI): domain Eukaryota; kingdom Metazoa; phylum Chordata; class Mammalia; order Carnivora; family Phocidae; genus Mirounga; species Mirounga angustirostris. The sequence goes on along the minus strand of NW_026991711.1, from coordinate 94,661,485 downwards.
AGGGGAAGCTGGAGCTGGTTTTGAAAGACCAAGAGATGCTCACCAGATCCTGAGGAAGGAGGAGGAAACCCAGAGGGTGCTCAAGGAGAAGACAGCCTTAGAAGCAAAGGCCTACCCCAGGGCAAATCTGATGGGGGTGGTGTAGATCAGAGCAGGGGGTGTCCTGTGCTCTCTGAACATGTTCTTTGAAAGTGTCCTTTTTTGGGGCACCTGGGTGCCCCAAAAAGTTAAGCCACTGCCTTCGGCTCAGGTCGTGGTCCTGGGATCCTGGGATCGAGCCCCACGTGGGGCTCCCTGCTCAGTGGGAAGTCTGCTTCTCCCTCCTCCACTCCCCCTGCTTGTGTTCCCTCTCTTGCTGTGTCTCTCTGTGTCAAATAAATAAAATCTTTAAAAATAAAAAAAAAGAAAGTGCCCTTTTTCTACAAGTTTTTAAAGGGGAACATGTTGGTATCAGTGGTGTGTGGAGGGGCAGGGGTAGGGGCAATGATTTACCCTGCTGAAGGCAAGAAAGGGTGCGTTGTCTATAGAGAATTGTAAAACAAACAATAAAGCCATTTGCTATGGACTGAATTGTGTCCCCCTCCCCAGATTCATATGTTGAAGCCCTAATTCCCAGTGTACTGGTATTGGAGATTTGGAGGTGCCTTTGGGAGGTAGTTAGGTGTTTTTGTTTGTTTGTTTTAAAGATTTTATGTCTTTATTTGAGAGAGAGAGAGAATATGGGGGGGAGCGGGAGAGGGAGCAGACTCCCCGCTGAGCAGGGACCCCCCCCCCAACACGGGGCTCGATCCCAGGACCCCAGGACCATGATGACTTGAGCCGAAGGCAAACACCTAACCAACTGAGCCACCCAGGTGCCCCAGAGGTAATTAGGTTTTGATGGGCCCCCCAGGATGGGATTAGTGCCCTTATAAGAAGAGATACTAGAGAGCTGTCCTCTCTCTGTCCCTCTCTCTCTACTATGTGAGGACACAGTGAGAAGGCACCACCTGCAAGACAGTCGATGGCTCTCACCAGGAACTAGATCTGCCAGCACCTTGATCTTGGACTTCCAGCCTCCAGCACCATTAGAAATAAATGTCTGTTGCTTAAGCCACCTGGTCTATGGTATTTTGTTGCTGCAGCCTGAGCCGAACTAAGACACGAGTAAAAGTCAATCAGCTTTTTATTACCGTCGTACGCTGGCAGTTCTGAAGAATGTCAGTGATAAAATAGTCCTTTGCAGCTGAGACTGCTCTGACCCCTCCCCTCCTTGGTACATCACTGGTTGGCATGACTCTTGTTAGGACGGTGATGAACTTGAATCAGCAAGAAAGCAAGAGTTAGCTTGTTGGATATGTGACTAAAATGTCAGTGGGTAAATCTCATAGGGATACGTACAGTAAGTTAACATTGATATAAAGCCTGAAAGCACACAAAACAGTTCTATATATTATTTAGATAAATATACACACATATGTAACGAAAGCATAAAGATTTTCCTAGAAATACCCGACACCAAGTTTAAGATAGAAGTTTTCTAAGGTGGGGAAAGCTGGAAAGAAAAAAAAAAGAGGTTCCCAGACATAAAGATAGCATTTCATTTCATGAGCCAGGTGGTTCATTCTATTATCCCCCATATATTTTTGTAGGGTTTCAATATTTTATTACAGAATGCAGTCAATCAATCAAGAAGCCCGCTGCCCTTCCGTGGTGGGGTGGGCCTGCCACCGGACTGTTTTTTTTTCTGTGAACTGGCTTCTCTCCCTGCCTGGGGGAGTGACTGAGCCTGGAGCTTTGGTGAAGAGCAGGGGAGCTCGGGATGTTTGAGCCCAGGGCGTGGTAGGGGACAAGGCAAGAGGTGTGGCCGAGCAGGTGAGCCGCCTGGACGATGTTGATTGTGAAGGATGTTGGGTGCCATGCTGGAGAAGTTGAGCTTTGCGTGGAGAGGGGAGTAATTGGGATAGATCAGTAGCTTAGCCACAGGGAGACGGGTGATGTTGGAAGCACACAAGAGACAGCGAAGGGGGGGGTCTGAGGTGGTGGAAGGAATGTGGAAAGAAGGGGTTGGCAGGAGAAATGGGGGCAAATCCAGCCCCATGGCTGGTCTGCCGTAGGACGGTAGCGGGTTCCAGCTGGAGGTGGAGTTTCCTGGGTAAAAATGGAAGCAGCCAGCGATTGCTATTTATAAAAATAACTACAAAGGCTTGACAACCCAGAGAGAATGCTGAAAAAGTAAATTGAGGGCTGTTGAGAAAATGCTCAGTGCTTCTCATCTTCAGAGCATTTCTGAGACATGAGGTCATGAATCCTCCTTCCAGAGCCCTGAGAGAAATAGAGGGAAGAAGGAAGGTGGGGACAAAGTGTGGGTGACTTCCCCAAAGTAGCAAAACTGGCAGTTGAAGGTTTTATCATGGGATGCCTCTTGAATGTTCACTTCTTCAGTCTGCTTCTCCATCCTGTTCATCAGACCCAGGCTGCTCAGGGACTCGAACGTGCAGCGGCAAAGGGGTTGGGAAGGGGCAGGCAGAGTTGCACAAATCATGCCAGCAGCCGGGTGGGTTACTGCAAGCTAAGATCCAGGTCCAGGGGTGCCTGGGTGGCTCAGTTGGTTAAGTGTCTGCCTTCGGCTTAGGTCATGGTCCCGGGGTCCTGGGATCGAGCCCTGCATCGGGCTCCTTCTGCCTGCTTCTCCCTCTGCCTCCTGCTCTCCCCGGCTTGTGCCCATGCTTACTCTCTCTCTGGCAAATAAATAAATAAAATCTTACCAAAAAAAAAACAAAAAACCATATTCAAGATCCAGGTCCAGGTGATAAAGGCAAGTCTTGGCTGCTGGTCAAGGGCCATGCTGGGTAAGGGTGCAGGTAGGGCCCCAGCTGAGGGCCCGGGGATTTAACCGTGATGTTGGCACAGGAGCAAGCTTGGGGCAGGAGGAGGGTTTGAGCCCAGACAAGGCAATAGGGAGAGAATGAGGGCAGAGAGAAGATAGGAAGTGTGTGCCTCCGACACTTGAATGAGAGCTACCTGCAACTGAACTCCCGGAACCAGGCCCTTTGGCTCCATTGTTGTAAATTCTACAAGCCTACAGCGTGGAAGCTATTATCACCCTTCCATAGAAGAAGAAACCAAGAGTGAGGGTCTCACACAGTGGCAGTGACAGGATTTGAACCCAGATCCCTTTGCACTAATCCCCTTGCTCCTGGCAGACTCCCACTCATTCTTCAAGTTTCTCCCCAAGCGCCTCTTCTCTGGCAGCCGGCCTGGACTGCCCCAGAGTGGAAAGCAGTTTGCTCCTCTGTGTTCGCCTGCAGCCCAGAGCTGACTCCTTTGAGAGCGCGCATGGAGCGGAGTTCTCGGAGGCTCGTCGCTTGTTGTCTCTGCCTGGACTGCGCACACCCCCGGGGCCACCTCCTTGCTGGCTCCCACCCCTGGTGGCACCAGCTTCCCCTGCTCCCCTGGGACTTGGGCTCGGCCCAGGTCTCCCAAGGGGTGACCTCTAACTGGCAAAGCCTCTCCCTGTGTCTTAGGTCAGAGTCCCAAGAAGAGAGGCTGGCAGGTCAGAAGCCACTGCCCAGGGCCGGAGGGGCAGGGTGACCCAAGTGGACCAGCAGGCAGTCTCCCTGTGGGCAGGACAAAGACTGAACATCTAGGTCTCAGCGCTGGGGATTCATTTGGGAACAAAACAGATGGTGGTGCGTGCGTTCCTGTGTGGAGACAGACCACACATAAACGCACCTGTAAGGTGATTTCCAACAGTGGTCTGTGCTGTGAATGTAGGGAAAGGGGATGGTGCCCGGGGCTGACTGTGGGGCCCCCTTAGCTGGGGGCAGGGGGGGCAGGGAAGGAGATGAGCACGGCCCAGGGGGGACATCCACACTCAGAATCATGTTTCCAGGGACCGCACCAACCTGCCAAATATCTGTGCCCTGCACTACTCGGAGACTGTGGCGTCAGTCTTTACTCCATGAAAAAACATGCCCAGACCAAAAGCACGGCTTCAATTTCATGGTTCAGCATATTTTCTCCAGCCTCCATGGTGAGAGATTATTTCATTGCCTTCAACAGAAGGCGTATTTGTATGTGTACATATGCTTGAGAGAAATTTACTGAAAAGATGTGGGTACGAGACCAGCTGGCCACGCTTTCCAAGCCAGGATCCTCTTTCTGCAATCTGCCCAAGAGTTCTTGTTTGCAATGCTCGAAACCCAGCTGGGGGAGGATGCAGTTTAAGAAAGGCACAGGGGCCAATTCACACTTACCCTGGAGCCCCTCTGCCCCCAAAAGGAAGGGAGGTCCTGACCTTGAAAGGAAGGATGAGGTAAAGACTTTCCAAGGAAACCTGAGAGTCTTGGGCCGTTCATCTGGTCCAGAGCATAGATTTCACATCCAGAAGTGGAAGAGGGCAATGCAGTGAATCAAGGGTCTCTCTTATAGCTTCCTCCTAAAAGGCCTTTTTTAGGGGAGCCTGGGGGGCTTAGTGCACTAAGCGTCTGCCTTCAGCTCGGGTCATGATCCCAGAGTCCTGGGATCGAGCCCCACATCGAGCCCCACATGGGGCTCCCTGCTCAGAAGGGAGTCTGCTTCTCCCCCTGACCCTCACCCCGCTCATGTTCTTTCTCTCATGCTCTCTCTCTCTCAAACAAATAAATAAAATCTTAAAAAAAAAAAAATAAAAAGCCCTTTTTAGGGTCTTAACTGTGCCAGCTCAATGGGTAGAACTCCTACCACTTTCTCAAAGTAACTTTTTCCCCCAAACCTTAAAATTGTGCTGATCTTCCAATATGTCAGGCACGGCAGTGCTTAAGAAAATGGAGGTGGTGTGGGTCCCCAGCTGGCTCGGTCAGTAGAGTACATGACTATCAATCTCAGGGTTGTGAGTTCAAGCCCCACGTTGGATATGGAGCCTACTTAAAAAAAAAAAAAGGAAAGAAGAGAGGTGGTGAAAAAAATTGTAAAATGTAAAAATCATGAGTTGAGAGGCTACCAGAATGTTTACCTATTCCTTCCCCTCCAAGCCCCCTCACTTTCTCTCTCCCTTCTTATTGCATCTGTTTCTCTTTATGGCTAGCATGAAGGAGCTTTAAAAAAAAAAAAAAAAAAAAAGCACCCTGGGCAAAAACATGCCAAGGGACAAGATAAACTTGGACCCCAGGTTGGAGAAAGAGGGATAAAGGTAGTGATGTGGGCAGAATAGTGACCAGATGTCCACGTCCTAATACCCAGAACTGTGAGTGCATTAGGTTGCACGGCAAAGGGGAATTAAGGTCACTCATCAGCTGACCTTAAAATAGGGGAATATGCAGGAGGGCCCATTGGAATCCCAAGGGTTCTTGAAAGTAGAGAAGGGAAGCCAGGGTGTTGCAATGAGAGAGGGAATCCAACCACCCGTGCTGGTTTTGAAGATGGAGAGAGGCCCTATCAGCCAGAAGAAAAAGAGGCCGAATGGATTCTCCTTTCCTAGTATCAAGAAGACACTTGGGATTTTATTTTATTTTATTTTATTTTTATTTTTATTTTTTAAAGATTTTATTTATTTATTTGACAGAGAGAGACACAGTGAGAGCAGGATCACAAGCAGGGGGAGAGGGCGAGGGAGAAGCAGGCTTCCCGCGGAGCAGGGAGCCCGATGCGGGGCTCGATCCCAGGACCCTGGGATCATGACCTGAGCCCAAGGCAGACACTTAACGACTGAGCCACCCAGGCGCCCCGACACTTGGGATTTTAACCCAATGAGACCCATAGGGGATTTCTAAACCTGCAGAACCGTAAGATAATAAATCCGCGTTGTTTAAGCTGCCAGGTGTACAGTAATTCATTATAGCAGCAGTAGGAAATGAACACATAAGGATGCAAAGCAAGAGATTGGAAACAAGACCCAGAGACGGCATGAAGCAGTGAGCTGCAGAACAAGAAGGCAGTTGGTTCTGGGGACAGGAAGACACAGGACAAGTTGAATTGGGTTCTTTATGGGACACCATGGACCTTGGGGTGAGGAGGCTTAATAAGATGGCTCCCCTGGCTGGCCATTGTCATACTCAGGACTGGCTACATAATGTGTGCAGCCCAGGGCAAAGGGAAAATATGGGGCACTTTGTTCAAATTTATGAAGAGTTTTGAGACAGTGACAGGGCTCCTCTGAGCCTGGAGCCTTGTGTGACTACACAGGTCACTTGCCCATGGAGACACTGCCGCTCAGCATTATTGGGGGTGTGGGGGCGCCATGTCACGTCCCTGAAGGAGTCCTGAGTTACTCAGGAACCTTTACGTGGGCCCCGACTGGTGATACTCTTTTTTGTCTGGAACCTCTCCAAGTGGCCTCAGTGCTGATCTTTGCCCCTGACTTAAGACTTTGTTTTTTATTTATTTATTTTTTTAATTTTTTTTTTAAAGATTTTATTTATTTGCGAGACAGAGAATGAGAGACAGAGAGCATGAGAGGGAGGAGGGGCAGAGGGAGAAGCAGACTCCCCGCTGAGCAGGGAGTCCGATGTGGGACTCTATCCCGGAACTCCAGGATCATGACCTGAGCCGAAGGCAGTCGGCCTAACCGACTGAGCCACCCAGGTGCCCTATTTATTTATTTTTTTAAAAGATTTTATTTATTTTACTTGCAGAGAGAATGGGAGAGAGCACAAGCTGGGGGAGCAGCAGAGGGAGAGGGAGAAGCAAGACTCCACACCGAGCAGGGAGCCTGACCCGGGGCTTGATCCCAGGACCCTGGGATCAAGACCTGAGCCAAAAGCTTAACCCACTAAGCCACCCAGGCGCCCCCTGACCTAAGACTTTAAAAGGAGGGTGTGCCTGATACATATTACTAGAAGCCTCTTTCTGTGCTCCTGCCTGCCTGGCTAAATCTGAGTATTTCCTTCTGCTGTTGCTGGGGACTCTTCAGCACCAACATGGGGGGAGGGTGTCCCAAATGGGTCTGAGAGAGCTTACATTGTAAGCAGGAGTCATACGCAGAATTTTTATCTTAAATCAGAGCAAAAGGAATAAACTGTACAGTTCCTAAAATGCCCATGTTTCTGGAGTTTAGAATCCCAGTTTATGTTCCTTTTGGCAAAACATGTATTTTTGCAGAAGCAACATCCCTTACAAAGTAGAGTTTCTGGAACCAGTTAGGTGGATGTAGATTTTGAGTTGTTACCGCCCACCCCCCATTCATGTGGGTGAAAGATTTAGCCACGTGTGCCACCTCCGGAGACATCCCCTCCCCCACAGCTGGCCCGGAGATGAGCAATTTAACCAGGGACCAGGCCTCTGTTTTCAATCTGGTGGCTTCAGCCGAGGGGGCCAGTGCGTGGTTACAGTCAATGGGACGGGTTACCTGGGGCCTTTGGCTTTGATGTTTCTCACGGAGGGTAAGATTTTCTTACCAGTTCCCCAAGGTCTCTGGAGAATTCGTTGCTATTATCGAAGGAATGGGGGTCACATTTCAAAGGAATTGCCGTCCGTCTCCCTACTTCCACGCTGTCCTTGCTACCAGAACAGGTCAGCGTCCAGGATGTCTTGAGTCTCTGGTTGCTGTCTGAGCCCCGGAAAGGGTACAGAAAAACTGATTGTGAAGGGTTGAGGAAGGTGCGATGGACTGAACGTTTGTGTCCCCATCCCCACCCCCGAAATCCCCACATTGAAACCTAATCCCCAGTGTGATGGTATTAAGAGTGGGGGGCCTTTGGCAGTGATTAGGTCATGAGGGGAGAGCCCTCATGAATGGGATTCGTGCCCTTATACAAGGGGCCCCACAGAGCTAGCTTGCCCCTTCCACCACGTGAGGACGGCCCTTTATGAATCAGGAAGCAGGCGCTCATTAGACACAGTCTGCCAGCACCTTGATCTTGGACTTCCAGCCTCCAGAACTGTGAGGAATACATTTTGGCTGTTCAAATCATCGCATCTGAGGTCTTTTTGTTACAGCAGCCCGAATGGACTAAGACAGAAGGGAAGTGAAGAATAGATCCAGATAGGGAGAGAAATAGTAGGGAAAATTGCCATCGAATAGGGAGCCCCGTGGAGGGGCGGAAAGGAACCAGGCGCGGAATGTTGCTGTAAAGAGTTTATTATTTAGCCCGAGAGTCAGCACATGTATCAGACGGAAGGCCATTGCTGTTTGTTTTCTGCCCAAGCCCATTCTCCCCCACCTGCTTCACTGCTGGCAAAGCTCTGGTATTTTCTGTAAAAGCAGCTTTGTTTTTTTTTTTTAAGATTTATCCATTCATTTTTAGAGAGAGAGAGTGAGCATGGGGGAGGGGCAGAGGAAGAGAATCTTTCACGCAGACTCCCCACGAAGCCAGGAGTGCGGCGTGGGGCTCGATTCCACAACCCATGAGATCATGACCCGAGCTGAAACCAAGAGTCAGACGTTCAATCAACTGAGCCACTCCAGCGCCCGCGTAAAAGCAGTTTTAAAACTGACATTTAATATCGTTATCTCCCAAACTTCAATGTGTGAGTGCATCACCCAGCAGTCTTATTAAAATGCAGTTTTAATTCAGTAGGTGGAACATGAGATTTTGTAGTTCTCACGAGCTCCCAGGTGATGTGGATGCTGCTTGGCGGGGGACCACACTTAAGGAGCATGACTGCAATCTACGTGCAGAAAAATGCACAAACCACAGCATACAGCTTGATGGCGAGCACCCCCGTGTAACCAAAACCCAGATTAAGAAATGGAACGTAACTTATGTCCCAGAAGCTGCCTTGTGCCTCCTTCCGATCACTCCTCCCCTCCCCACCCCATGATAATAACAGAAGTGACACCCCTCCTGACTTCTAACACCATAGGGTAGTGAGGCTTGTGTTTGAACTTTACGTAGCATATGTATGCACTGAATGTGTCTCCCTCAAATTAATATGTTGAAACTCTAACCCCCAGTGTGGCTGTATTTGGAGATGGAGTCTCCAGGGAAGTAATTAAGGTTAAATGACGTCATTAGGGTGGGGCTCTGGTCCCATAGGATTAGTGTCCTTGTAAGAAGAGATACGAGAGATTTCCCTCTTCCCATCCAGCAGCACAATTAGGAAAGACCATGTGACACCATAGAGAGAAGGTGGCTATCTAAAACCTAGAAAGAGAGTCTCCTCGAGAAACCAAATCAGCCAGAACCTTGATATTGGACCTCCAGTTTCCAGACCTGTGAGAGAATTAACTTCTGTTGTTTAAGCCAGCCAGTCTGTGGGATTTTGTTATGGCGGCCCAAACTGATAACTAACACAGCATATATTCTTGGAGGTCAAGCCCCGAGCTTGATTAGGCATCCAGCCCCCACAAGGATATGTGCTCTCCACAGGCCCAGACGGCAATTTCTCTAAGCCAAGCATGGGCTTTCCACAGCCCTGTTGGTGATCGGTTTGGAAGTGGGCATGTGGTACCAATAAGGAAAGACTGCTGGGGGCTTCTGGGAAAATCTTTTTTCTGAAAAAGATGCACAGACAAAAATTCCTTTGTTTCTGTTTGATGTTGTTGTTCTTGGAATTGGAGCAGTTGCTTTATAACAATGAAGGGAAATATCTGAGGTCTAAATCAACTTCCAAGGATGAAATATTGAAAACAGGGCTGGGATAAGGATGAGGTGAGTGGAACATTGACCTGAGGTGCAAAATTTAAGGAGGTGTCAGAAATCTCAGCAATCAAGATAAAAAATGTTTAATGCAATATTTTGAAAATAAAAGTTAATGCGAAAAATCCACAATGAGGGGTGCCTCAGTTGGTTTAGTGTCTGCCTTCGGCTCAGGTGATGATCTCTGGGTCCTGGGATCGAGTCTCACATTGGGTTCCCTGCTCAGCTGGGAGTCTGCTTCTCCCTCTCCCTCTGCCTCTCCCCCTACTTGTGCTCTCTCGAATAAATAAATAAAATCTTAAAAAAAAGAATCTACAATGAGGGGTGCCTGGGTGGCTCAGTCAGTTTAAGCATCTGCCTTCAGCTCAGGTCATGATCTCTGGGTCCTAGGATCGAGCCCTGCTTTGGGCTCCACGCTCAGCAGGGAATCTGCTTCTCCCTCTGCCCTCTCCCCCACTTGTGCTCTGTCTCTCTCTCTCAAATAAATAAATAAAATCTTTAAAAAAAAATCAACAATGAACAAAATATCACAATGTGAAATAGACAGGAAAGTATCAATACCATGCTAAGCAACAGGGAAGCCTGAGGCAAAAGGAAAAATAAGTAATGCTGATCCTGCTTTTATTTAAAAGTTTGATATTTTGTCTATCATAAATGTGTGTATTAATTTTCATTTTAAAAAATATTGCATTAAATACTATTTATTTTTATTACTGAATTTTTCCCATCCCCTTAAATTTTATACCCAAGGCAAGTACCTCACTCATCTCACCTAATACCAGCCCAGAGTTAAAATGAAAACTCTAGGGGCTAGGGGTGCCTGGCTGGCTCAGTTGGAGAGCACAAGATTCTTGATCTCAGGGTTGTGAGTTTGAGCCCCATGTTGGGTGTAGAGATTACTCAAATAAATAAATAAACTTAAAAAAAAACCTCTGAAAGTGTTTTACCTGCAGACTTTTCATTATGTGGAATAATAAAAGTTGTATTGTAGACGTTGTTTTTAGATGGGTTCTCTGTTTGCTACAGCTCAGAGTGTAATAACAAATACAAGATCAATTAGCTGCAAGTGACAAAAACCACTGATAAAGTGCCTAAAACAGTGAGAAAGGCACTATCTCATATTTCATAGAATCCAAATTACGGTGGACTCCAGATGTAGTATAACCAGAACTCCAGCTTTGTGTCTCTCCTGGTCTCCTATGAATGCTTTCATCCAAGAGATTTGTCTGAAGGTAAGTGTCATATAATAAAGAATGTGTCTGGTCTTTGCCCTAGGCTCCTGGCACAGGCCTTCTAAAACTCTTGTGATTTCTTGGGTGATAGGATTGTCTTTGTCTTTCATAAGCCCCTGGGATCCCACCTGAGTTTACGCTAACAAGGTGGCCCGAGATGGGGGCCGGTCACCAGAAAGACCACCCACGTGATAAGAGAGTTAGGGTTTTGAGCCAGCCCCACCTCCAAGGAGGGGAGGGGAGTTGGAGACTGAGTTCAGTCATGTGGCCAACGTTTAATAAATCTTACCTATGGAATGAAACCCCAGTAAAAACTCCAGATGCTGAAGTTCAAGTTCAGCGGAACTGCCTCATTGGTGAACACACTGACGTGCAAGGAGAGTGACGCACTCTGATTCCACGAGGGGAGGGGGGACAGGTCCTCCAAAGTTGGGACCCTCCCAGACCTTACCCCATTTTCCTGATTTTTATCCGTTATATAATAAAACTGTAATCATCAGGATAGTGCTTTCCTGAGTTCTATGAGTCATTCTAGCAAATTATTAAAACTGAGGGGTGTCATGGGAACCCCCGGATCTATAGCCAGTTGGTCAGAAATGCAGGTGGCTGGGACCCCGCTTGCCAGCTGGCATCTGAAGTGGGGAAAGTCTTGTGGGGGAACCGTGCTTTTTAACTTGTGGGGTCCACACTGACTCCAGGTGGGATTTGTATTTCTATCTGGGGGATTGTACCACAGTACACAAGCTGATGTCAGTACAGTTGATATCAGGATAGTCAGCCTCCCCCCAGAGTCACAAAAAGGCTGCTGATAGCAATAGACCTCCTAGTTTATTTCTAGCAAGGAGGGGAAAGATTATCCCCCAAACATGGAATAGATCATCTTTCCTTCAATCTTATTGTGCCCACTTCTATCACACTAGACCTGAGAGAGTCACCAGGAGAATGTCATAGATTGATTGGTTTAAGTCCAACTTCTTTTTTTTTAAGATTTTATTTATTTATTTTGAGAGAGAGAGAGCGAGAGTGGGGACAAAGGGCAGAGGCAGAGGGAGAGAGAGAATCTCAAGCAGACTCCACGCTGAGTGTGGAGTCCAAGGCGGGTCTCGATCTTATGACCTTGAGATCATGACCTGAGCCCAAATCAAGAGTCAGACACTTAACCAACTGAGCCACCCAGGCGCCCCTAACCCCAACTTCTTAAGGCAATCACTGGCAAGCATAGGGGTTTGTTGTGATTGCTTTAGATTAATCAATCTTCCCACCCTGCTAGCAAGAATTGAAAATGGGTTGGGTACCTGACTGGCTTAGTCAGTGGAGCATGTGACTCTTGATCTCGGGATTGTAGGTTCAAGTCCCACATTGGGTGTAGAGATTATGTAAAAATACAATCTTTAAGAAAAAAGTAGAATCGAAATGGGGTCATCCTCCCTAAGCCCACATAAACTATTTTTTCAGGACTGGTAAATAATTAAACAAAGTTGAGGTTCTGTTAGGTAAGAGAAGGGGCAATGAATAATTGATGTCGGGGAGCAAGACAACAGTAGAGCACCGTATAAAAAAAGAGAATGGCCTTTGATTTGAATCTCAACTTCAATCTTTACCAGTTGTGGGCTGACTTCGAGAGTCTGTTTTCTTATCTGTAAAAAGGAAATAGAATGTCTACCTGAATGAGTGTTTGCAAATGAGCATTACACTGAACAGAAAAAGCATAGCGTGGAACATAGAGTAGTGCATAATTAATTGTGTGGCATCTGACATTTAATACGTACATAATTACATGCGCGGTAACTGACATGTAGTAGGTGCATAATTAACTGACACGCGGTGGTGCACATCCAGCCTCCTTTAGCCACTGGATTCCCAGGGCCTGAGTGCAACCTTTCATCTTTGATTAGACGAGTGCCGGGCACATGGCAGGCATTTAAGAGATGTTTGCTAAATGAAAGGATAAAAGAACATTCCTCTGAGTAACTGGAACCTTTTTCTCTTCCCTAAAGTGAAGAATTATGCAATGAACTGTGGAGCCCATTCTTGCTTTGACACTAAGAAATTTTAGCTAGCTAAATTTGAACTGCAGCTGTAACAACTAGATGGCCTTCATGGTCCACACCATCTGAACTCTTCTTTGACCTGATCTTGATTTTCTTTTCTTTCTTTTTTTTTTTAAGATTTTTTATTTTATTTATTTGAGAGAGAGAATGAGAGAGAGAGAGAGCACATGAGAGGGGGGAGGGTCAGAGGGAGAAGCAGACCCCCTGCCGAGCAAGGAGCCCGATATGGGACTCGATCCCGGGAATCCAGGATCATGACCTGAGCCGAAGGCAGTCGCTTAACCAACTGAGCCACCCAGGCGCCCCTGATCTTGATTTTCTATTTCTATTTTCCTTGGGCCTGAATGTTAACCTCTGTTTTTATCTCTTTTCCCAGAAGCATTTTGTTGTAAGTGTCCTTGGCCTAAGTCATTTTCATTGAAAGAGATAGGGCAAAACCAAACAAGCAGACAAACCAAATCCTAGCTTTAAAAAACAGCCTCTGAAGACATCGAGGACTTTCTGCCATTATTAAGTGAATCCTTTGGTTTGAGTAGCACCCAGACTTTATATCAGGCTTTGTTCCAAGGGGGTGGGAGCGCCAAAGGGAATGCTTCCAAGGAAAAAGGCTTCATTTAGAGGCGAGCCCACATTACACAGTTGGCAATGCGAAGCTGAACGTTCTCTCAGCTTCCAGGGGGAAATGAAAGGCATTCCCCCTATAGCTTCCCTTTCAAGCTCTCACAGCTGGTGGGGCAGGAAAGCCAAGTTCTGCCCTTTTCAATGCAGGTTGTCACTCGGATGCCAGGATCTTCTGATCTATTAGCCAAACACCCAACGTGAGAAAAAGACCCATCATGCATCTTTTTGCTTATCCATCATTAAATGCTCCATTTAACACAAAAGAACCTGACTTTCTCTTTTTCTCTAATGCTGTCGCTTGAGGAGAACACCACCACTAAGAGCTTTAAAAAAAAATTACAAAAGGAAATAAAAGAAAGAAACAAGATTTGGGAGCAGACCCCCTCATTTGTAATTCTGCACCTGAGGGGCTGCATCTAGTGGAATCTGCAACCAGAAAGGGAACTTGGGAATACTCTAATGGAAACCCCCCTGTTTCACAGATTGAGAAGCAGTTGCCTGGAGAGGTAAAGGGACTCGCCCAAGATCACGCAACTAGTTAAGGGCAAAGGGCAGGACCTGACACACATCTCCTGACTCTTAATTCAGTCTTTGCTCAATACATGATAGACCTTTTCATCAGACCATTTCCTCAAACTCTTTTTAGAGATTTAATAATTCAGACAGAAAATGCCCTTGTAGGAAGGACAAACAGCAGAAGAGCCCCACTGCTTCTATGTTATTTTAACCAACAACCCCAATAGTAAAACCTAAGAGCCCAGCTTAGTTTTCTTGTCATCCCAAATCAAATAGTTTACAGGCAGACATTCCCAACTCACAAATAAGCAGCAGTTCTAACGGTGTGTTTGGGATTTGCTATTTAGAACGCAGGATGTGTCTTCGTCCCAGGAAGTCACGTGATCAAGTGTGGGTAGAACCCCAGGCCAGGTCACAAAGGCCGACTTAATCAGTAAGCAACCACACCACCGTCAAAGCAGCCTTTCGTCGTAGCATTTCCCAGCAAGAGCACGTTCCGAGTTCCAGGAGGGAGGCCCCAGCAGGAAGATGTGCCTCCCAGCTGAGCTAGGGGGGTCCCAACAGAACCCTGAGCTGGCCATGGGCCTTGCATGAAAATGGGATAGTTTCAAGTGAGGAGCTGAGCTGGTTCCTTAACCTCTCTGAGCCTCTGACAAGTCAGGATGATTATCCTACCTCACGGGTAAGTTATCAGGACAAAAGAAGACAGTGCATTAAGAGGACCTATTAAAGTGCCTTGCATACATCACAAGCTATCACTTATTACTGTCGCTGCTTGGGTGGGGGCGGGGGGCGGGGGGGCGGAGGGGCGGGGGGGATGAGGGTGGGGAAAGGGGGGAGTAGAAGGATGGGCTCTGGCTGTTTAGAGAGCTGGGATGCCCTGTTTGGGAAGGCTGACTCTGGGTGGAGGAAGGCTCCTACCCTGGGCCTGATGGACAGGAGACAGTGAGGGGACCCGGATTCTTGGCCCCCACCCCTGCCCCTCAGGCAGAAGTTGGGAGGACAGGAGGGAGGCCCTGGGCAGGGCCCACAGCACTCCACCCTATAACCCTGTTATTGAAAGGGCCGGACTCAGCAGCATGCAATCACGAAGCAGACTGCCCTCTGCAATCATCTTTACCCATCCCCAGGGAACCATCTCCCCAACCTCCCATCATGCTTTTGGGCCCTTTCAAGTCTCGTTGCAGTGACTAAAATATCCAAGCCAGTGTAACAATCAAACTCTAAACTGTGTTAGATTTTAAGCTCCTGCTCCCTCCTCCCACACGCTGAGGCCTACTTCAGGCTTAGAAGCCGCCGAGGGGAGGGCTGGGGGTTTGTATGGTTGGCTTTTCTCTCCCAGCTCGGTTCTCCCCCACCCCATGCTCACTAGCTGGATTTTGAATGTCTGAGGTCAGACTCACAGGGAGAAAGGATGGAGGAAGGAGAGCAGAGCCCTGTGACCTGGCACGGGGTCCCCTGGGTGTCTGACTCAAGACAGTTACCTCTGTCCAGGCCCCTGGCTCTAGAGTGGAACTGTCCCAGTTTGCCCAGAACTGCGGGATTTTCCAGGATGCAGGACTTTCGATGCTAAAACTGGGGCAGCCCCAGGCAAACCAGGAGGATCTGGTCACCTTCCCCAGGCACATCAGACTCCCCATCTCCCTCCAAAGCAATCATTTTCTGGAGACTCTGGAGCGACCTGGAGTGGGGGCAGGCGAGAATGGGTAGGCCAGCTGTATGCTTTCTTAGCAGGTCCTGCTTAGAGGGTCCACCGGCTCTAAGATGTAGCTTCCTGGCACCTCCTAAGTGGTTCTCTTTGAGACCTCTACCTAAGCTGAAACCCATCTTCAAATATGAACAGGAGGAATTTCCGGTGCCCTGGTGAACCCTGAACTCAGTGGTCCCCCTGGGTGTTAAGAACATCTCAACAGGGATCCTCAAGAGAGAAACGGGGCAGTGTGGTGTAGGTGGTGGCCTGGGATCCAATCTTAGCTCATCCTTTCATTACCTGGGGCTGTGTTACCTTGAGCAGGTTATTGATTATCTCTGTGCCTCAGTTTCCTCACATGCAAAATGGGTTGATAATGGTACCTACTTCATAGAATTATCCAGAGGATTGTAAAAGTTAACTCATTTAACAGTGTCTGGGAGTCGGTAAGGGCACAAGAAATGCTAACTGCTACCAACATGAGTACAGCAAGCTGGGATGGTGTAACAAAAACTTTAATAAGTTTCAAATCTGTTGCAGGCGTATTCTCTCAAGTTATTTTCTCAATTTTAAAGCAAATTAATGAGTCAGTGTTGCAAAGATGCCAGGGAAAAGTCAGACACTCATACACTGCTGGTGGGAATGTAAATTTATAGCCTCTCTGGAAGGTCATTTAGCAATAAGTTTCAAAAGCCCTAAAAATGCCTTTGACCCAGCAATTCCACTTCTAGGAATTTATCCTGAGGAAATAATTAGAGAACCGGCTAAAGAGTAATGTGCAAGATTATTCATTGCAATACCCTGAAAACAGAAAAAGATAGGAAATAATCTAAAGATCTTAAAATAGGAAATTGGTTAAATTGTGGTTCATATGTATAGTGGAATAACAAGCAACTAATTAAGAATGAAATCTTAAATCTGTATTTATTGACATGAGAGGTTGTTCATGTTATGAACATACTTAGAAAGTGTACATTTTTTTAAGATTTTATTTATTTGAAAAGAGAGAGAGAGAAAGCGTGCAAAAGCACAAGCCGGGGGAGGGGCAGAGGGAAAGGGAGAAGCAGACTCCCTGCTGAGCAGGGAGCCTGATGTGGGACTCCATCCAAGGATCCTGGGATCATGACCCGAGCTGAAGGCAGACGCTTAACTGACTGAGCTACCCAGGCGCCCCTAGAAAGTGTACATTTTAAAATCATGTATATTCCAGGATTTTTCTGAGCATAGGGATTATTACAATCTAGTTGAAGTGAAAAATATATATATATATATGTATTATTTTGTATCGTGCTTTTTTCTTTTTTGCTTAACATTATGTAAGAACTATTTTGCACCATCCAACAAATCTTCTATAAACTACAGTAGTAATAATACCATCAACTTGATGTTTCATGACTTAGATAACCAATCATTTATTGTTGGAGCAGGTTATTCCAAGTGGTTTTTTGCTAGGAATATAGTGTTACCATCTTTTTTTTTTTTTTTTTTTTGCATTTTGGGAGTATTTCTTAAGATTAATGCCCCAAAGTCAAATTACTAGATCAAAGTATAGAAAAGTACATGTGTATTTGAGGGGGATATAAATGTTTTTAAGGCTTTCAGTGCATACTACTTTCCAACAAGGTTATAGCCGTACACACCAAGACTCAGTCTGGAGTCAATGCTTGTCCACCTTTCTCTGCAAAGAAAGGAGATCGTACTGCTCATGTGATATCTTTCCTAGGTCTACTGTCCTGGATGAACAGATCCTGCTATTGTAGTGAAATCTGCTGGTTCTAAGTGAGACTGCACAAATACCTACAGATACAGGACCAAAAAAAAAAAAGAGGGGTGCCTGGCTGGCTCAGTCAGTGGAGCATACGACTCTTGCTCTCGGGTTGTGAGTTCCCAGGTTGGGTGTAGAAATTACTTAAAAATGAAATCTTTTAAAAAAAAGAGAGAGAGAGAGGAGAAAAGTATTCCACAGTTACCAACCCCCTATCCATACTCACCAATAGATCGGTTTATAGGGCTGACAGGTAATCTGATCATGCAATAAGTAACTCAGTACAGCATTTTGGCAATTTTTAAGTGCACTTGAATGATTGTTCGTAAGCATGTCTTATTTCTGATTAATTTTGTTTATTTTATTTAGAATTATAGATTATACAAAATTCAAACGTATTAAGAAAGAAGTATCTTAGTGGAAGCCTCAGACAAAAACTGACAGATAAAAGACAAGGAGAAGCTTCAAAATGTCAAATACTCTCTTGTTCTATCCTAATAGCAGTCTAAAAAGTCTGATGGACGAAGGCATGAAGTTAAGACACAGAATCACATAAAAGAATCGCAACCAAGATAAAACAAATAATTAAAATGATGAGAGAAGAGAGGAGGATGATAAGAATTAGAACATGCCAGGAGCGCCTGGGTGGCTAAGTCAGTTAAGCCTCGGACTCTTGGTTTTGGCTCAGGTCATGATCTCAGTCAGGATCATGAGATGGGGCCCCATGTCAGGCTCCATGCTCAGCAAAGGGTCTGCTGGAGATTCTCTCTGTCTCCCTCTCCCTCTGCTCATCCCCCACTCTTGTGCGGGAGCTCTCAAATAAATAAATAAAATCTTAAAAAAAAAAAAGAATTAGAACATGCCAAAAGCAGTACTTCATTAAGAGCAAGAGATACATTTTGAGCATAAATTCTTTGAATCGCCCAATTTAATGAACAAGAGTGAATCATAGGGACATATTTTAAAAATTGGCATTCTCAGCGATTTGACCACAAAATACTGTCATCAACAAGGAGAGCATAGACTCATAATAGACCACCACTACAAGGACACTGATTAAAAAAATGTAGAAAAAAAATCTAGCCAAATAATGTAGAAGAATGTATTATAGCGATATGTCCAATAGTTAACCACTACAATTATTAAGCTATTTTTTTTTCTGGATTTTGTGATGTTCGTGGTATTTGGCAGCTTTTTTTTTTTTTTTTTTTTAGATTTTTATTTATTTATTTAACAGAGATAGAGACCACAAGTAGGCAGAGCGGCAGACAGAGGGTGAGGGAGAAGCAGGCCTCCCGCTGAGCAGGAAGCCCGATATGAGGCTCGATCCCAGGACCCTGGGATCACGACCTGAGCCGAAGGCAGCCGCTTAACCGACTGAGCCACCCAGGTGCCCCTATTTGTCAGCTTTTAAAAATTTGTTGTGATTTCACCTAAATTGAATATTCACATTTATGCCTGATTTTATCTTCATAATTTGATCTTCTTCTACTTAGAAAGGGTCCCAGGTCTCAGGTTCTTAAAAACCTAGATGTGCCCCTTCTGTGAACATAGTGCCCACACACATACTTAGTTGAGAAAATTCAAGTCCCATTTCGGTTACCTTCTTCATCCTACCTGGCAGGTGTTTTGTAACCAGACCTACCACAGCCAAAGTCCCCTTGGGAAGGACTGGACAATGCCAGAAATACCTCTCTGGAGGTTCTATGGGTGAAAAAAAGGGTCAATTCACTCAGCTTTTGACTTTCAACACTCAAACACTTACTGAGCATCTACTACACACACCAGGCACTGTGTTGAATAATGATGAATAACAGGACTCCAGTGAGAGAGATGGATATGCAAACAAGAAGTCAGTTTGCGAACCAGCGACACTCAGCAGGGTGCAATCATAAAGCAACTCTATTTCCCCCACGTTTTTCAATCTGGCTCCAGGGTTCCTTCCTTCCTTCCATCCCAGCATGACATGTTAGGCAGGCATCATGCATAGGTCCATTTAAGTCACAAGAACAATTAACTGTTCAGTAGTCTGGTTCAGGTAATAATCAAAATGCTCAATTTCACCCAAAGGTCAAGTGTCTCTCTCTTCCAGCTGGGGAGCCGGCAGAGGTGGAAAGAAAGCTGTGGGTATGGCCACCTCCCCCAGGCACCTTCCCTTCTCCCATCTCCCACTCACTAGCCAGGGTTATTGGTGAGGGGTGGGGGAGGGAGAGAAGGGGAAAGGAACAAAGATAAAGGAGCAGAAAGGATCTTACTTGATTGCGTCAGTAGTGACCTGACATCAGGGGCTTTGATAACTAACATCTATCTAGGGCATTCCTGTGGATTTCTTGGAGAAGCCATGAGAACTTCTGCTGCAAAGCTTCCAACTTAGGGTTGCCAGATAAAACACAGAGTGCCCAGCTAATTAGAAGCTCAGATAAACAGTACATAAGTTTTTAGTATATATCAAACATTGCACACGTTATGCTAAAAACTCATCCTTTGCTTATCTGAAATTCGAGTTTACATGGCCATCTTGTATTTTTGTTTGTTAAATCTTGGCAACCCTATCCCAACTACAGCATTCATTATGGGGTTGGGGTGTGTGTATGTTGGCGGCAGAGATTGCAGTAACCCTTCAGCCTCCAGTTTTCCAGTGGTCCAGCTCTCTGCTGGGTCCCTCTGTCCCCACCCCCACCCAGGCAGCTCTCTTGGGTGAGGTCCCTTTCTGCTTCATTAATTTAAAAAACAATTTTTTAGGGACACCTGGGTGGCTTCGGCTGCCTTCGGCTCAGGTCATGATCCCAGGGTCCTGGGATCGAGCCCCCCGGGGCCAGGCTCCCTGCTCAGTGGAGAATCTGCTTCTCCCTCTCCCTCTGCCCCTCCCCTGCTACCTGCTTGTGCGCTCTCTCTCTCTCTCTTTCAAATAAATAAATAAAATCTTAAAAAAAAAATTTTTTTTAAAGTAATCTCTGCACCCAACGTGGGGTTCAAACTCACAACCCTGAGATCAAGAGTCACGCACTCTACCAACTGAGCCAACCAGGCGCCCTGGGTAAGGTTCCTTTCAAGGAGGTTCCAGGCAGTCTCCCCACTTTGTGAGCCACATGTAGTCCACAGCAACTGTGTACCTTTGCCTCATCGCCCTCCGGAGCAGGGCAACACTGTCCAGTGCCATCCTGCCTTCTGGGACCAGACCTCCCCTTTCCCCAAACCCTTAAAGGTGTAAGGAAAGCTCCCCCTGATGCCCTTCTCACTTACCCTCAGATGAGAAGGAAGCGCCTGTCTCCCCTGCCCCATGGAAGGGCACTCGGGGTGGAGGGTGGGGGGACACAGAGCCCTCAGTCAGCCTTCTCCATAGAAACTCTCTTGCCTCTCGTCATTCATAGGCAGGAAATGGGGAAGGGTTAATAAGGCTGACGGAGGAAGTTACCCATTCTCTGAGCTTGTCCTACGTGGGGTCTCAGCACTTTGTGTGGATGGGGAGTTTCTTGGCACTGACTATTTTGTTCTCTGCCTTTGAGACCTCTGCTGAAATTTCTGGATAATAAGAAAAGTCCCTTTTAACATCCATTTACACTCCCTCCTTATGAAAGAAGTCCAAGTGGGGCACCATGGGAGCTGCGGGAAGAGCCTTTTTAGCTGGGTCTGGGGCAGTCAGGACCACGTAGCAGGCCCTCACCCAGTGCTGCTCAAACTTTAAAGTGCCCATGATCCCCTGGGATTGCATTGAACAGCAGGTTTGGCTTTAGCGTGCCTGGGTGGGGCCTGAGAGTCTGCATTTCCCACAGCTCTCAGATGATGTCCTCACATACACTTTGAACAGTGAGGGGCTAGAGAGACACAGAAGAGGAGTTGCTAGGGCCCTGGGGGGAGGGGGAAGGGTTGGGCATTGCAAGCAAAGGAACAGCAAGTGTGAATGCAGAGGAGTTCGGGTCATGTCAACATTGCCTTTGTGGCTTCGGCCTGTAGGTCAGAGGCTAAAAGAGACCAAACTACACTGGTGGGAGGCAGATGGGGAGTTGGCAGTAGAAGTTCCCAAAGGGTCCTGACTATGACTGCAAAGCGAGAACAGGAAAAGCAGGCTGAGTGGACTGCATTTGTGTCAGATCTTGTAAAAAAACACTTTATGAGCTAGCCTATATAATTGCATTTCACAAAGCCCTGTGAACGTTAATTACTGAGTGAATCTGGTGGCTTGACCACAAAGTGCCCGGGACGGATACGTTCAAGTCTTACTTTGCACAATGCCCAGATGCACGGCCTTACTGCAGGTCACACAGCTCTGTGTCTCTCAACACGCATAAAAGGTGAGTCACATGATAAAGGTCTATTGCCCCAGTGTGACACCAAGCTGACAGTCAGCAACTCACATGGCCCAACCTTAAATGTGGGAGGCAGAATAATGGCCCCTAAAGATGTCAACACCCTAATCCCCAGAGCCTGTGAATATTACCTCACATGGCAAAAGGGACTTTGCAGATGGGATTAAGTCAAGGATTTTGAGATGAGGAGATTATCCTGGGTTATCTGGGTAACCACATGAGTACGGACCCACCATTCCCCCCTGTGGTCAGACAGAGCGATGTGACAGTGGAAGAAAGGTCAGAGAGGTGGCAGAGTGAGAAGTCCTGTTGCTGGTTCAGAGATGTGGGGGGCTATGTCCACGGACCAGAGAGAGATCCCAGCTAACAGCCAGCAAGGAGATGGAGACTTTGGTCCCAGGCCGCACGGAATGGAGTTCTGCCAACCGTGTGAACAAGAAAACGGTTCCTCCCCCAAAGTCTCCAGAGAGGTCTATGACCCTGCAGCCGTGTGGGGGACCCATGTCGGACTTCTGACCTACAGAACTGTGATAATAAATTGCATTGTTTCTAGCTGCTCTTTCTGCAGTGATTTGTTATAGCATCAACAGAAAACGAGTACCCTGCCAAGAAGGACCTCCCCCTTCCTTGTCAGAGGGCTGAAGCTTGATGCTGAAAGCTAGCCTCCCTAGGTTGTCACACCCAACTGCTGGAAGCTCCCCAGAAGCAGCTGCTGTTTTCTGAGAACAATGAGTTCCTTGTCAGCCTGAGAGAATAGGATGACAAAGTCGCTTTGCAAACAGCCCCGAGTCGGATGGTCATGCCCTCCAATGGCAAGCTGGTCCTTGAATACTTGCCTTCTGTCCTCCTTTATTTTCCATGGCTCCCTGGCTGGCTCATTTGGTGTTCTGACTTTATCCAGAAAGCCATCTCAACTCTTGTAGAGAAAAGCTGTATGGACATAGCATGGGGACTCACCACACCCCTGCCTTGGTGGCTTCCAAGAGGGGCCCTGCCCAGATATCTCAGTGGCCCCTTCCTGGCCCCGTGAGGTGGTTAGAGCAGGAAGGGATGTGGAGCCAGTCCACTTCAACCATGTCATTTTACATGGAACGAGGGAAAGAAGGAAGCTGAGGTCAACTGCAGCAGAACCCGTCTTCCAGGGGGCCTGGCTGACAGGATTCCAAAGGTCGGCATGACAGTGGAATTAAGGAGGCAACAACAGTTGAGAGCTAAAGGACACTGGGCCCAGTCAGCCAAGAGGGCATCCCTGAGGGCTAATAAAGCCATGAGCACCCAGTATCCATCAGAGTCTGAGATGGGTGCCTGAGGGCCAAGCAGCCAAGATGGGAGTGTAGGAGCTGGTCCTCCTGTCTGCTTCGGTCACCACCCCTCCTCCACCTGCAAAGGGACAAGATGACTAAGGTCACACACCAGATAAACAGAGCCGCCTGGACCTCACACTGAGCACACGTCATTCTGCCAAAATAACCATCAACTTCCATGATCATAAACATGTGTTCAGAGTTACTAAATGTACACACAGTTTCTGCAGGTACAAATTGTTCTCTAAAGGTTAACAGCTAAACACATCAATTAAGGTCAATCTGTTAATTTCCTGAGTGATTGAGCAAATTCAACTTTCTTTCTCCTCTCTCCATCTAAAACATGCTTTCTAGGCTGTGAGTTAAAATTTCACAGCATTAGATCAAGGCCTACTTTCCCTTTTTGGCTGAAAAATGAAGGCTTGCTTAGGTCCCCTCATCCATGGGATTGTGCACTTTGTGGAAGGCCTGATTTCCCCTATGGCAGAGTGAAAAACAGTGGGCAGGGAGGTCACTGGGGCCCTGAGGTGGAGAGGCCTCCACACGAGATTGAGGGCCCCAAAGGGCCTCAGCCACGCAGACATTCCCACCCCACCCTGTCTCCTGCAACCCTTTTAGGAACCGCCTTCACCCCTAAAGACTCTGGTTGCTGAACGATTAAAGTCATTACTTCAACAAACCATCATTGATCGTCTACTGTCTGCTAGACACAAGAGTCCTAGGAAAGAGGGGCTCTTTACTTTAATCTGCATCCTTAGTGGCTCTTGACACCATCCCTCTGTGCCCCAATTCTACTACAACCTTCCAGCCCAACACAAAAAGTGGCCTCTCTCAGCCTCTGACCTCTGCTTTCTTCCAGGGTCTTATTTTTCATCCTCCTCCTTGGCTCAGTAAATGCACAGAGAATTCCAGGTAGTCCGTCCCCCACCCCCACCCTTGACCCCCCCTCCCCGGCCTTGGCCTGAAGGCCAGGACAGGATCTTGGTCTACTAATAAAGCACTCAGAGCTTCAGCTGAGTTTGTGCAGGGGACAGAAGCAGACGGCGCTCTCCCTGGGGGACTGAGTGCAAACGCCTGTTCTCAGGTCTAGCAGAAACCCTCCACCCAGGCCCTGGCATGGCAGCCCGGACTTGTCATCATGAGGGACCCCCTGACAACAAGCAGGGGATGCCCATCTTTCCTGAAGTCCATTCCATCCCCCGCAAGGCCAGTTTCCGCTGCTCCATGATGATTAATGCGGCAGCTCTCTTTCGACTCTGAAATGCCTTTTCATGCAGTGCATTCATTGAAAGGGCTCTACCATCTGCATGGATCTGTGCGGAAATGTGGGGAAATGGCCGTGTGTTTATTTATGTCACCCATTGTTAGCTAAGAATATCCAGGTGTTCTAATAATGGAGGTATGAACACAGGAAAAAGTTTCGAATGGTAGAGAGGATGCTGAGCTCAGGATCAGGAAAACAAGCCCCATGGCCCGAGCCGAGTGGCTCAACAAGTATCTTTTACTTTGTGAGTCTCAGATTCTTCCAGGGAAAAAAACTGAGCCTACTAGTACTTGCTCTGCTGACCTCAAAAGGGTTGTAATGAGAATCCAATGAGAGGGTGTTTGTGTATCCCACATTCCCTCAGGCCCTGGCAGCCAGAAGGACAGATGAATCCACACTAACAGATATCCTGGCTCATGCCTCCCACCTGCTGACACAGGGCATCCAGCACTCCCCCACATAAGTTTCGCCAGAGATATTTTTGGGAGCCACTGGGGTGTCTCAGGAGAACCCCCACATAAGCTTTTCAATTGCCTGAGAGGCCCTTCATACAAGGACCCATACCCCCAGGGAAGGTGAATTTCAGGGCTCTCAAAGCTGCAAAAACCAGGAGGTGTCCAAATGATCTGTTCCCTCTTAGACACCTCGCACCCTCTTTATTTCAGAATGATACCTGGAGGCTGGGAGTGTAGCTAACACACCAGACATGCCCAGGAATCCAAGCTTCAGGGTAGGCTCAGGAGAACACAGCTACACAGAGGGACAGGGTGCAGCATCAGGCTCCGGGCTGAGGTTTGATACAAGTTCCCATTGAATCCACACGGCTGTCCCAGAGGTGGGCATTGTCCCCTTGCTCATTTGACCCAGGTCACTCAACGGATAATAGTAGGTGGTAGAGCCCTATGGTGAACCTTTGTCATTCTGGCTGCTTAGCATCTGGATATCCTTCTATGCTTTCTTCTAGAAGTTTTGTCATTTTGAAACTTATATTTAGGTCGATGGTCCAACTCAACTTAATTTTTGTATATAACACGAGATGAGAATCAAGGTTCTTTTCTTTTGCCTACAGATGTCCAATTGAGGATAGACTTTTTATTTGGGAGGAACGTCAAATAAGTGGGAGGAGGGTTCTACCAGCCACTGTGGAAACCAAGCTGAAGGGGAAGATGTTCCCTCTTGCCATTCTCCGGTTGCTCAAAACTTTAACTCTTGAGGAAGACAAGCCAAGGCACAGGTCAGTTCAGGATTATTTGAGGTGGCCCTGAAGTGCAGAGACAAGAGCTCCCCCCACCTTGTCAGGCTGGTGTCTCCCCAGGAGCCTCTCCACTGTGCCTCATTTCCTTTGGGTCCTGCCCCAGCCAGGGCCTCCCACCACCCAGTAATTCTATGAATTACCCACTGCTCCTCATATAAATTTCCCTTCTGCTTAAGTTAACCAGAAACAGTTTCTATTTGCAAACCAATCCCTGGCTGCTACAAGTGGAATTCAAACCCAGGTATGTCTTCCAGAAACACCCATGTGCTTTCCAGCATACCATTCACAGTGCACGGTGAAAGCTTATATGCATAGAAGATATAATTATTGTTACAACGCATTAGATTGGACCATATCCTCATGGAACAAGGTGACAGGGTGGTGGCAATTCTGGAAGAAAGCAAGCTGGAGCCATCAAGGTCAAATGCTCTAACTCTCCATACTTACAGAAAGGTTTTGAAAGGAAAAGTGCAAGTCAGGAAAACAACAGTGTAAATAGGAAGCACCGTCTGGGTAATGGGATTCCACCACCTGTTTCTCAAATAACTTAATTCAGTTGCAATTTTTAAAAAATTCCTATATGGTCTGTGTATGGTCAGAATCCTGGAACCCAGAATTTTAAAGCCAGAAAGGACCTTAAAATCATCCAACTTTTTGGGGCACCTGGGTGGCTCAGTTGGCTAAGCTTCTGACTCTTGATCTCAGTTCAGGTCTTGATCTCAGGGTCGTGAGTTCAAGTCCCACATTGGGCTCCATGCTGGGTGTGGCACCTGCTTAAAAAAATAATAATAAAATAAATCATCTAAATTTCTCAGCTCATTTCATAGATAAGGAAACTGGTTCCCAGTTAGGTTAAAAGATTTATTTAACATCACACCCCGAGTAAGTGACAGAACTAGAGCTAGAGGGACCTTTTCTCTTCCAAGGGAAAGGAGGATGAAATAGTCCCCAAATCTGGAGGGTAATCCACCTTACCCAACGGGGAACTACATTATTAGTTTAATTATCTAAGGAATGAAATCACACACTTCCTCTAGTCTTTTTATCTCTGTGAAGTCACAGATTCATTCTCAAGATGGTCCCCCTGACATGGACCCACCCTTTCCTCTGTTTCTAGGGAGGAACCATCCAGGTAAACCTCACCTCCCACGGTCCGCTACCGGGTCCTGAGGTCCATACTCAAGTGAACAGAGCATTGCCGAGAGCCAGGGTGTAGCTGAAGTTCTCCAAAGTATAGCTGATCTTTGAACAACGTGGGGTTAGGGGCGCTGACCCCCTATGCAGTCCAAAATCCCTGTATAACTTTTAACTCCCCCCAAACTTAACTGCTAATAACCTACTATTGACTGGAAGCCTTACTGATAACATAAGTAGTCGATTAACACTTATTTTGTATGTTCTATGTATTCTATATTGCATTCTTACAATACAGTAAGCCAGAGAAAAGAAAATGTTATTAAGAAAATCCTAAGGAGAAGAAAGTACATTTACAGTACTCTTTACTGTATCAAAAAAAATCCATATAGAATTGGACCCACATAGGGGCACCTGGGAGGCTCAGTCAGTTAAGTGTCCAACTCTTGATTTCGTCTCAGGTCATGACCTCAGAGTCCTGGGATCTAGCCCTGCATCGGGTTCTGCACTCAGTGTGGAGTCAGCTTGGGATTCTCTCTCTCCCTCTCCTTCTGCCCCTCCCCCTGCACACATGCTCTCTAAATAAATAAATAAATAAATAAATAAATAAAATGTTTATTTAAAAAAAAAAGAAGTGGACCCACACAGTTCAAACCTGTGTTGTTCAAGGGTCAACTGTATATGTTTTCCTCCAATTTACACAGGCTCTCTTCAATATATTACCTCGGAGGAGTACTATGCTCTGGTGCTATCTTGGTGCTATGGTGTACCTTTTAGACAATCATTTAGATTAGCTTCTAAGGAAGAAAGAGGCTCAAGAAATGTAACAGAAAACCTAAGGTCTTTGGGAGCCTGGCTGGCTCAGTCAGTAGAGCATGCTATCTTGATCTTGGGGTCATGAGTTCAAGTCCCACGTTGGGTGTAGAGATTAATTAAGAAAGAAGGAAGGAAGGAAGGAAGAATGAAAAGAAAGAAAGAAAGAAAGAAAGAAAGAAAGAAAGAAAGAAAGAAAGAAAGAAAGAAAGAAAGAAAGAAAAAAAGAAAGAAAGAAAAAAGAAAGAGAAAACCTAAGGTCTCTACTGAGGCATTTTCACACCAGCAGGCAGCCATTCACTGTACAATTTAAGGAAAAGCTTCCCTTCCAAATGATATATTTCCTTAAGAGGATCTTGAAGTTAGAGGACGTCCCAGGCAGCCCTGACCCAGCTCCCCCACTCTCCACAGGCCCTCCCCAACCACCTGAGCTTCACCCTCCACTGGCCTGTCCACATGGGACAATGTGGTAAAAACCTGGGGCACCTGGGTGGCTCAGTCGGTTAAGTGTCTGCCTTTGGCTCAGGTGATCCCAGGGTCCTGGGATTGAGTCCCACATCGGGCTCCTTGCTCAGCGGGGAGCCTGCTTCTCCCTCTACCTTTGCCCTTCCCCCCCCCCCCCGTGCTCTCTCTCTCTGTCCCAAATAAATAAATAAAATCTTTTTTTAAAATGTGGTGAAAATCTTAGGAAGAATGAGGTCACTTAGTTTGTAGTGATGTGAAAATCCTCCAAGATTTACTAGAAATGAAATCAGCAAGTGTGACAATTTGATCACATTTTTGTAAAAAATGTAAAAATCATGTAAAAAAATCTATTTTGTAAAAAATAAATGTGTATGATTTAGCAAAACACACAGTGATAACTTCTGAAAAGAGACATGTAAAACAGTTAACAGCGTTTGCTTCCCAAGGAGTGCAAGGAGTGGGACTGGGATGGCGAGGAGGGAGATTTTTTTCTTTTTTCTTAAAACATGTCTGTGATGTTGATAAAATTATGACATAAATTATGAGCATGTGTTACCTTTATAATAAAAAATGAAACTATTTTTTTTAAAAAATCCAGTTTCCAGGGCATTACCCGCAAATCCGGAGTGAGTGGGGCTTACAAATCTGTATTTTAATAAGTTCTTTGGACAATTTCCACATGCAGCCAAAGTTGAGAACCACTGGGTTGAGGCATTAAGGGTCCCCAATAATGTATTACCTGGGAGAGGTGGTGATTTGGTGTTATCTTAGTATGAATCATTCTCTCAGATTAGCTCCTGGGGACAAGGGTTGCTGATGAAATTCAGCAGAAGACTATGTGGTGTGTTTCTTGGGACAGAAGTGAGTTACTCCATGGAGGCACACCGGGGGCAGCCAGAGGGCACTGACCTGTCTCAGTCAGCTCAGGCCGCCATAACAAAATACCACAGATTGTGTGACTTAAACCAACGAAACTTATTTTCTCCCAGTTCTGGAGGCTGGAAGTCCCAGATCAAGGTCCAGGTGGGTTCCCTTTCTGAGAGAGCTCCCTTTCTGACTTGCAGATGGCCACTCTGTTCTCACATGGCCTTTCCTCTGAGTGTGCATGGAGAGAGAGTGAGCTTTCTGGTGTCTCTCCTTATAAGGACACTAATCCTATGGGATCAGGGCCCCATTCTTATGACCTAATTTTGCCTTTATTACCTCCTTAGAGGTCCTATGTCCAAACATAGTCTTCAACAAATGAAATGGGGGAGGGGCACAAACATTCAGTCCATGACAGAGCCCAAGAAGTAGAAAAGAGAGAAGGAGAAGACAGGCCAGCCCACAGGGTAAACCTCAGAGGCCACATTTTGTCCTGTTGGCCCCCATGTTCTGTTCTCCCCACCACCAGGGGAGGACTTATAACTCAGGAACCCACAGGCAATTAGGATATTTGTTTTATTTGGAAGCCCCAAAATTATGTTTAAAAATAATTCTGGGTTTTTTATGAAAGGCAGGTTGGGGAAAAACATCTGGAATGAAATACATCCACAGACAATTTACATAGACCAAAAGAGAAAGGGAAAAAAAACCCACTCCAAATTATACTATTCTTAACGGTGCCGGGAAAGACATGAATGAGCAGGGAGGGGGACAAACTCCTAAATGACTGTACGAGAAGGTAGAGGAAACCAGAGTGTGGGTGGGTCTGTGAGGACTTTGCTCTCACATTATGGAAAGAAAGAAATTTCACCGAAGTAATTTTGAGTCTTTTTCAAAAAAGTAATTTTTATGTGTGGTTCTAAATTATAGACTTGAGTCAACTCTGAGGAACTTCCCACAAGATTAGTATCTAAATTCCCCTCCTCTCCACAGACCTGGCTAAATAGTCTGTGTCCTGTCTCCACTAATATGGGTCGTCCTCTAAGAGTAAGTGTGATTCTGGCAGACATTTTCAACAGCAGTGTTCCTGTGTGATGTTGTGATATAATAAGGAATATATGTTTGGTCTTTGTCCCTGGTTCCTGTCACAAAGAGCTTCTAAAACCCTTGGAATTTCCAGAGTCATAAGAGTGCCTTTCCTTTGGTATACTGATGAGATGACTGTTGGCTGAGGGGTTCCTACATAGCTTAGACTCAAGGGTTGGGAAATTTTGGCCCCACCCCAGGACCTCCAGGGTGGGGAGAGGGCTAGAGATTAAGTTGATCATGCTTGGCCAATGATTTAATCACTCGTGCCTTCATAATGAAACTTGCATAAAAGCCCCTGAGCTACAAGGTTCAGAGAGCTTCTGGGTTGGTGAACTCGCTGAGGTGCTGGGAAGGTGGCAGGCCCAGAGAGGGCACGGAAGCCCCAAGCCCCACCAATACCTTATCAAATGCATCTCTTCCTTGGCTGTCTCTGAGTCATAGCTTTATAATAAGTCATTACTACTAAGTAAACAGTTTTCCTAAGTTCTGTGAGCTCTTCTAGCAAATGATCAAACCCATGAATGGAGTCATGGGAGGCCCTAATTGTGGCCAGTCAGTCAGAACTACAGGAGGCTGGTGACTTGCAATTGGACTCTGAAGCCAGGGCAGTCTTGTGGGAATGAGCATTTAACCTGTGGGGTCTGACACTCACTGTAGGTAGTCAGAGTCAGAATTGATTTAAACTGTGGGGTACCCCGTTGGTATCCAGAGAGGTGGATAATAGAGTGTTGTTGGGAGAGAAAATCCACACATTTGCTGTCAGAAGTATTGGAATGTAAAAAAAGCTTGTGTTTCTGCGTGTCCAACATACTGAGTTGAAAAGGGATTGACATCTGCCAGAACTCTTTACAAAGGGCTGATGAAGGGCACCCAAAATGACAATAGCAATTCCTCATTGCAAATCAGTTCATCTCTGGGAATATCTGCCTTGGGGACAAAACTTTGCTGAAAGCCCACTGTCCTAATGGTCTATGTTGACTCCTTTAGAAGGGAAGACAGTAGAAAGGAACTAGCATGGCTGAGCATCTATTAAGTGCCTTATAGAAGTTATGTCACTTATTCTTGATCAGTTTTTTGAGGTTGTTATCATGCACATTTCACAGATAAGGGAGCTGAGTCCTGGAGAGTCTAGACTCCAAATCAAGAAGAGCTAGCTCCTCCACCCACTAGCTGTGACTTTTGGCAAGTTACTTAACTCTCTATGTTCTGAGCTCTTCAGCTGTAAAATGGGAAGAATAAGAAAATCCCCCTGAGAGGATGAAGAGAATACATTGCAAAATGTTTAGCAGAGAAATAAACGACCAATAAATATTAAGTACCACTATTATTGTTATAGTTAAATAAGTTAAGTACCTTGCTCAAATTAAAATTGCTTTTAAGGGGTGCCTGGGTGGCTCAAGTCATGATCTCAGGGTCCTGGCATCGAGCCCCGCATTCGGCTCCCTGCTCAGCGGGGACTCTGCTTCTCCCTCTCCCTCTGCCTCTCCATCCCCCCACTCATGCTCTCTCTCTTTCAAAATAATAAATAAAATCTTTTTAAAAAATAAAATTGCTATTAAATGCTAATGCTGGATTTCCATCACTGTCTTAGTCCAAAGTACATGCTCCTCTTTACTCAGCACTCTTTCTAAGCTGAGGATGAAAGACGGAAAGACAGAGACACCCACCCTCTTTCCTCGAGGGGAATCAAGATATCTAAAGGTATGGATTTGGTCAATGTTATCTTCTGGCCACAGATTGATTGATTGATATGTTTTGTGGCTTATTAGTCAGAAAGTGGGGCTGGCTCTCTGGAACCTGCTGTAATGCTCAGAAAACTTGGCTGACTGGGCAGTGGGCAGGGCTGGAGGCTGGGAATAGGCTGGCAAGGGCTGGGGCAACTGGGTTACCACGGGCCTGGTGCAAGAGTGGGTAAAAGGCCTAGGCATTATGTCTGTGGGCTCAACAGGCTAGCAGTCCAGAACAGTCTGGACTATGGGGTCAGGCAGGCAGGCTGCAGGGAGATGTGCCCAAGTCAGCAGGCTATAGTTGACCTGGAAGAAAACCCATGGACCTGGCAGCCAATGGGTGACCTGGAGCCATGAAGGATGGGATCTGGGTGTCCTAGGGAATCCTGGGGAGGGGGTTGACTCTCAGTGATTTACCCATGGCTCTGGCCATTCCTTGTCTCTCCTAGTGAGGGTGTAGGAGTGGGAGGTAAAGGCATGTGTAAAGAACTCACATGAAAATAGGAGCTAGGCACCATCACTTTCACCCTAGGCACTTTACACATGCTGTCTTCGTTCTCACCACATGCTCATATAGTAGCTAGTTCCACCTCCAGGATACCAGTGAGGAAACTGAGGCTCATACAAATCAAATAATAATGCTCAAGGTCAGTGTTAGATGGTCAAATAAGCTAACTAAAAGTCTGCTTAGGAGATTTGCTACATAAATAAAATTTTACGAATAAATAAATAAAATTTTTTTAAAAAGGAGATTTGCAAAGCATGAATATTTAAAAACCATTTTTAAAAATAATTGTCAATTTGAATTTTCTAAGACTGCATCAAAGCAATCATTGTTGGAAACATCAGAACTTTGTTGGACTTCCTTACAATTATGTTGATGTCTTAAATGGAATGGAAGGGGGAGGGTGAAAAGATGGCTTTCTTCCCATTTTCCTCTCCGTTTTAGGGGGTGAGGGGAGAGAAGGAAGCTTTTTCTAGAAGCCCTCAGCAAATTTCCTCCATTATCCTTTTGGCTAGGACAGGGTCCCACGTACACCCCCCAGATCAGTTACTGGCAAAGGAACCAGCATTGCATTAATTGCTTTAGAATAATCACAACTTACACTATGAGGCTGGGCAAATTGCCGCCCCATAAAATTGGGTTCTGTCAGCAAGAAGGGGATGGCGGCTGTTGAGTATGCGGTCACTTGAGCTACCACAACACCTCAGGATGCGCCATCATCACTGGGGGGCTAGCAAAACATGAACCAGTCATGTACCAAATGGTCGCGTTGGGTTAGAGTTTATTAACTACCATTTTTAAAAAGAGAGCATGAATTTAAAAAAAAAAAAAAAGGCAGGGGGGGCAGCGCCTGGGTGGCTCAGTCAGTTGGGTGTCTGTCTTTGGCTCGGGTCATGATCCCGGGGTCCTGGGATCAAGTCCCACACTGGGCTTCTTGCTCAGCAGGATGTCTGCTTCTCCTTCTCCCTCTGCCTTCTGCTCGCCCTTCTTATGCTCTCTCTGTCAAATAAATAAATAAAATTTTTAAAAAAATTTAAAAAGAGCACTAATGGACTCTTATGGAGACTTGAATCCCACGACATAGTACAGTTAGTACTGTGTTCTAATGAAAGCTTCCCTCCACCACGGCCTCTATTTCTTTCACTTTCCTTAATCAACTAAACTCCTTGTGACCTGTCTTCACTTTGTCCCTACTTCCCACTCCCTCTTCAAAGCATTGTCATCTGCCTTCCACTCCTACCTCTTCCTTGAAACTGTCTAGCAGAGGTCATGAATGAATATTCAACTCCCAATCCCCAGCATACTTTCCCACCCACGGTTTACGCAGCTCTGGGACACATGGTGCAGTTAACCCTTCTGACAGTCTTGACAAGCTCTCAGGCCCATGACCCTACTCTGTCCTCACCCTGACTGGCCTACTCCTAAATGTTGGGGCTCACTCCCCAGGATTCTTTCCTTTCCTTCTCTTCTTTCTTCAGACACTGTCCTTAGGACATGCACTACCATCTCCAATATCTGGCTCCCATACCGGCTGGAGACATGAGCTGCAGACCTGTAAGTTTAACTGACTTTTGGATGGGTTCTACCTAGAATAGCACAAGTACCTCAAGTTCAATTTCTTCTAAGTTGGCCTCATCATTATGTCTTTTATTTTTATTTTTTTAAAGATTTTATTTATTTACTTGAGACAGAGAGAATGAGAGAGAGAGAGCACATGAGAGGGGGGAGGGTCAGAGGCAGAAGCAGGCTCCCCGCCGAGCAGGGAGCCCGATGCGGGACTCGATCCCGGGACTCCGGGATCATGACCTGAGCCGAAGGCAGTCGCTTAACCAACTGAGCCACCCAGGCGCCCTCATTATGTCTTTTAAACCTTCTACTCTCTTTTATCTTGTGCTCCTGATCCTGGTGATTGGCACTATTATCCATCCAGCTGCTTGGCCAAGACAGAAACCTGGATCCCACCTGGATCATATAATAAATGATCAAGTCATCTTGTTTCTACTTAGTTAATATCTCTAAGTATCTCTGTTTTCTTTTATAGCCACAA
The DNA here is from genome assembly GCF_029215605.1 of Mirounga angustirostris. Lineage (NCBI taxonomy): Eukaryota > Metazoa > Chordata > Mammalia > Carnivora > Phocidae > Mirounga > Mirounga angustirostris. The sequence continues at coordinate 94,627,297 of NW_026991711.1, read as the reverse complement.
TTTCCACCCTGGCCGAACACTTACCATAACCTGCTTGGTTATTATGAGGGTCTGAAGCTGATGTCCCTAACTTTATGCTTACCCTACCCCCCAGTCTATGCTCCACTATCTTCCTAGTGATCTTTAATAAAATATGCAGATGATCACATCTTGTATGGCTCTTCACTGCTGTCAACACAAGGTTTATGGCTTACAAAGGCTGTCCACCTCTCCATCCTTATTCCTGTACTTTCCTCTTCTTGGCTTATGCTGTCTCCATGCTGGCTACTGACATCACACTGTTATACCTTTAATGACTTGAGCTGCTTGCATTTATGTATAGCACTTTCTGGGTTTTACAGCTCCATTGTGGGAGGTCAATATTAAATGTGATTAGGCTTCCTGAAACCTCCACATTAGAGTTTCCTTACCTGCAAAATGGGGACACTAATACTTACCCAGATAAGAGCTGGAGGTATAAATTCAGCAGTGTGAATGGTAGGCATGGCCCATAGTCAGTGTCCAATCAGTGATAACAGCTACTACTCAAGGAGCAGTCCTACTCTGTGCCAGGACAGCTCTGGGTGCTTTATATTTGTTGGTTCCCTTGATCTTCATCACAATCCTTTGAGGTAAGTAATAGTATTCCCATTTTTATGGATGGAGAAACAAGCACAGAGAATTTGAGTAGTCAATTTGTTTGTTAGGGCCGCCATAACAAAGTATGGAAGACTGGGGGCTTAAACAACAGAAATGTATTTCCTCACAGTTCCGGAGGCTGGAAGTCCATGATCAAGATGTTGGCCGTTTGTTTTCTCCTGATGTCTCTCTTTTTGGCTCACCTTCTTGCTGTGTGTTCACATGGTCCTCTGTGTGTGTGTGTATCTAAATTTACCAATCGTACTAGATTAGGGCCCTAATGATCTCATTTGAATTTAAGTACTTCTTTAAAGGCTCCATGTCCAAATACAGTCACAGTCTGAGATACTGTTGATTAGGACTTCAACATACGAATTTGGGTGGGGGGGAACATAATTCAGCTCATAATAAGTAGCTTGTTCAATATCACACAATAGTGAATTTCAGAGATAGGATATGAATCCTGGCAGAACAGCACGAGGCACTATGCCCTTAAACACTATGCAACGCTACCTCTTCGTGACTGGAGACCATTAAATTAATGCATTAGCTTTAGCTACATGCACTGGAGTTCCTAATGAATGTGTTATAAATTATCTGGGGGGAAACACACAAATCTAAGGACTAATTTCTGGAATGTTATTATAAAGCCAATAGGATGTCCTCAACCACAAAAAAACAACTTCTCAATAATTTGAAAGCTCTTCTTGTCCACTGAATTGATCTAGCAACTAATTGGTTTGATGTCATTGATACCAAAATAATTCAGACCAAAGTTAAATCTATTATTCTGTAAATAAAGTCCTTTGGAAATTGCTTCAAAGAGACTTTGACTTTTTTTTTTTTAATCTGAGAGAGAGAATGGGAGACAGAGAGCATGAGAGTGGAAGGGTCAGAGGGAGAAGCGGACTCCCCGCCCAGCAGGGAGCCCGATGTGGGACTCGATCCCGGGATTCCAGGATCATGACCTGAGCCGAAGGCAGTTGCTCAACCAACTGAGCCACCCAGGCTCCCAAGACTTTGACTTTTTAAATCTTTTCCAAATTGCCATTTCACATTCTTCATTTCACAGGAGCTCTAAAACAAGGGCACTTGTGCCTTCCCATTTGGGTTAGCTTGACTTTCAGCTAAAGCAGTGCTCCACACTCACAGTATTTACCTTGTTTTTCTTGAGTTGGATTTTAGCCAAACTTTCAACAGCAGTGCTCCAGGACAACTTTAATGATGTATCCCAGGAACTGGAGTATGTGCCTTACGTCAATACAAACAGGTTTCCCAGTGTTTGGCCTCAACTCCAAGAACACTTAGCAATTTTATCCCTTGTAAAGAAAGGGAGAATATTGGTTCAGGCTTTTATTTTTATTTTTTTAAGATTTTATTTTTTTATTTTACAGAGAGAGAGAGACAGTGAGAGAGGGAACACAAGCAGGGGGAGTGGGAGAGGGAGAAGCAGGCTTCCCGCTGAGCAGGGAGCCCCATGCGGGACTCGATGCGGGGCTCAATGCAGGGCTCGATGCAGGGCTCGATGCAGGGGTTGATTCCAGGACCCTGGGATCATGACCTGAGCCAAAAGCAGACACTTAATGACTGAGCCACCCAGGTCTCCTATTGGTTCAGGCTTTTAGATCAACCCCTTCTCCACTGGTCTACGAAGTCCTTTGGGGCAGGTGCTGTATTGCATTGATCCCTGCAAACTCAGATCCTAGCATAGTGTTGGGCACAGAGATAGCATTCCATCAAGCCAGATGCTCAGTACTGCTGCTGGGGTTAGAGGTCCTAGTTTACCTCCTGCTTCGACTGGGATTTGTTCAGAATAGGGGGTCAGGGGGCAGAGCACTTACAAGGGACAGAAAGCATCCTCCCATACAGGAACCTAAGTGGTAGAGATGAAATTAGATGGGGTTTGACAGTATTTGAAAAAGAGTCAAGTTGTTGGGAAAACATCTAGCTTCCCAAAATGACTAAGTTGGAGGATGCTCATTTAAAGAGAAAAGATATGTTTTATAGTTATCACACATAAAGTTTATAATAATGCATGCTCCCTCTCCCCTATAAACCAAATGGAGGTACAGTTCCAATTGTCTCCTCTTTTGACTGATGTTTCCCCTACTCTTTTCCCATGAAGACTAGATCTGTGATTCTGTATAATCCTTCCTTACTACCTAAACGTAGAACACATCCACATATGGAAAGATTCTGATATGTACAATCACTCCAAATGTCGCAAGTCCAAAACAGAAACAAGGCACAGCTTTGGAAAAATTCTCAATGTACTGCCACAATTAAATCTGGAATATCTTTAAGTGTAAAAATAAATAGATAGATAGATAGACAGATGATAAGCAAGCAAGCTTAGGGCAAAGCCCAATTGTAGAAGCAAGTAAAACTGGCAGTTGAAGAGAGATCGCCTGGAGGGGTAGCTCCTCCCCACCGCAGTCACTTTGCCATTGCTTGGATGAGCCTTGGGCAGGGCCTCAAAATAACCTACTCTCCATCAGGCAGGACTGAATTACTTCTCATCTACAGAGGGAGTCTTACCATTACTTGGTAGCACTCTGTGCCAGGCACTGGGCTAAGTGCTTTGTATGTAGTACCTCTTTTCATGTTCATAGCTCTGTAGGTGTCCACGATCCTCTTAGAGGTCAAGATATTTGCCTAAGCATACACAACGAATAGATCTGCCATACTCCAAAGCCCAGCTTCTTTCCACAGAACCAGTATTTCCCAGACAGGACAAGGGTTTGGCATTGTCAAGAAAGCTGTGCTCATTAGCTCCAGGGTTGAGAAGAGCAAAGGACTTTAGACTTTTGAAGAGCAGAGGGCAGTGCTTGCAGAGTGTGTGGCCAACACTCGAGAACTGTTGCTGCTCTTTGCAGATGCTCTTTGCACAGAGAAAGACAGCTCAGTGTGTCCCGGAGTGGGTGCAGTGCTCAGAAGAGGAGGCTCAGAGCACAGGTTAATATGGGGCCACAGGGCATGTGCTGTCCTGACGGTTGTCTGTTCAAACACCCGATCAAGGAAGGAGAAACTAAAACCAAAGTAAAAACCTGTTTCAACAGGAGCGACTGGTCCAGAGCTTTGAGCTGGTGGGGCCATTGGGGACTAGTGGGGCCACATGGAGATTCGATGAAGACCAGGAGGGTTGGGGGAAGGCAGTGAGGAGCACGTGTTGGCGGGAATGTCGTCTGATGGTTTCAGTAACTGTCTTTGAGCACCAGGCTCATGGTATAGAGCCCCTTTTATAGGGACTGCAGGACTCTTCCCAAGGCTACCAGCAGCTCTTCAAGGTATCTCCATTGGAAGGACACTTGGCGGAATGCACGCCGAGCTTATGACAGCAGTCAAGTCTTGAGAGATGGGGAAGGCCAAAGCTTGGGCCTGGCCATCAATGGAGATACGTGCCCTCTATGCACTATCATTTCTTTTTTTTTTAACAAGGAGCATATATTATTTTAATACTGGTATAATCAGAATGCAATAGATTAAAGACGGATCATGTATGTAGAAGACTCTTGTCAATTGTAACATGCATAAACATACTCAACAGAGAAAGAGAAGCACAGCAGAAAGAGGGGCCCTGATGCCTGTGTCACAGGCAATCTGTCATTCTCCATGGTGGCAGGTGCTGCTGCATATCTTCCAGGTCCCAGTCTCCCCTTCTCCCTTGGTATTAGCATGGGAGACGCACCACACTTGAGCTGGGAACATGGCAGCTGTGGAATAAAGACCCCATTTCCCAGGATCCCTTGCATCTGGGTGTGGCCACAAGACTAAGCACAAGCCGATGATGAAGGGGTGGGTGCCAGCTGCAGGAAACCTTCTTCAAATGACAGGCAACTGGCTTTGCCCCGTTTTCTGCGTCCCTTTCTCCAATGGCCGCCTGAACTACGGATATGTTGGCGCTCTAGTCACCAGTTTAGACCATAAAGATGAGAGCCACCTCCTAGGGACGGCCAACCAGGGAGCTGGGAAGACCCTCAGTCCCTGAGGACCTGATAGGGTAGGGCTACCAAGCCACCCCAGGACTGCCAGACTCTCTGCAGTCTTTCACAGGAGAGGGAAATGAACCTCTCTTTCTACAAGCCACTGTATTTTGGTTTTTCTGTCAAATGTATCTCTTTTATTTCTCCCTTTCCGGTCCAGGTTCACCCTACTGAGGGCCTACTGTGTGCCCAGAATCCTACCAGGTGCCCTCACTTGTCTGTGCCATCCAACCCTCTCGAACCTCTCTCCCTCCTGTAGATTCGAGGTTATGTTTAGAAGCAACCTAAGCCAACATCCACATCGGTGGTTTCAAACATTTTTAAAGCAGCAGCTATTTACTCTCTGCTTCCTCTCCCCCACCAAACAACGATCATACACATCATCCCCAAGTAAAAAAAAACCAGCAGCCCTGGAGACACCTTCTCAGAACCTACAACTCCATACTGAGCATGCCTGGATGTCAATAGTGAAAAAACTATACTCTCCATCCACAAGCTACTGCCAATCCGGGGGCGGGGTGGGTAGTGACAAGTTAGCTGGCAATTGCAATACAGTATAAACAAGCCCACGAGAGGGATAGATACGTGGGCCATGGGAGCACAAAGAGGGAGCATCTCAGCCTCTCTTGGGTTTTTTATTTCTACGTCCTCTCTGCCAATGCATGAGGTCTCTTAGGAGCCCCTCTGCTAAGCCAAGGGGGCTGAAGCTGAGCCACAGTCTCAGTTGTTCCACTTTGTGAGCCCCTAAGTGTCTCACAGACCACGTATTTATTAGTGATCTATTGTTAATGACCGTGGTAAGCTATCTAAGCTGAGTTTGTATTAATCTTTAGAGGTTTATAGTTACAGGGAAATGAAAATCTCAGAATAAAATATGAGGCTTTTTGGTCTATACTGGATTTTCAGGAAGCTAATCAGTCCCTCTTAAACTGTTTTGTATGTGTTTTTCTCCGATTTCCCAGCTATTATGCTGAGCGCCACCTCAGGCTCAGCTGCCCGTTAAGTGGGACAGGGAGGACTATCATTAGCAGGACAGGGAAGCTGCAGCAGGCCTAGCCTTTAACCAAGACTACACAGGCCAGCCCAGAAGCGAGGTGGATTTGGTGATGGGAGGAGAGTGTGATAGGGGCCAGAGCTTGGGGACATCTCGGAATACGCAGACCTGGAGATGGAAGCTTTAGATGCTCTTGTGAAAGCTGAGCTGGCCAGGTCCACAGGGTCTGGTGCTGGGGACCCTAAAGGAGAACAGGGAGCAAGAGAGGAATATAGGGTCAGAGGGGTGGACAGAAGTGATTCACTGGCATTTAATAGGTAGACTATAAGTATCTCCTAAAGAAAGGAAGGGTGGAGGGAGACAGGGCAGAAGGAAGGAAAGTGGAGGGGGGGGAGTGGAAGGAAGGAAGGACGAAAGGAAGGGAGGGAGGGAGGAAAGGAAAGGAAGACTTGCTAATTCCAAGTAATAGGCAGCCAAAAAAGAGTTGAGAGCCAAGGGTTGCTTCAATAAAATAAACAAGACAAGAATGTGCATGCAGGGACACTGGGGTCATGCTTCAGCTGGCAGAAAAACACACACACACACACAGACACACGGACATATGTACACATACACATATACATATATGGGCTAGCCAGCCTCCAAGATGGCCCCAATCCTTGCCCCTTGGCGTTTATATCCATACGTCGTTCCATCCTACACTGAAGATAGCTGACCCGTGCAGCCGACAGGATATGCAGAAATGATGGTGAGTGACTTCCAAGACGGGGCCGTAAAAATCACGGAGGCTTCTGCATTGCTCTCTCTGAGATCACTCATTCTGGGAGAAGCCAGCTCTCATGTCATGAAGACGCTCAAGCAGCACTGTGGAGAGTTTCACACTCAGTGAGGAACTGAGGCCTCCTGTCAACAGCTGGAGCCAGCCAGCCAGTCAGAGAAATGAGCCATCTTGGAAATGGATCCTCCAGCCCCGCTCAAGCCTTCAGCTTCAGACGACAGCAGCTCACTCTCAGATGCCTGACCCATAGGAGCTGTGAAATGATACATGTTTGCTGTTGTTTTATGTCAAGCAACAATAGATAACGAACACAACATGCATACATACTTTCCAAGGGTAGATCTTATACACAAAATGTATAATAAGTATTCCATAGTATCAAATAATATATGTTTACTGGAGAAATGTCAGTAAATATAGATAGCAAATTAAGATCACCACAATTTCCCCCTGCAGAGATGATAATGCTATGTTTGAAGCACAATATGTGTGTTCACTGATTTAATGCTCACAACAAATCTTACGGGGTAAGTGATGCTCTAATCTCTGTTCTAATGGATGAGGAAGCTGAAACACAGGGAACTGAAGGAACTTGCCCAAGCAATAAGCAGAGGAGACAGAATTTGATTCCGGGCAATCTGAGTCTACAACCTGAGTATTTATTTGATCATTGTCTTATAGGATTACACAGTCTGGCTGATACTTTACTGTATTTCCCTCCAGTCTTTTTTCTTTGCATGCATTTTTTAAATTAAAAGACTTTGTTTTCTAGAGCAGTTTTAGGTTTACAGAAAAATACAGTATATTCTATAAAAATATAGTATGTTCTATGGGTTTTGACAAATGTAGACTGACATAAAGAATAGCTTCACTGGCCCTACAAAGCTCCTGTGCTCCATCTATTCATCCTTCCTGATGCATGTCATTCTTTTTTTTTTTTTTAAGTTTTATTTATTTATTTGAGAGAGAGAGAGCACACGCGTGCATGTGCACGCACACACACACATACACACAAACACACAAGTGGGGGGAGGGGCAAAGAGGGAAAAGCAGACTCCCTGCTGACCAGGGAGCCCAACACCACTGCAGGGCTCGATCTCAGGACACTGAGATCATGACCTGAGCCAAAGGCAGCCGCTTAACTGACTGAGTCACCCAGGCAACCCCTGATGCATGTCATTCTTAAGCAGAGCTCATACTACATATATTAATTTTGCATCCTTTTTTCCTTTAATATTATAATAAGCATTTTTCCATGTCAGTAAAATTTCTTTATAAACATAATTTTTTAAATAAACACAGTTTTTAATGCTTGGATAATATTGTATATGTGCATAGATGAACCGTAACTAACCTATCCCCTGTTGTCAGGCATGAAGGTTGGTTTTTTTAAGTCCTGGGGTGGGGGGGTAAGGGACTCCTGAAACTCAACCCAGCATCCTTAATTTATTATTATTTTTTTTTATTTATTTTTTTTTTTAAAGATTTTATTTATTTATTTATTAGAGAGCGAGAGAGAAACAGCATGAGAGAGGAGAGGGTCAGAGGGAGAAGCAGGCTCCCCGCTGAGCAGGGAGCCCGTTGCGGGACTCGATCCCGGGACTCCAGGATCATGACCTGAGCCGAAGGCAGTCGCTTAACCAACTGAGCCACCCAGGCGCCCCCAGCATCCTTAATTTAAAGGTGCATTTATCCAAGGAAGTGTGTCAGCTTCCACAAGTAGGTACAACTGCTGTGATTTTTTAACATTCTCTGTTAGAAACTTGGAAACTCTTGATTCTGTAAGTTATTTCTAGCCTGTGAGTACACTTGTTCTACCCTCCTCCCCACCTGTGTTCTTCTCCTCAACCCCAACCCCCAGTTTGGCTTTTAGACTAAGTTTTCCTCAATTCTCAAAAAATGAATCATTGAAAATAGAAAATGCCCACAAACTTTTCTTCCCACCTTACTTCCAGCATCAGACACAGGCTGATACCACTGATGTTTTTCCAGAGGCCCATTCAAGACAATGGTACCCTCTGAGACTGATTTGTCAAATATTCTGTATTTCTTTTGCCCATTTCCAAATTCCTTCATTTAATTTTAAATTTGATTTTAATAGACTATAGATTCCTATTGGATTAATCTTTATGGCTCATCAGAACTTTCAAATTCCTCTAACTGCAAATTCCCACTAGAGTGTCTTTTTTACACCCCAGGGGACACCTGAGTCTGTATTTAAGGAAGATACACAGACCCACTTGGACTGGTCCATTAGTCAGACTGCCTTTAAAAAGAAGGAACAATGCATACAAATTTAAACTTCAGGTATAAGGCTTTCCCTGTCCTCCTTCTGCCTCTGTCTCTCTCTCTCAAGCCTGATGCCCAGGTAGGAAGGAGAGTGTTCTAGACTGTGTGACTTTGATGATCCTCAGAACAACTATTGGTATTAGAAGAATTTAAAGAGGCTCCCGGCTGGCTCAGTCGGTAGAGCATGCGACTCTTGATCTCCAGCTTGTGAGTTCGAGCCCCATGTTGGGTGTAAAGATTAAAAGTAAAAAAAAAAATTTTTTTCAAGAAGAACTAGGAATGGCACACCTGGATTGGCACATATAGGACTTTATAATTGACTGATTTTGGTCAAAGAAACATTCTTTGTCTCACGCATGGTGGGTAGTTGTTTTCATTTCTGAGTTCAGCCTAAAGAGAGTTGAAGAAAATGAAGCATAACCTTAATTTTGGGTATAATATATTACTGGATGTTGAGATTAAAGGGAAAAATAAAGTATAACTTGCCAAATTCCTACAAGAACAGTATAGACAGTTTTTCCAACGAAAATTACCAGACCATTAGTAACATACTGTGTTATTTATCAAACACTCCAGCAAAGATCACTGTATACATACATTAGATCCAATCCAGGGACTCACTACCCTTACTAGAAATTAATACAAATTCGATGACTAGTAATGAACTTTAAGAAAACCAATCGTTGCCTTCCATTAGATGTTTTGCTTCGTCTCCGTCAAAAGTTTAGATATAACATTGGAATCATCATTAAACTGGTTAAATATGTAACAATCATACCTCAAGTTTCTAACACTTCACATACCAACTATTAAAACAGACTTTTGAATTTCCTTCCCTTGCACCTGAGGCATAGGATAGACTCCCCTCAACATCAGGTTTCCCCACGGCTGTGATTGTTGATCAGGGATGGGGCCTAGGGAGGGTATGGGTGACATATCAGAATTCGGGGTGGGGGGAGGGAGAGGATGAGACACAGTACTGACACCGCAGCTCACGATTCTGATATGCCCCTCATGGGGAGATATTGTTACTGTTTTCAGTGGTCTTCTAGATGTAGTCTGCCCAAGCCTATTCTCTCCTTCCTCGGAAGCATGAAATTAATTTGTCCTAAATCACTGATTACATCATCATACTCCTTACACACTTTTATCACCTGCCACTTAATGTTCATACTCTTCAGCTTGACTTTCTTTTTTTTTTTTAAAGATTTTATTTATTTATTTGACAGAGACACAGCGAGAGCGGGAACACAAGCAGGGGGAGTGGGAGAAGGAGAAGCAGGCTTCCCGCCGAGCAGGGAGCCCGATGTGGGGCTCGATCCCAGGACCCTGGGATCATGACCTGAGCCGAAGGCAGATGCTTAATGACTGAGCCACCCAGGCGCCCCAGCTTGACTTTCAAGAAACAATTCCTCCCACCTCCACCACCAAGGCTTTTTAAGATTAGAAATTAATCGTATATCCTATTGCCCCTTGCCATAACACCACCCTCTGAGAATGGAACTAGAAAATCACTTTATTTCACCAAGTATTTCTGGAGGGACTCTTTACTGTGTATGGCTTTTGGGGATCTAAAAATAAATGGAAGCCAGGATTGATGTTCTCAGAAGCTTAAAAGTCAACCGGGTAGAAGAGAGGAACTGGCCCATTGCAGCATCATGGGCTATGTGCTTTTCTGGGGATGCAAAGAGTTGAGCCCTGAGTGAGGGGAAGATCAAGGAAGGCTTCTCAGAGGAGTCAACTTGAAAGCTGAAATCTAAAAAGTGAGTAAGAGTTTGGCAAAGAAAGGAAAGGCAGGGCGGTATAGGCAGAAGGGAAAGACTGCACATAATGAGATGAGGAGGAGTAATTGCCTTATGATAGATGAGTCATCTGTGGATGAAACATGTGCTGGGGACAGTTGATAAACATATTGCCAACAAAAACCAGGGAATACTCAAGTCCGATCAAGGTGACGGGATATTCTCAGAAGTGATGTAAAAACAGAGAAAGTGGTAACTTAATCTGGCATATTGAACCTGCCTGCTGGAGGCGGTGATGGACAGAGGGGACATCCTAGAAGTGTGAGAGGCTGTCAAAGGCTGTCAGCATTTATTAAGCTTTATCCAAGGGGGAGACAAATGCATGGAGTGGGCATGCGTACTGCATCACTAGAGAAGAGTGCTCTATTGTAGGGAGAGATCTTCATTCTCTGTTCCCTAAATAATTTGCTCATGCCTGCGGACCTTCATACCGGAAAGAAGCTATCCTTAGAGCAAACATCAGTGTCTGGTCCCTGGAACATTATATTTGCTTTAAAAAGAGTGATCTTGGTTTATAATCAGTTTCTAAAAAATTTTGAGCATCTGTACAGTGCTGAGTGCCCCATCATGTGAGTGTCCTGATAAGAGTAAAGTTTGGCTCTGCAAAGCTGAGGACAGGGCCCCATGAGGCTATGATGCTTTGGGGGCTCTGAGGAGTCAGTGGGCCTCCTCCTCAAAAGCAACAAGAACAACCTGTGTTTCCTGCTACTGTTGCATGTTTGGCATGTCCGCTGTGTTCTCCTTGCTCCCACCTCCATCCAGAATATAATCTAGAATGGTATGACTCAAAGTGCCTCCCCACAGATGGTCTATCACCAGTTCACAGTAACATAAATACAAAAATGCAGATTAAACAGATAGAACCCTTTAGAGAAATTTAACAGAGAAATTGATTTCCGTTGAATCTAATAAAAAAATTGGCATTTGTATTCTATTCATATGTGATTTGTTTTCTCGTTTAACTTTCTAGTAATTTATTTTTATTTATATTTTACAAAAATAATGGGGCCATAACAAGTTGGTCCTTCACTCCAGGCAGATTGAGAAGTGCTGTGCAAAATGGGCAGAGATCCCCATTTTGCACAGACTCTGTATTATGTTTGGTGCCTGTCCAAATGGGAGCTGTGGGTCTTAACCCTGTTGCACAGGAGTATCACCTTGGGAGTTAAGAAAATCTTTATCTATATCCACACCTGTAAGAGAAGCCTGGGCTCCACCCTGGCCAATTAAGTGAGAACAGAGGCGGGATCAGAGTGGGGCAAAGTCTTCTGCACTTAATAAAAACTCCCTTGTTGTTTCTAATGTGTGGCCAGGAATGAGAATATTAATGTGGGCGGTAGCCAATTGATGACCACAAGTTGAATGAATGATCAAAACATGTCAGCTAGCCAACAGCAGATATTTATTACAGTGCTGTACCAGGTGCTGAGTAACATGCTACAGAGGCGTGAGGAGTAATCAAGATTCTTTTAAGGATTTATTTATTTGAGAGAGAGAGAGGGAACAAGAGTGTGTGCGGGGGGAGGGGGGGCAGAGGGAGAGGGAGAGTCTTAGGCAGACTCCAGGCTCCAAGTGGGGCTGGAGGCGGGGCTCCACGTGGGGCTCAAAGAGGGGCTTGTCACTCCATCTCATGAGCCTGAGATCACAACCCGAAGATCACAACGTGAGCCAAAACCGCGAGTCCGTGGCTTAACTGACTGTGCTAACCAGGCGCCCCAATCAAGATTTTCTAACAAGATGTTAAAGCTCCTACAGACAAAGCCAACACAAAGAAGAGTACAGACCATTAAAAAACCACAATATTCATCTACAAATAAAGGAAAATTTATACACTATGCAGGGATGGAGCCATCTTTTTCTATTTTTTTTTAAGCAAACAGCACGTCCGATAATATTCCACCTGATGGGAGATTCCTCAGCCTGGTGCCTCCCATTTGGTTAAAGGAGCCACTAGATGTCACTCAAGGTCCCTCAGGCTTCCCTCTCAAGGCTCTGCCCAGCCATCAGTTATCCAACAGATCATTTTCATCTCCAAACTTTGTCCATGCAGTCCACACTCCCAATGGAAGCCAGGCAAAACTTAAGGCACAGCATGTGCTAGTTGTCTGGTCTCCTTCCACTGCTTTCCCTAGCATCCTAGGCCCACCTCATTCCTTCATTTATTCGAGAATAGTAACTGGGCTGATGTTAAGACCAGATGTTACGTTAAGCTGTGATGAAATAATGGTGAGCCATGGGGTCCTGCTCTCATGGAGTTTAATCTATGAAAGCACTTATACTAATTTGTATTGTTTATTTACTTACTAATTCTCCCTCAGACCAGAGGCTCTCGAACTTTTTTGGCCACCACACCCAAAGGAAGAAAGACATTTTATATCACAACCTATATGAACACAAAATACACAAACATACAACTAAAGTTAAAATTTCATAGTACCAGGTTTACCTTCCCTTTGTGTGATGTGCTCTATTTTCTAGGCTAGTCTAATTCATTTCTTTTTTTCAAGATTCTTGTTTTGATCTACCATGCTGACTTCGCAAGGCATTAATAAGTCACAACCTAAGAATGAAAAATACTTGCCTTGAGGGCAAGAGCCACCTCTTACCTGTATTCTAGATGCCTAGCAAATAGTAAGTGAGCAATACTTCCTTTTATTTTATTTTTAAGATTTTATTTATTTATTTGACAGAGAGAGACACAGCGAGAGAGGGAACACAGCAGGGGGAGTGGGAGAGGGAGAAGCAGGCTTCCCGTGGAGCAGGGAGCCCAACGCAGGACTCGATCCCAGGACCCTGGGATCATGACCCGAGCCAAAGGCAGATGCCTAGTGACTGAGCCACCCAGATGCGACAGCAATACTTTTTTTTTTAAATGAATGAATGTTTTAATGTTTTTTAAATGAATATTATGAGAACTAATTCACATTAATATTAAGTAAATTAAGAAAATTTAGATATAGGTTAAGTGCCTGTAATACGGATAAGTCTGAAGAATGTATTCATATATACAGATTATATTCATATATCTACAAATAATATTTTTTTCAGATAATATACAGATTATACACTAGGCACACCACATATACTGTCAATGTAATTTAATCTTTTAGTCACAATCTAGGGCTCATGCATTTTAAATTCATATGGCTAAAAACATGTTCACCTTGGAAAAAGAAATCATGAGGAGAAATTAACTTTTTTTCAGGTATTAAAACTGATTAGAAATTCTAATGGCTAAAAAGCTTGGCATCAGAGACTGTGGCATGATGTGATGTGTTTTGGGGTCTGGGAGAGTGAACAGTCAAGAAAGAATTCTCAGGATGTCTTCCAGGCAAAAAAAGGTGGTTTTATGAAAGCACAGGGACAGGACCCGGGGGCAGAAAGAGCTGCACCGGGGTTGTGAGGAGTGACTGATTATATACTTTTAAGTTGGGAGGAGGTTAGGTTTAGGGTAAGTCTCTAAGGAATTTGGAAGCAAGGTTTTCAGGACCTTGAGGGGCTAGTTGCTGTTAAGATAAGATCATTTACTACTGTTCAGTAAAACATTAGTCATGAGCCCCTTCAGCTGTATATCAGTGAGCCATATGCTTGGAGGATGATTGCTAACATATATCTTACGGGGAGGTAGGGATAAAGGAAGTTTCCAAAGGGATTTTATATATTAAAGAAGACTTACAGTATCCTGGAAGTTGGGCTAATGTCAAGCTAAGGTTGTCTTTTGCCTCTAGCAAAGTATTAACATTGAGGCAGCCGAACTCTTTGAGGAAGGTTACTCTGCTCGTCTCAAGTACTTGTCAATGGGCTGCAAGTTGTAAGGAAATTTAATTTTTTCTGCATTTTTTTGTCTGTGTAATGGCCTCCAAAGATGTTCACACCGTCCAGCACAGAATGATAATGTGAATATGGTAGCTTGCATGGCAAAAGGGACTTTGGAAATGTGATTAAAAATAAGGATATTGAAATGGGGAGATTATCCTGGACTGTCTAGGTGTGTCCAATGTAATCACAAGGGTCCTTATCTAAGGGTCATGGAACATACAGAAGTGATGAGACACAGATGTGAAGAACAGGCTCCTGGGTTTGAAAATGAGGAAGAGGCCATGAGCCAAGGAACACCGTGGCCCTGAGGAGCTGGAAAAGACAAGAGATTCTCCTCCAGAAAGAACATAACCTAGCAATCCTTTTTGGACTTCATATGTCCAGAAGTGTAATATAGTAAGTGTGTGTTATTGTAAGCCACTGAAGTTGTGGTAATTTGTTAATGGATTATTCAATAAGATTGATACTGGGACAGGTGCATAGTTACTAAAAAAAATAAAGCTGGATCCCTATTTCCTTTCACCAGAGTTATTTCAGATGGTCATAGATTTAAGTATTAAAAAAAAGAAAAACTGAAAGTATTAGAAGAAAATGTTTTTGTTTTTGACTGAGGAAAATACAAAACACAGACACAATAAGAGGTGGATAATAGTAACTCACACATAGTTGGTGGGTGCAACTTGGCAACATTTATCAAAATTAAACATGCCCATACACGTCAACCCAGCAATTGCATTTCCAGGAATTCATCTTAAAGAAACACTTTGTTGTACATACATACAAAGTTTTATGGTGAAAATGTTCTTTATGGCATTGTATGTGATAGCAGAGAACTGGAATGGCCTAAGTGCCAATTTATCAGACAAGATTAAATATACTATGGCACAGCCCTTAGAAAGATTGACATGTATCTATCTATTCTATTAGGGACATTTGTAAGTGAAATATAGTATGTATAGTATAATCCCTTTTGTGCAAGGATCTACACATCTGTAAGCTACATTTACCTTACAGATGCAGAGAAAATTCTAGAAGTATACACAAGCTGTTAATAGTGCTTATCTTTAGAGAGTGGGACTGGGAAGTCTTTGATTTTTAAAGTTTTACATTTTTCTATAGAGTCCTTGCTCCCAGGGTTTGCTGATTTGGGTCTTCTGCTGCTTTAGAAAGGAAAAAAGGAAGGAAAGATGGAAGAATTGCTGGCAAGTGAAGAGGAGAGGGCCATGTTGACAGAGTGACCAAATCTGGGCCAACTGCTTCAGAGATACATGCTATCTAATTTTAAAAAATAAGTAATAAAAAAACCCCTGGCGCCTGGGTGGCTCAGTTGGTTAGGCGACTGCCTTCGGCTCAGGTCATGATCCTGGAGTCCCGGAATCGAGTCCCGCGTCGGGCTCCCTGCTCCGCAGGGAGCCTGCTTCTCCCTCTGACCCTCCCCCCTCTCATGTGCTTGCTCTCTCTCATTCTCTCTGTCTCAGATAAATAAATAAAATCTTTGAAAAAAAAAAAAAACAACCCACATATTTAAAGTAGCTTCATGATTAAAAGAAGCCCAAGCCACAGGATTCTGAACTTGTTGGAAAAATGTGTGACACTTCTTTAAAGGTTTAAACTCTAGAAATTGTTTTGTTTTGCTTAAAGTTATCCCTGAAAATCCCAGATAGGTAAAAAGATGAAATTCTCCCTTTGCCCCTTTGTGGTCAATCTAAGGCAGATTGGTATCCAGTTAAGGTCACATGTCAGAGACTAGGTATTTGAAAGCCTGTGTGCCTTGTATGTTCTACCTCATCAGTTTAGGCAACAAAATCAAATCATTTCGAGTCACATGTTTTATTTTTTGTTTTAAGATTCTATTTGTTCATCAGAGAGAGAGAGAGAGCATGAGCAGAGGGAGGGGCGAGGGAGAAGCAGGCTCCCCGCTGAGCAAGGAGCCTGATAGGGGACTCCATCCCAAGACCCCAGGATCACGACCTGAGCCCAAGGCCAGGTCTGAGCAACTGAGCCACCCAGGCGTCCCCAAGTCACGTGTTTTTTAATGTTAAAATTCACGGTACTCTGAGGTCTACCCAGCAAGCTGAGTCCAGGTTTCCCTTGGGGTTCTCCCTGGGTATCTCCATTGATGTAAGGGTCACTCATTTCTTCCAAAGGGATCCTCCCAAGTTGCTAATGGCAGGGCCAGTCAGCCACAGTGCCTGGTCAAACCTCATTCTCTGTTGCATTGTGGCTGCCAGAGGTCACTGCCAAGGCCCAAGCAGCATGGCTTGGCTGCACAGGCTAGAACAAATGCCTATTCCTTCTTGGCTGTGGCTACCCAGGGTTAGAAGAGGTCCTAATGTTAACCACACAGTGCAAAAAGGCCAGTCCTCTCCTGCCAACACCCTCCAAGCATGGACACAACCCTTGCTCTTACTCTCCCGAAGTACAGCCAAGGGCAGGCTGCAGACAAAGGAAAAAAAATCACAGTCAATAGCAGTGTCTGCCAATACCTAGCAATGTTTGGGGCCATTTTTTTAATTTTTATTTTTGGAGGGGCTACTTTTTAAATGAAAAGAAAAATCTTGTTAACTCTCAAATGTAAAATTAAATTATTTAAATCATGTTTTTAATCATGTGTAAACACAAGATTAGGCATAAAGTCCTTATTCTCACAGCTTTTCTACACTTACAAATTAAAACAATTTTGCAAATTAAACTAACAAAATTAAAAATTCAATTAATATTATGCATGTAATGTAGTAGATGACATTGTTTTGCTGAAATTAAAGTGTCCCTTGTGATGAGAATACGGAACTCATTTCTATGGTATGGGTTTTTAAGGGCATGCTTATAATCAACTTAATTATCCGACATTCTTTTCTGTTTGAATTTCTGTGAAACTTTTGTACGGTGTGCCATGCGGATGCTTGATATTCACTTAGCCAGAATGCTGTCATTTCCACAAGAAGTATTCTATTTTTTTCCTCATTTGCCCAAGAAAATTAAAGTTACAGTCCTTGGTGCCAAATACAAAATCAAGTGGCAGTGTTTGGTTACAAGGTGGTCATCAAAATGATCTAGAATAGGCATATATTAGTTTTGAAAGATTATAATTTAAAGAAGAGCAAAAATGTATATATTTTTGTAGTTAATTTGCAGTATATATGATTCCATTTATATGAAACGTCCAGAGTAGGCAAATCTATAAAGACAAAAAGTAAGTTAGTGGTTGTCGGTTGGGGGAGGCGGGAGTGGAGAGTGACTGCTAATGGGTAGGAGAGTGTTTTGGGGTAATGATGTTCTAGAAGTAGATAGTGGTGATGACTGCACAACTTTGCAAATATACTAAAAAAGCACTTAACTGTACACTTTAAAAGGATGAATTTTATGGTATGTGAATTATATATCAATTTTTTTTTTGGTCGTTGGGAGTGTTTATCTGCCCCTCCCCCCAGATAAATGATAGCCGTGAGATTTTTTTATGAATTTCTAAAAAGTGACTTCATAGTTTTCCTAAAGAATAGTAGATGGATATGAGGCTTACATTTGTTTATCTAAAGGGCTCATCCTGTGCAGTTTCCCAAACAAAGGGTGTCCCCTCCAGCCTCTCCGATGTTGAGACTCCAGCTGTACTTATATTACAAGTCAGATACAAAGACGATTGCCCTCAACCGTTTACCAGGTAGTAGTGGCAATAAGATCCACACAGGGCTAAGTATCGTATATATTAAAAAAAAAAAGAAAAGAAAAAGAAAAAAAGGAGGTATATAAACCAAGAACTATAAATGTCGAAGGAGGAAGGAATTCTTTCTTATGGTGGAAGTACCACATGATCTTTGGTTGGAGGATGATTGGAGGTTGATAGGTGGAGATGGAGTGAAGAGCATTTTATTAGGGGAAATAGTATGAACAAAGGTATGGAAAAATGGAGAGCTAGAAGCCAGAAAGCATATTAGGGAAGGATGAAGGAGTACTCGCTGGAACTAAGCTCTGGGAAGGAAAGTAATCCAAAGAGGTAAAGCAGGAAAAATAGGGACTGACAAGCTGTCTTTTTTTTTTTTTAAGATTTTATTTATTTATTTGAGAGAGAGAATGAGATAGAGAGAGCATGAGAGGGAGGAGGGTCAGAGGGAGAAGCAGACCCCCTGCTGAGCAGGGAGCCCGATGCGGGACTCGATTCCGGGACTCCAGGATCATGACCTGAGCCGAAGGCAGTCGCTTAACCAACTGAGCCACCCAGGCGCCCAAGCCATCTTTTTAAAATGGAAAAATTGAGCGAAGGAGAAGGGAGTCAGTAGAAATCTCTGCCTTTCACAGATTTGTATAAATTTGCAAGATTTCACCTTGTAAAAACCAGCCATGATTAATTAAATAGGCATTTTGTTGGCTTGGAGAAAAAGTGATACTTGTATTAATTCGGCCCTGGTGGGGTACTGAAGCTAAGAGCAAGGAAGAGCAAGAAGGGACCAGGCTACAGGAGCGGGCACTGATAAAAAGGATTGCAAAAAGAGGTGTGCCTGTCCCCAAATCCCTCCTCCCATCATTTAAGCTGAGATCACCCAGCCCGTAGGCATCAGTCTTATCACAATGAGTTTGTATCATCAGTAAAATATGAATGCACCTGGCTAAAAACCCTGGCGTGACAACACCAAATTCATATGCATTATTAGAATGAATTCATTCAATTTTTTAAAAGCACACCATTCTTGGCACACAGAAGGCACCCAGACGTTTGTTTTATAAAATAACATTGTTCTTTGTTTTAGTGTCTATATTTAGAAGAGGAAATGATTCAAAACTGCATCCTAAAACCTGTATCCTCTATTAGCATTGAGGTTGGGACGCCTTGGGGCCAAGAGGTCTGGTTTTCCCCTTTAAAACATAGGTTTCGGCCCCTCCGTCGAGTCCCTTAGGTCAGTAGGTCCAGCAGGGGTCGCAGTTCAAGTAACCAATCGAGGCTGGGCCATGGGGCGGGGCCACAGCGCTCCGCCCCTCCTCCCAGCCCTCCCTTCCCAACCTACCCAGGTCCGGCCTCCATCGCACCTGCGTGTCCCCCCGCGCCCGCGCTGGTGCAACCTTTCCAGCCGGCGCTAGCGGGGAAGATTTTGGGCTCGCCTCTCGCGAGATCGCCTCCAGTTGCGGCCACCAACGCTCCTGGCCGCTGAGTGGCGGCGTCTGCGCAGCCGCCATGTTCGGTTGCTATGCTGTGGCCTGGGAGACGGGGTGTGCTTGAGGGAGGAGGAGGAGACGGAGGAGGAGGAGACGGAGGAGGAGGAGGAGGAGGAAGAGGAGGAGGACAAGGAGTGGGTAGATTGAGCTCCTCTTGCTCTCACACACAAACGCTGCCCAGGATTACTCGCCTGCTCACGCCGCGCTGCGCGCTTTTCCGCTCCTCGCGGCCCCCCCACATTGTTCTCTCAGGACTCCTGGGTCCCCAGGGGCTGAATTCGGGGCCTGAGCCGGGGACAGGAGAGACTTGGCTTTGGCGGGAGGGTCGGAGGTTTGGGGCCAGGCCCCCCCGCCCAGGGGCTCCCCTCCCCCACGGCACTTTGGGGGGTGTGGATTATCTCATCCCCGCAGGGAGGTGGGAGAGCGCGCCGGCCGCCCGCCTCCCTCCCGCCTCCCCGGCGGCGCCGGCCCGCGGCAGCCCCGCAGTATGAGGTGGTGCTGGCGGCTCGGGGCCGTGGCGCGGCCGCTGCGGCGGCGGCTGCTGGGGGGGCGCTGAGGGAGCCCCCGGGAGCGGCGCGGCGGACGCGCTTCCCCGCGGCGCGCCCGGGCCTCGAGGCTTTTCTTCTCCAGCCGAGGGGACGCGGCTGTGCCACGAAGGTAAGAGGCTCTGGGGTCCCGGCCGGCCTCTCGGCCCTGCGCGGTGCGCGAGGCTGTTACCTGGGTGTGGGAGGCGAGCTAGGTAGGGCTAGTCGGAGGCACAAGGTTGATTGAAGAGAAGGAGGAAAATGATGCTTGTTCCCCCTCCCCCCGCCCCCCTTTCTTTCCGGGACCTCAGCTCTCGCAGCTCCTGGGGCTTATAGCTGGAATATGTTATGGGTGAGCGAAGGGAGAAGGGATGGAATCGGTGCGGAGATGGAATGTTCCACAGGACCTAAACTCTAGGTACGATTTTAGAATCTTCTGAGTTTTCCATTGTTGATAGGATTCCTTTTTTTCTTTTTTCTTTTTCTTTTTTTAATTGGCTCATATGAGTGCTTCTTGCATATGCTGCCTGGGCTGATTGTCCGTTCCATTGAAGTTTTAAGCTTCTTATGATTCTACCGGTATATACTGTAGTTGGGCCAAAAAAAGTTGAGATGTAGCTAAGTAGACGTACCGATGCATTTGCCAGCGTTTCCTTAAAATGGAACAGTTTACAAATGCACAGGTATATGTATCGGTGTTTCTGCGAAATTTGGAATGGGAGGCTTTTATATCTAGGGTTGCCTGATACAGTGACACCGCTATGGACAAGAACGATTTTGTAGTATTTTCAAGCGCTTGTTCCAGGGGAACCTGTATATCTGCAATATACCAACTGCTTTTAAATCAGAGTTGGAGTAATATTGGGTTTATGTGACCAAATCTTGGGTCTGGTTGAAACAGTACAGCTTAACACATGTTTATGGAGGAAAAAAAAAACCCAAAAAACCCAAAAGCCAATATATCCGACTTGTAAAAGAGGATTTGAGTAAAAAGACTATGGAACAGTAAAAGCCCGGATATTTTTTCATCCTGGTTTTCGAACCTTAACTTGCCAGAGAGAACAATTATTTTTCATTTTTTTAAGGGAGGAGGAACTGACCTTAAAATAAATGGTGGTTCAGAGTCCAAAGTGTGCTTATTGGAATAGAGCTAGATATATCGGTTAGGTCTTGTATTTGATGAATATAAATTCACCCTATAGATTTTTTTTCAAAAGAGATTTTTCGTAAGCAAAAGTTTGTATAGAACTTCTTTACTGACTCACAATAAGAGTGCAATCTTTTGTGGACCCCACCATTTTTTGTCAGAATAAATTTATGCTCCAATTACCACAGAAGCTATTTTTATGTCCATTTCTGTGTTTTGTTTTACTATAATGACACACATATCTTTGTTACCGTTTTTCACTGACATACACACATGGTCCAATATCATGTTCCTTAGTGGTTTGGTTTAATAAGAAAAATATGGTTTTTTAGGACATGGAATATTTATGATTTAGCTAATCTGTTTTAAACATTTGGCAAGAGATTAAAAAAAAACACTAGGAGCCATCACTATTTTGTAGTTTTTATTAATAGTGAGTAGGTTAAAGTTTATTAAGTTAGAAAATCACATGTTACTGAAAAGTAGTAATGAAGAGGATGTGACTTTCTTATTGCCTGTTTCCTAATCTGCTTAGCTTTTGGGCTGTGGGTATTGAATTGTTTCAAACTCGTGGTTTTTTCTTATGTTCTGAGTATCTTTTAAAATGTCCCTACTAACTTGGTTACTTTAAATTTGTGACACCCAATTTCTAATTTAAGCTAGGCATAAAACCAGCATTGATTGAACACACTTGCTAAAAATACTTTCTGGGTCAGATGTACTTAGAATGCAGCCTCAGGAAAATTCATTTGACCTATTCTAATGTGACCAGTGTACACTTCATTATTATTGAAGGACTTTAAAAAATTATAGACTCTCACAAATTAGATTTCATCAGTTGAAGCATAGAAGCCTAACTTTTTTTAAACGTATACTTTATGTAGGATAGTAATGAAACTTTTTCTTTTTTTCTTTTTCATTTTTTAAAAAAATTATATGACCCCCTCCATAGAATATTGTTAATCTCTGATTTGTATATTCAAAATATTTTAGTTTTATCTAATAAAATTAGAGTTGTAAAGTGACAGTATAATATGCAGTGTTATCTCTTTAGCATTTATTTGACTCGTTCTGAACTCTTTAAGGGGGATGGTTTTTCATGTTTTTGAGTAAATTATCTTTAAGGACCAAGTAAGAGAATGCCAGATGAATTTCAAGGAGACATTGAGGGGACCGCCCTTTGGGAGTTAATATGGTCAGTTTTAAGCAACAAGAAAGTTTTAAAAATATTTAGAAGTCTTGTTTGGTGGATGTCTAAATGTGAATGTTAATTCTTTATGTTAGTTTTTAGGAGTGTAAAATTGGTGACCTCATGAGAAATGGCAGGTCTATTTAACTTGATGTGGCGAAACATGAGTTGTTGCTCCTACATAAAATTTAGTGTTGGCAGAAAATCACTGGCTATAAACTGAGTTGAATTTTGTTGTTTTTCTGTGTAATAGCATGCATCTTGTGAAGTTTTTTATGTTCTGTAGTCTAGATTTATTAAATTTGTCAGTTTACTAGATTAAGCTAGTAAAGATTGGTTTAACATTCTGGAAATCCTCTTTATTACTGTTTACCAGGAAAGTATCAGTAAGAGGAAAGTGTTATTTCTTCATTTAATATTCAATTAGTAGTACAGGTGGTGAGAAGGAACGTAATGTAGAAGTACTGTAGAATCTTCTTTATTGGTGCGGAAGTGCAGTATTGAGGGACAGTGTAATTTATTTCTTTTTCTTTGCATGATTAGTCAGTATAGTCATTATTTAAAATTAGATGGGAAATAAGAGGGGAAATTTATTACATTCTCTTCCACTTCACCAGAGGCATTTCCCCCTACCTTCATTCTTCCATTTCATTATTCCTAAGTAGCAACACTGGAAGAAAGATGCAAATTTTGAAAAAATTGGTAGGAACAGATTGAAAATTAGGTACTGTGGATTATCTTGAGGGGAAGATATTCATTGGGGTGTTCTTGTGTTTGTATCTTTTAATAAAGATGTTATATAGAGGAATCGAAATAAAAAAAGTATCCAAAGGAAAGTGTTAATTGTTATGTGCCGGACAATGTAAAGGGGCTTTTCATGTTATCCCACATAATCATTAAGTACACTTTGTGAGGTAGGTATTATTTATTCCCTGCTTCCTCCCCCCCCCCCAAATGGGGTCAAAGAGAAATTAACTAGTCTAGGATCACACTGTGAATAAGTAGAATTAAAACTAGGTCTGTCTGACTCTGAAGCTTATTCTGTAGATTATGCTGTCCAATTAAACTTTCTACAGTGATGGAAATACTCTTTTTCTGCACTGTCAGGTATGGTAGCCATTAATCATGTGTGGCATGGATCACTTGAATGTGACTATCGTGCCTGAGGAACTGAATTTAAAATTGTATGTAATTTTTTTTTTTTTAAGATTTTATTTATTTATTTGAAAAGAGAGAAAGGGAGAGCAAGAGCAGGAACACAAGAAGGGGGAGAGGGAGAAGCAGGCTTCCCGCGGAGCAGGGAGCCCGATGTGGGGCTCAATCCCAGGACCCTGGGATCATGACCTGAGCCGAAGGCAGATACTTAATGACTGAGCCACCCAGGCGCCCCTAATTTTTTTTTTTTTAAGGTTTTTATTTTTAGATTTATTTGACAGAGACACAGCAAGAGAGGGAACACAAGCAGGGGGAGTGGAAGAGGGAGAAGCAGGCTTTCCACTGAGCAGAGAGCCCGATGCAGGGCTTGATCCCAGGAGTCTGGGATCATGACCTGAAGCCGAAGGCAGACGCTTAATGACTGAGCCACCCCGGTGCCCCTAAAATTGTATTTAATTTTAACCAGTTTAAATTTAAATAACCAGGTGTTGCTAGTAGCTATAATATTGGGGAGCACAGCTTTAGATCTTGCTGTGTAGAAAATCTGAGTTTTAGTATTGAATCTTCCACAAGTTTAGGCAAATTATTTAGTTCTTGAGCCTCAATTTAATCCATTGTGAAAATGAAGAGGTTGTCACTCTAAGATTATCTCCAGCGTCCCTTCTTGCTCTAGAGTTCTGGGATTCTTATTAAAATGTACAGTGGTATTTAGTATTCGAAATATTAAAATTCGAAAATATTAAAATACAGTGGTATTTACTATATCTGAAAGATCTGAAAGGGCCCCTCTTCCCAAAATACTCACCCCTTATGTAAATGTTTTTGTTTATTCAGTTTTCTTTTCCAGAAGAGTGTGTGTTTTTTGTTTTTTTTTTAAAGATTTTATTTATTTATTTGAGAGAGAAAGAGAATGAGAGACAGAGAGAGCATGAGAGGGGGGAGGGTGAGAGGGAGAAGCAGACCCCCCGCTGAGCAAGGGAGCCCGATGCGGGACTCGATCCAGGGACTCCAGGATCATGACCTGAGCCAAAGGCAGTCGCTTAACCAACTGAGCCACCCAGGCGCCCCAGAAGAGTGTGTTTTTAAAGCACACATAAAGGAAGATGGAATATTCCCCCCGCCCCCATTATTGAACATTGTTTAACCAAAGACAGTACTTTATCTTGAAACAAAGTTTGAATGTTTAAAGACCATATTTCAGCATGCTTCCCATTTAAGAATGTGTCTATTACAATTCCCTGTTACTTATCAAATTAATTTCAAACTTAATCGGCTTGGCCTTGAAGGCTTTCTACCAACTTCATCTCACTAACCTTGTTTCTCATTCTTGCTTAAAAAGAAAATATTCTTGTTTTTTCCTCTGCCCTTGTTTCCTCAGTTTAAACATTCCTGTCTCTAGTCCCTGTGCTTCCTTAAGTCTTCCTCAAAATTCACCTTTTTATTCTGGAAAATGCTGCTTAATCCAGTTTATAAACATCAGTTTTTGAATCCTAGTAATAAGCACCCTGGGGTTAATATATGATTGTTCAAATATAGTTAGTTGAGTACATCCTTCTTAAGTTTTTACATGTTACCTATTCTGTGTCCTTAATAAAAATTTTTAAAAATTTAAAATGGGAGTTCTTTTTTATTGCCACAGGAGTTCAGTTCATTGCTCAGCAATTCTGCTTTAAAGAGTTGTTAATTTAAAGGAATGATACTAAAAATAAATAGAGGAATGATACTGTCACAACATTCACCCTTAATCACCACTCTAATAGATATTTTTGTTTCTTTCCAGGCAGTTGTCCATATTTTTATAAATATCGTTGTATGATGGAGATACAATTTTGAGTTTAACATATTGGAGACATTGTCTAGTAGAAGCATTGCAATGTGGGAAAAAGATGATAGATTTTGGAGTCACGTTGATGTAGTTTGGAATCTGGTCTCAAAAACTTTGGGTGGGACGCCTGGGTGGCTTGGTTGGTTTAGTGTCTGCCTTCGGCTTGGGTCGTGATCCCGGGGTCCTGGGATCGAGTCCTGCATCCGGATCCTTGCTCAGCGGGGAGCCTGCTTCTCTCTCTCCCTCTGCCGTTCCCCCTGCTTGTGCTCTCTCTCTGACAAATAAATAAAATATTAAAAAAACACAACCAAACCTTTGGGCAAATTATATAATATTAAAGCGTACTTCCTGGTCTATGAAATTAGGATAATAATATTTGACCTTGAATTTTCATGAGGATTAGAATAATATGTATAAAGTATCTAGTACTCTTTAAATAGAAGAGATGATCAATAAATGGTAACTGATATTATTTTTCTCATTTTTCCATTCCCATCACAATGAATATAATTTAAACAACTGCTTAGCAATTCAGATGATTTATCAATCAGGTGATTGATTTAATCATTTACCTTTTGTTGACCATTGGTTGTTACTAAAGTTTCCACTCTTATAATCTGCAGTGAATATCTCTGTGCTTATAGTTTGTTGCCTCAGTTTAAAATCGTAAGACTAGGATAATGGTCCAGTGGTATTTCTATGCCAGATTTCTGTTTTAAAGAACAATGAGCATTCTTGTTTTGGGGGAAAAATGCTAATTGATTGTAAAATTTTTCCCTGGTTTTAATTTAATTTTAATTTAATTTTACCTAAATGGTTTTAGTTAATGTATTTAGGAAAGTTTGGTTTATTGGGAAATGATGTAGTGAACATTCATTTATATGTGAATTAAATATTTGAATGTCTGTTATAGGGATCAGTGATATACAGGTGAATAAGACATGATTGTTGTCCTTGAACTCTAATTGTAGGATGGTAACACATGTCAACAAACAATTACAATTCAGAGTGACAGGTGTAATAAGATCTGGGGGAAATGAGATGTGGCATTTGAGCAATGTCTTGGAAGATGGGTTGGAATTGATCTGGGTCGAGAGAACAGCATGTACAAAACGTCAGAAGTATGGAAGGATGCATGGTGTGTTTGGAGAAATGCAAGTTGTCTTGTATATGTCGGTCTCTGTGGGATGGGTCTTGATGTCTGTGTTCCTGTATGTGGATATTGATTACTTAGAAGATGAAGCCTTTTGAGGGTCCTTGTTTGGACTATGTGTGGAATTACAGTAA
The DNA here is from genome assembly GCF_029215605.1 of Mirounga angustirostris. NCBI lineage: Eukaryota > Metazoa > Chordata > Mammalia > Carnivora > Phocidae > Mirounga > Mirounga angustirostris. The sequence continues at coordinate 94,600,742 of NW_026991711.1, read as the reverse complement.
GAACTTTGGAACTTCCCAACTGGTGTGTCATGAATGGCTTACCTATGTGCCAGAGAGCAAGGTACCCATCAACCTATTGAACCTGGGCATAATGGGACCCCCAGGTGGTTTCTTTTGACCTTAATTAAATAGTCTCGGCTTATCCCAGTGTGCTAAAAAATATTTTCTTTGGTGCCAAGGTGGGAAAAGGAATGAGAAAAGCACTATTTTAGAGGCTCTTAAGTATTGCAAAGTTTATGGTACCCACTCACCCTTGGCATTCCCACATGTGATAAAAAAAATAACCAATACCAAATCCTAAAATAAACACAAAGGAGGTCAATGCAAAGTCCCTCTTTTAACCTGCCTTTCTTCTCTCCCCCTTCCCCCCAGTAATTACGTCATTGTTTTTTGTGTGTATGTGAAATATCTTTTTGGTGCTGCTGCATTGCTAGTGTCCTGCACAAATGTTTAGTCTGCCTCTTGGGAAATCAGAATTTACATTGGGGAGCAATTGTAAGTATTTAAGTAATGGAATAAGATTAGATATGAGTTTTGAAAGGTAACTCTTGACTTCTAGATAATGATTTCATTGCAAGGATATAAGGATGTGTAAAGATGAATTTAGAAATGGCAGAGAGACCAGTTAGGATGCTCTTGCTGTGGTCCAGGAGAGAGATTATAGCTGGAAATGGGGAAATGAAAATAAGGATGTGGGACTAGCAGTGAAAACTAATTAGGTAGTTTCACTATAACACTATAACTTACATCCATTTGGATATAAAAGAAAGAAGAAGAGAGTTGATGATGATAGTAAGATTTCTTCTTTGGGCAGCTGGAAAGGGAAGGCCCAATAATTTTTACTGAGTACATATAGTGAGCCAGGCATTTTGCTATGCACCAAGGCTGTCATGAGTTCTTATTGAATTTTAAAAATTAATTTATTTTGAAATAATTTCAAGCCTCCAGAAAAGTTGCAAATACAGCACAAAGAGCTCTTGAATCTCCTTCAACCAATTTTTTCCCTTGAATTATTTTAATTAAAAATTTTTTCCTTGAATAATTTTATTAAAATATGTATGTATATTGCATATATATTGTGTGTGTACACAAGATAAGTGTGCAACATCATGTGTGTGACTCACTGTAGTGGGCTCAAGGAGGCCTTTTCTTCCAGATGCCCAAAGAAAGAACTGTAACATTGTCTTTGACCTTTTCTCTCTTTCTGCTATATCTTATTGGATTCTCAAATTTTAGTGAAACTACCTAGTCATCTCATTTCTGGTCTCTCATTTTTATCCCTACTTCCAGCCGTTTCAGAGGAATGTACCATTTTAAATCTCATTAGACTGTTTCTGAACCATTTGAGAGCAAGCTGCACACATGATGCCCATCACTCCTAAATAATCTAGTGTGTCTTTACCAAAACATGGATGGTCTTTTACATAATCACCAAATCAGAAAATCAACACTGACGCAATACTACCTTCAAATCCCCAGATGCCATTCAAAATTTTCCAGTTATCCCAACAGTTTCTCTCTTTTTGGTCTAAGATCCAGTTCAGGATCACACCTCACATTTAATTATAATGTCTCTTTGGTCTCCTCAGTTTGAAACAGTTCCTCAATATTTCCTGTCTTTTATGACCTTGACTTGTAAAATGTCCCTTAACTTTGGTTCATCCAGTGGTTTGCTCATGTGCAGACTGACTGAGTTCTTGGCAGGAATACCATAGAAATGATGTGCTGTTCTTAGTGCATCACTATGATGCATACAGTATTGTCCCACCACTGTGATGTTTACCCTGAACACGTTGTTATGTTCATGTCTACTAGGTTTCTATACTGTAAAGTCATCTTTTTTACTTTTGTAATTGGTAGCTCTTTGTGGGAAGAGCTCTAAGGCTCCAAGTAGTCTTTTCCTCATCAAACCTCCATCCACCAGTCTTTGGGACCACTGATGACTTCTGCCTGATTCAGCCACTACTATGAAGGTTGCCATCTGTATTTACTGGTTGATTTTCTACTGAAAACACATGTCTCCCTTCTTCCCCATGCATTTATATACTCCTTCATTTATTTATATCAGTATGTACTCATGGATCTATTCCTATTCAGTGGATTTTATTTTCAACTTTTTTTTTTTTTTTTGAAATTCAAATTGTCCTAGATTTGGCTAGTGGGACCCCCTTCAAAAGGGCTCCTCAATCTTTTTGATACATCCCCATCCTTTGACTCATTCTTTACTTTCTGGCATGAGATGTTTCAGACTCATTTTGTACTTTTTCTGTCCCAGCTCTGGAATCATGCATTTTCCCAAGGAATTCTGATTTCTTTTAGTAGAGGTGGTATCTAGAAACCAAGATTTATATGCTTAATATGTCATTTTGCTGGGGTATAATCACTTCTAGAGTGGACACAGTTAAGAAATATATACATATATATATGTACACATCTGAATCTGTTTCTGTATCTAATTATATGTATTTAAGAAGTTTACACTGATACATCCAATTCCAATCCAGCACCCCAGGGTTCTTTCTAGTCTTCCCCCTTTCTGTATTTGTAAATCCTTTTCCACAGTAAGAAATTGGCTTCTATTATCCTCAGTATCTTTACTTATATGCTCAGTCACCTTGTATCTGCCAGTCTCCCAACTTTAGACTAGTTGTCCCTTGCCTGCCACCTCTGAGGCCTATGGCATGGGGTCCTCTGGGCATGCTAGGAAGGGAAAGGAACTTCTCTCATTTAATCTTTTTATTTTTTTCATTTAATCTGGACAAAACCTTGTTAGGTGTTCTCAGTTTTAAAGGAGAACAAAGTGGAAATATAGAAAAGTATGTGACTTTAAGCATGTTACCATTTAAATAGCAGAGCAAATAATTTGAATTCAGATTTGTGTGATGCTAAAGTATTTTTTTTTTCCTCCTATACTTTATATCCTCTGGAATTTAAAGTTTCAGGATTTAGGGTTATATTAGTAGTAGGTGAAGCAGTGGATATGACTGTTACTACTTAGAAAGTGTATAAAGTTAGGAATTGGGTCACTCACAGAGCCCCCAAGCGTTATCATTTAAAGGTTAAGGGCTCTTAGAAATGAGGAAGCCTAAGTGGTAGTGAGAGAGGAGTGTGTGGCTGTGTGGTAGAGGGCCATGAAGGAAGGAGTTTCAGGGAGGTATCAAATGCTGAGAGAGAGAGGAACAAAATTGCTTTGAATTTGGCTATTGGAAAGTTATTGATGACCTTAGCTGATTGGTTTTCAGATGTGTTTAGGCAGGCTACCTGTATCAGAATTAAATGAGATACTGATTAAAAAATATTAATTCCTGGGGCGCCTGGGTGGCTCAGTCTGTTGAGCATCCAACTCTTGATTTTGGCTCAGGTCAAGACCTCAGCATCCTGAGATCAAGCCCCGCATTGGGCTCTGAGCTCAATGGGGAGTTCTGCTTGAGATTCTTTCTCTCCCTCTGACACCCTGCCCCCCGCCGCTCACTCTTCTCTCTCATAAATAAATAAATCTTTAAAAAAAAAAAATCAGTTCCCCAGGTTTCATTTCAGACCTTATAGATTTTTTTTTAAAGATTTTATTTATTTATTTGACAGAGAGAGAGAAGAGAGTACAAGCGGGAAACAGCAGGGGGAGAGGGAGAAGCAGGCTGCCTGCTGAGCAAGGGAACCCAATGCGGGGTTGGATCCCAGGACCCTGGGATCATGAGCTGAAAGCAGATGCTTAACTGAATGAGCCACCCAGGCCCTTCTAGACCTTATAGATTATTAAAAGGCAGGTGAGGAATGGGGAGGTGGCTGCATAGGAAATCTGCTTAAATGCTGCTATGGTTATTCTGAGATATACTAAAGTTTGAGATTCATTGTCTTAGCAGAAGAGTTATAATAGAAGGGTTTAGTGAAAAACTAAATTGAGGAAATTAGACATACAATGAATGTGGACTAGACAACTCCTAGAAATTTGGTCATAAAGGGAAGAGGGAAGATCTCTTGGGTCATGGTGGAATAGGGGACAGAATCGAGAAAAATATCTTTTTTTTTTTTTTTTTAAAGGTTACATACACCTTAACATGGGGATTAAGAGAAAGAAACTGTATAGTGGTCATTTGAACCACTGTGCTTGGCAGTGGGCATCAGACATTGTGCTTGGCAGTGGGGTTACAGAATGAATAAGACATGATCTTTATCTTCAAGGAGATTATACTTCTTTCTTTGGAGGAACTTCAAATCTGTTATACTGCTAGGAATGTATATAGATAAGTCATGGTTAACTATGTTAGTATACAGCTAAAATATGTACAGGTAAGTCCTAATAAGTGTAGCAGAATATATTACAAAACTGAAACTTCTCAAGTATTTAAAAATTTGTTTAATTTTCTTTTTTAATGGTAATATGGTTATTTGGTTCAAATTTCAAAATAATATAAAAAGGTATGTATTGAGAGTCTCATTATTACTCCATCCCTGCCTTCTCTGCTCTCTATAGGTAACCACTTTTATTTTTTGTACATTTTACCAGTATTTTTGCAAATAGAAGCAAAATATAAATATAGATCACTATTTCCCCTACTTTCTATGTAGAAGGCAACATATTATATTAATGTTTTATATTACAGCTTTTTCATTTAAAATATATGTTGGCAGTCCTTTGACTTCAATATACAGGGAGCTCTCCCCATTTTTCTTTTTTTATATAATGACATGTTCTCTTGTGTGGATATGCTATTAGGCTAACTGATTCTAATTATTTACTCTTTTTTTTTTTTTTTTAAGATTTGTTTATTTATTTGTCAGAGAGCACAAGCAGTGAGAGCAGGAGGCAGAGCAGGCAGAGGGAGATGCAGGCTCCCTGCTGAGCAGGAAGCCTGACGCTGGACTCGATCCCAAGACCCTGGAATCATGACCCGAGCTGAAGGCAGACGCTTAACTGACTGAGCCACCCAGGCATCCCTGATTCTAATTATTTAAACTTTTACTCTACTTCAGTTTTTTAGGCCCCTTTACTTGTGCAACTCATTTTCTTTCACCTTTTCTGTATAAATTAGTGCTCCCATGAGGCATTTTGCTTCAGTGATCTGTCTTACTTTCTGTACCTAAAGTCCTCTAATGCCTAGTCAGAGACGCCTTTCAGATTTTGTAGCCAAGCAAAAGACTTCCTTATTGTAGTAGCTTAGATGAAAAATGGAAGGAAAAGAGAAGGGGATGGAACTAATACTTGTTGAACTCTGCTGGGTGTTTTAAAATATAATATCTCATTTAATTCCCTCAGCAACCCTGTAGAATAGATAGTGTTATCCCCTTTCTATAGATGAAGTTGAGGCTCAAAAAGCTGAGTTGTTTAGACTTTCACAGCTAGAAAATGGCAGATTTAGGTTTTGAAAGTAGGTTAATTTGAGTCCAGAATCTATATCTTTTCTGCTGCTGTCCTATTTTCTGTCTCCTATTTTTGAATTCCTGAATTCTAGTCTTATAGCTGGAGCTCTTTGCTATCTGCTATGTGCCTTTCATCAAGAGCCATGAAACGAGGCATGTTTCCCTATTGTGTTTTTCCTGTTTCCGGGGTAGCACCTGCTTATCTGACCTCTACAGAATAGGCCCTGCTTGCCAGGATCGCTGCCTGTTGCTCGCTACTATAGCTGTGGATACTGTTTTTTAACTGTCTGTCTAGATTGCCTCTTGTTATTGCTGAGTTTCCCTTTCTCTAATTTTTCTTGCTGCATCCCTGTTACCACTTGATCTTCAGTTTGGCGATATGAAGCTTGGGCAAAACTTCTGAAACTTGGGGGGATGATTTTTTTAAAAAGCTCATGTCTTATTTGGACTTTTAAGATTTTATTTATTTATTTATTTGAGAGAGAGAGAGAGTGCACACCAGAGGGGGGAGGGTCAGAGGGAGAAGCAGACTCCCTGCTGAGCAGGGAGCCCAATGCGGGACTTGATTCCAGGACTCCAGGATCATGACCTGAGCTGAAGGCAGTCGCTTAACCAACTGAGCCACCCAGGCACCCTTATTTGGACTTTTAAAATAAGACTCCTTAAAGTACATTCTGCCATTGGTTTTGCCCTTTTTAATCCTCCTCTGCACTGTAGCCAGAGTGATCTGACATTCACATCCGATCACATTACATACACCCTGCTCAGAATTTTTTTATTGCCTCTCCATTTGCCTGTAAGATAAAATCTAAACTCATGGTCAGCCACTGTCTGCCTCTCTAAGCCTCACTCCCATATTTCATGGTATTCACAGTGCCTTGCATGTAATAGGTGCTAATTTAATACAGAGTATTCTTGGAGTGAGTAGAATGAATGAATTTTCCAAGGAGATGAAAATTATTTAGGGAATATTTTTAAAGTAATGTTGATGTTCTTTTTCTTCTTGGTTATTTCTTAGTGCATGGAAGTAAAATATTTTTACTAACTCCAAGGATTTCCAAATTGTTTTATTTACCTTGGAATTTAAAATATCTCTATACTTGGTTTATTTACATTTCCAACTTACCTTTTCCAGCCTAATACATACTGTGGTCACTTACTGTGCTTACTATAGAAACTACTATTTCTAGGGTTTTGTGATTTGGAAAAGTTTTTAGATGATTGTGATATTGTAACCCACCTTGCGTGTAGCTATTTTTATGGGTTTTGATCTGTGTTTGCATAATTATTTCCAAAACATTTATTTAGGTCAACAGTTATATGCAATTCTGAGATCCCCAAGGCCCTAAAAAATAAAACTTTTTATAACTAATTTGACAGCCAAACTTACCTAAACTGATGTGAGGCTACTGATACTTTATGTTCTACTTATATCAGACATTCCTAAGGTACTCTAAGGACATTTTAAATAGCATTATGGTTAATACAGAGTGTTAATCCTAGACCCAGCCGCGAATCTTACTTAATACGAGGCATTTTACGGTATCATGTCTCTATAATCCAAATATTCTGAAATTCAGAACTGTTTTCAAACCAGTGGTTTCAGATACAGGATTGTAGACCTGAACCAATTTGCACTACCACCAGTTTCCTTCCCTAGCAATGGGTGATAAATGGTACTTTGTTTTATTTTCAATTTCTTTTTAGTGATAATGTAGTTGAACCTTTTTTCATGTGTATTTACTAATTTCATTTCTTGTTGCATACATTCTTCAAGTTTTTTGTTCATTAATCTGCTAGGGTCGTAATGTTTTTTTCTTACCAGTTTACAATATTATAGATGTTAACTGGTTCTGTTAGCACAGTAGCCACTTGTGACATATTCTAAGTATTTTGTATCTAACGTATTAGTAGGAAATGCTGTTGAGTTGAAAACTCATCTCCTTATAGTGTAAGGGAGATGACCATGCTCCTATGCCCAAAGTGGGCTTCCAGTCTTATTTTAAAGGCTGACGTTTTTACCATCGCCAACAAGGCCCAACATGATCTCTGGGTGCTGCTGTCTCTGACCTCATCTCTGACCGCTCTTGTTCACTTTTCTCAAGGTGGCACTGGCCTCTTTGCTATTCCTGGAACACCCCAGATATGCTCACAGTTCAGTCTTTTCTCCTTGTTCTTCTCTCTGCGTAGAATACCTTTCTCCCAAGTGTTCCAGGCAAAGTATCCCGATGGCTCACTTTTACTTCAAGTCTGCCCAAAAATGTAATTCTCAGTCATGCTTTTCCTGAATATCCTTTTTAAAATTGCATCCCTATTTCCACATTCCCTGCTCACCACCTTAAATTTTTTTCTTTGCTTATTAGAATGGAAGCTCCATAAAGACAGGGGCTTCTGTCTTGTTTAATATGTCCATATATTTATATTGCTTCTCCTTATCTGGCACATTTTGAGACATTTGGTAGATAATGTTGAACAAGGAAAGGGTTAGAGGAAAATAAGGAGGAACATTTATCTAATTGTCTAACATACAGACAAATGAATTGAGGCTTTTAAAATTTTTTTTCATAGATTTTTATTAATGAAACCAAAATATAGCAGTAATGGTAGACTTTTTCTTGTTGTTGTATTGGTTTACCAATGAGAAGAATGGAATTCTTTTTTATGGGATAACATTTCACTTAAGTGGCATAATCTCTACACCCAACATGGGGCTCGAATTCACAACCCCGAGATCAAGAGTCACATTCTCTACTGACTGAGGCAACCAAGTGCCCCTGTAAAAACCATTCTTCATTCATGGCCCAAAGGCAAATAGTGAACAGATTTGGCCTGTGGGCCATAGTTTGTTGATCCCTGGCCTATGCTACTATTGCCCAAATTAGTGCAAACTCTTCCACATTCTAGTCCCACATATCTTTCCAGGGTTAATTGTTACTATTCTCCTGATGAATTGTCTTCCATCCAACTGTATTATTGGTGTTCCTTGGACATTCTCTGGTTTATGAGGCTTTTAATAATCAGTACTTTGTTTTAATTCTGGTGTAACTAGAATAGTTTGATAAAAGCATAGTAAGTATTTCCAAATTTTTCCTCAAGTCAGTTTTGAATATTTAGAGTGGTAGTACCCTGTGATGATGATAATAATGGCTAACATTTAGTAGGTGCTTTTAAGTGTCAGGCGCTGTGCTAAGGACTTCTTATGTATTATCTCACTTAATGCTCTTAGCAACTCATATGAGGAAACTGAGGCACAGAGTGGTTTAGTAACTGTCCAAGGTCATAAAGGTAGTGAGGATTTGAACCTTAAAACAGTCTGATTACTGAGCCCATTTTCTTACTATTCAGAAGTATTATTTCCATGTATGCTAATAGTTTGTATTTTTATAGTTTGGGCCCCTTTGCAGAACCCTCTCTCTTCTTTTAATCTGACTTTATTTGTGAAAGACTGACAATCAGTTACTTCAACAGATATAAGGACTTGTGAGGAAATAAGATAGTATTATGAGCAGATGTAAAGTTAGTGGCTTTCCCACTGTTTAGACTTTACCCCACATTAAGAGATACCTTTTATATCATTCTCTTGATAGCTTCTTTTTTTTTTTTTTTTTTAAGATTTTATTTATTCATTTGACAGAGAGAGAGCACAAGCAGGGGGAGCGGCAGGCAGAGGGAGAGGGAGAAGTGGGCTCCCCGCTGCAGCCTGGAGCTTAGCAGGGAGCCTGATGTGGGGCCTGATCCCAGGACCCTGGGATCATGACCTGAGCCAAAGGCAGACACTTAAATGACTGAGCCACCCAGGTGTCCCCTTGATAGCTCCTATTCTACAGTTGACCTTGAACAACATGGGGTTAGGAAGTGCTGACCCATGTAGTCAAAAATCCATGTATAGCTTTTGACCCCTAAAAACGTAACTGCTTATAGCCTACTGTTGACCAGAAGCTTTACCGATAAAGTCACTTAACACATGTTTTGTGTGTTCTATGACTTATATACTGTATTCCTACAATAAAGTAAGCTAGAGAAAAGATGTTATTAACAAAATCATAAGGTAGAGAAAATACATTTACAGCATTGTATTGTTTATCGAAAAAATCTGCATGTGAGTGGACCCAGTCAGTCAAACCCGTGTTGTTCAAGATTCAGCTATATTCTCTTTTGTTGAAAAAAAATATTGCTTTTGACTCACTAAGTCAATTTCATAGCCAGTGAGTCTCAACCAACAGTTTGAAACATTTCATTAAATATTTAGGTGCTGTAAGCTCTATTGTTTGTGTTTAGGTACAGAGAAAACTCTGCTTATATGAAACAGTTGCTTTCTAAACAAGAGTGAAAATTCTAGAGACTAGCGTTCTTTTTTGGTTTTTTTGGTCTAAAAAATGCTCAACGCTAAACCCCTAACTAATAAAATAATTTTTGTTGAAGAAAACACTACATGGCTGGCCCTTTTTGGACAAGAAAAAAAAAAGAATATTTTCATTATGAAAGATTAACTTTATTGTTGTTTATTGTATGAAAGGTTAACTTTATTGTTGGTGTGTCATATGCAGGGGACTAAAGAACAGACATTTAGAAAGTGGGGAGGGAGAGAGTGGGAAAGAACTAGCGGCTGCCAAGTTGTGGCTACAGACAGGAGAAAGAGAGTAGTTTTTTGACACACTAAAACCATTTGTTTATATCTATTTTAGTATATTATTTTACTGGATTGTTTAAAGTCTCTTTCCTCAACTAGACTGTGAACTCACTGAGGGAGGAGATCTAGGTGAATATATATTTCTATCTCAAGCATCTAGTACTGTATCTGGCAACTAGGAACTGTTGACATGTTTACATGAATAAACAGGTGTATTGAAAGCACAGGATTAGGGACCTCTTTGTGGGCCTACGTGGGTCCAGGTGTCTGTATCTCTCTCTCTCTCTCTCTCTCTCTCTCACACACACACACACACACACACACACACGGAGTACACATTACACGGAGTAATACATAAATAGGAAATAATGAGACATAAAAGGTTAAATAGCAAAAAAAAAAAAAAAGAAAAGCTTCAGATAAATTTATAAGAATGGTTCAAATTATATTGGGGCGCGTGGGTGGCTCAGATGGTTAAGCATCTGCCTTCAGCTCAGGTCATGATCCCAGGGTCCTGGGATCGAGCCCCACATCGGGCTCCTGCCTCAGCAGGGAGCCTGCTTCTCCCTCTCCCTCTGCCCCTCCCCTGCTCATGCTCTCCCTCTGTATCTCTGTCTCTCAAATGAATAAATAAAATATTAAAAAAAAAAGAATGGTTCAAATTATATTCAGTGTTTATAGTTTAGAATGAATTTCAAATTTATTTTGACATTGTAATTCAGCATTTTTAGTGGGTCAGTAACAGTTGAATAGAGGACATTTGGAAAATGTTGCCTGTCCATCAGTAAGTCAGTGTGCAGGCCCAGTGCTATGCATTGATGTTTCAAGTAATTGATTTGTATGTGATTATTTGGGATATATCTTTGTGGTTGTATACGGTTTCTTAAATAAGAAGCTTCTTGTATAAACTATTGCATAATAATTATTATGTAAATGTTGTTTGGTGTACTAAATATAGTGAGCTAAATTTTAGAGCAAAACTGTTGCTATATTTGATTTTTTTTTCCTTCCATGAGGTATCAGTTTTATAGTTCATAGTTTTCATAGCTCTGTCCAAAGAGAATCTGGCCCATTCAGTTTTATATATATATTATATATATTTTTCCCAAGGAGTCCTGAAAATTTCCTTTTAGTGTGGAAAGTATATAGGGCATTACATATGTTAATTGTTAGTGAAGTATTTTTGCTTCTAGGTTCTAATAATTGATGGAGATAGCAAATATGTGTATATTTAAAATGAAATCCTATCAATATCTCTAATTCTAGTCCCAGTACCAGGACCTTCTCCCATGCCATATCTGACCTCCTGTCTCCTATAGTGGGACCTCTGGCTCCCAATAAGATTAACGTATTTATTCATTTGTTCAGTAATAGAATACACATAAGATAGGTTCAGAATGCTACAACAAGATGACTTGCGGGCAGCAAACTTACTAAGTAAAATTCAAGGTTATTTTTTACATTTCTTTTGATTTGTCCTCAGATTACATGCTGTTGTAGGTATATCGTCATGAGCCAGTGTCAGCAAAACTGTAGTCTACTGGTCAAATCTAACCTGCCACCTGTTTTTGTATAGCCCATGAACCAAGGCTGACTTTTACATTTTTAAATAGTTGGGAAAAAGTTAAAAGAATAATATTTCATAACATTATTGAGTTTTGAAAATTATATGAAATTTGAACTTCAGTAACCATAGGTTTTTTTTTTTTTAGATTTTAATTATTTATTTGAGAGAGATCAAGAGAAAGAAAGAGCACAAGCCAGGGGGAGAGGGAGAGAGAGAAGCAGATCCCCCGCTGAGCAGAGAGCCTGACTTGAGCTCAGTCCCAGGACCCTGGGATCATGATCTGAGTCAAAGGCAGATGCTTAACTGACTGAGCCACCCAGGCGCCCCCATAGTTTTTCTTTTTAAAAGATTTTATTTATTCACTTGAGAGAGAGAGAAAGCACAAGGGGGAGGAGAGGCAGAGGGAGAGGGAGAAGTAGACTCCCTGCTGAGCAGGGAGCCTGACGCGGGGCTTGATCCCAGGACCCTGGGATCATGACCTGAGCCAAAGGCAGTTGCTTAACCATCTGAGACACCCAGGCGCCCCAGGATCCATAGTTTTATTGGAACACAGCCACAGTCATTTGTTTACATAGTTTATGGCTCTTTTCATGCTACAAAGGTAGAGTTGAATAGTTGTGACTGAGATCGTTTCACCTGTAACACTGAAAATGTTTTCTGTCCCAGAGAGAGAGAGCATGCACAAGCAGGGGGAGCAGCAGGCAGAGGGAGAAGCAGGCTCCCTGCTGAGCAAGGAGCCCAATGTGGGGCTCGATCCCAGGACTTTGGGATGATGTCCTGAGCCTAAGGCAGACGCTTAACGGACTGAGCAACCCAGACATCCCAAATAAATAAAATGTTTAAAAAAAAAAAAAAAAATTTTGTCAACCCTAATCAAGAATATTGTAATGTTCAGTAGTTACTAGGATGTTACCCCCCCCTTGTGTGGTTGTGTTATCTACTTGACTTACAGTTAATTTATTCCATTTTAAGGAGAAAGGCAATTTTAAAAAATTACTGAATTTTAGAACTGGAGGGAAACTTAAAGATCATTTAGTCCTGCACTGCCCAGTAGGTCAGCCACTAGCTAAATGTGGCCATTTAAATTTAATTTAATTAAAAAAATTGTTAGATGAGCCACATTTCAAGTGTTTAGTTGTTCTATGTAGCATGGCTGCTATATAGGACAGTGCAGATTGTAGATCACACAAGGTTTTTATCTTTTACAGATGAAGAAATTGGGGCTCAGAAAGATGTAGTGACTGTTCCAAGGTAGATCAGAGCTAGAAAGTAACAGAATTAGAATGTTAAAGTTTATAGTGAAACTGTGGTTTATCAGGTTTAGTAGTAAAACAGCAGTTGTTGATAGAAAAGAATGAGACCTTTGCCTTAGGCTATGAAGCCTTTTCTTGCAAAATTCCACATGAGTGCAGCAGAGTAACAGAAATATTTACATATTTACGTTTTGAGAGCTTAATAATTGGCTAAATGGGTGCTTGATTTTTGTTGCTTGCCTATTCATTTGCACTCATTTCCATTCATTCATTTTTTGCAGTAGAATTCCATTTGAATATTGATTTATAAACATGACTTGGGAAGCTGTTGGGAGAGGTTAGAAAGAATAGTCTTTGCTAAGCAAAACAAAACAATAAAATTCTGCTATTGATTTTCAGTCCACTTGTAATTCAGGATATAAAATCAACATGCAACAATTAGTTGCATTTCTCTACACTTACGATAAAATATTTGAAGAAGAAATAAACATTCCTATTTATAATAGCATCAAAAACTTAGGAATAAATAAAATATTTAGGAATAAATTTAATCAAAGAGGTGAAGGATCTGTCCACTGAAAACTTGAAGACATTGATGAAAGAAATTGAAGAGGACACAAATAAATGGAAAAATATTTTGTATTCATGGATCAGAAGAATTAATGTTGTTAAAATGTTCATACTGCCAAAGCCATCTATGGGTTTAGTGTAATCCCTTTCAAAATTGCAATGTTGTTTTTCACAGAAATAGCAAAAATAATCTTAAAATTTTTATGGAATCAGAAAAGACTCCAAATAGCCAAAACAATCTTGAGAAAGAACAAAGTTGGAGACATTACACTTCCTGATTTCAGACTATATTGCAAAGCTATAAAATGATCAAAACAGTGTGGTTCTGGCGTAGAAACACACACATAGGCCAATAAGAATATAATTGAGAGTCCAGAAATAAACCTATGCATATGGTTAACTAATATTTGACAAGCGAGTCAAGAATACTCGGTGGGGAAAAGATAGTTTTTTCAATAAATAGTGTTGGGAAAACTGGATATTCACATGCAGAAGAATGAACTTGAACCCTGTTTTATACCACCCACAAAAATTAACTTTAAGTGGATTAAAGACTTAATTGTAAGGATTGAAGCCATAACCTCTAGAAGACAACATAGGGAAAAACCTGTGATACTTGTCATGGCGACAGTTCTTTGGTTTTTGACACCAAAAGTTCAAGCAGTGAAAGCAAAAATAAACAAGAGAGACTACATCAAACTAAGAAGCTTCTACACAGTAAAAGAAACAATCAACAGAATGAAGAGTTAACCTATATATAGCATGGGAGAAAATATTTACAAAAAATCAGATAAGGGCTTCATATTCAAAATCTATAAGGAACTCAATAGCAAAGAACTTCCCAATTTAAAAATGGACAGAAGACCTGAATAGACATTTTTCCCAAGGAGACATACAAATGAGCAGGTATATGAAAAGATGCTCAACATCACCAATCATCAGGGAAATAGAAATCAAAGCTACAATGAGGTATCACCTCACATGTGTTAGAATGGCTGTTTCCAAAAAGAGAAGAGATAACAAGTATTGGCAGGAATGTGGAGAAAAGGGAACCCTAGTGCACTATTGGGAGTGTACAGAATAGAGGTTTTTAAAAAAATTAAAAATAGAGCTACTATATGAGCCCCCACTTCTGGTTACCTGTCTGAAGGAAATGAAATTACTATTTCAAAGAGATACTTTTACTGCCATGTTCATTGCAGCATTATTCACAATATCCAAGACATGGAAACAACCGAAGTGTCCGTGGATGGATGAATGGATAAAGAAGATGTGTGTGTGTGTGTGGGGGGGGGATATTATTCAGCCATCAGAAAGAAAGTAATCTTGCTGTTTGTTATAACATGGATGGACTTTGGGGCACCTGGGTGGCTCAGTTGGTTAAGCGTCTGCCTTTGGCATGATGCCAGGGTCCTGGGATAGAGTCCCACACTGGGCTCCCTCCTCAGCAGGGAGTTGGCTTCTCCCTCTAACTCTGCCCCTTCCCCTCAGCAGGGAGTCTGCTTCTCCCTCCTCTGCCCCTTCCCCTGCTTGTGCTCTCTTGCATATGTGCGCTTTCGCTCTTAAATAAATAAATAAATAAATGGAGTCTTTTTTTTTTTTTTTAAAGATTTTATTTATTTATTTGACAGAGAGAGAGATAGCCAGAGAGGGAACACAAGCAGGGGGAGTGGGAGAGGGAGAAGCAGGCTTCCCGCCGAGCAGGGAGCCCAATGTGGGGCTCGATCCCAGGACCCCGGGATCAGACCTGAGCCGAAGGCAGGCGCTTAACGACTGAGCCACCCAGGTGCCCCAAATAAATGGAGTCTTAAAAAAACATGGATGGACCTTGAGGGCATTATACTAAGAGAAATAGGTGAGACAAGAAAAACGTAATTTTTGATTTTACTTATGTGCAGAATCTTTTTTTTTTTTTTTAAGATTTATTTATTTATTTATTTGACAGAGAGAGAGAGACAGCGAGAGAGGGAACACAAGCAGGGGGAGTGGGAGAGGGAGAAGCAGGCTTCCCGCTGAGCAGGGAGCCCGATGCGGGGCTCGATCCCAGGACCCTGGGATCATGACCTGAGCCGAAGGCAGACGCTTAACGACTGAGCCACCCAGGCGCCCCTTATGTGCAGAATCTTGAAAAAGCCAAAGTCATAGAAACAGAAAGTAGAGTTGTGGTTCCCAGGGGTTGGGGGTGGGTGGGGGAAATGGGGAGAGGTTGGTCAAAGAGTATAAACTTCCAGTTATAGGATGAATAAGTTTGGGTGTTCTAATATTCAGTATGATGATTATAGTTAATAGTACTGTATTATATACTTGAAAGTTGCTAAGAGTAGATCTTAAATGTTCGTATCACACGCAAAAAATTATAATTATGTGAAGTAATGCATGTATTAACTAACCTTATCATGGTAATCATTTCACAATATATACATATATAAAGTCATCATGGTATACGCCTTAAACTTAAAGAATGTTATATTTCAGTAAAGCTGGGGAAAAAGTTTTTTTGTTTTTTTTTTTAAAGATTTTATTTATTTGAGACAGAGAGAATGAGAGAGACAGAGAGCACATGAAAGGGGATAGGATAGGAGGACGAAGCAGACTCCCTGCCGAGCAGGGAGCCCGATGCGGGACTCGATCCCGGGACTCCAGGATCATGACCTGAGCCGAAGGCAGTCGCTTAACCAACTGAGCCACCCAGGCGCCCTGGGGAAAAAGTTTTTACAATTTTGTCATATTTGTTGTGTGTGTATGTGCAAGACAGGGAGGAAGGGAGAGGGAAAATGAGAGCTCAGAAGCTTTCATGTGAGTATGATATCAAAGTAAGGGAGGGCTAGATGTAGTATTCTGTAGTATAAAAACTCCCATTTTGATAGACTGATCCATCTACCTCCCTGGTATTTAATCAGGACACCAAGTTATTCTTAGGGAAATTGATGTAGTATAATGGATTGCAAAGGCAGTCGCTTAACCAACTGAGCCACCCAGGCGCCCGATTGCAAAGCTTTTAAATACTTACTTGAGCACTTCCTTTCCTTGCCATATTTCTTACCTATTTTACCATCACTCTAGTTAAATTATGCTTCTTTTCCCTTAACATAATTTAGAGCAGTGCTACTTAAGTGACTGTGGATTGGTCCATGGCCTTGTAACTGAGAGTAAGTGTCATAATAATTGACAGAGAATTTGATTTCTGTTAAATCTAATAAGAAAACATTGGAGCTTATATTTTGTGTATCTTTAAAAATCCTACTAGTCACTTTTATTGTATTTACAAAAGGACTGTGTTGGTCTATGTTCTAGTGGTACCTAATGCTGAGAAACATGCCATCTCAAAACTTAGTATTTTAAAACAATAGTCATTTATTTCGCTCACAAATCTAATTTGGTCAGGGCTTGGCAGGGAAGACTTGTCTCTGCTCTATGCAGAGGCAGCTATGGTGGCTTGACTGAAGTTGGTGCACTTGCTTAGCTGGCAAGTTGGGGTTGTCAGCTGGGAGCTCCGCCAGGTCTGAGAGTTGGAGGCCTGGCTTCCTTTCCACATGTGGCCTCGGCTTCCTCAGATATTGGTGGCTAGGTTTACAGGGCACATGTTCTTAGATAAAGGTGAAAACTCTGTTTCCTTTTATGACCTGGTCTCAGTAATCACTATGTCTTTTCTGCTGTACTGTTATTCATTGAGGCAGCCACAGAGGTGTTTTCAGACTAGTGGGGTAGGGGACATAGACTCCACCTCTTAATGAAGTGGTGAAGTTCTAGAAATATTGTTGCTGTCGTTTTTGGAAAATACAATCTGCCACAATCTGTGATGGATTGGAAATTGAAAAAAACTGGCTCTTCACCAAGCTGTCTACAAAGACAGCTTTGATTGAGAAGCATCACTGACCTAGTCCTAGATGACAATTCTATTTGGCACTTTTATAAAAAAAAAAAAAAAATCCTAGTTTAATGCATACATATTTGAGGGATACCTTCTTATAACTTAATGTGATAGACATAGTATGGTGCATTGGTGGGTTAGTTTCGCCTTATCCTCCGTAACGACTCCAGCTAGGTTTTGACGGTCATTTAAATCTTTCTTTCTCCAAAGTTTAAATCATCCTTTATAATATTAAGAGAGACTCCAAAAGCCTGATAGGAAACTCTTAGTGCATGAGTTTCTGTGTATTTGGTGGTTTTGTTGGCCTGTAGACTCTAGGATTTATGTCTTTTTCCTGACCTGGTGGATAGTTTTCCGAAAGGGATTCCAGTGTCTTGCCTGGGCAAAAAATCTGGCTACTAGTGTTCTAGAACCTAGTGTGGAAAGAGAGCAAGGGAAAGAGAGGCCCAAGCATACTCATGCTTCTGTATAATTAACACATACTTTTTGAATACTACGGAGTACAAAGTTCAGTCCTAGGTGCTGAGAGAAATACAGAGGTAAACAGGACTTCTGCCTTTAAGGACCTTCAATCTTATAAAGGAAAATATACATTTGGTAGACTTGAATGCTTAAATAGTATTGTTAATATTCAAGATCTTTTTATTACTACTAATAGTAATACTACTACTAGAAGTAATATCGTCTGACATTTATATAGCACTTAAAAATTACAAATTATTTTTCAAGTAATTTCTACTCTCAGGTAATATTTGAGCTCTAATCCTCAGTTTTTAGCATGGTGCCTGGAACATAGTGGGTGCTTAATAAATATTTGATTAAGTAAACAAATGGATCTTTGAGGTATAATAGAATGATTGTAGTCACTGGCATCTGGCACAGTAGGTCTTGTACTTTCTAGCAGTGTAACATTGAGATTGTATAATCTTGATAAGCCTGTTTCTTCATCTGTAGAAATAAAGTTAATATCTCTTTATGTACCATATAAAAATAGGTTGAGAGCATTGGGTATGAGCTCCTAGGATGGTGTGTGTTTTCTGCATGTCTAGTTTTAAAGCCCAGCATATGTGATGATAAGTAAAAAAAATTACTGGTGCTAAAAACTAATATTAGAAATTTTAGATACTAAAGTTTTAAAAATAGCATACCCCTAGAGGCAATACAATATTAGATTAACTGTTGAATTTTTCAATATTTCTTTATGCAACATAAATTTATATTTGGAATGAATCTGATATATTAAGCACAATATAGGTTTAGTTCGGCTTGTTTTAATTTTCACCCTTTTGTTATTGTACTTTTATTTACATGAACTCATAAGAAAATTTAGGATCTCCTTTTTTCCCCCAAATTAACTTGTTGGGCCTTATATTAGTCTTCACTTTCCTTTTCAAAATTTGCCAGAACTCCTAAAAGTAGATGCATAGTCTTTTTTTTTTTTTTTTTTTAAGATTTATTTATTTGACAGAGAGAGTCACAGTGAGAGAGGGAACACAAGCAGGGGGAGTGGGAGAGGGAGGAGCAGGCTCGATTCCAGGACCCTAGGATCATGACCTGAGCCTAAGGCAGACGCCTAACAACTGAACCACCCAGGCGCCCCTCTTTTTTTTTTTTTTTTTTAATGGTGGAGTAAGAATGCCAATTGAACGTATTTATTTAGATTAAGAAAGATCACAGATGATGAAAAGCTGACATAACACAAATTTCATGAAATTCAGAAATATAATATTTTCACTAATTAATGGCCTGTCACACCTCTTAAATAACATTTGTTGACTACAGAAACTTAGATCACCTCTTCATATAACTGTAAGTTTGTTAATTATTTTTAATTGTGTAAAATATGTATCACAAAATTTATCATCTTAACTATTTTTAAGTATATAGTCTAGTGGTGTTAAGTATATTCATATTATTGTGGAACCATTACTGTCATCCATTTCCAAAATGCTTTTCAGATTTCAAAACTGAAAAACTGTACACATTAAACAACTCTTCATTCCCTCCTACTAGTCCTTGGAAACTGCCATTCTACTTTCTGTCTATGAATTTGACTACTGTAGTTACCTTGTTAAGTGGAATCAACCAGTATTTGCTAGTTTATGACTGGCTTATTTCACTTTGCATGAAGTCTTCAAGGTTCACCCACAAGGTAGCATGTGTCAGAATTTCCTTTTTAACACTAAATAATACTCCATTGTATGGATATATCATATTTGTTTACCCATTCATCCACTGATGGACACTTGTCTTGTTTCCTTCCACCTTTTGGCTATTGCGAATAAAGCTGTTGTGAACTTGGGGGTATAAATATCTCTTCAAGACCCAGTTTTCAGTTCTTTTGGTTATATACCTAGAAGTGGAATTATCAGATCGTGTGATCATTCTATTTTTAGTTTTTTGAGGAACCACATACTGTTTTCCATAGCAGCACACCATTTTACTCTCTACCAATAGTACATTGTTTTGATTACTGTAGCTTTGTAGTAAGTTTTGAATTGAGGAAGTGTGACCCCTCTAATTTTGTTCTTTTCAAGGCTTCCAGGATCTCCCCTTCCTTGTTATTTTCTGGGGTTTCTTTGTTTTTGATCGTAGCCATCTTAATGGATGTGATGTGATATCTCATTGTGAACTTAATATGCAGTTCCCTTAACAGTGATATTGAGCAACTTTTTATGTGCTGATTCGCCCAGTTTCCTACCTTTGCATGTAGATACCCATTTTTCCCATCACTGTTTGGGAAAACACTGTCCTTTCCACATTGAATGGTCTTGGCACCCTTATAGAAAATCATGAACATGTATGCAGGGGGTTTTTTTGGGCTCTCCATTCTATTCCCTTGGTCTTTATGTCAGTACTAATTGTTTGGTTACTGTAGCTTTGTAATAAGTTTTGAATTGAGGAAATATGACATCTCTAACTTTGTTCTTCTTTCCAAGATTTGTTTTGGCTATTCAGAGTCATTTGAGATTCCATATGAGTTTTAGGATGGATTTTTCTGTTTCTATAAAAGATGCCAGTGGTGTCTTGATAATTTTACATTAAATCTGTAGATTGCTTAGGGTAGTTTTGCCATCTTAGTAGTATTGTCTTCTAGTCCATGAATAGAGGATTTCCATCTGTATCTTTAATTTCTTTGCCTCAGTCATTTTCAGTATACAAGTCTTCTGCCTCCTTAGTCTAATTTATTTCTAAGTATTTTATTAATTTTGATGTTATTGTACTGATTTGTTTTCTTCATTTACTTTTTAATTTAATTTTTTTTTTTAAGTTTTTATTCATTTGTTTGACAGAGAGACACAGCGGGAGAGGGAACACAAGCAGGGGGAGTGGGAGAGGGAGAAGAAGGTTTCCCGCCTAGCAGTAAGCCCGATGCGGGGCTCGATCCCAGGACCCTGGGCCCAACGACTGAGCCACCCAGGCACCCCTACTCTTTTTTTTATTTTATTTTATTTTATTTATTTATTTGAGAGAGAGAGACGGAGAACGCATGAGTGGGGTGAGGGGCAGAGGGAGAAGCAGACTCCCCACTGAGCAGGAGCTGGATGCGGGGCTTGATCCTGGGACTCCGGGATCATGACCTGAGCTGAACGCAGCCGCCCAACCTACTGAGCCACCCGGGCACCCCTGTTTTCTTCATTTCCTTTTGGATCATTCATTGTCAAGGTATAGAAACCCAATTGCAGGTTGAGTTTATATCCTGCAACTTTGTTAAATTTTTTTATTAGTTTCAACCAGTCTTATATTAGTACAGTTACACGAGCTCTGTTGTGGTTACTGTTTTTCTGGTATATCTTTTTACATACTTTTTTTTTTTTTTTTTAAGATTTTATTTATTTGAGAGAGAGAGAATGAGAGACAGAGAGCATGAGAGGGAGGAGGGTCAGAGGGAGAAGCAGACTCCCCGCCGAGCAGGGAGCCCGATGCGGGACTCGATCATGACCTGAGCCGAAGGCAGTCGCTTAACCAACTGAGTCACCCAGGCGCCCTCTTTTTACATACTTTTACATTTAGTTTGTGTCTTTGAATCTGAACTGTGTCTTTTGGAGCAGGGCTTAACAAAAGATCTATTGTGTGAATCTTTGCCATTTGATTTGAGTGTTTATTTCATTTACATTTCATGTTATTGATAAAGTAGTGCTGTTTTACTAGTTTTCTTAGTCTTTTGTCCCTTTTTCCCTCTATTCCTTATTATAGCCTTCTTTGGAGTATTTTCTTTTCTTTTTTTATTTTCTTTTATTTATTTTTTTTTTTTTAAAGATTTTATTTATTTATTTATTTGAGAGAGAGAATGAGATAGAGACAGAGAGCATGAGAGGGGGGAGGGTCAGAGGGAGAAGCAGACTCCCTGCCGAGCAGGGAGCCCGATGCGGGACTCGATCCCGGGACTCCAGGATCATGACCTGAGCCGAAGGCAGTCGCTTAACCGACTGAGCCACCCAGGCGCCCTGGAGTATTTTCTAACCTGTCATTTTAATTTTGTTGCTTGTTTTACTATATTATTTTGAGTTTCTTTCTTAATGGTTTCCCTGGGGATTTACTTAAAACCGTTTAGTTGGGAATAATAGCAGCTTAATTTAAATAGTACATAGGAATTTTGCTCCTATATAGCTCACCTTCCCTTCTCTTTTTGTAGTATTGTCATTCAGATTACATCTTTAAAGAGTATAATCCAATCAACACACTTTAAGTATTGCTTTATGCAATTGTCTGTTAAATCAGGAGAAAAAAAGTTAAAAATACAAAACATTTTTTGTGTTATGTTTAGCCATGTAGTTACCCTTACTGGTGGTTTTCATTTCTTCCTGTGGATTTTAGTTACTCTCTAAATGTTCTTTCATTTCATCTTTTAGTGTTTTTATCTAGGACAGATCTGGTTACAAATTCTTTTAGTTTCTGTTTATTTGGAATAATCTTTAATTCTTAATTTTTGAAGTATTGTTTTGCCACATACTGAAATTTTTTTTTTTTTTAAGATTTTATTTATTTATTTGAGAGGGAGAGAATGAGAGAGAGCACATGAGAGTGGGGAGGGTCAGAGGGAGAAGCAGACTCCCTGCCGAGCAGGGAGCCCAACGCGGGACTCGATCCAGGGACTCCAGGATCATGACCTGAGCCGAAGGCAGTCACTTAACCAACTGAGCCACCCAGGCGCCCCGCCACATACTGAAATCTTGTTGATAGTCTTTTTCTATTAGTATTTTGAATGTGTCATTTACTGCCCTCTGACCTACCTGTTTCCTGATTAGATATTGTCTGTTAATGTTACTAAAGATCACTTGTAGGTGATGACTCACTTTTCTCTTGCTACTTTCAAGATTTTCTTTTTCTTTGTGTTTTAATAGTTTGACTATGATGTGTCTAGGATCTGGTTGAGTTTATCTTTTTTGGAAGTCATTTGGTTTTTTTGATGTGTAGATTAAATTTTAAACATCAAGTTTGGGGATTTTTCTGCCATTCTTCAAATATTTTCTCTGCCCCCTTTTTAGTTGACTGTTTCTGAGACTTCCATTATGAATATGTTGGTATACTTGATGGTGTCTCTCTCAGGTCTCAGGCTCTTCATTTTTCTTCATTCTTTATTCCTTCTGGTCCTCAAACTGGATATTCTCA
Organism: Mirounga angustirostris; assembly: GCF_029215605.1. Lineage (NCBI taxonomy): Eukaryota > Metazoa > Chordata > Mammalia > Carnivora > Phocidae > Mirounga > Mirounga angustirostris. Next base: position 94,577,880 of record NW_026991711.1, on the reverse strand, counting down.
ACTGACTTATTTTCAAGTTTACTAATTCTTTTTTGTATTAGCTCAAGTCTTCTGTTGAGCTCTTTTATTGAATTTTTTATTTCAATCATTTTACTTTTAACTACAGAATTCTTTTTTAAAAGATTTATTTATTTGAGAGAGAGAGTGTGAGAGTGGGGGAGGGACAGAGGGAGAGAGAGTCTTAAGTAGACTCCACGGGAGCCCAACATGGGGCTCCATCTCACGACCTGAGCCGAAACCAAGAGTTTGCCAGTATTCTTTCTGCTTTTGTGAAGGAGTGGATTTTCAGAGGTGTTTACTCTGCCATTCTGGAAGTGCTTCCTCCATTTTTTTTCTTTTTTTAATTAGAAGGTTACTTTTAAAAGATAGTTAACTACTTTGAAAACATCAGATGGGTGGAAATACAGAAATTTGAATCCAACAAAAGGTAGTTAAATTTAATTACTTTCAATTAATTGATACCCAAGATTTTTCCATGCTCTGGTTTATACTTAATGTAAGTCTGAACCCAGTTCACTGCTTTCTTAATTGGATGAACATTTTTATGTAGCAAATAGTGTAACCAGGGCCGATATAAGTAAAGTTTATGAAATATTAACATGAAACATGTTCATCTTTTCTAGAAACTGATACTTTAAGAACCATGGACTAGTTTCCAAGTTAATTTTCCCTTTGTTGCTTTGATCATATAAATATATTTTATTTTCAGTGACATTTTGTTCCTGCAAGCATAAATTATGACATTCATAGAAGGTTTGATTTATGATTATGAAAATTGAGATCTAGTTTTAAGCTGTGCCTTTTTATTTCACAGAATTTCTGAATTGAAAACAGAAAGTTGTTTCCTTTATATTTAGGCTATCCTTTGTAGAACCATTTAATATAATTATATAAATTATTCTTTGGGAGTAAATTAACCACTTAAAGATTAGTCATTTTGTATTTCAGCTTAGAGTGTACCACCTGTGTTATATCGTGGTCCCTAAAATAACCATTTAAGGTGAGTGCTATTACTTTGACATTTTTGTAGATAAAGGAAATGAGGCAGAAATAGGTTAAAGAGAATAAACATCTAGTGATCATCTTTCTTTTCTTTTCTAAAGATTTACTTATTTGAGAGAGAGAGAGAGCATAAGTGGGGGGAGTGACAGAGGGAGAGGGAGAAGCAGGTTCCCTACTGAGCAGACAGCCCAATGCAGGGCTTGATCCCAGAACTCTGGGATCATGACCTGAGCCAAAGGCAGACACTTAACCAACTGAGCCACCCAGGCGCTCCGTCATCTTTATTTTCTTAATAACAGGTCTTAAGGTTGTAGTGTATAGAACGATCTCTGTATCTGAATTGTTGTGACATCTAAACTGAGTATTAAAAATTTTAATTTGCATTATCAGCATTTGCCACTATTAGAAGAAATCAACCATGTTAACATGATGAAGAAAACTGGTCCAAATGTGCATTGTTAAATTAAATTTTGTTATATAATCAGGAGATTATGAATCAGAATGTCAAAATTCTCTACATATTTTGCCTCTTAAGTGGTTTGACTGTATGTTTTTAGCAGTTTTATTCAAGTAAAATAGTATAAACTGTATATATATTTAAAGTATAGTATTTGATCAGTTTGACATATTTATACATCCATAAAACCATCACCACATTCAGTATAATGAACATACTCATTACTCCCAAGTGTCCTTGTGCCCTAGTATAATCCCTTCCACCATACCGCTGGACCCTAGGCAACTGCTGCTCTGCTGTCTGCCACCAAAGATTACTTTGTGGTTTTTAGAATTTTATATGGATGGAATCATATAGTACATACTCTCTTTTTTTGACCTAGCTTCTTTGAGCATAATTATTTTGAAACCTGTCCATATTGTTGTGTACATCAGTACTTCTATTTTATTATGTACTAGTATTCCACTTTGTTAATATACCACAGGTGAATAAACACGTACCACGTGTGAATAAATCCATTTACCTATTAATAGGCATTTATTTTGTTTCCAGTGGTTAGCTATAACAAATACAAGTCTTTGTATGGACATTTGCATTTGTTACCTGGATACTCATAGAATTGGAGTAGGTTCACATTTATAAGAAGGTGCCAAACTATTTTCCAGTGTTGTAACACTATATAATGAATGAGAGATCCATTTTTCTCTTGTCTTTGGCAGCAGTTGGTGGTGTTCTGTGTTTTGTGTCTGTCCTGATGAATATGTAGTGAAATTGTGTTACGGTTTTAGTTTGCACAGGCCTAATGTCTAATGATGTTGAGCATCTTTTTGCGTGGTTATTTGCAATATGCGTATCTACTTTGATGAAGTATCTCTTTAAATCTTTTGTTTGTCTTTAAATTAGGTTGTTTTGTTTTCTTAATACTGAGTTCTGAGAGTTCTTTATATATTCTGGATACAATTCCTTTATCTGATATATGCTCCCACTCTCCGGTTAGTCTTTTCATTCTCTTAACAGTGTCTTTTGAAAAGCAGATGTTTTAATTTTGGTGAATTAGAAAATATCAATTTATTCTTTTAAAAGTTATGCTTATGGTGGTTTTTCTAAAAAATATTTGCCCAAGGGCGCCTGGGTGGCTCAGTCGTTAAGTGTCTGCCTTCGGCTCAGGTCATGATGCCAGGGTCCTGGGATCGAGCCCTGCATCAGGCTCCCTGCTCAGTGGGAAGCCTGCTTCTCCCTCTCCCACTCCCCCTGCTTGTGTTCCCTCTCTCGCTGTGTCTCTCTCTGTCAAATAAATAAATAAAATCTTAAAGAAAAAAAAGAAATATTTGCCCAACCTAGGGTCACCAAGGATTTCTTCTGTGCTTTCTTTAAGAATTTTTGTGTTAGGTTCTGCAGAGATCTTTGATCCATTTTGAGTTAATTTTTGCATACAGTACAAGGTATGGATTGAAGTGCATTTTTTTTTTGCATATTTTCAGCCATCTTTTGAAATGACTAGCCTTTGTCTACGGAATTTTTGCAGGCATACCTCAGAGATACTGTGGGTTCCATTCCAGACCACCACAATAAAGTAAATACTGCAATAAAGCAAATCAAATGAATTTTTTGGTTTCCTAGTGCATATTAAAATTATGTTTACACTATGCTGTGGTCTATTAAGTGTACAGTAACGTTATTTCTAAAAAAAGAAAAAAGATATCTTGGGGTGCCTGGGTGGCTTAGTTGGTTAAGTATCTGCCTTTGGCTCAGGTCATGATCCCAAACTCCTGGGATCAAGCCCCACGTCCGGCTCCCTGCTCAGCAGGAAGTCTACTTTTCCCTCACTCTCTCTCTGCCCCTCCGTCTGCTTGTATTCTCTCTCTTTCTCTCTCATAAATAAAATATTTTTAAAAATTACATAATTAGATGTGCCTGGGTGGCTCAGTTGTTAAACATCTGCCTTCGGCTCAGGTCATGATCCCGGGGTCCTGGGTTTGAGCCCTGCATCGGGCTCCCTGCTCGGCGGGAAGCCTGCTTCTCCCTCTCCCATACCTCCTGCTTGTGTTCGCTCTCTCACTGTGTCTCTCTCTCTGTCAAATAAATAAATAAAATCTTTAAAAAATATACATAATTAAAAAATACTTCATTGCTAAAAAATGCTGGGAGTTGTTATTACTGAGCTTTCAATGAGTTGTAATGACTGCTCACAGATCATTACAACAAATATAATAATAAAGAAAAATGTGAAATATTGAGAGAATTAACCAAATGCGACACAGAGACATGAAGTGAGCAAATGCTGTTAGAAGAGTGGTACCATAAACTTGCTGGATGCAAGATTGCCACAAACCTTCAATTTGTTAAAAACTCAGTATCTGCCAAGCACAATAAATGATGTGTGCCTGTATATCTTTGTCAAAATTTAGTTGTTCATATATGTGTGGGTCTTATTCTGTATTCTATTTTGTTTCATTCCTCTGTCTTTTTATCTTGATCCCAGTACAGTGTCTTGGTTTCTGTAGCTTATAATGAGTCTTAAAATCAGTAGATTTAGTTTCCCATTTTGTGTTTCTTTTCAAAGTTGTTTTCACCTTTTTTTAAAAAGATTTATTTATCTTGGGGAGTGTGCGTGTGTGCTCTCAGGGGGAGGGGCAGAAATAGAGTAAGAGAGAGAATCTCAAGCAGTTTCCTCACTGAGTGTGGAAACTGATGCTGGGCTTGATCTCACGACCCCTGAGATCATGACCTGAGCCGGAACCAAGAATCAGACACTTAACTGACTGAGCCACTCAGGTGCCTCTCAACTATTTTCAATTCAGATCTTTTCATTTTCTATTCAAGTCTCTCATTTTCATATAAATTTTAGAATTGGTTTGTCAGTTTCTACAAGCAAGCCTGCTGTGATTTTTATTCAGATTGCCTTGAATCTATAGATCATCTAACCTGTGAACACAGCATATCTCTTCACTATTTTCTTCTTTAATTTCTCTCAGCAGTGTTTTGAAGTTTTCAGTTTCAGTGCTATGATAAATAATATTGTTTTTAAATTACAACTTTTGGTTGTTGCTAGTTTGTGGAAATATAATTAATTTTTACATATTGATCTTACATTTTGCTTTGCTATAAACTCACTTATTAGTTCTAGCAGCTTTTTTTGTAGATTTCTTCAGATTCTCTATGTAGAAGGTTATGTCATCTGCAAATATTGATAGTTTTCTTTCTTCCCTTCTAATCTCAGTGACTTGTATTTCATTTTTTTGCCTTATTGGTCTGACTCACACCTCCAGTACAATTCCGAATAGCAGTGGTGAGAGCTGATAGATATCCTTGTTTTTGTTTTTAAATTTTAAAAAATATTTTATTTATTTGAGAGAGTTGGGGGATGGGAGAGAATGTAGGAGCACGAGGAGGGGCAGAGGGAGAGAGAGAAGCAGACTGCCTGCCAAGTAGGTAGCACATGAGGGGCATGATCCCAGGACCCTGAGATCACGACCTAAGCTGAAGGCCACCACTTAACTGACTGAGCCACCCAGGCACCCCAGATATCCTTGTTTTGTTCCTGATTTTAGCCATAAAACATTCCATTTTTCAGTGTTAAGTATGATGTTAACTGTGTTTTCCACAGATGTCCTTTATCAGGTCGAGGAAGATTTGTTTGTCCTTCCTTTGATTCTCTACCACCCATTTCATCTTTTTTGTTACTTTCTAGCTACTGCTGAGCCATGTCATTTGTCTCTTTCTGTGACAACCTAAACTCTTTAATCTATATTTATGATGATGGAAAAATAAACTGTTTGCCATTTTGTCCTTTGAAGTTAAAAGTCAGAAAGAATGTGCTTACTTTTGCTGAACAGAAAACATTGTATTAACATTAATAGAATTCTAAATAGAAAACAATTTTATCCCACAATTTTAATTCACTAATCATTATGTGAATATGCCCAAGTGCTTTTTCTGTCTCTTAACTATATGTGTCCATAATTTTTATAGCTTGAATATCACCATATATGTTCAGCTCTTTTGACTTAATATGTACAGATTTTTAATGTGTGTAGACATAAAAGATTTATCACAATTTTAGGTCTTTCAGATTGTTTAAATTTGTACTAGTACATTTGGTATAAAAGACAACATTTTTGTAGATCATAATTCATAATCTTTTTTTACTTATTATTATTTTTTAAAGATTTTATTTATTTTCTGACAGAGAGAGAGACAGCGAGAGAGGGAACACAAGCAGGGGGAGAGGGAGAAGCAGACTTCACGCTGAGCAGGGATCCTGAGCGGGGCTCGATCCCAGGACCCTGGGACCATGACCCGAGCTAAAGGCAGATGCTTAACGACTGAGACGCCCAGGCGCCCCCTATAATCTTTTATTTTTATTTTTTTTTTAAAGAGATGGGCTCGTTTCCACTGAAAACAGTTATGTATACATGTATATCAATTTTACTGAAACACTTCTCAGATGAAAAAGGAATGCTGTAATGGAGAATTTTGTTTGAACTTCTGTTTCTAAAACATCGTGGAAGGTTTAGCGTATTTTTTTTCACAAAGTTAGAATTTTCAAGTAATAAAATTCTCCAAAAATCAAACAGAATTATTGCTTTATGAAATGAAAGTAAATGTGGCAAGAAGTGTGAATATATTTAGTATATTAGTAACTAAATCTTGTGCCTGAAGATACCATTTTATGGAGAAGTCTCAAGAGCTGATCAGACAGTTCATTTATGCTTTAGGTCTGAAGTCTTTAAGTGTAAGTCACCCAAGAAAGTTAACTCAATACTAAAGAAACTGAGTAGTGGGAACAGTGTTGAGATTCTAAGCCAAGTATTTCAGACCTAAGATTCTAAGATGTACAAGATCAGAATAGCCCAGAATATATACTTAATTTCTTATACTTTTCATTTGGTCACTTTAAGGAATACTTATTCACTGCCCAGCATCCTATAAGGTATGGGATTGAAGGTTATGGAGGGAAATACAATGTTAATTATGTTAGAACCAGTCTCTGCCTACTTGGCATTTATGGCTTCTTATGAAGGATGCTTGCAGGAGGGCTACACAAATAAAATATTTTATGCTAGAATGTAAGTTCTATAAGAATAGGGATTTGATTTTTCCCCCCATTGATGTATGCCAAGGGCCTACATCAGTGCCTGGCACAATTTAACAAATATTTGATGAATGATTGAGTGAACATATGACTGAATCTACTGGTAATCTGCTTAGAAATTATTTCTGGGGCACTTGCGTGGCACACACTGTTGGTAGAACATGCAACTTTTGATCTCAGGGCTGGGAGTTTGAGCCCCTCATTGGGCAGAGAGATTACTTTAAAAAAATAAAATACTGTTTATTTAAAAAAAAAAAATTCCTAACGTTTTTTAATGGGAAGGATATTTTTCAGGTTCATGTATATAAAACTCTGTTCTTTTAAGGTTTTTTTTCCCTTCAAGAAATATTTTTTTATTAAGTTTTTATTTTAATTCCAGTTAGTTAATATACAGTGTAAATTAGTTTCAGGTGTACAAAATAGTGATTTAACAATTCCATACATCACCCAGTGCTCATCACAGCAAGTGCACTCCTTTATCCCCATCACCTATTTCGCCCATCTCCTCACGTAACTCCCCTCTGATAATCATCACTTTGTTCTCTGTAATTAAGAGTCTGTTTCTTGGTTTGTCTTTCTCTTTTTTTCCCTTTGCTCGTTTGTTTTGTTTCTTAAATTCCACATATGAGTGAAATCATATAGTATTTGTCTTTTCTCTGACTTATTTGCTTAGGATTATACTCTAGCTTCATCCATGTTGCAAATGGCAAGATTTCATTTTTTTATGGCTGAGTAATATTCCAGTGTGTGTGTGTATGTGTGTGTGTGTGTATGTGTGTTACCTCTTCTTCATCCATTCATCAGTCTATGGACACCTGAGCTACTTCCATAATTTGGCTAGTATAAGTAATGCTCCTATAAGCATAGGGGTGCATATATCCCTTTGATTTAGTGTTTTTCTATTCTTTGGGTAAATACCCAGTAGTGTGATTGCTGGCTTGTAGGTCAGTTGTATTTTTAACTTTTTGAGGAACCTCCATACTGTTTTCCACAGTGGCTACAACAATTTGCATTCCCACTAACAGTGTATGAGTGTTCCTTTTTCTCCACATTCTCACCAATACCTGTTGTTTCTTGTGTTGTTGATCTTAGCCACTCTGACAGATGTGTGGTGATATCTCATTGTAGTTTTGATTTGCATTTCTTTTATGGTAAGTGATGATGAGCATCTTTCATGTGTCTCTTGGCCATCTATATGTCTTCTTTGAAGAAATGTCTGTTCTCTTCAAGAATATTTTTAAAAATTTAAAGATTACTATTAATGAATTTTTTCTCAAAGTTTAGAGCATAACATCAAATAATCAAAGTTATTTAAAGCTCTTAATTAGTAGTGTGTAAACTAGTAAGGTTTTATTTTAAGTTATGGGAGGCCAACATCTTGTGACAATCCACATTTAAGAGTGTTGAATATTTAGAATAGATAGTGCATTTCTGTAGTTGATCTTAGCAATGCAGATTTATCCTTTTAAAGTTAACGTTATCTTAAATACTTTCTGCCCATTATTGTTAGTGACTTGAGGTTGAGAAGAACATTTTGGTATTAATAGCTACTTGAGGTTGTATATAAAGCTTTGTTGTGTAATTTAAAAAGGCGCCCAGGTAGCTCAGTTGGTTAAGCTTACGACTGTAGATTTCCGCTCAGATCGTGTTCTCAAGGTTGTGAGATTGAGCCCCAAGTTGGGCTGTGTGCTCTGTGGGGTGTCTGCTTGAGATTCTCTCCCTCTCTCTCTCTGTCCCTCCCTCCACTTGCGTGCTTGCTCACTCTCTCTCTAAAATAAATAAAAAATAAATCTTTAAAAATAAAAAATTAAAACATAAAAATCTGAAAAAAATTTTATTCATGAACATAAATATAAGGAATATGAGATTGTGAGGATAGAGGGTAGGTACATTTTGTTCTATTATAAGAACATTTGCATATGTTAATTATAATTTTCTACTGCCTTATTATGAGTGCTCTTTGTTTGAATATTTCCTACTTAGGGTAGCCAAGTTTAGGTTTTTCTGGTCTGTAAAGAACAGTGGCTTTTAACCTTACTTATAATCTACTAAACCTGTTTAAACGTGGAACCAGTAGATGGGTTACTTTCAGGATATGTTTAGCTAAGTATGTTGTCCAAGAGTAGATTTGGGTAGTCCCTAAAAACATGTGACTCAGTTTTCTAAATAACTACATATCTGTGGAAAGGCTACTGAGTGTTGTTTGTTTATTTTTGCCAGAAATGGAAGTAATACCCAATACAGTATTTGCTTAACGTTAATAATTAATTTTCAAAATATTGAAAAGTGCTGTTTGCACTTCACTTTGTAAATAATATTCACAATAAAATTATAATATTTAAAGCATAAAGGGCAGCTGGCTGGCTCAGTCAGAAGAGTATGCGACTCTTGATCTTGGAATTGTGAGTTCGAGTCCCATGTAAAGATTACATACATAAATAAATAAACTTTAAAAAAAAATAAAGCATGATAAATAAATAAAGCTGTCCTTAGAAAGCAATTAGAGAGTTGTGTGAGATAACATAAACTAGACTATGTAGTCATAAAGGAGAAAAGTAATTAAAGAGTTTTTAAAAATGGATAGTCTTTCTTTGTTCATATAGTCTCCTTCAATGACTTTTTGGAAGTTTCTATGTAGCATGGAGGATGATCAGAAGAGCCCCCTAGAAATATTTGATATTTTGCTCAGTTGGGACTTTAAACAGTTATGTTCTCTTAGCATCTCTAAAAGAATATTTTGCTCTCGTAAGTGAATAGAAAAAGTTTGAAGTGCTCTAGGAAAAGGTGTCTCTTCTGAGAAAAGCAGACACTTATCTGCCAGCCAGATGTCATATATTAAGATGCTCATAACCTTTCAGGAGTGTGTTTTCAAGATGTATTGGAAATTCTGACTAGACTTATTTGGCTTATTATCTTATTTCTTATCACTTATGGGCAATTAGGTTGTCACTGGCATAATTGTGCCATTTGTCAAGTGGTATGTATCTTTAAGGTAGATAATTTTCAAGACTGTGGAAGAATCTCATATGAAAGTATCTGGGTGAGTTACATAGAAATTTCATTGAAACAAAAAAAGGAAAAAAGAAAAATTTCAATTAAACCATTAATCTAGGTTCAAGTGCAAATGTCAGAAGTAAATGTGCCAGTAAATGGGGAAGACTGATTTTGGCAGAATATCTTTGGTATCTTGTCATTCCTGTACCACTCTTTGACATTGGGATACCTTTGTAACATCAACCAGTGTTCTTTTTTTGGTAGCTCCCCCTACTGCTAAAACTAATTTGCTGATTCTGCTGTTATTTATGAATTTCTTAGGTCTTTGCCCACTTTCTTTATCTGGACCATTCACCCCAGGTGAAGGGAAGGCAGGGTTGGGGAGAAGAGAAATACATATATCCATTAGAAGCAAGAGTGGAACATGCACAAAGAGATGATTGTGTGTTGCTTCGTGTTTTCTTTTTTCTTTTTGGCTTTACAATAAGTCTTTGTATTAGAGAAAATCCATTTATATTTTTAATGCTTTTAATCAGTAAGTTTATAGTCTTTATAATAGTTCTATTTGAAGATTCTTTCTGTTTTTTGCTTTTTTTTTTTTTTTTTTAAGTAAGCTCCATGCCCAGTGTGGAGCTCAGTGCAGGGCTTGAACTCATGATCCTGAGATCAAGCCCTGAGCTGAGATCAAGAGTCAGATGCTTAACCCAGGTGCCTCATTGTTTCATATTTTCTATCTCTGGTGAATATTTCTTGATTGATAGTACCATTGTGAAATGTGTATTAGTTTTCTATTGATGTGTAATGAATAACCTCAAATTTGGCAGTTTAAAACAACACATTTATTTTCTTCCAGTTTCTGTGGGTCAGGAGGATGGATGCAGCTTGGTTGCATCTCACATAGTTGCAGTCTAGATGTTGACCAAACTTTGGGAGCCTGGGTTCTTTTCCAAGCTCATGTGATTATTGATGAATACAATCAAATGTAGGGCTGAGGTCTTTAGTTTTTCGCTGGCTCTCAGCTCCTAGAGGCCCCTTTCACAGGTCATTTCCTAACATGGCAGACCATGTCTTTAAAGCCAGCAGTAGAATTTCTTTTACTTCAGGAAGTTCCCAATTTTTTAAGGGCTTCCACCTAAGTCAGGCCCACCAAGGGTACTCTTTATTTTGATTTACTCAGTTGACTTAGGACTTTAATCACATCTGCAAAATCCTCACCCTTCACCTAATTGTGGAAGGAAAAATCTCATCAAATTTCTTAAGTCTTTGCCACACTGAAGTAGAGGGTATTGTACTGTTATCTGTTTGATTAGTTAAGGATAAGAAAAATAAAAGTTTTAAAATAACATTCACCTATTCCTTCTTTTTAACATTTTTTTTTGTTAAGTTCAGTTAGTCAACATATAGTACATCATTAGTTTAAGGTGTGTAGTGTTCAATGATTCATTAGTTATGTATAACACCCACTGCTCATCACATCATGTCTATTCCTTCTTTGATACTTTTCTTTATGTAGATCTGAGTTTTGATGTCTATTATTTTACTTCCCTCTAAAGAACTTCTTTTAAAATATCTTGCAAGGCTGGTGCACTGCCAACAAATCCTTCCCCCCATTTTTTTGTCTGAGAAACTGTTTATTTCTTTCTCTTTTGAAAGACGATTTGTAGGATATAGAATTCTAGGTCTCTAGGGTTTTTTTTCCCCTCAACATTTTAAATATTTCACTTTACTTTCTTCTTGTTTGCATGCTTAAGTAGTCCTATGTATTCTTATATTTGCTCCTCAATAAGTAAGCTGTTTTTTCCTCTGACTTCTTTCAGGATTTTTAAATCTTTGATTTGTAGTTTTAAAGTGATATGCTTAGGTATAGGTAGGTTTTTTGGACATTTTTCCTTCTTGGTGTTCTTGGAGCTTTTTGGATCTGTGGTTTGATGTCTGACATTAATTTGGGGAAACTCTCAGTCATTATTGATAGTTTCAAATATATTTTCTTTTCTTCCCCTCTATTCTTTTCATATGTCTATTTTACACCTTTTTTTGTCCCACAGAGTTTAGGTGTTCTGGTTTTTTTGTTTTTGTTTTTTTTCGGTCTTTGTTCCTTTTGCTTTTCGATTTTTGACGATTCTCTTGATATATCCTCTAGCTCAGAGATTCTTCCCTCTGTTGTGCCCAATACATGTCTATCAGAAAGCATTCTTCATGTCTTACAGTGTTCTTTACCTGTAACATTTCTTTTTGGTTCTTTCTTCAGATTTCCATTTCTGTGCTCACATTGCCCATCTGTTCCTGCATGCTGTCTACAATGTCCATTAGAGCATTAGCATATTGATCACAGTTGTTTTAAATTGTGTGTGATAATTCCAACATCCCTTTCATGTCTGGTTCTGATGCTTGCTTTTTCTTTCAAATTGTGCTTTTTTGCCTTTTTTAGTATGCCGTCTAATTTTTTTTTTTTTTAAGATTTTATTTTTAAGTAACCTCTATACCCAGTGTGGGACTCGAACTTACAACACTGAGATCAAGAGTCTCATGCTCTACTGACAGTCGGCCAGGCACCCCTGTAAATTTTTCTTGATAGGCAGGCATGATGTTGTGTTAAGAGGAACTGATGTAAATAGGCCTTTAGTAGTGTAGGGAGGAAAAGCGTTCTGTAATCCTCTGGTTAAGCCTCAATGTTTTAGTGAACCTATGCCTCTGGACTATGAATGTCACAGGGTTTCTCAGGTTTTTTCCCCCTTTTAGATGGGACAGGATGGCTAAAGTGGTCTGGAGTTGGTTATTTCCATTCTCCCACTGGAAGGCTAGAGTCAGCTGGAGTTGAGTATTTTCTTTGCCCCAGGTTTTGGTTAACTAATTTCTCCTAAGGGCAGGTGTTGTTAAGAAGAACAGAGTGCTGGGCGCCTGGGTGGCTCAGTCGTTAAGCGTCTGCCTTCGGCTCAGGTTATGATCCCAGGGTCCTGGGATCGAGCCCCACATCGGGCTCCCTGCTCAGCGGGAAGCCTGCTTCTCCCTCTCCCACCCCCCCGCTTATGTTCCTGCTCTCGCTGTCTCTGTCAAATAAATAAATAAAATCTTAAAAAAAAAAACAGAGTGCTCTGGTATATTCAATAATTGTCTTGGTGTGTGTGTGTGTGTGAAATGTTCATCCCCGGCTTAAGGCTACTTTTCTCCATATTTACTGTGGGAATCTAGTTGGATTCCATATTGTGGGAGTCCTCCTATGACTGGGCCCCCTGGAGTTTTTAACTTTCAGCATTGTCCACATTGAGCCTCCTGCAATTCGCCAGTTACAGTTCAGATTTTCCTAATCGTGTACTGGCTCCCCTGGTGGTTTCTGTTTGTGAGTCTCTCCTTGAGACCCTATGTATTGGCCTGTCTCTTCAGTCTTGGGGGCAGCGGTTTGCCCTTTGTCTTCTCTCTCTCATGAATCCAAGCAGCCTTGGTGATTTTCCAGTCTGTTCTACTTTTTACTTGTTAAAGTGGAGTGGAGACTTGCAAGCTCTTAACATGTGGAACCAGAAACCACCAATCCCTGTCTTTTAATTGGTGAGTCTTACTTGGCTAGCCCCTCTTTGTCAACTGCTAAAGCTGTTTTCCTTATACAATTCTCATACTTGTGTAGCACTGACTTTTACTTATAGCTTTAATCTTTTTGACATGAACAGTCTGTGATGTCAGCTGCAGTTACTGAATACCACTGATTTGAACTGGTGTTTCTTTTTATTATTTTTTGCTTACTCATTATTCAAATTTCTTACTACTTATTTAAAAGTTCTGTATACTTGTGTTTCTAATATATTTTATTTCCTCTCTTTAATTGTCTTTAAGAGGGAAGTTTTGTGGATTTTAAACTTTGAATCCTTGAATGTCTGAAAATATCTTTAGCTTTATTCTCCCATATGAATGCTAATTTTTTTGGTATGTAATTCTGTTTTTCATATAATTTTCAGAACTTCAAAGCTACATCTTCATTGCCTTTTCCACCCTCCCCCTCCCTACCCCCCCTATTCATTGCCTTTTAACTTCAGGTATTGCTGATATCAGTGTATTATCTGTTCAGATTTTATAGGCAATGTCATTTTTTCCCTCTTAGGTTAAAAATTGAGAAGCAAAGATCTGTAGCCTTATGTTTTCTATTTTGTTTTTGTTTTCTTGAGAATAATAAGAATAATCCTATTAGAATTCATTTAAATTTGAGGATAATTAAAATAAAGAGTATTATTGTATTTAAAAAAATTGACCAAACTCCCATGTTTCCCCCAAATCTTAAGTTTAGTAAAGGTAAGGGTCCTTTAGAGGTAAATAGTGTTCCCTCCTGTTGCTGTTCTACAGTGTTTTTAAATATTTGCATCAGTGAGTAATGTCCCAACTTCCTAAGGTAGCATATTCGCCTACCCCTTTTTTGGCTATTCCCAAATTTATATATTTTGAATTGGATTATGACTTCCTGAACAATTGTGTATTTTCTTCTCAATGGAACAGTTCAAAATAAAGCTCTTCCAGGCAGTTTGAATTTTAGTTTAAATGATGAATTATATACAGTATCTTTTTTTTTATACCTACAGTTTTTATTGGTGTTTCAAAAGTTATAACTGCTTTTTACTTGTGTTAGTTGAAGATTATGTAATAACCTTGGTGTTTTAAACTGCTAAGTATCTTCAACTATTTTTTTATTTAGTGAATGTTTTTTTCAACTTAGACCGAGTGTGGACAGTAATGACCTCGCGTTTCCGATTGCCTGCTGGCAGAACCTACAATGTACGAGCATCAGAGTTGGCCCGAGACAGACAGCATACGGAGGTGGTTTGCAACATCCTTCTTCTGGATAACACTGTACAAGCTTTCAAAGTTAATGTAAGTATTTTATGTCTTTTTTCTTTTAGTAATTTCTGAGTTTAGATTATATTTTAAAACTGTAACTGTTTAATTGTAGTATAGTTTGAAAAGCCTTATTCAATGAAGAAAGTCTTTTTATTAGTATATGGGTTTTTAAGCTTCTAGTATAAGTTCTGATTTAAACTGGGTCTCAGGGGGCGCTTGGGTAGCTCAGTTGTTAGGTGTCTGCCTTTGGCTCAAGTCCATGATCCTAGGGTCCTGGGATTGAGCCCCACGTCGGGCTCCCTGCTCGACGGGAGGCCTGCTTCTCCCTCTCCCACTCCCCCTGCTTGTGTTCCTGCTCTTGCTATCTCTTTCTCTGTCAAATAAATAAAATCTTTAAAAAAAAAGGAGAGACTTAAATTAAAATAGATAAATAAAAATAAATTGGGTCTTTCAAGAAGTTGACAAATGAACAGTGCATTATGATTAGTGGAGCAGATCAGTAGTATGTGGGTGGTTTTTATAAATGTGCTTGAGGTGCTTGAAAGGAATTTGTTCTCCTAAATAATTTATACATCTTGTTTGTAATCTTTCTTGTATTGTCTGTGAATAAAACTTGCTAAACAAAGATAAAGGACAGTCCTGATCTTATCTGAGTCTTGTCTGAAATATTTATTCAACAAATATTTGTTCATCCTATTTATATCTATCTTAATTTGCTTAACATTATTGGGAGTTTCACCCTGGGTATGCTAACAGTTGTTGGTTCATTTTCATTGCTGTATAGTACTCTAGTGTATGAATACACCACAATTTACTTAATCATTTTTTTGTCTCCATTTACTTGTCCAGTTTACTATTGGTGTATATTTGGATTTTTTATACTTCGGGCTCTTGTCAGTCACATTACTGTGAACATTCCAAGACAAGGAACACACCCTTGTCGTACACCTTAAACTTACACAATGTCATGTGTCAATTTTATGTCAGTAAAGTTGGGGAAAATAAAATACTAATCTTCTTTCTTTTACCAATTTCTTAAGCTTAAAATTTTCTGTATTACCATATAACACGATTGCTAACTTATCTTTTTTTTAGTGAAACTCCAGGCCATTTCACATTGGAAAAGGGACTGTAGAGTAGTACCTTTAAGGGTATTATCTAACATACCCAACTAATGTGCTTTTCCAAAATGTTAAGCTTTAATTTTTTTTTGTATTCTGTCATCTGTTAATAGATAGGTAGTATAGGTTATCAACAAGGGATAATACTCAGTGAAGAGAATTCTTCATAAAAATTTTTAGTTAATGGAAACTCATGTTTTAGGAATTGATACAAGAAAATAAGCCCCTTTCCTGTTTTTGACTCATTAAAATTCTTTTTGGGGGGGGTTAAATAATAATTCTTAATATTAATTATTATTTACTTTTCATTTTAACTTACAGTTTTGTATTTTTTTTAAAAATATTGCAGACGGATTTGCTGTGGTTCCCATCTAGCAAGATATTTTCTGTTGGGCACTTTAGTTAATAATGGAATGTTGTATTTTTCAATATAGTAAGCAGTGTACGAATTGCTCTTTTAGAGAGACCTATTTAATATATTTATGGGTTTTTATTTATTATATATATGTAAATATCAGTTCTAATACAATTGAGTGCATCACTACTAGAATGATAAATATTATATGATACTAGAAACTTTCTCTACCATTACTACAGGTCATCAACAAACTTAAGAGGAACAATATGAGAAATTGACTGTTGGATAAGTAGTATATTTATTCCTCTCGGTATTTGGACCCAAGTCATTCAGAATGTCCGAGTTGCTTTGTACTTTTGTGTAGATGCTGCATATTTTAATCTATGCATATGGCTCTCTGGTTATGCCGTTTACAATCTGTACAGCATTATGTAATCTAGCCTGCACATTAAGAGGGCAGTTTGAATCTCTGGTATTCTCTGTGTCCACTAAGTACCATTAAGTCTCAGAAGTACCCACTGTGGGCAGCTGCTAGTTTCACCAGCATCTCTCTATTCACTGGGAAGGAGAACTGCTCAGTTTCCTCTGGAGATTACCATGCAGTGATTTGTAACATCTTAGCTTTGGAATCATTCCCTTCCCTGAAAGATTTCTGTACCAGAAATGACATGTTTATTGTTGCCAAAGTCTGCTTTTTTTTCCATCTGGTATTCATCTCATCAAAACCTTTTCTATATATTTTCCTGGGAGAAAGTGATGTAATAAAGGAGTTGATACAACCTCATTAGTTCCTTTTTTTCTTTCTCTGTTGTAGACACAGGATTGAGATAAGCCTATTAGCATTGCTTCAGTTTGAAGTTCCAGTTTCACTGTGGTTTTGGCACAACCATTTATTTTACTATAGCCAGCCTATGGAGTGTGTTTTTTCTCTCATGTCTTTGAGTTCATTGTCAATCACTAAAAACATGTTTCCATTAAATACCTCAGCTAGAAGACTCAAAGGCTGGAGGCTAGAATCATTTGAAGGTTTATTCACTCATATGACTATTACCTGAGACCTTAGCTGAGGCTTAAACACCTATATGATCTGTCTATGTGCCCTGGGCTTCTTCACAGCACAATGGCTGTATTCCAAAGGTGAGCATCCATAGAGAGAGTGGGAGCCAGGCTGTAGCCATATTGCCTTTTGTGATCTGGCTGTGGAAGTCACATAATATCACTTCCACCACATTCAGTTTGTCAGTGCTATCACAAGGTCACACTCAGGATCAATGGAAGGGAAATTTATTCAGCACACATTATTCAGTGTACAGTTCCTTTTTTTTTTTTTTTTTTGAGATTTTATTTATTTGACAGAGCGAGAGAGCACAAGCAGGGAGCAGCAGAGGGAGAGGGAGAAGCAGGCTCTCCACTGAGCAGGGAGCCCGATACGGGACTCAGTCCCAGGACCCTGGGATCATGACCTAAGCCGAAGGTAGACGCTTAACCATCTTAGCCACCCAGGCGCCCCTCAGTGTACAATTTTAAGGTGCTTCATAGATAATGCTGTTCAGAGACAGGGAACAAAGCTTATGCATTCAGGAATTTCTTTTCTTTCTTTTTTTTTGGCTTTTATTTTTGTCCACATTGAATTTTCCCTCAGTTTACTTTCTTAATTTTTAAAAAATTTTTATGTTAGATAGACTCCATGCCTAACATGGGGCTTGAACTCAAGACCCTGAGATCGAGTCACACGCTCTACTAATTGAACTTGCCGGGGGCTCCTCCCTCAGTTTACTCTTTGGAAATAAAATTATCTTAAAAGTACTAAAGCTGTTCTCTAAAGTGTTTTCTTTGTTATCTATTTTTATGTACTTAAGAAAAACTGATAATTTTTTAATGATACCAGTACCTCAGTTGTTAACAAAAGATACCATAAATCATAGATTTTGTTTTCTCTTGAAATAAGGTGAAATTCGGGCGCCTGGGTGGCTCAGTTGGTTAAGCAACTGCCTTCGGCTCAGGTCATGATCCTGGAGTCCCGGGATCGAGTCCCGCATCGGGCTCCCTGCTCGGCAGGGAGTCTGCTCCTCCCTCTGACCCTCCCCCCTCTCATGCTCTCTCTCACTCACTCTCTCTCCAATAAATAAATAAAATCTTTAAAAAAAAATTAAAAAAAAAAAGAAAGAAGGTGAAATTCAATTAATACATATTTTAGTTGTGTGATAATTTGGGTTGATGAATATTTAATTGGCTGAACCTTATACTTTTTTTGTCTGTTAAATAATATGTTAACATTTATTATTATTATTATTATTATTTAGTAGTATAAACCAAGTTACAAAGGTAGGGTTAGCAGGTGGATGTGGATTGAGGTGGGAAACTAAGAGTATAAGGATGGTGAATTTAGCTAAATGTACTTACTTGGTTTTGTTTTGTTTTGTTTTGTTTTAGGGAGAGAGCAAGCATGAGTGAGGAGGTCAGGGCAGAGGGAGAGGGAGAGAGAATTCCAAGCAGGCTTCATGCCCAGGGTGGAGCCCAAAACAGGCCTGATCTTATGACCCCGAGATCAGGGCCTGAGCCCAAATCAAGAGTCCGACGCCCAACTGACTGAGCCACCCAGGTGCCCTGAGAGAGAATCTTAAGGAGGCTCCACGCCCAGCCCAGGATCTTATGACCCTGAGATCATGACCTGAGTTGAAATCAAGAGTCAGACGCCCAACCGACTGAGCCACCCAGGCGCCATTACTTATTTGTAATCACTCTATAGTCATATATTTGTAAAGGAGGATAGAATTTTAGGGATATTTTTCCCCCTGATTATTGTTCCATTGACTTTACATATTGTATATGTGAGAAAATAAGTTTAGAGTCATTAGGTTACTTACCAAGGCAATTGCAGAGCCAGGAGAATGTGTGTGTGTGTGTGTGTGTGTGTGTGAGAGAGAGAGAGAGAGAGAAGGTCTGTTAGCACTTCTTGTCAACATTTTAACTATTATTATTTTCCAGCCCTACTTAAATTTGATATGTTAGTTCCTTTAAAAATACTGTCACTTACATGTCACTCAAATTCCCTCAGAAGTGTTTTATTTTACATATATTGGTTTATTCATGTATACAATTTAAGATTTTCTTAAAGATTGGGGCGCCTGGGTGGCTCAGTCATTAAGCGTCTGCCTTCAGCTCAGGTCGTGACCGCAGGGTCCTGGGATCGAGCCCCGCGTCGGGCTCCCTGCTCTGTGGGAAGCCTGCTTCTCCCTTCCCCACTCCCCCTGCTTGTGTTCCCTCTCTCACTGTGTCTCTCCCTGTCAAATAAATAAAATCTTTAAAAACAAAAAAAGATTTTTTATATATATTTTTTTTTTTTTAAGATTTTATGTATTTATTTGACAGAGACACAGCGAGAGCAGGAACACAAGCAGGGGGAGTGGGAGAGGGAGAAGCAGGCTTCCCGTGGAGCAGGGAGCCCGATGCGGGGCTCGATCCCAGGACCCTGGGATCACGACCTGAGCCGAAGGCAGACGCTTAATGACTGAGCCACCCAGCCGCCCCCCAAAAAAGACTTTTTAAAGATTTATTTATTTTAGAGAGAGAGAGCGCACAAGCAAGGAGGGGTAGAGGGAGAGGGAGAGAGAATATCAAACAGACTCCATGCTGAGCCTGACTCAGGGCTCAATCTCACGACTGACCCTGAGATCACGACCCAAATCGAAACCAAGAGTTGGAGGCTTAACCAACTGTCCCACACAGGCACCCCAAGATTTTTTTAAAATTTATTTATTTTAGAGGAAGAAAGAGGGAGTGAGTGGGGGGAGGGGCAAAGGAAGAGACTCTTTCAACTGACTCCCTGCTGAGCACAGAGCCCAATGCAGGGCTTGATCCTCTGACCCAGGAGATCATGACCTCAGCCAAAACTAAGGGTTGGGCACTCAACTGACTGAGCCACCCAGGTGCCCCTCATGTATATAATTTAAAACACCAAATAGATTTTAAAATGTTTATAACAAAACCTAGCAGATTCCTGCCTTAGAAAAAACCGCATTCAACACATTTAGTTTTTCTCTCATATTTAGTACTATGGTTGTAAGAAACATGCTTATATTATTTCTGTTTTTTTCTGCCTTTTTTGTTCATATTCTGTATTGACTTTGAAGGATGAGACTTTAGATCTCTTATACTTCTTTTCCCTGC
This sequence comes from Mirounga angustirostris, assembly GCF_029215605.1. Classification (NCBI taxonomy): domain Eukaryota; kingdom Metazoa; phylum Chordata; class Mammalia; order Carnivora; family Phocidae; genus Mirounga; species Mirounga angustirostris. Next base: position 94,557,865 of record NW_026991711.1, on the reverse strand, counting down.
TCCATACACAGATACTTCCTGTTATCTTTTCAATAAACAAAATAGTTATGTAATAATATTTGGTTAGTTCAGTATTTCTTTTCCCTGGAGAGAAAACTTCCTATCATCTACCTGGAGTTTATGGAGCCTTGCTGGGTCTTCATAGAACTGAATGAGAGAAAGGGACTGGAGAACTCTCAACTCTTGAGTATGTAGACTTACACTTAATGTAGATTTCCCTGTTTTCAGCTCAGTAAAAATGAGCTGAAATTTAAATTTCTGGTTTTTAGAGTGATGGGTATTTGGAAGGGGGGTGTAGAGATGGTCATGGAGGAGACGGTTACTTGTATAGACTCACTTTGATTACTGTCTTTACTGTTACTTTAGTGTGTCTTGAGCAAACATTTGTGTCCAGTCTTCCTTGTTTAACCTTGACATCTCTAAGATTGATTTTCAACAATGTCTACCCTGAAGGAGAATTTACTATTTACCAAGATTTTTTAATTAAAATCACATATTAAAATGCAACTGGTCTTCTTTAGTGCAAGAATATGTGATAATTTGCCAATTACCATAGTGTTTGAAAATTCAAACATTGTAATATATCATAGATCTTTAAGGCTTTTCTTTAAATTTTTTTCCCCAAACTATATTATATTAAGCACTAGAAAACTCTTTATTAATCAGGTTTATAATTATGCACAGTTAAGATTATCTTATTTCTTGTTTGTTTCTTTTTTCTTTAATGCTGCTATGTTTCATGAGGTATATATATAGTTCTTAGGTCTTGTATCACATTTGTCATGTATAAATTTGTTACTGATAATGACATTTACTTCTACTGAGAAATTCCTGGACAGTTATCCAGTGATGAATTTGTAAGTCTTTAGTTTGAAGACTTACTAGCTTTGTGATTATACACAAGTTAGTGTTTTAGATTCTTCATTTGTTAAAGGAGAATAATATTTGCCTTGCATAGAATGCTCAGAATAAAATATTTGTGAAGTACTTATTTATGTGACTGACTCATACATTTAGAATGGTTGATTCTTCTATTTCTTGTGATTTAATAGATTTAATCTATTCTGTAGTTACAGATTTTTCTTAGAAGAATATTATAATTAAAATTCCATAAAATAGCAATATGCTAATTGCTTTATATATATTTTCATTTGTGTACTGGGTCTATGTACTGTTTCCAACACCTAGTGTGTTTCCTGGCAATATTGATTAAAAATACATTTAAACAGAAATTGTAAAAATGCCAGTTTATTCTTAAAAAGTAAAGAAGAAAACAATTGTTAAGTTTATAGTTTTGAGAATCAGGAATTTATTATCTTGGCAGTTGTACAGTAAATTAGATAAAATTGTGGGTTGTTCATATACCCATTTAATGATAGTAATTATTGAGTACCCAGTATATATTATGGGAAAAAATAATTGTGAAAGTAGCTGTAAACCATTAAGTTTTGGGGAGATATGTTGGATTCTGTTTAGAAAGGTACGGCAGATCAGTCTTCATATGCCCTGACACTTATATATAGGCTTTTGTTGTTGTTGTTGTTACCATGTGCATGATATATATTGTACAGTGCATAGATCTTCAGTATAAAACTCAAAGAATGTTTTCATATGTATATATCTGTGGAAGTACCACAAATTAAGTCATTGAATACTTCCCTCATCAAAACAAACAAACAAACAGATTCTTTTGTGCCCCTCTAAGTATTTCCTGCTTCTGTTGTATTTCCTTTATTAGCTTTTTTGGGTTAATCTTTTCATATCAGACATTTAGTGATTACCTTAGAAATTGCAAAATGTGTCTTTACTTAGCAAAGTCTACCTTTACTACTTCTAGCATGTTCCCCCTCAAATACAAAAACCTTAAAACAGTTTAAATCCATTTACCCACCTCCTACTTTTTTGCTATTATTATCTATTTTAACATCCTCCTCATATGTTATAAACCCTGTAGGACATTGGTTTTATTGCTTTAAACAATCAGTAGTCTGTTATATTTGTCTTTATATCTATACTCTCTGCAGTTGTTCATTTCTTATGTATCCATGCTTCCATTTAGAATCATCTTCCTTCATCCTAAAGAACTTCTTTTATTATTTTTTTAAATAAGGTCTGTTTATGACAGATTCTTTCAACTTTTATTATTCCTCATGTTCTGGGGGATATTTTTGCTGAGTATAGAATTCTGTGTTGATAGGTTTTTTTCCTTTGGTAGTTTGAAGATGCCACTTCATTGGCTTTCATATTTCTCTTGAGAAGTCATCTTTCATTTTTACTGTGTTCTACTGAAGGACAAGAGAGAGGTCCTTTCCTCCTTTGTTTTTAAGATTTTTCTCTTTCTTTGATTTTTTTTAGTCCCCTGTCTGTAATATAGGTATATATGGTTTTGTATGTGTGTGTTTATCCTGCTTGGTATTTACTGACCTCCTTGAATCTGTAGGTTGGTATCTTAGAACATTTGAAAAGTTCTCATCCTTCACTGATTCAGATATTGCCTCTGACCTATTTTCTCTTCTTTCCTTCTGTATGCCAGTTACATATATATTAGATTGTTTGACTGCATCCCACATCTAACATATGTTCTGTTTTGCTTATAATTTTTTTCTGTCCTTTGAATAGCTATTAATCTGTCTTTGCATGTGCGAATTCTGTGGGGTTTTTTCCCTGTGCTTATTCTGCTACTAAACCTATTCAAGGAGTTCCTCTATTTCACATATTTTGCAGTTCTAGAATATCTGTGTGATCATTTTCAGACTCTAATTCTCTAGTGATGAAATATATCCTATTTTAATCTATTCTCTATATTCTGACTGTGTTGTCTTTAATATGTAGTCATAGTTATTTTAAAGCTCTTATATAAGACCAATATGTAGATCACTCCTATGTCTGTTTTTGTTGACTGTTTTGTTTCTTGATTATCAAACACTTTTCCTGCTTCACATATCTACTAATTTTGCATTGTATGATGGATATTGTGAGTGTAATGTGGAGTAGTGGACAGCAGACTGGCCCATGGGCCAAATCCAGCCTGGTGGCTATTGTGTGGCCCATGAGCTAAGAATGGTTTTTACTTTTTTAAAGGTTTGGTTTTGTTTTAAGAGAATGTGCAGTGGAGACTGTGACCCTCAAAATGTAAAAATATTTACTTTCTGGCTCTTTACTGCAAAGGTTTGCTGACCCCTGTTATAGAAGCTCTGGATTGTTATCTTCCTCTAAGTAAAATTGCATTTTATTCTGGCAGGCAGTTAAATTGCCAGTGGGTCACTTTGATTCTCTGAAGTTTAGTTTTAGGCTTTGTTAAGGTAAGTCTGTTTCAACTGTGTTTTTATTTTTAGGGCTTGGATTATCTAGGGTCTCACCTAAACACCTGTGGTATTCATCAAGGTCTCTCTCCTCTGACTAGTTTGTACTTCCTTTATTCAAAACTGTGCAAGCTCTGAAATCTTGTTTAGCTAAGAGCCTTCCAGTAGCTGTTCTCTTCTAGGCTTCTAGGAGTCTAACCCTGTGCATGCACAGCCTAGGAGGCAGATGACAACTGGAGGGGATTTTTTTTTTTTTTTTTTTTAAGTTTCATTTATTTATTTGAGAGAGTGGGAGAGAGAAACTAAGCAGACTCCATGCTCTGTGGAGAGCCCAACATGGGGCTCCATCTCACAACCCTGAGATCACGTCCTGAGCTGAAACCAAGTCTGACACTTAACTGACTGTGCCACCCAGGTGCCCCCCAGATGGGAATTTTCATATAGATTTTTGTAACTGTTTTTTTTTTTCCCGGCTCTTTCCTCTCTAATAATCTGCCCCCCAATCCAGCTACCGTAGCAGTCTCAAGCAGTAATTGTAGTCTTCTCTTCCAGCGGGACTGCTACACTGTTTGGGCTCTCTTTCTCTATACCATGATTTGGGAAATGCCCTTATGGAGAAAGCCAGTGTGAATATGGGATTTGATTTATCTGCTTCTCTTCTATCAAGGATCATAGTGCTGTGGTGGTTATTGTCTAAGGCCTGCAAAGAGGCTTTTTTGTTTTTTTCATTTTTTGTATATTTGGTCCAGCTTTTATAGATGTTTATAGCAGGAGGGTATCCCAACATTAGCTACTCCGTCATGACAAGAACTGAAAATCCTGATTGTTTTAAAATGTGAAAATATATCTCATTATATAATAGTGGATTTTGATATGAAATAGTTAACATATTTGCTGGCTGTGTTCTTTGTCCAATATTCAGTTGAGCCAAATGGAAAAACTCAGATCTCAGTTAATAATGGTAAATAATAATGGTGAATGTATGCACTCTATAAAATCAAGTTAGTCTGAGATATATTGATTTGGTGACAGGGATAAAATGGCACTTGCTTTCCAAAGATGAAGCCCTAGGCATGTGGGCCATTGGGTTTGTTATTTTAGAAGATTTCAACTCAAGTCATCTGCCACATTTGAGAAGCACCTTAACCCTACTTGGTCTGGGCTCACCTATTATCAGAGAAACTTTGTTTGGCTGATCAGTTCTTCATTATTTAACTATCTTATGTTTGTAGTTTATATATCCAGCATCTTCAGATTAATTCTTAAATATTTTAGCCCACACTGTTCATCTCCATACTAACAGTATATATGGAGTACAGACCTGGTAACACACTATTTTATTATCACACTTATATTATATTATAACATATTATAACACACTTATCTCATATTCTTTGAGGGAATAATCATTTAAATGTTTTTGCCATTATACTGTTTTTTGTTTTTTTTTTTTTTGTATTGTACTGAATGTAAGTCTGTTTGTCTAGGCCACAGGTTACCGTGAGTAATTTGATGAAACTAGGTGGTTAGCTTGGGGTCTACTTCCTCTCTTTTGCTCTGTGTGCCTTTCCTGAAGTTGAATAGCATGCCCTTCTCAGCTACTTGAGTCCTGTTCTTTGAGAAAGGATATATGTCATAGCTCTGTTTCTGTGCTAAAACTTGAAAACATGCTTTCAATATTCATTGGAATGGTGTTGGTGACCACAGAGGTGTAGTTGTTACCATATAGGTAAGCTACATGACTCCTTCTCTGATGCACCACTACCTAATCCCTTCACCTGGGTAATTCTTTGTTCTGAGTCTCCTGTGAAACCAAGAATCCCCTGGAGGAATCCTTGATGCCCAGTATGACCCTCTGCCCAGGGGTTGGTGTGGGTTGGTGTTGGTGGATGGACTTTGCTGATCACAATACTGTAGAAAAGAACTTGCTTCTCATCTCTGTACCCATTTTGAATGTTATTCCTAACTCAAAATTAGATAGTTTAGTATCTATATATTAGAAATTTGGTTATGTATTAAAGGTAGCATCCATTTAGTCTTATTTGAGTCTTTGTCCTTATTTAACATTCTTTTCTAAAATAAGACTTAATTATGCTTCCAAAATAAAACAACCCTGGACTTGCATATATGCATGCATTGCATGTACAGTATAGCAAATTGCTCACTTTCAGAAATATTTACTTATCCTGAAACTCTTTTCTCCTATTTGTGAATTTGGTTTGGTAATAGGTTTTCGTCTTAAATACTTTTCCTAGTAACTGGATTTATGGCTTTTTTCATTCACCTTCTGAATTCTGCACATAATTTTTAATGTAACTTGTTTAGTTTCCACCAAGAAAAAGCAACAGCTGTAATATGTGATGAATCAGTAATACTCTTATGACAAACATTTTTCTGAATGTGCAGACACTTCCTTTTGATGCTTCCTTTGATTTGTTTATAATAAACTTCAGTGCTTGTAGTGCTTTTCACTGTTCCTTTTGCAGTTCTTTAATTTTTTTCCCATGTTAAAGAAATCTGGAAGTGAATAGGCAATTAAATTTAGTAGTAGGTTAATTTACAATGTTGGATTCACTGCATATTTTTTGATATCACGTAATTTGAATTACTGTGAAGTGACTTTCATTTTTCCTCATCAAGCATAACTTGAGGGGCACCTGGGTGGTTCAGTCAGTTAAGCGTCCCAACTCTTGATTTTGGCTCAGGTCATGATTTCAGGGTCATGAGATCAAGCCCTGTGTCGGGCTCTGCACTCAATGTGGTGTCGGCTTGAGATTCTTTCTCACTTCCTCTCCTTCCCAGTGTCTGCTTCTCTCCCTGCTCGCACTCGCTCTCTTTCTCTCTCTCAAATAAATAAATAAAATCTTAAAAGAAAAAGAATAACTTGAATGGAACTGTGCTAGTTCTACGAAGAACTACATAGATCTGGTCCTGGATTGTAGCTATTAGACTACCTCACACAGATTATTTAAACATACAGTGGTGTCAAAATTAAGATTAAGCACTATGAATGATTGATAAAGGAAGTTGTGATGTAGGGAGGTAGCATAGTATAATGAGAAGTGCATGGGCCTTGGAATTCAAACGGCTGGATTTGTATCCTGGACCTATCAAATACTTGCTCTGTGGCATTGTCCTACTTACTTGACCTTTATATATATATAATTTCCTTATATATAAGGTGGAAATAATATCATCTGTTAAGGTTATCAGGGTTAAATGAATGTATATAAAGCAGCCAATAAGGATTCTATTAAGGCACTTTAGAAATGTAACATCCCTTCCGGCCCTTTATCTTCTTTTCCCTCCTTCCTCTTTAGTTACCCAGAGTCAGCCAAAGTGCAAAGTTTAGGGGCACAGTGACCACCCAACTGCCCTTACTTTTGCCATCAGTTGTACGTTTGGGAGATTTCTAAAACCACCCTGAGTTTCAGTAATTTGTTAGAAGGATTCACAGAACTCATTGAGAGCTGTTATACTCATGGATATAGTTTATTACAGGGAAAGGATACAGATTAAGATCATCCAAGGGAAGAGATGGATTGGGCAGAGTCTAGGAGGAGTCAAAACCAAGAACTTCAAGTCCTCTCAGCCATGGAGTCATAGAAGATGTTACCTTCTCCTGGCCATCTTGTGTGACAGTACACACGGACTGTTTCCAACCAGGGAGTCTTCCCCAAGCCTTTTGTATTTTTACTGGGACTTGATCACATACTCCCTGCCTAACTGACCCAATGTCTAACCTCTTCCAGAGGTCAGGCTAATATTCTTAGTCTCCAGTTCCTCTGGAGGTTAGAACTGATGTGATATGGCCCAAAGCCCCATCATAAATCATGTTGTTAGACTGTCAGGTGACCAAGGCACCAGGAAAATAGACATTCCTGTCAAGTAGAACATTCCAAGGGTCTAGAGATCACTGCCATTAGTGAAGGGCAAAGGCCAGACTTCTGTCTGAAAAAGATCATTTCTTCATGTTAGTGCTATATTTTTGTAGTAGCTGATTAAATTAGTAGTTAATATCTCGGTTATTAATTTTTATCTTAGTAGTAACATACAATTTTAAATAGTTTTTCAAAGCCAGTCAGGGCAAAGCATATAATGAAAGCTTAATGACATGCTCCCACTGTCTTATTTATTGATTTTTCCAGTTTCCAAAGGCTTTATTGGTAGGTATGTTTTAGAAAAGAAAGATTAATTCTGTTACTTTTAAGTCAGTGGACTGAAGAGCTGTGTCTAGGGACACATCAAGTGGTGCCAAAGGGGACTGATGCTTTGGTTACCTTTTATTCATAGATATGTCAAAAGTACAAGACTTGTAGTCAACCAGTTCTTCAGGGTTAAACCATAGGCTGGTTTCTTTCTCTGTACTTTTTACTGAATCGCTGCCATGAATGTTGTTCTTGCCAACTTGAATGCAGAAGTCCCGATTGGTGCCTGGCTTAGAATCTGCTGAGTTGGTCTCCCCAAGCATCACTTGCCTTGTCTTCACCACTTTCAGTCCCACCCAGACCATGGCCACAACTGGCCTGGAGCTCATGTACTTCACCACCCCTGGGAAGAATGGGTGGTCCTTCAGGTCAATATAGTGCTGCTTCAGGAGTTCCTCAGAGGCCTGTAGGAGTCTCATGGCCATGAGGTGGAACCTCTTCTGCTCGAAGTGCTTGATGATCTCACTCAGCAGGGCGTACTACACACTATCCAGCTTGATGGCAATAACTATACGCTCTTGATCAACCATGGCCAGGATGCTGGCTGTGTGCTCCTGCTTGATGGGGCTGGAATCCACTCCCACTCTTTTAGTACTAGTTTCCAAATACCTTTGGAGTTGTATTTTAGGCATTTACTCCCATTTTTCTGTGCTGGTTTATGTTTTTTATTTTGTACATTATTATTTTTTTACCACTCTTTCCCCAGTCTCTTTTGGACATTATTTATACTCACTTTCTATTATGCAAGATGAGGATATAATATTTAGTCCATTTTACATCTTCACACCCCCCTTCCTGAATTTTTTGTCATAATTTTTAGTTAAATCTGTGTATCTATCTATCCCTCTACTATTTATCTTTCTATCTTATATTTATCAGAATTACATTTCTAATAAAAGAAACTGGAAATAACAGTAACTTAAAGGAGCTAAAAGTTCATTTTTCTTTCACATAAAAGAATTCTAGAGATTGAAGGTCCAGGAATACGATAGCAACTTCACAGTTACCAAGGAGTCAGGCTCCCTGACTTTGCTGTCCTTTGCTTCCCTGAGAGCATGGCTATATACATAAGATCACTTCATGATCCAAGAAAGCTCTTAGAACTCTAACACACTTGTCAGCTTTTAGGTAGGTGGCAGTGTTACCCAAAACTGGGTTTGCCTCTTGGTGGTTATTGAACCAAAAGACATAACTAAGTCAAAGAATAGGAAAAGAAAGGCTTTTACTTGCAGTAAGTAGAGGAGAACACTGGGGATCTTTCCCAAAGCAGTTTTTCCTGAACAACAAAACTGAGGAAGTTTTAAGCTAAGGGTGTGCACATATTCATGAAGGGGCTTACACAATGGGGAATACAGTATGGACGGGGGGAAGAAGTCATCTCAGGGTGACTGAGTCCAGGTCAAAGTCATGAGGGCTGGCAATCATCAGTTCTCTGGCTCCAGTTGGTCCATATCTGAGTGCTCAGAGAGGTTTAGATCTTGCAGAGATAACTCAAGGATGTATATCAGGTCAATCTTAACTTTTGAATTGGCACTGGGAGTTTTACCATTGATTTATTATCCCTGATATGATTAGGTTATATCCTGTCCTGATAGTGGCTCTTTGCTCTTACACCCTTTCACAAGATGGCTGGGAGCCTAAAATGACTTTTCTTATGTCAAGAAAGTTCTGTCTCTCTCTCTTTTTTTTTTTTAAGATTTTATTTATTTGACAGAGAGAGACACAGCGAGAGAGGGAACACAAGCAGGGGGAGTGGAGAGGGAGAAGCAGGCTTCCTGCGGAGCAGGGAGCCTGATGTGGGGCTCGATCCCAGGACCCTGGGATCATGACCTGAGCCGAAGGCAGACACTTAACGACTAAGCCACCCAGGCGCCCCTGTCTCTCTTTATTTTTCCAGGAATCCCTAACTCTTTCTGCTTATAGTAGAGGAAAATGGAGAAGCAGGAAGGGCACATGCCAGTTTTCTTCCCCAATCTTAAGGAGGGTTGCTTATAAATTCTACCCTATAGCTTCTAGTTATTTTAATGGTCAAAATTTAGTCACATGCCCTCATTGGGGCTGCAAGGCTGGGTATTTTATTTTATTTTATTTTTTTAAAGTAGACTCCATGCCAGTGTGGGGCTTGAACTCATGACCGTGAGATCAAGAGTCACATGCTCTACTGACTGAGCCATCCAGGCACGCCACTGCTGAGTTTTTTTAGATATTGTTGCTACTCCAAACAGTATTGGAGTTTTATTTTAAAGAAATGAGAGAAAATGGGTATGATGTGAGCAGTTGGCGGGTTTTGCCTTAATTGGTGTCATTGTTTACTTTTTTATGATTATGCAAGTTAATTTACTGGAAAGCCAAGCAGTATATTTTGATTATATTTTGTTTTTCCTAGAATAATTCATTGCCTCTTTTTAAAAATATGCTTAGTTTTCTTCCTGTAGCTTTTAGCTTTTGTGTTTTCAAATTATAGGCATACCTTATTTTATCACACTTTGATTTGTTGTACTTTGCTGATACTGTTTTTTGTTTTTTTTTTGTTTTGTTTTTTGTTTTTTTTTTTACAAATTGAAGATTTGTTGCAGCTCTGTGTTGAGCGAGTCTGTTGGCCCCATTTTTCCAACAGCATTGGCTCACTTTGTGTCACATTTTGGTAATTCTTGAAATATTTCAAACCTTTTCATTATTATTATATTATGGTGATCTTTGATGTACTATTGTAATTGTTTTGGGGTGCCATGAACTACCATCTATATAAGGCGGTGAACTTAATTGATTAAATGTGTGTGTTCTAACTGTTCCACTGACCATTTGTTCCCTTGTCTTTTTTCTTTTTCCCTTTCCTTGGGCCTCACTATTCCCTGAAACATAAGAATATTGAAATTAGGACAGTTAATTACCCTACAGTGGCCTCTGCATGTTAAGTGAAAGGGAGAGTCGCATGTTTCTCATTTTATTCATTTATTTTTTAGAGAGAGACTGTGCATGCGTGAGTGTGGGAGCAGGGGGAGGGGCAGAGGGAGAGAATCTTAAATCAGGCTCCATGCCCAGAGTGAGATAGGCTGAAAGCTTGGTCTTCTGTACCAATTAGTCAGGTTGTGAATGCACAGGAAAATTCTTTAAGGAAATTAAAAGAGCTACTCCAGTGAATACACAAATGATAAGAAAATGAAATACCCTTATTGCTGATAAGGAGAAAGTTTGAGTGGTCTGGATAGAAGATCAGACTGGGCACAACATTCCTTTAAACCAAAACCTAATCCAGAGCAAAGCCCTAACTCTTTTGAGTTCTATGAAGGCTAGGAGAGGTGAGGAAGCTGTAGAAGAAGAGTGTGAAGTTAGCAGAGGCAGTGTCATGAGATTTAAGGAGGGAGGCCATTTCCATAATGTAAAGGTGCAAGGTGAAGCAGCCAGTGCTGATGTAGAAGCTGCAGCCAGTTATTCCAGAAGATCTAGCTACTCAGTGAAAGTACAGCTACACTAAACAACAGATTTTCAATGTAGACAAAACAGCCTTCTTTTGGAAGAAGATGCCATCTAGGATTTTTACAGCTAGAGAGAAGTGAGTTCCTGGCTTCAAAGCTTCAGTGGACACGCTAACTCTCTTGCTAGGGGCTAATGCAGCTCATGACTTTAAGTTGAAGCCAGTGCTCACTGGTCATTCAAAAAATTCTCAGGCCCTTAAGAATTATGCTAAATCTACTCTGCCTGTGATCCATAGATGGAAAAACAAAGCCTGGATTATAGCACATTTGTTTGTAACATGGTTTAGTGAATATTTTAACCCCATTATTGAGACCTGCTCAGAGAAAAAGATGTCTTTCAAAATTACTGCTCACTGACAATGTGCCTGGTCACGCTCTGATGGAGATGTAATGCTGGCTTCATAGAGTGAGTTTGGAAGTATTCCTTCTGCTTCTACCCTCTGAAAGGAATTGTAGAGAATTGATAGGATTTTTTCTTACCAAATATTTGGTATAATTCACCAGTGAACCCGTCTGGATCTGATGCTCTCTGCTTTGGAAGGTTACTAATTTGCCTTAACATTTTAAGCAGTAAATTGCTAATTCTTTTTCCTTAGTAAGAATAACAAAAATGGATGACTATTTACAATGAAATTTGAAATTACCTCCTTGTATTTGCATTCAAATCAAGTGTTTATTTTTTCAGTTTACCTCCCCTTCCCATTTCTATTTTATGTGCTTTTTGCCAGTATAACAAGAGTCATCTTACTTACTTTGTCATCAAGGATCTAATATTGCAGTCTAATCATTCTATAATGTGTATGTATATCAAAGCATCTCATTGTACTCCTTAAATATATACAATTTTATTTGTCAATTATAGTTTAATAAAGGTTGAAAAATAAAAAAATAGATACCACAACCTTTCCTCAGCCCTCATTCTTCTACTTCAAACTGCTTCCTCAAAGCTTATCATCTAGTTGAGAAATTAACTAGTTTCTTGAGGCTTACTGTGTTTGACTTCTAACAGTTGTTAAAACTGTTATTCTTCTTTTAAGGAAAGCTCTCCTATCTCTGATCACATTCTCTGTCTTAATCAGTTTTGTACATATTGATGTTCCTTTAGGATTTAATATTGTTTTTTGTGTCTTCCATTCTTTCCTGGTTTCTGAAGACTCTAATATTTATTATCTCCAGTCCTATTACCTTTCCTCAAGTCAAACTCTGTGTCTGCTAAAGATTCTAGAGGTATTCATGATGTTTTAAAACCACGTGCAGAAAATCTTTGAAATTTCTCCCACCATAAGAGGGGGTCCATATTCCCTGTAATTGGAACTTGCTGGGCCTTAGTGACCCCCCTGCACCATAGAATCCATTGGAAGAAATGTTGTAGAACTTCTCAGTTGAGGTTAGAAAAGACCATTCAGCCTCTGCTGGTGTTTTATAGTACACCCATTCTAGGAGAGCTTTCAGATACCATGTAAGAAGTCTGGTTATCCTGAGGCCACCCTGTGGAGATTCTATGAAGACACCACATGGAGAGAACACATAGATGCCTAGGGAATTCCAGTTTGTCTTCCAAGGCAAGACATTAGCCATCTGAGTGAAGAGGCTCTGAGATGACACCAGTTTCAACTTTCATGTTACTGTAGCCACATGAGATTCATTGAGCGAGACCTACCTACCTGAGCCCAGTGAAATCCCAGAATCCTTAGTAAAATAAATTATTGTTATTGTTTTAACCCATTGTTTTGATATGATTTGTTAGTCATCAGTACATAACCAGAATATTGTTTCATATTCAGCATATTCAAAAACAGTTGTCATCTCCCCATCTAATCATATTCTTTGTTTCTCCTTGATTAGTGCCCTCATCACCTACTACATAACATTTTGGGTCCATTTTAACTTCTGTTCAAACCTTTTGCCCATTAAAAAAAATCTTTTTAAAGATTTCTTTGGTGTGGGGTGCATGGGTGGTGCAGTTGGTTAAATGTCTGTCTTCGCTCATCCTGGGATCGAGTCCCGAGTCTGGCTTCCTGCTCAGCTGGGAGCCTGCTTCTCCCTCTTCCCCCAGTTCGTGCTCTCTCTCAAATAAATAAATAAAATCTTTTAAAAAAAGATTTCTTTACTGTGATAAAAATAGATAACATGAAGTTTACTATTTTAACATTTTTAAGGGTACAATTTAGTGGTATTAAATATATTCATAATGTTGTATAATCATCACCACTATCCATTTCCAAAACTTTTTCATCATCCCAAACAGAAACTCTGTTAGACTTATACCTAAGTAATTTTTTTTGCTGTTGTATATTGTAATCTTTTCTTAAATTAAGATTTCTAATTCATTGCTAGTATACAGATACAGAATTGATGCTGTAACCTGCAACTTAACTCCTTTGTTAGTTCTAAGAGATTTTTTGTAGATTGCGTGAAATTTTTTATGTCTGAATTAAAATTGTTTTTTCAATCTGTATGCCTTTTTCATTTTCTTATCTTACTGCAGTGACTATAATAAATGAATAGGAGTGGTAAGAGTGGAAATTTTTGTCATTTTTCTGATTTCGGAATAGAGCATTTAGTCTTTTACCATTAAATATGTTGATGGCTATAGTTATTTTGTAGGTGCTCCTTATCAGCTTAAGGAATTTCTTGTCTATGCGTAGCTTACCAAAAGTGACCAAGTTTATATCATGACTGGATATTGAGTTTTGTCCAGTGTTTTCTTCTTTGTGATCATTGGTTTTTCTTCAGTTAACATGGTAAGTTTCAGTGATGAATTTTGATTGTTGAACCAACCTTAAATTCCTGATCTAAACACTACTTGGTTATGGTGCATTATCCTTTTTATATATTGCTGGATTTGGTTTGCTAATACGTTGTTGAGAATTTTTGTGTCTGTGCTGAGGGAGATGTTGGTATGTATTCTTACATTCTAGTAATGTTTTGATGTATTTTTTGTATGTGTTTTTGGTATCAGGTTAATGCTAGTCTCACAAAATGAGTTGGGAAATGTTTCTTCCTCTTCTCTTTTCTGGAGAAGATTATGTAGAATTGTTACTTCTTCCTTAAATCTTTGGTGGAATTTGTCACTGAAATCATCTGTTCCTGGTAGTTTTCCTTTTGAAATGTCTTAAACTACAAATTAAACTACATTTTAATAGATTTAGGACTGTTCAAATTATTTAGTTCTTTTCTTGAGTTGAGTTTTAATAATCTGTGTCTTTTAAGAAATTAGTTCATTTAATTTGTCAACGTTATAAGCATGAAGTTGTTTGTTGTGTTTCTTTATTCTCTGTAGAGCTGTATTGATTGCCTATCTTTTATTTCTGGTATTAGTAACTTGGGTGTTCTCTTTTTATCTTCCTCTTTCACTCTGGCTAAAAGGTTATCAAATTTATTGGTTTTTAAAAATTAACTAGTTCTGCGTTTCATTGAATTTGGTCAGTTGTTTATCTCCAGTGTCATTGATTTCTAGTATTTTCTTCCTTCTTTCATGTTGACTTTATTTACTCTTTTAATTTTTCAAGGAAGAAGCATGTAGATTATTATTTTGAAATACTTTGTTTTCTAATATAAGCATTTAATGCTATAAATATCTCTCCAAGCACTGATATAGCTGTACATCCTACCAAGTATCATATGTTGTATTTTCATATTCATTCAGTTCAAAATATTTTAAAATTTCTCTTGATAATTCTTTGTCCTATGGGTTATTTACATGTATGTCGGATTACAGATATTTGAGGATTTTTCAGTCCCCTTTCTCTTATTAATTTCTATTTTAATTCCATTATGTCTAGTGAATGTGCTTTGTATGATTTCAGTTCTTTTAAATTTGATAAGGCTCGCTTTTGTCAGGTTTATTTTAAATTTTATAAGGTTTATGGCATATTTTGGTGAATGGTATAGCCCTTGGAAAAAAAGTACATTCTGCTCTTTTTGTGTGGAGAGGTCTATAAATGTCAGTAAGGTTATTGATTCATAGTGTTTTTACATCCTTGCTGATTTCTGTCTTTCCTTTGCTCTATCAGTTTTTCAAGGAGGAATGTTAAAGTCTTCAACTATAATTTTATGATTGAACATTTGTGTATTGATTATGTTAGTTTCACCTCATGTAGTTTCACCTCTCTTATTGTATTACCCATTTATGATTGTTATTTCTTCTTGGTGAGTTGACTCTTTTATCATTGTGTAATGTCCGTCTTTATCCCTGGTCATTTTCTTTCTTCTGACACCTACCCTGTCCGATTGTACACTTCATCTTCCATTTGAGTAGTGTTTGCATATTCTCTTTTCATGTGTGTACATTTTTATATTAAAGTGGAAATCTAGTAGGCAGTGTATAATCAGGTTTTCTTTAAAAATACAATCTGACAGTTAACGTCTTTTAATTTAAATGTAATGAAATTATTGAATTCATTCAAGTTAGTCCTTCCATTTTTAAGTTCTTTTGTTTGTCCCTTCTGTTTTTTGTTTCTTCTTCCTTTCTTGCTGTCTTTGGATTATTTGAATATTTTTAGTATTCAATTTTGGTGTATCTTTTTTCTTTATTCGTTGTTTTTTCAAGGTTGCTGTATGGATTATAATATATATACCTACTTGTTACAGTGTACTTAGATTTCATGTTTTATGGGATGCCTGGGTGGCTCAGTCAGTTAAGCGTCTGCCTTTGGCTCAGGGCATGATCCGAGTGTCCTGGGATCTAGTCCCTCATTGGGCTCCTTGCTCAGTGGGCAGCCTGCTTCTTCCTCTGCCTGCCACTCCCCCTGCTTGTACTCTCTTTCTCTCTTTCTCTCTCTCTCTCTCTGACGAATAAATAAAATCTTTAAAAAAAAATAAAAATAATTTAAAACAATGGGACGCCTGGGTGGCTCAGTTGGTTAAGATTTCATGTTTTACTACTTCAAGTAAAACTGTACAGTTCCATCCATACAGTTCCCTATTCCCTCTCCCTTTTTTGGTTATGGTTGTCATATGTATTAATTTTACATAGAATGAAATCTCCCAAACATGCTGAAGTTTTACTTTCAACAGTAATGCATATTTTATATAATTTATTTTATTTTTAATTTGAGAGAGAGAGGGAGAGCACAAGCAGGGGGAGTGGCAGAGGCAGAGGGAGAAAGAGAGGAAGAAGCAGACTCCCCACTGAGCAGTAAGCCCGATGTGGGGCTCGATCCCAGGATCCCGGGATCAGGACCTGAGCTGAAGGCAGATGCTTAACCAACTGAGCCACCCAGGTGCCCCTATAATGTAGTAGGAGAAAATAGTTTTTGATATTTACCATTCCTTTTGCTTGAAGTTTCAGATTTTCTTGTAGTTTCATTTCAGTTAAGTGAAGAATTTCTTAAGTTCTCTTAATTTTCCTTTGTGTGACAATGTTTTGAGTTGTCTTATACTTGAAGAATATTTTCAATGGATATAGATTTCTGGGTTGATAGCTCATTTTTCTCAGTACTTTATGTAGTTTAGCTGTTTTGTGACTTCCAAAGTTTTTTTTTTTTTTTTTAAAGATTTTATTTGTTTGACAGTACGCAAGCAGGGGGAGCGGCAGAGGAAGAGGGAGAAGCAGGCCCTCTGCTGAGCAGGGAGCCTGATGAGGGGCTTGATCCCAGGACCCCAGGATCATGACCTGAGCTGAAGGCAGACTCTTAACTGCCTGAGCCACCCAGGTGCCCCACTTCCATAGATCCAAACTCTGCAGTCATTCAAATTATTGTTTCCCTATATGAAATGCATATTTTTAAAATATTCCCTCCTTTAAAATTTTTTAAAAATGGAGTTTAGCTTTCAGCACTTTGATTTTGATGGATCAGGCCTTGGTTTTATTTAACTGAGATTTTCTAATCTTTAAATCCATTTCTTTGAACAAATTAGGATACTTTTCAGTCGTTACTTTTTCAAATATTTTTCTCGTCTTCAGGAACTCTGGTAATGTGAATTTTAAATTTTGTCCTGAGTCTGTTCATTTTTTATAAAAACTTTCTCTTTTTTTCAGATTTGATGTTACTCATCACCTTTAAATTGGCTTTCCAGTTATATATGTGTGTGTGTGTGTATCTGTATGTATGTATTTTTTTCTTGAATTTCTGTATATTCTTTCATTTTAAGAGTGTACACTTTCCTTACTCATGAAGGATGGCTGTATTATGCATGTTAAAGTCTTTGCCTGATAATTCCAACATCTGAATCATCTCAAAGTATTCATCAATTGACTGTCTTTTATCTTGAAAATTGTTTAGGGATGCCTGAGTGGCTCAGTCGGTTAAGCGTCTGCCTTTGGCTCAGGTCATGATCCCAGGGTCCTGGGATCAAGCCCTACTATGTCAGCGGAGAGTCTGCTTCTCCCCCTCCCCCTCCCCCTGCCCATGCTCCCTGTCTCTCTCACTCACTCTCTTTCAAATAAATAAAATCTTCAAAAAAAAAAAAATTGTTTAGATTTTCCTGGTTCTTAGTGTACCAGGTAATTTTTTTATTGTATCCTGGACATTTTGAAATCTTACGAGACTCTGTGTCCTGTTAGAATCCATTATATAATAGTAATTTTGTTGTTATTTTAGTGGGAGATTAACCCAGTACTCAAATTCTTCTCCTTTTAGGGGGTAGTGGTTCCAACATGAATTCAGTTCCAAAGCCTATGATCTTTGGGTCTGATGTTGCATGCAGCATTGGAGGGCTAGTTTGAGGCTGACGCTATAGCTCAGTTCTCAGTCACTGCTCTGGTTCTTTGGGTGTATTCGGCACATGCACAGCTTTGGCAGGAGCCCAGGACTTATGCTGATTTATATTCTCCTATACTTCGCAGGCTTTTCTCCACATTTTCTGGCTTCTGGTAGCCACTTTTCATAATTAACTCTGGCCAGAAGGTTGAGGTTCTTTTCTGTGTGGTGCAGTCCTTCTGTGTTGGGCAGTCCTGTAGGATTGCCTTAGAGTGTAGTGCTGAGAGAACAGTGAAGTATAAAAAACAAACAAGCAGAGATTACTCCCTACTCTTTTTGAAACCTTTTTTTCTGGTTCTTCTCTGCAGAGATGGGTGTTCTCTTGGGAGTTTTAGTCCCCACAGTATCATCACCATGGCCATGCCATTACATGACTGGGGCTGTCCTTGGGGCAAAGCTGGTAGAGAGGAAAAATGTGTCCCCCTCACACACTCTTCAGTTCACATTGCTCCTTCTTTGGTTCTCTTATCAGAAAATTGGGCTTCCCTTTTCTCTTTTGCTGCCCATGCCTCCTGTGCAGTTACCTAATTCAACCCCATCTTTGAGTCAAAGCTTTAAGTAAAGAAAGGGGAACAAAAGAAAACCTGGCAAGTTCACCATACCTCAGATTGTGATTTTGCCTCTCCACTCTGCCTGCTGTAATTTACTTTGTGGATCACTCATATAATTGCTTCATATATTTTTATCTCGAGTCTTTAGTTGTAATCAGTGAGAAAATTTAGCTTATAGTGTGCTTATTTCATGTTGGTCTGCACCAGAAATTGAATATACATCTTTTCTTAGCTATATTATACTAGAGCAAGTTTTTCTTTGGTAGTTGTATAGGATCTTTCCTACTTTCATTCTTGTTTCTATAAAGTGACACCTGACTCTCAGCTTCTCATTTGTAGAAATTTTCCTGCTTGTCAGTATGTTCTCTTGCTTAATGTAGATACCTCATGAATATGCTTTTACTTTTTATTGTTTAAATAATATTTAGGATATGTTTCTTTAGGAACAGGTTTCTTTTATATATCCAAATTAATATTTTATTGGATAATTTTACTGAATATGGCTCTCTTCTTAGTTGTAGCTTTGTACTAATATCTGTCAGATAATAGTAATCTTTCATAATCATGCTGTATTATTTCCTTGGAGCTTTCACATCTGTTTTTGGTTCTTTTTGTCAATAACAATGTGGTATGACAATTTTCTCTTTTTCACAGAGAATTCAAACCCAGGGAGTTTGTGCCTTGCTCATAGCTACAGGCCAAGTAAATGGTAGATGCAATCCTGTCTCTCTGACTGTTGAAACTGATGCTTTTATCTTCCTCACCATCTGCTATCAGTTGACTGGTCTGTTTCTTCTCTGTATCTTCTTCTGATCAGTGACACAGATTAAAAATATGTTAAAAGTTGTGGTCACGAAAGATTGGAAATAAGTAGTCCATGGTGCTGTTTTTCTTATATTTTTGTATGCATAGGAATTTAATGGTGGGTTCTTAAGGAAGGCTTATTAGAAATTTATATTGCTACCTCCATACATCAATTTCATAGGTCTGTTTTGGGGCTCAGAAATCTGTATTTTGGGCGCCTGGGTGGCTCAGATGGTTAAGCGTCTGCCTTCGGCTCAGGTCATGATCCCGGAGTCCTGGGATCGAGTCCCGCATCGGGCTCCCCGCTCTGCGGGAAGTCTGCTTCTCCCTCTGCCTCTCTCT
Source organism: Mirounga angustirostris (assembly GCF_029215605.1). Classification (NCBI taxonomy): domain Eukaryota; kingdom Metazoa; phylum Chordata; class Mammalia; order Carnivora; family Phocidae; genus Mirounga; species Mirounga angustirostris. Next base: position 94,538,478 of record NW_026991711.1, on the reverse strand, counting down.
CTCTCATGAATAAGTAAATAAAATCTTTAAAAAAAAAAAAAAAAGAAAAATCTGTATTTTACAAGAGTACACAAGATGATTTGGATGTATGTAGTCTCTGTCTTTATAGAAAAATACAGTTGGGAGGGACTGAAGCCTGCCTTGGCCTCATTAACATTCTATAATTAGCCATTATTTATAGAGCACATTTTCCTGTTTATTCATTGGATATACTAAATGGGACATAGTCAAAATCCATGTTAGATCCTAGCTGTATTATATTTAATGTTCTCACTCATAGAGTAGGTTTTCTGTTTAATATTTTTCTAAAAATGAATGAGAAACTAATCTATAGTTTTATAAGTGTCTTTAGGAAGAGGTTTTGAGCCCGTGTACATCTATAGTGAGAATTCTCAAATGGGGCTGATTTTGTACCTTCTTCCCCACCCCCCCGCCAGGGACATTTGGCAATGTCAAAACATTCTGGTTGTCACAGTTGGGTAGGAGCTACTGGCATCTAGTGGGTAGAAATCAGGGATGCAGCTTAACATTCTGTAATACATGGGACGCGCCCCCCCCCCCCAGGAATTATTTGACATAAAATGTCATCAGTGCCAAAGTTGGTTGAGAAACTGTGCTCTAAAGTTAGTGTTAAATGAAAATTTTTTGACTAATACATTTATTTTTTGAAAGAATCTTCTTAGAGTTGCAGTTTTCTACCAGTTGGGTGTTCTTACTTTTGAAAGATAAGAGTCAAGAGATTTTGTTTTGCCCCTTAGCACACCCCCATACACAGACATTTCTTCTTAAGTTGATAGTTTGCATTGTGCATTTGCATATTAATAACACTGGAAAAATGAGAATGACCAAATTGAGACAGACCAGTGCACAGATCTCTCATCTCCCTGTGAAAAAATCTATTTTAGTTCACCTTTAAAGGAAAGCAAAGAAGGAGAGCAGGATGTTTTAGGGACTGATTTTGAAATAGGGGGTTCCTACTATGCAAAGAGTAAAATTTGCAAGTTTTGAGTGCATCAGCAAGAAATACATTAGATGGGACACCTGGGTGGCTCAGTTGGTTAAACGTCTGCCTTCAGCTCAGGTCATGATCCCAGGGTCCAGGAATCGAGTCTCACATCGGGCTCCCTGCTCAGCGGGGAGCCTCCTTCTCCCTCTGCCTCCTGCTCTCCCTGCTTGTGCTCTCTCGCTCTCTGACAAATAAATAAAAAAATCTTCAAAAGAAAAAAAAATACATTAGAGTCCCCACTGGGCCACTTTACTTGCTAATTTTCCTTGGTAAAACAGAAAATTTTCCTAGTCTAAATGAGTATAAATTGGTGTTTCATTGAGGGTTTTGGTAGTCATGAGGAGCAGAAGTAACTTTTTATTTGAAATATAACATATACAATAAAAATCAAATGTTAGGGGCACCTAGCTGGCTCAGTCAGTAGAGCATGTAGCTCTTGATCTTGGGGTCGTGATTTTAAGCCCCACATTTGACGTGGAGCCTACTTAAAAAAAATCTAAATGTAAGATTGGTAAGAATTACAAAGTGAAATCTTCTGTGAAGCCACCATTGGATTAAGATATAGAATATTACCAATATCTTAGAAGCATCCCTTGTACTTCCTTCTTGTTATTTTTCACTACTTGCCCAAAGTGGTCACCAGACTGACAGATTAGTTTTGTTTGTTTTTTACTGTTACTAGAATAAATCATTTGAAATTGCTGTTTTTGTAAGTCAGTGTCAGCAGTTTCATATATAGTTCAACCTAACTACCCTCCCCCCTTTTCTGTATACTATTCCATTTCTGGTAGCTATTCTCCAAAAATGGTCCCCCAGTGGACTATACCTCTTAGTATTCACACTGTTGCAGAATTCCTCACCCCTGAATTTTGCCTGGTCTATGTGATTCATTTTTGTCCATGGCAGTAAAGAGACTCTTTGTGACTACCAGTAACATGAAGCCTTCCACCTTCTAGTTGGGTCTCTTAGGACTCACACTCTTGGAACAGTCTGAGAATCCAGCTGTCATGCTGTGAGAAGTCTATACCATATGGAGAGGCCATATATGTAGGCTCTCTCGTTAACAGTCCCAGCTGATATTTTAGCCAACAGTCAGTACCAGTTGCCAACAATGTGCGTGAGCCATTTTGTATATCACGGTACTGTCAAACTTCAGCTGAATTTATTAGCTGCTGTCTAACTGGAACCACAAGTAAGAACCAAAGCTGGGCTCATCAACCCACAGAAGCATGAGAGATACTAATACTTCTTAAAAAATATTTTGGGGTGTTTGCCATAAAACAAAAGATAGTGAGATATCATTGTACAAGTATACCGGAGTTCATGCAATCCATTGTTTTTGGACCCTTGGTTTGTTTACACTGTGGGGCTACTATGAATACTGCAGCTCTAAACAATTCTTACACATATATATATTTGTGAATATATATACATACTTCTGTTGGGCAAATATCTAAGAGTGGAAAAGCTGGGTCAGATACTGTGAAACAGTTTTCCAGAGTGGTTGTATTTGCATGTACACTTCCATCAGCAGTTTTTGAGAGTTACATGTGTTCTACATCCTCACCAACACTTGGTATTTTTATTATTATTATTTTTTTTTTTACCATTTTTAAATTTTTTATTTTATTTTTTATTTTTTAATTTCTATTTACCATTTTTTAAAATTTAAATTCAGTTAATTGACATATAGTGTACTATAAGCTTCAAAGGTAGAGTTCAGTGATTCATCAGTCTTATATAACACCCAGTGCTCATTACATTACAGCATTTGATACTTTTACATTTTAGCCATTTTGATGCTTGTGTTGTAGTATTGTGGTTTTACCTTCCACTAATTAATTTTTTCAGCATTTAAAAAAATAACACCAATCTCACTCTTCCAATGAATAAAAAGAGAAGTAACAGTTCACAGCTCATTTTGCAAAACCAGCATAACTTTCATATTAACAGCTAGTTAGATTATGATATAATAAAGGAGTATTATAGACTAATATGAACAAATTTGCAAAATTTCCACACAAATAATTATTAACAAATTAAAACTATATATGCATATACAAAAACACTCTTTAGGTGTTTATACCAAGTTAGGTTAATTTCGAGAATGTAAAGTATAAAGGAAAAAATCCATGTGATCAATTCCCCAATGTATTAAAAAACAAAAACTTAGTGCACTAGAAATAGGAAAGAATTTCTGTAAACTGCTAAAAGATATTTACAAATACCTAAGGCATACATCGTACCTAGAAATGAAATACTGAAAGTTTTCCCCTAACTGGAAACAAGACAAAAATGTTCACTGTCTACCACTTTATTGTGCTTTGGTGGTGGTGTTTCCCATATAATTATTGATCATTTACATTTCCGGTTTTTAACCTCACTCTTTCTGTGGTTTGCCAGTAATTTTGTTGACTTTTGCTAAAATCTCCTGCGTGGGAAATACTTGTCAATTCCTCTTTGTAGGACCTGTCAACTTTATACTATGTATGCTTTAACAGCTTTATTGAGATACACTTCCATGTTTAAAGAGTACAGTTCATCTTTTTTATTGTACAAATCAGTGGGTTTTGGTATATTGCAGTATTAATTTTTGAATATTGTAATATATATACCATAAAATTGACCACTTTAACCATTTTTGAGTATACAGTTCATTTGCATTGGTTACAGTCACACTGCTTTGCAATCATCACCACTGTTTCCAAAACTTTTTCATCACTCCAAACAGAAACCCTGTAATCATTAAGCAGTAACTTCCCATTTTCCCCTGACACCAAATCTGTGGATTTGCCTATTTTAGATATCTAAGTGGAATCATATAATATCTGTTCTTTTATGTATGGCTTGTTTCATTTAGCATAATGTTTCAAGATTCCATGTAGCATGTATCAGAACTTCATTTTTATTCTTGAAAAATGTTCCATTGTATAGATATACCACATTTTGTATGTCCGTTCAACTGTTGATGGACACTTGGATTGTTTTCACCTTCCACCTCTTGTGAATAATGCTGCAATGAATATTAGCATACAAGTATCTATTCTAAAGTCCCTGTTTTCAATTCCATGGGGTATATACCCAGGAATGTAAATGCTGGATCATGCAATAATTTTTTTTAGCTTTTGAGGAACCGCAAAATTGTTCTCCATAGTGGCTGCACTGTTTCACATTCGACCAACAATGTGTAAGAGCTCCAATTTCTCCATGTATTTGCCAACACTTGTTATTTTCCACTTTTTAAAAAAATTATAGCTATCATAGTAGGTATGAGGTGGTATTTGTTTTTTTACTGTGGCTTACACTGTATTTTTGGAACTACTCTATTTGGTGCATAGAAGTTAAGAATTGGTATATTGTTTTGGCAAATTGCACCTTTTATCGTTACGTAATATAATGATTTTCTTGATACTTAGCAATGTTTTTAAAAATCTATATTATTTGATATAAGAATTCCTACCAGGTTTCTTTGATTGGTATTTGCTTTCTGTATATTTTTTCTGTCTTTTAACTTTTAATTTTTTCATGAGTTTACTGGCCTTTTGTATATCTTCTTTGTAGAAATGTCTATTCACATTCCATGCTCATTTTATAATTATTTGCCTTTTTATCACTGAGTTTCAAGAATTCTTTATATATTCTAGATTCGTGTCACTCATCAGATAAATGATTTACAAATATTTTCTCTCATGCTGTGGGTTGTCTTTTCATTTTCTTAATGGTATCCTTTTTTGAAACACAGAAGTTTTTATCTTTAATGAATTACAATTTCTTTTTTGCTTTTGTCACATGCTTTTGGTGTCCTATCTAAAATACCATTTCCTTTGCCGTGGTCACAAAGATTTATTCCTGTTTTTTTCCGAGTCTTTTATAGTTGTAACTATTAATTTTATGCCTTTGGTCCATTTAGAGTTCACTTTTTATATGGCGAGAGGTAGGGATCCAATTTCATTCTTTTGCATGTAGATATCCATTTGTCCCAGCACCATTTTTTAAATTAAGTTTTTAATTTCAGTCTAGTTAACATACAGTGTTATATTAGTTTCATGTGTACAACATAGTGATTCAGCAATTCTGTACATTCCCAGGTGCTCATCACAATAAGAGTACTTTTAATCCCCATCATCTGTTTCACTCCCCACCCCCCACCCCCCTCCCCTCTGGTAACCATCAGTTTGTTCTCTATAGTTAAGAGTCTGTTTCTTGGTTTGTGCCTCTCTCTTTCTTTTTCCCCTTTGCTCATTTGTTTTGTTTCTTAAATTCTGCATATGAGTGAAATCACACATTATTTGTCTTTCTCTGACTTATTTCACTTAGTATTATACGCTCTGGCACCATGCATGTTGTTGCACATGGCAAGATTTCATTCCTTTTTCCGGGTGAATAATATTCCTCTGTGTGTGTGTGTGTGTGTGTGTGTACACACACCACCTCTTCTTTATCCATTGACTTATCAGTGGACACTTGGACTGCTTCCATAATTTGGCTAAGTAAATAATGCTGCAATAAATATAGGGGTGCATGTATCCTTTTTTTTTTTTGAGAGAGAGAGCAGGAGAGAGTGTGTTTTTAATTTTAGCTATGATTTGCATTCAAATGATGAGTGATGTTGAGAATCTTTTCACATGTCTGTTGGCCATCTGTATGTCTTTTGAGAAATGCCTATTCACATCTTTCGCCAATATTTTAATTGGATTATTTTCGCTGTTGAGTTGTATCATTTTTTAAAATATTTTGGATACTAACCCTTTATGGGATATGTCATTTGCAAATACAGCCTCCCATTCAGTAGGTTGCCTTTTAGTTTTGTTGATTGTTTCCTTTGCTGTGCAGAAGCTTTTTATTTTGATGTAGTCCTAATAGTTTATTTTAGCTTTTATTTCCTTGTCTCAGGAGACATATCTAGAAAAATGTTGCTACGGCTAATATCAGAGAAATTACTGCCTGTCCTCTCAGGATTTTTATGGTTTCAGGTCACATATTTAGGTCTTTAATCCATTTTTTAAAATATTTTATATTTATTTATTTGAGAGAGAGCAAGCAAGAGCAGGGAGTGGGGCAGAGGGGGAGGGAGAAGCAGGCTCCCTGCTGAGCTCAATGTGGGGCTCAATCACAGGACCCTGGGATCATGACCTGAGCCAAAGGCAGACACTTAACCGACTGAGCCACCCAGGCGTCCCTCTTTAATCCATTTTGAGTTTATTTTTGTGTATGGTGTAAGAGTGTGAAAGGACAAAATCATTCCCATTTGAGTTGTCTTGACACCCTTGTAACAAACCAGTCCACAGTAAATGTAAGACTTTATTTCTGGACTCTCAGTTTTATATTCTCTTCTATTCCAGTGTCTCCCCTTATATGAACACAATATTGTCTTGATTCCATAGTTCCATAATAAGTTTTGAAACTGAGAAATGTATCTTAACATTTGTTTTTCTTTATCAATATTGTTTTAGTTACACATTTAGGACTTTTGTATCCCAGTAGTGGATTAACTCTTGTCATTCTAAAATGTCTGCTTTGTCTCTGGTAAATTTTTTTTCTCATAAGTCTATTTTATCTGATATTAATGTGGACACTCATCCTTTCTTTTGATTAATGTTTACATCTTATATCTTTTCCATCATTTACTTTCAACCTAACAGATCTTTATATTTGGAGTTTCTTGGAGACAGCATATAGTTAGGTCATATATTTTATATTTTCTCTGCCTGCCAATCTCTGTTTGAGTCCCGGTTGAAAATTGCTTTTTTCCAGAGAAGACTTTTACGTGCTTTTGCCAGTGAGTTGGGGGTACCATCATCCCAGGATCTCTTGTATTTTTTCACTTGGGGTTCTTAGACCACATTGTAGGATGAATTCTGACCAGGTAGGCAAGTTGTACTTTTACTTTTCAATTTCTTGTATTTTTCTGTGCCATTCTGCATGGTATGATTGTTGTTGTTGTTATTTACTTTTACCAGTATAAAGTTTGTGGATCTCTTGTATTTCCAGCCTGCATGGATCCTGGTATCACTTTTCATTCCCATATGTTCCTTTGGTTAAATTAGAAGCTAGAAAGCATAAGGGCTGGAAACTGACTTTAGTATTTTTGAATAGCTAGGCTTCCTGATTTCACTTTGTTTTGGAGGGTTGTTTCTGCTTCTTTTAAAAATACTAGCTCATCGCTTCTCGGCCTTTTGGCTAAGATCAAGTGTAAAAATACTAGCTCAGTAACAGATTAGAGTGGTTATCCTTGTCTTAATCCTTATCTTGGAAAAGCTTTTCAACATTGAGTATGATGTTAGTTGTGGGTTTTTCATATGTAGCCTTTATTATGTATGTTTCTTCTATGCCCACTTAATGTTGAGACTTTCTATCATAAGTAGATGTTGAATTTTGTCAAGTGCTTTTTCTGCATCTACTGAGATGCCCGTATGATTTTCATCCTTTGTTGATGTGGTGCATCACTTTGATTGATTTACAGGTGTTGAATTATTCTTGCATCCTTGTAATAAATCCCATTTAGTCCTGGTTATGATCTTTTTTTTTTTTTTAAGATTTTTAAATTTTTTATTAGAGAGAGAGTACAAGCAGGGGGAGCGGCAGGCAGAGGGAGAGGGAGAATCAGGCTCCCTGCTGAGCAGGGAGCCCGATGTGGGGCTCCATCCCAGGACCCCAGGATCATGACCTGAGCGGAAGGCAGACGCTTAACCCGTCTGAGCCACCCAGGCACCCCCGATCCTTTTAATATATTGTTGAATTCAGTTTGCTGATACCTTCTGTTGAGGAATTTTCCATCTGTGTTCATCAAGGATATCAACATGTTTGTTTTGTTTGTTTTGGTGGTGTCTTTGTCTCATTTTGGTTTTGGGAAATCTGGCTCCATAAAATGATTTTGGAAGCATTCCTTCCTCTTCGTTTTTTTGAATAATTTGAGAAGGCTAGGTACTGACTTTTTAAAGTTTCGTAGAATTCATCTCTGAAGCCATCTGGTCATGGCATTAGGGTTTTAGGAGTTTTTAAATTACAGATTTAATTTCAATACTTGTAATTAGTCTATTCAAATTTTTTATTTCTTTGTGATTCGATCTTTGTAAGTCATTGTTCTAGGAATTTATCCATTTCTTCTAGGTTTTACAATTTGTTTGCATACTTGTTCATAGTAGTCTGTTATCCTTTTTATTCCTGCAGGGTAAATTGTAACTTAATCATTCGGGCCCTCTTTTTTTTTTTTTTTGCATGGGTCTCATTAGAGATTTATATCTTTTCAAAGAGCCTGTTAGTTTCATTGATCTTTTCTATTGTTTTTTGAAGTCTCTGTTTCATTTTTTTCTTTCTTTCTTTCTCTCTCTCTCTTTCTTTCTTTCAAGATTTTATTTATTTGAGAGAGAGAGCACAAGAGAGCGCACAAGGGGGGGATAGGGGCAGAGGGAGAGGAGAGGGAGAATCAGGCTTCCTGCTCAGCAGGGAGCCCAATGCGGGACTCACCCCAGGACCCTGGGATCATGACCTGAGTGGAAGGCAGATGCTTAACGACTGAGCCCACCCAGGCGCCCGTTTCATTTATTTCTGCTCTGATCTTTACTATTTCCTTCCTTCTGCTAACTTTTTGAGCTTTCTTTGTTCTTCTTTTTCTGGTTCATTTAGGTGTAAGATTAAATTGTGTATCTGGGATTTTTCTTGTTTCTTTAGGTAGGCCTTTATCACTATCAACTTTCCTCTTAGAACTGTTTTTGCTGCATCCCATGGATTTTTGAAAGTTATGTTTCCATTTTCATTTGTCTCAAGGTGTTTTTTCTTTCTTTTTTGATTTCTTTGTTGACCCATGGTTTGTTTAGTAGCGTGTTTTTTAGTCTACACGTGTTTGTGTTTTTGCCTGTTTTCTTCTTGTAATTGATTTCTAGTTTTATACTGTTGAGGCTAGAAAAGATGCTTGATATGATTTTAGTCTTCTTGAATTTATTGAGACTTGTTTTATGGGCCAACATATGATTTATCCTAGAGAATATTCCATGTGCACTTGAAAAGAATGTGTGTTTTGCATCTTTTGGATGAAATGTTCTATACATACCTACTGAGTTAATCTGGTTTAATGTGGTGTTTAAGGCTGCTCTTTCCTTATCGATTTTCTGTCTGGTTGATCAGTCTTTCCAGTGGGGTATTAAAGTTCCCTACTATTATTGTGTTATTGTCTGTTTCTCCCTTTTTGTCTGTTAGTATTTGCTCTATATATTTAGGTGCTCCTATGTTGGGTGAGTAAATATTTATGAATGTTATATTTTCTTTTTGAATTGACCCCCTTTTATCTAATGCCCTTCTTTGTGTTTTGTTACAGCAAAATTTATGTAGTTTCATTTTACTTTTTCCCGCTTTGAGTAAGGAGTTATTTGTGTGCTTTTTCTCCTTCATTCTGTTAATGTTAAATTATTAATTATATGTATAGCTTTTGTGATATTAAATCCTCCACAAAATCTTTGAACCTTTTTTTGTCGTGATGCCAAATTGTTTGCTAGTATTTTTTTTTTTTTGAGATTTTTGCATCTCTATTCATTAATGTGATTTGCCTTTATATGTTCTTTTACTGTTATTATTCTCTCTTGAATTAGAATAAGAGTAATTGGGTAACATTCCCTGCTTTTCTGTTCTTTGAAATAGTTCAGGTAAATGGAGATTATGTATTCTTTGAAGGTTAGAACTTCACAGATTTAGTAATGCTGTATGTGCCTTACTGATTTTCTTTCATAGTTTTAGGTCCAAATGCTCTATGTGGTTCTATTTTGCATTTTTGTTCTTGTTGTTAATTTTTTTATTGTTAGTCTTATTAGAGGCTTGCATGTCCTTAATTTTTTCAAAGTAATTACTTTTCCCAAAGTAATTTGGGAGTATGGTGAAGTGTTGATTTGGGTTAACTTTTATTCTTTCCTTATGGATATCTGGTTTGTTCACTGGCATCTTACTGAAAAAAACTTCCTTTTCTCAGTGCCCTCTAGTAGTAGTCTGTTGGAAATAAAGTTTGTGTGGGTCTGTTTTCTGGCCTTTTCCCCCTATACTAATGATCTTTTCATCTGTCTTTGCCAATCCACACTGTCTTAATTACTTTAGCTTTTTTATAGTAAGTATTTGTATTGGATAGAGAAAATCCTATTATATTTTTAATGTTTTTACTCATTAAGTTTATAGTTTTTATAGTTCTTTTATTTGAAGTTTTAAAAGGAATGTAATTCAGCTTTCCTGACCTTTGCTCTTGATTCCACTGGTGTTTTATAATTTTGGATTGTGACCTTGTTTTCAGATAAGCGTTATCTCTGGGAATCATCTGTAGTCTGGGTTAAAGATGTGTTCCTTGAAGGATGTTTTGTTTTTACCCTGGACTAATATTTGATCATAATTATTCACCTTTGGGAATCTACAAGCAAAAGATGGTATAAACTCAAACTTTAGACCCATGTGAGGGCAGCCTTGTGTTTGTGAATTTTCAGGGTAGACTTTTCCTCTTCATCTGGATCTCAGGTAGAGGCAGAAAAACTTCTTTAATTTCATCCTGGGCTGGTGGGAGGATTTTTTCTCCCTTAGTCTGCCTTTCATTAATAAATGTCACCATCCAAGTTTGGAGTTTTGGTGGGAAAGTCTTAGTTCTGTATCTCACCTTATTTGAGCCCGTGTCCTACTCATTGTCTCACCTGTGTGTGATAAACTTAGACTGCTTATTCTTTTTTTTTTTTTTTAATTTTTATTTATTTTACAGAGAGAGCACGCATGGGCACATGAATGGGCGGGGGTAGGGGTAGAGAGAGAAGGAGTGAATCTCCTCCCTGCTGATCGAGGAGCCTGACCTGGGGCTCAATCCCACAACCCCAAAATCACAACCCAAGCTGAACTGAAGAGCCAGCTACTCAACCGACTTAGCCATCCAGGCAACATGACTCCTCATTCTTTAACAAGCCTTTCCATGGTAGTCCTAGCACAGCTTTTAAGTTTTCTATTTCCTCCTTTCTCCATGCTTTAGGCTTCTTTTCAGCCCAGCTGTACAAATTAAAAGAATGTTTATTACATTTTATCCAGCATCTCTAGGGATTTTGTTGCAGAGAGTTCTTAGATTATCTACTCTGCCATATTGCTGGAAAGGAAAGTTGGTATTTTTAAATGGGTTATACAAAGCAATTGTGTATTTTCAGCTTAAAAAATGTTCCTTTCACATGGGAAGACAAAGTATAAATAGTCTTCCATTGTTGATAACGGCAAAATAATTCTATAAAACAAAGTATTTTTATGATGGCTGTAAACATAGGCTCTTGGGCCAGATAATCTGGGTAGAATATAAGTTCTGCTACTACCTGTGTGATCTTTAGAAATCTGTGTTTGTTTTCTGTGTCTCAGTTTCTTCATCTTCAAAGAGTCTTAATAGGACCTACCTCATAGGGTTGTTATGATAATTAAATGAATCAATACACGTTCACTTACAATAGTGTCTGACATAGCAAGTATTGGCTTGTAAGTGTTGACAGTAAGTGTTGGCTATCTCTCTTGTTAATTATTACTCACTTTGCTAGCCATAATTCTTACTTCTTGAGGTTCTTTCTCTTTATGCAAAACCTTTTTCTGACTTCTGTATAGAAAAAAAAAGCAGTTTTTTAACTGTAGAAGGCATAGTTTATATTTGAAGTACCATAATATTGTTTCCCTCCTCTTGTTTTATAAATTCATTCCAGGCAGAATAAAGAAGCTATTGAGATGCCTGGGTGGCTCACTTGGTTAAGCGTCTGCCTTCAGCTCAGGTCATGATCCTGGAGTCCTGGGATTGAATCCCACATCAGGTTCCTTGCTCAACGGGGAGATTGCTTCTCCCTCTGTCTGCTGCTCCCCCTGCTTGTGCACTTTCTCTCTCCTCTGACAAATAAATAAAATCTTAAAAAAAAAAAAAGAAAAGAAAAAACAAGAAACCTTAAGCCCTATTAAGTTTTACATTTTCCATCAATAAGTTACCTCCATTTCTTGTCAAAATCAGTGTGTGTTTATGTTATCTCTTAAAGTTTATGTTGTGTGTTAAGAATCTCTGCTCACTTTAGACTCCTAATGAAAATCTTTTTCCATTGTGTATGCTTCATCCAGGGATATAATCAAAGTACATCCTCTAAGAGCAATATGCCTTTGGCCTAAACATTATGGAAATAACTCTTTCCTGCAAGCCTTCAGTGTTTCAACTTGCTTACTTGTTACATAATTGTCTTTTTTCTTACGTGAAAACATTCCTCTTTTTCATCTTCAGGAGAGCATCTTTAGAAGTAAGGGATCTCAGAGATCATCTAATTTAGTTGTTTTCAGACATTTTAAAGTGTGGAATACTTTTTTTTCTGCCGTGAAGATACACACACACACACACACACGTGTATGTGTAGGTAGGTGGGTGGGTGCAGTGGATCAGTTACACTTAACTATGGTTGAAGCAGGAAGCCTAAATTTGGCCTTTCCTCCCTCAATACATAGATGACCTAGTCTATTCCTATAGGTTAGAGTTGATGAAATTGGCCTAGGTAGAAACAGAATTCACCCAAGGCTACATACTAACTGGCCAAATAAGGACATGGCCTATTTATTATTTCCATTTTACTGTACTACCCTCCAAAGAATTTTTCTCTGCCATAGGTTTTGTAGTGCTGCTGCTTGGTGTTTTCTTATAAACTTGTCTAACACATCTGTCCTTGTGCTTGGCCTGCCAACAGGAATCTCAGTTTCGCCTGGCAGTTGTTACTGATTTAAAGGTCTAGTGATAAACCTAGATAAGTTCTGTTAGGAACAATTTCTTCATCTTTAAAGGAACTGTTTCCAGTAAGTTTCTGTGAAGATGCACTATCCCTTGTGCTTTAGAGATTTTCTCAAATGCCTTATTTAACTGGTCCTCTTATGAAGTCAGAAAAACTGAAGAACCAGGAATGCTTGCAAAGGGACTTGAAAGCCATATAAACTTAATTTTTTTTCTGTAGGCCATTTTGTCACTCACTTATTCAATTATCAAATATATTTTTATTGCCTTCTTTGGCAGTCACTGTTCTGCCTACTGGGGATTTTGACACATGTCAGGGTTCTCCATCAGCTGTTTCCTTACTCTTTCTTCTGACTCTGGGCAAAGACATCTATGTTATGGCTTCAGTATTTTTTACTTTCTGTGATTGAGTCTAGTTTTTGCCCTGTGAGTTAGGGCTGTGTTGAGGCCTCCAACTTTTGTCCACACCATCCTCTGTTTTAAAATCTGTAACACGGAGTTGAGATGCATGAGAAATGCTGGTGGCCTGTTCTTCTGTGGAGATTCTGTATCCCTTGACTAACATCTAAGAATAGAGGAATTCCCATCTTATTGGCCACACTGGAACGGAGCTTGCATAGTATTGGCCTGGGAGGAAGAGAGAGAAAGTGGATCATGGCTCAAGTGCCACAGACTCTATTCTTACCAAGATTTAGTACAGTTTTTTGAATAAATGCTGTTTCATTTGTTTTATGCTCTTACCACAATTCCCTGAGACATTAAATTGTTGGGGTTTGTGTGTGTTTTCGTTTGTTTTTTAAATTATTTTCCTTAGCAATAGTTGTTTTGCTGGTGACTAGGTCAATGAAACTGCTTTCAGGGCATCATTACCTGGTTGATTTTGAGCATCGAACCAGCCTTGCATCTCTGGAAAACCTTACTTAGTCATTGTGTGTAATCCTTTAAGGATTGCTCAATTCCATCTATTAATATTTTGTTGAGGAATTTTGCATTTATTTTAATGAAGAATATTTGCTTATAGTTTTCTTTTTTCGGGCTTTGGCTTTGGGGTCTGCGTATACTGGTTTCATAGAGCGAGTTGATTTTGGGGCGGTAGGTTGAGTAGAATTGTTCTTTTTTTAATATAATTTTTTTAAAAAGATGTTATTTATTTGAGAGAGAGCACAAGCAGTGGGAGGGAGAAGGACAAGCAGACTCTACACTAAGTGTGGAGCCAGTTGCGGGGCTCAGTCCCATGATCCTGAGATCATGACCTGAGCTGAACTCAAGAATGGGACACTCAACCGACTGAGCCACCCAGGCACTCCAAGTAGAATTGTTCTTAATTCTTATTTAAATGTTTCTTAGACTTCTCCAGTGAAATCATTAGGCCCAGGAGACTTCGGTTTTGGGGAGGTGTTCTTGTTTGTTTGTTTTTAAGAGGTTTTTGCTTGTTTTTTAAGTATAATTTCATTAAAAAATAATTATGCGGGGTGCCTGGGTGACTCAGTCGGTTAAACGTCTGCCTTCAGCTTCGTAGTTTTTTCTTCTTGAGGAATTAGTTTATTTCATCCACATTGTCAGATAGATTTATTGTATAGATATGTTTCTTCTAGTTACTTACCTTGTAAATGTTTTTGGAGTGTGTAGTGTCATCCTTACTTTTAATTCTATAATTGGTAATTTGTATATTCTTCTTTTTCTTTTACCACTCTTGCTAGAAGTTTCTCAATTTTATTGATCTTTTCGAAGAACTAGATTTCCAGAAATTTCTTTCTTTTTTTTTTTTAAGATTTTATTTACTTATTGGAAGGGGGAGAGAAGAAAGCGCATATGCATAAGCGGAGGGAGGAGGGGCAGAGAGAGAGGGATATGCAGACTCTCCCCTGACTAGGGAGACTGACTAGGGGCTCAATCCCAGGACCCCCAGGGATATGACCTGAGCCAAAGGCAGACACTTAACCATCTGAACCACCCAGGTGCCCCTCCATAGATTTCTGCTCTTACCTGTATTTTACTCCTTTCCTTCTGTTTATTTTGCTTTTTTTTCTAGTTTTCTTTAGGAGGGAGTTCAGGCTATTGACTTGAGACCTTTCCTTTTATCTAATGTAAACATTTAGATCATAAATTCTCTTTTCAGCACTACTTTAGTCAAATTTTGATATGTCATTTTCTTTTTTCCAGGTTATTGTACTTTTTTATTTCCCTGAGTCGTCTTTATTCTGTGGAATGTTGAAAAATGTGTTCTTTAATTTCCAAGTGTTTCCTTTCTAATTTTTTCTTAACTTTCTGTTACTGTTTACTGTTTTTATTGAATTCATTATGATTATAGAGCACTAATTTTAGTTTTCAATTTCATAAGGTTTATTTAATGACCCAGGATATGGCTTGTCTTACGAATGTTCCATCGACAATTGAAAAGAATGAGTATTCTGATGTTGGCTGGAGACTATCTTATATGTGTCAATTGGATCCTGTTAGTTGATGTATTGTTGAATTCTTCTATATTCTTGCTAATTTTCTATTTAATAACTCTAGCAGTTGCTAAATATTTGACATTGCCAGTTATATTTGTGTTTTCTATTTTCTAATTATCTTCCCACTCTATTTTTATTTGATTTGTTTTCTAGCTATGTTGTTTTGTGCATATTTTCTAATGTCCTTTTTTCCATCTAGTAAAACTATTTGCTCTCAAGTGTACTTTTTAAAATTAATGTTTGCATGATATAGCTTTTCCTATCCCTTTGCTTTCAGTCTACATACATTATTATATTTTAAGTTTTAAGTTTTTTTTAACTAGTAGGTAGATCATGGTTTTTTCCTGCTCTGTTAATCTCTACCTTTTCACTCATCTATTTAGACCATGTACTTTCATGTAATTATATGTTAGAGCTTAGGTGTGCTATTTTATTACTTGCTTTCTGTCATTATATTTTTTAATTTGTTTTTTTTCTTCCCTTTCTAATAGATTACGTGAACATTTTTTAGAATCTTTTATTTCAGTGCTTTTGAGAGTATATTTTTTGCATAGCTTTATTTGATGGTTGCTGTTATTATGTTTTATATATACAAATTACAGTAGTATAGTTGACGTTTGAACAATATGGGTTTGAACTCCATGGGTCAATTTATATGCATAATTTTTTAGATAAATATAGTACAGTACCATAAATGTATCTTATTTTATGATTTTCTTAACTTAATATTTTCTTTTCTCTAGCTTACTTTATTGTAAGAATATAATACATATAACATATAAAATGTGTGTTAATTGACTTTTTGTTATCAGTAAGGCTTCTAGTCCCCAGGTGGCTATTACTAGTTAAATTTTTGGGGAGTCAAGAGTTATATACAGGTTTTCAACTGTGGGGCAGGGGGTGGAAGTTGGCACCCCTAACCCCTCGGTTGTTCAAGAGTCAACTGTATATTGGTAACAACATTTTAGTACCTTGAGTATTTTTGCTAGTTTCTCCCACTCTGTTGCTCTTTCTTCTTTTCTGTTTTTCTAAGTTTCATAGTTAACTCCTCTCCCAAATGCTCCTTTTTTTTGTTTCATAGATGCCAGGTGCTATAGCTGAATGGTGGTGTTAGTGGAAGTCTAGGCTTCCCTCTCACCTTCTGCTGTCTCCACTAGTGAGGGAAGCCAAACGCTGCCTGTTACCATGAGGCTAAAGTGAAAGTTCAACAATATACTCAGTTACTGCTGATACCACCACTAAGGAGTCTTGCAGCTTGATTTTGGTTTTGGTTGGCAGAAAGTAGACTAGGCTTCCCACTGGCTCCCAGCTAGTACCAGGAGGCATGTAGAACTCTAGGCTCTCTACTTGATTTCCATGGCACTACTGGATATGGGCTCAGTTTTTTCCATTGGATTTGGCAGGAGTAGGATCGGCACCTGGGTGGTTCAGTTGGTTAAGCATCTGACTCTTGGTTTCGACTCAGGTCATGGTCTCAGGGTCGTGGGATTGAGCCCTGTGTTGCAGAGTCTGCTTGAGATTAAATCCCTCTCCCTCTGCCCCCGCCCCCGCCGTGTGCATGTGTGCACTCTCTCTCTCTTTCTTTCTCTCTCTCGCTGTCCCCCTCTCTCTCAAATTAAATAAATAAATAAAATCTTTAAAAAGAAAATAGAAGAAACCCTCGTTTTCCTGGTCATTTGGCTAGGGAAAGTAGGTTTGTTTATTTGTTTGTTTGTTTTATGGGCTCCACGTGGAGCCCAACACAGGGCTTGAACTCACAGCTTAACTGATTGAGCCACCCAGGCACCCCATGAAAGGAGGCTTTTCTTGGCCTGTTTTCATCAGCGCCTATTGGCATTTCTGGGCTGTAGGAATCTCTGGAACTAAATCTTTGATGTATGGGAGATGAAAACAAAACTGATGACTCAGAGTAGAAAATAACCTATTCATTTGGAAATAAATCCATTATATGTGGTCAACAGGTATTTGACAAAGTTACCAAGATGCATTCAGTGGGGAAAGAATAGTTTCTTCAACAAATGGTGCTTGGACAACTGAATACCCACATGCAAAAGAATGAAGTTGCACCCCTATCTAGGTATATACCTACCATATATAAAAATAACCTCCAAAAGGTGAAAGAACTACATGTTAAGAGCTAAAACCATAAAACTTTCAGGAGAAAATACATAGGTAATTTTTCATGACCTTGGATTTGGCAATTAATTCATAGGTATAACATCAAAAGAAATAAATGAATAAATTTGGCTTCACAAAAATTTAAAACTTTTGTGTATCCAAGTATATGATCAAGACACCTACAAATGAGAGAAAATATTTGTATCCAGAATATAAAGAACTTATAGAACTCAACAACAAAATGATTATCAACCCAGTTTTTAAAATGGGCAGAGAGGCACCTGCCTCTCAGTTGGTTAAGTGTCTAACTCTTAATTTTGGCTCAGGTCATGATCTCAGGGTTGTGGGACTGAGCCCCCCCACATTAGGCTCCACGGTGAGCATGGAGCCTGCTTAAGATTCTCTCTCTCCCTCTCCCCCTCCCCCCCAAAAGAAAATAAAATAGGCAAAGAACTTGATTAGACATTTCTCCAAAGATCTACAAATGACCAATAAGCACATGAAAAGAATCCTCAATATCATTAGTTTTTATGGAAATGCAAATCAAGACCACATTGAAGTACTACTTCATACCTACTGGGATGGCTTTAATCAAAAGAATAAAGAATAACACATGTTGACAAGAATTTAGAGAAATTGGAATTTCACACATTGCTGGTGGGCATGTAAATTGCTACAGCTGCTATCGTCAGGAGTTTGATGGTACCTCAGAAAGTTAAACATAATTTCCATATGATCCATCAATTCCACTTTGTACCTACCCAAAAAAACAGTATTCTTGGTAGCATGATTGACGGTACCCAAAAAGTGGAAACAATCCAAATGCCATCAACTGAAAAATTGTGATATATCCATATAATGGAGTATTATTTAACCATTACGAAAGGGAAACTAAGGGTGGATACAACATGGATAAACCTTGGAAACAGTATGCTAAGTGAAAGAAGCTACACACAAAAGGTTACATATGTTTGGTTCCATTTATATGAAATGTCCATAATAGATAAATCCATAAAGACAGGAAGCACATTAGTGGTTGCCAGGTGGTGGGGAGGGATACTCTTTAATGGGAATGGTATTTGTTTGGCATGATGAAAATGTTTTGGAACTAGATAGAAGTGATGCTCGCACAGTATTGTCAGTGTACTAAATGCCACTAATTTGTACAAAATGGTTGGTTTTAGATTATGTGAATTTTACCTCAATGAAAAGGAATGGAAAGAAGGGTGGCTCAGTCATTGAGCGTCTGCCTTTGGCTTAGGTCAAGATCCCAGAGTCCTGGAATTGAGCCCCATGTCGGGCTTCCTGCTCAGCAGGAAGCCTGATTCTCTCTCTCCCACTCCCCCTGCTTGTGTTGCCTCTCTTGATGTGTCTCTCTGTGTCAAATAAATACATAAAATCTTAAAATAAATAAATAAATAAAATAAATGGAAAGAAAAAAGGAGTTCCTTAGCCAGGCTTCCACTTTCTTTTCACCTTTCAGAGTTTTCTTATTTTTAATGTTTTTTGTTTCTTTGTTTCACTTAGTTGGAGGTATAGGGAGTAGATTTCTCCCTACTCCATCTTGTCTCTAGAAGAATACGTTAGACTCACCTTAGTAGCTTTTTAAAATACTAATGCTTGATCTCCATCCTGGACTAATTTAATGAGAATGGGAGAAGGGTGGGGGGGAAGGTAAGTTGCGTCAGTATAAAAGATATTTACATGTTATTCGAATGACAACTACCATTGTGAAGCACTCTTTGAAGCGCATATTTTCTGCCACTGATGAGTTTTGCAAGTAGCTTTTTTTTCTTTTATATATATTTTTTATTATGTTCAATTAGCCAACATATAGTATATCATTAGTTTTTTTTAATTTAATTTTATTATGTTATGTTAATCACCATACATTACATCAGCCTGGCCAATAAAACATGAAGGAAAGTTCTTTGTAAGATAACGTTACAAAGAAGGTTGTTTTTTTGTACATTGTCATGTATTGGTATGAATTTTGAAATTGCTGTGACCATCTTGTTAACAGCCTACAAAGACAGTTAATACCAGGAATGCATCACTTTTCAGTCATGATTTAAATGGAATAATAAAAACAATAAGATACATGATAAAGATATATGCATGAGTTAATGTGGCAATAATATACAATTACAAAAATATGGTGATAATAGCCTGAAAGCAGAATCCATTTCAATCAAAGGTTTTCCTTAATGCCATTTATTTATCTTTTTTATTATTATTATTTTAGAGAGTGGGGGCGAGAGAGAGAGAAAGAGAGAGAGAGAGAAAGAAAGAAAGAGAGGTGGGGGAAAGGGGCAGAGGGAGAGGGAGAGAGAGAATCTTAAGCAGGCTCCACACCCAGCACAGAGCCTGAAGCGGGGCTAAGTCTCACAACCCTGAGATCATAACCTGAGACAAAATCAAGAGTCAGATGCTTAACTAACTAAGCCAACCAGGCAGGCACCCCAATGTCATCATATTTATTATATTGCTCTCTACACCATCTGAACTAAAGTTACACTGTGGTGTTGGTTTTTTTTTTTTTTTTAAGTTTATTTTTTTAGTAATCTCTACACCCAATGTGGGTCTCAAACTTATGACCCAGAGATCAAGAGTTGCATACTCCACCGACTGAGCCAGCCAGGATCCCCAAGTCAGACTGATTTTTAAGTAGTATATAACATGTAAACTCTTTATCCCTAATCAAATCATTGTTGTGGAAACCGTTGTCAATTTAATAGAAGAGGACAAAAGTTCAGGAGCTCAAAAATCTGAAAGTATATTGCCTACCAGTTTTGATTTCCTTTTATTTTTCTTCTAGAAACATGATCAGGGGCAAGTTCTGTTGGATATAGTCTTCAAGCATCTTGATTTGACTGAGCGTGACTATTTTGGTTTACAGTTGGCTGACGATTCCACAGACAACCCAGTAAGTTTAAGCTGTTGTATTTTGTTTCATTTCACTTTTTCTCTCTGTTCATAATATAAAGTTCTTTCCGATTTATAATGTTTACTAATCTAATTAGTGAGGAGTTTTTTTAAAAGGATTTAATTAGAATGATTACAGGTAATTCTTTTGCCTTTGTTCGTCATTTTCTTGATGTTTTAATTTGTAAAGTTTTTTCCTTAAGGTTTTCATAATTATAAGTCAGTTTAAATCTAGTGCCAGTTTCCTCATTTATGTGTCTCAAAAACTGAGATGTAAATCTAATTCATGATACTTGACTGAAAGAGAAAACTGGGCATAAAGGTTAAAATATTAATGCAGTATTAAAATATTGAAGTAAAATATTTAAAAATGTTAATGTATCTTAGTCTTACATAAATTAGCCTCCATTAAAATGAAATCATACTTTTTTGTGGCATTCATGGCAATCTTTTTTTTTTTTTTTAAAGATTTAATTTATTTATTTGACAGAGAGAGACATCAGAGCAGGGAGCCTGATGCAGGGCTTGATCCCAGGACCCTGGGATCATGACCCGAGCCGAAGGCAGACGCTAAACGACTGAGCCACCCAGGCGCCCCAATGGCAATCTGTTTCTAACTAAAATTCTTAATTTGTTAGATGTAAATTTTCCAAGTAGGAAGATTCAAAGGAGACCCTCCCAAATGAGATAGAGATTAAATATCACAGCTCTAAATTTCTTAGGCATTAAGTTATTTAGATTGTCACTAATTCTTTAATAGTTGGAATCATGATTGTTTTTGTTGGAAAAAATCACATTACAGACATAGAAGATAGCATGTGATGAGTAACAGAAATGTTGAATTCTTTGAACATTTATATGCTTATACAGATAGGGCCTTTTACAAAAGAATATGGTACTCTTCTTGATTAGTACAGGAGAAGGGCTATTTTGAAGGAGACCTTTTGTATATATAGTTTAGAAAATTGGAATCAGTGCTTTAAAATCAGTTTGTAAGGGCATATTAATAAAATGGCTGTCGAAAATAAACTCTTATGTGGAAAGTAAGTTTCTCTCTATCTCTTGTTCTGTCTCTCTCAGTCGGAATCCTAGGTTTCTGAATAGAATGGTTAACGGGAAGTAAATATGAGATGTTAAGTATTACTTTTTCTTGGCATCATTTACTGGTTTTGTATGAAAAACTGAGGATGATGTGGATAAAAGAAAGCAAGAGCCAGCTAGTCTTAGTGCAAAGAAGTCCTTTTGTACTGAACTGAAATAAAAACAAATTTTCCCTATAAGTTGATGCCTTCACCAGGGGCTAGAGCTTCTACACGGGCCTAGAGGAGGAATATTATTTCTTGATGAATAAACAAATGTGAAAATGGAAGTAAGTAGAAATGTCAGTGATGCAGTCTTTCCCAGAAAGTTAAATTGTGAACCAGGCAAATTCCCCAAAGGTGTCTGCTATACCTCACTTAGTGTAACATTGAGCTAAAAAAAAAAAAAAAAAATTCTTAGATTATCTTGCTGACAGTTCTAGGCCCAACCCTCTAGCTGGAAGCCTATCTATAGATTGATCAGAGAAGTGATAAGACAACAAAGAGCAGCTACTCACCACCATTGTCTCTGCCATGAGTGTGAAAAACCATTACTTGTGACACAATATTCTAGAAGGGCTAATACTGAGATCACATATATTATAAGAGATAAGAAATCCTGTTACATAATTTGTATACAGGAAGACATTTTTATTCTAAGGCAGTTACAGCAGGATGAATATGGGGAAGCAGAGGTATTTTTAGCTGGGTTGATCTTTTTGCAGTCCCCTGCTTTTTCTTATTTTGTCTTACTTTTCTATCTTGAGCTTTCCTTCCCAAATAAGATATATTCCTAGGTCCAAGGGTCCCATTGCTAATGATCTAAAATAATTCTTCCCCAAAATTTAGAATTAAAATTTCAAGGACCCAGAAGAAGCCTTAGAAATTATCTTGTCTAACACCCCATTTTTCTTTTTTAAGATTTTTTTTTAAATTCATTTATTTGAGAGAGAGAGAGAAACAGCATGAGAGGGGAGAGGGTCAGAGGGAGAAGCAGGCTCCCCGCTGAGCCGGGAGCCCGATATGGGACTGGATCCCAGGACTCTGGGATCATGACCTGAGCCGAAGGCAGTTGCCTAACCAACTGAGCCACCCAGGCACCCCTAACACCCTATTTTTCATGAGAAATTATCCCAATCCAATGGGATAAAGCCCAAGTTACTTGCTCACATTAATGAAACTAGTCTTGGGTCTCACAGCTCCCCATGTAGGTCTTTCCCACAGTACTACAATTTCAGTATTTATTTATTTATTTAAAGATTTTATTTATTTATTTGAGAGAGAGAATGAGAGACAGAGAGCACGAGAGGGAAGAGGGTCAGAGGGAGAAGCAGACCCCCCGCTGAGCAGGGAGCCTTATGTGGGACTCAATCCCGGGACTCCAGGATCATGACCTGAGCCGAAGGCAGTCGCTTAACCAACTGAGCCACCCAGGCGCCCTACAATTTCAGTATTTAAATATTCAGAAGAATCTGTGAAATGCCAAAATGCCATGGAAGGGCCCGTAGACAGCACAAATGTTGTAAGTTATGTCCTGTTTCTGATTGTCAATATGAAAATACATCAAGACTCTGAGGATAATTAATGGACTGACAGATGCCATTCTGAAAAAGAGAAAGGAGTAAGGGGCTAAAATTTATAAAACATCTATTATGGACTTGTTTATAAACCAAATTCTCAATTTTATGAATGTATCATTAAAATATTTTTAGGATGGAAAACTGAGACTTAAAAAACTTGTCTAATGACGTAGATAATTAAGTAGCTGAGAAAGGATTTGAACTTGCATCTGGCTCCAAAGTGTATACTCTCCCTACCACAATATACTGCTTCTCAAGAGATGATGATATATAGATGCACAGGAGTTATAAAAATGAACATGTTGAGGAGAGGAGGTATCCATGCAATAAAATTGCCAGCATAGATCAAAAGGAATTTGGTTATTTCTGTAAGAATTAATCCTTGTCAGTCCTTAGTTCAGATTTTTTCCATTTCACTGTTTAGTTAATATATACCTGTATATATGTATGTATATATTTTTAAAGATTTTATTTATTTTTTTGAGAGAGAGCAAGAGAGGGAGAGAGAGCACAGAGAGAGAGGTAGAGGGAGAAGCAGACTCCCCACCAAGCAGAGAGCCTAATGTAGGGCTCAATACCAGGACCCCGAGATCATGACCTGAGCCGAAGGCAGACACTTAACCGACTGAGCCACCCAGGTGCCCCTGTATAAATGTGTGTGTGTGTATGTATATATATATATATTAGGTATATATGTATGTGTTGTGTGTGTGTGTGTGTGTGCGCGCGCGCATAATAGTTTTAGAGGATAAGAGCTAATGTTCCCTTAGGCACATAAACATTGAAATTAATTTAATTGGATTTATAATTGATAAACTTAAAAAGCACCAAATGTTTTATTGTGAACTTGTACATAACAAATATGGACTCACAGTAGGTTATCCTTTTCTTTACAATCTTTCTGGTAAGGAGTTCCAGTATAACAAACAAAATTACTTAAAAGCTTTGTCTTTTCAAAATTTCTTGTTTCCATTAAAACCTATTTATCACAGCTTTAGCTCTTAGCATAATGTATGGTTTAATAGTAGTAGCCAGTGAATGTTTATCGAGTGTGCAAAATAATGAGTAATGTGGTTACAATTCATTATGCATAATTTCTTTATAAGCACTTAAAGTGGCTCTTCCTTATTGGCCTTTATCAGGATGATATTCATTGGAACCCTCCAATTACATTATTCGTGTGCATTTATTTTTTTTGTTTTTTTTTGGGTTTTTGTCCCTAAAGTGACTTAGTGTCCATTAGTGTGGGACAAAGTAGATTTATCAACTGTTGTTGACTTGTTCTTTCTACAGTTTCATCCTTCTGATACTTTGTGTTGTGGTTAGGATCTTTTACTGTTTACTACCATTTCTATATTCCTTAACCTTGTGGCTTTCAAACCTAACATATCACAATCACCTGGATACTTCTTAAAATACAGATATCTGGGCCCTATGCCTAGAGTTTTTGATTCAGAAAGTCTGGTGTGAAGCTCAATAATTTACATTGCAAATAAGTTCCGCTTATAATAATGCTGCTAGTCCAAGGAATCATATTTTGAAAATCACTGCTCTAACCCAATAGGCTAACTAAGATTACTGAAGTAAGAAATAATTCATACCGAATAGCTTGTTCTGTTTTTTGGAGATTCTTTTTACACACTCAAAATTCTTGAATTCATCGGGTTTGAGAAACTATAGGAAAAGTCACATAGAGGATGACTCTTATTTCAACAAGCTGCATTTTAGGACAATATGATTGCTAAAATGTTATCTCATATATCTCAATATATCTCTCATATTTTATATTTCATCTGTTTTACTGTAATATCTTAGGCTTTTACTACCTATTGTATAAACCTCTTTGGTAGTCTGCCGAATGTTGGATTTTTTTTCTGGTCTCTTTTAACCCTGTTCCATTTTGGGAGGGAATGACAGATTTGGGGTGCAGAAAAGTGTTTCAGAGACAATCAGCATCATTTGTAATGTTCCAGAATGAGGATGAGGAATGTTGTATTTGAGGAACTGAAAGAAAATTTTAATAATCAATGGAATACAGAGCAAGGGGAGAATGTGGGTCTAAAATGAAGTTTGGATAGTATGCCAGATTATGAAATACTTTTTAATCTGTAACATTGTACTCACCTAAATGTTTATTTATACAAGTTACATAAGACTTGTGTTTTAGACATACCACCCTGGTTACAGTGGCATGTAGAACTGCAAACTGAAGGGGGCGCCTGGGTGGCTCAGTTGGTTAAGCGACTGCCTTCGGCTCAGGTCATGATCCTGGAGTCCCGGGATCGAGTCCCGTATCGGGCTCCCTGCTCAGTGGGGAGTCTGCCTCTCCCTCTGACTCTCCCCCTCTCATGCTCTCTCTCTATCACTATCTCTCTCAATAAATAAATAAAAATCTAAAAAAAAAAAAAGAATTGCAAACTGAAGATTTTGGGAGATTGGAGCCTCCTGGCATCAGAAAGCAAGGGAAAGAGTATCTTTGTTAATCCAGTTTCAAGTAGCTATCCTACTTCTGGTTCCCTCTTTAACTCTGTTGTTTAATTTCATTGCATTTTTCATTTTCATTTCATTTGTGTGTGTGTGTGTGTGTGATTGTTGGATGGCTTGCTTCAAAGGTGAGCTTTTACACATTTTGAAATCCTGTATTTATGTTATTTAAAAATATTTAAGCATTCTATTTTAAAAAGCATAATGTTTCTGTAGCAAGATGGCAAACTAGTGTACATTATTTAAATGTCCGTTAAACACTGTGCACTAAGTATTTTAATCTTATCAAATTTAATCCTAACAAAATAGCTGGATACTACCACCCTCATTTTATATATGAAAAAACAAAGGTATGGAGAAGTGAAATAACTTGTTCAAGATCACAGTTTGTGAATGGGAGGAGTTCCAGGGGTGTGCCGAATTCAGTGGTGAGCAAGGTATGGTTGGGGAGCAGGGTGGGGAGGCTGTGGAGACTTCAGGGGATTGTTGGGAGGAGGTCCCCTGCTGTAGCAGCAGCGAGGTGCACCAGGTCATTCCCTACCCACTGGCCATGTGGTAAGCAATTAGCAGTACTTACCCCTAAGTTTACCATTAAGTGTGAATTAGAGAGGCAAGTCAGTGTCCCAGAGGGCTGGTGACACCCAGTGAAATGAAAAAAATCCCCTTTGCCCAGGAGACTAGCTAGCTATTATACCCTACTGGCAGCACAGTCTCTCTGCCTTTCACCAACTACCAGAGTCAAGCTATATATCCTGTCTCTTCCCCACAAGTAGGCAGGCACGTAAAAGATTCATAAAGGAGCTTGCAGGGAATTTTAGCCTTAAAAATAAGCACTCAACAAAATAGATACCAACATTTGAGGAAAGCCAATAGAAAGTGATGCACCAAAGTAAGCAAATTTTATACTTAATGGAAATGGGAAATATGTAAAATAGAAATAATAGAAATATTTATAAAATATTTTGTAAAAATTTATAAAAATGGAAATAGTATTTTTGGGGTTAATGTGGAGATGAAGTGACTTTTTACATGGAAAGGGCTTAGAACATGATTGAAACATAGTAAATACTTGATAAATACTAAGTTATCAACAGACAAAAGGACTCTAATTTACATTGGCATGATTAGAGAGGATATTGTATCCATGGAAAAGGAACAATGAAAGATTTTGGAAATTAAAAATATAATTGTCATGGGGCACCTGGATGGCTCAGTCGTTAAGCATCTGCCTTCAGCTCAGGTCATGATCCCAGGGTCCTGCGATCGAGCCCTGCATCGGGCTCCCTGCTCAGCGGGGAGCCTGCTTCTCCCTCTTCTACTCCCCCTGCTTGCGTTCCCTCTCTCGCTGTGTCTCTCTGTGTCAAATAAATAAATAAAATCTTAAAAAAAAAAAAATATATATATATATATAATTGTCACAATAAAAAGCTCACTGGTTAGGATAAATAGAGTAGATGCTGTAGAAGACTTAATGCTTCAACATTAATAGAAACAACAAATAATACAAGCACAGAATATTTTAATAAAACAGTTTATCAGGCAATCATATGACCTCCTTGTTTTTTTTTATACTACATTTTAGAAGATACAGAATTAACTTCCAAATATGAGACATTTTGAAGATTTAACGTAGACTCTACAAAGGGAAAACAATGAGCAGTTAATTTTGAGAAGACTGTGAACAGAACTCCAGGCCTAAATAGAAATTCCTTCAGGATTTGATAGAGTTGATGAAGAAGTACTCATCCCTAACGGCTATTTCTTCTTTTTTTTAATTTAAATATAATTGACATGTAATATTATATTAGTTTCAGTTATAGAACATAATAATTTGATATTTGTATATATTATGAAATGATCACAATAAGTATAGTTAACATCCATCACCATATGGTTACAATTTTTTTCCTTGTGATGAACTTTTAAGATCTATTCTCTTAGCAACTTTCAAATGTACAATATAATAACTATCATCAATACAAAATGCTAACTATAGTCACCATGCTATACATTACATACAAGGACTTCCAGTTATAAAATAACTGAAAGTTTGTACTGTTTGACTCCCTTTACCATTTCACACCTGCCCTACGCATCACCTCTGGCCGCCGCTTACCTGTTCTCTGTATCTAAGAGTTCAGCATTTTGGTAGGGTTTGGGTTTTGGTTTGGGTTTTGTGTTTTTAGGTTCCACTTGTAGGTGAGATCATAATGTTTTTCCCTGTCTGATTTATTTAGCATAATACCCTTAAAAGTCAATTGGCAGATGGCAAGATACCCTTCTTTTTTATGATTCAGTAATACTCCTGTGTGTGCACACACACGTGTGCATGCATGTGTGTGTGTGTGTGTATACATACCCTATCTTTTTTATCCATTCATCCATCAGTGGACACTTAGGTTGCTTTCATATCTTGGCTATTGTAAAATAATGCTTCAGTGAACACAAGGATGCAGGCAGGTATCTCTTTTCAAGTTAGTGGTTTTGTTTCCTTTGGATAAATACCAGAGTGGAATTGCTGGATCATATAGAAGTTCTAGTTTTAATTTTTTTTTTTTAAAGATTTTATTTATTTATTTGAGACAGAGAGAATGAGAGAGAGAGAGAGCACATGAGAGGGTCAGAGGGAGGGTCAGAGGGAGAAGCAGACTCCCTGCAGAGCAGGGAGCCCGATGCGGGACTCGATCCAGGGACTCCAGGATCATGACCTGAGCCGAAAGCAGTCGCTTAACCAACTGAGCCACCCAGGCGCCCCAATTTTTTTTTTTTAAGATTTTTATTTATTTATTTGACAGAGACCTAGCGAGAGCAGGAACACAAGCAGGGGGAGTGGGAGAGGGAGAAGCAGGCTTCCTGCTGAGCAGGGAGCCCGATGCGGGACTCAATCCCAGGACCCTGGGATCATGACCTGAGCGGAAGGCAGACGCTTAACGACTGAGCCACCCAGGCGCCCTCTAGTTTTAATTTTTTGAGGAACCTCCATACTCTTTTCCACAATGGCTGCAGCAGTTTACATTCCCACTAACAGTGCACAAAGGTTCCTTTTTCTCTACATCCTCACCAACACTTGCTCTTTCTTGTTTAAGGCCAATATATTTTTTTTTTTTTAATTTATTTTTTTTATTCTTAGTTAATCCCCATACATTACATCATTAGTTTTAGATGAAGTGTTCCATGATTCATTGTTTGTGCATAACACCCAGTGCTCCATGCAGAATGTGCCCTCCTCAATACCCACCACCAGGCTAACCCATCCTCCCACCCCCCTCCCCTCTAGAACCCTGTTTGTTTTTCAGAGTCCATCGTCTCTCATGGTTCGTCTACCCCTCCGATTTCCCCCGCTTCATTCTTCCCCTCCTGCTACCTTCTTCTTCTTTTTTTTTTCTTAACATATATTGCATTATTTGTTTCAGAGGTACAGATCTGAGATTCAACAGTCTTGCACAATTCACAGCGCTTACCAGAGCACATACCCTCCCCAGTGTCTATCACCCAGTCACCCCATCCCTCCCACCCCACCCCCACTGATTCAACAGTCTTGCACAATTCACAGTGCTCCCCATAGCACATACACTCCCCAGTGACTATCACCCAGCCATCCCATCCCTCCCACCCCCCCCACTCCAGCAACCCTCAGTTTGTTTCCTGCAATTAAGAATTCCTCATATCAGTGAGATCATATGATACATGTCTTTCTCTGTTTGACTTATTTCACTCAACATAATACCCTCCAGTTCCATCCACGTCGTTGCAAATGGCAAGATCTCATTCCTTTTGATGGCTGCATAATATTCCATTGTATATGTATACCACATCTTTATCCATTCATCTGTCGATGGACATCTTGGCTCTTTCCATAGTTTGGCTATTGTGGACATTGCTGCTATAAACATCGGGGTGCATGTACCCCTTCGGATCCCTACTTTTGTATTTTTGGGGTAAATACCCAGTAGTGCAATTGCTGGATCATATGGTAGCTCTATTTTCAACTTTTTGAGGAACCTCCATACAGTTTTCCAGAGTGGCTGCACCAGCTTGCATTCCCACCAACAGTGTAGGAGGGTTCCCCTTTCTCCACATCCCCACCAACATCTGTCGTTTCCTGACTTGTTAATTTTAGCCATTCTGACTGGTGTGAGGTGGTATCTCATTGAGGTTTTGATTTGGATTTCCCTGATGCCGAGCGATATTGAGCACTTTTTCATGTGACTGTTGTAAGGCCAATATTTTCTTACTAATTTTCTGTCTGGATGATGTCACTGATGAAAGTGGGATATTAAAGTCCTCTACTGATTGGGCACCTGGGTAGCTCAGTCTGCCTTCAGTTCAGTTCATGATCCCAGGGTCCTCAAATCAAGTCCTGCGTGGGTGCTCCCTGCTCAGTGGGGAGCCTGCTTATCCCTCTCATGCTTTCTGTCCCTATCTCTGTCTCTCTCAAATAAATAAATAAAATCTTTTTTTTTATTTTTAATAAAATCTTAAGAAAAGTCCTCTACTATTATTGTATTGCTGTCTATTTCTTCCTTTAAGTCTGTTAATACTTTATATGTTTATGTGCTCTGTTAGGTGCATAAATATTTACAAATTTTATATCTTGTTGGATTGACCCATTTATCATTATATAATAACTTTGTCTCTTACTGTAGTCTTTGTGTTAAGGTCTATTTTGTCTTATATAAGTATAGCTACCGAGCTTTCTTTAGGTTTCCATTTGCATGTGATATGGTTTTGAAGGTGGGGTTAGGAGCTTATGGCCAAGGAAGAATTCTTGAGATGTCATTGGTGCAAAAAAGGTGATTTTTATTTAAGCACACGGACAGGATCCCTGGGCAGAAATAGCTGCTACCCTGGGATTGTAAGGAACAACTGATTATATACTTTGGAGTTGGGGGAAGTAAAGACAAAGGGAAGTTTCCAAAAGGACTTTCATATGCTAAGGAAGACTGACAGGATCCTGGAGGCCTAGTCAAGCTAATATTGTTTTTATCTCTAGCAAAGCATTAACATTAAGACAGTTTGGGGGCGCCTGGGTGGCTCAGTCGCTAAGCGTCTGCCTTCTGCTCAGGTCGTGATCCCAGGGTCCTGGGATCGAGCCCTCCATCGGGCTCCCTGCTCCGCAGGAAGCCTGCTTCTCCCTCTCCCACTCCCACTGCTGTGTTCCCTCTCTCACTGTCTCTCTCTCTCTCTGTCAAATAAATAAAATCTTTAAAAAAACAAAAAACAAGAAACATTAAGACAGTTTGGAGTTTCCTGGAGGAATGTCATACTCTTCCTGCCTCAGGTATTTGTCAGTGGGCTGCAGGTTATAAGAAAATTTAATTTTATATGCGTTTCCTTCTTCCTTTGTTCCCCACATCACATGGAATATCTTTTTCCATCCCTTCACTTTCTGTCTGTGTATCCTTAATATATGAAGCAAGTCTCTTGTAGGTAGCATATAGATAGATGGGTCTTATTTTCTTTGCGATTTGATGATTTTTTGTAGTGGTATGGTTAGATTCCTTTTTATCTTTTGTGTATTTACTGTAGGTTTTTGCTTTGTACTTACTGTGAAGCTTACGTAAAGCAACTTATATTTTTAAGTCTATTTTAAGTTGATAACAACTTAAGTTTCAACACATCCTAAACCTCTACATTTTTACCCTCCCCCCAGTTTATGTTTTTATGTCACAATTTACATCTTTTTACTTTGTGCGTCCATTCACAAGTTATTTTTACTAGTTTTATCTTTAAACCTTCGTACTGGCTTAATACATAATTAATCCACCACCTTTATATTAGATTATTCTGAATTTTACTATACACTTACTTTTACCAGTGAGATTTATAGTTTCCTGGTTTTTTGTTACTACTTAGTGCTCTTTCATTTCAGTTTAAAGAAGTACCTTTAACATTTATCCATTGGTGATGAACTCCCTTAGCTTTTGCTTGTCTGGAAAACTCTTGATCACTCCTTCAGTTCTGAAGGGCGGTTCTGCCGTATATTCTTGGTTGTCAGTTTTTTTGTTTCATTCAGCACTTTGAATATGCCATTGTCTTCAGGCCTGCAAAGTTTCTGCTGAAAAATCTGGCAGTATTAACGGGATTTCCCTTTTACATAACAAGTTGTTTCCTTCTTGCTGCTTTTAAGATTCTCTCCTTGAAAAAAAAAATGTGTCTTACAGTGGGTCTCTTTGGGTTCCTCTTATTTGGAAACCTCTCAAAACCTCTCCGAGATTTTTGGCTCTGGTTGTCTGTTTCCTTCCCCAGGTTAGGATAGCTTTCAGCCATTTCTTCAAATAAGTTTTCTGCTCCTTTCTGTCTCTTTTCTACTCCTGGGAGCCCTATTATATGAATAGTGAACAGCTAGATATTGTCCCATAAGTCCTTTAAGCTATCTACTCATTTTCATTGTTTTTTTCTTTTTTCTGAGTTCTACTATCTTACCTTTGAATTTACTGACCTTTCCTCTGCCTCAGTCAAGTCTGCTGTTGAACCCCTCTAATGTATGTTTCAGTTCATCTATTGCATTCTTCAGTTCTGTGACTTCTTTTTGGTACTTTCTTATATTTTCTATCTCTTTGTTGAAATTCTCACTGTGTTCATCATTTCTTCTCTTGAGCTTGGTGAGCAACTTTATGACTATTATTTTGAACTCTTTATCAGGTAAATCACTTACTTCATTTCATTAAGGTCTTGTTCTGACGCTTTCTCTTCTTCTTCTGCTTGGAAGTATTCCTCTGTTTTTTCATTTTGCTTTACTTTCCCTGTTGGTTTCTGTGCATTAGATAAATCAGTCACCTCTCCCAGTCTCAAAGAAATGGCCTTGTATTGAACCTTATTATTCACCCCTGCCCTAGCTCATGATTTCCCAAGCAGTCTATTTTATTTTAAGTGGCTCCCAGTAGTTAAAGGTGTGCCAAGACCTGTCAGTGTCTCAAAGGGGAGCATCTCAGTCAGCACCTAGATTCAGGCTGATTGGGAAGCCCGACCCTCCACAGCAGCTTTTAAAGTATGCAAATATGCCTTTTTTTAGGGGAATACTGGGAGATGGACTTTTCTGTCTGCTCCCTCCATGCTGAGCCCTGGGGTGATAGGCAGTTAACTGTTTTTTGTTTGCTGCTGTCCCCCTTTCACCTGTGAACACAAGCCCTGCTGGCCCTCAGAGCCAAACCATCAAAGGGTGTGTTCTCTGGGCAGCAGACACAAGCTCCTTTCTTAGCAACCCCAACCACCTGGGTGGGGCAAGAGAGTACAAAGATGGCACCCACCATCTTCCTTCCCTGGAGAGTGCCTAAGTAAGTTCTTACATGTGTGCCAAACTAAAGCCTGCCCCTAAGGCTGAATCTTCAACACAAGCAAAGAGGCCTCTTATACATAAAGACTGGGGGTGTGTTTCCTTCTCCTGTCTCTGCATTCTGCCCTGGGGGTGGTGGCCAACCAAGAACTGTTTTTCCATTTGTTATTAGTCCCAACTGGAGCCATGAACACAAGCCATGGGGGGCAATAGAACCAGATGGTCAGGGGGTATTCCTTGGGCAGCAGACATGTGGACAAGTTCTGCTCTGGGTGACCCTGGTGATCTGGAGCACAGCACAGGGAGCACTTGAAGATCGTACCTGTCCTCTGAGGTCTCTTGAGAGGATTACAGTCAGCTCCTAGATGTGTGTGTGTATGTAAGATTGTATTTATTTATTTGAGAGAGAGAGAGCACAAGTCGGGGGGAGAAGCAGAGTGGGAGGGAGAGAATCTGAAGAAGACTCTGATGAGCCCAACCCCATGCAGGGCTTGATCCCATGACTGCGAGATCATGACCTGAGTTTAAAACCAGGAGTCAGATGCTCAACTGCCTGAGCCACCCAGGTGCCCCTAGATGTGTGTTTAATTGGAAGCCTGCTATTCTGACTACAGCTATGAGAGAGGCTAATAGGCCTCCATCACAGAAAGACTGGGTGCCTCAATCTGTTGCCTCTCTGCTGTACCTACCGTGGTGGTAGCTGGTTAAGAACTTTCTCCAAGATCTGCAATCTTTAGCCCCACTGGTCACCAGAGCCAAGCAATCTAGAGGTGTCTCCTGGGCGGCAATTGAAAAAATCAGGGAGCCAGACAAGGAATATACAGGAAATATCAGTGACCTGAAGTGAAGCAGAGCAGGAGTGCAAAGATGGTACTTGCTGGCCTCCATCTTTGGAGAGTGTTTCAGTAGGCACCCCCAGATGTGTGTTAAATTAGATGTCTTTAGGCCCGTGCTCTAAGATACGCAAGTAAGTCTGTCTCGTAGAAAGTCTGGGCACTTTTCAGTCAGCTGCCTCTGCTCTGCCCTGGGGTAGGTGAATTTGCACTAACCCTTTAAAAACTGTACCTCAGTTTACTCTAGTCTTGGGAGTCTTGGGGTCACAGGCTCTAGTTGACTTTCAAAGCTGGAGATTTTGGGTGCTCATCTGTCAGGTGCAGGTCTTAAAAGTTGGGGTGCCAGATGTGTGGTTCAAACCCTTTGCTCTTCAGGGAGAAGTGTGAGGTTGTGAGTTCCCTCCTGATTGTGGGTTACCATGCTGGGGGTGTGGTTTATGGTGAGATTGTGTCTTGGCCTGTCCTTCCCCCTTTGACATGAGTTTTTTTCCCTTTCACCCAGTGGGAGGAAGTCATTCATCTAGTTTTGAAGTTTTTTCCAGAGGAAATAGTTCCATATGTAGCTTTTAGATTCAGTGTGTCCGTGGGAGGAGGTGAGTTTAGGATTCTCCTACATTCCTATCTTGAATCAGAACCTTCCTATTAGCTATTTATACTTGATAGGTATTAATCACTTTTAGTAAGATACCACATTTTAAATTCATATATCTTGTATTGCAAACAATGAAGACTCTTAGATACAGCATAGTAATTCAATTGGTAGAGCAGTTTTGGGTACAGCAGATTATGGTGTATGACTAAATATAGGTAATGATATAATCTCAGTGCCCATTTATATAGGAACAAAATTAGATGGCTTACAATACTTGTTTTCAAGATGTAATTTAAAAAAGTACTGTAAGCAGTTCCACTCCCAGTATGTACCCAAACACGAAAACGTCCACACACAAAAGTTAGTACTCAGATGTTCGTAGCAGCATTATTCAAAATAGCTAAAACAC
This sequence comes from Mirounga angustirostris, assembly GCF_029215605.1. Taxonomy (NCBI): domain Eukaryota; kingdom Metazoa; phylum Chordata; class Mammalia; order Carnivora; family Phocidae; genus Mirounga; species Mirounga angustirostris. Next base: position 94,503,980 of record NW_026991711.1, on the reverse strand, counting down.
TCATGTGTTTTACTCATGTCTATCATCGGATGAATGGATAAACCCAAGTTGTATATCTATGCAGTAGAGTATAATTTATCTATTACAGTAGAATATAATTTATCAATTAAAAGGAATGACATACCACTTCATACGTAGTAGGATAGGTATAATTAAAAAGACAACAGCAAGTATTGATGAGGATACAAGGAAATCAGAACCCTTTTACACAGATGGCGGTAATGTAAAATATTGCAGCCCACTATGGAAATAAATTTGGCAGTTCCTTAAAAAGTTAAATACATAGTTATCATATGAGCAAATAATACCAACTAGACATACACTGGAGAGATTGAATCACATGTTCACACAAAACTTGTTCATGAATGTTTATAGCAGTGTAATTCATGAGAGCCAAAAGATAGAAAAGGCCTAAATGGCAGCCATAAAATGGAATGAGGTACTGTTAAATGCCACAACATGGATGAACCTTGAAAACATTACACTAAATGAAAGAAGCTAGACACAAAAGACCACCTATTGTATGATTGTGTTCATATGAAATGTCCAAAATAATAGAGACAGTAAGTAGATTAGTAGTTGCTAGGGGGCTATGGGTGGGTGGGAGGCACTAACTGCTAATAGGTATGGGATTTCTTTTTTGGGGTGATGCAAGTGTTCTGACATTTAGTATTGATGGTTATACGACATCTATTTGTGGATGTAAATGTGTTTGTATCTCTGATACTATTTTAGAATATTTTAAAGGAGTACTGAATGTAGAATACAGGCTTTGAATAGATTACCCAAGCCCAAATTTTGATTATAGACAAGCATTAAAATGAATGTAGTATATGACTTTTTCTAGAAAACATGAAGAATGAAATCACTACAATAGAGATGGGTTGGAAGATGGAAAATGGGTGGATATACAGGGGAAACAAATGTGTTAAGTAGGGGTGAAAACCAGCTGATTATTAGCACAGAAACAGATCCCCCCCACCCTGTGCCAGTTGTTGAGTCATTCAGCAGGTTTAGTCAGTCATTTATCAGATTTTTTTTAATACAAATTATATGCCAAGCCCTGTGTCTACATGCTGACTGTCTGCTTTGAATGAATCAGATTTTATCCCTTACCTCATGGAGTTCCTAACCTAATGAAGGAGATGGGCAATAAAAAGGCAGAACAAACATTATGATTAAGAAAATGTTATGAAAGAAATTAATATCCCTTGCCTGTTTATAGAAAATAGGGAAATAGGAGCTTTGTGACATACTTTTGGTAGGGTGATCAGTGATGCCCAGTGAAGGCCTTTCCAAAGAGGTAGCGTCTAAACTGAGACTTAAAAGGTATTGGAAGGAGTCAGCCATGGGAAATTGGGAGAAGGACATTCTATGCATAATGAAGACCCTAGGATGGCATCTTTGAGAAACAGACAAGAAGCCATTATGGCTGGAGCTTAGTAAATTGAGGAAAGAAGTCATGTTGTAAGCACTAATAGGGACTTTGGACCTTGCACTGAGAAATTACCAAGAGCTATTAAGCAAAGAAGTGACATGTTCTGAAAGACTACTCTAGCTTTGGGATGGAGAATGAAGAACTTGGTAAGAAAAAAAATAGGGACAGCAGTTAAAAGGCTATGGCCAGGGGCACCTGGGTGGCTCAGTCAGTTAAGTGTCTGACTCTTGGTTTCGGCTCATTGTGATCTTGGGTCATGGGATCGAGCCCCTTGTTAGGCTCCACGCTCAGCTCCGAGTCTGCTTGGGACTCTCTCTTTCTCCTTCTCTCTTTCTCTCCCTCTGCTTCTCCCCACTGCGTGCACAATGCGTACACACTCTATCTTTAAAATAAATAAATCTTAAAAAAAAAAGAAAAAAAGAGGCTATGGCCAGAGCTATCCCAGACATAAGGATGGTGGCAGAGTGGATGGAGAAGAACTATTAAATTCAAGGTATGGTTGGAACGTAGATCAGCTGGATTCAATGTGTTGGATGTTGTGGATGGTGGAAAAGAAAGATTCAGGAATTACTCTTAGCCATTTGTTACTAAAATCTATGTACTCTACATGGAATCAAGTATGGGTGGTAGGAGTATGTTGTATACATAATGATACATAAGTTGATATTTATGTAGTGCTTTGAAAGTACTGCCACATCTAATACTCATTTTGGGTTCTCTAATTTTTTTAACTGAAACATGTTGGTTTTAACTGAAACGTGTTGGCAGTCTGAATTTAGTTACAGTTTTCCTGAAGTAGAGCTTAACTGGCATTCGGAAGCGTTGAGGCTACTTAAAATTCTCACACCTAAAAATCAGTCCTTCCCCAAACTAAACATTATCTCTTACAAAATCAGTGTGGGGTTTTTTGGCGGGGGCAGGGCAAGATAGTTTTATTTTTGAAGGAATAGGGTAGAAGTTAGAAAGTTTTTCTAAGAGTTGGGGTGCCTGGGTGGCTTACTTGGTTGAATGTATGACTCTTGATCTCAGCTTAGGTCTTAAGTGAGTTCAAGCCCTGCATTGGGCTCCGTGCTGGTATGGAGCCTACTTTTTAAAAAAAGGAAAAGAATTTTTTTCTCAAGAGTATATTTTCATGATGTGTAGTTAGATTTTGTCTGAATGAGAGTATAAGGTCAACTAGATTTTTATGAAAGATACCAAAAATTTTAAAAAACTTGCCACACTGTTAACATAATATAGTTAAATTAACAGAAATAACTTCAGATTGCTATTATTAAGCATTTTTCTTTTTAGAATAGAGGTTATTGCATACTATATAATTTCATGGGAAATTCAAATAAAAAACTTAGAGCTACCACAAATACATTCAGTACTTTCTAGTATAATTTTGTTATACTTGATATGAATATCTGTAAATTGATTATTTTTTCCTAGACTGTTTTCAAAATGCAGTTTTTAGCATTGATCTTCAAATGTTACAGATTTGCAAGAATTGATATATTAGTTCCTCAAGGAAAAAGAAATCAGTCTTATTTATTTATTTTTCAGAGGTGGCTGGATCCAAACAAACCAATTAGGAAGCAGCTGAAGAGTGAGCATACATATTTACTTGACATTTTACAAGTATACTTTATAAAGATAAAGGATTAATATAATCTGATTAATTAGAACTGCTTTTATTAATTCTAGGAGGATCTCCTTACAGTTTGAACTTCAGAGTCAAATTTTTTGTAAGTGACCCCAACAAGTTACAAGAAGAATACACAAGGTGGGTTTATGGAGCATATTTTTCCTGAAAATATTGTCAGAACTATTATGAAATTTTGAAATTATTTAGGCAGATATAGATTGTCATGGTGTGTAATTCTGAGATTCCCAGCCGTGACACAGAATGGGTTATAGATCTTTCATGTTTCCTCCCGTCTTGGATGGCTGGGAGGGCTTTAGGAGATTGGAACCCCAAGACCACCCCATCCAGCCACAAGCAGCCTCCTGAACCATATGAAATTAGATTTTTCTATTTGTAAAAAATGGTTAAGAAGTACTGCTGTAACTAATTGAGGTAATCAGATGATATTATAATTGTATCCAAGTGATGCTGCATAGTGAGAATTGTGTCTGCTTTTTTTTAAGGTAAAAGTGTATTCTATATATATTTTTTATTTCCATTGAGGAGAGCATAGAATTTAGAAAAATACATAACCATTATGTGCAGGAGTAATGGTCAACAGGTACCTTTTTTTTCCCCTCTGAAAATAGAATCTGTAGTTCCCTTTTGCTAAGATTAAAAGTCTTTTATTTTTTTCCTCCATCCCTACCATTTTCCTTAAAAGTGTAATTAACATACATTGTGTTAGTTTCATGTGAACAGATACCTTTTTATAAAGGATGTTGGCAGGGAGTGCGCTAGCACAGTTAGATCTTTAAGTGCCCACTTCATTGGCCATTTTAAGTCTGCTCTTGAGTCATGATCTAATTTTGTTGTCATTTCTACTTGACAAAGTGTACAGAAGAATGACCCAGGTGAGTATTTTGAAAGTGTATGAAAATTACGTGAGCTGTTTAAGGTAGAAATGGGAATAATCATAGTGTGGTATCTGTACTTGAATCTTGTGTATTGCTTGAAAGATAGTAATTAGTTGTTTTTTTTTTAAAGACTAAAGAAAACATTAGCATGTAAGACCTTCCATAAAAGTCTCAGCTATAAGAATATAGGTCAGTGATTATATTCAGAATTACTCTAAAAGGTAGGTGCCAAATTAGCAATTTGTACCTAAAGCTGCCTGTAGATGGGCTGTGAGATGTTACCATGTTGGCCATTGTTTAGAATACTGTGGTGATGTGGAGCAACAAAAAAATAAATTAAAGATATTTAGCTGTATCTGCCAATTCTCAGGTGTTTATAAAATAGGGTTTTCAGTAGACCAAGTAAGTAGAGTTAGATTGACATTCTTGAGAGTCCTTTTCTGTGTGTTTGTTGAGGGCAAGGTGTTACCTTTTTTCTAAAAGAATTTAGGAATGTAGGCCCTGGATTAGGCAGTCCTAACATTCAAAACTAATAATATTTCCAAGGTAATTTATGTTGAAAAGCAAAGTTGTGTTATATGAATAACCTTCAGTTTAATATGGTAGCTCTTAATCAGTCAAGTTTTGTTGTTGTTAAATAATTAACAAAATCTTTTATTTTAATAAATAATTCTTAGTATTGTAAAACTTTTCCTAATTTTGGCTTAACTTCAAGGAAACTACTCTGAATTAATGAAAATTGTGAATTATAAAACATTTTTAAGTGCATTTTACTATTTCTGGTAAATGTAAGCTGAAATAAAGTAGCAAAGTATTCCATAATACATATTTTATGTAATCAGAGTCTTAAATGTATAAGAAATATTTGTAATTAAAAAAACCAATAATTTAAAATTGGATTTCTAATGTTTTTAATATTTATGAAAGGTTTGTTAGCATAGCAATTAAAATATTGTCATTTGCAGCCATAGTCATAATTTACTTCACTCAAAATAATGTCTTTGAATTTCTTAATGGAGCTTGAATGTGTTGATTCTTTTATAGCCTGTGTTTAAAACATAATCATGGAATAAATGTATCTCAAGGATAATTAAGTCGTAATATCTTCCTGAAGTAGAAGGTAAAGCCAAGTTTGGTAGTAATCAAGCAATTACTTTGTGCTCAGTCTGTTGTCTAGAGGATTATCTTTTTTTCACTAAAAATAATGTATTCTTTCAAGAGTCCTTTATAATAGAATGTCCTAGAATCTTGTAACTGGTGGTATTTGGTAAAATGAGTTAAGTAGCTAGTTTTCATTATATTACCATAGAGTATATCAGTGCATCTCTACCCTCACTACAACTTAGAATCACTTAGTGGAACTTTAAAACATGCTGATGCCTTTGTCATACCCCTGAGATACTCTGATTTAATTAGGTCTCAGATGGGACCTGTGCATAGACATTATTAAAAGCTTCCCAGGTGATTCTAATATGCAGCCAGGGGTAAAGAAATACCCCTTTAAAACTTTAGTACTTGGGTAGCGTTAATGCAGTGGTCATGATAATAATATGACACCTTCAGCTACAGTTGCTAAATTTTAAGGACTAGTTTAAACCCATGAAACAGGAAACATGCCACACCTCCTTACCTTGAGATTCCATTCTAGATAAGTCGTAGGAAAAAGGACCTATAGAGCCTACAGGTCATTTGGTATTAGCAGGTGCTGGCATCTTTAGAAGTGGAGTTTTCTCAGGAGTCATGACACTACAGATGACATTTCTTTGGTGCCTTTTTTGTGCTTAGGTATACTCAATACATAATAAGTGCTCATGGTATTGGTATTTGTCTGGATTAGAAAAGCTGTATTATTTTTACAATTATTATTAAACACGTCATTTCTGTATTTACCTCAATTATTAATCTATCTTAAAAGTCTTAATTGTCTTTAAAAATTGGGGTTTTATCACCTTATTTAGGGCCTGTGGGATACATATACTAGACAAGTGATATTACTTCCTTTTTTACAAATACAGAAATTAAGGCTCAGCCAAATTTTAAGTAATTTGCTAAAGAGCACCAGCTGGTTTAGCTTAGGACTTGAATTCTGGTTTCCACTCTGTCAGTCCTTACTGGGTGGTATATAAATAAAATTCAGCAGGCATAGGTATTATTTGTGTAAGATTTACAATATTATGTCAAGAATATACATGCCTTTTCAATCTTAACTAAAGATTGGTTCCTACGAGGAACCTTTAACTTTTAATTATGAAACCAAGAAGCTAGGTAGAAATATATTGTCTTACACTGAATAAGTAGGTAATATTTACAGTATTACATATTAGTTCTCACTGGGAGTTTATGTACTTCATTAATATGTGAAGGCGAGTATTTGTATCAACTTTTAAAAAAAGTTTTAGCGAATATCTGATTCTCTGAAAGCCTTAATTATGTTTTTTGGTAATTTGAATATTGTCATGGAGCTCTTTAATGATTTTAATCAGCCAGAAAACTAAAACTGTTAGACACGATTTTTGATTCTTGGAGTGTGTATGCTTTTTTCAGTGGGGTAAAATAAAGTCTTAAAATTCCCTGTTTAAACATTGAAAGCCACAAAATTTGGTCTTCTGCCAACATTACGCATCACAGGTGACTTGTTGCAAGCATTGACACATCTCTGAGGGAATGACTTAACCTCAGTAGTGGGGACAGAAAGACAATGCCATCTTATAAGCAATCTCAGCATTCTTTTTAATAGAAATTTATATTTTTGTTGGTTTTAACCAACTGAGCCACCCAGGCACCCGGTTTTTTGTTGGTTTTAAAGGAAGTTGGGTACTTGGCAATTCTGATAGTAGGGAAGGCAGCTCAAGTTTTTTGTTTTGTTTTGTTTCTGACTAAAGAGAGCTTTCTTAACTCAAATGAAAATGGAAAGGTGCTTTTCTACATTTAGCAGCTTCCGACAGTGTAATGATGAGATGACCATAGGCCTGTCTTTGCAGCTGGCTTTCTGTCTCAACAGAAGGGATGACTTCTCCACTTGATCTCTAGTGCATTGCTACTGTCAGCTCTCCTATGTCTCTGACTCAAGTTTTCTGTGTTTCCCAGTTCTAATTTCTACAAACACCAATATTTAGAATATTCTCCCTAATCTCCCTCGGTCACGTAACTCTTAAAGTTTTTATAATAGAAGCTAGTGGAAACAAGTTATTTGAAGTACAGAATTTCATTTGTCAAAGGATTTTAAGATTGGGATTCATGAATGTATGAAAGCTTATTTAAAAATATCTTTATGTGCTAATATGTAGATTATAAAAGCAAATATTTAAATATTTCAATTTTATTAGTTAATATAAGCATACAATTTTTAAACCCTAGATGTTGTAATTTCAGTAAATGCTAAATGCTATCTCTTGCTCTTTTTTTTAAGGTACCAGTATTTTTTGCAAATTAAACAAGACATTCTTACTGGAAGGTGGGCTATTTTAAATTTTTAATAATGGGCTTTAAAAATACTTTTAGTTGTGTATTATTTAAGTAACTCATGATCATTGCAAACGAATTATTTATTGAAAAATGGTTACATGCAGCATGAATTTTTTTTCATCAGATAAATTCTTTACTTATAGTGAAAATGTAAGTCATGGAAACTTCATATGTGTATAGTATTACAAAAATTACAGTGCTTTTGAAATTATTGTATTTAACCTTGGGTTATGTATTTTCTGTTTTGTTTTATTAGATTGCCCTGTCCTTATAATACTGCTGCCCTTTTGGCTTCATTTGCTGTTCAGTGTAAGTATCAACCCACTCCTGAGTCACATAGCATGTGATTGCATGGTCTGTGTTGATAGTACAGTGCCTTTAATGCAGGAGTTCTTTAGACATACGTTAATATACAGAAAAAAGTGATTGCAAAGGAAATATAATGTAACGTTCAGTTAGTTAGCAATTACTTAGATTTCTGAAAAAAAGTTTTTCTGAAGTTGTTTGAAACCTAGAAGAATGTTAAGTGTGTTGTAATAGCTTGCTTACATGGTAGCTAGCAGTTAAACAAATATTTTACTTCCAGAAGTAATGAATTCATGACATTGCTGATTTGGCTATCAGAATTACAGAACGTGTTTATTAAATTGTGACTACTTTCCTTCCATGTAATAGCTGAACTTGGAGACTACAATCAGTCAGAAAACTTGCCAGGCTACCTCTCAGATTATTCTTTCATTCCTAATCAACCTCAAGATTTTGAAAAAGAAATTGCAAAATTACATCAGCAACATACGTAAGGATTTATTTACTTTTATGCTTTTTCATTAACTTCTTAAGGTTATCTTTTCTAGAGAAATGTTTTAAATTATTTCTAATGTGATTGTTATATTTACTTAATACAGAACAGTTACTGTTATGTAAAATAGTAGAATTGATGTAAGGAAATGTGGGTTGTCTATACTAAAAAAAATTAATAGCTAATTTCATAGAATATATGAGGCTTTCCTTCATTTCTAGTGAGAACCATAAAGCTATATGTAAACGGAAATTTGCTATTGGGGCGCCTGGGTGACTCGGTTGGTTAAACCTCCAACTCTCCATCTCAGCTCAGGTCTTGATCGCAGGGTTGTGAGTCCAGGCCCCATGTTGGACCCCATGCTGGACATGGAGCGAACTGAAGGAAAGAGAGAGGGCAAGGGGGAGGGAGGAAGGGAAGGAGGGGAGTGGGGGTGGGAGGGAGGGAGGGAGAGAGAGAGAAAGAAAGGAAGGAAAATATTTGCCATTATGTAAAGTTGACAGTTCTTTAAGAAGGAATTTTAGAATATTAATAGTATGTTCACAGATCAGTTGTTACAGATCAATCTACTTAGCAATTCTTTCTTAGTTTTTAGCTATGTGAAATGAATCATTTGGTAATGAGCCAAGAGGAGAAAAGGAACCTTATGTAATATAAATTAATTTTTAAAAGTCCTTTAAAAAGTAGCATTTTTTTCATTCATAACAATATTCAACTTTGATATTTTGTGAGTCTTAATTTTTTGTGACATAATTTGTTTCAAGAAGAGATTTATTGCTTTGAATAGAAAATAATATTATTTATTGGTTTACTTTTTGCTTTAACATGCAGTTCAAAATGCTCAACAGTGGAACTAAGGCAGTATTGTTTATTGGCTAAGAAAAAGTTTGAACTAAAGAACCAGACTGCCTGGTCTGAAATTCTGGTTAAGACAACTTAACACTCTTATAATCTTGGCCAAATTGCTTTCTAACTTTGCTTCTCTGTTTCATTATATGTAAATTGGGGATAATAAAAGTATCTACCTCTGGAGTTAATGTAAGGATTAAGTGAGTTTATATACAAAGTACTCAGAACAGTGCCCAGCACATGGTAAGCACTAAAGAAATATTAGCTCTTAATAGTAAGGAAACTTATTTCATTTGGTAATGACCCATGTATCTAAAACAGGTTGGCAAACTGGCCCACTGCCTATTTTTGTATGGCCCATGGGCTAAGAATGGTCTGTACATTTTAAATGTTTGAGAAAAATACAAAAAGAAGAATAACATTTTGTGGCATGTGAAATTTTGAGAAATTCCAGTTTGGTGTCCATAGATGAACACTTAATGGAGCATAGATTGCCTTTTTGTCCTCATGTCTGTGACTGCTTTCAAATAACAGCAGAGTTGAGTAGTTGTAGCAGAGACCATGTGACCTAAAAGCCTAAAGTATTTACTATCTAGCTCTTTTCAGTTAGCAATAATTGCGCCTCGGATAAACCTCACTGGCTATGATACTGCCACTGCGCAAAGCTGTCTAGCTCTTTTCAGTAAAAGTTTGCTGACCTCTGATATAAAATAAGACTAATAAAATGAGAATTTCAATAGACTGGCCTAATGCCGGTGGGGGGGCTATTTTGGTCCAGCAGTAAAAATGCCATGTGTAATAAAAGTTTTACACATAGCATATCCAAATCAAGCATTTAAAGATAAACCAGATTTTTTTTTAAAAATTGCCAGTAATGGAAAAATCTCCTCTGTAAGGAAAAAGTTTGACAAGGTATTGATTATATGTTTGTATTTGGTTTAAAGAAATGATCCTCACATCTTTAAACAAAGAAAAAATAGAATCATCCAGTTTAACTGAGGAGTAGGGGGTGGGGTGGGGAGGTAGAATATTTATTTAACTTAATTGAATTTTATAGAAAATTGAGGTATATGTACCTTTTTTAGGAATCCCATTTTTATGATCGTGCATTGGCAGGCTCTTGGCTTCCTTTTCTGGTATCATTAGTGAGTGAAAGTTTGATATCTTTGCTTTTGTAACTTGCTGTTTTTGCTCTGCTATCGTCAGATAATATCAGGTAACAAAGGTTTTTAGAAGCACATATAATATAGGAGTAAATCTGTTTTGAAAGCCTTTGCTAGAGTAGTAGTTCTCAAACTTGTGTTCATAAGAATCACATTTCTTAAATATAAACAATTTGGATGTTATCCCTTCTATATCAGATGTATACAGCAGTACTTCTGAAACTATCTGTGATGAAAGACCAGTTATTCCCCAATCTGTCATGGAATGAAACTTCTGAAAGATATAATAAAAGTGAATTACTAGGAAAGTAGAATGGAGAAATAAAGACGTAAAAAATTACAAGTCTTTGTTTCTCTTATTAGATTCAATAGACTTGAAATTACTCTGCCAAAATGCTATGAAATATAAAAGACTTTGACTCTCTCAGTTTCTGTACTTGTTATGAATCAACACCTGACTGTATGTACACCATACTCTAAGAAGCATGCTTTGGAAGTTGTCTCAGAGTTTGCATGTTTCAGAAGCACCTGTGTGATTTAAATGCAGATACAGTATATGGACCAAATTTTGAAAATTTTGAAAAACACTTCTTTTAAAAAGTTGTCAGAGAGTAAATGACTTTGTCAGCCATAAGAACAGCTAGGGACTTTTAAAACCTCATCCATTTTTAAAAATATAGTTGCCACACAGTTACATTAGTTTCAGGTGTATAACGTAGTAATTGGGGAAGTCTGTTCCTTATGCTACACTCACAAATATAGCTGCCATCTGTTACCATACAACGCTATTACAATACCATTGACTATGTACCCTATGCTGTGCCTAATGATTCCTCACTATTAACTCATTCTATAACTGGAAGCCTGTATCTCCTACTCCTTTCACATCATTTTGCCCATCCTCGTTGGCAACCATCAGTTTGTTCTCTGTGTTTATGGATCGTTTTCTGCTTTTTGTTTCTTAATTTTTTTAGATTCCACATATAAGTGAAATCATATGGTGTTTGTCTTTCTTAGTCTTACTGATTTCACTCAGTATAATAACCTCTAGGTCCATCCATTTTGTCACAAATGGCAAGATCTCATTCTTTTTTATGGCTGAAAACCATGTCGTATCCATTCATCTATCAATGGATGCTGACTTGCTTCCTTATCTTGGCTGTTGTAAATAATGCTGCAATAAAGATAGGGGTGCATATATTTTTTTGAAAGAATGTTTTCATTTTCTTTGGGTGAATACCCAGTAGTGGAATTACTAGATCATATGGTATTTTTAATTTTGGGAGGAACCTCCATACTATTTCCCACAGTGGCTACACCAGTTTGCATTCCCACCAGCAGTGCACAAGGGTTCCTTTTTCTCCACATCCCCTGGTGCGTTCTTGTATTTCTAGAAAATAAAATATTCTACAAAATAATGATTTGTGTTCCTGAAAATGTACCCTCCAGGTAAGTTAGATATTACTGTACAGAACTAAGAGGAGTAGTCATGCATGGTGTATTATAAAAGGTTCAACTAGAATGCTGAAATATTTCCAGGTAAATAAGCTTTTTTTCTAATTTGGCCATATTTGTGATTGGTATAATTTTTAACATAATGTCTTTACAGAGGTTTATCTCCTGCAGAAGCAGAATTTAATTACCTGAACACAGCACGTACCTTAGAACTCTATGGAGTTGAATTCCACTATGCAAGGGTAAGTGAAGAGAACTAATTTAATGTTGTTGAGTTAAGCTCCATTTACTCAGTACCAAAGTTTTTATTTAATGCCGTTAGGATTAAGCAACAAATGGAATAACTAGTGAGTGCTGCCAACATAGTTGCACTGAAAATTTCCTATGAATAGAAGTATTTTCACAATCACTTAAGATTTAATACCTGAAGAGAAGAATGGTTGAAGTGGATTTTTTGTGTTATTTTTCCTCAAGCTACTGTTCTATGTTATAAAGATAATTTTTGCAGACCATAAGAGATAATAAAAACTATACAGGAAAAGTAGGGTTTTTGGCATTCCTCATCATTATTATAGAAGATGCTTTCACCTCAGTGACGCTTGTGTTACTTGTTTTCATCATTTAGTGACATCATTATAAATTTTTATTTATAAAGCACAGACTGAAGTATATTATCGTACGTTGATTGTGTTTCTTCTGTGCCACAAATCCCTTTATTGAGATGGAATTTATAGTCATTGGCTTCTTCTACACAACACTCTGTAACAACTTTTTCATTGTGTCAGACGTTGCTGCTTCCAAAAAACCCTTTTCCCCTGCTCTAGGCATATTTGAAGTGGCTATCTTTCATTTGTATGTCTCTACCTGGATTCCTTCTCATGATCTCTTTATCAAAAGGTTATAGTCCTTTAGAATTACCTGGAGTACAGCTTTTCTGCATAACCAGATTTCTACATAACTTCAGCTTTTCTACATAACCAGTGATTATAGGTAACCACTGGTTGAGTTTGTGATAGGTTTTATATTCTCTTGGGACAAATTGCCAAGCCTAATAAGGGTAACAGCCTAAAACGGAGTTAAGTTTTCCTTAGATAGATATTTTGAATTTATTTTAATATACACATTCAAAGTTCTGTTCCATATAGTAGTTTTATTGTTGAGGGCCTCACTTGGCCATGTTCTTCTAGAGAGGAGTGTTAGTTCTTTTATTTCACAAAGCTTATGTCAGTCTCTCCTTTAAAACACCAAATGACTTGCTTTCCTCACATGACTATATCTGGTACTTCTGAGTGCTTGTAACTTGGAAATCTATTTGTCTATTCCATTTAAAATGTGTAGGTAAGGCTCTCTTGAACTTTCTGTTTTCTTTAAAATGTGCCCCATCCCTCTCTATTCCTATTTGGGGGTTGTTATATTTTAACATGATTCTCCAAAATATAACAGAGTGGTCAATATTTGTGCAACTAGATTTTGTTTTTTATCATAATAAAGTTTAAAAAATGGAACTTTACATATGTGAAGTAAACTATGGTTAACAATAAAAAGGCCCCTAAATTCAGTCATTTTAGTCATTAGCAGTTTTGTAGTGTACATTGGTATCTGATCTCAGTGACTGCTATCAATGAAATACAGAGTGTTAAGACTTTCCTTTTTTAATTTAAGTGACATGCTGGGTCTCAGACATAATTAACCATATTGTTATTTATTGATTTGATTAAGGTAGGATTTTTTTTATTGTTTAAATTATTAGATTATAAACTCCTTTCTAAAAAAGCCATAAATGTAGAGTAACACATTAAATTAATTTAAATTTTAAGTGGTCAAAGTTATTTAGAAATGTATTTGTACTGATAAAAAGTGCCAGGGAAGGATGTTTCTGTTGAGTGATACAGAGAACTCAAGAAGAAAACATGCAGGTGTTCAGTGAATGTGAAGGGGAATTTTACAACATGCTGAACAAAAAGGAAAAAAAAAGTGGAGGGGAGAAGATACATAAAGGAGAATACTTAAGTTTTAACTCACTGTCACAAGCAAAAGTGTGTTTGAAATAATATTTTATTTGGAAAAACGAGGTAAGATGTTTTCTCTCTGCCTTCAAAATGTAGATTGAAAAAGAGAGTAGAACAAGTTATTTATAGCAATCTGCAAAATACAAATAGGTTTTAGAGCATTCATTGAGGTGGGTCTGATAGGTCCCTTGCATAGTGTTGGTGCTAAGGATTACTTAGTTGAGCAAAACATCAATTATCTTTGCCCTCATGGAGCTTGCAGGATGGTGGGGGAGAAAGAAATGGAGCATGTCTTGACAATTAAATATGTGAAGTCCTGAAGGGAAAGTGCAGAATGCTATGGGATTATATGACAGAATATCTAATACAGCCTGGGAAAAAAGGGTAGGGAAGGCTTCTGAGAAGAAGTAATTTACTGAAGCCAGAAGAATGAATAAGAATTAGCCAAGAGAGTGGTTTTCACCGTGGACCATCAGCATGAATAAAGACCTGAAATCAAGAGAAAACATGGCATACTTGAGAAAATACGAACATTTTGTATGCCTAGGAGATTATATGAATAAGGGAAAAGGGAAATGTAAGAAAAAAAGAATGAAAACTTCAGAATAAAAAGGAGAGAAAGATTTGGAGTGAGAGAGCAGGGGGATATTTTGTTTTTTAAAATAACATAGTGGGGGCGCCTGGGTGGCTCAGTAGGTTTAGCGACCACCTTCTGCTCAGGTCATGATCCTGAAGTGTCAGGATCTAGTCCTGCATCGGGCTCCCTGCTCAGCAGGGATTCTGCTTCTCTGTCTGAACCTCCCCCCTCTTATGTGCTCGTTCTCTCTCTCATTCTCTCTCTCTCAAATAAATAAAATCTTTTAAAAAAATAACATAGTTTTTTTTTTTGGTGTGTGTGTGTGTTCAGTTGTGTAATTTTTAGCACATGTATAGATTCATGTAACCACCACCACAGTCAGAATAAGGACAGTTCATTACCCCATAAAATCTTGCGTGCTACTCCTTTGTAATCTAACCTTCTGCTTCCCCCCGCCCACCACCACCAATCCCTGGCAATCACTGGTCTGTTCTTTGACTCTATAGTTTTGTCCTTTCCAAAATGTCTCATAAATGGAATCCTATGTTATGTAACCTTCTGAGACTGGCTTTTTACAATAATACATTTGAAATTTATCCAAGTTATTGTGTGCTTCAATAGTTCATTCCTTTTTTTGTTTATTCATTCACCCATTGAAGAACATCTGGATTGTTTCTGGTCATTTTGTTTTGACTACGGCAAAAAATTCACTTACACGTTTTTGTGTGGATTTAAGTTCTCATATCTGTAGGGTAAAACCCCAGAGTGGGATTGCTGGGTCACATGGTAAGTGTATATTTAGCTTTATATGAAACTGCCAAATTGTTTTCCAGAGTGTCTGAACCACTTTGTATCCCTACTGGCAATATTTGCAAGTTCCAGTCATTCACATCCTTTTTGGCATGTGGTGCTGTCCATTTTGTTTTGTTTCTTTTTAAGCTTTTCTAATAGGTGTGTTTTATCTCATCACGGATTTACATTTACTTTGCATTTCTCTAATGACTAATGATGTTGAGCATCGTATTTTCTCTGATGACTGTCTATTCAAATGTTTTGCGCATTATAATTGCATTCTTTTTTTGCTCTTTTTTTTTAAGAACTCTTTATATATTCTAGATACACTTTTTTTTTTTTAAGATTTTATTATTTATTTGAGAGAGAGAGAGCAGAAGCAGGGAGGAGAAGGAGAAGCAGGCTCACACAGGGCTCGATCCCAGGACCCTGGGATCATGACTTGAGCTGAAGGCAGACGACTTAACCAACTGAGCCACCCAGGTGCCCCTAGATACACTTTTTTGATAGATATGTGATTTGCAAATATTTTTTTCCCACTCTTTGGTTTGCCCTTTTATTCTCTTAACACTGTCTTTCACAGAGCAAAAGAGAAAGTGATAGATTCCAATATTCCTTATTCAATCACTGATAGAACGGACAGTCTACCCAAGTTTTAGGCTTCATTGTGAATATCTTTTTTCCATAGGTATTTGTAATAATGATGAAGATAATTCTACTGAAAAATAGAATAGCCCGTCAAAGTTTCAAGAAGAGGAAAGCCTCTTCTAATGATGCTATTTTGATTATTCATTCAGTGAATATTTATTGAGCACCTTCTATGTTGCAAGTCCTGTTTATAGACACCATGGATACAGCAGTGAATGAGGCAGATAAAACCAAACTCTCATGAAGCTTGCATTCTGTTGGGCAAGACAGGTTATAAACAAATAATTGAGTACATCAGAATACATAGCAGGCATTCCATGGAAGTAAAGTTCAGTAACAGGCAAAATACCAATCTCTACTGATAGAAGTGAGAATAGCAGTTACCCCTGGAAGGGTTTTATTAGCTGGGAGGCTCATGAAGCACCTCTCTTGGATTTTGAAAATATGTATATTGGTTTGTAGTGGTTACAAAGATGTGTATATACGTATGTATATTATACATGTAAAATTTTGGGTTGCACATTTAAGATTTGTACATTTTACTATATATACATTATACTCAATTTTCTTTAGTTAACTGAGTAAGTAATAGATAGTAATAGATGCTATGTAGAAAAATTACCTGAGAAAGGGGATTGAGGCAACCAGAAGTAGGGTATCAGGGAAGCCCTCACTGAGAAGATAAACAGAAGGCATTCTGCATATACCTACTTTCAACATCAATGAAAGGCCATGAAATAAGTTGCTTAAGGAATAGCAGAGATCAGTATGGCTGTGCAGTGTAAGCTAGAATAGGAGAGTATTGGGCGCCTGGGTGGCTCAGTTGGTTGAGCGACTGCCTTCGGCTCAGGTCATGATCCTGGAGTCCCGGGATCGAGTCCCGCATCGGGCTCCCTGCTCGGCGGGGAGTCTGCTTCTCCCTCTGACCCTCCCCCCTCTCATGTGCTGTCTCTCATTCTCTCTGTCTCAAATAAATAAATAAAATCTTTAAAAAAAAAAAAAAAAAAAAAAAAAAAAAAGAATAGGAGAGTATTGATGAGGTTAAGGTGGAGTAGGATTTTATAAGACATTTAAAGACTTTGGCTTTTAATTCTAAGCAAGGCCATTAGACAGTTTGAACAGGTAAAAGACATGGTGGGATTTTGAAAAGATAACAGTGGCAGCTCTTTTGAGAGAAGAGCCCAGCTAGCACACTGTTACCGTGATCAATGTGAGAAATAATGGTGGTTGTGAGAAGTAATCAGATTTTGTATATATATAGAAAATGGAAGGGACAGCATTTACTGATGTATTGGCTATAGGATGTGAGAGAAAAAGGATTCAGGAATGATTCCAAAGTTTTTGGCCTGAGCACCTAGAAAAATGGAGTTGGGACTGACCAGAGAAAAGGAGGTGTGGGAGGGTGGGTCAGGAATTAGTCTTATGACAAGTTAAATTTAGAAGACTTTTACAGATCCACAGGAAGGAGGGTGGGCAATTCAGTGTACAGTACTGGAATTCAGAAGGGAGGTCCGGACTGAAGATAGGCATCTGGGAATTGTCTGCTTACAGCTAATATTTAAAGCCATGAAATGAGAGCACTGAGGGGAAATCTAGAGGATACTGAAGAGAAACGTCCTCAGAGCTGGAATATTTCAGAGATCAGAGGTTAGAGAGATGAGGAAGAACTAGGAGAGGAGACCAGGAGGAAGCAGCCCTTTAGACAAAAAGAAAGCCTTTCATTCTTTCAGACACATGTGTTTCTTTGAAGCCAAGTGAGTCAGGAGTGATCAGCTATGTCAGTTAAGAACTGGATTAGAAACGTGGACATCGTCAGTGACCTTGTAAGAACAGTTTTGTGGTATAATGATGGCGAGAGGCTGATTACAGAGTATTCAAGAAAGACTGTAAAGATAGTAATTTCAAGAGATTTTGCTGTACTGGACACAGGTAATAATAGTCAATACCTAAATAGCATTTACTAAGGGCCCAACGCCTTCTTAGGTAGGACTTTATGTCAATTTTTTTTTTTTTTTAAGATTTTATTTATTTGACAGAGACACAGTGAGAGAGGGAGTACAAGCAGGGGGAGTGGGAGAGGGAGAAGCGGGCTTCCTGCAGAGCAGGGATCCCGATGCGGGGCTCGATCCAGGACCCTGGGATCATGACCTGAGCTGAAGGCAGACGCTTAACGACTGAGCCACTCAGGCGCCCCGGACTTTATGTCTATTAATCTCCTTTAATCCTTACAACATCCCAGTGAGGTAAGAGTATTATCATCTCCACTTTACAGATGAGGAAAGAGAGACACAGAGATGTTAAGTAATTTAGCTATATGATAGCTATTTCTGTATTGTAGAACCAGTTTATAGCTTCTTCTTAAACCTTGTTTTTAATTTGCATGTATTTGAAAACTTTTTGGCAGATTGGTTAGAATAATCAAACAATTTAAAAATATAATCCCTTGAGAGGTGCCTGGGTGGCTTTGTCAGTTGAGCATCAGACTCCTGATTTCAGCTCAGGTCATGATCTCAGGGTCCTGCGATCAAGCCCTGTGTCAGGCTCTGTGCTCAGCGGGGAGTCTGCATGGGATTCTCTCTATCTCCCTCTGCCCCTTGCACGCATGTTCTCTCTCTCTCTCTCTCTCTCTCAAATAAATAAAATCTGTAAATATATATTCCCTTGAAACGGAGAAAAGAATCTCTTCTGTCAGAGTGGAGCTGTATATATGACTTCATTGGTATCACTCTATAGCATTCAGATCACCCAGTGACTTTCTTTTTTACTTTTTTTTTTAAAAGATTTTATTTTATTTGAGAGCGAGGGAGAGCACAAAGGGGGGTGAGGGGCAGAGGGAGAGGGAGAAGCAGGCTGCCCGCCAAGCAGGGAGCCCGACGTGGGACTCTATCCCAGGACTCTGGGATCATGACCCACGCCGAAGGCAGCCACCCAACCAATTGAGCCACCCAGGTGCCCCCACCCAATGACTTTACATAATTCTGCTGTGTGCTTTCACTCATCACAACCTGTCTAGACATAACTTTTGTGTGTGTGTGTGTTTTGTTTTAGGCATCTTTATGAAACGACTTGTATTCATTTTCACTGAATAATTTGAATTTACATACCCTGTTAAGCCTACGTAAGGCACACAGAAACATTTTTTTGAATTAGTGAATGTTATGCCTAAGTACATAAACATTTTAAATTAATCATATATGGGGGGAAAACATAAAACTAAAAGGTTAAATAGAAAATAATTTCAACATGGATTACAGAAAAATTTAATATCATTTTTATTTTATTCATAATATTTTTATTTTATATTCATGCTTCATATTTATTCCAAGCGTTCTTTTAGACATGTAATTAGAAATATAGGAAAAAGAGATAGGCATTTAACAGGAGAAATACAAATGATTGATATTGTGAAAAATTGCTTGTTTTCCCTAATCATCTAAAATATAACCATGAAGGGGCACCTACCTGGCTGGCTCAGTTAGTAGAACATGCAGCTTCTGATCTCAGGGTCATGAGTTCAAGACCCATGTTGGTGTAGAGATTACTAAAAAAATAAATAAACTTAAAACAGAAATCTAAAAAATAAAATATAACCGTGAAAGTAACAATGAGATACCAATTTCATCAGATTTGCAAAAATTCAAAGAATTAAAAATATCCATTATTGGTCAGAGTATGCAAAGTGGACATTCTGAAACATTGTTGAAGTATAACTTGTAACTTAAACCCTTTTGGAATGCAAATATTAATGTGAATATAATCTTTGATCATTTCTGAGATTCCATCCTTTGGAATATTTATATAGGTATTTTAATTAATGTGTTCAAGGATTTTTTTACAATATTGTTTGTAATACTAAAAAATTAGAAACACTCTGAATGAACAGAAATGGTCAAGAAATTATGACAAATCCATATTTTGGAATAATGCAGCAATTAAAATTGATGAGTTAGAGATATATATTGATATGAAAAGATGTCTACAAAATGCTAATTGCAGAGTAATATATCCTAGTTTTTGTTGATTAAAGAAATTGTGTAGTTATGTAAAATGTGTATTTATATTTTTTTATAAACAAAGATCTAGAAGAGTATACATCTCAAAGTATTAATAGTGGCTATCTCTGGGAAATGAGGCAGAGAAGGTAAGGGAGGGTTATTGACTTCTTACTTGGTATTTCTATATTGTTTTGAAATCTTTTAATAATTACAAATAAGGGAATTATTTTAATAGCTACCCCACACCACTTAAAATTAATGTTGCTCCCATCCACAATACATAAAATTTTAGTGGGGCTGAGTTACTTTACTTTTAACATGTGACAATAGACAGGCTGGAATATTAAGTAGTCATAGCTGTTTATGTTTAGAACAGTAGTCTCCAAAGGAAAGGAGGGAAGGCCACTATAGGGGAACATGAAATGAACAGTTGAGGATGAGTGGAAAATATTAGAACATCTATTCATATCCTAAATCTCATCCTTTTACGTTGATTTTTTTAACCTATTACAAAATAAAACAGAGATACAAGTATGTAGTATATTTTAGTGGACATCTGCAGTTACCTCCAGGTCAAGCAGTAGATTTTAATTTTTTTTTAAATTTTTTTTATTTACTTGAGAGCAAGAATGAGAGAGAGAGCATGATCAGGGGAGAGGAGCAGAGGGAGAAGGAGACTCCCCGCTGGGCAGTGATCCCATGTGGGACTTGATCTCAGGACCCTGGAATCATGACTTAAGCTGAAGGCAGACACTTAACTGACTGAGCCACCCAGGTGCCCTAAGCAGTAGATTTTATTTTATTTTTTAAAAGTGTTGGTGTTTTTTTTTTTAAGATTTTATTTATTTATTTATCTGACAGACACACAGCGAGAAGCAGGCTTCCTGCTGAGCAGGGAGGCTGATGTGGGGCTCGATCCCAGGACCCAGGATCATGACCTGAGCTGAAGGCAGACGCTTAACGACAGCCACCCAGGTGCCCCTAAGCAGTAGATTTTAGCCAGCCATTCCAGAAACACTCTTTGTGCCCTGTCCTAGTAACAGCCTCTTCCTACCTTGAGTTTTTTTTATGATTTTATCACCCAAGTGTGCGTTCCTAGATCCTACAACTAGGTTTTGCTTTTTGTTTTTTTGTTTTTTTAACTAGGTAGCTTTAAATCTGTTAATCCCTCCTTTCTTAAAATTTTCTTGTGAAAGAACTTGACCGTTTCACCTTTAATTTCTCATGGTCTAGACTTTACTGATCACATATTCATGGTGTAATTCAACATGTTCTGCTACTCTGTGTATTTCTTGTAGATTGGCAGCTTGATCAAGGGGCATGGTCAGAGTTAGATTGATCCCTTTTTTGTGTTATTTCATCAGGAGGCACATAATGTCCGGTTTTCACTTTTTTTTTTTTTTTTAATGTTAGCAGCCATTGATGTTCAATGCCTAGATCTGTAAATTCACTAGAGGCTGCAAAATAGAAATATCTTAATTCTATTTTTGTTTTTATTCATTGGGATAATTTTATAGGGAGTCCTCTCCCTTCTTTTACTCATGATTACCCAGTAGCCCAGTTCATAGAAGAAAAGCAAGGAAAGTGTTACTTGATTCTTGTCTCTTATTTTATCAAGCTTTCAGGGTAATGAATTGGTTCCCTTCCATCCTCAGAGATACACAGTTTTTAAATAATATCATTATTAATTCATGGATTAAATATTTTTGACAGGTTTCAATATATTACCATTTTTTTTCCTTATTGAAGCTCAGATTGTCCCTTGTGGCCACTTGTCTCTTCTTTTGATCCGTCAGTCTTTTTGACATGACCTTTGTAGTCAGCTTCCATGCTGTCTAGTATTTTAAGATGTTTCAGGCTCATCTTAACTATTTACTGCCATAGACCAGGAATTAGCTATTTCTTCAAGAAGTCCTTGTTTCTTATTTATTTATTTATTTATTTATTTATTTTTAAAGATTTTATTTATTTATTCATGAGAGACAGAGAGAGAGACAGAGGTAGAGGGAGAAGCAGGCTCCCCGTGGAGCAGGGAGCCCGATGCGGGACTCGATCCCAGGACCCTGGGATCATGACCTGAGCTGAAGGCAGATGCCTATCCGACTCAGCCACCCAGGCGTCCTGAGAAGTCCTTGTTTCTTTTAATGCAATATGATATTTCAAAATCTCAGTCTGACTGTTAACAATGTTCATTCCTACTGGTTTGTCATTATTTCTATGCTGTTTAAGTGTACCGAGTTGGAATCTTTGTTTCTACATATCTATATTGAGATACATAGGATATTTTAATTCTTAGAGGACTCAAGGGATTCCAGAATTAGAATATTCCACAATTAATTATGTTTTTATCACACATTACACTTAAAACTGTAATTGTAATATCACCATATCAGTTATTACTGAAATGGTTAAAAATTTTCCCCATTTTTTTTATGGTTGCTTTAAATTTACATTGTCAAATCATATAGCCACTGCATATTCTAATCTCTCCCTTTTAATCATTATTTAACCTCTGTTCCATAGGTAACTATATATTTAAAGCTCATTACAAGTATTTATAATCAGATTATATGAAACATTCTCTAGTATTGTGACTAAGTAAATATAAGGATATTACCATCAGTAATCAACTGAGAAACACTTATTTGAGAACCAGGCTCTGTGAAGAATGTGAAATTGTATAATGGTTAATAGGTGCTCAGAGTATGACCACAGACTGGCGATGATCCATGGACTACTTATTACTGGTCCATGATGAGATAAGTACAGAAATTGAGAGTTAGCATTGAGAAAACTTTATAGCATTCTGACACCAACCGTATGATCACTATAGTTTGTAGAAGCATTAATACCTGACACTGGAAATTTAAACAAAACAAACAAACCTAACTGGTCCTTCACCACAGGTAGTTTACCATAGGTGGTCCCTATGTATACTATCCTAGCCGTTGTCACATAGCTGACAGTAATTATGCATTTCAGATGAGTGGTTTAAGAGACAGATAAATATCCAGGTGAGAAACTTGTAGATATGGGCTAGTGAAATTTTCACAGAGAAGAAGGACTGCATCTAGACTTTGGTTTGGTGTGATTAGTCAGAGAGACATGAAGACGTCATGAGAACTGTATTAACAAAACATGTAATTATGGGTACACAAAACATCATGGAACTGGCCTGATAGGAAAAGACCGTTTTAGGGGCGCCTGGGTGGCTCAGTTGGTTAAGCGACTGCCTTCGGCTCAGGTCATGATCCTGGAGTCCCGGGTCGGGCTCCCTGCTCAGCAGGGAGTCTGCTTCTCCCTCTGACCCTCCCCCCTCTCATGTGCTCTCTCTCTCTCTCTCATTCTCTCTCTCAAATAAATAAAATCTTAAAAAAAAAAAAAAACCGTTTTAAACTAGTTAGAAGGGGGAGATAAAATGGGATGAGATGGTTGTGTAAAGACCTTCAGTGCCAAGCTAAACAGCTCAGACATCTTCCTACTGATGATAGAGCTCCATTATTATTATTATTATTTTTTTTTTTTTTTAAAGATTTTTATTTATTTATTCATGAGAGACAGAGAGAGAGAGGCAGAGGGAGAAGCAGGCTCCCAAGGAGCAGGAAGCCCGATGCGGGACTCGATCCCAGGACCCTGAGATCATGACCTGAGCCGAAGGCAGACGCTTTAACCATCTGAGCCAACCAGGCGCCCTCCATTATTTTTTTTTAAAGATTTTATTTATTTGTCAGAGCGCAGGCAGGAGAAGCAGGCTTCCCGCCCAGCAAGGAACCTGATGACGGACTCGAACCCAGGACCCTGGGGTCATGACCTGAGCCTAAGGCAGACAAATGCTCAACCGACTGAGCCACCCAGGTGTCCCAAGATCCATTCATTTAACATATGAGTACAGTTGACCCTTGCACAACGCAGGGTTTAGGGGCATCAGCCCCTTACTCCTCCCACCAGTACAACCAGAAATCTTCATATAACTTCTGATTCCCCAAAAACTTAATTACTAATAGCCAACTGTTGACCCAAAGCCTTACTGATAACATAGTCGATTAACACATATTTTGTATGTTAAATATATGTATTATATACTATATTCTTACAATAAAGTAAACTAGAGAAAAGAAAATGTTACTTAAAAAATAATGAGGAAGAAAAAATACATTTACAGTACTGTATTGATACATCTGTTTACAAGATGGTCTGTTAGTACCTATATCAGTATTATCTTATAGATACAAAACACTGTAGACATTAAATGTATTACTGACAGTAGACATCAAAAATGAAAAGTTAATGTGAAAAAGAAATTCATATTTATTTACATGTATAATGATTCATACATTGATAATTAAGAAGTAGCAGTATGAATGCTTTATGGTAGCGTAGCTTATATATATATATTTTTTTATAGCTTGTAATCGCTCTTTCTTTCTTTTTTTTATTCTTATGTTAATCCCCATACATTACATCATTAGTTTTTGATGTAGTGTTCCATGATTCATTGTCTGCGTATAACACCCAGTGCTCCATGCAGAATGTGCCCTCCTCAATACCCACCACCAGGCTAACCCATCCTCCCACCCTCCTCCCCTCTAGAACCCTCAGTTTGTTTTTCGTAGCTTATATTCTAATGAATGAATCCTTATAAAATGTTTATGGCATACAGTATTACAGTTGTAGCCCTAATACAATATGGGAAACATTGTTAATTAAAAAAATATTTCCGTACCTGTGATGACAGGCTGATATGTAGTCTCTCCAGTTATGAGAGAAAGAGACATGCTGCATGATAATGTAATTCTTTGAAAGCAAAGTTAATAAAACATTAAGAAAACTAAGGCGCCTGGGTTGCTCAGTTGGTTAAGTGACCGGCTCTTGAATTTTGGCCCAGGTCATGATCTCAGGGTCCTGGGATCAAGCTCCTCATTTGGCTCTGTGTTCAGCAGGGAGTCTGCCTGAGATTCTCTCCCTCTCCTCCTCTGCCCCTCCCCCCATGCATACGCTCACGTACTCTCTCTCCCCCTTTCTTTTTCAAATAAATAAATCTTTAAAAAAAATTAAGAAACTTAACACCTTACTAACTTTATATTAGATACTACTGAGTTTATTCCTACATAAGGATAGGCTGTCCACTTCCATACAAGTCTTGCACATGATGTTCTACAGGCAGATACTTAGACATTGTTGATGATGATGACACAGAAATTTCTCATATAGTTCTCTCCATACAGTTAGATTTCTGCACAAAGATACCCACACACAGATACAACAGATAAGTTCACTAACTGAATGGCATGATGATTATTTACTGTTCATTAAGTGGAAGTGAACTGTCATAAGATCTTCATCCTTGCCATCTTCACACTGAGGAGGCAGATGAGGGCTTGGTCTTACTGTCTCAGAGATAGCAGAGGTGTAAGAAGTGGAGGAGGTGGAAGGAGAGGCCAGTGTAACTTGGTGTAACTTTATGGAAATGCATTGTAATTTCTGCCTGACTCTCTTGCTTTTTACTTTTCTAAAAAAGTTTCTATGATGGTACCAATTCTTCTTCCACAGTCTGCTTTCATTTTAGTGCTCATATCATAGAAGGGCCCATGTTGTAAAAGAAGTCAAAAGCAGTCTTAAATAATCAGAACTCTTCTACCAGATTGTCAAATGTCAGTTCATTTGCTACACTGCTTCTTCTTCGTCGTCATCTGGCACTGGTTTGGAAGCACTCAACCTCTATCAAGTCATCTTCTGTTAATCTTCTCATGTGGTGTCTGTTAGCTCTTGAATTTCTTGATAGGTCCATATCATGAAACCTTTCACCCTCCGTCTTTTTGCCATATCTGCAATCTCTTTCATGATTTTCTTGACTGGCTGTGTTGTAAATTCTGTAAAGTCATGCATGGATGGCATCTGGACACAGTTTTTTCTAGCAGGAATTTTTTTGTTTCGGGCTCGATGGCTTTCACAGCCTTTTTTATGACAATGGTATCCTAGTGTGAGCTTTCCAGACTTTTATGATGTTCTATCAGGGTTCTTTCCTGTAGCCTGGACAATCCTTTCCATAGAGACAATATGTAATGAGCCTTACAAGTCCTTATGATCCCCTGATCTAGAGGCTGAATTAGAGATGTTGTGTTTGGGGGCAAGTAGAATACTTTGACATCTTTGGTGTTGAACTCATGGGGTTCTGGATGGCCAGGTGTATTGTCCAATATAAAAAGAACTTCAAAAGGCAGTCCCTTACAGGCAGATTACTTTCTTACTTTCCCTAAAGTAAGAAAAGCACTGATGGAAACAATCTAGAAAAAGGGTTCTCATTGTCCAGGCCTTCTTTTTTTTAAAGATTTATTTATTTATTTGACAGAGAGAGAGAAACAGCATGAGAGGGGATAGGGTCAGAGGGAGAAGCAGGCTCCCTGCTGAGCCGGGAGCCCGATGTGGGACTCGATCCCAGGACTCCGGGATCATGACCTGGGCCGAAGGCAGTCGCTTAACCAACTGAGCCACCCAGGCGCCCCATGTCCAGGCCTTCTTGTACAACCAAAAGACTGGCAGATGGTATTCATATTTTCCCTTCAAAGATGGAAGGTTCGCAGCTTTATAGATATAGGCAGTCCTGATCATGAACCCAGATGCATTTGCACAAAACAGAGTTAGCCTGTCTTCTGCTTTAAATCCACAGGCTTGCTTCTTTGCCTTACTAATAAATGTCCTTTGTGGCATTTCCCCACCCCCCCAGAATATGGCATTTTAATCTATATTAAAAACCTGTTCAGGTAGATATGCTTTTTCCTCAGTGATTTTCTTTCTTTTTTTTTTTTTTTTAAAGATTTTATTTATTTATTTGACAGAGAGACAGTGAGAGAGGGAACACAAGCAGGAGGAGTGGGAGAGGGAGAAGCAGGCTTCCTGTTCAGCAGGGAGCCCGATGTGGGGCTCGATCCCAGGACCCTGGGATCATGACCTGAGCCGAAGGCAGACGCTTAACGATTGAGCCACCCAGACACCCCTCCTCAGTGTTTTTCTTTTTCTTTTTTTTTAAGATTTTTAAAATTTATTTGACAGAGAGAGACACAGCAAGAGAGGGAACATAAGCAGGAGGAGTGGGAGAGGGAGAAGCAGGCCCCCCACCGAGCAGGGAGCCCGATGTGGGGCTCGATCCCAGGACCCTGGGATCACGACCTGAGCCGAAGGCAGACGCTTAATGACTGAGCCACCCAGGCACCCCCCTTAGTGATTTTCTTAATGGCATCTGGGAACATGGTTCCAGCTTCTTGTTCAGCAGAAGCTGCTTTTCCTATTATCTTGTCATTTTTTAAGCCACACTTCTTTCTAAAATTATCAAACCATCCTTTGCTTGCATTAAATTCTTCAGCTTTAGATCCTACACCTTCCCTTTGCTTTAAGTTGTTGTATAATGACTTCACTCTTTCTCAGATCATATCAGAGTCTGTAGGTATAGGCGTACCTTTCTTATAGCACTCTAGTACCCACGTGAAAGCATTTTCAATACGAGATGAAAAGGTAGAGTATTTCACACAAAGTACCAGGTTTTTGTGCATGCAGGTGTAGTTGGAGCAATGCTTCACAAATTTCCTGTTCATTTTTTACAATGGTCCTCTCACTAGATTCATTTATCTTGAAACAGTAGGTAACCACAGCTGCAGACCTCAATCTATGGGACATATCAAGCAGTTCAGCTTTTTCTTGTAATGTCATGATTTTCTTTGCTTCTTGGGAACACTTCCAGCATCACTGAGTAGCACTTTGTATGGGTATGGGTCCCATAATGTTATTGGAGGTTTACAGTATTACACTAAACACATTGAAAAATAAGCAACAACTGTGAGAGATCACTTTTACTGCTATATGCAATTTTTTGGAGAGACTGAACTGCTCACACAGAGATGATTAGTGTCACACCGTGTTTTAAGCAGATACTGGCAACACTTGTACTCACCACAACAGCAACAGGAGGCTATGAAATTATTACAGTAATACAGTATGTACTACAGTAAATGTTATAGTTATGATTTCATACTGTATCTTTACATTTGTTTACATTTCTCTCAACTGTAATGGTGCCATGTGTGGTCTGTAAGTGTGTAGAAGTTTTGGTAAATCTTTTTATAATAGATTCATGTGTATTTTATGGTAATAAATGATAAAGTAGACTTGTATCTACATAAATTTTATGCAGTCAAGACATACCTAACTTTAAAAATTTTTTTTTGATATTTCTAGACTCTGTGGTTTGTCTGCAGGTGTTTTGAAATTGTTGAAAATCTCCAAAAATTTTTCAAATATATTTATTGAAAAAAGTCTGCATATAAGTGGACCCACACAGTTCAAACCTGTGTTCTTCATGGGTTAACTATACAAGGCACTTTTCTACACCTAAAAATACGGCAGTGGAAAAAACAAAGGCCCTGTACTTTGCTACTTAGGTTCTAGTGAAGAAGAGTAAAAAATAAACAGATTAAACAAGGCACTTTATAGCATAATATTAGATACTAGCAAGTGATAAAAAGAAAAGCAAAGATTTTAAAATAAGGTGGTCATCATGCATTTTCCTATACATTGGAATGAATAGCATTTGTGTCTATTTAGGACATAACACTTGTTATTTTGATCTTGCCCACTTCTGGCATCACCTTGGGAACTGCCAGTTCAAATCTAGATATAGCTATAATTTAAGAATTTGAGTTCCTAGATATCCTGAACATGTTTTTCTTTTTCTTTCTTTTTTTCTCTTTCCTTTCCTTTCCTTCCCTTCCCTTCCCTTCCCTTTCCCTTTCCCTTTCCCTTCTTTTGTTCCACCACCCCCAGCATTTTTTAAAAATTTTTATTGTTATGTTAATCAGCATACATTACATCGTTAGTTTTTGATGTAGTGTTCCATGATTCACTGATTGTGTATAACACCCAGTGCTCCATGCAGAACGTGCCCTCCTTAATACCCATCACCAGGCTAACCCATCCCCCCACCCTCCTCCCCTCTAGAACCCTCAGTTTGTTTTTCACAGTCCATCGTCTGTCATGGTTTGTCTACTTTCTTTTTTTGTTTTTTTACATGTTTTTCTACCAACATAGCAGCTTGACTGGTTTATTTATTTGTTGAGTTTTGCATATCTCTTTAATGGTATTGGTTCTTCTCAAGTGCTTGGTGATCCTTGGTTGCATACTTCCTTTTGTATTTGTGATTCCTAGTTCACCTGCTTGTGGATGTTGTCTTTGCTATGGCCTGCCTTAGGTGATGGTGGAAGAGGGAAGGAATATTCTGCCAGGGAAAACATGCCTATAGTTGGCCTGTCTCAGTTTGGAGTTCTTTATCCATTCTGGAGATCACTCTGATTTCTGTCCCCAGTATCCACACTCACTGTTTAAGATAGGCTGCACCTACTTCTGTGTCCCATAGCTCAATCCAGACAGGGCAGGATTATAGGGTTGGTAGGAGCTAATTACCTTAGCTGCTCTCTGCCTGATCATCCTGACACTAATTTGAGGGCTCCCTTTATTTTTTTGATTTGTTGTCTATGAAATTGTACCTGTTGACTATACTTTTCTTTCTGCCGTCAAATAGAACTTTCACTTCTGTGTTTAGCTTAGGCTGTGGTCTTCTATAATTTTTTCTTTCCTTAAATCTGATTTTATCCTCTTTATTATGTCTTTACAAATTCCTCAAAATGTCTGGTCCCATTGATTATATACCTTCAAGTGTTACACGTTGTTTGCATGTATCTTCTCCAATGTTTTATGAGATTGGGACCAGAAGGAGCAATAGGAGCGTATATTAAGCCTTCCATTTTAGCCCAAACTTCTAATTGATGTTCTTTAAAAAATTATTTATGACTCTTATAATGGTGTACAATAATGGTGGTTATTGCTAAATAAATTGTGTGGCCATACAGTATACAGTGATATGTTACTTTGGCCATTTGTTATGTATTACCCTATTGAACAGGTTAATTTAGTAAGATTTTATTTAAGTAGAAATTATTGAAACTACATTTTAAAGGGTTTTTTTCTGAGGGACACAATTATTAAAATCTTAATTATAATTTCATCAATTAGTTCTATCTTCTGAGCATATGAAGAGGTAGGGGGTAAAAGCATTATTGCTTTATTAGCTTACCTGTAGAATGTTTCAAGTCAGTAGCAAACTATTTCAAGGTTGATTATCATCTGAGAAAAGAATTTAATTCTCATTTTGTCAGTAGTGCAGATTAGCTATTCAAGTTGGATCAGTTAGCATGAAAACTCTCCCTTTCCTCAAAGCGTAGTTCAAATTTTCTTCTCTGGAATCTTTCAAACTCTCCAATAGTTGTTCCCTACTCTATACTGCCATGATGTTTTTGTTGTATTATATTAGTTATATGATTTATCATTATATTGGGTGTCTTGTTTTATTACAGGTTACACTTTACCAAACTCTGAGCTTCTCCATGTTTTGTTCATGTTTGCAATCTTGGCACTATATTTAAATAGTAGTTGGGTCAGAATAGCTTTAGAAATGGAAAAATGTATATTAACTCTTCCTTCTACAAGATGAAAAGGCTTTTGATTCCTTATCTCAAAACTCAGTTCCACTTATGAACTATGGAAAATCCTGAGATCATTTTTACTTTGGATTAATGAATTTTAATAATGCAACATTTAAGTTTGATGTGAAATAGGTTCTTCATTTTTATGAGGTGACAATTACCATATAGGTTTGTAAATATTATGCAATTATGTGCTGACTTTGAAAATGTTATATTGTGTTAAAAAAAACTTATCCTATTTTTAGAATATATATTTAACAGGAAAAGCCCAGTATTTTAGATTTGTCATTTTCTTTTTTTGAAGGATCAAAGTAACAATGAAATTATGATTGGAGTGATGTCAGGAGGAATTCTGATTTATAAGAACAGGGTACGAATGAATACCTTTCCATGGTAAGAACTTCCATCAATACTTTTGCTTTTACCATTATATTACCAAATATAATAATCCATATTAAAGAAAGTGATTGTTGGGGTGCCTAGCTGGCTCAGTCAGAGCTCTGAGTGTGGCTCTCTTGACCATGGTCAGGGTCCTGAGTTCAAGCCCCACATGGGGTATAGAGATTACTTAAATAAAACTTAAAAAAAAAAAAAAGAAAGTGGTTGTTAGACTCTATTAATGTTGTCGTGTAACTTACCCCACTTGAAATCTATTAGAGAATACCAAAATAATTTAATTATTTGTTTTTAAATGCATCATCCAGACAGGGCAGTATTTATAGAGAATACTGCTTCATGAATTTTTCTCTTGGAGAATCTCTGAATTTGTACTAGCTAATTCTGTCATGTTTACTCTGTCTTGTACCATGTTGATTGCTTCAAGTCAGTATTTCATCTAAGTGCATTCAGTGGGGTGCTAGTTTATTAATTGGAACATGGGCATGGTTGCTGCATCTAAGATCCACTGTCACAGTGGTTTAAATTGGTGCTGGGAAAATATGGTGGCTCCTGGGGTTTAAAACTCCTCTTTCTTTAGTTTTACTACTCTACTATCCTTAGCATGTTGTCCTCATTGTCCAGGATGACTCATCTACCATTACTTCTGTATCCCAGAATGAGGAAAAAGGAAAAGTAGCATCTGCCACTTTCCTTGAGGGGATAAATTGAAAATCATAAAAATCACATCAGTCATGTATCTTATATATTATAGGAGTAGCTCTGGTTTTTTAAAATAAATGGAATGATTTTCTTTAGCAGAACAAATACAAAAGAATTACATTGTATTAATCTGTTTTTCTTTACATTTCCTTTTAAAAGATTTGGTCTGATTTTTCACTATCTGATTTTTATTTAGTAGGTTTTTGTAATTAGTCACTTTTATAACACTTAAATAGGAATATGGTAAGTGACAGAAGCAACTGTTTTAGAAAATAGCCACAACTTTGTTTAAAAAATAAAGATAAATTTCCTAGATAGGTCATAAAAAGATATGAACCAGAAAATACAAAAATTGAAATGACCATCATGACAAATACTTTTGCTCTACAAAAGACACTTTAAAGAAGATGAAAAAGCAAGACACAGTCTTTTGTAAAATATATATTTGATAAAGGACATATTATGAATATATAAAGAACTTTCATAGCTCAGTAATAAGACAATCTGATTAAAAAGAATAGGCAAAATATTTGAATAAACATTTCCACCAAAGGACATATACAGATGGCAAATGAGAATATGAAAAGATGTTCAGTCATCAGTGAAATGCAAATTAAACCACAGTGAACTCACCCACAGAATAGCTCCAGTTTAAAAAAAAATGACAATACCAAATGATGGCAAGAAGCAGAGCACCTGAAATCTCATACATTCCTGGTGGGAGTGCAACCTAGTATACCAACTCTATTTTTTAAATTTTTTATTTTATTTTTAAAGATTTATTTATTTGACAGAGAGAGAGGGGGGAGAAGCAGGCTTCCCGCTGAGCAGGGAGCCCGATGCGGGGCTCGATCCCAGAAGCCTGGGATCATGACCTGAGCCGAAGGCAGACGCCTAACCCTCTGAGCTACCCAGATGCCCCCTAGTATACCAACTTTAGAAAAGAGTTTGGCAGTTTCTTTAAAGATAAACCTAGATTTACCATATAATCTAGCATTTCTGTTCCTGGATATTTACCCAAGCGAAATGAAAACCTAAGTTCATAAAGAGATTTTCACAGTGATGTTCATAGCTACATTATTTATAGCAGCACAAAACAGACGTACAAATATCAGTTGGTGAAAGGATAAGCAAGTTACGGTACACTTCCACAATGGAAAACTGTTAAGCAATAAAAAGAACTGTTGGGACGCCTGGGTGGCTCAGTCGGTTGACTTCAGAGGGACACCAAGGGAACATTTTGAGGTGATCAAATGTTATATGATGATTTTGGTGGCTGGTAGTTACATAACTGAATACATTTGTCAAAACTCTGAATTGTTCATTAAAGTTGGTATATTTCATTTTATATGTAAATAACACCTCTGTAAAGTCCATAAAAGAAAACTAAGTATCATTTAGTGTTTCATCTTAACATCTTTTAAACACTTACTATATATATATATATAATTCAAACCCTGGTATGTTCAGAGGATATAAAACAATTCAAGACATAGCCCCTGCCTATTAGTGGACACACAAGAATTAATTATAAAATTAATAACAATAAGAAAAAATGTAATTAAAATCTTCAGAGAAGATAATTATCATTGTCAGTTTTTACAACAGTGAAATAATAAATGCACATCTTAGATTTTAATACACTTGTGATTTTAATAGAGACAATTTTAAAAAATATTTTATGTTGTATTTTATATCTTATACAAATGTCAAAATCTGAAAAATTGTTTTCAGATGATGTGGATTAAAATAACTGATAATATAAATTTTTCTGTATTTTCAAAACCCTATATTGTATATATATTCCTTTTTTATTGTTACAAAGATTTTAGAAGAGTTTTTGACTTTTGTTTTGGAAACACAAAGGATACAGTCTCTCTAGGGAAAATTTTAATGGCTCCATGATATTTGAGATTGTTTTTATTTTTTTTTAAAGATTTTATTTATTTATTTGCAGAGAGAGAGAGACAGCAAGAGAGGGAACACAAGCAGGGGGAGTGGGAGAGGGAGAAGCAGGCTTCTTGCTGAGCAGGGAGCCCGATGTGGGGCTTGATCCCAGGACCCTGGGATCATGACCTTAGCCAAAGGCAGATGCTTAACGACTGAGCCACCCAGGTGCCCCTTGAGATTGTTTTTAAAGGATGAATGGAAATTTCCTCAGTGAAAAAGGAAATGTGGAATAGGTATGTGTGGATTTAGGGAATTCAAGTAGAGGTAACAAGCATTTGCAGAGACCTAATAGTAAGAAAGGGTATGGCAAGTTGAGGAAATGATGAGCTGTTTCATTTGGTTTCTCCTTCAGTTGTCTTTACTGAAGACAGAAACAAAGGAATAGGAATTTAGGAAGATGTTTTGTAGAAGAGAAATTAGATTCAGATTGTGAAGGATCCTACATATTCTGTATGCTAAGGAGTTGGCATATTACTTTATTGGTAAATATGCTTAGAACTAGTTTAATGTTGAGAAATAAAACTCACACTTCCAAGTCTTTGTCATACAAGTTAGGTTGAAAAAGTATGTGAATATTTAAGATCTTGATTGGAAAGTATATATTGTTTATTTTAAATTTTATTTTATTTTTTTATTTTTTAAAGATTTTATTTATTTATTTGACAGAGAGAGACACAGCGAGAGAGGGAACACAAGCAGGGGGAGTGGAAGAGGGAGAAGCAGGCTCCCCGCGGAGCAGGGAGCCCGATGCGGGACTCGATCCCAGAACCCTGGGATCATGACCTGAGCTGAAGGCAGTCGCTCAACCAACTGAGCCACCCAGGCGCCCTAAATTTTATTTTCAAGAGTTAAACTGAATAGATGGGATTTAAAGTTGGTAAAGCCACTGTACTTGCATCATCATGGAACATAAGGGTTTCTTCTGATCCTAACTACTCATGGCAGTACATACTAGCACACTAGTAGGAATACTTAAAGGGTAATTGACTAATTGCCAGAGACTGAGCAAAGACTGGCTTGAGAGATGAAAACTCCTGAAGGCCCAGCCTTACAAAGGTCCCCATGCTTTCATTAGTTTTACTACCACCAGTCACCCCATCGGGTTCCCAAACTGAAGACCAGAGAAAAATCCACTCATGCTCTGGAGGGCAGGGTGGGGTGAGCAGGGAAGTAACCATTTTGAAATGTGCTCAGAACTTTCTGTTCTCCTTAACAAAGGTCTGCCCTCAAGGAAATCTATTTTACCTGTACTCAACCAACATGGATTTTGCCAGAAAATAACCAAAGTGGGGGAAGGAAATACCATTTCCAGCCAACTTTATACCTCTTGTGTCACCCAAGGAGAGGGTGAGCTGAAAAGCACTGGAGGACATAACCAAGTAGCATAGACCACTAAACCACTGAGTCCTAGTGATATTGCAGAACAATCCCTCCGCAACCACTCACCTGACTGCCACATCAACATGGCTCCTATATAATAACAGGAGATTACAACTTAAATAACTACAAGGCTCAGATTATTTAAGAAGGAGTCTCTAGGGAAACCTGAAGACAACAGGGGAGACAAAAACAAGGAAACTAGAGGGAATAGTAGCTTCAAACACCTACCGCACAAACTGTTCCTTTGAAGAAGCCATAATTTGATTTGGTTTAGTTTCTAAAGGATTCATGTCCCAGGGCATTGTGGAAAACAGTAGAGCAATGTGTTTATAATTAGGGGAGTTTTACAGCTGGGTGTGTTTACTGAAAGAATGTGATGACTGGATTATTGTGCGCATACCTAAAGATGTGCCTTCCTGAAGGGCAACAGCAGAAGTTTAACACGGGATTAGGGGATGTGGATGGATTTCATGAAAATAATGCAACAAATAACAATAACAAGCTGGGGCAGGGTTGCATATATCTTCTTGAATTAGTGTTTCTGTTTTCTTTGGGTAAATATCCAGTAGTGGAATTATTGGATCATGTGGTATTTCTATTTTTAATTTTTTGAGGCACCTCCATAGTGTTTTCCACAGTGGCAGCACCATTTTGCATTCCCACAAACAGTGCACAAGGGTTCCCTTTTCTCCACATTCTCACCATTTATTTATTGTATTTTTTATTTTAGGCATTCTGAGAGTTATAAAGGGATAATGTGGTTTTGGTTTGCATTTCCCCAAGGATTAGTGATGTTGAGCATCTTTCTGTGTGTCTGTTGGCCTTTTGTATGTCTTCTTTGGAAAAATGTCTGTTCTGGTCCTCTGTCCATTTTTTTTTTTTTTTTTTTAAAGATTTTATTTATTTATTCATGAGAGACAGAGACAGAGAGAGAGAGGCAGAGGGAGAAGCAGGCTCCCAAGGAGCAGGAAGCCCGATGCGGGACTCGATCCCAGGATCCTGAGATCATGACCTGAGCTGAAGGCAGACGCTTAACCATCTGAGCCACCCAGGCGCCCTGTCCATTTTTTAATAGATATGTTTCTTTGTTATTGAGTCGTATGAGTTCTTTATAAATTTTGGACATTAACCCATTATGTAGTACATGGTTTGCAAATATCTTCTCCCATTCTTCTGTAAGTTGCCTTTTCACTTGGTTAATTTTGCTTGCAGTGCACAAGGTTTTATGTTTTTTCTTTTGTTATTTGTGCTTTTGGTGTCATGTCCAAAAAAGTCATTGCCTAGACCATTGTTGAACTTCTTCCTTATGTTTTCTTCTAGGAGATTTATGGAATCAGGTCTTATGTTTAAGTCTCTGATCTGTTTCAAGTTAATTTTTGTGAATGGTGTATAGTTGGGGTCCAATTTTATTTTTCTGTATGTGGCTATCTAGTTTCCCCCACACCATTTATTGAAGAGACTGTCCTTTCAAAGTTCATCAGGTGTTCTTGGCTCCCTTATAAATATTATTTGACCATGTATGTTGGAGTTTAATTCTGGCTTCACTCTCTGCATTGGTCTGTGTGTTTATTAAAACTATACCGTTTTAATTACTGTAGCATTATATAGTTTGAAATTAATGCTGTGTGCCTCCATTTTTGTTCTTCTTTTTTATGGATTGCTTTGGCTATTCAGGGTCTTTTGTGATTCCATATAAATTTTAGGATTGATTTTTTCAATTGCTTTGAGAAAGCCATTCGAATTTTGATAGATATTGCCTTAAATCTATAGATGGCTTTGGATAGCATGGACACTTTAATAGTATGAACTCTCCTAGTCTAACTCTCAGAATGCCTATTAACATGGAGTGGAATGTCTTTGCATTTGTTTGTTTCTTCTTTGATTTCTTTCAACAAAGTCTTGTGGTTTTCATTGGGTTGGTCATTTCCTTGGTTAAATTTATTTCTAGGTATTTCTTTGTTTTTGATGCTATTGTGAATGGGATAGTTTCCTTTCTTTTTACAGATTTTCATTGGTAATATATAGAAACACAAATGATTCTTATGTTTTGATTTTATATCCTGTGACCTTACTAACACATTGATTAGATTCAACTGTTTATTAGTTGAATCTTTGTGATGTTTAATACATATATCATCATATCATCCACAAATAACAATTTTACTTCTTCCTTTCCTATTTAGATGCCTTTTATTTCTTTGTCTTGCCTAATTGCTGTAGCCAGGACTTGCAGTACTATGTTGAATAGGAGTGGTGAGAGTTGTTGTTTTCCTGATTTTAGGGGGAAAATTTTGGGGTTTTCTCTATTGAGTGTGATGTTAGCTGTGGGTTTGTTGTAGATGCCCTTTAGTATGTTGAGGTATGTTCCCTCAGTATACAGTCTGTTGAGGTTTTTTATCATGAAAGGGTATTTTTTGTCAACTACTTTTTATACATCTATTGAGAAGATCATATGATTTTTATCTTTCATTTTGTTAATGTGGCATGTCACATTTATTAATTTGCATGTGTTGAATTATCCTTGCATCTCAGGGATAAATTGTTCTTGGTCATGATGTATAATCTTTTTAATGAGTTCTTGAATTTGGTTTGGTAGAATTTTGTTGAGAATTTTTGCATCTGTTTTCAACAGGGATATTGGTCTGTAGTTTTCTTGTAGTGTCCTTATGTGGCTTGGGTATTGGGGTGTTGCTGGCCTCGTAGAATGAGTTTGGGAGTCTTTCTTCTTTTTTATTTTTTTGGAAGAGTTTGAGAAGGCTTGGCATTAATTCTTCTTTAAATACTTGGTATAATTTCCTAGTGGAGAAATCTGTTCCTGGGGTTTTCTATGTTGGGAGGTTTTTGATTACTGATTCAATCTCCTTTCTTAATATTGGTCTATTCAGACTTTACTTCTTGACTCAGTCTTGGTAGGTTGTATGATTCTAGGAAATTATCCATTTCTTGTAGGTTATCTAATTTGTTCACAGTAGTCTCATAATCTTATTATTTCTATAGTATCAGTTGTAATTTTTCCTCCTTATTTCTGATTTTATTTATTTGAGTCTTTTTTTCTTAGTCTTGTGAAAGGTTTGTCAATTTTGTATATCTTTTGGAAAAAAACCAGCTCTTAGCTTTGATCTTTCTATTGTTTCTCTGGTCTCCATTTCATTTATTTCTACTCTCATCTTTTTTATTATTTTCTTCTAATAACTTTGGGCTTAATTTGTTCTTCTTTTTCTAGTTCCTTGAGGTGTAGTTAGGTTTTTCATTTATGATCTTTCTAATTTCTTAATAGAGGAGACCCTAGAATAACCTAGATTTGAATTGCGTAGGTTTACTTACATGTGAATTTTTTCGATAAATACAGTTTAGTACTGTAAACAGTATTTTCTCTTAGGATTCTCTTAACATTTTTTTTCCTCTTGCTTTATTGTAAGAATACAGTATGTCATACATTGAACATACATACAAAATATTTGTTGATTGACTATATATTATTGGTAAGGCTTTTGGTAAACAGTAGGCTACTGGTAGTTACT
The DNA here is from genome assembly GCF_029215605.1 of Mirounga angustirostris. NCBI lineage: Eukaryota > Metazoa > Chordata > Mammalia > Carnivora > Phocidae > Mirounga > Mirounga angustirostris. The sequence goes on along the minus strand of NW_026991711.1, from coordinate 94,465,786 downwards.
TGGATTTTCAACTGTGTGAAGTTTTTGCCTCTAACCCCTACATTGTTCAGGGGTCAATGGTATATGCATTTATTGCTATAAACATCCCTCTCAGAACTGCTTTTACAGCATTCATTCCATATGTTTTGTTATTTTGTGTTTCATTTGTTTCAAGATTTTTTTGGTTATCTTTTTCATTTCTTCCTTGACGCATATGTAGTTCAGGAGCGTGTTTAGTTTCTACATGTATGTAGTTTTTCCACCTTTCCTCATGTTGATTTCTGTTTTCAGACCATTGTTGTTGAAACAGATAGTTGGTTTGATTTCAGTCTTCTTAAATTTGCTAAGACTTTTTTGTGTCCTACCATATGATCTGTCCTTGAGAATGTTCCATATGTACTTGAGAAGAATGTATATTCTGCTGCTGTTAGATCGAATGTTCTGTGGATATCTTTTAGATTTATTTCATGTAATGTGTGGTTCAAGTCCATTGTTTCCTTATTGAGTTTCTATCTGGATGATCTTTCATTTTTTGAAAGTGGGTTATTAATGTCCCTTGCTATTATTGTATTGTACTATTTCTCCATATCTGTTAGTATTTGTGTAATATGTTTAGGTGGTCTGATGTTGGGTGCATACATAATAACAATTGTTATATCTTCTTGATGAATTGATCCCTTTATCATTATATAATGAATGACTTTCCTTGTTTCTTGTTACTGTTTTTGGCTTGAAGTCTGGTTTGTCTGATACAAGTGTATATATCTTGGTTTCCACTTCTGTGGAATATCTTTTTTCCATTCCTTCTTTTTGAGGGTTGTGCATCCTTAAAGCTGAAATGAATCTCTTGAGGAAGACTGTAGTTGAATTTTGGCTTTTTATCTGTCAAGGCATTCTGCCTTTTCATTGGTGAATTCAATTCTTTCCATTTAAAGTAATCATTGATATATAAGAACTTTATATAAAATGCCATTTTACGGGGCGCCACAGTGGCTCAGTTGTAAGCGTCTGCCTTGGCTTGGGTCACGATCCCAGGGTTCTGGGATCAAGTCCCATGTTGGGCTTCTTGCTCAGCGGGGAGCCTGCGTCTCCCTCAGCCTCTGCCTGCTGCTCTCCCTGCTTGTGCTCTCTCTCTCTGACAAATAAATAGAACCTTTAAAAAAAAAAGATTAAAAATAATAATTAAAAAAATGCCATTTTATTTATCAATTTCTAGCTTGCTTGTATTTCCACTGTTTCTTTTCCCTCCATTTCTGCATACCTTTGTATAAATTAATTACTTTCATTTCCCCTTGTCTTTTGTGCATCTGTTTCCTCTTTCTTTGCCCTTTATGCATCTACTATAGGTTTTGTTTTGTGATTACAATGAGTTTATCTTATAAATAAAATTTCATTTTAGGCTGATAGCAACTTATCTTCAAACACCCACAAAGGCTTCACCCTTTTACTGTTCCCTCTTATATTAGTATTGTCAAAATGGAGCTTTTTATGTTGTGGATGTTCTAAGTCTGACTATAGTTTTCACTTTTCCCAGTGTGTTGTATACTTTCGGTATATTTTATGTCACTAATTAGCATCTTTTCAGCTTGAAGAACTCCCTTCACCAGCTTTAGAGTTGGTGAACTCCCTCATCTTCTGTTTGTCTATGAAAGCCTTTATTTATCCTTCATATCTGAAGGATAACTTTGCCAGATAAAGGATTCTTGTCTGGCAATTTTTATCTTTCAACCCTTCTAATACGTCTTTCTACTCTGTCCTGGCCTGTAAGATTTCTTCTGAGAGATCCACAGACAACATAATGGGGGCTCCTTTATACATTACATTCTTTTTTTCCTGGCTGCCTTTAAGATTCATTATTACTAATTTTTGATAGTTTCATTATAATATGTCTAGGAGAAGGCCTTTTTGCATTGAGATAACGAGGGTGATCTCTTAGTTCCATGGACTTGTGTGTCCAAGTCTTTCCTCAGGTTTGGGATGTTCACTATTATGTCTTTAAATAAATTCTCTGCCCTCTTCCTCTTTTTTCCTCCTGGAACCCTGATTATTCTAATATTTTTCTTTTTTGCTGTAATCCCTGAGTTCATACTTTCATTGCTTCTTTTAAATCTTTGTTCTGTCTTCTGCTGAGAGCTCCTTGAATGATTAGTACCATACATCATAAATATTTAAAGTTTGCATTACCATGAAGATATTTACTTAGATGATTGGGCCAGGATCCCAAAGCAAGTTTTGCAAAGTAAGGTTCAATCTCTTGGCCTTTTAGGTGTGAAGGTTAAAACAAGATCTTAGTATTACTTATTAAAAGGTTAAAAAAAAATGAGGCAAATCTATTTTGCTGGTATTGATTATACTAATGAAGCTTTGAGAACTCGCCTCTTCTAGCATTATATGACTGGGATATAAGAAGAAAGGTATTGTAGAAAGGAAAAATAAAAAATCATTACACTTTTAAAAAAATAAAAATATTTTTAGGGTTATTCCATAAGATCTTGAAACCTTAACATTTTTTTTTCTCCAAATATTGCTTGTAGTTTTGTTTAATTTTTTTAAGATTTTGGTTTTTGGGAGGCAGTTTTAGATTCACAACGAAATTCAGAAGAATATACAGAGATTTCCATACATCTCCTAACTCCACACACGCATAGCCTCCCCCCATTAACATCACTCATTATAATGGTATATTTTTTACTAAGGATGAGCGTATGTTGACACATCATAATCACCCAGAGTCCATAGTTTACATTGGGATTTACTCTTGGTATTGTACATTCTATGGGTTTGGATAAATATGTAATGATGTATGTATATTCATCATTATAATACATTACAGAATAATTTTTCTGCCTTAAGAATTCTCTGTGCCCCACATAATCCTGTCACCCACTGTTCTCTTTCTCCATAGTTTTGCTTTTTTCAAAATGTCATATAGTTGGAATCATACATTTTGTAGCCTTTTCAGATTGGCTTCTTTTGCTTAGTTATATGGAGTTAAGTTCCTTCCCCATCTTTTCATGGCTTGATACATCATTTCTTTTTACAGCTGAATAATTTTCCATTATCTGGATGTACCACAGCTAATTCATATATCTGCCTACTGAAGGACATCTTGGTTGTTTTCAAGTTTTGGCAGTTATTAATAAAATTGCTATTCATACTCATGTGCAGGTTTTTGTGTATATGTAAATTCTTATTTCCTTTGAGTGAATACTGAGGAGTGCAATTGCTAGGTGGTATGGTACAAGTATGTTTAGTTTCACAAGAAACTGACAAACTATCAACCAAAACGGCTATACAATTTTTCATTCCCATGAAAATGAATGAGAGTTCTTATTGCTCCACATCCTTGCCAACATTTAATGTTGTTGGATTTTGGCCATTCTATAGGTGCGTGGTGGTATCTCATTGTTTTAATTTGCATTTCCCTGTTGACATGATGTGAAGTATCTTTTCCCATGCTTATTTGCTCGCTATATCTTCTGTAGTGAGATGTCTGTTAATGTCTTTGCCTAGGTTTTTATTGGGTTTTTAATTTTTATTGAGTTTTAAGAGTTCTTTGTGTATTTTGAATAACAGCCCTTTATCAGATGTGTCTTTTACAAATATTTTCTTCTAGTGTTTGTCTTTTACTTTGCTTGATATTGTCTTTCACAGAGCAAAAATTTTTAATTTTAATGTAATCCAGCTTATTTATTATTTCTTTCATGGATCATGTTTTTGGTGTTCTGTCTAAAAAAGTATCATCATACCTAGGTCATCTGAGTTTTCTCTTGTGTAATCTTCTAGGTGTTCTATAGTTTTGATTTTACATTTAGGTCTCTGATCCATTTTTAGTTATATTTTGTGAAGGCTGTAAGGTCTCTGTTTAGATTCATACTTGTGCTCTTCAATGTTGAGTTATTCTAGCACCATTTGTTGAAGAGACTGTATTTGCTCCATTGTATTGCCTTAGCACCTTTTTCAAAGATCACTTGAGGGCGCCTGGGTGGCTCAGTTGATGAAGCATCTCCCGTCAGCTCAGGTCATGATCCTGGGTCAGGCACCCTGCTCAGCGAGGAGTCTGCTTCTACCTCTTCCTCTGCCCCTTCCCCTGCTCTCTCTCTCTTTCTATCTCTCTCATTCTCTCAAATAAATAAAATCTTTTTTTTTTAAGATTTTATTTATTTATTTGACAGAGAGACACAGTGAGAGAGGGAACACAAGCAGGGGGAGTGGGAGAAGCATGTTTCCCACAGAGTGGGGAGCCCGATGGGGGCTCGATCCCAGGACCCTGGGATCATGACCCAGGCCGAAGGCAGACGCTTAAGGACTGAGCCACCCAGGCGCCCCAATAAATAAAATCTTTTTTAAAAAAAAATCACTTGAATGTAATTTTGGGGGGTCATACCTGGGTTCTTTGTTCTGTTTCATTGATCTGTTTTGTCTGTTCTTGTACCAGTACATACTGTCTTCACTACTGTAGCTTTAAAGTAAGTCTTGAGGTTGGATGGTGTCAGTCTTCCAAATTTATTGATCTCTTTCAATATCAGATTGGCTATTGTGGGCCTTTTTCCTCTCAATATAAACTTTAAAATCAGCTCATCAATATACACAAAATAATGGTCGATTTTGACTGAGATTGCATTGAATCTGAAAGTGGAAAGAACTGACATCTTCATAGTACTGATTCTTCCTATCCATAAATATGGAGTGTCTTTGTATTTATTTAGTTCTTTGATTTCATTCATTAGAGTTTTGTCATTTTCTTCATATAGTTCTAATATATATATATATATATATATATTTTTTTTTTTTTTAAGATTTTATTTCAGAGGGAGTGCGCAAGTGAGAGAGCACAAGCAGGGAGAGCAGTGGAGGGACAGAGAGAAGCAGACTTCCCCCCCGAGCAGGGAGCCTGACTTGGGGCTTAATCTCAGGACGCTGAGATCACAACCCGAGCCGAAGGCAGCTCCTTAACTGACTGAGCCACCCAGGCGCCCCTAATACATATATTTTAGATTTATGTTTAAGTATTTCATTTTTGAGGGTGCTAATGTAAATGTTACTGTGTTTTTAATTTCAAATTCTACTTGTTCGTTATTGACATATAGGAAAGAAATTGACTTTTTTATTAATCTTGTATCCTGAACCTTGCTATAATTGCTTATTAGTTTCAAGAATTTCTTTGTCCATTCTCTTGGATCTTGTACATAAATGATCATGTCATCTATGAACAAAGTTTTATGTCTTCCTTCCAGTCTGTATCTTTCATTCCCTTTTCATGCTTTAATTGCATTAACACAGGATTCCCATATGATGTTGAAAAGGAGTGGTGAACTGAGACATCCTTTCTTTACTTCATCTTAGTAGGAAAACTTCTAGTTTTGTACCATTGGTATGATGTTAACTGTAGGTGTTTTTTTAGAAAGTCTTTTATCAAGTTGAGAAAGTTTCACTGTCTTCCTACTATAGCAAGAGTTTTCATCATGAATCGTTGTTAGATTTTGTCAGATGCTTATTCTGCATATATAACTGTGATTTTTTCTTTTTTAGTCTTTAATGTATCAGTTTATATTAACTGATTTTTGAGTATTGAACCAGCCATGCATTCCTGGGATATGTCCCACCTGGTTTTGGTGTATAATTTTTTTTATACATTGTTGAATTTGATTTGCTAATATTTTGAGGATTTTGAATCTTTGGTCATGAGAGAGATTGTTTTGTAGTTTTCTTGTAATATCTTTGTCTGGTTTTGGTATTAAGGTAATGCTAGCTTCATAGAATGACTTTAGTAGTATTCCTGCTTCTATCCTTTGAAAGAGATTGTAGAGAATTAGAATAATTTCTTACTTAAATGCTTGGTAGTTCACTAGTGAACACATCTGGGCCTGGTGCTTTCTTTTTTTTGAAGTTTCCTAATTGTTCATTAAGTTTCTTTAGTATATACTGGTGTATTCAAATCATGTATTTCTTTCTTTGTGAGTTTTGGTTGATCGTCTTGTTCAAAGAATTGGCCCAGTTCATTGAGATTATCAAACTTCTGGGCATAGACTTATTCATGGTATTCTTTTATTATGCTTTTAATTGTATTGATGTCCATTCTTTCATTTCTGATATTAGTAATATATGTCCTCTCTATATTTCTTAGTCTGGCTAGAGGCTTATTGATTTTATTAACTTTTCAAAGAACTGCCTTTTGGTTTCATTGATATTCTCTGTTGGTCTACTGTTTTCAGTTTCATCAATTTCTGCTTTTTCTTTATTTTATTTCTTGCTTTAGATTTAATCTCCCTTTTTAAAAAGATTTATTTATTTATTTATTTATTTGAGGGAGAGAAAAAGAGAGTGAGTGTGCAAGCAGGGGGTGAGGGGCAGAAGGGGAAGAAAATCTTGAAGCAGACTCCCCAGTGATTGCAGAGCTTGGATGCTTGGATCATGACCTGAGCCGAAATCCAGAGTCAGCTGCTCAACTAACTGAGCCACCCAGGTACCCCTCTACTCTTTCTTTCTTTCTTTCTTTCTTTCTTTCTTTCTTTCTTTCTTTCTTTCTTTCTTTCTTTCTTTCTTTCTTCCTTCCTTCCTTCCTTCCTTCCTTCCTTCCTTCCTTCCTTTTTTCCTTTTTTCCTTCCTTCCTTTCTTTATTAAAGATTTTATTTATTTATTTGACAGAGAGAGACACAGCGAGAGCAGGAGTACAAGCAGGGGAAGTGTGAGAGGGAGAAGCAGGCTTCCCGCTGAGCCAATGCAGGGCTCGATCCCAGGACCCTGGGATCATGACCTGAGCCCAAGGCAGAGGCTTAATGACTGAGCCACTGAGGCGACCCTACTCTTCTTTTTTTTTTTTAACGTGGAAACTTAGATTATTGATTTTTGATCTTTCTTCTTATATATGCATTCAGTGTCATAAAATTCCTTCTAAGCACTGCTTTTGCCATGTTTCACATTTTTTTTTTTTTAAAGATTTTATTTATTTGACAGAGAGAGACAGCAAGAGCAGGAACACAAGCGGGGGGAGTGGGAGAGGGAGAAGAAGGCTTCCAGCCAAGTTGGGAGCCCAGTGTCAGGCTCGATCCCAGGACCCTTAATGACTGAGTCACCCAGGCGCCCCCATTTCATGTATTTTGATGGGTTGTGTTTTCATTTTCATTAGTTCAAATAATTTTTCATTTCTCTTGAGATTTCCTGACTTCTGTTTTATTTATAGGTGTGTTATTTAATCGCCAGGCATTTTAGGATTTTCCAGTAGTTCTTTTTACTGATTTCTAGGTTCATTTGTTGTGCTTTTTTTTAATTTATATTTTTATTATGTTATGTTAATCACCATACATTACATCAGTAGTTTTTGATGTAGTGTTCCATGATTCATTGTTTGCATATACCACCTAGTGCTCTATGCCGTACGTTGCCTCTTTAATACCTATCACCAGGCTAACCTATCCCCCCACCCCCCACCCCTCACCCCTCTAGAACCCTCAGTATTTTTTCCTCTGAGTCCATAGTCTCTCATCGTTCATCTCCCGCTCTGATTTCCCCCCCTTCATTCTTCCCCTCCTGCTATCTTCTTCTTTTTTGTTTTTTTTTAACATATAATGTATTATTTGTTTCAGAGGTCCAGATTTGTGATTCAACAGTCTTACACAATTCACAGCGCTCACCATAGCATATACCCTCCCCAATGTCTTATCACCTAGCCACCCCATCCCTCCCATCCCCCACCACTCCAGCAACCCTCAGTTTGTTTCCTGAGATTAAGAGTTCCTCATATCAGTGAGGTCATATGATACATATCTTTCTCTGATTGACTTATTTTGCTCAGCATAATACCCTCCAGTTCCATGCACATTGTTGCAGATGGCAAAATTTCATTCCTTTTGATGGCTGCATTAATTAATATTCCATTACATATATATACCACATCTTCTTTATCCATTCATCTGTCGATGGACATCTTGGCTCTTCCCATAGTTTGGCTATTGTGGACATTGCTGCTATAAACATCGGGGTGCATGTACCCTTTCGGATCCCTACATTTGTATCTTTGGGGTAAATACCCAGTAGTGCAATTGCTGGGTCATATGGTAGCTCCATTTTCAACTCTTTGAGGAAACTCCTTACTGTTTTCCAGAGTGGTTGCACCAGCTTGCATTCCCACCAACAGTGTAGGAGGGTTCCCCTTTCTCTTCATCCCCGCCAACATCTGTCGTTTCTTGACTTGTTAATTTTAGCCGTTCTGACTGGTATCTCATTGAGGTTTTGATTTGGATTTTCCTGAGGCTGAGCGATGTTGATCACCTTTTCATGTGTCTGTTGATCACTTTTTCATGTGTCTGTCTTCTTTGGAAAAATGTCTTCTGCCCATTTCTGGATTGGATCATTTGTTCTTTGGGTGTTGAGTTTAATAAGTTCTTTATAGATTTTGGATACTAGCCCTTTATCTGATATGTCATTTGCAAATATCTTCTCCCGTTTTGTCGGTTGTCTTTTGGTTTTGTTGACTGTTTCTTTTTTTTTTTTTAAGATTTTTTATTTATTTGAGAGAGAGAGAATGAGAGACAGAGAGCACAAGAGGGAAGAGGGTCAGAGGGAGAAGCAGACCCCCTGCTGAGCAGGGAGCCCGATGCGGGACTCGATCCCGGGACTCCAGGATCATGATCTGAGCTGAAGGCAGTTGCTTAACCAACTGAGCCACCCAGGCGCCCTTGACTGTTTCTTTTGCTGCGCAAAAGCTTTTTATCTTGATGAAGTTCCAATAGTTCATTTTTGCCCTTGCTTCCCTTGCCTTTGGTGATGTTTCTAAGAAGAAGTTGCTGCAGCTGAGGTCGACGAGGTTGCTGCCTGTGTTCTCCTTTAAGATTTTGATGGACTCCTGTCTCACATTTAGGTCTTTCAACCATTTGGAGTCTATTTTTATGTGTGGTGTAGTTCCATTCTTCTGCATGTGGCTATCCAATTTTCCCAACACCATTTGTTGAAGAGACTGTCTTTTTTCTATTGGACATTCTTTCCTGCTTTGTCAAAAATTAGTTGACCATAAAGTTGAGGGTCCATTTCTGGGCTCTCTATTCTGTTCTATTGATCTGTGTGTCTGTTTTTGTGCCAGTACCATACTGTCTTGATGATGACAGCTTTGTAATAGAGCTTGAAGTCCAGAATTGTGATGCCACCAGCTTTGCTTTTCTTTTTCAACATTCCTCTGGCTATTTGTTGTCTTTTCTGGTTCCATACAAATATTAGGATTATTTGCTCCATTTCCTTGAAAAAAGTTGATGGTATTTTGATGGGAATTACTTTGAATGTGTAGATTGCTCTAGGTAGCATTGCCATCTTCACAATATTTGTTCTTCCAATCCATGAGCATGGAACATTTTTCCATTTCTTTGTGTGTTCCTCAATTTCTTTTATGAGTATTTTATAGTTTTCTGAGTACAGATTCTTTGCCTCTTTGGTTAGATTTATTCCTAGGTATCTTATGGTTTTGGGTGCAATTGTAAATGGGATCGACTCCTTAATTTCTCTTTCTTCTGTCTTGTTGTTGGTGTATAGGAATGCTACTGATTTCTGTGCATTGATTTAATATCCTGCCACTTTACTGAATTCCTGTATGAGTTCTAGCAGTTTTGGGGTAAAGTCTTTAGGGTTTTCCACATAAAGTATCATATCATCGGGCGCCTGGGTGGCTCAGTTGGTTAGGTGACTGCTTTCGGCTCAGGTCATGATCCTGGAGTCCCAGGATCGAGTCCCGCATTGGGCTCCCTGCTCAGCAGGGAGTCTGCTTCTCCCTCTGACCCTCCCCGTTCTCATGCTCTATCTCATTCTCTCTGTCAAATAAATAAATAAAATCTTTAAAGAAAAAAAAAGTATCATATCATCTGCAAAGAGTGAGATCTTGACTTCTTTGCCGATTTCGATGCCTTTTATTTCTTTTTGTTGTCTGATTGCTGTGGCTATGTTGAGTAGCATTGGTGATAGTGGACATCCCTGCTGCGTTCCTGACCTTAGGGGGAAAGCTCTCAGTTTTTCCCCATTGAGAATGATATTCGCTGTGGGTTTTTCATAGATGGCTTTTATGATATTGAGGTATGTACCCTCTATCCCTGTACTCTGAAGAGTTTTGATCAAGAAAGGATGCTGTACTTTGTCAAATGCTTTTTCTGCATCTCTTGAGAGGATCATATGGTTCTTGTTCTTTCTTTTATTAATGTATTGTATCACATGGATTGATTTGCGGATGTTGAACCAACCTTGTAGCCCAGGGATAAATCCCACTTGGTCGTGGTGAATAATCCTTTTAATGTACTGTTGGAACCTATTGGCTAGTATTTTGATGAGAATTTTTGCATACATGTTCTTCAAGGATATTGGTCTGTAATTCTCCTTTTTGATGAGGTCTTTGGTTTGGGGATAAAGCTAATGATGGCCTCATAAAACAAGTTTGGAAGTTTTCCTTCCATTTCTATTTTTTGGAACAGTTTCAGAAGAATAGGTATTAATTCTTCTTTAAATGTTTGGTAGAATTCCCCTGGGAAGCCATCTGGCCCTAGGCTTTTGTTTGTTGGGAGATTTTTGATGACTGCTTCAATTTCTTTAGTGGTTATAGGTCTGTTCAGGTTTTCTGTTTCATCCTGGTTCAGTTTTGGGAGTTTATACATCTCTAGGAATGCATCCATTTCTTCCAGATTATCTAATTTGCTGGCATATACTTGCTCATAATATGTCCTTATAATTGTTTGTATTTCTTTGGTGTTGGTTGTGACCTCTCCTCTTTCATTCATGATTTTATTTTTTTGTGTCCTTTCTCTTTTCTTTTTGATAAGTCTGGCCAGGGGTTTATCAATCTTGTTAATTCTTTCAAAGAACCAGCTCCTAGTTTCGTTGATCTGTTCTACTGTTCTTTTAGTTTCTATTTCATTGATTTCTGCTCTGATCTTTATTATTTCTCTTCTCCTGCTGGGTTTAGGCTTTATTTGCTGTTCTTTCTTCAGCTCCTTTAGGTGTAGGGTTACGTTGTGTATTTGAGACCTTTCTTGTTTCTTGAGAAAAGCTTTTATTGCTATATACGTTCCTCTTAGGACTGCCTTTGCTGCATCCCAGAGATTTTGAACAGTTGTGTTTTCATTTTCATTTGTTTCCATGAATTTTTTAAATTCTTATTTAATTTCCTGGTTGACCCATTCATTCTTCAGTAGGATGCTCTTTAGCCTCTATGTATTTGAGTTCTTTCCGACTTTCGTCTTGTGATTGAGTTCTAGTTTCAAAGCATTGTGGTCTGAAAATATGCAGGGAATGATCCCAATCTTTTGGTACTGGTTGAGACCTGATTTGTGACCTAGGATGTGATCTATTCTGGAGAATGTTCCATGGACACTAGAGAAGAATGTGTATTTTGTTGCTTTGGGATGGAATGTTGTGAATATATCTGTGAAGTTCATTTGGTCCAGTGTGTCATTTAAAGTCTTTATTTCCTTGTTGATCTTTTGCTTAGATGATCTGTCCATTTCAGTGAGGGGGGTACTAAATGTCTCCCACTATTATTGTATTGTTGATGTGTTACTTTGCTTTTGTTATTAATTGGCTTATATAATTGGCTGCTCCCATGTTAGGGGCATAGATATTTACAATTATTAGATCTTCTTGTTGGATAGACCCTTTAAGTATAATATAGTGTCCTTCCTCATCTCTTATTATAGCTTTTAGTTTAAAATCTAATTTGTCTGATATAAGGATTGCCACCCCAGCTTTCTTCTGTTGATAAATGGTTTTCTACCCCCTCACTTTCAATCTGGGGGTGTTTTTGGGTCTAAAATGAGTCTCTTGCAGACAGGATATCAGTGGGTCTTGTTTTTCTATCCAATCTGATACGCTCTGTCTTTTGATTGGGGCATTTAGCCCATTTCCATTCAGGGTAACTATTGAAAGATAGGAATTTAGTACCATTGTATTGCCTGTAAGGTGACTGTTACTGTATATTGTCTGTGTTCCTTTCTGGTCTATGTTGCTTTTAGGCTCTCTCTTTGCTTAGAGGACCCCTTTCAATATTTCTTGTAGGGCTGGTTTCGTGTTTGCAAATTCCTTTAGTTTTTGTTTGTCCTGGAAGCTTTTTATCTCTTCTTCTATTTTCAGTGACAGCCTAGCTGGATATAGTATTCTTGGCTGAATATTTTTCTCATTTAGTGCTCTGAATATATCCTGCCAGTCCTTTCTGGCTTGCCAGGTCTCTGTGGATAGGTCTGTTGCCAGTCTAATGTTTCTACCGTTGTAGGTTACAGATATCTTCCCACAAGCTGCTTTCAGGATTTTCTCTTCGTCTCTGAGACTCCTAAGTTGTACTATTAGATGTCGGGATGTTGACCTATTTTTATTGATTTTTGAGGGTGGTTCTCTGTGCCTCCTGGATTTTGATGCGTGTTTCCTTCCCCAAATTAGGGAAGTTCTCTACACTTATTTGCTCCAATATACCTTCTGCCCCTCTCTCTTTTCTTCTTCTTCTGGGATCCCAATTATTCTAATGTTTCATCTTATGGTATCGATTACCTCTTGAATTCTGCCCTCGTGATCCAGTAGTTGTTTATCTCTCTTTTTCTCAGCTTCTTTATTTTCCGTCATTTGGTCTTCTATATCACTTATTCTCTTTTCTGCCTCATTTATCCTATTCGTTATAGCTTCCATTTTTGATTGCATCTCATTAGTAGCCTTTTTTATTTTGACTTGGTTCGATTTTAGTTCTTTTATTTCTCCAGAAAGGGTTTCTCTAATATCTTCCATTCTTTTTTCAAACCCAGCTAGTGTCTTTAAAATCATCATTCTGAACTCTAGTTCTGACATCTTACTAATATCTGTATTGATTAGGTCCCTGACTGTCGGTACTGCTTCTTGTTCTTTTTTTTTGAGGTGATTTTTTTCCATCTTGTCATTTTGTCCAGAGGAGAATAGGTGAATGAGAGAACAAAATGCTAACAGAGCATTTGTAACGAAGACCCCAGAAAAATATACACTAAACAAATTAGATGAGACCTGAAACCGGGGGAAAAGAAAGGGAAAGAAAGAAAAAAGAAAAAGATAAACAGCAAAAAAAAGAATATGATCAAATATGATCAGGTTGGTGCATAGATCAGTGCCCCACACTAGATTTTGGGTGTATTTTGGTCTGTTAGAAGAAAGTGCTTCCCAAAATTTTAAAGAAAGAAAAACTTATATATGTACAAAAATAAGGGTAAATACAATGAAGGGATGGAATATGATTGTAAAGATGAAAATTATAAAAGATTTTATAAAAGGAATTGATAAGATAAGTTGGTTGAAAAAAGAAAGAAGAGGATTTTTTAAAAAAGGGAGGGAATGTGAGCAGGCAGGAGGCTAGAACAAACCATACACTAGAGATTTAGAGTATATTGTGGTCTGTTAGAAGAAATTGTATCCCAAAATTTTAAAGAGGGAACAACTTACATATATATATATATATATATATATATATATATGTATACCAAAAATAAGGTTAACTACTATGAAGGGATAGAATGTGACTCTAAAAATGAAAATATTTTTTATTATTATGTTAATCACCATACATTACATCATTAGTTTTTGATGTAGTGTTCCATGATTCATTGTTTGCATATAACACCCAGTGCTCCATGCAGAACGTGCCCTCTTTAATACCCATCACCAGGCTAACCCATCCCCCCAAAAAAAGATTTTTTAAAAAGGGGATTGATGTTGTTTGAAAAAGGGAAAAGAAAAATTAAAAAAAAAAAAAAGAAAAAGAAAAAGTTAAAAAAAAAATTAACTTTGAAAGACTAAAGAATCATGGGAAAAAAGCCATGAATTCTATGTGCAGTATTCCCCTAGCACTGGAGTTCTGCCGTTCTCATTGATTGGTAAACTTGGTCTTGGCTGGCTGTTCTTGCTGATCTTCTGGGAGAGGGACCTGTTGCCGTGGTTCCCAAATGTCTTTTCCGGAGGCGGAATTGCACCCCCCCTTGCTGGGTCCAGGCTAAGTAATCTGCTTGGGTTTGCTCTCAGGAGCCTTTGTTCCCTGCAAGGTTTCCGTACAGCTTTGGGGGACGAGAGCGAAAATGGCATCCTCCCAAACTCTGCCCTGGAGGAGCCGAGAACTCGGGTCCCTGCTCCTCAGTGAGCCCCCAGAGAAAAGCAGTCAGTCACTCCCGTCTCCCCGGTCTCCGGCCGCACTCCGTGCTCACCCGGCCTGTGACCGAGCGTTTTTATTTCTGGCACCCAACCCGGTGTGGAATCTCCAAACCCAGCAGATCCCTGCGGTGCGCTCCCATGCCGCTCCTCCTGGGGGAGGAAGGGGAGTCTCCCCAGATCTGCTGCTTGTTGGGTCCCTGCTGGAGGAGCAGTGGCCTGACTGTGCCATGGATCACAGTTCATGGCAACCCCAAGCTGAGAGCCCGCTCCTCGGCTCCGTCTCTGCAGCCGGCTTCCTTGTTCCAATAGGTGGGAGCTGTGCTGCACTCAGGCACCCCCGGTCTCTCTGTGACCCCGAGGGTCCTGAGACCACACTGTCCCAGTGCGGGTTCCACCCCCCACTTAGCCACTGGAGTGATGTCCTTCAGCAGAGCCAACTTCTAAAAGTTCCGATTTTGTGCTCTGCCGCTCTATTACTTGCCAGTAGCGGCTGTCGGACGCCCCCTCTCCTGCCATCTATCTTCCCGAATATCACCTCCCATTCACTTCTCTGCACATCCTACCTTCCAGAAAGTGGTCGCTTTTCTGTTCAGAGTTGCTGCTATTCTTTTCTTCGATCTCCTGTTGAGTTCGTAGGTGTTCAGAATGGTTTGATTCCTATCTAGCTGAATTCCTGGGACCAGATGAAATTTAGGTCTCCTACTCCTTCGTCCTCCAATTTGTTGTGCTTTGAAAGTAGGTATTATGTGATTTCTATTCTTTCAAATTTGTTAAGGTGTGTTTTATGGCTGAGAATATGATCCATCTTGGTGAATGTTTCAAATGAGCTTGAGAAAAATGTATATTTTCATATTGTAAGAAGTAATCTGTAAAGGTCAATGATATCCATTTGATAATATTATTGAGTTCAACTATGTCCTTAATGATTTTCTGTGTGCTGAGTTTGTCCATTTCAGATAAAGGGGTGTTGAAGTCTCCGAATACAATACTGTATTCATGTAGTTCTGTCAGTTTTTCCCTCTTGTAGTTTGATGCTCTGTTGTTAGTTTCATATTCATTAAGATTTTATAATGTCTTCTAGGAGAATTTACCCCTTTAGCATTGTGGAATGCCCTGCTTTATCCTCAATAACTATTTAAAGTCTTGCATTTTGAAATTATTAGAGCTACTCTTCTTTGCTTTCATTCTTACTTTTTTGAGATATAATTGACATATAACATTATATTAGTTTCAGGTGTACAATAATGATTCAGTATTTGTATATATTGCACAGTGGTTATCGCTGTATATCTGGTCAATATTCATCACTACACATAGTTTACAATTGTTTTTCCTTGTGGTGGTAACTTTTAAGATCTGTCCTAACAACTTTGAAATATACAATACAGTATTATTAACAGTAGTCACCGTGATGTACATTATATCCCTAGTACTCCTGCTTTTTATTAATTAGTCTTAGCATGGTATATTTTTATACATTTGTTTGCATTTAACCTATATATGTTTTTATATTTAAAATACTGTTTAAATATTTTTACAATGTCTTAAAAGACAATGTCTTTTGTTATATTTAGCCCATTGACATTTTAAAGGATTTTGATATATTGGTATTAATATCTGACATACTCATTACTGTTTTCTATTTGTTGCTCTTGTTCTTTGTTTCCATTTTTGTTTCACTTTTTCTGCCATTCTTGTTTTAATTGAGCATTTTATATGATCTCATTTTCTCTCCTTTCCTAGTTTATTAGTTTTACTTCTTATTTTTTTTTTAGTGGTTGCTCTAGAGTTTGCAATTATATTTACAGTAATCCAAGTCTACTTTCAAATAATAGTATACCATGTTACAGGTACTGTGAGTACCTTATAATAATGAGGTAATACTGGGGCACCTGGATGGCTCAGTCATTAAGTGGCTGCCTTTTATGCAGGTCATGATCCCAGAGTCCTGGGATCAAGCCCCGTATCAGGCTCCCTGCTTGGTGGGAAGCCTGCTTCTCCCTCTCCCACTCCCCCTGCTTGTGTTTCCTTTCTGGCTGTGTCTCTCTCTGTCAAATAAATAAATAAAATCTTTAAAAAAAAATAATCAGAGAATACTAATTTCTTCCTCCTGTCCCTTGTATCATTGCTGTCAATCATTTCACTTATATATAAGCATTTATAAGTATATAATTGTATATATAGGATAGGTACATAAACATACATAATTGCATACATTTTTTATTTTAGTATTTTGAACAAATTATATGTTAGATCAGTTAAGAATAAGAAAAATCAAGTTTTTATCTTACCATCACTTAGTCCTTCAAGGGCTTTTCCTTTCTTTATATAAATTAAAGTTTCTGGCCTATATTATTTTTTTTCCTTTTAGCATTTCTTGCAAGGCAGGTCTCGTTCCAACAAATTCCCCCAATTTTTATTTGAGAAAGTCTTCATTTCTCATTCATTTTTGAAGGATAATTTTACAGAATATGAAATTTGGGGTTGATGGTTTTTTTCTCTCAACGCTTTACCCACTTTCTTCCTGCTTCATGATTTCTGAGAAGCTGGATTTAACTCTTCTTACCTTTATTTCTCTATAGATAAGATTTTTTTTTTTTCTGGCTTCTTTCAAGATTTTTTCTTTATTTTTAATTTTCTATAATTTAAAAGTGGTATACCTAGGTGTGGTTTGTTGTTTTTGCTTTTGTTTTTAAGATTTTATTTATTAGATAGATAGAGACACAGCGAGAGAGGGAACACAAGCAGGGGAAGTGAGGGAGGGAGAAGCAGGCTTCCTGCCGAGCAGGGAGCCTGATGTGGGGCTCGATCCCAGGACCCTGGGACCATGACCTGGGCCAAAGGCAGACGCTTAATGACTGAGCCACCCAGGCACCCCCCAGGTGTGGTTTTTAAGGCATTTATCCTGCTCGTGTTCTCTGAGCTTCCTTGACCTGTGGTTTGGCATTTGATGTTAATTTGGGTAAGTTCCTTAGTCATTTTTGTTTCAAACATTTCTTATGTTGCTTTCTCTTCTCCTTCTGGTATTTCCATTACCGTATGTTACTGTATGTCACATCTTTTGTAGTTGTCCCACAGTTCTTGGATAGTCTGTTCCATTCTTTTTTAGTCTATGTTCTTTTTGCTTTTGGGGTTTTTAGGATTTTATTGATATATCTTCTGCCTTAGAGATTATTTCCTCGTCTGTGTCCAGTGTACAAATAAGGTCATGAAAAGTATTGTTTCTGTGGTAGTGTTTTTTACCCATAGCATTTGGTGGGGGGAGGGTTGGCTTTCTAAGGAAATCTAATGATTTCCATCTCTGTGCTTACATTGCCCATCTATTCTTACATGATTTTTACTTTATCCATTAGAACCCTTAGCATATTAATCATAGATGTTTTAAATCCCCAGTCTGATCATTCCAACATCTCTTCCATATCTGGTTCTGCTCTGTCTCTTCACCTCATGTTTTTGCCTTTTGGTATGCCTTATAATTTTTTGATAGCCAGACGTGATATTCCAGTAAAAGGAAGTGTTATAAATAGGCCCTTAGTAATCTTGTGAGGTGTAGGGGGATGGCAAGTGTTCTGTATCCTATGATTAGCTCTCTCTTTTAGTGAGCCCATGCCTCTAGACTGTGAGCTTCACAAGTGTTTCTCTGTGTTTTTCCTCCCTGCTAGGTGAGATAGGATGGCTAGAGTGAGCTGATTAGGCTTCCTCAGGTTGGTTAAGCTCTGCTAATACCCGAGCAGGTGAGGATTTGGTGAACTAGTTTAAAAAAAAAAAAAAGAACAGAGTGTATTTCAAAATGGTTCCTTTTCCCCTTCCCTTGCTGGAAACCCAAGGGTATTTGTGTCTGGTATTTACCATGGGAATCTGGTTGGGCTTCTCGAGGTAAATTTCACAATATTACAGGCGGCCCTTCCTCCTCCATAACTGGGTCCCTCTGGAGTTTTTCAATCTTGAATTTGTCCACACGGAGCCTCCAACAATTCTTAAATTACAGTTCAGATTCCTCTGGCACTGGTTCCTCTGGCAGTTTCTGCTCGCTGAGTCTCTGCTCTGGTAAGCTGCAGTTCTCTGTATTCACCTGTTAGTCTCTCAAATCTTGGGAGCAGCAGTTCCTGTGCCCTCCCCTCTCTTAGGAATCCAAGAAGAGGTGTTGATTTCTAAGCTCCTTACAGAACCAGAAAACTGCTTGTAGTTCTTGGTATTTCTCATTGGTATATCTTGAAATTTTAATTTGTGACATGTTTTTTTTTATTTCTCTAGATATAAAGTTGGGAAAGGTATAGTTCACAGCAAATATTCAGATAAAACTTTCTTCAATTGACTATATAGATTCTAATTATTTTTTCATGAAGCACCAGAATCTTTAGATTTCTTATGTAATGTGTCTATATATGATTGAATGTTTAGATGTTACTGAAATACAGTTAAAAGGTTACTTTTTGCATTATTTTCCTAAGTTAATGTTTTTATTTTTATTCAGTATTTTAAATACTCCCATTCATTCTCTTTTTATCCAGGTTGAAGATTATAAAAATTTCTTTCAAGTGCAAACAGTTTTTTATTCAACTTAGAAAAGAAGTGGTGAGTAGTGATCTAATAATTATTAGTATAAATGAATATACTTATAAATATTTGTATAAATATAAATAACATTTATATAAAATAAATAATATTTACATAAATGAAGTCTTTAAGAAATGAAGTCATTCATGGCTGATCTTTTAGTATGAGTGACAGTGTTACTAATATTGTTGATAACTGCCTCGTGAGTTAATTGCATTTCATGACAATGTTTATTTCCAGTGTCACTGTGGTTCTGATTTAAAGTACTTCTATATATCCATTTTGCTCTCTTTTGAACTTTGAAACTGATCTCAATCGTGATGTTCATTCTCAGTTGCCAGGGTCTATTCATGAGGGTGGGAACTGAACATTTTTTATATATATATATTTTTTTTTCCCCCCCTCCTACTAATCTGAAGCACTTCTTTTCCTATGTAGTTCATTTTATTTTAGGGAGACTGAGTGTTTAGTTTTGTTTCTAGTTCATGAATGTATAGTACGTTTCCTCCCTTTATGGGAATGGTGATACCCTTTTTATATATTAAATACAATACACTGAGTTATCATGGAAAATACAGTGTTGGAAAGAATTGCACCTTGTTAATGATTTTATCTAATCAAAATTAAAATAATTTATCCTTAAATTATTTCTTGGAAATCTTAACAAATCAATGCAGATTTCAAGATGGTTGTGTGTGCATATATGTGTAAAATGTATTTGGAACCTTAAAAATATTGGAGTCAGCTGCGTTTTATCAGAGGGTGATGATCTAAGTGACTATGATTTATCATTTATACTCAAAAATAAAAAAGTTTTTTTCTATAGTTTTATTGAATTACACAGAAAAGTATACAAATATTAAGGATAGTGTTTGGTAAGTATATAATAAATATATAATACTAATATTGTAGAACATTACTACCACCTTAGTATTATTGCTAATGGAGCTAATGCCCATCTGTGTCATTAACCTTCCTGAGAGGTAAATACTATTCTCATTTGTATCACCATGGATTAGTTTGCTTATTTTTGAGCTTTAAAAAATTGTCATACATAATGTTTTCTTTTTGTCTACTATCTAACCTTTACATTGTGAGTTCATCCATATTTTTGCACATAGCAATAGTTTTTCTATTGCTCCATGGTATTATATTAAGTGAATATACCATAAGTTACTCATTCTTACGTTAGTGAACAATTTTGGCATTTCCAGGTTGTGGCTATTATGACTAATGCTGCTAATGAACATTTTTTACATGTTTCAAAACATCTTATCTGGAAACGAGAGAACAAATATTTTAAATTATTATATTGGTAGAAGGCAACGTAGAAGTCAATTTTTCTGATTTTTTTCCTATTAATATTACTATCATTGTTAGCAATAATAGTTGTGGTATTTAACATTTATTGAGGTCTTACTAGATAATTACACAGCTATTTTCATATCTTTTTAATCCTCAAAACCATTCTCCAAGGTAATATATCATTAGGAATGTGTTCAGTCACAGATAACATCAACAAAAGTCATCTAACGACTGATTAAAGACGTATATAGTCATAGTCTACAGAATGTTGCCTTGTTAATGTTTCTCTCTGAAACAGCTCTTTATTTTTAAATACCCAAACTTTATAGAAACTACTTATCTTTCAATACAACATTTTGTATCTATTGTATAAAAAATGTGGAGGGTGGATTTTATTGCAAATTTGTTACAAATTGTCTAAATACAATTAGTAGAAAGTCAGAATCACACAGAATTTTTGAACTATGCAATGTGTCAAAAGAACGTATATGATTCTTAGATCGGCTCTTCTACTGAGAGGCATTACTGCATACTGCTCTGTGTAAGACCTCTGTCATTTTGCATTATTTATGGAGTGTGGTGCAACATGTAAACTATTAGTGCGTACAAAGCCACTGTTAAGCATAATTAAGAATTCTTCGGTGATCAAGAAGTAGGTATTTTAAGCATATTATCTTCTAGCATAGTAGTTTAATGTTTATACATGGGTATCTTACTGTATTTTAGTTACAGAACTATCTTCATATCTTTTGATAGGCAAACATTTAACAGGACATAGAAGAAAAACTAACCTTAAAAGATCAATAACCTGGACTGTGTTAAAATTAAAAACTCTGTTCGTCAAAAGATACTGTTAAGGGAGTGAAGTAGGGGTGCCTGGGTGGCTCAGGTGGTTAAGCTTCTGCCTTCGGCTCAGGTCATGATCCCTCGATCCTGGGATCAAGCCCCTCATCGGGCTCCCTGCTCAGCGGGAAACCTGCTTCTCCCTTTCCCACTCCCCCTGCTTGTGTTCCCTCTCTTGCTGTCTCTCTCTTTGTCAATTAAGTCAATAAATAAAATCTTTTAAAAAAAAAAAAAAAGAGAGTGAAGTAGATATATATAGTACACACACACATATACACCACATCCTTGGTTATATATCCATCCCAATTCAAAAATATGCTACTGACTTGAACACGTACTTCAGAAATGAGGACATGCACATGGCCAGTAACATGAGAAGGTGTTGAACCTCATTAATCATCAGAGAAGTATAAATTAGAACCAGAATGTGATACTTCTACACATCCACCAGAATAGTGTAATGAAAAGATTGAGAAGTGAGTGGTTGGTGAATATGTGGAGGATATACTGCTGGTGGGAGGGGTTATATATTGATCTAACTATTTTGGAAAACGTTGGGCATTATCTACTGAAGATGAACACAGATATCTTATGATCCAACAACAGAAATGCACACGCATAGCCATATTTTTATATCCTCAAACTGGAAACATCAAATGTCTATCAATAACAAATGGATAACTAAACCGGTATATTCATATGATAGAATATTATATAGAATGAAAATGAGTTTCACAACCATATGGATGAATATAGATGTATAATACTGAACAAAAGAAATCAGACCTAAAGAAATGTATGGGTGATCCCATGTATATAAAGTTCAAAAACAGGTATAATCTATGGTGATAAAAGTCAGAAGAGTAATTACCTTTTCAAAGATAATCTCATAGAAAGGGGGCACAAAGAATACTTAAGAGTTGCTAGTAATAATCCATTTCTTACTCTGGTTGGGTTTTAAATGGTTGCACTCATTGTGTGAAAACCAGGGCTGTACACTTAAAACGTGTGCCTTACTACATATAGTTTACTTCAGTGAAACCATTTAAATATTAATTTTTGCCAAACTTTTAGAG
This sequence comes from Mirounga angustirostris, assembly GCF_029215605.1. Taxonomy (NCBI): domain Eukaryota; kingdom Metazoa; phylum Chordata; class Mammalia; order Carnivora; family Phocidae; genus Mirounga; species Mirounga angustirostris. The sequence goes on along the minus strand of NW_026991711.1, from coordinate 94,443,902 downwards.
AAAAACGATTCTGTTATGTTGCTGCTTACTTTAAAACTTGAGTTGCGTAATAGTGTTCAGAAGTACTGAATGAATATTCCTATGTATTGACAATCTAGATAGATTTATAAATTTCAAATTATTTTTAATAGGTGTGATAGTATATCTTAAAGCTTAATTTATAGGCCAGGATTATACCTTGAAATAGAATTACAGCTAGTAAGTTTTGAAAACAGATATATATCAGTTTTTAAGCTTATTTCTAACTATGTTCTAAAATAAAAGTCCTGAGTCATAATATTACAGAATGAGGTGAGATCCACATTTTGCAAACCTTTCCATTTATTTTACTGCTTTTTTATTGGATAAGCAAAAAAGGTATTGTGCTACAAGGATTAGTTGTTTGTAAGGTTAGAATATTTATCTGTAGAAAGTAAACTAAATGGAGCATTAGACCCTGATGTTTTCCTGGTATTCTCTGCATTTTGTCATTTATTACAGCATGAATCTAGAGAAACATTATTGGGATTTAATATGGTGAATTACAGAGCATGCAAAAATTTATGGAAAGCATGTGTAGAACATCACACATTCTTCCGTTTGGACAGACCACTTCCACCTCAAAAGAATTTTTTTGCACATTATTTTACATTAGGTTCAAAATTTCGGTACTGGTAAGTATTGCTTATGCATTAATGCTTTGTTACTGTATTTTTCCTCACTTTAAAATAAAGGTCTGTTTTAATCAATCATAGAATGTTTATAATTCGTACACACCTACTGAATCAAACTCTCTGGAGCATGGACCCTATAGATCAGCAAAAAGTTCTAAAGGTTCTTGTGATTTAACCAGATGGAGAAACCTCTTCCATTGACTATATTTCAGATCATTATTTTCTAAAGTAAATTAATCATATTTAATTATTTATGTTCTAGACATGTTATGCATTCCATTGACTTTGTTAAATATTTAAAAGAAAACTTTTCTTTGTTCTAAGACATCTTTATTTGTAAAAGCAAAAGTGTCTTCTGCATGAGCGTATAATTGCCAGTTTCACTATCCAAAAGTAGAATGTTCCCATGAAACCTTTTGTAAGCCAAATGGCGTGAAGAAGCCATTACCATTAATTTATATGGAAAAATTATTTCGCATTTTCAGACCCCAAGAATCACCTCTCATAGGACACATCTTGCTAACAAATGCACAAAATAAATTGAGAGGAAGCACAGATACTCAAAGACACAGTTCAAAGCTCTGGTGGCTTAATGCTGAGATGCTGAGTGTACTTCACTGGAAGGAGCTTTGTGGGGTACTCTTACTGCTTGCGGCGTGCGCGGCCTCTACAGTGGCTTGCTACAAAACAAATGCTGAATGCTATTTTCTCCCCGTTTTTTTAAAAGCAGAGTGGCATAACACAAACTTTGAAAAAGTGGGGGATAACTGTACTTTGCTTTTTTATGAGTGAGTTTGTTAAACCCTTTGTTATCAAGAGTTCAACCAGCTATTATGCAAACATCACATTTAGTCATTGAACAATAACCCCAGATTCCTTTTCCTAAAACTGTCTTATTTATTCTTGATAGCTTTTATTTTTTCTTGAAGGAAAGTCTTTGAGGGATAATTCTAAATTTGGAGAAGTTCTGATTAATTTTGCCTCTGGAATTCTAAAAAGATCCATGAAAGCTAGTTTTTAAGTGCAACCTGGTAAGAATCACATAGCAAAGTCATTCATAATCTTCTACTAAAACAAATGTTATCCATTTCTGTTTCTGCTTCACAAAAGATTTTCCATCTTCAGTAAATAAAACCTTTTATCATTATGTGTTAGATTAATTCATGTTATATATTCATGTAGAAAATATTTAAATGTGGCCCAGAAAAGATATATATTGCAAATCTCAAACATTTATAAATGCCCAATTTGTAATCTCAGAAAAAATAACAGTATAATGCTTTTAATATACTCTTAAAAATATATGCCCCCCCCAAAAAAAAGCCCCCAAATTCAGTGGCAACACTTAAACAGAACTAGGAAACTTTTAACCACAAAAATGGCACAGCAGATTCTTAAGTGGTGTCATTTTTAACTCTTCTATAACCTTCCTAAAAGCAATTTTGAGAAAATTAAGGTGATGGTACTCGTAAATTTAAAAATAAATAGACTGATGGGGCATCTGGGTGGCTCAGTGCGTTAAGCTTGTGACTCTTGATCTCAGAGTCATGAGTTCAAGTCCCGCACTTGGCTCCATGCTGGGTGTGGAGCCTACTTGGATGGATGGATGGATGGACGGACGGACGGACAGATGGATGGACGGATGGACAGATGGATGGGCAGATGGGCTGGGAGAACAGTCCATTAGATCACTGGTGAAAGTCAAGAAAAAAATAAAAAAGCCTCCTTATCTAAATCTCAGGAGGGGCAGAAGAAATCTCCATTGAGAAAATAGTGTAGACCATAACAGTGGTCCCTCAATAAACTTAATTATTAATTAAGTGACCGTCAGGGTTATTATCTAAGGACTACACTTATCTTTAGCAGAATTTTTCCTTCCCTCTGTCCTTGAAAATATGACATATACATAAATGTACACACACCATTTCTTTTAGACAACAAAGAAATGCATAGAATGTAGTAACCTGCCTTCAACTGTAATTCACACTGGTGTCAGATACAATGAGAAAAAAATCAAGGATTTTACCCAATCTCTACCACAGCAGACAAAATCTAGTCATAATGACAAGTACAAAAGACAGTTAAAGAAACCAGTTTGGGAGAAAAATCACTGAAACAATGAAATTTCAACCACAGAAGTTAGTAAAAACAAGCTAAAGAACAATCTAAGAAAAAGATATTGGCAGGGTGAGGAGCAATACCTGCCATTCAGGCTGTTATTGCCCTTGAGAGATTATGGGCCTAGTACTAGCAGATTTTATATTTTTAAACAGCTTTGTTAAGGCATAATTGGTGTACAATAAGCTACCATATTTAACCTCTAAAATTTGATGTTTGGAGTTATATTTACATCCCTGAATCCATCACCATAATCAAGATAGCAAGCATATCCTCCCCCATTTTTCCCTTATGCTCCTCTGTAACCTCTTTCTTCCACCCTTCTTTGTCCCCATGCAACCACTGATCTGCTTTCTGTCTCTATAAATTGGTTTGCATTTTATCGGATTTTATATAAATTGAAACATACATGTTACATACTCTTTTTAGTCCAGCCTCTTTGATTCAGCATAATTATTCTGAAATTCATCCATGTTGTTGTCTGTATTGGTGGTTAGTTTCTTTTTATTGTGGAGTATAATTCCACTGTGTAGATACATCACAATATGTTAATCCATTCACTTGCTTATGGATATTAAGTGATTGTTGTTTCCCCATTTGGATTGTTTACAGGTTTGAGCTATTACAAATAAAGCTGCTGTGAGCATTCATGTAGAAATATTTATATGGTTTAACTTCCCTTGGTTAAATACCTGTGAGTGGAATGGCTAGATTACAAGGTAGATGTATGTTTAACTTTGCAAGAAACTGCCAGTCATTTTTTCAAAGCGGTTTTTACCATTTTATGTACTCACCAGCTGTCAGAGTTCCATTACATTTTCATTAGTGCCTGTTGTTACCTCTTCTAAAGAGTTCACAATTTTGATGAAATTTAATTTACCGTTGTATTCTTTCATGGATCTTTCTTTTGTGTCATAGCTAAGAAATCTTTGCCTAACCCAAGCCTGAAAAGATTTATTCCTCAGTTTTCTTTTAAGAGTTTTATAGTTTTAGTTCTTATACTTAGATCTGTGATCCATTTGGAAATAATTTTTGTGTGAAGTATATACAAAAGCTATATAAAGTTCATTTTTTTTTGCATATGGATAGCCAGTTGTTCCACCACCATTTTCTGCAAAGATTACCCTTTCTCCACTGAATTGCCTTTGCCCCTTTGTTGAAAATCAGTTTTCAGTATTTGTGTGGACTTATTTTTGGATTTATTTATAAGTCTTAAAGTATAGTAGTATTAGTCCTCCAACTTTGTTCTTTTTAAAAGTTGTTTCAAATGTTTTAGGTCTTTTGCATTTTCATCTGAACTTTAGAACTAGCTGATCAGTTTCTACAAAAAAGACTTCTTAGGGGGGCGCCTGGGTGGTTCAGTCAGTTAAGTGTCCAACTCTTGATTTCGGCTCAGGTCATGATCTCCGGGTTGTGGGATGGAACCCCACGTGGGGCTCTGCGCTGGGCATGGGGCCTGCTTGAGATTCTCTCTCTCCCTCTCCCCTCTCCCTCTGCCTACCTCCCCACTCCCGCTCATGTACAGAAGTTTTTATTCAGGTTTTCTCTCCCAAACAAAACAAAACAAAACAAAACAAAACCCACTTCTTGGATTTTAATTAGGATTGTGCTGAAACTATAGATCAATTTCAGGAGAACTGACATCTTAAAAATACTGAGTTTTCAAACTCATGAAACATGGTATGTCTTCTACTTATTTAAGTTGTCTTTTACTTCTCTCAGTTTGTAGTTTTTCAGTGTACAGGTCTTTCACAAATTTACAAGTTTCACAGGTCTATGCTAAATTTATCCTTAATTTCTTGAGGTCTTTTTAAATTTTAATTTCATACTGTTCACTATTAAGCAGAAATGCAATTGATTTTTTTTCTTTTTTTTTAATGTTTAGTGAGACCTTGGTTACCTCACTTATTCTAGGAGCTTTTTTGTAGCTTCCAGCAGATTTTCTACCTAGAGGACAAAGGCAGTTTTAATTCTTCCTCTCCATTCTGATCCTTTTTATTTCTTTTTCTTTCCTTATTCCCCCAGCTAGAACCTCCAGTACAGTGCTGAATAGAAGTGGTGAGAATAAATATCCTTGTCTTTTCCTTATCTTGGGAGGGGGGTAGATATTCAACCTTTTGCTATTAAGTACAATGTTAGTTGGAGGCTCTTCATAGAAGCTGTATATAATGCATGTTGAGGCAGTTCCCTCTACAGCTCATTTGCTGGAAGTTTTTGTTAGGATTGGATATTGGTTTTTGACAAATGTTTTTTCTGCAGCTATTTCAAAGATTATATGGTTTTTCTTTTTAATGTGTATGATGAATTACATTGAATTTCAAGTGTTAACCCCACCCCACATTCCTAGGATAAACCCCATTTGGTCATGATCTGTTATCCTTTTTCTATGCTGTTGTATTTAGTTTGCCAAATTTTTGTTTACAATTTTTACATCAGTGTTCATGAAGGATACTGCTCTGTAGTTTTCTTGTAATATCTGTGTGAGGTTTTGGTGTCAGGGTAATTTTGGCCTCACTGAATGAGTTGGGAGTGTTCCCTCATTTTCAATTTTCTAGAAAAATTTCTGTAGTGATGGTATTATTTCCTTTTTAAATGTTTGGCAAGGGATGCCTGGGTGGCTCAGTTGGTTAAGCATCTGCCTTCGGCTCAGGTCATGATCTCAGGGTCCTGGGATCCAGCCCTGCGTCGTGCTTCCTGCTCAGTGGGGAGTCTCCTTCTCCCTCCCTTCTCCCTCTTCTTCTGCTGCTCCCCATGGTTGTGCTCTCTCTCACGCTCGCTCTCTCTCACTCTGTCTCAAATAAATAAAATCTTTAAAAAAAAATGTTTGGCAGAATTTACCAATTAATCCATCTAGAGCAGAAGTTCTGTTTATAGGAAGCTTTTGAGCAACACATTCAAATTCTTTAATAGATATAAAGCAGTTCAGGTTTTCTTTCTCTTCTCAGTGAGCTTTGGTAGTTCATGTTTTTCAAGCAATTTATCTCTTCCCTCTAAGTTAATGAATTTTTTGGCATAAAGTTGATGGTTTTCGTTTTAATAATAATGTGAACCACTCTTTGTCTACCATGTCCTAAAGAAAAAAAGTGACTGAAAAATATTAAACTTACCCAGTTTGCCGTTCAAGTCTAAAGCCAATAAACATCAAATATACAAAACTTCAGGGAATATAACATCTCTGAGCCCATCTGGGAAAAAAAATTTTTTTTAAGATTTTATGTTTAGGTGATCTCTACACCCAATGTGGGGCTCTAACTCACAACCCTGAAATCAAGAGTCACATGCTTTACTGACTGAGCCAGCCAGGCACCCAGAAAAAAACTTATTTTAAGATAAGTCAACATGACTCAAAAAGAATCTTGGTAAAAGAAGTAAGAATAAAGGTTAGAACTAATCCTTGATAACTATCATAAATATGACTATAGAACAGAATTAAAATGCTATAAACTTTGATAAAGTAAAAGTGACAGTATAAGAAAATGAGGAAGCAAGGGACTAGTGGAAGCATGAGAATCCATATTAACAAAAATTAAATATTAATAACACCAACTCCTTAAGGTTTTCCTAATCTCTCTTTCTTTGTATATGAATGGCAGTCATTTTCTTTCTTTTAGTTCAAGGGAAATCAGTTTAATACTGTTTTCATTAAGAGTGGGATATATAGCATAATCATTTTGTTAATAGAATTATGTCCCTATTTATAGCATTTTTTATGTATGGAGAGAGAGTTTTAGAATGATTTTTACCTGCTGATAATGGAGATTATTTCTTAGGGATAAGACTCTGGCTAAATTTGGGGGTCTTACTGTTTTTTAATTTAATTTAATTTTCTTTAATTTGGAGTTTTAAAAAATCTTCTTGTTTTGCTTTCCTATGTTGCTAAAATTACTTATAATGAGCCTGTATTCTTTTACGAATTGTCATTTTCTCATTGTTCTAAAAATAAGTATCTTACTCTCAGAATTTGGTGTTCTTAGACTATGGTACAGTTTTGCATTTTGTTCTAATAATAGTAATATTAAACCCTAAAAAACAATATTATGGATAATGTGAAATATTATGCTCCCTCATATTTCAATTTTACCTTTATGTTTTTGTTACAAAATTCAACTTGTTAATCCAGCCTTTTGAGTAATAGTGTCCCATTTGAATCCTCTTTACTGGTAAATTATCAGTCAGAGACACAGAAAGTCCTTTTGATTTTTCAAATAAAAGCAGTTTGAGGGAATTGGTTACACAGGTATTAGAGAGGCTGTCAAAACAAAAGGGAGAAGGAGGGTTTTAGAGAAGGAAACAGGAAGAATGGGTAATACTTAAGGATCGGAAACTTGTGTTACATCTAGGCCGGTATCCGTAAGCCTAAACCTGCTATTCCGTCGTTAGAGCCACTGTCACTGTTGGTTCTGGGTCTGCCCGAGAGGGGCTGCTTTGATCAGGGATGGTACACACCGTCTAGAAGGTGCTGTTTCTCCCAGCGTTCTGTTCCCACTATTGTTACAGCAGCCACCAGCGTCTGTCAGTCTTCTGCTTTTGACTTCCTCTACTTTCTGATCTCCCACCAGAAGAAAAGTAGAACCTAACAGAAGGCCAACTCACAAAGGAAGTTGTGAGTCTAGCAAGCCTCCTACAAAACTTAGCTGATCACAGGAGGAGGATTGAGGCCCATGACAGCTCAGTTCACATTAAATTAAATTAGTGTATATAGGTAAACCGTATATGTTTATAGTTGTAAAAGTTAAGTTTTATGTTTGTAGTCCTTACGAACTTTTAAAACATAGCCAAAATACCTTTTAATCATCAAAATGATTAATAATCCTGTAATTGAGGAAGGAATGGCAGCATGACAAATATTTATCTGGACACGGTCCTGTCCCTAATGGGTATGCGTTAAATAAATATTTTTTTCCCCTCATAATAAGCAGTGGTTGGAAATACTAGAACTTTTGTAAGACTTAAAATGTTGATATATTATTTAGACTGAGAGATGGAATTCAGATATCAGAGAATTTATTAATTCTACTCCATCAACCTACTCAAATACACACCTTTATTATCTCTCTTCCAAAATATGCAAGGGATTAAAATCATTGTTCTAATGTGGAAATACAAAATAACAGTGAACCTCAATTTGTTACCTTTTTCACAATTGCAAGTATACTTTATCCTTCTTAGAGGAAATATATTTTCTTAAGAAACTTCAGTGTACCTAAGTTTAAAAATCATGGTTGGGTTTCTGACTTTTCCATTAAAACTTCAACAGATGGACCATTCTGTTCACATGTATCCATACTTATCCATGGAAGATGATCTTAAAATTTCTTGCTTTGCTTTGGAAACCTATATTTGGCTATTCTTATATTAATTATACCTATATGTGTAAATGGTTACATTTGATATACTAGACATTTATGTCTATTCACACTTAAATAATGTGATGTGTCAAGTAGCAAATTCTCTGAGAACCAAGTTTTTAGTAACAGATTTGGTCTGAACACATTGCTTTACCACAGAGGAGGCTCAGTTTCCATGCGTAAACTGTGTGCTTGCTAGATGGATCGGCTTCAGGACAAATTGCTTACAGTGCACAATTTGCAACCATATTTCTGTCCTTAGTTCCTTCCTGTGTACAAAAGTCTGGAGTTGCCTATGTCTGGACAAGGAAGGATTTGAGGATATAAATAGTCTTCATATCTGTGATCATCAGTAGACAAGAAAGAAAAGCCCAAGAAAAGAGCAAGAATCCTCAAGATTCCCCATGTTTCAGGTCCTTCATCAAGGAGTAGTAGAGACACTAGCTAAATCACAGACCCAACCTATGATGTGAGAGTGATAGTCATTCTCAAATAAAGAAGTATCTGAAAATGGAGTGTCTGTGGAACATCGTTGTTCATTAGTGGAAGAGCCATAAATAAGCTTCATCCATTCAGGTAGAACTGGAATTTAGTCCAGTCTTTTCTTATCCTCTGCCCCCTTTTCTCTGCTAGAAATTTGTCTCTTACGAAGTTGTAATATAATCATGTTGTATGTTCTTATTTTATCTTAGAGTTCTCTTTAAGATTTTATTATTGTGCATGTTTATGTATTTCAGTGGGAGAACTGAAGTCCAGTCAGTTCAGTATGGCAAAGAAAAAGCAAATAAAGACAGGGTATTTGCAAGGTAAGCCACCTCTATTTCAGTTCTGAATTGTTTTTAAAAGATTAAAATTACTAAAAACCCTTTTTCCAAGTGTGATTACAGAATTATCACATGATCCTTTATTTAATTAAATAATAAGTTATGTTGAGGGAGTAATGAAATAATTTGTCTAGTTTATTCATTCCCTTTTTTTGTTTTTTACATGAGTGAGATAAATCCTGTGCCAAGCATTATAGTTCTGACGAGGCTGAATCAAGTATTATATTATTAGTGTAACATTTTGTTAGAAAATTCATTTCCTTCATTTTTAAAAACATTTTTGAAAAACATAATGATTAATTTCATATAGTATTCGGTCCATTTCCGTATTTCTTTAAATCACATTGTTAAGAAGTAAGTTTATTTTTTGGGGTGCCATTTAGTTATCTTGATATTTTTAGGAGCTGTTTATAACCAGTTTGCTTTTTAACAAGTGAAATGACATAGTCAGGTTTATGTTTTAGAAAACAGGTTTATGAGCAGTTGATAGAGAATGGGTTAGAAGTAAGGACTCAGTACTAAGAAACCAATTAGAAGGTTATTGCGGTAATCCAAGTGAAAATAACGAAGGCCTGAACTAAAACAGTGGTGATGAAATGGAGACTAGGGAACAAATTTGGGAAACATTTTGTAGGTAGAACTATAAGAAGTTGTTAATCAATTAGATGGAGGTAGTGTTAGAGACAGGAGTATCTGGGAAGACCATCAGATTTGAGTGACATAAAATGGACAAGGGGATGCAGGAAAGAGAACAAATTTGTATTGGAAAAAGGAGTTAAACTGGCACAGGTCTAGTTTGAGATGTGTGAGCAACAGTCTTAACAGGATTATCCAATAAATGAAAGGAGGAAGAATGACCAAATTGGTGGCAGCAAATATTTATCGAAGACCTACTCTACTGAGCATTGTGTCAGGCTCTGGGAATACAGTGAAGAACAAAATACACAACTTAGTCCCATGGAGCTTAAATTCTGCTTGGTGCAACAGATACCTGATGTAAGTAAAGGACTGAGGCAGCACAAGGCCATGGAGCTGGAGCCCACTTGTCATGTTGGAGGAAGAGTAGGCAGGCCAGTAATGGGCCAGAAAGAATAAGGCAGCGCTAGAGAAAGTGGTTAGAGAGGAAGATAGGTAGCAGCCAGAACTTGAATGACCCCATGTTAGAAATGGTAAGGACTTTGGATTTAAGGGCTGAGATCCTCCCTTCCTGGAAGGAGTATAAACTGACTTGTATTTTTAACAACCTGGCAGAGTTGTCATGTTTTACAGTGGTAAACTGAAATATTTACAAATACCATGATTTCTAGGATTTGCTTCAGAATAATTGGGGTGAGAGGGTTCAAGTAAATGGTAGGGAGGAAACAAGATTGACCATGATGATGATTGTTGAACCTGGGTCCTGAGTGCAGTGTTTATTAAACTATTCTCTATACTTTTATGTTTGAAATGTTCCATAATAAAATATGGGAGTGGGTGTGGGGGATCAGTCTGGCTGCTGTGATGGAATCAACTGTATGGGGATGTGAGTGGACAGAAGATAGCCAGTGTATCTAATAGTGGCTAACATTTATTTTGTATTTATCTGTGCCAGGCAATTTTTGTGTATGATCTCACAATCCCCATAATTCAGTGAGGTAAATTCCATTACAGGTAAGAAAACTGAGCACAGTGCATTTGAATAATTTAACTGAGATAGTAAGGGATGTAGCAGGATTCTCATGCAGGCCTCCCAGTTCTTACCCACACTTTTAACCTCTACAGAATAGTTCTTGCTGTTCTGCATGAGATAGGTGAACGCTTGGCTGCCTTCCTGTCTCAGAGCTGTGAAGAATGACTTCCTTTATTGTCTCTCTCCCCCACTAGAATGTAGGCTCTATGAGGGCAGGAGTTTTGTCTGTTTTATTCACTGCACTGGCCCCAGCTCTTGTAGTAATGTGTGTGGTATGGTAGATGTGTTTTAAATGAAGCAGTGTTTTTTCAGTGGAAATGGCTTACAGAGAATAAGTCCTTAAATTAAAAAGTTCATCTGCTTGGTGTCTGCTGCCATTGGAGGCATAAAAAATTAATTATAGAATTTTGCTTTTGGTTTTACTTTAATTTTTTGCTCTTAGTCTTCATCAAAAAGACCTTCCTGTTTTGTGTTTCTTGAGTAAAAGGAGTTTTTGTTTTTCTCTTTTTTCTCTCCAGAAGGAGAAATTGCTTTATTGTTTGTTCTACTTATATAAGTGATACTTCATTATTTTTTTAAAATCCCAACATGCCAATACTTATGTGGCTGGGAAGATAACTATGATCACAAAGATGGCTCTCTCAGGGAAAGGCTTATAAATTGCACTCAGGTCATTCTGACTCCTGTGATTTCCCCAAACATGGGAAACCCAACTGGGTTCAAGGTTTCCCTGTTTAAAAAGGGAAAAATTCCAACATGCCAAATAATATAAAGAAAAATCATAACCCAACATGATTATTTTAAAAAAATTGGGGGGGCACCTGCGTGGCTCAGTTGGTTAAGTGTCTGACTCTTGATTTCGTCTCAGGTAATGATCTCAGGGTCCTGAGATATGGAGCCCCACTTTGGGCTCTACACTGGGCGTGGAATCTGCTTAAGATTCTTTCCCTCCCTCACCCCTCTCCCCCCTTAAAAAATTGGTACTTACTATTCATTATTATTACTATATTTTGCCATGTATATCCTCACAGAGATGTGTGTGTGTATATATATTTATTTCATTTAAAAATTATTTCATACTTTTTATTGCTTATTTTTTCACTTAATGTATTATAGGCATTTTCTTTTATATTGAAAAATCTAGTCATTTATGTCAGTAAATCTTTAAACAATTAAATCCTTTTATCCTAAACTGTAGTTTTAACTTTATGATTCTTCCTTTTAACCTGTCACTTCCTTGCCTCTGGAGTTGGAGTCACTGCTAAAACTATCTGACTCTTTGCCAGTACTATATGCCTTGAATGCTTGTAAAGATAAATAATAAAGGCTATTTCTTTTTTCTTTTTTTTAAAGATTTTGTTTATTTATTTGACAGAGAGAGACACAAGCAGGGGGAGGGGAGAGGGAGAAGCAGGCTTCCCGCAGAGCAGGGAGCCCAATGTAGGGCTCGATCCCAGGACCCTGAGATCATGACCTGAGCCGAAGGCAGACGCTTAATGACTGAGCCACCCAGGCGCCCTAATAAAGGCTATTTCAAGTTCCTTGGAGTAAGGACATTTGAAACAAAAAATTAATCAAAATGTGTTTGAATGATAAAATTTACGTGCATTGTTTTTCTTCATTCCTGGCTTAGCCTCATCCTCATTTGTCTATGAATAATCTATCCAAAAGGAAGACTGTCAGTGACAATGACTTGAGGGATTTAGCTGGTCAGGGCTAGATAGCATTTTGCAGTGATAAACTTACTTGAATTTGAATGATATAAATCGTCTCAACATTTGTTCAAAATTCTGAATTTGATTTATTGTTATGTCTTGTTTTTAGATTTATGAAGGAAATATTGTCATTTCTCTATTAAATATAAACCTTATTGTCATATTAATGGTTATTTGATTACTTGATTATTAGGGAAGGGAGAAAAGAAAAAAATTAAGAACAGAGATGCCTACTCTAATAGACATGGCTACTGAAATTATTCAGATCTTCCCTCTTTCTTAGGTACCCTTGTTTCCAGTTAGAAAGTGCTAAGCACCTGTAGGAAGGTAAAATATACAGAAAGTGTTTTTGAAATTCTTTTCCTTGAAATTTCTCAAGAATGAAATAATTTACTTCCTCTTAACTTTGTTGTTTTAATATAAAAGGTATTCAAGTATTTAGTACTACATTTCATTTGTATCATTTCTTTCAGACTTGTTAAAATCAAAATCAGTATTTTTCTGATTCTTTTCTGTTAAAAATGCATCTAACAAAATACTTAGCTCTTTTCTTCTTTTCCTAACAAGCTTAAAGTTTTTTTCTTGCTTGATATTTATAAAAATAGTGAACATGAGGGGCGCCTGGGTGGCTCAGTCGTTAAGTGCCTGCCTTTGGCTCAGGTCATGATCCAGGGGTCCTGGGATCGAGCCCCACATTGGGCTTCCTGCTCCATGGGAGGCCTGCTTCTCCCTCTCCCACTCCCCCTGTTTGTGTTCCCTCTCTTGCTGTGTCTCTCTCTATCAAATAAATAAATAAAATCTTTTTTAAAAAAATATAGTGAACATGATTTGATAATTAGTTCCACTGTAGTATGACATCCTCATATGAACACCAAATTATAGATGTATTTATTAATGTTAATATCCCATGCAAATTACTTTATAAGTTTTAGTGCTTTAATATTTTGATCATATGTGACCTTGAGAAATATTCACAATTATACCTGCATCTTAGTTCTTCATTTTGTATATGCATTATTAAAATGAGAAATTGTTTAATAGGTTATTTTATAAAACAAATATTAACGAATAGTAGGCTAAAATTCCAATATGAGAAGCCTCAAATAACTGTCCCAATTCTTTTGTTATGTGGAATTCCGTGAATCCTCCTCTGAATAAGAAGTCATCAACAGGGATAAAGTTGCATTTAATGGTATTGTTTTAATGATCTTGCCATCTCCAAAAGACTTAAGCTTCTCTGGGGTTGTTTTTGTAATATATCACAATCTTGTGATGACCTGAGACCTGATGCATATCTACCAAAATACTCTCATGGTTTTAGCAATTGCTGAGTTATTCTGTTAAATTATTAGAGAATTCTAGAATTCTTGTCCACTTCTTAGAATTTTAATTGGTGGTATATAGATATAAAAGGTTTCTTCTTAAAGTTTCAATGTAAGATGGTGTTTTCAGCAATAATAAATAAATAATTTTTCCCCCCAGTATGTCTCCTCTTTGAATTGCTTTCACACTTTTTCAGTTGTTGTATAAAATCTAAGAAGAAAAGCAAAAGAATGTTCACATGCAACAGAAGAATACAGTGCCATGGTCAGAAAATATATTTACCACATTGCAAACACTCTGATGAAGTGTGGTATTTTTTTCTCTGAAATTTCCACATTCAACAGGAAACACAGACAGCAAGCTTGAGTGGGTGGGTCTCTGAGGTTAAAGCTGTTAATAAAACACTTGAAATTTAGTTTTAAAAAACGCAGAGCATTTCCAACCATGTTTAGTTTATTAACAACAGTAAAGTGTTCTGATGCTCTATACTGGGTGAGTATAGCTAGATTTTTTCCTCCTTCAAATGATTTTTTCCATCTCTTTGAAAACGTAAGTAGTTGATCTATGATTATGAACTCCTGCAGTTTACATTTAGTAGTCTAATATATGGGAAAGAATAGCTTGTTAACTTTGAGAATTGGCTAATAGAAGAGCAGTAAATGCTAAGGTTTCTTTTAGTACTCTTCATTTTAAAAATCAAATGCATGAAATATTCTTTTTTTTCCATCTTATTGTGACTAAAGGAATATGAGTTTGCACAGCAATATTAGGATGTTGGGCTAAATGGTGTCCTGATTGTCTTCAAGTAGGAAAACCCTATAATTTGAACTCAGGATAATGGGAAATGTTCATCCTTATATTACTTTGAGTTCATTTATGAAAAATGAGATCTGAGCCAGTGCCTTTTTTTTTTTTTTTTTAATCAATAGCATTACATCTGTTTTAGGAAATGATGTTCTTAAATTAAGGAGATGTCATTCGGCCAAACTAAAAAAAGGTTTTGGCTATGAATACCCAAAATGATGGGGCACTTGTGTGGTTTGGATTCATAAGTAATTTAAGATACTTGTGGTTTAATTAATAGACTAAAATATTACACTGAAAATTTAGATACTCATAAATCATAAAATGCAGGAGGTAGGGAAGGACCTAGGGTCATACATTGTACTGGTAAATTTAGATATTTAGACATAGATACTTACATGCTTTGTCTCATGAAAGGTCAAAACTAGTACTGTCTACTTATCATTATTTTAATGCTTCGTACTAGGTCTATAAATTTTATTGAGTATTCTTGGTGTTACTGTGCTTTTTAGTCCAGTCAATTTCTATGTGCTTCAGTGAATTTATTAGTGAAATATAAAACTATCAGCTTACAAGATTATTTATTATGTGTTTTTATGTAAGTAGTGTAATTCCTTATATTAACCTTCATATTAACTCTTCATGTCAAAAAGTAGATGTCATACATTTTCCATGAATTTTGGCCACTATAGGAATTTGAATATTTTTTAATATTCTACAAAGGTCCGTATCTTTTCTGAAAAGATTACTTAGTTCTCATCTTCATCACTGTGGTAGCTGACAATATGTAGATAGGTAATAAAACGTAGTCTTCTACTCCTTACCACAAGACAGAATGTTTTTTTAAAAAACAAAACAATCCACTAGCCTGCTACTATATGTAAAATGTAAAAAATTATAATATACATAATTATCATTTTCACCCCATCCTCTATTAAGGTAGAGGATCAGGGTGTAGATTTAAGGGTATTTAGAAGATAATATGCTGGCAATTGTTTAATACATCACAAGATGAGCTAAAGTTTCAGAAACTCTGGAATAGGCAATATTTATAATGTTGCTATAAATGAGGTAACTTGGTAGCCAGCTACTCCTTTGCTTTTTTCCTTTCTTTTCTTTTTCTCCTCTTCCCTATTTTCTCTTAAGTATGTCTTAAGATATACTCTTAGCATGTCTTTCCTTCCTTCTTCATACAAAGCAGATTTAATTTCTTAGGAAATTATGGGGTAAATAGCCACTAAATGCATTAATTTCTTTTAAGTAAACTATGTTTACTCATCTAGAATATGATCTATTAAGACAAATTCTAAGATTTGGTTTATAGTTGAGGGTATAAAAATAAAAATTTTTACATATCAAATTATTTCTGCAGATCCCCAAGTAAGCCCTTGGCACGGAAATTAATGGATTGGGAAGTGGTAAGCAGAAATTCAATATCTGATGACAGGTTAGAAACACAAAGCCTTCCATCACGATCTCCACCTGGAACTCCTAATCAGTAAGTACAGACTGACTGTAGACTTGCCTGAAGATCAAAATACGTAAATCTTTACATTTAAATATCTTAGTCAAACATGATTTTTGTTGCTCCAGAGCATTATTTCCACATAGCCTGAAGCTTACTGCATAAGTGGCATGGAAAAGTCTCATCGAATGAGGGAGTAGAACATTGAACAAGGATGCTCACTTTCCTGTACAGAGTGGGTGTCTAGCCAATAAATCAAGATCTATTAGTAATAGAGTTAAAATCTGGAAATGTGGTTGTTACTGACATAATCCTTTTTCATGTGGCTCTCCAGAATTCCTAGGGAAGCATATATTGTTTGAAAATGCTAAATGATTGTGATCGTCTTACCTAACCTCCTACCCCAACTGTTCCACCACTTTCTTTGGTCTGGAAAAAGGGGTTTCCAACATAAGTTCCCATAAGCTTAGCCATATCTGTGCTAAGAAGCCTATATTACTCACCACTTACTGTTTATATACTTCATTCTAGTATTTCTCATAAAAACTATGGTTTGGTATAGATAATAATAAGATAATCAACTTGTACTGGCTGAAGATGTTAATTTTATAATGTATTAACAAATATATTGTGTATAATATATGTATGTAATTAAATAATGATAAACAGATGTCAGTGTATTCATAGACTTTGTTCACCCAAAAGGTTGAATACAAAATATTTGAGTTTTGGTATGGAATATAATATTTGAAGTAGTGTAACTTCAGAAATATTTTAAACACATTAATATCCAATAAGTGTGTACTACATTCTACTTTTTTAAAAGATTTTTTTTATTTATTTTAGAGAGCACAAGCAGGGGAAGGAGCAGAGGGAGAGGGACAAAGTAGACTCAGGGCTGGACAAGTAGACTCAGCACTGAGCACAGAGCCTGATGTGAGGCTTGATCCCATGACACCGAGATCACAATCTGAGCTGAAATGAAGAGTTGGACACCCAGCCAACTGACCCACCCAGGCGCCCCTGTACTAAATTCTAAAAGTTGTGTCACCAGTGGGTGTTTTTCAGCCCAAGAATAAACTTTTACCATAACAAAAGTAAAGTTTGGTTTAGAGAACATTACCTCATACCTATGTGTCTTCCTAGCTGCTAAGCTGCTAAAAAAGATAGACTCACAAGTTTTTCTCTTACTAATTGTAGATTGCTAAATCATCTTCCTTTATAAAATACTGCATATGTTTGGAGGTTAATCAACTATTTGAAGAAAATCCCGAACCATCTTTTTTGGTCCATTTTCCAGCCACCCGTTTCTCTATTTGTTACTAGTACCACTAAATAATTAGAGCAGATTACAGAAGACAGAGGAAAGATGATTGAGTTAATTAATTAGCAGTAGCTCTGATTAAATTTCCTAGGTGATGAAACAGTTTTAGATATGATCTGAAAAGTTTTTTTTCTCAATCCTAAAGAGACAATATAGTGTGATGGTTAAGAGCATGGGCCCTGGAATCACTGAAAGTTTGAACTTTGAGCAAGTTAATTAATCTCTTTGTCCCATTTTCCTCATCTACGAATTATAATAAGTGTCTTTCTTGTAGTATTGTTACAAGGGTTAAATGAGGTGATATATAGAAAATGCTTAGAACAATGCCTAGCACATAATAAGTGTTCAAATGTTAGCTGTCATAATTAATAATAATGAAAATAATAATTCATGTGACTGTCACTTATGTGGATGGAAATATGTTATACATTACTTATTTTTAGGAATTTTAAGAAGTCCCGTAAATAAAAGCTTTTATAAGGATTAAAAAAGAACACACACCAGAGATATTTCTGAATTATTTATCCTCTCCCTTTACTTTATACAGGTATACCTTGGCGATATTGCAGATTTGGTTCCAGACCACTGCAATGAAGCAAGTCACTGAATTGCTTCTATTTCTTAGTACATGTAGAAGTTATATTTACACTCTACTGTATTCCATTAAATGTGCAACAGCAATGTGTAAAAAATCAGTGTGCATGCTTTAATTAAAAACACTTTATTACTAAAAATGCTAACTACCATTTAAGCTTTCAGTGAGTCATAATCACTGATCACAGATTACTGTAACAAAAACAGTAATGATAAAGTCTGAAATAATGCAAGAATTACCAAAATGTGACAGAGACATGAAGTGAACAAATGCTATTGGAGAAATGGCACCCAATAGACTTGCTCCATGCAGAGTAACTGCAAACCTTCAAAACCTTTTTTAAAAAAAGAAGAGGGATGCCTGGGTGGCTCAGTCAGTTGGGTGTCTGATTCTTGATTTTGGCCCAGGTCATGATCTCGGGGTTGTAGTATCAAGCCCCGCATCAGGCTCTGCACTCTCTGGGGAGTCTGCTTGTGATTCTTTCCCTCTGCCCCTCCCCTGCTCATGCACTCTCTCTCATTCTCTGTCTCTCTGAAAGAAATAAATCTTTTAAAAAGAAGAAGCAATAAAGCAAAGTGCAATAAAATGAGGTATAAATGCTCTAATCCTATAAATGCTGATTAAGACACTAAGTTGTAGTGACTAAAGCCTTCAGACATTAAGGTTGGTAGATATAATAGATTGAACAGGTAAAACCCTTGTGGCAGATCACTGACTGTAGTTCAGATCTTAGACTTCACTTCCTGTTTGGTATTCTTTCTGTTTGAATCATACTATCTTTGTCAGAGATTTTGCTTAGTGTGGTTAGTGTTAAAACATATACCCACTTTCTAATGTAATCAAATAAGTAAGAAACTGGAAAAAGTTGAATTAAACCACATTTTCACTCAATTTTTCTTCCTCTTTATGTAGTCGAAATTCTGCATTCACACAAGAGGGAACCCGGTTACGACCATCTTCAGTTGGTCATTTGGTAGACCATGTGGTTCACACTTCCCCAAGTGAAGTATTTGTGAATCACAGATCTCCATCTTCAACACAAGCTAATAGCATCGTTCTGGAATCATCACCGTAAGACCTTTTTCATTAGCTTCCTTCTTATAAATAATAATGCCGCAGGGCGCCTGGGTGGCTCAGTTGGTTAAGCGACTGCCTTCGGCTCAGGTCATGATCCTGGACTCCTGGGATCGAGTCCCACATCGGGCTCCCTGCTCAGTGGGGAGTCTGCTTGTCCCTCTGACCCTCCCCTCTCTCTCAAATAAAATCTTTAAAAAATAATAATAATGCCCCAGATTGTTTCATTTGAAATAATCTGGGAAGTTAGGGTATTTGATAGAAGCATTTATTTATGCAGGGTTTTAAAACTTTTATGTATTTGTAAATGTGCTTATTTATTCCTGAGAGTTCTTTGTATTCACCTCCCAACCCCCCCCCCCCCAAAAAAACCCTCTTATTTTGTTGACTTAGTATGTTCTTAAACCTTTAGTTTCTACAGATAATGTAGCACTGTGGTCAAGCAGTAAAATACTAAAAGGTAGAGTTTTCTTAATATTTTTCAGGAAGGGAACCATAAGAATGAATAGACAATGTGGGAAAAATTAAGTAGCAAAGGAGAACTAAGTAAGATGACCATCATACTGAAAATAATCTTTTTTAAAATTCGTTCCTACCTCATATTACATACTGGTATATAAATTCAGCTTCATAATTCAGTATTTATACCCCATCAGTTTAATGCACAACATGCTTACCCTCACAATAACATGCAATGTCTTGATTTATTGGTTTATATAATGCAGTTAGTCCATATGCAATGAAAACAGTGTGAGAATTAGGGGAAAAAGGGGCGCCTGGGTGGCTCAGTCGGTTAAGCGACTGCCTTCGGCTCAGGTCATGATCCTGGAGTCCCTGGATCGAGTCCCGCATCGGGCTCCCTGCTCAGCGGGGAGTCTGCTTCTCCCTCTGACCCTCCCCCCTCTCATGTGCTCTCTCTCTCTCTCATTCTGTCTCAAATAAATAAATAAAAATTTTTTTTTTTTTTTTTGAGAGAGTGAGAGAGAGAAAGAGCACAAGAGGGGGGAGCGGGAGAGGGAGAAGCAGATTCCCTGCTGAGCAGGTAGCCCGATGCGGGACTCGATCCTGGGACTCCAGGATCATGACCTGAGCCGAAGGCAGTCGCTTAACCGACTGAGCCACCCAGGCGCCCTAAATAAATAAAATCTAAAAAAAAAAAAAAAAAAAAAATTAGGGGAAAAAAGTAAAATTCTTTATAAGGTACATAGATAAGTAAAAAGATTAATGTTGAGAAGAAGGAAGGGGTATAGGATGTAGTGACTGTGATCAGGGCTGAAGAAAGAAGGGGTCTGAGAGTGATGGGTGGAAGAGTAGATGGACTGATTAGCAAAGCAGGTAGGTATAGGAGCTTCAGAACCATGTGACAAGATATAGAGGAGGTGTGGTTGTCCTCACTATAGGGCCAGCCGAGGAGGACTGGCTAAGCTATTAAGACAAGTGGAATTTTAGTCTCGGTAACATATCTTGGTAAAACAATTTGATTGTGTGTGTACAGTAAAAAGGATGGAGGAGTAGGAAGGACACATACTACACAGTGACACATGTGGAGAATGAGTTGACAGGAGACAAGGCTGGTGGAGATTTAATTTTTTTTAAAGATTTATTTGTCAGAGAGGGAGTGCTCGCTTGCTCACAAGCAGGGGGAGTGGCAGGCAGAGGGAGAGCTGAGCAAGGAGCAGGAAGCGGGACTCAGTCCCAGGACCCTGGGATCATGATCTTAGCCAAAGGCAGACGCTTAACCAACTGAGCCACCCAGGCATCCCTAATTTTTGATTACTTTAAAAATTATCATTGTATACTTTGATTTTCAATAATTATATATTTTCTAATTCTAAAACTTTAAAAAGTACAGTAATTAAAGCACATGATCGAGATGTTAATTGATTAAATTTGAAAATGATATACTTTTAGCACATAGAAATAAACCATATAGAGGAATCTCAAAAGCCCATCTTAATGCAGAACAAAACAATATAACTCCCAGGACCTAACCAAATTATCTCAGTCCATTTTTGAAGAGCCCTTTTCATACAGACACACATATATGTATACATACACATAAAATTGAGTATCTCCATATGTACATTTTATAGGTTCATCAATCCATAAAAACCTTTGTTCTGGGGTGCCTGGGTGGCTCAGTTGGTTAAGCGACTGCCTTCGGCTCAGGTCATGATCCTGGAGTCCCAGGATCGAGTCCCGCGTCGGGCTCCCTGCTCGGCGGGGAGTCTGCTTCTCCCTCTGACCCTCCTCCCTCTCATGCTCTCTGTCTCTCATTCTCTCTCTCAAATAAATAAAATAAAATATTTAAAAAAAAAATACTTTGTTCTGGTTTTCTGACCTTAAATGGAGATGCAAGTTCAGGACAGTTTGGCATTGTGCAGGTTTTGCTTTCCCATCCTGATCCACAAGAATTTCAAATGCTTGGACCTTTCTCTTCAGACATGTATTTTATGAGGCTTATGTGTTTGTATTCAGTTTTGAATCTCTTAACACTGCATTTAAAATTCAGGTCTGAAAGAGGTCTGAAAAGATAAGCTTAATGATAAATGAATAACTTACATTAGTTGCTTACAGTCAGCTTCAGAAATTATCTCACTGTTCCAAGACAACTCAATGAAATAGGAAAGACATGTAATCCCCATTTTGTAGACGAGAAAGCCACACTTAACAGGACTTGTCCCAATTTACATAACTAAAAGTCAGGTCTTCCCTACCTGAGACAACCAGCAGAACTTGGTGTCTAAGACAAGGCTTTGTTAATTGATCAGTTGGTTGGTTGGTTGCTTGGCTGGCTGATATTTGCAATCCAGAGAAAATATTTTACAACTTGGAATCCATAGGTTTTAGTTTTGGCTAAATGTGGAAAGAATTTGGACAATGTGTTGGATGAAGCACAGAGCATTTCAACATGTATTGAAACAAATCTTGAGATCATCTCACCAGTTCCCTGTTTTTTGAGTACAGGGCCTTTGAGATGAAACCTGGGTCCAGACCTCAGTCACTTGGTAAGGTCACCTGCTTCACAAGGAGAAAACACTATTAACTCATAGGTGTGTTTATTATGGAAACAAATAGGAGTTTGTTTGTACTGCTTAGAATAAAGTTACCATTTTTAGGCAGGGGTGATTGAGACTACAGTCTGCCATTTCCTTCCTTTCTTTAAATGTTTCACAGAAAACTAGACTCAGTTTGTGATTTTCTGAGAAAAATAATAACCCTCAATTAATGTGAAAATACTTAACAGGTGTTTTAGTAAATTCACACCACAAATATTAATATACTTCCATTAATATGTAACAGGGAAGCTGTAGAAACATCCGTTTCTACAAAATCATCATGAAGCATCTGAGTTGGGTGGTTAAGATTTTATTTTTTATTTTCATACAAATTGCTAAAGACAGCAACGTCGAGCTGCTTTGACTGCAGAATAAGCTGCTTTCACTGCTGCTATTGAAGCATTCATGAGGAAATTTAAAGCTGACTGGACTGAAATAAATCAGCAAAGTTTTTGCCTACCTGGCTTCATTGACAGTTTTAACAAATCTTTTGTTGCTATGTTACAATATATTGCTCTCTTGACAACAAAGTGCACTTTAACATTTTCATTATTTGCTCTTCACTTAACATTTTTTAAAATGTCAAAGTTGAGGATAAGCAAGTTATTTGTATTGAAAAACCCCAATATGAGAGTTGGGCATTGGAACACTCTTAAAATTATATTCCCATCTCCCCTTCTCCTTTCTTAATGTCCAAAAGTTTATACAGGTAATCTGTCCACAAAATTTTTTGTGTGGGTAAATTTTGAACATTATGTTTCAAGCTCTGGTCCCATTCAGTGCCCCCTCCCATCATTTTAGGCAAATTATTGGTTTTAAGTATATTAAAACCATTGAGTTAGAAATACGTTCTCAATTAAAGTAAAAATACATGTTATTAGAGCACAGATCTCTATTGATCTTGCATTCTCTCCATTTAAATATAAGTCGTTTTTATTAGAACTTAAAATACAGAGCAGTATTACCACTTACACCCAATTGGCATGATAGAAAATAGTCGTGTTCAGGATGTGCTCTGATAAGTTCTGTTGAAGCCTCAGATACTGTCAGGAGGGTTGCTTAGCTTTTGTATATTTTATATACTGGCTTCTGAGAAGCATTTTATTTGGAGAAGAGTTTACTGCTACGTAGTGTTTGGAAACCTCTGAGTTAAAATAACTTTGCTCCTACCTTTTACAGTTGTTTTGTTTAAAGTGCAACTATAGCATCATGTTCAGAGCACAAGCTCTGGATTCAGGCTGGGTTTAAGACTTGGTTCCACCACTTCCAGTTATGTGACCTTGGGTGAGTCATTTTATCTCTGTAAGCCTCCATTTCCTCACCTGTAAAAAAAACAGGATGGTAATATTTACCTCATAGGGTTGCTGTGAACAGTAAATGAGATGTATAATTTCTCTGTTAAGCAGAGAAAAGATGCTTAGTAGATGTTAACTATAATAATTATATAATTCTGGTTAATTTGGGGGGATATACTGGCAGCCTTTAAGAATATTATCAGCCATTTGGGCACCTGGGTGGCTCAGTTGGTTAAGCGACTGCCTTCGGCTCAGGTCATGATCCTGGAGTCCCGGGATCAAGTTCCCGCATCGGGCTCCCTGCTCAGCGGGGAGTCTGCTTCTCCCTCTGAACCTCCTCCCTCTCATGTTCTCTGTCTCTCATTCTCTCTCTCGCAAATAAATAAAATCTTAAAAAAAAAAAAAAAAAGAATATTATCAGCCATTTATCTGTCTTCGTGTTTGAAGTATAGATTTCTGGTCGAATACAATGAGGAATTCTCCAAATTCTTAGCTTTATCCTTAGGCCCTAATCACAAGAGACTCTACAGATTTCATAATCCTGAAATATCAAATCCATTTCCCTGAGCCGTTTTGCCTGGACTGTCCCCATCTAGTCTTTTCTAGTGAGTCACCACAGCTTTGTCCGCACTTCATCAATTCCTTTCACTTAGTCTTTAAAGATTTGCCTTCACTTTGCTCCTCTGAGCTACTACCAGTGAAAACTTAATGTCCTCACTCAGCTTAACCCAATTCCCATGCCAATCTTGATCAAGTCTAGCAACTTACAGTTGACCCTTGAACAACATGGGGGTTAGGGACACCAACCCCTATATAGCTGAAAATTCACATACAACTTTTGACTCCCCAGAAACTTAACTGCTAATAACCTGTTGTTGACCAGAAGCCTTGGGGATTCAGAGGGCACGCTGTATTTGATGCTGTACTTGTGGCAGCAAGACTAATTATATAGGTCGCTGGGCTACTGTAGCTGCAGTATACCTAACCTGCTCTCCACCTCTGGCAGGTGTCTCCAGTACTCACTTTGGGAGCTAAGGTCGGGGACTTGGAGTTTGGTTGAAACCAGGCATTTCAGGTCTGGGACCTTGATTCTGAAATAGATTCCTACTGATACAGTAATATGACATTTTCAATTCTATTATCATATTTATCTTATCCCTGAGAGTTTATATGCACTTTTTAAATTTTCTTGAGCATTAACTAATAATCAGTCTGCAGTGGTGTTTACTTCGAAATACTGTGAATGTCACTATAAATTAGCCAACATGTCAAGAAGTCTGAATTTTGAATCAGAATTTTATCTACATTTTACCTAGTATAAGTAAAGTATAGTAGGGTTACTGCCCAATGAGAACTTGGATAGCATTAGTGACTGTAGTTGAATGAGACATGAGCTCCTGGTATGCATCTTAGAACATTAGAATCTTAAAATGAGCCATCAGTCCTGGCAAGTTTGTATTACCATGTAACAAGAAAATACGGGTTTTGTTTGTTTTCTAGTCTTAAATTATAATAAACTTTATTCTTCTATGAGTGGTATGTATATACAGTTGAATCTTCAGCATTGTTTTTTTAATTCACAATTTTCAGGGTTTACTTTGCCTGTTTTTCCTTTTTGTAAGTAACAAAATAATCCCTTTAGGTTTATACTTCTTTCTATATCCTCCTTGTAGCAGATCTTTTCTAGTTCCCATCTTTAAATTAAGCCAAAGGATTACCTTTACTTGTAAGATGTCAGCCAGAGCTCTGATGCCCACTTTTTTCCTTGGTTCCTATCTCCCTAGTCCTGTCTGAACTATCTGATAGATGCTGGCTTTCTCTTTAAGTCATAGGTCCCTTCTCTCAGGGGAATTATTTCTAATGTGGCTGTGTTCCACTGTGCTGCCTGGTTGTTCTTCCAAAGTATATGATAATCTGTTTATTCTTTTATAATTAGCAGGTGTGGGAGAGGTTGTTTTATTTTATTTTTGCCTAGAAATAGTATCTTTTTTTACAACTGGTCTGTTTTATGAAATTATTTTAAATATATTATAATTTCTAATTATAATGCATGGATTGCTTATGAAAGTCATCTTCCTAGATAATTGAGTAAGTAATTAACTATACTCATAATCTCCACATTAGATATGAAGTAGGAAGTTATTTGTTATCATAAATTGAGTTAATACACTTGGAATATGTCTTAAAATGTAATTGATAACCTTTGTTCAAAATGAGAATTTCAGTCTGTGCTGACATCCTTGATTACTTTGATAGATTGTATTAGATAGAGACACAAATAAATATATAGATATAGATGGAGTGTGGTTATTGGACGTGGAGACATAGAAAGGACAGTTACTGGGATTACTGGGAGAGTACATAATTAGTTTATAAAAGCTCCCAGACCAACCTATCCCTCTACAACAATCTGACATCTGGAGAACCTGACCATCACTCTCTGAGAAGTTATTCTAACAAGAAAGTTACATAAAACAATGAGAGAAGGCAGATAGCCCTTTTCCTGAAATCTGAAATTACAGTGTTCTTTCCTGTGTTCTGTCTTGACTAATCCTCTCAGTGCATGCTGCATTCTCCTCACCTTTTCTTTAGAACTTGGCTTAAATCCCATCCCAAGCCTGTGTGCTTGGCTCTCTTCCTTTCTGTGTTTTCCTGAAGACTTTGAATGTTTAAAGGAGAGGTTATACTCAAATACCTACTGGAATCTCACAAGTAACCGTGGGTGGGATTTATGCGGACTGGGATGCCCATGGCCCAATCTAAAGGCAGCAGCTCATTCTTGGCTTTGACCAACGGTAATGCAGTTTTATTTTTTCCAGAGCTTCCAGATTTTCCGTTCTGGAAATCCAGATACATATGTAATTTTTTAAATGTAGCCAATTAATTCACATTTTATAAAGAAAAAATAATGGGCCAAATGTATGTTGGCCAAAATTGGCCCACAAGCCATGAATTTGCAACCAGTGTTTCAGGACAATGATTTCTATTTAGCAATGCATAATAAAAATCACTTCTGGAGCTTTTTTTTTTACTATATATGCCTAATCTTTAGTGCCAGTAATGTAGCTTGAACAGTTTTAGCGGAATGTCCCATAATGTCAGTACTACCCCTCTCTTGTAACTGAGCATTGCCACTGTTATGCCCATAACAGATTTGGCTCACTTAAGATGTTGCTTTACAGATCAGGCTTGAGTTTGTCCCTGTTGTATATTTTAGAACTGTTATATATTAGGCTGTTGACTGGACCAAGAATAAGTTGCTCTAATTCCATTCCCTTCTGATCTCAACCTTATATTATGCCCTATAGATCTGTAGTTTTGAGGCTGTTTCCTGGGTGTGATAGCTATATGCAAAACTAGAAAAAAACTTTCTATTCACCTGGCCTACATGGTTATACTTAACCCTAAGCAAGGAATTGAAACCTATTGATTGGTAGATGTGGAGTCCAGTGACTTCTGATTTTTGTAAAGTCGTGGAGGCTTTTGATAACTGCTTTTTAAAAATGTCACATCTGTGAGGCTGTGCCAGGGAATGTCCATCTTTGTGTCCTAATCCCTTCCGGCAGGCCATGTTTGAGGTCCATGTCTCTATTCTCATCTGTGGGAACATTTTTCTGGATTAGCAACACTTGAATGTATTGGATCTTAAAGGCTTGGGCTCTTGGCAGTTGAAACTAGTAGAATAAAAACTATTGTGTTTGGGGCGCCTGGGTGGCTCAGTTGGTTAAATGACTGCCTTCGGCTCAGGTCATGATCCTGGGGTCCCAGGATTGAGTCCCACGTCGGGCTCCCTGCTCAGCAGGGAGTCTGCTTCTCCCTCTGACCCTCCCCTCTTCATGTGCTCTCTCTCTCTCTCATTCTCTCTCTCAAAAAAAAAAAAAATATTGTATTTGGTACCTGGAATCCCTGACCATGAAGGTAGACCTCAAAGAAGGCTTTGCTGAAAAAGAGAGGTATGTTCTTTGATGCAGTCCTTACAGACTTATCAGAATTTAGAGTATTTTGTTCCCTAAAGACTTCTATGTAGAAAGTTAGACTGAGTGGGCATTATGGTTTTCCTACTTATTTAATGATTGAGTTTTATGAAAATTCGGAATGACTGTATTTTCTCTTAAGAGGAACTTCCCTGGAGGACCATACAGTTAAACCATTTATTATTAATCCTGGGTGACTTCCTTGGCACTAATAAAATTTTTGGCTTCATTCCCTGTATCTACCAGGTATTTAGCAGTGAGCCTCTAAGTAAGCTTCACACCTTCTCTACCTAGGGAGAGCATATGTATCGAAGAACCACTCTGACTCTAATTTCTGAATCCATTTTCTTGTGATAAATGATGCTGTGGTAGCAAATTACCCCAATTTATAGAGACGTAATAACAACAAAGGTTATTTCTTTCTTACATTATATGCACATCATGGATCATCTGTGGCTCTACTCCATGTCATGTCCATTCCAGGACCCAGACTCTTGTTTGGGGCATGGCTATTCTGATGGCCAAGGAAAAAGAGAAGCATAATGAATCATGAGCTGTTTCTTAAAGTGGCCTTTCAAAACTGACCACTTCTACTCACATTTCTTTCTTTTTTTTTTTTTTAAGATTTTATTTATTTGCGAGAGAGAGTGAGAGACAGAGAGCATGAGAGGGAGGAGGGTCAGAGGGAGAAGCAGACTCCCTGCCGAGCAGGGAGCCCGATGCAGGACTTGATCCTGGGACTCCAGGATCATGACCTGAGCCGAAGGCAGTCGCTTAACCAACTGAGCCACCCAGGCGCCCTTCTACTCACATTTCATTGGACAGAGAAACTCATATGGCCAAGCCTAATAATGTCAGCCGGAGAGGGTAGAGACTGATTTTTGAACAATAATACAATCTAATGCAGTTCCACTTCCTCAAGACCTTACAGCTTATATCTTAGGTATCTGTTGTCACTCAATGAAATCTGTGCCTGAATAGTACAGCCAGCAGCCATGCAACTTGACACAGCAGCTGTCAACTCCCTTCTGAGACCTTAGGCATTGGGACAGTAATTCTTTTATTTTTCCAAAGACCTCCTGGCATCCCAGAGATAAATAATAACCTCAGAAATGGTCACTGCTGTTACCAAGAACTATTTCCCCTTGCCTTGCTTTCCTCACTTCTACAACCTCCATGGATGCATGCTTCCTAGGATGCAAGTTGAACCACTGGTTCCCCCTTCTGGCCTTTGTGAAAAACTCACAAGTAATGTTATTACATATACTGTGCTGGTTCTTAAAAAAGCTAGTGTTTTTACTTTGAAGCTTCTCCTACCTAGCTCTTTTTATCAATTCTTGCTGTCACAAATTGAGGCTTATGCTCCCTAATGTTAATTGGATTTTGTTTCTTTAAATTACATACTCCAACAATGTCTTACCCATTTTTATCTCCTCAGTGAGCTCAGCACTCTTACTCAGATTCTAATCTTTGTTGCAGTATTGAGTTCATTACTTTTGTGAATTGTGTTTTATTTCCTTTTTTTTTTTTTTTTAAAGACTTTATTACTTATTTGTCAGAAAGAGAGAGAACACAAGCAGGGGGAAGTGGCAGGTAGAGGGAGAAGCAGGCTCCTCCCTGAGCAAGTAGCCCAATGCGGGACTCGATCCCAAGACCCCAGGATCATGACCTGAGCTGAAGGCAGATGCTTAACCGACTGAGCCACCCAGGCATCCCTTGTGTTTTATTTCTTAGTAAATTGGGCCAATCACAAGTCCTCTAGATTGTACCAGGTGTTTTATCTGTGGAATGGTTCAACTGTCAATTCTGATTTCTCTTTGCCTGCCTTTTTCCCTGGCTACCCATGTGACTCCATTGATAACCGTATTTTAAAAAAGTGTTTTAGAAAGGTGTGTATACTGTTATAGTAGATTAATGGATATCTTCATCGTGATACCCTTAAAGTGTATTTGATTATTATGTAGAATTGTTTACAGATTTGATAAAGTAGGGAATTCGATGTACTACTTAAACTTCAAAGTTAAGAAAGATTTCATTAAGCAGTAGCACTTGTAAATAAAGTATTTAAAACTTGTCCCCCAGTAGACATTGTAAATATCTGAGTTGCTTGACCCTAGCTTTTATTTTATTTTGTTTTGTTTTTGACCCCAGCTTTTTTTTTTTTTTTTTTAAGATTTTATTTATTTACTTGACACACAGAGAGAGAGCATAAGCAGGAAAAGCAACAGGGGGAGGGGCAGAGGGAGAAGCAGGCTCCCCACTGAGCAAGGAGCCAGAGCCAGATGCAGATGCAGGGCTTGATCCCAGGACCCCGGACCACAACCCAAGCCAAAGGCAGACGCTTAACCAAATGAGCCACCCAGGTGCCCTGACCCTAGCTTTTAAAATAACAGTTTCAGAAGACAGCTTCCAAAATACTTTTTTTTTTTTTCCTTTTTCCTGTCCAGATCACAGGAGACCCCTGGAGATGGGCAGCCTCCAGCTTTACCACCCAAACAATCAAAGAAAAACAGTTGGAACCAAATTCATTATTCACATTCTCAACAAGATCTGGAAAACCATATTAACGAAACATTTGATGTTCCATCGTCCCCTGAAAAATCTACTGTAAGTAGCTTTCAGATATTCTCACATTTCTTTGAAATGTTTTAATCGGAAGTGAAGTTTTTTTATACTGTGATATGTTTTGTCTGTAAATTATATTATTGTACTTTCCCTTTTTCATCATATGTTCATGAATTTTGCCATGATATAACCCAATTGTGGAATTTCCTTTTATCATTGCTCTAAAAGTTCATTCTTGACAAATTTATGTTGATTTTAGTCTTGCAAAACACACATTTTTAGAAAAATGCTAATAATGCATTGAATACCACTAACTTTGTAATTCTCTGGATGCGAGACTATCATTTTCATCAATCTTTTGAAATTGAGTACAGGTCCCTGGAGTATATGATCAGTCTCTGTTTTATAAAATATATTTATGAATTATGTTGGTATTTTTCCTTTAGAGAACATGCTTTTATCACAACAAAATGGTAAATTTTTAGAAATCTCTGATTTTTGAGTTTTCATTGCTTTCTCAAGTAGATGTAAATAAACCAAAAGTGAGATTGTCAGTAAATTTTAGGGATACACTGTGTTCATGAAGAAGTATCAAGACAGACAAATACGGGCGTATTTCAGGAAACTTGAAGGGACATCAGGGTAAGGTGCAGAGAGTGAAGGGTCCACAGCAGGTATTGGCAATACTAAAAGTTTCTTGTGAGCATTGCTCTCATAGCCCTCTTGTATGAAAAGCAAGAGGCAGCCACTCTCTTCTCCCACACTTATTATTCCACCACCACAAACACGTCAAAAAAAGATCAGAATCCTTACCAAAAATTAACAACAACTGTGATGTTACCTGTGTTGTGATTCTCATGTATCATTCATTGGTTCATAGTCATTGAGGTCTTTCTGTTACGGCGTACTTTGGAGGGTAGTGGGAATATAAAGACAAATAAGACATGGTCCCTGCTGTTAATCTACAATCTAATTTATTTGTCCATTCATGCAAAAATTAATTACTGAGTACCTGCTATGTGCCATGCATTATTATAGGCGCTGGGGATATAGTGGAATAAAAAGGGGGGAAAAATGCAAAAAACTCTACCTTCAAGGAACTTACATTCTGGGGGTAAGGGTGAGACAAACAGTAAACAAGGTAAATAATTTAAATATATAGCGTATTAGATTAAGAAGAAAAATAAAGCAGGAAGAGGCCAGAGAATTTCAAGAGTGCCACAACTTTAAATAGTGTAAGCTGGGGATGAACTCACTGATGAGTCATAGAGATAACTAGTGGAACAGCAGGTGAGCTGAGGGAATAGACGTACAAAGGAGTATGACTGATAACGTTCAGGGAACAGCAAGGGAGTCAGTGTGGCCAGAGCAAAATAAGCTAATGAAGAGGAGGAGAGGGTCAAATCCTAACAACATTGAAAGATTTTGTTTTTTAACCCTGAGTGAGAGAGAAATCAGAAGGAGTAGGACATATCTGAGGAGAAAAGCAGCATGATGTCACTTAAGTTGTAACAGTATCGTTCTGGCTATTGTATTGAAAATAGACTGAAAGCAGGGTAGAAGTAAAGAAACTGGTTGTGAGGTAGTACAGTATTCCAGGGCTGTGCTGGTGATTTGGATCCGGATGGTAGCAGTGGAAGGAGAATGACATGGCTGTATTCTGGAGTTTGAGAACAGAGCTAACACAATATGCTGAGGGATTGGGTGTGTAGTATTGGGGAAAGAGAGGAATCAAAGATAACAGCAGTTTTTGGCCTGGACAACTAGGAGGATGAAGTTGCCATTTTCTGAGATGTGAAAGGCTACAGGTATACACAAGTATAGGTGGAATATCAGGAGCACAGTTTGGGACATGCCAAGTTTGAGATGGCTACTGGAAATCCATTTACAGATATGATTCTGGAGTTGAAGGGAGAGGTCCAAGCTAGAGTTGTAACATTGAGGTTTGGTGGCATGTAGACAATATGTAAAACCACAAGACAGGAAGACAACACCAAGGAAGTGTGGTGTGTGCAGGTAACTAAATAAGAGGTTCTAGGAAGTGAGCCTTTGGCCCTCCAAAATGTAAACATTAGGGAGATGAAGAAACCAGCAAAGGAGACTGAGAAGATGCAGACAACGAGGTAGGAAGAAAACTAGTCCACTGGCATTAACTGGCTGATGGGAAGAAAGTCACAGAGAGAATAACCAGCTTTGTCAGATGTTACTGGTAAGTCAAGTAGGATGAGGGCTGACAGTTGAGCACTGGATTTAGCAATGTGAAACTCTTTGGTGACCTTAATTAGAACAGTTTTGATAGAGCATTGGGGATAAAAACATGACTCTGGGAGGATGGGATCAGGGTAAGTAGAGACAGCAAATGTGGCCAACTCTAAAAAAGTTTAGCAGCAAGAAGGAGACAGATGGGGAAGTAGATAGATGAGGAAGTAGAGTCCAGAGAAAGTTCTTTTTTTAAGGGGAGAAATAAGAGTTTTTCTCAGAAGGGTGGAGAAAATTGATAATGTAGAAGCGTAGAGAATTGCTAAAGCAAAATCCTTGAGTTTGGAAGAGGGCCTGGATCTACAGCAAGGAGGAAGACAGTTTGAATAATTAGATAATTAGAAGTGATTATAGGGAAGAATATACAAATAACTAATGCAGATGTAGGGTTACGGGAAGACTTCCCAAAGTGAACATCTCTGACCTGTGTCTTGAAGGATAAGCAAGAATTAGCCAGATACTTCCCCTGAAAGAGCATGCATAAAGCATGTTCAGTGAAAGAAGCCAGTAACAAATGACCATGTGAGATGTCTACAGTAGTCAAATGTATAGAGACAAAGTAGGTTAGTGGTTGAATAGGACTTAAGGAATGGGGGTGAGGAGATGGGAAATGACTGGTAATGGGTACAGGGTCTCTTTGGGACATGATGAAAATATTTTTAAATTAAATTATAGTGATGTTTCTACAACTCTATGACTATAGTAAAAATTATTGAATTATACACTTTGGATGAAGTGTATAGCATGTGAATTATATCCCAGTAAAGCTGTTTTTAAAAAGCAGAGGGAGGGGCGCCTGGGTGGCTCAGTTGGTTAAGCGACTGCCTTCGGCTCAGGTCATGATCCTGGAGTCCCGGGATCGAGCCCCACATCGGGCTGTCTGCTCCGCGGGAAGCCTGCTTCTCTCTCTCCCACTCCCCCTGCTTGTGTTCTCTCTCTTGCTGTGTCTCTCTCTGTCAAATAAATAAAATCTTCAAAAAAAAAAAAAAAAGAGGGAGGAATGTGAATTCATATAACACTTAGGAACACTTATTGTGTGCAGAGCTTTGAGCTGGGTTCCAGGGGTACTGCAATTAATAACTTAATTCATAATGCCTGTTCCTCCTTGCATTTAGCCTAGCATGCAGGGGCAAGAAGGCTATATCTAGTTGGTGTAACTGCAAGTTATTAGTCAAAATTTACTTTCCTGAATTAACATTTGAATTTAAATTATGATTTTGTATGCACTATAGATAATATCAACATACAAAAAGCATACATCATGTATATCTTTGAAGGAGAAATTATAAATGGGAAAAATTACACGTTATTTACTTTTGTCTTTTTAAGCCTAATGGTGGTATTCCACAAGATAATCTTGTTCTAATCAGAATGAAACCTGATGAAAATGGAAGGTTTGGATTCAATGTAAAGGTAATCTAGAATTTACATTTTACTCAGTTTTTAAATTAAGATGTTATCTATTTTGGTAATATTTGACTGATATCTGACTTGCTCTGTTGTTCAGGGAGGATATGATCAGAAGATGCCTGTGATTGTGTCCCGAGTAGCACCAGGAACACCTGTGAGTTATCTAAATCTTGCAAGTAAATCCTGTTTTCAAGAAAATGTACTCATTTTATTTTTATTAGTTTAAATAAAGGAATGAATTAATCATTTCTTTTAATTTGTAAGTATCAAATATTGGCTAAATCTCTTAAATTGCTGGGAAGTTAGTTTTTATTTCCAGTCTGTAAGAGTTTTTTTTAATCCTTGTTTTTGTAAAGAAGCTGTATATAACTTTCAATGTCTCTAAAGTGTTAAAAGATTCTATCAGAATAACTCCTTTAAACAGCAGAATGTAGATAGTATAGTATTTGTTTTTCTTTTTTGTTTGCTTTATCTTTTCATTTAGAATTGTTTACCTAGAGTCTGTTTGCCTACTTTGTGTTTAAAAAATTTACTTTAAATAGAAATGATACCAGTGTTTTCCCTACTGGGACAGTTTTTAACCTTTTTTTGAAACATATTAAATAAAAGTATTATAATATATATTACACATTTTAAACAAAAGTAGAGAAAACACTCTATGTACCCATTATAATGAACCCTCCTCTACCCTTCATTCACTTCAGCACTCATGAACTTTCTGCTCATCATAAGGGTAATTCTTAATTGTGGATGTGTTATCTTTATTGCTCTTATATGTAGCAAATATTGCTTTCAAATTCCCATCTGTGTTGTTGCCTACTTTACCTAAATGGTCTTCACGGACTTTTCAATCAGCACCCTTTATCATTTACCTGTCTCTCTGTCCTAGGACAGGTATAAACCAGCAGCCTGAGAGAAAAAGGCCAGTTATGCTTTTTTTGGTGCTTTGCAGCAACCTTGAAGTTAGTTTGAAGATCATAGTCAAGACTGATCAGGGTACATATCATGTATACATATCATGTATACATAGTTTTGGTTCTAGTTGTTAAGGACTTTGTTGGTTGCAAATAACAGGGTACTCTGAAATACCTCTGGCTTAAGCATAAATACAAAATCATACACATAATCATATAGCTATAGAGGTTTCTCACAAAATCCAAGGATAAGAATGCAATTAGACCTCTAGAAAAAAAACTTTAAAAATGAAAACTTTAAAAATGAATATCCTTAAAAAAAAGGACTCTCTAGTTTTCATCTCTGTTTCTTTTTATGTTACATTTTTCTCTCTCACTGTAAGCCAATTTGTGTAGGGAATCAGCCTCATCTTTCTAACTCCTCTAAATAAAATGCAATCTAAATAAAAAGAGTGTACTTAGTAACAGCTTCAAGTTAGTCCTGTACCATCACCACCACACACTCTACTTTCAAATATGATTGTGACCCCTGCATATCTACTAAAGAAAAATTGTATAGCTACCACTGTTCTTCTCAGTTGATATGATGGGCTAGTGGTAACTTTCATATTCATATATTACCAGCTCAGCCACCCAGAGGGATTAAACCTCAATCCAATTTACAAACACCTGGGAAGTAAGTCCTTCATAGATCTAGCTTGTATCAGATGTCTCCTTTTCAACAAATCATTTTTGGGCGAGGGGGGACAGGACAGGGATATGATGGGTAAAATGTATCCTGAACCTATTCTGCATGTGAAGGATGAGGACAAAGATCAGGGAAATAGTCAAATTACTTATTAGTACATAAGTATGGGAAATATGTGTGTGGGACAGACTGCAGATGAGAAGATGAAAGATTGCTAAATTCTCACCTGTAGATAATGTCTGAAATAGAAAGCTAAAAGGGTATCTGGGTGGCTGAGATAGTTAAGCATCTGCCTTCAGCTTGGGTCATGATCTCCAGGTCCTGGGATTGATCCCCAAGGCTGGGCTCCCAGCTGAGCGGGGAGTCGTCTTCTCCCTCTCCCCCTGCTTGTGCTCTCTCTGTCTCTGTATCTCTGTCTCTCTCAAATGAATAAGTAAAATCTTAAAAAAAATAAGAATAAAATAAAATAGAAAACTAAAGAAAAACAAAATGAGGATGTTATTTAGAGATACTGAAGTAGATACAAAAGATGTAGGTAAAATGTTGAAGTTGCCTGGGGTGGGGGAATGGTAGAGAGGAACACAAGAAATTGTTTCTTGTCTTAGTAATCTTACAGACCTAGTCAATTCTTTGACCTGTGTGATATATAACTTTACTAAAAACAAATTTAAAGTATAATTTTTAAAAATCAAATACATATCGGGCGCCTGGGTGGCTCAGTTGGTTAAGCGACTGCCTTCGGCTCAGGTCATGATCCTGGAGTCCCTGGATCGAGTCCCGCATCGGGCTCCCTGCTCGGCAGGGAGTCTGCTTCTCCCTCTGACCCTCCCCCCTCTCATGTGCTCTCTCTCATTCTCTCTCTCAAATAAATAAATAAAATCTTTAAAAAAAAAATCAAATACATATCTTTTTATCCATTGATTCCACTTTTAGCAGTTGCCTCTAATGAAGCAGTTGGACTAGGGAACAAAGGATACACAAGGATCTTCATTGTAATATTGTTTATAATAAAGATGGGGGTGACAAAAAATGTACATCATTAGAGTTGGTGAAATAAATTATATGCTGCTTTGCAGCTGTTGAAATGATGAATGATGTAGCTCCATATAAGTATGGAAATAAGATGGTGTTACAGAAAATGCAACAAGAGGAAATCAGAGAGGGAGACAAACCATAAGAGACTCTTAATCATATGAAACAAATTGAGGATTGCTGGAGGGAAGGGGGGTGGCGGGATGAGGTAACTGATTGATGGACATTAAGGAGGGCATGTGATGTAATGAACATTGGGTATTATATAAGACTGATCAATCACTGACTTCTGCCCCTGAAACTAATACATTATGTATTAATTGAATTTACATTTAAAATAAATAATAAAAAGAAAATGCATATTATTGCTCTACATGTATGTTTGATCCTGTTTTTAAATTTTTTTAATTTTGGGGGCGCCTGGGTGGCTCAGTCGTTAAGCGTCTGCCTTCGGCTCAGGTCATGGTCCCAGGGTCCTGGGATCGAGCCCTGCATCGGGCTCCCTCCTTGGCGGGAGGCCTGCTTCTCCTTCTCCCACTTCCCTGCTTGTGTTCCCTCTTGCTGTGTCTCTCTCCGTCAAATAAATAAATAAAATCTTTAATTTTTTTTAGAAGGGGGAGAGAGAGAAATGGGGAAGGGCAGAGGGAGCGAATCTTAAGCAGGCTCAACACCCAATGCAGAGCCTGACATGGGGCTAATCTCACAACCCTGAGATCATGACCTGAGCCAAAATCAAGAGTTGGGCGTTTGATCAACTGAGCCACTCAGACACCCCGATCCAGTTTTTTAAAATGTGAGTTAGGGCATTAAAAAGTCTGGAAACATGCTCAATGTTAGTAGCATTTCATCTGGGTAGTAGAATTATTGGTGTTTATCACTTTCTTCTATATTCCTCTTTTTAATTGTCTGAATCATGACAATGAGAATGTACTGCTCTTGTAATTAGAAAAAATAATGAATCTTTTTTTATGTATGTGCCAGTTGCAATAGTCAGTGAATGACACAAAAGAAATACTAATTTTTCTGAGCAGTGACTGTGTACCATTTTCAGTTAAGTCAGAGATGTTCAGGGAACTTTGTATAGACAGGTTCATTTCCAAACAGAATGCTGTGACTCTAAATTTCCTTTTTAGGCTATACAAATTATTGGTAATTTTTCCTTTCTGTCATGTAGAACTATTTCCCATAAATATTGGCTAATGGGTGCCTCACTGGCTCAATTGGTAGAGCCATGTGACTCTTGATCTCGGAGTCATGAGTTCAAGCCCCACATTGGGTGGAGAGCCTACCTAAAAAAAAGGGAGAGGCTAGAAAACAGACCCATATTTAAAAGATAAGAGAAGACACAAAAGTTTCCAAAAGGCAGAGAATGAAAGACAAGAAAGGCGGATGAAAAAAAAAAAAGAACAGTGAAGCAGAATAACAGTTAAGGGAGGAAGAATGAGGCTTCTAGAAGGAAAAAATAAAAATTCTTTAAAAAGAAAAGTATACTGAGCACCTGGATGGCTCAGTTGGTTAAGTGACTGCCTTCAGCTCAGGTCATGATCCTGGAGTCCCGGGATCGAGTCCCGCATCGGGCTCCCTGCTCAGCAGGGAGTCTCCTTCTCCCTCTGACCCTCACCCTTCTCATGCTCTCTCTCTCATTCTCTCTCTCAAATAAATAAAATCTTTATATAAAAAAAAAGATTGTATTTAAAAATTAAAAAATTAAAAAATAAAATAAAATAAAAAATAAAAAGAAAAGTATATTGGTTGGGGGCTCCTGGGTGGCTCAGTTTGTTAAGCATCTAGCGCTTGGTTTCAGCTCAGGTCATGATCTCCTGGGTCATGGGATGGAGCCCCGTATCAGGCTCTGTGACAGCAGGGAGTCTGCTTGAGATTCTCTCCCTCTGCTCCTCTCCCCACTTGCATGCTTTCTCTGTCTCTCTCAAATAAATAAATAATTTTTTTTTTTAAATATTGGCTGAATTTAGAACAAATTAGAACAATAGAAATTTATCATTTTTACATTATCTCATTAATTTAGAGACCATCACAGTGTTCCAGTTGGAAACCTCATTTTAGGTGATTGGGGGAAAAGAACAGGATTTCAAATATCTTACTGTTATCTTTTATATTGGACACCTTTTGAAATGGATAAAATAATTCCCAATTCTTCAATTTCCAGTTGAATTCATTTTTTTCTTTCTATATGATTATCTGTGAACAAGTAGCTGTTGCTGCAACAAAATCCATTTAAATAAACAGCTTATCTAGACTTTCCAGGTCAGAATGCAAATAGAAATCTGTGAGCATACCTGACGAAAGGCAGGTTAAGTATGAGCATTCCCATCAGTGATAAAGTTTAAAAAAAAAAATTATCTGCATGTTTTAGCGTATTGGTTAATATAGTGCCCCATTAGCCTCAGTGTCTAACTGGAAGTATCAGTGGATGTATACAAGGTACAGTAAGAGAAATGCATAGCTGTTCTCTCCCTCTCATATGGATTGCCTCCTCTTTTCTGCCAACTGTACTATCCACAAAGTAAGGTGAGAGGGTAACTCTTTGTTCTAGCCATTACATACCTCCCAGTACCATTGATATCTCCCAGTTCACTACTCTTTGGGTACTGCAAAGGCACTTCAAAAATTTGGGACTAAATTGGTACTCAAAAGAATCATGCTACTAGTGCACAGAGGGAGTATATGAACGTCATCTGCTCCACTACAAGAAGCAGAGAAAGAAACAACTAGAGAGAATGGTCATAACCTCTAAACATGAATTTTCCAGATTTTAATGCTGTGCATTGAATCATCTCATTTTTGTCTTTGCAACTCTGTGAAATAATTTGTGCAGATATCTGCTCCATTTTCAAAGTTTCAGGTGTTTAAAATCATACACTTCATAAGCAGCAAAGGAAGAACTTGGCTCCTAGTCCAGTGCTCTTTCCACTAGTGACAGTATCTTGTTGGATTTTATTGACTTTGTGTTCGTTATGAATTTGAGTAGTTGTGCTTTCATTTCTTCAAGCTGCCTTTGTTGTATGGTCCGACCCAGTCATTTCCTTCTCTGTCCAACCTAATCATCCTTCAGACTTGACTCCTGTATGTTCTTACTGCTGTGTTCCTGAAGCATGCAATCCGTATTTCCGCTTACCTCCTTTAGCTTAATTAAGCCTTTGTTTTCTCAATAAAATACAAGCAGTCCTCACTCTGCACAGTAGTGCAGGACAGTAAAAATGACTGTGCAAGCTGAAACTGCAAAGCCATCTTGATAATCAGTGGGGAAAGATAGGGTGGTTTCTATGACTTTTACATTTTTTATCAAATAATTGAAATCTCTCTTAGTTTCTCTTAAAAATGCATAGGGAGGTGAAAAATAGTAAAACTAATACTGGTTTAGTATCCTATAATTCAAACCACTAGAAACACTGAGAAATAAAGTGTTCTGTGTCCTTGTGGAAACTTATCACAAGTACTTTGAACAGTGGCTTGTTGCCCTTTTTGTCGTATAACTTAAAATACAGAGGGAGCATTTTTCTTGCATTGGCAAATTGTCCTAATCATTTCTAAACTTGAATTCACTTCCAGCATTTTATCGGTGCGTTTTCAATGTTGTGAAATGTGACCTTCAGTGAGAACTTTTTTGCCATCGTCACTTCCTCTAGGATACCTTCATCCCTCTCATCAGAGCCACTTTCACCATTTATGTTAATCAGTCCACCTTCACTGAATTCCCCTCACTGTATGTCTGGGGGCTCTCTAACAGTTGTAGTGTCAATATTTCCACTGTCAGCGGTTTATGTTCGACTTGAGTTTTCCTTCCGTCACTATCACTCTTTTGTTTCTTTGTTGCGTTTTTAACTTGTCTGGCCAGTTGCCTCTTTAGATTTACGTGGGTTTATCACTGGGAGACAAGGAGGTGACACAGGTACCTGCTTTGCTGTCTCTGTGTGAACTGAGTAACAGATGCCCAACAACAGATCACCCGCAGACTTTGAAAGAAGTGATGTGATTGCTCGCTGATTGTGATGTGTGTCTGTTATTTATGGAGTGATTTGTGGACTCACGAGCTAGTAGAAAACTCATACTTGATGCAGTTATTCACAATTGATGTATTGTGGGGACTGTAATTTGAACCTTGTTGGGAGACCGGTGTTATTTAACTGAACTGTGGTAACTGAAATATGTACATATCTGGACAGTGCAGAGTGAGGGCTGCCACTGTCTACGCACCTTGAGGTCATTAGACTTTTCTCTATATCTAGGCACATACTAGGGCACCAGGGGAAAAGTTGTTGAAAGAAAAAGGGAAAAAGTAGCTTCATGGGAAAGCTAGATTTCTGCTTTTTACAAACAGGTGAATAAATGGATGGATGCTTTTCTTTATGTACTTTTCATTCTCTTGCTGTAGAATCTATAAAAATAAATTCCTGTGCTTTACTTTCAGAAAGCCATGTGCACATCTGAAACCTTATTTATGTTACATTACAGGCTGACCTCTGTGTCCCTCGATTGAATGAAGGGGACCAAGTTGTACTGATCAATGGTCGGGACATTGCAGAACATACCCATGATCAAGTTGTCCTGTTTATTAAAGCTAGCTGTGAGAGACATTCTGGGGAACTCGTACTCCTGGTTCGACCTAATGGTAAGTACTCTGTGCAGCACTGGATATTTTTATAATCCGTTAGCGTTTGGTACTAGACACAGCAACCAGAGTGGGCTTTTAAAAACATAAATCATGTCGTGCAGTTTCCTGCTCAAAGCAGAGTGGCTTCCATTCACACTTGGATTAAAATTCAGTTCTTGGCCCCTTGCCTTCCACAGAGCCTTGCTCACTGTTCTGTGCTGGCTTTTTTTGTTTTTGTTCCTTCTCCCTAAATCTCCTTGATTGTGATATGACTTATACCCTCACTTCATTCAGGTCTCTGCTCAAATGTCATCCCCAGAAAGTCCTTCTCTTCTGACTACCATAGCTAAAATGGCCGCCCACTTCCCTCGTTGCTCTGGGAGTGGTAGGTATGCAGTAAATACTTTTTAAATAGATGAGTATGTTTTGAGCCATTTTTAGAAAACTCTGTAACAAG
The DNA here is from genome assembly GCF_029215605.1 of Mirounga angustirostris. Lineage (NCBI taxonomy): Eukaryota > Metazoa > Chordata > Mammalia > Carnivora > Phocidae > Mirounga > Mirounga angustirostris. The sequence continues at coordinate 94,402,725 of NW_026991711.1, read as the reverse complement.
CTATAGTTAAAGCATTTTTAAAAATCCTGTCTTTGTGGTGCCTGGGTGGCTCAGTCATTAAGGCTCTGCCTTTGGCTCAGGTCATGATCCCAGAGTCCTGGGATCGAGCCCCGCATCGGGCTCCCTGCTCTGTGGGAGGCCTGCTTCTGCCTCTCCCACTCCCCCTGCTTGTGTTCCCTCTCTCGCTGTGTCTCTCTCTGTCAAATAAATAAATAAAATCTTTAAAAAAAATAAAAATCCTGTCTTTGTTGGCAGTAGACAATGCCAATAGCCTAATCATGTCATCTCCTTATCTGGACAGCTGACTTGTTAATTCAGGGCCAGAGTTCCAGGTTTGTAGAAGCCTTAATACCATACACTCTAGCTCCTTTGCTGATTGCTTGAGTTTCCTCTACAACAGCCTCAAGATCATCCTGGCAATGTGCAGCACTCAATGGCTCCTGAAGCAGCTCATTTTCCCTTTGGGTAGCTTGAACATTTAATTGAACTAAAAATTCATCTTCTTTTAATCTCTTTGTTCCTAATTCTGTCCCTTTGTGCTATGCAGAACAAGTTAAATCCCCCTTCCTTCAGTTTTTTGACAATAGCTGATTTTACCAGAAACCTTCCCCCTTTCTCCAGTTTAACAGTACCAGTCCTTCAGTGTTCATATGGCATTGCTTCAAGTTTCCGTTAACACTTTATCAATCTCCTCTGAGAAAAGTTCTCATATGCCTATATCCCAGCATTAGACACATCTTCTAGTTTTGTTCTGAACAGTTTGCCATTAATCATAGTTTTAGCCACAAGAGTAATTAATGGTTAATGCCTCGCTACCAGTTGTTGAATATATACCATAAGGAAGTAAAATGTAATTAGAATCGACCCATTCCCTACCCCCCACACCCAACCCTGCAAAGTTTTCCAAGAGAGTTCCTTTAAAAAAGAAAAATACAGGGACGCCTGGGTGGCTCAGTTGGTTAAGCGACTGCCTTCGGCTCAGGTCATGATCCTGGAGTCCCAGGATCGAGTCCCACATCGGGCTCCCTGCTTGGCAGGGAGTCTGCTTCTCCCTCTGACCCTCCTCCCTCTCATGCTCTCTGTCTCTCATTCTCTCTCTCACAAATAAATAAATAAAATCTTAAAAAAAAAAAAAAAATTATAAAAAAAGAAAGAAAGAAAGAAAAATACAGAACTCTCATTTTGTCTCTTAGGTACAAACAGGCATTTTCATTTTATCTTCTCTACTTCGTGTTTTTCTGCATTCATGGCCTAGAATTGGCTTTCTGAGAAAATTCAAAGGACTTCAACAGAATGTTCTATTTTGATTTTTCAAGGAACTCATTCATTTGGACCTGATATTTAGGTGATTCATTATTAGGCATTTTCTGTCACATAATGCAACTTAAATTTTATACTAAGAATAATATTCTCTCAATTTTCCTTGTTCTGTTTTCTCTTGATAACAGATCCTAAGGAACTTAATAGTAAGTTCTTCACCTGGGCTGTTTTGTATATTCTCGTTTAATCTTTACAGGCATCCAATGAGATAGATGAATTATCCCCATTTTATAGTTGAAGGCACTTTAGCACCAAGACATTCAGTTATCTGCTCATAAATTCATGACTTGTACAGAGCCAGAATATGAACAAAACTCCATATAATGGAAAAGGCCTGTCTTTTTGCAATTCCAAATCACTTTATTTATACTTTAAATTAGGAGGGGAAACCACCTAGGGCTTATTTCTTTGCAAAAGATCTTTCTGTTGTTTTGTTGTCAAAATCGGGACTGTGGGGGTGTGCCTGGTGGCTCAGTCGGTTAAGTGTCTAACTCTTGATTTCAGCTCAGGTCATGATCTCAGGGCTGTGTGGAGTTCCATGCTGGGGGTAGAACCTTCTTAAGATGAGTCTGTTGTGTCCCTTTTTATTTAAAGCAACACTTAAGGGCGCCTGGGTGGCTCAGTTGGTTAAGCAACTGCCTTCGGCTCAGGTCATGATCCTGGAGTCCCGGGATCAAGTCCCGCATCGGACTCCCTGCTCTGCAAGGAGTCTGCTCCTCCCTCTGACCCTCCCCCTCTCATGTGCTCTCTCTCTCATTCTCTCTCAAATAAATAAATAAAATCTTGAAAAAAAATAATAAAAAATAAAGCAACACTTAATCAAACTTTAAAACTGTATTTACAAAAAGTATCAAAAAAACAAACAGCTTGTTTTTCTGGGTTTTTTCCTTTAAATCTCCTTCTTAGACAAAATGCATTCACACATTTTTTTTTCTTTTCATTCTTCTTTTCAGAAGTTTATTCTTCTCAGAAGTGCACACATCTGAACAGGAACCAGACCTCTTAAGCATGGGCAAAAGAGGCCCCTAGCTTGGCTCTACTCTGGCTCTCTCTCAGCTTTTTCCCTTACCTGTGGGGATCGGGATTTTGTGGAACCAAGAGGACATGCCACGCTATCACCTGTGACCACTCCTTCTTCTCTAGACCACCTCATTTCAACCCTCAGTTCTCTGTCCAAGTAGCTCTGATCCCACTTCCTGGGCCTGTGTGGCTGTTTTCCCTAGATCCAGTCTCCCATGGGTGGATCACGCGGTATATGTACCCCTAGGCCAACAGGGTAGCTAAGAGGCAGCAGTTTGCAGAGGAGTGGAGAACAAACTTACATATGGGCTGGTATGTTCGCACGTATGTTCATAGGCTCCCATGTTAAAGAATGGAGTTTAGGGTGGGAAAAGAAGTAAGGCCAGAGTCTGGGGTCTGGGTCTCTTCATACTACTGTGGCCATGGGTTCTGGCGTCCCAGGTTTTGTAGATGTGTCGAGGAAAGAGGTTAGAACAGGTTTTGTTTAGCACTCTACTCAAGTTATTTGTGTTTTTTCATATCTGGATGTATGGTATATAGGTCCCTGTTTCTACTTTTGTTCTAGGTCTGACAGTTTAAGGGCAGGTCTGAGCTGCTGCTTGGCAGCTCCTCTTTTTCTAATTATCTCTTCAAGTTACAGACATTTTCAGCAATATGGCCAAGAACGCTTCTTTTCCCTAAAGGTACAGCAAAGTTCAACTTCACAGCCACTTTGTCCCTTACACAGTGACACCCGACTCAGATCTGATTAATTCTTTTTCCTGAGACAATTAAAGAACACATCTGGTAAATTCTTTTTGCCAATTGATTAAGATTTCCGTGTGGCTTTTTTGTTTTTTTTTTTTAGCTGTATATGATGTAGTGGAAGAAAAGCTAGAAAATGAGCCAGACTTCCAGTACATTCCGGAGAAAGCCCCACTAGATAGCGTCCATCAGGATGACCATTCGCTGCGGGAGTCAATGATCCAGCTAGCCGAGGGACTTATCACTGGAACAGTCCTGACACAATTTGATGTAAGTAATACTGCATGGAAAGGATGTTGGGCCATATTTTCTAATTAATTTCATGGTCTCTTAACTGCCTAATTTATCATTTATAATTTATAAACTGAAATGGTATTCTGTGAAATATTTGACATAAAAAAAGTGTTCTAAAATACACAGTTTTAAACATTGCTCCCAAAATACTAGCTGTAGTTACATAAATAGATATCTTTTTAAAAGAGAGGAATAAGGAGATTTTATGCATATGTCATCAAACTAAATTTTTTTCTGTAATTCAATAGCTATTTTTATGAAAGGTGGCAGATGAAGATAGGCTATGGTGGTAGAGCTAAAAATCCTGAGTTAAAGGAAAATAACTTTTGTTCCTTGTCATATTTTATCCTTCTCTAATTTTTGTCTGTCTAGTTGGTCATCATTAATAGTTGTTGCTCTAAAGTATGTGCTATTGATAAGTGACTATAAAACATTTGTGACTGTAAATCATTTAGGGCATGTCAGTTTTTCCGTTTCGGGCGCATGGGTGGCTCAGTTGGTTAAGCATCCACGTTCGGCTCAGGTCATGATCCCAGGGTCTGAAATTGAGCCCCAAGTCCGGCTCTGCTCGTTGGGGAGACTGCTTCTCCCTCTTCCTCTGCCTGCCGCTCCCCCTGCTTGTGCTCTCTCTCTCTCTAATAAATAAATAAATAAAATCTTTAAAAAGAAAAAAAAAGTTGTTCTTGGTTCATATACTGTTTAAACCTCTCAAATTAAATGAGAGCTAAATGTTCTCTGCAGATTTGCTATTCATAACTTCAGTTACTTTTCTGTAAGCAAAATTATTTTCAATGTTTTATCATTTAAAAAAATACAATATATAATTCATGTCAGAAATTGTGCAGAATTCAGCTTTGCGAATTTGTTTCAATATCCTACTAGCCTAAGGTACATCACTGTATGGATGAGGTACCCTAAGGAAAAAACCTGTTTGTTGTTAGCATAGAAATAATCCTGCAGGGGCTCCTGGGTGGCTCAGTCCTTAAGCGTTAAGTGTCTGCCTTGGTAGGCTCAGGTCATGATCCCAGAGTCCTGGCATGGAGCACTGCATTGGGCTCCCTGCTGTGTGGGAAGCCTGCTTCTCCCTCCCCCCACTCCCCCAGCTTGTGTTCCCTCTCCCGCTGAGTCTGTCTCTGTCAAATAAATAAAATCTTTAAAAAAATAAAAAAATAATAATAATCCTGAAAAACAAAACAGAATCTCTTAATGGCTTGCTGGACTCTTCTTATACCCCCTCCTTTTTTTTTTTTTTTTTTTTAGCAACTATATCGGAAAAAACCTGGAATGACAATGTCTTGTGCCAAATTACCTCAAAATATTTCCAAAAATAGATACAGAGATATTTCGCCTTGTAAGTATCTACCATCTCTGTTTGTTAAGTTTAATCTTTTTAGCCTAACTTTCAAAACATTCTTTCTTTTAAATTTTTTTCAGATGATGCTACACGGGTCATTTTAAAGGGTAATGAAGACTATATCAATGCAAATTATATAAATGTAAGTTTATTTTTATTATGCCTTTGTCATTGGGAATAAGAGGGACCACCATAAACTTTGAGGTTCCTTTTAACCTTGAGAAAATATTAACACTTTCAGATATTGAAAAAGAGTATAAAATTAATGTTAAAAAAATAGTTTGGGGCGCCTGGGTGGCTCAGTTGGTTAAGCGACTGCCTTCGGCTCAGGTCATGATCCTGGAGTCCCGGGATCGAGTCCCGCATCGGGCTCCCTGCTCAGCGAGGAGCCTGCTTCTCCCTCTGACCCTCCCCCCTCTCATGTGCTCTCTCTCTCTCATTCTCTCTGTCTCAAATAAATAAATAAAATCTTAAAAAAAAAAAAAGTTTGGTACTGGCATATTAGCATATTCATAGAGCAGTGGAATAGAATAAGCTGAAATAATGGCTAGACTTTTGTTTATGGTAGAAATGGCCTTTTAAATCATTGAAGGATAAAAATAGATTATCTAGTGAATGAGTTGAGTAATATATCTAGATATAATCTAGAATATATCATTGTAAGGACGTTTTCCTTCCCTTCTATTGGGATTAAAAGGATTACTAACTTCTTTTCTTAACTCTGTTATGTAGAAAATTTCAAACATACAAAAGTAGAAGAAAAGTAAAATGAACCTTCATATATACATCACTCAGCTCAACAATTGTCTAGATTGTTTTGAAACAGATCCATGTTTCATATCATTTATCTATAAAGACTTCACCTACTCACTCTTGATGTAACATATTTTAGATATATCAAAATATAAATGTTAAAAAATGGAATCATGAGAGTACTTGGAGGAAATCTATGAGAATGGCTTAAAATCTCAGAAAGGGAAAGACTTTTCTAAAGTTTAGACTCTTGTCTAAATTCACAAAAAGAAAAGTGCAAATCAAAACTGGAAGGAATTACTATTTTTCACTTATTAGACTTGAAATATCAAAGAGAGTGATAATATCATTTATAAGTCTGTATCCTTTATCTGAAATCTTGGAGTCAAATACACTTTAGGATTCAGAATTTTTTGGATTTTTTTTTTTTTTAATTATTCAGTGCCTGCACCATAGACTGTAGTAAGTAACATCCCTAGCAGACTATGAGACATTACCCTGTAATCAGTGTATTGATACTCAGCAAACTATTGATACTTCCATTGAATGGGACTTATAAAGATTATAAGTAGTCTTAGATTAGCCAGATATTGCTGTCAGATGAGTCCAGATGAGGTCAGGTGTACCCAAAAAAGGACAGACTTACACTTCACAGCACTGGGAGTTTCAGAATTGTGGATGAGGGATTATCAGTATATTAAGGAGACTATCGCGGAACAAGAATTCCTCATACATTGTTGATGGAAGTATAAATAGGTGCAACCTCTTCAGAAAGGTAACTAACAAAAATGTTGAGTTTACAAAAGTATTCAGTGCAGCTTTGTTTATGGTAGCAAATAGATTACCAGCAACTTAAGTGTTTGTTAAATAAATTACGGTATATGCAGAGCCATTAAAAAAATAAAATCTGACATCTCAAAGATAAAGTGGAAAAAGAGAAACAAGGTGCAGAACAACATTATAAGCTACCTTTTATGTTTTACAGAAAACAGAATTTTGCATCTACATTTGTGTGTTGTATATAGAGTATCTCTGAAAGGATATATTAGAAATTAGAAAAAAGGATTCTTTCCTGGGTGTGAACCGGAAGCTGGGATAGGAAGAGAGACGTTTTTCTCTGTTCACCCTTTGGTAGTCTTCCAGTGCCATGGTGCATGTGTCACTTTTCTTCTTTTTTCATTAAGTCTCAAAATGTAGTAGGATGATGACTCATCTTTCCCAAATACTCATGATCTTACTCTTCCTGAAAATAGTGAATTTAAAATATTTTCTACTATCTTTTCATATGTATGTATGTATTATATATTATACATTATTCGTTAAGTCTGAACTAAAACAAATGGCAGAATATTTGCTCCTTGCAAATTTTACCAATAAGCTGTTTAGAGACAAGTATTTTTATCTCTGTATCAAGTCTCTGCCTCTAAAACAGGGTTTTCTGTAAAGCTTCTCTTAAACCTGTAAGAGTACTTTGGAAAATATTTAAATTTCTGTTTCCAGTAATTAAAAGATAAATATGTATAACTACTAAGAAATTTCTTCAGATAAAGAAATTATTAATAAAGATTTGGGATTTTTCTTCTTTTTCAAATTTTTATTTAAATTCTAGTTAGTTAACATATAGTATAATACTGGTTTCAGGAGTAGAATTTAGTGATTCATCACTTACCTACAACACCCAGTGCTCATTATAATAAGTGCCCTCCTTAATACCCATCACTCATTTAGCCCCTCCCACACCCACCTCCCTCCATTGACTCTCAGTTCTCTATCATTAAGAGTCTCTTATTGGGGTGCCTGGGTGACTCAGATGGTTAAGCGTCTGCCTACGGCTCAGGTCATGATCTCAGGGTCCTGGGATCGAGTCCCGCATCGGGCTCCCTGCTCCTTGGGAGCCTGCTTCTCCCTCTGCCTCTCTCTCTCTCTCTGTCATGAATAAATAAATAAAATCTTTAAAAAAAAAAAAAAGAGTCTCTTATTGGGGAAAACAAAAAGAGTCTCTTACTGGGGCACCTGGGTGGCTCAGTCATTAAGCGTCTGTCTTCGGCTCAGGTCATGATCCCCAGGGTCCTGGGATTGAGCCCCACATTGGGCTCCCTGCTCCCCGGGAAGCCTGCTTCTCCCTCTCCCACTACCCCCTGCTTGTGTCCCCTCTCTGGCTGTCTCTGTCAAATAAATAAAATCTTTTAAAAAAAAAAAAAAGTCTCTCACGGTTTGTTTCCCTCTCTTCTTTTTTTTAAAGATATTATTGGTAAAGGCTTATTTTACTGACTTTGCTGTTTATTTGAGATTAGTTGTATTCAGTTGTTATTTCATGGATGATTTTCATATACTTGATCATAGCAAAAAGTAATAATGTAAAACACTTGAGTTTTGTGTCCTTTGCTTTTTTAGATGGAAATACCTTCTTCTAGCATTATAAATCAGTATATTGCTTGTCAAGGGCCATTACCACACACTTGTACAGATTTTTGGCAGATGACTTGGGAACAAGGCTCCTCTATGGTTGTAATGTTGACTACACAAGTTGAACGTGGCAGAGTAAGTCATACTTGAATCTTACAAATTGCTTGGGCTTTTTTCTTTTCTTTTCTTTTCTTTTCTTTTCTTTTCTTTCTTTCTTTTTTTTTTTTTGCTTGGGCTTTTTTCAACTTACATTGCATATATCGTCAAAATATTCACATTGATTTAGTCTTTTTTGTAACCTTTAACCTTTCTTTCTTGTGTTATTAAAATCATAGTGACTAACACATAATAAATGTGCTATATAAGTGTTAGCCACTATTATTATCAGTCATTATCTAAATGAATTAACATGTATCTGATAAGGGATTTGATGTGGAATATATAAAGAACTCCTGTAACTCAACAATGAAATGGTAAATACCCAATTTAAAAATGGCCGAACCTGAGTAGATGTTTCTTGAAAGAAGATATTTAAATGGCCAGTAATGTCATAAAAAGATGCTCAGCATTATTAGTCACCATGGAAATGCAAAATCAAAACCACAAAGAGAGGGATGCCTGGGTGGCTAGGTCAGTTAAGCATCTGCCTTCGGCTCAGGTTATGATCCTGGGGTCCTGGGATTGAGTCCTGCGTTAGGCTCCTTGCTCAGCAGGAAGCCTGCTTCTCCCTCTCCCTCTGCCTGCTGCTCCCCCGGCTTGTGCTGTCTTTCTCTCTCTCTCTCTCTGACAAATAAATAAATAAAATCTTAAACACACACACACACATACACAAAGAGGTAGCACTTCATATCCAGTAGGATGGCTAAAATAAAAATGACAGATAATACTAAGTGTTGACAATGATGTGGAGAAAATGGAACCCTCCTATACTGCTGCTAGATTTGTAAAATGATGGAAAACAGTGTCAGTTTCTCAAAAGGCTAAACATAGAGTTAATAACTCAGTAGTTTCACTCCTTGGTATACCCAGGAGAAATGAAAACATATGTCTACACAAGAACTTGTGCATAGATGTTCATAGCAGCATTATTCGTAATCACCAAAAAGTGGAAACAATCCAAATATAACAAATAAAATGTGGTGTTATCATACAGTTGTATATCATTTGGCAGTAAAAAGAAATGAAGAAATGGTCCATGCTACAACATGGGTGAACCTTAGAAAATATTATGCTAAGTGAACAAAGGCAGTCACCAAAGACCACACACTATGTGATTCCATTACCTGAAATGTCCAGAGTAGGCAAGTTCATAGAGGACAGGAAATGGATTAATGGTTGCCTAGGTCCAGAGTGAGAGAAGGGGTTGGGATAGAGGAACACACAGTGATTATTAATGGGTATGGGACTTCTTTGGGGAGTGAAAAAATGTTCTAAAAGTGATTGTGCTGATGGTTGCACAGTTCTAAAAGCAATTGAATTATGTTCTTTAAATGGGTAAATTGTATGTGAATTATATGAGAGTAAAGCTGTTTTTTTAATATCCTAATTATGAAAATAGATTGGCATTTTAGTTAGAGATTCTTTCTCATTGTTAACTTAAATCTAAAAATACCGAGTTTAGTGCACCATTTTGCCACTCTCATAGTAGTAAATGATTCAGGCAAGAATTAATCAAGAATGGTAAAACATTGGGTGAAAACTTGTAATAAACAGGATATTTGCAGTCTCAAAATACAGCCAAACAGATTATTATTACAAAGAGAAAAGAATGATGAAGAAATTTTAATAGTTGGCAGATCTAGGTGAAGGATATATGAGGGCTCATCAGATTACTCTTGTAACTTTTCTGTAGGCTTGAAAGTTTTTAAAAATTAAAACATTTTAAAATTGGAGAACCTAATTATATATTTTTCTTAAATCTATTGATGTCAGGTTAAGTGTCACCAGTATTGGCCAGAACCCACAGGAAGTTCATCCTATGGATGCTATCAAGTCACCTGCCACTCAGAAGAAGGAAACACAGCATATATCTTCAGGAAGATGACACTATTTAACCAAGAGGTAGGAAGGCAGGATATCCACTCAGTAGAACGGTTATGTTCAAGGTAAAAACTTTGAAAGCTGAAAATATGTTGAGTCCTGGTTACTAGGAAATAATATTTAAAAATTCCTGAATTTGTTTCATTGGAACTCTTTGAAATCTTATGAAGTATATTCTCCTACTATATTAAATGTATCTTCAATTTCTCTAAGTAAATATGGTCAGTAAAAAAAGATTCTAGTAAATAATAGTTATTATTCTTAATATTTTGCCTCTTCATAAAAATTATGCCATGGTTGTATTTGATTTCTTCCTGCCAGTAATATCAATAAAGTATTTGAGTACATCTGTGGAAATACAAAGAATAATTGAGAGCTATCAAATTATTATCCTTTTTGTAAAAGGGTGAAGGAGTGCAATTTCAGTCTCCCCAGTATTAAGAAGAAAAGATTGTAGGCAGGATCCTCTGACAGTAGACAGATTATAGCTTTGTGTAATTGCTAGTTCCTACTACCACCTGGGTCATTCCTCTTTGGCTTCCAAATCCAGAGCCAGAAATGGAAACTGATTAGTAAATGATGGCTCAGTAACTCAATTGGAAGATGAGTGTAGAGCATGGCATGTTGCCAGTCTAGTCAGGCTGTTAAAGATAGTACACCCCACTTTCACTGCCTGCAGCTAGATATTCCCCTGTAGGCATCTTTGGTTTTGAAGGGGGCTAGAAGAAGAAAAAAGCAATTGCTAGAGAAGAACAAATAGCACAGGCTTTGAATACCCATGCCTATCCCATCAGTGGTTAAGCCTTTTGAAAATGAAAGCTTCAAATCCTCCACCCCATCCCCCTCCACCTCCCTGAATATGAATAAAGGAGCCCAGCAAGACAGAGCTTTACTGACTTAAAGGGAAGGAGCCAGAAGTTGTGGGGATTTATAATAAAGGAATCTGGTATTGAATAAAGCTAAGTTACAAGAAATAAAAAATTAAATTTTCAAAATCTTATGAACTAGAGATTGCATTAGAATCGATTTAGGGCTTGTGTAGCTCCTGGTCCAATTTAACAAGGTAAGTCAATAAGATATTTCTTCATTTTCCCAAATGGGTATGAAAGGCTGTATATTGGCCATATAAAATAATATTTATATCTTCAGCATAATCTCTTTATGCTCCACCTATAAGTTACCCATGGCAGTTTATAAACTTACAGTGGCTTTTCTTTGCAAACCTTGAGCACCTCAGAACTATGACAAGACACAAATTAGTTTTTAAAGTTTGAGACAAATATAATTGGGAAAATACATTTGCTTATATACCAGATACATACATACATGGATGGATGGACTGACACACATACCCCAGAACATAATACCCATTTTACATTACCCATTCTTATAATTTTTGGTACCATTAAATTTTGTTAACAATAATAATCAAAGGTAGTCTGTATTAAATACCTTCAATCCATTTCACAGGATTCTGAAAAACTAGTTATCAAGTTATACTGAGGTCTCTTTGGGAATTCGTTCATTAGTCCTTTTCTTAATTACCTTGTACTTTAATGGTCTTTTCTGGAAGCCCCCTTTAATGTAAATGACAATAACCAGATTTCATAGTGTTGAATGGCCATAGCTACCAGTTTTTGAGAGTATGATTGCAAACAGCTGATTGGGTGATTTAAAGGTCCTCTCATAGAATCCTTTCAACACAAGACTATCCCTGTGAGGTATAGATGTTACTTTATTTTTCAGTTGAAGAAAGTAAGGCTCTGAAATGTTAAGTGCCTTAACCAGCAGAGTCAATATTTAAACCAAGATGTATAAATCCAATAATAATACCTTTCTCCATTTTACTGACTCTTGGCTCCCAAAAAAAGAATTAAACCCTGACTGGACTTTGTGTTTTTGTGATCTCTGGTTTTTAATCTACATTTATTTTGAGATTTTATTTTCCTAATTTCCATTATTTCACTTGTGTTTTTTCAGAATTAGCCCAACTTTGCTTATTAAAAAATTTTTTCCCCTACCATTTGTGCTCACCTAACACTTTTTTAGTTTTCTTTAAACATTTCTCTGTATCTTAATTTGTTTTTGCCTATTTATTTGTCATCTGAAAAATATAAATGCAGAAATTGAGTAACAAGAATAGTGATCCAAGTAGCCGATACTTAAAGGATACAACTGTTTCTGTAAAATGGTTTCTTTCTTTTTCATTGAAATTTTGGGTTTTATTGAATTTACATTACTTTTTTGGGGGTGAGAATAGTTTCTTTTGCTTTTCTTCTAAAATTAAAATGACACAAATATTTATATTTTAAAGATAATTCCTAAGTTAAGGTGCATAATTTTTCATTTACACTTAGAAAAATGAGAGTCGTCAACTCACTCAGATCCAGTACATAGCCTGGCCTGACCATGGAGTTCCTGATGATTCAAGTGACTTTCTGGATTTTGTTTGTCATGTACGAAATAAGAGGGCTGGCAAGGAAGAACCTATTGTTGTTCATTGCAGGTATTTTCTGTCTTTTATGATTGAATAGTTGACCTGATAAGTCACTTTTAAAAGGGAATGTGTATTTTATTTTGTCTTTAAGTTGTTATCGTCACTGTGGTAATTAGACCGAACCCACAACTATGATCTGAAGCTGGAAGGCAAAGGATATGTTCCAACATATGATTGTCAGAATCTTTATCATAAGAAGTAAAAATAATACTTGATTGATTCTTAGAAGCTTGTCTTTTTCATAGTTTAACATCTCAGACATTGGGTGTCTTACAATGGATGGTATCTTAGATTTGATGAAATCCAGTATACTAGGCATTCAGTTGCAGCCTAAGGGTTTAGATTTCCTCCTCCCAGCAGTGTACTCTTTCCCGCCCTGTGGCCCCTCCCAGGACATTTGTTAAGTACTCTCCCCTCTCTCAGAGTGGCCCTACCCAATACCATCAGAGGATATGCTACTCCCAAGAGCTCCAGGTGAACAGTGGTAGGCTACCCTTTTCTTCCTTTCATACTCGGGCCCCATTCTGCCTTCTGAAGGGCCAAATACAGGGACTCCAGCCTTCACTGCCATAGACCCAGATTAGGAAAATGAATTATCTTCTCCTTATCCTAGCCACTTCTGTTATTAAAGTGATTTATTCATAAGCTGTGTTAAGTCCTCTGAATAAATAAATAAAGGTATCTCCGCAATAAAGGTATCTCCTCATCCTTACACTTTCCAGCACTTTTTTCAGAGCAGACTTTCAGATCATCAAAACAGATTGTAGACCAAATGTCTGAGAGGCAACATGGCAGGATTGATGAACACATTTGGTCATTTCATATCCTAAATCCCCAACAGCTGCTATAGCTATTATATTCACAGAGAATACTTCAAAAAGTTGTTCTTGACTATCCCAATTCCAAAATTTAATAAAAATTAAATTTGGTTTTAAAAACCAATTTGAGTGTGGAAAATATTGTTGTCTTTTTGCATTTGTTAATGATTTATTGTAATTTTGTTATTTTGTATTTTACTTTTTAAGATTTTACTTATTTATTTGTCAGAGGGAGAGAGAGCACAAGCAGGGTGAGTAGCAGGCAGAGGGAGAACAGGCTCCCCACTGAGCAGGGAGCCCGATGTGGGACTCCATCCAAGGACCCTGGGATCATGACCTGAGCCAAAGGCAGATGCTTAACCGACTGAGCCACCCCGGCATCCTGAATTTTATTACATTTTTTTTAAGACTTTATTTGAGAGAGAGAGAGAGAGTACAAGCGGGGGGGGAGGGGCAGAGGGACAAGCAGACTCCCCACTGAGCGGCGAGCCCAACGTGGTGCTACATCCCAGGACCCCGATATCATAACCAGAGCTGAAGTCAGCCACACAACTGAGCCACCCAGGTGCCCCGTTAGTTTGCATTTTAAAGGGAGGCTGCTCCAGTAAGCTTATATACTGTGTTCAGATTTTAAAAACTGAAATGTAACTCTTTTAAAGTAACATTTTTACAACTAACAGTGGGGGAGGAGTAGATACAAACCATTTAATCTGTATTAAGTGTGAAATGTTTTTCAGTTTTCAAAGTATTTTTTAGTTGGCTTTCTACTTTTGTAATATAAAGCTTTTAATTAAAATCAAATTATTCTTCTATTGTATTATATTTCAGTACTTTTATTTACTGCACAGAAGCCACAAGAAGTTTAACAGAATACTATCAATGAGACTGCCTCTTATTTATCTCTTTCAGTGCTGGAATTGGAAGAACTGGGGTTCTTATTACTATGGAAACAGCCATGTGTCTCATTGAATGCAATCAACCAGTTTATCCACTAGACATTGTAAGAACAATGAGAGATCAACGAGCCATGATGATCCAAACACCTGTAAGTATTGCACTTCATGTACATATGTGTGTTCTCAACATGATGATTTTTGTTTCCAATGTATATGGCAAACCATATTTTTATCTTTTTAATTCCCTGACAGGAGCCAATAGCCCCTAGCACAGGGGTTGACAAATACTGCCTGTAAGCCAAATCTGGCCTGCTACTTGTTTTTGTAAATAAAGTTTTATTGGAATATAGCCATGCCCATTTGTTTACATATTGTCTATGACTGCTGTCACCCTAAAATACCAGAGTAGAGAAGTTGTAACAGGCACCATATTATTTGCAAAACCTAAAATATTTACTAACTGGTCTTTTACAGAAACTGTTAGTACCACCTTATCATGTGAATTCTTGAGTGCTTGAAGAGGTACAGAGGAACTTTCCCTCTGTTAGTCAGGTGGGATGCCAAGAACAATAGCATCCCTGAACTGGAGAATCTTGGTAGACCAGTTCTTGATAAAACAGCTGTGGTGAAAATCACCTTCTTTTAACATAAGAACTTGAATTGCAACAACAACAAAAGTCATGGAAATTAAGCTACTAGCTTATTGTATTCTACACAGACTCTAAATTATATTCCTGGAATCAAAAGAGGAATCATGGAGGGACGCCTGGGTGGCTCAGTTGGTTAAGCGTCTGCCTTCGGCTCAGGTCATGATCCCAGGGTCCTGGGATCGAGTCCCGCATTGGGCTCCCTGCTCAGGAGGGAGCCTGCTTCTCCCTCTCCCTCTGCCTGCAGCCCCCCTTGCTTGTGCTTGCTCTCTCTCTCTTCTCTCTCTCTGACAAATAAATAAAGTCTTTAAAAAAAAAAAAAAGGAATCATGGAATTTTAATGTTAAGATTATTTTTTATATTAAGCCATGGTGAAATGTTAGCATTGTTGATGGCACTAAGGTTACTGAAATGAATTAACTTATATGATCTAATAAATGCGTGTCATTTTTTTTAGCTTTTAATTATAGAAAATTTCAAACATATGCAAGAGTAGACAATACAATAAAATGAACACTGTGTTGAGTACTGAGACCCAACAACATGTGCCATATTGTTTCATCTATACTGTCACCTACTTTCCTGGTATTTGAAGCAAATCCTAGACATCAGATTATTTTGTCTATAAATATTTCAGTGTGTATCTCTCAAAGATGAGTGGTTTTTCTTGTAAACAAAATCATAATACCATCATCACATGTAAGTATAATTAACAGTAATTTCTTAATATTACCAAATAACCTATAGTCAAATTTCCATTTGTCTCATATAAGTTGTTTTTTTATTTTAGAACAGCTTTATTGAAATATAATTCACATACCACAAAATTCACCCTTTTAAAGTGTACAGTTCAGTCGTTTTTAGTATATCACAGAGTTTTGCGGCCATCATTGCTATCTAATTTTAGAACATTTCATCACCTCAAAAAGAAACCCCATACCTATTTTCCTTCATACGGTCTCCAACCTCCCCTCCACCCGTCCCTGAAGCAACCACTAATCTACTTTCAGTCTCTGTAGGTTTACCTATTCGGGACCTTTCATATGCATGAAATCATATAATTTGGTCTTTTATGTAATTGGCTTCCTTAATTAACATAATATTTAAAGATTTATCCATTCTGTAGCATGTATCAGTACTTCATTTCTCTCTCTCTCTCTCTCTTTTGGGGAGGGTCTGCTGAATAATACTCCATTGTATGAATATACCATATTTTATTTATCCATTCATCTATTCATGGGCATTTAGATCATTTCAGCTTCTTTATTATTATGAATAATGGTACCATAAACATTTGTGTATATGTTTTTATGTGAATATGTTTTCATTTTTCTTGGGTATATATCCAGAAAAGGAATTGCTGGGTCATATGGTAACTCTGTTAAAACTTTTGAGGAACTGCCAGACTGTTTCCAAAGTGGCTATTCCACTGACAGTGTATGAGGGTTCCATTTTCTCCACGTTATTGTCAACACGTGTTATCTTTTTTTTTTTTTTAACTCTAATTAATCTCTACACCAACATGGGACTTGAACTCACAACCCAGAGATCAAGAGTCACATGTTCCACTGACTGAGCCGGGCAGGCACCCCTGTCTTTTTTCTATTTTACCCATCCTACTGAACATAAAGTGGTATCTTGTTATGGTTTTGATTTGCATTTTCCTGATAACTAATGATATCAAGCATTTTTTCATGTGTTTATTGGCCATTTATCTGTATATCTTTTGAGAACTGTCCAAGTCTTTGGCTCTTTTCTTTAAAGATTTCAGGTAATCTCTATACCCAATGTGGGGCGCAACCTTACAGACTCCGAGATCAAGAGTTGCACATTCTACCAGCTGAGCCAGCCAGGTGCCCCTTGCCCTATGTTCAGTTTGGGTTTTTTTGTCCTTTTATTGTTGACTTATAAGACTTCTTTATATTCTCCGAATAAAAGTGTCTTATAGATCTCTGTTTTGGAAATGTTTGCTTCCATGCTGTTCTTTCACTTTCTTGATTATGTCATTTGTAGCACAGAAGCTTTTAATTTTGATGAAGTCTAGTTCATATATTTTTTTTAATCACATAATGCTTTTGGTGTCATAGCTAAGAAATCATTGCCTAAACTCAAGGTCGCAAAGGTTTATTCCTCTGTTTTCTTGCAAGAGTTTTATAGTCTGTCACTTACATATGTCTGATTTATTTTGAGTTAATTTTTACATACAGTTTGAGGTAGGGTTCCAATTTTATTCTTCTCCATGTGGATATCCAGTTGTCTCAGCTCCATTTGTTGAAAAGACTGTTCTGTCGTGTCTCTGTGCCCCTTGTCAAAAATCCGTTGACCACAAATGTAAGGGTTTATTCCTGGACTTTCAACTCTTCCGTTGATTTGTATGCCTTTTCTTATACTAGTACCATACTGCCTTGATTACTGTAGTTTTGTAATAAAATTTGAAGTCAGGAAATGTGATTCTCCCAACTGTGTTCCTCTTTTTCAAGACTCTTTTAGCTATTCAGCGTCCCTTGCATTTCCATATGAATTTTAGAATTAGTTTGTTCTCTCTGCAAAAAAAGCAAGATATGGATTGCATTAAATCTATCTACCATTTTTGGAGAGTGCTGCCATCTTAATGATATTTCATCTTCCAAACCAAGAACACAAAATGTCTTTCCATTTATTTATGTCTTTAATTTTTTTGAGTGATGTGTTATAGTTTTCAGTGTGCAAGACTTGCACTTTTGTCAAATTTATTCTTAAGTTTTTTAGTCTTTTTGGTGCTATTTTAAGGGAAAATGTTTTCTTAATTTCATTTTTGGAGTATACATTGCTTGGGTATAGAAATAAAATTGATTTGTATGTTGCTTATGTATGCTGCAGCCTTGCTGAAATCATTTATTAACTCTAATAGTTTTTTATTTGTGAAAGTGGACTCCTTAGGATTTTCTATATACAAGATGTTATCTGCAAATGTAGTTTACTTTTTCCTTCCCAGTTTAGATGCCTTTCTTTTCTTTTCCTTTTCTTTTTTTTTTTTTTTTACTCAAGTACCTGGCTAAAACCTCCACTACTATGTTAAATAAAGTGGTAAAACCAGACATCCTTGTCTTGTTCCTGGTCTTAGGGAGATAGCTTTCAGCTTTTCACTTACTAAGTATCTTGTTAGGCGGACCTTTTATCAGGTTGAGGAAGTTCCCTCTTTTACAAGTTTGTTGAGTGTTTTCATCATGAAGGGTGTCCAGTTTTGTCAAATGCTTGTTCTATATCTATTGAAATGATCATGTGGTTTTCGTCTTTTATTCTATCAATGTTATATATTATATTGATTTCGATGTTAAACTAACCTGCATTCCTGGGGTAAATCTTACTTGGACATGGTGTACAGTTCTTTTTTATATATGATGCTTGATTTGAATTGCTAGTATTTTCTTGAGGTTTTTGTATCTATATTCACACATAATGCATTTTTAATTATAGTAAAATACGCAACATAAAATGTACCATCTTAACCATTTTTAAGTATACAGTTCAGTAATGTTAAGTGTATTCACACTGTTGGGCATCCTATCTCTAGCACTTTTTCATCTTGAAAAACTAAAACTCTATACCCATTAAACAACTCTCCATTATCCCTCTCCTCCCAGCCCCTGGCAACCAGCATTCTACTTTCTGTTTCTATGAATTTGACTACTCTAGGTGCCTCATATAAGTAGATTCGTACAGTTTTTGCTTTTTTGTGACTGGCTTACCTCAGCTTAATATTCTCAAGGTTCATCCATTTTGTAGCATGTGGAAGAATTTCCTTTCTCTTAAGGCTGAAAAATACTTCATTGTGTATACACCACATTTTATTTATCCTTTCATTTGCCAATGGACATTTGGGTTGTTTCCACGCTTTGGTTATTGTAAATAATGCTGCTATGATCCTGGATGTATGGATGTCTCTTTGAGATCTTGTTTTCAATTTTTTTGTATATGTATACCTAGAAATCAAATTGTTGGATTATATCATACATAATGAGTTTTGGGTTTTTTTTTTTTTTTTTTTTACCATTTGTATAAAATCAGAATTCAGATACAATTCACAAATTTTGATTGGTTTATGTCTCCTAAATCTCTTTTAAACTATCACTTCTTCCTGTGTCTCTTTCTTTTTCTTGCAGTTTATTTGATGAACAAACCGAGTATTCTCTGTATTTCCTAAAAGTGGTAAATGGATCTATAGACTTGAACAAATTAGGTGATATTCCGTTCTTTCAAAAGGCACTTAATGTCTGGTTGTCTTTCTTTTTATGATGTTAGTAGCCTTGGGTGATGAGTGCCTACATTATTAACTTATGGGTCTTGAAGAGTGGTGATAGTCTATTATTCCTTCTTTAAAGAGAAACTTTTCATCAGCTATTGGTTAACCAGTGGTATATACAGGCAGTATAGGAAAAGCAAGATAAACACTTAATGCTTCCCCTTTATAAGTTTTCAGTATAATGAGTTGGTTCACTTGCCTCTTCCAATGATGACCTCATACTTTTGTTTGGTATTATTCTGAAATCATGGATTTAAACATATGTGATATGTTTCAACCCACTGTAGTTACTTTTTTTTAATGATGCCTAAACTGTCCCATTTTTGGGCCAGCAGGAACCTATTCAGCCTGGCTCCTAATGTTTTTTTGTCAAGACCCTAGTAATGGATAGCTTCTTTGCTAGTAGTGACGATATCCAGGCCCCAGCTTATACTCCCCCTCCCCTCCAGTTTTAGAATCCATAATTCCCCCCAGAAAGTAATGGGTTTTTGTTTATTTTGTTTTGAGAAATTATTTTAGAAACCACCTTCTGAGAAGTAGGTGGTTTTATTGCTGTTCAGTTGGTGTTAGTATTTGTCTCTAGAAATCTTCAATTGCCAGAGTTAAGAAAACAAACTTAGGAGTTGATACTGATGCTTCCAATACAAATTTAGGACCACAGTGTTTTTACTTAATGTGGTCTACTTTACATCTTATACCCATTCATCTTTAATAAGAATAAATGGTTCTCTACAAGACCAGCAATGAAAGATTTAGACTGTCACAAATAGTCATTTGTTTTATTACACATGACATAACAGTCTCAGAATAACAAAAAGAACACTACTGCCACTGACAAAATAGTTCCTAAAAAGAATTTTCAGTTTTTTCCACTTTTTGGGTATATTCTTTGAGATACTCGTATTACTGTTACAAAGTCCCTTGAAATAGTTCCTCTCTGTGTGGTTATGCTGTCAACTAGATAGACACATTGATTTGTTTCATGTTATTTTCAACTTAGAGATTTTTTAAATGTTCTAATTATGGGATATATTTATGTGGTTCCAAAGTAAAATCTGTAAAAGAAGGAAGTATATTCAATGAAGTCTAGTCTGTACCCCGCTCCTGTACTCTATTCCCCTGTCCCTTTATAAGAAATCATGTTTTAATGATTTGTCCTTCCCTTTTTTGTGACCTATATATTGAGAAACGTAGACATTTGTATCCCTCCCCCCTTTTCTTTTATAAAGAGAATACATTGTGTGCATTTTTCTCTGCCATGCTTTTTGACTGAACAAGATATTCTTGGGGATGCCTGGGTGGCTCAGTCAGTTAAGCATCTGTCTTTGGCTCAGGTCATGATCTCAGGGTTCTGAGATCAAACCCGGCATCAGGCTCCCTGCTAAGTGGGGAACCTGCTTCTCCCTCTGCCTCCCCCAACTCATGTTCTCTCTTTCTCTCAAATAAAATAAATAAAATCTTCAACAAAAAAAACCCCCCAGATATTCTGGAATTATTTTATAGTGATCTGTAGACTTTCATTTCTTCCCCTCCCAACCTTCCACCACATATTCCCCTGTGAGAATGTGCCACTCGTTATTCACCCAGCCCCTTCCTGGTAGCCATTTGGATTGTCCCTACCCTTCGTTATTATAAATAATCTAGCAGCAAATAGCCTTATTTATGAATGTATATTTTCAATTTCTTTTTCTAGTTTATCTTTGGATAGATTCCTAGAAGTAGGATTGCTGGGTGAAAGGTAAATTAACGTAAATTTATTAGATGCTGCCAAATTGTAGTATTTTACATCCCTACTAGCAATGTATGAGTGTGTTGCCAACAAAATATGTTGTCAGACTTTATTTTTTGCCATTCTGTTGGTGAAAAATGGTATCTCTGTGCAGTTTTACTTTGCCTTTCTTTAATAAGCAAGCCAAGTGAGATGTTTTTCTTTTTTTGTTCTAGTTTTTCTGATCAATTCTATTCTTTCTGTTTTTCAGAGTCAATACAGATTTGTATGTGAAGCTATTTTGAAAGTTTATGAAGAAGGATTTGTTAAACCCTTAACTACATCATCAAATAAATAAGAAAGCAAAAGTCTGGGACATGGGTCAGAAAACTGCTTTCTCTTATATTCACTGTGCCATAATTCTGCTTGCAGGAAATGGCATTTAGACAAAACAAATGAAGAACTAACAAAAACTGAAAACTTCAGCACTGTTGCACTTTATGTTTAAGAAAATGTCACTCTCTCAAAATCTGTAATTCACGTGTTTGAAGACTATTTCATGCTTTGCTCCGAACAAATAGTGAATAACTGAGTATGTTCAGGGTAATTTATGAAATTTGTGGTGGTGCCATGCAGTCCCCTTCTGGTAGAATTGCCACAAACAAGGCTCAGAATTATCATCATCTCTGTTATACACCTGTATCTTGAAAGCAAAAAGAAGTAAACATCAGGAGTCAGCTCTGGTGTTTCCCAGTGATTCATGTACTTATTACTATACTGGTTACCAGATTTTTATTTTTTAAATTTTAGCAATATCATTCTCAATATTAGCCAGTACACTGCCTATGGATGCAGCACATCTTTCCCTGTACTCCCCCTGTAGAGACCTGCTGTTCATGAGAAGAAAGATGGAATTTGCTTTTCCCAGGAAATGCTGCACATTGTCCATTTACCAGCATCTTATAGAAAGTATAAATATGAATCTACAAATTTTCTTGAATTTAATAATGTAACTTATATTTATCATAAGGTTGGCTTATTCCAAATCATGTGATTTCACATACTTGATGTAAAGGAATGCATGCATTGTGTCTTAACCCCTTAAGTGCCTTGAGACGTCTTTGTATGTCTAATGAAAAGGCACTCATTTGACCCCACTAGGAGGTATGTATGTATATTGTACATTTACATTTTTATGCATTTTGAATCAGTTCACATTTTAAAACATAGCTTCTTGTATGAAGAGTTACGCAGTCAAAAAAGGGTATGGAAATTCTATTTCTTACTCAGTTTTCCTGTATTTTGCCACAAGAAGCAAAGGTAATTTGTGTTCTACTGAGTGAGCATGCTGCTGCTATGGAATTGTCGAAAATCTGCTCATGCCTTTCCTGCAGGACAAGGGTTACAGTTTAGCAGCTCAAGTCAAAAGATGCTTTATTATTCAAATTTTCTATTTATTTTATCCCTAACTTTAGAAATGGCACCTAATATGCACATTAAAGTTAAACATATTCATATTTTCGCTAAAGATAGAGCAGTTCATTGTGATTTATTTCTATCACTGTCTAAATTATTACTCTAAAGCATTCATTTCAGTTCATTTCAAGCTTTGTTCACACTGGTCTGTTTGTTGGGATACTTCAAACAGGGAATGAAATGTTATTGACTTATTTCTAAATGTAATCCCTCAACTGAAATGAGGGTTTTGCTGGGGTTTTTTTGCATACAATTAAATTACTCTAGTTTATATATACTTACTAAGTTATAAGCATGTTAATATGGAGAGTTTTGATTGTCCAGCCTGATGGAGGATCTGATTCCCTTTAAGGATGTATGTATTTTCCTCTTCAGGATTTTTTTTAAGTCTGTAGAGAGAGAGAACTTTAAAATTGCCCAGTTTTAATATAAGTGGAAACTTGCTCACCTATTGAAATGTTATGTTACACAATTATATGGATTATGGTTAAAACAGATTCATTTCCTAGTGGTTTCCGAATACTTCTGTATAGTCTTGATAAAACTTAGAGTTGAATAGTTTCGGAATGCCATTTAGTATGAGGGGGGAGGATGCACATTTAAGAATCTTCAGTGTAATAGAAATGATGTTATTTCAAATACTCAGAATCCATAATAATAAATTTTAGGAAGTTAAGTCCTAAACATTAATAGCCAAGATATCAAATAAATTATTATAATCAAATATTTTAATTTTTTAAGAGAAAAGTAACATAACCTTTATGTCAGAGAGAAATTCTCCTATCCCTGGGTTTCACAGCCAAGAAAGTATAAATTAGTAAATAACTATAGTCTTATTTGAACATTCCATTCTCTACCAACAGATAAATACAATTTAGGCTGCTCTGTGACATCATGGTAAGTTGAAAAGTGAACAACTAAAATCATGTTGGGGGTCTACATAATTAATAACTGTTTTGATAGTTTTTACCTAAATTAAAATCTGTTCTAACTGTATGGATAGAATATGACAACCAAAAATTAAAAAGATAAAAAGATACAGTTGTTGTATAGATATAAACAGATAAATGTCATGATTGCTATGTTCTTTAACTTACAGTTTTGTTTACACTTCTGAGATAAACTCTAATAATTTGTTGGCAATGAGCACTGTTGCCTTTTGTAATCATTAATTCCAGTCTTTAACTGATAAATATTAGAAGTTTAGAATTACCTTTAAGTTTCTCATATATGGATTTTTCATCTGGTAGCTACCCTCTGTCAGTATTTTTATGTACAGAATAGATCCTTTTTAAAGACATATTTATTAGGATCTTAAATTTAAAATAAATTATCCTTCACAGCTTCTTAAAATGGATATGCTAATTATGCTTCTCTGTTCACCCAACAGATAAGACTTTATCCATTACACCTAAGAATTTTTTAACCTGTTTATCAATCTAAATAGGGTTCTAGGAATAATCCTAGCTTTAATATGCCAAGTAGTTCTAGATTCCATTCATATCAGTGTAATATTGTGTAATAAAATGTCAAATTTCTTGTATCTGAACTACTCTCCCCCTCCTCCCATAACTCCCCTGTTCGCTTACCGCCCCCCCCCCCCCCACACACACACTCTAGAAGTCAGTGCTGACTGTTATTCTCACAAGTGGAAATAGGTATTGGTGAATCAGGGGGCTTTGTAAATGCTAAGAAATGTTTGTGAAAACCTTTCCTCTTTGATTTAAAATGGTTTTACCATGTTCATTTTAAATGTTTTATTGAGCATCCAATTTGTGTCAGCACTGTGTACATAGCATGAAGAATATTTTGGAATAGACTTTAACATTCACAAGAAGAATTGGTA
Organism: Mirounga angustirostris; assembly: GCF_029215605.1. Taxonomy (NCBI): domain Eukaryota; kingdom Metazoa; phylum Chordata; class Mammalia; order Carnivora; family Phocidae; genus Mirounga; species Mirounga angustirostris. Next base: position 94,378,624 of record NW_026991711.1, on the reverse strand, counting down.
GTATTTGTTAAACAATGCATCCATTCAAAATAGAGGCCGAGTAAACCGTGTAAGAAATAACGTCCTTTGTGTGGCCTGCTAGCACAAGTAGGAGTGGGGGAAGGGGTTGATCGTTATGATTAAGAGTAAGGAGAAAATTTATATATAGAAACTGACTTCAAACTTAAAGAGGTATGGTAAGCCATTAAGACACACACTTTGTGTGTTTATATATTTGTGTGTTTCATAAAGGCTGATGCTAACAGGGGTAAAGGATTATTTTAAGTATAGAGTTGTTTATAATGTGTTGGCAGATCTGATCAGGTCTAATCAGGTATTTGAGCAAAAGTCTTCGGTCTCCACTAGAAATACTCTTAACTTGAGAGCTGAAAGGAACCTGAGTGGTTTTATCTAATCTCACCTTCTCCTATTATTTTAGGCATCATATATGAATATCATAAATTCTTGTGAATTTTAGTCTGTTTCAGCTCAAGAATTATACTCAGGCAGTGTTTTATTTAATAACTATGATGACCTTAGAAGATGTCACTTAATTTAGAAAATAAGTAGGCTTTAAAAGGTGATCCTAATTAGGACCCTGACTCAGTTTGCTAGTCATGCTTCCCTGATAGAACATAAGCTTTTGTAAAGTATTTAGGCTGATACACATGCAGTATGAAAACATTCTGAAATGTAAATTAGAAGACTAATTTTTAAAAGCACTTAAAACATAGAACTAGGATTTAGAATATATGTCCACTTATAATCAAATAATTTATGTTCATAATGTGAACATGTAGTAGAATTAAAGCATTACTTATTTTATAATCTTAAAAGGAAGAAAGAAACGAGAATTTTTAACAATGTTCTATTTAATACCTGTGTTTTGAATATTTAAGATACTCTGATAGTAAGGTTGCCAAAGTAGTTTTGAATTCATTAAAATTATTTATACCACAGTAAGGTGGGATATGTTTACATCTCTTTTATTTTGTAGTTTAGGTGAATTTACATATAAGTCACTTAGAGTAAATACATTATGGTAAATATTTGTTGGGATAAACATCTCTTAATAATATGACATGAAAAAGATGAATTACGTCACAGCTGGCTTTTATGCCACATCAACAAAGTAACAGTATTATCATTGCTTCCCACAGTTGCTTTAACTGTCCAACCACAATGTCTGCAGTCATTTTTGCGTGTATGTTGTTTCCTCCAAGTAAAACAGCTATGTTATTAAAACCCACTAAATTTTCTCAAATATCAGAATTACTGATCAGTTAGCAAAGATTTATTGGTGTCTCAGTGTGATCACAACATAAGTTACAGCAACTGTTTTATGAAATTCTTAGTGAATTGTATAGCTACTAAGGAATTTACATAATAATAAAACATTTTTGAGAGCTAACGGCTAATAGATAAGTAAGTTCAGCAATTTTATAAAGAGCCCGTGAAATTAATCCCTAAAATGTATTTTTGGGGTTCAGCTTACTTTACAATGTCTACAACTGTTAACATCATTTTTTGTTCTATACCAACTTCATTTATTCTTTTTTTCTGACTTCATTTATTCTTAGTAGCAATTAGTACAGTAAGCCTTTCAGTGTTATCAAAAACAAGTCCTATATCAGTAAGAAATTAGACACTTTAATTTCATAATCTTGGTGAAGTTGTCCTGGGTAGACACCAAATAGTTATTTCTGTTTCCATTTCTAGATTTTGCCGCTACTTATTTGTATGTTTTTCTACTGCAGTTTACTGTTGATTTCTAAAGTTTTATAGTCATTGTTATTTTTATTTTAGCAATCCAAGCTAAATGGGCGGCCATAGGTAGTATCTATTGGGGTGCAGTCCATCAACATTGACTAGATGTGGTTCCGTGCATAAAGGAGAAAACCAATTTTTTTTTAATTTACAAAGTGAGAAGTATTAGCAATATTGCAAGTTAAAGACTACAATTTTAGTTGAAAGTCCTAATGTTTAACTTCCTGAAACCTTTTAAAATTTCCAATGAAAGAATGAAAGTGTTTAAAAGCCTTGTGCTCATAAAAGTTTCAGTTAAGCACTGTAGAATTTTCCTACTTATTGTTGTGTAAATTATAGAGAAAGTATTTTTCTATGGACAAGAGATTGAAACTGTTAACTTCTTTTACTTCATTGTGTAAAAAGAAAAATGATATTTGTATGTCTTTCATGCTGTAAGAAAAATGAATGTATCTTTGAAATGTTATTAGAATTATGACTTGATTCTAAGGATACTCTTTGTTTTAAAAAAGTCAGCAAAGGATTGAAAAAAGGAAGAGTGTATTCTACTTCATTATGTAAAATCAGTTTTAGAAGAAAAATGTAATTTTCATTATAAACGAGCAATCATTACTGAAGCATATTTCAAATATAATGTACATTCTTTTTGTTTTGTTTTAGCTATAGTATAGAAAATTTCAAGAAAATTTGTGCTTACTATTTTTAAGTGTAAAATAATTGTAGACTTCTGGAGTGTGGAAGGGTGTTTGTGTGTGAGGGTAAACATTCTGCTGCATGTGTTTACCATGAGGGAACGTTCTCAGGCATTGTCAACTGTGGCAGCCACAAATGAGGACATCGTTGTGAGTGTGACTTTGGTGAAGCCAGAAGTCTGTGCCTCAGATTTACTACAGTAAATATGTGCAGAGGCCCCTGGCAAATAGTTTTGCCTTTTTATTATCTGTATCTTGGACAGATAAGACCACTGAGCCCAGTTCTGACTTGTAACAGTGGTGTCTTAGATGCTTAAGGGTTATTAATTCAGCTGAACAACAACAAAAACCCTACATTTTTAACCATCTTTTAGGCATGATTCATTTGTTCAACGGTCTCTTTAAAGGGTAGTATTTATTAACTATCACTTGTTAAACTTGACTCAATGGGGCCTTCATTATTTTGACTCCTGCTTCCATCCCTCTAACTTTTAAAAATCAATTAATTTCATTTTATAGTAGTCTCTGTGAAGTAAATACCCTGAACAACTATAAGGTGATATCTTTCTTCACTAGCTATTTTTTTAACTGTTTTTAAGAGATTACTATTGGGCCCCCTTCACCCTGAGAGTTTCCAAAATTTAGCAAATACTACTTGTGATAACTTTAACTGAAATGCCACCTTACTAAATGAAATTATCACCATAAAGTCATCAAGGAGGATCAGCCCAGTTTACAATCTTAAACCCAAATAGGTGCTGACGTTTGATTTCCCCAAATCCACTGTAGTCACAATTGAGCCCATTTTACCTTTTATTTAAAAGAAGCTTTTTGGGTTTTGCTCCTGAGTTGTGTTGCAGTTTTTTGCCTTCCCTGGCAAGAAAATTTCAATCCAATTCTGGAACTCTCTGTCACCCATCTTTTCCAACCCTTTGGTGAGTTCACAAGATCATCCAGTCTTTCTTGTATCCTGTAGAGTAGGTCAGATTTCAATGCTGAAATGATTTCTTGAATTTTAAATAGTAGCACTTTATTTCATGCTTACTACTGACTTAATTTATACATTTAAAAATAAAATCTAGGAGTTTTGTAAATATGGAAAAAACTTTAATGGATTAGTATGTAGAGCTCATTGGATTGGACCCAAGTAAAATGCTTTACAATGATCTCTTGGTCTTTTGATATTTAAAAGGTAACTTGTGTGATTTTAGCTTTGCCACTTTTCTGTAATTTATTTAGTACAGTAAAGACTACCCAGTTGACTGTCTTGCTGGACTCTTGAGTTCTCTCAGCTAGCTTCAACCAGGTTTGGTTTACAGTAATCATTTCTGCTTTGCATTTTTTATACATTACATGAACACTTGGAAATCCATTTGTTTGGTTTTAAGTTGTAGGTAGGGGTTAAGTCAATACTGCACCACAAGTAAGTTGAAGAGGGCAAAGTCCTGACACTTTATATACATGTCAAGGGGCAGGATTTAAGACACTAAAAACAGTTTACATTAAGCTGTTTTCATTTTCTATCATTAGAATATTTGTGCTTAAAAAAATTAAAAACTGTCCACCCAGTCTTCTCACAGCATCAGGACATTGCAGTTACAAATCCATATTGTAATCTTTTCAGATGAGAAAAGCTAGTCTTTATTTTCTACAGTGTAGGCTTAATTTTAGGACAGATAATTTACTATATACTCATCAGTGATATTTTTAAGTAGTTTTACAAATAATTATTTCTATGTAGAGGGTGTATTAATTTGGGATTTTTTTTTCTTGTAACAGGTGCTATATGTAAATATGAAGGGCGAAAAGTCACTTAGTTAAAAGTCTAGTTTATTTCATAATTAAAATATGATTTTGCATTTCTGCTGTCATTTCACGTTTGATCGTACTGAACTAGTAGCAAAATGGAATTAGCCCCTTAATTTTTTTAACTATCTTCCCTCATTTCACAAAAACAACTCTTTGCGTATGGTTTGTTTCCATAAATAAGAGGCAGAGAAGCTTAGGATTCATTTAAAATGTGTAAGCTTGAATTTGGTCAACACTGGATAATTTGAAATCATACCCTGCATCTGTCACTGCAGCTTACTGTATGCTTGAAAGGCCTTGTGTATTTGTCTTAATTTCAGTGAAAAATTAGAATTCCTGCCGTTTATTCATGTAAAAAAATCTGTGAATACTAACAGCAGACAGGATAAAAATGCCGATTTGCATTAAAACTGCTTGAGTCCTAAGAGCGATTATGTTAACGTGAAATGCTTTTACACATATTTTGTTGGCCATATTTCATTTTGATTGAACAATAGTTAGTTGTTCAAGGTACAAACGTGAAAAAACTAGCTGTGACTTTTAATTGTTCAATTGCAAAATAAAGATATGCTTTAGTAATTTAAAGTATAGGAGTTTTGAAGATTATTTTTTGTTGTTGGGCTTGTCTAACACTGGTTATATTCATTAATGGGTGATCAAAAGGAACTGGGAGATGCTAAGTGCAAAGTTTATTTCTAGAATTCCTGGTTCACTAGTGGCTGTGTGTGGGGAGGTGGGGTAGGGTTATTAAGTAAGGAACTAAAAGGGATTTAGAGGATTACAGAATGAGGAAATACTCCTCCTTCACTGTGACCACTGTTTGACTCCTCTCTTCTCCCAGCACTAGCCCCTCTTCTGGTATTCCTAACATAAGATCTTGTCAAAGTAAGGGACCTTTCTAAATTACATATTGATATCCTTTGCTTATTTTTATATCAGGTTGTTTAATGTTTTAATCATATGAGATGTTGGAAATTTAAAAAATTAAGTCACTTGACAATCCTATATATTTATATGTTGCAAACCTTTTTTCTTATGGTGTTTGACTTTATTCTTTTGGGGGGTTGGAGGGACGTGATGACATTTTTTAATACTTTTATTAACAAACGTATCAATCTTCTCCTTAGTGACTTCTGAGTTTGGGGTATACCTGCAAAAGCTTTTCTCTAATCCCTATTAGCATTCCATCTGTGACTGAAAGCTCTCTTAACCACCATCCAAGTAACCCACTCAGACTGCACCCAGCTTTCCAGTCTTTTTTATTTTTTAAGATTTTATTTATTTGTCAGAGCAAAAGCAGGGGGAGCAGCAGGCAGAGGGAGATGCAAGCTCCCCACTGAGCAAGGAGCCCATGCAGGACTCCATCCCAGAACCCTGACCTGAGCCGAAGGCAGGTGCTTAAGCAACTGAGCCACCCAGGCGTCCCTTTACTTTTCAGTCTTGTTTTCTTGCCACCATCGACTGCTCTTAATCATGCCAGAACTCTTTCGGTTCCAATTAGGTTGTAAGCTTACTAAAATTAGTTGTGTTTATTTGCTAACCTATACATGCAAATTTATGTTTATTACATAAGTCAGTGAAATGTGTGTGAAAAGCAAGAGGCTTGGGTTTTTGCAAAAGCCTTATGGTGTCATTAAAACTTTATTAAAAATAGGTATGAGCAAGAAAACTATGAGAGACTAACAAAAAATGATGTATTTGAGGGGCACCTGGGTGGCTCAGTCATAAAGCGGCTGCCTTCGGCTCAGATCATGATCCAAGGGTCCTGGGATGGAGCCCCGCTTTCTGCTCGGCGGGAAGTCTGCTTCTCCCTCTCCCACTCCCCCTGCTTGTGTTCCCTCTCTCTGTCTCTCTGTCAAATAAATAAAATCTTTTTTAAAAAATGATATATTTGAAAAACTAACAAAAAAATAGATGATACTCTCGGGGTCTGTTTTTTTGCAACAGAGACTAAGGGACTATAATTAGGCTCAAACCCAAAGTAAAAGACTTTGGCCCTACATAAAAAAAATCACAAATAGATATTTATCTGCCTAAGGCTAAAACAAAATGCATGTATTTTTTTATTTCTCCTTTAAATGGTTTTTTATTTAGCCAACTGGTCATTAGTTTTGATCCCATCAAATATGGTTTCTACCATAATTATGTAAAAACTTCTCCCTAATATTTTGACAGTTTTTAAGTTTTTGCTATTAAAAATGATAGTTAACCTTTTACATATTCCCTTTTAAATTATGCTTATACAAATGGGTCAACTATATATAAATTTTCCCCCAACATTGTGTTATAAAAATGTTCAAACATAGAGAAAGTTGAAAGAATTGAACAGTTAACATCTATATACCCATCCCCCAGGTTCTGTAATTACCATCCTGCTATATTTGCTTTATTACTTGTCCATCTACCTAAGCCTCTCCATCCATCAATAAGTCTTTTATGCATTTCATAAAATGATGTTGCCTACATCTGTATACTTCACCCCTGAGCACTTCAGCTTGCATATCACTAATAGTCAATAATTATCTCCTTTTGACATAAAATTTTTATCAGTAAGATAAATATTAAGTCTACCAGTCAGTACTTTCTTTTTTTTAAGATTTTATTTGAGAGAGAGAGCAAGAGAGAGCAGCAGCACAAGTGAGAGGGAAGAGGGAGAGGGAGAAGCAGACTCTGCTGAGCAGGGAGCCCAGGGCAGGGCTCCATCCCAGGACCCCGAGATCATGACCTGAGCCGAAGGCAGATGCTTCACCATCTGAGCCACCCAGGCACCCCTACCATTCAGTAAGTTTTAACAAATGTGTATATTTATGTAACTCAAACCCCTATGGGGATCAACAGGTACAAACTTAGTTATAAAATGAGTAAGTGAAGGGGATGTGCAGCATGGTACTATAGTCAGTAATACTGTATTGCAAATTTGAAAGTTGATGAGAAAGTAAATCTTAAAAGTTCTTATCACAAGAAAAAAATATTTTTAACTATGGTCTCAGATGGTAAGTAGACTTACTGAGGTGATGATCATTTCACAATGTATACAAATGTCAAATCATTATTTTGTATACCTGAAACTAATATGTTGTATATCAACTATACTTCAATTAAAAAAAGGGGGGAGGGGGTGATGCGCCTGGCTGGCTCAGTTAGTAGAGAATGTGGCTCGTGATCTCCGGGTTGTAGGTTCAAGTGCCACGTTATGTATAAAGATTACTTAAAATCTTAAGGAAAAAGCCTACACAGAGATTTGACAGAGAACCATTTCCATCACCGGAGAGAGTTTCCCTTTCCCCCATCACCTTCACTCCCTTTATTAGTTTTCTGGGGCTACCATAACAAAGTACCACAAACTGGGTGCCTTAAAATAACAGAAATTGATTGTCTCACAGTTCTAGAGTCCAGAATCCAAACTCAAGGTGTTGGCAAGGCCATGCATCCCCTGAAGGTGCTAGGGAAGGATCTATGCCACGTGCCTGTCCTAGCTTCAGGTAGCCTTTGACCTTCCTTAGCTTTTTTTTTTTTTTTTAAAGATTTTATTTATTTGACAGAGAGAGAGAGAGTGAAAGCAGGAACACAAGCAGGGGGAGTGGGAGAAGGAGAAGCAGGCTTCCTGCTAAGCAGGGAGCCCGATGCGGGGCTTGATCCCAGGACCCTGGGATCATGACCTGAGCCGAAGGCAGACGCTTAACGACTGAGCCACCCAGGCGCCCCGACCTTCCTTAGCTTTTAAATACACCACTCCAATCTTCCATCTTTTTTTTTTTTTTTTAATTTTATTTATTTATTTGAGACAGAGAGAATGAGAGAGACAGAGAGCACATGAGATGGGGGAAGGGTCAGAGGGAGAAGCAGGCTCCCCGCTGAGCAGGGAGCCCGATGCGGGACTCGATCCCGGGACTCCGGGATCATGACCTGAGCCGAAGGCAGTCGCTTAACCAACTGAGCCACCCAGGCGCCCTCCAATCTTCCATCTTAACATGGCCATCGTTCTATAAGGAAGCCAGCGCATGGATTGGATTGGATTAGAGGCCCATGCTCCTCCAGTAGCACCTCATTTTTTTAACTAGTTACATCTGCAATGACCCTATTCCCAAATAAAGTTACATTCTGAGGTACTGGCCATTACGACTTCAAAATATCTTTTGTGGGAATGGACACAATAAAACCTACAACATAATCAGAAGCGGTGAGTATTCCAAATTCTTACAGATTAGGTTTACCTGTCCTAGAATTTTTTATACATTAATCTATATATATATTCATTTTACTCAAAATTTCTGAGATTCATCCATTTCTTGTTTTTATTAGTAAGTAGTAGTCCATTTTATTAATATAACACAGTTTGCTTATCAGCCTCCTTTTAATGGGTAGCTGGACTTGGAGACATTCTCAGTTTGTGGGATTTTATCAACAAAAATGCTATGAACAGGGCACCTGGGTGGCTCAGTTGGTTAAGCATCTGCCTTCTGCTCAGGTCATGATCCCAGGGTCCTGAGATCCAGCCCTATGTTGGGTTCCCTGCTCAGCGGGGAGTCTTCTTCTCCCTCCTCCCACCCTGGTCACACTCTCTCTGTCAAATAAGTAAATAAAATCTTTAAGAGAAAATGCTATGAACATTCCTTTACAAATCTACTTGTGAACACATGCTTTCATTTCTGAGTAAATATCTAAGAGTGGAATTGGTGGGTACATTAAGTATATCTTAAGTTTTTGTTGATACTGTCAAAATTGGCTTCCAAAAATGAATATCACTTTATAATCTCATCAATAATGCATCTGTGTTTCCACCTTAGTGGATATTGTGACTCTTTTAATAATGTTCTCATGTAATAAGATATATTCAATATGATTTGCAAGATGGAATATCTTTTTATATGTTTATTGGCCATGCATATTTCTTTTCTAGTGAATTGCTTACTCAGGTCCTTTGTGTTTTGCAACTTGGTCTATTTAAAAAAACAAAAAGCTATTTGGGCCATGAGGGAGTAATAGGGTCCAGAGTCATCCTCCTGGTGTAAACAACTGGAAAACAGGACAAAATATAGGAAACAACTTTTGCAATATTGGACAAAAGTTGAAGAAGACTATAATTCCTGAGAAAAGATAAATAAGTGAGGTGAGCCATATGATAAGCTAGGTTTCCTTTGTCAAGGCAATTTATAAACTGATGCAGGAATATGGTGCCCAAACAAGACTGGTAATCTTGCTACCTAGGAGAGAGGTGTCAAAGTTTTGGGAAGCTGGGGCTGTTAGAAGGTATGGAGCAAAGTTTCAGAGAGTAGTAAACCAATAAATTTACATAGGAGTCACTTTGTGTCCTAGACTGAATAATCTTCAAATATGGTGAAACCCCGTGAGGCCAGACAAACTTCTAAGGAAAGATAATTACCAAGTTGTAGGATGAATATTTTCTGGGCTGGCCACGAGGATGAGAATAATTCAAGTTTCTTTCAGCTAGAGTGGGGAAACCTCTTTGAAAAGACAAGGTAGTCAGCCAAAACCCAAGAAAGGCCAAACTTTAGAAATGAGGCTAACCAAGCTGTAGGGTAAAAGCTACTCTAGACTCATTTAGAAGATTTTTGAAACAAGCTTCAGAATGATTAAACTAATTCACAAGTTACTTAACTGCCTAACAGATACTAAGTCCATTTATTTATTTTTTATTTTAGATTTTATTTATTTTAGAGGCCTGAGAGTGGGGGGAGGAGTAGAGGAGGAGGGTTAGGGAGGGGGAAAGAATCTCAAGTAGATTCCTCAGTGCTGAGCATGGAGCCCCTCTTGGGCTTGATATCACAACTCCTAGATCTCCACCCCAGCCAAAACCCAAGCGTCAGAAGCTTAACTGACTGAGACCTGGGCACCCCCCAGATAAAGTCTATTTTAAAAATACCATTCAAGGGGTGGCTTATTCAATTAAGCACCTGACTCTTGATTTTGGTTCAGGTCATGATCTCAGGGTTATGATCTCAGGGTTATGAGATGGAGCCCTACATCCAGCTCTGCGCTGAGTGTGGAGCTGCTTAAGATTCTCTCTCCCTCTCCCTCCCTTTCCTTTTGCTCCTATGCTCCCCCTCCCTCTCTAAAAAAAAATAATAAATACCATCCAAGAAAGTAAAAGTTACCATGGCCAGCAGCCAAAGAAAAACTATAGATAGGAAGAAGCAAGGAAATATGACCCAGTGGAGAAAAATCATTTAAGAGAAACAGACGCAGAAATGGCAAAGATGAGATGAGAAGAAAATGAAACACGTAGTAAGTAGGATTAATATGCCACGGATGTAGAGGACAACAGAGATAAGGAAAATATTTCTTTAAAAGAACCGAATGGGAGTAATGTTTTAGAAGATGGTGGACTAGGAAGTTCCAAGAATCTGTCCTTCCACTTACACAACTAATTAGCTTGCAGAGACTCTCTGGAGTAACTATTTTCGGAATTCTGGATCTAGTTGAAATATTTGCAGCATCCACAAGATTGCTGATGACAAGACTGGTAAGTTTTGGTGAGTTTCAGCCTTTCACATGGTAGCAACTACCATCCCCCATCCCTGCAGCAGGCAGGGATGGCTGCTGTGGTTCTGGTGTAGCTTGCTGGAGCCAGAGTGGGCAATAAGGACCTTGTGTTCCAAATATTGAGATTGTGGGTTCTGATTGAGGATTGCTGCGTTTGATCAGCAAGGGGCCGGGACAGAGGCTGGTATCGATTGTTCCAACCCCAGTGGGCTAAAGCTGTTTCTAAGGGATTAAAAAGAGTACTTGGTTCCCCTCCTGCTCTTGAGAGCCAGATACTTAAGGCAATATTTGTCAGTCACTGGCTGCCATGTATTAAAAGAATGGGAATGTAACTGACCCATATACAGAAAGAAATACACACTTAGCAAAAATGTTTTGGAAAAGTAACGAACAACTCCGGATCTCAATAAGCAAGACTCAGTAATTCCTGAGGAGTGGGGAAGTTAGGTTTTCAGAGTTCTCACAACATAATACTCAAAATGTCCACTTCTCAACAAAAATTAAATTACAAAATCACAAAGAAATAGGAAAATATGGCCCATTCACAGGGGGAAAATAAGAATTTGACAGAAATCATCCTCACGGAAGCCCACATAGATTTATTAGTCAAAGATGTGAAATCAACTGTCTTCGATATGTTCAACAAGCTAAAAGAAACCACGGACAGGAACTGAAGGAAACCAGGAAAACAATGTTTGAACAAAATGAGAATTGAAAGGAACCAAACAGGAGCATCAGACTAGCTCAGTTGGTAGAGCATGTGACTCTTGATCTTGGGAGTCCTGAGTTTGAGCCCCTCATTGGGTGTAGAGATTACTTAAATATTTTTTAAAAAACAAAAATTCTGGAATTGCAAAGTAAAATAACTGAAATGAAAACCCACTAGAGGGGTTCAATAACAGGTATAGGTAGCCAGAAGGAAGGATCAGTGACTTGAAGGTAAGATGATTTAAATTATTTAGTGTCAGGAGGAGAAAGAAAAAAAAAAATGAGGGGAGGGGTGTCTGAGTGGCTCAGTTGGTTAAGCATCTGCCTTCAGTTCAGGTCATGAACCCAGGGTCCTGGGATCGAGCCCCACATCAGGCTCCCTGCTCAGCAAAGAGTCTGTTTCTCCCTCTTTCCCTGCCCCTCTCCCCCACTCATGCTCTCTGTCCCAAATAAATAAATAAAACTTAAAAAAAAAACCACCCAAAACTGAGGTGTCTGTGGTATACCATAAAACATACCAACATAAACATTAAAGGAATTCAGATGGAGAAGAGAGAAAAAATTGGCAGAGAATGTATTTGAAATATAGTAGAACCCCCTTATCCATGGTTTCACTTTCCATAGTTTTAGTTACCTGTGGTCAATTGTGGTCTGGAAACAGATGATCCTCCTTCTGATGTATCATCAGAGGGTCCATAGTAGCCTAACACTACATCACGATGCCTACATTATTCACCTCATTCAATCTCATCATTACAAGAAGAAGGGTGAGTACAGTACAATAAGATATTTCAAGAGAGACCCATTTATGTAAGTTTTATTACAGTGTATTGTTATAATTGTTTTATTTTATTAGTTACAATTAATCTCATACTGTGCCTAATTTATAAATTAAACTTTGTCATAAGTATGCATGTATAGGAAAAGATGTAGTATGTATAAGGTTTGGTACTACCTGTGGTTTCAGGCATCAATTAGTCTTGGAATATATCCCCTGCATATGGTGGGGGGCATTACCATAACAGCTGAACATTTTGCAAATCTGAGGAAAGACATGAATACACATGTCCAAAAAGTTCAACGAACTTGAAGCAGGATAAAACTAAAAGATATACACACTGAGATACATTATATATATATATTTGTGTTCATAGCAGCATTATTCACAATAGCCAAAGGTAGAAGCAGCCCAAGTGTCCATCAGTGGATTAATGGCTAAATAAGTGAGATAATACAGTATTTGTCTTTCTCTGTCTGACTTATTTCACATAGCATAATCCCTTCAAGCTCCATCCATCTTGTTGCAAATGGTAGAAGTTGCTCGTGTTTTTATGGCTGAATGATATTGCATTATATATATAAACCATACCTTTTCTTTTTTAAGATTTATTTATTTGAGAGAGAAAGAGTGCACATGCGCACTTGAGGGAGTTGGGGGAGGAGCAGAGGGAAAGAATCTTCAAGCTGACTCCCCACTGAGCGCAGAGCCTGACATAGAGCTCCATCCCACCACCATGAGATCATGACCTGAGCCAAAACCAAGAGTTGGATGCTTAACCGACTGAGCCACCCAGGCGCCCCTATAGCATCCTTCTTTATTCATTCATCCACTGATGAATGCTTAGATTGTTTTCATGTCTTGGCTATTGTAAATAATGTTGCTATAAACATGGGGGGCAAATTTCTCTTTCTTACAAGGACACCAGTCATATTCGTTTAGGGTCTGCTCAAGTGACCTCATCTTAACTTGATTTCATATGCAAAGACCAATTCAGGTCACATTCATAGGTATTAGGGATTAGAGCTACAACCTATCTTTTGTAGGACACAATCCAACCCATCATCTGTTCTAATTACCTCATTTTATAGATGAGAAAACTGATGAGAAAAAAATGAATCCTTATTCAAGTGAGTTACTGGCATTGATCTTTCTACTGTATGTCTTCTAATGCCTTTACAGGCCCTGATGTTGGGTCAGTAGTCACAGGTGTGGGGCAGTCAGTGAAAGACCTCCTTACTCAAAATGTACCCACTAATGAGCACTATCAACAAACTGCAAGCTTGTGGGTAATGCAGACTCTTGGGCTCTACCCTAGACATAAACCTTTGAATAAGGTCTTCCAGTGACAAATGCACATTAACTTTTAGAAATACTGAGCCTTGGCTCCTTCCTTTTTCTTCCCTTGACTCTCTCAGTGTCATCATAGTTTCACCATTAGGCAAATCTAATGGCAAAATGTTTTTATTTCCGCCTTTCTATTACCCAATACTATGAACTTGCCTGGAGCCATCCAAGGCTTTCTCAATTTTTCTCCTCATCATTATAAAGAAGACGCATAGGCCACCAGATCAGTAGACTCTGTTCCAAATAATGCTGGACAAAGTGATACCTGAAATATGGATTCATGGAACATGGAACAAGGTCTTTTTCCCTGAGTCTCCAGATGTAGGGAAAAGCCCGAGTACTTTGGAGAAAGAAGTGACTTGTCTTCAACTCACCCTTCTGTGTCCCTTCTCTGCATACCTCTCCCCCAGCCATTCCTCATTCTTTTAAGGTGTTCTTCAATTAGCCTGTATGGCTAACACTTTAGTGTGAATTTGTTTAAGATCTTATTCCCTCCAGGGACACTTGCAAAGAGAGAAAAGGTGGACTCTCAAACATGAGATTCTGGCTCAGGAAAGATTTAGCTGGGTAAAGGGAACTACCCAACCAAATGAAATTAGGCATAAGTGATGGCTCCATTTTGTAGCCCCTCATCTTCTATTTGCATCCCCAGGTACTTTTGTTCCTTAATCTGTGGTATTTACATTCTCTTATACATCATGTTGTACACTTTTTTTTTTTTTTTTTTTTTTTTAAGATTTTATTTATTTATTTGAGATAGAATGAGAGAGGGAGAGAGAGCACATGAGAGGGGGGAGGGTCAGAGGGAGAAGCAGGCTCCCTGCCGAGCAGGGAGCCCGATGTGGGACTCGATCCTGGGACTCCAGGATCATGACCTGAGTCGAAGGCAGTCGCTTAACCAACTGAGCCACCCAGGCGCCCCATGTTGTACACTTTTGAAAACACTTTCAGATAACTTGTTTTCTGTAACGCTGGTTACTCCCCTGCGAGGGAGGTAGTATCGTCTTTATCCAAACAGACTTGAAAATTGTTTTAGATGTTTTAGCTTCTAAAGTTTAGACTCTTTGCAGTCTGCTTACAACATTCTCTATCTTAGTGGTGTTTCCTGATGACTGGGTTTGTTTTTTGATTTATTTTATTTGTATGCATTTTTTGAATAGATAATGCTCTCTTAGATCGTGTCTGATAAATGAATTCTTTATGATACCCACTCCCCTGAGAGTATTTTCTTTTTTTAAAGATTTTATTTATTTATTTGACAGAGAGAGACGCAGCGAGAGAGGGAACACAAGCAGGGGGAGTGGGAAAGGGAGAAGCAGGCTTCCCGCGGAGCAGGGAGCCCGAAACGGGGCTCGATCCTAGGACCCTGGGATCATGACCTGAGCCGAAGGCAGACGCTTAACGACTGAGCCACCCAGGCGCCCCGAAAGTATTTTCTTTTCAATAGAGAATTTTTGGAATGCAGGGGTCCTTCAGTCTCCAAGAGAAGTGAGTCTTACATTGGACTTCCCTCTGCTCAGAATACCTTGGCATGAGTGACCCCACCAGTGTGGACCGATTCAGAAAAAAACGATTTAGGGAGTTCTTTACTTTTTTGGAAATCAGCACAAGAGAAGTAGATTTTGCAGGCTTGGGACAATCGTCCTTGATTATTTAAGGAGTTCTAATGTGAAAGAGGAATTATGTTTCTCTTTGTGGGCAGAGGCAGATTTACGATGAAGATAATTAGGTTTAAGCTTTAGGTGTCCAGATTTGTGTGGGCCCCTTCCAAGCCCCTGTACCTAATATTGAACCCTTAAATTTGTGTTATTTCACTTAAGAGCCCTCTCTCGATTGTATGAATTTTAGAACCCACAGAATTGGATCTATCTCTTTTTGTATGACTCCAGAGAGCAAACCAGGACCTTAGATAGAAAGGAAAATCTAGAGTGAGGATGTTCTGTTAAAACCGCCAATTACTTCACTGGCAAAAATTCGGGAATAGCGGAGAATTGCAATTCAGGACATGGAAGTTATGGCAAAACCGTAGGCAAGTCCAGTAAACCAAGGAGAGGATGGCTCTTTTATACAGGAGGGTGGGAAGTTGAGAGGGCTGTTGAAGACGAAACGTCCATTGAAGTAAACTGGGAGTTCCAAGCATAGGGGCTTTTCGTTGGTTGAGTTGTGACGGTCTCTCATTGGCTGGGGAGGAGAAAAACCTTTCTACTTCCCACTGGGATAGTAAAGTAGAAGCTAAACCAGCATAAGGTATATCTTTTCCTGTTGGGTCTGAGTGGAACAGTGTGAGAGCTCCCCCTGCTGGCCTCTCCACTCCATTCTAAACAGTTTCCTCTTGTTACACCTCTTGGCTCAATAAAGGAAAATCTTTCCATGGGTTAGGACTATTCCACCAAAAAGTGGGTTATTGTGGTAGGCACCCTCTATAGCCCACCCATAGTCATTCTTCCTTGAAACACCCCCTTTTCCTGCTAATAAAACTTGGATTTGTTCAAGAAGTTAATGGAGAGCCCAGATTGGAGAGCAGGCCTTTCCCCAAACCCCAAGAGTGAATTAGGATTGGTGTAAAGATGTCATGGTGTTCCCTTACCCTATGGTCAGTAAGTATCCAAGTCTGGGCAGCTAATCTAGTTCTGACTGATGACACAGTGGGTGGTGGGACTTCATTCCCTGAACTAAAATACAAGTCTTCATGAAGGTCTTTCCCCCTTTCCCTTTCATTCGTGGAAGTCAGAAGAGTTGGAGATACTGTAGCCCTTCTGTGGCCAGAGCATAAAAACCAGACTCAACATGCTAAGGATGGCAGAAGAGAAAAAGCAAAAGTGTTTAGGATCCTTATAACATTGTTGAGGACCTGAACCAGTATTAGGCAGCCATTTACCTCTAGATTATTTATGTGAAAAACATTAAATCCTTATTTGCTTAAGTACAGTTAATTGTATTGTGTATTACCTGCAGCCCAAAGCATTTTTATTTAATTCAGTTGTGTTCAAGGAGAAGAACTTCTCTGTCTCTGGTGGGAGCCAATTAGGGGACCAAATTGCCACAAAATAGGGATATTGCAGAGGGTATTTATGTCTTGAAGGGGAAGATTTGGGGAGGGGACAAACTGTTATTAAGAATAATCTTACATGATTAAAGCATGAACAACTTCCCATGACTTAAGTCCTTAGGTTCCATTCTTCTTCCCCAAGTCTTCATATTTCCTTCAGCCTAGAACCATCTTTCTCACCTATTTCTCTCCCCTCATCCACAGCCTCCCTCATCCCCACCCTTGACAGGAGGTAGAGATAAAGATTGAGCAGAAGGGGACAAGAGGACACTTTCTCCAGTTGGTGAGCTATACAACAGTCTAGGACAATGAGGTAGGTTTAGAAGTCTTGACAGAAAATGCTATTGATCAGTAAACAGATAAATTACAATACAGCTTTCAAATGTGTAGATGCTGGGTAATAAATAGTTGGAGGGAGACAGCCCTGATAGACTGAGGGGATGGCACTCAAGACTGTAGTTTTCAGGGGCGCCTGGGTGGCTCAGTTGGTTAAGCGGCTACCTTTGGCCCAGGTCATGATCCCAGGGTCCTGGGATCGAGCCCCATGTCTGGCTCCCTGAGCAGGGAGCCTGCTTCTCCCTCTCCTTCTGCCCCTCCCCCTGCTTGTGCGCGTGCTCTCTCTTTCTCTCTCTCTCAAATAAATAAATAAAATCTTAAAAAAAAAAAGACTGTAGTTTTCAAACTGGGGTAATCAGTCCCCTGGGGGATACATGAAGACTTTCCAAGAAGTATATAGCCCAGACAGTATTTTTTTAAAAAGAACTTTTTATTATGCAAAAAATTTAAACCTATACATAAAATAGAATAGTTCAATGTACCTATGTACCCAGCTTCAAACTATGGCCCTTTCTTGTTTCATCTATAAATCCATAGCTTCCTTCCCTCCTATATCATAATCATCACCATTGCTTTTTATTGAGATACAGATGCAAAGATGACCCTCAACAATTCCTCCCATCCCTGTACTCCCATGCTGCCTCTCCCATGAGAGGAAATAAAAATGCCCTCCAATTAGATTGTAATGATGGTTGCACAGCTTTGTGAATATACTAAACACCACTGAAGTGTACACTTTAAATGGGTGAATTGTATCATATGTGACGTATCTCAATGAAATTATTTTTAAAAAGTAGGGAAAGGAAATTTATTTAAAAGAGAAAAAAAATGAGGTGGATCTTATTGAAACTGGCCTGGCCTTGTGACTTGCTTTGACCATAATAGGCAACAGAAGTGACATGGTGTGACTTCTGGGCATTTCCCTTAATAGGCTTCCGGGCTTGAGCCACCCCAACTACCCTGCTAGAGAAAGAGCACCAGTCAGAACTCAGCTGTTCATTTCAGCCGTCCCAGCTTAAATGCCACAGAGATGCATGAGGCCATTTTGGTAACTCCAACTCCCGTTGAGCTGCCCCAGCCAACACCATGTGGAGCAGAGACCAGCTGTCCCTGCCAAGCCCAACTATTAATTCTTGGGATGGTGGAGGACTGGCAGTGCTAAATCTCCAGAAGGGGCTGAGTATTTGCCTATTCTCATCTCAGCCAGCAGGGACTTCATGCACTTCACACCCTCACAGCTGCCAGTGATTCTCTGACTTCCTCAGACGGGGAGGCAGGCTCATAAGGCCCTTCACCTCACAGCTCTCTCTCCCTGGCTTGTCACCTTCCACAGCTCTATTTATTCACCTTTAGGCATGCTGGCTTTCCTTGAGCAGACCAAGCACCCACCCAACGGGGCCTTTGGAGTTAACCTCTGCTCTTCCCCCAGGGGTCCACGGAACCACTCCTTCACCTCCTTTCCATTTTCACTCAAAGGTCACCTTATTGAGGCCTTCCTTCTTACCTAGCTAGTCTATCTAAAATGACAACTTCTTATTCCCTATCTCTGTCCCCTGCTTTGATTTTTCTCTATCATTTAGCACTGCCTAACATAGCATTTGATTTTACTTATTTATCTCATTTATTTTCTGTCTCCCCAGCTAGTACTTAACCTGCATGAGGGATTTTTGTCTGTCTTGATTATTTGCTGTATCTCCAGTGTCTAGAAAACAGCCTGGCCCATAATAGGCAATTTCACAAATTATCTGTGGAAAGAACGGATGAAATGTTCCCTGGTCACAGAGGATCTCCTTGACCACTCTATGTTAAACAGAAATCTATTTCCCGTTCCCTTTTTTTTCTTCATGATACCACTATTTGATATGTATTTGTTACCGTCTTTCTCACTACAATGAAAGTTCCTCTAACAATGGGGCACTAAAGATTGCTGAGTGAATTAATTTCTCGAACAAATGGATAAATGAATCTAGCAGCACCTGATGCTGGGCTCAGACAGCGCTAAGCTACCTTTGGGATGGGACTAATTTGGGGGCTCTCCGCGGGCGTGCACCCCCTCCCAAGGAGGAGTCTTATAAACAGGGCTGGATTGCGGCAGCGCCCCTTTAAACCAGCCCGGGACGCCGGGCCGCGAGCACTGGTGGCAGATTCGGCAGGGCCTGGCATCGCCGGTTTAACCCGAGTCTCACCCAGTCCGGCGATTTCCGGGGCGGCGTCATTGCCCATTTAAGAGCAGAGCGCCCCGCCCCCCGGAGGGCGGAGCCTAGAAGGGGCTTTAAGGGGCGGGCCGGCGGACGGCTAGGGTCCTTCAGAGGATTAGCGCAGGGTGGGCGCGCGCCTCAGGCCGCCATTTCTTGGCGTCTCCAGAGGAGTCGCCCCCTGTTCAGTCGCTCTCGGGACCTCTACCCCCGCGTCGCCGGCTCTCCGCGTCGCCTTAGCCACCGCGCCTCCGTCCCCAGCCCAGGTAAGCGCGAGGCCCGTGGCCCCGGCCGCACTGCCCAAGTACCGGGCTCGGTCCACGCCCCGCTTCCCCTCACCGCTCCGGGGACCCCTTCTGGCTGGCGTCGGGGCTCTGTTCTCCCGGCCTCGCCCAGGGACGCTCCGGCTCCGGCTCCCGCTGCTTCCCCGGCCCGCCGGCAAAATATTAAACCTGCCGGGAGGGGAGGGGCGGCGGCGGCCAATGGGGCCGGGCCGCTGAGTTTCGGGCGATACTGGGCGGCGCGGCCGGAGCGGGGAGCCGGGGGTGAGGCGGGTTAATGTTTGTCGGCCCGACCCCTGCCCGTTCCTGGCCATGACTCCCTCCCGAGCAGCCGGGGGTCGCCCTTCACTAAGAGGTCTCGGCTCAGCTGTCTGGTTGGCGAGGGGGATGTGGCAGGTCAAGGGATAAAACCCACCGTGGTTCGTGTCACGGTCTTAAAACAAAAACCCGAGTGGACTTTTGTGGTTGGTTCGCGTTGGACTGAAACTTCAGCCACTTGGAAATTGTGAGAGGCAGGTGGGTTCCCAGCAATGGCGGGATCCAAAGGATCCTCCCCCGCCCCCACCCGTGACTCTGGGCGTGTTAAGGTTGGGGTTTTTCGGTGTGTAAACATTAATTGTACCTGTCACTATCGTTATGGTTACTAAATCTCATGAGTTTTAGCTAAAAGCGAGAAGACCCAGGTCTTTTGAACCTTTTGACAACATTTTAAATTGATATCAGGAGTATTTTTTTTAAGAATTAGGGGGGAAATTACCCATAACTCCGTTTCTGACATTGCTAAAACATTGCTGAACCCTACTTAACATAGTGGATTATTAGTACGCGTAAGCTAGTTTGCAGGGTTTTCTTTTTATAGGTAAGCTTCATTAGAAAATCATATGTATTACTTCTGTTGAGTTACTCTACTGCGGACGTTTTCTGTGTTGGGATTAATGAGGCCAAAGATATTAATATCTATGGCACTTACTGTATATTGGTATATTGCTTTATGAAAAAGCATTTGCCTACCAAAGAATGTGAACACCCGTTACATACGAGAGTATACACATTTCATGACAAACTTGAGTTTTAGATACATACTTAAAAAAAACCTTCAGTTAATCTAGGTAGTAAATGGATTATTTCAGTTTGCATTTTTATGATTGTAAAGAATACCTTTCTTTATAGAGAAAAATGAGAAATCACAGATTAAAAACGCATTAAAAGATAAAAAAAAAAACAGGGCACCTGGGTGGCTCACCCAGTTGATTAAGCGACTGCCTTCGGCTCAGGTCATGATCCCGGAGTCCCGGGATCGAGTCCCGCATCGGGCTCCCTGCTCAGCGGGGAATCTGCTTCTCCCTCTAACCCTACCCCCTCTGTGCTCTCTCTCGCTCTCAAATAAATAAAATAAAATCTTTAAAAAACAAAACAAAAAAACCATGTACACCTACTCTCTGAGAATTCCACTGCATCATTTTAGTGTCAGACAAGTTCTTTATTGAGTGCCTAATATGCTGATTGCCGTGCTAGCTGGGTCATCTTGCTGAATGAGTCAGACCAGATCCTTGAGTCTTAGTGGGGAAGTACCCAGTAAAAAAAATAAACAATTGGATATTTAATTACAGTTTTGGTAAATGTTATAAAAAAGAGTCTAAGGGTACTAAAAGGAGCACCTAATTTAGATTAAGGAGTCAGGGAATGCTTTTCTGAGGTGAAGTGGAAAGAGAGCATTCCAGAAAGATGGAACACCCCCCGCCCCCCCCCCCCCCCCAAAAAAGGTCCACAGTTAAAAAGATAGTTGGTTTGAGCAGAAGGGATACTAGAGCAGAGTGAACAGCTGGGAGTGGTTTGCCTGAAGGGTCTGCCAGGTAGGAGGAGTTGGATCCAGAGCAAGACCATTAAAGATTTTTTAACTGGGATCAGATTTGTGGTTGCTAAAAATCCACTGCTGTAGCATTTAGAATGAAAGTGGTAGTGAGGAATGGAGAAAGAGTGAATATGGGAAAACTTTTTTTCTTTTAACAATTTTTTTTTTAAGTAGGCTCCAACATGGAGCCTAACGCAGGGCTTAAACTCATGACTCTGAGATCAAGACCTGAGCTGAAATCAAGAGTTGGATGCTCAACTGACTGAGCCATCCAGGTGTCACTTAATAATTTTTAAAAACTCCTTTGGCACATTCATATATTCTTACTAAAGAGGACTTAAGTACCTCCACATGACCCTCTCCAGAGATAACCTCACTTAACAGCTTGCATGTCTTAGTCGGCCTTCGGCTCAGGTCATGATCTCAGGGTCCTGGGATTGAGCCCTACAGAGCCCCACATCGGGCTCCCTGCTCAGCGGGGAGTCTGCTTCTCCCTCTCCCTCTGCCTCCTTCTCCGCTCATGCTCTGTTTCTGCCTCTCAATCTTAAAAAAACAACAACAATAGTTTGCATGTCTTAGTCGTTTTGTGTATACGAGGGATAAAACTTACCACTTTTCTCTGATTTCATTTTTTACTTAGAAATTTTGTCGGTGTCTAAGTCAATTGTATTTAAAAAAGAGCTGTGTTGTATACCATTTGATGTACCATAATTTGTTTAACTACTTGCATGTTGATGGATATATTTAAAATTTAAAATTATGCCCTGAAAATCCTTACTTCTACAACTTGGATCACATCCTATTTCTTAGGATATCCTACCAAAAATATAATTGCTGAGTGAAAGTGTAGGCACATGAACATTTTTGATAGTGTGGTTAAATCCTCCAAAGAGGACAGTGTAGGGTGATTGTTTTTCCCATATCCTTTCAGTGGTAGAATTCTCGCCTGCCCATATCCTTTTCAACATTGGCTTTCTTGAGTCTTAAATGACCGTATCTTTTTTTGTTTGTTTGTTTAAAGATTTTTAAAATTTTTATTTATTTGACAGAGAGAGAGACAGTGAGATAGGGAACACAATCGGGGGAGTGGGAGAGGGAGAAGCAGGCTTCCCGCCAAGCAGGGATCCTGCTATGGGGCTTGATCCCAGAACCCTGGGATCATGACCTGAACCGAAGGCAGATGCTTAATGACTAAGCCACCCAGGTGCCCGATAGTATCTTATTTTTTTAATTTAGATTTCCTTTGTTATTGTTGAGGTCAAACATTATTTTGTACATATTTTCATTTCATACTCTCTTTTAGAACTTGTTTCTTCATATCTTGCCCTTTTTTTCTGTTGCATTATCTTAATGGTTTGTGATAGTTCTTTATTAAACTGCATATTAATCCTTTAAAAAATTTTAAAAGCTCTTTAATATATTGTCTCCTTCTAGTACTTTATCATTTCTTTGATTAAATTCTTAGTCCATCTGAAATTTATTTTCATGTAAGTTGCTTTTATATTCTGTAAAAAGAAGTTGTTTGTGGCATTGGGTTTTATGGTTCAAAATACATAGTTATTAAATTTTTTTTTTTTTTTTTTTAAGATTTTATTTATTTGACAGAGAAACAACGAGAGCAGGAACACAAGCAGGGAGAGTGGGAGAGGGAGAAACAGGCCTCCCGCCGAGCAGGGAGCCTGATGTGGTGCTCTATCCCGACCTGAGCTGAAAGCAGACGCTTAAGGACTGAGCCACCCAGGCGCCCCCATAGTTATTAAATCTTAAAGAAGCTTTGTTTTTTCTTAAGCAGGTTAACTCTGCTTGCGTAATGAATTTTTATTTTCAAGGTACAAGATAAGGTGAAAGTCAGAAAACTTGTTTTATAGTTCATTTGCTTCCTAGGAATCACAGTTGTAGTGCATTTTGAACATGATTTTCCCTTAGAAAAACTTTTATTTTGGAAAAATTCAAGTAGTCAGAAGAGTATAATGAACCCCCATGTACCCATCATGCTCCAACAATGGCCATTTATCTGGGCAATTTGTTTAGTTTCTATCCCCACTTTACTTTAATACCACTATTTTATCTAAAAGAAAAATGGCAGTAATTCCTTGGTTATCATAAACAATCCAGTCAGTGTTCAAATGTGTGCCAAATTTATGTCCTTAGGAAGTTCAAATGAGAACTGTCATGGCTTTGCTAGCTTACCTAATTACATAGCAATATGCATACTTGTAAAATGAGGATATAATCCTCAATTTATAGCAATTGAATTTTTTATTACGTTGATATTATTCCAGTATTTCAGCTTTTATTTTCATCATGTTTATAAATGCATCTAATTTAAATTTTATTATTATTTTTATTATCTTTTCTTTTTTGATCGAGATTGAGAGAGAGAAAGAGAGAGAAAGAAAACAAGTGAGCAGGGTGAGAGGGAGAGAAACTCCTAAGCGGGCTCCACAGTGCAGAGCTGATGTGGGTCTCAGTCTCAGGATCTCAAGATCATGACCTGAGCTGTAATCAAGATCATGACCTGAGCTGTAATCAAGAGTCGGAAGCTTAACCAACTGAGCCACCCAGGCACCCCACTGTCTGGTTATACAAGACTTCTTATAAATTATACGTGTAACAACAAATGTGTGACTTTTTTTTTTTTTTTTAAGATTTTATCTATTTAGAGAGAGAGAGAGAGAGCATGAGCGGGAGGGGTAGAGGGAGAAAGAGAATCCCAAGCAGACTCTGCACTGAGCGCAGAGCAACACAGGGCTCAATCTCAGGACCCCAAGATCTGAGCTGAAACCAATAGTCGGACGCTCAAACGACTGCACCTCCCTGGCGCCCCAACAAATATGTGACTTTAAAATTTCCTATATTTTGAAATAATATTAGACTTATGTGGAAGTTACAGTAGTAGAGTTCCCATATACCTTTGACTTAGCTTCCCCCAATGATAATATCAGACAACTTAAAAAAAAATTTGAATTAGGATCTAATGTAGGTGCATTGTGATTGATGGATATGTATTTTAAGTCTGTTTTAATCTGTAGTTTTCTTTGCATTTCTTTTCCCCCTTGCAATTTGTCGAGTAAGCTGAAGTAAGTTTTTAAAAAAACAAATTTATCATGTATGTTTTGTGCTTGTATTTTCATTCAGACTCTTTTTAGCTATGATCTTTGATGATTTATCTCTAAAATACAAGTTTTACATGAATTGTTCTGCGGTGAGATAGAGAGACCAAGATTTGGAATCAGAAAAATCAGAGTTTGATTTTTTTTTTAATTTTTTTTTTTAATGTCTTCATTATTTACTAAATCATGGACCTGGCCAGTGGTTTCATTTATCGGACCCTTAGTTTACTCATCAAAATAAAACAGTATTTTGGGGAGTTTTTCTGTGAAGCAAGTAAGATTATTTACTTACCATTTGTTGTACTTAATGATGAAATGTTCTGGGTGGTTGGCTATTCAAAATAGGAATTATGTCTTCAGGAGCTTAAGATAAATGAGACAGACATGTAAATAAATAATTAAAATCTGATTAGTGAAACAGTAAAAATATATTTTCAAGTTTCAGTGGAAGTGTGATGATGGAAGTGACTAACTCTGGTTATCAGAGAACGTTTCTCAGGGGAGATACAGGTAGAGTTGAGTTAAATAGATAGGGAGTCTGACACATGGACTTTCCACATCTGGTGTAACAAGTACCTTTCTTAGGCAGCTGAAATGAGAATGGATAGCAAAGTGCAAAAGGAGCAATGTCTGAAGAGAAACCTGAAAAGAAAGAGACTGCAGCCAGATGTTATATATGAGTGCTTTGTAAACTGAAAAGGGATCTAAAATTTTATTTTCTTGGGATTTAAGTAGATGAACATACATCTTACCCTTTGTTCATAATTTTGTCCATATTTTAGTCAATTATGTAGGAATATCCATATGTGTGATATGTGTATGATCTTCATATGATCTTCAGTTTATAGGCACTTATTTTTTAATGTGTTGGTATTTATTTTTAAATTAGTTTTTATTTTAATCAAGTTTATAAATGTATCTAGTTGAGTCACCTAATCTGAAGGCTTCTTTTGAAAAATAGCACTCTGCTGAGTTCTGTCCTCAAGACAAACACTTTCACATTTTAAGTAACATGCTTTTATTGTCACTTCTTGATATTTGGTTTCAGGAATTATCTGTTGAATTCCAACTTGGCAAGATGAGGAATTGGCTCTCTGCATCTACCTCTGTTATATACCTCCTCTTATAGTTATTTTATAGTTATGGTTAGATCAATATTTAATGTTTATAGTATTATGAATATTTAAACTATTAGCTAAGTCATGTAGTATACTGTGATTACTTTCCCTTTTCTGCTCAACTTCTTGTTTTCTCTGGAATTAATCCGTGTCTTTAACTTATTTTTCTCATTCTCTTATTTGCATAAATTAAACATTAGGTTAGCAAGATAGTTTTTATGGTGTTACCATTTGTGTTTGCTGTATTTTAAAAATTACTAAACTAGGGGCGCCTGGGTGGCTCAGCTGGTTAAGCTCTGCCTTCAGCTCACTTCTGCTTAGTGGGGAGCCTGCTTCTCCCTCTCCCTCTGCCTGCCGTTCCTCCTGCTTTTGTGCTCTCTGTCAAATAAATAAATAAAATCTTAAAAAAATAAAAAAATAAGATTACTAAACCTATTTAATTATTTTGATTAAACTTAACATCCTTTTTTTTTTTTTTTTTAAAGATTTTATTTATTTAAGAGAGAGACACACAGTGAGACAGGGAACACAGCACAGGGAGAGGGAGAGGGAGAAGCAGGCTCCCCTCCAAGCAGGGAGCCCAATGCGGGGCTCAATCCCAGGACCCTGGGACCATGACCTGAGCCGAAGGCAGACGCTTAACAACTAAGCCACTCAGGCGCCCCTAAACTTAACATTCTTAATAAAGATAAGAAGTGGCCTTAAAATAATTTAACACTATAAATAATTGACTCTATTAAATAGCAATTAAAAATCTTTAAATAATAGAATATTTAATAAAAACATAATATTTGAATTATATTTGTATTTTAGCTGAGATAGGTGATTATGTGTTTATTTATTTTTTTAAGATTTTATTTTTAACTAATCTCCACACCCAGTGTGGAGCTCAGACCTACAACCCTGAGATCAGGAGTCGAGTGCTTCACCCACTGAATGAGCCAGGCGCCCATTTTTGTATTTTTATTGTGATTGCTCAGAAAAGAAATGGAACTTTTTAGGAATGTTATGATCATCAAAGGATAAGTTAGCGTATGGATTGTCTCCTAATGTTTGTAGAGATATACGGCAATTGTACATAAAATTCATTGACCCAGAAGGCCTGATAAACTTCATAAATGTTCGTTGTCTGTCAGCTTCTTATAAAATAGACCAGTAAGTTTAGAAATGCTGTAAGTCATAGCTCTGTTGTATATAAAAGTTTTCAAAAACCGTGAGTTAAAGTAGCCAGTTTTAATTATGTTTTTCAAATTTACTTGCTCCTTTTAATAGTATGTCTGTAATGGCCATAGGATTTTACTAAATAACACCATTTGTCTGCACATTGTGGGGAGTCTGCTAATACCTTTTTCTCTCTCTGGTTTTATTAGTGACAAAAATGCTGAGCTTCTTCCGTAGAACACTTGGGCGTCGGTCAATGCGTAAACATGCTGAGAAGGAACGACTCCGAGAAGCTCAGCGAGCTGCCACGCACATTCCTGCCGCCGGAGACTCTAAGTCCATCATCACATGTCGGGTGTCTCTTCTGGATGGTACTGATGTTAGTGTGGACTTGCCGGTATGTAGGTCCTGCTGAGCATTTGCAGATTCTATATGAGACGACTTTCTTCATTTGAACTTTCTACTGGTAACTTCCTGAGGAAATTAGGTAATATGGGTTAGTGTGGATCAGGCACTGTAACATTGAGGTACATGGATCAAGATACCCAGCATGATAATATTTTTCTGGGATTAATGGAAGTTACCTGAAATATTTAAATGATAGGGTAGTTATTGGCACAGATCATTTGTGAATTTATGTGTGTTCTTTATGATGGCAGTACATAGGGTACTCTAGTGGATTTCTCACAATCCTTGTTGGGCAATTATTAAAACAATGAGAATATTTGGGAATAATGATACATGTATACTACAAGATTTTTAATTCTCTATATTTTTCTTTAATTTTCAAAACACTCCTCACTTTTCCTTAAAACATATTTCTTCAACATTTTTAGTGTGCTTGCAGAAATTTTAATGAAATGCAGTAAAAGGACTTCATACTCCTCAGCTCTGACTGTTTATCTCTTTGCTTCCAAAGTAGTTTGCAGAGGAGGTTTTTTATACACTGTAATCTTTATTTTAAGACAGGATGTTGTGATTTTATTAAAATTTTAGGTGGTTTCTTTTTGTAGGTATGAATGTATAATTATAGCTCATGATGTGAAACAGTCTATATTTGAAAAGGGTTAACTTACGCCTTTTTGAGGGGCAAGAGAGGTAGTTATATGGTTTGGGGTGCAGTTGAGTTTCTTTCTGAGCTATTTACTAATACCAAATGTCTTTATTCTGCATTAAAAGATATATGTAATGGGGCGCCTGGGTGGCTCAGTCAGTTAAACCTCTGACTCTTGGTTTTCTGCTCAGGTCATGATCCTCTAGTTTGTGGGATCGAGCTTCACATCGCGTTCTGCACTCAGCACAGGGGGTCTGCTTGAGATTCTTTCTCCCTGCCTCTCCCTTCCTCTCTGCTCCTTCCCCTGCGCACATTCTCTCTCAAATAAATAAATAAAATCTTAAAAAAAAGATTTATGTAACTAAGCTATAAAATGTATGATTTGATGTGTTATTGGATGTTCACAGTCTTCCCTCCCTACACATTCTTTTTAATATACACCTATATACCCAAAATGCAATAAAAAAGGTCTTTGTGCAAGGTGGTAGCCTAAATGCTGCTACAGTATACAGTTGAATAAACTCTGAAAGACCTTTAACTTAACCTTTAACTGTGACCTTTAACTCACAGAGTGAGACTAAGGAATTAGTTTGTTTAAATGAATATTCTGATTAATTGGATAATTTAGAATGTACTAGATATATACCTTACACATTTTAAAAATAATGGAATGTGATAAAATTAAACATAGGATTTCTTGAAGTGTTTTGAAGTAATCATCATGGGTATGTTTTATTATCTTTTTACGTTAGACTGGACATCTTTAGGGTTTTTGATTCTGGAAGACTTGAAGGTATTTACATTTTCTTCCTGTAAGGGCTTCTTGGGGTTTGTCAAGCATTCCAATATGTGATACTTCTTTGAGGAGTTTTCATATTCATTTCTTTCTTGATAAGTATCTTAAGGGTTTTGTGTACTATTCCATTAAAATATCATTAGATATGTGATAAAAAGCTTGAGATTGCTGTGTAAGAGACTGGAAAGAAGTTTCTTATTACCTAATGTTTGAAGTATGCAGTCTCAGGGTTATGGATGGAGAGGCTAGGAAATACTAGGAAAGTAGACTTGGTAAAGGATCTTGTTAAAGAGGCAGTGTAGTGTGGAGGAGAAGCAGCACGAGGTTTTAAAGTAGTGGAACAAATGGCTAGTGACTGGTACAGAATGGCTTCCTATGCTTGGTATGCTCAGTAGGTTGGATGTGATGCTTGATCAAGGCCAGAAGTGCTAGCTGACCTCATATGTAGACAATTGCAGTGAAAAAGCCAAGAGTTTTAAATTTGACTTTTTGTGGAACTAGAACAATTGCCTTTTCAGCTCTGCAGGTGAAATCCTAGAATTAGGCTCTAATTCTAGATGCTTGCATGGGTTTAAAATGGGCATTGGCCTGCTAGCGAAACTGTTTTACTAACAGACAAAAATAGACCAGAGGAATATTAATTTCTAAAAAGAAAGTTTTCCCTTTTTTTTTAATTTAGTTTCTCAACCAGTCTAGTATGATTCCAAAAGAGGATTTAGAATTGATTTTGGAAATTGGATGAAACACATACTCCTTTCCCACTGGGATTAAGGTCACTAGTAATCATAGTGAGCCATTGTGGAACTAAGATGATTGCCCAGGCAATATGTAAGTGATTATCAGTGATTAAAGATAATTTAGATATATGGACTTTAGATTAAAATATACCAGTAGCAATGGTCATTTTCTTCCTTTTGCTGTCTTCCTCTCAAAACTGGGGGAGGGATTTAAGTACCTTCTACTTGCTTGCCCCCCCCCTTTAAAAAACTAATTACTATGAGAATGCCTAATCCTTTCAGTGAATGATAAAAGCATCAGGTAGAAATTTCTAAGTATCTGATTTTTAAATTTTCTTTTTGGAAATGCCACAGAAACTTTGATTTATGAACTTAGTATTGTTTAGTAAATAGTCTTTTATCATTTTGCGTCTCCCAAGTTTTAAATTAATAAAAAATGTTTGGTTAATCATTTGATAATAATCTTAATATATCGGGTGTCTGGGTGGCTCAGTTGGTTAAGCGATTGCCTTCGGCTCAGGTTGTGATCCTGGAGTCCCAGGATTGAGTTCTGCATCAGGCTCTCTGCTCAGTAGGGACCCTCCCCCCTCTTATGCTCTCTCTCTCTCTCTCTCATTCTCTCAAATAAAAATCTTAAAAAAAAAAAAAAAAAAACCTTAATATATCTACTTTGCTGATGTAGGCGCTGAAGGCTTTAAATTATATAGCCCATGTGTAGCTATACTTTTAGATAAATAACATTTATAGCTTAGCTATCCTATGTTTTTGAAGACTTAACATTGTTAAGATGGCAGTACACCCCAAATTGATCTACAGATTCAACATAATCCCCACCAGAATACCAGTTGATTTATTTGTAGTAATTGACAAGTTTATTTTAAAATTGATATGGAGGGCGCCTGGGTGGCTCAGTTGGTTGGGCGACTGCTTTCGGCTCAGGTCATGATCCTGGAGTCCCGGGATCGAGTCCCGCATCGGGCTCCCTGCTCGGCAGGGAGCCTGCTTCTCCCTCTGACCCTCACCCCTCTCATGTGCTCTCTCTCTCATTCTCTCTGTCTCAAATAAATAAATGAAAAAAAAAATCTTTAAAATTGATATGGAATTGCAAGGGACTTAAAATAGACATAACAATACTGAAAAAAACCAAAAAACAAAGTAGTAGCATTCAGGCCTTACTGTAAAGCAACAGTAATCAAGATGATGTGCTACTGGCACAAGAATAGACATATAGTGGTGCCTGGTGGCTCAATGGAGCATGTGGCTCTTGATTTTGGGGTTGTGAGTTTAA
Organism: Mirounga angustirostris; assembly: GCF_029215605.1. NCBI lineage: Eukaryota > Metazoa > Chordata > Mammalia > Carnivora > Phocidae > Mirounga > Mirounga angustirostris. The sequence goes on along the minus strand of NW_026991711.1, from coordinate 94,348,060 downwards.
GTCCCACACTGGGTGTAGGGATTACTTAAAAATAAAATCTTAAAAAAAAAAAAAAAAAAAAGAGTAGACACATAAATTATTGCAACGGAATAGAGAACTCAGTGGTAAACCCATACATCTGTGGTCAATTGTTTCTTTGGGGGGTGGTTCTTAAGACTTTTTTTTAATGAATAATTTTTTTGAATTGAAGAAAAATTCCTATAAAATAAAATTAACCATTTAATTTATTTTTTTATTTTTTAAAAAGATTTTATTTATTAGAGAGTGAGCGAGAGAGCACTGGGGGATGGAGGGGGAAGCAGACTCCCCGCTGAGCAGGGAGCCCCACATGGGGCTCCATCCCAGCACAGGGCTCAGTCCCAGGACCCTGGGATCATGACCTGAGCAGAGGACAGATGCTTAACCAACTGAGCCACCCAGGCGCCCCATAAAATTAACCACTTTAAAATGCATAATTCATGGGTGCCTGGGTGGCTCAGTCGGTTGGGCGACTGCCTTCGGCTCAGGTCATGATCCCAGGGTCCTGGGATCGAGTCCTGCATCGGGCTCCCTGCTCTGCGGGGAGCCTGCTTCTCCCTCTCCCACTCCCCCTGCTTGTGTTCCCTCTCTCGCTGTGTCTCTCTCTGTCAAATAAATAAATAAAATCTTAAAAAAGAAAAAAAATAATAAATAAAATAAAATAAAATGCATAATTCAGGGGGCCTGGCTGGCTCAGTTGGAGGAATGTGGGACTGTTGATCTCGGGGTCATGAGTTCAAGCCTCCTTTTGGGTTTAGAGATTAATTCCATAAATAAAACTTTTTAAAGAGTGCATAATTCGTTGGTGTTTAGTACAATCACTATGTTGTGCAACCATCACCTCTGTTTAGTTCTAAGATATTTTTGTCATCCCAAATGGAAACTCTGTAACTCCCATCAGCCCGTGGTAACTGCTAGTTGGCTTTCTTTCTCTCTCTAAGGATTTGCCTGTTTTGGATGTTTTATATAAATGGAATATTATCCAATCTGTGACCCTTCATTAACTTAGCCTAATGTTTTTGAGGTTCATCCATACTGTGGCATTTATCATTACTTCATTCCTTTTTATGTTGAATAATATTCCACTGTATGATAAATCATATTTTGTTTATCCATTCATCAGTTGATGGACACTTGGGTTGTGTCCATCTTTTAGCAACTGTGAATAGTGCTGCTGTGAATATTCATGTACAAGTGTTTGTTGGAATACATGTTTTTAATTCTTTGGGGTATGATACCTAGGAGTAGAATTGCTGGGTCATATGATAATTCTATGTTTAATTTTTTGTGGAACTGACAAACTGTTTTCCATAGCAACTGTATCATTTTACATTCCCACCAGCAATGTAGGAGGGTTCCAATTTCTCTACATCCTCAACACTTGTTATTTTCCATTTTTTAAATTGTAGTCATCCTGGTGGGTGTGAAGTGATACCTCATTTGTGGTTTTGATTTGTATTTTCCTAATGATTACCGATGAGCATGTTTTTATATGTGTACTGGTCATTTGTACATCTTCTTTGGAAAAATGTCTATTCAAATCCTTTGCTCACTTAATTAAAAAAATTTTTTCTAGTGTTCATTTGAAATATAGTTGACATACAATATTAGTTTCAGGTGTACAACACAGTGATGGGACAATTATATATACATTATGAATGCTCACCATGATAAGTAGTTACCATCTGTCACCATACAAAGTTGTTATAATATTATTGATTATATTCCCTATGCTGTATTTTCATCACTGTGACTTATTTATTTTATAACTGGAAGTTTGTACCTCCTAATCCCCTTCATTTATTTGGCCTATGCCCCAACCTACCTCTCCTCTGGCAGTCATCAGTTTGTTCTCTGTATTCATGAATCTCTTTTTTTGTGTGTGTTTTGTTCATTTTTTTTTAGATTCTGCATATAAGTGAAATCACATGGTATTTGTCTTTGTCTGACTCATTTTACTTAGTTTAATACCTCCTAGATCCATCCATGTTGTTGCAGATGGCAAGATTTCATTCTTTTTTTTTTTTTTTTATGGCTGAGTAATACACCATTGTATATATACACCACATCTTTATTGATTCATCTATCGGTGGACACTTAGGTTGCTTCCATATTTTGGCTATTGTAAATAATGCTGCAGTAAACATAAGGGTGCGTTTATCTTTTTGAATTAGCGTTTTTGTTTTCTTTGCATAAATACTCAGCAGTGGAATTACTGGATCGTATGGTGTTCCTGTTTTTAATTTTTTGAGGAACCGTCCTACTGTTTTCCGTAGTGGCTGCACCAGTTTACATTCCTGCCAACAGTGCATGAGGGTTCCCTTTTCTCCACATCCTCCACAGTACTTATTTCTTGTCTTTTTGATACTAGCCATTCTGATTGGTGTGAGGTAATATCTCACTATGGTTTTGATTAGCATTTCCCTGATGATGAGTGTTGTGGAGCATCTTTCCATGTGTTTGTTGGCCATCTGTATGTCTTTGGAAAAATGTCTATTTAGGTCCTCTCCCTGTTTTTTAATTGAATTATTTGTGGGTTTTTTGTTTTGTTTTGTTTTTGGTATTTAGTTTTGTGAATTCTTTATATATTTTGGATATTAACCTATTACTGGATATATCATTTGCAAATATCTTTCCCCATTCAGTAGGTTGCCTTTTCATTTTGTTGATGGTTTCCTTCATTGTGCAGAAGTTTTTTATTTTGATGTAGTTCTAATAGTTTATTTTTGTTTTGTTTCCCTTGCCTGAGAAGATTTATCCAGAAAAATACTGCTAGGGCCAGGGTCCAAGAGATTACTGCCTATATTTTCCTCTGGGAGTTTTATGGTTTTAGGTCTTATAGTTAAGTCCCAATTTCATTCTTTTGCATATAGCTGTCCAGTTTTCCCAACGCCATTTATTGAAGAGACTGTCGTTTCCCTGGTGTGTATTTTTGCTTCCTTTATTGTAGATTAATTGGCCATATAAGGTTGAATTTATTTCTGGACTCTATCCTATTCCATTGATTTTTGTGTCTGTTTTTGTGCCAGTACCATACTGTTTTTATTAACATTAGCTTTGTAGGATAGTTTGAAATCTGGGATTTTGAGATCTCTAGCTTTGTTCTTCCTTAAAATTGCTTTGGTTATGGTCAGTTGATTTATGATAAGGGTGCCAGAGCCATTCAGTGAGGGAAAGAATGGTCTTTTCAACAAGTGGTGCTAGGAGAACTAGATAGCCATATGCAAAAGAATGAAGTGAAGTGGGAACTTTAGCTCATGCCATATACAAAAATTAACTCAAAAGGGATCAAAGATCTAAACATAAGAGCTAAGACTATAAAACTCATAGAATAAAAAATAGGGACAAATCTTCATGACCTTGGATTTGGCACCAGTTTTTAGATATGACGCCAAAAACATGAATAACAAAATAAAAAAATAAGCTGGACTTTTATAAAAATTAAAAACTTTTGTGTCTGAAAGGCCATTATCAAGAAAGTGAAAAGATTCTCACACAGAATGGGAAAGAATATTTGCAGATTACATATTTGATAAGCATTTGTGTCTAGAATATATAAAGAACTGTTCCAGGGTGACTGGGTGGCTCAGTTGGTTAAGCGACTGCCTTCGGCTTGGGTCATGATCCCGGAGTCCGGGGATCGAGTCCCGCATTGGGCTCCCGGCTCAACGGGGAGCCTGCTTCTCCCTCTGACCCTCTCCCCTCTCATGCTGTTTCTCTCTCGCATGCTCTCTAATAAATAAATAAATAAATAAATAAAATCTTTATTTAAAAAAAAAAATAAAGAACTGTTACAACCCAATAAGAAAAAGACAACCCAATTTAAAAATGGGCAAAGGATCTGAATATAAGATATACTTCTGCACATAAGATATACAAATAGCTGATAACTAAGGATGTCAAGCATCTTTTCATGTACTTGTCAGAGAAACTCAAAAATCAAAACCACAATGAGATACTACATACCAACTAGGAAGGTTAAAATAAAAAGATAATACTAAGTGTTGGTGAGAATGTGGAGAAATCTGAGCCTTCTTAAACTTTTCGGCAGGAATATAAAGTTGTGCAGCTGCTTGGGAATATAGCCTGGCAGTTCCTCAAGTGATTAAACATAGTTATTACCACATGACCCAGCAATTCTACTTTTAGGTACATATCTAAGGAAATTGAAAACATATGTTTAGACAAAAACTTGTACACAGATAGTCATAACAGTGTTATTTTTACTCTCCTAAAGATAGGAAAAAAACCCCAATTATTTGTCAAAAGATGAATGTATAAATAAAATGTGTTTTATTCATATAACGGGATATTATTTGGCCATGAAGGAAATGAAGTACTGATACATGCTACATGGGTGAACTTGTGCTAGGTGAAAGAAGCCAGTCACAAAAGACCACATATTTATATGATTTCATTCGTATGAAAATCCAGAATAAAGAAATCTGTAGGAAAAAAAAAAGATTAGTGATTTATTGGTTGCTAAGGGCAGATGGGTAGGGACTTGAGGGGGTGGTAGGAATGGTGGTTGGGGCAATAACTAAAAGATACAAGGCTTCTTTTCGAGGTATGAAGATGTTCCAGAATGGTGGTGGTTGTACGTATCTGTGAATATACCTTTGAATTTTGTACTTTTAATGGGTGAATGGTACGGTATGTGAATTATATCTCAAAGCTATTTTAAAAAATGCATGGATGGGTGCCTGGGTGGCTCAATTGTTGAGCGTCTGCCTTCGGCTCAGGTCATGATCCCAGTGGCCTGGGATCGGGCCCTGCATCGGGCTCCCTGCTCAGCTGGGAGCTTGCTTCTCCCTCTCCCACTCCCCCTGCTTGTGTTCCCTCTCTTGCTGTGTCTCTCTCTGTCAAATAAATAAATAAAATCTTTAAAAAAAAACCATGGATTTTTGCATGCTTGTGTTTTATTCCACTTAAGGTTTTTTAGTGGGGCCCCTGGGTAGCTCATTCGTTAAGTGTCTGCCTTCAGCTCAGGTCATGATCCCAGGGTCCTGGGATTGAGCCCCGCATGGGGCTCTCTGCTCAGCGGGAGGCCTGCTTCTCCCTCTCCCACCCTCCCTGCTTGTGTTCCCTCTCTCACTGTCTCTCTGTCAAATAAATAAATAAATAAAATCTTAAAAATAAATAAGGTTTTTTAGTACTCAAGAGACATGATTTAGAGTTGATTTTGTTGATTCTTTGTAGGAAAAAAAATCCTGGAGACTGTAGTAGCTAAGGCACAAGACAGTGGGCCTATAGACTAATAGTGGCACGGAGACTGCAGCAAAAGGAATGCTTAGTACATGGATATGGTGGAGGGAGAGTTCTAATGAATATTAGAACTGAGTAAGATAAAATTCAGCCCTGGTGGAGGGGGGTGACATTGATTGTGTGGAAGATCATGAGAGCATAGTCAGCTGTCATTGAGAGAGGAGTAAAAGAATGAAGTGGAAAAAGGAATTTCAGTGGAATGGTGTGTTTGGAAGCCAGATTTAGAGGGTTTAAAGGAATTGTTGGGGACAGTCTTCTTTTTGGGACTTCCTATAGTCCCTTGTACCTAGTAGGTGCTTAATAAATATTGTTTAGTTGTTGGGGAAGTGCATGAAGGGAAGTTGGAGGATTGCCATGAGATTTGGTAGTAAAAGGAAGGAAGGAAAGAACAGCAGCTAGAGAATGGCTGGATAGGGAGATCTGAGTTTGTTAAATGAATAAGAAAAATGTTTCTCAGGAATTGGTTTTATATACACAGAGATTGTAGGATGAACATTCTAGAAAAGACTACCATTTTATGCTGGGAAAGATGGAAGGCTGATGAAAAGATAATATCTTGTTGGTCTTAATCTTCAGAAACCAGGATGTGAAGTGAGGACCGGGTTTGAAAGAGGTGGTGACCTGGAATAATTTGTTAGGAGGAAGGAAAAGAAGAATGTAAGCAGCAAGGATGGTCTAGATGCAGCTGAAAATTGAATTTGTGGTGGGGTAAGGAGGATGGCTACAATAGGTAAAGGGGATTAAGATAAACAAGTTAGGGTGATTAAAAAGTAGAGCATAGGGAATATAGTCAGTAATACTGGAATAATTTTGTATGATGACACATGGTAAATACACTTTACACTTATTGTGGTGAGCTTTTGTACTTTATATAATCGTTGAATCACTGTTGTACACCTGAAACTAATTTAATATTATATGTCAACTATACTTCAATAAAATTTTTCTTTTAAAAAATGTGCAAAGGGCTTAAATAGATACTTCTCCAAAGAAAATATGCAAATGCTTGGGACGCCTGGGTGGCTCAGTTGGTTAAGCATCTGGCTCAGTCGGTTAAGCGTCTGCCTTTGGCTCATGTCGTGATCTCAGGGTCCCGGGATCAAGCCCCCCGCATCGGGCTCCCTGCTCAGTGGGGAGCCTGCTTCTCCCTCTGCCTGCCACTCCCCCTGCTTGTGCTCACTCTCTTTTTCTCTCTGACAAATAAATAAAATCTTTATTAAAAAAGGGGGGGGGCACCTTGGTGGCTTAGATGGTTAAGTGTCTGCCTTCAGCTCAGCTCATGATCTCCGGGTCCTCGGATCAAGCCCCACGTCGGAGCTTCAAATGAATGAATAAAATCTTTAACAAAAAAAAAAAAAAAAAAAAAAAAACCTTAAGAAAATATGCAAATGCTCAATAAGCACATGAAAGTATGCTCAACATCACTAGGCATTAGGGAAATGCAAATCAAAAATCACATGAGATACCCTGTCACACGCATCAGGATGGTTGTATCAAACAAAACAAAGCAAAACAACCTCAGAAGATAACAAATGTTGGGGAGGTTGTAGAGAAATTGCAACCTTACGCATTGCTGGTAGGAATGCAAAATGGCACAGCTACTACGGAAAACAGTTGGGCAGTTTCTCAAAAGTTAAACATAGAATTATTATATTCCATACTTAAGTATATACCCAAAATAATTGAAAGCAGGGACTCAAACAGATACTTGTATGCCATTGTTTATAACAGTATTCACGATAGCCAAAAAGTGGAAACAACTCAAATGTTCATCAACAGATGAACGGATAAACAACATGGTATATACTTACAATGGAATATTATTCACTTTTATTTTTATTTTTTTAAGAATAACAAAAAATATTTTACTAAAACATAAGATTTACAGACGTTTCCAGACAAGCCATACAAAATGATCACAAGCTTTTTCTTGAAGGAAGGATTCTACACTTGACAGCAAAGTCACAATGTTATTAGTGAGGCCTGTGATGTTTGTTTAATGTTCCCATTTTGGTTCAAACAATCAAGCTTGTCCATCTACAGCGTCTAAATAAAGTTAGACTTGGCTAGAGAGCATATTCTGAAGAACTGGTTAGCTGCTTTTAACCAATGCAATTAGATTACCATAAAAAGGGGGAAAGGAGCCCATAAAATTAAAATAAAACCACCTCTCCCCCTCAAAAAAAGTAATAAAGAAAAACACCCACATCCCTGCAGCTAACCCTGACAACTACCTTCATTCACAGTACTTTATACTCAAACCATGATGGGGGAAATGAATAAATGCAGAGAAGGGCCACTGCTTTTAAACGTTTCACAACAATCCAGATGGTACTTCTAGCCTCTGCTCATGCTTTACAACAGTGAATCAAGACAAGACATAGATTTGCTAATGTGCATTTAATCACCGAAGGACTGAAGATGTCTGGGCTTTTATTTTGCAATGTTTCTGAGACTGTGTCCATTAAATGCAAACAAAAAAGAAGTGGCAGAACAGGAGAAGTGATGCACACTTGATTAAATCGATTTTAAATATTATTCATGGCATATAGCCTAGTCCATGCTCTAGCTGTTTCTATGGCTTGGGCTTCATTGGTCTTCCACTGCTCCGCTACATCATTTGCTAATGGATCATCTGGATTGGGAGCACTTAACAAAGCCTGGATCGATAGCAGAACTGTGCGGATCTGCAGTGCTGGGAACCACTTATCTTTCAAAATATCTAAACATATTCTTCCCAACTTGTCTACATTAGGATGATAAATTTTGGTCATGAAATGTACTTCAGGGGCTGCCATCGGGTATTCTTCTGGTAGGAATAGTTCAAGCTTAAAAGTCCCTCCCTCAAAGGGGGAATCCTGGGGACCAGCAATGACCACATGAAAATAACGGGCGTTGCTCTCATCTGGTTCTGCTTTAATGCCAGGAACTGGTTCTGTCAGCAAACGCTGGGTTTCCTTGATAATCCTGTGGGGCAGCCTGGCCAGCTTGTCAGATCCCGAGTTCGGCCTCTGGTCTCAACTCTGGCTCCACTCGCCTCACGCATGGAATATTACTCAGTTTTAAAAAGGAATGAAATTTTGGAGCCTGCTATAACATGGATGAACTTTGAAAACATTCTGCTAAGTGAAATAAGCCAGGCACAAAAGGACATAGATTGTATGATTCTACTTATGTAACATATATAGACTAGGCAAATTCACAAGCCACAGAAAGGAGGAAAGAGGTTATTAGGGATTGAAGGGAAGGAGTGTGAGGAATGATTGTTTAATGGGTACCAAGTTTCTGATTGATGTGATGAAAAGTTCTGGAAATGAATATGGTGATGGTTGTACACGTTGGGAATATATTTAATGGCATTGAATTCTGTATGCTAAAATGAGAAATTTTATGTTATGTTAAAAAGGAGAAATGGAAGCTGATGAATGTTAATAAGTGGGGTCAGTGTAGCGGAAGTTTCCATGTAGTTGGAGAACCTAGGCATCGAGAGTAATTTTATTAACAAGTTAGAGACAAGGTTGTGATAAGTTGGGGGTATCTAATTGATCTGAGAGGTGACATTCAAGGTAAAATCTCGTTGTGGTATGTAACCCTTAGGGAATTGGAGCTTGGGAGACAGCAGAATTCAAATTCTAGTCTGTCATTTTTTAGTCATGCAATTTTTGTCATATTACTAAAGCTTTCTGAACTTCTTTCCATGTTAAGTATTTGTTAAATGGACAAATAAACCATAATTATCAGAGTAATTGTATTAAATGAACATATGTTTAAGAAAAAGAAAGAAGTGCCAGCACTTAGGTAGGAATTTTAAAATGAGAAAAACAGAGGAAAAATACTTGAGGAAATAAATAGTTTTCCCAGAATTAAAGGGAGATAAAAGATCGCAGCTTTAAAAGCCCAATAGAATAGCAAATACAGTTAAGGAAAAAAAAACACACCTAGTTACATTATATTGAAATTTAAGACTATCGGAGTTAGAGAAGTCTAAAAACTTTTACCAAGAGAATTAATAACATTATTAAGGACCAGAATTCAAATTGTCATCGTACTTTTCAACAGTAACATAAGCTGCAAGAAAAAGAGTAATACATTTGGAATATTAAGAGAGTATTGAAAGAAAGTAACTTTCAACCTTGAATTTTGTTAAGGAGACAATTGTCATTCAAGTGTAAGAGCATGATTAAACTATTCTCAAACATAGAAGACCTTTAAAGATTAGCCATACAAAGTCCCACATGGGGAACATTTCTGTAGGAAGAACTCAAATGAGTGGAGAAACAAATCTAGCAGATGCTATTAGATATATGTGATGTATACATGTAAGAGTGTAAAGATGCTCAAAATACTAAAATAAAGATTGTTGTCTTAAAAAAAATTAGCCACAACCAGAGAAAAGAAATAAGAGAAAGTATGTTCATAAACATGAGGATTGGATGGAGGGGAGATCATGGGCATGAGGGCATGGTAAGTTCTTCTCTTGGTAAAGGGATATTTGGTTAGCACTTGTATTTATCAAAAAGAAAGGCGGTAAAAAGTGCAGGAAATGCAAAGATACAAGTTGAAATAAAGATGTTCATTAAAAGGCAGAGATTGATGATTCAGTAAAAAAAAAATGTGTGTGTGGTATGTGTATGTGCATATATATATTTTACAAGAAGTACCCTAAATCATAATTTAAAATTACATAGGAGGAGGGGCATGGGTAGGATGTGTATGACAATAGTTGAAAATTGAGATCCCAACAATGCTTTTGCTTAAGTGGGTTGTATCTATTGATAGTTACCTTATTAGAAATTAAAACTGGAAAATTAAACATTTATCTATCGGCTAATTTTAAAACAGCAGTAATCTACCCCTTGTAAGTTATAACATAAGTAACAAACAAGTATTTTGTTAAAAAAGATTTTATTTTATTAGAGCGTGCACGCGCGCAAGAGCATGGGGGTTGGTGCGGGCAGAGAGAGGGAGAAGCCGACTCCCCGATGAGTGGGGAGCTTGACGCAGGACTGGATCCCAGGACGCTGAGATCATGACCTGAGCCAAAGTCAGACACTTAACCCACTGAGCCATCCAGGCTCCCTAGCAACATACAAGTATTTTTTTTTTTTTAAACATACAAGTATTTGTGAAAAACAGCTATTTCACTAAACAACAAAAGAATTTAGTGAGAAGTGTAGTATCGTCTTATGCACTTTTGCCTATCTCTTTAATGTCTGGTCTAAGAGAACATACTTAGATTCTCTTTTCTGCTTCTGCATTTACTCTGTTGCAATATATTGTTTTGATTGAGTTATGTGAGGAGAATCCTAGGACCTTGTGGATCTTTTGGAAAGTATCTGGGGGAACCTTTGGGTCCTGAGACCACACTTTGAGAACTGCTTTTTCCAAACAAGTTTCTTTGCTTATTACTGACCCTCCCTCCCCATTTGGTATCTTCTCCATTGATGGCCATATTTTTTCATTGTCCCGTATTTCCTCCCACCTTCTATTTTTATTTTTGCTATTTCCTACCTGACATTCTTTTCCATTTTAAGGCTGATCTCCCAAGTTTTCACTGATGCTTCTAGTCTCTGTGACTATCTCATCTCTAAAATCTGTTGGCAAGTATATAGTTAGTTCCACATGATTCATACTTCAGTGTTCTAAGTTTTCTTGTGTTTTTTCTTTCCAATCACATTATAAGGCTCCTTTGAATTAGAGACTCTCAAAATCAACAAGACAAGAGTTTCCCCTTACAGCGTTTAGTACAAGGTGATGTTTGTTGGTTGATAGGAAGTAACACTTTCTGCAAAAGTGCATATAGATCACAAATTCTCTTTTGGCCTTAAGTAGTTTATTGGAAAATTATAGTATCTTACACGTTACCTGATATATGGTAGTATTTTTGGTATTGCAAGTAATGTTTTATTATTTATTTATTAGAGAGAGAATAGTGTGTGCATGACCAGGGGAGGGACAGAGGGAGAGAATCTCAAGTAGACTCCCCACTGAGCATGGAGTCCTATGTGGGGCTCGATCTCAGGACCCTGAGATCATGACCTGAGCCGAAATGAAGAGTTGGATGCTCAACTGACTGAGCCACCCAGGTGCCCCTAGATCTTGTATAACTAAAACCATCTTCAGTTCAGGCTTGTTGATCTTATGAGTCATTTATTGATTAATTTATTTTCTTACCATTTCAGAAAAAAGCCAAAGGACAAGAGCTCTTTGATCAGATAATGTACCATTTGGACCTTATTGAAAGTGACTATTTTGGACTGAGATTTATGGATTCTGCACAAGTAGCAGTGAGTAGCTGTTTTTTTGGAGGTTCCAATGTGGGGGTAGAAATGGAAAATTTCAGATGACATGCTAAGTGCTGCAAGACTAAATATTCTTACTGTATTCTCTTTTTCTTCTGATTTTCTTATTATGGTCTGAAGCTTTGACCCCTTCAAAATAACCTGAATAAATAAAATCTTAAAAAAAAAAAAAAAAGTAACCTGAAGTGCTTGTTAAAAAAATGTGATTCCTGGTCCTAGCCCATATTATTAGAGCATGATCTTTGCAGTTGAGGCTAGGAAATCTTTTTTTTTTTTAATTTATTTTTGAGAGAGAGAGAATGAGTGAGAGAGCACTAGAGGGGAGAGGGTCAGCGGGAGAAGCAGACTCCCCGCTGAGCAGGGAGCCCCATGTGGGACTCGATGCTGGGACTCCAGGATCATGACCTGAGCCAAAGGCAGACGCTTAACAAACTGAGCCACCCAGGTGCCCTGGAAATCTGTCTTTTTAATAACCACTGGGTTGGTAGTTGGGCATACTAAAGTTTGAGAACCACTGTGTAATGGAAAGGGTGCTAAAATGGGAGTTTTGTGGGTTCTTGTGTAAGTGATAAAAGTTACTCATTTGCAAATTAAGGTGAGTAGACTAGGTTATCTTCAAGATTCCTTCCTGATCTTTGATTCTATAAATGTTCTTTGACCATGTACATTTCAGATGAGAGAAATGTATATGTGATACAGTAGGAAGTTGGAAGCTTTTCAAAGATCTGAGTACTATATACTAGAATTTGACTGGAGGGTGTTTGAGTGAAAGTAGTAGATGATAAGATTGGAAGGTGGATTATTGGCCAAACTGAATACCAAAAGTATTAAATAATAGACGGGCAATATTTATTCTCTAATAATAGGGATTAGGGTTTTTTTGAGCAAGGAGGTTATATTTTGCTTCAGGAAGTATTATATGGAAATATTGTATAGGATTATTTGGAATGCACAGAGATTGAAGTTAGAAAGAGTCATTGCAAATACTGGGGATAAAAGTAATGTTAAGGCCTGGAATAGGATATTCACAGTAGCAGGGAGGGGGAGGGAGTAGAGATAAGGATACCAAGACATTAAGCTCTGTGTTCTGGAAGTCTGTGATGGAGGAGTGTGTATGTATGTGTATGTGTTTAGTGACACACTAATTGTAGTACATCTAGGACTCACAGGAACAATATATAAGAATTCTCAAGTTCTTTTTGGAGTGGGGCATTCATTCATTTGGTGTGATTAATAAATTAATTAGAATACCTCCATAAGATACTATTAAAAACACATCTTTTGGAGATGAACTCCTTAGTTGCCTTTATAGAACATCTTGACTAAATTTACAGCTGTTAATAATGCTAGCTATAATTTTTTTTTCTCTGATTTCCATACCCCTAGTCCCCCTTCCTGAGTTAAAATAATTTAAGTATGAACATTTAGCAACAGAGTACTAGCTAAATTTTGGCAATGCAATACTCTGCAGCTCATTAAAAATGGTGATTTTTAAAGTATACTAATTGACATAGAATAATGTAGAGAAAAGGGTTACAGAACAATATATTGGAGTTTTTCTATTTAAAAAAAAAGTGGATATATGTACACATACATACATGAAAAAATTTGCAAAGCTATTTCCCATAGTTTCAGAGTTCTCATCTCTGGATGGAGTTTGTATAGGAGGCGTTTCTTTTATTTTTCATTTTAATGTTATTTCTCTCCGATTAGACTAAATCCATCGAGGGCAAGGAATTCATCTTACTGTGTTGCCCAGCATGTAGTAGACATATGAAACATTTATCAAATTAAATTCTCGTGTACTGCTTAGTTTGATATAAAGGCCTGGTTGACTGTTGAGTTTAATATTATTTATCAGTCATCTTTCAAATAATGGAATTACAGTCTTATAATATGAAAAAATAAATGATGTTAGGGATAAATAATTCATAGCTTCCTTTTTTTTTGCGGAGCTGTGAAGGAGAAGAGGTAGGAATATGCCAACATTAAATTTCAGGTACCTTCTTTCCTTAGGATACATAAATTAGTCTCTCCTTATCCATGGTTTCACTTTCCATGGTTTCAGTTACCTGTGTTCAACCCCAGTCTGGAAGCAGATGATCTTCCTTCTGACATGTTGTCAGAAGGTCAGTAGTAGCCTAACGCTACATCACGATGCCTACACCATTCCTCTCACTTCATCTCATCACGTAGGCATTTTATAATCTCATAGCATCACAAAAAGAAGGGTGAGTACAGTACAATAAGATACTGTCAGAGACCACATTCACAAAATTTTATTATGCTATATTATTAATATTGTTGTAGTTTATTATTAGTTGTTACTAATATCTTACTGTGCCTAATTTATACATTAAACTTTATTATAAGTATGTATAGAAAAAAATACGGTATATATTGGGTTTGGTACTATCTGTGGTTTCAGGCATCCACTAGGAGTCTTGGAATGTATCTCCCACAGATAAGGGGGGGACTATTGTAATTGCGGAAAGAAATAGACATGTAGCCATTGCTAAGTTGTACTATTTGCACTTCGTTAATATCAGTAATTACTGAATTACTAGATCCATTAATATTTTTTCCCTCATTTGATACACATATAGTACCTTTTTTCTGGTCATAACGAGTTTTTAGTAAAGCCAATATTAGAACTCTTTTTTTTTTTTTTTTAAGTTTTATTTATTTAAGTAATCCTACAGCCAACGTGGGGCTTGAACTCATGACCCCGAGATCAAGAATGCAATTGCATGCTCCTCTAACTGAGCCAGCCAGGCGCCTTAGAACTTTTATTTATTTATTTATTTATTTATTTATTCATTTATTTATTTATTTATGATTTTATGATTTTATGATTTTATTTATTTGACAGAGAGAGACAGCGAGAGCAGGAACACAAGCAGGGGGAGTGGGAGAGGGAGAAGCAGGCTTCCCGCCGAGCAGGGAGCCCGATGTGGGACTTGATCCCAGGACCCCGGGATCATGACCTGAGCCGAAGGCAGATGCTTAACGACTGAGCCACCCAGGCGCCCAAACTTTTCTTTTTTTAAAGATTTTATTTATTCATTTGAGAGACAGAGGATGAGCAGGGAGAGGGAGAAGCGGACTCCCCATTGAGCAGGGACCCTGACGCGGGGCTCGATCTTAGGACACTGTGATCATGACCTGAGCCAAAGGCAGACACCCAACCTACTGAGCCACCCAGGTGCCCCACCTTAGAATTTTTAATCCCTGTTCTTTTTAGTTGTAGTTTATCCTTCCCAAGCCCAGAAACCTAGGCATTAAGATTAAATTTTAGTAAGATTTACTTTCTGTTTTTGCTGTCACTGAAATACCCTCTGTGAGTTGAACTGGAAAAACAATAGCTGGTAGACGAAAGCTAGTCAAAAAATGACCTCTAGATAAGATTTTAAGTATTCTTAAAGTGCTAACTCACATAATTCTACAATTTTATGACATCAGTAGCATAGAAAAGACTCTCAGGTATTTGTCATGTGGCCAGATTTAACCCCAGAATGAAACAAAATTGATACTTTGCAAACAGTTCTGTTTATTGGTGAAGATAGTGAACTTGATCAAGTGAAGTTTTTGGCCAGGATCATCTGTGTAAACTAAGTTAGTCCTATGATTTTCATGTCTGTCATATTTAGTGTGTAGACATAAGTGTAGAATCCAAAGAATGTTGAGGCAGGGTAAAAAAGTGACCAAAACCAGATCAAGACACTACATAAAAAGAGAACTGAGGGCCAATATCTCTGATGAACAGAGATGCAAAAATCCTCAACAAAGTATTAGCAAACCAAATCCAACATCATTCGCCACAATCACTTGGAGTTTATTCCTGGGATGCAAAGGTGGTTCAATATTGGCATATCAATCAATGTGATACGTATCAGTAAGAGAAAGGATAAAAACCATTTGATCGTTTCAGTAGATGCAGAAAAAGCATCTGACAAAGTACAACATCCATTCATGATAAAGACCCTCAACAAAGTGGGTTAGAGGGAACATACCTCAAAATAATAAAGGCCATATATGAAAAACTCACAGCTAACTCAGTGTTGACAAACTGAGAGCTTTTCTCCAAAATCAGGAGCAAGACAAAGATGTTCACTCTCACTGCTGTTATTCAACATAGTACTGGAAGTCCTAGCAATCAGGTAAGAAAAAGGAATAAAAGGCATCCAAAAAAAATTTTTTTTTTTTTTTAAGATTTTATTTATTTGAGATAGAGCGAAAGAGAAAGCACAAGCATGGGGCAGAGGGAGAAGGAGAAATAGGCTCCCTGCTGAGCGGGGAGCCCTATGCGGGGCTCAATCCCATGATTTTGAGATCATGATCTGAGCCAAAGGCAGATTCTTAACCAGCTGAGCCACCCAGGCACTCCAAAGGCATCCAAATTGGTAAGGAAGAAGTAAAACTTTAACTATTTGCAGATGACATGGTATTATGTATAGAAAGCCTTAAAGACTCCACCAAGAAACTGTTAGTGCATTTCTCTACACTAATAATGAAGCAGCAACAGGAGAAATTAAGAAAGCAGTTTCATTTACAATTGCACCAATACCTAGGAATAAACTTAACCAAGGGGTGAAAGACCTGTACACTATAAAACATAA
This sequence comes from Mirounga angustirostris, assembly GCF_029215605.1. Classification (NCBI taxonomy): domain Eukaryota; kingdom Metazoa; phylum Chordata; class Mammalia; order Carnivora; family Phocidae; genus Mirounga; species Mirounga angustirostris. The sequence goes on along the minus strand of NW_026991711.1, from coordinate 94,331,856 downwards.
AACTATAAAACATTGATGAAAGAAATTGAAGACAACACAAAGAAATGGAAAGACATTCCATGCTCATGGATTGGAAGAATAAATATTGTTAAAGTGTCCATACTACACAAAGTAATCAGATTTAATGCAATCTCTATCAAAATATCAACAGCATTTTTTACAGAACTAGAACAAATAATCCTAAAATCTGTATGGAACCACAGAAGACCCCAAATAGCTAAAACAGTCTTGAAAAAGAAAGACAAAGCTAGAGGTATCACAATTCCAGATTTCAAGTTACACTACAAAGCTATAGTAAACAACACAGAATGGCACTGGCACAAAAACAAACACATAGATCAATGGAACAGGATAAAAAGCCCAGAAACAAGCCCACAGTTATATGGTCTTTGACAGAAGAGGCAAGAATATGTGATGGGGAAAAGACAGTCTCTTCAACAAATGGTTTTGGGAAAATTGGACAACTACATGCAAAAGAATGAAACTGGGTCACTTCCTTAAATCATACACAAAACTAAACTCAAAATGGATTAAAGACCTAAATGTGAGACCTAAAACCATAAAAATCTTAGAAGAGAGCCCAAGTAGTAATTTTTCTGACATGAGCCATAACAGCATTTTTCTAGATATGTCTCCAGAAGCAGGGGAAAAAAGCAAAAATAAATTATTGGGACTACATGAAAATAAAAAGCTTCTGCATTGCGAAGGAAATAAATAACTAAAATGCAACCTACTGAATGGAAGAATATATTTGCAAATGACATATCTGATAAAAGGATAGTATCCAAAATATATAAAGAACTTATACAGCTCAAAACTTAAAAAACAGATTATCCAATTAAAAAATGGGCAGAAGACATGAACAGACATTTCTGCAAAGAAGACATCCAGATGACCAACAGACACATGAAAAGATGCTCATCATCACTTACCATCAGGGAAATGCAAATCAGACCTACAATGAGATACCACCTCACACCTGTCAGAATGGCTAAAATAAAAAACAAGAAACAAGTGTTGGTGAGGATGCAGAGAAAAAGGAACACTTGTGCACTGTTAGTGGGAATGCAAACTGATGCAGCCATTGTGGAAAACAGTATAAGGTTCCTCAAAAAAATAAAAATGAAACTACCCTATAATCCAGGAATTACACTACTGGGTATTTACCCAAAGAATACAAAAACACTAATTCAGAGGATATATGCACCTCTGTGCTTATTGCAGCATCATTTCCAATAGTCAAATTATAGAAGCAACCCAAATGTCCAGCGACAGATGAATGGTTAAAGAAGAGATAGTATATATATCTAGTGGAATATTATTCAGCCATAAAAAGGAAACTTTGCCATTTGCAACAACATGGGTGAAGCTAGAAAGTATAATGCTAAGTGATTTAAATCAGTGAGAGAAGGACAAATACCATTTGATTTCTCTCATATGTGGAATTTAAGAAACAAAACAAATGAGCAAAGGGAAAAAAAGAGAGGCAAACCTAAAGACTTAATTATAGAGAATAGGGCACCTGAGTGGCTCAGTCAGTTAAGCATCTGCCTTCAGCTCAGGTCATGATCCAGCATCCTGGGATCGAGTCCCGCATTGGGCTCCCTGCTCAGTGGGGAGTCTGCTTCTCCCTCTACTCTCCCCGCCCCCCGCTCATGATCTCTCTTTCAAATAAATAAATAAATAAATAAATAAATAAAATCTTTAAAAATATATTATAGAGAACAAACTGATGGTTACCAGAGGGGAGGTGGGTGGGTGATAGCACTAAATAATGTACAGAATTGTTGAATCACTATATATCACCTGAAACCAATATAACACTGTATGTTAATTATACTATAATTAAAATAAAAACCTTAAAAAAATGATCAAGGAATTACATGTTACATTTCAATCTTGAATATATCATATGTATGCCTATATATATAAAGTTAGTGTGTTAAAGTTTAGTTTATTGGTCATTTCAGATAAGTCCAAAATATGTATGACTGGAATTATGCATTTACTTTTCTTCCTATGAATACATAAAATCTGAGTTTGCTGTTGTTTACTTTTGCTTATACCAGCTCATTTTATGTTCACATACACATTGAATTTTGTAGTTGAAATGTCATCTTTACAGAAAAGTTGCAAGAACAGTGTAAATAACTATTTTTGTGGAACCATTTGAGAAAGTTGCAGATGTCTCATCGCCCCTGAATTCTTTTTTTTTTTAAGATTTATTCATTTATTTGACACAGGGAGAGAGAGAGCGCACACACACAAGTAGGCAGAGCAGCAGGCAGAGGGAGAGGGAGAAGCAGCTCCCTGCTGAGCAGAGAGCCCGATGCGGGGCTTGATCCCATGACCCTGGGATCATGACCTGAGCCAAAAGCAGCCGCCTAACCTACTGAGCCACTCAGGCGCCCCCCCCACCCCACCGAATTCTTTAGTGTATGTTTCCTACAAGCATATTCTGTATAGCTCAGTACAATCGTCAAAACCAGGAAGTGGTTGTGACATTACCACCATCTAATCCTCAGACTCCATTCATATTTTGCCAGTTGTCTGTACAGTGTCCTTTATAGCCAAAGGGTCTAGTTCAGAATCATGTTTTACATTCAGGTGTCAGATTTCATCAGTTGCCTTCATCTTGGAATACTGTGGTTCCTCAGTCTTTCCTTGACTTTTACGTTTTTGAAGATACAGTTCAGTAATTTTTATAGGCTACCCCTCAGTTTGGGTTTGTTTGATGTTTGGTCATGAAGTAGGTTAATCTTAGACACTTTGGCAGGAAAGTAAGTGAAGTGATGCTGTGTTTTCTTACTCTATCAAGTGACATTTAACTTTATTTTGTCCCATTACCAGTGATACTAACTTTTTGCTTGGAATCTTTTTTTTTTTAAGAGACAGGATGGGGAGTGGCAGTAGTGGGGGTGAAGAGAATGGGAGAGAATATGTTAAGGAGGCTCCATGCCCAGTGCGGAGCCCAACGTGGGGCTTGATCTCACAACCCTGAAATCATGACCTGAGCCGAAATCAAGAGCTGGACGCTTAACCAACAGAGCCACCCAAGTGTCTTGATATTAACTTTGATACCTTGATTAAGGTAGTATCTACCAGGCCTCTCCATTATATTCTTTTTCTCTTTGTAATTAAGTTTTTCTTTCTTCTTTCTTTCTTTCTTCCTTGTGGGCAGTTACTTTGAGATTTCCTTATCAAATTTTCTGTTTATTATGAACCAGTGGATTCCTGTCTTATCCAATGTGTTATAATTTGTTACTGTCATTTCTTCTGATGCTCAGAGTTTCCCAAGTTTGGCCAACGGGAGCTGCCTCAGGATGGCTTCTGTGTTCTTTTAACGTGCATCCATCATTCTTTGGGTATTACCTTACTTCTGGGTCAAGATTATGTTCCATGTTCATATTGTATTTCCCTGTTCCAGCCCTGGAATTAGCCATTTTTCCAGTTGGTTTTGTGTTCAGATTTAGGGAATATATGTTCACATTTATTTCTGTCTATATAAATTGACACATTGAATTCATACCCATAACTCCCAATTCCAGTCCAATGCCACAGGGCTTATTGTAGTATTTTCCTCTCCCATATTTATAGTTCTCTTTTACATAAACCAGGCTTTGTCTGTCATCAGTATGTTTACTTGAGTGATCACTCACTCTGGATGGAATCAGTCTCTAACCTCTTCCTGTGCAGATTCTGGCATTGCCCAGACTACCTTCTTACTTCGGGACTGAATTATTTGGGAAGAGAAAGCTTCTTATATTCCAGTTACCTTATAAATACAGAATAGTATGTAAAGCACTTCTTTGGAGATAGTATTGAAGAGTTATCCCCCTAGAAGTATGGTTTAGGGTAGGAGGATTAGAGGGAAGAGAGAAGATACACTTGAGGAAAACAGAGTTGGTTTTACTTAAGGTGACCATATAGTCTTTTGCCTGAAGTAGGCCACTTTTAAAAAATCGAGATATAATTTACAAATCATAAAATTCACCAGTGGTTTTTAATATATTCAGACTTGTGCAACCATCACCACTAATTCCAGAACATTTTCATTACTTGCAAAAGAAGCCCTGTTCACATTGCCAGTCACTCCCTATTTCCCCTGTCCCACAGCCCCTGGCAAACACTAATCTTTCTGTTTGTATGGATGTGCCTATTTTGAAAATTTCATGTGAATGGAATCACATAATGTAGCTTTTTGACTCTGGAAATGTGCTTAGCATAGTATTTTCAAGGTTTATATTGTAGCGTCTCTCTATACTTGGTCCTTATGGCTGAAAAATACTCCGTTGTATGAATATATACCACATTTTGTTTACGTACTCCTTGATGGACATTTGGGTTCATTCATTTTGGCTATTAGGAATAGTGCTGCTATTACTGTTTGTGTACAAGTTTTTTGCATGAATATGTTTCAGTTCTCTTGGATATGTGTCTAGGAGTGGATTTGCTGGGTCTTAAGGTAACTCTTTAACTTTCTGAAGAACTGCCAAACTGTTTTCCATAATGACTCTACCATTCCACATTCTTACCAGCAATGTATGAGGGTTCTAATTTCTCCATATCTTCACAAACACAATATTTCTTTTTGATTCTAGCTGTCCTAGTTGGTATGAAGTGGTCTCATATGGTTTTGACTTGAACTTCCCTAAAGACTAGCGATGTTGAATATCTTTTCATGTTTATTGGGTGTTCATATATCTTCTTTGGAGAAATGTCTGTTCATATCCTTTGCCCATTTTATGTATGGATTTATTTATTTAAAAATTTATTTATTTAAAGATTTATTTGAGAGCGAGAACGTGCACACATGCCGGGGTGGGGAGGGGCAGAAGGAGAGGGAGAGTCTTAAGCCGACTCTGCACTGAGCGTGGATCCCAATGCAGGGCTCAATTTCAAGACCCTGTGATCACAACCTGAGTTGAAACCAAGAGTCAGATGCTTAACTGACTGTGCCACCCGGGCACCCCTACATATATACAGTGTTATATTAGTTTCAGTTGTACAGTATAGTGATCCAGCAGTTCTGTATATTATTCAGTGTTCATGTATTTTCATTATATTTTTATTTTTTTGATTACTGAGTCAATCTCTTTACTTGGTGTATTCAGATTTGCTATTTATTTCTTGAGTCCATTTTTAAACCAAGCCACTTTAGAGAGCCAAGGGTGACCTACTGGATGAGGGTTGGTGTAAATGAGTATTATTCTGGCATACTAGGATTTATGGCTACTCTTGTTTTTGTTGACTGCAGAATACTACCTCATCCTCTGTTTTCAAATCTAAATTTAACTTAGTGTCTTCTTATATAGTTCAGTGATGATCTTAAACCTTGAGTTATAATGATGAAATCTGTGGATGCTTTTTTTTTTCTTTTTTAAGATTTTATTTATTTATTTGACAGGGAGCGAGCGAGAGAGGGAACATAAGCAGGGGGAGTGGGAATGGGAGTGGGAGAAGCAGGCTTTCCGTGGAGCAGGGAGCCCGATGTGGGGCTCCATCCCAGGACCCTGGGATCCTGACCTGAGCCGAAGGCAGATGCTTAACAACTGAGCCACCCAGGCGCCCCCTGTTGATGCTTTCTGTAGAAAAATGTGCATATACATAATATTCTGTGTATATACATAGATAATTAAGGTATTCCTGAACCCCATCTGTGGACTCTTATTTAGTAACCCTTCTTTCAGAAATAACCTGTAGCTTAAAGGAAGTCTGGTGATGGTATTAATTTGCATGTGTTTTCTTAAAGTCTTTATGATAATAATTAGTGTTTTTGAAAATTTATCTCTTCTGTACTATTGGTGAAACCTTGTTTAAATCTCATGACTACACACATTTTTATGGTACTATTTCTTTTTTTTTCCTTTTTTTTAAAGATTTTATTTATTTATTTGACAGAGAGAGACACAGCGAGAGAGGGAACACAAGCAGGGGGAGTGGGAGAGGGAGAAGCAGGCTTCCCGCCGAGCAGGGAGCCCGATGCAGGGCTCGATCCCAGGACCCTGGGATCATGACCTGAGCCGAAGGCAGACACTTAACGGCTGAGCCACTCAGGTGCTCCAAGTTGGAGTACATCTTTTTTTTTTTTTTTAAAGATTTTATTTATTTATTTGAGACAGAGAGAACGAGAGGGAGGAGGGTCAGAGGGAGAAGCAGACTCCCCGCCGAGCAGGGAGCCCGATGCGGGACTTGATCCCAGGACTCCAGGACCATGACCTGAGCCGAAGGCAGTCGCTTAACCAACTGAGCCACCCAGGCGCCCAGTTGGAGTACATCATAAAAGACATAGGAGTGTTGGGGCACCTGGGTGGCTCATTCGTTAAGCGTCTGCCTTCAGCTCAGGTCATGATCCCAGGGTCCTGGGATCGAGCCCCACATCAGGCTCCCTACTCTGCAGGAAGCCTACTTCTCACTCTCCCACTCCCCCTGCTTGTGTTCCCTCTCTCGCTGTCTCTCTCTCTGTGTCAAATAAAATCTTAAAAAAAAAAAAAAAAGACAGGAGTGTTATGTACTTCCAAGAAGAACTATGTTTTTTCTCATTCTTTTTTCTGAATGATGCTGTATATTTGATATGTTTTCATTTCCCTTTTTTTTTTTTTTTAAAGATTTTATTTATTTGAGAGTGAGAATGAGAGACAGCATGAGAGGGAGGAGGGTCAGAGGGAGAAGCAGACTCCCTGCTGAGCAGGGAGCCCGATGCGGGACTCGATCCCGGGACTCCAGGATCATGACCTGAGCCGAAGGCAGTTGCTTAACCAACTGAGCCACCCCGGCGCCCTCATCTCCCATTTTTAATGGAGGTAGATACAGAGAAATACAGCATAATGATAAATTGGAGCCGACGTGTAACAGACTGTTGAACATTAATAAGTATTGGTAGAGGAATTATGGTGAACTGGGGAGCATATCCCTTTTCTATTCAAAAAGAGGCTGGAGGGGCAGTGACTGTCTAGCTGCAGCCATTTGTTTCCAAATAACATTGCTGGATTTATCTTTAGATAATTTCAAGAGAAGCTGGTTGGATTTGTAGGTTAAATCTTCCATTTAAAAAATTTCTTTTAAAATGTAGTGTAGCTCATGAAAAAGAACTAAATAAATGAAGAGACATATCATGTACATGGATTAGAAAACTCAACAAAAGGGCGCCTGGGTGGCTCAGTTGGTTAAACGACTGCCTTTGGCTCAGGTCATGATCCTGGAGTCCCTGGATCGAGTCCCACATCGGGCTCCCTACTCGTCAGGGAGTCTGCTTCTCCCTCTGACCCTAACCCCTCTCATGTGCTCTCTCTCATTCTCTCTCTCTCAAATAAATAAATAAAATCTTTGAGAAAAAAAAAAAGAAAACTCAACAAAGTAAAGGTATCAGTTCTTCTGTAGTTGATCTACAAGTTTCATGCAATTTGCATCAAAATTCCAGCAAAATCTTTTATAGATATAGACAACATTTTAATAAGATTTATTTGGAAAGGCAAAAGAACTAAAATATCTAGAAACAGTTTTGAAAAAGGAATAAAGTGGGAGCAATCACTCAGCTGGTCTTCAAGATTTAAAACTACTCTAGTCAAGACTGTGGTATTAGCACAGCAATAGACACACAGATCAGAGGAAGAAGAAGGAACCCAGAAAGGGTCTTGCACAAGTATGACCAACTTATTTTTGATAGAGATGCCAAAATAATTAAATGGAAGAAGGATAGTCTCAATAATGGTGCTGGAGCAGTTGGATATCAGACAAAAAAATCAATCTTGGCTTAAACCTTATACTTGTACAAAAATTAACTCAAAATAGATAATGAACACAAATATAAACTGTAGGACAATAGAACTTAGAGGTAAATACATAGGAGAAAATCTCTGGGACCTAGGGCTTGGAGAAGTTATTGATGGGACATGAAAAACAGTCCATTAAAACAAATTGATAAAATGGACTTTATCAAGATTAAGACCCTCTTTTTTTTTTTTTTTTTAAGATTTTAAAATTTACTTTAGAGTGAGAGAGAGAGCAAGCATGAGCCAGGGGAGGAGCAGAGGGAGTGAGATAAGCAGACTCCGCGTTGAGCACAGAGCCTGACTCTGGGCTCCATCCCAGGACCCTGAGATCATGACCTGAGCTGAAATCAAGAGTTGGCCACCCAACTGACTGTGCCACCCAGGTGCCCCAAGATTAAGACCTTCTGCTTTGAGAAAGACTCAGTTAAGAGGGTAAAAAGCCAGGTTACACACTGGAAGAAAATACTTGCAAACCACATATCTGACCAGGAACTCAATCTAGCATATATAAAGAACTCCTAAACTCAACAGTTAGAAAACAGAAGACATGAAGAGTCATTCACCAAAGAGAATATACAGATGGTAGACCAATACATGAAAAGATGTTAGCCAACACTAGGTATCAGGGAAATGCAGATTAAGACCTTGATGAGATGTCATCATCATACATGTGTTAGAATAGCTAAAATAAAAAATAGTGACAACTCCAAATGCTACTGAGGATGTGGAGAAACTGGATCTCTCATATATTGGTATTTGGAATATAAAAATGTTACAACCACTATGGAAAATAATCTGGCAATTTCCTAAAATACTAAACATACATTTACCATATAATTCAGCATTTATATGCATGGCCATTTATCCCAGAGAAGTGAAGACTTATTTCCTCACAAAAACCCGTGCATGATTATTTGTAGCAACTATATTTGTAATAGCAAAAAAAAAAAACTTGAAAAAGCCAAAAGGTCCTGTAGTTGTTTGATGATTAAATCAACTGTGAACACTGTTCAACAATAGAAAAGAAGTATCTATTGATTCTATGAATACTCAAAACAACTTGGATTTCAAGGGCGTTATGATGAGTGAAAAAAGCCAATCTCAAAAGGTCACATACTTTATAATTCCACTTATATAACATTCTTGAAAAGACACAATTGTGGAGATCACATTAATGGTTGCCAAGGTTTAAGGAAATTGGGGGGGGGGGCAAGTGTATATTACTATATTACATTTACTATCAAGGAGTGATGTGAGCATTTTGTTGTTGTTGTTAATAGAATATTTCTTTATAGTGATAGTGGTGTTAGTTACAGATGTCCAAACTTGTAGTAAAATGGTATATAACATTGCACCAAGGTCAGTTTCCTGATTTTAGTATTATACTATAGTAATGTTAGATGTAAGCATTGGGGGAAGGTGGGGATGGGTACACAGGACCTCTCACTATTATCATTGTAACTTCCTGTGAATATTTCATAATAAATTTTTTTTTTAAAGATTTTATTTATTTATTTGACAGAGAGAGAGACAGCGAGAGAGGGGACACAAGCAGGGGGAGTGGGAGAGGGAGAAGCAGGCTTCCCGCGGAGCAGGGAGCCCGATGCGGGGCTCGATCCCAGGACCCTGGGATCATGACCTGAGCCGAAGGCAGACGCTTAACCGACTGAGCCACCCAGGTGCCCCCATAATAAATTTTTTTAAAGAATAAGAAAAATATAGTCTGGGCCAAACAAAATAAATCTCAGGACCAAGATTTAACCCTCTGGCCTATGTTAGTGACGTCTGTTTGGTGAAGTTTTTCAAGCTTCATATTTAGAGCTTAGAATTTTAACTGGTCCATCAAGGTTTTTTTTTTTTTTTTTTTTTTAAGATTTTATTTATTTATTTGAGAGAAAGAGAGAGAGACAGAGAAATAGCACGAGAGGGGAGAGGGTCAGAGGGAGAAGCAGTCTCCCCGCTGAGCTGGGAGCCCGATGTGGGACTCGATCCCAGGACTCCGGAATCACGACCCGGGCTGAAGGCAGTTGCTTAACCAACCGAGCCAGCCAGGCGCCCGGTCCATCAAGGTTTTTGTTTTGTTTTGTTCTTTGCTTATTTGGGGGGGGGAGGGGGCAAAGACAGAGGGGAGGAGAGAGAATCTTACTTAAGCAGATTCTGTGCTGAGTGCACAGGGCTTGATCTCATGACCCTGAGATCATGACTAGAGCCGAAATCAAGAGTTGGTGCTTAACTGACTGAGCCACCCAGGTGCCCTTGGTCCATTAACTTCTTAGAGAAGAATGAATTATCTAGAGTGTAGACACTTCTGTTATGTTTCAGGAAAGGGAAACAAAGATCCCCTTTACTTGGAAAAGAATGAAAATGAACTTTAACAGGTCAGTAGTAATTTTTTTTTTTTTTTTTTTTGCCCTTTTACACTTGATCTTAGCCAAAAGGCTGAGAAGCGTTTTTTTTTTTTTTGCCTTTTTAAAAGGTTGATTTGATCGCTTGTATTGGTTCTACATATATTGTTTAAACTTCCCTTGTTCTCTGTGTAAAAATCCTAATTGTCAGCACATAGTATTCAGCAGCCTATTAAAAGTGTAAGTAATACATTATGATCAGGTGGAGTTTATTCTCAGAAATGCAGGGATGATTCAGTATCAGTTGATACAATTTGTCATGTATGGTTTTTCATGCCATTTGTTTCCTGCCTTTGTTTTAAGAGGATTGTACTTTCTTGCTCAGTTGATATCAGGCTCGGGTGTGACTTGCCTTTGGCAGTGGAATCTGAGTTGATGTGATGTGTGCCAATTCTGAACAGTTTAACCCTTCATTTACGCTGTTATTGCTTTGGCATACACTTAAGTGAAACTACATTCAAAAAAGATCAGAACTAAAATCTTTACCACAAAGAAAATAAAGTAACTTGATTAGTTGAAGTTGATGGCATTTAAAGACAACACTGAATGGAAATGGAAATGGAGATGTTAGATCCAAAGCTTAGAAGACACTTTATTGTCTAGTGGAACACAGAGTAAATGTGTTACAGGTGCACACCTGGCGGCTGCAGCAGTCTGTTCCCTTGATAGCAAATCCGAGCTCACTGAGTTAAGGGAAGGAGGCTATTCTTGTTCCAGTTTTAGAATTCAGCTATTTCAGGTACTGTAGGCATAATGTGTGAGCTGTGTTTGTCTTGCTGACCTTCACTTATCTGAGGTTGTGCAGATAATACTTGAGTCTAGAATTCTTACCAAGTGGTGTTTTGGTGGACTGGTAAGCCCCTTCTTTCTATCCCCAGAATTCCTTGAATAAACACAATGGACTTTGGCCTGTATGGAATGGACCTTCTTTCTGTCTGTGTAGCGCTATCCAGCTTTCGAAGGAGTACTTCTTTCCATTTCTAGGTGCTGAGTGGACATGTGGTACAACCCGTGTAGGTGGCACCTGTGGAGAACAGACCTGGTGATTACTCAGTGGCTCTGCTCTCTTTCTGCACAGATACTTGATTACAAACAGTAATCAACAACAGCCCTAGATTAATAGAGGAATGATAGAAGCATTTCTACTAAAGACAAGATGATAATTTGTCTATTATTACCAGTGCTATTTAATTTCATAATAGAAGTGCCAGCAAATGCAGTTACAGAAGTTTTATTATAAAGGTTGGAAAGCAGGAGGTAAAATTAACATTGTTGGCAGATGATTGGATTGTACATTAACTAAGAACCTAACACAAAGAAGAAATTCAATAAAGTAGTGGGGAGTGAAATATATATATAGAAATAAAGTGGGGCGCCTGGGTGGCTCACATGTTAAGCATCTGCCTTCCACTCAGGTCATGATCTCCAGGTCCTGGGATCAAGCCCCACGTCGGGCTCCCAGCTCAGTGGGAAGTCTGCTTCTCCTTCTCCCTCTGCCTCTCCCCCTGCTTGTGTGCTCCATCTCTCTAATGAATAAATAAAATCTTTATTAAAAAAAAGAAAAGTGTGTGTTAAACATATGTGCATATTGTAACACACACGGGCACACGTATATTTGTTAAATAAGGAGGAGCTGTAAAAAGTGTATTTCCAAAATAGATTACATGCTCTGTCTCTGGAGAGTGAATATAAAACCTGCCTCACTTACCTACATTTCCATTATGAATTTGACTTTTAAGAATTTTAAGAGGGCATACTAATAATACAGAGAAAGGCACAGAGGGAAATATATTTTAATGGCTTATCTAACTCTTCATTTGAAATGTCTTATAACACAGACTGTTAATACCAAGAAAGTAATCACCCAGGAAGAATTTATAATGAATTTAGACTAAATTGAAATGTTTCAGTTAGATTACAGCAATGCACTGTATTGGTTCTCCATTTTTATAGCGTAGATTTTTTTTTTAAAGATTTTATTTATTTATTTGAGAGAGAGAGAAAGCACATGAGAGGGGGGAGGGTCAGAAGGAGAAGCAGACTCCCCGCCGAGCAGGGAGCCCGATGCGGGACTCGATCCAGGGACTCCAGGATCATGACCTGAGCCGAAGGCAGTCGCTTAACCAACTGAGCCACCCAGGCGCCCTATAGCGTAGATTTTTTTTAACATTTTGTTAATTGTTTAAAATTTTGAAATGATCTTTTAATTCAGAGCATAAACCTCTACTCTTCAAAGGAGAAATATTTTTTGCAGATGCAATTGTTTTGAAAGGCGGTTAACATTTCTCTGTTTAGACTCTGCTCTTTGAGCAAAAGTAGTGGGGTATTTCTTTAGTAGAGCTGTGTAGGTGGTTAGAAGTCAGGAATCATTTATTTGAAGAGCTGTTTACAGACTGTTTGGCTTAGGGACTGGGATGAGGGTGTGTGTGCATGTTAGTGTTTTGGAAGCTCCCTAGGTGATTCTTTGTTTGATTTAGTTATGTCTGTTGTGATTGTGATTACATACTATTTATAATTTAAGACACACACAGGTAGTAATTGTTCTTTCATGCCCAGCTTTATAGGATGGCTTCCCACATCCTTTGATGTCTAAGTTTATCAACCAAACTTTAAAATGAGGTAATTGGGGCACCTGGGTGGCTCAGTTGTTAAGCATCTGCCTTCGGCTCAGGTCATGATCCCGGGGTCCTGGGATCGAGCCCCAAATAAGGCTCCCTGCTCAGCGGGAAGCCTGCTTCTCCCTCTCCCACTACCCCCTGCTTGTGTTCCCTCTCTCACTGTCTCTCTGTCAAATGAATAAATAAAATCTTTAAAAAACTCGTTTTAAGGTATGATGGGGAAAGAAGACTGTGTTAGTTTTGCACTAAGCATGCAAGAATCTATATCTGCATGCTCTCACCTTTATCTTCTACTGTAATTTAAATTCAACTCCTAAAGACCCTTACTGAAGGAAAATCCTATCAGTGCCTGTCTCTGAGTTCTGAATTTTCCAGTCCCTGGGCTTGGAATGTGGAGGAGATGAAAGAAAACAGACTTGAGAATATGCAAACATGAACTCAGACCTTCCCCAGAAGTCACCCAGAACTCCCCAGCTCCTAAATTTCACTTTAAAATGTGCTTGATGCATTATCTGAGTTTGGGTCATCTTAAGGGAGTGCAGATATTAGAAGCTGTTATTATATGCAGGTAAAGAAGAGACTAAAATGCCTGCTTGGAAGAAAACCCTGTTTCCGGGGATGGTTTTATGTTTAATGTGCTTCTTAGAGTAGTAGGGTACAAATTAAAGATTAAAGGTGTATTTTTGAGACTAGCTCTTACATGTTCTTAAACAGGAAGAAATTTAAGTTATAACTGTCTAGAAGACTATGGATTGTTTTTGAAGTAGCACGTGGTCTTACATTAATGTTTCCTTCTTTATATTCCTCAAAGCTTATTCTGTCAAAATTTATAGTTAGCCTGTTGATGTTCAGTCCATTGTTAATGTTCTCTAGGTTCTACCAACATATATACAGTTTTTTTTCTTCCTTCCCTGTTTGAAGAAACTCTTGGAGGAGTCAGAAACCAGTAACATCTTGTTGGAGGGTGGATGTGGTGATAGAAATTGGGTATATGGAGGGGTGGCCTATTGCAGGGAGTAGAGGGACTGCTGACCATACCTTTTCATACTACCCCAAAAGTAAACCATATAAATATATTATTTATATAAAATACTAAAGTAAGGGGGTCTGTATTTTAAATAATATGTGCTCATTGTAGAGTAAGTTGAAAATAGAGGAAGGCACAAAGAAGAAAAATTATCACCAGCAGTATCCACCCCCTAGAGTGTTACTGTTTTGTTATAGATTATCTCAGTCCAAAAGAAAAAAAGCATGTTTTTATTATAAACTTGTACATTTTGGCAAAACAATTATATTTTGTAACCTGCCTTTTAAAATTTAACAATATATTGTAAATAGTTTTCCAGATCCTTAAATATTTGCTTTCCTTGTTTTTAATTGCTGCATGCTGTTCTATCATATTGAAATACTTTATTTAATCAGTTCACTCTTGTTGAATATATATATATTGTCTTAACTTTCTCTCACATAATTCCATGTAAGTAAATCTGCACACATCCATAATTATTTCTAGGTGTAGAATTGGCTGAGTCAAAGACAATTTTTTTTTATTCTTATGTTAATCCCCATACATTACATCATTAGTTTTAGATGTAGTGTTCCATGATTCATTGTTTGTGCATAACACCCAGTGCTCCATGCAGAATGTGCCCTCCTCAATACCCATTACCAGGCTAACCCATCCTCCCACCCCCCTCCCCTCTAGAACCCTCAGTTTGTTTTTCAGAGTCCATCGTCTCTCATGGTTCCAAAGACAATTTTTTTTAAGGCATCGTTAAATTGCCTCCTGATGGAGTTGTACTCATTTGTGCTCATTATGGTGTAGGGGTCTCCCTAACCATAGGCATGTAAGATTGCCCAGGCCACCAGCAGACACCTGTTAATTCATTGCAGTAGAGTAAATAAAACCTGAAGATAGAGCAACTTCTGGGATTCATGTTGTGGGTGGAAGACTATCCGGGGTATAAAAACTAATTTTATCTTATATCCAATATGTGATTGACATCAGGCTATAGTAGGTATTAACATAATTAAGTTTGGGATTTTTGGATATTTAGTTGCTATCATTGGCCATGATGGATGGACTTTTTGCTGTACTAGGTTGACATCTTTTCTGCTAATAGATTGAATTGTGTTTCTGCTGGCCAGCCTAGTATTCTATTGGAGGGATGTGTAAAACTGAACAGTTTCTAGATTGAAATAGGCTTAAAAGTGGATGTCCAACTGAATTTATTAAAAAATGAGAGATGGCTGGGGCTCCTTCCTGGCTCAGTTGGTAGAGCATGCAACTCTCTCTCTCCCTCTTTTTTTTTTTTTTTTTTAAGATTTTATTATTTGAAAGAGAGAGCCTGAGCAGCGGGGTGGAGGCAGAGGCAGAGGGAGAAGCAGACTCCCTTTTGAACAGGGAGCCCGACTCGGGGCTCAGTCCTAGGACCTTGAGATCGTGACCTGAGCCGAAGGCAGACACTTGTCCGACCTAGCCACCCAGGCGCCCCAAGCATGCAACTCTTGATCTCAGGGTTGTGAGTTTGAGCACAACATTGGATGTAGAGATTACTTAAAAATAAAATCTTAAAAAAAAAAGAGAAATGGCTAAGTAGCCTACACACACTTGGGATCCAGAGAAAATATTGCATAGTATTTAATTGCCTTTTGAAATATTTACTGAGCATCTTATTTCAACATGAAGAGGTACTTCGCTTGCACACTGGTAGTTCTGTGAATTTCACTTTTGGATCTTGGAAAATGGAGAGAAGAGGCTAGGCAAATAATTGGCAAGAAAAGCAAACGGTTACAAGGCTATTAACAATGCAGCCTTGTTTACCCACTCTTTGCCTATCTGGATTTCTGAAACTGGATTCTTTAGCTCTGTGAACTAGTTAGCACAAGAGCACTCCTTTCGTTTTTAGGGTGCTTGGAATTGTAAGCATGCTGGAGAGAACACAATCATGTATATCTTAGTTGGATGAGTGCATCCTGCCACTGTTAGGACTTGGTGTTGTAAAGGGATTAATAGTGAGAAGTGAGCTGAGAATGGTTTATCTGTGGAAACCTCTGGAATTGCCTCTTAAAGTCTGTTTGTGTTATGGACATTTCATAGTGGGGAGGTTACAGAAATCAAAAGACTATTAGTTTTGAAACCAGAAGTCTACTATAGTCACAGTTAACATTTTTTATTTGTAAAGCAAAGGAGCAAAGATTGCTTCATTTAATAGGTGGGGCCTTAGTTATGAGATCTAATTTTATAGTGTAGGCTCTTTCAAAGAGTACTACTTCTGAGTAGTATCTTTTTGTAAAATTTAAGTGACACTGTTACTTCCTCTCATTTTTGGTTATGATCTCCTAGTAAATCTTACATTTTTATCACAAGAATGAACCAGGCAGTGGAGTATGAGAGTTAATTTTTTGGGGAAATAGGAAAACTAAGGGCAGAATTTAAAATACCATCCTTGTTACTATGAGGGATCAGAGGAACTGTTTTAAGAAGTCCTTTATCTGAGGGGCACCTGGGTGTCTCAGTTGGTTGAGTGGCCGACTCTTTGATTTCAGCACGGGTCATGATCTCAGTCAGGGTCCTGGGATTGAGCACCACGTAGAGCTCTGTGCTCAACGTGGAGTCTGCTTGTCCCTCTCCCTCTGCTCCTCCCCCCTGCCCCTCCACTCTTGCTTGCTCACTCTCTCTCTCTTAAATCTTAAAAAAAAAAAAAAAAAAGAAGTCCTGTATCTGGTTTTGGGTCATTTTTTGCTTGTGTGTCCTAAGTTTGCTGTAGATGTTGGGGCAGATAATCCTCCTCCCATTTTCATTCTCACTTTTGTTTTTCTCTTATGAGATACTTCCTTGTGGCTATCACTGAAGCATGATGAAAATTAACTGTTATTAATGAAAATGTTGAGTTCTGTCATCTGCTTCACATCTGATTTTTGCTTTTGTTTTCAGCACTGGCTAGATGGTACCAAGAGCATCAAAAAGCAAGTAAAAAGTAAGTGTTGAAAAAATTGTGAACAAAAAGTGAATTTAATTATATGTAATTATGTATTAGAAGCTCTGATTCCTAATAAAGAGATCATATTTCAGATGAGTTTCTTAGCATCTCTACTTTCTAAAGATAATTTCGATTTGATACACTGACCTACCCCCTAAGTTAATATAGGGTTAATAGTAATCTAGAGTCTCAAGTGCTTTACAGTTTATTTCCTGGAGAAAGACTTGCAGCTTGCAAAGGAGATTGAGTTCTCATGAGATGCTTAACTTTTAGTAATTTACTTAGGTTGGAATTTTCCTATTTGGCATCTGCCCTGCTCTATAAAATATTTTGAGACTTTAAAGATGTAACTTTTAAAAATTAAGAGTAATGAAATGAAACAATTCACATAAAATGTTATTATTCCTAGCAATAGTCAGGGGAAGATACCAATGTCCGGTTTGTAATTCAGTTTGTCCTTTGTCGTAAGAGGTTTCAGAGCGTCTCAACTTTTGTCTTTACAAAATAATGGGACCACTGAGAATTCAGACATCAGTGTGGAGTAGGTGAAATGAATTGGAAAGTGTGTGTGGGGGGGATTTGCCATGAGCAGTTAATAACCTAGGCATTACTCAGTATTCACAAGAAATACAGCTTGCCAGGTTTTTTTTTGGGCTGTTAGATTGCATAGTCAAAACTTATATTTGATGCATTTGGCCCAGAACTGTTAGAATTAATCTAGAACTATCTATTCTTGGGAGGACAGCTGATTGTGATAGTACTATATGATGGTTGGTACATTTAAAAAATCTGCTGATTGATTTTTTTGTGTTACGTGTAATTAAAGCCTGGGAGGCTTCAATTAAGCCATACGATATTTTGGTGCATGAACTATTGCCACGATAATGTTACCTTCTGTCTTCACTTCAGTAGACTTTTTAACAAATTTACTGACTGAAAATTCTTACTCTTAGAATAGTTACATAAAAAGTTAAAGTATTTTTGTTTGTTTGTTTTTGTTTTTTAATGACAGTTGGTTCACCCTATTGTCTGCATCTTCGAGTTAAATTTTATTCCTCAGAACCAAATAATCTTCGTGAAGAGCTAACACGGTAAGACCACTCTAGAGTTGTACAGGGTGAAGTTTTGGTCAGCTAGCTAAAGATGTTGGAAGATTGCCTTTATAGTTCTTTCCAGCTTGTAGACCACTAATGAAATGGATCTCTCTTGCCTTTGGTTAAGACCTCAGACAATAGAATTTCATTTTGGGACAGTGTTTTTAAGTGTAGGATTTTTTTTTTCCTTTATCAATTTTCCAAAAAAAGAGTTGGTTCCCTAGCATCCTCTAAAGGTAACTAGTTGAGTTCTTTTTTTTAAGTGTCATTATCAACTCATGGATTTTAAACAGGACTGGTATGTTTGACTATGCTGCCGTATTATATTTATTGATGTTTATTGATGTTCAAAATGATCTATCTTTGGCCACTGGGAGTTTATTCAAGTTGGCTCCTGACTTTACCTATTGAAATGCCATTGATGAAAAATATTAGATCCTGATTTGGTTTGAATAGTTTTAAACAAACTTTAAGTAGGTTATATACAATTATTTTTATTTTGTCCTGCCTCCTTCATGTTTTTTCACTGACTCTATATGGTAAATCCATGATTCACTCACACATACTGTTTATTAAGTAAAAACTGAGTTGCCAAGTCCCTTTAGAAGGGTTTCCTCTTGAATATTCTGCCAGTGAGATTATAGCTAATCTCCATTGTAACATACATCCCTGTATCCTTTCACATACGAGGTGACTTGTGTTGTGAGAGTAGTGTTAAATTAGATCACAGAGCTTATTCTCAATAATTTGCTTAAAACCTTTAATCTTAAGGTGGTTGTACTTGTACTCTGTGGCCTTCTATTCCTTGCTGTTATGGACATCCTCCTGATGTTTATTGCCCCCTTTTTTTTGTTTTTTTGTTGTTTTTTTTTCATATTTTTTTCTATTATAGATTCCATTGGAGGTAAAATTCTGTAATTAAGAATGTTTCTTCTCAAATTAGAACGGTAGGATTATTTTTCAAAGTAAATTGTTCTGTTTAGTTAAATGTGTGCTTTTTATTTTTATTAGGTATTTATTTGTTCTTCAGTTAAAACAGGATATTCTCAGTGGAAAGTGAGTATCAGTTATTTAAGGTAAACCACATTTTAAGTAATTGAAAATGATTTTGAAAAATAAATTCATAGTTAATTATGAAAAAGAAATGGTCAACATAAAGTATGTATTATTTCCACTTATCTTAAAATGAAGCTTGTGAAGTTGACTTGTCTAACAAATTTATGTTTTGGTCTCAGATTAGAGTGTCCCTTTGATACAGCAGTTCAGTTGGCAGCTTATAATCTGCAAGGTAAGCAGTTCTTATGTTGACTGTTAAGAATAAAGCGTAATTCTTTTTTTTTTTTTTTTTTAAGATTTTATTTATTTATTTGACAGAGAGAGACACAGTGAGAGAGGGAACACAAGCAGGGGGAGTGGGGGAGGGGAGAAGCAGGCTTCCCGCAGAGCAGGGAGCCCGATGCGGGGCTTGATCCCAGGATCCTGGGATCATGACCTGAGCCGAAGGCAGACACTTAACGACTGAGCCACCCAGGCACCCCAAAGCATAATTCTTTTTTTTTTTTTTTTAAAGATTTTATTTATTTATTTGAGAGAGAGAGAATGAGAGAGAGCACATGAGAGGGGGGAGGGTCAGAGGGAGAAGCAGACTCCCTGCCGAGCAGGGAGCCCGATGCGGGACTCGATCCCGGGACTCCAGGATAATGACCTGAGCCGAAGGCAGTCGCTTAACCAACTGAGCCACCCAGGTGCCCTCAAAGCATAATTCTTTTTTGTATATTTTTAGTTAAGAATTTCAAAAGATTCAAAGTGATGTGCCAAGAAAAGTAACACTGCTGTTGTTGTGTAAACTTGTATCAATATCCAACCCTAACTATTACTTTCACTTGTTTTAGAACATTGCCTTCTTTTTCTTCCCTTTCATTTTATTTGCTCCCTTTCCATCTGTACCTTGTTTTCAAACAAAAATTGCTGTTGACTTGATAATTCAATAAGTATAACGGGACCTTCTGCTACTTTTTTTCCTTGAAAAGAATGCAGGGATATAGGAGTAAATTTTTGCAATAGTCACATGTTTTGCTTTTTTTAGTTTTATGTTTCAAAGTTCCTGATGGTTATTTTAACAATAAAAAAAGTATTTTCCAATAAATGAGATTAATGAAAAACTCACTGTTTTGTACCTTGTTATACTGACCAAATACTGTTAAGCTTAGGTAATTTTTTTCCTGAAAAATTAACGTTTTGAGAAAACTATAATTTTGGTCCTCATTCACAAAACAGAAATATTCTATTGGAGTATTTGTATATACTCGAATACAAATAAAATTAATGATTATGAAGGCATTTATACTTTTTTGGCGATTACATATTTATTCCTAATCCCTCTAGGATCAGTAGTATTTATTTGCATATGTATGGATAATAAGAATAAATTTTTATGTTTTTATGGTAAACCTAATATTTTCGCTTATTTCATGTTTTCACTGTTTTAAGAAAGCATATTTTCCTGTTGATAGAGGGATTAGTGACCAGAAGAAATTTCTGTACTTCAAAAATTTGTCAGTGGTGTAGATTATCTACCTGCCTCTGTCTACTATCCTAGTCTGTCTACAAATTAGAATTTGTTTTCTCATCTGCAGAAAGTCAGATACTAGCTTGGAAATGCTATGCCTTTAGCAGCATTTTTTCTTGAAAGCACACTTTCTATGTTTTATTACTTCCGGTATGAGGTTGATAATTCTAAAACTTTCATCTACTGAAAAGCTGTCTTTGTCAATGTGTGGGTTCTGCCAGTTACGGCCTCACATGTTCTTTCTGGGTCTTAACTGTGTGTCGTGATAGCCAAGGTATGTGCTTCCTGAAAATGTGATTTTCTACATTTTTGTGTATTTAACAAAACACTATTCAAAGTAGTGCTTACTACTTATTGATTCATGCATTGTGGCTCTATTTTGTTATCTCTTAACTCTACTTATCACATTTTTTTCCTAAGTAAAAGCTCTGTCCGACTTTCTCTTTCATCCACAGCACCGTTATCTACATGATTCCTTCACACTTCGTCATATCTTGTGCATCTCTTTGTCCCGTGTCTAATAGTTTGCCAAATCCTGTCTTAAGGTCCTTAAGAATAAATTTGCTGAAGTGTACTACTCCCATCTTCATAAAATGAGTTCTTTGTTTCTCATTTATAATTTTATATTTTATCAGAATAATTTTTGTTATTAACTTTTTCTCATACTTTCACTTTTTCCTTGCCATTTTAGTATATATCCTGAACAACATTAGGTAGCAGATTTGGTTTGGTGCTTCTTAAAAAACATTATGGTCCAGACAAAAGAGCAATTTCTTCAGTAATAAAGTGGGCATGATAATAAATATTTTGCAAGGTTGTTGAGAAAATAGATGACAATATATCTGTAATAGGTCTAATGTGTAGAGTCATTGTTCAATAAATGAGTTACCATTTTTATTACTATCTCAAGATCTATTTATTCCTACACAGCCGGATTTTTTTTTATAAAAGTGGAAATATTTTAATTTTTAAATATGAGTAAAATAATTCTTTTAAAGGAAAAATGTCTAAAGTATAGAAAATTAGAATTACATACCCTGCTTCCCCAAACCCACAGTTCAGAGGTGACCACAGGTGGGTACATAAATGTTTGTGCATTATCCACGTTTTTTCCTACTGCCTCCCTTCCCCAGATATTTTTTACTAATTTTTCTTGCAGTTTTTTTTTTAATTTTTAAATTTTTTAAAAAAGATTTTATTTCTGAGAGAGAGAGAGAGAGAGAGCATGAGCAGGGGGGAGGGGCAGACGGAGAGGGAGAAGCAGATTCCCTGCTGAGCAGGGAGCCTAATGCGGGACTAGATCCCAGGACCCTGGGGTCATGACCTGAACCGAAGGCAGACACTTAACCTACTGAGCCACCCAGATGCCCCTCTTTCAGTTATTTCTTTAGGATTAACAATTTACAATTCCAGGAGGACAGAGACTGTATCTTTTTTTTTTTTTTTAAGATTTTATTTATTTATTTATTTATTTGAAAGAGGGGAAAAAGAGTGCAAATAGGGGGAAGAGCAGAGGGAGAGGAATAAGCAGACTCCATGCTGAGCATGGAGCCCGACCCGGGGCTGGATCCCATGACCCTGAGATCATGATCTGAGCTGAAATCAAGAGTTGGACACTTAACCAATTGAGCCCCCCAGGCACTCCAAGACTGTATCTGTTAGTGGTGTATGATGTCATGTTCTCTGCACATTAGATTTTTTTTTTTTTTTAAGAGAGAGCGTGTGCACAAGCTGGGGGTGGGAAGGGGGAGAGAGAGAGAGAGAGACTCTTAAGCGTGTGCACAAGCTGGGGGTGGGAAGGGGGAGAGAGAGAGAGAGAGAATCTCTGCACCAGTGCGGAGCCTGACGTGGGTCTCAGTCTCATGACCCTGAGATCATGACCTGAGCCGAAATCAAGAGTCTGATGCTAAACCAACTGAGCCACCCAGGTGCCCCTCTGCATATTAGATTTTTAATGGATGCCTGCTAATTGTTTTTTTAAAGGTTGCTAAATATTTTTGTCTATTTATTATAAGGCCAAAAGGTATTTCTCTAAGGAAGTCTAGAAAGTTTTCAAAAGCTAAGCATTATAAGGTATGAAATAAATTAACAGAAACACATTTATTTGAAAATATACCACCAACCACAAATATGTGATTGTGTGTATAGACGTTGACAGGTTGTTAGTCTGAGCTAGATTTATTTTGGGGAATGATCTGGGTGTTATGACTTACTGCTAGTGTAAGAAAAGAATCTAATCTTAGCGATTTTTATTAATAAAATGAGTTTTGAAGAAAGATTCAGCAGGAAATAAACTTAACAAAATTTAACTTTGTGAAACTTATGTTTATAGCTGAACTTGGTGACTATGATCTTGCTGAGCATAGTCCTGAACTTGTATCTGAGTTCAGGTTTGTGCCGATTCAGACTGAAGAGATGGAGCTGGCTATTTTTGAGAAATGGAAGGAATACAGGTACTTGACATTTGATCACACTTTTCTTTAACATGGCCACAATGATTTTATATTTGTTTTCTTCTATTTCTGTTATAAATAAAAAATTTATGTTTATTATTATTTTAAACATTATTAATTTTTAAATTTCAGAGGTCAGACACCAGCACAAGCTGAAACCAATTACCTGAATAAAGCCAAATGGTTAGAAATGTATGGGGTTGATATGCATGTGGTCAAGGTAAGTACTGTGTTGTGATGCTTTTTAAAAAGTTTATTCCTTCAAGATTCAAGGTAACTATGGCATTTTTCTATGAGGGAATGCACGGAGATGGCATAGTATAGCACTGGGTACTTTGGATGTGTTATAAACGTTGAGATTAAATATGAGAATCTCACATAAAGTTTCATTGTAAGAAAGAAGAGAAACAACCAAAATCTCCAAAAAGGTATATCTGTGCTTTTAAGGTGTTATTATTATATTTTTTAGATTTTTAAACCACTTTTTATTCTTTCACCTCATATTCATATCATCTTCTATCACTTAAGCTGAGTAGACTATTTTTTTTTTTTTTAAAGATTTTATTTATTTGACAGAGACACAGTGAGAGAGGGAACCCGAGCAGGGGGAGTGGGAGAGGGAGAAGCAGGCTTCCCGCTGAGCAGGGAGCCGACGTGGGGCTCAGTCCCAGGATCCTAAGATCATGACCTGAGCCGGAGGCAGATGCTTAATGACTGAGCCACCCAGGCGCCTCTGAGTAGACGGTTTAAAAATTAAAATAATTTAGGAAGCAAAGTAGAAAATATATAGTTGAGAGGACTTTGATAAGTATGTTATACAGCTTGTATGGTTATTTAAATTACTAAAATTAAGACTAAATTTTCCAGAGAGGCAGTCTTTTTAAAATTTTGTAATTTAAATGGTAAATAGAATACAGACAGAATCTGCAAAGAACTTTCTTTGTAGTGGAAGTATACCACAGTGTATTTTCAGTGATAACATACTTTAAGACTATGTTGTTACAGTAAAGTAAATGTATGCATGAATTTCCCTGAGAATGTTATTTTGGGTGTTCTGATTGTTGAAAACACTTTGCATATTAATATTAGCCTGTATATAGTTAATATAATTCAGTGTGAAAATAAACTGTTTGTGAACATGTGGAGTCTGTCTAATGCAAATCTAACACATTTTGTTCTCCTTAAATTAGGCTAGAGATGGGAATGACTATAGCTTGGGACTGACTCCAACAGGAGTCCTTGTTTTCGAAGGAGAGACCAAAATTGGCTTATTTTTTTGGTAAGCAGAGTTAATGTTACAGATACTTATTGTTTTGTTTTTTTAATGAGTAAAAAACATCTCTGTCAAGTTAGTACATAAAATTGAGTTTGAAAATAAAATTCTGAAAAGATTGTAAATGAAAAGCTATATTCTCCCATCATGCTCCTTACCCATCTTTAGTCCCATCCCCCAGAAGTAAATTTTAAACTCTTCCATCCATTTTTCCATTAGTTTCAGGGTATGTCAGCATACATCTCTTGATATATTTTATATTTTTACATGTTTTAAGTGTCCACGAGGACACTGCTGTTATGTAGTTATATCACTGTTTTTAGTACTTCTTATTCCACAGGCAGTTTCATTACTCTCTACTCCGTGGTGTGTAAAAGGAGGATATTTACCCCTCCCTTTAAGCTGTGCTTCTCTTTTTAGGTCCCAACTTCTATCATTCATATTTTTAAATTATATTTGCATTTTATATCGAGGATAGATTTTTTTTAAGATTTTTTTTTTAGAGATTTATTTATTTGACAGAGATCACAAGTAGGCAGAGAGGCAGGCAGAGGGAGAGGTAGAAGCAGGCTCCCTGCTGAGCAGAGAGCCCGATGTGGGGCTCCATCCCAGGACCCTGAGATCATGACCTGAGCCATAGGCAGACGCTCAACTGACTGAGCCACCCAGGTGCCCCTCGAGGATAGATTTTACTTGGATTTTGTAGCCATAGTTAAGTTCTTCACGTCTTGCCTGGTTTGTTCTAAAAATTGAAATCAGGAAATAGTGTTCATATTGTTATTCCTGTGTTAGAATTGGTGTAGAGCTTCGTAGTGTACCAGTGTTACATACAGGAGCTGAAGATGGGTCCCGGTGTTGTTTACTTCTTCACAGCATGCCAGGATTGTTAGCTCAAAGCCCACCAGCACGAAACTCAAATTCCTATACACCCAATTACTTTGCATATAGCCCAATAGGTATATTTTTAATGACTTAGAGCCTGCCTGCTTTGCATGTCCCACTGTAAGCTGTACCTGACGTCAGCTAGTCTTAGATAAGACAAATCCTGTAACTCTGAAAGACCTCAAACCACTACTGCTGTTCAGAGTTCTCTGACCCAGACACTCCCAGCTTGCTGCTGAATGCCATTGAGTAGACATCTAAGCCTCATCTCTGATTCCCCTCTCCTACAAGTTCCCTTGCCTTCTTCCCCTTATTTGGTGGTAACTTTGTGCAGCCACCTCTGGAAGGTCTCCTGTAGTCAAAGGCTTACCTTCTCATGCATCCCTGTTCAAACACCTTAGTAAAGTTTATTGTACAATACTGCTGTCTCATGATCCTGTCTTTCTTTTGATCAGTCCAGAAATCTTTGAACTCACAACTGGGATTACATTTATTTTTTCCTCTGTAGGTTTTTGTTTTTCCCAAAGTTCTTGGCTCCCCCACCCCCCGCCAAGCCACCACTCTCGCATACCCCACACAACCCTTTGAATTACCTGCCTTTGTCTTATCCTTAGGTTCTTTCAAATCCTCAGGATTGCATTGAATGATTCTTCTGTTCCAGTTGGAACTGTCTGCTCTTCAGGCTACTCTGCAGCTTTTATCTGTTTCCTCAGCTAGGATCCTTTGTGTCTTCTTCCCATGTTTTCCTTTCTTTCCTTTTGTTTATTCCAATCTATATCCTTAAGTACCTGCCTAAGAAAAGAGGGGTGTAGGAGGTAAATTGTTTGAATCCTTGGATACCTTAAAATGGTTTATTCTTCTCTTATGCTTTCTTTCTTTTTTTTTTTTTTTTTAAGATTTTATTTATTTATGTGACAGAGAGAGACACAGCGAGAGAGGGAACACAAGTAGGGGGAGTGGGAGAGGGAGAAGCAGGCTTCCCGCGGAGCAGGGAGCCTGATGCGGGGCTCGATCCCAGGACTCTGGGATCATGACCTGAGCCGAAGGCAGACGCTTAACCGACTGAGCCACCCAGGCGCCCCTTCTCTTATGCTTTATTGATAATTGGGCTGAGAATAGAATTTTGGGTTGAAGATTATTTTCCCTCAAAAAGTTGAAGATAATATTTCATTTATTTTTGAAAACAAGTGTCTCTGCTAGGGACTTTCTGAGAGACTTCAGTGGAACACCTTCATAATTGTCCCTCTATAGGTGAAGGAGCTCTGGGGTATTTATTTACCCAGTCCTTGAGTGTTAATTCTCTGACACTTATAGCTTGCCCTGTGGGCAGATGGAACACACTTCATGGCCAGAGAATGCTGTAGGTGGTGAGATAAAGAAAGCATCTTTTGTACCACCTCTTTTAAGGTTGTTGTGAGAATCTTTTCAATTAATACATGTAAAACACTTAACAGGAGTACCTGACACTTCATAGGCATTATTATTTGTTACACTTAAATAAGTGCTAGCTCTTCCCCTCCTCCTCTACATGTTATACTTAACTTATTGTTTTAGTACAACTCTTGTAAACAAGTTATGTCTTACAATTATATACATATATATAATTTTTAAAGACTTTATTTGACAAAGAGAGACACAGCGAGAGAGGGAACACAAGCAGGAGAGTGGGAGAGGGAGAAGCAGGCCTCCCGCAGGGCAGGGAGCCCAATGCGGGGCTCGATCCCAGGACCCTGGGATCATGACCTGAGCTGAAGGCAGACGCCCAATGACTGAGCCACCCAGGCGCCCCTACAATTATATCTTTTATATAGATTATATTTGAAAATTAGAATGAGAGTTGTATTGTTTGGACATTCACAGTTTATAAAAGTACAGAGTTCACATGTGGTAGGTTGTTGAGGATTTCAGTACAGGTGGGAGATAGAGTTGGAAAAGGGGCTATAAAGTGAGGTTTAAAAAAATTTTTTTTTTTTTTTAAAGATTTTATTTATTTATTTGAGACAGAGAGAATGAGAGACAGAGAGCATGAGAGGGAGGAGGGTCAGAGGGAGAAGCAGACTCCCTGCCGAGCAGGGAGCCCGATGCGGGACTCGATCCCGGGACTCCAGGATCATGACCTGAGCCGAAGGCAGTCGCTTAACCAACTGAGCCACCCAGGCGCCCTAAAAATTTTTTTTTTATAAGATTATAGATGTACTTCTCAAACCAAAATTGATACAGAAAATAGAGTTGAAGGCTCTAATCAAGAATTTGTTTTCCTTTATGCCTTTTAACAAAGCTCTATAGTCTTTTCTATATCTAGTTCTTATGCTCGTGCTTTACACTAGGCCTTGAGAATCTCTTGTACCATAGCTGGCAGCCTATAAAATATATGTATGGATTTCCTCATTTTCTTTTTTTCTTAACATTTTTAATGTCTGATATATGTGCAGCATTGGTTTTATTAGAGATACTGCTTTTGAAATGTTTTTTTCTGTTATCCTAAATATTTTTTAGATTAGAGGCTTTGTTGGTGGGCAGTACAGGTTATGTCTATCCTATTACCAGTTTTCATTTCAGCAGTTAGATGATTAATATGCTAGAAGTAACAACAAACATTTTCTTTTAATTTAGAGGACATTTACTTGAAATCTGGCTTTTATTCTGATATTGTTATAGGCCCAAGATAACCAGATTGGATTTTAAGAAGAATAAATTAACCCTGGTGGTTGTAGAAGATGATGATCAGGTAGGAACTTTACATTACTTTTTTTTTTTTTTTAAGATTTTATTTATTTGAGAGAGACAAAGATGCATTACTTTTTAAACAATGATGATGTTATGTGGTAACTCAAGTCTAATAATCTTTAGTAAAGCCTTCTAAATTAAGGATTACTTTTTTTTTTTTTATGTTAACTCTAGCTCCTAATTATTAGATACCCGCAACATGGATGTATCTCAAATGCATTATGCTAGGTGAAAGAAGCCAGACTCAGAAGATAATGACTTGTATGGTTTCATTTATATGACGATCTGGGAAGGGCCGACCTGTAGTAATAGAACAAATCACTGATTGTTTGGGATTAGGGAGAATGGGGAGGCCTGCCTACAAAGGAACAGCATAGAGAATTTGGAGGCATGAGAGAACTATTCTGTAACCTGATTTTGGTGGTAGTTGCTAGACTCCATGCATTTGTCAGAACTCGCAGAATTATGAATAAATAAAAGTAACTTTATTGCATGCAAAGAAATAAATTGAAAAACATATATTCATGTAGATGGATATAGATAAAAGCAAGCTGGGCAAATGTCAAAAAGACTTGGATGCACATGGTGTGTGAGAAGGACTATTTAACAGAGAACCTAAAAGAAGATTCTGAAAATTAAAACAGTAATTTTGCAAGTTTCAAGTTTTCTTTCTTTTTTTTTTTTATTAAAGATTTTATTTATTTATTTGACAGAGAGAGAGATAGCAAGAGCAGGAACACAAGCAGGGGGAGTGGGAGAGGGAGAAGCAGGCTTCCTGCCGAGCAAGGAGCCCGATGTGGGACTTGATCCCGGGACCCTGGGATCATGACCTGAGCCAAAGGCAGACGCTTAACGACTGAGCCACTCAGGTGCCCAAGTTTCAAGTTTTATCACCAAGGTATATGCAAAGGATTGCCCCGTCACACAGCTTAGAAGGAAATCAAAGAGGCAATAGAGCATTTTAAAAGGAAATCTATTGATGGTACAGAGGATAATCATTATATTATCAACAAATGAATTGAGAATGACTCAGAAGAGGCAGATTTCATATCTAAAAACTTATTTTACAGATATTTTCCTTTTTATGTAAGCATTGTGTGATTCAGTGATATTTGTCTCTAAACCTAAAGGCAGTCCTGAAGAAGAATAAAATATAATTCTGTGTGATAAGGAAATATGGTCATAATTGGTGACACTTGTTCTCATTTGGGCCATAAGATAATTGTGCATCTTACAATTAGTGGCATTTTAGATTTGATCTTACATAGTATTAGCCTTTTGGATCTCTTTTTGAAGGTATTTTATACACGCATACACACACGCACGCAAATGTGTATATCAGTTCTTTTTTATACAGAAGTTACTATGCCTTTAAACTGTTCTGTACTAATTCTTTTTAAACTTCACATTATAACTTCTGGAATCTTCCATATGACTATATAGAATGCTGCCTTTTTTTTTTTTTTTTTTTTTTAAGATTTTATTTATTTGACAGTGAGAGAGGGAACACAAGCACGGGGGGGTGGGGGGTGGGAGAGGGAGAAGCAGGCTTCCCGCTGAGCAGGAAGCCCGATGTGAGACTTGATCCCAGGATCCTAGGATCATGACCTGAGCCGAAGGCAGACGCTTAACGACTGAGCCACCCAGGCGCCCTAGAATGCTTCTTTGTTCTTGTTTAAAAAACAAACTGCATAGTTTCTACTGTATGGGTGTACCCTAATTTATTTAATAAATTCTCAGTTAACATTCAGTACATATGCATGAATTTATACATTGGCAAGTGTCTGTAGGATAATTTCCTGCAGGTGGATTTGCTGGTTCAAATGTGCATTTGTCCTGGGTACAGAGATCTATCAAAGATGAAACCTCTTTCCTCAGGATAAGTTGTCACATTTTTATCTGGAAGGTGAAGAATGGAATTTCATTGTAGGTTTGATTTTTATTGCTGTTTATTATGAGTGATATTGAACAACTTTTCATACATTTGAGTTCTTTGTATTTCCTTTTCTCCAAACTCTTTATTCATACATATCCTTTGCATATTTTGTCATTTGGCCTTTTTCTTACTGGTTTTACCCTTTGTCATAGAAACTGTAAATATTTTATCTAATAGTTGTTTGTCTTTTAACATTCCTTATTATGATTTTTGCCATGTACTTAAAAAACATTTATTTTTTTTAAAGATTTTATTTATTTATTTGACAGAGACATAGCGAGAGGGAACACAAGCAGGGGGAGTGGGAGAGGGAGAAGCAGGCTTCCCACTGAGCAGGGAGCCCGATGTGGGGCTCGATCCCAGGACCCTGGGATCATGACCTGAGCCAAAGGCAGAGCCTTAATGACTGAGCCACCCAGGCACCACAAAAAAATTTTAAATAGGCAAATTTATCAATCTTTCAAGGCAGTCTTTCAAGGATTTTTCCTGCTTTGAGGTTATACGCTTTCCCATGTTTTTTTCTGTGTGTATTTTTTGTTGGTAAGTTTTATTGAAGTGTAACATACATTCAGATAAGTGCAAAAACAAGTGTGCAGCTTGTTGGATTTTCACAAACACCTGTATGGCCAGCACCCAGATGGAGAAAAAAATAGAACACTGGCAGAATGATATGCTCTCCTTTGTGCCTCCCACCAGGTACAGGCCTCCAAGGGTAACAACTGTTCTCCTGACTTTAACACCATACATTGGTTTTTGTTTATATTTTGAACTTTATCTAAATGAAACCTGACTATTCCCTTTGTGTCTGACTTATGTATTTAAACAATGCATTTGTGAGCCGCAGCCCTCTTGTAGCAGGTTGCTATAATTGGCTCATTCTTACTGTTATATAGTATTCCATTTTATGTATAGACCACACTTTTTTTTTTTTTAAAGATTTTATTTATTTATTTGACAGATAGCGAGAGAGGGAACGCAAGCAGGGGGAGTGGGAGAGGGGGAAGCAGGCCTCCCGCGGAGCAGGGAGCCCAATGTGGGACTCAATCCCAGGACCCTGGGATCATGGCCCGAGCCGAAGGCAGACGCTGAGCCACCCAGGTGCCCCTAGACTACACTTATTTATCCATCCTGCTGTTGATGGACATTTGAGTTGTTAGTTTTCGTCACTTAGGAGTGCTGCTAAGACTAGGATATGCATGTGTTTGGCTTTTGTGGATACTACCAAACTGTTTTCAAAGTGTTTATACAAGTTTACATTCTCACCTGCAGTATAAGAGAGTTCCATTTGTTCTTTTTTTTGCTAATGTTTGATACTCTCTTTTCATGTTAGCCATTCTGGTGGTAGAATGATTTTGTGGTTTTCATGTGCATTCCCCTGATGATTATTTGTTCAGCACTTATTTATATATTTATTGAATATTTGGGTATTCTCTTTTATGCTTGTTCAAGTCTTTTGCTCATTTTTCTATTGGGTCATGTGCTTTTTTCCTCCTTGAAGTTCTTCATATATTCTGAACATCAGTTCTTTGCAGATATATGTGTTGTAAGTAGCTTCTCCTTGGCTTGCCTTTTGACTCCCTTAATAGTATGTTTTGGGTAGAGCATCTTAATTTTAAAGTAATAGAATTCATAAATTTTTTCCATTGTGGTCGGTACTTTCTGAGTCTTAAAATTTAAGAATCTTTGCCTATATCAGAGTCATGAGGAAACTACATATGGAGTTTATGTAATATTTTAAAATGACAGAATAGTTTAACTTATATTGAAAGTATACTGGAAAGTACAAAAAATATCATAAATGTAATATCCATGTCACTCATCTAGATTAACACTTTCGTCATTGCTGCTTCAGACTTATCTCTTAGAAATAGGTAAATTAATAACAGTTTATTCAGTATAGCTGAGGTCTAACCCTCTAGTTTGTCCCTTTCTTTCCTGTAGCTGGCCATCATTCTTGGAGGGTATCATTCTCATACTTTCTTTTTCCAAATATAAATACATCATAATACATGGTGGAATTGTTTTGAAAGTTTACATAAATCATATATATATATTTTTTTTTATTTTTGCAGTTTCCTTATTTCACCTAAACAGGTGTAGCCATGTAGACCAGTTCATTCATTTTAACTTACATATTCTGTAATATGAATAAACAATAGTACATTCATCTTTTATTCATTTATCTTTTTGTATAGTTTTAAAAGATGTTATTTATTTGATAATTTCTCTTGGACATTTCGGGTTTTATGCCAATTTTTACTATTATAAATGAGATTGTGAAGAAAATATATGGGTATAAATTTTGGTGTTAAAATCTTTTACCTTAGAGAGATGGTAAAGCTTAGTTGTTACAAACAGGTTCTGGAGGACAAATAGTTAGGTTCAAATTCTGGTTTCCTCTTTGTGACCTTGGGCTTTATTTCTTGAGCTTCAGTTTCCTTATCTGTGAAATGATGCTAATGATATTATCTGCTCATTGAATTAATCCATATGAAATCCTTAGAAAAATGCCTGTAATGTTAATTATTATCATTAGATTCCTGCGAGTATGGTTACTGTGACGAGGAATGTGCACATTTTTAAGTTTTTTGATATATATTGCCAGATCTTGTATGATCCTTTACATTATAAATATATATCCCAAAGCCTCAGTTTTTGTTTCTCTGAGAAATGAGACCACTTAAGTAGGGAGGACCCTTTTAGGAATAATTTTATATTGGCTGTGAAAGTGGACAGCTTGATTTCAACTCTGCCTTTTTACGTAGGTAGCTAGAGAGAGTGAGTTTCAGGGAGCAAACTAGATGCTTTATTATTTGGTTCTTGGTATTGCTGTGGTTGTATTTGTAGCTGAGTTACAAGGGGCAGAACTGTTGGACCTAATAATTACCTGTCTTTACATCCTTTTCTTTTTCAGGGCAAAGAGCAGGAACATACATTTGTCTTTCGATTGGATCATCCAAAAGCATGCAAACATTTATGGAAGTGTGCTGTGGAACATCATGCATTCTTTCGTCTCCGAGGCCCGGTCCAAAAGAATTCTCATCGATCGGGATTTATTCGACTAGGATCACGATTTAGATATAGGTGAATGTCAATAGCTGCTTGCTATATCTTATGTTCTTTCATAAAGCCAAGAAGTTTAGGCTAACTTCTCATTTTACAGATGTAGAAACCAAGGCATAGAGAAACAAAGTGGTTTGCCAGTGTTTTCACTGACCAAAATAAAAGACAAAGTGGTATTGTTATTGGTTGTAATTTCCTGAATAGACAGGAAAGCATTATACTGGTATCACGGATTTTATATTCCTCTTAACATTTACTTTATAGATTAACCCCCAGATTAAATTCATATAACAAGAGCTTTAAGGAGTCTTCATGCAATAGCTGACTGCCATATAGAAAAAGGGTATTTGTTCTGCACTGAGAGGAAAATTAATCCTGGGTAACATTTCTGGTCCTTTATAAACCTGAAGTTACGTTATTTTTATGGACTCCTTGTGTGTTGGTCATAAGTTAAAAATGTTTTGGTTTACCTGAGAGTAGATTATTGATTATGAGTTTTCAACATGCCCCGAGAGTCACTGTGATTTAAAAAACAAATGGATAATAATCAGTATTGTGGCAAGTTGATTGTGTGGAATTCATGAAAGTAGAGCTTCTGTTCTACCTATGTTAAAAGTGAGGAGGCATTTCTTAAGAAAATTTGAATGAAAATCAAAGAGAGTGGGAAAATAGTTTTAAATATTTCTGGAAAGTTTCTGAAAAGTGTATCACAATTAGAAAAAAATAACAAAATCTTGAGTTAATAGCAAACTGCATGAGGTGAGTGAATGGGGAGAGGAAAGGAGTTGCATAAGATACAGATATTCCAAAGTTATTCAATACGTTCCTAGGCACATGCATGCTTAGGAAAAAACAATATAATTTGCATGTTGCATATTTCACACAAGCCTAAAGAGTAGAAAAATGATGTGGTAAAAAGAGACATCAAGGCTATTAGTAGTAGTTACTTCAGGATGAAGCTCAGGATGGTTCGTTTAAGGACTAACTTAATGTAGACTTTCTCTCATAGGTATCTGATTACTGTAGGCCTCAAATTCTCTTACTCCTCTTAATATGCCTCATTTATTTTAGTGGAAAAACTGAATATCAGACCACAAAAACCAATAAACCAAGAAGATCAACATCCTTTGAAAGAAGACCCAGCAAACGATACTCTAGACGAACTCTACAAATGAAAGGTGAGATGCAACCTTGTTTCAAAAGACTATTCTTCCTTGATAGTCCATCATGTGCTGGAAATGTTTACTTGAAAGGAAGTTACCTCAACCTTAAGTTAATTCCAGTCAACTGTGAAGTACCCTTACTAACTTTGGTTATGACACAATCAATATAAGAAAATAGAAGGGGGTGCCTGGGTGGCTCAGTCATCTGCCTTCAGCTCGGATTAAGCGTCTGCCTTCAGCTCGGGTCATGATCTCAGGGTCCTGGGTTTGAGTCCTGCATCAGGCTCCCTGCTTAGCGGGGAGTCTGCTTCTCCCTCTACCCCTACCCCCTGCTCGTGATCTCTCTCTCTCTCAAATAAATAAATAAATAAATAAAATCCTTTTTTAAAAAAAGAAAAAATAGAAAGAAAAATTGCCTGTATTGTTGTTGAGATTAAACTTTATGTTAATCCCAATTCAGGTACTATTTTGAGTTTGTGTTCGGTTTTTGTTCATATTAACTATTTTAGTTCTATAGAGTAACACTTTCCCTTCTCTTTTTGACTTCCAGATTTCATTAATAATAATCTCCTAAATGCCCTTAAGAACTTAAAAAAAAAAACATTGGTATAGGATGAATAAATTTGAAGTAAAAATTATTTCATATAGTATTATAATATTAGGATTCTTTTAAATAGTGTTTAAATTTAAACATCAATATATATTTAACTTTATGTAATAAAAAGCATGATTTACTTGAGAAACTAAAAGTTATGGTTGGTTTTGAATCTGAGTTAGTATTAAAGTACAGGTTGAGTTTTTAGTATGTCTGACTAGGGTCATCCCAGTTGTCCAGAAACATCTGCCGTGACCTGATGTTTGGCATAAAAAACTCATTTATATTCATAATTTTTGTTTGGTATTACTATAAATTAAAGAATACATAACTTTTAATGAGACCATTTTAGTTCGTGGTGATTTGAAACCCTCAGTTACCTCTTATTTTCCACTGACAGTGTTTTATTGTCACCTCACTCTAGGAGGCTTGCAGGTGGTTCTGTTTTAAAAGAAGATGTTATTTTATTGCTTGTTTTAAAAATGGAAGTAATTGTCATTATTGATTTTAATGATGTGAATCCTAGAACATTTTGTGAAATGACGGTTTTTGAATCTATAATTGGGAAATATGGCTTAAAAACTCCCTAGATTTACTTTTATGAATAGTTAAGCAGTTTACCATGTAAGCGGAAACTAATGGGACATTTTCTTTTTTTTCCTCTGTCAGCAAGTACAGCAAAACCTGAAGAACTCAGGTGAGTAATGACTTACAATTTAGGAACAGAATTTAGAATTTAGCATTTATGTAGTTGCTATCATTAATTAAACAAATATTTGTTGAAGACTTGTCAACGTGTTAAGTTTCCCTGAGCATTGGGACTGTAGCAGGGAACAAAAATATACATAATTCCAGATAAAATTGACACAAAGAAAAATAAAGCAGTTTAAAGAAATAAAGGGCAGGGGTGGGGATGGATGTGTTATTTATAATGAGAATGACATACATTTGTTATTGGCCTGTCACCGAGGATATAAAGATGAATAAATTAGGGTTCTTATGCACAAGGAGCTCAAAGAACAAAGGTTTATTTGCAGATAAGCAATTAATTTTATTCCTGGGATAATCCCCACTTGGTCATGGTGTATAATTCTTTATATCATATGTTGCTGGATTTGGTTCACTAGCATTTTGTTGTGGATTTGTATGTGTGTGTATATATATATATTTTTTTTTTTAAGTTTTTTTTTTTTTTTTTAATCTATTTTGACAGAGGGAAAGAGAGAGAGCACAAGCAGGGGGAGTGGCAGGCAGAGGGAGAGGGAGAAGCAGGCTTCCCGCTGAGTAGGGAGCCTGATGCGGGGCTTGATCCCAGGACACTGGGATCATGACCTGAACCGAAGGCAGCTGCTTAACTGACTGAGCCACCCAGGCGCCCCTGTATGTGTATATTTGTTGAAGACACTGGTCTATAGTTTTCCTGTAATTCTGCATCTGATTTCGGTATCAGGATAATTTTGGCTTTACAGAAT
The DNA here is from genome assembly GCF_029215605.1 of Mirounga angustirostris. Taxonomy (NCBI): domain Eukaryota; kingdom Metazoa; phylum Chordata; class Mammalia; order Carnivora; family Phocidae; genus Mirounga; species Mirounga angustirostris. The sequence goes on along the minus strand of NW_026991711.1, from coordinate 94,295,851 downwards.
GAGTTGAAAATGTTTCCTTTCTGTTTGGGGGTGGCGGGGGGAAGAATTTATAAAAGAATTGGCATTCTTCTTTAAAGAATTCACCATTATAAAGGCCATCTTGCCTGGACTTTCTCGTTGTGTAAAGTTTTAAAATTCCTACTTCAGTCTCTTGTTACAGATCCATTCAGATTTTATTTTTCATTTTGACTCAGTTTCTGTCTTTCTGAAATTTGTCCATTTCATCTAAGTTACCTAATTGGTGGCATGCAGTTGTTCATGTTTACTTCCTTTTCCTTTTTATTTCTGTAAGGTTAGTAGTGATGTTCCCTCATTCATTTCTAATTTTAGTAATTTGAGGGTTTTTCCCCCTCCTTGGTCAGCTGAGGTAAAGGTTAGCCCATTTTGTGGGCCTTTTCAAAAAACCCGCTTTTGATTTCACTGATTCTTGTCTGTTTTTCAAGTTTATTAAATTTTGCTCTGATATATTCTTTCTTTTTTTTTAATTTTTAAATTTAAAGTAGGCTTCACGCCCAACATGGGGCTTGAACCCATGACGCCAAGATCAAGAGTTGCATGCTCTACCCACTGAGCCAGCCGGCTGCCTGTGATACATTATTTCATTTCTTATACTTGCTTTAGGTTTAGTTTTTCTCTTTCTGGTGTCTTAATGTGGGAAATTAGGTTATTTGAGATCTTTATTATTTTTTTTTTTCTAAATTATTTATTTGAGAGAGAGAGAGAGTGTGTGTTGTAGTGGGGGGGGTGCAGCAGGGGACTAGGGTTAGGGACAGGCAGACTCTGTGCTGAGCATGGAGCCCGATGCAAGGCTCGATCTCACGACCCTGACATCATGACCTGAGCCGAAATCAAGAGTTGGGCACTTAGCTGACTGAGCCACCCAGGTTCCCCATTCTTTTTTTTTTTTTTTTTTAAGATTTTATTTATTTATTAGAGCATGAGCAGGGGGGAGGAGGCAGAGGGAGAGGGAGAAGCAGACTCCCCCGCTGAGCAGGGTGCCTGATGCAGGGCTTGATCCCAGGACCCTGAGATCATGACCTGAGCCAAAGGCAGATGTTTAACCGACTGAGCCACCCAGGTGCCTCCAATTCTTTTTTAATATAAAACATTTATTGCTATAGATTTTCCTCCAACCACTGCTTTAATCACATTCCATGTTTGGTGTGTTTTATTTTCATTTTTATTTATCCCAAATTATTTTCCAGTTTCTCTTTTGATTTCTTCCTTGACCCTTTGTTTACTTGGGAGTGTGCTCCTTGATTTCCACACATTTGTGAATATTTAAAATTTTCCTTTGTTATTTTTTTGTACTTTTACTCTACATGGTTAGAGGACATACTTCATATGATGTTGATCCTTATAAATTTATTTAAACTTTTTTATAGCTTAACATAAGATTTATCTCAGAAAATGGTCTAAACGCACTTGAGAAGAATGTGTATATTCTGTTTTTGAGTGTAATGTTCTTTAAATGTCTGTTAGACCTACTTGGTTTTATACTGCTCAGGACTTCTCTTTCATTACTGATCTTTTGCTGAGTTATCCATTATTATTTTTTTTTTTAAGATTTTATTTATTTATTTGAGAGAGAGAGAGAGAGAGCACATGAGAGGGGGGAGGGTCAGAGGGAGAAGCAGACTCCCGAGCAGGGAGCCCGATGTGGGACTCGATCCTGGGACTTCAGGATCATGACCTGAGCCGAAGGCAGTCGCTCAACCAACTGAGCCACACAGGCGCCCTGAGTTATCCATTATTAAGAGTTAGGTTTTGAAGTCTCCCAGTTATTGTCACTTAGTTGTCTGTTTCTCCCTTTAATTCTTTCAGTTTTTGTTTCATATATTTTGGGGCTTTTTGTTAAGTGCAGATATCTTTATAATTGTTTGGTTCTTTTATTATGATGAAATGTCACTCTTTTTCTCTAGTAATTTTTTTTTGTTTTGAAGTCTTTTTTGTTTGATTGGCAGTCCATTTTTATTCTGGTTGCTTTTCCATGGTATATTACTTTTATCAAATTTGGGAAGTTCTCAGCCATTATTTCTTCAAATGATCTCTTTTCCTTTCTCACCTCTCCTTCTGGGACTCCCATTACATGCCTGTTGTTACATGTGATGGTGTCCCACAGATATCTGAGTTCATTTTTCTTCATTCTTTTTCTTTCTGTTACTCAGACTAGATAATTTCAGGTGACCCATTTCAAGTCATTGATTCTTCCACCTTCTCAAATCTCCTGTTGTGGCCTTTCAGTTAATTTTATATTTCAGTTATTGTACATTTCAAGTTAAGAATTTCCCTATTTGATTCTTATCTATAAATTCTCTGTTTAATGATATTTTCTTTTTGTGGAGACAGTGTTCCCATACTTATTTCTTTAGATTTGGTTTTTTAGTTCCTGCACATATTTAAAATAGCTGATTTAAGTGGGTTGCTTGGAGAGTGTTCCATCTTCTTGGCCATACTCATGTGGAGTAAAGCTTTCACCACATTGAACTTGGGGGAGTAGGGAATGAGAGCAAATTGTGACTCAAATGCCAGACTCAGCTCTGAGATTTAGTAGATTTTCTTGAATAAATGTTTATTCACTGATGTATGCTTTTTTTTTTTTTTTTAAAGATTTTATTTATTTATTCATGAGAGATAGAGAGAGAGAGGCAGAGGCAGAGGGAGAAGCAGGCTCCCCGCGGAGCAGGGAGCCCGATGCGGGACTCGATCCCAGGACCCTGGGATCATGACCTGAGCTGAAGGCAGACGCTTAACTGACTGAGCCACCCAGGCGTCCCCTGATGTATGCTTTTTAATGATTTTTTTTTTAAATAATTTTCCCCAGCTAAATGTTCGTTTCACTGGGGAGAGAGTCCTCAAACCACCATTCCAGAAGTTCTACCTTTTTTTTTTTTTTTAAGACTTTATTATTTATTTGACAGAGAGACAGCTAGAGAGGGAACACAAGCAGGGGGAGTGGGAGAGGGAGAAGCAGGCCTCCCGCGGAGCAGGGAGCCCGATGCGGGGCTCGATCCCAGGACCCTGGGATCATGACCTGAGCCGAAGGCAGACACTTAACGACTGAGCCTCCCAGGCACCCCCAGAAATTCTACTTTTGATGATGACTCATTAATTTTAATAGTACATATTACAATGTATAGTTTCATATAATGCTTCTCAACTGTTGGTATATGTCAGTTTCTTGGAATGTCTGTTGAAGTATCAGATTCAGGACATACTTGCAAATCTAGTTAACTCTTGAATTTGTCTACTGTTATATGGCAGATGTATGACTAGAGCTTCTTCAAAAGGAGAAATCGTTTGATTTGGGGTACTGAGTGAGTATGGTCAGCCTCTCCTTGAGATGCCCTTTTTTTTTTTTTTTTTTTTTTCCCCACTTAGAAAACGATTAAAGTTGGGCTGTGATTAGTGATTCATCACAAAAGCACTTCTCCTGAAGTTTCTTTAGCTGTCAGTAGGCTGTTAAAAAATAATGAATCGAGTACGGAGGAAGTGAGCTATTCTCTCTATTGTGAATTTTTAATTGGGTAAAAAACAAAGTTTTCTGCCTTTCCTGAGTTGTACACTTTTACTTTCATTGTAGTTATTTATAAGCTATGCTTTTAAGAAAAATGATGGAGAAATGTTAGAGGTATTCTGTACTTTTTAAACTATTTTGTTTGTTTTTTGTTTAATGGATTATATCTTGCTTACCTGAAAGGGAGGCTGGGACAGAATATTAGAGCTTAAAATAAGAAAGATAACCTGGTGAATTTACCAAAATGTAAACAAAGTATTCAAGCAATAATATATAGTTGAAAAATTAAGGTTTTTATTTGCAAGAATTTGTCCTTTACAATTTTTCTGAGGGGCGCCTGGGTGGCTCAGTCAGTTAAGTGTCTGCCTTTGGCTCAGGTCATGATCTCAGGGTGCTGGGATCGAGCCCCACATTGGGCTCCTTGCTCATTGGGGAGTCTGCTTCTTCCTCTGCTCCTCCTTACCACTCCCCACCCTCCCTACCACTCATGCTTGCGTGCATTCTTTCTCTGTCTCTCTGTCTCAAATAAATGAATAAAATCTTTAAAAAAAAAATTTTTTTTTGGAAATATACATTTCTGACCAAAAACTTAAGTATGACTATATAGTCTGTTTCTTAGAATTAAGATTAATTTAATTTTAATAACTAAGTTTTATTATCTTTGCTTGAAAAATGCTTTTGGCTCACAGACACATGAAAAAGTGCTCAACATCACTCGGCATCAGGGAAATCCAAATCAAAACCTCAATGAGATACCACCTCACACCAGTCAGAATGGCTAAAGTTAACAAGTCAGGAAAGGACAGATGTTGGTGGGGATGCGGAGAAAGGGGAATCCTCCTGCACTGTTGGTGGGAATGCAAGCTGGTGCAGCCACTCTGGAAAACAGTATGGAGGTTCCTCAAAAAGTTGAAAATAGAGCTACCCTACGACCCAGGAATTGCACTACTGGGTATTTACCCCAAAGATACAAATGTAGTGATCCAAAAGGGCATATGCACCCCGATGTTTATAGCAGCAATGTCCACAATAACCAAACTATGGAAAGAGCTTAGATGTCCATCAACAGATGAATGGATACAGAAGATGTGGTACACACACACACTGGAATATTACACAGCCATCAAAAAATGAAATCTTGCCATTTGCAACTATGTGGATGGGACTAGAGGCTATTATGCTAAGTGAAATAAGTCAGTCAGAGAAAGACAAGTATCATATGATCTCACTAACATGAGGAATTTGAGCAACAAGGCAGAGGATCATAGGGGAAGGGAGGGAAAATGAAACAAGATGAAACCAGAGAGGGAGACAAACCATAAGAGACTCTTAATCTCAGGAAACAAACTGAGGGTTGCTGGAGTGGAGGGGGGGCGGGATGGATGGGGTGGCTGGGTGACAGACATTGGGAAGAGTATGTGCTGTGGTGAGCGCTGTGAATTATGTAAGACTGATGAATCACAGACCTGTACCCCTGAAACAAATAATACACTGTACGTTAATAAAAAAAAAAATAAAAGGAAAAAATGCATTTGGCTCTGGAAAGCACAACAGAAATGGGATATTTAAGCAATGATACTTTATTGTTATTATTTTTTACAATAAACTTTTAGACGTGAAATGTAGAGGGGGACCCAGCTCTCCTGAAGGTTATTTACCACTCTTCATAACACTGCTTGAGAGAACCTGAGTTTGGACTGGCATGAATGCCCTTTCATTTTTGCCCTTGTAGTTCTGTTTGCATGAACAGTTTTGCTCCAGTGAACCAGGGAATACAGTACTGTTTGAAAAAGCACAGCTATTTGACCTAAAAAGCTTCTTGACCTTGTAATGTGCCTATTTGAGTAACAGGTTTTTAAAGTGGCTGATGTCAGCGGTTTTCCTTATACTATTTTATTTCCTAACTATTCCCTATGAGTCTTGACTAGTATAAAGTATCCTAAGAAGAGGTGACATTTTAAAGGATAGATAACATTTCAGTGATTAATACTTTTTGTACAGGCTTAGCTGACAGAATCTTGAAGACGGAAAAGAGAGGAAAAAGAAGGAACGGAGGAGGAAGTGATGAATACAGAGAGCATAAGAGCAAAAGGGGTCAGTTATTACAGGTGGTCCTTTGAAAGGGGAAGCTTGGATTAGATCAGTAATGAGAAGTATTCATTCCTACTTTTGTGTTAGTGGAAGTGAAAGAATGTGTAATTATGAGAAAATAGTGCTTTCTACATTTCAAATTATTTGAAAACGGGGCTGTGATCCCATTGAGATCACATATTATAAGCACTTTTTTTCATGTTACTATTCATCTTTTATTTATCACTTGCTGGAGTTATTCTCAGTTAAAGGAAAGCTTCAAAGAGTAACCAAGGGGATCATCCAGCCAAGCAGGTTGGATGAGATTTCATAATATCTGGGATTATGGGTTACTTAAACCAGCATAATGTGTTCTGGGAGCGGTAGCATTAGTCCAAGGAAATCATGCCTGACAGGTATATTCTTTGCAAATGTCTTGACAACAGTTATACACTAACCAGTATTTTTTTTTTTTGGTCGGTTTTATTTATCACTGTTCTTTGTGTTTTGCTAATATTAATGCATTTAATCCTCCTAACAGTTTCATGCAAATGAAGAACCTGAGGTTTAGAGAATAGAACTAGTGGTAGTGGTACAGCTCAGATTTGAATCCAGGCAATGCTACTGCAAGTTCTGGTGACTCAACTTGTGATAAGATGTAGGTAATAAAAAATAAGATATAAAATTGATTCACTTCTCATCACGTAGCTTTTAGCAAGACCTCTTCATTTTTTTTTTTTTTTTTTAAGATTTTATTCATTTAGTTGAGAGAGAGAGCATGAGTGGGGGTGGGCAGGGCGGGTCAGAGGGAGAAGCAGACTCAGGGAGGGAGTCTGATGGGGGGTCTCGATCCCAGCACTCTGGGATCATGACCTGAGCCGACCTGACTTAACCGACTGAGCCACCCAGGCGCCCCAGCCTCTTCGTTCTTGAGTTCTTTCTTAATTGGTTGTCCTTCATCAGATTGTTTTGCTCCCACCCCTCTGAGAAAGGCTCCTAGATGCTGTATTCAGAGTTTGGTTTGAGAAGCTTTGCCCATTTCCTTTTGTCTTTTCTTTTCTTTTCTGTTTTTTTTTTTTTTTTTTTTTTTTTTTAAGATTTTATTTATGTGAGACAGAGCAAGCTGAGGAGGGAGCCTGACATGGGGTTTGATCCCAGGACCCTGAGATCATGACCTGAACTGAAGGCAGATCCTTAACCAACTGAGCCACCCAGGCACCCCTGGCCGTTCCCTTTTACTAGAATGACATCTTGGCTGGGTATAATATTATTATTTTTTAAAGAAATATTATTTGTCCGAGAGAGAGAGCACAAGCAGGGGGAGAGGCAGAGGAAGAAGCAGACTCCCTGCTGAGCAAGGAGCCTGATGCAGGACTCGATCCCAGCACCCTGGGATCATGACCTGAGTTGAAGGCAGATGCTTAACCAATTGAGCCACTCAGGTGTCCTTGGGTATAATATTCTTGAATATTTCTATGAGGAGGTCTGTGCCAGCCAGATATTGGCAGTGATTTCCTTTTAATCTCCTTGGGGTACCTTAAGTATTCTTTCCTTATCCAGTAAGGGATTGAATGAATTTAATTCCCTGTCTCATTTTCCTGGAACATAGTGCTCTCATTAAATCTGTAGATTATTTTCTCACTTTCCAGGAATTGTGTGTGTGTGTGTCTATATATATGTATAAAACTTTGAACATATTTTCAGTTACCTTAGTTGAATTTTTTACCTCAGGATACATGTATGCTTATGTTAGAAGTTCTGAAGTCCATAAACTTTTTTTTTTTATTATGTTATGTTAATCACTATACATTACATAATTAGTTTTTGATGTAGTTTTTTATTATGTTAATCACCATACATTACATCATTAGTTTTTAACGTAGTGAAGTCCATAAACTCTTTATTCCCATCATTTTGTTGTGGTAATATGTTATCTTTGAATTATTTCATTGAATATTCTCTTTTTTTAGCTGTCCTGAGGTTTGTTTTTATTATTTTGTTTTAGATTGTTTTTTAAGTGCTTTTTTGTGGGAAAGCGATGGAGGAGGGGAATGAATACAGCCTAAACTAAAAATTTAAAAACATAAATCATTTGGAGTAGAAAGCATACAGAGAGGTTTCTGACTTTAAGTTTATACTAAGGCCTTTTAAGTTATAAAATGTTGAGCTGTTGCTGACAGTGGAAAATCTTGAGAGGGTAGGAATATACAAAAGAAGTGACAGGTAGGGGCACCTGGGTGGCTCGGTTGGTTAAGCGACTGCCTTCGGCTCAGGTCATGATCCTGGAGTCCCGGGATCGAGTCCCGCATCGGGCTCCCTGCTTGGCGGGGAGTCTGCTTCTCCCTCTGACCCTCCTTCCTCTCATGCTCTCTGTCTCTCATTCTCTCTCTCAAATAAATAAATAAAATCTTTAAAAAAAAAAAAGAAGTGACAGATAAGTTTATGTGGATATTTGTGCTCAATGCCTTGAATTTAAGGTATCATTTGTGCTGCTCTTCATTTTGCATCTTTGACAGATACTGTCCAATGAATAAACAAGATTAGTAGTGAACTACACATTTAAAGCACAAAATACAGGTATATGGAAATCTCAAAGGAACAGATTATAGAAAAACAAGTATTTGTCTATAAAAGCAAATGTTTTCTGGGCATCTTACATTTTAGTTTTAGGTTCCAACAGTAATTTTTTCTTTATTTGCAACAAAACAATGCCTTTAAAAATAAAACTACTTTCATTACTGTATGTATAATCTTACAATGTGAAGCCCTCGAATTTTATATATGGTTTTTTTAATAGATATTTTTCTCCATTACAGTGTTCACAATAATGTTTCAACTCAGAGTAACAGCTCCCAACAGGTGAGATCATACTAAGCTTCTAAACACTAGAATACTAGTTAATTATGACAAATAGTGGTATTATTAATTGTATTTTCATAGTGGTGTAACTTTGGGACGGTTTTGTGCGTTTTCTTTTTTTTAATCTGTAAAGTAGATAATGAAACCCTCTGTTATTATCTGAGATGTTGTAAATAGAATAGGTGCTCTATAGAACATTTTCTGTTCCTGTAAATCCTATTTAATGAATAAGATATTAATATTTAGTTAGATTATTATCTATCTCTGAGGTAGTACATAACATTCAAGCATTTGTTTGCACTATGTTGATAGTATTCCATTTTAATGTTCTGTTTATTGGTGAAGAAATCTTTTATCTAGGCAAAATAGATGATTTTTATAATTTTATAATCCACAGGCTTGGGGTGTGAGATCTACTCTGCCTGGGATTCCTTCTGTTCCCTCTGGTCCTGTGCTGGCAGAGATAGAGAATCTTCCAAGGAATCCTGGATTAGACCAGCATGACAGGAAATGGTTTGTTAACTCCTTAAACTGGAATAAAATGTTGCTTGCTTAATGGTATTCTAAATTCCCAACCACGATCTTAGAAGACTTTAAATATGATTGAAAGCAAATTATTCATATTTGTAAGCTGAACAGAAACATATTATTAAACAGTCATACTGGGTTTGGGAAAATAAAGGATATGTATGAAGAAGGGAATGCAATTATTTAATTGAAGAAATCAGATATCTCTCCTTATTTTGGTTAGCATGATTGGAAGTGGTGGGTGGTTCTCTGTTGAAAAGGACTTCAATGCTAGTCAGTAGAACCTTTTTTCAGATCAATAAGGAAAATAAGTTCATCATATGTTATTCCACACAACGTAATGCTAGTGCTTTGGATGTGTTTTTTCATTAAAAACTGAAGATAAGCCAAAAGGGAAACAAGATTATAATCTAAAAAAAATATTTTAATGCTTTTGGGGGATGGAGAGATAATCTGATGACAGAGAAGGTACTTTGTTTAGATTTCCAGGGTCTTTTTTTAAACATTCATAATTAGTACACAAATATGAATACTTTGTGGCTTATTGGAGTGTAATCAGTAGGGTTCATCATTTCCCAAATAAGTGTATGTGGCTTGGAGGGAATTATTTGGTTGAATGGTCATGTTGGTTGCATCTGTTCAAATTGTGTGTCTATGAAATGAACTTTGATAATTCATAGGATTTTTCTCTTTTTCTCTTGCTCTTAGTTTGTTTAGTCCCTGAAATCTAATGAGTTTCTGTGGTGATCTCAAGGTTTTGGTCAGCTTTCTGTGCAACCAGTTCTTCCTTCATGGTGGTGGGTCAACAGTGGTTGGTGATTATTTTCAGTCTTTGCTATGAAATTGTTTTTCACTGTTATTTTGGCTTAACTAACTTGCAAGATGCTTTGCTGTTTCGTGGTTGGGCGTATTTTTACTTCAGTTCCAAATAACTTGATTAATTTCTAAGATTGAGGGATTTTTTTTTTCTTTACCATTTTTTTCTTTTCCTTTTACCTGAGAGTGTGGTAGAGGGGTACTTTGTGTGTGTGCGCGCATGTGGGCACACACTTAAAGTATGAACAGTGAGGCTTCTAAATATCAAATTTAGTCTTTATTTTTTTAAGCCATTAAAGAGTTTCTTCAGTTTCTTACTGTAAACACAGCTCCAGTAAGCAGCTATGTTTTATGGCCTTGATGTTACCACCAAATCCTATTGGCAAGGAAACCAGACTTCACCTATAAAAGAACTCCCTTAGTACATGCTTACCTTTTATATTAATATGGAATGAGAATCTGGGAGGGGGTTTGCGTACTATATTATGACACTAAATCTTTATTGAGTTTTATAATTTTAATGGGCACATATTTAAATCTATTTAATTTGATTTATTAGGCACTCCGTAGTTCCTTTGACACAGCCTTTAAAAGAGACAATACTGAATCTGAGAGTATTTAATTTTAGGGAAAATGGAAAATTTGGAACTATGTGTCCTTCCATTATATACTTTTGCTGAGACCTCCTTTGCGGAAATGGAGTAAAATGGTGATCCTGAAAACCTGATGAGCCTCAGTGTGTGTCAGCAGTGGCATGGAACTGAATATAGAACTGTTCTGTCTTGGAGCCAGTGGATTCCCTAGCCTGAATTTAAAGTGCATTCTATATTTCACTTTTTGTTTCTGCATGCTTTTATTATTATTAATGCTCTTAAATGAATATAAAACAGTCCTCCTTTAGAAAGTGATAAGTTAATAAAATTTGGAAATGCTCCCAAGGTTTGAACAATTGGGCAGAATAACAGACTATTATCAGGTAGATAACTTCTAACCATTTTAATCTAAACCTACTTCACGTTCAGTTCTTTAGCTTTCTCTCAGTGGTGTCTTCTAAATGACACCATTATTTCAGTGAATGATTTGGTTTATCAATAATGTAGAATTATCTGATATTTAGAGTATCACCTTTGGAGAAACAATTTATGTATTACATCCATTAAACCATTTATAAACAACAACAAAAACAAAACTGAATAATATTTGGGAAATCTTGCATATATCAGGGACAATATAAACCTAACTTAATTTCCTAAATTTTCAGAGACCATATATTGAGGGTCATGAATTTTATGGGCTAGATCTGATGAACGAATTATATATCTGTTGAAGAAAAGATGATGATTTTATTGTAAAAAAAGCATTCAAGTTTGTTCTGAAAAATCCTTTTAGTTAATTTCAGTTTCCTTAAGGAAAAAAAGATGAGGATTCATGTTTTAGTTGAGTTAGAAAAATACTGTATTTAAAAATTTATCCTTAGACATCTTTTATAATTGGGTTGATTTTTTTTCTTTATAATTATCTTAAATATGTGCTGCCCTTTTTGCTGTGTTGCAAAACCTTGATTTTCTGAACTGTGACAAATGTTTCTTTCTACTGGAGGATCTAATTATTTCTCACCAGGAACTGCTTGTATGCATGCTTCACTCTCATAGTTCTGTAGGCCTATTCTATAGCACTGTGTGATAAGGGTATCTTACTATACTTACTAAACTGTTCCTTGGAGGGGCTTACAATTTCATCACATTATCTGTACCTGTTGAATTTGATTCTGAGGTCCTGTGAACTTTGATTATAGAAGGAACAATGATTCTCCATTGTTAATTGGAAACATTGACGTAAAATTACATTGCCTCTGAAGGTAGCTTTTTGTTTTTTGTTTTTTTAATGTTCTTTCTGAATTTTGTTTCCTGGATTTCAGTTCTGTGAAATCACTTAATTTGGGGAATAATTTTCATAGTTGCTCTTTTCTGTATGTGCCTTTGTCCATAATGTAGAAGTGTCCTTTTAAATACTTGAATTAAATTAGATCATAAATATTTTTTCCTTCTCATTAGAACTTCAAACAATATTTTTAACTTTGATTTTGGTACCAACATCAGGGACAGATAGAGTATTTTGTTCTCTGTGAAATTTCCTCGTTATTTAATTCACTTAACTGACTCTAATTACTTACTCATATTTCCATATTGAGCTTTTCCACTACATATAACTTTGTGGATTCTACCCCCCCACCCCCATTCTTGTAAGTCATTGCATGGAGTAGATGTCAATAACTACTCATAGCAGTGGTGCATGCTGGTCACACTGCCTTTCTCCTTTATTACCTCTTACACATCCATTTTCTCCTATTCCTGTTGACTAACTGTGCTCCCCTCCCACTCCCCAACCATCCAGGCTCTCTGCTGCCAGTGACTGCTGTCAACGTGGTGGAAACCAGTGGAACACAAGGGCCTTGTCCCCACCCCAGCCTGCACATAGAAACTACACTGACTTTGTCCATGAGCACAATGTGAAGAATGCAGGAGTCCATCATGGTGTTCATTTTCCTGGCCATGCAGCCATGACTGAGATATGAGTGTTAAGCCCGTTAGACACTGGGACTCTTTGTCATGCAAGTTGATGGTATACATTTTCCGTACATAGAGGATTGATCACGTTAGGAGAATTTGGCAGAAATTACTTTATATTGAGTCACTACCTGTGTAGTGTTGTTTGTAATTGAATTCTTCTGTGAAAGGAAAAAGAATGTGAAGAAAGCTGTATGCCATCAATGATAATGACAATGCTTTTGTATTGAAAGGGTATGTATATATCATTGTAATTTTGGAAAGGTTTTTCATGATTTTAACATGTTAATACATCACTCAGAAGATGTCTCAGGAGAAGGTTTGTGTTTGTGTAAAAGCTGCCTGTTATCCTCTCATCCCATGCCATCCAAATAGATTGAGGTGAAAAGAATAAGACACACTAATCACAAGTGAGAAGGAAGCATAGTCCAGGCACGATGTATCAGCCTTTGGTGATATGATACTTTGATAAAGCCTGCTTTTCTATACCATTTTTAATACTTCTACAGTGACCCATGCCTTAATTTCAGTTAAGTGCCTAAGATTCTATAGTCATAATAAATGTAATTTTTAATTAAAAGCACTTTTACTTTTTAACAAGTATTTTAATTTACCGAAAGTAATGTGATTCATGTAAAGAGATAAACCTAAATGGTTACTTTTGCATGATTAACTAGTTAACTAGTGGTTAACTAAATTTAGTTACATTACTAATGAATGGTTGTACAAAATGGAAAATGTATTTACTTTTGTCTTTTCATTTTCTCTTTTTCATCTTATGCATCTGGTAGATTTCCCAGGTTTGCAGCAGCCTCGTAATCTAGCCTTGTACAACCTTTAGTAAAGCCCAAACCATATCGCTTTCAAATGGATTGGTTATATTACTATTTTGGTCCCTTATGAACTTCGAATGTAGTCATCTAAACTCTTTGATTTAATTCATAAAGGCAGATTATCTGGAAAAAGTACATTTCTAATGTAATGGGAACTGATACAAGGGAAGCATTTCTTTTGCCTTTCTGTAGTTTTTAGAAATTTTAACAAACCTTAAAACTATGTATATGGTAATTTGAAGATATATTATAGTCTGAGAATTCATAATAATAATCAAGATAATGAAACTTTATTATAAACAACCTAACCCATATATCATCCTGTTTACTTCTGAGGTTGGTCTAATCCCTCTCTGCTAGATACAGGTTTCAGAGGGCTTTATTACTGGACTGTTGGTTGCAAATAGAATACAACTTGTCATGAGAAAATAGAAGTAAGCAAAATTAAGTAAGATCTAGGAATGAAATTTATAGACAGGTTTCAGTCTGTGATTTTATCACCAACTTTTTTTTTTAAGATTTTATTTATTTGACAGAGCGTGCGTGTGCCCGTGCACAAGCAGGGGGAGCGGCAGGCAGAGGGAGAGGGAGAAGCTGGCTCCCTGCTGAGCAGAGAACCAGATCTGGGCTCAGTCCCAGGACACTGGGATCATGACCTGAGCCGAAGGCAGACGCTTAACCGACTGAGCCACCCACACACCCCTATCACAATTGTTTTAAGGAGACAGAAGCTCAAAGTATTCTTTAGCACATCCTGTAAATATGAACAGGTCCATATCTTAAATAACCCAGCTCCCTCCCTAAGTCTTATCATCATAAAGCATGCTTAAAAATGGCCGCTAATGTATATCCTTCAGAGTTGTTTTAGACTTTACATAGCTCAGATTATAATTGTCAGGTATTATTGATGGTGATTTTTTTCTTTAAAGCAGGGAATTTGCATCATAACATTTTAGCACAAAAACTCTGGTTTGTGTCATTCAGGAAAAGATTCATGGGTGTGAATATGATTAAGAAATGACTGTTTCTGTAATAGAAACCAAAGAAGTATAATAATAAAGCTTTTTAGGTCTTTAGAAAGTCCCAAGGTTTGACTTTTTTGTACCCCAAAATTAATCTTGAAATCTGAAGATTAGGCTGCTGAACAATGCCTTATATATATATATCTTAGCAGAATCTTAACTTCAGGAAATAGGGAAGGATTGTAATAGAGTAATAGAGTAAGATCTTCAGTTTACATTGAAAGTGGTCATTTCTATACTAGAATTTGAGTTAATCAGTACTGTTATATTTAAGTGATGGAAGAATCATATCATGATTATTCTTTCTTTGAAAACCTTGTTATATTATAGTTCATTTGTAAAGTCCTGATGATAGAAACTAGATTGGAGGGATGGTAGGGAGAGAAGGCAGTGCGCAGGGGGTGGGGGAAGTAGAAGGCTAAGACTGAATGGTAGTAGAATCAAATCTGTTTATTTTTTACAAGTTTCTCTATGATCTAGGATTTCATATCAAATATTGTGACTATTCTTGCTACTGATATTTTCAAGATATACATGTTTCCAGAGCTATGAAGAATAATCCTAAATTAAATAATTCGTCACCAACTTATTTATATTCTGCATTTTATTATGCTTAAAGGGTAAGTGGTCATACATTCTAGATTAGGGAACTAATATTCTCCAGAAGTACCTTACTTGGTCACTATCCTTCTGATCAGATGGAGCCAACAGCACAGAACTCCAGGACCATGTGATTCAACTTCAGTGTTTTGCTTAATTTTATTTAACATAATTAATTTTAACATCTTGAATTAGGTTGGTTATGTTTCATCTGTACTTTTATAGACAGAGAACCTTACAGAAACACAGCAAAGCTAGTGATCTTTACATTTTCACACATGAACATAAACAAACTCTTATGATAATTATTTCTTTTGATGGTAAAAGCACTTCAAAGGCTTTTACCTGTCTGAGTATAGTCTAACCCTTTTGACCTTGATAGGGTAATCATATATATACTTTTAAATGGATTTGCAGAGAAAAACAAACTTTATTTGTCCTGTGGTGTATATGTCTGTGTTTGAAAAAATAACTAGTACACAAACATTTGTGGATTTTTTTTTTTTTTTTAAGATTTTATTTATTTGAGAGAGAAGAGCACAAGCGGGGGAGAGAGGCCGAGGGAGAGGGAGCAGCAGACTCCCTGCTGAGCAGGGAGCCTGATGCTATGTGATGCCAGCTTGATCCCAGGACCCCGGGATCATGACTTGAGCCGAAGGCAGACACTTAACCAATTGAGCCACCCAGGCGCCCCTTACACAAACATTCTAAGATTTTAATATCATCAGCATAATTCAAATCTTTTTTTAGGGGGACTTCTAAAATTTATTTAAAGTACTGACCCAGGAAATATTGTTAATAACCCTTGGGTGAATCTTTGTCTAGGATGTAAAAGACGTGTCAGAATATAAAAATGAAGTGAAGGGCAGGCAGACAGCTTGTTTCATGAGATAAAACAATGAACTGGACCTTAATTATGGTAGTTTCTTTTATTTACTAGATTTTTGCATATTTACTTGGTTGATATGCTAATGTTATTTTGATTAATAGTCTTGCTTTATCACTTTTATGTATCCTGATGTCATGCATTTCATCTTTCCATCTTGCCAAAACAGGAAGATAGATGAAGGGGGTGGTGGAAAGGAGTGGAGGATTACGGTGTCTTGGGTTTCAGGAGGAATATAAGACTGTTGTGATGACTGGCCTCATAGGAATGAGAAGACTAATCCTCAGCTTTGATCCCTTTATTATGTGTTCACAGGAGTAAACTGAAAAAGTGGGGAGATGGTTGTCCATATTAGTGCAGCATGTACTGATGGTGGGAGCAGTAATCATTTGAACCATGGTACTTTAACTGTTTTGGTTGGAGCATATGCTTCATTTCTAAACCATAGTTCATTGCTTGAAAGGCCATTATTTTGTGTGTGTTAGGCTTTGAATATTGGGTCTGAAAATAGTAATATTAAGTTGCATTAATTTATTTTATATCCTTGGTATATAGAGCTTACCATATGGATTTGCAAAAATAAAATCCAATAACACTTAAACTCTTTACCACCACATACTTCCTTCTGGTATTTTAACATAAATTATACCACATCATCAGAATTCCAGAATTGTCAATGGTTCCATGTGAGATGCTTCTACATAAGGATAGAATTTGAAGATAACTTCTGGGGTGGGGAAACCTCTGTGTGTGTGTCTCTGTGTGTCTCTCTCTGTATGCTTTTGTCTCAGTATAAAATGTGATTTGTCAGATTCTTTCTGTTTATTATGAATCTTACAGTATTTTTTCTCAGCTCCCCACCACCCCTTTTTTTTTCAGTTTTATACCTTTATTTGTAACAATCAGCGATTAGTTCTCAGCCACATTAACTGTAGATTTTTGAAAACAGTGACAGGTACAGAGGTGACCACTGTGTAGAGCTTGTTTGGTGAATCTTCATCCTCATTACATTTTTTGGACAATTGCACCCAGATACGGTATGGAACATTCCTTATTCCTTTGGCCCTGACAGCTTTGTTGAGCCTGGTGTCAATGTACACATCTGGAGTTCCATCTCCTTCATGGCAAATTTTCAGATCTGTTTGAGTGCCCGAGGGCCACACTTCTTGAAACCCACTCCATGGATCTACTTGTGAATGTTGGTGTATTCTCTGGTCACTGCCTTGTTGATGGCAGAACGGCCTTTCTTCTCATCACTCTTCTTTGTGGGAGCCATTTTGCCAGGCCCTTGTTGGAAAGCTCAGCTCCCTTTTTAAAAGAACATAGAAATTTCTCATCTTTGTTCATATAAATTAGCTTTTTACTTTAGTCATGTGAAATCATTGTGAGAACTTTATTTCACCCGCTTGACATTAACTTTGGTGATAGAAATACTAGGGCAATGAAGCATGTCACTTTCACTGGAATATGTGTTATATAACTTCATTTCTTCAATTCTTGCTACTGTGTACATTTTAGCTGCTTTAAGCATGTGGGGTTGGTGGGGAATATATTAGCCTTCTTGGAGAATTAATAAAGAGAAGAGAAAATTTCAAAAGAAATTGGTGAAAGAAAAAAAATTTTCTGTGGCTTTTTTAATGATATATTTTTATTTTTATACTGAAGCAGAAAAACAAGTGCTCCTGTTTTTCCTGAAGGAATTGTTCTCACAGTTTTTTATTATTAGATAATTACCTAAGCTTTTGTGTTCCTAACAACAAGCTGTGGCCTTAATTCTAGGTGATGGTGCTCGAGTGAACTTTTACATTTTGTTCCTGAGAGCTGGCCAACATTTTGTGTATATTGGCACAGAGAGTAGATATCTGACTTGGAGAACAACATTCTCCAGGAGTGTGACTGAAGACTTCCTTAGTGGTGTAATAAACCTATACCTCCTCCTCTTAAAAACAGGTTTAACAGCTGCAGATCTAATTTTTTATGCTTAAAGGAATTCTCATTTGTTTTGTTTTTAAGTAATTTTAATAAAGAAGAAATGAGCTATACCCAGTGTATGGTTAGGATTTGTGAGAAGTTGGAGATTCTTTAATAAGTGTCTGGTCTATTGACTAATAACTGATTATTGTTAATATTAATATTAGGGGTGGGTGGAGAAAAAAAAGAATGAAAGGTAAGAGATGATAATAGGAAGACAGTTGATGGCCTGATTTGTCTTGTGAAATTGGTTAGAGCAGTATCCAGAGAAATTATAGAAAACATCCCAGGATGTAAAATACCACTAGAATATGTACAATTACATAGAAGAATTTTCTATAACAAAGCTGTGTTTGTAGCCCAGCTATTAGCTTCAGGGATTATTTAATTATAAACTGTAGGAGTTCAGGGGCGCCTGGGTGGCTCAGTTGGTTAAGCGACTGCCTTCGGCTCAGGTCATGATCCCAAGGGTCCTGGGATCAAGTCCCACATCGGGCTCCCTGCTCAGCAGGGAGTCTGCTTCTCCCTCTGACCCTCCCCCCTCTCATGCTCTCTCTCTATCTCATTGTCTCTCAAATAAATAAATAAAATCTTTAAAAAAAATAGTTTAAACTGTAGGAGTTCAGAGATAAGAACTACATTCAACAACTTAAATTAATTCTTTCTGGGAATGCCAACATCAAAACCTTTGGAAGTCTTTAGAAAGACTTGGGGAGATTTGGGAACTTTAGAATATCCTAGTTATCACTTTAAGTGGAGCTTACCAGGTATGTTAGAGCAATAGCAGTTAAAAGTATTTGTGTGGTATGGAAAGGCATTGGAGATCAGTGCTGAGGAGTTTCGATTTGGTAAGGAGGCCTGGGGCAATCATTGCAAATTTTTAAGTTAAAGATTGGGGAGCCTTGTACTGATAGCTGCTTTTTATTTTTTATTTATTTATTTATTTATTTTGATTTTATTTATTTATTTGAGAGAGAGAGAATGAGAGACAGAGAGCACGAGAAGGAGGAGGGTCAGAGGGAGAAGCAGACTCCCTGCTGAGCAGGGAGCCCGATGCGGGACTCGATCCCAGGACTCCAGGATCATGACCTGAGCCGAAGGCAGTCGCTTAACCAACTGAGCCACCCAGGCGCCCTGATAGCTGCTTTTTAAATTCATCTCATTACTTGTTGAATATCTACCAGAGCACCTCCTTATTCCTCACTTCTTTACACACAGTCATTTATAATTATTCCTTTGTACATACCCTCACATTTCTTGACCCTTCTCCTGTTGTACACCTCTAGTTAAATCCTGGATTCAATCCTGGTTAAATCCAGCTATGTCTACGGTACATGTAGATGGACAATGTAAAATGCAACATTGTTGAATGGTCTCACTTTAAATTTTGGCCCCTGAGCTCAAGTAGGTCTTTAGTGCTGCCTGAAATCCTGTCACATTTCCTTAAACACTCTGATGTGATGCTGGCAGGAATTTCTCTTCTTTCAAACTTCCACCACTTCCACGCTTCTCACTCCTCACTGTCCATTAATGACCTTCCTTCCTACTTTATTGAGCAAAGAAGCAACCAAAAGAGATCTTCAGTATATTCCCATCATCTTCTCAATTAATCATCATCTTCTCAATTAAGTTATTTCCATTTGGTCATATATACTCTGCTTTTCCTGCTGTTCACTAGCTTAACTATCCATTCTTTTATTTAAAGCCTACCTCTTGGGACGCCTGGGTGGCTCAGTCACTTACGCGTGTGCCTTCCGCTTGAGTCATGATCCTGGGATCGAGTCCCACGTCAGGCTCTCTGCTCAGTGGGGAGTCTGCTTGTCCCTCCCCCCTGCTCACTCGCGCTCTCTCAAATAAATAAAATCTTAAAAAAATAAAAAAAAAATGAAGCCTACCTCTTCACTTGTCTACTAGATCTTGACTCCTAGCTACTCAGTAACATCATTTCAGCAATTCTCCCTTCTTGTGCTATAGCATCATTTTCCCCTGGATTATTCTGGAATATTCTCATCAGCACAGAAATTGGAATATTCTCATCAGCACAGAAACAGTCTGTGATACCTAACATCATTAAAGGAGAAACCCTCTCTTGAATCTGCCTCCCTTTTTGGCTATTCCATTTCTTTGTTCCACTTATACCAAACTCCTTGCCATGAAAGAATTGTCTATACTGTCTCCTCTTTCTTCTCATTCTATTTTGAACCCATTCTAATCAGACTTTGCCAACTAAGCTGCTATGTATGATTGTGCAGGTTGTGTATGCACAAGAGTGCCACATTCAAGAGGACAATGATCACATATTTGTGACTGGTTTTCCAGCAGGTGGCACTAAATTTCTTGTTCTCATGAAAGCATAATACATGACAGTTTTGTAAGAGATGGAAGTGTCTTCAGGAGGGGCATTGCTTAAATCTGTGTAAAGGTTGTGCATGGTCTAGTAGTGTTAACGCTACCACTCCACTAAAATAGCCTTTGTTAGTTCACAAATGACCACATTTCTAATCCCACATCAATCTTCAGTCAAGTTAGCATTGAAAACAGTTGCTTATTTCCTTCTTCATGAAATGTTTCCTTCACTTAGCATAGGGACACCACTCTCTCGTCTTCTATCCCACTAGCCATCATTTTTAGACCCTTTTTTAGTTTCTCCTTATCTCCCTAGCCCCCTAAAGATCGTCTTAGGACCTTTTCTGTAATAACTAATTTCCTTGGAATGGTTTTAGATGCTATTTATACACTGGTAATTTTTCATTTTATATCCTCAGCCTGGACTGCTTCATTTTCAGAGTTAATATCCAACTACCTATATGACATCACTACTTAGATATCTAATATAGGCATCTTATTTTTTTTTTTTTAAGATTTTATTTATTTATTTGAGAGAGAGAGAATGAGAGAGAACACATGAGAGGGGATAGGGTCGGAGGGCAAAGCAGACTCCCTGCCGAGCAGGGAGCCCGATGCGGGACTCGATCCCGGGACTCCAGGATCATGACCTGAGCCGAAGGCAGTCGCTTAACCAACTAAGCCACCCAGGCGCCCTAGGCATCTTAATTTTTAAAAACTTTTTATTTTGAAATAATTTTAGGCTTATAAGAAGTTCAAAGATCATGCAGAGAGCTCTCACACCCTCCCTTTAGCTTTCCCTAATGTTAACATACTACGTAGCCATGGTACAATGGGACTGTTATCAAAAGAAAGAAATTAGCATTGGTACAGTGCCACCAACTAAGCTATGGACTTTATTCAGATTTCACCAGTCTTTCCACAAATGTTCCAGGATCTGATCTAGTCCCTTTCTGTCTGTGATCTTCAGGTTTTGATGACTTTTTGAAGAGTATTGGTCTAGATACCTTGTAGAATGGTCTTCCAGTTTGAGTATATGTGATGTTTTTCCATGATTAGATTGAGGCCATGGGTTTTGGGGGGAAAATAACACAGAGGTGATATTGGAACATCTCAAATTTAGTATGTTCAAAGTTGGACTCCTTATTCGGTTTTTCTCATCTCTGCTGTTTTTCCTAGCTCAGTAATTTGTTTTTCCTGTTGGCAGGTCAGTGTGTCTCAGACTCCACTTCCAGAACTACTGAATCAGAGACTCTGGAGATGAGGCCTGACAATCTGTTTTAATGCTCTCTTACAGATTCTGATGCATAGTAAAGTTTGAGAAGCACTGGCTTAGATCATAGCCTCTAATAATTATCTTGATTCCTCTTTGTCTCTACTCATCAGTCAGTAAGTTCTTTCCATTCTTCAAAATATATCCAGAATCGGGGTGCGTGGGTGGCTCAGTTGGTTAAGTGTCTGACTTCGGCTCAGGTCATGATCCCAGGGTCCTGGGATCGAGCCCCACTTCAGATTCCCTGCTCACTGGAGAGTCTGCTTCTCCCTCTTGTCCCTCTACCCCCCCCCATGTGTGTGCTCTCTCTCTCTCAAAAATAAAATCTTTTATACACACACACACACACACACATATCCAGAATCCACTACATGTCACCATCTGTACTGCTCCCACCCTGTTTCTTTCTTTTTTAAGTTTTTATTTTAATTCCAGTTAGTCAGCTGTGCAGTGTTATATTAGTTTCAGGTGTATAACATAGTGATTCATGCTTCCAAACATCACCCAGTGGTCATCATGATAAGTATACTATTTAATCCCTATCACCTATTTCACCCACCTCCCCTCTGGTGTCCATCAGTTTGTTCTCTATAATTAAAGAGTCTGTTTCTTGGTTTGTCTCTCTTTTTTCCCCATTTACTTGTTTGTTTTGTTTCTTAAATTCAACATATGAGTGCAAGGGTATGGTATTTGCCTTTCTCTAACTTATTTTGCTTAGCATTATTCTCTGTAGCTCAGCTCCATCTATGTTGTTGCAAATCGCAAGATTTCATTCTTTTATGGCTGAATAATATTCCTCTGTGTGTGTGTGTGTGTGTGTATAGATCTATATATCATATTTTCTTTATCCATTCTTCAATTGTTGGACATTTGGGCTGCTTCCATATCTTAGCTATTGTAAATAATACTGCTATAAACATAAATGTGCATGTATCTCTTTGAATTACTGTTTTTGTATTCTTTGGGTAAATACTCAGTACTGTGATTGCTGGATTGTAGGGTAGTTCTATTTTTAACTTTTTGAGGAACCTCCATACTGTTTTCCACAGTGGCTGTACCAGTTTGTATTCCCGCCAACAGTGCACAAGGGTTCTTTTTTCTCCACATCCTCACCAATACCTGTTGTGATTTTAGCCGTTCTGACAGGTGTAAAATGGTATGTCATTGTAGTCTTGATTTGAATTTCCCTGATGGTAAGTGATGATGAACATCTTTTCATGTGTTTATTGGCCATCTGGATGTCTACTTTGGAGAAATGTCTGTTCGTGTCTTTTGACCATTTTTTAATTGGATTATTCATTTTTTTGGGTGTTGAGTTATTATAAGTTCTTTATATATTTTGGATGTTAACCCTTTATCAGATATGTCATTTGCAAATATCTTCTCCCATAGCATAGGTTGCCTTTTAGTTTTGTTGATTATTTCCTTTGCTATGCGGAAGCTTTTTATTTTGTAGTGCCAGTAGTTTATTTTTGCCTTTTTTTTTTTTAAGATTTTATTTATTTATTTGAGACAGAATGAGAGAGAGAGAGCACGTGAGAGGGGGGAGGGTCAGAGGCAGAAGCAGGCTCCCTGCCGAGCAGGGAGCCCGATGCGGGACTCGATCCAGGGACTCCAGGATCATGACCTGAGCCGAAGGCAAGTCGCTTAACCAACTGAGCCACCCAGGCGCCCCTATTTTTGCTTTTGTATCCCTTGCCTCAGGAGACATATCTAGAAAAACGTTGCTACAGCCAGTGTCAAAGAGGTGCTGCTTTTGTTCTTTTCTAGGGTTTTTTTATGATTTCAGGTCTCACACTTAGGTCTTTAATACATTTTGAATTTATTTTTGTGTATGGTGTAAGACAGTAGTCCAGATTCTTTCTTTTGCATGTTGCTGTCCAGTTTTCCCAAAACCGTTTGTTGAAAGGACTGTCCTTTTCCCATTGCATGTTCCTTCCCTGCTTTGTCGAAGATTAAGTGTCCATATAGTTGTGGGTTTATTTCTGAGTTTTTTATTCTGTTCCATTAACTATGTGTCCATTTTTGTGTCAGTACCATACTATTTTGATTACTAAAGCTTTGTAATACAACTTGAAGTCTTACCCTGTGTCAGTTTATTATCATCCCTTATTTCTTATCTGGTCTTCCAGCCATTGCCCTGGGTCCTCTACTCTCTCATATTCCCCTTAGCAGCCATGGTGATTGTCATTCCTCTGCTTAGGTGTTACAGAGGTCCTCATCTCACACAGACCAAAACCCCAAATCCTCATATTGACAAAAACATGATTTTTCCTATACTTTATCATCTATCAGCCTTGACCTTGTTTGCTGCCTATAAAGACTTGCTCAAATATACCAGGTGTGTTCCCTCTCAGGATCTTCGTATTTTTACCTCCACATGAATATTCTTCCCTTGAATCTCTTCAGGTTCATTCTCACACCTTAAGTTTCTTATCAGAGAAACCTTTCTCACCTCTCTGTAAAATAATCATGCCCCCCTCCCTTGTCATTCCCTTATCCCCTTTACCCTGCTTCATTTTTTCTCACATCACTTCATCTTACATTATATGTTTACTTGTTTGTCATCTCTGTATTTGTCAATAGAATGTAAGCTTCATCAAAGGAGAACATTTATTTTTACTCCCCTATCCCCAGAGCATTGCCTGGCTTGGCACTCAAATATTAGTTGATCAAATGAATGAACAAATGCCAAGCACATCTTGGCATATTTGGTGATGCAGAAGTGGTCAAAATGCTGTCCCTGGCTTCAAGAAATTTACATTCAGATTGTGGAGATAGACAGTTTTATAAATAACTGATGTAAGTGCGAAGTCATTAGGCAGGTAAGGTCATGGAAGAGTAAAAGGTTGAAGTTAAGAAGGCTTCCTGACATTTGCATCAAATTTTGAGGAATACTTAAGAGCATTGGATGAATTAATCATTACAGGCTAAGAGAGCTACAGCAGAAGAAGATTTTAACAGTAGCAGAGTCAAAGGGAATCATTCCTGGATAATGAATTTGGGTAATGAGTACAGAATTCATGGGGATGCATAGTAATAATGATAGCTGATATTTGAGTACTTCTGTGCCTGGCATTCATTGTTCTGGAGGTATAGCAGTAAATATTACTCCAGCAAAACATTATTCCTTATAGGACTCTGTAAGGTATTTAGGCTAATGAAGAAATTGAGGCACAGTAAGGATATAACTTCTCCAAAGTTACATTGCCAGTACGCGTGGTAAGGCTGGGCCTCAAAGTCAGCTTGGTCCTGGAACCTAGAATGATACCCACTGTACCAACTCCATACATTGTAAAGCTTGGTGGAGCCTAGATTGTGGAAAGTAAAAAAGAATGTAATAGTAACTTTCTTTCTTTCTTTTTTTTTTTTTTAAGATTTTATTTGACACAGCGAGAGAGCACAAGCAGGGGGAGGGGCAGAGGGAGAAGCAGGCTCCCCACTGAGCAGGGAGCCCGATGCAGGGCTCGATCCCAGGACCCTGAGATCATGACCTGAGCTGAAGGCAGATGCTTAACCAACTGAGCCACCCAGGCGCCCCTAATAGTAACTTTCTAAAGAGGTGCAAAGAATGAATGTCATTGGTGGAAGGCTAGATGATTGAAGTATGCTGCATCCATACTATGTAACTGGATAAAGAATGAGGAATATTCCCCATGTGCTTGGTTATTGAGTATGTCAGTAATACATTGTTGAGTTACAAACTCAAGTGGAGTACCTGGGGTACATTTTCATTTTTATAAAATTCATCAAACCATGTATATATTTCTTAAGTGCATAGGAAGTGAACCTGGAAAGATAAATGGAATTTTCAGAGAGTGGGGATAGGGAGACACTGTTTTTGTTGTTTGATTTTTGTTTTTTTTTTTAGCTAGCATCTACTATAAATATGTAAAAACAAATTAAAATGCCCCAACATGTAGTGGGAAATAAGACAGACTGCTTCAGGTAAGTGTCCATGAAAAAGAAGATGGATAGAAGAGGTAATGTCCTTATATATATTCCTTCATACATACTTGACAAATGGATGCTAGGACATTGCCAAAAGCCACGGATTGAAAATGTCATGTCTAACTATATTTTTTAAAAACTTTTTGTGTATACAACCCGTCGGTTTTTAGTATATTCACAAAGGTGTACAATCATTACCAGTATAATTCCAGAGAAATTATCCCCAAAGAAACCCCTTACCCCCCAAAGAAACCCCTTACCCATTAGCATTTACTGCCTGTTCTCCCCTCCCCACCAAGTCCTGGCAAACACTAATCTTTCTGTCTCTATAAAATTTGCTCATTCTGGAAATGTCCCATAAATAGAATCATATAATATGTGATGTTTTTCCTCTGCCTTCTTTCACTTAGCATAGTGTTTTTCAGATTTATCCATGTTGGAGTGCCTGGCTAGTTTAGTCAGTAGAGCATGTGACTTTTTTTTTTTTTTTTAAAGATTTTATTTTTATTTGAGAGAGAGAGAGCATGAGTCAGGGCAAGGGACAGAAGGACAAGCAGACTCCCCACTGAGCGTGGAGCCTGACATAGGGCTCATTCCCAGGACTCTGAGATCATGACCTGAACTGAAATCAAGAGTCAGAAGCTTAGCTGACTGAGCCACCCAGGTGCCCTGATGTAGGGTTGTGAGTTCAAGCACTGCATTGGGTGTAGAACTTACTTAAATTAAAAAAAAATTATGTTATAGCATTTATAAGTATTTGATTCCTTTTAATGGTTTAATATATTCCCTTGTATGATACATAATCTTTTATTTGTTCATCAGTTGATGGGCCTTGGGTTTCTACTTTTTGGCTATTGTCAGTACTGTTCGCAGCACTCAGGTACAGGGGTTTTTTGTTTTTATGAACACGCGTTTTTAGTTCTTTTGGATATATTGATAGGAGTGTAATTGCTGGGTCTGTGGTAACTGTGTTTAACATCTTGAGGAATGTTAAAATTGTTTTCCAGAGTGGCTGCACCATTTTATATTTTCACCAGCAACTTTGTTACCTTTTTCATTATAGTCATCCTGATTGTTTTGAGGGTGGTAGGTAGCTCATTGTGGCTTTGAGTTGCATTTTCAGGGGGCTATTGATGTTAGGTATTTTTTAATATGCATATTGGCAATTTGCATATCTTTTTTGGAGAAATGTCTAATAACATCCTTTGCCCATTTTCAAAATTGGGTATAAGTAATCTTTTATTTCTTTATCAGTAGCATCTGAAATTCTTTTTATTTGAGCTCCTTTTTCTCTGGAGGCGTGTCTTTATTTAGTCTTTTCATAGAACATTTTACTTTACTTTTGTGGCACATTATGTGTTTGTCCCTACCTATGTGAAGCAGATTGTACAGAATGGAAAGAAGGCACAGTGACAGCTCTTAACACCAGGATGATTAGTTATTTCTCTGTTTTAGAGAGATAAAGTAAAAAGATTAAGTTAACAGTATTTATGTTTTGTAGTTCACATCTTTATGAGTTGGGGTGCTCAGGGTTGAGTTATTTGCTTTTAGAAATTAAACTTTTTATTCTCTCTTTTGACTTTTGCTTACTTGTTGTAATCCCATATCTGTTTGCAAGTTTCAATGGGGCAGTTAAATAAATCTTTCTGGATGAAGGCACAATAAGAATGTTCCATTTAAATGACCTACATATTTCCCTAGGGAAGAAAAGAGTGGGTGTAGTGAGTTTATGTCAGCAGTTATTGAGAGCATTGTGTGCCGGGTTCATTGGTGTTTTATTTTCTCTTGCTGTGTAACAAATACAAGAAAAGAGAGAGATAAATCCTGAAGTGGCTTTGGCAAACCTGTCAGTCAGGAGAGGTATTTTATCTGATGTTACCTATGAAAACTTCAGTAACAGCACACAAGAATATGGCATAAATGGCCTGCATTACATCACAGCTTGTTCTAAAATGCAAGGGTGTGACAGTGAGCAAGGAAATGATTGTTCACCCTTCAAGTCTTTATAACTTGAATGTATCAGCCACAGCTTTATTGAAGATGAGTTTTAATGAATCCTACTTTTTTTTTTTTTTTTTGGTTTTGTTTTGAGATAGAAAGTGGTTGGAAGAGAAACAGTTGCTGGTATCTTCCACAGTAGATGTTCTTTTAATACCTCTCCTTTTGTACTCATTCTGTTCTCACCCTCTCATGTGTGCTTTCTCCCCCATTCCTCCCCCTTCTTCTTTCCCCCTCACTCCTTACCCCTCACTACCTCTTACTCCCTCTTTTCCCATCTTCCCACTTTGTTTAGTTTGAAAAGAAATATATTGAGAGTCAGAATGAATGGAATAAGTTGTTTTTGTGTGTCTCCCGACCTGATGATAATGTTTTTATATTAAAAAGTTACCACCTTCCTTTTTTCTCCCCAATACTAAGCATTTAAAGTTGTTGAGATTTCCTTAGGATTTTCATCATGCTTAAAAGGTAGACTCCCTACTGGGTACATGTCAAAATTAATAACTTAGTAATTCAGTGACTAGTTAAGTATCTACTGTGTGTAGGCACTGTCTCCTACATTCTGGAAATGAAGTAGTGACCAAGACAAGTTCCTATCCTTATGACATACATTGCAGTGAAGGAGGCTGATAATAAATATAAGATACAGATGCCGTAATTTCAAATAATAACAGATGCTATGAAGAAAAGAAGGTCATGTCATAGTAAGTGACTGCAGGGTGAGGGGTAGGCCTTTGAAGAAATAACCTTAGTTGAGATAGGAGTGGTATAAGGAGTCAGCCATACAGAGAAGGAGGAGTATCTCAGGCAGATATAACAGCTAATAGAGAGGCCTTTGAGTTGATTTTTGAGGAGTCTGTATAGTGGATTTTAAGTGAGAATGGGATAAGCAATAACATTCTCTTACATGTTCCCAAGGCTGTTACCACATTCAGAGAGTCAAATACAGTATGCTACTGTTACCTACTCTATGCTGTCCATATTCAAGTTTGCTGATTGTCCTAAAACTGTTTTATAGTGACTGCTTTGATCCAGTTCAGAATTATACATTAACATTTTGTTTTTTCTTGAGTGTCTTAATCTGCAGCAGTTCCTCAGCCTCTCTATCTTTCACAGCATTTGCATTCTTAAGTAGTACATGTTCATTGTTTCATAGACTGTCCCTAATTTGGATTTAATCAATTGTTTCTTCATGATTCCATTCAGTTTATGCACTTCTGTCAAGAAAAATGCGATGTTATCTATACAGATGTGATATATCTGTGGCACATCACATCAGAGGGCACTTGATGCTGCTTTGTCCATTACTGATAGTGTTGATTTTAGATTACTTGGTTTAGGGGTTGTTTATCAGATTTTTCTACTATATTGGTTAGCTTTTTTGTAATTAAAAAATGACTGAATGCTTTGTGTAAATATTCTGTCTCCCAGTAAACTTTCACCTAGTGGTGAAAATTAGTTACTGTGATTGTTATAAAATGGTGATTTGCTATCATTCTACACTACTTAGTTTGTTGATATTCTACAAGAAGAACTTTTTCTTATCTATTTATACATGGATTCATGGATTCTTTCATTCATTGTGTTATGTAGTTCATGACTATTTTTATTCCTTTGATAGTGAAACTATCCCAAATCTGACCAGTGAGAACCCCGTCAAACTACATCCTATACCAGTTCCTATGTCCCTCTCACTTTCTGAGAACTTTTTTAGTTTTTGGTATAAGAGCTTCCACACTCATCTTGTACTTCCCTTGCCTTAGCCCTGAAATCAGCCTTTTTTTTAAGAGCCTGATTCCTTTTAGTTAAAATAGTATTTAACATTCAAGATCTGGGCATTAGATATGTTCATTGCTCCTGTAAATGTCATTGCTTCTAGACTTAATAGACAGAGTTAAAAAATCAGTATGTTTAAATCATAAATTCATACTGATACTCTAATCCCAGTCCAATACCCAGGGTTCTTCTTTGCCTCCCCAGTTCCTTATTTCTGTCTCCCTTCTCTCCTAGTGAGAAACCTAACTACCAGTAGTATACTGATTCCTTTTTTTGAGACATCCTTAAATAGCTTCAGAATTGCTGTACCCATACCACTGTCAAAAAACAAATCTAAAGTTCAGTATTTCCCCACAGTTCTCTTCAGACTGAGAGTAAATAAAATACTAAGCTTAAAATTTACTTGGAGTGGTTCCTTTTTCTTCTATGTAATTATGGTATTCATTTGGTAGTAAATACATTTTGATTTTTCTAGATGTTGCTAGATTCCTCTTCATTGGAGATGAAGTATATTTTTTTTTCCTTACAGCTTTATTGAGGTACATTTGATGCACAGTGAAGTACATTTATGCAAAGTGATAAGTTTTGGCACGTATACACCTGTGATATCAACACAATCAAGATTAATGATGGATATGTTCAATGTAGTTTTTTTAATTAATTAATTAATTTTTTAAAAAAGATTTTATTTATTTATTTGAGAGAGAATGAGAGAGAGCACATGAGAGGGGGGAGGGTCAGAGGCAGAAGCAGACTCCCTGCCGAGCAGGGAGCCCGATGCGGGACTCGATTCTGGGACTCCAGGATCATGACCTGAGCCGAAGGCAGTCGCTTAACCAACTGAGCCACCCAGGCGCCCTGTAGTTTTTTTTTTTTAATTCCTCTTGTTATGAGTGTATTTTTGTATGTTTAAGAGCCATTTCTTTCTGTGAATGGAGTCTTATTTGTAGCATCCTCTGCCTTTTCAAGCAGGGCTGTTCACTTTTTTCATCTTTAAGAGGTTTTTAATGTATATTGGGGATATTAACTATATAATATCAGTAACTTATATAATAATGTAATGTCAGTAATGCATCTATGTAATATCAGTATCTCAGATCCACTTAGAACTACTTTGGTATAAGGTATGAATAATGAATCTAGTTTGTTTCCAAATGGTTCTCCTGTTACGTCAACACTCCTTTTTAAAAAATTCTACTGGAACAACTGAATGTTCATATAGAAAAGAATGAAATTGGACCCCTGCCTCACACCGTGTAAAAAAATGAACTTCAAATTGATCATAGACCTAAAATTAATAGCTAGAGGTATAGAAGTCTTAGAGGAGAACACAGGAGTAAATCTTTGTGGACCCAGTAGTAGTTTTTTAGATATGTCACCAAAAGCACCTGTGATAAAAAAAAAATTGGAATTCATCAAACATTAAAACTTGTGTGTTTCCAAGGATGCTGTCAAGAAAGTGAAAAGACAGCCCATGAAAAGGGAGAAAATATTTATAAGTTTTCTTGAGTTCTCTGGAATGACTTAATTTTTTCCCTACTCCAAAATTAGGTTTTAACTTTCTATAGTCTTTCTAATCAATGACAACTTGTTCATCTGTTCCATTCCCTTCAAATTTCTCTCTCCTCCCCCCCTTTTTTTTTCTTGTAAGTGAATGTGATTTTGTGTCCTTATGTTGTCACTTTGGAGTGATTTTATGAGAAAGTGATTTTATGAGAAATTTAATTTCCTGGTTTTTTTTTTCTTTAAAGATTTTTTATTTATTTA
This sequence comes from Mirounga angustirostris, assembly GCF_029215605.1. Lineage (NCBI taxonomy): Eukaryota > Metazoa > Chordata > Mammalia > Carnivora > Phocidae > Mirounga > Mirounga angustirostris. The sequence goes on along the minus strand of NW_026991711.1, from coordinate 94,265,071 downwards.
TTAGAGAGCGAGCGAGAGAGAAACAGCATGAGAGAGGAGAGGGTCAGAGGGAGAAGCAGGCTCCCCGCTGAGCCGGGAGCCTGATGTGGGACTCAATCCCAGGACCCTGGGATCATGACCTGAGCCGAAGGCAGTCGCTTAACCAACTGAGCCACCCAGGCGCCCGGTTTTTTTTCTTTTTAAACATTCTTTGTAATTTTTTGTTTGTGAGTTCAACTTGCCTTATTTTAAACAGGTTTGTTTTCTTTCCTTCTTTCCTTATTCTTTCTAGTAAGGCAGTTTTGAAATTGCCCCAGCCTGAATTTCTGAAATCCTCAGCTCTGAGGAAGGTCTTACAGTAGGATCTTTTGGAGAAATTTCCTCTAGTCCTTAAGCCAGGATGTGGTGGTCTTATTGTTGGTTGCACAGATATTTCTAATTCTTTTTTTTTTTTTTTTTAAGATTTTATTTATTTATTTGGGGGAGAGAGAGAGAGTAAGAGTGTGCAGGGGCAGGGGGACTGAGAAGCAGACTCCCCACTGAGCAGGGAGCCTGACCGGACACTGGGATTATGACCTGAGCCTAAGGCAGACAATCAAGGCAGACAATCAACCGACTGAGCCACCCAGGCGCCCCTGATATTTCTAATTCTTCCCTTCATTGCAGGCAAGCACTTTGTTTTCATTTGAAACTGGACTTGTGAATTGAGCTTTTTCAGCCTCTTCCTATCTAGAAAACACGGTACCTTTGTTTTAAGTAGTGAGTCTGACTCTTGTTTACTGTCTCACTTGAGGTATCTGGGGTTTCATTCCTCCCAGGGAGAGTTGGGTTTTTTTACCTCAGTGCCTGTTTCCGCTTTCAGATTCCTGAGTTCCTCCTGGCTTAGCCCCACCCCAGTTCATTAATGGGAGTTGTTTTTGGAAGGGCCCGAATTCTCTGCTTTATCTTTCTTTTAATTACTGTATTCATCTATACAAGGTCAACTCTTCTTTTCCCTTTCTAGCCCTTCATTTGTACATATAAGAGTCATCTTTTTTTTTTTTTTTTTAAGATTTTATTTATTTATTTGAGAGTGAGAGCGAGAGTGAGAGCACAAGCCGAGCCAGGAGACAGAGGGAGAGGGAGAAGCAGGCTTCCCACTGAGCAGGGAGCCCAATTTGGGGCTCAGTCCCAGGACGCTGGGATCATGACCTGAGCCGAAGGCAGACACTGAACTGACTGAGCCACTCAGGCGCCCCTAGAATCATCTTATTTTTAGTAATTGAAACAGACTTTAAGTTACAGAAAGTCTAGTTCTAATCTTATATCCAATTTAATGATTTCCCCTTCCCTCATTCTCATTTTGATAGGGATGGTGGTGGTTTGTTCTTTTAATCCTCACTCTTAGGCTTACTTTCAGGGTTGAAGAAGAAAGAGGAAAGGGGACAGTTTTACTTGAATGATGCTGTTGTAATCCAGGATGGTGTCATGGCCTGTATATAAGTGCTAGCTCTTTTGTGCTTAACTCTGTTTTTTTTTTTTTCAAAGGCCCTCATAGAACTGATCACTTCCTCACATAGGCAGTTTACTTCATATTTCACCTTTGGCAACACTCTTCTTTCCTTTATTCCTGGCTCAGCTCTTGCTCAAGAGTTCATTTGTATTGTGTTGATCATCTTACCTTGGTACAATTGTCTCATGGGTGGAGTTCCATTGAATGGGCTTTAAGCAGGACTTCTGCTTGGCCCAAGGAAGCACATGCATTTTTTTTTTTCCTCTCAACTTTTTATTTTGGAAAACTTGAAACCCACAGAAAAATTGAAAGAATGGTGGATGAATAGCCATATGCCCTACCCCTAGACTTTCTACCTGTTAATATTTTGCCTGTTTGCTAACATTTATTTTCTTGGCTGAAATTATTGAGGATCATAATGCAGATATTATATTAGTATATCCCTAAATACTTAAGCATGTATCTCCAAAAATCAGACATTCTTGTACATATTTATCACACTCAAAGTTAAACAATGACATGATACTATTATCTAATACATAGGTGATACATTTTCCCAAATGTTTCAATAAATGCTGTTTATAGCTGTTTTTCTTCCTGATCCAAGATCCAATGAAGATTTAGTTGTTTTTTTTTTTTTAAAGATTTTATTTATTTATTTTAGAAAGAGACAGGGAGAGCAGAAGGAGAGGTACAAGGAGACTCCACGATGAGCGTGGAGCCCAAAGCATGGCTCGATCCCATGACCCTGAGATGATGACCCAAGCTGAAACGAAGAGTTGGATGCTTAACTGACTGAGCCACCCAGTTGTACCTTGTCCAACTGCTGGTCTTTTTTCTCCTTGTTACTAAGGTTGGCTCCAGTCAACTCATTGAGTTTAGACTTCTGTATGCTAAAGGAGGCACTGCCCTGCATGGGAAATATATTTACATATACTCCTAAACTTACACATTGATGTATCAGATAACCCCTGTGTTCCCTGATGTAAGCCTAGTAGTTTCTGATGTTCAGCAACCCCCTACCACAAAGTAAGATGCCATTCTCCCCTTTCACAGGTTCTTTTAGAGCCTCCATTTACTTGATGGTGATTTTGCAAAGCCCTACTCTCCTGGGGAGAAGAAGAGAAAAGTTAGAGTGCACTTGTATCCTTTAAGTTTTCTTGCAGAATGTTTTTGTGGAATTGTCTTTTATGGTCTTGATAATCTGGCATTCTCAGGTTCTTTTTTAGTAAGTCCTGCTCAGATCTTTAGAATGTGAGATGTGTTAATTTGCTAGGACGGCTGTTACAACTGGGTGACAACCAGAAATTTTGTCTCACAGTTCTAGAGACTAGAAGTCCAAGAGATCAAGGTGTAGACAATATTGCTTGCTTCTGAGAGCTATGAGAAAGAACTTGTTCCATGCCTCTCACTAGTTTCTGGTGGTTTGCTGACAGTCTTTGGATTGCAGAAGCATCACCTGGTCTCTGCCTTCATCTTCATGTGTTCTCCTTGTGTAGGTATCTGTGTCCAAGTTTACCCCTTTTGTTAGGATGTTAGTCATATTCAATTAAGTATCTACCCTACTCTCTGGTATGATCTCACCCCTACTTAACTAATTACATCTGCAGCCATCCTGTTTCCAAATAAGATCACATCCTGAGGTGCTACAGCCATCCTGTTTCCAAATAAGATCACATCCTGAGGTGTTAGGACTTTAACGTAAGAATTTGGGGGTGGGACACACACAATGTGGGTACTTTTTAACTCTGTTCTTCAGAAATTCTGAAACAGTTCAACATTCTTGTATATATGGGCTTCATTTAATTTCATATGAATGGTTTTTTCTTAGTTTTGTATGGTACAGACTGAATATTTGTGTCCCCCAAAGTCCATATGTTGAGAATTAATCCCCAGTGTGATGGTGTTTGGAGGTGAGGTTTTTGGGAGGTGATAAGGTCATGAAGGTGAAGCCCTCATGAATGGGATTAGAGCCCTTATAAAAAGGTTCCAGAGAGGATCCCTCATGCACTCCTCTTGTTGTGAGGATACACTGAAAAAAAAAAAATGGTCTCTGAACTAGAAAGCCAACCTTCACCGGACACCAAATCTGCCAGTGCTTTTTTTTGGATTTCCCAGCTTCTAGAACTGTGAGAAATAAATTTCTGTTGTTGATAAGCCACACAGTCAATGTTATTTATGTTACAGAAACCTGAATAGACTAAGGCACATAGTGTGTAGTTAAAAAAACTTCTGTCATGTGTTCATGTTGGGACCACAGGAGATGAACTACCACCAGTTATCACCATCTTTTGTCTAAAAACATTGCTATTCACATCTTTAAATTTTCATTTATTTATTTATGAAGATTTTATTTATTTGAGAGAGAGAATGTGTGCACGTGAGTGGGGGCAGGGGCAGAGGGGGAGTGCAGAGCCTGATGTGGGGCTCGATCTCACGACCCTGAGATCATGACCTGAGCTGAAACCAAGAGTTGGACGCTTAACCGACTGAGCTACCCAGGTGCACCCACATTTTTAAAAATTTATGATGAAAATTTCAAAATTACTTGAAGTATAGAGAATATATATAATGAAACTGCAATATGCTCATTAACCAGCTTCAACAAATTCTAATATTCCATATTTTTGCTTCTTCTGTTCTTCCTATCACCACCATCACTTCTTCTTTTGATGATGTTATTTTAAAAAAAAAATCCCACAAGTGACACTGATTCACTCTTAGGGAAGATAACAATTGGAACAATGGAAAAAGGCTTGAAAACAAGCTTATGAGATGGTTTTACACTAGTAGATTTTTATAGTGTTAGTGTTAAAGATGAAAAGTGCCCGAAATGCCTTTGCTCCAGTGGTTTCAAATTAGTTTTAGCCAAGAAATCCTTTGAATTAAATTTACCTGGAATTCTAAATAAAGGTCCATAAGAAGATCATTGTGAGGAGACCAAAACACCACCACCGTTTCCATACCCATAGATAAGTCACATGTGTCTGGAATCCTTTGGGCTCTGTACCAAGGTAAAGAGATTTGTCCAAAGTTGTACAGCTGGGTGGTTTCAGAGATAGGACTGAGACACAGATCTCTTGTACAGAAATTCTTTTTGTTCTTACTACCTCTTTTAACAGTTGTCAAAAGAATTTTTGCTTACTTGGATCCCAGACACAAGATATGTAAGTGAAACATGGACTTCATTCTTCTAGGAAAAGCATGGAACCTTCTAAACAGTGGCAATTCCTTTGCTTTGCTCTAACTCAGTATTAGATCAACAAATGGTCTAAGCTTTGAGCTTTCCCACAGCAGAGGAATTGGGTTGAGAGTCTCCGGTTCTTTAAAAAAAAAAAAATACATTTAGAATACCCTGGGTTTCTAAATGGAATTGTTTTCTTCATTTTAGTTTCTTGTTCGTTGCTAGTGTACAGATATACAGTTGATTTTTGTATATTGATCTTGTATCTTGCAACTATGCTGAACTAGGTAATATCTAGTTACCTAATTATCTAGTTATCTAATACATAGGTGATACATTTTCCCTAAATTCTGAGTTTAGCTAAGGTTTTTTTAACTTTATTGAGACATTTTTATATATTATAAAATTCATTTATTGTTAAGTGTACAATTCCAGGATTTTTAGAAATGTATGGAATTGCATAATCATCACCACAATCCAGTTTTAGAATGTTTTCATCATCCCAAAAAGTTCCCTTGTGCTGGTCTACACTTAAGTAATGCTCCTACCCTCCCACTCTCAGGCAACCACTGATCTATTTTCAGTTTCTATAATTGCTTTTTCTAGACATTTCATATAAATGGAATTATACAATATGCAGAGGTTTACCTCTGGCTTCTTTCATCTAACATAATGTGTTTTTTTTTTAAGAATACTGTTTTTATTATTTTTATTTTTTTTTAGGAAGAGGGAGAGAGGGAGGAAGGGCAGCAGTAGAGGAAGAGAGAGCATCTTAGGCAGGCTCCATGCCCAGTGTAGAGCCTGACATGGGGCTCGATCTCACAATCCTGAGGTCATGACCACAACCCTGAAATCAAGCTGAAATCAAGAGTCGGATGCTTAACCAACTGAGCAGGTGTGCCTAACGGTGTTTTTGAGTTCATCCATGGATCCTAGTATGTTCCTTTTAATTGCCAAGTAATAGTCCATTGTATGGATATACACAATTTGTTTACCTGTTCACAAGTTGGTGGAAATTTGAATTGTTTCCATGTCTGGGCTACTGTGAATAATGTTGTGAACATTCCTGTACATGTCTTTGTGTGGACATAAGGTATCATTTCTCTTGGATAGACTGCTAGGAGGAAAATTGCTGGATTGTATGATAAATTTACATTTTAACTTTTCGAGGAATTGGCAGACTGTTTTCCAGAGTGGAAATGCATGAGGGTTCCAGTGTCTCCACATCCTCTCTAACACTTGTTATTTTGTCTTTTTGATTATAGCCACTGTAGTGAGTGAATAGTGGTATCTCACTGTGGTTTTCATTTGCATTTTCTTGAGGGCTGTTGATGTTGAGAATCTTCTTTCTTTCTTTTTTTTTTTTTTAAAGATTTATTTATTTATTTATTTGACAGAGAGAGAGAGAGAGACAGCGAGAGGGGGAACATAAGCAGGGGGAGTGGGAGAGGGAGAAGCAGGCTTCCCGCTGAGTAGAGAGCCCGATGTGGGGCTCTATCCCAGGACCCTGGGATCATGACCTGAGCTGAAGGCAGATGTTTAACGACTGAGCCACCCAGGAGCCCTGATATTGAGAATCTTTTCATGTGCTTATCAGCTATTTCTGTATTGTCTGTGGAGAAATGTCTATTCAACCTTTTGCCCATTTTTATATGGGTTACTTGTCTTTTTATTATTGTTTTAAAAGAGTTCTTTGTATATTTTGGATTCTTGTCCTTTATCAGATTTATGATTTACAATTTTCTCCTAATCTTTGCCTTCTCTTTTCACTTCTATATTGTGTCTTTTTTTTTAAGATTTTATTTATTTTATTTGAGAGAGAGAGAGTGCATGTGAGCAGGGGGAGGGGCAGAAGGAAGGGGGAGAGAGAGAATCTCAAGTAGACTCCCTGCTGAGCGCAGAGCTCTATGTGGGGCGGGATCTCATTACCCTGAGATCATGACCTGAGCTGAAACCAAGAGTTGGATGTTCAACCAGCTGAGCCATCCAGGCACCCCCCATATAGTGTCTTTGGAAACTCAAACATCTTATTGTGATAAAGTCTAACTTATCAAGTTTTTTCTTTTATGGATTGTGCCTTTGGTGTCATATCCTAAGAACATTTTGCCAACCCAAACTCAGAGATATTTTTTCCCCTATGTTTTCATCAAATATTTGCAGTTTTAGTTCTTAATGCTTATGTCTATTAACCATTTTGATTTAATTTTTATGTATGGTGTGAGGTAAAGGTCGAATAACTTCATTTGCATATATATTTAATTGTCTTGGCACCATTTTTTGAAAAGATTATTCTTTTTTCCATTGATTTGTGTTGGCAAAAATCAACCATGAATGAAATTCTGAGCTCTCAATTCTTTTCTGTTGATTTACATGTCTATCTTTGTGTTGGTACCACTCTCTTGGTTACTGCGACTTAAAGTAAGTTTTTAAGTCAGATGGTGTTTATCCTCCAACTCTTATTTTTTTCAAAAGCTATCCTAACTTTTTTGAATTTCCGTATAAATTTTAGGATTGGCTTGTCAGTTTCTACCAAAAAAAAAAAGCCTGCTGGAAATTAGATTGTGAATGCATTAAGTTTGTAGATCCGTTTGGAAAGAATTGCCATCTTGACAATATTAGTGTTCCAATCCATGCATATGAAATGTGTTTTCATTTATTTAGATCACCATTAATTTATTTTAGTTTTAAGTGTACAAGTTCTGCCTGTCCTTTATTAAGTTTATTCTTAAGTTTTTATTCTTTGTGATATTATAAATGGAATTGTTTTAATTTCAACTTCCTATTGTTCATTGCATAGTATATAGATACACTTGATTTTTGTATGTTGATCTTGTATCCTTCAACTTTGCTGAACTTATTTATTACTTTCTAGGATTCTAGGAAATCTAAGATTCTATCATCTGCATGTAAAAACCTCTTTCTTTTTACCTCTTCCTTTCCAGTCTGGGTACCATTGATTTACTTTTCTATTCTTTTCCTTTTTAAATTTTTTTTCCTTACTGCATAAATTAGAAGCTTTAGTACAGTATTGAGCAGAAGTGGGAACAGTGAACATCCTTGTCTTGTTTCTGTCTTATGGAAGAAAGCATTCAATCATTTGTCATTAAATATGATCTTAGCTGTTGGTATTTTGTAAATGTCGTTATCAGATTAAGGATGTTCTTATCTATTCCTCATTTGTTAAGAGTTTTTTTTTTTTTAACCATGAATGGTGTTGCATTTGCCAAATGCATTTTCTGCCTTTATTGAGATGATCATGTGGTTTTCTTCTGCTAATATATTACCTTAATTGATTTTGGAATGTTAAACCAACTTTGCATTCCTTGGGTAAATCCCACTTGGTCATGGTGGCCAATCCTTTTTATTTCTTACTTAATTTCTTGTTATGTCTTTGGTATGGTTCAGTATTAAGGTAGTAATGGTCTTCTAGGATGAGTCAGGGAATGTTGCCTCTTCCTCTGTTTCTGTAATAGTTTGTTGAAGATTGGCATTATTTCTTCTTTTAAATATTTGATAGAATTTACCATTTGGGCCTTAGTTTTTCTTTGTGAGATTTTTAATTACAAATTCAGTTTCTTTTATGTGTCTATTCAGATTTTGTGTCTTCTATAGTAAGCTTTGGTCGTTTGTACCTTTCAAGGAGTTTTTCCATATCATCTAAGTTGTTGAATTTATTGGCATAAAGTTTCTAATGTTCCCTTATACCATTTTATTTATTTATTTTCAAGTAAGTTCTACAGCCAACATGGGGCTTGAACTCACGACCCCAAGATCAAGAGCTACATGCTCCACTGACTAAGCCAACCAGGTGCCCCTCTTATACCATTTTAATATGTGTAGGATCTGTAATGATGTCACCTTTCTTATTCCTGATATTGGTAAATATGTATTCTTTTTTTCCTTATCAGTTTAGCTAGAGATTATCAATTATGTTGAGCTTCTCAAAGAACTAGCTCTTGGTTTAATTTGTTTTCTCTGTTGTTTTTTCCTTTTGATCTTTGTTATTTTCTACCCTCCTCTTCCTTTGCATTTAATTTGTTCATCTCTTTGTAGTTTATCAAAGTATAAGCTTAGGTCACTGATTTGAGAACTTTATTCTTTTCTAATATAGATATTTAGTACTATAAATAATTCCTCTAAGTATTACATTAGTGGGATCCTTAAAAATTTGAATATGTTATACTTTCATTTTCATTTAGTTCAAAATACTTTTCTAGTCTTCCCTTTGGTATCTTTTTCGAGCCATTTGTTAATTTAGCCTTATATAGTTTCCAAATGTTTGAGGATTTTCCAGGCATCTTTCTATTTTGGATTTCTAATTTAATTCTGCCCTGGTCAAAGAACATATAATTTGTATGACTTGAATCCTTTTGAATTTATTGAGTCTTATTTTATGGCCCAGAATATGGTCTTAGTGGTTATTTTGTGCGCACTTGAGAAAAACATGTATTTTGCTGTTTTGAGTATAGTGTTCTATAAATGTCAATAAGGTAAAGTTGTGGTTCGTGTTGTTCAAATCTACTATAACCTTGCTGATTTTCTGCCTGGTTGTTCTATCACTTATTGAAAGGGGGGTATTGAAATCTCCAATTGTAATTATTTGTCCCATTACTCTTTGTAGGTCTTTCAGTTTTGGCTTCATGTATTTTGAAGCTTTGTCGTTAAGTTCATAAATATTTAGTATTATTCTCTGGATTAAGTGACTCCTTTATCCTGATAAAATGATCATCTTCATGTTAAGTACTGTTCTCTGCTCTGAACTCTACTCTGATATCAATATATTCAGCCAGGTTTTCTTTCAACTAGTGTTAGCTTGATAGATCTTTTTCTGTCTTTTTATCTTCATTTTTTAATTTATTTTCTGTCTTATTTTTAATTTCTTTGTTTCTTCATATTTAAATTGTTTAGATAGGCAGTATATAATTGGATTTTGCTTTTTAAATCTTAAATGACAATCTCTGCATTTAAATGTTAGACCATTTCCATGTATTGTGATTATTGCTATGATTAAGTTTAAGTCTCATCTTTGTTGTTTTCTGTTTGTCCCATGTTATTCCTGTCTTCCTCTCTTTCTGCCTTCTTTTTTATTAATCAGGTTTTATTTTAAAAAAAATTCCATTTATGTCTTTTCTGTGTTTTTTTGTGTTTTGTGTTGTTTTTACTTTAATGGTTGCTTTAGCATATACAACTTACCCCAGTCTACATTTAAGGGATATTATACCGTTTCATGTATAGTATAAGAACCTTACTGTAGGATACTTCCATTTCTACTCCCTAGCCTTTTTACTATCATTTGTCAAGCATTTTACTTTGTGTACATTATAAATCCCATTGTACATTGTTCATTTTACTTCTGCCTATAGGTTTTTCTTTCATGTTTTATTAGTACAGGTCTTTGGTCATGAATTTTTTTGTATGAATGACTTTTTATTTTGATTTTTTTGCTTTATTAAGATATAATTCACATGCTCTAGCATTCACCATTTAAAGTGAACATTCAGTGTTTTTAGTACATTCATAGGATTATGCAGCCTTTATCACAGTTTTATTTTAGGACATTTTTGTCCCCCTAGAAGAAACCCCATACCCTTTAGCAGTTGTTTTGATCACAGTTCCTATTCACTCTTATAGGGGAGGTATCTCCAACCCTAAATATTACAAAATGGCTGAACATACAACACCCAACACTGGGCAGATGAAATAGACAGCAGTTTGTTAGTCACATATACTCATAGCTCAAGGGAGGGGAAAACCTCACAACATACAGGGCCATGTGGGTGTTCTACTTGGGAGCAAAGTGAATAAGCATGAGCTGTGGGAGGCAGGCATTATAGTAACATGAGGATGAGGTGACTCCTGGTTCCCACCCGAAGATGTAATTGCTTGTTTGAATAATTTCACAGGCCAGCAGGGAATTTCTAAATAGAACTAGGTAGAATGCAGCTGGTACAGCTAGATGGGGAACTTTTCTTTTTTTTTAAAGATTTTATTTTTAAGTAATCTCTACACCCAACATGGGGCTCAAACTCAAACCCCAGGATTAAGAGTTGTATGCTCTACTGACTGTGCCAGCCAGGCGCCTGGGGATCTTTTCCACTGGATGGGAGCGAGGGGATTGGAAGCAGCATATCTGGTAAGAGCAAGGGAATGCTTGATTAGGTGTTTGGGGCCCTGTGAGGCCCAAGGTGTCAAGGCAGCACTTAATATTGAATCTTAATTTCATGGCTCACCCCACAGCAGTCAGTCTGCATTCTACCTTGTCTCCTCCTCCAGCCCCTGGCAGCCACAAATCTACTTTCTATCTTTATGGATTTGCCTATTCTGGACAGTGGACTCATAGGTCGTATTTTGTGTCTGGCTTTTTCCCCTTAACATCATGTTTTCAAGGGTCATCCATGTTGTAGCATGTGTCAGTACTTCACACCTTTTTATTGCTGATTAAGAATCCATCCTATGGTTATATCACTTTTTATTTCTCCATTCCTCAGTTGATGGGCATTTGAGTTGCTTCCACTTTTTGGCTGTTACGAAGAACGCTGCTGTGAACATTTGTGTACACATTTTTTTGTGGATGTATGTTTTTGTTTTTCTTAGGTATATGCCTCACTTTTCCTTTGTTCTTTAAATAAGTTTTTTTTTTTTCCTGGATGTAAAATTTGGGTTGTTAATTTTTTTTCTTTCAGTGATTTCAAGATCCCCTTCTGTCCTCCAGTGTGCACTATTTCTGATGAGAAATCTGCTGTCGTCTCTATCTTTATTCCTTTGAACATATGTCTTAGGCTGCTTTTAAGATTTTCTTTTTATCATTGGTTTTAGGCAGTTTGATTATGATGTGCTTTGGTGAGTTTCCTTCATATTGTTTGTGTTTAGGGTTTGTTGAGATTCTAGGATCTATGAGTTTACAGTTTTCATCAAATTTAGAAAATCCTCAGCCATTATTTCTTTAAAAATTTGTTTGGTCCCATTCCCACTTTGGGACTCCAGTTATTCATACAGTACACTGCTTGAAGTTGTCCCACAGCTCACTGAGATTCTTTTCATTTTGGGGGGATTCTTTTTTCTCTGTGTGTTTTATTTTGTATAATTTGTATTGCTGGGCTTTCAAATTCAGTACCTTTTCTTTTTTTTTTTTAAAGATTTTATTTATTTATTTGACAGAGAGGGACACAGCGAGAGAGGGAACACAAGCAGGGGGAGTGTGAGAGGGAGAAACAGGCTTCCCGCGGAGCCAGGGAGTCCGATGTGGGGCTCGATCCTAGGACCCTGAGATCATGACCTGAGCCGAAGGCAGACGCTTAACGACTGAGCCACCCAGGCGCCCCTTCAGTACCTTTTCTAATGTCAAATCTGCTGTCAATCCCATTCAATGTATTTTTCATCTCCATTATCTCAAGAAGTTTGATTTGGGTCTTTTATATTTTCTATGTCTCTGCTTAACTTCGTGAACATATGGAATACAGTTATAGCTGTTTTAATGTCTTTCTCTGCTAATTCTAATGTTAGTTTCTATTGATTGATTATTCTCTTAAATATGGGATATTTTTTTCTGCCTCTTTGCATTCCTGGTAATTTTTCAGTGGGTGCCTGACATTTTGAAATTTCCTTTGTTGGATGCTAGGTAATTTTATGTTCCTCTAAATCTTCTTGAGCTTTGTTTTAGGATGCAGTTATTACTTGGAAACAGTTTGGTCCTTTCAAGTCTTTTATGATGTGTTAGGTGGGTCTGTTGCCATTATTCTCCACTACTGAGGCAAGACCTTTCTGAATATTCAGTGCCTTGTGAATTATGTGTTTTTACAGTGTGGAAACAGGCACTGTGGCCCATTGTAAGTGCCTCTAGTTCTCTCCCCAGCCAAACGGAAAGACGAAATCCTGTTGGATGGTTCTTTCCCCAGCCTCAGGGAGTTTCCTCACACATGTTCTCTGATCATTGCTCTGCTGAATACTTTTGGGGAACCCTCTGCAGATCCTTAGGATTCTCTCTGTGAAATACTGCTTTCTCCCTTCTGGTACTCTCTCTCATGACTCTGGCTCCCTTAGTCTTTCTAGACTCTCAGCCTCATCTTCTCAGCTAAGGGACTCCTCCATGTTCTGCCTCATTTCACCTTTTCTGCACCACTGCGTGGAAATTCTCTCAAGGCTGTCATAGGGCTTACCCTTTTGTTTCTCGAATCTCTGTTATCTGATGTCTAAATATCTTGAAAATAGTTTCTTTTTCTCCCCTTTGGTTATTTCAGGGTGGAGGGGATGCTAAATCAAGTCCCTTTTGCACCATTTTTGGCTGGGAAAGAAGTCTATCCAAAAGGTTTTGACAGATGACTAAACCAGTTGGGATATGACCTCTTACGTGGATTTTTTTTTTTTAACAGGTATTTTTGTTAGTATTTAAATTCATGATAAATTTCTTGGGCTAAGTTAGTTTTCTTTCACCCTTACAGCTTGCCTCTGAATATTGATTTGCTAGATAGTCCAGACTTATTGGAAACAACCATTGATGATGTAATTGGGGCACCTGACACTCTGGAAATACCGCAAGCACCAGATGAAGTTAACATAGTCACCAGGCAAACTGGATTGGAAGGAACTAAAGAGGAATGTGGGAGTAAGTAAATGTTCTATGTAACATCAGGGACAATTTTTATTTTATATCTCTTTAAAATTAGCTATTTAAATCTGTTCCTTCAAGAATATTATGCAATAGTTGAATTTTAAAATTTAATGAAGAATAGGTATGCCTTCTTTTTGGCTTGAGGGTCCATTGAAATAGTTAAGATCACACAATTAGGACAATTAAACATTTGTATCATTTATAAGTCATTAAACATTCATGAATTTTCAGACATGCTTTTTACTTTGTTTCTTGGATGAAAATTAAGAGAAAAAGGCTTCCTTAAAGATTTTTCTATAGCACAGGATTTAGTAAATGTTTGACTATTCCATTGGCTCCTAGAAAATATTTTGTTATTAATGAGGAATCTTGTTCCCCGGACCTGCAAAAATACGTAATCCAGGAAGAGTGCTGCTTTTCTTAACTTTTTAAAAGGTTAAAAGGGAACAGTAAGTTGCATATTGAAAATTTCTATGTATTTGTGAATTTGGTTTGATTTAGTAAAGCATAAACTGCCTTTAAATAGGAGCTTTCTATTGAATCTCAGTGTAATATGTGTTCATTTAAAAGCACCTCGTATTTATGTGGCTATTGCCAATTTTGATTTCTCTCACTGAAGTCAGACACCATCTTTAAACAGCTCATAGGGAACTGCCAGCGAGTACGCTCTTGTCTCTAAAGAGCATAGAATACAGCAATGGTATGTAGTAATTTAAAATAGAAAGTGTTAATGAAAAGTTACTCAGCGCTTCTGCTTAATAGAACATGCTTAAGTATTACTGCTAATTGGCTTTAAAAATTTATTCCTTTGTTCCTTAAGTAATCACTACAAATAGATAGTGAAGCAAGTGTTCTTAGCCCGAAGCAGGACTAGCTTAATACAGGGTATTTCCAGGGTTAAAATAAAAATAGTCTTCCTTATAGAAGTGGCAGTATTGATTTTATATGTACATTCCATTTTGTATCCATTATACGAATGCAAAAAAAATTTTTTCCTCTCTTTCAGTACTGCCATAGCATAGTGTTAGCAAACCACATTTATTTAGTATATACTTTACAGGAAATTGCTTTGGTTTTGGAGAACATGGTAGAATGAACTTAGGCAAATGCCTAGGAAAGAAAGGAGCAAGTAAGATGTAATAACTCTCCAAATATCGGAAAGCCTGATATATCAAAGAATTTATTTTATGGTGCTTTATTGGTGAATCTTGGATCAGCAACTTCAAAGGATAGGGAAGCAGATTTAGAATCAGTATAGAGGAGACTTTTAAAAATCTTTCTGCCATATATCAGAAATAGATACATAATAGTGAGTGAGTACCCTCATTACAAAAGGTACTCAAGCAGAGCTTAAATGACATTAAAGTTGTGACAGAAGAAATTATTGGGTAGTGTGGTGGTTTCATTAATAAGACTTAGTTCAGATTTATAGCATTTGTTCAAAGTCATTCAGTGAAAATAGAGTGTTTTGATATTAAGAATTAAGGTCTTATAATCCTGGTATCCAATTTATTCTGTATTTTCTTTTGGCTCTAATGTCAAAATCCTGATTCACATGGGTAAGTAGTTATAAATAGTTAACTTTTTAAAAAATAGCTTATCCTATTATTTTAGGATTTTCCTCAGCCAAACAGAAGTAGCACAAGAAGCTTTATTTCAACCAGAAAACCCCCCAAAACCCAATTTTGGGGGTTTTAATTTTTTGGGTATGTATTGGCATAAGCTAAAGTATTCATGCTCTCAACATCATCATGTTAAAATTTAGTATTGCATAATTTGAAGCATTAAGAAAACCAGGAGAAAAAAAAAAAACCAGGAGATGGCAATTAAGTATGTAATTGGAGGCACCTGGGTGGCTCAGTCGGTTAAGTGTCTGACTCTTGATTTGGGTTCAGGTCATGATCTCACCTAAGATTGAGCTCCATGATGGGACTAGAGCCTGCTTAACATTCTCTCTCTGCCCCTCCCGCGACCCCCTCTTTAAAAAAAGGATGTAAACGAATATGGAAGATTTTGTGAAGATCAGTGTTGAATTCGTGATTCTCAGTTTTGTACATTAAAATCACCTGGAAAGTTTTAAAAACTACCAGTACCAGAAACCTACCTCTGGAAATTCTGTTATCATGGTTCTAGGATCAGCTCTGGGAATCAGTATTCCTTAAAAGCTCCACATCTGATTCTAATGTGTAGCCAAGAGAGGGATCCACTGGGTTAATTAATGGACACTTTTATAAGATCTCTTTGACCAGGAGAAAATGATTTCATAATTTTTCCCTCCTTTTTACTGGATTAAATAGAAATTACTAGGCATTCAACAGCTTTTTTTTTTTTTTTTGTCAAGTGACAGTTTAAAAATTTAAACTCATACCAAATTCATCCCTGCACGGTAAGATTATTGGAGTGGTTAATTTTTTTTTTAAAGATTTTATTTATTGGATGCCTGGGTGACCTCAGTTGGCTAAGCGTCTGCCTTTGGCTCAGGTCATGATCCCAGGGTCCTGGGAGTCCCACATCGGGCTCCCTGCTCCTCGGGGAGTCTGCTTCTCCCTCTGCCCCTCCCTCCATTCTCTCTCTCTCTCAAATAAGTAAATAAATTTTTAAAAAAGATTTTATTTGAGAAAGAGAGAATAAGTGAGGGGGAAGGGCAGATGGAGAGGGAGAAGCAGGCTCCCCAAGGAGAAGCAGGCTCCCTGGTGGGCAGGGAGCCCGATGCAGGGCTTGATCCCAGAACCCTGGGATCATGACCTGAGCCAAAGGCATACACTTAACCTACTGAGCCACCCAGGTGTCCCTAGAGTGGTTAATTTAAGTAGAGTTCATTTAAAACTGAATTGTGTTTAATATATTATCTTTTCAATGGTTAGAGAAATTTATTTGTAATGTGTTTTGCAGCTAGGCAGAACATAATAAAGACAAAAGGCTTGTCCTGCATCACACCTTGTGTTATCAATATATACTCTGTTGAATCAGTGAATGAATAAATGTATGTCCTTCATCTGTTTGCTCCACAGAAGTGTAGTTTTAGGGAGTGTATAGTCAGGGCTAAGGAAAGAAAGTGGCAAAGTACTGAGGTTCGGCAGGAGGCGCTTGCATTGTGGTTATGGAAGAATCATGTCACAGGTGTTCTCTGCCTTTTCTTGGTATCTTTTGGCTTGTAAGCCTTCTTAACTACACATGCTATTGAGATTCCATATCTATTGGCTTTCTACGAGTGGTATAGATACAAGGCAATGTTCCTGTAATTTAGGTTAACTCTTAAATAGTTACCTGGTTATAGAAAGAAAATATATTTATCCTGTGGTCTTATGGTTTATTCCATTTAATTATTGATAACTGGTATTGGGAAAAAAACTTAAGTGTATGCCTTCACACAGCTGTAACAGCCTGGCAGACTAAGAGGCCATGTTGCCATTTTTTCCAGCATTAAAAGATGCCTCACAGAAGCTCAAACACCTTGAGATGGAAAGCAGTCCATTGCCGTCTTCACGTCCCAACATGGATGTCAACATCAACAGCCAGGTATTCCGATTGCTCCTTCATATACCTGCAGACATCTCCAGACCTCCGAGAAAGCCCTGCTTTCCAACGCTGATACTTTCTCTTTCCTTTTTCTGGGGAATGTGTGTGTGCCGACTTCTTTCAGACCTATTTCAAAGGCACAATTCATGGATGTTCATGGATGTTCAGGAGGAGAGGAGGAAACTCAGGCAGTGATAGGAACTCTAAGGTCATCTCTTGAGTGTTTTGCAACATGCATGCAAAGTGTTGTGGCTGCTTTAAACTTATTTTGATTTAGCTCATCCTTTTCCTAATTCTGTTCAATAGGTCTTGATGTAGTTGAAGGTGACAGCCTTTTAAAATTACAGAAGGATTTGAGGCACTTGGGTGGCTCAGTTGGTTGAGTGTCTGACTCTTGGTTTCGGCTCAGGTCGTGATCTCGGAGTTCTGGGATCAAGCCCTGCACTAAGTGGGGAGTCTGCTTGAGATTCTCTCCTCTCCCTCAGTCCCTTCCCCTGCGCCCCCAGGCCCCACGTGCACACTCTCTGTCTCTCAAATAAATACAAATAAAATTACAGAAGGATTTGTTTGAAAGGGAGCTGCTCTGTCATATAAACCGGGAAGAAAATGGAACTTGAGATGCTTCAGCTTTGTTCTTCATAATTTACACCACCCTGTGCCCTTGGAGTTTTAGGTGTGGGGTGGGGGGTGCATACCAATTTAACCAACTAAACTTCAGTTAATTGCTTAAGTGTAATTTAAAATTTTTCTTAAATAACTTATAGGGATAATTAAGGTAAATCAAATGAGATAAAAATAATTCATTGTATCCGCTACTAGATGTCCCTACTAAATGTAAGAGTAAATTTTAGATAATGATCTAGAGACACCCTTTTTTCCCTATATATAGACAACAGATAACAAGGATCTGTTGAATGAA
Organism: Mirounga angustirostris; assembly: GCF_029215605.1. Lineage (NCBI taxonomy): Eukaryota > Metazoa > Chordata > Mammalia > Carnivora > Phocidae > Mirounga > Mirounga angustirostris. The sequence goes on along the minus strand of NW_026991711.1, from coordinate 94,247,370 downwards.
TTTTGTTTTGATTTTAAAGAGGAAAAGGGATCAGCTGATTTGCAGTGTTGTTTCATCCTTGGATAACTAACTGGAATTTCTTCAGAGATCAGTATGATGTGTAAAGAGTGATTTTCTTCTTTCTTGTCATTGTTCAAGCTGTCCTTTTGAATCCAAGTTGTTTCTTTTTCTTTTTCTAATATGTTTTTGCTTAGAAATGTCTTTTAGAAGCTGATTAAATTCCAGAAAGACTTTCATTTTCTTTTTTTTTTTTAAGATTTTATTTATTTGTCAGAGAGAGTGCGATAGCACAAGCAGGGGAAGTGGCAGGCAGAGGGAGAAGTAGGCTCCCTGCTGAGCAAGGAGCCTAATGCGGGACTCGATCCCAGGATACTGGGATCATGACCTGAGCCAAAGGCAGACATTCAGCCAACTGAGCCACCCAGGTGTCCCAAGACTTTCATTTTCATTACCCCTCAGTATTTTTCGATTGTATTTGTGTGTTTGCTTTCATTTTGTGTTGTTTTACTATCTCTGTAAGTAGAAGAATACAGGGTCAGAGACAGAGTTTATTGAAAGCTTTAGATGAAAGTTTTAGGTGGTTAGCGATTAATTAGAGAAAAATTTAATGGAGGACTGGAATGATCCTGAAGGCGAATGATGACTGGTGAATCTTGGTGGGTGTAAGGTGGGGTCCTGGGATTGAGCCCTGCGTTGGGATCCCTGCTCAGCGGGGAGTCTGCTTCCCCTTCTGCCCCTCATCCTGCTCGTGCTCTCTCTCTAATAAATAAATAAAAGCTTAAAAAAACCCCTTTGTGTATATTTAGTAAAAGTATAAGGTAAATTGTGTCTAATCTTCTAAAGCAAAATTCTTAATTTGCAGATCATGGATCTATTCATGAATAATTATGAGGAGGGCCTTAAGCTCTATGAAATTGAATACATATTCTTTATTTTATTTTTTTCTAAGGTTTTATTTATTTATTTGACAGAGAGAAAGCATGAGCAGGCAGAGGAGCAGGCAGAGGGAGAGGGAGAAGCAGACTCCCTGCTAAGCAGGGAGCCCGATGCAGGGCTCGATCCCAGGACCCTGAGATCATGACCTGAGCCGAAGGCAGATACTTAACTGACTGAGCCACCCAGGTGCCCCTTGAATAAATACTCTTGTCATTGATTCATTTATATATTTTTTTCTGAAAAGTGGATCCTTATTTTGTTAAATTCTCAAAAGGCTCCATGACTCAAGAAAAGAATGAACCATCACCAACCTTAAAACAACTCCTTGCATCTCTCTAAGGTATTAAAAAGAACTTTACTTTGGTTAAAAGGTTTGTGTATATATTTTTTAATCCAACCGTTTCAGTGTTGGATCTCTCAGAATTAGGACCTCTTGTAAGAATGTACCATGTTTCTTTTAGATTTTACTGTTTACACTATTTCTTCACCTTGGTTGTTTGACTGTGTAAGTGCCCTGCTGAAAGATGTTCACATTTCCCAGCCAGGATTGTTTTAAGAGTCATTTCAAGTCTGCATCTGGTGGCATTCTGCCTGGAACTTAGGCCGACTTTGGACCAACTTTAACCTCTCATATAAGCTCTCCTATAAGCTGACTCTGACAGCCAAGGCTACTCTAAGTAGAGTTGAAGTAGCCACAGTCATTTCAGATCAGGTCTCGTTTGGGGTATTTAGGAATCAGGGTGTCCTTTTAATTCTTTTGGTCATCAGTTTGCCACATTTTGACCATCCAAGGCAGTCATATCAGTGGCATAGTAACTGGCTGCCACTGGAATTATGTGCTATAATAAAATAATGTGAAAATATTTTAAAGCTGTTACACTCAACTTGTATTTCAGTAATTTTTTTTTATGTACTCATACATCATAATTATAGAAAATAGATTTAAAGAAGCAGGAAATTTTAAATCTTCCATTATTCACTACTAAGAGATAACTACAGTTAACATTTTTAAGATAAATATTTCCAAACTTTTAAATGTGATATATGTAAATATTTTCAAACATTTGGAATATTGGATAAATATTTCCAAATATTTAAATGTGTATTTTTAAAAATAAAAATGCAGTGATACTGCTTTTTAAAATTAATCAATTATAAATATCTTTCTTTATTTTGAGAACATACTACAGATAGTAGTTAAATTGTGTCACCACTGTGTTTACTCCGTTACCTGTTGGACACTTAGATTATTGCTAATTTTCACTGTCATCATCAATGCTGTGACAAACAACCTTCTAAATAAATATCTGCCATCATCTGATTATATTCCTGGGAAGGAAGTAGTAGGTTAAAGCATAGGCAATTTTAAAGCCTTTATACTTTTGCAAAAATTGAAAGATGGTAACAATTTATACTTTTACCTGTGATGTGTGTGTTGAATTCTTTTTTACGTTTGTAGTATAGACAAAAAGAAATCTCTGCTTATGTCAAGAGGCAGGTTGCTCTGAGAATCCTATAATGTGCAAATATAAATAATTAACAAGTAATTTCAACTCTGTAACATAATTTACTCTGAAAAGAAGATGTCAAAGTATTTGAATTAGCCATGATTTTCCCTCAGCTTTATTAAGATATAATTGACAAATAAAATTGTAATATATTTAACATAAATAAGTTAAGTATCAGTTGTAGTGCAGATAATTTAAAATACTTTTTTTTTTTTTTTCTTTTAAGTAGGCTTCACGCCCAGCGTGGAGCCCAGTGTGGGGCTTAAACTCATGACCCCGAGATCAAGACCAGAACTGAGGTCAAGAGCTAGGTGCTTAACCACCTGAGCCATCCAGGCACCCCTAAACTTACTTCTTAATTTGCTTCGTTCCATTTATTTCTTTTCATAATGGTTTATTTATATTGTTTTCATGGTGATCTTCACTGGACTTGTGCTTTGTTCTGTCATTTTCATAGTCTATACCTGAGAGTGACTATTTGTGGCTATATAACATAATTCCAAACAAAATCATCTACCTGGTGACAGCTCCAGAATTGCAGGGATTATTAGCCTGTGTAGGGCCTAACCTAAAACCCAGTTGAATTACAGCAAACAGCACGTTTTCCATGTGTGATTTCATTCAGGCATTTGTCCTGAATGATGTAGTCAGTTACTCAGTTGCTTTAAAGACAGGAAATTGGGCTAGATGATTTCTAGAGATCCCTACCAATTCATATTTCGTGTTTGTGATTATTGTATCTTAGTTTGAAACTGCATGTGGGAGGTGACTGTTCTTGGAACAGGATATGACTATTTAAGACACGTGATTTCCTGGTTGTCTGAATATGAACTTTCATCAGCCACTTTCCTCTTTCCATATAACTATAGCCCATCAGAGTTGCTTACAGTATATTTTTAATATCTAGGAGGAAGTGGTGAAGTTGACTGAAAAATGTCTTAATAATGCCATTGAGAGCCCAGGACTGAATGCCAGGAGAGTTCCTCCTAACTTGAAGAGTAACATTTTGAAGGCCCAGGTAGAAGCAGTGCATAAGGTAAGCTGCCTTTAATGGGGATAGTCCTAATGAAGGGAAAAGAACATGAGACTTAAGGCTGAGAGACCCAAAGACACATATGTACATAAGTGTTAAAGAAGAGTGACCTAGCTAGTGATTGGAGATAGAAAGTAGTACCCAGACACATGCTAAAGATGGCAGAATGCCTTCCTGAGTCTGAGTACAAGCTAGATTAAGAGGGGGCAGTCATGGGATAAAAAGTTGAAAGTAAAGACCCGCTAGGGCATAAGAAGTCCTTTTTTTTTTTTTTTTAAGTCAAATTCCTATAGACATGAGTCCCTAATCTTTGCCACTTGTATAGCCAGAAAATCTAATGACTTTGAGGTTCCTATCAACACTAAGTCTGTAGTTTTAGGTCTTTCTTTAGCCATCTGCTATTCCCCACCACCCATCTGCCCCCAGTTTGGCGGAGTTGTTTGTAACAAGTGTGACAGTTACAAGGTGAAGGAGTTGGCTGTGACATTGTGAAGCATGCAGTGGGGAGAGACCAGCCCCCATGAAGTTTATGGCATCCATGTTCTCAAAGTCAGTTTTTCCTTCCTGACTTTCAGACTTACCGTCCATACTAAAATCAGGACAGAAGCCCATCTCACCAAATCATGTTATCAACTAGAATTTCAAAATATCCTGTTGTTGAGAAGATGCACTTTACAACCCTTCTGTCCCCAAGCACAGGTCTTGAAGAGAACCTGAGATGACTTGCAGAATATTATTCATGCTTTAGTTATCTATCCTCTCCCCCCAGTATAAACATAAAACATAATATTTGCCTATAAAAGTAAATAAAAATATGACAATACAGGCTCTGGAATCAGACAACTTGAGTTTGAATCCCATTTCTGGTCTACCACATACTAGTGTGACTTGGCAGGTTAGTTTCTCTGAGCCTCAGTTTAATTATATTTAAGAAAGGATATTGGTAGTACCTACCTTAAGGTGGGTTACAAGGATAAGATAATAAATGTAAACGACATGGGACAGTGAGTGCCTGGCACATAAAGAGCATTTAATTAAGTGTTGAAATCCCCAATGTTGAAGCTACATGTTGTATTAGCAATAGTAGTAATTGTTGTCACTACCTTACATTTCATTTACACTTTTGGATTTTTCTTGACTTGAGGAAGAAAACAATAACTTGAATAGCCCTAAAATAAAGAGATTTTATTTTATAGTTAAGAAACCTTTCCATGAAGAAAAATCCAGGACCAGATGCCTTCATTGTTGACATCTACTGACTTTAAAGGAAGAAATAAGAGTTCCACACTAACTCTTTCAGAAAACAGAAGAGGAAGGAGCACTTCCCACTTCATTTACTGATACTAGTATTACCCCTGTACCAAAGCCAAAAAAAGATTTCATATGAAAAGAAACTATAGACCAATACCCCTTTTGTACATAGACTCAAAAATCCTTAACAGAATAGACCAAGTAGCATTTACCTCAGGAAAAAAGTTGGTTTATCCTTCAAAAACCACTATAGTTCACCATATTAAAAATAAATTATCTCAATTCATATGGAAAAGGCATTTCACAGAAATCAATACCCATTTGTGATAAATGCTCACAGCAAACTAGAAACAGAATGGAGCTTCTTCAGCCTAATAAAGGGCACCAATGAAAAAAATCTACAGCTAGCATCACACTTCATGCTGAAAAACACATTCACTGAAATGGCCAGTATTAAAAACTGACCATCCCTGGGTTGGCAGTGATGGAGCTCCTGCAGTGCACATTGCTGGTAAGAATATAAAATGTTATATAAGCACTTAAAGAAGAATTTGGCAATATATTAAACATATACTTCCCGCATGACCACACAGGTCCACTCTGAGGTACTTACACAAGAGAAATGAAAACATAGTTTCACACAGATATTAGTACACGAATGTTCCTAGCAGCATTATTTGAAATAGCTAAAAACTAGAAACAACCCAAATGGCCTTCAGCAGATAGACATAAACAAATTGTGGTATATCCATTCAGTGGAATGCTACGTAGCACATAAAAAGGAATGAATTGGTGATACATGCAGCACCATGGGTGAATCTCAAAAACATGCCATTCTAAAGAGATAGACACTAAAAAGATAGGTATTGTGATTCCATTTATATGAAACTATAGAACGTAATGCTCACTGTTTGCCATGTGTAAGGGTTTTTGATGAGGTTGCATTAGCCACAAGGGAATATTGTAGGGGTAGTGAAAATGTTGCACATGGTGACTTTGATGTTGGTTATGCACCTGTATATATTTTTCAGAATTCATCAAACCCTACATTAAAAATGTGTGCATCTTACTGTATGTAAATGATACCTCAATAAAGTTAAAGGAACAAACTGACCCCTTCAGAAATATATTTTAGAATTTCCTCCTAACATATTCCTTGTGTTCAGGGAAAAATAAAAAGCCAGATAGACTGTTTAACATCTCTTTCTTCTTTTCATCATGTAAATTCCAAAAATTCTGGCATTGAATCTTTTGGGATTCTGTATATATTGACTAACACACCGTGGTGTCTTAAATAAGTGAGAGCTGTCTAGTAAAAGGTGTGAATTTGTGTACTATTGAAGTGGAAGTGTGGATTATTAATTTGGGTATGTGATGGGGCTATACGAGGTGTAGTACTGATACTTCCGTAGACAAGGTATGATAACCTCTGGAACTGAAGCAAAGTGATATTTCTGTTTTTACTGGAGAAGTATAAATTTCTTGTTTGTTACTTTATTATCCTCAACAAATACTTAATTTTTTTATGATTTCATTTTCTTAGGTTACAAGAGAAGATAGCTTATTAAGTCATAAAAATGCCAATGTTCAGGATGCTGCCACAAACAGGTACAGTTCTGAGTTAGATGGAATTAAATTGATGTTCTTCTCCTCTTAACTTTTCTTTTTTGGTCTCTTTTTCTCTTCTCCAGTGTATCGCCACATAATTGCAGGCTATCTATTTGAAAAATAGCTTGAATTTACTTTTCTATCCATTACATAGCTGTTTACTACCTAGTTTTAGATTATCTGGAGGTACTTCTAATTTGTCTCTGCATTCTCATTCTTTTACTAAATCAAACTGCAGAGCAAAAGCAATCTTTAAAGATATTTTTAATCTTATACATGGTGAGGGATGTATATTATTTCTCTTAATTCTAGTGCCATCCTGTTATCACAGTGGCCTTGTTCTTACCAACTTTCTTATTATGAGCTCTCACACTATTCAAGTAAATTTATTTGCTCTTCTCTCCAAGTCCCTTCTGCCTCTTTTCTTTAATGAGTATTAAGCCATTTATTTGCTTTGCTAGGCTTTTATCCCCTGCTCTGTGTCAGTTTGTTTTGTTCATCACTATGTATCCAGTGTTCTGTGCTTAGTCGGTGCTAAACTTTGTTGAATGAATGAATACTGTTTCTTTTCCCGTTATTCAAAATGTATTCAGTGAGGAATTTCCTGATTAATCATATTCAGTTCCAGATACTGTAACCAAAATAGCCCTAAGCATATAGCGTGCTTTACATATATGACATTAGAGTTAGTATTCAACAAACACACTAATTGATGATCAGGGTAAAACTGGAGTTACAATTTAACCTTTTAATTAATTTCAGTAAATCAGTTGGCCCCACAATATTTTTATTAGAGCCTTTTAGAACTTCATCAAAAAAAAATTTTTTTTTTTGCCTGTAGGAGGATAATGGGAATAGGACTGCCAAGTTCATTGAACTCTTAAAGCTGGAAAGAACCTAGAATGTACTCCAACTTCTAGATTTGCTTTTCTAAATGGCTATTGATATTTTGAATGATCTATTTTCCCCCCAGGAGTTGAAATGTATTCTTTAAGATATCCTTAAGTTCTTGTTTAAACTTGGGTCTATTTCTGGACCCTTTCCTTTTCTGTTAATCTTTTCTGTTAATCTTTTCTGTAGTCTGTTTTGTTCCCATGCCATACAACGCTTTTAAGAAATTACTGTATCCCCCTTCCTTTTTTAAGATTTTATTTATTTATTTGAGAGAAAACTAGAGAGAGCACAAGCAGGGGAGGGGCAGCGGGAGAGGAAGAAGTAGGCTCCTTGCTGGGCAGGGAGCCCATTGCGGGGCTCAATCCCAGGACCCCAGCATTATGACCTGATCTGAAGGCAGCCGCTTAACTGACTGAGCCATCCAGGTGCCCCTACTGTGTCCCCTTTTAAAAAAAATATTTCAAGCATAGAGAAAACTGTGGAGATTATATATTGTCTGTGTACCAAATACCAAGCTTTGTAACATCTTCACATTTTGCTGTGACCATTTTTCCTTTATCTTTTATCTTTTTTTTTTTTTTTTTTTTTTTTTTTGAGACAGAGAATGAGAGAGACCGAGAGCACATGAGAGGGGGGAGGGTCAGAGGGAGAAGCAGGCTCCCCGCCGAGCAGGGAGCCCGATGCAGGACTCGATCCAGTGACTCCAGGATCATGACCTGAGCCGAAGGCAGTCGCTTAACCAACTGAGCCACCCAGGCGCCCCCTTTATCTTTTTTATTGAGTTGTAATTCCCGTACCATAATGTTTTCCCTTTATAAGTGTACAGTTTAGCGCTTTTTAGTACATTGACAAAGTTTTGCACCATTACCACTGTCTAATTCCATAACATTTACATCACCTCTAAAAGAAACATCATGCCCATTTGCAGTCTCTCCACATACTGGACTTGCCTACTCTGTCTGGACAGTTCATATAAATGGAATCACATAATATGTGGCCTTTTGTATCTGGCTTCTTTCATTTAACATAATGTTTTCATGGTTGATCCATATTGTATCATATATTGGTATGTCACTCCTCTTTAGGGCTGAATAATACTCCATTGTATTAGATATTCCACATTTTGTTTATCCATATATGAATTGATGGACATTTCTTTTGTTCCCACTTTTGACTATTTTGCTATGCTATGAACATTCCTATACAAGAATTTTTGTAGGCATTCTTTCAATTCTCTATATACCCAGGAGGGTTATTGCTGAATTAGTCATGTAGTAACTCTATGTTTAACTTTTTGAGGAATTGCCAAACTGTCTTCCAAAACAGCTACAACATTTTAATTTCCCACCACCAATGTATGTGGGTACCAGTTTCTCCACATCCTTTCCAATGCTCATTACTCTCCGTCTTTAAAATTACAGCCATCCTAGAGAGTATGAAGCATGTCTCATTGTGGTTTTGATTTTCATTTACCTGAGGACTAATACTGAATGTCTTTTCTACTTTGGAGAAATGGCTATTCAGATCATTTATTTTTGTAGTAATAGCTTTATTGAGATAAAATTTAAATACTCTGTGGTTCACCCATTTAAAGTATATAATTCAGTGGTTTTTGTTTTGACATATCTGAATTTTAAAAAATCCGTATTTCCTTCATTTTAACTACCATTACATAAGTCAATCACAGTTTATTCATTCTTTTATTAATGGGCCAGTATTGTTCCAAATTAATGTTGTACATGTTCTTCCTTACCTTACACATGTTGTGAGGATTTTTTTAGGGTGTATACCTGGGAGTGAAATTGCTGGGTCATGACACATACTGGGCAGAATGGCTGCAGAAGCTTTTCATCTTCTTCTTCCTGTGTTTTGCGCAGTGTAAATTATATGTGACTAATCTTTTCTTGAAGCGTTGGGAGAATTCATTGTAAGACATATTTCACTCTCTTTTAATGCTCACATTTTCTTATATTGAGTCCTTTCCTCTGAGCTGTTGCTTCTTTCTGAAGCACAAAGTTATTTTTTCTCTCTTTTACACTTTACTGCTTATTCTTGAAGTTGTGCATTTTCATTACTGTCTAAGAATAGGTTTTTTAAAAAACATTTGTTAGTATTCAAGGTAGCCTTTCAATCTGAAGAAATTTTTGAATATCGAGTATCCATTAGTTAAAACATCATGATCATTTCTCTGTTTTTCATAACTATCCCTTCTTATTTTTCATCTCTTTGCCTCTTTTTGCTCATTGTTGTGGATGAAATAGTCCTAGCTTCCACCTCACTAATTGATTATGTCTGACTTTTTCAATCTAGGATTTATTTCCAATTTTTTCTCATTCTCCTTGTAGGCTTCAGGATCTGCTCCTGTTTGCACACTTTTCAGTGATATTAGGAAGGACTGGGATTTCCTCCTGGATGTGTTATCTTGGTGGATGATGATCTTTGGGCTCTAGATTTCCCCCCTTCCCTCCCTGGTGTTGAAGCCATCTGTGAGACTGCTCCTGTTCTTGTTATTCTTACCTGGGATCAGACACCATTGTGATTCCTGCTGCCAGGACTAGTAACAGATTCTCTGGCATCCTCTCACCTGGCTAGTCCTGTTGTAGTACTGGAGCACTCTAGGTGTTGCTTCTGCCTTCTGCAGCAGAGCTCTCCAGCCTGTGTCCTTAGATGGTGGCTTCTCCCTATGGTTTTCTGACTGTTCTCCCATATCTCAGGTATTCTGGTTAGTTTCTAGTCCACTGAGCTTTCCCATTCATGTATTTGACAACAGTTTTTAAAAATCATTCAATTGATCTATCTTGTTTGTGTATCTTTCTTTTTAAGAAAAATCTTTTCGGAACTCTCAGTGAGATTTAGGAGGGATGGAAAATAGTCTACCATTTTGATCAATCTGTGAATGAGTCTGGTGTGGATATGGAAACTGTTCCTTGGTGGGTGGAGAAGGGTCTCACAAAGGCATATGAATGCAACACTGACTGCTCTCGTGCTCCTCACAAATTGTCATTTCTTCTTCCTCTACGTGAATTATTACTCTTCTTTCTGAAGTTCTTTCTTGTAACACATTCCCTATGCCTGTATAGGTGCTCCATGATGTGAATTTATCTTTTTCTTCCAGTGCTGTATTAAATGAGAATAATGTGCCCGTCCCTGAAGATTCTCTTGCTCTGATGCATACCACACCTGCAGCAAATGGTTCTGTTCTTAAGGTAACAACACTTGCTTTTGAAAGTTTCTCCAAAGACCGTATTGAGTTGAGTCCTGTGGTATAATCACAGACATCGGGTGATTTCTGATTGATACCAGAACTTAAGCTGTGAGAAAAGCATTGAGCCTCAGTTCTCTAGAGAGAATCCTATTGTCAAATCTCTCACAAGAGTATCTCAGGACTTTTTCTTCAGTTTTTCTGTTATTTGTTGGTCTTTTTGTCTTAGGTGGTCTTTGTATTTTTGGTTTTTTGATGTTGGCTATACTACCCTAGTGTCTCAAACAGTAGATGGCACATAGTGTGCACTAAATAAATATTGATTGCTTGAAACACCAGCACCCTATCATTGTGTTGCAGTAGAACCAGCTCGTCACAGCCCCTGATTTTCTGCCCCTTGTCACACCCTTACCAGTCCAGAGATCATAGAAAGTCAGTCCATTGCCCATTACCCAGTTCATTACCCACTGAATGTTTCAGTTAGCAAGTTAAATGAAAAATTACCCTTGCAAATGAACGTTTACCATTTTGCTCTTTAACTACATAAATGCATTTATTGTAGAAATTTGCTAACTGTTTCATAAAAAGAAAAAGTTAGGAATCACCTGTATTCCCGCTATCCAAAGACAATGTATAATTAAGATTAATTATAATTAAGTGTATAATTTTTCAGACTTTTGGGTTTAAAAAAATCCAATCTAAAATATCTTCAATCAGGAGCTTCCTTTCTGCTAATTAAAATTCTAAACAGATATGTTGACATCTTGATCATTGAAAATTAAGTGAAACCTGAGATTTTTTGGAACAGAGAAGGTCATTTAATTCAAAGATTTATTGCATATTACAATATGTACCAGACAGCATGCTAGTTTCAGAAATTCAAAAGTTAAGCATGGCTTCTTTTTTCAAACTGCTTACATTCCATTGGGAAAGAGAATTTTAATACATTGTGGTAGAGATATATACACACTGTTTGGGGGCACTCAGGCCACAGGTGGGAGGGGGTGGCATAAGAGGAGGGAGATGTGAGAAGTGAGAGAACAATTTTTTTTTTTAAACAATTTTTTCCTACCTGTGATTAAAATTAACTTGAATGTTGAGACATAAATAGGAGATTGACCACAGCCTGAGGACAGATAGATAGAAATAGGATTGTATAAACGAAGGGCCTTCTTTTGTTATGTGTACCATACCTTAGATACTTATTTCTCTTATTTTCAGTTTGGAATTTTATCTTTTATTCTTTTTAAATTCTTCCTACCTACCTACCTTCTCTCTCTCTCTCTCTTTCTCTCTTTCTTTGTAGTACAGAGATCCATCTTCCATTGGGTGCTTCAAATACTAATTAAAAAGTATTGATTAGCATTTATGGGGGAAGTTCATATTGTACTCTTTTTCAAACAGTGATGTACCGGTACATCTGGATGAAGAAGTCTTTGGAATTTAGGCATCTTCTTTACTTACTGTTGCCTGTGCTGCACCTTTTATCTCTCTCTTCCAGTTTAAGAGCTAAGAGCCAGAACAGTCTTTTTTTTTTTTTTTTTTTAAGATTTTACTTATTTATTTGACAGAGAGAGAGAGAGCACAAGTAGGCAGAGCTGCAGGCATAGGGAGAAGGAGAAGCAGGCTCTCCGCCGAACAGGGAGTCTGATGCGGGGCTTGATCCCAGGACCCCGGGATCATGACCTGAGCCGAAGGCAGCTGCTTAACCGACTGAGCCACCCAGGCGCCCTGAGCCAGAACAGTCTTAACCCTACCCGAGTTTTGTCTCATCAGAAAGAGTAGCTTTATGAAAATTCACATAACACTATTTTTTTTTAAGATTTTATTTATTAATTTGAGAGAGAGAGGGGGCACGAGTGGGGCAGAGGGACAGAAGGAGAGGAAGAAGCAGACGCTCCACTGAGCAGGGAGTCCGGTGTGGGGCTCGATCCCAGGACCCTGAGATCATGACCGGAGCCGAAGGCAGACGCTTAACTGATTGAGCCACCCAGGTGCCCCCACATAACACTTTAGCTTTTTCAACTTCTGATTTTGGTCTAGGTTCCCCTACAAGCAAAGTAGGATCACTATAACCATGATTCCTGAGTATCCCTGTTTGTTTAAAGGTCAACACCAACAAAGGCTGAGTCAGAATTGTAAGTTGAGAGGATTTGGAAAAAATTTAGTTTGATGATTAATGAGTCATTTAACAGCTATATATATTTTATCTTTCATAGGATGCCACAGATGAATTGGATGCCTTGCTTTTATCTCTAACTGAGAATCTAATGGACCACACAGTCACACCTCAGGTAAATATGCTTTAAAACAGTAAGGTGGAAAGGAATTTCTGTTTTGAAAAATATTCCTGCTACATTCCAGTTTTTGCCTTTTTAACCATATAGTAAAACTGTTCATTTAATAAGAGGTCATATTTCAGTAACCACTTGGCCTTGCCTTTCTACTAAAATTTCACCACTTTAAATTTATGTGTCACTGTATAGTAACCATATGTTACTATAAGCCCATTTGTAATTCAACACCATATTAAATAACATGAGAGGGGATAAACCTAAAGAGTTGAAACAATAAGGACATAGAGGGTAAGGGTGGTTGGCATTGAACACATGGATTGTTATTGCAGTATAGGAGATACTGTGTTGGGTACTGTGACCAAATTATAATACAGATAAGAAACAGTTCTTTCTCTCCAGAGACTTACTGTATAGTTGAGATGAAAGGTATACAAATAACTCGTTCATTGTGTTATGAGTAAAATGACAAGAATTGCTGTGGGAACTAGATGTCATTCTGAAGGCTTGAAAGTACAGATGGTACTTTCTCTGGACCTGGATGTTTGCTTAGATCATTAGTTCTTAAACTTGGGTGTGTATCAGAATCACCTGGAGGGTATTCATTAAAACACACATTGCTGGGCTCTACCCTCAGAGTTTCTGATTTGGTGTGTGGGGGTTAGGGCCTGAGAAGTTGCATTTCTAGCATGTTCCAAGTAATGTAGATGTGGTCTGGGAACCACCCTTTGGTAACCACTAGCTTAGATCAGTAAACAGAGACTTTACTGAAGGATAAGAATTAATCACAAGTCTGGAAAAGTGAGCAGGCAGAAGACAAAAGGGATAGTGTCAGTATTAAGCCATGATAATCCTTTATAAAGGTAAAGGAAGTAACTTCGAAGATGAATGCAAGATGGCCTAAAGCCCAGAGAAGGACTCCCTGGGGCCTAACTCAGAACCATATTCCATGTGCACTCTATCATAAGTGGATACGGTGATGAAAATCAAATTGATTAAACAATATCACTGATATGTTTTCTCTTCCCTGAAAATTTAGAATGCTTCTTTTGGTTTAAATCAAAATTTAGAATATCATGCATTTTAGATTCTGCATATTGGCTGTCTGTTCTGTTACAGTTTTCTCTGTTATTAAACTATAACACTCTTCTAATAACTTCAGCATTTTAATTGATTTTGATAGAGTAAGGTTAGCTAAGCATCATCATTATGTAGCTGTTTTGTTATTTTTGTTTGTTAATTCTTTCAGAAGATTTTTAGAATAACTTTTTCTAGTCCCACCCCTCCAAAATCCTTTGGATTTTTATTTGTAAATACATTAAATTCATAAGTTATTTTGGGAAAAGAATTGATATATTTATGATAATTTGTGTTCTTAGCTAAGAATACAATATTTTTCTCATTCAATACTTCCTGCATCTCTTCTTAAACTTTGTCATTATAGCCTCCCCAATATAAGTTCTATACTATTTTTATTATTTTCAGATCCTTCCTGCTTTTTTGTGCTATTATTAATGAGATCTTTTTTTTCCCATTATATTTAAACTGGCTTTAAGAAGGCTATTGTGTTCTGAAAAAAGTTTGACAAAGCTTTTCATCAGTTAAAACAGTAAAGCTGAAAAAAATTATAGATATTTAAATAAAGTATGCTTTTTATTGAGGAAAGGGTTTTTATTATATTTTTATGTTTATCTCAGTTACAGTTACCATTCTGAAGAAGCATCGAAATTATGAAGTTCCATCTTCCCTGAGAGGAACAAAGTTGAACCTAAAATTTATAGCAGAAATATCTATTACTAAGGCTAGGAAGAAAGTTCTAGAAAGCACTAAAATTCCTATCAGTTAAGGAATTGGTAAATATGTAAAATAAATTTGTGACAAGAAGGTATGTCTAAGAACAATAGGATAGTATCCATTTTTTTAAAAGTCAGATGCCCAAATTAATTCTACCTCTCAGTCCATGGCAGACTATCTTCTTAGGTCCATGCAAGGCTTCTCTTTTGTTTGTCTCATTTTATTTTCCTTTGTCCTCCATTCCCCACTTTCATTCCCCATTTTCCCTTAGGCACCCATTCTGTTGTGTTTGCTGTATGTCCTTCCAGGCACCTTTCATATATTCATTTAGATAAACATCTGTGAAAAACAGTATGAAGTTTCCTCAAAAAATTAGAAATAGAATTACCATCTGATCCAGTAATTGCATTACTGGATATTTACCCAAAGAAAATGAAAACACTAATTCAAAAAGACGTATGCATCCCTATGTTTATTGCAGCATTATTAATAATAGCCAGGATATGGAAGGAACCCAAATATCCATTGATAGATGAATAGATAAAGAAGATGTGGGCTCTGTGTGTGTGTGTCTGTGTGTGTAATAGAATATTACTTAGCCATAAAAAGAATGAAATCTTCCCATTTGCAGTAACATGGATGGAGCTAGAGGGTATAATGTTAAGTGAAATAAGGCAGACAGAGAAAGACAAATATCATATGATTTCTTCCATATGTGGAATTTAAGAAACAAAACAAACAAGGGAAAAAAAAAAAGAGACTAACAATAAGACAGACTTAAATACAGAGAACAAACTGGTGGTCACCAGAGGGGAGGTGTGTGGGGGGATGGATGAAATAGGTGAAGAGGGTAAAGAGTACACTTATCTTGATGAACCCTAAGAAATGTCTAGAGTTGTTGAATCATTATATTGTACACCTGAAACTATTATAACTTTGAAAAAAATCTTCATATTTCTTTGAAGGTACTGTGGGAGAATTTGGGATAGATACCCACAAATAGGATTGCTGGGTTGCATGCTTATATACTAGGTATTGCTCACTGCCTCCAGAATGGCTCCCATAGTTTATAAGTCCTACCAGCAGTTTTTCCTTAAGCTGAATTTTATCTGACTTTTTAATATATTCTGTCATTATGGGTTTGTCTCATTGTTTCAATTTGCATGGGTTAAGTGGTATATTTCCTCCATTATTTTAATGCTGCTTTAGGGTTCCTCTTTGATTGAGTCCCTATTTGTATCTTTTGCCCATTTTTCTGTCAATTTACTTGTCTTTTTCTTAATTTCAGGAGTTCCTTGTATAGTCTAGATATTAATTCCATGTCAGTCTTAGATATTAAAAATATTTTCTCCTGGGGCGCCTGGGTGGCTCAGTCAGTTAAGCGTCTGCCTTCGGCTCAGGTCATGATCCCAGGGTCCTGGGATCAAGCCCCACATCGGGCTTCCTGCTCCGCGGGAGGCCTGCTTCTTCCTCTCCCACTCTCCCTGCTTGTGTTCCCTCTCTCGCTGTGTCTCTCTCTGTCAAATAAATAAATAAAAATGTTAAAAAATATATATATTTTCTCCTAATCTGTGTATTAACACATCTGAGGCATTTTTATCACCGTGTCATTTGTGATAAGTAGCAATGACATTGAGACAACCTATGTCTACCACTGTGGAGGTGGATGAGTAACCTTCTATTCTGATGTCACACATTCTTATTTTTTCTCATTGTAGTTTGGGGTTTAGGGTTTAAAAAAATCCTTCCTCCTCTGCCACCCCAACCCTTGAGGTCACAGAGGTATTCTTTTCTGTTTGTTTCTATTAGCTTTAATTTTATTTTACCTTTCACATTTAGGTTTTAACCAATTTTGAACAGTTTGAGGTTTTGGGGGAAGATGTCAGTTGTGCTTTCGATACGACCCAAATTTGTATTTATCCCTACAAAGATAAAATTTTCCCCATATTATCTACTAAATAACTCATCCTTTCCCAGTTGGTTTGTTACTAATCTATTTCTATTGTGTTCCAGTGGGTGCTCTCTTTTTCTGCTCTACTACTATTGTGTTTATTACTCTGGCTTTATACTGATACTTAGTTTATTCTTACTTATAAATTTCAGCATCAGTATCAGATTTCCCCCAAAATTCTGCTGGCATTTTAATGGAGTTTATATTAAATTTATAGATTATTTTGGAGAAAACTGACATTTTTGTAATATCTTTTCATTTTCATGAATGTGATAGATATTTCTGTTTTCTCTCATCTTAGAGTCTCTAAATGTTCTCTGTAAGTCTTCTTTAGATTGTTAGGCTAAATCCTAAATACTTTAAACTTTTGTTACACCTTTGTTGATGTCGTGAATGGTATTTAATTTTTTACTGTTGAACTCCTAAGTTGATTTTGTGTCTAGCATACTTGCTGAATTCTTTCATTAATCAATCTGCTGATTATCTTTAATATTCTGTCAGCTTCTAGGGTGTGTTTCATACCTGTCTACAATTATTGATTAATTCACTTCTCATCTATTGCTAAATCTGTCATTTTAGATAGGCTGTGAGGTGTATATATATATATTGGTAATTATACTTTCTCCAACTCCTTTGAGTACTTTAAAGTGTTCTTCCTTGCCCCTTTATTCTCCCTTACTTTCCCTTTTGACTGATATAAAATTGACGCCCTTTCTTTTAAGTTTATATTGCCTAGTATATAATTTCCTGTCCTTTTATTTTCAGCCTTTTTGTATCTGTTGGTCTTAGGTGGACCTTTTGTGAACAACAGTTTGCTAGATACTGCTTTTTTTTTTTTTTTTTAAGATTTTATTTATTTATTTGACAGAAAGACAGAAGAGCACAAGCAGAGGGAATGGCAGAGAGGGAGCAGCAGGCTCTGCACTGAGCAGGGAGCCTGATGCAGGACTCAATCCCAGGACCCTGGGATCATGACCTGAGCCGAAGGCAGACGCTTAACCATCTGAGCCACCCAGGCGCCCGCTAGATCTTGTTTTTTAAATCTTATTTGAGGATCTCTATCCTCTGATTGAGTTAAATCCATTTATATTTACTGTAATTATGGTTATTATAGGACTTGTTTCTGCCAAACCATTTTTTATTTACCTTTATCATATATTCTTTCTCTCTCCCTTGTATTTCCTATGGTAAAAGTGCATTTTCTTAATATTGATGGGAAAGCCATACTTTGTACTTTTATTCTTCTGGTGCTCACTTATTAATAAGACATGGACTTATATAAATTTTTTTTCTTATCAGAATTTAAGACCATGAGTCTAAGGACTATAGTTTCTATAAAATAGGAGTTCATTAGCTTCTAATTCTACACATAGAAGTAAGATCTAGAAAATTAAACATTAAAAAGAATGTAACAAAGCCCCTATGAGTCAGGAGCAGTGTGAGTGTTTCTATATGCATGAATGATAATTAGAGAATGACCTGTATATAAACAGATTTTTTTTTCTGTGTACTTTCTTTGTGCTATTCATTTGGATTAGTCACAATCCACTGTTCAGGATGCTACCAAGAAGGCTATGATTATTTGTAATGAACTGAAATGTCAGAAAATGAAATGTTAAACTGGATGCTGGGGTTGGAGGGTCGGGGAAGTCCTATTAATAAGGAACTGAAAGTAGTAGTAGCATTCTTGGAGTAGAACATTTTTAAATTAAAGAGATTCTCAAAATTAGGACAGTTTCTTAAGTCGTGAATATGGCATCTGTGTTGTAGAAAAGGATCTTGGATTCAAAGTGCATGTCACCTCGGGGAGCCATTAAGAACTGTCTCCCTCTACAATGCATTCTGTAGTAGTAGAAGAAAACATTATGAGAATGATTATGAAAATAAGTCTTCCCTAAAAGTAAACACATATATAAAATTTATTTTAGGTATCTTCAACATCCATGATCACACCACGGTGGATTGTACCAGTAAGTTAATGATATTTGATTTACCTTTTATTTTGATTGCCCTTGCAGAGCAAGGCCTAAAGGATTACCAAACTCTTGTTTTTCCTTAAAAATGGGGTCATTCCCAAAGTTCTGTTAACTTAATGGCTGCAAACTAGTGATTTAGCTTTTCTGTTTGTAAAGGCTTAAAGCTGCCGACAAAAACAAAAATAAAAATCTGAGGTGGAGGATGGTAAAAAAACAAACCAAAACAGCCCATGACCATCAAAATCCCCTTACTTATTACCATAATCATTAGGGAAAGGTGGCTTGGAGCTGAACTGCTGATGCCCGGGCCTATGTTGTCACCTCTGCTCAGGTGTGGTGTCTGTCTGTCTCAGCAGAGTGGCGTCCTTTCCAATGGACTGGTAGGAAGTGGACCATCCTTGGCAGGGAAGGAGGGACATGGTAACAGAGAAGTAATCTCGCTGATTTCTCCCCCAGCACCATTCTTGGTGGATGCTGTGACCAGGTGAGGAAATTATTTCTCCATTGCAGTTCTTAGGCATCTGTTAGGAGGAAAGAATAATAAAATTAATATATTTATAGCAGTAATGTCAATTGTTCTTTAACTGAACTTAATTGAAACTGGATAAATGTTTTCTCTGTTATTTAGAATAGTGTTTTTTCTGTTTTTTGTCAGTAACAATTTTCGACAAAATTATAAAGTAGCCCTTATATATTTTTATGAAGTCTTCATAAATGTTAAATGTTAACAGGCTTATCTTAAAAAATTTATATTTATTTTAAAATTCATTTATGTCTTTTCCTTTCATTCTTTTACTATTATGTTGTCCATCCATAAGGTGAAGAGTCATAGATAAGAGTGAGGTAGGAGATTTCCAAGATGAGGCCTCTGAATGAGCCCTCATACCTGTTACAAGTTCATTTCAACATATTGCTTGCCACAAACAGAAGCTGGAATCAAAAGACCTTTTGTTTGGCATGTAGTTCAACTCTTCATTGTTAGGACCAAAAGATGTACAATTGCCTTCATTCTCACCTCAGACTTTTTCCTGGTGGTCTGTTTCTCACATCCTCCTGGTGCTGAGAGAGTGTAGGTCAGCTGAAGTAGATGCTTTCCTAATTAAAGAAGAAATTTCCTCATTAACTGGAAGAATTATTAGAGCTGATTAACTTGAGAGAAATTGATAGTTTCATTTTAAAGTTGTTCTCTTATCCCCACGGTCTTCAAAGTAATATAATCACTCACTCAGCAAACACTTATTGAATGTCTGTTATGTACCAGGCATTGATTTTATCTGGTTTGGCAGCACTGAAGATAGCAGTGAACAAAACAGGCATGGGACTTGCCGTAGGGAACTCACATGTAGTTGTCAAATAGCACTGTATACAATTCTAATAGGTTATTTTTCTAACCATATATATGCCTAGTAATTGCCACTGTAAAAATAGAGATTATGTGCAGAGAACCAGGTAATAATGCTTTGTAATTGAGTTTATACAATAAAATATGAGTCCTTAGGACTTCTAAATTAAAAATTACAGATGAAAGAAGAGATTGTCTACATTCCTTCCCAAAACAAAATAGTCATAGAGGAATTAAAGAGATCAAAAAGGACAGGTAGTGCACCTGAAACTAATATAATGTTATATGCCAGTCATACCTCAAAAAAAAAAAAAAAAGATAAATGAATCAGTGGAATAGAGTAGGGTCTAGAAACAGACTCACACATACACAGTTACCTGATTTGTGAAAAAGGGATGGTGTAGTGCTGTGGGGAAAGGATGGTCTTTTAGTAAATCAGCTGGACAAATTAAATATCTGTGTGGGAAAAGATTAATCTTGACCCAACCTCAGACCATACACAAAAATCCATTCTTGATGGATTGCAGATCTAAATGTGAAACATCAAATAATAAAGCTTTTAGAAGAAAATATAAGCAAACATCCTGGAGATCAGGAAAATTTTTTAAACAGGTCACAAGATGCTTTAATAATGGGGAAAAAATCAGTAACTTGGATTATATCAAGAACTTCTGTTCATCAAGAGAAATAATTTCAAGATCTCAGAAAGGGAAGCCAGAGAGTGAGAGAAAATACTTGCACTTCCTCCCTCGTCCCCTTTGATCTCTATCTCTCTTTCTTTGACAAAGGAAAGAATCTTTATATATCTAGAATATAAAGAGCTCTTGTAAATCAATAAGAAAAAAACAGCTAAATAGAAAAATTGGCAAGACTTGAAAAGGCAGTTCAGAAGTGGATATCCAGATGGTCAATAAGCATACAAGACAGTGTGCAACTTGACTAGTCATTGAGGAATACAAATTCAAACCACCATGTAGTGACCACTATATACTACCAGAATCACTGAAGTGAAAAAGACACATAGTATCAAGTGTTGGTGAAGGTATGGGGCAACTGGAACTTTTCAAAGTGGAATAACCATGTTGGAAATAGGTTTGGCAATATCTACTAAAGCTGAACATACCCAGTGACTCAGTGATTCTATTATTTACATACTCAGTAGAAATACAAATAAATGTCTATCAGAGGATATGTACAAGAATGTTTGCAGCAGCTGTATTCATAATAGCCCAAGCTTTGAAAACTTTCCAAAAGCCCATTAATAGTCAACTACATAAATAGCAATGCAAATGAATTGTGTAAACATAATTATGTATATTAGTTTGTTGTGTAACAAATTGCCACATATTTAACATCTTAACACACATTTATAATCTCATTTTCTGTGGGTCTGAAGTCTGGACACTGCTTTGCTGGGTCCTCTGCAACTACTGCAAGCCCATTAGTTAGTGAGTTTTGCCTGTATGTACAGTTTCCAAATGGCATTCCAGTGTTTACTTTTAAATACAAATAGGTGCTTTCCTCATAAATGTGAAGAGAGCCAAAGATTTCCAGATGTTTGAGGAAAAACTGAAACCGGTAAACTGAAAAAGAAACGGAGGAAAGAAGGGAACATGAGCATCAGAAACTTCACAAATGATAGTTCCATGAGAGAGGAGATGCTGCATCCATCCAACACTAATAGGAAATGAAAAAGAAAGGAAACAGAAAACACAGTGTTCTTAGAAATTATTAACCATGTTAAAAATAAAATCTAAAGAATGTGTGGAAGATAAGATTGAGGAAATCTCCCAAAAAAGTAGAACCAAAAGATGAAAACTGGGACAGAAGAGAAAATTGGAGTATTGGTCCAGGCAGTCCTATATATGAATCATCGAAGATCCAGAAAGAAGAACAGAACACATAAGAGAAAATTGTCGAAGGAATTGAGATTTCTTGGAATTACTTCAGTTTTGTTTTTTGTTTTTTTTTTTAAGATTTTATTTATTTGAGGGAGAGACAGAGCATGAGCTCTGGGGGAGAGGGAGAAGGAGAGGGAGAAGCAGACTCCCCGCTGAGCAGGGAGCCCGATGTGGGCCTGATCCCAGGACCCTGAGATCATGACCTGAGCCAAGGCAGACGCTAAAACGACTGAGCCACCCAGGCGCCCAGAAGTACTTGAGTTTTTAGATTAACTGGGCCTGTGTACCCAGCAGAGAGAATGAAAATAGACAACACCAAGGACCATCATGAAATTTCAGAATATCAGAATTAAGAGAGGATATATAAGTCCAGAGAGGGAGGTAAAAAAGAGTACATGAAAGGATTGGTAATCAGAACGACAGCCTACTTTTCTGAAAGCAAGAAGTTAATGGAGCAATGCCTTCAGAATTCTGGAGGAAAATTATTTTTCACCTAGATGTTTATATCCAGACTATCAATGAAGTGTGAGATTAGAATGAGTAGACCTGGAATTTCTCTAAAATATATACTTCTCATGCGGTCTTACTCAGGCATTTACTCACTGGAGGATGTGTTCCATCAAAACAAGGTGATTATCCAAAAAGGAGGAAGACACGGGACCCAGGAAACAGGTGCAGGAACTGACCAGGAGGAAGGTGGAGGAAAGCTCTGAGGCAGCAGCTGCCCCACTGGTCTAGGAGCAATTCTGTACAGATTTGAAGAGGGGATATAGAGTTCCAGGAAGGATATTGCCAAGAAAAAACACAAACACGTGGCTTACCCCAATTTTTGAAAAATTACATGACGTTTGAATGTACTGTGGAGAGATCCATGGTTCTAGGCTGCAAGTTTAAGGACAAATTAGAAATAAGTACAGAAAACAGAGCAAAGAGTGAAAAAAATGAAGCAGTTCTTCCAATTCAGAAAGAACAAATTATGTAAGAAAAAAATATATGCTTATATCAGTTGTGAAAATATTTACATAATTACAACAAACACTGAATATTAACATGATGAAAGTTGTCTGTTTAACTGTATTGAAAAGGTAGGAAGGAAGGATTGGGGAGCTGGTGAGTGGGTTCTGAGAATGGTAAACCTTCATAATCCATGGCAGGAAGTCATTGTAGAAACAGGCCACTTGGACTTTTGCTAGTTGTACATCACAATCACCTGGAGGGCTTATTAAAACACAGCTTGGGGGCGCCTGGGTGGTGCAGTTGGTTGAGTATCTAACTCTTGGTTTCAGCTCAGGTTGTGATCTCAGGATTATGAGATCGAGCCCGGCATCAGGCTCCATACTCGTCACTCAATGGCTGAGTCTGCTTGAGATTCACTCTCCTTCTCCCTCTGCCCCTCCCACTCATGCACATGCGCTCTCTCTCTCTCTCTCTCTCTCAAATAAATAAATAAAATTTTAAAGCAAGTAATCGCAGCTTACTGGGCCCCATCCTCAGAGCCTCCTATTCAGTATGCCTGGGGTAGTGCTGAAGAATTTGCATTAATAACAAATCCAAGGGAGTATACTTGGAGAAACAGAGATACAGAAAAATGAAGGAAAATGCCAGGAAAAAAAGAAAACTGTTGAAAGTGTTTGTCTCTATGTAGTAGAAATGGAGGGGGCTGGTACACATGACTGCTTTTTCAACTATCAAGCTTGTTAGTAGTTTCGACATGTTAAACTATGTCCTTTGTACTATGTATTTTGATGTGAAGTCTTAATGAAACTGAGATAGATGACATTACATCCTTGCCTCTGAGTTCATGCTCTTCAACTATGGCAGAGACTCTTGGGTGCTCATGCAAAGCCCATATCCTTTTATTTTTCACATAACTCTGACAAAGCAGATTAACTGGTGTGGGAACTCAGCCACAGCCATCTGGGACTATCTATATAAAGCACAGAACAGTGTACCCACTTACCTTGGTATTTCTTGAGCAGGTTTGCTCTCATGCTCAGCACAGTATTACTCTTGCCATTCATAATAATAACCCTGATTCATTAAGAAATGATTAAGTGTTTGGTATGTTTTATTCAAGGCAGTAGGGGAAATTGGTATCTCTAGATTTCATTTCAAGATGAAATAAGCATCATTTATCTAGAAAATTCCCTTCTGTAAATATCTCATTACTAAATTAGGCATTGCAACACAGTCATTTAGATCTATAATTTACTCTCAACCTGCTCCATGTAACACTGGTGAAGAAATGCAGGTTGCTCCCAGCCCAGTGGTTTCACTGAATAATAACCCCTTCTTTCTTCCTTTCAGCTCTGTTCCAACGTTGGCGGAAGAAACCATCTTGAAGCAGAAGTGTTTACTGACAACTGAGCTCTGAGGGATTGGCTCCTTCTCACCTATAACTGGAATATCCAGCACTCTGCAGCTGTCCGTCCTGGAATCCATTTCCACTGGAATGTTCAGATTCAGGAACTTGTCCTTACTTGTGAGTAAAATGCTCACCCAGATTTGACTTCAACTCAATGAAAAACATTTTCCGTCCAACTGGAAATTTTTAATTACACTACATATTTGCCCAAATG
Source organism: Mirounga angustirostris (assembly GCF_029215605.1). Lineage (NCBI taxonomy): Eukaryota > Metazoa > Chordata > Mammalia > Carnivora > Phocidae > Mirounga > Mirounga angustirostris. The sequence continues at coordinate 94,223,101 of NW_026991711.1, read as the reverse complement.
AAGGTATCTGGTCTTTTACTTTCTATAATCGTATTAAAGTTGTATATTCCTGAAACAAGGGAATTCTTTTCCCTATTGTTTCCTTCAAACTCTTGGCTCCATCTAGTGGTTATAACTGTTCATAACCCCTCCATAACCAGGCTGTCTGATAGTCAATTATGGCCTTTTGAATGTTATTTTTCTCTTTAGTATCAGGGTGTGTCCTTGATCTGAGCACCTGTTAGAGAAGTTGCCCTTATCCATGCAGTACCTGGAAATCAGGAATTTAGGAAATTAATGAGGACATCATGTAGGTAGTTTGAGGCCTAATTGTTTATAATTATTACAGTATAAAGAGAAGTTTAGAATACAGAAGGTTTTCAAGTGTCTCCCATACTTTTGACTTCTTACTGGACTGGCTATCTTAATACTTCTAAGTTTACGTCAAGGTAAGCTAAACCTTGAGAAGAATACAGAGAAATCAATTGTGCATATATTGTGTCCTGTTTTTTTCAGCCCTGCTTCCCCACAGGAAGCCCTCACATGCACCACACACATACTCTCTAACTTTTCAGCCTGGACAGAGACAGCAGTCACTTCTCCACACTGGCACCGATTTGGATATAGGCTCCATCTCCTTTTAATATGAGCTGAATAAATTTAGAACTTGTAAACTAAAGAAAACAAAACAAAAACAAAAATACCAGGACAGAAATAAGGAATCGGGGGTTGAAGGGGATTTGTTTCTTGAACACCTGTGTCTGAAACTGTACTTAGCATACTGTAAGAACTCGTATCTCACCTTACATTAGGAATTTTGTGTTAATTTTAAAAAGTCTCTAGAAGTTCCTAATCACTTCTGGTATAAAAAAAATTTCTGGATGTTAAAGTAGCACATGTGCATATAGAAAATGAAGAAGAGTGTAAAAATAACCTCTTGCAATCCTGACTTCCAGAAAAACACTCTTATTTTAGCTTTAAAAATTCAGAATGCAGGAGGTAAACTGCAGTTGCTGCTGGAAATGAGGATGAGGTAGAAACCATGTTGGTATCATTGTTGTTAATCCCTGTGATCAAGGATTGATGTCAAACTATACCTCCTGGAATTTGATGTTTAGTTTTCTGCCCTGTATTATGTATATAACTGAGTGTGAATTTATGTTGCTCAGCACAAGAGAACATCCAGTTTTGTGATCTTTAAAACTCCATGGTTTGGACTATCCTGGGTTCCCTGTAGCATAGTCATGGGCTAGGCAAACACACACTAGTGTCTGATTGGAAAGCTCAGGAATTTTAATCTTGTGCTGTTTCCCAGGGAGCTGTAGAGTTTGGAAACCACTTTTGCACAGAACAACTTTGCTGAAGGAAAGAAAGTTGGCACTTCTTGCTGGCTGCTTCCCCTGAGCCATTATGCTGAGCTTGTGAATTTCATTGGTGGAGCTCTTGCCAATTCTTAATTGTAAAACAAATTTTCTCGCAGCTGTAAGTGACACCTAGAACCAAGGGCTTGACCAGGGGCCTGACCCGAAGCACCCTGGACTGGACATCAAATTTCCAGTGTGTGACAATGCTAGATGTACGGAAAGGTCAAAGTTGTGCATCTAACCACAGAGCAGCTGAGGGATTACTAGATTGGAAGGCCCAAACTTCCCATCCAGTTTAGGAGGTAGCACCATCCTTCTTTTAAACTTTTTGCCGTTTAGGAATACGTTGCTGAAAATATTCTATAACCTCTGTGTCTTCGGTATATATTCTTGCCAGTTAGCGTATCGAAAAGGACTTTCTTAGAATTTACTTAAATCTCAGGCTTAAAGGAGGAAATTTTGTCTTTTGTCCTGACACAAAGTGGTAAACATGGAAATTAATACTTTAATGATGAATTAGCCCTGGCAGTTTAGATACCTGTCAAGTATAACTTCCCTGTCATGACTGCTGCTTGTGCCTTCCCCAGAGTTGCTGTAACACTGATCTTGTTCTTGCTCATCTGAGAGTGGAGGGGAGAGAATGGCAGGGCTCAGGATATCTGTGAATGTGTCCGAGAGGGAAGGGAAGTCTGTCTCTGTGATGAGAGAGAAGCCGATATATGTGAGTCAGTAAAGAATGTGAGCAGAGTGAGATTTGAGATAATACTGGATAAGGAGGCAGGTCGGTTACACTGAAGTGGGAGGAGGGACAGCTCTGATGGCATGACCCGCTGTTGACCTTCAAGGCATAGTCCTCCCCTACAAAGATTAAAACCCACCTGCACATCCGAGAATCATCTGATTAACTAAAGCTCTGATCCTCAGATGAGATGAAATAGCCGTACTGGCTGTTCAAAATGACAGCTAGTTGGGCAGGAAGTTTCCCTCTAGAATGAGGTTCCCATGCATCTTAGTAAATGTAGCTAAAGAGAAATATTGGCAGCATTTAATTAAGTCAGAAGTAATGAGAACATGTTTGAAAAGAGAGCAAGAACAATAGTTTATTTGAGGGCTCCAGCTAGAAAGCTGTTAGCATTCTTCCGTTTGAAGGTAGTTTGGAGGTGATTTATAGATGAGATAACCGACCCAGATTGGCAACAAATAACAGGAGGCTTTTAGCCACAGGCTCAGCTACTCTGTGGTTACTTTCTTCCCATTTTCCAGTACCGGATTTGACTGTGGTGACTCATTAGGATCAGTGATGATGGAACTTGTGACTGGGAGCAGATTTGAGGCTGGTGCTGAGAGAGTGGCAGGGCTTCTTTTGTTGTCTTGCCAGGCCTCATGCGTCTGTGGGGCTTGCAAGGACTGGGTTGTTGCTGCTGCCCCTGTCTCATGGCTTACTGTGCGCTCCGCCCCAGGAACGCTTAGTACAACCACGCAGTAGGCGTCTGCTGCAGGCCCTGGGGGGCGGGGGGCAGAAAGGAGAGGAACCTCACATCAGGCCCTCTGACAGCCCGGGTGCGGGAAGGGAGAGTTGGCATGGTGGTTTAAATACGCATGCTAGGTTTCAGCTTTCTGCCCTCGACTCTTCTTCTGAACTTGTAAAATGATAAACGAGATCCTATTCCTCACTATTGTCCGTAGTGTCACCTTTGTATACACTGGAATGGCTCATTGTTCTTTCACGCCTGCCCTTCAAGAAGCACTGCTGAACAAAGGCATGACTAGGTTCCTTTGGTCTTGATAAATTTAGACATACCCTGGACAGCTTTCCTAAAATGTTTGTATTGTTTTAAGAAAAATTCTTTCTAAAAATACTTCTTAACAGCCTACTGACTGTCTTCACCTTTGTCTGCTTTCGCACAATCACAGATGCTCTGTGGACAGTTAAGGATGAAAGCCCTGGGTTGTTCCTTGCATCTTGACTGCTTGTTCTTACGCTAGAACCCCCATCTTCTCTTGCCTAATAAGCCCCAGAATGAAAGCTCGGGTGTCATTTCAGAGACTTTGTTAGAGCAGAATTATTTGGCAGTCACCTACATAAAGAAAAATCTTCCATCTTTTTCGATAAGTAAGGGTCTTGAGAAGCAAAGCTCTTGTCTTCTCACCGAGAGCAGGGATGAGCGAAGTCTTCTTGAAGAGCAGAGAGCGTTGATACTTCAGCACTCAGCTGGGTGCCCAGGCACCAGCGCGGCACACACGAGGGCACGGCCGGCGGGCTCTGCTGCCCCCAGGCCGCACTTAGAGGAGCAGCGGCCCACTCCAGTCCCACGCTGCTGCCGTGCCTGCCTGGCGCCCGGGGGTCAGGCCGCTGTTCACACAGGTTCTGCAGCAGCAGCTGCACGTGGAGGCACCCTCATGTGCACACGGCAGGGTGCAGTCATGGGTCTTCCAGCTCTGAGAGTCTTTGTGAGGCCTCACCAGTTTCTAACCAGTCTTGCCTTCAGCCTTTCAGTTACTTAGAAGCCTGGAATCTTCGGCAGACTGAAGAACGTACATTTCTATATTATTTGTCCTTTTTTCCGCTCAAAAAGGTAAACACGGTGTTTTTTCCAATGATCAGAGGAAAGTTGGAAGCTTTTCCTATCTCTCAGCCTTCAGGATGAGGAAGTGTGTTTGGGGCATAGAAGTTGGTCCTGAGCCGAACGCCGCTGCACTAGCTGTAGTGATTTCCAGTTCTCAGATAGGGCACGTGAGGCTCTTCATCACATTGCCTGAGACAACAATTCAGTCACTTCCGAGGATTTCTCTTTATCAGGGATGTGTTTCAGCACAGACCCCTGGCTCTTTATTTTCATAAGTAAATTTTCTTCTCGGGGTATGATAGACAGTTAAAAGGACCTCACTAACTATTTTGTGTTTACTTTTTATATGTGTAAAGCTTTGCAGTAGCTTTTAAAGTGTAATTTATTTTTATATCGAGTGCACTATTCTTCACTGTGTTCCGCAGTTTTATATGACTTGTATTAGAAGCACTGCACTGCACTGAGTTGTTTGTACACTGAACTGAGAACCGTAGATGTGACCACAAATAAAGCTTTTGTGAAACATTTCTGTTCTTATGAGCTGTTTTCAGTTTCTTGCGAGTGGAATACCTGCATGCTGCCTGTTTTCTGTGCTCAACACCATTGTTAGATCAGAGCTGCTGTAAATAGGAACACGAGGGACCACGTGGAAGCCGTGAACAGAAGCAGCACCAGTTTTCAGTGACCATTTTAATATGTGTGGTACAAATTTGGGAGTAGAGGCATTTTCAAAGCTTAAAAACCTCATTGGTCATTCCCAGCATATCCTGGCAGGCACAGTGGTTGTTCCCAGGAGCAGCATGGTATGGTAGAAACACAGCTCTACTACTCAGTACCAGGAGACCTTGAATAAATTGCTTAACGAACCCGCGCCTTGGATCCTTTGTCTGGGACGGGATGGTACATTGTACGTGGTGCAGCATCCGGGAGACAGTAGTAGATGTCCTCCATCATACCATCCCAATGAAGAACATGCTGCTGGGCAGAGGTCAGTGAGGCTCCTGAGAACAGTTTCTTTTCTGCTCCCCTCCTCCCCCTTCCACCCAGAAAACAGATAGCAATGGGCTCTGAAAACCAGAGAGCTTTTCTTAGGCTCTAATGCATGTGCAGGGCAAGGCAGGCACCTGGACTCTCACCTGTGCTGGAAGTTCTCCTCAAAGACATTGGGCATTAAGCAACCAAAGCACTCTAACTGAAGCACAGTGACTCATTGGAAAGATATGGGGAGCTCTCTGAACTGAGAGGATGGGTGGAAGTGTGGACTCCTTCTCTGGCACCAGCAGGAATGGTCTGGCTGCTCCCTGCTGCTCACCCTTACTGGCATTTTGAGTTGGAGAGGGCAGGACACCGAAGAAGGCTGTGGATCCTCAAAGGGAGGGGAATGGTTAATGGGCTACCAAGACAGTCACAGATTTGGGAGAAGACACTATATATCACAGTTGTTAAAATCTGAAGAAAAAGAAAATTCAGGCCCAGAAAATTCAGGGAAGTTGACAATAGCTGGGTAATTGCTCTTTAAGCGTTGGAGATAGGGCTTGCACTTTTTTTAATTGTTATGTTAATCACCATACATTACATCATTAGTTTTTGATGTAGTGTTCCATGATTCATTGTCTGCGTATAACACCCAGTGCTCCATGCAGAACGTGCCCTCTTTAATACCCATCACCAGGCTAACCCATGCCCCCACCCCCCTCCCCTCAGTTTGTTTCTCAGAGTCCATCGTCTCTCATGGTTCGTCTCCCCCTCCGATTCCCCCCCTTCATTTTCCCCTCCTGCTATCTTCTTCTTTTTCTTAACATATATTGCATTATTTGCTTCAGAGGTACAGATCTGTGATTCAACAGTCTCGTACAATTCACAGCACTCACCATAGCACATACCCTCCCCAATGTCTATCACCCAGCCGCCCCATGCCTTCCACCCCAGGGCTTGCACTTTTTTAAAAAAATTGTATGTTGGGGTGCCTGGGTGGCTCAGATGGTGAAGCATCTGCCTTCGGCTCAGGTCATGATCTCGGGGTCCTGGGATCGATCTCCGCATCAGGCTCCCTGCTCAGCGGGGAGCCTGCTTCTCCCTCTCCCACTTTCCCTGCTTGTGCTCTCTCTGTCTCTCTCAAATGAATAAATAAAATCTTGAAAAAAATGTATGTTAATACTCCACAAACATCTATTTTAATGTGATTTCTGTTCTTAAAATATTCAATATTGAAAAAATGAACCCAGCATGCCACCCAGAAAGGGCTTTTGTGGTCAGCACCAAGAAAAGGCAGGAGGGGCAAAAAGGGAGCTCAGGTCAGTAAGGCCCAAGAAAATTAGCTCAGTGTTGGTTTGGGGGTGGTGTGGTAGGCTTAGGCTGATTTGTCCCACAGTCAGCCCCACTGTGCTTAGCTTCCAAGGTTCCATCCTGGAGGAGAGACCCAGAGGGGTGCAGAGCGGCCTTCTCACCACAGCAGGGTTGCCCATGCCCGCGCGGGCCCTGGTGGCCCACTCCCTAGCCCTCTGTAGTACACCCTCACTCCTCCAGGTGCATCAGGCAAAGGTCAGAGCTAGTTCACACTCTCAAGCTAGGAAATTAGGATGTTGGGGTGGGAACTAGAATTTCAAGATGACCTGGTCCCAGCTCCTCAGTGCCTAGATCAGAAGAGAGGTCCAGAAAGGAAAAGGAACTGGCCCTAGGTTGTAGGGCTAGGGGTAGGAATTCGCCACTCTCCTCTCACTTCCTTCAGCACTGCCAGTCTTGGCTCCCTCGGTCACAGTTGCCACAGACAGTTGCCACAATCTCAATTTTTCTGCGGCACCCCCGAGGCCCTTCCTCCCTGGGTCCAGAATTCCCATGCGAGAAGCTTACCCATTTCAAACCTCTGTGGCTCTAAGCAAAGCCTCCTCAGAAAGAAGCCACAGCACGGAGCTCTGGTCAGCCCTTAGCAACCACCATTCTACTCTCTGTTCCTGAGTTTGCCTTTTTTAGATTCTACATATTAAGTGATATAATTCCGTATGTGTCTTTCCCTGACTATGTCACTTAGCATAATGCCCTCAAGTTCCATCCATGTTGTCACAAATGGCAGAATTTCCTTCTCTCTCATGGCTGAATACTATTCCACTGTATGTATGACACATTTTCATCCACTGGTGAACATGTAGGTTGTTTCCATTTCTTGGCTGTTGTGAATAATGCCACTGGCTCTTCATCAGTTTAGGTTAGGGACTCTCTCACACATCTGGACATGTGGGTAGTTTGGCATACAATTCCACGTGCTCATGGATCCCTTAGGGGTCCTCAGGTTGAGAGCTGGGTTAATGATGGGAATATCTGGCCAGGGGAGGTATTAGGGGTGGAGAGGGGGGGAGAGAAGGAGTGGTTCTCCTGGGCAACTGCCGGCTCCCCTCACCACTGTCTGCAGCACTGGCCAGCAGTACAAGCTCAACAGATGCTTGCTTAACCAAGGCCTGAAGGCATACGGTTCTCAACCTAGAATAGTCACGAGCACAGTGCTATAGGCCAACTGTTGAATTATAAATATAAGTACAAAAATATACCCTGCTGGAGCCCTGTCCATCAGCCTTTCTGCCTTGTGCTTGTACATGGGGGTGAGACTAGTGCCTTCCTCATGGTGTGGTGAAGGTGGTGCAGGTTCAAGGAGTTAATACCGGAATCCATCTGCGTGCTGATGCCTCCCCAAGTCCCTGTCTCCAACCCAGATCTCTGCCTGCACCCCCTCCTGGCTCCGTATGGCTATTACACAAGCCCCTCCGGCTCAGCCTATGGTAAGCCAGACTTGAAGTGTTCTGCCGGAGCCCCCACCCCAACGCATGCCCTAACGGCAGCTGCTGCGTGATCCTGGTCACGGTGAGTTATTTCCTTGCCCTTGGTTCGTCTCTCTCCCCTCCCATGTCCGACTAGTCCTTAAGTCCTGCTGGGTCTGTCTCTGAAGTGCCTCCTCATTTTTGCGGCTACACCCCTTGACCAAGTCAGCATCTGGCTTGAGTTCAGGCAATCGCTGTTGTTGGGTGACTCTATCTTCCAACTGTAGCCAGAAATGAAGTCCTGCTACTCTGCATTGAAACCACATGGCTAAATAAAATCTTTTTTTTTTTTTTAAAGCGCCTCGGTGGCTCAGTCAGTTAAGCATCTGCTCTCAGCTTAGGTCATGATCCCAGGGTCCTGAGATCGAGTCCTGCTTCTCCCTCTGCCTCTGCCTCTTTCTCTCTCTGTCTCTCATGAATAAATAAAATCTTAAAAAAAAAAAAAAAAAAGTAAGAAAGAAACCTCAATGGCTTCCCATTGCCCAGAACACAAAATCCAAACTCTTTCCGATGGCCTCCATGGCATGGTCTTTGGCTGTGCTGCTTCCACTCTTTCGGGTGACCCGCACTTACTCTCCCAACTGGGCCTGCCTCCTTCTGCTGGGAGCTTGGTGGCCCCAGGCTCTGTGCCTTGAGGCTTCTTGTTTAGGGTTCAGGTTGCATACTACATCCTGATGTACCCCTGTGCACTCCAATATCAGCCCCTCTCCATGTCACCACCTTTGTGAGTTACCTATTAATTGCCTTCCTGATAATATAAGCCCGTCCCTTGCTGAAATTGGGGGCACCTAGCTTGCCTCCTGGTGTACAGTTTGTGCTCAGATATTTGTTGAATGAAGGGACCTGGGGAGATGGCCGAGACTGACCCCAAGACCATGCAGGATTTCACCTCAGTGGTGCAGACACTCCTGCAAGAGATACAAGATAAATTTTAGACCATGTCCGGCCAGATCATTGGAAGAATCAAGGACATGAGTAGTCCCATTGACCACCCGGAGAAAAACACTGCAGACCTCACGACACAGGCTGCAGTGGAAGAACTGGAAGGTAAATACAAGATGCCTGCCACACCAGAGTTGAAGGTTGCTAATGTATACTGAAATCTGGAACACCGTTTTTACAAGCCAAGAGAAGACCAAATGGCTTTTTGAAGCAACTACTATGTGTAGACAGGTTTTCTATTACAAAGCATGCATTCTTCTTAACGCATATTATATAGTTTATAGACTTAACCCCCCCCCCCCCCGGTTTCTTGAACATGGTCACTTCACATCTTAGACCTTGGTCAGTTGTGCTGTTAAATATTAAACACTGAAACTTTGGTGGTTCCTGCATAAAAGTGTCAAATTTTTTAGTGTAAGAAAATACTGGTTGAATGAATGCTGAATTGATTAAGCATCCACTGTGTTCCACAGACCCCATCGGATCCTTAATTTAGGTTTTCCCGTATACTCCTTACCACAACTTCTGTGGTCTTACAAAGAACCAGGAAGTCTGGCTTCCAGTGGGTGTTGGACCAGGAGTTGAAACAAGTCTGTGTGACTCGAATACCTGAAACCAGCATGTTGCACACCTCAGGCATTCACACCACAGGTCACCAGTTGTCCTGGTTTGCCTGGGACTGAGAGGGTTCCTGGGACGTGGGACTTCCAGTGCTAACAGCAGGAAAGGCCCAGACGTCTCAGGACAACTTGTCACCCACGGTATTCACAGGCTGCAGGGGTGCCACATCTGTGTTACTTGGTACTTACTTTATTTTTTTAATTTATTTATTTGAGAGAGAGAGCACGAATGGGGTGAGGGGTAAGGGAGAAGCAGACTCCCCGCCAAGCAGGGAGCCCCACACGGGACTTGATCCCAGGACTCCGGGATCATGACCTGAGCCGAAGGCAGACACTTCACCGACTGAGCCACCCAGGCGCCCAGGACTTACTTTAACATTATTAACAGTTTTTATCAACTTGCTTTTACACAGCCTTATCCTAAAACGTAAATCACTGTTGTGACGGGCTGGTTGTAGTTTCGCTAATGTGCAGTGAAATACAATTATTAAAAGGTAAAGTGGTCTATCTGTTGTATATCACATAATGCTATCTCACAGAGTCTCAAGGGTGAGAGCTTGGCCTGCTTTGTGAAACCCTGGCCCACCTGCACTTCCCCAGACTCATGAGCTGTTCTTCCTGCCTCTGAGCTCTTCCCGAGAAGCACTATGCTTCCCTCCAGTAACTTGGTCTGGGAGGGTCAGTGCTCACTGCCGTGTGTGGGTTCCTTCCTTCAGTTCACAGCCTCCCCACGAGGGCTGTTATCACTAAGAAGCCAAAGAGTGAGTATCCTATTAGCGATGTCTGGGTGTGTATGTGTGTGTGTGTTGGGGGTGTTGGTAAGCAGTGTGTCTGGGCCATAGATGGTACACTTGTCACAGGATATGAACTCAGGTCTATCTCAGGCAGAACCAGAACACAGGCCCAGGTCCTTAGGAAGACCTGGTTCATTTGAGCTAGCTTTGGAACTGTCTGTTTGCTCCTTTCTCAATCAGAGTGTTGAGGGCTTATGTCTTGAGCCCTTTCACCTCTGCCTTGACACTTCCTGTCATCCGAGAGCTGCCTGCAGTCTAACTGGCCCTCCCCACCGGTTCCATATCTGGGACACTGGAGAGCCCTGCCTCTGTGAAACTCACTCAAAGCTAACCCATTTGCAGCTCAGCATCAAAGTGAATGCACGCGGTTTTGCAGTATTCTCTGACTTCTGAGCAGGGCTGGGTTTAGAGTGAGGTGAGTGGGGTGCCTACAGCATACCATTAAGGAGGTGCTTACTCCTAGGATCACAGGAGCGCCCACAAACTGGCATTTTACATCTTATGCACCTCACTCATTTTACATCTTACATTTTACATCTTATGCACCTCACTCATTTCCCCCTCAAGGCTGGATGCTGGGCTTCAGATCTTAAGAAGTTTCTGAAGATGGGCCTGGGTTATGAGCTCCAAAGGCAGCTCCTTTCAGCACTGCCATGCCAGTCTCTGAATCTGACTGCAGAGCCTGGAAGTTGGGGTGAGTACACTAACCGGCACAGAGCCTCTCTCAGCAATCACAGCAACTGTTACTCGGAGCAGAGCAGATGCCCAGAGATGCTTAGAGGGCTGTCAGGACCGCCTGGCCCCTGTGGGCAGGCTGCCCCAACCAGGGAAATCCCTGCAACCACAGGGCCATGGTGTCCTCAGTGACCACAGGGGGGCGCTGCAGCACCGCAGTCAAGAAATAGAACTTGGGCAACCCTAGGTCCCAGCCCCTTCCACATGCCCAAAGGTAACACAGTCTATGCATCCCTGAGCAGCAGAGTTTAGATTTGCCATCTTTTGAACCTCATATAAATAGAATCATACTGGATGTATGATTCTGAACTTCTCCAATTTTGTTCATCAAATGGAGCATCTACCATGTGCCAGGCTCTCTATCAGGTGTTTAGGACACAGGAATGAGCATCCTCCACAACAGTCCTGTCTGCACAGAGATTCCACATCACCGAAGTCCTTCCAAGTGGTCCCCGAGGCCATGCTGACCCGATGAGGCAGACAGTCCTGCCTCCAGATATTCTGGAATTGCCTTCTTGGTTCTGCTCAGAGTTTTGGAGCTTCCTTCCCCATTGCCCCAGATAAAGATATCACAAGAAAAGACAGTTACAGACCAATCATCCCTTATGAACATAGATGCAAAAATCCTCATCAAAATATAATCAACTGAATCCAACAACATATTAAAGGATTATACACCATGATCAGGTGGGTTTTATCCCAGGAGTGCAAGAGGGTTCAGCCCCACCAAAATCAATATAATGCAACGCATTAATAGAACAAAAGACAAAACCATGATCATCTCCATTAACACAGAAAAGCATCTGACAAACTCTCACATCCTTTCATGATAAAAACAGTCAGAGAACTGGAAGTTCAAGGGAATTACCCCAACGTGTTAAAGGCCATATAGGAAACGACCACAGCTAACACTGTACTGAATGGTAAGGCACTGAAAGATTTCCTTCTGAGATCAGGAGCAAGGTAAGGATGCCCGTTTCACTACTGCTACCTAATACACATTGGAAGTCCTAGCCTGAGAAATTAGATAAGAAAAACAAGTGAAAGGCCTTCGAATTGAATTGGAAGAAGTGAAACTATCTCTATTTGCAAAGGACATAGTCCCATATACAGAAAATCCCAAACTATCCACAAGAAAGCTACTGGAGCTAATAAGTGCAAAAGCAACCCCCCCAAAAGATATTAACAAGATAATTCTATTTACAATAGCATCTAAAAGAATAAAATAACTAGGAATAAATATAACCAAGAAGAATAAAAATTTCTACACTGAAAACAAAAATTGTTGAATGATAAAGAAGACCTAAATAAGTGGAAAGATATGTTCATGGGTAGGGAGACAATATTGTTAAAATGTCAAAACCAACCCAAAAGATCTACCGATTCAATGCGATCCCTAACAAGATCCCAGCAGCCTTTCTTGCGGAAATGGAAAAGTTTATCCTCAAATTCATAAGGAATTTCAAGGGACCTTGAGTAGCCAAAACAATCTTGAAAAAGAAGGACAAAGTCATAGGATTCACACTTAACTGATTTTAAAACTTACTACAAAGCTGCAGTAATCAAATAGTGTGGTACTGGCCTAAGGCTAGACATGTAGACCAATCAAATAGAAATGAGAGTCCAGAAACAAACCCATATATCTATGACCAATTGATATATATTTTTTTAGATTTTATTATTTCTTTGACAGAGAGAGAGAGTACAAGTGGGGGTGGGGGGAGGGGACAGAGGGAGAGTGAGAAGCAGGCTGATCATGACCCTAGCCGGAGGCAGATGCTCAACCGACTGAGCCACCCAGGTGCCCTGACCAACTGATATTTGATAAGGATGCCAAGACCATTCAGTAGGGAAGGGGCAGTCTCTTAAATGATGCTGGGACAACTGAATTTCCATTTGCAAAAGAATGAGGTTGGATCTCTAGCTCACGGTGTACACAAAAATTAACTCAAGTGATTCAGTGACCTAAATATAAGAACTATACAAATCCTAAAAGAAAACTTAGGTATATATTTTCATAACCTTGGATTTTGCAATGGAGTTTTAGATATGATTCCAAAAACATGAGCAACAAGAGGAAAATGGATAAATTAAACTTCATCAAAATTAAGAACTTTTGTGCATCAAAGGATATTATCAACAGATTGGAAAGACAACCCAGAGAATGGGAGAAAATATTTGCAAATCACATACCTAATAAGGAATTAATATCCAGAATGTATGAAGAACTAAAATTCAGCAATAACAGGATGAACAAAAAAAATAAATGTTGATAAGGATGTGGAGAAATTGGAAGCCTTATACATTGCTTGTGGGAATGTAAAATGGTACAGATATTGTGGTAAATAGTTTGGCATTTCCTCAAAAAGCTAAAGAGAATTATCATATGATCTAGCAATTTCTCTTTTGGGTATATACTCAAAAAAATTGAAAACAAGGACTGGAAGAGATCCTGAGCATTGCTTTTGTTGCAACATTATTCACAATAGCTAAAAGGTGGACACAGCCCAAATGTCCACCAGCACACATGGATAGACAAATGTGGTCTATCCATACGAGGGACTACTATTCAGCCTACAAAAAAAGGAGTGAAATTCTGATAGAAGCTACATGGATGAACCTCGAAATCATGCTAAATGAAATAAGCCAGATGCAAAAGGATACATATTCTGTGATCCCACTTATCTGAAATATCTAGAATTGGTACATTCATAGAGACAGGAAGTAGAATCAAGGTTGTGCAGAGTTGTGGAGAGAAGAGAATGGGGAGTTGTTGCTTGATGACTGCAGAGTTTGTGTCTGGGACAATGAAAAGGTTTTGGAAATGGATAGAATTGATGGTTGCCCAACTGTCTGAATATAATGAATGCCACTGAATTGAATACTTAAAAATGGTAAAACTGGCAAATTTTGTTCTATATATTTTACCACAATTAAAAAATAAAAGAGGGCGCCTGGGTGGCTCAGTCGGTTAAGTGTCTGCCTGGCTCAGGTCATGATCTCAGGGTCCTGGGATCGAGCCCCGCATTGGGCTCCCTGCTCAGCGGGGAGCCTGCTTCTCCCTCTGCTCCTCCCCCACCCCCGCTCATGCTCACTCTCGCTCTCTCTGTGTGTTTCTCTCTCTTGCAAAAATAAATAAAATCTTAGAAAAAGTGCATATGTCACCCAATTCAGGCCAACGATGTAGAAGGAGAAACTTGCTGGAGAGCCAAAGGATAAGATGCTGTCTTTCATTTCTCTGGACCTGCTGTGGTCATCTTGCTCATTAGGCTGAAGGATGAAACCACCAGGAAAGCAGTGACAGGTGGAAAGGCATAGGTCCTGGATGATGTCATTAAGCAACTGAACCAATGGGCCATACAGTCAGTCCTCTCTTGGGATTCATAGTTACGTAGGATAATAACTTTCTTCTTGTTAGAAAAAGGAAACACCAACACCCAAGACAATAAAGAGCTAAAAAACGCCAATTCTATACTTGAGTTTAAAATAGGGAATTTTCTGGGGTGCCTGGGTGACTCAGTCGGTTAAGCGATCGACTCTTGGTTTCAGCTCAGGTCATGATCTCAGGGTCGTGGGATTGAGGCCCGCGTTGGGTTCCATGCTCAGCAAAGAGTCTGCTTGAGATTCTCTCCCTCCACCCCTCCCCACCCCTCTCTCTCAAATAAATAAATCTTTATTATTTATTTTTTAAAAGATTTTATTTATCTATTTGACAGACAGAGAGAACACAAGCAGGGGGAGTGGCAGGCAGAGGGAGAGGGAGAAGCAGGCTCCCCGCTGAGCAGGGAGCCTGATGCGGGACTCGATCCCAGGACCCTGGGATCATGACTTGAGCCAAAGGCAGACGCTTCACCAACTGAGCCACCCAGGCGCCCCAATAAATAAATCTTTTTTTTTTTTTTGAAGATTTTTATTTATTTGACAGAGAGAGATACAGCGAGAGAGGGAACACAAGCAGGGGGAGTGGAGAGGGAGAAGCAGGCCTCCTGCCGAGCAGGGAGCCCGATGCGGGGCTCGATCCCAGGACCCTGAGATCATGACCTGAGCCAAAGGCAGACGCTCAACGACTGAGCCACCCAGGCGCCCCTAAATAAATCTTTAAAAAAAATAGGGAATTTCCCGAAAGACCTGAAAGATCAGAGAAGTTGGAGTGATGGCTTAGCCCTACCTGAAGGATTAAGAAGATGGATGATAACACATCACCTTCCAAGTAGCTGCAACCAGAACAGCCCTCATAGTCCCTGGAAGCAAAGAACAACTGTAGAGAACAGTAGAAGATATTTTGGAGGATAGTTGCCCCTTTGGGGAAGCAGAAGGAGCCACAGGATGGAGAGGACGTGAGCAAACTCTGGACCCAGGAGGGTGAGGGGGTGGGACCCTGGGGGTTCCTATGGAAACCTCCTGGAAGATGAAGCAAAAGCAGTTTTAGAGAAACAAGTCTATGTGGCTGGGTTCAATTCTTATTTGAAAACTGTTGAGGAGGCGCCTGGGTGGCTCAGTCGGTTAAGCGTCTGCCTTCGGCTCAGGTCATGATCCCAGGGTCCTGGGATAGAGTTCCCTGCTTCTCCCTCTCCCTCTGCTGCTCCCCTGGCTTGTGCTCTTTCTCTCAAATAAATAAATAAAATCTTTAAAAAGAAAGAAAGAAAGAAAACTGTTGAAAACAGAAAAAAAGGAAACGAACACACGCCAAATTAACTGAAGAAGGTAAAATTGTGGATTTCCTTCCAGATCGTAGTAAAAATCTCCAAACTGAGAAGTATGCCCTGCCATCAGGAAAATCACAGTTCCAAAGGGAGACGCAGAAACGGCTCTTGCAGAAACTTCAGTCCTCCCTGCACTCACCGAGAGAAAGAAATGAATTTTCACGCAGAGCCCTCCCAGAGCGGACAGTGGGGCAAGTGGGAACCCCCAAGTGCTGACGGTCATTGTGGGGAGGCTTTCACAGGGGAGCTCAGGGGCACGTGGGGTAGGGGGAGGGAACTGACGGCTACACGGGGGATTGAGGCACGGGCCGGGCCGGCTTGCCACACTCCTGCCCGGAGGCTGGGCACATGGCAGCACTCCGCTGACCTCGGCCTCCCCGGGCTGCTGGGATGAGAGGGCCATGAGAAATGAGGGCCCTGGGCCTGCCGGGTGACCCTCGGTGACCGCCAGTGTCCATGCTGGGGAAGGAGGAGGGCAGCCAGGACCTTCCCCTCAGCGGGCCACTGAGGAGCCCTGGGCCGGGATGGTCCAGGGGGTCTCAGCCATGGCCCACGGGGGGACAAGTACTGGGGAGGAGTGGGCTGCCACTGTCCAGACTGGCTCATGTACACCGGGCTCAGAGGACTGTCTGAAAGGCCCTGTGTCCCTCTGGTGGAAGCTGCTCAGTCCAGGGACCTGGAAGGCCCAGGACACGCGGGGAGGGCACCGGGCTTTGTTGGGCTGCCGGGGCCTGGAACAGAGCTTGCGCTCGCTGGCTGGCCTCTCGGGAGTGGCAGCAGTGGGCGCTGGGGGTCCAGAGGGCCGGGGCCCAGGCCGCCCTCCCTCCTCAGGGTTGAGCATGGGGTGAGGGCCGCTGCGGGGCCTGGCACAGCGCGGGTTCCTGGCTCGAGGCTGGCCTTTGCCCGGCTCCTCTGGTGGCCTCAGACGGGAGCTTTCGCCCTGCCACTGTCCCTCCCCATGGTGGCCCTGGCCTGGCTGCTCCCCGTCCCTCCACCTCCCTTCTCTGGGGCCTGGCTTCTCACTTCTGCTGCCTTCAGACAACCCAGGAACCCTGGCACAAATGCTCTCGTTCACTCACCTGCTTATTGTTGTGTGCTTTAGTTTTGTGTTTTGCGTCACATCCCCGTGGCCATACCTTATTTATTTTATGCCTGGAAGTTTGTCCATTTTGATCCTCTTCACCCATTTCACTCAGCCCCACCCCACCCCCCCAACATCTGGCAACTACTAGTCTGTTCTCCGTATCTGTGAGTTCGGTTTCGGTGGTTTTTGTTTTGTTTTGTTTTTAGATTCCACCTATAAGCGAGATCATGTGCTGTTTGTCTTTCTCTGACTTATTTCACGTAGCATAAGGCCCTCTAGGTCCGATTTATTCTCAAACTGACAACGTGCGGGGCCCCTCAGAGATCCAGGGATGACTAGTTCGGCCCTTGAGGAGGTCGCTGCTCTGGAAGGAGTCAGATGTAGGAACTGATGGGGATCGTGTTCCTGCGGCAGAGTCAGTTGGGCAGGGGGGTCCGGGAAAGCTTCCTGGAGGAGGTGGTGCCGAGGCTAAGACGTGAAGGAAGAGAGAGAATTTCACCATCAGCTGCAGACCTTCAGTGGCCCCAGGCAGAGTGTGCCAGGGGTGAAGACTGCACGTTGGGCCGGATTCTGGGGTCAGCCAGCATCAACAAAATTAGCATCACCAAGAAAGATAACGCGGCGGAGGACGAACTCGGAGGGCACCTCCTCCATCTTTCTGGCCAACTGAATGATGTGTAGGTGCTGCACTACCAGCCGCAGACAAGGGGGAGTCCAGCCCCCGACCACCGTCCTTGGTCACACAGAGCCCTGCCTGTCCCCCTCACTAGCTCAATAATTAGGGCTGAACTTACCCGGGGAGGATTTGAAGACAGACCTCCTGACTCAAACCAGCTCTGCCGGAGGGCACCCTGGGGCCCTGAAGTTTCCCCTCATAGAAGTGTTCCTCGGGTGAAGGTGTCCCGCCTGCAGGGGCCCTCAGGTGAGATGTGAACTCGCAGAGAAGGGGCCAGCGGTGGGCTGCTTTGTCAGGTGGGCGCTCGCCCCGTCTCAGTGCTCTGGGGGCAGATGATGCCCAGGGATTCTGGGTAGTGGAAGGGCCCCAGTCACGGTAGGGCAAGCAGGGCAGTCCTGTCTCTCACCTCACCCCCATTCCCAATGCCAGGGAGAGAAATGCTGAAAGGGGACTGGGAGGCCCCCCAGACAGGGATGGAGGGAGGCTCTTCTAGTTGAAAAAGTCTCCCCAAAATGGCAGAAATCTTGCTGCTTACCATTTAGGCTCACTCATCCCGCAAAGAGGTGAGGCCACCTACTACTGTGATCTTTCTTGTTAGGGTGTCCCCCCAAAAGATCTGTTCAAGTCTTAACCCCCTATACCTGGGATCGGGACCTTATTTGGAAATGGGGTCTCTGCAGATGTAAACAAGGTAAGGTGAGGTCCTACCAGATGTAGGGTTGGCCCTAATCCAGTGACGGGGGTCCTTATAAAGGAAAGCAGAGAGAGATTCAGACACAGAAATGCAGACACACAGGAAGAAGTTCACGTGATGATGGAGGCAGAGACTGGGGTGATGTGCCCACGAGCCAAAGAACGCCAACGATTGCCTGAAGTCACCAGAAGTAAGGAGAGCACCAAGGAAAGATTCTTCCCTAGAACTTTCAGAGGAGGCACAGCCATGTGGACACCCTGACTTTGGATTTCTAGCCTCCAGATCTGTGAGGGGAATAGATGTTTTAGGTCATCCAGGTTGGAAGGGTTTCGGAATCATCCTCCCGCCTCACCACTGGGGTCACATCTCAAACTCAGCATGCCCTACGTCCTTCCCACCTTCCTAGCAGATTTTCCTCGTAAGTGGCTCTCATACCTTTCCCTTCCCCTTTACTCATTGTTCCTACAACAACTGTACTTCGTCAAAATGCAAAACGACTCCCCTGTCTGAATATCAAAGTTAAATGCGTTCACTGTAGGAAAATGATTAAATAGGGAGAAGTAGAAAGGAGGGCAAAGCACCTGCACCACTTGGGTTTACTTCCTTTCAGTCTTTTTTCTGTGACTATTTTAACATTGTTTTTATCTGGCATTGCCCTCCCTGCCCTCCCCCAACTTAGTATAATACTGTATTTTCTTGGACTCTGAAAATTCCTTATAAAATATTTATTTTATAAAATATTTCTTTATAAAATGTTTATTTTATGAAATTTCTTTATAAAATATACATTTAAGAGACTGCTTAAGATTCCAGCCTTTGGGGACGCCTGGGTGGCTCAGTCGGTTAAGTGTCTGCCTTCGGCTCAGGTCATGATCCCAGGGTCCTGGGATGGAGCCCCGCATCGGGCTCCCTGCTCGGCGGGAAGCCTGCTTCTCCCACTCCCTCTGTCTGCCGCTCCCCCTGCTTGTGAGTGCGCTCTCTCTGACAAATAAATGAAATCTTAAAAAAAAAAAAGATTCTAGCCTTTGTCTCCCTGAAGTATTTAACTAATCCCCAATTCTTGGGCATTTAGGTTCTTTCCAGGTTTTTTTTGCTGTGATAGAATGATCTTTTAAAACGTTAAGTCTGCTTAAATCCTCTGGCAGTTTCCATGGCCTTCTGGGTATTAAAATTCACCATTCAGCTCTCGAGGCTAGTCATGACCTGATACCTGCTTCCCTCCCTCATCTCCTGGATCACTCCCAAAGGACCATGGACATCTGGTGTCCTGAGTGCCCCTCTGCCCACCATCACCCATAAGGGACTCAGCTGTCCCCGCCTTCACCTCCATGGATCAGGAGGTGATCCTCCACCCCCTGTGAGGTTGGGGATCAGGGTAGTTCTCTGCCCTTGTGGGGGGCTGCGACCTCCTTGCTAGTGCTTCGGTCTGTGTCCTGATCCCCGCCTAGTGGGAGGAAGGACGGACGGAAGGAAGGACGGATGGAAGGATGGACGGACGGACGGAAGGAAGGACGGATGGAAGGAAGGAAGGACGGACGGAAGGAAGGAAGGACGGATGGAAGGAAGGAAGGAAGGACGGACGGAAGGAAGGACGGATGGAAGGAAGGACGGAAGGAAGGATGGACGGAAGGAAGGAAGGAGGGACAGACGGAAGGAAGGAAGGGTCTTGGGACTCTGGGGGATGCTCTCCATTCTGATAGAAAGAGATCCAGGGGAACCAGCAGTCCTCTCGGATAACCGTCACTTCACGTAACTGTGACACCTGCAGTTGTGCCCGGTGACCATGGGGGCAGATGTCCCCCAGAGTTGAGGGTGCGAATGGCACCGCAACAAGATGGAAGGCCAGCCCTCCTTGATGAAATGTGGAGCAGGGCATCTGGGTCACAGCTCACTCCGCCTCGGGATTTCTTGTGCTGTCCCTGACTGTTTAAGTCACTATTAATTCTCGCCAGGCCATCCTGACAGAGCTTTCCTCCTTCCCTCCACGGTCCTGGGCCAGCCTGAGCTGCCGTGGGCGGGCCCCATTCACGCTCCAGCACTGCCCCACTCCCCTCTCCTGGGCCTGCCCTCCTGAGGCCCTGCTGGGCACCGCTGTCACTCACCTGGACACTCTCAGGCCTTGGGTGACCGGCCACGTCTCGTTTGCGGTGAGCGCACTGCACTTGGTACACAGCAGGTGCTCAGGAAATGTGAGCTGAGTGAATGTCGGGCTTGGTCCCCTGCCTTTAGGCCTTTTGGGCTTGGTGTGCGCTACGGACTGAATCATTTGGGGGCCCCACCCCCCAAACTCATGCACTGAAGCCCTACCTCCCAATGTGACAATATTCGGGGGTGGCTCTTTATTAGGTTGTTAGGCTCTGATGAGGTCATGAGGGTAGTGTCCTTATAGTAAGAGACAGGAGGGCCTCACTTCCTCTCTCTCTCGGCCATGTGAGGACACAGCAAGAAGGTAGCCATCTGCAAGCTGCGAAGAGAGTCCTCCCCAGAATCTGATCATGCTGGCTCCCTGGGCTTGGACTTCCAGCCTCCAGAACTACAAGAAATACAGCTGTGTTAGGCCATCCAGTTTCTGGTGTTTTGTTATGGCAGCCTGAGCTAAGACTGTGTTTTTGGCCGTGGCCAACTGTTGCTTGACCTTTGGGGTGTGGGAGCATGCTGTCCTTCTCAGGGTGGAGCCTGCACCCTCTTCCTTTCTGGCCTCTCCCTCCCATGGACCCGTGCGGCTGGCCCAGGCCACCAGTGGAGGACCCGATGGCCCCCATGGCCTGCTCTGAAATGGCCCTTTCCCCCCTGCTAAGGGTCCTCCACGGGGGTGTATGGATAGACAGGGCCTCAGGGACATCTCAGGCCAGGCTCCTTCTCCCCACTCATGACTTCTGCCTGAAGCCTCTTGGGAGGACTGTAACCATCAGAGACACTCCCAGACAGGACATTCTGGCCCTGTTTGGACTCCTGAGGACCGGGCCTGGGCCAAGGTGGCCACAGCCCTGATCTCCCAGCTCTTGGGTGTGTGCCTAATGTTGTTAGAGTCCCTGTGAGTCACAGTGAGCACCCCCTGACTGGGGCAGAGCCTGGCTTGGTCCTCGGTGAGCCAGGAGGCCAGGCTAAGTTGTCTTATGCAAAGGGACAAGAATCTGTCAGGGACCAAGGACAGAGTGGAAGGCTAAGCGGAGGTGGACTGAGAGAAGGACAAGCCGGGCCTTGAGTAGAGAAAGGAGCCTTAAGCAATGTTCAAATGATCAGGACAGCAAGGCCCCCCACCCCACCAACATGTCATTAAACATGCTGCCCAGTGGGAAGGGGGGCGGACAGGGCAACCTGAGGGGCAGGTCAGGGGCAGCCCCGGATGGACATCAGCACTGGCCTGGGGCAACTGCCACCAAGAGTAGGGGGCCCAGACTTTGTTCTCATTGTCTGCTGGTTACCCAGTGCCTGTGGGGGAGGAAGGTGGGGGCTGGCTTCCTGGAAAGGTCTCAGGCTGGTGGGCAAGTCTTTGAACTTCCCACCCTACTCAGTGCCCCTGGTTAAAGCCTGGAAGGGCAAGGTCAAAATGACAGGGCGGCTGTAAGGAGTGGAACTTCAGCCGCATGTGGCTGGTCCCGGTCCAGCTCCAGAGTGGCTCGGGCCAAGGGGAGGCGGGCCATGGCGTGGAGAAGAGGAAGGGGGGCTGCTGTCACTCATGGGAGGGACGGGGGAGGCACCTGTCCAGGAGGGCAGGGGTAGGGGTTTGGGCGGGGCAAGAGCTGGGATGGACGCGGGGCCCAAGATTCTGCGCAGGAGTGTTGCTCATGTCCCAGGAGAGAGCTCCAGGCCCCAGGGGGGCTGTGGCTGAGGCCTGGTGCAGGGGGAGAGGTGGGACACACAGACACAGGGGAGGGAGGAGGCAGGGGCTGTGGGGAGCAGAGAGCTGAGCTGCGGTGGAGAAAGGCTTCAAAACCCACTTCCCCTGCCCTGCCCTTCCGCTAGCTGTTGAACAAACAGGACATCCTGCAAATGCAGACAGAAGGTGGCCTGTGAACCCCGGCGGGTGGCCGTCCATCCCCATTTCCTCCTGGAGGTCAGATTCAAGCACCCTAGCCAACACAACTGTCCTTTGGAAGGACTATCGAAGGCAAATGGCGTCGCTGCCACAAAATGGAGAGAGGCTTGTGGCCAGAATCCTGGCGGTCCCCTAGGCTCCTCTTAGTTCTCGTGAAATGAAAGCCACCAGCAGGACCAGCAAAGGTCTCTGGCCCTGCAGGGGCGAACATGAATTACCTCACTGCGCTAAGTAACCCAACTAAACCAGGGGCCTGCAGAGGACAAAGGGAGTGTGGAGAGTCGCAGAGGGGAGAAGCCATCCTGTGATCTGTTGCAGAAAGGACAGCATCTGGGGGCTCCTGGGTGGTGGCTCAGTTTGTTAAGTGTGACTCTCAATTTCGGCTCAGGTCGTGATCTCGGGGATGTGAGATCGAGCCCCGCATCGGGCTCTGAGCTCAGCGTGGAGTCTACTTGAGATTCTCTCTCTCCCTCTCCCTCTGCACCTCCCCCTGCTCTCTCTAAAATATATATTTTTTAAAGACAGTGTCTGTTATTTTGCAACCGTGCTATGTCATACCGATTTTAATGTATTACACCCAGTTTCCTCTCTTTCCGCCACCATAACATAGGGGGGCTGTGCTCAAAGTCTGTGGTCATAGACCCCCTTTCACACTCTTAAAAATGGTTGAGGACCCCGAGGAGCTTTGGTTTAAGTGAGTTATATCAACATTTAACATGGAAGAAATTAAAGCCAGTAGCTTTTAAAAATATTAACTCATGTAAAAACAATAAATCCATTATGTTAACTTCCTTTAATGAAAAATAACCGTATTTTCCAAGACAAAAGAAAAAAAGTGGCTGAGCAGAGGAGTGATACTGATTTTGCATTTTGCAAACCTTTCTGGTCTGGCTGAGCAGAAAGAAGGCAACCGCCCTCCTGTGTCTGTTCCTGCACCCCGTCTGTGGCCGCTCGGTGGGAGACAGGAGGAGAATGGGCTTCTCCCGGAGGTACGGTTGGCAAAGGGGGGACCCTGTCGTGGTCATTAACTTCAATCCACACCTTCTAGAATAGATGGGAACATGACAAACCAGAGGAGGGCGAGACACCTCCAAGGATGCTGGATTGCGGGTCGGATGAAGTGATGGGTGAAGCAGCCAGGGATCGGGATCGGGGTTGGGGATCACCTCTCTTCTCCCTGAGGAAGGAGCCACTGCCTTGCTGGGCGCACAGGCGGAGCAGGCTAGATGGGGCTGGTAGTTCTGACGTGTAAGCATGGGGCAGGGTGTATGTCAGACCGCTGAGGGGTTGGTGCACTTTCGTCCTCATCCTTGGTGACCCAGCATCTGAGCGCCCTTCCTTTTTAGGCAAAGCCTCCACTGAGTGGGTTCTGGCAGCGGTCTCCCTCCTACTAAAGCTAAAGGGGCCAGAGAGTCTCTGGAGAGGAAAGCAAGCAATCATCTCCCTCCTGGCAGAGGCAGCCGAGGATTACTTGTGGCCGAGGGTGGGGGTGGGGGGTGGCTGGTGGCATGTGCTACATTTGGTGGCATGTGCAGTGTCAGGTGGCCAAGTGGGCCCCGTGATGCACCCCGGCCTGGGTTTGGGGCAGCACGGCTTCCCTTGACCCCCGTGCACCCACTGGATCCCAGGCCTCCGGTCAGCGCGGAACTACCCTTTGCTCCTGACAGTTCCGTGTGTGGAGTCCATCCTGTCGCCTCCTGCCACCCACAACCCAGGAGCAGGCAGACGGGAGGGCCCGCCTCTTCTATCTCGGTATGTGGCCGAGGCCCCTCTACTCTGCTTCTTCCGAGCCGGGAAGCATCCTGCAGAAACCACCCCGGGGCGGCCTCCGAGGACAGCGAGGTTGCAGAACCGTCCTGGGTGGGGCCTCCAGGGCCTCGCCCTAGTCTGTGGAGGGGTCTAGGCGCAGGGTCTTCCTCGTCTCCCCTCCAATGCCTTGTCGCCCCCTCTCCAAACAGATTTCCTCATTTTTATTAGAAACAATGAACTTTTGGAAAATTACAGGATGTATGTAAAACAGCGGAGGAAAATCATTCACCATCTACTACAGATGTTGTGATTCCTTTCGTCTTTAAAACTATGTTGCGACATCGGTGCAGCCTGTCGTGGTTCCCTGGGCGTGTGCTGGCCCACCCCGCCGAGGGCCTGGCTTGGCTTTGTGCTTCGGCCACGGAACCTGTACCCCCCCCACCCCCGACATACACCACGGGGGGCCGGGGGCCGTGTGGTGCTGGCGGGGGCTTGGCCTGGCCTCGTGTGCTTCTGCCAGGGGAAAGAACGTGCCCCAGGAAACACTACTCCTTCGCCGGGGACCCAGGACAGAACCGGGGCGCGCTGTGGAGCCCATACCCGCATCAGACCCACAGCCTGCACCGTCACCCCCGCAGCAGACTCGTGGCCCGGGGAGCGGGGGTCTGTACTCGGAAGCCGCGGAGATTTCTGAGCAAAGGCGAATTCATCATCCTACAGGAGAAACCGCAGTTACAGAATTTGACACGTGTGACATACTGGGGAGAGTCTGCGTTGCAAAAGGCAATTGGTAAGTCCACAGGCACAGCAGAGATTGTGTTTTACAGACTGACATTCCACACCTTGTCACTCCCGCTGTTTTTATCTAATGCTTTTGACGCCAGCACGACAGGGGATGGCCCACCTGGGGGAGAAAGCTGATCGCTATCAGACCCTGGCTCTCTAACGCTGGGGGGCTGGGTGAGCGCGGGAAGGACCCATCGCGGTGGGGAGAGACTGCACCCCATGTCGAGAAGCCCCTAGCCTGAAACGGTAGGCAGGAGGGGCTGGGATCCCCCAAGCCCTACCTTGCATTCCTCCAGCAACCTGCGCCTCCACTCCCAAATCTTACTCAAGTGCAAGTCAGTGTCTTTGGGATATTGTCTGGGAGTGGAAATGTGATCAGGGGCTCTAGGCTCCTGAAAACAAAGAGGGGCCTGAAGTTCTGGGTGGCATTTTGCATATCCCGCTCTTGGCTTTTCCCTCCCACAGGCAGGCTGCTGTGATGAGCCCTATCTTCTCGTGGCCACTTTCGATTGTGTACTTCTCGAGTGTGGGGAGGGATGGCATTTGAATCATGGCTGGCTCAGAGTAGGTCCTCGATAAATATTTGAGAAACGAATGAATCCTTGTTGACAAAATGTTACTGCTGCCCAGGGCTGCTTCCCACATTCCGAGAGCTGGTGTAAACGGAGAGTGCGTGCATGTGTGTGTGTGTGTGTGAGAGAGAGAGAGAGACAGCGAGAGAGCTTGGCATAGTCCAGGGGACTGAACTGAGCTGTGGCGTCCTCAGGCTTTCAGGGAGCCAGGCTCCCAGGACTAGCTTTTGTTGCTGGCATGGCCCCTCGCTGGGTAAATCAAGTAATTGACTTGCAATACTCGACTAGCAATTTGGATCATTTTTACTAAGTTGCTAATGATAAAATGGATTCCCTTTCCTTTTCTCCAGTAATAATATCACTACACTTTTCTATTTCAATCTCCTTTTGAAAGTATTTATTTGTTCTCAGTCAGAAGAACATTATTCTCCCAGAATTTGGTTTTTGCTTTTCTGATTCCCTGGTGTATCACTAGTACCTAAATAAGTACCCAGGACTTACTTTACAAATAACCTCTTCTTACCCTGTTGCTGACAGATCAAAAAGTTTGGACCTTAAAATAATACCTGATCCTGCTGGCCATGTTTTGGTTAAGGCTACTCTTTCCAGCATTCTGATGACAAGTAACATTTTTTTTTATTATAGCCAAGCAATATGCTAAGACTCTCAGCAATGAACAAATCACTTGTTGCTTATTTTGGTTGTTCCTGAAGACAGGTTACTACCTGTGTTGGAAAATTAGAAGGTGCTAAATTAACAGTATCGCTTTATGGCCTGGTATCACACCGGAGCATGTCACCTGTTCCCAAAGGATGGTGGCTCCTCCCTCTACTAACAGAGACCTTAAAACTGTGTAGACTGAGTCGTCTAACACCTGAATATTAAAAGCCACGGGATTTTCGATCCCTATATTCATGCTGGTACTTTGAGAAGATCCTGTACTGGGTACATATTAATGTTTTAAGCAATCTTTAAGGACAGCTGCAATAGACATATATCTTCACACAGAAACTTAAAAAAATACTGTCACGTAATACATTGTAATGCACAGAACTAGAATTCAACAAAATATGTTGCTAAAATATTCATATAAATATCATATATGCATGGATTCATTTCATTAGAAAAAGTCACCTTTTATGATATTAAAGACCAGTATCAGCAAAGCCCAAAGAAAAACTATTTTAACAGGAGGAACACTAAAAATAACAACTCTAAGGCTTATAAACAAGTGGAGGGAAAGAGAATTCTTTACATTTGCTATCATGTCACAACAGGTACAATCTGAAATACAACTATAGACTAGCAGTGTATAAAAATACTTTGAAACAATACTTTCGATACATGGTACCATTAAAAACAAAACAAAACCCAGTTGTGTATTTATTTCGTTTGAGGACCTACTATTCAACTGACTGCTCCCAAGCTAGCTTTTAAAGCACTAGCCTGGAATGCAAGTTCTCTCACACGTATACACCACACACACACACACACCCCACACGCACACATGCATGCGCACACATACACAGAGCCATGTATTAAAATAACCTCCTACATCTATGGTGCATACTGAAGAGTGACTGACAGGCATCAATCTCAAACAAGGCATGAGATGATGATGTTTGGGGCCTATTTTCAGTTCCAAGTTTGGGATGGATGAACACAGAGGCAAAAGTAAGGTGGATTTTGCGTGTGTATATGGTTTCCGATCCACAGATGGGTGCTCCCCAGAAGAGTTTAATCCGGCATATCAATATTTAACTTGGGAGGCGGGGGAACATATTTCCCAGGACTCTGGGTTATAACTACCCTGGCCTTCTTTCCAAACATCGGAGCAATTTTAGGAGCATCTGGAACTGAGGTTTCTTCAGCATCTTCACTGTCTTCATGATGTAGATCATAGGAAATGTTCCCATATTCTCTTAAAAATGGGAAAATTTCAAGCAGAAACTGACAGAAATCTCTGCGAATACCAAACCACCAATGGTTGCCTCCTTTTCGCCTAAATGTCGTGGCCATTAGAGTTATTAGCGAAAGCCAAAGGGGGACAAATATGGAGATGTAAGAGAATGTATTGTGGCCATCTAATCTGTGAACCAGCAGAACCTCAAAAGTGAGCAGGGGCACGACAATCGTTATCCAGCTGATGGCCATGGTCACATGCGTCCTCCGCTGTTCCGCAACCACATCCAAGGAGCGCAGGAACAGGAGGGACCAGACGATGTAATAGAGGACGACCAGGCAGAGGAATGACATGAGAATCCACAGAGGCACGAACACCACCAGCCACGGCCAGTGGATAATCCTGTCCAGCCTCAGGGCGATGAAGATGAACTGCAGGATGTTGACAGAGCACAGGATCTCCAGCTCTAGCGACCTATCGTGTCGGAAGCCCCAGACGCAGGCGGCCACGGACACTGGGGATACGAAGAAAAGTGGCATGAAGACGAGCAGCCAGAAGTGGGTCCCCCTCTCCACCCTGTCGCAGACCAGGACTTCGAACATGAGCAGCAGCAGGTGGATGGCCACGGCGATCAACATGGCTTTGAACTCCACGCAGGCCTCCCCCTCGGTGCGGTATCGAGGGTTGCGGGCCCAAACGGCCGCGCCCACCGAGGCGCCGGCGATGACCAGCAGCTTCCACAGCCATATGGGGGCGAAGACGGCCCAGTAGCTCCACTGGATGATGCCGTCCAGGCGGAGGGGCAGCAGCACCGAGAAGAGCAGCAGGCTGGCGTAGATGAGGAACTTACTCGGGTTGAAGTCCTGGAACAGGCCCCTGGGGTTCATGGCGAAGCCGCCGCCAGCCCACCGGGCCCGCTGCTCCGCCCGACTCGGCGGGCGCCGCGTCTCCGCCGCTTCCCGGGCCCGCCGCCTCCCCGGCCGGCCTGCCGCAGGTCTAGGTGGGCAGCGGCCGGGGCGGACCCGGAGGAGGTTCCGACCCGCGGCGCCGAGCGGCCGGAACACGTGCGCGCGCGGTCACGTGGCCCGCCCGGAAGCGCGGCGGGGGGTGGGCGTGCGCGTGCGCGCCCGAGCTCTGCCCGCTACCCGAGGGCCCCGGGCGGCGCGGCGTCTAGGAGCGTGGCGCTGCCTCGGCCCCGCCGCCCGCCTTATTCCGTACCCATCCGGAAAGCGGCTCCTGCGTGTGGCGCCGGGAGGGACGGGGCCCGGCGCGCCGCTGACACCCCGGCGGCCGGTTGGCTGACTTCGGGAGGACGCTTCCTGCCAGCGCCGGCAGCGGGAAGGCGGGAGTGAGCTCACATCCTCCCGGTCGGCCTAGGGGCCGGGCCCCGGGGGCGGGGCCGGGGCGGGGCCGGGGCGGGGCCCGCCGGGGGCCTCCCCTCGCCCGCAACTGACGCGGGGGCTGCGGCACCGTCGTGAGGTCGGGCGCTGGCCGCGCGCAGGGGCAACGGTGTGGGCACGAGCGAAGGCGCGTGGCCGGGCGGGTGTGGGAGTTTGGGAGCGACGGGGTGGGTGCCGGGAGCTACGAATGCGCAGGGCGGGGCGTGCCTGTGTGGAGACGTGAGTGCGCTTGGTGTGTGTGCAGTGAGGCGGTGGGTTTACCCTGTGCCGACGAGGGGGGGCCCGCGCGGGGTGGGGTGGGGGGCTCTGCCTGGAACAGATGACCTCCAGGGCTGGACTCTGCAATGCGGGTCTCAGGCTGCCTGTGGAATGGTTGAGGCACAGTGCCTAGGCGGCGGCGGTGCCCACCGCCCTCGTGCCGCCCCTTTCACCCCAGAGGTGGAGGGCAGGTGCTGGGGAGGGTGTTAGGTCCCTGTGGGGCCCCCAGGCAAAGTCCCTGGGAGCAGGTGCTTACTGCCCCAGGTCACCTGGCAGGTTCGGAGCAGAGAATGAAACTCAGATTCAGGGCTCTCGACTTTTAAGTCCCGAATCCTCAGTTTTACTTATTTGGCCCTGCCTAAATCTGATTCTCACAGAGCGGTGTTGGGAAACGGGCACTGGACCAGAGAGGTCAAGAAATTTGGGTTCTAGTCTAGGCTCTGCCACCCACCAGCTGAGAGACGTCAGCAGATTCACCCTGGTCTAGCTCGGCCTCAATTTCCTGGGCTGTTGAGTGGTTTCCAGGGGCCACTGGAAACCTGTTGCAGCAGGTCTGTGATTTGGAGCACTCCCCTCTCTCTTGCCCACTTGACAGACCCTGGAGTACTCCTCCCTCTCTTCTCCACTCATCCCCCTGCCCGGCTGAGCCCCGGCTGCTTATCCTTCCTGTCTTTCAGACCCCCACCCGTCCCACGCAGTCCATCCCCTGCAATGGGAATGGAATGTCGACGCTCAAGTGTTGACACTCAAGTTCCGGGCTCTGAGGGGAAGGTCATCAGATGAACATGCCTAGTGTCAGTCAGGGTCTCTGTAGGGTAACAAGGAAGGGCTTCCCGAGAGAGGTAGGGGCCACAGTCCAGATGCAGGAGCTGGCTTTTCCTGGTCAGCATTAACAGGATACTCCTGAAGCATGGTGTGGTGTGGATAATCCTAGCCCTCAGAGATCTCCCTATAACTTCATCAGCTCCCACCTCAGCTAGGGGCACCCGGAGCCTGCCCGCACCCCAGGGTCCTGGGGGAGGGACTCCCAACCAAGTGAGCCCTGCCAGTCCTCCTAGATGTGTCTTCAGGGCCCCTGGTTTCTAAAGAACCCCTCAGAGTCATTGTGGGGGGATGTTAGCTAAGTGGGGCTCTAGCCTTTGTCCCATCCAGAGTTGCTCTACTCTGTTTCTTATGTTGGTTTTTCTTTTACTATTTCCTTTCAAGAAGGGATTTGCTGGTTAAAACAATTTAAAATTCAAAACCTTTGTTCCCATCCAACTCTGAAATGGGCTAAGAAAAACATGGAGGGTTGTTTTGAGGATCAGATGAATCAATACATGGAAAGCACTTTGCATTTAAAGAAATGTGAGCTATTAATATTACCGCACTGGGGAGTGTAAGTAAAGCCTGAAGAGGGGAGGGCTTGCTAGAGCCACGTCCCCTGTACTTTGTTAGAGCAGTCAGAAATCCTCCCCAGCTCCTCCCTCTAGCTAGATGACCTCAGGGCCTCTGGTGCCAGCTCTGTGGCGAAGACAGGAGTTTGGAGGGTGTTATCCCATCTCTAGAGCTCCTCCTTTAGGACAAGCGCCTGATTCTCATCCAGGAAGGCAGTTTTGAGGTGGCCGGTCACCGCACCGTGTGCCGCCGCTGCCGCATTCCTGGAGGACGTCAGAGCCTGCTTCCAGCTCTGTGCCAAAGCCGCAGGTGGGGACCTGCTGCGTGCCGTCCCCTCAGCTGGCTTTCCTGGGCGCTCAGGCCTGGACTCCCAGTGCTGCGCACTGGACACCCCTGCTGTTTTCTCTGATGCGCTCAGTCTCTCAGGGCCTTGCCCTTTATGTTAACCTTGAAAGCTAACATGGATGGTTATGTGCCAGGGACTGATCCCATAGCCACCCGTGAGGCCGGTACACTAAGTGTGCATTCATTCATTTACAGAGGGCACGCGGGTGCTCTAGTCCACCAGCTCAGCCTGCCTATCCCGAGGCAGGGTGAATAGAGTCCTGAGATGTGTCCCCTCCCCCCAAAGTCTCCCCCCCAGCTTAGCATCCTCAGTCCATCTTCCCTTCTTGACCTCAGGGCCCTCCTGAGCTTGCCCTGGCCCACCTGCTGGCCAAGTCCCTTTCCTGTGGTCTGCCACATCCCCTGTCCGTGCGAATGGGCCATGCATGATCTCTGCATCCCGCGGCCGTGCTGTTCTCTTCTCAGGGTGGCCCACCCCTACCTAACTTCCTTCTTTCCTGACCACCAAGACCCAAGGCAGCTTTAGGCCTTGGGAAACCTTGTCGACCCCTGGGGGACTGGCGACCCTTCTCTGACCTCCCACAGCATCAGGGACTTTGTTCCTGTCACAGGACTCACTTTACTGGCTTGAGTCTGTTGGGCCATCTTTCCCCTCGTGAGATTTGAGTTCCAGAAACCCAGCCAGTGCTTAGGCCATAGCATAGGCTGGAGAAATGCTGGTCGAGTGAATGAGTGAATAATTTGGCCCTACTGGTGACTGTGACTGGCCCAGATCCGGTGGTTCCCTTCCTCCCTTTCCTCGGAGCAATGTGGAGCCGACACCCGGAGCCTGCCCACACCCCAGGCCCTGTGCCGGCCCCTCCTGGGCCTGGGTGGTCCGTCCTCAGCTCGTGAATTAGTCATTCATTTCCAATGCTGTCGTAACAAGTTGCCACAAACTTAGCAGCTTAAAAAAAATGCCCATTTATTATCCCACAGTTTCTGTAAGTCAGAAGTCGGGGCATAGGGCGGCTCGGCTGGCCTTGCTGGAGTCTCACAAGACCCAAATCAGGGTGTCGGCCGGGAGGCACTCCCTTCTGGAGGCTCTGGTGGTGAATCTGCCTCCGAGTTCATTAGGCTCGTTGGCAGAATTTGTTCCTGTGGAGATGTGGGACTGAGGCTCCCATGTCCTCGTTAGCTGTGGGCCGGGGACATTGTCAGCCACCCGTATTTCCCGGCATGTGGCCCCCTTCAAAGCCTCCCACGGTGAATGGAGTTCTCAGGCTTTCTGGTCTCTGACCGTTCAGCTGCATCTCTCTTCTGCCTCCCTTTTCTGTTTTTGAGGGCTCATGTGATGACATTGGGCGCCACCAATAAGCCAGGATAATCTCTCTATTTTAAGGTCAACCTAGTAGTAAACTTGATTCCATCGGCAAAGTCCCTTTACAGCAGCACTTCGATTAGTGTTTGCATGAGCAGAGGACCCACGGGAAAGCTGGGGCATCTTTATTTTCTCATTTTTTAATTTTTTTTTTTCAAGTAGGCTCCACGCCCCACGTGGGGCTTGAACTCCCGACCCTGAGATCAAGAGTCGCATGCTGTACTGACAGAGTCAGCCAGGGGCATCTTTAGAATTCCTTTCAGGCCCAGCGTGGCTCTTCCTTCTCCGAGCTTCGTTAGGGGCCACTGCTCTGGGAGAGCCACAGGGAGCCTTTGCCCAAGTGCCCTCCACACACAGACCAGGGGGACAACGCTGGGTTCCCCGGGTTGCCCTTGGTGACACCTGGGTACGCTCCCTGTCCCACTGGGCCAGTCCCCCTGAGCAGCTAGAACCCGGGTAGGATTCAGGATTCGTCCATGGTCCCCTGGCCCTTTGCTGAATGTCCTCTGAGTGGCAGCTTAGGGCAGGGGGATGACCTTTACAGAAAGCCCAGGGGCATTTCACTTTCAGACCCCTTTGTGAGTTTGCTCACCTCAGCTCTTTCACGGGAAAGTCACGGAGCACCTGGCCCTTTGTGTCTGCCTCAGCGCCCGCCATCACCCCTTGGCCCTCAGTCCTTAAATGCAGCAGGCTCTCACCTCTGCCTGCAGTAGCCTCCTGCCCCCCCCTTTGGGCTCCCCCACTGGCAACACACACTCTCAGCGTGCTAGTGGGCCAGGGGCACGGACTCCAGAATCCCTCGGGCCAACGCAGGAGTTCTCGCTCGGCCGTCTCCAAGCTCTGTGACCTTGACAACTAATCGAGCCTCGGGCCCCCATCTGTGAAATGGCAATAACCTCACCACTTGGTGTACAAAAACCCAGAATATGCTCAGTTCCTGCCCCTCGTTGGTGGCTACTGTTTCTGCCTGGGCAGCAGATGCAGCGAGCCTCCTTTGGCCTGTTTCCCCTGCTGCGCGGTCGCTCCCACGCCGGGGCATCGTGATCCCCTGCTCATCCGGCTGCCCCAGGTGCTCGGTGCCTCTCCCGAGGGCAGGCCCCCATCTCTCATCTCTGGATCTGCAGTGTCCAGCACAGGCCTGCACAGAGTAAATGTATTGGGAAAGCACAGGCGGCCAGGAAGGTTGGAGCTGATGCAGCATCTTTTCCCCTGGCTGAGCGTGGAGCAAGGTCAGCTCTGTGCGACAAAGCAGCTTGTCTAAAGCCACTGGGTGTTGGCTTTGCAGGGAGGTGTCGCTGGGCTTTCATGAGGACCTCCTGGAGCATGCCAGCCCCTCGTGCCTGCACTGGGCTCAGTATTTCAAAGCACTGTGTCATCCGAAGCTGACTTTGAGGGGCTGTGGCGGCAAAGGCACTCACCTCATTTCGCAGGTGGGGAAACTGAGGCCCAGCACCCTGACTACAGTTCTCTGCTGAGCCCTGCCGTTGGCCCAGCTGGTATCCTGGCCCTGTTCATCAGCTCAGTCTGATGAGTGGCCCCACTGAAGAGACTGCAGACTCTGGTTGGGACCCCTTGAGACTTAGCAGCTATTCCTTAATTCCTATATTCATTTAACACATACGCTTCAGCCATCTGCCCCATGATCCAAGCCCCATCCTGACATGGGAGGCAGCGTGAGCAGTGCCTACAGCTTCTCCCATGCTGACCCCTTCTCAGTTCAGGTGTCACCTCCTCCGAGGTGCCCTCCCTGACCACCTCACCTAAAGTCACCTCCTCCCTACTTCTCTCACCCCGATTTATTTCTCTTCTGTTTCCTCTATGGTCACTAAACACACGGTTTCTTTAGGAAAATCGGGGAAATGTAGTCATTTAAAGAAAAAAAAGTTCTAGTGTTACAACTACAGAAAACCACAGTTAACATTTTAGTGTATTTCCTTCCAGTTGGTCATCTCTGCAATGACATATCATTGCCCACATGCCATTTTATTCTGCTTTTTGTTTAACATCAATTCTAAGACTGGCTTATCTTCACATTCTAACATCTCTGGATCTTGCACCACACAACGGATGGTTTTCCAGGCGCCGTCAGCCTCTTGAAATTCACCTCTTCCAAAGGGGGTTCGTATTGCTTCTGACAGTCTCCTGGGGGCACTGCCAACTTGAGCAGACTTTACATTAAATTTAAATTTTCAGCTTTCGCTGGAGGTGTTTGGAGACCACGTCTGTAGTGCAAATTCAGACTCCAACCTGTATGGGTACGGGCTTCTTCACATTCTCAAGGGCGATTTTGTTTCCTCCCTGCACCCAGGGCGAGGATGAGACATACTTTCTGCCTGGAAAGGGCTGTTTTTCATCCCCCATGCATTTAGGGAATAGTCCCTTGGGGTCCTAGCTACTTAGATGCCCGTTGTTAGATAACCCATCCTGGGTATTTTTTCTTCCTTCCTGATACATGAAATTGTGGCACGTCTTACAATCAATGGTGTCTTAAATGTGATGATATGCCGTCACTAGAAACGTTCCTCAGATGACCATTAATGCATTGTGAGCATCTTTTTTTTTTTTTTAAGATTTTATTTAGTTATTAGAGAGAGAGAGAGGGAGAGCGCCCAAGCAGGGGGAGGGGCAGGCAGAGGCAGAGAGAGAAGCAGGCTTCCCGCCGAGCAGGAGCCCCATGCGGGACTCGATCCAGGAACCCGGGATCATGACCTGAGCCAAAGGCAGACGCTTAACGACTGAGCCACCCAGGTGCCCCTGTGAGCCTCTTTTGAACAGCTCTGCAATATTACATCAGTGTTGTCCAGTATTCCCCTCACCCATTCCTTCACTGCATCTTGGGGTTATTTCTGTTCTTCTCTGAGATAAGGAGCCTCGTGGTCTTTCCCACCACACACAGCTGCTTTCTCATCCAGAGGATTTCTTCGGGGTAATTCCCAGAAATCAAATTGCCGGGCTGAAGGAGTGAATATGCTGATACATGAAGCCTGGCGTTTTTCGAGGCGGATTTTTTTTCTTTTTTCTGTGTTGCCTTTGCAGACACGGGGTTGGTGCCTTCTTCACAAGTTGAGGGTGTGAGTCCACTTCTGCTGACAGTGGCTGGTTCAGTGCTTTTGGTCCGGAAACCTCTGTAAGGGTGAAGGATTAATGTGAAAGGAGGTAAAGAGGCTGGAATTAGAAGCTAACTTGGCTATAGGGCCGCATAAAATTAATAGCCAACTAAAAACCAGGACTGGTTTGGACGTGAGAGTGTGGCCATGCGGGGTCGGGGGTCTCTTTGGGTTCGATCACGGTAACCTCCAAATGTTATGAATCGATAAGCTGAGCCCTGGGATAATTTAATGTGAGGCATTCAAATGGAGTTATGTATTACTAATTCAAACTGATTTCGTGTTGGGGGGGCATGGGTGGGAAACTTCTGAATTACGGAAGGTAGGTATTTCAGTTGCCAATTGTTTGCATTTACGTCAGTGCCACTTAACTATTTTAAGCAGTTTGCCTCTGTGATGTCAGCTTTCTTCTCCAGTGTTGTTTGCATGATTAATTTACTCAGCGAAAGAGCTCTTTGTTTTACAAAGGTGATCCTCAGTCCTGCTCTCACCTGGATTTGTTGTAAATTCATAGGCAATGTGTCCTGGATGAATGATGTGTTTACTGGGGGCAGGAATGGACACTTGTAACATTGTAATCCCAAATTCACCATGGATTGTCTTTTACCCTTTCAGTGATGGGTGCTAAGTAGCCCAACAATCACCGACAAACACTCGCCTCTGCAGGTCATTCAGAGCCAGGCCCTGGGGTTACCCTGCTCACAGTTTGGGGCCCTCGCCTCGAAGGGGCTGTCAGTCCTGCCGTGCAGGGGACAGACAGCACAAGAGTGTGCACTCCCTGCCCAAAACCGTCAGTGGCTTCTCGTTTCTCGGGAAAAATCCACAGGCCTTACCATGCCCTTCAAGGCTCTGGTTGACCGGCCTCGGCTTATCTCTCTGATCTCATCTCACCACTTGCTGGGCTCCTGCCGCCCTACCAGCCTCTTTCTGTTCCTCAAATCCCCAGACCATTGCTGCCTCGGGGGCAGTCATGGAGTTGTGTGCTGGGCAGACGCCTTCACGGGGAGATTGTGACAGCCTGGGCCCACCCTCGTGCTTCAAGCCACCCGCTCGTCACTCGGCGGCTGTGCGCGGGCCGTCTGCTAGGCTCTGGCGTGGGCTAGGCTCTGTGGCCCCTGTTGCCAAGGACTGATTATTCTTCTCTGCGAAGGGCACGAACACGAAACACTGAGCCACCCTGAAAGAGCCAGAGAGTGAACCTGAGGTCACGGGGCTGAAAGCAATGGAAAGTCAGATAGAAACTAGAAGAAAGAAGCATCGCATGTAAGCTGTGGGGTGAAGGTTGGAGGACAGCTGGGTGATCAGGGGAGAAGGCTCTACTATTGGCTGTAACAGAACTCTGAACGAGACCACCGCTGAGGGGGGTGCCCACGCTGTGTTTCGGCGTGAGCCAAAGAAGGACCGCCTGGATTTAAACCCCAGCTCTGTCATTTAGCCAGCTCTGTCTCTCCAACCCAATGACTCAGCCTCTCTGAGGCTAGGTTTTCTCATCTGTAAAGTGGGGATAATAACACCTACTTCACAGGACAGAGGGGAGAAAGTAGAGACATAGGGCCTGGCACATTTAGGAGATGATCAACGTCTGAGCACAATCCCCTGCCCTCTGCCCACCCCCCCGAAGCTGCGGCTGGAGAGCAGAATGCCTGGCAGGGGGTGGGCCGCTCTCAGATCCCTGTTAGAGTCAGGCGGCCTGTAACTAAAGGTGAACTGGGCGCCTGGCTGGCTCAGTCAGAGGAACATGTGACTCTTGATCTTGGGGTCGAGTTCGAGCCCCAAGTTGAGTGTAGGGGTCACAAAAAATTTTTAAAAAATAAAAAATAAAGGTGAACTTATATAACTAAAATAAATAACCCAGGTGACTGGCACCTGACTCACTTCTCCCTAGGCCTGGTTCTGCTTTATAGATTAAGTGGGCCAGGTGGGTCCGGGGTCTCCAAGTGCAGGTCCAAGTGCAGATCCCTGGGCCTCCACCCAGACTCACCAAATCAGACACCTGGAGGGTGGGCCCTGGAATCCAAATTACTTTAAAGCTCCCCCAGATGATTCCATGTGCAGCCAGGTCTCAGAACTATCAGCCAGGTGCTCCTTGAAAAGCCTTTGCAGCCCTTAGAGTCTGTGTTTCCATCCCCATCAAAAACCCTGTGCCGCATGGGGGTCTCATGTCAGTACGTCTGGGCCAGAGTTCATCTGATTTCGTCAGAGATAGGGAGGTTTCCCTGGTGCTGCTCATTCCCGAGGTGTGGGGAAGGGACTTTGTCCCACCCCCAGGTCGTGGTGAGGCCCCGCTGGCCCAGCACAGGTCCCAGCCACCTGGAGCAGCAAGATGGGTGAGGCCAGTGCTGGGCGACAGGGAGGTGAGGAGGTGACACACTCCTGAACAGCTGGTTTTTCTCCTTTCCTTGTGGCCTTGGTCAGAGCACTGAAATCCACGTTTGGGCCGAGGAGAGCACAAATCCAGCCAGCAGATCCTGCGTACTTCCCGTGAGCAAGGGCTCTAATCACGGCTGTCTTGTCCCAGGGTGGCAGTGTGGAAATCTGGATGTAATCATCCGTTCGCTTCTTTCCTGCATCCCCCCACCTAAACATGGGGACCGACGGGGACATGGGGGAGAGGACAGGGACATTAGACCTGGGGTGAGTCTGCCTCCCTGTGGGCACCTCTCAAGTCTGGCTTCTAAGCACACACGGCAAGTGGTGGCCTCTGGCCTCATTTCCTTTTCCCCAGAAGCAAATGGCCCAGCAGAACTGGCGAAGGGCGTAGTTGTAGGCCATTCTTCCAGCGCCTTGGTACAGTTTTCCTGTCCTGCCTTCTGTCCTCTGGCCTAGTGCCCTTGTGTGGAGAGTCTCGCCTCTGGTTGTGGCATAGAGTTGTGATTTATTTATTTTAAAAGATTTTATTTATTTATTTGACAGCAAGAGAGAGCAGGGGCGAGGAGGAGAGGAAGAAGCAGGCTCCCCACTGAGCAGGGAGCCTGGCGTGGGGCTCGATCCCAGGACCCTGGGATCATGACCTGAGCCAGAGGCAGATGCTTAACCGACTGAGCCACCCAGGCACCCCTAGAGTTGTGGTTTAAAGCCTGGGTTTTAGGCAAGGCAGCCCTGGTCTGGATCCCACCTTTGCTGCTTACCTGCTACAAGATCTTGGGCAAACAGCTTCGTCATTGCACCCATCTTTTCGCTTCCTGTAAAAGGGGCTGCTGAGGGATTGGCCGAGTGCAGGCTTGGCAAGCCCCAGGCCCATGACCGTCAGCCACTCTCCTGTTTAGAAGGGTGGTTCTTTTTATTTATCTATTTATTTTTAAGATTTTATTTATTTAACAGAGAGAGACACAGCGAGAGAGGGAACACAAGCAGAGGGAGTGGGAGAGGGAGAAGCAGGCTTCCCGTGGAGCAGGGAGCCCGATGTGGGGCTCGATCCCAGGACCCTGGGATCATGACCTGAGCCGAAGGCAGACGCTTAACGACTGAGCCACCTAGGCGGCCCGGGTGGTTCTTTTTATAGTAGTCTTGTTGTCTTCAGTCTTTATCCGCTGATTCTCTTCGACGGCTTCTGGAGAATGCTGCCCACCAGCTGCAATGCTTCCTCACCAACCCGATCCCTCTCTCTCTCTCTGAGAAGGAGCTCTTCCAGAAGCTGTATTCTAACCTCTGTCAAGATCAGCGTTCTGTGTGTAGCTTTGGAGAAGGGAATCTGATTGTATTGCCTCTTTGGTGGGAAAGGTTATTTTCTACTTGGTCTGTGCTTAAAGCCAGCCCCCACTGTGTGACAGAGGCATTTCCTGCATGGTCCTCAAGGGAGGTGGTGGTGGGGCTAACACACGGATTGTCTGTGAATTCTCAGAGCCTGGACCCCATCTCTAGATGGCATATGAAAGAACAGAGGCATTAGTCAGGGTAGGGACCCAGGGGTTACCCCCTAAGACCGGATTTGAGCTTTTATTTTGTTTCAGTCCCTCATTTGGACACAGCTGGATTCTTCTAAGATAAATAATATCAGGGGCCTGGGTGGCTCAGTCGGTTAAGCATCTGCCTTCGGCTCAGGTCATGATCCTGGGGTCCTGGGATCGAGCCCCGCATCGGGCTCCATGCTTGGCGGGGAGTCTGCTTCTCCCTCTCCCTCTGCTGCTCACCCTGCTTGTGCTCTCTCACTCGCTTTCTCTCTCTCTCTCTCAAATAAATAAATACAATCTTTAACAAAAAAGATCAATAGTATCAGATGCTCACATGGCACAGACCGGGGCCAGGCACCACTGCAGTCGATGCTCACGGTGGGTGGTGACTTGTTCAAGCTCAGGTAGCCAGAAAGCAGCAGAGCCAGAGCGCATGGGTGGTCTGACTCCGGAGCCCAGCCCTGAACCATCTGTGGGTGGCCTCTCATCACCCATGGAGGAGAAAGTAGTATTTATTGAGCACCTACCATGTGCCAAGCATGATGTAGGAATAACTACGATCTCAGATCACCTCCTTCCTCCCAAGGAACGTTGGAGAGGGAGAGAGGGAGAAGGGGTAGCAGGCAAGAAGGTTGCCTTCCTCGGCTGGGTTCTGCCAGGCTGGAGCCGAAAGGACAGGTGGCTGATGAGGCCAGGCTGAGCGGGCTCATCCCAGGAGGAGGGCAGAGGCTGCAAGGCAGGCAGCTTCCGGCTCTCCCCACCCGGTGCAGCCGCCCCCAGGGAGACAACCCGCACAGACAGCCCAGAACACATCTGCTCATTAGTGGCCACCAGGGCAGCCGGCCCAGCCCCTGTGCCACGGGGCCTCCCTGAACTTGGAAGCCCACAAGCCGGGGCACCTTGGGCCCAGCCCCCAGAGCTCCTTTCCCCGGGCTCGCTGTGCAGGCAAGCAGAGCCCAGGTGTCTGCCAGCTTTGGCTTCAGGGTCATGGCCTCCACATCTAAGCCCCCGTGGGACAACCGGGAGCTCCAGCTCAGCAGCGTGGGTTGTAGAATCCAAAAACCAATTAATTTGGGGCTTGGGGGAAAATCTGTCTGACTGGTGGTTTGGCCAGATCTTCAGAAGAGCCAGTCAGGTTGTATGCTGTGACTATGGTTCAGGGCTGGCTACTGCCAAGTAGGACGGGACCCCCTGCGATGCTTCTTGCCCCACTTAGCAGTGTCGTCCCTCCTGACTGCAGTGGGGGCATATCCAGGGTGAGGGGCTCCTCGGGCAGCTGTGTCTCCATCAATTCCTCCAGACCTACTTTCCTTGCATGCCAAGCAACAGCCCCCATTGAGCCCACAGGCAGTTCCAAGGATGCCTTATCACATTCAAGGGCTGAGGTGTCGGTCAGGGTCAGAGCCAAGCACCTGGAAGAGCCTTGGGATGGGGTGGGGGGGGGATGTGTGCAGAGGCAGGAGTGAGCTTTCTGCCTGGCTGCCTTACAGATGAAGGGTCTGGTGTACACAGGATCCCTGGGGCTGATTTGGGACCAGGGAGCTGGAGCACCAACTACATTTCCACTCTGATCATTCTAGAACAAGTGCAGGGAGCATGAGTTGGGGGTTCCCCCCAAATTGTAACCATCTGGGATCTTCCCCCTTCTGTTAGGACTTTTTTCCTTTAGTGGGGTTGGCAGCGTATGTGAGACAGGTGCCCTCATCAGCCCCTGGGCTGGTGGTCCTGGTTTCCCGGATGACTTCTGTGCAGTTCTCCAGGTCTAGCAGGGGTGTGAGCGCCCCCATGCCGGCTGGCGGGGCACCGGATGCTCCTGCTACAGCTGGTCAGGGAGCCGAGCTAACTGGAGCCAGAGCTGTGTGCAGATGTCGGGTGGGTCTTGGAGAAAGAGGCAGACAGGCCCCACCTTTGGTTTGCTGGTCCATGCGTACCCACACACATACAACACGCACACCTGCTTCCCTAAGGAACGCTGACCTCGGTTGCAACCAGAGCAAGGGCTGAGGGAAGTTGAGCTAAGGAGTGCCCAGCATGGGAGGGCCCCTGGGAGGAGGAGAGGTGAGTCATGAAAGGTGGGGACAGGGACAATGGGTTTGCCTCCCAGAGCCATTTCTGCAGATGGAAATTCGAGGGTCTCTGAACCTTCTGGGAAGGGCTTTGTACCTGGAGGTTGCCAACCAGGGACCCCCTTCTCGAAAACTCTGCCGGTCCTTACTCAGAGGCTTCCCTGTTTCCACGGCAGGCGGGCACTCTTCTTGTCATTCCAGGCTTTCTGCTCCTGATCGATTCCTCTAACCACATCCCCGATTCCTCTGTGAAACAGTCCTATGTAGCCTTGCCAATCACTTCTCGGGCTTCCCCACCTCTGGGTCTTTGTTTCTCTCAGTGGCCCCCTGCCTTGAATGCGTCCATCTTCTCTCCCTCCCTCCTTTGGGTTTGCCAGAATCCTCTTCATTTTTTGAGCCCAATTCCAGCTCCACCTCCTTCTAGACACAGCTGGCTGCCTACTTCACTTTACTGTGATGACTCTTTGCTCCGAAGCCCTCTCTTCTCCTGAGGTCCCAGTTTCCTTCTCCGCAAACTGGGACGATACCATGGAGCTTTGTTGCGAACGTTATTTGGGATGGCCTTCGTGGAAGTGGCCACCACACTGTAGACACTCAATAAATGCTTCTGTGCCAGGCACCAGGATACAGACAGAAGACGAAATCCCCAGGCTCTCGGGGGGACGGAAGGCCAGAGGAGGGGCACCTTACTTCTCCGGAGAGGGGTGGGGTGGCAGGGGAGCCCCACGGCGTGGTTGAGTTTGGAGGAGGAGTGGATCTGCTGGAGAGCAGCAGGGGAGAGGGAGTGAGGGAAGGCAGTGGGGCAGAAGGAGGAGGGTGCGAATGATTGCGGGGCACCATGTGGGGAGCAGCAGGGAGGAAGGAGGCTGCGGCAGCCTCCTTTATAGGAGGCAGAGGTGGGGAAGTCACTGAAGGTGCTGAGGGACCGCACCCATCCTGACTGTGTGTGGAGCGGGTTTGGGAGAGGCAGACTGGGCGGCCAGGAGGTGGAGGAGGCTGCTGACCCCAGGGGAGGCTGCAAGTGGGCGGCCCTGACTTAGGCTTAGTCAGAGACCCTGGGCCTGGCCCTGCAGCCTCACGTCACCCTTCCTGGAATAAAAAGTGGAAAATTTGGATTTGCTTTTTGGAGTTGTCTTGAACTTGACCTGGGTAAAGAAGATGGATGGGTCCTTCCTTAGGATCCCCAGCTTTCATTTCCCTGTGCGTCCCCACTTCCTTGCATTCATGGTTGTAATCACGTTGTGCACGGAACTCCTTGTTTGTCTTTGGCTGGGTGGTTTCTCCTTCCCGGACTTTGCTCTTCTGTTGGGGTTCCCACTATCTCCTCTGCTCCCTCAGCAGAGGAGGTTTCCAGCGGGCAGAGTGTGTAGAGGCTTTGAACACCAGCAACATGGGGGCGGGGAGGGTGGAGGGGCTCCTGTCCCTGGGCCCAGAGGGTCTGTTTTGCTCACTCGTATGCAGGACAGTGCCTGGCAGCTGGTTTGTGGTCAATAAATAATGGCTAAAGGGATGT
The DNA here is from genome assembly GCF_029215605.1 of Mirounga angustirostris. NCBI lineage: Eukaryota > Metazoa > Chordata > Mammalia > Carnivora > Phocidae > Mirounga > Mirounga angustirostris. The sequence continues at coordinate 94,180,769 of NW_026991711.1, read as the reverse complement.
GTATTGAATGCCGGAATCTCTGTCCCTCCAAGTTCCGGGTGTGTTGTGGGTGTCCGATACCTCCCCCCCATAGTCTGAATGTCCAGGATTTGGGGGCAGGGACAGGAGCCACAAGCAGTGGAGGAGATGATCATCTCAACCCTCATCAGGGTTGAACTGTCCCATGTCTTTGGTGCATTCCAGGAGGTCCTGTGCTGTTGGGAGTGTGGCCAGGTGACCTGGGACTGTGTATGCAGGGAGTGGGGTCGGGTGGGGATGGGGGGCACTGGAGAGGTGTTGCCTCTGTTCCACATCTCTGAAATGTGCTGGCCTCTTTCTGGAAATTGCTCACTTTTCTTATCAGTGGGCTTGGCAGCCGTTGGGGAATTTCTGGAGGGGGGGTGGGTCCTGGAAGGAAACCACCAGTGGACTGCCGTTTCCCCAGAAGCCCAAACACAAAGGGTGGTGTGGAGCCAGTGCCGCAGAGGGGCTGTTTTTTCCCTTAAGAACAAGCCAGATCATGTCAGAAGAAGGAAGGCTGTTATCCTTCAATTTCATGTGTTGTTCTGACCAATGGTCTCAATATGTATGGGATTGTAGCAGCTGGGGGTGGGGATGGACAGAGCAGAGATTCTGCACTAATTAGTGGCAGGCCAGTGGGTGTGATGCCCCCAGGTGCAGTGAGGAGGACCCAGATTGCTCTGAAAAGCCATAGGGCAACCCTGGGATTCGGGTGTTATGTCCTCACGTGCCTAGAAGTACTCAGAGAGGTTAAGAGCTTGTGTGAGGTCACACAGCATGTGTCGATGGAGCTGTGATTTGAACCCAGCCAGGTCTCTGGCTCCAAAGTCATGTTAAAGCATCCCCCTCGTAGGGAGGAACAGCAGGCTATCCATCCCCAGTCTTGTTCTAGATCATTCCAGAGATGGGAGCTTACCATTTTCCATTGGAGCTTACCGTTTTCACATCCCAGCCTCCTCGGGGGTGCCTTCTCCTTCGTGTGCTGCTGAGTCCGTGAGAGGTCGGCTTCCCCCACCTGTGAGTGTTGGGGACTTGGATGTGGGGCCCTCCTGGTGGGATTTCAGGCCACCACCCGCTCTGCCTTTGGATAGGGCAGTGAGAACCGGGGGTTCCTGGGGAGGAGGGGAGGCCTCTCTACTGGGAACCGGGAAGAGGACCAAAGTCAATACCGAAAGCTGGAAAGGAATCAGCAGCCACAGGATGCAGGCTCCATCAGTGACAGGCCTGTGTTTGTCCTTGGCTCTGTCAGAGCTGACAGGGCAGGTCGTCGCTGGGCCGCACCAGCAGACAGAGCCACAGGGCCGTGCTTACCCCGTGGTGAGGACCCTTGCCCTCCCTCCCCACTCCCAAGCCTGCCCCAGAAAGCAGACTGACTAGCTGCATATAATCCCCCAGAGCCACCGGGCCTGAGGTTTCCCTACAGGCAGAGAAACAACTTTGTTTGCATCCTAGGGAGCCAAAGAGCAGTGGAGAAAGCTGGGGACAGAATCCAGTTCACGGGACAAACGTCCATGGGGTGCCTGCTGAGAGCAGGGTCCCCAGATAGAGGAAATGGCCACTTCACCCCCACTGGGCAGGGGGGGGCTACTATCAGGGAACAGAAAGCAAGTGTTGGAGAGGATGTGGAGAAATGGAAACTCTTGTGCCCCATTGGTGGGCATGTAAAATGGTATGGCGGTTCCTCAAAAAATTAAAAATAGAACTAGCATATGATCCAGCACTCCCACTCCTGGGTAAATACCCACAAGCACGGGAAGCAGGGGCTCAAGGAGACATTCGCCTCCCTCCCCCCCACCCCGTGTTCACAGCAGTGTTATTCATAGGAGCCAAAAGTTGGAAGCAGCCCAAGTGTCCACCGACAGATGAATGGATAAGCAAAATGTGGTGCATACACACAATGGCTTATTATTATTCATCCTTAAGAAGGAAGGAAATTCTGACACATGCCACAACATGGTTGAACCTTGAGGACATTATGCTACATGAAATGAGCCAGTGGCCACAACAACGAAAATACTGTATGCTTGCACTTATAGGAGGTACTCAGAGTGGTCGAAGTCATGGAGACAGAAAGGAGGATGGCGGTTGCCAGCGGCTGGGGGATGGGAGGAGGGGAGTCAGTGTTTAATGAGGGCAGGTTTCAGTTTTGTAGGATGAAAAGAGCTCCGGGGATGGATGGTGGTTGCGCAACAATGGGAGCGTGCTTAATGCCACGGAACTGCGTGCTTAATCCTGGTCGGGATGGTGAATTTTTAAATTTTTAAATTCTGTGCATTTTACCACAAGTAAAAATGATAATAAAATGCTAACTCAAAGCAAAGTGTGCTACAGGAACCCAAGGGGCTCCTACAGGCCAGATTGGCACCAAGTGCGCTTTACATCGTATTCTTTAATCCCCCCACCAACCTCCGTGCGACAGCTCTCTCCTTGCAGACAAGGAAACTGAGGCTTAGAGGCATGACAAGTCTTGCCCCAGGCCCCAGCTGGGAGGTAGCAGGCCAGGATTTAAACCATCTTTCTGTTCAAGGCAATAGGTCTGTCATGCTGTAGCACTGGCGCTCTGGGTGCTGGGGTCTTAGGATTTCAGTTGGGGGCCCTCACATCCATCAGAGAGCAGAACAGAGGAGCTGTGTGATTGGTTGTGAAAATGCACAGACAGATCAGAGAGGGCTGAGTCATCGAGGAGGCTTCCTAGAGGATGAGGTGAGATTGGATAAGGCTGGAGGTCGTGGCTGATCTGCCACTGTCACCCTGGGCCCCTAAGAGGTGCTCAGTCATTATACGCTGAGGGAGTGAATGGGAGCAGGTTGGCGGGGGGTGGGGGGGTGGGTGGCTTCCTTAGGAGGAAAGCTGCAGGAAATGACAGGGAAGGAGCTGGGCCTGGAGGGGCAGCCCTCACCCCATCCTCCCCCCTGAGGCTTAGCACTGCCACACACTGTTTCATTGAGTCCCCCAGCTGTCCTCACTGGGGAGATGTTATATGACCTGTGGCGCCGGGGGGGACGGGGGGGGACAGTCCTTCGGTCCTTCCTCCCCTCTCAACAAGCACTGCAGCTGGGGGCTTTGACAATGTTGGTGGGTGGGGGCCACTGAGATTTGCCCACCCAGAGATCCCTGGGCTTGGGTAGGGTTGTCAGATTTTGCAAATAAAAATACAGGATGCCCAGTTGAAGTTGCATTTCAGGTCAACAATGAATAATTTGTAGTGTAAGTCTGTCCCCCTTATTGCATCTATACTTGATGTGGCAATGCCTAGTCTTGGGCTTTGTGGCAGCTGGATGGACACTCTGGGTGTCCCAGGTCAGGGGCCTCCTGGCCTCAGGCAGAGCTAGGCCTGCCACAGATGTTGGTCACTGAGTACCAGACCCAGCCTGTCATAGCTCTGCTGAGATGTACGAGGCAGCCTCAGTCAGGCTTCTACCCAGTGTGAGCTGACCAGGCAGAGAGCAGGGTCCCTAATTGGCAGGTGTGAGTAACACCTGCAGTTCTCCTGACACTGCTCTGTGTGCCAGGCAGAGCCTGCAGTGAGAGACTGGCACTGTCAACATGTTGGGATCTGTGTTCTAGACTGGGCATGCTGTTCTCTGTGTGTGCCTTCCCCGTCATCTACCTATATTGCCCAGGTCCTCAGACAGCCCTCCAGCTGCCAAGTTCCCTTTCCTATGTCTACCATCCCATGCCTACCTTACCAGGGCACCCCAGGTCATGAAAAGCATGCCCTTGTCTTTGGGCCTCCCAATCAAACTTTCTCCAGCTATTCCCTCATCCATCCATCCATCCATCCATCCATCCATCCATCCATCCATCCATCCACTCATCCATCCATCCACTCACCCATCCAATCCATCCATCCACTCACCCATCCAATCCATCCATCCACTCACCCATCCAATCCATCCATCCAACCGTCCATCCATCCATCCATCCATCCAACCATCCATCCATCCATCCATCCATCCATCCATCCATCCATCCATCCACTCACCCATCCAATCCATCCAATCCATCCATCCACTCACCCATCCAATCCATCCATCCAACTATCCATCCATCCATCCATCCAACCATCCATCTATCCATCCACTCACCCACCCATCCATCCATAACAAATATTTGTTGAAGCTTACTATGGGCCACTGTAGCAGGCACTTTGATGTATAACACCTCAGCTGCTAGGAGGGATTAAAAGAATTCTAAAATGTGAGTGGCTGACAATAGCCATCAGCTCTAATTTTTGGTTAACTGTAGGTCCTGATCTCCTATGTTTAAGCATCAGGTGATTTTTAGCCTTGCCCTTTACATATCAGCCATTCCTCTGGGGAAGTTCCTGGAGATGGCTTCAGGCTGTGAGGAAAAGGGGGTAGAAATACAGAGGGGCCAGGAGTCCGGTGGAACCTCAACAGTCAGGAGCTAAGCTGGTTCTGCCAAGGTGTGGTTTCTACCTTATCCCGGTGCCCACTTAGGAGGTGTTAGGGCACAGACCCTAGAGGTCTCAGACAGCTAGCGCCTGGCACAGCTCCTGCCCATTGCAGGTGCTCAGTGTAGACTTGAGTCTGACTGTCAGAGAAAACTGAGGTCAGAAAGGGGAGGTATCTTGTCTGAGGTCACACAGCTTGCAACTGTTGGTGGGAAGGTGGTAGACTGTGCTAAAGAGTATGGATTTTTGTTGTCAGGCACAGCTGACTTGAGGCCTCATTTGCCTATCAACCTCACTGACCTATCTGTAAATAGAAACTCACAGCTCCCTCTTAGGCTATGTGGCCATAAAGGATGCCATGATGACGTTATAAAGTGCTGGGCACAGGACCTGGCTCGCTGCCAGCCTGAACTGCCAGGGGGAGGGTGGACCTCGGTCTCAGCTAAGAGGCTCCCCACAGCCTCACCTGCCCCAAACATGTCCCTTCTGAGCTCTGGACCTCTCCTCCTCCCTGTGGGAGGTGAGGGCAGGCAGGAGTGGGACCAGAGGGGCAGAGAGCAGAGTTCCGACCTCTGGCCTGCCAGCTGCTGTGTCTGGTTTACACAACTACTGGGAGAGTACATTATTTCCTGCAATTTATGGCCCTGAGTGCCAAGACTGGGCTTGTTACCTGCCCAGATTGTGCCAGGGGGCTTTGTGCGGACCCCTCCCCCTGCAGGGGCTTTGATCTGGGTTACCCGGAGGTCAGTACCAGATCTGTGGTGGTGGATCACCACACAGACTTTCAGAAGCCAGGAGCGTGTGTCTCCATGGGAGGGGAGGGAGAGGAGAGAGCATGAAGGGAGGGGAGAACACAAATGAGCTGGCAGGTCGTGGGGATTAGCGATAATGACGAAGACTTAGTATTTGATGACAAGACAGATCCAACTTCATTTCTGGGAGATTGTTCTTTGTAAGCTATGATGGCAGAAAGATAAATCTAGCTAATTCAATAATTTAGAATAGAAACGAGCCTTTTTTTTTCTTTTTTCCTAACGTGTTTCCCAAGTAGATGAATTTCTTTTGGAAAATGAAAGCTCATCCTCTAGCTAATTACTTGGGCCTCTGCCTTTCCAGCAGGGCCATTCCCAGGAACATCTGGTTAGCTCCTGCTGGCTGGCTGGCTGGCTGGGGCTGCAGCGACCACAGAGAAGGATGATAATGAAGAAAGGAGGCTCTCATTAAGACAAGTAGCAAAAAGTGTTTTTTAAACCCCTCTAGTAAGTCTTTTATAGTGGCAATACCTAGACTGAGCAGCAAAGTCAAGAGTTTGAGTATGTTTGGGAATAAGTAAATGCCAGGGGCCTTTCTTGGTAGCTGCCAGCAAATAGTTGCAAGAAAGGAAGGCTTGGGAACGGTACCCAGGCTTTGGAGAAGATTCTAATCATGTGCTACCCTTATCTGGCACCTTGGGTGAGGACTCCGGAGTTTGACCCTTTTCCTGAGGAGGGGTAAATCATTCCATTCTAGTAGTTGTGAATTAAAGATCTCCAGCCCTCCCCTGAAGACTTCCACTGGCCTAGGACCTTAGGTTTTGATCAACTGGATGATCCAAATGTCTTGGAAGAATCAGGCACCTACTGAGCTGTCATTAATCATTTAGTCTTGCATGTGAATGAGGCTGCGAGACCCACTCCTGAGAATAGGATGAGATCACAGGAAGTGGGGAGAGAACACATGGGCATGGAGGGGTGGAGAAACAGAATAGAAAGATGACCCAAGTGCTAAAGGTGAACTCCATCGAGTTTTGCTATTTTTTTTTAAAGATCTATTTATTTATTTGAGAGAGAGAGTACGTGTGACTGGGGATAGGGGCAGAGGGAGAGGGGAAGAGAGAATCTCGAGCAGGCTCCTCACTGAGTGTGGAGCCCGACGTGGGGCTCAGTCCCATGACCCTGAGATCATGACCTGAGCTGAAATCAAGAGTCAGACATTTAACCGACTGAGCCACCCAGGTGCCCCTAGTTTTGCTATTTTAAGTAGATTCATAAAGTTCGGTAGGCAAGAATGGTTTTTGTTTTTCCATCCATAAATTGGTGGCACTCTTTCTTTTCCAATCCAGGTGGACACCAAGTATCAAATGCCCACAGGGCTGTTAGAGCTTGTCAGGCCCTGTCTAGTAATACCATCTGTTTAGATAACACTGCAGGCTCATGGGAATAAGTTTCCGATGCTAGCTGATGTCCTAGGACATTGGTCAGCTATCTGCTCCACACCCTCCCCTGTTCCTGCCTGGCTTTTGAGCACTGTCTTCCTGGGGTCTAAGCACCTCTGGGGGGCCTGGCTTCCAACTTGCCCCTGCTTCCTCTGGGATTTGGCAGGAGAAACCCCTGGTTTAGTCATCAGCTGTCTTGCTCCCCTCCCCCCGCAGTCTCCCCACATCTCCTGTTATCTGAGAGCAGATTACCCTTCTAGCCTCTGCTCTGGTGGACCCCACTTTGCTTGGACTCCTGCAACAGCCTCTTAACCTCCATTCCCACATCTGCCCCTTGCAGCCCATTTCCCACACAACAGCCAGAGCAGTCGTTTTAAAACCTGAATCAAACATGTCACCCTCCTGGTTTGAACCTCCTCAGTAGCTCCCTGTCACACTTGCAGCAAATTCCAATCTCCTTATCAACACCTAGAAGCCCCCACTTAATCTGGCTCCCATCTCCCTCTCTATCCTTGTGTGGCCTCACTTCCCCCTGCTTATGGCACCCCACCCGGGTCTCCGGTCTGTTCTTAAGAGGACCAAGTCTCTTTCTGCCTTAGGAGTTTGTGCATGCTTGTTCCTCTGCCTGAGATGGGCCCCTCTCTTTCCCCTCTCCGCCAGACTTTTCCAAGATGGATTCCTTTTCACCCTCCAGGACATAGCTTAAATGTCACCTCCTAACAGAGACTTTTTTCACTACCCAGTCTCAAGTAATGTGTAAGAAGACAATTCGTAACTATTGACGTGCTTGTTTGTCTACTGGTTTATTATCAGTTCTCTTCTCTGAGCTGTTCACCACTGTGTCCCCAGCTTAGCACACCCGAGGGCTCTGTATCCGTCTGAGCAGGCTAGGCTCTGCAGCAGTAACAGACAATTTCCAAATCTTAGTGCCCTCAAACCACAAAGGTTTGATTCTCGGTCATGCTAAATGTCCATCACGGGTTGGCAGTGGGAGCACTGTGCACATTGGAGGATCCCAGGCCATGGAGCAGCCACCACCCAAACATTCCCAGTGGCCATACCATAGAGACAAGAGCTATGGGGGGTGTTGCATTGGCAAATAAGTTCTCCGGCCCCCAAGTGATGTATGTGTCCCTTCCACTCACAAGTCATTGGTTAGAGCCAGTCACATAGCCTCACCCCACACAGGGAGCTAGAAAGTTCCATCCTACCCAGTGCCCAGGAGACAGAAGGGGAAATATTTGTTAAACGGCACTGAAGACTCACACAATACTCAGTAAATACTTTTGAAGGAGGGAGTGTCTAGAATGTTCTTTCCACAGCTGCAAAGGGTTAGAGGGATCTTGCAGGACCTGCTGGGGATCTTGTATTCCTGTTGCTCAGGCCCCTGGCTCTGCTGGGAGGCAGAGTTCCCTCAAGAGCAGCTCAGCAGACAAGAGCATCCTTTTTTTAAATTTTTAAATTTTTTTTTATTTGACAGAGAGAGACACAGTGAGAGAGGGAACACAAGCAGGGGGAGTGGGAGAGGGAGAAGCAGGCTTCCCACTGAGCAGGGAGCCCGATGCGGGGCTCAATCCCAGGACCCCAGGATCACGACCCGAGCCGAAGGCAGACGCTCAACGACTGAGCCACCCAGGCGCCCCAGACAAGAGCATCCTGAGGCCTGACGTGGTCAACCATAGAGGCAGCCACAGCCGGGGTCTACCAATGCTCTTTCTCTGGTGGGACCTGTTCCTGCGCTGGGGGACAGCCCCTCCAAAAGAGCCCTGCCATTATCCTCTGAACCTACCACACTCCGCTAGGGCCTGGCATATCCAGGAGCTGAATAGATGATCCTATTGGTAAAGTCCAGAGTCTCAGAGTACTGAGGTTGCGGTGGGTTGACAGGTGGTTGGGGGTTGAGAGGCAGATCATCTTGCATCACATCCTGTTACTAATACAAAGGAATGGCCGTTATACACCCCAGGAAAGGTGAGAAAATCTCCTGTGATTGCTGCGGGTGTAGGGATGGGAGAATCCTGGTCTGTCCATGACCCCGATCTTGTTCCCGGAACTACTCATTTCACTTGGGCAGGATGCTGCAGGCAGCTCACCTGTCTAAACTTCCCCTGGATCAAATGGCATCACTCCAGCAGCTCCTTTCCACCAGGCTGCACACAGCATTGGCTGCACAATGGTGGTGTCACACGCTCCCCAGTATCATGGACCTTGGGAGGAAATGCTGTCCCTGGGTTGAGTATACTTCGTGGCCTCTGGTGGCAATCACCCTTAAAGCTAACATTTGTTAACACTCACCAAGATCGAAGCACTCCCAAGTTCCTAGTGGGCATACTGCTCCTATTGGGCAGCTGGGGATACTGAGGCCCACGGAGGTTAAGGAACTTCCTAAAGTAACTGCTAGTTATATGGTAGAGTCCTCCTTTGACCCTATGCTTCTTGATTCCAAACCTGTGCACTTAATCATTACTCCATAAGAAGAGGTTTGGGTCTGATTCCCTTTCTAGGTTATAAATACTAGGGAACTTCCTTTTTGAGACACCTGTTTCCCTTATCCCTTACAGTACCTAGCAGCATTTCTGCCATATACTTAGCATGCAATAAGTCTTTAATGTGTATGAGAAAGATAAAACAGAAAATTTAAGGTAGTCTAACACTAGGATACTCTTCCAGTTACATGTTTTTTTTTTTGTTAAGCCTGCTACTGAAGACTGAGGTAAAACTTCTGTGCTTTTTGATACAGCTATTGGTGGAGGGCTGTTAGTTGCTTTTACACAGCCATCTAATCATGGCACAAAGCGTCTCATATAATACACATGTATCCTAATGTATAATTATTAAGAAGGGAAGAATTAGCTAGCTGCTGTGGATATCAGTTTGAACAAGAGAGTTTCCATCCCTAGAGATTATAGAGGCAGGCATTTACACAATTGTGATACTGTGTGTCGGGCCATGGGCTTTGTGTGAGGGTCAGGGCGGCCACAAATCCTGTTAAGGGGGGTTGGAGAGGATTCAGCTCTAGGGAGGGACGGATAGTTAGGAAAATCAACCCGAGGTGAAATCCTATGTGGATAGAAAATGACAAATTCCCTGGATTTGGAGGACAATGACGGGGGGTGGGGGTGGGGACGTGAGGGCAAGGTAACAGGTTGTGGGAGAAAAACCCGTCCGTGAGCTTGCCTACTGCACTTCCTGCCTCAAGGAACCTGGGGTTAGGATTCTCCCCCTTGTATGTGATCTGGATCGAGTTATTGCTAGGCACTGGTCAAGTAATTCCGTTACTGCTAATGGGATACCATTTAGCCAAGCGAGTCGTGGCTGCAGGCGGAAGTCCCGCTGCCTCAGGTGCCCCCGGCCGGCGTCCGACCGCCGCCTGGACCCTGAGACACGCCCGCGCCGCATCGTAATTTTGGGTTTTTCTATATCGGTCTGCCCCTCCCTTTTGCTTTCCTCTAGTTCGGCCTCGCTCTGACCTAAATCCACGACTGGAGCGCCGTCCACCCGCCCACGCCCAGAGTCCCCGGACCAGCTCGAATCCTCCACTGCAGCAGCGGTCACGCGCAGCCAGTCCGGCCGGGGGAAGGAGGAGGAAGTGGAGGAGGGCGGGGCAGCCGTGCGGAGCCCGCCCCTCCCGCCTATGGCGGCTTCTCCTCACTGGCAGAGCCTCCTCCCAGCCTCCCAGCCCCACTTTGGATTGGCTAAAACGCTCTCAGGGGGCGTGGCCTCCAGGGGGAGGGCTGGAGCGGAAGGAAAGCGCCCTCTCTCGGGAGGCGGGGTTGCCTAGGCGACGCCGGGGGCGCGCTCGGGGGTGGGGAAGCGAGCCAGGGCTGCTCAATGACAAATCGGCAGGGGACTGCTGGGGTCCGGCCCCGGGAGGAGGCGAAGGAGAGGACGGGGCAGGTTTAAGAGCAGCGGGACCAGTGCGGACGGCCGAGGCGGCGCGGGACGGGTCCCAGGTGAGGGTGCCAGCGCCCCGACAGGCCAGCTCCGGGCGGGGTGGGGCGCGGGCTGGGGAGGTGGGGTGCGCCGCCCCACTCTCGGTGGCCGCCTGTCCCCGCGCTCTGCGTGCAGGCTGTGGAGGGCGGAGGGCGACGCGGGGTTGCCGGCCTCATTCGGCCCCGGCCGGTCCCCGGGAGAAAGCCTCCGAGACCGGCCCGGGGCTGAGGAAATGGGGGCGGCGCCCCAGCCTCTCCCTTTTCGCCGCTCCTTCCCTTTTCCCACAAATGGCCTCTGCTTCCACTTCCTGCCCTTTCGGGCCTCCAGCCGAGGATGGTCCACTTCCTCAGTTCCTAGTTGCCGCTGTGGGCAGGGTAAGAGCTGTAACAGTGTTGCAAAAACTTGTTAGTACCTTAAGAACTTGGGCTGAACCGGGGCCGTGTTCCAAAAGTTGGTTGGTCTGTTTGTTTTGGTCCTGTCTTGCAAGTGAGCCTCAAGTTGTTTCTTTGCCCGCCCCCGCCCCCTTTAGTTCCTTTCTGATAGAGGCTGACACCGAATGTGGCTTCTAATAGGAAGCGCCACCGACTTGATCTGTTTGGCTGGACCAGGCTTCCACTCCTCTTTTCTTGCCCTCTTATAGGTATATGAGGTTATCGGGGTCGTGGTTGGTTCAGAATTGCCAGTGGCAGAGAGAGCTGTGCCCAGACTGCTTGTTTGAGCAGTGTCCTTTCTCTGCTAGTTTACAGATGAATATTGGAAACGTTGGAGCTTTGATATTGTTATCAGGTGAGTCTTCTGGGGAGAAGAAGTGTGGCTGGCGGACTGCTTTAGAATTGCCCCTGGAAGAGACTTGGCTGATGGTTCATTTACGTTCCCTGTGAGGTGATTTCAACCTTTGTAGAGGAGGGAACTTTATGCGATGGCCTAGCTTTCTAACCTCATTTCTTTTTAAGTTTTGGGGATGGATAGTGGGCACTGATTGTCAAAGACTATAGCGTATCTTTTAGATGTGCAAATGGCCCACATTCTACAGCTGAGCAGCGAGAGAGGTTCTTGGTTGTCAAAGGCCCAAACAGGTGAAGGCAATGTTCCTTAAACCTGGAGCAATAGAATTAGAACATGGAAGTTCTCAGAAATGGAGTGACTGTGGAGGTGGCATTGAATATTGGGAAGAAAAGGAGGTCAGGGTGTGAAGACCTAGGTTTGATACTGGTTTTGCAACTTTATTAGGGGTGGGATCTTGAGCATGACTTTTCACCTGTCTGAGCTGGAGAGCATGCAGCAGTGAGAAGGTGGCAATTGTTTTCCCTGCCTGTTAGGAGAACATGAAATTAGGAATGTTGAAGGTGTTCTTTGTGGTAGCGGGGTGGGATGGAGGTAGGGGTAAGGAATAAGGCCAAGGATACACATTCCTTGTGTGTGGTTTTAGTCCTGTCCCCTCGTCTGCTTTCTTCTGACCATGTCTGAGTCTTTCCTTCCTTTACTTTTCATGGTATTTCCCATGGGAAACAGTGGGGATCTGAAATCTCAGCAAGATTTCCCTAGTGGTACAAACTTTCCCAGGACTTTGTGAATATGGGACCAAGACACATAGGTACGAAGACAAGGATTCAAATGTCAAATGGGATCTAAACGGGTGTTGGTGGAAGGTGGAAGAAGTAGAAAAGTTTTGAATTCTTGAAGGTTCTTGCCTTGGCTGGAGATGGTTTGAGACTCTGGAAATTTGTAAACCAGAGAGTTGAGGTAATCCGTTGTGCCACATCACCCGATCCCACTATGCCTCTTGGCATTCAGTTACTAAATTCCTCTTCACTCATGGAATTTATGGAGTTAGAAACATCGGTGGAGACCTTTTCTGAAAGCTAAATTTGGAGACAGTATAACAACAGTGTTGGAAGAGATCTTGGTGAACTCTTCTAATGTTCCCAGTGTAACTTGTCTCAAGATGATAGGCAAGAGTCCCACTTTTCATTGGCTCCAATTACTTCTAAACAAACAGCCCCTGCTGTTAGATATGCAAGATGCTTGAGATTTTTTTTTTTTCTTCAAGTGGGTATGTGTTGAGAAGTCTGAATCAGAGAGACCAGAGTACCAGAGAAAATGGGACTCTTTCCTAATCACGGGGGAGATGGGTAAGGAAGAGGAGGGAAATTAACATTTATTGAGCATCAGCTATCCACTTGGCACGGATCCACTGATCTAACCAATATCAGATATGTAGCTGGCCTTGGAGATTTGGCCATGAACTGGCTCTTTTAGCTCCTCAGTTCTTTTGATTACTTAGAAATACAAATATGGGCGTATATGTCCACGTATTCTTAAAGGTTTCAAAAAGGAGAGACCAGTAGGCGAGAGTGGGAAGAAAGATGAAAAGAATGTGGAAGTGGGAAGTCAAAGAGGGAAGGTATTTCAAGTTTATGTTGCTCTTAAAAAAAGGAACTGCTTATAATAATGATAACAGAGTGTTCTCTGTGAACACTCCCAACAGAGAGTGTTCTCGTGATGGGTGTCAGTGAATCTTCGGGGAGTTTGTGCTTTTTGAAAAAAATTGAAATCTAAATGCAGGAAGTGGTGCTGTTAATCAATACTTGCTAATATATTGTCATTGTTGCTTTTGCCAGGGCTTTGTGGGCAACTTAGCTGTAGTATACTCTAGGCCCACCAGATTGGGAATGGACAGAAAATTTCAAGTGAGGTCTGATCCAAATGAAAACATGTCATGCTATGTAATTTTACTTGGTATATGGCATGAGTTGAAGGAAGTGTAGTAGTTTGGTCCTGTATAGCTGGCCACTTCGTAGTTTGACTGTCTTGAATGAATTTTCTGCTGTGTACTGTATTACCCGAAACGTAACAGCTTCAACAGTGTCTGAAGTTCAGGAATCTGGGGAGCAGCTTGGTGGGTGCTTCTGGCTCAGGGTCTCTTCTGAGGTAGTTGTCATCTGAAGGCTGGACTGGGGTTGGAGAATCTGCTTCCAAGGTGGCTCACTCACATGGCTGCTGGCTGGAAGCTTCAGTACCCCACCGAGTGGGCCTCTCTCCATAGGACGCTTCACAACATGGTAGCTAAGTTTCTCCCCAGAGCAAGTGATCTGAGAGAGGGAGAGAGAGAAAGCAGACAATCAAGATGGAAAGTGTGATATCTTTGTATCTAATTTTGGAGGTGACATACCATCCCTTCTACTGGCACATAGGCCAAACGTGGTACAATGTGGGAGGGGACTGCACGAGGGAACTTGAGGACCCTTGACATTGTCCGAGGCTACCAAATTTCCTCTCGAAGGTTTAGACCAGACATTATTGAGAAAAATCTTTGTTTCATATGCTTACTAAAGTATGTACTCCAGGAGAATAAAATGCAGCTGGAGTTTTTACCATTTTAGAAACTTTTAATATTAGACTTTTAACTTTATGTTCTTTCTTCTGGCTCTTCATTGTCAGATGCTAGAATTAATTAGCCAAATATACAGTAGCTTTGGAAATTAGAAATTTAAATCTTGCTGATCCCTAAAGCAAATGAAACAGCTGAGTTTTTTTTAACCGTAAAAAAAATTGTTAAACAATGATTGCCAAAACGAATTCCTTGATGAACAGCTTAAAATTAGTCATTAATCATCTGTGTATTTTTAAAAATAAAACTCACTGGCAAAGTAGCTAAAAAAAAATCTTGGAGAACCTAAGCCCTCCCCCTCCCCCCCATTATTTTAAATCTTTGGACACTATTTATTGGGCCAGCACTTTTTCATTTCTCTTCTGAAAACCTAATACCTTTTAATTATCCACTTGGATAGAAGGACTTTATTCTTTTACCTTCTAGATGAAATCTTCCTGAAGTGTCTACAGGTGGAGAGAAGAGGCATCCTGAGCCTGAAGCCTGATTAAATGACCTCTGAGTTCCCTTCCATCTCTGAAATTTCTGTGATTGTAGTAGTTTCATTTAACAAATATCCTTGGAATGAGGTGTATTTAGAACAAGAGAGTTCATAAATCATGTTAAAATGTAACTTCAGAAAGCGAAGGCTGGTGAGAGTGGCTTTTGTTCATCCCAGCCCAGCCTAGAGTCGTCACTGGGTGGATTGGACACTCAGCACAACTTGTGTTCCCTTTCTTCCCATTTTTGGCCTTTTCCCCCATTTGCTGCCCTCATTTGTGAGCTAGTATCTTTCTTTTCTTTCATCCTGCCTCTCCTATCATCCCACTCCTTCCTTCCACCCCACTCTGTGGGGAGAAACAGGAAAGGATGGGTAGACAGTTATAGAGTGTGGATTAGCTCATCCTCTTCTTAGTAGTGGATTTAGTGAAGGTGGTACCTCTATTCATACTTGCATGTTAAGCCTTTTTAAAATCTAAAATTATATGTGTTCATTCATTAAGTGCTGCCATTTTTTTCACGTCTAAAGGGGTTCTGTACCCACTTCCAAGGCAGGGTGTGTGTGTGGTTTTTTCAGCACCACCGCACAATTCCGACACCAGCTAGGTGTCTACATTTTGACTCAATTCTGACACTGTTTACTTGGAGACAGCATCAGGTTCCACAGATTAAGGGCCTGGTCCCACAAGACCACACTCCACTTCAGATGCCAGTCGCAAGCCCAGATTGTTACCTGTGCTTCTGATTGACTCACTATAAATCAGAGGTGTTCACAACCCCCTGCTTGGGTTTGATTAACGTGCTAGAGCACCTCACAGAACTCGGGAAACCCGTTTACTCATTAGATTACCGCTTTATAACAAGGGATATTAAAGGATATGAATCAATAGCCAAATGAAGAGATACATGGGGTAAGGTCTTGAACAAAGGAGCTTCTGTCCTCACGGAGTCGGGGGCCCACCATGGTGGCACGCGGAAGTATCCTGTCTGGTTCCCCAACCTGGAAGCTCTTCGAACCTCCCTTTGGGCTTTTATGGGGGCTTTATTACCTAGACATGATTGATGAAATCATTGCCGTTGGTGATTGATTCAACCTCCAGCCCCTCCATTGTCTCTGGCCTGGCCTGCTGTATCTCCCACATCTGCTCTTGGCCCTTCTGTTTCTCCGCACTCTCGCTAGAGTGAGCTTTTCAACAGGCAGGTCTAATGGTGTCCCCAGTTTGCTTGGAGCACTTCAGTGGCTTTCCAATGCCCTCAGTAGAAAGTCTAAAATCCCCAAACTGCTGGGCCTACAGGGTCTTAAATGATCTGGCCCTTTCCTTTCCCGTGTAGTTCCATCTCATGGCGGACTCTGTGTCTTTCTCTCTGCGCCAGGCGGCCACAAGGGTCTTCAGTTACTTGACTGTGTGTCGCTTGCTTCCTCTTGCTTCAGGCCTTCCTAAAAGCAATACAAGAGGAGAGGAGAGCAGGTGAAAGGGATCCTAGGTGGGAAGGCACTGGGCATATTCGTGGAACTGAAAGAAGGCAAAGCTGGCTAGCGGAAGAAAGGTCTTGTAGGCCATGGTGACTAGCGGGTTTGGATTTTATTCATGGTGCGCCATTAAAGGGCTTTACGTACGGGGGGCTGTGTGGGGAATAGGTTGAAGAGGGGCTAAAGTGGCCGTGACAGGTCATTTAGGAAGTCGTGGCCCTTCAGTGGTTGGTGCCCGGGCCTAGGGTATGGCAGAGATGGAAGAAGCGGGTTTCGGAGAGGGAACCAGTAGAATTGGCCACGAACTGAGGTGGGGGAGAGGCACGGGGGAATCAAAGATAACTCCAAGGTTTTTGGCTTTAGTAATAACTTGGATACAACTAATTACTTGAGTGACTGCTAGGTGGGGGATAGCGGAGAAGGGGCAGATTTGAAGCGGGGCAGGAAGAATCAAGAATTCTGTTTTGGGAAGGTTAAGTTTGAGATGCGCGCAGGACACCCACAGGGGGAGAGGTGGCAATTAGGCAGAGGGTCAGGAGTCTGCAGGGCAGGAGAATGCTCTGGGCTGCGGCTTAAAGCTTTGGGAGTTGCTTGTAGAACAGCTGGAATGGATGAGGCCACTGAAGGAAAGTGTAGGGGTGGGGAGGGTGTAAGACCCAGCTCTGAGGAGGCCGGGAAGAGGAGGAAGAGCCGGCTGGGGAAGCTGCCAGCGAGCTGCCAGAGAAGCAGTGAGCTGGTGGGAGAGCTGGGTGCCCTCGAGGCCGAGGCCGGGGCCGGGCCATATCCGGAGGGAGATGCCAAGAGCGGTGTTCGAACTGGCCTCCTATGGGCCTTCCTCTTTCTAGGCAGTGTTCTCTCACAGTTGCTACAGGCAGGGAGGGACTGGGAGAGGAGAAAGAGAACAGTTTTTATTGGAGTGTGCAACGCGGAGTTTATTGGTGATTCTGACCAGCCCAATTTCAGGAAGTTTTGCTGGGGGGAGGGACCCACATTAGAAGGGATTTTGTGAATGACATCATAAGGGAGGGAGACACAGGGCCTTGTTATGCAGAGTGGGGTCCTTGGGCCCCCTACCGACAGTCATCTGGGAGTTGGTTGGCAGTGCTGACTCTTGCTGAATCAGAATACACACACACTTCAGCGAGATTCCCAGGCAACTAAAGTTTGAGAAGCATTGGTATAGATAACCAGGGCTACAGGGAAATTGTGTCACTAACTAGAGGGACGTATGGCCATCAAAGGGGTGTGTGTGTTTGGGATGAAGATTAAGTAGAGAGTGTCTGTGCTGTCGGGGATGATCCCCTACGGAGGTAAAGACTGATTAATGATGCAGGAAAAAGGGGATAATGGTAGGAATGACGTTCCTGGGCAGGGAGGTAGTGGCACATGGAGTCCAGAGCCTGTGTGGAGTGCTTGGTCTTTGCTAAGAGCAGGAGTGTGCTATCCATATAGCAGGAGACAGGAGGAGGTGGGCATGGATGCTGGTAGGTTTGTAGATTTGGTGGAGGGGCAATGAAGTTTGTCCCTGATGGCTTGTGTTTGGGAAAAATGAGGTGAGGTCATCTGTCCAGAGTGAGCATAGGGAAGGTGTGGAGGGGAACCAGAGTAAAATTTCTAGGCAGTGTTGAGTGAATTGCCTATTCCTGGTTTGGGATCATAAATGCATTTAATGTGAAGCTTCATAAGGCTGGCTGCAAGAATCTTTTCCCTCTCCAGCAGAGT
The DNA here is from genome assembly GCF_029215605.1 of Mirounga angustirostris. NCBI lineage: Eukaryota > Metazoa > Chordata > Mammalia > Carnivora > Phocidae > Mirounga > Mirounga angustirostris. The sequence continues at coordinate 94,163,161 of NW_026991711.1, read as the reverse complement.
TGGCTTGCCAGGTGCTGGGGCTGGAAGGGAGCGAAAGAGGTGAGGGCGGGACTGTATCAGCAAGAGGGTTTTCATACTGTGAGATCTAAGCTGCTGAAGGAGGGAGGTGGGGCCCGGAGGGAGTTAACGCCCAGAGAGAAAGTACTAGAGGCCAGGGCTTGCCCAGCAGGCAGGACACTGTGGTAGCGGAACTGTAGTGGGTACTTAAGCAAGTGAGCTAGAAGGAAGGAGGAGCTAGAAGGAAGGAGGCTGGAGACTGGGAGGAGACAGCTGTTTCTGATGGTGATGAAGTGCAGGGCCTGAGCACAACAGTGTGACGGAGAATGAAGGAAATGGTTTTCAGAGAAGAGGCCAAGGACTTGGGAGAGGCCGAGCTCTATGACAGTTGTCCATATGAACACAGGGGTCACTGAAGAGGATGACGGGAGATGGGGTAGAAAGGAAGTCTGTGAACTGGAAGCAAATACCAGCAGTAGATGAGGGAAGTGACGAGGTCAAGATGACACGAGGGCAGCCAGGTGGGGGAAAGCGGATTGCCTACGCCTTGAAGATGCAAGAGGAAGGAGATTATTTTTCTGGAGGAAGTCCTCTACTAGAAGTGACAGTGGAAGGGAGGAAAGACACTTTCTTCCTGGCCCTGAGGCACATGGCTGGAGAGGAAGATAGAATCTGCTTAAGATAGGTGTCCCCAGGGCACACCCAAGTCTCAGGGAAAGCTAAAAGGTAGAAGAACGTTCTTGGAAGAGGTGGAGGGTCTTGAAGAGTTGGCTGGTATTCTGGGCATAGGTGGGGTGGGTGGGTGGGGAATGAGTCATTTCAGAGGATGGCTGCGGTCCTGTGGGGAAGGGAATCCTAGTAATGAGGGAAGTGGGAGGAGGGGATCGTCTGCACTTCTGGGGGGGGGGGGACTGGATGTTCAGCAGTATGCTGCCCCCCGTGGAGAAGGCAGACCCTCTTCTGGCACTGTAGCTCCCCAGTCATGGCTGGCTGGCTGGCTGGCAGCTTCCTTAGGCTCCCTAACCCTTCATACATGACCTAGCAGGGAAGAGAATGAAGGACTTTTTCTTTTTTTTTTTTTTTAAAGATTTTATTTATTTATTTGCGAGAGAAAGAATGAGACACAGAGAGCATGAGAGGGAGGAGGGTCAGAGGGAGAAGCAGACTCCCTGCTGAGCAGGCAGCCCGATGCAGGACTCTATCCCGGGACTCCGGGACCATGACCTGAGCCGAAGGCAGTCGCTCAACCGACTGAGCCACCCAGGCGCCCTAGGACATTTTCTGTGAGAGAAATTTCCGGAGCTGCTGGAGGAGATTTAGGGTAGGTCCGGAGATGCCCACTGGCAGTGCTTCTGAAGGTGAGTGACATCGTCTTTTGGGTGATAGAGAAGAGAGAGGGTCTGAAGGGCCTCTGATGATAATACTCCTACTCTTGTTTCCATATTGAAAATGCTTCTGAGGCCCTGAAGCCTTTAGTACGAATTTTCCCATTTGTTCCTTCCCGGTTACCCTGAAAGATAGACAGGGCGAATACTGAGGCTGAGGAGGGTGAAGTGACTGGTCTAGTGATACAGTGAGTGGGCGGCTGAATGAGGTCCAGAGGCCAGGCCTCTTCCTTCCTAGTGTGGTGTTCTGGACTGGTGTCAACTCAGTTCTCAGAGGACTGAGTCTCGGCAAAGGAATCTCCCTGGCCTATTCTTGTCCTTCTTTAAGGACTGGCAGCTCATCCTGCCTTCGAGTAGGTTTGGCTGCTAGACCAACTTCTTTCTCAGGACTTTCTAGAATACCAGAATGATGTCCAAAAACCGGGCAAGTGCTTACTCAGAGCCAGGTATTATATACGATAGGTGTTTTCTCATTTAGTCTCCATAATAACCCTGAGGATACACATGCCCTGTGCATTTTACAGAGGAGACTGAGGCTGAGAAAAGCAACTTCACTAAGGGAACTAAGGGCATTAGCTGCCCAATGGCAGACTCCAGACTTCAAGCCGACTGTTTTTTCTCCTGTCCCACGCTGTCATTGGTGTAGAACTACTGAAAAAAATTGTGGTAAAATATACATAGCATAAGATTTGTCATTTTAGTGATTTTTTGAAAAGAAAGCTCTACACCCAACGTGGGGCTTGAACTCATGACCCTGAGATCAAGAGTCATTGCATGCTCTATTGACTGAGCCAGCCAGGTGCCTCTCTGTTATTTTAGTGATTTTTAAGTATGAATTAAGTACATTCCCCATGTTGGGCAGTCACCATCATCCATCTCCAAAACATTTTCAGTCATCCCCATTTTGCAGCTCTGTGCTCATTAAACACAAACTCCTATCCTCTCCTCCCTGGCCCCTGGCAACCACTATTCAGCTTTCCATCTCTATGAATCGACGCTTCTAGGTGCCTCATATAAGTGAAATCGTATCGTTTTTGTCCTTTTGTGTCTGGCCTATCGCACTTAGCCTCATGTCTGCAAGGTTCATCCATGTTGTAGCTTCTGTCAGAATTTCATTCCCTTTTCAGACTGAATAATATTCCATTGTACAGATAGACCACGTTTTGTTTTCCATTCATTCATCAGTGGACACTTGGGTTGCTTTCACTTTTGACTGTTGTGAACAGTGCTGCTGTGAACATGGGTGGACAAATCTGTTCAAGTCTCTGCTTTCGATTCTTTGGGCTATATGAGAATGGCTTTTTGTGGTCTCTTTCCTCCTGGAACTTGTCCCCTAGTTGCCTGTGCCTTTCTCTCTTTAATGAACTTTCTGATCCATAGTTCCATTGTCGTTGATAAAAATTCCAGTATTTCACACTGTGTTTGAAGGTCTTCCCCGCCGCACCCCAGTCCACTAATGAGCAGTCCAGTGTCATGGCTCAGAAGCCAGGCTGCTGGTGTGCTAGCCCTGCCGTAGACTACTTAAGTGACCTTGCAAGTTCTCCAAGCTCTGAGTGTGTGCTCTATGCTAGTAGATGCTGTAGAAGTGGAAATAATAGTAGTACATCTCTAAACTGGATTGTATTTGGATAAGTAATTCAGAACAGGGACGTGCGTGCTAGTTCCAAATTTGACCTTCAGCTACTGAGAGATAAAGTGGTTCTATTTTTTAAAAAAAGATTTATTTATTTATTTTTGAGAGAGAGAGAGAGCGAGCGTGAGCACGAGCATGAGCAGGGGAGAAGCTGACTCCCTGCTGAGCAGGGAGCCTGACACGGGACTTGATCCCAGGACCCTGGGATCATGACCTGAGCCGTGGGCAGACGCTTAACTGACTGAGCCACCCAGGCACTTGAGATAAAGTGGTCCTAATGTCTCTGAAGCTGCCTTTGCAGGTGGAAGGAACTGGAGTCTGTATACATTGGTAGACCTCTCAAGGCCAGTGAAATTCCCAGATTCCATTGGGGCTGAGGGTATAGTGGGAGAGGGCTTTATTTCAGAAACAACTGTATACTTAAAAAAAAAAAAATCAGAGCTTGCCAATTACCTCCCACTGTAGTTCAGTTGCTTTGTAGTTCAGGAAAGTCATCATAGAAATGAATTAACTTTTCAAAGTTTACCAGTTACTAAATATCCTCTTAAGACCAGATCTCTCAACCCAGATGGAGAACTCGGTTACTTTTTCCAAGTACTGAGCGTCTCCTAAGTACCAGGCACGCTGAGCACACAAAGATGAATGGGCAGCCCTCCGTGTGGTGGGAGAGACAGACCTCACCTAAGAGGAAATGACCGGTTTATCTCCATGCAACAGTAGCCTTATCGGCAGGCACGGGGCCCCACTTATGAGAGGGTCAGCCACGCTGGGGGAGATCTAGGAAAGTGGCGGCGGAAGTATTTAGACTGTTAAATTACGGGCGATCCTTGAACAGGAGGAAGGACGGCGGTCCTGGCAGAGGGAATGACATGTGCATAAGGGTACAAACTAGAAGCAGAGTGCTTATGGTGAGTGACGTCAGAGCCTTCTGGTTTTTGTTTTAGTTAATTTAACTTTTGTTCATTTAGGTGTGTGTGCGTTTTGGCGGGAGAACATACAAAGAGATATTCATTAGGGAGCAGAAAGACCTAAAACAAATTTCCTTAGGCACCCGGGAGCACTAATTGAAGTTGTTTTGCAGATTTAGTTTCAGAAAAAACCAGCAAAAGACTGGAAAGGAACTTAGATCATTGAATTCAACTTCCTTATTTTTATAGACATGGAAACTGAGTCATATGTGTACGACAGTATAAAAATATTCTATCCACTGGTGCTAATGACAATAGCAGTTGTACAAGGGGAGGGAGAATTGAGTTTCCTTCTTTAAGTAAGTATGTGTCGGCAAGGCTGAGCACACAGAAAGAGAGAACTCTGATGACTTCAGTTGTGTCTTCCCGGGACTCTCACTGCTGGAGGGCCCTAGTCAATGAAAAGCAGTAAGAAAACACAAGTTTACCAAATCGAGAAGTCAAGACTGAGTGTCTTCATTTAATAGAAAGATTTAGCAGAGGTTCAGCAGCAGCCCTAGTGAGTTTGTCTGTGGAGAGATTGTTCACTAACCGATACACATTCTTTACCAGGTGACCAGCAGTACCTGGAGCTGAGGGGCTCTGAGCCACGTCACATGTTATTCCGGTCGCTTAGCCCATCACATTGTGCTCGTCCCTGTAAGGGCCTGTGCCCCTTTCTCAGAATGTGAAGTCCTAGGAGAGATGGTCAGTCCGAAAAGGCACTGCCAATTGAGTAACAGAGGTTCAAAAATCCTTTCAGAAATCCTTATTTACATCAGTGGGTGAAATGATGGGATTCTTATGAGTACTAGGTTGCCCTCATTTTTATAGTGTCCTTGGTATAACCGTGGGGAGTTGGCCTATTGTATTGAAATACCAGACCCCAAGTCGACAATTTTTTGTTTACTCTGAAACTTGTTTAATAAATAAACTTACTTTACTTGATCTGGAAGTCTCTGTTTTAAGGGCCTGTGTTATAATTAATAATGACAACCCCATAATAAGTTCAAATACATATTTAAATGACAACCTTAAGAGAGTCAAAGTCATTAGTGATAAATCCATAAAGCTTAAAAAATAGAAATTCATGTCATCCATTTGTCCAACTTGGCTTGTGAAACAAGGAAATGATGGCTTAAACTTTTTAGGTGTTTGGCCATAAGTAATGGAAATAAGATATGGGTGAATCCAGGTATTAAGTTTACACAGCATTCTAGATTTTATGATGACCATAGTTTGGGTCAACTTTATGTTCTTTAGGCTGCAGCACGGTTTATGTGATAAGAGGGAAATATTCCTACCGTACAAGAGTATAAGAGGGCAAAGGGCAGACCTGGAGCCCCGCCTCATGGATCCTTAATAATGGAAGAAATAAGGGAAAAGCCCATAAGCAGAAAATGAAAGGAATTGCAAGTTGTGATCAGTGCAGTGAAAGAAGCCAAGGGGCCGACGTGGAGGATGAGAGGGTCTACCTGAGGTGCGGGGGTCCTGGGAGGCCTCTCCGAGGAAGTGACATTTAAGTTGAAAGTTATAGGAGAAGGAATACGGTTGTCAACCGTGAAAAGGCTCCGGGTTGGGAGGGGGTGAGGCGGGCAGAGTAGTAGGTAGAGAAGTGGGAGAGGTGGAGCCTGGGGATGGGGGAAGAGCAAGTGGGTTCTGGAGACTCCATCTGAGCCCCTGGAGCAGGCTTTATTCTCGGACACGTGGTTATGTGAGCCAATAAATCATTGTTTTGCTTAAGCTCCTTTCAGTTGGGGTTTCTTTCATTGTGGACAAGAGTTCTAATCCTGTAAGGGGGCAGAATATTTGAATTCCCTGGAAGCACCTGCAGCTGGAGTTGCTGTTTGTAGAGCTCATGCTTTATTCATGCAGAATGAAGTATTTTTGTGTCATTATATTTTCCCTCTGGCCCTGCCTGGGTCCGATTCCTTGGACTTGAATTGTATGTGTATTTCAAAGCCATTACGTATAGCCAGTTGGGACTCTCTTGGTTGGAAGTGATAGTAACGTAAGGTACATGAGCTCACACCACAAAGGGGAATTTATTGGGTGGACACCAGTACATGTCACTGACTCAGCGGAAAGATGAAAAAGCAAGCCCAGGAAGGGGCCAAGGATGCGGCTGGGACTCGGGAGCCTCTGGAACCAGCCCCCTGAATGCTGCCAAGATGATCCCTGTGTTTCCTCCCCATGTGCTGGCTTTGTCTCTCCTTCTTGCTGTAGATCGGCTTTTGCTGCTTGGCCAAAACACATAGCTGCCAGTTTGCAAAAATGAGTGGCCTGTAGACATTCTTTGTTTGCTCACAGTGCTTTTAAAAACTGATTTAATTATTAACATTTAAAAAGGGAGATTGTACATAAAATTCCAAATTTCTGGCATTTCTTAAAGAATCACAAGTTTGACATTCCTAAATCTCAGCAATCAACAGGTGCTTCTTCTGGGAAGGGCAATGCATTGTCCAAAGGGCCACCGGAGGGCTGCTGCCCTCTTACTTCTGCTGGGGGCTCCTGGTCCCAGCTGTAGCTGTCATGGGCCTAGCTGCTCAGTTTTGTACCCATTCCCTAGCTTGGGGCCGGCGCCCTCCTTGGGATCAGTTGGTTTGTCCCAGGGGATGGGGCCACCTACTAACCTGGCATGTCTTATCTTCCTCACCCCTCTCTCCGGTCCTGTAATAACCACGTGGATGATGGAGGGGAGCAGTTTCTAGAAAAGAGATGCTAGGCAGACAGTAAATACCTTAAGTTATGTATTTGGATAAAGTTGTGTGTTATTTGGTGAAATCTTTTTAAACTCATTTTTACTGATGTACGTTTGCCAAAAGGGCCCATTATTCTTAATATACTTAACATACTTTAAGTAGTCCTCTGCTTTTTTATCTTGGAGGAGAGCTGGAAGACTTCATAGAAGCCTTTGTCATAATTCAGTCCTGTGACTATGCCCATCAAAACTAAGCATTTCAGCTGGAACTCAGGATGTAACATGGCTTATCCGTTTGTTTTTATGGATGATTCAAGCTAGGATTGCAAAAAGTTGCTACAGATGTACCAACAATCTTCCAAACCTGATTTAATAAAAATATTGATAGAATTTGGTGAAGTATTTAAAAAAATATTTCCTGGTTTCTAGAGTTTCTGTTCTGTTCTAACTTGTGAAAATCTAAGAACACATTTTCAAATCAGAATCACTTTTTTTTTAAAAAGATTTTATTTATTTATTTGACAGGGAGAGACACAGCGAGAGAGGGAACACAAGCAGGGGGAGTGGGAGAGGGAGAAGCAGGCTTCCTGCTGAGCAGGGAGCCCGATGCAGGGCTCGATCCCAGGACTCTGGGACCATGACCTGAGCTGAAGGCAGATGCTTAACAACTACTGAGCCACCCAGGTGCCCCAAATCAGAATCACTTTGTTTCTTTAAATGTATTTCATTATTTGAAGTGAGTCTATCATTTTAAGTCTTCATTATTTTGTCCTATCTTTGGTAAAATTCTATGCTTTCCCAAGACAGACAATCTTTTAAAAAAATTCTTTCTAATTTACCCAGGGCTCACCTATTTCTGAAGACTTTAAAACCATAGAGTGAATTTATGGAAATTATTGTACTTGAATTTGAAGAACAGGAGATCCATAGGAGACTGTAGTGTGAAAAAGGGTCTGTATTTAGGAAGGAAATAGGAAGGGGAAAATATTCACTTGTGGACTGACTGAAAACTAAATGCCTCTAGGGATGACATTAGATTGATTATATTTTGTCATCATCACCCAGATACTAGAAAACTCACATGAAAATTTTTTTTTGAAAACTCACAGAAATTTTTGAATCGGATTGTGAAAAGTATATCAGTTTTCTTAAGATGGCAACATAGCATGGCCCTTGCAAAAACAAAGGTGATAGGAGAGTGTTCATTGTAAGACTGTTGACTAATAGAAAATAAGAATTTCATTTGAAGGTAGGTTCATGGTGCCATCCTGATGCGTGTTCTACTTACAGGATTAAGGTGAGAAAATGGCTCCGACCTTAGTTAGTGAATTCAATTAATATTTAAGTGTGTTTTCTGTGGTAGGTCATGAGTGAAACAGTGGTTAAAAAAGATAGAATCTGTTCTCAAAGAGTTTCAGGTCCAGCGGAATGGTTTTCAAAGCTGGGCATGAATTGGAGTCATCTGGAGAGCCTAAGAAAGCTAAGTGTCAGAGCACCATGCCCCTAAATTAGAATCTCTATGGGAGTGGGACCCAGGCACCTAAATTTCTGTTGTTGTTTTCTATAAATTTTACAGTGTGGACATTTTCAAACATGTATGAAAGTGCAGAGAACAGTGTAACCCGCTACCTTATACCCATCAGTCAGCTTTGATAATTATCAATTCATGGCCAGTCTTATTTCATCTGTATCCCAACTCCCTTCCGCCTTGATAACTGAAGCAAATTCCTTATGTCATTTCACTTTATTTGTAATGAGGTTACATTAAGTTACTTGAGATATTTCAAAATAATATTTCCTTAATATTATCAAATCCAGTCAACATTCAGATTCCCCAGTTTTCTTATATGTTTAGGATCCAAACTGAAGTCTGTATGTTTTGCTCACTTTATGTCTCTTAGTTCTTGTAATTTATAGGTTCCCTCTCTGTCTCTCTTCTTGCAATTTATTTGTTGAAGAAACTGGGTGGCTTATTCCATAGAGCTTCCTCCAGATTTTATGTTGCTGATGGTATGTCTCTGTGGTGATGCTCACCATATTCCTGTCTCCTGTGTTTCCCATAAGTCAGCAGTTAGGTATAGATGCTTTCTTCACAAAACTACATCATTGATGGTTGTCTTTTTCAAGGTGCTCGTAATGTCAACTTGTCATTTTTTTTTTTTTTGGTAATGTTAGCAGCCTTTGATGCTTAGAGCCTAGATTTTCTTAATCCGTGAGGAATTGCAAAATGGTGATAGCCCAAGTTTTGTCATTCCTTGATTTGTTAGAAGATTTTGTGAAGGGAAGTGTTGCTTCATCTGTTACAGTTGACCCTTCAACAACACGGGTCTGAACTGCGCAGGTCCGCTTATATGCGGATTTTTCTCCATAAATACAGTATAGTGCTGTAAATGTATTTTCTCTTCCTTATGATTTTCTTAACATTTTCTCTAGCTTTATTTTAAGAATACAGTATGGAATACATATAGCATATGAAATATGTGTTACTTGAGTGTTCATGTTATTGGTAAGGCTCTAGTCAGTAGTCAGCTATTGGTAGTAAAGTTTTTGGGGAGTCAAAAGTTATACGTAGAGTTTCGATTGTGCAGGAGGGTCGGTGCCCCAGTGCCCCCATGTTGTTCAAGAATCGGCTGTATTTAGTCATCCGATAGTACCGTGTATAGGAGAAGCATGATGCGTTTTTTAATTCTTTCCCTGTATTTACCAATTTTCAAAATAATGAGTTGTTTTCCTAGTCCTCCAAAGGTGACCAGTAAGGTGCAAAGTATTGTGAACAAATTCGATCTATTTCAATCCATTGCAGTTACTATCTTTACTGATCTTTAATTGTCCGTCTTTGACCAGTGTCTTCATCTTGGTTCCTGAGGGTGTGTCTGCGTGTGTGCAGATTTATTTTTAAATTACTATTACTTTTGTAGCTCACAGCATTTATTATTAAGCCATAAAAAGAACCTCTGGGGAGGGCTGCTATTTTAATGATGTATCTTCTAGAATCAATGTTCACAATAGAACACTCAAGACACTATTTCCTTCATGGAACATTGATGAGAAGTGTGGCATAGTACATGTCATGGAAAATCGTTTAAAATGTATCCTTGTTTTCATTTCTTTTTTTTTTTTTTTAAAGATTTTATTTATTTATTTGACAGAGAGAGACACAGCGAGAGAGGGAACACAAGCAGGGGGCGTGGGAGAGGGAGAAGCAGGCTCCCCGCTGAGCAGGGAGCCCGATGCGGGGCTCGATCCCAGGACCCTGGGATCATGACCTGAGCCGAAGGCAGACGCTTAACGACTGAGCCACCCAGGCGCCCCTCCTTGTCTTCATTTCTTAAAACTCTTCCCTCATTATTCATTCATTCCTTTCTTTATCCTCTGGGCGGTTCTAGGTCTCTAATCCACTGGAGGTCAGAGTTCTAGATCCTGGCAACATACATAGGAATAACCAGTATCTCCCCCTCCCAGGTGTGCCTGTGAGACTGTTCCGATAACCACAAGTTTGGGTGTCATTAGGATGACAGTGATATTGGGCTTCAACGCAGGAAGTGAGGTGCTGTCACCACACACCGGCGCGCTTGTGTACGGTCCCTCAGCTTGATTATTTGGTTACAACTATTGAATAATTTGGTGTTAGATGCTAAAAAATATGATTCCATGTCGATTTTCAATATAGTGGAAATGACGTCTACTGAGTAGACAGTGTAATCGTGTTTTACTTTTTCATTACAATCCCTGCAGTCCATCTGTTTCCTGTGTTACTTCATATTTGAGAGCGCTGGTGTTTTTTGGGAGGGTGCTTCATGACCCTAATTTAGATCAGATTGTGCCGAATTTGGATTGTAACAGGAAGTGGTATGAATAATTTGGGATTTGCCTTGACACGTAAACAGCGCTGCTTGTTTAAATGCAGATTCTGATTCATAAGTAATGTATGGAGACACTTTAAGACCATGCAAATATCCTGTTCCTCATCCAGATCTCCCCTTTAGATTTCTATTAATGATTCTTGCGTGCACCAGTCTTTACTATGATAGTCACAAAATGTTGAATTCCAACTCAGCACCCTCTACATTTATCAGCCTGCCTTTGACGTTCTGCTGGAAGCAAGAGCCCTGCCTCTTCCCTTGTTTACTTAATACTTATCCTAGGTATGGATTCACGAATTCCTAATTTTTCAATGGTCTGTTTTTATTACTGTCCTTGATTACTTTGGTGCTTAAATTGTCCCAGATTTAGGATTGTTCTCCTTCTTGATTGTTATTTAATGGATTAAAGACATGAGACAAACCATGAGAGACTCTTGACTCCGGGGAAACAAACTGAGGGTTGTGGAAAGGGAGGGGGGTGGGGATGGGGTAACTGGGTGATGGGCATTAAGAGGGCACGTGATGTGATGAGCACTGGGTGTTATAGGCAACTGATGAATCATTGAACATTATATCAAATGTACTATATGTTGGCTAATTGAATTTAAATAAAAAACATGGATAATTTTTTGAGAGACTGAAGTATATATCTAGGTTGCCTTCAAGTTATATTGTCTGGAAAAAAAGTATCGAGTGCAATTCTTTGCCTGTGTACAGTGTTTGAGAGTTTCCCATGTGCTTTTGTGGGCCATATTACCTGGGACACTTGAATTTTATGAGGGCGCCTGGAGGTGTAAGTTTTCCTCTCCATTTTCAAATTCTCACTTGATTTTCCTTTTTTTTTTTTTTTTAAAGATTTTATTTATTTGACAGAGAGAGACAGTGAGAGAGGGAACACAAGCAGGGGGAGTGGGAGAGGGAGAAGCAGGCTCTCTGCCAAGCAGGGAGCCCGATGTAGGGCTCGATCCCAGGACCCGGGGATCATGACCTGAGCCGAAGCCAGACGCTTAACGATAGAGCCACCCAGGGCCCCCTCATTTGATTTTCTTGACAACCCTGTGATACAGACAAGGTGGCATTTTGACTCTACCTACCAACTCATTTTCTGCTAGCCTCAGTTTAACAAAAGACTAATGATTATATTAGCCTATGGGACTAAGGTTCACTAGAAATCACTCCTTCCTCCTAACATGCATTTGTGTGGTTTATATATTGTGATTTGCTATAAACACTTTACCTTGCAAGTGAATGGGTTCTGGTCTTTGAATTAATGCTGAGTGGTAGAGAGTCCTATTTCATATTAATGTATCATAGAACACGACATAGAAAAAGCACTTCCCAACCCTTTCCTCCCTGCCCAACCATCTGAATGAAGCTTTTTTAGTTTGGAGTGGGTCATTTTTCTCTATGGGAATGTGTGTGCTTATTCTTATTGATCCAATGCCTTACACACTGACTGGGTGAAGGACACACCTTGCAATGGCTTCACATTTCCTCCGGGGGAGGTTTCTTAAGATGGCATCTTAGGCCCATTTGTAGATGAACATGTCTCTCTTTGGGGACTCCTCACCCAGTCACTTCCCCACCACATACCTGGTACCCGCTATGATGTTTCATGCCTTTGTTCCTTACTGTGTGTTCTCAATTATGCATGGAAAGCTCCCCTCTCTCACCCCCATCTGTTGAGTGAATTCTTTCAATTCTGAAGCCTTTCCTGATTCTCTTTCCCCAGGGTTCATTATTCTTTCCATCATACCTTGTACATCTTCATCATTGCATGGGGGAAATTATATTAAGATGCTTTAGTTGTATGTCTCACCTTAGGGGATTACGTTTTCTAAGGGCAGAGACCCACGGCTTGGCACAAAGTAGTACCTAAATGTTTTTTGGACAAAAATGAAGTTTCTTGTTAGTAAGTAGAGACCTACTAAAGGGTGTTCACTGGTATGTTTCTCAAGTCCCCTGTAAAGACTTCTGACCTAGAGAGAGCGCCATGCCACGACTTGGTGTTACGGGCCTGAATTCCCCTCATGAAAGGTCTGCATTGTGGCTTCATGTATTGGCCACGAACCCAAATAGTTTGTTGAAGTGATTTAGGAGGATTGCTAACCCCTTAGAGAGAGTTCTGAAATTGTTAGTGAAGGCAGTGGGGGGCGGGGGGATATGATTGCTTTGTAAAAAAATGATGTCTCCGCCAAAGTCAGGGATGAAGTGTACTGATGTCTATAGCTTACATGGAAATTCATCAAAAAATAAGATGGACTGATGGGTAGGGAGAGGGATGCCAGATGGCGGGGTTTTGTGGTAAAGCAAATGGAAAAAAACGCTCATTGGAAAATCCAGGTGGCAGTTATATGGACTCGTTGTGCAGTTCGTTCAACTTTGCTGAAAGGTCGAAACTTTTCATAACAAAATGTTGGGAAAAAAGGATACTTGTATTATTTTTTAAGAACACATTTATTGGCTAGGCATATCAGTTACAAACATTAAATCATCAACGCGCACTTCCTAAACCGTGCTGATTTGTTTTCTTCCTGTTATTTCTTTTCCTCTCTTTATTGAGTAGGCTCTTTCAAATCCCAGTTCCTATATTGCTCCCTTTAGGAGAATTTCCCTGACCTTCTAGTCTGATTTAGATGTCTCTCCTCTGTGTTCCCAGAGCACCCCTTGCATCATTCTTCTGCCACAGAATTTTTTTTCCTGTACTGTGATTGTTTACTAATCTGTCCGAATCACTAGACTTGGAGTTTCTTGAGTTAAAAACCAGGAAGGTTTCTGGAACACTTTTGGTACCAGTAAGAACAAAAAACAACAACAATATGTAGACTAACAGTGGCTTAAACAAATAGGGTTTTTTTATTTCCAGTGTCAGGAGCATGGAGGCCAGCATTTCCAGTTTCCAGGATTGGTTTGGTGATGGGCACTTGGCTGGCCCTTCTGCGTTTCTCCCATCTTTCCCTTCATCAGGTCAAGTTGACCAAAGTGGTTATGTGGGTTGGAAATATCCACCGTGGTTATTTCAGTTTTTGAGCTTTGAGCACAGATACTTTGGCAGATATCTTTAAACCTGCTGAATAGTCTTCAGTTCATTTATTATGGTTTCCTGTAGAGAAATTGACTTTGTTTTTGGAAAATAACAGCTCAGAATTAGATAGATGTCTACATGGGTTTGAAAGCCTCCCCCATCCCAACCTGGAAGATTATTTCTCCATTTTCATACAATTGTAATAATTCATAGAAGCAAGGTTGCTTCAGAGAAATTGTGTGATGGATGGTCTGGAGGTTCCAACCTCATGCACCAACCTGAGCTCTCTGGGAAACACTTGTGGACCAGAAATTAGGCCAAAAGCTGTTTCACTTTCCTAAAGTGAAGCCTTTTGGGGAGGCCCATGCCTTATCCCATTTATTCTATTTTAGTCACAATTCAAATGTGCTTAATTATCTAGTTAATTGCTTAGAACACTTATTAAAAAGCACATAATTAGAATAAGAGCAGTGGGAAGAAGGCCTGGCATAGGGAAGTAAGTAAGCTGAGGTCCCGTGGAAGGGGGCAGAATGAGCAGACATCCGATTCTACTCACAGCAGCCCAAGGCTGCTCACATAACTGATCTCATGCTGAGGATGGTCCTTAAATCATCAAGGAAAGATTTAATTATGTTCAGTCTGCTCTAAGAAGACAGATGGATATAATACGTGAGAGATAACATGCCACACTTCACAAATATGATCTCAAATAGGTTTTAAATATAGGAATATATAGATTAGAATACTGGCAGGAAATCTGTTAATAGTGAATTATCTCTGGTTGGCAGAAACGTAAGTGATTTTTTTTCTCTTTTAAAGATAGTTTAGATATTTCCTAAATTTATTTATTTTTTGAAGATTTTATTTTTAAATAATCTCTGCACCTAACATGGGGCTCGAACTCATAGCCCCGAGATCAAGAGTCGCATTCTCCACTGAGCCAGCCAGAAGCCCCTATTTCCTAAATTTTCTATTGAACATTGAAAGGGTTCAGAGTATGCTATCCCAAAATATGTCGCTTTGACATAGGATTATTTTGAGCTGAAGGCAGTTGAAAAGTAAGACCAAAATAAAATTCTGTGCCTCCCCCTCTCTACCAGGAAGGGCAGGGCTATTCTGAATCACTTGAGAGCTCTAAACTTACCAGCCTAGAGAAGGCACTGGGGGAACGTGCATAACACACCATACTCACCAGCTCTTAGCATCCATCAGTTTCCCTTATATAGTATTTGCCTTCCCACGATTTGTTGCCCCTATAAGTGCAAAGTCCTTTGTTTTTTGATCTTGTCACTTCTCTACAAAATTTATTATTTTGTTAAGATGCTATGTAAGCCAAAGTTCTAACCGCCCCTTTGAGTTACTCATCACTGAGTTGTATGTGTATGTGAGATGCACAGGACTAAGCTCCTGTTTGTTTTTCTCTGTTAATCTGTTTTTTGTCAGTTAAATCTGCAGGGCCCCAGGCAATGAGCCAAAGATAGGTAGAGGAAAAAATGATAGGTTTTTCCCCCTTTCTATAGTTTTTTTTTTTTTTTTAAAGATTTTATTTATTTATTTGACAGAGACACAGCGAGAGAGGGAACACAAGCAGGGGGAGCAGGAGAGGGAGAAGCAGGCTTCCCACCGAGCAGAGAACCTGATACGGGGCTCGATCCCAGGACCCTGGGATCATGACCTGAGCCGAAGGCATATGCTTAATGACTGAGCCACCCAGGCACCCCTCCCTTTTCTATAGTTTTATAACTTTTTGTTTTAAATACTTAAAAAAATATTTTAGACATTCAGAGCAGTTCTTGTTCAACTCCTGGTCTTTTGATAATGTCATTTTTCTAACATTTTGATTTTGGTTTTTTAAAAAATGCTCAAATTATACTTTTTATAATAGTTGTCTGAAAAGTCCTACTTGTTATGGATGTGGACTCCTGTGTATGGTGATTTTCTTAGGTGGGTCATAGGTTGCAATTGTGGGCTCCTATCTGTGGGTTTTAGCTATGACTATCCTGCTCTGTTTTACTGCATGTTGTCTTCCCAGAGAGGTTTTGTTTATCACTCTGCCTTGTGCTCCAGCACCATGACCAGCCTGGGACTGCTTTTTATGTTAATTTCTTGGCTTTGGAGAAATGCTGTGGTCACAGATTTTCTGGGTACACTTCCATGCAGCTGGGGCTCAGTCAAACAAAATTCCTTGTCATTGTCCCCTGTTGGTCAACAAATGTTTTTCTAGTCCATTTTTTACCTGTAGGTGTGTTCCCCCAAGGGCCTTGGCTTCTCAGTTCTCAATTGAAAAGAGGTCTCAGTTCTAACTCCCACTTGGTCTGGGCAGCTGATCTCCTAGCCCTATGTGTTTGTTAAATCCGAAGTTACCAAGAACAGCAGCTATTCAGGACTCCAGGAATAGCAGCTCTTACTGCCCTGATTGTTTTTGCCCTACATGGGGATTTCTTACTTTCTTTTGAGCTCAGCTGTGTATGTAAGAGAACTTTTCAACCTTGGATGTCCACTATAATCACCTGGAAAGCTTTTAGAAGTCCCCATGCCGAGGCTGCATGCCAGGCCAATTCCATCAGAGGCTCTGGGGTGACACCCACGCATCAGGATGTTTTTAAAGCTCCCAAGTGATTTCCATTGTGCAGCCAAGGATGGAAGCCACTGATCTAAAGCAATGTTGTTTTATTTTGCCTGGATGATTTATGTGTGTGCTATGTATATTAATTTATTGTTCTAGTGGTGGTGTTTTCAAGTTACCTGGTCAGCAGTAATGGAAATAGGAGCCTGTCATATTGTAATTAGAAAAAAATTTAAAATTTTAAAAAGTTAGAATTTGCTAGGAAGGAAACCAGCCTTTATTTAGTTTCTACTGGGTGCTAGGTACTGTGCTTAGGTCGTTCACATATGTTGTCTCATTTAATCCTCAGGAGAATCCTGCAAGGTAGGGATGGTTGGTTTTTGCAGATAAAAAACTGGCTTGGAGAAATCAAATAGTTCTAAGTCTCACAGCTCACTGATGGCAGACCCAGGCTCATGAACCATGAGATGCCCAGCCCCACGCCCTTTTCCTTACCCTGTGGTATATGTGAAATAGGCTTTTCCATACACGTTAGTTAAAATAAAAATTGGCACTGGGGTTAAAATAAGTTCCAGGTATCTGTTAAATTTACTTATTTGGAAAATTTTGTCTTCCCACTAATTCCAGGGATTCTTGCCCCTTTATCTCACATCTGATGTTAAACTGATTTTGACTAATCAATTGTTATTATAGGAAATTTTAACTCACTTTAGTTCACCACTTTAAATACACTTGGAGAAAATAGTTTAGTTCTCCTTCTTTTAACTCTGTCATGTGCCACGAAGGGGTGCTTATTATAAAAACTGCATTTACTCATCCCCTTCCCGAGCACCTCCATGGCCTGTGTGGGGGGCTGTGTGAGTGTGTGTGCTGTAGGTAGAGGTACAAGGGGAGGTGAGGAGTAGAATAAAGAGGTGGAGGCTCAGGTCCCTGAGTGCTGGTGTTCTCTGGGGTACCAGATAACTTGGAGTAGGGGTGGAAAGTGGGACTTGGAGCTCTGTGGTCACTCCACCTCAGTGAAGCACTTTTGAGGATATATTGATTTCATATATCATATATCAATATGAAATCATATATTGATTTCATATTGAGGATATATTGATTTCTAGTGGCAGGTTGTCTTCCCCCACCCACCCAGCAATACAGGCGTTGGATGTGCATACCCATTTTTTCCCTCTTTCTGTCCTGCTTTCTCTCTGGCTCTGCTGTGGTACATGACATGTGGGGTCGTTGGAGGGGTTGTTTTATCTCTGCGTGGAACCTTGAAGATTTATTTCTCTGTCGGAATTTCTGGGTTAGGCTTTTCTGGTGCATGTGGATTTCATTTCATTTTAGTTGGGTAGAAATCAAAATGCTTCTAAGTCTTTGTCTTGTTCATTGGCAGCTCTTCAACTAGGTCTTCTGTTCGTGTGTTGCAACCGCAGAAAACCAGCAGGATGGCCACAAACAAGAGTAAGAGCCAGAGCTCCTTGGCCCTTCACAAGGTGATCATGGTTGGCAGTGGAGGGGTTGGCAAGTCGGCCCTGACGCTTCAGTTCATGTATGATGAGGTAAGACACGCCAGGCACAGACGGCTTTCACCATCGAGTCTGCTGTAATAATGTCTCTTCTACAGCTGTGTCCATGTGCTCATTGCCTCACAAACATGGAGGATCATGGGGCAAATTTGTGTTAACATGGTTTCTGAATAGCTTTCTGGGGGGTCTAACCAGCATAAGACCTGGGTGGCTGATTTTTGGTAAGTAATTTCAACTGTGGTTAGGGCTGTGAGGGGATCCCTGCTTCCTTGATTTCCATCGTGCTTTGAGCTTTCTTTTTGACACAAGCAAGGGAGGAGGCTGTTTCTAAAGAACAGGTCAGATACTTAGCTTTGTAACAGTCAAATTGGGGAGATATTGAAAGGGAGAGCTAAGTTGTCATAGGACAGTCTTTCCTCAAGTGATAGACATCCAGTTCTCTCTAGTTCTCCCGTGCAGCAAAGGGAAGCTCACACCATCCTTGCCTCAAATTGATATCACTTAATGTGGTTAATAGAGCTGGTGCCGAATCCAGTGTGACAACACAGTTTTGATTTGCATGGCAACAAACGTCCCTGCTTGATGGCCATTGGCTGGTACCACAGGCAGAGCGTTCTGACCAGAGCTTGCATTCTGTTTACACGGGTGTGTGCTTTACAAAATTTGTGAAAGCAAGAGACCTATAACCAAAGTTGGTTAAGATTGTTATCTCTTTTCCCTAGACTTGCCCTCTGTCCAACTTCCTCTAACGTTGGATGGTACTGGAGTGGTGATGGCCATTTTTGGGATCCAGCTGAGGGAAATGGAATTAGGGATATAGTTAGCTGGGAATTAGTGGAATATATTTATGTGGTTTGGACCACACTTTGGCGTGTGGTTGTTACCAGCCGTCCCACTCTTGGCACGGCTTCCAGGAATATGCCCACCGCCTACTCTGCTGGCTCACCTGGCACTGTGACATGGGGTACAGGGCCAGGAGTGTATCCTGGTGTGGCTGTTGTCCTGTGGTACCTGGCTCTGAAAATGTGTGAGCCGCAGAGGAGAAACAAGGGTCGAGACATATGGAGCTAGAAATAGGGTCTGGAAAGTTCTTCCAGATCTTACAGCTTCTTACAGGGAAGTTCAATAGAGGTTTCCTAAATCTGACAATAGTCTTATAGCTTTTGTGACTAGTAATGTCAAGTCATTGTGAAGCTGAAAAAAACCCTTCTAAACTTCCAAGAAAAGAGAAATTTGGACTGATTATGCTAGAGGACAAGACTAAATTGTTTTTTATTCGCTATAGGAAGTATTACAGAATCATTGGCATGAGTGGGGAGATAATCAGAGTATATGGCAAACAAACCAGTAGGAAGGTATGCTAGAGGGATGCCAGGCAGTTAATTAATAAAAATATGTTATTTTGTTAGATTTTGTGATATAAATGGTATTTGTATTGTTTTTCTTTTCTTTTTTTTTTTTTTTTTAAAGATTTCATTTATTTGACGGAGAGAGCACAAGCACAGGGAGCAGCAGGCAGAGGGAGAGGGAGAAACAGACTTCCCGCTGAGCAGGGAGCCTGACACGGGGCTTGATCCCAGACCCTGAGATCATGACCTGAGCCGAAGGCAGATCCTTAACTGACTGAGCCACCCAGGCGCCCCTTGTATTGGTTTTCTATTGCCATGTAACAAATTCTTACAAATTTAGCAGGCTGAAACAAAACACGTTTGTTATCTACAGTTTCCAGGGATCTGGCATGGCTTAGCTGGGTGCTCTGTTCGGGGTCCCACAAGGCTGCAGCAGTGTCGGCTCTGGCTGTGAGCTCAGCTGTGGCTTGGGTCCTCTTCCAAGCTCTGGGTGCTGGCAGTTTCTTGCAGATGTGGGATGGAGGCCCATAGGTCCTTGCTACCAGGCCGTTTCCATAGGTACTTCATACGATGGCAGCTGCTTCTTCAGGGCCAGTAGGAATGTCTCTTTGGTTCGCTAAGACAGATTCTTACATAAGGAAATGTAATCATGGGGTGATATTCTGTTGGTTAGCAGCCAGTCACAGATTCCTCTGTATTTGAGGGGAGAGCATCATACTAGGGCATGACTCACTGAGGGTCGGGTGTATTTGCCATAGTAGTTGTCCGTTAAAAAAAAATTTATAATGCATTATGATTTCTTTTCTCACTCTAAATATTCACTTTTGTATCCAGTATTAAATGTGTAATTTTATATTCTTTCCTTAAAAAGGATGAATAAGGTTCAGACCAAAACCTTGATTTCCTCCTGGGTCATTCCCTCCATATATCTTACAATGAAAAACCTTTGTCTTTGATGTTTGCTTCTCTTTATCTTATTCTAGGGGCCAAAGTGGGGAAATCTAGTGGAACCTGCTTGATTTATTCAAAACATTTTTGCATAAAAGAGGAGAGGCAAGTCTTGAAGATGGCTTTGGAAGTCTTGTTTTTGTTTGATAACATGTTTTGCTTACTAAAAATTCCTTATTTTTCTTCTGTAGAGTCTGGGAAGAAGAGAGGGTGAGGAGCAGAGTTAAGATGGAGACAGGATTAGAGGAGTAGCTTGTTAATCAAGATGAAGAAGGGGATTTTTGTCCCCCTAGGGAATCATTGACAATGTCTGGAGATATTTTTGGGTGTCCCAACTAGAGGACAGGTGCTCCTAGCACCTAGTGGGTAGAGGCCAGGGATGGTGCTAAGCATCCTGCGGCACACAGGAGAGATCCTACGACAAAAAATTATCCAGTGCAGATAGTCTTGTCAATAGCAGGGCTGCTGATGCTGTACAAGACGAAGTGGAGAGTCTAATTGGGATTTGCATTTTTATTATGTATGTTTGTATGTGTGTGTATGGTAAGAGGGAGGGGAAAAGATGCACGCAGAAGAATTTGTCCCTTTTTCCCAGTATCTTCAGAGAAACTAGGGAAAGCTGGGCTTGATCTTAGTCTATTTTTTCATGTGCTAACATATTTGAGGACCGGGGCGCAGCAGTTATTGAAGAAATGGTAACATAAAATCAGAGCAAGGAAAGCATAGAGATGAGGCGATGTATATTTGGAAAAGTCCTTAATTGATTTTCTAAAAACAGTGCTGGCTAATAGAACCTTCTGCCTTGGTGAAAATGTTCTGTATCTATACTGTCCACACGGGTGGCTGCTGAGCTCCATGACGTGTGGCTAGTGGCTACTGTATTGGACCGTAGAGCTCCACAATCATAATTATGGAGCTTGAAGAAACCTTAGCAGTGATTCCCAAATTTAGATGATTGCACAATCTCCTGGCAGACCTTTGTAAAAAACACCTTCCGGATGACGTTTCTAGAGTTGAAGATGGGAATCTTTCTTTTTATGAAGCTCTCCTGGTGCTTCCGACATATGGCCAAGTGTGGTGACTCCTGCCTGAGACATCAGCTAGTCAAGCCTGATTTCACAGAAGAGGAAACTGAGTCTGAGCCAGTGCTTTACCCCAAGTTAAAAAAAATTAGCTTAGGGGCACCTGGGTGGCTCAGTCGTTAAGCGTCTGCCTTCGGCTCAGGTCATGATCCCGGGGTCCTGGGATTGAGTCCCACATCGGGCCCCCTGCTTGGCGGGAAGCCTGCTTCTCCCTCTCCCCCTGCTCATGTTTCCTCTCTGTCAAATAAATAAAATCTTAAAAAAAAAATTAGCTTATATGGCAAAATTGCTATGAAACTTGGATTATGTGAGGAGCAATGGTCCCAGAAGTGTTTATTTTTGCCTAAGTCCTGACTCTGAGAAAAATTGGAGGGAGATCTTAATATTTTATCTTTGACCTCATACTCTTTAGACTGTTAGCGGCTGGCTCAGCGGCTGGCTAAGGCAGCTTAGACATGCTCCGCAAGAAGGGGTCTCCGTGAAGTTCGTCTTAGTTTTGTGTGTCTTGGGCATCTGAAACCGAATCACACACATCCCTGCAAGGTCAGGAGCCTGGATCGTCTTAACAGATACCAAGACTTTAGGGATTTCCTGTTTCTAGTGGAAAAAAGGAAACATCAAGATAGTAATCTGCATTCTAATAATCTGCACACTTTTCCCTGGCACAGAGGTATGCAGTCATATCAGGACATTCTGACTTCCTGCGTCCAGGGAGACCCTGGAACTACTGCTGGTTTTAACCTTGAAAGCTCAGAAATGAGCAACTGAGATGCTTTATGGTGTTATTCAGAGATTTGCACTGGGTAGTGGGGGTTTTGAGGGTCATGAATTTGTCTCTTTGGAAAGGAGTTAAAAGGACACTGTGTGAAGCATAGGTCAATTTTCACATATTGTATATTTTAAGATAACTGTTAGTACAAATGTAAGAACCTAACATTAAACATTTTTTCCTTTTTTGTTTTGAAATTTAAAATCATTTGAAGAACCAGTAGCTTTTAATCGGCAGCATGAGGCTCTTTTTTTTTTTTTTTTAATTTATTTTAAAAAGGGAGAGGGTGTGTGGGAGTGGGGAGGGGGCGGGGCTGGGGGAGAGAGAGAGAAGCAGACTCCCTGCTGAGGGCAGAACCCCACACAGACCTCCATCACAACCCTGAGATCATGACCTGAGCCCAAATCAAGAGTTGGATGCTTAACTGACTGAGCCACCCAGGCACCCCAGCATGAGGCTCTTTTTAAGGGTATTCTTCAAAGGTCCTGTAAGTTCAAATTGATAATCTCAGTTCAATTTCTAAATTTTAAAAAATTTAAATTACAGATTATTAAGATATAATTCACATACCATGATATTCATTCTTTTCAAGTGTGAATTCAGAAGTCAATTCAATGACTTTTTAAGATATTCACGCAGACGTGCAACCATCACCATTATATAATTTTAGAACAATTTTCTCAAAAAAAAAAAAAAAGAAAAGAAAACACCCTACATATTAGTAGTCTTTCTTTCTCCATTGCTGCCTCCCTTGCTTCCACTCCTGGTCCTTGATAACCACTTTCTGTTCTTATGGATTTGCCCATCTAGACATTTCATATAAATTGAATCATATAATATATGGTCTTTATATCTGGCTTCTTTAACTTAGCATAATGTCTTGAAAGCTCACTATGTTGTAACTTGTATCAGTACTTAGTTCCTTTTTTTTTTTTTTAAGATTTTTATTTATTTGAGAGAGAGAGAGTGAGTGAACATGAGGGGGGGCATGACAGGACAGGGAGAGGGAGAAGTAGACTCCCCACTGAGCAGGGAGCCCGATATGGAGCTCAATCCCAGGACCCTGAGATCATGATCTGAGTTGAAGGCAGATGTTTAACCGATTGAGCCACCCAGGCACCCCTTCCTTTTTTTTTTTTTTTTTTTTGATTCTTATTTATTAGAGAGCACACGCTCACGCATGCGCTCGAGTTGGGGGGAGGGGGAGAGGGAGAGAGAGAATCTTAAGCAGGCTCCACACCCAGCACGGAACCCAGTGTGAGGCTCCATCTCATGATGCTGAGATCATCACCTGAGCCGAAATCAAGGGTTGGACACTTAACTGACGGAACCACCCAGGTGCCCCAGTACTTCGTTCTTTTTTATCATGGAATAATATTCCATTGTCTGGATATGCTAGGTTTTCTTTATCCATTCATCAATTGATGGACATTTGGATTGTTTCTACTTCTTTGGTTATTTTGAATAATGTCACTATGATCATTTGTGTATAAATTTTTGTGTAGACCTATGTCTTAAATTCTCTTGCATAAATATATTGAGGCACGAAACTTGCTGGTCTTATGGTAACTGTATGTATAACTTTTTGGGAACTGCAAAACTGTTTTCCATAGCATCTGCACCATTTTATAATCCTATAAGCAATGTATGAAGGTTTCAATTTCTCCCTATCCTGGCCGACACATGTCATTGTCATTGCCATTAAAGTGGTATCTCATTGTGGTTCGGATTTGCATTTCCTCAATGACTAAAGATGTTTGGCCTTGTTTGATATGCTTATTGGCCATTTGTGTATCTTCTTTGGAGAAATGTTTATTCAGGTCCTTTGTGTATTTTTAAATTGGGTTATTTGTCTTTTTATTGTTGAGTTTTAAGAGTATTTATATATTTGGAATACAAGTCCCTTATTAGATATATGATTTGTAATTATTTTCTCTCATTTTATGGGTTATCTTTTCACTTTCTTGATGGTGTCCTTTGAAGCATGAAAGTTTTAAATTTTGATGAAGCCTAGTTGTGCTTTTGATGTCTTATCTAAGAACAAATTGCCAAATCCAAGGTCATAAAGATTTACACCTATGTTTTCTTCTTAGAGTTTATGGGTTTTAGCTCTTACTTTTCAGTCTTGATCCATTTTGAGTTAATTTTTGTATGTGATGTGAAATACGGGTCTAACTTCATTCTTCTGCATGTGGATATCCGCCTAAACCAGTACTAATTCATTTTTTTTTTTTTAGCACTAACAGTTTTTCTGTTTCACAGCTTTTATATTTATTTTGTTTTATTTGTCCTTTCAGGGTATCTTTTTGGCAAATACCTACACACATACATATGCATATACATACCTATTAAGATACACACACACACAGACACACACACACATTTCTTTATTCTCCCTTTATTCTCATATACTTTACTTGTGCAAAAGGTAGACTTATAATCTGGAGATCTTTATGTATCTGTACATTGTTCTCTTTGTCATTTTTTATAGCTCCATCGGTGGGCACCTTAATCATTTGCTGTCACACACAGTGCCACAGGGATCACCTTGTATGTTGTTGTAGATTAGATTCCTGGAAGCAGGGTGGCTGGGACCTAGGATGAATGCTTCTCCAGTGTTCTTAGATCTTGCCATATTCATCCCTGTAAAGACTGCACTATTCACCTCCCACCAGCCATGTACAAAGGCCTTTTCCCCAGAGTGTGTTATCCGGGGGTGGGGTTTTGCCAGTCTGGTAGGTGAAAAATGCTATCTCCATGTAGTTAACAACTTCCATTCTCTATATTAAGTGCGGATGAACATCTTTTCGTATGTTTAACGTCATATGTATTTATTTTTCTGTGAATTGTTTATGTCTGTTGCCACATTTTCCCCATTGGATTGTTGATCTTTTTTCCTCCCTGTTTCTAGGAACTGTTTAAATATAGCTCTTTGTGATGTGGGTTCAAATACTTTCCCCTGTTTGTCATTTGTCTTTTTTTATAGTGTGTTGTGCCATACGGAAGTTTTTAAAATTTTTTATGTAGTCTAATTTATCAATTTTTTCTTACATGGCTTCTGGATTTTGAGTCATAGTTAAAAAAGGCCTTCCCTACTTCAAGGTAATAAAAGGATTTCACCCATGTTTTCTTCTGGTGCTTGATGGGTTTATTTCTATATTTCATTATGTGTATATTTAATCCTCTTAGTCCGTCTTGCTAATTACTTTTCAGATGAGTTTTATACTTCTGTTGATTATGTATAAGAGCTTCTGTTTCTCACCCTTGCCCATGTTTGTATTATAATTTTATACTGAGAATAATATTGCCAGTGTTCTTTCTGCCCTGTACTTGGACTCCTCATCTACAAAATGGGAATTTCTGCTCTTGTTTAAAAACAAAATAAAAAGTGGTAGAGCTGAGAACAATAAAGAACAGAAGTGTTATATGAGGAGTTATTTTTATTTCATAGTGCTTTGTACATAGTGTGATAATGCTAGGCACTCAGTAAATACTCAGTTGGTTGTAGGCAAAGTGCCCATATATTGAAATGTATTTTTTTGGGCAGATTTTCTTTCCCTTAAAACTTTGTTCATTACTGATAATGCTGTTTATTTCCTCAGTTTGTAGAAGACTATGAACCTACCAAAGCTGACAGTTACAGAAAGAAAGTGGTTCTTGATGGAGAAGAAGTCCAGATAGATATTCTGGACACGGCTGGACAAGAGGATTATGCAGCCATTCGAGACAACTACTTCCGCAGCGGGGAAGGTTTCCTCCTCGTGTTCTCAATCACAGAACACGAATCATTTACAGCAACTGCCGAATTCAGGTATGTTTCAAGTGAAATAGCCTCCGGACTCCAGGAGGCTTTTTGCCTTTCTTTCTCATGGGTTTGGCTTGGCAGGACTTTTGGGCTGAGCACAGTAGTAGAGGGTTGAGCTTGTTATTAGGAAGAATTCCATTAAAGAATTTTCTGTGGCTTTTTGAATCTTGGGACATTATAGTCCACCATTTGTTATAGTCTCTTTGGGTTTCCCTGTTTTTATAATTCCTGAATATAAATTATCTGAAGAATCTGTTGTCCCTAGAGAGGACGAAGCCATTCCGTATTCTCAAGAACCTGTAATTTTGTTTTTGTATAAGTCCTAAGGGACAGTGATTGATGAGTTCACTATTTTTATCTTTTTTTTTTTTTTTAAGATTTATGTATTTGAGAGAGAAAGCAAGTGAGACAGAGCGAGCGAGCTAGCAAGAGCATGAGCAGGGGGAGAGGAAGAGGGAGAGAGAATCTCAAGCAGACTCCCCGCTGAGCACAGACCAAGGTGGGGCTTGAGCTCAGGGCCCTGAGACCATGATCTGAGCTGAAATCAAGAGTCAGACGCTTAACCGACTGAGCCACTCACGTGCCCCAACTATTTTTAACTTTTTTATAATTTTACCAGAAAGGTAATAATTTTGATCTATTTTGAGGTTGATGAAACATTGTCAGGAGAGTGAAAGATGTGGGTCCGAGTGACCATTTGCTGCCACTTTAAGGACTGTTTAGCCTAGGCGAGTGGAAAGAGCCAACCTTTAGAATCTGACAGATCTGGGTTTGAATCCTGGCCCTGCCCCTTAGCAGTTTTGTGACCCTGGGCAAAATTACTCAGCACTGGAGATTCTGTTTCTCTATCTGAAAATGCACTTGTTAGTTGATGAAATGAAATGAAATGATGCTTTAGGCTGTAAATTCTTCAGGGTCGACACCATGGCCACCTGCACCATATGATGTCCCCAGGCTTTCTCACAGGGTGTGCGCGTGGTGCTTACATAGTGTGTAAAATATTAACTGCTATAATTCATTTTAAACGCAGTAGTTAAAGATACCTGAGGTTCATTTTTTTATCAAGAAATAGTGAGCTGTTAGGCATCATCCTTAGAGGATTCTAATGGGAAGGGCGTCTTTCTCTTTACCCCATATGCTTTTCGTTTCTCTTACACAGTTGTATTTTCTTTTCATCTACTCTCCTTATAAACATGTCTGTCCAGATGACTTTTGATTTTAAGAACCAGATCTAGAGTCTAACAAGGAACTAAAAAGGGGGGAAAAATCAGTATTTTTTTTCATTCTTTAGCAAGTTATGGTCAGAAATCGAGGGATCAACCAAAAATAAAAATTGAGGAAACTAAATATCCCTCCAAGATTTGGGAGGAGGCATCAGTGAGCCAGGGAACCCTCAAGGGGTGATTCCAGCTAAACCAGCAGAGTGAGTGGAAGGTAAAC
Organism: Mirounga angustirostris; assembly: GCF_029215605.1. NCBI lineage: Eukaryota > Metazoa > Chordata > Mammalia > Carnivora > Phocidae > Mirounga > Mirounga angustirostris. The sequence continues at coordinate 94,136,134 of NW_026991711.1, read as the reverse complement.
AGAGTAGCTCTCCGTTGCTGTGCTGCATAGTGTTAAGTCTTCAAAGGTAGAACATCTAAATTCTCTGGTACTATAGTGTGGGTGTTGTGATCAGTTAAATGACCAGGACTCTTATGAGCGGTCCTATTAATTTTCAGACTTTCCCAACACACCTAGAAGTTTTCTCTATGTGGGAATAGCCCCGGTATTCGTAATTGTGTTTGCAGCTACATAATCCTGTTTTTATCTGTCCTTGAGGATAAAACAGGACAGATGCACACACTTCCTCATTTTCCTGCATGTCCTGAGCCTTTTTATGTCCCATCACCCCATGACTCACTGAGAAAGGAAATGGTGAGCAGTGGAAGAGTCCTGTCCAGAGAACAGACGTCCTGTCTCCCCACGCCACCACACACACACACAGATAGCATTCGTGCGTTTCCAGAGATTTGGAGCAGGGTCTCACCTCATCTTGGGAGATGGGTTTTGGGCATTATGTGAGAACAGGGATCCTTAGAAGAAAAAGGACAGATGACTACTTAAGAGAAAAAGAAAGGGCAAGTGAGTTCTTCTGACTTGGACTCTGGACATTCAGATAAAAGTCACAGGGCTGTCCAGGTTTCTTATGGCATTGGAAACAGAAGAATGGAGTAGAGTATCTGAGCCTTTGTGGTTAAACTCACGTTATGCCTTTTAGCGGTTTTCAAACATAGCATTGCTGTATTTATGGGAAGGTCCCAACATAAAACGTTCATATGCTTTATCTTCCTTAAAACTTTCCCTGGACAATATTCAATAAGCTAGAAAAATAGGTTTTTTTTTTTTTTTTTTTTTTAAGATTTTATTTATTTATTTGAGAGAGAGAGAATGAGAGAGCACATGAGAGGGGGGAGGGTCAGAGGGAGAAGCAGGCTCCTCGCTGAGCAGGGAGCCCGATGCGGGACTCGATCCAGGGACTCCAGGATCATGACCTGAGCCGAAGGCAGTCGCTTAACCAACTGAGCCACCCAGGCGCCCGAAAAATAGGTTTGTAATAGGAGACCAGACTTGGTACTCCCAGTTTTGATTTAATATATTTATTAATGAGGTAATTTTACAAACCTCTGCATGATTAATGAACCAGAGAGCTATCAGTTTTTCTCATTCATAGTTGTATTGATCATATAACTTCTAAATGTTCTTTGACCTCTGTTGGTTAAGCGGCTGCCTTCGGCTCAGGTCATGATCTCAGGGTCCTGGGATTGAGTCCTGCATCAAGTTCCTTGCTCAGCGGGGAGCTTGCTTCTCCCTCTGCCTGCCGCTCCCCCTGCTTGTGCTCTCGCTCGCTCTCTCTCTAGCAAATAAATAAATAAAATCTTAAAAAAAAAAAAAAAAGTGTAGCCTATAGCAAAGCTACTTAAAAGCAATTTTTAAGCATCTACTTTTCTTTTTTGTTTTTCTTAAAATATTTGCTATCTGATACTTAAAGTGACTCTAATGGAAAAACTTAAAAATATTTTTATTATTATGAAATGTGTCCTATATCATATAAAAATCAATGCAGATCTCCACAAAATGCACTTTTGAAGGTGTCTCTTTTTGGAATATTTTAGAATATAGAAGTAGAAATGTCTTTACTAGACCAAAATAATGGAAGTGGAATATTTAATTCTTGTAATACTTGGTTTTTGATTAATAATTTTAGGTAGCTGATAGTTTTAGTAAAGGTGAAATTTAATGTGGATTATTTCCTTCCTTCCTTCCTTTTTTTTTTGTACTTTGTAGTAGACAAATAATACACACTAAAATATGATTACTCCTTAGCATAGCTGACCCCATTCTGTTGGCTGTAACATTTACTGTATCTAAATGCAAACTGTGGAGAAGCAGGTACATACACAGATCTAGATATAATTAAACAAAAGTTTCACAAAACTACACTTTATGTAATACTCGAGATTCCTTCTGATGTTTCTGTTCTATTCTATAATATTCTGTTTCATTGAGGACAGTAATTACTGGTTGTGACTCATTAAACTGCTTTCATGATCTAATAGACTACCGCCTTCGTTATGAGAAACACTGATTTCATGGCTGTTATTCTCACAAAGAAATCATACCATTTTTGCAGGGGAATTATTAAGCACTTCATGTATGAAGATACTTCTCTTAACTTGTTTGTATCCCAGAGGTTCCCAAGTTGTTCTTTTTGTTAAAAAGTTTTGGTGCCTAAGCATAAATTGGGGACCCTGTTGAAATGCAGAATCCTGGGCTCCTATTTAGACATCACTTCTGTGGGACTCCTGTTGGGCCCAGAAATCTGTGTTTGTGATGAGCACCCCACATCTTTCTGATAGAGGCAACTGAGAACCAGGCTTTGAATCTAGGGAGTGTGTCCTTGGAACATGCCCTGAGTGTAACAAGTCTTTCTGCCCTAGGACAGCCTTTCATTTTAGAAGCATCAGTGTATTTGAGTTCTTATTCTAGCTTTCTTAGCTGTGTTGTTTGGTTTTGTTTGTTTTGATGCTATGCCTTAGGGAACAGATCCTCCGTGTTAAGGCTGAAGAAGATAAAATTCCATTGCTTGTCGTGGGAAACAAGTCCGACCTAGAGGAGCGGAGGCAGGTGCCCATTGAAGAGGCTAGGAGTAAAGCAGAGGAGTGGGGTGTGCAGTATGTGGAGACATCGGCTAAAACTCGGGCCAACGTGGACAAGGTAGGTGTGTGCTCTGCGCGTGTTTCTTAGAAACAGCAGAACGTAGACATCTCGTCTGTTTGGTTTTGAGGGAACCGTTTACGGAAAGTACGGGAGGACTGATTTTTCCAGATGTCTCAGCCAGTGTAGTGAGAAACCGTGGGAGGGTTTGACCCTGGAGTTCAAACAACCCAGAGTCCTCTCACTTTGTCATGAGCCTTTGTTGAGTATGCTTAATGTTGGCATGGCCCTTGGAAATATGGCAAGATGAGGCGCTGGCTTTGTGCAGACCGTGTGGGTAGGATGGACATAAGTAGCTTCCCTGTGCTCTCATCTGCTATGGCCTCTTGTTTTTCAGGAGCAAGTTCTTTTGCAGGTTCTCAGAAGGGACCCCAAAGACACACAGCATATCTTGATTTTGCTGTCATTGGTTAGATTTACTCTTTTCACCTTGCTGGCCACTGGCAGAACCAAGGTGTTCTGTCTTTATATAACTTATATATATAACCCAGTGAAAGGGTGACCTTGACAATGATGAACGTTGACAATTTTTGAAAATCCACCTACCAGTGATTGCTATTGTTAGGTTTTGGGGTTTGTTTTTTGTTTTTAAGAATTAAGGTTCAGAGTGGTTGCCACACAGTTCAAGTAGACAGACTTAGAGATGTGGCTTTTCCTTCTACCTTCACCTTGTTTGTTAGCTCTTACTTCATGATCCATGTTCCTGTAACATCTAAACTTATTTCACTTTGGCAGCCCAGCAGCGGCTGTATCTGCTTTGTCTTATGCAGCAACAGCATCTGAATTCCCCAGAGTGCTTCATATGTTGCTCTTTCTTAGGGGGAAATAATTCTCCTTACCTGAAGAGGGACAGATTTGTAATCAAGCTTACTTTAACTTGAAGTGATGCTAGAAGAACATTGGTATTTAGAATGTTAGTATTAGAAGGGACTCAACTTTATTTAAAAAAAAAAATCTATTCAAGAATAATTGACATACAATGTTATATTCATTTCAGGTGTACAACAAATTGATTTAACAATTCTATATATTACTCAGTGCTTACTACAATAAGTGTGGTCACCATCTGTCACCATACAGTGTTATGACAATAGTATTGACTATATTCCCTATGCTGTACTTTTCATTACTGTGACTTATTTATTTCATAACTGACAGTTTGTACCTCATAATCCCCATCACCTAATTCACCCATCCTCCCACCCTCCTCCCCTTCAGCAACCACCAGTTTGTTCTCTGTATTTATGAGTCTGTTTTTGTTTGTTTCTTTTGTTTTTTAGATTCCACATGTAAGTGAAATCATATGGTATTTGTCTTTTTCTGTCTTATTTCACTTAGCATAGTACCCTCTAGGTCCATCCATGTTGTTACAAATGGCAAGATCCCATTCTTTTCTCATGGCTGGGTAATATTCCATTGTGTGTGTGTGTTTGTGTGTGTGTGTGTGTACCACGTCTTCCTTATCCATTCATCTGTAGATGGACACTTGTGTTGCTTCCATAATTTGGCTATTGTAGGGCGCCTGGGTGGCTCAGTTGGTTAAGTGACTGCCTTCGGCTCAGGTCATGATCCTGGAGTCCCTGGATCGAGTCCCGCATCAGGCTTCCTGCTCGGCAGTGAGTCTGCTTCTCCCTCTGACCCTCCCCTCTCGTGCTCTCTCTCAAATAAATAAATAAAATCTTTAAAAAAAAAAAAATTGGCTATTGTAAATCATGCTGCTATAAACATCAGGTGCACATGTCTTTTTGAATTAGTGGTTTCATTTTCTTTGGATAAATACCCAGTAGTTACTGGATCATACAGTAGTTCTATTTTTAATTTTTTAAGGGAACTCCATACTGTTTTCCACAGTGGCTACACCATTTTACACTTCCACCCACAGTGCACAAGTGTTCCCTTTTCTCCACATGCTCACCAACACTTATTTTCTTGTCTTTTTGTTACCAGCCTGACAGGTGTGAGAGGTGATCTCTCATTGTGGTTTTGATCTGCATTTTCCTGAGGCTGAGTGATGTGTCTTTTCATGTGCCTGTTGGTTGTCTATACGTCTTCTTTGGAAAAATGTTTATTTGGGTCCTTTGTGGATTTTTAATGAGATTATTTAGTTTTTAGGTGTTGAGTTGTAGAAGTTCTTTATATATTTTGGACATTAACCCCTTATCGAATATATGATTTACAAATACCTTCTCCCATTCAGTGGTTGTCTTTTTCTTTTGTTGATGGTTTCCTTCCCTGTGCAGAAGCTTTTTCTTTTGGTGTAGTCCCATTTATTTTTGCTTTTGTTTCCCTTGCCTGAGGAGACAGATCCATAAATATGTTGCTAAGGCTGATGTCCAAGAAATGACTGCCTATGTTTTCCTTTTTTTTTTCCCCTCAGGTTTTTGTTTAAATTCCAGTATAGTTAACATAGGTGTAATATTAGTTTCAGGTGTACTATATAGTGACTGAGCACTTCCATACAACACCTGGTGCTCGTGCCTATGTTCTTTCTTTTATGAGTTTTATGGTTTCAGGTCTCAAATTTAGGTCTTTAGTCTATTTCAAGTTTATTTTTCTGTATGGTATAAGAAAGTGGTCCAGTTTCATTCTTTTGCATGTGGCTGTCCAGTTTTTCCAGCACCATTTATTGAAAAGACTGTTTTTTCCCTGTTACATATTCTTGCCTCCTTTGTCTTAGATTAATTGACCATATAACCATGGGTTCAATTCTGTGCCCTCTATCCTGTTCCACTGATCTATGTGTCTGTTTTTGAGCCAGGACCATACTGTTTGGATTACTAAAGCTTTGGAAGTATATCTTGAAATCTGGGATTGTGATACCTCCAGCTTTATTCTTCTTTCTCAAGATTGATTTGGCTATTCAAAGTCTTTTGTGGTTCCATACAGATTTTATGATTATTTGTTCTAGTTCTGTGAAAAATACTATTGGTATTTTGATAGGGATTGTACTGAATCTGTAGATTGCTTTGGGAAGTATGGACATTTTAATAATATTAAATCTTCTAGTCTATGAGCATGAAATACCACTCTCTTTGTGTCATCTTCAATTTCTTTTATCAATGTCTTATAGTTTTCAGAGTATAGGTCTTTTTCCTCTTTGGTAAAATTTATTCTCAGGTATTTTATTCTTTTTGGTAGGATTGTAAATGGGATTGTTTTCTTAATTCTTCTTTCTGCTACTTCAATTTTAGTTTATAGAAACACAACAGATTTCTGTGTATTAATTTTGTATCCTGTAACTTTACTGAATTTATCCATTCTAGTAGGTGTGTGTGTGTGTGTGTACCCCTTATCGAATATATGATTTACAAATACCTTCTCCCATTCAGTGGTTGTCTTTTTCTTTTGTTGATGGTTTCCTTCCCTGTGCAAAAGCTTTTTCTTTTGGTGTCGTCCCATTTATTTTTGCTTTTGTTTCCCTTGCCTGAGGAGACAGATCCTTTTTTTTTTGTGGTATCTTTAGGGTTTTCTATATATAGTATCATGTCCTCTGCAAATAGTGACAGTTTTACTTCTTTTTAAATTTGTATGCCTTTTATTTCTTTTTCTTGTCTGATTGCTATGGCTAGGATTTCCAGTACTATTTTGAATAAAAGTGGTAAGAGTGGACATTCTTGTTCCTGATCATAAGGGAAAAGCTCTCAGTTTTTCACCATTGAGTATGATGTTAGCTGTGGGTTTTTCAGATATGGCCTTTATTATGTTGAGGTATGTTCCCTCTAAATCCACCTTGTTGGGAGTTTTTATCATGAACAGATGTTGTATTTTGTCACATACCTTTTCTGGGTCTTTTGAGATGATCATGTGGTTTTTATCCTTTCTCTTTTTTATGTGGAATGTATCACAGTGATTGATTTGCAAATATTGAACCACTCGTACATCTCTGGAATAAATCCCACTTGATTGTGGTGAATGATTCTTTATTGTTGAATTCAGTTTGCTGATATTTTTGTTGAGTATTTTTGCACCTGTTTTTCAGAGATATTGGTATGTAGTTTTCTTTTTAAGATTTATTTACTTATTTGAGAGAGAGAGAGCATGGGGAGAGGGGCAGAGGGAGACAGAGAGCATCTCAAGCTCCCCACTGAGCACAGAGCCTGATGGAGCCCAGTGCCATGGAGCCCGATGTGGGCTCGATGTCACAACCCTGAGATGATGACTTGAGCCTAAATCAAGAGTCGGACGCTTAACTGACTGAGCCATCCAGGTGCTGCTGTAGTTTTCTTTTTTTGTGGTGTCTTTGTCTGGTTTTGGTATTAGGGTAATGTTGGCCTCATAGAATGAATTTGGAAGTTTTCCTTCATTTTCTTCTTTTTGGGGGAATAGTTTGAGAAGAGTAAGTATTAACTCTTCTTTAATGTTTGGTGCAATTCACCTGTGAAGCCATCTGGTCCTTGACTTTGTTGGGAGCTTTTGGGATTACCAGTTCAATTTTGTTACTAGTAATGAGTCTGTTCAAATTTTCTTTTTCTTCCTGATTCTGTTTTGGAATATTGTATGTTTCTAGGAATTTATTCATTTCTTCCAGGTTGTCTAATTTGGTGGCATATCGTTTTTTAATATTCTCTTATAATTCTTTGTGTTCTCTGGTGTCAGTCGTTATTTCTTCTCAGAAAGGGTTCACTTTAGAAGCACTTTGGCAGCATCTACAATATAAATCTGTCTGTGATGTGAAGTCTGTTCACTTGTTAGCTATTTTTCCTTCATATTATTTCTCAGCTCTTATGTTGATTCCTGTGCTATTCCAGATCTCTTTCTTTCTATCAAATTGTTTCCTAGATGTAGGAACACACAGGAAATCCAGACATGTATTTTATTTAAAAAAAAATCGGGAAGGCTTTCTTGGCATGGAACCATGGATATGTAGTTTTTTGACAGTATGGTAGTGGTTGGGGCTGTTGCAGGGCACCTTGCGTCTCCCCTTCCTCCACTGGACCAGCTTGACCTGCCAAACAGGACCCAGCAGAAACTTATGACTGGCAGCATTGTATTCACTTGTAAACAGTTTACACGAAAGGACGGGAGGTTGTTAATAAGATCAGCCCATGGACAACTTCGTCATCATTTTAAGTTGGACACATTCCATTCGCCTCCTGCCTTTGCTGTTAGAACAAAAAGGAAAAGTTATAACATCTGAAGCTGTTCACTGCTGCTCTTGTAGGTGGGGTGCTTAGGTCACTTAGTGGGGAAGGAGGTCTTTTTCTGTGCCCAGAGCTGGTGGTAGATGCACAGGGAGTCCCCCCACTCAGAAAGCTTGGTCTTACTTTTCACCAAGAAGATATGTCTATGAAAATAGAAGGAGCTTGTAGTTTTGTGTGAACATCCAAAAATTACAGCCTACGCTCGGTCTCACGTCATTCCCTCTGAGGAATCTGAAATGTTTCTTTGTAGGAGGCTTATTTTGTCTGCTTGGGTATCATTGGCACTTTGGCACAATTGCTGGTAGCAGAGGGCAAAACCCAAACTATTGTGGCAAATGATAATTTGTATCTGAATGACACACTGGCATTCAAAGGACAAGCCTTATATCAGTTCTTGATAAAGTTCCTTTCAGCAAACATCACAAGGAACGAACAGTGGCTATTCCTGAGAATGAGGGCAGGGGCATGGGCGTGGGAGGGTGTGGGACAGCACATCTCTCCTCCCCATTTCCCTAGTTTCCTGGTACAGGAGCCTGAGTTTGTTTATGCTTTATCCCCCATCTCCCCACCCCACCGTGTTCCAAGTCTGCTAGTTCTGCTGGGGAAGCTGTCGGGCATAATGACGTTCCTACCTTTTTAAGGTCATGATAAGGATTACATAGTAGTATCTGAGAAAGTACCCAGTAGCAGGCACTCCTATTCTTAACCTTGCCTGGTGGTTGGAAATGCTAGAAAGTCTGATGTGAATTTTGGCACAGGGTTGATAAAAATAAGTTTGCTTTATGCTTTAAAATGTAACTAGATAGCCTGCTTAGTGGAATTGCTTCATGAAATCATTAAATGGCTTTTTCCTCTCTATTCTTTACACTCCTTCCTCCCCGCCCCAGGTGTTCTTTGACCTAATGAGAGAAATCAGAGCCAAAAAGATGTCTGAGAACAAAGACAAGAACGGCAAGAAAAGCAGCAAGAACAAGAAAAGTTTTAAAGAAAGATGTTGCTTACTGTGAAAGCCAAGATAGCGGATGAAGTTAATCGCCGCTAAGGACATAGGGCGGGCTCATTAAGAGAAGAGTATAGTCGACTCCTTGGTGTGTTCCCTGCTCTCCCCAATCTCATTCACGCATACTTCTTTAAGTGGGGAAAATGTTTGTGAATCAGTGACTGGCGGAAGAAATAAGCCCTTGTCCATGCATTGGAACAGCTACTTTGTCAGGAAGTTTTGAAGTTTCCTTCTTCCTCCCCTTCTCCCTCCCAAAAGTTTAATCACATATGTAGTGTATAGGTAAGAAATAAGTGTTAATTAAAAAGAAATGTACTGTCATAGCATCTTATTTCTCTCCCTAGTTTTATAACATCACTATCTTTCGTTTTGAAATAAAAATGTCTTATTTTATTAGGTTTTGGGGAGGGGGTAGGATAAAACTCTCTCTCTTATCAGCTTACCAGAAGTACTCAAAAAAATCCATTAAGCTCTAATAAAAATTCAGAGATTTTTTGGGATAAGTTTCTTGGCAATACCTTGTGGATCTGAAGCACAGCAAAAAAAAAAATAAAAATAAATATGAATTGGGCTGAATAGGTCAGTGACAAGCTCATAAACCCTTCACAGATATGAAAAATGAAAGTTGAATTCTTCATATTTAAATATTAGCCAATTATAGCCTGTGTTGGCTACTTCTTTCCTGTAGCATCCTGATTTTTGTGTAGAAGCTTCTTTTAGCAGATTAAGTGAAGACTCAAGAGTAGTATACTTTATAAATGACACACTTCTCTAATCAGATTAAGAATATAACTTTGGATACATCCTCTCCTAATTGCCAGACATGGTTAGGTCCTTCCTCCTCTGCTGGTAACCAATATCTATCCTTCTGGCCAACCTCTCTGCATGTAGAAGTCAGGAGAGCCTCTTCTTTTAATTCTTTTCAGTATAATGAGTTCTTCTGAACAATGTGATGAGTTGAAATTGTATTCTCAAATCATGAAGCCAGAGCTGTGCCAGACAGTCTGCTACCTCTCATAGAATTGCTCTGTAATTCTAAATTTAAAATTAGGAGAAGCGGGAAAGGATAAGATAAGCCATTGCCCTTTTACCTCTGAGAATTGGCTGCTACTTCTAATATAATTTTCTTCTGAGACAGTCATAGAGCTGGTTAGAAAAAGGCTTTTATTGATGAGATATTGTTAAAGCTTTCTTTTATAGATATTCTCAATTTAGCAACCAGAAAATTTTTCCTCAGGAAAGGAGTACTGTGATTTAAACCCAGTGTTCACATTTTCCCCCATTTTTCAGAAGTGACATTTCACATATAGGTGCCAAAAGTGAATTGGGGTGGGGAGAGTGGGAACCTTTCAAATTTATAGTTACTACAGAAATTGTGGAAATTATGATCTGGCTGGAAAGCAATCTTGTATCACCTCCTAAAGAATCATGGTCTTTTTTAATAAAAAAAAAAAATCAGACAAATACACTTTTTCAAGGTTTCAGCCTTTTTATTTTCCTCTCTTGTCGTACATGTAAAATGCAAGTATTAGAGAAACTGACAGTAACTTACTCATTATTGATCTTGTTAGATGTTCTACTATATCAGACGAACTTTATTTCAATTCTTTGAACTGGGCTGTGGGAGATAAAATTTAAGTATAAACAGTAATTTTAACTTCACCATCTTTCCTTTGGGAGAGAGGACTACTCTGTCTTCGTAAAGTTTAAAATCTTGAAGTTAATCACACTCTCGAAGTTTTTGAGACAACCTTTTTCTTTTCATTACAGTTTGATACCAGTTGGGGTCAATAGTAGGTAGATTTGGAAGATGTACAAATATATTAAAGATAGTATGAATTGTTTCATGCGCTGGAAATTATTCCTGGCATGTACTATTAGTATATCTCTAAAATTATATTTAACTGGATAGCAATCAGAAATGCATCTTCCTAACAAAATAATTTATACATACGAGGTGGTTTTACATAGAAAAATAAGGACGCAATGTTATTTATACATTTGAAACACGGTTACTTGCTGAATGATCATCTACTGTGTCCAAGAGCCTATCATTATTTTCCTAAAGTGTTCATTCTGGAAATATTTGAGCACCTATTCGGTGTCAGGCTCGGTTCTAGGTGCTGGGATGTGATGTTGAACAAGGTAGGCAAGAGCTTTGTTCTCCTGGAGCTTATGCTCCAGTGATGTAGGAGACAAATAAATGAAAATAATCAGGGTAAGTGTTTTGATGAAAATAAAACTGGGTAATACGATAGGAAGCATTTCTGGGCAGTAGAGCTGATTTCGATTGTGTGGTCAACAAGCTTCTCGGGGGAGTGACATTTAAGCTGAGAGTGCATGCCCTGAAGGAGCAGCCATATGCCCAGCTGCTTGGGTGGGTGCAGGGAGCTTCCCAGGCTGGGGAACGGCCGGTGCAAAGGCCCAACAGTGTTGAGGAAAAGACCCCAAAGATCATATGGCTGGAGTAGAATGAGGGAGGAGCCAAGTAGTAGAAAAAGATGTAGCAGTTTATGGTTTCATAACGTGACGTAGAGGAAAAATACCTAGACATATAATTTGCTACAAGTATCCTGTTTCATCAAATCCAAGACACCGTTAATTGTAAGATGTCACCATAATTTATATACCACTAAGAAAAAACCTGCCAATTAAGTGAACCCATCCTGACTCCAGTGACATGAAAGTGTGGGAAAAGCTGTGCATGTTTTAGATAAGGTGAATTACAATATATAAACTTAAATGGCAGTTGAAATACAGAATGCACCTCTCTTGGTCTAGAGGCTTTCAGTACAATCGAAGCTTAACAGTGGGTAAATATTAACAGTGGGGAAAATATACATATATATGGTTAATGTTGCAGTAGTAAACTTGACTTGGATATTTATATTTTAAAAACACGTTAAAATTATTTAATCAAAATTGTAACTGCATGTGCTTTAAAATTCTAATGGTCTAGAAGTGTTTGTAATGGAAGCTCTTTAGTCCCAGCCCTGTTCCCCAAAAGTCAGATTCAACCATTTCTATTCTCAGATCATTCAGTAGGTACTCCTGAGTTTCTCAATACTGTTCTTATCGCCATGATTTCTTGATTTTCGACCTCAGCCATTCCCTGTGGTAGATGAGGGTGTGGCCCCTTGTGTCCCTTACCCCTACCCCATTTTTGACAGTAATAGGATTCTTTTAATTCCTCTCTTGGTGACAGTTACACCTTTTAAAACTGTATTAAAACATCTTGTTTATTATTCACGTAACTCTTGACAGCATTTCTTGGCTCCCCACTCTGAAAGGTGAGGATATTAACACACCTGCCCTTTATCTCTTGACCCCCTCCTACCTCTTCCTTCTCTGTGACACCTTTTGCTTTTATATTATCAAGGTTGATGACTTGAACCTTCCGCTCTGTGACCATAACTCAAGCTTCCATGCTTTACCTGTAGATCAATTTTAAAAGTTGAATACCAGTCAACAACAATTTGATTATGGTGACTTACGAAAATATGACTCATCGCTGGGCCAAGCACCACGTGGTGATTGCCTGTCCTTCGGGCTACATAGCTCTGTCGACGCCACACAGAGGAGAGCGGCCCTAGTGTCCAGTCACGTGGTCTCCCCCATCAGTTGCCTGAGTCACTCCACATTTTAGCTAGCTTTGCCTTTGGATGTCCCCCCCAACTTCCTCCCATTTTTCCTTAAGTTTGCTTTTTCCTGGTGGAGAGGATAATGATATATTCTCTCCCCTAATGTCCTTCTGGAGTGCAGCTTCCATAACTGTCAAACTTCTGCATCGACTCGTGGCCCTCTCTCATGCTCTTGGCCATTGGAGTCTTTCTTGACTAGGACTTGAAGGCAGGTGTCAGGAAACAGGAGGGACTGACATTTGAGCTCACTCTTCCATTTTGACCTGTTTTCATTTTCACAAGTATTTACTATTTCCTTTTTTTGTAGGTCAATGTTGAACAAGGGGTAGAGTGAAACCATTGATCCGAGCTTCTGTAGGGCTCATCTTTAATGAGGCTGTCTGTGGCAATCCCTGTTCTACAGGGGTGTAGACTTCATCATTTGGGGTCAGACCTGGGTCTGGCCGGTTGTCTTCTGCCAGCAACTTTATTTTGTTTTATTTTTATCTTTATTTACTTTTTTGCCATCAACTTTAAGCTGGTTCTTTGAAAGAATTAATAAGATCAATAAACCACAGGCCAGACTTATCCAAAAGAAAAGAGAAAGGACCCAAATTAATAAAATTATGAATGAAAGGGGAGAGATCATGACTAACACCAAGGAAATAGAAACAATTATTAGAAATTATTATCAACAACTATATGCCAATAAATTAATGGAGAATGGCATATAGAAGAAATGGATGCCTTCCTGGAAACCTATAAATTGCCAAGACTGAAACAAGAAGAAATTGACAACATGAATAGGCCAATAACCAGTAACGAGATTGAAGCAGTGATCAAAAACCTCCCAAAAAATAAGAGTCCAGGTCCTGATGGATTCCCTAGGGAATTCTACCAAACATTCAAAGAAGAAATAATACCTATTCTGAAGTTGTTTCAAAAAAATAGAACCAGAAGGAAAGCTCCCAGACTCATTCTATGAGGCCAGCATTACTTTAATCCCCAAACCAGGCAAAGACCCCATCAAAAAGGAGAATTTCTGACCAATATCCCTGATGAATATGGTTTCCAAAATTCTCAACAAAATCCCAGCTAAGAGGATCCAACAATAGATTAAAAGGATCATCCACCGCGACCAAGTGGGATTTATCCCCGGGATGCAAAGGTGGTTCAACATTGGCAAATCAATCAATGTGATAGAACACATTAATAAGAGGAGAGAGAAGAACCATATGGTCCTCTCAATTGATGCAGAAAAAGCATTTGACAAAATACAACATCCTTTCCTGATTAAAACTTTCCAGAGTATAGGGATAGAGGGAACATTCCTCAAGTTTATAAAATCCATCTATGAAAAACCCACAGCGAATATCATCCTCAATGGGGAAAAGATGAGAGCCTTTCCCTTAAGATCAGGAACACACCAAGGATGCCATCAACTTTAACGTGAGGGAATCATGGATTTTCCCTAAGCCTGTCCTGATACTGTTCATACTTTGTCTTTTATCTCTTAGGTGTGAACAGATAAAACTGCTAGATGAAGTAGTGATTTCTTGTTTGTCCAATCTTTTTAAAAATTTGTTCTCTTATGTTAATTGGGTCAAGAAATCTGAGTGAACTTACCCGTGCTATTAGTGATCCTGTAAATCTGTTTTGTTATCAGGCTTAGGTGTATCCTGTTTGCCAATTTATAGTCAGTCTGCTGTCTTGCTCCCAGGTAATGCTGCTTTTAAAAATGCGTATTGCTGATACCGACTTCCCGACTTCTTTTTTACGAGTTACTACAGAAGTTTCACTTTTTGAGGATTCTGGAAAGAATGTAAAAAAAATTTTTCTCAAAGATTTTATTTTTTTGAGAGAGAGAGCACAAGTAGGGGGAGGGGCAGAGGGAGAAGCAGACTCTCTGCTGAGCAGGGAACCAGATTCAGGGCTCAATCCGAGGACTCTGGGATCAGGACCTGAGCCGAAGGCAGACGCTTAACTGACTGAGCCACCCAGGCGCCCCGAGAATGTAAAAAGTTTAAAACTAATCTGGGGCCTTGGGTTTATGGTGAATCTTCTCTATGGAGAAAGATACTTCCTCTGATACCACTCGCCCTCCTCCTGTCTTTGTCTAATTTAAGTGCTAGCGCGTGTTCTGACGTGGTGTAGCTAACTATTCATTTCTACCTACTCACGTGTGCCACCAAGCTCGATATTCTGTTATACCTGTAGTAGTGTCTGAAGTACCGCTAGCCGGATTCCCACGTGTGCTCACTGCGGTTGTACGCAGCCTTCGCTGGTGTCTGAGGAACTCGGTAGCATGGCCGAGCTGAGGAGAAGCCCCCACCTAGGCTAAAAAGCGTCTGCGTGGTCAGGCCTGAGCAACAATGAAGGCCCAGCTGCTGTGAGGGCAGAGTTGCTTTTGTACAGCGTCCTGTCCCTCACTCTCTCACTGGAACATCTTCTCCTGATGCATGGAAGAAGGGCCAGGCACCTGAACGATTTTGGAGTTCCAAAATCCTTAGGAAAGTTGGCTTCTGTCAACTTTATATTTTATTTTTTTATTATGTTCAGGTAGCCACTGTATAGTCCATCATTCGTTTTTGATGTAATGTTCCACGATTCATTAGTTACGTATAACACCCAGTGCACATCACAACACGTGCCCTCCTTAATACCCATCACCCTGTCAACAAGCTTAAGGGGACGCCTGGGTGGCTCAGTCGGGTAAGCGACTATCTTTGGCTCAGGTCATGGTCCCAGGGTCCTGGGATGGAGTCCCAGGTCAGGCTCCCTGCTCAGTGGGGAGTCTGCTTCTCCCTCTCCCTACCCCCTGCTTGTGCTCTCTTGTGCACTGTCTCTCAGATGAATAAATAAAATCTTAAAAAAAAAATAAAACAAGCTTAATTATTTCGAGTAGTTAAACCGAATGCATCTCAAGGTGAGTGTGCCATAGCAATCAAAAGGGTAACCTGATTAACTTCTAAAGGGCTAAGTCACCAAATAATCCCTGTGTATTTTCAGTAGGTACGACTGGAAAAGCTTTCCTAAAATCTGATTGACCCGGTGAAAACCAATGTATGGTGTCGTTATTTTAAACCGGTGGTAAAATATGTAAATGACAACTGGGACTTCCATTCCTGAGTTACACGCTGGGTTTAGTGAGCAGGTGAAGGCAGGGTGACACCTTGGCCCGCAAAGCTTCCTCACCTCGGCACAGCTAAAAACCCAGCTGCGGCCTGGTTCTCAGCTTGTGGGGAGGGCTTGCAGGTGTCCCTCAGGGTGGGCGAGTGCAGTGCTGGGGACAGTGTCGTGGTCGTGGAGGCTCTGGGGTGGAGCTTCCCAAGGCCTCTGAGAACTGGCAGCACCTTCCAAATGTGATTGGCCATCTCTCAACTCTTGCTGTGGGGATTTTTAAAGATTCTATTTATTTGACAGAAAGAGAGAGAGAGAGAACACAAGCAGGAGGAGAGCAGAGGGAGAGGGAGAAGCAGGCTCCCCGCAGAGCAGGGAGCCCGATGCGGGGCTTGATCCCAAGACCTTGGGATCATGACCTGAGCCAAAGGCAGATGATTAACGACTGAGCCACCCAGGCGCCCCACGGATTGTGCTCTTTACTGGAGATAAATTGCGTTTGGTGTGTGGATAGGTTTTGTTTTGTTTTCCGCAGAGATGCTTGACTTGTGTAGGTGTAGGAAAATGTTACCCGTTTTTTTTCTTTTCGTCTTCAATGGTAAAATTTATTATTTACCACATGCCCAGGAGAGGGAGCCTCATGTTCCAGGAATGTGCACCAATGCCCTATTTTCATCTCCATTTCTCCAGGCTTCCGGGGGCAAAGTCACCAATGACTTCCTATCAAAACTAGGAATTTCTGATTTCCTGCAAAATCAGAGGCCTTTTTCAATTTTTGCTCATGCTTTCCTGTATGCACTTTCTCCTGGTTCTCCCTGCGCCTTGGACTGTTCTGGGTCTCATTCCTTTACTGCCTTCACTCTTGTCCATTCCTTTTTTTTTTTTAATTCAGGTTTATTGAAGAATACTATACAAACAATAAATTATCTTTCTAAAGTCCAGATCTTATCATCACTTCACCCCACATGTCCTGAAGCTGCAGGATACGGCCTGGACCCAGCATGCTGGCTTCCTTCAGACTCCCCCTGTCGTCCCCTGTCCTTCTCCCCTGCACGCCTCCCGACTGCCCACGAGTCCCAGAATATGCCAAGGGATCCATTTTTTGGTGTCTTTGCTGGATGTTCCTTATCAGCCGCTCACACGGGTACTTGCTGCTTTTCTGTGTGCTCTTCGGAAGGCACAGCGAGCCCTGGGAGCACACAGACCCTGGGCTCTTCAACTCAGTCTCCGGGCCTCCTACCGTTTTCAGCCCCACTTCTTGAGTATTGGCTAAACGGAGTTAAATAGCGCAAATAAAAAGTCATGTCACCACGATGAAGCCCTTAATTAAAGTTTTTTTTTTTTAAGATTTTAATTATTTATTTGACAGAGAGAGACACAGCGAGAGAGGGAACACAAGCAGGGGGAGTGGGAAAGGGAGAAGCAGGCCTCCGCGGAGCAGGGAGCCCGATGCGGGGCTCGATCCCAGGACCCCGGGATCATGACCTGAGCCGAAGGCAGACGCCTAACGACTGAGCCACCCAGGCGCCCCTTAATTAAAGTTTCTTTATTAAGCGGTGGCTCTCTTAAGGACCACTACCAAGAGGCAAAGCGAAGTAAGAGCTAGAGCTGTTGCCTTGGAAAGTCCAGCAAGGATATACGTCTGCAAGCCCGGGTCTGAAGGCGGACTTGTTTGTCAGGCTGCCTTGTGGGAGCTTCCTGCCATGTTGGAAGTAGGTATCTGCTGTCTGCCCTGATGCCCCCGACCACAGCTTCTGCGTTGAGCTAGCCTTCCCATCCCTTTCTGCCCTGTTCTTCTTAGCAATGTTTGCTGGCCCTCCTTCTTCCTCCCCAGGGGTCTCCGAAGAGTTGAAGTTTTCAATTGTTTAACTCTCCCCTTCTTCTCTCCCATTTCTTTCCCCTAACTGCATGTGCTTTGGGGATAACCAGTCATCAGGGGCCTGGTCTGGCGGTCACATGGTCTTCCCACTCAGGTCTCTCCCCACTTCCGTCCACGGGGTGCACCCCGCCTTAGCAGCTGGCCTCAAGCACCCCCAGACTTTGCCTCTGCCCCACCATCTACAGAAGTACGAATGATTTGGCAGCATTCAAGGCAATCAACGGGACTGCCTCAACTAAGCTCACAACCAAAGTTGGCATGGTGGTGCCCCAGTGCTCCGGACGCGGAGCGCTGTGATCGGCAGCTGGTCTACAGCCCCCCTCCCGGAAGTGCAAACCTCTTCTCTGTAGGGATTCTGGAGCTGCTCCTGTCAAAGCCCCTGGGGCCTCCTGCCTCCTCGCCCTCTGACACCCGCTCACCCTGCACCCTTGCAGTGGGGCACTCTTTCTTGCTGAGCATGTCTCACGCTTAGTGTCAGGGACATTGCCCCCACCCTGGAGCCAGACAGGCCTCCATTTGAATTTTTAATTTAATTTTATTTAAAAAAATTCTTTTTTAAGATTTTATTTATTTATTTGAAAGAGAGCATGAGAGAGAGAGAGAGAGAGCGAGAGAGCGTGCACAACCTGGGGGGAGGGGCAGAGGCAGAGGGAGAAGCAGGCTCTCTGCTGAGCAGGGAGCCCGATGCGGGGCTCGATCCCAGGACCCTGGGATCATGACCTGAGCTGAAGGCAGACGCTTAACTGACTGAGCCACCCAGGTGTCCCTCCATTTGAATTTTGGCTCTGCCCCATGTCAGTTTTGTGACTGGGGCGCATCTGTAAAACAGAGGTGGTTGCAGTGGCCTTGTCAGGGGATTTGTGAAGGTCAGTACTTTGCAAAGTGCTTCCCCCCATCCCGCTATGCCTTTTATCATGCAACCCATCCTCCCTGGAATCTTCTCTCTCCTCACGGCTCATAAAGTTCTAGCCATCCTTGCAGGTCCACCACCCTGGAAACGTGCTCCTCCCCTCAGACTGGATGCGGCACCCCGACCCCTTCACGGCCTCCCGTGTGCTCACCTCACAAGGCCTCTCATGTGCCCCTGCTCTGGATATCGTCTCCCTTTCCTTAGCATCCTGCCGGATCCTCCTTGCCCCCTGCCTTCACTGTCTGTGCTCCTCTTTCCCACCGACCACCCTCTCTGGCAGGGCTAGGGTCTCCACCGGCTTCCTTGTGGCACCCGGCTCCACGCCTTCCACAGAGCAGCGCCACCAGCCTTTGTCTTTGGAAGGGGACACCAATGCCACAGGTTGTCTCATAAGAAATTGAGGAAAATTGTGACAGAGAGCCATGGCTTCCATCACCTGGCTGCTTTTTATAAAGAATTTTCTAGAAATCTTTTTTTTTTTAATTTTTTTATTCTTATGTTAATCCCCATACATTTAGAAATCTTTCTATCTTATGGGATAAAGAAACAAATATCAAAGAGGTGAGAGGCTCGAGAGCCATTTTAAACACTGACATTTCCTTCAAGTCCTTTCTTGAACATTTCGTGTGTAATGTCCGTGGCTAACTGTAAGAGTAACCAGCGGAGGGCCTGCACTAAAAGGTGTGCAAGGAGGTTGGGGCGCCTGGGTGGCTCAGTCGTTAGGTGTCTGCCTTCGGCTCGGGTCGTGGTCCCAGGGTCCTGGGATCGAGCCCCGCGTCTGGCTCCCTGTTCCGCAGGAAGCCTGCCTCTGCCTCTCACACTCCCTTTGCTTGTGTTCCCTCTCTCGCTGTCTCTCTCTCTGTCAAATAAATAAATAAAATCTTTAAAAAAAAAAAAAAAGGTGTGCAAGGAGGCTTTGCTGAGTAGGTGAAACTCACCTAGCATGTAGGCCTGACACTTACGAGAGTTCTTCCTGGAGCTGGGCAGGCCTTGTTACTGTCCACACTGATGGTGTAGACTTCGTAGGTACCCAATCCAGAGGGAGGGAGGGTTTGCTCTGCAGAAGGCTCCGAGCACCTTCCCTGAGGTTTTATGTTTGGTGGCTCCGGGGTTTAATCGCGGGCTGAGCGTGCCGCGGAACAGCTAGGTCAGGGTGGCCCCACGCATGTAAGCACCTGAACGTGAGTGTCTAGGTCTTGGGGAAGAGAATATTTCAGCCTATTTCGGAGGCCTTGGGTTTATAAGCACACAGTTCTGCAAACACAAGAAGAAGACAGACTTACATGTTACTGTTACCACGCAAGATGGCTACGGACTTTCTTTCTGTGCTAAATCAGGGAGAAAATTCTGGTGGAAAGAAAACAAGCATTATAAGACCCGGTTGGTCAATTCTGAACTTCCACTGTAACAAATGGCCATGGGGAAGATGGCACAATGGAGGAAGTTAAAAATGTGTATCTAGAGAGGGCATATGCGGGTATATGCGGACCCGCTGGATGAGTTTTGTAGAGCTGGAGCCCTGGTTTGAGCAGACATGTCTTTCAAATTCTCTTATTGCAAAATAATAGTGATTCTTAAGAAGGACTTTATTTTTAAAAGATAAGAGTCATTTAAAAACATGTTTTTTAAGAAATATATACTGTGATATACCCGCTGTCTGTATACATTGTTTGGAATGTTCATCAGAGCTTCTTAAAGCATTTTTTATTTTTATCTCTTTTAAAGATTTTATTTGTTTCTTTATTTATTTGAGAGAGCGTGAGAGAAAGAGCACACAAGTGGGAGGAGGGGCAGAGGCAGAGGGAGAAGCAGACTCTGTGCTGAGCAGGGAGCCCGAAGCGGGGCTCGATCCCAGGACCCTGGGATCATGACCTGAGCGGAAGGCAGACGCTTAACCGACTGAGCCCCTTAAGGCATTTTTTAAATTGAAAATTTCATAAACTTTAAAACATTGATGAAATGTGTTCTAGTTCCTGCTACATTAGATGTGTATTTTAACAATAATAAAGAGGTTTATTAATACTCACTATGCAGTTCTGTGCCTATATATTCCGTTGTGATCGTCAGAATCCTCATATGTCATTCAGTGCTCTTTCTAAATGGTAGAGTCTTTAAATGCAGACATCTTTCCCCACTGAACACATTCTCCTGTGTCCCAGTGCTTCACAGATTAACAAAGCCAGCGAGGACCACTAGGGGTCATTCTTCTGCCTCTGTCTGGTGTACTCCAAATGCTCCCAGACACACTTGTTTGTATCCAGAGGCTTCCAGATGTCCTCTAGGAGGTACAGCCCACCGGTCCATGTGGATGGGGGTGATTGTGGACTCTCCTCCCTGGAAGGAGGGCATGAGCCCAGCAAGCTCGGGGGTAGGCTAGGGAGAGTCCATTATGCGACAGGTATATGTCCAGTAGCTATTTGTGCAAAGTCCTGGGCCAGGTGGGTGCTAAAGTGGGTGATGGTAGGACTTCAATGTAAATAAAATGAGCCTTTTTATTTTCTAAGGAGTATAACAGTGGAGAAAGTGAGGTCGATTAGCCTCTTGCTGTTGACTGAGATATTTGAAGTTGAGAGTGTGAACAGGGGAGTGGCCAAGGAGAAACAGAGAAGGGTTTGGAGTTGAGATAATTCTCAGAGGTAAAATCAGAACGACTTGGGGATGGGTTGGGGGGGCCGAGAGCAGAATCCACGATGACTTCTGGCTTTCCACTGGTGGGGGTACCGCAAGGCTGCGGGGGCAACAGCTGAGACACAAACCGCAGGTTGATGAGCAGGTTTTGGGGAAAAATGGGAGGACGTCAGAGGGAGGGGTGTGTGTGGAGGGCCAGCCCTGTGTGGAACTGGAGTCCTCACTCTGGGCAACGGGCTGTCGTGACGGACCCCGGTGCTCTGGTCCCTGCCAGCATCCCTTCCCTGTGACTCAGCCACTCTGTGCCTATGTCTGCGGCATCGGCTCTGTCCTGTCAGCGCCGACTGGTTCTTTGTGTAGCTCAGCTTCAGCCTCTAATGCTGGACACCCTTGATGGGTGGGTCTATGAGTTGTCTGTTGTTGCACAGAGTGGCTTGGAAAACATTCATTTATGATCTCACCAATCCTGTGAGTTAGGGCATGGGCGCAGCTTAGCTGGGGCCTCTGCTCAGGATGTCACAGGCTGTGGTCCAGGGGCCAGCTGGGCTGCGTTTTCATCTGGAGGCTCAACAGCGGAAGACTTCACCTCTGATCTCCTGAAGGTCATTGGCAGAACTCGTTTTCTTGAGGCCGTAGAAGTGAGTTTCATTTCCTCGTTGGCTATTGGCCAGAGGCTGCCCTCGGTTCCTCGGGCCTCCTGTGGTTCCCTGCCATGTGGCCCCCTCCATCGGCATTCACAAACCTGACGGCTAGCTTCTTCAAGGCCAGCAAGCCTAGAATCACAATGTCAGGTCATCACAGGGGTGACAGCCCATCCCAGTGGCCATACTGTGTTGGGTAGAAGAAAGTCACAGCACCTGTCTACACTTGAGGGCAGGTGTGAGCAGCAGGAGGTGGGGATCCTGGGGGCACCTCAGGCTTCACAACCACAGTGGGCTAGTCACCCCCAGTGCAGAGCAGACCTCACAGGCCAGCCGGGCTTCCTCTGGGCCAGTTCTCCACCCACCTGCTGTGGCCAGGAGTGGGCAAGTTTACCCAGCTTAGAGCCTGGTATCTTCTACATGCTAACTGCCTCTGGTCTTGCTCCAGAGCCTCACTGACACTGCAGACTTAGGCATCATAGCTGTAGCCTGAGACCCAGAGAAGGGCAGGAACTCGCTTGAGCTCACATAGCAGCAAAAATCGTAATAGTAAAATCTGTAAACTACTCATAATATTCACTTCCTCTAGTTAAGTAGGTACTTTGGATCATTTGTTTCATGATTTATTTTATATATTTTTTTTAAAGATTTTTTTTTTTTTTTTATTTGAGAGAGAGAGTATGAGCAGGGGGAGGGGCAGAGGGAGAAGCAGACTACCCGCTGAGCAGGGAGCCTGATGCGGGACTCGATCCCAGGACTCCGGGATCATGACCTGAGCTGAAGGCAGACGCTTAACCAACTGAGCCACCAGAAGCCCCCATTTCATGATTTAAATTGACATTCTTTGGATGCTCTTTAAGCTTTTCTCATGTTCCATCTCCTCAGAATTGGAAATAGCACACTTCAATGACTTTTCTATACTGGTTTTAACACTTATATTAAATCCATTTTCAGTAGCTTGCTCTTAAATAGCCAGCATTCCGTTTTCTGAAGCTACAGTTTTGACACATATAGGTAATAATAGTTTGATAAGAATAGTGAACATTCTGGGACGCCTGGGTGGCTCAGTCAGTTAAACGTCTGCCTTGGGCTCAGATCATGATCCCAGGGTCCTGGGATTGAGCCCTGCATTGGGCTCCCTGCTTTTGTGGAAGTCTGCTTTCTTCCTTTGCCCCTCCCCCTGCTCATGCTCTCTCTCTTAAATAAATAAATAAAATCTTAAAAAAAAAGAATAATGAACATGTCGCATATGAGAACTTTGTCTCTCTAATTTAAAGGGAAGAAATCCTTTATTTTTTGTTCTTCAATTTCCTCATCTGGAAACTGGGGGAGGCAGTCAGCCTGTTTGTAAGGCTCTGAACCCGAGGACTGCCCGTCTCCCAGGCTTGTGGTCAGGATCAAAGGACCAAAGCCTGAGAAGGCGCTGGCCGCTCAAAGAAACCCCGGCAGCAATCACACCACAAAGAGCTTCATTGTGTTGCTGCAGCTACTTTAAGTCGTTTCTTCTCGGGTATCCTGGACTTATTTGTTTATAATGCTTCAGTTTGTATGACTTCTCAGAAGCTTAGTCCATAAAGTGAGGTCCAAACAATTCCATAAACCCAGCACAGAAGTCTAACTAGAGCATTAAAATGTATCATCGCAAATTTGGGGGCTTTGCGTTCCCGACTGCACACTGAGTTGAGCATCTGTGTCCCTTTTCTCTCCTCCTGCGTGTCTTTGACTTGTTGCTACTGTTTTGACCAAACTGTACTGGGTATTTTTAGACAAGTGCCAGGAAGGAAGTTGGTACCAACCTGTCAGCATTCATTTGGGATGCTGGACCTCAAGAAATCTTGCATGAAATACTAGTTCTCACAAGGGCTAACTGGCTTTTTAGCAAAGAAGGGTTCTGTAACCAAATATGTTCACAAAGCACCGCCCATTAGCTTCCACCTTTTGGAGGTTCCAAGTCCTTATGAGTACATTTCTTTTTGAATCCAGCACTTTCTGGATTTATTTAGATGGGAGGCACTGTTGTTGTTGTTGTTGTTGTTTTTTAATTAAAAAAGCTAAAACAAAACACTTTCAGTACTATCCAAGAGATCAGATCTGTAGTTTGGCAAATGCTATCCATGTGCCCAGAAATGCTTTCTCTTGCAGGCTTTACCTTAGCTCCGGAAGAGCCTGGAGCTAAATGCTCCCGCCCAGGGCCAGTAATCTGATGCCTTTAAAATTCCACTGCTTTAAAAAAATATATATGTTCCTTTTAATAAACTTCTCAGTCCTCACACTTCCATGGTTTGTGTGGAACTTAACAACCAGCTTTCCTGGTTTGTGATTGATTTGCCATACACGGAGTCAGGGATTCCCAAACTGGAGGCTGTTTTGAGGTCAGCTAGCCGTTCCTGCCGACAGCTGCAGACAGAAGCCCCACAGCCGTTCTGCGATGGCCCCACTGGAGTACCTCGCCGCCTCCTGGCCTGTGTACCCGGCCCGGGTCCTGGGCCGTGGGGTGTTCTCAGCACTGCTTACCTTGTGGACTTGGCCGCTACAGACATATGCCCCTCGCCATGATTCATTTTTTAAAGGTTACCTAAGAAATAAATTTGACTGGGGCGCCTGGGTGGCTCAGTCGTTAAGCGTCTGCTTTCAGCTCAGGTCATGATCCCAGGGTCCTGGGATCGAGCCTCACCGGGGAGGCTGCTTCTCCCTCTCCCACTCCCTCTGCTTGTGCTCTCTCGCTCTCTGTCAAATAAATAAATAAAAAAAAAAAGAAATGAGTTTGATCAAAGAGATGGTATGTTAAAAAGCATCAAATAACCTAAGTTTGCAAGACGACTTGTCTTGCACCAGCCACTGCCTTATGCCCCCCTTTTCAGCTTATCAGTCTGTTTTCTGATAATAAGTAACAAAATAATAGTATATGCTGGAGGCATGTTTTATCTTTTTAGGGTGCTTTCACAATCGTTGGGTTGTTGGGTCCTCCCAGCAGCCCTACTCGCGGGCCAGGCCGTGGTCAGCCGCGTTTCTTGGTACTTGGGATCATGGCCACAGTGACCCCGGGGGGAGCCAGACAGCACTTTAGTGGCAGTCGGGGCTGGGACGCCTCCTGAGACTCCCAGAGCGCAGGGACCAGCCGGCAGGGGCAGGTCTGAAGCGGCTCCTCTACATCCCCTCCTGGGTTCCTCAGATACAGTGAGGGATGGAGTCCTTTCCGACCCCATCGGGGGGTCTTCCTCCGGAATAAAACTTTCGGCTGCTTCTCATAGGAGGGCCCTCTCCCTCCCGTGTGTATTTTTGTGCACAGAAGACGGACCCTTCCCTGCGTCCTGAGCCGCGCCAAGGCCCAAGCCGCCCGCTTTGGTTAGCAGTTAGCGCCGCCTAGTGGCCACGGAAAAGTCCATTTTACCAAGAAAACACCGCGGGGCTGCTCTTTGCCCGCTTTTCCGTGGAGGGTAGCATCTGATAACACCCCGAATGTAAACTGATTCCGTGAGGAGAGCGCTTGCCTGAATCACTCCCTTGAAAAAGGTCCAAATGCAGTTGTTTGGTTTAATGACCTGCATTATTATAGGCTTTGGATTTTGTGTGTGTGCCAAGAAAAAGGGTGAACAATACACAAACTCTTAAGGGCAATGTTCCTTCAGAGAGCTGAGCAGACAACATAAGCCCCACTGTTTGCAAGGGCCGGTGGTTTCAGTCACATTTTTATGGCATTAATCAATTTGTATTGTAATTTATAGCAATACTCTTCCCACACTGAGTTTTGTTGACTGAGAAAGGATTTGGAACGGAAAGGGAAGCCCTCACCCCTCAGCGGAGTCTTCCTCCTCGGGGAAATGGCAGGAGTGCTGTAAGGGGGCCCGATGGGCAGGAATGTGTGCCCTCCCGCCTGTCCCCAGAGGGCACCCAGACCTTGAGTTTAAGAAACACCCCAGCCCTGCTTCGGTAGCTGCTGCGGCGTGCCCCGGTGGCCGTGCTCACATAGGATGGCCTTTCCTTCAAGGATGGCTTCTCCTAGCCCAAACAAGCTGACCTCAGAGGTCTGGGGCGGCGGACACATTACCCCTGTGTGCAGGCACTTGACCATGACCTATGAGCTAGACCCAACGGTTGTTTTCGTACCTTCTGCTCAGTGGGTGGGAGGTCACGGGAAACCATCTTGCAGTAAGTGCATTTTGTCCTTGTACCATAGTAGAGCCCCGTGGGCGTGCCTTCTTGAGGATGCGCGTGGCTGCCCCTGACCGTGATGGCTGGGCAGTGGGCCCACCTTCCTGGCCCCCCCGCCCAGCCTGGCCTTGGGAAGTTGAGCAGCTAGCAGGCAGAGGAAACCCGCTTGCACACAGCGACGCTGTGACCATATGCTGTTTTAAATTTCAAAGCAGACTTTTAATAGCAGTCTTGTTACCTAGCTAAAAGTAGCTGTACGCTTCTTGCCTTATACTTTCACACCTCTTCTCCCTTGCTCCCCAACCACTCCTTCTGTGCGCCCTAAATGACAGATCCTCGCTGGGTCTGAGCATTGAAAGACATCCTTTGGTTTCCCCCATTCATTAATAGAGTTGTTTATGTCAGCCGGATCACCTGCCCCAGCCTTTGGTCTCCCCCCCCCACCCCGCCCTCCTCCCCCTCAATCATCCCCGGCCCTCCTCTATCCCCACCTGTATGCAGTGGTTCCCTGGACGGGCTCCAAAGCACTTTCTTTCATCCCTTGATTGGGGTTTTATTTTTAAGAAGAAAGCCAAGCACATTTTTAACAGCCACGACCAGATGGAGCGAGCTCTTCTGAGACAACGTAAAGGTAATAAAACAGAGCAAGCTGGTGTGGCCAACCTAATGAAGGATCCTGGGGCTTCGTGCCAGCCCTCACTAACCTTGGAGAATACCTAGGTTGTGTAGGAGGCAAATAACCCAGGGCAGTGTTTTCCTAACTTTTTCTGTCCTTAAACAACTGACCCGAGTCTGCGCCTTTCCTTATCCTCAAGCCTTTTCCAGCTCTGTCTTGAACGCTCTTCGCTCCTCATGCTTCATGGTAATTCTTACTTCTTGGTATCCCTCGTCGTTGGTACCCACTGTCTGTCCCCATACCCCCCGCAAAGGCACACGTCGTAACACAGCTGGTTTCTCCATCGTGAAGTCATTTCTTTTGAACCATAATCTTTTCCTTCCGGTCCTCCAGCCCAGCTTCTGGAATGGGCCCTCACTCCCTGTCTGTCTGTCTGTCTGTCTGTCTCCCCCATCCCCTCTCTCCTGCTAGCTTAGAGCAGACTCTGGCCTGAGAGCCGTGGGATCAGGGCTGGCCCTCAGGATGGATGGCGAGGGCATCCTCACTCTTCCCCTGCCCTGGCCCTGCTGACCAGTCCCGAATCATGCTGGACTTCCTTTTTTTTTTTTTTTTTTTAAGATTTTATTTATTTTTTTGACAGAGAGAGACACAGCGAGAGAGGGAGCACAAGCAGGGGGAGTGGGAGAGGGAGAAGCAGGCTTTCTGCTGAGCAGGGAGCCCAATGCGGGGCTCGATCCCAGGACCCCGGGATCATGACCTGAGCCGAAGGCAGACGCTTAACGTCTGAGCCACCCAGGCACCCCCCATGCTGGGTTTCCTTGTCGTCTCTCAAGTGTGTCCCTGTTGGGTGGCCTCCACTGCCCCCTGGTCCTGGCTTACACGGCTTCACCGTGGTCACTGCCTTGGCCTTTGCACTGATGCCACGCTGCACTCCCTCAAGCGCAGGCCCGGTCAGGCCACTCTTCCGGTTGGTGATCTTCAAAGATGGACGAGCACCCATGTGTGCACAGCCCCCCAGCCTGCAGCCCAGGGCTGGGCAGAGTCCGTGGCCCCTGCTCCAGCAGCAGGAGGTAGGTGCATGGTCTGTGTCCCGGGCATCACCCACGTGGCATCAATCTCGGAGTCCCTGGCAGGGAAAGTGGGCTAGCTTCAGCGTCCCGCCTCGCCGTGGGCCGTTGCATGAGCAGGTGCCCTTCCGCGGGGGTGTGGGCGCTGCGCTCCATGGAGCCGGCCTTCAGCCGAAGCGTGCTCCTCCTCGCCCGCCGTATACTTCACCCCAACGCCGCTTCTCTTTTCCCCAGAGGGAACCGGACCCTAAATGCCCCGCCGTGGCCTTATCACCGTGTAAGGCGACCATTAGTTAGCTCAAGTTCATTCTCCACCAGAGTCCCTGTCGGCTCGCCTGCTTGCTCAGTGTGACTTAACGGAAGGGAACCCGAGTGAGCGCAGGGATGTGAGGGGAGAGCGATGGGAACTTTCCAGTGCTGGAGGCCCCGTGCGCCCTTCAATCCTCACGACACTGGCTGTGCTGTCACCATTTCAGACGTGGGGCAACTGGGACCCTGAGAGGTGGGACAATTTGCTTGAGTTCACGAAGCTGTCACATGGTGGAGCCGGGCCTGGCCCCCTCTGCCCCACGCCTTCTCTGGAACATTCTGCAGAAAGTGGACAAAATGGAAGAGGTGAGGGAGGGGTGGCCTAACCGCCAAGGTTGGGGAGCTGGGCCTGTCAGGAGGGGCGGGGGGAGCTGCTGTCAGTTTAGGGGATTGTGGCTGGAGGGGGGGAGGAACGTCTCGTGGGGGCTTGGAGGGGCTTGGAGGGGGACTGACGTGAGGTGAGGGAGGAGAAGGGGGTGTCGGAGGCTTCGACTTGGGGGACTGGGTGGATGGTTCCCTCACCAGGACAGGGGAACGGGAGACTTGTCCCGCCTGCGGGGAGGCTGTGGACTCAGCAGGTTTGCTGGAGGTGCGGAGACCATGGGGTCCTGATGGGGTGGTCAGATGGCAGAGGCTCTGCAGCCATGGAATCTGGGTCCTGGGTCCATTGTCTCTCCTCTGCTATCTCCCCACCTTTCAGCCCATGTCCCTGGCCTGAGACGGGGGGGGGGGCTCGGTGCCAAGCCCCAGTCTTGGCACCTGCCCTCCACTCCGCCCTGGAGGAGCTTGTTCTTGTTGTGCTTAAAAGTAGGCTGAGAAATCAGTGCAAAGATGGGACACTTTGTTTTCACATCTAATGAGAGGGGTGTGTGGACTGGCCAAACAAGGGCTGAGTTTTATTTCTCGTGGAAGTGCAGAGACGGGATGTCAGCAGGTAGGCAGGGCACATGGGTGGGGGAGGGGGGAGCACTGGTTTCCCCAAGTGGCAGGAGCCAATTCCCCGAGTGTGACCCTGGCTGTGCGGCCCCTCCCGCCCCTGCCCAGCCCTGTGGGGAGGCTCCCCGCCCTCTCACGGCCGCTCCCTTTGTGCCCCTTGAAGCCGGAGAATCGTCCCCTCATGTCTGCGCGCTGGTGACAGGGCACAGCGGGGCGTGTGGTCGGGTTAGAGTTGGCAGGAGGGATGGAGCGGGTTCAGACAGATAAGAGCAGTGCCTGGGACTTGGTTTGGGTCTCCAAAGCCACCGTGGGGATGCCCGGAGCCCTGACACTTGAAGCACTTCACACGCACTGTCATCTCGCTGGGCTCCCGTCACTGATTCCAAGTGATAGACAAGGACACCGAACCACAGACAAGTAAGTCTCCTAGACTTACAGACACGGCGACCGCACAGCCAGCTGGCCCTGTCTCCTCCAGCAGGTGGCCGCCTGGGGGACAGGAGCTTGGCCTGGCGTGGTGTCCAGCTCCCGCTGGGGGCTGAGTGAACGTTACCAGCTGTGGCAAGGTCGTCAGGACCAGAACCACCTCCCGCCATTTGTGTCTATCGCCGTGAAGAAGAGGCATCCGGGTTCCACATCGTTGGCCTGCTTCTGACAGACCCACGGAGGTCAGCGCCGTCCAGGGGGAAGGGTTAGGCTTTGGGGCAAATCGGGAATGAATGCACTTCTGTTCTCTGACCACATGTGTTGGAGGCAAATAGACACCTCACTCTGCTCCTGTAAACACACCTTGTGCAGGTAGATGCTTGTCGGCTCACCTCTCGCATGGGAGAGATGACCTTCTCATGTCCTGGCATCGCTGGCTCTTTGCTGCTCAAAGGACACTGCAACCTTGAACCAGCTCCCTGTGTTCCTTCCAGCGGGGATGAAATGAGCCTTCAGCGGAGCCTGGCAAGGCCCCTGGGAAGGCAGCTCGCCGTTGAGCAACACCCAGACACAGTCTCCCATTCATTTCCAGATGCCTCTGGGTGTTGATCGTTTTCTTCCTCCCTTCCCATAGCTACAGATTTTGCAAGATCCATTCAACACGTGTCCGTGAATCCATCTCTCCTAGGCCGTTTAGCTCCATCAGTCCAGTGTTTCTTTTGCTCTCTTTCATGCCGATGCGTTTCAACAGCTGTGTCTCACAAAGCTGGTGGATTAAAGGAACAGGTTATTAACAGCTCTTGCACGGCTGCCCCTGTGGGCAAGTAAGCACCTCTGGCTTCCCAGAGTGGGGTAGGAACCTCGCAGGCTTCCCAGAGCAGGCCTGGGAAGGTGGTGGTTTTCCTTCTAAATGGAGGACAATATCTTTGGCTGTGTTGGAGAGATGGTATGGGGGGGGGGGTACTTAAGGTGCCTGTGGAGAAAGCCAATTCCTAGTGTTAGAATCAAAGGGAAAACACTGAGATTTCCCTGAGTTATATTATATTGATCTTTGGAAGGCCTTCTTGACTCCTGTATCTTTCCTGGCTGTGTTGGCTGGAACGGGACAGTCTGAGCGGGGGGAGGATGGGGGTGATGCCCAGCTGTGGAACTCTGGGCCTAAAGGGACTCTCTGAGGTGCCTTGTGAACGCTTCGTTCCTCGGAATCACTTGAGAGATGTCTTGGTGCAGATACTACACCTTTGGGGGGCTGGCGGTCGACAACCAGCAAGAGCCAGGAGGCCTTCTTACGGCAGAGATGTATAGAAAAGGCTCTGTGTCCATATGTTGGAAGTGTGGGATGGGCCAGGGAGGAGGATACACTGTGTATCTTCAGAGTTTTGCCCAAGGGTGAGGGCCAGTTCATTTCCCATCACCTACGGCTCCCACTCAAGAACCCAGACCACTGGAATGTTCTCTTTCTCACCCGATGGCAGACACAGCCATGTTTCCATCAAAACCTGTTTCCTTCCCGTCCCGGGCACCCAGATGGACGACTTTGGCTAGGCTGCTGTTGGGTGTGGCTGGGCAATTAGGCCTGACTGGCGCAGTGGTGTGGGCCGCCAATTAGGCCACCACTGGCGGAAGTGGTGTGGGCCGCTTCCAGGCCCGCCGGGGAAGCTTCCCACCCAGCGCCCCATGTGCTGGCTCCTCTCCGCAGGATGGGGCACAAGCCAGGGGGCACCCTTCCGGGCTTCTGAATGACTGTGCGGAGGGCCGCCCCCACCCACCCAGGGCATAGGGCTTCGTGTGAGTGAGAAATCCGCTTTCCCTGGCTCTCGGCCGGCGCCCGTGTTTCTTGCTTTCCAGATGGTTGCATGGCGTCCGGGTGAGTGTCAGCCCCTTCCCCTTGGCATTCCTGCATCCCCGGCTCCCTTCCGTGCCTCCTCTCCCATCTTAGAGGATAAAGCGCCTTTTTGCTTTGGTATCTAGCCCGGTCCGTCCGAGTGCCCTCCATTCTGACCCCACCCAGAGTCCCTCTTCTGCTTTGCCCCGTGAGTACTTTCTCCTCCTTGTGTGCTCCAGTCTTTCTCTCTCACGGGCTCCATTCCTTCTTGTCTGAGGTTTTGTTCAAATAGTCCCTACCTTTAACCACACCCCCCATCTTGTTCCTCGTGCACCTATTTCTCGTCACTGTCAGAATCTGTGAGAAGTTCTCTTCCCTTGGCCCCCCGCTTTCATTCCCCTCCTCCTCCTCCTCGCTCAGCTGTGCAGTCTGACTTCTGCTCCCACGGCCTCTGGTTGGTGACCAGCTCCGAGGCCCCCTTGGTGGCTATATTTGCGGTGTCTCCACTGTCATCTCTGTGGTGCCTTTTGCCAGGCCCTCCCTCCTGAGCCGGCTGGCCTTTGTCACTGTGCTTTGCTGGTTCTCTGACAGCTCGTCCCTCTCCACCCCTGCCTGGTGTCTACGCAGGGATGGAAGGGAAAGTATTGCCGGGGTCCTGGCCTGCACCTCGTCTCCTTCCCCGTGATCTTGCCTTTTGTAATCTGTATTCTTGACTCCCTTAGCTTCAGCCGCCAGCTTCCCGCACGATGACACCCCGGTCCCGACCCTCCTTCAGGACGCCACAATCCCCTGCTCCGATGGTGGGCTTCTCTCAGAACCTCCCATTGAACACACAAATGGTAGACCCCGGCTGGATGCTACCACCTTGCACCCCCCCCATAGCTACCCCCGCCTCTCCCTCACCTCCAGCTCTCCTCAGTGCACGCCTGTCTCCCCAGCCTGCCATTTTCGGGGGTTGCCAGGGATGACAGGTCTACATCATGATGGTTCTGAATGCACCCTCCTATGTTTACCCGTCCATCCCATCTCTCATTCCTGGATCCTGGCAGTCAGAGCCAGCTGGCTGGGGTGGGGAGCCGTGCCTGCGTGTGGTGTTCCCCGACGCAGCGTCCAGAGTGGGAAGAGCGTGGGCCCTGGGCTTGGGCAGACCTGGATTCCTGTCCTGGCCCTGCCACCTAGTTGCTGTTGATTTTGGCAATTACTTAATCTTTGTGAGGCTCAGTTTTTGCGTGTAAAATAGTGATGACACCTATTTTAACAGGGTTGCTATAAAGATTAAATACGGGAGGTACATGAAACCCCTGGGGCACACAGCAGGGGTCCAGTGACCTCCCTGCCCCCCTGCTCCTTAGGAGCACTCCTGGGGACTGCTGGGGGGAAAGTCGGCCTGGGTGTGTGTCTGTGCGTCCAGGGCCTGTGGACACCCGGAATGCAGAAAGCCACCATGACTCTATCAGTCCTCAGGTCAGCTGCAGTTTCTACTCCAGGGCCTTGCTGATCTGATGAAGAATCTCAAGGCACTAAAGCCATTTTTGTCATGCCTCATTTTTAAGCTTTCTTACAAACAGCAAACTCTTCCTCCAACACTTGTCTTACTCCCTGGGAGAAAATTAGGCCACTGGAAACTCATTTCATCTGCTGCAAGGCCCCCTGTGGGGGCCTTGATGGGCAGGAGGAACATCTCCAGGAATGCTGTTGGGGCCAGGGACACCGCCAGGGGCCGTGGTGGGGTGCTGGTGCCTGAGGAAGGGTGGTCGCCCAGAGCAGTGTCCAGACCAAGGACATGAAAGGGGGAAATCCCACGCAGCTTTTAGATCTTCTGCAACTAAACCGAATTTGCCCCAGCTAGCCTGGTCTGAAGGGTGAGCCCTCAAGTGACACTAGCAGGCCAATGCTGGCCCCCTCGTCCCTCTGCCCCCAGTGTGGGGGGAGGTCAGTGGGTCATTCATTTTTAATGCATTTCCAGTGCTTAATGAAGGCCTTACGCTCTGGGGCCAGGTCCACTGAAAAGATAAAATAACAAACGTAAGAAATCATCCAGGTGCCTCCCGAGGAAGAGAGCCAGCTTCTGCAGGAAGTCCTATCCCTATCCGAGGGCCTTCCACTGACCAGCTGTCAAGGCCGGTCTGGCCTGTAGAGTGATAACCACTGGAGTGCACTCTGGCTATGGCCCTCTGCTGCTGGGCAACCACACCACCGAAGCCCAGATTCTTCAGTAGATTATTGCCGCTCCTGCTGGTGGGCTGTGTGGCATGCCTCACCATCCAGGCCTCCCAACAGTCTTGTACAGGCGCAAGGGCTAGTTCGACCCTCAGCATGCAGATGAGCGAACTGAGGCCGGGGAGGAGCCCACGGGCAGGCCATGCCAACTTGGGCAGGCCCCTCATGCTGAATGCCTGGGCTGCCCTACTCCTCCCCATCTTTCCGAGGGTGGGTGAGGCTTGACGATATAACTGATATTAATCCCTGTGTTACTGGGTGGAGAGGACGCAGCCCTGTCTGCCAGGAACACCCCTCGTTCCTCCCAGCTTTGGACTTCTATGAAAAACTCTTGAAAAATAAAAAAAAAGAACACCCAAACCCATGGATGACAGAAAGTGAAGGGCCCATTGCTCAGGCGAAATGTTTGCTCTTCGCTGGGCTTTCATCCTTTCTTTACACAGACCAAATGTCTTTCACAGCTAAACTCAACATCTTAGAGACCCTGGGTTATGAAGACATGCTTCCTTGTGGACCCAAACTCAGGACCTGTCAAAAGTAATAGACGCCCGAGCATCCTGATGGCCAGGGACAAGGGCAAGGAGAGGAAGCCTTGCCAAAATGAAAGCACGGAAACTCTTTTCTTTCTTTCTTTTTTTCTTCTTTTTCTTAAGATTTTGTTTATTTATTTGAGAGAGAGAATGAGAGAAAGACAACAGGGGAAGGGGTAGAGGGAGAGGGACAAGCAGACTCTATGCTGAATGTGGAGCCAGACATGGGGCTTGATCCCAGGACCCTGAGACCATGACCTGAGCCAAAGGCAGATGCTTAACGGCTGAGCCACCCAGGTGCCCCTGAAAGCACAGAAGCTTTAGAAGCCACTTGTTTCAGGGGGAAAAGGCTCCATACAGGCAGCAGGAGAGAGAAATTCACTTGCTATGACCAAGTACCCAAGGTCATCTACACCTTGTTAATTACTGACTTAAAAAACCGCCTAAGTTTGGTGTCCCCTGTAGCTAAGTTGGTGCCACTCCATTGACAACCACCATTTCTGTTAAGGCAGGGAGCCACAGCTGTGGGGACAGGCTGGTGCTTGTTGGGGAGAAGCCTCCCGCCTGGTCGTTGCCCTCAGCTGTAGCCTCTGAAACATTCGGCGGCAGCACGGAGGAGAAATTATACCTTAATACTTCTTTTTTTACATGAGCTCCTTTGAAAAACATTTTACAAACAGGTATATTAGAGTAGTGGGTGTGGTTAATGTTACATCAGGGACAAGTCTGAACACAGACCTCTGTCATGGTTTTTGGGTCTTGCTTTTCATTTTTATGTGAGGACAAAGTGAAGTAAGGGACTCATGTTAAATTACCTGGAAATGAGTTGGTCAGGTTGGTGTCGTCATGGGAACTCCTGACAACTCTTTCCTTCTTTGGATTCCCGAGGGTGCCAGCCACAGGGCCACTCGAGGGACGCGAGAGGGCTGGGGGACCCGTGTGTAACGGGCTCCCCATTTGAGGGTCTCCTGAGGCCCGGGGGTGTTCTGACACTGTTGTGGGAGCCTCTGGGCTTCAGGTATGTAGCTGGCTACCCAGCCCCCGCCGAACTTGGTTTCTTGGGCAGAGGGCAAGAGGCAAGCCATGCATTTGTTCAGCTAAGAGGACCGTGAGGGGCCTGCGCACCAGGCCTGGGCGGGGCAATGACGGGGGTAGGGGTGGGGGTGGAATGTCACCCCAGGAGCAGTGTGCCGGGTGGACAAGGGCAGGGCTCTGCAGGTGGTTCTCTGTGCTCCACTCAGCTTTGGCACCAAGTGGAGTAACCTCGGGCAGGGTGCTTGCCTGCTCTGAGCCTGCCCCTCCTGCTCAAAGATGAGAACTCTAGCGACTTCCTCCTAAGGCAGGTACGAGGACCCACAGGGCCACCACGAGGGGGACATTTGGCATGCTCTCTGGCACAGAGCAATGAGCCGTGTTTGCTCTACCGTTACGATGGCCGCCAGCCCTCGCCCACGGGGAGCCCCGGGAGGGGAGGCGGCGATGCAGACAAGTGCAGGGGAACAGGTGGAGAAAGGAAGGGGAGACTTTGCTGAGCCCTTGACATTGAACCTGGGCTTGAAGTAAGTAGAAATGCATCAGGAGCAAAGGACCTGCCAGGTAGAGGGACCAACAAAAGCGTGATGTGATGTGTTTGGGGAACGGCAGGACTTTTGGCGTGGCTGGATGCCGGCTGCATGCCGGCTGGTGGTGACAAGACTGCAAGGGGGCAAGGCTGGCCTGGCAGGCAATTTGGCTGCACAAACCTTAGATTGTATCTTAAAAGCAGTGGGGCCTGGGGGAGATCTGAAAACATACAGAGTGGATGGACTGCAGAATCTGATAACAGGGCTGATTTTCTTATAAGAATGTCGAATACTTAAGCCAATATATGTACAAAGCCCAGAAAACACCTTTCTTCGAGGACAAGCCTGCCTGGGTAGGAAGAGGGTTTTTGTTGTT
This sequence comes from Mirounga angustirostris, assembly GCF_029215605.1. Lineage (NCBI taxonomy): Eukaryota > Metazoa > Chordata > Mammalia > Carnivora > Phocidae > Mirounga > Mirounga angustirostris. Next base: position 94,100,503 of record NW_026991711.1, on the reverse strand, counting down.
TTGTTTTGTAATTTTATTTTCTTTTTAAAAAAATTTTAGAAGATTTTATTTATTTGAGAGAGAGAGAGAGAGAGAGAGCACAGCATGGTGAGGGGCAGAGGCAGAGGGAAAAGCAGGCTCCCTGCTGAGCAGGGAGCCCAATGCGGGGCTCGATCCCAGGACCCTGGGATCATGACCTGAGCCGAAGGCAGACGCTTCGCAGACTAAGCCATGCAGGAGCCCCTGTTTTGTAATTTTAGACATGTAGAAGTGTGTGCATGGGTCCGTCAGCCAGCTTCAACAACTGCCAACTTGGACATGCGTTTTTGGTGGTGAGAGAGGTGCCGCTAGATGTGTTTTAGGAAGCTGACTGGGCATCTAGAGGCCTCCAAGCAAGAGGCTGGGCTAGTGACTAAGAGAGCTATCTGGGCTTGTAGCTTTGTTCAGGTGAGCGATGCTGAGGACCCAAACTAAGGTATAGGGGGTGGGAAGAGAGCAGAGACTTGGAAGAGGTTTTGAAGTAGAATCAGTAGGCTTTGGTGGCCAACCGAAAGTGAAGGGGAAGGCAGGGGAGGGGCTTCATGTGATTAATTACCCATGAGCTGTCATAGGGGAAGGAAAGGGTTCGAGTCAGGGCAGAAGTCCAACCGCAATCCCTGAAGCCCTTTGCGAACCTGGATCACCATGCTCCAGTTCCCTTGGCTTTCTCCCAGTTCCTTGACTGCACCAAACTCTTTTTACCCCAGGGCCTTTGCATGTGCTGCTCCCGTTCTCTGGGTTGCTTCTGTCCTCACATGTCACATCCACAACTCTCTCTCATCCTTCTAGTCTTGGCTTGCATTTGTTCTTGTTCTGTCTGTCTTGTTTGTTCCTTACTGATCCTTATTGATCACAACATGCAATCCTTTTGCCTCTTTGATAACAGGCATACCTCGGATATGTTCTGAGTTGGGTTCCAGACCACCAAATAAAGCAAACATCACAATCAAGTGAATCAAATGAATTTTGGGGGAATCCCCCTGTATATACAAGTTACGTTTACGCTCTACCGTAATCCGTTAAGTGTGTAACTGCATTGTCTAAAAAAACAATGTACATACCTTAATCAAAAGACTTTATTGCTCAAAAATTCTAACCATCGTCTGGGCTTTCAGCAAATCATAATCACTGATCACAGATCATCATAACAAATATAATAATAGTTTAAAAGTTTTGAAATATTATGAGAATTACCAAAACGTGACACGGAGGCGCTAAGTGAGCAGATGTTGTTGGGAAAATGGCGCTGAGGCTGGGTTGCCACAAACCTTCAATTTGTAAAAAACGCGGTATCTTCAAAGCCCCATACAATGAGGTATGCCTGTACTTTCATGTTTATTTTCCACTTGCTGCTACATACTGTAAGCACCCTGTGGGCCCACAGGAGGACCCGGGTGTTGAGGGAGGGGATGCATGGGCGACTCTGGGTGGAGACATTGGTGGAGGGGCCGGGGCTCAGGGCTGCAGTAGGCAGGAAGCCACGGACGGTTTTGGACCAGAGGAGGGCATGATGGAAGGCAGACAGCGAGACCAGTCGGTGACCGGAAACCAGAGCCACCTGGGTCTCATCCTCGGAGGTTGCCCATGCGCTGTGGGAAGAATGTATGAAAGGATCGACAATTCAACAATTAATCGTGGATACAGAGGCTTTCTGAGAAGCTAACTCATAGCCTTTGATTTTAGATATATGGTTTATAAGTACAGTCACATCAATTAATAGAGCCTTGTGTCTGTCATTCAATGCGTGTGTGTGCGTGTGCGCGCGCGTGTGTGTGATGAATGTGTTGAAACATTCCCAGGTGCTAAATAACCTAAGAGGCGCAGGGTTTTGAGGGGATCCATCTGGGGCCCTCAGGGCTGAGGCGCCACGGAAAACACTGTGCAGACACTGGTGGCGTCGGAAGGACCCCATTGATGTCACTACCAGCACTGTGACAGGTCGGTGGGTGGTGTGCACGCCTGGGGAAGGCCTGCTCCGTGCTCGGGAACAACACACACAGCACGGCGTAAGCCACAGCCACTGTGCAAATGCTGCCGAGAAGTTCTCCTCTGGGCAGAAACCTGCTGTAGCCCACAGCTCTCCACGGCATCCAGCCACGCTCCCTTTGTGGCCTTGGAGGCCAGCCCCCCACCTCGCAGGCCTGTGTCCCACTGGAGGCTCTTGGCACTTGGCTCTGCCACACCCCTATGTGTGGGTCACTTGGCCTAGAATGTCTTCTGTTTCCAACATGTCAAAATCCAAGGCTTCCTTAAGACCTTGCACATGTCCCACCTCTTCCACGAAGCCCTCCCTGACTGCCCTCGCCTGAGAGCCCAGCTTGCTTCTATCCCCTTATTATGGGCTATCTCCCCATGCCTCCAATTGTTTCTCTTGTATTCATCTAGTGTTCCCAACGCTAAGCTCTTTAAAGGAAAGTATTATCTTTTCCACATTGTCTGGGTTCATAACTCAAGTGTAGACCTTTAACAATGCATGTGCATTGATTAGTTGATGGACTGATTCATAAGGTTAGTGGGTGATTGATAAAGTGCGATCATACACCAGGCTTAAAAAAAAGTGCCAGTCTGATTTTGGAGATGGCTAGAACACAAGTTACTTGGAAAGGCCTGGGGACCATAGCACTGGATTTAGGGCAACTTTGATGTGATCTTGACCATCTCCTCGTGGTTCTTGTCTTCCAAGGGGAAACCCAGAGGGTCTCCCCAGCCCTTTGCTTCGAAGGGGATGTGCTGAGGGAAATAAGGAGCTGTCTGGCTTGGGCGCTGTGATTCTTCCCAGGCCTTTGGGGACGGAGAGGAGAGATGTCCGGAGCAGGCCTTCCCATCACATTTGCACAAATGCCTTCTGGGTCCGTGTGTGCCCGTGACACCGGTGTGTGGACCCACACCTGCACCGTGCTCCTGTTTCTTCAGAGACTGAGCAGTTCCAGCCACAGCTTCTCGCTCTGTCAAGTGGGTAATCCTGGCAGCTGTCAGACTTGTTGCTCTTTGCAACTCTACCAGTTGGTTAGCTCCGGGTGGATTGCCCAGACCGGGCCACCCTGTTACTGCTGGCTTCGGGCCACTGGGATCTCTCCACTCCTGTCACTCCCCAGATGTTAATGTCTGCCTAAAATCCCAGGGCAGGAAGGGACCCGAAGAGGTCATCTGGTTCTCCCTCCTGCCTTGAGGCAAGAACACCACCTAAATTTATCCCGACGGCCAAGGATCAGGCCTGTTGGCAAAACCGACAGAGAAGTCTCCCCCAGGTAACTGGTTGCAGCATTTACCGAGCCCTTCCAATAGGAAACACGGAGTGTCCCATGTGCCCTTGCTTCAAGTCCTGCCCATCTCATCCTCAGAGCGGTTTCGGATATGATCACCTCTTGAACACCAGCTGGTGTGTTTGAAATCCCACGTCTCCCATTCAGGCTGCAAGGGCGCAGAGAGCCAGCACCCAGAGTGGGGATGGGGTGTTAGTGGTTTTGCCACCTGTCTGTGAGCTGGCTGACACCCCGCTGGTGGACGGTGGGGTCTGGTCCAGAATCTGAGCGAAGTCGCAGCAGGAGAGAAGCGAGGGCAGACCAGGAGGATTCGTTTATTCAGTCACTCATTTCAGCCAGTTCTTGTCGAACCCACGCTGCGCACTTTGCTGCGTGTGGGGTGAAAGTAGAACCAGTGGCCCCCCAAAGTAGAACCAGTGGTCCCCCAGCAGCCCTCCTTTGTCTGGTGCCCCCCGAGGCTGCAGGACGCTGGGAGGGTCTGTGAAGCCTGAGCAGTTGGCAGATGTGTTTTGAATGTACTTGCAGAGTCTCATGCGCATGCTGTCTGCTCTCTAGGATGACCAGCTGCCCCTCATGATGCCGTTCCTTCTACCACATCATGCGGCTCACACAGTGGTGCCTCGGGACCACCCTATGCCCAGCACGGCCCGATATGCAGGGGGCGCTCAGTAAATACCGATGATGGCTCCTGGGGCTGACCGCTCCCCATGCTCACCACTGCCCCGAGTGAGCCCACCGAGGGCCACCTGCTGCTCCAGGCACATCACCCACGTTGTCCCCTCTGCTATGACTGAGTTGTGTCCTCCTCAAGGTCATATGTTAGAGCCCTACCCCCCCCCCCCCCGTGCGTCAGAATGGGATCGCATTTGGAGATAGGGTCTTTAAGGAGGTAGTTAAAATAAAATCATAGGGTCATAGGGGTGAACTCTGATCCCATATGACTGGTGTCCTTGCAAGCAGAGGAGAATAGGACACAGACTCACATAAAGGGAAGAGCATGTGAAGACAGACACAAAAAGGAGTCTCTATACAAGCCAGGGAGAGAGGTCTCACAAGGAACAAACACCCCTGACACCTTGATCTTAGAGCGCCAGCCTCCAGAACCGTGAGACAATGAATTTCTGCTGTGGGGGCCACCTCGTCAATGGCCCTTTGTTCCGGCAGCCCAAGCAAACAAGCATACGTCCGTGGAGTGGGCTGCCATTTCCCTCCTGTAGACGAGGCCTGTAGCTCCACCAGATCCCGCACGTGAAATGCCTGGCCAGTTCGTGAACCTGCCTGAGCCACTGTTTCCTCACCTGCAAAATGGGAATAATGATAGATTTGTGGTAGGGATTCCCTGAGATATGGCACAATGAATGTTTGTCCCCATGCATGCCTCAGCCTGATTTGGCTAAGGAGCCCATGGGCCTGGCACAGAGGCTGGCTCTGAGTTTTGCACAGGGTTGGCAATTGATGTTGATGACTGATACGTAAAAACAAACAAACAAAAAAACCCAAAAAAACAAACCCCAATCCCCAAAACAAAAAACATTCACATTCTAGGTAGAACCCAGAGTGCGAAGGGCCCAGGCTCCACTGGTTGGCAGATTTCTCTGACTTGGGAACTTGGACGGACGCCCTTTGGCCTGGGCTTTTCCTGCAGGTGTGGATGGATGGTGCCTACACGGGGAAGGTGCGAGTTACCGAGCCGCCCTTTGTGGATGGGGAGCTCACGACGCAGTGACCTGTCCAAGAAAACAGATTGAGTGTTGGCACTGGGACCTGTGACTCTTTATGTCTAAGTCCTTTTCCATCAACCTCTGAGCTGGGGGTGAGGCTGGATGGCACAGGCCCGGGGGCAGGAGAGTGTGAGCTTGGGGACCGTGGGCCTGTCTAAGTCATGCTGCAGAGAGTGCCAGCCAAGTGGACCATTCTTGTTTAGCATGTGTCCCGCTCAGCCTGGCTTGGCTGCAGGAGCCAGCTTGTCAGCTGCCTGTAGATGCCCCGAGTGTCCGCAGATACCTTCCTGGGGCCGGGTACCACTTCTTTTTTTATTTGGTCTCCCTGTGTGAAGTAGCCTTGAGCCATCATGACCTTTTTCCACCCCCTCAACCGTGACCTCCTGGAGGGCCATCAGAATCCTAAAATGTCACCCCGTGAGAAGCTGAGTCTGGGAGGGGCTCCCGAGGTGGGGCAGGCAAGGGATGATCATTCTGGAACTCTTCTCTGGGTTGGTCCAAGAACCCGCTCTGTACCCCTCAATTATATTTTAATATCTATCTATACTCTTTCACACCACAATTACTAAAACATCATTAATTAGGTTATACACACACATACACACACACCCAGCTTAACAATGATAGAAAACGCCAAATTCCAGTTGACTCTTAGCCAGCAGCCCAGCCTTTCCTCTGGCTAAACAGAGGGACCCATTATGCTGGAATATTATTTTCTCATGGTTTGGAGCCATTACATCAGCCTTGATGTAATAACATTGTTGAACTTCAGAGGTGTATTTATTTTGGTTTGGAGTTCAGATAGTTTAGCCGTTAGCCCAGGATTGAGCAAAACCTGGACAAAGCCACTGAAGTTGGAAATGAACCATTTTGCCATTCTCCTTCTCCCCACCCCAAGCTCACACCCGTAGACATTTTTTCATCTCAGCAGAGGATGGTGACCTTGGCGGGTGCATTTTGGAAGGAATTTTCCTTTTTTTCTAAGGTGACTGGCCAACGCAGTATTTTTTTTTTTTTTTAAGATTTTATTTATTTATTTGACAGAGAGAGAGACACAGCGAGAGCGGGAACACAAGCAGGGGGAGTGGGAGAGGGAGAAGCAGGCTTCCTGCAGAGCAGGGAGCCCGATGCGGGGCTCGATCCCACGACCCTGAGATCATGACCTGAGCCGAAGGCAGACGCTTAATGACTGAGCCACCCAGGCGCCCCTGGCCAACGCAGTATTGACCAGCAGGGTACTGAGTCGGTAAACGAGGCTCAGGGCCATAAGACTCGGGAATTTCACCAGCAGCCTGTCAGAAGACAGACGGGGAGGCGTCCACAGCTCTTCTCCTGAAATAAGTGGGCATAGGTGAAGTGCCCTGATCGCTGCCAGGCACACGGGGAGGTGATCCACATGCCCCTCTAGTGAGTGTCTCAGCCCAGGCGGCAGGTCCCCACGTAAGAGCCCTTAGTGTCCCAGGGGGATTATTGGAAGCTTCAGATTGTTTCCTTCAGAGCCCAATCCTTGGACGACGGCACACAGGGGGAAGGAGCTGTGATATTAGGGAAGTCGTATCCTCCCTGTTGGAAATCAAGCAGACAAGGACCATTGAAACTGGGTGAGGGTGCATGGGGGCTCATTGTACTCCTCTCTGCATTCTTGTGTGTGTGTGTACATTTTTCCTAAAGATTTTATTTGAGACAGAGAAAGAGAGAGTGAGAGAGAGAGAGAGAGAGCAGGAGCAGGGGAGTAGGAGCTGAGGGAGAGGGAGAAGCAGACTCCCCGATGAGCAGGGAGCCCGACGCGAGACTTGATCCCAGGCCCCTGAGATCATGACCTGAGCCGAAAGCAGATGCTTACACAACTGAGCACCTGTGTGTGGACATTTCTACAAGCAAGTTAAAATCAAACCAATTCCTGGTCCTGAGGATCTTTAGATAGCAGCCCCCTTTCTCCTGTAATAAGGAGAGGGCACCCAAAGGAGAGGGAAGGGGCAGGAGCGTGGGGGGGTGCGGAAGCAGGCTTCTGAAGAACACATACCGCCTATAGCTGTGGAAGACGTGTCTAAAGCAAATGTGTGTCATGTTAGAGCAAGGTGAGGGAAGCATGGTTGATGGAAATTAGCTCCCCCCTGATCTCTGCACAGAGCCCACACGCTAGTGGAGTGTCTTCACTCCAAAGAATTCCTTTGTGGGGGCGCCTGGATGGCGCAGTCAGTTAAGCGTCTGACTCTTGGTTTTGGCTCAGGTCCTGATCTCAGGGTTGTGGGATCAAGCCCCGCATCGGGCTCCACACTGGGTGCAGAGTCTGCTTGAGGCTCTTTCTCTCCCTCTGCCCCTCCCCGCCCCCGCTCTCCTTCTCTCTCTCAAATAAATAAACAAATCTTAAAAAAGGAAAAAAAATGCCTTTGGGTTTCTGGGGCATGAGGCAGAGAGGACTAAACCATCATCCCGACTGGGAGCTCCTGGAGGGCTTGCCAGGAGCCAAGCGGCCTGCACCACCTCCCGCCACACCCAGGGGGCACCAGCTGCTTTGGACACTGAAGCCACAAAGCACACCAATCCGGCTGCAGAAGGGAGGGCTGGGTGGCTTCGGTGAGCGGGGAGAGCCTTACCTCCTGCTCTGCCCGTGGTTCATCCCCCCAACTCTGCATTATAATTAACGTTGAAGCCTCCCCATGCCCAGGCAGCATCCCTTTCCCAATTATAGCAGGGGCTTTGGGAGTGGGGCTCGCCAGGTGCTTCTAGCCTGCATCCAGGTTGAGAACCACGGGCCCAGCCACCTGATAGATCTTGGCCGGGGCTGTCGGCTTCGGTGTCTACTCGGCAGGGCGGAGGATCCAGAGCAGCCCCTTTCCACAGTGCAGTTCCGTTGTGTTTGGTTGCTTTGGAGGTAGCTCCAGACAAGTGCGGATCGGCTAACCACAGCCTGGATCTACTATTTCTCCAACGTGCCGTCCGGGACACACAGTTCCCACTAGAGGGAAACAGCGGCTCCTGCCCGGGAGTGATGCCCAGCCATCCAGCCTGCTGTGCCGAGCATGTCACCGCTGGGGAGGGCGGGGGGCAGGGGGGACAAGGAGATGTTCTAGAGGCCGGTGGTTTTCACCCTCTTTTGACTTTAAACTCAATGTAGCAAATCTGCCTGACTGTCACCACCGAGAACGCACAGGCACGTCTACAACTATATAAACCTAGATGTACAGAAAGAAGTGTCATGAAACAAGTATCATCTGTGTGTGTGTGTGTGTGTGTGTGATTTCCTATTATTTTCCATTCGATCCCTTTTCCTTGCGTTAAACGAGGGTCCTAAGCCATGAATTTGGAATTCGTGACCCACTTGTGTTTGATGCAAAACCCGCAGTTTGGAAAGCGCTGCTGGACAGTTGGCAAAAGGGACTCCGGGGCCAAACGATCGTCTTCCTCCTCCACCCACTGCTCCCTGTAGTCATCATGATGCTTTTCCCTCTACTCTTGTCTGTGTTTGAGAATTTCTATAAATAAAGGCAAAATAAAGCCCCGGTCCCAGCCCCTTAGCACGGCCCCTATTTTCCTCTAAGACCCAGAGAGAGGGGCACAGGATAGGCAGCAGGAGGAGGTAGAAGAAGACCCAGGGAAACCCAGGTGAGGGTGTGACTCAGCAGCGCCTGGTCAACCTCCCGATTCAGGGGGACCTGATTCAGAGCCAGAAAGAGGCAAGGGGGGCGTACAAGTTCTCCACCCTCCCCCCCGCCACACACACACACACACAGTGTGCAGCCCTGAGCAGGAAGAATTGAGCCCTTGCATCTAATCAGGGTCACTAACAAGCCCCACATTGCCAAACCCCAGGCTGTGCTCAGCCACTCCCAGCATTGGGTATCTGGTCCTTAGTTTTCCTCCAGCCACCACTCTGGTCTGCTTTTTCTCCCCTGGCGCTGGGGTTCCTTTCCGGCCTCTCTGCTTCCTCTCCCAGCTCTAAAGGCTAAGCGCCCAGGGCCCATCCTTGGACCTCTTCTCTTCTCCATCGACACCTCTCGCTGCATGAACTCATCTCGCCCTGGCTTTCAATACCGTGTATATGCCTACGGCTCCCAATATGTTTCCCTCTGCCCCGAACCCCAAATGTAGGGGGGGTCCAACTACCTACTCAGCAGCCCCTACTGGTGCCCCTCAAAATCTATATATTCAAGCAGAACATTTTATTGCCCCCTCCTCCTCTCCCCATCTCCCCACCCCCATTAAGGGCACCATATCTTCTTGGTTGCTCAGTCTCCGAACCTGGGATCCATCCCCTCAGTTCTCTCTTCCTTTCACACCCCATACCCAATCCATTGGCAAGTCCTGGCAGCGCTAGCCCCCAGGTCCAGCCGCTTCTCACCACCTGCTGCAGAAACATTAGCCCCAGCTCTGTCATCTCTCACCTGGATGATGAGATGCCTGGCTCATCTTCCAGCTCCCCCCTCCCTGCCTACGGTTTCTGCTCCACCTGCAGCCAGAGTACTTCTCACTGGGCAAATCTGATCAGCACTGACAAAAGCTCTCTAAAACTTTCCATCACACTTAGAACAAACCCCAGCTCCTTGACACACCCTTTGTGTGCATTCAATATTTAGTCTGCATTTCTTATTTTCTGATTGAACCCTTGTTTAATTTGGAGCAGTGTGGTACCCAGCTAAGTGTCTGTGTTTTTCAACCACCTTTATATCTAAGGGGCGTCCTAGGAGATAAAAGCAGAGTTGTCAAGTGGGGCTTTGGGGATTATCCTTTTAACAGAACTGGCCCAACCAAGAGGACACAAGACTCTGCTCTTCCACTTTCCTCCTTCCCACTGCTTGAAACAGAGATGTGATGGATGGTGCTCCAGCAGCCATCTTGTGGTTGTGAGGTAACCTTCACGGAAAACTTATGGAAACTTCATGATAAGCAAGAGAGAAGGAACATGAGTTCCTAATGACCACAGAGCCATCATACCTGGCTTGGAATTTCTAATTCTGAGCTTTTCCTATGTAAGATATATCTTGTGTTAGCCACTGAGGTAAAATCTGATCCTAAGGAGTAGAAATTGCAAAGCTCAATGTGACCTGGCCTCTCCTCCCTCTTCCTTCAAGTCTTCTCCTCTTGCTTTGCCATGTTCCAATCACACTGGCTTTCTTTCTGGTCCTTGAACATTCTAAGCTTAGTCTCACCTTGGAGCCCCTCCCCCAGATCTCTGTGACAGCCTCCTTCTTTTGCTCACTCCTCAGAGAGGCCTTTCCTGACTTAGGTAGCCCCCTCTCCAGTCTGCCTCCCATTACCTCCTTTATTAAAATTCATGACACTTTTTACTCTTTGAAATTACTTACTTTAAAAACATATTAGTTGTCTATTTCTCCTTTATACAGTAAGTTCTATGGGGACAGAGATTTTGACTCTTTTTCACTGTTCTATCTCCTGGGCTGGACATATAATAGGTGCTTAATAAGTGTTTGTTAAATGAATCAGGGAATACAATGACTTTTTAGAATTTTTGAAAGAAGTTTATCTTGGCACGTCGTCATACATCACAGAATCCCTCCCTACATATCTTGGCAAAGTAGTTCAGCAAACACCTATGGCTCACCCACGACAGCTGGGCTTAGAGACAACCACAGAGACATGAAGACAGCATAGTTGTCCTCCAGAAGCTCAAGTCTAGGACAGATAAGAATTCAGCTCCTGTAACAGCAGAGTGTTGTGTTGGACCCTGCAGGTTCCCAGGAGGGTACTGAGGACAATGAAGTTGTCTGGTCTCAATGGAGACAGGTTCTCGGGTCTTCAGGGAGACAGGAGCTGACTAAGAGAAGCGTCCTGGAGGCAGAGGCCCAGTGTGGATAGAGTGTTTCTTGGCTGCAAGGCTCTGCAGGCTGGGTTAATAACATGAGATAAGAAGGGGTGAGGCATGCAATGTGACCAACTGTCCTGGTTTGTCTGGGACAGTCCTGGTTTTACCACGGAAAGTCCCACGTCCCGGGAAACGCCTTTGTCCAGGGGAAAGCCAGGATGATTGGTTATCCCAGAGAGACACATGGCCTGTCCTGGTCACTAGAAGTCACTCTCAGTGGCTGGAGGAGAGAGAGGGTGGGTGAGTGGCTGGGGCCTAGCAAGGGGGTTCTTCATCGAGAGCCAGAGAGGTGGCAGGGGCTAGACGAGAAGCCCCCCATAGTCTTCATGAGGAATTCAAACTTTTCCTTGGCAGTGGAGAATCATGGAACAAGACTGCAGGATAGAAGTGCAGTCGTAGGAAAAAGTTAACTCTTTCTTGGTTGAAGAATGATTCTTCCTACAGGAACACCCAAGGAGCTACAGCTCAACAGCCTGAGTGTTCCGTGTGGTGGGCTTGGCCGCCACTGCTCTGTCTCCAGAAGCAGCACGTCTTGTACCCCGAGGCAGATGGGGAGAGGCTCCTGCCTGCGAAGCAGCCCACACACTGACCCCCGGCCCTGGAGTAGCCAGCCCAGAGGTGTGTCTGCCGGCCAGCCAGCATGCCCCTTACGCAGGGCTGATGCTCGTGGGCAGTTCTGGGAGTCACCCTGCTTCTTCTTAGCTGCTCCTCTGGCACCTCTGGAGGAGAAGTGGGCTGCCTCTCTCCTCCTGGCCAGTCTCATTCTGCAGACCACACTTTCTCGATGCTTCCAGGGAAAGTCATTCCAGGGGAATTTGGGGAATGTTTTCTTTCTGTGGTTGTGGTGATGTGGGAGAAGCAAGTGTGCCTGGGCAAGCAGCTTTCTAGTCCAATGGGTCCAGTGGGTGGGGTGGTGGCCATACCACCAAGGCTAAGGACCTGTCTTAACGTCTGACATGCCCCGGGGGAAGCATGGCCCCAGGGCGAGATGCCTGCCATTCCAGTTTCTTCCCTCTCCCTCTCTTCCTCAGGTAACCACAAACTCCTATGAGTTCTGCCTTCTAATTCTCTCCCAGAGTCAACAGTAAAGTTTTACAGGGCAGGAAACGTCCTTAATATTGTTTTCCTTGCTGTTCCTCTTTTTGGCAAAAGCAACCTGAGATTCGCGCATACGTGCTACCCCCACCGACCGGCAGCCATGCTAAGACCTGCACATTCAACACATACACGCCAACATCCCCCCCCACAGCATCCATATACACATATCCCGACACACGTACTCCAGCACCAGACCCCTGAACGCACCATACACAACACACGTCTCAACACGCACATTCCCTGATACACACAACATGCACACACCAACGCAAACGCTAATGCACAGATCCCAACACACACACACACACCCCATCCTGTCCTGCATTGACCTCAGGCTTAGCACCATCCCACGCACCCAAACTCATAGGCCAGTTTGGGTCCCCATTTGCAGCTCTCAGTCTAAGACGCCCCAGGCAATCCTTCTCCCCCCCCCAAAGGACATCCCCCTACAGATCTCCCTCTATGGTCTGCTTATCTCTGCTTCAGCATGTTAGAGAGCCTTGCCTCCCACTTGGGCAGGCGGCCCCGCCGCAGAGACCCCCCTCACTTCCGGGCTTAAAGCTCCGGGCCCTCCTGGCCTGGATCAGGAGGGAAGGTGGTACCCTTTTGGGTCCACCTGTCTTCCTTACCCCCAAACAGTTTGCTCACTCACAGACGACCCACATGCCGGGCCCATTTGCCAACTGCAGCGCCTTCCCTGGCCTCCTCAGGGACCGCTCTGTCACACCTGGCCTGTTCGGTCACCTCTGCCCCTAGAGGCCCCTGGCTGTGTGACACCACCTTCTCCTGGCTTCTCTTCTGCCTCCCCGACTGCTCCTTTCCTGCTTCCTTTCTTCTTTTTCCTCCTACTTCCTACCAGGGGGGCCACCCCATCTCAGTGGTAAGACACCTTAGTTAGTTAACATTGGGTTAGGCTGCAAATAACAGAATCCCCCCAAATACTGGTAGCTTAAACTCCCAAGGTTTTCTATTCCTGTGTAAGAGAAGAGCAGAGGAGGCGGCACAGGGCTGGTGCAGCTGGTGCAGCTGGTGTGGCGCCGGAAAGTCACCATGACCCTGCTCCGGTCCTTCTGCTCCGCCATCCTCAATCTGTGAGGAGTCTGCTGTCTGGAAGGCCCTTGCCAGACCCCCCTCTCTGACCCTGACTGGCTCTGCCCTGCCTCCTCCGCCAGGGTCGCTCCAACCCTCAGTGGAATTCTCCAAGTTCCCCTCTTCCCTCCTCCCTCTGCAAATTCCACAGCTCGGGCCTCTCCCACCCCTCTGGTCCTTACACACCTTCTGCGTGGCCCGGGGGCTTGGCCCTCCTTGCTAATTGGGCCGAAGGCAGGCCAGTGCCATACTCCTCTCATTGCCTGCACAGTGCCCCATTTCTCTAGGTTCTCTGAACAAACGCATTGCACAGTGAATAAAAGAACACTTTCTGAACCATTGATGGAGGGATCAGGAAGGGTTGGAGATGATGCTGAGCGCCCCTGAACCCACAATATGTCTTTGCGGCTGGGAGGGTTAGCTATCCCCTGTGTGTGCTCAAGATAAGTGAGTGTGTCAGAGTGTGTCCATGTTTCATTAATAAAGGATTCTTGGTTAGCTGAGCTCAGGTAGATGACGGTTTGACCACATTATTTACAGGTACAAATAATGTCATGAAGTGATTTTATAATAATGCATATTCTTAGCTTCTTTTGATGAGTGATAGTGAATGTCAGTTAATGAGTATTTTAGTATCTGTGTCCCTGATGAAAGCCAAGGCACTGGCAGCTTCTTCTTTTTATTTTTAATTAAGTTCCTTGCTCTGTGCTGTTATTTCTGAATCAGTAGGAAGTTGTGGGGGTATGAGAAGCATTAGGCGTTCTCAGGGAGATGAAGGTCAAATGGAAGTTTAACAGTTTGTATTTCTTCATCCTAAAGGTGCTTGTTCCTTATTGATCTCATCTATCTATCAATCATCTATCTATCTATCTATCTATCTATCTACCTATCATCTATCTATCTATCTATCTATCATCTACCTACCTACTTATCATCTGTCATCTAGCTGTATCTGACTATATCCACCTATCATCTGTATCATCTTTATATCTTTCTTTTCCTTTTTCCTTTTTTGGAAAGGTAGAGAAGGGCAAATCCCCTCAAATCCCTGGCTTAAGACCAGCTTGCATGAAAAAACTCTGGGCAGACAGGCTCCCCTGGCAGGGGGAGCCCCGGGGACACTGCCTGTTAGCCTGAGTTCTGCTCGTGGTTCTATTGGCACCACTAATGTGGACCGACTCTGGGCATCTTTTACCAGCTTGAAGAATGAATGCAAAATAGGTATTTGTCCTTCAGTAGGCCAGAATTAAAACACTGTACCCCCTTCATAGTGCAGTCTCCTAATTAGATATAATAAATACATTTACCCATCAACAAAAATCTGATCATTCCCTTTTCATTTGTTTTTTCTCCAGCATTTCAGTCATAATCTAATATATGGGAAAGGAGAGGTAGGGAAAGAGCTGAGTGTGTTTGAGCCCAGGCGGATGGGTGAGAGATCCCTCCTTTCTTGGTTTAGCACCTGACTTTGGGGAGGGGAGCAAGGGGGGAGTGGGGGAGTGGGGGGGTGGGGATGGGAGTGGGGAACACAGGCAAGACTGGGGAGAGCAGCACAAATGAGTGTGTGCCTGCCCACTGCCCAGTGCCAAGGCTGCCCAGCGCTGGGCCGGAGGGAAAGGGCTCAAAGTTTGGAGAACTTGAAATTAACACAGCTTTACAAGGAAGCAATAGGCCTGGGCTGGGCTGGGGATTGAGCTGGTAATGGCCTTCTTTCTTTCTTCTTCTACAACCACAGTGGTTCCCCCTGCAGAATTCCCTTCAATGGCAAGACAGAGACATTTTACTGACAGCAAGAATTCAGAGTCTTATGTAAGGAAGGGGTGATCTTGCGTGAAGCATAACATCATGGGGGCTCTCTTTCTGAGCTACTTCACCGTGAAAGCCTCACAGGCAGTGATCTGTGTGACTGTGGAGTACCCAGGTGCACTGGGAGGGGGTGTGTATTGACTATTGGGAAGAAAAGTCTTCAGCTTTCATATACATAAATGAATTAAATTAACACGTTCATTGGTTTTGTTTAAAAAGCAGAAAGGATGTCTTGTCTATACCCGTTACAAGAGTCATGTCCTTATTTTTTTCTGTGTTGTTCCTGTCACCTGTGAGAACCGATGCTATCTTGGGTCGGCTGTGCATGGTTGTGTTTTTGCCGGTGGCTCCCTGGACAGGAGGGTCACTTCTTATTCCTCAAGGAATGGACGCAAGGGTCAGCTCTGAAATTCAAGAGCGGCTGAGAATTGGGGGATGCTATTTAAGGAGCGTTTCATGCTTGGACTCATGTGTTCCCGAAGTGGACACAGTTGGGCTTGGGGACCCAACGTAAGGAGACCTCTGAAATCCTCCATTTTTCCTTTGTTAGTTGCAAAATAACTAGCTCATTGGGTTCTCGCCACACACGGGCACACGGGAGCTGGATCCAAGACCACTCAGGGCAGAAATGGGGTGGGGGAGGATCCTCAGCTTTTCCTGCCTGGCCCAGCCCTGGTGTCTCGGTGGAAGGCATCTAACCCTTCCCCTTTCTTCTTTTTGGTCCTCACTGCCACCACCTTCCCTTTGGCCCTCTTCTCCTCCCTGATGGGCTGGCTCTCTCCTGCTACAATGCCACCAATGTCCTCCTAAAACACTCTTGCAAGGGGGTCACATCCTCTCCTGGCCTTATCACACCTTTCTGGGCTGACAAGGCACTCCTCTCCCTCCCCAGCCTAGCTCCACTGGACTTGCTCTTCTTCCTCACCTGAAACATATTCCCATCATGCAGGCTCCTCTCCCAGATGACCTTTCCTCTCTCATGTCCACCTGGAAAATGCCTCCTCATGTTTCAAGGCTCAGTTCAAATCCTGCTTCCTCTGAGACTCCTGGCGGATGTAGGTTTTTCCTTCTTGTTCCCCCTGAGCTGCATTATCCCAGTTAGCTCCCAGTTACTTTGTGTATTGGCCTCCCCAGTAGATTGGGGTGGGGTAACAAGGGTAATGAGGTTGGACTTCACCTTTGCTATATCCTCAGCAGCTAGCTCAGCGTGGTTATTGAATGAATGGGAAGGAATTCTGGGCGAGGAATAGTTTGTGATTAACAATTTGAAGTGGGACACTAAGTGCTATACTTAGCACCTCTATTTTTCTAGAAAATATACCAACTTGGATGGCCATCCCTATGGGCGGCTGTTGAAATATTTCCTGAATGTTCAAAACATGTTAAATCCTACTCAAGAACAGCGTCTAGCACCTTGCTGGATGGGGTGGAGGGGGGCCCCCCAGGTCCTGTCAAGCCAGCTTCTTCTCAGCACCTCGGTCCTACTGAGAGTGGGTCCAGGGACACAATAATTTCTAGGATTCTTGCTAACAAACAATAGATGTTAGGGGATTGGTTGCTGAGAGAGTCCGCTGAAAAGAAACGACTAGATGAGGGAGCTCTACAGCCGGGTTTTGCATTACAGCCTGGTTTAGGGATTGGGTGGCAGCACATGAAGGTGGGTCAGCATGCTTCTGCCTGGGTGGGAAGCAGGAGGGAGGACACCTGTGGGGGTCTGCCGCACGTGTAGGCCAACTGGAACTTGGGAGTCTGCTTGTGAACCCCAGGCCCATTGACCAGGCCACGTTCCGGCACCTCAGCTCCTTCATCAGTTACATGGGATGAGCTGACTTTAGTTTGTCAACATTCCCAGAACAGGGCTGTGCTGGGTGCCGGGCAGCTACAGATGAAGGGCACAGATGGTCTCAGCCCTGGAGCTCATGAGTTTCGGAGATGACAAGCATCCCTTCCCAGGCCACAGCAGAACTTAAGGATGTGGACAGCTGGTGGGGTCCTCCAAATGTGGGCACCATCCGGTGGCCCTGGTGAGAAATACAGGGCTGTCTCATCAAAATCACCTTCCTACGCCCACTCTCTCAAGGACTTGCTTCTGTGATCTCGAAAGCATGAGGTGGTCTCGGGGGGGAAGGGGGGGAGGCATTCTGAGGGGACTCCATGCTGGTGTCTGAGCTTTTCCAAAGGTCAGCTTGGCTCCTGGCCCCTCGGGGGTCCCCAGGGCTGTGTCCTGCTTTGCCCCCAGTTCCAGGCTTGTTCCTCTCCTGTGTCTCGAGCTGCCAGGTGGACAGGACATCTTGTCTGGTCCAGCACGCCACTCCTTCCATTCAGACACTGAGCCACTCCAGAGAAGTGTGATGTGGGACAGTGATGTCTGGCCACAGGGGCTCCCCGGCCAACGGTGGTAAAGTGAACACCAGGTCCCCGAACCCAACTGTGTCAAAGGCCTCTCTTCAGCCCACATCCCCAGTGCCACCAGCCTGAGGGCCTTCTCTTCACCCCATACCCTGCACCCTGAAGGGGCCAGGTGGCCAAGAGCTGCACCTGGGCTCTCTTTTAGCAAATGTGCTCTGAGGCTCATTTATGGTTTGTTTTGTCACTTGTGGACATTTTCACTTTACCCAAATTGACACTTAACTGTGAGTTATGCAAAAAAACAAAAAACAAAAACCAAAACCAAACCAAACCAAAACCTTTGTAAGAGCACACGCTCTGCACCTCCTAGAGGAAGCCCTCTCCTGTTTTGTGTGCCCGGATCCATAATGCCGCCATGTTTTCTTCCTGCCTTCCCCATGGGGTCCGAGTTCCTTGATGGTGGCAGGGAGTCAGCATTCTGTGGCCGTGTGTGTGTTGGGGGGTGACCTGTTCCTGCAGGAGGGCACTGGCTACAGCACTGATGTGCATTATTGTATTCAAAACTGACAGGCACAGTCCCACCCCTGGCTGAGACTGAAGGCTGAGGTCACCAGTACAAGGAGAACAGAGCCCAGCGCTAAAAGAGGCTTTGAAGCAACAGGAACAGGTCCTTGCCCCTCAGTAGGAGATGGGGGGCTCCCCCCCCACAAGCACAAGGTGATCTGGAAGAACTCAATTTACACCCTTGGCTCCTGTGGGCTGGGGGATCAGCAGAGGGCGGGATAATCCCAGCTTCCCGAGCAGATGGTTTCTGACTACCGCTTGACCCAGTTCCCTCCCAGCAGATGACTGGCAGCAGGGCTGACAGCTCTCCACCAGGGGAGCAAAATGTGGACCCTCCTCTCAACCTCCTCTTCCCAGCAAGGATGAGGTGGCTTCTGCCCCTCCCGGAGCCTGGTCAATGGGCAGGATGCTGCATCTTCCCAAAAGTGTGGAGCGCCCCCTCCCTCCCAGCCCCGTCCCGCCCCGGTGGGTCTGACAGTGACAATGGTGGTAGCCAGACAGGCAAGGACAGCTGTTGTAAGGGTACTGGGGAGTGCGGGGTGCTCAATTCCTTACTGGCTTAATGACTTATTCATTCATTCAGTCAGTCAATCAACTAGCATGGCATCAGACAGGACCCATGAGACCTGGTTCTTGTCCTCCAGGACTCTGGGGCCCCACAAAGGAGAAAGATAGGTGAAGGGATAACAGTCAGGCGCTGGGCAGAGGAGCCTAATATGGCAAATAACTCTTCAGGGCACAAGAGGGCCATGGTGAGCTTCACCAAGGAAGAGGGATGGAGCTGGGTCTTCAAGACAGGAGCTTGCCAAATGGTTGGTGGCTGTGGTGATGGAAAGACCCAGAGAACTGGGGCTTGTGTGCCTGGTGGAAGATGCAAACAAAGCCTTGGAGGTGGGTCCAGCCTGGTTCAGGGCCACCTAGCAGGAGGCAGAAGCACCTCCTTCCCGCCCAGAGATCACAGGCTCCACGGGCTCTGGGATCCGGCAGGAGGTGGAACCAGAGGCCAGAGAGTGCTGCGTGGATGGGAACAGCAGAGAATTGGGCTCTGGGAAGAGCCCTAAGGAGGCAGAAGGGCTGCCATCGCGGGGACCCTCCTGGGCCCCTGCTTCTGACATCCCCTCCGTAAACGCGGTAAACCTGTATCAGCTGCAATGTTGCCCCGCAGGGCCAGGCACCTTCAGGTCGGTTCCTCAGATTGGGAGGGAGGGGGCGCTCGGCCTCCAGACTTGCGGGCCTCAGCGGGGCTGCAGTCCAGGCTGAGCTCCGCAGAGGCACGATCAGGCCTGAAGCCCGCCGCCTGAAGCTCCCCAGCTCAGGGAGAGTGGGGAACGCTGAGCTGGAGGCCACGCTCCAGCTTCAGTTCCCCCAGGTGCTGGGAAAGCCAGAATGACCTCCCACCCTGCGTCCACCTCACAGTCTTGCCTGTTGAGTGGGTGGGGGGCTGGGCGAGTAAGGGGATAGGGCAGGGTGGTGTTCCTTGGCCCGGGCGCTGCGCCCTGTGAGCATTGTCTTGCTACCCCGCGCCCAGGTGGGGGCGTAAGGAGGGACGGAGGAACGACCGCACTTGGGGTTCTGGATGGGTTGGCTGGTTCCCTGTTCATTCACAGGGTTGTTTGTCTGGGCCACCCAGGAACTATGCCTTAGAATCACAGTGTTTGGGTTCTGTGAGGAGCTTGACCAAGTTGCCTTGTTTGGGGCTCCCAAGGTGTGACACAGGTGTTATTGTCCTCCCCCACAACAGATGATGAGCTAAAGACCTGAGAAGGTGAAGACTACCCAAGGTCACTCCTACAAAGCTGGCAGTCGCTGAGCCTCCACTGGAACCCGGATTTGTCTGAGACCAAGATCGACCACTTGGGGCAGGGAGGCAATGGTGCCTCGTCAGCTCCCCAAGTCCTGGGGCTCAGAGGCCTCCCTGCCGCGAGGCTGGTTCCCCACACAGTCGAGGATTTCCCTGGGGGCTTGGGGCCGGCAGAGGCAGCGGCTGGCCAGGCCTCCAACGGCCACCGCCTCCTCTACCCCTCCAGCCCGCGGGGCCCACGCCTCGCCCAGCGCTCGGGCGGCCCGGGGCGCTCGGCTAGGGCACTGCAGCCCGGGAGCGACATCCACCCGCGGAGCCAGCCCGCGGCCGCACCGCCGCCCCCGCCTCGCCAAGCTCGAGAAGGTGCACCCGGAGAGGGACGGGGGCGGCCGCCGCGGCGAGAGTCGCTTCTCCCGGTCTCGGAGGGCGGCGGCCGGGATGAGGGCAGGGCCTGCGCGACCGCGGGGAGGGGGCAGGCACCGGCAGCCCGGGCCGGGAGCCCGTCGGTGTCGCCCGCCGCCCAGCTGGGCGAGGGTCCGGGGCGCCCACGTGGTGGGAAAGTTTCGAGACAGCAAAAGTGGCCGGGCATTGCGGGGGTGGGGGGGAGGGGAGCGGGCCGGCTCGCCCCTCCTTCCCGCGAAGGCAGAAAGGAAAAAAGCGGGGGGAAGCGGGGGTGGGCGTGGGGATCGGGCGGCAGCGACTTGAACAGATTCCGCCCCCCCCCCCGGGGGGGGAGAAGCCGGAGCGGGGAGGCACGGACAGTCTCCTCCCGCATGGCCAGGACGAGACTCTCTCACCGCCCCCCCTTTTTTTATGCCAACGTCTCAACGCGCGCGCACATACGGAGATTGTGCGGCTTTTTTTTACCCCTTGGGAGAAAAACCGAGGAGAGTAAAAGAAGAGAGGGCAAAGAGAAGAACTCCTCGGCAGGCTCTGCACTGTGTCGCGGCCGGGCGCGGGGACGCGGCCGCCACCCTCCCGCTCTCTCCCGGCCCTGCGGCGTGTGCCAGTGGGAGAGCGAGCTAGGGCACCCGCACCCGGGGACGCTGCGAGACTTTTAGGCGCTCCAACCAACCTCGCCGCCGCCGCAGCAGGCAGGAGGGACAGGGGCGAGAAGGGCCCTGCCTCCGCCTCGTCTTCCTCGCACGGCGCCCCGCGCCCAGCCGGCCCGCGCAGGCAGGCGGAGGGAGGGAGGCAGCGAGAAGGCGGGCGGAGCGGAGGCCCCGGCGGAGCGCGCAGTGGCCGGCCCGCCCGCCGGTGGATGCGGCGCCCCGGGAGCCTAGAGACAACTTTGCCGTGTGACGCGCCGGGAGGACTGCAGGGCCCGCGGCCGGGGGCTCCGCGCCGCCTCTGAGCCGGCCCGCGCGGCCGGCGCTCCCCGGCGCTCCCGCCACTGCGCTCGCCCCGCTCCGCCGCCCGCCCGCCGGCCCGCGGCGAGCACTACCGGCCCGTCGCCGGCGGCCGCGGCCCTTCCTCGGCGCTCAGGTGAGAGCGCGGGGCCCCGCCGCAGCGCCCGCCGCAGCGCCGCGCCCGGCTCCGCTCCAGGGACTCCGGCGCCTTCGCTTCCGTCTCGGCCAAGTTGCGTCGACCGGCCCTTTCGCCACCTTCCCCGCGCGGCGGCCTAGGCGCCGCTGCCGCCGCTTTCGCTTCACCGGAGCTGGGGGCTGCGGGGCCCCGACGCGGAGAGGATGGGGGGAAGGCTGCAGATGCTGAGGCGCCCTGAGACGCCCGCGCGGCAGTGACCCTCCGGCCCCCCGCCTCGCCCGCACGCCTCTCCGGCCCCCGCGGCCCTCGGCGCCCCTTCCCCGCCGCGCGGGAACCCCCGCGGCCCGGCCGGCCCCCTCCCCCTGCTAGCCGGCGGCGGCCCTCCCGGCGGGCGGGCGGAGGCCCGGGCGGGCGCGGGCGGGCGGGCGGGGGCGGGGCGGGGCGGCGCGCCGGGAGCCCGGAGCCCGGCCCTGCGCTCGGCTCGGCTCGCCTCGCGGCGGGCGCCCTCGTCGCCAGCGGCGCACCATGGACGGGCTGCCCGGTCGGGCGCTGGGGGCCGCCTGCCTTTTGCTGCTGGCGGCCGGCTGGCTGGGGCCCGAGGCCTGGGGCTCGCCCACGCCCCCGCCGTCGCCCGCCGCGCCGCCGCCGCCCCCGCCGCCCGGAGCTCCCGGCGGCTCGCAGGACACCTGTACGTCGTGCGGCGGCTTCCGGCGGCCCGAGGAGCTGGGCCGGGTGGACGGCGACTTCCTGGAGGCGGTGAAGCGGCACATCTTGAGCCGCCTGCAGATGCGGGGCCGGCCCAACATCACGCACGCCGTGCCCAAGGCCGCCATGGTCACGGCCCTGCGCAAGCTGCACGCGGGCAAGGTGCGCGAAGACGGCCGCGTGGAGATTCCGCACCTCGACGGCCACGCCAGCCCCGGCGCAGACGGCCAGGAGCGCGTCTCCGAGATCATCAGCTTCGCCGAGACAGGTGGGTTGGTCCCACTGGCTGCCAGCTGCGGCCCTCGCTCCCCACCCCCTCTCACCCTCTCCCACCCCCTTCTCCTTGCCCGTCTGGCCGCCGCAGCCAGCGCACCCTGGGGGCAACGCGGACTCCCGGCCCTGCCGCTCCCCTCTGGCCCTGTGCGCCTCATCCCAGTTGCCGTCCTCCCCCCCCCCACCCCCGCGCCGCCCAGGCAGCACACCCCTTCCTGCTCCCCCTGTGCCCGCTGCTGAGCGCCTTGCCCTCCACCCCTGCTCTCTGAAATCGGGGCCTCAGCGCCTCTGGGCGCGCATCCCCCTCCCGGCAGATGCGTACGGCCCTGGCTCCGCGGGCACTTGCTTGGTGATTGCTTAATGTTTTTGTTTCCCACGATCGGAGTGTAGGCTTAGCAGTGTGGTTGGAGATGTGTGTGCTTGTTGATATCCGTGGGCCGGAGAAGTGTGTGTGTGTGTGTGTGTGTGTGTGTGTGTGCCTGTGTGCCTGCGTGAGAGGCCCCGGGGCCGCTTCCATCGCCGGGCAGCGTGGGCTTGCCAGGATTGCTGAAGCCTCACTGGGGAGAGCTAGGCAACCTCTCTTCCGATTGTGTGGGCACCAGAATCGGGCGGAAGGCAGGCTTCTCAACAGGTCCCATCATTTACGCAGAGAAAGACGCGGCTCGGGGGCAGCCCCGTGCCTCTCGGCTCGCCTGGCAGCGGCAGCAGCCCCCTCGCCTGAGAGCTGCAGAGTTCGTAGTTAACAAAGGGTAGGAGCCCTTTCCGGAATTTTCTCCCGGCCCTGGATTGTAAATTTCTACCACTGTCTAAATATAATAATCGAGAGACCGAAAATCTTTCGGAACTTTAAAAGAAGGGGGAAAATGTGCCGGCGCTGAAATGCTGCAAGTGCTTTCCACTCCGCTGTCCTTTTCAGGACTTGAATGAGCCAGGCTGGCTTTTGTGCCTGGAGCTCAGCCCCATTTGTGCCGAGGGGACTGCGGAGAAGGTCGCAGAGGGGGAAGCCCTGGTGTGGGCAGGGTGGGGGTGGGCAGGGAGCTTGTTGAAGGGGGGGAGCGGTTGTGTCACCAGGCTGAAAATGCCCCCCACCCTCCCAGGCAGCAGGCAGACGGTCCTGGTGCCGCCTGGGGATGAAAAGGGATGAAAAGTTTTGCATGGCCGGGTGTGGAGAAAAGCAGAGACAATCGGGCTGGTTTGTGCTTAGAAAGAAATGCATTGCTGTTTTAGCTGTCCGACCGAGTCAGGGAAAGCTCGACATGCAATTAGAGAGCTTGGATTAAAAGGTGCTTTGGGGCCCAGAGTAGAAATGTGATTCTGGAAGGTCGAGGAGGCCTTTTGGTCCCGGTGGCACAAAATGACAGCGGGGGCTGGTATATTTCTGGTCCGTTTAACGGAGCCAGCTCTTTGACTTATAAATAACAGATTCAGGTCACAGGCAGCTCGTCCAAGACCAGCTTTTAAGGCTGCACTTTCCCCCATTTCAAAGTCAGATGTCAGTTGTTAGAGGGGCCAGGCAAGGCCTGAGAAGGGGGCTGCAGGGCAGTGGTAGGAGGTTTGATAAAACCAGCGTGGTCACACAGTTGCCTTATTTGTTCTTCCTGTGGGGGGGGGGGTGGAGGAAGAAAAAAGTACAGATTGTCAGAAGAGTCACTGAAATGTACCATGAGGGAGTGGTTGTGTCTCGGTTGGCCTGGCCCTCTCTTCTTGTGGAGCTGAATTATGGAGGAAACTAACAAGCCAGTTCCCCTTTTCCTTGGCGATTTTGAACGTGCCATTAATGGGGAGCCAGCATCTCATGAAAGGAGTGTACCTCAAGTTTCAAGGCTGAATGTCCTGTCCCTTGGAACTAGTCAGAACCGAGGGCTGCACTTTGCAGCCTGCAAAGCGCACGTTCCTGTGTCAGAAATCTGAGCAGAGCTCGCTTGTTTGCAGTGGAGGTTCCACTGGGGGTTGGATCAGATCATGCTTAGGTAAACACTGGGAAGAGGTGGTAGGTGGCTCAGCTCGATTTTGCAATGCCCTGAGTTAACCAAAAAAAAAAAAAAAAAAAAAAGAAAAAAGAAAGAAAGAAAGAAAAAAAAAAAACCCAACCTCTCTACTGAAACAACCCACCCCAAAATCCTCAGTGAGATCCTGGTTTTATTTTTCAGATTTCACAGATACCCATAACAACTTGTTAAGATCTTGGCCTCCTGACAAGTTCCTCTGTTGAGCTTTGAGGCCTGACAGCCTGTCTCCAGGGAGCCCTGGCCTGGGAGAGGTGAGGCAGGATTTTATAGGCCTGGACCCTCCAGCTCCAAGCTGGTCGGGGTTTCTCAATGGAAAACGATTTTCTCTGCCTCTCCCAGGTTCCAGTCAGAGGCCCTGGCCCCAGGAACAGTGTTTCTGGTCAATAACGTCTTCCAGCTGCGTGGCAAGTTCGCATTCCAGCATCATGCAGCGGAGTCTCTTTCCCCATTGCCTCGTGTTCTCCTTGATTTAACTTGGCCTGCTCTCCCACTTCTCCGCAGATGGCCTCGCCTCCTCCCGGGTCCGCCTGTACTTCTTCGTCTCCAACGAGGGCAACCAGAACCTGTTTGTGGTGCAGGCCAGCCTGTGGCTCTACCTGAAGCTCCTGCCCTACGTCCTGGAGAAGGGCGGCCGCAGGAAGGTGCGCGTCAAGGTGTACTTCCAGGAGCAGGGCCACGGCGACCGGTGGAACGTGGTGGAGAAGAAGGTGGACCTCAAGCGCAGTGGCTGGCACACCTTTCCGCTCACCGAGGCCATGCGGGCCTTGTTTGAGCGCGGCGAGCGGCGGCTCAACCTGGACGTGCAGTGTGACGGCTGCCAGGAGCTGGCCGTGCTGCCCGTGTTCGTGGACCCGGGCGAGGAGTCGCACCGGCCCTTTGTGGTGGTGCAGGCCCGGCTGGGGGACAGCAGACACCGCATCCGCAAGCGGGGCCTGGAGTGCGATGGCCGGACGAACCTCTGTTGCAGGCAGCAGTTCTTCATCGACTTCCGCCTCATCGGCTGGAACGACTGGATCATCGCGCCCACTGGCTACTACGGGAACTACTGTGAGGGCAGCTGCCCGGCCTACCTGGCGGGGGTCCCCGGCTCCGCCTCCTCCTTCCACACGGCCGTGGTCAACCAGTACCGCATGCGGGGCCTCAACCCCGGCACGGTCAACTCCTGCTGCATCCCCACCAAGCTGAGCACCATGTCCATGCTCTACTTCGACGACGAGTACAACATCGTCAAGCGGGACGTGCCCAACATGATCGTGGAGGAGTGCGGCTGCGCCTGACCCACGGCAGGGCTGTGGCGGCGGCGGGGCGCAAGGGCTGGCGGGGGGGGGGGGGGGCGGCAGGGCTCCTTGCAGCCCCTGTGGGAACCGGCTGCCCAGCCGCAGAGCGCTGTCCTTGCATCGGGCTGCCCAGAAGGTGCCGGCGCGAGGCCTGAGATCTTTTTCTACTACTTCATCGAGCAATCAGTCAAAGCCAGAGCAAGAACCCTCAACTGACATGAAATGCTTTCAAATGCACACGTAGACACGCACAGCCAGACGCATCCTGCCACCCACACAGCAGCCTCTGGGATACCAGCAAATGGATGCGGTGACCAATGGCAGCTTAGCTGCAGATGCCTGTTGGTGGGAGAGAATGGGGTGAGCGGCCACCATTCCCACCAGCTGGCCCGGCCACTCTGAATCGCGCCTTCCGAGCACACATAAAAGCACAAAGACAGAGAGACACACGCACAGAAAGAGAAAGAGAGAGAGCACGGGAGCCACAGAAAGGAAAAGCAGAAGCGGGGGTGGGGAGCGTGCAGACGGGCAGGAAGGCTGCATGTCCCCCTTTGCTGGTGTGCAAGGCCTGCCATGCCTCAGCATCTCCTGGCTCGGGCATGTTGGCTTCCTTCCCTGCCTGGGATCCTTCATGCTGCAGGACCAGGGGAAGCCGGTCTTTTCCCACCCTTGTAGAGGGGAAAGAGGCCCAGAATGGACACAACCTGCCAGAGACCATGGAGCCGTGGCAATGACCGTTTGACTGTCGCTTGGGTCCCTGGCGTGACTTCTATGTGTGTTTGTTTTGGGGGGAGGGAGGGAGGGCGACGAGAAGGGTCTTAATTTGATGCTTTAACTGATCACTAGCAGTTGACAGACAGGTCACGCATTCCAGTTGTATCATGGAAAAGGGACTTTTCTACCAGGTATGACCTTTTAAGTTAAGATTTGAATCGTTTTACATGGGAAGAAAAAAAAAAAGTTGCAATCTGTGCCCTTCACTGGGGATATTCCTCTAGGCCTGGTTGGGATAGGGGTGGAAATGACCCTTAGGCAAGGGCATGAGCCCAGAGGAGGAAATGGTGGAGTGGAGGCATTCTGGGAATGCTGGTGTTGGGGAGTGGGGGTGCCCTCCCACCCCCACCCCAGCAGGGTTTGTGGGAGGGGAGCAGCGTAGCCGGTCTTGGAGAGCTGGGGGAGGCTTTCAGCTGCTTTGCAGAAGTTGCCCGCGTGGGTTCCGGCCACCAGGGCCGGCCATGGACGTGGCCCCCGCCTGTTCGCGCCTGCCCGCCTGCCCCTCCTAGCACTTGCCGACTTGCCTGAACGCACATGATCTAGCACTTGCCCATCTGCGTGTGTCCAGGAGTGGCCCTTGGCAGAGCACTGAACTCGCTCGCCCCCAGATGCCCAAGTGCCGCGTGAACTATGCAATTTAAAGGGTTGACCCACACTAGACGAAACTGGACTCGTACGACTCTTTTTATATTTTTTATACTTGAAATGAAATCCTTTGCTTCTTTTTTAAGCGAATGATTGCTTTTAATGTTTGCACTGATTTAGTTGCATGATTAGTCAGAAACTGCCATTTGAAAAAAGAAGTTATTTTTATAGCAGCAAAAAAAAAAATACAGTTAAATGTATTATACATAATTTTGGAACCAAAGAGGCCAACAGATCAGTTTTAATTTTTATTAGATGGTGAGGCCATCTTCTGTGAGGTAGACGTTCTGAACAATCCCTTGAGTGGCCTGCCAACGTTTCAGGGTATAAATGGATTTTGTTTATTCAGTTTGATGTGTCTTTTCTATCTTTACACACCCAGAAGGTACAGAAAAAATGACTATGGTAGAATGCAGGTGTGCGTCCTTAAATCCCCACCTTTATGTTTATTTAATAAAGCTCCCCTTAGGTTCTGTTTCATAATAATTTAAAACCAAACAATTTTCCCATAGACTTGCTGTTAAAGTATTTTACATCTGTGTACAGTTTAAGAAAATAAAAGATTGAGTGCCACGGGCTTCCTGCCTTGTGTGGTGTGCGGGGTGGGGGGCGGTGAGTCGGCGGGGCGTGGGCTGTAGGCGGTGGCCGGGAGGAGGGTGTGGGCCGGGCATCCAGCTTTGATGCCCCCCCGCCTCCGAGGCTCGCTCCCGGCACTCTCTGAGTCCTTGCCACGAGCACCGATGTCCGTCAGAGAGTCTAGGAAAAATGGCAGATGATCAAAATGAAGGACAATTAGCAAATTCATGAATTACACATTTGTTTACCCTCTTGGTCCCAAGACTAATTACGTACTACTAAAGCCACATCTATAACCACTTGAAAGTGCTGGTTAAGCCCCCCCATCCCTGGAAGGAAATGTAAAACCTGGATGGGTGAAGCCCACCTGACCTCCGTGCCCACCTCCATTCACTAACATGGGTGACTGTAACCCAGAAGAGGCTGGGAGCTTAGGACAGAAGGGTGAACAGAAACAAGGCCTTGTCCTTGCCTGCTGGGGTTTGAACTGGGAGTAGGTGGTAGTGCTGCTTTTAGTAGTGACAAAGGTCCAACTCCCGTGGCAGGTAGGACTTAAGGGCTGTTTGATATCATGCTTTTTGGGACATGGTTTCATCTTCATTTTCCAGAGCTTGGAATCTGAGGCTCGGAGAGGTTCAGAGCTTGCCTGAGTCACAGAGCTGGGACAGGCATGCTGGGCACTGGAGGCCAGGTGCCCCAGCTGGCCCACCCGGTCCCCTGGGAGGACTGCAGCCCAAAGGCCGTGCCTTCATCTGAGGCCCTGGGTTTGCTCCTTGGTTTTGGGGCCACGTGTGGTCTTCCCAGAAAATCTCGGGACATTTGAGCAGGCGGGGCCTTGCCGATTGGTCTAACCCCGTTAAGGTAACGATGGGGAAACCGAAGGAGGCTGTGGTTGGCGGGAGGGATATATCTCAACTGGCACAGCCCGCTGGTGGCAGGAGGCCGTATCTGGCCTCTGTCTGTTTCCACCCTTTGCCTATCCGAGAGAGCTACTGTTCTGCCAGGCTTTCGTCCCGAGGGGTGTATTTATTGATCTGCAGGGTCTTCAGACACTATACAAGTTAGTAGGGGCAAAGAAGAAAATGTCATAAAGACAGGCCTGGCCTGGGCATTTGGGGTGTAAGTCAGAGTCCAGCTGCTTCTCTACGGTGGGCTACATGCCACGGCTCGTTGCTCTAGGCCCCCGGTCCAGCCGCTGCCCACCCCTGGCCCAGGAATTTTTGCTGGCAGCCTCCGGACGGGCAGTGCGAGGCACCAGGGTGCCCGTACTGTTTGGATCTGACCACCTCTGGGGCCCACCTCTGGGGCTGAGCTTCACAGGGTGGCCCATGGATCCCACAGCAGCCCCAGGAAGGGTCTGGGACTCTGAGGTCACGAGGCCAGTGGGCTGGCAGGACATGGTCTCTGAGTGGTGCTCTGCTGCTCTTTGCTGGCAGGGGTCCCTGTGGGCTCTGGCCCTGCTGGGACAATGGTAGTTAGCAGTAACTTCTCCTGACAGGTGCAGTGAGGAGAGGCCTGCGTCCCCAGTCCCGGGGCTGAGTGTTCTTTCTCCAGTAGGGACATGCTGCTTCCTTCCCATGCTTCTGTGGCCAGAGGTGCCCCTGTTCCTTCTTTCTCGTTCAGTTCTCAGTCCTTTTCTGCCTACTGCTCTTGCCCATTTTCTGCCTCTGTCTTCCCAGTGGGCCTGGCCCGAGGGCCCACTTCTCCCTGGGGATGTCCCTGGAGCCCCACACTGCAGGCCAGAGAGTAAGCTGCCCACACTGCCTTCCAGGTCCAGCGCTTCTGCCCCTGAGCCCTCCTGGTCTGCTTTAAGGTTCCTCTTCCTTCCCCTGTATCCCTCTTTCCCCTTCTTCAGGCCACCAGGCCGTTAGCCTCTCATAGGAACAATGGGTCAGGCAGGGCCAGCCAGGCTACCCGATCTGCTTCAGATGTCTCCACCACCCACCCATTGTGATTCGTGGGATCCCACCATGTCCCATTCATCCTTGGCTGACCTTCAGACATGCCCTGAGTCCTCAGTGACTTGGTGGAGCCAAGTCTGAGGTGGGGGATAGGGCGCCGGGTGCGGTGAGGAGAGCCCCCATATGCCACACCCACCACCCCTCCGTTCTCCCCCATTTCCCAGATGGGCAGAGGGAGGGTCCACTGAGCAGAAGCTCCAGGGGTGTCCTATGTCTGTTTTCCCTCCCAGCCCTCTGAGAGTTTGGCTCAGAGTGGAGCACAGAGTGGGTCCCCTGCTGCCCAGCCCAGGGTGGAGGTAGCATTTAGGAAGCATTTAGGAGGGCCTATTACGTGTCAGAGCTTGCATGCATGGTCCTGCTAGGGTCCCTAGTGCCGCTCCAGACAGGGTCCGGGAGAGGGCCTCGGGCAGCTCTTGCACGTGGCCGGACCTCTGCCTCACCTGGCACTCAGGCTTGCCCAGAGCACACCTAGCACGCCCTCTGCGAGGCCCTGTGGGAATTCTTGCTGGGAACCTCGTAAGGAGCCTGGCAGAGCATCCCTGCCGCTGCCTAGACCTCCTTCCAGGGCAGGGACAAGGAGGGGTGGGCCTAGGCTCCCACCAAGCCATGAAGACCACTACGGGCCAAAGAAAGTATGCCCGTGTGGGCAAAGGAGCAGAAAGCCAACACCCTTCCTATGGGCAGAGGCTCCTGGAGGAACCCCAGCCTGTACTCGGCTTCCAGTGGGATGTTTTGAGCACATGATGAGTTACCTGTGGGCCTTGCACGAGGAGCTGCACCTGTCGTAGGTGAGGCATGGGTCTAAGTCAGGCGGGTGTGGCAGGCTCCGGCAGCCCGTGGGGGTGAGCCCGGGGGGGGTGCAGGGGGCGGGGATGGCTGTTAGTGGGAGTGGATGGGGAACTGGGGGTGAGGTGGTGTGACTGCAGATATGACTGCATGGGAGCCGTGGGGGGTGCGAGACTGTGGGTGTGAGCTGGGACTGTGTGGTCGGCTGCCTCTGAGGCTGTGTGGGGGAGTTTGTGTGTGGGGTGGAGTGTGAGGCCACGTGGGCTGGGAGACTGTGATGGCGGGCTGTGGTCGCATGGTTGGTTGTGTGTATTTCTTGCCATTTTTGTGTGCCTCGTCATCATGAGGTGACACGCCTGGCCTGCGATGTGCTTTGTCATCGGGGTAGTTATATTTGTAAATCCGGCCCGTGGCTGGCGAGCCCCCCTGCCGTTGGGGTCTAGATCACCCCCATGTCGGGTCAGGGGGCGCAGGCATCATTGCCGGGGCCTGTGCAGCTGCCTTCAGTGTGGTGTCACCGCTCCTGTCGCCCTGCCCTGGCCAATCAGTGCCGGGGGTGGGGGTGGGGGGTGTCACCGTAATGTCCCTGCATCCCTGAAGCCTCGCTTTCAAAGTAGAATGGTACCATCTGGCCAGTCATTCCATCACTCCACGAACATTTTCCTGGGGGCCCGTTCTTCTGTGCTGGGGGATCATCAGCTCGGTCCTCATAACCATCCCTGTCGGAGGGGGTGCGGGTACGCTTGTCCCCATTTTACAGATGAGAAGATTAAGGCTGAGAAAGCCATTTGCTGAAAGTGGCACAGCTCATAAGCTGCAAAGCTGAGATTTGCCCCCCCAGGAGCTGTTTCCAAAGTCACTTACAACCACTGGGCTGCCCAGGGGGAGGGGTAAGGGAAAACACAACTGTTCTGGGGCCTACCTGGAAGAGAGGAGAGGCTGGGGCTCAGGGTTTTCTCTGCCCCACCCGCCCCCACCCCACAACTCCTGTCCAAGACTCCAGCCTGGCACGTCAATGGCACTTGTACATGGAGCTGTTCTTCTCTCTGGCTATGGGGACTGTCATCCATGCACCATCCCTACTCCCTCCATGGCCAGGTGGGTGAGATGGCTGCTGGCCTGATTCTTGGAAAACAGACTATGGATTGAGCAAAGCCGAGTGGGGGGGAGGGGCAGGAAGCTGGTGACTTTGTCTCTGGTCTGGTGGTGGCGGAGGTGGGGTGCGGAGGGGGGGTGCATGGTCTGGACAATCTTCCAGGAGCAGAGGCTCCGGAAGCATGCGCTCAGGGCCTGCCCACCTGGTTTTGTGATCACAGCCGGACCTAGCCTCTCAGTGTCCTCATCTGTAAAATGGGGGCAATGACAGTCCCATCATGGGGCCCAGAGGCTCAGGGGGTGCCGTGAGCGTTGAGGTGTTTAGAATAGGGCCAGGATCTGGTGTGGTTGCTGTTCTCCAGCAGGCTTCCCTGTGTTAGGAATGGTGCGGGGTGTGTGTATCCGAGAGGCCCTCTGGGATACACCTCTTTCATCCTTAGTTACTCATTCAGTGAATATTCACAGGGGCTGTGACGCTGATGTTAGCTAACATTTATGGAGAATTTACAGCCATCAGCTATAATGCTTCACAACACTGGTTAATCTTTACAACCTCCCCATTGGGCTGGTGAGGTGTACCCATTTTACTGATGAGGAGGTGAGGCTCAGGAAGTAGACTGTCTTGTTGGAGGCCTCATAGCTACTCCAAGGGTGGATGGCGTCTGTGGCCTTCCAGAGGCTGCCTCCTCTCCCTTCAGTGTTCTGAAGAGAACTTCGGGGCCCTTGAACCCCAGGGGCTGGGGGAGATGGAGGAGGAGGTAGGAGGGACGCCTGCTCTAGGGCCAAGGGGACCTGGGGCTGCTGCTGGGTGCGGCCTAGAGAGGCCCTTTAGAAGCCTTCAGCTGTCCCCCAGCCCTCCCCCTCCCTCCGGGTGCCTGCCCACCTGCAGATCCCACCTGGTAGAAGGGCCACTCCATGAGCAGACATGGGGACCTGTCTGAGGTCACTGTAGACCCCCAGAGAATCCGATGGGCGCAAAGACCCACAGAGGCACTGCGAAAATGCACACTGGACATGTTTGCAAGTGGGATTTCAAGGATGGGTTCTTAGACCCCCTCACTGAGGCAGGGGAGAGAGGGGCGCAGAGAGAGAGGATTGCAGGAGGAGACGTTACTCCCCACACCCAATTACAGGGACCCTCTAAATCCACGTCAGCTCAGGGGGTTTTGTGTAGTCAGACATTTCTGCTAGCACTCTCCCTCCCCCTCCAGGCAGGCTCCTGTTCTGCCCCCTCCCCACCTCCTTCTTCCCCCCAGGCCTCCCAGCCGACTTCCGACTTCCGACTTCCGACTTCCGTTCCCTGTGCCTCCCCTGCCCAGCCCCTCTCAGCCCTGTGTCTCCCTCCCCAGCTTCAGGGATGGTGGTGAGCGTGGGGTAGGTTCCTGGGTGCTAATTCCAGCCCTGGTCTGGAATGAAGGGTGTGGGAGGGCTGAGTTTGCCCGACTCACTCCCCTTCCTCATTACTGTGGGGCCGTTGGGTAGAGCACAAGGCCCTGGGGTCCTCCAGTGAGAAGGGGAGACTCTTCTTGGCCCCCCATGGGTGTGTGTGGGCACACATGTGCATGCGTGCGTGCATGTGTGTGTGTGTGAGAGAGAGAGAGAGAGAGAATCTGGCAGACATCTCCACCCCCCTGGGAAGCTCGGAGCCTCATGGAAGAGCCCTGGTTTTTAGGCCACTTGGGAACCCTGTCATTGACCCAGTAGGAGTACGGCCCTAGGCCTCAGAGGACATTCTGAGGGTGGTCTGGTTCTGTGTTGGGGCTTTGGGGTGTCACCTCACTTCTCACAGGAGCCCTGGGAGGGAGGTAAGTCGCTGCCGTTCACCCGTCCACAGATGAGACTCCTGGGGCCACCTCCCACTTCCAGGACGTCAGAGCTCCCTGAGCAGGTAGACATGCCACACTGGCTCTGAGACTGCCTCTGAACTTCCCTGCTGTCGGGGAGGCCCCGGGGACAGCCTGCAGCTCCGTCCCTGCCTGAGAGTAGCTTCAGTGACCCTCTCAGGACTAACTGTGCGCACAAGGGGCCTTCAGGTGCATAAATCCCTGGGGAGGGGGGTGACACCTTAGACCTATTGTAAGTAAGTCATACCTTTGTGGGAACTAGGAAGGGCCTGGGGCTGCCTTGGCCCTGTCAGAGGGCCTGTTTGGGTGGTGGCAGCCACAGGCCAACACTGCAATTGGCGGATCACAGGTCTTTTTCCAAAACATACCCATGGCATTCTCCCACCTTTCCTGGGTAATATTTTACATAATACTTGGTGGACCCTGTCTCTCCCCTCTATAAAATCCTTCCAGGGCCCCACGGCCCCAGGAAGAAGTCTGGTGGCTCATGGGCTCACCAGGGCCCCAGGCCTGCTGCTTACCTCCCCACCTGGAGCCCGCAGGCCCCTCTTTGCCCGCCACACTCAGCCTTCAGTTCCCATCTGTAGCTCACCACCTTCACCCCTGTGTCTCCAAGTGCCCTTTCCTGCCCCCAACACCCTTTCTCCCCCTCTTGGGTAATTGTGCTTCACCCTTTGGGGCTCTGGAATCGGAGCCCTGACTCCCAAGGCTCAGGATCCTCCTCTCCAGTCTTACTTGCATGGTCACCCACATACCTTCCTGGACTCTAGGGAAGGTGGGGTCTGTCTTATTCACCACTGTACCGTCCTTCAGCTGGGACAGAATTAGGGCTCCACACACAACTGTTAAATGAAGGAACACAGTCACGCTCAGGGGGAGGGGTCTGACTCCACTCACCCATTTCCCTGATGGAGCAACCGAGGCGGAGGGAGCCAGCAGGACCCAGGGAGAGGCTCAGCTGGCTAAGACCCAAAGCTAGCGCTCCTGGCCGGATCAGTGCTCCTGACCACGCCTTTGTTATTTTTCTCCCTTTTATAGAGCACCCCGTGCCCCACAGGTGACTCATGCAATAGCATTTCAAAAGATCTGTAATTTGCCCTGAGTGTTCAGGTTTCGTGGTGAAGCTCTGCCTCATATCCAAGCTTCTGTTGTTGCCCTAGGCAAACGCAATGCGCATCTGCCTGGGTGGCAACCAAGAGCTTGGGCTCCAATAAAGTGTCCATGTGGGCTTCCTGCCCCACCCAGGGGCTCGTGGCACCCTGAAGAAGGCATCCGTCCCTGCCCTGGGATTCCACTCCTGGGAAAGTGTGGTTTGCCACCCGAGGGTGTCTTATAAAAGCTCAGCTTTAATTAATCAATCACTGGGAGATGAATTGGTTAATGTGGGCCCTGCTCCCCCGCAGGTGACTGGCACAGTAATGAGTGTCAAGTATTCCAGCATTAATAATTAATGCTCCGACCGTGCCGAGGAGGAGTGGAAGGTGCATGGTGCCGTGTCAGCTCTGCGGGCCAGCCCACCACCCCCTCCCCAGGGGGTCTGAGCAGCGCCCCAGGGCAGTGCGTCCTCTTTGCTATTTCAGTGTGAGGAAGGGCCCCGGATGAGGGGTCAGGGAGCTGGACTCGGGAGGCGGACTGTAAGCCTCACCAGGGCAGGGGGCCGTCTGCTTGCGCACCGCTGCATCCCCAGAGCAGGATCCGTGCCCAGCACATAGCAGGTGCTCTCGGGAAATAGCTGCTGGCGGACTGCTTTATCCTTATCCTGGCCCCTCAAGCCTGTGATCGCAGGCACGTTTTTTGCCCCCTCTAGCCTAGACTTTTCTCCCTTGATATTGGGTTGGACTAGATGGTTCATTCATTCATTCATTCTTTCCTTCATCTCTTGAGTCATTCCTTGTTTTTTTCTCACTTCATTCCCTAAGTGCCTATTATGTGTCAGAACCCCAGAGCCAGCACTCATCTCTCCTTGAGGACAGTCACCTGCAGCTCCCATAGGCCCCTGCCGCGGCCAACAGCCATTCCCTTGGGAAAGACAAGGCCCTGGGGCTCCGGGGGGGGGGGGGGGGCCCTGCATTCAGAGTGGCAGGTTATCTTGAGCCAGCTTCACGTGAACTTCACGCGAACTTCCTCCCAGGCAGAGACCGGGCCTCCCCTTGACATCCACTTACGGGATTATTCTGTGTCCCTTGGCGGCTGGGGATGCCGTGGCTTCAGCCACAGTGGTAGGACAGAATGGTACCTTCACACAGTGTTTCGCCTCTTCTGAGCACCAGGCTGGGATGGGCTCTCACCTATGGCCCGTCTTGGAGTGGACAGGGAGAAATGAGTGGCTTGGCCAGCCAAGAGGTATCTATGCTGGCTTGGTGTTGGAGAGGCGGGAGCGGGGGCATCTCCCCACGAGGGGGGCACTTCCGGGTAAAAGTTAAAAAAGAGCTCCCATTCTGTTCCATCTTCTGTGAGTCATGGGAAGGCAGGCCCCGAGATTTAGTGTTTGGGGAGGTGGGGGTGGGGGGACCGGTTGCTGAAAGCAGAAGATGTGTCAGAGGCTGGTTAGATCAGAGAACTGTAGAGAAGCCCATCCAATCTCTTATTCTGTAGAGGGATAACCGAGGTACACAGAGGTTGCAGAATCGCCTGAGGCCCCACAGCTAATGCAGCTCAACTGAGCAGGCCAGACTCTTACCTGGTGCTTGTTCTGCGCCCAGGGCTACAAGGTCCCTCCTAGGCAGTCTGACCCTCCAAGATGTGATCCTCGCCTGGCCTGTGATATACAGCAGTGTGTACATGGTGCCCGAAGGCAAGAGGTGGGGCTGTGGGAGCACAAAGAAAGACTCTCTGGAGGAGGCAGGTCTCGACCACATCACCCCAGGGCACCTTCCTGCAGAGTCCTCCCTGGGCCCAGGGCTCTCTGCTCCCATGGTTTCCCAAGAGGGGAAACACACACAGGCCAGTGGCTAAGAGCTAGGTAGATAGTGGTGTAGATTTCCACACTCGAGCCCTACCCTATCCTAGCTGTGTGCCCTACGGCTAGTTACTTAACCTCTCTGTGTCTCAGTTCCCTCATACAATGGGGCTAATAATAGTGTTTACCTTACCGGCTAATTGTGTGGATTAAATGAGATAATAATAATAATAGCTCCCACTGACTGAGTGCTCCTAATGTGCCAAGAACTCTTCTAAACCCTTGACACATTTTCACCCAACTAATCTCCCAGGGCTCTAGGGAGTATTAGTATTTCTATTCCACAGGTGAAGAAACCCAAGAGCAGACAGCGTGACTTGCCCGGGATCACACCATCTGATAGGGAAGAGCCACAAGGAAGTCTCAGGTCCCAGGGGGCACGGGGCTCCGGCCTGTGGGGTCTGCACCCTGCCGGGCCTCGTGAAGTTGGCTCATTCTGGGGAATTGGGCAAACCTCCTCTCTCCCCCTGCCTGCCCCCGGGCTTGGAGAGCCCAGGCTAGCCCCATCAGGGCCACCAGGATGACCGTGAGCCTCCTTCCAGGTCAAGGCTGAGATAGGGTTCTGGGATTGTTTTAGGAAATCCTGAAGCATTCCAGCCCCATTTCCCCAACAGTTCGTGGTATCTTATTCCCTATCTTTAGTCGCGAATCTTCTCCTTTAGTAGATGCCCATGGATTCAGAGGACACAGAGCCAGGCACAGATTGGTGAGCCATGCTAACGGACCCTGAGGGCCAACGCCGGCACTGCTCACTGTTGAAGTCATGCTCCCCCGTGGAACCAGGTTGCCTGGGGCTGCCTGACTCCCGAAGAGAGCTCGAGGAAAGTCCCGCCCCATGGGCAGAGCGGGACCCGGGGCCCTCCCAAAGCCACGTCAATTCCAGAACAGGGTTTGGTAAACTATGGCCAGCGGGCCAAATCCACAAGACTACAAATGGTTTTTACATTTTTAAATGGTTGAAAACAAATCAAAAGAAGAATAATTTTGCATGACATGATATGAGATCCAAATTTAGTGCCTGTAAATAAAGTTTTATTGGCACACAGCTACCTCATTCATTATATATTAGTTATGACAGGGACCTATACAGCCTGCAAAGCCTCAAATATTGAACCTGACCCTTTATAGGAAAAGTTAGCCGACCACTGATCTAGATGCCCCTTTGCCTGGGCAGATGTCCCAGGAGGCCACTATAGTGTTTCTCCTCCATCTTCCTTCTGGGAGCCCCTCCTGAGAGGCCACCATACCACTAGGACCTTCCAGTGTTGATGGGGGCAGAGGAGGACACATGACCTTGGCTAAGACAGTCACAGCCCGCTAAATGTGAAAGTTCACAATGAGTGAGTGTCTCCTAAACATTTAGAAGGAAGGGTCCTAGAGGGCTGAGGATATACTCTGTGATTCCTCAGAGCCCTCCCAGTGCCCGGCACATGGTGGGGCTAGAGAAATCATGGGAAGCTGGTGGCAAAATGGAACTACCATATGATCCAGGAATCCCACTCCTGGATAGGTAACCAAAAGCATGGAAAGCAGGGGCTCAAGGAGGTATTCATACACCTGTGTTCAAAACAGCATTATTCACGGGAGCCAGAAGGTGGAAGCAGCCCAAGTGCCCACCGCAGATGAGTGGATAAACAAAATGTGGTGTATTCGTAATGGAATATTCTTCAGCCTTAAAAAGGAAGGAAATTCAGACACGTGCCACAACATGGGTGAACCTTGAGGACGTTATTCTAAATGAAATAAGCCAGTCACAGAAAGACAAATACTGTATATAATTCAATTTATATGAGGTACCTAGGGTGGTCAAATTCATAGTCAAATTCACAGAGGCAGAAAGTAGAAGGGGTGGTTGCCAGGGGCTGGGGGAGGGGGCCGGGGGGTTGTTGTTCAATGGGTAGAGTTTCAGTTGGGGAGGACAAAAAAAGTCTGGAGGTGCATGGTGATGACAGCAATGCAACAGTGTGAGTATACTTAATGCTGAATTGTACATTTAAAAATGGTTAAGGTGCGAGGTGCCTGGGGGGCTCAGTTGGTGAAGCGTCTGCCTTCGGCTCGGGTTGTGATCTCAGGGTCCTGGGATCGAGCCCCGCATCGGGCTCCCTGCTCATCGGGTTCTCCCTCTCCCACTGCTGCTCCCCGCCCCCACTTCCACTCATGCTCTCTCTCATGTGCTCTCTCTCTCAAACAAATAAATTCTTAAAAAAAATGGTTAAGGTCGTAAATTTTATGTTACATATATTTTGCCACAAGTAAAACTTTTTAAAAATGCAAAAAACCCACCAACGTGCCCACCGAAGCCCCTTGGCGGTAGCCAGCAGCTTCCTCTTGCCCACTGACCTCACCTCCTCTCCAGGGGGCCAGATGCTCAAAGGCACACCTCATCTTGGCCTTCTGCACCTATGAAGTTCTCTCTATGAGTGAGTGGGTGTATGCACCCTGCCCCTTCAGATGTCAGACCTCACCTGGAACTGAATCCAGAAACAGATGTCACAACCAGCCCGAGAAACCCTGGAAATGATGCCAAGGGTGGCCCCTAAGGGAGTGCGTTGCCCAAGGATCCTCCCGAGAGAAGGTCGATGTTCCCACTGTGGACACCAGGTCTGCCTGAGGCTGGGTCACCTCGAAGTACAGCCTGGCCCAGGCCAGCTGGTTGGGTAGGGTCCGCAGGACTCACATTCACCTGGGCCCCATCTAGAAGAGCCACCCCCTTCTCCTTACAGGCCTGGAGGGAGATGTGAACCTGCAGGATCCGAGCATGCTCTCTCTGCCAGGCACTGAGTGGGGATTTTCCCATCTCCCTTTCTTCTACAATTACTCAATGAAACATAGGCACCATGAGTTCCTGCCTGTCTGCAGTTGCCTCAAGGCCCCAGACCAAGTGGCTGGAGGGGCTCTAGAAAGACTTGGAGCCTGGACCCTTGCCAAGTGGGACTCTGAGACCTACAGGCTGAGGAGGGGCTGGACAGGCACCAGGACCTGCCAGAAATGCTTGGCATCTATCTCTAAAGGCTTTCATAAAACTGCTCTGCCTTACGTGGAGGCCCTTCGTAACTGGTAGGCAGAGCCCAAAGGAGTGGGCAGTGCCTAGGCCAGAGCAGGGAACTGAAAGAAGACCAGTGGAGACTCACGCAGGGGAATCGAGGTGAGCCAGGAATAAGAAGGAGAGCTGGGGTCTGCACGGTAGCTGTTTACTGGGGGCTTTCTGGGGGCTAAACAGGGTCCTAAATGCATGCATGAGACTTCTTCCATCATACCTTCACAGTTCTTTGTCTGGGACCCAAGAGGCTCCTATAGGAGCCCACAGGAGGGCACCTAACCCTGCCCAGAGGCCAGGGGGCAGAGGTATCAGGGAAGTCTTCCTGGAGGAGGTGGTCTGTGAGTCAGGTCTTGCTGGCCAGGGAAGAGGCTAGAGGGAAAGATGTTTTAGAAAGTAGAGGCAGGAGGAGCAAAGACCCCACCGTGGGTCGCCTTGGCCTTGGAGTACTCCCTTCTCCCCTGGCTTCCTTCACCCCCAGCCAGGCCTCCAGAAGGCCAACCTTCCCAGGGGAAGTGCCCACGAAATCCCTGCCTCTCACACCACCCTCACGACCTCCCCTCCTCCCGCACTCCCTCCTCGGGGCCTTGCCCCAGGTCGTGTACCAAAACCTGACTCGTCAGGCCCTTTGGCAGAATAAATTGATGCAAGAGTGCCTCTTCAAAGGAATAATCATTCTTCCTTCCTTCCTTCCTTCCCTCCTTCCTTCCTTCCTTCCTTCCTTCCTTCCTTCCTTTCCTTCCTTCTTTCTTTCTTTTTCTTTCTTCCTTCCTTCCTTCCTTTTTCTTTCTTTTTCTTTCTTTCTTTCTTTCTTTCTTTCTTTCTTTCTTTCTTTCTTTCTTTCTTTCTTTCTTTCTTCCTCCTTCCTTCCTTCCTTCCTTCCTTCCTTCCTTCCTTCCTTCTTCTTTCTTTCTTTCTTTCTTTCTTTCTTTCTTTCTTTCTTTCTTTCTTTCTTTCTTTCTTTCTTTCTTTCTTCTCTTTCTTTCTTTCTTCCTTCCTTCCTTCCTTCCTTCCTTCCTTCCTTCCTTCCTCCTTTCTTTCTTTCTTTCTTTCTTTCTTTCTTTCTTTCTTTCTTTCTTTCTTTCTTCTTTCTTTCTTTTTAAAGAGTTTTGTTTGTTTAGAGTATCATTTTTTTTTAAAGAGTATCACTTACTGGTGGTTTCATTATCATTATTGTAAGGCATATTCCCTGAGAGAATTAGGAAAACATACCAAAGTAAAAGGAAACACAAGAAAAATTGCCTTCATCTCAGCAGTCAGAGCGTGCCCGCGGTTAATGTGCACATGCACGGGACTGCGCTGTATACACCTGTGTGCGGGTCCAAGCCGGCTTTTCCCAGCAGTAGGAGCATAAGAACTTTTCCCTCAGGCGACCAAACATTCTGGCAGAAGCACTTGGATGGCTGTCTCTTAATTTAGGAACTTTCTTCCATTGTTGCATACTTAGGCTATTTCCAAATTTTCTCCTTTGTAAAGAACGCTACGGTGAACATCTTGTGGCAACTTTGTTGTCCATGGTGCGTATGGACTGCCCGGAATGGCACTGGAACAGCGAGCGATGCCCCTCTGCACTCAGGCCACAGGGGTGCATGGGAGCAGAACTTCTGAAACCCTAGTGGGGTCCAGGGCCTTTGGGGTCTTGTGGCAGCAGACTCTGGTTGGTGGGTCTGGGGTGGGGCTAGAGATGTTACATTTCCAAGGAGCTCCCGGGTGGGAGGGGGCACTTTGAGCAGCCGGGCTTCCCGTGAGGCCACTAGCAGCCACGGCTGGGTCCTGGGAGGGATTTTACTAGTCAGGACTTCTCCTCTGTCCTGGGCACTTGGGCACTTTGGGAAGCACAGGCCCTTTGTGGGGGCCTTCTGAGGGTCCCAGGCAGATTTGCAGTCATGGTCTCCACCCTGTACCCCTGCAATGGTGCTTCCAGAGCTGCCTAGAGTTCTGTGGTTCTCAGCCACCCTTGGGGACCCCCAAAGCTTGCATGTGACCAGCCTCACTCTGGGTCTGTGGTCTGTTGTAAAGCCAGTGTTGGTTGGCTTGGGTCATTCCTCTCTAGCCCCTTGGGCCCCCAGAAGGGCCTCATATCCCCCTTCAGTAGAGGGCACTCATGATAGGTCCTATTTCATAGGAATTGACTGAGATAGTCCACATGGCGGATGGCACTCAGCAAGCAGTCGGCCTTGGTAGTGCTGGGGGCATTTGGGTGACCGAGAACCGGGGCACAGGTGGGGCCGTCTCCATTCCGACTTTCCCTGTGGTGTGGCTTCATCTCTCCAGTGTCCTTGGGTTGCTCCCTGGATCCCTCCATTCATTTACAGCTTCTTCTGAGCGTCCACAAGTGCTGGGCCTGTGGCAGGGGCCAGGCCCATAGTGGCCAGCAAAGTGGATGTGGTCCCTGTCCTCCCAGAGCCCGTTGCCCGGTGAGGGTGACGGACATGAGCACATAGATAATAACAAACACCCTCACAGGCTGTAGCCAGGGAGGCCTGATTCAGATGAGGTGCTCGGGGGAGCTGCACTTCAGAGCGAATAGTTCAGCAGAGTGCTGAGGAAGGAGCTCATCATGGAAGAGGTGTGTCAGGGCGGGGTGGGAGGAGCAGTCCAGGCAGCAGAAACAGCATGCGCAAAGGCCCTGAGGCAGGAAAAGGTTTTCATGTTGGAGGCGCTGAAAGAAGCCTAGAGGAGTCTAAGTGAGGGGAGCAGGAAGAAGACATTACCACCAGAAGTCAGGGCCAAGGGCCTGGTCATGCTGGGCTGTGTGTGATGGAGCACTAGGGGTCTTCAAAAGACCATCCCAGCTGGCGTGTGGAGAATGGACCTTCGCAGGGCAAGCCGGTGAAGGGAGCCCGGCCAGGAGGGTCTTGCACTGGCAGGCCAGAGCCCAGGGAGCTGGAACCAGGTAGCGGTGAGAAAGTACACATAAGAGGCTGCAGTCAGGCAGGACTCTGAAGGCAGGCCAGGCAGGGCTGGGTGGTGAGCAGGGAGGGGCTAGGACCCTGAAGGTCGGGGTGTTGGTGTGGAGAGGGCAGCAGGAAGCCCCGGCCAGAGGGCTGGTGTAGGAGGCTGTGGTCGCCATGTGGGACCTGCCCTCCATGGTCCTGACTCCTTCCTCTGCTAGGTGGCCCTGCAGCCATGCTCCAGAATAAACTGAGGTGTTTTATCTATGTGCCTGGGGCCCTCCTGTCCCTGGGGCTGGGAGATGGCCCACGGTTCCTGTTGGGTCACCAAGTGCACTCACCAAGCTGCATTTCCATTTCGGCCGTCCGTGGCATCGTTTCTTGTGAAGGAGGATAGACTCTTCTCTTGGCCAGAATTCCAGGGCAACTGTGGGGCTGAGAGACCAGGCTGGCGCATGTGTGTGTCTGTGTGTGGGCACGCATGCACACGTGCGGATGCTGGCTTTTGGGGGGCTGCTGCATGGGATGGGGCAGAGAGTGTTTGAAGGGGGAGCAGTCAGCCTGTGGAAGGTTGGGCAGAGCTTTTGAGATTCTTTCCCAGATGAGCCTCCCCTGCCCACACAGGCATCAGGACAGTTTCCAGACTCACAGAATGGTGAGCGGTTGAATTTCCCATGCCCGGCCATGGTCAAGGGGCCGACGTCTGCCCACCAGAAGCCTGGGACTCAATGGGAATGCAATGATGGGGAGCCACAAGTCAGTAAAGTCGAGAATGTGTAGACCCTGTGTGTGTGGATTGGCCGGGCGTGGGGGGGGCAGGGAGGGTCATCTAGCCATGTTTCCCTGAAAGCCCCTGTGCCATGAGGGGGCGTGTGTTCTCCAAGCCATTCTCCCAGTGGGGCTTAATTCTGTCTCTAACTCAGCGCTGCTGACCTGCCTGAGGAACTCAGCATGGCACCTCCCATGCAGCCCAACTGCACAGCAAGGACCCGGATAGGTGCTGATGGGGGCGGTGCTGGGGAAGGGAGATGAGCTGTGGAGAGGACGAGATCCACCCAAGCCAGCCCCAAGCACTGAAAAGGCCTGGCGAAGGCCCCGTGCCTGGAATCACACGCCAGCTATCTCAGCAGGTAGGCCATGGCCTAATCTTACTAGCTCCTCACTGATTGCTGGTGGAAGGAGGCCCAGAGACACTCTGTGACTTCCCCAATGTCACACAGTGACTGGAGTAAAGCCAGTCGGCAAGAGTAAAGCCAGTCGGCAAATTCAAGGACACCCAATGAACCAGGGGCTCCTAGAATCTTTCTTCCTTCCCTCCCGTCCTCCCTTTCTCTCATCTTCCTTCCTTGTCACTCAAGAAAAAAGTTATTTGAGTATCACTACAAGGCCGGCTGTGCCCTCAGAAATTCCTCATCTGTGAGCCTCTCCTCCAGGGGGTGGGGGGCCCTCTGCCCTCAGAAGGGCTTGTGGGTAAACTTGTGATGAGCTATTTCTAAGGTAGGAAAAGAAAAACTAGATCACAGAGCCCTGGGGAAGGGCTGCGCTTGGCACAGAAAATAAGCGATTCTGTCAGCAGACAGGTAGGCTGGGGCTCCTCCATGCAGCTGGGATTGGGGGCCAGCCCTGGGGACATTTCTGGGTCCCCAGAGGTAGGATCAGGCCTCATCCTCTGAACCTAATTCCTGGGTGTGTGAGCTCAGACAGGTCCTACAGAGGCCCTGAGGCATCTATGGCCTGCGGGCCACACACACCGGCTGCAATGTTCCGTGTGTCTGTCTGTTGGACTGAATGTCTGCCTTACTCATCTGAGCCCTGAGTCACTTCGTTTAAAACACTGTTCCTGGAACAGAGCTGGGCATCAGTGGGTGGGCCTGAGTCATTTCTGCCATTGGGAGCCTGCTCCACGATCCCAGGAAACACTGAGGGCCTGAATGGGCCAGCCTCATGGGCATGGGCAAGCCTGGGGGATTCAGGGCTTCCATGCAGATACAGGGCTTGCCACATAATAATAGCCCAATAAGCATTTTAGCTATTATCAGCACCATCATTGTCGCTGTCATTATAATCAAGAGAGATCACAGGTCCAGCACCCAGCAGCTCCTGGATAGAGGGAGGGCATGGAGAGTGCTCCTCACATCAAGGGCACCAGAAATGAGAGAGGAAGCAAGGAGAAGGTGAGGTTATCCAGGGTCACTGGATGAGAAGAAGAAGGAGTGGGGAGGGCCCGGGGAGGAATTCTCATGTAAGGGTCAGGTAGATTGCAAGGAACGAGAAAGGAACGTGTACAACTGAGGAGGGTTCCTGCCCATGACCCCCAATCCCATTGCCAGGCCTTTATGAGTCCAGAGATGCTTTTTTTTTTTTTAATTATAAGAGTAAGATTGAGGGGCACCTGGGTGGCTCAGTCGTTAAGCGTCTGCCTTCAGCTCAGGTCATGATCCCAGGGTCCTGGGATCGAGCCCCGCATCGGGCTCCCTCCTCAGCAGAGAGCCTGCTTCTCCCTCTCGCACTACCCCCTGCTTGTGTTCCTGCTCTCGTTGTGTCTCTCTCTGTCTAATAAATAAATAAATCTTTAAAAAAAAAAAGAGAGTAAGATTGAGATAAAATTCACATCTCATCCAATTCACCTATTTAAAGTATACAATTCGGGCGCCTGGGTGGCTCAGTTGGTTAAACGACTGCCTTCGGCTCAGGTCATGATCCTGGAGTCGCGGGATCGAGTCCCACATCGGGCTCCTGGCTCGGCGGGGAATCTGACCCTCCCCCCTGCTTGTGCTCTCTCTCTCTCTCTCAAATAAATAAATAAATAAATAAATAAATAATAAATCTTTAAAAAAAATTTAAAAATAAAGTATACAATTCAATGGTTTTCAG
Organism: Mirounga angustirostris; assembly: GCF_029215605.1. Taxonomy (NCBI): domain Eukaryota; kingdom Metazoa; phylum Chordata; class Mammalia; order Carnivora; family Phocidae; genus Mirounga; species Mirounga angustirostris. Next base: position 94,055,776 of record NW_026991711.1, on the reverse strand, counting down.
TATAGTCACGGAGTTGTGCAATCATGAGCACAACCAATTTTTAGGACGTTCTTGTCACCCACAAAAACCCCACCCCACACCCATTAGCAGTCATTCCCCTTTTTCCTCTACCCCCACCCCCAGCCCTAGGCAATCACTAACATCCTCTCTGCCTCTTCAGGTTTACCTCTTATGGACGGTTCACATAAATGAAATCATTCAGTACAGAAGAAGCCTTTTGTGTCTGGCTTCTTTCAGTCAGCATGTTCTCTAGATACATCCCTGTCGTAGCATGCATCAGCACTTCCGCCCTTTTTATGGCCGAATAGAATTCCATTGCATGGATGTACCATGGTCTGTTTATCCGTTCAGCTGTTGATAGACATTTGGGCTGTTCCAACTTTTTGGCTATTGTGAAGAAGGCTGCTGTGAACATTTGTGTCTGTTTTTATGTGGACACATGTTTTCAGTTCTCTTGAGTATATACCAAGCCATGGGATTGCTGGATCATATGGTAACCCTCAACCTTGTGAGGAACCGCCAGACTGTCTTCCCAAGTAGGCACGCCGTTTTACATGCCTACCAGCAGTGTATGAGGGTTCCAACTTCTCCACGTCCTTGCCAATCCTTGTAATTGATTACAATTATCTTAATGGGTACAAAGAGCTGCTCACTGTGGCTTTGATTTGCATTCCCCTGATGGCTTGCGAACACCAGCGTCTTTTCATCTCTTACATATCTTCTTTGGAGAAATCTCTATTCAGATCTGTTGCCCTTTTTTAAATTGGATGATTTGTCTTTTTATTATCAAGGCATAAGAGTTCTTTATATATTGTGGATACAGATTCCTTATAGGACATGTGATTTGCAAATATTTTCTCCCACTCTGTGTATTCACCCCACTTTCTTGATGGTGTTTTTTTAAAACATGAAAGTTTTAAATATTGATAAAGTCCGGAGTATCTTTGTTTTCTCCTGTTGCTTGTGTTTTTGGTCGTCCTATCTAAGAATCCATTGTCTAATCTAAGGTCATGAAGACTTCAACCTGTTTTTCTTTTAACAGTTTTATAGTTTTACCTCTTACATTTAGGTCTTTGGGTTAATTTTTCTTTACAGTGTGAGATAAGGGTCCAGCTTCATTTTTTTGCATATAGATAGCCAGTTGTCCCAGCACCATTTGTTGGAACACTGTCCTTTCCTCCATTTAACTGTCTTAGCACCCTTTTTAAAAATCAGTTGACTAGAAATGTGAAGATTTATTTTTGGACTGTCAACTCTGTTCCATTGTTCTATATGTCTACTACTGGGCCAGTGACAAACTGTCATGTTTGTTGCAGCTTTGTAGTAAGTTTTGAAAACAGGAAATATGATGCCTCTAACTTTGTTTTGGTTATTTGGTCTCTCAAGTAACCATATAAATTTTAGGATCAGCCTGTAATTTCTGCAAAGAAGTCTTCTGGAATTTTGATGAGGGTTGTGTTGAATCTGTAGATCAACCTGGGGAGTGATGCCATTTTGACAACATTAAGTTCTGTGGTCCATGAACATGGAATGTTTTTCTATTTGTTTAGATCTTCTTTTATTTCTTTCCACCTTTTTTTGTAGGTTTCAGAGTATAATTTTTGTACTTCTTTTGTTAAATTTATTCACAAGAATTTTATTTTTTAATACTACTATAAATGGAATTGTTTTTTTTAATTTCATTTTTGGATTGTTCATTACAAGTGTACAGAAATAGAATTGAGTTTTATATATTAATCTTGTTTCTGGCAACTATGATGAACTTATTTATTATAATAGTTTTACAATGGTTCCTTAAGGATCTTCTATATGTCATCTACCAATGAAGGTAGTTTTACTTCTTTCTTTCCAATCTGGATGATCTATCTACCTTTCTTTCTTTCTTTCTTTCTTTCTTTCTTTCTTTCTTTCTTTCTTTCTTTCTTTCTTTCTTTCTTTCTTTCTTTCTTTCTTTTTCTTTCCTTCTCCTTCCTTCCTTCCTTCTTTCTTCTTTCTTTCTTTCTTTCTTTCTTTCTTTCTTTCTTTCTTTCTTTCTTTCTTTCTTTCTTTCTTTCTTTCTTTCTTCCCTCTCTCCTTCCTTCCTTCCTTCCTTCCTTCCTTCCTTCCTTCCTTCCTTCCTTCCTTCCTCTTTCTTTCTTTCTTTCTTTGCTTAAGTGCCCTCGCTAGAACCTTTAGTGCATCTGCTTTTGCACAGAAAGAGCATTTACCTGAGCCCACATTCCATCTCATCCTATTTCCTTGCCTTTCATTGCTGACTTGTATTGATGCCTTCCCAACTCCTTGACTCCTGTGCTGTCCTCTGTCTCCCAGATTCTGTTTCTTCTCAATCCCTAGAGTGCCCCTCTTGGTTCAACCTTTTACTCCAGCCATGCCCTTGAGATCAGTAGCTTCCTCTTCACTTCCCCTGGTGTTCCTGGGCAGGGCTTCTGGTCATGAGGACATGTGGTCATGGAGCAAGCAGAGTCCTGAGACCAGGGCAAGGAGGCAGTTCAAGTAGCGTCTGCAAGGTCAAGGCCACCATGAAATCTAGCAAGAAGGCAGGCTCTATGTGGATCTGGGGACCATCAGGGCTTCTCTTTCAGAGGGTCCCTGTGTATGGAGCAGAAAGAAATTCCTGAGATCAGCAGGGCAAGAGTAAGATTGTTGTTGGCCAATCCTGATGGCAACCTACCTACAATGCAAGGCAGATGTCAGGCCCCACACCAGCAAATTGCTTCTTCCCAGGATGGGCAAGCCTGGCGGAGGAGGTTGCAGAACCACTGCTGAGAAGCTCTGAGGACTTCTCGAGAGCAGGAGTGTTGCCAGGTGAGTGGAGACAAGCCAAAGTTCCAGGTTCGAAAGAGGGAAATAATCCCAGAAACTCCATGGGGATGAACATCATGTCAAGCTCTGCCAAATTCCAGGACTCAGGCTAGGCCAGTGATTTGAGACAAATCAGGAGATGTACAGTAACCAAGGGGAACAAGTAAGGGGTTGCCACGTGCCATCCAGGTGGCCTGCTTCTCATTTGCTTTTTTGGGGGGGGGTTAGCTTGGGAGCTTGCTACAGTGTGGATGCTGCAAGGAGCTCTCAGCAGGGCACGGGATAAATTCTCTCAAGGCACCCCTGCGAACTTGGAGAAATGTGGAGTGTGGGGAAGTAGATTTAAAGATGGTGGCTTCTTTTTTAAAAAACTCATAATGTACAGGGGCTCCTGGGTGGCTCAGTGGGTTAAGCATCTGCCGTTGACTCAGGTCATATGCAGGAAACGTGCTTCTCCCTCTCCCTCTGACTCTTCCCCTGCTCATGCTCTCTCTCTCTCTCTCAAATCAATCAATCAATCTAAAAAAAAAAAAATCAGAATGTACCACCTCAGTGTCAACCTGGAAGGAACTCTCCAGGGCCCCTGCTCCTCAGCATATCACCAGGTGTGATTTAAATATCCTGAAGGCTTCCATGGTCTCCCAAGCTTGGGTCATCCTGGGTTAAGGAAAGTCAATAAGCTTCTTCTCAGGGCCTCTATTGTTATGTTCCCTGGGAGTTTTCAAGAGAGGGCTAACATACTACATTTTCCCCACTCAATTTGACTAGGAGATTGTGTTTTCCTTATGGCATCTCCTTGGCCCATGATCCCCATATCTCACCTTGGGAAATGCTGGCCTCATGACAGTCCCCAGGGCTCAACTCCAGTCCCAGGCTGGGAGAAGCTACCAGAGTGCAGGGATCAGGTGTGCTATCAGAAGAGCCAATGGCTGGGGAGAGAGAAGGCAGTCAAAAAGATTTCTAACCAGGTGTCAACACAGGGAGAGGTCAAAGTCAGATTCTTGGGGAGAAAGAGCAAGGGGTGGAAGGGTTCCATTTGTGTGAGTGTGAGCACACACACAGAGTTCTATTTGTTTCCTTTGGACACATACTCATGTATGTGAGAGAACAAAAGACATCAGGAAGGCTCCATCTCCCTTGCCTGTGGTTACATCTGGGGAGGGAGAGCATTCGGTCCTTGGAGGGGCTTGATTTCTAAGCTTGATTTTCATCATTTCTATGTCTTGTGTTTTCTTGTTGTTGTTTCACAAGAATAAGGTTTTCCTGAATTAACTTGCAACAAAATTAATTACAATGCAAAAAGGAACAATTTTTTTTTTTTTTTTAAAGAAAAAGGAAAGATTTCCAGGGTCTGGCAGGTGGAGCTGCTACAATGAAACATCAACTCACACATTTAGGCGCAGAGCATGAGAGTGTTTCCTGGGCCCCAGCCCTGCTAAGCCTGTGCTAGGGAAGATCCCAGAGTGAAATGAACCTGGCCACTCCTGGGGCAGCGTGGGTGGATGAAGTCTGCATGGAAACAGAGACTTTTCCTTTTATGTGGGGGAAAAAATTCTGGCTGCCCACAGGGTGGGGGTGGGGATGGCCAAGGGAAGTTGCGTAGGGTGGGGATGGATGGACAGACACCTAGTAGTAAGAAATGGATGTCTGGGGGGAAACAATGGGCCAGGTCGTGCAGGTTGGGCCGGTGTTATCTAGGTGAAGGAAGGGCATCCTGGAGAGAACAGCAGAGGCCAAGGCTCAAAGGAGATAATAATGATAATGAATAATCATAAATAAGAAGTTCCTACAGTGCTCATCAATGCCAGTCTCTGCCCCGAGCACTTTAAATGGACTTCAGGTCAATATCACGGGGCAGGCCCTCTATCGCCCCCATTTATAGATGAGAAAACTGAAGCACAAGGACATAAAGCAGATTGCCTGAGCTCACACAGCAAGCAACGACAGCCGAGCCCCTAACCACCATGCTTCTTGCAGGCAGGACCCGTGTGAAAGGGAGTGTGGGAAAGGTGCAGTTAGCAGTGGTGACAAGGGGCCCCAGAGGGGACTGGAGGAGGCGACAGTCCCTCTATGTAACCCCCCCACCTCCGCAACGGGGCCTGGAAGGCTGGAGAGGGAGGTGACCCTTCTCTGTGGGGACTGTGGTGGTTCCGAAGGTGTGCCTTATCTGGGGGTCCACTAAGATCCCAGGGCCTCAGCACCAACTTGTCCCTAGCAGAGAACAGCCAATAAGGGTGGTGGCCAGAAATAAGGCCGTGGGGGGAGGCCTGACGGTGGGGGGACAGAGAACCACCACCGAGGTCAGAAGGCAGCCAGCCTGTGGCGCATTTGAACACCCACAGAGACCCTGTAAAGGGGCCATTCTTGTCCGAGGCACAGAAGGTCCAAGTGACTTGCCCGTGGTCACTGGGCTTGGCATAGTGGAGCTTGGGCCACGGGGCTGGGAGACCCCAGGGGTGGTTCAATGTCCTCCCTGTGAGCGATGAGGCATCTTAAAAGACATCTACTATAAACACTGCCCCCCCCCCCCCCCCGACCTCACCCTGGACATTCCTGAGGCTAAGGATGGACTTGGGGCTAATGGCCCTGTACGTCAGGCAACATCTCTCTTCTTGGCTGGGGAGCTTTCCTCCACCTAAGACACCTTCCCCGCCCTGTCACCCACCCTGTCAAGGAGCTCAAGCTGGCGAGCCCAGAATTTGGACAGTGTGTGTATCTGGGACCCTTGTGTCCCCACCACAATTGTCGGGGGCATCTACTTCTAAAGGGGATGGCCCTAGATTCCTTCCTCCCTGAATCGGCCTCCCCAAAGAGACATCCTCCCTCAGCTCCCTGGGCCCCTGGGAAGCTGGTGAGATGGGGCTGCCGGGAGCTTGTGGAGGCGGCGGGCTGGCTGCCCTCCCGTGCCCCACCTGCTGCCCCAGATAACCCCTTATCGCTGTTGTGTCTTGCTGGCTGGGGGCTTCTTGCTCTCCAAAGCTGCTGGGGGCTGGCCAGGGCAGGCTGGATCTCTCCTTTGCCCCAGATCTTGGCAGCAGCTCCCCTGCCCTCCTGCCATGCTGCCAGACCCCCAGGGCCTGCAGGACCAGCTCACGAGTCTGTCCGAACAAGCAGAGCCCTGGGCGCTGCCAAAGAGCCTGACTGACTCGCCATGGACCCGCACCCCAGACTGGCTTTATTCCCTCCTTCTGGGCTGAGACACTGGGTGTCCCCTAAGCGTATGCTCTCTCATTCCCCCAAATGCAGGCCCTTGAGCTCCTCCTGGCAGTGCCTGGGATGTATGGAATGGTGGTATGGAATGATAAGCAGCCGGCCCTGGCCTTCTGCCCAGGGACCCCAAAACCCTGCTACTTCTCTTGTTGATGTGTGGCTTTGGACAGCCCTGGTGCTTGTTCTCATCCCCACTCGCCAGGACACAGTGCACCCCAGATCCTGCCTGCAGCCCCCAGGGAAGGGCTGGAATAGCTCGGCATGCCCAACGGACCAGGCGCCCAGAGATCCCACTTCCCTGTCTGCGTCCAGCCCCTACTATATGATGTCTCAGGCAGGACCCCCACCTCCAGCCGGGCCCCACCTTGGTTAGCTTCAGTGTGCAATAGCTGAGGAATCAGTCGTTCAGACTGGGTGGGTGTTGGAGTCTTTTCTGTGAGCCCCTGACCCCTTGCAGTGATCCCTCCCCGCACTGGCCCATTCCCCAGCCAGCCACAGCTCCCTCCACACCCTACCCTCCCCTGCGCTTTGGCAGGGGAGGGAGGTCTGAGCTGCAGTCTCCCTCCAGGGCTGATAAGCCAGAATCACTCAGTGCGAGGTTGGGGGGGGCGGGGGGGGTGCAGGTGTGGTCCTTAAAGATGCACATTTAAGGTAGGAGGGCTTTGACTGGTGGGGGTGCCAGAGCCATGGCTGAGCCCTGGGCTTTGGGGCCAGATGTGAGTTCAGAGCCAGGCTCCGTCGCTGACTGGCTTGAGCACTAATGTGGAAGTGAGGCACTGGGACAGCTGGGTAGGACCACAGAGGAGAGGCTTTCCTGAGGGGTGAGGGGCTTTCTGGGGGCCCCTCCTTCCAGTCGTACCACATTGGTGACTCAGCCCAGAAGGCCAGGTCATGATCTGGGTCTCAGGCAGTCTCCGTGGCCCCAGCTGGCCCAATCCTGGTGACCTTGGCATTCCTTCCTGCTCTGGGCTCTAATCTCCCCTCTGCCCGCTGAGGCCGCCCCTGTCCCTCTGCTCTATCACCCAGCTGGGGGCTCCCTCCCTTTCTCCTGGTCTCTTCCAGGGCCCGTGGCCTCTGCCTTTCTCCCTCCCCCGCTCTTGGCTGGCTTAAAAATAAACCAACACAAAGAAACGGCGTCTTGGAAAGACTCACCCTACAGGTGGATGCACCTTTTAGCCCAGAAGGAGGACAACACGTCAGGCTGGGCTCCCCTGTGTGTGGCGCTGCTTCTGGCATTTGGTACTCACTGTGGCCCCCCCTTGCAAGCCCTCCCCCCCATCCCGTGTGCTGGCACCAACTGTGAGCGCAGCACTGGGCTTGGAGCTTCTCCCATGCTCCATGAGGCAACCTGAGCGGGGAGGGATGGTTATTTTTACTGTACAAGTAAGGAAATTGAGGCACGGCTGGTGAAGTCACTTGCCCCAAACCGGCGCTGGTTAGGGCCAGAGTTTAAACCCAAGTCCATGGGCCCCAGAGCCAAGCTTTGAACCATAATGCTGATGCAGCCTCCCTGAGCCTCAGTCCCCTTGTCTGTGAAATGGGAGCATAGCATGTCCCTCAAAAGGTGATTTGTTCGTGTCCTATCAGGCATGGCACCTGGGATGTGTGTTTCTTGCCCTTCCTGCCCTCTTCACTCGGGAAGTGCTACCTGGACATGACCCAGTGAAGTCTGGTCCTACCCCTGCTTGGAGCAGAGGTGCAAGGGGGGAGGGCAGGTCCCACAGGGTGTACCACCCCACTCCCCTGCCCACTGCACGAGGGTCTGGCAGCTCCAGTCCTACCCACACGCTCAGCAGTGGGCCCCCTAGGACGGGGAGTGGGGATGCTGTCTTACAGATACCCCCTCTCCTGCCCCGTGTGGCTCCATCCCTGCCCAGCCCCTGTCCCCTGGCAGGAGCCCGGAAGTTGGGCTTCTGTTGCAGCTGTCCCTGAGGTGACACGGTGGGGAGGGTGACGCCCATGGCCTCAGAGCCCCCCTCCGGCCTTTAGCACCTTTCGGAGGCTACTCCTCACATCCCCTCTGCCTCTAGTGACGCTTCACCCCATGTGATGCCCTCGCCACACTTCACCCTGAGAAAACAGGAGCCCCTGCCCAGGGATCCCCCCACTTCTTTCTTCTCAAACTGCAATTCACTCACTTTCATCTTCTCATCTCCTGCTGCAAGTGGGGAAAGGCCCTCCTCGCCCAGGCCAACTTCCTTCCTCTTGGGCCCTGCACCCCAGCCCCCCTGACTTCTTGAGAATTTTGGGCAATGTGGCACCCCCTCTCTTGGCCCACCATCCCGGGACAGGATCTAGCAACCTCTAACCACACCTCCTCCTCCTCCTCCCTGTCCCGTCCAGGCTGAGCTGTTCCAAATGGGCTTGAGTCCTCTCCAGCCTGACTTTCGGCCTCTTTCCCTCTTCATCTGTTCAGGGCAGACGCCCCCATGGCAAGGCTGCCAGGTCTGGTGACCGATTCTTTGTCCCCATCTTGCTCCATCCTCCTCCTTCGTAGCTCACTCTTCACGCTCTCACCCTCTGGCAGGGCCTGGTCCTCAGCCCTGTCCTCACTGTAGGGATACCCGAGGTGAGCCCTCCAGGCCCGCTGCGGTGCATCCCAGCCTCTCCCCAGTTGCCAACTTGACATTGCCACTCGGTTATCTCCCAAACTCAACAGGGCCAACCAGATTTCTCAATTGTCCCTTGCCCCCAGGCTTCTCAATAAATAACAGTCACTTGTGCCGGGAATCTGGGCCTTGCCCCACACCCAGTCCCCCAACCAGGACCATGAATTCTAATTCTGGAACCGTCTTGTCTGTGCTTGTCTGGTCTCCCCTGTCCCCAGGCCAGTGCCTCACTACAGGCCACTGTCACCACCCCCCACATCTCCTAGTGGGGCTCCCTTGTTCCCTGGTCCTCTGCACCAGCCTTCATCCCTGTGAACAGAGGGAGCTCGTAAAATGAAGAGTAAAATCCTAGTGCATAGCCTCCAGGGGCTCCCAGCCAGGCCACCACCGTCAGGCTCGCCTCTGCCCCGCTCTCTACATTCGGGCATCCCCCCGCAGCCCTGACCCTGCTTCCACACACACGCACTTCCTTTCAACCCCAGAATGTGCCTGGTGGTCTCCAGCCTCAACACCTCTGTCCTGGCGGTTCCCTTTGCACTCCCAGTGGTATCCGGGCAACCTCTGCCTCTCTCTCAATTCATCCACCGCGGCCCGGGGGCTGCCTCCACCCTGCGCTCTCCTCTGGGCCTCGCCTCACTTGGTCTCTCACATGGCTTAGCGGGTCTGGCCCCACCCCGTTTACAGGCAGAATAGCGAAGCTTCATGGCCAGAGTCCTAAGACCGGAAGAGCCTCAGTCCAGCCAAGAGCCTGTTCCTTTGTCCCCCTTGGGGGACCCCTGTCTGGGCACCCAAGGGCTAGCCTGCCAGGGTGCTGTTCCGTGCAGTGGAAGCAACAGAAGCAGACAGAGCCGAGTTTGCACGCGACCGTGCTGGATCTCAGCTGAGGACTCTCGCCTCTTACCCAAGCTCTCTGAGCCTTAGTTTCCTTGTCTGTAAAATGGGCTAATAAGTACTTACATGCAGAGCTATGAGGATTAAACAAGTCAGTATTTGTTAAATGCCTGACTCACGGTGGGCTGGCAACAAATGATCATTTTCCTTATGATTATGGGGCCCTTGGTCTGGGAGGGAGCCTTGACGTGGGTGGTGGTTGGGGATGAGGTAGGTCAGGCCAGCAATGTGCCTGCTGAGTATATAGCCCAGGGCTTCTGTGGGAGAAGCAGAAAATGTTTCCCCATCTCCCAACAGCCAGCACGCCAAGAGGGGTCCCGGAGAAAACATCGCAGACTCCTGTGCGCTGCTCTGAGCAATGGCTAGACTGGGCGATTATGGTCCTGGCAGTGAGGGTCAGAGAGAGGGATGGATGACTAGGAGGACTAGGGGCGGCAGGGGTGGCTCCTGAGGTCAAGCTGGGACTAGCTTAGGGGCCTGGTGTGATGGGTGGGGTGTGGGTAACTGGAGGGACAGGGGAAGGGCTCCATAAGGGTGAAGGCCAGGGGGTGGACGTGGTTGGGTATAAATGGGGAATAGTCAGGAAATTGACCTAGCATGAGCCAAGGCTGCACATTGGGAAGAAGTTAGAGGTGGAGCTGGGGGGTGATGCTGGCCTTCAGTACCCATCCAAGGAAAAAGAGAGGGAAGGGCAGGAAAGAATATTGGCCCTTAAACACATGTGGTCTCATGTGTACTTACTACCATTGACATTGGAGAAAAACAAGGCTCAGAGAGGTTAAGTGACTTGCCCAAGGTCACACAGCTACCCTTAGTTGTAGACTCCAGATTTAATCTGGAAAGCAGCAGAAAATCATCGTGGGCAGGTTTTCAGGCTGGGGCAGGGCATGGAGAAAGCAGCCTGAGTTGGACAGAGGTAAGGAGCAAATGGGCTGCAGAAGGCAAGGGGATTGGAGAGCTATGTGGACTAGAGGGGAGGGATGGTGGGAGGGGGTGTAAATCTGGGAGACAAGTGACCTCTGCACCTCCAAGGAGGCAGATGACTCACACCTCTTAACTTCTGGCACTTCCAGCCCCCACTCCCCTACTGTCCCCCATTGAGCATCTTGGGGCCAGGCCGGCCCTCAGGGCCCAAGACTTCCTTCTGGTCCAGACCCAGAGAACAAGGCCCAGGGCTCTGCACTGGCCACGGAGTCTCCTGTTTTCCAGTCTGGCTGGTGAGTACACACACAACCCAGGCCGGCAGTGTGGCTGTGGGTCCTACCACAGGCAGATCCCTTTCAAGATGTTCCAGAAGGTATGCATGCACTGGGAAGCCCCCCAAACGTTTCCCACCAACCCCAGGACCAACTGAGCCTACCCCAGGGGTGGCTTCTGCCATAGGAACTCCACCCTGGAGCTGGTTTGTGGAGATGGGAGCCTGGGCTGGTGGCTGCCCTGCCTAATCGAGACACAACACTAATCCCAAAAATAAGTGGGCAGCAAGACAGGGGGAGGGGCTGGGGTGTTGGGTAGCCAGGTGCAAGGCCAGCAATTCAGAGCAAAGGCCAGAGTCCCGGGTGAGCAGGGAGGGTGGGGGAGTCTGGGGGGCTAGAGCAAGGAGCTGGTTGGGACAGGCACCCTCAAGTCCCTAATGCCATTGGCCCATCGTGGATCTAGCCACCTTCTAGTGGGTGCTGTGCCCAACCCCGTGCCAGAAGTGTCCCAGAGCAGCTGCTGGGGATGTGCACGGGCACTTAGACGGCAGTGCCTGCAGAACCAGACCCCCACCCCCCGCAACAAGCTATCCATGGCAAAGTGCTTGCCTCCTGGTGTGTTCGTATCTGTTACGGGCACTCACGGGAGGAAGTGGTGTATTCATTCAGTCCAGAAACCTTTTCCGAGCACTTCCTATAGGCTGACGCTTGCGCAGCACTGGGGTTTCAGAAATAAGAAGGTGGAAGGAAAGAAAGCCGTGTTCATTGATTTTCCTGCTCTGTGTCACAGGTGAAACACGTGCTTTTACCGGTTGGGGCAAAAGCCCCGCGTGCCTGCTAGTGTCCTCTGCGCCTAAGCTCTGACTTTCCAGCCCATGACCTCCACCTGGTTTGTCACCTCACCTCTCCACGGTTTCCTTGCACAGTTGCACTGAGGAGCAAGCGACATACTTCACATACAGCATCCAGCCCGGTGCCAGGCATGTGGAAGGTTGTTCGCAAAAGATGAGCAGATGAGGAAGCGGGTTCAGAGAGGGGATGCTACTTGCCCAGGGACACTGACCGGCAGGTGGCTGAGCCTGGGTTTGAACCTGGGCCTGAGGAATGCCGGAGTCCCAGGAAACCTGAGTCCTCTGAGCCGCCTCTTCTTCTGGTCCCCCGATCTGTCCGTTTGGCCAAACTGGCTGGCTTGACTTTCAGAGAGCCATGCCCTGCGGTATCCATGGGTGGACCCATCTGAAGACCCTGCAAGGTCCCCAGGGTGTACTGATCCTAAGCTTGGTGTAGGTCCCCTCTGTCGGGGTGTCCGGCGCCTCCCCCAAGCCCTCCAAGCAGAGGGAGCAATTTCTTCTACCATCCTGTCGCACAGTGGCCACGCCGTGGCTGACAGCTGGGTTTAACAGTAATGTTTATTTTGAACTTGATTATGTTTGCTGGAGGAAAATGCTTTAAGGGGAAGAGCAGGTGAGGTTGTGAGTTGGGCGGAGGGGCAGCCCGCCCAGCCCCCTCTGTTTGCTGAACCCCTGCAGGGTTCTCTCTGCCTGGAGAGCTCCCCACTCCCTAGCCATGTGCAGCTACAGAGAACAGGTGGCAGGGGCGTCCAGCAGGTGAGCGGACCCAGGAGGCAGGAAGACACTCGGGGTCTTTGCCAATTTCAGGCTTGACTTGCTGGGCGAATCCCTTAAGCTCTCCTCCTCAGCCTGAAAGCTAAAACTCACGTGTCAAGTGCTCGTCAAACTTCTCATGACCAACCGTTCCTTTTGGCCCGGGACTGCTCCAGGTAGCTCTGGAAGTCCTGTACCCCGAGAAATGCCTCAGTCCTGGGCAAAGCAGGACAACCGGCCACCCTACAAGCCCCGGGTACAGAATTGTCTAAGGCCTCAAGATCGCCACAAGGCTGATTAAGTCATGGGTCATCATCCCATTTCTCAGGTGTGGAAAGCGAGGTTGGCAGAACTTCAATTCTAGATGGTGAGGGATCCTGCCATCATTGTCGTATGACAAATCCTTGGAAAAGCACAGGTGCATGCCAGAGGCCAGGGCAGGTCCCACTCGGATCTTTCCATCCCCTGGGGCCCAGGAATGAGAGTTATCTCTGAGTGGGCTATGGGCTCTAGGGATGTGTCCGAGTGCTTTGGGCTGGCTGGATCGGGAAGTCTTTGAGAATGAGAGACAGCTCCCTTGGGCTCCTGGCCACTCCCCCTGAGAGGTGCTCAAGGGGGAAGCAGGAGCTCAGAATCCCGACCTCCAGAGGGCTTGCTACTTGTCCCAGGCAGCTCTGTGGCGCCAGCTGGTTCAGCAATCATTCAGGATTGAGGGAGAGCCCACCTTGCGCCAGGCAATGTGCCAAGCTCTGGGGGCTTGGTGAGGAATAAGAGGCACGGCTTCTGCCTTCATAAAGCTGGCAGTCTATCAGGAGAGAGGCATGAACTCTCAAACAGAAGCAGAGTGATTTTTTTCTTTTTTTTAAAGTAGGCTCCATGCCCAACGTGGAGCCCAGTGTGGGCTCGAACTTACAACCTTGAGCTCAAACCTGAGCTGAGATCAAGAGTCGGCTGCTTAACTGACTCAGCCGCCCAGGTGCCCCAGAAGCAGAGTGAGTTAATTGCAGCGGTGGTCAGTGTCGTGAAGGAGAAAGGGGGCTTATGCAGGGGACCTCAGAAACCTGGTCTGAGAGGGCCCTGGGAAATGTGAACGGATATCCCAAGGATGACCAGGGAGTAGCTGGAAAAGCGCTATGGGCTTGTGAGTAGGCTGGTCCCTTTTTGGCTGTGTGACCTTGGGCGAGTCACTTGGCCTCTCTGAGCCTTGGTCTTCCTCTGTACCATGGAGATGGTCCATATCTATTCCCAGCTGATGGGAGGCGTCAGTGGGTACTGGGGGAAGCAGCAGCCAGAGGTCAGCACTTCATCCGAATGACAGCGCCATTTGATTGGCTACCTGTGTGCCTGGCTGGGCCTGAGGAGGAGAGAGGGAAGAGAACTGGCTATCACCTGCCACCCAAGGTCTGGCCCAAGAGCAAACACCACCCAAAAGAGCCACCTGGCATTACTCTAGCTGATAACTGGGGACAGGGGACAATTACAGTCCAGAGAGATAAGGCTATTAAATGCTCAACAATTAGAGCACAATTATGGGCTTAATTGTGCCCTCCTGCTTCTGGGCCTCCGGGGACATACCCAAAGCTGTCCCCCAGAGGCCAGCAGCTAGATTTTCCCTCCAGTCCATGAGGCTTGTTGTGAATTGTTAAAATGTCAAGTTCTACACTGTGGCCTCCAAGTGTGGACCCCAGACCAGCACCTCAGCCTCACCTGGAACTTTTAAGAATGCAGATCCTTAGGCCCCCACCCCAGACCTGCTGAATCAGGCACTGGGGGCGGTGCAGCCCTCCAGGTGATGCTGATGCTCGAAAGTTTGAAAACCACTCGGCTATGAGGTTTGAGACGTTCGAAACTCTGCTCAGTCCCTCTGCAGTAACAGTAATGTGACAGCCGGAGCTGATGTGTTTTGAGCATTTTCTGCACGCACCTGACATGCCTGAGCACCCTGAGCACCTGACACGCCTTGTCCCATAACAGCCTGTGAGGCAGTCATGGTCACGACCTCGTGTCACAGATGGACAAACTGGAATGCGGCCAGGTCACACAGCTGGGGGTTTGCACCCAGCCATTGGGCTCCAGGCTCATGGCACGAACTGCCAGGCCACCCTGAGGCTCAGCAGGCTATGATGACATGGTCAAAGGCACACGGCTGGAGAGCTGGCTGGGGCCCGGATGTCCAGCTCTACCATTCACTCACCTAGCATTTTGACTTCCCTGGCCTCTGTTTTTCCATCTGTAGAAATGGGACCATAGCACCTGCCCCAGGGGATCATTGTGAGGATTCCATGAGCTAAAGAAGGGAACAGCTGGTAGTCAGGAGACACAAAATGGGGCTGGAGGCTCCCCTTTTTCTCGGAGCTTGCAAAGAGACATCATCGATCTGTGCCTCATTTTACCCGTTAGCACCAAGGGAAGGAAGTCTTCTGGACCAGGGTCAAGCTCTCTGAAGGGCCGTCTCTAGAAAGGGCACTGGGCTCCCAGGGCCTCTTGGGCAAGCCTCAGGGTGCCTTCTCACCTCTTGTGGCTCTCCAAGGCCGGAGATGCCCGCAAGTGAGTTCATCTGGGACTCCCTGGCTCTGGCCTGAAAATGGCAAGATAGCCAGTTGAGTCTACTCACCCCTCAGAGACACAACAGAGGGCCCCGGGAGGGCAGGGCTGAGGTGAAGGGCGAGGAGCCACACGTTGACCTCAACGAGTCTACTAACCGATAAGGCCCGATGAGGTTGAGAGAACTATCTCTTCCCTCCCGCGCTCGCTGGGCAGCCGGGGTCTGAACAAACGGAGCCTGGCCTCGGCCAGGGCTGGTGGGAGGGGCTCTCCTCTGCTAGGAACAGTGAGTCCAACCCTTCTTCCTTTCCCTGAGGCCCTGGGGTGGGGCAGAGGGCCAGGCTGTCCTTCCCCAGTTGTGTGACTTCGGATGGACCACATCACCTCCCCACTGGGGACTGCTGCTCCGCAGGACCCCTGACACATAGTAGATAGTCGCCACAGAAGCATTTTGTAAGGCTGAGCACCTACTGTGCGCCACATCAGGGATGGAGACATCGGGCCAAAAAGGCCCTCACCCCCAGAGACCCCTCCCTGCACTGGGCAATCCAGCCATCCCCAGCACCCGCCACACCAGGACACTCGTTTGAGGTGGCCAAGCCCCTGTGGGCCTTTACAGGCCTCCTTGATGTCCCAGAGGGTGCCACCGTGTCCTGATGTCAGTCCATTCTGGGGGCCCCATCTAGGAGGGCCTTGGGCCTGGTCCCTGGGGGGAGTCTGGATGGGGGAGTCTGGCCTTGCAGGTCTCTGCCCTGGACCTTTCTGCCTCCCATCGGGAAGTTCTGGGGTGTCTGCCCACCCCCCAACCACCCCCCGCCCACTATACCCCTCTCCCCCATCCCCCATCCTGGCCACAGAGTCAAGGCCTCATCTTCCCCAGGCCTCAGCCAAATCTTCTGCAAAGGCCTGGGGGCCCCACGTCCAGGCCACAGAGGGAGTGTGGAGTTTGGACTCAACCAGACTCATCTCATCTGAGGACAAGCTCTGACAACGGCCGGGGGTCAGTGAACCTGACACGAGCATCCTGGGGGGTGGGCCAAAATGGAATGTGTGTACCTGCTGCAGGGGGAAGAGGAGAAGAAACACACACACCCCCTCCCCTGCCACGGGCTTACTTTGAAATGCTGTGTTCATACTTTCCTCCTGCCCCACCTGCCCGACAGAGGTTTCGGAAGGAGGCCTGACTCCTGATCCCCAAGGACAGGCCCCCGAATTGCTTTGACAAGGTCCACAGGAGAAGAACTGCCTTGTGATTCACGAAACATTTCCAGCTCTGGGATGGGGCTTCCAGACCACTGCTGCTAGAAAAATGTCACTGGGAACGCAGATGCTAGATCTGGGAGGAGCGGCTGGGCTGGGCTGGGGGCGGTGGGGGAGGAGGCTGAAGGCCTGGTGGAGAGAATGCAAATTGGCGTCATGAATTATGCATCAGCCCAAGCTTCTCACACGTTTGGGGCTGAATGAAATCATGTTAGCCTGGAGAAGGGGGAGGGGAAGATAGGACAAAGATGAGCAGGGCCTGGCCCTGGGCAGTCAGAAAGGATGTCTTACTAGGTTTCACGAGGGGCCCTGGGAAGGTGCCTGGGGAGGAGTTGGGGGCATCTTCCTGATGTCGGTCTTTTTGCTGTGTGACCTCAGGCCAGTCTCTTACCCTTTCTGATCGGTGCATTTTCTTGTGGACATAATCTGAATGAGAAACTCTGCCCTGTCTCACCATGACTGGGAGGGCCACTTCATCTGTATAATTTTGAGTGATCTATCTCAGGAGAATTGTTATTATTTTAGAAAATAAAAATGATTATCACTGTCGTACCATTTATTAAATTCTCACTATATGGGTGCAGAGCTAAATGCTTTACACTTATTTTTCAAGTGATCCTCACAAGCATCCTTGCACCCATGCACTATTATTGTCCCTATTTCACAGGTGAGAGGAATGGGGCTCTGAGAGGTTAAGTCACAGGTCTAAAGTCACACAGCTGGGTAAGAAGAGAGCCAGCACTGGATTCAGTTCTTCTGGTTGCAGAGATGCCCTTCCATGGGCCTGGGTGGGGGAGAGGGGAGGCAGCTCTCTTGGCCTGCAGCAGGTCAGTCTGGCTTCGGGGGAGGAATGACCTCTCTTTTCCTGAGAGGTGAGAATCTGGGGGCTTGCTGGGGGCCTTGGTGAGTCTGATGCTGTTATGGTTGGTCAGCGTGGCTCTTAGAATGCCTTTCAAGATGCTAGTCCTGGGAAAACCACTTGGCTAGGACTCCCTGAAATGGTGACGATTTTGCCTAAGAAGAAAAATAAGAACCAGCATTTATGGAGCAACTACTGTATGCTGGGCCCTGTCCCGGGTGCTCCAAGAGGGGACTAGAGCGCTGCACTCTGGGGGTAGGGCGAGCTATGGATGCTCCTCTCTTTCAGGTGCGAAAGTAACGTCTTTACATTCCACTCATTCTAAATCAGACCAACAGTGTGTAGACACTTGGCGTAGGGGCAACTTTACTTTGATATTTCAAGTCGGGGACCTGTAAGTAAGTAAAATTAAATTGGTGGGGGTGGGGCTAGCAGTAGTATTGTCTCATTCCCAGACTGCGATTGGAAGGAACGTTTGAGCTTTATAATTATAATAGTGATGGTCAAATTAGAGGAAAGGGCTGGGGGAGTTCAACTGACTTTCTCTATTCATAGAAAAGCATATTGTACTTCTGGTTTGTTTCAAAATATTTCTGTGATCTGGGTGGTCACTTATTATTGCACCCAAACCATATACCCCAATAGCGTTCCAGCCATCCACTCACCCATCCATCCATCCATCCATCCACTCATCCATCCATCCATCCATCCATCCATCCATCCATCCATCCACTGGTCCTTTCATCCATCCATCCATCCACTCATCCTTTCACCATCCATCCATCCATCCATCCATCCATCCATCCACCCATCCACTCACCCATCCATCCATCCATCCATCCACTCATCCATCCATCCATCCATCCATCCATCCATCCATCCATCCATCCACTGGTCCTTTCATCCATCCATCCATCCATCCACTCATCCTTTCACCATCCATCCATCCATCCATCCATCCATCCATCCATCCATCCACTCATCCTTTCATCCATCCATCCATCCATCCATCCATCCATCCATCCTTCCATCCATCCATCCACTCATCCATCCATCCATCCATCCACTCATCCTTTCACCATCCATCCATCCATCCATCCATCCATCCATCCATCCATCCTTTCATCCATCCATCCATCTATCCATCCATCCACCCATCTAAATAATCCAGTGGGAGGGGTGGGGCTGGAGAGCTAGCCGCTGCCTTTATGTGTTTCCCATCCACTCACCATCAGCAGGATGCAGGGGAGTCTGTTTTTCAGTAGTCACTAAATAGCTACTAGCTAGGTTTAGATTTTGAAATAGCGCAATTTTCATTTATCGTTAGGACTGCAACCATCTGTGCATGCATCCATCTGGGATGTATGGCCACATCTATCTTCCCAAGTGTCTACAGTAACTTATAACACCAAAGTTAGAGCAAGACATGCCCCAAGTCCTTGGAAGATTGTGCTTCAAGGTGATTCCCTGGTGATTTGAGAGGTAAAACTTGTGTGTCCTTGGAAGTCCCTGTCCTGCCTTTGCAGGGCTTGGGATGTCCTCGCTGCAGTGGGGGCGGGGTTTGGCCATCCCCTCCTGGCCGGTGAGCCTGAGAACGTGGTGGCCAATGCAGCCCCTTGCCTTATCACTGCTGTTTGGTGTTACTAGTTATCTTCTCTCGCGGGAGGGCTTTTCCTGCCTTGCCAGCTTCCACTCTCTCTTCGCCTGCCTCCTGTCCTCCCACTGCCCCCACGGCCACTGCCAAGGTCACTGATGACCTCCTAATTGCCAGATCTGACAGGCACTTGGGGGTTCTTATCGCAGTTGCCTTTTCTGTGGCATTTGAGGAGGCTGACCCCGCCCGCCCGCCCGCTTCCTTGGCTGCTCCTGGCTCCTGGCAGCTGCAGCTCCCTGACCTGCTGTGCTCCCATTCCCTTGTGCCTCGGCAGGTTCTGCTCCCTCCGCCTCCTGTGGGGTTCCCCGGGCTCTCACTGCATGCTCTCCTGGGATGCAAGCTCCCATGGCTTCCTCTGCCCCCCTGAAAGCCCCTGGACAGACTCTGGGCTCCTAAATGCCCAGCCCTCCCCACCCTGCCACTGGCCAGGAGCACTGGACCTCCTGGGAGTCAGACCCCTGGTCAGTTACCCAGTGGGGCGGGTTCCATTTGCTCCATCAGTTCCATTCTGCAGCTGAGTAAACTGAGGTTCTGTGAATTCAAATACTTGCCCAAAGCTGCTTAGTAAGAAATTGGTCAAATAGGGATGCAGACTCAGGCCTGTGGACGCAGGTACCCCCCCTTTTCCCAAGACTGCCTCCTTCAGGGAGAAAGGCTAGGGGACCCCAATTAAACACGCACAGAAGATATACAATCCTATTGCTCAGGTCTCTGGTCTGTCAGTAGGACTTCATATCTCCATTTCACAGTTGAGAAGACAGAGGCTGGGTGAGTTAAATGACTTGTTGCAGGTGACATGACAGTCAGGATTCAGAGCAGAATGTTTAAGAATCAGGACACTGGGGCCAGGGACTTGCCTGGATATCCCAGCTCTAACAGCAGCTGTGTGACCTTGGGTATGTTACTCACCCTCTCTGTGCCTCAGTCTCCTCAGAGGGTAAAGCTGGTTATTATTCTCAAGTGGGGACCAAATTTGTATGTCCTAGTAAGTCACCATGAGTATTAGATGAGCTTAATTCCTTAGAAGAGTCCCAACATGGGGTGACACTCAGTGATACTCAGCTGTCATAATTCTGTACCTCCCAAGCCCATTCCCTCCCCACACCCTGAGGAAGTTAGGCTCTTTAGATTTTCATGTTCTTCTTCATGCCATTCTCTTTGCCTGAAATGTTCTTCCTTCCTTATCCTTCTGGCAAATTCATGCTCATGCTTTTCAAACTCTGCCCAAATGTCCCCTCCTCCAGGCTGGAAAGCCCTCCTTCTGTTACGGCCCCTGTCAGGCCAGATCACGGGGATACCTTCAGCTGCAAGGTACTGAAACCCCAAACTAGCAGGCTTAAGCGGTGGGGTGCCCTGGGTCTCACAGATCTGCAGGCCCGGGGGCAGGGGCTTTGGGGAAGGTTCAGCGCATGTTGTCCACGGTAATGTTGGCTCTGCCTCTTCTGTGGGCTGGCAGCCTCTCCGGGCAGAGAGTGAGAGCCCTGCGGCGGCTCCGGGTCCACGGCTCTCTGGACAGTGGCTGGAAGAGGAGGCAGAGGGTCGATTCTGGACGCTCTCTGGAAGAGAGAGGAACCAGAGTCCAGGAGCCCCCAGAAACCTCTCTTCCAGCCTTGGTGGCCCACATCCGTACCGATCACCAGCAAGAAGTGGGTGCCATCCCCCGGCTCTGGGAAAGGAACATAGGGCAGCCTGTGGGGTGGTGGGATGCAGGTATAAGACTGGGGGTGGGAGTGAGACAACAAGGCTCGCAGACAGGTGATGAGAAGCGGTAGGGCCTGATACACTACTTTCTCATCTCTGATGGACTTGTCTTCTTGCCCGTTGAACTGTCTTGTCCAGGGATGGTGGGCAGAGCTGGTCTTGTCCTGTCTGTACCCCAGCCCCTGCACACGTATCTGCTCACACAGGCACCGCCTGGTAAGCCCTTGTGGGGTAGATCAACAGCCTTCTTCTTGTGCTTGGCTTTCAAGCGTTCGCTCACCCGCTCATTCATTCCTTCATGACCGGGAGCCCTTTCTTCAGAGGAAATACTTGGCAGGACCCACAGATGAGGGACATGCTTGATGGAACGGCTCTGAGGCCCCTGCACAGCACACCCTTCCGTCTCCAGGTATGCCTGGGGATCCTGACACACACTATTCACTCCACATGGGCTAGGCTACGCCATAGAATTCCTGGTGGCCCTTGCTGGCTCAGATCCCTCCTGCCTGATGTCAGCTAAGAGCTCTGTGCCCGGAGGTGGCCACATGAGTTTGGCAGAGGAAGTCGGCTCCAGTGGGTGTCCGGTCAATCGCCGTTGGATGAAAAATGGAACAAGCTTTGCTCTTCCTTGGGCCGGGGGAAGAACACCCTCCAGGGAGCTGCGGCTTGGCTCTGACTCTGGTCTGCTTGCCCAGATGCTGCCCTGAGGCTGCGACTCCCAGGCCCTTCTGTCCCCTGATCTGGGTCCAGCCCCTTGTCTGAGATGTCATGGAGACACAGAGGTCAGAGAGAATGGTGGGGCCTGAGCAGCCCCATCTGCATTTTATGTTTTATCACCTACTCCTGATGACAGCGTTTCCTGACATTTGTTGTCCTCTCTAGGGCCCTGGCAGGGCTCATCTGGAGTTAGCAAGTCTTGCAAGAGATGGGGATGCAGTTGAACCTGGCAGGTCTGGGGGGCTGATGGTGGAGAGGAGTCGCCCGCCGCCCAGGGCATGGCAGTGCTACCAGATTTTCCCTGCAGGCACTACATGGATATGAGTCAGGGCCTGCTTGGGGCTGGGCCCTCCCCCCCGGGGCTTCTCAGATGGAGAGATAGGGGTGCTGGGGGAGACTTACTATGTTGGGGTGTCCCCTCTTCAGGAGGGATGATCAGAGGACAGGTCCTGGGTCTGTAGGCTCTATTGATGGGGTAGTGACTGATCATTCTTTCCTACTTATTGGGTACATGGAAGTTTATGTTCTTTAATCAATGCGCATATATATTTAATACACACTTTGATATGGGTAATATAACTTCACAAATAAAATAATTGAAAAAGAGTTCTTGATTGCCCTCTAGATCGTTAAAATGCCAGGAAGGGAAGTTTGTGGCTTTAACTTTTTTTTACCACATCTTCCCCTCTACCTCTCTTCCCTTTGGCAGATGCTGCTAGTTTCATACCTAGTATTTCTTCTACCTTTTTTTTTTTTTTCTAACAGAAACCTGATTTTACTCAGGTGGCAAAGTTCCCAACTCACAGACCACATGTCTTTTCCCCCTTTACAGCTAGTACTGACCAAGGAGACATGGACAAAAGTTGTTGGGTGGGAAGGTATGCTCTTTAGTGCATTGTCTCGACTTTCTTCCACAATTCTTTCTGCTTCCTGCCTGGAATGAAGACTTGATGGCTGGAGCTCCAATGGCCATTTTGGAACACGAGGCAACCTTCAGGGTAGAAGCTGCCCTGAGGTGGCAGAGCAGAAAGATGGAAGCCTGAGTTGCTGAGGACTTTAAGGAGCTGCCCTATCATTTCTGGACTTCTTTATATGAGAGAAAAACAGAAGTCTATCTTCCTTAGGCCACTTACATGTGTTTTCTATTTACGGTAGATCAATGATGAAAATAGCTATATCGTACATGTTTTCCTATACTGACACTCTTCACCACCAGAGATGGAGTTGGTTTTCTCCCCACTTGAATCTGGGCTGGTCTTGTGACTTGCTCTGGCCAACAGAATATAGCAGAGGTGACCATGGAAAAGTTCCAGGTCTTGGTCTCAAGAAGGTTTGCATGTTTCTGTTCACTTTCTTGGAATCCTGCCCAGCAGGCCTGCTGGACAACAAGAGACACATGGCTCAGTCCCCATCATTGTCCTAGCTGACCACCGGCCAACCTCAGACATGTGAGATGCTCCATCCTAGGCCAGCCAGCCCCCCGCTGACCCATCTCTGATGCGTGAACAACCTGGCCAAGATCAGCCTCCAGCCTGCCAAGACTAGAAGAACCTCCCAGCTAAGCCCAACCTAAATTACTGACTTGCTTAATGTTGAGCTAAGTCAGCGGCTACTGTTGTTTTTTTTTTTAAGCTTATTTATTTGTTTATTTGAGAGAGAGAGAGAGAGAGAGCACATGCAGGCAGAGGGGCAGAGGAAGAGGGAGAAGCAGGCTCCCCACTGAGCAGGGAGCCTGACGTGGGGCTGGATCCCGGGACCCTGGGTTCATGACCTGAGCTGAAGGCAGACACTCAACTGACTGAACTACCCAGGTGCCCCTAAGTGGCTGTTGTTATAAGCCCGTAAGTTTTGGGATGGTCTAGCTAAATGATGCACTCATACCCACCAAACAGACCCATCACAGAGACTGTGAGAGATTAAAAGGCAGCCGTATTTGCCACCTATTCTCACCACCAAGCCTCCAGTTATATCTTCCCACCACCTCTACTTTCCTTCTGTTCCCCCTTCTATCTACTCACAGTATCACAGAATCTTTGTGTCGGGATGGGCCTTCTCATTTAGTTTGATTTTCTGTTTGCCCATGGGAGGGCAAGTTACTCACACACATGGTTATGCCACTTGGTATGTCTCTGACACACGGGGGCTTACTACAGGTCCAGACACATTGAGGAGGTGTTGGAAATAGGTCTACTTGCCTGAGAACCTGGCATCTAAGTGCTGGAAGGCACACCATCCAGTCAAGGTGTGGAAAAATCAAAGACCCACAGGGATTGGCAGAAATGAGCACAGAAACCAGGGGGAGGCAATAGGGAGGGGTGGGGACTGCAGCAAGTGGTGCTAACATCTCTATAGTGGACAGATGTTACTCACCTGCAACAGATTGGTGCCTGGTAGGAATGCTAGATTTTCAACAACCTCTTGAATTTTTAAATGTCGGCAACTAATTTGATTTTTAAAACGTCATTTGTGGACCAGCATTGTATGGGCCAAAGACAACACACCTGAGGGTCAAATTTAGCCTTTAGACCCCCAGGATATGATCTCGGGTCTGATCTGGTATCACCCCCACCCCCACCACCAATACAGGTGTCCCAGCCCAGTTGCTCAGGGGTCCTGGTTGCTGACATCAGCCCTCCCCAGATGACAGGTCCTGGGCTGAAAGGACACCAACCCCTCTAGGGGCCTGCCGTGGGCCTTGCCCTTCTCTGAGCCCTGTCTTGATTAGAAAATTCTTTCAGAAGAGAGGTCCCTGGGAGTCGGGGCCTCCATCTCCCTTTGCAACTTCCCTCTTCCAATGAACCTTGGGCTCCAGTGTCTTACCTCTTCCTTCCATTTCCTAAACCTCCCCAGACCCAAAACACCCTGAGCACCCAAAGTTGTAGAGTCAGATAGACCCAGGCTCAGATTCCAGCTCTGTGTCCTCTTTAGATGCTGCTTAACCATGTCTGAAGTGAGTGAAATGAAATGTAGTCAGAACAGGGTCTAGTCCAAGGTGGGGGGCCCTTGGGGGTTTGCTGGATAGACACACCAGCTGTCTGGGGAGTTTGAGGAATGGGGTGTGGGGGGCTTTCTCAGGTATCAGTCTCTGTCCACAGGCATCTTCCAGATTAGGGTACCAGAACCCTCTCCCTGCCCCCAGCCGCCAGACATTTCCTTCTTCCCAGGATCCTTCTTGCCACAGGCACACTGTGTATTTGCTCATGCATACGTGTGTGTGTTTGTGCACGTGCACACGAGCGTGTGTGTGCGTGCACATCTGGTGACAGCACAGATCTGGCCACCTCTAGGTCTCACTGCTCTAAAGAGCTATAGGACTGCGGTAGCTGAGTTGCAAATCTAGAAACTTCCTTCAGGGTGGCCCCCACAGTCCAACTTGGGGCTCTACTCTCTTTCCACTTGTGGCCTCCTGAGACTCCTCTCTTCTGAGCCGGGCCAGGGTCCCCAAAGGACCTGGTCCCTTGGCCTCTTTTCTTAGTCTGATGGGGAAGACCCGGGATGCGTGGGTTCCAATCCTGGCTCTGCCGCTTTCCGTTTGGGACCTGAACCACTCTGTCTGCCTTCCTGAGCCTGGGTTTTCTCATCTCTACCAAGAGGGTGGTGACCTCAGAAATAAGGGCTATCTTGCAGGGTTGTTGTGGGGGTACAGTGGAGGGATGTGTGTAAATCTCTCAGCACAACACCTGGCCCACCGTGGGGCTGCTGCTGGGGTCCCCTCCCACCCTGGATCTCAGCAGGGGCTTGGGAAGGCCCCTGGCAGGCTGGGGGGAGGGGGAAGGATGTTTCTGAGGGGTAGGCTGCTTCTGGGAGCCTTCAAATCATTCTCCAGAGGCAGCTGCCTGTGCATAAGGCTGCAGCGGATGCTGAGCCAAGAGCGGGGGGCTCTGAGCGAGCTCCAGAGACTCAGGCACCCACCCACTCTCTCACTCACACACGCGGGGCACTTGGGGAGTGCTGGTGGAGGGCGGGGCTGTGTGTGCACGTGTGTGCTCAAGAGTATGGACGGAAATGTTATGTGACTTGCATAAGTTCATTCTGTGGGTCGGCGCCCATGCCAACACTCGAACGACATAAGCGCCTCATTGGAGGCAGGGCAGTGTGCCCCTTTCCTGGGCTTCCTTCTAGCATTCTCTGAGAGGCTTTGCCCACAGGGGCTCACCGTCCAGCTAGGCAATGGTCATCCTGTCCACCTGCCACTTTTTCTCTCTCAGGGAGTCAGTGACGGATGGGGGATGTCTGTCACAAGGGGCCTGGAACCCTGAGGGCTGCTCTCAGCTCTACCACTGGCCTTGTGATGACCCGAGCCTCAGTTTCCCCCAATTGTCAAGTGGGGATGATAGCCCAGGCTGCTGACCTTTCAGGGCTGTTGTTGGGTCCTGCACAGGGAATACCTGTAAAGGACGCTTCTTGGGATATGGAGATGGAAGAAATTCTCCTCCGCCTTCCCCTGCCCTGGCTGGGACAGGGGTGATGTAGGGGAGCCGGGGGATGGATTGGAGGGGTGCTGGATGTGTCGCTGCTGGTGAAGGCCCCGGCCACACAGAGGGCTGCCTTTGCTGGGCAGACCCCAGGCTAGAAGCTATCCCAGTGCTCAGGAACTGTTCACTGAAACACAGGGGATCCTAGGGGAGAGCCAAGGGGCTCTGGGTGGGCCAGAAGTCAGCCTCTGTTGCCCCATGTCAAGAGGGGCATCTGAGTCTCGGAGCAGTTAGGAGGCTCCTAAGGCCTAGAGAGGGCAATGGTGAAGGGGGTGGGGGTGTGCAGGCTGAGGGTGCTCTGAACCCTGCCAACCCTGGGGGCGTCACTTTCAGGCACAGAGCCTGGGCAGCACTTGGACTGATTTCATCTTTGTACTTGCCTTGGCCCAAAGAAGGATCTGAGGAAGGTTATCTGAACACAGACTCACCAAATGCTAGGCAATTTAATATGTCCTCACTGAGCGCTCTCTCCATGGTTCCCAGCCTGTGAGGGACACAATATTTACGAACTTGTTGGACAGCTGAGTCATCATCCACACATTCATTTATGCCGCAAAGCTGGCTCTGATCACTGCCCCGTGAGGTGGTCATACTTTCTGGAGCCCCCGGGGGGCTCTCTGCGGCTGCGCACCCCCCCAACCAGGGCACGCCTGCGGGCTGGTCTGTGGCTCATCCTCTGCTCAGCGCCAGTGCCCCGCTCAGAGCCTGACTTAGGCTGGAACTTGCTGAGGGGTGGGGATGTCCTGTAGAATGGATGGCAGACATGAGGGCAGGCCTGGGGCTGCAGAGGCACCCCCCCCAACCCAGCCTGCCCGAAGCTGGCCACCGGGCTTGAGAGCTGCTCGTAACTGATTCAAGCTCAGCTGTGGGTGACTTACAGTTTCCTTTGACCCAGTGGGATTGGAGCAAATGGACAAGAGGAGCCTGGGAAGGGGAGCGGCAGGTGTCCGAGTGCTGGTTATAAAACAGCCAGGATAACGGACATCCCCAGAGCCCCTCAGGGCACCAGGAAACCTCACCCAGAGCCTTTCCAACAGGAAGAGCAGCTCAGAGTGCAAGAACTCCGGAGGTAAGGTCAAGGCCTAGCTCTGTCCTCTGGAGCCCGAGTGACCTTGGGCAAACCATTTAACCTCTCGGTTTCCCATCTGTAAATGGGCACTATAACAATGCCTACCCCTCAGCTGGCTGAGGTAGTACCAAAAAGCAGCCCAAATAGGACCCAGTGTATCGCAAGTGAATATTAGTATTTCTATCATTCATTCATTCATTCATTCATTCATCCCCACAAGTATTTATCAAGCACAGACACTGTGGTAGACTCTGGGATGTTGCTCAAAACAAGGTCCTCGGTCTCTGGGGGCTTAAAGACTCCAGCACAAGGTATTTATTGCAATACTGCTCTGAGGGTGCTGTGAGTTCTGGGCACAAAGCTGATTTTTCAATTGCCATGTGTTAATGATGAACATCACAAAACCCAGGGCCCGCACGGGGAGCGGGCATCCTTCTCCCCGAATGGGTCCCAGCAGCTGGCTGCGAGGCAGATTCCATGTGGAAAGCAGGAGGCTGGCGCCCCGTCTGTTGGGGCCACAGGTCCCCTGAATGCAGAGTAAACCAGTAGGGCGAGGGAATGGGCTGGGTGCATGCTGGCAGGGCCATGTGGGTCTTGAGGAGAGAGATGCGGCCATTTGCCGGAAGAAAACGGGGTCATTGTGCAGATGCGCAACCTGGACCGGAAGCCTCCGGAACCAAGGCTGCTGAGGGTGCCGTGCTCACCTCCACCCCTCTCCCCTGCACTCTCCCTCCTGGGCCAGGGCCACCCCTCTCTCTACTTCCCTTTGCCTTCGTGGTTCCTGTCCTTTCTCTCGGCGTTCAGGAGCTCCAATGGCTCCTATGGTTTTTCTACCTTCGGTCCCAGAGCCCCCGGCCCAGGCCTCAGCTCAGACTGGTCCAGCCTTGCTTTCACAGGCTCTAGACCCTGCATCGGATGGCCATCTGCCTTCAACCACGTTAAAGCTATTGCCAGCCAAGCCGACCCCCAACAGCCGAGCCTGCAGGGCGCTTGGGAGGCAAACCCAGGACAGCGCCTAAGGTCTAAGCTCAGCACTCACCAAATTCTCCCCCAGGAGCAGGAGACCATGAAGCCTCTCCCTCTCCCTCTCTCAGCTAGGGTGGGACTCTGAGTGGGCACCCAGAGACACAGGAGCCCACAGACTGCACCCTGATCCTGCCTTAGGGAGCTTGGAGTCTCCCAGGAGAGGCCGAGATTTCCCTGAATGATGACAGGCTGGACATGAAGAAGCTGGGAGGTCTGGTCAGGGCTGGACCATGTGACCTGGGGGGCCAGGCCCGTGAAGGGCCCCAGATGGCATGGAGTCCCTGCTCCCCCCTGCTTCTGGTCAATGGGCCCAGGAACACGGATCTGGGAAGGGCTGTCCAGCCTGGTGTTTTTAAAGAGGAAACAATAGGATGCCTCAGTGAGGCTCACACCCTGCTGCCTGCCCTGCCCACCCCCCGACCTGGGAAATGCCAGAAACTCTTGGCTTTCATGCCCAGCATTTATGTCCCAGCTGAGCGGCCTTTTACTCCTGCCCTGTGAGGTCACATCTCCCCACAACCCGTCCCCAGTGACACACCCGGGATCAGAGGTTTTTCCCGGCAGTACACAGCCGAATGGGGCCTCAGAATGTCCTGTTTCCCCTCCTGGGCTGCCAGTGACCCTCAGAGCTGTCCCCACGTGTAAGACAGGCATGTGATTTCTGTCCTAACTAAAAGAGTTGCTGTCCACTCAGGAAAACTCATAGGAAGACATGGTACCGATGCTTGATGACTCTCGTGCTTTCTCATTTTTTGGGTCATTTTGATCACTGTTAGTATGAAGGCTCTTGTTACTACCTGGCAGTCAGAGCTTTTTCCCAAGCTTCTCTACACGACAGGGAAAACAAGCCAGTCAGAGTGACATTCATTCATTCATTCCTAAATATTTTTTCACCACCTACCATGTGTCGGGCACATTGCTGGGTTCCAGAGACCACAACCCCGAGGCTAGGGACAAGCCCTCCTTCTCTGGCCTTGCCACGTGGTCAGACATGTCCAGAGGTGGGGGGGAGGGGTAGGTCTGTGGGTCTCTGGGGGCCCTTTAAAGGCTGACCCCATCCCAGAAGAAAACAGGACAACCAGAGGACAGAGGTCCCTACCCTCCGTGGTCTATGCAGTGGGAGGTAAAGAGGTGTCACCCCCCCACCCCCCAGGCTGACTAGGCAACTGTAGTTCAGGGAGGAAATTCAGCCGGGGGTCAGCAGTGTGTGTGGGGGGCGGTGATGGGGGGTAACTCCTGCGTCTCTTGCCGTCTTGCCCACTGTCAAACTGATTTGCTAACAAATGCCCTCCAGGTCAGCATTAATCACCTGCTGAGTGTGGGGGGAGAGGTAGTGGAGAGGAGGGGAGCTGGTTTTCTTTCTCCTCAAATGGATTTCCTTTTCTGTCTTCCCAGATACAAATACAGCAAATTCATTTATTTATTTTTATTATTTATTTATTTATTTTTAAGTAGGCTCCGTGCCCAGCGTGGGGCTTGAACTCACGACCCAGATCAAGACCTGAGCTGAGATCAAGAGTCGGACGCTTAACCGACTGAGCCACCCAGGTGCCCCCCGGCAAATTCATTTAATCATTCATTCATTCCTCATATTTTTGTTGAACTCGGCCTGGGGCCAGACACTGGGGATTCAGCAGGGAACAAAATAGAGGGAGGCCCAGTCTCCATGGAATTCACATTTTGGTGTGTGGGTGGGGGCGGGATTGGGAGAGATGAAAGCCAGATAAATCGGCCGCACAAGGTGTCAGGTGGCATGAGGGTAAGAAGAAGAAAGCGAGAGTGCCAGGCCCCTGTGCTCCAGACGGATGGGTTGGAGACCCTCTGACCTCCTCCACGAGCCTTGAAACCCTAGCAGGGAAGTGGGTCCCCCTTCCTCCCGATTCCCTGCTACCTGGGTCTGGCCCTCGCTCTCCCCCTCCCTCCTGTCTTCCTAAGATACCTTCTGTTCTCGCCACTCTGCAGCCTGTTGCTCCCCTGGAGGTCGGAGGCCAGCTCCCTGGGCCTCCCTGCTGGCCTCATCCCTGCTGGGCATAGACCCTTGGTTCTAGTCACACCCGACCTTTCCCCAACTCACAAAACACCCTCATGCCCCTGTGCTATTCTGTACACAATTCCCTCCACACAGACTGTCATTCTTGCACTTCTGTCCTTCAGGACCTGACTTCACGTCCCCGAGCCTCAGTTTCCTCATCTGTAACATAGGGGTGGCAGGCTATTGTGAAGATTACATGAGGTGCTGGGTGTGGACTCCTACATAGTTTACAGCTGACGGAAGGGGCCACAAAGATGCCAGTCTCCTCACACTTCTCTCCGTGAGTGCCGGGGAGCCATGGCGGGCTGAAGAGGGGGTAGCATCATCGGAACTGTGCAGGGAGGGTCTTGAAGGCAGAGCTGCTCAAAGGCCTGGGCGCTGGTTCCGGGAGGCAGTGAGCAGAACCTGAGGCAAGGGGGCCATGGCAGGAGGGAGGTGCATACCACAGGCCTCATGATCCTGACTGGGAGATGACCCTAAGGGATGGACAGACAGACAACACCAGAGCTTTCCATCTGGGGCACTGAGGCAGGGCTGGAGCTGAGCAGTGGTGCGGTCTGGGGAGGAGGGAGGCTGGTGGCGGGTTTGGAGGAGTGGGGGTGGGGGGACATCCCAGTGGAGGGTCTGGCAGGCAGCGGGGAGGTTGAGTCAAGCCTCAGGAGAGAGGTCAAGGCTTCTCAGAAAGAGATAAGGTTAGGTTTGGGCAACTGTGCCTCTGGACTGGGGGCCGATCTGTCTGACAGGGCTGGTTCCAAAGATGGCAGGAATGTGTAAGAGAGTGAACAAGGTGGCCAGATTGGGCGGAGCCCAGGGTCTGAGTGCTAAGGCGTTCACTCCACAAAACCCAGCACCCACCTGGCAGAGCCACAGCCCCGGGCACGGGGTGGCTTCAGGGGACACGGGCTTGGCTCAGGGTGCTCAGGGGCGGCAGATGGAAATACACATAACAACACAGCCACCCAAGACTGTGGGGCACCCCAGAGAGGAGGAGGGTCAGAGAAGGCCTTTCGCTGGAGCTGATGCTGAGTCAAATCTGGCCACCTGAGCCATTCTCTGGAACTTCCTATATCATTACTTATGTAATATTTTTCTTTAGATTAATACATTTTTTTAAAGATTTTATTTATTTATTTGACAGAGAGAGACATAGCGAGAGAGGGAAGCCCGATGTGGGGCTCGATCCCAGGACCCTGGGATCACAACCTGAGCCGAAGGCAGACGCTTAACAACTGAGCCACCCAGGCACCCCTAGATTAATACATTTTTAAAAAGATTTTATTTATTTATTTGAGAGAGAGAGCGCGTGCGCGCATGGGTGGGGGGCAGAGGGAAAAGCCTGATCCCCAGTGAGCGGGGAGCCTGATGCGGGACTCAATCCCAGGACCCTGGGATCATGACCTGAGCCGAAGGCAGATGCTTAACAACTGAGCCACCCAGGCACCCCTAGATTAATAAATTTTTTAAAAGATTTTATTTATTTATTTGAGAGAGAGAGAGCGCGTGCACGCATGGGTGGGGGGCAGAGGGAAAAGCATGATCCCCAGTGAGCAGGGAGCCTGATGCGGGACTCAATCCCAGGACCCTGAGATCATGACCTGAGCCGAAGGCAGATGCTTAACAACTGAGCCACCCAGGCGCCCCTAGATTAATACATTTTTAAAAAGATTTTATTTATTTATTTGAGAGAGAGAGAGCGCGTGCGCGCATGGGTGGGGGGCAGAGGGAAAAGCCTGATCCCCAGTGAGCGGGGAGCCTGATGCGGGACTCAATCCCAGGACCCTGAGATCATGACCTGAGCCGAAGGCAGATGCTTAGCCGACTGAGCCACCCAGGCGTCCCTAGATTAATTCATTAAAAAAAACCCCAAAAACCTTCAATTAGAAAGGAAACCATACCACTACCATACACAGAAAACCTTATCATCTGCCACTTACAGGAAGGAACACAAATGGAAATGACTATTTAATTCTAGCTAAATGTGGCCGACTGGGATGGTTCTGAGCTTGAGGCTGGCCCTCCTTGTTGAACAAATGCAATGTTCGAAAGATGTTCAAGCTTGCCAGCATCAAACCCCTTGATATAATTAGCAGCTGTTGAAAAAGAATTGATTTCGGGCGCCTGGGTGGCTCAGTTGGTTAAGCGACTGCCTTCGGCTCAGGTCATGATCCCGGAGTCCCGGGATCGAGTCCCGCATCGGGCTCCCTGCTCGGCAGGGAGTCTGCTTCTCCCTCTGACCCTCCCCCCTCTCATGCTCTGTCTCTCATTGTCTCTCTCTCAAATAAATAAAATCTTAAAAAAAAAAAAAAAAGCTTTGCAATCCATTATACTACATCAATTTCCCTAAGAATAACTTGGTGTCCTGATTAAATACCAGGGAGGTAGATGGATCAGTCTATCAAAATGGGAGTTTTTATACTACAGAATACTACGTCTAGCCCTCCCTTACTTTGATATCATACTCACATGAAAGCTTCTGAGCTCTCATTTTCCCTCTCCCTTCCTCCCTGTCTTGCACATACACACACAACAAATATGACAAAATTGTAAAAACTTTTTCCCCAGGGCGCCTGGGTGGCTCAGTTGGTTAAGCGACTGCCTTCGGCTCAGGTCATGATCCTGGAGTCCCTGGATCGAGTCCCGCATCGGGCTCCCTGCCCGGCGGGGAGTCTGCTTCTCCCTCTGACCTTCCCCCCCTCTCATGTGCTCTCTCTCTCCTCTCATCCTCTCTCTCAAATAAATAAATAAAAAATCTTTAAAAAAAGAAAAGAAAAAGAATTGATTTAGAAGGGAATAACCTTCTCCTGGCGGAGCTGGTGTTCTCTAACAGGTACCAGCCCCACGCTGGGGACAAGAACGTGTGAGTTGAAATTTGCCAGGCTGTGTGTGAGCGTATGTGTGAGTGTGCGTACATGTGTACTGGTGTGCAAATGTGCGTGCATGTGACAGTGTGTGCCCGTGGGAGTATGGTAATGAGTGTGTCGGGGGCGTGGGGCCGCAGGGACGCAGAGCGGAGAAGTCACTTGGGCGTGTTGGGGGCCTGTGTCTCCCTTCAGTGATGCTGCAGTGATAGGTGTTGGGGCTGAGGCTGGGGGCGGTGCAGGCCTAGCCCTGGAACCCACCGCCCCAGGGAAAACTTGCGGTTTGCTGGAGGCCTGAGGAGCTGAGCCTGATTGGCTGGTGTGTTGACCTAAGGCGGCGTCAGGGGCTGGAGGCTTAGGGGGCCTCGGGAAGAAGAGGATGTGTGGAAAGGACATCCTTCTGCCTCCCCTTCTTCCAGAGGCCTCTCCCCGGCCCCTGAACCCAGCCCACGCTCCTCTTGGGAGGAAGTGCCAGGCTGGGGGAAGCAGGTCGCTCAACTATGTCCAAACGCCCCCAGGGGCTCTATGACTGCGAGCACAAGTATGCGTGCATCCACGTGTGTGCCCTTGGGAGTGTGTGTGCCGGCCCCGTGTGCCTCCACACGCAGCACCAGCTTCAA
This sequence comes from Mirounga angustirostris, assembly GCF_029215605.1. Classification (NCBI taxonomy): domain Eukaryota; kingdom Metazoa; phylum Chordata; class Mammalia; order Carnivora; family Phocidae; genus Mirounga; species Mirounga angustirostris. The sequence continues at coordinate 94,022,649 of NW_026991711.1, read as the reverse complement.
CAGCCCACCCCCCAGGAGTGGGGGGGCGACCTTCCTGATTGGGAAGCTTTCTCACCCCACCTGCCTCTCTCGGTCCGCGCGTACAGAGGCCGTGTGACCTGCCCAAGGTCACGTGGTACTGATGTCATGCCTTTTTGCAGGAGGTTTATTTGAAAATTTCTGGAACTTCAGGAATTTGGGAGGGGGGGAGGATTGTCTTCTGCTTTGAGGCAGAAAGAACAAATAAGATAGGAAAAGTAACTTGGGACCGGGCCATTCCGTCTGCCTGACAACTTCCCAGGGCCCAGGATGGTAGGCATGGGAGCTGCTGTGGGAGGCCAGTGTCTCCCAGGGGCGGGCTCCTTCCCTCGCCAGGCCGAGAAGCCCACAGAGTCCGGGTTAGCAGGCCCACGGATACAGAACAACTCGGCCTCTGGTGCAGGGGGATTCGGGCGATTATAACTTCCACGGGACAAGAGGCTGATTCTTCCTGGAGCTTTAGTCTCCCCATCTATTAGATGAGGCCAAGGGCAGGTGCCTGCCCTGGAAGTTTGTGAGGATTGGATGAAATTAAGCCTGAGGTCAGTTAGCACAGTGCCTGGCCTGCAGAAACAGAAGGAGAGACACCTGGCTGGGGTCACACTGTCTCCGAGTGAGAGCTGGATGCAATGGTCAGCTTATTTGACTCCCAGCCCCCACCCCTCCCCTGGCCTTGCTGCTATGGGCAGGGATTCGTTTCCGAAAGCACCCCGCAGAGTGTGTCCTGGACGTCACCCGCCTGGGTCCCATGGCTCCTGCTGGCACAGCAGAGGGCCCTGAGGCTCCAAAGGAGGACACACTGCTTCAGAGTCCTAGGAACAGGATTCCTGGGGCTCCGACTGAGGCCAGGTGTCCCTTCGGGTCTTCAGAGAGGGTGGCCCCACAAAGCTCAGTGCACAAGGAGAGCGTCTGTGGCTAAACCTTCTGGTCAACCAGTCTTTCCCTAGTATCAAGTTCTGCCTTCTGGGAAGAGAGGATGCTTGGCAGCCCTCTGATGCCCTGAGCAGGGGGGCTGGCTGCTCAGCAGGCCCTGGCCCCCAGCACCCGTTCACCACCAAGTCCTGTTGGCTCTCTCTCCAGCAGACTTCGCCTGTTGCCTCATTCACAGCGTCTGGCCTGCATCGCGGGGCTTGCCCCTCACCTCTGTTGCCCAGCTGGGCTTTTCTAAGGCCGGAGGCCACTGGTGCCCCCCACTGTCTGCAAGATGAGGCTCAGGCTCCACAGCATTCCCCAAGATCTCTGAGTCCTTCTGTTCTCATTCCCTTGACCTACACATCCCCACGAGAGAGCTAGTTGGCATTTGCTAATACTGCAGGGTGTTCACACCTTCGTGCCTTTGCCAAGCTGTTCCCCGGCCCAGAATGCCCTTCTCCCTATCACTTGGGCAAATACTCCCTTACCTCTCGAGACAGAGCCTGCCTGCCATTCCTGCTCTGTATTCTTTTCTGAAGCCCCTCCCAGCCCCCACGCGCCTACCACACTCAAGACACTTGGGGGCAGATGTTCGTGGTGCGTCAGCTGCGTCCTCAGACACCAGGGCAGCCTCGGACACACAGGAGGTGCCCAGCGAATGTGTGCAGCTCCCGAATTGGCACCGGAGTGGGTGGTGGGGCCCCCGCTGCCAAGCTCCGACCCGGCACGGCGAGCCCATTTATACCTGTTCTCACGTCTGCGGCACTGAGCCAGACCAACCTGGGAGCCCCTCTTCTGTCTGCTCTTGCACAAAGCCTTCCAATAATTCCCCACCCCCTCAGAAAACAGAAAGGTCTATTAAACGCAGGAAACAAAACAACCCAGTGGGGTCCACACCCGCTGGAGCTGGGCCATCCGAGGGAGTGTGCTGTAGAGGGCATGTCCCTCTTTGAATCTCCTCTCACCTGTCTCCTGGGCCATCCTGGCCGAGCTCATAGCGACAGAGGACGCTGTCCTCCAGCAGGCATGTACTGGGTCTGGGGAGGGGGTGTCTGGGAGCTGCAGGCCTGCCCCACCCATCACCACCCCCAAAGCCAGGGTCCTATCTCCATCAAGTAAGCCTCACTCTTGTCCTGGCCTTGGGTCCCTGAATCCGGCTTCCCCTGGTGCCGGCCCAGGCGTGGAAAAGGAGGCCCTGTCTCCTCCAGTCCTGCGGAAAGGGCCAGGCCTGGGGTGGAGGCGGGTGAGGGGCCCTCAAAGTGGGCTGTCCTTTTTATGCAACCTGAGGTGGAGACTCGGGTTCCCAGGGAGGCTTGCGAGGCCTTCCCTGCTCCTGGGCTGGTGGGATGGGGTGCTGATCAGAACCATTGAGGTTAGTATTTGATCTCTCATCCCTCTTCCTGGAACATTCCCCCCTCACCAGCTCCTCTGTACTGTTCCCTCTTGTTCATCATCCAGCACCCGCTCAAGTGGCCTCTCCCCAGGGAACCTCCCTTCTGGCTGGATCCAAGGCCCTCTCCATATGCTTCCAGACCCGAGGCTGAAGCCTGGGCAACAACAGGCCACAGGCTTGCTCTGTTTGCTCAGTGCAGTTTCAGAAACATTCCTAATAGTTGGCAATGTTTTATTTATTTATTTATTTATTTATTTATTTATTTATTTAAGATTTATTTGTTTATTGAGAGAGAGAGAGAGAGAGAGATAGAAGGAGTATGGGGTGGGGAGAGCAGAGGGAGAAGGAGAGAATTCTCAAGCAGGCTCCATGCTGAGTGCAGAGCTCCCTGCAGGGCTGGATCCTATGACCCATGAGATCATGTCCTAAGCCAAAACCGAGAGTCGGACACTCAACTGACTGAGCCACCTAGGCACCCCATTAGCAATGTTTTAAAGTTCATGGTTTTTCTTAAAAAGTTGGGCCATGGGGTAACGCGGGGCCCACATTTTCAAACATGGACAGTGGTGGGTGACTGAGGCACATAGGATGGGGTCTCACGGTACCCATCTGGCTGCTGATGGGTTTATAGCACCTCCCTGGACCCTGTTTGCATTTGAATTTGCCACCTCTGGTTCCAGAATATAAATTCCTCCTGGGAAGGCCCCGGAGTCTCACTTATCCCTTTACTCAGGGTCAGCCACAAGAATAGCACATGGGGGCAGGGAGGTGGGAGAATTTGGGGGTGGGGAGAGGAAGGACACCCAATGAATGTTTGCAAGCTGTATCTGAAGGAGGCATGCACCACAGGGGGAGGAATTGTTTGTAAGAGAAAGGGAGGTCGGGGGAAGGTTGAGAAGATGTGGCAGCCACTGGAGCGCCTCGAGAAGTGCCTTCCCAGGAGGAGCGGCAGCCCGGGGAAGAGGCTCAGAGGTGGAAGAGGGCATGGCACCTTAGGAGAGCCGAAGGTAGCCAGGTCTGGCTGCAGTCCAGGTGTCTGTGGGGCCACAGTGGTGGATGCGGTTGGAAAAACCTGAGCTGAATCTTGAAGGGCAAGTGGATATTTATGAGGAGGTAGATAAGCCTCAGGAGAAAATTCCAGGGGAAAGAGTCACAATGCACAGACACAGGGCGTGAGAGGAAGGGCGTCCCTCATGTTTGTGCATGGCAAGGAGTTCACGGTGGTGGGAGCTTGAACAGTGTTGTTAGGAGGGGGCTACTGATGGAAAGAGGCTGGACCGATGGAGGAGGTGAGCCAGGCCTGGGTAAGAGAGGCATTAGCTCAAGCCCAGCCGAGAATTTGCTTTTCTCTCTCTCTTTCTCTCTTTTTTTTTGGAAAGCAATGGGAGTGATGGAGTTGGATTTTTGTGTTAGGAAGACAGTTTTGGTAAACTGGTATTTGTAGTTGTCAGTTTTAATACGTCTTAGAGACTGATGGACCAAGCAGACCAAAAACGATGTAAAAAATTGAGAGACATGATTAATAAACTTACTTTTACATAGGCATATAAAATGTTGCACAAACAGAGAATGCAAATGTTATTGAAGCATGAATGGAGCATTTGCAAAAACCGTCCTTGTGCTGGGCCTCAAAGGAAGCCCCAGTGCAGGCCTAAAAGAACCAACTTCATAAAACTATGTTCTCTGATTACCACGCAATAAAATCATAAATCAGGGACTGAAGGATAACTGCAAACATTCTGAATGTCTGGAAACTATGTAACATCCTAGTAAATTACACCCAGATTAAAGAGGAAGTCACCAGGGGGAATTATCTAATACCTAGACTTGAATGGCCATAAAAATTCTATATGGCCAAATTTTGAGACACAGCTTAAAAAAAAAAAGACTCAGGAAAATATGCAGCTTTAGATACATTTATCAGAAAACAAGAAAAAAATGAAACAAACATGCTAAGCATTCAGCTCAAGAATTTGGAAAAGAGCAATAAAGCAAACAGAAGAAAAAGGGTGAAATAATAAAATAAGGAATTCGAGGAAATAGAGATCAAAAAAGAGTACCAAATGCCAAAAGTTGCTTCTTTGAATAAATCAATATGACTTATCAAAAAAAATAGAATAAGTATGCAAATACAATGTATAATAAAAAATGAAAATAACTACAAAGGAATGATATTCTAAGACTATAATAATAGTAAGAATAGCCACAGGATAATAAACTGATACACCTGAGCAAAATGAATAAAGTCCTGGAAAACACAAAGTGATAACCAAGCTGGAGAAGAAAGAAAAAACTTCAATGGGTCAATAGTTATTTAAAAAATTGAAATGCTAGCACAGTTCTTTTTTTTTTTTTTTTAAAGATTTTATTTATTTATTTGACAGAGAGAGACACAGCGAAAGAGGGAACACAAGCAGGGGGAGTGGGAGAGGGAGAAGCAGGCTTCCTGCTGAGCAGAGAGCCCGATGTGGGGCTCGATCCCAGGACCCTGGGACCATGACCCGAGCCGAAGGCAGACACTCAATGACTGAGCCACCCAGGCGCCCCTAGCACAGTTCTTTTTACAAAAAAGTCTTGGTCCAGACAGTCTTATAGGTGAGTTTTATTAAACTTGCTCTCTTACAAAAATTTGTTCCAGGGTTAGACAAAGAAGGAAAGATGCCCGCTAATTTAATAAGGCTGGTTAGTATAGCCTAGATTCTGAAACATGATGAGGACAGGACACGAAATTATAGACTTATTTAACTAACGAGCACAGTGGACATAGGGTTTGTTCTAGGAGTGCAAGGATAGTTCAACGTCAGAAAATCTATCATGCAATTCTTCCCATTAATGAGTGAAAGGACCAACTCATACGATTATTTCAATAGCACTTAAGAAATTCTAGCATCTATTTCTGATTAAAAGCCTCTAAGAAAAACAAACTGAGGGTTCTAGAGGGGAGGGGGCTGGGGAGATGTGTTAGCCTGGTGATGGGTATTAAAGAGGGCACATATTGCATGGAAAAAAAAATTAATATGCTTAAAAAAAAAAGCCTCTAAGAAAACCAAGAATAGAAAGGAGTTTCCTTGATAAAGTTTATATAACAAAAACCTACAGTAAAATCATAATCAATTGAGAAAATTTAGGTTCATTTTTATTAAGATTTTTAAAATTAATTCATTTATTTTTTAAGTATTCTCTATACCCAACGTGGAGCTCAAACTTATGACCCCAAGATCAAGAGTTGCATGCTCTTCCAACTGAGCCAGCCCGGTGCCCCATTCCCATTAAGATTTAGAACAAGACAACTATACTTACACTGTCACGGCTGTGTTTTTTTTTTTTTTTTAATATAGTATTACAGGGATTGGCCAAAGCTGTAAGGCAAGGAAAAGGCATACGAAGTGTAAGGATTGAAACGGAGGAGAAAAGAGTGTCCTTTGTGGAAGACACTATTGACTGCATGGAGGGCCAAGTAAATCAACAGAAAAATGATGAGAACTGGTAAGTAAACTCATGACGTGGCAAGATGAAAGACTGACTTAAAAATATCAACAGCATTCCTTTATACCAAGGGTTGGCCAACTATCTATAAATGGCTAAATAGTTAATGATTTTTGGCTTTGCAGGCCACAGATGGTTTCTATCCTACATTCTTTTTCCTTTCCTTTCTTTTCTTAAGAACCCTTTAAAAGCATGAAAACAAGTGTTAGCTCCATGGGTCATATGAAAACAGGCCATGGGTTGGATTGGAGCTGTGGGCCATAGTTTGCCCCTCCCTGCTCTGTACCTGCAATACTGGCCAGAACATATAATCAAAACGGAGATACTATTCACAGCATCATAGGACCTATGAACTCTCTAGGAATTAATCTAACAGAAAACAAACAAGGCTCTCTTGGAGAGAACAGGCTGTCTACTGAAGGAAATTTTAAAAGATTTGAAAAGATAAAGAGGTATTCTATATCCATAAATGAGAGGAGTTGACATCATAAGGATGTTAACAACCTCCACAGTAATCTGTAAAGTGAAAAGCAATCTTAATAAAAAAGTTTGCTGGGTTTCTCAAAGAAGCCAGCAAATTCATTCTAAAGCTTATATGGAAAAATAAAGGTCCATGAGTAGTAAATCAATTTTGAAAAAAGAGTAGCAAAATTGAGTCTGTGTGGCAGACACTTCTTTTTATCCCTCCATATTCTTTCTACACTCTTTTCTTTTGTATAGAACTCCCCAGTTTTAGCCCAAGCACATGGCTGCCCAGTCAACCACCATATTTTCCAGAATCCTTTGCAGCAAGGTGTGGCTTGTAACCAAGTTTAGGTCAATGAAATGTGAGTAGATGTATGGGCAACTTTGGGGCCATGTCCTTAAAAGGACATCTCTCTCCTTTTCATACGCTAGAATAGTGAGCCACCATCTCCCAGTGGATGAGGATCATGTCCAAGGGAACAGAGGAACAATAGAGTTGATGGAACCTGGAAATTTGGGTGACCTTGTGCAGTAGAACTGCCTACCAGCTCAGAAATTTATACAAAAGAGAATTAACTTTCATTTTGCTAAAGTTCCTGCTTTATGATCTCTGTTAAAACAGCCAAACCAATATCCTAATTCATATAAAGGGGTATTTCTTCTGCCAGACAATAAGAATACTATAAGCTATAGTAGTAAGATGGGGTGCTGGAGCAGGAACACATACACAGAGACAATAGGCCAGAACAAGGAGCCCAGAAATCGTCCCATGAATATACAGGGACAAGATAGAGTGTTAAAGATAGCAACACAGGACAACAGAAAAGAACAGGTTTTGGTAGATCATACTGGGACAATTGACTATATGGGAAAAGATAAAGTTGTATTCATACACTAAATCATATATAAAGGTAGACTCCAGATAAATTGAAGATCTAAATGAGAATGACTAATGTATAAGGTTAATAGTAAAAGGTGTAGAGAACTTTTTTAGTGTGTGACCTGGCATGGGAAAAGACCATTTTATTTTTTTACATTTTTATACCTACACAAAAGTGATAAGAACCCCTTGATTCAATATTATTATCTCATATCCAGCTTGAGTTCAAATGGCAAAGACTCTTTAAACAAGATCTAAAAAGTACAAACCACAAGGCAAAACAACAACAACAAAAAAAAAACAATATCAATATCAAATATTTCTATTTAGTAAAGGACACTGAAAAAAGAAATGGCAGATAAGGAAAATCGACAAGGAATTCTATCTAGAAATTGCAAGGAGATGTCAATCAGCTATGGTCACTAGACATACTATTTAGTTTAGCTGAGATTTTTGCTTTTAATAGCAAGAATTTCTTGATGAAAAAAATTTCTTGATCAAAGTACTTTGATTTAACAGACATGTCTTAGGCAGCTGGTCCCCTCTTTGAGGAGCACTGACCAAGACTGTTCAAAGGACTCCAACAATAAGATAAAAACAGGAAACCAATACAAAAATGGGTGATGAATATGAATGGGCAATGCTCAGAAGAGGAATACCAAGTGACTGAAACATGTGAAGAGATGCCCCAACTCACCAATAACCAGTGAAACACACATCAAAACCAGGAATTAACATTTGTATCCATCAGAATGGCAAATTAGAAGGGTGGATGATGGATACCAGGTGTTGGCAGTTGTGTGGGGAGTTGAGGACTCTGTGCACGCTGAGTGTAGGAGTGTGAACAGGTACAGCCAGTCTGGAAAAAAAAAATCTTTATTATAATAAATATGTGTATGCTCTTTGGCTCAGAGATCCCATTCCTGGGTATATGTCCCAGCAAAATTCTTCAGACGGGGGCATGAATGAGGATAATCACAGTGGCATTGGCTATGGCAGCGAGAAATCACTGGCATCCTTGTACATTCCAAGGGAGTGGATCCGTGAATGCAGCAGCCACCATGGAAGCAGAAGAACCCTTAGGAGTGATGAATGACACAGCCCGGGGGAGAGTCTCAAGTCGCTTGCCAAGTGCGAAATTGTGGAAAGAGGAGCTCGATCGCATAATACCAGCAATCCTCAAACTTTGGTCTCAGAACCAAATACTTAAAAATTATTGAAGACCCCAAAGAGATTTTGCTTATGTGGGTTATAGCTCTGTATTTATCATAATCAGAAACTGAAAATTTTAAGCCATTTATGAATTTACTAAAAAAGACAAATTCATTACTGTTAACATATTTTATTAAAAACAGTTTTATTTTCCAAAATAAAAAATACAGTGAGAAGTGGCATTGTTTAACATTTTGTAAATCTTTTAAATATCTGGCTTTATAAAAAACAGCTGGATTCCTCTATCTGCTTATGGATTCATTCTGTTCTGATATAACACATCATGTAGACTCTGGAAAACCCCACCATATATTCATGAGAGAATGAGAGGAAATAAGCAAATAATGTTAGTATTATGAAAATAGTTTTAACCTTGTGGATCCCTGGACCATACTTTGAGAACTGCTGCATTAAATGCTTATTGACAACACATAAATACACATAAAATTTCTTTTTTTAAAAAAATATTTTATTTATTTATTTGACAGAGAGAGACATAGCGAGGGAGGGAACACAAGCAGGGGGAGTGGGAGAGGGAGAAGCAGGCTTCCCGTGGAGCAGGGAGCCCGATACGGGGCTCAATCCCAGGACTCTGGGATCATGACCTGAGCCGAAGGCAAATGCTTAACTGACTGAGCCACCCAGGCACCCCTACACATAAAATTTCACTACACATTTTATCCTTTAGGCATATCAAGGCTGTAGATCAAATATATTGGGTCAGTGCCTGTGGGGTACAAGAGGGGAGTGGGAGGGGGATGAGACAAAAGGGAAATAAAATACACAAAACAAAGCAAGAAAATGTCTGTGTGTGCTTTACTGAGGATTATGATTAACTTGGGTCTCTGCACCTAAGGTACAAAAATGCGATAAAATAAAGTGATATAAGAAGACAGTCCAGTGTGGCTGCTAAGTGGAGGATGACTGGCCAGGGCTTTGCGGGAGGCAAGGAGGCCAGTGTGTGTGTGTGTGTGTGTGTGTGTGTGTGTGTGTGTGTATGGGCAGGTAATTGGGGCAGAGCCGTGAATTCATCCAGGCTCAACTCCATAATGGTGGGCCAAGAGTGAGGAGATGCAGCCCCCATTGCTTCCCTTCCAGCTTTCCTGGATGCCTCCCAACTCCTGGACCAGACCTGGATACCCTCAGACACACCCAGGCCTCCTGGGCTGAGGCTGGCCGGAGTGGAAAGGTCTGTCCTCCCACATGTGCCCCACTACTGCAGTGTTATGGGCTCTATAGCAGGGCTGAGGAAAGATGTTCTGGGTGACCTCAAAGGCCCTTCCAGACATCTAGGCCATGACATGATGGTCATTTGGTGGCCTCTGAATGGGGATCCCAGCTCTGGGTTGCATACCATCGGGCTCCTCCCTCCTGGCCTCCACCCTGCTGGGTAAGGCTCAGGCAGGCAACGGGTACCTCATATCCCTGCATGCCAGCTGTGAGCAGTGCCCTGCCAGGGTTGACCATCCCACTTGCCTCAAGGCAGGCCCCACAGCTCTGCCCAGGCCCCTTGGAGATAGCTAGGGTCTTCCCAGGCTCTAGGTGGGAGGTAGAATTGAATTGAATGGATGCCCTGCTCCAAGTCTTACCCCAACCACTGATCCCATTGCTGGCAGTCTAGTTCACTGGTGGTCCTGTCCTGCCCTATCTTGCCTGCCGATCATCTTTAAGAAGGCAGGTGTCCTGGAGACACTGCCCATACCTCAACCCTCTGTGTTCTACACCTTATCACCCTGCTCAGCCTTTCCCCCTCTTTATCCAATTCACCCCTACAAGCCCTTTGTCACTTTTGTCCAGCTACCCCTCTACCCTGATCTAGGGCTCCTCCTCCTGTGGCTGGCACCCTGTTGTCCCCTGGCTGCAGTATAAGAGATTGAGGGCAGGAACAGTCGTTCCTGTGTCCCCAGGGCCCGGCACTCAGTGGGGGCTTGGTGTTTGAGGAATGAACGAGAGAAGTACAGAATGGGGCAGGAGTGCTGGCTATAAGGGACAGGGGGAGCTTTGGTTAGGAAGGGCGAAGGCTACTTCCTGCCATGTCCCTTGTTCTACCATGGCCAGGAGGCTCTGCCTCCCTGTCCTCGACTCCTGTGATGGTCAACACCCTTCCTGCCTACATCCTTTTAAAAAGGACGAAGCATTTCAAACAGGCAGAAAGTTGAGAATAGTATAATTAATTAATGTAATTAATACTCTTGAATCCCAAGCTTGTATTCAGCAGGGATGCCCAGGTTGTTAAAATACTAATTCATACAGGCTGGTATGTAGCTGCCATCCTGAGCCCTTGGATTACCATGCTTTCCAAGATGAAGACTTCCTAGACCTCTCTGCCTCCTGGCAATTAAAGGGTTAATGCCTGGCCCAGCCCATGGGTGGGGTGTGGGGCACACCTGGGTGCCACTATCTTAAGAGTTGCTATATATTTGAAATATCCCCCTGCAGGAGCCATTCTCAGCTTTGTCAGAGCAGAACATATTTTTATATTTATTCCAGATTTTCTTTAAAAAAATAAAACAACTGGGAACATTGAAGCTCCCTATGGACCCCTTCCCACTCTGTCTCCATCATAATGAATTTGCTGTTCTTCATTCCCTTGCATGTGGTTATGTTTTTGTTACATAGGTAAGTATCCATAAACAAGATATTGTACTGTTTTGCATAATTTGAAACTTTATATAAATGCTACCAAGCTGTACATATCCTTCTGCAACTTGCTTTTATGCCCAATATTTTTTTGAGATGGTCCATGTTGACACATGTAGCTTCAATTCATTCATTCTCACTGCTGAAATGTATTCCATTGTGTGAATATATCATGATTTTTTAAAATCTACTTTTGATGGAGATTTAGATTGTTTCCAATTGTTTGTTTTTTTGCAAGCAGTGATACAATAAACATTCTTGTGCATATTTTTTGGTGCACACGTGCATGGATTTCTGTTGGATGTGGTTCCAGTTATCTGTGGCTGCGTAACAAACTGTCCCCAAACTTAGTGGCTTAAAACGACAACCATTTTATATCTCACAATGCTGTGTATCAGGAATTTGGGGCAGGGCTCAGCTGGGAGATGCTTCTGTTCCACATGGCATTGACTGTGGTCACTCAGTGGGGTCACTCGATGGAGTTACTCTGAGTTGGTCTGGAAGGGGGTTTGGCTGGAAGACTAAGCTCAGTGAGATTGTTGACCAGAGCATCTATTGTTGATCTCTCCTGCATAGTGGTCTTTGGGTAGTCAGACTTTTTATGTGGGGGCTCAGGGACCCAGGGGTCAGTATCCCAGCAAACAAGGCAGAAGCCATGTGGCTTTTTATGTTACTTAACATCACTTCCACTGAACTCATTGATTGAAGCAGTCATAGACCCATCCATATTTTGGGGGAAGGAACATAGAGCCCACCTCTGGATAAGAGGAGTGTCAAGTAATTTACATTCTTAAAAACTGCATTACTTACATACTCAGGAGCATAGCACCTGCATTGTAGGGCATGGGCATCTTTGACTCTGCCAGGTATTACCCAGTTGCTCTCCCAAGTGGAAGTATAGGCAAGGTGTGAGGGTTTCTGGTTTTCCTATTCTCACCGACACCTACTATGGTCAGACTTTCCCCTTTTTTATTTTTTGAGAAATAGTAATTTACTATGGTTTTAACTTATTTAATTTTAATCATAATACATCATGACAAATAATGAAATTGAATGTCTTCTCATATGTTTATTGGCCACTTTGGTTTTCTTTTCCCCAAATTGCCTGTTCATATCTCTTGCACATTTTTCTATTGGGTTGTCCATCTTCTCCCAATTTATTTGTAAGAGTTTATTATATATATTACTTAGATAGCAATCCTTTGTCAGATATATGCATTATAAATATCTTCTCTTAGTTTGTGGCTAATCTGCTCACTTTTAAAATATCTTTGATTTTGATGTTGTTAAATTTATCATTCTTTTTCTTTATGGTCTGTGTTTTTTGTGTTTCTTGTGTTTCTTAACAAGTGCTTTCCTGTTTCCTTAGTTAACCTAGTATCACCTTGTATTATATCTCCATGTGCTTGATTTCTCCAGACTGGCTGGATTCTGGCTGTTTTTCCCCTGACCCTGGTCTGACTCCACATCTTCACTCCTATGTCATCTCCACTTGGAATGCCTCTTCTCTAAGATGGTCATGTAATCCCACCACTCCTCACAGCCTGCACTGATCCCTGTCCCTCCAAGCACGTTCCCAGAGACTTCTTCTCTTCCTTCCCCCTACTCTTCTTTCCTCCTCTCTTCTTTTCCCAGACCCACTGGTGTCTGTTTTAGCTTCTCTTTATTCCCTGCAGCTCTGTGCAGGTCTGGATTTGCAGGGCTGGATTTTTAGGGTTGGGGTTGCCTTCTCAGCACTGTGCCTGCACCCAGGAAAACTGGTTCTTGAGTTTGGCTGCAGAGGCCCAAGGGTTATATGACCCCCGAGTGTCTTCAACAGAAACATCAAATTTTTAACCATGCACACAAAACACAATATTAAAACAATTAAATATCTTTACAACAGAATATTAAAATAATAGTGTGATCTATTACCTAAACACCCTAAGACACATAAACAAAAAAGGAACACAATTTAAAGCAAGAATTAAAGAAATAAAAACTCCTAATTGCAAGCAGTCCCTTTGTCACTGAACTCTGTTGTGATTAACTGAAGCTTGGCATTTCTTCTGATTTTGAGGGAAGTCATCCTCTTTGGAATTTCTAGGACCAGTGTATGGTCACTTCTTCACAGCTTCCCATGGGGGTGGGCAGCTCTGGGTATCTCTGGCCATGCTAGGAGCCCAGAGCTCCCAACAGATACACTTTGTGCTCCTACACGATCCTCACTCTTGGCCCTTTTCCTTGGGTGTTTAGCCTCACATGGCATTCCCTCTCTTTCCAAAAAGCAGCGCAAAGCCCCCGTCATCTCTAAAGAGGAGATAATAGCAACAGAGGAAGAATGTAGCACCCTGTGAGGATGGGAGTCAGAGTGAGGGATGGGGTAGCTTCCACTGGGCAGGAATGTGGGGGGCTGGAAGCAGAGGGATTTGTCAGGGGTTGCTGGAATTGCCAGGGTCAGGGAGATGCAGATTTTGGTGCTGGGCTAGAAGGGCAAGGGGAGAAAAGTGAGGATGAAGGGTGCTTAGCTGGTCCAGAGGAATGACTTGAGGATGGGCGGGTGGGCTGTTGGTGTAAAGAAAGCCTGTCCTCCCCATGGTCAGCCCAGGGGTACAGGAGGCTGAGGATGAGGAGGATGGGGACCTCTGGGTGTGAGGGGTGGGGGGGGGCTGGGCAGGGACAAGTATGGTGCTGGTTTGGGCTCAGGGTAGAGCTGGTCTAGCAAGGCATTAGGAACACAAACTGTGGCCAGACCACCTGGGCTTGATGCTCTTACCCTTTTGTGCCTTATTTGCCTCATCTATAAAATGGGGGAAAGATAATATGATGTACTCTCTAGGGCTTTAGGAAAATTAAACTCATTTTATTTGTAGAAGGATTAGAATAATGACCAGAACAGGTTCAATTTAATTGAACTCCTCCTCCCCCTTTGAAACAAGTACCAATTACTCCTGAGAGGTAGATGGTGCCGGTAATGTATCTTATTTGGAAAGTGGGGAAACTGAGGTCCAGGGTTTGGAAGTGTTCTTCAGGGAGAGCTAGAAGCCCTGTTCAGGGTTTTCCCAGGAGACAGGGTGGAAAGGCATTCTTGCCCAAAGTGGCTCCCAAGCCTGGGGAGGCTTCCATGTGGCTCCTGCTGTGATAACAGTGTGGCATCCAGTCTTCTGCTAGTGGAAAACCTGAGAGCAGAGGAGGGTTGTTATCCAGTTTGTTGTGGCAAGGCTTGGCTCTACCAGGAGTGTGGGGACTCTGCTGCTGGGAGGGAGTGGTGTGGCTGGCCTAAAGAGGGCAACATTCCCTGGAGCCTAGGAAGGGACACTCCCACATCCTCCCAGCTCAGGGGTTGCCCTCAACATCCCCTTCCCAGCGATGCTCAGACCACAGGGTGCTCAAACTGCAGAGAGGCCCCTCCCATGGGATTTGAGGTTTAAAAGTAGGTTGGCTGAGGGCAATGTTTATCCTGAAGGAATGAATGGGGAATTGTGGGATTTCAGCAGCAGCAGGGAGGCCTGAAGAGTGGAGATGGGGCTGAGCCTTGGTTTCCAGGCATCGATTAACATCATCCTAACTCCTCCTGACTCCTGTCCTTTGGGCAGATGCCAGGAACAAATTAGTGATTAACTTTGGGCATCAGCCCATTTCCTGCAGTCATCCAAGCTTGCCCATTCACCTGTTTATTTTTTTCTTCATTCTGCATCCATGCATTCATACACCCATCCATCCATCCATCATCCCTCCATCCATCCACTCATCCACCCTTTTACCCATCCAGCTACTCACTTTGTGCTCATCAAGGGGCACCAAGGTCCAAGCTTTAGGATCCAGCAGGCTGGGTTTGCTGTCCTGGACCTAGCGTTTACAGGTCGGCTGCCCTTGTGCAGGTCACTTCACTTCTCTGTGCCTCAATTTCTTCAATTTCTACAATGGGAATGATGGTAGTGCCTACTTCACAGGACCTTTTGCGAGGCTTGAGACACACACTTGTTGGAGTGCTCAGCACGCACACAGTATTTTGTGTATTAGCTATTATTTCTTTGTTCTTCAATTCGCTCATTTATTCAGTTTCTCCATTCACCCTGTTCACTCATTCATTTATTCACAATTACCCTAGTCTAGGGAAAAGAACTTGATTTTCTTCTTGGTTCTTTTTATACCCTTCTATCTCTAGCTTTTGGTCTGAGGATTGAGGCTTTTCTTTCTTTTTTTTTTTTAAGATTTTATTTATTTATTTGAGAGAGAAAGAGAGAGAGAGAGCATAAGCGGGGGGAGGGTGAGGGAGAATCAGACTCCCTGCTGAGCAAGGAGCCTGATGCAGGGCTCTATCCCAGGATCCTAAGATCAAGACCTGAGCTGAAGGCAAACGCTTAACTGACTGAGCCACCCAGGTGCCCTAGGACTGGGGCTTTTCTTAAAAAGCAATGCTCCAAGCTGATCCCAGAGGCTGGATTTTAAGAAGGACTGGAAGAGGGGAGGACCTTCAGCAAATTCCCAGAACCCTACCCATCAGTCTCAGTTGTTGACCAACTGGGCTGCTTTTGGGTTCCTGGGTCCCATTTACCCACCTTTGTCCACTCCCTTCCAATGGGCAGAGATCCAAAGGCGAGAAGGACAACAGAGGGATTACCAGCCCCTTTTCTAGGCTAGGTTTTTCACAGACCTTCTGTGATTTAATTTTCCTTACGGTCTTTTAAGGTTTAGGGTTAGTCCCATTTTCCATTAAGAAAACTGAGATTCAGAGAGGTGAAGTGACTTGCCCGAGGTCCCAGAGCAGGGAGGTAGCAGAGTTGGGATTCATTCCTGGGGCTCCTAGGTCCCAAATCTCAATGCCCTCCCTCCAACTCCAGTAGCCCTCAATGCTGTCACTGGTTTGGAGGGCTGTTCAGAGTTGGGTTTCTTGCATGTGCCTCCCTTACCCCTACCCTGCCAACTGCTTCAGCTCTCCCTCTGAGCTCAGTCTGCACACCCTCTTGACAGGCCCATTGAAGTCCCAGGAGCTGGTGGAGATCTGCAACAGTTTCAACTGGAGGTGGGTGGGGTGGGGGAGGGGGGAGTGTGCTTGACTCTGGGTTCTCCTGGGAAAGCAAGGTCACTGTGGTTCTCACCACAGTGGCAAGGGTGGCCAGTCAGCTGGGGAAGCCAGCGGGAGTGGGTCTGGAGAGGCCGTTCCTCTGCTTTCCCTCCTTGCTCTCAGCCCTCTGATAGGCCAGGTTGCAAAAGCCTGGCCCGAGGGAACCGAGACACGGTCTTCTGCTGACCGTTGCAAAAACAGGTACAGAGTCCGTCCTTGTCCTTGCCAGGCAGGAACCTGGCCTGAGGCCCAGGCGGATGCAGGCCTCTGGGAGCTTGCAAGTCACGTCCCTCTCATGGTCCTCCAGCCCGGGGTGGCATCTCTGTGTCAACTCTCTTCAATTCCATCTATTCTACACATACTTCCGGAGCCTCATAACACATTAACTCATGTGTTAGTCAGTCCTGTGCCAGCTACAGACAGCTTCATCCTCCTGCCCATATGAGACCCTAATGTGTCCATTGGGTAGTCAAGAGCAGAGCTCTCCAAGGGGACAGCCATCAGGGCGGGGTGCAGGGAGCACGAGGCCAGGAGTCCAGGATGAGCACATGTTAGCGCCCACGCAGGAGATGCTGTGCTGGGGCCACCGTGGCTCCAGGCAGCAGATGAGCATGAGGTCATCGAGAACTTCACGGCAACCACTAAACAACCAGGCTCTTCACATTGACCTCAGTGTGTGTCTGTCTTCTCTGGTTTGGTTTTGACAAAAATATATGGTGCCAGTATCCCAAAATATCCATCATTAGGACACCAGGTCCTATAAATAATAATAATATTTATTATTATAAATAAACAGTGGCGTAGTAACACAATGAAATACTACATAGCAGCAAAAAAGAACAAAGAACAAACTATTGCCCTGTGTAATGATGTGAGCGCCCCTCGCGGCCCTAATGATGAACCACGGCAGCGGGGTACACGCACATGCTATCTGATTCTATCCATATGATGTTCAAGAACAGACAAACTTGGGGCGCCTGGGTGGCTCAGTCGGTTAAGCAACTGCCTTCGGCTCAGGTCATGATCCTGGAGTCCCGGGATCGAGTCCCGCATTGGGCTCCCTGCTCAGCGGGGAGTCTGCTTCTCCCTCTGACCCTCTTCCCTCTCATGCTCTCTCTCATTCTCTCTCTCAAATAAATAAATAAAATCTTTAAAAAAAAAAAAGAACGGACAAACTTGAATATGGGGATGGAGGTAAGAAGGGTGGGCACCTTTGGGGGCATCTAGAATGGGAAGGGCTGGCTATCTACATCTTGATCTGGGTACTGGCCTCACAAGTCTATCCATATGCAGAAACTGCAAATGGGCCCTTTTTGTATGTTTGTTATCTTAATAAAAGCAAACAAACAAGACCCCAAACAATCTCACGAAGAGTGGTAGCGGACATTTGGTGTGCTTTGGTTTATCGGCTTCCCTATTCTGATTGCAATGCCCCAAATTCCTCCAGGAAATACCTACCTTGCATCAGTGGACGCGGCCTCGGGCGGGCACTGGCTATGTGTGGCCAAGTAGACACTCCTTCTTGGAATGTGCTTTTTGGTCAGAGTAAGGAGAAAGGCCTGTAACTGTAGGAATTCTCCCACTCCAGAGGCTGTCTGTTAGCTGGCCCTGCTCTTGGGCACCCATGGAGGCTGCAGGCTGGTCTGTTGCACAACTGGCTTCCCTCCATCCTCTGGAGTCCCTGGCCTTCCAGCCAATTCCACTTGGCTTGGGTCAGTCGGTCAGTTTCAGAAAACCAGCCCCAGTGGCCCCTGCACCAGCTTTGTATGAGCACCGGGCCTTGGGGGGCATAGGGTAGGGATGGGGAAGCCAGGCTTGATTCCTTAGCCTTCGGGACACTATTCTTTGAAGAAGGAAATCAGGGCCCTTCTGAGTTGCCCATCTAGGGTCCCGCCTCACCCTCCATGGACCACAGCATGAGCCAGAAAGAAACCTCTGCTGTTCCAAGTTTCTTAGATTTGTGGGGGGTTTGTTACTGAGGTGTAACTTGGCCTGACTTTGCCAACAGTCACCATTTGGTATCTCAGTCCGGACCCTTTTTCTGGACTCCGGGCAGATGCATCCCATAGGGCCTGTCCACTTCGAGGCCCTACCGCTCACACGCTGCTCATTGACTGTGTTGTCCATCTGGATGAAAGAGGACATATCCATCCTCACTCTCAGGCCAGGAACCTCTCATCATCCTTGGCGCCTCCCCCAGCCTCTCCCTCATGCTGGCCGTGGTGCTCCTGGGCACGAGCTAGCCCGCTGTCCTCGCCCCCCGTCCTCACCCTCCTGCCTCCCTCACACACCGTGTGTGTCTCGTAGACCGTGGTGACGTCTCTCAGCCTGGCACGCTGCTGCCCCCACTCTCTTCCCCTTGGCCAGAGTGGGCTTTGTAAAGTCAAAATTGAACGGAGCCGCCTGTCTAAAGCGCTTCAGTTGGTACCTTTGCCCTTAGCCCCCGAGACCCCCACGCGGTTGTGTGGGCATCTCCAGCCACGCTGGACCACGTGGGTCCTCTTTTGGTGCCACCAATCCTGTCCTTTATATTTTGTGTTCTGTTGCTTTAATATCTGGGGCACGGCCGACCCTGGAGGGACTGCCCCTCTAATTCCTGGTAGAAAACCCTCCTGTGGGGCGCGGGGGTGGCTGAGTCGGTTAAGCGTCCGACTCTCGATTTCGGCTCAGGTCATGATCTCAGGGTCGTGAGATCAAGCCCCGCGTCAGGCTACACGTCCCACAGAGTCTGCTTCTTCCTTTCCCTCTGCTCCTCTCCTCTCTCTCTCTCTCTCTCTCAAATAATTAAATAAATAAAATCTTAAAAAAAAAAAAGACATCTGTGAGTGGCCTTTTCAAATACAAGCCAACCCATCCGGAGCCCACCCTCTGCCTGCTCCTCTGTGGGTTCTCACACTCCGGGCCGCCATCTTGCTGCCCTGATCCCCCGGGGCCAGGCACCAGGCAACCAGGGGCTGCCCTTGTACCCCCGAAGCCCAATGGGGTGGTACAGAGTAGCGAACCCTAAGCCTGCCAATGCTGCCTCACCTTCCTGCGGAAATCACAATAAAGGCTCTGGCCCGCATTTTCCCCTGTTCCCTCTGCCTCCTGACCAGCATCAGGGCTTCCTCACGTGGTCCCCCCATGTCTTGGGTGCCCCCTTCTCTTGGGATCCGTGAGTATAACCAGTTCTCTCTTCAGTGGCACTGCCTCTTCGGCTGTGGTTTTACCATACCTACGTAATAATAAAATGTGTAGAAAACAGCATGTTGCCCCTCTGTGCCTGGCCAACTCCTTGGCCTCCTCCAGCCTCCCATTAGGTGTCCTGTCTGTGGAGGCCCTTCCTCACCTGGCGCCCCTTCCCTGTGCTCTGAGACCTCCTACACACTCTGCATCACCCTTTACCGTAATTGGTGTCTTCAACGCTCGTCTCCTTTGGAAGGGTCTAATCTCCTGTAGAACAGCAACTGCTACCTTCTTGCTCACTGATTGTATTCCTGGTGCATTGTGTGTACGCAATAAATATTTGCTGTTGAATGACTGAATGTACGAACGGGTGTTGACCACAGCCACAGCATGGACGCTGGCCAAGAAGAGGCAGGAATAAGAATGGATTAAAGATGGCTGCAAAGTGATGCTACTCTCCTCGTCCAAACGCTGGGTCTGTTTCCCCCTCCCCTTGGTTATGAGCTGCCGTTTGACCAATAGAATGTACTGGAAGTGACACCCTACCTTCCAAGCCCAGCCCCAGTCCTTAAGAGATCTGCAATGTCTTCTTTTGCATCTTGGAACATTCCTCCTTGGAAGCCAGCAGCCATGGGGAGTATCCCACTTATAGGAGAGCCGATGCCCCCAGCCGACAACCCCAGCTGAGCTCCCAGCCTGCAGGCAGGATGGACTGCCCGCCGCGGGGGTGAAGCCATTCTGGACCTTCCAGCTCAGCCAATAGGCCAGCTGAAGCCGCTGAATGAGCCTCCATTGATGCTGCGTGGAGCAGACCTTCTTCTCAAACCCTGCCAAATTCCCGACCCATGAGAATCATGGGCAAACGGAATGGCGGTTATTTTAACTGCTCAGCTTTGGGGGAGGGCGTTAGGCGGTGAGAGACAACGAGACATCCTGCTGCACACAAGGCCATGGTCTTGCATTATTTATGAAGCTCACAACGACCCTTTGATGAAGATATGATCACCATGCTACAGATGACGAAGACTGAGGACCAGGGATTAAATCCTTTGCCTAGTATCACCAACTTGGAGAAAGTGACAGAGCAGGCTTTTGTCCTCCTCCAAACCCGCCCTCCTTGCATCCATCCCCCTGCCCTCTCCATCTGGGAGAGAAGGGACTCGAGACCTAGTGGATGGGCCTAGGGGTGGGGTTGGGGCTGGGACCCAAGAGCCACCATGGTGGGAAGTGGAGGGGGAGAGGGTGTTTGGGGGAGACACCCCGTGACCGGCCAGCCCAAAGTGGCCCCAACCCTGGATGGGCATGAATGCTTGGCGGTGGGCCTGGGGGTGAAATCACATTTCCCCCACCAGGCCATTGCTTGGTCGCAGCGTGCCCCTGGCCTCACACCGCCTCGCTCCCCTTGGTTTTGCCTGGGAACAGACGTTGTCAGCGGCAAGAGAACACCCTGAGGCTCGGCCACGCTTGTCGGGAGGCATTAGCGTGGGGCTTTGAAGTGGGGACCTCCCAGCCTTGCTCAGATGCTCTTTGCGGGGCTTTCTAAGGGCTTGTGGGGGTGGGGGCCGTCCCGGGCCAGCGTGGGCACTCGCAACTCGGCTGGTCTCCTCCCTGGCACTTGGCTGCCCCAGCTCCCTTCATCCCGGCAGGGGCTTGGAGGGCTCAGCGCTGCATCGGCCAGCGCAGGCTGCCAGCCAGGCTTCTCGGGCGCCCCGGGCTCGGATTAAAGCAGCAGTAGTAGGTGGGGACCTCGAGACGAGACGCCGCCCCACCAAGAACCAGTACCTGCGACCTCAACCTCGTCACCTAGAGGTTACCACCCGCAGGGACTGCTCTCCTGTCTGTTTTCATCCTGCCTTCCTCCTTTTTTCTCCTTCCTTTCTTTCCTCTGTCTTCATTCTTTTCTTTCTCGCCTTCCCTCCCTCCTTCCCTTCCTTCCCACCCCTCTTTTGCTGTTTCGGTTTTTTCAAAGCAATTTCACACGTAGGCAGAATTTAGAATCACCTGGTTTTACAAGGCTTGTTACAAAAAACAGCAATCCTGGACCCTTTTCTCTGATTGCCTCTTTCCCAAGGGGGGTGTCTATTTTAACTATTGAAACTCACGATTTTGCCGCCTACCTCTCGGTTGCTAAATGCCATGCATGTAGGGCTAGTTCTGGGCTTCGCAGTGTAACCATCACCTATTCACTTCCCGCCAGGCAAGATGAGAGTTGAGTTCTTTTTCTTCTTTGCCAAGCACGCACGCGTACGCGCACATTCCCTCACATGCGCACATTCCACTCCCGTCCTCAAAAATAGTTATTGTGTTATTTTGCTTAGATACCATTTTTCTAGATTAAATTATAACTGTGACCCCTAGTTAGACGTGAGCTATGCAGAACATTGAGTATTTTCCCTTTGCTGAGAGATTTACTGTTTTCATAAATCTCTCTCTGGGTCTCTCTTTCTCAGTGTTTGCTTCGTTTTTGAAGTCCCTATCACGCATTGTACCGCAGACTCTGTCAATCATCTAAATCTTGTCCCAAGATGTTCACTTATGTGGGACACTCTGTCATTGTTCATCAGTGCGATGTCCCTCCCAGAGGCTTGACTATTCCAGACTGGCCTGGCTGCCTCTCTATAGGGACACGGCTGCCATCCTATGGCTTCCCTTCTCCGTCATCCTGGGGAGCCCCTCGGTCCCTCTCCTTTGGATTTCTGAATCCTCTATCTTCCTTCTTCTCTCTTTACTCCTTCTCGGTAGTGGAGGACAGCTTCCAGCAGCTTCCCAAGAAGTGTGGCTGCTTTGTGAGACCCGGCCTGGCTGAAGATGCTGTAGCCCTTGATGGCTGGTTTGCTGCGGTCTGACATTCCAGGTTGGGAATAATCTTCCCTCAGACGTTTGAAGAGTTTATTCTTTTGTGTTTTGGCTTCCAAAACAGTGGAGAAGACTGGAGCCACTCATATTCTTGACCTTCAGTATGAGATTATTTTTTACCTCTTTCTTAAGAGCAGAGGATCTTTTCTCTGTCCCAGAGAATATCCAATTAATGCACTATTTTCACTTCCTCTGCGGGGCCTTTTGTCTTTCTTTCTTTCTAGAACTCATGTTCTTTAGTTCTGCGGAATATTCTTGGATTATTTCAGTGGCAATTTTCTCCCCTCCTATCTTTCTGAAATGCCTATTACTTGAAGGTCTTGTGGGTTAGGCTTCAAATTTTCTTATTTGTTCTTTTGTATGTTCTATCTTTTCGGTCCTTGGTCCCTAGGCTGGGTAAGCTCCTCCCCTTAATTTTGTAACTTCTGCCCTCATGTCTTTAATTTCCAAAAGCTCCTTTTTTTTGGTCCCTGAATGTTCCTTTTATCAATTTTTTAAAAGGTTTTATTTATTTATTTGAGAGAGAGAGAGAGCAGGGAGAGGAGCAGAGGGAGAGGAACTGTGCTGAGCGCAGAGCCCAACGCGGAGCTCGATCTCACGACCCTGAGATCATGACCTGAGCCAAAACCAAGAGTCAGACGCTCAACCGACTGAGCCACCCAGACGCCCCTCTGAATGTTCTTTCTGATGGCATCCTCTTCTTGTTTCTGGAATGTAATGGAATCTCTTACCTCCTGAGGGGACTAATGATTGTTCCTTGCTGCTCTTTGCCAGACTGCCTCTTTTCCCCTTGTTTGTTTTGGTGGCTTTTCCATTAGAGGAGTCCCCAGGTGTCTGGAATCCTTGGCTTCCTGTGCATATTTAAGATGGAAGATTACAAAGCTGAGCAGAGGCTCCGCGCTCACAGGTGTGGTCCGCGGGCTGTGAGTTTCACCAGCGGGAGAAGGAGCCACACAATTTGTCAGGTACCTGGGTCTTTCTTCTTCAGATTCCACAGAGATTAATCTGATTTCTTTCCTAGAGGGTAAAGGCCTGGCTGCCAGTATTCAGGAGGATAACTACGGCACAGCACAGACATCCCAGTTCATCGAGCTGAGTCAGAGGTGGGGCCGGGGTTCGAACCCTGACGGACTACTCTTGTTTCCACTGTGCTATGTCAGGTTGCGGTATAAAATTTATACTCACATATCCCACATCTTTACTCCAGTCTTGCCACCACTGAGTGCTCTGATTTAAACAAACCAAACTGTGAGAGTGCACCTAATACTATCAGAATAACACAGAATGTGCAAGGGAGGGGCGCCCGGGTGGCTCAGTCGGTTAAGCGTCTGCCTTCAGCTCAGGTCATGATCCCAGGGTCCCGGGATTGAGCCCCGCATCTGGCTCTGCTCAGCAGGGAGTCTGCTTCTCCCTCTTCCTCTGCTGATCCCCCTGCTTATGCTGTCTCTCTCTCTCTCTCTGTCTGTTAAATAAATAAATAAATAAATAAAATCTTAAAAAAAAAAAAAAGAATGTGCAAGGGAAAAGCGCTAATTTCATAGTTTGGATTCAAGACTTCAGAGAGGTGAATTAAGTAAGCTGCCTAGGATCACAGAACAGAAGCAGCAGGACGGGGGCTTTGATTCCTCAGCTCAGGACCACTGCTTTATCCCTTAATGAAGCCCTTCGCCCTGGATCACCTCCTTTCCTGTACTGTCCTCATTGGCCTCAACTGCCCTTTTGTCTTCCCTCCCGGGGTGTGTCTGACTTCTCTTTCCCCTCACAGAGCTCCACGTAGGGCCTGGCACATAGTGGGCACTCCGTACATACTTCTTGAGATGAATGGAGCCCAGAGATGAGAAACAGAAGCTGAGAGAGACCGGTGATCTCTTCCAGGTGGTCATACCACAGGGACCAGGTCCTCTGACTCCTGGAGGCCAGATCAACATGCTTAAACCCTGGATAAAACCCAGCAGGGGTCAGCGGTTTGGCCAACAAAGGCCTTGCGTGTTCAGAGAGCACCTGCTTGGGCGGGGTTCTGGCAGGGAGAGGGGCCAGGGAAGCTCGTGCCAGCTCCCTGGAAGTGGTGGGCTTAGCCAGAGCCTGGAAGGAGTGCAACACGGCGGAGTGGCCCTTTTTTGTTCTTTTGAGTTTTCACCTTGGCCCTGGGGCTACGGTTGCCAGAGAAAATACAGAATGCCCAGTTAAATATGAATTTCACATAAGCAACCAATAATTTTTGGAATATGTATATCCCAACGATTGCATGGGATATACGTATACTTAAAAAAAAAAATTTACTCATTGTTTACTTGCAATTTAATCTAACTGGGGGTCTGATATTTTTATTTGCTAAACCTGGCACCCTCCCTGGTGCCGGTGGCCCAGGTTGGGGGATCGGGCCCCAGGAAGGACAGGGACCTCCTGACATTTATGGAGTCAGGCTACTTACTTGGCTGTGTCGCCTCAGGCAGACTCTTGCCCTGAGTCCTCACTGCACGTGAGGAGGTCATCCAGGTGCTGCAGGCCCAGGAGGCGATGTGCACCCCAAACAGGGCCTAGGGTGTGACTCCGCTCTTCACAGTCACCTCAGGCCAGGGATGTGGCCTTCCTTCCCGGTGCAGAGAACTATCTGACTCCAGTCGTTTCTCAGGCCCCACCCCTGCCAGCCCTCTGCGCCCAGCCTCGCCCTCCTGCAGCTCCCTGCTCACTGCCCACCTCTCCCAGCAGCACCACATAGTAGACCAGGCCCTCCCACCATGAGGTCAGGTGCCCCGCTCCTCTGAGTAAAGGGCTCCTACCCCACATGGAGCAAAGCTAAGTCCTTCCAAGGCCTTAGCATCCCCTCCCAGGCTCTCCCCAGCCCTGTCTGCTCCCCGCCGGGCTCTTCTCTCCTGTTTCCTGAAACTCGCCTTGCTTCTCTTTTTACCCCGTGGCAAGCACCATTGTTTGCAGTGCATGTGTGTTTACTTGCTGCTCTGCTTTCTGACTACCCCCTAGATTGAAAACAAGAGGAGGATAGGGCTTTGCTTTTTATCTGTGAATCTATAATTTATCTGTGCACGTTTGTGCGCTCAAACCTGGAACACATCGCAGGACTCACCGTGTGTTGCTGAAGGAAGGCGCAAGGAAGCTGAGGGTCAGAGGGGCCTGCCGGGCTGTCCAAGGCCATGCAGCCGGCAAATGCCAGAGCTGGGGTGCGCTTGGTCTGTTGGAGCCCCGACTACACACGCTGACAGATTTAAAGTGCACTTGAGGATTTATTTCGGTGTCTGACACCAGAGAAGAGAGCCTCCCTCCTGAGCCTCAGTCTACCCATTGGTGGTAGGAAGAGCTGCGGATGAGGCTCTTCGGTTCCTCCCCGTAGCCTGCTCTGGGAGCCTCCTCTGGAGCTGACTGGCCAATGGCTGACACCCCACCCCACAGGGAGCGGGCAGAGGGGAGCTGGGGGCTCCGGCCCCATGGACGGTGCAGCTGCAAGCAGTGGGAGAGCCCAGTGGCTCTGGCCGGGCTATCACCCCAGGACTGACAGTAGGAAGGCAAGTCAGGATCTTCCCGAAGCCCGGTTCCCCTCCCTCCTTCCAGGAAGCCAGGGGCCCAGCGGGGGGGTTTACTGCCCCCACAGCCTGGGTAGAGGGGCTCGCCTGATGTAGGCCCTTCATGCAGAAGTCCCCACTACTAGGGTGACTGCAGGGAGGGGACCTGGCCTGGGCTACGGACACGCTCGTGTGAGCAGGCCGTCTGGGTCAAGGCCATGTGGGAAGCTCTGGGTGCAGGTACGCTGGCCGTCTGGGCCCTGAAGACGCTCATGGTGGAGGTGGAAGCCTGCGATGCATGTCCCTGCATCCGATGAGGGCTCAGCTCAGATAAAGGGCATTTTAAAATCTGGAAAGAGCCATGTCCCACGAGAGATCTCACCCACCATGTCTGAGGAAGAAGTGAAGGGAAATTCAGATGGACTTGGTAAGTAATCTGTGTTACAACTTGCATCACTTAGTAACCAGTACTGGGGAAAGGCATAGCATATTTGGCAAAGAAAAGACAATATTTTAAAACTTTGGGTGGGTATTTTAAGCTACAGAACTGTTCCAGGTGTCAAACATTTTGAATATCACACCTGCTGTGACTTTGCCTGTTCCTGTTGGCGGGGGGGTTGCCCAGTGAGTGCAGACAGGCTGGGGTCAGGCAGGTCCCTGCTCTGGCACAGCCTCGAGGCATGGCAGTGCCTCGCGTGGCCTCTGAGGGCCTGGGGTAGAACCGTGGATACCAATTCCCAGCACTGGGGCCTGGCGGACAAGAGCTAGCAGGGCCCAGGCTCCCTTGATCCCAATCCTTCTGGGTACAGACGATCAAACCGAGGCCTGGCTTCTTGTCCCATGTCCGTGTCCTGTGTGTGGGAGGGAGCAGGGGCCAGTCTGAACTTCCCGGATGGCCAATAGCCCCCTCCCCAGACTGCTTTCTTGGTGGCTTCCTGTGGTGGGCAGCCCAGCCCAGCCCCTACCCGCAGCTCCCAGCCTGCTAGGAGGCAGCTCTGAGTACTTACTTGGCTGCGTCTTGGAGTCGAATCCCAAGACTCATGAACTTAGGAAAGTGATACAAACTTTCTTGGACCCTCAGTTTTCTCATCTGCAAATGAGCTGAATCACAGAATCACAGAGCAACTTCTCAGGATGGTTTTGGGCACTCCGCACACAGCAGGAACTCCATCATGGAACACGGCTGTGTCCCAAACTTCCTTTCACGTGCCTGCCACCCCCCACCCCCCCAACCTGTGTGAGTGAGTGAGACCCTTTCTGGTGACTTCTATCTTTCTTGTTACCCAGCCTCAAGTTCTCATGTGGCCACCTGGCCCTGCCTCGTCTGCCTGTCACCCCTCCCCTCCCTTCCCTTCACTGGCTCCCCCTCACCCACCTTGCGACCGCCACACAGGCCTCCTCCTCGCTGGTTCTCAAACCCACCAGGCATGTCTACCTCAGAGCCTTTGCACGTGCTGTTCCCTCTGCCTGGAGCTCCCAGATTACCCTGTCCCCTCATCTGGGCCTGACCCCTGCCCATGTGCCCCTCCTCAGAGAGACTTTCTCCCCACTTCAAAATGCCCCCCTTTCGTGCCCTCACCCCTCACCCATGATTTTGTTTTCCCCTGAGCACATATGTCCATGTGCTTGCCCGTCTCCCCCCTGGAAGGTGGGCGTGGGGCACAGGTACCAGCCCGCTCCCCTTACCCTGTCTCCCAGGGTGTGGAAGAGCAGAGTGAGCACCCATCAAGCGGTGACTGAGAGAAAGACTCACCCAGCCCAGGAAGGCCGCATCCAAGAGCACAGTCCCAGGGCCCTGGCACCTCCATGCAGTCCTGTAGCCCAATGCAAAGCCTGGTGAGGAAGCTGATGCTTTGGCTGTGGGCTCTGGGAGGAACAGAGAGAAGCTAAGTGCCCGTGGGAGGTGGCAGAGGAGGCTGTGGATCTAGAAACATCTGAGTCACCACCACATGCAACAGGCCAAAGATGGGCACTGTGAATGTCGCCATGGCCCCAGGGTGAAGCCGGGAGGGCTGCGTCCTCTTCACTACAGAGAGCGTTAATGGCCTCCAGCACCTCTCGTCCGCTCCTGTGGAACCAGCTCTGGCACCCAGCAACTCCCCAGCAGCTTCTGCCCTCGTCCCTGGGGGAGGGAGCCTGGAAGGCTGAGGGTCTGCGGGGCCCCTGAGCACTGGGGAGGATGGGCCAAAGGTGAGGCTTGGCTGAACACGGGGCCCGGGCTCCCGGTCACTCCGCAGGCAGCCCTGTGGGGCCCTGCCGACTGGCCAGGGGCGTCCAGCCTTCGGCACCACCCCCTTCAGGCACAGCTGGGTGCAGGGCCAAAGGGCTGGGCACCCCTGGCCACGGGCACTACCTTCTGTGGTCACAGAAACCCAGATCCCGTGGCCTCACTGTCCCACATAGCCAAGAGCCGTAGGATCCCTTTCTCCAGCCCACCCTCCCACCTGCTCAAGGACTAAATGAAAGGGGAGGGACCCGATTTGAAGGTTTCACGAGACACAAATGCCACTCAGAAGACAGGAGCCTAGGGAGTCAGGTGCTCACCAGAACACGCAGGCCTTGGGAGAAGGGAGCCCAAGATGGCACCCTTGTGCGTGCTCCCAGGAGAGGGACCCATTCTCTGGGCCTGAGGGTGGAGAAAGCCTGCACCTGCAACACCCAGTGGGATGGGGCAGGGAGGCCCCGTACCTCGGGATGGAGAGGCTGGAAGGGGCTTCCTCGTCTAGACACTGCCCCGGAGCCAGACTCTGGGCCAGACGCCCTCCCTCCACAGCAGCCTCCAGGGCTCATGGCTACGCCTGCTCCAGATGGGCAGACTGAGGCTTGGAGAAAGAAGGGACCCAGGGTCACAGGTGGCAGGGTTGGGACAGGACCTGGGTCTGCCCAAAGCCCAAGCTCCATCCAGAATCCTCTGGAGCCTCCTTCTAGCCGACCGCGCCCATACCCCTCACTCTACGAAGCATGAAGGGGAGGCCCAGAGGCCCAAGTCCCCTGCTCCAGGTCCCCCTCAAGGGAGAGCCGAGCCAGCCTGGCCACCATGGCTCCCTGGGGATAACAATGTCCCTGGGAAGGGATGCTACTCTCTCCACCACCCCGGCAGGGTTCCCTTACTCTTTGCTATCCCCTGTACCCAAAATGCTTTCTTTGAGGCAGGTAGGGCAGACGGCTGTCCATGCCCATCTTGCTGGTGAGGGAACTTTGGCCCAGGGAAGTAAAGCTAGCCATCCAGGGTCACACAGCAAGTCAGCTGCCTCCATGCCTGGGACTCTTTCTTCCTCTTGGCTGTGGTTAAAAACACGGTCTTCGGATGGAACCTGAGTTCTTAATGCTGACTCCACTCTGTGAACTTGAACAGTTGCTTAAACTCTTTTCGTCCCTTTTTGAAACGGGAAGAGTTGTGTTCCGGGGTGATGCTGGGGCCCTTAGCCCAGCATTCAGAATTGCCCCATGAACACGGCCACCTCTCCTTGAGAGCCAGTGGGGGAGGGGGTGGGGGCAGGGTGGGTGCCCGCCAATCTCTGACCCAATCCCATCCCTGAATCCAGGCCCCACCTGGCCCAAGGCAGCCCTGAGAGCTGGGGCATCTGATGGGGAGTGCTGCTCACCTCCCCAGGGAGGTGACAGGAGCGCATCGGGCCCTCTGGAGGCCTTGCCATTGTTTTCTTCTGCCCCAATCTGTTTTGAATAAACCACGTTTTCATCATCTTGAGCAGTAATCCCCGGCATCAGAGGAATATTGTGAAATGTCAGCCCTTTCTGGAGGAATCTCAGCAACATGTTTTTTAATGTTCAGCATCACATATGGGGACAATAAATACCGAAACTATGTGGAACAGAACAGGATGGGAGCGTGCTTGGCGCTCAGCTCTGCTTCCCGCCGCCCTGGAGCCTGATTTTTGCATCACAATAAATTAGCCGCGGGTGGGAGAGCCCCAGAGGCTCCGTGTGAGCCCCCTGACCCCAGGGAACCAGGTCTTGGATTCCCAGGCTCAGGTCTGCAGACCTCAGCCACCAGCTTCTCCTTGGTACTCCAAGTGGGTCCCTGACTGGGCTGTGTGGGGCTCGTCTGTGTGTGCCCAGGCCACACCTGTGGAGGCAAAGCCATTTCCCTCTTCTTGCAGAAGAGGACCCTGATGTCTGAGAAGGGGACCCGGCTTGTCTCACGTTAAACTGCTGGTGAGTCACAGAGCTGGGGTTCACGCCTGGCTTTGAGGACTCCGTGTCCAGTGCTCTTGCCATGTGAGGCTCGTAGACTTTCAGCTGTCAGAGCTGAGAGGGTCCCAGAGACCAATCCACCTTGTCTACCCTCTTCACCCCAGAGAGGAGGAAACTGAGGCCCAGGGGGTGTGTGTGGACTCCCAGTAGGGCATCTAGCATATTCCTCTCAATTTGGAGGGTCTGGGTTTGAGTCAGGTTCAGCCTCTTCTGGGACGTGTGACCTGGAACACAGCATTTCACCTCCCTGAACCTCAATGTCCTTATCTGTAAAATGGGGATGCGATCCATACCCTTTCCAGCTGCTGGGAGGTTGAAAAGAATTACCCACAAGAGACTCCCAGCTTGGCTCCACAAGGTATTGCCTGTCTTCCTTCCTCCCCCACTTTCTTATCTGTCACAAGGGGGTCATAATGTGTGCCTGGCCTGCCCTATCGGAAGGGAGATGATGGCTAGGAATATGCCGCAGGAATGATAAAGTTCTGGTCACTTATAATTGAGCATCAGTATTATTATTGGCTCACCGAGCTGTCCAGGCTCCAGGCAGTTGGTGTCTGCCCGTTGGATCTGCCAACAGTAGGCGCAACTCCCCCCTCAATGGAGGCCCCGGCATGGGGGAGCAGGTGGGCATCTTTCTGCCAAGCGCATCCTGCCTTGTGGTCAGGAGGTCATTCTGGGAGCACGTGCTCTTCCTTTTAAAGATGAGAAAGCTTGAGTTCAAGGCATTTGGTGTTTCCCTGCAGTCTCCGGAAGAATGCATGTCTAGCTGACCAGAGGTGTGGGCTTCAGCCAAAAGAGGACCTGAGTCACTCTTGACCGGGCCCCTTGTGGCCCTGTGACCTTGGGTCAGTCATTTTGTCTCTCCATTCCGCATTTCCTTTCCCGCAAGGTGAGGCTAACCTCCTTCCCAGGGTTGATGGGGATCAGATTGATGGAGTGGCATCCTTGCCTGCTAGTAGGTGTTCAGTAGATGAGTCACGGTTGCTTTCCGGAACGAGTCCCCAGGCTGTTCCTCTTGATCGGCACTGGCCCCATGCGGGTGGGGCCTGTTTTGACCTTGTCCCCGCTCTCCAGGATGACCCTGCTGGCGTGATTTGGGCTCTTGTCTCCAGCAGCCCCCTCTGCCCAGCCCCCTCCTGCAGCAGCTGGCTCATGAAGGCCATGCAGAAGTGAGTCATCTGTTTTGGTCTGGGTCCTGTCGGGAGCAGTGCCACTGTGGTCTCAGGTCAAGTGACCCGATTCCTCTCCAACAAATAACAGGAACTGCTTACTGCTCACGTACTCAGCGCTACCCCCCCCATCACCCGCAAACCGTTTACCCGCTCCCTCCTCCCCCACGTCTGTGTTCATCGCCTCCCCGCCCGCCCGCCCCCCCCCCCCCCCGCCGTCCTGTAGGTTTGCATTTACTCATCCCTCGCTTCTGTGTTTATTCAGCCAATTCACTGCCCAGCGCAAGGCCTGGCACATAGTAGGTGCCCAAGAAAATGTGCTGACTGATGAGCTCACACATTTATTCCTTTGCTCCCTCACCCAGCCCTCCATTCAGTGAACATTCATCCAATGTCCCTCCTGACTGCTCAGTGGATTTTCAGGACCGAGTTTCAGCAGGGGGGCCCCATGAAAGAGGCAGAGAAGGAGAAAAGAGGGGGTCCTGGTGAAAGGGGAAGGAGGAGCTGGTTTAAGGTGTTGGTCAGGGGTGGAAGATGGGGAGGGGGGTCTCTTAGAGAAGGTTCAGCTGAGCAGCAGGGTAAAGAAGGGCCCAGAGGATATGGGAACCCGGGAGGGGCAGAATGGATGGTCCGATTATTTAGGCCTAGGGTCTCCTGGGCCTATGGTGGGCAGAGTAGGTGGGGTCTCAGACAGGGGGAGCTGAAAGGGTGGGAGAAGGCTGGAGGACACCTGGCAAAGGAGGCCTAGAGCTAGTTGCCCACGAAGGGCTGGCCTGGGCAAGGATAGAAAGCCAACTCTCTTCTGGCACAGGAGTGGTGATTGTAGGGGAGCCCAGCTGAATTCAAGGCTTGCTCAGTGGTCAAGGAGGGAGGGACTTTAAGGGGGAGCCACCTGGTGGCAGCATACCCAAATTACCGACTAAATCTTCGGATGAAGTTGAGCGTCTGCCTTCGGCTTAGGTCATGATCTCAGGGTCCTGGGATGGAGCCCCGCGTCGGGCTCCCTGCTCCGCGGGAAGCCTGCTTCTCCCTCTCCCACTCCCCCTGCTTGTGTTCCCTCTCTCGCTGTGTCTCTCTCTGTCAAATAAATAAATAAAATATTAAAAAAAAAAAAAAAGAAATAGGATCTGAGCACGCAGTCGCCCATACCAAACCTGGGCAGTGCTGAGAAGCTAGACTCCCTCTAAAGGACTGAAGGGGCCAGTGTCCATAGAGGCCCCTCCCTGTTGGTATCTGCATTAGCCCCGGGGTAATGAGGGAGCAAACCCTCTAGCACAGCCCTGATGAATCTGTCTAGCCCCAAATCCCTTCCCTATACTGCTGAAATAATCATCATTCAACTTCCCACTTACAGAGCTTCTGGAAACTGGACCAAGGAGTCCCTGACTTGGGTGGGGCACAGGGTGACCCAGCTACCTCTGCCCCATCAATAGATCCCAAGGAAAGGAAGGGCCTCCCCTCCCCGCCTCCACCCTGGGGGCATCAGGGAGTTGGGCTACCCAGAGCCAGGCAGGGCCTCCCCAGGCAGGGCAGGAAACTTGGGGAGGCAGAAGGGCATGAACAAGCCAGGCTGCTGTCTGTAAGCCCTAGAGATAATATGCCCTGTCACGCCCTTCCCGCCAGCACAGCCCAGGTCGGCACGGGCCCTGGGCACAAGGCATCCGCCTGGCCCAGGCCAGAGGGGGACTGCTTGCTAGCCTATACCGTGAAAATCCTCCTGGCTCTCCTGCGCCCAGCTCAGCTGCCCCCAAAGTCGGCCATGGCTGTGCTCTGTCAGCCTCCCCTCTGCGCTCTGCGGTCCATCCCAGCTCAACAGTGGCATTGATCATGATAACGTCAACAACGACTTCCTGGGCTCCAGGCTCGACTAAACCCTCCATGGAGGCAGATTCATTCAGTCCTCACCACAAGCCCCCCTGTGAATGTCTCCTTAATTTCTTCCTTCTCTCGGGGGCTTGTGTGCTGAGTGGAGTGGTGGGAGTGGGCAACAGGGGCACCTCGAAGCTCTCAGCACGAGGAGGCCCCCACGGACACATCTGTGGCTCTAGGGGCTCACTGAAAAGGGCCAGAGCAGGCAGATGGCCCTCTCCCCACCCTGCCGTCCCAGTAGGTGAGGACATAGCAGGCAGGTGAGCCCAAATTGGTCAGTCCGAACAGGGGAGATATTCGGCACAGCCCAGTGCCCTGCCTCCAGCCCAACGAACTGGGAAAGCAAGGCGGTGGAGTGGGGCGGGGTGGTGGGGCAGTGATAGGGAGGCTCCAGAAAGATCAATGCTGCACCCCTCGCCTCTCAGGCCCTCCACCTAGCGGCCACGGGGCACAACCTGTGTGGGTCTCAGCACCAGGTGGGTCCCATCACTGTAGGAGGCAATTCCAATTCTGGCTGGAGTCCCCTCTGTACCCTACTCTCCTCCCCAGAGCTGCCAGGGTCCTGGGCCTTGAAGTATGTGCATGCACCTGCAGCCCCATCTGCCAGCCCTGGGCTTTGCAGCTCTGTTTCCCGCACCTGGGGCTGGAGGTTGGAAACCTGGTGACCATGAACATGGGCTGGGGGTGGCAGCCAGGACTCATTGATCACATGATCATATTTGCTTCTTTCCCCTGGCATTGCTCTGAAGAACTTAGGCAGAGGAACTGGGTGGGGAGGGAGACCAACAAAAAGCAAAGTGGGGGGGGGGTGTCCAGGAAGGGAACGAGACTTATTGAGGGTTCAGTCTGACATCATTGTATTTAATAAAAGGGAGAGCTAATTGAGCAACCGGCCAGGCACTAGGGCCAGCTCAGTGACTTCCCTTCATGTCACCACCATGTCCTACTGTGGGTGGGTCAGGCCCTAGTCACCTGCTCAGGTGAGAGGGTGTGCACCCTATTGGCTTTTTTGCTATGCTTGCTGAGGACTGGAGGCTTTGATCACTGCGCATTTTCTTCCCCTAGACCTGGATTCCTCCCCTGCCTTCGTTCCTTCCTCCTCTCCTTCCACCGGGTCCTGTGGCAGGTGCTGGCCATGAAAGGGGATGCTGGTCATGCTCCGTCCTGCATGGGGTGGTGGTGGGGGTGGGTGGAAGGTGGCCAACTCATGCACACGGGTGACATGTATTTCCTGCAGTAGGAGGAAGGTGGAGCAGACTGGGAAGTGAGGGCAGGTTTTCTGGAGGAGGTGATGCCTGTGGTCAGAAAGAGCCCCCAGGTACGTGCACCCCGATGTTTATAGCAGCAATGTCCACCATAGCCAAACTGTGGAAAGAGCCAAGATGTCCATCGACAGATGAATGGATAAAGAAGATGTGGTATATATATACAATGGAATATTATGCAGCCATCAAAAGGAATGAGATCTTGCCATTTGCAACGACGTGGATGGAACTGGAGGGTATTATGTTGAGTGAAATAAGTCAAACAGAGAAAGACATGTATCATATGATCTCACTGACATGAGGAATTCTTAATCTCAGGAAACAAACTGAGGGTTGCTGGAGTGGTGGGGGGTGGGAGGGATGGGGCAGCTGGGTGATAGACATTGGGGAGGGTATGTGCTATGGTGAGTGCTGTGAATTGTGTAAGTGTTGAATCACAGATCTGTACCTCTGAAACAAATAATACATTATATGTTAAAAAAAGAAGAAGAAGAAGATAGCAGGAGGCGAAGAATGAAAGGGGGGAAATCGGAGGGGGAGACGAACTATGAGAGACAATGGACTCTGAAAAACAAACTGAGGGTTCTAGAGGGGAGGGGGGTGGGAGGATGGGTTAGCCTGGTGATGGGTATTAAGAAGGGCACGTTCTGCATGGAGCACTGGGTGTTATGCACAAACAATGAATCATGGAACACTTCATCTAAAACTAATGATGTAATGTATGGGGATTAACATAACAATAAAAAACTAAAAAAAAAAAAAAAGAAAAGAAAAGGCCCCCAGGGTTCAGTAGGAAGGAAGAAGGGCTGGACCCCAGGGTGGGTTGGTGGGAGGAAGCATAGCTTGGTGGATGGCGTTCGGACAGCATGGCATGTGGGCACAGACCTGTCCATTGTCACAGTCCTGCGGGAGGCCAGGGGGGTGGATGGTCATCAAGGGGGTGCAGAGAAAGGATAGTCTCCTCCTGGGCTTAACCCCACTTCCTCCATACTCCTCTCCTTCTGGGTCTCAGGCACAGCTAGTAGCCTGGGAGTCATCCTGGCCCCCTCTCTCTCCAGAATAATCCCCACATCCAATCAGTTACCAAGGAGCAGGGAACCACCTCCAGGAAATGTCTTAGGCCCTCCTCCTCTCTCCACTCACTAGTCCTATATCTTAGTCCAGGCTGCCCTCATCTGGCCTAGGTTACTGTAGTCGCCTCCCAGCCGGTCCCTGGACTTCGGTCTTGTCCCCTCAAACTTGTCCTCCACGCCTCAGGCAGAGAGAACCACCTAGCCTGTAAATCAGACTGTCTCTGTCCATCCTCCAAAGCCTCCAATGGCTCCCTATTGCTCTCAGGGTGAAGTCCAAATGCCTCAGTGTGACTTCTAAGCTCCTCCATGATCAGGTCCTTGTTAGCCTTTCCAGAGCCGTGAGAGATTTAGGATCAAGACCACAGAGTAAGGTGCACAGGACCTATGGGGCTCCAGATCTGAGAAGGCAAGAAGAATCCCCACGTTTTGGACCTGGGGGCAAAGTGGGTCTCTGACTTGGGAAAGAGGCCATGGCTCCATTATCAAAGCTTTAAACTTACACAATGTGTCAAAGCAGGGGATATCCTAACCAGGACCGGCTCCATGTTCTGCTCCCAGGCACCCAGGCCTTCTTCCTGAGTCATTAAGTAAGGCCCTTCTCTACCTGGGTGAATGCTGCAAAGGGGCGGCAACAATCAGCAAATTAATTAGGGCCTGTTTGGGTCTCTGTTGTAAAGGCCGACCACCGGCTCGTTCAGTGAGGCCCGCGATACCACGGACTGTCCTTTTGGTGAAATGTTCGCCGAAGCTGTGTCCGAACTAGGCAGGGAAGACTGAAAGCTTCCGGCCCAGATGTGCAGGGGGGCCCATCTACAATAAAGGGGGGAGGTCTTATCCTCACAAAGGACAGTGGCTGCATGAACGTGACCCCGCCTGTTGATTCAGAATAGGAGCCCATATTCACATTCACAGCGATGCCCTGGTCTTATCTGTCATCCCTGCGCGTTGTTGTGCTGTGGACCCAGTGGGCAGAGGGCAGTCAGTGCTGAGTCCCTGAGACCAGCTCTGCTCCTGGCGGCAGTCAAGCTGCCTGGGGTCTGTTGCGCATTAACTGGTCCCAGGGAACGGTGAGGAGAGGGAAGGAGATGCTCCTGCCTTCTGGATTCTCCTCTTTGGGGGTTGACAGACTAATGGAGCAGTGAAGCTAGGCATTAAATTATCAGAGATGGGAGGGCAAGAGGAAAAAAAGGGAAAAAGATTTCCTGCTGGCCCGCTTATATTTGGGATACCCTATAATTTATAATCTAAAGGGGACACTTTTGAGCATAAAAGGCACTTTTAATAATGATGCTGGAGTCATAGGTGGAACTTGGGACTGTCCCAGGTAAATTGGGGTGTATGGACTCCCTCCAGTTTATATGAGGGAATCTCACTAATTCCTAAAACAGCCCTATAACTGGATCTTGTTATCTGCTTGTGACTGGTCAGTGGCTCTGAGACGGGACTGCTCAAAGTCACAAAGCTGGAGCTGGCCTTTGACCTCAGATTGGTCTGATTCCAGATTTGCTGGTCTTCCTTCCCCTCAGCCTAAAATCTGCCTGTTCGGAGAAGAGGTTGGTTGAGGGTGGGGGAGGAGAATGGTTGGGCTGGGAGGTCAGGGAGCTTCATGCACGTGGTGGGCTGGAACGATCAGGAGGGTTTTTCTCGGGAGGTTGCATGCAGAGCAAGCTTGGGGGCCAGTTCCAGGTCTGGGCTCCTTAGAGCCTCAGGAAATCCTGAGGCTTTGATCTTCCCATGCCGGCGGGATCAAGTTGGCAGATCCACGCCCCTAATCCGGTGGTGCTCCGAGCTCACAAGAGATGCCCAGGTGCGTGCCTGCATGACTCTGCACATGAGGTCACGACACAGGAGAGTGAGGCCAGCGCAAGCCACACAGGTGCCACCTGCTTGAAACCTGTGCATGTGGATGCCCATGACTTCACAGACATAAGCAGCCCGAAAGAGGAATACACTCAGATGTCAATGCGCCTGTGCACGCAAACACACAGTGTGTCCCAGACACAGACCCAGTCACCTTTACCCCTGCCTCTCGCACCGTGTGTGCACGCAGGCTTTTGGCTGAGACTTTCAACAGTAACCATGCACCTCACCCCCATGTCACCCCCAGCCTCTCTCCTGGGAACCCCTGCCCCCCTCACTAAGGGTGGCAGCCTAGGGCCCCAGCCTTTATGCAAATGCCAAACCACAGTTCACTCCATCTTTTCTCTCCCCTCTAATTGACTGTTTTCCCTCCTTGCTGGGACTGCGGGAGCCCTGGGTCGGCATTCAGGAGGGATCTCCCCCCACTGCCCGGCCCCTCCAACCCAGGCTCCCGGCGCTTTTAATCTAGTTACTTTTCCATCAACACACTGGGAGAAAGACACAAAAGGGGCATAATCGTATCTGTGGCTGTTGATGTTCAATTAACCACATAACCTTTAGGCTCTCTCTCTTTCTGTCTCTTTCTCCCCCTCCCGGCACCCCACCCCCTATTTCAAGACAGCTGACCCTCTGAGCCTGACTCTGGCTCATGGGCCCTCAAACACCTCACACCAGAACCCTGCGCTTCTGGCGCCTGGGGGAGGTGCCCCAACTCTTAGGGGAGATAAGCCACCAACCCCAAAGGCAGCCGCACGCCCCATCTGGCCGCTGCCTTGCCCTCGGCCCGGCGGCCCCTGCCGTTCACCTGTCACCCCTCCGGCCCGCTCCAGGCCTGGAGCGAGGGGTGCCTCTGGGAGCGAGCACCCTGCAAAACTCCGCTCTCGGGGCCCTTGTCTGGGGCCAGCAGCTGTCATTTGCCGGGCGTTCCGCTTTCTCCACTGTACCATGCTAATTTTTCGAGGGACAATTTTTCGACAATGAGTCCTCCAGCCCGAACAGAAACCCTTTATGGGGCCGGCCCCAGGGAGGCCGCGGCGCTGCCAAGGCAAACAAAGGCTCATTGCTGCTGCGGAACATGCCTGCGCCTTTCAGACCAGTTCGCAGAGCGCGCCGCCTCCAGCCCGCGCCGAGGTAGCACCTGGTCCGCCGCCTCCTGGCGCCTAATCAAGATATCAATCACCGCGCCCGAGCAGGGGGGCGCGCTGCGCGGAAGGCTCCAGAAGCCGGCATGTGCAGGTAGCCGGGCGGCCAGGCGGCCAGGGCTGCTTGGCAGGGAGCGCGGGGGTCTGGGGGGGGGGGGGGGATGAAAAAAAACCAAGCCCCAAAGCTGAAGCACTTAATTAGGCTGATATCATCCCGCACAAATGTTCCTCCAAGAGGAAGGGTTCTGGGCACCAAAATTATTTTGTGATTAAAAGTGAAAACGAAGGAGAAATTATTCCGCCTTCTGAAGAGCTTGGAGGGGTTGGGAGAGGCGGCAGGAGGCTCTGGGGTAGGGGGTAAGCCCAGGGTGGCTGGACCCAGCCAAGCTCCCCACCCGCCGCCCACCATCGGTTTTCACACTCGGCCTTTGCGCACTGCCCAGGACCTGTACAGATTTAAAGCAGTAGCAGGAAATGTCCGGATCCCGTCAAAGAGGTCGAGGAAAATGAGCTCAAAGAGGTGGCATCTTGTCCAAAGTCCTACGGCGGGTCGGTGGCGCGTGGGGAGTGGCACGAGACCTATCCCGCCAAAGGATCTTGCTGACAGTCACCCTCTGTCCTCTGACTGTGGCTCAGGATGGGGGCTAGCATCCCAGCTCCAGAGAGGAGGACCCTAGGGGTGGGGCTTGTCTCAGGCCACGCCTCCTGAGTGAAGGCCTCGACCAATCCCGGGCCCCGAAAATCACGCAGTCCTGCTAGCCATGTCCAGCACCTCACACAGGCAAGGCAGAGACCCACGACTTCTATGGGGGGCATGTCCTAGAGGACACCTGGGCAGGCCTGGATCAGGTCCTGGTGCAGCCACGTTACCGCTGTGTGACCTCGAATGAACAGCTTAACCTCCTGCGCTTGATGTCCTCACTCCTCACTGTAACATGGGACAATGGTAGTCCCTCCCTCCTCTTGGTGCTCTTTAAGGATGGAATGAGCTTCTCGGGCACGGCAGGCTCAGCCCAGGGCTGGCCACGGGAGTGCTCGGAAAACTCCGTGTGTAGGGCTGCACCAGCCAGCAGGCTTTGGCAGTGTTACACTGAGATCCTTCTGCAAAGCTGGTAAAGAGCTGTGCCCAAACTTCTCCAGTGCCCTGTTCTCCCCTAGCCATGTTGGTCCTTCCGCATGTTCCGCAGCAGCAATGAGCCTTTGTTTGCCACCCCCGACCTTGCCAGGATACAGCACTAAAGGCGCCCAACAGGGGGCGCTCGACCTGATCCAGCGCTAGGGGGATGTCCTTCCTGACTGGGTGATGCCCATGGGGTACTGGTGTTAAATATTTTGAGTATTACCCCTGATTATACATCTAATAAAAGATTTCACTGTCGACAAAGATCTATATAAATTACCTTGAGGCTGAATCTAGGCAATGTCCTATTCAATTAACCAATCATTCATTCATGACTTCAATCACTCACTTGGAGAGCTATTTACTACCGATTCATTGAAGCATTGATTTCTTTTTTTTTTTAATTTTATTTATTTGACAGAGAGAGACAGGCAGAGAGGGAACACAAGCACGGGGAGTGGGAGAGGGAGAAGCAGGCTTCCCTCAGAGCAGGGAGCCCGATGCGGGGCTCGATCCCAGGACCCCGGGATCATGACCTGAGCCGAAGGCAGACGCTTAACGACTGAGCCACCCAGGCGCCCCTGAAGCATTGATTTCTGTACGTATTCCCTCATAGGCTCAGTTGTTAATTATGCTACTACAATCACTCCACCTACATGCGCAAATTCCCTTTCACAAGCCCGAGCACACCGGGCAGGCCTAGGGGGCCCTCTTGTGAGGAGCCTGTGGTTGGCTCTGGGGTATCAAGTGTGTGTACCTTCTCTAAACCAAGAACAAACAGGTTACTGCTGGGAGAGAAGTTCCGGGTGTTCAAGGAGAGGGATCAGGTGGCTTCATGAGGAGGGGGCCTCTGAGCTGAACTTTGAAGGCTGGACACGACTGTGACACGAGGGTCAGGGGGCTCTTGGTAGCTTTTGAGCAGGGTGGTGGAGCTGGTTAGTTGTGCATTTTAGACAGTTATCTGTCAGTGCCATGAAAGATGAATCCAAGAAGCCAGGAGCTGGGTGAAAGGACTACTTCTAGAACTCTGGGCTTTGGACAGAGGACAAACCTGAATCCTAACGTGACTCCCTACTTAGCCAGCTGCGGGGACTCAGACAAGTTCTTGAGCTTCTCAGAGTGTTGGGCCCCCTCAGCTATAGAATGGGAACAACAAGCCTATGTCATCCAGTTGCTGTGACAATTCCATGAATACTCAAACCTGCACCGAGAGCAGGGCACACGGTAGGTACCTCGTCATCCAGTATGTGCCTGCGAAGGGCAGGAAGTGGAAATAGGGACCA
Source organism: Mirounga angustirostris (assembly GCF_029215605.1). Classification (NCBI taxonomy): domain Eukaryota; kingdom Metazoa; phylum Chordata; class Mammalia; order Carnivora; family Phocidae; genus Mirounga; species Mirounga angustirostris. The sequence continues at coordinate 93,982,064 of NW_026991711.1, read as the reverse complement.
GAGAACAGAGGACGAAAGCAAGAGACACTTCAGGGTTGAATCGGCAGATTGGATGCCGGGAATTGAAAAGCAGACTCGTGATGGGGAGGAGGGGAATGGCCTTCTCTGAAACAAGGACAGTGGAGGACGGACAGGTCTATACAGTGTGTTAGCTTGCTGTGACAAATTGCTCCAGAACAATCAACACTGAATGCTGCTCACAGTTCCTGTGAGTTGGGAATTTGGGAGTATCTTAGCTTGAGGTCTCTCAGGGGGTTATATCAAGATGGTGGCTGGGGCTAGGGTCACCGGAAAGCTCGAGAGGCTGGAGGATTGGCCCCCCGGGTGGCTCACTCACACAGCTGACAAGGCAGTGCTGGGTCTCGGTGAGAGAGGCCTCAGTTCCTCAGGAGGGGAGGACTTTCTCCACACACCCCAGCCAGGTCATCTGGCCCCCATTTCCACTTCCTGAGCTGTCCAATCCCCCCTGGGCAGTCGGTCTCCACGTCTCTCTCCCAAGCACTTAGCCAATGGAGGGGCCTATGTACAGCCAGCCGGAAAGCATGGATTTTGTATCTCAGTCTGGCTGGGAGCCTCATTTAAAGACATCGAGGCTGATACCAGCTTCACGGGATCTTTAGAAGTCAGTGCTGGGAAGAGTGTGGCCAGCTTTAGTATGAAAGTGGACAGCGTCAGGAAGGGTCAGAATCAGGCCTGCTCTGGAGACCCCAACAGGAGGAGTCGGGGTCTTTCTCTTCAAACAAGCCCATAAGTGTACCTGATGTTCACTTGCAAATTCCTGTGAGAAAGAATTTGATTGGTCCAGCGTGGGTCAGGTGCTTTCTCCAAGACCAATGAGCTATGGCCGGAGGAACACTGACTGCAGCCCTCCCCCCAGCCCGGGGGTGCATGTGTGCACACCTGCCCGTGTTTGTGTGTGTGGGTGTGTGTGTGTGTGTGTGAACTCCCCAAGAAGTCACAATGAGCTAGACTTTCATCCCCAAAAGTATCACCTAGAGCAGGGGTACCCTTTGTCTACGAAGGGCCAGATGGGGAATATTTTAGTCTTTGGGGTCCGCGTGATCTCTGTTGGGATGACTCCCCTCTCCTGTTGCAGTGTGAAAGCAGCTATAAGCAGGAGACATACCAAAAAGAATGAGCGAGACTATGTCCCAATAAAACTTCCTTTCCAAATCAGGCAGCGGGCCAGATTCGGCCTGTGAGCCCTAGTTTAGCAATCCCTGATTTGAGTGCTAAAATTGCTCCATGTTTGTTTTTAAATTTTCATTTCCTGTTTGTGCTGGAAGTGGAGACGCATCCGCGGCCCCCACTCCCCCGGCCCCACTCCCGCGTCCGGAGGCAGGTTATGTGGCGAGCAGACAGCTCAGGAGGTTGCCTTCCCCAGGGTAGCCCCGGTTGCACAGAGCCACCTCATCGGAACTCATGGCCGTGCCAGGACAGCCAGCAACGGGGTGCTTGGTTGGAGACAGAGGCTTGGTCGTTTTGGCCCAGAGCCCCCCAACTTGTTGGCTCAAGGCTTTGAGGGCCCTGGATCACAGTTCAACCTCCCCTCTGTCCAGTCCTGTTGTTCTGATCACATATGCATTCCTTGGAGGAAAATTTGGCAAAAAAACCACCTTAAACTTGTAATGTCACATGAGTGTGGTATGAGGAATAGCTGCTCTGAGGGGCCGGAGGAGGAAGAAGTCTCTGCAGGCTGAGGCAGTCAAGTGTGGCTTCCCGGAAGAGGTGGGGATGGGGCTGCCCTCAGAGGATTCCTTAATGAGTGAATTTGCCGAATGTTGCGGTGGGCAGGTGCTGAGCGGGTTGCCGGGTTGGGGCGTGGCAGCGGGTGGGCAGTGTGCCGGGTGGGGTGTCCATATGGGCAGAGACCGTGGTGGGGACAAGGGCTCACCTAAAGGAAGGGGCTGTTCGGCTCTCAGAAGGGAGGGAGGGCTGGTGCTCGCGCAGGACAGCGAGGGCTTCGTGCCGGAAGGGGCCTGCTGATGGCTTTGCCCACTCTGGAACGCCCTGCCTTTCTTCATGCCTGAGAGCCCTCTGTCCTTGAGTCTCCAGTTCTGACTGCATTTCTGGGCTTCCGGTTTTGTGTCACTGTGATGGTGTGGGAGAAGAACACAGGAAAACAAGTCCCAGCTCCCCTCCCCCTACATCATTCTTGGTCCTTCAGTCACAGACTGAAGGCGCCGGGGCCTCGCCAGGGGACCCAGCTGTGGCCATGCTCCCAGAGGGGTCACAGTTCAGGGAGAGACACACCTGCATACTTCCCAGGGTTGCAGTTGGAGGGGTCATGGCTGAGACGCAGACCAGGAGCCTGGGAAGGAGAGCCTTCAAGAAGGCTCCAGGGAGCAGGGAGTGATGTGGAATCATGCGTGGGATGCCAGGAGGCAGATGGGGGAAGACCGGCTAGATGTGGGCCCTGACAAGGAATGTGGAGGGCTTCTGGGTGGGGGTCTGAGTGAGGGCTCTCAAGGGGGCGCGACACATGAGGCCAGAAGTGTAGGTGAGTGCCGTGTGAAGGCGCCCCAGTTGTGTTCCTTAATAAGACCTGGAGTGCCCTGCGTGTCGTAGCGTCAGCTGGGGTCCTCCCCGGGGTCCATATGGAGCCACCATGGAGGTGTTAGATGCCAGTCGGTGGCCAAGCCAGTTTGGCCTCCCTCACCTCTGTGGGTGTTGGTCTCTGAGCCCCGTAGCCTGGGGCGCTCTGAGCACTGCCTTCCAGTCACAGGGACAGGGACAGTTTGCCCTTGCCCCAAATCCTCTAGGCTCAGACCCTCCTGAAGCCCTGGGACATCTGCTTCCAAGATGGTCATACCCATTGTGTGTCCATTTAATCACATACCAGCTCCAATGGTACAGCCTGTGAGGGGGAAGGGGGGCGTTGGGGACATTTGGCAATAATCAATCACTCACCAGAGAGTTACTAAGTGTAGATATGTGACAGGCCATGAATTCCATGGTGAGGAAGAACAGACACAGGGACCAAAAAGGCTCACATGTGGGAGAACCCTTGACCGTGATATTTCTCTTCCCGAAAATTACCCTAAGGTGAGAGTCATCGCTGGGCAGGGACGTCAGGAAGCCCTAGCATGTGCTGGGGGTGCCAGCCAAGTGGGGGCATCCCCTTCCAAATGAGAAAAAATAAGTTTAAAAATGAATTTAATACTTCAAACGAGGCATAATGCATCAGGGGAAAGCCAGAACTTTGCCAGATGTCCGGAGCCTTATTTTACTGCTCGTATTTAATAGTGCATCTTGCTCGGGGGACGGCCAGGGAGAATGCACCAAATGTTGCCAGGGGCTTGGGGGTCTCTCAAGTCTTAATGTGCCCCGAGAAGGATCACGAAGATATAGCTACAAGAGTTGTTGTGAAGAATTGTGTACATTAGGGAAAAATTAGAAACAACCCCAATGCCCAACAATAAGGGGTGGGTTCCCTAAATCAGGGCATGTGCCTTGGCTGTGCTCTGGGTATTGTTAGAAAGCGTGAGGAGTTTTTAATGGCTTTGAGACATGGTAGCCTGTAGAGCTTTGCCAGCTCGGCAGGTATCAACAGGGCTCAATAGAATCACTTTTTTTTTTTTTTTTTTTTAGTATAAAGGCATAGAAAAGTCTGAAAGGAAGCGTTCCAGAATGGAAGAAGTACCCATCTGTAGCTAGTGGAATTGAAATGATAGGTGATGTTTATTTCATATTATTTTATTTTTGCTGTTAATATGTTTTCCAACTTTTCCATAATGAATATGTATGACTTTGGTAATCAATTAAAAACTTTAGTGGCTCGTGGAAAACATTGGCCCAGCCTTTGCTGAGCTCCCCAGGGCTGTGTTGGGAGCAGGTGGAGTGACTCAGGTGGGGCACTGGCCTCTAGGAACTCCCAGCTTGGAGGGGCCTCCAGCCTTGGCTATAGAACTGCCCAGAACCCTTTCTCTGAGCAGCCCTTGGGGTGAGAGCTCCCATCGAATGGGTGCAATTCCAAGAGATGAGGTGCCCTGCACAGAAACTGCCCGGATTGGTTGTGAAGACAAACCCACGGGGCTCCAGCCCCCACTGGCAGGTTTCAACACGTGCTTCCCGCCTGTTGACCTGTTCAGGGAAACTCGGGCGCCGTGCTGGGCCCACCCACAGCCTGGGTCCCCCCCCCACGCACCCCTGCTGAGTGTGGCCTAATGCCCAGGCTGAGGTCCGGAGGATGAGGAGTCCCTCATGAGCAGGCGATGGCAGGCAAGCAGATGGCCTGCCCCAAACCTCAAGGCTGGGTGAGGAGAGCTGAGAGCACCAGCCACCCATTCTCTGCTGGTCACCAACCCTATCTGTCCTTGAAGCCTCGGAGTGTCTTGGAGAAGTGATGTTGACACCACCATATTTAGTGTCTACTGAGGCCCAGATGCCATCCTGGGGGCCCTGAATGGGGAGTGTGACAGAATGCAGACCAGTACGTGAAAGAAGGCATTTACAGATGCCGGGGGAGCCTAGGCCCCTGGGAATTAGGGTAAGCTTCCCAGAAGAGGTGACATTTAGAGCTTAAAGGACTCTTGAGACAGTCAAAGCTTCCAGAATTGGTAAGAACACAACAATGATGAAATTGTCGGTACTCTGTCTGAAGAATAAAGGTAAGAATTGGGAGGTAGTGGGACTAGGGTAGACTCTTCCAGAATACTACCTGTGTTTAGGACTTCCTGCCCTGCTCCTTGGGCCCCTTAGGACCTAACCCTCGCCCTGGGCCTCCCAGACGAGAGGGCCCTGGCTGGCCTGCTCATGTGTATCTGTCAGGGAAGGGACAGGAGCCCCAAACAGACTCCTTGTCCCCGTGTCTGCCCTAGCTTCTGTCTGAAGTCCCTGGTGCGGGAAAATAGCAGAAGAAAATAGCAGAAATTAACATTTAATTCATGTTAAAAGAATATTTATTGCAATCTGCTATATGCTCACTGTTGTTGTAGGAAGTGGGTAGAGTTCAGGGGCTAATTTAATCACAGAAACTTTGGAAGATAGTGTAAAATTGTGTGTCCTCTGGGGATGGGTTATCTATGTGTGTCGGAGGTCAGTGTCTGATATCTGTTGTGAATGGCAGGGAGGGCTTCCTGAAGGAGCGGGTTTGAAGATTGGGATGACTGGGAAAGGCAGGGGGAGGCATGGCAAGGCAGGCAGGGAGGTGGATGCTGTATGTGAGGCCAGGAGGCTGATGGCAGCAAGATGGGAACAGGCCATAGGTGCTCTGGGACGGGCAAGGGCTTTGGGGTCAGGCAGCTCTGCCCATTATCAGCTCTGTGACCTTGGGCAAGTTTCCAAGCTTCTCTGAGCTACAGTTCACTCAACTGCCAAATGAGTCTGGCAACCTGGACATGTGTGGCTCCTAGCAGAGCCCTCCCCCCGCCCCCATGGGAACTTTGGGCTGAGGGGTCTGGAATTGGACTCCAAGACCCGTAAGGAAGCAGTGAGTGGTGCCCTGAAATCAGTGCTCACAGGGAGATGGATGAGTGACGAGTGTTGGTTGCTGTGTGCATCAGAGGGCAGAACTTCCTAACACCTCCGACGCCATCATTCAGACAAGTCCGTGCACACTGGCCATGGCCTCCCCTTCCTTCCTCCCCCCTTCCCTCCTGGTTCAGAGGGACCCTCCACAGGGACAGGTTTGGAACCCCCAGTCCCTCTGTCACTCATTGTACTGTTGGGACGCTGCTCTCAGCCTGAAGAGACCCCCAAGGTGCCTCTTTCCTAGCAGAGGTTACTCCATTCAGACCACAAAGTGGGTCAGGATAATCTCTTCTCTTGTGGTTCCTCTTATGTAAGTATATTCCAGTTGGCACCTTGCTTTTTGATTTCCAGCTTATAAAACATTGTCTGGCTTTCCTTATCTGTAAAATAAAGATAGTAATACTTGTTTCAATTATAGGGGTCCAAACATGGGTTTGCGGCAGTTTGTCATCCAGTGGGTGCCCCGGGGACACTTTGTGCCTGTGTGGATATGGGGTTAGAAGCTGAGAGGGGAGGTGGGGCCCCAGTAACTGGCCTCTGGAGGGGAAGGAGGTAAAGAATGAGATGTGGGGGGACTTGGTGTTTCAGGGAAAACGGGGCTGTTCGGCAGAGCTCAGATGGGCCTGGGCCTGGCTGGATGAAGGGTAAGGAAGGTTCCATTCAACAATTACATTTTAGAGCCAATGGGAATGTTTGGATCATTGGTCCAACCCTTCCAGAAATCCAGTGCCCACAGAGGGCAGGGGGCTGGCCTAAGGCCACAGGGGAAGATGCAGAGAATGGGGTCTGGAACGTGGTGGCTGGAATTAGACTGTCCTCTGGTGGCTTCCTAATGGTGGTACTAAAAGGCTGTAGACTTGTCTGTGTGGTCAGAAATGAGACTCTGGATGGGGAGGAGCCTGGGAGTCCCCACACCGGGAAGTCCACACTGGCTGTGGAGAACTAGGTTTGCAGCTTTAGAAGAGCTCCCGTCCCCTCTTACCTCCCAGGTAGGTGCTAAGGTCCTCCCCGAAGTAGAGGATGTCTTCAGAGCACCGAGTCCATCCTGTTGCTGGGAAGCCAGCCCCCCAGACCTGTGCCCGGTGTTGAGCTGCCACCTTCTCCTTCCCTGCCTTCCCCATGAGGGAGCCATATTAGATGTGGATGCACCAGCCCCACTCATGCCTTCAGATGACTACAGTCCGGCAGACATCTGGACTGGAGTCTCATGAAAGCCTCTGAGCCAGAGCAGCCTAGCTTAGCCACTCCCGAATTCCCGTCCCTCAGAAACCACGTGAGGTAATAAGTGCTTATTGTTGTTTTAGCTACCAAGTTTGGTGGGACTTTGTTACGCAATAACAGAGGCAATGTTAGGCGAGCACAATGGCCGAGTGAACAGAGAGAGGGGGTGGTCCAGGCGAGGCCAGAGAGGGGGCAGGCTGTGGCCAGGCAGGCCCTTGTGAGCCAGGGGAGGAGGATGGGCTCGAACTTCAAGCCCCGGGGAGCTCTGGGGGGTGTCAGGCAGAGGTGTGGCACAGTGCAGTTTCACGAAAGGCACTCTGGGATGTGTGGGATGGACTGGGATCTGGGTAGGCACAAGGGGGCAGGCAGAGACCGTAATCAGGAGGCTCCTGTGGCACCCAGGTAGGAGATCTGGAGCCCTAACGGGTGGCAGTACAGGTAGAGACAAGAGGGTCCGAGAGAAATCTAGGGGTGAAGGAAGGTGACAGGGCTTGGTAACTTGGATGTGGGGAGTCAGTGCTGATCCCTCCACTACCGCTTGGGGCAGCAGAGTAGCCAGGGGACACCACTGAGCAAGCCTGGGAGCCAAGTGGTGAGGCACATCTCAGGGGATGACGACAAGTTCAGGTGTCTGAAGGAGGGCCATTGAGGGTCGTTGAGTGGACAGGTGGTGTGCAGGTCTGGAGCCGAGGAATGAGGACAGAGCTGGCTTATGGCCTTGAGGTGCTCGGCATCAAGGGTGGGAGAGTGTGCCCCATAACAGGCACAGACCAGAGAAAAGAGGGAGGCTGAGGGGTTGGGTGTTGAGGGGCCTAGGGAAAGCCTGAGCACCGGAGGCCTCATGGAACCAGGGGAGGGGTCTCCAGTGGGTGGGGGTGGGAGTGCCATGTTGGAGGTCACTGAGGGGATGGGTAAATGAGGATTACAAAGTGCCCAATAGGCCTAGCAACCAGAGGGTCAGAGGGGGGCTTGGCCAGAGCCATTTTGATGGATTGGATGTGGGAACAGCAAGAAATCAGACCAAGTGGTTTGAGAAGTGAGTGGAAGGTGAGGAAGTGGATACCTGGGGTGCAGCTACTTGGTCATGAAGGGAGGAGAGAGACAGGGCAGGAAGTTTCCATTCTCATCGCATGGACCTCTCAAAGGGCTGCTTGAGTGTCCTCACAACATGGCAGTTGGCTTGCCCCAGAGGGAGCGATCTTGTCTGAAGGCATTCGCACATGCTGCTCTCTTTCCCTGGAGTGAACTTTCTGTGCTCTCCTGACATCACCCAGCTAAATCCTGTTTATCCTTCAGGTCTCTATTGAAATGACATCTCAGGGAGACTCCCTAAGTGCCATAGTAGTTGAATCCTCCTGTGTTATGCTTCCCCATTATACCTCTTCTCATTCTAGGAATGTGCATGTGGATATACTGCCTACTAGACTACGAGACTCTGCTTTGTCAGTTGCTATATCCCCAACCCAAAACTGTGCTTGATGGACAGCATGAATGAATGAAGGCAAAGGCTGAGCTGGCTGTGGAGAACTAGGTTTGCAGCTTGCCTCCCAGCTCCTCAGGATTAAGCACTCTCTTTGCATTCATTAGAGGGCAGGGGAAGGGTCTCTAAAAAGACAGCCCCACCGTCCCTCCCTGCCAGATGTGACTTTAAGCTCACAACACTTTAGCAGGAATTTGTTCTGCACAGAGCTCTAGTCTCAGGAGTATCCAATCCAGCCCTTCTTGTTATCTAGAAGGCGCAGAGACATAGCAACAGGAACAGGATTGCACAGCAAGTGAGGCCTGGAACCTGGTTCTCCTTGGCTATCCTATGGACATTTGGACAGGCAAGGACAGGCAAGTGCTATCTGCTGGGCATGGGGGCTGGGGAGCTGTGAGCTGGGGAGACCAGCCTCAGCTTGGCGGATGACTGGGAGGGGAGACAGCAGATCATCATGAGAGAGGTGAGCATGTGGCCCTCCTGTAGAGATCCCTTTATACTTCACTCTTATCTTCACCCCCAGCCAATGCTCCCTTCTATACATGAGCGTTTGAGTGTCCACAGCCATGGACATTTGCTCACGATGATCTTCAAGTGGGTCCGCAAGCGTGGGCAAGATGTGCCTTGGATGGTGGACTCACTTCCTCTGAATCCTCCTGACCTCGCAGGCCTAGCCCAGAGCAGGTGCTGTGGAATCATTGAGTGAATGCATGCATGGATTATTATAGATGGAGAAAGGGAGACATTCTCAGACTGACATTTACAGGTGGCTGAGCAAGTGGCTATCACATCCCTGTGCAAATGACTCTGTACTATAAATGACAAAGCCTCCTCCTCGCATCATGACATGGGCAGCAATTCAGAAGGTCACTTGGCCGGCCATATTCTCTCAATTCAAGGGTCAGTCACACTGCTTACTAGAACAATTTCAGGTGTAGCTAGTCCATAATTAAGTGAGTAAGATCATGAGTGCATGGCAATTGCACCAGGAGGGCATCGAAATCAGGGCCTGTCCAGTCCAGGGAGAATGGCCTTGGTGGGGCTCTGATAATAAGGCATGGCCCCCTCAAAGCCCAGGCCTAACAGCAGGTGACAGGCCACTGAGGGGCCCCTGTTCAAGAGAAAACTCCTCAACCAAGCAATAGCAGGAGACCTGTAAACAGTCAATAGGATCTGCCATAAGGACTTCCATTTGGCCACCACAGAGAAGAGAGACAGAAGATGGTGGGACAGGCAGAGCGTAGGCAGAGAAACCTCCAGCCTCTCTGGACCCCATCCTTCCAGAACAACCACTAAAAATGCTATACAAAAAATATACTCAAAACCACTACAGATAAGTCAAAATGGAATTCTAAAAATGTTCAAGTGACCTACAGGAAGGGAGGAAAAAGAAAACAGAAAAATTAAAAAAAAAAAAAAAGAGTACAAACAGAAAACAAAAAATAAAATGGCAGACTTAAGCCCTAATATCAACAATTATGTTAAATCTAAAAGATCTAAATATCCCAATTAACAGACAGAGATGGGCAGAGTTGATTATAAAACATAACCCACCCATATGTTGCCTAGAAGAAATCCCCTTCAAATATAGTGATATAAGTAAGTCAAAAGTGAAAGGATGAAAAGGATGAATCATGAAAGCATTAATCAAAGGAAAGCAGAAGTGGCTATTTTAATATCAAAGTAGGCTTTAGAGCAAAGAAAGTTCTTGGAGACAAAGAGGGACATTATGTAACGATAAAAGAGTCAATCCATCAAGAAGACATAGCAAACCTAAATGCGGATGCACAAAACAACAGAGCTGCAAAACACATGAAGTGAAAAATGATAGAACTGAAAGGAGAAGTAGATAAATCTACAAATGCCACTGGCGAGTCCAATACTCCTCTCTTAACTGATCACTAGACAACAAATCAGCAAGGATACAGAATAACTCAACACCATCAACCAGCAGGATCCAACTGATTGAACACTCCACCCAACAACAGCAGAATACTCGCTCAAATGCCCATGGAGCATCTATCGATACAGATCATATCCTGGACCATAAAAAAAAAAAAAAACAAAACTCAATAAATTTAAAAGAATTCAAATCCTACAAGGTGTTTTCTCTGACCCCAGTGGAATCAAACTAGAAATCAAAAAATAATTCATGAGTCAAAGGGGAAGTTTTAAAAGAATCCTAAAAAAAAAAAAAGGTCAGGGGGTGGTGGTGGTGGGTGGCTCAGTCGGTAGAGCATGCGACTCTTGATCTTGGGGTTGTGAGTTCAAGTCCCATGTTGGGTGTAGAGGTTACTTAAAAAGAATAAAAGATCTTTTTTAAAAAGGTGGGGGAAGTGTCAATGGGGGACTAAAAGTTCTGGCTCCCCTCTGACACCACCCAGCAAGGTAATGGGGCTCCACATCATGGCCTGAGTGGAAATCCAGGTTCCTACATGGTTTTCCTGGCAGGAGTATGGTGGGGTCATTCTCTCCCCCTGTGGCATTTGACCAGAGCAGGGTGGTTACTGACTAAAAGTGTTCTGTCTTAATAAACCCTCAAATACATGGTCAAATGATTCTCAGCAGGGGTGCCAAGACCATTCAATGGGGAATAAATGGTCTTCAACAAATGGTGTTGGGAAAGTTGGATATCCAGATATAAAAGAGTGAAGTTGGAATCTTATTCCATACATATAAACGAACTCCAAATGGATAGCAAAGACCTAAGGGTAAGAACTAAAAGTATAAAACTCTTATAGGAAAACATAGGGGGAAATTTTCATGACATTGGATTTACCAGTGGTTTCTCAGATATGACACCAAAAGCATCAGCAACAAAAGAGTAAATAGATAAATTGGAATTCATTGAAATGAAACACTTCTGGGCCTCAAAGGGCACAACCAACAGAGTGATAAAGGCAGCCCACAGAATGGGAGAAGATATTTGCAGATCATATATCTGATGAGGAGTTAGTATCCAGAATACATAAAGAATTCCTACAACTCAACAATAACAACGAGCAACCTGATTTAAAAATGGGACAAGAATTTGAACAGACATATTTCCAAAGAAGATAGACAAATGGCCAATAAAGACAAGCTCAACATCACTCTTCACCAGGGAAATGCAAATCAAAACCACAATGAGATACCATCTCACAACTATTAGGACAACTGCTATTAAAAAACAACAACAATAGCACTGGAGATGATGTAGAGAAATTGGAACCTGTGCTTTGCTAGAGGGAATGTAAAATGGTGCAGCTGCTATGTGACGTCATGTCTGCTCCAAAAATTAAAAGTAGAATTGCCATATGATCCAGCAATTTCACTTCTGGTTATATACGTAAAAGAACTGGAAGCAGGGTCCTGAAGAGATATTTGTACACTTGTGTTCACAGCAGCATTACTTACAACAGCCAAAACATGGAAACATCCCGAGTGTCCACTGTTGACGTAGAGATCAAATGTCTCTACATAGACAGATATACATACAACGGGATAGTATTCAGCCTTTAAAAAGGAGGACATTCTAGCACATGCTACCATGTGGATGAACCTCGAGGACAATGTGCTAAGTGAAATAAACCAGTCATCACAAGACAAATACTGTGGGATTCCATTTATGTGAGGTACCTAAAGTAGTCAAATTCGGAGAGACAGAACATGGAATGGTAGTTGCCAGGGCTGAGGGCAGCAGGAATGAGGAGCTGTTTAATAGGGACAGAGTTCCAATTTTGCAAGATGAAAAGAGCTCCGGAGGAGGATGGTGGTGGTGCTTGCACAACACTGTGAATGTGCTTGAGACCACCCAACTGTAAACATGGTTAAGGTGCTATATTTTTGGTTATGTATATTTCGCCATAGTTCAAAAAAAAAAAAGGTTTTCTGTCTTGCTAGGCTGCCCCTTTCCTGGTCTTGTGGTTAGAGTGAGCAGGCTTTGGTTGGGACAATTTTTTGTTTGTTTGTGTCCATTGGGGTTTCTGGGTTGTTGACTCTTTTGGTCCAAATCTGGTATATATGAAGCAAAAGAAAAAAAGGCACTTGGCCAATTCACCACTCTCTGGTTCCTCGGGTCCCAAGTTCCCCCAGCCAGCTGACCTTCTTCTCTCCATTCTTCGGAGTCCTCTTATGTTAGTTATATATGTGATGTTCAAGGCTTTTAGTTGTACTCAGAGGGTAGAATAGAAAGAAAGAACATCTACTCCATCTTTCCAGAAATGGGAGTCTTGGTCTGCTGTATTTGTGTTAGATCCCCAGGTAATGCTGACACTCACCAAGAACAGACTACTGAATTGGTACCTGAGTCCCAAGTTCCCAAGGGCAAGGACTGGGTCTTCCTTGTTTATGGTGAACCTCTGAGCTGAGCACCATTGATCCTGGTCAGTCCTCACATAAGGCCCCAAACCTTGTTGTGTCTTCCACATAGACCCTGCCCATCCTCAGTGACGCATGTCTTCAATGATTCACTGGCCCACTCCTTTGGCCATTCATTCTCTGAGCTTTCTCTTGTTTTCCTCAAGCAAGAGTTCAGACTCTCCCCTGAGGCCTCTGGAAGGTTCTTGAAAGTTCCTGAAAGGTCAAGTGCACAGCAGCGATGCCCCTTTTTCCTCCTTCACAAAAAGCCAGCCTCCCCAGGCCCTAGGCTAATTCAGTTCAGTCTTGCTCCTTTCTTCTGGGTCCTCTTGGGGCCTGTTCACACTCCCACATTTCCTGATAGACACATGATGCATCTAGCAGGTGGAAAGCACAACACGGCTCTAGGTTCAGTCCTTGAGGAAGCTCTGGGGAGGGAAGTGGGTCTTCTGTGTTCCAGGCCAGCAGTGAGTGGTCCCTTCGAGTCCTCCCAGTTTTTCAAAGATAGGACTGATTGGCGCTAATTCACAGAGGAGGAATGGAAGCTCAGGGAAGTTAAGTAATCTGCCTAAGGTCACATAGCTCGTGAGTGGCAGGGCCAGGACCAGGACCAGGAGCCAGGTAGCCTGACTTTGGAGCCCAAGCGCTTCTGTCCTCGTCTTGGGGACCCAAAACCTCACCAAGAGTCTGAATGTCAGACCATTATCTGCCCCCAAGGAGCATGCACAGAGCCAGACCTGACCTAAGTCCTCTTAACTGTAACCGCCGTGGTGCCCAGTTCAGGCAACAGGTAGGTACCACGTGACTTGAAATACCAGGAAGAAGAGCAAGAAGGCAGCTGACATCAGATTTTCTGGGGGGCTTACGGGTTTGAAACGCCCAGTTGGGTTCAGAGTTAGAACCACCCTTTCTTCTACAAAGCAGTGAAAAATGGTTTCGTCCGGCTCTTGGATACCATTGCTGAGAAATGATGGTAGCAGATAACGTCCATTCAGCAAACCTCCTGTCTCTGCTGCCTGGCTGGCTTTGGATGTGGCCCAAGAACTGGTGTGCTGTTGGTCTCTGGTCCCAGCCCCAGCCAGTCCTGGCTGCCCTGGGTGAGGCTTTCAGCTGGGCCTGATTCTCGGGACCTGATTTAATACATACCGAGCTGTGTGGGTCTTCTGCGATAAAATAAAAACATTCCCTGGATTTCAGGAACAGTCATCATCCTAGAACTACTAGCAACAAGGACCGTGGCAGCTTCAGCCCACCTTCACTGTGGCCTACCCCGTCCCAGGCCACTTGGCTGTCAGCAGGCTGGGTCTGGGAGGTAAGCACTGTTACCACCCCGCCCGTTTTACAGATGGCAAAAGTAGAGGCAAAGAGCGACTTCAGAGTGACCCTGTTTTTGTGAAGTACTTCCCGAAAACTTAGGTCCTTCTCTTAGTGTGAACTGTACCCGGGAGAGTAGCCAGCACAGAGCTAGTCATAGCTAGGTACTCAACACCAATACTGGTTGAATGAATGAAGGAGGAATTTCTCGTTTCTTCATCATGAGGAGCTTCTATCTTTGAGGCCATTTATTTCAATTTCCCACTCAGTGTGGGAACCCCTTCTGTAACCTTCCTGATGGATGGTCATCCACCTTGAATACCCCCAGGGATGGGGAGTTTACTCCCTCCAGGGACAGCTCTTCTCATCTTTGGACAGCTATAAATCAGAAGAGGCCTGCTCCTTCTCGAAGTTTTCTCATTTGGGGATTTGGGGGAGGCTGACCTGGGTGTCGGGGTCTAAGACCCAGCCACAGGGGGATAACTGAAGGAAGGGTTGCATCTGCTCAGTCTGGGGAAGAGAAGTCGGTAGCGAGGTGAGGGGAGGCCTCAGTTCTTTTCAAGTCACTGCAGATACAAAAGAAGAAATAGCCAGAGCAGCAAATAATTCCCGTGGTGCTGGGCACTGAGTGAAAAGCTTTCCTTGTGTCATCTCACTTGGACCCATAACAATCTTCTGCAGTGACTCTTATTATCCCTGCTTTACAGATAAGGGAACTGAGGCACAGGAAGGGTAAATCACGCGGGCCATGTATCTCAGCTGGTAAGGGGAGCGGCTGGTATGCAAACCCCAGTGGGTCTGATCTGAGCCCGCCCTCCCACCCCCGACAGGCATGTGGGACGCACAGCGCTGGGCGCCCGGAATCTGGTTGACACGTAGAAGCTGCGGGAAGACAGGCAAGTGTCTGGGTAACTGAAGCACTTTCCAGAAGTCAGAAACGTTGGGCCGATGGAATTAGCTGCCTCGTAAGGTGGTGGGCACCAAGGTGGCTGAATGGTCCAGGAGGATCCACATCACGAAAAAAGTCCTTGGACCACGTTTATCCAGTTGAATCCAATTAAAAACCGATCGCTAGGACAGGCTTTGAAAGAAAAAAAGGGAAAGTAAGGAAGGAGTGGTGTTTGCAGTGTATCTCTGAAGCTAGAAACTTCTTCTCTGGCATCTGCATCTGAGTGTCTCCCCAAATACTAGGACTCCTGAAAAACCAGGGTCCTTGGGGGCTGGTCTTAAAAAGGGGAGAAAGGGTTGATGGAAGGCCTGGGTTTCCTCAAGCAAAAGACCCATTCCCTCAAATGCCCATCTATATGGTAAGACGAGCCTCAGAGAAAGCCAGTCACTTGCCCAGGGCCGCACAGCTGATACACAGCTCAGCTGGGGGACCTGGGAGGGACAGCTCCGTGGTTGGAGGGGGCGGGGAGCTTGCCCTCATTCAAGCTGGGAAGCCTCAGAGGAGGTGCTGAGCTCGGTAGTGGTATCCCCTCTCCCTCCGGGTCACCAGGGACTGGCTCTGGACCCTGGAATCGTGTGGTGAGAACATGTTGGCCCCCAGTTTCTTTCCTGCTGGTGCATATTAGGCTCAGGGCTGGTTGAGAGCCGGTGCCTGGCTGGGAGTGGGGGGTTGGGCACGTGTCTGGTCCACTGCCACCCTTGAGAGACCAAGCCGAGGTCCAGGCGGCGCCCGGTCTCATCCTGGAGGCAGTTCTGTGGTTGGTAGACGCCTCTCTGTCAGGCCAGGGCTCTGGGCCTTTTTCCACCCGGCCTTCTTTCAGCTCTTCCTGTACTTTCGGAGAGTAATCAGATTATTCTACGCCGTGGCTCTGTGCCCTGCAGGCTGGAGACTGACCTGGCATCTGGATGGCGGGGAGGATGAGTCGTCTCCTGGGACAGGCCAAGGGCAGGGCGGCCCGGGAGAGGGAGGCCGGAAGGGGGACATGATCGAAGGGTGTTGGCGGCATCAAGCACGGCCCAGCTCCTGTTCACTCGGGACCCGTCCATCCAGGAGACTCAGGCAGGGCAGGGTTGAGGCCCCATGGGTGTCATTTCACAGGCCAGGAGGCTGCGTCACTTGCCTGAGGTTGGGCTTCTGGTGAGTGACAGGCTGGGAACCGGACGCGGTCACAACGCTCCGAGGCCTGTGGTCTTATGGCCTCACCACAGTGCCTCTTCCCATGGCAGGACACTGCCTGGAGCTTTGCCACTGGGCCCAGGGTGCCTGCTCGCTCCGCCTCTCCGGCCCCCTGAGTGTCAGAGGTGGGCATGGGGTTCAAGCGGCCCCCTCCTTCCCAGAAGGGCTGTTCACCCTCCTCCATCTGCTCCTCCTAAATGGAGGCCTGTGCCCTCCCCAGACATCCCTTCTGTCACAGGGGAAGGGCCCATGGAGAGCACCTTATGTCTTG
Source organism: Mirounga angustirostris (assembly GCF_029215605.1). Classification (NCBI taxonomy): domain Eukaryota; kingdom Metazoa; phylum Chordata; class Mammalia; order Carnivora; family Phocidae; genus Mirounga; species Mirounga angustirostris. Next base: position 93,965,843 of record NW_026991711.1, on the reverse strand, counting down.
TTTGATGAACCAAAGAAGCTGCAGCCCAGAGAGGGCAAGTGGCTTGCCTGGGACCACAGAGCAAACTGGGGGCAGAGCCTGTCTGGAACTTGGGCATCCTGACTCCCAGGCACACACCTGGGACCCGGGCGTCCACACTTCCCTTCTGAAGATGATACCTTGTCACATAAATGTCAGACGGAGCAGGCACAACCATGACCAGCCCTGTCCAGCTGTTTAAATATTCCAAGCATCTGTAAAACTGAACAGTTTAGTGGTGAAGGTGGTTATATGGCTCCCAAGTGCCCCCCCAATCCACCAGAGATACCGAGTCTAGAAATCACGTTCCACTAATTCTCTTGCCTCCCGCTCCCCCCACCCCATCTGAAGAGTGAGGCTTTTAGACTAGCGGCCCTGCTTTCCTTCCAGCGGACACCTCCTGGAATGCCAGGGGCACTCTTCTGTTTGGCGGGGGTGGGGGGGGTGGGGGTGGGGAGGCTGCCGCCAGCCTCAGTTTCCCCATCTGTGACAGTAGCTGCATGCCCAGCTGGCTGGACTCATCAAGGGACCCACACGGAGAGGCAAGCGCAGAGAGGGCTGTGGAGGCGAACCAGCAACTGTCCGAGCCCTTCGTCCCCGCTTAAACTGCAGCAGGCGACCTGCACGCCAGCCAGGGCCTCTCATTTCCTTTGAGTAAGCGCTCTCCCTGCGAGAGGGAGCCACGGACCTCAAAGGCCGGCCCACAAAGGGGCCCTGACATCGTGGGGAACAATGTCGCCTGTTTACCTGACAGATTGTCCGCTTTCTTTTCATCTCCGAGGAAAAGAGCTCCCGCTGGGAGCCGCTAATCCCAGAGTAAACAGATGACCTCGTGGTGCTTTTCTTCCGGAGGTGGGGTGCAGAGCAAGCGCCCCAACTGTGCAAACAGATACCGGAGGCCTCCTGCGCCTGCGGGGGCGTGGCCCCGGGGCCCGGGCGGGAGGGGCCGTTCGCTCGAGCCCGCCCTCTTTCTCCCTTTGTGGTTGCGCAGTGAATGGGGAGAAGCTCAAAGGCAGGGGCAAGAAAGGTCAAAGCCAATTTGCAGGGCCAAGCGTTGCGGGGAGGAGAGAAAGGGCCAGACCAGGCGTTTCGGGAGGCCTGACCTTCACCTGGATACAACCCCTGTGGCCTGTCCCCAGCTCTTCTGTGGACACTGCCCCTGGCAGAGCTGGCTCGGTGTCCTGGCTGTGTGGCGGGGTGGCCGGCAGCTGCGCTTCTCTGAGGCTCAGGTTCCCCATCTGGAAAGCAGGCATGAAGACACCCATCTCTTAGGCCTGTTGCAATATACTGCCGTGTGCTCTCAAGAAGTGGTAGTGACTTATGATTAGGGGGGAAGGAGGCCAGTCTGGAAGCTGCAACCAGATGCCAACCGAGTGGGGAAGGTATTCGGGGAGGGGGCAGGCAGAGCCAGGACAAAGGCACTCAGTTGGGAATGAATAGCGCTTGTATGCGAGACAGCAAATAAAACAGCCTCTGAAATAACATGTCACATTGTGGGGTTATCTCGGGGAGGGGACCCAAATTCTCCCACTTCCTAGGGGTGTGACCTTGGGAGACCTATTTGGCCCCTCTGTCCTTCGGCTTCCTCCTTTATAAATGGGTAAAAGTCCTGTATCAAAGGGTTCTCCCTAAATGAAAGGGACCTAGTACATAGTAGATACTCAGTAAACATTAGTTCCTAGGCCTTATTAAGGGCAGGCTCTTTATTCCCTGCAAGGAGCTGGGGGGATCTGGAAGAGTCAAAGACGTGGGAGCCCGGTCTCACCTTCTCTGGATGCTGCCAGAGGCAGCCCTTTCCCTTGGGCAGTGGGGAGCTGGGTGCGCCTTCACAGGGTGAGCCCTGGGTGCCCAGCAGGTGCCTTCCCACCCACCCTCTCCTTGGCCGCACTGCTAGGCAGTGTGTGTCTCATCTCGGCATTCAGGGCTTCCGTGACTCCCAGCCCCTCTTTGGGGTAGAGCAGGTGGCAGGTGCCTAGCTGAAGTGTCTTCCAGGACTCCTCAGCTTTCCTTCTTAAAGGGAAGCAATGAACAAGAAGGAAGGACAGGAAAGGGTTGTAATATTTGATGAACGTCTTAAAGCAAGCTTGTAGGTATCAGAAATGCCTTTGGCTTCACTGAACAGCAAACCCACTGACTGTAGCTTAAACAAACGGAGTTTTATTTTTCTAACAAATTAAGAATTCTGGACGTGGGTGGTTTCTGGTCTTGGTCAGCTGCGGGTGATGCCAGCAAGGACTGGGCTCTTTCCAGCTTTCCACAATCCTCAGCACATAAAATCCTACTGATCACCTCAAGGTGGCAAGACGGCTGCTTCGGCTCCATCAGGAAAGTAGAGGGTCTCCCGGGAGCGCTCTGCTGGCGTCTCATTGGCCAGAAGCGGGTCACGTGGCCACTCCTGGAAGCAAGGGATGCTGGGAATACAAATTCCTGAGCGTACTTTCCCCGCCGCCAACCGGGTCGGGTTGCGGTGTGGGGCGAGGGGACAGGTGTCCAACCATAGGATCAGTTGCCTGCCAGAGGAGATAGTGCTCCTCACATCGCAGTCTTACCGACGGCAAGCCGGTGCCAAGGGCAGAGAAATGCTTTACTCAATAAGCACTTTGATTGATTTACTTTGACATTCTGGGCCAGCAACCAAAGATGCAGAGATAAAAGCCGCTCCCTTGCCTTTTGGAGACAGAAGGAGAATAATAATAGCAATAGTAACAATATAATAGCTAAAATTCACTGACCACGTACCAAGTGCCAAGTGCTTGCTGGGCACTTTCTAGACTTTATCTTGTTTCTCGCTCATTCCAACCTCAAGCAACAGGCATGATCCTACCTGCCGTTGGGGAACCTGAGGCTCAGCGAGGCCCATAACAGGCCAGCCTTCCCTCCACGGCACACAAGGTGGTGGACGGAAGAGCCCACGTATGAACCAGGCTCTCGGGCAACCCACGGGAAGAGGGAGACCCGGTTAAGTTTCTGGAGGTGGGGCAATGTGTGTGGGGTCTGGAAGCGTCAGTTGGAATTCCACAGTCAGACAAGGTGGGGAAGTTGCCCCAGGTGAGGTAAGATATCCACAAGGATGCATTAGGAGCGACGTTGGCAAAATCTGAGGCACCTCTAGGGGCTGTCCCCCCACGCTTTCCCAGAAACTTGTTTCTTTAAAAGGAGCGTAGAAAATAAAATTATACTTTTAAAATCAATGAGTGGCATGAGTAATCAAAGAAATGCAATAATATTGAAAATAACATCCTTTAATTTAGAAAATTGTCGAAGATTAAAAGAAAAAACAAACCAGCCTTAGACTTGATGCTGATGATGGGGCAGTGAAAAAGGAAATGCTTGGGGTGCCTGGGTGGCTCAGTCCGTTAAGCATTGGCTCAGGTCATGATCCCAGGGTCCTGGGATCGAGTCCCGCGTCAGACTCCCCGCGCAGCGGAGAACCTGCTTCTCCCTCTGCCTGGCGGTTCCCCTGGTTGTGCTCACTCTCTCTCTCTGTTAAATAAATAAAATCTTAAAAAAAAAAAAAAAAGAGGAAATGCAGGCACACAGTTAGGGGGAAGGAGAATTGGTGTAAACCTTTAGAAAAGCAACTTGAAAAATATTCTTTAAAACGTGCTGATCTTTTGGCTTGATTTCTAGAAATATATGCTGAAGAAATGACGAAAGTAGACAGATAACGGCAAAAGACATAATTTTTTGAAATAGGATTTTGGGTTTTCTCCCTTGTATTTTCCCCTCTCAGTGTCCCCAGGTGTGTAGCCAGACCCCCTCCCGACTCCCGAATCCCAGGGGGCATTTGTAGGCCCCAACTGGAAGCTGCTTGAAGGCAACATTTTTTCCTGTTTTTGTTTTGTTTTGTTTTGTTTTGTTGTTTTTGTAAAAAAGAAAGCTCAAGAGAGAAAACACGCAGGCAGTCACAGTAAAACAGTGGGAGGAATTGTAAGAAGGAAGGGGGAAGATTCCTAGCACCTGCAAAGGGGCCCCAAGTCCCAGAGGTGGGAACTTGGCCCCCTACATAGCCACACCTTAGGACATCGCTGTGATTTTCCAAAGCTCACTGTCCAGGAAAACTGAAGTCACAGCCATACCCTAGTGTCCTGAGCCTCCAACCAGGCATAGAGCAGCAGCCACTGGATATCAAAGAGCATGCCCTCTGGGAGGATGGGTATTTGTACAAACCCCAGGACCTTTGCATGGCCCTAGCAGACAGGGAGTTCTCAAAACGACTGAGGCCTCCAGTGGAATTTAAAGAAAACCGAATGTGACATTCTCACCTATCTACATTCACGAGAAAAAAATGTTTTTAAAGGTAATTGGATATAAAGTTATTATCTTGTTTTGATTTTTTTGAACTATTAGTTAAATATTTTCCATAGGAAGATACCAAAGTCCCCTGCCCTGTGTTCCCTGACCTCCAGGCACATACCTTTACTGTTGCACCAACCTTGCTGGGAGGGTCATTATCTATATTTAGTGCCTCACTGTTCTTTGAGGTTCTCAGGTCCTAGAGACTCATCAAGACGTTGTCTTGTTTACCTCCATATCCCCTGTGCTTGCACAATGCCTGGAGAACACTCAGGGAATGATCAAGTACATGAATGAATGAATGAATGAACGAATGAATGAACGAACAAACAGGTGTCTGGTATCTGGGATAAAGGGCCTGGCGAGGCCCATCCCTGTTGTCCCCACATAGACACTCCTGGCAGCCCTAAGGGCTGTGCGCTCAGCAACAGAGTTGACTGCAAGCACATACTCGGGGAGTGTAAACAGCCCTCCTCCGGGCCAAGGCCGACTGGCAGACTTGCGGGCAGCTTGCACAATCTTGTGGGCTGCTGTGATTCTCATTTTTGGGGCATGGAGTCATCTCTGCCATGGGCCTCTCCCTCCTTGCCCTGGATTGTCTCTTGGCAACAGAAAAGGAACTGTATGTCTGTTGTCAGTGGGAAGAAGTTCAGAACCCCCATCCCTCCAGGAAGCCGGTCCTGATTAACTAGATCTGCGCAAGGACCCCAGGAGGCTGGAGCTGAAAGGGAGCTTGGAGGTCACCCAGACGGACCTCTTGGCTTTACAGATAAAGGACCTGAGACCTTAAGAGGTGGGGACACTGAGCTGACTGCAATTGTGGCAAAGCTTGGCATGGAGCTGGGTGTCCTGGGATGGCAGCTGGTTTCAGAACCCGCCAAACAGGGCTGTAAATTCCTGCCCAGCCACGGTGCAGCCGTGTGCACTTGGATCAGGGATGTGTCCTTCCTCGCACCCCATCTCCTCGTCTCCGTGGCGCTGCTCGCAAGGTTGTTGGGGACCCCCTGCTCTGATGGTACCTAGCACAGTACCCAGCTCAGACTAGCGCCTTCTGTCTCCTGCCTCCTCCCACGCTTGCAACCATGGGGTACTCCCACTCACCATTCCTCCAAGTCTGGGCGTGAAGTGCCCAGGCTTCCCCCCGAACCCTCCACTGCCAGGCGGTTCGCTCCCGATTGACTGCACCTGCTGAGATTGCCTCTCGATTCGATTTGTTAGCGTCTGCCTACTTTCTCTCTTGCTTTTTCTGTTTTCACACACCTCCTGATCTTGTCAAATCCATTCATACCTTCCTTTCTCTCTCCCTTCCTGCAAACTTTCCCAGGCCTTTGCTATGCGCCAGGCACCTGCTGGGCACAGAGGCTCACGGCCGCCTCCTGCCCTTTCAGAGCTCATCTGCAGCTCCAGAGGGGCTGTGTGAGCAAGGCCAAGACAGGAGAGGAGCGCTGACTGGCAAGGGTGATGCTGGGTGTCCACGAAATCCTGTGTCCCAGCTCTTGTCAAAAGCGCTCAGGATTTGGGAACTATTCGTGACTGCAACATACCCCAGGCTTTTCTTACCGTGGGAGCTCTGCGGAGGCCCTTGCTTCACCGAGGGGAGGCAATGATTAAGCCTTCAGAAGACAGATAGGCCCTGAACAGCTTGAGCAAAGGCCTGGAGGGGTTGGAGTCTTTCGGGCTGGCTAGAGGTGCATGGTGGGAGCGGAGGCTGGCTGCAACGTTTAGGGGAAAACGGGGAGCAGGGCACTGTCGTGACTCTGGCCATCCTGTCTCCTGCAGCTGGGCTCCAACAGGCTGAGTGTGTACCTGGTGTGCCTGCTGGGCTCATGCATGCACATGCATGGGTGTGCTTGAGAGGCCTCTCTCCCTGGGCCCAGCTACACACGTGACGGTGGGTGTGTGCCGCCAGGGGTCTGGGTAGAGCTGTAGCTCCAGGGGGGTCGGGGACAAACGAAGGGGTCAGGCTGTGGGCAGGGGCTCCGGTGCAGAGGAAGTGAATAAAAAGTGTGCGGTGAGGAGGACGGTGTGTGAGTGTATCGAGTGAACAGAGAGACTTTTCAAATCCTCAGGGACCGAAAAGCTGTGGGGGACACGGGGGTGGCTCATAAGGTGAGGCGTCCCCCGCGGTGCCCGCCTTTCGCGCCGTACGTGCAGTGATTCAGTAACCTGGGCCCTCTCCAGGGGTGACTGATTGCTGAAACGAGCGTGGGTCTTTCTCGAGGGGCCAGCGCGAGCCAGAGAACACCCTATCACGTCAGTCCCACCGCGGGCCAGGTTTGCATGCTGTGTTTATTGCCCGCATTACTCACTATTTTGTTACCTGAAATACATTTAGTTCCTATTAATAAGGAGCACTGTAGGGCATAGATTTCATCATTAGCATTAAATTGCTTTACTGCAGTTTGCAAAGCAGCTGCCCGTGATGTATGACGCACCCGCTGAAGCCGGGGCCTTCACACATGAGCCGCTCGCCTGCATTGTACAGTGGGGTGTGTAGTCAGAGGCAACGTGCTTTCCTGCACGCTTATAGCAGCGCGCGAAGGTGACTTTTGCTTGCTTGGCCCATCTGCGGGGTGCTGCCGTGCCCCCAGCTGGTGTGACACCCTAGGCCGGCGACAGAAGTGTGGCTTCCTGAGAGTCTTCTACGGGCCAGGTGCACAGCTAAGGGCTTTTGAGGCTCTTGTCTCAGTGAACCCCAAGGCCCCCCATGGGGAGGGGCTGCAATCCTCATGTCACAGGTGAAGAGACAGAGGTTCACAGAGGACCTGCCTGCGGTGCACTGTGGGGCCACCCTTAAACCCTGCCAACCTCACAGGCCCCTTTAAGATCGGGTGAGATGATGTTTTCTGCTGAGAGGCCGCAGGAAGATTACTCATTCTTTTTTTAATTTTCTTTTGTAATACTGTTTGTATCTTCATTAATGGCTGGAAGAGGCTCCCCTGCATTTGCTGCCCGCACCGGCCCCCTCGGAGCCAGGTTAGTAAGAAATGACATCACAGCCCGAGAGGCCGAGTGGTCAGGGGCCCTGCTGGAAATGCTCTCCTCCCGCCCACCAGGCGCACACAGTGCCTTCGCAAAAACAATTCCCTATTTGGCAAAGGGCAGTGTTTGCCCTGGGATGGGACCTTTGCAGCCCTGCGCCAGGCCCTGTTTATTCTGGCACAGAGCACAGGGATGTCCAAGCCCTCCACGTTTGCTGAACTTCCTGGATTTCTTATCGTGCAGCCGGCCCTGCCAGGGAACAGGTGGAGGGCTGATCGGTGCCCAAGGGACCAAGAGAGGATATTGAGCAGTGCCAAAAATGCTTCTCCTCACCCCCAAGGGAGAAGCAGCACTGGGCAGGGCCGCTGAGGGCTGGTGGGGGCAAGGCAGAAGGAGCTGGACAGATGTATAGGTAAAGCATTCCCTCTCCTTAACCTGGCCTGGGCTTACATCCCCGCTCCTGAGTTCTCTGCTCTGTTCAGCCTAGTCTCCTCACTTTCTCTGTACAGGTCTTGCCTTGGCCAGCCTCCATACCTTTGCCTGGGCCATGCCTGCCACTTGGAATTTTCTCTCTTCCAAGTCTCCAGTTGAAAGCCCGCTTGGTCAGTAGGATAAAGGAATGATTGAATCCCAAATCGTTCTGAGGGTGGGACTGGGTAAGTGAAAGACTGCTTCCCACACCATACTTTTCTGCACATTTCCATTCCCTTAGGCTCCCTGACCCTCCGGGGCTCATCAGGATGTTTGCCCGGGGTTGCCAAAATGAACCCCCAGGGAGCCCTACGGAGACACAGGAGAACTTGTCTCTGCCCCATCAGGAAGTCACACAGCACAACAGCTAGAGAAGGCTGGGCTAGGAGTCTGGGGTGATGGGTGGGCATAGGGGAAGGGGTTCTAGGCTCAGGAGTCAGCCAACCAGAGTCAAGTCCTAACTCCCAGGCTTCTAGCTCCAGGCCTGAGGAGGTAGCTCCACGCTTCCTGTGCCAGCGGAGAAAGAATATAATGGCAGCTCCTTGCTTGGGAGATTGAACTACAGTGAGAGGTCGATGAAGCACCTTGAGCAGGATGGGCATGTTTTATCAGCCCCTTTTGTCCCTCAAAGAGGATTTCAGACAAATGGTTGACCTCTGACCGCCTTTGTACCTTAATTGCGCTATTCCTTGACTGCCTCCTACGAAGCTCCTTATTTGGCAACAAACATGTGAGTTGCCGTCCTTCATCCTCGTGGCAGATGAGGGGACTCGGCAAGCTGGGGCTGTGGTCCAAGGACACGTAGCCTATAGGTGGTGGAGCAAGGGTTCAACGCCAGCTGGCTTGACTCGAAATGTGCTCCTTCCTCTCTGTGACTTCTGCCCCAGCCCCTCGTGCCCACCAGTGGCTCAGGGGCCTCCTGGGTCTGGGTGCCCAGGCAGGAGAGGCAGCTGTCAATGTGCATGAGCTCAGGGAGGGCCTAGGGTCCCCTCGTCAGACCCCCTCGTTTGCCACACGCCCCAAACTCCCACCATTACTCATGCTGCTGTGGTTCCTGTCGTGTGGTGGCAAGACCCGTGATGCAGTGCAATCCACTCTCTGCCTCTGGTGACAGGACATGCTGGCACCTGGTGTCTGAGGAAGGGGTCCCAAGCCAGTGAGTCTCTGGTGGGGGCAGCAGCTTCAGCTTGGGTCCTAGGGCGCCTACCTTGGGAGGCAGGGCTTGTCATCAAGGGGAGAAAAGGCTTTACCAAGGAGAGCAGAGAGAAGGAGAGAATGGCCTTGAGTTTCTCCTACAAGCAGGCACTGCCTTTGTGTATGCAGTCTCATTCAGCTCTCTCAACCTTGTTAGGGAGCACCCACTTTGGCCCCCGTTTGATAGAAGAGGAAAAGAGCACAGAGAAGTTAAGCGATTTGCCCAAGGCCACACAGTTAACACGGCAGGGTCAGGGTTCAATGCAGGCCTGTGACAGCTTTCTAATTTCGCCAGGGCATAGTTCCCCATACTGGGGATGTGGTTACGGGAAGGGGCTGTTGTCTTCAGGCAGAGCTAGCTGGCCTGGGTAGAAGAGAGGTTTCCAGGGAGGAGCCATTGGCGCCTCCATCAGGGCTCCGGCCCTGGCATCTCCTGCTGCCCGCCCGGAAGGGCCAGAAGCCTGGAGGTGCTTCAGCACGGTTAGTCATCCCAGGTGAGCGGCAAGCAGGCACCCCTCGGGAGGTTTGCCTACACCCCCCACACCTGAGATCCTGAGATGAGTACTGCATCTGGCCTCAGCCCCGAGCTCGGCGCCCAGGCGCATTACTCACTTCCTTCCGGGGACCTCTGTGGGAGGGGGGCGCTGCTGTGGGTCATCGCGGAGAGCAGGCGGGTGTCACCGAATCACTCACGTCCCCTCACTGGACCCCACAGGGGCCCAAGGTGAGCCAGGACAGCAGCCTGAGCCTGGGGGACCTCTGCCAGAAATATATGTTACACGAAAATTACAGTGATTTGGCTCCATGTTGAAGGTCAATTACGGTCTTTAGAGGAAACGGAGGTAAAACAGTGAAGTACAACAACGAGAAACAATCTAGCCAGAGACAACCACGGGGTACTCTCGTCCCCGCCCTTCACACATGTGGATTTGATGGTTTGTGTGGCTGTCTTGTCACCTTCACTGGGTCCTGAGTGTCCCCGGGGCTTCCCCGAACCGTTCGTTTACCTGTTCTTGCCTTTGGAGGGAGGCGGTGTGACTTGGTTTTCCAGATGCACAAGTTGAAGTGTCAAGAGGTTGACAGAGCCAGGCTCACACGTGGTTAAGAAAAAAGGCAGAGAGGGGTTCTGACTGCAGAGTCCACGTTCTCAGTGAGTACCGTAGATGCTGTTAGGGGGCCGTGTCTTCTCCCCAGCATCTCGTCGGAAGCACGTCCCCCCACCCCGATGAGAAGTTCAGTGCCAACAGCAGGTGTAGTGACTGCATGGTATCCCATGAAGTGCACGTATACCACCCTCTCCTGGGGCTGGACACCTCCCAAGGGGTGCCTGCTTGCCGCTCAAATTTGTCACCGTTATAAGCACGCTACCACGAACTGCTTCGGGTTATGGCGATTTCCCTGGGCAGCACTTACCGCGGAATCTGAGCGGCCCGGCTGCAGCCCGGCCCCGCTGGGCAGAGATGAGCCAGCTACCTCAGAGGCTCCATGTGGCCCAGCGTGGAGCCCCATGCTGATGACTCACGGGAGGTAGAACACACAGCTGAGCCTTCCTAGGGGGCGCAGGTGGGGAACCCTCTGCTGTACCTCCGGCCTGTTTCAAGGTGATAAAAGCTGAGTCTCCGAGAGGCAAAGTCACTTACCCAAGGCCACACAGCTTGGGCCCAAACCCGAGAAACATAGCATCCCACACAGGGTTTGCAAAGCACCAGCCCCTAATTCTTCAGCAATTCTAGTTAACTTTCCCCAACAGCTCAGCGTCCGTGGGTGCCAACGTACTTCCTGAAGCATCTCTGGGAGGTTTTCACAGAGCCTGGGTTTTGGCTCGGTCCTCACTCCTGCCGGCCTCCCTCTAAACTATATTTTAGACTCTGCCCACTTCTCCCCATCGCCTCTTGCCTGGACTGGTGCAGTAGCCTCTGGAGGTTTTGCCTCTGGTAGGCTCATACTGAGCCCACTCTTACCTTTTCTCCACTCAGCCATTAGAATGATCTTTTAAGGACCCAAATCCCACCAAGTGGCTCCCCTGTTCCAGCTTCCAAGGGATTCCCACCTGGGTGTGAGGTCACTCACCTGGAAACCTGTGTGATGAATTTGATTCAGTGCCTGCCCTAAGCTAGGCACAGTGCTAGACACTATGGGAACAGTGAACTGGACACAGAACTTAAGAGGCCTGTCTCCTCCATCCCCTACCTCCCTCCCCAACACTGTCCGATCCCTTCCTGGGTGCCCCCTGGGCCCCAGGCCTCCCTTCCCTCATGCAGGCAGGCAGAACCTTTATCTAGAACCTTTATCTAGAACAATCTTGCCCTGCCCCCAACATTCTGGCTGCCTCCCTTCTTCCCCAGAGACTCTCCTCACACACAGGCAGGCGCTGTCTCTCTCACTTTGTCTATTAGTCTTCCTAAGCATCCTCCCCCTCCTCGAAACACACACACACCGCAGCTTCCCCAAAGAAATTCCCAGTTCAGGAGCTCTCAAGGTTACGGGGGAAAGGGGGGATGGATAGGGGAATGAATTTATAGCCCCTTGAGCATGTTTTTGTGTGCATAATAAATATTTTCACATTCATTAAAAAACAAGTCCAACATGTGAATTGTGCAAGACTGTTGAATCTCAGATCTGTACCTCTGAAACAAATAATGCAATATATGTTAAGAAAAAAAAAAAAGAAGAAGATAGCAGGAGGGGAATAATGAAGGGGGGGAGATCGGAGGGAGAGACGAACCATGAGAGACGATAGACTCTGAAAAACAAACCGAGGGTTCTAGAGGGGAGGGGGGTGGGGGATGGGCTAGCCACTTGGTGGGATTTGGGTCCTTAAAAGATCATTCTAATGGCTGAGTGGAGAAAAGGTAAGAGTGGGCTCAGTATGAGCCTACCAGAGGCAAAACCTCCAGAGGCTACTGCACCAGTCCAGGCAAGAGGCGATGGGGAGAAGTGGGCAGAGTCTAAAATATAGTTTAGAGGGAGGCCAGCAGGAGGGGAGGGTGGTGGGGGATGGGTATTAAAGAGGGCACGTTCTGCATGGAGCACTGGGTGTTATGCACAAACAATGAATCATGGAACACTACTTCTAAAATTAATGATGTAATGTATGGGGATTAACATAACAATAAAAAAAAAACCAAGTCCAACAAAGACATTGCACTCAATAAGAGTTACAGGATATCGGCTATTATCATAAGTAAGTAATAGTTGTTGGTTTCCAAGGCTCTCCCCTACCTGGCTGGAAACCCTTCCGGATCTCCTTCCTCATGATTTCAGTAAGACCTTTATCAACTACCTGGTGAGCCGAGAGGCCTTTTCCTCCTGTGCTCCAGTGATCCCAGAGACACGCTCAGGGAGACCTCCCGGTGGAAAGGCTCGAAGGCCTCGTCCTGTGGCCAGGGCCTGGCCCTCTGCAGGTGGGGTGGTGGTTCAGCCGGCCACCTCCCTCCGTCTGGCCGCTGTCCCTTTCTTTGCTGGCTGCCAACCTGTGCAACAGCATCTCTCTGTGGACCCCTGCCCCTTTCCGATGCCCACGCAAGGCGAGTTACGCGGCCCGACTCCTCTTGCTGTCCCCACCGGGCTTCGCGAGGCCTTGGTGCCAAGAGCTCTTCAGCTGGGCCACTGTTTCCTCTATGAAAATTCCCACCCTCTGATTTCATCTCTTCACTGATGTCTTCGACAGGGGAGTACAGACAAGCTGGGCTGCAGTTAAGCCCAGGTGGTGGGAACATGAGACAGGGCGGGATCCCCACCGACACCTGCCTGTCTGCAAACTTCCAGGCCTGCCCAGGCTCCAGGATGGAGATGCAATCCCTCGGGACAGGAAGAAATCGGCCTGAAGACAGCAAAACAAGTTTTCCTGGTTTGAAAACCATGAGTTCCAGAATAATGAAGTTAACGAAAAGCTGGGGTGAGTGCGAGGGGCACACGTGACCATGTGTGACCAGCTGCTTGCGCCGGCGAGGCTCGGGTAGCTGCCTACTGGATGCCAGCCCCAGGCTGGGCACTGTGAGGACCAGACATGGTCTCCGCTTGCAAGAGACTTAGGGGCTGGAGGGCCTGGCGCAAGCCGGGGCCTGGACAAAGCGCTCCTGCTCAGCTTTCTGCTGATGAGTTGAGTAGCACTGAACATTACCTGTGGGGAACTGTTCTTCCCAGCCCCAGCGGGGACTGGGGATTCCTCCTTTGGGAGGAGCCTGACTGCTCTTGGGAAGCCATTTCTCTTCTTGCCAAAGGCAGAAATGAGGTCTCTCTTTGCCACCCTGAAACTCTGCGTTTGACCCATACGAAGGCACTGGGCATTCCAGCCAGGCAGGCCCCCAGGCCTGAGGCCTGTCTGAGATGGGGCCCCCTCCTTCTGCACCCAGGAGCTTGATGCTCCTCACCCACCTTCCGGATCGCAGGCCATGGGTGAACCTAGAAGCGGGGGTGATGCTACAGAAGTCAGATATTCTGCAGTGACCCCAAGCGAGGCCAGGCTTCCAGGTAGGGCAGCGAGGCACTTGAGAGGAAGCTCAGCGCAGGTGCGGGAGGGAGGGCAGGGGAGCTGGTCAGCCCCAAGGCTCACAGCCAGGAGTGAGCCCCTTCCTTATGCAGCATTTGGCAAAAGGGAAATGTCTGCAGAGCCAGGTGCCTTAGGACAAGCGGCTTGCTTGAGGGAAAAAGTATATTGGAGTATGCGTGTGCGTGTGCGTGTGCGTGCGTGTGTGTGTAAAAGTGCTGGCCCACTAAAAGTTTCACGCTTCTAGAGCCCAGGAGATGCTGCTGAGGGGCCCCCCTCAACAGCACGCAGCCCCCGGTTGGGCTCTGGAGGCACCAGCTCTCAGGCACCAGCCCAGCGTAGGCACACAACGAATATTTGCCCGCTGACAGCCCAGGGTGCTGTCTGTCTGCCGCTCAGGGCTGGCGGCTGCATGCAAGCCGGTGGGATTCTCGTGCTACTCTCAGCAGCAGAGACTTGAAGCCATATGACCACCGGGCAGGAGGCTGAGGGCCCCCGACAGGACTGGCCTGGGGCAGGTGGGGCTCCCTGCCAGTGACCTGCGCGTGGATGGAGTCGCGGCCCCAGGGAGGTGCCCCGAGGAGCTCGGACGTGTGTAGGGAGAGGAGCGTGAAGGAGCCCTCACCTCCTGCAAATCCAGCAGAGGCCGGATCGAGCAGAGTTGAGGCCTTGGCGGGAATGTAGCCTCATGGGACCATCAGGGCTGCTTCTGGTGAGCAGTCCCATTCCCTCCACAAATTATTTATGGAGCTCTAGCCAGATGCTAGGTCTTGCCCCAGAGAGCTCTTGTGAGGCTATGGGAGGTGACGTGGTGGCAGGAAGGGCTCAGTGAGTGTTTCCCAGTGGAGTCGCGCTGCCCACAGGCCCCACTGCTCATGGGAGGACTGGAGACCGGGTCTCTGCACCATCAGAGGAACCTGCCCTGTCTCCCTCCTCTCCACCTGGTTATGGAATGGGCAGATCTGAGCCTAGCCTATGTGGAAGCTCTGTGGGAAAGACCCAGAGCAAAGGACCAGAACTCTAGCCTGAGGCCTTCTTGCTTGTAGGCAGGCCACTGGAGGCTCGAGGCTGCTGGCCAAAGTAGAATTGCCTTCTAATTCTTCCTTGGTCCTTAAACTCTCCTCAGAGAATGTCAGCGTTGTAGACGACTTTGTCTTCCTGTCCAGTATTGCCTTTCTCTGCATTCCATTGGCCACTGGGGTCTTTCTCTTACATTTCTGCCATGAAACAATCCATGTTTGAATACCTCCCAAGACAGGGATCTCAGTACTCTCCAAGCACCGAGGTAGTCTCGGGGGCTGGCTGTCCCGAGGCCAGGCAGGCAGCAAGGGACAGCTGGGGGGCACATGAGAAGGCTGTGGGGACTCAGGAGATGCTGGAGGGCCGAGAGAGGCCGCAGGAGACAAGGACAGGGCGCCAGAGAGCCCAACCGCAGGCTCAGCTCCTCGCCTGACCAGCTTGGAGGGCCAGTGTGCACAAGACAGACTGACTGAAAACCGCCTGCTGCCTTGAGTCATCCATGACCTGACCCCCTTGGGACATGGCATGGGGGATGGCGAGGGCCAACGCTCCACAACTCCCCAGCACGGCACACGCCTGGGAGCACATTCGCACACGTGTGGGCCACCCTGGAGGCCAGAGAACGGATGGAAGTCATATTCACCTTGCCAGAAAGGCCCGAAGAACCAGCAAATGCAGAGCGAGCGTGCTCCAGCTGCATACTCAGCCCCCACGAGTGTCCATCTGAGACCCCGGGCGTCCATGTGGGACGGTGTTGACCTAGCAGTGGAGCTTACTCTCAGCTCCTGACAGCTTCTCATGAGTAATGAAAGTAAGTAGATCCAGTTTCAACAAACAGGTGATGGGCCTGAAGCACGGCAGAGTAAACAAGACTCCAGAGGAGGAATTTGCGCATTGTTCTGCCTGCAGGAGACCAATAGAACCTGCTCCGGGAAGAGGCCATTCGGCATTTCTGGTTACGTTTCTGCTTGTTCTTCTATCCACACATCCGATAGGAAACGGGCCAGTTTTCTAAGGCAACCAGGCTCGCTCAGCCGCTGTGAAGGCCCGGTTCCGCGAACAGTTTCTGAGTTTCTTCGGGTGTCAGTGATGCTCCGTGGGGCTTGTGAGTGGCTTCCTGCCCTGTATGTACAGACAGAGACAAAAGCACGTCTGCGGTTCAGGGGGCGAGTTTAGACTCCAAAGCCACCTTCAAAGGTCCCTTATGCCCCTCCCCCGTAGCCTCGCACTGCTCTGCCTCCCTCTTAGGTCATCTGTTGGCCACGTGATAGGCATAGTGGGAAAAGCGTGAACTTCAGGGTCCTGGAAACTGGGTTCCAGTGGAGGTTCCCTCACTTACTAGTTGGTTGCTATGGAAAAAGAACACGTTTACGAACGTTTTCTGTGTTTGTAACTGGGGATAATAAAAATGGTCAGCCTGGAGGCTGTGAAGGGAACCGAATGGATTAAGACCCGTGAGAGTCCCCAGCGATCTTGGCATCTGGGCTCCACGGGCACTCCCTCCAGTGGTGCTGGTTCCCTGCCCATGGCCCAGGGCGGCTTCGGGAGGCACTTCCTTCATGGGCAGCCCTGAGTGGGGGTTATGTCCTCCATCCCTGGACCATGCTGAAGCCCCACTGTATCAGGCCAGAGCACCCATCTGGCCCCGTGATTCTGTACCCATACCCGAAGGACCCTATCCTAGCTCTGCAGACAGCCTGAACCCGACATGATGAGCACACCCCACTGCCTGGCCTTCCCTGGAGGTGCTGGTTCTCCGGCAGCTGCAGATTCCTGGGACTTCGGAACAGGCCTGGGGCCCTCTGAGCATGCCCACCTCCACCGTGCTCTGCCCACTGGGCTGGGACAACAGGGTTTGCTGTCTAGGAGAGACACTGACCCCGGCACTCTGGTCTTATTCATGTCAGTACAACCAAGAACCCTTGCAAACATTTTACCAGGGCTCAGTGGAGACCAGAGGAGGAGAAAACATGCAGCCCACCTCGACTTTGCAATCTCATGAGATCAGCTGAGCACCCAGGAAACAATTAGAGAACAAGAGAATGTCCTAATACCAACTTCATGTGCATTTGAGGGCGATTGCAAGACTTCATTTACTCAGCTATTAAAAGGTTTTCATGCCTGTTTTCTCAGAACCCTGAGGGCTTTTATGGCCCTCAGGGGATGAGGAAGGGACAGTGGGCAGGGACCCAAGATCCCCCATGGCTTAGCTCCTCAACCAGAATGATCAACACTTAAGTTTCCTTTATTGGCGATTAGGGTTGGTTTTATTGGAGGGGAAAAAAAAGAGTGTGGAAACCACTGGATAAGCTGAATTCTAAGTCTAGAAATTCTGAGTCTAGAATTGTTATTTAGAGAAGGAGCATCGAATGCTGTACGTAACTATACAGGAGCGAGAGAGAGCACAATGCATATGGGGCGGGAGATTCGGTCTGTTCCACGACGGCGATTTACCTCTCCCACCGTCTGTCTGTCGGGTCCTCTGGGTGGGGTGTCCCAAGGCTACATGGGTCCCAGAGCTCGAGGAGGAGAAGTTCTTCAGGCACCCTGGCCCTGGACACAAGCTACCTCTTCACCTGCTATGCCATGGAAGACCCAGCAGTGGGTTCTGTTACAGGGAGAGCCAGCAGGACTGCATTTTATGGTCCATTTTGGATGATCTTTATCTGTTCTACTTCGTTCTACCAAAGCAAACGATACTACAGTGGTAATGCCATATAAAATGTATAATGCACCATCGAATAGTTAATATGGCCCCTTGAACCGTGCATACTGTAGGCACTTGATAAGTGCAGACATGCACTCTCTTTGTCCCCATAGGGTGGGGGTGGCATTGCTGTGCAGACAAGGGCACTATTTCCTGAAGAACACCTTTGACCTGTCCAGCTTCTCACCTTGGCATCATCTCCGCCATCTTCCAAGAAAACTCAAGGGCAGGAACTTCCGGCCCTATTTTTTAGATGAGGAAACAGGCTCAGAGAGGGTGAGTGACTAGCTGAGGGTGTCGGAGCCTGTATTTGATCCAGGACTGACCCCAAGTCATTGCTCTTTCTGTGATGCCACCCTGGTTCTCTCTACACGGCACTTGCCAGGTCTGAGGCTGTGATCAGGAGGGAGCTGAGCAATGAGGGCTGGGGGTTGGCACCTATTCCCACCCCCTCCCCCCACCTTTGCATTCTGGGGCTTAAAATTCCAGAAGGTTGGGGGGGTGGGGCACGGAAGAGCCAAGCTCTGGAATCCAGGAAGTGGTCACAGGATTTAGAAAATCCCGGGCAGTGGGCCATGGCTGACAGCAGGGACTTGGCCAAGGAGGGGCAGAGGAGCAGGTCCGAGAGGTCTGGACAGCCAAGGGTCAGGCAGCGCCGATCAGCACCGCCCTGAAGGGCTGACTCAGAGCAACACTGGTCAGCTGGAGCACGGATTTCCGCAGTTAAAAGCACAAAACGGAGTACAGAAAAACAGAGATACCCAAGGTCCATCAATGAGTTAGGGGTGAAACCCATCTCCTTCCTGTCTCCCGCACAACTCCCAGTTCCCAAGTCCCTTTGTGCCACACACTGCGCTCCCGTGTCCTTTGGTGTATTACCTGCTCTTGTTATCGCTGCCTTTTGTACATTACCTGCTCATTTCTCCAGCCCTCAGTCTGTTGAAAGCTCACCTGGCTGGGGCCGTGCTTTTCCTGGTCCTTCCTCCTGCAGCCCCCAGCCTCATCTTTACCCATAAACGCTGTCCATTGGGCCTGTGGGTGTTTGTACTGTGTCACCTGATCCACTGACATCAGGTCCCCACATCCCCAAGACAGGATGGTGGGAAAGACGAGGTCCTTGAGGGCAACTTCTGAGAATTTGAATCCCAGCACAGCCATTTGCTCTGGATATGAGCCTAGACCTGACTTCGGGGAACCTCTGTTTTCCATGTGCCACATGGGCAGAATGGCCAGCACCATGTGTCCCAGTGAGGGACACAAAGCCCTGGATGACGCTGACTGCCAGGTGAGAGACATTTCTGTGACCTTTGACATGCTGAGCTCTCAAACAGTCCATCACTTGCAGAGGAGATGGTTGATCTTCCTTGCTCTCAGGGTGGTCTTTATAAAGCCTGGAATCGGCCAGCACCCTCTGCCTTGGGCCTCCATGTCCCTCCCCACATCATCACCAGCTTTGAGCTCTGGGAACCCCCAATTCCTATAGCCCCATGCACATACTTGCCATGCACTGCCCCCTCCATACCTGCCTCTTCCCCACACATCCTTCCAGCCAAGCCCCAGAGATCCTGGGTCTGAGGAGGTCTCCTGACATCAAAACCTCTCACCTGCCCCTCATCCTGGCCAAAGCCAGAGCGATGGGGGGGGGGGGGAGTGCGGTGTGTGTGCACGTGTGATCAGGTGCAGACCAGGCCCCTGCTGCTCAGCCTGTGACCTGGTTTCCTTTCCAGCTGATGACTTTATTTTGGCATTTGGCTTGAGTCCTCAGTGACTTCCCCATTCTGTGGGCTTCCTTCCTCCTTCAGGCACTGTCAGCTTGCCAGACAGGTTGTCTTCCTGGCCAGGTGGCTTTTGTGAGGCCAGGAACTGAGCTGGCCCAGCTGGAGCCCAGAATGAAGCCCTGGCCCACTGCGTTCTTCCGGAGACTTCCCCTTGCTCTCTGCTCTGGGCCTGGCTTGAGCGAGGAGCCACCGTAGCCCAGAACCCCCCGAGGACTCAGGAACTGTCCTCCCCTATTCCCTGGGCTTGGCCTGGCACCACCCCCCTACCCCAGACCACCGATGGAACTACAGGTTGAGAAGGCTGTCTCGAGGTGTGGGGCCAGGTCACTGGCAGGTGGGGAGGGGCTCCTCTCCGAGACCACGCTCCGGGAGCCCAAGGAATGGGCCGGGGCAGGAGCTACTGTTTCTCCGCATTGCCCAAGCACCAGGAGTGGTGCTGACACTTCACAGTGATGGTGGCATCTGATTGTCACCATAGGAAAGGGGCCATCAGTAGTCACATGCTGAGGACATGATAGTTCCCAGCCTGAGCCCATGCTCGTGCTCCTGGAGCTGTGATTTCATGTGAAAATGGATCATTTAGAAACCGCACACCAACCCCAGGGGAGTGAAAGTGTCAGGGCTACACTGTGACATCAGGAACCCCCCCTCATCGCTAAGGTGCCCCTCTGGGGGGGGGGGCGCCCCCTGGCAGAAGAGTCCAGGTGGAGATACCCAAGCAGTAGCAACCCCGTCACCTTTCCTTCGCCGACCACCAGCCCTCTGGCTCCGGGCGGCAATGCCGAGGCTCAGGGCTCAGCACTGGATGGTTCTCGGTGAAGGCCAGTACTTTTGGCCTTCTGCCCCAGATGCTCTGTCCCACTCCCTAGATCAGCTGAGCCTCAAGTTATCCCACCAGATGTGATGAGCTCCTTCTCGCACCGGGAGCTGAGGAGCTGGGGATGATAAGAACCACAGATGCGGAGTCAGGCATCAGAGTTCTGGCTCTGGCTTCGGCATTCAGCATTTAAGCCTATGTGCGCAAATCGCTTCATTCCCCTGGGCCTCTGTGTTCTCATCAGGTGTTGTCATTCCTACAGCAGAGAGCCTCGTGAATGCCAAGATACAGTAGTTTTTAAAAGTACGAGAGATCTCATTATCACCGTCATCATCACCCTTCACAGCCTCAGCCAGAGCCTGAGGACCTCAGGTGAAGTCAACAAAGCTGTAAAGCCCCGGTGCAGAGCCAGGCCCACAGCCAGCCCTCAATAAATATTGGTTCTCTTCCCTTCCTACCCCTTCTGAACCTCCTCAAGCTGGTGGGTAAACAAATGCCTGCCTGGTGACTTCCCGAAAGAAGAGTTAATATCTAACATGCTGTTCCGGGGCTTGCCGATCCAGCTGGACCCCTAGAAACATTCCTACTTGCCAGCCAGTCTCGTACACTGGGCTGTGATCCACTGGGGCTCCGGCTGCCTCCCTGGCCGGTCAGGAGGTGTGGGCTCAGGCCACCATGTGGGTCATCTGGTTCAGCTCTGCCTCCAGGTCCTCTGGCATGGTGATGTCATCTGCTGACCTACAGTGTCATCCCAGGGGTCAAATCCTGGGTCACAAAACAAACAGGTAACACCCAGCAAGCCCTCTGTTGCATGCCACATCTTTCTGAGGACTTAATGTCTTTATTTCCCTTTTATCCCTCAGGTTCCTTGTACAAATCATGGGCTAACTTCAAATCCAGGCTTTGGCTCTGTGTGTGAGTGTGTGTGTGTGTGTGTGTATACCTGTTTTTCTTTTTTTTTTTTAAGATTTTATTTATTCATTTTTATTTGAGAGAGTGAGAGAGAGAGAGAGCACACGAGAGGGGGGAGGGTCAGAGGGAGAAGCAGACTCCCTGCTGAGCAGGGAGCCCGATGCGGGACTCGATCCTGGGACTCCAGGATCATGACCTGAGCCGAAGGCAGTCGCTTAACCAACTGAGCCACCCAGGTGCCCTGTACCTGTTTTTCATATCAAGATCAAGAATCCCGTTCCAGATAGATGTTCACATAGGGGTGCTATGGGCTGTCGGTTGTTTGGTCTGGATGTGTATGCCGTGGTTAAAACAGCCTTCTTATTCTTGGAACCTCGTATGTTTGCAGAGGTTCCCAGAGGACTGGATTTGGAATTGTCTTTGCTTTTGCCCCTAATGTGAAGGAGCCGTCTTGAGGGCAATGCTCCTTTTCCTTCTGCTCAAGTCACTTGAGCTCCATTGCCCCCAACGCCCCTTGCCTCTGTGAGCTCTGGGGTGGGTTAGGCACCCGGAGGGGCCAAGACAAGGTCTCCATTCAAGGAGCATCTCCTGGGTCTGCCTAAGTTAGCCATGTGCAGATGGGCCCCCTCTTCATTCAGAGGCAAATGGTGCCAACAAGAAGTGCTACGTGCATCCAATAATCTGTGACCCAGGGACTTTGGGGGTTTTCTCTGGGGCCTGAGGTTTCAGGGAGGGGGAAAGGTGGTAGGGGAGAGTCAGGGAGGGAGGTCCTGCATGTATCCGGCAGGAAATACTGGGCTGGGATTTGTAAGGAGACTTCTAAATGAAGGGACCATTCGCAGAAATGTCATTGAGTTCAGGGAGCTACGAGGGATGGAAGGCACCCAGGGGTTGGCTACTGTGGGAGCTGTTACCACCCCAAGGCCTGGGCGCTGGGTTCAAAGCTAGAGATATAGAGCTCCGCAGAAGCTGGAGTTCACAGGGGCACAGCCAGTCTTGGAACAAAACAAAAGAGGGCAAGCAGGATCCCCTGACCTCTCTCTCCCTGCCGCTGTCCAATACCCTGCCAGGCTTCCCAGTGGAAATCCAGATGGGAGCCAGCGGGCCAGGAGCCTGGGGGAAGTGCTCCACAGAGAGCATCTTCCCGGGGCACAGAGCAGGGCAAGGGCAAGAGGGATGCAAGGGACAACAAGAATCATCAACACGCAAAGCTCTGGGCAGGAGTTAAGTGACAGGGTTCCAACCGCAGCTTGGCCACTCCTTCATGTGCTTTTTCGGCAGGTTGCTCTGCCGTGCTCGGTCTCAGCTGCCTCCCCTGGGGATGGAGATGTCCGACTAGGTCAGTGATTCTCAGAGCTGGCTACACCTACTGCTGGTGCACACAGGACAATCTTAGCAATCCACAACTTCTGTCTCAATAGCCACCCGTCCCCTCTGCATGATGGGAATGGATGGCGGCGATTTCTGGGCCACCTCTCTCCATCGTGTGGTCCGCCACATGGAACACTTGGAGTTCAACCTGAACACTTATAGTTCAACCTGTAGTTGAACTTGAACCTGAATGGGTGGAGGGGAGACTTATCTGTGAGTCCAGCCCAGGGGGCTTGGGTCTGGGGGGAGGTGACTGTAAAGTGTCAGGCCAAGAGAGAGGGCAAATGTCACGAGCTTCTGTTTAGGGTGGGGATATGAAGTTTCCTTAGAAAATACTGGGATTTTTTAAAAAGTAAGTCTATTTAAGAAAAGTGTGGGCGTTGATAGAGGATGTGGATATGGCAGGACTCATGATGGTGATGGTGGTGTGCTCAGCAAGTGAGCTTGCTGTGACTGAAATTTAAGGAGGACATAATACCAATTCGACACAAACTGTTCCAGAAAATGAAAGCGCTTGTTTTCAGCTCATGCTCTGAGGCCAGCATTACTTTGATAAAAAACTAGACAGAGACCCTACAAGGAAAGAAGACTTCAGACTTATCCCCTGTGAACATAAATGCAAAAGTTTTCATAGAATTTAATTCAACAACATAGGAAAAAAGAAACCTACCATGGCCCAGTGGGGTTTATCGCAGGGATGCAAGGTAGTTTAATATTAGAAAATCAATCAATGAAATTCACCATATTAACTGACTAAACAGGACAAGGATGGGATCATCTCATTAGATGCAGAAAATACACACGACAAAATCCAGCCCCCATTCATGATAAAGACTCTCAGCAAACTGCAACAGAGGGGAAGGCCCTCAATCTGACAAAAAGGCATCTCCAGAAAAGACTAAGTCCTATTCCCCTACAAATGAGCCCCCCAAAATGGGTAAAAGGTTCAAACAAATATGTCACCAAAGAAGCTATACCGATGGCAAATCAGCACAGGCAAAGACGTGCAATTTCATTAGCCATTCAGGAAATGTACATGTAAGCCACAAGATAACACTATGCCTATCCCTATGAGAACAACCCTTTGTTCAGGTTTGTTCTGTTGTATTGTTGAATGTCTGCCCCACCGGTGAAGCTTGGCTACCTCTAATTTAGCCCAGAAGACACACATCTCCTTCCTACCCCTCTAGACGCGCTCTTAGCTTCACTCAGAAACCTCTACAACCTGCTTCACTTTTTTTCTTCGGCATCCTCAGGACTGAAAGGAGAATCATCAATGTATGGAAACATCACAGTCTTTGTAGCAAGGGGAGGCAGAGCACGGTGGTGGGAAAAGTCTAGGAGACATTGTTGAGAAACTGGGCTCCAGACCTACTTCTCTGCACCAACTCTCAGGATACCTATTCTGCCCCTGGTCTTAAGTCCACCCCCCCATGAGCCCCTCCCAGGGCGATGAGCACCTCCAGCACTCATCTGCCTCTCCAGCACCATGGGTCCTCCCTGACTCCTCTTGCTTTTCCACAGCCACATCTGGCCCTTCCCCGGGTTGCATCAACCCCACCTTTCCAGTGCATGTGCCGTGCGTCCCCACCTCCCTGCGCATCTCTCATGTGCACTTTTGCCAATGTCTGAGAGCCCACCCTTCCCAACTCCTCCCATTGGGAGACACTCACATAGGTCTCTGGTCAGGCATCACTTCTTCCAGGAAGGCTTCCTGGCTGACCCCCTCTCCCTCCCCAACCAATCCTAGGCTGGGGATGCCGTGTCCCAGGAAGCCTGTGTGGGCCACCAAGACCCCAACAAGAGTGGGTAAGAACCCTGGCAGAGTTGGTGCCAGCACTCAGAATGACGCCCAGTGGTCCCTATGAGAGACCGTTTATTGTAAAATGTTCAGGCAAACACAATAGCAGAGAGAACAACTTACTTATTTTTGAGAGAGAGAGAGAGCGCGCGCGCGCATGTGGGGAGGGAGGGGCAGAGCGAGAGGGAAGGAGAATCTCAAGCAGGTTCCATGTTGAGCGCAGAGCCTGACACAGGGCTCGATCCCATGACCCTGAGATCATGACCTGAGCCAAAACCAAGAGCTGGACGCTTAACTGACTGAGCCACCCAGGGGCCCCAGGGAAAGCAATTTAAAACAAACACTCTGCACCTGTCACTCAGCGTTAACAATTATCCACTGGGGCCAGCCCCAGCTTCCACCACTTGTTGGATCTTTTCACCCATACATACCTCAGTATGCATCTCTAAAAGAAAGAGGCTCTCTTTCAAAATTCTCAATGCCGTAATTATCAAAAACATTAACAAGAAGGTTTTTTTTTTTTTTAAAAAAAGGTTTTATTTATTTATTTGAGAGAGCGAGCAAGTGAGAGAGCACAAGCAGGGGGAACAGCAGAGGGAGAGGAAGAAGCAGACTCTCCGCTGAGCAGGGAGCCCGATGCGGGGCTCGATCCCAGGACCCTGAGATCATGACCTGAGCCGAAAGCAGATGCTTAACTGACTGGGCCACCCAGGAGCCCCAACAGGAAGATTTTAATGTCATGTAATATCTATCCATTGAAATTTCCCCTAATGTCTCCTAAATGTCTTTTACTACCAAGTATTCAAATCAGGATTCAGACAGACTCGGAGCATTGCTCTGGCTTGATACGTTCCCCGTGTCTCTTTAATCGGTTACAGTGTCCTCCCCCTTCCCTCGGCCTTTTCCTCTAATGCTATTTGTTAAACAAAACAAAAACAAAAAACGCCCAAACCCCGGCTCCTTTGTCCTTAGAGTTCCCCATGTATGTTCTGGGTCTGGCTGATCGCTGATTGCGTCTCCATGTTCTTGTCCCACACATCCCGTCCCGCCTGCATTTCCTATCAACATATAGTCAGACCCAGAAGCTTGGCCAGATTTGGGTTTAGTTTTTCACAATATCCTCTGAGGAGTGATATGTGTGCTTCCTGCTGTATCCTGAGGCGCCCATCTGATCCTCTCTTGCTGTGAAGTTACACCTCATCTGTGCGTCCAGATGCTGTAGGCTGGCCCATCCACCATAAACTTCCCAACATTAGCCTTTCGGTGGCCCATTATTCCATTACGGTTTGCAACGTGGTAATATGCTATTATTCTTGTTCATTTTCTAGGTGAAATGTGTCTATAACACTCTTTCCCTCATTCATGATTTCCTTGGACTGAAGTTTGTACAGCAAAGGCAGGATAAATGTTTGATCCTTTCTCTTTTAAAATAATAATTTTAAAAAGTTTTGAAAAAATAATGTGTTGGTTCCCTAGCATCCTCCAAAGGCAACAAATGAGTTTTTAAAAATATTGTGAACTCCAGGGCGCCTGGGTGGCTCAGTTGGTTAAGCGACTGCCTTTGGCTCAGGTCATGATCCTGGAGTCCCGGGATCGAGTCCCGCATCGGGCTCCCTGCTCGGCGGGGAGTCTGCTTCTCCCTCTGACCCTCTTCCCTCTTGTGCTATCTCTCATTCTCTCTCTCAAATAAATAAATAAAATCTTAAAAAAATATATTGTGAACTCCATATTTGGCTTATTTCGATCTATTATCGTCATTATTTTTGACAATAAAACTTTCCCATCATTGGCCAACTTCAACCATTTTGAATTGGTTCCTTCTAATGCAACTGCAGAAATTTGAGACAACCTCCTTGCTTTTTGGTATGATAAGATGGTGTAACTCACCTTCTATTTGCCTTATCTCAGTTCTAGAATCATCCATGTCTCCCAGGCTCCCTGGTTCTTTGGAGACCCCAGTCTGGAGCTATAGCACTCCTGCTTCTGAGCTGGTGTTACTTATAGGGCTTTTCAGTGAACAGGCCTAGGAGGTACCTGTTTCTTTATGAAAGGGAAAACACATCGTAAGTTGATTTTGATATTTCCTTTTTTTTTTTTTAAGATTTTATTTATTTATTTGACAGAGAGAGATAGTGAAAGAGGGAACCAAGCAGGGGGAGTGGGAGAGGGAGAAGCAGTCTCCCTGCTGAGCAGGGAGCCCGATGCGGGGCTCGATCCCAGGACCCTGGGATCACGACCTGAGCCAAAGGCAGACGCTCAACGACTGAGCCACCCAGGCGCCCCTGATATTTCCAATTCAGGTTTAAGAATACAGGATTTTTAACTTTGCCTACACTATCTTATATTTGTATCTCTTTGCTATTATGCTGAAAATGTTGGTTCCTAACTATATTAGCATCACTCTTTACCTACAAAGCAACAGGGGTTCTCAACCTAGTATGCATGGAAGGGCTTTGGGACGTATATGCCCCTGAGGTTGGATGCGGAATGGTGTGGGGTAAAAAATGTAAGTGTGTGAGTTGAGTGAATATATGAGTGTGTTAGCAGATGGACATTTTTCTTAGGAGAGGATCCACAGTATTTGTCCTATTGTCAAAAGGATTTTCAATCTTGGTACTATTGATGTTTGGGGCCAGATAGTTCTTGGTGGCAGAGACCATCCCGTGTGCTGTGGCATCCCATCCCTGGCCTCTACCCACTCGATGCCAATAGTACCCATTTGTGACAGTCAAAGACGTCTCCAGACATTGCCTGGATGGCCTCTGGTTAAGAACCACCAGTCTAGAACACCAAAAAGATTATGAGTCCATTTAGCAGGCTGGAATTTTTGTAGCATCTCTCGAGTAATGGGGAATTGCTTCGGGAAATGCCATAGAAAGACTACAGCGATTGGTTTAGTTTGCTAGAGCCTTCATGACCGAGTACCACAAAGTGGGTAGCTTACACAACAGAAACGTATTGTCTCATTGTTCCGGAGGCCAGAAGTCTGAGATCAAGGTGCGGGCACGGTTGGTTCCTTCTGAGGGCTATAGGGAGACTCTGTTCCCTGCCTCTCTCTTAGCTTCTGGTAGTTTGCTGGTAATATTTGATGTTCCTTGGCTTGTAGATATGTCAGCCCGATCTCTGCTTTCATTTTCCCATGGTGTTCTCCCTGTGCGCACATCTCCGAATCCAAATTTCCCCTTCTTATAAGAACGCCAGTCACACTGGATTAGGGCCCGCCCTAATGACCTCACATTGACTACATCGGCATAACGCTATTTCCAAGTAAAGTTCCGCATTCCGAGGTACTGGGGGATTGGGACTTCATCGTATCTTTTTGGGAGTCACCATTCACACCGTAACAGTGAGGACACTACCATCCTTGGCTAGCAGCAGGTGGACAGCAGCTGCCGAGAGCAGACACGAGGTGTCACATCTGGGTTCGACTTACAAGCTCACCATTTGCTATCTGTGCATCTGTGAAATGGGCTGACGCAATCCCACTTCCTAGGGGAGTTGTGAAGAATAAAGGAGTTCCCATGTGGGAAGCCTTTGGTCCAGTGCCCGGCACATAGGAAGCGCTATGTGGGTGTTACGTGAGTAAAACCATCTGCACAGTCATTGAGACTCTCGTCACTCCAGGGCAGGCTGGCTGTGGAGGGGACATGAAGGAAGTAATGACACTGGTTCAGAATCTGGAGCTTGTTCACCTTGGCCATGCTTACAGGGCGCCCTTCCCTAAGGATGAGCGGAAAGGAGGACTTCCATTCAGTGTCTACTACGTGCATGACATTGGGGCAGGGACCTCACGAATATCACCCGTCATGCTCAGCATTGCCCCACAAGGGAGATCTTTGTAGTATAGTTCCAATTTCCTACTGAGAAATCAATGAGAGGTCCGCAGACTTTGATGAAATGGCCCGTTCTCCTTCCTCTTCCTCTTCACCACTCTCCTGTGGGTGAAGAGCATGGAAGCCCTTTCCCACCACCCTCACACTCCCCCAACTTATTCTGGCGGGCTGAGCCCTGGTCTGAGCACGAAGAGCCCTCTGGACAACTCTGGCATTCAGGTCCCCATTGCTCAGTCTGCAAAACGGGGGCTGAGGCATCTGCTGGAGCCCACCCCGTGGGCTAGGTGCAAAGATGGTGTGAAATGTGTTGGCACTTCTGGCCAGTGCTGGTGGACGCATTGCTAGGTGCCTGCCACATGCTCAGCTTTTCATAGTGAAACCCCCCTGGGTACCTTTCCTTCTTAAGGTTGGCAGATTCAGATTGAGGGCGCCTGGGTGGCTCAGTCAGTTAAGCATCTGCCTTCGGCTCAGGTCGTGATCCCAGGGTCCTGCTACTGAGCCCCGAGCTGGGCTCCCTGCTCAGTGGGGAGTTTGCTTCTCCCTCTGCCCTTCCTCCCAGCTTGTGCTCACTTTCTCTCTCTCACAAAAATAAATAAATAAAATATTAAAAAAAAAAGCTGACAGATTGACACTTGTCTCAAGACCACCAAATCCCACACAACAGAGTTAGAGGCCATACACTTTCTCTTCCTTACAAAAAAATCCTTAATGTTAGGTGCAAAGCCTGTTTTTGCAAGACTGGACTGTCTTTAGAGTTTTCGTTCAGCTGCGTTTGGGAATATGGTGTGATGGAGTGCGGAGGGCGGGGAACTGAGGCCCGCCGGGACTGCAGGCTCACTTCGGCCCCTGGATTGTCCGGTGACCACGGACGAGCCCGGCCCCTCCCCGCTTCCCATCCTCAGGGCCCGTGCTTACGGCAATGGGTTGTTCCCTCTCTTGCCCTGGCTCTTATCTGCCCTGGCCTTTGTCAGTGCTGTTCTCCCAGCCTAATTCTCTGCTACCCTGCAGACAAAAGCTGACCAATCCCGGGGGCAGGGGCTACAAGGACATTACACACAAACCCAGTCCCTGTGGCCCCACCTTCACAGCCCCATTGTCCCGCATACCTTCATGCTGGTTTGTGGGACTCATTAACTGACAGGTGTCCCACTCTACGTGCTTTACTCTTACTCACTTTTACATTCTTCCTAACAACCTAGAGGAACGCTACTCTCCGTAATCCTATTTTTAAACTTTTTATATTGAAATAATTTCAGAGTTGAAAACTGGCAAAATAGTCCTAAAAGTTCCCCCATGCCCTTTATCGCTTTCCCTAATGCAAATGCCCTGTGGACCCTGGTAGGATGACCAAAACCAGGACACGGACAGAGGTAAGACCCTGCTAAGTAACCTACAGCCCTTATTTACGTTCTGCAAGTTTCCCACTAACATCCTTTTTCAGTTGTAGGATCTCCCGCAGGATCCCACTCTGCATTTCGAGCTCATGTGTCCTTAGAACGCTCCAGTCTGGGACGGCCCCTCTCTTTGTCATTCCTTGGTTTTCATGAGCTGGACACTTTGGAGGGGTTCTGGCCAGTCATTTTGCACAGATGTCTCTCAGTGTGGTCCTGTCTTACGTTCCTCATGTTTAAATTCAGACTGTGTATTTTGTGAACCACATAAGGGAGGCTGTGCCCTGCTCGGTGCTGCACATCAGGAGGTACTTGATGTTGCATTAATCTCATTTTAAAGATGAGCAAACCACAGCACTCAAGAGTCAAGAATCTAAAAAAAATGTATATACAGCTAATAGCTAACCCATGCTCCAGGGCAAGTAATATATGGGGATATATTTAATCATTTATGTATCTGGGGCACAAAGCAGATCCCCCAACTCATCAGCCAGCCAGGAAAGGAATGGGGAGAGGACAGAGAGTGGCAGGCAGGAGCAGCCAGAGTTAAGGACAGTCACGGCCAGGGAGGGGTCCTCGGAGGCAGGCGCTGGGCCCCTTTGGCACATCTGACCCAGGCAGATAGGGACAGAGCTCAGAATAGAGGCCCCAGTAGAATAAACCAGGAAGCAGGGCTCCAAGGCCTGGCGAGGGGCACACTGGGACCTTGCAGCGGGGTGGGCTTGCTCTGGGGGTCATGCTGAGGGACAGCCTGGGCCTGAGCCAGACGGAGTGGCAGCTATAGGCAGTCTCCATTCGGTTCTGTTCACAAGGGAAGGGAACAGTGACCCCACAGTGTCCCCTTCAAGGGTCTCCCAGCCCAAGTTGGTCATGGCGGGGAGGAAGGAGGGGGTGACAGCCCCCACACTCCACATTATGAAAATACGTATCTTTCATGCCCTTAGCCCACTGCTGTCCCCACCATGTCCTGCCAACTCCCACCTGCCTCCTCCCTCCCTCTTTCTGACTCCCCTCTGAGCCCCCCATCCTGGCATCCCTCTTCTTCTCTGTCTGTCCCTTCCTCCTGTCTCTCCCTTCTTGCCTGTCCTTCTCCTTCTCTATGGGACTCAGTAAATGAAACACTAGCCGTGGGGACAGGAGAGTTGCCATCCCGGCCCCTGCTGTTCCCCTCCCCTCTCTGCAGGCCCTGCACTGCCCAGCCTGCCCCTCTGTGGCGCTCCTGGCCCTGGGCACCTCCAAGAAGCCACCCTTACAAGCCTCGCTTGCCCCCAGCCATGGGCAGCACCCTGCTTTACCCCAGGGCAAGGGGGAAGATGGGGAGGATTTAATTCCTGGTCCTCAGACTCCTCAGTCTTGGGCAAGGCCAGTGATAGTTGCCCCATTGGATGGATGAGGCAAATGAGGCTGCACCTATTCCTCGGGGGGGCTAACCACTGTCTCTCCTGCTGTCCTGCACTTGTTTCAGCTCTCAGACCCACAGAGCCCCATTTGCTGCTGACCATGGCTACAGCCCGAGGGTCTGCAATTTCCTGTTTCCCTCTCTAGACAACCTCCCACCCTCCCCACCCTGGGCCTCTCTAAAGTCTTCTCTGATACTGGGAGAGATTCTGGCTTTAAATGTTCTGTTTGTGTTTTCCCACTGGTTTGTATGCGGGTCACCTTCTGGCCATTCTTCCTTGGGGGGTGGGGTGAGGAGGTAACACACAGAAAGGGAAAGCTTGTATTTGACTGACTTGGGAGTCAAACCAGCTCACTTCCACCTTTATCCTCATCACCCGCCTGATTTCTAGTCTCCCTGGCATCTCCCAAATTGCATTTCTCCTTTGGGGCCCACTTTGTAAGACCCGCCCACTGAGGGATCTTGGATGCCTTGTCTGGGTCTCATCACGCCATACCATGGAGCTCCCATTGGCTTCACGTCCCCTCACCCGGTCTGAGCAGGAGCCCTGGGGAGAGGGTGGAAGGGACAGGGGCCCCTCTCCAAGTGCACACTGCTGGGCATCAGCGCCCCTGGGTACAGTTGTCCCGTCTGTGCTGACCTTGGGACTATCTCTGCCTCCTGTGCCTAGGCTAGGGCTGAGAGGGCATCCAGAAGCTCTGTGTGTGCCTCATAACTGTAAGGGAAATGTGCTTCGGGACCTGCTTCCCCAGTCTTGTCTCCAGTCCCTCCCCTGCTTGGCCCTCTGTGTCCTCCCTGGCCGCATGCAGAATGACCGATCCCCATCTCTCCTCCTCCTCCTCTCTGGACACCTGTGCCCATCAGCCCTGCACTGGGGAATATGGCTGAGTCTTGGCCTTTAAGGGGCTCTAGGGGCAGTGGATTCTCGGGGTAACCTTCCTGTCAGCGGTGCCCATGATGATGCCTCCCCCCTATAGGCTGCACAATAGGGGCCGTGTGGCCACTGGCCCCACGTCACATGCCCGCCTCCTCGCTTCTCTCCCTTGATGCTGGGACAACGTTTTGCCAAAATCCTATCCCTCCTCCCCAGTCCCCAACCACAGCCTTGTCAGTCAGTGCTTTGTGTATTAGCTGCTCAGTAAATATGCCAGGGGATGGATCATGGGCTATGGAACCAGAGATGAGGAAGGGCCACAGGCTCGGGACCCGCCTCTCCGCGAACAGTGGAAGGAGTTTCTCAAGGTCACGAAGCTACTGGGATTTAGTAGATAATCAATTGCAGTGCTTTCCACGTACTCTATTTACCCTGGGGACTCTGTGAGATCCTCCTTGCAAAGCACTTAGAGCAGCTCTTGGTCAAAGCAAGCCCTCAATAAACGCTAGCTGATATCATCACTACTTTATAGCAAGTTGAAACATACGAAATTGACATTTTTGCAATCAGAAGTGGTCCATTATCAGTGATTTCATATGGTTTGACACAATTTTTTGGTCTCAAAATGGTCTTACCTTGTTTATTAAATGAATGTATTTTTATTTTATTTATTTATTTTTTTAAAGATTTTATTCATTTATCCGAGAGAGAGAATGAGATAGAGAGAGCATGAGAGTGGGGAGGGTCAGAGCGAGAAGCAGACTCCCCGCCGAGCAGGGAGCCCGATGCGGGACTTGATCCCAGGACTCCAGGATCATGACCTGAGCTGAAGGCAGCCGCTCAACCAACTGAGCCACCCAGGCGCCCCGAAATGAATGTATTTTTAAAAGAAACTTTACGGGGCACCTGGTTGGCTCAGTCAGTGAAGCGTGCGAGCCTTTATGTTGCGGTTGTGAGTTTGAGTGCCACATTGAGTGTAGAGATTACTTAACAATAAAATCTTTAAAAGATAAATCAAAAAAATAAAAGAAACTTTATGTCCTTACTGTCTATGGGAAACTAATAAGGTAACATACACTTACACACAAGGCAAGAAAAGTATTGTTATTAAATTCTGCCTCAACATTCTCCCTTCTCAAGGCATCGTCCTGATGCTGTGTTCTCACTGAAGGTGGAGATGAGCAAGAATTCAAGAGGTCTTCAGAGCATGTGGACCCCACTGCTTCCTTTAAGTAATCAGAAGAATTCAAAGAAAACAGTGAGGGATGGCGTCCATCGGTGATCAGTGAGCCTTGGCAGCGCCTCGGCTCCCGGAATCTGTCGCCCGAGGGAACCTCAGATTTGTGGGATGTGTTCTGAAAGTCTGTCCTGAAACTGCCTTGCCCCAGTGAGCCCAAGCCTAGAACTGCCTAGCTCTGACCTCAGGCCCAAGGTGGAGGGTCCTTCTCCCTGTAGCTTCAAGGGCCGGAAGGAAGTTGAAGACCATCTAGGACCATCTCTTCATTTTCCAGGTGCAGAAACCAAGACCCAGAGGGAGAAGGACTTGCCCATGGTCACCCAGCAAATCAGGGCAGGGGCCTCCTAAAACCTAGGTCTCTGAACCCCAGGCCCCACCCCCCTTCTGCTCTACCCTACCACCACCCTACAAGACCCCCTCACTTCTGCATTGCCCCCTGCTCCGTGGGGAAAGACCAGGGATGCCAAGGCTTTCTGAGGGCATGACTCCCTGGGCTGCAATTGTTCCTGATGAGCTAGAAGTCTTCCTGCCCCCAAGAGAAAAAGGGCCAGGTCTAACTCACCTCAATAGCTTGCACAGTGCCTGGCACTAAAAAAATGTTTGCTGGACAAATAATGAAGCATTGATTGAGCACCATTTGAGGTAAATGCCATTAGCCCATGTTAAAGAAGAAAAAAGTTGAGGCCCAGGGAGGTTGAATGGCTTGCCCAAGGTCACACAGCTAATAAACGGTGCCACAGGCTTAGAACCCAGTTTGACCAGACTCCAAACCTGCGGTCCTCACACCTGGAAGTGCTGTCTGTCCTCCTAGTGCTCTGGAGGGTAAACAGAGCAAAGAGGAGCGGGGCTAGCCCATGAGGAACGGGTTCTTAGAGGGGAGGCGCAGTTTCAATGCCAAGCCTGGAGCTCGGCTCTCGGACTCTCCCTTTGGCCTCCTGAGCCCAAGCCCCAGCCAGGCTAGACACCCCCTCATGCTCTCTCCACTCCTCCACCAACAGCTGCAGGGGGCGCCTCCTGGGGACAGAACTGCCCCCTCTAGCATTTCTTACCTGGCCTCTCCTGGAGCCTCCTAACTGGTTTCTCTGCTCACACCGGGCCGGGCCGCTGCATTCCCTTCTCCACAAAGAGGCTACAGTGGAAATTAGATCACGTCACCCTGAAAATGGAAACTCCGCACTGGCTCCCCATCCCCCTTAGATAAACCCCGAGGTCCTGGCCCTGGCCCTCCAGGCCTTGCAAGAGGGCTGTGTCCTCTGAGACCTCTCTCCTACCTCATGACAGCCCCCTCTTTCCAGGCAGACAGATAGACACTGGGGTCTTCCCGCAACTCCTTAAGAACACAAAACTCCTCCCGTCCTCAGGACGTTGCATTTGCCAACCTGCCTCCTGAAACGCTCTTTCCCCAGGTACCTGCGTGATGGACCCATTTCTTTATTGGTTTATGGGCTGTTTCCCCTGGCATCCGAGCTCCAGGGAGGAGGGACCTGCTGT
This sequence comes from Mirounga angustirostris, assembly GCF_029215605.1. Classification (NCBI taxonomy): domain Eukaryota; kingdom Metazoa; phylum Chordata; class Mammalia; order Carnivora; family Phocidae; genus Mirounga; species Mirounga angustirostris. The sequence continues at coordinate 93,931,762 of NW_026991711.1, read as the reverse complement.
GTCCCCAGCCACTTTCGCAGGCCTCCCACCATGCACTCAGCCTGATCCTGTTCCATAGGGACCACCCGCGGCCCGAGCCCGAGCCCGGCGCAGGGCTGAGTCTCAGAGCCAGCTGTGCCCTCCAAGCCCCACCTGGAGCCCCGCGAGCAGGACAAATGACACGCATGTCTCTTCGGGTGTGCAGCCGGGCCCTGGAGTGTCCACATTGTTACTGGAAATTAGCAGCGGTCACTGCCCTCAGGGGAAGCACTCTAGCCCACAGGCCACCACCCGGGGGGGCGGGGGTGTGGGTAGGAGAAAAGAAAAACAAGATCCCCAGGCAGGCCAATGCCGGTGCCTTTTCCCTGCCTGAGACGCACACTTCATTTAATTTTCATAGTGGAGGGAGATGTGGGGTCTTTTGAGCGTCGATATCCTCGTGGGCCAGTCTAAGTGGCAGACAATAAGTAGAGAAGCCAGGCAGAGTGCCGGGGCCCGCTGTCACTCTGGCCAGATTAACAACTTCATCCGTGCCTTTGTTGATATTGACACTCGGTTGCTAGGTAACATGTTTACCGCCCAGTGAATAGGGACTTGAGGGCCAGGGGACACAGTCAACAGATTGGCAAATAAGGCGGACGTGCTGTGACTTGATGTGCCCGCCGTGGTGCCCAGGAGCAGTTCAGGGACGCCAATCTGCCCCCGGCTACCCCAGCTTGGCGAGCGACTCGGGGTCAGCGTGGCCTGGGGCCCCCAGGTGGGGCAAATCCAGGAGAGCAGCTGTGTTTGCACCCGGGGTCCATCCTCACAGTGCCATCCGTGTCCCCAGCCTCTTGACAGGAGTGTTCCCATTCAGCAGTGCTGGATTACGGTCTCCCTGCTGTGCCCTACAGCTCTGAAGAGGCCTGATGAGTGCACCTTGGGAGCACTTTACCCCCCAAAAGAGCCCACTGCTGGGAGTCTGGAGACTGCGTGCTTTTCACCCTTGTGCCTGTAACCTGAGAATATAAGGCTGGCCTGCCTACGCCATCAGGGTGTTCAAAGGAAGGAGAAGGACTGCCACCTAGGAAGAGCTAGCTGTCAGTCAGGCACTCCCCTTCCGCCTTACACCCACCCCCACGAGGGGGCTCCTTTTGCATAGAGAAGGGGCTGTGCCTGTGTTAAGATTGGCCTCAGGGTCCTCAGTGAGGATGCAGTCTTCATGCACACAATGTAACTTTGAAATCCCCCCTTTCCACTGCACTGCTAAAGGGACACAGGGATCAGGGCCTGCCACTCAGACCCCCATCAGGGAGTCCATCCCCCTGCCTCACTTTGAGCTACCTATGGTCATAAAGGCTCTGCAGTAAAACTTGATCTGGTGAGCAGCCAGCAAAGCCACCATGGGGGCAGGGCCAAGCCGCAGGTGGGGAAGTAAAGCTACTCCAGAAAACGGTGGATACAAACCCAACAAGGGGAGGTGAGAACAATCTGAGACAGAGACTCTGCACATGGCCAGCACGGGGCTAACACAGGGTGTGACCTTCCAGGCCACAAGGTGAGGGAAGCTGGGCAAGTGGACAAGGGAAGACAGGGAGGAAGGAATTCTGGACCAGTATGGAGCCTGGAGGCTGAGGGGTCTCACTGTCCTTGAACGAGAAGACTCTGGACACAGCTGCACTAGACTCAGCAATTCTTCCCTGGCTGCAGCCAGGCTTGAGCCAGCTGTGTAGTTCAACTGCAGTCTCTCTCTCCATATTGGGGCGAGAGCTATGAAGGAGAGAGGCCTAGTCCCCGCGTTCATGGAGCCTTCAGTTCATCAGAGGGGATGGGAGTTAGACACGTGATCACACAGTGCATATCTAGTTACACTTGTGCTAAATGCCGTGAAGAAGTTGACCACACAGTGTGCATATAACAGGGGAGGGGCTCAGCTCACCCAGGGGTCACAATGCCGACCCCACCCCAATTGGCCACAGTGAAGCTGAGACATGAAGGTTGAGCTGGAGGTGTGCAGGTGATGGGAGATCAGGTGGGGATGTTCCGAAGGTGGGAAAGAGATCGGAATGTGGGAAAAAACCCAGTTTAAGTGAGCTGAGATTGAGGGGGCGATTGGGAGGGAAATGGGGAGGTAGGCAGGGGCTAGAGTTCTCAGGCCTTGTCAGCGTGGATTTCACTCCAGTAATGAAGTAGTAGTGGGGACCCATTGAAGGACATTAGCAGGGGAGTGACATAATCAGGTTCCAGGTACTTTTACGGACACTGAACTGATGATCCATTTCATTTTTTTTTTTAATTAATTAATTTATTTATTTGAGAGAGAGAGCAAGGATGAGCAGTGGGGAGAGGCAGAGGGGAGAAGCAGAGGGAGAGGGGAGACACAGAGGGTAAGGGGAGAGGCAGAGGGAGAGGGAGAAGCAGGCTCCCGGCTAAGCAGGGAGCTCGACATGGGGCTCGATCCCAGGATCCCGGGATCACGACCTGAGCCGAAGGCAGATGCTTCGCCGACTAAGCCACCCAGGCGCCCCTGATGATCCATCTCAGCCAGAATGCCGGTATAAGGATGGGCTGACCAGATTGGAATCCCCCTTCACAGGCCTATTCTGGGGAGTTCCTTCAGGACAGGGAACCCCTATCCTGGCTTTGTTTAGGTCTCTGTTTATTTGCAGTGTTGGGCTCAGCACCTGGAACAGAGGAATTCAATCCATGCTTGTTGTGTTGAAGGGAAATGTCCAGGGCCCCCCTGCCCTTTAAACGCACCATTCAGCTATAAGATAGCTGATGATATTGCTCCCCCTTTTCTCCTGGCTACTGACCCATGCTCCTGGCCGAGGTCAAACCTGCCAACTACCCTACCCATGGACCCGTCCATGATGCTTCTAACTTCCCCACTCCTTGAGCTAAAACACCCTAATCTTCCAGCTTGCTTTGAGGATGGAGTGTTCTTTGTAACTGACACTTACATACCATGGATCATATACCCTCTGAGACCAAGGGTTTTCTTGTATCTCTTTGCATCAAATACTTTCTAAAATATACAATTTCCTGACCTAAAGGAAATTGCACTGGATCTATTAACCCATGCATCATTTGATTTTATTTTTTCATTTTTAAAAAAGATTTTATTTATTTATTTGAGAGAGAGCTAGCATGAGCGGGTGTGGGGTGGGCAGAGGGAGAAGCAGACTCCCCTCTGAGCCAGGAGCCCAATGCGGGGCTCGATCCTAGGACCCGGAGATCATGACCTGAGCTGAAGTCAGACTCTTAACCGACTGAGCCACCCAGGTGCACCCCCATGCATCATTTTAATATCAATTCTCGAACCAAACAAGACTTCGTTGCTGAACCATCCACATTCAGAGCTTTGGGCTGGCTCTGGGATTTTTTGTGGGAGGACATCAAATAGCAGGGAGATAGATCAGAGGCTCATTTCCTGGTCTGTCCTTTTGGTAATTCCTTCAATTAGAAATTTGCTGGTGCTTTCACATTTATTTATTCTGTCTCCTTAATTGGTGTATATCCTCTCTGAGGAGAGGGAGGGAAAGAGAAGGGAATTTGCAACGTTGAGTGTGTACTTTTATATCTCATTTGTTTCTCAAAGCAACTTTTCCAGATGCAGCTATTTTATTGATGAGAAGCCGTGGGTTTAGGGAGGTTAAGGGACATACTGAAGGTGACTTAACTTGGGCACCGTCGCTAGGAGGGGTTTGCAGCCAGTCCCAGCCCACACGTGCCTGCCTACCATCTTTCTGGCCCTCCGCAGCTGCTCTCGTCCACCTCTGACTCATTGGGCTTCCCAGCCACCTCCCACCATTCCGGAGGCAGGGAGGCTCAGCTCCCATGGCTGCCATTGGAGCCTTGGGAATTTTCCCAAAGCAGAGGTTTTTAATTTTGATGAAATCCAATTTATCAGGTTTTTTTTTTTCTTTTATGGATTGTGCTTTTGTGATATATCTTAAGAAATGTCTGCTTAATGCAAGGTCACAGAGATTTTCTCTAAGGCTTTCTTCTAGAAGTTTTATAGGTTTAGGTTTTATGTTAATGTCTGTTATCTATTTTGAGTTGATTTTTATATAAGATGAATAAAGGTCCAGATTTGTTTTTTTGAATATGGAGGTCCAATTGTCCCAACACCGTGTGTTGAAAAGATTAAATTGCCTAAATCTTTGTCAAAAATCAATTGACCATATCTCTGTTACTATTTCTCTATCTGTTCTCTTCCATTGATCTGTGTGTCTTTTGTCAATAACACATTGTCTTGATTATTGTAGCTTTTTAGTAATTCTTCAAATCCTTCAACTTTGCTCTTTTTCAAATCTTTTTTGGCTCTTCCAGTCCCTTGTTTCTCCATAAAAATTTTAGAACCAATTTGTCAATTTCTATTTTTTTTTTTTTTAAGATCCTACAAGGGCTTTGATGGGAATTGTGTTGAATGTATAGGTCATTTGGAGGAGAATTGACACCTTAAAGCCTTCAGGATTTTATTTAACATTTCCTTTCTGGCTCTTGCCCCAAGCAACAGCCCTTAGAAGGCTTAGTTAAAAAGATACAAAAAAATAATTAGAGCAATAGTGGGGAAAGACCGGAAGAAGGGTTAACCTTCCCAAGTCCATTGTGTATGTTGTTGAGATCCCAAGTCCATTGTGTATGTTGTTGAGATACAGAGAGAGAGATCGTGTTAACATCAGACAATAATGGTGTTGGAATCCCATCTTCAAGCCCACTTTGGGGTAAGCTCTGACGACTCTGGTTAAAATACCAATGCCAATGGGAAAGGGCCACCCAGGAAATTGGCAACTCAGCTGACTCCATGCCTCTAAGCAAGTCCCCGTCGCAGGGCTTGGAGGAGAGTGGGTGTTGGTGGGGACAAGAACATGAGCTTTAATTTAGGTCCTGCCTCTCCTAGCTGTGTGATCCCCGAGAAGCCACTTAGTATCCCTGCACCTCAGTTTCTCTGCTGTAAACTGAGCTGCAGGGTTGTTTCAGGAATATGTAGCTATATACTTAATGCGAGGTAAGGCGCAACGAGCAGGAAGTATTGTTAGGATGAAGAGCCGGGGGCTCAGACAACTAAAAAGAAAAGTCTGGGCTGGCCCTGCAGTGCTGGAGTGTGGGGGTGGGGTGCAGCCACAGGACAGCACGAGGGCCCTGATGAGTCACGGTTCCTTGAACAAAGATTGTAAATGAAGGACTGACTGGAGGGGAAGGGAGGAGAGTAGGGGGCTAACGGGATCAGGATGCTGGCTTTGACCTCTTAGTCTTCATTCAGCTCACATCTACTGAGCACCTACTACGTGCCAAGCCCTGGGCCTATCCTGCCCTGTAGGCCCCCATCATCCAGGTGGGCAGTGCTCTGATGGAGATGGGCCTGCATGCTGCAAGACCGAAGTGCCTTTGGGGGGACAGCTTAGAACACGTGTCCTGCAGAGGGGATGTGACGCTGCAGTCATGAAGGGCCATCAGTTCCCCCAAGAGACCAGCAGAGGAGGCCCCCCCAGGTGGCAGGGATGGCATAAGTGGTCATGGGACGGAGGCTGGGTTGGGCATGGCTAGAGGAAAGCCATGGAGGAGGCCGCAGAGAAGGGGGTTGGGGTGCCGGCTGAGGCGCTCAATCACCCAGATGATGGGAGGTCATGGAAGGGGCTGACACAGGGATTGACAGGGTTAGATCCTTGGGTGGAGAGTTCTATTGCGGCGACCGTGGCAGGAGGGGGAGGCTGGAGTGAAGAGCCCAGGGGAGAAATAGAAGGACCCGGAGGATGGATGCCCTGGCTCCCAGCCCAGCAAAGCCACCACCAGGCTGCCCTTCCTGACCTCGGTTTTCCCACCTGCAAAAGGTCATCCTAATGGCCCTTCCTGCTCTGGGATGCCCCTCAGAGCTTTGCCTCCCAGCCAGGCCTGTGGCAGCCTGAGGAAGCAATGCTGGGATGAGGTTCTCAGAGGGTTTCAGAAGGAAGGGTTCCTTCATGTCCCTGCCAACCCCTGGCATGGCTGGCCTGGCTAAAAGCGAGGTGCTGTTGAGTCCGGGCTTCTGTGAGCTGCCCCATTAATATTCCCTCCAGAAAGCCTTGCCAGACAGGGAGGAGGCAGGGGGCAGATGGGGCACTGAGAGGCCAAGTAATCTGCTTAAGGTCACCCAGCAAAGCAGCAGCAAGCTGGACCAGGCCCCAAGCCTCCAGATGTCCAGTCTGATGCCCTGCCCACTGGACCATGAGGCCTTTAATGAGGCCACCTCCGCAGGGACTGTGGGCTGGCCCACCGCCCAGGGCCGGTGACTTGCCAGGCATCCCAATCAGCCATTCCAAGAGGCTCTGCCCTCAGCAGCCAGGCACACAGAGGCTGGGAGTGAGCGTGTCAGCTGAGACTGGTGGTTCTGCGAGGTGGCCCTCTGGTCTGAGCATGCCTAGCCCTTCTGGCCAGGATCCCCAAAGAAGAAAGCGCTGTGTTCAGAAAGGGGCCAGGCATATCTCAGGGGCGGGAGTGGCCTCCGCAGGCAGCGTCCCTCGCAGGGCTCCCTCCTGAGCTAGGCCTCAGCACCTGGCCCGACCCCGCAAGCCTTCCTGGGCTGCAGAATCTACAGTCCGTGTCAAAAGCATCAGGGGCCAGCACAGCCCGCCTCTCTTCTCCATCCTGGAGACCATAGCCAGAGGCTACAGAGACAGCCCTGGGCCCAGCTCTCTATGTACAGAGGAGGGCACAGAGGTTCAGAGGGGGGCAGGACTGGGCCTGGGTCGCCCAAGGAGATGGTGACAGAGGCAAGATTCCAATGGGGTCTCCTGACTCCTAGGCCAGCCCTCCTGCCCTGCCGCGTTAGGTCTGAGCTTTGTCCCCAACCCAGTGACCCCTGGAAAAGCCACCCCCTGCTAAGTCATAACTAGATCCCATGATGCCCAGGCCGAGCTCCTGAGGCTTGGCTCCCTCTTTCCCTCTGGGCCTTGCTCTCCTAGTGGGAGAAGACCTGCCCGAGGTTGCTGAGGAGAAGTCTGTGGCGAAAGCCCACAGACGGGGCAGACCAGAGCAGGCAGAGTGGCCTCAGCCCTCACCCTGGGGCTGCTGGCTGGGCTTCGGTGGGAAGAGAGAGAAGGCTGCCCCGGCCGCTGAGGGGGCAGGAGGCTGGGCCAACCACACCGTCGGGGGCCTGGGCCTGAGTCTCAGCCCCGTGGCCTCTTCAGCCCTTGGGGTCTTGGGTTGCCATTTGCACTTGGGACAAGAGGATGACACATGGCGGGAGCGCCCTGGGGACCCCTCTGGAGCTAAGTCTCCTGGGGTGCCAGGGCAGCCACGAGCATGGCTAGCAGCATGGTGGGGCCGTGCCTCTCTCCGCCTGCTGCCCGCCCCAGTGTAGCTGGCAGTCGGGCTCGGCCTGGGCCAGGGGGTGCCATTTTTTTCCCAGGGCTTAACCTCCCCCTCCCCTCCCCTTTCCTCTCTTTAGTTTCCACACCCTCCCCCCAACACACACACCTCAAAGAGACTCAATTCATTTCATCCCCTCCCCCACCTTATCCGAAGCCCTTCCAAGAACCTTCCCCGCTGCCCCCCGCTTCCCCCCTGCCCCAGCCTTTTGGGGGGGCGGGTGGGGGTGGGTCACCGAAAGAAGGGGCTGGGGAGAGGTAAAGTAAAAAAGCACATGCCCAACAACAACAAAACCCCCCAACACCCCACATTATGTTCCATAAAGCTGGAAATACACAACAAGCCGGCATCTGTGTGGAATAATAAAACCGGGTGTGGACGTGTCGTTCTCACAGGGCATTTGGCTGAGCCCGGGCAACGCGAAAGCATGCATAGTTAACACTCCTGACTGTGTGAAACCCTTTGTCGCCGGCCCTGGCTCCGCGAGGGACCCAGGGCCCGCGGCTTGGCAAGGGCCCGAGACATTTCTTGGAATGGTTTCTTGTTCATCACTGACACTCGTAATGAGAAATTTATACACCATCCTAAGCGGATAAATTAATTTCAAACACTTTAGACTGTGGAAGACAATGGTTCCTGGCAGGACCCTTTATCACCCGTTTTATTAAAAAAAAAAAGAAAAGAAGAGAAAAGAAAAGAAAGAAAGAAAGGAAGGAAGGAAGAAAAGAAGAAAGAAAGAAAGAAAGGAAGGAAGGAAGAAAGGAGAGAAAAAAACCCAGCCCTCGAGCCGGTCCAAACACAACCTGGGTGCCTGGCTCCAGTGTTTGCCGTCCCTGGCTGGGGGAGACCCCGCGCGGCCCCATGTGGGTCAGGGGCCCGTGGGTCACTTTTTAAACTTCATTAAAGTGTGTGCATCTCCTCAGGAGCTCTCCCCTGGCCCCCGGGGGGGGGCACAACTTCCGCTCACCCCTGGCTCCATCCGAGGTTGGCATTGTGGTCAAGAAGTGGGGTTTCTCAGGCTGCGTTTGTGAAAGGTAATTAAATTGTGATAATGTTTCCATTCACATCCCAGACTCGGGTGAAGGCCGGGGACTCGTCAGACAGACATGTTCTCGGCGTCCACTGAACACGCAGGCCAGCCTGGCAAGAGGCCCTGCCAGGGGCCACGGGGTGTCCCAAGCCTTCCTCACCCGCCAGGGACGGCCTGCTCCAGGCCCCATGCACCAAAGAGCCGGCAGCAGGAGCAGGCCATGCCCTCGAGGTCCCTGTCATCCCTTCAGGATGGCCCTGTGTTTTCGGCTGGGGCTGTGGCAGCAGGTTACTGTGGGTGCAGAGGGGAACAGGTGGGGTGCTGGGCTCCCTGCAGCCCCAGGCCTTCAGCTGCCCCCCCTGGAATGCTGGGAATGAGACCGGGGTGCAAGGCTGACTCTTCCAGGGCAGAAAGGCCATTCTTTTTCGGCCATTCCTTTTTTGGCACTCTGCTGGTCGGAATAGTGTCCAAGAGCTCCTCCGAGGGGCAGCCCACCTTTCGGCTGCAAATCTCTCCTCCCGGCAACCCCTGACTATGCTGACCCCGGCTCAGCCCTCCCTTTCCCCTTCTCACCATTGTCCCAACACCACCCCACCTTTCACTTCAGGGACCCCAGCCCACCCAGCCCACCCAGCCCCGCCTCTGCCGGCTGCCCCACCCTTTAGCTCGTGGGAACCTCCACTGGGAGTTCTGGTGACTCCCCCACGCACTCACAGGTCCCACCTCCTGGACAGCAGCCCCACCCTTTTCCAAGTTGGAGCCTACATAGAAAGTTAGCCATTCATGGGCACTCTGGAGACCCTAAAGACACCCGAGGGCAAAAAACAAAAAACAAAACCCAAAAAACCCTAAAAAAATTATGTTTTTTTCCTCTATTTTATAAAAGTATGCTAGGAAAATAAAATGTATAAGGGAGCATACTATAAATAAATAACCAATTTAAATAAGCTTCCAAAAGCCTTCCTTCAAAAATTAATTAAATGAGAAACAGCTGCTTCCATAACAAAACTTGTTTTTGTGTCAGGTTTAATGCTTAATGTGTCTGCATGTGATGCTGGAGCAAGAGGTTTATTTTTTTAATTTTTTAATTTGAAAATAATTATAGACCCACCAAAAAAATTGCAAACATCGTAGGGAGACGTCCTGTCTCCCCATGGCCCAGCTTCGCACGGTGGTGAGGGCTTCCGTGACCGTAGTGCGCTGCCCAAATGCAGGAAACCCACCAGCGGTCTTTAATGACATCGTCATAACCCCCTTCGATGAGAAGCACTATTCACACAAATAGCTGATGAAAATGTAAAACCATCTTACAATGGTTGAAACTATATTTTAAGAACCTGAAAACTGCTCCTTGTCTTCCATTGACAAATGTGAGGTTGAAATGTCTTATGATGATACACGCGGGTTTCATACCCCATTGCATGTTTTCATGGGAAGTGTTTTTCAAGAATGCTGCAGTATCTCTGGTTTTGTGGTTGGCTCGGTCCCCTGCAGCTGGTGACCAAAGGCCCCTCGACCGGTGACTAGATGCGTGCAGACCCGGGGCTGCAGCCCGGCTGGGCTTCTGGGAGTGCCCGCTCTGCCGGCCATTGGCTGCCATCTTGCCCCCTCTCTGGCCTTCCTGCCTGGCCACACCTGCAGGGGAGGGTCCTAGTCTGGAGCAACAGGAACACAGTCCCCTCTGGCCATGTCGCGGCTAGGCGAACCCCTGTGTGTTTTGTCCCATCGTTTTCCCCCTTGCTCGGCGGTGACCTCTATCATCACACAGATCACACTTCCGGCATGTTGGCGTCCCTGGTGGATGTCTGCCACAGAAGTGTAGCTTCCCGAGGGCCAGGCGGGGTCTGATTCTTCCCGGTGCTCCCGGCACCCTGCCCAGAGCCTGGCACCCAGTGGGCGCTCAGGGTCTGCGGAACGCAGAAGCCTCCCTCACGGGTTCTCTGTGATCTCTCGTTCTCTACCCGAACATCCCCCACGACAGAGCGCTCCCTGCTTCACAAACCAGCCCATTTCAGCGTGTGCCAGATTGTTTGAACATTCTTCCTGTAAAGTACTGAAATAGCTCTCCTTCTGCCCTCTGGAGTTATTCCCGTATAGGCTTCCCCACAGCAGATGTCCTGACCCCCAACCGCTCTCGGCTGATGCTCCAGCAGCACCAGGGCCCTTCTTGAAGCTGCTCTGGACAGAGATGCCCCAACAGTCATGAGCTGCCATGGCCGGAGCTCCCTGCAGCGGGGCACCATCTCCCACAGGCTTCCCTCCTCCAACGCAGACATACCTGTGCCCACTCCCTGCCAGCCCTTCTCCAGGCCATGCTGGTGACAAGGCCGAAGAGCACCTGCTCCAGGAGCTTTTATGGAGTGGGGACGAGTGGGAATAAGGAAGCACATGAATAAGCAGGAGCCTGGCCTAGCCACCCTGTCACCATTCAGTTGGCTCACCCCAAGAGTGCGGTTGCCCTCCTAATTCCTGAGTCCTTTTTCCTTGAGCTGCCTCTACTGAGCCAGCTCCCCTCCTCTCTGCTCCCCCTCCTCCTTGACTCTCCCTCTTCCCTGGTTCATCGTTCTCCTTGACTCCTCCTCCTCCCCTGGACTCTTCTTCCTCCACAGCTCACCTTCCTCCCTGGTTCTCCTTTCTCTTCCTTCCCTTCCTCTCTGGCTCCCCTCCTTCCCAAGCCCCCCCCCCTCCTTATCTGCCCCTTCCTGCCTCTCTGCTCTTCAGCTCTCATCCCTCCCTGTGTCCCCCCCTCCTGACTCTCTGGCCTCCCTGCCTTGCCCTTCTCCCAGCTCACCACCTCCCTACTCGCCCCCTCCCTAGATCCCCATCTCCCCAGCTCACCCTCCTCCCCAACTCTTCTGACTGGTCTTCTGAATCCAAGGGCAGGCCTCACATTTCTTTCTTTTTTTTTTTTTTTTTAAAGATTTTATTTATTTATTTGACACAGAGAGACACAGCGAGAGAGGGAACACAAGCAGGGGGAGTGGGAGAGGGAGAAGGAGGCTCCCCGCAGAGCAGGGAGCCCAATGCGGGACTCGATCCCAGGACCCTGGGATCATGACCTGAGCTGAAGGCAGTCGCTTAACCAACTGAGCCACCCAGGCGCCCCCAGGCCTCACATTTCTTACTGGAAAATCCTGTCTTGGTGGGTTCAATTATTTGTGCTAATGGATCAAGCAGACCCCCGAGTATGTGAGCTGGGGCCTCCGTGTGTCCTCCAGGTCCCCACCTCAGCATGGGGGAAATCCACAGCACACAGCGAGCCCTCAGAAGGCTAGGCTAAGCCCTGGGTTGTCCCCAGCTGGGCACTCAGCAGACCTGAGTAGGGTCCGGAGCTTCTGAACCAAGTAGGGAAAGTAGAGAAGGTTCGGGAAGATGTGGCAGCACCACGTGGTGGGGCTGGCCCAAGGTGGGTGTTCGGAGGGCTATCAAGTCCTGCGTCCCATTCACAAACCGTGTGCCTCAGGCTCCAGGGCTGCCCCTGGAGGGCCAGACTCCACGGATAACGGACCCTGGTCACTTTCTCCTGAGTAAACCTCTGCCCGGACTTCTCACAGTAAGGGAGAGTCCAAATTCTTTGCTAGGACTTACAAAGCCTGCAACCACCTGGCCCTGCCCTCTGACCCCTGGCTTTGTCAGGTTCAGCCACTCTGGGCCTCTTTCTGTTTCTCAGCCTTCGCATGGCTCAGGGTTCCTCCTTCAGGCTCAGATGTCACAGCCATGGAGTGGCCTTCCCTGACCACCTGACTTAGCGTCAGGTTGGTCTGCCCTGTGCGCTCCAGCCAGTGCCCTTCCTCGCCCTGTGCTCGCCGGAACGCCGAGCCGGGCATTGTGCAGGCTCTGAAGGTAAAGGGCCCTCTTAGCAGGAGCCTTGTGACTTTGGGCACTTAAGCGCTCTGCGCCTCAGTTTCCCTTATCTGTCTAGTAGAAGTAATGATAGCCCCTACCTCACAGGATTTTTGAATTTAGAACAATATCTGACACAAATAAATGTTTTTGGCTATGTTGTCACTTTTTCTAAAATTACCTAATTCACCTTCCTGTGTATTTTTTTTTTTTTTAATTGTTTGTCTCCTCTAGTCCAGTCCCTGGACTTTTAGGGCAGGATTCCTCCAGATACTCCTGTTTCCTCTGTATCAGCAGGACCTAGAATGTGTCCAAGTGGTACTGGGTGTTTTCCGAATATTGGTTGGATGAAAGAATGAACGGAGTCTGGAAGGAGCCCTTTCTTACCTTCTTCTCCAGGTTCTTGGGAATTGCAACCACATCAGGACAAACTCTGTTGGACCTCCGTTCAAGTTCGGGCCCCACTACTTTCCAGCTGTGTGGCCTTGAGTGAGTCACATCCCCCGTCTAAACCCCAGCTTCCTCAAGCATGATATGAGAACAATAAAAAGGTCCCAAGCCTCAGACAGTGGTTGTGAGGATTCAGCTAAAGTATGTTTGTAAAATTCTTAATAATTCTTTTCTCCTCCTGAGTAGCTTTTTCTGTCACCTGAATTTGATAAGCAGATTTTCTCATTCTTTTTTTTTTTAAGATTTTATTTTATTTATTTGACAGAGAGAGACCACAAGCAGGGAGAGCGGCAGGCAGAGGGAGAGGGAGAAGCAGGCTCCCCACTGAACAGGGAGCCCGATGCGGGGCTCGATCCTGGGACCCTGGGATCATGACCTGGGCCAAAGGCAGACGCTTAAAAGCAGAGCCCGTGAACAATCCAGGTGGATACTGTCACTGATTCCAGCGCATCTGACATGAGAGACTCTTGGAAATACGTGTTTAAAATAAACCTCCTTTCTGCTGGCCACTTCCTCTGACCTCTGAAGCTCTTATGTCCATGAGAGAGAAAGATATGAACTTGACATGATCTTTTCTCCGGAGAAGCACATTCCTTCTAGACTTTTTCCAAACCCTTCTCCATGTTTCGGGAGAGAATGTGGCTGGCTTATAGAGAAAGGAGAAGGAAAGCAATGCAGTAGACCCTTGAACAACGCATTGAACTGCCCAGGTCCACTAATATCAGATTTCTTTTTCATAAATACAGCGCAGTACTGTAAATGTATTTTCTCTTCCTTATGATTTTCTTAAGATTTTATTTATTTAGTATTTGAAAGAGAGAGAGAAAGTGAGCGCACAGGGGGAGGAGCAGAGGGAGAGAAACAAGCAGACTCCGTGCCGAGCGCAGAGTCCGGCGCGGGGCTTGATCCCACAACCCTGAGATCATGACCTGAGCTGAAACCAAGAGTAGGATGCTTTACCGAGTTACCCAGGCGCGCCCCGCCCCTTTCGCCACCTTATGATTTCCTTAATAACATTTTCCTTTCTCTAGCTTACTTTATAGCAGGAATAGACTATACAATATATAGAACTTACAAAATACGTGTTAATAGACTGTTTATGTTACTGGTAAGGCTTCCGGTCAATAGTAGGCTATTAGTAGTTAAGTTCTGGGGGCAGTCAAGGGTTATATGCAAATTTTCAATTGTGCAGGGGGTTGGCGGCCTGAACCCCCCGCGTTGTCCAAGGGTCAGCTGTATTGCATTTGGCCCTCTTGGAAAATCTCATGCATTATCTTGAGCAACTCTCAACATCAGCCCGTAGGGTATGTGTTATTATCCTAATTTCACAGATAAGGAAAGTGAGGCTTAAGGACTTACTTAGGGTCACACAAACCAGTAGAGATTCTATCCCACCTCTTTCTAATTCCAAACACTGCTCTCTTTCCCCAACACCACACTGCCTTCCGCCAGCAGTACTTGCTAAAAATGTACTTTCTTCCCATTTGCAGGATGACAAATTTGGTCATGTATCCCGCCTCCAGCTCTCCATGATTTCTCCAAGATTCCTGAAGGAGGGTCTGAGTTCACATCTGCAAATTCCCTGGTATCCTGGGAGGTCATTTGTCTGGGCCAAGAAGCTGGAGCTCCATCTGAGGCCACCAGGTGCTCCCTGACCATCCCCTCCCCTGTCTCATGGATGTACTCCCCCATCTGTGATGTGGGCCAGCCCCCCTGGGATGGCCCTTCTCCTGGCTGCCACAGGGAGCCTCAGCCCTCTCTGCTCCAGTCCCCACCATATGAAAATTATTAAGCCTTCCACATGCTCTTACTCATAGCTGTGATGCCCAGTAAATGAGAAAGGCCTCCTTTCAAATAAATAATGACCACTGTTGACAATGGAAGTATAAACATGACCTTAATACATGAATCGCTAATCATCGTCCCTGTTAATAGATACTCTGTCTTTGCTGCACACACATGTGGTTCAGGACTAATGCTCAGCATTAGCCTGGAGGGGCCAGCTAGCCCTCTGGGTCATCTACAATGCAAATCAAAGTAGGGGGCCTACATGCCCTCAGCCCCCCCCCTCCCCACCCCGTACTACAGGGTAGCTGAGTTAACTTCTTGGATAGCTCAGGAAATCTGGATTGTACTCACACCCTGGGAGAGCGCTTTCTCTGTTTAGTTCAGAATATTTGGGTCCTCAGGAGACCAACACAAACACTCACGCATGCGTACTCACCTGTGTGAGGCCCATTTGGATTTTTCAAGGGACCTCATCCAGTTGTGTGGAGAAATGAGAGAGGGGCAAGCCACTTGCGTAGAAGCAAGGCTCTGGGTGCCCCCTGGTTTCACACATCATGTGCTTTACATACAGATTATGCAGAATTTCCCCCTGTAATTTTTAAGTTTGGCTGCAAGTAACAGAGATCAAAATAACAATGCTTAAGGGAAATCAAATCTGATTTCTTTGCTGTAAAACAGTCCAGAGACAGGCCATCTGGGCTGCCTTGGTGGCTGTCTCCATGAAGCCCCCAGAGGCCCAGGCTCCTTCTAGCTGGTTGCTTTGCCCTGTGTGGCCTCCATTCCTAAGGACTTCATCCCCAAATGGCCATTCTGGTCATCCCCAAATTCCAGCCTTCTGGAAAAAAGAACGGATAGAGAAGGGGTAAGAGTACATAGCAGTCTCTTAAGATAAATTCCCAGAAGTTGCCACATGACTCTTCCGTCAACCGGAAGTTAATTATGTGTCATATTTTGCTGTGAGGGAAGCTGGGACACAAAGTCTTCAATCCAGGTGACCCACTGCAATGGGGAGGGGGAATCGATATGTTTGGACAAATAAGGACCTCATCCTATGGAATAGGTCTCTTTGATGGCCTGGTGGGAGGCTGCATGCCCCAGGACCCACAACCAATATTTATTTCTCTTACAGCCAGAAGCGATGTCAGGAATGGGCCAGCTCAGTCCTCTTCCTCCTGTTTCTCAGGTGTTGAAACGAGGCCGACGAAGGGGAAATGAGCCTCACAGGTGGCCAGGGGATGAAAATGCTGAGTGGCCCCTCGATCCCCACACTCTCATCCCCAGCCCCACCTACGCACTCAGGTGCTGTTGCATTCCGGTCCCTGGAAGCAGCCTGTTTGTGACAGAGAAGGGAGATCAGCAGAAGAGGGTAAAGTGGTGGTGAGGAATGGGAGAAGAAATCCCTGAGAACAGCTAGAGGCCAGACATCAGACTGGACATTTGACAGCCATTGTCTTACTTTAAAACTCCCACATCTCCCAGGGTGCCTGGGTGGCTCAGTCGGTGAAGCATCAGACTCTTGATCTCAGTTCAGGTCTTGATCTTTGGGTCATGAGTTCAAGCCCCACACTGAGCTCCACACTGGGCATGGAGCCTACTTAAAAAAAAAAAAAGAAAGTTAAAACTCCAACATCCCCATAGGGGGATAAGTGCTATTAATTTACAGATGGGGAAACTGAGCCTTGGAGAGGCTACAACCTTCGTCCAAGGTTTAAGTGTTAAATAGCATGAGGGGGTGAAGGGCGCACTTGCGTCTGTCTCATCTTTCTGCTGCACCTGGAGGCCCCTATGTCACCCCAAAGCTTTGCGCAGTGGCAGTATCGTAGCCAATGAGGTTTATCCGAGGTGCGATTATTGCTAATTGAAACCCTATGTCACCCCAAGGCCATCTTGGCTCCTGAGTCCGAGTGGCCCCTATGCTGCTCCTTCCTGGCATGCAGGAAGGAAGAGTGGTGTCTAGCGTCAGTCATGTGCCTTCTGGGCCCAGGGCTTCTCTCTAAGTCCCTCCTGTCCCACCCCACACGTAGCCATGCTGCCTACTGTCCTTGTTCCCAGCCAGGCAGGAGCGTGTTCAAATCCCAGCTCCCCCTCCATTCAGTCAACAGACATTTAATGAGCTCAGAAAGGTTCCAGGCACTTTGGACAAGCAATCCATTATTTATAAATTGGGCACAGCTACGTTGCAAGACTGTGGGGAAGAGGCCATGTCAGGTAAAAGGAACTCTCCCCTAGAAATGTTGGACCTTCTCCTCCTGCATCTGTCTAAGCCCATCTCTGCTGTTGGCCTTTGGGGCCTTGTTGCCCTCCCCTATCTCTGGTGTGGAGGGGTCTGCTGTACCCCAGAGACAGACCCGGGAATGCCCTCAAAAACCTGACTCTCCCCACTGCTCCCACACCCCTGCCACCACCCAGTTCCCTCCCTGCATCCCCAGTGCCCAGCACCAGTCATTCTGGAAGGAATCCATCCCGGGAAGCTTTGAGAAGCTCCCGGGCTAACAGAGGCTGCTTGGAGGTGTGGGTTGTCCAGAAGAGTCTGCTGATGGCCCGGTGACCCCCCTCAAGGGCCTGACTCCACATCGTTCTCCCTGGCTGCATGGGGAACCTGGTGAAAATGTGCCGTGTGGTGACAGCCTTAAGCCCCGATATCCTATGAAGGTCCCACCCAAGTGGGCTGTAACAGAAGCAGTCATGACCACTGCCCCAGGCTGGAGGGGTGGGGGCATGTGAGAAAAGGGCCTGCTGCCCACCAGGACCCTGCTGGGGCTTCTTGTGTGGGCTCAGGGACCGCCGGAGTATTGGGGTCTGTGGGCCCGGGTAGGTCACATATGTCCTGCTCCCTTTCTTGGCTTTGCCCACTCCTTTCCTTCTGCCTGGAGTGCTCCTTTTGACTGCTTTTGTCCAGATAAGTCCCACTTGTCCTCATGGCTTAGAACAAGTGTCTCTTCCTTCGGGGAGTCCCTCAAATGCTGCAAGATTGGGCAGCCTCCATGGGGTTCTCCCAGCTCCATCAAAGGATGCTTATCTGGGAGCAGCACCTTGGGAGCAGGGTCCAGGCCTGGTTAACCTCCGAGGCCTCTGGAAATGTCTGCCAAATGAGTGAATGGAGCTCTTGGGCCTGTAACAAAGTGAACCCTTAGCAAATGTTGGCTGGAAGGATGCACGATTGATTTTATGAATGAATAAAGTTTCCAGGAAATGGGAGTGGGAAACATGGGGACGAGATAAAGACATAAACCTCACCTTTGTTCCAGTTACCCAGGACCATTCCATGGCCCATGGCAAATGGTAATAGCAATGGATGCTTATATTTTGCTATGTACCAGCACCTCTGTAAGCACTTTGTATATAACCCATTTAATCCTCACAGCACCACTGTGAGAAAGGTACTTGTCTTAGTCTGCATGGTTTGGTGTAACAAACCATAGACTAGGTGGCTCAAACAACGCAGATTTGTTTTCTCCATGATCAGGGTGCCCAGCATTGCCAGGTTCTGATGAGAACTCTCCTGGCTTGCAGACTGCCACCATCTTGCTGGGTGCCGCCTGACCTCTTCTTTGTACACAGCAGGAGAGGGAGAGCAAGCTTTCCGGTGTCTCTTCTTAGAAGGGCACTAATCCCATCATGAGGCCCCACCCTCATGACTTCATCTGAACCTAATTACCTCCCCAAATGCCTCACCTCCACATACGATCACACTGGGGGTTAGGGCTTCAACATATGAATTTTGAGGGGACATAATTCAGTCCACAGCAGCACAGCGTACCTGTCAGTTTGGGCTGGGTTATGTCATGGCAACAAACAATCGCAACATCTCAGTAGCTTAGAACAACAAAGGTTTATTTCTTGCATATGCTGCATGTCCAACTCAGGTCGGCGGGAGCGTCCGCTTTTCATGGTCACCATGAGAGTGGTGGTGGTTCAGAGAATGTGGCAAATCACTTACATTTTTTATTGGCTAAAGAAAGTCACAAAGCTACAGCTAAATTCAAAGTCGGTAGGGAAAAAAAACCCGAAGTAGGTAGGGAAACAAAATCACTTTTGTGAATATTCCAATTATGTTAAAAGAATATACTGTCTAAAAAAAAAATAGATAAAGTGTATGATCCTGTCACGTGTCCCAAAGAAGGACTAGACTATTTGTGAACAGCCCAAATGACCCAAATCATCTTATCCCCATTTTATGGATAGACAAACTGAGGCAAAGAGAAGTTAAGAAAATGTGCCCAAGGTCACTCAGCTAGTAAGTGGCAGAGCCAGGATTTGCACCCAGGAAGCCCAGTGGCGGAGTTTGCGACCCTAACTGCTACTCCGTAGTGATCCTGGCAAGGCAGTCCTCCGGCCCTGTCTCCTGCTGTCCCTGGGAGCCCCCGGAGAATGGCATTCTCTTGCCCAGAGTAACACAGACAGCGTGTGAGTGATTGTGTTCGATTGAACTAGATAACACAAGGCACTGACTTCACAGTTGTGCTGCAAGCAAATATATACACGGATATATACACACCGATAGTCACTGATATATACAGCACTTCCACATCTGGAGTTTTCCCAGATGGTCTCAAATTCAAATGCAGCCCCATCTGTTCCTACCAGTGTCCCCACAGTCTTCAGAGCCTGTGTCTCACTCCTTGCCACCGAACACTCCATGACTCTGCTCCAGGGTCCCCGAGATGCCTTACCGTGGCCTTGTCCCCATCTGTACCACGAACGAACCTCCTGGCGAATCCAAAAGAACATCACTGCTGCCCTCCACATTCTGCTGGGCTTCTAGGTGACTTCTTCTTTTGGACAGGTACCTAGTGGGCAAGGCCAACCCGGCCACTTCGTCCTGGCATCTCCAGGGGCCCAAGTGGATTCTTGGTGGAGTGAATTTAATTAAAGTCCTGCGTGGCATGTGAGTGAAGAGGACCAAATGGAGAAGAGCTCCTGGTCAAGAGCCCCTTTCATCCCGGGTTAAAGCTCCACAGAGTCTGTGTAGGACGTGGGTGGGGCTTGCTGCCATTGCTCTGTGCATCCGTGCCTGGCCACCCTGGGAGCCCAGAGTGAAATGGATGGACAGACGGATGATGGACAGATGGATGGACAGCGGAGGTGTAATCCCTAAGCAGCTACATACCAAGTCTTGTCAGGACCAGGAGCCCCTCTGATCCTCAGATGAGTAAAAGCTTGTGTGAATGAATGAATGAATGAATGGGTAAGGCCAGAGGCCGGCCCAATTCCCCAGGTGACATCACAGAGTGCCCCAAGGCCCTCAGGTTCTTGCCCCGACCCCCGTCACAGCCCCACCAAGGGCGTGAGTCCCCTGACTGAAGGGAATCGGCTGTGCCTGGCATCGCGTACCAGGCCCCGCACGCAAGGTGCGGGAGAAGGCCGAGAGCGCCTTTTGGACAGCTTAGCTCTTGGCGAGATTAAGCCGGCTCTCCACAGAGGGGCCCGTATTGCAGGCCTGCGGGGAGGGCCCGGCCCGCCGAGTTTGCACCTTTTTACCCGGCATCTGTCCCTGGGATCAGGAGAGCTGGGAGGCTGGATTAGATGGGTCAGCGCCCTGATTGACAGTGACATTTCCTCCCGCGCCCCCGCCTGCCCCCCAGCCTCTCCCGCTGTTCCTCTCCTGCCTCACTCGGGCCCCATCCTGTTCCCGAAAGCGGGCGATGCCTTCTAATCTCCTTACCAGGAAATTATTTTCCTGGGTGTGAAATCCCTGTCCAAGGGGAGGGCAGCAGATCAGTCCTGCCCTGGCCTGGAGGCTGACCGCAGGCCTATCTCCCGGAGACATCTGGCATGGCAGTGGGGGCGGCCACAGCGAGAGATGGGCAAAGCTTGGGCAATTCCACCCCCAAATGTGGCCCTGACCTCCGGAGCGGGCTCCCCCAAACTGCCTCTTCCTGTCTCCATTCACGAGACTTCTCGAAAATGATGCTTGTCTGCGGTTGGTGACTGTCCTCTCTAGGAGCAAGTGACATGGGGGTTGGGGAGAGTGGTCCTGGGAAGAACCTGCCCCAAGGGGGGCGCGGGCAGTGAGGCCTGGGACCCAGCCCTGGCCGTGGGCCAACTCACTCTGTGACTGGACACATCCCCACCTCTGTGGCCTCAGTTTCCCTCTGACTTCACCATGAACGGACTCTGAGA
The DNA here is from genome assembly GCF_029215605.1 of Mirounga angustirostris. Classification (NCBI taxonomy): domain Eukaryota; kingdom Metazoa; phylum Chordata; class Mammalia; order Carnivora; family Phocidae; genus Mirounga; species Mirounga angustirostris. The sequence continues at coordinate 93,911,217 of NW_026991711.1, read as the reverse complement.
TCAAACGTGGGGTCTATGCCCCACACCCCCCATATCCAGTGCATAAAATGTCAGAAACTCGGCAGAGGAAGTGGTGGGAAAACCACAGGGCCAGCCTGTTTAATTCATAATGTTAAAAACCTGTGGCCAGACCACGAGATGAACAGATGAGGGTGGCGGTTAGGTTGGCCCAACTACCCCACTTGGCTCCGTGACTTTGGCCATTGACCACTCCCCTGTGCCTCAGTTTCCCCAACTGTAAAAAGAAGATGACAATCACACTTACCCATAGGCTTGTGGCGAGGGTTTCAGTTGATTAATAATCATAAAATTCTTAGAATGGTCCCCGGCACAAGTAAGTACCTTATAAGGATGATGGTATTGCTGTTATTAGACTTGTCATATGGAAGGGCTCAACATATTATTTACTGTGGGTGGAGTTGTGTCCTCTGTAATGGTATGCTGAAGACTTAACCTCTGTGAATATGACCTGTTTGGGGAAACAGGGTCTTTGCTGATGTAGTCAAGTAAAAACGACTAGAGTGAGGTGGGCCCCAAGCCAATAAGAAAGGTATTTGAGGGGCGCCTAGGTGACACAGTCGGCTAAGCATCCAACTCTTGGCTTTGGCTCAGGTCATGATCTCATGGCAAGATTGAGCCCCGCGTCAGGCTCTGTGCTCAGCGTGGAGTCTGCTTGAGATTCTCTCCCTCCCTCTCATTCTGCCCCTCCCCACTGTACTCGCTCACTCTCTAATAAATAAATACATCTTTAAGAAAATAAAGACTGGTGTATGAAAAGGGGACAGACACAAAGAGACGGGCACACCAGGAGAAGACCATGGGAGGACAGAGGAGAGAATGCCAGGGAGTACCGGCCACACTAGAAGCTGGTAAGAAGCAAGCAAGTGTTCTGCCCGGAGTCTCGAGGGAGCAGACCCGCCCACAACTTGGTTTTGGACTTCAGGCCTTCAGCACCGTGAGAGTACTTTGTTAGAGCAGCCCTGGGAGGCCAACACAATAACAAAACGAATGACAGCAGACTAGGAAGGAAGCTTCCAGCAGAGGTGCTCATTTAGGGCTGGCGGATCCACACATGGGACACGTGAGGCTGTGCAGGGTCCGGGTCTCAGGAGGGGCCAGGGATCTGCTCTCCTCCTCCAGGCCTGGCCGTGGGCTCTGGTGTGGCTGACGGGGGACCTCAGAGCAGGCTCACCTGGGGGAAGCGCAGCTTTCTGATGTGCGTGTTTGACTTCTTGGCCACAGGGCAGCCATCAGAGGTGAAGAGGGTCTCGCTGACAGAGTCCAGGGTCCCAGGATCAATGACACCTTCGAGGGGATGTAGCTGCCTTTAAATCAGGCACTCTGCATGAATAGACAGAAAACAGGCCCCAGGGCAGGGTTTCTCCTCCCCCTCCAACTTCCCTCCTCCTCACCCAGGTTCACCTTCAGGAGACCCTGCGCCCCATGACACCAACTTGGTCTAAACACTTCAAATCTTTGCAAGACCCCAGGAGAACTGGCTGCCGCACAGCCTGCTCTGAAAGCCCCACAAGGGAGATGCTCGGGTCCCAGAAGAGAAGGGGAATTTCCTGCATGCTCCCCAGCCTTGGAGTGGGGCAGGGCATCTCCACTAGCAGGGCACAGCTAGGCCTATGTTACAGATGTGGAAACTGAGGCTCACTAGATTAAGCAACTTGCCCGAAGGAGCATACGAAGGAAAGGGCAGTCAGGCTTTGACCCCTTCCCTCTGACCCCACAGCTCGAGCCCCTTGCATGCTGTTTTCCTTTTTGAGGGGGAAAATTCCCCTCTGGCCCTTCTGAACCCCTCTACCTACCTTGTAAGCCCTTCCCCCTTTCCAGTATTCTGGAATACCAATGTCATTCACTCTTCCTTACAGGTACCGTTCTGAGGCCCCTCCTAAACCAGTACTTTCCTCCTGGGCCCTTGAAATTTCAAGCTGTACAGAATAACAGACATGGGGACTTGGGAAGGCAAGAAGAATACTGGGTGCTTGAGTCCTACACTTAAATCGCCCACTACCTTCCTCTCTGACTCTGGGCAAAATACGGGAACGTCTGCGCCTCGAATGCCCTATCAGTTACTATTGCCAACTAGCAAACTGCCCCAAACTTAGTGACTTAAAAGCACTGGATTTCTCATGATCCCGCAGCTGGGGCAGGTCTCACTGGGCTCCATCCTGCAGCTTCAGTCATCTAGAGGCTCAACGGAGCCGATGGTCCTCGATGGCCTTACTCGCCTGTCTGGCATCTACTTAAGGCTGTTGGCTGGAGCACCTGATTCTGCTCTCCCTGGCCCCTCCAGCAGGATAGTCACACTTCCTTACATAGCCATGCTTTCTTTCCAAGAGTGCAAGCTCCAATGTACAAGTGCTTAGCGATCTTCTGCTGCATCATGCTGGATGATGTCTTCTTACCAGACAAGTCACATGGCCAAGTCCGGAGTCAAGGTCGGGGGCGGGGGGGAGGGGCACAGGGGCATGTATACCATGAAGTGGGATTGATAGGGGCCGTTTATATAATAATCTGCCATATCCTGCATGTCCCCAAATCAAATTTTTAGAAGGCAGAAAATCATATCTAGAAGATTAGGTGGTTCTGCTGTCCTCGTCTCTGCCATCACATAGCATTTATGGAGGAATTTACAGTCTAGGAAGAAGTCACTTTCAACATGATAATGCTATTAATTTCTCCACCAACCGTCTGAGACAGGTGTCATTGGAGAAGTAGGACTCAGAAAAGCTAAAGTGACAGGCTAAGAAGTGGCAAAGGAGGCAGGACCCAGGCCAGACAGCACACTAAGCCCATTTGGCCATGTCCATCCCTCTGAGCTGTTATCATTGGGTCCCTCCCAGTGAGCAGGGCTCAGCACTGGCTCAGGGTCTCTCCCCAAACAATGCAGCTATAGAAACTGTCTTAGAAAGAACTAAGGGCTGTGGTTGGGTTTTCCAACAGTCCTGAAGTCCGGATGAGAAGTGAGATGCCCACCCGTCTTCCAGAGAAGCTGACGTTGCTGCCTCCGGGGGCCACTCCCATGCATGGACATGGCTGTCCCACATTCCTGCCGTCTGATATGTGTCCATGGGGAATAGCTCATGTTGCTGCTAAATAAGAGGGCCCTGGAGGTCAGGTCCGGGGCTGCGGAGAAGGAGACAAGAGCAGGGAGTCCCCAGCCTTGGCAGCCAAGGCTTATGGCCTGGTGACCTTGTTTCCCTGCAGGGTGTGATACTAGAGCATCCGAGCGCGCAGAAAGTCCCTTTCTGGACGAAGGGCTGCTTCCTACTATAGACCTGGGCTTCCGTCTTGTCCAGGGTCCCACCAGGGACGCATTGTTCCTTCTGGCTGTGACGCCATCACCTGCTCCTAGAAGGGAACCTGCGTATTTAAGCCAGCAGCTCCCGAAGAGGGAAGATTCATTGTTTGCAATTGTTCGTATAAATAATGTGTGCTCCCTGTGGGAGGGAGGGGAGACTAGACCCCTGCAGTACTTCTCAGGGAACGGGTAGATCCCGGTTTGTCTTCCTTTCTGGATTGATTTCAGGTCACAAGTGTATGGGGACACCCATGACGCGCTGGAGTGGGTTCACATACACACGCCTGATGCGTAGGTATCCCATTTGCGGAGTATACACACAGCATACGGCGACATCCTACGTGGGTGTGTATTTGTGTACTTCACTATGAAGTCTGCATATCGGCACCACATATGTGCATACTCGTGTTGGGTGAGTGTGGCTGGACACGTACACTCACAGCAGGTATACGCCATGTATACAACTAGACATGTCATCTTGGGATACACGTGCTCGAACGTACTTCACACACACCAACACACACAAAGTGTGTGTTCATGTGTACTATGTGAGATTTGTCTATAAATACACACTTGAGTGTCAGGTATGTGTGCACATGTTATGTGTATGTGTGTGTGTCTTCATAAATACACAGTATGTCTACTCTAAATTCCTCTATACACAAACACTATGCATATAACGATGTGGATATGTGGGGCTCCATGGACACTGATGTGCCCGTTTTTGTCTTTGTGATAGGCTGTCACCTCCCGGCAGCCCTCCGGGGCCCCACGTCCCCCTGCAGGGTCTGTGCACAGCCCTGGTGCCATCCCCTTGTCCCAGCTTAGGTACTGTACCTCTTCCAGCCTGCCCATGATTCAATCCCCTAATCACGGAGCCTAATCTCTCTGGAATATCCCACTTGGAAAAGAGAGGGGACGTGGCTGATCCCCCAGCTGCTGGGGGCAGGGAAGGGACTCATTCCCAAACACTGCTAGTCCTTTGCCCTCTGCAATCTCTGGACACCCTGAGGACTCTCGGGTGGTGACTGAGACTGGGACCAGGTCACACTGAGCCTTGTTCTTGGCCCTGAGGGAGGGCCTAAGGGCCAGACCCTGGGTCTCTATGGGTTGAGGTCACTTTGGCCAGCTCTCTTCCCTCTGGACACACACGGCACCTCCTCTAGGAGGCCCTCCTGGCGTCCCTCATGCTTCCCTAAATCAACCTACTGCTCTGTTTGCTAATGTCTTACTTCTACTGGACTCAAGTCTCCTTAGGCTTCCTGTATTTTATCCAGCATCTACTTCTTATGTGTCGGGAAGGTAGAATGCACAGGAAGGAGGCGGCCCACCCACAGGAAACACACACACAGCACTTGGCTGAGCTTTCCAGAGCCACCAACGATGTGGTGGTGGTGGCAGCGGGGGGGGGGGGGGGGGGGGGGGCGGGGCGCTGTGAGCCCAGTTTGGGCTCAATTCCATTGTTACCACACAACTAACCACAACCACAAGCTCCGGTCCACCTCTTTATTTTTTATTACTGAGGTACAGTTGACCTACAGTGTTACATTAGTTTCAGGGGTACTATATGGCGGCTCCACAGTTCTCTTCATTACCAAGTGCTCTCCACGGTGAGTGTAGTCGCCATCGGTCTCATGACAGCATTATTACTGTATTATCGACAGTATTCCCTACACTGCACTTGTCACGGCCATGACTGATTTATTTCATAACTGGGAGCTTACACCTCTTAATCCCCTTCACCTATTCCGCGCCCCCCACCTCCCCTCTGGCAACCACAAGTTTGTTCCCTGTATTTTTGAGTCTGTTTCTGTTGTTTTATTTGTTCATTTCTGTTGTTGTTGTTTTTTTAGAGTCTACATATAAGTGAAATGTTGTGGTATTTGTCTTTGACTTATTTCAGTTAGCCTAACACCCTCTAGGTCCATCCACATCGTTTCAAATGGCAAGATTTCCTTCTTTTTGATGGCTGAGTGATATTCCATTATGTATATATATACCACACCTTCTTTATCCATTCATCAGTTGATGGACACTTAGGTGGCTTCTATATCTTGGCTATTGCGAATAATGCTGCAATTATAGGGGTGCGGGTATCTTTTCAAATTAATTTTTTTCATTTTCTTTGGGTAAATACCCAATAGTGGAATTGTTGGATTATACGGTGTCTATTCTTAAGTTTTTGAGGAACCGCCATACTGTTTTCCACAGTGGCTGCACCAGTTTGCGTTCCCACCAACAGTGCATGAGTGTTCCTTTCTCTCTCATCCTCTCTGACACTTGTTATTTCTTGTCTTTTTGGTACTAGCCATTCTGATTGGTGTGAGGTGATATCTCCTTTTGGTTTTGATTTGCATTTCCCTGAGGATGAGTGATGCTGAGTATTTTTTCATGGGTCTCTTGACTAACTGTATGTCTTCCTTGAAAAAATGTCTATTCAGGTCCTCTGCCCATTTTTAAATCAGATTATTTGGGAGTTTTTTTGCTATTGAGTGTGTAAGTTCTTTATATATTTAAATCAGATTATTTGGGAGTTTTTTTGCTATTGAGTGTGTAAGTTCTTTATATATATATAACCCTTATCAGATATATCATTTACAAATGTCTTATCCAATTCAGTATCTTGATCTTTTGTTTGTTGATGTTCTCCTTTGCTGTGCAAAAGCTTTTTCTTTTGGTGTAGTCTCAATACTTTATTTTTGCTTTTGTTTCCCTGGCCTGAGGAGACAGATCCATAAATATATTGCTAAGGCTGGTATCCAAGAGATTACTACCTGTTTTCTTTTAGGAGGTTTATGATTTCAGGTCTCACATTTATGTCTTTAATCCATTTTGGGGGGGGCGGTTTGTGTGTATGGTGCAAGAAAGTGGTCTGGTTTCATTCATGAGGATGTAGCTGTCCAGTTTTTCCAAGACCATTTGGTGAAAAGACTGTCTTTTCTCCATTGCATATTCTTGCCTCCTTTGTCTTAGATTAATTGACCATATAAGCATGGGTTTATTTCTGTGCTCTCTATTTTGTTCCACTGATCTATATGTCTATTTTTGTGCCAGAACTATACTGTTTTGAGTACTGTAGCTTTGTAGTATAACCTGAAATCTGGGAGCATAATGCCTCCAGCTTTGTTTTTCTTTTTCAAGATTGTTTTGGCTATTTGGGATTTTGTGGTTTCATACAAATTCTAGGATTATTTGTTCTAGTTCTGTAACAACATTATTGTTGTTTTGATAGAGAGTGCATTGAATCTGTAGGTTGCTTTGAGTAGTGTGGACATTTTAACATTATTAATTCTTCCAATTCATGAGCAATATTATATCTTTCTATTTGTGTTGTCTTCAATTTCTTTCATCAATGTCTTATAGTTTTCAGAGTATAGGTCTTTCACCTCCTTGGTTATATTTATTCCTGGGTATTTTATTCTTTTTGGTGCAATTGTAAATGGGATTGCTTTCTTAATTTATCTTTTTGCTACTTTGTTATTAGTGTAGAGAAATGCAATAGATTTCTGTATATCAATTTTTGTATTTTGCAACTTTACTGAATTCATGTATTAGTTCTGATAGTTTTTTGGTGGAGTCTTTAGGGTTTTCCATATATGGTATCATGTTATCTATCTGCAAATAACGAGTTTTACTTCTTCCTTTCCAATTGGGATTCCTTTTATTTCTTTTTCTTGTCTGATTGCTGTGGGTAGGACTTCCAGTACTATGTTGAATAAGAGTGGAGAATAGACATCTTTGTCTTGTTCCTGATCTTAGACGAAATGCTTTTAGTTCTTCACTGTTGAGGATGATGTTAAACTGGTTAGTTTTTCACTGTTGAGTATGATGTTAAACTGGTTTTTATCACCATCTGCCAGAATTTTAATCTCTCAATTATTTCCAAACTTGAAATTACACAATATTTTTTTAAAATTTTTTTTAATTTATTTGAGAGAGAGAGTGAAAAAGAGAGAGCACAAGAGGGGGCAGGGTCAGAGGGAGAAGCAGACTCCCTGCTGAGCAGGGAGCTCGACGCGGGACTCAATCCTGGGACTCCGGAATCATGATCTGCAGGCAGTTGCCCAACCAACTGAGCCACCCAGGCGCCCAAACTTACACAACATTTTGTTTTGTTTTTAATTCAGTCTTCTCTGAGCCCAGATTGTTGATCCCCATTATGTGTCAGGTGCTGCGTTAGGTGCTGGAGGTACCGTGACAATACAGCAGACACGGTCCCTTTCCTAATGGAATACACAGTCCCGTGAGGAAGAAGGAAAGCAAGCACATAAACTGACAATGCATGATTACACTGTGGCCAGGGCTTTAAAGGGAAGAAATAGGCTACTGAGTCAGATAATACAGGCTGGATGGGAAAGGGTTTAGATAGAGTGGTCAATGAAGACCTTTTCAAGGAAAAACCAGGAAGAAGAGGGTCAAGTTTGCAAAGAGTTATGTTGAGGAATAGCACGTGGAAAGGCCCTGAGGTTGAGTGTGGCTGTGGTGGGTGAGGAAAGAAGAGCAAGAGTTAGAGAGAGAGGCTGGCTCATCTCTTGTAGGCTCTGGGAAGTAGATTGGATTCTATTCAAAGTGGGTTGGAAAGCCTTTGAAGGTTTGGGGTAGGGAGAGGGCAGTGACCTGATTCATGGGTTTAAACAGTGCTCTGGCAGCCAGGAGGTCCAAGAGAAGTGAATGGCTGTCACGGGGCTAGTGCAGTGCACCCCATGAGCAATGCCTAGCCAACCACTGAGCAGGCACGGTGCACACATCACCTGAAATCCTGGGCACAGCCCAGCAGAGTGGTGGTGATGGCTGGTGCCCTCCCCCAGCTGGCAGCCAAATGCAGTGCTGGAGAACAGGGCCAGCCACATTGATGTTAATATAACAAGAACATCAACAAGACAGCTTCTAGTTTCACACCAGTGTTTTACAGGCTTTATTGCATTTAATCCTCACCCCCAGGAGGTGGGCACTACTTTGTATCTCCATTTGTCAGTAACTTACCCAAGGTCACACAGGCATTCAGGCACCAAGCATAAGGGTGCACCTGACTGCTATCCATGCTGCCACGAAGGTCAGGGTTCCTCTTCATGCTCTTTGGAAGGGATGCATTTTGCTCGCGGTGAAAATGTTTTCCTTTGATGTGTTACAAAGCTTGTTCTTCAGCACTTTAAAAAGGCACAATAACTTGGCTATATTGTTTGCTTAGTTCAGAAGAAAAAAAGTTTTTTTCTTTTGGAGGATTGTGCAGGGCGGGGCTGAAGCATGAGTGGGGAGACAGGGAGCACAATGGCTTCTTCTCCCTTAGCAAGCTCCCCAAGTCCTTTTTCCGTGGTTGTTCAAATGATGAGGAAAAGATGAGAGATGGAGAGGGTGGAGTACAGGGGAAGCATGCAGAGCCAGGAGCCACAGGGGTGCCTTTCTGATGTGCTCACTGCTCTCTCAGCCAGCGGTGCCCTCCAGCCCAGGCTCCCTCCTCAGATGTGCGAACATGGGCAAGCCTTTAACAGGGTCCCTGCATGCCCCCAATGTCCCAACGTGGGGTCCTGACATCCCAGAGGGGGGCAAATGTAATTGCTGGAGATTTGATAGAATGGTCAAAAATACTTGAAGTTGGTCACCTAAATTGTAAAATACTCTGAAAAATGTTCTACCAGATAAGATATAATCTAAAAGCAAGGACATGACAGCCATCTCTGAACAGAACAGACTCACACCACTGTGTCCATGTTATCTGTGCCCCCCAGTGCATGCACACACACACATACACACGTGTTCCTCCCCAACACACACACTTACACACTCACACATGCATACATCCTCTCCCAACACACACACACGCATGCACGCACACACACACACTCACACAGAGAGCCACATTTTTCTTGCTTAGCTTATAATTTAGAGACATATGGGTTCCCTGCATCTGATCAGGTTTCCATGCAATAAAAATTTTTCCACCCATAACACTTTTTTTTTCTTCCAGTTTGCCAATTCTCTTTTCAGCTGTGGTCATTCAACTGTCTTTAATTTCAATGACTGACTGTACCTTACATTTGCTGAACTTCTTGCAGTGGTCCATTTGCAAAAGTTCATGCTTTTCCCTTTTTTGTAATAGTGTCTAGGGCTTCATTAATTTTTCTTGTCCTTTTATCTGTGACTATCTGAAGCACTCTTCTCTTGTCCCTATTCTAGGGGTGCAAACCTTCCCATCTGCAGTATCTGTGGACTCACCTTTGCCAGGTTTGCCTCCCTGGAAGCTTAAGCTTGCTTACTGTAAGCTCATCTTCAGCAGGGGTTGTATCTTCTGAGGGAGTCCTGCTATTCCAGGTGGCAGAATGGCTCTGCAGTGTGGTTCAGCTTTCATTCTAGGGCCTCATGGGGTTCCCTGGGTCTGTTGATAGGTTTTATGTTAATTTCTCATCTTGGGGTTCTTGCTTGAGGCTGCCTACTGCTATGCCTTTAAGCCCTACACCTCCAACTGGCACAAGCTTGAACTTTTGATTTGTCACAGGAGGCTTTTCTAATCTCATTCAGAGCCCTGAGCAGAGGGGACACACCTTGTTTCCTTTTCTGAGCTAGTGGACAGAGCTCTCTAGTCCCACTTTCAGAGATGGGGGCTGCCTTTCAAGTGTCTTAGCTTTTTGCAAAGGTCTCCCTTCCCACCTCCACAGGCCCCATGTCATTTCTCCTACCCCCACCTGGGCATTAAACCCCAGTCCCCAACCCCACTAGGATGTAACTGGGCTGGAAATGGCCATGGGCAGCTGCAACACCAACCCTAGCTGACCAATGTTCCTGGCTTGTGTTCCTTATTTGTTACTGGCACTGGGAGTTCCCATCCCCTTAAGGTCAGCTCTGTATTTAAAATATTTTTTAAAATGTTAGCTTGTATGCAACATTTCTCTATGTTTGTATCAGAAGGGGAGTTTCACATTAATTCAGTCTGCCATGTTGTCAGTTCAAGTTCTCTACATGCCCTTATTAGATTTTAAAGAATTTATGAACATGAATTTTTGTGGCTACTCTGTGGTCTTATTTACAGTAAGAAGAATCACAAAGTCAGGGTGCGGTTGAGCCACAGCAAGTTAGGAGATACTGTAATCCCACCAATCCCCGTAGGTGCAGAGACTGAGAGTCAGCAAGCCAACGTAACATGTTCAAGGCTGTGGACCTGGTGAGTGGTGGAACCACCCACCAGATGCCTCCTTGTCCTTGAGGTCAGTGGACTCCCCTAAAGGTGGATGAACAAACAAACCCATGAACAGTGGGGGTTGGCCTCCATTTAGAAAGGCTTCCTGGAAGAAATGAACTTGGTAAAGTCCTCAAACAGCCAGAGGCCTTCTTTAGGGGCTTCCTTCTCTTTCCGGTGACTTGGACTCCCAGCTTTCCCCCGATCCTTCCCCAAAGGAAGACACATCTCAGTCAACTAGGTGACTGTGAAGCCTCTTCCAGAGTCCGCCCCTGCCAGAACATTCTGTCCATCTAGGCTGAAGAAGTCCTGCCCAGGCAGCTAGACGAGCGTCTGGTATTTGTAGGCACGTGAGTTTGGGCAGCCACCAGGGATTGTGTGTAGCTGAGACCATTCCTTGACCTTTTGTGTCTCCAGGGGGGGCAGCTTCTCCCTCAAAGCCCTGCAAGCCAGAAAATCCCAGGGGAGGGCCGATTGGGAAACTTGCAGCTGGCTGGGCCAGAGTTCCTGGAACCAGGCCTGCAGCCATCCAGGAAAAATATGGTTCCCTGAGATAATTTGGATGGGGAGGCCACTGGCTTACAGGCAGGCAGCTCTGAGTTCGAATCCAGGCTTTGCTTTAACCTCTCTGTGTATCAGTTCCTCATCCTTGAAATGGGTTAACAGTGCCTTCCTCATAAAGATGTTTTGAGGATTACAAAATAATGTTTGGGAAGTGTATGGCCACGTGTCAGGGACAGAATAGATGCTTCATACCCTGAGCCTCTCAGAGTACCCTCTGACATTACTAAGTTCCCAAGGGGGTGGGGGTGGGGGGGGACTCTGATAAGCTATTGTTTGCTTCAGCCATGGGGCTGGGAGGGGAATAGATGGGGGACCGGGAGGGACAGGAAGCAGGGAGAAGAGCAGGGTTCCTTAAATGCTCATGTCCTCAGAACCACAATGGGGGGTGACGGGGTGTGGGGTACATGGGAACACTCTGTACTCTGTTCACAGCATTTCAGTAAATCTAAAGCTGCTTGACATAACAAGTTTACTCAAGATGCACAGATTCCCATTAAATGCAGCTTCTGATTCAGCTGCTCCGGGTGGGGCCTGAACATGCACATTTCCCAGATGTTCCCAGGTGGTGCTCATGCTGTGACTGGACCTCACTGGGCCTCACTTTGGGGAGCAAGGGAGTAGAATTCTGCGTGAGGGGTAAGGAATGCCAGTCCTTTACAGTTCCCATTGGGCCCCAAAGCAGCAAGGGGGCTTGGAGTAGATTCATGGAGGCCACTTGGCTCCGTGGCATTTTTAGTGGCTGAGTTCCCTCTCCGACTGCTGGTGTTGGTGGTGATGATGACAAGATGAAGTCTCCCAGGGGCTGGGGAGGGACACAGCTTGTCCATCATAATGGGGCCCTACAGAAATCATGTGGCAGCTGGCTGTCCCTCCTGTCTGGCTCACAAGCCAGCCCCTGCCCTCTGCTCCTCGGGAGGAGGGCAGTGGTGGGCATTTGACTATCCATTGGCTGGAGGCATCATTCTGAAGCCTGAAGTGCCCCCAAATGACCCTGGGATTTTCCAAGGCTGGAGACACTTCCCCATCATAGGGGAAGCTAGGAGCTGTGCCTGGTATCCTGCCCTCCACCTCATCGCCCAAGGACGGAGCTATGATATGGCTTCTGCCCTTAGAAGTTCAAAGTGACACCTGAAGGCCCCCAGAAGGCTGGATTCCCCAGGGTTTCGTGAAGAAAGCAGGACCTAGTCCGCTAGGACCCTGATGGTGAATGGGCTGGGGACTGGCCTTCCCATGGCTGTCACTGGGAAGGAACTGTGGTTTCCTTCTTTCCGCTTGGTCTTTGTCTCTGCTTCCTTCCCTTCGTGTTTCACCCACCTCCCTGAGGTTGTGCTTTTGTCCCAGTTTGCAACCCAGGTGAGTGGGAGCAGCCCTGGGTGGAAGTTGGAGTTCTGGGTCCCAATTGTCCTTGTGATCTTCCTCTCTCTGTGGCTCAGTTTCCCCAGCTGTAATTATGGAAGTAGGCAGAGCAGTTTCTCTGAGCCCTTCCAGCTCTGGCCATCTTGGGTCTGTGGTGGTGGGTTGGGAGCTGAGGGGTCCTCCCAGTTTGCAGCCCTGGGTTCCCTCTGTTCCCTGTCCTGTCCACACAGCTCCATCCCTGCTCATGCATGTCTGGCCCTGCAGCCTGGGCCAGTCGAGGGGTGAAGTGAGAATGGAGGCTGAAATCCCGCCTACCCCGAGTCATGTGCCCCAGCTCAGGGCCCATCCTCCCAGATGGAGCACCGACAGGCTCCAAAGTGGCTTTGGCTTGACTGGCACCATCTCAGACTTGAATGTGATGTGAGCTCCTTGGGCGCATGGACCGGCCTTGTTCACACGGGCATCCCCAGCACCTCGTCTGCCCAATACTCCATGGGGCTCAGAAAAGGTCTAGGCATGAATGAATGAATAATGCTACATCAGCCCATGGAGTCGGGGTACTGCCCTTTCTGCCACATGGTCCAGCCAGAGAGGATCAGCCAAGCAATGGGGATGGGGGTCCCAGAACAAAGGCGAGATTGGGATCTCTCCAGGCATCCGGGTATCCTGTCAAGGCTCATGGAAGAAAGGCACAGTTGACACCAGGGGCCCCATGGGCAGCTCCAAGGCATGAAGGCCGCTAAGGTCACAGAGCTAAGCCTCAAGGACTCTTAGCTGAGAGCAGCATGGGAGTCACTGGGACCACCAGGGCTGTGGGGTGGCCCAACAGCTATCCCAGAGGCTGTCCCAGAAGCTGTAGGCCTGCAGCTGGGCTGGCTCAGAGGCCTAAGGGAGGGCCGACAAAAAATGCCACTCCCCTTGTCACCACTCAAAAAACATCCACGGGAGCATGTCTGGGACTCCACCCTCCACACCCTCCTCATTCCTGACTGCATTTACTTTCTGACCCTTCTGTGCCCCAGGCCCAGGGCCCCAAACTGAGGAGACAGTAATTGGTGGGGAGTCTGCCTCTAGTGCTCTAACACAGGCTGGTGCTCCCCATCTGATGCTGGTTCACACAGTAGGCTTTTTGGGGGGCAGCCTGGAGTGTGGCCGCTGAGCAGCAATCATCCTTCCAAGGAAGCACCAAGATGCATCCTTCCTGAGGAAGCACCAAGATGCTTCCTCGGTCACATCCATGACCTGGACCCATCAAGCTTTACCCAGATCCTCCTCAACACACATGCAAGGGGAGGCCAAGACCCCAGAGCCTCTGGGAACTGGATGAGCATCTCCCCCAGCCAGCGGGTGTCAGCACAGGGGAGAGCCTGATGCCATGTTTTGAAAGGGGTCTTCAGGACCTCCAGTGTGCCATAGGCTATAACGGGAGCCTGAGGCAGCTTCCAAAACTGCACCGTGCCTACCCAGCAGCCCACCCCCCTTGGCCTTCGAGCCACTGGGCAATAATGAGCAGCTGAGTTTAGCCAGTGGGGCCTGGTGAGCATCAGGAAACGCCAAGAGGTTGTCCCAGAAAGATGATTTCCGACCTCCTTCCCGAGAAGAACTGAGTCAGATGGACAGTGATCCCAGGTTTGGGGAGCCAGTCTTCAGGGAGCAATGAGTAGAGGGTGCCAGAACAGCTTTCCAGGAGAACCTTGGCCCACCTAAGACAAAACCAGAAAAACACGGGCTCTGTCCCGTGGGCTGGGCCCCAACGCAGGCTCCCTGACCACTGACTGCCCATGGCAGGTGGCTTATCCTCTGTACCCCAAACTCATCGCCTGGAAAATGGGGTGAAAACATCCCCTTCCTAGGGTTGTTGGGAGAGTGAGCAAAATTGTGCCTGTAAAACACCTGCAGGGGTCCAGAACAGGATAGAAGCTCAGTGAATGGAAACGTCGTGATAACAACTAGTTCAGTGAAGTTAAGATCGGTTATTGCAGGATCCAACCGTCTTTAAACCTATTGTGACTAATTCTACAAATATTTAACGTTGATGATGACCTTGACCACTTGCTGAGTGCTTTCCTGTACATAACGGTCCCAAACAGGCTTTACCAGGAAGGGAGAGAACCTTGCCTGTTGAGTGCCTACCGCACTCACCAAGGGGACGCACCAAGGGCCCGCCGTGCAGCCCCTCTAAGCTTGCACAAGACAGCCGTGGTCCCAGGGGGTTACAGACACACCAGGATTTCTCAGAGAGAAGCACAGAGCAAGAGCTCACACCATAGAGGAAAAAAAATGGGGACTCAAACCCCAAGCTGCCTGATTGTAAAGCCCGTGATCTTGCAAAGGGCTTCACAAAGTGCTCCACATCCCAGGGGCTGACACCTTCCATCCTCTCCTTAGGACCTGCTCACGGGCCCCTACAACAACCCCACTCCGCAGGCGCCTGAGCTGTGTCCTTATATCCCAATGCCACAGAGACTACACGCAGTAAAAGCCCGGGAGACACTACCCGGAGTGATTTGTTCTGGACACGTCTCTTGGGGTCTGACTGGGGAGGAGCTTGGCAACAGAGCTGTGAGCAGGACCCCACAGAGGGAAGACAAATATGTGGTGTATGCATGGTCATCTTTCTTTCTGTCACCACAGCATCCTCACAAATCACCGAGGGCTTTTCCAAGGAGCAGAGACATGGCGTCAGAATCCTTCTCTGCACAGGGCTTTTGGCAGGAGTTGGCAGAAAGATGAAGCTACTTCTACCCCTGCCTCTGGTGTGGGACACAGGCAGGGCCTGGGAGAAAGTATGTGTGTGTGCGGGGTGGGGGGGTGGGTGTTAGGTTGAGGAGCTGTGTGGAATCACATGGAGAAGGAAAGGCAGCACAGAAGGGGGAGAAAGGTGGGCCAGCCCTCACTTGGGGACCGGCATCTCATAGGGACCAAGATTCCTCCCTATCGGGTCTTCAAGAAACAACAAGAGGCGGGAAGCCCAATAGCAAGCAAAAAGGGGAAAACCAAGGTCTTCAATAATTAAACGCAATCGATACTCTTCTGTTTCTTTTCTTATTTGGGGGGGGGGGGAGTAGAGAATCTTAAGCAGATTCCACGCCCAATGTGGAGCCCAAAGCGGGGCTCGATCTCACCACCCTGAGATCATGACCTGAGCCGAAATCGGGAGTCTGCCACTTAATCGACTGAACCACCCAGGCGCCCCAAAGAGTATTGACTCTTCTGTTTCTTAATGACCAAAGAAGCAGTGCTTTTAAAAACCTGAGAAAAGCCAGTGCTGCTGAGATTAGTTACACTCCTGTGTTTGGCTGGCGGGGTGTCATTCTGTTAGCGGTTTGACCATGTGTGTCAAGAGGCTTAAACCATCTTATAACCAGTAGTTCATACAGGGATCATGAAATACAGGACAAGCTTTGCACACAAAGATGCTTACCATAGCATCACCTCTAATAGCGAACCATGGGAAGCCACCTAAATGTCTTTAAGAAGGGTTGAGTTAAATAAATTAAGCCACATTCATTAGCTGGACTATCAGGCAGCCATTCAAATGATGCTTACAAAGGATTTCCAACAATACCGTATACAGTTGGAATGGTCTGAATACAGCAGGAAACTGTGCTATCCCACAGAGTCAGAGGCAGGGTCATGCAGACCCCCGTTTCCTCCAGCTCTCCACTCAGATGCCCCTGTCGGCCCCTCAAGCAGTTGGTCTGTTCCAAGCTGCTCCAAGGCTCACCTTTAGACACAAGCATGCCCCGAGGAAGAGTAGGGTCTTCCTCCCTGAAGATCAAGGAAGCCCAGGAGGCCCCCCACCAGACTCCCACTTGCTGTCAGAGCCTGCACGTGGGCGCACGTCCTTGTCCCAAATTTGAGACAAGGTAAACCTCTGGGGTTTACCACGACGGGCCGGTGGTGGGCACAGCCTCCCACTGCACATGGGAAACCATGTTACAGTGTAAAGCAGGAAAAGCCATTCAAAGCATTGTCTATAATAGGAGCTCTCTACATTTTCTTTGCACTCCTATAAATCTAAAATTATTCCAACACAAAAAGTTGACACCTCAAATCATTCTCCCAAGCTAAGCCTTCAATAAATGAGTGAAAAAGGCAAATAGACTTTACTGATGATGGTAACGGAGCTTTCCCTCGTCATTTCTTCTATGTTTTGTTGATAAAGAGGAATCAAATGTGATCATGTTATTGGATGACCATTGCGGGCGGTATTCAGTCCTTACTGAAGCCAGAGTTAGAGAACCTAAAGGAACACATTAAAAATGTTTAAATGTTTTTCAAGCAAAAGTGGCATATCCAGCATGATCGCTCACTGACTTAACCTGGACCCCCTGGGAGCAGAGCCAAAGGTTGGCATGCAGGTGGTTTATTGGGGAGCTCTCGCCAGGGGCTACAGGGAAGGATCCAGAGGGAGCGACAGGGAGGCGGGGGAGTCAATTCAAGAACACGGTCTGAGGCTGACCATGGCTGTGCTCCACCCATCAGAGCCTTATAAAATGTGTCCTAGAAAGGTCCACCCCAGAAAGGAAAGGAGGAACATTTGTCCATGCTTCCATCTCCGCTGGTAAAGAGTGACCCGAGGACGGAACACGCTGCAGTTCTGGGCTGCGCATGTGCAAACGCAGAGCAGGGCAAGGAGCAGCGCTGTCTAACACAGGCCACACTCTCTGGCACGAAGCTTCCAGAAGCCGGCCCAGAACTGGTGTCCCTCGTGGTGGCCGAGGACACCCGACATGGTGCCCAGGAACCATGGAACTGAAACTGCAAGCAAAAGAAAAACCCGTACATCAATGCACACCCAGAGCTGTTTGAAGGTACAGTTTGCGCCTTAACCAACTCTTCGCGAGCCTCGTAGGGAAGCTGAAAAATGAATCAGAGGCTGATACAGGGGAAAACACAAACAGATTGCTAGTTATGTGTGGGTGGTAGGTAAAGGGTTCCCCACCCCCATTTTTCTGTATCTCCTATATTTTCTCTAATAGGGGCACCTTATTTTCATGATGAAACATCAGGATATTACTGTATTAATCCCCCAATAATTTCAGAAGTCATTGCAGAAGGAAGAGAGAACCTGTCCCCCTCTCCAACAGATAAACACTCTCTTCTCTGGAAAGATCTGATGACAAAGTGATCCACGAGAGACTGGCTTCTTCCACTGGTCATTTTGATCTTGGCCAGCCGGTCATCATAAATAAAAATGCCATGTTTTGCAGCCCAGAGGACAGGCCCTGTGTTGAATTCTTTTGTTCTTTTTCTGGGTATGAGGGACGCGTTGGACTGAGCCACACATCTGGGCTGGAGAGGAGAAATACCAGCCTCAAAGTCAGCCGAGCTTAACTCCTGGCACCCACACCCTACCCCCCGCCCCTGCCTGGGGCAGGCACAGAGCCTCTCTGATCCTCGGGTTCTTCTTCTCCAAAGCGGGATCCTGGCAGAGCTGGTGACTGGGGTTGAGGGGCCTTCCTCAGCTGGTGGGGCTCAACAAAGATCAGCTCCGGTGCAGCCCTCTATTTGTGACCGAACTGCCCCGGGGAGGCTGGCCGGACCACTGCCTACACCAGCTGACAGAGTACGGCCAGTGGGCAGGAGTGGCCGGCTCAGCGGTCAGCACCCCCGGATGCTTGGGCCCCGGCCATCCCGTGTCCTGCCTGGTGCCCAGAGCAACTGCCCTGCAGTGACCACTCATAGAGCAGCTGAAGCAAGCCGGAGATTCAGTGCTGTTTCTCCACTGGCAGTTGGGATGTCAGCGAATGGAGCGGGAGCAATGAGATGATGCTCAGACCTGGGAGGCAGATGGGATCCCCAGCCATGTTTTGTAGTGAGCGGTCTGAGGTGGACGGGGCGGGAGGACGTTGCCCAAGGCCACATAGACGAGCAGTAGCCAGATTGTGAATTGAGAGCAGTGGAGTAAAGAGCCTGGGCCCTGGTGCCCTAACCCACGTGCTGCTCTCTCCATGTGGGGTCGCTGCCTGTTTCTTTCTGTTGTTGCTGACACGCCTGCGCCCACGTAAGGCGAGGCCTGCTGTCACCGCAAGGACCGCCCCAGCTAGAGCAGGGAGTCCAGGAGCTGGCCCTTTAAGCCGCCCAGGATGGGGAGCCTGCCCTATGGTGTAATCCCTTCCCCAGAGCCAGCAGCATTACTGGTGCAGTAAGGAATGTCTTCTGGGGAGATTTAGTGCCTGCTGATGGACATGTGGGCTTCATTTCCTTGCACTGTTCCATTAAGCCCAAGGCAGGCAATGCATGTAGGCAGAGTAGGTGAAGAACTAGAGAAAACCAGAGGGGCACACAGGAAGCTGGATAGCGAGGGGGCAGGAGACTTATATTTGAAGGTGGTTCTCTGTGCCAGGCCCGTGATCTCAGTGGAGACCCAAAGCAATGCTCTCAGGTTACATACCCATTTCACAGAAGAGGAAACTGAGCCTCAGGGAGGTTAGGTAACTTGACCAAGGGACTGGTCAGAAAGATCCAAGGATATCTTTGCTAACCATAGGGAAAGGCCTCCTGGGACCATCGCATCTGCCTTGAGCCTCCAGGACCAAGCCTTGGGAGCTCCAGGCTACTGCGCCGGGCCCTGCCAGCCTGCCTGTCATCAAAATCCAGACCCTCTTCACAGGGCTGTCGGCTCTGTAAGCTCCCTGTGTCTAGTTGGGGAGAGACCCCCTTCATCAGCCTGGCCAGGGGCCTTCAACCTGCCAAACCAAGCCCGGGGCCCCCACAGGGTCTCCTCCTGCAAGGTTTCCCGTAGGAATAGCTGGAGAGGTGGACCTACCCCCCTCCACCATCTGTGTGCCTTCCCACCTCCTCCCTCTTGCCTCTCCCAGCCCCTCTGCCCACCCTCCTTGTCCCACCTGGGCACTGTGTGCTCACGAGGCCATTCCTGACTCTGCAGCCCTCTGAGTTCATTCTTTTTCTGCCGCCTTAGAGCCCTGGCGGCTACCCTTGGGGATGAGCTCAGCGACCAGCTCTGCACACTTTTACCTTTCTCCTTAGGCTCCCTTATCTGGCCACCTCATCAGGAGGTCTTCAGGAAGAGACCCCTCCAGGGCGCCTTGAGAAATCATATAGGAGTCACAGGCTCTTCCTTTCCTCCTTTGCACCTGCCCAAAGCACCCAGCTTGGCAAGGGGACTGCAGGACCCTGGGTCCCTGATCCTCAACACCTGAAGGAGGTTGTTGGATGTGGGGACGCAGAGGCCTGGAGGGGAGCAGGGCTGGTGCAGCTGAGGGTCTGCATCTTTTACCTATGGAGCCTCATATGCCCAAACATAAGGTGAGTGGCTGACCTAGCTCCTTTAAGCCTCAGGAGGCGAAGGGCCAGTGCCCCCCACTGCTCTGTGCTCACAGGGCAGGAACGAGAGAGCTGGGCTGTGGCCTGCTATGACCCATCTCTGGGAGTTTATTGAGTACAGACTATCCTGAGCTAACCGCAGCGCTCTGCCTCCCAAGCTCCCTCCTGGTGGCCTCATGAAGTCTCAGGGTCCACTCTCAGTGGCGTTATTGTCCGCAGATGCCCTGCCTGGGGGGACACCACTTGCTGTCATGATTCTGAGTGGGAACCAGTGTGGTGTCACAGGGAAGGTTCAGACCTGCCCTGTCTGGCCCTGACAGCTGGGGGCATTATGTCAGGGCTACCGCCATTGTTCCTGGGCAGGGAGGCAGGACACTCGGGTTCTAGGCCTGTCTTTGTGTGTCCTTATTCTCTTCACTTTTCTGTTGTGTTTGTCAGTCCCATCAATGTTGCAAGGGACAGAGATGCCCAATCAGACTGGCTTCAGTAATAACACATTTGAGAAGGGGAATTTGTTGGTTCACCTAAATGAAAATTCCCATAGCCAGGTAGGCTTCAGGTACAGGTGGATCCAGTGACTCACGATGGCTTTAAGCTCTGGTGCTGTTCTTCGTCCTTCCCTTTGCCCTTCCTCCTATAGCGTACAGGCTTGCTCCCTTGGCTCGGGCTGGCAGGGTATCAGGAATGACTGTGGCAACACATGCCACATCTCCTCACACCCCTGGGCCAGAGGGAGAGAGGGTCTGTCTCCTCCTATTCCCAGTAACAGCCTGATGTTCACACTGATCGGCCTAGCTTAGATCACTTACTCACGGAGACCAGAGCAAGAGCTAGAGTGTGCCTTGTGCTATCCACGCAGTAGGCATCTCCTGAGCCCGCTGAAAGCAGCTCTCCATTGGTAAACAAACATTCAGCGTGTCTTGTTCCTCGCAAGCGCTGCAAAAAATGCCCAAAAGTGCAAGACGCTGTCCCTGGATTCAGGGGCCTTAAGGTTCAATCAATGGCATGCAACAGCCATTTATTGAGTACCTACTGTGTACAATGCCAGTTAAATCCAACAAAGACCTCTTCCAGAGCTTTCCAGTTACAGAACCCATCTGTGCCTCCTGACAGTCCCGTGAGGTAGCGCAACGTCATTAGAAAAAGACAACGAGGGGAGGACGAGAGCATCTCGCAGAATGAAAGGGATGTCGGTCGCTGCAGCAGTGAAAATTCTTGTTGCTGGGGGCTAGAACAACGACTGCAGGCGGAAGCCGTTCCGGAGGGGCTGGCTGCAAATGCATGCGCAGGGCCCAGTGCAAACTGGAAATGGGGGTCCGTCCCCTGCTTAAAAGGCAGGAAATAGTGTCACCAGAGATACTAAAATGCAAAACTTTCCCTCCTGTGGTTTCTCTCTCAACTTGTCAGGGTGATCGCTTGTTATTTAATGTCATCCTAAGTAAAAAGTAAAGATTTTAAATCCCTTGCATACATCATACTGTTCACCTTTGTACTGTGCAATGCCAGTTTTACACGTAGATACAAGAACATGAACTCACAGGCAGAATCACCAAATCACACAGACTGTGTTTCATAGCTAGGATATGCATGTGTATTTTGTTCTTACCAGGACAGCGGTGATGCCGCACTCCATTAACTCTTTTTACTTTTTTTTTTTTTTTTTTAAGATTTTGTTTATTTGAGAGAGCGGGCAAGCACGGGGAGTGGGGGGCAGAGGCAGAGGGAGAAGCAGACTCCCCGCTGGGCCGGGAGCCCGATACAGGACTCGATCCCAGGACCCTGAGATCATGACCTGAGCCGAAGGCAGATGCTCAACCAACTGAGCCGCCCAGGTGCCCCGACTTCATTTCTTGTTATTCCACCAACACGCTCTACCTTCAGCTTCCTGCTGAGAAAGGCATGCCCAGAAGGAAAAGGAACTGTGGGCTGCCTTATTTTTCCCTTTCCCTTGGGCATCACGGCCAGCGTCAGTGGTTGGCTGGTACAGGAAAGGAACAGAGTGAGAAGGCATGGGATCGGGCTCCTCAGTTGGTCCCGATTCCTAGAACACCAGGGCCTTCTTTCTGCATTGGAAGGAAGTTCAGGTCCAAACGGAAAGCATGACCTTTCGGGGTTATTAGTGCCCATAATACACTTATCTTGTACTCGTGCTGAGAGTTGCTGAGCTCCCATAAATTATGGGCCCACGGAATCCCGTGCTCATGGGGCATCACACACACTGTATATACATGTATCCCCATTGTCCCTCTCTCCTCTGCTCATGAGCATGCTCCATCGTCCCATTGGACCTCACATACAAAACACAGGCTCAAAGATAAGATGATTAAGAATTTCAAGATGGCCGCAGCAGAGCATGAAACCCAGCATGGGGCCCTTCTGTCAGGGGACACTTGTGTGAGTGCACAGCTCGGATGCAGGGCAGGCCCCGCGTGAAGGACGGGCAGGGTTTACATAGGCAGAGATGGAAAGAGGGCGTCCTGGGCAGCAAGAGGGGCTTCACCAAAGACGAAAAGGTGGGAATTCTCCTGGCAGAGTTAGGGGAGAGAAGAGAAGGCCTGGTTAGCGGTGGGGCTTCATGCTGGCTAGTGAGGAGGGAGGCTGACATCTTGGACCCTTCCCTAGTAGTGACACTGGGCCTCTTGAGCAGGGATGGCGTTACTCACCAGCCATTCCTAGGGTTCAGGTCACGGTGCGTACGCCTCCAGGGCCTCCCCGCACTTTTACCTCCCTGGGCTTTTCACACTTGGGTGTGATTCTCTGTTCAATGGGAGCCGATCCCACTTGACCCCAAGCTCTTCAGGAAGGAAGCAGGTGTTATACTGTATTCCAGAACTGACTTTTAATGCCTGACATTAGAACTTAAGTAAAAAAAAAATGTGGAAGGAAGAAAGAAGACCTCATTTGTTGAGAAGTATGTCTTTGAAAGTATCTAATCCAAGTAACTGATCCCTTAAGATATTAAAATTTCATCTTTACAATGGTCCAATCTTCCAGTTTTCCATTATTATTTTTTTTTTTAGATTCTATTTATTTATTTGACAGAGAGAGAGAGGGCACAAGCAGGGGGAGCGGCAGAGGCAGAGGGAGAAGCAGACTCCCTGCTGAGCAGGGAGCCAGACACAGGGCTCGATCCCAGGATCCCGGGATCATGACCGGAGTCAAAGGCAGACACCCAACTGACTGAGCCACCCAGGTGCCCCTCAGTTTTCCATTATTTTTAACTGCCTTTCCCTTTAGCAGACAAAAGGGAGTCGCACCTGGTAGGAAGAGTGACTGTGAACTAATTGTGGAGTGGGCGGGTCTTCCTGCTTTATGGATGACATCATCTTGAAAGCTTTAGGAGAGTCACAAACACGGTGATCACGTTTGATGAGACCTGGACAGGACAAGGACACACAACTTTCACCAGACTGTATGTTGGCTTAGGTCTATATACCGCCAAGCAGCTGGCTAAAGATGTGAAGTTTCCCTGATTTGGTTTTTGAAAGTACAGTGCAGAGCAAACATTTAAATTCTTGGATTTTCCCCGAGTTTGCCTCCAGATGTTTGGTGTGGTGTAGACACCACAGTAAATAAATGTGTTTAAAAATCAGTAAATTCGGCAAGAGGGTGTGGCGGGTGTGCCATTTTGCAGGGCTTCCCCGCGACGGAGACACAGCCACCACCCGCACGAGGTTTCTTGCCCCTCTAGTCTGGGAGGTGGGGGTGGGGAGCGCTGCGGGAAGGCTTTAGGCAGCGTGGTGGAGCGAGGAATGTACCAGTGAGGCCGACACCCGCCCGAGCTGTCAGAATTCACACTGCCGGAAATGCAGGCATGAGCTGAGAGGGGGGTGAGGAGGGGGTGCGTACGTGGGAATGTGCAGAAAGACACTGCGTGTCCTTGTTGGCAGCAGCGGCCGTGCTGGGCTGCAGTGGGCGGGAGGCAGGGCCGGGCTCTGGAATCCCCTTGTCAATCCCTGCTCCAGATGTCTGCTCTGGGGGATCAGGGCTGCTGGGGCTGGGGAGCCTGACAAGTGGTGGTTACATCACTGTCCAAAGGCTTGATGGAAATTGACTCATGCGCTCCCTAAATGCCTTTTATGCCTTACGGCCCTGGGGCCAAACGAATTTGCACGGTGATGCGTTACCCCGCCAGCCTAGCCATCACAGGAGGATAGAAACAGTTGCTTTTGGTGGTTTTAACTCTGAGATTAAACCCTGCTGGGGAGGGACAGTAGACAAAACGGGCTGGAGATTAAATGAAATAGCCAGGTCTGCTGGGGGTAGGAGAAAGCTTCCTTCCTCACCTCCTCGTCTCGGAATGCAGACCAGGTAGGGCCCAAGGCGTCCCCTCTAGGAAGGTCCCTCACTGCTAGAGAGGCAGAAACTACTAAAAATGACATCCTGCCATTAAAGGATGCTGTCCAAGGTGAGTGGGACCTGGGGGGATGCACCCCCACCCCGGGAGATGCTTTTATGCAGGTCTGCTGTCAGGAGCTGTTTCTAGGGTCATTTGCTGGCTTTGATATCCCAGAGGTAGAGTTAATTGGGGTGCCACCTTTCAGACTGGGAGCTGGAGACCTGACGGCTCATTTATGACTGCTGGGCCCCAAGAGAAGGTGAACTCAGAACTCAGCTGGTGGTCCATCACTCACTAGCCGCATGGCAATGACTTAATCCTCCTAAGTCCATTTTTCCCATCTGTAAATGGGAGCGATGATGGTTAGCATCACCTTCTCAGGGCTTTGCTGTGAACTTAAATGAGGATTCCTATGTAATGGATGAGTTGCTGAGAAATTTGTGGCTGTCTTAGCCTATTTACTGTCAGTGAACTGCTTTCTGGGGCAGCCAGGCACCTGAGCCTCAAGCGCTGGCTTCTATCACCCTATGAGTCGAAGGGCTTTTGGAGTTCGGGGCCCAACAAGAATTATATTATAGTGTCCTAAAGAGAGAAGGAGTGGAGGCTTTGGTATGCCAAGTCAGTGAGAGGGCTTGGCCAGTTCCAGATGGCCGACGAAGAAGGAGAAGGGGGACAAAAACCAAGTTGACCATGGGAACGGGTCTGGCAAACGCAGAAATCTGCAGGTGGCCCTACCTGCTGTGGAAATGGCTGCCCTCACATCAGGGACTTCAGGTTACAAGCATGGGGTCTCCCTGATTGGCTAGCTCAGAGGAGGTGTGGCCACCAGAAGGAGATGCTCCTCCCCCCCCACCGGGCGGGGCGATGTCCCCCCGGACAGGAAGCCAGACCGGCAGCTATGCCCGCAAAGATGCCTACCGCAGCTGCCCAGGGCGGTCCCACTGCCCCCCACGCAGCAAAGTAGCACCACCGCCCATGGCTTCTTGGGGGAACTCCAAGCCCCCTAATATACAGATAGGGAGTAAAGGGGGAGTAACGAATGACTGATACTGCAATTTCTGCCGGTTTTGTGAGTAGGGAGTCTTGAAACAGATTTGATTGTATTTCTCATGCCCAAATATCATAAAGGTACTCACATCTGCCACCCACAGAAAGAGGGAGCACAGAGTCCAGGATAGACTAGCCTACAGGAAATGCCCCGCAAATGATGGTTCAGAGAGGGCCCTGTTGAAAACAGACTGACCTAAGTAAGACCCCAGTCATACCCTACTCCTAGGCTGGTTGAAGTAGATGAGAGTAGCCCCTGTAAAGTTTGGGGTCAGTACTGGCTAGCTCCTTCCCCACAACCTCATGATCAGGTTGCAATGGAAGCAAGTCTCAGTCCAAATCCCTCCACACAGAGGCATTCAGAAAACCAGCTTCCATTCCTGAGGAGCCCCCAACGGTCTGAGCACAAACTCTTGAGTACATCAGGAATCTCGACTCTCCGTCCTTTCGAAGGGCACCCACCACCACCTGCATGCGTTTACTTCCAGTAATCACAAATTCCTGGGCAGGATTCCACTGTTTTCAGAATCCTTCCAGGCAGGCCATGGAAATCCTCCCAAGAGGTGGACAACTGCCCTGAGGACTGTCGGGGGAGGTGTCAAGCTTCGGGCACCAACACTGCAGGCCGAGCTCCAGATCCCCCCGTTCATGCAGCCTGGCGGGGACGTGTCTCTAAATAAGGCAGCCAAATCGGCCCATCTGGAAAACCTTGACTTTCACCAATGAAAGCTCATTTCTTACGTCATCATGCTGGTGAACGGGCAACTGTTTTCACCAAAAAACCACAAAACCCACATGATTTCTGACATTCTCTTTGCCTGTCGACAAAGGGTGGGGCGTAGAGCAAGGTGATAGAGGCACTTGCAGTGTTTCTGGGGTGACACGGCTTCCTCGTCAGACTGCCAGTACCCTCCTGGCCTGGCTGTTTCACTTAGCGACTTAGAGGACCCACTTGCTGCTTAACCAAAGGGGCATCCCCCAAATGTCACATCGGAGCAGGCCCTCAAGATGTTTGGGGCGGCATCAGGACCAGAATTTGGGATCTGAATCGGTCCCTTGACTAAAACATAAAATAAAAGAGCTATTTCCTCTCTTTCTGAAAGTATCCTAAGTCTTATTCCCAATTAGCTTATGAGCTTCTCGGGAACAGGGCCAAGATTTTTAGCTACACAATGCTAGATTCATCGTATTCGCTCTTTCTTTAAACATTTATTAAGTGGCTTTCAGAGAGTAGAACAGTTGGCGGAAAAGGCATTTTGGGAAATGAGGGTCTTAGCGGCCGGGCTGAAGAATCTGGATTGCATTCAGGCAAGCCAGGAAGCCACTGAGCACTTTTGAGAAGGGAAGTGGTTTGATCAAAGCAATGCCCCACAAGGAACACTTAGCTGCCTGAGCAGCCATCGAGGGCACCTGGGGGCATGCACCATGCCATCCTTCTCTGTGGCCATTCTTTAGATCAGCAGCTTCTCAAGAAGGACCACAGAGCACCTACCGTGTGCCAGGCGCTGTGTTCGGGATCACAGGCCCCGACCCGCCTGAATGAACCCTGACTCTCCCCATGTTCCAGAAGAGGAGGCCAAGGATAAGAGTGGTTGAGTAACTTGCTTGGAGGCACACAACAGGAAGGGTGGGGGATTTCGGCCTGGCACCAAGTTCTCCCCACATTCTCCCTCTACTTGCCCCCAAGTCGAGGCATTGGATCCTGAGTTGCTCCAGAGGTATTTGGAATCAGAGACAGATACAAAGCAGGATAGTCCCAGCACTTCTTCTTAGGAACAGCGGCGCAGAAAACAAAATGCTCTCGAGCAACAAAAACCCGCTATCTGC
This sequence comes from Mirounga angustirostris, assembly GCF_029215605.1. Taxonomy (NCBI): domain Eukaryota; kingdom Metazoa; phylum Chordata; class Mammalia; order Carnivora; family Phocidae; genus Mirounga; species Mirounga angustirostris. Next base: position 93,884,310 of record NW_026991711.1, on the reverse strand, counting down.
GTATTGGCCCATCTGTGCTGAGCAGAATTCCACAGGGACGATTGTCCCCAAGAGACAGGGAGGAGCCATTTGGTGGGCTGAGGAGTTAGGACAAGGCCTTCACTGATTACAAGTCACAGGAGACAATTACATTCCTAGCTCCTGGGAGGAATGCTTGCTGGGTTTGCTCTCTTTCTTGTTGCAAAAAGATGATGCCTGATAAGGACACACTGGCTTTCTGCATAATAAACCTGTGTACTGGATTGAGTATGCAATATTTGGCACATTAAAAATTACTTTTCGGTGGAGATTAAGAAGAAAAAGCATCTCCTGCCCACACTGTCTTCAACCCCAAGACCCTAAGGTTTTTCTACGTGGAGATGGATTATTCATCCCAGTGTGGACCAGCTCTGGGGCGAGCAATTAGGGGTTTTAAAATTTGCTCTCTGATACCCACCATGTCATGAGGGGTATTTGATGGCTCAAGATAGCTACTCATACTCCCTCCATCTTAGGCCCTGGGACAGACAGACCTGGATTCTGGCCCAAGCCCTGCCACTTCCTGGCTGTGTGGCCTTGGGCAGGTTCCTCAACCTCTCTGGGAGTTGATTTTCTCCTCCATAATATAGGACAATTGACTGAATGCCCGAGGGAGTAAATGAGGTAACAGATGCAGAAGCACCTGACATTCTAGCTACTCTGGGAATGTTAACTGATCGCCCGTAGTTGATACTTCCCTGCTGCTCAGGAGTTCCCATTCCTCAGCTAGGGAGACAAGATTAATAGTCACTCGCTGTTGCCTGGAAGAGGGGAGTAGGGGGAAAACATGGGCTTTGGGGACACCCAGACCTCACTCATGCTCTACTAATCACCAGCTTTGTGTCTTGGGCAGTTAGCGCTCAGTGCCTCTGTGTTCTTATCTGTGAAATGGGCTTATCTTACTACCTGCTGGGCACAATGTAAGGGAGAGCCAGGTTTATAGTAACACTTCTTTGTTGGAGACCCGAATGGTCCCCAGCCTAGAGACACCTGGGTAGGGGGTCTGCCAGAGAAGCCATCAGGGCACCACGCATCGTCCGCAAGCTGAAGAGATCTGTCTCACCCGCACATGTCTGAATATTTTTCAAACGTACACAGAGGCTGGCGTAATGGATAGAGGACAAATTCTAAGGCACTGCTGAAGTTGTTTGCTCTCAGACAATGGAAACTGAGAAAGCACAAAAAAGGAGCACACATTTTGTTTTGCACTAAATCGGGTCCTCATACCTGCAGCCAAAAAGGTTAGAAATTCTGGTCCCACAACCCACTTACAGTCGTGTGTGACGCTGGATTTGGGATCTGGTGGTGGCTGGGGGAGGCTGAAGAGGAGGTCAGTCCTGGGGCCAACCCAGCCCTCCACTCCCCAGCTCCTTTCTTCCCTCCCTGGGCTTCCCAGGGCAGAAGGTGCCATCACCTCCTGACCAAGAGCTGTGGGGACTCCTCCATGGGACCTCTACCTTTTGCCCTTCGCAGGTCCTCTCTGATTTTGTCTGCACAACAGCCTGAGGAACTAAGCGTTACTACACGGGCCCATTTTACAGGTGAGCAAACCGAGGCATGAAACGGTTGAGTAACTCATCCTGGGCAGCACAGCTAGGATTCAAACCCAGGCAGCCTAGCCGCATGAGGCTGGCTCCCATCCAAGGCTGGAGAGAAGGAGTCAGGGACCCATCCGCTGCACCAGCAAGGGCAGGCAGATAAAAGCGAATCCTTGGGAAGTCGTGGGTTAGGCAGAGGCCAGAGTAGCCTGGCAGGGTCTTTCCAGCACACCTACCACTGCACACCCCGCAGGTGCATCCAGGAGGCTCAGAGCAGCTGGGGGACAAAACTCTGCAGCTGTTGAAGGTCTTCTTCTTTTTCTTTACCCTCAGGTCAGGAAAGCAGGAGAGTGGTGTGAATGTTGGCACGGGCACTCACAGACCTACCCACCTTGACGAGCCCTGCTAAAGCTGCCCGATGAGTCCACACTGGCCGCAGAAGCCGACACCCTATAGCAATAGGGCTCCTGGGAACACAAACCAGGGTGGGGCAAAATGTTGCACGAAGGATGCAGGCAGAAGGGACCCTCTGTTTCAGGGCAACCTCGTTGAGGGTGGAACAGGTATGAGCCCAGAGTGGTGTCCAGAATTTCAGGCAGTGGCTGTGGAGGGAGATGGAGACAGACCAGGCCACTCTAGGACTCACGGGAGGCTTTCTGGAAAAGGCCAGACATGGGGGCCGTGAGGTTTTGTGAGCATTTAGGGAGAGGGCCATGGGAAGGAAGGGAAGGGGGGGATGTTGGGAGCCCCGATGTGCTGGTGGGAAGGTGAGGCCACGTCTGTGAGGCACTAGTCCCAGTTCTCAGCGGTGCACGGGGATTCCCTGAGGCCATGTCCTGGTCACTCGTGACCTCTGTGTGCCAGGTTCTGGGAGCCACTAAATGACACGCAGTCCCGGCCAGTAGGGAGCTCACAGCCCAGATGCAGAGACAGGCCATCCTGGTGATGCTGAAGCTTGCGTGTGCATTGGAACTCCCTGGAGGGCTTGTGTAAACACGGATTTCTGGGCCCCACGCTCAGAGTGTCTGTTTTAATACATCTGGGATAGGACCTGAGAATCTGCATTTCTAACAAGTACCCAGCCACTGCCTCATGACCATACATGGAGAACCGTGGGGTTATAGGATGCAGAAAAATGCCGCAGAGAACAGGGAGGAACTCCCAGCACAAAGAAGTACAGAAGCAGAAGAGTAGAGAGGACCAAGGGGCAGAGCGCCGTTGGACCAGAGCCGGTGGGAGGTGCATGTGGGAGCAGGTGGCCCACCTACCAGCGGCCTGGACTTAGCCGTGGAGGGGGATTTTTTCCTGGAACCACTGAAGACTCTTTAGCTGAGGAAGGTCAGCTTGCAGTACCACATTGCCGGAGGGCATCAAAACTGATGATGGGGGCCCCTGGGGGGCTCAGTCGGTTAAGCAGCTGCCTTCAGCTCTGGTCATGATCTCAGGGTCCTGGGGTCGAGCCCCGCATTGGGCTCCTTGCTCAGCGGGGAGCCCACTTCTCCCTCTTCCTCCGCCCCTCCCCCGGCTTGTGCTCTCTCTCTCTCTCTCTCTCTCTCAAATAAATAAAATCTTTAAAAAAAAAAAAAACTGATGATGAAGCCTCTGATGGTACCTTCCAGTTTGCAAAACACTTCCCCCATAAATTTCCTCACTTCACCCACCAGCAATTCTGTGAGTTCTGATGCAACATTTTTTACCACCCACCTTCCCCGCCTGTTACAGAAAAGGAAACTGAGGTTGCTCCCAGGCGTGAAGTTACTTGCTCCAACTGATGGCCCAGGAAGGTAGAGCCAGCGCTGGAGTCCCAGCCTTCCAACCATAGAAAGTTCCATGATCCTACTTGCCTCCTCAGAATCTTTCCCTTGTTTCTCTTAAATAAATGTCTTCATCATGTTCATACCGCTAATAATAGCAGGAAGTCAATCTGGCCACATAATGTGAGAAAGGCAATAGTCCCAGGTCAGGAAATCCTGTTGCTTAGCGTCCCTTGGGAATGTTAACTTTCCCACTCTGCCCCCACAGACATCCTGACCTTTCGCACAGTTGGCTTCCCCAGGCAAAACTGGGCCAGAAATACCGGGGCCCTTGGCCAGAGTCTGATCTGACCTTCGCCCTCTGGGAGCAAAGAGTCTCTTCCACGTAGCACCTACTGGGGGTAGGGGGCACAACAGGGGCCCCCAGGAGGCTCCTCTGGCTCCTGGGCCTGCCCTTGCAGGTAGGTAGGTGGTGGGGGATGGGCTGGGGAAGGGGAGAAGCTGCCGGATGCTCAGACACTCTCACCGTGCGGTGAGAGGCAACTGGGACCGGGAGCCCATCCTCTCTGTCTCCTCGCCTGTAAGTGATGCAGAGTGAGGTGAGGTTCCAGCACACGAGCGGGCTTATCGTAGGAGCTAGCGGCTTTGCAAGGAAAACTCTGCTCTCTTCTGAGAGGGTGGGGCTGGCAAAATAGGGAAGGGCCTCCCGCCTAGGTGGGACACACGGGGATTCAGAAACAGAAGAAGTAAACCCCTTGCAGCTCCTCCCTGGGGAAAGCCTACGCTCTGCCCGAGCAGGCGGCCCATGCCATCGACATACTGGTTCACTCGCTGGCTTCTTCTTCCATCCAGTGATCTTACTGTGTAACATATACAACACTCACTTATTTTCAACACAATTACCTCCCTTCTTCCATCACATTGCCCTGCAAGTTCGGTTGTAACATTATTCAATTATCCACTCCCTTGACAAATAGAAATAGATCACCCTCGAAGTGCGAGGCATGGTTAGGTCCTGGGGACACGGGCACAGTCTTGCCCTTGAGAAATTCTCCGCTGTCCAGGAGGCTGACTCGGATCATATGGGAAATGTGCTAATTGCAGTAATAGTAAGCCCTTCAAGGGAGAAGTGCTAGGTGCTAGGAGAGCTCCTAATGGGGTCACTGCCCTGATCCAGCCTAGGTCCACGCACACCTTTTTGAGGAAGAGACCTTTGAGCTGGGAGCTAGCAGGGGCGCATCTTGCCAGTCTGCCATTGTCCCCACCTGCCCCCTGGCCTGACACCAGTAATTATGCTGTCCTGTTGGCCCCTGTTGCTGCTGACTTTGCAGCTCCGGGTTTCTCATCCTGCTGTAGCTGTCCTGTCCTTTGTGGTGCCAAACTGACCCTGACCTCTGGGTGGTGTCCATGGTGTCTGTCCTTGGAGGCAGACATCTCTCTCCCACACCATAATCTCTACCTCTGAAAAATGCAGCAGCTGGCTCTAATACCCCACCAGTTTTGGGAATCGCTGCCGCAGAGACCTCAACCACCTCTTGTCATGATTCCCCGATACGTGCCCCCCACCCAGCCCCACACTCACTGGCCTGTGGTAGGTATTGGACGAGAAGACACGGTTCCCACCCTCGCACAGCTTGAGGTCACTCGGGACGGCAGCATCACGGAACCCTAACATAAGTGATGATGACTGCACCTGGTGCTTGGGAGGCCCGCAGGAGGATGGCTAACCTACCCAGGGGTCAGAGAAGGCTCCCTGTAGGAGGTGATGTCTGAGCTGAGTCTGAAAGAAGGAGAAGCAAACGGGAGCAACATGCCAGCCACGGAGAGCAGCGAGTACAGAGGCTGGGGGTGGGGTAGGGGGGTAGAGAAATGTCTTTCTAGGAATGACAGATCACTGCAGCTGGAGAGTAGAGTGTAAGGGGTGCTTAACCCTGTTGGAGGCATTCAGGAAGGCTTCCTGGAAGTGGCAGCACATGAAGTAAGACATTCTGAAGGACCACTAGGAGCTGGCAGCGGGGGGCGGGAGAAGGATGCCATAGACACTGAAGTAGAGGACTGTACTTGTCAATAATGCTGTATGATAACTCACTCCAAAACTTGGTGGCTTGAAGTAGCAATATCCATGTATTTTCTCTCACGGTTTCAGTGGGTCTGGAATTTGGAAGGAACTTGGCTGATGGCTCCAGCATGGCGTCTGTCATGAGGTGGCATTAATATGTTGGCTGGGCATACCTGGGGCTGGAGGATCTGCTTCCAACGTGGCCCCTCACATGCCTGGCACTGGTGCTGGCTGTTGGCAGGAGGCCTCGGTTCCCATCCCGCCCATCTCTCCACAGGGCTGCTAAGGTCCTAACTGAAGGGCAGCCAGCTTCCACCAGAGCAAGTGACCCAAGAGACCCAGCAAAAGCCGAAATGTGAGCTAGCTTCAAAAGTGACACGCTTCTGACTTATTCCATCCATCACGTAGTCCACGCTGTTGCAGCATGAGGGAAGCCAGGGCCAGGCAAGGCAAGGGAGGCCTCGCCTCGTGGGCAAAATGTAAGGGGTGCTAAAAAACCTAGCACCGCAGGTAAGTAATATTTTGAAAAATCAAAATTAATGTAAAAACATCCATGATGAACAAAAGGTCAGCATTTGAAATACAGACAGAATCCAGCGGGGCTGGGATCAGGATGAGGCAACGGAACTGAGTCGGCCAAGTGCAGGGTTGAACACTTTACAATAGTGGGAATTCCAGGAGGCCAAGATCGTTGAGACGATTCTGGAGACTGGCTACCACATGGCTGGGCCCACGAGGCACAGACCCTTCCCCAAGCTTCTCATTCAGGAGCCCGGGAGACTGAGAAGCAGGTGTATAGTCCAGACCCAAGGGCAAGGAGGTGAAGATGGGAGACCTGTTTCTCCACTGAGAGTCTCTGAACCCGAGGGAAAAAAATCCATAGGGAACGCAGATATAAATGGTAGCCTCATTCCCACGGAATCAGGGGTGGGGGTTGTATTCTTTTCCCAGGGCTACCCTAACAAATTACCACAAACTGGGGGGTTTGGAACGACAGAGATTTTCATTCTCTTACAGTTCTGGGGGCCAGCAGTCTGAAATCAAGGTGTCAGGGGGTTGGCTTCTTTTGAGGGCTGAGAGTGCCTCTCTCCCGGCGTCTGGTGGTTGCCAACCGTCGTTGACCATCCTTGGCTTGTGAACACATCACTCTAACCACTGCCTTCATCATCGCTGGTATTCTCCACCTGCGTCTGTGTCCGAATTTCCCCCTTCGTACAAGGACACCAGTCACTGGCTAAGGGCCCACCCTAATCCAGTGTCACCTCATCTTAATGGGACTAAAACTGCAAAGACCTTATTTCCAAATAAAAGCACATTCACAGGTCCAGGGAGGTTAGGACTTGAGCATATCTTTCGGGGGCACAATTCTACCCACAGTAGGAGTAGGGTTATTCTAATGGCGGGTTTGCTACATCATTAGAATTGGAAGGAAGACAAATATTTAAAAATTCACATTTCATGCATCTGCTTTTTAAAGCACTAACAGAAAGCATGAAGTGTTCTTGAATAAAAGTGAAAAAAAACAATAAAACATCTACTTCCATGCTGTGTGTTACAATCTGGTGGGGGAGAGCAACAGAGTGCATGAATGTGATGAAGGGGGATGCGGGCCACATGGATACTGAGACAGGCAGACAATTTCAGAGACACAGCAAGCAAGAGGGGAGGACAGTGGCAAAGGCTCTGAGAGACAGAGTCAGTCTCAGGGCCTTCCAGGAGCCTGACACTAGAGACTTACACAGCCCCGTTGCATTTGCGCAACAAAGAGCATAAATGGAGAATTCCCGTTTTGCTGCTCTACCCTTGGGGTAGATGACATAGTAAGATCAGCATTTGGCCTGACATTGGGGAGTCCCCACTCCTACTCAGACACTGTGGCTCACAACTTATCAAGTATACTTTGGTTACCAAGAAGGAGCCAACACTGGGCAAGTTGGAAGGGACTGAAATGAGTTTCAAGTTCAGGGATGGAGAACAGGTTTTGTCTCTCATGCCATGCCTCTGCTGGTAGTTGTCCAGAGCACTGTGTGAAGAAGCTTCCAGGCTCAGAGAACCATAATTGATTAGTCACATTTGCCTCTGGTGCAGGAAGGACTCGTGGCACCTTTACATACTTGCTATTCTAGACCTAGTACAAACATTGTATTTTGAAGGTGGGAAAACTGAGACCAAGTTAAAAAAAATAATATGCTTGAGGTCTCATCACTGGTTCACAGTAGAACCCAGTTGTGCCGCACTCCCCTTCACACTACACACTCTCTCTCCTTGTCCTCCAGGTCAGCGAGCAGCAACGTCCATCCAGTTGTCTGAGTCATCCTCAGCACCCTCCTCTCTCACACCCTGCATGCTCAGCTGCCTGTTCACCTGCCCCCCAACTTGCTGTCGAGCCATCCACTTCTCTCCATTTCTACATCATCCCCCTAGTCCAAAGTTCTTGTTCCTAGAATGACATTTGGCAAAGTAGGGAGACCTTTTTGGTTGTCATGATCCGTGGAGGGTGCTATTGGCCTCTTGTGGGTAGAGGCGAGGGATGCTGCTAACCATCCTACAACATACAGGACAGTCCCCACAACAGTGGGCCCCACATCCAGCCCAGAATGTCAACAATGCTGAGGTCTAGAATCCTTTCCTACTCTAAGCCACCATCATCTCTTGCCTAGACAAGCTCAAGGAGCTCTCAGCTAGCCTATCTGCCTCTATCCCATCCCTACATTCCATTCCTTACCAAGATGCCAAAGTAATATTAAAATGTAAAATCCTAATCCTGGACTTCCATCCAGATCCAAGCTCCTCGCCAATATGCAGCAGATCTTATGTGATCTGGCCCTGCCTAACTCTCCAGCCACACCTCCTTCTACCCTCCTGCTGCACCTCTGTGCTATAATCTCACTGGCCTTCTTTCATATCTGGGGGAGCAATACTTCCTCCTCCCTCAGGGCCTTTGCAGGGACTCTTCCTTGTGTCGGAAACACCATGCTTCCATCCCAGTGTCTTTGTCTAGTTAACTCCCACTCACCCTGCTGAACTTATGAGGAAGGCTTTCTTCCTGCCCTCCTCATAGCATTTATCATTGCCTGTAACTACATGCTTGTCTCTGAGATTGTTTCATGACTGTCCTCCTTCCCCCAGTGTGTTGGAAGTCCCCAGTAGGCAGGAGCAGTATCTGTTTTGATCACTCCCACCCAGGTTTTCAGTGTTTTCATATTGTATCTACAACCAGGTAGGCTCTCAAGAACTATTTGTTGAATGAATAAATGAATGAATGAATGAACGAACAAACGACCTCAGGTCTCAAGACCCTTTGGCTCTTTATTTGTCCTACCACAACCAAAGTTCTCTCTCTCTGTTCCTCTTCTCTGCCCTTCATGCTTTTCCTTCGACCCTTTCTCTCTCCATTAACTGTCATCTTATGCTGCCAAAGACTATATATGTAAGGATTTATTGTGCTGATTAAATGTCGTTCTTTGTGAAACAAATTCAGTTGATTTTCTTATTTGCATATCCTTCAACTGATGTTGCCAGGAATGGAAAACAGTGGAATATAATGAGCTGTCTCTTCTGGATGGACGCCTGGCACTGCCTGAAGGCAGGCATTGGACCAGGTGTCCTTGGGCTGGGAGTCCAAGTCAGTGGCCAATAGTTCCCCAGCCCCAGCTCCAAGGGAGACATGGTCGCTGGCTTCCTGATGATGAGAGCAGGTCCTCCTCCAGCTCTGCCCAGGGCTGGCATCTTCTCAATCTGCAAGACGTGGTCAAGTGTCATCTCCTCAGAGAGGCCCTCCCAGACGACCTATCTAAAGTAGCCCAAAGAACAAAAGCCAAAGTTGGGAGGCAGAGTGTATACCTGGGAAGAGGCAGGAGCCTTGAAACACTGTGGAATCATCTCTTTTATGTTTCCTGCTATATGACGTAATTAAATATCTCTGGGTCAAGCCAGTCTGCCAGGTGTCTTGTTACCTGCAGCTGAAAGCACTCTAACTGATGCCTTGTTACCACACGTATTGGTCAGCCCCGGCTGCCATAACAAAGCGCCACAGATCGGGTGGCTTATACAACAGAGATTTATCGTCTCACAGTTTTGGAGGCAGGAAGTCTGAGATCAAGGTGTTGGCTGAGTTGATTCCTTTTGAGAGCCCTATGAGGGAAGGATTTGTTCCAAGCCTCTCTCCTTGGCTTATAGATGTGGGAATTTTCCCTGAGTGATCACACCATCTTCTCTTGGGAAATGTCTGTGTCCTAATGTCCTCTTCTTATAAGACACCAAGCACATTGGGTTAGGACCACCCTAATGACTTGTTTTAATTTAATTACCTTTTTAAAGATCCTCTCTCTAAATACAGTTACATTCTGAGGTAATGGAGGTTAGGTTAGGACTGCAACATATGAATTTGGCGGGGGAGAGTCTCGTAACACCACAGATCCAGAATTATTTTCCATCGCACAAGGCTCACTCCTGGGGATGGAGACAAAGACCAGGCATGGCCACTGGTGCCTCCACCTCCCTCACAGTACGGATTGTTCGTGAGAGCCCCGTATTGCCCCACCAAAGGTCCAGGGTGAGAGAAAGCAGGAGCGAAACCTTCCCTCCAGGACTTAAATCTCAACAGCCCAGGGAGAAATCACACCAGTAAGGATTAAAAAACCACGGCGATAACAGCAGTGACCACAACCCATAACCTCATGTAGCAGCCACTTCGCTACGGCCTTGTAAATGGGGTCTCCAACAATGCAGCGACAGATTCACGGTTGGGCCACAACAGGGCTGAACTCAGAGGTGTTAATTGCACGCCCTGGGTCACATGGCTGGTGTGGCAGCCACGGAGGTGCCTCTTTCACCTCCTTTCCAGAAAGAGCCTGCCCTTCAGCTGAGGGAGCAGAGGGACTCCAGCCTCCAGGGCGGCGCCTTCGTGACCCACCTCTGCTTCCGGGTCAAGGCCGTGCACTTCCGAGGCACCCCGGCCAGGTACTGAATGGGGCAGGGGGAGGGTCTAGGGGCTGGTTATTCCTGCTCAGCCCCGGGCAGCTCTGGGGGGCAGTCTTCACTCCACATCTCGGTATAGTCATGCGGGCATGTGGGTCTGAAGCTCTCATGCCCCGTTCTGCTCCCACCACCTTTTGTCTTTCACAGGCCTTACTCCTAATAAACCCCTTGCACTGCTAGCCCTGTCTCAGTGTCTGTTGCCCAGTGGACCCAAACAAGCACTTCTGAGGAGGGCAGACCGGGATTGCAACTGTGATTGCCCTCCAGAGGGTTTCAGAATAAGAGATGGATCTGGGCTCTATGAGCCCTAAATACAAAGCCAGTGGTTATTTTCACCTAGACTTGATGGGTGTGTAGCCAAGGTACCCGGGACCCCAGGGAGTAGTGGAGGCATTGCCCAAGGTGACCAGCTGCTTGGTGACAGAGCCATTCCAGATCTCGGGGTTCTTGACCCCCATCCTGAGCCCCTTGCATGGGTGTGGACTTGGACCTCCTGCCCAGCCAAAGCAACTCAGAACTGCAGCCCTGAGGTGTGTCTGAGGAGTGAGGAGGCTGGGGGGCTGGAGAAGCCAAAGGTTTATTGCTGAGCTGCAGGATAGCAAGGACACTTCGAGGCATTCCCTAAGGACCTCCAGATGCTGGAGAACCGTGTCTCCCAGCAGCAGAACACAGAGACAGCAAGAGGTGGGGAAATGAGAGGGCCTTAAGCCCCTCCCCCCATTCTGCATTGTCTTTACCAAGTGAGGCACCACTCCACGCCTAAAGTGGGCAGAAAGCCCCCTTCTCAGAGGGTAATTGAGAGTCTTCAGGGAGGTGGTGTGCAAAGAGCCCCCTGCCTGGAGCCTGGGACTCCTGCTCTGGCCCACTGTGATTGTGTGGAACCAGGGCCTGAGTGCAAGCCTCATCACACACTGATTTATGACTGGGATGACCTGACACCTCTTTGAAAGGGGCTTCTGAAGCCAGCTTATAGCCCCCCACCATTTCCCGGGCTAATATAGTCTATGGTCAACAGAAGAGAAGGATGGTTTAAGCAACTGACAAATCTCTTTGGTTCAACAGGCACAAAGCACAGCTGTTTATTTTCCAAAGGGCTTCCCAGCGGAGGGCCTCCCTCTCTCCCTCCCTTCCTGAGGCTGCTTAAGTCTGGGTGACAGGGGGACTGCCAGGGCACAACAGGGTCTCCCAAAGGCTGGCAGAGAGCAGGCAAGGGCAAGGGGAGCCTTTCCATCTGGCTCCCACATGGGGCTGTCCTCTTGCCAAGGACTCAGGGCTAGACTGGGGGTCCTCAAAGTAGGGGCCTAACTTGTCCTGTGGTAAAGGGACACAGTCTGCCCATTCTCATCGGGAAGCCTCTGCAGGATGCTGTCCCAGGGCCCTAATGTCCATCTGCCTGTCTACCCTTTTGGGCAAGTTGTCTGAGTTGAGCATTTGCACCCAAGGCCAGTCCTTCAGTGACGTCCCCAGCAAAAACTACATTCCTCACAGAAAATAAAAGCAACACACTGGCCATGGTTGTGAGCTATTAAAATATGCAGTGTGTATATGTGTGTGTGTGTGTGCGCGTGTGTGTATTTCCAATCATGGTAGGCAGACAACATGGAGTAACACAAGGCAAAGACTTTGGAACCAGTCAGATCCGGTTCTGCTACTTTAAGTTACTAGTCTCTGAGCCTTGGACTCCTCGTCTGTAAAAGGCTAATAATGCATTGTCAGGTTGTTACGATTAGATGAGATGATGCAGCAAAGCAGAGTCTCATGCCTGGTCTTGGGCGGTCGGCATTTCTGAACCCTGATCTGACAGCTGTGGTTACTCACCTGGCATTGTTGAAGAATTCGTTTAACTAGGATCTTCTTGTACACACGCCCTTGCATATCCACATGCATACACGCATGTATCGGGGCACATGCCTGCCCGCACACTGGAAACCAACAGGATCTTGGCGCATGTGTACTTTCGCGCACTCGGATACATGCAGCGCATGCGTGTTGCACATTCCTGCACATGTGTGGCATGCACATGCAGAGTCCTGCAGGCACGTGCACACATCCCTACACGGACACACACGGCCCGCATACAGATATGGAAGAACAGGCCGACAAACTCCAGAGCCAGACCAGTGAGTGTGGTCAACTCAGATCACGTCCCAAGAAAAGGAGGGAAGAACAGACTTTTGTAGCTGCTGAAGGACATCTTGAAATAAAAATAGCCCAGCTCAGGCTTGCCAGAAGGAGTGCTGAGCAGCACGGCGGCCCTGATGCCCCGACACCCCCTGCCATCTCTTCTGGCTCCAGGTTCTCACAGAATTCTCCTCTGTAGTTCAGAGAGCGTACGAAGGAGCCCCCAGCAAGAGGGCAGGACGCTTCATGCTCCCCCTCAGGATCAGGGTCAAGGCAGGATGGCTGGAGAGCCGGAGGTGGAGGGAGGAGCATCCCTGTCCCTGCAACCCGTTTAGTCCCCAAGAGCCATCTGAGGACCGTAGGATGTGGGCATAGACACCTGCTCAGCCATGGTGACCCACGGCCCTCAAACTGAGCCTGGCCAGCTGCTTTGATCCTACTGGCATAGGGAGGCGGCAGGAAGCCAGGCTGTTTATGAGAGCCATGGCTAGGACAAGGAGAAGGTGGCACGCAGGATCACACACGCTTCCACGTGAAGAAGAGTATTCAAACCTTGGCATGCGGGAGCCTGGCTCCCATGGGTCCCACCTAGGACAACCTGGGCAGAGGGGAAGGAAATTAATACCAATTCTATTAGACTAGTAAAACTGCATGTCATAAAATATATTGCAATCATTGAATTGTGCATTTCAAATAGGTGAATTTTATCGGATGTGAATCACCCCTTCGTAAAGAGGCTTATATATCTCTCTCCTCCCTTACTCCTACTCTGTGCTCTTGTGTCAGGCGCTCTGCAAGTTTTTTAAGTGGAGTATCTCATTAAACCTCCCCCAAACGCCATTCCATATGTGAAGGAAGGTATAGGGCCTGGTTCAAGGTCACCAAACTGCTCAATGGTGGAGTTGGCTCTAGATGCCACAGAGTAAGACTGGAGGGCTGGGTCATTCTTTCTTGCATGTGGTCAGTCAACATTCACCCACTGAATCTGGATGTCCCATATGAACTGAGCCAGTGGTTCCTAAACTCTGTCATCCAACTAGAAATATCATCAGGACTGCTTCTTAAAACGCTGGTTTGGGGACCCACTCCTGAGGTTCTGCCTCAGTGGGCCGCTGGACCTGACACCAGCTTGGACCCTCCAGTATTCCCTTCCTCGTCTCCCCTCCTTGGGGACCCTTGGGGTCAGGTCCTGGGCTGGGGGAGGGAGGGAGCCGGACCCTGGGCACCAGGGCAGGACGAGGCTGAGTCACAATGCGTTTGTGCTCAGGTATTAATAGAAACATAAAACCCCAGATCAGCCATTTCTTCCCTCTCTGGACAAGCCCGGACAACACGGGCTTCAGTGACTCTGACCTCTGTCGCATATTAAACAGAGGAGGGAGAGTCACATGGATACCTCATTAATTCACTGTCACCATAGGGGAGGGATGTGGAGGGGGAACAGAAAGGGCAGAACTCTGCGCCCAGCTTTATCAAGGTTAACTAGTGAGCCAGCCTGAGGATGCTGGGGAGGGGCAAGGGTCCCCAGGGGCAGGGCCCCAGTGAAAGGATAAATTAGCGCATCCTTGGTTTGCCTGTCAATATGTGCTTCCAGGGGAGCCCCTGGGGCTGGGGAACTTTGTTTGCCCAAAGCCCTTAATCCTCCTGCAATCCTGTTTACATTCTTCATTTGCTCTGCAAACCTGCCCCTCAGAGATAACTTTGGGGGGAACTCAGGCCCAGCTGCTACGGCCACACAGGCTGCAGGAGAGACCTAGCCCCGCAGGGCTGCCCTTGGCCGACACACGCTGGGGCAGGGTCTCCAAATGTACACAATTCCCGACTGGATGCACACACACACACACACACACAAATAACACCCCACCTGACCTCTTCTTGCTGGGCAAGTGAGGGTTAACTTCCTAGTTCAAGTGCATTTCATCCTTCAGCTAAGTACCTGCCTTTTCAAAGGTCAGAGACACTGCAGGGCTGTCTCTGCTCTCCAGAGGCCACTCTTCCTCCCTCTCCTTTGCTAGGCTGCAGGGGAGGTGGCCCTGCCTTCAAGGCGCGCTGGTCTCCAGGGTACAGGGGATGAGCCATCTCGCTTGCAACAAGCCCTCCAGTTCTGTGGCCAGGGATCCCATGCTCTGTTCATTGCATCTAAGCCTTGCAGGGGGACTGCTCTGGGCCCTGCTGCTCGGGCCCCACTCCGTGGAGCTGCTGCCTGGAGGTCTAGCTACCACCCTCTGATGACCCCCAGCATAGCTGGCTGCTCTGCAGTTCTTGGCTATAGGGCTGACCCCTTGGCAAGTTCACCAGCCACTCTTAGCTCCCTTCTGATTCCCTTCCACACAGCTGAAAGCCTAGGAGCCTGGGGTGCTGGTTGAGGCCCCTCTAGTGCTTTCTGAGCCTGCATGCACTGGCATTTCTACTCTGGGGGCAGCAAGCATGCACGCGCTCAGGAGATTGGGTCCTAGGTTCCAGAAGCACAGGGGATAGGGGAGGGAGCATCATTCAGCATCCCCTCTGACCAACAGAGTTTCTTTTTTTCTCTCTCCTCTGGGGTCTAGCCTGGGCTGCCAGTGGCATGGGGTTCTGTGGAACCCAACAGCATTCTCAGCCACACACACACCCCCCACCTCCCAAGTCCCTCTTGTCTGGCTCAAGCTCACCTTCTTGTCCCATTCTGTGTCCTCTCTACCCTACATCAGCTAGGAGTAAACCTCACACTTGGGACCTGCAGGCGTTGCATTTGATACGTAAAGGACAACGTGCAGAACTTGGAAAACCTTTTCTCCTGCAAAGAAGCCTGACTTTCAGAACTCCTGTGCTATGGGCTCGGAGACCTGGTCCGGCTTCGTGCTCACTTTCTCTTTGTGCCTTGTTTCAACCCTCATCCTCCCCGAGGCTCTGGGTGCCTCTGGCAGGCTACTGGGAAGGTCACATAGGGGGAAAAGAAGAAAAAAACATGTACAGTCCCACTTATCTAAATGTATTATTTCATTACACAGTCGTCCCCGCTTATTTGAGGGAGCTGTGTCCCAGTGTCTGCCTGAAACCGCAGAGCGTACCAAACTCTGTATATACTATGCCTTTTCTTATATACACGAGCCTCTGATAAAGTTTAATTTCCACATTAGGCAAGGTCGGAGATTGACAACCATCATTAATAATACAATAGAACAATTATAACCATATACTGTAATAAAAGTTACGTGAATGTGGTCGCTCTCAAAATATCTTACTGTACTGACCCTTCCGCTTGTGTAACTCTGGGATGACAAAATGCCTACGGGATGAGGTGACTTGAGAATGATGGAGGCGTTGTGACGGAGCGTGAGGCTACGGTTGGCTTTCTGACACATTGTCAGAATGAGGATCGTCTGCTCCAGGACCACAGTTGACGATGGGGACCTGAAATCATGGCTAGGAGGGACTCTTGTGTATGGAAATCTGCCACTGGGGAGGTCCCTGGAGCCCCCTCTGAGCCCGAGGGTCTCCTGGCCCCTGGAGGAGAGAGCGAAGGAAACCTGTCACTTCTTAGTAAGTGGCCAAAGGCCTGTGACAACGAGAACAGGAAGGCCTGTGTAGCAAGGTATGAGGATTAAGAGATGAAACTCCCACTGCAGACCAGGAGCCTCAAGGGAGTGTCCCTGCACCCCTTACCGCTGGGCACCTATAGAGATGCCTCTCGCCTTCCTTCCTCTTGGTGGGTTTTAAATCCCATCTAGACCATTAGGGCCCTGAAGGCAGGAGCCTGCCATGCCTTCCCCTTCCCAGCAAGCCTTGGTGGGTGTGGCAAGGTTAAGGCTGGTGGACACTGTCCCCAGGTGTGCAAGGGCAGAAAGGAAGCCTCTGCCAAGCAGGGGTGTTAATAGAAGAATAAGACCACGAGGACCTGGATATGACAAAGAGGAAGGACAGGGCTCCTGAGCAACCCCCATTCCCACCCCCAAACTGCTGGACACTGAGGGAGGACAGGGGAAGTGAGACAGAGAGTCATCTCCCACCCAGACCACTCTACAAAGGCCCGCTCAGCCCCTCCTGCCTCAGTTTCCCCACTGCGCTGTGGACATCAAGCTGGAGCCAAAGGGATGGGAGCAGTGCGTCTGAAGCGCACCACAGTTAAGAAATCAAAAGCAATCTTTTTCTTGCTGCCAGAGAGGGTGGCCTGTGTGAAGGTCAAGATAAAACCCGTGGGGTTGCTGGGGGCGGGAAGAAGGAGCGGAGTGTTTTGTTTGGCTCAGCCGGCTGGCCGTTGCCTCGGTAGCTGAGAACATCGGCTCTGGTCACGCTTGCCTCCGCTCCAATCCTATTACTCCGTGCGGTTGGGTTCCGAAAATAGCCCCTGTCAGCCCCATCAGCGCAGTTCAGCGTTTCCACCGTGGGCCACTTATTGTTCCTCAGACGCGGGCATCATTAACCCTTCCTGTGCCAGCCGGCCAGGGTCACCTGGGCTGAAAGCCCACCTTTGGGGAAATCACTGTCTTTCCAGTCCCCCTGGTCACTCACTGCAGGGAGAAGTGAAGGGCGCTGCCGGGAACTCGGTGCCAGGCACTGGGCACCTCGTTCCATTTTAACTGGCCGAGGAGCTGCCCTGCAGGCTTGCTGGGTTGGTGCTTCCATGCGCATTTGATGCAGGAGGAAAGCGAGGCTCCAGGGTGCAGGCAAAGTGACTTGCCCAAGGTCATCCAGCCATCACAGGGCTCAGCCCAGGTTCAGCCCAGGGCTGCGTGATTCCAAGGCTGGGCTTTGTCACTGTGCCCTACACACACACTGCTCTCTAGACCCAGCCAAAGCCTCCCCCCCCACCCCCCGCCCGCCCAAAGCCTGGAGACCCAGGGGCCAGCTGGCTGGCTGCCAGGTGACCAGAGGTGTTGAAACACAATGCAGACTGCAGGGCCCCACCTAACCTGACTCGGGAAGGTGGGGCAGGGCCCAGGAATCTGTATTTTTTAATCAGCACCACATGTGAATCTGATGATCAAGTGCATTAAGGGATCTACAGCTATGCAGAGATTCTGCAGGAAGCCCTCCGGGAAGGAAAGGCAGTTGACCTTTCTGGTGCCTGGGAAGCCTGTAATACACTAATGTATTTCTTTTCGTAACAAGTCAGTTTTTCAAAAGAGAAAATGGAGGTTCCTTCCATGGCACCAGATTGTCTCGCAAGAGAAAACAGCCAACAGTTTTAGAGCAAAGATCAGCCTAGAACGGACGGATGTGTCACACAGACCTGAGTGTGGAGTGGGCTCCCGGGAGGAAGGGAGCTGGGACAGGGACTTTAGGCTTTGGAACCAGGCAGACCCGAAGTTCTTCGGGGTTTCATTGAGTTGGTGCGGGTTAGTCCAGAACCTGTTGTCAGGTATTTATCTGAATTACACTGAGGCCTCAATATGTACCAGCCTGCCCGGAAAACCTTCTACTTATTAATTCATTTAGACTTAGAAGGTAGATTTTGCTATTATCCCCATTTTACAGGTAAGAAGACAGAGACACTGAAAAGAGGCATCTGGCTTCAGAACTTTTGTCCAGTTGTCGTTAAATGTGTTCTCCAGATGATGGAGAAATCCCAGGGTGATTGCAAGAAAGCCCTGGCCTGCCACTCCATTACCCTCATATCTCTGTCTGTCTGCACCTGCGGGAACTAGACCCAGTGCTCCTGGCGCCCTTCTGGCCCTGACCTGCTGGACGAAGTGCTTTGTAGCAATCCTGGGACCAACCACCCCTGGCTCCTGCAGGCCAAGTCTGTGGTGCTTCCAGCTCCCAGGCCATGTCGGGCTCAGCCTCCTTCCACTATGCTGAGTTGCTGAGCAGCTGACCTGGTAGTAGGTCCTCTCCTGAAAACACAGGACAGTCTCTTCTAGGGGTTTTCCTGTTGCTGCTTGGATTCTATCTTGGCCAGTCTTTGCTGGGGGACGATTGTCATTAAATCAATCTGCTGATCGAACTCAGGGAGAAGAAACCCAAGGCTTTGAGTCCTGTGTTATGCCCCTGAAACCTACAGTGAGGGATGTAGGGGCTTTGAACAGTCCCAACACTCTGGCAGCTTGGAGTCCGATGAGGCCTAGAGGTGGAAGTTGATCCCTCGTGGTGACCTACACCTTGGCCTTAACTTTGTAAATATTCCTTTATTAAACTCTCAGATCTTTAAACTTTGAGTGCATAATCTGTTTCCTACTGTTAGCCTGGCTGGTATAACAGTAAAAAGATACAAAACTAAATTAGTTTAAAAAAACAGGGGCGCCTGGGTGGCTCAGTCGTTAAGTGTCTGCCTTTGGCTCAAGTCATGATCCCAGGGTCCTGGTACTGAGCCCCATATCAGGCTCCCTGCTCAGCAGGAAGCCTGCTTCTCCCTCTCCCACTTCCCTTTCTTGCTGTGACTCTCTCTGTCAAATAAATAAAACCTTTAACAACAACAAAAAAAACCTAAAACTTAATTAGTTTAAAAAAACAAAAAACACTTGTTTTAGTGGACCAGAGCTTGGAGCCCCGAGCTATATGCTAAGATTGCCCACAGGTTTGTGGCCTACCTGGGCCTGGGCCTTGGCCTTCTGCCTCCTGCCTTCCACATTAGTCTTCCCTCACATCCCAAGCCCTGAGATCCTGGGGCCTTGCATGAGAGGAAGAGGGAGCTCAATCTTTCCTCAGGGAGGAAACCCAGACCCAGAGGCTGTGGGCTCTGGGCCCCAGAGACCTGGAGGTGAAAGGGATATCCCTCACTACAGGCCACTGTCCCCACACTGGCCTGAGACTGATGGCCAATGTAAGGACCACTTGTCTTTGGCAGACTTCAGAGACTTAGGAAATCTCTGTGTTGTCTCTGGGTTTTCTGTTCACTCCACCCCATCTTGGGGTCTGTCCTGTCTTTCCCTTTTGCTAATGATCAGTAGGCTGGCCGAGGGCCCAGGATGCCCTGCACTCCTTCTCCCTCTCACCTATGTGTGGACACAATAAAGCCCCCTATCCTGAAAATAACACCCAGGATCCCCCTCAACTACTACTGATCATTGCTGAAAATTCACCACGAACTCCATGGCTTGGCCTACGACTCTGATCAGACTTACTCCAGTGGAGTGTCTTGAATGAATTGGCACCACTATATCAGTGAGTTTTTCAGAGCTCTACCTGAGCAAAGATCTAGATAAAAGGAAGCGTGTATAAGTCACAGCTGTCAACTCAAACTTGCATAAGTCTCCAAGGGCATTTATGAGCCCACTTAACTGAGAAGCCCAGGGTTACCTGCTTTCAGGCATACAGAGTCATGGGAATCAATCTCTCTTCGTTTCCTGGTTTGATTTCCCTTTGTGTTACTGTCTGTCTCCAGAAGGCTCTCCTCTCTCCAACTGGGGAGGAGGATGTCCAGCCCCAGTTCCAGGCTTACTTCCCACCTTCAGAGAAAGCATGGAGCCCTAGGCTCTAGTTCCTGCAGCCTGCATGTTGCAGGCCTGCTCAGTCCCCACACCGCTCCCTCCATGGCCTCAGACACACCTCTCCCTTTCCAAAGAAATCAGCTCCTCCCTCCCCCCAGACAACAGGCACTGAGAGTGGGGGTGGTATAGCCCCCCCAAGGAGGATCAGGGTCATGATGTCTGCCCAGAGAAGGGAGAGAGCGGGGAGGAGAGAGAGGAGGGCTTTAAGAAGCAAGGAGGAGGAACAGAGACAAAATGCCTCACCCTTCTCCCTCTGCCTGGCCCACCTTCTCCGACCTTCCTTCCTCATTTCCAGGCCCGGGCTCTTGCAGCCTCCATGTCTCTCTGTTTTGGCATCCCTGCACCGCCCAGGAATGTTTATGATCTGCTCCTCTCTGCTCGATGGAAAGCTCCTCCAAGCCAAAAGATATGTATTAATCAAGTAAATCACAAACACTCCCCGCTGATCTGAACCCAGTAAAAGTTGCTGACTCGCGCACATAGCTCCACATGGATATCTCTAGCTGGTGGGTAGCCTTCCACATGGTCATTCAGGACCCTGGGGTCTTGGAACAGCACCCTCCACTGGGGCCTTCTGAGATGTCTGTGTACGTTTGGCTAGTGAGCGTTTTGAAATGTGGCCAGTACAGTCAAAAAACTGAATTTTTAATCGGACTTCATTTGCACCCATTGAAATTTAAATAGCCACAAGCATCTAGTGGCTGCCATCTTGGCTGGCATGGCCTTGGAGCTCTCCAGTGGGATCCTTTGATTCCAGCGGGAAGGCAGAGAAGAGAAGGAATGTGGGAGATGATTTTGAGACAGGCCTGGGAAATGGCATTCATCTCTTCTGATGACGTTCTTTTGGTCCAAACTCACCACTTGACCACATCTAACTGCAGTGGACCTTGGGAGCTATAATCTTGCAGGAGGGGAGGGGGCGGCTGGAGATAGAGGAGTACGTTTGGCAAGAGTTTGCCACACACCGTGCTGATGCAACCCATGATTTCCGGAGATGCCTGGCAAGAGGCTGGCACTCAGGAATGGTTTTTAATGAATAGATGTGAACATGAGTAAGAGCGTGTGTCTATCAATATGGATGAAGCAGTGAGAAAAGGAGTTGTTAGGGAGAATCCTAGGCAGATTTCTTCACTGCCCTAGGCCACTCTGTGGT
The DNA here is from genome assembly GCF_029215605.1 of Mirounga angustirostris. Taxonomy (NCBI): domain Eukaryota; kingdom Metazoa; phylum Chordata; class Mammalia; order Carnivora; family Phocidae; genus Mirounga; species Mirounga angustirostris. The sequence goes on along the minus strand of NW_026991711.1, from coordinate 93,863,278 downwards.
CCCAGGGACTGCTGGGAGCTCCAGGCCACCTCCCTGACCCCAGAGTCTCCCTTCCAGGGCCCAAAATCTGGGGCAAAATGCAAAACCTCAAACACAGTCAAATAATATTCATTTCAACAGCAAATATTGACCCTGCAAGAAGATAAGCAGAATACAAAGTACAGAAGCACCATGGCAAACTCCAGGCCAGGCCAAGCGTGGGAGGCAGGTCTCAAAGCTGGGACCCTGGGGTCAGGGACAGAGGGGGGGTGGTCGGTGACACATTTTTCTGAACCCATGGACAAACCAGCCATCAGCGAGGGACTTGCAGGCTACATTCTAGGAACCAAGGTCTCTGTTGGAGGTAGGCATGCCCACTGGAGGGATTGCATGGGGCAGGGAAGGGGTATGGGGGCAGCCCTTGCTAGGGGTCAGGGGTCTTGGCTGCATCTCTGACTTGTTGCAGGTCTGTAGGCAAGTTTCCTTCCCACCCTGAGCTTCCGCAGCCTGAACAAGGAGAGGTCTGGACATAGAGTTTCTGAGGTTCCTTCAGCCCAGCAGAGCTCAGATTGAAACTGTTGTCTCTGCCCCCAACAAGCTGCACAGACTTCAGAAGGCCTTTGACCTTCAGAGGCCTCCGTGTGCCCAACTCTGAAACGAGAGCAACGCTGTTGATCTGGGGACCTGTGAAAATCAGTACAGACCCTGGACTTACCTTATGGTCTGGGGGGTATCCCGGAGAGATCCCCAAAGGCAGCCCCAAGTGGAGCCTCCCCTCCCCTCAGGTCAGACCCTGTGTGAGAACCCAACTTTACCCCTTGGCGGGGGAATGCAAGGGCCCAGTGCAGAAGAGCATGTGGGGTGGGGTATACTGCTGGGGCCACTTATGCCCACTGGAGGGGGACCCCGCCGCCTAACGTGCATCCAGTTCCCTGCCTTTGGGGCACCCTAGGGAAGGATAGGCTTGGAGAGTCTGATTCAGAAAGCACTACTAAGAAAACACGGGGTTGTGGCTTTCCAATAATACGGTAGTTTATTTTATTTGAGCGAGGACCATGTGCCAGGCAGGGATGGTCCGAAGTGTTACACACTGGTTCTCATTTCTTTCTCACAATAACCCTATGGGGGAGGGACTGTTATTCTTCCCATTTACAGAAAAGGAAAGTGAGGCACGTAGCACTTAGACAGTAGTCTCAGTAACCTCCCTAGCAGAAGCACAGGCAGGATTCAGACCCAGGCATTGGGCGCCAGAGCCCAGCTGTGCCCATAACCATTGGCCCTTGAGGTTCCCTCCCAGGAAAACTGTGGAAGGAGCAGCCAATTGGCCTCCAGCTTCACCAGGCTCACCACAGGTCTGTCATTCTGTGTTACTACCTCCCTGAGCCCCTCTAAGCCTCAGCTTCCTTACCCATGAAATGGGACAACAGTGCCCACACCCAGGCTTGAGGGTTTGCCAGGAGATGATGTGGATTTAGGAGTGCTAGGTGCGGGGCCGGGGGTGGGGGGGTGGTATTAAATTCCTTTCCTTTCCTCCCTCGGGAAGGAAACTCGAAGACAATGCACATAACAAAATACTATTGTTCCTCAAGAGGGTGGAGACATTGGAATTCTAGAGATGCTGTGATTAAAATCAACTGTGAACCCTCTGGAAAAGGTAAAAAGGGTAATAACTCTAGCTAATGCTTACTAAGTACCCCTGAGTGCCTACTGTGTACCAGGCTGCCCACTAGGTGCCTTACATCCTTAGCCTTCCCAACAAAGCTGGAGGGTGCAAAAAAGGAGTCTGAGATTCAAAGACTTCAAGCATTGGACCCAAGTCCCAAAGCAGTACCCACAGAACAGAGATTTAAAGCCACTACCCTCTCATTTCCTGTGTTCCCTGCATCTTGCCATGGCTCCTGAGAGGCTGCCAAAATACTGGACCTCAGGATGCCAGGGAAAGTAGATTGGGAGTCACCTCTGCTGTCAATTACACTAATGAGCTCTTGCCCTCTGGCCATTTGGTATCAGATCCAAACTCCTCTTGGAGCCTACAAGCCCCTGCCTGCTCCGAGTCCCCATGACCTCTCTGATCTCATCTCCTCCCACACTACCCACATCTGTCCCCTCACTGCTCTTGCCAGTCACATTCCTGCCTCAGGGCCTTTGCACTTGCTTTCCGAAGTTCAGAACAACCTACCTCCAGACCAGAGTGTGGCTTGCCCTTCCCCTCATTCTGGTCTCTGCTCAAAGGCACCTCCTCAGGGAGGCCTCTCCTCACCACTCTATCTACCATTACACCCACCCCACTTTATGTCCCTTTAACCTGACTTTTTTTTTTTAACCAGATAGCCCTCAGCACTACCTGACATTATAGTGTATATTTGTGCCATTATTTAGATTTATTGTCTGTCTTCCCCACTACAGTGCCAGCCAGCCCTAGGAGGGCAGGGGTTTCATCGCCCCTGACCACTGCTGTATCCCCCAGGCCTCGAGCAATGCCTGCACACACTGAGTGCTCAATAAATAATCACGGAACAGAAGAAAGGCCTGATTAGCAGGACAATGGGCAGGGCAAGGGCCTGAGAAGCTTGTGAGTCATCCTGAAAGAGAATCTACTTAGGGTCTTGTTTTGTTTTAATCAGACTTTCATCAGCCTGTCTGGAAGAATGGCCACATCCTCGCCCACTGATTCGAGGATTTTCAGAAGCTCTTTCCTTACAAGGGAAATGTTGTACTTCAGCTGAGCATGACCACATTGCAAGCATTGCCTACCCTTCCCGAGGCTGGGGTGGGGCAGTGGGAATATTTTAATAGGAGACACTCGGGGCATCTAACCTCCAAGACCCAGAGGCAGGGCGGCTTTGCTGGTGTGTGCCCTCTGCAGTAGGGCTTAGAAGGACCGTGTGCTCCATTCAAGGCTCTGGGTTGTTGCCATCTTGAAATCTTGAACTCTTTAACGAAGGGCCCACATTTTCATTGGCAGTAGGTTCTGCAAATTATGGAGCCAGTCCTGTCCAAAGAACTGACTGATGGTAGACCTTCAGGCTTTCTCGACATTGGTTATCTATGCAAAGAGGGTCTCCTGGGGGCCCCTCACCCACGCCACCCAGGCTGCCATTTGCATTGTCAGTTAAATTCACTGGGCACCTACTGTGCACCAGGTACAGTGTGAGATGCTGGGGAAGCAGCCTGAAAGAGGCTTGCTATCTGCCAGGAGCTCACAATCAAGAGGAGAGACTGACAGGTAAAGAGAGAGAGGGCAGTGAGCTAGAGGAAGCAGGCTGGGGACAGAGTGAATAACAGTGTAAGCTTACAAGGGGCCAGGTGCTATTGGGACCATCAAGTTAGGATCAACTCCAAACAACCTGGCCCCCAAGAACACACTCTCACCCCCTTCACTAAAGCCTCTGCAGAAGCACCAGCGGGGAGGGTAGGTGGGCAGAGCAACGTGGCTGGTCCTGGAACCACCAGATCTGGACCTGGCTGGGGCACAGGTGTCCAGAAGCCGAAGCCAAGGACGCTGATGGCTGTTTTGTGGGTGAAGGGAACTGCGGAGGGGGTTAGGCAGAGCGCACCATATGATGCCCCCCTGTTGGAGAATCCTGCAGCCACTGCTGCATGTGGAGGAAGGAACAGAAGGCAAACTCTCCGAAGCAGGAAAAGGAGAAATTCCTTTTAAGACATCTTTTCAGCTCTCCACCGCTCAAATCTCTCATTTACCGAGTCAGGCGGAGAGCCGGTAATACACGAGGATCACCTTCAATCCTGGCCGCCAGCGGGAAATGTTGGTTATTAACCTGATTTTTCAAAGAAGGAAGCAGAAGCCCCCAGAAGGGGAGGGACTAGATCGAGGTCACATGGTCACAGAGACAGAAGGCAAGGGCATTTGGGGGACCAGAAGCTGCCGGGGGTCCCCCCGGACGGCAAGGATGCCCCAGCAAGGAGAGAGGTCCAGGGGTATGTCTGCCACGGCCTCGAAGGGGGTGGCCCGCGCCCGGGTCCCCGAGAGGGCCGCGCGGAGAGGCACGACCCGGGCAGGAAAAGAGCCTCCAGGTCGGGGCGGCTCAGCATCTGCGCGCGCGGGGTTCGCGGCGCCCCGACGGGGCAGCGGGTGCTTCCACCTCCTCGGGCCTGTGCGGAGCGGATGCGCTGCCTGCGTGTGAACAGGGCTTGTTTTCCCTTCACGCCCTCGGGCTCCGTTCCCTTGAAGAACTTCCTTCTGTTGGCGCTTGGGGAATATGCATTGCTGGCTTGCACAGCGCGCGGGTGACAGTTGGGCTGGGAAATGTCCCCGCAGCTTAATTAGGGCATCACCAGACCGCGCCAGGGACCCGCCCCCGCCCTTCCCTGCTGTCGGGACCCCGGGGACCCTGGAGCCTGCACACACACACACACACACACACACACACACACCCCGTGGGAGGGAGCATAGGTGCTCTTGCCGCTGTAAGCACCATTATCACTCCTGCAGCTGATCCAGTGACCCTGGTGTCCCCAGCTTGCCCTCTGCCCCCTTCATCCCTCATAGGAATCTGTCCTAGGCCAAGGCATTGTCCCCCAAATAAGCCATCCTCTTGCACACTTTTGTTCTTCCTGTTGTCTGGAATGTCCTTCGCTCTCCTCCTGGCATGGATCTCTCCTGCCTCCAGAACCCCCCCAAATTCCTTCTACTCCCCTCCCCCAGCCTTCGCTCACCCACTAGGCTGAAGAGTCCCCCCCGCTCCTTGGATGTTCTAAAACCTCCCGCTCTTCTGCCCTGTGGGACAGATGGACCGTGATGGGCCACCGGATCTCCCCTTCTTACATCCACACCAGGGCATCCTCAGGAGGAGGGGTTCACCGCCCCTTTGGAGGAAACAGGAGGTAACACTCACAGGAAGGCCCACAAAGCCCAGTATGGACAGCATGCATCCACCTCGGCTTGGCTGAGGGCAGGGTGAGAGGAACCTTCACCCCCAAAAAGCCCAGAAGAATACTGCAGAAGGAAGCCTAGTGGATTGACAGTAAATGTCAAGCCAAAAAATAAACATTGAAAATTCAACTGCATATTATATCAAAATCCCACTACAAAAAAAAAAAAAACTTGAAAAAAATATTTGCAACCCACATGACAAAGGGTGAGTTTCCTTAAATGCTAAAGCACTCTTGCTGTGAGATGAAAAGCAACCTGGGGGCAGGGGACTCTCACCATTTCCCAGCTACCTGACTGCAGATAGTTCATGAAAAATTGGGGTCATGATGCACTACCAGGGAAGATTCAGATGTGGTGAGGGAAGGGTAAGGCTCAGGGAGTACCACAGAGGCCGAGAGAGAGCAGACCTGAGGGGAAGTGGGGAGGGACCACTGTGGGGAAGGGGAGGGCCACGGGAGGGTGGCAGCTGTTGCCTGGGGGTGAGACGGTTCAGTTAGGTGGGAAGCAGGCACAGTGGGGCAGAGCTGGGGCTGCTGAGTGAAGATGGAGTTGTCCTTGGAGACCACACTGTCAGGGTTGTTTGGTGGAGAAGGGAAGGATGGGGTATCGGTGGGAAGGTGGTGAGGCTGGGGGAGATGAGATTATCTGTAGGCTATGAAAACGGCCTCAGACCCCCAGGATGCCGCTCTGCCAGTGGCATCCCCATGCCAGGCCCACGGCGGGAGAGTTCTCTGGAATGGCCATATTTTCTCCAACCCAATCTCCCAGAAGTCCAGGTTATGCTAGTAGGGCTGGGACACACCCAAAACCCAGCAGCAAAAAGGCCCAAACCCCAGCTTCCCAGGACTTCGATGGAGATGATGGCCTTTAACCCAGAGCCACGAGGACAGCAAAGCCAGATGAAGGATCTCTAGCACAGATGAAGAAGCAAGTGATAACTCTGGCCCAAGAGAAGCCTGGCTCTTGCTCATGCCGCAAGGCTGACAGGAAAACAGGTCCTGCAGTCAGAAGGCGGGGGTGAACCTCAACATGTGCTCAGGGAAGTATGCCTGACACACCACGGACCCTCAACACACATTTCTTAAATGTATAACCCGGAAAGGAGGCTTGTGGGACTTGTCGAAAGAAATAGTTCAAGGCCGAGCTTGTGAGGACAAGCGAGGCTACAGGGACAAGGTGGCCGCAAGGCCAGGCGCTGGGCAGGCAGCACAAGAGTGGTGGAAATGCCAACTCTCAGCACAGCCCCGGGAGGGGTGGAGGGGTCCCGCTCTTGCAACTCCAGAGGGTGGGTGCAGTAGGCAGGCACCATGTCCCCCCAGAGAGGTGTCATCTCAAAGGGAAGAAGATGCCTTGCTGGGGCTGAGCAGCTGAACTCAGTCTCCCCGGATTCTGCAGGATGACTTTCCCGGGGGCCGTGGGCGATCTGACTCCTGCGGGGCAGAGAGCCCGGGTAACCTTCGTAGAGAAAGGGAAAGGCTATGAGTGCACCGGGAATGACAGATTCCAAGGTGTGTGTGGAGTGGTGTGGCGCGGGCGGGGAGGGAGAAACGAGGGCAGCTCTGAGGACCTCCGAAGCAGGAACATGCCGACTTGAGGCTCACATCCTCCAATCTGGGCCTCGGTGGCCCAGCTCCCCGGCCTCCCGGTGCAGACGCGAGCCAGATCTACGGCGGCGTCCGATGGGCTGCGGGCCAGCCAATGGACGGCTCCCTCTAAACCCACTCCTGGTCCAATCGGCCCACACTGGGCTCGTGCAGGGCACGTTGGCAGGGACATGGGACGGGGCAAGCGGACTACCTAACGTCTGGGTTGTCCTGAGCGACTCGTGAGATGGAAAAGAGCCTGGAATGGGGTCGGCCTTGCCGGGGCTCCAAGCTCCCCGGAAGGAGCTCCAAGAACGCAGCGTGTCCTTTCTCTGAGCCTCAGTTTCCTAAATTGCAAAATGGCAGTAATAATGTGTTTGTTGTGAGGAGAAAATGAGATATTAAACAGGAGAGTGTTTTGCAAACCGTAAAGCGAGAGGCGAGTCGTTCCGTTTCACACTCAAGGGAGTGAATATTCTTGAGTTTCACTTTCGACGAAAACTTGGCTCAGCCCCCAGCCGAAGCCGGACACGGGTCAGATCTCGCACCCACCCCCACGGCCTGTGAGAGAAGAGGCACACAGGTCTTCCTGCGGGATGCACGCGGCTGGACGATCTGCGCTCCAGTTGCAGAGGAGACTAATTAGACCCTCTGGGCCTCAGTTTCTCCGCCTGCAAAACGATCGACGCGACTGCCCTGCCCCATTCACACACTACTGGGGAACTGAATACGCGCTCTCCTTCCCCTTGCTTCCCTTCTCTGCTCCTTGTTTGCTCTTCCCTCTAGAGCTCCTCTCTGGGGCTTCCGGCGATGGTAGCCGCTGAGGATGAAGGAGCCATTCGGAACATTTCTGTGCCCTCATCAAAATGACCCTGGCCATCGCCCTCACGGCCCAACACCAGGCAAGAGTGCACTTCGCATTCCTCTTGAAGTGTTTGAAGTGTGTCCCTAACATTTTCACAACTGGACTATAAATCTTAGGCCTTGTTTATCACCTCTGTTGTGAAAATCACAACCGCTGTCGGCATGATCAGAGAGGGCACCTGGAGAAAGGTTGTTGGAGGAAACGTGATTGAGCAGTCCTCCGCAGAGCAGGACCTCTTGACTCCAGGGCCCCCCTTTCCTTACTGCTGTCACCCTCTTGACCTCCCCACATTTCTCGCCATTCCCATGGCTTCAGTTTCCCACACTCTGCATGCCTGGGATAAAAAAACTCCCCCCTTCAGTGGGCCTGCCAAGCTTGCTTCCTCCTGGACACCTTCCCGCCGGCCCCGCGATCCTGGGACCCAAGCGAGGAGGGGCTGCCGCTCCCGCGCTCTCACCCACCCCTGCAGGCCCCGGGTGTCATCTCTTGCAACAGCTGACAGTGACGCCTCCACCACTCGGGTGTCACTTTTAACACCGCGCGTTAACACCACCGGCTGACTGTCTGCTCAAGGAGACCCCAGCAGAGCCGCGTGCAGCCGCACCCCACATGTGGAGTTGTTAATCCGGTGGTTGTTCAGCAGGTTCTCTTGGCCTCACCTCCAAACGTGTGACTTCTGGAGGGCACGACACCCCGGAACTGCACCTGCTCTCCCAGGAAGGAAGACCAGGCCCTGCCTGGCCTGCGTCGGCCAGGAGGGGAAGGGGAGGCATTTCATAGTGGTGGCGTTGAGAAGATCTGGGGCCTGGACCCCCGCCACCTACACACAGTGCCCTGAATTAGGAAAAGAAGAGGAAGAAGAGGAAAAAGGATAAGGGAAATCGTGTCACCATACCACTTAAAAAGTTTCATTCAATCTGCACGCCTGCCACAGGTTTTCAAAGACTAGTTCATGAAATAATGGTAAGAGACAAAAGCAGCCAACCCAACCTCCACACAATGTGATCTCAATTCTGTAATGTGTGGGGTAGACATCACCGCTAGTCACCCACAGCGGACTCACGTCCGCGTCCAGGCACGCTGAAGGTTTTCATTTCCTCACCCTTTGGAGTCAGGCATGGCCGTGTGACTTGTTTTGGCCAATGAAATGTGAGGGAAGTAACTCGTCACTTCCGGGTGACATCGCGGTGTTCAATTGCAGGTGGTCGCCTCCGCAGCCATGGAGGCGTGGTGGACGCGGAGGGCCCAGAAGGTCACAGGGGCCACCATACGGGGGACAGCACCCCTTCAAATCACCCAGGCTATTGTGATCTGGGTATGAGGAGAAATAAACTTCTGTGCTGTTAAGCCACCGAGATTTCTGTATGGTTTTCCACGCAGCATGATCTAGCCTATGTTGAAGGATATGATAATATGAAATAGATGTGAAAAATATCCTATTTACTTCAGAGGCTCAGAGAAGTTATGCAAGTTGCCCACTGTTAATCATTTAAGAATTGAAGAAGTAAAATTGAAACAATAACCATAAAAGCAAACACCTTTTATTGGATGCTTCTATGTGCCAGGCCCAGAAGTGGTCTCATTTTATCCTCTCAGTAACTCTATGATGTAGATACAAAAATTATCTCAAATTTCCAATGCAGAAAATGGAGGCTCAGAGAGACTGAGCTACTTGCCCAGGGCCACACAGCTAGCAATCTGCAGAGCTGGGACTGGCATCTTGTCTGTCCGAATTTTGGACAGCTTATTTTACTGAGAGCAGAGGTGGTACAAAAGGCACCTTTAGGTAATATACACACAAACATTTAAAAATTAAATTTCTATTTTTATCAAAATATTTACACAGAAAATATTAAAAGTCAAATGGTAGCACGAAGCTGATAATGAGAAGCAGAAGTCTTGCCCCTTCACTCACCACCTCGCCCCCTCCACAGAGGCAACTACTTTCAACATTTTTAGCTATTCCTTCTGACATTTACTTTCATATTTTAAAATATCATTCTTGACTATTATTTTTTAAGATATTACTTATTGGCTTCCTCCTGTATAAGACCACCTATGCTCCGCTAGACACCACACCCACACCCACACTTTTCCTTTCTAGATAGTTCTATCACAGTTGCTAAATCAGCACTCAGTTTTTACACTGTCATAGCTACATATATGTTATTCACAACTAAACAAAATACTATATAATGGGTATAGGTGCTGTCTTGTACAGGTTTTTTGTTTTCCCTGGAGTTTGTAATCACCTCGAATTTTCATTTAGTTAGTTTTTGACTAGTTAAGTTACTAATATCATTAAATTAGTAATATCACTAATTCTTCCCACAAATATGTCTAAATTTCTAGCAATACCTTCAAACACATTTGGTAGCCTATCAATTCTATTTTTCTCTTGAAGCTCTCTGTCCTCCTGCTCCTGCCTGGGCCAGTTGCTCTTTGGGCTGTGTAGTAGTCCTGAAATTTCCTTTCATCATTATCCTAGAAATTCCCTGCACCCCCTCTCTTGCTTCCTTGTTTCTTAGCTCTTAAGCCAGCTTCTTTCTTGGTTTTCTCCCTTAGTTTTGTTGTAATATGTATGCCAGTAGCTTCCTTGGAAACTGCATATGGAAGTTCAGTTTTGGGATAATTGATTGACAGTTTGGCTGGATGCATAAATCTTGGTTGGAAATAATCTTCCTCCAGAATTCTGAAGTTCTCTATTGGCATGTGGTGTTCTGGGTTGAAGTTAACAAGTCTAGTGCCATTCTGGTTCTTGATCATTATTATGTGATGATCTAAAAAATTATTTAATAAAATTCAATATTTATTCTAATTTTTTTTAAAAAGCTTTTAACAATTTAGACTAGATGGATAATGCCATAAATTGGCAGTTATGTATTTTAACCCAAAGCCAAACACTGCCATATGATCACCACTCTTCTGGAGACCAGTCAATGCAACAGGGAAGAGGTATCAAATTGGAGAGGAAGAGGTATCCTATCACTGTTTGGAGATGATTTGACCATTTACCTGGAAAACTCATATGAATCAACTGAAAAAAATATTGAAAATGAGACAATAATTGAGTAAAGTAACAGCATACAAAATTAGTATTCTATTATCGATAGCCTTCAGATATAAAGACAACAACTGGTCCTAAAATAGAATGAATAAGAGACTCCATTTGCAAAAGCAGCTTAAGAAATAAGCTTTTTTAAAAATGTGCAAAATCTATGTAAAGAGCACTTTTTGAATGCTACCGAAGGATACAAATGTGAAGTTATACCACATTCTTGGATAAAAAGATTCAACATTATAAGGATGTCAGTTCTCCCTAAGTTAATCTACACATCAACACAGTCACAACAAAAACACCAACAGGGTTTCTCATGGAACTAGATAAGTTGATTCTAAAGTTGAAATAGAAAAATATACAAACACGATTTTCCAGGACAAATTTGAAAAAGAAATGCAAGCAGCAGAGATAAACCTATCAGACATTTACATATATTTTAAATCTATTACACAGCTAAAATAACTAAACTATGGTACAAGTCCATGAATAGACATATAATTCAGTAAATATAGGAAATCACATTTTAAAAAACAGGATTTATCCGTATTACTGGGACAATTGGCTACCCATCTGTAAAAGAAATTAATTTAGATCTTCACTTTGCATGTTACACCAAAATAAATTCCACATGAATCAAACAAAAATTTAAATGAAATCATGAAATCCTTAAAGTGCCAGAAGAAAACAGGGGATATGGGAACAATCATCTATTGAGCCTCTAGCTCAACAGCAGGCGAGACTGAGCAGTCCCAACTTGTGGACTGTTGACTGAATAACAGATCAATTGTCAGATTCTGTACTAGATGCCATACTAGGGGCCGCCGACGGGAAGGCCTGGGCTAGATTTGCTACATGTAATTTGTTTGGTTCTCCCTGTGTTAAAACATTTTTAGTCTTGATCTACTATTTTTCAACCTGGAGATTTCACCAAAAACTCTGGATTTCAGACTCCCCTGAAATGTCTAAATGTCTGGAAGCACTGGGCCCTCATTCCTACATGGATGGAACTGTCAACTGAGCCACTGTCCTTTGTTCTGAGAATGGGGCAGAGGGGCTGCAATAGTACCAGTGACCAGAGCAAGTGAAGGGGAGTAGGGGCTGGTGAGCCCTGAGCCCAGGAGTGGGGGTAAAGCCATGAGGCTGCAGGGGATGTGGTGGTAGGGGCAGTTCCTAGGCTGTTGCGGTCACTCAGGCAGGAAGTCATGGCAGGGGTGACATAAAAGAAAGCTTGGCCAGAAGGTATTTGGGGCTTGAATCCACAGGGCTTGAGGACAAATTGGAGGTGTGGCTGTGTGTGTGTGTGTGTGTGTGTGTGTGTGAGAGAGAGAGAGAGAGAGAAAGAGAGGAAGGGAGAGTTCCTATTGGAGGAGGAACTAAGGAAGTGCCCCAAGATTCTCACTCAGGTGGACAAATGCTCATGAACATGTAAACCAGACCAGGTCACACTCCTGCTTAATATCCCAGCTCCTTACCTGAGAGACCTGGCCACTGCCCATCTCTGATCCTTTCCTGTCATTGTGCTGGCTTGCACACCAAGCCATAGAGGCCTTGGGCCATCCCAGAAGTGGCCAAGGTCTTCTTTGCCCCAGGGCCATTGGACTTACTGTTCCCTCTGCCTGAGACTCCGTTCCCCAGACTCTTTAGCTGGCTGGTTCTCCCTCATGCCTTCCTTCAGATTGCCTCTTAAATATTCTCTCCCAAAAGAGGTTTGGAATATGCTTGTAGAGGCTGAAGGACAGCAAGGAGGCTGATTCCCCCCGAGGAATGAAAAGGTCCATAGATTTCTGAGTGCAAAGGGAAGGCTTCAAAGGGGCTGCAGATATGGGATGGAGGGGTGCAGTGACTGGATCTGATTTACCTCTTGAAAGGCTGCCCCTAGCACCCGGGTGGGAAGGAGACCACAGGGCCAGAGTGGCAGCAAGCACAAGAAAGTTCCGGGTACCTGTCCTGGTGGGACATGGCAGAGGCCATGGAACTCGAGAGAAGTCAGAGTGGTTTGTGAATGTGTGGGTAGGGATGGGGTGAGAGCCATGGGTGTCAGGGCAGAGAGTCAAGGGGCACTGCTTGGTTTCCAGCCCCAGGAGAGGGGGGAGGGGGCACTGGGGAAGGTAGGTGTTGTGAGGCACATGGGTTCTGTGGATGCCCACTTCCTCTGAGCTCCTTTCCACTGCCGGCCTGCAGACAGCCTGATGGCCCCGGCGCTGCAGGGTGGTCCGTCAGCTCGGGGGGCTGACAGCATTGGCAGTCCCAGCTCCAGGGCTCCCACGCAGGGCTGTGGAAAGGTCTGGAAAAAGTAATGGTGTAGCTGCTGAGCCCCTGCCCTGGCTCCAGCACATCCAAGAGAAAGTCGCATGGGCCCCTGACCTGGCGGGCAGGAGGCAGATTCCACCGGTCAGCCCGAGTCCGTCAACCCCATCGGAAAAGCAAGGGTCTTAAAGACAACCCATTGACAGAGCTCAATATACAGGCCTGTCGTCTGTGAAGGTGCGGGGTGGTGCGCCCCAGTCCCTCCACCTTGCCCTGGGCAGCTTCGGGGCGTCTTTGTGGCAGGGTGGGAGAGTAAGGCGCACACGGGGGCCTTGTCTGCATGGACCCCCCGGGCGCCCTCACAAAGGCCGGTTTGGGCCCGCGTGCAGCATTGGTGAGGGCCCGCGACCCCCGCGCCACTACCCGCCTGTGTCCCCTGCTCGGCCCGCGGCCCCGCGTCTCCTGAGCCTCCTGCCCTGCCCGCAGCCCCCAAACTCCGGAGTCCCGAGCCCCCCCGCACCTCCTGCCCAGCCCGCGCCCCTGCCTGGTCCGCGGCCCCGCGTCTCCTGCGCCGCCTGTCCCGCCCGCGGCCCCCGAACCTCCGCGCGCCCCGCGCCCCCCGCCCGCCCGCCCGCCCCGCGGCCCCGAGGGGGCGCCCGCCACTTCGCCGCCGCCTAGACCCCGGCGCCAGAGGGCCTCTTAATTGTTCCCAGAACGGGTGGCGTTTAGATCAATTAATATGCAAAATAGGAGTAAATCAGCTCATTCGCGGGCCCCACGCGGGGCGGGGAGCCGAGGCATTTGCTATGCAGCGAGGTCGCGGCCCCCGCCGCGTGTTTATCTGGGGAAATGGAAATCAGGCGGTGCACAAAGCCGCCCCGCGGGCAGGGTCTTGCCCTCGGCGGCCCTCGGGCGGGGTCGCCGGCGCCTGTCGCTTTGACCTGCGGAGCTGGTGAGGCGGGCCCGTGCGGGGAGCCTGGGGTCCGCTCTCGCCCTGGAGTCCGGTGGCTGTGCACCCTCGGGCCACGCACCGCCCTACTCTGGGCCTCCGTTCCTAGTTGGTAATGGTAAGAGTTCAGTAATACAGAAATCAGGTAATCGGAGAATAGTTAACTCTTAAATGCTCCAGACTGGAGCTTACAAGTTCCTGACCCATAATTATGCTACCGAGCCTTGAATGGAGGCAAAAGCTTCACATCTATTACTGCATTTAATCTTCAAGATCACACTAAGAAGCAAATCCAATTATTCCCATTGTACAGCTGAAGAGCGGGAGGCAGAGATGAAGACTTTCACACCCGTAAGCAGATGTGGTCCTGACCGAGCGCTTAACCACTGTGGTATAGTTCCTTGCCCTTTGTTCTTTAATTAGACATCTCCCTTCTACTGTGGAAAATTGCCTCTAAGGCAAAGTTCTGTTAGTCTAGGTAGAGTTATAATCCTTACTCATTTTTCCTGCATGCAAGAAACTTAATTGAGTGTCTACTATGTGCCTGCGGTCCTCTAGACTCCGGGCTCTGGAACACAACAGGAGACGCCCAGCCCTCCTGTAGTGAGAGCAGCTTTTGGGGAAAGGACCAGGATGAAAAGGTGATGGGCTGGCCTCTCTGAGGAGGTGACATTTGAGCAGACCCCTGAAGGAAGTGAGGGAGCCGTCCAGGCAGACAGCGGCTATGAGACAGCCCAAGGAGGTGCGTGAGGCTGGTGTGTGGGAGCAAAGGGAGAGCGAAGGACACAAGGCAGAGGAGCTGGGTGGGCGCTGGGGGTGCTGGCTCCAGGGAGTCGCTGAGTCTGGGGGACAGCCTGGGTATTGGGAGCTGGGGAGCTTCCAGGTGATTCTAATGGCAGCCAGGATTGAGAAGGGCCTCACAGACCATGGTTCAAAGTTTAAACTCGGCTCTGTGAAGTCATTAAGCCTGCAGAGCATTTTGAGCAGGTGAGTGACACCTCATATAGGGTTTTCTTCACAGTGACTCTGGGTGTGGAGACCAGGTTGTAGAGGGACAAAGATAGAACTTGGGAGACCAAGTTCTAGGGGACCATGACAATCACCTGGCAATAGATGGGTGTGGTCTGTCTGAAGCCAAGGTACGAGTGTCAGATTCTGGATTGACCCAGAAAGACAGAAGTGAAGGGTGACACTTAAGTTTCCGACCCGGGCAGTTTGATGAATGGAAGGACCCTCAGCAGAGAGGGGCAGCTCTCTAAGAGCTCTGAGTGCCCGTCCCTCCCTCTAGGGCAGCAGGTGTCAAAGAGGAAGGGAGGAGGGTTCTCAGGTGACACAGGATGCTGGACCTCACCTACCCCCCAAATACACCCATACTCCATGTTTCAGAGCTTCCTGCTCTGCTTCTTAGCAAGGGGCAGAGTAACCTGGCATCTCTGGCCTCAAACAAGCCAAGCATAGGGTTACCCCAGGCCTTCCACAGAAATCCCAGGCAGCTCCGATTCCACGTGTAGCCCAGACAGGAATCATCCACGCACGATAGGGAGAGCCGTTTGACGACATTACTGCTTAGGCTCTGCCCTGGATTATGCAATGCTCATCAAATGTGTCCATTTGCAAAGTCTCATCTTTTGCCTCCAACATGTTCCAGAAACATCAAAAAATCTACGGCTCGGTTCTCTCAGCCTCTGCTATGGGGATTGATTTCCCACAATGCTAAACCTTGCTGGCCCACGGAGGTCTGGTCTGGGATTTGCCACTCTGAGGAACTAGTGGGAGCGCACATGGAGCAGCAGGTTCCTGGCTCTGCCAAGGAAAGTTCCCTAGTGGGGTGACAGCTCCATGTCTGAGGCATCGCTTGCTCTTCGAGAGACTTTGGGGGGAGCTCTTTATTCTATGGTGGCAGCATCCACGTCGAAACTGCTTCATCACGAAACAAGCAGTTCACCATTAGACAAACTCAGAGCCCTCAGGAGGACAAAATGGCTACTTTCCTAAAAAGAAATCATTTCTCCAAATGCCTGTGGGCTCTCTTCCCATGTGTAGGGGTCCAGAGGCAAAGGCACGGACTATGCAAACCGGTAAACCATCCTGCTGATGCTCAAATGTAGCTTTCTTATTGGCAGTCAAACCAACACAGAAACAGATCCATTTTGGTTCTCAAAGGGTTTCTGAGATAAATGTAAACCCATTTAGTTAAGTAGCCAGCTTTTTTTTCCCTTTTTTTAAAATAAAGTTGCCAAACTTTATGTTGCATGCTGAAAGTGTAAGCTATGTGGATAACGCCTGCTCAAGGACACGTGGCCTGGGGGGCAGGGAAAGGTGAAGCCGGCCATGATCTGCTGGCCTAGCTGCACCCAGGCACGGGGCTCGGGAGCCTAGAGGAAGGGGTGCTTTTCCTAATTCATACAAAGACGCTGTATGGGCTGCTGGTTGATCTCTAATATCCATTCTCTCCCTTTTTTCTGACTATTAGAAGTGTTACCCGGGGGCGCCTGGGTGGCTCAGATGGTTAAGCGACTGCCTTCGGCTCAGGTCATGATCCTGGAGTCCCGGGATCGAGTCCCGCATCGGGCTCCCTGCTCGGCGGGGAGTCTGCTTCTCCTCCCTCTGACCCTCCTCCCTCTCCTGCTCTCTGTCTCTCGTTCTCTCTCTCAAATAAATAAATAAAATCTTTAAAAAAAAAAAAAAAAGAAGTGTTACCCGGACCCATGTTTACCTGGAACAAAGACTACATTTCCCAAACCCCTTGCAACTGGATACGGCCATGTGACTAAGTTCAGGCCAATAGCATGAAAGCAGATGTGTCATGTGGCAGCTTCTGAGACGCTTCTTAAAGGACCGCTGGTATAAAACTTCTGCCACTTATTTTTTTCCCCAACATTGTATCATAACCATTTTTGAATATATAGAAAAATTGGAAGAATTATTCAGTGAACACCTACATATCCATCTCTTACATTCTACGTGGTGTTTGATGTATCATTTATCCATCCATCCTTCTATCTAACCATTAACAATCCTATTTTTTATTCATTTGGCAGTAAATTGCAGACACTAGTGTACTTCCCTCCAAATACTTCAGTTATATTTGTTTATGATACTTTGATGCGCAATTCACCTATAATGAAATGAACGAACTTTAAGTGTGCACTTAGTAAGTCTTGACAAATGCATCAAGATAAGAATCACCACTCCAGAAAAGTTTCCCCATACTCCATCCCAGGCAATCCTTGACCTTCTCCCCATTGCTAGGCAGCTATTGTTCTGATTTTTTCCCCCAACTGTTAGCTTTTCCTGGTTTAGAATTTCATTTAAAATGATCATAGAGTATGTACTCTTTTGTGTCTGATGTGTTTTGGTCAGCATAATGGTTTTGAGGATCATCCCTGTTATTGCAATTATCAGTAGTTTCTTTTAATTGGTGAGCGGTAGTCCACTGCGGGAACATATATCTTTCCCTGTTGATTGACCCTGGGCTGTCTCCACTTTGGGGCTGTCATAATTAAAGCTGCCATGTATTGGGAGACAGTTTCCCCATGCGTTGCTCACATCTTTCACATCTTGTGAGTGAGGCACGGAATGTCCTTTGTTTGGGACTATTTTTCCAGGATATTTATTGGAATCGTCTTGGAAGTTGAAGTGTCTCCAGTGGAGCAAAGAGCAGATATGGGCTTACTACCCCTTACGAAAGATCTGGGTTCCCTAAGCTCGGCTTTCCCTTCGTGTAATGCATCTCACTGCCTGTGCTGCATCCGTCCGGGCCCATCCACATTGCCCCCCACCCCGGGGGACTTGGGGACAAGAGGAGCTGATGCAAATATGCTGATGTTCATGCTGCTTGTTGTGCTGTAATAAAGTCCTTTGTCTTTGACCCATGATTCCAGCATCTTCTGCCAGCCTTCATAAAACAGTGGCAGGCTTACTTTTTAGCTTTCTTGTTGGGTAAAATCTCAGCCCTTCCTTGTTCTTGACACTGAACTTTCTTGTAACAAGTGTTTTTGTGAACATATGTTTGCCTCCTTCTTCTTTGTCCTTCCGTCCTGATGCCTGGAGTGCAGATGTGGTGGCTGGAGCTCTAGTCACCATCTTGGCCGTTGAGGACCAGGGCTTTTCTCTAGGGATAGTGATGCAGAGGGTGCAAGGACCCTGGGTCCCTGAGATCTTTACAGATCAAAATCACCACACTAGCCATGGAATTGTACAAGGGGGAGAATGTCTTGCTTATGTTGTTAGTATAGTGTTTTCCAACTCCATCTAATGCAACGCACATGATGGCTCATCCCTCCTGAGTTATCTTCCCTGCCACCAGTCCTCCCCTTTCCCTGTTCACTAATGTATATTGTACTAACCTTGGTGAATGGCTCTATTCATGCTCCTAGTCCTTTCCACATGATTGCTTCCTGCACCTCAGGGCCTAGCACAGTGTCTGGTGCTCAGCAGGTGTTTAGGAGATGGTAATTAACAAAGCGAAGAAATGAAAGAGATACTGAGATTAGTACTGATGATGGAAAAGGAACATCCTCAATGTGGTACAACAGGAAAAGCATTAGATTGACAGGGAGGGAGTCAGAGCTCTAGCCCTGTGCTGTGTGACCTTGGGCATAGCTCCTACCTCTCTGAACCCAGTTCTTTGACTATACAAGGAGGGCTTTGGCTCAGATGATGAGTGCCCGTGAGCCCCACTGATCCTCAAGCCCTGTGCTAACACTGAAATCTTGAGCACTGCCTTCTTGGCCATGCTCCTCTGCTTCCTCTCCTGTATCTCATGCTAAACCAGTGGCATCCCATGGTGGCTGAATGAAGACCTACCCCGTGCTGGGCACAGGACTGTTCTCTACCCCAAGGTTGGGGAAATGTGGGTGCCCGGGCACGTTAGCAGCTGGGGGAGACTGGCAGCTTCAGTGAGCCCAGCTGGTGGCATCAAGTTGCTGGGTGCCCGGTCACCATGTTAATCTGCTGGTGGTACCACTAATACCAATTGTGAGCAGACAGCCAGGATCAGACAGGCCAGCTGTCAGGCAACTGTGGGCAGCTCAGTGTGTGGTTTGATTTTTATGGCTTAGGGCTGGCATTAGAAATTAATTAGCAGATTTAAATTTCTGGTGCTGCTTCTGACAGGTAGTTCCCAGGGGCTAGATGACATCCATTCTACCCAGTGACCCCAGCCCAACCAGCCTCCCTCGGCCCTGCCACCACCCAGGATGTCAGGAGGAGTCGATTCTGGCTGCAGTTTTGCCACCACCCTGCTGGGTGACCTGGCTGAGCCCCTTTGCCTCCCTGTGTTCAGCCTCCTTGCCTGGACCACGGAGAAGTTGGGCTAATGTGCTCTCCATTTTCTCAAATCCAACCTCTGTGATTCTAATTTGGCGCAAGATGCCTAGCACATCATGGCGCCCAGCAAGCCTCTCTGTCCGCATCCTATCTCCACCACCAGTGGGACTGCTTTCCCCCTTGCACCCCTGGAACCTTTGCTGAGCTCCAGGATCCCCACTTCTGGAGACACCAGGCAATCTAGTGGAATGACCAGAAACTGCAGGGCAGCTGTGTCACTCCCTCCACCAAACGTTCCAGAGGCTTCCCACTGCCCTGGAAAGAAAGTCGGCAAACACCCCGCCTGGGTTACAAGGCCCTGCCTGTCTGCATGACCCCTCTGACCCCCCACCCTATCCCCATCGCTCACGGGGCTCCAGCCACAGCAGCCCTCTTGCTAGTCCTCCTAAGTGCCACCTACCTTCCTGCCGGCCACAGGTTGCTAACGTTGGCGGATCTGCTCATTTCTGCCTGGCAGATCCTCCTTACTGCTTCCCAGCTTTTCCCCCTTTCCTGTAGCTGGTCATCCTTCGGGTCTGTGCTCTGCTGTCCCTTCCTCAGAGGAGCCTGCCCTGATCCCCTAGTAGAGCTCCCTGTGCATTCCTTAGTACTCCTCACCAGAGTGGGCAATGTTAACTCTTGGGGTCATTTGTCAGTTAATATCCATCTCAACTCTGGTTATGAGTTCCCCTGGGGCAGGAGCGTGTCTGTTTTATCAACCAGCTTTGTCAGAGCCTACTCATAGTCCCCTGAGGTTTATCCTCTCCTTCTCTCTCAAAGTGACAGACCGCCGATGTTTGGCTGGCCTATGTTCACCCAAAATGAAGACCACATTTCTTAGCCTCCCTTGCAGCTGGGTGTGGCCCTGAGCCCAAGTTCCAGCCAATGGGATATGAGTGCTCATGATGTGTACGACTTCTGGCTGTGCCCTTTCTCCTTCACCTCCTCCCCACCTTGGAATACAGGTGTGAGGTGGGCTGCCATTTTGGACCATGCAAACAGGGGCTTCACTCCAGAAATGCCCAGCATCAGGGGGAGGGGGCTGAGCACCATACCAGGTGGAGCTTTGGTAAGGGAGAATGTACTTGTCAGGGTCCACCAGAGAAACAGAACCCAACGGACATGCATATATGAGGAAATTGATTCTAGGAATTGGCTCACATGATTATGGAGGCCAAGCAGTACCACAATCTGCCACACACAAGCTGGAGATCCAAGGTAGCTGGTGGTGTAGTTCCAGTCCAAGCCCAGAGGTGGGAGAACCAGGGGAGCCGATGGTGTAAGTCCCAATCCGAGTCTGAAGTCCTGAGAACCAGGAACATTCATGTCCAAGGACAGGAGAAAATGGGTGTCCCAGTTCACACAGGGGCAAATTCGCCCTTCCTCCACCTTTTTGTTCTTTCCTGGCCCTCAGTGGATTGGGTGACGCCTGCTCGCATTGGTGAGGGCAATCTTCACTCAGTCTACTGAATCAAATACTAATCTCTTCTGGAAACACCCTCACAGACACACCCAGAACTCATGTTTTTCCAGCTCTGTGGGCATCCCTTAGCCCATCAGGTTGACACATACAATTAACCATGACAGAGAGCTAATCTTCTGTCTCGTTTGAGCCACTGTCATCCTGGGTCTATGTCATACTAACGGTACCACAAACCTACTTAGTACACCACTATATATGGTAGGCGCTTAGTAAGTATTTGAGTAAATGAGTGAGTGAGTGAATGAATGAGCAAAGTATTGTAGAGCCAATGCTTTGGGATTCAAAGAGCTTTTACGGTCTGACCTGGGAACTAATCAACATTATTCTCTTGAAACAACATGGTCCAGGTCCTCCACAGGTGGGCTTGCGTATCCACAGACAGTGGCAGGGCTCTTTGGCTCAGAAACGGGGCTGCTTGATTCCCCTGCTCCTGACACACCATCAGACTCAAGGAGGCTCCTCCTGTAGCTAACTGTGCCTCACCAAGTACGGGGTGTCCCTTTTACTCAGAGTTCTGCCAATCAGAAGCCTTGTGAATGATGGCTAGGATATGCCAACCCCCTTAAATAATGAAAGCAAGACAGTTAAACTTTATCCAAAGTTGTTTTTAGGGTAGGCTGTTTTTTTAAGTGAATTCAAAGACTTCGAAAACTGGTGATATATGAAAAAGGATAAATAATAATTTGCCAAAGGGGCCTGTCGGGACAGACACTACAAAAATCTGGGGTAGGACTTGAAAGTATCTCAGGGGATCTTCAAAATTCCCAGTGGCTGATGCCTGAGACATCACCCTTTTGGGTAAAATAGCCATAGCATTTTTTGCAATGCAAGTGACTCTGGGAAAGGCAGCCTGTAAGCCATTTTCAGTGGTTTGTACCTCTGTGGGTGTGAGTTTAGGAGATCCCTGCAGCTGATCCAAAGCAGGTTTGAATGGAGATGGGGAGAGGGAAGGGGGCTGGAGAAAGAAATTAGGGAAGCCTGGACTGCAGGGAGCCTTCTTCACAGGTCAGGGCCCTGATGCCTACTTTACAAGAGAGAAAAGGCACATAGCAGTCCATCCACCCCAGCAGGGACTTCAAGGTCTAGACTTTTGTGGGGGACACAGGGCGGTGACTCTGAGACACCCCCCCCCCGCCCCGGGGCACCATGGTCTCCATTGGGAAGGGTTATCTGAGGCCACTAGGCTGGCTCCCTGCCTCAAGACAAAGATCTTCCCCAGGCCATGCTGGGCAGATGTGCACCAGCCTAACTTGCAGCTGCATGTGTCCTTACGTATCTGCAGAAGCCCTGAGCTCGGGGAGATTCCCCTGATGTAGATCCTTCCCAGCCTGCCAGAAATGTGGGAGGTGGGCCCGGCTGCAGAACCTGGGGGGACCAAAGTTCAGGCTTAGCGAGAAGATAAATTAGCAGGAGATTATGTGCTTCATGAAACTCTCGCTGTAAAGTGGCGGGGAGGCCCTGCCGGGGGAGCGCGGGGAGGGGGGGACGAGGCTTGTTGTGTGGGGGCTGAGCAAGCAGGGGCAGCCAGGGAAAGGAAACGAGCATCCACAGCCGAGAGCCCTCTGCTGCCTCACTCTTGGGTAACTTGAGGCAAATCACTGCTCTGAGCTCCGCTTCCCTCCCCGAAGAGGGGCTGGTCCCCATCACCCCAAAGGCTCAGCACGGCGTCGCGGGGCTGCTCGTGAGCTGTGTGACCCTGCACAACCACTGCGCCTCTCTGAGCTCAACCTTTGCAGCTGTGGAAAGGGAGGCACCACAGCTGTCTCCGTGGCTTCCGGTGAGAATTAAAGAGGAACAGTGACAGGCACCTGGAACAGAGAAGCCGGCCTGTTCAGTATAGCGACTAGGCCCCTCAATCACATGCTGGGCTCCTGATGCTTCCAGCCACTGGGGTCACAGCATCCTATCACTTAGTGCCTGGGAGGGGGGGTGTCTCTTGCAGAGGGTGCCGGGGGGCCCCAGGCCTCCGTCTTGCCAGCAGCAAAGCTTTCTCAGCCTCCAGTCGGTGTCTGAAAGCTCAACCCCTCCCTTCTCCTCTCTGTTCCTCTTGAGCACACACACTCGCTCACACGCATCCATATATACAGACGCAGACACACACCCTGCATTTCTGGCTTCTCTAGACAAATCAGAAGACTGGGCCACGCCGGGTGCCAAGCAGCTGTTGCTGGGTAGCTGCTGTTCCCTTTTGACAGGAGCATGGGCTCTGTGTCCCTCCACAACACCCCCACCCCCCAGGCCCCCTAGGGGACCTCTCACCTGGCCCCTGCCCTGCCCCTCTGGACCTCTGCAATCACAGCGTCCTCCTTGCTGCCTGTGTTTGTTAGGCTCATCTTTCTGGTATCTTCTCTCTGCACCAGACTCCCCGAGCCCCACCCAGCGCAGAGCCCGGAGTTGGCCACTAGTCCACTGTGATTCTTTGCGCTTTCCCCACAGCGCCCCCTGTGACCCCCCCCAGGGGGCTGCCACCGGCTTCCGGACAACGCAGATGCTCATCGTGGACTGAATCCTTGGGCCGAATGAAACTGGACCTGTGCCCATTTAAGGAAGGTCAGAACTAAATTTCTGGGCTCCCGGAGGGTGTGGGACAGCAGATGGAAACTGACCAGGCAGGAGAGGCCATAGCACTGGCCCAGGATTGCACAGCCACGGGCGGGGAGGCTGGAGCCCTGCCTCTTCTCCCCATGGCAGTGTATTTGGTGGAGGCCTGGGGCTTCCCCGACCTCACTCCACCCACCGCAGGGACACGGGAGCAGGCCTTCCTCTCCGTCCCCCTCCCCTGTACGCATCTGCCCTCCCCTTCACCTGTAGCACCAGGGCCCTTAGCACAAGGCTGCCTGCCAGGCTCCTTTCCCAGCCCCCCTAGCACTTGGATGTGGCCATGAGCCCGAGTTCTAGGCAAAGGAACACAAACAGAAGTGAATTGCACCAGTTCCCGTCCTGGCCCTGAACACTCCCCATGCACACCGCTCCATGCTCTGCCCTCTTCCCACTGACCAGGGTGGATGCCAGGGTGGCCTTTGAGGCACCTGGTTAAGGGTCAGTGAGCTACAGTCAGCCGAGACCCCTGAAGGACCCTGTAGAACCAAGATCCTGCCAACCTAGCCCCTCCGTCCTTGACTGTGTGATGGGAGAGCGATACTTGTCTCTTGGGTTCAAGCTGTAACTTTGGGGGTCTGTGTGCTCCAGCAGTTCAGCCTACCCTAACTGACACCATCTGCAAGGGTAGACTTTTAGTCTTGGGTCGTACGGTTGGCCAGGGCAATCAAGAATTTGGTTGTGCGAGTAGGCAGGGCAGGGGGTAGAGGGCAATGTCTGGGGCACACACAGGCGGCCATCCCTCTGGCCGGTCCCCATGCTGCCGCCGACAGAAGATCCTCACCAGGGATGCCTGGGGGGCTCAGAAGTTAAGCGCCTGCCTTCAGCTCAGGTCATGATCCCAGGGTCCTGGGATGGAGTCCCACGTCGAACTCCTTGCTCTGTGCGGAGACTGCTTCTCCCTCTCCCACTCCCCCTACTTGTGTTCCCTCTCTGTCTCTGTCAAATAAATAAATAAAATCTTTAAAAAAAAAAAAGAAGAAGATCCTTACCAGAGGGTGGGAGGCTGGCGTGAGGGCCCCACAGCCAAGGTGTGGCAGGCGCACAGCCCTGTGGCAGGATCCCACTCTCCAACTCCATCATTCCCTGGCTCTGGTACTGCCCCCTCCCACCTTATGGAGCCCGGGGTCTCGGCCTGTGCCCTGCTGCAGCGTAGGACCCTCCCCGAGGATCCTGCTCACTCTCCCCATCTCTCTCTCACCCACAGAACCCAACAACCCCTTATCTGCTCTCTAGCGTGGACACACACTCAGGCTGGTACCCCCCAGATCTTCCATTAATGATGGGTACTGACCCTGGGTCCCAGGACTCGGAAAGGCCTGAGCCCCTGAATTCATAAGGCTTCATCCATCAGTCACTGGTGGTACTAGGGTCTTCGAAAGCCGAGTTCCCGCACTCCGTCTTTCCTGCCACAGAAGTCCCACGCTGAGAGCCCCGCATGCAGACAGTGGTAGCTGGCCTCACGGCCAAGGGGGAGGATTGCCTCCACTCTGGCTGCAGCTTTACGGGGGGCCAAGAGCCATCACTCTCATCTGATGAAGCCCAGAGAGGGAGGTGTCTCCGGGGCACCTCACCACGCCCAGTGTCCCCATATCTCACCATCTGTCACATGGGGGTCTGCGGCATCCTCAGGGACGGCCCTGGGCAACTGGGATAATGTCAGGCCAGATGCAGACAGGCCTAGCGACGCGACACGCCAGGGCCAGCTCCTTATGGCTAGAGGGCCTCCCTCACACCTGCTGCTGGCACTTTGCAGTCACTTTTCATTTGCACTTTTCATTCCTGTCCCCCAAATGAAGAAGACAAAAATTTCAAAGGATGCTGATTTTACATCCCAGGGAGCCTGACTTGGAGGGGACCTCTTGGAGGAACTGGCAAGTCCCTTTGGCCAGATGGTGCTTGAGCAAATTAGTCTGTGGGCCTGGTTGCTCCTCCTAAAGCCAGGTGAGGAGGGTGGCTGGCCCCAGGTGGCAGGATCCAGCCCCACCTCTGCATCCTACCCGAGGCCATTTCCAGAACGGGGCTGAAGACTGGGGGAAAGGAGCTTACACTTTGGAACCCGAGACCCCCAATCCGAATCTGTCCCTCCACACTTACCCATGTCTAAGCTTCGGCAAGATTGATGACTCTTCTGGGCCTTAGTTTCCTTATCTGAAAAAGGGGAATAGGAATCCTCACCAAATGGGCTTGCTGAGAGAATTAGGAGCTACAAGTTTTTGAGCCTCTACTATGGACCATACATGTGACTATTAAAAATAGCAAAACCCGGGGGCGCCTGGGTGGCTCAGTCGGTTGAGTGTCTGACTCTGGATTTCGACTCAGGTCATGATCTCAGGGTTGTGAGATTGAGCGCAGGGCCAGGCTCCCCACTCAGCGTGGAATCTGCTTGAGGATTCTCTCTTCTCTCCCTCTGCCCTTCCTTCCATGCTCTCACTCACTCTTGCTCTCTCTCTCTCTCTCTCAAATAAATAAATCTTTTAAAAATAATAGCGAAGCCTGCCTTTCCAATCGGTCCTCTTGCTGGCTGCTTAGTTCCAGTGACTTCCTTTGTGGTGCCTGGGGCCCACCCTCCACTCCCCTCCTTACCTGAGGCCTAGTGATGGCTTCTTTCTTTTGCAGGACAGATTTGAGGGCAACTGCGTCCACGGAGCCTCCTGCTCACCCTGGAGTCGGCCCCTCCTGGGGTGCTGACCAAGCCCCTCTACCAGTGTCTGTAGGGTCCCTTCTCCAGCCCAGCCCAGCACCCCTCCCAACCCTATTCTGCCCCCTCCAGGTCCCAGAAGATCAGCCTGCTCCCCTCGGTGTCGCATCTCTGTCTTCTGCCCAGCAAACCTCGTGTCCTCACGCCGGGCCTGGTACTGGCTGCTGGGGATGCTGAGATACAGGACTTGGCCCTGCTTGCCCCAGGGAGCTCACCATTTCCAAGGGAGGTGGACGGACACACCAGACAGTGAAGCAAAGCAGCGCATGCAGAGAGGGCTGGGGCTGGGCTGTGGTGGGGGCTTGCAGCTTCTCTCCTGAGCTGGTGTCTCCCCTTTCTGCTCCCCTGTGGAAAGCCAGCCCCAGGGCCTTTTCTTGTACAAGCTGTCCTAGCTAATGGCCAAGTGGCATGGCGTACCAACTGAGCTCTGAGAAGTGAGAAAAGTTCCCCACCTTTCCAAGATGGTCCAGCCTTGAGCCCTGGCCTATGCATCTGGCTCTCTCCGAAAGACCAGTAGACTCACCAGCTGGGCTCTGCCACCTGTCTCCTGCCCTAAGGCCGGGGCTAATGCCACTCCCCTGGTTCTACCAAGGGCAAAGACCTAGAGAGCCCTCATCTCTGTCCTGGGAGGCCATTAGGGCTGGTGTTCCCTGTTTGGGGGCACAGGTGGGGCTGTCTACAGATAGGGCCCCATCATGGGCTGTGCAGGCGAAGCCTCCAGGCCACCTACTAGTACGTACTGAGCCTGGGGCACACTCCGGGCCTCAAGCTCAGTGTTGAAAGGATTTACAGATGCCCAGAGCAGTCCCTGCCTTTGGGGAGCTTTTGGTGGTGGTGGGAGATAGAACACGGAGGTGAAGAGCTGGGCTCTAATAGGATGCTAGGAACCCTCAGGGACAAGTTCTGTGAACGCCCCAAAGAGGGAAAGGACTGAGGACTATGGGTGGAGAGGTAGTCAGGGAGGGCTTCCTGGAAGAGGTGGGAAAATGCGTACGACTCTGAGAAAAATGAGCTGTTCTTTGTGTATACACCTGCTGCTCCCAAGGGCTGAAAACATCCCCTGAAGCACATATGAATGTTACGCCTGAGCAGTATCTCAGCGCCGGGGGTTCAGCCTATCCCAGGGAGTAGCTGCAGGAGCTGCTCTCCATGGAGTGGCGTCTCTGGCCACCTGGCAGTGGCTCCGAGGCCCGGCCATGGTCCTGGATGTCCCCGGGCCCCGGCCTCAGAGGCTGTCCCCTAGCTCTCCTCTTCCCGCTCACCTACCCTCTGCACCCTCCACTCTCTGCCCTCAGGATCACCGCTGTCCCTCCCATGGTCTGTGCTGCCTGGTGGCCTCTGCGCACCACCCGCTCTCCGCGTGCCTCTCTCGGCTCTCTGGATCTTTCTCTGTGTGTTTTCAACCCAAAAACCCCAAGTGAGAGCATCTGTTTGGCGGGACAGACACTGGGCTCCGGGCCATGCTCTCGAGCCAGGCTACTGACAGCTGCCCTGGGTCAAGGTTCCAAGTCTGGTCTGCCCAGCTGTGGCCAGAGCCCGGGAGTGCACGGAGGTGGCGACCCTCAGCGGGGCGGCACGGGCCCTGCGCATGTGGGGGGCGCATGGCGGGCAGGGTCGTCCCAGCGATGCCGGGCCCTCGGGGCGCCCTCAGTGTGCGGCAGCCAAGCAGGAGCCCAGGCTGACCCGAGTTGTAGACGTCTGTCTGGCCTCGGGGGGGACCCAGGTGGCAACTTCACAGCCCTCGACAAACCGTGAGCCCAGTCCTCTGACTCAAGCCAGAAGCCAGGCGCCGCGAGCAGCCTGGCGCTCCCCAAACCTCAAGGCTTTTGGGGCAAAGGAGTGTTCTTTTCTGCCCCACCAAACACTCATCCCCTTTTGATTTTGTCATTGTTCTTTCCAGGGAAATCTAATTTTAAAACAAACAAAAAAACCCACATGTTTTCTAACCAACAGGACACATTCATGTGCCAACAAATACTTGATTTGAAAGTAATTCGTTGCTCCATTTAAGCTTTGTTTTGAAGGGATAGGACAAAACATCATACCCAGCTGTCTAGTGTGTGTGTTTGGCCCCCGTGCAGCCCTACGTTCCTTTCAGCTCAGAAATCTGGCCTGAGGTGTCCAACTGAAACCCCATCGTGAGGGTCACATAGTTTCCAATCTGGAGGGTGAGGCTGGGCGGGTGGCAGTAAGATCTTCCCTTTAAAGAAGGAAGAACCAAAACATCCCGGTCTGCAGCATTATCAACCCCGGATATGTCTCCACACACAAAGCAGCTTGCAAAATAAAGCCCCTTTTGAGAGTCCTGGCCAAGGGTGATGTTGAAAACAATGGAGCTAATAAGTAACCAGTTGCCGGGTGAAATCAAACTGTTTTTGTTTGGGGGGTCCTCTGCCTGGGGAGCAGCTCTACCACCCCTGGGGGACGCCTTCGTTGCCCCCCTCTCCTCCTTCTCTCCAGAGACACTGTCCCCACAGGCCTGGGCTTCCAGGTCAAACTCAGTGTCCCATAGGTGCACTCTGCCACAGTATGGGGGCCGAGTCACACCCTGCCCCCACCCCTGAATAAGAAGAAAAAAATGCCACGTCCATCCGGTGGCAAGAAACTCAAAGGTGGGCAGTAACTGGGCGTCTGGCCTTCTTTGAGATCAGCGGCGTATGAAGACAGCTGGGGAGAGCCAAGCACAGAGGCGCGGAGCAGGGTCAAGTGTGGGGTCCAAGTGTGAAATGGATACTTGGCCACTGGCAGGCTGAGGCTTGGCACACATCTGTGGAACCTCTGTGGGCTACGGTTTCCCCTCTGAACAGTGGAGACGGTATTCACGCCCCCTGAGGCCTAGATGAGGTAAGTACATAACATCCCGTGGCAGAGGCTTTGGGTAGCCCACCCCAGACCCATTCTCCCGCCTTTCTTGGTAACCCCAGCCTGGCATTCTGCAGGACACAGGACCCGCCCAGTATAAGTGCTGTGTGGAGTTTCTGGAAATTTCCTTAAGAGACTGGACTTCACCCACTTCTTTGGGTAAAGTGGGGAAAAGACTTTACCCACTTCTTTGTCTTCATGCCACTTGCTTGGCAGGTGGAGAGCATTCCTGGAGCTCCAGGGCCCTTGGAACCCCAAAGACCTGGGCTCATCCAGAGGATGGCGGAGCTCAGGTCCTCCATGACCTTGAAGAGCCACCGTGCCGGTCATGGGCCTGCCTCCCTCTGGACTTCTTTCCATGAGAGAGAAGTGTGTTTCTCTCTGTTTAAGGGTTCTCTGCCCTAGCTGCTGACCCTCAGCCTGGGCACAAGGCCTGGCACAGAGTATGTGGGAATGAACCGTGGTCACGATGAACTGAACGTTTCTCCACCAGGGATGGATATGCGCTGCTCAGCCTGAAGTGACACGGTGGGGCCTCTCGGTGGTATGGAGAAGGCCACGCACTCACTCCTGTTTCTACACGGACAGGCAGGGGTAGGAAATGAGGGAAGGAGTGGTGGGGAGCTAGTGAGCCAGGACCCATGGCCACTGCCCTGGGCCTGCCGAGTTCCCTCCAGAGTCAGACCAGCTTTGTCTGAGCCACTGATGTCCCAAGGGAAGCTGGAAAACTTGTCATTTCGTAAATGCTGGTAGCTCATTCAGACTTGCTGGCAACAACCGTGTGGCTCCCCTGGTGGGACGTATCAGGAGCATACCTGCTGTCCTTGGGGGCTGTGAGCCCCCTGCCCCCCCCCTCCCACCCCCGGCCATGTCCTGTGTGTGTGTAGGTGGCCTGGAACCCGGCCACACGGGGCAGACTGCAGGCAGGGGTCACTGCCTCTTTGTTCGCTTCTCTGTGCCTCTCAGAGTCTTGGGCTGCCCGCTCTACCCCTGAGACACCCCACACACCTCTGAACCCCTCAGTAGCATCCACCTCTGTGTCTCCTACTATTTTCCTCACGCAGATTCACACTCTGACCCCCACCCCACCACACATGACCGATGGACAGGCCATTGCGTCTTTTCAAAACGAGGGTGGGCACAGCAAACAAGTTGCTCCAACATCCATCTCCCCTTCTTGTTCTAGTAAATGACCCTCCAAGTTTAAGTTCAGCAATGACCTCCAGGCTAAAGACCACTTTCCCCAGCTTCTTTTGCAGCAAGATGTGGCCCTGGGACTAAGTTCTAGGCACTCAGATGTGATGGGAGCAACTTCTGGGCCAGGCCCTTAAAGGCAAAAGGAGTTCCTTGCACTTCCTCTTCCTACTTTCTGCCTGCAGGAATGTGGGTGTGATGGCAGGAGCTGGAGCAGCTACCTTAGACCTCAAGATGAAAGCTGTTTCTTAGGATTAACAGAGTCTGGGTCCCCTGACACCACGGAGCTGCCATAACAGTGCTTCATGCAGTGCACCTGGGTGGCTCAGTCACTTCAGCATCTGCCGTCGACTCAGGTCATGATCCCAGGGTCCTGGGATCGAGCCCTGCATTGGGCTCCCTGCTCAGTGGGGAGCCTGCTTTTCCTCTCCCTCTGCCTTACCCCCCTCCAAGCTTGTGCTTTCTCTCTCTCTCTCTCTCAAATGAATAAATAAAATCTTTAAAAAAAAAAAGCAGTACTTCATGATTATAATCAGCCCATCATGCAAGGAGCAATAGATTTGGATCTTGTAACTTCGGCATCTTTACAGCAAGCCTGCATTTTACGGCATTACCCAGCCTGGGCTCTAACTAGCACTCATGCTTCACTGCTGTTGTCTTGTGTGGACTTTGTTCATATCAGTTACCCCAGTCGTGTTCATTCTTTCATCCATTTACTGATTTCCTGAGCATCTTCTGCGCTGGTTGTCGGGGCAAACGCAAAGAGAAGGAACCACAGGTCCCTGCATTCAAGCAGGAGTTTATGGCTGGCTGTGGGAAGACTGATAACATTATAAGCCTCAGACCTGCAAATGGACTCCAGGTAAGGGAGCCCATGTGCTTGCATATGCCTGTGTGTGCTTGTGTGTGCACACACATGTTCAAGGGGGTTCTGTTCTCATGGAAAAGGATTCCTATATCCATTAAGAAACGTGTCGAGCACCTGCTGAGCACCAAGAGGTACGCAAGCCAAGAAGTGAACAAGCCAAGGCCCTGCCCTGGAGGAGCCCCTGTCGGGCGTCACAGACATACCTGCTGGTGCTCATGCCGAGGACCTCCCTGGGACGAGGACAAGAAACGTGCAGATTCCATTATGCCCAGAGCAAGGGAGAAGCCCCTGTGCCCAGCTGCAGGACAGCTGTGGCAATTGTCCTTGCGCTGAGGATGGGTCTCCAGGAGCCATTCATGCTTTTCTCCCAATCCTGTTGTGATCAAGAGTCAGGATTTGGGCTCTACCAGAGGCCAGTGCACAAAAAATCATGATAACCAATATTACTCCTCAGAAGTATTTCCAGCCATTCCCATCAGTTGATGGCTGGCTCTATGTACATCTCATTCGTGTTCCAAATAACTCTATCATGAAGACATCTTATCCCCATTTTACAGATTCGAAAACTGAGACCCTTTCTGCGGCTCAGAGAAGTGGCTGATGCATGACTCGAGCCTGTGTCGTGGAGACCCCAAAGCAGGGGCAATCTTCAATCAGTCGGCAAACACCGATTGGGTGACTGCTGAGTGTGGGGATCTGGGTGAGCCCTAGGAACAGAGCAGTGAGCCACACCCACGGAGGGCTATGGGTACCAGCTCAGCAGAGGCGCCGCATCCGGGATCCCAGTCTTCACTCTCCTCTCTGCTTTGGCTCAGAGTCAGGTGGTGCCAATCATCAGCCCTGCAGACCATCAGACCCACCATCCAACTCCCCTACTTTGTACCAGTGGGCACCCAGGTGGGCAAGAGGGCATCTTTCCCCACCTCCTTGGGGATGAAACAGAAACACCCGTGAGGGCATGTTTGCATATTAGCCATGTGGCTTTTTTGGTGTGTCTCCCAGGTCCACCATTACACAGAAGGACTGGGGGAGCTATGCGTGTGCACAGCGTTCCCTGAGCTATAAATGGGGACACTGTTGATCACAGAGCCCTAGAACTGCATGGTGTTTGGGATCCAACTCTTCAGAACCTCTTATGACTCAAGAGCTGTTGAAGTGGGGGTTTTCTATCTGGTCTTGTCCTCTGCACCATCGGAAGCTCAAAAGCACGCAGTTCAGCGCCTCTTCCTAAGAATTTTCCACCACTGGCTCCAGGATTTTCTCCCAAGTCACTGACACCCATCCTGCAAGTTTTGATGTGCATGCTTGGAAAAGACAACAGCCACCTGGCCTGACAAAGATTGTAGATTGCACCAGATTGCAAAGATGCCAAAATGTAAAAAAAAAAAAAAAAAAAAAAAAAAAATCATCCAAGAGTGCATCAAATATGGTAAACCGAGGAAAGAGGGTTGGTGCCATCTTAAGGGGAGACCCCCCTGTCCATGCTTGGTTCTCATGCTCCTCCCCGGGGCGGGGGCTGGGGGTTTGTGCCAAGAGAGACAGCAGTCTGAGGGGCAACTGGGGTCCGAGTGCAAGATCTGGAGCCTACTGACTGGGTGACCTTAATTGATCCTCCTGGGCCTCTGTGTCCTTGTCTGTGAAATGGAGCCAATCATATCCAACTCATAGGGTGAGACCTGAGTGAAAACATGTAGAAAAAATGTTTTGAGTGTGAACACTCAGCCAAATATGGGAAGCTTCTAACTGGCTGGTGGTCATAAGGTGGAGGCATGACATCAGACAGAACTGCCCCAACTCCTGGCTCTCCCCTTTCTGGCAGTCTGTGTCCTTGATCCCTCTGCCACTAACAGGAGAGCCATGGTGCCCACCCTGTGGGGCTCTGAGGGTAAACGGAGGGAACGGACCCAGAGGAAGAGAACCTTCCCTGGGCAGTTGCCATTGATGTTCCTGCTAGCTCAAGGACACGCGCCTCCTTCCTGGACCAGAGCCTCCTCCTCGGCTGGGTGAGCGGGCATGCCCATCCCGGGCTCCATTCCCCAGTCAGCAGTGTGGGCATGCAGCCCCGCATGGGCCAGGGTCCCCAGCTGGGCCCCCTCAGCTTCTGGCTCCCTGCCGTTGTTTCCAGTTCCTTCCAACCTTTCACACCTCCAGCCGACCAGCTCTGTGAGCTCAAGGCCTGAGGTCAGAGGCAGAAATCAAGACAAAACAGCTTAGCTATCTTAAATCACCCCATTTGCTATTGTGGAGGAAGGCAGTAAAACAAGGATGAGCTGTTAGGTCTGACATAGAAACACTGAGTAGGGTGGCCAGTGAGGAGCCAGGCAGATCTAGGCGCTGCCCGGACACCCTGGGCAAGCCCCTTCACCTCCCCGAGGCCCGCCGCTCTGGGCTCAGTTCAGCAGCACCTGTGATGATCGCTATTACCGTTCTTGTAGCCTCTTAGGTGTGGAAGCCCAGAGCTGCAGACTGGGGCCCATGCTCGTCTCTACAGCCATTCCCGAGCCGTCACCAGCTCATGGCTCTAGGTCCCCTAAACGTCTGCCTGATGCAATGGGCTTCTCCCCTGAACTGCAGACGCACACCTCCACCTGTCTGCTGGACATCTGCCCCAGCTCTCGTGTCCATCTCTATATCAACGTGTCCAGAACCCCTGCAGATGGGCCGCGTGCGGGGAAGGCTTTTATGAGAAGAAGGGGGTCCTGGCCTCCCAGGAAGGGGAGCCCAAAGTTACTGGGGAAGGGAGGAGCCTGCGCAGGAACTGCTCACTTCACCCTCGAACAGTTGAAGCTAAAGTTCTGCAACATTGTGTCACTGGACACCCCAACCCCTGACTGGGCCAGGGAGGAAGGGGACCCCCTTCCTAGGTGGGGTCGGCCGGCTCTGTGCCCCCCACCCTGAGAGACGCTGGATCTCTCCACCCAACAGAAAAGTGGGGAGATGGGAACCACACAGTGTTCTGGGGGAGGCCTGCAGGAGGACCAGCCCCCGTGGCACTCTGTGGATTCTATTCCTGGGCTCCGGTGGCAAGCGAGGCTGCCTCCAGCCAGCCACAGTCCTCAGGCCTCCCCATCTCAACCCAACAGCACCCGGCACCCAGGCTGCACCCCTCTTTAATGATGTTACTTGTTCCTTATTTAAAAACTACAGTAGTACTGGGGTGCCTGGGTGGCTCAGTCGGTTAAGTGTCCGACTCTTGGTTGCGGCTCAGTTCATGATCTCAGGGTCCTGGGATCAAGCCCCACATCAGGCTCCCTGCTCTGCAGGAAGCCTGCTTCTCCCTCTCCCACTCCCCCCTGCTTGTGTTCCCTCTCTCACTGTCTCTCTCTCTGTCAAATAAGTAAATAAATAAATGGGATTTAAAAACACACACAAAGGGGACCCCACCACTCCCGTGGTTCTGCGTCTTGCTTTTATTTTCACTTAATAAATTGAGATCACTTCTCAATGCCAGAACAGTCTTACTCTTGGCTGCATAGTTTCCTGCAAGCCACCACCTCCCTGCCCCAGGCCAATGCAGGGGCTCTGCTTTCTTCCTGTGCTAGGACAGACCACGAAGCATCCAACAGCTTTGGCATTTTGCAAGGACGGGTTCCTAAAAGTGGGATTTCTGGGTCACGAGGAGCATGCATTTTGAATGTCTGCCCAGCTGTCCTCCCACTGCCTTCAGGAACCACACCCGTCCCACGTATGAGGCACTGGAAGCCACACATGCTTGCCAGCGGGGCATCATCCTGCCTTCAGTGTGTCCCCGATGGGTTCTGGAGCAGGGCTAAGCATTTATTCAGCTGTTCACTGGCCATGTGTATTTCTTCTCTTGTGAATTCCCCATTCCTCTCCTCTGCCCATTTTTTTCTACTGGGCTGTCTGTGTCTTACTTATTGGCTCATGGAATCTCATTATATGTTATGATAGTAATCTGTTGTATACGCTTTAAATATTTTATCCCAGTCAAATATCTCTTAACTTTGTTTATCGTGTATTTGGACATGCAAAACCTTTTTATTTTTATGTGGTCACATCCATCAGGCTTTTCTTTTATAGCTTCTGGATTTTGTGCCTCGCTTGAGAAGCTTGTCCCTCCTCCCAGATCATGAAAATATCCTCCTCTCTTTTCATCCAGTGGTTTTATAGCTTTGTTTTTCCCTTTTATAGCCCTGATCTCTCTGAAATGGATTTCGCAGTGTGACACTCCCTTTCTTGTGGTCCTACCTTGGTGCCCACGGATGCTCCAACTGCTCCTTCCTTCCTTCCTTCCTTCCTTCCTTCCTTCCTTCCTTCCTTCCTTCCTTCCTTCCTACCTTCGTTCACTGCACAAATATGTTTGGAGTCTTTACTATGTGCCAAACACTGAGGATACAGCAGAGAAGACCACAAGCCTGCCCTCAGAGAGATGACATCTGGTGGGAGAGACAGACCTCAAAGGAAAAATGCAGTTAGGTAATGCGAATTCAGGTCACATGGGGGGAAATGGGATAAGGGTCTGGAGGTTAACACAGGGATGATATTTTAAGGAATGTGGTCAGGAGAATCTTCTCTCAGAAGACAGCCAAAGCCAGAGATGCTAATGAAGTGAAGGAACAAGCCCTTGGCTGCCTGTTGCAGGCTGTTCCGGATGGAGAAACTAGCAAGTGCAAAGCCCTATGGGGGTGAGGGTGTGGGGGTGGGAGGAGTGTGCTTTGCCAGGTCAAGTAACAGCGAGCTGGCCATGTGGCTCCACGTGGGGGCTGGGGGATGAGTCATGGGCTAGATCCTGGGTTCCCTGGGGAGTCCCTGGGAAGAGACAGCTTTTATTCTGTGTGTGATTGGAAGTCTTTGATGATGGCCTTGGCACATGGGGAGGATGTGGGTGGATGGGTGGGTATGGGTGTGTGTCCTTCTTTTCTCTACTGGTCTTTCAGTGGTGGGGGCAGCTGGGCCCATGCCGCACCTCACTCCTTACCCCGCATTCTCATTCCTGTGGTCTTCATCAGTGTGCGGTGTGTTCCCTGCTCTGTGCCCGGCACATGCTAGGCCTTCCATGAGCATCTGGGAGTGACCCATGTTAACTCCAGCCCAAACCCTGTCCTGGTCCCCAGACCTGTGTCTTCAGGGACCCCTGATCTGTCCTCCAGGTACCCCATTGGAACCTCACACCCAACATGTGCCAATGTGAACTCAGTCCCTCCCTTCCCAGCCTCTAGAGAAGGCAATAAGATTGGATGCTGGTCACTGGCCAGCCATGTGGGCCCTGCAGAGGGACAGTAAGCATGCCATTGCCTAGACCAGGGGGACACTGAGCCACCGGAGGCTGGACACAGGCTCCACACTGTTCCCTTGACTTGGGAGATTATGACAATGAGTCAGTCAGATAGGAATGTCACCAAAGTCTTCTGTGGTCCCAAAGGGCTTGCAAAGCTGGCCCAGGACGAGAAGGGAGCATCCAAACACATACATACCATCCTACCCCAGACACACACACACCACCCATCCGCACAGACACACACACCCCACACAGACACATACCATAAATCCCACCCGCACATATACACGCCGCAGACACAAACACGCTGACCCACAGACCCCCCCAGGACACCCGCAGCCCCTACCCCCAACTCTGGTCCCATCTCACTGGCTTCTCCAGGGTAGGAGGCCCATGGTTCCAGGCTCACAGATGAGCGGGCAAGTGGGCTCTCAGGAGCCCGGGAGCAGCCCCCACCACCACCACGGTGCTCTGGGGCCAGTTAGCCTTGCTGGTGTTGGAGTGCAGGAAGTCAGGCGGTCTGGAGGTTAGGGGCTGCACTGCCTGATGAGCTGGGATCCCTTGCCTTGGTGAGAGCCGCTCCCAGGATCTGGGGGCTGTGGGATGGGGAGCACTCGGCTCCCTGGCTGAGCTGGTGGGTCTCTGAGCGGGTCCCTACCAGACCACGCTCTCCCTGCCACAGGACTGCCTTGTTGTCTGACCCCCCCCCCCCCCATGCATATGCTTTCATGCATTTTTCGGTCATGGTTCCCCTTTGGAATCTAAGATGGGGCAGACCGGGGTCATACATTAAAGGACGGCAGAGGAAGGCGGGCCAGGCCTGCTGTTGAGTGGCCGACCCCACAGCAGGCGTACCTTGTGAGTCTAAGCTTAGGCCTGTCCTCTAGCTGCCCCACGAGAGAGCTGTTGTTACTGTCACTTTACAGGTGACAAACTGAGGCCCGCGGTAGAGAGAGACTGCACAGCTAGCGGCCCACCCTGGGATCCGCCTGCCGCCCTGTCTGCACCGTGGGCTCCCTCTCCTGACGACAGCCAGTGCCAGGCTGACGGAGGCCGGGCTGAGGAGCCGGCTGCCCCAAGCCCAGCCTGTCTCCCACTCTGCCGGGAGGCATGGCGGCCGTGCCCCAGCGCGAGCTCGCAGGGCCAGGGAAGGCGTCCAGTTCTCCGGGCCTGCATGCTGAGATTCCGGCCAGGCGTCTGCCCTCCCCTCCGTGCCCCTTTTCACTTCTTTATTAAGCCTCGTATAACTCATCTTTAGCAGCCGTGGGGCCAGGGAGGGAAGGGCAGAAGCAGCAGCAGAGGCAGGCCGGTCAGGCCCCGGCTGGGGAACCCCGTGCTGGGAGCTCAGGACGATGTGGAGCTGGGCAGGCACGCATGAGCCTGGCAGGTGCTGAGTGTGTGTGGAGGGAGCATGGGGACCAGAAAGGCCCAGGGCCAGGCCTCCTCCGTCTTGTTGTGCTTCCCATGGAGGGGCAGGGTGTGGGCCCTGGGCCGGTGTCCACCATCTTCCCCCCGCCAGGAGGGCTGCGTGGAGAAGGGGCACTCAGGTGTGAGGTGGTGACAGGGCCTCCAGGGCCAAACCATCCAAGCTCTGGCCAGCCACACAAGGGCGGGAGGGTGGGTGGGAGAAGGAAGGAGGGTGAGGCAGGAGGGGCCCCAGGCCTGGCTGTCAGATCACAACTGCAGTAATTATACAAGCGGACACCTCAAAATGTTGGCTGTCACCTGGCCCTCAGCCCCCTCAGGGCTCCTCTTCCATGGTGGCATCCGTTTGTCCCCGAATGTAAACACATTTCCGTTTAGGTCTCTAGGACTCATTATTTGGGCAGAAAAGGATATAGGTGCCCCATCCTAACATCTAACTCAGAACCATTAAACCATCCTCCA
Source organism: Mirounga angustirostris (assembly GCF_029215605.1). Taxonomy (NCBI): domain Eukaryota; kingdom Metazoa; phylum Chordata; class Mammalia; order Carnivora; family Phocidae; genus Mirounga; species Mirounga angustirostris. The sequence continues at coordinate 93,825,558 of NW_026991711.1, read as the reverse complement.
GACACCCGACCACGGTGCATGGGGCTGAGGAGACAGGCTCCCCTCTTCACTCATCAGCGTCAGCTCCACCTCAGAAGTTCCCAGACACCTGGCCTCGAACACGTCCTGTCCTGTCCTCGGGGCCTTGGTCTGGCTCCCTCTCATCCATCTGGCTCTGCCCCCAGAGAGGCCTGCCATAACACCCTTCCCCTACGTCCACGGTGCTCCCTCCCCATGCTAGACACAGGCTGTCTTATTTTGTAGCACACATAATGAACTAAAAGTATTAGCCAGTTAGCTGGTTGCTTAATCCGTTATTTAGCTCCTGGTTTATGTCCATCCCCTCCCCCCCACTCGCTTGTAAGGACCCAGAGGGCAGGGACCTTGTCTGTCCTACCAAGCAGCTATCTCTTTGCTCAGCGCAAGGTGGCATCAGGTCTCTGTTGAATGAGTGCATGCATGCATGCACCTACTGGACGCAGGTTCCCTGAGCACACACTGAACATGCCAGGCGCAGGGCAGCCTGGGTGAATGGAATGGGGTTCCCACCCGTGAGGTGCTCCCGGTGCAGGGTCCACCCCTGCTAGGCCGTCCCCGCCCCAGAAACTTGGCCCTGACAAACAGCCTTCTCCCTTGCTTCCAAGCTGCCCTTTGTGCTCCAGTTCCCTCCAAGTCTGTCTTAGTTTTGCTGGAATCTCCTGGGCTAGAGCCACCGGAGCCCCCTCTGCAGACCCCTTACCTGCAGAGCCTCTTCCTAAGGCCATGACCCTGATGCTCCTGGAAGCCCCGCCCTTCTCTGGCTGGCAGAGACCTTGGGTGAAACCAGCCTTGGGTGAAACCAACCTTGGGATGAATGGCAGAGAGAGAGGCAGACTCCCTGTGGCAACAGAGGTGGGGGAGCCCTGGCCCCTCAGGAGACCAGGTTCAGGGCCCCCTGAGAGGGAACGAAGACCTTAGATGAGAACAGTCATGATGGGAGCCAACTGTGGACAGATGGCCCCCACACAGGCAGGGCATTAGTATGAGGACCTCCAGCCTTCATCCCCTGGGTGGCCAGGGGTCAGGGAGGATCCTGGGCCCACCCTCCTTCTGGAGAAGACCTTGAGGACTGCTGGAGTTCAGTGTTACCAGTACCCAAATCAGCAAACCACACAGCTTTGGGGAAGCTTTAGCTTAGCTTGTTAATGGAATAGGAGGCCACCTGTCTTCAATCTCTGCGGATTGCGAAGAAGTCCAAGGGGCTGCAAGCACACAGAGACAGGAACTCAATCAGCGAGGATGCTGCTTCAGCTGCAAAGAGCAGAAAACTTGACCCAAAATGGCAGTGAAGAAAATTTCACTGAACGAGAACACTTAAGAACAGCACGAAGGTTGATCAATTTCCTGATTCTGTGACATCATCATGGGTGCAGATTCCTTCTGTGTTTCAACATTGTTTTTCCTCAGTATGTTAACTCTGTCTTCAGACCAGCTCCTCTCGTGGCCTTAAGATGGCTGCCAACGTCGCAGGGATCACACACAGACACAACACCACTGAGAGAGCCAGAAGCCACCTCTTCCTATTTGTCGGTTTTAGTCGGTGGGAAACCTTTCCCAATAGCTCCTCCCCCAGCTCATTTCCCCTCACATCCTATTGGCCAGAATTGTGCCACATACCTGCCTCTAAACCAATCACTGACAAGGAGCATGGAAGTAACCATGTTTGGCTAGAATAGTTAGGATTTACCCTTGAACCCAGATGGAAGGGGCATGAACACCAGCAAATCCGTCTAACCAGTGAGGAACAGGGCTGTTGGGGAAGGGACTGACCTCTAGGGCAGAACGTATAATGTGGGGCCTTCAAAATCACAGTGTCCCAGGGCCTACAGGCCCCAACAACACTGGGTTCAAGAAAGACTGGAAATCCAGCTCTTGTCTGGCTAGGCCCTTGGCTTACACAGCAACACACACCTGTGACAACATGGGCTACTGAATCCTGCTGAGTGGGGACCCTTGGCGGGGGCGAGGGCTACAAAAAGATGGCCCAAGGAACTTGCGGGTCTGGTGTCAGACAGACTGGACACCTCATTCTCCCGGGCTGATGATATCTGACGTAGAGCACAGGGCTCCCTTCTCCTGTTCCAGCTCCATAATCATTTGTCAAAGGAACACCCACAGGAAGGAATAAAAATTGTCTAGGGGGGTTGACTCTGGCTCAAAAGCTAGAGCCTCTGCCTCTCTAGAAGGGCTCAGCCCCCACAGCTGTGGACCTCTCCCATGCTCCCTGTGAAGACAAGAGCTTTTCTGGATAATCAGTGAGGGGAAAATCTCCACCCTCCGGGATGGCATCCATCTCCTGCCAAGGAATCATCTAGGTGTTTTATAGGCCAGCATCTTCCCCGAGACTCCCGAGGCCTTCACCCCTGCCATGAGGCACGGCTGCATGGGAAGAGGCAGGAATGGGATCCCCCCAGGGTCGTATCTCCCCACATCGTTAGCCACTGTTGATGGAAAGTCACATGGCCCTTGAGTGGGAGGTGGTGTGTGGAGGAATTTATATGCTTTTAGAGCCAGTTTTCCCCATCTTGTTGTCTGCTTCTGGCTCAAGGCTGAAACAGGGCTGGTCTTTCCAATGCCTGGCTACAGTGTCATTTGATTTTTAAGAGGAGCCCAGGAAGGAAGTAGAGCAGCCCCCTCGACAGGCAATGAATGTTGCAACCTTCCAAGATTTCAGGGCCAACTCCGCCGGAGGAAGTGAGGAAAGCCAGAAGCCAAAACTTGTTTTAATTGTCAAATTTGTTTTTCATCTATGACCTCATGTGATTTGCTTCACAGCCCTGTAAGAGAATTGACCAGGGATTTCTAAGCCCATTGGACAGATGAGAAAACTGAGTGACTTGCCCAAGGTCCCTCTTTGGGTGAGTGGTAGAACAGATCAGAAGCCTCTAAGCCCTGGGCTGTTCGACTGCACCCGTCATGATGCTTCCATGGGTGAGCAGGCCCTGCACTGGGAGAGACCCGAGGTTGTCCCCTCAGATCCCCAAATGAATGCCCCAAATGAATGAGACTCTGTCCCAAGACACCAGCCTGTCCTGTCCCTTGGCTGAAGCTGGCTGATGCGCTGTTGGCTGCGAGGCAACACTCAGACTTTTGCTGCTGGCACCATGGTTGAAATGTGAGATTGGGGCTGGGTTTCTAGCAGTCTGTGCAGAGGAGTAGCGGAAGTGGGAGAATCGCTTGTGCCCGGCAGAGGTGCCCCAACCTGCTCTTGTCAAAAGGGAGGCAAGACAAGGTCTGGTTGGCGACATCAACAGAAGGGCTTGGAGTCTCTCTCTCTGGGGCACCCAGCACCCACAAGACACCCAGCCCGCCCACGTGGCACATGTTGGGTAGCTGAGGCCCCTGAAGGACATGTGCTCCTCTTGGCCAGGTAAGGCAAGTGCCGGTTCCAGGCATCCTTGCTCCTGATTCTAACAGCTCCCCCAGGCCTTACCGGAGCGTGAGCCACCAGAACACTCCCCGGCTCGGTGTCCGCCATCAGCCCACCTGCCTGGACCAGTGAGAAGGGCCAGCCCTTGGCTCCTCTCTTGTTCAGGAGCCCCTGCCTTCCCCACCGGCTCCACGGGGACGGGAAGCGACATTAAAGCTGGCCTGAGCTTTACTCCCTTTACTTGCCTTGCCCTTGACTCTGGGCAAAAGCTCCCCATTCCAGAAGGACAAAATCTGCTTCTAGTTCCATCTTGGAATTAGAGATTGAGTCTTCAATTGGCTGTGGTAATGCCAGCCGCTGGGAGTCTCCCTGTCCCAACTCCCTCCTTCCTCAAGGCATCAGGCAACCCCCAAGGTGCTCAGCAAATAGGGGGTGTGGCTTGCAAGCATGGAGACCTCCTGACGAGCTGCCAGGAAGAGTTATGTAGGATCCAGCAGGTCAGAGCATCATAGCACATGCTTTATCCTTTACTGGGAAGGACTGGTGTGCAGTGAGTTAGCCTGCCTCTCTCCCTCTCTCCCTGTCCCTCCCTCTCCCTCCTTGTTTCAGCAAATGTTCACTCAGCTGTGCTTGGGCTGGGCTGGCAGGGGAGACACCCTCAAGGGCCCCAGTCTCTCTCAGTGACAATTCCCCACCGTTAAGGCCCAGCTGAAGTCCATCCCCACCCCATCCTGAGCCTCCTCTGATGACCACCACCCTCTCTTCCAGACCACAGTGGGTCAGCTCAGGATTTTAACTCCCACCCATAGGCAGACGGGATGTCTCTCCTCATCTTCAGTCTGTCCCCCTCCGCCCCACCCCACCCGCCCATGCTGGTGTCCACTGGAAATCTCCTGGCCTGGGATACAATACCATGATCATGGGCACCTCCCCAACCACTTTCTCCACCTGTGTCTCCATCTGGGAGTCATCCATGATCCCCACCCTCCACCCCCAATCACCACATCCTGTCCCTTCCCTGTCCCCACTGCAGCCCTCACCTCTGGTGGGGGGCAGGAAGTGTTACTCCAGCAGCCTCCTTGCTGGCCTCCTGCCTCAGCCTTTCCCTCTTCCCACTCTGCTTTTCCCCAGGAGGAAAGATCATTCTAGATGCAAACCTTGCCACGTTGAAGGAGTCTGCATTGTCTCCAAGACAAAGTCCAGACCCTAGCAGGCAGGAGGCTCCTCTTCTGGGGGGAAGAAGCAGTATCGACTTGCTCATACTTGTAATCTCCCACGCGGTGCTCTTTCCACCTCCCGCCTCAGCTCTGCTGTTCCCTCTGGCTCCTCTCCCTGCTCCCCTCTGCTCTTTAATCCAGCCAAGGCCACTCCTCCTGCAGGAAGCATTCCCAGACTACCCTCCCCCATTCTTTCTGCCCAGCCTGGGTTCGGAGACCCTGCTGTGTGCTCACCTCTCCCCTTGCACCCATCATACCTTGTTCTCCATGTCTATTCCCAGGCCTGTCCACAGGAGCCATTAGATTATTCGTCGTATTGCCAAGTGTCTGGCTGAGTGCCTTGCTCTGTGTGCAGATTTGTCCAAAGCAGCCAGCCCTGAAACAGAGCCAACAGAAACCCTGGGGAGGTAATGAGGAGGCCCACTCAGGAAGTGGGGTGCAGCAACAAGCCCCGACACAGGTGCTTGGAGACCCAATTCTGCCTCTGGCTCACCATGAGACCTCAGGCAAGTCATAAAACGTCTCTGAACCTCCATTTCTCTGCCATATGAGGAGAAGGATGAGCAAGACGTTCTGCCCCCTGTCCGCATCTCCAGGTGAGGTTGTGATGACATGAAATGGTGGGGATGCGTGGAGTCATGGGCCTATTAACATTCCCGAGCAGTCCGAACAAGATGTAGCCACAGGACACAGAGCAGGGTGTATTTGTCACTGGAAAACAAAGCAGGTGGGAATGACGTTAGCAACTGCAACCCTGCATCTTCCCCCACGTGACAGGTGTAAGGTCCCTCAGTGTCACCAGGGCACAGTGCTCTTAGCCCAAGCAAAGAACACCTTCTCCACCACATAAGCACCCCTCCCCGCAAAACCTATCGCTCATCTCTGGTCTTCTCTCCCCCCTCCCTTGTCCTTCACTCTTGTATCCCAAGAGAACCCCTATGCCTCCTCCCCATTGTGAACCCAATCTCTCCCTTCTCTTGGAAGCCGTCCCTGCTCCCTGTTCAAGCTAAGCTTGAGCTCTGCCTCCTGCTCCACGGGGTCCCTGCACTGAAGAGCTACCACCCACCCCAAGGTCAAAGTATTAGGCAGCTATGGAGAGCAACTTCAGTCCGTGCCCACAGCTCAGGAAACTGCCCGGTCCCCCCAACTCACATGTGCGTGCGCGTGCGCGCGCACACACACACACACACACACAGGATTTTGGAGACTCGCCTTTTCTTCTAAACACAATCTCTCTAGTTTGGAGCCTCCATCTGCTGCAACCTGAGTCAGCCGGCACCCCCACTGTGTTCCGCAAACCCCATCCAGACCCCCAGGAACTGAGAGCAAGTCAGGGGTCCCAGGAGTTGGCTTTTAGTCTCTAGCACTCTCTTCTCCAACTGGGACTCCCCCCCACCATCGAAGCTTCCCATCCTGTGTCCCACCGCCTGAGATGGCCTCCCAGCTGAAAACTGAACCCACAGTAGTGTGCTCATCACTGCCCAGATCATGAATCCTTGTGATGCTACTAGACGTGGAGCGAAAAATGCCTCAGCCCACCGGAAGGAGCAAAATGGGCAATGTGGCTGCTGGCTGAGATACTGGGGTGGAGGGAGAGCCCGGGCTGGTCCTCCTGTCAACTCCCACCTTCCACCTCTGCCCAGAGACAGTGCCTGGCCTGGGCACCAGGACCAAGGACCACAGCCCTGCCCCCCGTCCCCCCAGCTCTGGCCAACCCTGGCCCAGGGTCCAGGCACGCAAAGCAGGCCTCCTGAACGGTGTGTGCTGCGAGGGCCCTGGCTGGGGGAGAAAGAGGTTGCCAAGGCTGGAGCCCGAGGGAACCCCACGAGCTTAGAATTTAGAACTTGAACTTTTAGAAGTCTGAGTCCATTTAGACTCAAAAAGCACAACTTCCGTTCCTTCAACATAAACGGGGAGTAGTGGGTGGGGAGAGAGCATAAAACATCTCATAAAAAGGCTTCCAGTCCTGCTGGACATCAAAGGGCTCTTAGGAGCCGCCTGCAGATGAGTTCAGGGTAAAGGAATCATCAGCATATGGATTAAATTCCCCATTCATTATGCATCCGTCTGAGCTCAGGAGAAAACCTCACACAGCAGGGCCCCAGTTCAGCGAGCTGGAAAATGCTCTGAGTCACGGAGGGACCCCAAAGGCAATCAGCCGCTCTCCACCATCCCGAATCTTCTTTCCACTGTGGAAAAACCTGCGCTGGAGGAAACCAGCAGTGCTCATTCAGACCATTGGCCCCAAACCCCCTGGGTCAGCCGCTCGCTCGGCTCCCTCCCCGGCGCCCTCCCACTGCACCCCCTCAGAGCCCCACAGCAGCAAGGAACCCGGGGTTGCCCTGAGGGGACTGGGAGGGCAGGGAGTGTCCCCCCACCCCCTCCCAGCAAGACTCGGCTTCATCTTCCCCAGGCAGGGCTCCCCACTATGGAAGGACCCCGTGAGCCCCCTCACTGAGTCCCAGGACCCCACTGTAGGACAGGACAGAGCACGATCCTGCTCTGTCAATCACCCTGTCTGAGCTCCTCAGAGGAGAGAGGTACAAAGAAGCACAATAGCAAGGTAGCCAAGCCCAGGTCCCACGTCAGGAACAAAGGACTCATTCCCCAGTCTCTGGGGTGGCTCTGTAGTCAGCTTTCCCAGTTCCGCCCCTCCTGTGGGGAGAAAGCCCCCCACCCAAGGGCACACCCCTTTCCTCAGGGCCACCTGTCAACCACTGATAGATGACGCAGGGTACAAAGGCTGGGCCGCATCATCAGAGCTCCCTTCAGGGTGGGTGGAGGCCTTTGTGGAGACAACCTGGCAGCCCGACCCCCTCCGTCTGCCCACTCTGTGTCTTCTTTTCCCTTCCATAGGTGTGGATCCCCAGAGCACCCCTAAGAAGCTCCCCACAGGCAAATCTCCATCTGGGTCTGCTTCCTGGGGACCCCCACCAGCAACATAGGCCAAACAGCAAACTACCAAAGAACCACTTTGTTAAAAACTGGCCTCTTGTCCAATGTCTCCATACAGAGCTCCAGGAGAGCCGAGTGGTGAACAAAGTTTGGCCCTCGGGAGGGGGAGGCTTCCGACCTCCCCCTTGACATGAATCCAGATCTTGCTAGCCACTCATGCCCAAATCCAGGCATTCAGTCGGCACGCAGAGGAAATAAAACAGTTCAGGATAAGCCAGGGCCCCCTTCCTGGGTCAGGAGAGACAGAAGACCGTGTGAGGAAGCGCACAGGATCCGGCCCCGGGGGGTTTTGCCTTCTGGCCGGAAGAGTAACTGCTCTGCCCCTGAAGCAGGGCATGGAAGCAAGCAGGGAGGCCATGCCAAGGGGATGGCCACGTCCTCCCTCAGCGTCTGATTTGAAGCTGAGCCCAGGAGTCACCGACGTGAAGTTCTGGTCACAACTTCAGAGAGGATTATCAAGGGGACAGTCCCTTTATTCTCAGGGCCTCGGTTTTTTCCATGGTAAGATGGCCCCAGTCACGCCATCTTGCTTCCCTCAGGGAGCTGGCGGGTGGATGCATTGGGAGAATATAGCGGCAAAGCTTAGTGAGCCCTGAGGAGATGCACAAAGCAGAAGCCGACTCTCACATTGAACTGTTTCCCCGTGAGCTGGTCTGGCTTTCCCTCCAGCCAGCAGAGCCAGCCTGGACGCAGGTACGCGCCAAAGCTGGCCGGACCCGTGAGGTCAGGATTGCAAGACTCAGGGAGCAGCCTTCCATTTTCTCCCAGAGGCCCAAAGGCACCCAGAGAGGAGGGTCAGCGTGACACGGAGTCCAGCTCAGCTGTTAGGAGATTTTGCGTGGCATTCCTCTCGATAATCATTTCATTCCTTTTGTCCTCACACCCACATCTTGCAAGTTGGTTTTCTGTGCCAGTTGTGGTTGGGCTGAGACTAGAGAAGCAAAAGAAAAAGGGAGCTACATTGTTGCTTTACACTGGGGCTCTGTGTACCTTACCTCACTGCTGCTTCCAGCCCCCAGGGCCACCCACTCCTCAATATCCCAGACTGTGCCCTGCACCAAAGCCTCTAGCTGAGGCCAGGGGTTCAAATCCAGCCTGCAGTCCACCCACCAAGCCCTGTGCCCAGACAGCTATGTTTTTCTCATTCATACAAAGATGCTCCATAGGTCGCCCAGTGCCCAGATATTTCACCCCTCTGAGGGTTGGTGCCACGTTACAGAGGGAGAAACTGAGGCTCAGAGAGGTTAAGTCCCTTGTTCAAGGTCACACCGCAGTTAGGTGATAGACCTAGGACACGACTTCAGGTGTATCTGACCCAACCCCTTACAGAGAGCGGGTGGCACAGACAGGCTGTGATTAGACCACACTGGGTCGTCATAAAGTAGTTTGGAGAGAGGTTTTCTCCACACGCTGGTTTATGCCTGACCCAGCCTTATAATTTGGGCATGCAGATAATCCCTTCCATGATGTGTTAGTTAGAGTTCTTTGGATTTCAAGTAACAGAAAACAAACCAGCAAAAGGAAAAAAAAATAAAAATCATCCAAAGGGTATTGAGAGGCCTGGTGGAATCTGAGGAAAGAACGGAAAATTCCAGCAGGAAGACCAGAAGGACAGCATTGTCCGGCACAGCTCCGAAGACCCCAGAAGTGGGAGTTCATGGCCAGAACTCTGTCATTAACTTGCTTTGGTTTCCAGGCCCTCAGTTAAATTTCCCAATTCTTGAAACAGAACATGATAGGGCAGCTTTCTTCAGTCATTTCTTGGAGGCAGGATCCGCGCGACGGTCTGACTGCTGGCAGCCTGTGGATCATGGCAGGTCGGAAGTGGTACATACCACCTTCACACCAGCAAGATGGGCCGCCATGCTGCAGAGGGCCCCGCGCATTATACACACACACACACACACACACACACACACACACACACTTACATGGAATCCAGAGCTCAGTGCTGGCAGATCACCACCCATCACCCTAAACCTCCATCCCCACGGCTGACACCACTCAGACCCCCCAGGGAAATACCTCTCTGCATCCTGTCCCATGTCCTCCAAACGAATGGTATCTGAATGTGTGAAGGTTTGTCCCTGCGCATGTCAGAGACAGATACTGCTTCCAAATGTGAGGAAGGTTTGAGCCCTAGAAACTCTTACCTAAGAGAAAATAAAATCATTTTAACGCAACAGGAATGCAACGTATTTTAATAACAAAATAGTGTTCCCTAATATTGTTGAGCATCCGTTCTCTTTCTTCTCTTCCTGTTCCTTTTTTTAAAGTTTTTATTTTAATTCCAGTTAGTTAACATACAGTGCAATATTAGTTTCAGGCGTATGCTACGCTTCCTGTTACAAATCATGATTCCAAAAGTATGTGATAATTAGCAGAGTTGGTATTTTGCATGAGTGAGAAGTATTTTGCCATATTAAACAATTCATTTTGCTCCTCAGTTTGTCTATATTAGAAATTATATGATGAAGTATAACACCAATTCTTTATATTGACAGCTAGATAATCATAGAATGCTAGAATTACGGGTAATTTTCATTTTACAAAAACACTGAATGCAATTTACTTGAATTTTCCAAAAACTAAGTGAAATTAAAAATTTCATCTTTACTTAAATAATTTTTATTTACAATTTTAATTGTCGTTGATTATCATTGTATTTTTCCCTCGATTATAATAGATAATTTCGAGTATTTTAGAGGAAAAAAGCCTTTTCTGAAAACACATAAATTAAAAATTTTTATTCTTATGTTTAGCATAATTTAGACTTTTTGATGAAAATATATTCAAATCTTACACACTTTAAATACACTTTATTTTTAATCATTTAAGTCAAGGCTGGCAAACTTTTTCTTAAAGGGCCAGATAGCAAATATTTAGGCTTGCAAGCAATAGGGTCTGTCACAACTTGACAATGCTGTTGCAACATAAAAATAGCTATAAATAAATTATAAGTAAACATATGTGGCTGTGTTCCAACAAAACTGTATTTACAAAAATTACTTGTTTGTATGCTGTTTCATGTGTAAGAAATTTTTTGGAATGATGAGTAACAAAACGTGTTCTTTGATCGGCTATGAGCAAAGATAGATTGTCAAATCTGACTATACTGTCCAGTGAATATTAATAATCAAAGAAGATCAATTCTGATGAAGTCATTGGCAAATTGCAGAAGTTAAGGATCAAAATTAGAAATTAATCCTCAGGGCGCCTGGGTAGCTCAGCTGGTTAAGCGTCTGCTTTTGGCTCAGGTCATGATCCCATGATCATAGGATCAAGCCCCAAGTTGGGCTCCCTGTTCAGTGAAGTGTCTGCTTCTCCCTCTCCCCCTGCTTATGCTCTTTCTCTCTCTCAAATAAATACATAAAATCTTAATTAAAAAAAAGAAACTAATCAATCTTCTTCATTACTGTGACAGAATATATTCTGTATTTTCCCTTTTCAAAAGTATTTTCCCTTTTCAAAAACAAAAAGTACACAGATGTGACTTAAAAGCATTAATTTGTTACTTTTCTCCTCTTTTCCATTCCTCCAGGTCAGCTAGGTGCTGATAAAACCCTAGAAGCTTCCACTTTGTTGAAAGTTTCGCCTTAGGGCTGGTCTTGTTAAGAAGAGCAGGATGCTCTAGCCTCTTTCAAGATGGTTCCTTTCCCCTCTCCTTGTTGGAAACATGAGGGGATTTTTCTGATATTCACTGTGAGGACCTGGTAGAGCTCCTAGAGGTAAAAGTCACCACCCCTGGGGTGCCTGGGTAGCTCAGTCAGTTAAACACCTGACTCTCAATTTCGGATCAGATCGTGATCTCAGGGTCATGAGTTGGAGCCCTGTGAGAGCTCCTTGCTCAGCGGAGAGTCTGCTTGCGATTCTCTCTGCCCCTCCCCCCCATTCACACACCATCTCTCTCTCTCTCTCTCTCTCTCTCTCAAATAAAAAAAAAAAGTCACCACCCCCATGACTGGGTCTTCCTGGAGTTTTTAACTCCACACCGAGCTTCCAGAAATTCTCCAGTTACAGTTCAGGTTGCCCTACCCTGGGCCGTGAGATTTCAGCTCATGGGTTTCTGTTCAGGTGATTTGGATTCTTTGTGTCTGTCTGTCAGTCTCTCTAGTTCTTCGGCTAGCAGTTTGCCCTGTGACCCCACTTCTCTGACAAATTTAAGAAGAGTTGTTGATTCTTCAGTTAGTTCAGCTTTTTACTAGTTAGGTTAAAGTGAGGACTTCAAAGCTCCTTAAACGCATTGCCCAGAAACCATATGTCTGATTCTTTTTTCCTTTTTTTTTTTTTACTGTATATTAATTTAATTTTATTATTTTTTGAGGGGGTGGAGGAGGGGCAGAGAGAGAGAGAATACAAAGCAGATTCCACGCCCAGCACAGAGCCCGACTCAGGGCTCAATCCCACCACCCTGAGATCATGACCTGAGCCGAAATAGAGAGTTGGTTGCTTAACCGACTGAGCCACCCAGGTGCCCCAATTTTATTTATTATTTAAAAATTCTTTACCATCATGATTACAATAAAAGAAAATTTTCACTGTCTATGCTTTTTTTTGGCCATTATTCTTCATTTCATTTGATGAATAGTTTCTGAAAATAATCTTATTGCCTAGAGGAAGGGGATTTAAAAACGATCCACTCTGGGCCGTGGTGTCCTGGAGTTGGCATGCGCTGGCTCATGTGAGCCAATCATGAAATTTCTTTCCAATTCTGTGTTTAGTGATGTCATGTTGATAGCTTGAAATCAGCCACAGTGGTTGTGTTTACAATGTGGGAATCTGGAAACAGGACAAATGAGGGCTCCCCCATCCCCTGCCTGAGAGGGTTTGTTGTTAAATATTTACCAGTACACCTCTGACTCTGGGTGTCAAATATGCTAGGTACACCCCTGACCTTCAGGACCTACGTAGGCCCAGTGTTGTCTATATCCCTTTTACGTAGTGATTGAATGGGGAAGGCCATGTTCAATTTTATGGTTTGGTGGAGCAGATAACACCCGGCTAATAGGAGGAAACTCAAGTTAGCATGACTATCTGACATCTTCTGGTTGGGTATACCATTTCTCTGCCAGGCCAAGATCTACTTGTCAAAAAAAGAATAGATAGTTGTTTGCTGAACAAATCCTAGCTTTGCTTCCAAATCTTAGGGTTTCTGCTGATTCTCCAATCAATGATCTACTATAGAAACCTAGCACCATTGGATCTACTGGCTTATGAAACCCGAAGAGCAGAGCTGCGTACATCATAGCCTGTTAATTAAGAGCGTCTCTTGCTCTGTGTCTCACCCAGGACGGGGAGTCTTCTGGCTTACTCGCTAAACGAATCAGGAAAGCTCAACCAAACATCATGTTTGGTTCTTTCTATGTTCCTTCCAAAGCCCGAAGGAGTTCACAAAGCATCATTCTTCCTTCTTTGTAGTAGGGGATAAAGTGAGTCAGTTTCTCCTTCACTTTGGAGCAAATACCCCAATATGTCCCAGACACCCCAATCTCCGACACCTCAGTGAGGTGGCCAAGCCCTTGTCTTTTTAAGGGATCTATTGCCTAGCTTGCAGCACACATAAATCTTACAGAAGCATGTAAGTGCCTGTTACTTTCTACTCTCCGTGACCTGTTAGCTTGATGTCAGCAATGCAGTAGGCTAGCATTACATCGTGTGGGGTGATGAGACGATTAGATTTAATTGTGTCATAGAGCCAGAAGACTGATGTAATCCAGAGAGCAGATCATGAAGATACATTGCTGCCCTTTTCCGGTGAAATCTAACTACTGAATTCCAGTGCCTTTATGCTCATAGGGGTTTGAAAAAAAAGAAAAGATTTGCCAGCTGTGTGCCATGGGCTGTGTAAATTTATAAAGATACCTCATTCAAAATAACAGCTGAACTTAAGTTGCTGCTTAAATAAGCTTGCAGTTATCTGTGGTTATTCTCCAAGATCGCTCTGTCTTCTACATCAACTATCGCTCTGTCTTCTACATCAACAGGCAAGCTATGTAAGAGTATGATAGAAATCACTATTGCTGCATTGTTTTCAAATGTTTGATGTTGGCAGTAATATCTGAAATTCTCCAAGGATGTAGAACTACATGGACTAATAACTTTGATAAGGAGGTAGAATTCCAGAGGCTTCCATTTGGTCCTTCATTTCTATAATAGTCATTATTGCACAAACCAAGGAATCAGCGGGGAGATTTGGTCAACACCTAAGTGTGTCCAATCAAACTATTTATTCAAAACCTTGGCAAATAAACAAAGGATAAGTTCTGGTTCCATTGCCTTCACTGAGGTGGATTTGAGCCAAAACTATCACTTTAGCCTCGAAATCCTCTAGCTGGTAGACCACAGTGATGTTTGGGGTTTTCAGGCATAAGGCTTAGCTTAGAGCCAATGTTCAACAGTTCTTTCTCCAATGCAGAATTGCCTGCTAAGTGGCCCAGATCACTGTGGTAGGCCAGGAGGAAGATTCACCTTATTGCAAGGCCCTGCTTTAAGGGTAATGGGTTCTTTTCATGGGTTCTGGGTTTACGAATCGTATCAGGTCTAGGGATTGGTGAAGAAGTCAGGACTCTCTATCATGATAAGTCTGAACCAAGAGCATCTTAGTAGACTACCTCTATTTCAGTCCTACGGACCCTAAAATCAAAGAGGCATAACCTGGATCCCCATGGGTCAGACCACCATCACTCCAGCCCAACCCTCCCTAACGCCATCACACCCACTGTTTCTGGTGCTCAAGTACCTTGCCCGGACCATGCCCCTCAGCGTCTTCCATCCTTGAAACCATATCATCCCTGACTTACGTCTCTGGCCTTCAGAGAACAGCCACGCACACAGCACACTTCGATTCTCTGAGACACGGTCTGGGTATCTTACAACTTACTCAATTCTGCCATTATCTACCCAGAGATAAGGTTCAGGGCTTGGTCCTACAGGACTGCCCCCCACCTCCAACACACACGTCAAATGCCAAGTGCTAGGCCAGCTTATCACATGTGCTTCTAATCTACCAGCTATAGACCGGGGGTCCCGGTGACCCCTCCGTGGGTTCGATTCATTTGCTGGAGCAGCTCACAGAGCTCAGAAACACTTACATACTTTTACTAGTGTATTATAAAAAGGATCTGATAAGGGATACAGATGAACATCCAGTTGGAAGACATAGGTAGGGCAGGGCGTGTGGGAAGGGGTGCTGAGCTTCCTTGCCCTCTTCAGGCACACTGCCCTCCCAGCAACTTCACGTGTTCACCAACCCAGAAGCTCTCTGAACCTTCTACTTTGGGCATTTTATAGAGGAATCATCCCATAGGCATGATCAATCATTAACTCCATTTTCAGCCCTTCTCCCTTATCCAGAGATCCAGGGAGTGGGGAGACGGGGGGAATGCAGAAAGTTTCTAATCATGGCTTGCTCTTTCTTGTGACCAGCGCTGAACTACAAGCCCATTCAACGTCCCCTCCTATCACCCAGGAAGTTACAAGGGCTTTAGGAGCTCGGTGCCAGGCACTAGGAACAGAGGCTAATATATATTTCCTATGATCTCATACCTGGTATAATATAAAGGTAACTGTCTATGGTACTTTCTGTTGCCGCTCTTTCCTTGGGGGCTCAGCACACCTTGGTGAATTATTATATCGAAGGGGACTTTTCCTGTCACTTAGGAATTGGTGACCAGACTCCACAACATGAACACGAGAAGCCCCTAGCCTTAAAGAGAGCTGCCAATAACCGTGGCCGGACTTCTGCTGCCCGGGTTGACCTGGGAGTGGAAGCTCTGGGCCAGCTACCGTCACACGCCACCTTCTGCTCAGCCCAGTCATCTGAGGAGAAGGCTGGGCAGAAGGGAAGGGGGCAGAATCCAGGAAGGGTTTGTGGTGGAATGTTTCTCCCTCCCCTCCCCATGGAGAAAGAGGCTTCCCCTTGTGATGGTTGATTTTACATAGGATGCCCACAGAGCTGTTAAAACGTTATTTCTAGGTGTGTCTGTGACGGTGTTTCCAGAAGTGATGAACACTTGAATGGGTAGGCTAAGGAAAAAGAGCACTGTCTGCAACGCAGGTGTTAGGATAGAACAAGGCGGAGGAAGGTCAAATTTGCTTTTTCTGCTTGAGCTGGGACATCAGAGCTCCTGGTTCTCGGGCCTTCAAGTTTGAACTGAACTATACCTCCAGCTTCCCCGGGTCTCTGGCTTGCAGTTGGCAGATCCTGGGACTTCCTGGCTTCCACAATCATGTGAGCCAATTCCTGTAGTAAGGGAGGGAGGTGCGGGGAGAGGAACATCCTTGGGAGAGCACCGTGCATTGGGCTGAAAACAACTACGTCAGCTTGCCACCAGACACAGACTGAATTGGGGAGGCCCCCCGTCACCAGCATGAAACCTAAGTTCAGGTTCTTGGGACAACGTCTCTCCTTTGTCCTTCTGTCCCATCCCCATCCTTAGGGAGCCATGTTCCAGAAATGGGGTAGGCGGAGGTGGGAAGGAGTATGTGTCTAGAAGAGGCCAATCCTCTCCCCACTTCAAATCCTCCCTGTTCTGAGGTCAAATCTCAGATGCATAGAAGGTTTAAACCAGGCTGGAATCCTTTATTTATTTATTTATTTATTTATTTATTTATTTATTTATTTATTTATTTATTTGAGAGAAAGAGAGAGCACAGAGTGAGAGAGCATGAGCAGGAGGAAGGACAGAGGGAGAGGGAGAAGCAGACTCCCTGCTGAGCAGGGACCCCGATGTGGGGCTCAATCCCAGGGATTGACCCTGGGATCATGACCTGAGCAGAAGGCAGACGCTCAACCCACTGAGCCACCCAGGTGTCCCTTAGACGGGGATCCTTTAATAACCAATAGTTATTTGATCCTCTTGCCATGTTGTTCAGGATTCAACAAAACTTGCTGGCACTCAGGCGTGGGTTAGAGAGTTTAACCTCTGCGAGTTGACCCTCCTCCATGAAACTCCCCCTCAGACCATCTAGAACACAGCCTGCCCAGGTGGACACTGCCTCCCATGGCCCTTTGCAGTGCCATGTCGCTCCCTGTAGTGCCAGGGTCCCGACACGCCCCCACAGCAATGCCTCTGAGCCGGGTCCTGAGGCCAGTGCCGAGAGGAAAGGAGGGATGCTGACTCATAGCCCCGATGACAGCACTCCCACCCCTGGTGACAGCGACCAGATGGCGAAGCCCTGTCCTGGGACCACCCGGCGCTCCCAGCCCGAACGCGCCTGTCCATCAGAGAGGAGCAGATTAGCTATGCAGGGCTGGGGTTTTGAGGCTTGCTTATTTAAGTCAGGGCTCTTGTCCTCTCAGTGGGCCCCTCGTTCATCCTTGATGGGTTTGGAGAACAGAACGAACCACCTTACCCAGGCAGCACCGGACTAGTCAGAGGTTGATGAATTTGGGAGGAATCTGCAGGCTCCTGTGGGTAACTGCCCAGGCCGTATGGCTGATGCCCCAGATGTCATGGCCAGCACTGTGACCGCAGCCACCTGTAGTCAGTGCCTGAGGACGGAAACGAGGCCTCCTGCCTTTAAACCCGGTGACGTCGGTCTGCCTGTTAATCTGCTGGGAAAGTTAGAAGTGGTCCTCAGCAGCTTCTATCCCTTCTGTCTTTAAGCTTTGTGTGGGGTGAGGGTGCAGGGGAATACACAGACAGGCTTTCCCCCAGCTCTGCCCCATCCTCAGGCCCAGCCCTCCACTCCCTGTGGGACCCACACAAGAAAGGACTCCAAGCCCAGGATCAGAGTGGGGACGGTACAGGAGGTCAGAGAGAGCCTGGCACGGTCTTGGAAAGCTCCATACAAGGGACAGAGTCCAGAAGAATGCTAAGGCTCAGGGCATCTGGAGGGGTAGGCAGGGCACCGTGGGCACAGGGAGGAGCTCGCTGGGACCAGGGGTGAGATTCACTAATTTGGTTGCCAGAACTTCGAGCAGGTTTCCTACATAAAGGTTCTGTGCTATAGCTGGGGACCAGACCACGAAGGGTCAGCATGACTGTGCCCTCCAGGGCTTTCCATCTAAGAAAATGCAGGGGACAGAGCAGCCTGAACTATCGGAGTGGTCCCAAGCAAGCACCCATGCAGGGTGGAGTGGTCAGATGCCTGCAGGAGGGACCTGTGTGCCTGGAAGGTTCTGGAAGAGGCTGGCCTACTTCTCTAACATTGTCTGCTGTTCTAGCCTCACCCTTTCTTTCCCTTCTAGACGGGAATGAATTCTCCCCACTCCAAAGCTTCATTCTTTGGTGCCTTGGCCAGCACCCATCCCCTGGGCCTAATATGCTCTTCCTCATCTCTGCCTGGCCAACTCCTGCTTCTCCTCAGCCTCTCTGTGAACCATCCCGTTCCCTGGGCTCCTCACCAGACTGTACCCCTCCTCTGGTTTCTCCAGAATGCCGACCTGAGTATAACAAGGATATTAGATATTAACTCATGTTATCTTCACAATAACTCTATTAGGAAACATTACCGTCTTCATCTTACAGAGGAGGACACTGAGGCATAGAGACGTTAAGTAAGTTGCCCAAGGTCACACAGCTACTTCCTCTAGGGCAGAAAATACTGTAATTGTTTACAAGTCTAAGTCCCTTCCTGCCCAGGGGTTCTCCAGATGCAGGCAGGCCTTCTCTCTCTTCACGGTGCTCTTCTGGGCCAGAGTCCAAAGAGTGTGTGCTGGTCCACGAAATAAACAGCCATCCCAGCACCCCACCCACCCCCATGCCAGTCATGCAGGTCATGACATTGCTTCTCCTTCCCTGGCTGCTACCCTCCCTTCCTAGAGAGAGGGGGAGGTGACAGCAGGGCATAGCTCCAGCAGCAAGAAAACAGAGTCAATCTCACCACCTCCCACCCGTTCTCCTCCGACCGGGATGCCCTTCTGGCTATCGGGCGTGAAGGAATTCTTCCAAGACCAGGGAGAGGCAAGAGCGATGCAGACAACAAGGGGTGACAATGGGAACATTCACCAACCCTCATAAACCACGCTCTGGATCTTTGCCCAGATGTCAGCCACCTTCACCCAGTTGTCACCAGGCCTGGACTATGCAGGCAGGTGGCCAACCCCACACTCAGGGACCAGGGAGGCTCGGTTGTCAGCGCCCGCCCCACCCCCCAGCCCACATGGCTTCCATCCTCAGAATAAGCCAGCTTCTCCTTCTCTTTCTTAGGTTCCAAGGTCTGTTTCTCACTAGGGCACCTTCCCAGATGCCTGACTTCACAGAATTCTTGCAACTAGGCACAGGTCACAGAGCCAGACTGTCAGCACAGTTCTCCATGGTCCGAGTGCCTCTCTGCTCCCGTCTTCCTCTCTTCTCCTTACAGATGCATCAACCACCAGTGGGTGAACGCACTTCATGGCTCCTCCAGCCTCTCTGCAAACACAGGCAAGCACACACAGAGCTCACTCACAAGTGCAAACACACGTAGGCACAAGTAGGCACACACGGGCTTAAGAGTTCTGAGTCTCCCCATACTTTTGATGGGTCCATTCTTCACACAGCACTCTGCACAGCAAGATTGGGATGAGGACCTTTTGGAGAAGGGCTCTCCATTAGTCGTGGATGGCTTCCCCAGAAGCCGCTGCCTCTGTATTCTACGAACGGAAGCTCAAGGTGCCGGCAACTGTAAGGCCCATCGTGGCCACGATCAGTCAGCATCAGGTTCAGCCAATAAAAATGGCTTCAACTAGTGTTGCTCGAACTTTCACAAACATAAAAACCATGTGGGGATCTTACTAAACTGAAGGTATTCACTGAATAGGTCTGGGTGGGACACAAGATTTGTACATTTCTAACAAGCTCCCAGGAGATGCCAATCCTGCTGGTTCTTGGAACAAACTTGGAGTAGCAAGAGCTTAAACAAGACAGTTTATTTCTCCCTTGTGTCCTTGAAATCCAGAAGGAGTCAGTCCAGGGTTGGTGTGGCGCTTCATGGTCTCAGAGACCTCTGTTTCTTCTATCTTGCTGCTCTACCGCGTGTGATTTCCATTTCCAAGGTGATTCGCATGACCCAAGATGGCTGCTGGAGCGCGAGCTATTACACTGCATTTCATCCAGCCCCTTTCCCATAAAGAAGAAGGGGCAGAAAAAGAGCTTGCCCCTTCCCTAGAAGAACACATCAGGATTTGCACACTTCCCACTAGCCACAGTGAAGCCACATGGCCTCATCCTTGCCCATCAGTAAAGGAGGCTGGAAAACCATCTTGTCTGTCAGCTTACCATGCGCCCCACTACAAACTGGGAGTTCTATTACTGAGGACTCAGGTAAGGAGCACTGGGAGTCAGTTAGCAATCTCCGACAGACAGCAAGCAGAGATGAAAACATAGACGTTTCTCAGCCTTTGTCAGCAGAGCCGAACATGAACACAGAGCGCATTTCTGGCCCCTCGGGCTTCTCCCCGCAACCTCTCAGTCCTCCTGAAGACAAGTCTGGTAATACCAGCGGTGCACGGGCAGCCCCAGAGGCAACGGAGGCCCAGTCAGGCCCCAGGCACTGGAGGCAGACTGCCCAGGTTCAAACCTTGGCTCTCCTCCTTACTGGCTGTATCACCTTGGGCAAGTTACTTCCACGCTCTGTGCCTCAGTTTCCCCATATCTAAAATGGGCATGATGCGAGTATCTCTCTCAGTGTTGGTGTGGGGGTGAGATGAGCAGAGATTGCGGGCCATCCTAGGGCTCTCTGCCAGCTCATCTTGGATCACACCCTGTGCGGCGCTGTGTGCACAGAAGTAAAGAGAAGGAGGAGACCCAAGGCTGTCCTGGAGGAGCTGACAATCCATAAGCTGAATTAAGGACCTTGGACCCATGCATCGGAAGGCCAGTCATTTATTTGTAGACGATCTCAGTTTGCTAAGAAAATTTCAGGATGAGGGCGCCTGGGTGGCTCAGTTGGTTGAGCGACTGCCTTCGGCTCAGGTCATGATCCTGGAGTCCCGGGATCGAGTCCCGCATCGGGCTCCCTGCTTGGCGGGGAGTCTGCTTCTCCCTCTGACCCTCCTTCCTCTCATGCTCTCTGTCTCTCATTTTCTCTCTCTCAAATAAATAAATAAAATCTTTAAAAAAAAAAAAAAAGAAAATTTCAGGATGATTTTCTTCCAAACTGTGTGCTTTTTTTTTGTTTATTTAAGTCATCTCTACACTCAGTGTGGAGCTCGAACTCACAACCCCAAGACAGAGTTGCACGCTCCTCCAACAGAGCCAGCCGGGCATCCCTCTTCCAAACTGTCTTTTAGTGAGTTTTCGACAGAACAAGTAAATTATAATCACGCTGCAGTAGCTGTGTGATGTATCACCTTGGCCAGGTTGAACTCCCTGCCCCAGAATTCCTCCCCCCATGCATTTCTGCTGGCTGTGGCTACAGGGGAGGTTGTCCCATGAGAGGGTGGCAGAGGAAGGGACAAGGCGGCAGTCATTCTGGGGCATGCACAGTAAATCCTCGCAGTGCTCCTCTGCTTACTTGCCCCCCCAGCTGCTGGGCCAGAGGTCCCCGTTAGACAGAGGTCCCCGTTAGAAGGAGGTCCCCGCTAGATGGAGGCTCCCAGCTTCCTCTGGATTCCTCCACCTGCACGGTCAGAGGCAGTGAGAACAGGCAAGGGTTTCAGTCCCATCCTTGGGGGGGTTCCGCACGTGCTCTGGGGGTCACGGCCTGCTCTAGAGCTTCCCTTCTGATGCTGTCCTGAGGACTTCAGGCTCCAGGATCAGACCTGGAGATGGTTAACCAGCTCCCAGCGTGGGTGTAAGCCAATTTTCTGGAATAAATGTTCTATCTATGTTATCTATCACTTGTCTATTTCTCTAAAGCCTCACACTATTCCACTGGTCTCACTCCAGGGATCCTGTGGTTGAACCTCAGACTCACTCAAATACTAAGAGAAATACAGAGGAACTTTCTGGTCCCTCAGCCCCCTATTTTGCAGCTGGGAGGAGGGAGGCCCAGAAAGGCGAAATGCTGTACTTGAGGCCACCCTTCAAGCCAGTGACCAAGGAAGGACCAGAACCTGCTCTCCTAAGCCCCTGCTCCTTCCTGTGCCCTTGGCACAGACATCTCCAGCCACGCTCGGGCATTCACACAGCAGAACATTCTGGGCCCCTTCTGCCTCCCAGCTGCCAGGTCTGAGGGTGGGTTGGGGCCATATCACATGCTTAGCGTCCCCGTGTTCTCCCTGTCCGTGCCCCCTGCTCCCCGCCCAGACCCCAACCTCCTGAACACCCCCTCCGGGGCTGAAGGCTCTGTCTCCGACCAAGATGGACTGATGGGCAGTGAGGAATCTGGCAGGAGTTTCTGAAGGGCCCCACCTTCTCCACTTCTGCCTTAGAGGCATCTTCAAGGTACTTTTTTCAACAAACCCTTCTGGAGACTGCCATGGGCTCACCATTGTCCTGGTCACTGGGGATCCAGAAACTCACAAAGCCCCAGGCCTTGTCTGCCCCCACCCACTGTGGCCAGCCGTGACAGGCATTTCTAAATCCTGCAGTCCTTCCTGGCCTGGGGATTCTGGGGAAACACAAGGACCCCAGGGAGGGGGCAGCCCCCCCCAACTCACAGGTCACATCAAAGCACTCTGGAGAACAAATACTGTGCTCCTTTGGTGACTGATGTGGGGAAGGCAGAAGGGGGTGGCAGTGGGGAGGGACCAGAGCGAAGTCATTTGTCCCTGTTTACTCACTCCTGAGCCAGAAACTCTCTGAACTTACTGGAAAGCTCCTGGGACTTTGTTTTCCTGAAACGATACAAAAACAGGTTGGACTTCTCCAGTGTTTACTCGAAGACTTAATGACCTAATTATGAGCCAGTTTGCCTGGCAGGATAGCAAAGGTAAAGGTGGGGCAAATGCATCTGCTTCTCACCTGGGCTCTGAGAAGTCCTGGGAGGTGGGCTTCTCCACCCAAGACAGAAGCAACCCAGAGGAGGAGGGGGTGAGTGGAACCTGGAAGAGTCCTGGCAACGGAGTAGGACAGAGTTGGTAGAATGCTGTGTGGCTTTGAGCAGCTTACTTAACCTCTCTGAACCAGTGTCTTCATCTGCTAAGTAGAAATAGCAAGACTTCTCTTGCTGGGTATTGGAGGACTAGCAGAGGTTGCCTGATACCCGGTACTCAGGAAAAGGCAACTGCTGTTCGTAACAAAGTCCTCGTTTGGTCAGGCTGCTGGGGATTCAGATGTTCTGAAGACTTAGCTATGACCCTCAGTCCCCTTCACAAATGGATTCTATCCAAGCATGTATCCTCACTGCCCACCCAGTGTCTCCTCCCAGCCTCACTTCTCCCAGACATGGATGGTACACCCTCAAGATGGCAGGTGATGAGTTGGCAGACAGGAAATTGCCACTGTCAATGTAGAAACCCTCCTAGCTGCTGGGAGAAGGTTCTCCCAGTTCAGCTCTGTCATGTCTTGACTCAGTTTCCCTCTGCTCATGTGTCCTGAACCCCCAAGGAGCCATGTTCATGCCCTGTGCCCTGGTAGCACCTGGCTGCCTCTTTATTTAATCTCCCATGACCATCAATATTTTGCTGTTGGATTAGAAAGAAATACACACCTGAGTTGAAATCTCCAGTGGGGACGGGGAGCTATGCGGACATGCAGCTCTGCAGAACACATTTAAATGCATTTTTAGATGTTTCAAGTGAAATTCTTTAAATATTCTCAAGAAGCTGCTGACCCCAGCTTGAGAAAGTCTGGAGTGGGGTCAGTAGAACCCAAGGCAATCCCACCGGACCCTCTTCCCAGCCGGTAACACCTCTTGCCTCCCGAGCCCTGGGCAGGCAGGAGGAACAGTGGGTGCTGGCCCAGAGCCCTCAGTGGTGTCCGAGGTAGACTGCAAACAGCAGCGGAAACATTTACTCTTCCCTGTCTCCAAGTCCTTGCAATGACTTTGCAGCTCTTTCCTCGGGGGCAGGGGGGGGGGCGCGCGGGGGGTGCTGTCTGTTTCCCCTGACCTTGAATCCAGGCTGGCCTGATCCAGCAGAAGTGTTCTCAGAAGTGATACTGAGCCAGGCCCCCGAAGCCGATGGGCTTCCCCTCTCCTAGTGACCCCTGGTAAGTGGACTCAGAAATCAGAGCTGCTTCCCTCCGTGGGAGACAGCACCTTTGTCCCGCCTCTCGCAGAGAGAGACTATGGCGTGAGTGCAAAGTAATGCAGAAAGTGTTCAGGTCTCCTGTTCCGAGTTGGGGGAAAGGGAAACACAGTGGCCTCCTTCCTCACTGGAGGAGAAACTCTAGCATGCTGGGAAGCTAGTACTAACCTCCTGGCTGCAAGGACACCCAGGACAAGGACAATGTGCCTTGTCCCCCTGCATTGTGGCTGATCCCATACCCCCAGCTCAGGAGCCCCCACTCTTCTGGAAGCAGCTGCTGTTAAACCGTGTCATTCTGCAGAAGGGAGATGCCAAGCCCAGAGATGCTGCGTCCTTGTCCCAAGCCACAGAGCGAGCGAAGGGCAGGCTGAGACGGTCTCCTGGCGGACCCATTCTCAACCTCTCCCCGGGAAATGCAGGCCCTGCTGCTTGTCCCGCTGCTAGCCCTGCCCCCTGCTCCTTCCTGCAAACCCAGCCCAGATCGGAGATTCTCTCTTAAAGATGAGAGCTCCGTGAGGGCTGGAGTCCTGTTGGCTTCATGTCTCTATCTTCCTGGTGTCAGGTGCTAAATCGGGCCAGAGGGGGAGCCAAGACAGGGTTGCGGAAGGAGATTGTCTGACTCCCCATCACTGGTTGCAAGTTCAAAGTCTCGTGGCACAGCACACATACCTCTCTCTGGCGGTACTTGAAGCATGCCTAGAAGTGATTGTTCACATATGTGTGTGCACATTTGTGTGTGTGCGTGCACGTGCATATTATCTTTGTCCGTTGGATTGAGAGCTCCTTTATTTTATTTATTTTATTTTATTTTATTTTATTTGAGAGAGCACGAGAGGGAGACAGAGCACAGAAGGAGAGGGAGAGGGAGAAGCAGGCTCCCCTCCAAGCAGGGAGCCCGATGCGGGGCTCGATCCCAGGACCCTGGGCTCATGACCTGAGCTGAAGGCAGACGCTTAACGACTGAGCCACCCAGGCGGCCCTGGATTGAGAGCTCCTTGATGGCATCAGCTCTGAGATGATGATAGATAGATAGATAGATAGATAGATAGATAGATAGATAGACAGACAGACAGATATCGGGTGGGTGGATGGATAGGTGGGTGGGTACATGGACGGATGGATAGATAGATGGACGCAGAAAGCATGGAAGGCAGGCAGGCAGGCAGGATGCAGGGCAATGCTTGACCCAGAAAAACAGAGCAGCCAGGACGGACACCCTGCAGCTGCCAAGGCTCTGAGTTCGAAACTAGAGGGCCCAGTGTGCTCTTAGCCATTCGATTTCTCTGATCTTCAATTTTCGTCTATAAAAAGGGAGTGGTAGCTACAGGGTCTGCCCCTCAGAAACAGATGAGAGGATGAGCCGAAAAGAACATGCTTCAGAGGTTCACAGAGCAGACAGACCCAGGGCCTTGAACTCAGGCAGGAACCGGGGTCAGTTCCGGCTCTGCCACATATGAACAGCTGGACCTTTGGGATATGGCTTGACACTCCCCCTCCCCCGCCCCAACCACCGCCGCCACCACCACCAAGCCTCAGCTGCAAAACCAGGGGAGGAAGTTGCTCCTTGGCAGAGGTTTGAGAACACGAAACAAGTTCTGTGTTGGAAGCAGGTGCACAGCAATGATCGCTTGGCGGCCGCGGTCAATTTCCTTCTTGGAAGGCCTGGCTCCACCCCTCCCTGCAGGGTTTGGAAGATCAGAGAGACGCAGGTGGGGGGCTCAGCCGCTCCACAGTGGCCCTGCGCGCCGCAGAGCGGGGCAAGCGGTGAAGGCTCTGCAGACGGATGGGGGGCGCCCCTTGGAGGAGGTGGGCAGGATTTGTGAGGAAAACCCATTGCTCCCCAGCTGACTCCCAGGGAAGGGGGGCTGTGGGAGGGGAGATGTTGGCAAGGCAAGAAGAAGAGAAATACGTTTAAAACAAAATAATGAATGACAGTTCCTGGGGAGATGCCGAGATCAGCTAACCTGAGGACATGGTCTCTCGGGAAGGGTCAGGGGCCTGGCTGCTGGACACAGCTTCTGCCACACTCAGGGGGAGAGACCTGGCTTCCTTCACGGAACTTTCTCGTTAGGAAAGAGGTCTCCATGACAGTGGGGAGAAAACGGGGTCTGGGGCACCCCCACCCCATCCCAGGCAGCCCAAAGCAGGCAAATAGAGCCAGGGCAGCTGGCCTCCTGGGTTATTCTGGTCTAGTTCTAGGTTCTTCTCATTCCTAGTGGGGCCTGAGATCACTTAATTCCCTTTGCCCCGCTGTCCGTCCACCTGTGAGGCCAGCTCCTCACCATCCTCTCCTTGTGTTGGAAGGGATGGTCCCATCCTGTCGGCCCTCTCTGAGAAACTGGCCGCCCCTCGCCCCTCCACCAGAGCTGTCGAGGCTGCCCTTCCTCACCCCCTTCCCCAGACTGTGGGTCAGAAGCGGATGCACCAGGAGGGCCTGACCCAGGGCGGCTGATCCTCAGGTGACTGGTGCCCAGCAGTGGCCAATTAGATGCTCTTTTCCCTGGATCTGAATTTGGAAAGAATTTTCCAGTTCTTGGAAGAGACAAAAGGCTGGGAGCAGAGGGGCTGCCCATACTTAGCAAAGGGGTGATGACTGGCGGAGGGGGGACACATGGGTTTTTCATGGTAGAGAAGAGAAAGTGGAAGAGGAAGAGGAGCTAAAGGAGGGAGGAAGGAGGGGGATGAGGAGGAGAAAGAGAGTCCAACTCCCCCTAAAATACCCTCCACAGGACCCCAACCTCAGTCCCCACAAATCCTTACATTAAATCCTATCCTTGGGATGCCTAGGTGGCTCAGTCCATTACAACTCTTTTTTTTTTTTTTTTTTTTTTTAAGAGCTTTTTTTTTTTTTTAAAGATTTTATTTATTTATTTGACAGAGAGAGAGATAGCTAGAGCAGGAACACAAGCAGGGGGAGTGGGAGAGGGAGAGGCAGGCTTCCTGCTGAGCAGGGAGCCCGATGCGGGACTCGATCCCAGGACCCCAGGATCATGACCTGAGCCGAAGGCAGACGCTTAACGACTGAGCCACCCAGGCGCCCCATTACAACTCTTGATTTCAACTCAGGTCATGATCTCAGGGTCTTGAGATCAAGCCCTCTGTCAGGCTATGCGCTAGGCGTGGAGCATGCTTAAAATTCTCTCCCTCTCCCTCTGCCCCTCCCCCCCTGCTCAAAATCCTATCCTTTTTTAAAAATTTATGGACTTCATTTTTTCAGCCTTTTATATTTTATTTGATTTTATTTTTTGATATTCTAATTTATTTTTTTAAGTTTTTATTTAAATTCCAGGTAGTTAACATACAGTGTAAAATTAATTTTGTGCATACAATATAGGGATCAGCCTTTTGTATTTTAAAATATATATATAGAGAGAAATATGTGTTAAAAAATAACCATACAGGGCACCTGGGTGGCTCAGTCGGTTAAGTGTCCAGCTCTTGGTTCAGCTCAGGTCATGATCTCGGGGTCGTGGGATCCACCCACATCAGGCTCCACGCTCAATGGGGAGTCTGCTTGAGATTCTCTCTCCACCTGCCCCTTCACCTGTCAGCATGTGTGCGTGCTCTCTCTCTGTCAAATAAATAAATAAATCTTAAAAAAAAAAAATCATACAACGGAACAAACTCTTCGGGACTAAATTATAGGCCAGTCTGAGAATCAGGATTGCAGCTTCCCAAAGACCTTCCCACTCACCACCTCCCTTCCCCCCAAAGTTGACCAGTATGAGAACTTGTGGCTTTGCTTTATAATCTGTCCCAGCCAACTAAGCATGCGACTTTAACCACTGTAATTTAATTTTGCCAGCATTTAAACTTTACATAAATGGAATCATACCTACGTGATTTTCTGAGTTCAGCTTCTTTCATTTAATGTAATAGTTTTTGAGAATAAATCATGTTTTGCCTGTTGTTTAGGTCATTCATTCTCCTTGCTGCTAATCACTCCACTGCATAGCCACACTTCAGTGCAAGCATCCGTTCTTGGTCATGGACATTAGGGTTGTTTCCAGGGGGAGACTAGTGCACATAACCCTGTCCTACCACCCAATTTTCTTTAAGTGTCCTAAGTACATCTCTGATTTTTACCACCAATGAGCAACCTGAACACAGGGACAGAGCACCCAACTTGAAAATGGGAAAATCCAGAGAAATCTGAGCCCTTATAAAAGGCTGCGTCCTGGACTTCTCAGAGAATGGAGGTTCAGAATCGTTTCACTTTCTGGGTCAGGAAATCAACGAAGAGTTTTTTGAGTGGGTAGAGTCTGAAAGGAGGTAAGGACAGGCCCCGACGCATGCTCAGGAGGCCATCAAAGACAGCACCTCGGGTTCTGAGGTCAAGGCAGCCTTCCAGAAAGAATAGCCTTTGAGAGGCTAGGAGGAAGGATTCATTTAGAGTAACCTGGAAATTATTTAGTTTAGCCCTTTCTACAAAACCTCTCCAAATGTCTGAGTCTCCTGGCTTCCTTGTCTCCCCAAACCAGGCAGGAACAGGGGCCTCCTCCATCTCTGTCCACAGGAGCACCTCACTAGCTCACACTAGTCTGGACGTTGAAGCCCACTGTCTGCACTTGGAGAGCAATGGGGTACCAGTAGGAGGGGACTGTGCAAGATAGGAGTTTGTCACAGAACAGCCTCTGGGTGAAGGTGGTGGATAAAACAAGCCAGCTTACTTCGTAGAACAACGCTTTCCAATGGGAGTCCTTGTAAAGGAGCACTCAGGTTCCAAAGATGGGAATCAGATTGTGTTCCCAGGCAGTTCACAGCCTCAAAGGTTGGACTCTGCTGATGCTATGTTAGCCTTCGTGGGATGTGGTCTGCACCTCTACAGAACATGGGAAAACCCACGTGCCAAGGTGTTCCAGCAGGGCAGAGGAAAACAGTCAAGAGATTATCTGGATTTGGATCCCACCGCAGACACTGGTTTGCTGAGCGATCATTGTCCTCTCTGGGTCTCTTCTCCTCTATCTGTCAAATGGGGAGCTAAACAAGGAGACCTCTAAAGACCACTCATCCGCCAACATCCTATGGTTCTACACATGCTCTGGGGAGGAGAGGGTGTCGTAAATGAGATGTACAGCATTAAAGGACTGTTAGGACCGGGGCCGGATGTTACAACCCGAGCCCGTCAGGGAGACCGACTGCTAGCAAGGGTTTGGTTGGGAGGGCCCAAGTCAACTCCAGGCCTGTCTCTCCTCCCTGTGCGTAGACCGCATTCAAGAATCGCAGATGGTTTTTGCTACTTTAAGAAAACACACACACGTGCACACACACACACAGATACCAGACACCTTACCTTTTCACTCCGTATGTCAAGAACATTTTTGCCAGTGAATATGGATAGCTCGAACTCATTATCCATGGAATGGACATGACGTAGTTGATTCATCCAGTCCCCTGTGAATGCACATACAGGTTGTCCAGTGTTTTGCCAACAGTGGTGTGATCAACACCCTGGTACGTACATCCTCCCATACTGCAGTCTTTAACACACAGCTCAGATCATGTCACTCACCTCCTCCAAGATAAAATGCAAACTCCTTTCCCGGAGCTTCCAAGGCCTGCATGATCTGGCCCCGTGCCTTCTCTGAGCTCACCTTGGAACGCTCTCCCATGCCCACTGGCGCCAGCTCCGGTCACAGGGCCGTGAACTGGCCAAGCCCAATTCTGCCTTGAAGGAATTATACCCTCTCTTCCCTCTCCTAGAATGCTCTTCCTTGATCTTTAGTGACTTCTTCCTCGACACTCAGAGCTCAGGTTCAATGTCACCTCCTCTGAAAGGCCTTCATCCAAGGCTGGTCATCCAAGTGCAAGTAGCCACCCTCACTCTGTTATCATCTTATATCAATTCTCTGCATAGCCTGTTGGGGGTTGAGTTGTGTCCTCTAAAAAGATACACTGAAGTTACTCCCAGTACCTGCGAATGTGACCTTATTTGGAAATAGTCTTTGCAGGTGCAGTCAAGTTAAGAGGAGGTCATACCTGGCTAGGATGAACCCTAATCCAATTACTGGTACCCATATAAAAAGAGAGGAATTTGGACAAAGAGACACACAGAAAGAAGAGAATGCCCTGGGATGGCAGACTGCAGTGAGATGTCTAGAAGCCAAGGGATACCAGGGATTTCTGGCAGCAGCCAGAAGCCAGGGGAGAAGCAAGGAACAGATTCTCAAACCTCAGAGTCTCCAGGAGGAACCAACCCTGCCAACACCTTGATTTTGAACTTCTGACTTCCAGAACTTTGGGAGATATTTTATTCTGTTATTTTAAGCCACTCAGCTTGTGGTAATTTGTTACAGCAGCCCTAGGAAAGGAATACGCAGCCTTAATCCCCACCCAGTGCATTTCTAGTTTCTCCCTTTCTTTGATTCCTTGTGGCCTGCCTCTCCCATTAGAACGTCAGCTCCACGAGAGCAGGTGCCTGCTCCGTCCTATTTCAGGCTATGCCCTTAATGCTTGACACACTGACATTTTTTGAATGCAGGGGCAATGTGTTATTCCTGAAGGAAATAAATTCCTGTAAGTGGGATTGCAAAATTAACATGTAAGTGTATTTTAATTTTGATAGCCCAACAGATTAGGTTCCCCCAAATGTTGTAGCTACTGCCCTCCTCCCAGCAGGCAATAAGAGTGCCCATTTCCCACGTCCTAGTCAGCCCTAGAGGGTGTTAACCTTGTTCACACTTGCCATCTGGAGAGTGAACATGGGATCTCATTGCTGTTCTAACTATTATTTTCTTGATTATTGGGAAAAGTGACCATCTTTTCATAGACTTGTGTGCTATTTGCACTTTTCTTGTGAATTGTTTTCTTTTCTGTTGGTATGTGTGGTGGGCAGAATAATGCTCCTCCCCAAATTTTCTGTGTCCTAATCCCCAAAACGGTGAATGTATTAGGTCACATGGCAAAGGGGAATTAAGGCAGTGGGTGGAATTAAGGTTGTTAATCAGTTGACCTTGAGATGGGAAGATCACCCCAGATTATCTGGGTGGCCCCAATGTAATCACAGGGGTCCTCGTAAGTGGAAAAGGGAGGCAGAAGAGAGAGAGCCAGAGAGGGCAGCATGATAAGGACTCAGCCTGACATTGCTGGCTTTGAAAA
This sequence comes from Mirounga angustirostris, assembly GCF_029215605.1. Lineage (NCBI taxonomy): Eukaryota > Metazoa > Chordata > Mammalia > Carnivora > Phocidae > Mirounga > Mirounga angustirostris. The sequence goes on along the minus strand of NW_026991711.1, from coordinate 93,794,843 downwards.
TGGAGGAAGGGACCAAAAGCCAAAGACATACAGCCAGCCTCTGGAAGCAGGAAAAGACCAGGAAAAGGACTTTCCCGAGAGCCTCTAGAAGGAATGCAGCCCTGCCAACACTTTGATTTTAGCCCAGTGAGACTCATTTTGGACTTTTGACCTTTAGAACTGTAAGAACAAATTTGTGTTGTTTTAAGCCACTAGCTTTGTGATAATTTGTGAGAGTAGCAATAAGAAACTAGTACACTATGTTTGAATTTTCTTATCAATTCGTGAAACCACCACCCAGCAGGTGCACCAAAAATGAAGAATGAGTGAAAGAACAGATGAGCTCCAGGAATCTCTTTGCATTCTATTATTCCTGCATCCCCCCATCCCTGTGCCCTACAAACACCGAAGCTTCAGATAATGGGGAGACCCAGGTATTGTCCCGTTCCTTGGCCCTGTCCCTCAGGCTTAGCTCGGAGGTGAGGTTCATCATAAATTCCCCTGAGCCTCACTTCCTGAGTGGGTCTGAATAGGGAGCAGGACTGGAAGGAGCGTCTGCACACAGCAAAATGTGAGGCTGCCGAGTTGACGCGGCTGTGGGAGGTGGGCACGGACAAAATGAGGAGGCTTCCCGAATCCTCGAATACTCTCCAGCATGTCACAGGCTGCAGCAGGACCAGAATGTGACTCCATTGTGTCGTTCAGCAGAACTGGAGTGGTCTGAGTCTGGACGGGAGGGAACATCACCTCCCAGATGAGATTATAACCGGCTATCTTGGGCTCTCCCAATCTGCTGGATTTGGGAGAATCCACATCATGAGCACCTCAGGGAGCGGTCTCTGTAGCAAGGACCTTCAGCTCCGAGCCAACAACCACATGAATGACCTTGGAAGCAAATTCTTTTGCTCCAGCTGAGCCTTGAGATGAGCCCCCAGCTGGACACAACCTCAAGAGCAACCCTGAGCCAGAACCACCCAGCTAAGCCCCTCCTGAATTCCTGACCCTCAGAAACTGTGAGATAATAACGTGCATTGTTTTAAGCCATTAACTTTTGTCATGTAGCAATAGTAACAAATAGTGTTGGAAATCCTTTTCCTTTGAAGTTTTGAAAGCCAAACTCTAAGGCTAAGGCCAGTGTTTCTGCTGGGAAATCCAAAACAGCTCTGATTCCCGATTCTGTGTGCCCAAGCCACTTCCCTTTATCTTTACCGCACGTGTCTGCCTTGCTGGGTCCACACTTCCCATCCTCCCGGGTCCTTGACGGGCCATGGTGGGCTGCAAATTCCTTTCTTTCCATTCAGGGGAATTTTCTGGAATTATTTGATTGACAATTTCCTCCCCTCCATTTTCTCTAGCCTCCATTCCTAAAATTTCCTTTTATTCAGATTTTGGGGCCCCTGGACTAGTCCTTATGTTCTTCCTTGCTATCCTCTCTCCCTCCATGTTCCATTTCTGTGTTTTGTGCTTTCTGAGTGATTTCTTTATCCTCTAATCCTTTAGTGAAGCTTTTTATTTTATTTTTTTTATCCTGTGTTCTCTTTTTTTGTTGTCTTTACTGAGGGCTCCCTTTTCAGAGCATCTCCTTCTTATGTTATGGATGCGATATCTTCTTTTATTACTCGAAAAGTATCAACACTAGAGCTTTCAGGGAATTTTTTGGTTTGTTTCTTTAATAGTTTTCTTCTCGGTGTGCCTGGGTGGCTCAGTTGGTTAAGCATCCGACTCTTGATTTCTGCTCAGGTCATGATCTCAGGGTCGTGAGACTGAGGCCCAAGTCAGGCTCTGTGCTGGGTGTGGAGTCTGCTTAAGATTCTCTCTTCCTCTCCCTCTGCTCCTCCCACCTCTCTCTCTCTTTCCCTCCCCCCCTTAAAAAAAAAAGTTTTCTTCTGTCTGCATAGTCTCTGTTCTGACAGTTTTCTTTTGTTTATTTAATTTAATTTAATTTAACTTAATTTTATTTTATTTTACTTTAATCTCTTTCCTCTTGAGTGTTTCCTCAGATGTCTGGAATCTTGGTTTTCCTGTTGATATTTAGAAGTGAACACTGAAGAATTGACTGGAAGGTCTAAAGCTTTATTGGGTTGAATTTTTTCTCCTGAGCCTCACTTAGGCAGATAGGATCGAAGTCAAGTCCCACCTGTGTTTAAATTCCCTTCCATGAGAGCACTTGTGATGAGTACTGGTGTTGTATAAGGGATGAATTTCTACATTCTACACCTGAAACTAGTATTACACTGTATGTTAACTAACTGGAATTTATATCAAAACTTGAAAAGAAAAAAAATTAATAAAAATAAATTCTCCTCTGTGACTGGGCTCCTGATGGACAGGTAGAGAGTTAACAGGGGATCAAATGAAGGGCAGAAGGACAGGTGAGAGCCTTCCAGGTGGGGGGCTCTCAGCCAGCCCCCAGTGGGCCTCACTGAGGCTGGGCGACCCCAGCACTCAGCACCACCCTGACTCTGCAGTCCTGACCACCACTTCCCACCCTTCCAGCTCTCTTCCACATCTTCAGTCTACTCTTCCAGCCTGTGCAGAACACTTGTGACGTCTCTCTTGCCTATAATGAGAAATTTCAAACTACAGAAAAGTGTAGAGAGCAAAATAGCACTCATCCATTTACCACCTCATCAGCAGTGATAATTTTTTAAAATTTGCTTCCCATTATCTTTTAAAGACATAAAACACTATAGGTATAATTGAAGGCCCATGTGTACCCCCCCCCTTAGTCTCTTTACTCTCCCTAGACTTAACCCTTCCACCCGTAAAGGAAACCACTATCTCCATTTTGGTGAGTCCAGGCTTCTATTCTTTCTACTTACATGTGAATCTGTAAGTAATAGATAAGGTGTTTCAAGGGTTATATATATGATCCAAAGCTATTTATAAATTCACTGCAATCCCTATCAAAATGTCAACAGCCTCTTTCACAAAAACGGAAAAGCTGACCCTTGGATTCATATCCGTATGAATTCCAAGGGGCCTCAGAGAGTCAAAACAATTCTTGAAAAAGAAGGTTAGAGGTCTCACACTTCCGGATTTTAAAACTTGCTACAAAGCTGCAGTAATTAAAACAGTATGCTACTGGTGTAAGTAGAGTTATATCCATCAACAGAATAGAGTAGAGAGGTCAGAAATAAACCCTCCCCTATGCGGTCAGTTGATTTTTGACAAGGTTGTCAAGACCATTCAATGGGGAAAGGACAGTCCTTTCAACAAATGGTGCTGGAAAAACTGGGTATCTTCATGCAAAAGCAGTTGGACCCTTAGCTAACATCAGGCTCAAAAATTAACTGAATATAGATCAAAGACCTACACTTAAGAGCTAAAACTTTAAGTCACCGGAAAAAAACACAGGCGGACATCTTGACACTGAAGTTGACAACAATTTCATAGATTCCACACCAAAATACAGGCAACAAAAGAAAAAATAGATAAATTGGATTTCATCAAAATTTAGTCTAAGTTTTTATACTAGCTGGCATAAAGATTTTAAAACCTTTCCGTGTGATTTCTTCTTTGACCCATATGACATTTATAAGTGTTCTGCTTAACGTCTGAACATTTGAGGTCTAATAATCTTTCTTTTGTTCATTTCCAGTTTCATTCCACTTTGGTCAGAGATCATACCCAGCATGATTTCACCTTTTGAAATTTGTTATAACTTGCTTTATGGTTCAATACATGTTCTATTTTGGTAAATATGCTCTTGAAGAGGAGAACATGTATTCTCCAGTTGCTGGGTGCAATGTTCTATAACTGTCTATTAAAGTCAAGGTGATTAACTCTGTTGTTTATATTTTCTATACACTCATTGATTTTTTTATCTGCCTTTTCTATCAGTTGCTGAAAGAGATTTGTTAAAATCTCAACTATGATTACAGATTTGCCTATCTGTCCTTTTAGTTCTGTCAACTTTTCTGCTTTGTGTATTGTGCAGTTCTATTATTAGGTGCATACAAATTTATGATTGTTCAATCTTCCTGTTGAATGGGCCCTTTTATCACTATGAAATGTCTCTCTTTACCTTCTTCACTACTTCTGACTATAAAGTCTATTTTGTTTGATATTAATAGAGCCACACCTTTCATTTGGTAAGTGTTTGCATGCTATAATTTTTACCATCATTTTACTTTCTGCTTTTGTATGTCCTCTATTTAAAGTGTCTCATAGGGGTGCCTTAATCGGTAGAGCATGTGACTCTTGATCTCAGGGTCATGAGTTTGAGCCCCATGTTGGGTGTGGAGCTTACTTAAAAAAAATGTAAAGATAAAGTATGTCTCATAAACAGCACATGATTGTTTTCTTTCTAATCCAGCCTAAAAATATTTGTCTTTTAATAGGAGTGGTGAGTGGAGTTTAGATCTACCATCTTGTTTCTTTTTAAAAATTTATTACACCTCTTCTTTAAGCCTTTATTTCTCCTTTGGTGTGTATTTTATTTTATATCTTCTATTAAACTCTTAGTTATATTTCTATTAATTTTTAGTGGTTAATTCAGATGCATCATTGACTTTTGGAGTCTACCTTAAATTGGTACCTTTACCATTTTACAAATAATAGAGGAAACCTACACAGGTGTGTGTCCATCCTCTCTCTGGTACTACTGTCATTAAATTTTTTACTTCTACATATGCTATCAGTCCCACGAGCCATAGTTTTTATAGTCGCTTCAGTCAATCCTCTTATATCCATCACATATTTGCTTCCTGGTACTGTCTATTTCATCCTGCAGTTTTGTATTTCCATTTGGGATCATTATCCCTGTATTTCTCCCAGCGTGAGTCTGCTGGTGATAAGTTCTTTCAGCTTTGTTAGTGTGAACCTGTCTTTACTTTGCCTTCATTTATTCGTTGTAACCTTTTAAAGCTTTGAAAGAATCACAAAGTTATGGAAAAGTACAAAGCGTGATACAAAGAAATGTGTTTTTTTCCTGAACCATTTGAGAGTATTTTGCCAACCCAATATCCTTGAATGTTTTAGCATATGTTTCCTATATTTTCTGGCATAACCACAGTACAACCTACAAAATCAGGCAATTAATAATGATGCATTCTCATCTTATCCAAGACCCCATTTAAGATTTGCCAGTTGTCCCAATAATGTCTTTAGAAAAGGAATCATGCGTCAGATCAAAAATTTAGTTGTCATGAGTTACTGTGCTTTTTTAGTCTCCTTCAGTCTCGACCAGCTCCTCAACCTTTCCTAACTTTGATACTTTTACAGATTACAGGCTAGATATCTTACGGAATGTCCCCCCATGTGTATTTGTCTGATAGCCTGATTTGTGAGCATTACATTCAGATTATGCATGTTTGGCAGGAATGTCACAGAAAGAGTGCTGAATTCTTCTCATTGCATCTCATCAGGTGGTGCCCATACTGGCGATGCATATTTTGATCACTTGATTATGGTGGGGTCTGCCAGCCTTCTGAACCCTGTGAATTATTCTCGTCTCCCTTGTAACTATTAAGTATTTTGTGGGGAGAGACTTTAGAACTATATAAGTAGTCTTGGTCCTCGTTGAACTTTACTACTTAACTATTGATTTATATAGACATGTGGTTTCTCATTTTATTCCAAGGATTATAGTCCTATTTATTATTTATTTTTATTTTCAGGTTGTCCCTATTTAATCAGTGGGAGCCACTTCAAGACAGCTTCTGTATCCTTTCGACATGTCCTCATCATTCATTGAGCACTCCCTTGCATTTAGGCACAAGATGTTCCAGATTCATGTTATACTTTCTCTACCCCAATCCTAGAATCAGTCATTCTCCTAGGATCCCTGGCTTCTTTCTTAGAAACTATTATTTAGTGGAACCCCTGGGTGGCGCAGTTGGTTGAGTGTCAGACTCTTGGTTTCAGCTTGGGTCATGACCTCAGGGTCGTGGGATCAAGCCCCAAGTTGGGTTCTGCACTCAACACAGAGTCTATTTGAGACTCTCTTTCCCTCTCCCTTTCTCTAAAATAAATAATCTTAAAAAAAAAAATAGAAGAAAAAGAAACTTATTTAGAAACTAAAATTTAGGTGTTAGGTGTTTTCCTTGCCAATGAGGTGTATCTTCTCTCTCCTTTGTGTGGCCAGAGCTAGAGAATATGTGTGTGTATGTGTGTAATACATATACAACATTTTAATATCTATTATATATACACATATATTATATATAGGTATATGTGGATGAATCCATTCAGATACATTCTATTCCAAACAAGCATCACAGGGTTTGTTCTAGTTTTCTCCTCTAAATTTGTAACTCTCTGGCTAAACCTGAACCTCCTCTCCACAAATGGGGATGATCTCTTCACTGTGTTCAGGATCTGGCATCCCACATCTGGCTTCCCTTCCATGGGAATGCCCTTCTCATCCTATCTGGGCTCTGACATCTGCTCTGAGCCACCATGGCTTCCTCTACTCTCCACACTCTTCACACAAACACATACACACCACACCTTGTTCTACCCCACCTAATGGGTTTAGAAATAAATTGCTCAGGAATGGAAGAGAAGAAAAAGGAAAGAAAAGAGGAACCTGAATTGCCTTTATTTTTGAAAACAAAAAACAAAAACAAAAAATTTCACGGAATATAGAATGTTTCTACAGTTAAAAATGTCATTTCATTGCCGTCTGGATTTCATAGTTGCTATTGACAAGGCAGCCAAAACTCACTGTTGCTTCTTTGAATGTAATGTGTTCTATTTTTCCTGGCTGCTTTTAACATTTTCCCACTGTCTTTGGTTTTCACCTATGTGTAGTTGTCTTTGTATATTTTTAACTTGGGATTCACTGAGTTTTGTGAATCTATGAAATGATGTCTTTCTCTGATTTTGAAAACTCTTGCCCTTTATCTCTTCAAATATGCTTTTCTTTTTCTCTCTACCTCCCCTTTTCTGAGAATCCAATTATATACATGATCGATCTGAAGACTGTGTCCCAATATGTGCCTTATACTCTGATCTGTTATTTTCATTATTTTCTCTCTCTGTGCTTCAGTTTGAGTATCTTCTATATACATGTCTTTGAGCTCATCCATCCATCATCTACTGTGTTTAGGGTGCTGTTAAATCCATTCAAAGAACTCTTAATTTCAAATACTAAGGTTTTTTAGTTCTTGAATCTCTATTTGAATTTTTATAGATTCTAATTCTCTGCTTTAATCCTCCATCTTTTCCTTCATTTGTCCATCTTTTTCTGTGTATTCTTTTATTCTGTTTATCATAGTTATTTTAAAATTTTTGTCCGATAACTCCAATAGCAAAATTATCTGAGTTGTGATGGTGGGATGAATACCTCCAACCAAAATTTGGTTCAAGTATCAAGACTGATGACATCAAGCACACACCTAGAAGATACGAGAAGATTTATTACTCACCTATGAGGATTTCTGGGGAGAATCCGGAAACCTCCCAAGCAGGTCTAAAAATGGCTTGAGGGAGCAGAGAAAGGAGACTGGCTTTGAAGTCATTGGAGGGTGGGGCTAGAGGCGAGTGTTTCCATGCATGGACCAGGGCTTGCATGGTTTAAACTTCCTGCTGAGACTAATGAAGGGAGCCCCTAGGCTTTCTTATGAGCTGGCCCAGGTCTGAAACAGAAGGGAAGGGGGAGTGGTGGGGCTTAAAAGCTGTCAGCATTCAAATATCAAAAATGGAGTCAGACTTTTTACTATAAACTGTGCTATGGACTGAATGTTTGTCCCCCCTGCCCCTAAATCATATGCTAAAGACTTAACCCTCATTGTCATGGTATTTGGCAGTGGAGCCTTTGGGAGGTGATTAGATTTAGATGAAGTCATGAGGGTGTAGCCCTCATGATGGGATTAATGCCCTTACAAGAAGAAGAGATACCAGATCTCCCTCTCTCTACCATGTGAGGACACAGCAAGAAGGTGGCCATCTGCAAGCCAAAAAGGAGACTCTCACCAGGCACTGAAGGTGCCTTGATCTTGGATTTCTTAGCCTCCAGAACTGTGAGAAATAAATGTCTGTTGTTTAAGCTATCCAGTCTGTGATATTTTGTTATGGCAGCCTGAGGTGACTGAGACACTCTATTGGTCTGCATCTTTTACATTTTTTTTTCTCATGCTTCTTGGTCATGATTTCTTATCTATTCATGTGTCTTATAATCTTTTTAAATTGAATTTCAGATATTACATATAAAAGAATCATAGAACTTAAAAATCATTATTCTTCTTCTCCAGAAAGGATTCTTCTCCTATCTCCTCTTTGGCAGATAAGGTAAGGGGCAAATCACCTCAATCCAATCAGAAATTGAATTGGGCTGGAGCTGGATTCCAGGGTTAGTGTACCTCTGGTTTCAGACATCACAAGGGTGAGACATGGCACATGTTTCTTGCAGCTTCTTCCTTCTAGCAACTTTCTCCTTCTAGAAGCTTCCTTCTCATGCATGGTCCTCCTGAGTTTTTGATATTGTGAGCCTGGCAATTCTTTGTCACCTTGGCCTTGAAAGTTCTGCTCTTCTGAGTTACTGAGCTTATCTCTTTACCTCCCTTCACATGCAAGCAAAGTATCTTCCAAATGTTTTAAGGAGGATACTTTCCATGTTTCTTGAAGGCTTTTTCCTCTAGTTGTATTTTGCTTTTCTTTCTTTTTTTTAAATTTTTTTTAAAGATTTTATTTATTTGACAGAGAGAGAGAACACAAGTAGGCAGAGCAGCAGGCAGAGAGAGAGGGAGAAGCAGCTCCCCGCTGAGCAGGGAGCCCGATGTGGGGTTCGATCCCAGTACCCTGGGATCATGACCTGAGCCAAAGGCAGATGCTTAACTGATTGAGCTACCCAGGCACCCCTGTATTTTGCTGTTCAAGAACTAAAAACTGTGCCTTGATAGCCCATCCCACCAGCATTTTTTACTACCCCAGCACTCAGTGTTCTATGGGGAAAGTTTGGAGCTTTGTATTCTCTAGTCATTCAGGATAGTCCATGTAGCTGTCAAAATTCCTGCTGGTTTCTCCTTCCGCTAGTGCCCAACACTCAGTCTGGACACTGACTCAGCAAATGGACTCATGGAAGAAAAGGCTTAGTAATCCCAACTCACCTAGTGGGAGTTTTTCCTTCCCAGTAGGTTTGCTGCTACCTACTGCATTCTACCCAAAAGTAGAACCTCTCTGGATGCTTCATTTTCATTGCTACCTATCACAAAACTATCCTTACAAAGAAGGTGGAGAAATGCAAAAATGTGATCACAACAATAATACAATTCAGCAGATATTTTAACTAGCTGAATAGCTCCAGTGGTCTACCGAAGTATTTTTCTTTCTCTATCATGCTAAGGAATTAATGCCTTCCTTCCATACAGGGAGATTTAAATTATAAGATGATCACGGCTCAAGCAATGTTTTACTCAACAAAATAATTGTCAATACTGGTGCTTCAGCCATCTGATATGAGTTGAAGGGGGGAAAAGGGTATGTTTGGGCATGAGATCTTAATGTCATCTTTCGATCTTTCTTACTTAGCAACTACTGCCTCCATCTGTTTTTCAGCTTGGCTCAGGATCTGAAGGAACAGTAGAGTAACTGAAAGGCAGTGAGTTTGGATCAGGTAAAGACTTCCTCTTAAATTCCTGTGTCACTTTTAGGAAGCTACCTAACCTCTCAAGTTCTGGTCTCCTCCTTTATAAAATAAGACATGCCTACCTCCTAGGGCTGTTGTAAGAATTATATTAAAGTACCCCAGACACGGGAAACAATCTACACATTGTCCTCATTGGTCTTCACTGGTCCCCAATTTACCCTTATGCAAAATTAAGATGGTGCCAACCTTCCAGAGTTGTTTTGATTCTGCAGTCAAAAATTAGACCATGAAGAAGGGATTTATAAACACAAAATGCTGTACAAAGAGATTTGGTGTGTGTGTTAGAGATGGCTCTTTGGGTGGCTGAGCCACCAAGTGACTGGTCTCATAGCAAAGTCCAAAGGCCTTTCTGGTTAATTTTTGTTTCTAGGGCCTCTTCCCTGTCAGTGCATCCTCAAGTCCACCTGTCTTCAAAGTGTTGCAGGGTGCCATCTCCGGTGGGAAGCCTGCTCGGAGCTGACCAAGCTGGGACCGAGTGTGCTGGGACCTCAGCGCACCCTCAGGGCCCAGGGAGCTGCTGCTGTCCACCTAATCGCTAGGATATGCCCACCCAGTCCCATTAGGTTGCCACATGGTGCAGTGCTTGGAGTCCCAAAACGCAGCGATCAAATCCCACCTCTGCTTGACTAGCTGTGTGACCCTGGGCAAGTCCCTTAAGCTTTCCACCATCAATTTCCTCATCCATGACCCGGCGATACAAGAATACCTACTGCTGGACTAAAGACTAAAGGAAAATAACAACAGGAAGCCTGGGGTACCTAGGAGATACCCGTGATTGACAACGCTCCCCACTCTGACCGGGTCCCTGGCACCTCCTGCATCCATGTGCCCAGCTCTGTGCCGGCTCAGCGCCAACATTCCACTTTTCCCGGCGGCCGAATCCCTTTCCCGGGCCCACGCTCCCCAAAGGTGGCGCCTCCCTGCTTCCCCACCTCCCGGGCAGCAGAGGGCGCCGCTCGCGGGGGCCCGGCCGGGGGCCGGCAGAGCCAATGGGAGTGCGGGAAGGCAGCGGAGGAGCCAATGGGCACGGCGGCGGGGCGGGCCGAGCGCTCCTCTCTGAATGCCGGCAGCGTCGGGGCTCCTGGCCCGGCGTGCACTTTCCCGGCCGGGCTCGGGCAGGGCGCCAGGGCCGCCGGTGGCCTCCACCCCGCTTCCCAGCCCGGAGAGCGTGAATAAATTAGGCTATTCTTAGTAGGGCCTGAAAAGGAGCCCTTTCTGTCTAATAAGAAAGACAGTTTTGCCAGTATCTGTTTCTCAAACCCAAAGAGTATGGTTATGTGGGTCTCCGGGTTCCGTGGGGGGGGAACCCGAGCAGCCCGGGGTGCTGAGTGCCCCAAGGGGCCGCTCGGCCAGGAACCAGGGCGTCTCTGCTCTGCTAGGCTTTGGAGAGGACAACAGATCATCTCTGGGGTCGGGGCAAACAGGCGTGCGGGCCGCAGGAGCCTGCCTGTGGAGGGCCCGGCTCGGGCCGCCATCGGCCCCCACGGACCTCAGGACATCTGCCCCCACCCTGCCTGGGGCCCCGGCTAATTCTGGGCCCATTGGACCACCTCTGTGCACTCTTCACCCACCGCCCCTACTTCTGGCCTCCTCTCTGCTCCTCACTCACACCCAGCCTCACTCACCCGGTTTTCCCACCTAGCTGCTCCTTCTCATCCCTCAGGCCTCGGCTTCCCTGAGCACCCGTCTGCAAGAGAGCTCTCCCTCCCCATCACTCTCCATCACATGGTCCTGCATGTCCTTTACAGTGCTTATCCCAACATGAAATCATTCATGCATCTGGTCATTGTCTACTCCCCAACCAGGGGAGGTTGTCAGCTCCACCAGGGCAGGGAGCATGATGTCTAGTTCACTCGTGTACCCGCAACACAGAGTAGACCCTCAACAAACGGATGTTGAATGAGTGAATCCAAAATATGGTCCTTAAATGCCCAAGACCCTTCTGGGACTATTCTTGTTGCAGATTGATGAGTCCAACCAACGACCTTATTCTCCACACCCAACTGGAGAAATACCCATGGTTGGTGGAAAAGGTAGGGGGGAATCCTCTACTAAACACCAACATGAGAGAGGCTGGGGCCCAAACATGTCTGTATGGCTCTCTCTCATACAAGGAAAACAAGGGGAAGCTCCGGCCAACATCTCAGAACTTGGGAATTTTCTAGAGCTGTTGTGAACTAGGTGCTCAGAAATCCCTGAATATCTTATTGATATTTTGTTGAGTTGAGAGAGTCTATACCTGGCAAAATAATAAGGAAAATGACCCAGATATATTGAGTTCCTGTACCAGGCATGTTCCCTGTCTTAGCTCAGCCTGCTGAAATGAAATACCACAGGATGGATGGCTTAAATAAGAGACATTTATTTCTCACAGTTCTGGAGGCTGGGAAGTCCCAGATCAAGGTGCTAGCAGATTCAGTTCCTGAAGAGACCCACATCCTGGCTGACAGATGGCCACTTTCTCTCTGTGTCCTCACATGGCGAAAGACAGAGAGAAGCAAGGTCTCTGGTGTCTTTTCTTATAAAGGCACTAATTCCATCATGCGGGCCCCACACTCATGACCTCATTTAAACCTAATTATGTCCCACAGGCCCTACCTCCAAGTACCATCACATAGGGGGTTAGGGTTTCAACATATGAATTGGGCTGTGGGGGAACACAAGCACGCAGTTCGTAACCCTCCCTACATCAACTATAATCTCTACAGAAATACCACAATGTGGGTGATTAATCTCATTTAGTAGCACTCTGAGGTGCAGGGAGGTGATGGGGGAGACTTACTCAAGGTCACACAGTGAAACCAAAGGTCAGTGGCCTCCTTCTGTAGTAAGCTGCCCTCCCAAAACCTGCTAGCTAACCCCTATCACACAGAGATCACACAACAGGCCCTGGGGTCTGGTCGGCCTGGCCACTAAATAATAGAATTTTTTTTTTTATTCTTATGTTAATCCCCATACATTACATCATTAGTTTTAGATGAAGTGTTCCATGATTCATTGTTTGTGCATAACACCCAGTGCTCCATGCAGAATGTGCCCTCCTCAATACCCACCACCAGGCTAACCCATCCTCCCACCCCCCTCCCCTCTAGAACCCTGTTTGTTTTTCAGAGTCCATCGTCTCTCATGGTTCGTCTACCCCTCCGATTTCCCCCGTTTCATTCTTCCCCTCCCGCTACCTTCTTCTTCTTTTTTTTTTTCTTAACATATATTGCATTATTTGTTTCAGAGGTACAGATCTGAGATTCAACAGTCTTGCACAATTCACAGCGCTTACCAGAGGACATACCCTCCCCAGTGTCTATCACCCAGTCACCCCATCCCTCCCACCCCACCTCCCACTCCAACAACACTCAGTTTGTTTCCTGCGATTAAGAATTCCTCATATCAGTGAGATCATATGATACATGTCTTTCTCTGTTTGACTTTAAATAATAGAATTTGTTGCTGAAAAAAAAACTCAGAAAAATAACATCCTGGATTGGATGGAACCTTTTGCCCTAAGCATCCCATTTTGGATTTGCTCATTTATTTCTCCATCCCACAAAGACTGATGAGTATACAGCAGTGTTCAAGAGAGCTGACACTGGGTAGGGAGTAGACAATGAAGAGACAAACTAATAATTCCACATGGGGTAAGTATCATAAAGGAAATATACAGAGTGGTGAGTATAGAGCAATGAGGAGGGAGGGCTCCCCTGCGTATGGGTGGTCAGGAGGGCCCTTAGGAACAGGTGACAGGACAGAGACTCCTAGAGGTTCAGAGCTTGATGATTCTCAGCACAACTGCTCCTGAATTTCAGAATCACACCTGTGGAGCCTGAGACCCTCTACTTGGAAGGAGACTCCAGGTGGGCCCCACAGCACAAGGCCCAGCAAGACCCCAGCACCTGCTGCTTCTGTGCCCACAGCGCCTCCCCAACCTCCACCTTCCCCACAAGGGCCACCCCCCACACACACACCTCCCCTTTGTCTCTTTATTTATTTTACCACATCTGAGGAGTTTTTAATGGGAGAAAAGGCCTAGGAATGGGGTTGTCTGAGGACAAGGAAAAGAGCCACTTGCTGTGATGAATGTTCTTGAAAAGCAATTTCTTTTTTCACAGGTAGCTCGCTGGGCTTGGGAACAAAAGTGCTTTGGCTGCCTATCAAATACTAACAGAGGCTAACTGTTTTCTCGGCGCTTCTCTCTCCCCACACACGCACACGCTCACTCGAGCCTCTCCCGACGCATGACAGAACAACATCAAGTTCAAGGGCTCTGGGGGGGGGTCTCCTCCCAGGATAAGTGGCGGTTGATTTCACGGTGCCCAAGGACCTTCCTCCTGCCCCCCCCTTCTCTGCTCATTTGTTCCCAAGCAGCGACCACACTGCAAGGACGTCTTCTCTGTCCTGCTGGGAGAGGAAAGAGAGGCTCCCCAGGAAATCAGAGAGCAGGTGGGAATCCTGAAAATGCTAATGCCACCCACAGTAGCCAGGAGCTCAAACGGGGTCTCCCCGAAGTTTAGCAGGAGAGGAAATAATCCTGCAACTTTGCCCTGGGGCTCCAACCACATCCCCCCCCCCCCCCCCGACCAGAGACGCCATATTCACGCCTTGAGGCCTCATTTCTCGGTTGTCCTCAGTTTACCCAGGCAAGATCTTTTCCCCCTAAGGATGGACTCTCAGGCCTCATAGTGCATCTGTGGGGAACACCTCCCAGACGGTGCTGACACAGAGGCCACTGATGTTCCTAAGTTGCCAGGACCCTGCTTTTGCCAAATGATGGTTGTGCCTGGCTATCTGAGAGAGTATTTTAAATCCTTGGGGAATATGACAGCTAAAGCAAAACAAGGGTTTAAGTTTCCAGCTGGGCCCACGCAGAACTGGTGAAAAATTACAGTGTCTGAAACTGACTGTTATAGGAGTGTAAGTTTCAGTAATAATTTCAGGAAGCCGGAAGTCTCCTGCTAGCGCACATCCTGGAAGGAAGACGGGACCGAACTCTACCTCTCTCCTGCTCCCCTTTGAGTTGACCCCTGCTTTTAGATTTGTCAGAGGAACAGTCATCAGAAAGAAGAGGCCGGCTGGGGGGTGACTCAGCCCGGACAGGCAAGTAGACTTCACTGCCTAATCATATTACAGATGTGTCTGGAAACATGACTTCATTTCCACAGCAGAGTGCTGGAATTAGGAATTTGGGTTTGTTCTCCCAAAGAGGGAGTGACATTTCTCATCTCAGTCATAGGGCAGAGGCCGGTATCCCCTACAAAAAGAACTTGAGACAAGTAGCAGGGTGTGGGCTTCCTTTTGCCCACTCTGCCAGCCCCAGTTCTGGAGCTTGGACAGGTCTCTGGACTAAGGCCCCCAACTCCAAATTCTGACAGTGGCTGCAGAGGCAGGGCAGGGAAGGGTCAAGCCTGTGTTCTCCTCCTTCCTTCTGGGACTGTGGGAGCCAGCCTCCAAAGACGGCCTCCAATGAGCTTCGTGTCCTTGCGACTAGCTTTTGACTAGTAGAATGTGACAGAAGTGATGCTTGTACTTCTGAAGTTAAGTCATAAAAAGCCTTGCGATTCTGCCAGGGTCTCCCAGGTTATGCATCTGGAAGTAGCCAGACTCCATGTAAGAAGTCTGACTTCCCCGAGACCGCCATGCTGGGAGGAAGTCTACAGAGCAGGGGCACATGGAAAGAGAGCTGCCTGGCTAGTCCCCCTTCTCTCAGCCGCCCAGCTGGGGTACAGACAGGCTATGCTGGGTGACCTGTCCAACTGAGCCTCAGCCCTCCAGCTCAGCCCACCCTCCAACTCCAGCCACAAGAGAGACCCCAATAGAAAATGGCCCAACTGAGCCCAGTCAACTCATGAAAGAAAACAAATGCTATAGTAAGCCAGGAAGTTTCAGAGTGCTTTGTAATGCAGCAAGAGAAAGCCAGAACAGAGATCCTGGCATGGCGAAAGAAGAGGTTTGCAAAGAATTTCCCAGTCTAGCTGACCAATGGTTCAAGCACTGGTTTTCAAACCGGCTCAGCTAAGGAATCTTCTGTCCATTGAAATCATAATCAGAACTGTGATATGCAGCAGAAATAAAAGCACAGTGGCTCTCTTTTGAAAAGGTGGGAGGCCCTGACCAATCTCTCCTTTTCCCACATGCCCCTGCAGCTGCCCCTGGGAAATGAATGACACCTCCACCTAATCCCCAGGTGAATCCCCAGGACTCTCATTCTTATTCTCTTTTCTTTCTTTCCTAAAAACCAAAGACAAAAACAAAACAAAACAAAAAACAAAAACAAGGAACAAAAAACAACCCACAGCACTTTATTCATCCACACTCCCCTGGTCCAGAGGGGATCCTGGCCACAGCCTGGAGTTGTGCCCACAGTGGTCTTGATGGGCCTCCTGGACGTCTAAAGGTTACACACTCTGAGGACCTTCCTTTTCTCAGAAAGTGGGAGATGCCCCCGAGTGGCTCCAGCATCCATTGTTCTCTGGCAACACCCTGCCTTCCTTCACCAAAAGACACCAGGGTCATGGTCTGGCTGGCCCTCCTGAGATGCTAGGACACCTCTTCTGCCAAAAGACAGGGTTGTCAAGAGACATTGTTATCACCCTCTGCTTCCAGCCCACCATTTAGGTAGAAAAGAGACAAGTATATACAATCTCTGCTGTCCTAAGGGAGAAACTGAGGCCCAGAGAGGTTGACCCTCTCTGTAAAGCAGGAGTAGAGATCTTCCCAGCCCCAGTCCAAGCCTCTCTTCCCAGCAGCATTAGCTGATCCACCACCCCTGTGTGCATGAAGGCAGTGGCCATAGGCCTGAAGGGAGGGTACACTTCTCCTCCAAAGCCAAGCCAAGCTGTACCCCTGCTTTTCCTGCAGACCTCACCAGGCACGGCCCCCTCCCCACCTGGCTTATCCTGGCTGAAGCTGGAGCCTGTGAGTCCTTCTAGGACCAGGCGATGACCCAGTAGCCAGGGCCCCCCCACCCCAAGACAGTATGTACTGCATAGATCTTGTGCCCTTTTCATCCTTATCGCCAGTGCCCCCAAACTCTGTCTGCTCATCTTCTCAGGGAGAGCGAGCACTTGCCTAATAAGCACTTAACTGGTCTCCAAAGCCAAGGTTTGTTCCAATGGGTTTGACTTTCAACCTCCCCATGTCTCCTTGAAAAGATGAACCACGCTTTTGTACCACAGGACATGCCAGGAATAGCTCACATAGACTGCTTTCGAGAGGGGGGCTCATGAGGAAGAGGCCACAGAGAAGGCAGACATCTGAAAGGTGCCATTAAGATGATGAACGCCTTTTTCCATGGTGCCTTGGGCAAGGCGTTGAGCTTTATTATTCATCTCTTCCACGGGGAGGTCACGCTGTGAGAGTCTCCTGTGCTCCTTTGGCCAGGACGCGTGCTCTGGGACCACACTCGCATGCTTGGAAATGGAGGATGCCGAGCAGGGCCTCAGAATGCTCTGTCTCTGGCGAGCTCAGTGCATCCCTGCCTGAAAGCAGGGCTTGGGCAAAACAGACCAGGGTCCCTTGTAGACCACTGTGGCCATGTCACAGCCACCATCCCCTCTCCCCACCATCACATTTCCCCCAAACCCGCAGATTCCCATGCTCCCTTCGGCGGCACATATACTAAAATTGGAACGATACCGAGATTAGCATGGCCCCTGGGGCAAGGGTGACACGCAAGCCAGCAGATTCTCCCCATGGTCTGCTACTTCCCATCAAGGGAAAAATCCCAACAGCTAAGCCAGAGTTCTGACCAATTTAGAAAGGTCTGAACACACTATACTAACAACAATAACGACCGATGACCCAGTCACTGTAATGACCAAGGGCTGTGTCAGGTGCTCGACATTTCCTGCAAAGCAGTGTTGGCCATCTTGCTTGCCCAGAGACTCAGAGAAGTTGGGAAACTTGCTGCTGTGTAAGTAACAGCAGAGCCGGGATTGGAAACCATGCCTGAGGCTCCAAAGCTTGCCATACCCTTTCCATTGGTACATTGCTCGTGTGATCGAGAGGGTGAGACTTTGCTGTGACAGAAACAAGAGGCTGGATTCAAGGTCTGGGAGGAACTGGGTCAGTCTGAACCAAGTAACAGGGCGGCACCCTCTGCCTCCAAACCAGCATTCCCTGGCAGGCCCCAGGCAGACGTGGAGGAGGAGGAGCCTGGGTGGTCCTTGGGGAGTACCCAGTGCTTCCTTCTGGACCAGTGGGGGGGAAGGGAATTAGGAGCTGAGGCCCTACTGTGATAGGACCATCGCCGTAGGATCTTGGTGATCCTTAGAAAAAGCCCATGAGATGGGTATTGCTTCACCCATTTCACAGATGGGGAAATAGAGGCTCAGCAGGCTCAAAGAATCCAAGACGCGCAGAGTCCATGCCAGACCTGTTAACTGCAAGGACTGTGTTTTCCCACTCCTACCCCATGCTACCTCTGCATGGAAGGAGGCTGACTTTGGCCCCAGCAGGACCCAACTTGCTGTTAACCAGTGCTGGGTATCAACCTCTCGAGGCACTGACCAAACAAGACCAGGTGATAGCTGGCTTGCACCTGAATCACCTTCCGGATCATATGGGATCCCATGGGCATGATTTTGTGATCGAAAAGAACAATTTTTAATTTTCTCAGTGTCCAGAGGTGGGTTCTGCCGCTGTGCTTAAAAATTCCTTTTTCCTCTTTTGGTATGTTAAACCTCCCCTGAAATATTATAATTATCCATGTTTACACTATCGGCTATCTTTTTAAGGTCTTTCTGTGTAAATACAGCAAAGATAAATTTCAGGCGAACTCCCGTCTGAATTACTCCAAGCCTGAAATGCTGCGGGGTCCATGTGAATGGGCTTCAACGGTACCGTGAGTCTCGAGAGGAGGAATACATTACCCCCGACCTTTCCAAGAGCAGCTCCATGGCAAGCCCCATCCACTGGGAAGCTGTCTGATTGGACGAGGCTCTCCACGCCGCCCACCTGGCTCTGTGACCCGAGGCTCGCTCCTGGAACCTGGGGGTGAGCTCGTGCTCCAAAAATGGCAGACACATGCCAGAGCCCGCTCCTGAATCTGTGCTAGATGTCTTCAGTTTGCAGCCTGGGGCCTCCCTTTGCCCACCTGCTCTCTGCCCTGGAACAGAGCCCTGTCTGGTTGGAACCAACGGGTTGGGTTTGGCCATGGGAAGCCTCATTGGGAGATGGGAGGGAGGACATTGAGATGGGGGTAGTTCTTTCTCGTGGCTTCTGTCCCAGCAGATGCGAGATCTGCGAAGGCTAGCAATGCTCTCCACGGTCTCATTGACTCCCTCCCCTCACCGCCCCTTCTGGGTGGTCAAGGCCCCTCTGACCAGCCTCAGGCTGTAACACTAATCCTTGTGGTTTCCCTACACGCTCTCCAGGCTTCTGTGGCACCTCTGGTAGACTCTCCTTATGGTGCATTTGCCATCTCTTTCCTGACCCAGGTGGGTCTTTGCCAAGGAGCACTGCTAATAGTCATAAGAGCTACCATTTACAGAGAGACTTCTGTGGGCAGTCATTTTACCTGTGTGCCTCAGCTTCATTCTTACAGCGACTCTCAGAGAAAGGTATCCCCACTCTTCAGATGAGGAAACCAAAGTGGCAGAGGCTAAGTAACTTATTCCATGTGCTGGCTGGTGAGTGAGGAAGCAGAGTCAGAGACAAGCACGTCCTGCTCAGAAGCTCGAGCACTTTCTGCTGAGCTGCACGGCCTCCTGGTGGAACCATGGTCATACATGGTAGCCTCACAGGGTCCCGTCACAGCCGCCACCCCTGTTGTCAACTATTCTCGTCCAAGTCCCAAAGTGACACTCTTCTAGGCACCCCTACTTCAACTCAAGGTGTCTGACCACCTTGGTCTTCTCCCAAGACAACGGTCACCATTGTACCCCATCAGTGCCACAGCTGAGGCCCCTCACTTGACCAAAATTACTGTCCAGCTAAGAAGCAGGATATTCTGAACCCAACCGTCTTGGCCTCCTCTCCACTTATGTTTCTGGGCCTCCCTCTCATTTGACTTTCTGGTCTTTTCCTCTCATCACAAGCCTCATACTTCTCTCTCTTCCCCTATGTTTCTCCATTTCACAAAATTGTTCATGAATTTCTGATAGATGAACAAAGAAAAGGTATAACTACCTACTTTTTAGAGAATTAATAAAGACTATCAACCAGTAGAAATAATCAGCCCAAAGTACATCAACATCAACATAATCAGCACTGGAGGAAAAAAGTATAAATGACTAACAGCTATAACCTTCCTTGTGAAGTTTGGATCTGCACCATTTCCAAGAGAAATTGAAGTTGGTAAAATTAATGGCTAAACACATACACACACACACACACAATAACAGAAGAAAAATTATAAATGGACTAAAAACTGATCTGTGAATTAGTTGTAAAATTTTGTTATAAAAATTAATCAAAAAAGAACTTATTTTGGGGTGCTGGGGTGGCTCAGTCGGTAAGTGTCTGACTCAGGTTATGATCTCAGGGTCATGGGATTGGTCCTCTCATGCTGGTATGGAGCCTGCTTAAGATGCTCTCTCTCCCTCTCCCTCTGCCCACTGCCCCCCACTCCCGCTCACATGCTCTCTCACTCTAGGTCTATCTCTCTCTCAAAAAAAGAAAAGAACTTATTTAACTAATATAATCTCAATAAAATAAGAAAAAATAACAGAAATTATAATTATACTATATAAAAACCTATAATTAAATTGGCATGGTATTTGGTCTGAAAAATAGTTTCACAATAAGATTGCATCAGTGTTTTGCATAATCCCATTAAAATGTAAATATCTAAAGAGTTTATGGGTCAAAATATCCTCAGTATTAAAGGGGCAGAGTCAAAATGTCAGAGCCAAAAAGCTTAAGAACATAATGCCCCATCTCACCCTCAAAGGGCCCCACGTACCTTGCACGGCCACAACTTCGGCCCGAATCTCTATCCCAGCCCATTTCCTGCGTCCTGGCCTGTTCCCCAGCCATGCCCCATCCAGTGTCTGACCTGCAGACCATTTCCGCTTCACAGCCTCCTCTCACCCTCTGCCTCCTAATATCTCCCAGTTTTCCTGGCCTGGACTGGTCCTCTCCCCTCTGACTGTGACTGGAGCACTCTCTTGGCCTCTTACCACCAACTGCTCAGACCCAGGCAAGCCCCAGTGACCTCTAAGAGATGTTAGCCCAGAAATCATGGTTCCCACCAGCTTCCCTCCCAGCCTGGCCCGCTCATCACTGCCCCCAGAAGCCTCCTGGATGTCATGCACACAAAATCCCAGAGACCCATCCAGGGCACCAGAGCCGCAGTGACGGAGCCATGAAGACTCTTCGAGAACATCAACAAAAACAAAGCTGCATGTCTTGAGTACCTACCACACGTTAGACATTCTTAAGTACATTACATGTGTTACTTCTAAGCTTCAAATAAATCCTGCAGTGGGTATTAACCCCTTCTTTCAGAGAGATAACAGAGGCTCAGAAAGATTGAACAATTGCCTAAGACCACCCAGTTATTAAAAGATGGGGGTGAAGGTGAACCCATACCTAACCGGATTCTGAAGTCCATTATCATCTCCACTTTGGTGATGGCAGACTCCTGCTGAGAACAACCAGCAAAGTGGAGAGACAGAAAGTAAACATCTGTCAGAAGCCTTCAGAGAGCTTCCAAGTGGGGAGGGCCCGGGGTGCCAAGACTGAGAATGGAGGGGAGCCCAGAGTGGTGACCCCACCGTGGGGCCACTCCCTTCCAGGAGCTCCTAAAGACACTGAGAACGTGAGTGAGATGTGGGGTCAGGCTTCACAGGGGTCTGGGACAAATATTGGAATTCTGGGCCCACTAAGGATGTCCTGGTAAACATCCCAGGCCTCCCAGGCTTTGAGCCCCAAAGGACTGCACCCTAAGAGTATTTCCCACTCTGACTGAGTCTGAAGCCCAACATTTGTTGGGTCATGGTGATCCAGGATTGTGGGGCCCCTAGCCTCAGAGGCTGCCACAACCAAATATAAATCTTTCCTAAAAAATTATAACATCATCCATGATGAGTAAGCTCTAGAGATCTGCTCTACAACACTGTACCTGTAGTCAACAGTACTGTATTGTACACTTAAAAATTTGTTAAGAGGGTAGATCTGATGTTGTGTGTTGTTACCACAATATAATAATTTAAAAAAATTGTAACCTCATCCAGGATCTCAAATTAACACTGTTTAAAATACTGTGTCTGAGGTGGCCACCTGGGTGGCTCAGTTAAGCATCTGCTTTCGGCTCAGGTCATGATCTCAAGGTCCTGGGATTGAGCCCGCATTAGGCTCCCTGCTCAATGTGGAGCCTGCTTCTCCCTCTCTGGCTCCCCCTGCTTGCGCTCTCTCTCTCTTCCTCTCCCTGTCAAATAAATAAATAAAATATTTATAAATAAAATACCATGTCTGGCGTGGAACAAAAAATAATGAGGTTTTGAATAGGTCAGATGACATAATCAAAAGCTAGGAGAAACAATTAAGACAACAGACCTATGGTAGATCCAGATGGTAGTATGATCAGCCACAAACCTTAAGTTTGTGTTAAATATGCTTAAGGAAATGAAAGATTACATTCAATTTTCAGCAAACCATTAAAAGTTGAAATTCTAAAATTGAAAAAAAAGGAAATTAAGAGCACACTGGGTAGATTTCAGAAGTAATTAGGCATAGCTGCAAAGAGGATTAGTGAACTGTAAAATACAGTGGAAGAAAATACCCAGAGGAAGGCTCAATGGATGGAACAAATGGAAAAGAGCATAGGAGAAAGGTGGGATACAGTAAAGAAACTAGGCCTATAACTGGAATCTAAGAAGAAGAGAAGAGAGAGAATGGGGCAGAGAGCCATGTGAAGAGAGAAGAGCTGACAATTTTCCCATTTGTGTGCTCTTCCCATTTAATCCATTCCAAATAATTCAAGTTTCTGGGTTTTTTTGTCTTTGCTTTCCCCATCCTATTTCTCTTTTGTTCCTAATTGGTACCTCTTGAGAATAATTATGGCTCAGATATTGGCCATATGCAACATTAATAAATCAGGAGGCAACATTTTCTGGGAGCTTCTGGAAACTATGGGAAGGGATGATCTCCCTTTCCCTGGACAGTAAAGTGTGAGAGCCGGAACAGCAGCAGCTATTTTGTAAGTATAAAAGAGTAGTCTTTGAAGAAAGGTGACACCATAGACACAGAGAAAGTGGGTCTTTCTCATTAGATTACACAATTAAGGCATGCCTAAAACCAACAGCGCACACATACACACACACACATACACACACACACCCCTCCCTGTGTGATTATTTGAGGCAATAAATTCCCTTTTAAACCAGTTGAATCATGGGGTGCCGGGGTGGCTCAGCCAGTTAAACATCTGACTCTTGGTTTCAGCTCAAGTCATGATGTCAGGATCCTGGGACCGAGCCCCGTGTTAGGCTCTGTTCTCTGCACGGAGTCTCGAGATTGTGTCCCTCTCCTTCTGCCCCTCTCCTGTTCTTGCTCTCCCTCTCTCTCTAAAATAAATTTTAAAATCTTAAATAAATAAACAAACAAACAAACTGGTTAAATCAGTCTGTAGACACTTGCAACTAAAGCTACCCTAATTGAATTAAAATTTTGGAAGTAAAACTACTTTCCAGAAAGTGTGAAACCATATCTATCCTGATGTGTATGCAAGGGTTTCTGTGTCTCCCCAACATTTAGTGTTGTCATTTTGAAATCTGCTTCTGATAGGCAAAACATTCAAACTTTATCTTTAGTTTTCATTTGCCTATCTAAGATGTCCAGTGCAATTGAGTATGTTTATTAGCATTTTAATTCCTCCTCTTATGTACTCTTTCTTTATGGCTATGACTTACTAAGACCTTAGGTTTCCACTTTTCCCCCTTGCTTCCATTGCTCAATTTAATTCAAATAAACAAATGCTTTTTTACAAGCCTCACCAGACTGAGGGCCAGACATTGTGCTGCATGGGGCAAGAGTCATGGAATTGAGTGGGATAGTCTTCTGTCCGGGGGTGCTGATCCTCTGGTAGTGGTGGAAAGACATGGAGGCAAACATCTGGACCAAAGGCTAATGACAGGCATGCAGGAAGAGGTATGAGGCTGCATTCATTTGAAGTCTCTTACATTTTATGACAACTGAGTTATTTGTTCCTTGGAATTATTTCCACCATGTAATTTTGGGCTTACTTTGTATTTTCTTTTTTTCTTTTTCTTTTTTCTTTCATCTTTCCTTCTTTCCTTTTTTTTTTTTTTTTTTGCTTAATTTTTTTCCTTTTCCTATCCTCATTGTATTGACTGAGTTCTCCTTGTTCCGCTCTGTTCTCCTATTCCACTGGTTTGAAAGTTATACATTCTATTTCTATTCTTTCAGTGCCAACCCTCTATGGTTAACATGTATATCTGGGACTGATCAGGGTCTCTATCCCTCAGCCAAATGATTCATAGAGTGCACAATCATTAAACTTCAATCAACCATTTAACACGTATCACGGTATTGCTGTATACTATTTCACTTCTACCTGATTTTAAACCCTTTCCACAAATTAGGGTTTTTGTTTTGTTGTTGTTGTTGTTAGTAATGAATGCTTTTTTTAGACTTATCGACATGCTTACTATTTTCTTTGCTACTTTGTTATTCCTTCCTCTGGATTCCATTTTCCTTGTTATTCAAAACAATTCTTTATGATTTCTCAAATTAGAGGCTGTGAGTAATAAACTCATTCAATCTTTGTTTGAAACTGTCTCTCTCATCCCTATTCATGAATGATTGTTTTGATGGACATCAATGATCGGGTTGACAGAATTTACTTTTCTTCAGTTCTGTGATGATTTTATCCCATTGTCTCCTGGAATCAGTTGTTGCTGCTGAGAAGTCTGCTGTCAGCCTAATTATCATTCTGCTTTCATTACTCTGTCTCTACTCTGTCTACTGTGTTCGTTGTTTTATAATGACATGTCTAGGCATTGATTTATTTCTATTTCACCTGTTTGGAACTTGATGTGCTTCTTCAGTCTTTCATAACTATTTTCTCTTTCTGGAGAGAATATATATCTGCACCACTTTGTCCACAAGTCTCCTAATATCATTGTCATATTTTCCTTCTCCTTATCTCTTTTGTTGACTTTTTCTCAAACCTACCTACCAACACCCCACTTCTCTCTGCTTAAATGCTCCATTGAGTTGTTCATGTTAATGACTACATTTATTATTTCGTGAGATGTATTTGGCTATTGTTCAAATCTCTCATTTTATTTTATGATTGTTCTTTTTAAATGTTTTGATATTTATTTTTGTCTATTTTTGTTCAATTCTAGATTATTTTATTATTTCTAACTCTCAGAATGGGAATCTTCTCTTCACTGATTCTGTTCAGGACTATTTTTAATTGTAAGGACAGAAAATCCCACATAAAACAGACGTAAAAGTAAGTCCATTGGTTCATATAACTAAAAAGTCTAGGGTTTTATTAGCTTTAGTCACACTTTGGTTCAGGGCTAAAGCCCAGGGCCTAATTTCTCTCTTTTTCTATCCTTTGGATGCACTTCACCTATATTTGGCTCTATTCTCAGACATATGACTCCTCATGGTGTCAAGCTCTTCCATTCTCTCAGATTCATACTGAGCCATCAAGAGAACTTTTTCTGCCAAAGCTTCTACAAAAGTCCTGAGACTGATTCTCGTTGGTCAAGCTTAGGTCATGTGCCCACCTCTGTGCCAGTGATTGTGGTCATGGGAATGAAAAATGGCTTGGCCTGGTGTGGAACCCCACCAACTGACCTCCTATGGAGGAACAGAAATCATCAGATGGGACATGAAGGAAGAAAGGACAATGGATGCTGTGAGGCATAGTGTGTGGATGGTAGTAAGTTTCATTAAATGTTGAAAGACCAAATGAATTTAATCTGACTTTTATCTCATTCATAAGCCCCCCTTTTACATGTGTCCCCCTATACACACAGCATGCACATACATACACATGTGTATGTACATGAACATACAGCAAGATAACTGCCCCCTCCCATGAACACACAGCTCCATCTCTTGTCTGATAGATGAGCAAGCCCAGCTCAGAAAGCTCCTTTCTCAGGGGTCCTCCCTACAGTGCAGGGGAGGATTCTCTGGCTGGATTAGGCCCTAGGCCTTTCCTTGGACTCAACATGAATGGTCATTCTGCCTGGCCATGCCTGAGTCATGTCCCTCCCCTTCAGCCATGGCAGGGGCAAACCCACAGAGGCACACAGTCTGAGAGTGCAGGAGGGATGGCCACTAAAGGAGGTGGGGTGCTCACACCAGAAAAGGGGGACAGATATGCCAGACAGAAATAGCAACTGTCCTCTTCAAAGAAGAACCCACTAATTCCCCAGCCCAGTGGGTTCTCAGGGGACAACTCAGACTGCCAAGCCCAGATCAGCTTCCTTGTGCGCCCCCCCCCAACAATGTCACCATGCCACAGACACTCATGGTTTCTCTGGTATCTCCTATCCATAGATTTATTTTAAAACTTTTCTCTAATTTTAACCTATGTCATCTTATAATATGAGTAAAACTGTGACCAAAATGTGTCACCCACTCTCTAAAGTAGGACTTTGTTAGTTACCGGTGTCATCATTTCTCACTGGGGCCTCTTTGGAGATCCCTGGTCTAGAATATGATGGATTCTACCTTCCTCTGATCTAATGCCTTAATGATTCTGGACCTCAGACATGGCCCTCCTTCCTAGAGATGAGGCATCAGCATTGGAGTCTGTTCTCGGGACACAGACCATCCTCACTTCAGTGACCTGGCCCCTCACTGTGTTGTCAGACAGACTGCTTCTAATGCAGAAGTGGTGAGATTTTCGGTGATTTACTCAACCTCTCAGCTTCAGTTCCTCACCTGCAAGATCAGTATAACAATGCTCACCTCCCAGGCTCAGGGGAGGAACCACTGGCTGGGCAGCCCAGGCACATGGCCTAGCTCGGAGTTAGCCCCCTGGATGGGAGCTCTGCCTTCTCTCTTCTCACTGACCATGGCTCCTTTTTCAAGGCCTTACTGTTCCTCGGCCACTGAACTACTCCAGACACACACTAATTGATCAGTCCTTGGCCTCTAGGTATTAACAGCCACATGCCTTTGCCTTGGTGTAACTGCCCATCTGACCTTTGATCCCTGACCTATGACACCTGCTCTTCCCCCTACCCCAAGATTTCACCATTGGCCCATCCCTTCCTGTGACCCCTGACCCATGAACTCCAGGTGTGGGCGCGGCCCCATGGGCATGGGGTTGGGGGGAAGCAGGAGACGATGGACAGGTGACATGGAAGAGGTGTTGGAGGTCACAACAAGAGATGTCCCTGGTAGTTCTTCTCTTTCATCTTGAGAGAACATCTGTGGCTTCCACGTTGTCACAAAACAAACAGAAGTGAGTCTTGTGTTTCACAATCCATGCAGCTAGCTTCATGGATCTTTGACAGTTCTTTCATGTCCTTGACAGTGGCAAGCTTTTTCCCCTGGGAAGTTAGGGGGCATGTGCCACACCCCCCCGCCCTGGCCCCCCTCGCCCTAGTGACGTTATGCTGGCACTCCCAGGCTGATGACACTCCGCAGCTACCTTTCATGTGTGAGCAGATGTCACTGAATGGGTTTCCAGGTGGCCACACAGTGTCCCTGCCGCCTCCCTTTTGGCCTCTGGAGGACCCCTCTGACTCACGGGCCCTCCGCCCACGGAGGGCTTCCCGCTCTGCCTCTCTTGGGTAATCTTCCCAGTTTTGAACTAACCTGTCTTTGCATCCACAGCCTTTCCTGGGGCCATGGGGGGGGGGGGGAGGCAGGACTGCGGGGGCGGGGGGTGGGGAGTGGGATTGTCACGCTCTTACTCAGGTTTGAACCGCTGCTCGCACGTTCCCAGGTCTGCCAAGGAGGTCCTCAGACCATCCCTTGATCCAGGACTTATCTGTGTATCTAATGCTCGCTTCTGGCCCCCCGCTGCCCCAATGCCTTCCCACGACCGCTCCCCCTCGAGGGGCTGCTTCTGGTGACAGTCCGTTTGACAAAGCTGAGCCCCATGAGGTGAAGGGGCTGTGACAGGAGCTGGGCTCACCTCTGCCCCATCTGTCCCCTCACCCGCTTCAGCTACACTTCCTGCCCCCCTGCTTGCAAAGCGTAGTGGAACCAGCGATAATTTGGAGCCAGAAAGAGTCCTTTCTGATAGGGCACAGACGTTAGCTGTGAAGCCCCAGCTTGGGGCTTACTCTACTTGGCCAGCCATAAAATGGGTCCGGGAAGACCTATGGCGGGGAGCCAGAGCTGGGAGGGCCGCAGGAGGAAGGGCCCGTCGGTGGGTTTCGCGCCCTTCCTGGCTGCCGGCTGTCCTCATTCCCGGGGTCAGTAGCGCAGGGCAGGACCCCGGCCCCGGGCTCTGCCATGCAGCTGTCGGCAGCTGTATCTGAGCCTTCGTCCCCTCATCTGGAGAGTGAGGACATTAAGACCCACCCCCAGGTGGCAGTGAGGGTTAAATGAGAGAAGCCAACAAAGCGATGGTTTACAATAGACCCTTACTATACTACAAGATAGCGTGTGTGACATGCCCACCGTGTGCCAGGCACATGGTACACACATGACCTTCATCTTCACTGGAAGCCACAAGGACGACCCCACACGATGCCCATCCTACACATGAGGAAGCCACTGCCCAGAGAGATCAAGTACCTTTCACAAGGTCACACAGCTGGGAGGCGGTAGGGCTGGCTGTGAACCCAAGCGTTACCCCTTTCCCTCCAGGAAGAGGTCACCCCCATTTCTCAGAGAACATTCCTTTCCTTCTTAAGGGAACAGGAGGTGCTCTGGTCTCCAGAGGCTCATTACGCGCCCGTGGCTGGTCTCCCTGGTCCCCATCGCCCTCCCAGTTCCGATGGCCACCCTGACTGGGAGTTCGCCTGGGATGGGCACTCTCCCCACTGACAAGGTGGTGGTTCAGGTCCTCAGGCTTCTGTTGAGCAGATCAGGGGCTGAATGTCTGAGAAGGAGGTGTCCCAGTCAGAAGTGGGACAGTGGCCAAACAGTGGTTCTTGGCGTCCACCTCCCCCAGACAGGTGGCTTCGGGCTTGGCCACTGCCTGGGAGCCCGCAGGAAAAGGCCGTGCACGTCCCCGGGCTGGCCGCCGGCCCACAGGTGCTCCTGGGGGGCCATGTGGGAAGGAGGGGCAGGGACCCGCAAGAGGGGCGCCCGCAGGCAGAGAGAAGAAGGTGTGTGCTGTTTCCTCCTTCATCCCTGGGAACAATTCCCCTTTTGAGCTTCTTGACGGAGGCAGTTGAGAGAGTCTTTCTCCAAGGCCTCTTCTTGACAGATTGATTTATCTGTTTCGGTAACTTGGCCTTCCTGCGAAAGGGAGGCTCCGTGCCAGGGCTGGCGTGGGGACCAACCTGGGGGTGAGTGAGGGGCCCCATTCCCCCATCCCTGCCCACAGCTGAAGGGCAGAGCCCGGGGCCGGGGTCCTGCCCTGCGCTACTGACCCCGGGAATGAGGACAGCCGGCAGCCAGGAAGGGCGCAAAACCCACCGATGGACCCGTCCTCCTGCGGCCCTCCCAGCCTGACTCCCCACCGTAGGTCTTCCCGGACCCATTTTATGGCTGGCCAAGTAGAGTAACTGATAACCAATGGCCCAAGGGTGCAGTGAGCAAGAGGCTGAGACCAGATGTGAAGGCAGAACTCTGCCTCCTTCACACTGGCCCTCCTGCACCTGATGGAAGGACCCTGAGCCGCCATCCACTGGGGTGCTGGGGCTGGGATGCCTGAGGCCTCCCCAGACGCGGCAAGGTGTCCCTCACTGGTTCCTGCCTCTGCTAGGTTTGTCCCCCCCAGTGCCCACAGCCCCACACTTTGACCTCTGTCCTAGCACAAGCCCCCGTTCACTTCCTGTCTCCCGATCAGACTGCCCTTTCCTCCAGGCGGGGACCCCAGGGCCTGACCCGGAGGAAAGGCGCTCCATAAATGTTTGAAGAAGGAAGGAGGGCGGGGAAGAGGTTAGGATGGGAGGGAGGGAGGATGGGAGGGAGAAGGAGGAAAGGAAGAGAGGCTTTGGGAGAGAGGGAGGACTGAACTCCCCATAGGTGGTGCTTGGGGGCCCTAGGGCCATCGTGAAATCCCTGTGCAGGCTGTGCCTTCAAAACCCAGTTGAAATAAAGTACAAACTAGCCCCACTAAGAGCAATTTCTTCCCTGGGCAAGGACACTGGAGCCAGGTGGCTGATCCTCAGCCAAATGGCACAAGGCTGGTCCTGGACCTATAGGGGCAGGGAGGACAGACCCACGAGGCTGAGGCTATCAACTGGGGATCCACAGCCTGAGCCACCCAGGTTCTGCCCAGCTGTGTGCCCTTCGGCTTGTCTCTTCTCCCCACTGAGCCCCATTTCCCATCTGTGTGGGGGGTGGTGGTAGGGGTGGGAGTGATAGGGGCGTCAACCGAAGTATCACTTGAGATTACACCTTCTGCCTTGTTTTGCTCCTCATTGCAAATCACTGAAGGGCCTTTCGGGAGCAAGACAGGAATTCATGGGTAGAAATAAAATCCTGTTGGATCGGCGGCAGTTGCTGGTCCTGGCTGGGGTTGCCCTTTAGGTACTATTTCAGTTGCTTGACATTACCTCAGGAACCCACTGCTTTCTTTCCGGGAGAGGCTTCCTGCCCGCTCCCATGCCGTCTGGGGCGTGCCAGGCCTCCTGACACAGACTGTGTCCCCCTCAATCGCTGGTGGCTCCAGGGTCCTGAGCTGCTCCCTCCCTCGGTGAGGGGTCTAACTCTACCATTTAACCGTGTTTAAGTGTGCCGTTCAGTGCCACTCACACAGCTGTGCAGCCATCCCCACTGTCCATCTCGAGAACCTTCTCAACTACTCGAACTGCAATTGTCCTTAATGGCCCTTGGTCCCCGCCCCCGGCTCCGGCCACCGCCTTTGTATCCGCCCTGTATGGATTTGACTGCTGACCAGTGGAATCCTACAGCATTGAACTTCCTGAGACTGGCTCGTTTCACGTAGAATAATGTCCTCAAGGGGCGCCTGGGTGGCTCAGTTGGTTGGGCGTCTGCCTTCAGCTCAGGTCATGATCCCAGAGTCCCAGAGTCCTGGGATGGAGCCCCATGTTGGGCTCCCTGCTCAGCAGGGAGTCTGCTTCTCCC
The DNA here is from genome assembly GCF_029215605.1 of Mirounga angustirostris. Lineage (NCBI taxonomy): Eukaryota > Metazoa > Chordata > Mammalia > Carnivora > Phocidae > Mirounga > Mirounga angustirostris. Next base: position 93,764,125 of record NW_026991711.1, on the reverse strand, counting down.
TCTGCCCCTCATCCTGCTTGTGCTCTTTCTCAAATAAATAAATAAAATCTTAAAAAAAAAAAAAAAAGAATACTGTCCTCAAGCTTCATCCATGTTTCCAGCCTGTGTTTGAATTCAATTTCTTTTTAAGAATGAATGACATTCCGGTGGCACCTGGGTGGCTCAGTCATTAAGCGTCTGCCTTCGGCTCGGGTCATGATCCCAGGGTCCTGGGATCGAGCCCTGCATCGGGCTTCCTGCTCTGCAGGAGGCCTGCTTCTCCCTCTCCCACTCCCCCTGCTTGTGTTCTCTCTCTCGCTGTGTATCTTGCTCTGTCAAATAAATAAAATCTTTAAAAAAAAAAAAAAATGAATGACATTCCATTGTATGGACGTACCGCACTGGGTTTATCCACTCATCCCTCCGTGACCTTCTGTGCTTTAGAGCCAGGCTGCGAGCTGGACCCTGCCCACTGTGCGGAGCCCTCCGGGGGGCCAGCCTGCCCAGCCCTGTCCCTGTGCCCCTCCCCACCTGCCAGGCCCCAGCCCGGCCCTCCTCCTCCCTGTCCTTTCCCAGCAAAGGGAGACTGCTGGGGCGAGGCCCCTCCTGTGTCCTTGGCCCTGTAGGAAGTCGCTGCTGGGGGTTATCGACAGGTTTTCGTCTGCCTGTTTCCCTCTTTTCCACGAGGCCCCAGCCCACCCGGGTTCCTCCTGCTACTTTCTCCCCCAAGAACCCCGAGTAGGATGTTGGTGCTCTAATTTTGTCTTCTCAGTAACACATGTGGAGGAGGACACAAGAAAAGGGCCATGCAACCCCTGAGGAATTCTAGAAGTGGACAGAGTAGCCGGCAAGGCTCCACACCCCAGAGGCCTGGACCAGCGTGGCTGCCTCCCATTGGGCCTCCCCCCAGTGCCACTCCAGTGGCTGGAGGCCCTGGGCAGTGTGCTGGGAAACACTGACCTTGAGTCCAGCAGAACGGGCTGGAATCCTGGCCTGCCACGCACCGACTGCCGGGCCCTGGTAAGCTCCCTCCCTCCAAACCTCACTCTCCCAGCCATGGCTCACGGAGCCGACGTGCAGAGAAGCCAGCTGGGGCCTGCCCTGGCCGGTGCTCAGCAAACACGGGCCTGCTGCAGCCTCAGGCCGGACCCAGGCCCCAGGCCCAGCCAAAGTGGCCTGCGAGCAGTGGGGCCTTTGAGCCTCAGCAGAAAAGAGGAAGAAGGAAGAACAGGACCTGCACACCGCACCCCTGTGGGAAAAGTTCCCCAAAGCCAGGAATAGAGAGCAGCGGGGTGCCCTAACCACCTGCCAGCTCAGCCCAACAGGGTGGTGTTCACAGGGGGCCCTGGCCAGACGTGCAGAAGGGTAATCCCCACCGGTGGTGTGCAGGGGAAATGTCCATCAGCCAACTTCTGGGGAGAAAAACCCTGATCTGTGGCATCGGTCATTTCAAGCCACTTCTGTGCCTTCACTGAACGCAGACATAGTCGCACACATCAAACCGTGTCTCCCCCCGCAGTAAACAGGCGCAAGGAGCTGCTAAAGCCTAGACCACAGCACAGTGTAGTTGGGTAACCAGGCTGCGCTGAGCCTGGAATATTGATGGCCTTTGTTTTTCACGTTTATTTAATCCCTCAGTACAATTTAATTTGTAAGGACAACTCTCAGGGTTCCTGCATATTTAATGACAAGTCGGCACTAGCCACGCCCAGCACACCACTGCCCACCCCCCAGATTGCTGAATGCCCCCCCACCACCAAACAAGGGTTTTCGGCCAGGCCTGGCCTCACCCGTGAGCGCAGGAGGAAGCTACTCTCCAGAGGGGCCCCCAACTCCTAAGGTGGATGATGAGTCAGACTGGCTCTCACTTCAGTCTCCAGCAGCCCTGTCCGCTGGGCACTGCCCCTGTCCCCATTGCCCAGATGGGACCCGGAGAGTCAGCACTCAGCCTCACATACCGGGTGCCCTGGAAGGACCATGCTACCCCTGGGTTTGACTGGTGTCAAGGGTAGGTCCTGCTGAAATCCGTCCCCTGGGAGGGATCGAGGGGCAGTCAGTGAGGTCAGTCTGAGCAGTGCCCAGCCCGGTTCTAGCTGACAGAGGGCAGCCCAGGCCCCAGAGCCCCACACCCGTGGGATGGGGGTCTTAGGGCCATGACACTGTGATCCTTCCACCTGCTAAGGTCTCACTCACCGAACAGCCTTGGAGTGTCACTTTCTCACACTAATTTCCTTACAGGGAGAGTCTGGGCCAGCCCAATTTGAATCCAGGTCCTTTGCAGAAGCTATAAGTTATTAAGGTGGTCGTTGGGGGGACAGGGTCAAACCAGTAGGTCACAGTGATATGCCTCAAGCCCCCACATTCTAGAAACCCACGGAACCAGGGAGTGTCTCCCTGTGGGGTGCCCTGGACACTCTCACTTTGGCTAATGTTTCCCATTTTGGACCTTCCCAGTGTTGTCCTCATGGAGCTTCCACTCTGAAGGGGAAAAAAAACATAAGGCTGGAAATGGGGTCCGGAGGCTGGGGGCTGCCTGATCAAAGGTATGTGATCAAAGAAAACACACATATCCACTTAAAATGGGGAGGCTGATCTTGATGAAACTTAAGGCCATTTAGAAAGTTTTGTTCTTATTTTATAAATATGTTTGACTTTTTCTATAAAGACCATCATCTCACATAGACGTCTGCAAAATAAAAATCAATTCTATTTGGGTTTTTAAAATGTAAGACGACCCAATCTTTCTTTATTGAAAGCAGTAAGTTGGGCGCCTGGGTGGCTTAGTCAGTTAAGCGTCTGCCTTTGGCTCAGGTCATGATCCCAGGGTCCTGGGATCGAGCCCCACGTCGGGCTCCCTGCTCGGCGGGAAGCCTGCTTCTCCCTCTCCTGCTCCTCTACCCCTCCCAGGCTCCACTGGTACTTTTGCGTGTTCATTCGCTCTCTCAAATAAATAAATAAAATCTTTTGAAAAGTGGCAATAAGTTTATACTCCTGACATAAGCCAATCCCTTCATGTGCCAAGCACAGTCTGCATGAGACCAGACTCGGGAGAACAGGAGAGCACAGGGGAGTGGAGAGGATTGACCCAGGAGCACCAGGCTGGCCACCTGCATCATTGTGCCCTCACTCCCCGGGCCTGTGTGAGCCCTCACCACAGGTGAGATGCAGGCCCCGCTGACGTGGGTGCAGGCATGTCGTTGGAGAGCAAGGAGTAAACCCCGTTGCCAGGCCCAGGTAAACAGAGACAAACACAGGCAGAGGGGAGGCTGGCGTGGCCCGGGACAACCAGGCCAAGAGCGAGTTTTCTTGAGGTAACATCGTCCTCTACTGGCCGTCTGTGATATCGCAGGCAGGAATACTGAACTCGTTGCGATTTCACAACAGTAACTGAGAGGTAAAAGCCGGGGCTCTGCTGGGTGCCTGGGTGGCTCAGTTGGTTAAGCGGCTGCTTTCGGCTCAGGTCATGATCCTGGAGTCCCGGGATCGAGTCCTGCATCGGACTCCCTGCTCAGCGGGGAGTCTGCTTCTCCTCTGACCCTCCTCCCTCTCACGCTCTCTGTCTCTCATTCTCTCTCTCAAATAAATAAATAAAATCTTTAAAAAAAAAAAAAAGATTAAAGAAAAAAAAACGGGGCTCTGCTTTCGCCCTATAGGTTGGGGAGGATAAAAACAAGAAACCAAACTTGAATCTGACCAAATCTTTAGACATAATTATCAACTGAAGAAAAGACGGGGACAGAGGAACCTGTTCAACGCCACGGTGGGGAAGCAACTGGCAAAATCCAGACTGTGGGAAACAAGACAAATTTCTGCAACATATAAGTTGTGCAGGAAAAGTAAAAAGGTGAAGAGAAGCACTGGATTAAAAAGGGCTTGAGAAAGAAGCCATTTCCAGGTGACAGTGTTGAGTAAATAGAGCCGCGTGTCAAGGAGTGTCTGTAGCACACTACCTTCCGTGGACAAGAAAATCAACATGGACCTGCTCGTTTGTGCAGAGGAAACTCAGGAAGGATAAACCTGATCCTGGGACGCCTGGGTGGCTCTGTTGGTGAAGCATGTGCCTTCGGCTCAGATCATAATCCTGGGGTCCTGGGATCGAGTCCCCACGTCAGGCTCCCTGCTCAGCAGAGTCTGCTTCTCCCTCTCCCTCTGCCCCTCTGCCCCACATGTGCTCTCTCTCTCTCTCTCTCATTCTATCTCAAATAAATAAATAAAATTTTTTAAAAAAGGATACACCTGACCCTGATGAGACTGGATATGGAGTGGGTGGAGGGGCCCCAGGGTGAAAAGGATGGGTGATGGAAGGGTAGAGAGATCAAGGGAGTGCCGCCTGAGTGTACCGATTTGAATAGTTCTGACTTTTAGAATCATGTTAACATTGCATTCAGTCAAAACATTTTCTAAATCGGCAAGGATGGGAGGAAACCCAAAATGGAATACAACCAGAAATAAATGAAACTAAGAGTTTCACACATGAACTATATACCTATGCTGAATGGGAGGGAGAGGGAAGCTAATCTAAGAAACTTTGGGAAACAGTATTTGTATTCTTTTTTTAAGATTTATTTATTTATTTGAGAGAGAGCATGAGCAGGAGGGGAGGCAGAGGGAGAAGCAGATGCCCCTCTGAGCAGGGAGCCCAATGCGGGACTCGATCCCAGGACCCTGACATCATGACCTGAGCCGAAATCAAGAATCGGAAGATCAACCAACTGAGCCACAGATGCCCCAACAGTATTTTTATTATATCTTGTATGGCTGAGGACAGAAAGACCTGCATACATCTATTACACCCTAGTTAGTAGGTGTGTTTTTCACCGGGATATGGGAGAGCAATGGTAAAACTAGTTTATGTGCATCCTAGAACTGAGCAAATGAGTAAATGAGCACAACCAGCACCCAAGCTTGCTTTCTACAAACCATTCCCAATAAAAGAAACCAGGGCTTCCTTAGAGAAACAGTTCATTCCAGGGCTGGGTCAGCATAAGTACAAGATGAGCCTGGAACATAGTGTGATGGCAGAGAGCAAGGAAATGCTCAAAAGCTAATAAGGACATGTCAAAAAGGACATTGAAACCCACTTGGAAGATGCTCCCAATGGCCAAATCTGGAACACTTTGAATAGTAAACAATGATAGGAGTGGCCGGTAAGCCATAGATTAAAATAAGAATCCGTGAGTTACACGGATATAGATAAATGAATAAATACATAAGTGGGGGAGAAAAGAAAATCCTTCTTCACAAAAGAAATTTCAAGTGTTAAATGCAGAAGGAACGACAGAGAAAAATCACTGTTTAGTGAACACTTCAGTAGCAATCATTTCAAACAACAAAACAATGGATGCTAAAACCAGTAGGCAAAAATACGATGAGAAATAAGACATTGACAGAGTCTCAAATTATCTCCTCACGGGCACTGAATTCCAAAGGGGAGACATAGTAACTTGACAGTAGAGCAACCGGGTCTTGTGTGCCCCCAAAATGACGTGCTGAAGGATGCAGCACCCCTTCTGTGGCTTCCCTGCCCAAAATGCTTCACCCAGGTTTAATCATGAGAGAACAGAACACAAGCCCAAATTCTACAAAATAACCAGCCTGTACTCTTCCCAAAAAAGATAAAGCAAGACAGAGCAACACTTCCAGATTGAAGGAGACGATCAAATTGGCAAAATTTAAATATGATCTGTGCATTAGATAATAGCATTGAAAGCAGGTTAATTTCCTGATTTTGATCATTGGCCTGTGGTTATGTAACAAGGCAACTCTCAAAGAATCTGGGTGAAGAGGATAAAGGGGAATTCTGTGTACTATTTTTGCAACTCTCTGTAAGTCTGAAATTACTTCAAAATGAAAAGAAAAACAGGAGACACCCAGAGGCACCTCACACTGTCACCCTGGGTGGGGGAGGGAGAAGGGAGGGGAGGCGGGGGGCTTCTTTGGGTCCTGACTCAAACCGCAAAGGAGATTCTGCCCCCTCAGAATCTGGGTAACTGGAGGGTTCAGCCGGGTGTTTGCTGGTGCTGGCGTGGCCCTGCCCTCTGTCAGAGGTGTGTACTGAAGTATTTTCGGATGAAGTGATATGATGCCTGAGATTCGCTTCAAGATGGAGGTGGGAGTGGGTGCGGTGTGGCTGGAGGCAACAGTCGATGAGGCTGCAGGGTGACTCTTAGGGGTTCATTATACTCCTCTGTCTGCTTGGCATAGGTTTGAAATTCTCCAAAATAAAATGTGCTTTAAAACACTGCCCAGGGCGCCTGGGTGGCTCAGTTGGTTAAGCGACTGCCTTCGGCTCAGGTCATGATCCTGGAGTCCCTGGATCGAGTCCCGCATCGGGCTTCCTGCTCGGCAGGGAGTCTGCTTCTCCCTCTGACCCTCCCCTCTCTCCTGTGCTCTCTCTCATTCTCTCTCTCAAATAAATAAAATCTTTAAAAAAAAAAAAAAAAAAAAAACACTGCCCAGGGCTGGCTCAGTGGGTTAAGCGTTCCACTCTTGGTTTCAGCTCAGGTCGAGATCACAGGGTCGTGGGATCAAGCCCTGCATCAGGCTCCGCGCTCAGGGGGGAATGGGCTTGGGTTTCTCTCTCTCTCTACCCCTCTCCACCACTCACTCGAGCTCTCTCTCTCTCTCTCAAATAAATAAATAAAAATAAAACACTGCCCAGAAGCAGTTCTCAGCCAGGCCAGGGGGAAAAAGGAGGAAGCACTTTGGGATCACTGGTATTTCTCCCTGCTGAGTTCTCGGATCCTTCCCTTCTCTGTGTCAGCAGGCCAGGTCATTTGGGACCTGTTCAGACACCAGCTGTGCCCCGCTCAGGCTGCCCACAACCTGATTTCTAAGGTTCTCAGTGGGAAGTCCCTGCTCCCAGCAGCCTGACCCCACCCCACAGGAGAGCCTACTGCAGACCTGGAACCATGCCACGTCTCCCCAAAGCAGCCCCTTATCCCCCCTCTGATCCCCCTCTTGTCATTCAGAAGCACAGCATGTTTTAACAATAGTTCACATTCCTCCTTTCTTTTTGTCCTTCCTCTTACTCAAACTGGGGAGGGATACTGCAGGGTGGAAAGAAAGTGGTCTCTGGTCCAGCGGTCCCCCAATGGGGGCCCTATGGACATTGAGCAGAGGCCATCTCTCTGTGTATAGGACCATTGTCTGTATTACAGGACACTTAGCACGCCTGGACCCACACTCAAGAAGTCACTCATACCCCCAAGTCTGTCACACCCACTGCATGCCCACACCATCAAGGGCCGCCATGTTAGTCTGCCTTGGTCTCTGCCTTCCTGTTAAGGGAGAGCACATTGATGATCAGGTAAGATGTTGGAGAAGAGAAAATGGAGGAGAGTATCTTTCCTTGGACTCTCCCACCAAGACCAGAAAATGGTTGCCCAGGCTGAGGAGAGGATGAAGACAGAGAGAAGGACAGATGTAGAGTCCCCATTTGGGAAGCTCAAGGTGGCCATTCAGGACCCGAGGGCAGAGGAGCCCTGAGCCCACCGCCCATGGAGAGCTCCACGGAGGGACAGGCTGCATCCTGTGCCCACAAAGAAGCTGCTCTGTGATTTCCCTGTCCACTCCCCCTCCAAGGGTGCCATGGAAACCACAGGGAGGCCTTGGGACCCTAAGGGGCCTGAGCACAGTGACAGGGAAGCATCACTTAGTGAGCCGCAGATGGTATCCAAGACCAGATTCATTCTCCCTCACACACATGCACACACGCGCATGCGCACACACGCACACCCCACTCATACTCAAGTTCACCCTCACACTTTATCTAAACTTAACGCCAATGCCAGGGACCCGTGGCCAATCAGGGGCATTCAGGTCCAGCACAGACGCAGGAAATAGAAACTCAGCCAAGTTGTGGAAATTAAAGCAGGTGACCCATCTTGCATACCTGAATTTGTACTTATAAAAGATTAAAGAGTAAGAGAGGGTGGCAAACCATGGAATGCCTGCCATAGGGGGACCCCTGCCCTGTGGGGTCCGCCCAGAGCCTGGAGAACCAGACAAGCAGCTGGGAAATATAGGCTGTCCACCGGGGTCCGCGTCCCCCTCGCAGGCACACACACGCTCTAAGCCGTTGGACCGTGCAGGCAGCTGCTGGTGAGCTGAAGCATATACACTTTGATTGAGAGAAGGTAAAATTGTATAACTGAGTTTTTTACTATTTTCTCATAATATCAAGCCTTTTGAATGTCATTTAATGTGTTGGGGCAGAGGATGGCTAAAAAGTGTTGAATGGTGGGGATCTGGGAATATACTGAACTTTTAAAATTAATTCTTACTAAAACAATCCCCCCATTTTAAAGCCTCACTACTGCAAATTTCCTGGAAGTAACTGGAACATAGACCACCGTAGTTGGGCTCTCTGTACTTCATATCTAGCGCTTAGTGCTGTGCTGGGTTCATGTTGGCCCAAGCCTCAAATGCACGTAAGTCACTGGATAAGGGCTCGGGTTAGGTCAGATGTACAAACCCCGTCTTCCCTGGGCCTCCTCCCTCCCCGCCTTCCAGGCAGCTCTTGATTTTCTTCTGAATGAAGATCTTCCAGGGGATCTCGTGTCCCAACTGTGGCATCCGGGCGCCACCTGGTGGTCAATACACACACTGTTTGCCCCAAACCGGCTGCTGTGTGTGTGTGTGTGTGTGTGTGTGTGTGTGTGTGTGTGTGTGTGTGTGTTGAGGAGAGAGACCACAAGCGGTGGCTCAGGAGCAGCTGGGGAAGGGGCAGCCTTTATTGTCTAGAAAACCTAGTTTCATGGTTGCCCAGGCTGAGGAGAGGATGAAGACAAAGAGAAGGACAGATGTAGAGTCCCCATTTGAGAAGCTCAAGGTGCCCATTCAGGACCCAAGGGCAGAGGAGCAGAGGAGCCAAAAGGCCGAGAAGCGATGGAAAACCTAGTTTCAAATCCCAGCCCTGTCATTTACATAGTAATTGACCTTGGACAAGTCATTTAAACGCTATGAGCTTGCTTCTTGTCTGGAAGATGGGGATCCTATTCCTACCCTTACCGTTGTTGGATGAGCGTTTGTGGCCTATAGGAGGCTGGTCATAAACTGAAACTACCACTGATTCTACCCCTAGTGAGCAGTGATGCTTCCACAGGAGATCGGCTCTTCTGCTAGCTGCCCCTCCAAGTGCCTGCTCCCCACACCCCACTGCACCACCCAGAGCAATGCACAGAAGGGGTTCAGTGAATGTCTGTGGGTACCCATCTTCAGCCCAGCACAAGTTGTGGCTCCTGAGCTTTCTCTAATGATTTCTTTATTTATACTTTAACTGAGGGCTACTGTCTCCATTTGGAGATGGTTCCATGTCAAACAGCATTAAAGGAAGCTCACCAAGATAGAGGGCAGAGCTAGCCCAGGGTGAGGGGCAGGCCTGCCTGACCAGCACCTGGATCATGCCCTGAGGGGCTGTCTGGGCCTCTGTAGATGCACTGGGCAAGGAGAGGAATAGGAAAGAATCAACCAAGAGCAAAACCTGGAGGAATTAGCAGGGCTGGCCAGATGAGTCACCTCCATTTATTGGGGGGCTGGACTGGGGGTTACTGCCAAGGGATGATCAGTAAAAACGGGCCCTGACTGCAAGTTGGGGGTGGAGTCTCCTCTCCTGGCAAGCCCCAAGGCCCCCTTTCTCATCCACAATTATTTCTCATCAAAGCCGGAGGAGATGTCCAGTTACTTTGGGGGAGCGGAGGGAGGGGTTTTCCCTTGGGAAGTGAGAGTAAATTTGTTCACCAGAAAGAAGGAAGTAGACCCCGAGTACTGGCCAGCCAGATTCTGTAGCTCTTGCAGCTGCTGCCACCCCTCAGCCCTCCACTAACTTCCCAGGAGGAATCTCTATCCAGGTCACTTTGGGGACCTCACATGGTTGCATCCTCCCACACAACACCTGGTTCCCTCCCCAGCAGCTGGGAGGACGCTGCCCCAGAACAGGGGTCCGCGGCAGAGGAGGTGCCCACAGGCCGAGATGCGGAGCGCAGGTCCCGCAGGGAGGGAATCTCAGGGGAACAAGGGGGAGCTATGGCACTCTTGAGAGGCTGTGAATGATACGGTGCCAGGCAATTGCTCACGATTTCTGTTCTCATCTGCCTGGGGGATGATGCGGCGAGACCCCACAGGTAAATTTGATTGATTGCTCTGATTGATACCATGTGACTGTGGGGCTGTGGCTCTCGCGGTGTTGGACCACATCAGTGAGAGTTACAAGTCAGCCTCTTAGTTCTGGCCCTCGGTTCCTGATCCTCAAATCTGAAATCCAAAAAACTCCCCAAACATTCCTTTAAAAAATCATTTGCGGGGGCGCCTGGGTGGCTCAGTTGGTTGAGGGTCCAACTCTTGGTTTCAGCTCAGGTCATGATCCCAGGGTGCTGGGATCGAGCCCCGTGTGGGGTTCCCTGCTCAGCGTGGAGCCTGCTTCTCCCTCTCCTTACCCCTGTCCTCGTCCCCTTGCTTGAGTACACACATGCTCTCTCTCTCTCTCAAATAAATAACATCTTTTTAAAAAAATAATTTGGCAGCAAAACCTGCCCTGCCCCCACCTGAGGCTACATCTGGCCTCTCTTGATCCATACTGTGTGAGGCCATCCATTTGGGGGCAGAAAGCTTGGTGAGTTTGAGGAGGGGTGCTCCCCACACCCCTTTGAGGGAGTCCAATAACAGAGCGTGTTGTTTAAGATCTGAATGTTGGATTCCAAAGCACGGCTAACCCCGAGTTCTGGGTCAAGGATTATGGGCCTGTGGTAGAAACTGAAGGTATCTCTAGGACCCTTCAAAATTCAATTCCTAGAACCATTTAAAACTGAAAATTCTAGGGGCGCCTGGGTGGCTCAGCCAGTTAAACATCTGCTTTCGACTCAGGTCAGGATCTCAGGGTCCTGGGATCGAGTCCCGCATCGGGCTCCCTGCTCAGCAAGGAGTCTGCTCCTCCCTCTCCCACTCCCCCCGCTTATGTTCCCTCTCTTGCTCTCTCTGTCAAATAAATAAAATCTTTAAAAAATAATAATAAAATAAAAATAAATAAATAAAACTAAAAATTCTAATCCATTTACAGTTGATCCTTGAACAGCGTGGGAATTAGGGGCACTGAACCTCTGTGTTGTGGGAAATCCACGTATAACGTTTGACATCCTCAAAACTTCTCTGCCCTGCCTCCTCGACTCTTTTTTTTTTTAATTTCAGTCTTTTTTTTTTAAAGATTCATTTATTTATTTATTTATTTATTTATTAGAGAGAGAGAGCATGAGAGGGGGGAAGGGCAGAGGGAGAAGCAGACTCCCCGCCGAGCAAGGAGCCCGATGTGGGACTCGATCCCGGGACTCCAGGATCATGACCTGAGCCAAAGGCAGTCGCTTAACCAACTGAGCCACCCAGGCGCCCTATTTCAGTCTTTTTAAAAAAATTTTATTTATTTATTTGACAGAGAGAGAGCATGCAAGTAGGGGGAACAGCAGAGGGAGAGAGAGAAGCAGATTCCTTGCTGAGCAGGGAGCCCGATGTGGGGCTCGATCCCAGGACCCTGGGATCATGACCTGAGCCGAAGGCAGACGCTTAACGACTGAGCCACCCAGGCACCCTGCCTCCTCAACTCTTGACAGGAAGCCTTAGTGATCACATAAACAGTCACTTAATATGTATGTGTATGTTATATGTATTATATACTATATTATGATAAAGTAAGCCAGAGAAAGGAAAATGTGATTAAGAAAAGCATAAGCATCGGGACACCTGGGTGGCTCAGTTGGTTAAGCATCCGACTCTTGATCTCAGCTCAGATCTTGGTCTCAGGGTCCTGAATTCAGGCCCTGTGTTAGGCTCCATGCCCAGCGTGGAGCCCACTTTAAAAAAAAAAAAAAAGCATAAGGAAGAGAAAATACATTTACAGTACTGTTCTGTATTTATTGGAACGTGGACCTATCCAGTTAAAAGCCATGTTGTTCAAGGGTCAACTGTACTTCTCTCCTCTTCTCAAATTCTTGCACTATAGTGCGTTCTTATTTCTAGTTACACATTTACACAACTTTCCCCAAGTTTCGGGTCACTGTCAGAGCGCGTTTCTTTAGGCCAAAGCTTTGAGGTCAGTCTTTGGCCTAAAACAGCTCAGAAGGGTCTTCCTTGCTGTCTCTTTGCCCATCCCAGGCTGGGGGGCCTGCTCCTCACAACCAAACGACTGCGGTCACTTCCCAGCATCCTCTGCCCTCCCCCAGGAGCCCCAGCCTGTCCTGGGTCCTGCGCCTTCTTCTGGTCCCCTCTGTGGGCCCATGGAGCCCTCCCTCCCCAGGCCAGGCTTTTTAGATACCGAAATGAAGGGCTTCAAGGAGAACAAATGATACATGAGAACAGTTGTCAGAATCCATCAAACCCTGGTGATCTTTGCATATTACAAGACCTTTACTTGGGGAAGACAGGGAAGGGGACGGAGACTGGCCAGCAGCATCAGATGTAGCCAGCAAGGCGGGTACCTAAGGCCAAGGCCAAGCATGGGTGCCAACGATTCGGGACTTTGGGGAGGCAGTGGGGACAGAGGGGACGCTGCCCAGGGCTGGAGGGGGAAACAGAGGCAGCAAGTGTGAATTATCTCCCAAGAAGCTCAGTGGCCAAGAGGAAAGCAGAGAGGATGGGAGTCGGCAGGGGACAGACCCACAGCTGAGCAAGGTCTCTGCGGGACAGATGAGCCCTGAGCATGTTGTCTGAGGAGGAAAGAGCATGTCTCAAGTTGCCCTTGGAGGAGGTAAGAGAGGAAGCTACCTGGGCACAGCCTATAGGACAGGGAGGGACCAGGACAGACGGCAACAGCAGAAGGCCCAAGATGCAGAGCACACGGGGGTGAGCTATGTCCTGCCCCGGGAGGGCCAAGCAGTGTGCAGGACCTGCCAGCACAGAGCTGGGCGGAGGGGCCCCTGCCCTGAGTCTGTTTTGCCCCCACTGTGCACCAGGTACTGGTAGGGGCTGGGGTACAAAATGACTAAGACACCCACAGTCAGTGCCCTCCAGGGGACCACCGGGCCCAGGCCCAGAGAGCAGCCTGAGTGCACAGTGCTAGGACCGTCTGACTCAGCTGGGGAGGTCAAGGAGGACGACACAAGGCTGAGATCCAGGAAAAATCAGACGTGGCCCAGGAGACGAGCGTGTCCAAGGCCCTCTGGTGAGAAGGCTGAGCAATCCTTAGACCCCGTTTTACATTATAAGCTAGAGATCTCACTCCACCTGCTGATTTGCTAATGTGACCAAAAGCTGTTGTCCGGGTCGGGCACATGCTGTGCATCAACATGGTAAGGGCCAAGCCAGAAAGGGCCAGCATTTGATAGTAGACGGCAGTAACCAGGACTTCCCCGCATTCTGGTGATTTCATATTCTTTGACATCTTCCCACGCTGTCAGCTCCCCACCTCATCTAGGCCTGCCTCCCTGTTGGACAATTCAGTTGAAATCAGTTTCTTCTCCGTTACCTGGAGATTAGCGTGCTTTATTTTGCAGGAGTCTACATGACTTTCTGGAAAAACAGAAGCATGACATAAAGGAACCCAGCTGAATAATCCAACATGCCAAGATCACGAGCCCTTGTGAAAAAAACTGTTCACTTGGCACAAATTATTTCCCTACCTTCCTCTTGCAGCTAATGACCAAACACAGCCCAGCCATACCTTTATGTGGCTTCCTAGTTCGTCTATTCCTGTTGTGCTTCACTCATCTAGAGCTACAAGTAAATCGTCATCCTGCTAGAAAAAAAAATCACTTTATAAATGTTGTGTTGAATGGAAAACAGGCAGCATTTTTAAAGTGAAAATGTTTACCTTATAAATGGTGATTTGTTACTCATTTGTCTGTTAACATGTGAGGAGTTCCAGAACATTCCTCCTCAGAGAAGTCACCTCTCAGCAGACAGACTGATCTGGCAGCAGCGAGTGGAGCGGTGGGGGGGATTTCCCGGGCCTTGTGTCAGGAAAGCAGAGCAGGAATCATGCCCCCTGGGGACCGATGCCCAAGCAGAGACAACACTGTGTGAGCCCCAGCATGGCCGCACCTTCCTCCTCCCCTCCCCACTATCGGCCCCCACACGAGAACAACACGCAGACCAGGGGCCAGGGAGAGGCTCCGGGGGTTCATTGGGTCCAGCAATCACCTTTGTCTTTGATATTCCTGAATTCCTTTCACCACCCATGACCAAGGTGGCGCAAGTTTAGCTTTGGGCTTTGAGGGTCCAAGGCCACCACATTTTATAAGTGGGGGGAAGGGAGGGCCAGGTGACAGTGGAGGGGACAGCAGGGTCCACCTGAGGACCAGAGAAAGACCCAGAAGCACTGCACGTCCATTCACCAGGGCCAACGAACAAGCAGAGCCCATTGGCTCCCCTGTCCCTTTCATCCAAGTTGATGGCAGTGCTCACCACAGGGCCCAGCACACGGGAGCACTCCGCAGATATTGTCAAGTGGACGTGTGTCGTGGCAGGGCCTGGGGGACCCAGAGCCGAGAGACACCCTGCCCCCCGAAGAACGTCAGACCCTGCAGCCTCTGCATCTCAACCTCAGCTCAGATCCACTCAACAAAGAGTAAAGTGATGTCCTGGCTCGTTTAGCAGCATGGCTGGTGACACCTTCCCTGTTCCTTCTCTGCCCGTGCAGAGGCAGGAGGCAGGGTGTGAGCTTAGAGCAAGAGCCTCCGTACCGGGCTTGGTCTCCAGCCCCACTGTGTGGCCCTGAGGGGACCCCTCACCTCCTGGGCATCGGGCCACCCTAGCTGCCAGTGGTAGGGAGGTCTGGAGCTGGCTACGGAGTCTGGAGCGTAGGAGGAGCTCGAGATGGGTGGGTGCGTGGGGGTGACTCCACCGGTGACGCCATGGGCTCCCGTGCACCCAGAAAGCACCCCCCTTTGCACACACTGTGTCCTGAGGCCATTTTATCCTCTCTGTTCTCTCAGGCCATCTGTGTCCCCAGGTCTAAGGTCTGCTCCAACCCCACGCTTTGCGTGGTTCTCGGCCCAGGACGCACCTCGTCCGCACCACCCCCCCAGCCCCATGAGCTAACCCCGTCCACACGTGAGGACACTGAGGCTCAGAGCAGCTCCTGCCCTGGCCCAGAGCTTGTCTGTTCAGAGCAGGACTCACACACACTGCCTGCAATCCCTCCGCCACTCTACGGCTCCCAGCGGCTTCCCCGAGGCCTGGCCCCTGCAACGCGACCTGTCTCGCTGACCAGCTTCTCGGGTCCTCCGTCTTGGCTCCCAACCCACTCATTGCTGCTGCTTGAAGATATCCATTACATTGGCCCTTTTTTCTGACAACGAAAAGCAGTATGGGGTCATCTCGTGAAAATTTTGGATAATACAAACAAAGTAAAGAAGGAAACAAAATTCACCCACTGTTACATTCCACGTCTCGTTCTATTCTTTGCAAAAGCTCCAGCCCGGGGGCTGGAGGGGGATCCCAAAGACTTGCCCTCCAGGGAGAGGGCAGCGCTGCCCCCAGCTTCTCTAGAAGCATCTGGCAACCCAGACGGACCTGCCGCCTTCCTGCCAGACCAGAGGGACTGGGAAATCTGGCCAGAGCAAGACAATCCGTTCAACCCACTTGCCAACCCCCCACCCTTCCTCTTCTTTCCACCCCTTCCCAAAGCACTCTTGATCTCCTGATTCCTCTTGGCTTGAAACAGACCAAGAGCTCCCCCAGGCACCCCAGTGGGGTGGTTGCTGTATTTTTTAACGACACCCCTGATCCCCACCTGCTTCTCCCCTCTCATCCTGGCCTCTGCCGCTCACAGAAGCAGGGCCCATGAGGGACTGTCCGTTCAAAACACACACAGCAACAACTACTTTTAAAAGGCTGGCTCAGACAGAGAGACTTTTTGTCAGTCCTTCGTTACAGTCAGCCTCTCCCCCATGCACCCCCCAACCTGCACTGTGAAAAGGTGACATTCTTGAGGTCGGCTCCATCCTCAGCTTCGTCTTAGCCAGACACAGTCTACACAACCCCCAAAATGTCCTTGACATCAAATTCGGAGTTTGTGGTTGAAGGATCCCAGAATACCTGAATTTTACATTATCAATCAGAATGGGCTTCCATGAGAATACCCAGTTTTGCAGAAATAGTTTGGGCCCTATGACATTGCCGCATTTATGGGTCAAAACCCTTGAATGTTGGCAGTTCCATGTGGATTGCCTACTAGCTGCTAAAGGAGCGGCTGGCCATCCAAGCCCCCTGGCCCTCAGAGAAGTTTGTAGCCCGCGGAGGGTGGGGACAGGGATCCCTCACCTTCTCTTACATCGCTTAAATTCTGTATCGTTCACTTCACAGTCACGTCGAATTCAACACTCGTGTTTCAAATTTGTGGTGTTTGCATTGTCCCAGAACGGACAGACCTGTGAACATGACTGGTTGTTTACATAGCCGATTTCACGAACTTTCTACAGCTCAGTCACGTGCCCTGCTGCTGGACTCATCACACCACTTACTGTGGGAGTGTTGGTCAAGGGGTGGGAGCAGGCTGTGGTTTTCCTGATCACAAGACCCTAGCCAGCCAGGGACCCCTCTGTTTTCGCTTTCCTTCATCCCTTCCCCAGGCTGGGGTTGGGGTGGGGGGGGATGAAGGGATCTATAGGGTGGGGGCAGTTCAACGGAGCAAAGTCAATTTGAAAGCAGAGAGTAGGAATCTTTGTGGGAATTACACAAGCTCCAAGTCCAGTTTTTAAAATTGAGGGTTTAGGGGCACCTGGCTGGCTTAGTCGGTGGAGCATACGACTCTCAATCACAGGGTTGTGAGTTCAAGCCCCACATTGCAAATGGAGCCTACTTATAAATAAATAAATAAATAAATAAATAAATAAATAAATAAATAAATAAATAAAATTGAGGGTTTAGAATCAGGGTAGAATCAAGGGGGACACGGGGACACCTGCTACTCACCAGACTGGGAACTCCCTGTAGGCACGAGCCATGCCTGATTTGTTGCTGGATCCTGGTGTCCAGTGTAGGGCCCGACACGTAACAGTTTAGTCAACATCTGCTTAACAAACATTGAGGGTCTCATCCAATGCTAGATTCTATTATTGTACTAAGAAGGAGAGAAATAAGAGTCTGAATGTTCAGGATTCTTTGGGTTTGTATTGCGACTCACATCTATGAAAAGTCCTGGGTAGATCCATCAGCTTGAGGCATAGCTTGATCCAGGCGCATAAATGGTGCCAAATTTGATTCTCTCCATTTCTTGCCTCTGCTTTTCTCCGAGTTGCCTTTGGTCTCAGGTACTCTTCTTGTGAGAAGCTGAAAATGTCCCACAACACCTTCAGAGTGACATCCCAGCACCTTAGCAACCCCAGTGGAAAGAGAGCTGTTTTCTCCTCTAGTTCCAGAAGGTGGAAGATGTGCCAGGAAGCTGAAAGTAACTGAGGTCCAAGTGGCACATTAAAGAAAACAGAAACATAAGTCAACTTCACTTTGAAGCTGGACATGTGGACAGTCAAGAAAATCCGCCAACAAATGTGTCTTGCATTTTCTGGTCTTTTTACTGTAGATGATTTTGAATCCAAAGAGTTTGGGGAAAGTGGAGCCACAGGACTGGCTGTCAACGAGATGCTCCTTAGCTGCTCTTGCTATAGAGTACTGAGATAGGAGTGATACAGAAGAATTTGTTTCGTAGTCATTCCTCTTGGGGCGCCTTGGTTGCTAAGTCCAAGAGTTGAACCTCCAACTCTTGATTTTGGCTCAGGTCATGATCTCAAGGTCGTGGGATCAAGCCCCATGTTGGGCTCTGTGCTCAGCTCAGAGTCTGCTTGGAATTATCTCTCTCACTCTGCCTCACCTGCCCTGTGCTCTCCCTCTCAAATGAATAAATAATCTTTAAAAATAATACTGAAATAAAATAAAATAAAATAACAGAAAATGTCATTCCTCTTCAGAAATTGCAAACCGGGTCGCCTGAGTGGCTCAGTCAGTTAAGCATCCGACTTGATTTTAGCTAGCGTCATAATCTCAGGATAGTGGGATTGAGCCCCCCAGGCTCTGGGCTCAGCATGGAGTCTGCTTGTCCCTCTCTCTATGCTCCTTCCCCCAATCTTCTTTCTCTCTCAAATAAATAAATAAATAAAATCTTAAAAAAAAAAAATTGCAGGACGCCTGGGTGGCTCAGTCGGTTGGGCTTCTGCCTTGGGCTCAGGTCATGATCCCAGAGTCCTGGGATCGAGTTCTGCATGTGGCTCCCTGCTCAGCGGGGAGTCTGCTTCTCCCTCTGCCTGCCTCTCCCCCTGCTTGTGCTCTCTCTCTGACAAATAAATAAAATCTTAAAAAAAAAATTGCAAACCATTGTGGATCTACCACATGGTACAAAATACATATAAAGCTCATACATAAGGGTGATGGTGTGTCCACTCATGCCTGAGCTCAGAGGGAATTCCAACTGGTCTTATGGAGATCGGGAAGTGGGGCTTCCCTCCCCACTGCCCTTACCCGATGGGGTAGCCAAGCCATCCCTCTCCCTTGTCTTCAGCCCCTTCTCCCCGCTCTCAGCCCGGGTGCTCCAGGGAAGGCACTTGGCTCAGGCTTGGCAATGAGAGCCCTACGTCCCTTTGGACACGGTGATTGGCTCAGGGAAGGACACATGATCCAAACCAGGCCTGCCAATCAGAGGCTTCCAGACAGAGAAGTCAGGCAGTGTCAGGACCCAGACAAGCAAGCGGGCTGCTTAGAGGGCTCCGGAGTCTTGGCTGATTGTCAGTACCCTGCACCTCCTAATCAGAAACAGGGTGTTGGTGGTACTGCATGGCTACAGAGCTCTGGGGCTTTCCCCCCAGGACACGGCTTCCTCCATCCCTTTCTTTCCTGGCCCAGGTCCCTTCTCTACTTGCCACCATTTTTTTGGCCTTCGAGAGCATTCCCCATCTTAGTCAAGTCTCCACAGAACGTGCTTCACAGCCACCTCCATAGGCTGGCGGGGAGAGAACAGGCTCCAGCCCACGAGTGAGAGAATATGGAGCGTGCAGAGGAGGAGGGAGAAACCCGGCCTCAAACCGTGAGAAGGTTATTGAAGAGGAACCCCTTGGGTTTCCACTTTGGCCAAGTCCACAAAAGGAGAGACACCTCCTGCTTGGGGTAGGGTGCAGCAGTTCCACAAAGACCTCACAAAGGAGGTTAGAGGAAGTAGAGATCAGGGAGAGGGGAAGGGGATTTCTTTGGAAACCTTTGCAGGGTGATGACCGCACCTCCCTTCCCTAGGAGGGGACCGTGAGGGGCTTTCGGAGAGAGCGTGGGGAGCTGCAGTCTGGGGACAGTGGACGGGTATCTGCGTCACCTCAGGAACATGAGGGACGAGAGGCTGCTCGAACTCAGGCCAGGAGGCAGGGTGCATTGGCTGCTGGATTGGGCTCAGCCACGCTCACACTACGTGGGGACAAAGGCAGCTGGTATGGAATCCCCACAGCTCTGGTCTCAGAAGGCCTCTTGGGAGGGCAAAGAGGCCTCAAGCCAAGGAACGGGACGCACGACTGGAGGCTGGGGTGTCTGGTAATGATGAGCACACCAGCACCTCCATCTTCGGCTTCCCACTTGGAGCCAGGCCTCCTTGGAGAAAAGGCTGTTTCCAGGTCAGAAATGGAAGGTACAAAGTGAATCTGGAACATCTGGTACTGGAAACAAAGGAACTACCAAAGGCTACTTGGGGTCCTGTCTTTTGACAGGGTCTAGGGGTTGGTATGGAGGGTTTCCACTGACCATTTGGGGCCATTTGAACATCAAAGATGGAAATGATGGTAATGGATGAAACACATTGATCTGGCAGTCACCACCCTACCCAAGTGATGGCACTCAGCATCACTATTAGTGGGTCAGCCTGGCATCGAGTGTCTCCTGAAGTGACACACGAAGAAGGACCCCGGAGACCCACACAGTATTCTTACAAAAAACGTTCACCCTAGTCCTAGTCGTGGGGAAGAAAAGATCCGACAAAAGCAAAGTGGAGAACTTTTGGCAAAATAACTGCCCAGATGCTTCAAAAATGTCAAAGCCACAAAAGACAAAAAAAAAAAAAATTAAGCAAGTCTTTGCAACTAAAAGGGACTAAAGATAAAGGGCCATAACATGCAAATGGAATGTGTGCTCTTGATTTCACCCTGGAACCAAAAAATCAGCTTTCAAAGATATTTGGGGACTAATTATGAAAATGTGAATATGGATTTTATATTGGATATTATTGAATTCTTATTAATTTTCTCAGGTATGATAACGGCACCATGATTGTATAGGAGAACATCCTTATTCTTAGGCAGTGCCTGTTGAAGTACTTAAGGGATTTTCCAGGTTCAGGCTATAACACCATAGACTGGGTGGCTTATAAACAACAGACATTTCTTTCTCATGCTTCTGGAGGCTGGAAGTCTGAGACTAGGGGCCAGCATGATCAGACTCCGGTGACAGCCATTTTCCAGTTGCAGAGGGGCCAACATCTCACATGGCAGAAAGAGGGTGAGAGAACCCTCAGGGCCTAACCCCCATCCCCCAAAGGCCGCCCCTCATAATACCGTCAAAGGGGACCTCTGGGGTTAGGCCTTCCACAGATGAATTTTGGAGGGACACGAACTTTTAGTCCATAAAGCAGGTGGAATGTCACCAAGGCTGCACCTTTCCAACCATTCTGCTCACATGGATGAGTGTGTATCTGCAGATCTAGATCTATCTATCACTACGTCTGTATCTATATCAGTATCCACCCCCTATCTATGGAGAGATATGGAAAGAAACTAAGTATGCCACAATATTAGAACCTGGTGAATACAGGTGACAGATAGAGGAGTGGTTATTGAATCACTGTTTCAACTTTTCCATGTTTGTTTGTTTGGTTTGGTTTGGTTTTTGTTTTCAAAATGAGAAGCTTTGAGCAAAGCCCATCCTTCTTCCTTTGGTTCTTAAGTAACAGTTCCTAAAGGTAATTACATTTGGTAATGTTGTCCTTGGGAACAGGGTAAGTTCATTAACAGGATATCCTGGCCATGAGGCTCTGCCCTCGTTACCTGAAAAGGGCTTTTGACTCTGAGGGGGTCTCAGAGGAACAGAGCAACCATCCTCAGCCCTTCTTCCTTGGGCCACATCAGGGTATGGGCTTGTAGATTCTTCCCTAGGGTCCCCCTACACACACACTCCCACTTCCTTCAGTTCTGGGGGAAACTTCTGGTCATTATTCTGACTGAGGGCACATGCATCTCACATGTGAGGCAGGTGGATCCAGCCTGACGAGCGAGTGCCCAAGGATTGTGAGGGGCCACTGTCTCCTGGTCCCCACACACTGTTCTCACCACCCACCACCCCAGAGAAAGGGTCCTAAGAGATAGCAGAGACTTGCAGCCTCAGGTCCGAATGCTGCCTACAGGGCATTAGCCAAGAGCATCCCAGACCCCAAGATGCACCAGACAGGCTGTTGCTCTGCTAGCCCCTCTGAGAAGATTAAGGGGGGAGCGGTTACCACCTCTCCACAAGTGTCCGAGCCCCTCCATTTCTGTTCTGGGGCTTAAAGAGCCTAGGACCCCGTTGGGAGGCTGAATAGAGCTTCTGTGACCTGAAAGAGAAAGCTCCAAACCAGGTAGTCCCCTCCCCCAGGGAGGACAAGAAGGCTCCCTTCCCAGGAACCCATCAGCCCCCAGGTCAGGGCTTGTCACTCCTCCAGACCCACCTGGCCCCTTGCCTTCTCTCTTCCCTCTTCCTCCTGGGCTCTGGGCACAGAAAGCCCACTGAGGAAGCACACTCCCACGTGTTGTGGTCTAGACGCAGCCTCACGTGGTGTCTAGTCTGCCAGGGCACATCCCTTGGGAGAAGGGAAAAAGCACTGGAGGAACAATGAAAATAATTAAGTGGGTGGTGAGGGCCTGGGGACAAAGAGTGATGCTCTGACTCCCACTTTTTTTAAATTTCTTTCTTTATTTTGGTAACCTCTACACCCAAAGCGGGCCTTGAACTCACAGCCCCAAGACCAAGCGTGGCATGCTCCTCTGACTGAGCCAGCCAGGCGCCTCTAACTCCCACTTTTCAATCGTGCCTGATAGAACCTTGAACTTGGGCCCCCCCTCTGGGACTGCAGCTCAAAACGGCACCAGCAGGTGGCAGGGCAGAATCAAGAATGGAGCGCTTCCTCAGGCTGACGCAGGTGGGATCCCACCGCGGGGGGGGGGGGGGGGGGGGGGGGGAGCAGTGTGAGCCCAGCTTTGCTCTCCGTGAAGTCAACGGGACTTCACAGCTCCCGGCCCTCTCTCTCCATACAGGGAAAATAACCCGGCATTTATGGCGCATCTTCAGTGTTCAGACGCTATGCCAGCCCTGGACAAGCGTGAACCATTCACACAGCAGCCCCATGAGATGGCATTTTGAACCCCCATTTTGTAGCCAAGGAAACTGAGGTTCCGTGGAGGCCATGTCAAGGCTGCTCAGCCACACGGCCAGAATCGAATGCCAGCCGTGGGCATTTAAAGTACTTAAAGCAGGGGCGCCTGGCTGGCTCAGTCCTTGAGCGTCTGCCTTCAGCTCGGGTCATGATCCCAGGGCCCTGGGATCCAGCCCACATCAGGCTCCCTGCTCGGCGGGGAGCCTGCTCCTCCCTCTCCCACTCCCCCTGCTTGTGCTCCCTCTCTCGCTGTGTCTCTCTCTGTCAAAAAAATAAATAAAATCTTTTTTAAAAAAATAAAGTATTTAAAGCATTTAAAGTCTTCCTGATACATTGTGTCATCTCCAAAAAGCACAAAATGACAGAGGCTGCTGCCTTCCCCTTCCTGGGCCCCAGGGGATGGAACTGGAGCCTAGCAACAAAAACGTGCCAGAAGTGTGGGGGAACAGCTAAAGCCCATATGAGGAGCACACCCCCAAAGCAGCGACGAAGACTAACAATACAATAAGGTTTATGATGTATCTTACTCGGACACTTCAATTTATCTCCTCCTGATCTAACCATCCCCATGTATCCTCCCATTTTATGAAAGAGCAAATTGAGGTCCAGAGGGGCTGAGTCCCTTGGACAAATGCACAAAGTCTCAAACTTAGGCCATCAGCCACAGGCCCTGATTCATAGCATTGGTGCTCTTTTACTACACACTGTATTGCTTCCCTTGGTCGGTTAAGTCAGGGTGGGTATCACTGAGTCTGATTAGAACCTCGGCTCCACGTCCTCCAGTCAGTGAGTTCACACAGCAGGACAGGGGCTGGGCACAGTGAGAGAGATGAGAAGAGACACAAGGAAGGAGAGGGGCTTCCAAGAAGAACTGAAGAAATTTTGATTTTTTTTTTTAAGATTTTATTTATTTATTTGAGAGAGAGAGAGAATGAGAGACAGAGAGCATGAGAGGGAGGAGGGTCAGAGGGAGAAGCAGACTCCCTGCCGAGCAGGTAGCCCGATGCGGGACTCAATCCCGGGACTCCAGGATCATGACCTGAGCCGAAGGCAGTCGCTTAACCAACTGAGCCACCCAGGCGCCCCTATTATGTCTTTTTTTAAGAGAGAGAGAGAACGCATGCATGCACATGAGTGGGGGAAGGGAGAGGTGTGAGGCAGAGGGAAAGACACGGGGCTTGATCCCACCACCCTGAGATCATGACGTGAGTCAAAATCAAGAGTCTGATGCTTAACCAACTAAACCCCACTGAAAGAGACTGGGCATTCGCAGGCCTGGATTTGAATTCTGGCACAATCTCCTACCGGCTTCGCCACTCTATTTAGTTTTCTTTTTTGTAAGACTGAGGATGATAACCATAGTTTGTATCTCAAGAGGTTTTCTCAGGATTAAATGTAAATAAAATGTATTAAATCACTCACACCTATTAAGTTGGCTACTACCAAAAAAGCAGAAAATAACAATGTTGATGAGGATGTGAAGAAATTGGAGAACTTGTGCCCTGTTGGTATGAGTCTAAATTGGCGTAGCATTTATGGAAAAGAGTATGGAGGTTTCTCATTATTTCTACATGATCCACCAATTCCACTTCTGGGTATATGCCCCCAAATTAAAAGCAGGGGCTCAAAGAGATATTTGCACACCCATATTCATAGCAGCATTATTCACAGTGGCCAAAACATTGAAGCAACCCAAACTGTCCACCAACAGATGAGTGGATGAAGAAATGTGGGGTATATGTACAATAAAATATTATTCAGCTTTAAAAAGGAAGGAAATTCAGACACCTGCCACAACATGGACGAATCTTGAGGACATGATGCTACTTGAAATGAGCCGCTAACAAAAAGACAAACACTGTATGATTCCACTTACATGAGATATCTAGAGCAGTCAGATTCATAAAGATGAAAACTGGAATGGTGGTTGCCAGGGACTGGGGGAGAGTCAGGGAAGGGGAGTTCATACTTACAGGGGCAGAGTTTCAGTTTTGCAAGATGAAAAGAGCTCTGGAGAAGGATGATGGTGATGGTTGCACACCAGTGTGATTGTGTTTGATGCCATTGAACTGCACAATTAACAACGGTTAAGATGGGGGGTGCCTGGGTGGCTCAGTCGTTAAGCGTCTGCCTTCGGCTCAGGTCATGATCCCAGGGTCACGGGATCGAGCCCCTCATCGGGCTCCCTGCTCAGTGGGGAGCCTGCTTCTCCCTCTCCTCCCCACTCCAGCTCTCTGTCACTCTGTCTCTCTCTCTCAAATAAATAAATAAAATCTTAAAGAAAGAAAGAGAGAGAGAGAGAGAGAAATGGTTAAGATGGTAAATTTTATGTTATGTATATTTCACCACAATTTTTAAAAAATTAAAAGTTTAAAAATTTGACTACGTGGTGAATAAACAATAAGAGAATAAAAATAAGACAATAAAAAATATATATATATATTTAATCAGCCTGTGGGGTGACTTGATTCAGAACTGTCTGGTCTCTGGTGTGGCTACTGACTCTTTGAGAGGTAGGGTCTATAACCTTCCCTTGAGCTGGACTCCGAGTGGACTTGTGACTAGCCTGTCACAACAACAGTGTGAGACAGAAGTGACACAGATTAACTTCCAAACCTATGTCGGAAAAGTCCATCCGGCCTCTGCCCTGTCTGCTGGGCCACCTGTGTTTGGATGCTTGAGCTTCCAAGCAGCCCCAAGGTGGCCATGCCGCGAGGAAGCTTCCGGTCCCAGACTATTCATGGGCAGACACTCTGGCCACGTCCTGGTCACAAGTGAGGTTCGGACAGCACGGGTCAGAGACAGGCCATCCCCTGCCGGGCCCTGTCTGAATGCCTGACGGCGTCCATGAGCCTGATCAACTGCTTCTCTCGAGCTGCGAAGTTTCCACGTTTCTGCTACCCTGCAGCAATAGCGACTAGAACACTTGCACTTGGAACACGTTGGGAGTGGGTGTCCCTTTGAAGTAGTTGAGCGGATAGCATACTCTTCCCTCTCCCCACCCATTTCTCCTGGATTCCCCCTCCAGTCTCCCTTTCTGCAGAGATACAGAAGAAGTAAATTTTTCTGAGGGTGACCCCAGATTGGATTACCAAAGAACATTCTAGAATTCTGTTCCAGAAATGTCTCAGAGTTAGTGCTTGAAACTGAAGTTAGACTCACCCAACTTCATGGGAAAAGAGACTTTCTTGGGAAGGTTGTATGTAAATTCAGAGTTCTGTCATCGGAATCTTCTTTTCTCACTGATCTCTGTTCTTGTTGTGGAGATGTGATCTGTTCATTGGGCTTTTTCAGGTAAAACTCAACTGGGCAAGGACTTCTAGAAGCTCAGCTTTAAGCATCTCTCCCCTTGGCCCTCTGGCAAGTTAGGGAAAGGATCCTGGCCCTTCCCAGGAAGTTTGAAATCTCTCCAGGAGACATGGTGAGCTGCCAGACCATGGGTCATTGTGAGGGTCTGTCCTGTAGGGCATAACCAGGAAGCAGTATTGGGAGTCGACACAGGGATTTTACTCCCTGCCCTACCCCACACTGGCCTGGTCATCCCGGGGACAGTCACTGAAGCCCCAGGCTCCCTGCATTTGCCTCTCCTTCTGCTGTGACCCAAACCATGAAGTATGATAAGCACCAACCCACTCAAAACGCCTGACAGTGCCTGACATGCATCATTCACCTGTCAGATCCGACCGTTTATCACTTGGGCTGCTGAAGGGAACAAAATAGGTCCACACCTTGCCTTCTTGAAGTTTAGGTGCTCGTGGGGCAAAGCAGATGATCAAAATCAACCAAATAAATAAGTCAATTTCAGAGGGACTTATGGCTGAGAAGCTTCCCCAGGGAATACAGAGCAGGGAAGGAGGGGCTTGGGCACTCTGGGGTGGCGGTCATGTCAGTAAGTGAGAGAAGGTGGGCTTAGCAAAGATATGAAGGAGGTAGGGAAATTAACTATGCAGAAATCTACAGGTTTCAATATTTATCTGGCATTTTAAAATTATGATGATGAGAGGGGCGCCTGGGTGACTTAGTCGTTAAGCGTCTGCCTTCGGCTCAGGTCATGATCCCCGGGTCCTGGGATTGAGCCCCGCATCAGGCTCCCTGCTCACCGGGAAGCCTGCTTCTCCGTCTCCCACTCCCCCCCCCGCTTGTGTTCCTGCTCTCACTATCTCCCTCTCTGTCAAATAAATAAATTAAATTAAAAAAATATATATGATGATGGGAGCGCCTGGCTGGCTCAGTTGGTAAAGCACGAAACTCTTGATCTCAGGGTTATAAATTTTAAATTTTTAAATTTAAAAAAAAAAAATTTTTTTTTTAAATAAAAACTTTAAAAAAAAGTTATGATTATCAACAGTAATAGAAACAAACTAAGCTGACCAGCCAGCTCTTCTATCAGAATCAAAGTTCTGCCCCGGGATTTAACCCTTATCCTCTCATCAGCATTGATATTTTATTGCAGAGCTCATATATTATGGTAAGAATGAAGTGATCTCTAAATGATCTACATCTTCTCAAACTCTATGCTGTGGGTGGAGCCTGAGAGGGGCTCCCATTTATGTGTCTGCTTTCCTCTGCTCGGTGGGGCCAGAAGGTCATCTCTCCACCCTCTCCCCAGGGTCACAGAAGTGGTGGATCTGGCATGGGCCTCCTTGTAGGGCTCCAGTTTGGGGAACCTTGTAGGTGTCAGCCCTTTCTGCATCTGGCTATCCTTCCCCTGCCCCGTGGGACTGTTCTTCCCCACCTGGCCCAGGAGTGAGAGCTCCCAAAAGCTCCTGAGGCCTCCTGGAGACAGAGTTGGGGCCAAGCTCTGTAGACAGAGCTTTGCTGGCCTCCGGGTCTGTGTGGTCTCAGGCTGCCACACGCAGACTCCCGGGGCCCAGGACCCCACTTATGCTGCCGGGCTGGTGGCCCTGTCCTCTCTCTGTTTGAACCTCCTCACTCAGGAGGAGGACTAGACTTTTCCCTATCTGCTGTTAGCTGCTCACTGTGAATGAAGCACCCCCCACCCAGAGGGTGTGATACCCCGGAGAGGGGCAGTTTTGAGGACTTTCACACTGCACTTTTCATTAGGGTAGACACTAGCCACCTGTGGCTATTTAACTTTAACTGAAAATTAATTGAAAATAAATAAAATGAAAAATTCAGCCCTCAGTCTTACTCAGTAGGCACATATTAAGTACCCAATAAGTCACATGTGGCTAGTGGCTATCAGACCACAAATATGGAGCATTCCCATCACTACAGAAAGTTCTTTTGGACAGCATTGCTCCCAAAGGAGTCCCTGCTCATCCTGCAGACCTAGAATGGGATGAAAGGATGCAAAGTTCTTCCCCTGCCCTGCCTTCCAGGTCCTTCTTCTCCCAGGCTCACCCTCCCTGAAAGGACAGAAGGCAGCATTTTTTTTTTTTTTTTTTTTTTTTTTTTTAGCCAGGCTGTAATCTGCTCTTTCTAACTCAGGATTTCTCATCCTGGGTACCACTGGCATTTGGGACCATGTGATTCTTTGTCGGGGGAGGCTCATGCATTATAGGATGTGTGGCATCATCCCTGGCTTCTACACACTTGATGCCAATAAACCCCCCTCCCCACTGTTATGATAACCAAAAAGGTCTCCAGATGTTGACAAATGTGCTCGGGGTAGAGTGGGAGGGACCACAACTGCTCTGATTGAGAACCTCTGGTTTAACTACACAGACCTGTGCTAATCCTCAAAATGGAAGCATCTTTGGTGGGGAAGGGTGCAGATTAGGCTGTTTCAGGCATTAGCATCTTCCCGGAATTAACTGCAGAGCCAGCATCTTCCTCCCTGTGCCCCATCAGGCCTTGAGGCAACAGGACCTTGGTCCTGTTGGGGAGCTCTGATGGGGAAGGGATAGCTGCAAGAAGGTTTCCACTGGGGAGGGGCTGCCAGGGAAGGGGAGAAAATGTCGACATCAGAAATAACCCAAGTTACTGACCTGCTTTGGGGGCCCGTGTCCAGCCTTGACATTGACCCGGTCCTAGTGGCTGGAGCCCCCGATGCGTACATTAGAAGGGGAAAGAATGCAGAAGAGCACCAGGCCCCCACTTATTTCCCCCTCAAGGGGTCATGCGCCGAGACACTCAAAGTTTCTGATAAACTCTGAACGCCCACCTCCCTCTGTTCCTTTGCTCAGTGGGCTGGCTCTGTGGCACCACGTATTAGAACAGAGGCAGGAGAGAAACGGTTAAATGTGCACCCACAAATAATTCCCAAGTGTCCACTTTCTGCTCCTGCAGAGCCATCATCGGCTGCCACCACAACAGATGGCCGTAACAGGAGTGCCTGCAGTGACCCGGCCGCCGAGCCACCATTGCCGAGCCGTGGCTGAGTGAGGAATGGCTCCTTTACAGCCTAACAATTCACTGAGTAACGACCTAACATCGCTCCTCTGGGAACTGGGCCCAAGAAATATATTTTTGCAGGTAACGGCAAGTAAGAGCCAACTCGGCAAAGACTGAATAAATCTCCCTGCCCCCCGGGGAATTCACACATTTTGACAAAAGCAATCTATAAGCACTCTACTGAATCTGAAGTACCCGAGGTGGGACTGGGAATGATGATCATTGCCACGCTTAGAAAGCCTAGAGGAGCCCAAGGGAGCCAGAAACCTGTCCCTCCCCACAGAGGACTAAAAAAGGCAGAGGCTGCCCCCAGTCTTCTGCTCCAAATGGGGTGCTCCAAGCAGGAATTTAGGGGTCTTACTGAAATTTAGGGGTCTCTTAAAGTCCAGTGTGAATTTCCCAGTTGGTGTATGATGGGTGGAGACTGGGGAGAGCAGGAGGAATAATTCCGCTCATCTGCTTCACTGTTGAACTCCTATTCATCCTTCAAAACTCTGCTTCTGAGTCCCCTCCTCTGTGCAGCCCTCCCTGAGCCCTGGCTTTCCTTACTCCTCAGCTGAGTCACCCCTGATTCCCCAGGTCCTCCAGCCTGAAAGTTCACCCTTCCTTTAATGCTCAAGGAGCAGTGGGCTGAGGCCTTAGGAAGACCAATCATGCCCATTTTCTCTCCCTGGAGCATTTCTGAGGAGGTCTTTGTCTTCAGGCTCCACGCATCTGGCCACAGGCACAGGATCCTCCGTGATTCCCCAAAATATGGCTGGGACCAGGAACAAACTTCTCCAGAAAGGTTTGGGAATGGCAGGAGGGGATTACATTGCAGAAGAGAAAAGCTTCCTATGGGCCAGGAGCCCTCCTGCACTGTGGGCTGCCTGCTGGACCCCCCTTGCCAGCTCACAGGGCACTCTCTGGTCCGGTCTGCTGCCCTGTGGCTGGGACCAGCCAATCATCCGGTGCCCACCTCCTTGTGAGCAAGATTCTCCACAAAGACCTGGCCCCCAGCCTTCCGTCGGCCCCATGAGGGCAATAAACTGTCTCCCTCCCTCTGATAATTGGCTCTTTTTCCTTATTACCAGGATCACCTTCTGAGAAGCAACTCTGCTCCCAGGAAGAACAACCCTTCACAGTTAGGAACAGGACAATTTAGCTCACAGGCAAAAATTCAGCTCAAAAACAAATTTCTGGCTTTAATTTTGAAGTGGTTTCCCCCAAACAAAGACCAGTTCTTTCCCAATAATGAACGAGAAGCTGTCAGAAGCTTAAAATGGGAACATCCCTGGAAACTCCTCGGCTTCAAAAATGTGGGGTCCAAGCTGTAGAGTACTTGGTCCCCTCTTAGGGAGTGTATTATATGCTAGGTACAATTGCCTCTCAGTCCCTCTGCCAAACTCTGAGTCTCTGGAGGGCAGGACAAGAAAAACAAATGTTTACATTGTTAAAAAACAAGACTCGGGGGTGCCTGGCTGGCTCAGTCTGTGGGGCATAGAGCGTAGAGCACTGGACTCTTGATCTCAGGGTCGTGAGCCCCATTTTGGGTGTAGAGATTACTTTAAAAAAATAAAATAGGGGCACCCGGGTGGCTCAGTTGGTTAAGTGACTGCCTTCGGCTCAGGTCATGATCCTGGAGTCCCGGGATCGAGTCCCGCATTGGGCTCCCTGCTCGGCAGGGGGTCTGCTTCTCCCTCTGCCCTCTGCCCTCTCGTGCTCTCTGTCTCTCATTCTCTCTCTCTCAAATAAATAAATAAAATCTTTAAAAAAAATAAAATAAAATAAAATCTTAAAAAAAAAAAGGCCCAAAATGGAGTCACTTATGCTAAACGCCAGTCACCAAACCAAGACTGAACTTAATTACAGTGTTGGCTCTCCCAGAAATGGAATCTTAAGCCAGTCAGGAATCGCTAGAACCAGCGCTAGTGAGGTAATCTGCACCATAGACCCCTGCCCTCCCCTCAGGGAAAGTGACCTTGCAATACCCAATCTGGTTGTTTGTGTGTTTGTTTGTTCCTAGTAGAACTTCCTCACTGCTGCCCTCTTCTGCCTATAAAAGTCTTTTGTACAGCTCCTCAGTTGCTAGATTTTCTATCTGCTAGATTGGACGGGCAGCTTCCTCTGCTGTTTAATGGGCATGTCACCCTCGGGCTGGGCAGCTTTGAGCATGACGGGAGGCGATGTACGTGGAGAACTAGCTTAGTTCACGGTGTCAGATGGGTTCTGCAATGGGGTTTTGAAAAGCTCTAGCCTAGCAAATTTGGAAAGCCTTGCCATCTTTCTCTGCAGAAAGGTGAGCAGTGTGGGGTGCTAGTGAGGGGCAGCGAGTGTGATGGGTGCTGGTGCCCACTCTCCTGCCTGTCTGGTTGCTCCAGACTCCCCTCCCCTGCTCCCCCTGCTTCTGCAAGGACTAACGGAGCACACAGTCCTTGGCCCTGCATTGCTAGGGGCTGGCTGGGCCTCCTGCCCCCATCATGCCCCCAACCCCACTCCGCACTTGCCCAATTTCAAGGCCACTAGCCCCATCCCAGGAACAAGGGAGGAATTCAAACTATCCCGAGGAACAGAAACCCAGTGATTCTGTTACCCAGGGTTGATGCCTGGCTCCTTCCTCCAAGCTGGAGATCAACTGGGGCCTCATGTCCCAGTGTAAATGGAGGGAAGCTTTAATATTGTAAATCAGATCCTGTTACTCATCTATCCTTGCTACAAATTCTTCGGTGGTTTCCTATTGCTCTCAGGGTACACTTCAAAACTTAGGGGATCCAGCCCCTGCCTACCCTCGAGCATCCTCTCTCTCCCCCCACTCTGTGTTCCTTCCTACTTCGGGGCCTTTGCTGGGAACACCCCCCTCCGTGCTGCCCCCTCAAATCTCTATCTGTATAATGACTCTGCACCCCAAAGCCTAGTACAGTGCCTGACATATGGAAAGCGCTCGGTCATTATCTTACGAATGAATGGATTGTTGATGGCTGGATATGTGAACGTCGGAAATCAGACTCTGGGCTACAGCCATTGTAACCGCCAGCCACCACCAGGGGCCTCACCTGCTACACCCTGTCACCACCGGCAGATTCACACGCACGTTCTCGGGGCACCTGCCACTTCCAAAGCCACAGGAATAACAAAACGAAACAAAAAGCAAGTCAAAACCCCAGCGGGTCGATCAGCAAAACAAAGGGGTTTTTCATTAACTACTAAAGGCCTCCGGTTCCTGTTCTCCTCCGCATCTCAGATGGGGCCCCGCCCCCAGAGGCTTTCTGGAAGCCGGAAAACCTGCGCGCCTGGGACCAGCAGGTGGGAGGGAGGAGCCCTGGGAGAAGGGCCGCCCCGGGGCTGCCTGCGGGGAGACCCTGCCCAATAGGTCTCTAGAAAGGACGTGCCAGGGCTCAGTTCCACAGGCCTTGAACACTGGTGAGGGCCCTTTCACCGGTGGTAGAAGTGAAAACAGGTACTTAGGTTCTGGAAAACACTTTGGAATTTCTTTTCAAAATTTAAAGTGAATATATACCATCTGACCCAGCAACTCTACCTTCATTTTTCTTTTCTTTTCTTTTTTTTTTTAACTTTATTTATTTATTTTAGAAAGAGAGAGGGAATGAGCAGGGGTAGGAGCAGAAGGAGAGGGACAAGCAGACTCCATGCTGAGTGCAAAGCCCACTGGGGTAGCTCGATCCCCCGACCCCGAGATCATGACCTGAGCCTTTGAAATCTAGAGTCTGACGCTTATCAGACTGAGCCACCCAGGTGCCCCTCTGCCTCCGGTTTTGTTTGGTTTTTTTCTTTTTTAAAGATTTTATTTATTTGACACAGAGAGAGAGAGAACACACAAGCAGGGGGAGAGGGAGAGGGAGAAGCAGATACCCTGCTAGGCAGGGAGCCCAACACAGCGCTGGCACCCCTACCTTCAGATTTTTATCCCAAACAATTCTTCCCCACCTGTGCAGCGATGTGGGCACAAGAATGTTCTTTGCAATACTCTGTAATGGTGAAACTGGGAACAACCTAGTGTCCGTCAGCAGGGGAAGCATCCAATCCCACACCATACACCCTGACAATGGGATAGATAGTAGGAAGGTCTCAGAACAGTGGTGAAGATAAATGTTGAAGAGAAAAAGCAAGTTTCAGAACAATACTTAAAATATCACCCAGTTTATGTCTAAACATATTTTGAAAGGATGGCTGATTCTAGAAAGTGAGGGACAGGGGCGACTGGGTGGCTCAGTTGGTTAAGCGTCTGCCTTCGGTTCAGGTCATGATCCCGGAGTCCTGGGATTGAGTCCTGTGTCGGGCTCCCTGCTCAGCGGGGAGTCTTCTTCTCCCTCTCCCCTGCTTGTGCTCTCTCTCTCTCTCTGACAAATAAATAAATAAAATCTTAAAAAAAAAAAAGAAATTTAGCTGTAAAAAAAAATTTTTTTTTAAGTGAGGGACAAGCTGATGGGCTGGGGGAGCACATAGAAGGGGACAGCTCCTAGGAGGGACAGGCATCTATCTCAGCTGACACAGAGGAGGGAACAGGGAGAATGGAGAGGAGGGTGCCTAGCCTAGAGGGTAGAGGTGTGAATGCTCGGAGGTGGGAGCCTTGCTGGGGGGGGGGGGGCTGCTGAGGCCAGAGAGGAGGGCAGGCAGACAGGCACGCTGGGGTCACCTGGGACCCATGAGTCCTGCGAGCAGGAACGGGCCCCTGGAGACATTGTCAGTGGAGGAAGGACAGGGTAAAAAGTGCAGAAGCACTTTTCCTCTGGCTGGCTGGACAGGTGAGCATGAGTTGTTAGGAAGACGGGTCAACTCCAGGTGGGTGCTAAGACCCCCAT
Source organism: Mirounga angustirostris (assembly GCF_029215605.1). Taxonomy (NCBI): domain Eukaryota; kingdom Metazoa; phylum Chordata; class Mammalia; order Carnivora; family Phocidae; genus Mirounga; species Mirounga angustirostris. The sequence goes on along the minus strand of NW_026991711.1, from coordinate 93,730,636 downwards.
CCCGCAAGGGGCGCTCGCTTCTGCTGCGGGTACAATGTTTGCAATAACCCGTGGGCCTGTGGTCAGTCTGCTCTGCAGGGGCATCTGTGGGCGGACTTGGCAGTGGAAGAGAAGAAATGCAGGCATTGAGAAAGGCAACTCAAAGGAGCAGAGGTTTGTCACTGAAATGAGGCAGATAGTGCTTTTCTCTGGGAGGCATTTTGCAAGAGAAGCCCTCTCCTCAGGGGGCCCGATTAGCTCTTGTTCCCTGACTAAACCCAGTTCGCCCATCAGCCCTGGCTAGAACCTCTGGGAATAGAAAAGACTTCCCCCAGCACTGACTCAGTATCAGGACATCCTGTTCTCCAGGCGAGTGTGAAGAGCAGACACTTTTTATGCCACAAAAGTCACCAAAACTAATTCATGTCCCTTAGAGTACCTCTCTGAAGACCAAAGCAGGAAATTCTAGATCAGTACGGATGGATACTGAACTGGCCCTAGAGGAAGACAATAAGATGCCACCCCCATACATTTGCACCTCCCTAGGTAGTGGAGAAGGACGCAGAACACATTGTTGGCAAGTGGTCGCCACCAGCCGTCCTGAAGGACAAAGAGGCCTTTAACATATCAGTTTTTCACAACGAGCACGTTACTTTTATAATCGAAACTGCAGTAAAAATTTGACCTTAGCAACTGTTTCAGCACTATCTTTTCTAATTCTTTGTCCATCTCTGGGATGCCCGGCCCCGGGGCCAAGCTGGTATGGCTGAGGGCATGTAGACTCTCCTACCCCCCAGGGCTAAGAACAGTTGTCTTCCCACTCATGGGCTTAAACAGAATGTAGTTCATTCTCAGTTTTGTAAAGATTTTATTTATTTATTCCTTTGAGACAGAGAGAACTAGCGGGGGGGAAGGGCAGAGGGAGAAGGACAAGCAGACTCCGCGCTGAGCACGGAGCCTGACACGAGGCTCGACCCCATGGCCCCCAAGATCACGACCTGAGCCGAAAACTAAGAGTCGGATGCTTAACCAACTCCACCACCCAGGCGCCCCCGTTCTCAGTTTTCATATGTGTACTTCATATGGTTTAGGATTCGCAGGAGGACTTATGGACTAATTTCCTAGTCCAACACAAATATGAGATCATAGTCATAATAGGTAATTTCCAGAAAAGATGTAACCATGTGGCAGGCACTGAGCTAGGCGCTCTTTGTGGATTCCCTCATAACAATGGGGGGTAGGTACATGACCTACCCATTTTACAGATGAAGAAGCTAAGATGCAATGAGATATTTCCACTAAATCCTCTGAACTTATTTAAAAAACAAATATATTTTTTAAATCCTCAAAGAGAGGCGCCTGGGTGGCTCAGTCAGTTAAGCGTCTGCCTTCAGCTCAGGTCATGATCCCAGGGTCCTGGGGTCGAGCCCAGCAGAGGGCTCCCTGCTCAGTGGGGAGCCTGCTTCTCCCTCTCCCTCTGCCCCTCCCCACCCCTGCTGTGCTCTCTCGCTCTCTCTCTCAAGTAAATAAATAACATCTTTTTAAAAAACCTTCGAAGAGTAGGCTATCAACTATGATACTGATCCAATGCTGAGCATATAATGTCTGTGCTGGTATCCATCAGACAGGCAAGCATTTATTTTGAAAATTGCTCAGGGCAGTGCAACGGTTCTCGAAGTGTGGTCCCCAGACAAGCATCACATGGTTTTCATCGCTAGGGCCCTTGTTGGAAATGCAGATTCTCAGGCCCCGCCCCAGACTTACTGAATCAGAGACTCTGGGGTGGGGCCCAGCCAGCTGTGTTTTAACAAGCCCTCCAGGGGAGTCCGATGCAGCCAAAATCTAAGAACCCCCCCGGTTTAGGCTTCCATTAATTGTCCCTGCCTGAATTCTCATGGGATCTCTGAGAACTAGTTGATTCCTCCAAACACTTGGAGCTACAGGCTAGTTCAGTGCTTCTCAACCTTGAAGATCCACAGAATCACCTGTGGGGTTTGTTAAGACAGACTGTGGGCCCAGGCCTCAGAGACTGTGAGTCAGGGGGTCTGGGGTGCGGCCTGAGAATCTGCATTTATAACAAGTTCCCAGGCGCCGCTGATGGTACTGGTCCCTACTGGTCCGGGGAGCACATCTGGAGAACCGGTGAAGTCGTAAATGCCGAGGGGAACCTTGGCAAATGCAGAAGGCCTCCTTCACACGAATCCTGTTTTTACTTTTTTTTTTTTTTAAAGATTTTATTTATTTATTTGACAGAGAGAGACACAGCGAGAGAGGGAACACAAGCTGGGGGCGTGGGACAGGGAGGAGCAGGCTTCCCGCGGAGCAGGGAGCCCGATGCGGGGCTAGATCCCAGGACCTGGGATCATGACCTGAGCCAAAGGCAGGCGCTTAACGACTGAGCCACCCAGGCGCCCCCTGTTTTTACTTTTTTAATTAAGAAACTGAAGGGGCTCCTGGCTGACTGTCGGTAGAGCGTGCGACTTGCTCTCAGGGTCGTGGGTTCAAGCCCCACATTGGGAGTACAGCTTACTTTTAAAAAAAAGAAAGAAAGAAAAGAAACAAACTGATATTTGTAACTGTGAGACTGCCATCTTTGTCTTTTAAAAATATTTATTTATTTATTTTAGAGAGAGAGAGAATGCGCGAGTTAGGGGAGGAGGAGCAGAGGGAGAGAGAGAATCTCCAGCAGACTCCCCACTGAGCGTGGAGCCCCATGCAGGGCTCGATCTCACGACCCTGAGATCATGACCTGAGCTGAAACCAAGAGTCGGACGCTAATAGACTGAGCCACCCCGGCTCCCCGAGACTGCCATCTTTAAACTGAAACTGGAAGGCAATTGCAAAATAGGACTTGATATATACGTGTGCAGCAAGAAGAAATATATTTGGGGCCCAAGTGGAGGGTGGGGAGTGACGCTCCGCCGGCTCCTTTTTCTAAGGGCCCCACGTGTCCTCTGAGGTGATATTCCTTGCCCACCTCAGGCTCTCTCTGGGGGAGCAGACAGCGTCCCAGAGAGACTGGTCTCCTGTGCAAAGGGCAGGGGGGCGATGGTTTAGGGGAGTGCTCCTGGCATCTGCAAACAGCCGGGAAATGACAGGTCCACAGGGGCTTTCCTCGTCATGCCCGCACACAGATGGCAGCAGTAAAATGGATAAAAATGCCCCTGCGGGCCTATGACGCGTCAGCCCCAGAAAGGCTACAAAGTACCCTCCAGAGGGGCTCATGAGCGTGCTGAGGACAGAGCCTGAGTGACTCGCTAAAATCACGCGGCAGGCCCTGTGCTGAGTAGGTCTGCACGTTAAGAGACGAGCCATGGGAAAGACACCAAACGTGTGCTGAAGACTTGGTAGGTGTTAGGTGCTGGGGCCCTGGTCCTGTCTCTGAGGAAGATGCAGGACCACAGGTCCTGCCTGGCTTTGTACCTGACAGAGGGGACTGGCAGGCAGGACTCTTGGGAACAACGGGTTCTTGAGCTGAGCCCAGTTAGGGGAAGAGGGCCAGGAAGGGCGTGATTAACAGGGCAGGTGCCGTGGCAGGAGCCCTGGTCCTGCCAGACGGCCTTTAGCATTTCCCACAGCCCGAGAGGAGTGGGATTGCAGGGGCAACTGGCTTTTTCACTAGTGCCATGGGCTTGGAGTGGCACGGAGCAGGGTGGGCCCGGAGGGGGCTGGCACAAGGAGCCGTGAGGCAGGGAGAGGCTGAAGGACTTGGGAACTAATTGGATGTGATGCAGAAAGGAAGAAAAAGCACAGGATGGCAACAAAGTGCGTGGAACTAGAGAGTATGGTGCTAAGTGAAGTAAGTCCGTCAGAGGAAGACAAATGCCATACGATCTCACTCATATGTGGAATTTAAGAAACAAACAAAAAGAAACAAGCAAAGGGAAAAAAGAGAGGCAAACCAAGAAACAGACTCTTCGCCATATAGAACACACTGCTGGTTGCCAGAGGGGAGGGAGTGGGGAAGGGGGGGAAATGGGTGATGGGGAGGAAGGAGGGTGCTTGTCGTGATGAGCACAGGGTGATGTATGGAAGCGTTGAATCACTATATTGTACACCTGAAACTCATATAACATTGAATGTTAACTATACTGGAATTAAAAATAAAAACTTAATATTTATAAATACATACGTACATACATAAATATATGAATAAAAAATAAAATAAAAAATCTTTAAAGCACGGGATAACCCTTGAGTCCACTCATCATTCCATGCTTACCTCCTGAGCTCCTGCTTCACCTCAGACCCTGGGTGGCAGCACGGGGTTTCTATACTGGAAGACTTTGGAACTGCAGTCTGGCCAAGCGGTATGGCTAGGGGACTCATCTTGAAGCAAACACAGTTTTATTTAAATTGCCTGTTTAGGGACGCCTGGGTGGCTCAGTCGGTTAGGTGTCCGACTCTTGACTTCAACTCAGGTCATGATCTCAGGGTCCTGAGATTGAGCCCCGCATTGGGCTCCCTGCTCAGCATGGAGTCTGCTTAAGGATTCTCTCTCTCCTTCTCCCTCTGCCCTTCCCTCCACACTCTCACTCTCTCTCTAAAATAAATAAATAAATCTTTTAAAAATAAATACATAAATTGCCTGTTTATAGTGTGCATGATGGAGATAACAGAGATTTAGACTCTCAGAAACCATCCCAAGCAGGTCCTATACCAGGTCTTAGGGATTCTAAGAAGATTAAAATGTCCCTGCCCTGAAGGGCCTCATCATTTAGTGAGAGAGACACACCAAGAGATCATTAAAATATAAGTATGTCAAAGAGACACACACATGATGGCATGGAAGTCTGTTGGAGGGCTATCTAACCCACGGGAGGATGAAAGTGATCAAGGAGGGCTCCCTGGAGGATGTGACACTGGAGTTTTTTTTACAGCTTTCTGCCTTAGGCATCCAAGGGTAGGGCTTGGCTGATGGTGGGCCATTTACTGAGGTGGAGAATGCCAAAAGAAGAGCAGAAGGGGAAGAAAGGTGTCAAGTTCAGTTTTGGACAGCTTGAACCTGAGGTTCCTCTGCAACCCCAAAGATTGATGCCCAGGAGATATCGGATACATGGGTCTGTGATGCTATCATTCCCATTTTCTAAATGGGAAAGTTAAGGCACAGACTGGTAAGTACCCTAGCAACAGTGGCACAGCTGGTTAAGAGCAGGGTTGAGCCTCAAACCCAAGCCAAATGGTGCCCAAGGCTGAGCAGCTGTCCTGTGGCCCCTGCGGGGACAGCACTTGACTTGTACTTACTGGCCTAATTAGCTCTGTACCAATCAGTCCAGAAAGGCCTTTCTGAGTGTCTCTGAAGATGATCAACAGAAAAGAGGATTTAATTGATAGGAACCAGAGGGCAAAAAATTTACTTCTACTAGAATGAGCTCAACACTCTCTCGTCTGATTTCCTTCTGATGATGAGATAAGACGGAAAATGGCAGAATTTCAAGTTACACCCAAACTACCAGGAATCCTTCCTAGTCTCCAGCACCCACAGGCTGCCCATTTAGCCCCAAGCCTGCCTTGGCCCCCCACAGCGTCCCTCCACCCTGCCCTCCCACCAGCACTCCACCCTCAGGGACCTCCCCAGCCTCACCCTCCAGGACTCGAGCCAGCAGGATCTCAGAGAAAGGCCTTCCAAACAGCTACACCCAGAAGTGGCGAGCTGAAAGCTTTGAGCCATCCTGTCGTGCTCCAGCAACATGCGTGTTTTGAGGAGAGGGAGACTGAGGCCTGTGTTAGGGGGAGTTAAGTGTGGCACAGCAAAGCCTCCATGCTATTACGGGCCTTGCTCTTTCTCCGGACATCAGCCCTCTGTATCAAAGCAGGACAGATACATCACATACGCCAATAAACAGAGCCATGTGATCCGGCCAGGAGAAGGAATGAGGGTCCAGGAGGCAGGCAGCAGAACAAGCAAGGACCTTGGACGAGTCAGGCGGATGAACTCCTGTGGACTTAATTATTCCCCTCTTGATGAACATTTAGCTCCCCCAAATTAACATTAAACTTTTAGCAAAACCCCAAATTTCTTTTTCTAATGAGTTTGCTAGAAGATTCTTCTTCTCCATTTTTCGCAGGGATCTCAGGCTTTATTAAACAGTGAGACTTCCAGGGGACCCTGTGTGGGGCTGGCATGGTGACCACTCACCCCTTCTCTTCAGCAGGAGGCTGGCTTCTCTGCAGGAAGTTTGCGTGAGCTCTTGCTCGGCACACCTGCAAACCACCGGGCCCCGATCCTGCCCCAGTGAGAGCGTGGGGGCCACCCAGCCCTCTCCCCGTCAGCCAGAAGCGGGGGGTAGGTAAAGGAGGGTGTCGAAGGGGCCATTGCCTTGGCAGCTGGAGCCGATTTCCCACCCCGACAACACACAGAATCACCCTGCGCATCCCCAGATCTTGGTTCAGAGGGTGGGCTCTGGCCTTCGACCTGCCCTTGCCCCCCGCCAGTTTCTATGTGCTCACTCTTAACATTTTCCTGCCTGATGGAACCAGCCTGCCCGCCTTTCCCCTGTCCCCTGGTTTGGGTTCCCAACCCTAGACAAAGACTGAAATGCAAATACTTTATTTGGCCAGTCTAGAAAATACCACCATGGGGAAGAATGTGTTTGTTAGGGTTGCAATAACAGTACCACAAACTGGGGCGGAGGGGAATGGGGGGCTTAAACAACAGAAATTTATCGTCTCACGGTTCTGGAGGCTGGAAGTCCAAAATCAAGGTGTCAGCAAGGTTGGTTCCTTCTGAGGGTGAGCTTCTGGCAATTTCCTGGCCATATGTGGCATCGTTCGGCTTGTAGAAGTCTCTCTCTGGACTCTGCCTTCACCTTCATCTAGCATTCTCCCTGCGTGCATGCGTCTGTGTCCACATTCCCTCTTTTTATAAAGACACAGTCACGTTGGATTAGCGCCCACCCTACTGACCTCATCTTAACTAATTATGTCTGCGGCAACCCTATTTCCAAATAAGGTCCCATTCTGAGGTACTGGGGGTGAAGACTTCAACCTCTGAGTTTTGCGGGGGACACGATACAGCTTCTAACAGGAGTGGAGAAGTGAGACAGGGAGGGAAGGAAACCAGTACGGAGCATATTCTCCAGCAGACTTCCACTATGGACAGCCAGAATCCTATAGGGAGCTCTGGGATTCTACCCAATCCCAACGTGCACGGGCCCTGGGGTTACTTATCCACCAGCTCCTGTTCGTCAGCAGTGGAGGCTGCTCCCGTGGGACGTACTTCCCTGGGACTCCCAGCTGGTGTATGAGCAGGGTAGTCCTAGTGTCCAGACAGACCCCGAGGCCAAAAGACAGAGGTGCTGGTGTCTGGAAATCAGGCCCAGGCTGGATGCACAAAACGGGAAGGGTGAGGGTATGTAGGCGGGGTGCCAACACGTCAACCTCCAACTTTCAAAGCCTTCCTGGTCACTCGAGTCTGTGAGCACAGCTTGGCAGTCTGGACCTTTACACTGGACTTCAGTGATGATGGGTCCTCTTGGTCCTCACTAGCCCTGTCCAGATCTGATCAATATTCAGTCTGCTAAGGCCAGAGCTGGTGCTCCAATCTCTTGAGGGACACTGTGTCCACAGAGCACCCTATGGTGCAGGACAGGGTGGTGGGACCCGGCTGCTGGAGTGTTGGGATTTACAGAAGATAAGGGTGGGGTGGGGGCGGGCACCGTAGTGAAGGCTGACCCAGGCTGCATCAGGCCTCAGTCTACATGGTAGCACGACCAAGATGGCTCCCCAGACTTCCCCATTCCTCAGCTGCCATCCTGGCCAAGCCTGCAGGGTGCCTCGTGAAGACAGGCAGGGGCAGGCCTAGGAGGGTCTAAAATTCTGCCAGCCCCATCTTTCAGATGAGGGCCCTCAGGCGGCAGGCAACAGACCAGGAACCAGGCCCCTGGGTGCTACCATCTCAGCATCAGCCTGTGCTTGCCATATGCCCACCAGCCTAGGAAGAGGTGGGAAAGCTGAGGCAACTCAGGATCTCAGAGAGAGGCCGCACTCCAGAGATCATCCAGGGCAACCTGTTCGTCCCAGACATGGAAAGGGGCCCAGGGAGAGAAGTGAATTTCTCTCATCCTTACGATGACTTCATAATGATTTTATTAATGCTATAATTATGAATGAAACAGTCAAGGGGCACCTGGGTGGTTCAGTCGGTTAAGCGTCTGCCTTCTGCTCAGGTCGTGATCCCGGGGTCCTGGGATCGAGCCCCGCATCGGGCTCCCTGCTCCGCGGGAAGCCTGTTTCTCCCTCTTCCACTCCCCTGCTTGTGTTCCCTCTCTCGCTGTGTCTGTCAAGAAATAAAAAAAATCTTCCAAAAAAATAATTAAAAAAAAGAAAACAGTCAAGACTTATTGAACACTTACTTATAATATACTAGGCACTGACGTATTAAGGGCTCGTTAGAAAATTTCTGATTTTTATCATCATAACAACCCTTTGAGGTAGGTACTATTTACTATCTCTGTTTGACAGATGGGGAAATTGAGGCTCAGAGAGACACTCGCCCAGGTATGGCTCTGAGCTCGTGAGGGCACTTCGCTCTGAGGAAGGGGCTTGAGCTCCTACCTGGGCCACTTCGGGATGAGGTGCTCAGCTTGGGCAGGTTGGGGAGCCCCAAACCACACAGGCCTCACACATTCCACCTTGGCTCAGCCCCAGCGACAGGAACAGACAGGGAGCACCCCAGGGCCTGTCTGCGCTCCATCAAAGGGTGGGAAGCCGCCCGCGCCGGTGCTCAGAAAACAAGCGTGCAGAACAGCAGGGTCCCAGCCAGGGAGGCCCCAAAGGTGCCCCACTGAAAGCCACCTCACCTCCCCAGACCCACCAGGGGCCTACCTACCCTTCCACAAGGTCCCCCAGCAGAGGGGCTGAGAGGCGGGCACAATGAGGCAGGAGGGACTCAGGAGTTCTGCGTGCCCTCCCCAAGTTTCCACGTGCTCCCCCCGCTCCACGTTCAGGCTGCCAGCAAACCGTGGAGCAGCCTGGGAACATCCTGGAGCAAACACTGACCTCTCCTTGAAGGGCAGGTGCAGCGAACGTAACGCACAGCCAGCCGATCCCAGGCAGAGCCTGCTGGCAGCTCTGGGACAAGGAGACCTTGGGCTCGTTCCCATGAATATGCCCTCACCCCCACCCCCACCCCCAGCAGCCCATTGGATGAAGGAGGATGGGGGTCCTGTGCTCTTCAATTATTTATTTCTTTTAGTTTTATCTTTCCCATTTTATTTATTTTTTTTTAAGATTTTTATCTATTTATTTGAGAGAGAGAGAGAGATTGAGAGAATGAGTGGGAGGAGGGGCAGAAGGAGAAGCAGACTCCCCTCGGAGCAGGGAGCCAGACCTGAGACTCGATCCCAGGACCCTGAGATAGTGACCTGAGACAAAGGCAGATGCCCAACCGACTGAGCCCCCCAGGCACCCATCTTTCCTGTTTCATTGAGATATAATTGATACAGAACATTGTATTAGCTTCAGGCACACAACATGATGAGATTTGTATATATTGTGACATGATCACCACCATGAGTGTAGTTAGCATCCATCACCTCACGGAGTTATAATCTTTTTTCTTGTGATGAGAACTGTTAAGATCCACTCTCTCTCTTTTTTTAAGATTTTATTAATTTATTCATGAGAGACAGAGAGTGGGGGAAGCAGAGGGAGAGGGAGAAGCAGACTCTCTGCTGAGCAGGGAGCCCGATGCGGGGCTCGATCCCAGGACTCTGGGATCATGACCTGAGCCGAAGGCAGATGCTTAACTGACTGAGCCACCCAGGCGCCCCAAGATCCACTCTCTTACCAGCTTTCAAATACATAATACAGAATTGTGAACTCTAGTCACCATACTGTATATCCTTGGCACTTAAAACTGCGAGTTTGTATCTTTGGACCACTTTCACCCACGTTGCCCACCCCCCACCCCTCACGGAAAGCCACCCATCTAGATTCTAGGAGTTTGGTTTTTTCGATCCACATTAAGTGAGATCATACAGTATTTGTATTTTTCTGTCTAACTTATTTCACTTAGCATCATCCCTTCAAGGTCTGTCCATGTTGTTGCAAATGTCAGAATTTGCTTTTTTTATGCCTGAAATGATATTCCATTATATATATATATATATATTATATATATTGGCTTTATCCTTCATCCATCAATGTATACTTACATTGTTTCTCTGTCTTGGCTATTGTAAATAATGCAGCTGTGAACATGGATGCACAAGTATCTTTTCAAGATAGGGATTTTGTTTCCTTCAGATATATATATCCAGAAGTGGGATTGCGGGATCATACGGTAGTTCTACTTTTAATTTTTTGAGGAAGCTCAGTGGGATCCTGTACTTTGCAGTGGGGAAAAAACTCTTCCCTCTGCAAAATTCAGGGCCAGTGAAGTACACATGTCACACAGAGCTTCCAAGCTGGAAGGGGTTACGAGATCACCGCTGTCCCCCATGGAAGAAGAAGCCCAAGAACCAAGGGCTCGCCAAGGGCACAGAGACCCCCAACGGTAGAGCCAGGCCTAGCCACCCTGATCCCCCCACAGCCTGTGCTCTGTTCTTGCCTGTATTTAGTTTCTACGGCTGCCGTAACAAATCATTACAAATTTAGCGGCTTAAAAATGACACAAATATATTATTTTACCATTCTGTAGGTCAGAAGTCTAGTACGGGCCTCACCAGACTAAAATCAAGGTGTCAACAAGGCTGTGTCTTGCTCCGGAGGCTCTGGGAGAGAAGCTGTTCTCTGCTCACTCAGGTTGTTGGAAGGATTTCGTTCTTTGTGGTTTCAGGACCAAAGTCCCTGTTTTCTTGCTGACCACAAACGGAGAGCAGTCTCTTGCTTCTAGAGGCCACTGTACTCTTTGCCTCAAGGCAAACTTTCTCTGTCTTCCCAGCCAGCAGTGGTGGCCAGAATCCTTCCCCAGATGCATCTCTCTGACCCCATCATCAGCATCCTCTTCCACTTTTAAAGACTCATGTGATTAGGTGGGGCCCACCCGGATAATCCAGGATAATCTCCCCATCTCAAGGTTCTTGACTTAATCACATCTGCAAAGTCTCTTTTGCCATGTGAGGCAATATCATCACTCGTTCCAAGGATTAAGGCGTAGATATCTTTGGGGGCCATTGTTTTGCTTACCGTATTGCCCTGTTCAACTTCCTTCCTTCCTTTCTTTTTTTTTGGAATTTTTTTAATTTGAGTATAGTTGCCACACAATGTTACATTAGTTTCAGGTGTATGACATAGTGATTCAACTTCTCTAGACATTATGCTATCCTCCCACACGTGAGGTTGCCATCTGTCCCCATGCAACCCTATCACAATACCATTGACTATATTCCCTATGCTGTGTCTTTTATTCTGTGACTTTGTCATTCCACAATTAGAAGGCTCTATCTCCCACTCCCCTTTGTGCCCTGCTCACTTCTGAAACGACCGAAACAGAGTCGATGGTCAGCTTTGCCAAGCAGCTTCGTGCAGCCCCAGGGAGACATCGTAGAATTCGTCATGGAAACCGCCACCCTGCTACCCCACCCAGGCTCTGCCTACAGGACGCTCCCTGCCCTCTGCCAGGCTGCTGGCTCTGATCCAGCAAGTGGGCTTTTCCATCCGGAAAGAACCACACGAATGTTAAAGAAAGTTTGGAAAATACAAAAAAGGTACAAGAAGAAAAAGTCCCAGCCCCCACAAAAAAGGCACTGTTACTATGTCAATGGATTTCTTTCACATCTTTCCTTCTCTGCATGCGTTGAGTTTGGAGACTAGCATTATAATCATACTACACAAATAAAATTGCATTTTGCTTTTTTCTTACAGCAATGTGTTAGATGTATCTTTGCCACGCTGAAATAAATTATTTGTTAAACCCATTTTGATGGACATCATTTGCATAAAGCTTTGCCCAGATTGGAGATACATTCCCTAGAAGGACTATTGGATCTAAGATCATGAACCCACTTTAAACTTCTTATACCCTACATGGAGGGTGACTGCCTGTCTCGGTTCTTCTGGGACAGTTTCTATTCCCACCTGTTGTCCTGACATCATTATGGAAAGCACTCTCTTCCACTCTGGTTCCAGTGTGGGGAATAAATCATATGGCCACCCCATCCACAGGCTGTTGGGGCAGTGATGGGGGCAGCTGGGGACTGTGGTCCCTTTTAAAGGGCGGGTGCTTCTTTTTTTTTTTTTAAGATTTTATTTATTTATTTGACAGAGAGAGGGGGAGGGGGAGCACAAGCTGGGGGAGCAGCAGAGGGAGAGGGAGAAGCAGGGAGCCCGATGCGGGGCTCGATCCCAGGACGCTGGGATCATGACCTGAGCTGACGGCAGACGCTTAACCAGCTGAGACACCCAGGCGCCCCAGGGCAGGCCTAGTGTTGCTAGAACCTCTGGATTTTTCAGGGGAACGCAGAAAACTCCTTATACATATTGCCTCATATCATATTATGTCATATCATATTGAATACCCTCATTTTTAAATATTGTCAAGAAATTAAAATAGAAGACAACTGTTTCAAGTGCCCAGGCCAAGCCAACCCTATCTGTGGCCCAGGTTCAGCCTGTGACCTTCGAACCAGCCCAATCCACTCGTGGTGTCACAGATGGGGAAAACTGAAGCCTGGAGGGGTGGAGGATTCTCTGATCATGGAGGGAATTGGTAGCAGGGCTCTGTTGACCCCACACCCAGTGCTCTCCCCTCAACACCACCCCCCTCTATCAAAGGTACCCAGAGGAAGGGAGGTAGAGAGCTGGACCCGAATGGGGACAGGGGCATGGAGCATAGGTTGCCCATTTTGCTCTGCACAAGGGAGGTCCTACATCCCCGTTTGTCCTGATGAAGAGCCTCCGGTTTGGAAGGATGAAGGGATTGGCTTCTGTTAGCCAAATGATCTGCTCAAGAGCACAGACCTCCCTAGAAGGTGGCTCAGGGCCTCCCCAGGGAGGGAAACCTCCCCTCCGCACACACACTATGTTAGCCCTGCCCCTTGGGACAGCGCTGAGCGCAGGACAGAAGCCCATCAGGGACTTACACGCAGCTCTGGACGTCCCGGAAGTCTTTCTGTTCCAGGCACAATGTCTCTGGTTCCTTCAACTTTTGGCCATGGGTCAGGGTTGGGGGCCTTTCTCTTGCAGGTCAGTCTTGGGACACTTTTGTTACTTTATTCTTGGAATGCAGCCCCTCGCTGAGCGCAAGGACCCTGGCCGCGTGAGAGATGGGGGATGCGCACAAACATTTTATAGTCAGCAGTTCCACGTTTATGTTTGTACGCCTTGTGTTTATGACCAGCACACTAGTCTTATTTATCTAGACTTTCTTTTGTGAGGAATTGAGTTGACCTAAGGGCGACCAAGAGCAAAGGTGGTCTGTAGTCAGGGTGGACACCATGGTGATGGGCCACTGCTCTGGACCACAGCCATCAGCTTTTGTGATAGCATTTAAAAGTTTGGGCTAAATTGAGCACGCTCAGATTTTTCTTTTGTTTCTCTCTCTTTCTTCCACAAGCATTGCTGTTAAGCTATAGCTCTCCATTCTTTCCTTATAAGATGGGTTTTATGGGGGCACCTGGAGGGCTCAGTCAGAAGAGCATGTGAGGGGCTCCTGGGTGGTTCAGTCAGTTAAGCATCTGCCTTCCACTCAGGTCATGATACCAGAGTCCTGGGATCAAGCCCCGCATCGGGTTCCCTGCTCAGGGGGGAGTCTGCTTCTCCCTCTCCCTTTGCCCCTCTCCCCCACCACTTGTGCTCTCCCTCTCTCTCAAATAAATAAATAAAATCTTTAAAAAAAAAAAAGAAGAGCATGTGACTCTTGATGTCAGGGTTGTGAGTTTGAGCCTCCCACTGGGTGTAGAAATGACTAAATGAAATAAATAAACTTAAAAAAATAAACATAAAAAAAGATGGGCGTTGTGAAGCTCAAAATCTTAGATATATTTTGCCAGTTTCTTCTCATGCTTTGAGAGTGATGTCTTTTCTTTTCAAATCTTGATTCTGCATCTCAAACACTAGGTTCCAGCTTTGTGTCGTCCCCACTCCCAGGTTTGATCAGCAGCCTTGATGTGTCTTTGTGTAAATCCCTAACAAAACTGCAGTCAGGCAGGGCTGAGGACAGAGTCGGGTGGCACTCTGCTTGGTTCCCAAAGCAGTAATTCCCGTCCAGCACTCACCACCCACCACTGTCAAAGCACCCCCAGCTACAAATCCGCCAACGAGTCTCCCTGGTCCTGCTCTCTACCAGGTGTGAGAACTCTGCTTACCACCATCTCTCCATCCTGGACTTGCGCCATGCTTTTCACCAAGGTCAGTCACTGTCGGAATCCACTTTTTCCTGGTTTGCTGAAACAGACAGTATTTCCGCCGGACATATATTCCGTTTTCTGGCCCCTTCTCCCTGGCTTCACTCCTCCTAGAGAGCTGCATGCAAGTCTGCATTCACCCATGCAGGTTCTTACAATACTTTGTGCTCTAACTTACCTGGACTTGGGAACCAGATCTTCTCCAAAATGGTTCGATTCTCAGCCACGTGGGTCAATTTCCTCTTAACCATATTTTTTCAGGCCCCTTCCGGGTGAAGTTCATCACTGTTCTTTAAAACTCTGTGACATCAGAATCGGATCATTCCACCCATCAGGGAGTAGGCCCTGGGGTCCATCCAGGAAAGAAAGATACAAAGATAAATGATACAATGTCCCTGCCGGCAGGAGCTGCTGGCCCTGGAACTGCCTCTATTCCTTCCTTATTATTATTAATAATTATTATTATTGTTGTCATCCTCAACATACTATAATAAAGCACTATTCCTTGACTTTGGAATTTCAAACTAGGGTCATTGCCTATGAACCCACTACCCCAAACACAGCCCACCTGTGAAGAAATGAAGTTTCCCACATCAGGATGGAGTGAGATGCAACAGGGCTGGATGCATTAAATACTGCAGCCAAAGGAAGTAGAGAGCTGGAGAGGCCTGTGTTCAGGATTGACGGGGCTGGTCAGGGTAGGAGGCCTGTTTATTCACTCAGCATGCATGGAGAGCCTCCGGAGTGGTAAGTGTTGTCCTCCCAGCTAGAGACCTGAGCTGAAGGCTAACTTGCTTTCTGAGAGCAAGTGGGGCAGTGGAGTGGGGGAGGGTGGGAACAGAGCCCCTAGATATCAATAGCAGTGTTGCTATAATCACTACGAAGAGATGGGGACTGCCTCACTTTGTCTAGTGGAGTCAGGGAAGGCATCACAGAGGAAGGGAAGAGCAAGCAGGGTAAGTGCTTTGCATGCCCCGCTAGAGAGCTTGGAGCGGGGGAGTGACACTGGCAGGTGGCCGGTTAGGAGGCTGCAGTGGGGGAGGGGTGGTACCACTGTCAGGGAAGCCAGCAGGGGGCTCGGCAGACCCTCAGCTGTGTGTGTTCTTTACTCAAACCCTGACTCGTTCTCATTGCTTCTTTTTTTTTTCCTGGAATTAAAAAAAAAACCTTTTTATTATTGAAAATATCAAACATTTCAAGCATAGGGAGAACAAGAAGAAACCCCGATGAATTCAACAATGATCAATTCCTGGCTGATCTTGTTTTATCTCTATCCCCACCCACTCCCTCCATCCCAGCTCGTTTGGGAGCCAGTCCCAGACATTATATAATTTCACCTATAATGATTTCAATATGTATCTCTAAAAGATAAGGACTCTTAAGAAAATAACCTCAATATATTATCAGATCTAAAGAATCAGTAGTAATTACTTAATATCAACGACTCTCCAGTCAGGGTTCAAACTCCCCATACTGTCTTATGCCTTTTTTTTCCTTTCAATTTGATATTGTCCAAATCAGGATTCCGACAAAATTCCTCACTGCAAGTGGTCGTTACATCTCTTAAATCTTTTATAATTTACAGTTCTCTCTCCAATGTTTTGTCCCCCCTCATAATTTTTTTTTAAGATTTTATTTATTTCATTTGACAGAGAGAAAGAGCACAGAGAGAGAGAGTGGTAGGCAGAAGGAATGGGAGAAGCAGGTTTCCCACTGAGCAGAGAGCCTAATGTGGGGCTCGATCCCAGGACCCTGGGATCGTGGCCTGAGCCGAAGGCAGGTGCTTAACCACTGAGCCACCCAGGCGCCGCCCCCATCCTCATAATTTATTTGTTGAAAGAATTGTGCTGATTCCCCTGTACTGTCTCACTGTCTGGACTGCAACTCTCTGGTGAAGTTTAGCCTAGACCTCTGTCCCCTAAATTTCTGCTAAATCGTAGTTAGATTCAGAAGTTTGATTAGATACAGGTTTGAGGTTTGTTTGGGTTTTTTTAAACAAGAATTATAGTGTCACCCTCTACTTCTATCAGGAGACACATGGCACCTACTATTGGGATGTCTCTGTGGCGTCAGCTGCCCAAACCATCAATTCATTAAGAAGTGCAAAATGAGATAATTCTGATTCTGTCATTACTTTTCTTTCTTTTTTTTTAAGTAATCTCTATGCTCAACACACGGCTCAAACTCACAACCCAGGAATCAAGAATCCCATGCTCTACCAGCTGAGCCAGCCAGGCACCCCCTGCCATTTCTTTCTTTCTTTCTTTCTTTTTTTTTTCTTTCTTTCTTTCTTTCTTTCTTCCTTCCTTCCTTCCTTCCTTCCTTCCTTCCTTCCTTCCTTCCTTCCTTCCTTCCTTTCTTTTTAGAGATTTTATTTATTTATTTGAGAAAGAGAGAGAGAGAATGCACGAACAGGGGGAGGGGCAGAGGGAGAAGCAAGCTCCCCGCTGAGCAGGGACTTGATCCCAGGACTCTGGGATCATGACCTGAGCCAAAGGCAGACGATTAACCTACTGATCAGCTAGAATGCTTCGAAAAAGAGAAACTCACCTCCATCACTATTTGGTTACTCTGAGGTTCAGTTAGGATAGGAAAAGCAGAACAAACACTTCTTTTCTTCCTCCGCCCCCCACCGGCATTTTCCATGTATCAACGTAACAATAGCATCCTTTAAGGCAACCCCCTATGCAACAGAAATAAAATGCCAGCCACAAATGTAATTTAAAATTTTCTAGCCGCCCCATGAAAAAAGGAAAAAGAAACAAATAAGATTAATTTTAATAACATATTTTATATAACCCAATATTTTCAAAGTATTACATTTCAACATGTAATCAACATAAAAAAATTCATGAGACACTTTACATCATTTTTTTGGTAGACTGTCTTTGAAATTCAGTGTGTATTTTATTCTCTATTTAATTTTCATCTTTTTTTTTAAGATTTTATTTATTTATTCATGAGAGACAGAGAGAGAGAGAGAGACAGCGGCGGAGGGAGAAGCAGGCTCCCCACGGAGCAGGGAGCCTGATGTGGGCCTCGATCCCAGGACCCTGGGATCATGACCTGAGCCGAAGGCAGATGCTCAACCAACTGAGCCACCCAGGCGTCCCTGTTTAATTTTCATCTTAAACACTACTTGGCCTGCAATCAGATTTCCCAAATTTACAGTGGAAAATGTTGATTCACATACCCAAGTTGGTCCAAACACACTTAAAAGCTTTTCAATAGCCGAATTAAATATCAGATTTCAAACTTAAAATTTCATAAATCTTAAACTTTTATCCCTCAGTTGGACTAGCCACATTTGAAGTGCTCAGTACCCCTGGATGGCTAGTGGTTACTGTAATAGACAACACAGGTTCAAGGAAACCAATGAGGTAGGTTTTCTTTCAAGTATATTTATATATGCATGGATTTAAGCATATTGATGTGTTTTAACCCATTGCTGTTATTATTCTTACTGAAATTCACATGTTGCCTATTTGGCCAGGAAGCTTCTTTATTTGGGTCGAGTCCTTTGACACAACTCTAGGTGGCTTTCACAGCAGCCTTGCTTTCTATAGGTATGATATGTTTCCTCTTATTATGGTTCCTCCCAGACATTTTCTTCCCAAGAGCTGGAATCAACCACTCTCCAAACGGCTCTAGTTCTTTATGGTGGGAAATGAGATTTAGAAATCAAGTCTAGTCCCTCGGGCTGCTCATTGCTATTGGATTGGTCATTGTTTTTAGGACTTTCCAATGGGCATAGCTAGAAAACGTGATTTTAAAAAAAAGCAATAATTTACATTTTAAAACAAATTTTCATATGAATTCATAATTCATAATATGAATTCATACTATTTCCAACTCAAATTCAGAACCATAGATTTTACTTAACCTTATTAATATTATAGTTGTATTGGGGCACCTGGCTGGCTCAGTCAGAAAAGCGAGTGACTCTTGATCTTGGGGTTGTGAGTTTGAGCCCCACATTGGGTGTAAAGATTACTTAAATACATTTTTAAAAATTTAATATTACACTTAATCTCCTTTCTCCCATGCTGAAAAATTTCAGTTGTCAACGCCAACATAATTACTCAATGACATTATTTCTTGCTATATAAACAGTATCTCAAAGCAATATCAGCACTCCCCCAGTATAATTACTGAAAACAATGTGGTTTTTTTTCTCCCCCTAGTTCTTTTTGTCCTAAAGGTCTATCCCTCCTTGGTTGTGCAAATTATTGTTTTCAGGTCATATGGAATATTCTGTCTCTTTGTAGCTACTAACTGGACACATATTTACCTTCATTTGTTTCATTTTACTTTCAGTTATGGGGACTACTTTTTAAAGGGGAATTTTGTCCTATAATAATGTAATATATTTTCATGGTTCCAATGTCAAGTCTAAAATCCAAGGTGTTTAAAAGAAGTCTAGCTTTCATCCCTGTCCCCTCCATCTTACTCCCTCCTTCTCCTGCTAGGTAATTTTAAAACATTTTTATGGTTTGTCTACTTAAAAATATAAACAAATCTTATATACGTGTCTGTGTACACATGGTGTCTTGCTCTTTTCAAGATCAACAGTGGTATACCATGTACATTTTGCCTCACATAATTTCTTTCACTTAAGGATATATATAATAGCTTAAGAAATATGCCTCCTCCTTCTTACAGCTTCTTCTCTTTTTTTTTAAGATTTTATTTATTTATTTGAGAGCGAGCAGGAGTGGGGGGTGGGTAGGGGCAGAGGGAGAAGCAGACTCTCTGCTGAGCAGGGAGTGAGATGCGGGGCTCAATCCCAGGACCCCAGGATCATGACCTAAGCTGAAGGCAGCTGCTGAACCCTCTGAGCCACCCAGGCACCCCCTTTCTTATAGCTTCTTATAGCTAATATTCCATTAGGAGGATGTACTTTAGTTCATTCAATCTGATCTGACATGAAGATATTTGGGTTATTGCCAGTTTTTTTGATATTATAAATAGCGCTGCCATTCTTAGTCTTCTGCATATGCCTTTTTGTATTGTGTCTGGGATAGATACGTGGCAGTGAGATGCGCAGGTCAAAGGGGTAAATGTATGTGTGATTTTGCTAGATATTCCACATTTCCCTCCTTAGAGGCTGTCCATTTTGCATTCCCACCAGCAATCTATGAGAGAGTGCCTGGTTTCCCTGGAGCCAGAATATGTTGTCCAGATTTGGGGTTTTGTTAGTCTGTTAGGTGAAAATTGGTATCTTTGTCTCGTGTTAATTTCTAGTTATCCCGCTACAACTTACTAAAAAGTCCATCTCTCACCCCCTCGTTCATGGTGCCACATTAGTCAAAATTGAAATTTCCATACCCAACAAGGTCTATTTCTGGATTTTGTATTCCATTCCACTGGTCCATCTTTTTAGTCATTCATCAATACCAAATTATTTCAGATATAGAGGCTTTAGGTTTAAATATCTGACAGAGCTGCCTACTCCCCCCGCTCCCTCCAATTGCTTTTCCTTTTCAGAGTTTTTCCTGGCCCTTCTCAGTTCTTTCTCCATCTAAATGAACTTTAAAATTGTTCATTTATCTAGCCCTGTTTTCCCTCCACCCCAAGAAAACACCATATTTTTATTTGAATTGCAACAATTTATACATTAACTTAGGAAGAATGAACTCCTTTATGTGTTGAATCATCCTAACCAAGAACACATATCTTTCTATATTTTCACATCTAATTATATTAATTCTGGTTGTGTTTTGTTTTTTCTCACACAAGTTTTGGGCATTTCTTTTAATATTTAAACCTAGACAGATTGTACTTTCTTCTTTGCTGTCATAATTGGGGTCATCTGTTCCATCTTATTTTCCAACTGCTTTTGCTTATTTATATGAAAATCTTTGACTTGTATGTTAATTTGGTGGGGGGGCGGGGAGAGGCTTGCTGTCCAATACACCCTCGTGGGCTATCCTCAGCTACTGGACAAGTCCAGCCTTTGTGAAGCACTTTCCTGCTTCTGCTATGCTGACGCCTTCCACCACACAGCCTGACAGGGGACAGTCCCCATGCTCTCTCTTCCCACCTCCAATTTATTCAAAGGCTGTGGGAACTTGCATCTCCCAGATGACTTCTGGCAAAATGAGGCTCACCAAGTAAACCAGGTACAAAACATACTTCTGACACTGAGCCTTTACAAAGACAAGGTGAGGGGCGCCTGGCTGGTTCGGTCAGTAGAACATGGGACTCTTCATCTCGGGGTTGTAAGTTTGAGGTCCACGTTGGGTGTAGAGATTACTTAAAAATAAAACCTTTAAAAAACAAAAGAAGAAAGACAAGTTGAAACATTAATAAAATAATGGATAACAGGAGGTGTTGAAGGAGAGAAATGATCTATACACAAGTTTAAATGTTCCTTTAATGAAGTCCACAAGGGGCTCCCACATTATCTTCTTTCTGAGGCAGACCCTGAATGGAATGGAGAGAGCCCAAAGAAGAGAATATAGTAGAAGCTGGTCATCTCCCACAGTCTCTCCACTCTTTCCCAGTGACTCCGAGAGGCGACTCGAGTTAAGCTAACTATGATACATTGCAGGCATGGAGAGCCTATCCTTGAGATCACTGTGTAAGTCAGTCTGGTATTGTATAATAATTTCATCATATTTTAATTATGTGTCTTTGAGAATTTAAAAAAATTGTCTTGAGGGGTGCCTGGGTGGCTTAGTTGGTTAAGCGTCCGACTCTTGATTTTGGCTCGGGTCTTGATTGCAGGGTTGTGAGTTCAAGTCTGCATTGGCCCCATGTTGGGCATGGAGTCTACTTAAAAAAAAAAAAAGGAGGAAGAAAAAATGGTCTTGAAATAATGGCTTTCATTATTATGTGCTTAGTGATGACTATTGATATTTCTTAGAGTTACTAGCCGCTGGGAGACAATGCTATCTTTTTCAGTTTGGTTAAGAAACCCACAACGTATCTTGAGAAAAGTTCTTGAGAGGGCTGGCCCTGAGGGAAAAAAACATCCTGACAAACATCCATTGGATCTCTAAGCCCTGCTGATTTTGCTTCCTTCTCTCTCCTTCTCAGGATGGACTCACCCTCCTTCCTTTTCTGATCTACCCTGCACATGGCAACCTCCTCTATAACCCTCACTACTCTGAGCTGACACAGGGGCCTGGGGGGGGGAACCACCCAGGAAGGGACTAGCTGGTGGAAGGTGAGGACTATATCTCATTCATCTCCTTTATCTCTAAAGTGCATGGTAATAGTAGGAGCTCAACAAGGAGGGATGAATGAATGTATGAATGAATGAGTGTATGTATATATGAATGAATGAAAGCATGGATGAATCCATTAACCGAAGAGTTTTGGTCCTTCTGCACTTGAATCTCTCCCAGCCGGGCCCTCTAGGGCAGCTCTGAAAGAGAAAAGGGTTTCACTGGTTGCTTCTGTGGGGAGGGGTTCCTAACATCTCCCAACCTTGCACAAAGCCTCTGTGTGTGTCTCTATATAGTCTTCCCCACAATATTGTCCGGGAGAGGGCTGAAGATTTGCACTGAAAATCAGATATATGTGTTCATCTTTGTCCTGCCTGGCACCCACCCCCCCTCTGTGCACCTGTCCTCCAATAGTTCCACAGGTGCCATCCTGATGTTTCCCACTCCTAGATGAGCTTATTCTGTGGAAAAGATCTACTAAATTCATTCAGTGGTAACGAGTGTCCTATAGAAACATTCTGTTTTGGGTCTCCCAAGTGTATTTGCATTGTAATAAAAGACACAGCCTTAAGTTTTAGGAGTGACTCCGGACTTCACAGTGTAACTGATCCCAGAGCCTGTGGGAGGTATACTGGGATGGAGGGACAGGGGGACTGAGGGCCATCTCAGGACTCCTGAAAGAATAACACATCATCAATCCGCTTTGGGGACTGGCACTTACTGCTGTCCTCCTTAGCCACTAACCGCTGTTTGTTCCACTGTCCTGCTCCTCTCTGCCATAGCTCCACCGCTCACATCTCACTTAGTACGACATTTTGTGTCCTTCCTTTTTTTTTTTAAGATGTTATTTTATTTTTAAGTAATCTCTCCACCCAACGTGGGGATCGAACTTACAACCCTGAGATCAAGAGTCACCTGCTCCAAGGACTGAGCCAGCCAGGCACCCATCTTTGTGTTCTTCTTTTTTTTTTTTCAAGATTTTATTTATTTATTTGAGAGAGAGAGAATGAGAGACAGAGAGCACGAGAGGGAAGAGGGCAGAGGGAGAAGCAGACCCCCCGCTGAGCAGGGAGCCCGATGTGGGACTCGATCCCGGGACTCCAGGATCATGACCTGAGCCGAAGGCAGTCGCTTAACCAACTGAGCCACCAGGCGCCCCTCTTTGTGTTCTACTGTGGCCAAATTTGTGTCTGTCTTGCTGAGAGTGTAGATTCTTTGGGGTTAGGGATTGGATCTCTCCTTTCTGGTGTTCCAAAGTGCTTGCTACCAGGGGCTTTGTAGTCAAGCCAGGAAACAATACACCTGGTAGGCTACCTCAGAGCATTTTCCCAGTCTTCTCTGTCTCCACTTAGTTTTGTGTGGCAGACTTTATTTCCAAAAATAACCACAGCACCATTTCTGCCCCCATATGCTCTTCAGAACCTTGCCATTCTCCATCAAGAGGTAGTCTATTTTCTTGCCCCTTGAACCTAGGTGGAACTTTGTCTCCATGAACAGAATGCAGCCAAGTGATGCTGTGGCTTCCAAAGTTTCTAAAAGGCTCCTCTTTGGTCTGCCTGGCATCCTCACTTTAGGTAACTGTCCCCCTAGAATTACCATCTTTATGTTTCTTACTCCTTCTATAGAAGCCTGCTCTTTGGAAGGCTTTCACCTGGCTATCTCTTCATAAGCTCACCCTTGAAACCTAGTTACCACCACACTATGAGGAAGCCCAAAGTAGTCTGAGACCACGTGGAGAGGTCCAAACAGAAAGGAAACCACACCCCCCACCCCAAGCCAGTAGCCAGCATCAAGTGCCAACCATGTGAGTGGGCAAGTCTTCAGATGATCCCAGTGCCAGGCTTGAGGTCTTCTAGCTGAGGCCCCAACACTGGGGCAGAGACAAACCATCCTTCTTATGCTCTGTTCAAAATCTTCATGTGTAGTAAATGGTTGGTTTCTCCCACTGTGTTTGGGTCAATTTTTTACACAACCCTAGTAACTAGAACACTGCGATAATGGACTAGCACTTCTCTTTGGGACTGGACTTTCTTATCACTCAGGCTCCTTGTACAGAAAAAGGAAGCATGGACACGCTGTGTTCTCTTCCCTCTCCCAGTTAACCCGCCCTCATTCCTTCTACTTTCTCCCCAGCTTTATTAAAGTGTAACTGGTATATAAAAGTTGCACATAGGGGCGCCTGGGTGGCTCAGTCGGTTAAGCATCTGCCTTCAGCTCAGGTCATGATCCCAGGGTCCTGGGATCGAGCCCTACGTTGGGCTCCCTGCTCAGTGGGGAGCCCGCTTCTCCCTCTCCCTCTCCCTCTCCCCCTCCACTCATGCTCTCTCTCTCACTCTTTATTTCAAATAAATAAAATCTTTAAAAAAAAATAAATTAAAAAAATAAAAGTTGCACATAATATATAAATAGAGTGAGCTTGGATATATGCATTTATTTGTGTTACCATCCCCACAATCCAGGTAATAAATACATCCTTCACTTCTACAAGTTTCCTTGTGTCCCTTTTTTTTGATGGGGGGGGGTAAGAACATTTCACATGGGACTTACCCTCTTAAATTTTTGAGACTCTAATTTTTGACTGTAGGTACTATGCTGTACAGCAGATCTCTGGTACTCGTCCCTCTCATATAACTGGAGCTTTATACCCGTTGAGCTTCCCAAAGCCCCCATCCTTATCGGCTGGTAAACACCCTTTTATTATCTACTCTATACCTTTGACTATTTTAGCCTCTTAATAGATGAATCGAGCAGTATTTGCCCTTCTCTGACTTATTTCACCTTCCATAATTTCCTCCAGGTGGATCTCTGTGGTCACAAATGGCAGATTTCCTTCTTTTTTAAGGTCGACTAGTATTTCACAGCTTGTATATTCCACATTTTCTTTCTCCCTTCATCTGACGATGTACTTTTGGGTTGTTTCTAGATCTTGGTTATCATGAATAATGCTGTAATGAACATGAGAGTGCAGATAGCTTTTCGAGACCCTGATTTCAGTATTTTGGAATATCTACTCAGAAGTGGGATTGCAGGATCATATTCTCAGGTTTTCTGAGGAACCGCCATACCGCTTTCCATAATGGTTACACCATCTTGCATTCCCATCCGTGCCAACAGCGCACGAGGGTTCTGATTTCTTGACAACCTCACCGACCCTTGTTATTGCTTGTCTTTTGGACACTAACCATTCTAACACATGTGATGTGATAGCTCACTGTGGTTTTGATTTCCGTTTCCCTGATGCTGAGTGAGGTGGAGCACATTTTCATGTCCTGCTGACCAGCTGAATGTCTTCTTTGGAGAAATGTCTATTTCGGTCCTCTGCCCATTTTTTCACTTGGGTCATCTGTGTTTTTGCTATTGAGTTTTAGGAGTTGCTTACATATTTTGGAAATTAACTCTCTGTCAGATAGATTGTTTGCAAATATTTTCTTCCATTCGACAGGAGACCATTTCATTCTGTTGTTTCTTTTGCTGTGCAGCTTTTCGGTATAAGGTAGTTCTACTTTTCTATTTATGCTTTTGTTGCCATTCATCCCTTCTTCATATCGGTGCAACTTCATTTCCTCAGAAATGCCCTCCCTCACCACCTCCCATGCTAGCTCAGGTCGCCAAGCACCAGCTTAGCACCCTTTGCATTTTTTTCTTCACCCAGTTTCTGATCATCCATTTGTTTGCGGTTATTAATGAAACATTGAGCTCATGAGGGGAAGGTATCCCCAGTCTGGCTCACGGTGATGTTAGGCCACTTAGCACATCACTGAGCACAAAGAAAGTTGCCAACTGAATGAGCTGGGACTTGCCCAAGGTCCTACATTAAGTATTAGATCTGAAACCAGAATTCGGTGTCCTAATGCTCAGATGAAGGCTTTCTCTGCTAAGCCATTTGCCTCCACTCCAAACCTCGTTGCTTTTTTCAGTGCCAAAACTTCTGACCATCTACAGATTAAGGCATGGTGTCTACAGCCTCTCCTCAAACCAAAAACATTCCATCTTCATCTCAACAGCCACCTTCTTGCCAAAATAAGCCAGGAAAGGTTATGGGAGTGCCTGGATTCCAGCAGGAGTTGAGCTGGTCTGAGAAGAAAAACAAGAGAAAAAGGAAAGATCCCAAATTGTTGATTTGTTTAAACGTCTCCATAAACTTAACAACACAAGGAAACCAACGGAGACAAACTTATAATGAAGTAATCAGCCGATGAAGCTAATATTCCAGTAACATGACATGATTCCCCACATTTCATGGGGTAGATATGAATAGGGTCATTAAAATATGGCCATTGAGGGGAGGGAGAGTTTACTTTTTCTGTCTCCTTGGAGTCTGTGTTCTGAAAGCTCAGCAGGAATTTAAACAAATAGCATGGAGGAATGAATGGTGAATCCCATCATATTTAAAGAAAAAGCCCCTCTCAAACTTTTCTTCCCTTTAATAAATGCATTGGCTTCTGCAAGTTTTGCTTTTTAAAAACCCTGCGGGTTTTTTTCCCCCGTCTGGAGAACCTATTTGTGAAAAACAAAATTAGCATCAAATTGTTCTAATATTGTTCTGAATATTTTTTCTCTAGGTCAGGAAGAAATTATTAACTTCTCTCATATAAGTGAATGTAAAGAGAAAGGAAGAAGGTAGGGTGATAGGGAATGGGGACCATAATGTTCCTTCCCTCTTTGATTAAAACGTGAAAAATAGAGTTAGGGAAATTGTCAATGGTATCTGGAAAGATCTACTGACCAAAAGGGATTGTATCAGTAAAATGGGTTTGTGAAGATCACACCCCCAAGGGGAGTGTAGAATTGCCTCTCTGAGCCTTTGTTTCTCCTGCATTCCGGACAAGATGCAACAGTAGGAAGGGAGACTGAAGGGAGAGATGCTCCCACTCCTCTCAACTGGGCCAATTTAGTTGAACTAATGGTACAACCCACTGAAATTCACGCAAGATGGTGGTTCAGCGCTCTGACCTTGGACAAGTTACTTAAATTCTGTAAACCTCAGTCTTCTCACCTGTAAAATGGAGAACGAAACTCAGAGTTTGGTAGGTTAAATAATATAAAGGAATTACTACGTGTCCCCTAGTATATAGTGTTTCACAAATGTTAGGAAGAAACATCAAAAAATCCCCCAATGAAGCACTCTTTCGGTGAGAACCCTCAGCACAGAGAGAATGGTGGCCCCCGAGGAGTTGGGGGACACTTCAACCCGCTGCTCCCATGCTCCTGAAACCAGGCAGCTCATTTCTGGGGATTGGTGTGGCTCGAGGGCCCGGAGTTAGTCACCCAGTTTGCTTAAGCAAGTTCTTTCACACACACCCCCATATACACTTTGGCCCAAAATTCAGTGAGGTTTTTTTCTTCCTTCTTCCTCTGTTGTTGTTGGGTTCTGATTACTTCCATCTGGCTGTGGCAGCTAGAGTGGAGTCTCTAAAAAAAAAAACAACAAAAAACCACAAAAACAAACAAAACAAACAAAAACCCTCCCTACAAAACACACATGTACCAAACCTAGAAGACTTCTCGCTTCTCGCCTGCATGCGCTCAGATGGCGACTCGTGTGAGCCGCGGCGGGGGGCGCCGGCAGGACCCCCCGCACCTGCGCGCGCTGCAGGCTGGAAGAGGGTCCGCGCCGAGCCAGCCGCCCTCCCCCGCGGCTTGCCTCCCGTCCCCGGCTTCCGCCCCGGCGCCCGGAGAAGCGGGCGCACTGGGAACTGCGACCCGGGCATCTCCCGGCGGAGGGGGAAGAGGGAGGTGGGGAGGGCGGGTGATTTTAGAGATTGAAAACAGAGCAGTCCCAGCGCCTCAGCTCCGGAGCTCATCTGACTTGAGTTAGCGACCCCCCACTCACCCACCCACCCCGGCGCCTTAAAAAAAAAAAAAGTGTTGGAAACTGGCGCGTTCTTTCGTTCCCTGCTCGAACTTTGTTGGTTGGTGTGCTTTCCCTCCCCGGCGCTGGGGAGGAGGGTCCTCGGCCGCCCCCTCCCAGCGCCCCCCCCCGCGTTCCCCGGGTCCCCCCGGGGGCGGGGGCGCGCGGCACGGGCGGGGGCGCGGCGCCCGGGTGTGCTGCAGCCGTGCGCGCGGGGGCGCTGCGCCGTCCGGGCGGCGCTGATGGATTGCAGGAGTGCCGGAGCTCGCCAGCCGAGGCAGCACGGCTCCGCGGACTTTTTTTCAAACTCCCATCAATGAGACTTCGAGGAGGAGCGGGAGGCGGCGGCGGCGGCGGACGCGCAGGAAGGCGAGGAGGAGCCGGGGGAGCCAGAGGAGCCGGAGGAGCCGGAGGAGCCGGAGGAAGGAGCACGGGCCGCGCAACGCGCGGAAGCCTAGGGAAGCTGCCGGCTCGCCGGCGGTAGGGGCTCCTGCGCCCCCGCCCGCCTCTCGGTCCCCTCCCCTGCCTGGCCCGCCCCGCCCCGGCCGGACTGAGCCCCGGGTCGCCGCGCCAGCCAAGTTGGGATGGGGGCTCGAAGCCACCGCCCGGCGCCCCAGAGGCCACCTGCGTGCTAGAGGCAAACTTTTGTCTCCCTCGGTAAAGTTACATTGGCCTTCTTTTGCTTGCTTTGCGTTGCGAAGTGCCCCCTACCCCGGCCGAGTCCGGGCCGACCAGGATGCTGCGCCGATTCGGAGGGTCCCTCGGCCGAGTACCCGCGCCACGGCACGGGGGTCGGGGCACCGGGCTTGGGGGGCCGGGGGCCGGCGAGGCGGCCCCGCTCGGGCTCTGACCAGACCGTGCGGGGACGATAGAGGGGTCCGGGGCTAAGAACTCGTGGCCGGGGTGGGGGGGCTGATTTTGCATCCCCCTTCCTACCTGGGGGAAGAGCCTGTCCGTTCCGGGTGCACAGCCTGGCCGGCCGCCACCCGGTCTTCACCGCGCCCTAGCCCCGGGCTGTTTTGGGGGAGGTGGTGGGTAACACCTCAGCCTGGGATGCTGCGAAGCTCTGGAGGTGGCAGTGGGAGCCTGTCTTAGGGGAGTGTGCTGTGTGTGGAGGGGCTGCAGCCAGCCACTTGTGAACTTCTAACTGCACTTCTCCGCTCTACCCGTCGCGGAGCCCTGCCTTTCTTTCTTCCTCGCTCCTTCCTCCCCGTCTTTGGGCCCTGCTGCCCCCCTCCCCCTCGGTCAGGCTCTCCTCTTCGGCCTCCCTCCTTGCTTCTCTCCTTCAACTCCTCCTCCTCCTCCTCCCCTGCCCTCCGCCCCAAGAGCCGCTTGACTTCTCGAAGGGATCCGCACGTAATCCCTGGCCCGGTCCTCGGGTCCCCCCACCCCTCACTTTCATCCCCGCCTCCACTCATCATCTCCCCCCACCCCCCAAGGGCCAATCTCTCAACAAGTATATTTGCTGAGGAATTTGAAAAATCCACTACTGCAACTTGATCTGTGTGTGATGGATGGGGAGAGGCGCGTAGAGAGTTGGGCGCCAATCCTATTAAGGGTTTAGAGAGAGGAGCGTTTTTCCCGGACGGGGGCGGGGGCGGGGGGGGGGTTAGGGAGGGGTGGAGGAAGGGAGCGTGTGCGTGTGTGTGTGTGTGTGTATGAGTGTGAGTGCGCCCGCCGCGTTGGGGAGCTGGAAGTCCACCCTACTCGGCGCCTTTTCAGCCCGGCAGTAATTGCTGTCATTTCCTAGGAAACCCGACTTTTACCGCGCGAGGAGCTCGGGAAGGAGCCCGCGCGCTTCACCCCGGGTGACCTGCTGCGGAGGCGCTTGCGGGCCTGGAGCCCCCCCCACACCCCGTTTCTAGGGTGCCTCTCTCTCCCCGCTCCCCTCTCTTCTGTATAATTTTTTATATGGCTCTCTGGGTAGATCCCCGCTGGAGAAGTAGATCCTTCCCAAGTCTGGTGCCGGGCCCTGGGGGGTGTTCTATGCGCTGCTCGGCCCTCCCGCCCGAGCATCCCGCTGGGTGCACGGCCTCTGACGCGGGCTTTGCAGCCCGGTGGCCGCGGCGGAGTCCTGGGCCCCCGCCCCGCCGCCCTCGCCGGGCGTGTGAAGGTTTAATCCCGACAGCTTCAGATAAAGGGAGCAGTTGTAAAACGCTCATATGCTGTTTGCAGACGAGGCTCTGGGGGATGTTGGAGAATTTGAAAGTAAACGTTTTCCTCGCAAGCGGCATAAAATAGTGTTTAAACAAATATTGTATTGGCATGCTCAGGGGGCTCCGTGCCAAAAAGTAAAGTAAATAAACTGTGAAATCCAAAATATACAGCGGGGGAAAGCGGAGGAACAGGCGGACTTGTCGCAAGTCCCCCTGATGAATTCTGTTTGTTCAGGCCACCTCACCTACGAGCCCCCTCCCCGCCCATTTCCTTACCTTGGCTGGGAGTTACCTTCCCTCGGCTTCCCAGTGTCTGGGGGCAGGCCTCCCTGGGCCTGGGAGCTGCTTTACAGTGGCTCCGTCGGGAGGGAATTCATTGTGTGGCTACCTGGGCGCGTCTCCCCCCCCCCCCCCCAGGGGAGGGGAGGGTACCCTGGCCACGCTTGGCTGCTTTTAATTTTGATGTTCTTTATTTAGGCTTTTCCCAGCTTTTGGTCTGCCCTGGGGCAGCAGGTCTAGAATGTAGAATGTATAGTTGCAGATGCGTACCTTCCAGGCCTCCCTCCCTGCTGGTGTCTCTGACCTCACTCCTTGCTCCTCTTCCTTCAGCTTTCTTGCTTTCGTTTTCCTGGACTTGCTGCTTCTCCCTCCCACGGCTGAAGGTTACAGGAAATTGTGGAGATGTTCTCTCCCAGATTTAAATTCCATTCAAACCCAGACAGAAGGAAAGTTGTCACTTGTCTGAGAGTTGCAAAGTTAAGTTAATGTTTTGTAATCTTTAGGATGGTTTTGTGTTTCCCTGCTGCTTAGAGAAATCCGCTGATTTTAGGGGGTTATTTAATGGTTCTAGGGGGATTTACACTAATGCGGGAAGATTCCCACGGAGGTGAGGAGCCCACCTGCCCAGGAGATAGCCCTCGGGTGAACTGGCCAGCTCTCGGTCTGGCATCCGAGAGACTGTGGTCAGAGCAGTCTGTTTTCAAAGTCAGTGGGTGAGGCTGAGAGGGGGAACCCCCTGCCCCCCATACCGGGGCTGGAGAGGAACAGGGTGGGACCAGTAGAGGTGTTTTTATCCTCCGTGGGAATTGTTCTGAGGGGAATTTGCAGTGTTCAGACTCCTCCAGCAGAACCCCACCCCCCACCCCCACCCCCCGGGCTCCTCTCCAGCTCGCACTAACCCTGGCCTGGCCGTGGCCTTGGAGGGAACTTTGGACTTGGCCCACCTTGAAGCATGTGTGGAATTAGATGAGGCCCTTCCGGAGCGCCACTCCACTTGCTCAGGGGTGC
The DNA here is from genome assembly GCF_029215605.1 of Mirounga angustirostris. Classification (NCBI taxonomy): domain Eukaryota; kingdom Metazoa; phylum Chordata; class Mammalia; order Carnivora; family Phocidae; genus Mirounga; species Mirounga angustirostris. The sequence continues at coordinate 93,699,903 of NW_026991711.1, read as the reverse complement.
TCCAGCCCACTTGTGGCGGGGCGGGGTGGGGGGAGGTGGGACAGAGGAAATCCTTCTAGTAGCCTGGTCGGAAGAGGGGGCCACAAGGGCCGCTGGTCAGCGCCTGGCTGGGGGGGGGGGGGGAGGTTCTTGGAGGCTGTGTACTGTAGCTGCCTTGTTTGCACTGCCGACTGAAAAATACACAAATCCTTCATGCTTTTTGTACTGCCACAAGTGCCCTGTACACAGTGCAGCCTGTGGGGCTGGATTAGCAAACCGGGGGATTCAGCAGGCCGGCAGACAAAATTGGATATTTGTCTAATAAACACCCTTCTTCCATCGGGGCCTCCCTCGGCCACCCCGGGGCCGGTGGGGGGGGGGGAGGACTTCGCCCCACAGATGCCAGCAATTCCCTCTAAATGAGACCAGGAGGTTGTCGTGTGCACTCTGAAAGCCCGTGTGACCCCTACGCACCCTGCTGGCTTGTTAACGCTCCGAGCGGAGCCCTGCATCCTTGTGTACCCTAGGGGTAGGGCAGCTTGCCTTTTCTTGGGAAAGTGTGTGTTCAGCAGGGCTTACTTTCATCTGAGTGACGCTCCCTTGTGATGCTGGCTTGAGCGAGATGGAGCAAACCCGTCTTGCTTCTTTAGGCTGGGGTGGGGGGAGGGTCCTACCTGTGCCAGGGCCCATTCCTGGCTGCATGGTGGGGGGGGTGGTCAGGCCAGGTGGGCCTCGCTGTGGACAGCTGCAGCTGTTTCCCCCTGGGCCAGGGTGTTTTGAAAGGGAACCCCAGGGAGGCAGTCCCCCCCCCCCCTTTCTTCTTTTCAGTAAGTGTCAGAGGCACGGACAAATGAAACACGTGAAGAATGCCAAAGAGAGAAACTATTCTCAGATTCCAGAAAATTCGGAGGCGGAGTAGGAGTTTGTACCGACCACCAGAATATGCAGCAATTTCCAGTGAACGAGGCTCACTGGAGTCTAAAGACCTCGGGGAGGGGAGCTACTCTATAATTGTTTCCTCAGGCTTGTTTAAAAGACCCTAAGGGAAGGGGACATTGGTGTTTGGTAGTGTCCGTTGGAAAAGGGCAGGAGCTTTGTGGTTTTCAAATAAACACAGGACACCAGACTCAAGATTACTAATTTTCTCTAAAATTAATTTGAGTGTTTGCTCTGGAATATAGGATTAAAAAAAAACCCAAATCATTGTTCATTGTTTTTAGATTTCAAGGGTGACAAAAGCATCCTTAACCTACAAAACTATGTTGAAAACTCTGAAAAAAATGCACCAACAAGAACAGTATATTTTCTTTGGATTTAATAGCTTATGTCTCCCAAGTCCTTCACGAACAAAAGCATCCTCAATAATCCTGTTTGTGTTCTAATTCTGGTTTCTTTAAAAACATGCAAATGGGGGAACATAACTCAGTTAAGATGTGACCGAAGAGTACATATTAAACCGTTTTTGAGATTTTCTTGATTTAAATTGAATAAGTCAGTGTGGTTTTGTGTGTGTGCATGTGTGTTGTTAAAAAAAAAAACGAAACAGGTTGCTGAGAAGTGTGTTTTAACTGTGAGTGCCCGGTTTCATGCATTAGCATAAGAAAAAAGTTTTAGTGCATTTACTATTGTCTTGAATGAAGAGTTTCAGCAAAGGGAAGGAAAGCCTCAAAAGGGTGATGGTCCATTGAGATTCGTCAGCAGCCCCCAGCTCGTCATCTGCCGCTGAAATCTGCGATCGGATATTACTTTTATCTCGCTTTTCCATTCTCTGGCCTTTTTCACACGTTCACTTTTGTCAAGGTTTATTGATTATGTTTTCTTCTCTGCAAATCTGTGGAAAATTTAATGAACCAAAAACAGCAGTGAAATAAAGGGGACTTTTTATTCATTAGCACGGGATTGATTTCCCCCCTTGGGCCGAGGGCCCCTGGCCTCCTGCAAGTGAGGCGGGGGAGGAGGGCGGGTGTCCCTGCTTCAGGCTGAGGCGGGGCCTCGCCAGGCCTGTGGCCTCACCACTGACCAGCACTGGGGAGCCTGGGACTCCTGTCCCAGCTGAACATTCAACGCTTGGAGGGGATGGCTGTTCCTGGTCAGCCTGAGTCTACCACGCTGCAGACCCCGGCCTCGGCCTCCCAAGATTTCTGGCTCAGGGCGCTTTGGGCAGGGGGCGGCTGGACATGGGATATTTGTATTCCCCAACCTTACAAACCAGTTGAGTGCCTGCCTAGGGCTTCCTGGGGACACAGTTAAGTATCTCTCTTCCTCCAGCCCAGCTCTCAAACCTGTAATTAAGCAAAGCCCCTGGTGTGATTACACTTTGCTGACTCGGCGGGGTTTGGAACCGCTTCCCTCTACGAAATAGGGTGAACTCTTGCTCTTTCCAGAGGCTTCTTGGGCAGCCTGTGGTACAGTTCTATAGCACATATGTCTGTCTCTCCCTGCCCTACTCTTCTTTCTCCTGTGCTCTCTCTCCTCTTTGTCTCCTTTCTATCTTTCTCCCCCCTCTTTCTGCTCCCTCCCCCACCTTTTTGCGTTAACATCTCTCTTCCCCCATTTCCTCTTTTGCGGCTTTCTTTCTCCCCCTCTCTCCTTTCTCCGTCTCCCAGCCTCTTTGTCTCTCTGCCATCCCCTTTCCCTTCTTTTCCCTTCTCTTCTCTCTGCTTCCCCCTCCCGTCCGGGTCCCCCCCCCCAAACCCCGCCCCCTTCACTTGCCGCCCCGCCGAGGGCTGGCCCGGGAGGCGGCGCGCCCAGGCCGCGAGGACAGTGCCCGCGTCAGGGGGACATTCGGTGCCCCGAGTGCCCGCGCGCCGGCGGCGCCGCCTTCCTCCCACCTGCCCGCCGGCCTGGTTTGCGGCACCCGAACAATGGCCACATTGTCCTGGCGGCGCACCGGCCGCCTCCGGCGAGTGGCGGCAGGCCGGACCGTGCTCGTGGCGAGTCGGGAAGAAAGCCAGCGGGCCAGATCCCAGTGGGCCGGGGCCGCCGCCTTTGTCACCGGGCGAGCGCCCCAGAGCGCGCGGGCCCCGAGGCTCCGCACCTGGGAGGCGCGCCGTTGCCCAAAGCTGCGGCCCAGGCCCGACCTCCCTCCCGCTCCTGATGGGCCGGCTCGCCCTCCCCTTCCCGGGGAAAGGGGTTCGAGGGCAGTTCAGTTTGCAGAGTGGGCTGAGATCATTTCCCCAGAGCCAGGAGACAGAGGGGCCATGTTACCCAACTTCTGGTGGCGTCAGAAACTTTTTCTGCAAGGCATCTGGGAGACTGACTACACGCAGGGAGGCATCCCAGTTGCCCTGTCCCCACCCCAAAGGCAGGAACAGAGTGGTGGTCTCTCAGAATAGTCCGCACCCCTCCCCCCATTCGTCTTGACCTGTAGGGATGCAAGACCTCTTAGTTCAGAAAAAGAAAGATCTCTGAATGCTTAGGATGTTAAAAGAGCATCAGTCGCGGGGTCCAAGCAGATGCTTAGCAATGCTTCTTTGTGCGGTGGACAATGCAATAAGTCAGCCCGACTTTTGAGCCACATTTATAAGGAACTGTAAGGGCCGCTCAAGTACACTTGTGCTAAGTTGAATTGATTGAAATTTAATGGCGGTTAGTGGCGATGAATGGTAATGATTTTCCAGCGTATCTTTGGCATACTTGACATTAATAACCGGAGAGTGTGTGTCTACGCTCACGGAGAGCCTGCCACACACGTGAGGCATAGCATTATTCATTTCCTTCGCCTCCTTCCTCTGCTCAAATCCTTTTCCTCCTCACCATAATTCAGTTGTTCGGTTGATTTAAAAAAAAAGGCGGGGGGGAAGAAGGAAAGAGAAAAATCTTTCTCCATTGAGCATGTACGTCATGTCAACATAATTTTGAGCTCATGATTTTTTTCAATTCCTACATAAATCAGCTTCTAATATACAGAATGTGATGAATTTGTTTTAGCTGCCATCATGAATTAATGTTATGCAAATAGAAGCTTTGCAGGTGAAATGATTTACTAAATAATTTCAACTTCTAATATTTAAGCTCATTCATTATGTTGGGAGTTAAAAAAAAAGAGTCCATATTTTTAAACCTGAGATGGGGAGATTAATACGTAAGTATTTGCAGTGTAAGGCAGACCTTGATGGCCAGAAAATAGCTCTTAATTTGTTGATTCTTTCTTTGAGAATCTGCAATTCACCTAGCAGTGGCTTAAGAAGAAGGGGATAGAAGTCTTACCGAGTTTCTTCTGGGGGAGGACAGAAATGCAGTTAAATAATTCTAACATGACCATCAAGGTAACATATCCCATGGGATTTAAGTAGCTCTGCTTTGGGAACCAAGAGGGGCTTCCCTTTTGAACTGCTCTTGTAAGAGGAATATGACCCAAGCCAGGTGGAGAAGGTTGAAGGGCCTTTGATGTTCCCTGCCCCCATCTTTGTCATTTGCTAGTTAAGACCATTTTTTAAAAAATTTTTTATTGTTGAAGTATGCATGACATACAATGTTATGTTGGTTTCAAGTGTACAACACAGTGATTCGACAATTCTATACTAGTTAAGACCATCTTAAGACCAAGTCATTGGTATCTGCCAAAGAAGATGGCAGCAGTATAGAAAGTTGGACAGAGGACCCCCCACCCCCCATCTCCCGTTCCACCCCCACCCCCCACCCCCCGGCCATAACTGCCAGGAGTCCTTTCTTATATACATCATCTTTCAAGCTGTTTTCCTCTGGAAAGAGTTGAGGAAGAGTTATTGAGATGGATGAGTGCATATGAAGAAAAATTAGCCCAAACACTTGGGGTTACCTTGAGGGAGAGGGAGAGCGGTCTCTCAAGAGCTGGTTGACCCTGTGTAAGTTGCTTTGACTCTCTATGGACGGAGGGCTTTGGCAAAGGTGATCTCAGATTCTTTGGCTTCAGAATCCTGGGAGCCAGGACACCCCGTCTATCACCGCCCATCCCAAGAATCAGACAGCAGGGAGGGTGGGAGGACTGGAATCTGGAGAAAGTGTGGGGTCTCTGTCACTGCCTCTGTTTCTGGGGAGTGTATAGTGAGGTGCTGCTCAAGGACTATGCCCCACTTTCCCACCAGTCACTCTCCCTAGCCCATGGCAGAGCTCGGGCACCTCTGGGATATGGTCAAAGCGTGAACATAGCGGGGGGTGGACTTGGGGACATTGGCAGGTGGTGGGAGCGGGGTGGAGGCACATGGCCTGTGATAGCCTTTTCAGACTTTCTTGAAGGCTACAGACAAGCTGAAGGAGGGATGACACATAAATATTTCTTGGATCTCTGAAGATAAGGGTAGAGTTTTGACTTGACTTCTCCAAAAATTGAGGTCATCGTGCTCCGATGACAGGTTGAAGGCACATCACTCAGACATTTCTGCAGACAGGGATGGGTTGTGCTATGGCGATACATTAAGTGTCCAAGCTGTGACAGTGTATTTAGGGCCAGCCCTCTCTGTCTGAGGAGATCAAGGTGAAGGGACGTGTCTGGTGTCCCTGGACTGAGTGTGTGCATGCGTTGCCTTGTTTGTGTAGGGAAAGGAGAAAGCAGGCTCCACCCTTACACAACGAGGAAGGTTTGAATGTAATTCAGATGTCTTCATCTATTGAAAATGTGTATAATGTAGTCTGTTCGCACATGTGATATATACTATGTTACATTACTCTTCCCGTTCAGTGTGAATGCGGGATGTGTGATATATATATATATTTGTTCTGAAATACATATGCATCAGTAAGTCCCTTAACTATCAGATCCCTTTAAGAATGAGATTTTTTTTCCTTCTCCTAAGATGCACTTCTACAAAAAAGAAATAGCATAAGAGAATGAAGACAGAACTGGAAATGAATTATAGAGGTAAATCTGAGAATAAGGCGTCAGGTACCGTTAAGGGGGGTTCCTGAGACTCTTGGATGAGGTTCAGATTCAGGTGGGAAGCTTGTTAAATATGCAGATTTTCAGGCCCCAGGGAGTATGTAGTGAATGAGAGAGAATTCTTGTGGAGAGGGGTCCTGAGATCTGCATTTTATGGAGGATTTTTAGGGTGAGGTGATGGGGATCAATGTTTTCTTTCTGTGATGGCCCCGGTTCCTTGGTGAATTTTGCATTGAGAAAGGGATAGCATTGCCATCTTGTAAGGCTGGTTGGACAGCCCGGGATGGGTCTCAGCAGATTGTTAAAGACTTTTAGCTGCCTGATCAGCTCGTGCTGGACTGGAGGTTGGGCGGGATGGCCTAAAATTGAGCTGTTCTGCTCCAGAACATCACAGAGTGGTGTGGACTCTAGGGCCGAGGCTCTGTTTCATGGGACAGTGACAGTCACCTGTTTTGCTGTGAAAGGTGGCTTTTAGGCCCAGGAAAAACTAGAGCTTAGTGAGCTTATTAAGTGTTTAGTTCTGGCCTGAGGGTCCCTACGATGACTCCTTTTTTTTAAAGATTTTATTTATTTATTTGAGATAGAGCAAGAGAGAACACAAGCAGGGCAGAGGGGCAGAGGAGGAGGGAGAAGCAGGCTCCTTGCTGAGCAGGGAGCCGGATGTGGGGCTTGATCTCAGGACTCCGGGATCATGACCGAGCTGAAGGCAGACGCTTAACCGACTGAGCCACCCAGGCGCCCCTGACTCCTTTTTTTCCCGTGTAAGAACCCTCCTGTGCGTCATGACAGCTGCTGTCTCAGTGCTCATGGGCGAAGTGGCCCGAAGTTGGACCCACTTGGGGCCCAGTTCGGTGTTTCATGGTTTGAGCAGACATTCTGGAAGTTCCACTCACACTGCGGTTTGGCTGAAAGGCCTACCTTGTGGGTGTCTGTGGCTTCCGAAGGAAGATAGGACAGAGATAGTCCAGCAGGATTGGGCGTGCAGAAAGGAGCTGGTGGTGGCTGCCCTGCCTGGAGGGGAAGCCTGCCGCCCAAGCGCTCCGCAGTGCCACCTGGCACCCTGCCCCTGGGCCCAGCACCCGGTCCCCGCACCCTGGCTCTGGCCTCAGTGTCTTTCAAGAACATCCTGTCTCGCTATGACTTGAGTCGTCTTCTGAGGACGAAGGCACAAAAGAGCCTGGAAGGAGTCTGGCGAGTGCGGGGCAGCCGAACATCAGGACAGGCCTGGTTTCTCTCAGGCCCTTGCTTTTCAGCTTAGAGTGGGCGTCCTGACACTGCCTCGCTGGAGTGTTTTAGCATTCGGTGGGGCTCCACGTGGGAGCCCAGCAGGGGCCTCTCTCCCGGTCAGGCTCCCGGGACTGGTGGCCTTTCCTGTCACCAAGGCCCTGCTGGCCTTGGACACTCGGGCCCTCACAGGCCTCTGGCTCTGATGGGCCAGCTTCTGGGCACTTTGTGGTCTGTAGTGTCCCGCACTGCAGACTGGTAGCTTTGTGTGGATACTTCAGGTGCACCTGGGCAAGGACTTCAAGAGAGCCTGAGAAAAGAAAACTTTGACACATCCGAACTTGGGCCGTGTGGACTCCTCCTCATCCACTATGCAGTTGGTTCAGACGGAGGCCGTTGCGAGGGATCTGGCGGGTCTGAAGGTGCCATATTGTTTCCTGTCCACGTTGCTCAGCTCCTCTGCATGGTCCACACTCCCGAGGGTGGGCTGTAGAGGAGGGTGAGGGCACGCTCCTCCACGGCTCCCCTGGCCCTGGGTGCGCCGTGGGTAGTGGGACATGGGCTGGTGGCATTAACCTCTCCTCTGGGGCTCTGTGGTGCAACACCCGGGTGCCGAACCCTCCAGATCCAGCCGTCAGTCCCAGGCCCTGCAGGCCCCTCAGGCCCCCAGCACTCCGCCCAGTTGTCTTACCAGGAAGGGCCGAGCCCCCGTGCTCTAGTGTGGTGCTTCTTCAGCTGCCATCCCCGGCCATCTTCAAGCGGCCCACCTTGACTGGGTAGTCAGTGGCGGGCAGAAAAGCCAGAGGCAGCTTAAGGCCGATGGTGCCTTTGGAATCTGGCTTGGAAGCCTGGGTGTGCTGAGCTGGAGAGTCCTGACTGACCGCCTCCCCCGCCAGGACCGCCACCACCCACCTGTGGTATGAGTCCTCTTCTTGCTTTCGATGATTTCAGCTGTGAGAACCAAGCTCCTAGACCAGTGCCCAGTGATGGGCATCTACTAGCCAGCCTCACGGAGCCGGCTGCCTGAGTGAGCACTCAGGTCCCCCTCCAGATGCCCGGCCGCTGGCCCAGCCAGGCAGACAGAGCGGCGCGTGGGACAGGTCTGGGTCTCACCGACAGCCCTGCCCAGCCCACCCTGCGGGTACCTCACGTTGTTTACGTGTGGCCTTGGCCCTGTTGATCTCTATTCTGTTTCTGTTTCTGTTTCTTTGGGTCTCCTTTTATTTAGGCTTAAAATCCTTTTTGCATGGCTAGGGGCTCTGTATTCAAGGTCTGGGCTTTGATTTAGCACTTGGGGATTCAAGCAAAGCCTTCTCTTCTGATGTAAGAACATTAAAAACAACAAAATAGTTTCCCCACAAGATCTTAAAACTAAGACATGCTTTTTTTACAAAAAACCCCTGTGATCTAAGGAACATCATAAAGAGGCAAATTTCATTAAGTATCCTTCCAGTCTCTTTCTATTGTTTTATATGAAATAATATTTTTGCTCTGTATTTTCTTACAAAATTGAAGTTACATTGTGTACAGTCACATAACTCTTGATTCACTCAACATTATATCATAGACATGTTTCCATGTTTATTAATGAGTAATTTCTATTTATGTGGGGTTTTTTTTGGCAACGTAATCTTCCTTTGTCTGTCTCTATCATATTTTTACTTTACTCTCTTTACATGGTTGGATATTTACATTGTTTCTAATTTATTATTTATTTTAAAAATTATTTTAAAATTAAGGCTCCCCACTGAGCCTGATGTGGGGCTTGATCCCAAGGACTCTGAGATCATGACCTGAGCCCAAGGCAGATGCTTGACTGACTGAGCCACCCAGGTGCCCCTTGACGGTTTCTAGTTTTTGTGATTATAGGTAATGCTGGAATAGCTGTCCTTGATGTAAATGTTTGCCTGAAATTCTGATCATTACTTTAGAATAGATTCTGAAAAGTGGTCCAGCTTGGCCAAGGTATTTGGACAGCTATGAAGCCGTCATTAGGCCTTAGTGGATTTCCATGGTACCTTCCTAGCTTTTGGGGAGAGATTGAAGATGTTGGTTTGAGGTTTTCAGAAGAACTATGTACAAATCAAGGTAAAACAGTTAATTGAGTGCCTCTGCATGCCCAGAAACATGCAGGTCACTTGCAGACTATGATCTCATTTTGTAGATGGGTAAACTGAGTCTTGGAGATGCTGGATAATCTCCGTGTTTACCTGGCCGTTGGGAGGCAGAGCCCTGAGCAGAGTGAGATTTATTCTCTTGAGGCGTGGGCTTCTGAGTGCTGCCCTGGGAATGGCTGGGCCACAGCACGCTTTCTCAACTAGGGTGATTTTCCCCCAGGGGTCGTTTGGTTGTCACAGCTTGGGTGTGTGTGTGTGTGTATGTGTGTGTGTGTTACTGGTATCTAGTAAGTGGAGGCCCGGGATGCTGGTTAACCTCTTGCAATGCACACCTGCAGCCCCCACAACAAAGAATGATCCAACCCCAAATGTTACCAATGCTACAATTGGGAAACCCTGGGGGAGATGTCACCAGCTAGGCTTTCTTCCCTGACCCACACACCAGGTGGCAGGCGCCTTTTCACACCTCACTCTCACACCGGGCTGGAAATCTTCAAGCCTCCTTTCTGTGCCTTGAAATGGAAACAGTGGGGCCGCTGCCATCACGAGGAATTCCTGGAGCAATCCATCAGTCAATCAGCTAGCACTTACTTGAACATCTGTTACGTGCCTTGGACTTATTAAGCTCACTGCCGGAAGTGCACACCTTGCTAACTTGGCTAAGTGCCACTGGCCTCTGAGATCTCAGCAGTGTTCTCAAGTGTGCATCTTCTTCCGAGAGTCTCCATGCCTAGCGGGGAGGCTACTTTAGGAAAGTCATGAATTGGCCAGCGTGACCTCAAAAGACAGCTACAGAGGAATGTTGCCAGGAGCAGGGATTGCCCTCAACTGTTGTCGGAGAGAAACTGGATAGATCTGTTTTTCCGGCCCCAGGCTGTAGGTTTTTCACTTCACAATGAATTTTGTACCAGGCTCTTCCTGGCAGCTAAGAGTCAGGGACTGAGGGGTCCTGGGTCAGAATAATGGGAGATACTGGGATCAGGGCCTTTTGGCAGTGGCTCACGTATTCAACCAAACAGTGGTGCCTGAGCAGTCCCAGAAGGCTTCTTCCAGGAGAGGTCCAGACTGGGTCTGGGGACTTTGCCATTGGAGGGGCAGGGGAAGGAAGGACAGTCCAGGCAGAGCAACTCAGGTGAATGATGGACAGAACGTGGCATTTCTGGAACCTACAGGGGGTCAGTGTTACTTGGAGGGTGAGGTGCGGGGAAGGGCTCTGGCAGTCTGCAGAGGGACCCTTTATGAGAGCCTGGGGATGCTTTGAAGGGGTGGCTCTGTGATCCTAAGGATGGCCCTTGTTGTTACCCATGGGTTAACTTCAGGTCATGGGGCATAAGCCCACAGGAGCCCAGGTTCTTTTGGGGGATGGGACATTGGGCAGCAAAGTGATTCTCTGCCTCTAGGTTTGGGCTGACTCAGTTTCTCCAGTTTTTTCTCTGCCAGGGAGGCCAGGCACAACAGTGGAAAAGAGGGAATTCGCAGCAAATATGCACATACCTCTTCTCATTCTAGTAACCTTTGCCCAACTGTAGGCAAGAGCTTTGCCTATTCCTGACCTATTGCTCCCTGAAGATAACTCCCCTTACAGGGTCATCTCTTGGTGACCCTGATGGTTGGTGGAAAAAGGAAGAGAAGATGAATCTGGTTCTCAGAACACTCTTCACTATGATCCTCAGGAACACTTTCAGTGCTTTAAGGGTAGTAGTGGTTATCCATCCTCCATCCATCCATCCATCCATCCATCCATCCATCCTTCCTTCCTTCCTTCCTCCATCTGTCCATCTTCCTTCCCTCATCCATCCATCCATCCATCCATCCATACATACATATACATCATCCATCCATCCATCCATCCATCCATCATCCATCCATTATCTGTCCATCCTCCTTCCATTATCCATCCATCTGCCCTCCCTCCCTCATCCATTCATCCATCTATCCATCCATCCATCCATCCTCCCTCCCTCTATCATTCATCCATCTATCCTCCCTCTGTCACCTATCCATCCATCCCTCTTCTCTCCATCACCCATCCATTCATGCATCCTCCATCACTCATCAATCTGTTCATTCATCCATCCATACATACATACACATACATCAGTCATCCATCCATACATCCATCATCCATCCATTATCTGTCCATCCTCCTTCCATTATCCATCCATCTACCCTCCCTCATCCATTCATCCATCCATCCTTCCATCCATCCATCCTCCCTCCCTTACTCATCCATCTATCCATCTTCCCTCCTTCACCCATCCATTCATGCATCTTTCATCATCCATCCATGTGTCCATCCATCCATCTTCAATCCATCCTCCATCTTCCATCCATTATTATCCATTATCATTATCCATCCATCTGTCTTCAATCCATCCTCCATCTTCCATCCATTCATCCATTTATTATCCATTATTTGCCATCCATCCATCTATCCTCCATCCATTGACTACAGGATGTTAAAAGCTTTTGTTTTTGGTCTTTGGTGTATCTCTCCTCTCCTATCCATGAAGCCAGTAACTAAAGGGTCACCTCCTTTGTGGAGTCTTTCCTGCATCAGACCTAGGCTCCCACTTGTCTCTGGAGTTTCCCTTGCTTGTAACATTCATTAATATTGTCTTGCAGTTGTCTGTTGATTTGTGTTTGGTAAATGTTTGTTGATAAATCAATTCGGGGAGATTTTCCAGTGGGAGAAAATGGCGTTTGTTCAGTGTCCTTCGACACCTCTCTTAAGAAATATAAGTCAACCAAGCAGTCTCCAGATTGGTGACCTTGCTTTGAGAGAGTAAGAGGAATTGTTATAAAATGATTAGTTTGTAATATAGCAGAATTGCATTTTTATATAATTTAAAAATGTGTTGTATAGTTCATTTAGGCTCCACACATAATTTCTGTGTACAATATTTTACACCCATTTGAGGGATGTTTGGTGGGAGGCAGGTGGTTTTGGTGGAGAAGTTCTTGGAGATGTGGTGCGGTAACCACGGTTCTAGCCTGGCTTTGCCTGAGGTTAACAAGAGACCCCCTTAGGCAGACATGCCTTCCCTAGTTTATTCCTTGTCAGTCAAATGAGGCGGTTGGGATAGATCTAGCCATGATATTCGGTGCGTGGGGTCACGGTTTTTCTCTTCTGGTGATTAGAAAGGGTTGCATTTGGGGTTTGTAAACTCACAGATGGTCACTTCACTGATATACTTGAGGAAGGAAGCAGCCCTTGACCTCAGCATTGCCACCGGAAGTGCTCTCATCTTTAAACACTCTTACACCGTCTCAAGATGGAAAAGCCTTCGAGACCATGTACTGCTTTAGCAAACACCACCACGAGGTGTGGGACAGGCACTCTGGTCCTGCTAGGATGACAACCCGATCTGTGCGGGAGGAACTTTCGTTTGCATTTTACAGGTGCTACGGAGGTTTTCTGGTTTCACTGGAGTCGTCCAAGTTCCCAAAGGAAGAACAGTCAGGGTCACGGCTCCTCTCTCCTCCCTGGCGTTGGTTTCCCATCCGGAGGGGGCTCTGCCATAACCTCTGGGAGGAGGGAGGGCACAGCCTTTGTCTCGGCAGAGACCTCCTCTGCCCGGGAGGCCCCTCCGTGGCAGCCTGGACAGTTGGAAATGCGGCCCCGCTATCAGTCCCAGCCTGCCTGCTCCATCTCCTCCGACCGCTCCTAAAGGACGTCTGTCCACTTGTTGTCCTTTCTGTGGCCCCCAGTTCTCTGAGGGAGGACCGTGTGTGTTTTCCCTGGGCTTGTTCTTTCCCAGGCTGGCCTCCACCCCCTTGTTATGGGCCAATCCGGGCCCTCTGTGTTTCATGTGACCCAGCTTAGCATCTGTTTGGCACCCTGGCTCAGAAGGGGACTGTCCAAATGGCTGTAGCATGGCCATGGGGAAGGGACGGGCATATTAGCCCTCAATTTGGAAGGTTCGGTGGAGCAGGGGGTTGAGACCAGGTGCTGGAGATAGACTGCACATCCCAGCTCTGTGCCTCTGTTTTCTCATCCGTCAAGTGAGGATAGCTGTGGACCCATCTCCTCGGGGTATAGTGAGGATAAAAGAGTTCACAGAGAGTTGGCTTGTGCCTGGTACATAGTAATAAATCTTGTTATTATTAATAAGGCAGCCCAAGTGGGCACCATATACTTGGCAGCTGTGTCATGTAGCAACTCATTTAGGCTCCAGTCAACCCAAATCCTGATTCTCATTCAGTGTGGGCTGCTGGTTTAAGCCAGAGCCCCCATCCTGCTGCGTTTTACTGAAAGACATCTTGGTGGGGGCAGACCCAGTGCTTATTAGCACCTGCACCCTGGCCAGGAAAGAGATCAGTTTGTTGGCAGGGATATTTTTTAAGAGGTGCCTGATTTTGTCCTGTCTCAGACCCACAAGGCACTGACCAGACGTTACCTTTAGGCTGCCCGTGGCTGCCCTAGGCCAGAGGCCGGTCACCTTTGCCCCGTTGTGCTCTGGAGCTTTCCATAGTGGGTCTTCCAGCCACATTCCTCCAGAAGCCAGGATAGTGACCATGCAATCCAACCCATGGACCTGTTCAAGGGCAGGTGGTTGCGGGCAGAGAAGAGACACAAGCTTCCTGAGGCTTGTGCGAGGCTCCCACAAGGTAGCCCCCTATGGCTGCTCAGGGGCTTCTGCTGGACAGGACAGCTGGAGTGAGGCTCCCTTGCCTAAAAGTGTCCTGTCTCCATTCTCACCTCGACTTAGGCATCATGGTGGCCCAAATATTGAAACAACAGATTTGCTGTCTTGGATTAAAAAAGTTTTTTTGTCTACTTAATTCTAATCTTTGTTAATATTTATCCCCCCCCCCCCGCAGTACTTTACAGATTCAAATTCAAGATTGTATAGTTTATAATTTGCATCCTGCAATTTTTACTTAATACTTTTTGGTAATCATTTGTTGTAGGCTCTGTCAAAATATGTTTGTTGCTGCTGCTTCTATTTTGGACATAAAGGTTATTTTTTTCACGATCATAACTAATTCTTCTAAAAACACCTTTGTGTATAAATGCTTTAAGATTATTAGTGTATTTAGCTTCCTTTTTTTAAAAACCCAAAACATATAATTTGTAAGCTAGTTAAGGAAAAAGATTTAAAAAGAAGAAAGTAAAAGCCACAGAGACCTGAGGCCCACAGTCCCCATGCTCTTTGTGGCGAACCCCCTTAGCACCTCGGTCCCTTCTAGACCTTTTTTATTTATGTTTATTAGTATTTTCTACACTCACAGGATCACATCTCATAGATTGTTTTGTAATTTACTTTTGTCGATTATGACCACATTCACCTGTGTGTTTTCCCACAGATATAAATCTTTGACTGTAACTGATCGCATTCTTTGGATAAATTTCCAGAGGTAGAATTCCCTATCAAAGGTGAGGTCATGTTTAAACTCTACTCATATTTCTAGGCAAGTGGTTAAAAAGAAATAACTGCCCCAGCGTAGGGCAGCCTAGGAAGCTTGTTTTTTTGTTTTTTTTTCTTCTCCCTCTGATACAAACTTAATACAAATAAAAAAGTTTAAACATTCAGAAATGGATAATGTGGAATAAGAAGTTCCCCCCTAAATCCTACTACCTAGAAATAACTACCAACCATGGGTATGCATGTGTTTTTCAGCGTTTTTCAACCGACATAGACCAATAATTTATTGTCATTATTTAGTTTTTACCCAAATGAGATCATATCACCAGTAGCGTTCAGCAGCTTACTTTCTTTGTGTTCACTTAGCAATATGTCTTGATGTTCTTTCCACATCTGTCTATATAGATCAACCTCACTTATTTTTCACTTACCTGTAATTTTTATGTATCCTTATTTATTTAGTAAATAGTCACACACCCACATGCTTAACAATTTCAAAAGGCATAAAGGGTTATATATACTTTTATAGGAAGTCTTGTTGGCACTGCTGTGGCCCACATAGTCCTCCCAGGGCCAATCACTGATGCTAGTTTTTGTGTGTATCCTTCCAGAAATAAACAAGTAGCATTAAAATGAAGAGATAACCTTTTCCCCCTTTTATGCCCCAATGGAAGCATAGTATGCAACCTGTATTATAACCTGCCTTTTTCACTTACCATTCCATATGAGCCCATAAAGAGCTCTTTCTTCATTCTTATATGTGGGAGGTATACCATGTATGGTTGGTTCTATCAGAGTTGCCTTTTTTTTTAGTCTAGTCCCTACTGATGGACACTTGCCACTATAAACAGAGTGGCACGTAGAAAACCTCCTAGAAATGAAATTTCTGGGCATAAGCATGGGATTTTTTTTTTTTTTTTGGTAATATGGATAGATATTGCCAGATCACTTTCCGTGGAGGTTTATACTCCCACCAGCAACTTATAAGAGCGCCTGTTTGTCCATATCCATGCCAACAGTGTTGTTATCAACCCTTTTGATCTTTCTCAATTTGATAGCTCAGTGGAGCCTTTTTTAAAATGTGAAATTTGATAAGTTTTGACTTATGCATGCCAGCTATCACCACGATCAAGATAGGGAACATATCCATCATCCCCAGAAGTTTCCTCCTGTCCTTCCGTAATCTGTTCCTCCCGCCTCTTCACCTTCCCTAGGCCACCACTGCTCTGCTTTCTGTCATTATAGATTAGTTTGCATTTTCTAGAGTTAAAGGGAACCAAACAGGTTGTGCTTTTTTTTTTTTTTTTTTTCCTGTCTGCCTTCTTTCACTCAGCACAGTTATCATGAGATTTATCCATGGTGTGCTTATCCATAGCCCCTATCCTTTTATTGCTGGCTGAGTAGTATTCAATCATGTGGATATACCACAATCTGTCTGTCCAGGCGCCTGTTGATGGACATTTGGGTTGTTTCCAGTTTGGGGCTATTATACACAAGGCTGCTGCGAACATTTCTGTAGGAGTCATTGTGTGGGTGTGGGCGTCCTTGTCTTGGGGAAATATTGAGAAGTGGAATGACTGGCTGATAGGGTAGGTGTGTCTGGGTTATGAGGTTGATATATTTGACTTTTTAGGAAACCGTAAAACTGTTTAACCAAGAGGATTGTACCATTTTATATTCCCACCAACAGTATAGGAGAGTCTCAGTTCTGTCACGTCCTTGCCAACACTTGGAAAGGTTAATCTCTTGAATTTTAGCTACTTTGGCTTTAATTTAATCATTGTAGTTTTAATTTGCATTTTCCTAATGAACGATGATGTTCTGCTTTTGGTATGTTTTATTGCCATCAGCATATATTCTCTGGTGTAGTGTCTGAGCAAGTCTTGTTCCATCCCTGCTTTTTTCTTTTTTTTCCTTAACCTTGGTTTGTTTGTTTTTTAATTATTCAGTTTTGAGAGTTCTTTATATATTCTCGATACAAGTCTTTTATCAATTATATGCTTTGCAGATTAAAAAAAACAGTGTCTATTATAGAATAAAAAAATTTTAATTTTGAGGAAATCCACTTCATCAGTTTTTCTTTTTATAGATCATGCTTTTGGTATTGGGCCTGAGAAATCTTTGCCTCAACTGAGGTCACAAAGATTTTTTTCTCTCATGTTTTCTTTTTAGGAGTGGTAAAGTCTTAGGTTTTACATTTAGGGCTGTGATACATATTGAGTTAGTATGTTAACATCAGTATATATTACAAAGTATGGATCAAAGTTATTTATTTACTTACTTATTTGCATACAGCTATCTAATTGCTCCAGGGCCATATTTTATTTTATTTTATTTTATTTTATTTTTTTTAAAGGTTTTATTTATTTGACAGAGAGAGCACAAGCAGAGGGAGAGAGAGGGAGAAGCAGGTTCCCTGCTGAGCAAGGAGCCTGATGTGGGACTCGATCCCAGGACCCTGGGATCATGACCTGGGCGGAAGGCAGCCACTTAACCTACTGAGCCACCCAGGCGTCCCTCCAGGGCTATATTTTAAAAGATTATTCTTTCTGCACCAAGTTGCCTTTGCACCTTTATTAAAAAAATGTTTCCCATACACACGTGGGCCTATTTCTGGACTTTCTAGTTCATTCTTTTGATCTATTTTTCATCATACTTCCAACATCATACTTCCTTGATTACTGAGCTTAATTGTAAGTCTTGAGACCAGGTAGTGTTAGCCTCCAAATTTATTCTTTTTTTAAAAGTTGCTTTGGCTATTTTTAGATCTTTTGCATTTTTATATGAATTTTAGAATCAGCTTGCAAATTTTTCCAAAAATCCTACTTTTAAGATCTTGATTGAGATTGTGAGGAATATAGATAAATTTGGAGGGAATTGACATCCTAATAATGTTGAGTAATCTGGCCCATGAACAGGGTGTATGTCCCTCCATTTTTTAAGTCTACTTTAAATTCTCTCAGCGGTGTCTTACAGCTTTTAATGTACAGGTATTCTGCATCTTTTTCAGATAGATCCTGAGAGATTTTATGTTTTTTGAAGCTATTATAAGTGGTATTTTAAAAATTCCAATCTGCTAGCATTTCAAAATTTAATTGATTTTTGTGTACTACTGTTCAGTAGATTCTATCTGATTTTGTACATAAATGATCATATCTGAGAATAAAGACAGTTTTATTTTTTTTCTTTGCAATCTGGATGCCTTTTATTTATTGATTCTGCCTTATTTATTCTGGCTATGGAGTCTCCAGGACAGTGTAGACAACATTTGGTGAGAGCAGGCATACTTGTCTTGTTCTCCATGTTGGATAGGGGACTATGGTGAATCCCAGTAATCGGGCTTTCAGATGTTAAACCAGTACTTTCTGGTTTCACTTCATGTATTTCTTTTTTAAATTTTAAGTGATCTCGGGGCACCTGGGTGGCTCAGTTGGTTAAGCATCTGCCTTCGGCTCAGGTCATGATCTCAGGGGTCCTGGGATCAAGCCCTGCGTTGGGCTCTTTGCTCAGCGGAGAGTCTGCTTCTCCCTCTCCCTCTGTGCTCTCTTTCTTGCTCCCTTGAACTCTCTCTCAAGCAAATAAATAACATCTTTAAAAAAATAAATTTAAGTGATCTCCACGCCCAAACATAGGGCTTGCTTGACCTCACAACCCTGAGATTAAGAGTTGCACACTCTACCGCCCCTTCAAGTATTTTGAAGTTGTGTTGTTAGGTGTATAAACATTGAGGATTGTTCTATCTTGAACTCACTCCTTTGTCATTATGAAATGACTTTCTTGATCTCAGGTAATCATCTTTTTTCCAGTTGCTTTTAAGATTTTGCTTTTGGGCGCCTGGGTGGCTCAGTTGGTTAAGCGACTGCCTTCGGCTCAGGTCATGATCCCGGAGTCCCTGGATCGAGTCCCGCATCGGGCTCCCTGCTCAGCAGGGAGTCTGCTTCTCCCTCTGACCCTCCCCCCTCTCATGTGCTCGCTCTCTCATTCTCTCTCTCTCAAATAAATAAATAAAAAATCTTAAAAAAAAAAAAGATTTTGCTTTTGTAGTTTTCATTACATTTCGAACATTCTTACCCATTATTTCTTCAAATATTTCTTCTTACCCCTCTCTCCTTTGGGAACTCCAATTACACATACATTAGGCACCTTGAAGTTGTCCCTCAGCTTTTCTTCTTTTTTAAAGATTTTATTTTTAAGTAATCTCTGTACCCAACATGGTGCTATCAAGAATTGCATGTTCTACAGACTGAGCCAGCTAGGCACCCCTCACATAGTCTTTTCTTTTGTAATTCTTTTTCCCCCCTGGTTTTCATATTTGATAGTTTCTATTGACATTTCTTCAAGTTCACGAGTCTTTTTTCCGAGGTGTCTAATCTGCCACTAACCCCATGCAGTGTATTTTACATCTCTAGAAGTTTGATTAGGTTTTTTTTATGTCTTTGGTGTCTCCACTTGAATTTTTTTTTTTTAAGATTTTATTTATTTATTTGAGAGAGAGTGTGAGCGATGGGTGGCGGGGATAGAGGGAGAAACAGACTCCCCAATGAGCAGGGAAGCCCAACGTGGGGCTCGATCCCAGGATCCCGGGATCATGACCCGAGCCAAAGACAGACGCCCAACCAGCTGAGCCACCCAGGCACCCCTCTACTTGACTTTTTGAACATGTGGCATATGGTCATAATAACTGTTTTAAGGCTCTAGTCTACAAATTCTAAATCCCGGTCTGCTCTGGCATGGTTTGGATTAATTGATCATTTTCCTTATTATGGGTTGTCTCTTCCTGCTTTCTTTGGCATGCCTGATAATCTTTGATGGATGCTAGATATTGTAAATTGTCTCTTGTGGCACGTTGAAAATTTTTGTTTTCCTATAAATATTCTCAAGCTTTCTCTGGGGCATGGCTGATTTCCTTGGAAGGTTTAATATTGCTGTTAAGATTGGTGAGATGGGCCCGGAGCCCAGGGTAATTATTCCTCACTGTTGTGGCAACAACCTCTGACTTCTTTTCGCAATGCCCTTGACTTTGGAGATTCTGCAGTCTGGCTGGTGGGCCCAGTTCCCTGGCCCTGTGGTTGCTGCGGCACTGTTCTCTCTCATCCTTCTGACTGGTTCTTTCCTTGGCTCTGGGAAAAGAACTGCATGTCCCTGTATTCTGCAGTTTCTCTGGGGGGAGCCCTGTAGATCTGTGATGTTCTCTCTCTCTTTTCGGCTCTCCCGTCTTGGCATTCTGTCACGCACACTCTACCTGCCCCGGTCTCCCTGGACTTCGGCCCCATCTCTGCAACTCAGGGAAACTGCCAGGTTCTGCTTGGGTTTGCCTCCCTGCCCTGCCTCCAGCCTCCCCAGCCCATTTGTTTCTGTCTCTCGGGGACCACTGTCCCTTTGATGCCTGTCGTTCAGTGTCTTGAAAATCACTGTTTCAAATGTTTTGTCTGGTTACTTGGTGGTTTTGGGTGGGAACCTACATCTAGTCCCTGTGATTCCATCTTGGCTGGGAGCAGAAAGCTGAGTTTGTATTTTTCTCTCTCGAAGGACCTTTCCCATTCTCAGTGGTATAGAGAATTCTGCAGCACAGATAGTCCTTCCCCTGCATGTGCTCACGATCTGCCGGGACAGTCTGGCTTGTCCAGAGGGTGGCCTGGTGCTGAGAGAGGCAGGGCCACCGCACCAGTCCTCCCGGCTGGGCCGCCCTGCGGGATCGCGGCCTCCGAGAACGTCTGTGTGGGCCGGAGGTTTGTGCATTACTCCTAGCACCCCACACAGTCTCGGCGGCCTGTCCAAGGGCTGTGTGCACAGCTGAGCGTGGGAGCCGCGTCAGGGCAGAAACCCCAGAGTGCTTGGGCTTGCCAGCAAAGGCACGCGTTCAAGATGCTGTCATGGGGAGAAAGCGGAAAACGGAAGTGGGAAGGGCCTGCTGTGAATCACGCCGGCTGGGAGGCCTGGCTCCCCCTGGACTGGGCCTCTCGGGCCTGGATGCAGGGCCCCGGGCTTTGTCTCGCCCTTCCCTGTGATGGAGTGCTGGTTCCTAGGCACAGATGTTTGGCCTGGGCCTCCGGCCCGCCTGTGTGTTCAGGCGATGGGAAGCCAGAGTGAGGCCAAGGCCCAGGCCCAGGGCTCCTTTAATGTCTGCACTCAGCTGCGGCAGTGGAAAATATCTGCTGGGTCTACAGCCTCGGGAACGGTGGCTGGATGAGGCCGTAAATCATCCAGCAGTCCGGGAGAGCCGCTTCTGCCGTTCTTGGCCTGGGGAGAGGGCCGTGGGCAGGCCCTGGGGAGCCTACCGTCCAAAGGCCGGGCCAGGCCGGCCGTGGCCTCCCTGTGGCGCCAGCAACCCAGACGGAGAGGCAGAATGAGGGTAGCAGGACTTAGAATCCAGTCCCCCTGTTGTACAGAAGGGGAGGCCAAGGCCGCGTGGTCGCACTGGCTTGCCCAGGGACACACAGCCTGATCCTCCACAGCGGAGGCTACCTCTGGCCTCCCCTCCTCCTCAGGAGAAAGGGGGAAGTAAGGGGGCACAGGGACTGGGGGCCGGGCCCTTTCCGTGTCCTCTCTCATGTGATTCTCCCTGTACCCCACCCCACTGGTAGGTTTCCCTCTTGACTAATAGACGTGCCGCTGGCTGTTTGAGGCCACTTGGCCGGCAAGTGCAGTGACAAGAGCTGGACAGTCCAGCCCGTGTGCCCTCAGGTGAGAGACCCTGAGGGGCCCTTGGATGAGTGAGGGGACTCAGTCCTTGGGCTGAGGTCTCCGAGGTTCTCCGTGGCATTCCTGTCTGGGCAAAGATGGGTCCGTGTTCTGAAGGGCGGGGTGAGACACGCTAGGTGTGTAACTTGGAGGAAAGTCCTTGCCTCTTCTGGGCCTGTTGCTGCATCTGTCCCATGAAGGGGATGTGCTGGATCCTCCCGGGGCCAATACCAACTCTAGAAATTCTTGGAGGCTCCCTTTGCCCTGGGGTTTGGGCCGTCCTTGGGATGCCAACTGCGGAGGGGCCCCTGAGGGGGCTCTGAGGAGGGTCTGGGGCTTCCCAGAGGGCGTGCTTTTGAGGGGATGCCTGAGGGTCTGACCGTTCCCAGGACTGGAGGGACGAAGATTTTCCAAGACCGGGAGATGGAGTGGGACCCCTTCCCCAGGGCCCGGAGTGGCCTCTGGAGGTTGTGTTGGGAGATTCTGGGTTCTCCCATTTGGCACTTGCGTGGGAGGGCTTGTCTTCAAGTTATTCTGGGGAGGTGACCGCATTTCAGTCATCACCTGAGCTCCTTGGTGACTTGTCCCTGTGAGCCCCACCAGCAGCCGCCTGCCTCCCGTCTGAGCCAGGGATGACCCCCCGCCTCCTGCCTGGGTCAGCTCTCGGACCACAGCAGTCAGTCTTTCCTTCTGGGCAGCTCTCAGACCTCACCCCTGTCTCTTTTTGCTCTGTTCTCATGCCCTGAAGTTCTGTTTGCCTCCTTGCTAAAAACCAAAACAAAACCGCCATAATGTTTCCAGGTCCTTCTGGAACCCTGCCCTTCCGTTCCTCTTCATTAGACATACTTTTCTCTAAATCCTGTCCTGGGAAGTTCTGACCCGGAATGCCCTGTTGTGCAATCTGACAGGCTCTGGGGAGTCTGTCGAGACGGGCCTTGTCCTGCTCTGGGAGAGCAGGGTGGGAGGAGGAGGGGATGGTCCAGACTGGGCCGCACCTCAGCTTCGGGGCAGCCAGTGCTGTTGCCATTTTTTCCCACCTCATCGCTGGTTTGGATCTGGATGTAATTCCACTGGTTTTCAAAAGGAAGGAGAATGGGGTGGCAGGAGAAAGGCAGATCGCCAAGGAGAAAGCTCACCTGTGTCTCAGACTTCATCGGCATCTTGGAGGCTGGCTTCTGGGCCAGATGAGAAAGCTTCTTCGGGAAGCGACCCGGGGAGGGAGACTGTCAGCTGGGCTGGGGCGGTGGGTGGAGGAAAGAACCAGGGAGACAGCCTTGGGTTTGGGGGGGACCCCGGATTCTGGGAGTGGGGCATCGGGACCAGGGTGTCCTCAGCACTAAGCACTTTGTCCCTGGCCATGCTGCCCTAGCCGGACGCTGCTCCCCTCCCCTGCCTTTCCCCCTCCTCAGATGGGCTCTAGTCTGGGCAAGAGGAGGTTGCAGCCAGAACCCAGTGGAGGGGTGGAGGCAGAGGGGCACCGCCTCCTCTCCTTCCCGCAAGCCCCGGGCCCACTCCTTCCTTTGCTCTTCCATCTTCCCGCCTGCGCCCCTTTCCCCAGTTTTCACCGACAAACTCCGTGTGGGCCACATGCCATCCCCTCCCTGGGGTCGTGTCCCTGTCTTGCAGAGGGCTGACCAGTGCTGGGTGCGCAAGAGCCCGTGTGGCTGTTGGCCCCCTTCTGAACAGTGATGCGGGTACCGAGCTGGCTGGAGAGCCTTCAGGGGGTGCCTCCACTGTATGGTCTCTGGAAGGTTCAGGACAGTCTGGGTAACACATTCAGCCCAATGTCTGCCCCATGGGGGCATCCGTCCTGTTCCAGTCCCATCAAAGGGGACACGTACATGTTGGGCGAGGGGTGTCCCCAGGTCTGGGCAGGGATCCTCGTCACTGACCAGGCCCATGCTCCCTCTGGCTCTGGAGCTTGAGTTGACTCTCGTATTTTTTTCTAAAACTTGGGGCTTTTAGGGACCAAAGTCTCTGCCTCTTTATCCTTGGGCCATAGAAGGGAGCCTTAGAGGAAGCGCCCGCCACGTCTGAGGTCTTTACCGTCACCTCCGTTGGTCCGGTACCCGTCAGCCCTCTTGCTGGCATACCTGATGTCCGTGTATCTCCGTCACCACGGGGCACTGCGGGTGAGGGAGGCAAAGGCGCGCGCCCAGGGCCGGGCAGGGATGGGCAGGACGGTCAGCGCTCTGCCTTCCCAGGGATGCCCTGCCCTCGCTAGGGCTCTGTGGTGTCTCATGCCCAGGACAGCCATCTTGGTGTGTGGCTTGGGGCGGGCGCCCGGGTGCAGGAATGATGGCAGGGGGCACCCCTGTCGGCCAGGAGGGTCTGACCTTGGCCTGGACTGTGGTGCCCTCCCCCAGCCTGAGAGCACGGCCTCCGGAAACAGTTGGTTTCTCCTTTGCTGAAGGAGTAAATTAGCAAATTAGTTAAAACATCGGAGTACATCAGGCCCTGGTGCTGTTTCTGCAGCATAGTTGATGGCAGAGACTCGGGTAATTAGAGGTGTGCACAGGGGCGCCCCCGTTGGCTGTGTCACTCTGGTACCATGCGTTGCTGGAGGCAGTTGTCACCTGCACCTGGGACCCTGCAGAGAGCGTGTAGCCCACGCTGGCGGCAGCCGTGGCCTCGAGGAAGGGTTGTGTGGGTTAGGCTGCTCCATGTGGCGGGGTCCAGCCCTGGGAGGCGGAGGGCCCAGAGGCTGGCCAGTCCAAGGGGAACAGAGGGTGTGCGAGACTTTACCTGCATTTCTCCCGGAGTGATCTGGGCGGCTCACGGCGGGGTGGCTCCTGTGGATGGGCGTGTTGTAGACATGGAGACTCGAAGGTGCCGTGTCTAGGAGGAGCCTGCCCGAGGCCACACAGCGATTAGCTGGGATTTGAACCTAGGCCTGCTGGGGCCAGAGGGTTGGCTCTTTCCCCCTCACCATGGTCTCCGACTGAGTGATGGAGACGGGGGTGAGGAGAACCACAAGAAGGGAGCGGGTGAAGAATCATGTGAGGGTCTCAGGAAAGCAGCAGCCCCAACACCTTACAGTGGGTGAGGAGCATGTTCTCATCTGTGAGGGACTCAGCCACTGTTTTCCTACCTGTCCATCCCTCCTCTTTTTCTCCTTTCTCTGTCTGTATCCATCTGTCCATCTGTCCATCCGTCCAATGAACATTGATTGAGCACCACTGGGAGCCAGCACCGTGCTGGGTTTTGGGAACATGGCATCGAATAAGACCTGGTTCATGCCCTCACAGAGCCCCCGAGGTGGGGGAAGATGGACACATGAACGGACCCTCAAGGGTGTCAAGGGTCATGCTGTGCTGGAGGGGGCACAGGGAATGGGAGAGGCTTCGCCCTAAGATGGATACAGAAGCCTCCCTGTGAGGGGCTGTGGAGGGCCTGTGGCTTGTCACACTCCGCATCAGACTCAGGCCTCCCCCAGCTCCCTTCTTTGCCCTGTCTCTTCACAAGAGGGGAAGGCATGCTGAGAAGCAGAGCCCAGCTCCTCTTTGGACCATGGTTCCTCCATCTGGGAGGTAAAGGTGTGGGGCTCAAGGCACCCCAGTGCTCTCAGTCTGACATGAAGTCCTAAGCTGAGGGTCTTGGGCCTGGGGGGCTTCCAGGAGGAAAGGCTTCTTTGTCTGGGGATTGGGGAGGGTCTTAAGGCTAAGGTTAAGGTTTGATCTGATGGAAAGAGGGGCAGGGCATTTCAGATGGCAGACTGCATAGGCGGAGCTTTGGAAGGTTCTGGCGCCTGGCATTGAAGGCCTCAGGCCCTGGCCATGCCCCCTCTCTGGCTTCATTAGCCATTGGCACCAACCTCTTGCTCCAACTGGACTGGCCTTGGGTTCCATGAATGTACCCCCAAGCCCCCACCCCGTCATAGGCCCAGTGGCCACACCTTCCCTGTGCCTCCCTAACCCCCCAAGACAGACCCCGGTTTGGCCATTGTCACTATTTTGATTGACTGACTGGGCCTCAGATCTCTGTGTCTTCTTCACTTGGCAAATCAACCAGTATCCATTGGCATCAATGGATGCTGAAGGAAGGGAGAGAGGGATGGAGGGAGGGAAGATGTGTTTGTTGGCTTGAGGGAACTTGAAGGCTTGGGAGGACCCCCTGTGCCTGCGCTGCTGGGCTGCTGGTAAAGTCTGAGGGGAGTTAAAAGAACTGTCTCTTGGTGAGGATGTAGTTTATGAAGGCCCTGAGCAGGGGCTCGGTGCCGCAAGGCCTGGCACCCAGCGGGAGCTCAGGGGTCTTGCCACTGTCGGGCCCCCGGGGAGAGCTCTCCAGGAAAGCACGGGGAGGGGCCAGTGTGGAATCCCCGCAGACGGAGGGGACTGCCTTCTAATTATAGCCTTCTGGGCCAAATGACAAGGAGCCACGCTCTGTGGGCCGGGCCTGGCGTGTGCCATCTTGTCCCTCGGAGGAGGCTCTCATGGACTTTTGGGACTGCCTTTGCTAAAGGAGCAGAGCATGGGTTTGGCATGTCAGCAATGTGTCTGTGCAGTGGGGCCGTGGAGAGCAAGTTGGGGCCAAAATCCAAAATCATTTTAAAAGGTTTGGGGGTAGGTTCTGCTGTAGGAGTGGGTTCTGTCAACAAGAGGGCCTTTTATGTGTTCCCAGGCCAGCGCTTTGCAAGCCAATGTCCCCTTGTCCCGGGAGATAATCTCACCATGCTGTGAGGACATCTTGCTCTACGTACTTTCCTACCGGATCCCAGGAAAAGCCACACCGATGATGTGGACCCTCCCTGTTTCCTGGAACTTTTGTGCTGGGCAGAAGTCACCTGGGTGTGCCCACCATCATCAGGACTTCGGGGAACACAGTCCTCTGTGCCCCTATGGCACTGGGCCCAGATAGGGGTGCAGACGAGGTGCCAGAGCTGATGTGTGGCCCGTGGTGCCGGGCTTTGGTGTCGGCCAGGCAGGGCAGAGCCTTTGGCCGAGGGCTGCAGTGAACCCCATTCATGGTGGACGCCGTCCCTGGAGCCACCCAAGGACATGCTGGGGAGGGGGTGTCCCAGGTGCGGGAGACTGGCCAGAGGAGAGCCAGGATAGGATGCACCTCCCGGGTTGTCCAGAGCACGCTTCTTGACAAGATTCTTGGATGTGTCCCCTGCAGTTGGCTAATAGCTCCAGATACGCTACAGCTGTTTATGGGAATGTTTAATTTTTTTTTTTAAGAACTGATGCTTCTAGGTTCACCTCTTCACGATGTCACCCTCACTCACTTGTACCCCCCACCCCGAGTGGGAGTGAGGGGCTGGATCACAGCTGGGCGTCGGGCTGTGGGCCATCATCGGGGTGAGCCCAGCTCAGCATGCTTGTGCCCGCTGTGGTCGGAGGGAGAAAGGTAGGAACATTCCCCAGAGTTTGCTTCCTGCAACTCCGCTTTGTACAAGCTGCCGCAGGCCGAGAGGGCTGGTGCCCAGGGGAGCATGGGAGAAGCCACTTTGTGGATTTCTGGCTTCTTCACAGTGCGTGATGTTATTTTGAAGGTTCTGGTAAGTCCTGCGCTAAAGAAACTCGGTTAATGCAGATCCAGCATTTCTCAAACTCACGGAGTGTGGAGCCATTGTTAACCTAAGAGCGTTTGTTTGGCTGTTTCTCCCATAAAAGGCTTCAAAGTTAGCTCTAGTTTGGCTGCTTTTGTGTCTGTTGAGGAAATGAAGAGCTGTAACATTTATTCATTTGTTCATGCAGCAGATGCCCGGTGGTCGTAGCTGACCTTCCACCATCCCATGCGTAGGGAGCAGTGCCTTGCTTCTTGGCACTTGGTTCCTGCCTGCAGCAAGGTCCGTGTCTTCCCTTGAACCTCCCTCCTGCCCTTGGGAGTGAGGGCTCTGATCTGCCCGTCTCACTCTCTCTCCAGCCATCCCAGCCTGGGACCACTGGGCCTCTCCCAGGTGCCCTCAGGTCCAAGTCCCCGTTCATACCCTGAACCCGGTCCTGGATGCCACTGGAGAAGGTGGAAGGTGACCTCAGAGTGGCCTGTACCTTTTTTCTTGCCCCTTCCCTGAATAGCCCATTGCTGACTTTGGGGGTGGTCCTTTCATGCGAGGCATTGGCCTGTCATTCCTCATGGCCTTGCCTTTGAGCGAGGCCAGTCCCAATGGCTGGGATGAGGTTTTGGGGTGTGTAGGGGGGCATGTACATTGTGCCTTTAGAAAGCTTCAGAATTGGGGTGCCTGGGTGGCTCAGTCTGTTAAGTGGCCGACTCTGGATTTCGGCTCAGGTCTCGATCTCGGGGTGGTGAGATTGAGCCCTGTGTCGGGCTCCCCGATCAGCGGGGAGTCAGCTTGAGGATTCTCCCTCTGCTCCCCTGCCCCATGCACACACTCTCTCTTTCAAATAAATAAGTAAATCTTAAAAAAAAAAAAAAAAAAATGGAAAGCTTCAGAATTTGCAGGTTTCATATGCTGTAGTAGGGCTTGGCAATTCAGTAACATGCGGTCCTCTTGGCAATAAAAATGGAGTTTCTTCTAGTGTGCCAATAATACTCACACTTCTCTTGCATACAATACCCCACGTTCCTACCTGTCAAGGCTCCTCATGCTTGGAGACGCAGTGGCAATGCTGCCTCCTCCAGGAAGCCTTCCCTGACAGCCCAGGCAGGCTCCTATATAATAGCGCCTGCCAACCTCTGTATCTCCCCATCCCAGGTAATCTGTGAGGCCACCACAGAGCCTCTTGCAGCTGCCAGGGCCTGCACTCTGGGGTGGGCCAGGCTTGCTCACTGCCTGCGGTCTGTGTGGGGCCACACGTCCTCTTGGATCCAGTGTGACCGAGGGGCAAGTGAAGGGAGGGCATGAGGGTGGGTGGCCCTTCCCCTTTTCCTGTCTCAGTCACCTCCCAACCTTTCCCTCCTCCCTGCCCCGCCTCTGTTTGGGCTCCCTGCCTGGAGGGTCAGTCTCTGGGTCTAGTCTTCCAGCAGCCTAGGGGCTTCTTGGGGCAGGACAATAGCATCACAGCTTCTGAATCTGGTAGCAGCCAGTGGTCCTGGGAGTGGAGGGTTGGTTGGGGCAGCAGGAAGCAGAGGAGAGAGGACAGGGAAGGATTAGAGCCCCTGCCTCCTGGCTCAGTTCAGTGCTCGTTCATCTCAGGTGTCACCTCCTCCAGGAAGTCTTTCCTGCTCTCACTCTCTGGGCTTCCAAAGTGCCCCATGCTCTGTCCACTGCTGCATCTTCATTTTCTGCATTCCCCACTGTCTTCCTTGTTGCTTTTCGGCCTCCCTCAATGTGCTGTGAGCATGTGGAGGCCCTGGTCCATGTGGTGTATCCACTGTGTCCTGAGCATTGGTGCCAGGCACATGGTAGGTGCTTGGTAAATGTGAACAAATGGGTGGTTAAGGGGAGGGTTAGCTGCAGGAGCCACATGTGGCAGCAGGGCCAAGGCAGTCATGGGAACCAGAGTCGGGAGAGAAGCAAACGTGGGATGGAGGGAACAGCGAGGCTTCAAGGGAGAGGGCCTGGGATGGCCTTGGGGCCTGGTGCAGTGTGCGGGTCTGGCTGGGCAGTGGGCCGGGAGGACCCATCGGGGCAGGGAGGGGTGGGCCTGAGCCTTTCCCCTTGCCCGTGCTACCTGGGAAAACTCAGAGCTGTCTTCCCTCCATTAGGACCCAGTAGGGCTTGTCTGGGGAACAGGCTCTGGGGAAACAGGAGATTCTGCAGGACGACATGGGTCCTGCGGGTCCAGCAAAACTCCGGCTCCGATTAAGTCAGTGTGGAGGTGAGACCAAGTTCATCAGGTGTCCTTGAGACATCCGTGTCCCCTTTGCTTTTGAACTTCACTGCTTGGCTCCCTTTTGGCGTGTGCCAGTCAGTGTGGGCCCAAGGAGACCCAGGACTGCAGTAGGACGAGTGGATGGGGAGAGAGAATTTGGAATTTAAACAGCAGTAGGAAAAATACTCCTGGAATCCAGACAGCATTTGTCACAGTGATAACGCCTGTTTTCCAAACAAAAGTCCCTCTGTGGACAAGGTCTCGGGGATGTCTGGGTCTCCTGCCCAGTTCCTCTCTCGCGTGGCGGGTTGGTGTTTCCTTACATCACGGTGCAGAGGGTCAGAGGGTCACGCCGGCAAGGCTCGGGCTGGGATGACTTATTCCTGCTGTCCCTCAGCACGTCTGGAGCCGGCTGACCCTCCCTGACCCTCCAGCCTTCAGTCCAGCTGTGGCGCCTCAGTCTGGACACAGCAGTCCCTCCAGGAAACACAGCAGGGGGACGTCACTTCCCGCCCCCCCACCTTGGGCTTGCCCTTGTGAGCCTTGGCGGAGACAGGCCTACATGATGGGGATGCGGAGGCTCTCGCTACCCTCAGCCTCGGAGCTCAGGCTCCTCACCTGGGGAGGAGTGTGGGTCCTGGACTGCCTCCCAGCCAGTCTAGGGAGGATTTAGGGAGGAGCCCTGGGGCAGGAGGGCAGGGAAGTTGCCCTCAGCAAAGAAAAGACAACGGTCAGGAAGGACTCCACCTCAGTAATGGGAGAGAAAGTCCCAATCCCTGGGGTGTGCAGTTCTATGTTCATCATAAGTATGAGAAAGCCAGGGAGGTGAAGAGGTTGGGGAGTGTCTTTATTCTCACCCTGGCCTGGTGGGATCAAAGGCTCCTGAAGACATTTGTTCCTCAGTGTCCGCACCTGTAAAATGGGGATGTGATCACCGCAGAGTGATTTTTATGAGTCTCTTGGATAACAGGGCATGACGGAGTTGGCATCTAAAGAACCTAATGGCCATCATCATTATATTATTATATGGATAGATTCTAAAAAGTTCCAGTGACATTTCTGGGGCTGGTTCTAGGAAAGGCTTTACTCACAGGAACTCGCTGTGTGGGGCCGGTTTCCGGGTGTGGAGTGCTCACCCGGCCATGAGAAGATAGTGGAGATGGAGGGAGGCCAGAGTGGGAAGAACGTCAGACCGAGGCCTCACGCCTAGGAACGCGCTCAGCTGGCGTTCACTTCTCACCTGTCCGGTGGGTGTAAGTCTGCCCTCTGTGGGAGGTTTTGCAAGAATGAGTTGCAGAACTGGCTGAAGGCCTGATAGACATCCAGCAAGCTCTAGCTAAGGGCTGAGCATCTTTTCCTTTCCTCGGCTGGGGGTGCTGGGCTTGCCACCTCCAGGCAGTGGCCCTGGGCTCTGTGGGAGCTGCTTCCTTGGCTGGGTGGCTAGGCCTGGCTGCTTGGGAGCAGACTTCCTCCCTCCGAGGGGTCGAGCCTGGGGCCCTGAGGAGGTGGCTGAGGCACGTGCGTCTGAACTTACCCAAGTTTGAGCAAAGTATGAGGCCAGGTCCTTGGGTGCACTGAGCAGGGCATGGGGCACAGAGGGGGGCCGTGTCAGCCTGCGCCCTGCTGCCGTCCGCTGCCGCGGGCCCTGCACGTTCAGCGGGGATGTTTTTATCCTCAGTTGGCCTCTACAGAGCCAGGCCCCCCCCCCCCCCCCCGTCTGCTGCTGGTGAGGGGGTCAAACAATTACGGGTCTCCTCATTTCCAAACCGACTGGGAAATTAAGTCGTATCTCCATCAGAGCGCTATTAGTAATTTTCAAGAAAGACGTAATTGAAAAGAAACTTTTTAATACCCTCACCAAATTGGCATGGGGGTGTGGGATCCCCGATGGTTTCTGCCCACCTTCCCCCTTTGCCCCCCGCCCCTCCCCCTGCTGGCCTTCACTCCAGCACCCCCAGCCGGTCCCCGCCCCTGGCCCGGGTCACCACCCCCCCCCTGCCCCGTGCTCGGGCTCCACCACCTGGCTTCAGACCCTCAAGTCCTCTGGTTCTTCCTCTGGAGAAGGAGGTTGTCATGGGGGCCTTGGGAGGCGTGAGGAGAGGGTTGGACACGTCAGAGGGCTCGATGCTTGGTGGCTGAGACTTTTCCGGTGACGTTGGCACCACTGCCCAGAGGCCTCCCACGGGCATGTGCCGGGCCCAGCACCTGCATCTTCCCTCTGCCCGCAGTGGAGCAGGCCTGGCTCTGGGAGGAGGCAGGGGCCCTCTGGAAAGGTGGCCAGAACACCTGACACATGGGCAGTGTACCCGGGGAGCTAGACAGGTGTCTCCATTCTCCCAGCTCTTCATTCAATCCGGAAACTGGAGGGCTTCTCCTAGGCTGGCGGGCTTTATTCCTGTGGCTTCTCAGTGACTCGGAGATGTAACGAAGTTCCTCACTGGGAAGTGATCCAACAGCTCGACACTCCGTGACAGGAAGTAGCTCTTCCCTCCCCCAGGGGCCACTGCCTGCCCCCAGGATCCACTCTGACTTTGGAGACGCCCCCTCCTTGGCACTCAGCCAGGCGTCTGGCGCTGGCCCCCACCCGCAGGGTTGATTCACTGAATGGATGGATCCAGAGATGGAGGAAGGAAGGAAAATCGGGAGACTCTCTTGGGCCTTTGGACATTCACTTGGCATTGTGGGCTTCTTCAGTAACGTGGGTAAAAGCAAACATTTCCCTGGCCATCGCTGACCACCAGCGCTGCCTGAGTCCGGTGGGTTCTCTCTGCTGCAGAGCGGAAGATTCCAGGGTTCCCTGGCTGCCCGGGGCCTGCAGGTACCCGCAGAACCTCGTGACCCAGTGCAGTTAGCCCCTTCTCTGGGAAGTCGTCTCTGCACGAAGCTCCCTCCAGGCCTCAGAGTCCTGGCGCAGCCCTCCAGCTGCTGGGGGACACTTGGAGCCCGACTCGGGGGGCTCAGGTTTAACACCAGGGTCTGCTGCTGCTGAGGCGAATGTACTGTGCGGACTCTGAGCTCTGGAGCTCCCCTTCTAGGAAACGATTTCCCCGAGTTACCGAAGGCAAGCTCAGGGACCTGTCGGCCTGTGTCAATGCATGTGCATGTTGTGCTGCTGAGTGAGAGCCTGTGTGTGTGTGTTTGGTGTGTGTTTGTATGTGGCTGTGTATTTGTGGATGGAGGGGTGTGTCTGTTGTGTGTGTTCCTACGGACCTGCGTTGGTGTGTGAGTGCGTTTCTGACTGTGCATGTGTTTTGAGGGTATGGCTCTGCGTGTTGGGGAGTGATGTCCGATTGTGCATGGGTTTGGAGTATGTGAGAGTGTGCGGAAGTTTGCACATACACACTGTATGCGTGCGTGGGCAAATGCTCAGCCCCTAGAAGTGCACATGGCTGGACGGGGGCTGGCTGAGAGGTGGGTGTCTGCACTTCCTGCCCCTTCACTTTGGCCCTGCAGAGGGAGGGGGCTGCACACTGCACACTGACTCCAAACCAGCATGATCAGGGTGTCTGGTGGTGGTGGGTCTTGGAAACCTAGGAGGGTGAGGTGCTCAGGACTTGGCTGGAAGCCTTGAGAGTTTGGCCTTTGATATTTGATCCTCCTTGGGGCCTGACTGACAGAAGCAGCATCGCTAGGGTCCATGAATCCTTGGGGCCCTGTAGCCCTGAGATGGAGGGTGAAAACATTTCATGAAGCCTTTCCAACTCAAACAGGCTCCACTCTGCAGGCTGTAGCCCCTTGAGTGGTGGGACGCCAGGCACCATTCATTGTGTATTCTGGTTGGAGCCAAATTCACATAGAGTAGTTTGGCGCCCCCTGGAGGTGTGCAACTTTGTGGTCCCGTATAAGGTTCTCCACCCTCAGCTTCCATGTTCCCACCACACCCCCAAACACCCACTGATGAGGTTCTAGATGGTCACCTGCTGCTCCCAACCTCTTCATCTCCAGGCCTTTGGCTGGCTTAGCTCCTCCTGCTGGAATGCCTCCATTTCTATCACTATCTCGCCATCACCCCGCCACTCCCCACCTTGGGTCCCCTTGGGCACAGCTCCAGTGTTGGTGATGGTTTTCGTCTGTCTTCCTAGCTGGACCACAGTGTGCTGAGGATGGGGAGCAGTCCTTGGCTGGGCCCAGCTGGGTGCCCGGTGCAGACATAAAAGCCCTCAGGGGTGCCTGGGTAATACAGAAAGTGGTCTGCACTGGGGACGTCCGTGCTGGGGGATGGCCACATGCTGCCTGCTCTCTGGTGGCCAGGTGATTTGAGACAGGAATGATAGGAGGTGGCACCTGGGTGCAAATTCTGGTCTGCCCCTCCCCTGCTCAGTGGTCTTGGGCAAGGCAGTAAGCCTCTGAGGTCCTCGGTTTCTCGTCTCGAAAATAGGGCTGGGAGTCCTCAGATGGTTGTATGGGTCAGGAAAGGCCACCCACGGGACGCACTCAGCAATGTATTGGGCACCTGGCATGCATTCCCTAATATTACTACTAGTCGTAGTCATGGTGCTAAAAACTGGGGCTCAACCACGCACGCTGGCCGGCTCCACCTGCCTGATGGGCTGCAGGGACTAGATGGAAAGAGGCCTCCTCTGTAAGCCCGCCACACGTGTCCACACCCCTTAGACTCCCACCTGCTGAGTCTGAGTTAATCTTTGGAGCCCAGACGCTGGTTATGACATCCATCCCTGTCCTGCTGGCCCAGGCCCAGGGCCTACCAGGAATCCCCATGTTGCCCAGCCACATGTGGCTCCACGGCAGCGAATCAGTCTTTTGAAAACCATGGCTGAGCGAACACAAAAGGGCAGCCGTCTGATCCTGATCGGGCCACCACTGAGGGACTCTGCATGAGCCCTGGCTCCATCGGCCCTTAAGCCTGTCCCTGAGTGCTCCGAATGAGAAGGTGGGTTGCTCCAGAGGATGGTGGCCAGCAGCCTTGGGTCCAAAGCTCAGGTAGGGTGTCTGGTCCTGCACTGCCCTTCCCTCGGGATTGGATCCCTCAGCCAATCAGTGAATACTTAGTGGGCGCCTCCTGTGTTCAGCACTTGCCGTGGGACAGGACTGCACTTGGGATAGACTTTGGCTTTGCCTCTTACCAGCTCTGGGACCTTGGGTAAATGGCCCCAGATTTCTGAAGCTGGGCTTCTACCTTTGTAAAATGACCAGGTGACGCCTGGTGGTTTCCAGGGGCCCTTTCTCTTTCTCAAAGACATCTGCAGTATCCTTGAGAAGATAAGACATGTGTTGTCAGCAGCCATGTGCTCTGGAAGAGCAGTTCGAGTGAGTGTGGCTCAGACCACCCTTCTGGCTGGGAGGCTGGGAGGCTGAGAGGCCCGGGGCAGATCTTCGTCTGCCTATCCGAATGGTAATCTGCCCGATGCAGACCTTCTATGCATTCAGCTGCTCAGCCACATGCTGTCTTCTTCCTTCCAGAGGGGCTGCAGGGTTTGTTGGGCCCGGCCTCCTCAAAGTTAGAAAGAGGGAGGGAGCTGGCATAGGAGTGGGCCATGTGGCCCTGCTCCCCTATGTCCCTGTCACCTCCCCAAGGAGAGCCTCCACCTTGCGTGTGGACTGCACACTCGTAATTTTTGCTTCCAGTGCTTGGATTTGTACACCTGTCTCCTGCCTGGTCTCCCTGCTGCCCAGTCACCCTTGTTTCCAGAGTGATCCATGTCACATGCGGTCGTGCCACTCCCTCGCTTAGACTCTGTATGGCCCACACACAGGTGGAGAGTGGGTTTCTCTTCCATGCCAGGCAGTTTGATGGGGAGAGGCAGTCTGATGTATGAGAAGGATCCCAAGGGCTACTGGAAAAAGTGCTGTTATTGATTGGTAATGTCTGTCGTGGATCAGGAAGGGCGTTGATGATGTTGGTCTTGTGCAAACCTTAGTACAGGATAATATTCAATATTTTTTTTTTTTTTTGAGAGCGAGAGAGAGAGAGAGCGCGAGTGAGTGTACGAGTGGGGGGAAGGGGGCAAAGGAAGAGGGAAAGACAGAATCCCAAGCAGGCTCCATGCTCAGCACAGAGCCCTACCCGGGACTTGATCTCACAACCCTGAGATCATGACCTGAGCAGAAATCAGGAGTTAACCGACTGAGCCACCCAGGTACCCAGTGTTCAGATTTTTTCATAACACCCAAGGCCTCCTTCCTCTGGGAGCTCTCCCTTCTCTTCCCCAGCTCCCAGAGACTCCGGTCCTATTCTGCAAGTAATTACTGGTCTCCTTGATTTTTGCTCCCACTAAGCAAAGCCTTCTGAAGGTACAGACCACATTAATTTTGTTAACCCCAGGAGCTGGAGTGGCCTGTAGCACCTAGCGTGCACTCAGTAAGTGGCAGAGTGAATATTTTATTGGAAAAATTTCATTCTGGGTCCCCAAGAACACCCAGAGTGGCCAGCTGCAGGCTGAGATGTAGAAAGGAGCCATGCTGGGTCCCCCAAGGCCCAGCCACAGGGTCAGAGGCTCCCAGTTCTGGGTACCTGATACCTGGCATGTGGTGGGGAGGAGAGAGTAATATCTTAGCCTGTGGACAAATGGTGTAGAGCATATTTTTAAAAATTATAAACAAACTGGGGCGCCTGGGTGGCTCAGTCAGTTAAACGTCTGCCTCTTGGTTTTGGCTCAGTTCGTGATCTCAGGGTTCTGAAATTGAGCCCCGCGTCGGGCTCCATGCTCAGCGGGAAGTCTGCTTGAGATTCTCTCCCTCTGCTCCCGCCCCTCCCCCCGCAACTCACGTGCGCATGCTCTCCCCCTCAAATAAATAAATCTTTAAAAAATTATAAACAAACAAAAATTATATGTTATAAACAATAATTATAAACAAATGCTCAAAGTGATAATGTGGAAAGTTCAGGAGAGTGTAGATGTAGAAGACGACCCCTCGATGGTGCCATTATCCAGCAACGAGTGTTGACAGGTGCATTTCCTGCTAGGACCCCTCCTCCGGTGTTCCACCCCGGTGAAGACACCTCCATGCTTTTGCCAGTTTGTATCCTGGATTGTATCACTTGGTATTTTAACATAAGCCCTTCCCATGGTATGAAATAAGTCTGTAAATATTATTTTCAGTGACTAATGTTCCCCTGTTCGCACATGCTATGATTACTTAACCAGCGCGTCTTTGGGACCATTTGGAGTTGTTTTCAGTCTTTTGGTGTTCTGCATTTTCCAGTGACAAACAACTTTGTAGGTAACAGCTGTTGAGGTCCCTCTGCGGGGCAGATTACTTGAAGTGGAACGAGTAGGTCAGAGTGGAAATGTTGTTTTGGCCTGAATAGAGTTGTTTTTTGTTTTTTAAGATTTTGTTTTATTTTATTTTAGAGAGAGAGAGAGCATGCATGCGAGCGGGTGGAGGGGTTTGGGAGGGGCAGAGAGAGAGAGAGAGAGAGAATCTTAAACAGGCTCCACGCCCAGTGCAGAGCCCGATGCAGGGCTCAATGTCACGACCCTGAGATCATGACCTGAGCCAAAACCAAGAGTCACATGTTTAACAGAGGCCACACAGGCACCCTCAAAGACTTTATTTTTAAGTAATCTCTACATCCAATGTGGGGCTCGAACTTACAACCTCAAGATCAAGAGGCTCACACTCTATCAAATGAGCCAGACAGGTGCCCCGTGAATAAAGCTTTTTAGGGTAATTTTGGGGAAAAGGTGAGAGATGGTCTTAGAGTGTTTTTCTGTAGAGTCAGTTACACTGTAAGAATATTGGTGTGCCAGGCACCTGGGTGGTCATGATCCAGGATCCTGGGGTTGAGCCCCACATCAGGCTCCCTGCTCGGCGGGGAGCCTGCTTCTCCCTCTCCCTCTCCCCCTGCTTGTGTTCTCTCTCTGTGTCAAATAAATACATAAAATCTTAAAAAAAAAAAGAATATTGGTGTGCCTGGAGCTTTTTTTGAGTGAGAGAGAGAGAGATCACGCGTGCATGGGGGAGGAACAGAGGCAGAGGGAGAGAGAGAATCTTAGGCCGGCTCGATCTCACCACTCTGAGATCATGACCGGAGCCACAATCAAGAGGCAGATGCTCAACTGACTGAGCCGCCCAGGCACCCTGAGACTGTGCTTTCTTGGGAAGGAAAGGCAGGGCCTGCAGCTTGGGTAGGGGCGAGTCCCGTGTGTTAGTGTGGCATCCCATCACCTGTTGTGGCAGCTCGGGCAGTTGGGGCAGGGTGCTGCTTATCAGGTAGGAAGGTTGGCGTGTCTCATTCAGGCGGCTCAGCCTGACACGCTGGCCCATTTCTGTGTCTGGCTTCCGGGTGCCGCACCAGCCCCCGACTGCTGTCTGCCGCCACACTCACCCCTGGCAGGGTGCTCCCTGTGCCAGGCGGTGTGTTGGTTGGCACTAAAGGGAGGCGATGAGCACCACTCACCCGTTGTGCATCCTCTAGGGGCCTCCCAGGCGCAGCACCTGCCTTCAGGTAGCTCCCAGTTGGCTTACGGTGGGGGGCAGCGGCCACATCAGCAGAACTGCATGCGCAGGGCTGTAACCACTGTGATACAGGTGGGGCTTCGGGGCTCAAAGTGGGGCTTCTGCCTCCGTGGAGCAAGAGATGCATTGGAAGACCCCTGGGGGCTTGCTGGGGCTGGGCTCCTGACCAGAGGTGCCTCACCTTCCTTCCTTCCTAGCCTCCTCCCTCCCTGCCAGCCTCCGTGATAACGATCTGGTGATTTCCAAGAGTGTCATAAGCTCTGTTGACGTTGGGTGGGGGGCCGAGGGCTCCCCTGCTGTCTGCCCAGCTCCTCACCCCGAGCCAGCCTGTACCGGTCCCTCAGGACAGTCTACTTTCTAAAATGACAACTTCTATAATGTTTTATATTTACAGGAATTCTTGGATGAATGGTGAAATATTGATAACCCTTAGGTTAGGCCTACTCTGTGTTTAAAAAACTCAGGACATAGGGGCTCCTGGGTGGCTCAGTCCATTAAGCGGCTGCCTTCGGCTCAGGTCATGATCCTGGGGTCTTGGGATCGAGCCCCGCATCCGGCTCCCTGCTCAGCAGAGAGCCTGCTTCTCCCTCTCCATCTGCCTGCCACTCTGCCTACTTGTGCTCTCTCTCTCTCTCTCTGTGTCAAATAAATAAATAAAATCTTAAAAAAAAAATAAAAAATAAAATAAAATAAAAACTCACGACATAGGAAATTAAACACCCCCTCCTTGACTCTCTTAGGAGTCTAGAACACTAGCCCGCCTCCTCGCGTGGCAAGAGCAGCTAGCTGGAGGGGAGCGGGGGCTGCCTGCTTTCGGCAGTGGGCATGGTGCTCCAGTCGGCCTCGGTGCCCCCCAGTGCTCCCTACTTCCTCCGGCCTGGCCCGCTCCTCTGCATGGCCTGTAGAGGTGGGATTTGGCAGTCCTTGCCTTGAACCTTTGCTTCCTCCAGTGGATGGCACGTTGTCAGCTACCTTGTGACCTTTCCACGCCAGACCCTGTTCTGTTACCCAGCCCACTGCCCACAGGCAGGGCTCCCTTGAGAGCTCATGCCAGGCTGAAAATCTCTTTTCCCAACGGTGGATCTGTAGGGGTGGCCGTTCGAGGAACCACCGTCCAGGCCAGCTCTGCACCCGAAACTCTGTCCCTTGCGGGGCCTGGCGGGCAGCGGTCCGTGACACCTCGCCGCCATCCTGCCGCGCCACCCCCCCTCCCCTTCTGTGACAGGTCTGTGCACCACACTCACTCAAGCTCCGTGTAGACGCGAGCCCGCTCACCATCTCCAGGCATTGAACCTCCTGCGATCGCAACTGTGGCAATTAAATTTTAATTGAGATGCACGCCGCTTAAGCAGACACAAGACAGCTACAGCTCTTGCTAATTAATTTTCTTCTGAAATGACAACATTTAAAGATTATGTTCCGTGACGCTCACGTTATTTATATACTTTCCCTCTCCCGGAACCGTTCAGTGGTTTCCACACACAGGTGGCCGGTGGTGGTCTCCTGCATGCCCGCTGTGACAGCTTCAGGTGTGAGTTGTGCTCCACAGGAGGGCAGGAATGCAGTGCCTGGTGCTTGCGGGGAGCACACTGCTGTCTGCCTGGGGGAGTGCTCCCCCCTTGCTCCCCCGTAGCCTCGCCTGCCTCTCCAGTTAACGGATCTGATCCTCGGAGACAGGAGAGCAAAGGGATTGAGAGCTCGGGATCTGGACTCTCCCATAGACTGGGGTTTTAAGAGTGAACTTGAGCAGGTTGCCTCTGTCTACTTATCTGTAAAATGGGCATAGTAGCACCTCCCTCTGGGGAGGCTGCGAGGCTGGATAGCAGAGCTCGTGTATGCAGTCGGCCCAGTGTGGGTCCAGGGAGCCCAGAGTGCGGCTCTGGCCGAGACGGAGACATGCCAGCCCGTGGAATAGTGGACCTGACCCTTTTCCGGGGCTCCTGTCACTTTGCCTTCCGGGGCCCCTGGCCCTGTCCCCTTCTCTCACGTTCTCTCCTGCTCAGCTCTGCCCAGGGGCTAGGACTGTCCTGTTAGCAAGGCAGGGTTCCAGCAGACCCTCTGAGAGGGGCTGGGGCTCAACTGGGTGCCAGATTTCCCTCATCAGCAGCTTCTGAACCCAGGTCACCCCCATGAGATGCCTGGGAAGGTGAGGGATGGTATGGGGGTGGGGCAGAAGCAGGAGCATTGAGCACCTGCTGGGCACTGGTCTTGACATACATTGACACATTTAATCTTCCCGATGCGGGTTATGTTATGCTCCATTTCCAGGTGAGGGGAACAGGCTCCGAAAGGTTGGATTACACAGCTTGTAAGATGTACCATTAGCTTTGGAATCCAGTTCTGTCTGACTGCTAGCCTGACTCCTTCCACTCTGTTACCTTTCAAGGGGAGGACTGCTGGAGACCAGGAAGGCCTGTAGCCTCAGGCTCTGGGAGGGGGGGCTGGGCAGGGTCAGGGCCCCCTGCTGTTGACAAGGTCAGACAGGAGCACAGGAGTGGGGTTTCTAGAACCCAGGACTATGGTCCAGGACAATTTCTGTGGGTCATGGAGATGCTGGTGAAAGCCAGGCCCTGTTCCCAGGAAACATCCCATGGGCCGTGTGCAGGCATTGTGTCCCAGTCATGGGGCTCCCCCATCTGCCTCCCAGGCACCTGCTGTGCTGGAATGTTGGCCATGTTCTTGCCCCTTTCTGGGTGGGGGAGGCCCTCAAGTGCCTGTGGCTGTGTCCTGGGGCTCACCTGACAGGTTGGATGGTGATGAGGCCCAAGGGTCTTGGGATTGGGCGGTCAGACACTGCTCTAGACCCCAACCCAGTTTTCATTTCCTTGTCTCCTGAACTATCCCAAGCCCTGGATATGCTATGACGGGAGGGCTTGGGCTAGGAGTAGGCGGCGAGTTCTGGTCTGGCCCTGCTGTGCAGCATTGGGAAAAGTGTCTTCCCCTGTCTGGGCTTCAGGTCCTCATCTGTAAGATGAGGGGTTTGGTGAGAGGCTCCACAGGTTCTCTTCAGTTGGAAAATACTG
Source organism: Mirounga angustirostris (assembly GCF_029215605.1). NCBI lineage: Eukaryota > Metazoa > Chordata > Mammalia > Carnivora > Phocidae > Mirounga > Mirounga angustirostris. The sequence continues at coordinate 93,659,514 of NW_026991711.1, read as the reverse complement.
TGCAGTGAGCTGGGAGTGTGATGTTGAAGACAGAGGGAATCGTGGGGCATGATGAAAGGAGTTGTGAGCTGAGATGAGTTCTAGAACGGGAGAGAGACCCGTGCATTCGCTCCCTCAGAGAACCTGAAGGAGGCCTCCTTTGTGAGCCTGCCCGCCGAGCAGTCTTTGCTGAGTTCAGAAGTGACCAATCCTGGGGTGGCGTTCTGGGAAGGTTGGCCCCCAGTCAGGTTCCCAGATGTGCCACTGCCTGCTCACTTCCCAGGGAAGGCTGACGGGAGTGGGGACAGCCCTGGCCTGCCCGCTTGCCCCAGCGTGTTTGGTGGCTGGAACAGGTGGGTATTTTTCCTTCCAGTTCCCAGCAGACTTCTGGCCCTCCTTAGGCCCTGGGCCTGCTCCCCTGCACTAGATAGGCTTGCGTGGGGCAGGAGAAGGGAGTCTGGTGTGGTGAGCACCCAGCGCATCTTGGGTGGAAGCTGGTTCTGTGGATGGAGGGTGGGATGCAGGGGGCCTGGCCAAGACCCTGGACTTAACACTGGTCTCTTGTCCCCGGAGTCCAGCCCACCTCTGTGTGAGCTGAGGGAAGGGTCCAGCCAGTTGGGGCCTTTGGAGGGGACTGGCGGCCTAGGGGACTGCGTCAGGAGCGCTGAGCAAGGGGTTCTCCCTCTGCCCCTGAGCCAGCGCCTGTCCCACCCGGGCAGCCCATCCTGTCACAGCCAGGGAGTGTCCCTTTCCAGAAGGACCTTGCCCTGCCACCTCCCCCACAGCGAGCAGAAGCACTGTTGGCAGGGAGGGCCCAGGTGACCAACCCTGGGGGCAGCACTCTCAGTGATGTGTGTGTGTGTGTGTGTGTGTGTGTGTGAATGAGCATGCATCTCCCAGAGTGTGGCTTTGAGAGGGGCTGGGAGGCAGCCAGGGGTCTGGTGTGCGGTGCCCCCGGGGCGGGGGGATGAGGCAGAAATGCCGGGGAGTACAGCAGCTGCTGGAGATACCACTTGGGATTCTGGGTGGCCGTTTCCTCCATGTTGGTGCCCTGTTTGGGGGAGCAATGGTGAGTGCATCTGGTTGTAGATTGGGGCATCTGAGCCCAACGTGGACAGGGTGGAGAGGTTGGAGACTCTCGGGGGGGGGGTGCAGAAGCTGCTGGGGGGGTTGGGGGGGCAGGCAACTCTCACCGGTGGGGTCACACCTTGGCCAAGTGCAAGCCGGTGGCATTGACCATGAGGTTGGCTGCACGCAGCGGCCAGAGTGGTTCTGATGGCACCCACGGGTTGGGAGGAGGGAAGGTCTCTAAGTGCCCAGTGCAAACAGAGCCGCGTGGCCGCCTAATTGATGGGTTCTACTCCTGCAACCTCGAGGCCTCCTGGGCCAGACTTTCCTCGCTGAGTGAAGGATCCCTGTGATGGTCTTCAAAGCCCAGTGCTGGCGAGAGGTGCCCTGGCCTCCCTGCAACCAGCCTTCTCCTTGGGTCGTGAGGCGCTCCTTTCTTTCTTTTCTCTTTTTTTTTTTGAGGCGCTCCTTTCTTTGGCAGCCCTGGGCTCCCTGGCCCGCCCCACAGTCTCTCAGGACCCACGATCACCTCCTCGCTGTGTCCCACCTCTCTTGTGACTCAATCTGCGCCCCTCGTTGGTCCTGATTCAATCTCTAGCTCATGCCACACCCGCGCAGCCAGAGAAAATAATTAGGGGAGCAAAGTGGGCTGTCTGCCAGGTTCCCAGGGCAGGTGATGTCGGGGCTGGGCTGAGCCCTGGTCTCAGGAAGGTGGTGACAGGCCTGTGAACGGCGTTGGCTAGGAGCCCTGCCTAGGTTCTGGGGCATCTGAGGTGAGGTAAGTGGGAGACTCTGATTCTGTGCGTGGCCAGAGGGGTGAGACCCGGGGGGGCGGGCGGTGGGCATTACTTCTGTGCCCTGGCTGTGGAAGGTGTTGACAGACAGATGGACATGCCTCTGTCCTATGACGTCAGCATGATGATCCCTTCATGCTACAAATCCGGGAACTATGGCTCGGGGAGGTTGAGCAGTTTTCTCAAGGTCCTATCTGGAAAGGCTGCCGGCCCCATCGCCTCCCAAGACAAGCTGTGGCCTATGACATCCCTCTGGCAGCAGGTCTTACACAGGGGAGTGTGGGAGACCCCGGCCAGGGCCAAGCAGGGGGCCAGGCTTCCCCCAGCCCGTCCCTGGCCTGCCAGGCCCCCATGGGTAGCCTTGAACATGGCAGGCGTGGAGCAGGGTGGTGCCTGGTAGAGAAGAGCCGCAAAGTCCAAATATCAGACTTGGAGTAGGAACTGGGATGGACCAGCCTGGAACAAGGCCTGGGAGATCCAGAGCCACTTTCCGGAGGGTCCGGGTCCAGTGTGTCTTCCATCCTCCCTGCCAGCAAGAGGATTTAGCCTCCTATGGCTCAGTACGGGTCACGGTCGGCATTTGCTGGGGGCTGTTTTGGTGTTCGGCACAGCAAGTCTGCAATCTAGCTCACCGTTTACCGGGGGAAGCTGGCGGCCAGGGAAGTTAAGTAGCTCCCCGAAGGGCACACGGCAAATACGGGCAGGGCTGGGGCTTGGCTCCGAGGCGGCCTGACCCTAAGCCTTGCTCCTGACCACGGGGCCGTCCTGCCTCTCCAAGTCACGACCTGCTGTCTCGTGCTCTGGTTCCTTTCCAAACGCAGGTCTGGGCCGTCTCGGGGCAGAGAAGGTACATATGTGTGCATGTGTGTGTTTGCGTGCAAGAATGCATGTGTGTTGGTGTCATGGGTGTGTTTGTGCCTAGGCAAATGGGGAAGGAAAACAACAACCCATCTGTTTTTTCAGCTCAGTAGACATCACTGCATGGTGAAGGAATGTGGATTCGGCAAAACATTTTTTTCTTCCTAGTTTGTGAATACCTTTGGGTTTTGCATTTATCAGAAAGGCATCTATCACCTGGTCTTACTTAGCAGTTATCACAAAAAAGGGAATCCTGTTGTGAATGCATGCAGACACACATGCACACAGACGCACACATGCGCGTGAATACATGTGCACACACACATGCATGAGCACGACCACACGCGCGCGCGCACGCCCTTTAGCAGCCCGAAAGCGGACTCGCCGTGAATTCGGATGAGGCAGGCGTGTTCAGACCAAGGTGTAATTGCTGCGCTCTGGCTAGGGGGTTGGAGGCCGCGGCCGACCGCATGCAGCCTAACAGTCTTTGTTTCTGATAAGCAGAGACCACGGTCCCTACTGACAGGCAGGGCCCCCGGCTGTCTGTCCCACTGCCGGGCGGGAAGGAAGGAGGGCAGGGAGGGTGGTGGGGGAGGAGAAGAGAAAAACAGGAATGAAAGACAATAAGATAAGGGAGAGGGAGACAGACGGACAGACGGACAGATGACAGCTCAAGGCAGGCCCTGTGAAGTCTTTGCAGGCCATGGGGGTGGCTGCCATCCACTCTACTTTCCCAGCAGGAGCCGGGCGGTCCCAGCAGGCAAGTGGCGTGGGGTCTGAGGGGACGACGAGTGGGGAGGTCCGGTGCCCCACGGAGTGGATGGTGTCACTCAGCCACAGACAGGAGACTGCCACATGGTGAGGTGAAGCCTCCTGCCAAGCTTCCCCCCGCTGGTGAACCACAGTGCTGGGCCCGGGAGCCTCGTCGGCCTGACCCTAGCCAAGCTGTCCCCTTCCAGTAGGAGGATGCTGTCCCCTCGGTCCAGGTCCCCATGGCCCTCTCTGAAGGTCTCTCGCAGCTGAGCCTCTTACACGTGGCTCTGGAGGGAGCAGTGAGCCTCTAGCACCTGGAGTGAGGATGACTCTGCCCTTCCTTCAGCAGGAGTCGTGGTGACGGTGACATTTGCTGGTGGGCCTGCCTTCCGGCGCACCCTGGCTGCTGGATACCTCCCGCAAGGTTCAGAACCTGCAGGGTCAGGGGCTTGGCCCAGGAGAGGTGAAGTGTAGGGGTCTTGTGGGGGACTGAAGGGCCATCTGGAATGCCATTGGTTGGCCAGATGCTGAGGAGCATTTGTACCGTGATGCAAAGCCTTGCTGTGTAAACTCATGTTGACCATGTCACTCCTTTGTTCAACACCCTTAGATAGCTCCCCAGGTCCTTTGGAAGAAAACCGAGACTCCAGCCCGGCGTGTGCTCTCCCTCCCTGTAGCCTGGTCCCTGGCAGGGCTCTGCTGCTCTGTGTCTGTCCCCTGCCACCCGCAAGGCTCAGCACCCCGTCCCTGCTTTCCTGACTGCGACCTGCCACCCTTGCTGTGAGTGCCTCTGTGTGCAGGGCTGGGCTCTGGGGTGGCAGGCTCCGGGGCTCCTCTTTCTGCCCCCAGGGCTTGGCCCTCACACCTGGAGACGTGCCAGGGATGGACCTGGCAGCCGGGCCCCGGCTCTCCTGGTCCTTCCCCAGCTCCCGCAGGCTCCAGGGGGCTTATCTGTCAGCCCTCTGATTTCCATGGGCTTCCATGGGCTTCCAGCAGCACCGGCCCATCTCCCCACCCCTGCTCTGCTCGGCTGCTGCTTCCCTTCATCCAGGACCTCGGTTCCAGCATGCAGACCCCAGCTGCAGGGGACCTGGAAGTCGTTCCCTTGGACACTCACACTTGCACACGGAACCGAGGCCCAGACAGGGAAGTGAATTCTGACAGGAAGGGTCACGGAGCCTGTGTCCCCCTCCCAGGGAAGTCCTGTGTCAACCTCTGGAGGGTTTCTGGCCTTTTCTCAGAGGTTAGTGCCTCGACCCATGCCCCACTCCACCCGTGGCTGGTGAGCTGACGGCCCACCGCAGCCGTGGCCTCCCCCCTGTCCCGGGGCCTGGAGCTGGCTCGCCGTCTGCCCTAGTGGACCTGAGTCCTGAGGGGCGTCGGTGATTCCCTCACGCCTCTCTTGTGCTCCCCACTGGCCCGTGCCACGAGCCTCTCTTTGCCACGATCTCCCTCCAAAGGAGACAGTGGCTGTGCCCATTTCTGGGGCTGTTAGGGAGAGGAAGGAAAAACAGAAGCAAGTGCCCCCAGCTGCTGCCGCCTGGCCCGGCCCTCCCTGGCCTCCCTGCCATCTCCAAGGGGGGTCATTCTCCTGAGTGGGGAGAACGTGGGCAAATGGCCTCTGACAGGGTGGGTGTACTGGCTTCCGAGGAGAACAGGGCTGGAACCAACCCTGACTGCCCTGGCCCTGGCTCTGTGGCTCTGGGCGGTCTACTGCTGTTCTCTCTGGGCCTCAGTTCACTGGCCTCTAAAATGGGGTCATTAAAGAACCCTCCTCATGGGAGGTCAAAGTGCAGGAGAGGTAGAAGGGGGATGTTGTGTGGGGCACTCCAGTATGGGAAGGGGCTCAACGGGTGTTAGTATCCCCACCTCTGTTTTCCTAGGATATCTCAAAGATATCCCCATTTTAACTTGGAACCAGGAAAATGGAACTCAGACACTGGGTGGGGGGGACATACTGGGGAGCACAGGGAAGGCTTGGTCTCCTGGAAGGAACATCCATGCTTGCACCAGGGGGTGGGGGTTTGAGATGGGATGTCACCCGGGTATGCTGCTGGGTCCTTCGGCACAGTTTCTTAGCCGTGAGGTGGGATAGTGGCATCTCCCTGGCAGGGGCCCAGAAGCCGTGGATGGATGGGCCCTGGGGTGCTGTCGGTTTTCTTGGTGGGGGCTCTCCTTTTACCCTCAATGATCCTGTCATCCCATGGGGAGTAAGAATGCAGGCCGTGACCTCATTATTCTTCTTGGGACCCCCTCATCAGGTCTGGGAGAGGTATAAGTCATGGCCAGTCCTCTTTGGAGGGAGGAAGTAGGTGTTTATAATGTCAGCTCCTGCCTTCTCTTCCCCAAATCATCCCCACTTTGCCTTTTCCCAGTCTTTTGCTTTCTTTCTAGGCCCTTCCACGTCCAGCACTCTATGGCTAGTCTCTCTCCGGGAAGCAAGGAGGAGGTGCTGGAGGGAGAGGTGGGCAGGGGTCTGTAGGGTCCACTTCCACTTCAGGGGGGCTCAGCACCTCCCCTGGTGCGCCCCAGACCTCATGGGGCCTCAGCCGCAGGCAAGGGTGGCTCCGTGGGGCTGGCTCTGGTGTTCTGAACAAGCAACAGGAGAAATGAAGCAGCTACATCACAATTCTCGTCTTTTACACACTTTCTTTGGGGATGACTGGAGTGGACCATTGGTGGGAGGGGACACGAAGAGGGAGTAGCTATCTTTCCATGTTGTGGGGAGACAGATTCTGAGAGTTTTTTCCAAATATATATATATTTTTGGTTAGTTAGCGTTTTTTTCTAGTAATCTCTACACCCAGTGTAGGGCTCGAACTCACGACCCCGAGATTAAGAGTCAGATGCTCCACCGCTGAGCCACCCAGGTGCCCCTCAGAATATTTTTGATAAATTAATTGGGTGCTTCCCAGTATTTGGGGCTGGCCTGGGGCATGGCCTCCGAGTTGCAGCCTCATCAGGAGAGAACCCTTCAGCCCAGTTTCCTGGCCTCCAAGGGAAGGGTCCTCCCTTAGGACGAGGCCGCAGGTGCCCTGGTGGATGCTGGGCCCCGTGGGGGCTGTGGAGAGCGGCCTGGCCCCGAGGCTGTGCGTCCAGTCCCTCACTTCCCTCACTCCTGGTTTCTCCTCTGTGAGCCGGCGTGGTGACGATTCAGAGTGCATCTGGGAATGCAGCTTGCTCTGGTGGATGCCGTGGGGGGTCCGCTGTGCGGGCAGGGAGCTGGGCCTGCAGACCTGCCCCCTCTGCCCTTGGGAGTCGGGAGTCGGAGCTCTGCAGGTAGCAGCCCCCATTCTGAAGCCCTGGAGCCTCCCCAAGGAACTGGCCCAGGACATCACCTGAGAATTCTCCTGTACCTTTTTCCCTCATGCTCAGAAGTAAGGCTACATTTGTAGCTTCCCCTACTATATTCTCTATAGTTATGAGTAAACAGCGTTTTAATGGAAAAGCAGTATAACCGCTATATTAAAGAGCATTTCTGAAAACCCAGCATTACCCCAAATCCCGTCATCCTAACACAAATTTTTTTTTTCTATCTATTGTCTCCCCTTGTACATATGGTTGATTCTCCGAGTTGCACTTAGAGGATGCATTCAACTTTGTTTTATTTCCATCTACCATATGATCTTAAACATTTCTGTATTTTTTTTTAAAGATCTTATTTATTTATTTCAGAGAGAGAGAGAGAAAACGCATGAACAGGGGGAGGGGCAGAGGCAGGGCAGAAAAGCAGGCTCCCCGCTGAGCAGGGAGTCCAATGTGGGACTGGGTCCCAGGACCCTGGGATCGCGACCTGAGGCGAAGGCAGACACTCAACCGACTGAGCCACCCAGGCCCCCCATTTCTGAATTTCTATGTCTTTATAACAATGACCTAAAATAGCTGCAGTCCTTTTCCACTGTGTTGCTGTAATACCAACATATTCAAAATGATTTCTTTCCTGGGAGCCCAGAGGATGCGGCCAGGGTTTTGCAGGCGTAGGTAACCCTGCAGTGCACACCTTGTCCGTCCCTTATTCATGACAGTGTTGGTGAGGCAGGCCAGGTTTCTGGCAGGGGCTGGACTTCCAGCCTTCACTGGGGTAGCTGTAGTCCTGCTCTCTGGTATATTCTAAAATCAGATACCACAGAACAGGTATCCTCTGGTGTAAGTGCCTCCTGTGTGTGAAGCACCGTGCTAGGTGCTTTGTGGTCATGAAGTCATTCATAACAGTCCTGGAAGATCACATTCCATTTTCCATCAAGGGGTCCTGAGATGAGAGGAAACTGGGTCATTTGCCCATAGCTTCTAGCAAGAGGCCGACCCAGGCTTCAGATCCAAGGCTTCATTGCACTGCCTCTCCTTACAGCATAAGGTAGTGAGCTCCCCATCTGTGGGGAGTATTCAAACGGAGGTTGGATGACAGAGTGTCTAGAATACTCTAGATAGAGTTTCTCAATCTCGGCATCATAGATGTTTTGACCAGATAATTCTCTGTTGTTGGGAGCTGTCCTGCCCATCGTAGGATGTCTAGGAGTGTCCCTGGCCTCTACCCACTCACTGCTGGTAGGGCAATATAGAAGCAATAACATACGTCTGTAGACATTACAAAGTGTCCCCTGGGACACAGATTCGCTCCCAGTTGCTCACTGCTGCTGTAGGGGATTCCTGAGTAGGATGGGAGGTTGACTGCTGGATCCCTGGGACCTCCGTGAGGCTCCCCGTCTGGCAGGATCCTTTGGCCGACTGTGTCTCCATCAGTGGGTGGCTGATTGGAGGGATTGGGCACGGTGCCATCGTGGAGGGGAGTCCTGGGGTCCAGGCTAAGGGGAAGACCTGACTGCCTCTTCCACGTGCAGACCCCGCAATAACCAGATGTGCCCTGGGGCGGGGAACCCGGCTCCCCGTTTAACGACTGTGGATGACAGTCCCATGACCAAGGGCCACCTCAACCTGTGACCCCTCTGCTTCTGGCCAGTTTAGGAGATTCCCCTCATCAGAGGAAATCGGCTGTGCCACTGTGGCCTCTCACAGCTGGGGACATCCTTGAGCGTCTTCCCAGGGACAGTCTTGGTCGGGGAGCCCACCCATGGCACTCCAACTTGCAGATCAGGCCTGCGGGGACAGGGCTGGCAAGGAGACTGTGATTTTGCAGTGCTGCGTGTAGACTTGGGCTTTAAAGAGCGCTCTCATTTCCTCTCCGGAAGCCTTCAAAAGGCCTGGGGAACAAAAGGGGCTTGATTGAGTGTGCCTTGGAGAGCTTCATCGAAAGAAGGGAAAAGAACAAGCGGCCCACAACTACAAAGCCACTTAATTTTGCATATGGTGTCATGCCAAGAAATGCTGAAGTGCAGGAACAAGCAGAGAGACATGTTCCTTTTATCAGGAGGGTGTGGACTGGCAGCGAGAGCCAAGGACAGCCGTCAGCAAAACGGTGCTGGGTTTTGGCACCCCATCCCCACAGTTTCTCCCCTTACCCCCTTCCTCTGGCTCCCTCCAGCCCTCTCTGTTCTGTCCCCCTCTGCTTAAAGAAATGAACTTTTTGTACCCCAAGCACTTAAGGCCTGACCTTATTCCAGGGCAGTTTGCATTTTAATAGGCTGTGCTTGAAAATGAAAAAGCATCAAAGAAGTGACTCTCTAATGGTGTAATTTTCGGGAGTGAGTAAGGGTGGTGGTATTTATTTATTTATTTATTTGGCCAGTGAGTTCCGTCTGGCACCTTCTAAGCTACAAGCAACCAGCTGGACTGCATCTTTCAGTCAGGCTCTCTGGGGTCTGTTAAATTACCATGACCAGCTGTCTGCTGTGGGGGACAGTTTAGGAGACAGCTGACTTCAGAGCACTGGGGTCACTATGACAGCTCTCACTGCACGTTTATGGAACGCCGTGTGCCAGGTGATGTGTCAGGGGCTGGGAGTGAAAGCCAAAGAGCCAAACCACCCAGGCGTAGGATGGTGAAGCAGCGAGTTGAAAGGTCTCCCGGAGTGCGATGGCCAGGCTGACGGGGGCTCCTCGGGAGCGCTGTGACAGTCTGGGGCAGGAGGGCCAGGAAATACTTCCTGGGGGAGGTGACACTGGCCTTAGCCTTAAAGGTATAAGCCGGAGTTAATTGGGCAGAGGTGTTTTGGGGAAGGGAAGAGCATGGGCTCAGAAGCCCGACAGGCACTGGTGATCACAGCTTTCTGGGGTCATGTAAAGGGTGAGGTCCAGGTTGGTGGAATGAGGTCCCGGAGACAGGGAGGGCTGAGGCCTTGGGGGTCTTGTGTGCCCTGATGTGCAGTTTCCCTCAGGCAGCTGGAGCCACCATCGGTGAGTGCTCGCCTATTTGGACATCGACCTTCAGGACTCAGCCACAGGGCCTCTGGCACACCCTGCATCCGGCTCATTGCCCCAGACACACTCTTCTTTATCTGCTATAGTCCTCTCCCCTTTAGTAGACCATCCTGGACCTGACCTGTCCTCCCTTAGAAAATGTGTATTCACTCTTTCCTCCAGGAAGCCTTCCCTGACTTCCCTCACGCTAGCCAAGGCTCCCTGTAGCCCCTTGAGTTTATCCCTCCACCAGGAAGCTTGTTCTTGTTGTCACTGTCTCTTTCCCTTGATGACTGTCTCCCTGCTTGGGCTGGGAGCTCTGGAAGAGTAGTGCTGTTTAATTCACCTCTGTAGTCAAGGTCACAGCCCCATGCATGGCACACAGTAGGTCCTCAGGAGCAGGTGCTACCTGCATGAAGAACCTCACGCTTGTGCCCAGTCATGGAGCCCTTAGAACTTCCCTGGCCTCCCAGAGAGGGCGGGTGCTCAGGCTGCAGCCGCCACACACAGGGCTGGAATGGGTGTCCGTTTGCTGGGCCTGGGGGCCCAGACGCCTGGTATAGGTTGGGATGTGTGACTGCCAGGAGACAGGAAGGTGTGTGAGGGCTAAGGGGCTCCTGGGAATGTAGGAGGAAGAGGGAGGCCTGGGACAAGTTGCAGTTGGGCAGGGCTGAGGAGGGGGCAGCTTAGCAGGTGGGCCTGGGATGCCCTCCTTCCACCTCAGGCACGGAGCTGCCAGCCAAAAAGGCAGGCCACTCCTGTTGGCTTCACTCCTGGGGGTGGTGCTGGCCGTTGTTTCCTGGCAGAGCCTGGGGAAAGCCGGTGGCTGAGCCTGGAAAAGGCACAGACAGAAAAGCCGAGTGAGGGCATCGCCTGGGAGGTGTGGGGAGGGCCGTGGCTGGGCAAGTCAGAGCAGCATGCCGCACAGACCGAACCAGGAGATGCCAGGCCACCCACCGGCCTGGTTCTCCCCAGAGCCTCGAGAGGCAGGGCAGCTACCCTGGATCTGCAGCCAGCCCTCCCTGCCCCTGCCCTGCGCCCTACCCCAGACCCAGCACCACCTGTGGAAAGGGTGACCTCTAGCTTCAGAGATGGTTGGTGTTCAGCAATATGGTGGCTGGTTCTTGGATGCAGGTGGCTCGGGCCCGTTTGCTTGGATCCTGTCTATCTTCCCCACATGCCAGAGTTCCTGTTTCCGCCCAGTTGTAGCATGACATGCACTCCCGGGGGGGTCCTGCGATCCTCTAGAGGCTGTGATCCGGGTGATGACAGGAAGAATATGGGAAAGCCGCCTGCACCATGTCACTGACCCCAAAATGCCACCCCCTAGCCTACAATTCCACTACAGAGAAAATAGCCCCTTTGAATGCCTAATGGCTCAAAAAGCACATTTTAAGCAGAAAGCACTTAATTTTTTACTTATCTTGAAAATGGCATGTGCCTACAGTAGGTCCTCAGTAATTTATAGACTTGAGTGCAAAGTGCTATGCATAGCAAAGCCTTTGTGCTCAAGGAGTTTATACCTTTTTTTTTTCCCCATTCGTTGTCAAATGACCCTTTATTGAGCTATTTTCCTTTGTAGTTCTTCACTAGCTGGCTATTCCATGGCACCACTGTTGACGTCATCTGTGATGTCATGGGGGTGGCGGCCATCCACACTGCAGCCCACAGACCGGGCAGTCCCCGGGATCGCTTTAGAGGTTCCAGAGAGTTCTCGGGCTGAAGAGCGGTGCTGAGTCTGTCGGGCGTGGTTGACAGACTCGTCAAAAGGGGTATTTCCACTGTGCTTCTTGTTTTTCTGCTGCTTTCTGCCCCTTGGCGGCTCCTTGAGGGCTCTGATAATGCAGAGGCAGCAGGTAACCCTTCAGCCTGGGCCTGCCTCTTCCGGACGGTCAGTTTTTCACGGTCATCCTCAGACCCTTCCAATCACCGGGTGCCTTGACGACGTCATCACCAACCTTTTTGGGAGACAGCCCCAGGGGGCCGATCCTCGGGGCCAGGACAGGTGTGACACCGACTTTGTCACCGGTGCACCTCAGGTACATGACTTTGATCCCGTTGGGGTCGAACTTAGGTGGCGTGGCGGAGGCAGCTGGTGTCGATGAGTCCGGATTCAGGATGACCAAAGACTGTTGTACCTTCACCTCCTCCAGGCTGAAAGCCAAAAAGCTCAAGGAGTTTATACTTCGAGGGAAGCGGTGCATTCATAGGCCAGTAGCAATTTTGCCCCGAAGACCTTCCCAGCAGCGCGGGACGCCAATGCCTGTGGCAGACGTGACCGGTTTTTTCCAGCACCTGCCCCTGGCCTGAGCTGACCCTTTGTTTGCCCTCCATCTGACCCTCAGCCCCTCACCCCCAGAATGCTGATGGGTTCGGGGAGCAGCCCTGACCTTGTGGAGATCAAGGACAGAGGGGAGGCCAAGAGAGGAGAGGGCATTCTCTGCAGGGATTCGGTGCCAGGGAGCATTTATGTACTGAGTCAGGATCAGACGCGGAGGAGTCTGCCTCTGGGGCGAGCATAAAGGGAAGCAGAGGCGGAAACAGGTACTGAAAACACAGTGATACAGAGCTTGACCTCAGGGGGCTTGACCTCAGAGGGCGTGACTTCGGGCTGACCCCTAACCTGGGTGGTATGGGGCTCAGCTGGAGGGGCTTTGGGGAAATAGCACTGCAGGCCCGGAGATCCCAAGGTGGGGCCTTGGTGGGGATTTGTACCTTATCCCATAGGCACCTCCCGCCTTTCGGGTTCTTTTTTTCCTCCTCAGCTCCCCCTCCTTCAGGGATTTACTGCACTAGCTGGGCCTCTGTCCTTGCCTTCCCTCCCCGAGTCTTGGGTGAAGGGGGCCCTCGCTGCCCATGACGGGCCCGTTCCCGGTCCTGCCCTCTAGAGCCCTGGGCCCCGGCAGAGGCCTTCTCCCCTGCAGGCAGCCTGCCCAGGGCAGTCTGTTTTCCCTCCTTAGGGCAGAGGCGAAGCTTGTTTTTCTTCCCGGCTCAGGAATTGCGCCTGAGAAACACACAATGCAGCTGTTAAAATATCTGGGTCTGGCTGGGCGGCCGCACAGCGGGCCCCTTGTTCGCCTCAGACGGCAGCCTCCTCGCGGGAGCCGAGTTGGGAGCATGCTTCTGCTGGCGCTGTGCTGGCGGGGGGCGTGAGGCGGAGACCCCGGTCCTCTGGAGCTTCTGAGGCTTTGGGGGGTTCTCCACGGAAGACAGGGGTGGACAGCAGGCCTTTGCCATCAAGCGGGATGGCACATTTACAAGAACGAGGCACAGGCCCTCTGGCGGGGAGAGGGAGAGGAAGGGGCTGGGACGGGGCTGCCTTGTCCAATCTTGGACAGGCCTCCTGTTGGTGGCTTGGCCCCCCTGCACTGCCTGGGACAGGTCTTCCTGCCCCAGGTGGGCAGGCTCACCCGGGCTGCCGTGATTACGCAGCGCACGCTTGAGCCCAGGCACGCCTGGGCTTTTAATCCCTACCGTGATGGAGGTGCTGTTGTCAGCCCCATTTTACAGATGAGAAAACTGAGGCACAGGGAGACGTTCCTTCTTGTCTGTAGCTCTAGGTGGAGCTGGGATTCTAATGTGGCCACCTTTCTCCGGGGTCTGCACTCAGTGCGCTCCCTCTGAACCTGCTGGCTGCTGAGAGGACCAGGGAGTGATGTAAACGTTTCAGAAGTGGCACAGGGAGGTCATGGTTGGTCCAAATAGGACCCTGGGTGGGAGTTCATAGGGCAGGCTTCCTGGGTTTGAAAGCATGGCTTCTGTGGGTAGGGCAGAGAGGAAAGAATGTTCCGGGCAGGAAAGCATGGAGACGATGTAAGGGCAGGGGACATGGACGGGGCCTGGTGTTTTCAGGGAATATACCCTGGTGCAAGTGAATGGCCGTTTTGATGCCATCTGAAGTGTCGATCATGAAGTAGCTCTTACCCATATCCTCCCAGAAAGAAAAAAACAAAAACAAAAACGGGAGGCCTCTTGCCCAGCTCCAGTCCTGATACCCATCTCCCCTTATCTGAGGCTGGCTTCCACAGCAGAGGCCTTCATTCCCCATCGGGGCCGTCCCTGGTTGCTGTTCCGGCCCAGCAAGTCAGTGAATTAGGGTTAATGATCTGTTTCCCCGCACACCATCAAGCACAGGGGCTGGGCAAATTAGGGAGCTTTCGTACTTGGAAAAATCCATTCAAGGAGTGATGAAGAAGCAGGTGCACTCGCTAGGAGAGAGCTTTTTGCGTGGTGCCAGCCCCTGGCCACAGTGGGAGGGTGAGGGCTTTGCCCCCTGTTTTTCAGGCCTCTGGTCTGAAGCTCCTATGGGAGCCAGGCTGGCCAGGTCGCATGGCCAAAGTGTGTTCAAGACTCAGGAAGCAAGGAAGTGCCTTCTTCCCAAACCCGTCTCCCTCTGACTTGCCCTTCCCAGAGACCCTGTCGGGGCCCGCAACTCCCCCGGCCAATGCGGTCTGTCCCCTGCTACTTTCTCCCTGTAAGAGTGCACTCCTTTCTTTTCCTCTCTGCCCGCAGTGTGCCAGGGGTCATGCCCATGGCATTCCCTGCCCCTGGTGTGCCCTTCCTTCTCTCCTCTGCAGGCCAAGTTCAAGGCCTTTCACTCCCTGTCGTGAAGCCACAGGGCAGACGGGTGGTCATCAGGAAGGCCCCTCTGACGTCCCCAGTCAGGAGCCCTCACTCCCTGAGTTTCCATGGCCATGAAGTCTCTGCTCCTTATTTGACTTTTAGCATATACTGACTGAGACGTCCGTGAACTCTAAGCTGTGCTTTATGCTTTTTGACACCTCTTCGATATTCCTCCCGTATGACCGGCATCCACATATTCAGTAAATTTGGTGGTGGTCGAACATGTGTGGGCTTCAGAATCCAGCGGACCTGCACTGAAGCGGTAGAGGTGCTCCATGTTAGCGCTGCAACTTTGGGCAGGTTACTTACTCTCTCTGGGCCTCTGTCTCCTCGTAAAGCAAGGATCATGATATTGGTGTCACACGGTAATAACAGGAGGAGAGGAGATGGCCCGGTGTGGGCACCTGCAGGTGCTTGAGGCTTCTGATCTTTTCTTTCTCTGGTAATGAGGCTCCCAGTATGAGGGACCCTGCTGGGCAGAGCAGGGGTCCAAGGAGCGATGGAGACGTTTGAGGGACTCTTCTTTCTCCGGGTCACAGGGGAATGAGAGCCCCACGTTCTATATCACGGGGCGGAGAGTGTCAGAAGGATGCTTTATTTTTTTCCAGATGTGTCTCCCTTTGTTGTCCTCACGGCGCCCCGGGCAACAGGCCAGGCAGCGGGCCATGTGCCAAGCCCACGTAGAGACAGAGGTGTCTGTGCTGGGTAAGGAGCGGCTGCCCTATGCCAGCATCCCGCACACACTGATACGTGTGAGGTTCCTCTTCACCTTGGGAGGGACCATACAACCTCTCACTGTCCGTGGGGTCAGGGAGCTGGGACCCCATGGTCCAGCCTCTTATCCCATTTCTGAGCCGTCCGGGGTCCCCAGGGTCTTCTATAGGCTCTGATTGCCCTCCCCCAGGGGACTGTGGGAAGCCCTGGCCAGGATGGTGCCAGAGGGGCCGGCCCAGACAGGAGTGTGTGGGTCTCCTCCACATGTCAGGTCACTGGAAGAGGGAGGAGCCGGGGGGACAGGGCAGTGACATGGCTCTGGTGGTGGAAAGTCCATCATATCTCCTCCAGCTCTGCAGACCCTCTAGGTCTGGAGCCCCTTGTCTGGGTTTCACTGGAGACGGTTTGCTGCTGGGCCCTAGTGGGGCTCTTTCACATAGGCGTTGATCCCACACACAGAGACAAGGCAGGTGGACAGAGAAGCCGCTGAAGCTGTCCTGCAGAGAGGTGCATGTACTCATTAGCCCCAGCTGTCACCCTGGGCCCCCGCAGGCAGGTGACCTTTTCTTGGAGGCAGGTGCCTACCCGCCCAGGTTCTCCTGCCTGGCCAACCCTCAGTGGGGACCCGGTGTTTGTGGGGTTGCCGCCGTGACATGTGTTAACAACCACGCCGGGAAGGTTGACTGTCCTCTCAACCACCCGTGTTACAGGGGAGGAAACAGAGGCTCAAAGACGGGCAGTAACATGGCCAAAGACACACAGCTGATAGGGACTGCACTGGTCCAAGCAGAAGCACATCTCACACTGGGAGAATAAAATGGATACATATTATAAAATAGAATTCTTTTATCCCCTGGGACGAAGGGCAAGCAGAGTTCCCCAGATTGGTGTAGTCCTGGGGAACCCTCACCTCACCCACTTCCTCTTCCCACGCAGGGTGGAGGAGTAAGCGTCAGTTTTGCCCCAGGTGAGGCAGTGGGGCTGCGTGGAAGCATATATCTGCTCCCTCATGCCTCTGACCTGGAGAGTCAGACCCCCAGATTCCCGTTTATGTGGCTGGCCTCTGCATTGTGGTGTTGGACTGGTAGCCCCTCAGTTGGGAGCACCCAGGAGAATATCCACTTTCCAGATGGCAGTGCTAAAGTTCTGGGAGATGAAATGATGGGTGCCCGGCCACTCGGCGGATAAGGATGCGTCCTCAGCACCCTGGGGCCACAACCGGGGAGGGGAGGAGTCTGCTGCTCTCTTCTTCATGATAACTAGCTTATAATGATCATTACCTTTAATCTGTGCTGCACTGACTGTGTGTTTTTCACTTTAGGAAATTTCACCTATTTTATCTCATTCGATCTGAAAAAGAAGTCTGATCAAGGCAGGGCGGTGTTTATTATCTCTGCTATATTTGTGTGTATGTGTCGGTCTGTGTGTATCTTTGCACGTACACGATCGTGTGTGAGTGTGTGCACGTGGCGTGTGCCTCTGCATGTAACTCGGTGTTCCTGTGTATGTGAGTACACGTATGTGTGATACGTGATCGTGCATGCACGTGTGACCGGGTATACGTGCTTGGGCGTGGCAGGGGGTGTTGCGTGTGGGTGCATGTGTGTGCACGCACGTGTTTGTGACGGTGTATGTGGTCGCGTGTGTTGTGTGTGCTCCGTGTGTGCCCATGCGTGTCTACACATGTGGGGCCGGGGCACGCATGTCGCTCAGCTGAGATCAGAGGAGGTGAGAACACCACGGCCCCGAGGTGGCTGCGAGGACCGGGAGACGAGGTTTCATCTCTCTCCTGGAGA
Organism: Mirounga angustirostris; assembly: GCF_029215605.1. Taxonomy (NCBI): domain Eukaryota; kingdom Metazoa; phylum Chordata; class Mammalia; order Carnivora; family Phocidae; genus Mirounga; species Mirounga angustirostris. The sequence goes on along the minus strand of NW_026991711.1, from coordinate 93,642,636 downwards.
ACGATTTCGCCTGGGGAAGACGCTCTAATTCCTGTGACTCACTCGTTAGAGGAGTTTAAAGCAGCCAGGTGGTGGGAGGGTGTCTGGGATTGCAGGTTTTGGAGGGATTCACTCATTCTGCTCTGATTATTAATGCATTCTTCAAGCCAGTCCTTTCACTCAGAGTTCTTAACCTTTTCTGTGCCGTGGACTCCTCCTCGGAATGATGCTGTAGACGCACAGGATAAAAACACATAGGATTACGAGAGAAGCCGGGTGTATTGAACGCAACGATCAAATGCATTGGTGCTGTGGGAGTGTGTGTGTTTCTGTGTTGGCTCAGGTTGAAAGGTCACTGGGGTCTAACGGTGACCTTAAGCGGGATGCCATGGGGAGCACAGGTGAGGCTCTGTGCCGTGGTGTGAGCGCATCTGTGTCTTATGCCTTGGCAGGCTCAGAGGCACGGTGGCTTGTCCACGTTCAGGCCCGAGGGACACCAATTTCCAGTTCCGAGTTAGCCAAGAGAAAACGTGTTTTTTGTTTTTTGTTTTTTCCTTTGGGTTATGCAGCCTTGCATTTGCTGGAACTTGTGAATTACTTAGAATAATTTGTAAGTGATCAGGAAGTGACCTTGTAAAGTGGCATCCCGTGAAGGTTTTCCTAAACCTGCCTGTGTATTACAAATTCCCGTGGGACATTTTTAAAAATGGCGATATTTTGTCCCTGACTCTCTGCCCGGACCTCTGGAATCCAAATCTCCAGGAGAAGGTCCAAGAATGTCTGCGGGGGCTCTTGGTGCCGCCAGCAGCCTCTGGAGGGCCGGTGACTCTGGGGTCTCCTAATGAAGACAGGCTCCTCCTGGCTCCTGGTCCGGTGCTCCCCCTTCCCTGAGCAGAACCTGGGGAGTGCAGTCGCATCTCCTCTCGGGAGTTGTCTGGACATGCTCAAGCAGTGTGAGTTCTCTAGGTGAAGTGGGGGTGTTGCCTCTCCTCCCCCCGTGAGTGCTGTGTTCCCAGCCCCTCCTGTTCTGGAGCCTTTCGAGGAGCCTGTGGGGAACATTTCGGCACAGACCCTCACGACCCCCAACTGAGGTCTGGGACCCCGGAGCCCGGCACCCCGCCCTTACTGTCCCCAGCTGGCCTCTGGGGGCTCAGGTGAGGCTGCTGACAAGGCTGAGGCGGCTGCCTCAGAGGAGCTTCGGGAGTGAAAGTGGCTGCCTGGGCCCCTGGGCGCCTGGTGTTTATCCAGAAATTGTGCTAATCCCACTAATTCCTGTGCTTTACGCAGCCTCTCCGCTCTGTCTCCCGCCTTCCTCCTCTGGCAGGGGAGGGAAGTGGTGGGCAGCAGCTGATCTGCAGGAGACCGGTCCTGTGGCACGGTGGGTACTGCACGGACTGCCCCCCCAGCCCCCCCACCCCCCAGCTGGGCCAGCTCCCCACGGGCATCCGTGGGACCCCAGTGCTTCCGGGTGTACACCCGTTCCTCAGGTCACAGAAGCAGTCTGCGTAGTGGGACTCTGATGACTACCCTTCCTCCCCGCACTCCATTCACCCGGGTCCTGTGGTGGCACACCTTGAGGCTTCGGGCGGCATGACTGCCCCAGGACCTGGCTCTGGACCTGGCCCTTTTCCCTCCGTAGAAAGTGGCCTGAGGGCAGCTCACTTCCTCCCTTGTAAGGATCAGGTTGATGACACCCACTCTGACAACATCACAGGGCGGGGTGCTGGTTGAAGGAGCCACGGCTACTGTTCTCCAAGAAAACCCCCAGCCTTTTCCTGCTCTTCTTTCCAGTCTCTTCATGTCCCTTCGTAGAAATTGTCACAGTCTCTTGAACCTCTTTCTTTCCTTGGCATCCCTGATACAGAAGTCTGATGGTTCTGACTTGTTGGCCTCAGAGTTTCCCCATCTGCATTTGGAAAGGGTTGGATCCATGCCTCAGGAGTCTGCCAGCCCCTCACTGGGGCTGGGGCTGGGGTTTGGTCACATGTGCTGACCCTGTGGGTGTCTTGAGTCCTGCGCCGGTTTCTGGTCCACTGAGCCCCGTGCCCTCCAGATGGGGGCCTGGCTCCCTGGGCACACCTTACCCCTCGGCAAGGGTTCTGGACATCTGCTCAGCTGGGTCCTCCAGACTGCCCTGGAGGAGATCACAGTCAAGCAGGAGGCCAGGTGGGGGTGTCGCAGGTTATGACCATTCTGTGTAAGAGGTGCCATGGTGGGGGAGTATCCAAACCCAGGGCAAGGGCACCCAATTCACTTAGGGGATGTGCAGAGCCTAGCCATCTCCAGCCTAGTGCAGTGTGAGGCGTGAAGCTGATTGTCAATAAAGAATTACTGAGGGGAGCTTGGGTGGCTCAGTCGGTGGGGCAGCCGACTCCTGGTTTTGGCTCAGGTCGTCATCGTGGGGTCCTGGGATTGAGCCCTGAGTGACGTTGGCCTCGGTGCTCAGCGGGAAGTATGCTCAAGGATTCTCCCTCTCCCTCTCCCTCTCCCCCTGCTCGGCCTATTTCTCTCTCTCTCTCAAATGGATAAATGGATCTTTAGTGGATGAATGTACAACTGCCCCACCCCAGACGGCTCCAGCAGACAGGGGCCCCGGCCCCATCATGGTGTTTTCAGGCAGCTCGAACAGAGCCTTGGCTTTTGCCTGCCCTTGACGGGTGGTCTCCATCCACCAACCTCGCTACCTTGGAGACAACACTAGAGCCGGAACCATGCCCAGTCCTGCTTCTGGGATTCCCTGGGCTCCTGGCACAGTGCTCCCCATACCTGCAGGGCTCACCAGTTAGTAACCTTACGCCTGCCAAGGGATTCCAGGGTAAATCCCTTAGCACTGTGGGATCCTAACGCGAGGGACAGCTCACTGTGGTGCTTGAGAGTCCAGCTTTGGGGCAGATAGCCTGGGCTCAAGGCCTGGCACAGACACTGCCTAGTGTGCATCTTTGGGCAAGTTACTCAACTTCTTGGAGTGTCTCTTTCTTTTTCTTTCTTTCTTTCTTTCTTTCTTTCTTTCTTTCTTTCTTTCTTTCTTTCTTTCTTCCTTCCTTCCTTCCTTCCTTCCTTCCTTCCTTTTTCTTTCTTTCTTTCTTTCTTTCTTTCTTTCTTTCTTTCTTTCTTTCTTTCTTTCTTTCTTTCTTTTTCTTTCTTTCTTCCTTCCTTCCTTCCTTCCTTCCTTTTTCTTTCTTTCTTTCTTTCTTTCTTTCTTTCTTTCTTTCTTTCTTTCTTTCTTTCTTTCTTTCTTTCTTTCTTCCTTTCTTTCTTTTTTTAAAAAAGATGTTATTTATTTGAGGGAGAGAGGGCACAAGTGCGGGGCGAGGGGCAGAGGGAGAAGCAGACTCCCCACTGAGTGGGGTTCCATCCCAGGACCCCGAGATCATGACCTGAGCCGAAGGCAGCCGCTTAACTGACTGAGCCACCCAGGCGCCCCTAAGTGTTGGTTTCTTTCTATGTAAAATGTTGTGAGGATTAAATGAGATCACTCCCGTAAGGTGTTTGGCACCCGGTAAATGCTTATTGAAGTTTTGTTGTTCCAGGTGTTATTTTTATTTTTGTCCTTACTTCCAGATTCGAGGTGTATTTCAACGTCGGGCCTGAATTCCTTTACCTGAGTTTCTTGGGAGGAAAACGCAGGCTGTTCACGAAATCACTTGAATTTCAAAGAGCCATGGTTTCCCTGCCGCAAAGGTCCCTTTCCTTTGCCAGACATTCCTGAACAGTTGGTCTGTGCCAGCTTGACCTGGAGATGACGATGAATTCAATATGGGGGTGTGGGCTGGAGGCAGAGATCCCTAAGTGGGGAGGAGTTGGGGGGCTTCCCCAAGGGGCTGATGTCCCAGTGGAATCTTGAAGGTAACAGTAGGGGTCCACAGAGAGGGTGAAGGGTTGCCGGCGCACGGCCAGCTTGAGCGGAGGCCTGGGGGCCTACAAGGGCTGGTCAGAACTGGCTGGGTGTGAAGGAGACAAGGGGAGAGGAGGCTGCAGGAAGACTTCGCTTCAAGGCCCAAGCGACTCAGCAAGGCCTTGGCCAGGGGAGGGATGTGGTGAGATTCGGGTTTGGGGAAGGCGCCTGGCTGTCCGAGGAGAGGACAACCTGGAGGAGGGCCAGAGGTGGTGTTGGAAGGACCAGCGCCCCCCGACCTGGAAGGGAAGGGGGGTGCCGGCTTAGGACAGAGCAGCCTGCCCGAGAGGCCCCACTGGTGAGATGTTTTGGGAAAGTGATGGCAATCCCAGCCCATCAGATGTTGGAGTTTCGAAAATGGGGAGGAAGGAGGTGACCCCAAAGGTGCAGCTCAGGTGGCTGGGAGGGTGGTTCCCCCCGAGGCTCAGGGGGCCGGGAAAGCGGGGCAGGCATGAGCCCGGGTGCATTGCTGGTGAGCCGTCCACCTAGGCAGAACCTTAAAGAACAGATTACATACACAAGTAGGCTGGAGGCCAAAGGAAAGCCCATAATTCATCAAAATCTGCAGGGAGATTTCTCTGTCCCCCAACTGCCTTGGGTTTCCTTGATAGGGAGTTTTGAAAGATTGTGGAAGCGGGACAGGCTGGTGTGTGCAGATGGAACCAGGGGGTCCAGGACTTGGGCTGTTTGCTTGGCAGGCCAATGGGACCGTGAACCGTCCATGATACCTCACATCATCGTCCTTGGCCCTTCCCATTTTCTACTTAGAAAGACATGAGAGTTTTGTGTGGATTTAACAAGATGAAATTCTGGACCTGCAGATGTGAATTTAACCTTGAGGCCCCTGGGGATGGAGCTGACCGCCGCCTTTGGTTTCTGCCCTGCTGTGACCTGTGGGCTCCCTACCAGAACATTCCCTTCTCGTGGGCCTGCAAACTGGCCCACCTCCTTTCTGACACAGCAACCACGGAGGACCTCTGGACTCTCCAGTTGTCCTGTCATTTTTTGCTTCTTCTATGGAACTTGTAAATTAGTCGGATTCCCCGACTAAATTGTTTGTGCCTCTGTTTCTCCTACTTCCACTCGTCCCCTGACCCCCCACCCGGGCCCTGATCACCACATGTGACTGAAGCTGGTCAGCTCTCAGGCCTCACCATCTCCAGCTCTCAGTAGCTTGGGAAGGAGCTGATTGTTCCCCCTCTTCAAGGCATTTCACTCCTGCCTTGGCTTCTGGCACCCCAACACTCTCCTGGTGGTTTTTTCCTTCTCTTTCCTCCACTGGCCATCCCTGCTTACTCTCCTTGGCTGGTTTCTTCTCTCTTTCCTGGAAATGTTGGCACGCCCCTGTCTCAGATTTGGAACTTTCTCTTCTTCTTCTCTTCCACCCACTCCTTTGGAGATCTTGCCCAGTGGCCGCCATATTCCTGTCTCCAGCCTCTACCTCTCCCCTGAGCTCTGAACTTACATTTCCAACAGTCTCTGCATGGCTTAATTAGCATTTCAAACTTAACATGGCCCGGACTGAGTTCCTGATTTCTGCCCAAACCTGCTGCTCACCCGCTGGGCTCCATCTCAGCCAACGGCACCACCGGTCATTCATCCGGGCCCTCAGCCAAAAGTAGGAGCCATCTTTGACAGTACGACTCTTCTTTTAAGAAGATTGGCTTTCCCATTTCTGTTCTGTAACTTGATACAAATAGCCGGTTATTAGCAGCATCTGTGAGGCATGAGGCGTATTGGTGAGAGGCTCCCTTGTGACCCAGCACTCAGCTGCAGGCGGAGCATAACCTGTGCCCTGCATCCCCCAGTGCTCCCCCTCTTTCCACCACACCCCACGTCCAAGCCCTAGAAGTTCTGTGATCTCTGCATTCCACCACCACCCCCTTAACCCAGACCATCATGTCTCCCTGGGTCATTCGGGTAGTGCCCCCTTCCCCCCCAGATCAGCTCTCATACAACAGCAGAGTGACCCCGATACACTATGAGACCTGTCATGTCCCTCCTCCGCTTAGAGCCCTCCGGGGCCTGTACTAACCTTGCTGTTCTTCAAACGAGCCAGCCTCTGCCCACCCAGGTCCGTGGCTCGTGCCGGGCTCCCTCTGAGCTTCATGTGGCACCCATTCCATCCTCAGAGAGGCAAGGCAGCGGCCCCTCGGCCCCTCCCGCCCCACTCTGTCCTACCACTTGGTTTTCTCTTTTTATGCTACTTCTCGCTAACTGAAACTAAATACACATTTATTTCTCCCACTCTTCTATATGACCCTTTCCCAAGTAGAACGTAAACTCTGTGGACTGTACCTTCAGCACCAAGCGGAATGCCTGATACAAACTAGGGGCTTAGAAATGTGTTGACTGAGTTTGCACCAGTGAGTAAATGATGAAAATCTGTTGAATGAATGAATGAGTGAATGAATGCACACACGCACAAATAAACGAGAGGTTGATCCTGGTGAGTAGGGAAGGAACAGGAAAACGAGGGCTTTCCTTTGAGGACCACTAAGTCCTTGTTACTCTATTTATCTTTATTTTCCTGTGGTCCCGAGTTGGAGGCTGGTACTTCGGACTTCATTTCTTGAAAGTGGTCCTTGCTCCTCCCCACTACGGGCAGTAGGAACTTGGGGCTCAGATTTTAAAAATCTGGGGTAAGGGGCAACGACCGCGCTCGGCTGGTGTCCGTGAGGTCGTTCCCAAGACCAGATGAATCTCAGAACTAATAATTCTCAAAATTAATTAAACCCTCCTTCCCAATTAGCAGAGTATTAAGTTGGCTGCTTCCGTGGCGGCCGGGAATCTGGGTCGGCGGATCCCGGCTGGGTCTGGGGGCAGTCCGTGTTGGTGAGCGTCTTTGTCTTTTCCTCCAGGGCTGTCACCCAGGACTATGAGCGGCTAAGATGGAGACGTCGGCCTCAGTCACTACCACGGAAAAGAAAGACGCCAAAAGTGGGAGCCTGGAGGGTACTGCTTTCCCCGACCCGGGCAGGAAGGCCTCGGCTCTCGCGGTGGCCACGGCGGTAGCTGCCCACGGAGGTACTTTGTGTTCTGCACGCTTGGTGGGCAGCAGGGGTGTTTTTCATTAGCCCGTTAGGATTTAATTAGACTGGTGGCCGATGTCATCAGGCAGGCATGCTGGGTTTATGGGGGGCGAAGAGGAGGGTGTCCCCCCGCACTCCCGGGGATCCCAGGCCCTATGATGTTTGCTGGCAGGTTTCTCAGGGGGTCTGGCCGCCCTCAATCTGCCGGGCGGCCCTGGGTGCGTTCGCTTGGCACATTCGAGATGTGCCAGAGACACGGCTCCTGGCCTCTGGCCCGCCAAGGACTATTTTGGAAAGTAATTGTCTCCTGATCCTTTCTGGCTGTAATTAGAGGGTCAGGTACGGAATTTAGTATCCTTAGGTGAATTTCTGGCCAACTTAATTATAACAGAAGGACTACACGAGCCACAGCCTCTCATTTACTGCCCCGAAGAGAAATAGTCTCTGGTTTCCACTGGTCCGTGCCAGCATCCCGTCGGGAAAGTTTGGCGGGAAGGCGAGACCTCCCCTTGTGTGCGCGCAGTCCATCTGGAGGCCACAGGACTATTTCTGTCTCTGAGGAGTGGAGAGTCTTAGATTTCTTTTCTTTCCCTTTTTATTCAAGTGCATTTAGTCATGGCCTGTTGCTCCCGCCGCTCAGGCACAGCTCGGAGAGCAGCGGGGGCAGATTCGCCCTCGCGGGGGCCGGGTGTGCAACCGTGGGCGGGGCCTCTCACACTTGGATGCGCTCACACACGCAGCCGGGCTTGCTGAAGTGCGGAGCCCCGTTTAGCAAGGCGGGTGGGCGCGGCTGAGTTTCTGCATTTCCCACCAGAACTCAGGTGATGCTGATGCTCTTGGTCCACGGCCGGCTGGCAGACCGGGCGCAGCTGGGGACTGGAGCCCAGGGAATCGGGCAGAGCCTCGGAGGGGGAGGAGGGAGTTGGTGTTTCCAAGAGTGAACGGGAGGACTTCTGGGTTGTTGTTACTACATTTATTTTTATTCCCCCACCCCATGATTCTCAGTTGGAGGTCATTATCAGGGCCGTGTGGCCCAAGGCAGGAGAGGGAGATCCGGGACCAACCTTCTTGCTCCCATGGGGAGGCGGGCGTTTGGCCCTCCCTACCTGGGTGATGCCCCTCGACCCCTGTCCCTCTTGGAGATGAGCTCTCCAGGCCCTCCCTGTGTGACCAGCTGGGGTGGAGGCAGGAGCTGAAGCCCAGGATGGACTCCCCACACAGGGGAGGGCAGGGAGGAGCGGGGAGGGAAGGCTGACAGTGGGAGTCTGGAGATGGCTGGGAAGCCCCGCGGCCTGGTCCCAGGGCTGGCTCGTCCTGGGCCTGGCTATGTCTGCATGTTGATCTGTTCCTTCTCCAGGGCTAACCCTGCCCTGTGGAGACTGCTCAACTGTCCGTCTCTGCCTGATGGACAGACACATGGGGCTCTGTGGCCTGAGGGAGCTCGGGCAAGCCTGGGCCTCCGTGCCTCTCTGGCCTGCACCTGGGCCCTCTGCTCTCCCTGCCTCGGCCGGGGTCAGCCTCTCCCGAGCCATGAGTGGATCATGAACTTCTACGCAGTGAGATTTACTGCCATGCCGCAGTAGCAGAGAACAGACCTAGGCAGTAATTAGACAGCGATTAGGCTGTAATTGGGGGAAGCCCCTCTAGCGTCAGACCTGATTGTCACCAATGTGCAGTAATAGCTGATGCTGGAGGGGATCTCGATCTGCGGAAACTGGCAGCAGGCCTCTAGCTTGGGGTGCAGTCGCTCCACGGAGGCTTCCAACCCTTCTCTACCCCACCCGCACCCTCACCCTAGGATGCTGACCCTGCCCACCCCTGCAGGCCCCCGTCCCCTCATTCCCTGACCCCAGAGGAGCAGTTGGCCGATGCGGTTCCAGCAGAGGGTGGATGTGACCCGTCTTTGGAATGAGTCTGGAATCAGGCACAACTGGTATGGGGGAGCCTCCTCCTCACCACCACCACCTCCCCCCACCCCCGCCCCTGGTTGTCTGCACAGCTTATGGGGAAAGGAGTAGCTGCTCTTGCATGGGGCAAGGCCGGGGGTATCTTGGAGTGGGGGCGCTGGTGCTGGTGGACCATGACCCTGTGTTCCATGGATGGGGTGCAGGAGGCCCAGCGATGCAGCCCAGAGGGGGCTGGCCTGGGTCCTAATTGTAGCCACATCCCCAGGGCTGTGCCTTTTTCCATTCTGGGCCCTGTTTTCCCAGATGTCACCCAAAGTCTTCATGATCTCGTGACAATCTTCTGTCATTGAACACTTAGGCTATTGCTAGTTTTTCACAGTAGGAAGATCATGAGGAAATGAAATCTTTCTGCCTAAAGAGGTATGCTCATTCTTAGAACCAAAGCCATACAATCCCAGTGGTGGGATTGAAGCCCCTGGAACTGGAGGGTGGGGCGAGAGGATTGGATTAAGTGGTCAGAAGGTGGCCTGGAATATAGTCCCCCCACCACACACACATCTGGACACCTTGCAGCCCTGCCAGTTTGTAAGATCTGGTCCCTTTGTCATTGCTGCTGGTTGCTCACCACAGTGCTCCCAATGTCCTCAGACAAGGTCAGCCATCCTCTGGACCGATGTGTGATAAGCCACAAACACTAAGCTTGTGGTTCCAGGAGAAGCGATTGATTAATCCAACTATGGAACATTTGTTGAATAGAACATTATGTAGCCACTGAAAATGTTTATCAAGACTTTATAGTAATGTGGCAGTGGGGATGTGCCTATGTTCTAATAGTAAGTGAAAAAAGCAGGATACAAATCATATCTTACCTCTGTCACCTGGAAGTACCATTAGCAGTGGTCGCCTAGGTGGGACTCAGGGTGATGGATGATGCATCCAGGAAGCCCATCCCTTTGGTTCTTAAGGACCTTCAGCCTTCTAGAACTCTCTATTAGAATGTAACTTCTCCGAGAGCAGGGATGTGCTGGAGCCAGCCCCTGCTAACTTGTGTGAGTGGAGTGTAGACATCTTCCAATTCTGCTGCCCTTGACCTTGTGTTGGTAACTAGAAGTTGGCCACAGTGGGATTAGTTAAGGCCGGAAAATTGGCAAACACTACAAATCCGGGCCGTCCTCTCCTGCCGTCTTCTGCCAGAGCCTGTTGTCGAACATCTCCCAGCCCAAGGAGCTACTGGGTAGGAGGCTGGGGTGCCAGGCACATCTATTTTATGAGTGCTCCGAGCCTCTCCATTTTGTAAATGAGATTGAGACGAGGTAGGGAAGGGACTTGCCCAAGGTCACCCACTGCTTTAACAGAGAACGGGGTCTGAGGCTCCATCTCTTCCCCGTCACATGGTGAGCGTCTTTTTTTGGTATTTGCTTTTAGATGGTGATTTTAGACTGTTGGTGGGTGATTTGGGCCTTAAAGGCCAGCCCACTGATACTCGATGGTAACTGTCCAGTCTCTGCACCAGGCATAGCAAGTCACTCGTCTGTCCAACAGGCTGACAGCACCTTCTCTCTTCCAGATGGCCAGTTCTTTGAGACCTGGGGCCATGACTTACCTGCACAGGGACCTGAAAAGTCACCTGGCCTGCCTGACCCCTGTTGCTTGACCTCCCTTAGGTGTCAGAGGCTGGACCTGCTGGGGGCTGGGCGTTTCCCCTCGGAGTCGCTACCTCTTGGAGACCGTGTGTGCACAGCAGAGCAGGGCGGTGGCTGAGGGCGAAGCAGCACTGTGGTCAGACTAGCGCAGGTTCAGTGAATCACCTGTCTGGCGGGAAGAAACTCCAGAGGCCCAGGCTGGTGGGTCCCTTCCCAGCCTCTGGAGCTGTGGTGCTAACACTTGGGAGGCCATAAATCTTTTAAAAACACATTTTGGCCCAGAGCTTTTTTTCCCCCTTAATTTTTGAAATGGCGTAATTTTAAAGGCAATTTGATTCAGATGTTTTTCATTGCTTTTCACTGAAACTGCCCAAATGCTGTCGTATTTTCCTCCGCAACAGTGGGTTTTCTTTCCAAAACTATTTCTGAACCTGTCTGTGTGCCTCAGCTAAGCACCAGGGACCCAGCTCCTCCAGGCCTCCGGGGCTGGGAGGATCGGGAAGTCTGGAGCCATAAAACTTGGAACCAAGTCTTGGTCTGAGAGCTTTGCTAAGTCCTTGAGGTCAGAGCGCCAGACAGGCTTTAGAAACTCTGTGAGGCGCTCACAGTGGTACCACCTTACTGTTGTGGAGCGCCCACTATGTGCTGGGCCCCATCTGGTCCTCCACCAGCAGCTGCAAGCAGCATCCCTAGGAGTTGGGCCCCCCCACCCCAAGGCCTCCAGGAGCACTCCTTCCGGGAGTGGGGCCCAGCAAGTTGCAGGGATTCTGATGCCCTCGTAAGTATTGGGCCCTCCACGTTCTAGCTGCATGAGGCAGGGCGCGACTTGCCATACATAAAGTGGGAATCACATGCAGAGCTGCTAGGGGACAATTACGGGAGATAGCATGTGCTCAGGCCGGCCTGGCACAGGGCACCTCATGGGGGGGTGGCTGTCCCCGCTGCCGCTCTTCTCCCAGGCAGTCCAGAGAAGCAGTAGGAAACAGCTCAGACTCTGGAGCCACACCACCGGGGTAAGGCCCCACTCTGCTGACCTTGGGCACGTCCGAGCCTCCGTTTCCACATCTGCAAAATGGACACAGTAATGATCCCTACCTCACAGGGTTGTGAGAATTACTTGAGTCGGCAATGTAAAGTGGCAGGCCCTAAGTTAGCTCTGTGTGAGGCCCAGGTTAAGTCTCTGCTCTATGAACTATTGCTAGTTTTCCTTTTCCAGGCCCTGGAGGCTCTGCCTGACTTAGAAAGTCTTCCCTTCACTGGTGACTCTTGCTGGTTGACTTGTTGAGGCTGGACAGGGGTAGGAAGACCAGATTTCTGCGGTCTTCCTCCTCGAGAGTGGTGGAGGGAGCCCTGGGCTGGAGAGTGGGCCTGAGTTGCTGTCCTGCTTTGCTTCACTACCACAGGCTGTCCTGCGTAGGTGACCTGAGTGGGTCCCTGGCCTTGCTCACTCAGCCTTCCCCCTGTACGCTAGAGGGTGGGATCAGACCAGAGGTTGCCGAAGCAGCCCATGAGACAGCTGTTATAAATGCAGATCCCCAGGCCATTCCAGACCTGCTGGAATGGAATCTCCCCCGGCCGGGGCCTGGGCGTGGGTATGTTTACATGGGTTGCAGCTGGTCCGAGGCAGGGACTGCATCCCTGGAGGGGGCGCGCTAACTGGGTGCAGCTGGTCTGTACTGGCTGGGCGGTGACCTGCTTGTCCACCATGCTTGAGTACTGGGTGACTCTCGGCACTTGGCTCCTTGCTTCAGGGGGCTTCTGTGCCCCCCACTGCCCTGGCCACCCTGTCATCTTGTCTGCTGGCCCTGCTGGCTCCTTCGAAAGTCTCTTCCAGGCACATTTTTGCACAGTGGTGAGGCATCCCTGTCAGTCTGGAATACTGCATAAATACCAGGCTCTGTAAACGAGTCAGGTGATGAGCATTCTCGCTGAGGTGCCAGGGTGAGGAGATGTACCCAAGTCCCCTGGACCTTATCGTGCCCTCTCACTGATAAATGCCTCTGAGTCCCCGGTGTCTTTGCCCTCCCTCTGTCTCTGGGCCATCCCCTTAGGATGCCCTCTGGGCAGGGCATTGTTCACCCCCAGCAAGGCAGACACCCGATAAATGATTGGGCAGGGAGGGAAGTCTGACACTGTCATGCCAGTGGGCTGGTGTGGCCTGCTACCCCTGAGGTTCCTAAGGGCCAGGGTCAGTCGGGCCCCGGCTCCCTTCCTGAGGCCCTCTGCAGCTTGCCAAGCGGGCCAGCCTCCCCGGCCTACCCGAACGGCTCCGCTTGGGCCGCACACTTTCGCCCTGAGCTCGAGGATGCACTCAGGTGTGACTAAGTGGGCAATTATTCTTATTTAAGTGCTTTTCAGGATGGCTGTTGTCGCTGCTACTGAGTTTGTTTTAATGGCCCGGCCACATGGAACAGCCAGTTGCCATCGGACTTTATCCAAGAGCAGAGCTCAGTCCTCCCCGACAGCTCCACGCACCCAGGAAGCGGGATGCAGTGCGACAACCGGGGTGTTTTCTGGGGTGGGGGTGGGGGGCTCTGAATGACTTAACGACGCCCTGGCCGGTGAGGTCTCAAGTGCCAGGGCTGTGCTGGAGGCTCGGGGCACGTGGGGCCGAGGTGAGGGTTGGAGACTCCTTGCGGTCCACAGGGAATATGGTAGGAAGGACCTGGGCTATTCCCAGCTGCCCACTGTTAGCTGTGTGCTCTGGATAAGACAGCTCACTTTTCTCAAGTGCGTAGAGTGGAGATGGTCATGGGCACGACACCTGGCTCTGGGGAGCTGAAATGGGCGAGCGTTTAGAGAGTGGCCATCGGAGGGTCTCTGTAGTGACGAAGTAAATGTTAGCGACATGAATCTGAATGCCCATTCCTCTTGCGTTTCGTGGTCTCATGCCACCCTGAGACCTCATGCTCTAAAGGTCTCTCTGAACGTCACTTAAAATAGCTGTCATCCAGGGGCGCCTGGGTGGCTCAGTTGGTTGAGTATCCGACTCTTGGTTTCGGCTCAGGTCGGGATCTCGGGGTCGGGAGATCAAGCCCGGGGTCAGGAGATCGAGCCTGGCATCGGGCTCCGTGCTCAGCGGGGAGTCTGTTGGTGATTCTTTCTCTTCCTCTCTGAAAATAAAGAAATCAAACAAACAGACAAACAAACAAACCAGCTGCCACCCAAATTGAAGCAGATGCCCCACTGGCCCCAACACAGCAGCCCCCGCCCCACCTCGGCTCAGCGTTCAAGGCCCAGCCCCGGGTCTGTGCTCTGGGAGCCTTCTGCTGGCCCACCTGGCCTCTCCCTGCTGGTTATAGAGCCTGGAGCACACACATTTCCACTTCAGATCTGCGTTGTGTGTTTCTGGCTGGCTCATGTGAGCTGGTGAGCTCTGCCCACAGGGAATAGAAGCCCCCGAGGGCCGTCCTCGAGGCTCAGGCTCATTTCCTCCCCTTCCCCTTCTGGGCAAGACATGGTCTTGGCAGACATGGTCTCACGTCTTGTGGTTCGTTGTGCATGTTTAACTGTTGCAGAGTTACAGAACCGGGAGAAGCCTGAGAGATCATCTAGTTCAAATCTGTTCATTTTACAGATGTGGAAGCCAAGGTCCAGAGACCTGAGGCACCAAGGGTCATCCGGTGACACCCCTGGGACCGGAAACCGATTGGGCAGGAATTGCCCATGGCATGGGACACAGCTGCTCCCGGCCCTGCCCCCATCCTGTCCCAAACCCCAGCTTCCCAAATTGATGGTGTTTATGTTGGAAACATTTTTCTGACGTTTGGTTCTGTCAAAACTAATTTTAGCATTTCTAAAGCTTGGTAAAAAAATACAGTCTCATTACTTTGATGTCAGTGCATAGTTTACTATTAGTATATTCTGGGGTTTATCATTTTAGTCATGTTTAACACGGCTGCACCAGGCATGCACTATTAAATCTGGCTTATTTTACATTCCTGTCCGGAATTATTTATTTGTAACAATTTCCTCTCTATCAAAAGACACAGCTAATGCTGTGTTTTAATGTGTTATTTACACACAAAATAACCTATTTACAACTCAGTGTGCGCCTGAGGGAGAATGGATGGGCCCCAGTTTCCTGCGTTCTGTTATATCAGAGTTTAACAATCTGGTTTGCTAATAGAACCATTTATCATTGGTGTGGGGAGATAATTTATTTTATGTTTGTGGCCAGGTCTTACCGCCTCTGATCTTGGGAACATTTTGAAGATAATGAAGTCAGGCCTGGTGTTTGGGGTGGAAGCAGGGCTACCGAAAGAGGAAGGAGACCCTTGGCCTTCCAGAGGTGACCTGGGTGCCTCTGGGTTCCCTGAGCTTGTGAGTGCATCCTACAGATGGTTCCAGAACACCAGTCCGAGATGGGGTGATGTGGAAACCCTGTTTCTGCCCTTCAGGAGCTCCCAGTTGAAGGCATCGGGGGACAGAGAACAGAGCACTATGGGGACACTCGGGAGATGGTGACAGATCCTGCCCAGGAAGCTTCATGGGGAGGCAGCATCGGACCTGGGCATTGAAGGATGTGCAGGGTTTCACCAGGTGAAAAGAGGCAAGGGTGGGCAGGAGGGGCAGCAGAATGGCCCGGTGGGAGTGCAGGGGCTTGGGAGGCAGCATTTGGCCTATGTAGTTCTAGGGTGGGCCTGAGAGGGGCTCCTGCCTCAGTGGCCGGTGGGGTATCTAGACTCTCCCCTCGCCCCCAGGCCTCAGGGAACCAGTCACAGAGGTTTAAGGCAGACCCCTGCCACGTCAGATTCTCAGTGTCCACTCGAAAGGGCTACCTGCGGTGAGAGAGGTCTTGGGCGGAGAGACCAGACACAAGGAGTCCAGGGAGGGGTCCTTGGGTCTGGCGGCCAGGCATGGCAGGGATGGACAGTGGCATCTGGGACCAGTGGGACCAGAGAAGGACTGCTCGGGAGTGAGGCCCGGGAGTGTCTGGGGCTCCTGCGTGGATGCGTGGCCACTCGACCACACAGGCTGAGGTCCTGTGGCTCTGTTGGAGCCTCTTTAGGTCCACATTGATGGGCTAGGAGGCCAAACAGTGCCTCCGAATGAACTCCTGCCCTCGCAGAAGCCAGTGCCAGGCCCTAGCTTCCCCAGCTCCAGGCCCTGGATGGGATGGAGAAGAGGAGGAAGAGAGGAAGACAGCGATCCACACTTAGGGACGGACCCAAGAGAACTAGAAACATAGCCCGCACCAAAACCTGTATACACACGTTCACAGCGACGCGATTCAGAATAGCCCCTGAACGGAAATAACCCGGAAGTCCATTAGCTGGCTAATGGATGAACAAAATTCAGGATATTCACATATGGAGTATTTTTCAGCCATAAAAAGGAGCGCAGTACTGAATTGTGCTTCAACATGTATGAACCTCGATGACATTATGCTCCGTGACAGCAGGCAGACGCAGAGGGCCGCATCTCATAGGACTCCGTTTATGTGAACTGTCCCAAACAGGCAAATCTATAGAGGCGGGAAGTAGAGGGGAGGAGGGAATGGGGAGTGACTGCTAATGGATGTGGAGTTCCTTTTTGGGTGATGAAATGTTCTGGAATTAGATTGTGGTGATGGTTGCACAACCCCGCAAATATAGTAAAAACCACTGAATTGTATACTTTCGAAGGGTGAATTTTATGGTATGTGAATTATATCTCCATTTTAAAAAGGAAAGAGGGAGGGAGGAAGGAAGGGGGAAGAGGGAAGGAATGGAGGAAGGGAAGAGGGGAGGGAGGAAGTTAGGACGAGGGGCCGTCCTGGCCTAGGCCTGCAACTCCAGCGTGAGTCCCCAGGCTGCATGAGCCGCACTGTCCCTCAGGGGACGACCTGGTTCCCCGGCCAATGAGCAGCCTCCCCAGCCAATTCTATAGGCTCCAGAAACTCTAAAAATAATTGGAGTGGAAGGAGGGTGTTTAATGACAAAGTAAATAATTACATTAAGGGTGTGAGTTTGGAGGGAGCGGAGTAAATCACTTTAGAAAGAGCACAAGCCTCCAGCTAACTTCCAGTCCTTTATCACCAGATCCCGTCCTCCCTCGGACTCTGAATAATTAATTGTGGCAGGCATTGTGGGCCCAGCCGCAGCAGGGGCTGCCGGGGTCAGACGGGGCCGGGAGAGATGGCTCTAGCCCGCAAGCCAGGGTGCCCCACCAGCCCCACCTGCTACTCCAGGTCCTTGTACCACTGGAAATCAGATGCTTTGCTGGGAAGGGCCAGGGCTCAGGGCTCGGTGATGCCCCTCAGCTGAAGAGGGCCAGATTTTTCTGTGCTTCTGAGAAGGAAGAGCTTCAAGGGGCCATGTGGCCCACTGAGGCCCAACGAGGGAATGGTTAGCTAAGGCCACACAGTGAGCAGGTGACAGGTCTGGTAAGAAGCAGATCTGGGACACCCAAGCCAGGAAGCTCTACCAGCCCTGGGGCGGGCACCCGGGTTGGATGGGCCCTAGACAATCAGTGGTGTCCCCAGCCCCTGAGGGAGGATCCAGGCCCTTTTCAGAGCAGTGTCGGCAGAAGGGGGGTGCCAGGCAGGTTGTGGCTCCTGGGAAGTGGCGTAGCTGCCCAGGGTTGGCACCACGAGGGGTGTGGTTGTCTGGTGCACCCTCCCACCTTCTCTGTCCCGGCCCAGAGGCCCCAGTTTGCTCCTTCCCTCCACTGTCCTCTCTCCCTCGACCCCTTGGCCTCACCCTGTCCTCAGCGAGTCCCAACCCATGGCTCTGGGGGCCCCTTTTCCTCTCCTCAAGCTTCTGCCCACCCTCAGGTCGGCTCTCAGCCAGAGGCCTTGGAGGTTGGGCAGGCAGCCGCACTTAATGCTCAGCCCCAAGAGGGACATTTGTGATGTGTGAGGCTCTGGGAAGACAGCTGTACCTTGGTTGGCCAGAAAGGATGGCTCTCCTCTGATGGAAACCGCGTCAGGATCCTCAATTGCAAGGGACAGAAACCCACTCAGACCTTCCGAAACTACATGGATCTCATGGCCTCCCTAACTGGGCAGCCATAACCTGCTGAATTCGAGATTCCAGTGATGCCTTTGGGACACGGTCTCCTTCTCGCCATGCTCTTGGTCAGCTTGCCCCTCGGTTGGCACACAGGCAGCCTCTCCTCACCGGGTGGCGAGAGCTGCTGTGGGGAAATGTGGGCCTGGCACCCTGAGCTCTCATGGGGCAGGTCTCCTTCCAGGTGACTCTAGCGAAAGTCCAGGGCCTCTTCTCATTGCCCTGCCTTGGATCCCTTGTACTCTGTGAGCCAGTCCCTGTGACCAGGCCATGTGCTCTTATGGACACCTGCTGGTATGGGGAGGGTCCCTCCCTGACCAGTAGGGACCATGCATGGGAGAATGGACCCCATGTGATGCTGGGTAGGCCAAATAAAAATGTCCCCCTCACTTCAGCCAGTTGGCAGGAGGGGGACACCGTGGGGACCCTGGGTGCCCATAGACACTCGCCAGTGAATGGAGTCAGAACTCTGGCTCTTCAGAAGCAGGGAGCACTCCTCTGGTCCTCCCTTCCCTGGGCCTCCTCCTCTGGGTTGCATTTGAAGTGGCCAGGTCTCTCTCCCTTCCCTCCTTGTCCTTTTGAACTCCCTATGGGGGAACATGAAGTGTTTTGAGAAGTACCAGGGGCGAGCCTTAGAGAAGTGACAGAAAGTTCCAGAGGTAGTGCCACTAAGGAGGGTTTCCTAAAGAAGGAGAGACGTGTAGGAGAGGGCCCTGAGAAGGGGACATGAACAGTGGAAAGGGATGCAGAGTAGGGACCAGAGCACCTGCTTGAGAGGAGGCTTCACACAAAGGAGTAGGAGGAGAGATGCAGTTGGAAAGGGAGTTTTGAATGGCTGTGGGGAGCCTTGGGGAATTTGGACTGTGGGCAGTAGGGAGCCATGGAAAAGGCTTGGAGCAGGGGAGGGACATCTGGAATAAACTCACTCTTCTGCTAGATTGACTTGCATCCTGTGACTTGAAGCATTCCATGCCCACTAACGAAATGCAGATGATTCCCGCAGGATTGCTCTGCTTTTCAGATGTCCCTCCCTCCCTCCCTCCTTCCCTCCCTGCCACCCTGCCTCTCTTCCACCTTTACACGAATGTTTTTTGGGGCTTCGCGTGTGCTGAGCAGTGTTCTAGCCACTAGAGGCCCTGGACTTTTGCTAGAGTCACCTGGAAGGAGACTCTTCTCCACGTGAGCTGTGTCAGGCCCACGCTCACACACAGCAGCTCTGAGCAGGCAACACAGTCCATTTCTTCCGGAACCGCGACAGGAAATACCCGGAGAAATGACCACGCTGCGAAGAACGTCGTCTGGGTCCTCCGGCGGGGAGACAGGGCTGGTCTGTGTTTCCCAGGGTTGTGAAAACCACTGCCTCTGTCAGATATACTGGGGAGGTAGAGTGGAAACCACTTGCTGGGGGAGGAGAGGCTGATGAGCTGGCCCTGGTCATCTCTGTGCCACGGGGCAGGGCACCTCCCTGCCATCCTTGTGTGGGGAAGTCGGGGTGCAGCAGGTGCAGCTGGGGTGGAGCCCGTGGGTGCAGGGGCAGCTCCTTGGTCTGTCGCATGGGGCGGGCATACCCTCCCTGGTAGGGCTGAGCTCAGGACTGAGGCAGAGGCCCCACCACAGGGCCGTCCTTGTGGGGCCTCTGGAAAGACTGACTGAGTACCAGCCTGGGGGACCCCTTCTCTCTGTTTCTGAGCCATCACCCCAGAGTGCACCTCTGGGGCATTTCCAGCTCTCGGGGAGACCGTCGGGGAGCCCATCCTGGGGACATCACCCTTCCTAGTCCTTCAGGCTGTTGTGATCCCCTTTCCCCTGGCCCCATCCTTGACATGTAGTCTCTGTCCTCTCTCCCTGTTTCTGGAATGTTCCCTCCTGGGCTGTCCCACTCAGGTCTGGCCCAGCCAGGCGCTCTCCTCACCCCGGACCTGTCTGTGCATCCCGTCCTCCACTCTTGCACAGCGATGAGGGTGAGCGTCCCCTGTCAGAGGGAGGCCGAAAGCCGTGGCCATTGTTCTTGCCGTAGATTGCCGGGCCTGAGTGAAGGCGTGGCAACAAGTGGCCTTGTTCTGTTGGGGTCTCTGAACTCAGAGACACATGGGCCCCCTCTTCCTTGGCAGCCCCCACCCCCCCGGGAGCACTGGGAGGTCCTGAGGAGGCTGCCACCAGTCCGTGTGTGACATCTGGGAGTGTTCGGAAGTATGCTCGGCGTGCCGCGGAATGGAAGGCTCTGCCCCTCTCCCCTTTGGTGCCTGCGAGTCACTAACGCTGACCAAATGTCCTGGCAGGGCCGTGGGTGGTCAGACATGGTTTTTGTGCATATATCCCCAAGGAGGAATCAGAAGCTTCTGGGATCTTAAAAAAAAAAAAAAATGAAACGAAAAACAGTCAGCGTTTCCCTCTGCCCTGATTCTAGGAACTTCCTTGCTTTGGGGCTATGGAGAGGGCAAGAGCAGCCTTTGAACATTTTTCCCAGAGGAGGTGGGGGTGGAGTGGGGACCACGGGGAGACGTGGCCCACGCGTCTTTGAGCTCCCCCATCCCAGAACCGGCCCACGAGGGGCACACGCAGAACAGCCTGACCCGCTCAGCTGGGTTGGGTCTTGGGAGGGAGAGAACCAAGCCCAGGGTCAGACTGAGACTCTTGGTCCTACTTTTGCAAGAACTTCTCGGCTGGGTGGCTGCCTGGGGCAGATGGGCCCCCATTCACAAGTGTGCTGGCTCATTCCCTTGTCTGTGGTCTTGTGTGCATGGATGCATCTGGTCCTTCATCCTCAGGTGCCCCCTCCTCACCCTGGCCCCCACGGCGCCTTGCCTCTCTTGAGGACAGCGTCCTCCTCACCAGATGACCAGGCTGTGCCAGCCTCCCGGGTCCACCCCGTCCTGAGCAGAGAGTCACCCCCAGCCTCCCTGGCCCTCAGACTGTGCCCCTGATTTGAGGTTCCTTGCACACAGGGCATCCTAGTTACAATGCTTAGACTCTACAGTGAGGATTCTGGCACACATGATCTATTTGGAGGGGTAAGGAGGGGACAGGCGGAGGGGAGGCAGGAGAGGGAAGGCACCATAGCAAGCCAGCTACTACCAAGAACTCCTGCACTGTCACCCCAGGGGGAGACTCCAGGACCCCGTGTGATCCGTCCTGCCCAAGAGGCAAGAGAGCCAAGGTCTACACACCACCAACCCGTCAGCCCTTGCTTGAGGGCTGCTCTGGCGCTTCCGGCCTGTTCAGTTGTCCAGCAAAGGGGGCTTTGGAAGCAGAGAAAACCCGCAGTTAGTCACCGGTAACAGTGACCAGAAGTTGGGTGTGCATGCACCGAAGTGGGAAGGGTGTGAGGGCATGAGCATCTGCTCTGTGGAGACGAGGTGGTGGATGCTTAAAGGGCGTACTTTCTGGGGGTTTAGGCATCCTTTTCTGTGTCCCTCTCTGGGTGTGAGTGTCCCACAAGGGGTACTTCCAAGGCCGAGGCAAACAGCTTGGCTGTGGTCAGACCTGAGTGCCTCCATGGGAATGAGTTTATCAGATGCTGTGTTGAGAGAGTAGGTTTGATGGGGGAAGAGCACGGGAGGAAGGGAAAGAGGCTGCTGCTTAGAGAAGGGGCCAGAAACGTGCCGGAGGGACCCAAAGACCCCCCTACTGTGTCACCAGAGATAAGAGCCCGTGTCCCGCCTTCTTGAGGACTGTCAGTGCCGGAAGTCCTGAGAACCAGGGACGGTTCTCCTAGCCTGGCCTTCTGGAATGGAGGAAACCCCAGACCCCGAGCCCCAGGAGTGAGCCTGATTTATAACCAGTCACTAAAAATATATACAGTGGAATGAAAGCTTCTGTTACCGAGCAGGCTCTCTCCGGCCATTGTAAAGATAAGTAATGGCAGTTATAAGGCCACTTAAACCCTTACCTTTGGGGTGTAAAGGGGTCTCTGCAGACAGTAAGTCTTTATCGGGACGTGTTTACTCATAAAAAGCAGAGTGAAGCCTGGGAGAGAAGGCATCTCCGCCATCGGGCCTTCTACCTTTGTGGAGCCGAGGCCCTTCATAACGGGAGCCGCAAATCACTGCGGCCCAAAGTTGGGGGTGGGACAGAGTTAAACCCGACGGCCGCCACCATCTGCCCCAGTTCCCGTCCCCCATCAGTGGAGGGGACCGTCATGGTGGGCGGTGGCTCCCTGGCACCACAGGCCGAGTGTGAGTCCGAGCACCAGGCATGCGTGGCCCCCGCCTGCCTCTTGGGTCACATGGTGCCCCTCGCACACGCCGGCCCTTGGTGGCTGCGCCTTTGTGCGGCTCTCCCTCTCCCTGGGATGCCCTCCTCTGCTCTCCTACCGGGCCGGCTCCTGCCGGTGCCTTCAGGGACATTGACACCTTCCCCTAGACACCCACTGCCATCTCAGTTCCAGTCCGGACAGGGGAGCAGAGCCACTGTGAGGGACATGGGCCGCATCCAGCTGGGACATCTGGCTGGGGGAGCCCTGAAATCTCCCGAGGGCTGCAGCCTCTGCATCTGGTGCTGGGCCAAAGTCAGCGTAGGTCAGTGGGGTCTGCAGTGGGAAGGAAGGCCGGGTGTGACATGGGAGAGACTGTGGACAAACAGAAACCGGTGGGGACAATCGGAGTGTACGTTTGTCTCCCTCTGCTAGCTCCCAACCTCACGCTGGACGGGATACGGGGGAGCGGTGGAAGGAGCCTCTGTGGGAGCTATGCTTGCTCTAGGAGCTCCATGGGAGTCAGAGCCGTGGGGGCTGGAGCCGCCAGCTCGGCCCGCCTTGCTGGGCGAGCCACAGATTGGCCATGCAGGGCAGAGGCTGAGGGTGGCCCACCTGCTGCCCTGCAGAGAGGCTTCCCAGACTGTCGAGTCCCTTCAAAATTACCGAGGACCCCAGAGAACTTCTCTTTATGTGCACTATCTCTATCAATGTTTACGTTACTAGAAATTTAAGGTGAGAACATTTTTAAATGTTTTCATTTTTAATCCATTTAAAAATAACACCAGTAAGCCCCTCATTTTTATCAACAATAACTATTCTCCAAAATAAGAAAGTTAGGGAGAAGAATGGGATTGCGCTTTTGTAAATCTCTTTCATGTGTGGCTTAAGGGAAGGCAGCTGGATCCTCCTATCTGCTTCTGTGTTTGCATATCTGTTGTAATATGTTGTTTGGCTTGAAATATGCGGAGAGGATCTGGCCTCCCATAAAACATACTTAGAAAAGGGAGGGATGTTTTAAAAGACTTTTCAGCTGATTGTAGACATTCTCCTTTGATACTATGCGGAAACTTGACACAGGGTTGTTTCTTAAAGTTACTTGCAACAGGAAATCCCAAACACTATCAAAGGCCTTTCTGTATTCTGTTTGTTAAAAATCCACTGGTCTCTCTTGCACTTTGAATGGCTGTTTTTTTTCACGCTCGCATTATTTTGTGTCATCGTTTGGAAATACTGGCTTCTGTCTTTGGGAACCATTGGCTCATGGAGTGGACGGCACTGTGAAAGAATGAGGGAGAAAGACAGATCATGGCTTGGTGTGTAATGAAAACACTGTGACTGTCCCCCTTGCCTTGAAAGAGGACCATGCTTCACCCCATCCTTCCTCCAGACCTTGAGGATTTCAGCTGTGGTGAACCCGAACCTGGAACCACACCAGGAAGGGAGTTCTTGGCAATGACGTGTCCGCTTAGCCACATTGCCATGGTATAAAGCCACCCCAACACCTCCACGGGGGTCTCTCCCTGAAGCGCCCTCACCCCTTGGTCCCACCTGCCCTCTGGCTGCATTTTCTATCTTCCCCTTCCTTGATGGAGCTGTCTCTGCTCTCCGTCTACAAGCCGCACCCCTCAGGACTGTGCCTGTCCCTTCATCCTGATGGCTTGGTGAGGTCTCCATGCTGCTCGGTTCCCATGTTGTTCAGTCCCCATGCTGCTCTGTCCAGTGGGTGGTCTTCGTGCCTCCTCTTATGGACTCACCAGTGCTTAGTCTCACGCCCCCGGTCCTCTCCTTCCCTGGTTTTTGGACACCATTCTCCCTTGCGTGGTCAACTGCCCCCTCCCTTCTCCCATGGCCCAGAGTCCCAGGGGTGTGTCCTCCACCACAGGCCACCTCCATTTCACCGTGGGGTCCCACCTTGTTAGCTGTCTCTGCCCCATGAGTCTCACACTCAGACCCACTTATCCAGTGGCCTGCCTGTCATCGGACTCCTGGATGCATAATGGTTCCCTCTCACCCACCTCCACACCCACAGCCCCCCCTCCCCGCCCCAGCCTCCAAGAGGACAGCATCATCAGCCCCCCACTTGTATATGACAGAAACTTAAGAGACCTGTGTCCCCACAAGGCCCAAGATTCAGGGTGCCATGGGACCTACCATGGATGCACCTTACTTTTTTTTTTTATGATGAGATTTTTAATTTTGATTTTTTATTTAAATTCAGTTATTTAACACTATAGTGTATTATTAGTTTCAGAGGTAGAGGTCAGTGATTCATCAGTTGTAATAACACCCAGTGCTCATTATATCACGTGCCCTCCTTAATGCCCATCACCCAGTTACCCCATCCCCCCACTCCCTTCCCCTCCAGCAACCCTCAGTTTGTTTCCTAGAGTTAAGAGTCCCTTATGGTTTGTCTCCCTCTCTGGTTTCGTCTTGTTTTATTTTTCCCTCCCTTCCCCTATGATCCTCTGTTTCGTTTCTTAATTTCCACATATGAGTGAAATCATATGATAATTGTCTTTCTTTGATTGACTTATTACATTCAGCATAATACCCTCTAGTTCCATCCATGTCATTGCAAATGGCAAGATTTCATTTTTTTGATGGCTGAGTGGTATTCTGTTGTATATATGAACTGTATCTTCTTTATCCATTCATCCGTCAATGGACATCTGGGCTCTTCTCCATAGTTTGGGTATTTTGGACATCGCTGCTATAAACATTGGGGTGCAGGTGCCCCTTTAGATCCCTACATTTGTATCTTTGGGGTAAATGCCCAGCAGTGCAGTTGCTGGGTCATAGGGTAATTCTATTTTCAACTTCTTGAGGAACCTTCATTTTGATTTCCAGAGTGACTGCACCAGCTTGCATTCCCACCAATGGTGTAAAAGGGTTCCCCTTTCTCCATGGATGCACCTTCCTAAAGCCTCTGTGCCCCCCTGTTATACATGAGGCCCAGAGGAGTCTCCCAGCTTGCCCACGGGGTCACCATGAACAAGGAGGGGGAGACTAGAATCTGATGGAGTTCTGGGTTCAAACCCATGCTCCTCCCCTGCCCTGTGCCTCCTCAGGTATCCTGCCGTTGATTCAAATGACCCCTTGAGAGGTCAGAGCTGCTTGAGCCCTAGGGCCCAACCCCTTGCAGAAGGGTGGTAGTAAGAGCCAGAAAACTGCAGAGAGCCCCAGCATCCATCCCTGGGGGGTGGCAGTGCCTCTCTAAGCCTGGGATGGTGGTGGAGGTTGACGGCATCTTCCCTGGGACTGACAGGTCTGAGCCTGATCCGAGAGTTGCCATTTGGTGCATCTAGGACTTGTTTTTGTTTTTTTGTTTTTTTCCTTCCATCCAAGAAGAAACCTCTAGGAAGAAAACAGATCTGCCTCCCTAAGCAGTCCTTGGGGAGGAGCATGTAGGGGCCATAGGCCCAAAGCAGAGATAAGGGTGCGTGCTGACCTTTTCAACTGGCTAGGCCCTCCGCCCCTGCTGCATGTGTCAGGCATTTAGTGCAAAGCCGAGAGCTGGGCCAGGTCCTGGCACTGCTATCTGCTTACAGAGTGGGGGCTCTGCAGATAGGAGCAGGAGAGTCTCCTGCTGCAAGACCAACAGGATCTGCTAACATGCGCGCGCCTGGCTCTCCTTGCTCCCCCTGTTCCCTCCCCGCACCCCCAACCCAAGCACAAAGCACTTCTGAGCCTCCTGAGTTTGTCTGGCTCCCAGCAGGTCTCTGCAGGGGACCTCTCCCACCCCACCGCCGTATTTTCCTCTAGGCCCTCTGCCTCTAAATCCCAAGGCTCCTTCTGGGCCAAATTCAATTAGTCAATTCTGTTTAATTCAAAAAGCATTTGGATGTTTATGGAAGGCCTACTGGTTAGCATGTTGCCAAGGCCACCCGGCTATTAAGTGGTTCAGCCAGGACTTGAACTTGAGTCTGTCTGAGCCCTAAGTGTAGGCGCCTCTTCCTTCGTGGTGCTGCCTCCTCCGCCATCTTCTGTTGATGACTTGCTTATCTGGAGTAGCCAGAACTCCCTGCCTTCTTTAACTTATACCCGCTTCCAGTTGATGTGCTGGGAAGACCTGTACGTCTGTTAGAATTGTTTCTAAACCAAGAATCCAGGGGCACTGAGGAAGGGCTCAAGAGGCTCTTCTATGGACGAATTATACACGGCCTGGTGCAAGGCCTCTAAGGTGGAGGATTGGGGCCCAGGGGCTGCTTGTCCCTTTCTGGGCTACAGTTGGTAGAGATTGCTTAGCTGGTGAGTGACCTCCTGGGGGGTGAGCTATGCGCTACACTTTGAAAGTACCGATAGTAGACAATGCAGAGTCATAGAATGCTGGTCATCGAGACTGCTTTTGTAGTCCCTGTCCACCTCTTCTTTTTTTCTGTCTCTGCCATTCTTCTACCAGCTGTCCTGATGGCAGGGACATAGAATCCTTTGCCATGAGACTTGGTCTCAAGAATAGTAAATCTTAGGGACTCTGAGACCAACCTTTTCTTCATCCAGTTGCAAGTACTGAGAGCAGTCATTGTGCCAGTCACCGTGCAAATACCTCACCATCCCAGCCCCCGTGGAACCCACCAGCCAGGAGGAGGGACTGACAAGCACATGGTTAGGATCTCAGTATGGTTAAAGACTTTGAGAGAGGCCTGCTGTAGGTGCTTCTTCCTGTCCCCAAGAGAGGAGAGACAGGGAAGGCTTCCTGGAGGAGGCATGCCTGGGGCTTGGGTCTTGTGGGATGAATAGGAGTTCGTTAGGCAGAAAAATGGGGCATCGAAATCAGAACTTGAGCATAGGCAGAGGGAAAGGTAGCGGCTGAGATGCTGTGAATCTCAGCACTGCTGAATGTTTTGCTGGAGGAAACCTCCTCCAGCAGCTTCTCTTGAAGCATCCCACCCTAGAAAGACTGGGCTTGACAAATGCAGGCGAAAGAAAGATCTAGGGCGGTCCCTTAGGCCTTCTGTCTGATTTCCTCAGCTGAGTTTACTGCGTTCCCTCTGGCTCCCTGAGAATCAGGACAGTGGAATGCGGGGGGGTTTTGGAAGTTTCTCTTTCTGTTACCCACTGAGCGCCTGCTCTCTCCTCTCATGTGAGCTCTCGGCCGGCCGTTGTCCTCATAGTCGCTGAATTCACAGTAGCTCGGCTCTGGGGCCCTGGGTAGGGGGACTGTGAGCTTTCCTCCCAATTGGATGCCCTGGAAGCCTGAGAGGGTTAAACCACCAAGCCAGCTGGTGAGCATTAGTCCCCTTCTCCAGGCGCTAACGTCAGAGGCTGAGCAGGAGACAAGGAGCTGGTGGCAAGAGGAGGCAGAGGGCTGCCTCGAGGCTCTCCTGGGTGGGCTCCCCACCCCGGCAACACCCAGGTAGGCCGGCTGTGGACACGGGGGCCTCAGGAGGACACGCGGAGAAGGCCCCCCGGGCCAGCCAGCGGACATGAGGGGCGTGAGGGTCCGTGTCTCTCTCTGTGAGAGTTCTTGTGCAGTGGCAGAAACTTCAGTGGAAAGGAAGGGGTGTGCGTTCTGGGGAGGGGCGCTCTCCTTATGGGAGTGGGGTGGGGACTGACTTCCTTAAACAGCTGCTGAGTGTCCCGTCAACAGAGCAGCAGGCAGGATGGGCCTCCCTGCAGCTTCTGGAGCCCCAAGGAGCTGCTCCGTCCTAGCCCTGCACACCTCAGGGCTGTGTGCAGCCCTGAGTGGCCAGGGGAGCCGCTCGCCGAGGTGGCTTCGGTACATGTTTCCTCGGTCTGCCTGGGGCCAAGAGGCCTCTCGAAGGGGTTGCCATATGCCAACTCAGTGACTAGCGTGTGGCCTCCCCGTGGTTTCAGACGCCTCGCCAAGACCCGGGAGCACCCCGCCTCCCCCCGGGGAAATGGGAAAAGTGTGTGCGCTCTTTCCTGACCGGCAGCCTGTCTTGGTATGGCCTGCCCAGCCTGCTGCTGCCTGGATGTGAGCATTTCCTGGGGATGCATTTCCTGGGGGCGTCTGTGCAGGGTAAGTTCTGCGGGTTGCAAGGCTTGCAGAGGTGCAGCCGGCCCAGTGGTTAACTGGCTCCTGGACTTCGGGGATCACATTTACTAGGCCTGGTATGTGATGTATTTTCCTCTTTTGACTGCATGTGGGGAGCAAAATATCCAAATTAGGGGTGGGCCTGTGGCTCAGCCAAGCGGCATCATGAGTGGCCTTCTACCGTGGGAGAAACTAGTAGATCCGACAGACATTTCGGGTGACCGGGTGGGAATCTCAGCGTGCCTGGGCTATCACACCCATAGAGGAGCACTCGGTGGGGTGTCCAGCGGCTGGCCCGTCCGACCGCCAGCTCACTGTGGTGGGGTCCGCCTGGACGCCGGGCTGAGGGCCGGACGTGACGAGGAGGAGGGGAGAGTCCGGGTAGTTCCGGAGGGGATGTGCATGCTCAGTGGGCAGCCTGACCCCAGGCAGTCTGGCCCATCCCCGCCCCAACTCTTCCTCCTTCATTAAGTGGAGGGAAGGCTGACTTAGACTATTAACAGCTACTTGGGAAAGACCCTTTTTCTGCTTTACCCCAATTGGCCCTTTACAAGGCTTCTTAAATCTGTGCCATGACCCCCAGAGGGAGACGCAATTCCATTTTACCCGTGGGGAAGCTGAGGCACTTCCTGTCTGGTGACCTGTCCAGGACTGCCCAGCTGGACAGCAGAGGGGCCCCTAGGTGCCCGGTGGCTGTTCTCGGGCTTTGACTCCACAGGGCAGGGGAGAGAATGGCCTCAGGGAATCGGGCTGCTGGTCGACCTGGCTTTGCTGTATCCCACCCCTTCGGCCTGGAGAGGCGGCTGCTGTGGCTAAGGCCCAGCTTAGTTCATATTCCCACTCCGCCCCTGACCGACTGGATGAGACGTGGAGCAAGTGGTGTTGCCTCTCTGGGCCTCAGTGTGGTGGGTGAGGGCAGCCTTCCAGAATGCCACTGGTCCTGGCACGTGCCATGGATGCAGCACCCCGCATACAGTAGGTGCTCGAGAACCACAGGGCTGTGGGCTACGGTTCAAGGCATGTGGACAAGGTGGCCCTTTGGAAGCATGTTGGTATGCTTCTGGGTAGGCCTCAGGGCTTCAGAACCGTTGTGTCCTCCCAACTCCTGAACCTCGTTTCTATCATGAGGACCACCCCCCCACCCGCCCGTGCACACTTGGATGAATTGGATGAATGCAGCAAAGCACAGGGAACATTCTCACATTCTTCTCTGCTTCCGCGTCACATCATTTCCATATTAGCTTGTCTTTCCAGTTCTTTCATTCTAGGCAAAAATTTCTTTTTCAGTGTTAGGTTCAAATGAGGAAATTAAAGAGCAAAACCCAAACAAAACGACAAGAAAAGCAACTCCCTGTGCTTTTAGAATTCAGAGCTTCCGAGGAAATGGTACTGATGCAGCCAAAATGGCTAATTTCCTGTTTGGCTTTATTTTTAATACACTCCAAGCCCATCTTCCGCCTCTCACCCTGGCTCTTCTGCAGGTACCCCCACATTTGCCCCTTTCCCCAGAGGTCATCTCCATGGAATGGTCTAGGAGTGGCAGGTCGAAAGGGTGTTGTGGGAGGCCACCTGGCCAGGTGTACTCAGTCCGCAGTGAGAGGCAGGTGAAGGGCGGGCAGACGGGCGTCCTGGGAGGGACCCCCCCTGCCCCCACCGGTGGCTTTGTGTTTCCAAGGTGAGGCAGCTTTTGACATGCAGCAGGCTGCACACCATCTTCGGTATGCCGTTTGGTCCCTGGACTTAATGAGTTCTGCAGGGACGCTCCGCTGTAGCTAAAGATCATTTACCTGAATTGCCTTTTAATTTCTGCCGGGGAAGCTGCCCCTGGTGCGGTGTAATTACATTATAATTTACAGCAATCCCAAATCTATAAATTTAGCCAAACTGTGGGGGGAAGGGACGGGAGCTGTGTGGGGGCTGGAGGAGAGCCGAGCCCCCCATCATTAAATTAACCTCCATCTCTGGGTGCAGTTTCCAGTCACTGGACAAGCGGGAAGAGGTAGAGAGGGACACCTCTTGCCCAGTAGATGCTGACGTTTGCTCTAACACCAAAGAGTGTTTGGTCATGAGCTGGCTTCTGGAAGAGGCTCGTGTGTAACCTAAAACCCGTCTGATCTGCCGGCTTGTAGCAGTTCTGCTGTGGGACTTGGGGAGCACACCAAAGTGGGTGGCCTGGGGACGGCAGCGTAACGCCTGGCATTGGGAGGCAGGGCACAGAACGCTTCGCCGATTCTCTTACCAGAAGACCTCCCTTCCCCGTTCCCTGTCACCCCCTACCACCACTGTGGGCTCTGGAGAGGAGACACAGGCCCCAGGACGGAGCCTAGGGAGTATCGGTGGGTAACTGGCTGGCTGGGAGCTTGGTGAGTGCCTGGAAGCTGAGCCCCACGGGATTCTTACAGGCAGGGAGGGAGAGGGCCATGCCCGTGGTGCAGGCTGAGGGGGACCTTCCTCTCTGGACCCACCTTGTCAGGACCCACCGTCTGCACCCACATGAGGATTTACACATGCAGTGGCCCTTCGCTTTCCACGTTGCTATAGAATCTGCCCCATTCCTATGAAAACCACATCTAGATGAAAACATCCCTATCTTCTGTGCACAGAGGCAGTTAGTTAACTAATGGAATTCTGTGGTGAATTAACTTTATAATAATAAAGAAAAAATAGGCTTTTCTGATTTATATAGGCTATAGAAATCTAAATTTTCACATCTTGGGTGCTTTATATTGGGATGACTTTTTATATGTATGTATCACAGTGGGAGGCCATAATGTAGCAAAACCAGTAGTGGGACTTGGGTTCAGAGAGGTTAACTCACTTACCCCAAGTCCCATAGCTCGTGGACGGGATAA
Organism: Mirounga angustirostris; assembly: GCF_029215605.1. Lineage (NCBI taxonomy): Eukaryota > Metazoa > Chordata > Mammalia > Carnivora > Phocidae > Mirounga > Mirounga angustirostris. The sequence goes on along the minus strand of NW_026991711.1, from coordinate 93,612,146 downwards.
GGCATGTGAATAAGGACTCTGAGAATGTGAACAGCTCCGTTTACTCTCAGGCGCTCATGCGGGAGAAGTGACTCTCCGGCCAGAAGGAGGGAGGGATAGGGGAGTGAGAAATAATTTGTCTTTTTCTGGAGTCCAGAGGCAGGGTGTTGGGGGCAGTGAGTAAATGTGAATCTTGATTGTTACCGGCTCCCCCCAAGGTGGCTGTTTGGGGAGGCGTCTCTGGCCGCAGCCCACCCCCGAGGCTATAGGGCCCCTCTCTCACACATATGGCTGTCCCCCGAGGAAGCCGGCGGTCGCAGGCTGCCCTCTGAGCTTTGGCTGTCACACGCGTGTGTGCTGGGGCTCCCAGATGGCAAAACTGTCGCTCCAGAGTAAGGCTCCAAACTCCTGGCCCCTGGCCAGTGCCCCTCACTCTCTCTCTGCCTGCCCGCCCCCAGGCCTACACCAGCACCTCCCAAACTAGCTCTGAGGAGGTGTTAGAGGTGGTCCTTGAGAATTTAAGCCCGCCCTGGGGGACCTTGCTGGGTGAAGTAAGATGTCCCCACAGCATGACGTCTGAACCACGGTGACACATCACGACTTGAACAACCTTCTGAGCCGCGCCTCCCGAAAGAGATGTCCGCACAGCATTTCTCGTGGTGGAGTCCATAGGCCTCTCGCACCGCCTGCGTGTGATTTAGGGGTTCGGGAAGAATTTCAGCCACTGCTTAGTGTCTGAAAGGATTTATTCCCTTTAGAAGGAATCTGTTCATCGCTCAGGTTTTAGAAACAAAGGATAAAGCCGGAGGCCTGGCCCTGTCCCCCCTCTGCAGCCACTGACGTTAGACACCTCTTACCTGAGAAGTAACCATGTGGTTACCTCAGCCCTGAGGCATCCATCCCCATCCGTTGCCTGCCCCCTCCAGGAAGGCTTCCTTGATTATAGCCCTCCACCACATGCCCCTCTCTGGTGCTTCCCGCCGTCCTCAGAGCCTCGTGTGTCCCCCATCTAGTGAGTCTCCTCCATTAACCAGAGCTCAGCCAGGCAGAGTGTGGGCTGTGTTCTGTCCACTGGGCCTAGCCCTGGCCGGCCCCAGGCGGAGGACCACAGGGACGCCTCCTTCCTGTGTCTGCTGGTTCACAGACGTCCCCACACGAGCCTCAGCAACTCAGAGCCTTGCACTCCAGCTGTGGCCCAGCAGTGTCCGGCGAGGGACAGGATGCTGGGGGTGAGAACCCCACCGGCCTTTGCTGCCGGGCATGACTGGAGGTGGCTGCCGTTGTTATGACAGAGCAGAGCCTTGGGCCGAGGTCACGCTCTGTCCAGAGACAGCTGTGGTGCTTGCAGCCAGCCCGGCGGGGCGGGGTGGGGCGGGGCAGGAGGGAGCGCCGTGGCCGGCGTGCACCTGCATGCACCCAACTAAGCAAACTCAGCTCGTATGGGAGAGAGGGACAGACGGGGGCAGAGGGAAACCGTGCATGAGGTTGAAGCAGTGCCCTTGCCCGCCCTTGCTTGGCTGGCTTGGCGTGGAGGTCGGGTGAGCCCCTGCTGCTCTCAGGTCATGTTCATTTCTGCTTCCTGTGTCATGAGATCTCAAGCCAGAGTTTTTACTCCCAGCTCCTGCTGGTTCCACACCCGGAGTTGTCATGCACAGGCCTCTGAACGCAGCCAGCTCCCTCTGATGCTTCTTGGCTGGGTGTGGGAGGCTGGGGGAGCAACGTGGATCTTCACAGAGAGGCGCCTGTGAACTGGACTTGTGAAAGAGCGAGTCTACCTCCCCTTGGGGCCTCCCTTGAGGTGTGCAAGGGTGGATTTGGACCGTTGGGTTTTTTCTTTTTTAATCTTATGTATAGACTTTAGCTTCTAACCCCCTGCAAAAGATGAGCTCCCCTGTATTCCCATTTTACAGGTTAGGGACCTGAGACCCAGAGAGAGCGTCTGCCCCAGCTCACACAGGTGGGAGAGGTGAGGGCTGGACCCAGGTCCATCGGATTTCAAAGCCTGGAACCTCACACGTGACCCAGGAGAGTGATTTGAGAATCAGGCAGATGAGTCTCTCTGTAAATATTGTCCCTGGTGATAATCTTTGGAACCCACTTCAGATGAACCCAGGCAGCGTTCCCCAGTTTCTTCTGTCCTCCCTTCAAATGCTGGGCACCTTCTTCACTAGGATTTCCCTTTGGGCTCCATCTCCCCACATTTCAGTCTCATGAGCCATGGGCTCCCAGGACAAGTGGGACTCCCACCATCTTGCTTTCTCATCGTGAGTCCACAGGGACCATTGTGTCCCCAGCTCCTAGAACAGCCCCTGTCTCTGTATATGTCAAATGGTTGTTGAGTGAATCAGTGACCACATGCGTGCTTTGGGGGCTCATCTGGAGCCAGCCCAGAAATGCAAACCTGTGGCAGACTTGTCCTGGCCCCATTGCCTCCATCTTTCAAGATGGAGAGGCCCAATGCAAGTTTTTGCTGCTACTTCTTCCTAGGTAGTGAACCCAGCTCACGTGAACCGGGTCCTCTGCTTGCAAGGTGGTAATGAAGAGTCAGTGGGAACTCACACCCACTAGGATGTCCGCTATCAAAGAAACACAAACCGTAGCAAGTATTGGTGAGGATGTGGAAATTGGAGGCCTTGCGCACTGGGGGCTGAAATGCAAAATGGCGCAGCCACTACAGGAAAACAGTATGGCGGCTCCTCAAAAACATGGAATAACCATATGATCCTGCAATCCCACTTCTGGTTATTTACCCAAGAGAATGGAAAGCAGTGTCTTGAAGAGGTATTTGCACACCTGTGTTCACAGCAGCATTATTCACAGGAGCCAAAAGGTAGAAGCAACCCAAGCGTCCACCGACGGATGAATGGATAAGCAAAATGTGGTGCATACACACAATGGCTTATTATTCATCCTTAAAAAGGCAGAAAATTCTGACACATGGTACCACATGAATGGACCTTGAGGACATTATGCTCCATGAAGTAAGTCAGTCACAAAAAGACAAATACTGTATGATTGCCCTCGTATGACGTACCCAGAGTAGTCAAATTCAGAGACAGGAAGTAGAATGGTGGTGGCTGGGGGCTGGGGCAGGGGAACCGGTGAGTTATTGTTCAATGGGGACAGACTTCCATTTGAGGAGGGTGAGAAGGTTCTGGAGATGGATGGTGGCGATAGCTGCCCAACCATGTCAATGTGCTGAATGCCACTAAACTACACGCTTAAACATGGTTAAAATGGCAAATTCCGTGTTGTGTAAATTTTACCACCATTTTCAAAATGCAGTATTTTTTTAAAAGTCAGTGGGGAGCAGGTCCAAAGACCCCAGGACTTTTCAAGCTGAGAAGGACCTTGGGGGCCTGGTCTGACCACCCCCTTGTTTCACAGAAGAGGTGAGCCTGTGGGGACGTGGCCCCGGGCTTCTCCGAGGAAGGCTTCACTTGGCCCCGAGGCCCCTGTTCCCCGAGGCGGCCACCGTGAGGACAGCGTCTTGTCTGAACCCCTTGTCCCGGGGGCTCCACACGCTGGGGCTTTCAACCCCAGACAGACGCTGAGGGTGGGACCCTGCGGAAAATATGTTGGTTTGAGAAATTTGAATCTGATTCTTTTTTCTTCTCTGTGAAAAGAATGAAAATCCAGCATAAGCCTATTACGGGCGGGCTGAGGTTATTTTGGGAAGCAGCAATTAAAGGTTTTATACTTTTCCTCTCCCTTTTGCCCTTGCAGCTCGTACAGGTCTGCGAAGCTATTAAACCTTCACCCAGCCCACAGCCCAGAGGAGTCTGCCCTGCCCCATTTCTCCTCCAGTTCCATGCCTTGGGAAAGAAAAGAAAGTTAAATTCATATTAATTACAGCCAAATCCGCTCCGTAAGCACTTGCTGAACATGCTCCGAGATGAGGTTTAAAGCTCCCCTCCAAACAAAATGGTAAAATGAAGGGAATAATTTATTTGGTCAGACACTGTAATTTGCCACGTTATTCCACTTCTCTTGTTGCTAAAATGGATTCTCTGCCGAGGCCGTGGCTTCCCTCTCAGGGGAAGCATGCAGCCCGCACTCCCGCACCCTCACAGCCACACGTACCCCTCACGTGTGCTCCGTCACCCACACTTATACACACACGCCCCGCCGACAGTCTCACATACCCACACGCTGACCCGCTTTCCATGGTCACGCACACCCACACTCACATCCCTCACACGCAGTCACACGCGCACACACACTGATGGTCACAGAGACCTGTGTGCGTGTGCACGTGCACGTGCACACTCATAATCACACACAGCCACACACGTGTATGTCTTTAGAGCACAGAATGCTTCAGAGCAGGTTAATAGCTCAGTAAACGGTCTCTTTCTCGGTGTTTTACGGCGTGGGCACGTTGTGGGAATCCGAGTGTGTTTCTGACCCAGTTTATGTCTTTATGAGGCCAATTTACTCAAAGGTGGTTTCGTGATTAGGACCACAGACCCAGGAGTTGGACAGAGCTAGGGTTGAGCCTCAGTCCGGCCACTTACCAGCTTTGTGGCTTGCAGCAGGTAGAATGAGCCCCAGCCTAAGTGGGGATAACAAAGTGTTGCTCCCATGGGTGCGTATGAGGAGGAAACCAGGTGGTGCCCAGTACCTGTTTTCCAGGAGCCTCTTACCTGCGTTGGCCGATATTGCCAAATTGTCACATCCCCAGAATGCTGGAGGTCCCCTCCCTCTGCCGAGTTGCCTCCGTGGCGGGGGCTATGCACCAGGCCAGGGGTGGAGGAGAACATGCCCCCTCCGGGGGGGTGGTTGTGTAAGGGAGTTGTGTGGGTTGGAGATCCTGCCTGCTAGCCAGGATCCTTTCCTCTGGGGTCTCCTTCCTGGGGGCTTGAGGTGCGGGGCCGAGTTCCTGTGAGCCTCCTTGAGTAAGCACTTGCTGGGCATCCAGATGGAAGGGGGCTTGGGGGGTGACTGGTGCGTGTCTTAGGGAAGTTGCGAGGTGTGGGTGTGTGCCTTGTGCACACATGCTTGCTTACAGGAGGCGGATTTTGAGTGGAAGTGCTCTGGGTGACAATGAAGGCAGCTTTGGAGGTCAGGGTTTGCTGTTACCTGGACGGGAGTCTGGTGGTGGTGGGCAGTGGTGACTTTTCCAACTGGCCCCCAGACCCTGGGCAGGTCACAAGCCCGTCTCCATCCTCAGCCAGAGTGCCTGCCGTCCTGGAGGGCAAGCGTCAGGTGGGACCTCGGTGTGGACACAAATCTTGTGTCCCTCCTCGTTGCCGTGTTTGTTTTAGCAGCTTAGCCCCCTCTGCCCTCGGAGGGTGCCACCCTGCCCTCTGCCCACGTGCTGTGCCTGAGCCCCCAGAAGCCCTCAGCCCTTGAGTGTTGGTTAAGCAGGGAGAAGGCTGGGCTCCAGCAAGCAGCGGGTGTGCTGAGTGTGTGCACATGTTTGGGCTCATGCGGCCGTGTATACAAAGACACACACACATACACGGCACCTGCCAGCCCCCAACCCCACCCATACGGAGGGCGGCACGGTGGTGGTGCATATGGGTCCCCACGGCAGCACTGTCACCCAGTGCGGGACAGAAGGCTTGTCTTCTGGGGCTCCTGAAGGACAGGCCGGTGTCACAGCCCCTCGGGCACATTGTCATTGTGCCATTTCAGAGTGGGAATGCAGGCAGTGGGTGAGCTCCCCCTCCAGGACCATCCCGGCCAGGCCAGCCCGTCTCTGTCCCCCATTCTCTGTCTCTGCACACTGAGGTCCGTACTGGCTGGCGGTGGGCCCCTGTCTCCATGCCTGGGCCTCCCTCCGCCGGGCCTCTGGAGCAGCCTTGCAGTTCCCCAGACGCCTTCAGTCGGGACCCCTGGGAATTGTTCCAATGGGGCAGTTGGCTGACGCTCCTCCAAGGAAGACCCTCATGGTACAGCGACCTCTGCGGCATGGGGACAGGTGTCCGGGGCGGCCATAGGGCTTGCCAGGATGCCGACCTAGGCCAGGGGAGCACCGGGGTTTTCCAGGGTGGAAAGGCTTACCTTAGAGTCCTTTTATTCCTTTTTTTTTTTTTTGGTTGGGAGATGTTGAGCAGAATATTAGTTTCTGTTCTGAGAACATCTTTAGTGTGCACCTGTAAGCACTGAACCGGGGAAAACCGCTTACGTATGTTGTCTCTGATTGTCACAGCCCCTTGGGGCACATTGTCATTGTCCCATTTCAGAGTGGCGGCGAGAGGGTTGGCAGGGGAGGTGGTGCGTGTGCTCTGGGGGCTGGGAGCACGGACTTGAATCGCACTCAGACACTGGCTACATCCGTGAACTTCTCCGAGCCAGTGTCTGCATGTGTACGTGGGGTTCCCTGCGATTCCTGCCTGACAGGGCTGCTGTGGGATTGAATGAGGCCATGCTCATAAAGTTCCTGCTTGTAGCGAGATGAGCAAAATGGGAAGATCGTGAATATTAGCGCCCCACATCAGCCCGTGAAGTGGCCCATGAGATGGGCCCGCGCTGGGCTGCACCTGCCGTGGTGCCTAGGAGATTTACCACGTATAGAAACCACAGTGAGTTCTTGGTTGGCTCTCTCAACCAGCCATAAAAAAGCAGGGACACAGTATGCTCTTTGCTTGGTGATGGGGAATCAGTGTGAGTTGGTGAGGCCCCAGTCCGTGCCCACCTAGTCCAGGGTGGGATACTAGTCCCACAGGGTACTCGGGACTCCAAGGTGTGGTCTCCTCAGAGTGGCTGATGGAGCCCACGTGCCAGGGGCAGTCAGGTGTGTGAGCAGTGGGAAGGCAAACCAGGTGCCTTCTCCAGCAGGGCACTCAGGGACAGACAGCTGTGTTCAAGCAGAAACTTGGCTCTCTGGGGAGGGCTTCTGTGTCTGCCCTTGCAGGGGCACCTTCTGGTTCTAGCCTGGTCTGAGCAGCTCTTGGACCCCGGGGCCGCCACCCTTGCCCTTGGGGTGCGCCTGGCTGGTGACTCAGTTGGAGTATGTTTAGGCAGTTGGAAAGTTAATGACTTTCTGAAGAGAGCCAGAGCTGAGCTGGAGGACAGTTCTGCCCTTTCTGGCTGTGTGACTTGGGCCGGTCAGTTCAGCCTGAGTCCCAGGCTGCTGCACCCTGGGGAGGACATGTGGGCTGTGTTCGGTAGTAGAAGGCCAGGAGGAGGGGTCCTCCACAGGGTGGCAGCCGGCAGATTAGAGGCTCCTGAAGCTCTGTGTCCTAACCCTCTAGGAAGACAAGGCTCTCCTCCCTAAGGCATGGTGATGTGCTGGTGTATGCTCAGGAACCAGGTCCCAGGAGAGACCACCTCTGTTGTACCCTTGCTGTGTGACCTTGGGCAAGTCATCATTCCTCCACAGACCTGTGTCCCCAACTGCAGAACAAGAGAGCCAGGCTGCTTCTGCAGGCTGTCTTCAGAATTCGATTGGAAACTTCATCCCCCCCACCCTGGATGAGCAGGTCCCCTTATGTGCGCTGCTCTCCTTGGAGTCTTTTGCCAAGACGTCCAACAGCTGCCTCCCACCTCAGAGGTTACTTCCCCTCACCCTGCTTGCTGGTCCCCAACGAGAAGCTCAGGACCTCCAAGGTCCCTGGGCTAGGAGGATCCTTCCGCTCCCCAAACCTCCTCACGGGCAGTTAGGACACATGCAGGCCATTTAGGGACACTCAACATTTGAATTTAAGATTCTTTCAGCAGAATCCACAAACCAAGGTTTAAAATTCAGTTGGAAACCAATCCCCAGGCCTTTCAAAATCATGTCAGTGCTGTTCTTAAAACTCAGGAGTAGCACATGGAGAGTCTGTAGTTGGCTTGTCTGGCTTGGCTGAAGTCAACAGTGTGTTGGCCCGTTTCAAAGTGACCTGTGGATGCTGCCGCACAGCCTGGGGGTGTTCACGCCCCACCCCATCACGCCCCGATCCTCTGCATCATGTACAATCATGTTTTAAAATGTAGATGTTATTACTATTCAGGTATGGAGAGGCCAAAAGATGGGAAACGATTGTCACTAAAGAGATAGTTTGTTACTCACAAATTGGAAGAGGAAGGGTACGCCGCACCATATGGGGTGTGCCCGTCGTCCAGCAGGCGGGAGCGAGGGGAAAACGTGGGCAGGAGCCTTGACTGTGGTCTTTGTGGGAAGGAACGGGCGAGGCAAGGTAAGCAGGTTTAGGATTGGCTACTCTGAAGAATTTCAGCAGGCTCTGGGGTGCAGGGCTCTCTCTCCCCTTCTGGTACCTGGCCTCGGGGATGATCAGGGCCGAGGAATATGCCAGATAGAGAAGGTGGTGGAGTCTGGGCTCTGCATTGGTTGGTTTGCATATGAAAGGCACTCCCCTGCTAGTCCTTCGCTATCTTTTAAGAATTGACTAGCCCTAAAAACAAATAATAAAGAATTGATTAGCTCTCCAAGGAGCAATCATGGGGATGATGTTCCCAACCACACAGAGGAAACCAAGGAACGTGCCTGGTGTGTGGTGGATCCAGTGTGCCTCCATCAGCCACTTGGAGGAGACCACACCTTGGAACCCCGAGTACCCTGTATCCCCGGTATGGACACACCCCCTCCTCCAGGCAGCCCCGAGGCCTCCCTGGTCAGCAACAGCCAGACGCTGGGCTGCTCCACAAAAGCACACTCCTCTTTCACGTGTGTTGTCCGTTTGATCCGCTCCCTGCCTCTGAGATCGGAGAGCAGGCACTGTACCCATTGATCAGACAAAGAAGATGAGGCAGGAAAGGAGAGCGAAGGCAGGATCTCACAGAGCTGCCCGGGAGCTGACTGACCCCAGCCCCATGAGGCTGCGGCCGGAGCCAGTCAGATGTCGTCTTAGAGAACTGTTGACTCGGGAATTGTTGCAACGCTCAGATGGCTCTTCTGGGTAGGCCTGCCTGCTGGGCCTTCCCGCTGCCGACCCCAAGAGCTGTCAACCAAGACCTCCCTGGCCCCAGCTAGGCAGGCTCCAGACCGTCTTGACTTGCCGTGTACTGGGGCTCTGCAAACACCTTATCTTGGCTCATCTGGTCTTTGGAAAAGACAGGCAAATATAAATAAATAAAATGTATGTATTTGTTTTAAGCGCACAAAAAAGGTGTACCCATGGGTACCAATACCCATACAGCTTACCCATACATTTTTTTTAAAGATTTTATTTAATTATTTGATAGAGAGAGACCACGAGAGGGGGTAGGAGCAGAAGGAGAAGCAGGCTCCCCACTGAGCAAGGAGCCCGATCAGGACCCCGAGATCATGACTTGGGCCGAAGGCAGACGCTTAACTGACTGAGCCACCCAGGCGTCCTGGGATTAATTTTAATAACATAGTTTAGTTAGCCCAATATATCTAAAGAGTATCATGTCAACATGCAATCAATATAAAAGATGATTGAGATCATTGATATTCCTGTTTCATCTAGTCTTCAGAATTCGGTGTGTATTTTACACTTTGAGCACGCCTCAGTTTAGACCAGCCCCGTTTCGAGTGGTGAGTGGTTACCGTGCTGACTGCACAGATTTAGTCTTCAATTCAGTTTTGAACAGAAGTTCGGTGAGTGGACCTCCATTTTCATGTTCCTGACTTGAAAGGGAATAATCCTGAGGTCTTACCAGAAGAATCAGGTTTAATGGTGTTTGGTAGATTTCCTGTAACAGGTTTAAAATTCCTTTTTCTTCCTATTTTGTTAAGGGTCCCTCGTTGTGAATGGTTGTGAATTTTATCAATGCTTTTTTGCAAGGAATGAGGTAATCATAAAATTTCTTCTTTATCCTCTTATTGGGATGGCTTTTATATTAGCACATTTCTCTTATCTTAACATCATTGATTCTGGGGATAAACAATGTAAACCCGAGTTTACATTGTTGGATTTAATTGATAATATTTTCATGGACCTTTGAGTCCATGTTCAACAGTGAGTTCAGCCTATAAATTTACTTTCCTTCTGTCCCTGTTTAGTTGAAGTATCCACCAAATTAGCTTCATAACATGTGTTAAGGAATACTTCTCTCAAATAGTCAAATGTTTGTATATGTTAGGGATTATCTTGGAATATTTGTATATGTTAACATATTTGTATAGGTTCACATTTGTATATGTCAAATATATGTTAAGGATCGTCTTCAGATTCTTGTGTATATTAAGAATTATCCATTCCTTGAAGGTTTGGAAAAATCCAAACTATAAAACTGCTTCAGCCTGGTTTTGTTTGTTGGGGTTGGTTTTTTTTCTTTTTCAGCTACTAATTCAGTTTGTTTAACGGTTAGAGGTATTTCCAATTTTCTACTTCTTTTTGAGTTGCCGTTCATTAAATCGATCAATTTCTGTCTCCTTAGGAATGTGTCGGTTTCTCCTGTTATCAAATGTATTGACAGTGTGTGTACTTAGAGCCTTTTCTTTATTCCTGATGATGTTTATGTCTGCCTTCTCCGTGTTTTGATTGGCCTTAACAGAGGTTAGGTGGCTTTCTTAGTCTTTCAGTTTGCTTGATTCCTTCTTGTTTTTTTGTTTCTTTTCTCATAGAGCTCTTGCCCTATCCTGTATCCTTACTCTTCTTTGAGGTTTACATCAGTATTATTTTCCCAGTTCCATGAGTTGGGCACCTGGATGATTGATTCTCACCTTTCCACTTTTCTCCTGTCCCCAGCTTAAGCATACATACATCCACGTCCTGCTTCTAGTACGTGCCAAGAGTCCTGATATGTAGCACTTTTATTATTTTTAAAATCTTAGTTTCTCTTCAGTTTTGGAAAATCTTTCATTATCTTTTCAAGTTGTGCTTTTCCCCCTCATCGCTATTCTCTTCCTTCTGGAACTTTCTTCATGCAACTTTCTCAACTATCCTCCATGTCTTCTTCAACTCTTTTTATATTATCCATCTTTTCCATCTTTCTGTTACGCATTCATTCACTCATCTTCTCTTAAGCTGACTTTGATGTTCTTGGTGGTTATCTGCTGACTCTTGCTCATGGAGGGGTGTGTGTGTGTGTGTGTGTGTGTGCATTTTGTGATTTTTGGATTGTGACTAGAGGTGTATCTCTAAGAATCCAGTGTGGCCAGAATTGAGGCTCTCTCCCTCCACGATGGTCTTCTTTATGACTCTGCCAGGTTCCTCAGGTGTAACACAGGCGTGGCAATGGGTTCATATTCTTTTCATAGCGTGTAAGTTCCTGGACCCCACAGAGACGACAAACTCAAGCCCTCACCCAGTGAGAAGGCAGGCAGGTAGGTGGTTACAAACACAGTAGGGGATTTCTAGAAATCCTTCACCCACTTCCCAGGCAGAAGTATAAGCACCCAGGCATTCTTGTTGGGTCCCTGTTCTGGTGGGCATTGAAGGGTGTCCGTCCTTTTCCCAAAGCTGTAGCCCTCCAGTGGTCTTGACTGCACTTGGGGGTCTCAGTTCCCACTTCTCATCCTTTACGGGCTCCAGGTCTCCCATCCTCCCCCTGCGTGGGTCACTAGAACGGGACCACTAGGTGACAGAGATGCCGCCCATCCCCTCAGCATTGGCTTACCTCCTCCTGCTTCGGTCTTCACATTCCCTCTTGGTTTTCTGCCCCCGGGTGGTCCTTCTTTTCTTGCCAGCTCCTATGTGAACTTAAATAGGTATTCTATTTATCGAGCAAGGAGAACTTTAGCTCACCTTTTCAAGTCACTACGCTGTTGTTTTTATATGCAAAATTAAAGGTAGAAAATGAGGTCGTTGGGGAAAGAAACCCATATTTTGGGAAAGAGCTGTAATTATTATCCACTCCAGGCAAAAAAGACCCGTGAAGTGGTCGGTTTTCAAGAGAGGAAATCTTTGGCGTCTGCCTTATTCCCAAATCCACTGGCTAAGTCACTGACTGACTAAGCCTTCTTGGACAGGGACCAAGGCTCTCCTACACACCACACCGAGGCCCAGTGTTTGGGGTTATGATGGGGCCTGGTGAAGAACGGGGAGGGCCTGTATCATCTAATTTCAACCTCTTGCTGGGCCGCCCTTGTTGCTGCTTGCTCGGACATCCTTGTGGGTCACTTGACCATTCTGTGAGTGCATCCTCATCTACAAACTAATACCTTGGTGACAGTGATCCCCCAACCCTGAACCAACCCAGAATTCGGGGGCTTAAGGTGAACTTAAGTTGGGCATGGTGGTTTCTTGATTATTACTTCCTGACTTTCCTCTCTGTCTTCATTCATTCAAACAGTATTTACTGAGCATCTGCTATGTGCAGGCGCTGTTCTAGGCACTGTGTGAAACGTTTCTTCATTACCTTTGCTCTGCCAGGTGCTAGGAAGCCAGAGGAGAACAGGACTTGCCTCCCGGTCTGTCCAGGAGGGGCCATCCCCAGCAGGAAGTGTGCTAAGGGGGTAGGGGGTGGGGGGGTGGTCTCCAAGGCCTGCGGTGGGGAGGAGATTGGTGACCAATCCAATCAGGAGGGAGTGTGTGTGGGACCTGGGAAAGATAAATGTAGCCCCTTCGTTCTTGCTCCATTTCACCCTTTTATCAGTGATGGAGGGATTTGGTTCTCTGTGATTTATTTACTTTATCACTGTAAACAGCACAGCTTTCATGATTCAAATTTCAGTAGTTACAAAAGTGAAAAAAATCTCCTTCCCACACCTGTCTTCCAGCCAGCCACCTGGTTTCACTCCTGGTGGCAACCGAATGTCACCGGCTTCTTCCATATCCTTTGTAAGATATTCCAGATGTATACACGTAAATGATATATATATTTGTGAATATTTATATACGTGTGTGTATCTATAAATTTATACACAGGCATACATATATATGTTTTTTAATGCAACTGTCGGCATCTTGCTATTTTGGCTTGACAATGCATCTTGGAAATTGGTCCATATCAGGCCTGGAGCGCTTCTTCATTTGTTTTTATGACTGTTTGGTATTCCATTATATGGACGGATCGTAATTTATTTAACGAGTCCCCCTCTGATGGATATTTAGATTTCCAATCTTCTGCTATTTTGAAACAATGCTGCAAGAAATCGTCCTGTGCTTGAGTTACTTCACACATTTGAGAACGTATTTGTAGGGTACGGAACACAGCTTACAGAGAGCTCCTAGTATGGGAGGTAATAATGGTCCGGGTTGCGGGCTGCCTGGCATGGGGCAGATGGGCGTCTGCCTCCTGGGCTTCCTATGGGCGGAACCTATAGTTACAGGGATTTTCCTGAGACCCCCTCCACAGACGTGCGATGTATAGTTTCTGACTGCATGAATGGAAATACTTATACTTCAGAGAAATTACAGGCAGGAGAAGGCCTGGGAAATAGTTTTGTTCACTTCACGGATCATCTGCAAAGGAATTCAAAGAAGGGTTTTCTAATTGTTTTCGAAATGAACACGTTCTGTGAGAGCTGCTTCATTAGACTTTAGTGGTCGAGGTGGAAATCAGGTTGAGGAATCATTCACCATGTTGTAAAGGTTGGCTCACCAAATTGAAGATCGTAAATATGACACTAAGATAATGTGAGTGTTATCTAACACAGGACAAGACTTTCATTATAAGCTGCTGCATGTTCCAGGGCATACCTTTATTTATTTATATTTATTTATCTTTAATTTTTTAAGCTTTTATTTGTTTATTTATTTATTCATTTATTTCTCACACACACACACACACAGAGCACAAGCAGAGGGGGCAGCAGAGTGAGAGGGAGGAGCAGACTCCTCACTGAGCAGGGAGCCCCACACGGGGCTTGATCCCAGGACCCCGAGATCATGCCCTGAGCCAAAGGCAGATGCTTAACCGACTGAGTACCCAGACGCCCCTCTTTATTTTTTTAAAAAAGATTTTTTTGGGGAACCTGGGTGGCTCAGTCAGTGAAGCGTCTGCCTTCCGCTCAAGTCATGATCCTGGAGTTCCAGGATCAAGTCCCACATCGGGCTCCCTGCTAAGTGGGAAATCTGCTTCTCTCTCTGGCCCTCCCCCCTCTCATGCTCTCTTTCTCTCTCTCTCAAATAAATAAATAAAATCTTTAAAAAAATATTTTATTTGTTTATTTAGAGAGAAAGAGCGCAAGCCAGGGGAGAGGCAGAGGGAGAAGGAGAGAGAACCCCAAGCAGACTCCCCGCTGAGCACGGAGCCCGATGTGGGGCTCGATCCCATGACCCCGAGATCATGACCTGAGCCAAAACCAAGAGTCAGACGCTTGACCTACTGAGCCACCAGGGACCCCTAGAGCACACCTTTAAATAAAGGCGTGGTGTTTGTTCTTATATTCCAGTACACAGTGACACGGAACGATTGTATTTATTGAGCTAGTGTTATACGCCAGCCCGATCCTCCCCCAGCTCTTTGCTGGGACTCTGTCATTCAGTCTCTCAACAGCCCTGTCTTCATCCCCGCTTTGCTGACACACACCTGTGGCTCTGGGGGTATGTAACTTGCCCAGGGTCCCACGGGCACCACTCACGCCCAGGCTTCCGGCCCACGATGCTGCACTATGGAGAGCTGAGCCCCTCACCGTGGCTCCCCAGGCATGCACGGAGCCCACGCATCAGGACCAACCCGAGATGCCAGGTGGTGGGTCTTGACTGGGATCTGTCTATACTTTTACTGTTTATACTTATTCCTGATCCATACTGTGTTGTCAATAAATGTAATTCCAAACAGGGCATGGGAAGTGCTACTTAAGGACATTAGCCCCCCCCTCCCCATTTCATTTTGAAAAGGAAGATGAATCCCCCGTCCCCAGTTAGGGTCAGCATAGTGAAATGACAGGGGAGCCGTGGTTCTGCGGGTCCGTTGCTCTCTAGAACCCTAGAGAGCTTTGGAGTAGGGAGGAGCATCCCGTCTCTACGAAAGCCTCCAGTGTGATCTCGGGCTGGGTCTGTCTCCGGCTGTGACGTGTGGTGCAGTCCTCTCTGATGTCACAGCAGACCCCCGAGTAACCCCTGGCAGGGTGTGACTGCTATTCCCCCTGTTCTAAATCAGCAGTCAGCGTGCTTGTCCTATCAAGGTAACTATTATGGTCTTGGCAGGCCGTGCATGTGGTCTCACGATGGCTCACCTCTGCTGGTGAAGTGTGAGAGCACATAGACGGCATGTGTATGATCAAGCAGGTTTGCATTCCAATAAAACCAGGGGCGGTGGATTTGGCCCTCGGGCTGGAGTTTGCTAACCTCTGCCCTGACTGACAAACGACAATATACTGAATCTCCCTAAGCTACTGAATCCCACCTTACTTGGGTACAATCTCCATTTCCTGTGTCTTGTGGTGGGTGTGGGGGGAGGTGTGGAGGGTCTCCACCCTCCCCACCCCAGAACTTTACTACCAAGTGCAGTGGGAGAGCGCCGGCTGGGGAATCAGATGACCTGCCTTCGACTGTGTAGTCTGGAGCAGCCACTGTTGCTCTGAGCCACATTTTCCCCATCTGTAAAATGGGATGTTTGACTGATTGCTCAAAGGTTCCTCCCAGCTCCAAAATGTTCTGATTTCAGTTAGAAAGGAAGTGAATATTCTCTGCCCTGGAGGTTGTGCATGCCGTTTGTCTTTGGTCACCAAAACAAAGGAGATAAGATAATTTGGTGTTATAATCTGTACCCCAAGAGGAATTTACCCTCCTGGCCACCCCATCTTAGCAGACTGTTAAACCTGCAGGAGCCCATTGGAGAGGGACAGTCCTTGGTGTCTCCTTGGCCCACATAGTGTCTTTTTTTTTTTTAAGATTTTATTTATTTATTTGACAGAGCGAGCACAAGCGGGGGGAGGGGCAGAAGGAGAGGGAGAAGCAGGCTCCCCGCTCAGCGGGGAGCTGGATGTGAGGCTCAATCCCAGGACCCTGGGATCAAGACCTGAGCTGAAGGCAGACGCTTCACCGACTGAGCCACCAGGTGCCCCTTGGCCTACACGGTGTCCCGAACAGTTGCCTTCTATCTGTGAGTTTCTGGGTGATCCCAGGTGAGGAACATGCTAGTCCCTCTCTCACTTCCCACCTGGAATTACCCCCTGCAGACACGGGCAAGGGCGGAACAAGTGAGAAAAAATAGAGAGTACAAAGAGCACACAGGCTTTATTTCTCGCTGTTGTCTGTCTTTTGGTTGTTCTGCGGGAAGCTCTACCGTACCGGGAGGAAACACACTCACTTCCACTCAAGAAGCTGGAAGAATCAGGCCCAGGACCGCCCAGCCACCCTGGCTCCGACCTCATACCGCTGCTCACACACTGCGATGCCAGTTGGCCCGTGAGGCTGTCTCGTTCTCAGGCCCCCCACCCAGCCCTGGGTGGCCCAGGACGGGCGGAGCGCTCCCTGAGAGAGCTGGAAAGGGACCCGCGCGGCAGATGGGGGCCCCAGTCGGCTTCTTGTGCTGACTTGGCCCATTCCACCACTAATGAACTCAGGGCCTCGATTGGACTTTGGGAGCTTCAGCTTCCTGATTGGAATCATGGGTCACCTGCAGGGACCCCCTAGGTTTCCATGGTGTAAATCATCCACTTTGTAACTATTCATTATTTATTAGGTTCCAGGCTCGGCACCAGGATTTCTATGACAGTATGATAGATACTATCACTAAGGTTGCCCTAATCGCCAGGCAATGGGCTAAATATGACACATATTAGCTCATCTGACCTTCACAGTGATCCTCTCCATCTTCCAGATGGAAAAACTGAGGCTTAGCAATACTATCTAAGGTCACACAGCCGGTTGAAGACAGAGCCAGGATCTGGGCCTGGCTGACTCCCAGAGGGTGTCATTGGGAGACTTGGCGTTTTTCCCAGGTCAGCTGGGGGGTGGCGTTGGTGCGGCCCGAAGCACAGACTAGACCGGCCTGTGTTTTGTTATTTCAAGAGTGTGCACGTTTTAGATTCTCCCTAGTCAGCGATTTGCTGTCTTGCCGTGGATTCACCTCCCTTCTGCCTTCCTGAAAGCCCCTCCTTTGGGTCATTCCTCTGGGTCTCTGGCTGGAGCTAGTTACACTAGGGTCCTGGGCTCTGGACTCTCGGTACCACAGCCATCAGCAGAGAGAAAGGTTGCGTTCTGGGCCCCCAGTTTCTGGCTGCTCAGTAGAGCGGCTCTGAAGAGGTTTTGTAGAGACCTGACTGGCTGGGTCTGGGGGAGCCCCGGCATCTGCACTGTTGGGAGAGAGCGCTTTCTAAGGGGCTCCCTGCGGCTGCTGGGTGTCTGGCTTCCAGGTGGCTTGGTGGCTACCGAGTGGGTTCTAGGTGACAGCACTGTTCTTACTCTGCCAAAGGGCAGTGAGTGAGGGGTCAGCGCCTCCCCTGGGCCGTGCTCTACCATCCCCGGTCTTGCCAAGGCCCTATCCTGCCCAGAGGCAGGAACGGCAGGAATGCTGGACCCCCTGAAGAGTCTGGGCCTTGCAAAGCCATGGCCGGGCTTGGAACCGAAGGGTCAAGGCTTGATCCCCGGCCCCCACTCCCTTCAAAGCCAGTGAGCGTGGGAGAGTCAGTTCACCTCTCTGCAATGCCTTTCCTCCCCTGTATCTCGGAGTTGCCTGGCAGGTGGAGGGAGGGACAGTGGCCCACGCCTCCAGTCCAGGCCTTGGACAGAGCTGGCGCTCCAGAAGTGTTGGTCCCCAGCTCTGATCCGCCAGCCTAGTCCTTGGAGCGCTCGTGGGTTGGGCTCTGTCTCTCCAGCTCCTCACCAAGTCCTGACCCACGGCAAGGGCTCGGCCCACTCCTGTTCAGTTGTGGTGGTCACTCCGTTCTTGCTGTCCACGCTCCTGGGGGCGCTCTGGGCCCGAAATGGGAAGGGCAGATAGGGTGACCAGCCATCGTGGTTTACCCAAGACTGAGGGGATTCCTGGGATAATTCTGGGCCAACTGGGATGAGTTGCCCACCCAAGCACAGGCTGGCCCTGGAGTCGAGCAGGAACGGGGTTGGCCTCTCTTAGGCCCAGCTGGCATGGTGCCGAGGGCCCATGACGCAGCTAGGGGCCCACAAGAAATGTCTTAGCTTTCTTTAAAAAAGAAAGTAAATGAATAAGATCCAGCCATGGCTTATATTCATCTTTAAACCAAGGCATTTGTAAAATAGAAATGTGAATGTGTTTTATGGAGGAAGGGGCCCCCAAAGGCAAAAGGGCTTAGAGCCACGACTGTCCCAGTGCAGCTGTGGGGAAGACCCCTGCACCCCACCCCCCGGGACCCCCTGGCCTCCAGGTCTCTCTGAGCATCAGGAGGAGGAGGACACGGCCAAGGAGAAGGGGGCACAAGGGCACCAGGCACCCGGGGCAGCGGGGTCCCCTTGAGGTTCACGGTGTTGTAAGGGAAGTGATGCCTGTGTTTCGGGGCCTGCCAAGCCCCAGGACTTGGATGGGAGGTTGATGGTGGGGTGGCATGTCAGTGTTGAAAACCGCCGCTCGCCCTCCCGGACTGAGCCAGGAGATTCTGGTCCTCAGATGCTCCTGTGTCGGCTGCGTGGGGGGCAGGGGTGGAGGGCCCTGTTTGGAGCCAGGGAGTTGATTTAATCCAGCTGAGGCCAGGACCCAGCGTGGAGGCTCAGCATGCAGCTGGGTCTCCGCCGACTTCCCTTCCCCCATCACATGTGGTTCCAAAGCCCAGAAAGGGGGAGACCCGCCAGGGGGTACAGCAGATGTCGCCATCCCTGCAAGGCGCTTCTTGTTTATCTTTTATTAATGGCAGGTGCTTAGGCGGGGGCAGGGCTTGGGGCAGGCCCTAGGAGCGGGCTAGGCGGGCAGCTTTCTTCAGAAGCCAGGGGGAAGAGGGAGAGCAGATGAATAATACAGGCTGCATCTTGATGGAGCCTGCCAGGCAGCACCACACAGCACACCTGAGCAAGGCTTTGGCGCTCCTGGCCCCTGAACTTGGGAGGAAAGCTTTTCTTGGCTCTAGGGTGGGCCTCACTGAGCCCCCTGATGGAACAGACCTGGAGGGGGAAGCCCCAGTCCCGGCCTGTGGCTTGCACCAGCTAGGACTTGGTGCTCCCCCAGTAAGAATTCTGTGATGTCTGGAGTTACGGAGCCCCACCCCTTATCTCATCAGAAAGGGGACTGGTGTCCAGAACTAGAAGGGTCCCATGGCGAGGTAGCGGCCAGGTGGTACCCGGCGCCCTGACTCTGGTCTCCCCAGCCTTTCATTTTAGTTTGGGTGGAGGCAGGGTATTCAGGACAGAGAGGAGAACTTAGGTCTGTTTTTCATTTTTCATCCTATTCTTGGCAAATTTGCAGAGGGATCTGGCAGGAAGGGGACGTTGGAGAGGAAAGAGTAGAAGGAGAAAGAAGTCTACTTGGCTCCTCTGCCTTTTCTGCTAAAAATGGTGGCAGTTCTGCATTTCCACTAAAAATAGCTAGTCCTCTGTCAAGGCCACCCACACCGATGATCTAGAGACTGGGGAAAATGAGATGGGGGCCTTGGGCCACACCTTCTGTGGAGAGGCCTGGAAGCTCACTGATGGGTGTCATTGAAAGAGAGGGAGGGGGAGAGGGGAAGGGTCTGAGTGCTGCATCTGAAGAACTGAGCCTCATGTTTGCCTTTGTGTGCTGAGGACAGGGCTGGATTCTTCATCAGACATTACTCTAAGTTGCTTTAAGAGAAAATGAGTGACAGGCTCAGTAGGTTGAGTGGCTGACTCCTGATTTTGGCTCTGGTCGTGATCTCAGGGCCATGAGATTGAACCCCACCTCAGACTCCATGTTCAGCGTGGAGTCTGCTTGAAGATTCTCTCCCTCTGCCCCTCCCCCCCATACTCTCACGTGTGCTTTCTCTCTCTAAAATAAATAAATAAGTCTTTTAAAAAAGAGTAAATGAGTGACGGATGAATGGATAAACAAAATATGTTAAAAACACACAGTGCTATATTATTCCGTCTTAAAAAGGGAGGAAATTCTGACACCTGCCACAACAGGGATGGACCTTGAGGACATTATGCAGAGTGAAATAAGCCAGTTTGTCACAAAAAGAGCTATTGTATGAGTCTACTTATATGAGTTACCTAAAATAGCCATTCATGGAGACAGAAAGTGGCGTGGTGGTTGCCAAGGACTGGGAGGATGGGGGAATGGGGAGTTAGTGCTTAATGGGAATGGTGTGTCAGTTCAGGAAGATGGATGGCAGTGATGGTTGCACAAGAATGTGAATGTACTTACCATTATTGGGCTGTATCCTTAAAAGTAGTTAAGATGGTAAATGTTATGCATATTTTATAACCATTAAAAAAAAGTTTAAATAGGAGTTGACCCCTCTCTTTCTCTTCACTCCCCTTTGTAGAATGACTAGGAAAGGGTTTTTATCTTTCATGCCAGTAGTGATGATGATAATAATTGGATTCTTCTGCAGAGAAACAAACTAGAGTCTGTTTGGTCACCAGGACAGACCATGTGGATGTTGGGCCAGAGCCAAGCCTCATGCACTTTGGAAGGTAGGGATCTCCCAGTGGAATAGCTAAAGCTTCCACTAGACAAACCCCACTCAGGTATGCAGAACTTCCAGAGAGGATTTTCGTCTCTTATCTTTAAATATGAATGGACATCCAAAGTTTTACTGACATCTGAAGGAAGTCTGCTATATGGAAGAACAAGGTCAGCATGAACAATGGGGCAAGTATAGTCCCAGAAGAAACCAGATTCAAGAAGAGAATAAAGTGTGAGTGAAAAAATAGCCCTCTCATTGGTATCCTCAGATAGATCTGAGGAAGCATTACATTCATAAAACAAGAACAGAATGCTACAAAATAAGAAAAGAAAAAAACAGCTTTAGATTAAAAATATGATGGCAGAAATAAGAAGTTCATTAAAAGGATGAAAGGTGACTCATGGAAATACCATGGAAAGAAGAATCAAAAGGCAAAGGCAAAGAGAAATATGAGAGCAAAGTGGAGAAAGCTAGAATACTAATGCTGGTGATCGATCGTGTAACTAAATGGAAGTTCCAAAAACTGAAACAGGAAACAGATGAGAGAAAAATGATAAAAGAATTAATACAAGAGGGGCACCTGCATGGCTCAGTCGGTTAAGCGTTTGACTCTTGATTTCAGTTTAGGTCATGATCTCAGGGTCCTGAGATGGAGCCTCGAGTTGGGCTCCACAGTTGGCACAGAGTCTGCTTGAGATTTGCTCCCTCTGCCCCTTTCCCTTCTCACATTTGCACACGCACCCTCTATCTCTAAAATAACAACAACAACAAAAAAAACAAGAAATTTGTGTATATCTGGAAGGACAAAAATCCTCGTGAAAATAATCCTCAGTGTGCCTCGCTCTTAAAAGAAATTCCCATTTAGACATATTTTTGTGAAATTTCAGATAACCAAGGATAAAGAAATGTACCTAAACATTTTGAGAGAATGGAAAAACAAACACAATCCCAGGTCATGTACCCAGGCGGGAGGATTACACTATACACCTGTCTTCATCAGCAGGAGGCTGTGTGGGAAGACAGTGATTGCACTGGCAGGTATGAGGGAAATACCATGGTCATGATCTCAGGGCCGTGAGATCGAGCCCCACTATTGATCAGACTGTCAGCCTGATTGTCACTTAGGGCTGAGGGACATTTTCAGCCATACAGGAGGGACTCAGAACCTTTTCCTTCCACATATCCTTCTTAGACATTTACTTAAGGGTCCTATGATGCAAAGGAGGGGGGTGGATGAAGGGAGGGAAGACAGAGGACCCCAGGAGGGAGAACCCCAGAGGGGGCTTGATGGCAAGGCCCCACCTCCTGAATCAGTATAGAGGGCCCTGGGGATGGGAGAGCCAGGGGGCACAGGGGAGAGGCTTCAGCAGAGAGTCTGCACCTCTGCCAGGACTGAAGGTCATGTCATCACTACACTAGGAGGAAGTGGTGCCCTTACACACAATCCTGTGCGTGGCATGGGAGGCTCAAGTGAACGGAGTCATCCTCCGTATAAATAACTCATAAATCAGAAACATTGCGCTCATAGGACTAAAGCATCAAAACACACTGTTTTAATAGATTCCTTGTATAGATCAGATAGGCGCCAGAGGAGCTAAAAGTAGAAAAAGTTCTAAAACGTAAAACATGGTTGCCCCCGAAGCACAGGGAGGGAGACTGTGCCTTTTATTAGAGGCCCTTCTGTGCTATTTGATTTCTTAAAAAGCATAGGCAGAATTGCTTAGTCTTTTTAAAAGCCACACACACACAGACACACAAACCATGAAAATTAACATGGAACAATGTGAACGAACCTCAGCTTGCTAGGGGAACTTGCTGACTCGGGGAAGTCCAGGATGGGCTGTGAAGTCCCTGGTTTGAACACTGTTAGGGAATCAAAGGTCCGGCGAGGCTCATCCCAAGAGAGGAATTTTCTTCCTTCCTTCCTTCCTTCCTTCCTTCCTTCCTTCCTTCCTTCCTTCCTTCCTTCCTTCCGATTTTATTTATTTATTTGAGAGAGAGAGAGAGCGAGAGCATGATCGTGGGCGGGGGGAGGGGCAGAGGGCGAGGGAGAAGCAGACTCCCCGCTGAGCAGGGAGCCAGACGTGGGGCTTGATCCCAGGACCCTGGGATCATGACCTGAGCCAAAGGCAGACGTTTAACGACTGAGCCGCCCAGGTGCCCCCCCCAAGTGAGGAATTTTCAATTGTTACTTTGCCCTGGTTGGGTTCATTTTGGAGGGAAACAAACAGGCAAAAACACAGATAGCAGGTCCGATGTGAGTCCAGAGCCAGCGAAATGGCAGTGGCCTTGCTCTTGGACAGGCCTGGTGGGCACTGTGTCCTGCGGTGTGTGCCCCAGGCTCCTTCGAAATACAGCCTTGCCCAGGAGGCCTTGTCAGGGGTTCTTTAAGATCCTAGGAGGACCCCCAGATGGGTCAGGCCTGGTCCTCGCCCTGGGGGCCTGTCTTACACCGAGCTAAGTGTGAGCAAGGCAGAGTGAGAGGCCCCACCTTGGGCATCTTCACCCAGTCCTGGAGTAAGGAGGAGGGCAGCGAATGCCCCCCTGGCAGAGGCAGTGGCTAATCCACTGTTGTCTCTGCTTCCATGGAACTCCTCTGCCTATAGTGGGAAATAGACACTCTCCAAGGGAACGCACAGGAGACAATTTCAGCAGGAGGGGCTAGCAGGGAAATAAACAGAGTAAGGTGTGGGAGAGAGACACCCACCTCTGAGGAGGTGACATCTGAGAGCAGAAAGCTGTGATGGAGCGAGATTTAGGAAGAGGAATCCTACCGGAGACGGGCAACACCAAGCAGAGCCCCACAGGATGTCCAGCGGGAGGGGCAGGCTGGCCAGGGTGGAGGAGCGTCCTCCCCTCTTGGGGAATAGCGCTGATCCGTTCCAGAGTGAGCGAAGACTGGGAAGGCAGGTCAGAGGGTGCCAGTGGAAAGAGGGAGAAGCCCCAGGCGCAGAGCGAGTGTATAAAGCCCCACAGGGAGTCCTGGCAGCTCTGGGACTAGCGCCTGCTCCCCTGGAGCCTAGATGACATTCACCTGCTTGGAGGGCCCTGGTGGCAAACACTGAGCTTGGATGCCTGGAGGGAGTGGTGACAGAGGAGGACAGACTGCAGTGTGTGGAGTCATCCCTACTCTGCCTCGGCCGATGGAAAGCAGAGATGGACACACAAGAACCTTTTCCCATGCCGCGAGCATCCTCCCGGGCCTCGTTCATGGGACCAGCTCTGCCCTGGGCCTGGCTGGGGCCGCTTCAGGCCAGAGGAGGTACGGGAGCCCTACCTCACCTCGGGGCTGGCAGGCCCTGCCTTCAGGAGCCACCCCTGGCTCCACCACGGGCGCCCCAACCTCAGATGACATGTGGGCACCAAAGAAGCCAACGCAGGACCGAGGGACAAGTGCATTTCTGAGGGATGGCATGGGGACCTGGTACCAGCCTCCCAGAGGCAGGGCCACCCATACACACAGACGCAGGAAGCAGCTTCTCTGTGGTTGGTTTGAGGAAAGTTTCTCTGCCCATAGACACCTCTCTTGCCTCCCCAGCCCACTTGGGGCTGAAGCCTGGAATTCCACCATTACGGGTTCATGCCTTTGGCTTGGGATACAGATGTCCCCGTGAAAAGAGGACTCTTGAGCCATCACTGGTACCGAGACCCCATAGGCCGTGGCAGGCCAGCACTCCTTGTGCCCTTGTGCACGTTGTGCCATGCCTTGTATTCCCTCCAAGTGTACAAAGATGACTCCGACTCCGTCCACCCGCTCTCTGCAGGCAGGGATAGTGAGCGTATGACGGGGGCTGTGAGAGAGAAGTGACCAGGGGTGGGGGCAGCTGGGAGTGGACAGTGCGCAGGCTGACGGCCTTCTAACCCAGCCTCCCCCTCCCCCTCACTCTGTGTCCTTGGGCAATTTGCAAACCCCTATTCTCTCTGTGCCCCCGCTTGTGATCGCTCAAGAGTGTGATGGCCCCTGCTTTGCAAGGTGGTTGAGGGGTCAGCACCAGCTGGCCCGCAGAGAGTGCCCAGTAATGGTGATGATTTGCTGTGCTTGTGAGGTTAAGGACAGGCTTTCTGGAGGGGAGGTACCCGTTAAGCCGAGGCTGAAAGAATGGCCAGGTGACTTGAGGCACAGGTGGAGACATGGGGCTGCCTGGTTTGATCCAGGACAGAAGCAGCCGATTTGAGTTGGGAGAATGAACTGCTGTCTGGCTGGCAGGGATTGAGGCCTGGAGAGGGAGGAGGGAAGGCATGAGGGGGGTGGGGGTGGGGGGCAGGGCAGGGGTCCTACAAGGGGAGGCGGGCCCATGGAGGAGGAAGTTGTGACTCAGTTTCCTCATTGGGCCTGGGGAGAAAAGTCCCCTGTAGCCTGGCTGAAGACAAGCCAGGCTCTCCTGGGCCTGGTAGAGGGCAGGCCTGGACCCCAGTGCTGTGCTGGCTGGGGAGGTGTGCTTTGTTTTTTCTTAGTTTGTCGAGCCGCTAGGCCCTTGTCTATCAAGGGAAAGAAAAGAGGAAAAACTGTAAGATGCCATTGTCACGTTTTTTCTACATTTTCCAATAAACGTTTCCCTTTTGCTCTTCCAAGTGGTTGAAATTGGGAGAGAGAGGAACCTGTTCCCTGCATGCGTGCACCAGGCCCCTCTCCACACAGTCCTGGGGGAAGGGTCTCCCTCCTGGGCCACACGCTGGGATTCTTCCCTCCTGGCACCCGTGAGGGATGCTGGGTGGCATGGTCACAGGTGAGGCTGGCTCGGGGTAGGCTCCGGGGCGCTGCAGGTGCACGATGCTGGTGGTGGTGGTGGTGATAGGGATGTGTGGCCCCCCCAGGGTGGGTCAGCGTGGCCGTGACAGCAAAGACACATGGGCACTTTCTGCCCCTGATGGCCCATGGGGTTCCCTGAGCCTGTTTCTGTCTACTCCTTCGTTCGGCCAGCATTTATCGAGTGCCAACTGTGTACCGGAGACTACAGTGGGGCGTGAAAGAGATCCCTGGTCTCAGATTGCTCACAGTCTGGTAGAAAAAACCCCAGCCAGCTACGTAGACAGTTACAGTGTAGGGGTAAGAGCAAAGGGAGCTAAAAGAGTAGCCCAGGGCATAGAGCGTGGAGTCAGAGAAGGCTTCCTGGAGAAGGCAGAGCTGGAGTTGAGTCTCAGAGCATGAAAAGGAGTTTGCCAAAGCATGGGAGAGTTCTAGGTAAAGGGGACAGCAGATTCGAAGTCCCGGGCATGGCAAGCGTCTCTGAGACTTCTGCACGAGGCCTCATCCTCCAGGTGCTGCTGGGGTATCAGCTCCAGGAAGGGCTCCCTGGCACCTCCTGAGGGCCAGGAGGACCTGTCATATTTACTGCACAGTTCTGCTTCAGAGGGGTTCCCAGTCCGTACTGAGCAGCTGGCTGTCTCCCTCCCCCCCAGGCTGTGACAAGCAGATGAAACCAGGGTCCCTGAGCCGCCTTGGGTGTCCTGGATGGTCTACAGCTGTGTAAGGGTCTCCAGTGTGTCTGTTCTGAGTTCTTCCATTTTTTGCATTGAGACACATCCGAGGACGAGAAGAAACCAGGAGGAAGGCGTATCTACCAGAAATGACTTTTTGAATGCATGCCATTTGCTTAGCCACGGGGGGTTCTCAGATTTTAGTGTGCCATAGAATCACCCAGAAGGCTTGTTAGAACCCAGGTTTCGGGCGCCTGCATGGCTCAGTCAGTTAAGCGTCTACCTTCAGCTCAGGTCATGATCCCCGGGGTCCTGGGATCTAGCCTGGCGTTGGGCTCCCTATGCAGTGGGGAGCCTGCTTCTCCCTCTCCCTCTGCCCCTCCTGCTCCCCCGCTTGTGCTCTCTCTCTCTGTCAAATGAATAAATAAAATCTTTAAAAAAACCCACCTAGGTTTCTTGGGTCCGCCCTGAATTTCTGCTTCAGGAGGCTTGGAATGGGGCTTGAAATTCACATGTCTGAGAAGTCCCAGACGATGCTGGTGCTGTGGGCCTGGGACCACACTTGGAGACCCCCTGGCTTAGCCCGTGCTGGGCAGTCCTGGCCCTGGCAGGGCCAGGCCCCCGTCATGGACTGGGAGAAGCAATGCTCACAGTCCATCTTGGAACCACTGGAGCACGACCCTGATGTCATCCTACCAGAGGTTTATTGCTGCCAGAATTTTTAAAACATAACAAATCAGGAGAGGAAAACATGGAACCCACCACAGAGGCAAACTCTCAAGGAGAAACAGTTCACAGCCAACCAGGGAAGGTCCTACAGGAAGGAGTTTGTGCAGACCCTGCTTTTGTAAGGAAACGGGTCTCTGGGAGCTCCTGGAGGGGTCGGTCGCTCCAGGCTGCCCGTGGAGGCAGCTCTCAGCCTGCTCTGTTGTGGCTGTTTCACCCTTGCAGTCATCTTCAAAGCCACTGAGGGAGCCACTCAAGGAAATTGGTCACAGCCACACTTTGCTTCTTACCCAGATCGTCAGCAAATGTTCTAGGCGAGGGCCATGATCCAGTGCTTGCAGGTTTACAGGATGGATAAGAGGGGGGGCGAAAGGCACCCTCAGAGTGCCATTCTTTTCCCATCCAGGCAGCATCCAGGGAAGGGACGGAGCCTCCCAGGCAGACTGAGATGATAAAAATACTGTGAGCTAATATTTCTTAGCGTTCCAGGCACGGTTGTGTTTTACATGCATTTGCATATGTAATCCCTCCCCCTCCCCCGCCCGCACACGCAGTCTTAGAAAATAGGGTCATGATCACCGTTGGGCAATTGAAGAAAGAGAGACCAGCGGGGTTGTGTGACTGGCCTGGGGGTCCGGCAGTAAGTGGTAGCGCCAGGCTTCCAACCCTGGCTGTCTGACCCCAGCCTCTAGCTCTTACCGTCTGGGCGGGACCACCTCTCCTCTCATTAAGTCACGTGTCCGTTCTATTAAGTTCATTAAGGAGACTCAATTATGTTATTTAGAGCAATAACAGCTCCCATTTGTGCACCGCCTCCTTTGACCTGCCTCATCCAGGTGCTCTTGATACTAAGGGAGTCACTGTGTTCGTCCCCATTTTTCCAAAGAGGGCAATCCAGGCTCGGGGAGGTGGGTTACTTAAGCAGGGCTGGGTCGTTTGAATTCAGCCCTGGACTGCTGACCTCAGAGCCTGGGCTCCCCCTGTCATCCTTCCCTTGTTTTCATCCCATTCTGGATGAGAAGTGGCTGCCAGGCCCCAGGTCAGGATTTGGGCCACCCACGTATGGTGGGTTTTGGAAAGCTGTTTCTGGGCCAGAAGGCGTGATGGCTCGTGGTCAGTAAGGTGGGCCGGGGAGAGATTTGGATAGTCAGGAACCTCATTCTGAAATGGACCTGCCGCCTCCCTGGATCTCTGCTGCCCTTAGGCTGTGCAGTGCCTAGGCCCAGCTGCTGTGCAAGGGAACTGGCCCGTAGGACACCCCCACAGCACCAAGAATCCCAGGAGCCTTTGAGCTCCAGGGTACTGAGGTCCTGAGCCCTGGGCCATTATACCTGCCTGTACCCCATGCTCCCATTAATCTGCACACCAGTGTTTTCCCGGGCTGCTTCTGTTGGCTGTCTCGGTGCATTCCTCAGGGGCATCTGAAGCAGTCTCATGTGGCTGGAATGGGGACAAAACCCCAGCCAGAGAGGCCTGTGATGGGCAACTTGGACCGTTGGTGGACCTGGCTCACTGTCAGGCCTAGAGGGTATAGGCTGTCTTTGAGTTGAACTGGGCCCAGGGGCCCTTTGATTTCTATCAAGGTGGGAGCTGCCTAGGCAGGCCGAGATAATAAAAGTGTGGGCTGAGGGCTTGTGGGAGATGGGGTGGGGGAAGACTGAGAGGAAAAGCTCATCCCTCCATACCTTGTGGCAGTGCTAGTCTGAAGACCAGGGGAAAACTTGGTGAGGCACTCCAAGACATGCAGGGCTGTGAGTTTCTTTGAAGACACTGTCCATTCTCTGTGGGCACTTGGAAGATCGAGACGATTTGAGCTAAGATGGCTGTGGAAGAGAGGAAAGAGGAGTGAGGTGAGGAGGAAAGGTGAAGGTAGAAGAGGAAATGCCCTGACTGTAGAGCTTCTACCCACCCTCCTATCCATCCACCTACTCAAACATCCCTCTATCCATCCAAACATCCATCTATTTACCTACCCACCCACCTATTCATCCATCCACTCAAACATCTATCTATACATCCAAACATCCATCTTTCTACCCACCCACCCATCCACCCATCCTTCTATCCATCCACCTATCCACCCATCCATCCAACATTTTTTATCAATCAACTACTGTGTTCCAGCCATTTCCGTCCAGGCCACACTATCTCAATGCAGTCCCCCGTGGACAACTACACCCTATTGTTTTTTAATCTCTTTTCAGCACACCCAGCCTGCTCATGACTCTTGGCCCTTGCAAAGCCTCCTTAGCATTTTCTTATGATTCGACTTCTGTTCATGACTCACTCTGAGCTTCTAAGCCCCCTTCACTGAGAGCCATGGTTAGTTGCTTCTAGTTTTCTTGCACCTCTCTTAGAGCTCTCCTTGGAGGAGGGCCGACGGAAGGCTTACTGTAGACACCTGAACTCCTTGAGATTGGATTGCCTGGCGTCTGTCTGCAGTGGTTGAAGTAGGAAGGGAATTCACACTTAGTGAGCACCTGCCGAGTGCTCAGGGTGGGGGAGGAGGGGTGCAGAGCATTTGCTGTGGAACGAGCCCGAATTTTGGAGCCAGGCAAAAGTGGCACTGACTCCTGGGGCTGACGACCTTGGACAAGTCACTTAGCCTCCCTGAGACTCAATGTCCTTATTTGTCAAGAAACAAGATATAAAACAACCTGTGCAGTTAAATGTATGTGTAGGCACTCCACAAGGTACCTGGCACGTGGTTGGTGAGCGATGCCCCCCTCCTCCCCTGCGTCCATAGATTGGCCTCCATTGACACCCCCCACCTCCACCTTGTCGAGTTGGAATGGGCAGAGCCTGAAGAAGCTTCCTGAGGACATAGGACTTCCGGGGGCTGGGGCCAAGCTGTGAACAGCAACGGGCAGTCTTTGATTCTGTGACCATTGCCCTCTCCTGGCCCCACCCTTGTCTTGTTGAATCCTGCCATCTTCCCTCTTGGGCTCTGTCGTCCCTAGGGTGGGACAGGGCAAGAGACAAGCTGCTGAGTTACTGGAGGCAGAACAGCTCGGATTCAGCCTGGCACCTTGCTGGGGGCCCTCTGTGTGCCCTGGTGGCCAGTGGGTTGGCTCTTGATACCCAAAGATGTGGTGGAGGTGAGCTGGGCTGAAAAGGCATAAGGAAGGGAGGGCAGGAGGCTCAGCCCTGGGGAAGGTATGCAGTGCTGGGGGCCGTGGGCATTTAATCAACCAAATTCCCTCTGCCCCCTCCCTGACTCCATTTATTAGCTATTAAATAATTATCTAATTTGGAAAGTGTTTCTTAACGCAGAGCAGACCCCACCTCCCGAGGCATGGGTTTGGCAATGGATTGTCTCCTGCGTGTTCTGGGCTCGGGCAGGACCAGAGCATTCTTGCCCCGGCTCTGCCTCTGCACGAGGCTTGGGCCTGCGCCAGGCTCTGCCAAGGCACAGCAGAGCGGGGCGTCGCTTCCTCATGCCCCAAGATACCCTGGCTAATAGCTTCATTACTGGGCCGTTCTTCCTCACTCTTCTAAAGGAGAGGGCCCGAGGCTGGGCCTCCCGAGTGACTTGTTATTTTCTGGGACCCTGCGCCTGGGTCCCCCAAACATCTGGCAACGTCAGAGATGGGAGGGACCTTTGTCCCTTTCTCTAGGTGAGGCCATTCAGGAACCACCCTGAGGTCCAACTCTGAGTTGGTGGCAGCAGCAGAAGCCTGGGCCTCCTGCCTCAGAGTCTGGAGCTCTCTCTGCTCCATCCTTCCCTCATCTTGCGTGTCACTGGCACGGAAATGTGGCCTCTTGCCCCCTCGTAGGAAGGGGCCATTTCCTGAAACAAGAGCTGGGAGATGTGTTGGATGAATGAATGAGTGATGAGTAAGACAGTTAAGCCTCACAACAACCGTGCAGATGATCCCCCTTTTTTGTTACTAAAAAGTTGCACATACTTCCCAGAACATGTGCAAACAGTACCAAAGCCCAGACAGGAAGGCAAGCCCTGCCCCGCCCTGCCTGCCCCTGCAGGTCGCCCTGGCGGCCGGCTGTGGCGCGCAGAGTGGGTTAGCGAGCACCAGACGTTTGGAGAGTGTCGCGGCCCTCCTCCAGGCAGGAGTCAGTGGCAGTGGTCCAGGGCGGTGTCCAGATGGATCTCCTGATTTACAGGTGAGAGTGAGGCTGGCAAGGTCCACCACTAGTGGGAATTTCTGTCTCCTTCAACACCACGAGGCATGGTTTTGTTCCTGGTGCCACCAAAGAGCTGTGTGAATGTTGGCACTTCACACCCTGCCTTGCTTAGCCTGGACAGTGGGGCTCCTCATCCTCGCCTTGCCTTTATCACAGGCCCTGAGCTTCACAAAAGCCCCCGGCCCAGACCCTGGAGCTGCCTGTGTTCGGGCCGCTGACACTGTCATTTATAGAAGCTCAAGAGCCTCCCCTGGGACTCAGCCCACTGTTAGGATTCTGGGAGTGGAGCTCAGCGGCAGTCACCATGGCCAGAAGTGGTCACAGGACGCTTTGGACGGGTGACCCGGTTTGAAGGATGAACGGCCAAGGATGAATGTGGCAGGACCACATTTCAGGCAGCCAGTGGGTCAGAGGTGTGTAAGGGACCTGAGTGTAACCCGTTGGTCTTGGAAGAAAGTCTTACGGGAAAGGCAACCAGGGCTCATCCTGGAGCCTGGGCTCTGGCTGCATTGTTAATAGGGAGCCCTGGCGGACTCTAGAGTAGTAGAAACACAGCACCAGTGGGAGCCACATGGGAGTAAGGACAGAGTCAGGCTCCGTAACTCGGCTCCCCGAGGCCCTGGACGAATTGCCCCACTTCTCGTCCTGTAGGGTTTAATGTACCTGCTCCTAGGATGGTTCTGACAGTTGGACCTGATTCATTACAGCCCCTGATGCAACCTCCACACGCAGGACGCACACCGTGGTGGTGGTGCTGGTGTCATGGACTCCAGCAAGGCCAGGGCCACCAGGCCCTTACAGTCTAGGAGCCCAAAGACCCGTGCTCCCAGAATGACAGCTGTCATTGATGGTACAGTAATGGGGTGATGGATGATGGGCTCAGGCTCTTAAATACATAATCTCATTTCATCTTGTCTACATGAGAGGCTTCATCACCCATGGTACAAATGAGAAACCTCAGGTTCCTGATGTCCCTGAGGTCACTAGCTGGTGAGTGACAGAGTCTGAATGCCATCCCAGGGCTGTCTGTGGTCAAGGCCACCAGCCTCCAACATTGCCTGTAAAACACCACAGTGGACATAGGACCCCATATGTAGTGAATGCGGAAGTGAGTATAGGACAATGAACGCACTAGCAGGTCTATGGGGGAAGCCTGGGAGGCTTCCTGGAGGTGGCATCTGTGCATTATCTTTACCAGGGGCCCGACTTCTCTGTGATTCAGCTGTTGGTGAAAGGACCTGAGGAGGGGTCTTGGTGCCAAGCCTAGGGCTGGGGACCAGCCAGCCGGTAGCCATCTAGGCTCCTGTCAAGTCCTTTTGCTCACTTACTTTTTCTTTCTTTTTTTTTTTTAAGATTTATTTATTCATTTGAGAGAGAGAAAGAGAGTGAGCACTTGTGAGCAGGGGGAGGGGCAGAGGGAGAGAAACCCAAGCGGACTCCATGCTGAGCGCAGAGCCCGATGCAGGGCTCAATCTCAGGACCCAGAGATCATGACCTGAGCCGAAACCAAGAGTCGGATGCTCAACCGACTTGAGCCACCCAGGTGCCCCTCACTCACTTACTTGTTTTTTAAGACAAAAAAGTGGTTTAGTCTCCAAGTCTGGTTGGGTCTCAGGCCCCCTTGGGTAAATGGTGTGGTGGATTTCGGATGCCATGGCAGGATTAGCTCTCCACAGCCTCGCTGACCTTGGGGAAACTGGGGCCCACCGAGCTGAGCCCCTTTGTTAATGCAGATGAAAAAGGCACTAACCTGCGGGCCCTGGGCCGCCCACCGCAGAAAGGTGACTTGCCTGCCTGCGTGGTACGCGCCAAGACGCTCACTAGCTGGCCCGTGCACCCCACAGACTCATTACCACAGGCCCACAGAGGAATTGGAGAGTGAGGCAGGGATTGTGTCTGCAGGCTCTGGCAGCTCGATGGATTTCAATGAGATGATCGCTTGTCATTTTTTATTAATGAGCGACTGCCTGATTCATTATACATCTGAGGGGCGAGCTACCCCAGATGGAGAGGAGGAACACGGCGATGCGCAGCCGCCACGGAAGGGGTGACGTGGCCCCGTGTGCTAGTTGTTTCTTCCTCTTTCTCCCCAAGGGGAGCAAGTAACAAAAGGTGCCCAGCTTGGGCAGGCGAGCCGGCGGCGACTGGCTTATGATGGCAAAGGGAAGCCGTCCCAATGGCCCTTAGCTCAGGGACCGCGGCACTTGTGGGATTCTCTCTGGTCACTTTCCCCCATCCTTCTCCAACACCTCCGCCCTTTTCTTTGGCTCTTCAAAGCCTCTTGCTTACCGGTGCCTTGCGGCATGAGCCCCTGGAAGCCGGGTCCCCGGAGTCCACGGCTCTCCATGAAGGGGAGCCACAGAGGCAGCCGATGTCTGTGGTCTCAGAGGAGGTCTCATGGGAGACCTGGAAGGAGCTCGGGCCCCAGAGGCATTTACTCAATGTCCGTGGGATGAATAAATGCCCACGTCGGAGATGCCTCCTCACAGAAGGACGCGAGTCACCCGGCACTCTGCCAAGCGTACCATCCGTGTGCCAGGCCTCGCGCCAGGTGCGGGGGACACGGGCGTCCTCGCTCTCCGGGACCTCCCAGCGGTCCTGGGTCGTGTCTGCCCTGCCACCGAGCTGGCCCAGTGATTTCAGCACTCCGTTCCTGTGTTTGGGGTGGGGGGTGGGGTTGCACTGGCAAGAGCTTTGAGCTGCGACGGGTCTGCTGTGAGCGCTTAGCGGGCAGGCGGGCCAAGCCCTCTGCTCTCAGGTCTTTGAGGAGCGGCATACTGCCTTCCTGCTCGTCGCTTCACCGGGCCCGTGCTGGGCAGGCGCGCCCCAACTGTGGATGAACGAGGGGGCTGATGACGGGGTGTGGGCCCTGGCTCGGAGAGGGCAGCGGACTCAGGCCATCTTGGAGCTGGGAGGGTAAATTGTGTTTGTGCTCTCTGCTGGCAGCCCATGTCGCCCCATCCATCCCCACGCAGTGGAGAGGCCACCCGACCCCACCCCCCGCCCCCGCTGTCAGTGGGCATGACGTGTGAGAGAGCTCCAGGAGGCCGTCCTTGGCTGGTTGTCAGCTCTGCCACTTGCCAGAGTGAGCTCTGGTTTGCGTCAGGGCTAACAGTTATCGGCTTCCTCGCGTTGTAAAGTGATGGGAGCCCCAAAAGCAGCCTTTGCTGTGGCTGGGCCTTTGGAGGACCTGGCTTAGACCACTCACAACTTGGCCTTCTTACACGTGAGGGCTCTTCCAGCATCAGGTCAGCAGACCAAGGGGAGGACAGTGTGCCCATTAGTGTGTTGAGAGGGGCCTTCGGAAGACCCTGGAAGCGCAAGGCTTGCTTTGAGTTCCGCTGAGAAGAGCTGTCACAGATACTTCTCTGGCAGGCCCCAGCTGCTCCTGTGTATCCCCAAGCCGTCTGGGCTCCAGCCAGCCCCCACGTGGCCCCCGGCCTAGGACTCTCTGACCCATCAGTGCCTGCCCCTTCCCCCCACCCCAAGATGACACAACCCAGCTGTGGAATCCACCCAATCCAGCTTTGCTCTTTACGATGAGGAGCTTCTGCTTTGCTTCAAGCACCGGGACTCAACATGAATAACGCACCAGTCTTTATTCTGTTTTAATCAAACGCTCAATGGCTTTCAGTCTGCTTAATTGCTAGTATTGTATTTTCAAAATAGAGGTTTTAACCGCACATATGCAGTATTTTAGCCCCATTCTGGGGTACCTCTGCAGTGGCAGGCTAACCTGGAAACCTACCCGTAATGTGTTATTTTATAGGAGGAAAAAAGCATTGCGGTTTCCAATCACCGATTTACAACAGGCTGAATTTTGAGAACGCAGCCCATTGATGAGCAGGAACTGCCTGCGTTCGGAATAAAATAAAGAGCCTGATATTCCCCGTGCCTCTAAGGCATGTAAGCCATACCGAGGGTGAGGCCAGGGTGGTCCAGCCGGGAAAGCCGGAAGGGGGGCCAGGACAAGAGGGAGGGTTGTGCCGGGCCTGCAGGCATCTTAGGGTGAGTGAAGAGGCCAGCTGGGCGACAGAATGACCCTCTATAGGGGGTGACTGAAGAAGTGGGGAGATTTCCACAGCTGGGGACTGGATTTGGACATCGCGCAGTGGGTTCTGGTGAGCCCAGGTTCTAGGGCGTGGAGAACTCGTGTCCCCATGAGAGCCTGTCAGCGGAGGCTCTGTGAGGGTAGAGCGGGGACAGGAGGACAGTTGAGGACCCTCCTGTGGGGCCTGCACATACGGGAGGGCTGGGGGGGGCAAGGGGGGAGTTTCTTCTGGGGAACGCGGCCGTGGGAGGGTGTGCTCGACCGGCGAGTACAGAGGTTGGCTGTGGCCAGACTAAGCTTTCCACTTGCTGTCTCTGCCATGGGCTCACTTGGGCATCTTGAAAGGACCCTCTGGGCTTGTGAGTCCTGCTGTGTGGGGAGACCTGAGTGTGTCTGCATGTCTGAGGGAGAGGAGTGGGAGGTAGGCTGCCTGGAGGTGTCTCCCCCCTCTCTTACCGGAGACAGGCACTAAACACAGCGTGGCTTTTGCTCCCTCTGGGGCACTACAAATCACAGAAGGGGATTTCTTTAAACTCCCCCAAACCTGGCCAAAGAGGACCAGCTCAGAGTCATGGCTGCGTGTGGAAGGCCTGAGTGGAAGGGGCACACACCTAGGGAAGGAGCGTCTCTGCAGATGGTTGGTGGGGCCGGCCAAGAGCAACCTCTTTCATCTGGTGATACCCCACTCTGGGGTCCTGAACATTCTCCTGACAAAACTGAGGCGAAGGGTGACCATACCAGGGACTCTGCCCCTTCAGGCCACCCTCACTTCTGTCTTGGGAGTGGTATCGGGAGTGAGCGCTGGGAGGTGGGGAAGGTGGGATAGATGCAAGCCGAGCTTCTAGAATGCCGGAAAGTGCGATGGGGTACTTTTGGAGGCTCCCGAATGGCCACATGCCCTAAATCGAGAGGCATCTCACTGGAGGAATGTGCAAATAGCAGCTAGCTAGGCCAGTTCTTAACTGTTTCCATATGCCCCCTGCCCCCACCCACACAGTTGCTGCCAGACTCCTGTTGGAAGGGTCAGGATTCCGCAGTGTCCTCACCACCAAGAGGGAAGTGTGCACTCTGGGCAAGGGTTCCAGCGAGGCAGGGACGAAGGCTCTGTTCCACTAGCCTCCCGCCTCCCTGGGCCCTTTGCTCCCCCGAGACAGAGGCAAAGTTTGGGTCACTTCCCTTGTTTTCCTTTTGTGGGGTTTGTGGTGCCATCTGAAGCATTACCACCCAAGAAGGGGTCTGCTTTTCAGTTTTGCTGACCCAGGAGGTTTGGGGATGAGCTCTTCGTGTAATTGACCGAAACAAACCTCTGACCCCTTTGCAACTCCAGAGTAGCGTCTGCTTTGGCCATCTCCTCCCCAGCTTTCCCGTCCCAGGAAGCAGCCTTGACTCAGCGCGGAGGAAGTGTGTCGGGCTCTCAACATAGCGCCGACCTGGGATCCAGAGACCTGGGTGCCACCCAGGCCCAGCTCTTGCAGCCCCTTCTGGGCGTGGGCCCTGGCCCTGTGCTCTGTGGCTGTCGCTCATGCCCACGGTGGCCCAGGCAGGGCGGACCTCCTCCCTAGACCCAGCACCCTCTCTTTAAAGGAGGAATAATGCTGAGGGGCAGGCCTGCTGAGTCCAGCCCAACACCCTGTGCCCGAGGGCAGAACTGCGTGGACTTTGAGCACTTTGATATTTATGGGACTGACTCCTTGTTCCTTATGCTGAGGGATGCACCAGTGCATTCGAAATCTGTGGGAGGCCATTGATGCCTCGGCTGCTTTCTGGCTTAGAAGTGGGTCCCCTAGGCTCCACCCCTTCAGTAGGAAACTAGTCTTGCTTTCAGGCCCTCAGATTATACTCCTGAAGGTGTGTGTGGGAGGGCACAGAGTGTCAGGGAGCTGTGGAGAGGACTGGGGCCAGGATGGGTCCAGGCATGGAAAGGGGGTGGTTGATTCTAGAGCTTTGCTCTTCCAGGTCAGGCTTGTCCTGGAGTAGATCTCGAGCATCTTGTATTCATGTTAATTACTTAAGGCAGAGCCTCCCTTTTGGAGGACAGAATGGCTGCTTTCATATTCTTGATGCCTTGAGATCCAATGGGAAAAAAGGGTACAGGATGTCACGGGGTGGGTGGACGGCAAGTGGTAAAGATGACAATGATATTGACCCCTCCCCACCCTAGTATTCCTCTTCTCACTCTATTAGCAGAAAATACACTATCCTACTGGCTCAGCACCTGGCAAGAGGGGGTGGAGGAGGAGGGTGGAGACTGAGCGGGATCAGCCGTCCTGGCACACCTCCCCTGATGAATCCATAAGCTGCAAAGTCTAGCAGTGAAGGTTCCAACCTTCTGTTTGATGGGCACTCCTGTCCCCGCATACTTGCCATGTCCTCTCCTCCCTGTGAAAGGGAAAGGAAGAGTAGGGAGTGATTTTCCGCAGCCTGAAAAGGATTGCACATTCAAAAGACCGAAACTCAATTAGTGAGAGTTCAGCTTGTTGGAGATGGGGTCAGATCCTCTTGGGACCCCTGCATAGGAGGGGCCACCCCTGGCTCTATGGCTCTCAGTGTCTACGGGGAAGCTGTAGGGAACCAGGTTACCTTCCAGAAGGGGCAGGGGATAGTGAGGGGGGGGACAGCAGTCATGTCTTTCTCACAGCCTCACTGTGGTCCTTGGGCAAGTCACCCCCCCTCTGTGGGCCTTGGTTTCCCCTTACCCAGCAAGCCCTCTGTCTGATCCAGATGTCCCTGAGGTCCCACCCTGCTCCTGCTCCCCCTCCAGGGTGGCATAACTGTGAGCTCCAGGAACCGAGGCACCCAGGCTTTGGACCATTGCCCCGGGACAGCCCCTACCCGGAGAGGATGAGCAGGTGGGCAGCTTCTCTGGCTGCAGCCAGATCCCCCAGCGTTTGCATTACAGAGCGTTCCTAAACCCTCTGCCAGCCCGGTCATAAATGATTCATGGGCCCCACCTCCCTCCCGCCCGCCCCCCTCCCTCCTGGCGGCCACTTGATGTTCCCTCCCGCTGCTCCATCCCGCGCCTCCCTGCGGCCTCCAGACCCGTGCCCTCCCGGCACTGCCGCCCCATCAGGCGGGGTCCCTCCTCCCTCTGGGCCATGCAGGGTAAGTTGAAGGAGAAAGGTGGCTTTCCTGCGACGCTTCAAGTGGAAATGAGGAGGCGGCCGCTCTTGTTTGCACAGGCCAGGCCTGCACTTTCGACTCGCGGCGCCTTGCCCCAGTCTGCTGCGCTGCAAGTTTGAAGCTGGAGAGGTTGGGGTCGGGGTCGGGGTGGGGGTGGGGGTGGCACTGCATGGCGGGAGCCCGGAGCTGGTGCTCCCAGCGGGGAGAGCGGGGGAGGAGGGGGCGAGGACCCGAGGCCGAAAGGACCGCCCTGGAGGAAAGTAAAGTGACTCCAGCTGCCAGATGGGGATGGACAAGGTCGCGGGTAGGTGGTGGGAGAATTCACATCATCAGCCCCAGCATTTCTTTCCCCGGCTCCCCGCTCCCGGCAGACGCTTGGGGTGCCAGCCAGAACTTTGAACTGGGAGTTTCTTCTGAGATGTGGCAAAGCCGAGCTTCTGAGAGCTCAGTCTTCACCACTTCAATTCCCTGTGGTCTTAGCAGCCAGGAGGACTCGCAGACAAGATTCTTTATTGTCTGCGGAACCTCAGCTCTGAGAAACCCGTGTGTGTTAAAACTGAACTTCCCTGGGGAAGATGCTGTTTTCGCATGAGGAATGAATTTGGGGAAAGTTGAGTGTAAGAGAAAAGGAAACAGTCATATTCAAAAAGAATGTTCTAGAGACTTGGCAAAATCTGGAAGACACTTTTTTTTTTTTTTTTTAATCATCCTTCTCTCCCCCTCCTCCTTTTTTTTAACATCCTGTAGCGTCTTCATTCTTTGGGCTTCCCAAAAGCCCTTACCTGGCCCGGCCATCAGGGCCCCAGGGAGGAGAACCCCAGGGGTTCTAAAAGTGGGGGGACTTGTTCCAGTGGGGGGTGGTACTGTCCCTAAGGCAAGACAAACTCACACTCTCAGGGAAAGGACAGTCAGGGATGGAGGCCCCCCTCAACCCCGGTCCTTGTTGAGGCTGTTTCCTGGGACATTTGTGTTTTCCTTTTGCCAGTTGGAAACAAAGTCAGGTAAGGTGGCAAGGCCTTCCTGGTGGCTGCCTCAGGGGGAACCCGGGACACCGACCACAGATCAAATCAGAGAGCTACTGTGTTAAAGGAGAAATGGCAGCAAACCCTCAGGTAGTGGGGTTGAAGGGAAACAACAGCTGTTGTCCTTCCCTGGATTCTAGAAAGGAAGCCATTCCCCACCGAGGAAGCAGCATGTGGGCATCCTCTGGGGGTGGGGGGAGAAGAAGTCAGGATCCTGGGACTGGTGAGGGGCAGGGAGACAGGCAGAGATAAGAAGGGAGAGGAGATGGCATGTCGGCATGTCGTAGGCCATGAGGGTTGGGGGACCGATCCTCAGAGCAACAGGAAGGACATGACCAGGGGAACACCTGGTAGTGTAGGAACACCCCTCTAGCTGCATTGTTGGAGAGGACTGGAGGGACAAGGCAGAAGGCCATGGAGGGGGACCATGACAGGGCATGGTAGAGATGACAGTGGCCCAGACTGGAGAGGGGGGAGGGTGGGAGAAGCACTTCCTCTTCGGTCAGGCCCTTGGAGAGACTTGGGGAGGGCTGTGGTCAGGGGGCTGGGCCCTGGGACTGACGCTGCCCCAACATTTGAGTACAAAGTGCCATTCGGTATAATGGACACAGCTCAGTCTTGGCCTTTTGTGGTTTTTAAACAAATTATGATCCCCACCTTCCAAACAATTTAGGGTTTTTTTTCTAGCCAGCCACATCACAAACTTTTGAAGCATGAAATGAATTTTGCTGGCCCCTGCCAATAGGATCCTTTCCCTAGATAATGGATTTTATGAAATGGCTATAATCCTCCCAGGTAATGAGTGAAAGCTACACTCTCCATTTGGACCCAGCATCCCTCTTCCTGATTTATGATATATTGGTTAAAATAGTAAACTGATAGCACTCCCTAAACAGTCATCAATCACCAACTAGTGTTGCTGAAACCGTAGAAAGGTTTCCAGAAGTGAGATGCTGGAAACCAGGGAAGGAACAATTTGGCAATCCCAAAAGCATAAAGCACCGTGAAATAAAATCTGAATTTGTATTTTGAAGTCAGAGGAATGGAGCAGCTAAAGAAGGAAGGAAATGCAAGCAAGCCTATTCCCAGAGGTCAAAGGACACCCCCCCCCCCCCCCCGCGCTCCCCACCCCGCCACTGCGTTCCACCCTGCAGGGCCCCGTGCCTCTCTCCGCTTGGTTTAAGATTTTGGTTCTCCCTCTAAGGTTTTGGAAAATTTTCCAAATCCTAAAATGTGTAAGTATGTTGGGCTAATAATATGTAATAGTGAGTTTTATAGCAAAGTCTATCAAAAGTGTCAGTGGCACCTGGGTGTGTCAGCTGGGGTTGGATTGCAAAAGCAACAAGTATTAGCTGGTGCTGGAGAGATTCCTGCTCTTAAGGAAAGCTCGAGGTTTGCAGCACCGTTTGCCTGGAGTGGCCTCCGTCCTGATGAGTGATTTTAGGGCTGTAGATTACTTGTATTCGTTGAGTGAAAGAATGCATGAATGATGAGGACTGCAGGGATGGTGTGTGGTGTCTAGGCTACTCCCCCATTCTACAGGCGAGGAAACTGAGTTCTGTAAGAGGGAGCAGCTTGGCTTGGGTCCCGCGGGATCGGAGTGGGACCCCGACCGCGGGGAAATTCTCAATGATGTCTACCAGAACTTGAACTTCACAGGTGACTCTGACTCATCCGTCTGTCAGCTTAGTGCCAGGTTATCACAGGAGGGGCGGGTGAAGGTCGGCAGCCCTGCACACCTCTGCCCCCGCCCCCCCCCGGGTGCTGCTGAGATGACCCGCTTACCCTTGATTACTCCAAGCAGTATGCCGCTCTAGACCCCATTCCTGCCAGAGAGCCATCCCCAGCTCCCAGAGCCCCACAACCAGGGTGGGACTGCGGCCTCCGCCATCTCTAGAGTGTGATTTTCCACAAGCCATACAACCCACTTGATGATCACTTCCCTCCACTGTCACACCAGAGACTCCTACAGAGTCTGACGACAGATAGCAGGAAGGGGCTGCTCAGGATTTGGGACACAGCTGTCAATCCCATCCTTGAGATTAGGATTCCCCAGTTGAGCAAGGCAAATCCTTCCCCAAGGAACTTGGAGAAACAGATTGGAAAGAAGGACTTGTGGCCATATCAGTCACAAGCTAACAGGAGAACAAGGCAGCTCTTTCCTTAGCCCTTAGTTCTTTCCTTCAGGCCCTGGCCCCTGGGCTTCACCACTAACTCTGGTGACAGCTCCTATGGGAAGCCGACCCCGGCATCCACAGCCAAGGCTGGTCGGTGCTCCCAGGGTTCCCCATCAGAGCCTTCCTTATTCCACGGTCATGGCTTTCTTCTCAAAGATAGAGTCCCCCTGCATATCCCATGTCTGAGCTGAGCTGGGCACGATGGGCACCCCCTAAGCCTTTGCTCCCTGGACACGCAGCATGGGCTGGCTCCTTGGAAAGGGACGTGACGCTTTCACTCCAGGGATCCTTCCAGAGCTGGAGAGCCCGGCTCCTGGAGCCCGCACATGCCCTTCTCCCCAGTGCCATTCTGCACTGGCACCCAGCCAGCCACACAAGCCCAGGACAGAAACTTTTCTTCCCTTCTCTGCACCTGGGCTGTCAGAAGGTGAGTGCTGATGAGAGGCTGATCTGTGCTCTTATAGGTACAGGTTTGCAAAGGACGTCTTTTGTTCTTGTTAGAGTAGCTAACCTCTAAATCTGTTTAATACCCCTTCCCTGGTTGTCCATCATTATGACACATGATTTTCCAAAGGATTTACTATTAGTTAGCAGCACGGGGCTTTCTCCCTGGGGTAGCAGCTACTTGCAGTGAAGAAAATGCATGTTCAATGTAGCAATTTGTCTTTTTTTATATATTTATTATAAGAGTAAATGAGTTATTGTTGGAGACTTCAATATTATTGCAAATTAGGTGCTGTACATGGAGCTGGGCCCATTTATTATGTTTCTCAACTCCCACAGCAAGCACACCAGTTCAGGAATCAGCTTCCAGGGTGAGCTAAGGGGGACAGCATTGCCCAGCGCCAGACGCAGAGGAGACAGGGAGCCTCCTGTGCAGACAGGAAGGGAAGCACAGAGTTTGTCATTGTGCCGGGTGGTCATCAGGGGGTAGACTTGACTGCTGGGGTCGGCGGGCCGGAGGAGGTGGTAATACACCTGACCTGAAGCCATGATACCCGCCCCCATGACCTCCTCCCAGTCCACAGCTGTGGTCAGGGAGGTGAGGTTGGGGACCTGTGCCTAGAGTAACCCCTCAGCCATGACCTTGCATCTGGAACACTGGCTGGGTTCTGATCTGGGGTGATTTCTTTCCCCCCAAAGAGAGTAGTGGCTGGAGTCAGACTCCCATAGGGGCCATGCACCCTGATAGACCCCCTGCTGGGGTGCTATGACTGCTTGGTCCTGTCCATTAGTCACCTGCTCGGTCCAGGGGTGGGCATGGGGGTGCAGGATGCAGGTAAGAGAGTTGGGTCCTTGCCAGCCAGAGGTGAAGTGCACATGGCAGGGTGAGCAGGCCATGTGCTATCAGTGCCAAGGAACAGCGGGCGCAGGCCCTGGCACACAGCCATTCCCTGAGGCTGGAGGACCCGCAGGGAAGACTGGCCACCTAGGCCAGTGGTCAGGAGCACAGGCTTCTGGTGGCCGACCAGCCCGGACTGGAGTCTTGGTTCCGCATCATCTGCTATCTGCATGACGGTGGACAAGATGCTGAGCCTTGCTCTGACCTTCAGTTTCTCTTCTGTAAAATGAGGCTGATAATCCACAGCTATCGTTGGGATGAAATAAACCTGCATCCCTGAAACATGCAGCCCAGTGCCTACCCCATAAGAAGGGCTTAGAAGTGTTAACTTGTTCAGTGACTACTCTGTGGGCTTTTCAGAACATGATAGACTAACCTTGAAACATTAATGCTGTACTCCATCTGATTGCAGTAGTAACATAGGTGAATGACAGACAAGAAGTACCACCCAGAGAAAGTTGCTCACCGTCTTCTGTGTCCGTATGTTCTACACAAAGGCCCATGTCCTTTTTTACAGAATGAGATTCTATTTGTTACTGCAGACCAATGCATCCTGCCCACTTAAGACCTCTTGTCATTCAAGTTCTTGTATAGCTGCCATTCTCAAATCCCTTGGTCTCGGGACCTCTATACACTCTTAAAAATTATGGAAAACTTCAGGGGCGCCTCGGTGGCGCAGTTGGTTGGGCTTGGGCTCTGGTCGTGAGCTCAGGGTCATGGGGTCGAGCCCCATGTTGGGCTCCGCACTCAGTGCAGTGTCTGCTTAAGACTCTCTCTCCCTCTTCCTCTGCCCCTCCCCGCCTCTCTAAAATAAATAAATAAAATCTTTTTTAAGAAATTATTGAAATCTCCAAGAGCTTTCCTGGGGAGCAGGGAATTTATATCTATTGGTATTGATTTATTGGTATTTAGAAATTAAAACTGAGAAATTTAAATGATATGTAAAGTCAATTTGAGAATACTAGTAATAAACCCATTTCACGTTACTGAAAAATAACACGTAGCACATTATGAAAAATATCTTCCCCAACAACAAAAGCATTATAAGAAGGTCATTGTGTCTTGGTTTTAAACACCTCTTTACTGTCTGGCCTTGTGAAAGAAACATTCATCTTTTCTGTATTTGATCTGTTCCCTGGTAGCCCCACCATCCAAATAACATCTTAGTATAAAGATAGTTTTGACTTTGTGGACCTCCTGAAAGGGCCTTGGGGATCTTCGGGGGTCCCCAGATTACACTTTGGTCCCCTCTTTAATGCCTACAGGGTGTTTTTTGACATTTCTGCCTGAGGCTGGGCCGTGAGCATCCTTCCAGGGTCCAGGCTCCCTGGGCCCCTCATCTGACCAGACCCCTGCCCAGAGAGGCTGTACCAACCAGTGCCTCCCCCTCCCCCTCACCGCAACGCGGGATGCACAACCTGCCCTGTTTGCAGGCTGGGTGGTCACTGAGCGCATGTTCATACCTCCCCACAGGCACCTTTGAGTAGCCTGCCCGGGGTCCTCGGCTGCCCCAGCACCTTGCCCAGGTCACACTGACCTCTTTGTCCCCAGGCTGCTCCAAAGAAGAAGGGGCTGTTGCCCCGAGGATGGGCCTAGCCCACCCTGCGTCCCACTGCCTGCAGCCCCGGCCACGAGGGAAGTACCCCGCTCCCGCGTGTCCCCACTCCAGAGGGCTCCAGGCCGCGGACCGCCGTCCCTACTGGCACCCTGGGGGCTGGAGTGACTGTGTCCAACCCTCAGTGCCTCCCTCCCAGAACCGCCCCTCAAGCCAACAGAGCCCGGCTTGTGCGGCTCCGTGGGTCTGTGCAACGGCCCGTTTGCCTTGGCTTTGGCCCCGTTTCTCAACTGGCTCACCAGCTCTTTTCAGAAACTGGCTGGGGCGTTTTGAAACTTTATTTTTCAAAGAGAAAAATTCCTGGACCTGTAGCAAGGAGAAAAAAGAAAAAAAGTTACAATAACAAACGAAAGAACCAGTAGCCAGAGTAGAAATAGTGAGAGTTTGAAAATACTGAAAGTCACCAGAGTGTATAGCTCACCCATCAGCGGAAAAGGCTAATGACGGGGGGCTGGGAGCTGGGCCCCCCACCCCCGTATGTGCGTGTGTGTGTGTGTGTGTGTGTGTGTGTGTGTGTAGCCAGGCTGAGCCGGCTTCTTCCTGCATCAGCGTTTGGGGAGAGACGGATGTGCCCGGAAGCAGGCCTCACTCCTGTCTGTGTAAGCAGGGCCCACGTTGAACGTCTGCGGGTGG
Organism: Mirounga angustirostris; assembly: GCF_029215605.1. Classification (NCBI taxonomy): domain Eukaryota; kingdom Metazoa; phylum Chordata; class Mammalia; order Carnivora; family Phocidae; genus Mirounga; species Mirounga angustirostris. Next base: position 93,567,615 of record NW_026991711.1, on the reverse strand, counting down.
CATCTATGATCCATGAGCTGTAGCATCGTGCTTGTTGTTTATGGTCTCTTGGCATGCATTGTTTTCTCGAGGCTGAAATAGAGCACGCTAATGAGGTATCTCTGTGCTCGGGAGGAGGCAGGCAGCTCGGAAAGACGCCTCGGCGGCGTGCTGACTAGCTGCTCATCAGCCACACACTGTGGCAGCAGCCGTCTTTGCAAAGAAGAAAAAGGAGTGAGAGGTGCCAGGAGACACCCCAGCTAGGGCCTGGGGGTTTGGTTGCCCGGGAGCCTGGGGCTCCTGTGCGGGGTCTGCCCTGGAGGTGACTGGGGCTCCTGTGCGGGGTCTGCCCTGGAGGTGACTTTTCTGGGGGATATTTGTCGTTGCCGGGGCTGTTGGCCCCAAGGCCGGTCATCGCGAGGAGGCATGGGGGGCTCAGGGGGCTCAGGCCGACCTGGGTTCGGGTCCTAGCTTCTCCACTTTTGTCCTGATGCTCTCCACCCTCAGGGCCTGCTTCCTCCTCCCTGCGGTGGGGAGGTGAGACCGCCATAGTGGGTACTACGAGACTTGGTGTAACTGGCAACAGGCAGGCCGTTGGTGGTGACTGTGCCCGGCGCGGTGACCTAACTTTGTGCGCGCAGGCTCCCCTCCGAAGTTGGGACCTGGGCACAGGCAGGAGCCATACCCGTCAGCGCATGGTGTGGGAACAGGGTAGAAGCAGAGTCAGTATCTCTCCCTGACAGGCCCACGGTGGACTCAGGAGCCTGGAAAAGTGGACCGAATCTAGAGGGAAGGCTTGAGGAATGACCTCAGGCTGGACATCTTGGCCTGGGGACTCGAGCTCTGGGTGTGAGAAGGGCCCGGTGCTGCCCGCTCGTAGGGAGGGTGTATGGGGAAGGAGCTAAGGGACCAAAGTTCCTTTTGTGGGGACATGGCCCATGCAGAAAAGGGGATGGACTTGGAAGCACTTTGAAAACCGTTTTCAAGACAGAATGTTTCCTTGGACCAGAAGAGATGGGATGGAGGCAGCAGGTCTCGGGTGGACCCCTCCCTACTTGTAGCAACAACTACAGTAATAATAGCTCCTGTTTATTGACCACTAGCCATGGCTCAGGCCCTCTTCAGACACTGTCTTTCCTTTCCTCACAACCCTACGTGGGTTATTACCTATCAGTTCTGTGCCATCAGTCACGATCCACATCCCAGGAGGATTCTAATGGCATCCTCCGAGCTGATTGTAAAATTCACATAGAGGAGAACTTAACTGCAAAGAGCCAAGACTGTTTTGCAGAAGAAGACAGTAATCGGGGGTGAGAGTAGACGGCCTGCCCTACCAGACGTTAAACCATGTTATAAAGCTGGAGTGATTACAGCCAAGCATTGGTCAGAAATAGATAAAAGTACAACTGGGAATTTAGTTTGTTTTTTTAAAAGATTTTATTTATTTATTTGAGAGAGAGAGAGCATGCACTGGGTTGGGGGAGGAGTAGAGGGGGAGGGGAGGAGGAAGAATCTCAAGCAGACTCCACGCTGAGCACTGAGCGCGGAGCCTGACACGGGACTCGATCCCACGACCCTGAGATCATGACCTGAGCCAAAACCAAGAGTCAGCCGCTCAACCGTAGGAGCCACCTAGGCACCCCGAATTTAGTTTGTTTTTAACTGTCCTACAGGTAGTATTAAGATAATAGGTTATAGAGAGAAAATATTTAAACCCATACTTCATATGCTTTATAAAAGTAGGTTGAAAATGGATTCAAGAACTGATTTTTTTTTAATCCAACTTAGGAAAGGGGGGCTCCTTCATTCACCCCAGCACTTTGGTTACCACGGGAATTCCTAAGCAAGACACTGTGTGAAAGCCACACAGGAATAGATGGACACATATTTAGCTATACCAGAATTACATACTTTTCTTCTGACCTTTTTGTTCGGAAAAGTTTCAAATGTTCAACAGAGCCGAAGACATTTTACATGGAAATTCCCGGCCCCTGATTCTGTCATTAACATCCCCCAATCCCTGTCCTGATCTGTCCGCGCCTCTCTCAGTCCCTATTCCCACTAATTTTTGATACATCCCAAAGTAGATTGTGGCCGTCGGTAAAATTGTAAACTTCTGTATGAAAAAGATGCCGTAAACAAAGTTCAGACAGGTAACAAAGTTCAGACTGGGAGAAAGTGTGTCCCATGTCTGTAACACAACGGGAGGACAGAAACCTTGATGAAACAAAGAAAAAGACTGCCCAGTTAAAAAAAAAAAATAGATAAAATACGGGAACAGCTAATTAATAGAAGATAAACATAAGGAAATGTAATTTAAATAGGAGAAAAAAGCCCCTCGGGGCGTGCCCGGGTGGCTCAGTCCATTAAGCGTCCGACCCTTGACTTCGTCTCAGGTCCTGATCTTAGGGTCCTGGGATCAAGCCCCACGTCGGGCTCTGAGCTCAGTGGGGAGTCTGCTGGAGATTCTCTGCCCCTCCCTTTGCTCTCTCTCTCAAATAAATAAATTAATTTAAAAAAGAAAAAGAAAAAAAGCCCCTCAACTTTCCTAGTGTTTACGGAGTAGTCATCAAATTGGCAAAGACTTAAAAGTTTAAAGAAGGGCAGGATGAGTAGAAGTGGACCTTCTCCTGGATTGCAGTGGAGTGTCAGCTGCTCGGTCCTTCCAGAGGCCATTTGACAGCATGTAATAAAAACTAGAACCCCTTGATCCAGCAGTTTCCCTTCTCAGGATCTAGCCGGGAAGAACAGTTGCACACGTGCCCAGGGGGACATGCGTGGAAAGGTCCCTTATAGCATTGTTGGTAACAACAAAAAATTGGAAATAACCTGAAAATCCAGAAATGGTTAAGCAAACTATGGCAGTTCCACTTTGAGGAATAACATGCGGCAGTTAAAAGTGAATTAGATCTATTCGTTCCGACATGGGACGATCACCAAGAAGCATTGTGAAATGAAGCTATGACTCGTGCAATGAAGCGTACGGAAGCTTGTAAAAATAACAGCCGACGCTTATTGGGTCCTTGCTGTTTCAGACTCTTTGTGTCTGTTACCTCTGTTCCTCAGTGTAAGTCTCTGTAGCGCTGTTATCCCCATTCTACAGATGAGGAAGGTGAGGTGAGCCTCGCCAGGATCCATGCAAGCTCCACCTAGCTCCAAAGCTGTTGCCCCTTACAACACGTTCCCTTTGTCCAGACATGAAGCAAAATGGTACCTGCGCACAGTAATTGCTCAAACTTGATTCCCTCTCCGCTCCTGGTTTTCAGACATTGTGCTTCATTCAAATTGTAGATTCAAAAGAAGGCACCCTTGCAGATCAAGCAAACTGCTTAGTGGCAAGCCAGGAGGAGAAGAGGGAAAAGGTCAGAGGCAATAATGCCTTGCAAAGGGGTGAGTGAGTGTTTGGGGCTGCTCCTCCTTCCTGGGCCTGGCAGGAGGTTACCCAGGATGCTCGCTGTCTGTGCATTTCTCCAGCAGAAAACACGCTTCTCGGGGCAGTGTAATGGGAGGCTCTCCCCAGTGTCCTGCTGGGCATGCTCTGACCTGAGGGGCTCACAGAACAACAAACTGGGGCAAAGCCTTGATCAAACAGCCACGCCTCCCCCTAAAGCTCCCCAGGACACTATCCTGTTACAAAGACACACGAGATCTCATCTCAGCGGAAGGAACGTCCCTTCCTGTGGTTTGAAGCTTTCACCAGAGCGGGGCTGGCAGGGTTTGTCTTCTGAGGGTTTATAGCTGGCTGCAGAGGAGTGGGGTGGAGGAGGGATGCAGGCAAGCCGGAGGGCAGAGGGAGCACCTTCTCAGGAATGGCCTTTCTCCGTGGGGCCGGCAAGCAGGGAAGAGCAAAGCTCTGCTGGCCCCAGCTGAGGTGGGCTCTGGAAAGCCCCTGAGGTCAGTCTGGGGTGGGCCAGTGTCCGGGGGCAGGCTCCTGGGGTCCTGGCCAGTGTAGAACGCACAGTAATTGCTCAAACTTGATTCCCTCTCCGCTCCTGGTTTTCAGACATTGTGCTTCATTCAAATTGTAGATTCAAAAGAAGGCACCCTTGCAGATCAAGCAAACTGCTTAGTGGCAAGCCAGGAGGAGAAGAGGGAAAAGGTCAGAGGCAAGTGACCTCAGTGAAGTCTCGTGCTCTAGGGCCCTGTTTGCATGGCCCCATCCATGGCCTTACATTTAATGGTAGATTCGTTGCAGAGCTCCCTCCCAAACTGTACAAGCTTCAGGGCCCATGGAACCCGGACTTGTCATTCATACAGTGAGCAGGAGTATGTTGGGAGCAAGAGGTCTGAGAATGCCTGGAGGGGCTTGGGCATGTGGCCTGGGACGCCTGGGCCCTGGGTATGCAGGTGATGCACCTGCCCAAGGTGTGACCCCGCCCCCACCCACAGTGTGACCGTGGCAGTTGCTTCCCCAGCAGACCCAGCATGGGAGGCCTGCTCCTGAACACTGCCAGCCCTGAGCGGGGGCCCACTGACCCCTCGTCCGTACTGTGTCAGCAGGAACTTTCCGAGGTTACACGGCAGACCTGCTGGACAAATCCTGCATCGCGTCCGGTCTTCAGGGCCTTGCACGCAGACACTTGAGAAATTCTTTAAGTAAACTATTTGGATGAGGCTTAAAAATGACCATGCATCTTTCAAAAAAGCTATTAGGATATAGTATGCATACAGTAAAGGACACACATCTTAAATATACAGCTTGGTGAAGTTTCAGCACTGGAACACACTCGTGGAAACCAGCACCCAGATCAAGAAACAGACCATGGTCTGCATCCCAGAGCCCCTCATGCCCACTCCCAGTCTCACCCCCCTGGGGGCAGCCACAGTCTTGACCTCTGATAGCATCCCTTGGCTTTGCTTGCGTTTGTGCTTTATATAAATGGAATTATGCAGCATGTGCACTTTTGTGTCTGGCTTCTTTCTTATGTTTGGGGGATTGGTTCATGTTGTTACATCATGTCGTGGTTTGTGTATTCTCATTGCTGAATATTCCTTTTTTGTGAATATAGCACAATACATGATCTGTTTCAGTGTCAATGAATATATGGGTTGTTTCCTGTTTGGGACTATTCTGTGCTGCTTGTGAACATCGTTGTGCAGTCTTGGTGAACATAAGCGCGCATTTCTGCTGGGACTTACCCAGGAGTGAGACCGCGGGATCTTAGGTATGTGTGTGGTCAGCTGTCATAAATACAGCCTGTTGTCCAAAGGCACTGTACCCGGGGCCTCAGTTTTGATACTGGAATTTGTTATTAAAAGGTTATTTGTTTATTTTTTTTTTAATTCTTCTATATTAACATCTAGGAAGACTGTTCAGGTTGAGATGATACGTTAAAATGTTGGCTGAGCCTGGGTCTCTGATGGGAAGTGAAAGAATTATAACTCCAGAAAAATAGACGGTGGGGGGGAATGTTCACTTAGAAACTGACTCACTCACCTATTCGTTCTTCCTTCAACCACAAATATCTACTGTGGGCTGCTCCCGCCAGGGGCTGGATGAGAAGGAAAGAAAGAATCCTTTCCCCTTATGATATTACACTCAAGTGTGTTAGTTACTTTTTGTGGCCAATAATGGCTCTAATGAAGGAAGACCGTCTCTTTATACAAATAATTAAGACCAAGGAATGCTACATAAACAGAATCGTGGGTGCAGTAAAGTCACTTTATAGTGTTTAAAGACTTGGCTGAATACAGGGGAAAGTTTAAATAAATTAATCTCAGTGGAACGAGACAGCATGAGTGCACTAAAATGATATTTATGAAGAATCTTAATGACATAGGACAATGTAAAAAACTAAACGTGGAATACAGAATTATCCACATGGTATGAAACTGAGTTTTAAAACTCCTGTCCTAGAGCAAAAAGAAAAAAAAGCAAGCTTAGCTGAATTTTTCTCGTTTTCAGAATCTTTCTTCTGCTGCCGGCTTCTGGTGCAGGGATTTCACTTGTTACAGCTTCCATGTGCCCCTGTGCCCAGCCCCGTGCCCTCCCACGGCCGGCTTGGGCTTGCGCAAGAAGCCTTTAGCTGGACACTGCCCTGCCTGGAGGAGCTCACAGAGAAAAGAGGGAAATGGCAAGAGATCTGGGTTAGGGAGAGCCGAGAAGGGCCAGAGGGTCAGCTGCAGCCGGGACCGGAGGGGCTGTGGACCCCGCCTGGGAGCTCAACAGTTGGCCCGGGAGGGAGAGGGTGTGGTCAAGTTTCCATGGTCAAGTTTGCATGGTTCTCATGCTGGTGGGGAGGGAGAAGCCTGTTAGGACTGTGTGGCAGGCTCTCTGCAGGCCAGAGATGACCCATGATCCAGGGTGATCTGGGGTGACCCAGGGCAATCCAGGGCGAATGGGGTTCCCAGCGATATTTGGGGAGAGCCGGCAGTAGTCAGCTGGCCTTGGTAGGCTGGAAGGTCCTCTCTGAGGACGTCCATGTCCACTAGCTGGCCTCTGGCTGCAGCCCTGCCAAGGGCTCCACGTCTGCGAGATTATCAGGCGGCAGTCACTTAACAGCCTGGGCTGTCACCCTGCAGTAACCCATAATTACTACTTAGGAGTTTGCGGACGAAAACCAGTAGATTCCAATTCAGTGTGTTAAACTCTGTTTGCACGCGCCCGCACTAATGAGGCGCTTTTAACCCACCAGAGCCACCCGGCCACGTGAGGGGGACCCGTCAGCCGGAGGAGCAAACCAGTCATTTTTTTCAGCATCTAGCTGTGCTTCCACAGGCGGCCGTTTTTCAGCATTTAAGATTTTATGTGCCGCTTAAAATGCCCAGATGGAGAAATGCGTGTGCATTTTCCCATGTCTGCATATCGTGCGGGAGCTGGGGGGTGGGAATACATTGGGGCACCCAGAGATCCCGCTCCAGCTCCCTGCACCCCATCTGTGTGCACGGTATGGAACAGACGGGACGAGCCTGGCTTTTCCACCTTCACGCCGTGGGGGGTCCCTTGAGGGGCAGGGGAAAGGGCTTTCTTTAAGGACACTGAGTGCGAGAGATGGGAAGGCAGAATATATTTCTCTCCACAAACAGGCAGCGCTGAGTGGATTCCAGCTCGGAGTCTACTGCCCGCATCCTTAGTATCCTCACCGTGTTTTTACGTGAATTTCTAGCACCCAGCCACGGGGGCTATGCGAGGTGGGAATTTTAATTAGAGACCTGGCCAAACGTTAATTGCTTTCCATGCAGATTTAAAGCAAGGGGCTTCTTTGATTCCCCCCCCCCCTTCCCCCGCCATCTTTTCCAGCCTGGGTGGGGCCCTCTTATCTGGGTCCAGCTCCACATTTCTCCTGGGCACCTGGCATTCTCTGTAAGTCCTTCCCGCCCTCCTAAAATCGAGCCCTGGGCCCCCTAGCTCTGCCCTCAGAAGGGGAACTCAGGTCACATAGGTGGTGATTCACAAACAAACACGAACCTTGTTATGCTCCACTAAGAGGCAAAGTCTTTGGTTTCTCTGTCCAGGCCATGGAACACGTCAGAGGGGTGGGGGGGTGGGGTGGGGGGTGGAGGATAAGCCAGAAAACAGCAGGTAGGAGCTGGGATAGGACAATGGAGATATTTGCATGTGAGAGAAATCATAAATGGCCAAATTATGTCTTTCTCAAGCAGAATTTGATTTGTACTCATTTTGAAAAGGAAAATTTGGGTACTGGAGATGAAGTTGAGCACAATTTCATGTTAAATCACTGTTTTTGGCTATCGTGGTTGCACAAAAGACCCAACACAGCTTCTACTTGGCTTCCTGGGCCACGATACTGATATTTCTACCCCAGGGAGCAAAACGTGAAATTAGTCCTTTTTTTTTTTTAAACCATCCTTAAAAGACAGCACCTGATGATGGAAAAAGCTACTTGTGTTACCATGGTAACGTGACCACTCAGAGCCTCAGTTTCTGCATCTATAAAATGGGGCCAAGGCATTAAGTGTGTAGGATGTTTAGTAGGATTATCTAGGCAAGTGCTGGGTGCACAGAGGTCCTACTGGTGTTGTCACTTCCTCACTCAAGACCTTGAATGTGATGCTTTCGGGAAAGGCAGCCCAAATTCAGAACTTCTGGACCCTACTCCCCAGTGTCCTGTTGGAGTTACCCATGCCGCACTCAGAAGCGCTGAGGCTGGGACAGTCAAGCTTGGGGAAGTCCCACCCCTCCCCGCTTCCCAGAGCCCTCCTGGAAGGGAGGAGGGGAGAGGGTGGAGGGAGGGCAGGTGCAGCTGGTATGGTGGCAACGTGTAGTCACGAAGGAGAGCCCGGAGCTCCCAGTGACCCAACGCCAAACACAGCTTGCTCAAATGTTCTAGTTCTTCCTGCTTAGTTTTGGGAGGTTATGTTTCTAGGAATTTATCTATTTTTTTCTAGGTTGTCCAGTTTGTTGGCATATAGTTTTTTATGATATTCTTACAACAGTTTGTATTTCTGTGGCGATGGTTCTTTCTCCTCTTTCATTTGTGATTTTTGTTTATTTGAATCCTTTCTCCTTTTTTGATGAGTCTGGCTAGAGGTGTATCAATATTGTTGATCTTTTCAAAGAACCAGCTCCTGGTTTCATTGATCTGTTCTACTGGGTTTTTTTAGTTCCTCTATCATTTATTTCTGCTCTAATCTTTATTATTTCCTTTCTTCTGCTGGTTTCGGGTTCTGTTATTCTTTTTCCAGCTCCTTTAGGTATAAGTTTAAGCTGTGTATTTGAGGGTTTTTTTTTTTTTTTTTTTTTTTTTTGCTTCTTAAGATAGGCGTGTATTGCTATATACTTCCCTCTTAGGGCTGCCTTTGCTGCATCCCATAGGTTTTGGACTGTTGTTTTCTCATTTTTGTTTGTTTCCATGTACTTTTTTTTTTTTTTTAGTAGGCTCCACGCCCATCTCAGGGCTTGAACTTGCGACCATGAGATCAAGAGTCACATGTTCTAACAAGAGAGCCAGCCAGGCGCCCCTGTTTCCATGTACTTTTTGGTTTCTTCTTTGATTTCTTGGTTAACCCATTCATTGTTTGGTAGCATGTTATTGTACCTCCGTGTATGTATGGTCTTTCCAGATTTTTTCTTGTGGTTGATTTCTTTTATTTATTTATTTTTTAAGATTTTATTTGTTTATTTGAGAGAGAGAGAGAGAACACAAAGGGAGAGTGAGAGGGAGAAGCAGACTCTGTGCTGAGCAGGGAGCCCGATGTGGGACTCGATCCCAGGACCCTGAGATTATGACCTGAGCCGAAGGCAGACGCTTAACTGACTGAGCCACCCAGGCGTCCCTCTTGTGGTTGATTTCTAAGAGCCCAAGTGTCCATTGGTAGATGAATGGATAAAGAAAAGGTGGTATATACAGAATATAAAATATCTAGACTATCTAGTAAATATACGATGGAATGTTATTCAGCCATAAATAAGAATGAAATTTTGCCATTTGCAGCAAAATGGATGAGCTAGAGAGTATAATACTAAGTGAAATAAGTCAGTCAGAGAAATGCAGATACCATACAATTGCACTCATATGTGGAATTTAAGAAACAAAACAGATGAGCAAAGGGAAAAGAGAGGCAAACCAGGAAACAGACTCTTAACTCTAGAGAACACACTGCTGATTACCAGAGGGGAGGTGGGTGGGGGGAGGGGGGAAATAGGTGATGGGGATTAAGGAGTGCACTTGCTGTGAGGAGAACTGGGTGTTGTATGGAAGTGTTGAATCACTATATTGTACCCCTGAAACTAATATCACACAGTATGTTAACTAAATGGAATTAAAATAAAATAATATAAAAAAAAAAGACAGCCTGCCCTGGGCCAGGTCCTTGACGATAGAATGTCATAAGGGACCAGGAAGGCCCTACAGATTGATCCCAGACTGCGCCACTGTTCACGTACAGAGTGGGGGACGTACAGCTTAGAAATAAAATAATTCAGTTTATTTCAGGGGTTTTACTTGACCCCTGGGTCAAGTAAAGTGGGTCTCATCCAAGTGGGTCTTTGGATGGTTGTGGCTGCCCCCAGTGAGTCTGATCCTGGGGGCTTCTCACCTCTCCAAGGAGGAAGGGGGGCAGCCCCAGACTTCATTCCAGGAGCCGCACCTTTGAAGGAGCCCCGGATGGGGTAGGGGGATGAGCAGGGTCAGGCATCCCAGGGTGGGAGCTCCCGGTAGGCCTCAAGACACCTTGAGAGGAAGGGGTCCACGCACCAAAGGAGGAAACCAGGAGAATGATGCTCAGGTGCAAAGCACCTGACTGGGGATGAGGGGGACCCAGGCTCCATTCCAGTCTCACCTGTGAAAGGCAGGTGTCCCTGAAAGTCCCTCTGGAGCTCTGTGAACCTGTGACATACAGCTGGACGGAAGAAGAGAAAGCCAGAGAGGGGGCAGGGGCTCCAGTCACGGTGCAGAGCCCACCCCACCCCCCGGCCCCTCTTGCCTGTCTGTCATCTCCCTTGGTCTTCTGCTCCCTTCGGGGAGATTGGGATCCCACCGCCTTTCGGGACATTCCCTTGTGGGTCTTACAGACACTCTCTGCTTCATTCTAGACCCTTTCTCACCTCCGGCACTGAGACACCTGGTCTGGCCTCACACCTGGGCTCACATCTGGCCCTCACTGGCTCTTTATTTCTTCTTTTTCTTGTTGTTTTCTTTTTAAAGTCAGAGTTATTAAGGTATAACTGACAGGGAAAATTCACCTTTTTGAGCTTTATAGTTCTGTAAACTTCAACACGTGTGCAATGTGTAGTCACCGCTACAGTCCACATCTAGAATAGTCCCCTCTCCCCAAAATGTTCATCCTGTCCCTTTGCTTTCGCTCTCCCACCTCTCACCGACAGCCCCGCAGCGCAACCTCTGTTACGTCCTCTGTCCCTGAAGTTTCGCCTCTTGTAGAATATCATTCCTACAAGTGGCATCATAAAGCTTGTTGAGCTGGGGTTTCTGAGGGAGCAAGAACGGGGTCCCTCCAACCCCCGTGAGGGGTTGCACCTGCTTTAATGACAATTCTCACGCCCTGGTCAGGACGAGAAGATAAGCTTGCGTGTCAGCCTGTAAAGAAAGTTGTGATGTTTGCAGATAATTGCTGAGCATTTGCCACTCCTTAAATCCCCACACCAGTGATAGGAGGATAGGTATCATCATGATCCCATTTAACAGATCTAGGAAACAGCGGCTCAGAGAGATTCGGTAATTCACTAAGGTTACACAGCTGAGATTTGAACCCGGTTCTGTCATCTTCACTGTCTGTGTGGTTCTTGAGCTGTGTCTTGGACAGATGCTACTTACTAGTGACAGGTAAGGCTCTGGCACCCGGTGGTGGGGGTAGAAGGAGGTGCCTAGACCTGTGTCTCCAGTCCCTTTCTCTCTGGGTGGTGGGTGGGGGGTTCCTTCCAGGTAAAATAGTCTGTGCTTCGGGCCTCCCTAGGAGATGGACATGCTTCCGTAGGCCACCCCTGTGTTCCGTGTTGTACGTTTGCAAGGCCGCCACCTGAGGCCTGGGGTTGGGGGCATTCCAGGGAACATGGGCAGCTCACAGCAGGCAGCTGGCCAGGGCTTTGGGGAGAGTGAGGCCATCCACACAGATGGTGGGGCAGACAGAGAGAGGCCAGCAGGGCAGAGCGCCGCACGTACTGGCCAAGGGGAAGGCTCAGGTAAAGGACAATATCGCAGTCCTGGGACCAAGTGCCACTAAACCTTATGGGTAATGGGTTTTTCATCCCCTGGGTAATAGGAGACACCAAAAAATGAGGACATTACTTAGTGAGTCCCTCACCTCTCTGGCCCCATTCGGCAGACTCGGAGGAAGGACATTGCCCAGCATCTAGCCGTGTGTGGATTTAATGGGGTTTCCAGCTAAACCTTCCATCAAATTTACGGCTGCGCCTGTCTCCTGACCTTCCCCCTCTCACACATTCTTTTCGGAAATGAAGCTGTGTGCAGGCTGTGAGGTGTCACTTCCCCCACGTGGGAGATATACAGCTATGGGTCCAGGGGGAGATGCTGGATTTAATCAGGCTGGGTCCCCCCCCAACCCCGCCCCGTTCACCCGCCCTGAAGCCGAGTGACATTAGAATAGCCACCGGGGTCCATCTGGAGTGGACAGCGCAGAGTCTGTGAGTATTTATCCCGCCAGCCACACGGCCAGGCCCAAACCTGTCCCACTGCCTTATTGGAGTGAGGCCCAACGTCTGCTCATCCCACTGGGCCAGAAAGAGGAGTTGCTGCACCCTTTTCTTCCTCCTTTGCCCAACCTCTCCCTGTTGCTGCCCCCAGCCCACGCTCACTTTGCCTTTTTCCAGTTCCCGTGCTGCTCCTCAGCTCTCTCTCTGCCCATTTCTGGCTCACCCCTGAATGCCCCATCCCACCTCTGCCCATCCAAATCTAACTGCCCTTCAAGGTCCTGCTTAAACATCACCATCTCCAGGAAGCCTTCCCAGATTCCCCTTTCCCTAGCGGGAAAGATCTCCCTTCTGGGAACTGTGAGAGCGCCAAAGGTCAAAGCCACAGGTGTGGCCCCCTCGAAGCCTGCTGCCTCTTAGAGTCTGTGGCTCCGAGTGGACGGTGGGCCTCAAGGGCAAGCCTGTGTCTGTATGTCCAGTTGCTGCTGGGCCTGGTCTACAGAAGGCACCCATGATTATGGCCAGTGCCATGGTCATTGCCATAGCACTGTGTTGTCAGACCCCAGCCCCAGAGACTGCCAATCCCACTGGGCTTTGTGAATGCCCCCCATTGTGAACGGGGCAGGCTCACGTCTTCCAGACAGCCCCGCCTCCCAGCTGGGAAGCCAGCGTCTGGGTTCTAGAATAATTGCCCCCCTGCAGGTAGCGCCTCAGAACCCCGCCCAGACCTTCTGACTGGGCAGGCAGTATCTCCTGCCCCCTTGGGTTCCCTCCGGCTGTAACATGCATTTTCCCGGCCCTTCCTGTTCTGACCCCGTGTTTGTCTGACTGGCTGCCTCCGAGGGCTGCTGGCCCAGGAGGACGTCGAGCAGGTGGGCAGAGTGACTCAGGCTTGCAGCCTCGGGGGAAGATTAAAAATAACGTCGTCTCTGCTCCCTGGAAGCGGAGGGCCTCTGCTTTGCGCTGGCGAAGGGAGTCTGGTTGCACCGAACTCCACTTGGTCATGCATGTGAGGGAGGGAGGGGGTCCATTGTCATTAGCATTCGGGTAATCGTCACTCTCACGTAGGAGCGTGAGCTAAAACTGTACTCTTCTGCCTCTGTAACTCTAAGACAATGAAAACGGGAACCAGTCCTGTTTGCTGAGCCCCTGTTGTATGCCGGATCTTTTTTTTTTTTTTAAGATTTTCTTTTTTTCTTTTTTTTAAGTAATCTCTACCCCCAGCTCAGGGCTCGAACTGCCAGATCTTTTTAAGACTGATCAGTACGTGCTCCTCAAACCAACCTCGTGAGGCCGGGACTCCTCATCCCATTTCGCCAAAGAGTTTATGAAGGGGAGGGATGCGATCAGACCTGTATTTTGGGAAGCTTGTGCTGGCCTTCCTGATGGGGGCACAAAAGTGGGGCGGGGGGCAGGCGTGGCGGGGCCAGGGGGCTGCTCAGGAGGCCGTGGAGTCTGACCCAAGAGAGATAGAGGCCTCAGCCACACCTCGAGGCCAGGGAGGAATCCAGGAGGACCCTGGCCGAGTGGATAATGGTGCCTTCACCACCCAGATGGGGGGACCCTGCGAGAGAGGGGATGTGGGAAGGAAATGCCGAGCTCTGTCTCTGTTGGACACGTCCCATCCCAGAGGCAGGGGATTGTACGGCGCTCAGAAGAGAGGTCTGGTCTGGGCCAAGACGCAGCTCCAGAAACACATGGAGATAGATATATGTGCGCGACACACCCATGTTTTTTTTCGCTGTGGGCGTCAGTGGCCCTCCAGGAAGAGGCCTGGCCTCCCAAACGAGCCTCGGAAGCTGGCCCCGATGGATTCCTGTGGTCACTGAAAACAGGTGGCTGGATGCCCTGTCTGAAAACTCCCGCATCGCACATGGTAGACAGTCCCAGCCACAGAGACAGTGGGAGGGGGCATCCCATTCTGTGAATAGACAGCTCAGGGGCGCCCCGGGAACGCTCCCCGACAGTGACCCTGAACTGGTGCTCACCAGATCAAGTCCATTCCAGCCAGAGCCTTTCACCTGTGATTATCACCGTCTCCTTGCCGGGCTGGGTGTGGGATTTCCAAAAGCCTTGTGATCAACGGTAGCAAGAGCTATGCATAGCCAGCTCTCTGCGCTGACGAAGCCCGGGAAGGCCACTGTTTGAGGTTAGCTTTGAGTCAACTTGTGCCATGTACTTGGGAGCATTTCAAAGGAGGCGGGTGCACACACAAATCATTATGAGGCTAATCAGAAGTTTGGGTATTTAGTGGGTTGTGTACACAGCAAATCATTGTTGCAAGGGCCCTTCTCCCACAGAGGCCATTATTCCGGAGCAGGGTGCTGTTTGCCTGGTTTTGTCTGGGCCACAATTTGCATTCACTTGATGGATTGTCAGGGTCGGGGGTCTCCTCCTTGGGAAGCCGTGGAGTGGCTGCTGAGCAAACCCTTAAGAGGAAGAAGAGCGCTAATACCAGCGTTTGCCCAGGTCCTTGAGAGGCCCGGGATCCTAGCGCAGTGCTAGATCAATATGACAGGCGGCTAAGAAGCTTTGGATATGCATTCACAGACCCCTTTTATTGCTCACTCGGACAGGGACCCGGGAAGTCCACTCCAAGGCAGGGAGCAGCCTGGCGGCGGCGGCTTAAACACAATCAGCACGACCTGGCCTGCGGGCGCTTGGTCATTTGCCAGCTACAGTGGCCCGCGCTCAGTTCAAGTTTGCCAGTGATTTGGAGTGGCCTTCCTCCAGTCCCGCCCTGATGGGCCCCCTTAAGCCCCTGCCCCGTCACCTGCCTTCGTTCTGTCTGGCTGGATGCTGAAGAGAGACTTCCAAAGGAAGAATGTGGGACGTGGGGTGGGAGGGAGGAGGGGTGTTGATCCACTGGGGGGAAGGCCCCCCCACCCCGTCGCCGGGGTAAACACTTTCAGCTGCCAAAATGCCCTGCAATCCAGTGCTGTGGCTTTCTTTTTTGGCGAGGTGGGAGATGCTTTTGGTTTTATTTTTGGTGTTTTTCTGGGACATGGGTGGTGCCCGGCCACTGCATTTGCTCTCCCGATGGGACGGCATTGACGAGCCCTGGGAGCTAGACCCAAGGTCCTGGATTCTCGGTTTGGAACAGCATTACCATCACTTTTATCTTCTTATTTTCCATTGCTTTATTTTTCCTCTTGAGACAGGGACAACCCTGTGCTGTGATCCAGGGGAGGGTGGGTGGCAGTCAGAGACACACAGACCACGGGCCACGCTCCCTTGAGAAGCTCGCTGTTCACTGTAGACATGTACCTGCCATTGGGGTTTGGTTTGGGTGTGTGGAGGGTAGTGAGATTTTTTTTTTAATTAAAATCTATATTCAAAATCATCAGGGATTTCCTTTTGTCACCATCAGAACTATGGCATACAGGTTGACAACCATCACTGATACCGTCTTTCTCAAATGGGCCTCTATTCAGAATTGCCACTTGGAGGAGGTCTAGTCAGGGCCAGGGGTCACAGCTGGGGTCGGGCTCCACTGAGAGGTGCCCGAGGTGACCCAGACAAGGCAGCCCTGGCCGAGACCCCCATAGCAGATCCTTTTCTTGAAGAGAACCCAACGGTTCATGGGCTTGTCGGTTGGCAGGTGCCTTCACATTCCTCCTTCTCTCCATTTCCGGTTGAATGGAGGTGAAGGATGCCAGCCCAGCACCAGTTGGGGACCAAGTGTCCCTTCTGCCCAGGTTGGGGGAGGTACAGTGAAGAGGGCCCACGCTAGGTGGCTGGGAAGACTTGGTCCAGGAAAGAGACGTTCCCTGGGTGAGGTCAATAGATTGGGTGCCCTAGGACCTCACGGGAACAGAACCTGCATTTTTTTAAAAGATTTTATTTATTTATTTGACAGACAGAGACACAGCGAGAGAGGGAACACAAGCAGGGGGAGTGGGAGAGGGAGAAGCAGGCTTCCCGCGGAGCAGGGAGCCCAATGTGGGTCTCCATCCCAGGACCCTGGGATCATGACCTGAGCTGATGGCAGACACTTAACGACTAAGCCACTCAGGCATCCCCAGAACCTGCATTTTATACCTGGTCCTTGGGAAGCAGGGACTTGGGGGCCACAGAGAAAACAGATCTTTTATTTCAGCACTTTCCTAGTACTGCCCATCAAAAAAGGCTGTTAAAAAAGGTCGGTTGGAAGGCTAGTTAAGCATGCTAAGATGTTCTAAGGAATCAGTCCTCAGAAAGTGGGTGGGAGGCACACAGCTCAGCAGGTGAACAGGGATAAAGAGTATTTCCCACCTCAGAGAGTGCAAGCTCCTTCACCCTAGGAAAAGATGAGAAATTGCAACATGATGTGGATATAAAATAAAATGAAAAACTTTCAGAAAACAGTCTTCACAGTCTAGGGCCAGGCACAGGATCTTGACACCAAAACCATGATCCACAAAAGGAAAAATTGGTGAAATTAGACCTCACCAAAATTACAAGAGTGTGTTTTTCAAAAGACCCTTAATTAAGAGAGTGAAACGACAGGCTCCAGGCTAGGAGAAAGTATATGCAAACCACATATCTGATAAAGGACTAGCACCTAGAATATATAAAGAGTTGTCAAAACTCAACAGTAAAAACAGAAATGGTCCAAAAGTGAGCGAAAGATGAGAAAAGAATGTCACCAAATTGGGGCGCCTGGCTGGCTCAGTCAGTTAAGCGTCCAACTCCTGATCTTGGCTCAGGTCGTGATCTCAGGGTCGTGAGATGCTCAGCATGGAGCCTGCTTGAGATTCTCCCCGACGCCCCCTGGCTTATGTGCTCTCTCAAAAAAAAATGTCACCAAAGAGAATGCATACAGATGGCAGACAAGCACATGAAAAGATGCTCACTTTCACTGGCCATTAAGGGAATGCAAGCTAAGTCCATGATGAGAAACCACTACATGCCTGTCAGGACAGTTAAGATACGACATTAGTGACACCATCCTTCCTGATGGCTTTGCAGGGAGGGGCAGAGCTCAGGTGCCTTCCACGGGGAAACTGGCTCCCATCCCTGAGCTGCTGGGAGTGGAGGGGGCCGCACTTGCTGTCTTGACCAGAAGAGCCCTGCTCCTTTCTCTCTCCTTGTGACCAACCCCTCCTCTCTGCACCCCGACTCCACTTGGAAAGTAGCAGAAAGGGACTTTGCCCACTTGGCAGTCCTCAGGTGCTGAGAATAGAAACCTTGGAGATTTGGGAGAAACCGGACTGACAAGAGTCCTGGAATAGAGACCCCTCTTTCCACTGCACTCCCCACGCATGACCAGCGGCAGACTCTACTGAAGTACAGTGGACAAAGCCCCCTCCCCTCCTGGGCCCGTCACCTCCTTGGGCTGCTTAACGGAGCACTCTGAATAGCCGGTCATTAAAAGTATTGTCCTATTGTCCTCTCCCTGCCTCCCAAGTGAGGGTTAAAGGAAAAGGAGGGGAGGTAAGATTTGGTCTCTTTGTTCAAGTCACAGGCATGTCTTTTCCTTGTTTTGACCCCTTGATGGATCTCCTGGGTCACAAGGAGAGGTTTATTTCAGGAGAGGTTTGTGCAGGTGGTGGGCTAGAGCCTACCCTCCCCACCCCCGCCTCGGGCCTGGGAGGGCTGAGATCTGAGCCGTGGAACCACGTGGTCCATGGTCCACTCAGCATTGGTTTTGCTAGGGAGGAGAGTCAGGGAGGCCTTGGGCAGGGCACAGGCCTCTATTTGCCCCTCAGGAAAGTGGGTGCATAAAGCCCGCTCTATGCTGCACAACTAGAAAAGGGCCCCAATAAGGGGAGAGTTCTAGTGTTCATCTGCCAGCTAGGCACTGTCACGGTGAGCTGCCAAAGACCTTGTACCCCGTGCTTACTGCTGCCTCCTGACCGCTCTGGTGGGTCCTGGCCCCCTCTTGTCTGTGCATGAGGGCTTTCTCTTGCTGTTGCCAGGGTTCCAGCAAAGTAACCCCCCAAATCGACAGCCTTACTTAACAAATGGCTATTGCAGAATTGGTGTATTCATACCCCAGCTCCCTCCCCATCGGTTGGGTCTACAGTGGCTCCCAGGGTGTACCTGCAGTGTTAAGCCTACTTGCTCAGAGTGGTAGGGAGTAACCTACTGGTTAGCCTCCTGCCCTTGCTTGCCCCTGGTGCCCTACAGGTGGTCTGTCGCCTCCAAAATAAACCCCTTGCACTCACATCCTTGTTGCCCAGTCTGCCTCTGGGACACCCAGACCAAATGGGGTTGAGGCCACTTCCCTGGCAGAAACCGTGAACTTGAAGTCAGGTGAGATAGGGCCTCACTAACAGAGGAACAGGCCTGTCTCCCGTGCCTCGGTCTCCTCCTGTGCAAAGTAAGGACGATGACCCCTGCCTAGCCAAGCCAGTGCCCCCCTCCCCCGCCCCCAGCATGAATTGTTACTAGTTTTCTGACTAAGGTGTCTTAGAGCAGTAATCTTAGAGATTTCGTTAGCCCTACCTGTCCCCAAGTCGTTTAGAGGGAGGCTGGGTTGCCACGGCAGGTGGGGGCTTCTATTACGTGTTTCTATTCTGGTTTTGTTCTTGCTGATGGACAGAAAAAGGGAGAGCAGGGTGGGCTCAAGGTGAAGAACCAAACCCCTCTCCCCAAGAAAGAGAGAGTTGTTTTCAACTCTCTGCCCCTTGGCTCCCCTCCCCCACCTGGGGCATGTGTGTGGCGCTGGGACAATTAGGATTCTTGCTGGGCGCCCACAGCCCTCCCCCCCCCCCGCCCACCAGCCTGTCTTGAAGGATCTTCTGAGAACTGGTTCCTTTCTGGGAGCGTTTATAAGAGATTTCTCATGGCTCAATTCCCCTATAGAAAAGTGGGAATTGTAAGTCTTACGTAGCTCAAGAAAGTAAAGGGAGTGAGTCAGAACCAGACAAGAATAAGTTAACAGTATTCATGGCAGTGTCTTGGAAGGAATTACCAAAACAGAAAGAAAAGCTAAACACAAAACCAACCAAACAGAAAAAAGGGAAACTTGAAGCAGACTAAGAAAAGACGGACAGGAGACAGCCAAACTCCCTGGCTGGGCCGTTGAACAAGAAGGCAGGCAGTTTTCTGGCTCTCTGGATGCATTCTGCCTTCTTCGCAGGGGCCTTTGTGGGACCCGTCTGGGGGAATATTTAGCAAAGCTGTTTATTTTGCATAAACCCGAGTAATGGCCGAGCCCGAGGGAAGAAGAATTGTGTGGGCTGACAGCAGCGTGATTTAACGGCCAGCCACCTGACCCCCTGCACCTCTCAGCCTCCCCCACAGAATACAATCACATTCCTCTGCAGCCCGCTGCATGTTAATCACCTAGGAAGGCTGAGGCCCGAGGGAGGCCCATTGTGGGGACAGAAGTCTTGAAAGTGGTGGCTGGGGTCCTCCTGGGTCTTTGTGGTGGCCTGCACTGAGTTTGGGGTGCTCATTCATGTTTCCTTTCTTTTTATACCACTTAACTGAAAAACCCAACTTGCTGGAAAAGGTGTGAGTTTTATTCTTGAGCCTTCCTGATTTTTCCCAAGCATTTGCTGGTTTCCCAAATCTGGGCACTTTCAGAATGCAAAACTCGCTTGTTTATTTTTTACCGAAGTTTTGGTGGCAGGTGCCAGCCCGCTTAGAAAAGAGAGCTTCCCGGGGCCCACGTGACTGCTGGGGTGACACGGGGGCTCGGTTTTAATGGTGCCCGGGAGGACTTCAACCTCTAGCTCTCGGAAGCGCCTGCTCTGTTCCCTCCCGTCCATTCTGTTCCCCATTGTGCTACATCAAAACTTAGTCAACCCTTACTGCTAGAGCGCAGGGGCTCTGGGCTCCACGCTCCAGGCACATCGATTTTGGTGCTTCTCAGTCTGTGCTCTGGTAAGGATTGGACAGGGAAGAATCACAGCATTGGCCAGAGAACGAGAAAGGAGAGAAGGCACGTGGGGGACTCAGCTTCAAGCCCACACGCAAATCAATCCGCACTCCCCCAGTTCGCCACTTTCCTGCAGAAGAGGCACAATTTGCCTGCTTTCTGGTGCCTCGGTGGGCACCTCCCTGAAAGTGAGGCAAGGGCTCCCCAAGCCGGGGCTTTGGCCACGAGTCTGTGGACACCCCCCCCACCCCTAGGCTGGCCCAAGCTCCCTCTGAGGCCAGCAGCTTCTGCCTCCTGGGAAACAAGGAAGAAAAGGACAACAAAGACCACGAAAAACCCCAAGAAAACTGAAAAATGCAAACTGGCTGGAAATATGGAGCAGAAAAGTTTTGCTTGGACTTGACACTGAATGAGCTTATCGAAGGGAAGGGCAAACGTTAGGAGGAGAAGATGGGGAGGTTAAGCGTTTTCTTCTTGGAGGTAGGGTAAGAATGTGATCGATAAGAAGTACGCATTTCTCACATAAGTTCCTCAAGTTCCACGAGAGAGGATGGGGCTCGTGGAAGCAGTGGGTCTGGGAGATGGGGACCTGCTTCTACTTCGTGGTCTTCCCCAGCCACTTACCCCTCCTTTCCTCTTTTTAAAATGGCGGGGCGGGGGGGGCACCTGGCTGTCTCTGTCTGTAGAGCATGGGACCCTTGATCTCAGGGTTGTGAGTTCGAGCCCCACATTGGGTGTAGAAATTACTTAAAAATAAAATCTTTAGGGGCACCTGGGTGGCTCAGTTGGTTAAGCGACTGCCTTCAGCTCAGGTCATGATCCCAGGGTCCTGGGATCGAGTCCCGCATCGGACTCCCTGCTCTGCAGGGAGCCCGCTTCTCCCTCTCCCACTCCCCCTGCTTGTGTTCCCTCTCTCGCTGTGTCTCTCTCTGTCAAATAAATAAATAAAAAATCTTAAAAAAAAAAAAATCTTTAGGGGCACCTGGGTGGCTCAGTGGGGTAAACATCCTACTCTCCATTTGGGCTCAGGTCATGATCTCAATGTCCTGAGTTGGAGCCCCGTGTAGGACTCCGCTCTGAGCAGGGAACCTGCTTGGGATTCTTTCTCTCCCTCTTCTTCTGCCCCTCCCTCCACACCACCGGCCCATGCACACACACTCTCTCTCTTTAAAATAAATAAGTAAATCTTTTAAAAAGATTCTTTTTAATCTTAAAAAAATAAGTAAAATGAAGGATTCACTCCCCCTCTGGGTGCTTAGGTTTTCTGACTCTGACCCTTGATATTTGCAAAGGGCTCTGAAGTCCTTATCACTCCTCTCTTGTCACCTCCTGGTGGGCCAGATGGGGTTCTTCCCTCCCTTTGTACTGCTGAGGAAATAGCGATCAGGACGCACACACAGTGAATATCGGGACGGTGAACTGTGTGTAGGTTCCAGGATTGTGGTTCCTAGCAAGCTAAGAGCGACACTGTCTAATTTTTCCTGTCCCCCATCTCTCCTTCCCTGAGGCTGGACAAAGTAGTTCTCGCTGGCCTTATTGGTCAGTGTGCTTCTCAGCATTGGGTGTAGCTTAAGATTTCTCCCTCCCTTCCTGCCTTCTTCCTCCCCACCCTCCCTCTCTGGCCTCTCCTGAGGACAGCCTGGAGGCAGCCTCCACCCCCATAGTCCCAGACCTCAGGAAGCTGAGGTTGATGGGGAGAGTCTGTAGGAAGTCACAGGGCCATGGGGTCCAAAGGGAACCCTGGACCCCATATCTTCCCTACCTAAGATGGGGTGAGGTCAGGCAGGGCGCAGGCAGAGGAGGGGCGGAGTCTCGACCCATGAGCGTTAGCCAGGCTGACCACGTCGGGGTGGGGTGTGTATGTATGTGTGTATGTACAGAGACACGAGGGAGGTGGCCTTCCTCCTGAAGAACAAGATCAAAACTCTTAAGGCAGGTGACGCCAGTGCCCGATCACAGCAGTCCAAGTTTCCAGGGAAAAATTGCCCCACCACCAATTGGCATTTTGTTACAAAGGTGGGAGTATTAACAGGTCTCTGATTCCTTTGAAACTCATACGTACAAAACTCTTTTGAAGCCTTGTTCCTTTTTCTCTCTTTCTTAAGGAATCCCCAGCTTGGGGATTCATCACTCAAGAGTCACAAGAATGAACTTTTGGCGAGGTGTGTTTATTCATTTTTATCCTATGCGGTTCTAGAGGCGGCCTCCCAAAAAATGCATGCAGTTTAATAGGGTCAACTAAAAAAGAGACCAGAGGAGCATAAAATAAAAATTAACAAGTCAAAGAGAGAACCAGTGCTTTTGGGGGGCAGGGGCTGGGGAGGAAGTTATACCCCCTTCCCTCCCGGGTGGCCTGTGTCAATGACTGGGGGGGCACTAGGGTGAGAGAGAGTCTCCACCCTCATCCTGTGGGCAGAGGCCCCAGAAATGCTCTGGGAGAACAGGACTCTCCTCCTGAGGTTACCCCAAATATGGGTGCTCTCTCCACAAACACCTCTCCCATTGAGACCCCATCATGTATTAATAGCATACAAATACATCCAGACTTCCTGATCTTTCTGTGTCAGCCTCAGAGGGAGGGAACTCCTAGAGTTGATTTCTGGGGACGGGAAATAGGGCTTCATCTTTTGGGTCCTAAATCTGTCTTTCTGTCTGGAAGTTGTGTGCGCTCTGCTCCCTCTTTCTGCCCAGATTCCTCCTGGCTCGAGTGAGCCACGTCTTCTCTCTCAGCCTTGCCATCCCATGCTGGGGGAACTGAATGCTCCCTCTTGCCTAATAAGAGGTAAAAATACAGTTTAAAAATATAATAAGGTCCATCAAAATGTTATTTTTGTGAGGAGGGCATCCAAACTGTGGGCACAGGATTTCAGCAGGAGGGTTTCTGTTGGGTTCCCAGCCTCCTCGTGGAAGACACCTGCTCGGGATTTTGGGAGCTTTTCTTAGAGGAGCTTCTGGCTTCCCTTGTCTGCAGGAAATAGTCCTCCCCAGCCTCAAATCCTGAGGACGCTGTATATTACCTACTCAGACGCCCTTGCATTCCCCATAACTCTATTTTGGAAAACCAAAACAAAGAACAAGGGAAATTTCTATCTCAGACTTTGCCATTCACATCTGTGACCTCAGGCAGATGACATCCTGGGGTCTCAGTTTCCCCTGGCAGGACGATGAGTGGGTTTGACTGATAATCTCTTAGGGCGAACTGATGAAATCCTTGATCCTATACATATATAACTTGATCATCTCTCTCGGGTCCTGAAATTTTTTCACCCCGTTTCACGAAATTGTCTGATAATTCCACCCATCGGAGCAACATTATATCGTGCATTCGACGTCACCACCATGTCCAGTTGGACTGCTGTTGGTGGCCAGTCTTTGGGGATTTTACCTTTCCAGCTTCCACCACTCGGAGGAGTAAATGCAGGAGTATTTTCCCTGTGAGGACCCCTTTCCCTGCTGTCTTTTCTTATGGTTTTTTGTAATGCAGTTCCCACCCACACACCCCCCCTTCCAAATTACAGTAAAGTGCAATGGCATTATGCACTGCTATGGTAGATTTAAACAAACAAACCGAACGATTGTCATTAAAAAAAAAAATCATTCCAGTCTTGTGAGTTTGGGATTATATTTTCCCCAGACATTTGCTGTGTTTACAGAGAAAAATAAATATCTCTGTAAGCATATGTTGTATTTACAGTGAAAAATTAAGATCTAAATAAATATCAAGCTTTGAAAATTGGAGCACTCGCAGAAGTCAATGCAAATGGATGTAAGCAAGGGCTTCCCTAACTCACGGGCGCGCGTTCCCATATTCGCTCTAAGTGTGGTGTGTTTGTCTTTCTCTCCCCCGCGTGGAGCCTGGAGCCCGGCTGTAGGGAAGGGAAATGAACATTTATGGGGCGTCCACTGTGGGCTCAACTCTTTACACAGAGAGCTTCGTTTTATCACCACCCCACCCTGGGTGGTAAGAATTATTACTGCCAGTTTTAGGTGAGGAAGCTGAGACTCAGAGAGGTAAAGTCATTTGGGTCAGATGACACAGCGATCGGTCGGCGTAGCTGGATCTTTCCGTGGCCCGAGCTGAAAGCGCCAGGCCCGGGGCCAATGCACCCATGCATGCCAGCACAGCATTTTTTAAAACCCAGAACCAGGCCGTTGTGAGCTCCTGGCACCCTCAGACACGGGGCCAACTGAAGGGTGTGTTTGAGAAGGGCAGGAGTTGCTGTCTTGCTCCCTCAGGCCCAGGGCGCCTGGCTGCTCACACATTTACACCTCTCCACCGAACACCGGGGCCTTAGCTGAAGCCCCGTCCAGACCAGACGGCAAGCCTCCCGTACCCTGCCAGGACGGCTCTCTCCTTGGGCTCGCTGTGAGCAGAGCTGCAGCTGGGCCTCATTTGTGCTTTTGAGTTTTACAAGCCAGCGTCTCGGTGGGAGATGGGTTTTGCAGAGCCCTGTAATCTCGAAGCAAACGCCGTCGGAGAGGAGGGAGAACACGTTTCTCACTTTCGGCGTTTGCTTCTGAGGGCTTCCTTTTTTGGACATGTGTTCTGTGTGTGTGTCACCCACCCCATAGCCCCAGGACTCCCCAGGCTGCAGCTGTGGAAGGACAGCACCGCCCCCCCTCCCGCCCCGGGTGTCTCTGGCTGGGCCAGAGACAATCCCCCCTTCTGGGGTCCGGGAGGCCTCGCTGGCTGTGGGGACGTCTTGCGGTGGACTGAGGGCGAGTGTGTGAGCCCCGGCAGAGACGGGCGGCTGGGCGCTGGTGGCCCAAGGACCCGCTTTCTGCTCAGGCCCAGACTGGACCGGTCAGTAACGGGCCTCCGCCTCCCATCTTAGATACCCCCCTCTTGTGGCCGCCCGAGGGTTAAATGAGGTACTGGATGAAAATATGCTTTAGAGACGAGGTCTGCACAGTGAGTACAAATGCAGGCTGGTTTTCTTATGGGTATCCAACCCAGGTGTGGGCCTGCAGTAAATTCTAAGTGGCTTTGTGAGGGGACAGAGGCCCTTTGTGGGAGTGTGCGCCGTGCTTCTCCAGCACCTTGGCATCACCGGAAAGCCTTTTCTCGTTCCTTCTTTAACAGAAAATATCCCTTAAACCGGTGCTTCTCAAACTAATCGCCCCAGGATCTGGCTTAAATTCAGTGTTTGAATCCATAGGGTGGGGTGGGCCCAGGACTCTTCGTTCTCAACACATACCAGGTGAGCCAAGGCCACTGGTGCTTGGGCTACACTTTGAGTAGCAAAACCCAGGACAGGCAATTTCCAGATCTGAAGGACACTTCCATTTGGTGAACCCAGTTGTCATGTTCTCCATGAACTCTGAAAGCAACCGACCAACGAGCTGGGTGACCTTGCGCCCAGGAACTGAGCAATCCACTGCCTCGGTTTCCCCTCGTATAGTAGGGACAATAAACCCAATAAAGCCCCACGAGGGTCACGTGGATTCAAGAAAATGGCAGACAATGCCTATTTCCTTCCAGGCTCTGGATACACATCATCTGCTGTCCTTCCTCCGACTGCCTTTTACTTTCACAGCCCCCAGGTGGGAAATAGCCAAGGGATGTGTGTGACGACAGTCGTTATTTCAAAGAAGTGAAAGTCGGCACTGTTGGCGATTTGCTTGGGCTGGTGGAGGAGGTCAGGGCAGGGGGTACCCCATGTCTGCTGCTCCCCAGTTCAGGCTCAGCATCATGCCTTCATAAGGATGAGGAAAGACCCAGCAGAGCATCTGTCTGGTCACTCACATTCCTTTGGACTTTCCAAGAATTTGAAATGACTCGTATTTTTCTTTTTTAGGTAAAAAGGGAAAACAGGACCTTTTTGCCTGATGGGTAGAAATCTGAGCTTTGGGGGTTTGTATCAGCATGAGTCCTTTCTCACACACCCACACACTTACCCCCATCCCCCACTCCAATCTGTAAACATTTTTTTAAATGTGTATTTTCTTTCAAAATAAAGCCACTTAAGTTTTACCAAAATGAGCTGCTGACATGAAATTCCCATTTGGCAAACCTCTGTCATCCATGTTTTACTGAGTGTGGACTATTGTAAATTAAGTGAAGTCGGTGTGTGTGTTTTTTTCTTCCCTTCAAATGGTTATGGAACTGGAGCTGCTCCCAAGTAAAAGATAAATTACAGCCGGATGTAAAGAGGCATCATTTAAAAAGTGTCAGGATACAATTGGGTTCTTAAAAAGCATGCAGAGCTGCTAAATTCACATGAAAATTGAATGGTGCGGGATTGCCCAGGGTGACAGTGTCCTTGGCATTGATTTATCCCATCTGTTTGGCCAACGCATTACTTCGGGGCTCTGGTGGAGAGGTGGCGCCCACCGGAGAGGGTCCCCACGTCCCCTGCACCCGGCGAGGCCTCTGGTGAGCACAAGTAAAGCAGGGGTCTGCAAGAGAAAGTGCGTGTTGAACCCAACTTCACAAAGGCGGCATTAACAGCTAGCAAGCCCTTTCTCTTATCATTTCTGGTAAAATCCTGGCAGTATGCTCTTGAAGGTTGACTTCAGACTTAATTTAACCACTCCCCTCTTGCTGAACCTCTAGGTTGCCTACCATCATTTGGTCTTACTGTGATCAGTAAGACCTGCTGTGATGCTGTGATCAAATGCTGTGATCAATATCTCAGCGCCAACACCTGTCACCACTTAGGTGTTTACCCTGGAATAGAGCAAAAGGTTAGGTCATGGAGTCCGAGGGTGTGATTTTTGAAATGCAGAACCAAGTTCTTTCTAACAGTGATTTCCAGCAGGGTGCCGCGTAATGCCGTTTCCAGCACTGTGTATTCTCATTAAAAAACATTTCTTGCTAATTTTTTCAGGTGGAAAATGGTATTATTTAACTTGCAGGAAATCAAGACTTTTTTGTCCTTTTTTTTAAAGAATCCCCTTGCTTAAGGAAGCACTGGGGATTGTGGAGCCCCAGTTTGGCTGTTTCTTGCCAGAATCAGCTCATGCCAGCTCGTGGGAGCCATTCTCCATATTGGCCAAGGACAGGTTCAGTGATCGCCAATTGGCAGCTTGAAATCAGCCGCAGTGAGAACATTTACACCAGGGAAATTGGCAAATGCTCTAAGCCAGGGCTCCTGCCTCGGCCCAAGAATTGGTGGTCAACATTTATCAGCACACTACTGCAGCCATTTAACACATGCTTATAGAGAGCTTGCCAAGAAAACACATGATTTATAAGCAGAGCCCACAATCTAATTAGGAGTAGTGCTGGTTAATCGCAGTTGTCACTCTGTGATCAAGGGCTGTATCTTTGCAGGACTGCTAGTCCCTAAGTGGGAGGGGACACGTTCCCTGCAGGCTTGAGTATTTGAGGAAGGCTTTGAGGAAGAATTAGAGCTTAAGCCAGGAATCCGAGGGTGTGCAAAATCAGGAAGGAGTGAAGGCTGGGAGGCCGGGTGTGTTTGTGGGGCTGTGGGGAGGCCCTCATTTCTTGTCACGGGTGCTGACTAAAATGGAAATTCGAGCTGGTGCCATGAACCTGGGCTATGACATTAGTCAGAGCCCCCCGGTCCCATGCACCGGGGTCTGTGCTGCGCACCCCGAGTCTCTCTCTTGGTGAGGGGTGGTGGTGGCAGCATGCCTTGCACCTCTAGTTCCTGGCATCTGGTTCCCATTTCTTCAGGGCTTGGAGGTCACCCTCAGCAATCTGTGGCACGCATGCATTTCAAAGGAAATGCTTAATTTGTCCCCAATGCTGGATTTGTTTTGGTTTTTTGGTTTTTTGGTGTTTTTTTTTTTTTGCATCTCCCAAGGAGAAATGTGTTTTGTTGTCTTGATGGATGGGGGAAGACAGGCGGAGCTTGTGAATATATTTGGAAGTTGCAAAAGTTGTTCATTTTGAGACTCTGTGTGTAATAAATGGTTCAAGGGGGGCCAGACAGCCAGAGGGGAAATATTCAAGGTTTGGCTTGGTTTGGTTTGGTTTGGTTTGGTTTAAAAAGGCAGTTCCGACAGTTGCCTTCAACTGTTCACCGGCCCTTTGGTAGTGGGTGCTGGGTGCTGGTGACCCACCCTCTCGGGGGCCTCAGTGAGACAGCTGGGGTCTCAGTTCTGCCACACCGTCCCCAGAATCTTCTGCCTAGAACCTTGGACCGTGGCACAACCTGAAAAGATGGGTCGGCTGCGGATGTGTGAGACGAATGAGCCCGCCTCAGAGTCAGACTCAGCCCTTGCTGGTCCTTTGTCGCCTGCCTGTCTCCCTCTCAGCAGCAGGCACCGTTCGGGGCATGACAGAGCCTCTGGCCCCACTCGATGTGCGCAGAGACCTGCACACAGACACCGACAGAGCTGGCTATAATGGCCAAGTGAAGATGAGCCTTCCAAGACCCCACGACCCTCCCCACTCCTTGCCTCCGGCCGCTCTGCCCCTCTTTCCCACGCTTCCTTGTCCCAAAGGACCCAGAGAGAGTATGACAAAAGAACCTGCAGGAGAGTGCTGGCAGGAGATGCTCCCGGGGAGACAGAAGTCTGACTGGGGGCGCTCCCAGGAACCAGAGAAGTCAGGGACCGCCGAGGCAGATGCGCGGGTAGGGCTGCTAGGAGGTGAGGTTGGGGAGAGGGGTGGCAGGTGGTGGGAGAGCATTGGTGGGGGAAAGATGCCCTCCTCAGCTCATCTCAGTCCTAGGAGCTGTGAGGACAGCTATGAACAATGGGCCCGGCTCTGCTGGTGGTGCCACAAGCATCCAGGAGGACAGATAGAGGCCCAGCTTGCCTTGAGTTCTGGAAAGTTCTAGGATCTTCCGGAAAGTGGGCATTTCGGGAACACCAAACGCCATCCTTACCTGTAGGACACTGGGGTGGTGGGATGAGTTTCCTGTAGGTAGAAGCCATTCATTGATTCATTCATTCACTTGTTCTTCTTCATTCCTTGAACGCTAAACTTTGCCTGCTTCGAAGCAGCTCTGGACCATTCTTCCACCCAGATGTTCATTCAAACATGACTCATTCAGATGGAAAGGGTGGGACCTGGGCTCAGAGGGTATGCTGGTTCCTGGCTTTCTGTGTGACCTCATGACCTCTGGGTTTGGTTCCCTCACCAACAGATAAAGAGACACACGTCTGCCTGGCTCCTCCTGGGTGCAGGACAGGGTGTCCGTGTGAGCATGCATGAGCCATGGCGTGGCTGCCAAGGAAAGATCAGGCTGTGACCCAGGCTCGCCTTCCCAGAGGAAGTGAAGCTGTTCTCCACACCGCCGCCCAGTTTGGAATCCCCAGGGGAGCTTTTACAAGGCTGATGTCCTGGAGCCCACCCCAGAGATTCTCTCAGGCGGTCAGAGCTGGGCTGAGTATTGGCCTTTTCATTCCCTGGTGTTTCTAGTATGCTGCCAGGACTTGTGATCCTCTGAGCTTGAGAAACAGGGGTTTGGGGAGTGGGGGTGATTCCCCCCCGCCACCGCATCTGGCTCTCTGCCTGGGCCTCTGGCCCTGTGGGGAGATCGGGAGGTCAGCCAGCGGCGTGGGCCAGGGAGGTAGGAGGACGGAGAGCTTCTGAGCTGCAGGCTTTCCCTCAGCCATTAAAAGTTTATCGTTGCCATGGACAGTGATTGAAAAAGGCTTTTTGCAGGACTGAAATGTGAGCAATGAAACTTGCCAGTTGATACCGACACAGGGCACTTATCTCATAAAAATATCCTCCGTGTCAAAAGGTTTCAGTAAATGTGCCTGGAAGTATTAGCAGTCATTTCTGCCAGCCTCTGGCTCCCCCGGGGCCTGCATGAGGGGCTGTAAAAGGGGGCTCTTAGTTCCCTCAAAAGAGGAGGGAGGAGGGAAGGAAGGAAGGAGAAGGGGAGGGGGAGCTCAGCCCTGGTCTGCTCTTAGCGGGGAAAGTACGGGTCCCTTAACGCGGCACCCCACAGTTTAAGCGGGTGGGTGCCTGTCCCCTGTGCGTCATCTCGCTGCCAACGTGGAGGGTGGGAGTGCTGCTTACAGGGGGGCAGCTGTGCTGACAGCCAGCTCGGGCATGAGGTTACATTCCTGTGAGCTCCTTGGCTGCTCCCAGTTACCTAGAAGGACACTGAGGCCCAGAGAGGTCGTGTGACTCACTCAGGGTCACACAGCTAGTAAGGGGCAGAGTCGGGATGAGCGCCCAAAACTGTCCTGTTTCAGGACCCCCAGGGTCTGGGTGAGTTCTCACTCTGGGAGCTGGATCGCCGTCGGAGGCCCAGGCTGATCCGGAGAGGCCTCGATCTTTGGCGCCGTGTCTGCTCCAGCGCCTGGGCTTGGGGCATGGCTGAGGCCAAGGAAGGGTTTCATGCCTGTAACTAGAAGCCTCTCTGGTGTGGGATCACAGGTTTTCAAGTCACGCTCAGGCTTCTCTTGCCCCTTTTATTGCACTGGAGACCCACCGGAGAGCTGAACACACAGTAGGTGCTTGTGAATTGGGTGCTGGCTGCCTCCCCAAGGTGCCCAGGGACTGCTGAGGGCGTGGCCTGCACCACCCCATGTACCGCCCCAAGTTTCTATGCAGGCGCTCAGTATACCCAGCTCACCCTGCCCCCTGCCCTTTGCTGGGCTCCAGTGACCTACTGAGCTCACTCTTGGCCTGGGTGGAGTCATGTCTCCCAGTCTCCCGCTCCCTCTCTCTCTTTACACACTCGCCTTGTACAACTCATCCTTGCTCTGGGCTCCGCTCCTCACCCAATGTCCCCCAGATCACAGCCCCCTGTTAAGGGCTGTCCCCCAGCTCTGGCCTCGTTTGTACTACTAGTCCCAGGATGTGGCCACCTGATATTCCACGGCAACTCAGGTCAGAAACCACCCATTTTCAGGTCCTCCAAACAGCCTTTGTCTCCTGGGTCTCGTCTCCTAGTTGTGGACACCATCACCCACTTCAACCCCAAGTTAGCACCCCACCTGGGATGCTTGACCGGACCGGCTTCTCTCCTCATTCATCTCACGTCAACTCGGCGCCCAGTCCCACGGGCCCTGCAGCCCGCATTGCTCATGACCCATTCCCTCTCTGCCACCACTGCCCAGGGAGGCCCCCCTCCCCTTGCCCCACTGCTCCTGAGTCGACTTCCTTCCCTCTGGCATCACCCTCTGTGCCCTAGGTGTAAGATGCAGACCTGATCCTGTCGCTCCCTTGCCTAGAACCTCTTTGTGTCTCCCCATCACCAGCAGGCTAACGTCTGATATCCTTAATGTGTAAGAAGGGGCACGCTCCGGCCCCGCCCTTCACCACTGCCCCTGACAACACAGAGCACTCCCGCTGTTTCTCTTTTTAAATTGAAGTACAGCTGACACACAATATTATATTAGATTCAGGCATGCAGCTTAGTGATTCGACGATTATGTACTTTACAAAATGCTCACCACGGTTAAGTGTCGTCACCATCTGTCTCCATACAACGTTAGGATAATATTATTGGCTCTGTCCTCTATGCTGTACTTTTCATCCCCGTGACTTATTTAACTTATAACTAGTGGTTTGTATCTTTTGATCCCCTTCATTTATCTAGCCTGTCACCCCATCCTCCTCCCCTCTGGCAAGCTTCTGTGCCTTCCTGGTCCTTTCTTCTGCCCGCCTGTCACCTGTTGACCTGTATGTCTCCTGCTGGCTGAGAGAGCCTTGAGACAGGGACAGGATATTTTCCTTCCTGCATCTCCAGAGCAGAGCCTGGGCCCAGGCCCTGAATGCATAGGCTGTAGTATGGAGAAGACAGAACTGGGATCTTGGTGACCCCCAACAACTCTGAGCAGAAGTGGCCTCTCCTGGGAAGATCCCATAGCACTGACTTGCATAGAACCATGGGGAGTGCATTTTCTGCAGCCAGGGACTTCTGCTTCTCCACGTTTCCAGCCAGCCACGCTGTAATAAGAAAGCAGTCACCACGGATGGACAGGCTGGGAAGGTGGTTAAGCCTCAGGCTCTAGAATCACAGATGAGGGTTCAAATCCTTCCCTGCCAGTTATTCTCTGTATGATCTTGGATAAGTTACATACACTTCGAGCCTCGGTGTCCTCAACTGTAGAATGAGGTCGTGATAGGACCTCTCCACCCCCCTATATGGTTGATGTGAAGAGCAAATAAATATGAATATCAAGTGCACAGAATTATGCCTGGCATAAGCATTCAAAAAATGTTTGTCATTTCATGTCATTCTATAGATACTTTTTCTTTTCTCTTCCAGATTTTTATTTAAATTCTAGTTAGTTAATGTATAGTGTAATGTTGGTTTCAGGAGTAGAATTTAGTGATTCATCACTTACATATAATACCCGGTGTTCATCCCAACAAGTGCCCTGCTTAATACCCATCACCCGTCTAGCCCATCACCCGCCCACCTCCTTCCATCACCCCTCAGTTTGTTCTCTATCATTAAGAGTCTCTATGATTTGCCTCCCTCTCTCTCCTTCTCTTTTTTTCCCCTTCCCACATGTTTATCTGTTTTGTTTCCTAAATTCCACATATGAGTGAGATCATTTGGTATTTGTCTTTCTCTGCCTGACTTATTTCTCTTAGCATACTACACTCTAGCTCCCTCCACATCTTTGCAAATGGCACGATTTTATTCTTTTTGATGGCTGAGTAGTTTCCCATTGTGTGTGTGTGTGTGTATGTGTGTATGTATATGACCTCTTCTTTATCCATTCATCTGTCAAGGGACATTTGGGCTCTCTCCATAGTCTGGAGCTGATAATGCTGCTATAAACATCGGGGTGCATGTACCCCTTCAAATCTGTATTTTTGTATCCTTTGGGTAAATACCTAGCAGTGAAACTGCTAGATCATAGGGTAGTTCTATTTTTAACTTTTTGAGGAACCTCCATACCGTTTTCCAGAGTGGCTGCCCCAGTTTGCATTCCCACCAACAGTGTAAGAGGGTTTCCCATTCAACAGATACTCTTAAGGAGCGCCTGGCTGGCTCAGTTGGAAGAGCATGTGATTCTTGATCTTGGGCTTGTGAGTTCGAGCTCCATGTCAGGTGTAGAGATTATTTAAATAAAACTTAAAAAAATACTCTTGAGTTTTTACCACTGGGCTGCTGAGCGTGGAAAAACAATATTACTAGAGTCAACAGTATGGACAAGGAGGCTTTATCCCCTCACGGGCATTTGTTGCTCTTCTTTCACGTTCTTGGGATGGGAGATAGCTAGATGGCTGGCTCGTATTCAGGTGGGATGCTGCACAGGGCATTAAACCTGCCCCACGGCACAATGAGGTGAGCAGAGACTGATCACAGTTGGGACATCATCCAGT
This sequence comes from Mirounga angustirostris, assembly GCF_029215605.1. NCBI lineage: Eukaryota > Metazoa > Chordata > Mammalia > Carnivora > Phocidae > Mirounga > Mirounga angustirostris. Next base: position 93,534,540 of record NW_026991711.1, on the reverse strand, counting down.
GGTGATAATGGTGGTCCTTCAAGCTCTGGTCTGATGGTCTGTGCACTCAGCTTCAGCTTGGCTTCAGCCTGAGCAGAGCTGGGCGTGGGAGCAGGGGTGCCCAGGGCCAGCCAGAACATGGAGCATGGACGCGGGATTCAGTGTGACTTGTCCATGTGCACTTGGGTAGAATAAGGAAGTGACATCCCAGCTTCCTTCTGGTTGGCAGCACTGTGGGAACAGCTTTCCAGAGCACTTGGGTGTCAGGGCCCGTATCTTTGGAGTATATGGTCGGCTCCACCCTGCAGGCTTGTGCTCTGTAGATGGTTCACTCAGTGTCCCTCCCAGACCTCGGAAAGAGAAAGGAAGCCAGGGCCCTGGGTTCAGACTCCTCATGTTCCAGAACTGTGGGGCAGGAGGGCCCTGTGGCCCATCTAGAATGTGGAAGAAGGCAGTGTTTCTGCTTCCCAGGAGGGAAGGCTCCCCCACCCAGATCTGGCCCATGCTTGGCATCTGCCCTGAAGCTGTGGTTAGGGGGAAACCAATGTTATGGGAACAGCTCCTGGCTCTGGCTAGTGTCACTCCAGCCCAGAGGCCGATTCAGGGTGGGTGGCTTGGTTTGGGAATCTTCTTTTGCCGGGAAAGGAAGGGGAATCAGTTCCTGGGTAGGGCACTGGTGGGGCAGACTGTGCAGAAGTGAGGGGCAGGTGAACAAGGGTTTCAGATGTGTGCCAAAGTTCCCCTCCCCCTCTGCCCTTAAGGTGTGTCTCTGACCCATTGTGGGGAATCGAGGTGCACTGTTGTCCGTGGCTTGTGCTAAAGATCTAACCCCCAAGAGAGTGGCTGCAAGGGTCCCCCAGCTCTGGGACCCTGAGTCCCCAGAAGCTAGAGGATTGTGGCATGATCATTATCATTCCTTCTCGGGAGTAAATACACCCTTCACCTTTTGACCCACAGGGAGATCACCTGGAGGCGCCTCCCAGATTCAGGGAGCCCTCCTGATGCTCCCAGCCTGGCTGGGCCCTGCTGGCCTCTTCCCCGATGTGGCCCTACCATCTCCCACTTTAAGCTCTGCTCCCCCTCCCCAGCTATCCTTCTAGGAGTCACTCCCTCTGGCCGGCCTGTCCCCAACCACACGCGGCTCTGTCTATTTCTGTGAATTGTCTCTTCCAAAGTGCCATCTGGAGGGGAAGAGTATGAACAACTGAAGGACCCTGGAGAGGGGACACGGATGTCACGGCCCCAAATCTGGGAACCGAATGCTCAGAGGCGTACAAGTGCAAACATCCACATATGGCGGGGCTGCCATTAGGTTGTGCAGGCCACCTCATTTAAACCCACTTTACACATGGGGATCCCCACTCGTCCCAGGTCACCAGGGGGTCCCACAACCCTATGAGAGGCAGAGCTTTATGAGATAACTCATGACTTTAATGACAGCAGCTTCTCCACGTGGGGCATGAAGAGGGTATGCATGGACACCGGTCTAGTCGTATGTGGGTCTGCCCATTCCATTTCCCTCTGGGTACACGGGGGACCACTGATGATATGTGCAGCTTTACTACACTGGAGTTCTTCCTCCAGCTCCCCTGTCCCAATCTCGACCCCCACAGGGCATCTGGTCACCCTTGCCAGTGAGCCTCTGCCCATCCCCAAAGTTTGTCATGCTAACATGCAGCTTGGGGTCCCCTGGTGGCCAGGGGCCCAAGACACGGTGACTGCGGGGCCCTCAGCCACCCTGTCCTCCCTCGGCAGGGCTTCCTGGGGCTTCTCATCCTAATCAAGGGCTGCGTTTTAATATATGCAAATGGGGAAGGGATGGTGGCAGGGAGTCACAGACATCCATCACCCCATTTCCCGGCACCAGTCATTCATCAGCGGGGCCTTAAAGATAATACACTTTTTGTTTAAGGCAATTACTTAATCTTGACAAACTCGTGTGTTAGGCAGGGCTATTAGTGGGGCCCGTCATTAATCAGTACAAAAGCAGGTGGGTGCTTTTTCTGAACTGCAATCGCTCTTGGGGACCCAGGGTGGGCCCTTTGCCATCCTGACTGCCCTAATTACGCAAGCAGCATGCTAACAATGAGCATGCTGTGTGTGCTGTGGGGGCGCCGAGCCACGGGCAGGAAAGGGGCCCATTTTTAACGCCAGTCAGCACGTTTTCCGAGCCAGGCAGAATGATCCATGGGGGTTATTAGCAGGCACCAGGAGCACAGCTGGGGAAAACAGATAACCCCCTCCCTCGGGTCCCTCCCCGACTGCCTCCAACTTTACGGATCCCTGGGCAGTATTTAAAAGCTGTGGTGTGAAATAGCCCTTCTGCCTGGGGGGTTGCATTCATTTTTGGGAAGGTTGAGAACAAAATGGAAATACCAAGTCCAGCCGTGTGTCTCCTGGAGTTTGTTGGCTCTGGGACTTCTTACCCCATCCCCTGTGCTTCTCGCTCGTCCATCACACACCTGTGGCTCCAATCTCTCTGAAGCCCTCTCCCAGGCTGCCTTGCAGGGGGCACTGGGCACCCAGGACAGGGCCCTGGCCTCCTCCTTGGCCTCCCATCCTATCTTCATCATCCTTAAGAAGCTCGCACTGCCCTGTCCCACCTGTAGGAACGTGTCTGCAATTCCCATGGATGTCTGGGAGGCCCGGCTCTGACACTGATTAGCCATGTGACTGCCCCCGGCCAGTTCGAGGAACTTCTGTGCCTCAGTTTCCTCATCTGCAAAATGGGGATCATCATCATCATCATCATCATCATACATTCCTCAGCAAGTGCTGAGGCTTAAATCACATGCCCAGGAAAGCTCCAGCGTGTGGGGAGGCTGATGACTTTGCTGGGAGAAGCACTTCTGTTTGTAGTCCGAGGAGTGTCCCAGCTGCTGAGCGGAGTACTCTTAGTACGTCCGTCAGCTGCTACTGCTGTATGCTACTCCGTGCACTAGGACTTTCTCTCCTAGTCCTCAGGGAGTTTATACAGAATGTGGGCCGCTCCTAGCCACCCCTCATAGCCGCAGGGTCTCTTCTCCAGCACTCAAAAGATTCACCCACTTAAGCATTCACACTCACTCACTCGGCACATATTCTTCGCTCCCGCGGTGCCAAGCACTGGACTCTGGCTTGGAGGAAACAGTGCAGAGGGCACATCTCCTGCCTGATTTGGAGAGGGGGCAGAAGAAAAGTCCAGGAAGCATCACAGACGAGGCGAGCATAAGAAGCGGAGGGGCTGGCTGCGGAGGGGCTTTCCAGGCAGGGTGAGCACTGGCAGTGGGCTGGGAGGTGTGAAACAGTGGGAGCTTTTGCTGTCCATCTGATCCTGGGGGGCAGTCTGTGGGGCAGGATCAGGAGAGCGCTAAGGCCAGGCTGGGCTTTGCACTCCGTTCTGCAGGACACGGGAGGAGCCAAGAGCCTCCCGTCGAGCAGTCGGATCCCTCCTCTGGGTCCCCGTTGCTGGGGTGGAACTGGACCCACAGAGCAGGGCTGCTGCCCACAGTACCTTGCACGGGACGAATGGGCCAGGCTGTCCTTGGTTTGTGGAAGGGCAGCTCCGGTTTCTCCCGGCCCGAGACACATTGTGTGTGGGAGTTTGCCCCCAGATTTTAAACCCTGTTTATTTTAAAGGAAGTAGACTCCATCTGCTTTTAATTCACACACTTAGCTCATCAAAATATTGTTTTGCAAGAGGTTTTTTTGATGTCCAGGAAGACTTTGGAGGGTTTTTTTCCCCTCTCTCTCCCTTGTCTGTCTTACAGTCTTACTCTAGGAAACAAGATTCTGGGCCCTGCTCAGGGCCAATGGGGTAGGTCATGGGACCATGTTTTCTGTGCCTCAGTTTCTCCACCAGCATAATAGGGAGAAATGGGTTTTTCCCAGGGGTTCTGTGGACTGACCACTAGTCCCGCCAGGTGGATCTCCAGTGTCCCCAGTTAAGGGAACTGCTGTTTCCAGCAGCAGCAGGGGGCAGCCATGGGCTGGAGTGTGGGGGAATGGCTTGGGCTGGAACCACTCTTGAAGAATTGCGTGGAGCCCGTGCTGCCCAGGGAGCCAGGCTTCTGGGAGTCTTACATGGCTTGGCTCATGTTTCCCCAGGGCCCTGCCCCGCCTGACACCCTGCATGTACTTTGCTTCCTGGGGGACTCTCTTTTTTGTCAGAGGTCTTAGGAGCCCACACACCCACTGCCTTGTTCGAGGACGCCTGCCCAAGCCTGCGGGGAAGGCGGTGGGCAGCGATCCAGGGCAGAATTCAGAGTGGCGCTGCTGCCCTGCTCTCTTCTGCCCTCATGGGTCAAGGGCGTGGAAGGACGACCCTGGGAGCCCTTGTCAGTTAGATGGATGGAAGTGAGGGAAGCGAGGGAAGCGAGGGAAGGGAGGGAGGGAAGAAGGGAGGGAGGGAGGGAGGGAGGGAGGGAGGAAGGAAGGAAGGAAGGAAGGAAGGAAGGAAGGAAGGAAGGAAGGAAGGAAGGAAGGAAAACTGTTAATGGTTATTTAAGTGACCAAATAGAAGTTTTGCAGGGAGATAAGATTCAGAAGGAAAGACAGGCTTTTGGAAAGACGCGCTTCGCCACATTTTAAGTATCAGTAAGACTTTTATTAACCGAGACTAGAATTCTACGTAAAGAGTCAAAGTTTGACTGTGATAGGACAGCCACTAGCCACAGTGCCTGCTGGGCACTTCAGATGTAGCTGGCTCGAATTGAGATGTGCTGCAAATGTAAAGTACACAACCAATTTTGAGGAAGCAATACAAAAAAACAAAAGGAATATCAAACATCTTATGAGTGATTTATGTTGGTTATATGTCAACAGGATAATATTTTTGATATCCTGGGTCAATGAAATTAGATGATTAAAAATATTACCTGGGGGCGCCTGGGTGGCTCAGTTGGTTAAGCGACTGCTTTCGGCTCAGGTCATGATCCTGGAGTCCCGGGATCGAGTCCCGGCGGTCCCGGGATCGAGTCCCGCATCGGGCTCCCTGCTCGGCGGGGAGCCTGCTTCTGCCTCTGACCCTCCCCCCTCTCTTGTGCTCTCTCTCTCTCATTCTCTCTGTCTCAAATAAATAAATAAAATCTTTAAAAAAAATAAAAAATAAATAAATAAAAATAATACCTGTATCTTTTTAGTTTTTTTTTTCCCATGTGGCTACTAGCAAATGTAAAATACCGTATGTCCCCTGCAACGTTATGTCTCCTGGCCAGAGCTGCATTTGAAGGGTGGCTACTTAGAGAAGAAACCAGTGGTACGATTGTCTTAAAGAAGAGAATCCCCTTGAGTAACATAATCACTGGGACCAGACCGACCAGGGGCTCCCGAGAAGTGGTCCTTGAGAGACCTGCTTCGGCGAAGCATTTGTGTTTTTTTTTGTTTTTTTGTTTTTTGTTTTTTTAGATTTTTTATTTATTTATTAGACAGAGAGATAGCGAGAACAGAAACACAAGCAGGGGGAGTGGGAGAGGGAGACACAGCGAGAGAGGGAACACAAGCAGGGGGAGTGGGAGAGGGAGAAGCAGGCTCCCCGCAGAGCAGGGAGCCCGATGCGGGACTCGATCCCAGGACCCTGGGATCATGACCTGAGCCGAAGGCAGACGCTCAACGACTGAGCCACCCAGGCGCCCCGGCGAAGCATTTGGAATTGGCTGTCGAATGCAGAGAAGGAATTAAGTGTAGCCCGCGTGCTCGGAGGTGCTTGACCGCTGTGCTCGCCGCAGATTCTGCTGCACAGTTTTGAATCTCATGGACTGGCTTTGGCAAGCCCCGGCTCAGAGCACTCAGAAAGGGGTGTCCTAGCCAGCCCGGGAAAAGTGTCACCAGTGCGCGGTGGAGACTGAGTGCTGAGGTCCCTTGAGCACCACAGTGGAGTGACCACGGACTCTTGTGGTGCTCTTGGGAGGACGAGAAGCACTGGGCTGGGGAAACTTTTGCAAGAGCTCTGCAGGAAAGGGACCAGATGCTGGTGAAGGAGGCAGGGTGGCAGGTGACACCTGGGGGACCCATGTGGCGCGGGAGACACCCTCCTGAAAGTCTAAATGGCCATCCTCCCTGCCCCCCATGACAAATGGGCTTTTTAGACAATGACGGGATGGCTGCTGGTGCAGGTTTGCAGGTAGTCTGTGAAGGGTGACGAGACACGGGGGCATGTCTGCACAGGTAAACCTGAGCAGTGCTGGGTCCACACGGGAGTGTTGACATCCGGCCCGGGACACAGTCACCAGCTTGTGGGTCACTCACTCCCCAAGCCCCTGGGCTGGATCCGTGCTTTCGGCAGGGTCCCTTACAGGTCTTCAGGGAAGACTTTCAGAGCCACGGTCTCCCGGGCCTCAAATCCAATATAGATTTTAGGGTCTCGCCTACTACTTTCTTTGGAACAGATCCTGTGGCCAGGACAGTTTTCACACTGAATCAGGCTTGACCTTCTCTGAGGTCTCTTTTGGTTCTAAGATTCTCTAGTGTGGGGCCCCACTCATGCACCCCGACAGGTGGGCGATCCGTCCCATTCCCTGCGATGGCAGGGGTCTCCCCGGGACCCCTTACTGAAGGGGCGGGAGGTCCGTGGAGATGGCCAGGCGGGCACCGGCACACACTCTGGATGCGTGGTATTTTGTTCCTGCCTCCCAGCCTCCCTCTGGTGGGAGTCCTGTCACTGCCCTCGTTGTACAGATAAGGAAACCGAGGTGCAGGAAGGTTAAGTGAATCAGCAGTGGGCTTGGCTGCCGTGTCGGCTGCAGCCTCTGGCTCGTGTGGCCTGTTCCCCCATCTTACTGTCACCATCAGTGGGGAATCTCAGTCAGGGCAAGCGGCTCTCATGAGAATACCGTGCACGGGAGGGCTTCGACCACTGACTTTTAGTTCTCTGGGAGGTCTGAGATCATAGCACCAGCGCATTCAGTGTCTGGTGATGTCCCCCTTCTTCTCTGTGTCCTCACATGGTGGAGGCCTTAGGGACCCAGGGTCCCTTCTATGAGGGCACAGATCCCATTCACAAGGGCTCCACCCTCTTGACCTAATCACCTCCCACAGGCCCCATCTCCAAACCATCGCCTCAGGCATTAGGATCTCAACCTACGAATTTGGGGGGGACATAAACATTCAGTCTGCAGTGGGGGGGGCAGACCCCAGGACAGACCCCAGGCCCTTGCTGTGAGGGCCACGTGGCGTTTGGTCAGGCACCTGCTAGCCCTTGGGATGTGCACCCCACGCCAGAGAGCAGCCTCCGGGCACTGCCCTGCGTGGAAGACGGGGGGCGGGCTGGCCCCGGACCCGGCTCGGGGCTTCCCCTCTTTCCAGCAGTGGTTTTGTCACATTTTGTCAAGCAACACCTTGTCGGACAGGCCAGCCCGCGGCTCCGGGGTGGGCGGTGTGCCCTGGTGGGTCTGGCCCGGGCCCTGATCCCGGCGAGCTCCGTGTGGGGGCAGGTCTGACTGCATGAGCAGCAGTGGGCCTCAGCCTGCCGGACACCAGCCAGCTAGTGGTGTTGGAATTTCCTGTCTCGTTTTAACTCCCCCCACCCCGCTCCCCCCAAGTGAGACAGAAACGCTTTTTAATTGCATGCTGTGGAGAGTGCCATTCAGGATATTATTATTCTTATTAAGTGCTTCCTGTGGGGTGGTGCCTGGCCATCAGGAGGGGCCTCTTGGAGGCAGCTTGTCTTGGGGCTTATTATTGGGAATAATAGTGCCATTTGCATAAATCCCGGAAGTGGACTTGCCTGGCTGCTGGGAATGAGGCTTTCCTGGACTCTTCTACAGTTTCATACCCCCTAGCTCTGATGCTTTGGCCGCTCCTTCGTTCCCGTTGGGAGAGGACTTGGCCATCTGAGTCCACACGTCTGAGGGGCTGGCCTTTGAAACTGTCCAAGTTCCCAAGTGAACTGAGGCCACTCCAAGCGAAGGGAGGAATGCACATATACCATCTCCCGTGGCTTCTCCCAGCCGTGGCGTGCACCTCCGCTGCATTCCTTGTGATGCTCAAACCCTTTGCCGCCGCCACTGGTAAATGGGCTGGTGTGGTGGTCACCAGGATTTGACCATCACACCCAAGCTGTCTCAATCATCAGTCATGTTGAGCTTCTCCAGATGTGGACATTCACCAGCTAACACAATGCAGAACAGGCATGAGTTTGAGAAATAATCTCCTCTTAACTTCCAGTGCAAGTGGGAACTCTGGAAGTATAAAAAGTTAAGGTAGGCCAGTGGTTTTTCAAGTGTGATCCCGGCTAAGCTGTGTGAGCCTCACCTGGGTGCTTGTTATAAATGTAGATTCCCAGGCCCTGAGCTCTGGGGAGGGAGCCCAGCAACGGTGTTCGAACAAACCCCCCTACCAGTGATTCTTGGGTCTGAGAAGCACTGATGTTGGTACCTAGTAGGTGTTCCATAGTGGGCCTCTTGTTATGTGTAACACATCACCTAGGGTCTCCGGGAGGACCCTAGAAAGAGGCGTTCCTAATCTTGTATATACAGGAGAGGACACATGTCTTGACTAGGAGTCATGTTCTGCACAGCTCTGTGCCCTGGTACGACTGAGTCCTCTGGACTCCGTCCATACTGCCTCTGAGCCTGAAGAATCTGTCATCTTCCCCCTCCTTCCAGCTCCCCCAGTCTTGGCCACTAGGGCCCAGTTCCAAAATCACCTCTTCCAGGGAGGCTGCCTGGCTCCTCTAGGTGCCCTGACTCTGAGGCCATTCTGGCATTCTGGGGCCTGCTGAATCACGGGGTGTCCAGCCTCCAGCTTTGCAGACGGCCTCTGCGGAGTGCCCTGGTGCACGCCTGACAGGCAGGGATTGTGCTGCTGGGCCCTCCTGCATTGGCTTTGTGGGGGAAGCCTTAGGTGGGCTGGTGGGCCGAGAGAGTGCCCTCCATCCTCTGGGCTGTGTAGGCCAGGGATTGAGAGCTTTGCCCAGAATCCCTACAGATTCCGGAGAAGGCTGAAGAGCTGGACCTGCTGGGGCCCGAAGCCTGTGCAGGTCAAGACCACATCAGAGGGGAGCCCTGTGTCTGAGCTGCATGGTGTCCTAAGGCCAGACCCGTGCAGCGAAAGGAAGGGTCATGCCATCTCTTCTTAGGAGCTGGTGCTATCATTTCTGGTATTTCCTAGGAAGCCTTTAGCTCCAGAATCCCTGAGAAGTGGGCCCAGGATCTCCACAGGAATGGGAGAGAATGTAGTAGTCCTGCCCTGTGGGATTTGTGACGAGCCCAGCTTCAAGGGCTAAAACGTAGACTGTAGCCGTGCGGGCAACAGGCTAGCATCCAGCATCTGCTGAAGGGCGGCTAATCACCCGGGGCCAGCCGCACAGAAAATGAAGGTGTCAATCATTGTCCCTTCCCCGCACGATTAACATTTTTCATTTTGTAGAGCATCTTCACGTTTCTGTTCATGGAAGGGTTAAACTTTCTGTTCATGGAAGGGTTAAACAGTTCAACTGACCAAGTTAGGTCTTTAGGGTGGAACCAAGAGTAGCATCCTCTCTCTCTCTACTGGGATGGGAGAGGCCTCCCCAAAGGTGCACTTGTCCAGGCCATCAATGCCCCCTTGCTTTCTAGTGGGGGAAAGGTAGGTTTGGTTTAAGGAAATGGGATCATACAAGGGGTCCCGTCCTCGGAACCGCCACCCTCCCGTACATGGGAGGTGTCACCTGCCTGGGACGCGATCACACCTGCTTCTGCCTTGGGCTTCCCAGGGGCTGACTTACCGCTGCAAAGCAGGGTGATGGGGCTAAAGGCAGATGAGGAGGGGGATCCCTATTTTTAAAACCCACCTTTAAGACAAATTTCCCCGTGCTGTTCACTGAACTCAGCAGGCCACCTGCAGGCCCCCCCCGCCTGTTTTTTGGTTTTGCCAGCACCAGCACAGACACTAGGGACACAATGGTGGGAAGCAGTGGAGTCGGGAGTAGCAGTCTGAGTCTCAAGCAAATGTACCGTGTGGAAATCGGGGTACAGTCAGCAGGGATCCATTGGTGGAAGACCTTTTCAGCAATGTTCCTGAGCCCATGACCCATCCTCTCTGCCCGTCCCCACTCTATCACGCAGTGAGTCGGGGAGCACCAGGTCCTATGGGATGTACATCGAGCGGTGGATGCCACATCTGAGTGCTTGCCTGATGCATCTCAGCGTCCCTTACACCAAGGAGTAGGGCCCTTGCTCGCATTTCCTCTGGGACTCACAGTGGTGAGGGAGGGAAGTGCCACTTACTGATATTTTGCTCTGTGCCACACTGCAAACATGCAATACAACAGCAAGGGTTGGTGTCGTTCCCATTTTACAGATGAAGACACTGAAGCCCAGAGTGCTTGTCACTTGTTAGCAGATGATGAAACCGGGGTTCACACCCAAGTCTGTTGGGACTTATGGCTCACGTGCTTCTTACCCCATCCCAAGCTCCGTAGACCATAGGGACATGTCATCCCCCTTAAGAATGTCGTTTGACTGATGTGCAGCTCAGGAACAATCTGGATTTCAATCTAACTGTAAAGTACACCGTGCTGGTCTTCAAGCCTGCTCGTGTGCCCATTTCTCTTTCCTCCACGTGAGCACCTTCCTTCTCCAAAGATACAGGTGTCTCCAGCTGCCTGGGTCCCGCCATTAAAGGGAAAGCGACCTGGTGAGTCATCTGCACTTTAGTGTGAATTTGTTTCTGTGACTTTCCCAAGGTCTGTTTGCTTTTAAGAAAATGAATGAAACCGTTACACTGGATATTACGATGCAAGGAATTGTAAGGGAAAGGAATGAAATGCATTTGTCTTTAACTGGGGATCCCAAGGAGAGTCCCCCGTGGTGCAAGAGAAATTGGAAGCCAAGGAGCCCTTTCCTGGCCCCCTAGAGGCATGCCAAATTGGAATGCCTCCATTGCAGCTTATTAGAGGCGGCCTGGAGCCATCAGGGTGTCTGTGATGCAGCCGTGGGGCACGGGCCAGCTGCTCAAGAAGGCTATGGGGATCCACACCCTGCCCTGGCCCCTGGCCTCCCTCTCAGGGCCCTGGGGACCGCAACGACATGCGTTTCTGCCTCGCCATAACTCGGACCTGTGTTGTGCTAGGACCAGGTCTCCTTCCAGAGACACCTCGGTCAGCACCAGGGCGTTGCAGCCCTTCGTGCAGAAACCTTTTGCTTCTCTGGTCCCAGGCCCAGAGCATACCGGCCCATGTGCTCTGAGCTAATTGCCTTCTGTGGTCTTAATGGAAATGACCACAGGAAATGAAGACCATGCTAATCTCCAGGGAGTGGACAGCCCAGAGGGCCGTGTGTCCCTAACGCATCCAGTCTGTTCTGGAAGATGGCTCCTTCCACCTCGCCAGCCCCTCTGGCTCTGGATCAGCCTCTCCGGCCCTCTCTGAGCTCAGTCCTCAGGGCAGCGACTCCGTGTTGTAGCAACACATGACTTCATCCGAGGAGAATTCCTCCGGCTGCTGACGCAGCTGCCCGGTCATGTTTCGATGACCCAGTCTTCCCGATTCTGTGTCTGAACCCTCTGCTGACCCCTCCCCATCTTCTCTGGCAGAAATTCACCAGAGTCACTATTAATGGGACACGAACTAGACTATCACAGAGGGTCCTCTGTGCCCCCTCCCGTTAGACCAAGGACAACACCAAGGCCAGCGAATCCTCACCCTTGGGACCACCAGCCAAGGAGCATCTGGCTTTTAAACCTTAGCACAGAAAGATTCTGGGTTTAAAAATAAAAGTCCAGGCCCCACCGTCCTCAGCTTCCCAGACTGGTCGTCTTTCTGTGTAGGATCAAAAACAAATGTGCATTTTCTTCAGAGGGGCAGGGGTGATCCGTAGAAAATTCCCAGCTTAGGGTTTCTTCCCCAGAAACTTAAAAAGAGAGCCATTTCTTTGAAATGACATATGGGATGTATGTGTGTGTATATGTTTTTCCCCCAAACCCCCTGCCGGAAGGACATGATTTAGTTTGGATTTTTTTTTAACTTAAAAAAAGAGCCCACAATGAAAACAATGTGTGGAAGGATTTCATTCAATATGTCACTTGAAGTCAGCTCTTGTCCTTTATGTGTATTTTCGTGTTCCTTGGGTGCTGCGGACGGCCTCTGGACCGGGTGATTTCTTGCCAGAGTCCAAAAGGGAATTTCTCCCCCTGCAGCCAGGAGGAAGGGCTCTGAGCAAAGCATTCACTTCTGAAAGAGGGGCGCGCGGGGACGGTCCATGCCGGTCTGAAAGGGTCCTGAGAACTCAGATGGGCCAGATCAACCTTCACGCCTTGAATGGCCTGGGGTGCACAGTTGGCCCCAGAGACAGCTGGTGGGGGCTCAGGGATAATCAGGGGCTGGTGGGCCGTGTGCATCCAGAAGAGTCACTGGTCCCTAGTAGTGAGTTGTATGGATAAAGCCACAGTGACGTGGTACCGCCTGCGCCCCAAGCTCCTGTCCCCTGCTCAGGGATCCGTCCTATGACCTCAATGTGTCACTGGCTGGGACAAGCATGGCTCTTTCTCCGGGGAACAAGTGACCATTCACAAACAGCAGGACTGTCCTGGTAGGAAGGATCTTAAAGCCCATTTAATTCCCATTATACAGATGGGTAAGGTAATGCCCAGAGAGGAGACATGATTTCCCCACTGTCGCATGGTCTGGCCCGCAGCTCTGAGTTAAGAGAAAGCCACTTCCTCTGGTAGTCTCCACAGCCTGCACCCCAGCGATCAGGCAGAAAGGGGGGTGTGGCCTCAGCTGCAGCAGGACTCGGGGTGGCTGTGTGTCTTAATGCCTCTTCCCAGAAGCCCCAGTTTCCTCCTTCCCCATCTCTCTCTCCCTCTCTCTCTCTCTCTCTCACACACACACACATACGCACATAACACATGCACACGTGCACACCACACATACACGGCCCTGGCTTCAGCCCTGGTATCACCTCCATTTCATGTTCGCCTGGTAGACGACCATGAGCACTTCATTCCTGCAGATTTTATAGCTCTTGAGACCCGGGTGAAGTTGCATTAACCCCGAGAAGAGCACTCCTAGCTAGTGAGGTCGAGGGGAAGGTCTGGGCTCTGCGGCATTAGGGGACTGCCTTCTGCTTCTGCAGGCAGCAAGAGGAGAGAAGAAAAGCACACCTGGGTGCTGCGGGACGGCCAGTGGGAGGACTGGGAATTCTGGGGTCAATGCCCCCTGGGGTGCCATGAAGAGCCAGGAACTGATATCTGCAAAGCGCTAGGAGTGGGCCCAGTCCTACATGAGCATTTGTTAAATATAATATATACTCAAGGTGAGACCAGAAGGACGCCAGGGATCACCTTTGTACCCACAGACTGCCTCTGAGGATTCATTTTGGCTGGGCAGAGGGAAAAGCCCATGACCAGCTGTCCTGGGCCTTGGATTCTCCTCCAGGTTCTGTTGTTTTTCAGCTTTGTGACTTTGGGCTGAAATCACCCATAGCCTCTATTTCCTCATCTGTGAAATAGGCACAGTAACACCTACCCTGGCTGCCTCAGTGGTGGGCGGGGGGGGGGGGGTATGCAGGAAAACATTCAGAAACACACAAAGGCAAACTATTTTTATTTTATTAATAATACTATAATCTGGTCTGCCTGGCCACATTAAAAAATATATATATACCCGAAAGGCCCTTTCCTAAACATCTGGGGAGCTGGACACAGCTTCCCTGCTGAGTCCCCTGGGGGCATCTTGTCACCGCCACCGGAGTCCTCTCAGAGGACATGGGTGGGCCTAAGGGGATGGGGTGTGGTCATTCCAGCAATCTCCAGCTCCGCAAGTGAGGGCCCCACCAGAGGGACGGGACAACACGGCTGCTGTATCGTGTGTCCCCTTGGAGCCCAAGATTTGTGGAGTCTGTATTTGGCAAACTGATTTAGTCAGGGTGAGAAGATTCATTTTTTGTTGTTGTTGTTCTCAGTACTCATGGAAGGTGCCAGTTTTGTGGAACTATGAGGATAAATTTGAGTATGTGAAAATTAAGGTTAAAATTTCAGGGGGAAAATTTTCTTTTAAGAATTCATGATGGCTCAGTCAGTGGAGTGTGGGACTCTTGATCTTGGGGTTGTGAGTCTGAGCTCCACGCTGGGTGTAGAGATTACTTAAAAATAAAAAAAAAAAAAATCTTTTTTTTTTTTTTTTTTTTTTAAGAGAGGGAGTGTGCACAAGCAAGGGTGGGGAGGGGCAGAGGGAGAGAGAGAATCTTAAGCAGGCTCCACACGAACTGTGGAACCCAATGAGGGGCTCCATCTCACAATCCTGAAATCACAACCTGAGCTGAAATCAAGAGTCGGATGCTTAACCGACTGAGCCCCCCCAGGCACCTGCAAAATTAAAAAAAAATCTTAAAAAAAAAGAATTCATGGTGTTCAACCCAAGTATCTGTTGACAAGTGGATGGATAGCCAGACCAGGAATACATCCATACAGTGGAATATCATTCAGCCTTAAAAAGGAACTTCTGACACATGCTATACCAGATGAACCTTGGGGACATTATGCTAAGTGACATGAGCTAGACAGAAAAGGACAAATACCGTACGATTCCACTCATATGAGGTATGTAGAATACTCAGACTCATGGCGACAGAAAGGCGAATGGTGGTTGCCGGGGGGCTGGGAGAGAGGAGGAATGGGGAATTAGTGTTTAATGGGGACAGAGTCTCAGCTGGGGAAGATGGAAAAGTTCTGGAAATGGATGGTGGTTGCCCCCCAATTTGAATGTATTAATGCCACTGAGCCGTACACTTAAAAATGGTTCAAATGGTAAATTTTAGGTTATATATATTTGACCACAATAAAAAAAAAAGAATTCATAGTGCTTATGGGACAGTCCCAGGACCTGTTTGCAGGGAAACCGAGAGCAGAAACCCTTACAGTAGGCTGGGCAGTCAGCTGACCTGTACGCACGAGAAACAAACCCATGCCCATCTCTTGCGAGGATTCTGCAATTCAGACTCCACACGCACGCCTGCTGGCCCATGGCATTCAACCCGAGTAAGAGTTGACTGAGGAATCGCCACTTCTTAGCCCTTTTCTCAGTCTAACTACTTTTTAAAGAGGCTTGTTTTCCTAAAGCCTATAATTATGTTTGCCTCCAGGGGACCCAGGAATTTTTTTTTTTTTTTTTTTAAATAAGCAAAGAGCATCCTACAATTACCATGATGATTTGTTGAGGGCAGGCCAAGTGCCGACGGGAGGCTGACACGACTCTGGAAGCAAGGCTCACGTGCTGGCGTCTGCGTCTTGGAGGCACCCACCAGCTCATTTGGGGGTCAGTCATTAATACGAAGAGCTGCAGAATTAACAGACCCAACAGAACGGGGCAGGCGGCTCGGCGGGGTTGGGCCTTCCTGAGGCTGGCCGCGCCGGGAGCGGGCCCTGGCTTCACAGATGGTTCTAGGTAAATATTTCCAGCCAGGGTGACTGTGGCATCCGGAGCCACACGCAGCCCGGGCCGAGATGGGCAGCAGTCTGCCAGCTCTGTCAGCCCTGATTTGCGGCTGAGCCTGTAATCTCCCCGAGTTCAAAGAGCGCTTAGCTGCTTGTCTTTGTCAAGAGCGCGGTTGGGGATCTTTTATGTGAAAGATGTAGGATCCTCGGGCTGCCTTTGATTATTTATTCATCCCCCTCCGTGGGCGTGTGATAGCCAGGGCACCGCGTGGAGCTCCCTGTCCTGGCTACTCGGGCTCTGAAATTCATTGAGCTTTAAAGCCCTTCGAAAATGGCTTTTGGAGGGAGGGGAAAAGTTTTTGAAGGCCTGTTTCTCTCTCCCACTCCACAGTGCCGCAGCACCTTTTGCCACCGCTCCATGCTCCCTTACCGATTGACATGAGACACCAGGAGGGAAGGTACCATTATGAGCCCCACTCTGTCCACGGCATGCACGGGTAAGTTCTGCCCTCCGCCCACCGGCATGTGGTCACCTGCTGCGGGGGAGGCCAGCAGCCTCAGCCACTTGTCCTGCCTCTGTCTGTCTTTCTGGTGTTCCTCAACTGCACTGTCCTAAGCCAACAGTCCCCCTTGCCACCAGGAGTGCGCTGACCCAGGACCCCGGGTGAATGTGTAGGTGGGTTGTGAACACCCAGCTCCCTCTGGTTACCTGAGAAGGAAGCCCTGCTCGGCTCGCACATCCCCACTGCCAAGGCTGAGGGCTGTCCCTGTGCATCCATAGCACCTTGGGGCTCTGTGTGCACCCATGCAGTGGGAATTTCTTCCAGGCCAAAGGTCCTATATAAGTACGGTGACCTTAGGAGCGCCTGGGTGGCTCAGTTGGTTAAGCATCTGCCTTTGGCTCAGGTCATGATCTCAAGGTCCCCGGATCGAGCCCCCTTCGGGTTCCCTGCTCAGCAGAGAGCCTGCTCCTCTCTCTCCCTCTGCCCTTCTCCCCGCTCGTGCTACCTCTCTCACTTGCTCTATCTCAAATAAATAAATAAAATTTAAAAAAATGAGTACGGTGACCTTAGTTACACATTGTCACTGTATAATAATTCATAGCGCCCTTTCTACATGTCCCGGTTTAGACGCTATACTGTAATCACCTTCCTGATGAGGACAAGGTCATGTTACACTCTGGGGCCTCCTCGCACTCCCTGCTTTGAGGCCCCCAGGTAGCAGGATGTGTGCCAGTGCCCTCTCACTAAGCCGAGTCCTGTCCCTCTTCGTTCTCACCTAAGGCCTCGAAGCCTGGAGCTGATGTCACTTTGCTTGGTCTTTATGACTCTAAGACTGGGCCCCGCGCTACCCCATCCATTCTGCTTCCAGAGGAGAGGCTGGAACCTTTGCCCTACCCCCACATCTCTGCCGCTCCCCACACCAGCTTGGAGGAAACCTACTGCAAAGGATCGACTGGGCCCAGGGCCCCTCTGGACACAGCCACCTCATCTGTCCATGCCAAGTTGCTGTTCAGGGTTCTAGCACACACATTCCAAGAGGAATGCTCCTCTTGGGGCACCGGGGTCCCCAACACTGAGTGGGGCCCCTTCCCCGGAATGATCTGTTTTCCCACCTTCTCCCCAGCAGGCTCTGAGCTTCCCTCTCCTTGCTGCCCTGCCAATGGCTGACACAGAATAGGTCCAGGATCAGTGTTGGCTAAGTGAGAGTGCTCTCCACCCTTTGAAGACAAACCCTACTTGCTGCCTCTCCCAGCTCCTGGCTGAGCACTCCCTATGTTCAAAGCCAGCACTGTGCCTGATGAGGAGGCTGGTGACTGAGAAGGTCCCAGCCTCCAGGCAGCTCCTGTTTCTGGGCACCCATTGCTGCCTCCCCGAGGCCGAGAAAATCGGGGACTTTTTTTTTTTTAAAGTATCTTTCACTTTGAAATAATTTCAGACATGGAAAACAGTTGCAAAAATAGCACAAAGATTTCCATGATACCCTCCGCTGGGCTTCCCCAGGGGTCACATCCTATGTGACCGAAGACTGATACAGGGTCATTAAGTGACTTGTAAATTGTATCCACATTTCCTTAGTTGCCCCACTCATGTCTTTTTTTCCCTGTTCGGGATGCGGCCTTTGCATTTCGTGGTCAAACCTTCTTTAATCCAGGCTAGTGGCTGGATTAGTTTCTCTTGTCTTTCATGACCTTGACCTTCTTGAAGAGGACAGGCCAGTACAAAATGTACAGGTGTCCTTGTTCGGGGACTCTTGCCTAAATTTGCCTCATGATGAAATTCAGAATAAGCATTTTGGGGAATAATACCATAAAAGTGGCGCTGTGTCCTTCCTAGTGTGTTATGTCAGGAGACACGCACAATGACAATAGTTCTCATCACTGGAGAGGTTCATTTTTCTCATCGCTGCAGCTCACTTAGCTAAGGTGAGGTCTGCTGGGTTTCTCCACTTTAAAGTTGGTCCCTTTGTCATTAACAGGTATCTTAGGGGAGGGGCTGAGACTTCGGTAATATGTAAATATCCTGTGTTTTATCAAATTTTTACCTACTTTCACACCCATCAGATGGTTCTCAACAGAAACCATATTATTAGTGTTTTCCAAATGATGATTTTTTGTTTCCATCATTCCTTCCGCATTTTTTGCCTGGAATTCTCCTGTGAGGAATGGTCCCTTCTCCCCGCCCCCCCCCCGCGCCCCCTGTCTTTCTTTCTTTGATTATTTATTTATACCAAATAAATGCATGGACAGGCGTATTATTCTGAGTTATACTCTATTGTCGTCACTATTTGTGTGTGGTTGAAATGGTCCCAGATTTGCGCATTGGGAGGCCCCACAAGTTGTCTCTCAGGGCCTTTCAAATGTTGGAAACTTCTCATTTCATGTCAGTGTGTGTCGCTGGTTCTTCCTTGAAGAGGGTCTGCTGCTGGCACCCGGTGCCCACCTGGTAGGTGATGGGGCCCTTTCAGCCCTCTGCCCGCCTCCCAGACCCTCCAGCTGCAGGGCCTAAGACCACAGTGGGGGGGGTGCACGTGTTTGGAGCTAGTGGATCACCCAAAAATGGCTCAGTTGGTTGCATCTGAGCACTGAAGGAGAAACAAGGAGCTGAGTCCCTATTTGGGAGGGGATTAGAATTGCTGACTTTCTGCTCCTGAGAAATGCTGGACTGGTTGTGACAGAGATCCTGGGCACAGCAGACCCGCAGGGAAGGGCCCCCTGGAAGGGGCCGGGTGCTGGTCAGAGACGTGGGCAGTGCTGGTCGCTCCTGGAGGCACAGTCCACACAGGATAGCATGGGTGACTATCTTGGCTCACGTGTCCCCACATACCTAGCGACCACCACAGAGCTATAAGTAGACCCCACCATTGATGACTGCCATTTCTCCTAATCGTTCCCACCTACTGACCAGGCTCTGTTGTACGGACTTCACGTACCTCATCTCCCTTAACCCTCTCACAACCCTGAGAGATGGGCATTTTTTATCATTCCATTTTACAGAGGAAGGAACTGAGGCAGCAAGGAGAGGTGAAATATTAACCACCAGGGTTGCCGCCTTACAGAGTGGGAGGGTTAGAAACCTAATTACAACCCCCTGAGCCCAGGCCTCTCCCTTGGGAGCACATGGATGACCACTGGTCCCCTGGGAGCCTGTGAGGAATACAGATTCTCTGGCCCCAGGCCCAATTGATGAGTCAGAAACACTGGGGTGGGGCTCATGTTTGGGATGCTGCTGCAGGCAAGGCCCTGGCACTGGATAGGGAGCTCTCGGTGCTGTCCCCACCTTGGGCCGGTGGAGAGCTAGGAGGCAGTCCCTGAGTCTTCTCCAGGCTTTGCTATTCACCAGCCCTGGGTTGGACACGAGTCATGTCCCCTCTCTGGGCCTGCTTCCTTCCTGGCCACTGAGGGGTGAGGTATGGGCAGAGCACCCGGAGAAATAGAAAGCCTTCATGGCAGGCAGCAGGGGAGGTCTGGCCAGGCGAGTGGGCCTGTGGAAATGGCCTTGTCACTCACTGGCCCAGATGACTCTTGAACCGACTTGATGCCTGAAGGGGGGTGTATCAGTCTCCTGTCGCTGCTGTAACAGATTCCCCTGTGGCTTACAATGATACTTACTCTCGGACGGTTCAGGAGGGCAGAAGTCTGAAATCAGTCAAGGTGTTGGTGGGGTGTTGGTTCCTTCTGGAGACTCTAGCAGAGACTCTATTTCCTTGACTTCCCTAGTTTCTGGAGGCCACTTGCGTGCCTCAGCCGGGGACCCATGCCTCTGGTCATATAGCCTTCTCCACCCCCCCCCCCCCCCCCCACCGCTGCTTCTGTCCTCGCATCCTTCTTCCTCTTCCGTAATGCTTTTCTCCCTCTGCCTCCCTTCTAAAGGGCGGGCGATGGCTTTGAGGGCCCACCCGGATAATCCAAGATAATCTTCCTGTCTCAGGATCCTCAACTCCATCACATCTGCAAAGTCCCTTTCCCCCTAGAAAGTTACGGTCCTGGATTCCAGGGATTCGGGCAGGGACAGCTCTGGGGCTTATTTGGGATCACCAAGCCCCAGTGGCCAGCGTGGCATCACCCAGTAGAATACAGTAAAGGGTGTCAACAGCGTGTGCAGGGCCTGGGGCAGGCGGGCTCTGGGGGCAGGCAGGTGTGCCTTGTTGACGGCCTCGTGAGCGCAGGTGCTGGGCTTCAGAGAGGCACACCGACTTGGCCCGTGTCATCCCTGCAAGGCGGGCATGCTGGCCTCCCCTCCCCACCCGGGGCCGGGCTGTCCGGGTTAACACCCAAGTGATGATGGGCAGCAGCGCTGTGTTCCCAGAGCCCCGTGCCCTGCCGGGGTGGGCTCCCAGGGGCTCCCCATTAGCCTCAGGATGGTCGGTACCCACCCGGCCACAGGGGGACACGGCGAGTGCTTCCGGACCCTTTCACCCTCCCCCCTCCGTGCCTCAGATGGGAAACAGGACGAGGCCTCTAAGAAAACAACGGCCCTGTGGCTCTGGCTTGTGTGATTAATGCGGGAGGAGCCCGGTGGAGCACCCGATCCCTCAAGCCCCTGCTGTAGCCCACGCCTCCTCCGCGCCTAATGTGTCTAATTACACAAACGTTGCACGGCAAATGAGGTGCGGTGTCATCTCTTGTCACCCGAGCGGGAGCCTCGGCCTGCCGCTCCGCGCCATTGGCTCTCGTGGTCCTCACGGCCCGGGGATTGGGCGCCTTGTGCACAAGGGCTCCGCGTGCATGCTCCACCGCGAGCTGGTCGTGCCCGCCACCGGAGCCGCAGGAATGATCTGTCACCAGCCCTGCCCCGCTAGCTGGCCTGGAACCCTGGCTCTGCACTTGGGAGAGCTTACCAACCCAAACGAATAAACCTCAGTTTTTCCATCTGTAATCGGGCGTCATGAGAGTACTTATCCCATCTATGGAGTTATTTTGAGGATTCAGTGGGATCATATAAATAAAGCAGTGAGAACAGTTTGGAAACATTGAGTAGATGTTAACAATGATGATTCTCACGGTTGCTATTTGCTTATGAGGGCGGGGGTCATGGCAGGCCCAGGCACCTTATGGCAGAGGCAGGCTATGGCATGACATTTGAAGAGGCTTCTGTCTTGTGGCTGCGGCATAAGAAGGTGGAAAATAGGACAGAAGGAGTACCATTGGGGATGGAGAGAGGAGGGGTCTTTTTTCTCCCAGTTGAAGAATTTGGACTTTATCCTCTCGGCAACCAGGAGTAAGAGGGAGTGGTCAGATTTGGTTCCAGGACACCCGTGGGAGCAGTTAGGGGATGGGTAGGACAAGTGGGGGGCACATGGCAAAGGTCCCAGGGTCCAGGTGACAGCCCTCCCCTCCCACAGGCAGCCACACAGGGAAGAGTGGGGCATGGGGAACAGCAGGTGGAAACTCAGCCAGCACGCGGGGCCGGCTTCTTCATAGATGCCCCTGCCCCATCCTGACAGCCACCTTCCCGCATCTCCTAGAAGTACAAACCCACAGCAGGATTTGCATAGCTCGCTAATGCTCAGGTGGTTCTAGAAGAGTAGATGGCACTGCCCATGGACTCCTGGGGCGGCATTTCTTATCTGTGTAAACCACACGTGTTGGGGAGATAAATGGGTAGAGGGGTTGTTCTTGTTGTCAGGCGGGGTTCTTTTGTGACCCCCCCAACCCCATGAGGTTATGATCCTGAAGGTCCAAGAGTCCATTCTCAGGGGCGAGAAGAGAAGGCCAGCCGGTGGGTGGGAGCAAACACTCCCTGCAGACTTTCCAAAGCCTTGCGACTGCTGGTGGGAAAGGGGACCTCTTTGGATCCGTTGCTGGCCCCTGCCCCTTGGAAACAGGCTTGCTGGGTGTTGTGGGGACAGAGGCTGAGGCATGGCACTGTGGGACCCCCAGCTGGAGCTCTCCGTTTGCCCTGTGTATGCGGTCATACAAGCAGGAGTCCGGGCTGCCCTGAGCCAGGATCAACCCATGTCCTGTCGGGGAAGGGAGAAGTTCAGGTTCCTGGTTCAGGAGGCTGGGGTTGCCCTTCAACTCCCCATGTTGCTTATGGGGTCCTTCTCATCCAAGCCTTGCCCTGGGGCTTCAGAGCAGACCAATTCCAGCTGCTTCCCGCCCAGAGGGGTTACCGAGACCATCTCGTGCTGCAGTTCTCAAACCTGGCTGCCAATCTGAACTAGGCTGTGTCTTAAAGATGCATGTTCTTTGGTCCAGTCCCAGAAGTTCTGGCTCTTTCAGGCTAGGGTGAGGACTGGGTATCTGCTTGTTTATCTACAGGCCAGAGTCTGGGGACCACCGCAGGCCACCCTGCTTATTTTATACCCAAGAAAATAGGCCCGGAGCTGTTTGTTGCCATGCCAGAGTCGTCCAATCAGCAGGCTGTAGGGCTTTTTCTCTCAACGATAACAACTTCAAAGTTTGGGGTGTTAAAAATCCCCTGGTTCCTTTTTATCACCCATTCACAGATGCAGTGCCCACAAGTTGACCTAAATCTGTCCATATTCTCGGCTTGCGAAAGGGGATGAGCATATGGAACGAAGACAGCTACCACGTCTCAGCCACAGGAAGGACAGTCCCCTTCTCTCTCCTCTTGCCTGGTTCCATACCTGACCTCTGACCTCCGTGACCCGCAGCACCTGCCTAGGCTCTAGAGCTGACCACCACGAGTCTCTCCCCTGCAGATCACTTGATCTTGAGCTGTAGTTGGTGAGCAGGGTTCCAGTGGTCACGGCCCAAGGCCACCCTGAGAGACAAAGAGAGAGGAGGAGGGGTCCTGCTGGGGACAGATGGCTCTGGGGCTTAGCTATCAATTCATGCAAAGTCAACATGCTGGGCCAGGTACTTTAAGAAAAGAGGAAACGCCAGCTGGTGGGTGCGAGGACCTCCGCCTTCCATCATCATCTGCACACTTTGTCGCGCGTGCAAATTACCCAGAGCCCCCTGGGAGAGCTGTTAAGGTTGTCTGAAGCCACCGCGTCTGGGGACTGCATATTAATGGGGATGTTTAGCCCCTCTGTTGGTGTGCTTCACTTAAGAAAGTAGTGCTGTTGCTGGCTGAGCTCCTGAACTTTCTAATCTGGGGGGATTTGAAGATGGCTTTTCCCAAGGTCAGTGTTAAATAAAAACTGCACCTGCTCGTCGTGAGATTAATAAACACACAGCCTGCATCGTCCTGGGCCCCTAAGAGCCCTGTCCTCAGCCAGTCACTGAGGAGCAGGAAGATAGTAATATTTTCTTCTTGATTCTTGGCCCCACACCACTAGGTTCATGGTTCAGAGAGGACTGGCTTTGTGTTTCACAAAGAACATTCTCTTCCCTCAGCAAATGCACGCACTTCTGTTCAGAGATTCGTGGAAGAAAGGAAGAGCGGGTGGAAGGGCCTGTCTGCCTGGCTTCTGGGCTGAGATGCTGGGTGGGCCCAGGGCTGCCCACCAGAGGCCTTGTCCTCCCCCTCACTGGAGTCCGAGTTGGCCTTTTATCTCCAGTGAGTGCTCCTTTTTTTTTTTTTTTTTTAAGATTTTATTTATTTATTTGACAGAGAGAGAGAGACAGCGAGAGAGGGAACACAAGCAGGGGGAGTGGGAGAGGGAGAAGCAGGCTTCCCGCAGAGCAGGGAGCCCAATGCGGGGCTCGATCCCAGGACCCTGGGATCATGACCTGAGCCGAAGGCAGACACTTAACGACTGAGCCTCCCAGGCGCCCCCAGTGGGTGCTCCTTTAAACCTGCTGTAGCTGACCAGTACTTCAGAGCAGCTAGGGAGCGGGGAGACACAGAGCCCGGAGAACTCTGGGACTAGGGAGTTTGTAGGGCAGCTGGCCCTCCTCCCTTAGCTGTCTGAGGACTGGGTGGCAAATAGGCGTGGAGCCTTGGCTCATGGTGATGTAAGTGTGCCTTTGAGACCCCTCTGGGCAGCCGGATGCTGGGGCCAGGCTAACTGAGGTGCAGTCCCAGCAGCCCGGGGCCAGCCCTCTGGATTATACCACTTAACCCTTATCAGCACCCTATGAGGAAGGCAGCTTCGTCACTCCCACTTGCTAAGTGGAGAAACTGAGGCACAATGCGGTTGCCTGCTTTCACTAGCGACATCCTCCTAGTAAGTAGCAAAGCTGTGACTGGAACCCGGGCAGTTTAACCCTAGAGGGCCCCTCTCTGCACTGACCCTTCTGCTAAAGACTCTCCTGGCTCCGAGGTCTTCAGATTCCCAGCTCTGGGAACGTGCTCTGCGGTGTGGGACAGACAGCTCATTTATAATGGAATCTGGCCTGTAAAAGTTTAATGAGGAGCGTGTCTGATAAGCCGGCCTGCTCTTTGATCAGTGCTGAACGCCAGCCCCTCGCAGAAGAGGAACTGCCTGGCTCTGGGCTTTGGAGAGAGCCCGTGTGGTCAGCCCAGGGCAGGAGGGGCCCCGGGAGTGAAGTAAATCTTGGTGTGCAGAAATAAGGTGGGTCTGCAGTGGGGGAGGGCATGCAAAGCAGGTATGGGGAGGGGCTTCCTGGTGGGAAGGTCCTGCAAAGTTGAGAGGTGGTCTTTCTGGTTCTTCTCCTGTCCCACTGGGCCCCCATCACCTTGGCATAGCCCATTCCACGCCCCCAGGATGTGGGCAGAATGGGGTAAGGCCAGGGTTCAAATCCTACCTATGTTATTTATACCCTCTATGTCCTTGGCCTGGCAGTTTAACATCCCATGAGCCTTGGCTTCCCTATCTCTAAAATGGGGATACAAGAGTAACCCATGGGGTGGTTTTGAGGATAAGGTGAGGGAGTATGTATAAAGCACATAGAACAGCCCCTGCTACGTAGTGAGCACCGGACAGTGATTTGCTCTTTTCACCCTTGTGTCGAGACCAGAAGTAAACTCACATTTAATTCCAGGCACCCTGCTGGGTGCTGGGCAAATGGCATCATATCCAGTCCCCCCAGCACCCTATAAGGTAGGTGATATTCTCCCCATTTCATACAGCAGAAAACTAGAGGTTCCCAGAATTTAAGAACTTCCCAAGATCACTCAGTAAGTGAGAACTGACGCTTAATCCTGAGCTTTTCTCTGTGCCATGATTGTCCTTGGAGAGGAAGTGGCATCTCCTTGCAAGTCTTAGGGCTACAGGCGGTTATCGCTGCTGGCAGACAGGGGAACGGAACAATGATCAATCCAAAGGAAATAATCACTAAGAGTAAAATTTCAGTTATGGGATAGATTGGCCTTTGAGGTGGGGTCCTCTCCCAGTCCACATGTCTGGGGTGTCCACTCTGGGTGGAAGCTGATGCCAGGGCCCAGAATGCATTCATTCAGCCTAGTTCCTGGCTGCTGGATTTACCATGTCCCAGGGGCTGTCGCTGGAGGTCACTCCTGCCGGCCTTAGTCAACACCTGTTGAGGGGATTCTTGAGCAGTGCCCTGCCCCCGAGGCTTGCTGCAGTTAGCACTGCTGCGTCGCTTACTTGCCCTGGTGCCCACGGAGATGAAGAAATACGTTGGGCACCGTGGGAGCCCCTTCTCCCATGCTCTCCTGCCAGGAGCTGCGTTTCTGACACATGAACTTGACCTGCCCTGCCCAAGCAAGTTACGTTTAGCTGTTGCTTAACTCAGATGGGGAAGTTCTTAGTGCTTATTCCTCTGACGTCAACCACCCCGTGCCTAGGAGGGGCCAGCCTCGGGCCAGGTGTTGGGGATCCAGGCCCAAGGAGGCCCAGCCTTGCTGCCCACACATATCTTATGGTCTTGGAGGGGAAGGAGGAAAAATGGGGCAGTTACAGAGTGGTGTGCTAGAAAGGGGGGCGGGGAAGCCCGGGACACTAGGAAGCCAGGAAAGGGAAACGTTTACCAGGAGGAAGGCATGGGAGGCCTGTCTCTCCCGATCCCATCCCTAGCCCCAGCCTGCCGTGGGGCTCCACGGTCTTCTTGGGGTTGCCCCTGTTCCAGTGCGGGGCCTCCACTCCCAGGCCGACACAGATGCCCTCTATGAAGAGGAGCCTTTTCCAGTGCACCCACTAATGGACTCAAAAGTTTGGTAAAAATTGGCCGCACACCCACCTCTAAGAAGACTTTTATCTAAACTATTTGAGATTATCCCTCTCGTTTTGACAGGCATCCAGGAAAGGAAATTCCACAACCACTTTGGCAGGCCAGGCCAGAGTTGAAGAATTCTCACTGTGGAGGAGTTTCCCTGTGTGTAGCCCACCCGCCTCCCTGGACTTTTCTCATGGCTTAAACCCAGACCCCGAGGGCAGTATAATGAAACCCCTCCTTTTCCTGAAGGCTCCTCCTGCCCCAGGACCACATGTCTCATTCCTTCCATGGCTCCAGGTCCAGCCCCCTTGCATTGCCCTGTGATAGGACAGTCCCCATAGAGCCGTGACTTTCTGGAAGCTTCGGCTCAGCTGTGCTCAGCCAAGGTTGGCTGTTCTTACAGACAAAGGCCTCCCATCCCCAGAGGTTAACCCACACCACAGGTCACTTGGAGAGGGCCTAATCTGGGCCTGGTTCCCCCAGGGCCTCTTCCCCAGGGCCAGCTGTGTTCCTGCCTCACCACCCCCCAACACATGGCTCACATCCAAGGTCTCTCCCCCACCCCAGCGCTGTGCAAGTCATCACTTTGCTAGGGAAAAAAGTCTCCTTGATACTTCCCTCTTGTCTTTTATGCTTTTTTAGTTTTTATACTTGAAAAAGCCCATAACCTTCCTATCCTTCTGTTCCAAAGGGACAAAAATGTGATAAAGGGTGGGCAATTGAATTAACCCCTCTTGCCTGTGTGGCTAGATCTTAACCAAGTCCATGTGTATGGCCTCCTTTGTAGGCGCAGTTTTATAACCTAATTTCCCTACCAAAACATCAGTGTTTACTTAGTAAGAAATCTGCTCTTTGTCAGCTGAAAACAGTGATTTCTTTATTATGGCTCTGCGTAGGGAGTGACAGCTGAAAGTTGGCGCTCGGCTAGGTCTGCTGGAGTGTGCGGGTCTGTAATGGGAACGGGGTGAGTGGAGGGTCGAATGGATCGCCTGTGTATAAAGACGTGTGTCGGCCGCAGAGCAGGCCTGTCGGACGGGCTGGGGCTGGCCAGCAGGGAGCCTGGGCAGCAGACGGATGGGGAAGCCAAGAGGAGCCCACTGGGTGGCAGGGAGACAACTACTGAGCCCCCAAAGGCTTCCCGGCAGCCCACACAAGTTCACGACCAACCCTGCGGGTCGCTCCGCTCCCCACCACAGAGCCCCCCGTCCACCCAGCCAACTTCGAACCAGAAGCCAGCCCTCCTCTTTAAGCTTTAGGCTCATTTACTATTGAAGACACACAAAAGGAAGAGTGGAAGCATGGTTAAGATATAAAGAGTAATGATATCATACACGGTCATTCCCTGCCCTGCCTAAGGATTGGGGACATGCCGGCACGTTTGGGGTCCTGCCCCAGGGGCTCCCCCTCCCGCCAAGCTCTGGGATTTGGAGTTTCTCATCCTCTTGCATCCGTGACAGTTCCACCTTATGTCTGACTCCCCTAACAACACATTGTTTAGTTTTGCTCTGTGGGCTGGGTATAAACAGAATCATTGCAAACGGATTCGTTGGGAAACTACTGTCATGGGTCAAATTATGTTCCAGAGATTCACCCGTCAATGCCTGAGTCTCTTATTCATGAATTCTCACTACTCTGGGGCAGTCAGTATTGACAGGCATCTGGGATGTGCCTGTGTTTTGGCGATTCTGAACATTATTGCAGTGAATGCTCTCGTACCGTCCTCCAGGCCCCCTGGACAGCTGGCTGTTCCTTAGAGTAAATGCGTGTCCAGGAGTGAAATTGCTGAGTCATGGGTTATTCACATTTTACCCCCAGATGTTGCCAGACTTTTGCTTGGCTGGTTTTGCCACCAGCAGGGCTTGAGGGCTCGGCTCACTCTACATCCTTGTTACCAGGGTAATGTCAGCAACGTTTAAATGGTTGCCTCAATTTTGGTATGTCCTGTGATTTGGATTTTCTATTTCCCTGATTACTGATGAGGCTGAGCATCCTTTCCTGTATTTATTGGCCAGTAATGTTTCCTGCTTGCGAAGTGCCTTTGGAGTTATTTTGCTCATTTCTGTATGGAGTTGCCTTTTTCATATTGATATGAACAAGCTTTTTATATATGAAGGCCACTCATTCCATAATTAGTTATCTGTGTTGCAGATATCCTCTCTCAGTTTGTGTTTGCTTTCTTCACTCCCACAGTGAAGTGTCTGGATGAAGAGAAATTCCTTGTATAACCCAGGTCAGGTTATCGACATTTCCTTAAGGTTTTTCCCACACATTCCTCTCCCATCAGCTGTGTGGTCTGCCTTTCAGCTCCTGGACTCTGGTAGCTATTCCCCGATATGACCTGCTCTTTGTTCAGCTGTCCTCCTGCCTTGGAACACCAGGCCTGCACCACTCACTGCCTCCTTTCCATTTCTCTATAAGAGTTGAGACACAGTTTCAGATGCCACCTCCTGCAGGAAGCCTTCTCAGATTGCCCCCAACAGAACGAATGAATTCTTTCCCTCCCACCCTTCTTTCTGCTCTAGTACCTTGTATACTCTTTGTAGGCTACAATTAGTGTCCACTCTCCTCCATGACCCCAGAGGTCCCAGACCCATGATTCCGTCAAGGCACTGAGGTGAACCATAGGCTCAGGGGGCTGTGATTTCCTGAACTCATGGCTGGATCTGTGGTACTCCCCCAGGATCATCACTCTAACAGCTTGTCATCACCTCAGCCTCATGGCAATTGACGTACTCTGCTGGGATCTGTGCGAGTATGGGTTTAAGGTGAGCCCTGGGAAAGTCAGAGTTGACCCAGACACACCTGGTGCAGCACTTGTCAGTCGAGTTTTTGAATTCCTAGGGGTGGGGTGCTGGCTGAGTCCTCCTCAGACCCCCAGCTCCCCACCTGATTCCCTCAGGGCCCACGCTCAGTGAACGTTGGCCAACCGACTGAGGGAATAATGCTTGAACACACAAACAAATCAGCAAATGGCTGGATGCTGTGGTCCCAGGTCCTGTTTACAGTGAGCCTTCTTGCTGATTTACAGAGCCTCTCCACGTGGGCAGAGTGCAGCCCAGATGCATAGGAACATGCCGATGGTCGCAAAAAAAAATGAATTGGGCTCTGATTTGGAGAGGCGCGGTTCTCCGGTGCTTTCCAAAAGAATTCAGTGTACATCTCTTTCCAGTTGCAAACCCCTTTGGTGCATGTTGAAAGGGGCTTGATTTCTGGAACTTTTAAAATTAATATATGGAAGGCGTGGTGAGCAAGCTTGCCAACGTACAGTTTCACATACCCCAAACCAACCAAACAAACAGAAAACTGAAAAACAAAGCCCAAACCAACAAACAAAACCCTCGCCGAAGAGATTGAACTCCGCCCAGAGGAGATCCTTGGAGCTCTATCCACTAGTAAGCCTAGGGCAGCGGGCACTGACCTTGCCCTTCAGGGATACCCTGGAGAAAACAGACACATGCCTGCCCTGCTCAGCCAGGCCTGGTGCTAAGGAGCCCCAGTTTGAGGAGGAGAATAGCTCAGAGCAGGAAGGCCAGCTTCAGGGTATTTATTTCCCCTCTAGCTGATCAGCGGGCCCAAGGCCAACTGCCTAGTGTTTCTGAGAAAGTGGGTGCCTGGCCCCGAGCAGCTGGGCAACAGCAGAGGGGTCACCGCCTCCCCACTCTGAGCCCTCTGACTCCACCCATGGCCCTGTGATCCTGGTGGGTGGTAGCATCTCAGCCCAAAGGCAGGATGAGGACATGCGAGCCAGCGGTCCCTGGGGCAGGAGGGGTTGGCGTGTCAGGGCCGTGTGCAGGGCGCGTTCAGCTATGGGGAGCCAGTGACCGTGTAATCCGGGCGGCAGGGGGGAAGGCACGCTCCAGAGCCCTGCAAGCATGCTCAGAAGCCCTCCCAGCGTGGAGGGGACTCCCCGCTTCCCTGCCAGCTTGCCGCTGGTGGAGCACCTCTCCGGCTAGGCCACTCCAAGGAATAACACACAGGCCCTGCTCCCTAAGAGTTGATGGTCTCAGAAGAAAGGCAACTGTCATAATGATGGTGATGTCAGTCCCTCCCAAGGGCCTCCTCCACACCAGCACAATATGCTGTGCATTCTGGATTAGCTCCCAGCAAGTTGCCACGAAACTCAGTGGCTTGAAACAACAGGAATATATTCCCTCGCAGTTTTGGAGATCAGGAGTTTAAAATCAATACTATTGGGTCAATACTGCAAAGGTTGCTTCCTCTGCAGGATCTAGGGGGAAAGCCATCCCTTGCCCCCGCCATCATTCCTTGGCTTGTGGCCACATCCCTCCAGCCTGCATCCCCATGGTTACACAGCCTCCTCCCCTTCTGTGTCCCTCTGCCTCTCTTTTATAAGGACACTTGCTCTGGCGTTTAGGATCCCCCTGATAATCCATAATCTCCTCATCTCAGCATTCTTACCTTAATCACATCTGCCAAGTCCTTTCTTTTTTTCCTAATATAGTAGTATTAACAAGGGATCAGGAAGGACACGGATGCATCTTTGAGAGGTCAAGATCAGCCTGCCATACTTGCCTCCCCTCTGCTTCCCACTACATATTTGTAAGAGCACTATTGCGATTGCTTGTTGTAGCTAAGCTCACAGGTTCAGAGAGGCGTGTGAATTGCTCCAAGCCACACAGCTAGGAGAGAGCTGAGCTGGAACCCAGGCATTCTGCCGCAGTGCCTGCACGCTGGACATACTCACTGCTTCATTCGCTCATTCTTCCAGTTATTCGTGCAGCGGCCGCACGTGGAGCATGCTCTCTGAGCACCTGGTGGGCACGGGAGCAGGTATGGGGAGAGCAAGTGAGCAGGAGCTGTGGACCCGGAGCTTGCTCCCTGGCTGCCCGTTCAAGGGGGAGACAGGCCCCGAGTGAGCTCCTCATGGCAGGTGCCCCATGCTTGGCCAGGATGGACGGGTTCAGGGTCCAGGGAAGGAGCCGTCCTCCTTAGGCGTGTCTCACTGGAGCCCCGACCTCCACGTGGGGCTGGGAGGCTTCTGGAGCAACCCTCTGAGGGAGATGTTGAGGGTTAGCTGGGGACAGGGACAGGACCTGACTGGAGGAGTGGGTATGGCACCTGCCCAGAACCCGAGCGGAAGCCATGAGGTGGCATACGGTGTGTGAGTGAGAGAGGCAGGTGCGTGACTACGCAGGATATCTCCTGGTGCCACTGAGGCCTTCGGTCACCCCAAGAAGCAGGTCCGAGCTGAGGTTTGAAGGCCTGCAGCCCCAAGTGACTGGAGCCCCCCTTTCTCATCCTCAGCAAAGGCCCCTAGACCAGGCCATGATAACACTGGGTCCCGGGTTCAGTCCAGCTGTGCCGCCGAGCTCACCATCACTGTGCCCTTGCTGCTTTGGGTCTCAGTAGTGCTGTCTGTGAAATGGGATGCAAAGTGTCCATTCCTGCCCATTTCCGGCCTGACTGACCCGCACAGAAGGTCTTAGAACAAAGCCATCAGGAGCCTCTCCAGGTTGCCAAGGGTCCTTGCTTCTGGCTCCTGGCCCCCCAGGTGGGAGAGTCTGCCCCAGTGGCTCATGCTGAGTCTGGATGAGTCAGCACCCCTCAGCTCTGCATTGTTCTGCCTCTCCAAACAGCACCATGGGTGGGGTACCGGGGCCCCATCCCTGCACTTCCTCCCTGCCTCTCACCGCGGTAAGGAGCGCGTTGGTTCCTGCCCCTGCGCCCTGGCTCAGGCTGCACTGGGGGGTCAGATGCCCTCCCTGCTCCTCCCATCAAGCAGTCTTACCCGTCCAGCCCTGCGGGAGCCGTACACCCTCGAAGGCCACATCCCCATCCTACTAGCTCCCCGGGATGGCGCCCATAGCCGAGAGCGCAGGCGTGCTGGCTCGGGCCCAGCCACTTTGGTGCTGAGGCACCTGTGGCTGTGTGAGGTTCTCATGGCCATGGCTTTGCCTTTCATCTGCCTCCAGAAATCTTGAGCCAGCACGTGAGGAAGGGGCCAGGACCTGATGTTGAAAGACTGGGCTGAGTCCACTCCACACTCTGCAAGTCTTCTCTTTGCTCATCCATTAAATCTGAGAAAGGACATGGGTGGGTGTCTACTGGGCACCCGGGGCTGCACTGCCCACGGAGCCCATGCCGTCCCACCACCGCCCTCAGGCAGGCTCCACCGCCCCATCCCGCAGGCCAGGATGCAGAGGCTCCGGGTGGAGAGCACACCCGAGGCCCGCCGTAAGTGACAGAGCCATCTTTCAGACCCAGGAAGCCCAGGCTCCGGCCGCAGGTGTGACCGGCTCCCCTCGGCCTGCACCCCACCCCAGCTAGGGTGGGCAGGAGGGCCAGCGGAGGGGATGTCCGCAAAGGGACACCGAGCTGAACCTGTTGAGGGCAAGACAGCGGAGGCAGAAGCTTGCCTTTGGGTGGACCGTGGGGGATGTCCAAGCGCCGCACCTGCCTGGTGGAGGCAGAAAGGCCAGCTTCCGTTCCTCGCTGCCACTTAGAGCTCTGCAGCCTTGGGCAAGTCTCGCTTACCGCCTTGCACCGTGGTTTCACTCTGCACCGAAACCTGCCTTGCAGAGTTGCATGTGCTGCGTGCCGTCGGCATCCGGCGGAGGCTGACCACCCCGGGGGCTGCAGCTTCCCTGCCGCGGCGGCGCGTGAGCCCAGAACAGCCACCGGCCAGTGAGGTCGCCGCTGGCTCAGCCCATTCTCTCTGTCCTCTCTCCCCTTGCCTACCATCCTGGTCTTTGGGCCTGGCCCTGAAATCTTGCCCAGGGGCTGGGCCAGGCCCCCCTCCCGATAGGGAAGGGAGGGGAAGAAGGTCGAGGAAAGATGCTGCTCCCGAGATGCCCTTTCGTGGCTCTGCCTGCAGCTTTCGGGGAGGAGGAGGCTGGCCCGGCCATGCGGCCAGTGCCCCTACTGGGAGGAAGCGCGGGAGCCCTCGACTGCCCAGGAAGCTGGGCCCCGCCACAGGCCACTGCTGCCCGTCCCCAGAGTGCTCGCACGTGCACGAGCGCGCACACACCCGCACACGTGGAGGCAGGTGGCCGTTACTCTTACCCAGAGCCCCCTGCTTCTGCCTCACGCCCACACATGGAAGGGCCCCCACAGCTGCTCTCAGCAGCCTCAGCGGCCCCAGGCAGGTCACCTGGACCCACTCCTTCAGTCCTGTGGGCGGGGATGTGGGCAGGCCCCGGGAACAACGGCTCCGATCTGCCTTGCAGAACGCTGGGCCCCAGATCGCTCTGGGCAGGGAGAGGCTGTGTTCGTTAAGGCTTGCCTTGGCAGTTGCCTATGATAGAAAAATTCAGCTCAAACAAACAAGTGTATTGGCTCAGATGAATGAAAAGGCCAACGCAACTAACTTCTGGTGAAGCAGGATCTGTACTAGGGGCTCAATTCAAGAACCGGAGCCCACATCTTCCAGCTCTGACACTCTGTATCATCTTCAGTCTTGGCCTCTTCCCTTATGGTCCCTGGCAGCTCCAGGCTTGCATCCTACCTGCATAGCAACTCGTGTGGACAGAGAATCCTTCTTCCCCAAAGAGTCCAGCCAAAGCTGCTGTCTTAGGCATATGCCCATCTCTGAAATGATCACAGTACCCGGGAACATGGAATGCACTGATCAGCTGGGCTCAGGTCACATGGTCCCTAGCCCTTGGAGAAGAAATGAAGTGGGTCCAATATAGATCCAGCCCCAAGTGCTCTGCTCCCCCATCCAGGCATAGCCTTTGCACACACATATCTTTATACATCAGCCTTTCTTTGTGCATGCTGCTTCCTTTCTTAGTGTCATACACTTTCTCACAAACTCCTATTGATCCTTCAGAACCCAGCCCAAATGTCACCTCCTCTGAGAAGCCTTCCTTTATGCTTACATGCAGAGTTAGATCATTTTTTTTCCTCTGGGCGGGGTCTTTATCAAACTGTCCGATGCTTACCTGACCTGTGGGTCTGCCTCTTGGGCTCTGAGCTCCGTATAGGTCCTGGGCCCAGAGCAAGCGCCCAGGACGACTTTGTCAGGAATATGAACCAACAGACCAAGGATGGCAGAATCAGGCTCAGATGAGCTCAGAGTCGGACCGCAGGGGAGAAAGCAATGCATAAGGGTAACGAACAAGGGAAGCTATTGGCAGCAAGGCTGGCTTGGCCAATCCAGTTGATGGCAGCCGGCAGGTGTGTGAGTGTACCTGCGTGCATACGACAGAGGAGAACACGAGCATCTCTTAAAATGAGCTCACGCAGTTGGCCCCTCCTCTCACCCTCAAGGCTACCTCCTCGAGTCTCTGCCCAGTTGCCAGAATTCAAGGCCAGGACAGGCCACAGCCGAGACCTGGGTTGGGCCCCCACGGCCAATGGTGTGGACATGCAAGACGAAAGGGAAGGGGTAGCTGGGGGTCAGCCTGAAGTGCTGGCTCGGATTTCACCAGCAGACATCTTTCCTGGGGTCAGCTCGTGAGCACCGGCAGCACCCAGCATGCATGGAACTTTCTGCTGGGCCCTAGGATGGACCCAAGAGGAGCCCTGTTCCCGGAAGGACCTGCCTTGAACGTTGGCAGAGTTGGTGTGATGGTCGGGGCTGCTGGGGAGCTCCCTGCTCCCCCATGTGCATTAATGATGCTTGGAATTCTGCCATTTTAGATTCATTCCTTTTGCTTGGTTGGGTCTGTCAAAATGATAACCTCTTGGAACATTTGTGCCCCCTGGATCCTTATCAGTCATTGACAACACAGTGGGAGGGAGAGGTTCCAACTCCCTCCTGAGAGCTGGATTGGCTTGTGCGTGGTGATGGAGCGGGAGTGGAAACGAAGCTGAAACAGAGTGGGAAGAAAGCTGTTTTGCTCTCAGGTGTTGCCCTTGCCTGACCCTGCGCCCCCGCCGAGCCCTGCTCATGGGAAACCACAGTCATCAGGAGCACCCACTTCTCTGCCCAGGGAGGTCAGGCACAGCATAGGCTGGGGCCCAGACCCACCTGGGTCGGGGGTGGTCCCGCTACCTGCTATCTGGGTGCCCTTGGGCAAGGAGGGACCTAGCCTCACAGGCTGTGTCCTCATCTGTAAAATGGGCATGAAGCGCCTTCTTGGTGACTTTTTTTATTGAGATTAGGCTTCCCGGAGGAGGTGTCTGGATAGTCATCCACAGCTGTGTTGGCTGAAGCTGCTGTTGTCCTGGGTACTGGGTGTCCAGGTCAGTAGATGCTCCACCCCCGAGTTGACTTGTTGCAGAGAAGGGAAGGGAAGGGGGTTAATGCTCGCTAACCCCCTGCATGTGCCCCACCCTGGGAGGCACCAGAGAGGGGCAGCATGCTGGCCGAGGCCACCCAGCTAGGTGGGAAAGATCAGGGTTCGCGGGAGAACCGGTGCTTTCGAAGGCACAGGCGGTGCCCAGATGCCAACCCCGCCCCACTGCTTCCGGGCCCTGGGTCCCCCCCCAAACGGCCTCCAGAATCCAGGCCTGCTCTGCTTATGAAAGAAGAGCATTTGGTTGTGCCTTCATGATAGGCTCTGCCGGCCTCGCTCCCATAGCTCCCAGGCCTAGCAGGGACAGCATTCCTGGCCCTGGGAAGAGCAAGGGGCTGTTCTGTGTACTCTCAATCAGCCCTGGGAGCTGGCCTGTCTCACCAGCGAACCCTATCGAATCTGCTTTGGTCGGGAGGCAGTGGCCTCTCTCAGCTCCGCGCCCAGGGAAACAGGGAGGCCTTCGCAGTGTTCCCTGTGGGGGTGGGGCGGCCCTTGGGATGAGGGGAGCACCAGCCGGGGAATGAGGCAGACTCCGGTTGAGTCTTGGCCTGTGTCTCTCTCTGGCCACACAGCCTGGAGGGGCGACTTCTCTCTCTGGACCCTGAGTCCTCCTGGGCGATTGTTGGTGTCAGAGTTTTCACAAATATTCCAGATGGACACGCAGCCCATGCTTCCTTGGAGGCCGGCTGGACGTCCCTGCCAGGAGCTCCAGAGGCTCCACTCTGAGCCCCGGGTCTGAGACAGGGCCCGGGGTGCGCTGGAAGAATGAGCTCCCTGTTCCCCTGGTGACCTGTGATGGGAAGAGAGCCGCAGAGTTCACTCCCCTGAAGGGTGATAACTGAGGTATGAAGACAAACGTCCCAGTTCCTCCATGCGGGGACATCCAGGCCCAACTGCTAGGTTGGGTTGGAGTCCAGCCCCCGCCAGGGCAGCCCCCGCAGTGGTGTGCTTGTTGCCATGACAACACGTTTCCAGCCTCCTGCTTTGGACACTCATCTGGCCAGTGGAGTGGGGGTCCCCTTGGACATACCAGGGCTTCTGTGGGCCCTAAATGTGTTCCTTTAACTCCCCATATAGTCACTGGTTTGTCTCATGAGGCCTCAGCTGTTATCAGTGTGCCCTACAGGGAGACCCTGGTGCCAGAGAAGCTTGGGCAGGCCACTTAGGGCCACTGGCTTCAGTGACTACAACCCTGACCAGTGTCCTGTAGGCCCTGGGAACCCACCCTACCTCGAGTGTTCAGGGGACGACTAAGGGATCTGAGGACAAGAGGTGCCTCACACTGTTCTCCAGAACACTCTGTGTTTATTGAAGTATGCTCAGCCTTCCAGAAGTTTTACCTTCAATCCCAGATCTGTGCCCAGGAGTCAGACAGAGGTCTCCTCCCTGCCCCACATGCCCGGCCCATGGGTGATATTCTCCGAGTATTGTCTTCATAGAACACCTGTCCTGTTGCAGGAACATGAGTGTCCATCCTGCCCCAGTCAGCATGCCCGAGGTAGCGAGACAGACCCTCGGTGAGTAGGTGAATTAGTCTGGTTCTCTTCCCCCCACCTACCCTGGGACACATAGCGCCCCTGCCTAGAGCGAAGCCGTCCCTGAAGCCCCTTGCGCTGAATGCAGTTCCCTCCAGGTGGGCTGGCCTCGAAGGGCGGCCTGTGAGTGAGAGCAGCTTGGGGCTATGACGCATGACTTATCCCAAAGACTCCCTTCTGCCAAGCTCAGTGGCTGGAAACAAACGTGTGGCCATCACTGCTTTTGAAAATCCCTCTGGGGGATGCTAGTTCACTACCTGCCAGGTGGTAGCGTGTAGAGGTACCTCAGACAGAACCCAGTTACCTGGGAGATGGACCCGTCAACCTCAGACCAGAAGCAGGCACCTCCCAGAGGTAGCAGGGAGGAAGGCGCTGAGAGCTCGTGCCAGGACAAGGGGCTCCAGGGAAGGTGTCACCGAAGCCGCTCCCTCCCCTGGGCTTACAGGGCGGAGAAGGGGTTTGCCTGACGAGATAGAGGACGCGGGAAGGCCCTCGAGCCCAAGACTCCGTGTGCACAAAAGCACAGCAGTGTGGAAGAGCGGCCCGGCAGGCTCGTTGGATCTGCACGCACATTGCAATCACATCTGCAAAAGCGAGAAGGAAATGTAGCAGAATGCTCACATCCTCCAAGCGGGGAGTTTGTGAAACCCAGATGTAGAAACATCTGGATGTCACCTGTTTGGGTCCTGGCACGCCCCGTGTGGCGGGCACGGGTTTCGAGCACTCTCCCACATAAGCAGTAATGCTCTCTGGTTCGCTCCAGCCGGTGGACAAACCATCCCCGCTCTGAAGTATTCTAACCCTGCCCTTGCCCACGTCCAAGGTCACTCCCGTGGGGCGGTGTGGAGGGCCTCCCGGGCACATCTGGGTTTTGCCCTCCACAAGTATGGCGCTAATGCTGTAATAAGAGCTCTGGGCTATTAATGGACCGCTGTGTCTCACGCACCATTTGGGGGACTTTCCTCTTCAAGGCAGCCCCAGGAAAAAGGCACTATTATCTCCGTTTTACAGTTGAAGAAACTGAGACTCAGCAGAGGTTAAATGGCTTGCTCAGCGTGACTGAGCTGGTAACGGCTGAGATCCTAATGCAGGTTTGTCCGAAACTCTTTTCTTGGTACTACATCGGATCACAGAGAGACCCCGTTTTCTGAAAAATGAAAATTATATTTTGGTGAATCTGGTCCACAGTGACTTAGCTGTGGTTTCATAGCTACGTCTCCTCTAAAGCCTGATTTTTCTCTGATGGGCAGGTTTTGGGGTAGATGACCTCAGAACACCCCGGCGCTAACATACTAACAGCTGCTTGGAGACTCCGAGTGGGCAGGCCTAGTGTAAAGGCGCCATCGTTGTGCTGACTGGAGCCGCTGCCCCCTTGAAGGCTGAGCAGGGGACATGGGGGTGGGCTGCAGCAGTGCCAGCTCGGGCCACAGGGACCAGGCCAGGTTCATGCCTGACTGCGGGTGGGCATCTGAGGAGGCAGGCTCTGTTAGCATCAAAAGGAATTCCATGTAAGGAGAGCTAAAGGGACATTCTAGAATTTTAGTTACGGCTCCTCATTTGAGAGCTCTTCTTGAATCCTGCTCTGTTCCTTCCCAGCTGGTCCACAGCGGTGACTGTCCAACTAAACCCCAAATTCTCTACTTTCGGGGCCTCTCCCGATCCCTCTCCTTCTTTCCATTCTGTTAGGAATACGAGCTCTTTGCATCTTGCCCTGGTACTAGTGTTTTCTGTTTTTCATTCATGTAGAAGGCAGGACTCTGTTCATTTAACAAAGATTTGTGTTGCTGCCATTTGTCCAGCCTCATGCAGGCCCTGGGAAAGCTCGGCACATGCATGTGGCCCACTGGGCCTGTGGTCCCGCAAGTCCGACCGTGTGTGCCGAACACTTCATTGCCAACACCAGACCAGCGGGCGGCCCCAGCAGCCTGTAGGCGCCTTCGGCCTGCGTGCACTGGCTAGCGTATGAGAATTCGGACGCATGAAGGGTGCCCGCGCCCACTGCTCGGCAGGGCTCCCCGCACGCAGGTCCTTCTGCAACAGGCCATGCCTTCTGACCCCTCTCCTTTGTCTCTGCAGGCCTCCTGCCCTGAGTGGCAGCCCTGTTATCTCCGACATCTCGTTGATCCGGCTTTCCCCACACCCCGCCGGCCCTGGGGAGTCCCCCTTCAACGCCCCCCACCCATACGTGAGCCCTCACATGGAGCATTACCTCCGTGCCATGCACAGCAGCCCCACGCTCCCCGCGATCTCTGCAGCCCGGGGTCTCAGCCCCGCTGATGGTGAGTAGAGCTTGGGATGCTGGGGGAACCATGCCGCTAACTTTAACATTGTTGACTCCCCAGCCCCCCAGCCCCTGGGATAGCGAGCAAGTTGACATTCATCCCCACCACCCTGAACAACGGGTTTTTCCATAAATGAATGGGGAAAGCCAAGATGATCCGCGGAACATTGGTTTTTGTGCTCATTAAAGAGCTGTTCAGAAGCACCCTTTTACATGCAAATTATATATAATAATGATAAGGTATCAAGGCAATAAACCAAAATCTGCTTCTGGTTAAGTAAAGGGGGTGTTGGATCGAGGTGTCACCTGGGCCCCCAGAGCAGCCGGAAGGCAGAGCCGGGCTGGTTTCTGCCTGCATCTGCTTTATGTGCCCCTTGTAGGTCAACACGTGGCCTCCAAATGGCACCCCAAGCCTCCACAGATGAGCACCAGGGGCTCACTTGTGTCCCTCAGCTCAGATGCTTGAGAGAGAATTGATTGGCCCAGCTCAAAGATCAGATGGTCACCCCAATCCAGTTAATTTGTGACCAGAAAGGGTAGGTCACATAATACAGATAGGGTTTTCAGGTCTAAAATTTAATACTTCAAAAAAAATTTAATACTTCCAGCCCCATCCCCACTCACTGATACACACAAACGAACACACTCACACTGGACGGTAGTGAGTACATTCGGGAGCTGGCCGTGCCCATCCTGTCTTCCTGTCAGGAAATGTTCCCACCCCACTGTCCCATGCCACCCCCCACGGTGCCCGGTAGCCACTTTCTAGTGCAATTTTCAAAAAGCAACCAGGGGGCACCTTCTCAATCTGCCCACTGAAATTGTGCCTCTTGGTCCAGGCAGTTCTAGAAGACATTTGCACTCCAGAGCCCATGGGCAGAGGCTCCAGGAAACATGATCCCAATGGGTCCCTTGTCACCACCTCCAGTCCTCACCAGGGGGAATGTGCCCTCCCCCACTTAGTGGCTATGACCAGGAGCTGGAGCCGAGTCCTGGACCTGAGAGGCTCAGGTTGGAGTTTCACAAGGAAAAGGACTCTGGCCTCTGAATGGACAGAAAATCTCCCTGAAGCATCGGGCTCATCGTCCTGAAATCTGTGTGGGTTTTCTGAGTGGCCTTGGCCGAGTGAGGGTGCCCTGAAGGATCACGCCGCCTCCACACTGAGCCACCAACTCCGGAAAGTGGGCCTGGGCTTCTCCATGTCATTTCCTGATGACCCAGCCAGCTCCGGGCCGCCCAAAGTTTGAGGATGCAGGCCAGGATCCACATACTGCCCTGACCTTGAAGCTCGCACGTGGTGTCGTGGGCTGGAGGCTGCCTGCCCCCGGGAAAGATGTATCCACACCCTAATACCCCGAACCTGAGAATGTGGCCTCGTTTGGAAAAAAAAGGCCTTTGCAGATGTGATTTATTTGGGGATTTTGAAGTGAAGAGATCATCCGGGAATGTCCGCATGGGCCTTAAATACAACGATAAGTGTCCTCACAAGAGACATAGATGGGAGTACAGTGCAAAGATAAGAGTGATGTGGCCATAGGCCAAGGAAGCTGGCAACCCCCAGGCGCTAGAAGGAGCACGGGACGGATGATCCCCTAGAGCCTCTGGAGGGAGCTTGGCCCTATGATACCTTGATGCCATAGGGTCTGGCCTCCAGACTG
The DNA here is from genome assembly GCF_029215605.1 of Mirounga angustirostris. Lineage (NCBI taxonomy): Eukaryota > Metazoa > Chordata > Mammalia > Carnivora > Phocidae > Mirounga > Mirounga angustirostris. Next base: position 93,494,062 of record NW_026991711.1, on the reverse strand, counting down.
TGAGAGAATGAAATTCTGTTGTTTGAAGAGCAGTTGGCTCCACGTCTGTCCTCACTCGTCACAGCAGCCTAAGGAAACTAATATGCATGGTGACGGGGTTCCTACGGAGGAGGCAGGACGTGGCAGTCCTCCCGAAGCGGGGGTCAGAGGGCCCTGAGAGAGGTCTCTAGAAAAGACAAGGACGCTGTAGTTTGAGCTGACCGCGGTGTAGCCCGTGAAGAGCTAAGCGGTGAGACCAGGCTGCCCTTGAAGAGGAGACTTCCATTTGTGGAGCACTGATTCTATGCCTGATTTCCACAGAAACATCGCTGGGGCTCCTCTCTCTGCCACATATCCCAGCCCCAGCCCCTTGACAGAGGCGGCATGAGTTCAGCACCAGAGGGCACTTGGCTAATTTGCAAGGCCCTGACCTTCGCAGGGGGTGGACCTGATACCTGATACCCGGAGCCCTCGCTGGCCCCGAACCAAGCCCCCGAGTGGATAGAGACAGCATGTCAGGCTCACGACATAGCTGTGCCAGCCCCAGCTCCTGCCCACATGAGGCCCAGAAAGCTCATCAGCCATCAGAGGCCATGTCTGACAGACCGTTTTGTGCTCTGAGGACAAACGGGCACTCCAGGGAAGGCTTCAGGGAGGAGGGGGACAGGAGGGCATTTCAGGCATGGAGAGGGCAGGCAGGGTGGGGCATCACCCTGGTTGCAGGCCAGGCCTCTCTAGCGGATACAGCAGGAGAAGGGGAAGGGGAGGAGGAGAAGGAGGGGGGTGGCTGCTCACATCGACTGGCTTCTCTCTGCCCAGCGCATATGAGATCTTTGCTATTTGCCAAGACTAATAGCAGAGAGCGCCAGAGTCCTCATCTGCCAGTGGAGGATGGTAATGGTGGCCCTCCGCTCACAGTGTGTGGGGACAGTGACCCTGAGAATGAATGTGAGTCCCTCGCCCAGCAAGTGCTCAGCATGACACTGGCTGTCACTCTCATTTCTCATAGTAACTTGAGTAGCGAGTATTATTCCCCCCATTTTATGGATGGAAAACTGAGTCCCTTCCCAATTTTGCACCGCTGGTAAAAGCCAGACCTCTCGATGGGTTTGCTGGGTTCCAAGCCAGGTGCCGAGGCACCCCGAGTGCCAGGCCCCGTCCGGAGGCTCCGGAGTTCGTCCTCCCTGCCTCCTGGCCGAGCCTGGGCAGGGGCAGGGCCGGATGCAGGGCTGGAGGCAGACAGCCCCAGGTTCTGCAGCTGCAGGCCAGGCCGGGAGCTTTATCTGGCCAGGTCCCCGCGATCTCGCCTTGAGCGTTCAGGCCAGACTGACCTGGCCCAACTGTCGACCACCACCGTGCCTTTGTTTGCGTCTTCTTTTCCTTTGAAGACTCTGCTGGCCTGTGGACCCTGTAGGCCTGCAGCTCTGGGCTCCTGCGGGGCCTGGAGGGGGAGGAGGGAGCACTTGTTTACGGCTTTGAGGAAATGGGGGCATGTGGGCTCTCGTTCCCCATCAGCAGAAGCACATCCCCCCCCACGTTGTCTGCTCCGTGGGGGGAGGGGACCCAGGGGCAGAAGACCAACCAGCAGGCACCGGGGGGGTAGAGGGGGGACACAGCTCAGGCCATGTGCGTGTTTCTCTCTTTTTTTTGGCCACATCCTGACGGCTTCTCTCTCTCTCCCTCCCTCCTGTGCACAGTGGCCCACGAGCACCTCAAGGAGAGGGGACTGTTTGGCCTCCCCCCTCCAGGCACCAACCCCTCAGACTATTACCACCAGATGACCCTTATGGCGGGCCACCCTGCACCCTACGGGGACCTGCTGATGCAGAGTGGGGGTGCTGCCAGTGCACCCCATCTCCACGACTACCTCAATCCAGTGGATGGTGAGTGCTGGGCCCGGGTGGGGGCAGGGAGCGGGAGGGAGATGGCGGCTGAGGAGGGAGCTTGCTGCTCCTTTTGGAGGTGAGGAGCCCTAAGGGGGGATCTGGGATCCCTGCCATGACTGCTGTCCACAGGGGACTGAGTCTGAGCAACTCCCACAAATACTTAGTGAGTCATCGCAGGCCAGGACGTGTTTCAGGAATTGCAGACTAGGGAACAAAACACGCTCATCTCTGCTTTCATGGAACTTAACAGCGCAGTAGGGAGAGACAGACAAAGCCAAGAATGGGGTAAGAAGCCCCGGGTGGAGTGGGGGTGCAGTCTTGAATGAAGAAATTGAGAAATCCTCCCTGGGAAAATGATATTCAAGCAAAGAATTGAAGGAGGTGAGCAGTACAGAAATATGCGGGAAGAAGGATCCAGGAAGGGGAAATAGCAAGTGCAAAGGGCCTGAGGCAGCTGGGTGCCCTCTGAGCTCCAGAAAAACCCAGGAGGCCAGCATGTCCGGCACACAATAAGTGAGGGACAGGAGTAGGGTGCGGCCAGAATTCCAGGGCTGGTCATGCAAGCTGGTCGGGGCTTGGTAAGACTTTGTTTGGCTCGAGCATGATGGGGCCCCTGGAGGGGGTTGGACAGAGGAGTAATGAGATCTGACTTATTGTTAAAAGGAATCCCACTGTGGCTCTTGATCTGAGAGTAGGTTTAGGGGCAAAGCGGAAGCAGGGGGTCCAGTTAGTAGAGGTGGGGAGAAGTGATCACGTTTTAGATAGAGCCACAAGATTTGTTCCCAGACCGAATGAAGAGCTAGGAAGAAAGAAGGGCATCAGGGACAACACCAGGGGCTTGGGCCTGAGCAAGTAGAGGATGGTTGTCAGTGGTGGAGCTGGAGGCTGCAGGCAGGGCCCGGTGGCAGGCGGGAGATCCAGTGTTCTGGGTAGATAAAGTTCTTGCTGCCCATAATATACCAAGACTTCCCCTCCCACCAAATACTATCCTAATTTCACAGGGGTGCCTGTAGCCCCCTGACCATGAGCCCCTGGGGACAGCATGGAGCCCCCCACCTTGGAGGAGGGAGGAGGGGGGAAAGGCTAAGTGCCCACCTCCCCCAGTTAGCACCACTCCACCTGCTGTTGCTGGAGCCCAGCCCAGAGATACCTAGGGATCCAGGGCCGTGGAGCTAGGACCCCAGCAAGGAGCAGGCAGGTGGCTTCGGCAGTTTTATCCTCCATCCCTGCCTGGAAGGGCTTTCCCACTCCCTGATGGTAGGGAGCACTAGGGCCTGTGGAGCGGGGGTGGGGACGGGCTCCAGAGGTAAGTCCTGATGCCTGCCAGGTGACGTGGCTCGGGGTGGGCCCCTGCGCCCCTCAGCCTCCTTCCGTCCCCCAGGACTTCCTGTCCACCTCAGCCCCTGCAGCTCCACCTTATTGGCTGGAGTGGAGCCAAGCCCCTCCCTTCCTCGGGCCTGGCTGGGATTTTGTCTCCTCTGGGACGTCTCCCCAGAAGCCTTCTCCCTCTTCTCCCCTCCTCTGGATCCTTCTTGTCTGTCTGCCCTACTCACTTCGCACGTACAAGAGCCACCTCGCGTGGTTCCTGAACCCCGCTGAGCCTTCTCTTCCTCTCCCCCACTGGGGAAGAGCACTGGGGTCCTCCCAACACCGGCTCTTATCCCATGTCACCCTCGTCATGCCCCGAGGGCTGCCATTGGAATCTGACTCCCGGGTCTGTCCCTCCCCTGTGCCTTCCCCAGGATGGAGTTCAGTCCAGGACTACACACAAGTGTGGGGTGTGAGATAAGGCCTGGCCCCTGAGCACATGCCCTCCTCCTCTCAACAGCCCCCCACTGCTCCCCATAGGGAGTGGGGTGGGGTGTCAGCGGCTGGTGAAGCTGTGTGTATATGCCACTTGTCCAAATTAGAAACCAGACAACGGGTACAATACAGTGCTCAAATAGCCATGTCCGAATGTCGCATCCTCCCACGCACGGCCTGCCTCCCAAGGCCTCCGGGTGGCCGGCACAAGGCCAGCGGGACAGTGGGCAGACACAGAGAAACCACGGCCCAGGGGTCTGGTCAGGCAGGTGTCCCCAGAAGGCAGGAGAGGCCGAGTGAGCAGACATGAGCACCTGCTGTGTGCATGTGTCAGAACCGTCTCTATCCTGTGCCTTTCCATACATTCTCTTCTGTGATTCCCCTCAGCCACCTTCTGAGGCTGCAATTCCTATCTCTACTCTGAGAGGAGCAAACGGGGGACACGTGAGTTGCCCAGGCTGTGAGTTGGGGTTTCAAACCCCTCTGCACAACTCATCTGACGCCCTGAGAGCCGGGACCTCAGGGGAGGGCCTGCAGGGCCAGATGCGTTCCAGCTCAGCCCAGAGCAGCTGCGCCCGAGCGGGGTGACCCGAGGCGGGGCCATGGGAAGGGAGTTTGGGTAGTGAGCCTCAGGCGCGTCTAGGCCAGTGACGCCTCTGCACGCGTCCCCACTGTGGGAGCTGGCCCAAGGTGGTGGGGACACTGGATGGGGTCCGGACAGCGATTCCCAGCCCCGCGTGCTGGTTGAACTAGACACACTGTTAAGTAAGATCGTGCGTATGCACTTGGCTCAATGCCTGGCGCGCAGTAGCCGCTTATCAGTACTCGTTCCATTCTCTTTCCTCGAGTAGTCTTTTCCCTCTTCCGTATCTTCCCGTCCGGCGGGACTTTTGTCTCTGTCCACCCCGTGCTTACCCCAGTGCCACGACTCCTCCTGGCCACCGCCCCATGCCTCCCATTGGTCCCAGCCCCAGGTCTGCCACATCTGACTTGTCAACCCCCACCCCCCGACCTTCCTGGGATTTGCCGCCCTCCCTGCACTGCTGTTCAGCTCAGGCTCCCTCAGCCTCCAAGCTGCCTAGCAGGGATCTTGCATCCCCTCCGCCATTCTGCGCCCCCATGGCTTCCATCACCCTCAGGGCAAGATTCAGGCTTTATAATGTGGCTTAAGTGGCCTTCCCCTCCAGCCTCGTCTCCCCCGCCTTGTACACCACCTCCCACCGCCCCGCTCCATCTGCAGCCACCTGGACAATGGCCGGGCACCTTCTGCCTGCAATGCCACTCCCTCCAGCCTTGCCCAGCTTAGCCCTGCACCCAAATCCAGCCCCAGCTCAACCGCATCCGCTCTCGAGTGCTCGCGCTCCTGCCCTTTTGTCCCGCTGGGTGCTGCTGCCTTGTTAACAAACCGGGGAGCCCTCCACGTCCTGGAGCTTGGCTGCCAAGGAGCAGGCCTCCGTGTTTGCAGAGTGACTGATTGAGTGAGTGACACTTACAAAAAACCCTAGGATGGAAAGATGCAAACTGATTGGAGAAGACACTGTGCTGAGGCAAGCAGCTGCCGGCTTGCAGGGAGCCGGGGAGGTGGCTGGGAACACGGCCGCTTTGTTCTTGGGGGCGCTCCGCATTTGGCAGCATCTGGGGCTGAGCCGGAGCAATGGGAGATGAGCTCACCAGTGGGCGTGAGAGCGTCCAGCTCACGTCGGACTCATCACACCCACCCACCATCCTTTCTCCACCTCTCCTCTTGGGAACGTGATTGGCTCCGGGGTGCAGAGGGAAGTGTCCATCGTGGGCCCGAGCAGGCAGATCAGTTTCGAAGGCTGAGGCATGGGGTGGGGCTAGGGGATTTTTCTGAACCCTGAAGGATTTCAGGAATGGATGATTCTTTTCCTTTGGTCCCAGTCACTTATGATCCAAGCAAATCAAGAGTAGTCCAACATGATATCCTGTATGTGTCATTACTTAATACAGTTTTTCTTTTCAAACCGGTTTGAACTACAACCAGAACCTTTGCTTCTGCTTTTAAAAATGTTTTAGGCATTTCTGTTTGGCTCTGATGCCCACGTGGATGTGCGGGTCACGTGCATCCCAAAGAGACTCCAGTGCTCATAGCCCAGGCCTGCCTCTGGGCTGTCCCCAGCCTCTCCCCTCCTATAAACTGGGGAGCAGGGAGAACCCACCAGCTCCGGTGCTTTCTGCTCGTCCCATCTGCTGGGGTCTGGGGAGAGACCTTCCCATTGAGTTTCTTTCTGCTCAGACTCTCCCAGAGAGACTTGTGAAAGTTCAGAGCCCACCTGTGGAAGGGTCCTGAGACTCTCTGAGGACATGTGTGTTCATGTTAGGAAGCCTCCCATAAGCATGGCTATGACACGTAAGCTCTGTGCAGGTGTAGGGGGCCTCAGCGTGTGGGAAGTTGAGACTAACCCTTCCCTCTCGGTGTGTTTCTTCTCCTTCTCTCTCTCTCATTCATTCTGAAGGTATTTCTTGAGCATATCCTATGTGCCAGGCATGGTTCTAGGTGCTAGGGACACAGCGATGCATAGCGTGCCAAGTCATGCGCTCAGGGTGCTCCTTGGCAGGACAAAGAATATCCATCCCCAGGCCACCCCACCTACCCCGGCCTCCTTTCTCAGCTCCTTCCCTTCATGTTCCAAGAGGAGAGAACTTTCCAGAGGCTTTGAATGTCAAGCTGGGGTGTGGAGGCCAGGTCTGCCGGACTATGTGAGCGACCTGCAGAGAAGGTGCAGGAAGGCCACCTGGGTCCACACCCACCAGGGCAGGTGTCCCCCGCCTGCTCGCTGACAAACCACCACCACCGTTTTTACCTGAGCCAAGTGCCATCAATACGATTCTTTAATGATACATTTTTAATACACTCACCTTTGGGGGTTAAATAAATAGATCTTAAAGTAAAATTGGTATATTTTTTCTCATATGGGAAACCTGATCATATATGAGGAAGGCATCCACGTCCCTGTCTCCATCAGGCCTAAAATAACCTCATCTGGGTAGAGTACACATCCTATGTTGAGGAAAACCCCCACGGGGGTGGGGGAGAGGCAGGGGGACAGAGAGGCCTCTGATGGGGCTCTAGCTGGAGTGCAGATGCAAGCCCTGCCCTCCTCCCAGGGCACGGGGCTGGGCCGTGGGCGGGATCCAGGGCATCTCCTGTGTCCTTCCCTTGCCGCGGGCTTCCCAGCCTCCTGGTGGTCGATGAAGGCCCGCTGCCTCCTGTTTTTAAAGGAGGCTGATTGATAGCAGGAAGAGTGGGAAGTGATGCTGCTCGGGGAGGTAATGGATAACCGGTCAGGGAGTCCAAGGCCATCACTCTGCCTCCCGGTTCTCTGGAGGGCGGGGGATTCACTGGCTGTCACCAGGGCCTTAAAATGGAATCTTCTTGTTTTATGCGGTTGAATATTGGTGATTTAACAGCAGAATGGTAGCTGCCACAGCCCCTCCCCCTCCTCCTCCCACCACATTGAGAAGATTGAAATGTTTCCGATTGAAATGTTGTCTGTTTACAGCCCATATTTCCTCCGAGCTGTATATTTTATTGTCATATTGACACTAATTTGACTTGGATGTCACCTCCATTCTGACGCCCGTTCTTTATGCCGCCTGTGGGTCCAAGGGGGTTTTCAGAAACCAATTACACTGATCACACCACATAGAGGCAGGAGGAGCTGTGGAGGGACTGTCGGAGTCCTCAGTCGGGCAGGGAGGCTGTGCTCAGCCTGTAGACAGGAGGGAGACTGAGGCAGAGGAGAGCAGGCTGCAGGGCCCAGAGGGGCAGGACCGCCGTGTGGGTGCAGGCCCAGGCTGACTGGTGTGTATGGCTCATCTGGTGAGCCTGCACTCACAGTCCTGAGAGACCAGCATTATGAAGTCACTCTACAGGCGCGGAACCTGAGGCCCTGCGCCCGAAGTTTCTTTGTCTGCATCACAGAACTAGGAAATGGTCAGCCTCTGGGCTCCAAAGCCTAAGTGTTCTCACTTCCCCCATAAGACGGGGTGAGGGGGCTGTGGACAGCTAAGTGTAAGGCAGGTTAAGGTCCTCTAGCTGGGTTTCCTTAGAGCATTTCCTCAGCTGAGTCCAGAAGATAGTGGTTGGGGCAGGGATATGCAGGAATGCTCCGGTTGAGGATTCAGAGCCCACGAGTCAGGCCACAAGGCTGGGTCCTGCTGTCCCCAGGGGAGGCGTGTCCCAGCCCCATGCTCAGGATAGCATCTGGCCCAGAAAAGGCTCCTGGGGTGTCGGGCTGGGTCGCAGCTCTCTCCATCGCTGGTGTCACACCTGCGCTGAGCAGGCCCCGTGGAGACAGGTCCTTGCATCCCTCCTGCTGCCCTCAGCCCTGGTTCCTGGGTCCTCAGGGTGTCCACCTGGAGTATGGGTGTTATGCTGATCACTAGCCCATAGCACTAACCAAAGGACCTGAGGTGGGTCCTTTGGGCCCATCTTCCAGGTGAGGAACCAGCTCAGGGAGGTCCAGTTCAGAGCAGTCAGGCAGGGTCAGAACGTGGTCTGCCTGGGCCCAGGGCCTGTTCTCAAATCTCCTGCCCTTCCCGGCTGCCCCCGGGAAAGCAGCAATGTCCCTGGGCACTCTGGACCTAGCTAAGGCAACCCCAGGCACCTAGCGAACGTGGCCTAGTACTGTGACTACTACTTTTATCACTCCCCTGGACAGTGAGCTTCACAGAAGACCAGGGCTGAGGGTCCTCCCTGCTTGCAGCCTCTGTAGTGACCAGCCCCACGCCTGGCACGCTTTCAACACTGACAGGGGGCTGATGGGAGGATGAGGATGAACTAACACACGAACGAGCAAAAGAAAGACCTAGTAGATGAAACAGGGTCCAGATGCCAATGGCAACAGGAGTGGGTCGTATCGGGCGGCGTCTGCCCAGGTGAAGGCCGGCTGGTGTCCGGTCACTTGGCGGCTGACAGAAATCAGCACAGACTCATCCACAGATGAATGGATGCCATGACTCTGCCCTTCTCCAGTCATAAATCACCGGAGAAGCCACAGGAAATGAGTGCCAGGATTTTCTTTCTATTTAGTAATTTATCAAGGGAAGAGGTGCATTAATAAATATATTTCCCTTGAGGGGTGGGTATAACAGAGATGAATATCACTGTCAGATTTGGCCTGTTTCCTCTTGTTAGGGGCACAGGAGAGGGTGGGAATCCAAATATTAGCCACAAAATCTTTTTTAAAAAATGTATTACACAGACAAGTGTATTTCTTCCTTTATATGATGTTAGATCTTCCCTCACCTCATATTTCTCCATTTGCCACTCAGTCCGTAAGTAATAGGAATCTTTGGGAAGATTCACGTTTGCATCTTTGATTTTCCTTCGAAGTAAGGATTGACAAGGCGTGAACTCAATAAATAAGAACAAAGAAGCCTAAAGGACCCCGAGTGAATGGACAGATGAGTGAATGCTTTAGTGGTGGGTGTGCTATGTGGCCCAATCGTGTTTTCTAGACGTGCTGTCCTTTACTGCAGTATTAGCGTTAGGCTCACCCTGCCCATCGAAACCATCCTCCTTGCCCCTAAAGAAGCTACGTGAACTCTCAGTTTCACTTTAGAAGGTCCGCTGGGTTTTAGGCACTTCCGTGGTCTCTGGGTGGTCCTCACAATAACCCAGCAAGCCGAGCTGCCCTGCCCCCACTGTACAGATGGGCAAAGAGAGGCTCAGGAGGCTGAGTCATGGGCTCCAATGCGATCACTAAGTGTTGGGTTTGGTGTGGCTGGCTAGCGCAGCTGTGTGTCCCCACATGGTGTGTATGTGTGTCTGTCCAGCCCAGCCCCCAACCCTCCAGGACATCCTTCCCCGAAAGATGCCTCGCCTCCCCACCCTGGGCAGAGGCGGTGTGCCGAGTGGTCTGGCGGCCAACTGCCTGACCTCCAGTCCATTTTTGTACTTCCCCTGGCTGTACGACTTTGGGCAAGCCGCTTGTTTTGTCATTCGTAAAATGAGAGTAATAACAGCCCCTTCCTTCTAGGGCAATTTTACACTATTTAATACTTCAGAGATAAACAAGTTAATACATTTGAGCGCTTAGAACAGCATCTAGCACCTTCCAGGCGGTCCATAAATATTGACTCTCCGTGGCTGTGATTCTGCTCTCCCTCACCACAGCGTGCCTGTGCGGGTGGCTCAGCCGTCACCATCTCGCACTTGGGCTCACCGCTGAGCCCGCTGTCTGTGCATCCATGTGGAGTGAGGGGGGAAGGACGCCAGTCCCTGGCGCCTGAAGGCGGGAGAGCCAGAAGCCATCGGAAAACCACACCAGCAGATGCAGGCTTGCCGATGGACACCTGTTTGGACTGGGGCGGGGAACCTTCCCAACAGAGGATGTCAGGATGCTTTCCCTGGGAAGGTGGTAACCACCTGAGGTCTGAGCACAGAGAAGAGGGAGGAGCACTTCAGGCAGAGAAATCTACATGTGCAAAGGCCCCATGTGGAGAGGCAGGTGACCTGAGGGGGAAGCTGGAATGTGGCTGGCTGCAGAGCCTGGGACGTGGGCAGGATGAAGCTGAAGAGGTGGGCAGGGGACACCCACAGGGCTGCCAAGAAGCCACCCTGAGGATTTGGGCCTTTTTCCTAATAGCACTGGGGAGCTCTGGAGAAGGGGGCACAGGGACACGATTCGATTTACACATTAAAGAGCTCTCTCGGGCTGCAGTGAGGCATGTGCCATCCACATAGCAATTAGCTAAGGGCTCAAGGATGACCAGGGTTAGTGGTGGGCTGGAAGGAGTTGGGGGAGGGTGGGAGAAAGGGGACCTGTCAGCAGCTTTGGGGGCAGACTCAGGAAGGAGGTGAGGATGGGAGGCGTCAAGCCAACTCCCGGGTTCCCCGGTTCCCGCTCTGCTGTGTGGGTGGTGGGAACCCGCTGAGCTCAGCCCTGCAGGATACCCCTAGTGACCTGGAGCTACCTTTCAGACAGATTCTGCGGCCTCATCTGTCCTCTGCACAGCCTCAGAGGGTGTTTATCCCTGTGGCCCACGAGGAAAGGGGCTTCCCGGGGTTGCCAGCCAAGGGTGAGCGGCTGGGGGAGCGCCGGGCATGGGTTCCCCAGGGCCCAGCAGTGGAGGGGTTGGGGTGGGGGGGAGCGCCAGGGCATGAGGTGGTGGGGCCGGAGCTCTGCTGAAACTTCTGCAGGTGGTAGTTACGGGCTCTGCACTCACACAGGCTGAACATGCCCTGAGCCTTCTCGGGCTGGTCGGCACTGGGGATGGAGGTCAGAGATCCACAGGCCATCAGCCCTGCCCTTGGTGTCCCCACAGCTGTGGGGACAAGGCACCAACACACCAACCCTGCAGCCAGGGTAACCTGCTGCCTCCCTGGAGGAGGGGGACCTGCGGGATCCAAGCAGTTCTGAACAGACAGAAGGGAAGAAGGAGGACATCACAAGCCTAGGAACAGCCAAGCACCGGCAGCTACTAGAGCTATATCCGGACGACCCCGGCAGCCCAAAGGGAACCGGGAGGCCACTGAAGGGGCACAGAAAGAGGTGTCAGCCCAGGTGTCCAGAAACGCAGGACCATGGCCGTGCATTTGGGCGCCCCTGCCGTGGGGCAGGTGCTGCTCACACACGTCACCTGCTCTCCTCCTCACCACAGCCCCGGAGGTCGGAACCAGGAGACCCCATCACGGAGAAGAAACCAGGGCTCAGGGAGGGTCTGGACAGAGCAGAAACTCGCACGTGGGAGTTGCCCCGTGATGCTGTCAGACCATTCCTAGGCCACTGTTTGTCCAGAGGAAAGACCCAGAACCCTGACGGGGGGCGGGGACTGTGTGAAGGAGCAGTCTGGAGCCCTGGCAGGGGAGTGTGACCCAGGATGAAGGCAGCCCCGTGCAGGGCAGGCTGTCCTCCCTTCTCGCAGCTCTGTATGGGTGAGGGGTGAGAGCTTCTGCAAGCGGTGGGGGGATGCCTGCGCGTCGTGAGTGCTGAAGGTGACAGGTTCCCGAAGCCTCGGGCGGCTCCAGGAGCCGGACAGGGGCTGCCCTCGGGGGGGGTCTGGAAAGGTGCCGGCCACGCCGTGTCTTGGCTTGGTGCTGGTGTCACAGGTGGGTTCGCTTCGTGAGAGGCCGCCGAGCTGCTGGGCGCTTATGGTGTGTGTACTTTACTGCCATGCCTTGGGCGTTGCTGACTCCCGCCCTGCTGTCTGCAAAACTGACAGTGAGGGCGCTCATTTATGTTCGGTGAACGTATTCTCTCACCCAAGCACTGACCTGCGTCTCTCCCAGCCTCGCCACACCGTGCGCGGATCCGTCCCATCCTGCAGAGAAGCCAGCTGAGTTTGAGACAGGCTAGGTCCCTTGCCCAAGAGCCCCCGGCGGTTCTCATTAGACCGTCCTCAAAGGCTCTCCCCGCTGTCCGCCCCCACCCAGTCCCCTCCCCCGATTCTATGCCCCTACAAGCACAGTGACGCCTGGGGTTGGCTGTCCCCACAGTGTCACGTTTCTCCAGCCCACGGGTGACGCCCCGCCTGAGCCGCAAGCGGGCGCTGTCCATCTCCCCGCTCTCGGACGCCAGCCTGGACCTGCAGCGGATGATCCGGACGTCCCCCAACTCGCTGGTGGCCTACATCAACAACTCCCGAAGCAGCTCAGCGGCCAGCGGCTCCTACGGGCACCTGTCGGCAGGCACCCTCAGGTGAGCCCCGGCCGCCAGGGGGAGGCCGCCTGGGGGCCCCGTGGGGAGGGGCCGCGCTTTCATCCCGAGGAGAAGGACAGGACCTGTTGCTGCATTTGTGAATCAGTGCACTTGCACCTGGTTCAGGAATTCAAAACCGGTAACGAGGACTTTGAAATGGGCCGACGTTTGAGTTTGGCCCCATGTGCTCCTTCAGCCCGCAGGCACGCTTTCTGGTGTGAAAAGTGACGCTTAGCAGGCCTGGCATGAAAGATTCCGTCATGGAACCAAAGGTGGCTTTCTTAGTATTTCAGCAGGTGTCGTGGAGCAGCCACGGCTGTTGGCCGGCGCTGGGGACCACGCGAGGCATGACAGTGACCTGGGTGCCGCCAGGTCTCTGGCTGGACGCAGGCCTCCCGCTGTGGTCACGGCATGGCACACCCAAACCTCATGGACACCATTCGCCTTTGTGTCCATCCTCCCCACCCCCACCACGCAGCCCAAGGCTGCTTTAGGACTCAGACCCAACCACCTTGACTGAACTCATGTCGACGTGGCTTGCTCACACGGCCGTTGGCAGGAGCCTTATTTCTCGTGACAGGGGCCTCTCCGTAAGGCTGCTTTGAGCGTCCTCCCGCCATGGCAGCTGGCTCCCCTCTCCCGCCCCCAGAGTGAGTGATGCAGGAGAAAGTAAGGAGGAAGCCACAGACCACCCGTGTATGGCTTAGGGTCGGAGGTCACCCTTATTCCTTAGTATCCTGTTCTGGAAAGAGTGGCCCATACACCGACGATAGAAGGGGCCTAGAACCCCAGTAGAAGTGAAAGAAGAGAGGGGACCTTGTGAGCTCGAGGCCCCAGGGCACCTTTCCTGGACAAGGGGGCATCAGGACCGGCCTCAGGGGCCCAGTGGGGTTCAGATAGTCCGGGAGTCATGATGCAGGGGTGCCTCTCAGGCGTCAGAGCGGTGAAGGGCCGGGGTGTGGGGATGAGAGGCCTGGCTCCTCCTGGGCGCCAGTGTGCTGGAGCAAAGGCTGCATCATGGGGCAGGGCCCGGGGGTGAGCACAGAAGGGGAGGCCTGAGATGGCAGGCAATGGGGAGCCCCTGCTGGCTCTTGAGCAAGGTAAAGCCCTGCTGGCAGTGAGGTGAGCCACACTCCCCGCCCAGGCCTTGGCAGGGTCCTCTCTGCCCGCCACCTCCATCCCTGACTTGTCTGCTCTTCTTTGCAGCCCCGCCTTCACCTTCCCCCACCCCATCAACCCGGTGGCCTACCAGCAGATCCTGAGCCAGCAGAGGGGCCTGGGCTCGGCCTTCGGACACACTCCGCCCTTGATCCAGCCCTCGCCCACCTTCCTGACCCAGCAGCCCATGCCCCTCGCCTCTCTCAACGCCACGGCCACGCAGCTCAGCAGCAGTAACTGTCCAAGCCACAGCACCCAGGTAGATGGGTGCACAGGGTGGGTCACCGGGCTCTTGGGATCCCGCGAGGGCTGATCGTTGCCCTCTCCCGTCAGGAACTTGTGGAAGGACTCTGGGCACAGGTCCGGCTGGTGGGATGTCTGCTGGGCAGAGGCCATGGGATCAAAAGGGCTGGATGCCGGGTCAGGAGCCCGGGGCTGGGTCCTGACACCCTCACCTTTCCTTGGCAAGTAGCCAGCCGATAAGTTCCGCAGTCACCTATCTAATCAATGGGATGAGTAGACAGAGAGAGGCTAGAAGTCAGAGGCTGGCAGACAGAGTACTCTGTACAGTTTAGTCTTAGAGCTTAAGTTTACAAAAGACCATCTTATCTGACCTCTCCAGCAGGCCTTTGGTGTGGCAGGGCCTGCTGGTACGGTGCCTGCACACAGTGGGTGCCTTTAGTATTTGGTGAGGGAAGCCCCATTTTGCAGATGAGGAAATGGAATTATAGAGACAGTATTGGAGAACGGAGAGGCATAGGCTCTGGAATCAGTCCTACTGTGTTTTGGACCCTGACTCGCCGAAAGTTCTTCCAGCCTGGGCTAATACATGTGCCAAGTGGGGCCTGCTGCCTAATTGGCTCATTGTGCGCATACATGAGCTTGTGTGCACAGAGCCCTGAGTAGACCTGGATCCTGGTTAGCATTCACGATGACCGTTCTTGAGGTGGAGGGATTGTCCAGGCCAGCCACCTGGCAGGGCACAGCCCAGATGTGACCACGTGCTGGGAGGGAGGCAAGACTCCACCCTGTCCAGAAAAGCCCCTCTTCCAGGACGCCCTCTCTCTCCACCCCAGGACTCCAGGCGGCCGCCTGGGGCCTGCCCCCAGACAGCGGCTGTCAGCTCTTGTCACCACCTGACACTATGGCTCTAGCCCCCTTCTCCCGAAGAACTAGGCCCTTCCCTTTCCTGCTCCCTGGGCTGGCCGGGCCCTGTTCTCCACAGACCCCGAGCTGCCCCTGCTCTCATGCTTCGGAGGGCTGAGTAGTTGAGGCTGTTGGAACAGGAGTGATGGTGTCCAGCATCTCCCAGAGAGTTTCTTTTCCATTCCCATGGAGGTGGGGGGTTGGAAGGCCGAGCTCTGGACTCTCCCTGGCTGTGCCCCTGGCCAGAGGACCAAGTACGGGGAGCCAGCTTCTGAAACTTCAAACACCAATGTTGGCCCAGTCTCTGTGGGGAGGATCCCAGAGGTAAAGCCCAAACAGAACTTGGCATGTCCTCGCCCTGCCCCTGTGTGACGGGCTCTCCTACACTCCTCCTTCAGAACAAGCCGAGCAGCGAGTCGGCTGTGAGCAGCACCGTCAACCCCATCGTCATTCATAAGCGCAGCAAGGTCAAGACAGAGGCCGAGGGCTTGCGGCCAGCCTCCCCATTGACCCTGACGCAGGTAACCTGCTGGCTGTCCTGGCCACCCTCCAGCTGGATCAGCGGACCTGGGACCTCAGCCCTGGTGGCAAATGGATGAATGGACAGCTGCCTGCATGGATGAGTGAACCAGAGTGGGCGGGTACAGCGTGAGCTCAGGGAGGACCAGAGCTGTGTCCCCAGCACCCCGCATATCACATGCTCATCAAACACGGGTCACGTGAAAGAATGGATGGATGAATGGATTGGATGGATGGATGGATGGATTGGATGGGTGAGTGGATGGAAGGATGGACGGATGGATGAATGGATGGATGGATGGATGGATTGGATGGGTGAGTGGGTGGATGGATGGATGGATGGATGGATGTGTGGATGGATGGATGGATGGATTGGATGGGTGAGTGGATGGAAGGATGGACGGATGGATGAATGGATGGATGGATGGATGGATTAGATGGGTGAGTGGGTGGATGGATGGATGGATGGATGGATGTGTGGATGGATGGATGGATGTCTGGGGCTGCAGCCATCTCCACCCAGCACCTCACATAAGCCCCAGTCACACTCACTTGCTTGTGGCCCCTGAATGGTTATGGCCCCTGTCCCGTTGCTCCCTCTTCCTGGAATTCCACCCCCCACCCCATCGCCCTCACTGCCACTGCACCCTTTCCTGATCCTCCTGGGCTCCTGCTCGGAGCCCACCCTAGTGCCTACACTGCACTGTAAGCTTTGGAGAGGGTGGCCTTTGGGAGAAGTACTCCACATCACCAGGGTTTGCACAGGGACTGGTGCCAAGTCGCTATGAAATTATATTTTCTTTTTTTGTTTAAGATTTTATGTATTTATCTGAGAGAGAGAACACACGTGCATCCGGTGGGGGGGGGCGGATAGTGAGGGAGAGGGAGAGAATCTCAAGCAGACCCCATGCAGAGCACAGAGGCTGATGCGGATCTCGATATCATGACCCAGAGATCATGACCTGATCGACTGAGCCACCCCGGTGCCCCGAAATAATATTTTCTAATGACTCAATGCACATTTGAGGGAGTGAGTGGCGTGGTGAGGAGGGAAGGAAGGGAAGATGATTCTTGGCAGGAAGGTGAGGAATGGAGCAACCCAGAGCCTGGGACTGGTCTGTTGTGGGGCTGAAACCCCTGTGTAGGTCCCTTTGGAGATCTTGCCCCTTACTCAGACATTCTGAGACAGCAGAGAGAGACAGGCCCTGTTCATGGAGCAAAGGCCTGTCATGGGAAGGGCTTAGTGTAAGTGCTGAACCCACCGGTGAGCCTCCCTCCCCCCAGGCCTCTTACCGTGGCATGATCTCCATCTGTTACTCCAGAATCACCAGCTTTGACACCAAGGATGCAGGGGACCTCCTGTCCCCGTCTCCCCAACATCTGCCAGACCATCCTTTATCAAAACTGTAAACCATCGGGCATGCTCTGGGCACTTAATTTTTATGAAATATTGGGTCCTGTTACTGTCAGGCAAACAGAGGAGTTGGTGACAAATTTTTCTCCCCTTGCTGATGCCAAAGCATCTCGGCATGATGCATGGTTTCCATGAGGTTGGCCATCATCGGGGGCCGTTGAAATTGACGAGGACGGCACATATCCAGGGGAGATAAACGTGCTGTAGTGGCGAGGACAAGCGCTGAGCCCCCGGGCACCCCTGCCTTACCCCTCTAACTCAGAAAGGCAGCACAAAGCCCTCCTTCCTGCCCGGCCTGGCTCCTCAAACGTGTCCGTGGAAGGAAAGCCGTTTATCACGAGAGGTTGTCACCGTGTCGCTCAGTGTCCTGATTCAGTGACCTGGCTCATTTGCAAGGTGGATGCTTCCCCTTGGCAGGCAGTGCAGCATAATGAATCTCCACTCTGCTTAAGGCCTCTAAACCGTGGGCAAGGATGATGCCCAGCTCCATCTGGAGGCCTGAGCATACCCGTGGCCCCTGTGCCATCTTGCGCTCACATGTCCATCTGGCAGCTCGTTCGAGAGTCTTCTTGGGAAAGGGCAGGACATGCGGCTTATGAAATAAGAAGTCTGTTTGCAGTTTTTCTGACCGTGCAGAGCAGGTGTAGGAGGCCACGACCCCACAGACCTCCCATAGCTAAAGGTCCTGGGCAGGAGTGCTCCTGCACCTTCCTTGTTGGACCCCATGCCTGCCCATGAACTTAGGAAACCACATGTCATCGTTTGCCTTTTCAAGGCAAGGGCATTAATTGAAAAGCACTCTGAGAAGCAACCAGAAGCTCCTCTGAGAGGAGTCCTTTGCAGTTCCAGTGGACAGTCGGTCAGGGGCCTGAGTCTGCGGCCAGCCGGAGGAGCCGGGAGGCCAATTTCCCCACACCCAGAAATGGACTCAGCAGTAGTAATGAGGTTAATGGGCGAGCGGCAGCCTCCACTTCGTGGTCTCTGGAGCAGGTGGGGGCTGGGGCTCCTGACTGTGGGGGAGGTTGTCCCCCTTAGTCTGAGCTGTAAATGTTTTCCCCGGGGCCTCTTCTGAAAGGCAGACTATTCCTGCTGTTTGGTAGATAGTGTGAAATGGAAAGCAACTAACATCTGCCTCTGCCTGGCTTTGCTCTGAGCTGCCTATGAGCCAGCGGAACACTGGGGAGTCCTTGACATCCTGTAGAGGTCCTCACTGGGCCTTCGTCCCAGCCTGGCACATCTGTGCCTCCCTTTCTCCCCGCCACTCGCAGCCCGCCCCCTGTGTCCCCTGCCAAGAGGCCGCCCCTGACCAGCTCCGCGTCAGCATCAGCTAGGGTGGGGCTCCCTGTGGGACAGATGCCCAGTCTCTGGCTCTTCTGACAGTGACAGGCTTTGTGCTCTCTGAAAGGAATTCCAGGCACCTGTGATCGGGGGAAGGCCTATCTTGGGGGCCTTCCCTCTGCCGCCTTGAACGGGGCATATGTGGGCCCCATCATGATGGGGCGACTAGAGTGCAGATCTAGGCTGTCACGAAGTCACTATGTGCTCTGCGGAGAGCAAGGTGGCCTCTCCCTGAACCCATTTTCCTAGCTGTGGTGCATGAATACAAACGCCCACACATCTTAGGGCTGTCACGGGGAAGAGGAGCGGTGGGGGGAATTTGCAGCAGTACGTTCACTCTACCCTGAGTCTGACCCGGGGCGTGCTGTGTGTCCCTGGGAGGAGGGGACCAGGTGAGAGTCAGTTGTCTGAAGGCCGGACCAGATGCATGTTGGCTGTTCTCTTGCCTCCACGCAGGACCTGACCTCGTACACACTCGAAATAAAAATGCCCCCACCCTGATCCCCTGGGGCCCACCCCGGCTTCCCCCCGAAGGAAGCCAAACCAAAGAAGCAAAAGTCCCTGCCCTTTTACCTCCTGTTCTTCTTGCCAAGTCAGTTGACCCAGGATGTGATGGGACACTTTGGTGATGAGAAGCCAGCGGGAGAGAGGAAGGAGGGAGGCAGCTGAGGAAAGCAGCTGAGTGCATACATGTGCATATGCGTGTGCGTGTGTACGTGTCCTTACGTGTGTGCACATGTGCATGCATGCATGCGTGTGGCCCTCGGCACAGACTGCCTGGGGCCAATAGTGACCTTTGGTCGGGGGCAGGTGGCTGAAGGTGGCTCACCGTGG
The DNA here is from genome assembly GCF_029215605.1 of Mirounga angustirostris. Lineage (NCBI taxonomy): Eukaryota > Metazoa > Chordata > Mammalia > Carnivora > Phocidae > Mirounga > Mirounga angustirostris. The sequence continues at coordinate 93,475,319 of NW_026991711.1, read as the reverse complement.
GTGTGCTCTGCTTCCCCCCCCCGCCCCGCCCAGGAGCAGCTGACTGAGCTCAAGGAAGACCTGGACAGGGATGACTGTAAGCAGGAGGCCGAGGTGATCATCTACGAGACCAACTGCCACTGGGAAGACTGCACCAAGGAGTACGACACGCAGGAACAGCTAGTGCATGTAAGCCTCCAAGCCCTAGCTGCCTGCCCCGGCGGGCAGAGCTTCCAGTCCCTCTGCTGGAGAGAAGGGCCTGGATGAGGTGGCTCCCGGAGATGCCTGGGCCACAGCCTCTGCAAGTGGGAGGCGTACGCCTGCTTCTAAAAGGGCCCTTACAAATGCATACATCCTAAGAGATTAATACAAAAATAAGTAAATGGGAAAATTCAGGAGAAAGGAACAATAAGATGAAGCCAGGAGTAGAATGTATTTTAAAAACAAAGTGCTCTGGACTATAAGTCACATAAATATCCTTTTTTTGAGCTTCCTAGCAGCCAGAGCAAAGAGGGAAATAAGACCAGTTAAACCAGCCAGCATCTGTAAGATCATAACAAGCCTGACCCTGAAACCCTGAAGAAATTCCTCCTATGGAGGGAGGAATTAGTAGTTTCCTCTGGGAGACCATTCCCAGAGACCCAGTACACACAAGGGCCGACGGGGTGTTGGTACCGTATCAGGAGGGGGCTGCTTAAATGTGCCTGGATGCTGACAGGCCATGGGACCTGGGTGCGCCTTTCATATCATGTCCCTTGGTCTTCACTCTGAAGTCTTCTATAGCAGCATTCACGTGACGGCAGTGAGGGGGTAACCCCAGTGGGAAGAGCAGAGGCTTCAAAGCTGGCTACATCACAGCTAGCCAAGTGGTTCCGAACAAGTCACTTAACCCCCGCGAGCCTCAGTTCTTTTTTTCTTCTGTAATGGCAGGTGAAGCCTACCTCGCGAGGGTGTGACGGTTATAGATGGAATGCCCACGTAAGCGTGCAGTAGGTGGCATTTCATACGTGGTGGTTCCCTCCCCCCTCCTCCTCCCTGTTCCCCACACCAGCCTGAGCGAATCTCTTCTGCATCCAGAAGAGAAATTGACTTCAAGAATAACCCTCCCAGCTACCCCCTACCCCCGCACACAAACACACACACACAATTCTTGGGGACTGAGAGTCTGCACAGATGAGCCCCACACCAGACTAGCACTCGATCGCTGGGTAGGGTAGATACACACACTGTTCCCATCCAGAAGCCACCCCAAAGGAGCTCGCTTCTCCCCAGCCCTGTGCACTCAGCAGTTAGGACACCACCCACTCCCTCCGGTCATGAGAGTTGCTCTCAAATACTGGAGGTTTCTTTTGCTCTGGGGATCCCCCCCACCGGTGCTCATGGAGGAGACTGGGATTTCCCAGCAAACCTGTTGCCGTTGACACAGCACCAGCGGAGCATGACTGCTCTAATCCCTCCTGGAAATTGAGCCTAATTTTTCAACCTGTACCACGTCTTTGGGTGAAGGAGTCCAAGATGGAGAAGGGGCCATGGGGGCTGCGAGTTGTAGGACGGATCAGATGAGATGAAAGGAGAGAGAGGACAGCACGCAGGGCCGGGAGGGGACCGGCCAGAGAGTGGAGATGCAGACACGAGAGGTGTGCTGGGTGATGAGCGAGCCGGGCCACCAAGAGCAGGGAGGGAACTCCTCCAGTAAAAGGCATCAGGGGCAGGAGGCTTTAGCTGCAGGCTTCTGCCTGTGCCCAGGACTGTCCCTGCAGGCGCAGGGGAGTGCCGCTGCCTGGCCCCAGAATGAGAAGGCCCCTATGAGAAGAGAGCCAGGCCCTCGGCCCAGCTGTGTCTTTCTCTCTGCTCCCTGGGAAGATGGATGGTGGCAGGCACACAGGCGAGCCGGAGCCCCCAGTCGATTATTAACAATTTGTTGCTAAGTAAACCAATAAGAAAAAAATGAAAGGCATTGTCAGGAAGCATTTTTATCATTTGAAAGGCTTTAAAAATGGAAAGTGAGGCTAATATGATAAGATTTCCCTGGAAGTTCAAAGCGCTGTAGATTTTACTCGCTCCAACACTGACATTTGTATGCATGACAGCTGGGCCTGTTTCTCAGGGCGTGTGGGCCTGGCGGCTTGCTGTCTCTCTGGGTCGGGCTCTCCGACAGCCCCGCAGCTTGCAAAGATCGACAGCAGCACCGTCCAGTAGAAAGTCACCTCCAGCCACAAGGGCCCACCACGCGTGTAACTTGACATTAACCTGGGAACATGTTTTAAAAAGAGTAAAAGGAAACAGGTGAAATTCACTTGAAAAATAGATTTTCTGTCACCCAATATATCTGAAAGGTGATCGTTTTGACGTGTAATCAATATAAAGCAGAATTATTGGGATATTTGACATCCTTTTTTTTTTTATCGTCCATCTTGGAAACAGCCCATCCCAGTTGGGACCAGCCACATTTCAAGGGCTCAAATCCATAAGGGGCGAATGGCTACCGCGTTGGAGGTGGTGGTGGGTGGGAGGTGGTGAAAGCGGGAAGACGAGCGGAGAACAGAGAGAAGAGAGGCGGTGGGGCTGGAGAGAATAGGCAGCCAAGACCTGAGTGTCCCACCCTCCCGTCCCCCTTGGGGGAAGCAAGCCCAGCCTGATCCGCACACAGACAGGACACGACCTTGAACCGAGAGGGAGATGGAAGGGGAAGGATGGGACCTTGATGGGGCACAGGGAGGCTCCCCGGTGGCCTTTAGAGAGAAGCCCTAAAGGGAGAGGAAATACCCAAGGTCCAGTATACTTTTTCAGTCCACTGTGTGAGTGACTAACACCACCTGTTTTCACTCCCCCCAGATAGATAAGCAACCTCAAAGCCTAAGGACATAAAAGTCTGGAGGCCCCACACATATCCACACATCCTAAGCTCAGAGCTGGTAATACCCCTGCTCCAGTGAGTACTGCAGCCTTCAGTGAAATAATCAAAGCAAGTGACTAAAATCCAAAGGGTCTACCCAGGGCAGCTTGCTCTGTTCCCTTTGACAGAAAGGGAACTTTGGCCCATTGCTCCATATCAAGGGAGAAACTACTCAAGGTGACACACATGTGATGAGCCCGAGGCAGAAGCTGGAACATATGGGGGCAGAGACTGGGGAAAAGAGGAAAGTCAGTGTCCCATTCCCAGGCCAGGGCAGTGCTGCCTGGGATGCGCCTGAGGACCCCTCCTCCATGAAAGGCTTCTTGTCCTTGCCCTTCCCAGCTTCGCCTGAGGTGGCCCCGCTGGCCCTGGGATGCAGGGCTCCCCGGGCCATGCCTCGAGATCAGTCGTGCTGTCTTTGGCTGACCTGCTTTACCTTCCTGGGCCGTCGTGTGCCGGGAGGCAGCCTCAAACAGTGCCCAGAGCCCAGCATCAAGGTCAGAAACGAGCCCTGCCTACCCTTGCTGCCTGGGCCCTGCCCAGGCCACCTATCGATCTGGGCCTCCGTGAAAAGGGGCGGAGCCATCACCTCACAGGCTGCTGTCAAAAGTAGAGATGAGGATGCCTTTATGTTACCATTATGATAAAAAGTGTTATTCAGGAATTCCTGGGGCAATAGGGGCAAGCTTGGGAGAAGCTTCCCATGCGCCAACCATGTGCATGTCAGCCTCGCTACAGTTCATTAGTGCCTACTCTTTGCCGCCCAGGAGCATCATCATCCCGACCAGAGCCTGGAGCCCAGCCTGGGGTGAGCGGGATGCCCTTGCCCATCACGGATGGTCACTTTGATCACTGACTAATTGGGGAATGCCGCTGAGACGAGTAGCACAGAGTAGATCTGCAGTTAGTGGCCGCTAACGAGAGCTGATGAGGAGGTGTGGCCTGGCTCACAGGCGGTGGTCTTGTCGGGAGGGCGGGGGGCGGGGTTCTGCACGTCGGAGGAGGCGTCCGCAGGGCCGGGTGGCCGGGCTCACGGCCTGTCCGTGCGCTTCTTCCCGGCAGCACATCAACAATGAGCACATCCATGGGGAGAAGAAGGAGTTTGTGTGCCGTTGGCAGGCCTGCACGCGCGAGCAGAAGCCCTTCAAGGCGCAGTACATGCTGGTGGTGCACATGCGTCGGCACACGGGCGAGAAGCCCCACAAGTGCACGGTGAGTGGACCTTCCGGCGCCCCCCTCACCCCCCGGGTTGTCCGGAGCTTCCGGCGCGGCCCTTTCCCCCTCCCCGCGTCTCCGGAGCACAGCCGCGCCCGTGGCTGATGTGGGCTGTGCTGGGCATGGCTGGCCACGGGGAAACGTGGGTCGAACAGGCCACAGCAGCATTCCGGGGACCCACCTCCGAAACGAGTTGTCGTCTGTGCTCCTGCCCTGGGCCTTCTGTCCGCGGGGGGTTCTTGAGGACCCCATCTGTCTGCTCCCCAGAACTCTGATGGACTCGGGGGGTGCGTGCATCTTGGTAACTGCAGTGGGGATGTGCTGGTGGCTCTGTAGTTTTGTCTGTGTGTGGCCATGAGCCCCACGGTACGGCTATCCGCCTGCAGTTCGCTGGGCTGGCGGACCGCAGGTGCCAGCTCCCAGTAGCACCCCCTAGTCTGCCCCGCCTCCCCGCCTCCCCGCCCCCCCCCCCCCCACACACACAGAAAAGCTTCGCTGACCAGTCAGAGCTGGAGCAACAGCCCTTTGGTTGAATTTATTTATTTTTTGTATTTCTTTTTTAATTTTTATTTTAAGATTTTATTTCAAAGAGGGAGAAGCCAACTCTGCAGAGCAGGGAGCCCGATTCGGGGCTCCATCCCAGGACCCCTGGCATCATGACCTGAGCAGAAGGCAGACGCCTAACCAACTGAGCCACCCAGGCATCCTGAATTTCTTTTTTTAACATAGACACAAAAATAAGACCTTTTAGACAGTTTCCCTTGAGATGTCAACAGAATTTGTGGCTGTAATTGGCAAGACCTTTTTTTAACACACAACTGCTCCCTCTTTAAAAGGGCCACTGCTGGACCCGTGATGCACTGATGTGGTTGCAGCTAAAGCCTCCGGGAACTCTCCGTGAATTACCTTATTTTATAATTCCGAGACAGACATTTTGTTCTCATTTTAATATCTCTGAAATCATGCTGTCTTAAAATTGGTGTGAACGGGATTCAACGAAATATGCTACCTTTGTTGGCGGGTTTTTTTTTTAACTGAGATAAAATTCACATGCTATAAAGTTCACCGTTTAAAAAATGTACAAGTCAGTGATTTTCAGTATGTTCACTAAGTTGTGCAACCATCACCAATAGCTAATTTCAGAACATTGTCATCACCCCCAAAAGAAACCCTAGACCTGTTTGCAATCACTCCCTGTCCTCTTCCCCCCTACTCCCTAACAACCACTAATCTGCTTCCCTGTCTCTATGAATTGCCCTGTTTCAGACAATTCGTTAAAACAGAATCACGTGATGGACAGCGTTTGTGTCTGGCTTTGTTCACTCAGCATGTTTTCAAGGTTCATCCATGTCATAGCATGTATCAATACCTCGTTTCTGCTTGTGGCTAAGCAACAGTCCGTTGTATGGATAGATCTTAACTATTTTTATCCATTTACCCAGTTGATGGATATTTGCATTGCTTTCACTTTTTGGCTATTATGAAAAATGCTGCTCTGGACATTAGTGTACAAGTTTTCAATTCTCTTGTGTTTGTACTTAGAGTAGAATTGCTGGGTCCTATGGTAACTCTGTGTTCAACTTTTTGAGGACCAGCCAGACTGCTTTCCAAAAAGTCTGCACCATTTTGCATTCCCATCAGCAATATGTGGAGGGATTTCTCCACGTCCTTGCTAACACTTGCTAACTTGTGTTTTGATGACAGTCATCTTAGGGGATGTGAAGTCACATCTCATTGTGGTTTTGATTAGCAATTCCCTAATGACTGATGATGTTGAGCATCTTTTCATGAGCTTAGTGATCATTTGTATACTATCTTTGGAGAAAGGTCTACTCAAATATTTTGCCCATTTTTTAAATTGAGTTACTTGTCTCTACTCTCGGGTTGTAGTAATTCTAAACCCTTATCAGATGTATGACTTCCCAGTAGTTTCTCCCATTCTGTGGGTTTCTTTTCATTTTCTTGATTGTTTCCTTTGAAGCAGCAAAGTTTTTAATTTTGGTGAAGTCCAACTTTTTAACTGCTGGTGCTTTTGGTATCATATCTAAGAAACCATTGCCTAATCCAAGGTCACAAAAATTTACCCCTATGTTTTCTTCTGTGAGTTTTATAGTTTATAAATATATAGTCTTTTTACATACACACACACACACACACACACATGGTTTTATAGGGTAGCTCTACCATTTAGGTCTTGAATCCATTTTGAGTCCATTGGGTATATGGTGTGAGGTAGGGGTCCAGCTTCATTCTTTTTGCACGTTGCTGTCCTAGTTGTCCTGATGCAGTTGTTGAAGAGACTGTTCTTTCCCCATAAAATGGCCTTAACACCCTTGTTGAAAATCACCTGACCCTAATATATGAGTTTATTTAGTCCATTGATCTCTATGTCTGTCCTTATGGTAGCACCACACACAGTCTTGATTACTGTAGTTTTATAGTAAATTTTGAAATTGGGAATTGTCAGTTCTTCAAATTTGTCCTCCTTTTGCAAGACTATTTTGGCTCTTCTGGGTCCTTTGCAGCAAGTTATTTTTGTAACACTCTTGAGTTATAGCAAACCATAGCCCTGTGGTATGAGCTGTGAGTCGTAGAAACAGATCAATGTACCAAATATACTCAGTCAGACTGGTCAGGAAAAAAGGGGAGGATGCAAACAGTGTACCAGTTTCTACTGGGGTTTGTGTGTCATTCTGAGGGCAATTTTCATAGGAACATTAGATGCTATTACAGTATCTTGGGTATATGTTCAGATCTTCCTAGAGTGATCCATCCTTCCTTCCTTTCTCCCTCCTTTTCTGCCACTCTTTCTTGCTCCCTCCTTCCTTCCTTTCCAAAAATGCTTCTTGAGTGCCAAAAAAAATTTTTTTTCATCAGATATTAAATACCGGGAACACAAAAATGAACAAGATCTAGAAGGTACCTGTTCTCTTGGAGCTTGTTTCCTATGGGAAGGCCAGATAACAAAATGATGAAGATTATAAAGTGTGGTAGGAAGTATAAAGCAAAAAGAGTAGTCTTATGATTAAGAAGATCAGAGAAATTCTCCTAGAGGAAATACCCTAAGACATTGAGAGGGAGTGAGCCAGGCCAGGATCCGGGTAGGGTTCTAGCCAGAGGGGACTGTGTGTGCCAAGGCTCCATACCGGGAAGAACTTAGTGGGGCCATGGAACTGAAAGGGGACCAGCATGGCCAGAGCGAGGGTGAGGCCAGCTCACTCAAGGATTTGGAGAACACTGGATTTGATTTGATTTGATTTGATTTAAGTAGGCTCCATGTCCAGCGTGGAGCCCAATGTGGGGCTTGAACTCACAACCCTGAGATCAAGACGTGACTGAGATCAAGAGTCGGACATTTAACTGACTGAGCCACCCAGATGCCCCTGGATTTTATTCTCAGCACGTTTTAACACACCCAAACATTCTAATCAGGGAGTGGCACTGGAAACAGTTAAAAGAGTATTTTCAAAAAGTCTTTAATGATATGGGAAGATTCTCACCATGTGCCATTGATTTTAACAAACAGAATATGTAACTAAATATGTGATATGTTCCCAGTTTGGGTTTTTAAACATTTGGGATGAACTACAAAGCCCCCAGAGACTTACATGGATGTCGGCAGAGGCTGTTCCTGGGCAGCCAATGGTTTTCATTTCTCTTTTTGCACTTTTCCATCCTTTCCAAGTTTTCTAGAGTGGTCTTATGTCATTTTATAATCAGAAAGCAAGGTGGACATTATTGTTGAAACACACACTCCTGGGTGCACCTGCGGGGTGCAGCGGATGGGGGTTTTGGGGAGGAGGCAGCGGGCCAGCCCCTGAGGTCGGGTTCCCTGTGTTGGATCTGGGGCACCCTCACTGACCGAACCCACTTCTTCCCAGTTCGAGGGCTGCTCAAAGGCCTACTCTCGCCTGGAGAACCTGAAGACGCACCTGCGGTCCCACACTGGGGAGAAACCATACGTGTGCGAGCACGAGGGTTGCAACAAGGCCTTCTCCAATGCCTCAGACCGCGCCAAGCATCAGAACCGCACCCACTCCAACGAGGTACCTGGCCAGGGTGTGCACAGCGTGTGCACATGGGGCCCCACTTACATGTGCGTAAATGCATCACCCCATGGCTTCTCGTAGGCCGTCAGGTACCTAGGTGCCTGATGTCCTTCGCCCCCTCCGCAGCCTACTATCTGAGCTCAGCACGCATCGGCAGGCCCCTGCCGCTCCACCCTGGGCAGCTGGCAACGACATGCTGTAACCACTACTGCTATCCGGCTGACTGTAGCTGTCAGCCCCCCACTGATAGGGCACAGAGCAGCCTTTGTCTCCCTAGGTAGCCAGACCTCCTGGCAGGGCTGACAGAGCCCGGGGAAAGAAGTCTGCTGTACCTGCCTCCCAGTCCAGGTCCAGCCATTCAACTGCTTTTGCTCAGATAGACTCAGGAAGGAACATTTCTAAAAGCTTAGCTACATTTTGGATCCCAAGAGGATTTCCTTGTAGGAAATCAGAGGAATTCCCAAAGGAATCTAAGCCCGTTAGGGTCTCTAGAGACAAGAGCTAGCCTTGGAGGGGGGAATGTTTATGTACGTGTGTGGATGTTTCCGTGTATGTGGATGTATGTGTGTATGTATTTTTTTTTTCAGCTTGGTGGTTTCCTCTTTATTGATGTGCCTCCTACCTTCCCCCCACACACAAAATTTCAGTCCCTTCCATCTACGCCCAAAAAAAGAAGGTAGTAAAAGGAAGGGAATGTTGGCGTTCTGAGCCCCTTGGGCAGTTAGAAAGGGAACAGAAACCAAAATAATCGCTGGATGTGACAGAGATTGACAATCAAGAAGTCTAAAGCAGAGTGGGAAAGGTGGTAAGAGAAAGGGGAGAAAGGAGAGGTCCAAGAGGCCACCTCCCCCATGAGCCCTCCTGCTAAGAGGGGCTGGAGGAGAGCCTCAAACATTAGGAAGTGCAGGTCCTGAAGAAAGGAGGTGGTGGTTGAGCCGGGAGGAGGAGTAGGTCAAGGAAGGGGGTCCACCTCTCTTTTTGTAGAATGGGACCCCCCACCTCAGGGGGAGCAGCTTCACAGACCGTAGACACTTTCATCACTGGAGGCGAGGTATAGAAAGAAGTCCTCTACATGGTGTTCCTGGTATAGCTGACCCATGTGGCACTGGTGGGTGGAATGACATTGTTGACCAAGAAAAACAAGGCATCCTCAGCTCAGAGATGAATTCGCTTCCAGATCAAGAAGTAGAACAGACCAACTGTGAGATCAGAAGGCACCAGATATTTCTTTTTGTCCAGGTCTCCTATCCGAGCTTTGGGAGCCTTTTCTACCATCACTGGAACCCGGTCCGGGTATTTCTTTCCGATATTCTCGCCCTCAGAGCGGCATTTCTCAAATGGATGCTCCTCTTTATAGACGAACTTCATCCTCCCGGGAACCCGGCTGGACTGGGCTGGGCTGAGGGAATCCCGGGTGGGGAGCTGGGACGGGGCAGCGGCGGTGACGGCGCGTGGGCGGATTCAGTGGAACGATCCCGGGACTTGCGCCCAGTATGTGTGTATGTATTATGGGGTCTGTGTGGGTGCGTTATGCACTTGCTCACATGTACATATGTATATGCATGTGTGTGTATGGTGTGTGTGCGTGGACATGGTTATGTGTGAACATGTGTGGAGGGGTACAGGGGAGCGTGTCTGCATGTAGATGTGGGGCATATGTGTGTGCGTGTGTGTGTGTGTGTGTGTGAACTCAGGACTGAGGTTCAGAAACCCTGGGTTTTCGTCCCATTCCTGAGTGGCTTTGAACCAGTTTCTTTGCCTCTGTGAACCTGTTTTTCCTCATCAGAGAAATCAGGGTGTTACTGCTGTCTTGCGCGTATTACAAAGTAATACACTCCTACTGATATCAAAAATCCCAGTGCCCTGGTCCCTGGGGAGGTGGCATTGCAATCACACCAAGCTCTGGGTCCCCACCACCTCCACAGTCTCTGATCTATGTCCCCAGCTTGTGATGAGGGCTTCCTCAGCCATGTGCTTACCCACATGAAGAGATGGCAGATCAGACCAGTGGGGCTGAGCTCCTGCAGGCCCTGGGGTCGGCATGGCTCCTTCCAGGGTGCCCTGAAGTCCAACACCTTCTGACTATGCCAGCCAAAGGACGTGGCACGGCTTCGGGAGAATGGGGAGCGCCCCCACTCAGAGTCTCATAACACAGGCTTGCTTCTCTCCCCAGAAACCCTATATCTGCAAGATCCCAGGCTGCACCAAGCGATACACGGACCCCAGCTCTCTCCGGAAGCACGTGAAAACAGTACACGGCCCAGATGCTCATGTCACCAAGAAGCAGCGCAACGATGTGCACCTCCGCGCCCCCCTGCTCAAGGAGAACGGGGACAATGAGGCCAGTGCCGAGCCCGGCGGCCGGGGCTCTGAGGAGAGTGCCGAGGCCAGCCGCACCAGCCAGGCCGTGGAGGACTGCCTACACGTCAAAGCCATCAAGACCGAGAGCTCCGGGGTAAGCAGAGCTGGGCAGTGGAGGCCCCAGTGCATGCCTCCCACCCCCCCAGGAGATCAGGCCCAGCGGCACGAGGGCCCAGAGCCCCGACTGCAGCTGGGGGCTCTGCCTCGGGGTCCCCCCCGCCAAGCGCACGATGATGTCCTCCTCTCTCCAGCTTGACTTTCCTCCCTTCACGACCTTGGGCCTCTCATAGGACCTGTCTTGTGCCAGGTCCCATTCTGCTGGGCAGGGCCATGGGCCGCAGGGATGCCTGCCCCCACGCAGTCAGTCTGTGGGTGGTTCCTGGGGTCTGCCTTTCCAGCCAGCACCCAAGCGCTAGTGTTGGTCCCTTCCCCTCTGTCCTGTCTCTGCGTCCTTGCCCCTGTGGCCTCCACTCCTTTTGTTCTAACCACCTGTTCTTTGTCTCCACCTCTTTTTCTCGACTCTACCTCCCCTAAGGATAGACGGTACTGAGGTGAGCAGAGAAGCCCGGCCGGGGTGTGGGCGGGCTGGCGTGCTGAGGGCGGGCTGGGGTGCTGGTCCAGGCCTGCTGCCTGGGTGCAGACTGACGTGTCAGTCCAGGCCCCTTGGGAGCCTGGTAAAGTGGGTTTGGATCAGTAGGCACCAGGCACTGCAGGTGGAACCCCTGGGACAGATACAGGCTGGTGGCAGGAGTCAAGCAGGCAGATACAGGAGCGAACCGTGGGGACCAAGCCTCCACGAGGGACAGGGCTGAGTGGAGGCGTGAGTTCAGGGCACAGAGGAGGGAAGGACCAGCCGACGGAGGGTCCTGAGTGCCAACATGAGAAATGCAGGTCATGCCACAGGCAGAAGGAAGCATTGGTGCTGAAAATTCCAGAAAAGTCTGGAATTTGGGGTCATGTGGCCTGGGAAGGAGCCCACAGGTGTTGTATCTGAAGTGAGCTCAGCTGCGCTCAGATCCCAGGTCCCAGTCGAGGCAGCCCAGGTTGTGTGGCGTCCTGCATTGTACACACGAGCCATGAACTCTCTGCCCCCCTCCGTATCGACCCAGAATGGGGGCTGGTTTGGGGTGGCCCTTCAGGCAAGGGCTTGCATCCAGCAGGTCCACCCTCACCTGGTCTTCCTGGCCTTTCTGACAACCTGCCTCTGGCCTGTTGAGAAGGCACCAGGTCAGCAGACCTCCACTGCGCCTTGCTTCATCACATGGCACGTCCGTGTTGTTTGGGAACGTTGAGCCGCCCTCTTTGATGTCAACTTGATGCAGCCATGGCTGCTTCTGTGGGGCACAGACTCCAAGTGTCCCCGCACGCTGAAAGGGAGCTCTGGCCCAGACGCTGGCTGGGGGAACTGAGCAGCAGGAAGCAGGGTAATGTGGGGCTGTCCGTTCCCCGGGCGCCTTCTGCCTACCGGAGGCTTTCCATCTAGTCACTGGCCCTGTCCCAGAGGCAGCTCAGGTGCATCTTCTAGTTGGGGAAGCTGAGATTCAGAGAAGTGAGGTGGCTGGGCCACCTGCTGCAGATAGTGATGCTCAGAAGCTCCTCTGCATGGCAGCCTCCTTCCCGGGTGTGCATGGGCACGGTGCGTGTGCGGGCAGGGGCACAGGGCCAGGGGGTTTCGCACACCCTCTGACCCTGTGCCTTCTCACCACCCCCCCTGTAGCTGTGTCAGTCCAGCCCCGGGGCCCAGTCGTCCTGCAGCAGTGAGCCCTCTCCCCTGGGCAGTGCCCCCAACAATGACAGCGGCGTGGAGATGCCGGGGACAGGGCCCGGGAGCCTGGGAGACCTGACGGCTCTGGAGGACACGCCCCCGGGGGCCGATGCCTCAGCCCTGGCCGCTCCCTCTGCTGGTGGCCTGCAGCTGCGCAAACATATGACCGCCATGCACCGGTTCGAGCAGCTCAAGAAGGAGAAGCTCAAGTCACTCAAGGATTCCTGCTCTTGGGCCGGGCCGGCTCCACACACCCGGAACACCAAGCTGCCTCCCCTCCCGGGAAGTGGTGAGTGGAGACCCCGGGTGTGCAGGCAGGGGCGGGACGGGGCCCAGGGCAAGCACGCACTAGGTTCACCTCCATCGAGCGCCATGTGCCATCTCACCGGTTGCCCACAGTAGGATAGATCTTACCAGCCCATTGCATAGATAAGGAAAATGAGGCTTAGAGAGGTGAAAGTGCCCCACTCGGCTCAGCGGCAGAGCTGAGTGAGACTCCGTCCAGGCCTAAGTGGCTCCAAGCTTTTTCAGCTACACCATGCTTCGGCTCTGGGCACTGTGGCAAAGGCCCTCGGGAGGAGAGCACTATAATCCCAGTCCCTGTGGTTAGAAGGCCGTGCCAGGAGATGCATGGACCGGGGAAGGAGCCGGGGAGCGAGGACGGAGCTCGGGCTGGAGCTGGGCAGAGGAGAGAGACAGCACGTCAGCTGGGGAAGAACAGGGAGGACTTTATGCACAAGACAGCCTCAGGACGTGCTGGCCAGGCTTTGAGCTGCACGGTGTCCTCAGGAGCATTTCCTGAGTGCCGACTCTGGGCCGGGCAGTGAGCTGGGCCCACAGCCCGTGTGGCGGACACCGAGATGCACCACCCAGGTCTCCCTCGAAGGGAGGCTTTGTTGCCCCAGCTGTTGCGGGAACTGCAGGCAAATGGCCTTCCACTCTCCGCCTCATACAGAAATCGCTTGGGTTGCAGACAGCTGCCTTACCCGAGGTCACCCCTTCCCAGGGTGGCCCCCATCTGGTGACTGATCACGGCAGGAGTGTAAGGCCGTTCAAGGCCCAGAGCTTCCTGTGACATCAGCTGTCATGGGGTCTGCGTGGCCACACACTTCTCTCCCCGCCCCCCCCCCCATTCTGGGGCCTATGCTCCCTTCCATGGGTGTGCATCTCAGGGGGCTGCCTATAAACCCAGCCCCTGGGGAGCCAGCCTGGCCACAGCCAGGCCCAGATGGTGAAGGTGCGGGGAGGCGGTGGCCAGGGCCCTCCCGGGCTCCTTCTCCCTGGCTCTCAATAACCGCCTCCTGCGGAGAGGCACATTTTATCTACAGCTGGAGAAACGAAGGCTCCGACAGAATGAGAATTCAAGGCCGGCCAAGCAGTGGCAGCTAAGATCGGCATCAGGCCTCCTGACTCCCACTGGGCCATCATTTGTTCACTTGCTGTCCCCCGATTCCCTCCTTTCATTTAGAAGTCACTGGTTGAGCGCCTGCTGTGTGCCGGGCCCGGTAGGGGGGTCCAGCCGCCGCAGGCTCAGCTCGGTCAAAGGCAGAGCAGCCGCGCCCTGTCCGCGGCCGCTGACCCTCTCCTTTCCCGCAGGCTCCATCCTGGAAAACCTCGGCGGCGGCGGCGGCGGCGGCGGCGGCGGGCCGGCGGGGCTGCTGCCCAACCCGCGGCTGTCCGAGCTGTCCGCGAGCGAGGTGACCATGCTGAGCCACCTGCAGGAGCGCCGCGACAGCTCCACCAGCACGGTCAGCTCCGCCTACACCGTGAGCCGCCGCTCCTCCGGCATCTCCCCCTACTTCTCCAGCCGCCGCTCCAGCGAGGCGTCGCCCCTGGGCGCCGGCCGCCCCCACAACGCCAGCTCGGCCGACTCCTACGACCCGATCTCCACCGACGCGTCGCGGCGCTCGAGCGAGGCCAGCCAGTGCAGCGGCGGCGGCGGCGCGGGGGCGCTCAGCCTCACGCCCGCGCAGCAGTACAGCCTGCGGGCCAAGTACGCCGCGGCCACCGGCGGGCCGCCCCCGACGCCGCTGCCCGGCCTGGAGCGCGCGAGCCTGCGGACCAGGCTGGCGCCGCCCGCCCCCTGCCCGCGCCCGCTGGGGCCGCGGCGGGGCAGCGACGGGCCGGCCCACGGCCACGCGGGGCCCGCGCCCGCCTTCCCCCACGAGGCGCCGGGCGGCGGGGCGCGGCGGGCCAGCGACCCGGTGAGGCGGCCCGACGCCCTGGCCGCCCCGCGGGTGCAGCGCTTCCACAGCGCCCACGACGTGAACCCGGCCCCGCTGCCGCCCTGCGCCGACCGGCGAGGCCTCCGCCTGCCCGGCCTCGCGAGCGCCGACGGCGGCCTGGCCCGCGGCGCCTACTCGCCCCGGCCGCCCAGCATCAGCGAGCACGTGGCCATGGAGGCCTTGGCGGCGGGGGCGGACGGCGCGGGGCCCGAGATCGGCCTCGTGCTGCCCGACGACGACTTCGTGCTGCCCGACGACGTGGTGCAGTACATCAAGGCGCACGCCGGCGGGACCCTGGACGACAGCCCCCCGCAGGCCTATCCCCCGGAAAGCACCTGCTTCTCTGAGAACCCCAAACTGCCCAGCCCGGGGCTGCACGGCCAGCGCAGGATGGTGGCCGCGGACTCCAACGTGGGCCCCGCCGCCGCGGTGCTGGGAGGCTGCCAGCTGGGCTACGCGGCTCCCCCCAGCCTGAACAAAAACAGCATGCCGGTGCAGTGGAATGAGGTGAGCTCCGGCACCATGGACACCCTGGCCAGCCAGGGGAAGCCTTCGCCCTTTCCGCAGGGCAACCTGGCTGTGGCGCAGCAGAAGCCGGCCTTTGGCCAGTACCCAGGCTATAGTCCGCAAGGTCTGCCGCTGAGCCCGGGGGTCCTGGACACCGCCCAGCAGGCACACTTTCAGCCCTGCGGGGGCGGCTCCTCCGTGCCTCGGATAAATTATATGCAGCAGCTGCGGCAGCCCGGGACAGGTGGGCAGTGTCCCAGTATGACGACCACCGGGAGCCCCCACACCAACTATGGGCAAGCCCACCCCCAGCTGAGCCCCAGTACCATGGGAGGGGCCCTGAACCAGTACCCCCCATCCTGCAGCAACATGGCAGCCAAGCCAGTCCACCTGGGGCTCCCCCAGCAAATGGAAGTTGCTCCCGAAGCCACCATGATGGGAGGCAACCGCCGGGAACTCGGAATCCCCAATTCCTCCCTGGCCGGGATGCCACCCCTTCACTCGACCCAGAGCTACCCACAGCAGAGCCATCACCTGGCGACCCCCATGAGCCAGGAGGGCTACCGCCAGGGCCCCAACCTTCTGCCTTCCCAGCAACCCAGCTTCATGGAGCCCCAGCAGGGCGCCGTGGGGGTGGCTGAATCCAGCTTTGGCCTAGTGCAACCCCGGCCACCCCCTGAGCCCAGCCCTGCTGGCTGCCACCGTGGGGTGCGGGCTGGGCTGCAGCTGGCCTATGCCAGGGCCACCGGCCACGCCATGGCTGCTGTGTCGGCCAACCAGGAGATGGCAGATGGGCCCAAAGGAGCAATGGGCAACATGGTGTCCCGGCCTCCTCAGCCACCCCCACAGGACACGGCCGGGGCCCAGGACCACAGCATGCTCTACTACTACGGCCAAATCCACATGTACGAACAGAACGGAGGCCTGGAGAACCACGTGGGCTGCCAGGTCATGCGGCCCCAGCCACCGCAGCCACAGGCCTGCCCAGACAGCATCCAGCCCCAGCCCTTGCCCTCGCCCGGCGTCAACCAGGTGTCCAGCACTGTGGACTCCCAGCTCCTGGAGGCCCCCCAGATAGATTTCGATGCCATCATGGATGATGGCGATCACTCGAGCCTGCTCTCGGGTGCCCTGAGTCCCAGCCTCCTCCATAGCCTCTCCCAGAGCTCCTCCTGCCTCACCACCCCCCGGAACTCCCTGACTCTGCCCTCCATCCCCACGGGCATCAGCAACATGGCTGTTGGGGACATGAGCTCCATGCTCACCAGCCTGGCCGAGGAGAGCAAGTTCCTGAACATGATGACCTAAGGCCCCAGCTCCTGGCGCTCAGTGGACTCGGAGGAGGCATCATTTCCCAGAGCTTGGGGCTTCCGTCAATTTTGTCTTTTTCCAAAAAAGTATTAACTAGGTCTGAGGGAGTGTTGCCAGTGGCCGATTCAGACCACAGATGCTTTAAGGGCAGGTTTGTGTACATCCTGTCTGGTCTTCCTTTGGGTTATTTTTCGGAACAGTGAAAAAAGTCTCAATGGGAAAGGCAAGGTAGAAATGAAAAACTCGTTTGCACAGTGCTTCCCAGGCTTTGGTGTTTATAGGACCAAATTGTTCTAGCGTCTTCGCCTCTGTCATTTGGCTAATGAGGGATCCCGTTGGCCAGGGGGAAAGAAGGTAGAGGGAACCACATTTGGGTTTGAATCTGAAAGCCATACTGGATATTCTAATCCAGGAAGATAAGCTTCTCATTGCCCTACCTGCGAGGTAAAAGAGTTCTATGAAGCTTACTTCTTGAGGCCTCTAACATTCCCCGTGCCGCAGAGGAAGAAAAAAGATTTTTACCTGGATTATTTGGAAGTACATCCTGATTCCAGGTTTGGTAGCGCCGGCACGTCTGCCCCCACAAAGCCGAGTTTGCCACTGGCAGGCTGTCCAAGTGCATACGAATGGATAAAGTATGGAAGGATTGCCAGAGAAGAAAAGAAAAACTGCAGTCCTTGGGGCAAGCCCAGAAGCTGCCCTGACTTCTCCAGACCGTGTTTACAGTGCTCATGCATGTCGAATGTAGCCCTTCCTGGAAAGAACACTTAACTTCTAAATACCTCGGGGCTGCTGGAGCTGCTGTGGGCTAGGGATGGACCCAGGTGAGCCAAAGCCTGGCACGGGGCCTCGAGAAATTGGGAGAGCACCAGGGACCCAGCCTCAGGCCACCCTGGAGACCGCCCGTAAGAAGAGGAAGTCATATGTTTACCCAATCGCGTTTCTCCAGTGCACTGTCCACCCACTTTACCATGGAAAAGCCCAGGACTTGACAGCAGCCTCTTCCCGGGCTCCCCCGGGCTGTGCGGTCTGCTCACCCGCAGTCCAGTGGTCTGGGCCGAGACACAGCATGCAGCCCCGGGACCTTCTGGATTCCCTTCCCTCGGCGCTCCTGCTCATTCTGCAAAGTACGATGACCTGCATGGTGTTTTTGGTGGGGGTGGAGGGTGACGGGGTTGATTCTTGGGACTCTGAGGGACCGTCTCTGAATTTCCCTATTCGGTGTGACCCAGCCCCACCCGGAAATGGAATTTGGAACTGACATCAGAACGTACTGTCGGGTGACTTGAAGCCTCCTTCCCACCACACACATGTACTCACACCGCACACGTTGCCAGCGCTGAATTTGTGGCGACCTTGCCAAAACCAACCGCACCGCGATGAGCCTGATACTGTGACCCTAGCCTCAACCAGGACAGGGCCAAAACCTTACCTGGGCCCTCCGCATCCCAGAACATCAGATGCTTTGTTAGGGTCCAAAGACAAAGCCAAGGCCAGATAACAGCCCTGGGACGCCTCCGAGGGTCTGGGCTCTGTGGCGGTGTTCATTCGCTCCCTGCGCTAGGATTTCGCTAGCCGTTCCCAGCCTGTGTATAGTATGTACAGAAGGCGTCATTCCTGAAAATACTGTAGGTGAATCAGCCAGCCAAATTTATATCTGCAAAATATTTAGCTTTTTCTACGTGCTATGAATTGAGATGACACACTCAACTTGTAAATACGTCTTTTTGTACATTAAAAAAGTAATTTTTTCATAATTTATTTTGTCTATCTGTTTCCTCCTTGACAGTAGTTAATGAGAACCTGAGCAGTAAATTTGGTGCATTTGAACAGAAACTAGGCTGTATTTTTTCACAACAGTGTCAAAATTGACTGTCCCGCCTTCGCCGGAAAATGTTTAATGCTGAGGCATTTACTGGCTGTTTGTTTGTTGTCTCTGGGGGTGAGGGGCGGGCAGGGTTTGATGATTTACGGTGAACATCCGGCTGTTGTTCCCAGCGAGCTGACCTGAACATCTAAGTTGGTTTGTCGAGAACCTTGTGTACCGGACCCAGGTATATTCCCAAGCACTCGTCCCAAAGCAATCCTCGGGTCAGGATTCCCTCCTTGATGGGTAATTTGATGAGCACTCTTAAGTCAGGGTGGAGATCAGGGGAGAAGATAGACCCCTGTGCTCTGGTGCTGGCAAAAGGAGAAAGGACAGACAGATGGAGCTGCCTGATCCCCAGCAGCCAGTCTGGGGCGGAGGGGCCCACAGGGAGTGGCCACGAGCTGTAACTCTGAGCCCTAGGAGGTGGCCCTGGCAGGTACACAGGGAGGGCCCAGGTCTAGCAAGCCAGCAGCCAGCCATTAGCAGTGATCAGGCCACTACACGGAACCTCAGGGGGCCAGTGAGTAGGACACGCAGACTGAGATGGTTTCTGGGACAGGAGAACAGAGGGGAGGGCCTAAGACTGTGTTGGAGGGGGTAGAAGCCCCTTCTGTAGGGCTGGGCACACTGGGCCCCTGAACCCCCTCCTCTCCATGAGAAAAACCTTGGCACCTGCCTCAGAGTGTCCGGGGCCAAAGCCATGGAGAAGGCATTCGGCTCTGCAGCATGTGACCAAGCGGACTGAGGAAGATAAGAAACCTCCAAGGAAAATAGAATTTAGCAGGCTTCCTTTCTGCAGGGCACCCCAAATTCTTCCCTGTGTGTCTGGCCATAGTTTCCTGCTGGAAAGGCTACAGCTGGGGTCACATTCCGGGGCCTCAAGCCTCAGTGAGGAAGACTCACTTAGCTGATGGCACCCTCAGGAGGAGGAACCGAGCCTGGCTGCCGGCGCCCTATGTCTGCCTCCTTCAAAGCTTATCTTCAGGCCTCGTTCCGCCTCTGCCTCACCACATGTTAAGTCTCTGGAAGCAGCTCTGCCCTGCTTTGGGGGCAGAGGGAGGCCACAAATTTTTCAGTGCTCCCTGAGACTTGATGAGTCACAGTATTAAGAAGCCCATCCTGGCCCCATGCCCCCATCAGCTAACCACGGCCACGGTCGTGCTACATACTGATATCCACAAAGCTTCAGCACGATAAACCTCTACTGAACTTCTGAATCTGGGCCAACTGAGGGTTGGCTGATCCAGGTTGGGCTGGGCGGGGCATCTCTGGGGGCCACTAATCCGGTCAGCTTGGCTGGAGCAGTGACTCTCCTCTTGCTCCTACGGCCAGGACGCTGGCCTGGCCATTGCCTTCTCATGGCGACAGCTCAAGCACAAGAGAAAAAAGCAGAAAAATGGGTCCTCTTTAGGTCTCCACTCAAAACATGAAACACCTCATTCTTCTGGCCAAAGCAACTCACATGGCCAAACCCATCATCGCTGATGTCGGAAAGTGCTTTCCTCCTATGGAAGGGAGAGGGAGAGAGTAAATATTTCTCAACAATATATAATCCACCACAGTCTGCCCTCATAAAGACTTCGATGCGTGTCCCTCCCACATGTAGAATATACTCACCCCAGACCCCCAGAAGTCTGTGCACTCAATTGTCAGGCTCAAAGCCAAGGATCTTGTGATCTACACCTGTTGTGGATGGAGCTCTTCTTGACCCAGAGACTTAGGAACTAGAAAGAAGCTCTCAGCCCACCATGCGCATGCGCACTCACAACATACAGCAGTGGCACAGAGCTCGATTCCCTGCGATTACCACTCCCATCTGGGTCATTGGGCCACTGTATCTGAAACCCTGCTGAGCAAGTGGAATTTCCTTGAATGGCTCCCCAGTCCATTGTGCTCCATGGCTCTGGCTTCCTCCATTGGGGCGATCTTCCCTTTGACTCAACCCTTCAGCTCCTGGAGAGGGCATTGGGAAACACGCCTTCCATGAGAGCGCAGTAACTCTTCAACCTCTTTCTGCCTGCCGGAAGTTAGGAGCCTGCAGTCCTTTATGTTTCCAGCCCCTTCCATCCCCTTTAGGCCATGCATTTGCCCACTCAGCTCTCTCAAACGTTGTGGGTTTTCTGCATATTTGATTCCAGTCCACTCTGCCAAAAGCCTCACCCACGTCCCTTCAGTGACACGCCTCGTCGTATGTTTGGTGACTGGGACCTCACACTATGTGAGGCCATGCCCTGACTGAAAGTCTATTCTAGAACCACCTTATTCCTTTCCGGGACCGTAAAAACAAAGAGCATTAGAATCAAGGGCACATCCTTGACTTTGTCTTTACTCTGAGGCTGTCCTTCACTGGAACTGCCAGGATTCTGTATCTGCCCCCACCCCCAAGCCAAATCTGAAGCTAAAGGTCTCTTAGTGGCTGGAGAGACTGTAGATGAGAAATAACTTCATTTTCCAAATCCTGCTTTAAACTGGCCCGTTCCTTTCTGAACCCATCTTTCACTTGTAGTACCTTATCATTTACAGCTCAAAAAAGCTCATGTTTACAATCTTCTGCCTGGAAACCAGCCTGCCAAATTCCACAAATTCATAGGAACGTTTTCTCCCTCCCAAACTAGCATAGGCAGTAATCTTAACCAAATATCTCTTCACCACATGGCACCCAGGTCACCATTTTTCTGGCCATTTTTCCAACCTCTTCTAAATTTCTGCACTGTCCAGTTCCAAACCTACGCTGCATATTTTTGGACTTGGCTACAGCACTCTCCCATTTACGTACCAATTTCTGAATAAGCTAACCATGGCCCAAAAATGCTGTCTAACAAAACCCACAAAAGCCCTGAAGCATAAAACAAGCAGTCACTTCGCTCAGAAGTCTGTGCATCAGCCCAGGGGGACTTACCTCGGCTGAGCTCACTGATGCAGCTCAGCTCCACTCTTGGGCCCCCTCCCCTGGAACCAGAGCCTTGCTCGGACATCTACTGGCTAAGGCACAAGTACCTAAGGGCAAGCAAAAACGTAGGAGGCCTCTTAAGGTCTTGGCTTGGAACAGGAAGCAAGTCACATGACTGAGCCCCAAATCAATGGAAGAGGGAAGAATATGCCTCCTGCAGAATAAGAGCAGGCAGGTATCCTAACGATAACCCAACCTACCATGTCTGACTAGCTCTGATCATAATAAGACTAACACCGTAGCCTCCATCTGTCTCCTGAGTCTGTATCTCAGTTGGTTCTAAACCCCAAAAGGGAAGACAGTGAGGTCATCAACTGGTACTTTGTAACCAATGATGTGCCAAAGCCAGCTCTGGAGCCTCTTAAGTGCATCTCTCCCCAGCTCTGCAGCTGACTTCATACTAATAACTTAAAGTTGGCTGTGTTGGGAGAATTTACACCATGGAGATCAGCAAACACTACAACTTTGGGCTTCCCCATCCTGTCCCCCAGAGAGACATTATTAAACATCTGCCAGTGTACCTGTTAGCATACTCAAGTACTGTGAGTTGTCAATAGCCTGATATGTCCAGGGGTCTTTTCTACGTATATATGGCAACAAAACCCATTTCGTGGAGACTGTATGAGTCCAGAGTGCCATGAGCATGGTTACCTTGGTCATCTAGTTTAGTGGCTTTCAAACCTTAAAAGTCATGCAAACACTGGGGCACTTTGGTGGCTCAGTTGGTTAAAAGTCTGCCTTGGGCTCAGGTCATGATCTCCGGGTCCTGGGATGGAGCCCCGCGTCGGGCTCCCTGTTCAGAGGGGAGTCTGCTTCTCCCTCCCTCCTCCTCCACCTCTGCTCGTGCTCTCTCACTCTCTTTCTCTGTCTCAAAGAAATAAATAAAATCTTTAAAAAAAAAAAAAAAGTCAAGCAAACACTGTTCAAATGAAATTGGCTGTGTAAGGCAAAGGACACAGTTAAAGGTGGAGTTCATCTGGCCGAAGTTGGGAACAGGAGATCCAGAACCTATGCACATTCCACATCCCCCCTGCCAGCATCCCCTGCACCCAACCAGCAGCAGCATAGGTGTGGGTCCACAGAGTAGAGTTTGGAAACCAACTATCGAGCTCGGAACCAAATTAACTGAGGCCCAGAAAAGTTGTGA
Source organism: Mirounga angustirostris (assembly GCF_029215605.1). NCBI lineage: Eukaryota > Metazoa > Chordata > Mammalia > Carnivora > Phocidae > Mirounga > Mirounga angustirostris. Next base: position 93,453,044 of record NW_026991711.1, on the reverse strand, counting down.
GCAAGTTATAAAAGAATAAACCCCTGTTTCTAGAATCCCAGAAGCCAGCTGGGTCCCCCCGCACTCCGATAAACACAGGGCACAGCCTGTGTGTACTACTCAGTCCACCGCTCTCTGCCCCTTCCCTCTGTGAGCTCTTCGAGGGCAGATGCTACGTCCAATCTACCTGGTCTCCCATGTCCAGCACAGGGAAACCCATTCTACCTAGTTTGTTGCCAAATTAGGTGGTTTTAGAAAGCTTCATGGAGGAGGGGGAAGTGAGCAAAGCTTTGAGAGGTGGGAGGAGTTGGATCTTGAGTGGCCCTTTCAGAATGTATTTATTTATTTATTTTAAAGAGCATTTTTTAAAAAATATTTATCTATTTGAGAGAGAGAGACAGAGAGAGAGAGAGCGGGGGGAGGGCAGAGGGAGAGGGGAGAATAAATCCCAAGCAAACTCCACACTGCATGTGGAGCCAGGCACAGGGCTCGATCCCAGGACCCTGAGATCACAACCTGAGCCAAAACCAAGAGTCGGACGCTTAACCAACTGAGTCACCCCGGCGCCTCCAGAATGTTTTTAATTAAGCATAAGGCCACATCCACAGAAGTCTACAAAGAATTCTGAACACAGACATGAAGCTATGGAAACGGAGGCTGTCCTTAAGAGGTTTTTGGTTTTGTTTTTTATTTTCTGGGTGGGGGTGGTGGGGAGAGGCAAGAAGAGACAGAAAAGGAAGAGGAAGAAGGCTACAATCTGGCAGGCTGGAGGCTAAGCATGTACCAAAGATTTGGGGCCAGAGTTTCATGGTGGAACCAATATCTGCCCTGTCACTGTGAGCTGAGGGTCTCTGATGGGCCCTTGCAACTCCAAAATGCACTCCACTAGCCTTCTAGAAAATGTATCAATCGCTAAAGCATGTTTCCTTTGGGTGCAAGCATTGAGGTCCACTGAAAAAGATGCTAATGTTGAGCAGGACCTTCAGACCTAATGAATGAAGGAATGAGCCCACAGGAACATCCTAAGCCCTTTACCAACTCTTTCTGGAACCACCTGGCAAGTTCCTGCAACTGGGTGGCCATGGAAGACCCACCTGTGTGGTTGCACACTGGCTTTCTTCCATACATAAGACCCTTGTTTCTTAACTAGTTCATTTCCAGAAATATTCTCTGACTCAGGGGTCATCTGAGGTTCCTGAAAGGTGATCGGTCTTCAGCTTCTTCTTAGTCATCTTCTTGTCCTCCCCTCTGTCCTCCTCCCCATCCTCCCCCTGCTCTTTCTCCCCTCCTTTTTCTTCTTTTTCTCTTTCTTTCTCTCTGTCTATCTCTCTGTATCTCTGTCTCTATCTCTCTCTCAGCTGGTGGACCTGACAGAGAACGAGCGGGTGAGCCCAACGTGAGCTTATATCTATCATCCCTGCATGGAGCGTCTGTGCAGTGATGTCACCCAGAGGAAAGAGTGACCAGCTTCTGGCGGGGGGCAGGTGGGGGCAAAGAAAATCAGCATGGTTTAAATGGAAAATAGGACCTGATCCAGGTGTTGAAGATGAACAGGGGCTTGTCTGAGGGGATCGGAGATTTCTCAACAGAAACCACAGAGACCAGAAGTAAATGGAATATTTTTTAAATGTGGAGAAAAAAGAATTGTCAACCCAGAACTCTGTATCCATGAAAGGGATGAAGGTAGACTAGATACTTTCAGATAAATAGACACTCTCAGATGAAGAAAAACGATGAGAATTCGCTGCCAGCACATCTGTTCTAAAGGCAGAAAGGAAACGATACCAGAAGAAAATTTGGAGCATTGGGAATGAAGGAAGAGCAACAGAAATGGTAAGTATCTGGGTAAATACAGTAGACTATTCTTCCCTCTGGAGTGCTTTAAACGTGTTTAATAGTTGAAAGCAGAGAGTGCAACATTGTTTGACGGGGCTTCCAATATATGTAGCCATCATAAGACAAATGTGTCACAAAGGTGGGGGGGTGGCTAAGGGATCTGTATGGAGATAAAGAACATTCCACTTGAAGGGCTGAAGTACTGAGTCTAAACAGACTGGGGAAAGTTCAGCATGCATAGTGTGATTCTTCATGTGATCAGTAAACAGAACTCTACAAAGGGAGGTCTGCAAAACCATGATAGAGAAATTGAAATGGAATGCTAAAAAGAATGTTCAAATAGCCCAGAGGAAGTCAGGAAAGGGAAAACAGGAACAATAACACACACACACACACACAGAGAGAAAACAGAATAAAATGGTAGAACTAAGTCCAAACATATCAATAATTACGTAGAATGAAAATGGCCTAAAAGCATCCCTTAAAAGACAGAATACAGTTAGAGCACTTCCTCTACTTGATTTTAAGACTTACTATAAACCTGCCATAATCAAGACAGTGTGGTGTTGGTGACAGGGAAGACACAGATCAATGGAATGGAACAGAGAGGGGTTCGGCAAGGGCCCAAAGGCCAAATCTGGCTCATGGTCTATTTTTGTAAGACCCTGCAAGCTAACAATAGTTCTTACATCTTGAAAGAGTTATTTTTTTAGAAAGGGATATGAGACAGAGACGATATAGCCCACAAATCCTAAAACATTTACTATGTGGCCCTTGGCAAAGAAGGTGTGCCAATCCCTGGCACAGAGAATCCAGAAGTAAACCCACAGAAATATGACCAATTGATTTTTGACAAAAGCGCAAAGGCATCCCAATGGAGAAAGAATAGCCTTTTCAATCAGTGGTATTGAAACAATTGGATACCTACAGACAAAAACAACCTAAAAACACCACGACCAAAACCTCACACCTCATACAAAAATTACTTCAGAATAGACCATATATCTAATATATAACATAAAACCATAAAATTTTGAGGATAAAATCTTGTGATTTTGAGCTTAGTCAATGAGTACTTATGGGGGCACCTGGGTGGCTCAGTTGGTTAAGCGTCTGCCTTCAGCTTGGGTCATGATCCCAGGGTCCTGGGACCAAGGCCCACATCAGGCTCCCCGCTCAGCAGAGAGCCTGCTTCTCCCCCTGCCCCTCACCCCGCTCATGCTCTCTCTCAGTCAAATAAATAAATAAATAAATAAAATCTTTATTTAAAAAAAGAGTACAAATGCACAGCATTAAAACCATGACCCATAAAAGAAAAAACTGAGAAATTATACTTCATCAAAATTAAAACTGTGTTCTCTGCAAAAGACCCTGTTAAGAAAATGAAAAGACTAACCACAGACTGGAAGAAATAATTTTTCATCACATATCCAACAAAGGGCTTTTAGCCAGAATATATAAAGCATGCTCAAAACTCAACAATAAGAAAACAAACAACCCAGTTTAAAAATGGGCCAAAGACTCGAACAGAGGTTTCACTAAAAAGATACACGGAGGGCAAATAGGCATATGAAAACTCTATTCAACATCATTATCCATCCATTAGGGCAGTACAAATTGATTTTTTTTAAGATTTTATTTATTTATTTGACAGACACGCACAAGCAGGGGGAGCAACAGGGGGAGAGGGAAAAGCAGACTCCCTGCTAAGTGGAGAGCCCGATGAGGACTCAATCCCAGTTCCCTGAGGTCATGACCCGAGCCAAAGGCAGAGGCTTAACCGACTGAGCCACCCAGGAGCCCCAGGGCAGTACAAATTTAAATGCGACTAGATACAACCACACGATGATTAGAATGGCTAAAATGTTAAAACACCAAGTTCTGGCAAAGACACCATGCAACCTGGAACTCACGCACTGCTAGTGGGAACACAGAATGGTCCAGCCTCTCTAAAAGAACAGACTGGTCGTCTCTTACAAAGTTAAGCATGGAGTTACCAGCAAGCCTTCTCCTGGATAAATTACCTTCGAGAAATGAAAATGTATGCTCACCCAAAACCCTACGCACAAATACTTACGGAAGCTCTATTCATAATCATCAAAAGCTGCAAACCCAAATGTTCATAAGCGGATGAATGGATAAACAAACTGTGGTACATCCATCCTATGGAATCCGTAACACAAAGGTAAGAACGAGTGATACATGCAACAACTCGAGTGAGTCTCAAGGGCATTCTGCTCAGTCTCAGAAGGTTCCATACTGAATAATCCGTTTTGTATGAAAAGCTATCATGACGGAGAGCAGACCAGTGACTGCCAGGGGTTGAGGTAGTGAAAGGATGTCATTACAAAGGATAGTGCAAGGGATTTTTTTTTTTCTTTTTTTTTTTTTTTGGAATCAGGAAGCTATTTTGACTGTGATGGTGTTGACACAAGTATATACAGGTGTTAAAACTCACATAACTGTACACCAGAAAGAAAAGGAGGGGGGGCAGAGATAGGGAGGTAGGGAAAGGGGGAAGGAGGGAGGGAGGGAGAGAAGGAGGGATGGAGGGAAGGAAGGAGGAAGCTAACCTGGCTCTTCAAAAAGTTGGGAGCTACTACTTTATATTTCATTCCCAGACTAGATCTGAAGGGGATGTTTGGACCAAAGTCAGAGAGGCCAACTGGGAAGCTATCACCTTGGAGACAGAATAGGGTAGGAAATAGAGGTGTAAGACAGAGGCCCTGCCCTCAAAAAGGTGGTGAGCTTGCGGTGGAGATCCATCCAGCTGGGTGATGACTAAGTGATGACTAAGTGATGACTAAGACAACCATTCTGGCTGCTCGTCTTGGTGCCAAACAGGAGCCAGAGATATTAAGTGCAACGAGAACCTCTAGGGCTGGGAGACACACACATCCATCCTTACGGGGATGGACAAAGGCCAGTCTCCCTCCGGTTCCTCCTCTGGAGGCTTCCAGCCCCATCTATCCATGTGATACTAACAATGTGGCCTGTTCTGGGCAGCACGCTCAAGGCACATAGGCAGGGAGTGCTCCGAAGGACCCCAGACTCCACCTGGAGCTCCACAGCTACCTGCCTCTTTGCCCAGCCTCAGTGTCTGCGGCTGTGGGTGTTTACCGTGCTCACGGATGCCTTCCAGAAACTGAAGCTTCTAGATCTTCTCTATTAGCAGTTCAATGGGAAAAAGCACTAAAATGCCTTGGCCCTCACTCCCCACCTGAATGGGTGGCACAGACCACTGGCTCTCTTTCCCTTCTAGCAGAACCCTGATTTTGTTGGGGCCACAGTGTGCTTACTGGATCCTCACACTGCAGCCCTCCTCTCCCTGCTCAGAGGGTGTCCTGTTATTCACCTTTTGTGGGGCCTCCTTCCAGACCGGGAGCCAGCCTTCTGCTCTTCTCCAGCATTGAAGATAAACCTTCACTCCCCTTTGGACCTCCAGCCTGCCTATGGGAAGACATAAGAGGCCATGAACCCCAATTTCCTCATCCGTTAGATGGGTTTGATAAATTTCCCATCTCCAAAATTGTTTTGAGGATTAAATGAGACACACGTTGAAAACACCTGGCCCTTGGTGGGTGTTCAACAAGCATCACCTCCTCCGCCACAACCCGGGGATGTCACCGTCACGGAAATAGTCCTTTGGCTAATAGGCTTGCCGCAAAACCCCCCTGGAAAAGAACACACTCAATCCCACCATTGTGAGAACTCATTTAATCAGTGACTTCTGTCCTAAGAATAAGTCTGAGGGGTACTAATGAGGTGTGGTGGTTTTGAGGTCCCAACTAGGCGAAGCTTCACTACACTTCCCAGAATTCCTTGTCCTGGGGGTTCTCTGGTTAGGATGGGTCACAAGAGAGATCGGTGTGGGAGGTCCGACAGGTGGAAGGGTAGGGAAGTGGTAGGCTTTTCAGGGTACATTAGCGGCGTCGGCCACCCGCCCCTGCAGCTGCAACCACTCATCGCCTGTGGACCGTCTCTAACCTCCCCCACACCAGGGCCAGGCCGGTGAGTTTCCTGAGCTAGGCAGCCTGAGCTACGTGAGCCTGCTCCCCATGTGGGGGGCCCGGGCTGAAGGGGCAGCAGTGACCCAGGGGAGACTCCTCTTGTGGCAATGGCCGAAGCTCAGGAGGACAAATGGGAGTTGGCGAGGTCTCTGAAGGCCCGGACTAGGAACTGGCATACTGTCACTTGTGGCCCATTATTCCATGGGCCAAAGCAAGTCCCATGGCCAGACCCAACGTCAAAAGGGCAAGGAAATTCACTTTGCCCCCAAGGAGGCCAAATCAGGGCATGGAGTCCAGGCAGGATGAAGAACCAGGGCCAGCGAAAGAGATTCTGTCGGCCACCCACAGTGTTTTCCTCAAGCACTGTGACAGGCACTTGCGGTTGGCTGAGCCCTGTAATCCTCACAACGACCCCACAAGATAGGTTTACTATCATCACTAGTGAAGTGAAATCACTTAGCCAAGAGTGCACAGCCACTGAGTGACTGAAAGAGATTCAAATGCAGATAGCATGACTCCCAGGCCCTCGCTTCACCGTGACCAGACAGTGGTCCGCAAAATGGGGCTCCACGGCATGTGGGGGAACCGGCATGATCGAAGAATTGTTCAAAGAGAAGGACAACGGCAGCTGTCAGCGTCGTGAAGAAGGGGAACACGCCCTGGGAGACGACACAGCGGGCAGACCTGGCCAGAGAGGTCGGGGAAGACCTGTCCAAGAAAGCAGCGACTGAGCCTCCTCAAAGGGCAAGGAAAAGTATTCCAAGCAAAAGGAAGAGCATGTGTAAAGGCCCTGGGGTAGGAGGGAGGGAGTGTGGCACAGAGCGGGACTGGAGGAAGGCTGGTGTGGGTGGCCGAGGGTGAGCTGTGACAGGCCTGAAGGGGTCAGGAGGGAGGTCGACTGTGCCAGGCCCTCGCAGACCAGGGTGAGACTTCACCTTTCTCCTGAGATCTCAGACAGCATGAGCGAGGTTTTTGCAAGGGCATGGCATGAGAAACTCGAGTGTGGGATGCCTTATCTAGCTGCAGGATGGAAAAGGCCAGCAGGTTGTACAAGGGAACACCAGGAGCCCAGGCCCAGGCCACTGGAGGTGACCAGGGAGGGATGGTGGCAGAAATGGACAGTGGCAGGTGTGTTCAAGAGTGACCCAGGAGGTGAAACCAGTAGGATTTAGCAAAGGTTTCCATGTGAGCAGTGAGAGAAAGGGAGGTGGTAGGAAGTGGTCCCTGACCCTGACATGGGGAGATTCGGGTGAGGACCGGTGTGACGGGGTGGGGACAGTGTGGGCAGGGTGGGGTGAGCTCATTGTGAGCCCAGATTTGCACATGTTGAGTTTGATGTATTTTGAGGCATCCAGGAAGAGAGACGTGGGGAGCCCAGAACAAGCTGGGCCATGACAATGGTTTGTGGGCCTGATGCAAGGAGGTATGGGAGCCAAGGAGCAGGTCACCTGGGGCATGGTGGGGCCCCAGAAAGAAGGGGGGAAGCCCAGGAATCAAAGGCCAGAGCCAGGAGGGTGAGGCTGCCGGGGACTCCAGAAGGAATAGCAAGACGCAGAGGAGAAAGAACAGAGTAGGGAGTGCCCCAGAATCCCAGGAAAGCGCATTTCCAGGAGTGGTGGCCCCCCGCAGTGAATGCTCCTGCCCATCTGGACTGGACCTCCCGCTGTCATCCTGGGCCCCTGCCTTTCTCTAGAATTCCACATCCAGTCTGGTCAGGAAATCCTTCTCACTGTAACTTCAGAGAATATCCAGAATCTGTTCACTTCTTACCAGAAACCCGCTGTGGTGTGCTGGGGGCCACTGGCACCAGCTTGCAAGAAATCTGCCAGCCTGTTGTCAGACCACTGGTGGTGTGACTACCACGAAGGGAGTGTTTCTCAATGAAACGATCTGACCCGGGCTTTCTGTGCTCCCTGCTGGAGAGCTGGGTTCCCAGAAGTCAGTGCCACTACCATATTCCGGTCTCATCCCAAAGGCTTTCTGCCGGTCCACCTGCTCCCACCCTTGTCTCCTATAGCCTATTCTCACTCCCTAGTTGGAACGAACTTTCAGATCATGTTGCTTCTCCACTTAGCACTGACCCTGTGCCCCTCCTAGCCAGCCAAGTCTTATGGCCCCCAAAGCTCCTTTGGGTCTCATTGTCTTTTCTCCCCCATCACCCCATCTACCCTGACTTCCTTGCCGTTCCACATATACAACCGACACACTCTGCCTCAGGGCCTTTGCACTGGCCTTTCCCACTGCCTGAATGCTCTTCCTGAGATAGAAACGTAATTCACGCCTTGTCTCCTTCAGGCCCTTGCTGTCCTCACTTCCCTATTTAAAATGATAAACCCACCTCCTTACCTGCTTTGTTCTTTCCTCTAGGGCACAAGTGAGCTTGCACTCGCTATGTAGTTTATACTTGCTGAATGAGCTCATGGGTGACAGGAGCAGAAGCTGGGTTGGGGATGAGCAAGGAGAGTGGGAGGTGGGAAATGAAGAAAGTAGTTAGAGACAACTCTTTCCAGAAGTTTGCCAGCAGAGGGAAAGGGAACAAGAGAACAATAGCTGGAGAGGGTTGGTTTGGGATATATATATATATTTTTTAATGGGTAAGGCAAGTGTGTTGGAAGGTTGAGAGGATCCAGTTAGAGGAGGGAACCAAATAAACAAAGTGGGAGGACCTGAGTGTATGGTGGGAGCCCAAGTGGGGGTTGGGCAGCAGGGCAGGGAGGTCTGGCCTGAGACAGCAGAATGGACAACGTCCCTATTGGGACAAGAGGGAAGGACACAGGAGAGCAGCAGATGGAGCTAGGCTTGTGGGTTTGGCAGTGGAAAGAATAAAGACCTGTCCTTTCCCTCGTCCTAGGAGTGGAGGCTGTCTACTCGGAGAAGCATGATCAGAGGCTCAAGAAAAGTGCAGAAGGTTTGGGACATTAGTCACGAGGGAGTGAGTTGTCCCTGAGGACCCTCTGCGGGCGATCCCCGGTTACTGGGGAACCATCGGCCCTGGGAGTCTTGTTCCAGCAGGGCTGCACTGCTCGGGGGTCCGGACAGAAAAAACCGAGTGGGGGTCATCCACCTTGGCAGTGGCTGAGAAGGTCTGACGATGGGGCCGAGCGGCAGGGGGCTCATGGCAAGTCTTAGGGAAATGAGCCCCAGCTACACATTGTAGGGGGGATGCCGAAGACCCCAAGATGTCACTTTCCTCTGACTTGGGCATTTTGGATTCCCACGCCAGCTTGGGATCTGGGGACAGTGCCTCTTTCGGGGGGCTGCTTCTCTCCCTGAAAGCCATGGCTCCAGGGGCAGGAGGAATGATGTCTAACTGCAGTGCTTTACAAGGGAGTGGGTGGGGGGGACCCATTAGGCCTGCTGCCTTGGTCCCCACAGTGCGGCCAACTGCTGGAGTGCAAGGTAATTCCCCCGTGCCCTTTATTGCCTCCGCTCTGTGGGAGTGACACCGGGCCCCACTTTACGAGCTGGCAGCCCGGCTTCTACGAGCAGACCTGCTGTCAATAAGAGCTGTGTTTTATATCACGGGTGGGACGATTTATGGGCCGCCCCAGCACTCGGCAGACAGCCATTTGGCCAGGGAGGAAAATGACCTAACACTTGAGAAATTTGGAAGCCAGAAAACAGTGTGTGTTGGGGGGGGTGCCCGTGTGTGTGTGTGTGTGTGTTTGTGCGTCTGTGTGGTGTGTGTTCACACACACATGTGTAGCCATGTTTGCATCTGCTCAACGTCAGCAGCCTGACTTACTGGGTATTGAAACACAGGAACAACTCTGTTCAATACGTTGGTTATAAAAATGAAATGAAATAAAATGACTCATTTCCTTCTGGATGGGCCCTTTACATCACCACACATTGACAAGGAGGTTTTGGTGAGAGAGAGAGGCAGGTCACCAGGGGGTGGTTGGCTCCCGCAAAGCAACCTTTCTCCCTAGGTAGGTCTAGCTTTCAGTAGAGAGCATACGCTAAAGTCTCCCATGAAAGACTTCGCCGTATTTTAGTGAGATATCCAGTTAGGTCTGTCTTCCCACTAGACTATAAGGTCCTAGAAAGCAGGCCATGCATGTCTCCTTTGGCTTTGCAATCTTAACTGTTTTCATTGTAGCTGACACCATAGTTCAATCAATGGCGATTGAATTCCTGCTTGAATAAGTGAGGGTTACCTACCCGGGCACTGAAGTGGTCTGCCAACAGTCGACCTTCCCATTTGACTGTGAGCCTCTTGCTGGCAAGTGCCCTGTCTTTAACACATTGGAGGCACTCAACAAAGTGTATTGGACTGGGATGGACTAAGCAAACCACAGAACCGGGGGTGGGGTGGGGTGCTGGAGAGGGTGGGGTGGGTTAGATGCCTATCCAGTTAAATGGATCCCCCCATCTCAGACAGTGTTGAAAACAGGAATGGGTGATAGCCTCAGGGCCATTCCTTCATGATCTTGTTGCTTGTTTTTCATCCCACTGAGCTTTGAATGGTAGAGGGTCCCAGGCTCGTTGCCCAGCCCTTTCCTCTGCTTCTCTCCCTTGGCGTGCCCCAGCCACCTCCAGGCTTTAAATGCCATCTATGCACCAGTGACTCTAAATGTATACCTTACTCGTGAACTCTGGATTCTTTTTTTTTATTATGTTATGTTAATCACCATACATTACATCATTAGTTTTTGATACAGTGTTCCATGATTCGTTGTTTGCGTATAACACTCAGTGCTCCATGCAGAACGTGCTCTCTTTAATACCCATCACCAGGCTAACCCATCCTCCCACCCCCCTCCCCTCTAGAACCCTCAGTTTGTTTTTCAGAGTCCATCATCTCTCGTGCTTCATCTCCCCCTCCAATTTCCCCCCCTTCATTCTTCCCCTCCTGCTATCTTCTTTTTTTTTTAAACATATAATGTGTTATTTGTTTCAGAGGTACAGATGTGTGATTCAACAGTCTTGCACAATTCACAGCGCTTACCAGAGCACATACCCTCCCCAGTGTCTATCACCCAGCCACCCCATCCTCCCACCCCCCACCACTCCAGCAACCCTCGGTTTGTTTCCTGAGATTAAGAATGCCTCATATCAGTGAGGTCATATGATACTTGTCTTTCTCTGATTGACTTATTTCGCTCAGCATAATACCCTCCAGTTCCATCCACGTCATTGCAAATGGCAAGATTTCATTCTTTTTGATGGCTGCATAATATTCCATTGTGTATATATACCACATCTTCTTTATCCATTCATCTGTCGATGGACAACTTGGCTCTTTCCACAGTTTGAACTCTGGATTCTTATGTTCAACTGCCGGCCTGGCATTCCCTTGAAAGTTTCATAGGCACCTGGAATGTAATATTCATCTCCAAACTTCCTTCTCCCCCAGTCTTCCTCATCTCAGTAAGTGGCACCACCAGTTACCAGTTGCCTAAGGTGAGAACCCAAGAGCCATCTAAGATGGTTAATTTTATCTGTCAACATGACTGGGCCACAAGATGCCCAGATATTTGTTTAAACATTGTCTTAGTGTGTCTGTGAGGGTGTTTCTGGATTAGATTAACATTTGAATCAGTAGATTAAGTAGAGCAGATTGTATTCCCCACTGTGGTGGGCCTCATCTAATCAGTTGAAGGTTTCAATAGAACAAAAAGGTGCTATAAGGGAAAATTTGCTCTCTCTACCTGCCTGCCTATCTCTGAGCTGGGACAATGGTTGTCTCTGTCTTCAAACTCAGACTCAGACTCTAACTACACCATTGTCTTCAGTGGGTCTCTGGCTTGCTGACTGCAGATGTTGGAACTTCATATATACATGAAAATATATATTTCTCTCTTTTTGCCTACATTTATTTATGGAATCATTGTAAAGGAGAGCTGCCTCTTTTTCTTATTTATTTATTTATTTACTTGTTTATTTATTTATATCAGTACAGACATGTGGATTTTATTTTATTCTTTGGGTTAAAATCTAGTACCATAATTTATTTTCTTGCTCAAATTATTCTGGCTTTGATCACTGTGGGCTCCTGGATGCTGGCTCCTATGGATTTTTTCCAGTTTTACTGAGCTAGAATTGACATATAGCATTGTATCAGTTTTATGTGTACAGCATGATGATTTGATATGTGTATAAATTATAAAATGATTACAATAATAAGTTTACCTAGCTAGCATCTATCATCTCACAATTTGTTTCTTATGATGAGAATTTTAAGATCTACTTTCTTAGCAACTTTCAAATATACAATACAGTATTGTTTTTTGAGTTTCTTTTAAAGATTTATTAATTTATTGATTTATTTTAGAGAGAGAGAGAGAAAGTGTGTGCACATGCATGAGTAGAGGGAGGAGAAGAGGTAGAATATCTTCAAGCAGATTCCCTGCTGAGTGGTAAGCCAGCACAGGGCTCAACACGGGGCTTGATCTCATGACCTGTGAGATCACGACCTGAGCTGAAACTAAGAGCCTGATGCTCAACTGACTGAGCCACCCAGGAGCCCCTACAGTATTGTGAACTTTAGACAACCATGCTGTGTGTGTGTATCAGTGTGTGTGTGTGTGTGTGTGTATCAGTTTCTTTATCCATTGATGGACATTTAGGGTTTTTTTTCATATCTTGACTATTGTGAATAATGCTGCAAATAAGATGGGGGTACATAGATCTTTTTGAGACAGTGATTTCATTTCCTTTGGATAAATATCCAGAAGTGAAATTGCTGGATCATATGATAGTTCTATTTTTAATTTTTTGAAGAACTGCCATGCTGTTTTTCATAGTAGCTACACCAATTTACATTCCCACCAACACTGCCCAAGAGTTCCCTTTTCTCCACATCCTCACCAACACTTGTTATTTCTTCTCTTTTTAATTATAGCCATTCTCACAGGGGATGTCTCATTGTGGGCTCGATTTGCATTTCCCTGATGATGAGTGATGTTGTACACCTTTTCGTGTATTTGTTGGCCATCTGTGTAAGTGTATTTTTTGGGAAAAGTGTCTATTGAGTTCCTCTACCCATTTTTCTTGGATTTTTTGTTTTTTTGCTATTGAGTTGTATGAGTTCTTTTTATGTTTTGGAGCTTAACTCGTTATCAGATATATGGTTTGCAAATAATTTCTCCCATTCTGCCAGCTGTCTTTTCATTCTGTTTACGGTTTTTCTAAAACTAAAAGCAGAGGCTTTTTAGTTTGGTATAGTCCCACTTGTTGATTTTTGTTTTTGTTACTTTTGCTTTTGATATCATTTCAAAAAATCATTGCTAAGACCAATGTCAAGGAGCTTACCACCTATGTTTTCTCCTAGGAGTCTTACAATATCAGGTCTTATATTCAAGTCTTCCATCCATTTTGAGTTGATTTTTGTGTGGGGTGTAGATAAAGATCCAGTTTCACATTTTGCCTGTGGCTGTCCAGTTTTCCCAGCACCATTTATTGAAGAGACTATTCCTTCCCTTTTGTATATTCTTGGTAACTTCGTTGTAAATTGATTGACCACAAATGTGTGGGTTGATTTCTGGGCTCTTATTCTGTTCCATTTATCAATGTGTCTGTTTTTATGCCAATACCATACTGTTTTGATTACTATAGCCTTGTGATACAGTTTGAAATGAGGAAGCATGATACCTCCAGCTTTGTCCTTTCTCAAGATTGGTTCATATATTTAGGGTATTTGTAGTTCCATAAAAATTAAGATTGTTTTTTCTATTTTTGTGAAAAATGCCATTAGAATTTTGATAAGTATTACATTGGATCTATAGATTGCTTTGGGGAGTTTGGACATTTTAGCAATACTAATTCTTCCAATCCATGAGTAAGAAATATCTTTCCATTTATTTGTATCTTTTTCAATTTTTTTCATCAATGTCTCACAGTTTTCAGTGAGTGTGCAGATCTTTCACCTCCTTGGTTAAATTTATTTCTATGTATCTTATTCTTTTTGATACAATTTTAAATGTGATTATTTTCTTTATTTCTCCTTTTTATAGTTCATTATAATGTATAAAATTGATTTTTGTATATTGATTTTGTATCCTGAAACTTTACTGAATTTATTTATTAGTTCCAATGCTCTTTTGGTGGAGTCTTTAGAGTTTTCTATAAATAATGTCATGTCATCTGCAAATAGAGACAGTTTTACTTGTTCCTTTCCAATTTAAATGCCTTTTATTTCCTTTTCTTGCCTAATGGCTCTGGCCGTGAGTTACAGTACTATGTTGAATAAAAGTGGTGAGAGTGGACATCCTTGTTTTTTTCCTGATCTTAGAGGAAAAGCTCTCAGCTTTTCACAATTGAATATGATGTTAGCTGTGGGCTTGTCATATATGGTCTTTATCATGCTGAGGTACAACCCTCTATAACAGGTTTGTTGAGAGTTTTTATCATGAATGAATGTTGAATTTTATCAATACTTTTTCTGCAGCCATTGAGACAATAATATGATTTTTATCCTCAATTTTGTTAACGTGGTGTATCATATTGATTGATTTGCAGATGTTGAACCATCCTTGCATTCCTGGAATAAATTCCACTTGATCATGCTGTATGATCCTTTTAGTGTATTGTTGAATTTGGTTTGCTAGGATTTTGTTAAGGATTTTTGCATCGATGTTCATCAGGAATATTGGCTCATAATTTTCTTTTCTTGTAGTGTCTTTGTCTGGTTTCGATATCAGGGTAATGCTGGCCTTGTGAAATGAGTTTTAAAGTGTTACCTCCTCTTTTTTTTTGGAAGAATGAGAGAAGGATAGATATTAATTCTTCTTTAAATAGTTGGTAGAATTCACCAGTGAAACCATCTGGTCCTGGGATTTTCTTTGGTGGGATGTTGTTGATTTCTGGTTCAATTTCCTTGCTAGTAATTGGTCTGTTCATATTTTCTATTTCTTCATTATCAGTCTTAATAGGTTGTATGTTTCTAGGAACTTATGTTTCTTCTAGGTTGTCCAATCTGTTGGCAGGTAATTATTCATAGTAGTCTCATAATCCTTTGTAATTTTTTTTAAAGATTTATATTTATTTGAGAGAGAGAGAGAGAGAGAGATCGTCCATGCTCACAAATACATGTGGGGAGGGGAGAGGGAGATAATCCCAAGCAGACTCCCCACTGAGCACAGAGCCTGATGTGGGGCTTGATCCCATGCCCCATGAGATTATAACCTGAGCCAAAACCAAGAGTTGGACACTCAACCAACTGAGCCACCCAGGCACCTCAATCCCTTGTATTTTTGCAGTACCAGTTGTAATGTTTCCTGTTTCATTTCTGATTTTATATATTTGACACCTCTCTCTTTTTTCTCGTTAAGTCTAGCCAATGGTCTGTCTATTTTATCTTTTAAAAAGAAAGAAAACAGTTCTTAATTTCATTGTCCTTTTCTACTGTCTTTTTAGTATCTAATTTATTTCTGCTCCATCTTTTATTTCCTTGCTTCTACTAACTTTGGGTTTATCTTGTTCTTCCTTTTCTAGTTCTTTGAGGAGTTAAGTTAGGTTGGAGTAAAGTTAGGTTGTATATTGAGGATCGTATTTCTTTTTTTTTTTTTAAGATTTTATTTATTTACGAGAGAGACACAGTGAGAGAGCAAACACAAGCAGGGGGAGTGGGAGAGGGAGAAGCAGGCTTCCCGCTGAGCAGGGAGCTCAATATGGGGCTCCATCCCAGGACCCTGGGATCATGACCTGAGCCCAAGGCAGACACTTAACAACCGAGGCACCCAGGCACCCTGAGATCGTATTTCTTAATACAGGTGTGTATCCTGTAAACTTCCCTCTTAGAACCTCTGCATCCCATAATCTTTGGTATATTGTATTTCCATTTTTATTTATATCCAGATTTTTTTTAATTTCTCTTTTGATTTCTTCTTTGACCCACTGGTGTTCAACAGCATGTCACTTAATCTCCATGTATTTGTGAATTTTCTAGTTTTCTTCTTGTAATTGATTTCTAGTTTTATACCACTGTAGGTAGGAAAGATGCTTGCTACACTTTCAATCTTCTTAAATTTATTAAGACTTGTTTTGTGGCCTAATGTATAATCTCTCAGAGAATGTTCCATGTGCACTTGAGAAAACTGTGTATTCTGCTGCTTCTGGATGGAATGTTCTGTAAATGTCTGTTAAGTCCTTCTGATTTAATGTGTAGTTTAAGTTCAATGTTTCCATATTGATTTTCTGTCTAGAGAGTTTCTCCATTGTTGAAAGTGGGGTATTGAAGCCTCCTCCTACTATTATATTGCTATCTGTTCAGGTCTGTAAATGTTTGCTTTATATGTTTAGGTCCTTCTATGTTAGGTGCATAAATACTTACAAATGTTATATCATCTTGTTGGAGTGACCCCTTTACCATCATATAATGACCTTCTTTGTCTCTTACTATAGTCTGTCCTAAAGTCTATTTTGTCTGATATAAGTATAGCTACCCTGCTTTCTTTTTGTTCCATTTGCATAAATATCTTTTTCCATTCTTCACTTTCAGTGTGTGTGTGTGTGTCCTTAAAGTTAAAGTAAGTCTTTTGTAGGCAGCATATATTTGGTTCTTTGTGGGGTTTTTTATCCATTCAAACTATTTTATGTTTTTTGATTGGAGAATTTAGTCCATTTATATTTAAAGTAATTATTGATAGGCATGAACTTATTATGATTTTATTAACTGTTTTCTGGTTGTCTTGTAATTCCTTTGTTCCTGTCTTCTCCTGCTGTCTTCCTTTGTGATTTGATGATTTTTTGTACTGGTATGCTTAAATTCCTTTCTCAATTATTTGTGTATCTATGACAGGTTTTTGCTTTGTGGTTACCATAAGGTTAATATAAAACATCTTACATTTACAACAGTCTATTTTAAGCTGATAACAACTTAAACACAAATGGATATTAAAGCTCTGCATTTTTACTCTCCTTTCCCACATACTATGTTCTTGAAGTCACAGTTTACATCTTTTGTCTTATATATCCATTAGCAAGTTATTGTCGTTATTTTTACTACTTTTGTCTTTTAACCATTATACTAGATTTAGAAGTGATTACCCACCACCATTACAGCCTTAGAGTATTCTGACTTTAACCATATATTTACCTCTACTAATGATATTTATACTTTCATATGTTTCCCTGTTACCAATTAGTGCTATTTCATATCAGCTTGAAGAAGTCCCTTTAACATTTTTTGTAATATTGGCCTAGGGGTGATCAACTCTTTCAACATTTGCTTGTCTGGAAAATTCTTTATCTCTCTTTCAATTTTGAAGGACAATTTTGTGAAGTAGATTTTTCTAGGTTGGCAGAATACCAAGAAGATCACCTGTATGACCAGGGCTGGATGTATGCTCAGAAAAGATCTGAGAAAATCCTATGCTTTCCACCTCTGGCTCCATACAAGCAGGAAGTGGAAGCTAAGACAGAGTGGTAAATAGCCTGGAAGTGTCTCTATACAAAGCCAAACTTAGAGACTGGGAAAGTAGTCTTTTTTTTTTTTCTTTTATTTCTTTGCTCCAAGCATTAAAACAAAACAAAACAAAACAAACTAACAAAAACTGTCAAAATACTACTTGACCACTAAATTAATGGAACACAGACTTCAGTGGTCACCAATGACAAACAATACAGACTTTACAAAAATAGTTTTGAAAAGTCACCAAACAAGCACACACAACAACCTGATGAGCAACAACAAACCCTGGGGAGAGAATGAGATTCTGATTTCCAGAGTAGCCAACAAATCTTTAGTTTTCAACCAAGACTTATGAAGCATGCAAATAATAAGAAAATATAGTGCATTTGTGGGAAAAAAATTAATAAAAACTGTCTATCAGGAGGCAGAGGCATTGGATTCACTAGACAAAGATTTCAAATAAATTATCTTAAACATGTTCAAAGAACTAAAGGAAATCAAGAGAATCATATCTCACCAAATAGAGAATATAGATAAGGAGACAGACAGAGCAGGAATCAAATAGAAATTTAGGAGCAGGAAAGTACAACAACTGAAATGAAAAATTCAGTGTTGCAGTCTGCAACAGCAGATTTGAGCAAGCAGATGAAAGAATCAGTGAATTGAAAGATACGTCAATTGAGATTATCCAGATGAAAAGCAGAAAAAAAAAAAGTGAAGGAAAATGAACAGAGCCTAGGAGACCTGTGGGGTACCATTAGTTATACAAATATATGCATAATTGGAGTCCCAAAGGGAAAGAAAAGAACAAATTGGGAAGAAAGAACATTTGAATGAATAAATAATGGCTAAGAACTTTGATTTGATAAAAGATAGGAGTCTACACATCCAAGACACTCAACAAATTCCAAGCAGAATAAATTCAGAGACCCACGTTGAAAGATAATGCAGTCAAATTGTTGAAAGACAAATACAAAGAAAGCATCTTGAAAGCAGTAAGAGGTAACTGATTATCACTGACAAGGGGTCCATAAAGAAAAAAATTAACACGTTTTCTCATCAGAAACTTGTGTTGGCCAGAATATGACATAAAGTGCTGAGAGAGAGAAAACAAGCCAACCAAGAATTCTATATCCAGCAAAACTAACCTTAAGGAATGACTACAATGGATGAAACTAGAAATCAATAAAGTAGAAAAATGGAAAGTTCACAAGTATGTGGAAATTAAACACACTCTTAAACAACGAATGAGTCAAAAAATAAATCACAAATGAAATAAGAAAACACTTTGGATGAATGAAAATGAAAAAAAAAACAACATACCAAGTCATATTAGATGTATGAAAGTAGTGAGGAGATGAATTTATAACTGTAAATACATACATTTAAAAAAGAAAAATGTTTCCAAAACAATAACCTAAATTTACACCCTAAGGAACTATAGAAAGAAGCAAGACCACCTGGGACAGTGTGGTTTCAGGACCCTCGGGGTCACAGAAAGACCAGGGGTGCCTGAGTTGTGGCAGAGCTCCCAGGTACCGGAGTGGGGAAGCCGGCTGCAGAGACGGAGCCCAGGCGTGGGCTCTCAGCTCGGGGTTGCCATAAACCGTGATCCGCGGCAGAGGTGGGCCACTGCTCTTCCAGCAGGGACCCAACAAGCGGCGGATCCAGGGAGACTCCCCTTCCTCCCCTGGGAGGAGCGGCGCAGGAGTGCATCACAGGGATCTGCTGGGTTTGGAGACTCCACACGGGGTCAGGTGCCAGAGATAGAAACGCGCGGTCACAGGCCGGGTGAGCACGGAGTGCGGCTGGAGACCAGGGAGACGGGAGTGACTGACTGCTTTTCTCGGGGGGTGCACTGAGGAGCAGGGCCCCGAGTTCTTGACTCCTCTGGGGCGGAGATTGGGAGGCCGCCATTTTCACTCTCGGCCTCCAAAGCTGCATGGAGAGCTTGCAGGGAACAAAAGGTCCTGAGAGCAAACCCGAGCAGATTACTTAGCCAGGCCCAGCAAGGGTGGGGCAATTCTGCCTCCAGCAAAGACATTTGGGAACCACGGCAACAGGCCCCTCCCCCAGAAGATCAGTGAGAACAGCCAGCCAAGACCAAGTTTACCAATCAATGAGAATGGACTTCACAGATCTATTCAGAACATTCCACCCCAAAGCAACAGAATACACATTCTTCTCTACTGCCCATGGAACATTCTCCAGAATAGATCAAATCCTAGATCACAAATCAGGTCTCAACTGGTACCAAAAGATTGGGATCATTCCCTGCATATTTTCGGACCACAATGCTTTGAAACTAAAATTCAATCACAAGAGGAAAGTTGGAAAGAACTCAAATACATGGAGGCTAAAGAGCATCCTACTAAAGAATGAATGGGTCAACCAGGAGATTAAAGAAGAATTCATGGAAACAAATGAAAATGAAAACACAACTGGGATGCAGCACAGGCAGTCTTAAGAGGAAAGTATATAGCAATACAAGCCTCAAGAAACAAGAAAGGTCTCAAATACACAACCTAACCCTACACCTAAAGGAGCTGGAGAAAGAACAGCAAATAAAGCCTAAACCCAGCAGGAGAAGAGAAATAATAAAGATCAGAGCAGAAATCAATGAAATAGAAGCCAAAAGAACAGTAGAACAGATCAACGAAACTAGGAGCTGGTTTTTTGAAAGAATTAACAAGATTGATAAACCCCTGGCCAGACTTATCAAAAAGAAAAGAGAAATGACCCAGATCAACAAAATCATGAATGAAAGAGGAGAGATCACAACCAACACCAAAGAAATACAAACAATTATAAGAACATATTATGGAGCAACTCTATGCCAGCAAATTAGATAATCTAGAAGAAATGGATGCATTCCTAGAGATGTATCAACTCCCAAACCTGAACCAGGAAGAAATAGAAAACCTGAACAGACCTATAACCACTAAGGAAATTGAAGCAGTCACCAAAATCTCCCAACAAACAAAAGCCCAGGGCCAGATGGCTTCCCAGGGGAATTCTACCAAACATTTAAAGAAGAATTAATACTTATTCTTCTGAAACTATTCCAAAAAATAGAAATGGAAGAAAAACTTCCAAACTCATTTTGTGAGGCCACCATTACCTTGGTCCCCAAACCAGAAAAACACCCCATCAAAAAGGAGAATTACAGACCAATATCCTTGATGAACATGGATACAAAAATTCTCACCAAAATACTAGCCAATAGGATCCAACAGTACATTGAAAGGATTATTCACCATAACCAAGTGGGATTTATCCCTGGGATGCATGGTTGGTTCAACATCGGCAAATCAATCATTGTGATACAATACATTAATAAAAGAAAGAACAAGAACCATATGATCCTCTCCATAGATGCAGAAAAAGCATTTGACAAAGTACAGCATCCTTTCTTGATCAAAACTCTTCAGAGTATAGGGATAGAGGGTACATACCTCAATATCATAAAAGCCATCTATGAAAAACCCACAGCGAATATCATTCTCACTGGGGAAAAACTGAGAGCTTTCCCCCTAAGGTCAGGAACGCGGCAGGGATGTCCACTATCACCACTGCTATTCAACATAGTATTAGAAGTCCTAGCCACAGCAATCAGACAACAAAAAGAAATCAAAGGCATCCGAATCGGCAAAGAAGAAGTCAAACTCTCACTCTTTGCAGATGATATGATACTTTATGTGGGAAACCCAAAAGACTCCACCCTAAAACTGCTAGAACTCATACAGGAATTCAGTCAAGGGGCAGGATATAAAATCAATGCACAGAAATCAGTGGCATTCCTATACACCAACAACAAGACAGAAGAAAGAGAAACTAAGGAGTCGATCCCATTTACAATTGCACCCAAAACCATAAGATACCTAGGAATAACTCTAACCAAAGAGGCAAAGGATCTGTAGTCAGAAAACTATAAAATACTCATGAAAGAAATTGAGAATTACACAAAGAAATGGAAAAATGTTCCATGGTCATGGATTGGAAGAATAAATATTGTGAAGATGTCAATGATACCTAGAGCTATCTACACATTCAATGCAATCCCTATCAAAATACCATCCACTTTTTTCAAAGAAATGGAACAAATAATCCTAAAATTTGTATGGAACCAGAAAAGACCCCAAATAGCCAGAGGAATGTTGAAAAAGAAAAGCAAACCTGGCGGCATCACAATTCCGGACTTCCAGCTCTATCACAAAGCTGTTATCATTAAGACAGTATGGTTCTGGCACAAAAACAGACACATAGATCAATGGAACAGAATAGAGAGCCCAGAAATGGACCCTCAACTCTATGGTCAACTCATCTTTGACAAAGCAGGGAAGAATGTCCAATGGAAAAAAGACAGTCTCTTCAACAAATGGTGTTGGGAAAATTGGACAGCCCCATGCAGAAGAATGAAACTGGACCATTTCCTTACACCACACATAAAAATAGACTCCAAATGGTTGAAAGACCTCAATGTGAGACAGGAGTCCATCAAAATCCTAAAGGAGAACACAGGCAGCAACCTCTTCGACCTCAGCCACAGCAACTTCTTCCTAGAAACATCCCCAAAGGCAAGGGAAGCAAGGGCAAAAATGAACTATTGGGACTTCATCAAGATAAAAAGCTTTTGCACAGCAAAAGAAACAGTCAACAAAACCAAAAGACAACCGACAGAATAGGAGAAGATATTTGCAAATGACATATCAGATAAAGGGCTAGTATCCAAAATCTGTAAAGAACTTCTTAAACTCGACACCCAAAGAACAAACGATCCAATCAAGAAATGGGCAGAAGACATGGACATTTTTCCAAAGAAGACATCCAAATGGCCAACAGACACATGAAAAAGTGCTCAACATCGCTCAGCATCAGGGAAATCCAAATCAAAACCTCAATGAGATACCACCTCACACCAACAAGTCAGGAAAAGACAGATGTTGGTGGGGATGCAGAGAAAGGGGAACCCTCCTACACTGTTGGTGGGAATGCAAGCTGGTGCAGCCACTCTGGAAAACAGTATGGAGGTTGCTCAGAAAGTTGAAAATAGAGCTACCATACGATCCAGCAATTGCACTACTGGGTATTTACCCCAAAGACACAAATATAGGGATCCAAAGGGGTACATGCACCCCGATGTTTATAGCAGCAATGTCCACAACAGCCACACTGTGGAAAGAGCCAAGATGCCCATCGACAGATGAATGGATAAAGAAGATGTGGTATATATATACAATGGAATATCATGCAGCCATCAAAAAGAATGAAATCTTGCCCTTTGCAATGACGTGGATGGAACTGGAGGGTATTATGCTGAGCGAAATAAGTCAATCAGAGAAAGACAAGTATCATATGACCTCACTGATATGAGGCATTCTTAATCTCAGGAAACAAACCGAGGGTTGCTGGAGTGGTGGGGGGTGGGAGGATGGGGTGGCTGGGTGATAGACATTGGGGAGTGTATGTGCTATGGTGAGCACTGTGAATTGTGTAAGACTGTTGAATCACAGACCTGTACCTCTGAAACAAATAACACATTATATGTTAAAAAAAAAAAAAGAAGAAGAAGATAGCAGGAAGGGAAAAATGAAGGGGGGAAAATTGGAGGGGGAGACGAACCATGAGAGACTATGGACTCTGAGAAACAAACTGAGGGTTCTAGAGGGGAAGGGGGTGGGGGGATGAGTTAGCCTGGTGATGGGTATTAAAGGGGGCATGTATTGAATGGAGCACCGGGTGTTATACGCAAACAACAAATCATGGAACACTACATCAAAAACTAATGATGTAATGTATGGTGATTAACATAACATAATAATAAAAAGAAGAAGAAGAAGAAGACATCCAAATGGCCAACAGACATATGAAAAAGTGTTCAACATCATTCGGCATCAGGGAAACACAAATCAAAACCAAAATGAGATACCACCTCACACCAGTCAGAATGGCTAAAATTAACAAGTCAGGAAATGACAGATGTTGGCGGGGATGCGGAGAAAGGGGAACCCTCCTACACTGTTGGTGGGAATGCAAGCTGGTGCGGCCACTCCGCAAAACAGTATGGAGGTTTCTCAAAAAGTTAAAAATAGAGCTACCCTATGACCCAGCAATTGCACTACTAGGTATTTACCCCAAAGATACAAATGTAGCGATCCAAAGGGACACCTCTGAAACAGTGCACCCCAATGTTTATAGCAGCAATGTCCATAATAGCCAAACTATGGAAAGAGCCTAGATGTCCATCGACAGATGAATGGATAAAGAAGATGTGGTATATATACACACAATGGAATATTATGCAGCCATCAAAAGAAATGAAATCTTGCCATTTGCAACGATGTGGTTGGAACTAGAGTATTATGCTGAGCGAAATAAGTCAGTTAGAGAAAGACATCATATGATCTCACTGATATGAAGAATTTGAGAAACAAGACAGAGGATCATAGAGGAAGGGAGGGAAAAATGAAAGAAGACAAAAACAGAGAGGGAGACAAACCATAAGAGACTCTTAATCTCAGGAAACAAACTCAGAGTTGCTGGAGTAGAGGGGGGTGGGAGGGATGGGATGGCTGGGTGATAGACATTGGGGAGGGTATGTGCTATGGTGAGCGCTGTGAATTGTGTAAGACTGATGAATCACAGACCTGTACCCCTGAAACAAATAATACATCGTATGTTAATAAAAATAAATAAATTATATTAAAAAATCTACAAAATTGAAAAATCTTTAGTTAGACTGACTATGGAAAAAAAAGAAAACTCAAATTACTTAAATTTAGAGTGAAAGTCGGGGGGAGAGGAGGGTGGAAAATCTGATCCTGTAATTCACATGGAATTCCAAAGATCCTTAAATAGACAAGAACAGTCTTGAAAAAGAAAAACAAAGTTGGAAAACTCATATTTCCCAATATCAAAACATTACAAAGCTACAGTCATCAGAACATTGCAGCGCTAGCAGAAGGACAGAGATATAGATCAATGGAATATAATTGAAAGTCCATAAACAAACTCCTACGTCTATGATCAATTGATTTTTGATAAGGGTGCCGAGAGACTATTCAATGAGGAAAGAAGAGTCTTTTCAACAAATGGCGGTGGGACACTTGGATATCCACGTGCAAAAGAATAAAATTGGACTCCTACCTCCAAACACAACCAAAATTTGATTCAAAATGAATCAGACCTACATGTGAAAGCTAAAACTGGAGAACTCTTAGAAGAACACATACAGATGAATGACCTTGGATTTGACAATAAGCTCTTAGAGAGGACACAGAAGCACACGGAAACAGAATAGAAACAACAGAACAGAAGCACACATGGAAACAACAACAAAATAGATAAATTGAACTTCATCAAAATTTTAACACTTTTATGCTTCAAAAGACAGTAGTAAAAAAGTTTAGGGGCTCCTGGCTGGCTTAGTTTGTGGGGTGTGTGACTCTTGATCTTGGGGTCATGAGTTGGGACTCTACACTGGGTGTAAAGATTACTTAAATAAACAATCTTAAAAAAAGAAAGAAAGAAAGAAATTTTAAAGACAACCCTCAAAATGGGAGAAAATATTTACATATATCTGATAGAAGTTATATCCAGAAGATATCCAGAACATATAAACTCTTATAACTCAATAGAAGGACAAGAACACATTTTTTTAACGGGCCACTAACTTGAACAGACATTTTCCTAAAGATCTACAAATGGCCAACAAGTACGTGAAAAGGTGTTCAATGTCATTAGTCACTAGGCAAATGCAAATCAAAACTACCATGAGATACCACTTCAGACCCACTAGGACGACCAAAATCAAACAGATGGGCAATAACAAGTGTTGGTGAGGATGTGAAGAAATTGGAACCCTTTTACACTGTTAGTGGGAATATAAATGGTGCAGCCCTTGTGGAAAACAGTTTGGTGGTTCTGTTGAGCAGAGAGTTATCATAGGACCCAGCAATTCCACTCCTAGGTATATACACAAAAGAATTGAAGACAGGCATTCAAATAGAAACTTATTGGGGCACCTGGGTGGCTCAGTCGGTTAAGCGTCTGTCTTCGGTTCCGGTCATGATCCCAGAGTCCCGGGATGGAACCCTGAGTCGGGCTGCCTGCTCAGCGGGGGGTCTGCTTCTCCCTCTGCCTCTGCCCCTCCCCCTCCGCTCATGCTCTCTCACCTTCTCTTTCTCTCAAATAAATAAAATGTTAAAAAAAAAAAAAAACTTATCCCTGAATGTTCACAGCAGCTGAAAGTTAGAAACAAGCCAAATGTCCATCTACTGGGGAGTGTGTAAAGGAAGTTGGTATATCCATACAATAGAATACTGTTCACCCATAAAAAGAAAGGAAGTATTGATACATGCTATAACATGGATGAACCTTGAAATCATTATGTTAGGTGGAAGAAACCAGACATAAAAGGTCAGATGTTCTGTAGTTTCATTTATACAAAGTATTCAGAACAGGTAGGCCCAGAGACAGAAAGAACATTCATGGTTGCCAGGTGCTAGTGGCAGGGACGATGGAGTGTGATTGCTTAATGGGTATGGTTTCCTTTCTGGGTGATGAAAGTATCTGGAACTACGGTGATGGTTGCACAACAGTGTAGATTCACTAAACGACACTGAAGAGTATACTCGAAAATAGTTAATTTTATGTTATGTGACTTTTACCTCAATAGAAAAAAAAGAAGACTCATAGTTCCCAACTCATCCATGTGGGGTCTAAATCCCTGGGGGTGGAGCCCAGGAGTCGGAATTCTTGGAAAACCGCCAAGGTGATTCTGACGGCAGCCAGCCGGGTCTGGGGTGTGCTTCCTGGGAGGGCCAGCGGGGGCCCGCAGCACGGTGGGAAGAACAGGAGGTCAATTTGGGAAGACCAGTGCAGCCAGCGTGTGGAGGCTGCTGGGTTCTCCTCTTCCTTTAGTCCTGCCCTGGCTTCTCCTTGTCTTAGAAAATCAGATCCTCCTCCTTCCTGGTAACTGGAGTCCCTGGAGGCTCCTGTCACTCCTCGAGAGGTTACTTCTCTCCCCAGGCTGTTATTATAGAAACTGACTTCTCTTACAGCACACCTGCCATGGACTCTTGCATGTGTTAGTTCTTACCTCGCCCCACAAATCTGAAAGCGAGCTATTACCAGCTGAGAAACAGGAGCTCAGTGATGGCCAGCATTTACCTAAGGTCACCTGGGCAGAGTGGAGAAACCAGGTCTGCCTTATGCCGAAACGCAAGCCCGCAGGTCTCCCATCAGGCCCTGACCTTCTGCTTCTGTCACACCTCAACCGGCCGGGGTTTGGAGCTGATTTCCTGGGGAGTGGCTATTTCCATTCCCAGACAGAGAAACTGAGGCACGGAAAGGTGCCCTGGTTTTTGCAAGGTCACTCAGTGAGCCCAGGCTGCCTGGCAGGGGGTGGGGGTTGCTGAGTGCTGGCTTCTGAAAGCCTCTGTGGGACTTGCCAAGCGGTTTGAGTCCTGGCAGGTCATCTGTGACACCTCCGTCTCTGTACAACGAAACCACTTCTGATATAATCATGTAACGGGAAAATATTGATAACCAGAAAAGAACACTGACAGTGAAAGTTTCCTCTTACTGAAAATTACAGGGGCACCTCGGTGGCTCAGACAGTTAAGCATCCATCTCTTGGTTTCAGTTCAAGTCATGATCGCATGAGCTGTGAGATCGAGCCCAGCAATGGGCTCCTCACTCACTGGGGAGTCTGCTCGAGATTCTCTCTCTCCTTCTCCCTCTGTCCCTCCTCCTGCTCCTGCTCTCTCTCTCTCTAAATAAATAAATAAATCTTTTTTTTTTTTTTTTTTTTAAAGAAAATACATATGCACACGCATGGACAGGCACATAATGATTCAGGTAAAGAAAATTTCAAAAACTTGAAATCAAATATTACAGTATTTCAAAGAAAAAAAAATTCAGGGGCGCCTGGGTGGCTCAGTCGTTAAGCGTCTGCCTTCGGCTCAGGTCATGATCCCAGGGTCCTGGGATCAAGTCCCGCATCAGGCTCCCTGCTCGGCCAGGAGCCTGCTTCTCCCTCTCCCACTCCCCCTGCTTGTGTTCCCTCTCTTGCTGTGTCTCTGTCTGTCAAATAAATAAATAAATAATCTTTAAAAAAAAATAAAAATTCAACTGTTTATTTAGCGTTTTTTTATATCCACCTCGCCATTTGAACTTTGATTCTTTAGTCTCAGGCTGAGGTAATAATATTTTCCATAAACAATTGTCTTGTAACTCAGGGGTGGCTTTTAATAGAATAAAAACATCCGCAAAGGGTACGATTTAGATATTTACAGACTCAAACAGTGACATACTGTTTTATTTCCCTGATTTATTATTTAGCTTTAAAATGACCAATGAAGGGTGAAAATATAAATTTACGTTTTCAAGGTCTTATTCAAATTCTGCCAATTATTTCACATATGAACTAAAAGCTGCACTCACTGACCAAAACATTACACTTCCCGGCACATACCAATGCTTTGGATTTTGGATACTAAGTAGCACTTCACGTTCCAAGATTTGGTTTCTACAGTCAGGAGCTTGAGCAGTTCACCCTAGCAGGAGCTGGGGTGACCTTGAATCATGGGAGCTTACCTTTGCAAGGCAACTCCTATAGCTGAGTCCAGGTGCCAGGGGCTGACTGTGTAATGGGGTCCTCAAATCCTCTTCCATGTAGAAACCGATGCTTATTAAAGCATAAGGAATAAAAGTGTGCTCGTTTGAAGCTTACATGTCTAGCATGACCTCATTTCAGGCTCAACAACCTTTTAGGCAGTGGGGTGCAGTGTCCCCTCCCCCACCCGCCAGGTAATAAAGAGGCCCTTGTAAGGCCTAGAAGGTTCTCCAAGGACAAGTGGGGGCACCTCAGGGCATTTGGAACCCACAGTGGTGGTGTTTCGAGAGCCTCTTGGCCTCCTGCCTCCTCTTCCGACTGGTCTGTTCCCTCCCCTGCTTCCCTCCTGGCCCTGTCCCCTGCCTGCCAGCAGCCAGCCTGTTTCCCTGCACGGCCCCAGCAGGGCCCCCTGCTAACCGGTACCTTCTCTTGCTTCAAAACCCAGAGAAACAATTCAGCTGAGAGTTGCCTCTGCTCGGTCCGTACCACGTGGCCAGGCCATTGCCCTGGTAGGGGTTCCAAGGGCCAGGCTGGACATAACTGCCCTGTCTAAGGCAGGGAGGTCCTATTATGATGTAGAGAGGTAGAGAGGTTCAGTAACTTGCACCCGGGCCCGCTGAAAGTGCCTCCCAGTACCGCCCCAATCCCCCACCCCGACCTATGCCCCTGCAGTCCCCACACCGCCCCCCTCCCCCCGCCGGGAAACAAGTGCCCTGGAAGGTGGCAGCGTGTGGCTTCCTGGTCCCCGGTGCTGACTCCCTCCGGGTGATGTACGCCCTCGTGGTGAGAATTAATAAGCTATTTGAGGTTGTCAAGGGAAACCACCCGGGTGTAAATATTAACTCTGTTGGGCAAAATACCTGCAGTGAGATTTTATTTCTGCTGGGCATTATTATGGGTATTGATTTGAGAATCTGAAAATTCAATAAAACAGATTAAACCTCCCAAAGAATGAGCGTGGACCACCGGCCTGTGTCAGGGTGAGGCAGGAAGGCGCGGTGGGTGGGAACAGACACAGCAGGGCTATGGCAGGCGCAGAAGGCCCTCAGGGACAGGAGCGGGGCCCAGCTCAGTGGGGACCTCCCCGCCCCCACCCCAAGGCTTCCCGCTGGCTCTTCGGCCCCTGTGCTACCCAGTCCCCCTCCTGCCCCTGGTGCTGAGGACACAGGTGACCGGAACACCGTCCCTCCCTCTCCAGGACACCTGGCCTGGCTCTGCAGGAAGCCAGCGTCATGGGAAAATGAAAGCGGGAGAGTTTGGGATTTTATTTTTTTATTTTATTTATTTATTTATTTATTTAAAGATTTTATTTATTTATTTGACAGAGAGAGACACAGCGAGAGGGGAACACAAGCAGGGGGAGGGGGAGAGGGAGAAGCAGGCTTCCCGCGGAGCAGTGAGCCCGATGCGGGGCTCGATCCCAGGACCCTGAGATCATGACCTGAGCTGAAGGCAGACGCTTAATGACTGAGCCACCTAGGCGCCCCGAGTTTGGGATTTTAGTTGAAAAGAGACCAGAGAGATCCAGCAACCAAAATCAACCTCGCCTGAATTCTGGTTCAGAAGAAAAAACAAAAACAGGCAAACAGACAAAAATCAGCTATAAAGGTCAGTCCTGGGACAACCGGTGATATTTGAATTCGCACTGGGTCTTAGAAGATATTAGAGAATGATTCTTCACTTTTTAGGTGTGATAATGGTTTTGTAGGAAAGTGTCCTTAATTCTCAGGAGACACCTCTGCAGATGCTTTTGGTGGTCACAACTGTGTTGCTATTGGTATCCGTCAGGAAGAGGCCAAGGATGCCACCCAACATCACGCAACACACAGGACAGGCCCCCACCCCACAGCAAAGAATCCTCTGGGGCAAAATGTCGATGGTGCCAAAGTTGAGAGACTTGGTTTTTACTGATGGTAAAAAATAAACAAAGAAATAAGTAAGTCCGGGGTGGGAGAAAGGGCCTCTTGCTTATAGTCGGCCACTGAGTGACAACTGGTAACTTGGGGAGGGCCCTAGCGATGGAAGATCATCAGCGTGCAGCTCTCAGGGCTATGACAGGTTCGGGTAAGTATCATCGATGGATGCTAAATCCAAGGGGCGGGGAATGCTGATGAGGAGCAGGAAATTTGCCTGGTCGAGAGTGCCCCCCATAGACTGCTTCTTGGTTGCCGTGGGGGAGAAAACCAATAAAGTAGAGAACTCACATCTGGGGTTGATCAAAATGTCACCACGAGGTGCAGAGGGCCAGCATGCGCCCACAGCTCTGACATCCTAAGAAGAACACATCGTATTGTGGTCGAGTCGGAGTCCCATGACCTGCCCCTCACAGAAAAGGAGGAACATCCTATTTTTTTTTAAAGGCCTGTAGTTTTTCAAAAATGTCAACTTCATAAAAGGCAAAAACAAACGCTGAGGAGATCCTCCAGATGAAATAAGATACTAAGACATGACCACCTAATGTCATTCTAGACTGGATCCCACACTGTAGGAAGAATAAAGCTATAAAGGATATTCCTGGATCACTGGGCAAAATTTGAATGGGACCGTAGATTAAAGTATTGCATCTATTTAAGGATTCTTGATGTTGCTAATTATACTATAGTCATAAAAGAGAAAGTTCCTTTTTAGGAACTCTACTCTGAAGTATTTAAGGATAAAGGGGCAATGATGTATGCAATTTACTATGAAATGGTTCAGAAGAAAAGTCTGTGTGTGTATTACTCACTACACACTACACACAAACACACACACACACACACACACACACTGGGGCAGGCTGAATAATGACCCCCCAAAGCATCCATGTCTTAATCCCTGAAGCCTATGGATGTTATCTTCTATGGTAAAAAAAAAAAAGACTTTGCAAATGTGATTCAGTTAATGACCTTGTGAGATGGGAAGTTTGTCCTGAATTATCTGGGTGGGCCCTAATGTAGTCAGAAGGGTCCTTATGGGAGGGAGGCAGGAGGTGAGAATGAACAGCAGGAGATGTGACCACACACCCAAGAGGTTGACATGAGGAAGGGGCCTCCAGAAGCTGGAAGAGGCCAGGAAATGGATTTTCTCCTGGAACCTCCAGAAGGAACCAGCCCTGCTGACACCTTGATTTTCAGTAAAACTGATTTGGGGCTTCTAGCCTTCAGAACTATAAGAGAAGAAATGTATGTTGTTTTAAGCCACCAAGGTTGTGGTAATTTGTTATAGTGGCCATAAGAAATGAACATATATAGGGACGCCTGGGTGGCTCAGTCGGTTAAGCGTCTGCCTTCGGCTCAGGTCATGATCCCAGGGTCCTGGGATCGAGTCCCGCATCGGGCTCCCTGCTCCGCGGGGAGCCTGCTTCTCCCTCTGCCTCTGTCTCTCTCTCTGTCTCTCATGAATAAATAAAAAAAAATAAAATCTTAAAAAAAAAAAGAAAAGAAAAAAGAAACGAACATATATATACGTGCCCACGTGCGTGTGTGTGTATATACACATCTATAAGTTGACCCTTGAATAACATGGGGGTTGGGGCACAAAATCCCCCCGCACCGCTGCACAGTTCAAAATCTGTATTCAGCTTCAGATCCCCCCAAGAACTTAACTCATAACCTACTGTTGACTGGAAGCCATACCAATAACAAACAGTTGATGAACACATATTTTGTATGTTATATGTATTATATGCTGTAGTCTTACAATAAAGCAAACTAGACAAAAGAAGATGTCATTAAGAAAATCATAAGGGAAAAAAAATCATAAGGAAGAGAAAATATATTTACAGCAGATGGGTGTGTTTATTGAAAAAATCCACTTGTAAATGGACCCATTCAGTATAATCCTGTATTGTTCAAGGATCAACTATACACACACACACACACACACATAAACATATGTCCACCCACACAGTAAATCCTCATTGTTCACAGATTCTGTATGCGCGAATTTGCCTACTCACTGAAATGTGTTTGTAACCCCAAAATCAACATTCAGCCTGGTTTTTGCAGTCATTTGCAGACATATGAAAAGTGGTGGGAAATGCGAGTCACCAAGGTGCACGGTCCAGCTGAGATCAAACAAGGTCAAACTCTACTTTCTCGTTTCAACTCTTCCACTGTAAACTAGTGTCTTTTTAAATCTACTTCTATTTAATGCTATGTTTTTCACATTTTTGTGCTTTTTGTTTGTGATTTTGCTGCTTAAAATGGCCTTTATTTTTCTTAAAGATTTTATTTATTTATTTGACAGAGAGCAGGAAAGCACAAGCGGGGGAGCGGCAGAGGGAGAGGGAGAAGCAGACTTCCCGCTGACCAGGGAGCCCCATACGGGGTTCGATCCCAGGACCCTGGGATCATGACCTAGCAGAAGGCAGCCGTTTAACCAGCTGAGCCACCCAGGCGCCCCTGAAGATGGCCTTTAAATGTAATTCTGCAGTGCTGTCTATATTCCCAACTGCAAGAAAGCTTGCAGGAAAAACACATGTGTTAGGTCGGCCGTATCCAGTCATGAGCTGCAGGGCTGTTGCCACGAGTTCAGTGTTAATGAATCAATGATGTATATCAAATGAGGAATCTTTAAACAGAGACAGAAAACAAGGTGATGTGTTGATTAGTTGAATAAAACATAACCAGAGGCTGGAGGGAACCTCACCTGGTATTTCCCCAGGAGCAATGGTTCGGTGTTCACTAATTCAGCATTCACGACCAGTTTATAGAATAAAATTATGGGGAATAATGAAAATCGACAATAGGTAGATGATGATGATAGATAGATAGATAGATAGATAGATAGATAGATAGATAGATGATAGATAGATGAAGGAAAGGAGGGAGGGAAGGAGGAGGGAAGGAAGGAAGGAAGGAAAGAAGGAAGGAAGGAAGGTCACAAGTGATAAAGCAAATGGGGCAAATGTTATCAAAGGGTGAATCTGGTTTAATAGTATATAGGTGCTCTTTGTATTATTCTTGCAACTTTTCAGTAAGTTTGAAATGAGTTCTGGACACAATGTTCAAAGAAAGAGTAGCTGTGTCGAGTGTCTGCGTCCAAATGTGTCAGGTGAAGTCAGCGCAGCACGCCCTGCTCGACAAGGTGGTGTGTTAGGGAAAGCCCCGTGGTGGCGCCAGGGCAGGCTCCCCAGAGGAGCCGACCCGTGGGAAAAGGCAAAGTGGCCTCCACTGCGGCCACACTGTGGGTGGGTCAGCAGCCACAGGTGAGAAGTGAAGGATCAGGGCACGGAGTTTCCTGATGGAGCAGAGCTGCACCTGTGCTCATGAAAGCCATGGGCAGAGGATCAGCCCAGCAGGATCCTTGCCTACTGTCCCCCAGGGCAGGAGAAGCAGGAGATAGCTCAGCCAGCATCACCCTCCTTCTGAGGTCCCATCTAACTAAAGGGCTCAGCCACCCAACTGCCCCAGCAGGAAATCTAGCCACCAGCCCTGTGCCCTCCTGCTCCCTGCCCCAAACACAAGCCCCAAAGTCCCTCTCATTCTCTGCACGTGCTGGCATGTTTGCTTGCCTAATCTCATCTCAAATACAACATGTACAGAAGCGGATCCTTGGCGCCCCCCCACCCCCAAACTAGCTCTCTCCCCGTTTCCCTCATTGATGTCTGTGCCCAAAAGTTTGCAATAGTTCTCTGGCCTCTGGGTTTTTTGTGTTGTGTTTGTTATTGCTTTGTTCGTTTTCTGGTGAAATTAACTTATAGTAAAATGCACAGATCATAGGTGTTAAAATTAATATATATCTATTAATATTTATTTATTTAAGTCATCTCTATACCCACCATGGGGCTTAAACTTACAACTCCAAGATCAAGAGTCCCATGTTCTTCCGACTGAGCCACCCAGGTGCCCCAAGCATGGTACATTTTAACGCATGTATACACCTGTATAACCAACGTCTCAGTCAAGGAATATTTCCATCACTCCCTTAAGATCTTTCATCTTTCCTTCCCATACCTCTCTGATTTTCAAATGTTAAACCAATGTTTATGTTAATGCATTCCTATGGTAAATTACACTTAATCATGATTACTACCTTTTTATATATGATGAAATTTGCTCTGCTAATGTTAAGTATTGTGGTCAATTGAAGAATGGTCCCCAAAGATATCCATGTTCTAAACCCTGGAAACTGTGAATGTTAGCTGATGTGACAAAAGGGACTTTGAAGATGTGATTGAGTTAAAGATTTTGACCTGGGGAGATTATCCTGGATTATCTGGATGAGCCCTAAATGTAATCACATGGGTTCTTATAAGAGGGAGGCAGAGGGAGATTTCACCTCAGAAGAGAAGGTGATAGATGTCACCATGAAGCAAGATGCTATATGGCTGGATGGCTTTGAACATGGAGGAAGAGGCAAGAAAGGTGGTCTCAAAGCTGGAAAAGAAAAGCACATAGATTCTCCCCTAGAACTAAAGGGAGTTTGGCCCTGCTGTTGCCTCGATTTCATTCAGCCCAGTGAAACTGATTTCTTACTTCTGACTTCCAAGATTGTAAGAGAATAAAGGTGTATTGTTTTAAGCCACCAAGTCTGTGGTGATTTGCCACAGCAGCGATAAGAAACAAAGACAAGAATTTTTTCTCAAAGATTTTTTTTTTTTAAGTACTCTCTATACCCAACGTGGGGCTTGAACTCACAACTCCCAGATCAAGAGTCACACGCTACCGACTAAGCCAGCCAGGTGCCCTGCAAATACAAGAATTTCTGTGTCTAAATTCATAAGGAATGCTGGTCTGTAATTTCTTTTTCCTTCATGTCTTTGTCAGGTGTTGTATCAGGGTTATTCTGGCTTCATAAAACAAATTAGAAAGTATTTCCTGTTCGTCTATTTTCTGAGTGTGTATCAAATTAGTATTGTTTCTTCCTTAATTGCCTGATAGAATTCACCAGTGAAACCATCTTGACCTGGAGGGGGTTTTGTGTGTGTGTGTGTGTGTGTGTGAAACAATTTTCAAAGTATGAATATACTTTATAACATATACAGGGCTCTTCAGATTTTCTATTTCTTAATGAGTCAGTTTTTAAAGATTTATTTATTTATTTTAGAGAGAGAGAGCACTCGAGCTCAAGAGCAGGGGGAGGGAGAGAATTCTCAAGCAGACTCTCATGCTGAGCGTGGAGCCCGTCTCGGGGCTTGATCCCAGGACCCGGAGATCATGACCTGAGCTGAAATCAAAAGTCGGAGTCTCAACTGACTGAGCCACCCAGACGTCCCTTAATGAGTCAGTTTTGATAAGGCGTGTCTTCCAAGGAATTTGCCCATTTTATCTGAGTTGTCAAATTTATTGCCATAAAGTTGTTCGTAATATTTCCTTTTTTATTCTTTTAATGTCTGTAGGATATGCAGTGTTATTTCCTTTTTCCTTTCTCACAGTGGCAATTTCTATTTGCTCTCTTTTTCCCCTTGACCATTTTTGCTAGCAGCTTATCAACTGTATTTATCTGGTCAAAGAATCAACTTTTTTTCTTAGCTTCTTAGGTGAAAACTTTGTTCATTGATTTTAAACTTTTCTTTTTTCTGCAGTCAAATGCTCTACCACTGAGCTATACCCCCTAAACTTTTCTTTTTTCTAATACATGTTTCTATGTTTTTAATAGAAATTCCCCAGGGGCACCTGGGTGGTACAGCTGGTTGAGTGTCTGACTCTTGGTTTCCGCTCAGGTGGTGATCTCAGGGTTGTGAGATCGAACCCCGCTTTGAGCCCTCTGTGGGGCTCTGCGCTCAGCACAGAGTCGGCTTAGGACTCTCTCTTCTCCCTCTCCCTCCAAGCCCCCCCACCCCGTCTTTTTCTCTGTCTCTCTCTCTCTCCCTCCCTCTCTCTCAAATAAATAAATAAGTAAATCTTTTAAAAAGAGAAATTTCCCTTTAAGTACTGTTTAGCTGCATTCCCCACGTTTTGATGTTTTTGTTCAGTTAAAAATGTTAGATTTCCCTCATGATTTTTTCCTTGACCCACAGGCTATTGGTTATTTACAGGTATGTTAAAAATCCAAAACTTGGGCGATTTTCTATGGTTTTTTGTTTTTTGGGTTTTGGGTTTTTTTGTTTGCAAATTCTATTGTTGTCAGAAAACATATTCTGTAAGATTTCAATCTTTCGAAATTAATTGAGACTTATGGTCTAGCAAATGGGTCTGCCTTAGTGAGCATTTCATATGCACTTAGGAAGAACATATATTTTGCAGACTGCTCAGGCTCGAATCCAGGTCTGCTACTTACAAGCCGCGTGAGTGAAGCATATAACTTCCCTGAGCCTCAGTTTCCCCAAATATAAAATGGGCAGAAATGATATTACTGATCTAAAAAGGTTGCAGTGAGAATGAACTAGAAAGCTTTGAGCACACTGCTGTTCTCCACTTCCTCCTCCTCTTACTTCTCATGGTTGTCTTTACTGTTATGACCATAATCATTATTGTTACTACTGTTATTACATAGTTGCCATCATCTTTCATTGAACTTCTGAGGTTGCTATTATACTCCATCCCCAGGAGAGGAGTTGCCAGTGGATTATTTTACAGTCAGTTACGGAATCGTTCTTGCCACAATGATTATTCTTACCCTCATAACTAATTTGGGTGCTTACATTCATCCAGAGGGTATTGTGGAAGGAGGCACCAGGCCCTTCTAATTCTTGGAGCTACAGCTGTGTGCCTGGTGCAAAGAGGTAAGGTTTGCTGCGCTGCCCAGCCTTCTCGGGACACCTGGTGTTTAATAACACAACCTTCTCATTCCTGGGTTCTGTGATTTGGTACTTTTGGCGTGGCCTAGAGGGCGTTGCTGTGGTTAATGATCTCCGGGAGGGCACCCAGATGGGAGGTCTGGAGCCCTTGCAGATTAGAAGGCAGCTTTCCATTTCCTTCATTTGTGCCAGGAGATATTCTGTGACATCTCAGGCTGTGAACCTTCTCTTCCAAAATTGCTTATCCATGGCTCCATTGCCTTCTGGCATTTGAAGGAACGGAAGAGAAATCTGAGCCTCGACCCTGCCTCGTTCCTTGAGAGGTAACTCCTGTTTTTCTGCCTAGTGGCTTGAGAATTTTCCTCTTCATAATGTAACTCCAAAAGTTTTGCAAGGTATGAGTATAAACATCTTTCCTGATTGATTGGTTTTCACTTTTGAATGATTTTTGTGGGGGGATCCACATACACACTCTTTAGCTGGGAAATTAAGACTATATTTGATCGCTACTTTTGTACTTCCATTCATCCAAAAACTATTGAGAACCTATGTCCCAAGCACTGGGAATACAGCAGTGAATAAGATAAAATTCCTGCCTCCAGGAGCTTACAGATTATGGGAGGAACAGTCAATAAGCAAGTGAAAACAATGAACAAGGGCTCCAGGCAGCATGCAGCATTTGGCAGGGCTGTGGAGAATAATAAAGCAGAGAGGGGAGGTGGGGAGGATGAAGGTGGGCAGGGAAGGTCGGACTTGGGGGGGATTCCAGCAGAAGCTCCTTTCTTAGGAATATCTATTCTAGTTCACGATGAAATTGGCTCAGTTCTCTGCCCTCAACATGCAGTTTACTAATTTTTTATCACTTGCATCGATTTTCCCCCTTTTTTCAGCAATCTGGGAGAACTTGCCAAGTTGGTCCTCCACACATCAATTCCATTGCTGTCCCTGTCCCCTGTGCTGCCCTGGGAGGTCTGTAATTCACCTTCCACCATACCTTGACCTCAGGCACAGCCCCTCCCCGCCTCCAGGTTTCCTGTCCTTGTCTTGTGGAGGCCACGGCCCCTTGCATCATCTTGAGACTGCCGGACAGTGTGCTGAGATTGTATCCTGACTCTTGCAATGAACCACTTCCGGGAGCCTTCTTCTTCTGGGTCTTCAGAATGATTT
This sequence comes from Mirounga angustirostris, assembly GCF_029215605.1. NCBI lineage: Eukaryota > Metazoa > Chordata > Mammalia > Carnivora > Phocidae > Mirounga > Mirounga angustirostris. Next base: position 93,415,416 of record NW_026991711.1, on the reverse strand, counting down.
TGACTTTCCCTCACCCTGCAGTATTTTTCCACTGGTCCTATAAAGGAGTCTGTCTTTCTCAGCTCGCCCTTGAATGTGGGTTATGAAGTCCCTCTGTGTCCCCTTCAATGATGGCCCCCGACAGGATGGAACACTGCCGTTGCCCCACCGTGTTGGATGTGCTGCAGGGCTGGTAAATCCCCCCGGGGCTGGCTGGCTGGTGCAGGCGAGGGTCATGGTGACCAGTCCTAGCCTGGGAGCTCAGGCAGCGGGACAGCTCTGTCTGGAGACTCTCTGCTGCCTCACGCAGTGACACCAAACAGATGGCGCCCCTGGAAACTCCCAATGGCCAGAAAGCGCTGCCTGCAGGATTCCTATCTCTGCCCTGAAGCTAGCACTTGACTGGTGGGAGAGAACTCAGAGGGGCAGATAATTGCACAAAACCACAGACTGTTCTGCCTTGAAGTTTCTCTTCCCGGAGCCCCCAGAAGCCCCACAGCTGGAGAGGTTATTTATGTTAACCTCCTATTTAGAAATTAAGCTCCGATTTGGAAATTAAGGATTGTAATTTAGCATTAACCCAGATGTCAAGATATAATGAGACACTCTGTGGGGGAAATTGAATTCCATATTGCCAAAGACCCATTTTATTTATAATAACCAGCCACTCACATCATGCCAATATTGATGGATCATATGTTTAAAATTTTGATAGCTCATTCATTTCTATAATTACATTTATTTTGAATTAAATAAGTCTCGCACACCCTTGATATACAAAGAGACAAAATTAATTTGTGGATCAGAATTAACCTGCCATTCAACCCCCAGAACTGTCCTTTCTGGAAGCCCTTGGAGAACTACATTCTGCCATTTCACAGAAGATGATTTGCATATGAACCTCTTTTAACCTGGAAGGGCCTTCATCCTTGGGCTAGGAGGGAAGTGTCATTGCAAAGGGGACTGGGTGGGGGTGGACTTGCCCATCCCTGGGCTCAGATACAAAGATGGGGACACTGGCCAACAGAGCTCATCTTCTCCGAAAACAGCAGAAGCCTTCACAGAGCACTGCCTGGTGTCACAGGGCAAGGAGTGAGCATCGTCCCCAACCCACTAGTTTTTGGCGAGTGACCTTGAGCAGGATTCATACAACTGCCCTTTCCTGAGCAGGGTGATAGGAAGGCCCACTACTTCCTGCCTACCCACACCCCTTGCCCGGCCACCACAGGCTTGACCAAGAGTGGAGTCATGGACACATGGGGCCCATCAGATGGGCATGGAGACCCTAACCCACTGGATGTGTGGGTGGTGTTGAGGGATTTGAAAAAGGGTTGACTGCATTTTTTTAAATAAAGATAAGGCTGTCAACAAAGAAACATTTTGGGGTGGGGGGACATGAGAGACAGCCTTGGATCTGGGGGGACCTAAGAGCAGGAACTTAAAATGATTCTGCTGTGCAGCCAAGACTGAGAGGAGTGAAACCCACAGGGTTTCACTCTTGTGACAGGTGGAATGTGGGAAAGAGTGGCAGGGAAGGACCCATGAGTTTCCATGGGCAGGTTGGCTGTGAGAGCAAGTCCATGGGACCTGCCAGGGGTCTCAGGTGCAAAACCACAGAGAAGTGCCCGGGAGATGGGGTGAGGGCTCGGCTCTATCACAGGACTGTAATGGGTGGGTGGGGGGTCAGATTGGAAGGAGTGCAGGATAGAACATGGCACGTCTTGGTCCTATTCAGGTTCAAGCCAGATGAACTCTGAGAAGTGGAAACATCCTCACTCAGGACATTTGCTTAACATCCCCTCCTTCCCAAAACTCAACCTGGTCCCCGGGGTTGGGTGTGCTGTCTGAACTGATGAAGTTTTAGACCCACAGTGGCTAAGAAATTACTGATTTTGACTCATGAAGTAACTAGGATCTGTCAAACAGAACTGGGGGCTCAGCATCAGAAATTAAGTGATACCAAAAATGGAGATTTGCTTTTATGTACTTGAATCTGTGAACATGACATTTAGCCCCTGGAACTTGTGTTTCAGGATAATGAGGGACCTCAGACAGCACTTGGGGACAACATGCAGCAGGGGAACTCTCCGCAGGGCACAGGACTGTGGTCAAAACGTTGGAGTTGGCCCCTGGCAAAGAGAATTGGTGCCATCTTTTCGGCGGACCAAGGTGTTAGCAGTTCTGGAAACTGTTCTCAGCTCAGGCTGAGAAGAAAAAGGTTCCTGGCCAGGTGGTCCCCCCAATGGGGGATGACCAGGAGTTAGGGGCTATAGAGAAGAAAGGCACCCCCTTATGTTAAAGTTCGGGCAATAGCATTTGTAAAGTTCTCTTCTGAGGGATGCCCGGTGGCTCACGCTGAGCTGTTGTCCTTTGTGGGGCTCTAGAATGGAAAGGAGTGAGCAAAATCCAAGGCCAGTCCCTGGGGACTCCCAGTGACAAATATGAAAAATTTCAAATCACCTCAGACACTGAGCCCCTACAGGAATCAGAATTGGGGGGGGAGGGTACTGATGTTCCTTCATTAGCTCATGTGATCTCCACAATAATCCAGTGATATTGTAGAGATCATTCTGGTTTTACAGACAATGGAACCCATTCAACAGGGCGTCATTAACCTGCCTGAGGTTATACAGTTAGTGAGTAGCAGAAGCAAAGTGACATCCCATCCTTCCTGCCCTTCCCAAACGTTCCAGAACTCTTTAAACCACCTAAATTCTAAGAAAGAAAATTTCAGAAAACCAAATTTAAAACCTCCTGATTACATCCCACGGACTTCAAAGAGAAATCTGTGTATACATCAGCACAGATAAAACCTCCGCCGGCGACAGGCAAACGCCCAGCTGTTTTGGCATGTTTCTGCAGCACCTGGAACCCTGCTCTCTGCGCCTTTCCTCCCCCGAAGTCACCTGCTCTTGGTATTGTATAAATATTTCAGAGCAGTCAGACCTGCCGGAGGAAGAGGAAAAGAGCTTCCCTTCTTGTGTCCCCCAGTGCCAGGTCTGGGACGCAGGGGATGGGGCGCTGGGGACTTCTCGCCTGGCACACTGTCTCAGCGGGCGATTGATCTGGGGTTCCTGCCCATCTCCTGGGTGGCTCAGCCTAGAATGAGGTAGTCCATCTGGGCTGAACCGTGCTGGCTTACTTACCTGCTAAGGCACTTGCAGCTGTTACTTAGAGATACCATTTAAAATTCAGTGCTCACGGAGCACTCCATGCACTATAGACTCCGGGTAAAGGTTGCCTATGAATTCCAGAGGGAAAGAAGCAGTAGAATCTAGGATGTCTTGCCCATGGGAGTCAAGCAGAGAGCCCTGGGTGGGGCCAGGGGACCATGTGTTCTGACCCTGACCTGCCTCCTGACCACCCTGTATCAGATGGGGCCACCATATTTTGAGCGGCAGACTCCCCAGGAGCCGTAAGCACTTAGGGGAAGTGGAGGGAGGCACCAGGTGTGGGGGCTATAGATCCTGTGTCTATCGGGGTCACCCAGACCCAGGGCTTTGGCCAATTCAACAGGGAAACAGCTGTTGTTTCAAACAATTAGATGACAAAAGTCATCCCCCATTTCTCGCAGTATCAACTACTCAATGTGATAAAAACCAGGCATCAAAAATGTCCCTCCCTGGATGGAAGCAACCAGAACAGTTTTGGGAGCCCAGATTCTCACAAGGGATAGAAGGAGAGCCCTGTCCCCATAGTACAGGCCTGGGGAGGCAGAGGCCCTGGGAATGATGAAACAACAAAGCTCATGACGTGGAACTTATCACAAGCAACTTGTCCTTGGTCTAGCACCTTCCCCAAAGGCAGTGCTTTGGGAAAGAGGTGTCAGTGAGGGTACTTTCAGCTATGAATTAGAGAAACTCCAACTCCACCTAGGTGAGATTCGTTGGCCCCTACCCCAAATCCGATGGCTTAAAATAACAGAAGTATATTCTTTCACAGATTGGAGGCTAGAAGTCCGCAATCGAGGTGTCAGAAGGGGTATGCTCCCTCTGAGACTCTCCCTTCCGTGCCTCTTCCCACTTCCAGCAGCTCCTGGCAACCCTTGGCTTGTAGCTGAGTCTTTGCAATCTCTGCCTCCTCAGTCTTCCCTGTGTGATCTTTTCTTATAAGGACATCAGTAATATTGGATAGGGCCCCCTCTGATCTAATATGACCTCATCTTAACTGATTTCATCTATGAAAACCCTATTTCCCAACAACATTCTGAGGTTTCAGGTGAACAGGAACTGGGGCGGGGGCAGGGAAGACACTGTTGGTCCTGCTTGGGTTGCCTGCCCTTTGAGATACAAGACAGCTGTAATAGCAAATGGGGATACAGGTCCTGGGTGACATCCAGGTCTCTTTCCCAACTATGAAACAAAAGCTCTAGGGTGGATTTGGGGGTGCTCTCCTCAAGTCCCCTGAGATCCCCTTCACTGATTCTTCGTGCCCTTCCTTTTAACTGCTTACACCTAACACACTTTGTAGAGCTTTGACCTTGAATCACTGGAGAGACTCAGCCAAAGAATTGGAGGCGCTAGAGAGTCGACATTCCCTGGGGGGTGGGGGCGGTCGTTTGCCAAAAGTTTCCTAGTGTGAGTTTTGGAAACCCAGCTCCCTTGCTTCAGGTGAAGTGTGACCCGTACTCTTGAGCTCCCTTCTGCAGTACCTGACCTGAAATCTCGACCCTGCATGGCTTCCCGATTCCCTCACTGATCTCCCCTGGGAGTGCTTCCTTAATATGCCCCCTGCACGGGAATCCCCATTTCAGAGTCTGCGTCTGGATAGGGTTGCCAGTTTCAGCAAATAAAGATACAGTTAATAATACTAATAACAATAAAATAAATATTAGTAATAAGTAAAATAAAAATACATGAAAGCTCAGTTAAATTTGAATTTCACCGAACAGCAAATCCTTTTTAGTGTAAGTATGCCCCATGAAATATTGGGGACATACTTATACTTAAAAATGATTTGCTGTCTACCTGAAACTTAAGTTTAATTAGGTGTCTTGTATTTGGCAACCCAACTTCTGGGGAAATGTAATTTAAGCAAACTTAACTCTGATTGGACCAACTTAGAACATGATTTTGATTCTGAACCAAATCACTGTAACAAGAGGGATAGGACAGCAAGGATTCACTTTGACCAGTGTGGGTCCAACCCTGTATCTGGGGGTAACATTAAGTCCACCCAGACTTTGGGGCTGATTATTCCACATGTGGGAGGGAGGTGTGGATGTTGGGGAAGCAACCACAGAAACTACTACTAAATATAAGTAACTAGAGTTGGTTCTCATTATTCAAGGTAGTGATGGTCTCTAATAACGTCACGGTGAACACTGAATTATCGAACATGGAACCATTGCTCCTAGGGGAGAGGACAGGATAGTGTTCCTGTGCATCTCTCGTCCCAACATTTTGTCAACCAATCAATGAATAACTTTGTTCTATGAGTGCTTCTCTTTAAAGACACCTTGGTTAATATCTCCTGTCGATTCATTTACACCTCACAGCCCATAGACCTGTAACTTACAACTACATGAAGCTTATCTAACACATGAATTTTCTCTGAATCATGGCGTTCCTGTGCCCTGGAGCACCAAATAGCACGTCAGCACCACGAGGCAAGGCCATTTTAAACAGTGAAATCACCAACAAAAAGCACAAAAACGTGGGAAATGTGGCACTAAATAGATCACAGAAAGGACACTTGCCTACAGGTTGGGAGTTGGAGCAAGAAGGCAGTCACCTCGTTCAACTTCAGTTGGGAACACGCGCATTGAGCGACTCAAATTTTTGCCACTCTGCACATGTCTACAAAAGACCACTAAAGCACTGTACTGATTTTGGGGTTAGAAATAAATTTTAGTTGAGTTCACAAATACAGGATCCGCGAATACTGGGGATGGACTGTCTGCAAAGATCCACTAATGGCCGTGTTTGCAGAGCTACCAGCGAGGGTTTCAAGTTGACTCAGATTACGTTTACCTTTCAGAGAACCCCCTACTACAAAAATAGAGGGGCTGGCTAGATAAACACAGAGCTGGGACAAACAACCCCTTGCAAGGAACTCTGTTTGCATAGCTATGAACATGCAACCTTTACTTGCTATGTAACGAGAGCAGCTAGCCATGTATTTACAGTGTGAACACAAATAACCTAGTACAAGGTGCCATATTTGCCCGGCTATTTAGTACCGATGTGATGTGAAATTCCTGAACTCAGCCCCATGGCTGCGTTAATCTGTAAATAGAGCTGCCTGCTCTTTAAAGCAAGGGAAAAGCCCTGCACTAAGCCACTTGACACATTGCTCCTACTATTTACACAGCCAAATGCTACCAGCTCTTCTCACACATCCAAGGTCCTGGCAAGACTGTTTCACCAAGTGCCATTATTTTAAGTGTTGGGAAGGGACCATCCACCAAAGCTTTTATTCATCTCTTGAAAAGAGAGAAATTTTCTTTCAGATTGACAGTTTGCCCCAAACAATCAAAACATCAAAAAAGTTTTTCTTGGCGAGAGCTGGTGTTCTCCTCCCCAAAAGGCTCCAGTTGGCTCTCCCTCTATTTTCCCAGGCATCAGAAGGGTAGGTTGGCTGATTGGGACAGCGGGGGGGTAGCATGATCTGATAGTTTCATGGCAGGCCTCCCACAATATGGCATTCATAATTTTTCATTTCCCCCAATTTTTAATTTTAATTAATTTCATTATTTTAAAATTAATTTTATCTTTTACCAAGATTATGTCAGCATACAGTTTTTGAAATCAACTATTACTTAAAGGCTTATACAGTGGTCTCCTAACCCCCTTCCCACCTCCTGCAAGGCAAGTGTTTTTGTTTCTTGACACTTACTGTCTCTTCTGGTGTTGGCAGCCTTATTGTTAAACTAGGTGCTTGCACCTAGTTTCTTGATTGACACATTTTAACATTAATTGTTGATTTCCTGTTAGAATAGCTAAGTTTTAGCTCTCTCCCACACCCTCTACACATCCCCTCCCCATCTCCTCAATATAATGATATATTATTCCTGGTTAGGTTAATGGTAGTTATTTGTATCATGATAGTCATGTAAATATTGTTAGTTACTGAGCAACAATTTTGTTTCCTTTCTTGAACATCTTTTATTTTTCTTTAATAATTAAAGTATTTTTTACTAGCTTATTTTTCTATGCTTTATTCCTGTTTGGGTTTTTTATTTTTTCATACACCCCACAGGCCTGTCATATGCCATTAAACATATTTCTTTTCAAACTTCAAGCCCAGTTCTAACATTGCCTTTCTAGCTGGACCAGACATCCTCCAGGTGTCCTCTCAGCTGTCATCCTGGGACACCCCCTTCCTGTCCCCCCCCCCCCGTTTTGTAGAGCTTACGGCCTTCTCATTCTCAGTCTAGACTCTTCTTTTGCCAAAGTACATATTCTCGTTGTTTCCTTTGAAACAGTGGCTGGGAACTGAATTTTATGAGGACTTCAGGGCTGACAATAATTCTCTTCTACCTTCACGTTTAAATGGTCATTTAGCTGGGTACAGAATTCTAGGTTGAAAATAAATTTCTTTCAGAATGTTGAAGCCAACACTCCATTTTCTTCTAGGATAAGGTGTTGCACTGAGTAGCCCAATGCAGGTCACATTCCTGCGTGTTTGACCTGGGGTTTTTAATCTGGAAGTTCCAAGAATCTTCTCTCTTGTCCTTAAGGATCATGGATTCCCTCATGTCATCGTCCAGGTGAGAAGCCACGGTCCCAGAGAAGAAGACTTGCCATGCCATGCGCCAGCCTGGATTAATGCAGGCTTCCTCCCAACATGTGTTCTGCGCCACCCTGATGCTCCTTGAGCACCTTCTGCCTCAGTCTCACCTGCTGGCATTTTGCAGCCAGGGCTCCAGCCTTGGGGACACAATCTTGCCACCTTGGGATCTACTTTATTGAACATGAAGCCAAGTCAGTAGGCCCATTCCAAAATACGAGGAGCATGAAAGCAATGTCAGCAGAAGGGTGAAGGTACTGGAAACTGAGCCCCAGGCTGGGCCTGACCTGAGCCTCCCCAGGGCTGGGAAAGCTGGCCCACCACTGTGCAGCCTCTGTGCTCTCAGCATAGCCAGGCTGGATTATAGTCCCCAGAATGCCTTTCTAGTATGCTTCTGGTTACATTGGGCCAACGAGGGAAATTCTCTCAGAGATTGGATGGGGACAGTAGCCATTTTTAGCATTCTCACACCTTTTCCCAATTATCCCATCACACACCCATCTAGGTGCTGCTGTGAAAGGGTTTTGCACATGTGATTAAAGTCCCGAGACAGTTGACTTTGATTATTGACCTTAAACGGGAGATTTTCTTGGGTGGGTCTGACTTAATCAGGATATATGTATCTCCCACAGTTCTGCTTCTTGAGCCCTGATGATAATTCAGTGAAGGATCAGTGATCTCATTCCCCTGGAAGCTAGGGTGCTGTTGTGCTCACGACTCCATTGTATGGCTTGGTTCTCAGGGGAACCCCAGGTGGGGTACCTTCCTGGGCTAGGTTCAGCAATGGCCCAGGGCAGTGGTTCTTAAACTGTGGTCACAGCCTATCGGCACCAGCATCACCTGAGAACATGTAAGAAATACAAATTCTCCACCCATTTCCAGAAACTCAAGTTTGAAAACTATCATTCCTGAGGAAACCCAGATGTCCTGCCCTCTGTTGATCTTTGTTCAGGTGCTCAGGGAAAAGAGGCACACTGAGCCCACAGGGGAGGAGCCACCTGGACTGGCCAGGCCAAATACACTCTCAGACCCTCCTTCAGATCTGGGAACCAGCCCCGGGATCTACTCCTTAGAGGCACAGATTTTAAATGGAGCTCCGGCTCTGGAGTTCAAGCTTGACCCTGGCTCTTCCAGCGCGAGCAGGTACATCTGATAGTTCTCAGGGTGAGACCGACCCCGTGGCATCATGATCTGACCAGCCTCTCCAGCTTCTCACCCGTCCAGCCTGCTCCAGGCATGCTGTCCAGCTTCGATTCCAGCTCACCCAGAGCACTTCTCCCAGGGGTCTGTGCGCACGCTGCCCTTCTGCCTGGGGCCACCCCATTCCACTCCCTTCACCTGGGCACTCCTATTCGTTCTTCCCTCCCAGCCCAATCGCACCCTTCCAGGCTGTTCCTCATGATGGATTCTCACACCATCCTGTGCATTGTCACAGCATTCACCACAGTGGAATTATACATTTATTATATGCACTCATATTCTTGTATCTATTAGCAGCCATCTTCCCCATTGAGTCTAACCATGAGGACGGAGACAGTATCCACTGGCTCACTAGAACTCCCCCATGCCCTGTGCAGGCCCTGCCACCTTAGGATGCATTTCTTGATAAAAGTATGCTAAACAAATAAATGTCCCTAGCTGAGGGACTCAACATGTCTGAGATTCATTTTTTTTCAGAGGGAAGTGGGGCTGACGACATCCACCCTGCAAGGCTACTATGAGGATTGAATGAGATAGTCCCAGGCCCTGTAGGTGGCCTGCAGTGGGTGCTCAAGAGGGACAGCAGGTGTTGCTGGTGGCGGAACCTCAACTAAGGTCCACCACAGGCTAGAGGTGCCCTTTCCTCCGTGCCTGCTTCTCAGCTCCCCAAATTGTCTGTGTTTCCATTTGTCTCCGCCACTCGTCCCTAAGTCTCTCTTGCTCAGGATCTGTTCCTTCCTCATTCCTCCATCCCATCTCGGGGTGTGGGGCTGCCACAGAGGGACCCTCAGTGTCTTAGGAGGGGGTTCCCAGAAGCAGGCCCTAGGATGAGGGCTCCTGAGCAGGGATTTATTGAGGAAATGCTCCCAGGAGAAACCAGCAGGGAAGCCAGACAATTGTCGGAGGGCAGGGAAGGAGACAGAGCCAGGGAGGAGCTTCAGCCTGATCCCGTGGGGAACCCTGGAGTGTAAACTTGGCTTCAGACCTGTCCCAGCCTGAGGCCACAGATCTGGCCTTTCATTCCATCCGTTGGTTAAGGGTGTGAGGGCTGGCTAGGGGGTCGGCTCCCAGGCAATTTGATTCTCTGCCCTGGAGCCGAGGGACTCCAGGGGGCTGAAAAACAGGCAGTCCATCCAAGAAGAGCTGCAGGTGCAGGTTGTAAATACAAAAGTACATGGCAGGGGTGGGTGTGGGTCCTTCACAGTAAAAGGACTCGGAGAGGGGCCTGGTAGAGCACTATCTCTCCTGCCACACTCAGCAAAATTTCCTCACACTTTCCTGAATGTTTGCCTTGAACACAGAAGGGGTTTCTTGAAGAGTGCAGAGGGTCGGCTCTATTTCTGATGCTTCTGTCAGTGTGGCCCACAGAAGAGCAAACCCTGCCGGGGCAGCGAGTCAGCCTGGAGCCCTGGCAACCTCCAGGGGTGCCAACCACAACTCAGCTTGCCCCAAGGCCCAACCTGGCTTCTGGGGGCTCCAGGGCCCCCGGCAGGTGCACGGGGAGAAGGGCTAAGGCCAGCCTCCCCACTCCCCCACAGCCTGAGAAGTGACCACTGCTGCTTAGGTTGGAGAAGACTTGGCAGACCCTCCTTCAAGGAGAGGGTGGAAAAAGCCAGATGGAAAATCCTGACTTGGGCAATTAATACGACTAGCAGGAAAATCCCTAAATTGGTTCCGTAACAACCAATCTCTGTTCCCAGGTCCACAGGAAGGCAGAAAAAATGCATCCCACGTGAGGGAAAATTGAAGTGTGCCCAAAAGTTCATCAATGCTTTTCTGTCTTTCCTCGCCAGGTTCCCAGCTAAAGTTGTTAGAACATGCCTCCCTGTTTAAGCGAGGTAATTTGATGCAGGCAATAATAATCATAAATATTCATGGTTTTGCCTTAACATTAGGATAACATCTGTTTCCAAACATCTGCAATCTGTTTTCAATGCTTCAGTAAAATGTAAATTAGCTATAACTAATACAATAAAGCACTAATGGGGATAATGATAATGAAAGACGCCCATTAAGGTGGGAGTCCAGCTCTGTCTCCAATGGCCAGTTTCTGGAGTTCCCCAGAACTTTGCTTTCAAACTTCCTTCAAATGAAAGGGGCTTTGAAAAGCCTCTGCCGGCCCCCTGGTTTGCTCCCTAAACCAGGAAGCATGTCCCTGGCCAGGGTCCTTTCTGTGCCTCACCCTTCTTCGGAGGATGCACACAGATCTTTCTAGAAGGCACGTCCACCTGGGCAGGTCCCGTGCACGGAACCCTCCACTTCCTGCAGAACAAGGTCCAACTGTTGGCCTGCAAGCCAGACTTGCCACCTCCCGCAGCCCCAGGATGCCCACAGCCCTCAGTTCCTCCAAGTCCCCCTAACATCCCCTCCCCTTTTTTGCCCTCTACTGCTTGGTTATTGGCACTGTACAGAGAGCACCCACAGCACTGAAGGAAAAGGCCAAGTGACCAATTGCAAAACCGACTGGGGAGATGAACAGGACATTCACAGAAGAAATATTAATAGCCCAGAATTTCACACTCACCAGTCATAATTAAAAGCAAATAGAAACAATGATGAACAATAAATAATACTATGATCAGATGTCTAGGTGAAATAACTAAGTTGCAAAAACAATTTGTGTAAGATGATCCTACTCTGACTTAAAAATATGTATACATATTGGGAAAAACTCCCAGGAAAATATGGATGCAAATGCATCTCTTAAGAGGCTCGACTGTTGGGCGCCTGGGTGGCTCAGTTGGTTAAGCGACTGCCTTCGGATCAGGTCATGATCCTGGAGTCCCTGGATCGAGTCCTGCATTGGGCTCCCTGCTCGGCAGGGAGCCTGCTTCTGCCTCTGACCCTCCCCCCTCTCATGTGCGCTCTCTCTCTCTTATTCTCTCTGTCTCAAATAAATAAATAAAATCTTAAAAAAAAAAAAAAAGAGAGACTCGACTGTTAACCAGAGTTACTTTGAGACACAAAACTGGACAAGGCGTCTTTGTTTTGTTGCTTGCATTTGTTACAAGGAATATGCATTGTATTGTATTTTTTAAAGCATACCCACTTACTCATTCTAAAAGGCAAAATAGCAACTTGTTAGTGGGCCAGTCTGGAGGATATCCTCTTAACCAAGTTATCAAAATGAACATGACCTTCAATGGGACAGCTTTGACATCACGTGCCTCCTGATATGATGCACTTGGAAGAACACAGCATCCCTGCTTGCGGTATTCCTGACAAAATGCCGAGCTGTGGAGAAACATCACACAAACCCAGGTTAAGGAAAATTCTACAAAATAACTAGCCTGTGCTTTTCAGAGATGATAATGTCATGAAATGTGTCACTGTCCCAGGTTAAACTGAAGAGATGAGACATATGATCCTGAATTTTCATTTGCTTTATTTTTAAAAATTTTTTTAAAGATTTTATTTATTTATTTGAGAGAGAGAGTGGGGGGGAGGGGCAGAGAGAGAGGGAGAAGTGGACTCCCTGCTGAGCAGGGAGCCAGATGTGGGGCTCAGTCCCAAGACCCTGGGATCAGAACATGAGTCGAAGGCAGACATTTAACCGACTGAGCCACCCAGGCACCCCTTCATTTGCTTTAATGGACATTTTTGGGGCCATTGGTGAAATCTGAATAACTTCCATAGATTATTTAATAATATTCTGTCTGTGTTAATTTCCTGATTTTGATAACGGTTCTATGATTCTGCAAAAAAAAAAAAATTCTTGTTTTTAGAAATTCCCATGATGCATTTCATTGGAGAGAGAGAACTTTAGCCTTAATGCTATGGCAGAGAACAGCTGTAGACATGCAGGGCCACCCAACCGGCAAGGTACACACATGGTGGGGTGGACCCAGTGGAGCAGGCTTGATTATTATTCCTTCACCTGGTGAAAGTCTGAGGAAGAGGAGTGAGGAGGAGCCCTCAGAAGGGAGGAGGCAGGACTGTGGGAAGTGAGGAGAGAGCAGGGAGTGGGGGTTGCTGAGGGAGGATCCACCCCCAGCCCCCAGGAGTTCCAAAGTCTTGGAATGGCTTTGGCTTTGGTTCAGTCATTCAGACACTCACTGAGAATATGCGTCAGGGAAAGGCCCATGGAAGCACCCACAACAGGCAGAGGAGGGATAGTCCTGGCCTGAGCAAAGCAGCGAAATACCTGACCCTCAGCAAGGAACTCCTTCGGGTGGATCACCACCCAGCCCTCGCCTCACCTTCGCCCCCTGCAGGTGGCTAGAGATACTACTCATAAGCAGAGAGAAAAAATGTCTCCTGGCTCCCTCCTCCCTGCCCCCACTCCCCACAGTGCACAAACAGGGAGTCACACAGGCAGGAGTAGAGGAGACATCTGGGCACAAGAACATCAACCCCAGTGTGAGTGAAGGGTCCCACCGTGTCTGGGAAACAAGAGTGCCTGGAAAAAATAGTTGATTTTGTTGTGGGATTGTTTGGAAGGGTTTGTGGCACTGGAGCTAGAGTTTCCCAGGGAGAGAGGAGAAATACTCCTTTTCTTCCTTCCCTCCTGGGAAAAAAGACTGTCACCCACCTAGCCTGCTCTGCCAAAGTGGGCTTCCTCCCTGCTCCTAGGGATACGCCCCGGGAGATGCCTGAGCTCAGGCCCCCAGGCCAGCCTGCATGTACTGGGGAAGGCTCCTCCCCCTGTGTCAGTTACTGGGGGGCCGTGCCAGGACTGGGCCAATAATGCACCGAGGGCAAGGTGGGGCCTCTCTTCCAGCCCAGCTGCTGTCCAGGAGATCCTCCTGCCCCAGAAACACTGCTATACCTTACTGGGAAGCACTGGGGCCACAGGGAATCTGCAATCCGGGGCCCTGGACCCACAGAGAGCTATCTGTTACATGTATGCCGACTTTCCCTGGCTGCATCTAACTTTGGAACAATGGGGATTTAAAAAATGAACACATAACCAGTTAACTCACCTGACAGCTAGGTGTTGAGGATGGCAAAAGACCGTAGCTTCCCAGAATGTCAGGATGGCCTCGAGTGCCATCTTCCCACCCGTAGAAGGTCAGCTGGGTGGCTCGTTGTTGGCTCACTTGATTCCCAGCTGCAGGATCTGAGAGTCATTCCCCAGTCATGGAATTTTCCATGCAGGGGTTACCCACAGGTTGGTGCTTCTCCTCCTCCTCCTCCTCCTTCTTCTTCTTCTTTTTTTTTTTTTTTTAAGATTTATTTATTTATTTGAGAGAAAGAGTGTGAGAGTGGAGGGAGGGCAGATGGAAGGGGAGAGGGAAAGCTGACTCCCTGCTGAGTACAGAGCCTGATGCGGGGCTCGATCTCTGGGAAGGGAGATCATGACCTGAGCCGAAACCAAGAGTCAGTCACTCAACCGACAGAGGCACCCAGGCGCCCCTGGTCGGTGCTTCTGGGTCACCTGGGAGCCCCCAGCCCACTGGACCTGATTGCCCAGTGCTGGGACGCTGCTGTACCTATCCGCAGCAAGACAGGTGTGGTGGCTCGGGGCATGCTGGGCCAGGGACCGGCCTTCCCTTTGGCAGGACAGCTGGGGGTATGAACACCTGGAGCCATTTTTAGGTGCAGGGCAGGCCTCACCTCTCAGCTTTCCATTTTAACCCTGTGGGGGGACTCAGACCCCCTGAGCACAACGTTACCTGAGAACCACATGTGTTGGGCCCACTGTCCACTCTGCAAATGGTTAAACTTACTTCTGGCTTTCTCCACTGGAAAGTTCTGTTTCCCACTGTGGACATCCTTTCTTAGCCTCCCTGGGGGCACCATAAGTCATATCTGCAAGAAGGACTGAACAGGCAGGACATGGAGGCCACTTGGACCCTCATTCTGGGACTCTCCTCCCTTGGTCCTGTCCCTACAGCTCTTTGAAGGGCTTCCGCCCTGACCCCTCGCACTAGGGACCCTGGGGGCTGAGGGCCATTGGCCAGCCAAGCTCTTCTAAGTGACAACTGGAGTGAGGGGTGGTCTTGGCTTTGGCCCAGCCGCTGAGCCACTCCAGGCAAGTTCTTTTTTTTCTTTCCTTTTTTTTTTTTTAAGATTTAATTTATTTATTTGACAGAAAGAGAGATAGCGAGAGAGGGAACACAAGCAAGGGGAGTGGAAGAGGGAGAAGTAGGCTTCCTGCGGAGCAGAGAGCCCGATGTGGGGCTCAATCCCAGGATCCTAGGGTCATGACCTGAGCCAAAGGCAGATGCTTAATGACTGAGCCACCCAGGCGCCCCCCGGGGCAAGTTTTGATCCTTTCAGCCTCACGTTCCTCATGCGCTTCCATGGGTTAAGTTGTCATGGTGCCCAGCAGTCTCAGGCACATTCTGGAAGCTCAACAATCCCTTATGTACCCCTTATCTCACCTCCTGTTCTGGCCAAGATTCCCCAAAGCAGTAACGATGATGCAAGGAGGGACAACTCTTTTCCTCAATTTCAGTGGTTAGTAAAGGAAAATATGCTTGCATTTTGTCCAGCATTGCATGTTTGAATTTTAAATGATTTCATTCATTATTAAGACTTAAGTCACTAAGGACAGGTTTTTTTAATTTTTAAAATTTTTTTTAAAGATGTTATTTATTTGACAGAGAGAGAGCACAAGTAGGCAGAGAGGCAGGCAGAGGGAGAGGGAGAAGCAGGCTCCCTGCTGAGCAGAGAGCCCAGTGGGAGGTTCGATCCCGGGACCGTGAGATCATGATCAAGCTGAGGATCTACCTATTTGTTTGGAAAACCCAGATGAGCTACTTCTTGGCTTCTGCTTCCCCTCCTGGGGTGCACCCTTGTCCCTTCTTTCTGCTTTCGTTCCAACATCCCAGCCACTCCCATGATCATGAGCCGAAGGCAGACGCTTAACCAACTTAGCCACCCAGGCATCCCAAGGACAGTTTTTTTAAATGGCGGAAAAAAGTGCTTTAGTGAATGCTCCCCGTGGGAATTACCAGCATGTCATGAGGTGTATGGACCTGTTAAGTCACATGACCTGCGTGTCTCATGAAGTCAGCCTTTGGTTCCTTTTCAGGTATGGTGTATGTGAGCAAAATAGCACCTGACTCTCCTACATCTAAACTTAATTTGTTTGTAGCCCCTCTTCCACTGTTGGTATAAGTATGAGTTCAGTCCATTCAGAATCCCCTGTCCCTTTCCTGGAGCACAGAGTCACCGCCAACCCACTCTGGCCTCAGCAGGGACATCCTAATTCTGGCTGCTGTTGGGTTGCCGGGCTGGCCTGGGAATGCTCAGTCCATAGCTACTTCCTTGTCCCTCTCCAACAAGAGGAAGCACCACGGCTCCCTTGTCTCCTGGGCTCAGGAAAGCTCTGTGAGCTCGTGCCAGGCCCATCTGCCCATGCAGACCTCCTGAGTAGCCACTTCCCTGTGGCATTGTCACCTCCCTGGAGCTCTGCCTGGGAAAGGAAACTGGGTGATCATTAGCTCTGATCCCCAAATGTTTCCAGTTCTTCCGTGCATGAGGCAGGGTTGTACTTCTCTGCCCCCTTGAAACCAGGGGTGGCTCGTGACTTCCTGTGGCCTGTGACTTGCTGGCTAAATATTGTCCTGTTGTGTATGCAGGCCCCATAGGTCATCAGGGTTGCATAAAGTAAATCCTTTGTTGGCTCTTGTTGGCTTCATACAAGCCCAGCTGTGGCTTGCCCGGATGCTCTCTGTTCCTGCTAGGCCATACCACTCCCTCTTGCTTGATTTCTTCTCCCAGCATTCCAGCCTTCTGAACCCTTGTGCCTTCTTCAAGCTAAGGATCTACCTACTTGTTTGGAAAACCCAGATGAGCTACTTCTTTGGCTTCTGCTTCCCCTTCTGGGGTGCACCCTTGTCCCTTCTTTCTGCTTTCGTTCCAACATCCCAGCCACTCCCGAGTGAGAGGGCGTCCTGCCATCCCTGCCTCAGGAATGCCACCCCTTCTCAGGGCCCCCCTAACCCCACTGTTTTCTCCCGGTGGGCCTATCCAAACCCAGGGCAGCGCGTTCCTGGGATCGTTTCCTGTTCTGTGGTGTTCTGGTCGTCATCCCTGGAGACCCAGGCTGGAACCACCCCCCTCTCCCATCAAGTGACTTTGTAAATCTTTAATTCCCTGTATTAAATCCCTTTCTGCTTAAAATACCTAGCATGGTTTCTGTTCCCTGCACTAAACTATTTCAGCAAGGAGCCAGAGAACAGCTGAAACAGGCAAATTCTAAATCCGAATGACCGTCTGGGCATCTCGAGAATATAAGTTGCCCATGACCCCAGTGATTTGTCCTGGGAGTAGCAGCTCCTGGCCTCGATTGCCACTGCTCTGCCGAGCTGGCCCGACAGACACCTACTTTCATTTTATGTAATGGTTTTACAGCTCTTCAGAATTCTGGAACCCCAGAATACAGGGGTCAAGAAGCCTAGGCAACGTCAAGCACTGTAGCTAGATAAAACAATGGTTTCATTTTGTTTTTTGTTGTTTTGTTTTTACTAAGGCTGCATTCAAAGCAGTAGAGTTGCAAAGGGCAAAGATTTCACGTCTGAAACTTGATGTCAAAAGTACATGAAATCGGCCACATAAAATTATGAAACAGAAGTCACAGTTATATTAGTACTGCAGAAGTAGAAAACACAACAATTTTTTTCATCAAGATGGAAAAACCACACGAAGACTGTGGGTGCGGTGGTGGATGGTCTCCTCTCCACCTGTGACCCTGGCGGGCACTCCCCAACACAAGCTTGTTTGCTGTCGTCCACACTGCGTGGCTTTGCCTGCCCTGCCTTACATGCACTTTACTCTCCTTCCAGGATTCAGTGATTCCAGGGCAGAGAATTCTCTTTTCTCCCCAAGGAGTAGCAATTATTTGGAAATCATGTCCCAGTAAGCGCACTTGTATCCCTGTGGTGATTTCCTTCGAGTAAAGATTGCCAAGGGCCTCTGTCCACTTGTCTCTCCCACTTGTTTGCTGAATATTCAGTGGACATTGTTGTGGGTTATGAAGTGAACCGCCCCCCAGAAAAAGGTATGTTGGAGTCTGCTAACCCCCAGTACCTCCAAATGTGACCTTATTTGGAAATAGGGTCATTGCAGGTGTGACTCGTTAGGATGAAGGCCCCCGGGGGTAGGAGTAGGGTGGGCCCAAATCTAATATGACAAGTGTCACAAGAAGGTGGCCACGTGAAGACAGGTACACAGGCAGAAGGCCAAAGTAAAGACAGAGATTAGAGGGATGCGACTATAAGCCAAGGAACCTTGAAGCTTGACGGCAACCCCCAGAAGCTAGGAAGACATAAGAAAGTGCCCCCCTTGGCTTTCAGAGAGAGCACGGCCCTGCCAACACCTTGATTTTGGATTTCCAGGCTCCAGAAGTATGGGACAATAAATTTCTGCTGTTTTACACCACCTAGTTTATGACACTTGCTGTGGCAGCCTGGGTAAACTAATATAGGCCCCCACCGCTCACCAAGCAACAGTCTAGGAGCTGGGGCGACAATGGGGAAAGGTGGCATGGTCTCCATCCTCCAGGAACTCATGGCCTCTCCTGCCTTCCCACCTGTGTCAGGGTTTCCTTCTTCCCGTCTTCCCACTGCCCCTTTCTTCAACCCCTCTGGGTTTTCATTGTCCCAGGGTCAAGAAACCAACCAACAAGCCAATCATCACTGCTGATTTAGGACCAGGGGCCACAGTCCCTGGCTCATTAGCTATGAGCAGGATATTTTAGTCATGCTCTGATTCTAATGAAGGCTCCTAGTTTTATATATGGGGAAACTGAGGCTGGGGAAGCTGAAGTGTCTTGCCCAAGAACAAGTTAATCAGTGCTGGAACTAAAGTTAGTGCTGAGGTGCCCAGATTCCCAGGCTTGATGTCCCGACCCTGCTGAGGCCCAGGGAGAGCCGAAAGCAACACCTCCATCTTCCCAGGGAACATCTGTCCTTGGTCAATGGCTCTCTCTCCAGAGGGCCCTGTTTCCAGAGCAGTGTCTCACGGGTGACAAGCCCTGCCTTCTTCCTGTGCCCACACATCTGGATCCTACTGGCCCTTGCTCGCAGCCCCCATCCCCTGGTGCTCCCTGACACCCACTGAGACATGTCCCTCTGGGCTGGACATCCACACCCTGAGTCAGGTGAGTCCCGCCTGGAACTCTGTGGAGGCCTGGGCTGGGCTGGGAAGCCTGAGTCAGCCAGAGCACACAGCTCTGCACCCGGGTGATGTATGGGTGCACTCGTTCATGCAGCAGACAGCCTGGCTCGGACGCATGCATTCGGTACATCAGCGCCTCCTGGCTTGTGTGGGGTCGCAGGGCCTTTAAGAATCTCATGAAAGTTATAAATCCTCCCTTATGAAAGTTAACATTCAGATATACACAGAGAACCCTGCAAGCGATTTTTCACAGGGGCTTGCTAGCCACTGAAGCCCACTTATGTCCTCTTCAGAGGTCCATAGAATCCAGGTTAAGACCACAGGTGTACGAAAAAAAAAAAAAAAAAAAAAAAAAAAAGACCACAGGTGTACGATTACAGATCTGTGCACAACATGTCAACAGACACATTCATGTATAAAATATGTGGTATGCATTCTCTGTGGCTTATCTTATGTATGAATACTTAGAGCTGGATATCTCTAACATTATGTATGTTGAGTGAAATGAAAAGAACACAGGCTTTGGAGGTCCACAGACCGGGGATAAAATTTCACTTTGCTTCTCTCCGAGCTGTATCACCTTGGGCATGTGAATTTGCTTCTCCGAGCCTCAGTTTCCTAAAGTGTAAAGTGTGGATACACATGAAGTTGAGAAATAAATTTAAAATGTCTAGTAAAAGAATAGCCAGCACTTTGAAAACTATCAAAGAAGTCCATTATATAGTGATCCCTTTCTCTCTCCCACTCTATCTATATATAATATACCGTATACATCTTAAGAGATATCCTCCCAAATGCTACCACTGCAGAGATTTGGGTGGAACTATGGATGATTGAATGTACTTTTCTGTATTCAACAGAGAACATGTATTCTTTTGGCATACAAAAGAAACGTTATTATTTTTTCAAATTAAGTGCCCAATACAGTGTTTGTCAGAGAGTAGATGGCCAATAAATAACATGGATTATTACACTGATGTGTTGCATGAAATGTGCTTCCACATCATATAAAGTATATTATTAAAGAATCACTGGTATTCATTCGTTCATAAAGTATCCACGGAGTACCTATGATGTGCATCCAAGGCATTGTCCTGGACCCAAGGGGGGTGGTGGGAAGGCAATGAGGCCAGACAGGTAACTGCTGTACCCCACACAAAGTGCCAGGTGCCCGGCAAGACTCCAAGATTGCATGTGTGCAGGGGGGTGAGGGAGAGGAGACAGAGCATTGCGTGGACAAGTGCCATTTCAGTGGATCTTGAAGGCAGGATGGGGAGGGGAGATTTCCAAGAAGGAGATGGAAGGAAAGAGGAGCTCCCAGAGGGACGAATGGAGAGAGGAGCCAACAACAAGCAAAACCCTCGGCCCTGGGGACACAGAGAGGGGTGGGGATGGACCACAGGTCATGAGTTCCAGGCTAACACATTTTGACTTCATTGGACAGAAGATGGGAGCCACTGAGCTGCCTCTTGAGCAAAGAAGTGGTCAATCAGAGCTGTAGTTTGTTTTCAAGTTATGACAACAGTCATTTGCAAGTAGCAGAAACTGGACAGCAGTGACTCAACTACATAGGGCTTTTCTTTTCTTTTTCTCCACATAACATGGAGTCTGGAGGTAGATATTCTAGATCTGGCCCCTAGGCTCTACTATGTTATGGATGAGGAAGGTGCCTTCTACCTTTCTACTCTACCATCCCTAGAGTGTGGCTTTCATTCTGAGATTGTCTCATGGTCATAAAACGGCTGCTACCCCCCCGCCCAGCCTCATGTCCACATTCAAGGCAGGCTACGGGCGCTGGGGATGGTGGGCAGGAGAAAAAGGAGGAGGAAAATGTGGAGGAGGAGGTGGAGGGAAGGGAAGAAGGAGGAAAATGTGGAGGAGGAGGTGGAGGGAAGGGAAGAAGGAGGAAGTGGATCCTATTCATATGCAAATCTATAAGAGGGAAATCTATAGAGACAGAAAGTATTTTAGTGGCTGTCAGGGGCTGGGAGGGTATTGGAGACATAAAAGGATGATAGCTAAAGATACAGGGTTTCCTTCTGAGGTGATGAAATGTTCTAAAATTGACTGCAGTGATGGGTGTACATATCTGTGTATATACTAAAAACCCCTGCACTGAATTATACACTTTAAGTGGATGGTGTGTACGGGGTGGGAATCTCTGTAAAGCCCCTCCATACTGCCTCTCCTATAAGGTGGCGTAGACATGGAGAACAGGCTCAGACCCTTCCTGAGAGCCAAAGTGGGGAGCCAACAGGGGCCCCTTGGGAATGGGGAGAGGATGGTGCGGAGAGATGGAGAAGACCAGATGGGTCTGAGGACACCGAGGCAACCGCAGACCCTAGAGGGCATTCAGGTCCAGGTCCGTGCCAGGCAGGTTACAGCATCATCTTTCAGGTGACATCTAGACAGACAGATGCCTGACTGAGCCCTGCTTCCACCTGCCTCAATTCATGCTCTCAATGGCCCTGAACAGCCCATCATTCATTAACTTGTTCACACGTCTGCTCATTTAGTCCCTGATTCATTCGCCTAGCAAATACCCACTTGCCATCTCCTTGGTCCTTCCAAGATTCCCATCCCACAGCCACACAGATGCCCTCTTTCTCACGGCTTCATTCACTCATTCCACAGATACTCAGTGAGCGTCTACTAGGTGTCAGGCACTAGGGTACAGCTGGATGGGACGGACGAAATCCCTGCCCTCTCGGGAACGGACAGACTCTTTTTTTTTTTTTTTTAAAGTGAATTTGCTTTTGGAAGCAGTCTTTTTTTTTTTTTTAAAGATTTTATTTATTTATTTGACAGAGAGAGACACAGCGAGAACAGGAACACAAGCAGGGGGAGTGGGAGAGGGAGAAGCAGGCTTCCCACGGAGCAGGGAACCCGATGCGGGGCTCGATCCCAGGACCCTGGGATCGTGACCTGAGCCGAAGGCAGACGCTTAACGACTGAGCCACCCAGGCGCCCCATGGACAGACTCTCTTGAAGAAAAAGAAATTCTAGTATCTTACATTATATTTATTATAATTTTTCTTAAATAGGAGCACATAAAACTAGGTATAAACTCCTTATGCTTATAGTTCTTATGGAACTATAGAACCCAAAGGTATTTACCAATGTAGTGTGAATAAAACAGTAAAAACCAATAACAATATAAATGCTTTTCTGCACCTACACTCAGACTTGTGGTGTGAGTGTGAGCCCTGTGAAGTCAGTCTTCCACATTTTCTGCCTAAAATCCTGCACATGATGTCAATTGGGAAGAAAGCTTGAGAAGCGTCAAGGTCCGAGAACTCACAGGGACCACCTCTCCGAGCTGGGGGAGACCCTGACCACGTGGAGGAACTGGGCTTCATGGCTGGCTGCGGGGAGAAGCTACCACATCAGGCCCAGAAGCTGAGTGTGTGAATGACAGGGTGGGGATGAGCTTTTGGCATGGCTGGAGGGGGGAGAGGGTTTCTGGCAGCAGGAGGAGAGCCTGATGGCCTGATTTGGGGGAGCATAGGCCTTGCCCCACAGGCAACGTGGAGTCCCCAGAGGGCTATGATCACATTTCTGTTCATCAGGGTCACACTGGCCACCATGTGGCTGGCAGATGGGAAGACGGACAAAGGAGGTTAGTGCCATGGTAGGACGTCCAAGTGGGAGGTCACGGACACCGGGCTGAGCCCAGGAGAGAAGCCTGGGCTGGAGACCAATCTGGCCACCAGCAGTGGTGGCCAGCGGCAGCCAGGACGGACCTCAGCTTGGGCAAGGGAGAAAACAGGGGAGGTTTCAGGGAATCGATGCAAAGGGGCTCCTGACAAGAGAAGGGCCTGGAGGGCCAGTCACCTCAAAGTGGAGGAGAGGAGCAAGAGAACCTTGGTGGGGTCTCAAAAGGAGGATGCTCAAGGGCTGGGCTGGGTGCTCGGCGGCGGTCAATGCTCCCCGGGGCTCCCTGGCCATTGACACCCCCGTGGGCAGCCCTTGCTTCTTGGTCAGGAGCCCTGGGACGAGGGTGGCCAGGGCAGTCCCCAGCATCAGGGATGGGCCCGGGGCCCAGAGGAAACAGATGCTCACCTTCCTAGACCTACTTTTCATCCCGGTGCCACCATAAATTGCCTGGAGCAGCCCCCACTCCCCCACCCAGCTGCTGTTTTGCAGTCGGGGTGTATCAGTCATGATAAGACATTACTTAAAGCAGTGGTGACGGGGCCTAATCAGTCTTGTGAAATATAGACTTCTCCCCGCACGGCGGGCAGGGCCGACATTAATACACATTTATGCAAAGCAAGAGCTGTGGCTGTCGGGGGCTAATCTTTACAAGTATGATAAATGATGTTTATTTTCCATGATGGAACGAAACACCCCAGCTGACAGTAATTGTAATAAAAAGGACAGATCAACTTCTATAAAGTGATTGAATTACCCTTCGATTGCATTAATGTCCACACCCGGTTGTGTCACTGGCTTCCTCGAGGTTCTGAGGACAGCGAGCAGGACAATTTCCCCTTCAAGTCAATGCCTACCCTTCACCCGGGTTGCTGGGGCCAAGGGGCCGCCCACTGGCAGTGTGGGGTTGGTCTCTTCCAGCCCAGAAGTTTATCTCCCAGCGCGTGAGGAAGCTGAGGGGGGGAAGCACAGGGACAAGCATCAGCCTGGGAAGCCTGTGAGTGGCCAGGATGGAGTGACCCTACATGGCCAGCCTTTGGAGCAGAAAGCAAGGTGTTACATCCAATTGCTCCCATGGCCCGGAGGGGCTATTATTATTCTGTCTTTGTAGGTGAGGAAGTAGGGGCTCAGAAAGGTTAAGTGGGTTGGCCAAGTTCACACAGCTAGTGTGTGTCAAAAATGGTGTCCACGCCCAGTCTCCACGGGACTGCTGCTGAAGTGTCTGAGGGGATCCCTTGCTCCAGATCTTCCTCTGATGTGTGACCAGCTACCTGGCCAGCTCTACAGTGACCCAGAGGACTGGAGTGGCAGGCGGCTCCACTTTCCGGGGAAGAGTCTGGACACCAGGGAGCCTAGACCAGAGATGCTGGGTACCATCTTCCAACAATACAGCCTAGGGAAATGTACAGTGTTAGCAGACAGACGGGTTGGAATCTCTCTCGAGACCTCAGTCTTCTTATCTATAAAATGGGATAAGAACAGCACCCACCTCACAGAGCTGGTGGCCAGTTCAGTGAGAACAGGGTCTCATGAAGTCTCAGCTGGGTCATCCCCTAGACTCAGCTATCTCTTGGGAGGTCCCATGACCCCACGGGGATTAGGACTGTCAGTAACCTCAAGGAGGGGAAAATGGCATCCCTGACTTATGATCCAAGGGATCGTTTAATAAAGTACATAGGCTCTTCTCACTCACTTGCCTAAAACCTCCAATGGCCTCTATTGAATTCAGAATAAAACGTCCGATCCTTAACCCACACAGGTTTGTCCCCAGGTATATTCAACGTCATTCAAGCTACCCAAATGGTGATTGCCTAAAGGCCCATCAAATAGCAGTTTGTCCTGAGTGAGCCTGGTTCTGGGTGCTCCTCACTTACTCCTCAGCACATTATAAGTGGGTAAACTGAGGCTTGGGGAGAGCAGAGCACTTACTGGTTCCCCTGGAGCTAGTTAGTGACAGAACTAAATGAATGAATCTAGCTCTGATGCGTGTTGCAACATAGATGAATCCCGAAACCATGATGCCAAGTGAAAGCAGCCAGATGCAAAGGCCACCCATTGTATGATTCCATTTATATAAGATATCCAGAACAGGCAAATGCACGCACGGAGCCGGGAAGTATTGACTGGTGGTTGCCGGGCTGGGGAAGGGGGAACAGGAAGTAACTGCTTCCTAAGTACGCTTCTTCCTCTGTACTTCCTTCCTTCCTTCTTCCTTCCTTTTGGGGTGATGAAGCTGCTTGGGGACTATAGAAAGGTGGTGGTCGCGAAACATGGTGAGCTCACCAGTGTCACTAAATTGTACCCTTTATTTTTTTTTTAAGATTTTATTTATTTGAGAGAGAGAGACAGAGACAGAGCATGTGCAGGGGGGAGGGGCAGAGGGAGAGGGAGAAGCAGACTCCCCCACTGAGCAGGGAGCCCGATGCGAGGCTCTATCCCAGGACCCTGACATCATGACCTGAGCTTAAACAACTGAGACAACCTGGCACCCCTAAATTGTACACTTTAATTGCTAATTTTATGTTATATGAGTTTTACCTCAATTACAGAAAAAACCCCCACAGCTTGCTGGGCACTACCCCCAGTCTCTGATTCAGGAGGTCTGGAGAGGGGAGCAGAAGTACCATTTCTTTTTTTTTTAAGGCAGTCTGCCACATGTGGAGCCTCATTTGGACGTGTCTGAAGTCTTGGGAGCTTGACCACCCTACGCTCTCCTACAGACGGACCTTGAGAGCTTGTTTGGAGGTTCTAGCAGGGGAGCGCAGCTACTGTATACCCTTGACCGAAGAACGGTCCTCCTCTATCGGGGAAGGCCAGCAATGGAGCGTGCAGCTTTGGGAGGGACTCACGTGGAGCCGTGAGGGAGGAAGGGGACACCTGCCTAGCTGGCCGGATCGTGGAATCCTAGCCAACAGTGGGGTGACAGATGTCACAGTCAGACCGCCCTCACATCCCAGAAGTATCGTTTCTAACAAGCTCCCAGGGACTGCTGATTCCTGGACCACCCTTGGAGAACAGCCCAGGAGGTAATGCAGAGCCTCTGGGCTCCCCGGGCGCCTGGGTGAGCCTCAGACTAGGGCCATTTACTAGCAGGACTAAAGGATGATACGTTCATGGAGATCATCGTCCACTTCACGTGGGTCATTTCGGGCTGCTATTTATTCCCCTTTCGAGTTTTCAATTCATATCCATGCTCCGAGTTTTTACTTGTTTTGAATATCCCTCATATTTGAGCTAAAAAACAACCGTCTCTCATATGAGTGTTTTAAAAACAGGATTGCTTGTTTGTAGCTCTGGTTTGGGATATGCTCCTCTCTGCTTGGACGTCAGTGGGAGGCAGGAAGGTGCTAGAAAGAGAGAGATGGAGTGAGGGCCAGGGAGCATGTGTGAGTCGGGAGCCCAGCCAGGTGGCAAAGCCCTGGACCCCCCGCTCTCTCCCTGTGTCAGCCCCGCTGGCCTCGCCCCAGCTCCCAGCTTCAATCCCAGGGACTCTCTGGGCGATACCACAGCCCCCCCCCCACCCCCTCTGCCTGGAGACCACTCGGCCAGCATCGTCCTCAAACCTGGGCCTGCCCAGGCTTCCCCTCCACCTTTTGTGTAAGTCAGGCAGTCAGAGGGCATCCCCAACTCTGCCTTTTCTAGAACCTCCCTAGCCAGCCCACTGCCACTGTGGGCAAGGTTAGTGCGGACAAATTCCTTAATGTACCCCCCTTACCTCTCACCAGGACGGAGGTAAGAGAGTCCCAACTTGTCCTCTGCATCAGCTCTTGCCTTCCTATGGTTCTCTACCCCACCGCCAGCAAATCCGATCGTGCTTCCCGTAACGGCCAAAATCCTACAACATCCTCTGAGGGTCCGCTGCCACCCCGCTTCCCATCAATCTGGCCTTCAGGTCAGCTATCTCCAGCCGGCCCCAGGGCCTCGGCCCAGACAGTCTCCTTTCCCTGGAACCTCCCTTCCCAGTCCCACTGCCCCCACCAGAGTAACCCTACACATCCCCCAACCATTACTTCAAAAGTCACTTTGTCAGGGACAACCTTCCCGACTCAGACAGGACAGGCCCCTGCCACACTTTCCCAGAACACGGACACACTCCGTCCTTGCACTTGTCCTGGTCTGTAATTATACTTTGATTTGTGTGTTTGTTTAACGCCCAGCTGTCTTTCCACCCTGGAAGGCTCACACAGATCGAGACGGTGAGCGGTTTGCTTGCTGTTGCATCAGGCCCTGGCCTGGTGTGGACACGGGGCAAATGCTCAGAAAATGCCCATGGGATACATGAATGATGAACTCCTTGCTGTCTTCTGGGAGGACAGGGGCTTTGCCACAGATACTGAGTGTTTGAAAATGTTTCTGGTGCCTGAGTGTTTGCTGCATGTGTGTATGCATGTGTGTGTGTGTGTGTGTGTCCACACACGTGGACACTTCCCCTGCCCCCTGAGTGGAGATGAGCCAGCAAGGGCAAGCCTCCTAGGCATCTGGTTCTGGATGCATGATCCTGTGGAGGAGAGAGATAGGGAGGATTCTTCTCGTTCCTGCATTCCAAGGGGGAGGGCTCTCTGTTTACCTGGGACCCAAAAGACCAACCAACCAGCCAGCCAGGCTCTCAAAGGCACTTTCATCTTCATTGCCAGCTACCTGCATCCAGAACAAACCCTCACCAGACTCTTGCCCTCCTCCTCTTGGGGAGGAAAAAGGAAGACTCAAGCCTTCCCCTCTTTGAGGACTGGAAGGACCAGAGGAGACCTCCCAAGTGAAGGGGGAGCCCTACGCCTCATCCTACCAACCTCCTGTCGTCAGACTGGCCTGTAGATCACCTTCAAAGACCATGCAGACCCAGAAATTCTACAGAAAGCCAGGCTGCTCTGCCCCTGCCCATGTTGCTGCCCCAGGAACATCACCAGCCTTCCGCCACAGCAGTGCCCCTTGGGTTCTGGCCATCGCCATGAGTGGTGCAAAGCCTTTGGCCCTATCTCTGTTGTGGGTAAAGGCCACGTGTAGCTAATGTCTTTAGGAAGGGGAGCATCAGTGACCACCCTTGAACCTGCTAATTCTAGGAGCTGAATTTCGCTTCTGCTAGCATTTAGCCAAAGGGAAGATTTTAAGATGTTAACATTCTGTTTATTCCTGAAAGTCCTTCTCCGAGCATCCTATCCGTCACATAGATTCATTCAACAAACCCATAATCAGGGGACCTGACACCTGGCACTGAGCCCTTGGCCTCAAAGAGACAAAAAAGAACCGGACAATGAGAAGTCCATCCAAGAGGCCATGAGAGGGAGCCCAAGGCAGGGGACCTGTCCCTGCCACCAGAGGCTGTTAGGAAAGGCGTCCAGAGGAGAGTACATGGAGCTAAGTTTTGGGGAGCTGAGAAGGGCTGGCCGGGTGAACGGGTGGGTGACAAGGAAAGGTATTACCGGAGGAAGAACATGGACCCGAAGGCCCAGAGGCGGGCTTGCTCGTGGCTTTCCGGAGTAGAGGTGGTAGCAGTGTTTGGTTCCTGATTACACCACCTCCAAGCCGCCCCCCAAAGCCCTTGAACTCCCAGGAAGCACCAGCAGGTGTTCGTTAGAGGGCGGGGAGCAGTGGGACTAGAGCCATTTGCCAGGGCGGCGTGTTTGGAATAAATCTCGGGCGATGCCGCAGGGGCCTGGTCGGCGCTCCTGGTCCCGAGCCAGTTCGGGGGCTGAGGGGTGGGGGGCAGGGGGAAAGGAGCCTAATAGGTTGTTCCTAATTATTATTATTACTTTTTATTAGGAGGCCCGGCTGCCCAGACCATACGGACATGTGTCCCTACCTCTGCTGGAGCATCATTAGGGGGAACATATTTGGGTGAGACTAATGAGGTTGGCTGAGGTAAGGACCGGAAATCAACGAGGGGTGCCTCTGGCTGGTGCCGAGAGGGTTCAGGCCACGCTTTTATTTTGTGGCAGCATATTGCTGCTAGCTGAGGTTCTTGCTAATGTGCCCCAGTCAGCTCTGGGCTTTGGGCTCTGAAATGCTACAATTTGTTATGATTATCAGGGCCATGATGTGGGGAGGCTGTTTAGAATTCCCACCCCGATAATGAGGAAGGCAGGCGATGCCATTCTCGGGGGCCATTTGCCCTCAGCAGCGCAGGAAGAAGGTAGCCCTGGCCTCGTGGTACCCGCATATATCCCCTGTGGAATGCTGGTGGGAACCATGGTGGGGTTTGCAAATGCCTTCTCTCTTCTCCGTGTGGCTGGATCTCTGTCCAAACAAGGCCTCATCCAGCCCAGTCCAGCCCATCTAGAGAAAAGAAACTTCTGTCGCAAATGAAGACTTACACAGCTATAGAACAAAATGACTACCCTCACTTGAAAACCCTGCTCTGCCCCCACCTCCTACAGGAAGCCTTCCCTGAACTATGCACCCGTTAACATCCATCCTCTGTATTCGGAGTACCTATATGGAGGGTGGCCCTTGTCCTACTCCGTATCACTTACTTGTCACGTTATCAGCTTCTCTGAACAAAAGCATGGTGGTGTGAGAATAAGCAGCACATTGAGGGTCTCTCCATGAGAACTTCTCTGTGGAGTTGAGCAGGGAACCCTCCAGTGGGCTAGAGTCTTCCCGTGTCTCCCAGATCCACACAGCCCTGCTCCCTCCGATGGACTCTCACCATCCAGCTTTATTTGGCTTCGGGCAATGGGAAGCCCAGGTGTGTGATGTGAGGAAGGCAGGAGAAGGAGGCCGGGGTGCTTATTCCCCACTGACTCTCTTCACTGGGGGTTGCTTCAGGTCATGATTCAATGCAACTCTCCCCTTTGGGGTTTCTGGCCTCTTTAGTCAGAGGATGTAAGAGCCCCTCTGTTGTGAGTCCTAGAGTATGAGCTAGCCTGGGGCTACCTCTCAACTTCCCATGCCTGTGTAGCTAGCCCCACTATTAACCCTCCTTGCTCATCCCCGTGTGAGCATGCCAATGTATCCCCTGTGGCTGGACAGTAGAATGGGGAGGGGGTGGCAGGAGAGAGACAGACGCAGACATTTAGGTGAGGAGTGGATTATTCGAGACAGCCAACTTCCATCCGTTGTTGGTCTTGCCTGATACACTGTGTCCCAAAGAGAACTCCGAAGCCACCTCCTGGATTAGCAGAGGGAGAGCTCTGTGATCGGTTAGTAATGCCTGCTGTGGGAGCAAGGGCTGGAGTGGTGATGTGTGTGCTGTGTCCCCTACCACCCCAGGACTGATCCCACATGGCTTCGAGCTGCAGGAAAAGGGCATCGGACTGTATCCTACAAGCTTTGGTGGGAGGGAAGTTAAGGGTCATCAAAGTCATTTTGAATAGAGAAGCACAGTCCCAGTATTTTTCTCTCCTGTGGTGTGGAATTATGGACAGTGGACCGAAGGAAGGCCAGCAAGGAGGCCACTGCCATGGACATGAGCAGGCGAGAAAAAGGAAAATGCAGAGCATGGAGAGGCAGGGAGAGGTTTGGGAGGGGGAGAGAGACTTTGAGGGCAAATTCTTAGGACTTGATGGCTTCTAGCTATGAGGGTTGACAAGGAAAAAGATTGGGATGAATCCTGTAACCAGGATACTGGGAGGATGTAGGGGCTATAATGGGAAGAAGGGACCCACAAGGAGAAGCTGGATGGGGAAGAGGTGGGCGGGAGAAATCGGGAAAGTATAAGATGTCCTTATTGTCTTAGAAGGAACCCTGAGCCCTAAACCCACTTTGACAAATGGGGGCTGGGGTAGGCTGATGGGCACCACCCAGGCTCCAGTCCCCTCAGCTGCCCAGTAATGAGGCCCCTTTAATTGGAAACATGGCGGTGG
This sequence comes from Mirounga angustirostris, assembly GCF_029215605.1. Lineage (NCBI taxonomy): Eukaryota > Metazoa > Chordata > Mammalia > Carnivora > Phocidae > Mirounga > Mirounga angustirostris. Next base: position 93,384,985 of record NW_026991711.1, on the reverse strand, counting down.
CACCATCTGGCCTCCAGGAGTGAGTGACAGCCGGAGAGGGGGCGGCAGCTGGTCAGGAAGGGGTGAGGGGTATGTGCATGCCACACAGGTGCCTTGGGTCTCTGCCTCGCGGCCAGTGCAGAAGCCACCCTGGGAGCCCCGTCCCCCCAGTGACACCACTCTGTCCTTGTCCCCTTACGCCTGATCTCCCCAGGGCGAGTTTTCCTGATTGGGTTATTTCTTCTTCTAATTTTAAAATTCACATCTGCTCATTGTAGAAAATTAGAAAACCATAGCGCCCTGTTAAGAAGAAAAGAAAAACCACTAGAACCCCACCTGCAGAGAGAGTTGCTGGTAAGAGTTGGTATATTCCCTCCAGACAGTTCTTTTTTCCTTTTCTTTTCTGCTTTTCTTTTTTCAGTATGTATGATGGGGAAACCCCTCTGCCCACCACCTTGGGTCTGCAGGAAACAGCATGTCACTTTGGGCTATCACTCAGCCCAATGTAGATTCTGAGCTGTCGAGCCCTGAGTCACCTGTCACCTGTCACTTAATGTTTGTCCACATAGGTGACCCCAGAGAGTCACCGGGTCTGCATGTGCGTCTCTCTTGGATGTGCGGATCTCCATGGGTTTGGAAACTGACACCTTTAAGAACATTCCTTAGAGGCTCCCCAACGTGACCACTGATGTCTGCGGCCTTCCCTGGGGCCTCTCGGTCCCCTGACCTAGGACCCCTGGATAGGCCCAGAATCTCCCCCTTGTCTGAGAGGAGGCCCTCCCAAACCCCGCTTCTCCCTGCCACATGCTCTACCCTGTTCTCTCCTGATGGCCTTGGAAGAGCCCTGAAATCCAGAGGCTAAATAAATCACTGGTAATCAGAAGCTAGTTCCTCTTACCCCAGGGGCAGGGGGGCTGAGGCAGAAATCCTCCCAGGAGGTGAAGGAAGATATTCGGGCACAGAAAGAGAAAATGAAAAACACCATACATAAGTCTTCATCATAAAGCAATCCAAGCCGGTTGTGTCCCAACAAAAGCAGACACATGGACTTCTCATACAAAATCGAGATTATAATGTACCTGCTCGACAGCTTCTTAGTTTTTTGCTCAGCATTACACTGTGGGGATTTTCTCACGTCATTTGAAAATGTGATTTTTGATGCCAGCTCCTAAGGTTAATTTAGTAAATGAACTGGAACCAGGGGGTTTTGTGGGTTAAAGATCCGTCACAGATGCGTGCAGACTTGCATCAATCACCCATCTCCTTCATCGCTCCTCCCCAATCTCAGCCCCCGCCCCGCCACTCCCTCACTCAAGAAGCTACTATGGTTCCCTATTTTTATCACATCAAGTCTAAACTCTGGCATCATGACTAACAAGCCCCTTCTTTCCTCTGCTCCCCATCCTTCTCTCTGTGACTCAATGCCCCAAACACTCAACCCTGCCTCCTTCTCTGTCTAGCAACTTCCTCCCCCTACCCCCAACGCTGCTCATCTGGGGCCATCAATCCCCCCACCCCCTCCAGATACCCCAGGGCTCTCTCTGCTGAGGATGCAAAGTGCTGCCATCCTTGGGGCAATGATGAGTTCTTAGGGGGAGAAGTCCCTCTACTCTCCCTGAGCCTTGAGCCCAGGCCCCTCAGGGGGTGGGTGGGCTTGGGTCTGACGAAGGAGTCTGTGAAACTGGCATCTCCCCCAGGAAGGGCTGTGGCCGCTGCCGGCCTCAGGTGACCTGGCCCTGCCGAGGACTCTTTTGCTGTCCAGTGCCAGCCAGGAGCCAGGCCCAAGCACGACCTGCCCCGAGGGTCCTGGGTTGGCAGAATGTGAAGCTTGGCCTCAGAGTATGACTTCTCACCTCAAAGGAGCACCTGCCACAGTGTGGGGAATTCTGAGGAAAGGCCCAGGCCCCGCTGCAGACCTGGGCGGGTCCCCGCTTCCCCCCCACCCCCTCCCCGTTTCGCCAAGATGTGCCACCCCCCGCCAGCAGGAAGGAAAGAGAGGCGAAGGCACCCTCACCTCATGCTGAGCACCCCCAGACCCAAAAGCTCACTAAATCTTTCACCAAAAGTGTTCTTTCTGCTCTGGCTCTGCTGGGGTTCAAGGTCAGCCCTGGAACCTTCCCAGAGTCTCAGTGTGGTTCTGAAAGCCAAAGTTAAAGCTACAGTGAATGTCTCCAAGCGGCTTTTCCGAAGCCTGTTTGAAACTGGATCCTGAGAGAATGGTTTCTAATCCAATAGAAGGATCCCACAGAACCGGGAGGGGTGGGGACACGAGGTCCCGCACGAGCTCACCAGCGCCCCCTGGTGAGAGCCGACTTGTCCTGCGCAGCATCAGTGGCCTGCAAGGGTGCGTTTCAGCGGCAGGGGGTGCGGTCTGGCTCCGGGTGCCCCTGGGCTTCCCAGGCCGGCCCTCAATTTCATCCCAGAGGCTGCGAAGCCCTCCACTCACTTCCAGCCTCTCACCCATGCTCTGCATCTCACAGATGAGAAAACGAGGCCCGGCAGGGGCCCAGGTCACAGTGGACACTTCCAGAGGGGACCCTGCTGTTGTGTCACTTGACCCTCACCCCAGGCTGAGGGAGACAAGGGCTCTGACAAGGGCCTTGCCAGAGACGTACAGCTGGAGAGGTTCAAGGCACCAGCGGCTGGACTGTGCGACTTCAGGAGTTCTGGGATTTAACTGAGCAGCCAAGGATGAAACAGAGCCTGGGTGTCAAGTGAGAGAGTGGGGGAGCATTCAGGGCTGGCTTCCTGGAGGAGGGTGGCGGATCTGCGCTTGACAGGATGGGACACACTGGGACCTGGACAAGAAACCATGGGGAATATTCTGGCGGGGGAACCAAGAAGCCATGCCTGAGAAATAAATTTGCTTCTCCAGCTTTAGAAAACACAATGGTTCTGCAAAGAAAGTCCCAGGTCGAAGTTTTTCTTTTTAAAAATATAATAGTATATTATTCTTAACCCATTTGTGTTGGGGTTCCCAAGACACCCTCCTCAGGTTAGACGATTCCCTAGTAGAACTCAGCATACCCAGGGCTAAGATTTTTTTATTTAACAGCCAAAGGATCCAGAGCAAATCAACAAAGGGAGAAGGTGCACGGGGTGAGGTCCAGAGGAAACCAGATAAGCTTCCTAGAGCCTCTGCCGGATGTGCTTACTTCTCCCTGCAGCATAGGACACCGTATTTGACATGCTGTCCACCAGGGAAGCTCTGTAGAGTCTCAGTGCTGGGGTTTTTCACTGGGCACTGCTCGTGGAGGCACGTCCACCTGGCGCATCCCCAAATTCCAGCCTCCCCGGAAAGAGGAAAGCAGGTGTTCCGCATAAGCCACATTGTTGTACAAACAGCCTAGGCACAGTGAGCCCCTCTCATCACTTAGGGAGTCATGGGAACCCCCAGGCCACAGGTTTCTAACAATTGATTCTTACTCTCATACTATTCCAGACTCCGTGCCATTAGATACAGAGCAAACCCCTCACCCTCGCTTTCCTAATTCCCCACTCCGCCTTGCTGGCTATTCCCTTTGGGTCTCTTTGCTGGTTCCTCCTGCCTTCTTGACCCCTGAGTGTTGGGGAGCCCCGGGCTCAGCCTCACCACCGCCTCCCATCACTCTCTCATCCATCCTGGGGGCTTTAAATACCATGCGTCCTGTGAGCAGAAGATGCTTTCCCGTCGGCCCTCCCCGCACCCCACGTGGATGTCAAATTGGCATCTGGAGGTAACTTTGTTACCACCCCCACATCTCTTCCCCGCCCCACCCCGATCCCCATCTCCATCTGCAGAATCACCGCCAACCCAGATAGCAAGCCATATGCTGGAGCTGTCCTGGCCCAGCCCTCGTCCCTCACATCGATGCCACTAGCAGGACCTGTCACCTTTACCTCAACCTGTGTCCTTCTGTGCCAGCTCGTGTCACCCCTGGGTCCCAGCCACTACCTCTGGCTCAGAGCAGCCATCCTGATCTTTCTGATCCATCTGCCTGAGCTCCTGTCCCCTGACAGACCATGGTCCCCACAACGGCCAAGGGAGCTCTCCAAAACAGGCGTCATCGCTGTGTCCCTTCTAGCATCTTTCTCCAGCCACAAGGCTGGTGGGACCCAGCCCCGCCTGCCTCCCTGGAGTCCCCTTTACTGGTCTCCCCTTGCTCGTTCTGCTTCAGCCAGCCAGGCCTTCTGCAAGCACCAAGCTCATCCGACCCCAGCTCTTCGGCCTTTGCGGTTTCGTTTCTCTGAAGATGTCTACACCAGCTTTCCCCTGCGGCTGTGGGAGCAGTCTGGCCTAAGCAGGACTATGGCTGCTGTGTCTGGGGCTCAGAGCCCGCAGGGCAGGCCCCGGGAAAGGGAAAATGGCTTGAGCAGGGGCAGCAAGCACACGCAGGACTGGACATGCCGAACTGGAGCCCAAGAGGGAGGACCTAACCTCAAGTCCATGGGTCCCTGCCTCTGAGCCTACATCTTTGACGATGGGGTGACCTGCCAGAGAAGCTGGTGCCTTCTTCATGGAGCTAACCACACACTCAACCCAGGGAGGGACATCTGAGCTGGACGCCAGGAAGCTCAGAGGGAGGCTGACAGTGCAGGGCCAGTGCCCTGGAGGAGGGGACAGCGAAGGCAATGCCCAGGACCTACACTTCTGGGCACTGGATGGATGGGTCGGATGGTGCTCCCCTCTAAAGGGCAGAAGGGAGGTGGGCGAGGGGCAGGCTTTGGTGTGTGACTGGCCTGGGAGATTGCCCCAGGGGTGACCCTTGACCTTGCTGAGCCTCACATTCCTATCTGGAAAATGGGGTTGTCGGAAGAATTTGGGAAAATATATATACAGATACTGCTCTCTGCCCAACCCCCCACCCCAACATGAGGCATGTCTAAAATTGATGCTGTCTTAGAGCCTGAAAAATCCGAGAGGAAGATGAAATTTCCTGTTCTTCCAGCAGGCACAGCTTCCCTTGAACTTGGAAGTCGCCTCGCAGTACAGAGGGGGTGGGGCCCAAGGTCTGCAGAGACACAAACAGGGCCTTCCTTCCGGGGTCTCCTCCGACCCCTATTCCAATCCTGCCCACAGTACCTCATTCCCCACGAGGACCCGCAGCCGGCTCCTGCCATCTGCCATGATTTATAGAAAAGAAGCCGTGATTAATCAGCCAGTCAGCGCCCAGTGCAGCCACTTTCTTTCATTTACCTGCCCCCTGACCCCCAACACGGTCCCAGGCAGCGCTGGGCAAGTGTATTAATCATGCACGTTAAAAATATTTGAAGGAGGAGCTGGGCCTGGAGCAGAGTCTCCTTTAATGGACTTGGTTTCGGCAGAGGGTGAGTATGCTAATTAGCAGATAAAACAAACTGGCTGTTTGAAATGCAAATGAGCTGGTGGAAGTGCTTCTGGTCCCTTCCTTCCTCGCCGCCAGTTTGGAAGACTAAATCTTACTTCTCCCAGCCACTTCCCGCCATCGATTTCTAACCAAAAAAGATAGTGATGAATTCTAACGCTGAGGGGTGCTCGGTCTTGCTTCCTCCCTGCCCTTCCTCCTCTGTGAGGAACAAGGAGGACAAAAGTCTCCCATCAGCCTGTGTTTGGAGAAACCCAAGCCAGGAAAGGAGCCCCCCAGCCCCCACCCAGGGCCTCCTCTGCTTTCCCTCTGTTTTGGCCTGGATCTGGGTTTCCCCACTCCTCTCCTGCCTGCCTTCCTGCCCAGTTAAACCCTCTCCATTCTGCAAAAGCTGCCCACACCAGCCTCCCAGGTGCAAATCTGAACATTTCCGGGCCTCCTGGCTTTCCAGGTGACCTCAGCCACCCTTCCTGCCCACCACCAAGCCTAGACTCTGCCTCCAGTCTGGCCTCCCCCTGCCCACTCCACCCCAGCCCGACCCTGGCATCCCGTGCCCCCCTCTCGTGTTCATGCCCACCCCCCACTCCGGCTCATCCTCAGGACTTAGGGCGAGCGTCACCTCCTCTCAGATCTCCTCCTTTTGCCTTTGCGGTCCCAGGATATGGCATCTGCCTTGAGCACGGCAAAGCACCTCTATGTTCACATATTATCTGTCGCCCGGGCTGGGTGCTCCTTGGCGCGGAAGCTTTACCTCCCACCACGCCCCGCACTGGCTGGCACAAAAAGCTGGCATTTAGTAAAACCATATTGGGAGGTCCATGAGCCCGTTTTGTCCACAGACGGGCCCCAGAGAAGCACACAGACTCCTGCAGACAGACACCTGGACCGAGTCCCCCCCTGCCCCCAGGCAGGTCCCACTACAAGTGTCTGTTCTTCTGGAAGACAGGAGAAGCGGCTCTGCACCCCCAGGCGTGAGCCAGACACAGCTTGTGCACGTGCCCTGCTCTGCCTCCAGGGCGGCACAGGTGCCCTGCCCGGCTCCCTCCTACCCCCTGTTTCTCCTCAACACTCTCAAACCCCAGCTGCTCAGAATCTGGCCTCCACCTCCCCAGGCACAGCTGAAGGATGCCCTGTAAGAATATGAGGGTGTGAAATATTATCTTCCGTCACCACCCCCCCCCACGTCTAAACTCTCCCCGCTCTGCCCAGTTGGCTGGTATTCTCACTCTCCCTCAGCTCCTTGTCAAACTGTGTCTCAGGTTGGAGTGTTTGGGAAGCAGACACAAAGAGGAAGGGAGGGCACAGAAGTTTGGGGGGGCGGTAGGGGGAGGGCTCTCACTTATGAAAGGAGGGGGAAGACGCAGGGTGGACAGAGGAGCTTCAGACTGGGATGTAGGACCCCCCGCATGTGCCCGCTCAGCAGTGGGTGCTGGGGCAAAGCGTGCCCAGCACAGGAGACCTGCCTTGGGAGACAGGGCCAGGCCCTGATGATGCTCAGTCAGTCATTGCTGGGGCCACCCCAGAGCAGTGTGACTTCGGCTCAAAAGCTGACAGAGCCACCATCTATTGGGTAGACACGCTGCTCATGGGTGAGCAGCAGTCCTCTCTCGAAGGGGGTGTGAGCAGCGGCTCTTCCTGGGCTTTAGCCTTGGCTCCCCTGAGAGCAGATCTGGAGACAACAGCCAGTGCAGGGAGCAGGGAAGAAAGCTGGAAGGTAAGGAGAGCCAATGCCAGAATCATCAATGATTATCAATTATCAGCCAACAAACTATCAAGTTGACCACCCATAGTGACCGGCGCTTCGGTCTCAGACGTCCTGAAGAGCATCGTGAGATGCATCTCAGTACCAACGCCTGGGCATGAAGGAGGGAGGACCCATCCAGCCGCTTCTGCCCCCACCGGACAAGGGTGGCCCCGCGGTATTAACTCCCGCCATGCTTCCATGGGGTTCAGGCTCGGGTGCTGAGCAGTTTCGCCAACACCTCCTACCTCGTGTGATCTAGAGGCAAGAGGTTGTCCAGCTGTACCCGTAGGTGGCCAGAGCAGCATGGTCCTGGTCACCTCAGCCGACGGGGATGGGGGACAGCAGGTTGACTAGGGCTGGGAGCGGCGAGAATCTGTTCTGAGACCCTATTAAATTTGAGGGGCTTCTATAAACATCCAAGAGAAGAAGTCCCATAGGGACAAATATTTACTCATCTCTAGTCCAAGGAGACACTGGCCGTGGAGACATAAATCTGGGAGCCGTCTGTTCATCGATCGCATGAAAAGCCACCAACTGCATGAGCAGACGTGAAAAGCTCACCGGAGGGGAGAAAAGAGAGGCATCCAAACTGAGCCCTAAGAACTCCCTCGAGTTGGGAGATGAGGAGGACCCGCAGAGGAGACCAGACGGTGCTGCCAGCAGGTAGGAGGGAAGCGGGGGGAGCGGCAGACCCTGTGGCGGGGGTATGGAGGGAGGGTCTTAGATGGGGGCCAGGACAGCTCAGCCACTTTAACGGCAGCAAAAGTGGAGGATCTGGCCAGCCAGGTGACCTTTGGTAGTGGCCAATCTGTTTCCCTCCGATTGCTCTCTTCGCCGTGACCTGAGAAGCAAAGCCACAAGTGGAGAATTTGGAGAAGGCGGAGGCTGGTGGGGGTTTGAGGAGACCGTGAAGATGAGAAAATCTGCAGAACAAGGTGAGCGGTGGATGCTTTGGGGTTTCTCTTTCAGTCAGCCTGAGTGTGTGCATGTGTGTGCGTGCGTGCGTGTGTGTGTATGCGTGCACGTGTGTCCATCCCAAGGTGTCTCACTCATTTGGGCTCCCACAGGGTGTATGTGTGTCTGGATGAGAATCCTGGGGTAGAAGGTTATTCCCAGGTTGGAGGTCAGGGTGCAGGTAGGGTAGTATAATGAGGCTGAAGGGTGCAGTTTCATTTGGTAGAGAGAATCTAGGGAGACATACGGTCCTGGCTGTGCTGCTCACTGAGACAAGTCACCTCTTTGTGCCTCAGTTTCCTCACCTGTAAAAGGCATGTGCTGGGCTAGGTGGGTCTGTTTCCATCTTTGCATGTCTAGGAGACCAAATGCTCGAATGCTGTCCTAGCTTTAATCATAAACGATGCTGACAGCAACTGTCCTGGAGCTATTCCCCCAAGCAGCTTCCAGAGAAACCAGAATCCTTGAGGGATTGTGGGAGGGTGGCAGGGAGTGATTGTGACTGCAAAGCTCCAACTTACTCGGACTGGCGAGAAGGCGCCACCAAGCACCAAGGTGGTGGCTTCCTTGCCTCCTCGCTGAAAAGCTCCCCCAGCTCCAGAAGGCAGCACACCCACAGGTTAACTGCTCGTTCTCCCCAGAATGGGGGCGTTTGTCTGATTAATTCCAATATTGGAAAAGATGACTAGGGCCTACACACTGCATTTGTCCCCTTGCAGCTCACAAGTCCAGCGGGATGACCACCCAGGAGGTGTTTGTCGAGTGTCAGCAAACACAGTGCTGGGCACACAGAAAGTGTTCAGTGCCCGATCACACGACCACTGAATGTGGGCAAGGTGCCTGGGGGGTGATGCTGTGTAGCTCCCTGCTTTCTCTCTCTCTCTCTCCCCCCTCCCCTTCTCTGGTCTGTGCAAGTAAATCTTGCTCCAACGCTCTGATGAATGGCCAAGTCCCTCGCGTGGAAGGAGGGGCATTTTCAGGGCACTGCAGGGAGCTGTGTGAGTCTTGTTCTGCCTGACACCTTTATTAATCGCTGGGCCAGGAAGATAAACAGCTTGTTAATTAAATTTGCAGATGTTGCTAAATTGGGAGGTGTCCTGCTTGTTCAGTCCCAGGAAGATAGAATGGGCCTGCATTGGGCCTTGGAAAGGTCAGCTCAGGTGGGGCCAGGAAATGGGCGGCTAAACTGCGTGGGTAATAGTAATAATAGTGGCCAGCATTTGCTGACCATGGACGCTGTGCCAGGCACTGAGGGAGCCAGGAATTGGGGGTCTGGTTTCCATCTACTCACATGCTGGGGGTCTTGAGTAAGACGGGCTCCCTCCCAGCTGTGGCATTCGTGCCTAGGGGCCGCGGCCCTCACTAAGTCGAGGGAAAGGCGTCATGTCCCAGTGCAGGGGGTGGTCAGCACCCACTAGCCCAGCACAAAGCTGCCTGAGAGAGCCTCTGGTGGGAAGTGGCAGCAGGGCACCTGGATCTTGGTGTGGGAACCTGGGGATCCGATAGGTTTGGGGAGGGTTGCAGACTGGGGGTCTATAGCTGTTGGTAGGAGAGTGAAGGTCTAGTGGGACTAGGAGATGGGGAGAGGTCTTGCGGGGGGATCTGATAGTTCTCAGGAAACTGGAGTCTATGGAGTCCAGAAGGGTCTAAAGACAGCAGGCAGTTGGTAGGGGTTTGTAGAGTCTAGGGGTCTGAGGATGTGGGGGGTGAGGAAGGCCTAAGAGGCATTGAGGCAGGGTCTGAGGATCAGGGTTTGGGAATGCTGGAGGTGCTAGGTGATGTGGGAAACAAAGGCAGAAGAAAAATTATTAAATTTCCTTACTACCTACAGCCCATTGACAAGTCCTTGAAACAGGCAGAGTGACATTCCTCTAGGGACTCAACTGCCTCGATGTTAATACTTTGCTAAGGGCAAAAGGCAATCCTAGCCTGACCCCCACCCCCCACCAGGATCTCGTAAATCTACTTTAACATATAAAAATTCCTTTGGAAACTTCCTTTATCTCTAAACCCTCCAAGCATATGACCCACCGATATACATCTGAAGGGTCTCATGACTAAGGTTTTACTAGACGGTAATAAATGACCTTTTCCCAATAATAGCTAGCCCCCTCAAGGTCCTGGAAACCTTCCAAAATTCCTTAGAGACTTACCCTATCCCTAACCCCCTCCCATCTTGAAAGTACATAATGGCCCACTCCTCATGACCCCGGTGCATCTCTTTCTATCCACGGGTCCTGTCCCCATGCTTTAATAAAATCACCTTTTTGCACCAAAGACGTCTCAAGAATTCTTTCTCAGCCATCAGCTTCGAACCCTAATAACGTCTTTCCTACATCACTAGGGGTCTGGAAGATCCGGGTCTGAGGATTTGGGGGGTTCGAAGTTATGGATCCCCGGGCTGTCTGAGGGTGAGAGTCTTAAACGTCTGGGCTCTGGGGTGGTTTGAGATTTGGGAATCTAGCATTTGGGAAGTCAGAGGGTCTGCGGGATCTGGAATTTAGAGATGTGGGATTCTGGGATATGGGGATCTGAGGTGTCAGATAGTCTTGGGGGTCCTGGGAAGTCTGGGCTCTGGAAGAGCGTGAAGGTCTGGAGGTCTGGCGTGAAGACGGGCTGGAGTGGAAAGCTGAGTGTGGCCCGATACCGCCACCTAGTGCACCTGCCTCCACATTACAGTCATTGACATTGACATTGTCGAACGCTCTTACATCACCCAAAGCAGCCGTGTGACGCAGGTGCAGGAGGAGGTTGGAACTCCAAAGGGGGTGTCGTGCACCCGGGGGAACTCCGAGAAGTCTAGTTCTGCACGGTTCAGGGCATGCGGCGGCCACTTGCCAAGGCCACCTGCGGAGCCCTTGAGCTGTAGCTGGTCCACACAGAGACGAGCTCCAGGGGTAAGACACACCGGATTCCAAGGACTTAGAATAAACAATGGAAAAGATCTCATGAACAACGGTTAATATTGCTCGCATGTTGAAAGGATCATATTTTGGATATGCTCGGCTGAATAACATATGTTACTGAAGCTAATTTTACCAGTTCCTTTGTACTTTTGAAACTACGACTGCTAGAAAGTGGTGTGACATTTATAGCTGGCATCCTATTTGTTCTGGACAGCACTGGTTGAAAGGGAATCACCAGTCACCAGTGGCTCAAACTCAAGGTCTCTCCAGGTGGGTGGATGGGGGTGCAAAAGGCTCCAGGGACCAGGTGTAAAGTGCTTCACGAGGGGCCTGGTACTAACAGGTGAGTAATAAAAATCTACCTCTGCCTCAGTTTCTCTCCCTCTCTCCAAACCTGGGCCTTGAGGACAGAAGAGCGATGGGTAAGGGCAAGTCACTCCAGGCAAAGATGTGGGAATGTGTATGACCTTCCTCAGGGAGGGGACACTTCCCTTAGCTGAGGAGTGACGCTGGCCATCCAGGAGGGTGGGGCAGTAGGGCTGAAAGACACCTCGAGGCCTTGAGGCCTGGGGAGAGAGGTCTGTATTCAGGGCAAGTGACAGTCGTGAGCTTGAGCTGCATCACAGAGGGGCCACGTCCTTGGTGCTTGGGGCCTCCATGCTTAACCCTGCAGCGTGGTTGGATCAGGGTCCCAGCTCCCACTGCTAGGTCCACAGTGTGAGCCCTGGGCTCCAGGGAGGGGTCGAAATGTCTGCTTGCCTTGTGGCCCTAACATTCTGCCTTGATTAAGAACTGCCCAAGAGGTAATGACACTACCTTGTCCCAGGGTGTCTGCATCCAGCCGAGTTCAGAGCCTGTGGCCCCGAGCTCGGCTCACATGAATGTGACAAGTGTTAGTTCAAGTACTACTTCCTGAATCCCTCTCCCTTGTACAGGACCTGGGCCTCTGCCCTCCAAACACTGGAATGAAGGCAAACCTCGGTCCTGTCTCGGGATAGTTCATGGGCCAGGGGAGGAGACGGGAGAGACCTGCAAGCAAGGGCCATCCTGCGGTGTGATCTGGGCTGTGACAGGGTCACACTTAGGCTACACGGAGGAGAGCGGGGTGGGACTCAGGGCACCTGAGGGTGACATTTCCTCTTAGGAGAGGCAACACCAGAGCAAAAATATGCAATCAGAGAGGGGCTGGGAGGCAACAGCGTGAGCAGAGACTCACTTGGAGTCACAGAGCCTGCAGAGTGGTGCTGGGAGTCTGGCCAGCCCTGAGCGTGAGGTGGGGAGAGGCAAGGGGCAAGAGATGAAGCCGGTGGGAGGCAGTGGGGGGTGGGGAGATGTGGCTGGACAGTTCCTTTTTAAAAAAAATATTTTATTTATTTATTTGAGAGAGAGAGAAAGCAAACACAAGCAGGAGGAGGGGCAGAGGAAAGGGAGAAGCAGGCTCCGTGCTGAGCAGGGAGCCCGATGCGGGGTTCGATCCTAGGACCCTGGGATCATGACCTGAGCCGAAGGCAGATGCTTAACCGACTGAGCCACCCAGGTGCCCCCAGATAGTTCCTTTAGAAAGAGTCCCAGTGGCTGGGCAGGAAATGGCCATAGTGGGGAGGCAGGATGCAGGGCCAGCCCAGGGAGGCTGTGGCATTTGTCTGGGGAGAGATGACAAGGTCTTTAATAACAGTAATAACTCGAGCTTTTTGAGTGCTTATTGTGTGTTAACTCATTTAATGCTTTCAACCACCCCATATTGTTGTATCAGAAGCACAGCGAGATTAAGTGACATGTCCAAAGTCACTAGCTCGTGGAGCAGGGTTCAGCCACAGCCCTAATCCCCCTGTCTCCTGAGGTGTGAAGAGGAAGGGACACTGGGGGTCCCCTGTGGTCCTCCAGCATCTGCATCCTAGCCTTCTCTTCTCTTCATCACGCCTGCTACCTCTAAATTTCCTCCTAGGGGATCAAATCCTCAGGCTTGTAATCAGAGGCATGCTTAGAAGGACCTACTCTCTGTGGGTGCCCAAAGCCCCCCTCTCCCACTCCCCCTGAACTGACAGGGAAGGCGTATTTCATAGAGCAGTGGGGCCAGCAGCCATCTCTCTGTCACGCAGGACAGACTGGGGATGGCGGATGATTAAATTTCTATGGGTGTAAAGTGTAAAATGCAAGTTAATTTCCTTCAGGAAAGGAAATCCTTGACACTTCAACCGGATGATGAGTAGGGCTCTAAATCCCAGCGAGGACGGAGGCGGGGCGGGTGAGCTATGACCCGTGCGGCAGGGAGCGTGCTGGGGGAGAATTATTGCTGCCTCAGCACTTGGTCGTGGCCCAAGACATACTTTCCAAAAGGTGGGACACGTGGGCAGGACCACAGACAGGAGATGTTGCTGTCAGAGACCCCCATGCTTCACCCCCCCTTTATTCCGCTAACAGCTGTCGTTGACATGGCCACTACAAGATGGAGTGACTTAGCCAGGGTGCTCTGTGGGCTCCAGATGATGGACAGGAAGCAACTGGATTTTCCAGTATGTAAGAAGCATGAGGGCATAACTGCCTACTGATTTTACATGAAAATATTTAGGGGGACTAAAATTGATTTTAAGAACTTGTGAACGTGCACATGTTGCAAATGTTTTAAAAACTGTTTTTCAGGGCGCCTGGGTGGCTCAGTCGTTAAGCGTCTGCCTTCGGCTCAGGTCATGATCCCAGGGTCCTGGGATCGAGTCCCGCATCGGGCTCCCTGCTTGGCAGGAAGCCTGCTTCTCCCTCTCCCACTCCCCCTGCTTATGTTCCTGCTCTCGCTATTTCTCTCTCTGTCAAATAAATAAATAAAATCTTAAAAAAAAAAAAACTGTTTTTCAGAGGAAAATACAATATTTTCTTCGTGCAGATATGGTGTACAAAATTTTTTTTTAAAGATTTTATTTATTTATTTGAGGGAGAGAGAGAGAACGAGCAGTGGGGAGGGGTAGAGGGGGAGAAAGAGAGAGAGAGAGAGAGAAGCAGACTCCCTACTGGACAGGAAGCCCTAGGGCTCTATCCCAGGACACTGAGGTGGTGACTGAGCCGAAGGCAAACACTTAACCAACTGAACTACCCTGGTACCCCGCTGTACAGAATTCTTAGGTCCAGTAAGAAAGCACAGCTATTTGATACACATACAATTGTTCAGATCTTGTTCAGGTTTTGGAACAAGACCATGTGAAATGTTCAGCTTTACAGTTGCTATGCCCTGTCGCTAGAGGGCGGCAGCGTGCCCAGGCCTTCCGTCCATAGTGTGGGTGCCAGGATTTGGGGGAGATTTTGGAAGGGAGGCCAAGAGAGTAATGCATCATGGATACCACCCAAGATGGTAGCACATGTTCTTCTGTGTTACAAGACCTTCAATATTTCATTTAAGCATTTAAGCATCATCATAAGCTCAGGAGGAGGGGATTTGGAGGCTCAGAGAAGTAGTTTGCCTAAAGTTGCTCAGCCAGTAAATGGCTGGGATTTGGCCCTGTGTCTGTCTGACTCCAAGGCTGCAGCTCTTCATTGCCCAGGGCACTCTGCCCCCAGGGTCAAGGTCAGAGCAAAGATCTCTGGATCCCTGGTCTTTCTGCAATGCAGTTTTTAACTATAATTTAATGCAACTCTGCATTTCGTCTCTCCTCTTGCCACCACCCTGATCCCAGGACGCAGCTTGGCAGCATCAGCAGGATCTCTGATGAAAACAAAAGCCAAGTTGTGGAGAGCAAATGCAATGATACTTTTTCTCCTTTTAGCAAACCAGCCAGAACTCTGCTGACGGCACCACTGGCCTGTGGGCAAGGGGTTCTCAGGCTGCGCTGCGGGCTGCTCAGGGTGGACCCCTGTCTTGTTCTAGCAGCACCAAAGGGCCACTTGTTGGTGGGGTTGAGATGAGAGCAGGCCACAGTTCTCCCCCCCACACACATACAAAATAAGGAAATGATGTCAGGGTGGAGGGAATTATTTTTCAAGCCCCCTTATTAGAATTCCTTGGTGGGTCCCTAGTTTCTGTTAAAAGCAGCCTCCACCCTCCAGCTGAGCAGCCTGAGGAGAGAAGCAGGGACGGGGGATAGGCAGAGCTGGGGGAAGGCGAGTTCTGAGCTAGACACAGTTTGGCACAAGGGCGAACCTGGGAAGGAGCATGGATGGAAGAGAACAAGGAGGAGCCAGGGGGGAAGAAAAGCTCCCTGCGGGAGAGATGACAGCCACTTCTTAGGAGCATGCCTTCTGGCCGGTCCGTCCTGACCACCTCTCCCCAACACTTGGGATGGATTATCCCCATTTTACAGATAAGAGTACTGAGACTCAGGAGGATGAGTCTCCAGGTCACACAGCCAGCAAACGCCCAAGGTGGGGTTCACACCCAGGTCCGGGTGAGGCCCTGGTCAGTGCATGGTGCTCCTGCCGCCTCCGGGATGGCCCGGCTCCCACAGACATGCTTCTCTCCCGGGTGCTGGCTGGCAGCAGGCCTGCTGGCGTCCTGGCTGTGTCTGGCCGGTTGTGGCCTCTAGATCCAGCACTTTATTTCTCTGATGGGCACGGTCCTCCCCAGAGAAATGGGAGGAACAGTGTGCCTGCTCTAGGGCCCTGGGCTTGTGAAGATGAGATAACCCGGGCAGCAGTTTCCCCATGTATGGGGACACTTGTCACACACGCAGTCCCGGCCCCTCCCCTGGAGGTTCAGACTCCATGGCTGGGGCTGGCCTGGGAACCAGAATTTCGTATCCCCAAGCAGCTCTCTGATTAGACACCTGGGTCTGGGATAGAAGGAAAGTGTGAGGGGGGCCACCCCATCTTCCAACACAGTAATGTCCACAGGGACAACTCAATAGGATGCCAGCCCCCACGGCCACATGGGGGGTCGTGCTCCAGCCCCCCAAGGCACACCGACTGAGGTCCACTGTGGGTTCCTATGTCAGTGGATCACAGCTGACAGCTCTCTCAGGTAAGCACCACACAGGAGGGATAGACTGGGACACACACAAGTGGGGTGACAGAGAGCCACTGCCTCTCACCTCTTCTCTCCTACCTGCCAGGCTATGGTTCTCAACCAACCTAGGTTATGATGCTCTCTCTCCCTCCAGGGTCAGTTCTTTCCAGAAAATTCCTCAGCCCTTTATCTTAATTGATCTTTGGTGAGCATTTTAAACACTCCAGATCATCTCCAAACCTGAGGAGAGAGGATACACCTAAAGCTGATGCTGGGTCTCCCATTTCAAACCTCTCTCTCCCTCACCCCATCATCAGACCATCTGAACTGCCTCCTGCCAGGGTGGGAGCTGCAGGGCCAGAACTGGCCACCTAGGCCACCCAGGCTCTAATTAGTCCATTCTGAGGCTGGGGCCTGGGGCAGAGGGTTTGAGTGAGAGCTCTCCACAGTGGTGAGGGGTTCAATGAAGTTTGGCCATTAAGACCAGGGCTGAATCATGACTTTCATGAACCCCAGTTAATTTAAATAGCAAACATTGGGGTGCCTGGGTGGCTCAGTTGGTTAAGCGTCTGACTCTTGATTTCAGCTCAGGTCATGATGTCAGGGTCATGAGATGGAGTCCTGTGTCAGCTACTCGCTGGGCATGGAACCTGCTTAAGATTCTCTCTCTGCCTCTGGCCTCTCCCCACTCTCACAAGCTCTCTCTCTCCCTTTCTAGGAAAGGAAGGAAGGAAGGAAGGAAGGAAGGAAGGAAGGAAGGAAGGAAGGAAGAAAGAAAGAAAGAAAGAAAGAAAGAAAGAAAGAAAGAAAGAAAGAAAGAAAGAAAGAGGAAAGAAAGAGAAAGAAGAAAGTAAGAAAGAAAGAAGAAAGTAAGAAAGAAGAAAGTAAGAAAGAAAGAAAGAAAGAAAGAAAGAAAGAAAGAAGAAAGAAAGAAAGAAAGAAAGAAAGGAAGGAAGAAAGAAAGAAAGAAAGAAAGAAAGAGAAAGAAGAAAGTAAGAAAGAAAGAAAGAAAGAAAGAGAAAGGAGAAGAAAGAAAGAAAGAAAGAAAGAAAGAAAGAAAGAAAGAAAAAAAGAAGTAAGAAAGAAAGAAAGAAAGAGAAAGGAGAAAGAAAGAAGAAAGAAAGAAAGAAAGAAAGGAGAAAGAAAGAAAGAAAGAAAGAAAGAAAGAAAGAAAGAAAGAAAGAAAGAAAGAAAGGAGAAAGAAAGAAAGAAAGAAGAAGGAAAGAAAGAAAGAAAGAAAGAAAGAAAGAAAGAAAGAAAGAAAGAAAGAAAGAAAGAAAGAAAGAAAGAAAGAAAACATTGTATTTTAAGACTGCATTGGTAGAAATGCAGATAGAATCCAGGCTGGATTCACTAGTATATATTCATTATTATTACATTCTTTGCTCTGATTTAAAATACATTAAACTTAAAATATTTTCAGGGGCCCCTAGAAGTGCCGTGACCCTAGGCCTGTGTACACAGTGGAGATGTCAGCCAGCCGGAACCCAAGTGGCAACGGGCAAGGAGCCGAGGTGGGGTGACGAGTCTGTTCTGGGTCCTTGGGAGCCTGGCTGGGGCCACAGCCCAGCTGTGTGGCAGGTACGGCCTGGGTGCATTTCTTAGCCTCTCACTTTGTGAAACAGGTTTCATTATGGCCACTAGATAGGTTAGGGTGGAAGTGACTGGAGGGGTTGAGTCACAGGTGGGCTCAGTGACTCCTACGACCCTTCCCAGGCCCCTGCGGAGGAAGAAAGTGAGCTGATGGCAGGAATGTTCTTTCCCTGCATGACCTGGCAAGCTTGGGTGAGTGAGGTGGCTCTGGACAGGGGGGACAGGCATGTACCAGGGACCTGTTAGAGCTCCCGCCAGCCGGGAACTGGCAGTGCTGTGCCCTCTGCAGATGTGCGGCCAGCTGTTTGCTCCTCCTGGCCACCCTTCAATGGCCCCCAGGGGCTCCCTGGAGTCTGCCCAGCTCTCGGCCAGATTTCAGGCCGCTGTAGCTTCATCCATCATGCCACTCCAGGACACGGGTTCTCAGGGCTGCTCAGGCCAGAGGCCCCAGGTCAGGCTCATGCTGGAGAGAGGCTGAGACCGGCCTCAAGCACTGCCTCCACAGGGATGGCATTTGGTCCAAGCAGACCAGGCTTGGGGACCCGTTTACATCGGGGATCTTCGTGCCCAGGCCAGGAGTCGTCTGCCCCTCACCTGGAGCCTGGAGCCTGGGCAGCACCACACTGATGGTCCCGCTGAGAAGGCAGAAACTGGGAAGGGGATCCTGCCAGAGGCTGCAGTCCTTCCGAGGAGGAGCAGCTGCTGGGGCAACAGGAGCCTGTCCCCGGGAGCTCGGGGCTCGAGCCTAGGGCTCTGGCTGGGAGGGGCTCCGCAGGCCCTCATGGAGGGGTGCCTGGGGCGGGTGTGGCAGGGTCACTGGCCTTAGCCAGCTTACATCCAGGCAAAAGCTGAGGACAGAATAAACCAGCTGCTATAAACCAGGGATCAAACAGAGGGCCCCAGACAGCCAATAAACTGATAATAATAATAATAATAATAGTTACTATTTATGCATCATGCACTATGCGTCAGGTATGTCTCAGGCCCTTGGTACATTTTCTCTTGTTTGGTCCTGGTAATAATGACCCGATGAGCAGGAGGCTCGTTGGTGTGCCCAACGTCAGACAACTTGCACATGGCAAAGTCAGGGTTCCAGCAAGGCTGCTGGCACCCCGGTCCCTAACCACTGCCCCCTATGGCCTCTGGATCTCTGGAGACAGAGGGAAGGAAGCAGGGAGATGGGATGGAAGAGAGAGGGGAAGAACAGGAGAGAGAGTAGCAGTGGCTTCAGAAGGAGGAGGTTTCCCATCACCAGACCCTGTAGTAGAACCTGGGGGGCGGGGACTGAGAAGTGGTGGGTGTCTGTGACCCCAGGGATGACCATCTCAGTCATCCCTGATCAGCCTCCAGCTCAGGGTTGAGGGATCCTGATGGGAGCGTGAGGGAGATGCTCACATCAACATCCTGCTCAACTCCCAGGGGAGACAACATGGAGGGGAGGAGGCAGACCTGGCCCTGGATTCTCCTGGCTGCCCCCCACCCCCTTCTGCAGGGCCACCAATGCCAGCACCCTATCCACAGGCCAGAGTGAAGGTGGACCCGTATGGAACACCACACTCAAAAATTAACCCCAAATGGGTCAAAGACCTAAAACCAGAAAACCCTGTGAAGAAAACATACGGTGAAAGCTTCACGACATTGCTCTTGGTGATGACGTCTTGGAGATGACACCAAAGGCACAGGGAACACAAGAAAAAACTAGACAAACTGGAATTCATGAAAATTTTAAAATTATATGCATCAAAAGACAAGAGCAACAGAATGAAAGGTGACCCGCAGAATGGGAGAAACTATTTGCAAGTCATGTATCTAATAAGGGATTAATGTCCTGAGGATATAGAGAATTCCCAAACTCAAAAACAACAACAAATAATTTAAAAATGGGCAAAACACTTGAACAGACATTTCGCCAAAGAAGACATAGGAATGGCCAACAGACACATGGAGGGATGCTCAGCATCACTCATCACCAGGGAAATGCAAACCCAAACCACAGTAAGTTACCACCTCACACCCACTAGGATGGCTACCAGTAAAAGATAAAACAGAGAATCACTAGTATTGGTGAGAATGTGGGGAAATTGGATCTCTTGTGCACCATCAGTGGGAATGCAAACTGGTACAGTTGCTATGGAAAACAGTTTGGAGGGTCCTCAAATAATTAAAGGTAGAACTACACATGATTCAGCACTTGCACTTCTGGTATGTATCCAAAAGCACAGGAAGCAGGGGCTCGAAGAGGTATTTGCACACCTGTGTTCACATCAGTGTTATTCACAGGAGCCAAAGGTGGAAGCAGCCCAAGCATCCACCAACAGATGAGTGGATAGGTGAAATATGGTGTATACATATAATGGAATGTTATTCAGCCTTAAAAAGGAAAGAAAATCAGACACGTGCCACAACATGGTTGCAACTTGAGGACATTATGGTAGGTGAAATGAGCCAGATGTAATAAAACAAATACTGTATGCTTGCACTTATAGGAGGTACTTAGAGTGGTCAGAATCATGGAGACAGAAGTCAAATGGTGGCTGCCAGGGGCTGGGAGAGGAAGAATGAGGAGTTATTATGTAATGGGGCGGAGTGTCAGTTTTATAAGATAAAAAGCTCTGGAGATGGATGGTGGGGGATGGATGCACAACATTATAAATGTATTTAATACCACTGAACTATATTCTTAAAAATGGTTAAGATGGGGGATGCTTGGTGGAGCGATCCGTTAAGCATCCGACTCTTGATTTTGGTTCAGGTTATGATCTCAGGGTGTGAGATCAAGCCTCGAGTCTGGCTCCACATTGGTCGAGGAGCCTGCTTAAGATTCTCTCTCTCCCTCTCCCTCTGCACCCTCCCCCAACCCGCTCTCACTCTCTCTCTAAATAAATAAAAAAAAGGCTAAGATGGTCAATTTTGCCACAATAAAAAGAATTGGAGAAAAAAAAATCAAGTCACGATGTCTAAAAGCTCTGAGGGTGATAAAGGGACAGACCACTTCCCACTCAATACTGAACAGTGACCAGAGGGTAGGAGCGTAAGCACAGACAAGTAAATGCATAGCAGAAGAGGAATCCCACCCAGAGGATCCCCAGGGAACAGAGTAAAGGAGAAATGAGATAAATAGTCCTTCATATTAAAGAAATTAAAGACAACATAGCTTCTTAGGGGGAAAAAAAGGTTTCAAGTAGATATGAAAGAGATTGGAGCAGAGATACAAAGCTATGTCAGCAGGAGGGAAAACTAGAGTATCTCAGGAAAGAATTGAAAGAAAAATAAGACTATTAAGAGATAAAAGCCTGGGTGCCTGGGTGGCTCATCAGTTAAGCGTCTGCCTTCGGCTCAGGTCATGATCTCAGAGTCCTGGGACTGAGCCCCGCATCGAACTCCCTGCTCAGTGGGGAATCTGCTTCTTTCTCCCTCTCCCTCTGCCCCTCCCCCTGCTCCTGCTCGCTCTCTCTCTCAAATAAATAAAATATTTTTTTTTAAAAGAGATGAATCAAAAATGAATTCCAGAACAGAGAGGCTTTGGTAGACACACTGTGGTATGTAGTAAATAATTTAACTGCCTCAAAAGAGGTGATCAGTAAGCTGGAATATCCCGCCTGATAGGAGTGTCCTTGTCTGCCCAGGAATCTCGGGGCACACTGGACAGTCTAACAATGTGACTTCAGGGGAGAATGGCCACAGGGGGCTCACCAGCAGTGTGGTGGGGGGAACGGTGTTTGGGGCACACTGGGGACGGGGCTGGGCAGGACACCGAGAGAGGCCACATAGGCGATCGGTCCCTCCTTCATAATGGAGCCCCAGTAAAAACTGAACCCCGAGGCTGGGGAGCCGCCCTGGTTGTCAGTAATCCTGAGCATCGTCACATGTCGCTGCTGGGGAGGCAAGGCGTCCTGACTCCACAGGGAGAGGACAGCAGAAGTCCCACCTGCCCGAGTTGCTCCTTTCCTTGGCTTATGCTCGTCTGTGCCCATGCATACAACACGAGCCTAACAGCTTTCTGTGAGTTTGGAGTCTTTCTGGCAAATTATCAAGCCTGAGGATGGCTTGGGGGAACGCCCCCCCCAAACTTATCACTGGTGTGGGAAGGGAGGCTGGTCCCCTGTGTGGACTGTGATCCCCCATCGAGACAGTCGTTCTAACTGTGTAACTCTGAGAGTAGCCAAGGTTTATCCGCTTCCGTACCAAATTAGGACTTGCATTTGGGGCAAAAATTCCAAAGCACATACCCAGACATGACGACTGACATAAAAGAAACATGATTTTAAGTGCCTACCTGAATGTGTGAGAAAGCCGGGGAAGCCGAAGGACCCAAAACGAAGAGGTGGCTGAAAGCAGCGTGGTCGGGGATCATTGAAGCTGTGGGCTGCGCTGGCGGCTTCTGGAAATTCCTGAAACCCACAGTCACTGGTTCTCACAGCCACTCAGCAGAGAGAAGGCCAGGCCCTGGGCCCCTATGGACAAGATGCAGTGTCAGCACTGAAACCTCTGGAAAATGCTAAAATCCTTGAAGAGCTATGCCCTCAGTGAAAGGTGTGGTGGAAAAGAAAACCATCTGTCCTGGCCTCCGCTTTGTGTAAAGGAGACAGAAAGTGAGAAGAAGGAGGAGGAGAGGAAGGAGGAGAGATTTTGGTTCTCCCCCACCCCCTGACAATTTAGACACAGAAGCCCATCCTCACATGGATTTTGGGTCTGAGTTTCCACTCCCAAAACAATATCTAAGCTGAGAATTATTTTAGTGTGTTTCTAAGACAACAGCCATCCAGAGACTCCTTCTAGAAAGGAGCACAAGCCTCTGCAGAAGATTCACCCCCAATCCAGGCCTCTTGGGGTTCCCCAGACCAAGATCAGTCAAATAGGAACTCCCAATGAAAAGTGGCCAAAGCATGAAGAAATGATCGATTGGGAGCAAGTGTCCACAGAAACAGCAACTGATGGGATTACCCCAATTAAACACGTGGCAACACAGAATGATCAGGAACAGAACCAAAAGCCGTGTGTTTGAAATGTTTACAGAAACAAAAGGAGAACATTGAAAACACAATCAGGGAACGCAAAATGATCAAAAGTGCCCAGATTTCACAACTAACGACAACGTCTCAAAATGAAAATATAATTATTAAATTTTTAAAAGTCGGACATGGTTTAAACATCAGATGGGACACTGCTGCAAAAGAATTAGTGAATTAGGGGAGTAAGGGTGGAAGGAATGATCAGTAATGCAGCTCAGAGAGACAAAGAGATGGAAAGTAAGTCAGAATTCCTCTGGGGGTCCCCACTGGGAAAACAGCTGGGTGCTATAGAAGGACAGTGTGGAAAGTGGAGCTGGGAGAGTCGGGGCAATGCTCCCTCCGCCCCAGTGAGGCCCTCTCCTTCCATCTTTGAGAGGGAGTAGGGGATAACTGGGAGGAAGGGAGACTGGTCTCTGTGATCTGAAGCTCACATTTCCCCTTAAAATCCTCGGCATGTCTGTCATCCAGGAATTTCCCTAAACCTAAGCCTTTCTGGAAGAGATTCTGTTTCCAGTCTGTTCTATATGGACAAATCACTTCCCCTTCTCGGATGTGTCAGTACAATACCGGGTCTCTAAGGCACTGCCAACTCCAATGTTCTATTATCTTATGACATTCTGAGATAATAGACCCTGGATGTGCCCTACTAGCTTGACCTCTATACTCAGAGCAAGTCGGAGATTGAGGGATGCTTAGAAGCGGCTCTGCTGAATTCTATCCAAAATGCCACCACAGAGTCTGAAATTCCACCATTAGAGAATCATTTCTTTGGAGATAAACACTTAGATTCTAACAACAGCAACAAAAAGTTTGTTCTCCAATAGCTTGGGGAAGAGATAGATAATAATTAAAGCCAATATCAATCATAACATCTCAGTGTGAGTTATTTTAGCAGATTTTTTTCAACAAAACCATATCATCTAAGATGTATTTGGTGGTGGGAGGAAAGAGGGAGATGTGGTGGGTCAGCCACACTTCGGGAGGGTGAGCAGCCTGGCCCAGTCCTGTGGCGCAGGAGAAGCAAGGTTGGAATGGAAGTGTTTTATAGCCTCTCCCGACCTGGCCTTGTGGGTCCTTCCCCACCCCCACCTTTGGCTCCGAACAATCCAGCCTGGCCAGCAGGTGGCAGTACAGGGTTGAGAATGAACATCTCTGCGGGCTTTCCTAGGTCTGGGTTCAGCTGGCTTCTTTTTAGGGTGACCTCAGTGTTCATTTTGGAGAGTGGGGCCACAGGCACTAGGCCGCCAGATGTGGGACATGCTACGTACGCCTTTGTAACTGACCTTCAGCTCCTGGGAGGTGGACACAGTAGAGGGCCAGGGTGCCAAATTGCAGCGTCCTGTAGGAAGGGGGCACATAGAAGGTGTTCTGCCTGACTTGGGGGAGGGTCATTTTGAGGATGAAAGGAGACCTTGGGGGCATACATGTTCTATAGCCTTCTTGGGGCTGCACCTGCTGAGGCAGGGGCTGGAGGTCATTACAGAGGGCCGGACAGCTCCAGATGGGGGGTAACGGAGGCTGAGGTGGAAAGATGGGATGGCTAGGCAACAGGGAGCGCTGTGAGGCAGGTGTAGCCCCAGGATCTCAGCTCACTGGGCAGAAGGGTGCAGGAGGGACAACTTACACTGGGGAACCAGCCTGAGGCTGGCTAACTCTCTAAGCCTCATTTCTGAGATCTGCCAAATGGTTGTGATCCCTGTGCGGACAGTCCTCTCCCCATCCTCTTTGGGTGTCATGTTAATGCCTTGCACCACCTCCGCATCCCATACTCCTGGCTCTGGAGCTATACACTTGCTTCCATTTGCCCCAGGTAGTCCCCTTGATCAAGGGAGGAATGTGAAGTGCTCGAAGCAAGTGCATCTTTCTGAGGACACCTTCCCTTCTTCCCCAGGAAGCCTGCAGAGGTGCAAGCCTGAGGCCAGCACACAGGGCCAGCTGACTGGTTGGACTCCACCAAAGGGGGTATCAGCCACGTTTCCCCTTACAGCATTAAAAATCCCCTCCCCTTGGGGCGCCTGGTTGACTCAGTCATTAAGCGTCTGCCTTCGGCTCAGGTCATGATCCTGGGGTCCTGGGATCGAGCCCCACATCGGGCTCCCTGCTCAGCGGGAAGCCTGCTTCTCCCTCTCCCACTTCCCCTGCTTGTGTTCCTGCTCTCGCTGTCTCTCTCTCTCTCTCTGTGAAATTTATTTATTTATAAATAAATTATAAATTATAAAATCTTAAAAAAAAAAAATCCCTTCCCCTTGCCTCACCTTGAGGAATTATGTCTGTGATTTCACGCAGTGTCTTCCAGACACAACTCCTCATGGGGATCTCTGGGTGCTTGTTAAACATTCATATTCCAGGGCCCTTCCTGGATGGGCTGAGGTGCTCACTCTGTAGGAGGGGTGTGTCTAGCAGGCCCCAGAGCCAGGAGATGAGGCAGAGGCGGAGCCCATAGTCTTTGGGGAGGCTTTCTGGGCCCCATAATTTAACGGGAGGGAATCTAACAGGACAAAGGAAGGTGGGTGTCGGTGAACTCAGTCCTATGGCTCCTCATGCCTCTGGACATTCTCACTCTTCACCTCTGACGCCCTCCCTGCCTTTTCCCGTGGCCTGGGAGGAAAGCAAAGCTTGCCACCCTCTGGGATCGCTGCTAACCCCTGTGGTCAGGTTGCTTGCCCAGAGCCCTTTTTCTGACGCAAAGAGTGATTGTGATAGGCAGAATCGCCCCCAAAGATGTCCATGCCCTAATCCCCAGAACCTGGAATATGTTACCTTCCACGGCCACGGGGCCTCTGCAGGTGTGATTGAACTAGGGGTCTCAAGATGGAGATGATCCTGAATTATCCTGGAGGTCTGGTGTCACCACAAAGGCCCTGATGAATGAGGGGGCGGGGGGGCAGATTCAGGAAGAGGGACAGAGACAGAGAGGAGTTGAAGGTGTCATGCCGCTGGCTTTGAAGATTCGAGAAGGAGTCCAGAGGCAAGGAACGCTTGTGGTTGTAGAAGCTGGACAAGGCAAAAAAATGGGTGCTGCCCCAGAGCCTCCAAGAGGAGCCCCACCCTGCAGACGACTTGACTGAGCCCAGAGGGATTTCTGCTGGAAAGAATTTTAAGAGAACACATTTGCGGTGTCTTAAGCGGGTAGGTTCGTGGTGATATGCTGCATTGCCATAGTCAACTAGATAATGACCTAATTGGGAGAGTTGCTCTCAGCACGGCACCTGCCCAGACCTAAGAGCCGCAGCTTAGAAGCCGCAGGCTTCCCTCCCATGTGACATCCAGCAAGTCCCCATTTTCTCCGAGTCCCCCTTTCCCCAGCTGAACAATGGGGGGGGTGGTTGCACCAACATGACACCCTACATGCAGGAGTCGGGGGGAGGCTGCCTCAGAGAATGCCTTTTGCTTCCAACCCCATTTTGTCCATGTGGCACCCAAGTTCCCTGGGCTCTCTGGACAGAGTTTGAGAAGACAGACTTCCCCAGGATCCCAGACCCCATTCCTATCCTTGGTGCTGAGGCACATGGGGTCACTTTGGGGGAGCGGTCCTTTGATTTTCTATCCCGGCAGCCCATGTGTGGACTTGTCCACTCTGTCTCCTAAATCCTGGGGGCTCCAGGCTCGCTCTGAAGGAAGTGTTCACCACAGCATCACCATGATGGTTTCCAGTATTGGCTGCAGGGGTGAGTCCATGGCAGGCAATGTTCTGCGACTTGTTTGAATCGCTTCCTGGTCGCAGGGCCAGTTTCACTTCCAAGAAACCTCTGAACGGAGGGGAGGGTGAGTGAAGAGGCTTCCCTGGATGGGGAGGGCGCTGGGGTGGTCAGCGAGGCTTGGCCCTTCTGCTACAGGGCAGCCTCAGGAGGGAAGGTGTGGGCAGAGGGGCCAGCTGGGAGATGGGACAGCCGTGGGGCACCTGGGGGCCCGGCCGGGGGTGGCCGATGTCCCACCACGGCCCCTCAGCAGGCCTGCCCCTTCCTCTGGCATGTCTGTCGTGTCTAAGGCGCATCATTCATAATCCAATCGACAGACCAGCAGCCTTGATAAAAGCCCCTCTTTGAAATCAGGCTGATCAGGTTCAAACCCAGACTGTGTCATTTATCAGTGAGATCAGGCCAGGGACTTAAACTCTCTGAGCCTGGGTCCTCATTACAGTCTCTTGTAAACCCATGCAAATCTCTGTTTCCCTTCCTGAGAGGAACTGGAAATTTAGACCTGCCCTTTCTGAAAGCGCTTCTGATCTCAGAGGTGCACGCAGGATAGACGGGCCCATTCTTGGAGAGCACTCCAGCCGGGCGGCCTCCAGTTCTGTCTACAGGCGGTACTGGGGACAGCATCACTGTAAGCTCAGGGCACGTGACAGTGAGCAGTGGCTCCTTTGAACTTCTCTTGGGAACCTCTCTGCCCGGCTCCTGGCACCCTCTGCTGGCTGTGTTAGGAAAGAAGCCGCTGCTGGGAGTTTAGGATCAAGGCTTGACTGGGGCATTGCCCAGCAGTCCTTACTCGGAACAGAACCCTGAGGTGACCGGGGTAAGAAATAGGGATCTACACTCCACTGGTACCCACAGTGCCCCGTCCCGCAGAGCAGGGGTCCTGGCCCCTCAGATTCCCTGGCCTTCTCTCCCCATCATCTCTGGCAACGTCTTAACCAGGCTTCCAGAAGAGCACTTACTGGGAGGAGGATGTGTGGCAGAGGGTGGGGGCCTGCCCCTCCCCCGCTCCAATCTCAGTGTCCTGTAATCAGTCAGCTTAGCCTTTTGGGGCCCAGTGTAACCAGGGTGGCTCCTGCTCAGAGGGAAGTGATTTGAAAATCAAATTGGTGGGGCCAGAACATTCCATTCCTGAGCTGAGCAGTTTCCAACCAGGGCATGCAAATGAGCTGTCTGTAGCATAATGGCCCTTGGAGGGATGGTCTGGGGCACTGCCGGGTAAGATGGAACGGGCCTTGGCAGGAACACTGACCTGACATTTCCTAGCTGCTGTAAGAAGTGATGATGACCAGGACTCTTCTGCTCGACCAGAAGGGAGCAAGCCTTTATGGAGCCCTGACTGTATACTGAGCACCCTCCTGTACTTTTATGTCACTTACTCTTGCTGATCAGACTGTGACAATGACGTCATTTAATGTTCTCTTTTACAGATGAGTAAGTGAGGCTCAGAGAGGTTCAGGTAATGGTCCCAGGCTACCCCACTCTGGTCCAAGCCCAGGATGTCTGCCCCCCACAGTGTTCCACTGTCCTTCCTGCTTCCGCCTGTCCCAGCCATCCTGCTACATCTCACTTCTAACCCTCCCAGATGTCCCTCTCTCCTCCTTGATCCTAATCTCGCTGGTTCTCAAAGTCACCCCAAGTCCCCAGTTCCCACGCAGCAAACCTCCCTGATGGATAAGCGTGGCTGAGAACCCTCCTAGCTCTCCATCTATACAAATTCAGCTCACTCTGCAGCCTTGCCCCCTGCGAACTGTGCCCTCACTTCCCCCTGAGTCCCATCTGAGAGATGCATTGATACGGGGCTTGTGGGACAGTCACCAGGGGTGAAGCACCTTCCCCCGGACCACATATTGCAAACCCTGTCACCTTCTCCTGAGGAGGGGGAGGAGCAGGGCAGTGTGCTGTGATGAGAACCTCTCGTCTCCCTACCCAATCTTGAGCTAGCCCATTCATGTATGCTCCTGAGCAACCATGATGTGCTCTATGCCCCAGCGTCAGGCATGCCAGGGATGCTAAGTTGATGCTACCTCCAGGGGCTCACACACAGCAGCCTGTTCTCATGGAGAGGCCCCGCAGACTCCAGGGGCAGGCTTTGTATGCATTTCTCTGGCCCTAGCAGCCCCGTGGCACTTTGGGTCCATGGGAAGTGAGGCCCTTTCAAATCTGTGTTTGGAGATTCACATGGCAAACAGGGGAGAAGCTCCATTTTCTAACAAATTTACAGCATAGGCTTTTTCTTCCTTTTGTTGCCCACACCTCACGGGGCACAGGCCTGTCCCCTTGGGAGTGCTCTCAGCCAGGCCTCAGCCAGCCCTAAGGCAATAATCAAGGATTATTATCTCGGAACAAAGCTGTTCACCACTGCTTTATTTGCCGGTCCAGGAAAGGCGGAGCTGCCTGTCACGAGGAGGGGAGGGAGTGCTAAAGCCAGAGATGTCACTGTGCATTCGGGGGCACTGCAGGCAGAAGGGTCCACAGCAGGTGCATGAGGGTGTGGGCTTCCGGGGGGTTGGGGGTTTGCTTGGACAAGGGTGCCGCTGGATGCAGTGTGGGGTTGCTGTCCAGGAGCACCAGCCTGGGTTTTGTCAAAGCAGAACAGAAACAACTCGAGGATGCACTAAGAACTAGAGCGCAGCAGTCTGCTCACCCAGGCTCTGGTTTCTTTAGGTTCTGCTGAATTCATTCTGTATCTTTGGCAATGCAGAGCAGAGGGGTAGGACGTCTTGCTGACTCTGGGCCTCCAGACACAGAGGTGGACATGTGGTGTGATGGAGAAAGAATCAGCCTGGGAACCAGCAGAGAAGATCAAGATGAAGTCGGGGAGGCCGGCCTTGGCCCTGCTGGTCACTGTGGCTGCTCATGGCCATGACCATTGTTTTCTTTCTGCATCTCGATTTCCCAGGCTAGCAAGTTTGACCTCATGGTCTTTAAGGTTTATGCCAGCTATAAAGTTCTGTGATTTAGGGAATCACTGAGAAGCAGCTAGAAGATGATAAGATTTAACCAGGGGCGTCAACCCATGTGATGGGGATTAAAAATCTGGTATCTTCTATGGAGACATCCCAAATCCTGTGCTCCAGAGAAAGCCAAACAATAACACCATCTGGCCAGAGGTTTTTCCATATCATATTGTGGAAGCTGTCAATAGACTCCGTACCCAAAAGCAAGTGAACGGTTTGTGGGTGGACTGGCCTTGTTGGATCACTGACAGGTGGTCAGAGCCCGAGCCTCCCGCAATGTTGGTAGGTGAGGAGCCGGGCTGGGGGGTGAGGGCAAGGTCTTCAGGTTCAGAGAGTTGCCCAGGGCTTGAAGACCAAGAATAATCACATCTCCGATTATTCCAGGAAAATTTAGCATGATGGAGTCTTCTATTTTTAGTGAAAAAAATAAAACAAAAATGTGTAATGTAGGTAGCTTTAGCCAAGATACAATTGGAACAGCTGGGCCACCTTCAAAGCCCTCGATCCTTTTGAGGCTATTTTGCATGTCAGGTATTCACATGTTGTGCTGACAGTCTTTCTGTGACACCTTCTCCTACCAACCCTGTCCCCCAGGAGCCTGTCTGTGGCAAAACGCACACACACACCCCAAAATGCAGGAAACCCTGAATTACCTTGGTTGAATATTCTAAATCACTGTGATCTCCTTTTTACTTAAATTACCCAAATGATTAAATTAGCTATGGGAAATTTATTAATTCCTTCACAAGTGAAAGACTCAGACAATTATCCATGGGGACTAATAACATTTGCAAAAGAACATCTTAAAAAGACGCTTTGGCAATAATTAGGGATAAGGGACAATGAGCCCATTGATCAAGATTTGGAATATGTTCTTTGCATTCTTTGATGCAAGAAGGAGATGGTCTCTTTCCTCTTTCCTTTTGATCTTCTTTTTCCAAAAGTAATTGTAAGATAAACTCACGCCAGCAGCTTCAGGAGTATCTTTATCATTCGGTGTGTCCACATGCGTGTGCACATGGCGACATGAGTGGATGTGTGCATGTGTTTAAACTTCATCCTGATTCTAAGTCATGGCCCACTAATAATGTCTGACTGCAAAACTAAGGAGCCACTAAATATTATGCTATTTATAAGTAATCTGTTGCCCAAGGCATTGAGCTACTTAATGAAGCCTTGAATTAATGTGTAACTTAAGAAATAGATCATTCTACAAATATAGGCTACCAGAAGCACAATTTAAGCAGTTCTATTTACTTCACTACTTGGGTGGGTGCAAGAGAAAGCACATAAATAAAATGTATTGAGCCAGGCATTGTGCAAATGGTTTTGTGTGCATCGTCTCTTTGGGTTATCATAATGACCCAGTAAAAGAGACGCTACCACTATTCCCATTTTACAGATAAAGAACCTGAGGCTTAGAAAGGTTTATGTAACTAGTCTACAGTCATGCAGTGGGATTTAAATCTGAGTGCCTATGACTCTTACAAAGAAAGAGTGAGGCAAAGAGCCAGTGTATATCCTAGGATGTCAGTTGATTTGCCTAAATGCAAGGATGGAATTTGTTTGCTTGAGGGGCTGATATTGACTAGTTGGAGAATACAGTGATCAAGGTGGAACTGGGGAGAACTTTGCAGGTGGCAAAGGGCTTAGGAGACAGAGGCAGGGACACCAAGTGCCCAGCAAGCTACCACTGATAACTGAGTTTTCTCTTTTTATTTTCTTTTTTTTAAAGATTTATTTATTTATTTTAGAGAGAGAGATCTCAGGGGGGAGACGGAGAGGGAGAGAGAGTCTTAAGCAGACTCTACGTTCAGCATGGAGCCCGACTCAGGGCTCAATCTCACAACCTTGAGATCATGACCTGAGCCGAAACCACGAGTCAAATGCTTAATCAACTGTGCCCCCAGGCACGACTGAGCTTACTAAAACCTTGAGGCCTGGTAGCTGGGGTGACCTATTAACTAACCCCCTGTGATGTGAGGAAAGCCCAGTTCTTGGGGAATGTGTGTTTCTAGAGGATGTCCAAGCTAGACACGTAAAAATGTCTTGGATCTTTATTCAGGGAGATCCTCCCAGGTTCAGCGGACCTGAGAACAGGATTCCATGATGAGGCAGACCTCTGTGCTGACCTCCATGCAGGGAGAGCTGAGCCCCACCCCGCAGTCACTCCCATAGCCTGGTTGGCACAGAGAGAAGCTCTGTTCTGTGAGCCTCATTTGCTTCCTGGTCGTATATGCAGCTCAAGAGCAAATTCTGCCCAACTGTCTCCCTTAAGTGCCCAGCTCTTGGATATGAGCCAAGAGGATGTCTGAGAGGCCACACCAGGGGTGGTGGGTGGATAATGGAGTGTCAGGGGCAAGCTTGTGGATGGGTGGGCAGGAGGCTGGTTTGCCGTTCAGGATGCTCTGGTCTCTGTGCCTCATTCTTCTGCAGATCCTAGTCTCATCCAGGAGAGCTGACATGTGGCTTAGAGACATAAACCCCCCCACCCACCCAAGGAGAGTGGGCCCACAGTCATATCTATCCACTGGCTCATGCCCCTGGCTGGTGACAGAGCAGACTAAAGTTCAGCTTTCTAATTCGTGTGATCCTTCTTCCCCTATTCAATGCATTTAGCCAAGCACCTGCATGTGGTCAGCACCATCCTTTTATTTTGTGAGGTTGAAAGCTGAAGTCAAGCATCCCCCAAGATAGAGGAATTCTATCAGCAGAGGACTCAGAAAAGACCCTTGTTTATTTAGGACCAGGCTGCAGACTGACTTCTGGAATCTGGAGCACCTGTAGCCTCAAGTCTGGAGTTAAAGAGGACACTCAGGTTAAAGGGGTTGGCTTTCTGGTAGGGGTGCCCCACCCTGTGCCTCTCAGCTCAGACGGCTATTCCGGGCCTGGCGAGGGCTCTGGGAACTGTCCAGCTAACAGTGTGCTGAACTGCAGGGGCAGCCGCCCCACCTCAGTGAGCTGGGCCAGAGGATGGCCTGCGGCTAGTGAGCCTGACACAGGACTGGAGAGGGAGTGAGAGAAGGGGGGCGCCCGGCTGGGGGTCTTGGAAGAGAGACGCTGCCCATCCCCGCATCTGACCTGTAAGCATTTGCATTCCTGGTGGCTGGTTAATTAAAAGTAAGCCCAAGGGCCTAAGGATCTCTTGCTACAGACAGACTCCAGGTTTCAGACTAAAGTAATGTAAAAGGGATAGATTGCTTGAGCACCTTCTCTTATAGATGTGAACTTGGAGGCTCTGAAAGGGACAGTGACAAACTCATGGTCACAAAACTAGTTACAGGGGCCCGATCTTCTTCCTACCATAGCCCATTCTCTTCTGAAAGTAGTTAGTATATATTTAGACCCAGATATTTTTGCTATCAGCTTCTAGGGGAGAGTCTTTCCGTATCACTATCTGATCTTAATAATGTCATTATTTCATATGTACCAACACCTGTTTTAAGTGCTTCACATTTATTTTCTAATGTTTTTAATGCTCTCAAAAATCCTATGAGGCAGAAATTATCATCACCCCCATTTCCCAGAGGACAAAACGGAGGCACAGGTCAGTGAAGAGATGTCCCCACAGTTGGCAGTGGTAGGGTGGGATCCAGGCACAGTCCTCTTAACTTAGGTCCACTCAAGTAACCACTGACTCTGGAGCCACCCTTGGCCACGGCTCTGTGCGGCCTCTTCAGAATTCGGCTTGAAGGCCCATGCTGAGCCCTTGTGTTTTCATATTTGCAGAGAGTAAAAAGAATGAAGAAAGAATTTGGGCAAGGGATGTCGGTGGAAGGTCTCAAGTGTTCACCCGCAAAGTTTCTCTTCGGATCTTCTCAGTAAGAGAGCATTGAAGGACAGATATTACCCATCGTGCACGGAATGACTAGCATAGCTCAGTACACCTGAGACCTTTGGGGCCGGTCTCTCTTGGCTGCAGGTCTCCTGCCCCTCACCCCCACAGCGAGGGATTGCCAAGTGTAGCTCCACTGGCTGCCCGACCCAGAAGAATGCTTCCGAGTTAGCAGAGGCTTTCAGGAAAGCGAAAGACGCTCCTCTTTGCCTACGGATGAAAATTGGCCATGTATTAATAATTGTCGCAGTGTGGGCACCTGGGTGGCTCAGTTGGTGAAGCGTCTGCCTTCGGCTCAGGTCATGATCCTGGGATCCTGGGATCGAGTCCCGCATCGGGCTCCCTGCTCAGCGGGGAGTCTGCTTCTCCCTCTCCTTCTGCCGCTCCCCCTGCTTGTGTGTGCTCTCTCTCTCTCTCTCTGACAAATAAATAAATAAATAAAATCTTTTAAAAAGGTAAATAATTGTCGCAGCAGAGTGATGGCTATCTCAGGCTCATTACTATTCTCTCTACTTTTCACTATGTTTTAAATTTACCATAATAAAAGCTTTTCTTACAATATAATAAAACACGCCTTGTCCTCAGGAAAATGCCAAGGAGTCAGCTAGAGCTTGGGAATAGAAGGGTCTGCACGTTGGGCAACTGGGGAAGCTGAATCAGGGAGTGTCAGTTAGGATGCTTTCTGGTGCAAGGTAACGAGAGTCCTCTTAACTTAGGTCCACTCAAGTAACCGCTGCACTGCATTTCCCCCCAACACCATGCTGCTGGATGCCCACTGCATACGGAATGCAGGGAGCTAATTAGCTACCCCCTTGGGGTCAGCAATCTGTGTCCTGAAGACCAAATTTGGCCTGCCACCTGTTTCTGTAAGGAAAGTTTTCTTGAAACACAGCCGTGCTCATTCATGTACATATTGTCCACCGCTATTTTGTCAGTACAGTGGCAGAGTTAAGAAATTGTTATAGAGACCATATGGCCCACAAAAGACAAAAATATTTACTTTGTGACCCTTACAGAAGAAGTATCCTGGTCTGTTCTAGAACACCATGTATTTCTGCCCTTATCAACTGACTTGTATGCTTGGCAATCCGTTGTGTCTGTCTCCGAACTTATTTGTGCTAGTTATATTTATTATTGTTAAGTGTATGACTTAATGAAATAATGTATAGATCAATGAGCTCAAACTGCCTGAGCCAACCAGGTACCCCTAGATCAATGAAATAGGAATGTGGAAAGAAAGTGTTATTACTATAAAAATTAGATGAAACGCCTTGGAAAGACACAATAAATACGAGTCACTAAAAACAATCGCTATTAAATCGAATATGGGCAAGGGAGTTGTACAAAGCTGGGTTAGGGGCATTTCACAAATCTAGAATAATTTTGCATTCAAAGAGCTTTGCAAACACCTTTAAAGATCACTCCAAGGACACTGGAACTGGAAATTGTAGACAATGTTCTATCTATGCAGTTTATGTGTGAAAGACGGCCTACATCGAAGAAAGGCCCTAGCCCTACATCAAAATTTTGGAAAATAAAGATACATCTGTGTTTCGAAAGTAGAATAAAAAGTTTAAGGAATACACATATGCATGTGATTTTTGAAATATGTTTTGTGGCTCTCTACTTGAACCAACTTTTTCAAAATGGTCCAATCATTATTCCCAATAGCATCAGATCTGACAGTTCATCCTTTAACAGAAAACCCATCCTCAGATTGCTTTAAAAGAAGAGGTCTTCCTTCATATCATTCTGTCATTTCCACCTCACCCTTGTTTCCCCTTCTAACCTGGAGTTGTCTGCCCCTGAGGAAGCAGAGTGGGGAGGGAAGGGGTTCCTTGCAGAGAGGTGGGCACTGGTGTTCCCTAGGTTCCAAGGAACTGGGACAGAGGTGGCAGGTTGTGGAGGTGGCTGGAGTGGACAGAAGATTAGTTACACTGAGCAAACAGTTAATGACTTGAGCAAATAAGTAAATATATTGTGGATATGGGAGCAGGAGCCAGGTTCTCACTATCTGAGTTAGAAACGTGGGAACAGGGAAGGATGGAAAGAACACTGAGGGGTTGGAGTGGAACTGGAAATATCAGATGAACTCTCAGACTTTTCAATACATTTACCAGATAGATGTAGAAATAGAGATATGTGCACATGGGCATATTGATGTCTGCCTGTGTTCAACAAGAGAACTGAGCAGGAGTGACACTTGGATAGCCGTGAGCACACCCAGCAGACAACCTTCAGAACACAACCTATAGACTCCAATAGGAATCCATGACACCATGTTGATACAAGTAAATGAATGCATACATGAATAAATTGGGGTGAAGACCGGTCTTTCTTAGGAGAAAATGAAATTAATGGAAGTAGAAGGGACGATAGAAATAATCACCACCTGGCAACCATCATAGGATGTGGACCAACAGGAACTCATTCGTTGCTGGTGGGAAAACAAAATGGCACAGCTACTTTGGAAGACAGTTTGGTGGTTTCTTACAAAACCAAATGTACTCTTACCATATGAACCAGCAATCACACTCTTTGGTTTTACTGAAGTGAGTTGAAAACTTAAGTCCACACAAAAATCTGCACACGGATGTTTATCGCAGCTTTATCCATACTTGCCAAAGCTTGGAAGCCAACAAGATGTCTTTCAGGATGTGAACAGATAAATAAACTGTGGCACATCCAGACAATGGAATATTATTCAAAGCTAAAAAGAAATGAGCTATCAAAATCATGGAGGAAACTTAAATGCATATTTCTAAATGAAAGAAGCCAAACTGAGAAGTCTACATAGACTATGATTTCAAGGACATAACATTCTGGAAAGGCAAAACAATGGGGACAGTAAAAAAATCAGTGGTTAACAGGAGTTAAGAGGGAGCAAGGGATGAATGGGGAGGGATAAATAGGTAGAGCACAGAGGATTCTGAGGGCAGTGAAAATACTCTGTGTGAGGGACGCCTGGGTGGCTCAGTCGGTTAAGTGGCTGCCTTCAGCCCGGGTCATGATCCCAGGGTCCTGGGATCGAGTCCCACATCGGGTTCCTTGCTCAGCAGGGAGCCTGCTTCTCCCTCTCTCTCCCTCTGCTTGTGCTCTCTCTGTCAAATAAAGAAAATCTTTAAAAAAAAAAAAGAAAAGAAAATACTCTGTGTGATAATATAATGGTGGAGACATGTCTTAATGCATAAACATTTATCTAAACCCAGAGAATGTGCAACACCAAAAGTGAACCTAATGTAAACTATGGACTCTAGGTGATAATGATGTGTCATTGTAGGCTCACTGATTGTAACAAGTGTACCATGCTGGTGCCCAGATGTTGATATTGGGGGACGCTGTGCATTTGGGGGTTGGGTATATACAGGCTATCCGTACTTTCCACTCAATTTTGCTGTGAACATAAAACTCTTCTAAAAACAAAATCTAAAATATATATATAATATATAACCCCAGAAAACAATTGAAAAGATAGTCAAAGATCTTTCAAATAGTCAAATGGCCTCACAAGACAGCAGAACCAGGCAGCTCTAGTCAAGTTCAACCAAACTTTCAAGGACGATACAATCTCTGTGTCATATATACTATTCCACAACTTAACAAGAATCAAGATCTTCCTGCCTCTTTTATGATCCTGACATGCATGTATTTGAAATTAAATATTAGCATAGTGAATTACATACTGAATTAAAAGGAAAAAATGCAGTGGGATGCCTGGGTGGCTCAGTCAGTTAAGCGTCTGCCTTCAGCTCAGGTCATGATCCCAGGGTCCTGAGATCGAGTCCCGCATTGGGCTCCCTGCTCAGCAGGGAGTCTGCTTCTCCTTCTGCCTGCCGCTCCCCCTGCTTGTACCTGCCCCCTCTCTCTCTCTGACAAATAAAAAAATAAAATCTTTTTTTAAAAAAAAGGAAAAAATGCTTCATAACGAATAGAATCTTCCCCAGAAATGCAAGGAATATGCAAGATTGGTATAAATGAAACCCTAAAACCAGACTGAAGAACCTAAAAGATCTGAATAAATGGAGAGACTTCAATGTTGTAGGATCGGAAGACCCAATAGGGTAATGATATCATTTCTTCCCAAATTGATCCATACATTTATAAATGTAATTCTAGTCAAAAGACCAACAGGATTTTCAGTGATTCAAAGATTATGCTTTTAAAGTTCATCTGAATCAGAAATGCATGAGGATGGGGTGCCTGGCTGGTTCAGTCGGAGGAGCATGGAACTCTTGATCTCAGAGTCGTGACTTCGAGCCCTGCATTGGGTGTAGAGATTACTTAAACAAATAAAACTTAAAAAAAAAAAAGAAATGCATAAGGATAACAAAGTCAATTTGGAAAAAAAAAAGTAATCAGGAGGTATGTGAACCACCATTTATCAAAACATATTAAAGATAAGTAACTAAAATACTGAGGTGTTGGTGCAGGAACAGTCCAGTCATTCAGTCATTTCTGAGTGCAGCGCAGAAATAAACCTGATTATTAAAATATTCATTCATCCAACAAGTGTTTATTGAATACATATTATGTGTCAGTGCTGCTCTTGAGGCAAGTGGTGCAAGAATAAACAAAAGAGATAATATCTTTGCCTTCTTGTTGGGGGACATGAACAATGAATGAATGGCCAGTGGAGATGGGTGCAGCTGGAACCAGGATGGCGCAGTGGAGGTGGCAGGAAGTGGTCAGATCCCGGATGTATTTTGAAGGTAGAGCCAGCAGGATATGCTCATTGGTGTTGATGTACAGTCTATGAGAGAGAGGAATTAAGAATGAGACCGAGGTTTGTGGATCAGACACTAGAAGAGCAGAGTGCCCATCCGCTGAGATGGGGGATATTTGAGAGGAATGGGAGGGAGCTCATGAGTTTGCTTCTGGTCCCTTGATGGAGATGCTCAACAATCATCCAAGAGAGTATGTCCAATAGGTATTTGGGTAAATGAACGTAGAATTAGATGAAAGTCTTGGGCTATAGATATTAATGTGGATGTCAGTCAGCATATAAATAGTATTGAAACCTAGAGGATGGAGGATCGTGGAGTGGGTGTAGACAGAGATAAGAAGGACAGAGCCCCGGGCTGTCCCATCGCAAGCAGATGGGAAGATGAGGGGTAATGAGTGAAGGACACTGGGAAGCAGTAGCCAGTGGGGTGGGAGGAAAACCAGGAGGGTGAATTGTCCTGGGAGCAAAGGAGGTATTTCAAGAAGGAGGGAGAAGTCATGACCATGGGATTTAGCCTAGTGTTTGTGGTCTACACCCAAACATGCCTGGGAGTGACCCACAGCAAATGCCACATAGTGGGAGAGAGTGGAAAACTATGGGTGAAGGATTAGCTCTATACATTGCATCCCATTTCTTTTATTGAACAGAAAAGAAGAGCTCTGGAGCAAATATGGTTAAAATTGTATTTACTGGGATGCCTGGGTGGCTCAGCTGGTTAAGCATCTGCCTTTGGCTCAGGTCATGATCCCAGGGTCCTGGGATCGAGTCCTGCTTTGGGGTCCCTCTCAACAGGGAACCTGCTTCTCTATCTGCCTCTGTCTCTCTCTCTCTCAAATAAGTAAAATCTTTAAAAATAAAATAAAATTGTATTTACTTACTATAGATGTTGGTATTGGATTCATGAGTGTCTGTTATATTTTTTCTTTTAAAAAATATCTTTAAAATGTTACATAATAAAAAAAGAAGAAAAGCCATTTATAAGTAAATATGTAAAATATATCTACATAAAATATTTTTAGAATGATGTCCAAGACCCTAGTAAATGGTTGTCACTGGTAGGCCAGCATGCATTATTATGACTTTCATGGGCCCTAGGAAAAATAATAAAAAATATGTTTTATAATTGCCTTGGTGTAAAGATAAATATGATCCAGGTTGGACTCATTATTGTATGTTCATTATTATTATCTTTTCTTCTGACTGTCAAAGAAATCACAATTAAAATATTCCCAGGAGCGCCTGGGTGGCTCAGTCAGTGAAGTATCTGTTTTCAGCTCAGGTCATGATCCCAGGGTCCTGGGGTTGAGCCCCGCATTGGACTCCCTGCTCAGTGGGAAGCCTACTTCTCCCTCTCCCTCTGCTGCTTCCCCTGCTTGTGCTCACTCTCTTTCTCTCTCAAATGAATAAATAAAAAATCTTTTAAAAAATTAAAAATAGGGCGCCTGGGTGGCTCAGTTGGTTAAGCGACTGCCTTCGGCTCAGGTCATGATCCTGGAGTCCCGGGATCGAGTCCCGCATCGGGCTCCCTGCTCGGCGGGGAGTCTGCTCCTCCCTCTGACCCTCCCCCCTCTCATGTGCTCTCTCTCTATCTCATTCTCTCTGTCTCAAA
Organism: Mirounga angustirostris; assembly: GCF_029215605.1. Lineage (NCBI taxonomy): Eukaryota > Metazoa > Chordata > Mammalia > Carnivora > Phocidae > Mirounga > Mirounga angustirostris. Next base: position 93,345,724 of record NW_026991711.1, on the reverse strand, counting down.
TAAATAAATAAAATCTTTAAAAAAAATAAAAAAATAAAAATAAAAATAAAATTAAATTAAATTAAATTAAAAATAAAATCATGTAGCTTTGTCCCTTTTCTAAAAGGAGGCAAAACCTACACATAAATAATTAAAGGATCACTAGCATGATACAAGTTCAGGCAAGGGTAGAAGGAGACAATTCACAGCAGACTCCGTACAAATGGCCAGGAGCTATGAAAAGACGCTCAACTCTACCATAATCAGGGAAATGCAAATCATACCCAAAAAAGTTTTTAACTGGCAAAAAGGAAAAATACTGATGCTCTCCAGTGTTGACATGAGCATGGGGATAAGAGGCCTTCTCACAAGGTGATGGGAGTGGTCATTGGTCTTTCAGGAGAGCAATTTATCGGTGTTTAGCCACACGAGCAATGCAAAGACTCCTTGGCCAAGCATGTTGATTCCAAGATATGTAACATATAGAAATACTCTCACGTATGAAAAAAGAGGCATGCATAAGTAGATGCATTGCAGCATTGTTTAACTGAAAAATTAGAAACAACCTAAATGTCCCTAAACAAGGGACTTGATAAATTATGTATACATCCTGCAAAAAATGTTAGTCATTAAAATAATAAGATCAATATGCAGCAGACGGGAAGTCTACTATATCATGTAAAAGTCAGTTGCAGAGCAGTAAGTATGAGCCTTGTAGATGTGTGTGTGGGGGGGGAGTGGGGTTGATAGAAGCCATCTGGAAGGATCCACACTTAACTCTGGACAATGCCTATTCTGGAAGGGGGATTGATGGGAAAATAGGACGGGTGATGAAAAAAGGATTTTTACTCTATATTTTGTATACATTCATAGGGCTTAATATATATTTTTTTTTTACAAAGAAAACCTGTTTATATAATACTTACATAATCTTTTAAACACTTGAAAAATTCAATAGGTGGTTGCTGGATGAGACTGGAGATAGTTCTTGCTGATCGGGCCAGGGGGCTGAGGGTCTGGGAGAAGCCAGATCTGTGGGGGCTGGGGGCAGCTTCAGTTTGGGATCACAGAGCTTCAGGGTTTCAGAGCTGGAAAGTTCTGGGGTCCTTGGCCTGTGCAGAAATGCAACGAAAATACATGGGCTGCAGCCCCTTGAGGCCACACCTGTGCCAGACCCCTGAGGCTCAGAGAGCTAAGGGGGGGGGGGATGGGGTGGGGGGGAGGCGGGGGCAGGGAAGTGGCAGAGTCAGCTTAGAACCGGGGGTCCCAGGTTGGGAGGAGAAAGGGCTGCAAATCCACCTTAACCGACGGTGGCCTAGCCAAGCTCCAGATCTGCAAGGCTGGAGCCCGGAAGCACCAGGACATCCAACGTAGCACAGAAATCGTGGCAACAAGGCACAGGCCAGGGGCGATTCGGGGCACTCGTGTCTAATATTCGTGGAGAGGTGTGTGGATTTCCCAGGGTCAAGTTTGTCCTCAAGGCCTGATGATGATTTGAGTCGTGTCAGTGTCGGGGTGCATGTGTGGGGTGAGTGGGTGAGGTAGGGGACCCTGTAATGCAAATCTAAACGGGCCAAAGGACAAAAGGGGGGAAAGTCAAAGAGAGCCCCGGGCTAGGCTGGTCCTATGAGTCCCACCATCCACGGTCCTGGGAAAGCAGCCCATGTCCTGGCCAAATCCCCCCCAAGGGCACGGCCTCGGTCTCGCGCCCCTCCCTCCCAGAATTCTGTCCCAGTGAGGCAGCTGAGGCATCCCTGAGCATCAGCAACTCTGGGGAGCCCTCAGCCAAGCCGGCACCCAAATCTGGGACTCTTCTTCCATCGTGGCTACCACGTTCCCCTGCACGAGCTGGTGTCCTTGCTGGGCTGCTGGGCAGGAGCGGACGCTGTGGACTCAGGACGCCCAGGCCCAAATCCGCTTCACTTACCAGTGGGACCTCAGGTTCCTCACCTGTGACATGGAGTTAATTGTAGACTACCTGAGGCTGGGATGGGGTTGAGCAAGTTTATAGTTACACAGAGTTTAGCACCTTGGTGCTTAATAAACTTGTGCCCCAATTATCCCTACAGGATGGGACTGGGTAGGGCCATCCCAGCTGTGTGGTCTGAAGCTCCAGGCTTACCCGGTCATCTGCAGAATGAGGCCCCCACCTCTCCAGGTGGTTGAGGATGGGGAACCAGGTCCTCAAACAGCCTGCACACTGCGGGTCAGGAATGGACCAGTAGGTACAGTAGCCCATGGGCCCTGGGCAGGCCACCTTCCTGGTGGCATCCTTTTCCCTGAATGGGGCAGCAGACCCGGAGAAGCCCACACAAGAGTGGGTGGGAACAGAGGACCTTTGAGGGTGAGAGATTCTAGTGCATCTTCCTCATCAGTGCAGCCTCAGCCTGGTGAGCAAGGACCTCAGGACCCCTACTCAGAGGCTTCCAGTCTTGCCTGGGTGGACATGGGGCAAAGTCACCTGGTGCTGGGGGTTACTGAGTCTCACGGTCAGGGCACTGGGAAGGTGAGATCACAAATCCATGCGTCTTTCCTGCCAGGACGGCAGCCTCTGGTGAGCTCAGCCCTTGGTTTCCTGGCCTCTGTTAAACTCTGACCTTGAGCTGCCTTAACGGTCAAGACAAGGCCCTGAGGCAGAGTGGCAGAGTTTACGGTCTCTCTCTCTTTCTCTCTCTCTCCCTCCGTGTGTGTGTGTGTGTGTGTGTGTCTCAGAGAAATTGGGGGTAAATGAATGCAGGTCTTAACACAAAGTGAGAAGGACAAATTCTCTTAACCAACTGAAAAGACAACAGAGAGAGATACCCCTCAGCCTCTGCACTGCCCACCACCCAGGCTTTGGCCTGCAGGGTAACAGAATTTGGGGACGTCCCACAGCCACTTTGCAGGGCGGGGCTAAAATCTACACCTCAATTCTGAGCTCAGGTCGAAGTCCTTCCCAACCTCCACCATGCATGTCTTTGTCGCACAGACTTATGTCTCCCCATCATCACCCCCGCTGGGTTGGGGACTGGTGGAGGACAAGGGCTGGGCTTACAGAGCCCTCTCCTTCATGGCAAGCATGGTACCAGGGATGCAGTGGGTGCTCAGCAAACACCCATCCAATGAACCCAGGGCTCTGGGGGTTGGTGGGCCCAGCCTCAGACCACCTCAATCTCACATCCTGTGACATGAAACACAGTCACTTCCTAAGTCTCTACACTAATGGAGGCCATGGGGGCATGAACAATCAGAGTCATCTTTAGACTTATCTCTAAATGTGCAGGGCAACGAGTTTATGGCAACAGATTTGTCTTCATCATTATGCTGATAATGACCATGAGTTGCAAATCCAGGCTAGAGGAGACTAGATACAGAATAGATAATAACTAGCCAAGGATGAGAGATCTCTAGGAGGAACATCCACATGTGTTTAAGATTGAACATGAAGGCAAATTTTATTTTAAAGATTTTATTTTTATTTATTTATTTGAGAGAGAGAGAGAGCAAGCACAAACGGGGGAGGGGCGGGGAAGGGGCAGAGGGAAAGGGAGAAGCAGACTCCCCCCTGAGCAAGGAGCCCAACGTGGGGCTGGATCCCAGGACCCTGAGATCATGACCCAAGCCAAAGGCAGATGCTTAACCGACTGAGCCACCCAGGCACCCCCAAAGGCAAATTTTGATTGCCCCAACAGGGAGAGAGGTTTCGTTTAGTAAGGTCAACACTCATGTGAGTTGCCACAGGGGAACTCAATTTGAATCAAATAAGTGAACCTTTGTTGTCCTGCTGCGAGGCACTCAGGACTCTGAGGATTACCAGAGGAGGGAACCTCCCCGACCTGATATGAGCAAGAATGACTGAGAACGTGAGATTTCCCCTTTCCCAGTTCGTGTGAGTTGCAACATTACCCAAATGGGGCCAGTTTCTAGGTTAAAGAGAAGTAGGTCGTGGGGTCATCTCGTTTCATTGTTATTAAATTGCTTACTGCAGTCATATCTGTAGGTCTCTAAGAAGGCACGGTCTTGGCCCCCATCTCCCTGCTAGTTCTCCCCAGAACAGCCTTTTTCCAGTTTTACTTCTTTGAGTGGGTCCCTCCTGTGCCGGGTTCCCTCCATTTGCGCCCCACCTCCGCAGGCTCTGTCTCCACCTTCTACCCTGCTCTTTGCTCCAGGAGGCTAACCAGGCTGACCTCTGGGGTCTGCAGCCACAGTCCCCAAGCGCTCTGGCTTCAGGGGGGCCTGGCCAATTGGGGGCCCCATAGGACTATGGAGGGAGAGAACAGAGAGGTGGGTGATTACTTGCCTGCCGGGCCTGGGTGGAGATAAAGGCTGCCTTGTTATATGGCCCCAGGTCCTATCAGTGGGGTTGGCACCTCCCACCTTCACTGTCCCCTTAGCACTGCCTGCACCTCTGCCCACAGACCTGTCAGAGCCTCTTTGCAGCTAACCCTTGCGGGGGGCTCCTCTGTTTTGGCCAGCCCCTGGCTGGCTCACCTCCACACCTCTGCATAATCTCTGGCTAGACTTAGTATGACTTGATCCTCCTCCTTGTTCCCAACCTGGCCCCACCTCCCACCCCCTCATGGCCTAATCTGATGCTTAAAATGCCCACTTTTGCTGGAGACATCGGAAGGCAGCTGTTTCAGAAGCAAATACTATCTGGATCTCTTACCAATCAATCGGTGCTGCGGAAAAAGTCAGACAGATCTGAATTTGAATCCTGTGTTACTTTGGGCAAGTCACTTAACCTCTCTGAGTCTTGGTTTTTCTCCTTTGTAAAATGCAAATACTAATACTGCCTTCTTGGATTGTCGTGAAGATTAAATGGATTGGCAACCAGCCTGGCAACGGCAGAGGACCGAAGTAGAACTCTGAGGAGTCTGGCTCTTCAATGACCCCTCCTGACCGCCCTGGGGGAGGGGGGACACTATGCTCCTCGTTTTACAAAGAAGAAGAGTCCAGAGCACGTGCACGCAGCAGAGAGGGCCACTGCTGGACTAGAAGTCAGATCTCTCAACACCCGGGCCAGGGACCTTTTGGATACAGCAAAGGCCTCTTTCAGAGCCTTTATAATGCTTTCGACACTTGCAGGTGAAATGATAGGATGTCTGGGGTTGACTTTAAAATACTCCGAACAACACAGTTGGTGTGAAGAGGAAGAGATGAAATAAGCAGACTGTGGTAAATGCTGAAGCTGGTGGCAGGCACATGGGTTCCGTATGTGATTCTTTCCACCTGCAGCTGCACTTGAACCTGTCCATAATGAAACATTGACATGCTTTCCAATCATCTTTAATGACTGATGAAACACTCATGCTCAAATGGTCAGTGAGAAAAGCAAAATGCAGAATTGTGTGTGTGTGTGCGTGCGCACGCACACGTGTCTACCCACACAGGTGTGGAAAGATCTGGAATGAAATGACACTGTTAATTCAACAATGCTTGTCCCTAGGTGATGGACTCATCATTTTTGTTTCCTTCTCTTACTCTCTGTATTTTCCAAGGTTTCTAAAGTGAGCAGGTATTACTTGTACAATCAGAAAAGGGGTCGATGTTAAAAGGTTTAAAGTGTGATGTTACTAAATCAAGCAGCTGGGGCAGGAGATGCTGGGAGCACGGAGCAGGGAGGGGACAGGGAGGCTGGGGGTCCTGGCAGCGGCTCAGTGGGGCCTGGGCCAGGCAGGATGGGGATGGGGAGAAGGACAGGTGTGTCTCTTTCCGCAGAGAGGAGAGGCAGTAAGACTAAGACAGGGTTCACGGTGCCTGTAGGTCTCTCCGGTTCCTCTCCTGCTGGGGGGGGGGGGGGGGGGGCAGTCCCAGGAAGCCCAGAGCATGTGAGCCCAGCCACCTTGCATGCCCTCGGCCCGGCCCTGCCCAGCTACCTTGGCCCTGTTTCAAAGGCTAGGTGCCAGGGGAGGTGAGCCAGGTGTCAGAGGCCCAACCTGCGTCTGGGGGAGGGTGGAGAGAGGCGTGTCGTCCAGCTTCTCTGGGCTGGGATCTGGTGTCACCACCTGACCCCACCACGGCGGGCTCCAGGGCCGGAGAGCGTGGCAGGCCGTGCCAACCAGGCCTGGCCAGTGCAGCACCACGCCCTTGCCCAGGCTGGGCGGGCAGACACGTCTACTGCCTCGTTGCTGAGGACCCACCACGTGCGAGCCGCGTCCCACTGGAGAAGTAGGGATTTCTGTGCCCAGTTTACGGACAAGGGAGTAGAGGCTATGAGTGCCACCTCCCTGGTAAAAATCCTGCAACGCTGCCTCATTGTCCTCAGGCTGGGTCCAAGCCTCTTGCCTCGGGTGCTGCCACGACCCACATCCCGTGTTCCTGCCACACTGAGATATCCAGAGCCTCTCCCCTCACTGTGCACCCTCTTGTCTCTAGCCCTGTGCTTAGGGCTTCCCTTTACTGTGTTGGCCCTCCCCTCATTCCCATATCATCATGTCTCTGTGGCAATGCTACCTCCTCCAGGAAGCCTCCCCAGATAGGCTCCAGCTGTTGGGGCCACTCCCATTAAACCAGTGTTGCTCCGTGCGCAGCCCTGATTGTGCTGAGTTGTAAGCATATTGTCATGCCACGACCCCCCTCCTGCCCCTGACCGTGGACTCCCTGAGGGCAGGGTAGGAGTCGGGGCCATCACACAGAATCCCTCTTCCAGGGACCACCCAGGGGTAAGGGCTTAGTGAACCTGCACAACTGTGTACAGTGTCCCTGGCCTGGGTCCTTCTCATCTCTGGGTCCAGCACAGAGATCTCTGTGAGTGAATGAATGAATGAATGAGTGAGTGAATGAGTGGGTGGGTGAGGGAAAGAGTTGCCCAGGGTCTCCCAGTGGTAATGGCACAGCCAGTTGGAGGGACTCCAGCTCTCACACTTGGCACGCTTGCTGGAGAAGTGGAGACCTTGGAGGCGTGTCCAGGAGCTGAGACCTGCCCAAGGTGGGCCCCCGACTACAGCAGACTGCTGGGCCTCCCGGGGGTGAGCCCCCAGGCGGGAGGGCTGTGCTGCTGGACAAGGAGCCAGACAGGCTGGCTAAGGCTGATGCCCACATGGCAGTGAGTCCCCGGCCAGGCCAGGCTCAGGGAAGCCAGACTCACAAAGCCCAGACCTGGCTCCTGAGGGCACATGGAAGCTGATAATCTGGAACCAACCCGTCCTCAGGCACCTCGGGAACCCTCAGTCAGGAGAGAGCTTGGACCTCAGAGCGGGGCTCTCATCTCCTCCCCAGGAAGGAGACAAAACTGCGCTGGGTGCTGGGGTACGAAGGGTGAGCCTACCCCCTGCCCACAGGCTGCTCATAGCCTAGATCTTTTCATAATCCCTGGGGCAGGTGGCTCTAGACTCCAGCATGGCACTGGTTCTCCCACAGAGGGTGTAGAGACGATGGACACACAGGGCAGGAGGTTGGGATGCAGGGCGTGGACCCAGAGCAGCAGCGAGCAACTACTTTCCAGAAACTGTGTTCACTCCAAGGTCGTTCCTAGAGGCAGGGCTGTAATAGAAACATAGAGATGAGCCTTGGAGTGACAGAGAGCCGGGATCAAATCCTGGCTCTACCACTTCATGGCCGTGTGACATCTGCAGTTTACTTAGCTCCCGAGAGCCCCGTGGTCTATAAAATGGGGGTGATGATAAGGCCCCCCGGTGCACACTACGACGTGCGTGGGTCTCCAATGATGCTGAATGACTAAGGTGGGCCGAAAAGAGCACACGCTATGTGAATCCATTCACATGCAAGGGTAGAAAATGCCAACCAATCTACAGGGAGAGAAAGCCCATCGGTAGTTGCCAGGGGACAGGGGTTGAGACGGCAGGGATCATGAAAAGATCACAAGGAAACTTTGGGAGGTGGAGGACATGTTCATTATCTTGCGTGTAGTGATTGGCTCCATGAGGGTATCCGTATGTTAAAACTTCAGTTGTATGCTTTAAATCTGTGCAGTTCAGTATATGTCAGTTATACCCAATAAAGCTGTTTAAAAAAAAAACAAAAAGGAAGAATCCCCCCACCTCAAAAAATTTTTTAAATCTCAATATCTCCAGGGCGCTTGAGTGTTTCAGTCGGTTAAGCATCTGCCTTTGACTCAGATCATGATCCCAGGGTCCTGGGATCAAGCCGCGTGTCAGGATCCTTGCTCAGCGGGGAGCCTGCTTCTCCCTCTCCCCCCACCCCTCCCCCGTTCGTGCTCACTTTCTCTCTCTCTCTCTCTCAAACAAAGAAATAAAATCTTTTTTAAAAAATCTCAACATCTCCATACTGGGGAGTGTGCCATGAGGCTTAGTGGCTCTTGCAGAGTGCCTTGTTCCTGTCTGAATCTAGCATGTTCCATGGTGGTTAGTTCCCTGCTCATCCTTACATCATCAAGACAATTATTCCGTGATTGATCTACCTGATGGGTGGCTCTAAGCCAATGGCCAGGACTGGCCTCTAAATGGAGCCTACACCAGGGGGTTAGGCTCATCTGGAGGGGAGCCCAGGGTGGCCCCTAACTTGACCTGGGAGCCCAAAAACCAAGGTGATGTCCAGTTTGCTCTGTTTGGAACCCCCGTCAGCACCCTGCTCATCTGGTGGCCCTTAGGGGCCCACAGGAGGAAGGGCACGTTTCAGAGCTCACTGCTTATGCTCCCTGGTTGTTCAAATGTTGATGAACTTGGTACACCACAGGCTTTTCAATCTTTCGGGCACCTATAAGCAAGCATCCTTGTCAGATTTAGATGACTGTCTTTTCAGTTCTGATTCATTTTTAGCCAATTATCCCTATTTTGAGCTGTAATTGCCCACCAACACAGATTTGATTTAAGGAATTAGATTGCATTTCAAACATTAGGGTATTTCAGCGTGGGGTGATGTGTGCATGCGTGCATGTGCATGCTTGTGGGCCACAGGGTATGAACAATAATTTCTCTGAGCAGCTTCAACTTGACTACCCTTCATGCTGTTCTTGCTAGTTGGTATTTTCTGTTCTCAGAAATGATCGTGGACTACTCCAGTATCGAGAGAAAAGTAACGAGAGAAACCGTGAAAGAAGATAGGGGCACCTGAGTGGCTCAGTTGGTTAAGTGTCTGATTCCTGATTTCAGCTCAGGTCGTGATGTCAGTGTCATGAGATTGAGCTCCACATGGGGCTCCAGTCTGGGTGTGGAGCCTGCTTAAGATTCTCTCTCTCCCCCTCTCCCTCTGCCCCTCCTCCACTCCTCAAAAAAAAAAAAAAAAAGTACATACCGCCATGCCTGTCCAGCCATTGTCTTTTTTCTGACCTGAGGGTGCCCCCAGCATTCAAATGGCCCCTGGGCTCCAGGCTGGCCCCCTCCTTCCTATTCTTTACCCTGAGTGACCCTCAAAAAATGCAAATGTCTGATCATGTCTTTGTTCTGCTATAATATTCTCACTGGGCAACTCTGCCCACAGAACAAAGTCTGGTCCCCCTTGAGTGGCAGACAAGCCTTTTCATAGACCATTCCTTCCCATTCCCAAGCTCCAGATCTCACCATCCCCTGCCCAGGATCTGACCAGTAACATTCCAGACTCTTTCTGCCACCAGGCCTTTTGTACATGGGGCTTCCTTTGCTGAAGCTACCTCCCTGCCCTTGCATTCGCCCTCCTTCTGTCCTCAGCAACCAGCTCCTGATCCTGCAGGTCTTAGGCAAGGCCTCCCTTCTCTCATGAGCCCACACCCAGCCCTGGGTGCTTCCACGTCCACTGCAGCCCATCTATCTGGGTGTGTGTAACCCCGACCTCTCACGCATGCCTCCTGGTCTGGGCTGTGAGGGTCCCACTCGTCCTTCCATGTGCTGGAAGGCACAAGGCCTCCCTAGAGACGATGTTCATCGAAGTGTTGTTGGTGAATTAGTAACAAATTCCTAGAATGCATTCACCTGAATCCTCTCCAAGTCCCTTTTCTCAACCCTCGGCCCCTGGTGATCTTGCCTTCTTCTGAACTTTTATAGAAACTATTGAAAAACTGCTTACTTGACCCTTGTCCTACATTACCTGACATTCTTTTTTTCTTTGTTTGTTCTTTAATATTTGCCTTTATCCTCCTACATCCCTAAAGGGTTGAGTATCACCTATAGTAATTTTTAAAGATAAATCTTAACACTTTGGCAAGTCAAAGGACACTAATCAAAAAAGCAAAAAAAAAAAAAAAAAACCCAAAGAATAGGAAAAAAAATATTTGCAAATCATATTTCTGATAGGTTCTACTATCTGGCATACATAAAGAACCTTAAAATTCAATAGTAAAGGGCACCTGGGTGGCTCAGTCATTAAGCATCTGCCTTCGGCTCAGGTCATGATCCCAGGGTCCTGGGATCAAGCCCCACATCGGGCTCCCTGCTCAGCGGGAAGCCTGCTTCTCCCTCTCCCACTCCCCCTGCTTGTGTTCCCTCTCTCCTCATCTCTCTCTCTGTCAAATAAATAAATAAAATCTTAAAAAAAAAAATTCAATAGTAAAAAGACAATGCAAATAAAAATGGGCAAAGAATTTGAACAGACATTCCTCCAAAGAGGATATTCCAATGGCCAACAAGTACATAAAAACATGTGCAACATCATTAGTTATTAGGAAATGCAATTCAAAGTGATGAGATACCATTTCACACCCACTAGGATGATTTTAATCAAAGAGGTGGACAACAGCAAGTTGTTGTCAAGAACGTGGAGAAATTGGAAATTCTGTACATTATTGGTGGGACTATAAAATGGTACTGCCACTGTAGAAAAAATTTGGTGGCTCCTCAAAAGTTAAATATACAATTACCATATGACCCAGAAATTCCATGCATGTGTGTGTACCCAGCAGAAATGATAACATGAGGGACCCTGGGTGGCTCAGTTGGTTAAGCGACTGCCTTCAGCTCAGGTCATGATCCCGGAGTCCCGGGATCGAGTCCCACATGGGGCTCCCTGCTCAGCAGGGAGTCTGCTTCTCCCTCTGACCCTCCTCCCTCTCATGCTCTCTGTCTCTCATTCTCTCTCGCGCAAATAAATAAAATCTTAAAAAAAAAAAAAAAACAGCTTGGATTATTAAAAAAAAAAAAAGAAATGATAACATGGGTTCAAATCCAAATGTACATAAGTGCTCATAGCGCCATTATTTATAACAGTCAAAAGGTGGAAACAACACAAATGTCCATCAACTGATGAACGGATAAACAAAATGTGGTGTATCCATACAAGGGAATGCTCTAAAAAGGAAGTACTTACACATGCTACAACATGGATGAGCCTCGAAAGCAGCAACAGACGTGAGACACAAAAGGCCACACACCATGTAATCACATTTTTTTTTAAGATTTATTTATTTATTTATTTGAGAGAGAGCACGAGCAGGGGTGAGGGATAGAGGGAGACAAGACTCCCCACTGAGCAGGGACCCCCGATGCGGGGCTCGATCCCAGGACGCTGGGATCATGACCTGAGCTGAAGGCAGATGCTTAACTGACTGAGCCACCCAGGCGGTCCTATGTTCATGTTCTTATAGCAAGGAAAACTTTGTCAAGAAAGCACACCAAGCAAAAGCCACAAAGAAAAAGATGGCCACATTTCACCACATCAAAACTGAAATTTCCAGGGGCGCCTGGGTGGCTTAGTTGGTTAAGCATCTGACTCTTGATTTCAGCTCAGGTCATGAGTTCATGGGTCATGGGATGGAGCCCCTCCTTGGGCTCTGCACTCAGTGTGGAGTCTGCTTGTCCCTCTCTTTCTGCTCTGCAACCCCTGCCCCGCATGCTCACACTCTCTCTCTTAAAGCAAATAAATAAATAAAATCTTTTAAATAATTGAAATTTCTGGGTGAAGGGGGTCAAAAGATACAAATTTCCAGTTACAAAATAAATAAGTCATGGGAATGCAATGTACAGCATGGTGGCTATAATTAATAATACTGCAATGCATATTTAAAAGTAGCTGGAAGAGTAGATGTTGAAAGTTCTCAACTTGAGAAAAAATTGTAACCATGTATGGTAACAGATGTTAACGAGATTTATTGTGGTGATCATTTTGCAATATTTACAAATACTGAATCATTACATTGTACACCCGAAGCTAATATAATGTTATGTTAATTATACTTAAAAAAAAAACAAACCCTGAAGTTTCTGTGTGCCAAAAAAACCACCATAACCAAAATTTAATAAATTATAAAAAATATTTGGGGCACCTGGGTAGCTCAGTAGGTTAAGCATCTGCCTTTGGCTCCAGTCATGATCTCAGGGTCCTGGGATCGAGCCCTGCATCGGGCTCCCTGCTTAGTGGGGGTCTGCTTCTTCCTTTCCCTCTGCCCCTCCCCCTGCTTGTGTGCTCTCTCTCCCTCCCTCTCTCTCCCTCTGTCAAATAAATAAATAAATAAAATCTTAAAAATTTTTTTAAAAAACTAGGGGGAAGGGACACCTGGATGGCTCAGTCAGTTAAGCATCTGACTCTTGATTTTGGCTCAGGTCATGATCTCAGAGTCCTGGGATTGAGCCCCATGTGGGGCTCTGCACTCAGTGTGGAGTCCGCTTGGGATTCTCTCTCTCCCTATCCTTCTGCTCCCCCCCTCACTCACGCATGCCCTCTCTAAATAAATAAATAAATTTTAAAAAAAACTAGGGGGGATTAGTTTATTTATAGAATTAATACCCAGAATATGTGAAAAACTCCTATAAATCCACAACAATAACAGAAGACCACCAACCCAATAAAAAATGGACAATGAATATGAACCACAATGAGCAAAATAGGAAAACATTTGACAAGAGACTCATCCTCACTAACAACCAGGAAAAGGAAAATGAACACCGCAACGCAATATTATATCTCTGGCATGAGATGGGCAGAAATTAGGAAGTGTGAGGACCTCAAGCAGGAAGAAGATGTAGAAATGGGCATTCTCATGTCCTGTGTGTGGGGCATGTAAACAGATAGAACCACCCTGGGAGGCAATTTGGCAAGATGATTTTCAAATTTTAGATCTCACATGACCTAACTATACCACTTCTTGATACACACCTATAAGAAACATTTTTTCACGCATGCAGAGAGACATATACACACTTGCTTATGACAGTGTTGTTTATAACAGCAAAAGCAGGGGACACAACCTGAATGTCACAGGTAGGGGACTGGCCTAATTGTGATAAAACCATACAATGAAAGAACACACGGCATTAAAAACACTGAGGTAGCTCCTCTCCTTTGACAAGGGCAGGGCTCCGAGACATACCGTTAGATAAAAAGCAAGTCACGTAGGGACGCCTCTGTGATCATACCACTTGGGAGAACATGCAGCTGACCACGACAAACTACGCACTTTCTCAGACGTGTATATGTGTCAACACAGTGGTTGCCCCCAGGTAGGAGTGGGATTAGGACAGTGACCAGAGAGGAACAAAGAGGTGATTTTCCTTCTTCACCATTTCATGTTTTTTTCAGGTAGAATGTATTGATACGCTACTTGTATAATTTAAAAATATAAATTAGAAAAACAAATGAACACCAGGAAAATATAAATAAGAGTAGGAAGACAGGGCTGGGGCTGGGGATAAGAAATAGAAACACAAAACCCCAGGTTACAATGCTCTATAAAATTATCATAGTTGAAACTGCTATTTTGTTCTGAGTTTCTTTGTGGCCCAGGGGAAAGTGGAGATGTGACCTGATATATCCCTGACTGTCAGAAAGGAGAAAATGACCAGGCGTGGTTAGAAATTTTCTCATATGGTAGGCTTTAGCTTTCTTACTCAACTAACAATGAGTACCATAAGTTTAGCCTTTTGTTACCTGCCATGCCTGGTGGGGGCTGAGCACCCTGCCGGGGCTGAGCACCCCCTGGCGTGCCGTGCATGTTTGTCAAGGATTATGACAACTCTGGTGAGTGAGGGGTATATCTAGGGGATACCATAAGCCCTGTGGGCTGAAGCAGAACTCCAAAATTCTGGGACTTACTGTTGGCTACATCACTCAGATCCTGACCGCAGAGGCATAACTCTGACCCCCTGGTCCAAACCAAACCCTTCCAGCCCCTCCATCCTCTCAATGGTAATTTAGACAAATCCCACGTAAGCTGCTTAAACAGGGCTTGGGGTCATGTTTGCATTTCCAAATCAGCGGTACAAAGCTCAGAGAGGTGAAGCAACTTCCCCGATGTTGCACAGTTGGCTGGCACCAGAGTGAAGACCATGAACCGAGTGTCTTGACTCTTTCTACTGCCCAACCCAAGTCGATATTCCAGATTGGACTATAAACTAAGCATGTAAGGCATCTTATGTTCAAGTGTGTCTTTCCCTTCCCACTCTTCACGTGGCAGGCAAAGTATTTATTCCAGTTGGAGATTTTCAGATTGAGAGTGGAATTGACTTTCAGAAATGACCAAAAACATCCCAAACCAAATCTGGTAAATGGCATAGACAATCACTTATTGCTTGCTATTTATTTTGACCCTGCTCTCGTTGCAAATGGATCCGAGGTGATTTTTAAAAGGTGTGCCAACAAGAAAATATGAAGGAAGTAAATGGCAAAAGGGGCAAATGAAAGTTTAAGCTGAAACAGGGCACAGGCAGTCATAAAAGGCACGCACCATAGTGCCAGACGTGGGCTACAAATGTAATCCCGAGCTTCCCAGTGGCCAAAGCAATGAGGGAAAATGGTCAGCTTCAAGGTTCTCAGATTCCACAAGATATAAACAAGTCAATTGTCCAGAGGCACAGGCTTTCCTGACTTTGAAATCTGAAGGCAATTCCTCTTACGGTTCTAAATACAGTGGGTCTCAATGGGCTGAGGGGACACTGTCCCAACAACATCCCTACAATAGTGAGGTTTCTGAGGCTCCTTTCGAAACAGCATCCTCAAAGCATTCGGTTGGCATCGCACCAAAATGTAATTCAGTCAACTCACCCACCGAGGGCGGGAGTCAGTCTGGGCAGCACGGTTTGTCACGAACAAGGTGTGGTATTAAACAAACTAGCTCATGGACGGATGCAGACATCCGTTCCCAAAGAAAACCCAAGCATGTTGCAGTGAGTGTGACAGATGCCGCTGGAAGCAGTAATGTCCTACCCACGGAGGAGGGGCCGCGTGTGTTTGGATGAGATGATTCTACTGTGTTTCTTAAAAAAAAAAGCGCTCTTATTTTATGACGCTGGGTCTCGTGTCTGAAGGAGTGCCTCTCACGGTTGCTGTCCTCTGAGGAACTGTAGGCTGTGTTCAGCAGGAGCCTGAAGCCCTGAAAACCCCAGGTCTGCAAGGCCAGCAGACCCGGGCATAAACGCTCGCCCTGCAACTTTGTGGCTTGGCCAAGTGACAGCACCACTTTGGACCCCAGTCTCCTCCTCTACAGAATGCGGACTGGGAGCAAAAATTCTTGCTATGCAGGTTGGCTGGAAGGCCTAGAGATAGATAGAGCTGCAGAGTGCTGGTTCATTGTGGGCACCAAGCGATGTTAACGTCTTTCCATCTTGGAAGAACAAGAGATGGCGATGTGGATCTGAAGGGATCCTGGCTCGTGTCCCTGGAGTGGATACAGGACACTCTCCCTGAACCAGATCCTAAACTCAGTCCCCAGGATTGTCCGGGTCCTCCAGGGCCCCCACCAGGAGCCAGCTCCTTCAGACCTGTGGGGTTCTGAGCGGTCAGGGACCTGCCTGCCCAGACCAACAGGCCTGGGAAAGAATTTTAATTAAAGAGCATTAACATTTTTCTCCCACTTCTTGAGGATTTGCTTTGAGAGTTGGAGGAATGTTATCTCTAATAAGAAAGTAAGGCCCCCAAATGAATGGAGCCCCCTTGCTTGGAGGGATCTCTGTTAAATGCTAAGCTTGCACATGCATACCCGGCCAGCCCCTGCACCCCACTTCCAGGCAGAAAACATTAGAGCCATTGGCTCCGGTTCCCCAAGAGCTGTCTGTCCCCTTGATGCCTTTGTGAGCTAGAGCTGGAAAATCCCAGTGCCTAGGCCTGTCTGCAGGGCTATGGCTAGGTCGCCACACATTCGTTCGACTTCTGATATTCCTGATTATAGCTGACCTGCTGGCTAATACTCAGCGTCCTTACTAGAGATCTGTACTACCCTTGCCCCCATTTTACAGATGAGGAACCTGAGGCATGCCCGCAGCCCAGGACTCAAGCCCAGGCAGGTGGCTGGAGGCCCCTGGGCTGCCCTGGGCACTCACACGGGTGATGGGTCCTGGGGGGGCGCACTTACATGGACATGAGTGGGTCACAGCCATGGAGTGGATGAGCTGGACTCAAGCCCCTCTGTGTCCCAGCCCAGAACTCAGGCCCTCTGTCCCTCTGGCCTGCTGGTATGGACAGCTGCACCTCCCAGTGTGGTAGGCGCTACCTCATGTGACTCTTTACATTTAAATTAAGTTAAATCTAATTAACTAATTAATTAAGGTAAATTGAATTAAAATTCCAGGTCTGCGGCTGTACCAGCTACATTGCCAGAACTCTGTAGCTACATCTGGCCCCCCCATTGGACGGTGGAGATGCAAAAACATTGCCATCGCTGTAGAAAGTTCTGTTGGATAGCGCTGGCTAGAGTGTCAGGGCTTTCCACTTGCCGAAGGAAGTTGGCGGGCTCAGTGACCAAGCTACTGGGGATTAGGGGAAGGAAACACACCTCCAGATGCACCCACAGGTCTGGGCCTCCCCAGAGGCTACCTTCCTGCCCTGAGCCAGGCTCACCTCCTTAGCTTATGCTTGCCCTCCTGCCCCCAGAGAGGTCAGAGGTGAGCAACCGGTTCCAGCCATACAAGGTCAGCAGTTTCCAGTCCAGCAGGTCTGGGCTGGGCCTCCTGTTTACAAAGCTCAGCGGCCCCTGTGGCCCCATGGTCAGTTGGGCCTCCGCTCTCGAGAGGCAGCCAGACACCCCAGCCCACCACCTCAACTCCATCTGCCCATCTTGGACCCTCCTTCCTCTTCCCAGCCAGAGATGGGCAGCTGATAACAAGGCCCCACCCAGACAGCATCCGCATTTGCCTGTGTGGCAGCTGGGCAGAGGCCTCTGCTTCTGTAAAAGCCTCCACCTCCCGTGTGCATGTGTGTGCATGCATGTGCGGGCGTGCATGCGTGCGTGTGCACATCTGTGTCTATGTGCCTCTCCCTGCTTGTGTGCGTGCATCTGTGGGTGCTGGCAGGTGCATTCGCGCACGTGCGCAGGTGCGTGTTCCTGTGTGTGTGCGTGTGTGTCTGTGCCTGTCCTGTCCTGGGCTGAGGCTGTAGGGGCCGAGGACCCTCCCTGTTCTCCCCAACATACACCGATGGCAGGGTGAGCATTTGCCTTCCCAGTCCAGCCCGGCTAGCAAGGGCTAGTTCTGGGCCTTTAAAAACGTCATGGAAGAACCTCCAGCAAGTGAAAGAGGATAATCCTGAACCCAGGTCCAGCTTGGCCGCTTATGAAGGCTTAGTTTTCTGTCCTATAAAATAAGGACAGTAAAGGCACCGATCGCACAGCACCACGATTCCGTTTAAAGCTCTTGGCGCGGTGCCCGGCACACGGCACGTGCTCAGTAACTCTTAGCTGTGTCGTCTTCTAAGATAATAACCACAGCCGAAGACCTGCCATCATTAAACTCCTACTGTGAATTAGAGTTCTGCTGCGCGCTTTACGCACCTTACCTCCTTGGATGAGCCCGGCACCGTGAGAGGTGACACGCTGTTACTCCCGTCAGGCCTACGAGGAGCAGGAATCCGGAGAGGAGCTCACCCTCAGCACGGCCTCTCCCGCTTCCCTGGAAGCATCAGAGGCCAAGAGGGAAGGGAGAGCCCTGAGAGAGAAGAAATATGACGGGTGACTGCCAAGGCCACAGACCAGAGGACAGCGTACTCAGGTGGGAGCACCATAGAGCACCTACTGTGTGCCAGGTGCCCTGGCCTCCCTGCAGGGGTGAAGGAAAGATTAAGATCCCTAGAGACTGGCCCGGGAAGGTCACTGCTGAGTGGAGAGGACAGTGGGAGCCGGCCGGGACCGTCAGCTGTAGGGAGAGGAGTCTCTCTGCGGATGGTGGAGGCTGAGAACAAGGGCACCTGCCCAGCCTGCCGTGGAAGAGGGAGGAGGAGTGGGAAGACCAGGACTGGGGAGAAGGAGTGCATTTCTATGACTCCAGGGCTCCCACTGCCCTTCCTCTGGAAATAATTCTCTATCTATCTGCACCCCAGGACCCAAATTCCACTGCTTGAGACTCATCCGTGCCTTAAGGGTGGGGAAGTCTGTCTCCGAAGGTACCTGTCTCTCTACAGGATTGGAGCCAACCACGAGGGGCAAAGCCTTGGGGAGAGGTGACCCATTCTGTCAGCAGAGAAATGGACCCTAAGAGCGTGGCACACTGCATGGATACGTTTTGATGAGGAAAAATGGGGGGCCCTGCCAGAGCGGGGGGGCTGATCCTGGGAGAGGGCCGTGATGCCCCGCTGGACAGCCGCCTCGGGCAGACACGCTGAGGACGGGCAGGCAAGCCTGGCAGGCCTACAGGTGAGCACAATGACTTCATTTTCAGATTATTATTATTTAAACACGGAAAACTGAAGAGAGACAAAAGAAGTTTGTTTTGGCAACTTGACTTTCAGCTTCGGGACAGTCGTGGCCCAGGGTTTTCACCCAGCATTTTGTTCCCCTGCCCTGGGTCCCAGGCATCGCTGAGTGCGCGTGGGGGGGGGGGGGCGGTGCAAGGAGGGGGCAGGGGCAGGTGAGACTGGGTGCAGGGGAGGGTGAAGTCACATGGCCACTTGTTTTGCCTACAAGACACCAAATAACTAGGGTGGCTGATTTGTTACCTGCTGGACTGAAATATTGCTTTGGTTTTTTTTTTTTTTTTTCCTTTTATTTGCTGTAACTCCTGGTGTAAAAACAGCCCTTCGAGCCCGGGCTCTGCCACACCTGCGTGGTGTGGCCTTAAGCAACGAGTGTCCCTCTCTGAGCTTCATCGCATAGCAGCCGTACAACGAGGGCTGGGTTCCATACCCTCCACCTGTCACTGCAGGATCCCGGGGTCCTTGTCCCACACCTCCCCAGGCTCAGCCCACCTCCACTCCCTGAGCAGGTGGTGCTCTCACCTACACGCCTTCTCTCCCACCTCCTCACCTTCAGTGAACGCATTGCCCAAGGCTTATCACTAGTCCTCCCTCCCTCGGAGAGCTGGCTGGACCCCTCTGGCCATTCGCCATCCTGACAACTCTATTGCTTGGTGCCACATTTTGCAAAGAGCAGCGGGGAGGATTTGAGCCCTGCCCTGTCTCTCACCTGCTGTTGGCTCTCAGGCAAGTCATTTGCCCTCTCTTCACATCTGTCCCTTCATCTGAGGACTGGAAGGATCGTCATCACCATGAAGTGGTGTGATGAATCTCCAGGCTGGTCTGGTACAGCCTGGTATACCATCAACGTGTCAAGGCCAGCTCCCGTGAGCATCTTCGCCCACCTGCCCGTCATTGCCGTGATGGACCTGCTCCATCCCACACTCCGTCCCACACTCAGCATCCCGCATGGATGCTCCTGGAGCAGCAAGCATGTCTCCTCACAGCTCTGGATCAATGAGAATTCTTCTTTCATTTTTTTAATTAAGTTTTTTTTTTTTAAATAATCTCTACACCCAGTGTGGGACTTGAATTCATGACCCCCAGATCAAGAACTGCATGCTCTTCCAACTGAGCCAGCCAGACGCCCCCAATGAGAATACTTGAGAAGGCCCAGTGCCTTTTCCAAAGGCTGCAAGAGCATGTGGGCCAGGACGTGGGTGAGGCAAGCCGAGGGCCCTGGGCACAGCGTTTAGAGAGGCACCCACTCCAGGTTCATGCAAGCACAAGGTGGGCCTCACTTGTCCCGCTTGAGTCCCTGTCCTGCCTTTGGGACCAGAACAAGGAGATGCAGCCATCTGTCCTGGTTGTTCACTCTGGCTCTGTTCCGAGAGGAATGGAGGTTCCCCAGGGAAATGGCAGTGGATGTGCCAGAGCCCCCTTTCTCCCTCTGCTCATGTATCCATCAGCTGGACTGGCGGACCTTTGAGAGCAGGCCCTGTGTAGTCTTGTTCTCCTCCAAAACTGGAGCAGAGCCTGCATGCGGTAGGCGCTCAATAAACAGAGGCTGAGCCAATGCATGGATGAATACACACTCGACTATTCTGGTATCCAGCAGTCCACCCATGTCCCCATCCATGCACAGCACATGGCAGAAGTGCCCGACCATGTGCAGAGTGCTCTGCTGGGAACCCACAGAGGGCGGAGGTAGCCCCTCACAGTCTCTAGATCCCGCACAGCAAGTATGAGTGTGAGAGTGCGTGTGTGTGTGTGTGTGTGTGTGTGTCCTGACCCCCCTCCTCCACTGCCCCGCAGAAAGGTGACCCGACAGCCGGGGGCCCTGCCATTGGCCAGCCCAGCAGACGCCAGCAGGGAACGGGCAAGGTCATATCTTACACAGTGGAATTTCTCCATAAATCAGGAGTCCCCCGACGGTGGGGCCTGGACAGAGCCGGTTCTTTATCTGTCCTGAGCATCTGTGAGGAAGGCCTTTGTGTGACTGAACAGGCTTCAGCCTCCCGGGACTAAAGGTCCATGGTAGGGAATCCTGGCTGGTCCCCGTGGACTGGGGAGTGCTGTGATGGCCTTATCCCGGCCTGACCCCCCGCCAGCCTTTGCCACTGGGAACTCAGTCTCAGCAAAGCCACGCGGAGGCTGCCTGCAGGGCAGTTCAGCTGCACGTCCACCCTTGGAATCCCCTATGGTGACGAAGCAGATGACTGGCAGATGGGCAGCACAAAGCTGTGTAATAATAGCAAATTATAGCACCAGCTACATTACACTATGAGCTAGGCACTGGACTGAGTTCCACCTACACTGGATCTCATTCAATCCAAACATATCCGTACAAGGCAGGTACTATTCCCACCTCCATTTTACAGATGAAGAGACTGAGGTTCAGAGTGGAACTCACCCTCTCCAAGTCTCGTTTCCTCACCTGGAAAGAGAAACTATGATACCTTTCCAGAGGGGCTAGTGCAAGAGTCCAGGAGGATCACACAGCAGTTTTAAATGCACTTAGCTCAACATCCACTGCCACAAAGCCAAACTAAGTCAAGGGGTTATAAGCAATGACTGCCTAATCTGTGCCAGTCAGCTGGCAGCCCTCCCTTGCACCCTACGAAGTAGGTACTGCTACCATCACTGGGTCCAGAGGAGGGAACTGAGGCTCAGAGGCACTGAGTAGTGTCCCTCGCATGACTAGCACGTGGCCTGCCAGGATTCAGACCAGCATTAACTTCTGTGGCTGTGTTGCTATTTACTGTTAGAGTTACAGGGTGGGGATGGGGCATGCAGCAGCGGGAAGCAGGTAGCTCTGAGTTCAAACCCCAACCCTACCACTGACTACCTGTAGGATTGCGAGCAGGGGTGGGGGAAACCTCTCTGAGCCTCATATCCTCATCTGTCAAGTGGGGCTCAGATATGCCCCCCAGGAGGGCTGTGAGGACTGAGTGAAACAATGGGGCGGGGTGCCCAACACAGGGTCCGTAACACTGGCACACTGAATCTATCAGCACTAAGTCCCCTGGTGTGGAGCAGGAACCCATTAGGGGGCTTAACTGAATGGCGTTTACTTTTTCTCATATGGCAAGAGGTCCAGAGGTGAGCAATCCAGGGCCAAACGGTGACCCCACGCACCATCGGGATGCACTTTTCCCCTCTGCCATCCTTAGCGTGTAGCCTTCTCCCTCCTGCTGGGAAGATGGCTACTCCACCTCCAGGCATGGCAGGTGGGGACGGGTGGAGGAAGTAACGGGTGTGTGTCCCAGCCGGCCAGATCCCTTGGGTCAGGGACACGGGACTTTACCCAGATGCCCCACCAGCACACCTCCACTTACCACTGGCCAGACCTAAGTCACGTGATCACTCCTAGCTGCAAGGGTGTCTGGGAAGGGGAGGAGGGTCCAGACGGAAGCCAGGTTCTGATGGAGAAGAGGAGGGAGAACAGGCGTGGGGGCACGAGCTGTCCTGACAGCCCAGATACCCAGCCGGTGAAGCCCCTCTCCCCTCCCTTCCCGGGCAGCTCTCTCTGTCCTTCTCTAACCCGCACTCTCACACCTACAGATCAGGTTCTCCTCTGGCAGGAGCCTGGTGGTCATTATGAACATCTGGACTTGGCCATCTTGGTTGGCCTTGATTTTCATTCAGAAAATACCTGCTTTCCCAGAATCCAAACACGTGGAAAATCCAAATGGCCAGGACACACTTCCTTTCACAGGACATTCCAACTGTCATATAATTTTGTTTGTTTTTTCAGAAATGCCAAGGACATGTCCCCAGGTGCTGGAATCCTGGATGTTCCATTATCTCCTGACACTGTGGTCCACAGTGAAATCTTGTAGATCTGAGGACTTACAAAGTTCGAGGAGCCTTCTGGATAACCACAAAAGCTTATGATTAGCGTCATTATAGCGGTAAGACTAGGACTCTATGGCCAGGCTTCTTGGCTCTTCCCACAGCCCTTTCAAAGTCACCATCTTGAGACCTGGGAGTCTGAGAGGTGCAGGGCTTCAGAGGACCAGGCTAGACTCAGGCATTTCATCCAACCTCAAGAGGTTTATTTCAAAGAAACCAAGCCTCAGAGAGGCGAACCCACTTTTCTACAGCTATTTTGTTAGAGAATGTCGGAGTCAGGATTCAAACCCAGGTCAGCAACAAAACACCGCACTTACCTCTGTCCAAAAAAGCTCCAGAGCATCTGGATCAAACTTCCCATTGGACACATGGGGAAACTGAGGCCCACAGGTGGGAGGTGACTTAGCCAGACAGAACCTGCTTGATGAAAACTGGCAGTCAAAGAGCTTTGATAGATTTCTCTTGATTTTAATAATCTTAGTTGATTTTTTAAAAGAAAGGAGAGGAAGAAGGAAGGGGTGAGGAGAAGGTAAGTTCTGGATCTTGCATCATATTGCCACAGTGGAAAGGAAAAACTGCTTTTCTTCTGCCTGGATTGTACTTCTCCCAAACCTTCACACACTCACTTCTCCACTTCCTGGTATCCACCTCCTGAAACGGCCACACTTTCCAAGTCAGTCCCTGTTTATTTTCTTCCTAGCACCTATAACTAAAATGTTTATACTATATACTTACGTGTTTATATGTTCATCATTTTCTCACACTAAGATATGAGCTCCACGAGAAGTTCCATTTTCTGCTCTATCCCCAGGGCCTAGAATAGTGCCTGGCCCACAGGAGACCCTCAAAAAATATTTGTCAAGGGAAAGAATGGAATTTTATCAACCCAGTGAAAATCCTGTACCTTTACCAGAATAATTGGTGGCCAACACAGTGATGTCCACAGTTCATTAAGTTCCCCTGTACTGGTGATCGGTTTTATTTTTTTTAAGATTTTATTTATTTATTTGACAGAGAGAGAGAGCACAAGCAGGGGGAGCTGCAGGCAGAGGGAGAGGGAGAAGCAGGCTCCCCACCAAGCAGGGAGTCTGATGCAGGGATCGATCCCAGGACCCCGGGATCATGACCTGAGCCAAAGGCAGATGCTTAACCATCTGAGCCACCCAGGCGCCCCTGGTGATTGGTTTTAAAAGAGAAACTTCACAAAATATTTAGCTGCAAATATATAGATGCAACTCAACTGTCTTGATGTGGGTTATTTCTATCATTTGAAATTAAATTTCTACACTTCGGACATTTTTTCTGAGAATTGTCGTGATAGAATGGGCACTACAGACCCCTCTCTCTACATCAGGAGTGACTTGGGGAAAGCACTGGAGACATTTTTGGTTGTCTCAGTGTGGAAGGAGTACTACCCGGCAGCTAGAAGGTAGAGGCCAGAGATGCTGCCAAACATCCTACAATGCACCATTTGGTCTGGGCCCAAATGTCAATAGGACAGCAGTTAAGAAACCCTCTTCTACATAAACTTATGACAGTGTTACTGAATCTTTGGTGAAAAAAGTAAGACCCAGACATCTTCGTGAATAAGTGCATGAAGATTTATTTGACCTTGGGTCTGTGCCAAGAACTGTGCCAGGTATTGGGGAAGATACTCAAAAATTAAAAATAAAATACAATCACATCCAACCCTTACCCTTGAGAAGTTCATCAACTCCCTATTTGGCCAGAGATCTGAAGTCTGATCTTCCTGCTTCTGCTTTAGCTTTCTGTCTGGGTGAGGAAGTGATATTTTGCTTTTTGGATGAAGAAGCCCCAACATTTTCCTTTAAAACGCTTTCTACATGCATTATTCATGAGCTCTAGTCCACATCCATCATCATGTCTCCGCCATCTTGAAAAATGGCAGACACAATGGTAGTATCTCAGTGTAGCTCTAGTGCCTGGTATCATCATTCCCAATTTTCCACACCTCCCGTGTCCATTCTCTTTGCCATTTGATCTGCAGTTGCTCCCACCACAGAAAGAATATATTCCTCTGCCCTGGAATTTGAGGTGGATTTTGCCAACTGCTTTGGCCAATGGCGTGTTAACATACAAGATGCAAGCAGTGGTTTTTAATGTGTCTATGAAATTGAGCTTATGCTCCAGCACTTTTGAAATTGCCATGAAGGGCTGGTCCAAAAACAATGGGAGACGTGGAGAAGACCTAAATCCAGCCCTCAGCTTAGAGCCAAGTCCCGCCAGCTTAACAGCCTGGGGCAAAGCCATAGCCAAGCTCAGCCTATGTCAGCTAAACCCTAATCAACTACGGAACTGTGGCCATGAGAGTAAATGCTTGTTGTTGTAAGCCACTAAGTTCTGTGTTTTTGTTCTTGGCTTACACAAGATAGAAGTTAATTTTTGTCGCAGAAGTCTAAGGCTGGGCAGTATGGGGCTGATATGACAGTTTCATGATGCCATCCGGGACCCACATTCGTGTGTTTCTGTCTTCAACACTTGTTTATATTCTTAAAATCATTTCATGTCAAAAAAGGGTGCTGGAGATACAGCCAACAAATCTGCATTCCAGACAGAAGGAGGAAAAGAAAAAGGTCGTGCCCTATTTCTGCTAAGGAAGACTTTCCAGAGCCCCGTGTGCATCTCATTAGCCAGAACTTACTCTATGTCTATAACTATCCACTAGGGAGGCTGGGAAATGTGGTCTTTCACTTGAGCTTCGATGTCTTCATCTATAAAAGGGGTATGATAACACCTACCTTGATGCTTGTTGGGGGGACCAGAAGTCAGGTATTATTCTAGTAGTAACAGCGGCTTAACATTGGAAAAGCTAAGCACTTGTCATTCATTATAATACTTAAATCCTTCAACAACTTCACTTTCATTCTATTTTTCACTATGAGAAAGCTAAAAATTAGAGTTAGTAAATAATCTAGTTCAAGTTTGAACCCACGTGGTTCAACTCCAGAGCCCTGTTGCTCACCTGCATTTCCATACTGCCTACAAAAACTGGGAGCTACTGGTTGACAGATAAAAAATAACTTCACAGTACACACCTATGAGAATGGCTAAAACACAACAAAACAAAACCACCAAGTGCTGGCAAAGATGCAGAGAAACGAGGACTCTCTTACACTACTGGTGGGAATGCAAAATGGTACACCCACCATGGACAACCGTTTGGCAGTTTCTTAAAAAGTTAGACATACATTTACCACATGACCCAGTGGTCCTACTCATTACCCTAGAGAGATGAAAACTATGTTCGCCCAAAAACCTGGACTTTGAATCGCCAAATCCTGGAAACAACCAGATGCCCTTCAACTGGTGAATGACCAGCTGGGGCATAGCCACATAATGGGATGAACACTACTCAGCAGGAAAAGGGGAAAAACTACTGGTAAGTGCAGAAACATGGTGAATCCGAAGTGCATTATGCTAGAAAGATAAAAGAAGTCTACATACCGGATGACTTCATTTATATGGCATTCTGGAAAAGGTGAAGTTATAGGGTCAGAAATCAGATAGGTCGTTAGGACTACACTGTGGGAAGGGTTTGACTACAGAGAGGCATGAGAGAACTTTTTGGGGTGATCAAAAGATTCGATATCTCGATTGTGGCAGCGGCAGTTACATGAAACTTACGAAACTGCACACAAGAACGGGGCAAACTTTATTCAGTTAAGCCTCAATTTTTAAAAAATAAAAACTTCACACATATTGTCTCATTGTGAGTCAGTAACTGTGTTGTTTTAATTCAAGAAGTAAGGAAACAGATGGTCGGAGGGATTGAGGCTAGGATCGCTCAGCAGGCCACAGGGTCAGGTCCTCGGGCTCCCAGTATGGAGCTCGCCGGGTCTCAGTAAGTGGCGGAAGCCATTGTTATTAGGCACTGTACCAGGGCTGGTGGAAGATGCCCCGACCTACAGGGCAGGCCCCAGCCTCCGGGAAACTCCTGCCAGACCCTGCCTGAGCCCAGGCTGTCTGACCTGCCAGTTCAGACACGGTCCAGAATACGGACCGACGACCCCACTTGGAGCCCTAGTGCTGGGACCCGCCACTCCTGAGACCCGCCGGCCACAGCTGTCCTCTGTGGTTGGTGAGAGGTGATTGCCCGTCGGAGTGTCTGTGCTCTGGCTCTCTGAACACTAGGACAAGGCTTGTTTTGCGCAGCATTCCTAAGCCTGGGGCGGGACAGTCCCTTTAAATGTTCTATGTAGTGGCAACAAGGGACCTGCATAAGCAGAGTAAATTCCACATTCCTCCACCCCTGAGAGGAGAGCCCCCGACGTCAGGCCCAGATGGCAGAATGAAATGGAAACGGGAAGCGTTCTGGGTCAGAAAGCAAACACAGGGGCGCCTGGGTGACTCAGCTGGTTAAGCGACTGCCTTCGGCTCAGGTCATGATCCTGGAGTCCCTGGATCGAGTCCCACATCGGGCTCCCTGCTCAGCAAGGAGCCTGCTTCTCCCTCTGACCCTCCCCCCTCTCATGTGCTCTCTCTCATTCTCTCTGTCTCAAATAAATAAAATCTTTAAAAAAAAAAAAAAGAAAGCAAACACAGCAGTCATATGAAATGTCACCAGCAAAAACAGTTTGGAGTGGCTATAAATGTATGAAGACGCTTTAAGGAGCAGGATGACAATGCATCAAGTCCTAGGTGTGCTCAGGGGTGGTGCATGGCACAGGTTTGGGAACCACAGACTTGAGGCATCTCAGCTCTGCCCTCACCCGTTCTGAGCTGGGCATGTGGACTGGCCTTTGGAGTGGTTCCGAGGAGTGTGTGAGACAGCACATGCGGGGTGCTCAGCAAAAACCCATTTGTTGAACAGACATTTATGGGATCTACCACGTGCCAGGTGCTTGTCTAGGGGTGTCCATGAGTTAGTGAACAAAACACACAGGAGTTTACATTGTAATGGGGAGAGCAAGTCAATGGAACCAATCAATCAAATAAATGTCAATTGCCCTCGGATGCTGGGAAGGGCAAGGGGAAAATGGTGTTCTTAGACGAGGTGGCCCAGGAGGGCTTTCCGGAGTCGACACGGAGGCAGAGCTGCGAACGCAGCAGAGGATCCCCACGTGTGGCCATGCGTACAATCATATCCCAGGCCGGGGGAACAGGAGGTGCGGAGGTTGGGGTATGCTTGGCATGTCTGAGGATCCTCGCAGGGAACGGTGAAGCTGGAGCTGAGAGGTGGGGGAGACGAAGTCAGAGATCGTCATGGGCCTTATAGGCCATGGGAGGGTTTTGGATTTGATGTCGAGAAAGCTGGGAAGACGCCGAGGGTTCTGGCTGCTGGCAGCGGGGAGAAGAGGCGCTGAGCAGAGCTTCTGACGTGAGCACTACTGACGCCTTGGGCTGGATGAGTCTTTGTGGGGGGGCCTCCCTGTGCATTCTGTGATGTTTAGAAGCATCCCAGGCCTCTGCCACCAGATGCCAGAAGCACCTTTTCCCCCCAGTTGTGACAACCAAAAATGTCTGCAGACAGTGCCCAGTGTCCCTGGTGGGCAGAGCACCTGGTTGAGAGGCACCGCAGTGAAGGGACGTGGGGGTAGCGGAGCGCAGGGAAGAGAATCTCATCGTCCTGGCAGGAGATGGGCAAGCTTGCACGAGGTTGGGAGCTGGGGACGTAGTAACAAGTGGTTGATGTTTAGGGATTTGATGCCAGACAGGAGGGCACAGTAAACCACCTCCATCTAACCTTCTAAGTTATGTCTACATATAACCTAAGGGACTAAGAATTGGGGGCATTTTGCAATTTTGCAGAAGAGAAGTTGTGTGTTTGTATGTATATAAAAAAAGTTTAAAAGGAGGGGAGCCTGGGTGGCTCCATTGGTTAAGCGTCTGACTCTTGATTTCGGCTCAGGTCATGATCTCAACGTCGTGAGATCAAGCCCGGTGTCAGGCTCCCCACACAGTGGGGAGTCTGCTTCTCCTCTCTCCATCCCCCGGCTCGTGCACACGCTCTCTCACTCTCTCTCTCTCCCCCCGCTCAAATAAATAAATAAATCTTAAAAAAATAAAGTTTAAGAGGAAACTCAACAGACTATTACCAATGTTGTCTTTGGAGGGAGGACCGAATGAAAGGGAGACCAGGTATGACCTTCAGCTCTATTTAAAATTTCACTTTATATACAGATCTTCCTCTTACGATAGGGTCATGTCCCGATAAACCCATCCTAAGCTGAAATTACCTAAGTCGAAATGCCTTTAATCCACCTCACCTTCTAACCCCCACGGCTCAGCCTTGCCTACCTCATGTGTGCTCATAACACTTACACAAGCCCACAGTCGGGCAAAGACATCTAACACAAAGCCTATTTTTAATACAGTGTAGACTCTCTCATGTAATTTAATGACTACTGTACCAGAAGTGAAAATCAGAATGGCTCTCTGGGTAAAATGGTTGTAAGTGCATCAGTTGTTGACCCTCGTGATTGGGTAGCTGCCCAGCATCACGAGAGAGCGTCATAGTGCATATAGCCAGCCTAAAATAAGATCAAAATTCAAACTTCGAGGTACAGTTTCTATTGAATGAGTATCACTTTTGCACCGTGATAAAGTCGAAAAAATCGTAAGTCAAACCATTGTAAGTTGCGGACCGTGTGTGTATACACACACACATATATATGCTAAGTAAAAACCATTTCTAAATGATATATTATATGACTCCATTTACATACCAATTTCAAGATGGCAAAAAAACCATGATGGAGAGCAGTGTAATGGTTGCCAGGGGTGAGGGATGCAGAAGGAGAGGAGGGGAGGCAGACGGTACGGGCCGTGCCGATGGAATAGCTCTGGATCTTGATGGTGGGGGTCACACGAACCTATACTTGCGGCAAAATTGTGTAGAAACAGTAACACACATGCACGCACAGTATGTAAAAATCGTGCGATCTGACAGATTGGTGAAGTTATGACCCATGTCGATTTCCTGGCTTTGCGGACATTCGACACTTTATGTGAGATGTTGCCATTAGGGGAAATTCGGTGAAGGGTACACAGATGTCTCTGTTCTAGTTCTGCAATTTCCTATGCATCTGTGATTATTTCAAAATAAAAACGATGTTTTAAAGGGCAATGGGAAAGGTCTTTTAAGACAAGGTTTTGTCTTGTCGATTGGAGTGAGCTTCCAGAGGAAAGGGCCTTACAGCGAAGCCTCACCCAGGGGCTGGTCAGTCCTGGAGAAGAGCTCACCTGATTTCAGGGATGGAGTGGCATGCAGACGTCCTCAGTAAACACAGCTGGAATGGGAGACAACGGTGGGGGGTGTGGAGAGAATTGGATGAAATGAAAGATATGGGTCCGAAGATGTCTGAAATATGCACGTAAACTGCTACATGCATTTCTGCTTCAATAGAAATAGAATAGATTTTTGGTGCTGGGTGCTCAGTTCTGGTCTGAACAACACTGGTGAATGGGAGTGGGATACAGAGCCATGATGAAGGAAGACAATGACCTGCATGTCCCCACAGGGGCCAGGGGCCATGCAGCTGGGGTGGGCACGGGAGCAGCTAGAACTCCCAGATGATGAGCAAGGACTGACGGACTTCAGGGTCGTGTATGTGGTCATTCGTGGCCTGACCGAGGGCTCTGCACTCAACTCTTTCCCCTGCTCAGGAACCAGCATGCAATACTGAGTCATAGAAGAGAGGGGGCCGGCAGTCAGGATGACCGTGGCCGAGCCCTTGGGGTTGCGCTAATGGTACCCTCTGCCAAGGTGGCAGGAAGTCTGGGAGTAGAGCCAATCTCATGTTCTGGGGAGGCAAACAGGAAAGGGGGGGACACTACACCAAGGACGCAAGGAGAGCAGAGTTGCACGCCCTGGCCACCCTTTGGGTGCCAAGAGGCCTGGAGCTCTTCTGCCAGGGAAGAGACCAGAAGGCACTGTCAGCAGCACCCCCCAGCTCACAGCCCCCTGCAGGGCAGACAGCATTGGGCATTCGGCCACCCCAAGCCACGGTCAAGGCATTAACAGCTGACCTGTGGCTTCTCTGAGTTTCCTGACCTCCAGGGAGATTGCATTTTCAGTCATCTTAAGGGAAGTAAGTGTGCCTGGGCCGTGGAGAGAGCTGCCGTCCCCCCCGGCCCAGGACAGCGTCGCCCAAGGCTGCCTCGCCTCCCGTGCCCAATGCCACTTGCACCAGCTCCATCCGGGTTCTGCCACTTCTCCCCAGTGTGCTCCCCAGGGCCCGTGTGCAAGGTGGGCTAACTCGGGAACAGCGGGGACCCCCGGCAGCTCTACGCACCTTTGTTTCCACCGGCATTTATGGCACTGACCCTGTGCCAGGCTGTGTCCGAGTCCGAGCACGCAGGCTGCCACTGGACCCTCACGCCATCCTGTGAAGCAGACACCAGTGCACACATGAGGAGCCCACGTGACCTGCACATCTTCCTGCAACCGGAGGGGAAGGCCAGGATTCTGGCACAGGCTTGTCAGATTCCAATGTCCGTCCCTATTCTAGCCAGGCCCACCCCCTGCCCCACGCCATGGTTCTGAGGGGGACTGTGGTAACACCAGAGCTCTGAGGAATCCGCGGCTGGGAATGATTCCCGCGTCCCCACACTCATGGAGAATGAAGCCCTTCCCATCCCTCCAGGTCTGGCTCAATCCCACCTCCTCCAGGAAGGCTTCCATGACTTTCCTAGCTCGGGGGACCTCATCCTGCTCTCCATGCTTCCACAACACCCACTTCTCTAGCCCCTTCACCTAATGTTTTATCCCCCTCATCAGAGAGGCTGGATGGGGCGAAGATGAGGGCGGCCCCCCAGGGCCGGACTGCCTGACTTCAAATGGGAGAATATTTAAGACGTCTAAGCACAGAGTTGGGCGGGAGTGGGGGGTGGGGGGATGATTCAGTAAACACCAGGCATTAAGCATCATTCCAAATAAATAAATAAACAAACATATAGACATATATACATAAAATTTCTTCAACATAAAAATATATGTTTATATGTGTCTATATATATGTATATATACAGTATTAATAGCGTACTGTATATTAACAAAAAAGCAGGCATTACCTCTGAAAATAACTTTATGTGGGATCATGTGTAACTTCTTCATACCACTCTGTATTTTCCAAATTAGTAAACCAATGATGTTACTTTGATGTTGGGAGAGGGGAGAGAAATGAAGTAAAGAAGCGTTAGCAAAGTAAAGCAATGTAATGTCTGAAGCAAACAAGGGCTTCCGTAAGAAATGCAGGCACGTTCATGGAGCACCTCGCACGTGCTCCTGCACCCGGGAGGTGCCAGGGACCCAGAAAAAAAATAGGAGCTGGCCCCTACCCAGGGAGCCTGGGTACAGGGGAATACCTGGCCTGACCAGTCTCCGAGTAACTATTCCTGGAAGCACACGGCGTGCAAGGTATTCTGAGAGCCCCAAGAGGTGCAAAGGTTTTTAAAATGCAGCTCTCCCACTGAACCCATTTGCAATTGAATAGCATCATAAGACTGCTTCTGCCACCCCTCCGAACAGCCCAGAACCCTAAAACCAGGGGACAGGAACCTGTCAGCCACTCTGTATCCAGCTCCCCGGCCTCATAACAGCCCTGGGCTCTCATTGTTAAACCCTTCCTAGGGGCCGATTAGCCGAACACACTGCTGAGCCCTTAACACTTTCCCCCTGAGCCTTCGGAAACAGCGTTCCCCCTTTTTACAGGCGGTGCCACTGAGGCTGAGAGAGTTTGTGAGGCTAGAGCTGGGACTGAAAAGCACGTGGCTGTGGCCGGACCAGTCCAACGATGCCTTCAGCCACACAGATACAGGCCTCACATTCTGACCAGCTCGCCCCACCCCAGGCGTACTGGCAGCCCTAAGAAAAGAATGGAGAGACAGCCCCATCTTTTGCCTCTTTGTCTTCTCTTTCTCCCCCAGAAACGTGTTTTCTTTCCCTCTGGGAATGGAGTCTTGCTACTCCTTGTTCCTGCCTGTTTCTTAATCTTTCTTTAAAAGGATTCTTGAGTTAATTAACAGCCCTGACGTGGCTCTGCCAGGAAAGCAACACGAGGGGTGTGTGTGTGTGTGTGTGTGTGTGTGTGTGTGTGTGTGTGTGTTGGAAGACCAGAGAGAAAAGGAACAAAGTGTAAGTGGTTTTAGAGTCCAATGTAAGACTCTAGAAAGTCCCTTGGGAACAAGGAAAACTGGATCACGTTTGTTTTCTTGGTCTTCGAAAATAGTAAGCAGAAGGAGAGATCAAGGAGAAAATTTTGACTTCACTATACTCTCTCCTATTGATCAAGAACCATCCAGGGCGCCTGGGTGGCTCAGATGGTTAAGCGTCTGCCTTTGGCTCAGGTCGTGATCTCAGGGTCCTGGGATCGAGTCCCGCATCGGGCTCCTTGCTCAGCAGGGAGTCTGCTTCTCCCTCTCCCTCTGCTTGTTCTCTCTCTGTCTCTCTCGCAAATGAATAAATAAAATCTTTAAAAAAAAAAAAAAAAGAACCATCCATAGCTTCCTATTACCTGGTTATGAAAGATAAGTAAGCCAGGCATCTGTTTCTTCTACCCACTCACCCCAGTTCTTCCTCCCAGCTTCCCTGAGAGAGCCCCTCTGCAGGTGTAGACGCACACCCACACAGTTTATGTGTTATCTCCTTGTACCGGGAATTCTCAACAATGTCAGCAGCGAAATACTCCTCCCAACTTGGCCAGGCCGGACCCACCACCCTGTCCCCTTGGTTTTCACCATTGCCTGTCACAGCACTTTTATTCAAGCATACTACCCGCCAAGGCCACTGCCTTGAGTTCTTCCCCCACCACTCCGAATCTTTAGAGTTATGTTTCCCAAACTGTGGTCCATGGAGAACCCATACCAGAATCCCTTGGGATGGCCAAGAGGAATAAAATGTAAATTCCTGGGCCCTAGCCTAGACCTGTTACAGCAGGCTCTCTGGAGGTGAGCCTAAGAAAAAGGGGGATGCTAAATGTGTGTGAGTGTGTGTGTGTGTGTGTTTGCTTATATACAGAAAATAATGAAAAGAAAAATCATACTTTTAGAAATCGTTGTCCATAGTGGAGGGAGGGAAGGAGGAAATAAGGTGAAAGAGACAAGAGAAGTCAGCCTTTGAACATCCCTTGTCTTCAGGTTTGAGTATGAAACCATCAAAAATGCTTTTCATGGGGCACCTGGGTGGTTTAGTTGGTTAAGCATCTGACTTCGGCTCAGGTCATGATCTCAGGGTCCTGGGACCGAGCCCCGTGTCAGGCTCCACACTGAATGGGAAGTCTGCTTGACCCTCTCCCTCTGCCCCTCCCCATGCTTGTGCTCTCTCTCTCTCTCTTTCTCTCTCAAATAAAATCTTTAAAAAAAAAAGAAAATCTTCTTTATAAAAAAATGCATTTTCATGATTTAAAAAATTGAATAAATAAAAAAAAATCCCCCAAATTAAAATTAATGAACCTAATTTGTATTTAGCTGGTGACATAACCACACAGAGAGAAACTACTTCAAATGATATTAAAGCTTAGTAATATAACACACGTTCTTAGCAGGATATAACCTAAAGGCAAAAAGAAATGCCTCCCTCCAAAATCTTAAATCATTTTTGATGATCATAATGGTGTTATTCTTCTGAGCCCAATTGTGTGTGTAATAAAAGGTAAATCAAATGAGTAACTATGCTGGAGTTCCCAAAGCTGAGATTTTCAGCATGGTTAAAAGAAATCACGGAGTAAGACCAATGAAGTATTAAGACTCTGGTGGAATTTGAATTGGAAATATCAGTATGAACTTATGATGTATCTTATCTTGTTTTTTAAAGTATGTATTTTTTAGTTTTGTCCACTAAAAAGACCTGGAAACTTGAATAGTCCAGTACAATGAGCACCCCTAGATCCTGACTGTGGTGTCTAAATACCACTTCCCACTAAAAGGAACCAGGATTCCTTATAGAAATGGACAATTCTGAGTCAAGAGATGTACAATGAGCTTGGAACATCCTTTCGTGTAGATACAGTAAGCTACCAAAGATTAATAGAGTATATCAAAAGGACTCAGGAGCCCATTCCAGTAACTTCCATCGGCCAAAGATGGTATAATTGGGGCATCAAGAAAGACAATAACTACCATGAATTGAAAGAAGTCAAATATGTTTAAATCAACGTGATCGTAATAATATTAAGCACACATACATGCACACAAACTCGGTGGTTATTTCTAGAAGAAGCTGGGGAACCAAATCATGGTAACTGATACGTCGAGGGGAAGCATCAAGCGTTTATCCTGCCTTTACAACCAAGAGCTCAAAGTCACCACACAGTTGATGAGGGGACTCTTCTCTTTATAGAAGCAGTCCAGCTAAAAAATAAAGAAGGAATGATAGAATTCAAACACCACTCCTTTGCAATCTAGTGAATTAGTAGATCTAGGCAATGAATATCATTAGCAGCCAACATGGCAAGAGACGCAAAGGTCCTGTGCCTTGATATAGAAGAAACCAGTATCGATTAAGCAGCCATGCCAAAAATCCTAGTCAACCCAAAGATCTCACTATCAATTTCAAGCAAATACTGGAGACAGAATACAGTACATGATACATGAGGATGAAAATAGAATGATCACAGTGTAGGAAACTCTATAGTATCAGCCACATATGATTTCTTCAACAAAATATTTGAAGAAAATGAAAGATAAAGGAAGAACTTATGAATCAAAAGAGACTTAAGTGAAAGATCAATCTTAATATAAGGCCTCTAATTGGATCCCAACGTAAAGAACACACTTAAAAATTTTATATGACAATCAGGGAAATGCAAACATAGGCCAGAAGTTTGATTGTATTGAAAAATTGTTTTTAGTCTTTTTAAGGTGATAATACCATTGTGTTTATTATTTTTTGCAAGAGCCCCTTTTAATGGGTACCTGCTAAAATATTTACAGATGAAGTGGTATGATATGTAATGTTTGCTTCCAAAATATAGAAAAAGGTTTTTCAAACATACAGAAAACTACAGAGAACATAAATATAAGTTCCACCTTCAACAATTAAAAAGAGAGGTAGACAAATCATAAGAGACTCTTAACCATAGGAAACAAACTGAGGGTTCCTGGACGGGAGGGGAGCAGGTGGGGGGATGGGGTAACTGGGTAATGGGCATTAAGGAGGGCACTTGATGGAATGAGCACTGGGTGTTGTATGCAACGGATGAATCACTAAATTCTACCTCTGAAACTAACAATATACTATATGTTAATTAATTTAAATAAAAAAACGTTTTTTAAATACAATCTTTTCTTTTTATACCCCTACCCCTTCAGACTAGTTAGTCCCAGATGATTGTTGTGTGTTTTCCTGGCATTTGTGCCTATAGCAAATCCTTTCAGCAAGCTGTTCAGTTAATGATTGAGCTTGGAGCCTGGCCCAGGGGTCCTGGATTATGATCAGAGGCCAGCAGGCAGGGGGAGGGGCGGATGAGGCCTGTTCCCCCACAGGGCACCTGGCTACTGTTGCTAGGGGTCTTGTCTGTAGGACGGGGCTTCCTTAGCCAGCCTCCCTGACGAAGAATGTTGCCGAATACATGCCACTCCCATCCCCAACCCCTCCAGGCCCCAGAGCCTGCATCAGCCTGGGTGGCGCAGCCCCAGCATAGAGGACGGATGGGTGCAGCCTGAGCACGCTTTTACTGAACCCCCTTCCTTCTCTCTCCCCTGAGCCCAAGCAGGTGCTTGAATGCTTAAATATCCTGAAGTATTTTATGGTGAGTGTAGCAAAATGAAGGAGTCAGTGGTCTTATTAATTTGTTGGGAAACCAGAGCCACTGTATGCAGGACCAAAGCCAGGAGAGTACCTCCAAAAAGAGACAGGAAGACTGCAAAGACCTCTGCACAGCACCCTGCTTCCGCAGCCGCTGTGCTGAAATTCTCCCATTCCCTGTTCTCTCTTTTGGGTGGAGCACTCCCTCTCCCGTGGTTCAGATTTAATACACAGGCACCCGTGGCAGGAACGGTGGTTAACTGAGTACCTGCTGTCTCCTCGGCACCGGGTTACGTGGTTTATGGGACTTCTCACCTAGCCATTTACTTTCACGGCATCTCTATTAGGTAGATGCTATTATTAGCTCCATTTCAAGGATGAAACCCTGAACTTCTTTAAGAAGTTAGGGCATCCCATGGGCAAGAGGCAGGGCTAGCTTCGGACCTCCAGTTCTGGCTCCAGAGAGGATATGCCCATGGTTTTCAAACTAGGTCCTGTGGATCCCTAGGGGTTCCAGAGAGGACAGAGTGGAGAAGACAGGCAGTGTGGGAGAGCTCTGGGCTCCTGCCCTGCTTCAGCTGCCAAATGCCTGCTTGTTCGGCTTCCTTTCCTGGAGTTTCACAAAGATTTCTTCTGAGGGGCGCCTGGGTGGCTCAGTTGGTGAAGCGTCTGCCTACGGCTCAGGTCATGATCTCAGGGTCCTGGGATTGAGCCCTGCATCGGGCTCCCTGCTCCGCGGGGAGCCTGCTTCTCCCTCTCCCTCTGCTACTTGCTCTCTCTCTCAAATAAAATAAATAAAATCTTTAAAAATACATATATTTCTTCTGAGCCAAGGTCTTCTTCCTAAATATCTTGGGCCAGCCTCTCATCTGGCCTAACCCCCGAAGTGACTCAGGGAGGGGGAGGGGGCTGACCTGGGCACACCCTGCCCCCAGTGCCAGAGCCCTGGTCCTGCCTGGGTCTTCCTTCAGTGACGGTCCCAAAAGTCCCAAGGACTGGAAACACGCCCCGTTGGGTTGGACATTCGCCGAGCTCCCAGGCCACCCGCAGAATGCCTGTACCCAGTGACCTCGTGGAGGAAAGGCAGGTGTGTCTCCAAACAGAGACATAGGTCAGGTCTGGGGATAAAGCAGGGGACTCTCTCTGCTCTATGCAGTGGCCAGCTGCCAGGTTGGAAAACCGTTTCTCCGCCTGCGGAGGAAATCTTGGTACCTGCCCCCCGGGTCTTCTTTCTCCATAAATTTCTGGCACTAAGCACCATGTCCAGCTCATGCCAGGAGCCCTACAACTATGTGCCGAATTGCTCTGAGGAGCACTCACGTTTCCTAGCACCCCCGTGGGTGCTAAGCCTGGGCTAGAGGCTTTTACCTCCATAGATCCTATGAACTGCAGACCAGGAGTGTTAGATGGTCATTCTCGTGATCCCTTTCAGATCAGAATTTTATCATCATGAAATGTTAGGAGGGTATTTGTTGCTCACAAGGCAGGCCCCAGCTGTACGCAAACACAGACTCATTAGACATGAGAAGTAGTGGTCAAGGATGGAAAACTTCATAAATGCAAAGCTCTGATGAGGTTTGCCAGGAAATCACACTTCTAGCAGACGACCGCTGGGTGAAGTTTCCCCTGCTGGGCTGTGCACTCGAGTGCCCACAGCTGTGCAAAGCCTTAGTGTGGAGAATTTGTAGTCAGCGGGGCCACGTACTGACGATTCTGAGGGATTAATTCAAGACAGTGAGTGTTGCTGAGTGCTTACCATCTACAAGTTTCTGCGTTGTCCGTTCCAGACAGGTTCAAGCTGTCCGTTCCAGACAGAAAACAAACATCAAAGCAAGGAGCCAAAGCACTACAGAAGCTTGTTCCAAAGAGCAATAGAGACAGTGCAGAGATAAAGCAGGTGATAGGATGGAGGACAGGCTGGTGGGGTGCACCCTAGAGGGCTGACTGGGGAGGGTCTCTGAGGAGGTGGCGAGTGAGCAGAGAAGAAAAGGACGTGGGGAGATCAAGTGCACCCAGCTTGGAAGATGAGCAACCCAGGCAGAGGAAGAGCAAGAACAAAGGCCCTGAGGTAGAGGTGAGCTTTGGCACGTGCGAGAGGCAAGAAGTTGTCCACGTGCACAACCAGGGTGCCACAGTGGGTGAGGAAGAGAGTGGGAGGAGATGTGCTCAGGAGGCAGCCCAGATCATGAA
This sequence comes from Mirounga angustirostris, assembly GCF_029215605.1. Lineage (NCBI taxonomy): Eukaryota > Metazoa > Chordata > Mammalia > Carnivora > Phocidae > Mirounga > Mirounga angustirostris. The sequence goes on along the minus strand of NW_026991711.1, from coordinate 93,307,533 downwards.
GAGCCTCGTCTCCCACTGTGGGACATTCGGGTCACGTTCTGAGCGCAGTTGGAGGCCATTGAAGCAGTGGAGGGCCAAGGTCTGATTGACACTTTAGATCTGCTCCACTCATGGCTAGCGAGCACCTGACGTGTGGCTGGTCCACAGTGAGATATGCTGCAGGTATAAAATACACATTAGATTTCAAAGGCTTAGCAGGAATGAAGATGTCTCATTACGTATTTTTATACTGATTACATGTGGAATTAACAATGCTTTGGATATATTGGGTTAAAGAAAATATACTACTAATATTATTTACACGTTTTCTTTACCTTTTTGAGTGCCTCTTGAAAACCTTAAATGGCACGCAGAGCTCGTGTTCCATGTGTCTTTGCCTTCGTGGGCCTGGTGGGAGCCCCTGGAATGATGTGGCCCTGAGGGGGGTTGGAGTCTGGGGTGCCAACCCCCCTGTCTGAATCACTACCCCTCCTACGTGATTCCCCCTTGCCTTTTCTTCCTTTATTGGCCCCTGATCATCTTAAACGGTCTATCACGCAATTATGGCTCATTCATTGATCTTATTTATCATTTTTTCTCCCTCCTAGAATGTGAGACCCACAAGGGTGAGGATTTTCACCTGTTTTGTTCTCTGCGGAATCCCCCATGCTTAGAACGGCGCTGACACACAGCAGGTGCTCGGCAAACATGTGGTGAATGAATGAAAGAGTGAGTGAATGAATCAATGAAAGGTGCTAGAAATCTCAACGTGGCAACTTTGTGGAGCCTGAAAGTGGGGTGATGGGGGCGCCTGGAGGAGTAGAATTGTCCCTTTTGTCACGGGGCAAGATGTGCCCTGAGAACCCAATCTCATTATGGCCACATCCATGGAGTTTTCTTTTTAAAATATCATTTTGCCTAACTCCTCTAAATACACAGGATTGGCTCCCAGGTGGGAAAATCACAGGCAGAAGTCAAGTGGAGGGTGAAGTTTAAGTTTGAAAAAGAAAGTCCTTGGACTTCTTCCCAGTGTCCCCAGCCCAGGGGCAGACCCCTCCACAGAGCCCCATGGGGGGATTCTAGGATCCCCACTTTTCAAGCTGGGGACGGTGAGAGCTCAGTGAGGGCCAAGGGCTTAACTGGGGCCACACGGTGAGGACAGAAGCCTGCTGGGGCCACAGGCACGGTCCGGAGCCTGCTTTCCCCCTCCTCTCGTGGACAGCAGATGCCTGGGCTCTCCTCCATCACTGATGATGGCTGGCTGAGGGACCGTGTGCTGAGCACCATCTTCCCTGCATATCATCCTCCCATGGAAAGCAACAAGATGGCACCAACTTCTTCCCCAGGTCCCTCAAATCCTATAGCAAAAGCACAGAGGACAACCTGCCTTGGGGTCAGTCCGATCAATGCTGGGCTGCTACGAAGGGGCTAGATGACCTCTCTGTGCCTCAGTTTCCTGGTCTGCTAACAGGGACAATAAGACCTATTCTATAGGACTGTTGTGGTGGTGGAATACAGTATTGTACGTGTGAGATAGCTAGGACACGGCCTGACAACAGCAACAGTGGTGACCTCGATCCTAATCATTATTATTCATGTCTTTATTCTTACTATTGCAGGTGGCAGGGGGAGCAAGGTCAAAGGGCAGGAACTGAAAACTCTTGTGTACATTCCCCCCCAAATCCACTTCTAGCGTGGGGTCCCCACAACCCCCAGAGCCTCTCCCCAGTTGGCTGGGTCCCTAGTCATTTTTTCCAATGCTAGGGTCTGAGACCTGGCTCTAGGAATCTTGTTTGTGAGCACAATATCGCCCTTTGTTGTTCAAATAAACCTGCCTGGTTTGGCGAGGGGACAGAGGGAGGGGTGGGATGGCGGGTGCAGAGAGAGGAATGTGGGAAGCGGAAAGTGACAGAGGACAGGCTCAGGAGAGACAGGGAAAGTCAAGGAGGGGAGGAGAGCAGAGAGGCAGAAGGACACAGGGTGGGCGGCAGAGAGGCTGCCAGGCTGGCAAAAGACAGAGGAAGAGAACAAAGACTGGGAGGCAGGGAGACGGACCCTGGGCAGACCCGGGGCGAGCCGGAGGGAGGGGTGAGAACAGCAAGTTGGGGCGGGGTCTGCTTCATGCCAGGCCAGTTTGGTCCAGCCAGGCCCCACAGGCCCCTCGGCTCTATCAGAGCTGTCAATCTATGGCCTGGTGAGCTGAGGGAAATGAGCCTTGAACACGTTATTCTGGGTAGGAACAAACACCCTTTCAGGCAGCCTGCTCTCTGCGGGTGGCCCTGGGTGGGGTGGGGGGTGGCAGCTTCATAGGGGCTCTGCTGAACCAGACTGGTCTCTGTGTGTAGGGCTGGGTCCCCGCCAGGTCTAGGGCCCCAGGGAGCCTCTGTGGTCGAAGACATGGAGGCTCAGGCCCAGGGTGGGGCGAAGAAGGTGTCCGAGTCACCACTGGGTGGGAGCCTCCAGGGGAGCTGTCAGGACCAGGCTGGAGGATGAAGGGACGGCCCCTCATTCCCCCACTAGTGCCCGACGGTGGCCCACTGCCCTGACTCCAGAACACGACCCTTTTCCTTATTATACTCAAATAGTAGGGCCAGGGCTATGTCTGTACAGAATCACCAAAGAAAACACGTTAGTCCAAAAGAAATGGGGGCACTCCTCTCTTGAGCAGCACCGAAGGTACCCGAGGAACAGCCTCAACACCCCCATTCTCTCTGCTCTACTTTCCAAGGCCTTCCGCAAGGTGTCTGTGAATTTCTCCAAGGTTTGCCCTCTCGAGGGCTGCTCTGGCCCCAAACGCCCGTCCCACAGTTCTGTTTTGTGACCAGCACCCATCTCCTGCTCCGTGACATGCCTGACGCCCCCGAGGGCAGATGTCACAGAGAGAGACTCTCGGTGGCGAGGAGGGCCAAAGGACCCAGAGAGGAAGCTGCTTTGTGGGGCTTAGCGCTGTTCTTAAGAGCCCACCAGCCCCTTCTCCACCCGGAGAATACCCCTGCGGCTCCGGCCCATGCTGGCCTCGGGCTGGTGCCACCCAGGCCCCTCCTGGCTCTCCGCTGTCGAGCCCGGGTGGAGGTTTCAGCCCCCTGCGCCCCTCTCCTCGCAGTGCCCTCCCAGCCCCTGCTCCGGTCGCAGCCCAGCAGCAGATACCGCCCTTTAAGCCCAGCCCACCCCTCTTGCAAAGAGGCTGGGGTTTTAAACAGCAAAACCCTCCTTCCACACAAGAATCCGAACTCTGGCGGGGTCCGCAGGCCTGACTCCGTAACAGGGCATCTCACTCAGAGACGGTGAGCCCCTGCGGCAGGAGCCCGCCTGCTCACCTGCGGATTCGGAGCCGGAGTTTGGCACATTTGTCCATGCTGTGAAGAAATCACCAGTAGCGGCCTCCCACCGGCGCAGCCCCAACCCCGTGCTGGGGCCTTGGGTCTTGTCGGGTCCTGTCCTTCCTGATCCTGCAGCCAGAGCAGAGTCCCTCCCTCACATGTGACCTTCAGGGCCTCCCCAGTGCTCTTGGGAAGGAGCCGGACCTCTCCACTTCCCGAACGTGCCCTGATCTCGCAGCACGAGGCTTTTGCAGATGTGGTTCCCTTTGCCGGGAGCAGCCTTTCCCCATCTCCTTCACCGGCTTCCTCCCATGCACACAGGCACTACCTCCCTGACAACACCCCCTGGCCAGCATCCCCCCAAGTCTCTCCCACTCCTCCCGAATGGCTCGGGTTGTTAAGTGCAGTGACCCCGAGCCTGGACCTGAGAGTCCTTGAGGGGCTCACAGAATCTCACAGGGTCATCTTTTCATTTCTAAAAAGCAAGAAGTTGGAACCAAACATATTGTACATGATTCTGTTTCCCCCCGACTCTTTATTTCCCCTTACATTTTGGCAGTCTACCCGGGGTGAGAAATGCCTGGGTGGAATCAGGTTCTGACTCTTCCCAGGAAGTTTCAGGCAAATTCTTTAGCGCCTCGGTCTCGTATGGGTCTCAGTATCCTCACATGGGAAATGAGGAGAAGCCGTTCTCACAGGTGCCGGGAGGTACGAGGAGTGTGTGTAGCACATGGCATTGTGCTGGGCACTTACAAGCTGCTGGGTCAATGGGGCCCTAATCATCTGTCTTGACTTTGATATAACAATAACAACATAACAGCTTTGGCCTGCAGCCATCTTACGTACACAAAACACAATGGAAGGCACTGGAATTTGCCAGGTGGCAAGAACCACCTGTTCTCTGTGTCAGGTGGGAAGGAGAGACCAGGGGGAAGGAGAATAAGGCAGGGGGAAGGAGTCTGGTTTCTTGAGTTCCATCCGGGCAAAAGATGCCACAAAAGCAGCCGCTGGGACTCAGGGACCAGACAGAAGGTTCTGGTGCAACCTGCTTTTCCAACATCCAAGTGGCCCAGCAGGAGCTGACAGCAGCCCATCCAAGTCCCTGCCCTGAGACGCTCCCCAGCTTTTCCCTAAAAGCTGCCTTGTCTCCTCTCCTGCCCCTTCCAGGCCCAGGCTTCATCTGGAGTTCCGACCCTAGCTTCTCTGGAGGACCTCTTACCTCTTGGCCCAGATGGACTCTCTCTCTCCGTCTCCCTGTCTCTCTCTTGCACACACACACACACACACACTCCCTAATTCACCCATGGACAATTACTGAGCACCTGCCAGGCCATGCTCCTAGGGAAGACCAAGCCCATCCTCAAGGTACTCGCTCTGTGGCAGGAGATGACCCCAGAAGCTGACGCTGGAGAAAGCACATGGCATACCCATGCCCAGCTGCAAAGGAAGTGCCCGCGGGGACACCGACCCCGGTGGAGAGGAGGAGGTCTTCCGAAGGAGGGCAATGCTGAGCCGAGTCTTAGCACAGGAGTTGTTCTCAGGGGTAAGCAAAGTGGGAAGAGCATACAGGTGGAAGGGACCGCCCCAGCAAGCACAGAGGAGGGACAGAGCATGGTGGGGGTAGGTGGATGGCGGAGTACAGGGTCCTGGAAAGTAAAGACAGGCAGACGGTGGTGAGAGCAGGTGGGAGAGGAGAACTTGGCCTCCTGCATGAGGTCTGGGGGCTGTGTCAGAACACGGGGACTCTCTCCAGGAAGCAGGAGGAGACTTTGTGGGTTAACAGCAGGGGGTGGGACTCCCTTACATGTTCTTTTTAGAAAGAACACTTTGGAGCACCTGGGTGGCTCAGTCAGTTAAGCATCCGACTCTTGATTTCGGCTCAGGTCATGATCTCAGGGTGGTGAGATCCAGCCCCATGCCAGGCTCCTCGCTCGTCACAGAGTCTGCTTAAGATTCTCTCTGTCCCTCTCCCTCTGTCCCTCCCTGCCACTCAGGCACGCTCTCTCTCTCTCCCTCTCTAAAAAAGAAGAAAGGAAGAAAAGAAAGAAAGAAAGAAAGAAAGAAAGAAAGAAAGAAAGAAAGAAAGAAAGAAAGAAAGAAAGAAAGAAAGAAAGAAAGAAAGAAAGAGAAAAAGAAAGAGAAAGAAAGAAAGAAAGAAAGAAAGAAAGAAAGAAAGAAAGAAAGAAAGAAAGAAAGAAAGAAAGAAAGAAAGAAAGAAAGAAAGAAAGAACACTTTGGCCACCAAGCATGAAGGAAAATTCAAGAAGGTCAGCCGCATCCCATAAGCAGCGAGGTACTGCTCATGCAGACACAGTGTCAGCACTGGAAACACAAAAATGAATACTCCCTTGGGCATCTTCTGCTCCTTAACTATGCATTAACAATTCCATGTGCCCTGGACCCCCAGTGCCCACAAGCATTTTCTCTTCTCAGCTTGATGCACCTGCCCGTGTTCACAGCCTCCTGGGGAAGACAAACCTGTCCATGGCTGTCGTACAGTGGGATGGATGTTCTGAAGTCATGCACCAGGGGAGGTGTGGGCCAACGAGCACGTCCAAGGAGAGTATCACTGACCCAACCAAAATGGGGTCCACTGAAAGGAAACAGGTAAGGAAATCCTGTGAGTCTCTCTTATCCTGGGAGTCCAAAGTAAAATCCCTGCCTAGCAAGATGTTCTAGTCTACTTGTAAATATATGTGTAAATTAGTATATACAATATATAATTGTTTACTTATAATTATATATAATATAAAATGTTTATCTAAATTAAATATAGGGGCACCTGGGTGGCTCAGTCGTTATGCATCTGCCTTTGGCTCAGGTCATGATCCCAGGGTCCTGAGATCGAGCCCCGCATCGGGCTCCCTGCTCAGCGGGAAGCCTGCTTCTCCCTCTCACACTCCCCCTTCTTGTGTTCCCTCTCTTGATGTCTCTCTCTATCAAATAAAATCTTAAAAAATAATAATAAAAATAAATTAAATATATATAATTTTTAAGCTGCATGATTCCATTTATATAAAATTCTAAGAAAATCAAACTAAAATGTAGAGACAGAAAACAGATTATTAGTTGCCAGGGGACAGGGATGGGCAGGGAGAGGGCATGGGAGAGATTATAAAGGGGCACAGGGACACTACTTGGGGGGGTATGTTTATTGTCACAATGGTGGTAATGATTCCAGGGGTGTCTACATTTGTCAAAATTTATCAAATTGCAGACTCTAAATATGTGCAGATTATTGTATGTCAATTATTCCCTCAATACAGCTGTTAATCAGGAAAGCCTTTACCACAGGAAAGGGACACACAGGGAGCTTCCGGGATACAGAGAAGTTCTAGTCCTTGACACGAGTGGGGGTTACACGGAAGGTCTTTTCATTACGACTCATTAAGCTGAAGATGATACTTTTTATGTTTTATCCACCTTTTCTTTTTTTTATTTAAGATTTTATTTATTTATTTGCCAGAAAAGAGAGAGAGAAAGAGAACGAGTGGAGGGAGGGGCAAAGGGAGAAGCAGGCTCCCCACTGAGCAGGGAGCCCGATGTGGGGTTCGCTCCCAGGACCCTGGGATCACGACCTGAGCCAAAGGCAGACGCCCAACTGACTGAGCCACCCAGGCGGCCCTAAATCTCATACTCTAGCAATCAACCTCCATTTCTCCATCCCCACCCCACTCCCAGTCCTAAGCAACCACTGATCTACTTTCTGTTTCTCTGTTCTGGACATTTTATGTGAGTGGAATTGCATAGTGTGTGGTATTTAGGGACTGGCATCTTTCACCTAACACAATGTTTTTATGCTTCATTCATTGGAGCATGAATCAGCACTTTGTTCCTTTTTATGGCTGATCAATATGCCATTGTACGGATATACAACATTTTGTTTATCTGTTCATCAGTGATGGGCATTTGAGTTGTTTCCACTTTTGGCTATTGTGACCAGTCCTGCTATAAACATTCATGTACAAGTTTTTTTCTTTTTTTTAAAGATTTTATTTATTCGAGAGAGCAAGAGAGAGCATGCGAGCAGGGGGAGGAGCAGAAGGAGGACAAGTGGACTCTGAGCTGAGCACAGAGCCCAACGTGGGGCTCAAGCCCAGGACCCCGAGATCATGACCTGAGCCGAAGTCAAGAGTCTGACGTTTAACTGACTGAGCCACCCAGGCGCCCCACGAGTTTTTTTTTTTTTCTTTTTTATGCAGATATGTTTTCATTTCTCTTGGGTATATACCTAGGAGTGAAATTGCAAGGTTGTATGGTAATTCTATGTTTAATTGTTTGAGGAACTACAGAGTGTTTTCCAAAGTGGAGGTACCATTTTACATTCCCACCAGGAATGTAATAGGGCTCCAATTTCTCCATATCCTTGTCAACACTTGTTATTATCCCACCGTTTACTCCTAGCTACCCTAGTGGTTGTGAGGTGGTATTTCATTGTGGCTTGGATTTGCATTTCCCTGATGACTAATGATGTTGAGCATTTTTTCATGTGCTTATTGGCCATTGCTATATCTTCCTTGGACAGATGTCTATGTATATCTTTTGTCCATTTTTTAAACTGGGTTTTTTTTTTTGTTTTGGTTTTTTTAAAGATTTTATTTATTTATTTGACAGAGACAGAGAGCGAGAGCAGGAACACAAGCAGTGGGAGTGGGAGAGGGAGAGCACTCTTCCTGCCGAGCAGGGAGCCCGATGTGGGACTCGATCCCAGGACCCTGGGATCATGACCTGAGCCGAAGGCAGACGCTTAATGACTGAGCCACTCAGGCGCCCGGGTTTTGTTTTTTTATTATTGAGTTGTAAGAGTCCTTTATTCTAGATACAAGTCCCTTATCAGATATAAATGCTTTATAACTATTTTCTCTGATTTTGTCAGTTGTCTTTTCACTTTTTTTGGTGGTTCTTTTTAAATTATGATGAAGTCCAATTCATTTACATTTTTCTTCATGGCTCACGGTTTTGGTGTCATATCCAGAATCCTTTGCCAATTCCAAGTTTATTAAAATTTACACTTTTGCTTTCTTCTAAGTGTTTTTGTAGTTTTAGGTCTTACATTTAGGTCTTTCATCCATTTTGAGTTAATTTTCATATATGCTGTGAGGTTGGGGTCCAACTTCTTTCTTTTGCTTGTGGATATCGTTTATCCCAGCACCATCTGTTAAAAATACTATTCTTCCCTCACTGAGTGGTCCTGGCACTAATGATGAAAATCAGTTGACCATGGATGTGTGGCTTTATTTCTGGACTCTCAACTCTATCCTACCAATGTATAGACCCAGTCTTGTGCTGGCACCACCACGTCTTGATTACCAGTGCTTTGTTGTGAAGTTTTGAAATAAAGAAGTGTTTCCTTTTGCCTTGTTATTCTTCTTCAAGATTGGTTGGGCTATTCCGAGTGAATATGAATTTTAGGATCAGGTTATCAATTTCTACGAAAAAGTCAGCTGAGACTCTGGTGTGGACTGTGCTGAATCCTTAGATCAGTTTGGCCTGTGTTGCCATCTCACAATATTCAGTCTTGCAGTCCCTGAATTGGGGATGTTTTCCAATTATTTAGATATTCTTTCATTTATTTCAATAATGTTTTTGTAGTTTTCAGTATGAGTTTTGTACTTCTTTTGTTAAGTTTATTCCTAAGTATTTTATATTTTTTGATTCTATGAAAATGAATTGTTTTCTTTTTTTAAGATTTTATTTATTTATTTGAGAGAGAGAGAGAGAGTGCATGAGCCAGGGGAGGCAGAGAAGCAGACTCCCCGCTGAGCAGGGCACCCAACTCAGGGCTCGATCCCAGGACCCTGGGATCATGACCTGAGCCAAAGGTAGACACTTAACCAACTGAGGCACCCTGGCATCCCCAAAATGGAATTGTTTTCTTAATTTTATTTTCAGATTTTTTTTTTGCAAAGATACAGAGATACAATTGATTTGTATATATTGATCTGTTATCCTGAAACTTTGTAGAACTCATTTATTAGTTCTAATAGTTTTTTCAGGGATTCTTTAGAATCTTCTGTATATAAGATCACGTCATCTGCAAATATAATTTTATTTCTACCTTTGCAATCTGGATGCCTCTCATTTCTTTTTCTTACTAAATTGCCCTGGCTAAAACCTCCAGAACTATGTTGAGTAGAAGTAGAGACAACAGACATCTTTGTCTTGTTTCTGATCTTGGAGGGAAAGCATCCACTCTTTCACCAGTAAGTATGATGTTAACTGTAGGGTTTTTTGTAGATGCCCTTTACGAGGTTGAGGAAATTCCCTTCTATTTAGAGTTAGAGTCTATTGAATGCTTTTATCATGATGTTTACAATTGTTATACCTTCCTGATGATTTGACTCTTTTATCATTTAAAGTGTCCCTCTTCCCCTCTAGTAACATTTTGTTGTTGTTTTAAAGCCTTTTTTCTCTGATAACAATAGGGCCACTTTAGCTCTATTTGCTATTTGCATGATACATGTTTTTCAGTCCTTTCACTTTAAATTGATCTCTACCTTTGAATATAACATGTGTGTCCTGTAAGAGATCATATAGGTGGATCATTCTTTTTAATCCATCCTGACAATCTCTGCTTTTTATTGAATTATTTAATCATTCCCATTTACTGTATTATTGAGATAGCTGGATTTATGTCTGCTACTGTCACTTCTTGTTTTCTACATCTCATACCATGTCTGTTCTTCTCTTCCTCCTTTACTGCTTTCTTTTACATTGAGTCTTGTTTAATGCAGCATTTGATTTTCTTTAATGTTTTATTTTCACTATTTTTGAGGGTTTTTTTTAAAAGTGGTTGTTCTGGGAGCACCTGGGTGGCTCAGTCGATTGAGCGTCCAACTCTTGATTTCGGCTCAGGTCATGATCACAGGGAGATCAAGTCCAGCATCAGACTCTATGCTCAGCATGGAGTCAGCTTGAGACTCTCTCTCCCTCTGCTCCCCCCCCTTCTCTGCAAAATAAATAAATAAATCTTTTAAAAAGTGGTTGTTCTGCAGTTTGCCATATATATCTTAACTATCCTAATCAATTATCTATTTATACTAGATTATTCCAGTGATATGTAGAAATATTACTTATTATAGCTCTATTTTCTTTCTGCTTTTTTGTGGTATTATTGTTAAACATATTATATGTATTATGTTACTGAGCCAATGATATGTTATTATTAGCTTACCATCTGTAGTCATTTCCTTCACCCAGTGCAGCTTCTCAGATATTTTCCGATGCTCCAACCCACTTCCTTTATGCTATTTTGGTAAAAATATTACATTTCTATATGTTATAGACCCAACAATACATTCTGAGCATGTTATTTTATAAAATTGCTCTTTAAATCCATTAGAAAAAGAAAGAAGATAGGCATTTTCACCATCTTTTTAAATTACAGAATTATATTTACCAGTGTTCTTTTTGTCACGTGTGGATTCAGATTATCATCTGAGGCCACTTGCCTTCAAACTCAAGAACTTCCATTAATATTTCTTGCAAGGAGGGTCTGGCAGCAACAAGTTCCCTCAATTTTTTTTTATCTTGAAAAATCTTTATTTTGATTTCAATTTTGAAAAATAGATTTTGTGGAAATAAGATTCTTGGTTGACAGTTTTCTTTTGGAACATTATTAATGTTATACCAAAGCCTTTTGGCCTCCTTTGTTTCTGCTAAGGAGTCAGCAATTAGTCTTACTGGGGGTTGTCTTGTAAATAATGAGCCTTTTTTTTCTCTTGCTGCTTCCAAGATTGTTTCTTTGTGTTGGCTTTCAACATTTTACTATGATTTGTCTGTTTATGTATCTCTTTGCCTTTATATCGTGTGATGGTCTTTGGGCTCCCTGGATGTTTAGGTTCTTGTTCTTCAGTAAATTTGGGGATTTTTCAGGCACTGTTTCTTCAAGTGTTTTTTTCTGCTCATTTCTCTCTCATATCTACTTCTGGTATTTCCATTACACGTATGTTGGTGTCCCATGTTTCCATGAGGCTCTCTTTACCTTTCTTTATTCTTTTTTTTCTTCTGTTCTTCCACTTGCATAATCTCTATTGATATAGTTCCAAGTTTGCATATTCTTTCTTTTGCCAGTTCAAATCTACTGTTGAGCCCTGTGATGAATTTTTAAATTGTTATTGTACTTTCGGTTCCATAATCTCCATTTTGCTCCTTTTTATCATTTTATCTCTTTATTGACATCCTCTATTTGATGCCACATTGTCATCATACCTTCCTTTACTTCCTTCATCATGGTTTCCTTTAGTCCTATGAACATGTTTATAATGACTACTTTAAAGTCTTTTTCAAATAAATCTGACATCTGGTCTCTCTCACAAGCAGCTTCTGTACCCTGCTTATTTTCCAGTATACGGGCCATACTTTTTTATTTCTTTTCATGCCTTGTAATTTTTTTTTTTGAAACTGGACATTTTATTTATTTTTTTAAAGATTTATTTATTTATTTAAGAGCGAGAGTACAAGCAGGGGGAGGGGCAGAAGGAGAGGGAGAGAGAGAGAGAATCTCAATCAGACTCTGTGCTGAGCTCAGAACCCAACTCGGGGCTTGATTCCCCACCCTGAGATCATGACCTGAGCTGAAACCAAGAGTCGGATGCTTGACTGAATGAGCCACCCAGGCGCTTCAGAAACTGGACATTTTAGATAACATATGATAGCAATTCTGGGTACTGCTCTGCCCCCTCCCTCTTCTTAGGCTCGTTATTGTTACTTGCTTGTTTATTTGTGTAATGATTGATGGATTATTTTAGTGAAGTTTATCCCTCCCACAGTCTGCAGCCTTTAGTGCTGTCCCTCAGGGAGGTTCAGCTTTGGTTATGCCCACAGTCATCCTGAGATGACACTGGTTTGGGTATGGCTTTCTTCCTCTCTTTCCCTGACCATACCCGGCTTTTAAGCTCCATTCATTGCTCTATAGTTTTCAACAATACCCTGGAGGCATAAATTGCTGTACAAGTTAGTCCAATCAAACTCTTGTGCTTTTGAAGAAACAGTGTCCAAGGTCAATGTTTGATTTTTGTTCTGATGCCAGGACTCCTCTTATTCCCTGCTTCTCTCCCACAAATAGCCAGCCTACAGATTAGCCTGTATCTTGAATCTCCTCTCAACTGCCCTTCACCACAATTTCCACTGTTCTTGAAAGTATTATTAGGCTCAAACTTTTTCATTCCCTGTTGCAAATGAAGTCAGTTTTTCTGGAAAGAGATAAGGCACTATTTGTTTTATGGCCTGTTTCTACCACCAGGCAAAATCTGAGCCAGGGCTCCGGAGCTGTGGGTAGGGATAATGGCAAGCTTCTCTCTCAGTAACGCTCCTGCTGTAGTAGCTGAGCGTCCTGTGGGTGATGGTGTGGAAACAACCTGGGGTCCCCCCAGCTTGCCTCTCCTGGTGTGGAATCTCCACCTCACAAGCTGGGTCATGGGTGATCAGAGACCCAGTGTTCTTCGCACACCATGCCCAAGGTAGATCCTCCATTCCATGAGTAGGGGGGAAAGGCAGCCCCAACCTCTCTATCAGACTCACTGAGGGCTTAGCTTCAGCAACAATGGATGAGAAATGCTGACATCCTGCTCCTCCCAGCAAGAAAACCTTCTGGCTGGATGCTGTGAAGAGGGAGCCCAGTCCCAAGAGGAGTCTCCATCACACTGAGCCAGGATGGGGGAGGGAGGGAGGGGGCAGTCTTGGTTCAAATACCACAGATTCTCACTTTCTTATGATAGCGCTTTCACCAACATTTATAAACAGTATGGAGTTTTCAGAGATGTTTCCATTATTTGTTGTTTACCCTGAGAACCATTTTCTGAGGCTTTTAATGTTTTGTTGTGTTTGGGGTTTCTTTCAATAGTTGTCACCAGTTTCACTCGGGAGCAGGTTGGCAAAGCTCTTCACATTGTCATGCTTGAAGTTGATCCATATTTCATGTTTTTGAATTTTGACCTTTTTTGAATGTATATTTAGGTATATATTATGGTGGAAGTATTGAATGTTTTAGGAAAGCTGTTATCTAAAAGAGATGCACTAAGCATTCAGATTCATGAATGTTCTTATTATTTTCTACCTCCATACTAGTCAGTGGAGGTTTGAGTTGCAGTATACAAACTCTTTTATCTGGCCTTATAAATAAATTTTGTGTACCTTCCCACTTGTCTTAGAAGTTGAGATCAGTTTCTATTTCGTTCACAGGCTCATGTGTATTCCAATTGCTTTGAGAAGATTAAAAAAAAAAACTATAGTTAAGCTATATCTCTGTAAGCCTCATTGGTGTGGCCCATACATCATAGAATTGTCATCTGTCCGTTTATTCTGGTGACATTCAGTTTATAGCTACATTTGGGTGGGCAGCTACTGGGAATATTGTGTCACTTTATTTTATTTTACCTTATTTTATTTTATTTTATTTTATTTTACTTATATAGCGTTGCCCTTCCCTGTAGTCATTATGTATGATAGCTCTGCCATCCCTTTTGGTGCATTATTATATTTATCTTATGCATTGATCTTGTCTCAGGAGGTTCATTTCTTTTCCATAGGTGACAAATTATCTTTTTGCCTTCTGCACCTCATTCAGAAATTTTTCCATTTAGTTGCTTTAAAATACTTTCTCCTGGTGTGCAACATCTAGTAAAGACCCTGTATATTTACTCTTTCTGTTCTTCCTTCCTTCCTGATATGCCAAGGTTCTGTATTTTATCATTTCCTCTCCATTTCAGGACTTTCTTTGGCCATTCTTTTAGTGTAGATCTGCAGGTGGCAAATTATCAGTTTTCCTTCACCCACCTTCATCCAAGAATGTCTCAATTTTTCCCTTTACTTCTGAAGGATATATTCAGATTTCTTTTTTTTCTTTTTTTTTAAGATTTTATCTATCCATTTGAGAGAGAGAGCATGAGCGTGAGCGGGGTGGGGGGTGCAGAGGGAGCAAGAAAGAAGCAGACTCCCCACTGAGCAGGGAACCCAATGCAGGGCTTGATCCCAGGACCCCGTGATCATGACCTGAGCCGAAGGCAGATGTTTAACTGACTGAGCCACCCGGGCACCCCGTGCTGGAGGTAGAATTCTAAGTGGACCGTTCTTTTCTTTCAGTACTTGAAAAATGTTATATTACTTCCTTTAGACGTCCATTTTTTTTCCTTTTTATTATTGAAGAAAGTTAACATACTCCATGTTTTTTTTAATGAGAAATTCACTGTTATTTGAATTCTTTTTTAAATAAATGTAGTGTTGTTTCCCTCTCACTGCTTTTAAGATATTTTTTCTTTAGTTTGCTGGAGTTTGATCACGTGTCTTAGCATGGGCTTCTTTGGTTTTATCCTCTTTGTTTCACTCAGCTGCTTGAATCTGTGAATTTATGTATTTTGCCAAATTTGGTAGAATTTCAGCTGCTCTTTATTCTGTTATTTTGTCAGCCCCACACTGTTTTGCCTCTTCTTGGGGACTACGATCACATGACAGTTTGGTTTTTTGTTTGTTTTTTTGTTTTTGTTTTTGTTCTTTTATAGTTTTACAGGTCCCCAAGGCTCGGTTCTTTCTTTTTCTTTTTCTTTTTTCAGTCTAATTTCTCTCGGTTACTCAGATTGAGTGATTTCTGTTGCTCCATCCTCAAGTTTACTGGCTCTTTCCTCTGTTCTCTCCATTTTGTTGTTAAACTAATCCTGTGGGTTTTTTAGTTCAGTTATTTTATTTTTCACTTTTGGTTGTTCTTCATCTCTTCTATATCTTTGTTGAGATTTTTTTTTCCTTTGCTGAGACCTTATGTTTTTATTTCTTTTAAGTGTGTTTATAATTGCTTGTTGAAGCATTTTTTTTTTTTGATGGCTGTTTTTAAATCTCTCTTCAGATAATTCCAACATCTGTCATCTCAATGTTGTTATCTGTTGATCATCTTTCTTTCACTCAAGGTGACATTTTCCTGGATTTTGGAATAATAAGTGATATTTTATTGTACTCTTAGCATTTGGGTTATTTGCGATGAGAGTCTGGTTCTTATTTAAATTTTCTGTTTTAGCTGACTTCCTCCAGGGGAGAAAAGGGTCAGGAGAAGTGTACCACCCCATTACTGGCAGGTGGGGCAGAAGTCCAACTTCCCCACTCTGTCTCCATTGCCACCCTAGAAAAGAGGGGAGCCACGTTACTGCTAAATGTATAGGAAGCCTCTTCTGACACCACCCTGACTGGGAAGGGAGAGGCAGGTCATTACTGCTCCGCACATGGTTGGCATGGCCTTTGTTGACAGAGATGGGGAGGGGCACCCAGTTTTTTCTCTGGTATTTGACTGGAGTTGGATGGTTGTTGTCTAAAAGTTTTCTCTGTTGCTAGACTGCCCCTTTCCTGGTCCTCAAGCTAGATAGAACAGGCTTTTGTTGGGGCCTTCTTTGTCTGTGCTTCTTAGCATTTTGGGTTGTTGGCTCTGCCAGCACCCAGTCCAGGGTACATTAGGCAAACAAACACACAACAAATCTGGGAACTCATCACTGTCCTTCCTTGGGTCCCAAGGTCCCTGGCCAGTACACCTTCTTTTCTCCACTTTTCAGAATCTTCTTCAGTTTGTTTTATGTTAATGCCCAAAGTTTTTAACTGTACTGAGTGGGAGGAATATGAAGAGTGCCTAACTGGGACTATATTCCATGGGCAAGACAACATCTTTCTTGTCTTGTCCTAGACATTCTGCATAATGAAGTGTTTTCCATTGCCCTTTCTCACCTTGCACTTTGATACATCCCTTGTTTCACTGGTCTTCAGAGACATTGATGGTTGGAACCAAAGATAGAAGGTATTTGTTTGCAGTTTGTTTGGAAAAAAAAAAAAATGGTACCTGCACCTAAACACCTCAGTCTCCCAGTACTACTGAGTTGCCTGGGAGAAAACAAATCCCAAATCCACATGAGTGGTGACTTCATGACACACACTATCTCCTATTTGTCCAAGACACTGTGCAGATCCAAAATTCATCCTCCTGCTTGAAGTGGGGAGGGTATGCAGAAAAGCCTGATGGTGTGATTAAAGCTTGAAGAAAATGGGCCAATGAAAAGATTTCCTTTAGCACCCTCATCCACATCTTTGGCCAAGTCAGCCTTCAGTCGGTAGAGGCCTTCAGACCGTCTGGCACTGAGAAGCAGTGATGCCTTTCATGAACATCTCTCCGGCTTAGCCTCTGAACTCCAGCTGGCCCAGGTGGGCAGTCTGCCGAGTAGGCCTGGAGTCTGCTCCAGTGCCCCCTCAGTGCCCCATTCCTTGTCTCAGCAGGCCCCAGTGTAAAGAAGAGAGAGTTTGCTTTGGCCTCATGCTGGCTCTGGTGTAAAACCCCATGAGAGCACTTACCAGCCAATATGACTTTGGCCACATTCTCAACTCAACCTCTCTTACTCCCTCTATGAAATGGGAATAACAGAAGCTAACTTGTGAACTTGTTGAAGGAGTAGAAACGGTATGTGAAGTTTCTGGCACGTAATTTCTATTTGATTTATATCAGCTATTATTATCATAGTCAGGGAATTCCAGCATAAATAAAAGTCCTCCAGGGGTGCCTGGCTGCCTCAGTGCGAAGAGCGTGAGACTCTTGATCTCAGGGTTGTGAGTTCAAGCCCCTTGTTAGGCATAGCGATTACTTTAGAATGAATGAATGAATGAATGAATGAATGAATAAATAAATAAAAGTCCTCCCATGTAAATATTTTAGACACCATGAGAAGTGCATGTGTGTGTGTGTGTGTGTGTAGATGGATGATTACATTTCCCAGTTAAGAGGGTACCTGAAGTACATTTTGTATACAACTACTAAATTCACATAGGCCATATTCCTGAGTTATTATTACCCACCCCCACCACCAACCCCCAAGTTATATTATCCTTGTTTTTCCCACATTCCATATTTAAGATGCTTAAAATTTCTTATGCCAAAGGAACATTCTTATTTCACAGCTCAAGGCCACAGAACTCAGAGAGACACAGGTGCATGTTAAAGGACTTCAAGCTGAGGGTAAACTCTAATGGAGTATAGCTCTCAGCTAATCATGGATTAAAGGGTGGGGGGGCAGGATTATCATATAAATAAGACTTCTTTTGATTATGATCAAGGTAATACCACTTTTCCCATTCACTTTTCTTAGGTGAGCTGTAAGGTTCCTGGGTATTATCATTCTGACAAAACAGTTAATCTAGGTTTCAATGCCCGTGGTCCCTGGAGTCTATGTCATTTGGCCTTAAGAAGATTGAATAATTCAGGCATCTCCACAAGTCCAGGGATGGCAAATAGGTTTTATCCCACATGCCAATTCCCATTGATTTGGAATGGCTGCCTGGAGACAGATCCTAATCCAGGCCTAGCTGGGAAAAAAAAAGAGCAGTAATTGATTAGCCATGTCTACAATGGACAAAAAAGTGGGTGAGTACTGAGTGTGCTAGGTATTTGCAATCCCTGCATACACCAGAGCAGGGTTTGGCAAACCTAAAATAGTAAACATTTTAGGTTTGTAAGATAAGTACAATCTCTGTCACATATTTTTCTACCTCCTCCTTCTCCTCTTTTTCTTCCTCTTCTTTTTTTAAACATTCATTTCACTTATTTTTTTAAAGATTTATTTACTTATTTGAGAGAGAGGGAGAATTGCAGTGGGGAGCAGCAGAGGGAGAGGCGGGAGAGGAAGGGAGAATCTTTAAGCAGACTCCACACTGAGTGTAGAGCCCAACACGGGGCTCGATCTCACGACCCTGAGATCACAACCTGAGCGGAAACCAAGAGTCAAACGCTTAACTGACTGAACCACTCAAGCGCCCTTTAAACACTCACTTTAAAGCATAAAAACGGTTCTAGCTTGCGGGACATACAAAAACAGACCATGTGCTAGAGTGGACTCACGGGCTACAGTTTGCCAATCTCTACATTAGAGGCTCAAACATTGTACTATGACTCATTTCCCTCGCCTATGCAAACATAACGATCTTTCTGGCACATATTCTGGTCAGAAGTGTTTTCCATGGAAACTTATAATCCAGTGGAAACAATATAAATATCTAATATCTAGCTTATTTTTTAATAAAACAGCAATTCTTTTAAAAAGTGATATAAATATTAAGGAATTGATGTCAACAAGAAAAAGATAAGACTATAGAGCAAGTCTTAAAGAAATGTAGCATTGATACACCAATACCATTCAGTCGATCTAAACTTTTATCAATTTCTCTATTATGAATTTTGTATGTATCTTTCTTTGATGTAAAAAAAAAAAACAACAACCCTCCAAACTGTGTGCTTCTTCACTCATTCTTGCTTTGAGCTTGTGCACTGTTGACTGTGGTCGCCTTCTGTCTGTTTTTGTTGTAGCTTTATAGCTCTTTTGGGGTCTTGGTGGTAGCAATTTGCTGAAATGAGATGTCACTTGAAAATCCCCATTTAGCTCAAAGATTTTTTTTTTTAATTGCTTCTAAATTCTTCCAAAAAGAAGCTGTCTTCCTGGGTTTTTTCCTCCCCTGACTCATAATTAGAATAGAGAAAAGGTTTGGGGATAGTCCACAATTACAATTCTTCATGACTCACTTTCTAATCACTATAATGAAAATAATATAAATATGTAACTGATATTGATATAAATGATTCCTCAGCCAAGCAAATTATTTATAGAGAATATTCCCACTTTTTCCTGTCTGATCTGCTTCCTGTTCACCCTTAACCTTGATCTGTGCTCAAACTCTGAGCTACATAGAAGGATATCTCTGGTGAGTTATCTCCAAGCAGTGTTATTTACCCCCCAAAATTTCTGCCCCAAACTGTAGGTCAACCTTTTTTGCTCTTCAGTCCTGAACTATAAATAGGCTTTCCCAGTTTTCTTAAACAAGTGATTTCTGGGAAGTAGAGCCAAATCATGGAGCCCTCAAATGTACAGTGAGGAGAGTGTACTTTATCTAAAGGCGGTGGGTTGTTTGGGGGTTTTTTTAGTGTTGGGTTGTCTGAGTTCTTTATATATCTTGGATATTAATCCTTTATCAGATAAATCATTTGCAAATACCTTCTCCCACTCAGTCAGCTGGTTTGTCTTTTAATTTTGTCAATAATTTCCTTTGCTGTGCAAAAGTGGGGGTTTTTGGTGTAGTCCCAATAGTTTATTTTTGCTTTTGCTTCCCTTGCCCGAGAAGACATATCTAGAAAAATGTCACTATGGCCGATGTCAAAGGGATTACTGCTATGTTTTCTTCTAGGATTTTTATGGTTTCAGGTCTCCCATTTAGGTCTTTAATCCATTGCAGGTTTTTTTTTTTTTTTAAGATTTTCTTGTTTATTTGAGAGAGAATGAAAGTGAGAGAGATCACAGAGGGAGAGGGAGAAGCAGACGCTCCACTGAGCAGAGAGTCTGACGCAGGGCTCGAGCCCAGGATCCCAGGACCATGACCCAAGCTGAAGGCAGACGCTTAACCAACTGAGCCACCCAGGTGCCCCCATTGCAAATTTATTTTTGTGTATGGTGTGAGAAAGTGATCCAGTGTCATTCTTTTGCATGTAGCCGTCCAGGTTCCTCAGCACCATTCTAGACAGTAAACTGTCTTTTCCCCATCATATATTCTTGCCTCCTTTGTCTTCATTAATTATATGGTCAGTGTAAATGTATATAAATGTAGCCATTTTATAAAATGTAGCCATTTTAATAAGTGAGCAGTAGTAACTCATTGTGGTTTTCATTTATTTTCCCCTAATGGCCAGTGATGTTGAGTATTTTTTCACTTGATCATTTGCCATTCATTTATCTTTTTTGGTGAAGTGTCTATTCAAATCTTATGCCTATTTTTTTTAATTGGGTTGTTTGTTTTCTTATTATAGTGTTTCTCAATATAGTTATATAATTTTCAATATATAGATAATACCTTATATATTCTAGGTACAAGTTTTTTATTAAATATATGTTTTTGCAAAGATTTTTCTCCCTGTCTATGGCTTGTCTTTCATTCTCTGGAAGTGTCTTACAAAGAGCAGAACTTCCTAATTCTAGTAAAGTCCAATATATTAATTTGGTTTGTTTGGTTTTTTTTTGTCATGGATCATACTTCTGGGGTCCTATCAAAGAAATCTTCATTTAATCCAATGTCACAAAGACTTTCTTTTATGATTTCTTCTAGAAGTTTTATAGTTTTAACAATTTTGCATTCGGGTTTGTGATTCATCTTAAGCTCATTTCAAATTTGGTTTAGGAATGACTCACCCTGAGTGAATTTTTATGTATAGTGAGAAGTATGACTCAAACTCTTGTTTTTTCCCCTATGGATATCTCATTGTTGTAGCACCACTTGAGGAAAAAACTATCCTTTCTGCACTAAATTGCCTTAGCATATTGTCACAAATCAATTGTCTATATATTCATGGGTATGTTTATGTACTCTTCCTTCTCCTCCATGAGTCATGAAGAATTGTAAACTGTGGACTATCCCCAAACCATAGAATTTCTTTTTGTGGGTATGTCTTGATCTCCAACCAGATAGGGAACTCTGTGACAACAGGATCTGGTCCTCAAACACGTTGTGGCCCCCACACCTAGCATGCACCCAGCCCAGAGCAAACAGCAGGGGAGACTTACTGGGTAGCTCGGTAAGGAAATGAATGGGGAACTAAATGGCAGAGGTTGGCCTCTGGGTCTCCAGCTTCATCCTCTGCTTCCATCAGTTTCCTGTGGCTCTGAGTAACTTACCTGTCTAATCTAACTCTGCCCTGGGACATGATCCAGCCCTTTGTAAGGTAGAAGGGGAAAGCCAGCAGTCTGGTTTCAGGAAAGTGAGTCCTCCCTGATAAAGTTCTGGGAAAGCTGAGGCAGAAGTATCCTGGCCACAACTGTCCTCCACTAAGTAGCCTTTGCTTTTCTCCCTTCCTTTCCGAGTCTGAAGGTTTAATAAAAAATAAGGGAGAAAGGATATATGTTTTGTTGCCATGTGGAACAGTAAGAGAGGTGTAGCAGCTGAGGCCATAAGCCTGGGTCTTCCCAGACACCTCTGTCACGCGCAGCATCTCATTCTGTCCCTGCACCCCTAAGCATAGGTAAGAAGGGGAAGACTGCAGCACAGAGGACTCAAGTCACTTGCCTAAGGTCACACGGAAGCTCAGCGGAGGGTGTCACCAAGAACCCTCAAATCTAAGACCCTGGCAGTGAGATGGTGTAGGTGGACACACCCGTGGCCCTGGGGGAGGCTCTCCTTGCAGAAGAGTTTGCTCAGAGTAATTGCAAAGGGCCTGTGAATCCACAGTCACTCCAAAGATCGCCTCCATTCCAAATAAACAACATCACACACATTTACTTGGTGCCAATTTTTCCAACCAAAGTAGTTGAATGTTATCTTGGTGAATAGGTATAAATTCATGTTTTAAAAAACTATATATCATGCTTTTTTATTTCATTATATAATCTATCAAACCATGTATACAGAGGCCCAGCTGCTATCATGGTCCTTGACATTTTGTTGATGTTCTTAATGGAGGTATCCCCTACTTAACAAAATTGGAATCTTCCAGGTTCCAGGCCTGGCAGGGACTCTGCCCTGGGGTTCGCGGTTCAGTTTCTTTAATCAAGTCTGCAATAGTGATGAGCACCGGGTGTTTTATGTGAGAGATGAATCACTAAATTCTACTCCTGAGACTAGTATTACTCTATATGTTAACGAACTGAAATTTAAATAAAAACTTGAAATAAAAAAAAATAAATCATGTCTGCAAAACATGCTGGAACCGAGACAGGATTTAGTCACTCCTAGCTTTGCCTTCCATAGTGGAGACAGAAATGAGTTCCAAGCACATAGGGTGTGTAAGAAGGAGTGGGGGAGCTGCCGCCCTCTCGCCCCAGGGTCAGGCAGACTCAGCCCAGGTGCTGCCTGGCACCCCAAGCCCCCAGGGTTGTTCAACTGCTCCCCCAACCTTGCCCATTCATGCATCAGGAAAACCACAGACTTGAGCCCTTTCCATTTCATGGTGGTTCAAGTGCCTTGGCTAAGGGCCTATTCTCCCCTGCACGGTTCCACCAGGCTGTCATTGAACACCTGGAGAGCTGTCAGAATGCATCACACTTGGTACCCAGACACTTCCTGCAGACATTCCTGACCCCTGTTCTGGGGGGTGAAGGGCCAAGGATGCATTGAACCCAACACCCTTCCCAGGTCTGGACTTTCTGGGGTACCGGGACACACAGCAAGGCAGCGAGCAGGGCGGGGCAGCGGGGGAAGAGGTTCAGGGTCTGTCAGAATCTTCACTGTGCTGACATGGATGAATCCCTTAACCTCTCGGAACCCTGATTTCCTTACCTGAAAGTGGGTATAAGAGCCTACCTAGCTTAATGAGCCTTGGTAAAGATTAAAGGAAACATTGGAAGTGCCTGGCCCTACGTCTGCTCTATGGCTGCCTCTTGTCTGACACCCATTCCCTTGGTCTTCCTTGGCTTCGCTTCCACACCCTGGCTGTGTCTGCCCCACCGGGCCCCCTCATCCCCATTCCTGCAGGTGGAGAGGGGGCCTCCGGAGGCAAGTAGGGACATAGAGGCGACTGCCGAGCGGGACATGGGAACGCAGGTGTGTGTGTGCACGTGCGTGTGCTCATGTGTGTACAGACGAGGTCGGCCGGCGGGACACAGAGTAAAGGGCTCAAGAGAGCTTCCGCCTCATCGAATGCCCCAGATCCCACCATTCTTTGGGAGTTCTTTTGACATAAGCCATCTTTTTAAAACACGAATGTCCTTGGGAGGCCTAACAAATGGATTCCTTCCTGCTCGAGTGTGAAAGCTTTTGCTGTTTTTAAAGGTTCCATCTCCTTAAGGGCGATGCAGCGGAGGGAGCCAAGGGGGGCAGGGGGGTCGGGGTCAGGGAGGGAAAGGCCCAGGTGAGGGGGGTGTGGTTCTGGAAGGAGACCAGCAGGGCTGATCTCACAGGCAGCACTCAGGTTCGGGGGTGGGAATCCAGGGTATTTTTTCCCTAGGGAGGCGGTCAAGACCCCCACCCCAGTGTCTGGAAGGACACGGGCCAGCAGGTGGCTTGAAGCTGCATATACACTGAACTGCTCTCTGAACTTCTAGAACGTCTATGGCATGAGCAGCCTCAGGATGGCCACCGAGCTCACGCCTGCTCCCTGGGAGTCCGAGCTTCCCTCGGGGGACAGACAGATGCCTGGGCAGACACTGGTTGGATGGACCCCAAGGAACTCCGCTAGAAGGTAATGGTTGGTTGGGCTCCCTTCACACCAGCTGCCATGGGCCCTTTGGGCATGGCGCTCATTCCCACCTCCTGGCCCTCCTTACCAGAATCTTGTTTCCTCTGACCGCCTGATCCTTCCAGCTCATTTCTGGACTTTTTCGGTCTCAGCTCAAATGTCACCTCCTCAAAGAGACCATCCTGGTTCCTCCCCATCTAAAACAAGCTCCTTCTCCCATCGGAGTGCCCTCCTCCTCCCCTTCACAGCTCTGATGTAATTTGTAGGATGGATTCGTTTGCTTATGGGGGGGGATCATATTTCTAGGATATTCACCAAGGTCCAGTGAAGAACAGGTCCAGGGTAGGTCTCTGAGAGCTTGAAGAGGCGTAGAGCCCAAGGAGGGGACTCTGAACAGAGCCCCAAGAGGGCAGCCGGGACTTATGGACAGTAGGCTGCACCCAGGGACCCTGCCACATAAATTTTCCATGGAGCTGCATAAGCCTCCCAGAACCTAGACATAACCCACGGGGCAGAAAAAAAGGGAACCCCAAGCTAACTGTGATCATTAAACATTTGCTCTCCCAGTGAAATGCAGTCTCAAAATAGAAATTAAAATAAGTTATAGAAAATTAAAGTTACATTTTCTTGCACACCTGGGATTGAGAGTATGAAATTCATACCTGTCTCATTTCCTTACTCAGCTATGGTCTGTATCCCGCACTTGACTCTAAGTTCCATAAAGGCAGAGACGTTGCTCCCTTTATAACTACTGTTTTCCCAGAGCAGGCACTGGACCTGGCCCCTAATACACACTCTATAAATTTGCGGGGGGGGCGGGGGGAGTGGTAGCTACACAGATGAGCAATAATGGGCTTCCTCCTCTGCCAAACCCACGACCCACAGCATGTCTCCTTGTCCCTTAGGACAAGTGTCCCTTCCCTCTGAACATGGACCAGCATGTCTGAATCCTCCCTCCAGACCTGTTTTCTGGGAAGCTGCCACAGGGACTTGCCCTGCCATGATGCCTGAAGCCTCTGAGAAGCAGGTGACAGCTTGGGCTAAACTGGTCTCTTTGTTCCCAGCATCAAGGCAGGCTGAGCAGAAGCTTGGCAGATACCACTGGCAGGTTGGGCCTGCCAGAACAGGGGGCCGATGCCAAGCCAGGGAATGTGTCAGGAGATTCCGGGGGTGGGGGAGAACAGAGAGCACTCCCAGGTCTGCTGGGAGCCTGCCCGAGCTCCAAGTTCACATGTCAGGCCATGCTGTCCACTGGGGCAAGAGCTCCTGCCAAGGGCAGGAGGCCACAGAGGCAGCTAGGTCTGCCCCAGTGCCTGCTGGGAAATAAGCCAAGTGGTCATACAAACTGCCCGTACATTTAGAAGGCCGAGTGCTGGAGTGGAGTGCATGTGGTTTACCGGCCCTAAGACTTGAGGCATGTGTCTTTAGCTCTCTGAGCCTCCATTTGCTCGTGGCCAGAACATTTCCCTTCTCCCCTCTGCCCATGCAGCTCTTCGAAATTCTGCACCATTGGCTCCCAATCACAAGGGCTGGTGAGTCATGCTGGCATGAGCAAGCGTGAGTGAAGGCTCGTTTGGATGGTTGCACTACATACCTCATTAGAGCGTGTAGCCTTTACATCCTATACCGCATCCCATCCAACCACGGTTCAGTCTTAAATCTACAGGTCATCACTTAGTGTCTCCGTTAGTCCTTTGTTGATTTGTCTCCAGTGATTCTGGTTGCCTGAAACAAATTCCTTAATAGACTTCTCAGGTCAGGCTCGTGGAAATTATAGTCCCTGAGTTCTTACAAGTTCATAACAGTTCATGATCTTTATACTTGAAGGTCACTTTGGAAAGAAAGAAAATCCTTAGCTCACGTATTATTTCCTTCAACACAAATATGTCTAATGTGTTCTGGCATGAAATACTTCCAACAAAATATCTGATGCCAACCTGACTTCTTTTTCCTAGAGAAGTGCTGTCCAACAGAACTTTCTTTGATAATGCAAACTTTCTAGAATCTGTGCTGTCCAGTGTGACAGCCACTAACTACGTGTCCTTGCTGAGCACTTAGAGCACGAGAAGAATTGAATTTTTTATTTTATTTAATTTTAATTTAAATAGGTACATGAGGCTGGCCAACTACCATACTGGACTGTGCAGCCTTACATTGACTTGGCCTTATTTCCTACATATCCAAAAGATTTTTTCTTTAAAATCTGCTTTTAGGGGCGCCTGGGTGGCTCAGTCAGTTAAGCATCCGACTCTTGATTGTGGCTCAGGTCATGATCTCAGGATCTTGAGATAGAGCCCAGCGTCAGGCTCTGCACTCAGAGCAGAGTCTGCTTGTCTCTCTCTCCCTGTTCATGCTCTCTCTCTCAAATAAATAAATGAATAAAATCTTTAAAAAAAAAAATCTACTGATTTTACTGTACGTCTCATCATTGCCCTTCTGCTCCAATTTTCCTAGGTATGGAGTGTCAGCTTTTGATATTTTGTTTCAAGTTTTTTTATTTCAGGAAACTTTAAAAAAATAATTTAATTTTAATTTAATAAATTTTAAAGACTTTCTTATTATTTATTTAGAGAGACAGAGAGCATGCGAGTGGGCGGGAGGGGCAAAGGAAGAGGGAGAATCTCAAGCAAACTCCGCACTGAGTGCAGAGCTCGATGCAGCAGGGCTCAATCCCAGGATCCTGAGATCATGACCTGAGCTGAAATCAAGAATTAGACACCCAACAGACCTAGCCACCTGGGCACCCCTTAATTTAATAGATTTTAATATTCACTCTGTCCCATTGCTTTGATCTTCTTCCTCAGACATCACTCTCATACATATATCAGATCTTCTTTGTCTTCTTATCCATCACTGTCTCTCAAATCCTTTTCACTTCTCTTCATTTCCTTTTTAACTTTAAAGATCACAAGGACCGGGCGCCTGGGTGGCTCAGTTGGTTAAGCGACTGCCTTCGGCTCAGGTCATGATCCTGGAGTCCCTGGATCGAGTTCCGCATCGGGCTCCCTGCTCGGCAGAGAGCCTGCTTCTCCCTCTGACCCTCCCCCCTCTCATGTGCTCTCTCTCTCTCATTCTCTCTGTCTCAAATAAATAAATAAAATCTTTTAAAAAAAATAAAATAAACATCACAAGGGCCAAGTTCAAAAGGATTCAGGGGTTAATCTGAATTAGACCCTACATGGGACAATTTGAACATGAGGCCCCAAAACATAAGGTGGCGAATTTTTCCCGCATTGGCAGGGGGCGGGGGGAGGGGTCCATGTGCTGTGCAGCCCAGAAGAAAGACAAACATCACCAGAATTCCTAAGTGTGTTTCCTGAGAGCTGCTACTGAGCCATCAATCTCCAATCCAGTCTGACGTGGAGGCTGGTCCCAGAGTGGGCAAGGAGGGTCTGTGTGAGGAAGAGGACATTGAAGGCATATATTTTACTTGGGCAGTCACTTTTTAGAGGGAAGAGAAGTCTTCAAGAGTGGGGAATACTTCTTATCCAACTTTTCACCCCAAATATTTTATACAAAAAATGGTACATATAAGATGTTACATAAATGCTTATTAAATTGAACTCAACTGTAAGGGCAGAACCATATATTTATCCCTATTAAATTTAATCTTATTAAATTTTGTTCTTAATTACTATTGAGGAGCTCACTGAATTTACATTCTATGCATTTTATATTCCTAGTGCCAACCAGCTGTGTGACCCATATCACAAGTGTGCAGATACCAATCTCATCCCAGCATGAAATACAAAGAGCAGGAAGGGGATAAGGACAAAGCACATGTATAGCCTACCTACAGAGATAACCCGCAGAATTGTCCCCAAGCCCTTAGTCATGCTTGCCTGAGTGAGGCCATGACTCAGTTATATCCCACCCAATTATCAGGTAACAAAGATCACAGCTAACACGTACTGAGCACCTACTAGGTGCTAGGCACCACACTGAGTGCTTTACATCAACGACATTATTCTAGCTTCAAAATAATCCTATCATCTGGAAGTAGAGTTAAGTGTTTAAGAATAGAGTCTCTGACACCAAACTGCCTAGGTTCAAATCCCTATGATCAGGGACAAGTACTAACCCCTCTAGGTTCCCAGTTTCCTCTTCTATGAAAGGAAAGAATTGGGGCGCCTGGGTGGCTCAGTTGGTTAAGTGTCTGCCTTCGGCTCAGGTCATGATCTCAGGGTCCTGGGATCAAGTCCCTTTTCAGGCTCCCTGTTCAGTGGGGAGTCTGTTTCTCCCTCTGCCTCTCCCCCTCCTCATGCTCGCTCGCTCTCTCTCTCAAATAAATAAATAAAATCTTTAAAAAAAAAAAAAGAAAGAAAGAATTGGCTGTACTCACCTCATCCAGTTGTTGTGAGACAAAATCAGATCATATATGTAACTGACTTACCCCAGGCTCCCACAGGTGGCATGTATCTAGGGCAACAGACATTGGTTTTACCCTTACTCTGAAGAAAATGGAGAGCCATAGACATTGAGTAACTTGCCGAGGACATACAGCGAGAAAGTGGCCACACCCATGCTCCTGACATTTCTCTCTCCATCTTGTCCACAAGGAGACTATGAGTAATTTTTACAAGTCTTAGTATAGTTCAGATGTGCCCTGTCTTTTGCATTTCCTTGCTCATCAGTATTTAAAGCCTGTCCTGAGAAAGACAAGCTGACAAGGAAATTAAGGAGTGTTAGAGAATTTTCCGTCCTGGCTATTCATCTTTTTTCTTCACCTAGCCTGTGAGACCTGGATGTCAGAACAGAAGAATGACTAGAAACAAGATCAGGTCATAAATATGGAGCAAGTGAGTAGTGCAAATAAATGGATGGGTGAATAAATGGACAATTAGTCTCACACTGCAAAGTTGTCCAAAGTCCAGACCCTTGATGATGTGGGCTGTGGCCTGGCATCGTGACAGCTTTCATTGCTATGGACATCCTAGGGAATTTTGTCCTCTGCTCCTTAGGAAGTTTGCTGTTCACGTGACACATGGGGACATTTCCAGTTTTAGAAACTATAGCCAGCCATAAAATATTTTTGAAGTCCAATCAACAATCATCTCTGTTGTATGTGAACATGCGAGGAAGGAAAATGACTGCCCGGGGACCCTGGCTGGAAACATCAGGGCCACACCCACTCCTTCCTCCTCCCTGTGTGGCTGCCCCAGCTCCCGTGAAGTCCCCTGGCTCTGTCATGCACTGAGACTATGGGAATGACTCAGATTCTCCTCCCTTGCCTAGAACCATCATTGCTGAAAGACTTAAGTCCTCACACTTGACTGAACCCAACTGTGCCAAACGCCAAGGAGTTATTGACCTACCTACTACTGGAGAAATCCAAAACCAGTGAGTCCCTTCATTTTTTTGTCCGCAGTCGGGGGTGGAAATCCAAAGATAGGAAACAATCATCTTGTGTAGTAAGTAACTCAGTTCCCAAGGGCTGCTCACCACTCCAGCCCAGCTCTCCCCCATGCTGCCCTGATCACACTTCACACTTGACAAGACCAGAGGGTCTTGGGTCTAGCTGTGGGTGCCCTGAGGTGCCACATGGCTGGACAACCCTGGGCTCCATTACATGTCTCCCTACACTCTGCCTCATTTCTCAAAGATTTAGTTCACAATTTCTTTACTTCTGTGACTGTTTGAAAATATCCATTAAAAAGCTGGGCTTTGGGGGACACCTGGGTGGCTCAGTTGGTTAAGCATCTGACTCTTGATTTTGGCTCAGGTCATGACCTCAGGGTGGTGAGATGGAGCCCTGCATCATCGGGCTCCAAGCTGGGCATGGAGCCTGCTTAAGATTCTCTCTCTCCCTCTGCCCCACCTCATTGTGTGCTTGCTCTCTCTCTCTCTCTTAAAAAAAAAAAAAAAATGGGGATTTACTAAAAATTTCAGTTCAAGTACCACCTCTTCCAGGAAGCATTCCTTGTCTTCTCTGGCCAATTTAGGTATCATGACCCTCCTTTGGGATTCCATTGCATCCAGAGTTTGTCTCTATCAAACAGCACAAAGCAATGGTTCAAGCTGTGAACTTGGGGATCAACACACCTGGGTTCAAATCCTAACTCCACTAGTTATTTGCTACATGACCTTGGGCAGGTCCCTAGACCCCCAGAGTCTTCTATAAAATCAGGTTGATAAAACACCTACCTCCTAAGAGTTTTACGACAATTAGATAACACATTTAGAGCACTTAGTGTAATACCAGGCATAAAGAACATTTGAGCAAAGAATAGTAACACTCATTTAAAAATTATTATTTTAACACAGATGACTCTGTAATGAGACTAAACACCCATCTGTCTCTCCACTGGACTGTGGGCTCAATTTTATTTCCAACTCTTATCAGAGGCTGAGAACGCACAAGGGAACTGGATTTTTCCAGAGTTTACATCTTCCAATCCATACGATGTCAAATGCCCTTTCTGAAAAGTCCAAGCAGCATGAAGCCTATGAAACCAGTGCAGAATTAGAGTCTAATTAGCAAGTACTAAAAGAGCAGAATAGATGACGTGGGGTCTAGAAGCCTCGAGGAGGGTCCATAATGAGGGCTGGAAGAACTCTAGAGGGCTTCATGGAAGAGTGTCTTGGCGTTGGCCTCTAAGCACAGGAAAGATACAGTCACTGTTCTATCCATGGTACTCAGCTTGACCTGGCCAGCCACCTTGCAGGTGGTCCTCGAGAGCAACCAGAGCCTGTGTTTCTACATCACTAGGCGTGCGTATCCTCCAGCGTTTCCAGCTATCACTGGCTCCGTTCTAAGATGCGGAAGCTGAACCATGGAGAGAGAACATGCCTTGTACGGTGGAGGCCAGTGTGGAGCACCAGGCCTGTCTGACTAGGACGCCCGCACTCCTCGCCCTAAGCCTGAAGCCTCCCAGCACGACTGGAGAAATAGCAGGAACACTTTGCATTTCAGTCCTGCTGAATACTATTCCCAGGAATTTTCGTTTCCTCCACGCCAACACTGTGAGATGGCGTGGGCCACCTATAATTACCCTCTTGAGCAGTCAAGGAACCCAAGGCCAAGGTCAGCCAGCTTTCAAGGACTAGAGTTTGGGTAGGTCTGGTGCCGGCTCTCCGCCCTGATCCAGCCTGGTAGCTGCCTCGGTCTCCGTGACTCGGCTGGGGGAGGCTGGGGGTGTGGAGCGAGCTGGGAACAGATCCCATTAAGCTGTGTCTCTCCGCAGGGTGTAAGGCCACACCTAGCCATTCCCCAGAGCACAGTGGTCGAAAGTGCAGAGGGAACACTGGACTGGAGGAACAATGGGTATTGATTACGCTGGCAAGTGCTGCTGACACACTCGGAGGCGGTTTGGTCTGGGGCTTGGGATGGTTTTTCTTGGATGCTGCAGCCCAGTTGTGCATCATTCTTGCTCTCCCTGGGCCCCTGGGCTGTCTGAGGACCCAGCGGGAATGGCTCCCCAGAACAGGACATGTGTTGTTGCACGTCACCTCTCCTCCTGGGAGTGACTGCTGTTACTGCACTGGGTGCCCTCAGGTTGACCTGATGTCCCTCCCAAGACTAGGACAGGGGCCTGGACATCCTGATCTGCGACATCCCAGCCCTGGAGATGGGGGGGCATCCTCCTTTATACTGGGGCACACACCCTGCGAACATTCTAGAGAGGGCTGTGTCCATGCTCCATTTTCTGGCCATCTACATGTCACTCCAAACACTTTCTCACTCACACACACACACACCACACATACACACAACACACAAACACGGACTCTACCTAGACACACAGGGCCAGGCCACCCCTGCCACCATCGTGATCACCTCAGTGGTCGGGCAGTCAGATGATCTCAAGCACGTCCTGCTTCAGCCATCACTGCATGACCTCTCACCTCCCCTCTTTAGGACTCAGTGTCCCCAACTGTACGGCGAGGAGACTGGATGCATCGACTGCTCTGTACCACATCAGACCCTCTGGACCTCACCTGCCTCCTCCAGCCACCTGGATACCTCTGCAGGGACCAGCTCTGCGTTCTTGCCCATCCACATGCCTTTCCTGGGGGCCACACAGTCACAACCTGAGAGGGCGGGATGCAGGAGCATGTGGGTAAATTCTCCTTCTCTCTCCCCTAGGATGAGGTTGGGAGCTTCTCAGAGCTAGGCCAGGGTGCCTGCTCTCAACTGCATGTGACATCAGCTGTCCATCTCTCCCGCTTCACTCCCCTGCCCTCGCTCCGTCTCCCTGCAGTCACACTCCCTAACACTGGGCTGGGGCGGACTCAGGTCAAGACCGTGCATTTGAGAAATTCTTAGGACTCTATTCTGTGACCTGGGAAGGATGTTCTTCCAGGAAAGACTGCCAAGGCCTGGGTCTTACTCATCTCATAGCTGGTTTGCCTTCCTGCCTCCTTTACTCACTGGGTGGCAGCTGATTCTCGCCCGATTCTCACCTGATTCTCACCGGCCCTTCATTCCTTCCTCTGTAAAATGGGCTGAGCCCTTGCAGAATTTCTCCAAGGATTAACTGAAACGACACACATAGTGCACTCTGCGCAATGCCTAGTGTCCACTAGGTGCTCAGTAAATGAAACACAAACAGAAACGACGCTAGGCTTGAACAGAGCACAGAGAGGCAGTGGCTGAAAGCGGGTCCCCTGGGAAGTTTCCAGCTGCCCCGCCGGCTGGCCATGAAGGCAGAGGTACCCATATCCACCCAGATCTCACACATACTCCAGTCTTGTCTCCCTCCTTTGCAAACCCCCAGACCCAGTGTTTGCAGGCTGGACACTGCACGCCCTGGGTAGGGAGCCCGGAATCGGGGCCAAGATTCTGGCAGGCGCTCAAGATCAACAAACTTCAGGTTTCCTGGTTGAGGTCATGCACGTACAACATGTTCCTTCTTTCCAGGAGTGGGGAGCAGCCCCAGAACCCAGACTTCATGCTTCTCTGTCACCTTGACCCCCTCCCACCCCCCTGCCCTCGGTTTCCCCCTCCGTGGCTCGGCTGGCTGGTAGACCTGAACAAACAGAGCTCGGAGTGGAGGCTCCAGAGTTAACTGTCTGCTCACCCAGTGCCTCCACTCTGTGCCCAGAGCCAGGTTCTGATCCTGGGGGTCCACAGCCCTGGGGCCTTGGCTCTGAGGGCACCTCTGACAGCATCCCCCTCACGTCCAGCCACTCTGGGGGTGATGTGAAGGCGGGCAGCAGGGAAGCACGGGGAGCACCGGCCTATCTGCAGCAGGCAAGTGCTCCCTACCAGGCTGGCACGTGCTGGCATGTAAGGTCACCCAACACAACCGTCTAGAGCCCCTGGCCCAGGAGGGCCCCTGAGTCAGCTACAAATTCAGCCCTGCCTACACATGCGCCCCCCAGCCATCTGCCCACCCTCCAAGCTCCGCCTCCCCACCCTCCTGGCCTGCCCAGCACTTATCAGGACCGTGGAGCTGGTACTACTGTTTGTCACAGGCTCAGTGACACCCTCCTCTTGTGGTCATTCCACAGGAATGCCGACCACAAGCTTGCCCACCCTCTACAAGTCTCCAGGATGATGGCTCCGGAACATGATTCACGTTGGGGTGATCCTTTGCTCAAAATCCTTCCATGGCAGGGCGCCTGGGTGGCTCAGTTGGTTAAGCGACTGCCTTCGGCTCAGGTCATGATCCTGGAGTCCCGGGATTGAGTCCCGCATCGGGCTACCTGCTCGGCAGGGAGTCTGCTTCTCCCTCTGACCCTCCTCCCTCTCATGCTCTCTGTCTCTCATTCTCTCTCTCTCAAATAAATAAATAAAATCTTAAAAAAAAAAAAAATCCTTCCATGGCTCCCTAGGCTTTCAGGATAAAGTCTCCAAGACCTCTCATCT
This sequence comes from Mirounga angustirostris, assembly GCF_029215605.1. Taxonomy (NCBI): domain Eukaryota; kingdom Metazoa; phylum Chordata; class Mammalia; order Carnivora; family Phocidae; genus Mirounga; species Mirounga angustirostris. The sequence goes on along the minus strand of NW_026991711.1, from coordinate 93,274,259 downwards.
TCCCACAGCTTAGCCTCCTCCCCTGCCTTGCCTTCCCTGTGCTCCCTCTGTAGGCTTCCCCAAAGGCTGTACCATGCTCTCTGGCCATGGGTCTTGGCACATTTTGTTTCTTCTCATTGGGATGCTCTTTTCTTCCTTGACAGAGGATCCCCTAGTCTTCTTTCAGGACTGGAGCTTCTTCCTTAGGAAACCTTCCTAGATGCCTCCAGGCTGGGCTGGGTCTCTTCCTCAGGGCCCCACAGAGCTTGGGCTCTTTGCTGTCCTCTTATACCCATACCTGCTCGCTGTTCTGATCCCATTTATTGTCTGACTTCTTTGAAAACAATTTCAATGTCTCCTTCATCCTTGGTAGGCTCAGCAAATTTCCAGAACATAGTATAGACCTCAAAAAATGTTTATGGGATGGATGGATGGATGACTGGGTGAACAGATGGATACATGGATAGATGCAGGATGAATAAGCAGCAAAAGATCCATAATTTCCTTACATCCTCCACAATCAATAAAAATGTGGAAAATAATTAGATTAACTGAATTGAAAATTTGCCACCAGAGTGACAGCTTTGCCCTTGGGATGTGGACTTTACTTCCTGTATTCATGCAGTCAGCATTTACTGCAAGCCTCCTGGGTGCCCAAAGGAGGAAGAAAGCCCAGAAGTAGAAGGTCAGGGCCCTGCCCGCAGGAAGTTGGCGCCATCACCAAACAGGTTAGACACATCTGGGATGAACTCCAAGAGCCCATCAGCCCCCTCCTGAACAGGTACAATGGGTACAGGGAGGGGGTTGGAGGGGCTCAGAGAGGGTGACCCCAGGCCTGCTCCACGGTGAGCACTCGAGCCCCGTCAAACTCTGACTCCAACTTCCACATCTCTTGAGATGGACAAAAACATGACCCAAACTTGGCGGCTGACCCTTGAGCTCTCGCTTTCATATTAACCTCAATCTAAATAAACGTTACCCGTATCTGGGAGGCTTATCTGGCCTTAATGCAAACTTGGACGGAACCCTAACTGGGTCAGGCTGGAACCCAGACCTCAATCTTTACCTGCACGGAAAGTTCCAGAAGCCCTTGTGCGACAAGTAACTCAATCGAACTCAGACACCCTCTGAGAGAAAGACTCTGGCAAAGGCGAAGCGGGTTCGGAGAGTGGCTCTGCTGTGGAAAGCCCACCTGTTCCCCCCCCACCCCGCCACAGCCCAGGGCCCTGTGCCAGGGACTCGGGTCTCTGGGAGAGACACGGCCTTCAGCAGAGGGCCCCCCGGAACCTGAGGTCAGTTGAGGTGTCTGGGAGCAGCAGAGAACAAATGGACCCTGTCCTCTGGATCAGGCCCTGCACTGGACACCCGGGGAGACCTTGCCCTCAGGAACCCAGCTCCTGTTGGGAAGGCGAGATTTATTCCTTCCTTCATTCAACATCTATTGCACATCTTCTGTAGTCTCCAAGCTCACGGGGTAAGCGTCCCTCAGTCCAAGGATTTGGAAATCTGATCTAGGGACACTCCAGTTGCATCTCTCAGAACGGTCTCACATGTGTGTATGCTCAGGCTGATGCCTGGCCCAGGCACTGCTGGCATTCGCCTCTGTGACACTCCCTTTCTGAGTGGCGGTGCTAGAAACATTTCTTTTCTTTTCTTTTTTTTTTTTTTTTTGAAGATTTTATTTATATATGTGACAGAGAGAGACAGTGAGAGAGGGAACACAAGCAGGGGGAGTGGGAGAGGGAGAGCAGGCTTCCCACGGAGCAGGGAGCCCGATGTGGGACTCAATCCCAGGACCCTGGGACCATGACCTGAGCCAAAGGCAGACGCTTAACAACCGAGCCACCGAGGTGTCCCCAAAACATTTCTTCTTTAGATGTTGTGGCAGGTAGGAATACGCCTGGCTTCAAATACTGTGAGAGCTTTTCCCTTTCTGCTGATTGACTCATGGTGACAAAATGGCTGCTGCCACTCAAGCCTCACAGCCACATTCCAGTCAGAAAAGATAAGGAAGGGCAAAGGAGCCAAAAATCCCTTCCCGTCAAAACTTTGCCCTTCCCTAGGGACTTTCACCCATCTGCTGCTGTCCAGATCCGTGTCACATGTACACTCTGAGCAGCAGGGGAGATGGGACGAGTGAGCGATTTTGTTTTCATAAAGGGAAGCAAGGAGAAGTGGGGGAGCACAGAGGCTGGGCAAACAACCAGCGGTGGCCGTCATAGATGGGCTATAACTCTGGGGCAGGGTGCAGCCCAGCTGGCTGGTCTGGGAGCTGCGTGTCCTCTTCCAGGGACAGTGCTCTCCTCTCTGACCTCTGCTGTCAACCTCAGATTTAAGGGCTCACAAGCTGGTCTGCTCCCGCATTTTTAAGGCTTCGCCAGGGGTACGGCATTCGGGATCCCAGACACTTAAGACGTCTCTTCCGCGCAGGGGCCCTGCTCGGCTCTGGGGATGCATGCCGAGGCAGTCTCCCTTCCTCAGAGCTGGTCCCGGGCGCTCCAAGAAATGGTGCTTCCCGTCCTGATGTTTGGTCTCTCCGTCCGCGAAGCCCCTGCTCCTGCTCCATCTGGGCACGTCGGCCCACCCTTCTCTACTCACCCAGGCCTACCTCCTCCATGAAGCCTTCTGGATAGCTCCACTCCTTCCCAAACTCCTCCTCAAGCCCCTCCCAGCTCTGCCCCTCCTCGGGACGCTGACAGCAGGTGTGCCCCCGGCCGTGAGTCGCACGTTCACGGGCCACCCCGGGTAGAATGTGCGCTCCAGCAGAACTCAAGGCCCCGCGTGTCATCTGCACTAACGATCTAGCGTTTCCGTCAACGTCTCCACGGGCACAGACCCAGCGGGGCGAACACTCCCCCTGACCAGCTCCCTGGTGCCTATCCCCATACAGCCCGTGTCCTCGCCTGAGCGTGATGTCAGAAGCCGGGGGCTTTAGCCCTTTCTCTTCTGCCCCCAGGAGCGAGGCCCACCTGAGACATGGCAATGCAGGAGTAGCTGTACCTCAGTCTGGGCGCCCACCACTGATCCCTGCTGCCAACCCCAAGGGAGCGAGAGAGCTGCCCAAGGCCAGGCGCGCCCTTGCCCCTCTCCTTCCTTCCTGCTATGCTCCTTCCAGCAGGGACAAATACTGTTAACTGGGGACACAGCAGGTGCAGTGGAGAAGCGTTGCCCCCCCACCCCGGTGATGCTGTGAAGCAGGCAGCAGGGGGGAAGCCTGGGGAGCTGGAGCTCAGAGAACTCAGAGGGGCATCTTGCTGTGGTCAAGGGGGCCTGGTAAAACCTGCCCCATGCCTCTCTCACAGCAGATTGCCACTTTGCCCTCAATGCGCCCCACAGAAGCTCCCAGCAGGCACCCTCTGCCCACAGACTGGTGTCCTCAGCCCAACGGGCAGTCCAGTTCCTTGCAGGGTGGCCTCTCCCCCGCCCTCTGTGCTGGAGCTGATTCCCCTCCACTCTCCCCCAAGCAGAGGTCTGACTTCCCTGGTAGGATGGCCTCTAGTTCAGATTCTCAGATCAAAGCAGCAATTCCCAAAATGTTCTCCATGGAGCACTATTGTCGGTGAGTTGCCAATAGGGGGAGAATAAATTTGGCAAATGTTTGATACACAAAGTGAAAGAGGTTCTTCACTGCAGACCTTCTCAGAGCCTTAACGTGCTTTGGTGTGGGGTGACCCCTGGACAGGAAGATCCCACGTGCAGCATTTCCCACACTCATTTAAACACTGACTGTGGAATACTAAAGACTTCTGTGGACTACAAGACAGTTTGGAGAACTCCTCCATTCACTCACCCATCCAACTAGTGTATCCATCCCCTGCTGGGTGCTGGGATGGGGCAGCAAACACGCAGGCTTGGCCCTGCCCTCATGGGGTTTACATTCCAGTGGGGACAGACATAACCGCACTTCATTCATTCACCCACTTGATGCCCACTGAGTACCCCTCAGTCCTCAGTCCAGTGCCAGACCCTGGAGCAGAAATGAATCAGCCGGGATGGCGGCCCTCAGGAGTTCTGTGGTTAGCTGATCTAAGAGACTCTCCCTGGTGTGAGGTGTAGATGGCATGGCTTTTTTTGCAAAGGAGGCTTCAAGTCTTTTTCCCTAATCCAAGCCACCCCTGCATCCTCCGCCTTCCAGTCCTGAGTCAATCCACCCTTCACAGCCTCCTTGAGCCCCTCCGGCAGGTGCTGAAGGCACCCCGCTAGTCTGGGGACGGCGTGGCAGAGATCTGGTGTCCGGCCTGGGGCCCAGCCACAGTGGTGAGGGAGTATTTGCCCATGAACGCTGGGTAGCCTGGTAGTGTTTTCTGCTGTGTAGCCCCCAAGCCTGGCCGTCCATGCTCTGGGGAGCACCCTAATCCCTCTAACCAGGATTTGGGGGTTTGCCACAAGAACCTGCTACAGGCTGGGCTCTGGGAAGCAGACTCTGGCTCAGAGATCAGCACACAGGACATTTATTAGGTAGCACTCTGGGGATCCGTATGGGGCGAGGGAGGGCACGCTGGGGCTGAGTGGTGAGGGAAGTGGAGGGTGGGGGTGGCCGCCGTGTGGGAAAACTTGCTCCTGGCAGAGAAGCTTCCCTGCAGTAACCAGAGGCGCCCCCCCCGCCCCCCCCCCCCACCTCGAGCTCAGGGAAGCACAAGTGGCTGCCGCGAAGGGAGGGGAGAGGTTAGAGGGGGCTGGGTCATAGACAGCGGGAGGGTCAGGTGAGGGAAGGCTGGCCTCACCCCACCCCTAGGAAAGGACCGTGGGTGTTTCTATGTCACATTTGCACAGCTTTCACAACGTGTTCGTTGTGAACTCTTAACAGTGCATCTGTATTAGCTCATGAAACCTTCACAACACTGCTCAGAGGCAAGGACTCTTACCACCCCCATTTTGCAGATGAGAAAACCGAGACACCGAGAGGCCCAGTCAGTCACCCAAGGTCACACGGCTAGTAAGCAGCCCCAGGCTGTCTGCCTCCAGAGCACATGCCCTTCACCCCCACGCTGCTCATCCGGGAAGCATCTTTGAGTGGCTGGGACCAGAGCTGTGTCCTCTGACCACCTTGATTCTGCTTGATCCCCAAGCAGGCCCCTCCCCGCTGCCAGCCCGGTGGAGACACCACGACCCAGCCCTCCCAACCAAAGCCCTCAAAACACCAAACCCTCAAAGGCAGCTTGTCTTCCAGGGACAGTGTGGCCGATGCCAAGCCCCGGGGAATGGGCTGCAGGCCAGGGACATGGTTTGGCTGCAGAACATCATAGAGCAATTTGCAACACCTTCAAACCTCCCAGAGCAGCCAAGACAGGCAGGTGATGTGCATGTCTGCAGGAGGGTGACTGGTGTCAGGTTACCCTGGGGGGCAGAGGAAGGGCCCTGCAGGAGGGCAGGAGCCAGGGCTCCACCCCCCCCGCCCCTCCTGACAGCACACCCACATTCCCCCCCCCCCGCGTGCGCGTGCGGGGCACGGCCTGGGGCCCCCACGACCAGGTGCCCAGGGCCTCTGCCATCGTGCCCTTGAGCTCCTGCCGCACCGCACCTCGGTTCCCCGGCCATGGCTCCTGCCGCCCCCCTCCTTAGCCTCAGCCCCGCAGGCAGGGGGCTTCTCCGCATGATGCGAGCACACACTGCGGGGTGGGGGAGGCTGGCGGCGGCCTGGCCTGCTGTGAGAGCCCATCTGCGTCAGCACGGCAGCCTCACGGGACGGCTACCTGCCCCTGCCCGAGGGCATAACTGTGGATGGTGTAAAGGTGTAGTGTGGGGGGCCGCTGCCTGCCAGGCACTACCTCCCGGGCTTACCTCCTGCCTGGCTTCCACAAGCAGCTGCTCAAGCCCTACTCTGTGCCCAGTGCCCAGGTGAATCAGCCCCAGGCCTGCCCTTGGGGCTCCCCCCTAGCCAGCGGGAGCACCTCACAGCTGGGGAAGAAGAGCACGTTGGCGAAGAGACCCACATGGCCTCGAAGAGACCTGCACGGCCACCAGGGACTGAGCCGGGCCTGCCCTGGAGCCCGCTTCGTGCAGAACACTCACCCCAGCCACCACGAGCTACAAGGTGTGGGCTGCCATGCCTGCACTCGAGACATAAAACTGAGGCCCAGAGAGGTCGAGCAACTTGCCCAGTCTCACACACCGGCCACGCTGGGATCCGAACCTGCTTCTGAACACATCCAAGTCCCTGGGCCCAGCCTGGGAACATGGCAGGCTGAGAGGGGACGGTGCTGGGGGCGGAACAGAGAAGGCGGAGGGGAGGCGACAGGGAAGGAAGGCCGTGGGAGCCGAGTGATGACTCACTGGAAGACGTTGTCCCGGTTACAAAACAGGCCAGCTTGTGCCAGACACACACTTTCACTCGCTTTCCCCCTTTCTTGCCCTGCCCTTCCACTCCCCTGATCCTTGAGCTCCTAGAGAACATTCTGTTCTTACTGAACCTTTTACTAACAGGGCAAACCGATCCCTCGCCCGTGGACTGAGGGCCTCGGGTGACTGGGATCATCAGCTCCAGGACCCGGGCCTCCTGCGGCAGAGGGACATGCTAAAGTGTGCCCTCCCGGAGCCCAAATCTGCCAGGCTCCCCAGTGCTTTCCCGGTCAAGTTCAACCTATCCTCAACTTAGTCCCCGGACCAGCCCTCCGAGGGGCTCAGCACAGAAGCGCTGCACAGACTTCTACACACACACGGGGCTCCACGTCCCCGCCCACGCTGCTCCCTGCAAATTCCAGATGCTCATCTTTGTACTGTGGTTATGTCAAAAGATGCGCTTGCGGGGCGCCTGGGTGGCTCAGTCAGTTAAGTGTCTGCCTTCAGCTCAGGTCATGATCCAGGGGTCCTGGGATCGAGCCCCGCGTCAGGCTCCCTGCTCAGTGGGGAGTCTGCTTCTCCCCCTGCCCCTCCGCCTTCTCATGGGCTTGCTCTCTCTCTGACAAATAAATAAAATCTTTTTAAAAATGCACTTGCTTCTAGGAAATACTGAAGTATTTAGAGGTAAAAGGACATCGTATCTGCAACAGTATTACTCTGAACCATTTTAGAAAAAAATGTTTTGAGCGACATGGGTAGATGATAGATGATAGATAGATAGATAGATAATAGATAGATAGATAGATAGATAGATAGATAGATAGATAGATAGATGATAGATGATAGATAGATAGATAATAGGTAGGTGGTAGATAGATATGGGGGATGGGGGAGGGAAGAGAAGCAAATGTGATAAAATATAACACTTTAAGGAACCTGAGTGGGGGCGCCTGGGTGGCTCAGTCGTTAAGCGTCTGCCTTCAGCTCAGGTCATGATCCCAGGGTCCTGGGATCGTGTCCCACATCGGGCTCCCTGCTTGGCGGGAAGCCTGCTTCTCCCTCTCCCACTCCCCCTGCTTGTGTTCCTGCTCTCGCTGTCTCTCTCTGTCAAATAAAAAAAAAAAAAAATCTAAGGAACCTGAGTGAAGGCTATTGAAAATTCTTTGTACCAATTTTGCATCTTTTCTGTAAGCTTAAAATTGTTTCTTTAAAAACGCCCAAAATAAGTTAAAAACGCACTAACCTTAAGCCTCATCTCCAGAAAACAGCCCCAACTATGGAGGCTGGGTGTTGGGCCCCTCCCTGGCCCCAGCGAGCCCCAGCACCTCCACTGTCTCTTCGTGTTCCCTGTCACACTTCACTGGGATGGTCTGTTTCCCACCTCAGCAAGTGGGCGCCTGGGGAACAGGGGCGGGGATTAACTCACATCTGTGTGTCCCCTGGCAGTAGGCTTAGTGCTCTGAAAATCCTGGAGTAGGATGGGACGTGGCCATCTTCAGGAGCTCCTGCTTATGCAGGGCAAAGAGAGGAGAGTGTGAGCCACATTGGTGCTCACCCTGGCTCGGGCCACTGTCCTGAGCTGACGTGCCACCCCTCCCCTGCTACTTGACCCACTGGTAGCTGACTCCCACGAGCCTGGGGCCAGGCTCTCCGAGAGCCCAATGTCCCTCCAGGGAAGTTGAAAGGAACAAGCAAGAGAAAAGGCCAGGCAGCTGAGGGCCAGGAACTGAAGGTGGGAGGTCAGGCAGGGCCATCAGGGGCGCTGTAAGATGGTATCACAGCAGGTGCATGATGCAGGAGGCTGACCAGTGGAGAGGCAGAGCGGCAGGGACACTTGGAGAGGCCCAGGCTTGTCACCCTGTCACTCAGTCTTTGCTCTTCCTGGAGCACCTGCCCGTCTGGGCTCTGCTCCATGAACAGGAAATACAGCAGTGAGTGAAACAAAGCTCATGGATCCTCCCCCCTCCCACGTCCTGCTGCTGGCGACAGTCAACCCAACACAACTGCAGGGGTCTATATGTATCTGGCCTTTTTGGTATGATGAAGCAGGGGACAGAGAGAGTGAGGGATGCAGTGGGGAGGGGGATGTTCCTTCATGAAGTGATAGGAAAGCCCTCTCTGCTCGGTGGCCCGTAGGGGGCACCATTCCCATGGGCCCTGCCTGTGGGGCCTGAAGGAAATAGGGAGGAGCTGTGCAGATACTGGGAGGAAGATCTTCCCAGCTGGGAACAGCAAGTGCAAAGGCCCTGAAGCCAAACAGCATTCCAGAAAGAGCCCAAGAAGGCCAGTGAGGCTGGGACAGGTAAAGGGGGAGGATGCTGACATTAGAGAGACCATGAGTCTCTTGAGTGATCGGACTTACAGTTTTAGGATTCTTCTGGCTGCTTCGAGTGGACAGACCGTAGTAGAGGGCAGGGGCAGGGAGACCTGTCAGGAGGTGACTGCGGCATCCCAGGGCAAGATGATGCTGTTGGTCAGGGCCACATCATGACTCATCATGACTCTCATGGGCCCCTTCCTCTATTACAAAAAAATTTAATCATATTTTGTGACTACTTGGTATAAAGATGAATATATGTTAAACATTCATTATTATTATTATTTTTTAAAGATTTTTATTTATTTATTTGAGAGAGAGAGAATGAGAGAGAGAGAGCACGAGAGGGAAGAGGGTCAGAGGAAGAAGCAGACTCCCTGCTGAGCAGGGAGCCCGATGCGGGACTCGATCCCGGGACTCCAGGATCATGACCTGAGCCGAAGGCAGTCGCCCAATCAACTGAGCCACCCAGGCGCCCCATTCATTATTATTATATTCATTTTTTTCCTGCTTATTTCAGAAGAAATTAAAATTAAAACATTTTCGTGGGCCCTCGGCACAGTGCCCATGGTGCCTAGTGGAAACATTAGCCTGAGGGGAAATGGTCAGATTTGGGGTGTAGAGAAGACATGGGAAGACCAGGCAGACCCCTTTCTGACACTCTTCTTGCCCCTAGCTCCAAGTCCTCCTGGAACGTCACAGCGTGAAGACAGGAGCAGGTGTGTTTCCTGGGCCCAGGATGGCACCTGGCACCCGGCACCGATGTCCCATCCCTCTCCGGAGGCCCATCACGTGACCCTGCTAAGCAGAGTCACCTTTGCCCGAATTTCTGGAGCTACTGAGCACTTCTCTGTTCCTCGCCATCGAAGGACTTTGCAAATCCTAAGACAGGGCACAAAGTTCAGAGAGGGGGAAGCTAGGCCAGAGTTGTCAAAGACCACATCATGAAAGAGAGGATCTTGGGGTGGCCCTTGTAGGAGAAGGAGGATAGGGACAGTGTGTCAAAGGAGAATTGTCCAACAAAGGATGTCACTGGGGAAAGACTCAGCATGCTCCAGTGGCAGAGAGAAAATGATGGATTAGTGGGCCCCAGGAAGCTGTGGAAGATGGGGCACTCAGTAGCTCAGTAGCTCCTCAAGCTGCCACCAGCGAGCTTCCATTGCCTCCTTTTCTTTTCTCTTTTCTTTTCCTTTCTTTTAAGTAGGCTCCACACCCAACGTGGAGCCTAACACGGGGCTTGAACTCACATCCCTGAGATCAAGACCTGAGCTGAGATCAAGAGTCAGACGCTTAACCAACTGAGCCACCCAAGCACCCCAGTCCCCTGCCTCCTTTTAAAGGCACACACACCCTTGTCTGGAGGGAAGACACACAGGCCTTTGGGCCCCAGTGTGATTTGACATTCCAGCTCCCATGAAGGGGAAGTGGCCTTGGTTAAAGCCAAAGGGGATCTCAGCTGCATAGCCCCATTACCACCCCACACCCCACCAGGACTGTCTTCTTCCCCCAGGCACTGCCCCTTTCACTGGCCCATCACCAAAAACAAGATCTCTGGTCTTCCCCAAAGTCATAGCCAAGCTCAGCTATAGGCATGGTGCTTCCTTAGTGGACTTGAGGCCTCCCATCCTACCTGGCATTGGCATAAGTCCCTTCAGAGGATCATCATGCAGGGATTAGGGTTCAAAGCTGGGACAAAGGAAAGTGAGAGAAACCTGTGTTCCAATTCTGACCCTCCATGTGTGGTGGCCTCGAATGACCCTTAGAACTTAGTCACTTCCTGGGGTGCTCGGGTGGCTCAGTCGGTTAAGCGTCTGCCTTCGGCTCAGGTCATGATCCCAGGATCCTGGGATCGAGCCCCACATCGGGCTCCCTGCTCAGCATGGAGCCTGCTTCTCCCTCTCCCTCTGCACCTCTACCCTGCTCGTGCTCTCTCTCTCTCAAATAAATAAAATCTAAGGAAAAAAAAAAGAACTTAGTCACCTCCTCTGTAAAAGTGGGCCTCAGGACATCTGCTTTGCAGGGTCAGTAATGAGCATGAGCCATATGGACTCCAGGTGCCTAGCCTGGTGCCTGGCACACACAGCCTCTGGACAGACGAGAGCCATTTCATCCTCGGAGGATTTGTTGCTGTGTTTGGGGTTGTTTTGGTTGGCTGTTTTCCATCATTATCTCCCACTAGTCCAGGAGCCCGTTGAGCCAGGGATGATGCGTCACTTTGCCTGGGCGCCCAGTGCCAAGCGTGCTCTGTCACGTGTAAGTGCCCAGTGGCTGTGGCATGGATGTCCTAACAGCCCTGCCCCCCACCTCCAGGTCTGCACATTGGTCTGTGCCTGGGGCAGTTTCCAGGGGAGCCTAGCTCTGTCCATCTGACCCCAGGCTGGAACAGCCTTTCCTTGGCTCTGCACTGGACCTCTTGCTGGGCCCTGGACCCCTGGGTCTCAGCCCAGACTCAGCTTCTCGTTCGCCGGGAGCACACTTGAGCACCGGCAGGCAAGGCGGGGAGGCAGGTGCATGGTGAGGCAGGATGCAGCCTCTGGACAAGCTGCAGGCCTACAGAGGTCACAGAGCAAGAAGGGAGAGTGCAGGGGCAGGGAGCCGGGCGGCAGGAGGGTGGGAGTGAAGTTCTGACAGTCTCCTGGTAACTCACCTTTTCCTCCTCTATTTTCACATCTGGAAAATGGGTATAAAAACACCCCCCCTTATATAGCCATTGTGAGAGTTTTCTGAGAGAATGAAGCACAGGGCCTAGCACATAGAAGGCCTTTTGAGAAACAGCAGTTCCCTGATTTTTCCTGGTAAAAGTTTCATGTGACAGGGTATGTATGGTGGGTACTGATGAGTGCCCAGATTCCCTTTCAGGGATAAAGACTTTCTCCTCAGGCTGCTGGGCAGGCGCAGGGGTGGGGGTGTGCCCTCCACTGTTGCTAGGAGGATGGCCTCCTTCGAAGTCACGCCAGTCCCACCCGTCCTTCAAGTGACTGACTGGCCCCCCGTGTGGAGGCAACTCTGAAGTTCGGGCCAGCTTCGAGCTGCCCGTCGGGCCCACAGAGGCCCCCACTGAGACTACATGCAGCCCAGCTTCTCCCCTCCCTCCTCTCCAGGGTGGACCTCAAGAACATTCCTAGTAAATGTCCTACATACGAATCACCGTCCCAGAATCTGCTTCCCAGGGAAACCAGACCCTCCAAAATCCCAACGTCTGAATTCATCTAAGAGAAAAAGAGTTGTTTTTTTTTTTTCCTTTTGGACGTGGAGGTGGGCTTTGCTATGTTACAAAAGAATCTTTTACTCTCCGGAAGAACGAACCCATCATAGGCTTCCCTTAAATGGTGAGTCTCGCTGGTGCATTTAAAGCAGCACTTGATGGACCGGCATTCCATTCAAGCTCAGCAATATGACAACTGTCGGAAGTGAGGGGTATCCAGACTAATCTGCTGAACCAGAGGCATGAAACCAAGCAGGGGCATTGCTCTGGACCCCTGGTCCGAGCCCTCACTCGCTGGGGCTTCTGGGTCTCAGGGCTTCATTATCGAGAGACCCATGGGTCATTCTCCTGCTGTGTCCAGGCCCCAGGTTGGTGCAGGAGCGCCTGGAATGTGGAGCTGAATAAGACAAGTCCCCGGGCTCCAGGGGCCCTCCGTGCAGTGGGAGGACAGGGCAGGGTCAAGCCCCATTGCTGAGGCAAGCCAGGGGCTGTGGGAGCTGGGGTTTGGAGAGGTCAGGAGGCCTCCCTGCGGCCAGAGAGCAGCACCGTCGGGTGGGGCTTTGGACACTTTCTAGGCCTGCAGCAAGGAAAGGCAGTCCTGGGCAAGGAAGCCACGCAGTTGGGCCCCCTCCATGCAAGCCTGCCGCCACGCACTTTTCTGATGGTGTCACAGTGAAACCAGGCAACCAGCCGTGGGAAGTGGGTGTGATTACCTTTACTCTATAGACTCAGAAGCCGAGGCCCAGAGGAAAAGTCGGGGCCAGGTCTGCCTGAGTCCTTCCAGGCGCCAGCTGGCCCGGCGTGGGCTGAATTGCCTCGAGGTGGGCAGCTGAGCATTTGTTCCTGAGGCTAGGCTTCCAGACTCAGGCCCTAGGCAGAGCCCTGGTGGCAAGGGGTGACTGGGGCTTCGATGGGGAAGAACAATGGGGAACCACTGCAGTGCTTGCCAGGGTGTGGGGTGGCGATGGGCTTGCCCCTGGGCGGGGTCCCTGCAGCGGGGAGAGCGCCACATCTCCGGTTCAAGCGAGCACTGCGAACGTGGACCCAAGACCAGTTTGTGGAGGGCACTGGAAGAAAAGCTGGTGCAGAAAAGACAAGACGGCAGAAGTTCCCCCAGAGCCACGGACGCTGCCTACCTCAGCTGGCAGCTCTCGTGGGGCGAGTCCTTCTTTTGCAGAATGATATGATTCATTTACTCTCTCGTTTAAAGCTGTTTTATTGTGAAATGTAATATGTGCACAGAAAAGGGCACAAAGCAGACCGACACACAGCTCAGTGACTGACCACAAAGCAACACTACTCATTAAGTCACCGCCTGGGGCAGGAAATGGAGCATGGCGGTCCCTCAGAACCAGCCCCAAACTTGAATCCTCTCCCACTGCCCTCCCCTGCCCCCCGACGCTAACCACCAGCCTGAATTCAGGGCCATCACCTCCACGCCTTCCTCTCGATGTAAGAGGTACGGTTACCACCTACCCGTCTCTAAACACTGCTTAGGTGTGCTTGCTTTATCCTGCTACGAGGTCAAGCCGTGGGCCTTCTTTCTAGTTTCTTCCATTCCCTGTCAGGTCTGAGACTCATCCGCGCGATCACTGAGAGCCCTGTGCTGACATTTACGTCAAGAGCACTAGGTAAGCATTGTTCTGGAGCCAGGCTGGCTGGCTTCTGGTCCCAGCCCCACCACGTCCCCATTGCAAGCCACCTAGTCTTCCACGCCTGGGCGTCCTCTGTGAATGTCGCGAGCACACTTGAGGATGTCCTGTGTATTGGCCTGGCACAAGAAACTGCCTCCCAACTGAAGATTTCCAGAACTGAGTCTGAGTCCGGGCTCCACAATTTCTAACTGTAGTTTTGAACAAGGTACTCATTTTCAGAGACTCGTTTTCTCCTACGTAAGAAGAGTGATAATAGCATTCACCTCGCAGAGTGGTTTTCAGAATTACAGATGTTTGGGTAAATAGAGAATTACGGATGTTTGGGTAAACACGGTAGACATCACTTCCTATAAGCTACGAGCATCCCCAGCTGGCTGTTATGTATAACGTGTTACTTATAAAGCAACCACTTGTAAGAGGGACCCTTTTCTCCTTAATGTTCAAAAGTGTGATGGTATCTGCAAAAAGCCACCATGGCACCTAGCTCAGGGGACACCTTCAGCAAACATGCTTCTGGCCCCTGACCATGCCCTGGGCTGGAAGGAAATGGGAGGGAAAGGTCTGCAGCTCTAGGGGGAGCCCTGGACCCCAGCAGCGGCCAGCAGGAGCCTCCTAGAGACCTCTGGATTCTGCCTGTGCCCTCTCTCCCTCTCCCTTCTGCCTTTCTCTAAAATAAATAAATACATCTATTTTTTTTAAGATGTTATTTATTTATTTATTTATTTGAGACAGAGAAAGAAAGAGAGTGAGCGAGCAGGGGTGGAGGAGCAGAGGGAGAGGGAGAAGCAGGCTTCCCGCTGAGCAGGGAGCCTGACGTGGTGCTCAATCCTGAGACCCTGGGATCATGACCTGAGCTGAAGGCAGACACTCAACTTACTGAGCCACCCAGGTGCCCCTAAATAAATCTTTTTTAAAAATACAGAGAACAGTCGGAAAAAAAAAACAAACAACAACTAAGTAACTAGAATAAATTTAACATACTCACTTACAAGCGAATCCTCCATAGTTATATTGTTGAGTCTGTTTGCAGCTTCACCCGTGGATCAAGATGTCCCACTGACTTAGAGAAATAAAATTTACACTCAGATCCCCAAACGTCCCTCTTGGTCCTGCGTCACCACTGGACCCCAAAGAGAACAGTCTGGAGAGGGCAGGCTTAGGTCACTTTCCTTTAACTGGAGACACATAACATGGGCCCCAGAAGTGAAAACTAACCTTGCTCGAGCACTTTCTGCTCGAATCCCTCAATGGTCACCACGCAGCTCGTCAGGCTGCTTGTCTTGAGCACAGGTGGTGTCCCCAGTGCACGAGATGGCGGGAAAAGGCGGGAGCCCTGGCTTACCGCCAGAAACCCCACGTTCAGGGCATTGGCCCACGCTTCCTGGCCGAGTATCTTGCCACAGCGCATCAGCATGTAAGCCCGAGGTTTGTCCCTGGAGAACAAGGACAACAGCCCTAACTCATGGGTGTTGCAAGTGTTAAAACAGCCAGTGTCTACCATGTGCTCAGGGAGGTGCCTAAACCCTGGGTGTATGCATTCTGTAAGTGGTGGTGACAAATGTCTGCCACAGAGACTCTCCCAACCCCAACATGCTCCTCACCCCTGGCACAGGGAAGCTGGGTGCCTGGCCCCTCCAAGCCAGACAGGCAATACCCATCTGCCTCCGCCGCCATCCTCGGGCCAGGTACCCCAGTCACCTAGGGGCTCCCCATGATGGTCAACTTTCGGCATCCGCCATCCGCCATCTTCGCTCCCCTGCAGCTTCTTCCTGCATCCCTGTTTCAGGAAGGCAGTCTCTCCCTGCTGTCCAGGCCCAGTGCCACCCCCTTGTACCAGTGCAGCACCCTCGGTGGCCACTCCATCTCGGGAAGCAGCCACTCCCAGACACGTTCCTGACATCTCTGGTGGGGGAAGGGCCTGAGTTTGAGGGCGGAGCCCTGGCTCGCGGACAGGGGCACCTGGGTTCCTTCTCAGCCTGGATGGGCCACTGGGTCACCAGGGGACCTCGGCATGTTGCTTCCTTTCTGTGGGCCTCAATTTCCCCAGCAGCAGCTGTAGCAGCAACAGAGTCTAGATAAAAGCTCTGAGTTTTGCACACTGCCCCTTACCTCCTGGGCATCCTCAGACCCCCTGTCATATTCCCCATCAGGCCCCACAGAACAGCTCTTAGTTTGGAAAGCCTTGCCACATACTATTTCCTTTAATGAAGGCATTAGGGGACAGGTCCGAAGACCACTGGCGGGGCCTGTGTCTCGCAGCATTGCCCCTCGGACCCTGTAACCCGGAGTCTGGTTGGAATTGGGCCACATGGTGCCAAAGCCATCAGGCGGGAGCCGTGTCCTCCCCACCACGTCTTCTGTGCCAGAGACAGTGGGGACTGAAGCAAGCCCAGAGCCTCGGCCGGCCTCACAGTGGGCCCTGTGTGCCACCGCCCAGCCCCACCACCCCCAGGCCCAGCCTCTGTTTTGTACACAAACACCCAGGATGGGACATAGGAAACCTGCAGGCTGATTTCATCTTTCCAATAACAGTGCCCTTTTTTTTCTTAAAGGCCCCACGGCACCCTCTCAGGGTGGGGAAGCAAGTAGAGGCTGTAAGAGGGGTCTGGAGGAAATAGGGCTCCTCTCAGCTCCTGCATCTCCCCAGCTGCCTCCACAGGGTTGGGGGGGGGGGGCCTGCACCACCCCATCCAACAGAGGGCCTGGCACACAGCACCATGGGCTCGGAATGGCTGTTGGCTAAGAAAAAAAAAAAATGAGGGGTGCCTGGGTAGCTCAGTCGGTTGGGCGTCTGCCTTCGGCTCAGGTCATGATCCCGGGGTCCTGGGATTAAGCCCGCGGCGGGCTCCCTGCTCAGCGGGGAGTCTGCTTCTCCCTCTCCCTCTGTCCCTCCTCCCACTTGTGCTCTCAATCTCTCTCTCTCTCAAATAAATAGAAATTTTTAAAGGTTTAAAAAAAAGAAAAACAAATGAAAGAATGAATGAATGAATGAATGAATGAATGAATGAATGAACGTTGATGCAGCCCACTTTGACCCTTTTTTTTGAGCCTGTGTGTCTACTAAAGCAGAATGGAGTAGTGGTTGAACACAGACTTGAGTCAAAACCCCTGGGTTCAAAGTCTTTCTCGGGCAGGTCACTGAACCTCCCCTGGCCTCAGTTTCTTCCTTCCTACAATAGTGTCAGTGAGGGCCCCGGAGCAGGGCCGTGGGGCGCACTGGTATCTACAGACTCCAAACAGAGCCTGGCACAGGGCTGACACTGTACATGCTGGCAATTTCTTTTCACTGGTTTTGGTGGGTTAATTTACTTGTTTATTATATGCCATGGTGGCAGAGGATGCTGAACCTATAGCTGGGCCACACTTTCCAGCCACCCAGGGACGAGGCTGGCGGGGGTTCTGGGACCATGTTCTGCCCCCTGTCATGGGAGGGGAAGCTGCTGGATGCCACTGGCAGGCCTGGTCTGACACCTCTCCGTCCACTCTGCAGGCTCTCATCCCTTCCTCTGCTTGGAGCAAAGGGTGCAGGGGAGGCCTCTGAGGCCCTAGAAAATGGCAAGACCACCAGATGGAAGACAGGTGGGTCCCCAAGTGACCGTGTAGAACGTAGCCTGGCGAACCAAACAGACCTGACACACGAGGGAGAAATACGCCTTTATCGTGTTAAGCCACTCAGGTTTAGGGATTATTTTTATAGCGCCTAGCGTTACTTACCTAACAATATGGGCATAATGTGAGGCTATTTTAATTGATTCTTCTCAGGGTATTTCCAACTTGATTTTTTTTTTCCTAACAATTATTACCATAGTGGTGCTGTTTTATATTCTTGACGGTCTTCTTTTTTTGATGGTCTTCTTTTTAATGTTATCTTGTGGATACTTTACAGACAGTTCCATTCATCAATTAGTCTACAGACCAACCCATCCTTCAAACTCTTTTTTTTTTTTTTAAAGATTTTATTTATTTATTTGAGAGAGAGAATGAGAGAGAGCAAGCACATGAGAGGGGGGGAGGGTCAGAGGCAGAAGCAGACTCCCCACCGAGCAGGGAGCCTGATGCGGCACTCGATCCAGGGACTCCAGGATCATGACCTGAGCCGAAGGCAGTTGCTTAACCGACTGAGCCACCCAGGCACCCCCCATCCTTCAAACTCTTAAGTCACTAGCAGCCAAAAAAAAAGGCACTCAAAACTCTGACACATGGCTCTGCGCGGCGCCCTCATGACTCCTCTCCTGGAGTCTGATCAATTTCAGAACATAGAGGCTACTCTTCTAGGGGCATTGGGGACATCGGGGTATGGGGAGCAGCAAGCTTCCAAATGGACAATTTGGTCAAAAGCCAAAAGGTCAAGATGAATTCTTCAGAACCCCTGGCAGAGCCCCAGGCCCTGTCCATGCCACCACACCCAGGGTTCCTTGGCCCCACATTTAGTACTTTGCCCAGTTCCCTACTCTCCCATCCGATTTCACCTGTCCCCGTCCCCAGCTACCGTGGCCCAGTTCTCAGTGCGCTAAGCTAATGAACTAATCTGAAGTCCTGTTAGGAAGGCACACCAGCTGGCTCCCTGCCTGGTACAGGACTCTCTCATGATAGCCTCGGGTCCCCCTTCCTCACTTGCCAATCACCATCCTGCTATCATTTACTCACTCAACAAACATTACTGGAGAGGCTTCTCCCTGCCAGGCCCTGTGCGGGACTTCCAGAGTGGTAGTGGTCAGGCAAACCAATCTCTGTCCTCTAGGAGTTCTGCTCAGTGAGAGACAGACAAGCGGACAGCTCAGCCTCTGCACCGGAGCCCAAGGGAGCTCAGGGGAAGAGCGGGGCTGGTGAGCTCTGTGACTTGGAGCCAGGAAAGAGCTGAGTCCACAAAAGGAATGGAGGACGTGGGGAGGGAGGGTGGGAAGTCAGAGAGGGAGGGAGGGAGGGAGGGAGAAAGAAGGGAGGGAGGAAGGAAGGAGGGAGGGAGGGAGAAGGAAGGAAGAGAAGAAAGGAAGAAAGGAAGGAAGGGGCGGGAAGGAAGAGAAGGAAGGACAGGCAGGCAGGCAGGCGGGAAGTTGGCTCGTTTCCCTCGTCCACCTTTCCCCATTGGACGTGTTTGAAGCCCCGCCCCTGCCCCTACTCCAGGTCACCCTCCCTGGTTATCAGATATTCCAATAGCTGCCTCCTGCCCGATAAGCTCTCTCCAGATAACCCGTTTCCCTTGTAATTGAGTTTAAATATTGATCCCCCCAATCAAGGCAGGTTAATGTTCAACCCAGCTGAGCTCTGGAAGCCTCCTAGCCACCGGCTCCCTTCCCTGGAGTTCAGGGATACGGGGCTGAGGGAGGGGCGGCCGCAGGCGCCACAGCCTTCCCTGGAAAGCACATGCCTCTGGGGGCTTGCTCTGGGGGCTGCCAAGTCCTGGCTCTGCCCGGATGGGCTGAGTCTTGCTGGAGGGTCCAAGAGCCCTCTCCAAGCCCAGTCTCATGGAAGCCCCAGTACTTGCCCTTCCCAATGCAAGGATCAAGTGAGGACAGAGGACAGGGGTGCTTTGGGAAGTGTAAACTGAACTGACCAAGAAAGGATGCAGAGGGCAAGCCGATTCGCTCCGTTGCTGTGCTCAGCTGGGAGAACAGGCTCACACACACGTCTCTCCGGGGATTCTGCTTCACTGGCCCTTGGCTGATGCCCTCTGGCTCCTGAAAGTTTGCTCCTCGGGAGTCAGTCTTCTAGGGCCTACCCTGTCTGACACACTCCTGGATCTCCAGCCTATGGACGGAGGCCCAGACACTGGGTGCCCCCACCCCCACTGCTGACTTTGTCTGGTCTCCCATGTGGACTGCCACAGTCAGTGACGTGGGGACGGCTGCAGCCCAGACCTCCTGGACTCGGCGGTGCTGAGTGTGGCTGCCCTGCCTGGCCCGGAGCAGACACTGGGGTGGGGGATCAGACTGCCTGCAGCCAGGAGGCCCCGCTGCCTCCCCTGGGGGCCCAATCAACAGGTTTCAGAACTGGAGTCAGCTTCCCTTACAGTGAGGACGGGAGGGTGCCACCGCTGGCCCCTGCTTCTCGGGTTCTAGGGGACCACATCAGCTGACTCTTAACGTTCTGTAGTCCCCACCACCACCCACCCTTAGCTCACACCCAGGTCTGCATCTTGAGTGACTCGTTTCCCCTCTTGGATGCTTCTTCAAGCAAGCAAGCTCCTCCAGGCCAGTGGTTCTCCAAGCATGCTCTCCCACCAGCAAAGAGGGTCCACTGGGAACCAGTTAGAAATACACATTCTCAGGCCCCCGCTCAAACCTACTGAGTCGAAAAGTGGCCGTGGGACCCAGCAGTCTGTTGACCAAGCCCCTTGGGTGATTCTGACACCGTCTGAGGACCACAGCACCCCACCCTGCTGCCTGAAAAGGGGGCACCGAGGGGAAAGCATCCTGGAAGCTTCATGGCCACGGCAGGGCCAGCGGAATGTGTGTGGGAAGGAGACCGGCCTCCAGTGCGGTTCTGCTCGAGCCCCTGGGAAGGCAGCTGGGCCGTGGGCCGGGCCTCAGTACATTATCTCCCTGGTCCCCGTCTATCTACTCCGCACCCCCAGTGTCACTCTCCTTTGGATCCTGGAAAACACGGAGCCGTTTCCCACCTCCGAGCCGTGCCCCGCCCCCAACCCACCCACACCAGGAAGCTGCTCCTGAGTTTCACTGGGAACCTCCTCCTGTGCCCAGACTCGTGCTCACTGCTTCACCCGCACGGCCTCAAGGCCGGTGACATTCCCAGTTCACAGATGAGAAGGCACGTTCCGGGAGGTTCAGGATCTTGCTCTACAGGCGGTGGTTCCAGGATTCCCATGCCCACCACCCACACCCTGCACACAGGCTAGCTGGCGGGGGAAGGGGGACTTTACTGGAGTGCGGTGGGGAGGGGAGCTGTGACCCCTGGGCTCCAGAGGACAGGGAGAGCCCGGGCAGGAGGCACGCAGGAGGGACAGCCCTGGCCCTGCAGCACACACTGGATTGCAATGGAGCGCCGGAGGCAGGCCGGCCTGGAAGAGGTGTGGTCTGGGGAGCAAGGTGTTCGAGCAGGGGAGGGGCTGGGAGAGAGAACAGAAGCCGGTGGGTGACTCCAGAGATTGTACCCTCGGCCCTTGATGGTGACAAGGGTCTGGAGTGGGGAGACTGCAAATGTGCCCACCGCAGCATTTAGCCCGGCACACCCACTGATGGAGGTTTGGAGATCCGAGGCCTCCCGCCAGGGTGGCCACTAGCGAAGAGAGAAAGTTAGTGTTGGCCAGAGCGGGGAGGAATTAGAACCCTCGTTCGCGGCAGGTGGGAACGTAAAGTGGCGCAGCCGCTGTGGAAACAGTATGAACGTATGAGCCCGCAGCCGCACCCCTGCTCTATATCCAGAAGCCAAGGCAGAGACTCAAACGGACATCTGCACTCCAGTGTTCACGGTGGCATTATTCACAACAGCCAAAAGGTGGAAGCAGCCCAAGACGGATGAATGGATTAACAGAACATGGTGTATACATACAACGGAGTACTACCCAGCCTTAGAAAGGGAGGCAGCCAGCCACATGCTGCAACACGGATGAGCCTTGACCTTACGTGGAGTGCAGTAAGCCGGTCCCAAAGGGACAAATACTGCATGACTCCACTCATCTGTGGTGGCTAAACAGTCACATCACAGAGACAGAGAAGAACCGAGGTTAGGGGGGGCTGCGCGGTGGCGGGGGGAACAGGTCGAGTTTCTGTTGAGGAAAATGAAAAAGCCCTTGGGAGATGGTGGGGATGGTTGTACAATATGAATGTACTTGATGCCACTGAACTGCACGCCTCGAAATGGTTAAGATGGTAAATTTCACAGCATTATGTATTTTACCACAATTTTGAGAGAGACTGGAGGCCTGAGCCACAGGGGTTTCTTACAAATGAGTTTTATTTGCATTTCTGACCCAAGCACAGATCCCACATACAGATTTCTCATCTGCACAACGGTACAGTAACAAGTGCAAAATATGCTTTATTTCAGGTACAAAAACATTGTGGCAGTATGACAACTTCTGTCTCGATGCCCACCTCCCATGACCCATGACACCCTCTTGACCCATCCAAAGCCCACACCACCCAGTAGACTCCCACCACCTTCAGGAAAGAGTCACCCAATCCGGAGAAAGCTCGGGAAGTTACATGTTAGGGAAGAATCACATTACATACATGAACATTAGAGGACACAGTAACCAACTTTTTACCCAGCAAGGAGAGGGCTGGGGAGAGAGGCACACAAAACCATCTTCTTCTCCCTTTTTTCAGATTTATTTATTTGAGGGAGAGCACGAGAGCAGGGGGAGGAGCAGAGGGAGAGGGACAAGCAGACTCCCCACTGCTGAGTGCGGAGCCAGACACGAGCTGCATCTCACGACCCTGAGATCATGACCTGAGCTGAAATCAAGAGTCAGGCGCTTTAACTGACAGAGCCACCCAGGCGCCCCTCCCCTTCTCTTTAACAACCAAGCCCCACAAATGTTTCCCCACCAGGGTGCACCAAGCCCAGCGATGGAATCTCAGGATGAAAGCTAGCACTGCGTAAGAGCTTGCCCCCCAAACCTGGCGTGCGAGAGTGTGGGGTGTGGATGTGGAACTCAGACCTGGATGCCCCAATTCTCATCCTGGCTCAATCCACCAGTGGTTGGACCCTGGGCTGGCATCTGATTTCTGTCTTGACTTCCTCACCTGAAAACTGGGCCATGGCGGCCACACAGCACAGTGAGGAGGATGGAGAGGGACAATGGCGAAAGCACTGACCCAGGAGAGGACAGCCAGCGTCCACCATGGCTGTTAGCGTTGGTGTTATTACTAATGGAAGGCTGGATGCGGCATCCCACCACCTGTACCTGGAGTGTGGGGGGGGGGACCACAAAGACCAGACTGCCCCAGCAGGAAGGTGACCCCCGGCATGTAGGACTCAAGAGTCCTAGGCAGAACCGCAAGTCCAGGCCCAGAGAACCCCCACTCAGGGCCAGGCAGTGGCCCCTCTCTATCACCAAGCTGAGTTCCCTTTGTATGAGAAGAGCCAGCAGAATGTGTAGGGAGAAACGTGCGGGACCCTAGAGAAGCCCTGGGGTCCTCAAGGCGCCAGCTGGAGGTGAAGGTCAGGCTATGACCTCCGGGAGAGGAAAGTTCCAGTGACCTAAGCCAGGAGACCACCGCCCACCAGCTTGCCGACCTGTTAATACCAGCACGGAACCCTTCCCCACAGGCGGCCCTCCGACACCAACCCCTAGCACCCAACCCAGGGGTGCGAGGCCCACCGGGTCTCCAGGAGCAGGCCAGCAGCCGGGAAGAGGAAGGAAAGCCCGCAGAGGGGCTGGGGTGGACGCTTCACAGAAGTGAGAGGCCACAGGCAGGGGAGGCTCCAGGGCTGCTCAGCCAAACACTTCTCTTGCTTCAAAGCTCAGGACAAATACTTTTTAAAAATTGTTTCAGAGTCCTTATGTAATGGGATTTCCAGCGGGGACAGAAAGCAACAGAAAACCTTACCTCAGTGGTTGGCAAAGTTTTTCTTGGAAGGGCTGGATAGTACCTACTTTCAGCTTTGAGGGCCAAGAGGCAAATCGATAATTATGTCAGAAGAGAAAACGAATTTCCACGACTTTGTTGTTGATGGAATTCAAAATATAGTAACTGAACACTTTTTCTGATAATGCAGGTCTACTAATGAGAAGAATGGAATTGGGACAGGGGGTTGCAGGACATTTCACTTGGGTTCAGAGATCGGGCTCTCCCCCATCCAACATCACACACCCGGCAGTGAGCTAGATTTGGCTGGCAGTTTGCTGACCCCTACGAGAGCAGGTGTGTGTTGATCCTGGTGGGAGCTGGGTGATGGGTACTGGGGTTAATTATATTGTTCTCTCCCTGATGAAGGTTTGCAAACTTCTCATGATAAAAGGCTTTCCACTCCTTGCTAGCTCCCTGCAGCCCACGCTCCCCGCCGCCCCGGGTTCCTCAAGATGAAGGACATGAAGATAGGCTCCACACAGCCCCTCTGGAAGGGGACTAGGATGGCTGCTCGGATGGCAGGGCTGGTCACCCCTAGACTAGGCAGTGACTGCCCCTCCCCATCGCATCACCATCAGCAGCCCAAACCCACCTCTCAGAGCTACTGCCTGGGGACGTTGCCCCTAGAAAGCCCTACAAGCCAGTGGGGGATGGCAGGTCCAGCCCTGGGCCACTGGCCCAGGAGCCACCACTCGGAACTACTGGCTAGTCCCCACGGGAGTAAGGGGAAGGACGCCTGGGAGAAGCCTTTGCAGAGAGGTCTGGAGAGCTCCGAGGAGCTCCCAGGGGGCCTGGCTGGGTCCCAGGAAGGCCTGGGGGAGCCTGACCAGCACCTCACTGCCCTGCCCCCACGGGGCAAAGGGAAGGGGCTGGGAGGTGATCAAAAGAGTGTACCACCACTTCCTACCGGCTACAGCCTGACTGATGGTATCATACCCAGAGCAAGTAACTCGAGGGGAGAAAGGGCACATGAGGCAGAGGTGTGGAAGACTGACTCCGTGAGCCCCGGCTTTGGGGTCCTTGTCAGATGTCCGCTGCCAGCACTGCTCCCATCCCCGGAAGAGATGGACCTAGGGTGTGCATCCCCACCCCCACCCCGCTAACTAGGGCAACTTTACCCCTGACCAGTTAGTTTCATCAACAGAGCCTGAACAAGCGTCACGCAAGATCTAAAGGGAAGAGCACGAATCACCACATCGGGCTGAGCTGAGAAGATTCAGGGCTGCACTCACGCCGGATGCAGGAGCGAGGAAAGGGGTCTGTGCTGATGATGCGCATGCACACACACATGCACACGCACGTGCATGCACGTGCGTGCGCATCTGTAATATAGGCACAGAGCTGGCCGGCACGCACCTGTAATGCAGGCACGGAGTCCAGGCTGGGGCTGCCAGGGAACAGCCGGTCGCCGCTCTAAGGGCGCTGATGGAGCAGCCACCCAGCTGTGAGCAAGACACGCTTCTTAAAGACCCGGCCCAGGCGCTAGACCTCACGCTGCGGGGCACCTCGCGGGGTGCACAGCAGCCCGCGCGGGGGGGGGCATGAGCGGTGCTCCGTATAACTGGGACACTCTCACACCGGCGCGTCACCTGCCCGCCGTAGGCCCTTATGGAGGGAAGAGTGGGAAAGCCCCGCCACACCTCACATTCACCTCCTGACCGAGTCAGCCACGACTCGGGCCAAGCAAGGGTCTGGGGGCCCTGGCTCCTGCACCCTCGGGCACTGCCACGTCCACGTCCCCTGCCCCCGCCCCTCATCCTCTGCTCCTCCACCTTCTGCGAGCCTCCGGGCTTGCTCCCTCCGCTCCACGGGCAACAGCAAGTAGAGGTTTTCCATGTTTCTCATGAACTCGTTAATGATTTTCGAGCTTAAGCTACTCAGGCCGGGCCCCGAAGCCACTCTGGACTTGGAAACTTGTGACCCACAGCTCAGCCAGCTCCAGTCCTCTCCCGGGGAAGCGCCCTCTAGGTTAACAGCTCTTCCCAAGGGGCCCGAGGCTGCCTGAGCAGGGGTCAGCGGGTCCGCTGGCTGACCTTTGCTTTGGACTCTAAGCCCCGACTTCAAACTCCCTACTCCATCCTGTTCTTTCCGTCCATCCCTTCCCCCAGCAAATCCTTTTGTCCCCCCATTCAAAAGCCTCTGTGTCTTCATTCTAAAGGTGCAACCTGGCAGACATGATAAGGTTTATCACAACCTTGCAAACAGAAAAAGAAACCTGATGGCCTGAGAATAAGGAATTCAGCTCAAGGCTTCTGGTTCACAAGATGGTGGCCTGAGCACACGGGGAGATCTTCTTTCTCTCCGGGGATCACACCTTTAAAAATGGCTGCTGGAGAAGGAGCCACAGGAGAAGCGACAGCCTAGAACCCATGGGGTGGAGGCTACAGTTCTGGGCAGGCTGCCCCAGCCCCCAGTCCCAGACTCTGGCCTCAGAGCTCACGGGAAAGGCAATGGACAGGAGTGGGGAGGGCTCTGGCTTTTCTGTACTTTTAAATGAAAAAAATTAAATCTACAACCAGCTCATCTGACTCCCGTGCAAGGAGGACAAGCCGCCGAAACAAAGCTGCTTACATTTTGGTACCAAATTATGATGTGCATTTATTTTCTACTTCTTTATAAGCTACAAGATTCATCTAGAATCGTTAGGAGAAGGCGAAAGGGGCGTTTGGCTGGTTCAGTCAGTAGAGTTTGCAACTCTTGGTCTCAGGGTTGTGAGTTCAAGCCCCATGTTGGGTATAGAGGTTACTTAAAATATTAAAAAAACAAAAAAGATTCAAGCAGACAAACTAAAAAACAGACAGCAGTGGGGGTTCCAGAAAATGGAAGACTCCACTAACAGAGAATTTAAGGTAACAACAGATCTTTATCAGACCCTTATCTGGAATTAAGAAATAAAAATATTAGCCTACCACATTTCTATAGTGAACATCAAGCCTGTTCATCACTTGGCCTGGGAAGTGGCATCACTTAGGTCTAGCGATTAACAGACACCCTGAAAGACTGGCAGTCAGGACACCGAAGGTCTAGTCCTGATTCTGTGTGACCTTGGGCAAATGATTCCACTTCCTTGTGACTGAGGTTCCTCCAGAAAGGAAATGACTGGTCCTGACTTTCCCCTAAGACTAATGTGTGGAGTGAGAACATGCACCAAGTAGGCTTGCAGAATTCTGAGCGGAGTGCGGTATGACCCAGTACTGTTGACAAGGTTAAGGGGGAGACAGTAGGCGGAGAACGGAATGACAGCCATAAAAATGGTGGAGTCACACATAGACTGGGTTTTAAAAAAGAAAAAGAAGGAAAAAAAAAAAAGGAGTTTCCCAATGACAGCCCCATGCCCCAGAAGAAAAGATCCAGTAAGAATCAGGGGCCTTTAGCAAGAGTCAACAACTGATGGGGGAACCGGGCATCTGCACTCACAAGAAGGATGCTGACCTCTACCTCATACCATATACAAAAAGTAACCTAAAATGAATCAAAGGCCACTGGAGAGCTAAAACTGTAAAAAAAAATCTTAGAAGGAAACAAAGGCATAAATCTTCTTGACCTTGGATTACACAATGGTTTTCCAGATACGACACGAAAAGCACAAGCCACAAAAACACGTATCTTAGACGTCATCCAAATTAAAAACTTGTGCTCCAAAGGACATCATAAGAAAGTGAAGACAATACACAGAATGGGAGAAAGTTTTACCAGACCACGTATCTGATAAGGGATCTCCATCTAGAATATACAAAGAACTCATGCAACTCAGTAATAAAAAAAGACAAATGGCCCAAACACAAATGGACAAGGATCTAAATAGTTCTCCAAAGAAGACAATGGCCAATAAGCACATGAAAAGAGGCTCAACATCATTAGCCGTCAGGGAAATACAAATCAAAACCACAAGGAGACACCACTTCACACCCATTAGAATGCTCTAATCAAAAAGGCAGATAATTAGCAAGCGTTGGTGAGGATGTGGAGAAATCGGAGCCTTCGTGCGCTGCTGGTGGGAATGTGAAACGGTCTGACTGCTCTGGAAAACAGTTTGGCTGTTTCTCAAAAAGTTAAACACAGAGTTCTATATGACCCAGCAATTCCACTCCTAGTATATACCCCAAAGAAATGAAAACATATGTGTACATAAAAACTTGTACAACTATGTTCATAGCAGCATTATTCATAATAGCCAAAGAGTAGAAACCACCCATGTATCAATCAACTGGTGAATGGATATACAAAATGTGGTAAGTATATCCACAGACCCGGGTCTGTGTCGCGGGTCCTACACATGCAGTGTAGTGTAGAACAAAACATTATTCAGCTCTAACAAGAATTGAAGTATGGATACATGTTCGACATGGATGACCCTAGAAAACATTTAGTTTAAAAAAAAAAACAAAAAAACAGCCACAAAAGGCCACCATGATAGGTCCAGAATAGGTAAATCTATATGGAAAGTAGATTTGCAGTTGCCTAGGACCAACGAAGTTGGGGGGAGAGAGGGAAGGTGATCGCTTAAGGGAATAGGGTTTCTTTTGGGGGTAAGGAAAATCTTCTCAAATTGAATGTGCTGATTCTGTGAATTCACTAAAAACCACTGAGTTGTATACTATAAATGGGTACACTGTATGGTATGTGAATTATAGCTCAATAAAGCTGTTACCTGCTCCCCATCCTCCTGTAAAACAGAAAAGGAATCAGGAGCCTGTTGTACTCTGGAGGAACACCATATCTGTTGTCCCAACATAACCATGACTAGAGAGCCCCTTTCGCCATCTGAAGTGTCTTGATTTATATGATAAATTTCTATCACTGCCCTGTCACTACGTGATTATCAGGCAGGTGGCTTTGCCCCTCTAGGTTTCAGTTTCCTCATCTGTAAAACAAGGTCTACCCAGTTCTGATCATCTTTGACCCTAACACTATCTATATTCCCTATATTCCCCAAAGCTGCACTTTAGAAGTTGTAAAATCCTGCTCCGTTGGTCATAGGGCTTCCTGGTGCTTTGGAAGATAAACCTAAGTTAAGCAAAGGGTTTAGATGACTGGGTCCCAGGAAACAGAGGCAAGATGAAGACTAATTCCTCAGTATACTCAAATTTCCCCATAATTAAGCCACTAAGAGAGGTGATCCAACCATCCCAATGCAGGCAAAATGCCCTAAACACTCTCTCTACACATGAAAAAAGATAAACATTTAAATGGGGGTCCTCAGAGAGGAGACAAAGTCCCTAGGAAACTTGGCAAGTTTGGCAGTGGTTAACCAAGGTCTTCTCTATTCGGGACTTGGTTCAGTCCATGCACAAGGGCCTGCTATCATGACTGTCAAGGTCATCTGATCACACAGTGGGACACTCATTTCCTAAAATGTCCTCCTTTTACCCATGATTGCTGAGGAAATAAAATTATATAAAATAAGTTCAAGAAAAAATAAATCGTTTTGTTCTCATCCCTTTTATATGCGTGAGAAAGTACCTGAAAATAGTTGTTCTATCCTCTCCCTCCCTCCCAAGGGCACAGACCCGGGTCTGTGTGGCGGGTCCTACGCATGCACTGTAGTGTCTACATGACTAACGCAGAGACAGGAGAGCCCATCTCTGGGCGCCGCAGCGGCAGGTCCTTAGAAATGAGAGTGAAGGTGAAAGAAGCAGAAGGCACAGAATAAATCCCATTCCCATCAATCCATCCGAGAACTGGAAAGACAGATGCTCACCAGGGTCGCCGAGAAGGGAAACCAACATTAAGACAGAATGGAGGCGACCCACCTACATCCAGTCAGCAGTCCTGGTCACGGAGCCGGTTACCAAAGAAGGGGAAGGTTGGGGGTGAGGCAGGGCTTTCCCTGGAGGCAGGGGAGTGGTTCAGAAGGGTACAGTGGCACCAAGATACCCAGTGACCTAGCCTCCAACAAGGGAGTGAGGGGTTTCAGAGAAGATGCCCCCACTGTTCGCCTCTCTAGGACAGCAGGCAAAGAACAAGGAACGATTCAAAAGCCGGAGGCCAAGAGGAAGGGAGAGAGGAGCCACTGGCTTTCCGCATGCCAGAGACCGCATCCACGGGTTTCCGCTGTTACTGGTCCGTGGTTTTCAGACGGGGCCAAGGCCCTCCTAGTCACAGCTTGCCAGGTGAGGCCGCAGCCTACAGAGGTGCCACTTCTACGTCCAAGGGAATCCACGGGGCTGGGAGGTGGAGGCTTTACTTTACACACGCTGCTTCTGCTCAGAGGCCACATTTCAGGATGACGTGGTAGCCGTCATTGCTCTCGGCTGCAAAGACAAACACTGGGCATTTTACAGGAAGAAAGGCACGACGCTGTGACCTTGGGGAATCGGGGAGGGCACGGTACGGGTGTACCAGAAGCCCCGCCATGGATACTGGCTCAAAACACAACTGCAGAGAGCGAAGTGTGCTAACAAAAATAGGTATTTCAACATATGCCTTCACATGCCTTCTGCCTGACTGAGTCTCTCTTCGGCAATGGGCCTTTCTACCACAGCTCTAGGCCCAAGAACTGAAGGCCCTCTATCCAAGGCGGCTTTGGACAAACTGCGGTTCTCAGGGTATTGTGGCCCCCAGCACTCTGAAGGCAGCTGCTGGCTAGATCTAGAGAACAGGGGAGGACAAGAATGGCCCTGTCACCGTTCAGGGTCTATGACCCAGTCATAGGGCTTTCATTCTGATATACTCCATACATTCACCTGCCCCAGCGCTAAGGAAGGTCACAGCTAGTCTCCCCTTTCTCCTGGGACAAGATGTTCCTTTCAGACCCCTTCCTCAGGTGAAACCTTCATGCCCCACCCCTGCCCCAGATCCCTGACCTACTAGGCCTGCAGGCTCAGCTGCTGTATTCCACACTTGCTCCTCCTGGAGACCCTCATTGTAGAAAAACTCAAATGCATCTTACTTCTACTCAAGTACTGAGTTCATGGAGAACATGTTGCCTGGCCAGGATTTCCCTTTCAGAACTGATTTTGGAGCCAATCTCAAAAGTTCCCACATCTCCAGGGCAGGGTTTCACAGGACGTGAAACGGGAAACGTCCTTTTCCCCAGAGGATGTTCCCAGGTAATGTCTCTCGAGGGACCCACTGTGCAGGCAGGCCCCGCTTACTTCAATTAAACAAGAAAAAGGGGTATGCGGGGAGGGGGCTTTACCTTTTAAGGTACTGAGGATAAAACAAGACTCATCTTGGAAATTCTGCACCATCTGGAAGGCAAAAAGAGAGACCATGTCCCTTCAACAGTGAGTTCATAATATGAAAAGCCTCAGTGACACGGGGCCCAGCCACCGTAGGAGGCAGAAATGACAGTCACTGTGTTTGCACAAATGCAGGAAAATAGTTCCACTTAACACTCACTAAGGAAACACGAAACAAGATAAATATACGAGATGATCGCAGTCGTAATTAACAAAACCTGAACATAAAGGACAGAAAGGACCCAGGCAGGGAAGTGAAACGTTAACGTTTAATACAGGACTACATGTTTGTTTGCTTTCGTTTTCCTTTTTCCTACTTACTAGGACCTCCAATCCCTATAACGGACACATTATAAGAGAATGTATGTGTATAATATCAACAAAGAAAAAAACTAAAGTGCTAAAAAAAAAAACAAACCTTGGTAATTAGTAGCCTCTGCATATCAGAGTCCTATGAGGACCAATATAAACATAGCACCACTCCCTATGTCCACAAAGTGGCAGGAATAGAACAATTACTCAGCCGCCTCCGCAGTTCTTGTTTTGGTTAACTACCAGGTGACCTTGGAGAAGTCAGCCTTTCCCCTTCTGGTCTCTGTGCCCCATCTGTAAAATGGGGCTGCTCCCATGACAGAAGAACAGAACCAATATACAGAACAATAGGAATGGGCCCCCACTGCTGGTGGAGCGTTAATCTCTACAACCACTTTACAAAGCTGTCCACAGGATTGGGTACCTTACTCTTCCAGGCCAGCGTCCTAGAGAAAGCCCTGCACGTGCACACACAAAGCACACCTAAGAACACAAACAGCAGCACTGGCTGGGAAGAACGGGAACTGGAGGGGCACCTGGCTGGCTCAGCCTGAAGGGCGTGCGACTCTTGATCTCAGGGTTGACTTGGAGCCCCACGTGGGATGCAGAGATTACTTGCATAAAAACTTAAAAAAAAAAAAGATAACTGGAAGCAGCCCCCATGCCAGTCAGTAGTAGAAGCACGAACGAACGGTCACCTAATCACGCCACGCCATCCAGTGGGCCAGGGGCCTCCGGCAGCATCTCAACATGCGTAAATCTCAAAAATATAAAGTAAAATCAAAGAAAGTCACAGGAAAACATGCTATTATCCCACCTATATGAAGTTTTAAAATGGGCAAAATCAAAACAATATATTGAGAAGGAAAAGGGAATAATCAGTACAAAATTCAGACCAGCAGGTGGAGAGGTGGAGAGGTGGAGTGGAAGAGGTAATCAGCCCACAAAGAGGCTTCTAATATAATACTGCATCAACCTGAGTGCAGGTATTGGACACTTACTTAAACTGTAAAAATAAGTTCTATAGACTCCTTGCATACATATGCCATACTTCGCAATATAAATGGAAAAAGACTATTTAAAAAATATTTAAAACATACCCACAACACACATACTACCTAACACGCAGCAAAACCCCTTTCCAAATTAAAAAAAAAATGCAACCCACATGTCATTGCCTCCTCTGGATTATTGCCCCAAAACCTGCAAATCCATCCACCTGTCGACCCCTGCCCCTCCCTGTGGAGCCTAATGATGCGTGAAGTACATTTATTCTATACTGCTGGCCTGCTCCCTCTAGGACTCTTGGCAGCCCAGCCACTTGGGCATGCGAAGCCCTACGCAGAGCCCACATGGGCTTAATCAGTAACTCCCTTGTTTAATTAAGTGCCCTTGCACCTCAGGGGCCGGCTCCGCGGCGGCTGGCCGGGCTGCCTCCAGCAGTCGGGGCAATTAAGAACCAAAGGTTTCCAATTGATTCAGGGTTAAGAGGCAAGGAGACTTCGGGGAATATGAATCGCCTACTTAGCTGAGGTAGCACTGTGGTTCTGTTCTCTGCTTCACTTGCTTAACTGCCCACTCAGGAGGGCACAGGGCGAGCTGGGGAAGGGACTTCCTGTAGGGACCCATGACACGGCAAGGGTTCCGCACATTCTTGGCTTTTGTCTTCACCAAAGAAATTCATTCCGAAATGCAGAGTGCCGAGTTTTCCTGCGCCACCACGGCAGCCCACTCACTGCTCAGGTGTCAGAACCTCCCTGGCTATTCTCAAGGAAGTGCTCAGGTCAGGAACCCTGGGCTCCAGTCTGTCTGGGAAGTGGGGATAGGGAAACAGCTGCCTGAGATTTCAGTGGAATGATATGGAAGGAATTCTGACCAGGGGGCAAAACCAGCCAGTGGCAGAT
This sequence comes from Mirounga angustirostris, assembly GCF_029215605.1. Lineage (NCBI taxonomy): Eukaryota > Metazoa > Chordata > Mammalia > Carnivora > Phocidae > Mirounga > Mirounga angustirostris. The sequence continues at coordinate 93,241,888 of NW_026991711.1, read as the reverse complement.
AAATGTACAGCTGGATCTCTGTTGGGTGTTTTAGGAATCCACACCTATACAATGCTCAGGCACACGACAGATGCCCGCACAAAACATTATCTGGCAGAATCACATCCAAGATAATATGCACTCCTCTAGGAAAAGAGTGGGGAAGACAAGTGCCTTTCACATTTGCCCTCCGCTGTTTTATATTTCCTGACTTATGCTGTGAATTTATTTTTTATTTTTAAGTAATCTCTGCACCCAACATGGGGCTCGAACTCACAACCCCAAGATCAAGAGTCTCATGCTCCCCCCCAACCGAGCCAGCCAGGTGCTCCATGAATTGCTTTTTAATTCAAGAGGAAGAAAACCACCAGCGCTTTGCCAACCTCCAGGACCAAACTCCCATGAAATGGGGACTCCCATTCAAGGGGCTTGGGCAATTGTAATGACAAGTGGGAATAGGATTATCACCAATAATGACAATATATGAAATATACAGACCATTATAAGCCTTACACTTTATATACTATCAAATTTAAAGATCTCTCCATCACTTACTCCCCAAAGTTAAAAGTGCCCAGCACTGTCAATTACCACGACCACCAGCTTATCTGGTATCTCCCGGTGCCTGACACTGTTTTGTTTTCTCATTTGATCCTTACTACAACCTGCTCAGTGGGTGTAATGATCCCCATTTTATAGATGTGGAAACGGAGGCTCAAAGGGGTTAAGTAAATCTGCCCAGAGTCACACCGCTCCTAGCAGCAAGGTCCGGGTGGGAACACATGTCCAATTCCAGAGCCCACATTCTCTCTACTTCCCCAGACACCATTCATGTACCATTTCCTCTACAAAGATGCTCTCAGAGCTCCCACAATGGGCTTGCTGGGGTCTGCTGGGGGCTCAGCGTGCCCCCCCCTTATCCCATCAGACCAGCTCTGTTTCTCTAAAGGCGTCATTTCAGGGGAGGTGGGCTCTGCAGCTGGACACCAGGGTTCCCACCCTAGCTCCACCCTTTACCGGCCGTGCGACCTGGGGCAATTACTCAGCCTCTCTGGGCCTCAGTTTCTTACCTGTGAAATGCGATTTCACCCAGTTCATAGGGAGGCTGTCAGGATTAATAAATGAGTCACAACATGTGTACTTAGGACAGTAAGCAGTGGATAAATGCCGGCACTCCAGACTATTATTAGCAAGAGGAGGGGTCCAGGACAGAACAAGCTTAAAACGAGGCATCAGGAATGTCTAGATGTAGCTGCAAACCCTCCTTGGCCATGAGTGGGACCAGATCACTCTGTGCCCTCTGCCAGAGGCCGCTCGTGCCCCGCATAGATCTGTGCAGCCAAGGGCAGACCCAGGAAGGCCGTGGCACCTTCGCGGGTCAGCAGAGAAGGGCTCTGGGCTCCCATGTGACCTGCGTCCTCTCCACCACCCGGACCGCCGTCCATTCCACCACCCCTGGGACCTGCTGCTCTCCCTCCTGACTTCTCACAGCCCTGACTGTAAGCATCCTGGGGGCAGGGGTGCAGTCAATGCCACAGTTCCTGCATGGCGCACGGCCGGCCGAGGATGGGGTAAGGAGTGGATACTAGGTAGCTATTCAGAGCCTCGGAACTCCCCCCACCCCCGCACTCCAGGGGCAGCCAAGAGCCTATGGCATGCAGACAAAACCCATTCGCCATCTTTGGGCAGAAGTCATCCCCAAACCCCAGCTGGGGCGTTTCTGGAGCAGGTCTGCCGCGCCTCCCTACGGCCCCAAGCCCCGGGCCACGAGTCGGGGTGGGGGCAGTGCTCACCTCGTTGCTCACCACCACGTGGATGCCCGTGGGGCCCTGCCGGTAGACTCGGTGGATATGCTGGGGGGGGATGCTGTACAGGTTGGCGATCTTCTCAACCAGCTCCAAGGTCGTCAGCTCTTCCAAGAAGATGGCATGGTACACTGGAGGGGCAAGGGACAGGGCCTTCTATAGAACACACCCCTGCTGAGGAGCCTGCCTACCCCCAAGCTCAACCCACCCCCCCAGAATCAGTCCCTCGGTTGTACGGATACTCGTGCCCAGACTCATTCCGTGGGATCCGGCTGTAACAGGCACAAAGCCTCTGCACAGCCCAGTGGCAAGGGCAAGGCAGCCAGGCCACAGTTCTTCATTCCTGTACCAGCCTCCCTTGGGAGATCGTACGTAAAATGGAGAATTCCTGCATCCAGCCCATACCCAATGACGCCCATGGCGGCGCAGAGGCTGGAGAGCTCTGTATCTTTAACAAGCTTCTAGTGATTCTGACGTGTGGCCAGACGCACACCCTTGCGAGAGGAAGAACTCCTGCATCCCCTTTCCTTTCTTTCCATGGCCCAGAGGGGTCACTAGATGGCTCTAAGGGGCCAAGAGCGGGATTTAAGGATAACTGCTACTTTTAAAAAAAATTTTATTTAAAATCAATGAATTAACATATAGTGCATTATTAGTTTCAGACACAGAGCTCAGTGATTCGTCAGTCGTGTATAACACCCAGTGCTCATTACATTACGTGCCCTCCTTAATGCCCATCACCCGGTTACCCCATCCTCCACCCCCCTCCCCTCCCCCAACCCTCAGTTTGTTTCCTATGATTAAGAGTCTCTTATGGTTTGTCTCCCTCTCTGGTTTTGTCTTTTTGTTTTTCCCTCCCTTCCCCTATGATCCTCTGTTTTGTTCCTTAAATTCCACATATGAAGAAGTCATATAATTGTCTTCCTCTGACTTATTTCGTTTAGCATGATACCCTCTAGTTCCATCCACGTCATTGCAAATGTCAAGATTTCATTTTTTGATGGCTGACTCATATTCCATTGTGTATATATACCACATCTTGTTTATCCATTCATCTGTCAATGGACATCGGGGCTCTTTCCATAGTTTGGCTACTGTGGACATCACTGCTATAAACACTGGGGTGCAGGTGCCCCTTCAAATCACTGTTTGTATCCTCTAGGTAAATACCTAGTACTGCAACTGGTGGGTCATAGGGTAGCTCTATTTTTAACTTTTGGAGGAAGCTCCATACTGTCTTCCAGAGTGGCTGCCCCAGCTTGCATTCCCACCAGCAGTGTAGGAGGGTTCCCCTTTCTCCACAAGGGGTAACTGACCTGACATCACAAGGGTCTTGTCCTTGCCCTTCTCCACAGCACAAATACCACTCCATTCCAGCACCGTGACCACAAAGGGAAGAGGGGCAGTGGGAGCACCACCAGCCCACTAGAAGAGAACACCGACCTGGAGGCTGGAAATGCTTCCTTATAGGAAACCCAGCTCTGTGGGTGCCCTGGGGCAGATGACTCAACACCCGGGGTGGGGGGGCCTCAGGTTTCTCAAAAGCAAAGCACAACAGGATTAAACTAGAAGTTCCCAAACTCCTACCTCAACTGAGGAACCCCTGGTTTCAGAGGCCCTGTATTTCCAAAGCACATATGCACATGCATGCACGTACGCGCACACAAACACACACACACACACACACCAGCTCCCTCTGAGAGGGGGTGGCAGAGGCCCTGGCGTTCCAGCCACACGACAGATCGGCCGTCCCAGGATTTCAGACAGGCTGACCCACCATCAGATTCTGTGCAGAGCATGTGGCCACCGCCCCTCCCAGTGCGGACAGCAGGTAAGAATGCCACAGCTCTTCCCTAGCATTGCCTTCTGTAACAGATTCGAATGTACTTTTGCTGCTTTTCAACATTTCGGAGCCCCTTCCACTTTTTCTGAGTTCACTCCTCCAACAAATCAGGCTGGCCAGAAAGACCCAGACGGCTTGCAGTCCAGCGCGTTTTGTTGTAACCTGTGGTCACCAGCCTTTCCTGCCCCAGGTGAGTGTGGGGGCAGCCAGGAGTGCTTGGGGCAGCTGAAGGGTCTGTGGGACACTCCTCTGAACGCCTCCCAAGCCACCTCTCCTCCAGGGCCGTGTTGGCGGCAGCTTGGGGAAACATGAGGCTCTAGAGTAGGCAATCCCAGGCTCATGTCCCAACTCAGCCACCCTAGAAGCAAGCCCTGGAATAATCTCTATATGTCCCGGGGCCCCAGGGTGTGTGCAGGGGCAGCACCAGCACTCGGGGCCTCCATGAGCATAAATCACGAGCTCTGCTTGGAGCACCTGCCCTGAGCAGGTGCCATGCACGACGCTGCCCTTTCCGCATGTGCAGGAAACCCCAAGGCTCAAGATCTGTCCTTCACGGGCTAACAGCTGAGAAGGAGGAGAAGGACCTAGCCGTTCTCCAGAAATGTAGAGGGGCCAGACGGAGGGCTCAGAAGCCAGCCCCCAGGGTCCGAATGTTTGGGTCCTGGCTCTGCCACGTACAATGCTGCCATCTGGGGGCAGTGATCCACCCTGTGCCTCAGTGTCCCCCCCAGCGAAACAACGTCACCAACAGTGCCTACTAGGAGAAGCGAGTAAGCGAGCACACAGGAAGCCCTTTGGACAGGGACTCGGTGAGCCTTCCTACTCCAGTGCTCCCTCGCTCTCTGCAGACATACGCAGAAGAGCAAGGACTCTGCAGCTGGAGACCAGCCACTGGTCAGACCGTCAGCACTCACAGACGCTCAGAAGCAAGGCGCTTTGCCTTACACGCCTTGTCTCGCCGAAACCTCCCACCTCTGGGGGTAGCGTCGCTATCTGCACGTGCAGAAGCAGATGCACGGGCCCTGATACCCTGCCCAAGGCCACATGGCCAACACACGGCATGGCCAGCACTGGTGTCCAGACTCAGCTGACCTCGACGCTTCTGTCCTCTCACCAAACTGCCTCCAAACTGCCAACCCAGAAGAGTCACGTGCCCCTGAGGTACCTCTAGCTCCCGCAGCCGTGCTCCTTCGCCCTCGGGCAGCCACCAAACCAAATGGGGAAGACTCGTCCAGCTGGGGGGACACCACAGGAGGAAGCGCTCCGGGAATCAGGCCATCGAGCGTCACTAGCCTGGGAGCCGGAAGGCCTGATGCCCAATTCAACCACGAGTGGCTAAGCAAGCGGCTGTCGGGGGACACATCCCCTCTCTGGGTCTGCTCCCCAGGGAGCAAATAAGTAAGCTGGACCAGCTGTTCCGGGACAGGACTTCCACCTTAAACATTTCAATCCCAGGAGGAAGTTTAACAAAAACTCATCCTTTGGAAAAAAAAAAACCCTCTGAGAAAAGCAGAGTGAGGTGATCGGTGGACATGTTCTGGGCAAGAGGACTCATGTTGCTGCTGTGTCTTCTTGTGACCTGGCCACCCGGTAACCAGCCCTGGGTTGGCGGGGCAGGGGAGGGCTCCCCACAACTCACCACACAGACTGCTGTCCCCACCACCATCCCGCTTCTGCAGCGGTGCTCGGTTCTGCTCCAGCTCCTGACAGACGTAAATGGTCATCTTTGGCCTCACATTCCTGGCAGGAGGAAGGGAAATAAATAGCAGGTATTGGGGGAGGGGGGTGGTGGGGAGGAACGTTCCAGAACGTTCCAGAACACAGGCTGGAACTAGCAGAGAGGATTCAGGGAGAAGAAAGGAGGCCGCGGGGATGCAGAAGGCCTTTGGCTGGGCCTCTACGGCTTCATGCAGGTTTGCCCAAAGGCAGAGGGATGGGCCAACCCCTCCAAGTCCTGTAAGCTGCCATGAGGGCACTCTGCCCAGAACATGCGTCTCAAGACACAAGGTGTTTTTCAGGGCAATAACAAGAGCAAACACTTTCTCTGGCTTACCCTGCCCCAGGCACCATTTCCAGAACTTCACATGCCTACCTCATTTCATCCTCACACACCTAGGGTGCTGGAACCATGGCCCTCATTTTACAGAGGAGGAAACCGAGGCTCAACAGGGGTTAGGACTTTCGTCTAGTGTACAACTCTTAAGAGGCAGACCTGAGATGCACACCCAGTCTCTCGCCCTCACTCTAAAACTGTGCTGTCCATGCGTGAAAGGGAAATGAGACTTAAAACTCGCTTGGTCAGTCACATTAGCCTGAGACCAAGTGCCCCACAGCCACATCTGGCCAGGGCTGCTGGACTGAACAGCGTGGCCCTGAACATTTCCACTGTGGCAGACCCAGCCCAGCCCTGGCTGAGATGGGGCTCCCTGCCATACCCTGCGTCCAGCTGGAAACTGACACCCACCGGCCTTTGATGGCATTGAAGAGCCGGATCCCATCTGCAGGGCCACAGATCTGGACCAGATCGTCTCGAGACATCTTGAGCAAGTCAGCACCTAAGCAGGGAAGTGGGGCCGCCCGTTAGCGGGACACACAGAAAAGCTTCTGTCCTCAGGCACCTGCAGACATTGCACGGTGGGCAGGGGACAGGGAAGAGTCAGCCTCATGCTCAGGGGGCACTGGACGTTCCACGGAGACAGAAACAACAAAAAGCTAAACATCAGGAAATCACAGCCCCAGAGAGGAGTGGTGTTCTCAAAGGTCAACAGAACAGACAGACATTTACAAAAGCCGACAGGTCCTCACCAGCTGAGCTCCCGTCCCTCCCTCTGTACCATTCACTGGCATATAACACAAGTGCACATAACCTAGCACAGGCCGCTGATGACACGAGCACTTGTCTAAATGCACAAGTGCACAGCTACCTGCATGCAGCCACTGGGAGTGAGAGGCAGAACGTTCCCACCTCCCGCTGGCCCCCCAGGCCGGCCACCCCCCGCCTCTGGGGAACCACCATCCTGACTCCTCGCACTTAAAAGTCGTGCTGGCGGGCGCCTGGGTGGCTCAGTTGTTAAGCATCTGCCTTCGGCTCAGGTCATGGTCCCAGGGTCCTGGGATCGAGTCCCACATTGGGCTCCCTGCTCTGCGGGGGGCCTGCTTCTCCCTCTCCCACTCCCCCTGCTTGTGTTCCCTCTCTCGCTCTGTCTCTCTCTGTCAAATAAATAAATAAATAAAATCTTTAAAAAAAAAAAAAAAAAAAGTCGTGCTGGCTTCTTTGAAATTTACGTAAGCGGAATGGAATAGGATGTACTTTCCTACGTCCGGCTCCCGGCCTCCAAGTCCTGTTTAAGGGCTCATTCATGCTGTCTGTGGTTAGAGAGCATTCATGGCCATTATCAGGTATTATCCGTTGCATGAATACGCTACAATCATGGGTCCATTCTCTGCTGATGGGCACGGGGGTTGCTCCCAGCTGGGAGAGATTATGAATAAAGATCTATGAACATCTTTATCTGTGGATGCAGTCCCTTCCTCAAAGCCCAAAGAGTCCCTTAGAGCCTTATTGCCCATATGGTCTCTCCAAGGGACAAGTATGCTATCAGCCTTCTGCTAAAAACCAGCCAGCGGCCACATGGCCAGGAGCGACGATATCCAACCCCCTTTTCCTGCCATGGTTCAGATGCAGTTCCAGGCATAATTCTGCAGGCACAATGGCTCCCACTACATAAGGAGTAAAAGCGCCCCAAATCCCTCCATTGTTCTACCAGGCCCCTCGGTCTCTCTCTGACCTCACCTCCTTCCCCAGTCCACTTAGCCCCACTCACCTGGGTGCCCAGCTCTGTGCCAACACACCAGGCAGGCCCCCACCTTGTGGCCCTTGCACTTCTCCCACCCCCCCACCCCCTGCCTGGACATTTCACTGTCCCCATACCCACTTGGCTCACTTCCTTCCCTGGGCCCAGCCCCTGCTCAAGGGCACAGTCTCGGGAAGGCATATGCTGAGCAACCCCCCTCCCGCCCCAAAAATGGCAGCATCCCTCCCTGCTCCTCCCTGACCAGAGCCAGATCCCTCTTCTGAGCCTGCCCACCACCAAAGGGTCATGCTGCACTGAAATGCGTGGTTCACACATCTGTGCAGACTCAAAGCTGCAAGCTCCTGAGGACAGGGTCCCCGCCCGACCCTCCTCGTACCTGCCTCCCCGAAGTTCTTGCAAAAGCTGAACTGAGACAACCATGTGTGGTTTTCCTTCCCTTCTCACAGATGTCCTTGGGAGCCACTCCTCTAGTTCTGGGTCAAAACTTTATTCCTGGTCACTGTGGATTGACTCGACTTGGTGGCAGGGTTCACTGCTCTGTTTACCCTTATGCCAGACAGCCCTGGCTCCGGGTCTCTGTCTGCCGGCCCCTCTGGTAAGAGTGTAAAGGAAGAAGCAGCCTCCCCTTCTCCCCTGTGGCCTTCATCACCATCTCCCAGGTCGTGGCTCCAGAGACAGCGTGACGGATGGGCGGCATGTTGGTGGGAAAAGTGCTAAGAAGGCTTGCTGAGTGTGCCCCAGCCCGTCTGGCGCGGGGGGCCTTTCCCGGGCAGACTAGGGCCCACCCCAGGGGACCCAGATGGTCCTCCCTGAAAGCCACACTCGACTGGAAATGCCGAGAGGCAGGGCTTCCTATTTTAGCACTTGGCCCAGGGTCAGCAAAAAGTGAGCGAGTGACCCACGCCACACTGGGTCCCCAGGAACAAACCATGGCCCAGCAGGGAGTGCGGGCAAGTCCAGGAAGGCAACTGGCTTTGTGAAGTGCTTCTAAGATCCCTGTGGGTTTTAAGAACAACACAGAGATGCTCACCCGAGAAGCTGGCGAAGAGCCGGCAGAACTGTGAGAACCTGTTTCGGTGGAGCCACTGCTGGGCATCCTGGATCGAGGCTGACGGAAGCAGGTGCTGCAGGCAGAGAGAGAGGAGGGGGGCCTTGACATGACCACGCCGGGTCTGCCCAGGGACACCCAGCCAGAGAGTCCTGCTGCAGACACTTACATCATTGCCCAGGGGCAGGGTCTCCACCGGGTGCGTCGGAGAGCTGTTCCTGCAAAGGAAGAGACCCGGTGATCAGCTGTGGGGACAGTCCCTTCTCCCAGCCCAGCGCTCTCCCCTCCCCTCATGGAATGGCACTCCCTTATAAATGCAGCAGGGCCTCAAGAATTTCCCAGGTCAGAGACACGTAGGCGGAACCGCCCACACAATCCCTCAAAATCCCTGACCAACCCTTCAGGGCAGACACAACGTTCTGACTAGCAACACAGCCGGGCCAACAAATCACCCCTCCACCCCGAGCTTGGGGTTTGTTTGCATCCGATTCCCTCCCACGCAGAGATCCCCCACCAGCCTCGGCCCCAGGGGAGGGCAATCTGCCCGAGGAGCCCCAGGTGCCGTTTGGGTGCCTGGACAGCGGCAGCCAAACCCCTCTCTGTGGAGACAGGAGAGGGCTGCGGGCTCCTGGGGAGGTATCCCGCCCTGAACAGGCAGGCCGCAGAGTGGCATCCATCCACGAGGAGAACATTCTCATGGCTGGAGACACACTGCCCTCCCTCCGGGGCTCACCCATGGGGAAGGCACAGACATGAACACCTGGACTTTTTTAAATTAAGAGAAAGATACATCTTTAAGTGACCCTCCCAGACAGACACCGTGGAGAAGGCACAACGTGGATGGACGTAGGTGTCTCATTCTACATTTAAAATGACAACCTGGTAAGTGTTACTTTGCGTGCACCTTACCACAGGAGCAATGAAGAACAGGCCCTTGCTGGGATGATCCTCAGACCGGTCATCAGCGACAAGAGCTGCCCTTTGTCCAGTGTCCGTGAGGCACCGGGCGCCTTACACAGTCCCCCCGTCCCTGCGTGAATCCTCACTCCCTTGGTAGCGGACAAAGTGAGGCTGAGGGAGGTTTAGGAGCTCACCCCTAGAAAGGGGGGATTTAACACTTGGTCCACCTGAATCTGAGCATGACACCTTGGCTATGTGCGCCCCCTTCTCAGGGGGGCCCCTCGTGACCTTGTGAAATCAAGTTCATGGACACTCTCACTCTCCCGTTAGTAAAGTTCTCTGTACGCCAAGCACGGGCTTTGAGGAGCCCACAGGTTCCACGCCTACCTGCTGAACCTGCCTGGTGTCTCCCTGCTCCCCACTGCCCCCCAGAAACAGGATCAGGATATGCGCAGCCATCACAGTGGCGCCGTGAGCCCTTCCTGTGCCACGCAGCCCGGGACGGGTCGGACCGATGCCCGCCAACCCCTGCACAACGGTCACCTTACAGTCTGTGTGGCCTGTGCATCTGCAGAGCCGGGTGACCAGGAGTGAGGCCACTCCCGTGTTACAAGCCCTGAAACATCCTGCGCTGACCCATGCTACCTGGGGAATGCGCACAAGGACCCGGAAAGAACCAGGACGGGCCCTCGCAGCCACTGAGCCACCCGAACGGCTGCTCCTAAGGCCCCATCTGTCTAGAAGGCCATTCTGCCCACCTGCTTCTACAGGGGGGGAAGGGGTGGGAGGGCGGGTTCTGGGCTGCTGCCCCAGCAGACAGTGTTTACAGAAGCGTGTCCAAGCACAGAAAACGTGCACATATTCAAAGTGCCTCCCTGCAGCCCACACTGGCGTCAGCACACCAAAGGGGGAAGACACAGGGAAGAAGATCAAGAAAGGAGCCGAGACCCATCATCACTCCAGGACCTCCGAAGGGAAAGACGGCGGACGTACCCTTCGCCAAGGCTGAAGCTGTTTGGAGAGCCATTGTAGCTTGGAGACGGGGCGCTGTTCACTTGGTAGGCCATGTCCGGCCACGGGGAGCACTGCAGAAAGAGCACAAGGCGGCAGTGACTCGCGGGCCGTGGTAGTCAGGAGGAACTCGGGCCACAGAGGTGCTGACCCGGCTCCTCTCCCCAACCAAACCAGCATCCATCAAGGCCGGCGCAGGAAACCACAGATTCCTCAACATTCCCCCACATTCTCCCAGGGACCACAGGAGGCAACGAAGTGTGGGTTTACTAGGGCCACACCCAAGAAATCAAGCACGGCAGAGAAGAGACCTGAGATTCAGCCATTCCCAGAGCAAGCAAAGCAAGGCATGCGTCTCCGTGAGCTTCCTAGCAGTCGAACCAACAAAGGAAAGAAACCTCATCGGTCACCTGGGTCCACAGGAAAAGAGAGCTGACAACAGAGACCAGCTGCCGAGAGGGCAGGGTTTCCAGGTGTAGATGAATGTGTGCCCACGCATGAAAAAGGGGGCACTGGACACGGATAACTTCCAAACAAAAATCATCAGTGAAGTTCAGTACTGGGGCGCCTGGGTGGCTCAGTCAGTTAAGTGTCCAGACTCTTGGTTTCGGCTCAGGTCATGCTCTCAGGGTCATGAGATGGAGCCCCGCGTCAGGTTCCACACGCACCAGGGAGTCTGCTTGTCCCTCTCCCTCTCCCTCTGCTCCTCCCCCTATTCTCTTGCTCCCTAAAATAAATAAATAAATAAAAATCTTACCAAAAAGTTCAGTACTAAAACCTGCACTATTTGAAAACAGAATCGCCCGAAAGGCCCTGGAGAGCACGAGGCACGTGAGCACCTCCAAGAGCAGGCCAGCCCCTCTGGACATCATTCTACGTGTGTTTGTTACATGTCAGGTGTCCTGCTAGGAGCTAAGGGAGACAAAGAAAACACGAAAGACATGATCCTTGACCTCAAGGCACTTTTTGTGCAGAAGCCAAAAATGAACATATGTGAGAATCGCCCAAAGAAAGCAAAGACATACAGGTTTTGCCTGTTGGGGAAGCCAGCGGACAAAGTATTCATTTCTTCCCTTCCCTGTGATGACACCTCTTTGGAGACAGCCAATTTGAAGCATTCCTAAGATTTACTATCACCCACCGAGCCACAGATTGGTAAATATTTAACTCTGTTGTGCATGTGGACTGGAATTTCGTGGAGCTAAGGAGCAAAAGCCGACAACCTGTCACCTGGCAAGGTCATGGGCCAGGTGGGGGTTTTGACCAACGGCACCACGCTCTGAGATGGGCTTGGAAGGACATGGTCTAAAGCACCCCTGGCCATCAGGTGGAGGTCAGAGGAGAGTCAGGAGCAGAGAGGTTGAGGTTCAGCCTAGAAGGGAAAGATGTCTGGAGGCAGAGGGCTGTGGGAGCATGGAGGGCACCCTGGGGCGCCCCCATGGAGGGGACTAGGGCCTGGGGAGAACTAACTGGTCTGAGTGCTAATTCACAAATGCAGGGCCCAGCACTGCTTTGCTGCCGCGAGTAAGCCAGGCTCTTCCTGCGCCAGGACCCTCTCTGTTATCCTGAGCCTGATAAAACACTAGTACGTATCTGTCTCTACCGCAAAATTAGCTTCCGTACTATATCTTGTTGCAAATACCCTTCTGCACATGGTTTATTACACATGCTCACTCACACACACACACACACACACCTCATCAGGCAGGACTGGCCACCATTCTCTTAGGTGCTCTGTGCCCGGGCCTCCTCTCCTCGCTTAACACAGCCTCCTCTCCTCGCTTAACACAGTCTTAACGCCCACCATGGCCGGTGCCGGGCGTCATGTATCTGTGGAGGGCTTTCTGAACACGTCAAATTATTCAACAAACAAACACCCATGAGCTGGACTGATTGCAGAATGCAGTGGGGAATAGTTGTTTAAAAAACAACAACAGAGCCCAGAAAGAAATGGCCCAGTGGTGACCAGTGGCAGGAGGAAGAAGCACCCCAGTGAGTGTCTCAGAAGTAATGTTGGACACAAGGATGGTGGGAGCAGGGCGCTGTCGGAGTCTGGGTTAGGAGGAAACGCATTCCAGTATCCATCCAAACAACGGGGCAGCAAAGTAGTTCGCACCCCCTGACCTGGCGAGCCCACTCTGAGAACGGAAGCCTGCAGAGATCTCTACCGTATGCAGAACTTCACGCGCCCAAGGTCACTCACTGCTCCCTGTTGACACAGCAAGGGCCCAGAAAGCACCAAACGTCCACCCACAGGCCATCTATCTACACAACGGAGGCCACGCCTCTGGATAAAGAACTAGAAAGCTCTTTATGAACAGATGGGGAACAGACTCCAAGCTAGGCTATTAGATAAAGCAAGCAAGTTACAGAACAGCATGTCTGTGTACACTCTTGGGTGTAAAAGCAGCGGGCGTGGATGAATTGGATGAACTGGCTTCACTGGAAGAGAAAGCTGGGCCACATACGTGAGGACCCAGAGACACCAGGTGCCCCGGGAAAGGAAAGCTCGAGGCCAGGACAGTTTGGAGAGAGGTATTTTCTGATGTATATACACTCTCTTCTATTGGATTTTGGAGCTTTACCTATTAAAACAATAATCACCAGATTCTGGCAAGTGCAAACGGCAGCACTAGGCTGGAAGGTATTTCGGAAACCCCGTCCCAGCCCCCGGGCCTCATCGCATGAACCACAGCTCTGGACCCGGGAACCTACCACAACTTCATGGGCACTTTCAAGAGGCATTTACCCACGGTGGGCGCTCTTCCCAAGAATCTAAACCAACAGCGCGCCATCATCCTGCTCCTGGCAGAAGGCTGGGCAGGGTGGGCCGCACCCCAGCAGTAGGCCGGCTCACCTCTGTGAGAATGGTGGTCTCATAGGACGGCTGGTACTTCTCCTTCTCCTGGGCAGTTCTTTTCTCCATCTTTTCCCGGTCAGTCTTCTGTTTCCGGTCAGCTCCCTTGGGCTACAAGTGCAGAGCATGGGAGTCCAATTAGTCCAAAGTGAGCAGAGGCGGCTGTCAGAGAAAGACCCGGGGCTCGGCGACAGTCTCCGAGGCCTGCGCACTCCCGGCCTCTCCCCAGGGCCCAGGAGTCCAGGCAGGATCCTCCCTCACCTCCCAGGCGTCAAGCACACGGTCCTCCTCCTGGAGCCCTTCCCCTTCCTCACCTGTGGGAACTCACAGCCTGCTACAGGGTCCTGCCACTCAGCTGCTCAGGGGGAAACGCTTGGAAATAATCTCTACCAGTGGCTGCTGGCTCATGGACAAAACCCTTGGGAGCCACAGCAAATTGCAATGCGTTCCTTGGGTTACCAGTGGAGGGCGAAGGAAGTGGAAGAAGTCAGGGCTGCTGGTGGGAGTTTGGTCTGCACCTGCGTGCTGGGAAATCCTGGACGCATCGTGAAGGTCTCCCTCCTCCCAACTCCAGGTCTAGCGTGCAGCTCCCCGCTCACATGCCCCACACAGGGTAACCCCTCCAACCTCACAGAGCCTATGCTGGGCGCCCGGCAAACATGAGCAACTCACAGAGGCACTACTACTCCTGTCATTTACAGGTAAGGAAACTGAGGCTCAAGTGACTTGTCAAGAATGGAGAAGAACCTGCCCTGGCTGGTCCAGGTCTTCAAAAACAAAAACCCGGAGCAGAACCAAGTGTTGACCAGACCAAGAATCCAAGAGAGCGTGTCCAGGTATATATCACCACCAGGCTGGCCCACCAGCCCTGCTCCTGGGACACTCTGGACAGCCTGTGACTATCACCTTCTGTGAGTTCACAGCCTGCTTGGTGGTTTCCGACATTAAGCCTCCAAGCAGCCCCAGAGCCCAGAACTGAGTGGTCTCCCTGCGGATGCAGTGGACCGTGCACGGTGCGCAATCAGTGAAAACAACCCGTCCTCAAGCGTAATGTCACCTTCAGGGACTTCCATCCCAGAATGCACCTTCCTCAGGCCACACAGCTTTTCATTTCCAGCTCAAGAGCGTTCTAGGAGACCGCCCTCGGGGTGATGTGATACCCATGTCAGACAGAGTTGGGTTTGCAGGGGGTCCTCTGGAGACAGGGATGACAGATCTGGTGTTCAGAGAAAGACCAGGCATGCAGCACTATACCCCAGTCACCTGCCCCCCCCCGGCTCCTGCCCCTAACAGGAGGCTCTTCCTCCCCGTCCAGAAGCCATAGGGCGAGCCTGCGTGTGGGGGCGGCACTTGTCCCAGTGAGGCCTGTGGAGAGCTGGCTGGTCAGAGAGGGGTCCTGCCTGTCCTGTCAGAGGCCCTGACACCCCCCCAGAGCCTGAGCCTCGCTCCAGCAAGCAGGAGGCTTCCCCGTCACGAGGGTGACTAGGGGTGGAAGAATGACAGCCAAGTTGGTGAGACTCTGCCTGGCGCTTGCACGCAACTGCTTGAACTGCTTCTGTGATGGGGCTGGGTGCACGGGGTAGCCACACCTCCCCGGGCATTCTGAGAAGCCAGTTTCAGGTGACTGCGGCCCCTACGCCCCTGCAGGAGATGCCAAGGCCTTCCTTGGGTCACTCAGACAAGGCAGCTTCCGGATCAATTCCCGTGATAGCTGGTGTGTGGTCCAGAAGCCTTGTGGGCAGAGCCCTCACCCCTGAACTTCTGCCTCGAGGTGTAGACAGGGGAGCTGGCGGGGGCCACGGGAAGGCCTAGGCGTTCCGGCGGGGGGAGACACCGTCCGTCTCTCCTGCTGCCCCGTGCGGCCTCTGAGCCCCAGGAATTCCACTGGATGCCACTGGACCTGAGCACAAGGACAGCCAGCAGGACCACAGATGTGGTGTATATGACGAGGACAGAGGTGTGACCGGGGACAGGCAGAGACATCCGGCGGTGCAGCTGTGGGGCCGTCCACGGGAGGTCAGCACCGCGAGATCCCGGAGCGGGCAGTAAGAAGGAAGAACCGAGGCCGTGGCACCCACTGCACTGGTGGACGGGCTCAGTGCAGGAGTGCTCGTCAAGGACGGCCATGCCTAATCCCCAGGACCCCTGAGGCTGTCAGCTCCCAAGGCTGCAGGCGGAATCAGGACTGCAAGCAGCGGGAGAAGGGGACAGGAAGATGAGCCTGCGGCCTCCCAGAGGGTCCAACGTAATCACGGGGCCGGTAAAGGTGGGCGAGGGAGTGGGGAGAGGAGGCTGGAGCGGTGTGACCCCAAGAGCCCAGCGCTCTTGCCAGGCGACGGGCCACAGGCGAGGAACGCAGAGGCCTCTAGAAGCTGGCAAAGGGAAGCAGAGGGAGCCTCCGGAAAGGAATGCAGCCCTCCTCACACCTTGACTGTAGCCCAGTGAGACCTCGTCGGACTTCTGACCGCCAGCCCCGAGAGGTAATACGCGTGTGTGGCTTGAAACCACGAAACCTGCGGTCATTTGTTCCAGAGGCAGCAGGAAACAACTCTGGTGGGCTTGACTGCAAGCAGTCGTCGTCCCGAAGCACGTTTCGGAAGAGTGCTACCGCTCTGGCACAAAAGACAATCTCACGCTCCCACCGCGGCCCATGCCTTCCCACCTGGGGCGGCACCGCTAACTGAGCCAGGGCCCGCCCCTCCCTCACCCCTGCGGACGCCACAGGCTCTGCTGCGACCCTGCATCTCCCCAGGCCACGCAGGACCCTGGGCTGTAGCACCAGCCACCGACCATGTCTAAGATGCATCAGTCCAGACAGCTGAGATGAAAAGTAGTGAACAGGCAACTGCAGGGGGGCGGGGGAGGGGGCGGGGGGGGACACAGGCAGGAAGGAAAAGAGAGGAGATGCCTCCAAACATGTTTCCTTCTCCAGCAGGAGGCCGCGACACAGGGAGCTCTACGGCCTCGGGCCCTCCATAAGAACATCCGGGGCCAGGACTCCCGCACGGGGTCTCCTGCCGGGATTTTTAAGGAGAATCTAATGGGCAACTACAGAATCTGTGGCCAACTACAAAGCGCTTGGGAAGAAAATGAAAACCTAAACACATGCAAGTCCCGGCAGTCTTACAAAGTAGAGCTGGGCACAGCCACCTGTGATGGGCACGACAGAAGGTGCCCCCGCACAGGACGCCCACAGCGGGCAGCCCCGCCAGCCCACGATGTGCAGGCTCACACTCCTCGGGGGCCCAGGCTCATGCGACGCCGGGCTTGCGCGGCTGTCACTGTCTAGCACAGGCGGGGACCCCACGGGCACGGCGGCCACAGGTGTGCAGCGTGGCAAGGACGTCGTCCTACCTTGAACACCTTGATCTGGCAGCTGGCTGAGTGCAAGTGCTCTGTGTACTCCCCATTCTCGTTCTGCTTAAATGTATCAATCTGCACCCGGAAAGGCACCCCCTTCTCGCCACCGTGCTTCCGGGGAGTGAACTCTGTGCTGATGCAGTGCACCTGGAAGGGGAAATGTGGGCCAGTAGCAAGGAGAAGGGTGAAGCCAGGCCCTGGACTCCTCAAGGGCTCCTCGCCAAATGTAGGTTTCCATCCTGCCTTGTCAGGTGCACACCTGCCTCAGCCTCCCCGCTCTCCCACCCACACTCCCATCAGGGCGATGGTCTCCCCGTGCCCCCTTTACAAAGGACACGCCCTCCCACCCTTGTCCCTTGACCTTGGAGGCCCTGCCTGAGCAGCTACGTCCTCGCCACTGCTCAGGCCCTCGGGCCCCAGCGGCCCCAGCGGCCCCACCCTCACTCCCTCCTCCCCCTTGGCAGAGCCCACAGACTGCACAGCTCTGTCCCCAGCAGCCCTGGCGTCCCGGTTACTTGGGCCAGGCCCGGAGCAGGACCGGGAGGCTAGAACCATTTCTAAGTTACCAGCACCTGCTACAGAAGAAGGCACTGGGTAACGTATTTCTTATTGTAATACTATACTACTGCAATAATATAAATTATTGTGGTAATACAATAATATTGTAATCATAACTTCAAAATACAATAAGAATATTGTAATTATGTAAAAAAAAAAAATCACTAACTTTTACTGAGCAATTGCTATGGACCAGGCACTGCAGTAATGACTTTATGTTCATTATCTGATTTATAAGACAGGTGGAAAAGCTAAGAGGCTCGGAAAAGGACATAGAGTAAGGGAGAGAGCGTGTGTCAGCCCAGAAGCACAGCGGCCCCGCCATGCCCCCTGGGTCCACACCAGGTGCTTGATCACTAAATAATTAATTTAATTATAGAAACTCTGCTGGAAAAAAATTTTATTACATATTATCTATGCGAGGACATACTTATTTTGTTAACAAGCTTACATATTGTTAAGCAAAACCCACACAGAGTTCTACAACATGCCAAGTCCTTTTCTAGCTCTGGGGACCAACCAGCTCTGTGACTGAGCCACACTCCTGTACCCCATTCCCTACAACGTGCATCCCTGCAACACAGAACAGAGCCCGTTGGGGCCCCGCGGGTGGATTGTTTTGAGGAACATACAGGCCCCAAAACTCTGGCTTCCCCCGAGGACACCCTCCCTCCCGCTTACCTGAATGAACGCAGAGGCTCTCTTCGAAGGGTCCCACAAGAATTCGACTGCGTTCAGCTGGGTCGGGCTGGCCCTGGGGTCCAAGATACCAACAGACAGTGGAATATCTGCACACACACACACACACACACACAAAAGTGCAATTGTCAGCCACTCCCGAAGATTTCGGGAAGGACTCTCATTATAGGTCCAAATTCCTTAACCACAATTTGAAATGCCAAAAGTTCTGAAAACTAAGTTTTGCATAACTCATTTGGCAGCAAGCCCGACTTGAACTGCCATGAAGCCATTTAGAGTCTTTCTCCCATTTTGGGTGAACATTTTACCCTTACTGCAGAAATATTAGGGGGCCTGATTGCCTGTTGGGAGGCATTACCTGTCACTAGGGGGCCCACGTGCCCTGTTGTCATTCTAACCTCTGAATTCCAAAACCCAATGGCTCCCAGGGTCCGAGATAAAAGACTGCGCATAGACCAATGCCTCAGACCCCAAAATTCAATTTCTGTTGCCCATCTCTACAATACTCATGCTTTCCTTTGTCACAGAGCAAACTCCTTTAAGGCAGAACCCTCTGCAAAGCCTTCCCAGCAATCCCCGATGGTAGGCCTTTGAATTAGAAGTCCCCGAGGGCAGGCCTGGTGCCATGGGCACGTCTGCCAGCCCCCACAGCGCTTCACCCAGGGCAGGAGTGTATTAAAGTGCCCTATGGAGGCATGAGTTCGACAGCATCCGGGAAGAACCCCAACGTGCTCAGAGTTCCTTGGGCCCCTCATGGCCCAGGAGACTCACCAATATCCAGGATCCGGTCCCCAGGCCGGCTCCACCGCCATCCCTCCAGCTGCTGGTGCTCTGTGTACTGCAGCCGGCGGTCGTGGAAAACCACGCGGATGATGCTCTAGGGAGGAGAGGTCGGTGGGGGGACAGCTAAGTGCGGGGCCGAGAAGGACCCCCGAGGAAACTCCCACTGGGGCAAACCTCCCACCTTTTAAGACCAAGACCCCTCCTGCTGGAGCCTTCCTTCCCAGCTCTCAAGCTCTGTATGCTTCTCCCCACTCAGAACCCCAGTAACAGGACACTGAGAATGAGGACTATCTCTTTTCCAGAATTACTAAGTGCTTTATATACACGGCTAACCTATGTACCTTCTTGTGCAGATGAGCCAACTGAAGCTCAGGGAAGTTCAGTAAGTGGCAAAGCCAGGCTCAAACCTGAGTCTGTTCAACCCAGAGCCCGTTCTATCAGTCCAGGCCCTTCCGGCTCTTAGCACCACTGGCTTGCCCCTGGCTGTTCAGACAGCAACAGGAACCCACTCCCACTCCAGAGCTCTCCCCAAACCTCCCAGGCACTCCTGACCCCACCCCCAGCAAGCCCAGGTCCCCAGACACCCCCCCCACACTCCCCGCCAACAACTCCTGAGGAAGGAGGGCGGCCCACAGCCTTGCCTTGACATATTTTGTGTTCAGATCTTGAAAGTCTCCCAGCTTCCGATTCTCCAGCAGCCGGATTTCGTAAGACTGACCTAGAAGGGGGTTAACAGGACATTTTCCATTTCTGAGGAGTTTCAGACCTGGGGTTCACCCTGACAGTGGCCTTCTTGACCTCCTCAGTGGCCACCCAGGCCTCAGGGCCCCAAGGGACAGAGCGAGGAGCCAGTCCAAAGCCAACTCAGACGGCTCTCTGGGCCGCACACCCCCCATCTGTCCCCCAACCTGGCTGTGCTTAGGATACCCCAGGGAGCGAATCACGTGTCCCCGAGACACAGCACCTCTACAATTTTCAAAGAAATAGAATTCAACAAAAGGTAGTTAACGTTAAATTTATGGAACAGAACTTCACAGTTCTTTATAAAGGACGCCCCCCCCCATTCACTTAGATGGAGAACACAGCCACCCACTCAAATCCACGTTACAATAAATAACTGACCATACCCTTTAAGAGAGCAGGTTAGAGGAACGAGTAAAAGCCTGTTAAACATTGTCTCTAATTGCAGAATGAAAAGCATTTTCCCAAGTTAAAAGAATTTCATGTATTTAAAGGGTGTGGGGGATTCTATTTAGGGACACAGAACCAGCACAAGCTGGTTACAGAATATACCTGGGGAAAAGACTCATCAGTCGTAACAGAGAGAACCTGAATCTAGGAAATGCATCTATGAATAACCCGAAGGAAACGACACGTGTTAGCAGGAAATAAAATATAGTCTGAATAAAATAGGATACATCGCATTCCTAGACAGGAAGACCATTTACCAAATGATGTCAATTCTTTCCCAAATTAAAGAAGTGTAACCACAACTCTAAAACACCCATACATATTTCACAACTTAATAAAGGATGTTTTACAAATTAAGAGAGAATGATTTAATGATGAATTATGAGAATGAATTAATCTGATTGAAATTTTTTTAGTTTTTAGATAAAGACAGACTCACAAGAAGTAACAAAAATAGTACAGAAAGGACCCGAATACCTGTCCCCCAGTTTCCCCAGTGGTGGCAGCCAAGGTAAGTACGGTACATCATGGAAACCAGGAGGCTGCCCATGACACAGTGCGGTTCACTCCACTACAGGCCTAACACGGAGCTCCCTGGGTTTTGCAGGTACTCACCTCACAGCAAATATCGAAACAAGTTACCATTGGACTGAAGTCAACTTTCTCAAGGTTTTATGCAAACATGAATCATACATATCAGACAATAGGGAAGGACTCTCTGAAACCAAAATTGGGGAAAAGGGAAATCTACATATATTAAAATCTCTCTCTCCCTATATATATATACACATATGTATGTGTATTTATATGTATACATACACACACCCATATATATGAATGAAACTTAAATGCAAACAACAAATCAGGAACAGCACAAACCCAGTGGCTAGCAGTTTTAAAATAGCGAAAACAGCCATGATTAGAAAAATACTAAGACCCCCTGTGGTGGGTGGAATGCTGCCCACTCCCCAAAAAGATTCGTCCATATTATCATCTCTAGAACCTGTGAATGTTATCTTGTATTTGGAAAAAGTGTCTTTGCAGATGCAGTTAAATATACTGAGATGAGGAGATATCCCTGGATTATCTGGAGGTCCCTAAATCTTATGACTAGTGTCCTTGTAAGAGACACACAGGGGATATAGAGAGGAGGCAATGTGATCAGCAGAGATTGGAGGGACACAAGCCAAGGAACACCTGGAGCCCCCAGAAGCTGGAAGATGCAGAGAATGGATTCTCCCCTAAAGCCCTGCCAAGCAGCAGGGCCCTACCGGATTTCCGACTTCTAGCCTCCGGAACTATGGGAGAATAAACTTCTGGTGTTTTGTGTTAAGCCAACACGTTTGTAGTAATTTCTGAAAGCAGCCACAGGAAGCTAATATACTCCTCCCCGCGATGAATAATAGAATGGGCGAAACACATGCAATTAAATCATTTATTCCAAATATTGGTCGACAACTCCTGCAAAACGCCACGTGAATCCTAGGGACTTGGAGAAGAGCGGAATGGACACAGGGCTGTGTGTCACAGAGCTCGTCCCCATGGCTCCCACCCAGCCTGAAAATGAGGTTGGCCACGTGCAGGAATACCCACTCAGCCAGTGCCCTTCCCAGCTTCTACCAGCCCCTGTGACAGGCCCAGCAGACACAAGGCTGCACCAAGCCCCCGCCCCCCTCAGGACCCTGTGCTGGGCACCCTTCCCGTCAGAGGGAGGAGGCGCAAACCCCAAACTCTTGGCCTGCCCACTTGCCAGCTCACAAGATGCAACGCATAGAAGGGTCTTGCTGACCTAACCAACACGTCGAGCTTTCGGAAAAAGCCAGATTTTTAACAGACATTTCCGGGCTCCTGAGCCAACATTCCCTTAACAGCAACATAAAATGGAGCCTCACACACCCTAACTGGTTTTTCCAGTCTCCTCCTCCTTCTCCAAGGAAAAATGTAGCCGGCTCTGGCATGAGGCCTGAGGCCCAAGTGGTCATCACCATGGGTTTACGGGCACCCCAGGACCCAATTAATACTGGCCCCCGGCTCTGCAGGGCAGCCCCAGCTCGTGCAACCCAGAGGCTCCTCCTGCCCCATCCAGGGCACTTTCTTGGGCCTGAACATAGAGTTTGGAATCAGTGCTAGTTAAGTGGGGGCCCTAGGCCCGGGGCTACGGCCTCCTCCACCTGCTGCAGAGACCTGACCCATGCGGTTCTCCAGCGCCTCTCCAATCTCCCGCCCTTGTCCCTTCCTCCTGCACACACACGCTCTGGAGCCCCTCCCTCCCATGGCTGCCTCGATGCCAACACTGGGGCCAGGCCAACCTCCCCAAGCCCAGCTCACACACAGTGTGGTGCCATCAGAAGGCCATGGTCTGTGGTCACACACACTGATGAGCAAGGTCACAAAACTGACCGGGGGCACAGGGGCACCTCTCTGCTTGGCCAGCATCGTTTCGAGACAGGGGTGGGAGCCATGGAAGGGGGCTCTGGGAAGGCACAGAGTCTACCTGTTCCGCTTACCACTGCACTGTTTGACACACAGCAGGTACTCAGCAAGTGCTTAACTGTGATTTCATATTCTTTACAATGCTGTAGGGTTTGCAAAACTAAGACACACTTCTGACTGTAGGGTTTGCAAAACTAAGACACACTTTTGCCCTCAAAGGTCAGCAGTCTTCGGGGCTATATCATACCACACAGGAAAAGCACTTATATAAGGTAGAATTTGAAAAATCTCCCTAAGAGACAAGAGAGATCCAAAGTTGGGCAATACTCACAGAGAATGGGGAGGGTGGGAAGGGTGACAAAAGGTCTGAATCAGGAGATAACATTGAAGATGGACTTTGAAGAGTGTGCAGGATTTCTGTAGGGGAGGGGGTGAATGAATGAGTAATCCCAAGCAAAACTGAGGCAAGATGGTGGGAGGGGAGAGGCGTGCCTCTGGGGAGCAAGAACCAGCAGCTTCCATTCACTGGGTGCTTACATAATGGCAAAGTCCTGCTCCGGATTAACTCACCCGAAGCTCAGCATAAGTCAACAGCTTGTGACCGGGGCAGCCTAGGATCATGAGCCCCACTGAGAGAAGGAGGCAGAGGTTCAGAGAGATTACCCGACTTGGGCAAGCTTGCACACCTAGAAGTGGCAGAGCCAGGAGCAGAAACTAAATCTGTTTCCAGAACCTACCACATCCTACCTGGTGGGTATCATTTGCTGGGCAAAGGACATCTGTAGTTCTACATGATTCTC
Organism: Mirounga angustirostris; assembly: GCF_029215605.1. Classification (NCBI taxonomy): domain Eukaryota; kingdom Metazoa; phylum Chordata; class Mammalia; order Carnivora; family Phocidae; genus Mirounga; species Mirounga angustirostris. Next base: position 93,218,806 of record NW_026991711.1, on the reverse strand, counting down.
TCTCAACTTCTCTCTTCTGGAAGGCATCAGGTTCCATTTCGCACCCTAACTAAAGTTTGCCTATAGCGTCTCATTGCATATAAACCATCCCCATCCCAAGTGAAGATGGGTTTTTTCTCCTTCCTTCTTCTCTCTAGGAATAGCAGATTCCTAGGATGACCAAATCAACTTGCTGGGTGATCCTGGATATAGCATGTTGGCTCCATTTCCTAGTCTATAAAATATTCTGTTTCCCGGGGTGCCTGAGTGGCTTAGTCAGTTAAGAATCTGCCTTCAGTTCAGGTCATGATCCCGGGGTCCTGGGATCGAGCCCCGCATCGGGCTCCCTGCTCAGTGGGGAGTCCGCTTCTCTCTCTCCCTCTGCCCGCCCCGCTCATGTTCTCTCAAATAAATAAAATCTTTAAAAAAAAAATCCTATAAAAAATATTGTTTCCCACATTCTAAACAACAATCTGGGAAGAAAAACAAGTACTACAGGAAATGATAGGAAAGCCTGTTCTAATTTCAGAATTGTAAAATGTGGCAAAAGAAAACAAAGTCGGCCCTAGAATCAAGGAAATAGGGTAGTAAGTAACTACCATTTAGTTTCTGTACAGCTCCGTGCCAGGACATTTTCAAGCCCGTTATGTGCACTGCTTGATTTAGTCCTCTCAAGAGTCCTATGAGGAAAAGCCATTATTGTCCTCATGTTATAGATGAGGAAATTAAAATTAAGATCCAGAGAGGCTAAGAGTCTTGGTGAAGATCAAACCTGGATCTGTCGGACTCCAAAGACTGATCACTTAGCTGAACTACTCCACACAGTCTCCAGTGGATTCAAAGGATATACAAACCCTTCAGTCAGGCAAATCCTAGTCTAGAGGCATATCCTAAAGAAGCACTTGATGTATGTACCTTATGGTTCTAACATTCAAGGAGTCCATCTATTACATCTCCTCCTGAATTTCTTCATATTCATCTTATTTGATGACCCTCCCCCTCCCCTCCCCTTCCCTTCCCTTAAGGCTCAAATCCCTAATACCCTGTGACTTCAGTTCCCCTGAAGCAAGATGCACCTTCCAAGTCTGATGGATATGTAACCACATTGTGGCATAAGGTCTGATATCTGTTTCCTCATGATAAACTAGTCTCCCTGAAACACATATTCCTACTCCATTTAAAATACTGCGAAGAGGGCGCCTGGGTGGCTCAGATGGTTAAGCGTCTGCCTTCGGCTCAGGCCATGATCTCAGGGTCCTGGGATCGAGTCCCGCATCGGGCCCCCTGCTCCTTGGGAGCCTGCTTCTCCCTCTGCCTCTCTCTCCCTCTGCCTCTCTCTCTCTCTCTGTCCCTCATGAATAAATAAAATCTTTAAAAAAAAATAAAATAAAATAAAATAAAAAATAAATAAAATACTGCGAAGATATATGGTTACAGTACCTAAAACCGTATCATTTTTGACATGGAAACAGACAAAAAGAAAAGAATAAAGAACCCAGAAATAGACTTTTAGATACTTGGAAACTTGATCTATGACAGTTGAGAAAAAACACAGACTTTTTAAGAGTGTGGGATAACTGGTTATCCATATGGAAAAAACACATCCCTACCTCACATCATATATAATAAATTAATTCTAGGTGAATGAAAACCATAAAATAAAAGCAAAACCTTAACATTTCAAAAGAAAATATGAGACTCTTTCATGACTGTGCAGTAGGAAAGGGTTTTTTAAAGTAGACACAAATACACAAAGGAAAAACTACGTCCTTTATATCACAAAGAAAACAATGTTAAAATTTATATTGAAACACTTTTGAAAATGCCAGGGGTGCCTGGGTGGCTCAGTTGGTTGAGCATCCAACTCTTGGTTTCGGCTCAGGTCTTGATCTCAGGATTATGGGATCAAGCCCTGCATCAGGCTCATGCTCAGTACGGAGTCTGCTTGTCCCCCTCCCTCTGCTCCTCCCCCTACTCGCGTGCTCTCTCTCTCCCCACCTCAGATAAATAAATAAAATCTTTAAAAAAAAAAAAAAAAAGAGGGACGCCTGGGTGGCTCAGTCAGTTAAGCATCTGCCTTCGGCTCAGGTCATGATCATGGATGGAGTCCTGCTTTGGGCTCCTTGCTCAGCAGGGAGCCTGCTTCTCCCTCTGCCTGTCACTCCCCCGCTTGTGCTCATGCTCTCTCTCTCTGACAAATAAATAAATAAAATCTTTAAAAAAGAAGGAAGGAAGGAAATGCCAGGGGTGCTATTAATAATTACACAGTCTTTTTAAGTGGGGACTGACCTGGAAAACTGGGCCATAATGATCACCCTATGGAAAAAGAAAATGATCAATATACACACAAGAAGACGCTGGTCTCTACAAGTATGCAGGATAATGCAAAGTAAGGTAAGATACCATCTTACATCCACTGGAGGGGTAAAAACTACAGTCTGACAATATCAAGCGTTGATTACAATGTAGAGAATGGGTACTCTCGGACGTTGTTGATATTAGTATTATATTGATATAACCATTTTGGAGAAGTCTGGCAAAACAGAGTTTCATTAAGGATATACAAACCCTTCAGTCAGGCAAATCCTAGTCTAGAGGCATATCCTAAAGAAGCACTTGATGTATGTTAGAAAATTGCTCACTTCGGCATCGCTCATTATGGGGAAAACCTGTCAACAACCTATATATCCAGCACCAGGAAATGAGATATGTTAATTCTTTTATTTGACTTAGAATGAGTTTCATTCTAACTGCACACAGCACTTAAAATGAGCACTTTAGAGACACATACCAACACGGAGAAATCTCAGAGTCGTAATATTAAGCAAAAAAGGTACATGGTAAGGACGCCTTGCTGGTTCAGTCGGTAGAGCATGCGGCTCTTCATCTCAGTGTTGTAAGTTCGAGCCCTACGCTGGGTGTAAAGATTATTTTAAAATAAATAAATTTTTAAAGAAAGGTTCAAGGTGACACATAAGAAACTACTTAGATATAAACTCTGAAGACAAAAGAAAATGATGCTGTTAGTTTTTATGGTTAATTACACAAGGAAGTAAAAAAGTTAAGAATCTGCATGGAGATTCAAACCAACACCAACATTTCAAACCAACGTCAACTTCACAAATGGTTTTGCTTCTGAGGAGGGCGGAAAGGCTTTAGAAAGAGGTAAAATCAGAAGCAAATTTGGCAAGGTTGAAAACTGTGTTGGGCACATGAGTATTTGTTCTCTAATTCTCTGTAGCATTCAATCAATCTGAAATTCATACACACACACGATTGAGTGAAGGAAGAACACTTGGAGCCGGCTGTCATGTGCACTGCATTAGGGTTGTGTGTGTTCTGACTCCCCAGCCCCACCTGAGAGGGAGGGTCCTTTGGACTCCATTACTGAGCAGTCACCACACACCCCCCACTGCCACCTCCTTCATACCAGTGACGTGCTGGGTAGAGAGTGTTCGGAGATGCTAGCGGGGAGAGCCTTCACCACACTCATTTACACACACACCCCCCCACAATTTTGGGACTCGAATAAACTGCCTGTAAGTGATGAGCCAATTTATTTAATCAACCCCCTTTTTAGTTCTTAAAAGTGTGTACCATACCTGCGTACAGAAAATCATAATCACTTACCATAAATAAATAGTAACTGAAAAATTAGAGATATGCACCTCCCAGCGTTCTTCTGCATGCTCCCAAAACCACCTAGGGAACCTGGTTAGCACCCAGGTTTGGAGTCTGGGTTCATAGCTGGACCCACCACTGACTCACCAGCAAATCGCTCCATTTGTGAGCCTCAGTTTCCACATCTCCAAAATGTGGACAATATCAGTGCTTAAGGCAGAAGGCTGCTGGAGGATTGAAGGAACACCCAGCAGCGAGTGGTGCACAGGTCTTGGGCTGGATCTCGAACCTCCCAGTGGTGAGAACACTGGCAGACACCACTCCACACCAGTGCCTACCAGCTAGTGGTGGTCCTTCTACAGCCTCCCCCCAAAGCCTTCAGGGCAATTCCCTCCAACATCCCCGGCCCCATCCTCTATGTTGGAGGCTGTTCAAGGCCTTTTAAAAGCCAAGGGGAAGGAGCCCCAGGGTCAGCACTTGAAGGTGTGAACTAGCCCTCAGCAGGTGGCCACCAGGCCAGCCCAGCCCAGAGGAGCTGAGGTGCCAGGAGTGGCGTGAGCTGGACCAGGGGTGGTCACAGGCTCCACATCTCCCTCCCCACCCTCCCCAGCAGAGCCCTGATGACCCCTCCCACCTTGGCATTCCAGCTTTAGTCCTCAGGGAGCTGTGGGGGCCCCTCAGCTGGCTCAGTAAGGAGCTGGGCCACATCCTGAAGAATGGTTTGGACCCTGCCAATGGGCCCTGATGCCATTCCAAAGGGTGTAGAATCTTCCCTCTACCCCAACCTTAGGACTGTGCCCAGCCTCGGCCCCTTTGCCCTTCCTCACCTCCACCTCACACCAGCAGTAGCAGAAATGGAGGAAGGAGGGCAAGGACCGTATGGCATAGAAGAGGAACTTCTTTTCCAAAGAAGGGAGGATGTATAACACTTGACATTGCACCCGGTCCAGACAAGTGCTCAACAGACCTTCGTTTTCTCCCTCTTCCCTCACAAGCCATAATTTCTTTTTTTTTTTTTATAATAATGACAACAGTGCTATTTTTTTTTTTTAAGATTTTTTATTTATTTTTTGACAGAGAGAGAGACAGCGAGAGAGGGAACACAAGCAGGGGGAGTGGGAGAGGGAGAAGCAGGCTTCCCGTGGAGCAGGGAGCCCGACGCGGGGCTCGATCCCAGGACCCTGGGATCATGACCTGAGCCGAAGGCAGACGCTTAACGACTGAGCCACCCAGGTGCCCCACAAGCTATAATTTCTAACACCTTCTAGCCCAGACATCAGCCAGCTTTCTCCCTGAAGGGCCAGACAGTAACTATGTTCGGCCTTGTGGGCCATAAGATATCTGTCACAACTCCTGACTCTGCCACTGTAACCAGGAAGCAGCCATAAACATGTGAATGAATGCGTGTAGCTGTGTTCCAATAAAACTTTATTTATAGACATTGAAATCTGAATTTTTATGTAACATTCACCTTTTCTGCTGACCTCTTCCTCCCTCCCAACTTCTTTTGATGCTTTGCAGCTTTGCCCCTTGACTTTCTTGCATGATGCCTCAATCAAAGCTCATCAACTAGACTGGAAGCTCTGAAGGAGAGGCCAACGACTGGTTTTCCTGCACCGGGTGGGTGGGTGGGTGTGTACAGTACTGGTGTGTGACAGGCTTGTAATTAAGGGTGCCAGAATTTGGTATTAAATTCCCTAAAGCGGTTAATAGAGCTAGAACTAGTCAGCCAAACCAAGAAGAGCATGAAGAGATGCCAGCCTCCCTAAATGGTCAAAGAAATGCCAAGTGGCAATAATGTAATGCCAGTTTCATCTATCAGACTGGCAAAACTTTGACTGCCAGCATCCCAAAAGGACAAAACACGGGGCTAGGCCCTCACACATGCTGCAGGTGGGACATCCTACGTCACCAGCCTACCGGACATTTCGACAATACCCATCAATACTGAAGATACACCCAGTCTATTATATAAATGCCCCATTAAAAAGTTGCTGAATAATATGCACACAATGTGACTGCGCTTTTTTTTTAAATGTTCTACACATCCCCTTTTTGAGCCTAATATAATGCATCTCACAGTTGATAGAAAAGGACCCTTCCCTCTTAAATTCCATACATCTTCAGCATTAACTTTGTTGAGGACTAGGAAGATAGGACACGTGAACTTGAAAAACACATAAAACAAAGAGTAGGGAGTGCCTCATACTGTTCCAGGCACCTAACAGATGTCCACAGTGACAATGATTGGTAGTTTTTCTTCCAGTGTCAGGCCAGGACCCAAAACCCAACCAAACAGGTAGGCATTTGGGGAAAACAGTCTTCATCCAATAAGCAGAACACCGAACACACAGAGATGAGGGCAGACACAGGGAGGTTCCTTCCACCCGGCGTCTCTCTGCGAGACCACCCTGAGAATCCACAGGACAGTATGACTGTGCCCATTTTAGAGGTGAGGATACCAAGGCCCAGAGAGGTACTGATGTGCCCCAGGTGACACTGCAAGTTAATGGCAAAGACTCAGCAGCCTGTAGCCTGGCCCAGGACGAGAGAAGGGAGGGCGGTTGGGATCAGGTCAGAGGCCCTGGAGTTGAGCCTAGATCCTCCCGTGTCCTAGCAAGTTCTTGAACCTCCCTGCACCTTCCCCCCTATGTCTGCCAAAGGTCCCGTGCAGGATGGTTGTGCGAGTAAATGAGAGAACGTACCTCCAGCCTGGCACGCAGTAAGCGCTGCACCCTTGCCGGCCCCCATCTCAGGCTCTCAGCTCCATCCCCGCACTTCCCACGGCACTCAGTGCTGCAATACAGATGGGCCCCTCCGGCCCTCACAACAGCTCCCAGTAACCGGGCCACCCAAGGCCACCCGAGGTCACACAGTCAGGAAGCAACCCAACTGGGACATACCCTGGGACGACTCCACCAGGGCTACCTGAGTCTCTTCCCGGCTGTCTGGGGGAGAGAGGGCGGGGGACAGAGCTACCGCCACCCGGGTGCTGCCCTGAGCAAGCCCGGCCCTGCTTGCCTCCCCCGGGGCCCTGCCTACCAGGTGCTCCCGCTGAGCGGCTCTGCCCAGTGAGCGGAACCCAGCACAGGGCCTCCTGCCCAGATCACGGTGTTCCCAAGAACAGGAGGCAATTGCCCGGGCCAGCCAAGATTTAAAGGTTGTTTACTTTCCAACAGTTACTGCTTTGGGTAATTAATGCCACATAAAACATAATGGAGGCCATCATCACCTCCGAGGAGGGAGCACTGGATTCCACCAGCACTGCAATAATGGCAGGTGGAGGAAGCAGAACTCTGCACACACTGGGTCCAGCACATGGAGTTTGTCTTGTCACCCACCCATGTGCGGCATCATGCAAGTGTGTCGACACGGAGCACTCGACACAAGGCAGGTCTCCGCGGAAAGGCTTTGCCATCCACACACCCAAGTCTTGATCATGATGGCCTGCCGCCTGTGTGACCTTGGGCAGGGCACTTAACCTCCTCATAGCCACTTATGTCAGGGACTGGGCACCATGCCCAGCACACAATGGATCCCTTACATGCATATAGTAAGTATGTGTGTGTATGTACAGAAGTAAAGGTCTCCATGTCCTAGAAACTCTTCAGAGAAGGGACTGCTCCCAGGGCTGGAGCAGGGAAAATGCAAGATGCTCATCTTGTCTTCGGCATCTTGCGAGTGCCCAAAACGAGGACAGGCTCAGAAAAAGGACAAGAGGCGTGTCAAAGTGACACAGAGGCTGGACTAAACTGGGTAAGAACAGAGAAACAATGATGTTAAGTTCTAACACAGAATAAAATATCCACAAGTCCATACTGATATAATAAATAAGTGAATGCATAAAGTAATGGTAAAGAAGAAAAGGCTCCTTATAGTAGCATTCCAATTAATGTAGAAAGAAGGAAATAGAAAATCATGATTAGGCAAATGCTACAGTAAAAACTGGTACAAAAATGATCAACTAGTGGATGCTACAACAGTGGGCAGAAGTTTGAGGACAATCAAGACATCAGCATATCAGATCACCTCCCCCATCCCAAGATATTTATTAATTACAAAGGGAAAAATATCAGCTTTGCAGCAGAGAAACCTGGCAGACACCCCGAACTCATCAAGGTCAGCACCACCCGCAATGAGACAAATCAGCATCGTGAGCCCCTAATATGAGCACTAGCAGGGGCACAATGTCACTTCTGTGGCATTCTTACCAAAAATGCAAAACCTCAATCGCATTACTTAAAAACATCAGACAAACCAAAATTGAGGGTATTCTATCAAATAACTAACCAGTAAGCACTCTTTAAGTCTGAAGGTCATGGAAGATAAGGGAAGACTAAGGGACTGTTACCAACTGCAGGGGCCTAAGGGGACATGACAACAAAATGCCATGTTAGGGGCACCTGGGTGGCTCAGTTTAAGTGTCCGACTCTTTATTCGGCTCAGGTGGTGATCTCAGGGTCGTGAGATCGAGTCAGTGACGTTGGGGACTGTGCTCAGCAGGGAGTCAGCTTCTCTCCCTCTCCCCCGCCCCCCCAACCCCACCCCCCAAATAAATAAACATTTTTTTAAATGCCATGTGAGATCCTGGCTTGGATCCTAGAGCAGAACAGGGGCAGCACTGGAGACACCGGTAAAATGCAAGACTGTAGTAGAGGTTAAGAGCATCACACCAACGTAAGTACCTGGTTTCAATCATTATACCATGTTTATATATGATGTTAACATTATGGGAAGCTGGGCAAAAGGTATGTAAGAATCTTGGTACTATTTTTGACACTTTGTACCTCTTAATGCCCCCCTTTGACACTTTAAGTCTAAAATTATTCTCTTCTCCCTCCCCAAAATGCTCTGGTTGCCCAAGTTCCACCCAGAACTGTGAATAGTAGACCTAGGTGGGACCCAGGAATGGTCTTGCTCATAAGCACTGCTGACTGATTCTAAGCCAGAGGCTTCTGGGCCCTGGGACATTTGCTAAGCATTTTTTAAAACTGTCTGATGTGCTCTCAGTACTGGGAATGGTATCTCTTTTTCCTATTTGGTTATCGTTGGTTCATAGAAAATTCACTAATTTTTGTATGTTGAGCTTATATCCAGGCACGCTGCCGAACTGAATCTTTAATCTATTTAAATGAACAATATTTAACTGCAGACTGTCAACCCATTTTGAATTAACTGGTAAATTTGACAGTAAGATAAATTAAATGGTAACTGTAAATGGTCCAACTTAATACAATGGTTGTTGCAGATCAATAAGCAAAAGGGCAACAGAAAAATGAGCAATGGATATAAATGGCCAGTTTTTTGTAAAAGAAATGTAAAGGCTTATAAACATATAAAAAGATGTTCAGTTACACCCATAACATTTATTAGAAATTAAGTAAATGCAAATTAAAATAAGGAGCTTAGGGTGCCTAGGTGGCTCAGTTGGTTAAGCGTCTGACTCTTGATCTCAGCTCAGGTATTGATCTCAGGGTTATGAGTTCAAACCCCATGTTCGGCTCCATGCTGAGTGTGGAGCCTACTTAGAAAAAGATAAAAATAAAATAAACAATAAAAAATAAAATAAGGAGCTTACTTTGTGTGTGCATATTAGGATGGTTTAAAAGGTTGACAACAGAGAGCCCAGGCATGGATATGGAGAAACAGGTACCCTCCTGCTCAGGTGGTAAGGGTATGAACACAAATTACTAGAACAAAGGACAGTAAAGAGTAGAAAACCCAATCTCTTAAGATAAGGTCAGAACCATGACTCACTCGAGCACCTCCCCTCTGAGCCCTGCCCTGCACCACGTCCTGGGCTGAGGTGTTCACGTGCCCTTTATTGGCCAAGATTTTGGAGGTAGGAGCCAGACTTCCTGGTCATTCATATTCCGACCCCCAACATCTGGCCCTGGGCAGCCCCATTTTCTGTCTCAGCCTCTAATAAGATGAAGGACTTTGTAGTCCCTGTCCATGCAGCCCCAAGAAAACCTAGGCCTCTTCTTCCCCCTCACCCCAGGCCTTCCAGAAGAGCAGGCACCTAGGACTATCTCCAGGAACTGCTCCACCTCAGCCTCTGCTTAGAGGTTAGAGAAAAGGAGAGGGTGGAGCAGCCATGCTTACACAGGGCCCAACTCAAGGGCCACAACCCGGCCAGGGGAGCATCGGACCCAGTCAGGCCAAAGGCTCCCCTGGGAATGCCAAACCAGAGGCTGGGGATGACAGCACCAGCCCCTCTGCGCGGCCGGGCTGAGGATCTATGTTCTCGGGAGCTCTTGGTGGTCTCCGCGTCTGCCCTCTGGCTATGGGAGCGGGGAAGCTGGGAGGCAGAGAGAGCATAAGGCAGATCCCCAGAGAAGAAGAGCGAGGAGAATCAGAGAATTCTCACGGTGTTCGAGCCTCTGGCTTTAGTTCGCTCCTGTGGCCTGGCTGCAGCCACGCCTTGAGGTTGCCTGTCCGTGTGATGCCAGAAGACAGCCAACAGTGGCCATCAGAAGAGGCCTCCACCACCTCATCCTTACACCGTCCAAGAGATGGGCAATAACAAGTGCTGGGTGGGAAGGCACTGGAATCCTCCGGTATGCTGCTAGCAATGCAATGTGGTACAACTGCTCTGGAGAACAGTCTGGCACTTTCTCAAAAAATTAAACGGAGTCCCCATATGACCCAGAAATTCCACTCCTAGATATATTCACCAGAGAAATGAAAATACAGGTTCACACCAAAACTTGTACATGAATACTCATAGCAGCCTATTCATAATATGCCAAGAGGCGGAAACTACCCAAATGTCCATCAACTACAGAATGGATAAATAAAATAAGGCCCACCCACATGGTGAAGTATTATTCAGCAATGAAAAAGATCTGATTCATGCTACAACATGGACGGCTCTTGAAAACATTATACTAGGGGCGCCTGGCTGGCTCAGTTGGTGGAGTGTGCGACTCTTGATCTCCGGGTTGTGAGTTCGAGCCCCACGTTGGGTGTAGAGATGACTGAAAAATACAATCTTTAAAAAACAAAACAAAACATTCTAAGTGAAGGAAGTCAGTCACAAAACGCCACCATTTGTACAATGCCATTTACATGAAGTATCCAGAACAGGCAACCTTTTTTTTTTTTTTTTTAAGATTTTATTTATTTATTTGACAGAGAGAGACACAGTGAGAGAGGGAACACAAGCAGGGGGAGTGGGAGAGGGAGAAGCAGGCTCCCCGCAGAGCAGGGAACCCGATGTGGGACTCAATCCCAGGACCCTGGGATCATGACCTGAGCTGAAGGCAGTCGCTTAACCAACTTAGCCACCCAGGCGCCCCAGAACAGGCAACTTTTTAGAGAGAAAGCAGAGAGTGGCTGCCTTGGGCTAGGGGTGGGGACGAGGAAGAGAATGAAGACTGACTGCTTGCTAACAGGTAAAGAGCTTCTTTTAAGAGGGACAAAGTGTTCTGAAATTAGTGGCGGTGGTGGTTAGTAAGTTCAGTTGAATATATTAAAAACCATGGATTGTGTACTTTAAATGGGTAGATTATATGGTATATAATAAAACCATATAAAAACAGAGACTAGATTGAAGTACCACTCTGTGACCTGGGGCAAGTCACACAGCCTCTCTGGGCCTCAGTTTACTCACCTATAGTACAAGGGGAGTGGGGTGGGCGGGGATAGGCGAGATCAGCACTTTTCAAAACTTTAATACATTCGTAAATTACTTGCTAACTTATTAAGATGCAGGTTCTAATTCAGTTGTCCTGCAGCAGACCCAAGATTCTTTATTTCTAACAAGCTTTCAGATGATGCTGGTTCATGGAGCACATTTCCAGTAGCAAGGCGAGATGAGATCTTAGGCCTCTCTACCCCTAATCTTTTAGGAAATCGACTCTTGCCCACCTCTGTGAATTCCCAGAGCATGTGTAGTCCTTCCCATTCAAGACTCATAGGGTCCTCTAACCACTCACATGAAAGCTTCTGGGGCGTGAACACTGGCTAGAGTGGCAGAGAAAGATCAAAACATCGCATGTCTGCTTGAGCACAGAGTGCTCTGCTAGGCACAGGTGGGGTCCCCGAGCTGCAAGCAAAGAGCCAAGAGTCTGGCAGAGCCCACATTTGCCTTGCAAGGTCCAATCCTCTGTTTCTGGAAAGAAAGAGGTGGAGAACAGCAATGCCCTCAACACAGTGACTAACAAACCCTTGTACACCTAAGCATCAATTGGTGAACAGACAGTCCTGCCCTGCCCAGTTCCATCACAGGAGGAACCATGAACTCCAAGGGACTCTGATGTGATGGTCCAAGGACCAAATACCATCCTTGAGCCACTCCTGAGAGAAGACAGGCTTGCACTCCAAGAGAACGTCAAGAACACATGCTAACAAGTTGGTTCCTCCCTCCAGACCTCAGTTTCCCCATCAATAAGAGGGGGCTGGATAAGATGTCCCTCAAGGTACCCAAAGGACATTCCTTTGGGTGAAAGCAGAAGGTAGGAAGAAAGGCCAGCTGGCCATCTCTGGCCTCCAACCAAGATAACACCAACACACCCAAGCAATGTGTCTCTTTGCTGGAGAGTTCTGCAAGAAGAGTATCCCACAGGGACCTGTCGGAGGGACACAGAGTCCTGAGAAAAATGAGGTAGGAACACCAGTCTCTAATTAACACAAAGGAGCATTTTTCCATCTCCCCATGACCCCTACAGACTCTAAAGCTGTCAAGTCCTGGGCCTGGGAGCTGAGAGTTCTGGGCTCACACCTGGCCCTGCCCCTGGCAGGTTGGATGATCCAGAAACATTCCATCTTGACTTGGGCCTCCTTCCTTCTCTTGTGAAATGAAGGGGTTGAAACAATCATAGTAGCTACTTGGGTAGAGTGGCACCTTTAGAACAAAACAAATGCAAAACACCTTCCTCCTTCAGAGCAGAGAATCTATACACATTCTTCTAGTTAATTCTAACCATAGTTCAGTGGCCCCCGAAACCCGACTCGGGCCATTTTACAAAGAACAGGGTGGTTCTTCCTACCCTGGCCTACCTTCCTGCTCTCCTCCCCTCCAAACAGCCATGGGGAACAGCCAAACTTAGCAGGTGAGGAAATTAACATTTATTGAGACCCAGTGATATACCTGGCATTTAAATACGATTATCTTCCTACAACGTACCATACAAACTCTAACCTTTTCCACCTGTGCAGTGACCAGAGCCAAGTTTATTAAGCCTGGTACCCTGTCCCTCAGCCTCACTGACAGTCTGTCCCGGCTGCCAGGCACTTGTTTGGTTTAGGGGTAGGACATCAGGGGCCTGGCAGGCAGCTGTAGCCCACAAGCTACTGGCCAGGGGCAAAGCGCAATGCCCTTCGGGGCCAGGGAGAGCCCGCCAGTGATCACAGAAATGTCATTGCTGCCGGCCATGTGGCAGCTGTGCAGTGCTCTGATGAGCCGGTCTGAATTATGGGCACAAGGATCAAGTCTGTTTGGGTATCCCCTGGAAATTTTGGTATGTGCTGCTTTGATTCCTTCTATAGTCAAAAGCCAAGGTACGTTGCAGGAAAACAAGTTAGCCAGAAGATTTTCTGCCCAAGTGAAAGAATCTGTCAAGTTAGTGAGCAGATTAACTGCATTACAGAAGCCTTCAAAGCCCTGCCTGCAATGGGGACCAGTCCTCTGGTGCTGCAAACTCTGTGCCCGGAGCGCGTGGCAAAGCTACGAACAGGTGCACCTCTTCACTGGGGAATAGGGCAGACCTCCTTGAGTGAGAGGAGAAAAGTGAGTCCCCCAGAATTTCATTCCATGGAGTAATGATGGCTTACCTGGAAGGACAGACAGGGTCACTCACAGGGGCATCAACACCCTTCCAGTCCCAAGTGACTGAGGCCAAAAGCACCTTAAAGACATCTCAGAAGAATGCTGAACATTGATGGAAATAGTGAACAGTTTTGATGAAACTGGTCAGCTTCAGGAAAGCCTAAAGCGGCTCCCCGACCAAGATGCTAAAGAAAAGAGGGTAGCTGAAAGAATAAAGTGACTGTGGGGCACCTGGGTGGCTCAGCGGGTTCAGCATCTGACTCTTGGTTTCAGTTCAGGTCATGATCTCAGGGTCGTGGGATCCAGCCCCATATCAGGCTCTGGCACTTAGCAGGGAGTCTGCTTGAGATTCTCCTTCACCCTCTGCCCCTCCCCTTCCCCCCACCCCCGTGTGCTTGAGCGCTCTCTCTTAACTAATCTTTAAAAAAAAAAAAAAAAGAGGGGTACCTGGGTGGCTCAGTCAGTTAAGCATCTGCCTTCGGCTCAGGTCAGGATCTCAGGGTCCTGGGATAGAGCCCCGCGTCAGGCTCCCTGCTCCGTGGGAAGCCTGCTTCTCCCTCTGCCTCTGCCCCTCCTCCCTCCTCCCATCCGCACTCTAACAAATAAAATCTTTAAAAAAAATAAAAATAGGGGCACCTGGGTGGCTCAGTCATTGGGCGTCTGCCTTCGGCTCAGGTCATGATCCCAGGGTCCTGGGATCAGGCCCCATGTCGGGCTCCCTGCTCAGCGGGAAGCCTGCTTCTCCCACTCTCACTCCCCCTGCTTGTGTTCCCTCTCTTGCTGTGTCTCTCTCTGTCAAGTAAATAAATAAAATCTTTTTTTTAAAAAAATAAATAAATATAAAAATAAAAAATAAATAAAAAGAATAAAGTGACCACAAACCCACACACAAAGGGAACAGGAGAGCGATGATAAAGGGAGCCGGAGATGATACACTCCCCCGCTCTCTTCAGAGAAGATTACAGGAATGACAGCAACGTGGCATCGGACAAGAAGTCAAAAAACAGATACCAAGATGATCAGAGGTCATTTTGAAGAAACTCAACGACACTATTAACAACATTTCCCTACAAAGTCTAGAGAGAGTATTTCGCAAGTGACGTGAGGAAAACCGCGCCCACAAAGCACCTGCGGTTCAAATCCCAAGTCTGCAACCAGAGCAGGCGGCTCTGCAGTGTGGAAATGCACGGAGAGCGAGGGAGACTGGGAGAGCTCCATCTGGGAGTCGGCACTGCCTGGGCTGCGTCAAGACCCTGACATGCAACTCTGCAGAGAACCATGGGGGAGGGCACGTACTGCTGAGAAACAGCGAAGCTTCCCGAAGTGTATGAAGGCATCGGGCTCGGACATCTAAACATCGGCTCCTGCGGAAAGATGGCCAAAGAAAGACCTGGAGAAATCCAAGGTGGATCAGCTCCCATGAGAAAACGGCTCAGCAAGCGTGCTGGTGGTTGTGCAGACAGATGGAAAACTCAGTCATGGAAGAAGATAAATGGCTGAATTCAAGTCAGAAAGGTAGCTTTTTCCAAGTAGCTCCTTGATGCCTGACCTTCCACGGGCCGCCCAGGGCGGCGCCCAAGGTCATGTAATTAAATGAACCTTGTTTCTGATGCTTTGTCATTTGGGGCCTTGCTGACCCCAGAAGCTGCCCCTCCTAGGGCTAGACAGTTCGGGGATTATCAAAGCCTAGACTTTGTGTCTGCCTTTCATATGCAAACCAACCAGTCCAGACACCACGCCCCAACCACCTCCTCCTCCAAGGGTTTAAGCCCACCACCCACCACTATTTCTCTGCCTGAACCACTCCAGGGCCAGGTACCAGAGGAGGGACAGCCCTTAGGCCCCAGAGCCACTCCTAAGCCTGTTCGCGAGGCCTCGCCCATTCCTTCCCCTGGACACCACAATAAAACCTCTTGCCCAGGTTTTCCCCTCAATTTCTCTGCCTCCTGACCAACTCTGGTGCTTCCCCACGGAGTCCTGCATGGAAGGTGCGCCCCCTCCTCTTGAGAACAGTGACAAACACGCTATCTTTCAATGACAATTGTCTCCTTTATCTGTTGGCCTCACAATGCATGAAAAACAAGAAAACCTGCATTTTGAATAGATGTGGACATCCCCCTGCATCATCAGGCCCCCTTGGGAGCTGGAGGGGTTAGCTGTGAGGGAGGGACAAAGGGTGCTGGACAGACTGGATTCAGAGGCACCATCCTCTGAACCTCTAAAAGCACAGCGGGGGATCTGAGGTGTCTTCTCCAAATTCGTTCTGATTGGGGCCTGTTTCATTTATCGTGTTACTGAACTGATGCTGCATTGTTCTCATTTCTGATACAGTGCTTCCAGAATATAGATGGTATTAACATAATTCTTTTTTTAGATTTTATTCATTTATTTCAGAGAGAGTGCAGGAGGGGAGTGCGCAGAGGGAGAGAGCGAAACAAACTCCCCACTGAGCAAGGAGCAGGACTCAATCCGAGGGACCTTGAGATCATGACCTAAGCCAAAGGCAGATGCTTAACCGACTGAGCCACCCAGGAGCCTCTAACATAATTCTTATGAATATATCATTCCCAGGTCATTGGACGCTCTCGAAGTAGACCATGTAAGTGTTATATGTTAATTAATTGGTCCACTCAAGTTTGACAAAACCAGGAGACCTTTGAAACATTAAAATTCATTTCTCTATGCTGTGAGCTAAGAATAATCTGTATTATTCTTACATAATTACAAAAATATTCTTACATAATAATGAATAATCATTATTCATTTCAATAAATGTTCGTTGGTTTGAAAATCAAAGAAACAAACAAAAAAACCCAATCAGCAACCACACCCCCAGCTCACTTACTAGTATTTTTATTAGTTTATTAATTCACAGATGAATCATGAGGAACTGACACTTGGGAAAGTGTTTGTTCCTTATTTTGTTGTTTTTTTTTTTAACCTGTGTTATTATGCTGTTTATAAAATTCTTTGCTGATTAAACATTTCTAAATTTTATGTACCCAAAATAAAGTATCCTTGCATGGCGAAAAACAAGCAACAAGTATTTCACTTAAATTCTCAACAACACCTGAAGTGGGTGTTAGGTCTTCCACAGAAAACACGGGCTGACAACAAGTTCAGTGAGCTGGGAAAGGAGAGAGCCAGAACCGGAACCCGGGTGCATACAAATTGAAAATTCCCGGGGCGCCTGGGTGGCTCAGTTGTTAAGCGTCTGCCTTTGGCTCAGGTCATGATCCCAGGGTCCTGGGATTGAGCCCCGCATCGGGCTCCCTGCTCGGCGGGAAGCCTGCTTCTCCGTCTCCCACTTCTCTGCTTGTGTTCCCTCTCTAGCTGTCTCTCTCTCTGTCAAATAAATAAAATCTTTAAAAAAAAAAAAAAGAAAGAAAATTCCCCACTTTTTATCCGCCACCGAGTTTCTAAGAAAGGATCATTAATAGGGTCATCCAAACTGGTGTTACCAAGAAGGGGAAAGACGTTCTTAAATTTAACAACACATGCTTCATGGATAAACTCAAGAATCTGCCTCGTGCTCTTCCTGCTTGCCTAGTGTTCTACAAATGAAGGTTCCATATTCAATCAGTTAAGGTGGGACAATATGATGTAATAGAGGTGGATTCCTCCTTCATTCCTTACATACCAACATGAAGGCCAAAGTGCCAAAGACTTGGAAAAAAATTTTTTTTAAAAAACAGGTGAATAAATTAAAATCCTAAAGTAAAGAAGCTCTTTTCCATATGGGACATGAAGAAATACACAAAAAGAATCAAGGCAAAATCCAATAACCTGATCCCATAAAAAATTATAAAAACCTACATTGTGTAAAAGAACAAGCAAACAAATGAAAAATGAATGAAATAAATGAAAACATGGAAAAATATTTTTTAAGATTTATTTAAAGATTTGAGAGCGATTGTGTGTATATGCAGGGGGAGGGGCAAAGGGAGAGGGAGAGAGAGAATCTCAAGTACAATCCCTGCTGAGTGTGGAGCCCTTCACAGGGCTGGGTCCCTGCACTCCAAGAGCATGACCTGAGCCAAAATCAAGAGTCAGCCACTCGACCTACTGAGACACCCAGGCGCCCCTGGAAAAATACTTCTAACACATCATTCCAAATATGAAAAGAGCCTATATGAATAAACAAGGATAAAAAATCCCACCTGGAAAATAGGTATATCACATGAAAAGCAAACAGAATAGTAATAACCAAATAGCATAAAAATTATATATATTCAGGGGCAGCCTGGCTGGCTCAGTTGGTGGAGCATGCGACTCTTGATCTCGGGGTTGTCCATTCAAGCCCCATGTCAGGTACAGAGGCTACTTAAAAATAAAATCTTTAAAAAATATATACATATATATTCAATATCACCATGGAAATGAAAATTACAACAGGAATACCTTATACTTTCCCCACTACTTTACAGTTTTTAAGGTTAAAAGGTTTTGGCAAAGGTATGGAAGAATAGACATTCTTCGTTCATTCAAAGAAGTCATGTATGCCGGGCATTGAGCTAGAATAGCAGTGAACAAGGTCTTTGCCTTCAAGGACTTCGTATTTCAGGTGTGGTAGAGAGGAGGACTGCATGATATGGCAGGAGGAAATAAACAATTCTTCAATACTTATTGTCCGTAAAAGTATAAGTAAGTACACCTTCACTGCAGGGCAAAACAGCAGTATCTAACAAAATGTTGTACTGGCAATTGTATTTCTAGATATTTATCCTGCAGATATTCTCACTCTTGCTTAAGCATAAGATATGTGTACATGCAAGCTCAACGGAGTGCCGGGTGTCATTCTGAGAAAAAAAAAAAAAATGGAAACAAGCCTGCTGTTCCTCAACAGAACAAATTACAGGACACCCATACAATGGACCATAATGGAACTAGTGAAGATTAACTTCTGGTTTTCATTTTTGTAATGTACCCACATAGAAAGACTATGTTTTGGGGGTGGGGGGAGCAAGTTGCTGAAAATGTATAATATGATCCCATTTCTCTTAAAAAGAAAGGGGCACGGAGCACCTGGGTGGCTCAGTCGCTTAAGCGTCTGACTCGATTTCAGCTCAGGTCATGATCCCGGTGTTGTGAGACTGAGGCCAAAGCAGGGCTCTGTGCTAAGCGTGGAGCCTGCTTAAGATTCTCCCTCTCCCTCTGCCCCTTCCCTGCCCCACTCGTACGTGTGGACATGTGCACTCTCCACATTTCTACATGTGTGTCTACATTATAGACACACATTTCTACTGTGCGTCTATATAATTAGACATATGTGGGTTAATGTAGGGCTGAGAAAAATCTGGGAAGTGGAAAACTTTCCAGAGTACAAATTTCTGTGCCGTTTGCATTCTGTTTTATAGTAAGTATGTGCCACTTTTTTACTCAGGAAAAAAAACAAGAAGGGAAAAAAAGCATTAAAAAAAAAAAAAGTATGGGGTGCCTGGGTGGCTCAGTTGGTTAAGCAACTGCCTTCGGCTCAGGTCATGATCCTGGAGTCCCGGGATCAAGTCCCACATCTGGCTCCCTGCTCGGCGGGGAGTCTGCTTATCCCTCTCACCCTCCCCCCCATGCTCTCTCTCTCTCAAATAAATAAATAAAATCTTAAAAAAAAAAAAAAAGTAATGTATTTAAGGATCACTTGGCTTACTCAGTTTATATTCCCAAACTTCAAGCTAAAAATTAATCTGGAAAGAAAACGTCAGCTATGGAGAAAGTGTAACAAGTAATCCTTTGCCTCATTCCTTAAATTCAAAGTCACTGATATAACTGGGGAGAGGGGGCAACGTAACTGTGCTTACCACTTGCCAGACACTTGTTACTTAATTCTCAAGGCCACACACAAATGAAACCATCCCAATTCCACAGGTGAGGAGTCTGAGGCTTCTCAAGATTAAGTGCCTTCCCTAGAGTAGAAGCTGGTGAAAAGGCAGCGGCTATCTGTCCTGGTCTGGGAGCAGGAAGACAGGGCTGCCCTGCCCTGAGCTCTTATCTCCCTGGCCAATTCCCTCAGGTCACCGTGGGTGGAGAGCAGGGGGGGCGGGGGGAGCAACTGATTATGGTTTTCTGTTCGAGGAGGCATTTTCTACCCCCTCCATTCCTTCACAGTTATCTCCCCCACTCACCCTCAGAGCTGCATCAGGAGTAGCAGGTGACAGTCACCGCTCCCAGAAATGCCGGGGGGGGGGGGTCTCCCCTTTCAGAACGCCCATTATCACATCACACCGCTCAACCATTCCCCAGGCTTGCCTAACTGCATGTCACAGGAGAGAAAAGCAGATTTCACGTGGCTCAGCCTATCTGTAAAATGGGAATAATACCTTTTGAGAGAAGTATTCAAAAGAGAATATCAGAAAGTATAAGTTCTACAGTGCCAAACAAAGGATCACACTAAAGGCTGAGGTCCTTGTGCAAAGCTTCACTTGGCTGAGGATCCAAGCAAAGTAATCCTCCATAAAACAGCTCACATCATTTAGGGAGGGGTCCAATGCCTTTTGAAATCACAAAGTTTAAGATAGGATTTTAACAACCTGTGTAGGAAATGTCTCCTCCAGGTTATGTCCATTATCTGGCTGTACAGTGAATGAAGAATGGAAAAGTTCAGCAGGCCTTCTTGGCTTTAATCTGTTCCAAAGTTACCACCCTGCAGTTCCAAAAGGTGCAATTCTTAGTTCTAGAACCAACCCTGTGTTAATCTTTGAATTAGGGAAAGGTTAAAAATAGTAAATTTCGAAGTCCCAATTTGATAACCTTGTTAACTTCCAAAACAGAATTAGGGTAGGGGGGGAAAAAAATCTATCTATCTATCTATCTATCTATCTATCTATCTATCTATCTATCTATCTATCTATCTATAGATAGATAGCATTAAGGTAAACAAGTGTCTACTTTATTATTAATAATGGCCAGTATGTGAGTGCTTCCTATATGCCAGGCACTGAGAGGGTAAGTGACTTGCCCAGGTGGCTGCCCGACAGCTCAGCCTCAGCAAGGCAGCTGGGGAACTTGGCCAGCTGGTCTACCGCTCGAACCGTATCATTCACACTCTTTGTGTTCCCCGAGCCTTAGCCATCCTAAACCACTCAGGGTTCTGGGACAGACAGTGTGCTTAAATACAGCCCCATCCCACCCCTGCACACACACACACACACTTCATGCTTGCCTTTGCTTATGGCTTTTCTTTCTTCTCGCCCTTCCGAAGGACAGGAAGTTTCATTCCATGAATGAATGAAAGTAAGATTCCTGTAAGAATGCATTACTATATTTAAGATCCAAGAGTTCTACAGAAGGGCCATTCTTGCAAAGCTGTTCCTTATCTCCAAGCCAGAATTCCCACAGATATTGCCTGGGGTTCTCTTTCCACTCTTCTCCCTGACTCCTCCCCCACGGCACACTTCTACCCCTTCCTTCTTGCTCCAACCTTCAGGAAAGATCTGGCCAATGACAGAAAGGTTGATCTGGGACGTTGCAGACCTCCATGCAACAGCTGGCCACCCACTCCTTAGGACTCCATGCCAGAAGAAGAGGACGTAATTTGTTTTACGAATTGTTTTCACCATATATAAAATCAGCCACTGGGCTTGGTGATAAGACACCACAGGTAACACACTGGCTTGACAATGCACTGAGAAGTGAACAGCTGACGGTTTCAAGGTCTTACAGACGGAACGTCCCCTCACGTTTTCAGAGAACTTTAAAAACACCATTACAGGGCACCTGGGTGGCTCAGTCGGTTAAGCGGCTGCCTTCGGCTCAGGTCATGATCCTGGAGTCCCTGGATCGAGTCCCGCATCGGGCTCCCTGCTCGGCGGGGAGTCTGCTCCTCCCTCTCATGCTCTCTGTCTCTCATTCTCTCTGTCTCAAATAAATAAATAAAATCTTTAAAAAAAAAGAAAAAGAAAAGAAAAAAGATCCCTTAAAAAAAAAAAAAAAACACACACACACCATTACAAGGAAGAGGATATGGCATGGCCTCATAGAAATAGGGTAACAGACCTCACAGCGCCAATGCAATAAACATCAAATACTATTAACAGCTAACTCTTCAATTAACCAAAAAAGGTTTTGACTGATGTGTCAAAACTATTGTTTTTAACTGAATCAATGACTGTTCGTCATATGACATGGAAGCAGAGGCTACTTTAAATAAGATATGCTGAAGAAGATAATTCAGTTCAGCATTATTAATAACAGCAACAAAAAGGGAGGAGAGAAAAAATAAAATGGAAATAAAATAAGTCATGCCTATTGTTTAATTTTCCGAATATCTATACAGCACTTACTTCAGTGTCAACACACCAAGCTTAGTACAATGTTTAAAAAAAGACAGATGTGGCTCTGCCCTCATAGAGTTTCCATTCTATTATGGGAGACAGACACTAAAATAATTACATTGTGGGCGCCTGGGTGGCTCAGTCGTTAAGCATCTGCCTTCGGCTCGGGTCATGATCCCAGGGTCCTGGGATCGAGCCCCACATCGGGCTCTCTGCTCAGCAGGAAGCCTGCTTCTCCCTCTCCCACTCCCCCTGCTTGTGTTCCCTCTCTCGCTGTCTCTCTCTGTCAAATAAATAGAATCTTTAAACATGAAATAAAATAAAATAATTACATTGTGTATTTTCTTCCAGCAGTTATGCCACTATGCTCTCCTAAATAACAAAAAGAATAGCGAAATAATATGCAGACATTTTAAATGACCGTAAAGAGGTTTTAATAATGACAGAAAATCAGTTGGTTAAGCGGCAGCTGCCTTCAGATCAAGTCATGATCCCATGACCCCAGGCTCCTGGGATGGAGCCCCGAGGCTGGTTCCCTGCTCAGCCGGGAGTCTGTTTCTCCCTCTTACTCTGCCCCCTCCCTTTCCCCCCCCTCCTCATGCCCTCTCTCTCTCCCTCTCTCTCAAATAAATAAAATCTTTAAAAAAATAAATAAATAATGACAGAAAATGTTATTACAAGAATAGTATTTAATAAAATCATAAAACAGGGGCGCCTGGGTGGCTCAGTCGTTAAGCGTCTGCCTTCGGCTCAGGTCACGATCCCAGGGTCCTGGGATCGAGCCCCGCATCGGGCTCCCTGCTCCGCGGGAGGCCTGCTTCTCCCTCTCCCACTCCCTCTGCTTGTGTCCCCTCTCTCACTGTGTCTCTCTCTGTCAAATAAATAAATCTTTAAAAAAAAAAAATCATGAAACAATTTCATGAAGTATATGATCTCATCGATGTAAAGAAAAAGGTATACGAAGGAGGTTCAGTGATTATAAAATCCATCTATAAGAATATATGACTGAGATTACTAAGAAAAATGATGAAAGGAACTCCTACACTTGAATAGGGAAACAATTTCCAAGCCACAATGAATAGTTCAATGTGAAATAGGGCAAAAAACAATGAATCTCAGGGCTAGCTACGGGACAAATACCTCTACAAGGGTCTGTTTCTGGACTAATAGTCTAGAATACAGCTTTTTTAATGTTCCAAAGTGGTATCTGAAGCCAGTGAGAAAAGGATAAACTAGGCAATAGCTAGTAGGTTGACTATTTAGAAAAATAAACAAAGTTAGACCTTTATATCACATCATAAATTCCAAATGCAACGTGACAGTACAAATCTCACTGGTAAAGCTGAAATAATATATATATAATGTAATAATAATTCAAAACATCACTAAATACCTAATTATTAAGTTTCATAAAAACATTCCAAATGCATTTCAATGTTAAAATTTAGAAACCATGAAATGAAATTTAGGAAACTACTATGTGATTTGGGGGTGGGGAGGCATTCTTAGAATAGAAGAAAAACTATTCTAAAAGACTGTAGGATTTTACAATAGACATTTCAAATAAATTTTTACACAGAAAAAAATAAACATGACATAGATCCCACAGCATGAATATAGTTATCACAAAAGAAATATAGTTAAATGGCCAGCAACCAACAAGGAAAAATATTTGCAACGTATAACAACTAAAAGCTCGCTACTTTTCATATATGGTGTGCTCTCACAATCAACAAGATGAAAGATATAAACATCCCAATAGAAAAATGTGCAAAGAACATGAACATAATTGGTGGAGAAATTTAAAAGACTGAGAAACCTGTTTTATAATATTCGACCACATTGGTTGATACATGCTAGTTTACGATAACCACAGTGATAGAAACGCTGCTTTAAGTTCTATGTTTCACTACTCAGATGAAAAGACACAATGTCCAGGGCGCCTGGGTGGCTCAGTTGGTTAGGCGACTGCCTTCGGCTCAGGTCATGATCCTGGAGTCCCAGGATCGAGTCCCACATTGGGCTCCCTGCTCGGCGGGGAGCCTGCTTCTGCCTCTGACCGTCCCCCCTCTCATGTGCTCTCTCTCTCTCATTCTCTCTGTCTCAAATAAATAAATTTTAAAAATCTTTAAAAAAAAAAAAAAAGACACAATATCCAATACTGGAAAAGGCTAGCATATGAGATGGGGCATTCTGCTGAGAAGGCAATTTGGTAAAAATGAGTCAAAAGCCTTATTCAAATCCTTCAGTCCAGTAATCCTACTTCAAAGGTAATTTATTATTTTTTAAAAAACATCTTACACAAAGACAACAACTCAGGGCTAAGTGTCCCTCCCATGAAACTGATGAAAGCCACGGACCTATAACACGTAATACTATGCACCCATTACAAAAATTTAAGTTCTCAAAGCATTTTGAGTGAAATGAGAAAAGCTCATAAATCTAATAAATGAAAAGAAGACATACATCTGGAGCAGGATGAGTTCTAAAAGACGCATACACAAAATATGTGTGGAAATCAGGCTAGCAGTGGTCCTCAGGTGAAATTAGAAGAGATTTCAATTGGGCGCCTGGGTGGCTCAGTTGGTTGGGCGACTGCCTTCGGCTCAGGTCATGATCCTGGAGTCCCGGGATCGAGTCCCGCATCGGGCTCCCTGCTCGGCGAGGAGTCTACTTCTCCCTCTGACCCTCCTCCCTCTCATGCTCTCTGTCTCTCATTCTCTCTCTCGCAAATAAATAAAATCTTAAAAAAAAAAAAAAAAAAGATTTCTCAATTTTTTTTTTTCCTTCTCATCTTCTTCCTTATACGTGTCTAAATCATCCAAATTTTCTATAATGAGCATGTTACTTTAATAATCAGGAAAATGCAACTTAAAAAAAACATCTAAAGTAAATACACCAAACTGACACAGGATGGTAACACCATAAGGCAACTCTTCTCCCCTCTGTTTCAACTTTTCTATACTGAGCCAAGGAGAAACTCTTAAAAAGGCCTAGCATGCGGACTGTCAAACATGGTCCAAAGTTGGCTGATTACAGGGGGGACGGGTGGAGGGAAGGGGGTGGGTGGGAAGGCCTTGCAGAGGAGGCGGGGGCAGGAGTTGGGTGGCCGGTGCACCCTCAGGGTCCCCGGTGCACCCTCAGGGTCCCCCTCAGTGTCCCAGGCCAGCCATGGAGCCCCAGACCACACACTCACTCCTCAGCACCGCAGGACGGGGCCAGGAACAAGACCAGCCTCAGAGCTCAGTGCTCTGTGAACATCAGCCAATGTCTTCAGGCTACCTTTAGGCAAAAAAGCAGAGGCCCAGAGAGGAAAGCAAAGCTCTGCAAGCTGGGAGCATGTGACCCTCTCTGAACGAGAAAGAAACGGCCCACTCCACAGACAAGCACAGAGGCACAGAGGTACCCCTCCACAGGGCCTGAGTCAGGCGCCCTGCCGCTAACCGAGCTTGGGCTTGGCAACCGGCAGAGGCCACAGAGCTACCCGCAGGGAGCATCGTGCCCTTCCACTGGGCCACGTCAACCACAGCAGGGGGCTGCTTCCATCCCCAGGCCGACGCAGAGCCACCTGCTAACTCGGAGGTGGCAAGCCAGCAGACAAGCCTGATGATCGGGCTGGATTCCCACCCCCCGGGGGCTCTCCAAATTAAGGCCTCCAAGTTCTCCAGAACCGATGAAGCCCCGGGGAAGACCAACTGCTTCCACACGGCAGCTCCCCTGCAACTCAGTGCCACCCCCAGAGCGCACGGCGTTCCCCTGCCCCTCTGCTCTGCCCGTCTAAAAACCCGGGGGGCAATTAAGCCACTTGATGCCAGAGTGTCTACAAGGTGACCCAGGAAGGAAGTGCAATAAACACATACACACGATCACACAGAAACCACAAAAAGCGCCATCTGTTAGGACACTGATCCACGTGTCCTGATAAAGGGAAGCAGCAACTGAACAGCCATTATCATACCAGGCACTTTAAACGAGTGCATTCTTTCAAATGTCGCAAAATTACACTTCTCAGTTTACACAGGCCAACACGGAGGCACAGAGAAAAGGAAAGGCGCGGGTGTGAGGAAGTGCTAGAGTGCCGATTCAAAGGGCAAAGCCCGTGCCACCTGCCTGAGGACACGGCGGGCGGTCCTGTCGCCACCGCCGCACGCGTGGAAACCAGCCCCCGGTGCTCCGTGAGGATGGGGCCGGCCTTCCCACCACTGCAGCTCCACAAGGGACCGCAGACCTCGTATACCGAAGGTGCTCAATCTATGTCCAGGAGAGGACACCCGTCACGGTCACAGTAAACAGCAGCCCTAACGACGGCCGCTGATCACTGAGCCCCCGCCCCGTCGGGGCCCGAGCAAGAACTGTTGCCTCCCTTCCCCACGGCTGTCTGAGCAGCTCTAGAGCTGATGCGCCCACTTTCCAGACGAAGACGCGGAGGCTCAGGGAGGTCTCAACGCTGGGAAACGGCATCTCCCTGACACGACAGCCTCGTTCCCAGCCAGCCCCACTGTGACCAGGTAAGGAAGCCCAAACGCGTCACCCGGGTCCGCTCCCCACTCCTGCTGGGAGGTCTTCCCAGCCCCCCGGGCCCGCCCCCGCCCCGCGTGGCGGCCGCTACCTTGGTTGAGATAGGTCAGAGTCTCTTCGTGCAGCTTCACGGCGGGCGACGTGGCCGCGCACAGCACGTACTGCAGGGGCGGCAGGCGGGCCTCGTTCTCGGGGGACAGCTGGGGCTCCTCTTGCTTGAAGATGGGCAGAGCGAGCACGTCACTGCAACACACAGGAGGGGGCAGTCAGGCGCCCAGTGGCAAGGACTGAGCGCAGTTGCAGAAGCGGGTCCTGACCAGGGAGGGGCATCAAGGGCAACACAGCCAAACCCGGGGCAGTGTGCTGGGGCGCGGGCATCCCAGACCCACACGTCACGGGTCCTCCAAGAGGCTCGTTTCAAACCCAGCCAACCAATCCTTGAGGAGTCTGTTTTTCACTCAGTGGCCCTCCAGAGAGTTACTGAATCAAATCATGGAGGCGAAAATACCAAGTTATCTAGTATCTACAAATTACAGAAACCTCCGTGACAAGGGGACCGGCAGCAATGGAGCGAACTTTAAATGCCGCATGGTTTCCATCCACAAGAGATGCCTCATTATGTAGTCTTGCTCTTAGCCTAAGAATCCGAACAAAAAAATTCATTTTTTTTTTAAGTTAACTATTCTACTCCTTGGTGGCTTCTCAGACCAATTCAACCCTGTCCTCAGGGATCTGTAAACTATGCAAATGGAACTGCATGTCACTCATCCGGGCTGTGACAGCCCACCACCCCCAATCTTCAAATAAAAATGGACAGCTGGCCCATAATCCTGATTTTAAGGGTCAACACTAATATCTCCTAAAGGCAAAACGAGAAGGAAAGACCTCGGTTTTAATTCCGTTTTCTTATTCGAATGCAAAATATCAAGATGCTCAGAGACACTTTTCCTCCACCTCTGAACAAAACTCCCCGCCATATCCAAAAAAACAAAAAAACAAACAAAAAAAAACAGCCTCACATCAGCCTAGGACTTGTCTCTAGATGTACTTTTTAAATGCCCTCGCAAGGGAAAAAGAAATTCTTGAGAATATGAATGACCTGTGAGCAGGAGAGGCTTTAAGACCTCTAAATTACAAGCTGCCTAGAAACAGGTGCCCCAAAAGTGCTGTGTCCTTATCTTGATAACCCTCCTCCCTCTGAGAGTCCCGAGTTATGAATCAGATTCACCGACCCCACTTCACTATATAAACAGCAGTCACTGGTACAATCTGTTCCTCGTACAACACAATAAACCAGTAGTCTCTAAAACACAAACCCGGCACACACCCCAGCAATCCCAAACAATTCTCAGAAGTTAAAGTCTGGCCTGGAGCACACCTGGAAGCTCTCCTGTGTGGGGGTCGCCCCTGCCACCATCCCCAGCCCAAAGACACGAGCAGTGCTGTCTTGGCTACCCCCACACCGCCCCTTCCTTTTGTCACCCTGGTGCATACTCCCAGCCCAAGTGGTTATCTAGGAACACAGGAGAAGCAAGCAGGCCTGCTCACCTGGGGATTGCATAATTTCATGTTTGCCCAGACCGTGTTAAGTTAATAATCCATGGGCTCCTGCCTTTAAATTAAAAAAAAAAAAAAAAGAAAGAAAAGAAAAGTAGGGGTGGTAAGAATCATCACTCAACAGTAATTTGTTTCAAGCTTGGCATCCTTATTTGCCAAGGAATAAAAGTCACGAGAACATCAAACAGAAAAAGGGAAGAAAGGAGTAAAGGCCACTACCTTCATAAGGTCAGACAACTTGCAGAGGTTCTGCAGAGTAAGGAGATGACCGAAAATAAAATATATAAACCAAGGAAAAGGACGAGACTCTCACTCTAGAGTTGGGGGAACCAGTGGCATATTCACTGACCCTCATTTTGGCCTTCACTTAGGTCAGCCTCTAAAAGGGTGAAAATCCCAGTTTCCAAGACATGAAATTTAAAAAAAAAATTTTTTTAAACAGCATGGACCAAATGCTTCCTTATCCACGGTCCCTAAATGACCCCAGAAACCAATATGGCTGTCTGGGACCTTTCACCCCAATTCCCACCCCACCTCCCAACCCCTAAACAATACCAAAATCCTAAAAAGGTATCTAAGGAATTCCATAGACCAATTTCCATTCCAGAAGCAGAAGCACCTCCCATACAAGGGGAGAACTATTTCCTAATGGGATGACATTTTAAATATCCAGGAAGTTTTACATACACTCACATTCCACTCAAGGTCACCTTCACACTCATTTTTTTAAGATATGGCAACATATTTAATGGCCACAAAGTAAAATTTAGGCAAAACCACAACCATAACCCATCACACAGTACAATAAAAGCAGACTCCATTGTAGCATTTCATGCAGGTGAATGGACACAATTTTCTGCAGACACTAACATCTGCCCTGTGGACTTCTGACATCCCCCAGAGCAGCTTCCCTCTGGTGACATTTCCATGGTCTGTAAGGAAGGCCATCATTCCTTAATTAAGATGTGAGACTTTGGCCGCCTCCCACTACTCAGGCCCATGAATAAAAAACAGAGGACACATCAGTTAAACCCAATCACTTCTTTGCTTCTGGAACGGGGATGTCTTCAGAGAGGACTAGTGGACACATACTTTTCAGAAGCCAGGATTTCCAAATAACGTGTACTGCTAAATCTGAGTGGGAACTTCTTGGGAGGGAAGAAAAAAAAAGGGCACTCAGAATGGCTCTCACTTCGGGGCTGTCGGCACCAGCGATTTCTTCCACCTCACAATTCACTTTCTCTGAGCCCATACCAAATGCCCTTTGGGTTAAATTAGGCACATTTCATAAACTGTGACTAGGATGGAAATAAAGACAGGCTAAAGCTGGTTCAGGCGAGTTCAGTAAATGAAATGACTGCCCATTAGTGCCCAGCCAGCTGCAGAACAGGGAAAAACAATCCTCCAGGAACTGAAGCTAACGGGGCTCCTTGACTTCCTTAAAGGGGATAGGAGAGAACTTTGAAAAACAAGCCGGACTTACTTTTCCCTTTGAAGAGCACTAGTCAAGTCCCTGCAGAAGAAGAAAGATTTCCATCAAGGGCAATAAACGTGCAGACCGCAGGCCAATACACGCAAGACCACCTGGAGGGAGGGGGCAACCTGTCCCTGAGCCCCCGCCCGCGGGGCCGCGAGAATGAAGCGCAGGGTCGGCCCTCGCCACTCACTCGCCCCTCCCGGCCCGCCCAAGGACACCGGAGAGGGCGCGAGGCTCGGAGAGGGACCCGGGCAGAGAGGGGCAAAGAGCAGGGGGCGAGACTTCCCCACGACGGGCACCGTACTGAAGGCAGGAAGTTTCCTCTGCTCCGACGCGAGCCGGGAGAGGAGGGACGGGAGAGGCGGACCGACCGGGAGGCGCGGCCAGCAGGTGTGTGCTCCGCGCCCGCCAGGGTCGTCAAGGGAGGACGGGTCCCGCCGGAGTCCGTCCCCAGGCGGGACTCTGGGCGATGTCCCTCCCAGTCCCCAAAGGGCGGACAGCCGGGGGGGGGTTGGGGGAGGCCAGGGCGCAGCGAGGGCGCTCGGGACCCGGGACCCTGCGGCTCCCGACCCGCCCCGGGACGCCCGACGGCGCGGCGCCCCGTCCAGCCGGGGCGGCGCGGCCCTTACCGCAGGTAGCTGCCGGAGTTGTGCTGGTTGTAGTGCTCGGGCTGCGTGTGCCAGAACAGCATGGCTGCAGCTCCGCGGCCGCCGCGCCCCAGGCGTGGCAGCGAAGCAGCGGCGGGCCGCGCCGAACTCGCCCAGTCCCCTGGAAGCCGCACTCCCAACCCGCAGGGCCGGCGGGCCCGGCGCATTTATGGACGGCCCGGGGGCGGGGCCACGGCCGGACCCGCCCCCCCTCGGGCCGCGCGGCGGGGCGGGGGCCTCCGGAGGCCGCGCACCTGGCCGACCCGCTCGGGCGCGCCCTTCCCGGGAGCGAGCGCGCCTCGGGGCTGCGGGACAGGAGGGGGCGGTGCGGCCTCGGACTGGGGCTGAGGCCCGGCCTCCTCTCTCGCCCTCGAGGGCGGGGCCCAGGGGACCCTCACCGCCGCCCCGACGACCTCCCGCGTTTCCCCCGCGCGCCGCCCTCGACTCTGCTGCGCCCAGGGCGGGTCCCCACAGTGGCACCGCGGCTGGGGAGAGGCTGCCCTGAGCTTGGACGTTAGGGGCCCCGGACCAGACACCCTCCGCCCCCTTACCTTGCTCTTGTTTTTTAATTTCAATTTACACTCTCTGAAATCGCGGTACTTTTTACTTTTGTTCATTGATTGTCTTTTCCACTAGAATGTAAGCTGCAAGAGGGCAAGGCTTGGACTCCAATTCATCGTGTTTTCCCACTGCCTACAAAAGTGCTTGAGACATAGTAAGTGCTCTCCATAAATATTTGTTGAATAAATATGAAAAAAAGGAGTGCATCGAGGGGGTAATCAGAGAAGGCTTCCTGAAGGAGGTGACATTGAGCCGAGGCCTTACAGACATGGAGGAAGCATCTCTGAACATCTGGAGGGAAAGTGGGTTCAGGCCCTAGTAATTGCCAAGGCAGACCAACTTTAGCACAGCTGGGGCTGGGTGACCAAGGGGATAAGGAAATAAGGTGAGAGAGGTGGACAGGGCAGATCACAGAGGGCCTGGCAGGGCCTGGCACAGAGCTGGGATTTCTCAGTGTGTTTTCAGAAGAGGAGGTGAATATGTGATTTGCCTTTTGGAAAGATCAGTCTGGAAGAAGTGTAGACAGTGGATCATGGCGGGGGGGAGGGGATCAGTAAGGAGGGCGTGGAGGTCATAGAGCCATGACTCACACCCAAGTGATATCCCCCGCTACATGGCACAGTGCTGGCACAGAAGAGCTGGACGTCCTGTCTCTGAGTGTTGATGGAATGGAATGAAGTCCCATGAAGCCCCAGACCTGAAACTCCAGCTCCCCCAAGCGTGGATGTGGGTAGAACCCTCCCTCACTCGGCTCTCGCAGCAACCCTTCCCCAGCACAGGTCATAGCTGGCAAGGCACTTCCTCGTAGCGGCTCTCAGGGACTACTACCTCCCCACTGCTCTCCTACCCCATGAGGAAAACAGAAATGTGTCATCCCAATCCCCCTGCAGGGAAGGACTTACTGTGCGAGCCACGAGGAGTGCTGTAAGCAGAGAGCCCTCCGCCCTCAGCCCCTTGAGGGCCAGGCTTTGCTGCAGAGAGCCTTCTCGCACAAGGTCACACCCAGGGAGGGAGGTCCACATCCCAATGCCTATTGAGACAGGAGACTGAAAGTCTGGAGTCTCTGCTGATTGGCTCTTTTGGTCCTAGGACTCCCAGAGGGGCCAGTCAAATGTGTCATGGGTTCTTCCCATGGGCGCTCCCTCAGTCCACTCCTGCTTCCTTCCCATCCCTTGCACAGGGGTGTTAATCTCGAGGAAACTTCCTTATAAACATCCTGAACGCTAAGCTCCGTCTCAGGGTCCATGACAAGCGCAGCATCTAAGTGGGAGGCTCTTTGGGGTAGTGTGCAAAGAGCACACCCTTAGCAGATCCTGTCACTGGACAGATACCCCCAGAGCACCTGCTGTGTGCCAGACATGGCGCTGGGTGTGAACTGGTGCTCTAACTGGAGAGGCCGGGGGAGCAACAGCAGAGGCTGCTCTAGGAGTAGGAGGGAGGGTGGTGGAGCTCTGGAAAGCCCCCGGGGAAAGTGATGTCCCCTGACAGATGGGTAAGTGGAAGTTAGGCCAATCTGTGAAGCGGGGCTTGGAGGAGGGTCTCCAGCAGCACACACAGCATGTGCCAAAGCCTGGAGGAAGGGCTCTGGTCATGGGAAACAGGTGACAGCATCTCAGACCTGAGTTTTCCACCTGCCTCTGTCAGGATCTGTGACCCTGGGTGGAGTAAACTGACTGCGTGCTGCTTCTCTCATCAGGAGGGCCCTGTGACTTGCTTTGACCATAGAATGCAGTGGAAATGATGCTGGCCCTGTTCCAGACTGGCCCCAAGGAGGCCGGGCAGCTTTCTGCGTCTGCTTTCTTGGAGTTCTGGAGCACCCTGGAGAGCGTAGATCAAAGCCCAGCCAGCCCCCAACCATTCCAGCCCCCAGGCCATCTCAGATTTGGCAATGGATCTGCTCCAGCAGGCGCCACCACAGAATGAGTTTGAGCCCTGCCACCCGGCCCTGCCCAAAATGCAGACTTGAGAGCCCGTGCTCTTCGGCCACCATTAATTCCTATCCTAAGGCCCTGCATTCCTTTCTGGGAACAAGGTTGGGCAAATGTGCTGGGATCCAGATGTGTGTCAGCTCCTGAGTAGTAGCCCAGGGCCCCCCAGAGTCCTCAAAGGACCACACCCTCTTGGCCATGCCACAGGGGTGTCCAGCTGCTCTTCGAGGAGGTCACCATGAAGAATCCGGGGCCTGATGCCCGGGGGGATGGTTTCCACGAATGAACAGGAGTTTAAGGATGGCCAAAGTAGGCGGGGAGGTATCCTAGCCAGAGGGAAAAGTCT
Organism: Mirounga angustirostris; assembly: GCF_029215605.1. Classification (NCBI taxonomy): domain Eukaryota; kingdom Metazoa; phylum Chordata; class Mammalia; order Carnivora; family Phocidae; genus Mirounga; species Mirounga angustirostris. The sequence continues at coordinate 93,186,133 of NW_026991711.1, read as the reverse complement.
GTATAATTATGTTTATCCCGATATTGTTTATAATGGTAAAAATTGGAGACAAACGAAATGTCCCATCAGTAGGAGGCTAGATACATCGTCTGCAGCCTGTTCACATGATGGAATTCTCTACAAGCTTGAAAATGAATTAGAGCTCCGTGGATGATGCTCACAAGCATACGGTAAGGCAAAGAGAAACAAGATGTAGATTACATATTGTATAGTATGCTTTATCAGGGTTAGCGACATGCAGAATAACACTAGCTATCGTACAGGAGTCTACCGATGTGGCTGGGAAGTGATAAATATAATTCTCAGAGCAAAGCTTACCTCTGGGGAGGAGGGCTCACGTAGGGGCTCACACAGGGGACTTCAACTGTAGGCCATTACCATAAGTGGCCATTAGAACATTCTTTATATATTCTGGCAATTGGAAATATTTCATTAATAGATTCATTTTTTTTAAAGATTTTATTTATTTAGTTGAGAGAGAGAGAGAGCATGAGCAGGGGGAGGGGTAGAGGGAGAAGCAGACTCCCTGCTGAGGAGGGAGCAGAGCCCGATGCCGCATGCCAGGCTCAATCCCAGGACCCTGAGATCATGACCTGAGCCGAAAGCAGACACTTAACCAACTGAGCCACCCAGGCGCCCCTCGTTCATAGATTTATTTCTGAGTACATGCAAAGGCCAGAAGCATTGGCAGCCCAGGGTGTGGCATAGGAGAGAAGAAAAGGATCATGTTTGCCCTGCGCCAGAGTTCAAGTTTCACATGCCTTGCCTTGAGAGGACAGAGCCCCTTCTAAAACAACTAGAAAAGGCAGGTATGGATGCTCCCAGGTATTTGCAGGTAGCAAGCAGCTCGCCATCTGCCCAGACCCCGTGACCTTTGCCTGGACAGGCTGTGCCGCATGCCCCGATGTCAGCCACTTAGGGCCCACACACAGAGGGGGGACTGCTGGTTGGGGGGGAGGTGGGGAGGCATCTATACCTGCTGTCCACGTCCTGGGAGCGCAGGGCTAGTGCACTCAACAATGTCTGAGGCTAAAAAGCCATTGATCTTCCTGACTGGGGCTCCCTGAAGGGGAGAAGAACTGAGACCCCCAACTGTGATTTTGGGAATACCTACTCTGGGCTGGACACTTTCCACAGTAGCCCTGGGAGGGAGGGGCTGTGAGCCCTTTGGCAGATGGGGAAGGAGAGGCTTCAACAGAGTAAGGGAGCCGCTCGAGTGTGTAAGGCCACACGATGGAAGGAAAAGACCAAAGGGCCAAGAGGAGGTGCGGACTGCGGTGCCCGCTTATCCACCCCTCCCTGGAGAGACACTTCATCTGCCCCTTGGCAATTTTCCTGGCAGGTTCCCCTAGGTAGGGTGCCTCTGCAGAGCCCATGGGCAGGCATTTGCTCCTGGGGAGAGCCTCTCCTGTGGGTGCTGTTATGCCGACAGGCTAAACACAGAGCCTCACTGCTGTGCACACGGCCCAGACAGGAAAATGGGATGGACCTGGGACTGGCAGGAGGGAGCCCGCCTAGCCCTGGTCCCTGGCCTGCATGGCCCTGACTCCCGCTGAGGGGTGGGGTGGGGGGGAATAGGGAGGAAGCTCCCACCTGCTGAGCGCTGCTATTAATTTAATTCACCAATCCCCACTACACCTCTGTAAGGAGGGGAAACAGACTCCAAAGGCTGCAGTGACTAACCTAAGGCAAGGTGACGGAGATTCAAGATTTGAACCCAGGCCATCTGATTCTGGTCCCCTGTAGTTTGGCACAACCCCGTGACCCTCAGCCTAGGCCAGGGTATGGGAGGGGCAGCTGTGCACAGGGTTCTAGCCCAACCCAGGTCACACCCAACATGCACCCAACAGCTGGGGAAGGCTAGGATGTCTGAGGCCCTTGGGAGCAGATGGCCTTACTGGGAAGGCAATGATCTTCCTTGAGTCTGTGCCCCCATCAGGCTCTGGAATCTCCCAGGCAGGAGCCATGTCCTCCTCCAAAATGCATGCCCTGCACCTGACACAGGGTCATCACAGAGGGGCTACTTAGGAGCCGCAGGATTAATCTGATTGACATAAACTGCCGTGAGACACCCTGGTGGATGCTTCCAATAGGAAACACACTAGTGTGGTCTATTACATAAGTAACTAATCTTCTAGGAATAACATAGAAATGCACACAAAATTCAAAGGGTGGTACCTGGAAAGGAAAATATCCTCCCTGCCCCCTCCACTTCTCTCTTCATCCAACTTTCCAGGGTTAGCAGTTTCCGTGGGCTCTTCCCAAACATGTATGGGAGGCACACTAGGGATTTAGAGCTATCTAGAGATGTTAGAGCTAGGTAACCCAGACAGGCTTCCTGGGGAAGGAGTGGAGGGGTAATTTGAGCTGGATCCCTGAGGGAGGTAGGATTTCTGTGGTCAAAAAACAGAAGGGATTCTCCAGGCGTGAGTAACAGTGTGTACAAAGGTGCAGAGGGAGGAAAGAGTGTGCTTCTCTAGGGATACGATAATGGGGGGAGCCACGGGGAAGCCCCCTGGAGTAAGAAGGGGCCAAGTCACAGTAAGCCTCAGTGACCTCTGACTTCTAGGGAGTAGACTGGTCATGTCACCTTGGACAAGTCACTTAACGTCTCTGTTGCTGACTGCGTGATGGATGTTTGCTGAGGAGCACTCTTGGGATCAGCAGCTGTCGGGGAGTGAGTAAGGGTAAGAGTGGGCAGAGGATCAAATTAAGCTATGAGGTCTTAGTGGACCCTATGGGAACTCTGGGGCTGGTATGGTCCTCAGAATTGTCCAGAATTTGAGCAAGGGATACACCCACACTCACCAATGACAGTCAGATGCAGGTTGCCCCTAGGAAAGGTTGATGACCTTGAGCAAAGTGACTTCAGCTGGAGGCGAGTCCTGGAGAGGGACCCAATCAGTGGTATGAACGGCCCGCAGGGGCCTGAGTGTCTCAGTGGGAAGGGGAACTCAGCCAGGCGCAGCACCCACCAGGGTCTCTGAGCTGAGTCTCATTCGTGAAATGAAGGTGATGAAAACTGCGTCTTGCAGCTCTTCAGAGGCCTAGGGGAGACAATCCCCGGGGCGTGCAGAGTACCTTCTCCCTACCTTCTCTAAAGCACTTTCCATTTTCCAGCAGCCCATCACCAATCTCGTTTTTAATTCTCGAATATTCAAAAGTGTGTGGTGGATCAAAAACCCAGGTGCTGGTTAGAGTTTCATTCTGCTGCGAGTAACAAAAGCCCCAAAATAAAGAGCGCTTACATGAGATAGACACTCTTTCTCCCTTAAATTCTAGAAGTCTAGAGTTAACACCATCCAATACGGTACCCAGGAGCCCCATGTGGCCATGGAGCACTTGAAATATGGCCAGCCTTAGTCAGGATGTGTCATAAGTGGAAAGTACAGCGATTTCCCCTTATCCACAATTTTGCTTTCTGCAGTTCCAATTCCCTGCAGTCAGCCGAGGCCTGGGGCGGGGAGATGATCCTCCTTCTGATACATCGTCAGAAGGTCAATGGCAGCCTAACGCTACGTCACTGCACCTACGTCATCCCCCTCACGTCGCCTCACACGTAGGCATTTTGCCATCTTGCAGCCTCCCACGAAGGAGGGTGAGTGCAGGACAGTAAGCTATTGTGAGAGAGACAGAGAGACCCCATTAATGTAACTTTTATTACAGTGTATTGTTATAATTGTTCTATTTTATTATTACTTATTGTGAATCCCGGGCTGTGCCTCATCTATAAGTTAAACTTTATCATAGGTATGTATGCATAGGAAAAGTCGTATATACAGGATTCGGTACTATGGGCGGTTTCAGGCATCCCCTGGAGGACTTGAAACATATCCCCCATGGATAAGGGGGTACTATTATACACACCAGTTTTAAAGATTTTATATGAGGGGTGCTTGGATGGCTCAGTGAGTTAAGCATCTGCCTTTGGCTTGGGTCATGATCCCAAGGTCCTGGGTTCGAGCCCCACATCGGGCTCCCTGCTTATCGGGGAGTCTGCTTCTCCCTCTACCTCTGCTCCTCCCCACCCTGCTTGCACTGTCTCTCTGCCTCTCAAATAAATAAATAAAGTCTTTTAAAAATAAATAAATAATAAAGATTTTTTATGAAAAAAGAATAATATAGCCCTGTCAATAATTTTTATACGAATCCTGTGATAAGTGACAGTAGTTTTAATATATTGAGTCAAATACACTATATTATTTAAATTAATTTCACCTGTTTATTTTTACTTTATTTTCCTTAAAATTTAAATTTAAATATGTGGTTTGCATTTGTGGCTTGCATTATATTCCTGTTGGACAGAACTGCTCTAGGACAGTGGTTCTTTATTTTTTTAATTTAATTTAATTTTATTATGTTATGTTCATCCCATACATTACATCATTAGTTTTGGATGTAGTGTTCCATGATTCATTGTTTGCATATAACACCCAGTGCTCCATGCTAGAGCAGTGGTTCTTAACCAAAAGTGACTTTGGCCCCCAGAGGACAGATGGCAATCTCTAGAGGCATTTTTGATTGTCACACCTCAGGGAGTGGGATGCTACTGGCATCTAGTGGGTGGAGGCCAGGGATGCTACTATACATTCTGCAATGCATAGGATGGTCCCCGTCCTAAGAATGACCTAAGAATTATCCAGCATGAGATATCAATAGGGCTCAGGTTGAGAAACCCTGGTCTAGAGGTCCACGCCATTAGTCCATGGAGTTCTACAGTATCAGGAACCCGGCCTTCTTATACCTTCTTAGCAATGTGTGCCTTCCATTGGCAACATTGTGGCACACTCTAAAATGGCTGCTGGAGCTCCAGCCATCAAGACAGCATTCTATCCAGGCACAAAGAGGAAGGGCAGAATAAGGGCACACCTTCTTTCCTCAAGGAAGATGTGCGCACCACTTCTGCTTACTCCCCATTGATTAGAACCTAGTCACCTGGCCTCATCTTGCTATATGGGAAGCTGGGAAATGTAGTCCTTAGTGGAGTGGCATGTGCCCAGCTAAAAAATCAGGAGTTTCTTACTGAGGAAGACGGGAAAATGGGTCTGAGGAGGAGACTGGTATCTGCCATACCTTGCTAGGAGCACAAGGCAAGGAATGTTATTCCCATTTTACAGAAAAGAAAAAGAAAAGAAACCCGGCACCCAGGTAAGGGGAATGGTCCCGATTAAATGGCAGACTCAAGCATGAACCTAGGGCACCTGAATCCCAGCTGTCTCTTCCTCACTCCCTGCTACCCTACAAACTTGGCTAAATCACACTTTGTCCTTCGAATCCCATTGGCCAATTGTGCACATTGTCATCTCCCTCCCCACGGTGGCAGTTTCTCTGTCAAGAACTTCACTCACTCTCTCAAGGAAGAGAGTAACTTCTCAAAGATGCGCCTTCAAATTCAGATAAAGCCTGGAATTCACTTAACAGCACTGTACCAATCTCAGTTTCTTAGCTCTGACAAATGTACACAGAACCCTAGGATGTTAACAACGGTGGAAACTGGGTGAACGGTATATGGGAATTCTCTGTATTATACTGGCAACTTTTCTGTAAGTCGAAAGTTATTCCAAAATAAAAAGATCCTTAAAAAAAAACAAAAAAAAAACAAAAACCAAAAAACCCTTCCTTCAGAATTCAAATAGTCAAGTTGATACATTTCAGCATGAGTGGTTTGGTTTTCTTAAAGCAAAGTGCATCCCCACCACTCACATTTATCATTCACCAAACAGCCCAGACAGGGTGGATATATTCTAACAAATAACTAGTGTACACCCAGCCGTTAGCATGTTCCAAGAGTTGTATGGGAACATTATGTTTACGAGCTAGCCTGGTTCTCACAAACGGCCCTATGGGACAGCTGCTGTGCCCATTTTACAGATGAGGCTGTGGAGGTCTGAGTGACCAGGCGCCCTTCGCAGGGGCACATGGCTAACAAGAGAAGGAGCTGGGATCTGAGCCCCAGTCCCTCCCACTCCAAAGACCCTACTACGGCCTTCTACCGACTCTCCCCTCTCCCTTTAGATTCTCCATCAGTCTTTTGGGCAGTCAAGTATCCTCATTGTGATGACAACTGCCCTGCTTCCCACTCAGCGAATTGCCTTGGGCAGAGTCAGCCACAGGCACTTTGGCACAGTGCCTTCTCTCCAGGGGCCAAACAAGAGCCCTGTAATCTGCTTTATTCCTCCTCCGGCACACTTCCCCAGTTACAAGTGTCAGCCTCTGCAGGGAGGCCAGATTTAGCACCTCTTCCCCAGGGGGCTACTACTCCAGAGAGGTGGGGAAAGCAAGGAGTGGGACTGCAGAGAGCCCCTCCCCGCCGGTTCAGCCCAGGGCTTTAAGCTTCCACCCATTATCCCATTTAACTCTCTCAACATCCTGGGGAGGTGGACAGCATCACACCCAACTCACCGATGAGAAAACCCAGGCTCATTCAGCCGCTTGTCTAAACGTGTTCGGCTGGAGCCAGGTTGGGGCCCAGTGTTGCCCGCCCAACTGCACCGGCCTGAAAGGAGAGGGCCCAGCTGGGACCAGCCGCGGGATGGCTCCCCCGGGAGGCAGGAGATGTTGGACAGGCTGCGAGCGGAGCCTTAGCTCCTGGGAGACAGAAGCGGGACTCAGAGAACCTATCCTCCTGCTGTCCTTAGAGAGGTTGTCCCCGCTGCCACCATGCCTTTACACCCAGGAGCCTCCTGCCTCAGAGGCTCTCTCCCTCCTACTCATTCATCCCAACCCTGCCCGGAAAGAGGATGGACCTACCATTGTATCTATCATTGCGTCTTCCAGAAACCCTCCACAGTGGAAGTTAAGACTTCTGTTTTTAGGTCAGGCAAACAGAGTGAGAAGAGCTGGCAGCCACAGAGATTTGGGATCCGAAAAGCAGATGGGTGAGGCCACCTGACCCTTCTGATAGAGATGCTTTTAACCTCTGTAAGGAAGTCTCAGGATTGTACAGCAATGCTGATGGCATTACAAAATTGCCAAATGGCCAAGAGCCGTTACTGGTTGTCAGAAGCATCCTAATTTTAGAGACATGAAAATATGAAAAAAATTATGTGTCTTAGAATGAATGAAATACGCTGGCTCCACACAACTGCGAATCCTACCTTGTTAAGGTCGGATTTAAAAAAAAAAACTACATTTCCCAGACTCCCTTTCGGACCGGTGACCTAGTTCCCACCAATAAGATGCACCCATGGAAGGTTCTGATTTGGAAATAGCAAGAAGGTGGGATAAGAAGTGACAGGCTGGGAGAGCTCATCCATTTTGCCGAAATGGGTGGCAAAAACAACAAAGTTAATTTTCTGAGATTAATCAAGACAGTTAAGCAACACTGTGAGAGCATCGCCTAGACTTGTTTCTTCTTCCCTTCTAATAATTCTGCGGGAAATACATTCCTTTTTGTCCAACTAGTTAGGATTGCCCACCCGAAATATCTCTCCTTTCATTTTTTTGTTAACAAAACCCTGATTTTGTTGGGTCTTAGCAATCTGTGCCCAGCTAACAACTACATTTCCCAGGCTCCTTCAAAGGGACGGCTAACCACATGACTAAGTTCTGGCCAATGAGATGTAAGGTGATGGTGGGTGGGGTTTTTGGAGAAATTCCTCAGAAGGTGAGCCGACCTCAGTGTGTCCCACAAGGTCATGTCTCTCCATGGGTTGGTATGGGTCAACTCTTCAAAGCTAGAGTTTCATTTATTATTGTTAATTGTGACCATAGGGCACCTATTCAAGAGGAGTGTCTTCAAAACAAAATCGCACCTCAAAATGCATATTTGGAATTATGATAAGACAACAAAGATAAGGAACCTTAGGTCCCCTGCTGTCTACTGATAACCCCCACAGCTGGTGGAGAATGTTCTTTCGGTTCTATACACATGTTTAGACTTTGCAGCTTTGTGCCTGAACCACAGTCAGCTGCAGAAGGAATCACCTGGCACAAATAGGCAAAGTGCTTCTGTAGATAATGTTAGTGCAGGAAATATGTGACAGGCTAGACTCTGAGTTTATTGCCTTGCCTTTTTTCCGGGTAGATTATTACCTGACCACGGATTTGAGTTTTATTTTGTATTTGCAGGATTTGTCATTGAATAATAATTAACATCCTTAACTAAGTGAGGTGACGGATGTGTTAATTATTTTGATTTGAGTAATCATTCCACAGTGTATATGTATATCAAATTATCACTTTGCACTTTTTAAATATATACAATTATATTTGTCAATTATTCCTCAATAATGTTGAGGGGGAAATTAACCACTGTCTTATGGCAAAAACCCATATTTATAACTCGACAAATACTAATTTTCCATCTACATGGAAATTTGCTCTACATCCTTTTGGTACCTTCAGAAGCTGGTGTTGTTTTCCTGATGGTCCTATTTCTTAGTGTTTTAAATTGGAATAATCTGGCTTGATGAAGTTTTAAATTATTATTAAAAATTTCTTTATGGATCAAGTGTTCTTTCACATTTGTTTCAATGTGTCACCCCTATTCCACACTGGAAATAGCATTTTTCCACATTATATTCTGTTGAACCCAGTAGTGAAATCTGACCATCATCTTCCCTGCCTGAGAGTGACCTGATGCTCGTATATCTTAGAGCAAAGAACAAGAGGAGGGAGAGCTGAATCGGTAGACCAATCTCCTTTTGCCCTTGCCTTTTCCTCCTCCCTATTGCCTTGAATGCAGATATGAGGGCTGGGGCTCAAGCAGCCATCTTGTGAAGGCTATATGCTCATTTTGACATTGTCTTAGCAGAAATACAAAAGGAGCCTGCATCCCTGAAAACCTCATGAAGACACCATTTCAGCCCTGGGTTGCTCATCAAATCTTCATTGATATTCATTGACCATAATTTGATACTACAGAGTGGGGGCTGCAAGTTACAGAATCTAACGTTTTGGAAGTGGCTGACTGGAGAGGGTCAAGTTCGGAACTGTAGAGGTACAGATGTAAGAGGCCGGAAGGCTGGAAAGTTGTTACCTTTAGTTTCGGGGTAGTGAATCATTTGGTCAAATTCTTGACTGTGATGCTTTGGAAACTGGACTCCGGGGCGCCTGGGTGGCTCAGTCGTTAAGCATCTGCCTTGGGCTCAGGTCATGATCCCAGGGTCCAGGGATCGAGCCCCACATCGGACTCCCTGCTCCACGGGGAGCCTGCTTCTCCCTCTCCCCCACTCCCCCTGTTTGTGTTCCCTCTCTTGCTGTGTCTCTGTCTGTCAAATAAATAAATGTTTTAAAAAAAAAAAAAAGAAAAAGAAACTGGACTCTGTGCCAACCAAGGGCGTAGGTCAGGGCACATGGGAGAAGGGAAAGAATATCAGCATAGGCTGGCTCAGCTCATTCTGGCTGCTTTGAACCAAGTCCTCCAAGAACAAGGACAGCCAGGCAGGAGCCAGCTGGCCAGAGACAAGGAAACACACTGCCTACAGCCTCAATTGTAAATTGATCAAGGGTCCTGTAATTTGGAACCTTGTAGAGTTGAATTCAGTTGCTCCTATTCCACATGGCTGTGAAATGAATGTGAAGGGACGTTAGCAGAGGACAAGAAAATTCACCTTCAGGCTTTTTCAATCCTTCCAGTAAAGACAAGGTAGTTTGCTGCCAGAGGACAAGGGAAAACCCCACCAGGAAAATCAGATTAAAGGTGAGCCTTCCGGGGCGCCTGGGTGGCTCAGTCGGTGAATCGGCTGCCTTCGGCTCAGGTCATGATCCCACGGTCCTGGGATCGAGCCCCGCATCGGGCTCCCTGCTCGGCGGGGAGCCTGCTTCTCCCTCTCCCTCTGCCTGCCTCTCTGCGTACTTGTGCTCTCTGTCAAATAAATAAATAAAATCTTTATAAATAAATAAATAAATAAATAAATAAATAAATAAATAAATAAATAAATAAATAACGGTGAGCCTTCCACCTAAATTTATTGTTTCACATGACCTCAAGGCATGGGCAGAGGGGACTGGGCCAAGGAGGAGGGGCCAAAGGGCAAGGGCTGAGCCAGCATAGAGGTCAGCTGTGACAGGGCCCACATTTTTCAGACTTAAAAAATAAAGGTCATCGCCGTTAAGTGTAATTGTGGGGATCAGTGTCCAGAATATCTTAAGAATTCCCATAAATCAATGTGAATAAGAGAAACCATTCCATTGAAGAGGCAAAAGAATTGAAGAGGCATTGCCCAGGAGAAGAAACACAAATGGCCCATAAACATATAAAGCATTGTTCAACCTAATTAGTAATCAGGAAAATAACAATTTAGACTGTAAGAAAATTTCATAGCCTGGAAAAAATTTCAAAGTCAGAAAACACCAAATGTTGGGCAGGATGGGGAACAGGGCTGAGGGTGGGATGAAGTGGCAAACCACTGCAGGAAAGGGTCTGGCAGGAAACAGTTAAATGTGTACACATCCCACTCCCCAGCAACTGCATCCCCAAGTATTTGCCCTGGAGAAATTTTTGAACTTTTTTTTTTTTTAAGATTTATTTATTTGAGAGAGAGAGACAGAGCGTGCACTAGCAGGGGGAGGGGCAGCGGGAGAGGGAGAGAGACTCTCCAGCAGACTCCCCACTGAGCACGGAGCCAGATGCAGGGCTCCATCCCACCACCCTGAGATCACGACCTGAGCTAAAATCAACAGTCAGATGCTTAACCAACTGAGCTACCCAGGTGCCCCCAATTTTTGAACTTATGCACCAGGGGACAGTTGCAAAAAATCTTGAGAGCAAGAGTGTTCATAAAAATTAGGAGCAGTAGACATCCTCAGCTGGAGAATGGATTAACACATTTCTTACACAGAAATACACAGAGCAGTAAAGATGAAATAAAAATAGCCACATGCATGAGAATGGTTCAGTCTTAGAAACACAATACTAAAAGGAAAAACTCTAGTTGTAGAAGAATTTTTAAAATTTATAAATTTATAAATCCACTTATAAAATGTGCAAAACTAAACAATATGTTGTAAAGGGATACATAAATATGTACAAAATCAGGATTGCAAGTACCACTGAAGGGAAATGGCGGTTTATTTTAGTTTTTCCTTTTTAAAAAAAAATATTTTATTTATTTTATTTTAGACAGAGAAAAAGCACAAGCAGGGCAGGAGGGGCAGAGGAAGAGGGAGAGAGAGAATCTTAAGCAGACTCTGCATGGAGCATGGAGCCCAACACAGGACTCAATCTCATGACCCTGAGATCACCACATGAGCTGAAACCAAGAGTCGGATGCTTAACCAACTGTGACACCCAGGTGCCCCTGTTTTAGTTTTTAAATGTCTGTGATATTAAATGCACTCTCTTATGTATGACACATTTCACAATAAAAACAAAACAAAAGGCTGTGGGAAGGCAAGTTGCTGGATTAGGGTTACTTATACATGAATATATATATTTTTTAAATATTTTATTTATTTATTTGACAGAGAGAGAGCAAGAGAGAGCACACACACAAGCAAGGGGAGCAGCGGAGGGAGAGGGAGAAGCAGGCTCCCTGCCGAGCAAGGAGCCCGATGCGGGGCTCAATCCCAGGACCCGGGAATCATGACCTGAGCCAAAGGCAGATACTTAACCAACTGAGCTACCCAGGTGCCCCGAATTTGACCAGAGGAACAATAGCCTCCAAGTGGAGTAAGATACTATATTACCAAAAATTAGAAAATGAAAGTCTTGCCACAGGCTCTGGTCCTGAACTCATGTCTGCTAGAACAGGCTGCTAGAGCCCTAATTATGGTTTCTGAGAGGGACATCTCCCCAGTGCCCACACCAGCTGTGAGAATGGAGGAGAATGGATCCTGAAGATCCTCACAGAGGTCAGAACGAGGATCACCTGGTGGGCTAACCAAGTCACTCACTCCATTGCCCAGGCAGCAAGTCTTCGGGATCTGACCATGTTCTGGGTCTGTGATTGCACTGTGTTCCTCACTATCTCTTTTCTGAATGAGTTTTGTTATGGACACCCCATTCTTCCTCTACCATTCATTGTATATTTGGCATGTTTGGGACAGATGACTTGTCTTTCAGTTTCTAGGTCCCTGACAAGCTCCATCTGCCCCTGATGAAGAAGACACCATCCAAGGGGCCTGGACTTGAGCTGGATGCAATCGGTGCATGAGACACAGGGCAGGCTAACTGTGTTCTATGGAGAGGAAGAGTGTGTGATGGGTGGTAGGTTGTCCAAGGAGGAGATTGGGGTGGAGACTGCTAGTTGCCCACCCATATAAACATCCCCTTTCCTCCTTATTAATGAAACCCTAATTTTGTTGGGGGAACAATGCACTTCGCTACAACAACAAACACTACATTCAGCAGTCTTCCTAATAAATGGGATGACAATATGACAAGGTTCTAGCCCATGAAACTAAGTGAAATTTGAGTGGCACTTTAGGGAAGGCTTCTCAAGAAGAAATCTAACTCAGCTAGCAAGTGCCATTCTGCCCTTGTGCTTGCCTGCTTTCTGTGCCTGGATCACGAAGTGAATGACGGAACAGCAGCAGGTATTTTGTGGCCATGAGGTACTCTTGAGGATAAAAGCTGTTATACACCAAATGTCAGTGTTAGTGTCTTTTTTTTTTAAGAGCCCCATAAAGAGACTTACAAAAAAAGTCTTGTCATCTGCAAACCAGGAATAGAGCTCTCACTAGAAACTGAATTCTGGGACGCCTGGGTGGCTCAGTCAGTTAGGCATCTGCCTTCGGCTTCGGTCATGATCCCAGAGTCCTGGGATCAAGCCCCACATCAGGCTCCCTGCTCAGTGGGTAGCCTGCTTCTCCCCCTCTCCCCTGCTCATGCTCTATCTCTCACTATGTCTCTCTCTCTCAAGTAAATAAATAAAATCTTAAAAAAGAAAAAAAGAAACTGAATTCTGCTAGAAACTTGATCTTGGATTTTTCAGTCTCCAGAACTGTGAGAAAATGAATTTCTGTTGTTTAAACCTCTCAGTCTAGGGTATGTTGTTAGGACAGCCCAAGCTGACTAATATAGAAGCCATGTGCTAATGATGGCAGCAAGAAAAGATTCAAAAGCTGAAGAATTGTAAGGTGAATCAAGGAGCGAAGAAATAGATAATTCAATAGTGATAAATGGACACTTCAACCCCACTTTCAGTAATGGATAAAACTAGGCAGATGGAAGACAGGAATAGCACTGTAAACCAGCTAGACCCAAAAGACATCTATCAAACACTCCATCCAACAACAGCAGAATACATGTTTTCTTAAGCTCACATGGAACATTCTCCAGGGTAGACCACATGCTAGACCATTGAACAAGCCTGGAATTAAGTCAAAAGCAGAAAATTTGGGAAATTCACCAACATATAGAGATTAAACAACATATGCTAAGTGGGTCAAATGAAGAAAGGGTCAAAGAAGAGGTTGCAGGGGAAATTAGAAAATACTTTGAAATGAATGAAAATGTGTGTGTCCAAATCAAAACCTATGGATGCTGGCAAGACACCAGCAAGATGGTGGACTAGAAGTCTCCAGATCCTTGTTCTCCATTGAAATATTAAATAAGCAACTAGAGATTGGGTAAAATAACTTTATAGGAGCTCTGGAAATCAGTTGAGATCTACAGCAAACAAGTGAATGCCCAACCAAGAAAAAGCCATGTTGAAAACAGTAGGAGGGGTGCCCGGCTGGCTCAGTGGGTAGATCATGCAACTCCTAACCTCAGGGTCACAAGTTCAAGTCTCACATTGGGCATGAAGCCTAGTTAAAATTAAAAAAAAAAAAAATGAAAACAAATAAATAAACAAGCAAAAATACAATAGGAAATTTTATCGTGTTTTTACTCGTCCTTCCTCCAACCACTCCCTGGCGTGGCATACTTTGGGAGAAGTGGTAGCCGAGTTCCCAGTTCCTTCTGTAAACCAAAGAGAACAAAACCATCCAAGTTTGCAATGTTCTAGCCTGTCCTGGAGCTGCCTAAGGGATTGGTCTCTGTGTCATCTAATGTGGAGCTCAGATGGCCAAAAGCAGCACGGCTTGGATCTCAGGCTGGAGGAAGCCATAGAAAGTAGCTGGAACAGTTCATGAAAACTGGAAGGGGACTACAGAGCTGCAGACCCCTGAGATTAAGAGATTACTGATGGAGGAATTACAATAATACCGCTAAGGCCCTGAGAGAAAGCTGAGTTGGATTCTTAGGGAAATCACGACATTTAAAGGCAGTCATAGGGGGGTGCCCCGGTGCCTCAGTGGTTAAGTGGCCAACTTTTTTTGTTGTTGTTAAGATTTTATTTATTTATTTGAGAGAGAGAGAGGGCAGGAGCGGGGTGAGGGGCAGGGGTGGGTGGGTGGAGAAGCAGGCTCTCTGCTGAGCAGGGCGCCCAATACAGGGTTCAATCCTGGGACTCCGGGATCATGACCTGCTTAAATGACTGAACCACCCAGGCATCCCAAGTAGCCGACTCTTGATTTCAACTCAGGTCATGATCTCAGGGTCCTGGGATCAAGCCCCACATAGGGCTCCGCACTCAGCAGGGAGTCATTTGAGATTCTCTCTCTCCCTCTGCCTCTGCCCCTCCCCCTGCTCACTCTCTCTTTCTCTTTTCTCTTTCTCGCTTCTCTCTCTTCTCTTTTAAAGATTTAAATAAATCTTTAAAAATAAAAAATAAAAAAATAAAAGCAGTCATGGATATGGAGGGATGGGGAAAAAAAGCACACACACAGGCCAAGGAAAATACACCCAGAAAAGGCCTTACGCCTTCATATCAGGTTGATTAGTGAAGACCTTCCCTTGCTCAGAATCAGTCTGCAAAGACTGAGAGAAGATAAAGAAAGATAAAGAAGATAAGAAAGACTGTTTTTTTTTTCAAACACTCAATTTTCAACAAAAGATCACAAGACATACAAAGGAACAGGAAAGTATGGCCCATTCAAAGGAATAAAATAAATCTCCAGAAACTGTCCATGAAGAACCACAGGCTGTGTGGACTTGCTACACAAAGACTTAAAAACAATTGTCCTGCAGATGTTGGCGGGGATGCGGAGAAAGGGGAACCCTGCTACACTGTTGGTGGGAATGCAAGCTGGTGTAGCCACTCTGGAAAACAGTATGGAGGTTCCTCAAAAAGTTGAAAATAGAGCTACCATATGATCCGGCAATTGCACTGCTGGGTATTTACCCCAAAGATACAAAAGTAGGGATCCGAAAGGGTACGTGCACCCCGATGTTTATAGCAGCAATGTCCACAATAGCCAAACTGTGGAAAGAGCCAAGATGTCCATCGACAGATGAATGGATAAAGAAGAGGTGGTATATATATACAATGGAATATTATGCAGCCATCAAAAGGAATGAGATCTTGCCATTTGCAACGACGTGGATGGAACTGGAGGGTATTATGTTGAGTGAAATAAGTCAAACAGAGAAAGACATGTATCATATGATCTCACTGATATGAGGAATTCTTAATCTCAGGAAACAAACTGAGGGTTGCTGGAGTGGGGGGGGTGGGAGGGATGGGGTGACTGGGTGATAGACACTGGGGAGGGTATGTCCTCTGGTAAGCGCTGTGAATTGTGTAAGACTGTTGAATCTCAGATCTGTACCTTGGAAACAAATAATGCAATATATGTTAAGAAAAAAAAAAAGAAGAAGAAGAAGATAGTGGGAGGGGAAGAATGAAGCTGGGGAAATCGGAGGGGTAGACGAACCATGAGAGACAATGGACTCTGAAAAACAAACTGAGGGTTCTAGAGGGGAGGGGGGTGGGAGGATGGGTTAGCCTGGTGGTGGGTATTGAGGAGGGCACATTCTGCATGGAGCACTGGGTGTTATGCACAAACAATGAATCACGGAACACTTCATCTAAAACTAATGATGTAATGTATGGGGATTAACATAAGAATAAAAAAATTAAAAAAAATAAAAAATTAAAAAAAAAAAACAATTGTCCTGGTCCCTCAAACAGTTGAAAATAGAGCTACCCTACAACCCAAAATTGCACTACTGGGCATTTACCCCAAAGATACAAATGTAGTGATCCGAAGGGGCACATGCACCCCAATGTTTATAGCAGCAATGTCCACAATAGCCAAACTATGGAAAGAGCCAAGATGTCCATCAACAGATCAATGGATAAAGAAGATGTGGTATATATATACAATGGAATATTATGTAGCCATCAAAAGAAATGAAATCTTGCCATTTGCAATGACATGGATGGAACTGGAGGAGATTATGCTAAGTGAAATAAGTTGATCAGAGAAAGACAATTATCATATGGTTTCACTGATATGTGGAATTTAAGAAACAAAACAGGAGTGAGCATAGGGGAAGGGAGGGAAAAATAAAAGAGGACAAAATCAGAGAGGGAGACAAACCATAAGAGACTCTTAATCACAGGAAACAAACTGAGGGTTGCTGGAGGGGAGAGGGTGAGGGGATGGGGTAACTGGTTGATGGATATTAAGGAGGGCACGTGATGTAATGAGCACTGGGTGTTATATAAAACTGCTGAATCACTGAACTCTACCTCTAAACCTAATAATACACTATTTGTTAATTAATTGAATTTAAATTTAAAAAAATTAAAAATGGATGCCTGGGTGGCTCAGTGGGTTAAGTGTCTGCCTTCGGCTCAGGTCACGATCCTGGGATCCTGGGGTCCTGAGATCAAGTCCGGCATTGGGCTCCTTGCTCAGCAGGGAGGCTGCTTCTCTCTTTGCCTGATGCTCTTCCTGCTTGTGCTTTCTCTCTCTCTCTCTCTGACAAATAAATAAAATCTTAAAAAAAAAAAAAAAGCTCAGCAAGCTCCAACTAAGATGAATCTAAAGAAACCCACACTGAGACACATCAAAATCAGACTGTCAAAGACAGAGAGGGAATCTTTAAACTAGCAAGAATAATTCAACTCATTATGTATGAGGGATCCTCAATAAGATTATCAATAGTTTTTTCAGCAGAAACCTTGCTGGCCAAAAAGAAGTAGGATGGTATATTTAAACTGTTAGAAGGCAAAACAAGACAAAACAAAACAAAACAACCCTATCAATGGAGAATTCTATATCCAGCAAAACTGTCCTACAAAAAAATAAGAGAGAAATTAAGACACTTCCAGATAAACAAAGGCTGAGGAAGTTCGTTGATACTAGCCCTGCTCTGCAGAAGTGCTAAAGGGACTCCTTCAAAATGAATTGAAAGGATGCCAGACAGTAACTTGAAACTATATGAAAATATAAAGTTCTGCAGTAAAGGTAAATAAATGGACACATGTAGAAGGGAGCCGACCTGCAAAGGAGAAAGGTTTTGTATTCACCTGAAGTGAAATTGTATGAGTTTATTTATTTTTTTAAAGATTTTATTTATTTATTTGAGAGAGAGGGTGAGAGAGAGAGAGAGAGCAAGAGCATGGAGGAGGGGTAGAGAGAGAGGGAGAAGCAGGCTCCCCGCTGAGCAGGGAGCCCGATGTGGGGCTTGATCTCAGGACCCTGAGATCATGACCTGAGCTGAAGGCAGACGCTTAACCGACTGAGCCACCCAGATGCCCTGAAGTTGTATGAGTTTAAAATAAATTGGTATAACTTTAGGGGCGCCTGGGTGGCTCAGTCGGTTGGGCGTCTGACTCTTGATTTCAGCTCAGGTCATGATCTCAGGGTCGTGAGATCAAGCTCCATGTCGGGCTCTGCGCTCAGTGTGGCATCTGCTTGAGATTCTCTCTCTCCCTCTCCCTCTGCCCGCCCCCCCCCCCCCCGGCCTTGTGCACTCTCTAAATAAATAAATAAATAAATAAATAAATAAATAAATAAATATCTTTTAAAAATTGTTATAACTTTAGGATGTTATATGTAATCCCCATAGTAACCACATAGAAAATAGCTATAGAGTATACACAAAAGTAAATGAGAAGGGAATCAAATATATCACTACAAGAATGAAAAGGAAGGTAGTAATGGAGGAAATAATGGACAAAAAACTATAAGGCATACAGAAAACAAATCACAAAATAGCAATAGCAAGTTCTTTCCTATGGTTAATTACTTTACATGTAAATGGATTAAACTTGCCAATCAAAAGGCATTGACTGGCAAAATGGCTTAAAAAAAAAAAAACAGTTTCAGGGGCGCCTGTGTGGCTCAGTCATTAAGCATCTGCCTTCGGCTCAGGTCATGATTCCAGGGTCCAGGGATCGAGCCCCGAATCAGGCTCCCTGCTCGGCAGGAAGCCTGCTTCTCCCTCTCCCACTCCCCCTTCTTGTGTTCCTGCTCTCACTGTGTCTCTCTCTCTCTCTGTCAGATAAATAAAAAAAATCTTTAAACAAAAAACAGTTTTAGCTGTAAGATGAAGAAGATTGAGGATCTAATGAATAACATCACACCATGCTGCATAATTTAAATTTGTTAAAAGAGTAGAACTTAAATGTTCTCACACACACACAGGAACTCATAAATATGTGAGGCAATGGATATGTTAATTACCTAGATGGGAGAAATCTTTCAAACTGTATATGTAGAGCAGATCATCACAATGCACCCTTTAAATATCTTAAAATTATATTTGTCAATTATTCCTTAATAAAGCTGAAAAACAAACAGGATCTAACCATATGCTGTCTACAAGAGACCCTAAATTTAAGGACATATATAGGTTGAAAATGAAAAGATAGGAGTGCCTGGTTGGCTCAGTTGGAAGAGCATGTGACTCTTGATCTCAGGGTCATAAGTTTGAGCCCCACGTTGGGTATAGAGATTACTAAAAATAAATTAAAAGGAAAGCGAAAAGATAGAAAAAGATATTCCTTGCAAATAACAACCAAAAGAGAGCCAAGTGGCTGTAGTAATGTCAGACAAAATACACTTGAAACCCAAAAAGTTTACAAAAGACAAAGAAGGACATTATATATTAATAAAGTACAAAACAAGATAAAACAATAGTAAATAGGGCGCCTGGGTGGCTCAGTTGGTTGAGCGACTGCCTTCGGCTCAGGTCATGATCCTGGAGTCCCTGGATCAAGTCCCGCCGGGCTCCCTGCTCGGCAGCGAGCCTGCTTCTTCCTCTGACCCTCCCCCCTCTCATGTGCTCTCTCTCTCTCTCTCTCATTCTGTCTCAAATAAATAAATAAAATCTTAAAAAATAAAAAAAAATAAAAAAAAAACAATAGTAAATATATATGTACCAAGCATTAGAGCTCCTAAACATATTAAGG
The DNA here is from genome assembly GCF_029215605.1 of Mirounga angustirostris. Taxonomy (NCBI): domain Eukaryota; kingdom Metazoa; phylum Chordata; class Mammalia; order Carnivora; family Phocidae; genus Mirounga; species Mirounga angustirostris. The sequence goes on along the minus strand of NW_026991711.1, from coordinate 93,166,997 downwards.
AAACATTGACAGGATTGAAGGCAGAAATAGCTCTAAAATAACAGTAGGAGACCAAAATTCCACTTTCAATAATGGATAGAACAGCCACATAGAACATAAACAATAAGGGACTTAGGTAACACCTTGGACTAACTGAACCTAGTAGACATGTACAGAACATCCACCCAACCACACAACACACAATACACAGAATATTCTCCAGTAGGAACGATACATCAGGCCACAAATCAAGTCTTAATAAATTTAAAAGACTGAAATCATACCAAGCATTGTCTGAATAGGTCTTTTTCATAAAAAGACATACAGATGGGCAAAAGGTATATAGGGAGGAGCTCAACATTACTAATCACCAGAGAAATGGAACTCAAAACCACAATGAGGTATCATCCATGCCTGTTAGAACAGCTATTTTCAAAAGGACAAGAAATAACAAGTGTTGGCGAGGATGTGGAGAAAAGGGAACCCTCACGTGCTGTTGGTGGGAATGAAAACTTGGTGCAGGGGCGCCTGGGTGGCTCAGTTGTTAAGTGTCTGCCTTTGGCTCAGGTCATGATCCCAAAGGTCCTGGGATCAAGCCCCGCATCAGGCTCCCTGCTCCGCGGGAAGCCTGCTGCACTCCCTCTCCCACTCCCCCTGCTTGTGTTCCCTCTGTCAAATAAATAAATAAAATATTTTTTTTAAAAAAGGAAAACTTGGTGCAGCCACTACAGAAGACTGCATGGAGTTTCCTCAAAAAAATTTTAACACGGAATTACTATACCATCCAGTAATTCCGCTTCTGGGCATTTATCCGAAGGAAGTGAAATCACTATCTTAAAAAGGTACCTTCAGCAAATGGGTGCGGTGAGCTCAACTATATGCCTCAGCGGCTCGGAGGCTGTGCCAGCCAGTGATTTCTATGGATTCCAGTGATTCCTATGGATTCCAGCAATAGGGAGGACAGACTTGAGGAGACGTGGGACTGATTGTGCTGGTCCCTGGACAACCGGAGAACAGGCTCTCCCGTAATTGGTGTTTCCTGGGCCTTAGCGGAGTAATGGATGCACTTTGCCCGCCTACTGGCAGCAGGACTTCCTAAATGGCCAAATAATGTCTGGAAGGCTGGGGTCCAAGGCCATTTTTGTTGGCTGTAAGCGGGGTCTCAGGAACCAGAGGGAGCACAGCTCTTCTTAAAATCGAAGGTGATTATGCTCAAGATGAAACGGAATACTATCTAGGCAAGAGATGTGCTCATGGGTACGAAGCAAAGCACAACACAGTGACTCCTGGTGGCAAATCGAACAAAACCAGAGGAATCTGGGGAAAAGCAAACTCGTGCTCCCAGAAACAGTGGCATGGTTCGTGCCAAATTCCGAAGCAACCTTCCTACTAAAGCCATTGGTCACAGAATCTGTGTGATGCTGTGCCCCTCAAGGATTTAAACTCAATGAAAAGTAAATAAATAAAGGTGTAGGGAAAAAAAGGTACCTTCAGATGGGTATTAAAGAGAGCACGTGTTGTGATGAGCGCTGGGTGTTATACACGACTAATGAATCGTTGAACACTACATCAAAAACTAATGATGTCCTACATGGCGGCTAACTGAACATAATAACAATAAAAAAGGGAGCTTCACCCCTTGTTCACTGTAGTATTATTTACAATAGCTAAGACATGGAAATAACCTGAGTATCTGTTGATGGATGAATGGATAAAGAAAATGTGATGTATAGACACAGTGGAATGTTATTCAGTCATAAAAAAGAAAGAAATCCTGACATTTGTGACAATAAGAACGGAACTTGAGGGCATTATGCTAAGTGAAATAATCAGTCAGAGAAAGACACTGTGTGATCACACTTGAATGTGAAATCTAAAAATGAAAACAAAAAACAGAAAAACTGAACTCATAAGAAAAAAAAAAACTAAACTCATAGCAGATTGGTGGTTGCCAGAGGTTGAGAGTTGGAGGGGATGGCTGAAATGGGTGAAGGTTGTCAAAAGGTATCAACTTCCGGTTATAAGATAAATAAATCCTGTAGATGTAATATGCATAATGGTGACTATAAATTAAAAAACAAATACTAATGATGTATTGTATGGTGACTAACATAACATAATAAAATTAAAAAAAAAAGCTATCCTGCATTCCTGGTGAACCTCAAAGATTAATACCACCATCAAAGACATCAGAGATACACAATGGCAATCAAAGCCCACCACAGCTTCGTGTGGTTCACCTATTTGGCCTGTAGACAAGACAGCTGATTCATAGGGATTGGAAATCTTAATAACACAGTGAATTTAGACCACCTTATTAAGAGTGGAAGAGCACGGGACTCTTGATCTCAGGGTTGTAAGTTTGAGCCCTATGTTGGGTGTAGAGATTACTTAAAAAAAAAAAATTTTTTTTTTTTAAGATTTTATTTATTTATTTGACAGAGAGACACAGCGAGAGAGGGAACACAAGCAGGGGGAGTGGGAGAGGGAGAAGCAGGCTTCCCACTGAGCAGAGAGCCCGATGTGGGGCTCGATCCCAGGACCCTGGGATCGTGCCGCGAGCCGAAGGCAGACACGTAACGACTGAGCCACCCAGGCGCCCCCCCCCAAATTTTTTTTTAAGATTTTTTATTTACTTATTTGAGAGAAAGAATGAATGAGAGAGAGCATGAGGGGGGGAGAGGGAGAAGCAGATGCGGGGCTCATTGTGGGGCTCAATCCCAGGACCCTGGGATCATGAGCTGAGCTGAAGGCAGTTGCTTAACTGACTGAGCCACCCAGATGCCCCTTAAAAAAATTTCTTTAATCTTGAAAAAAAAATAAGGTGGTGAACTTAAATACAGATCTTCCATATATCTTTTCTTTACTGGTACAAATTATCACAGACCCTAGCGCTTTGTATTCAATTATTGATATGGCAAAGAAATGGGGAATGCCAGACGTTTTCTTTTAAATCAATGTAGGATTTGCATATCATAAAATCTACCCATGTAGAGTATAAAATTCAGTGATTATTAGTCTATTCTCAAAGTTGTGCAATTAGTTTTTCTAATTCCAGAACATTTTCATGACCCTAGAAAGATCCAGACAGAGCTTACTTGTACCTAACAGAGACCTGAACATACCTTTAGCACCATGCCTCAAAACTATGTCAGCTCTCCTGTTCTGGGCCATGTTTTAAATCCCAGGGGTCTGGATCATCTCAACATCCACCTGGACATCCGACTGGTCCCTTGGCCCTTATGATCCAGTGGATTCAGTGGTACTCAATGTGTCTGTGGCAGATTTAGAGCAAAGCCATACCCTCTTCTGCAGGTAAGTATTTTTTTGAGAAACAGCTTTGGCTCTGCTTGAGAGTGAACATCTATGGGGTACGAGATGACAAAGGAGAGGTTGTCTGACCGTTCCAGTTTCAAATGGATGGGATCTGGCTCATGCAAGTCCAGGAGACACACGTAAGCTACTGAGCAGGGCTGCCCCACCCCGTGTGCTTGCTGCAAGCACACTTCCTCCCTCAAACCACCCTGTGACTGGCTGACTGAGGAGGAAAGCATTGCTTGAACCCTGGTGCTCAGATGGCTCTGAACGACAAGCTCCCACCAGCGGTGTGGGTACAGCCCTATTCAGTGGTGCACTGAAGGACAGTGGAGATGGGGAGTCCTCCTGAAGCACAGAACTCCAGGCAGCACATCACTGTGGGGTCCTCTTTGCCCAGAGGAAAGATTATGTGAGATGAGACTCTCTCCTGATATAAGGGTGATCACTAAAGGCAGTATTCAGGAATTTGGAAGTAACAAGATTAAAAAACTGATAACATGGAGGTTAGAGAAAGAGGTAGAATGGGCCCTGAAGGCAGAGATACTTGTGTCTCATGGGAATGGTCCCCACAAGGCCACCCTTTGCAGAGGAAGTTTTCAATAATCAATCTCTTTCCGCAACCAGTACTTATTCATTGACCAAGTGGAACAGTGGCAGGATGGAGGTTTTATATTGGCTCCATAGCATGGAATTGACCACTCCAAAACCAACTTGGCTACTTATCACTACCAAGTGCGTTCAATATGGCACCCTACAGTGGGGGACCAGTCTGCCCCCTGGTGGAGGTTGACTGCATTGTACTCCATCATGGGCGTGGCAGTGATTTTTCTTTTTTGGGGTAGACATCAATTCTGCACATGAATTTTCCTTCCCTCTCTGCCATGTTTTTGCTGGGAGCACCATCTATAGACTTAATGGAGGTCTCTGTCTCTCAACATTGCTATTGATCAAGAAATTTATTTCAAAAAGAAAAAGAAACTTATTTCACGGCATAAAGAAAAGTAATACAATAGGCTAATAATACCCATGGGACTCATGGGTTTTACCACGTACCTGATCATTCCAAAGTAGCTGGTGTTTTAGAACAATGGAATGGCCAATGACTGTAACCCCACCAGATAAGAGACAACACCTCACAAAAGTGAATTTCTATTTTACACAATACAGTATATGTCCTGAATCAATATGTGGCCCTGTTTTTTCCTCTTAGGCAGAATACTTGGGTTGAGGGGGTTGAAGGGCTAATCACCTCCCTCACTATACAACTAATGACCAACTCACAAGACATTTTTTTAAGATTTATTTATTATTTTAGAGAAAGAGTGTGTAGGGGGGAGGGGCAGAAGGAGAGGGAGAGAGAGAGAATCCCAAGCAGACTCCATGCTAAGCACAGAGCCTGATTCAGGGCTCGATCCCACAACCCCAAGATCATGACCTGAGTCAAAATCAAGAGTCAGACACTCAACCAACTGAGCCACCTAGGTGCCCCAAGACATTTGTTTGTATACCCCCACCATTTGGGGCTCTATTATTTAAGTAGTCTGGGTTACTCAAGGTAATTTTTCACTAGAAGAATTTAGTTAATTTAAATTAAATTAGAATTTGGGGGGCACCTGGGTGGCTCAGTTGGTTAAGTGTCTGCCTTCAGCTCAGGTAATGATCTCAGGGTCCTGGGATCCAGCCCCGCGTCAGGGTCCCTGCTAAGCAGGGAGACTGCTTCTCTCTCTCCCTCTGCCCCTTCTCCAGCTCACTCTTTCTCTCTGTTTCAAATAAATAAATACAATCTTTTAAAAAATTAGAATTTGAGACCCTTCCTTGGCCCATTTGGGGCTCCGCTGAACAAAAAAGAATGTTAACTTATTCTTAACAAATAAGAATGCTGGGAACTCCTTTTCAAAAGGAGATATCATTACTGCTACACAATGAGGGGCAGGGAATCTTCAGGGACTGTTCCCAGCATGGCTATGTCTAATGGTAAAGTAAATGGAAGACAAAAGTAATCCAACATAAACAGAATCACTAAGAGCTCAGATCCCTCAGGAATAGTTTTGGGTCACCTCATTAGGTAAAGAACCTTTAGGGGTGAGAATAAGAATAAGACCTTGGGTATATGGCAGAGTGTCTGCTCTGGGGTCAGATGAGAGGGAAGGAGAGAAGGTCATCACTCCTCTCTGCATTCCTCACTCTGTCCTTGCCTCCCCTCCCCTCCTCACCTCAGGCTGGATGGAGCTCCCTCCTCTGGGCTCCCACAGCCCTTGGGCTCCTCTGGCCTTGTACCCCTAACTCCATGGACATGCCCTTGCTTTTCTCCTCTTGGAGGACAGGAGCTTTTGACCTATCTCTGGTGCCTGCCCAGGGATCAGCATGGTGGAGGTGCTCAGAGCCACCTGAAGATGGAGCCCAGGAGGCAGAGGTGGGGTGGGCTCTGCCCGGGGAAGACAGCTTGGCTGAGTGCGGCCGTCCCAGGGGAGGCTGCTGATGGCCTCCCAGAGCTGCAGCCTGAAGACTCCAGCCACCCACCAGAGAGGCAGGCTCCAGCCACATGGATGTTCCTACTCCCCAGTCACCTCACAGAACAAACGCACAACCAGGTCCAAAGAGCAGAGGGAGAACTGTGACCTGGATTTGGAGGCCAGGAGCCTGGTGGAGACAGCTCCAAACAGGAACAAGTAGGGCGGGAAGCAAGTCTCTCCGCTCAGAGCTATGTAGGCAGAGATGACAGTGAAATAACCTAATCACACAATTCCTTTATTGAATTCCCTGCACGGAGCCACATACTCTGCCGAACGACTCACAGTTCCATTTTGCGAAGGAGAAGACAGATGGTCTGAGAATCCGAGCACTTGCCCAAGGACTGACGACAACTTGGTGGCCTCACCAGGGTCTGACGACTGTGTGCATCACTAAAGCCCGTGTTCCCAGCCTCCATGCCGACTACCATTACCTACGAACCAGAAAATGCTTAGGGCCAGGAATCCACATCGCGCTGATGTTACAGGGCGTACAGATCATCCACTGCTGCCTAACAAATTGTCCAAAATTTACCAGATTAAAATAAACATTTTAAAATCTCCCACACCCCTCTGGGTGGTTCTGGCTCAGGATCTCTCATGATGCTGCAAGTCAGCTTGTCAGCGCCACTCTGGTCACAGGGAGGCTTGACTGGGGCTGGAGATGCTGCTTCCCAGGTGACTCGCTCAGGTGGCTGTTGGCTGGAGACCTGAGCTGCTCACCACACAGGCCCCTCCACAGGGTTATCTGAGTGTCATCTCAAGATGGCGCTTGGCTCCCCCAGAACGAGTGACCCAAGAGAAAATGAGGAGGAGGTCTCAGTGCTTTTTATGACCTAGTCTCAGGAATCACACACAATCATTTTCCCTTTATTCACTAGAAGTGAGTCACTAAGTCCAGTCCATACACAAAGGAAGAGGAATTAGGCTCCATCTCTGAAAGGGAGGAATACTAAATATCAAATTTTTTTTTTTTAAAGATTTTATTTATTTGCGAGAGAGAGAATGAGAGACAGAGAGCATGAGAGGGAGGAGGGTCAGAGGGAGAAGCAGACTCCCTGCTGAGCAGGGAGCCCGATGCGGGACTCGATCCTGGGACTCCAGGATCATGACCTGAGCCGAAGGCAGTCGCTTAACCAATTGAGCCACCCAGGCGCCCTAAATATCAAATTTTTTTTTTAAGATTTTATTTATTTATTTGAGACAGAGAGAATGAGAGAGAGCACATGAGAGGGGGGAGGGTCAGAGGGAGAAGCAGACTCCCTGCTGAGCAGGGAGCCCGATGCGGGACTCGATTCCGGGACTCCAGGATCATGACCTGAGCCGAAGGCAGTCGCTTAACCCACTGAGCCACCCAGGCGCCCTAAATATCAAATATTTTAAAACCACAAATTAGGGATGAGACCAAACAAATTTGTGTTTCTTTTTTTTTTTTTTTAAGATTTATTTATTTATTTAAGAGAGAGAGAGAGAAAGAGCAGGCGTGGGGGTGAACGTGACCTAATCTCATGAGCCCTTTAAACCTGGGTCTACAAGTCAGAGAAAGGAAATCAGAGAGATTGAAAGCTGCAGCAGATGCTCTCCTGTTGACCTTGGGGAAGCAAACTGCCATGTTGCTGGAGAGGGTGATGGGGCAGGACAGGGGGCAGGAAAGGGCAGCCCCCAGGGCCGGGAGCGGGGATGTTAGTCCTACAGCCACAAGGAAATGAATTCTGCCAACAACTACGTGAGCTTGGAAGAGGATCTGGCTCCAGAAAGGAATGCAGCCCAGCCGACATCTTGACTTCAGCTTTCTTAGACCCTGAGCAGAGGACTCAGATAACCCATGGACTCCTGATCATGGAGACTGAAATCAGACATCTGTGTTGTTCTGAGCTGCTTGTTCATGGTAATTTGTTATGCAGCCACAGAGAGCTATTACAGTAAGCATAATCTCATTTTTTTTTTTGATTTTATTTATTTATTTGACAGAGAGAGACAGTGAGAGAGGGAACACAAGCAGGGGGAGTGGGAGAGGGAGAAGCAGGCTTCCCACTGAGCAGGGAGCCCGATGCGGGGCTCGATCCCAGGACCCTGCGATCATGACCTGAGCTGAAGGCAGATGCTTAACAACTGAGCCACCCAGGTGCCCCATGATCTGATTTTAATATATTTACTTCCTATATGAGCATACACAAAATAAACTTGGGTTCATATAATGTCTACTCTTGCAAATGGCTTTTGTCATTTAATGTCCTAAGCATTTTCCCCTATCATTAAATATTTATCTAGAACTGAACTCCAATAACCACACAGAGTATGGGCATATCATAGTTTAGACCCCAGTCTAAATTCCATTCTTGTATATGCATCTGTATACACTTGTCCTGTGATTTTGCTAGGGGATAGTCCTGGAAGTAGAATTCTTTTTTTTTTTTTTAAAGGTTTTATTTATTTATTTGAGAGAGAGGGAGAGAGAGAGCACGAGCAGGGGGAAGGGGAGGGGCAGAGGGAGAGGGAGAAGCAGAGTCCCCCCGCTAAGCAGAGAGCCCGACCTTGGGGCTGTGGGGCTGGATCCGAGGACCCTGGGATCATGACTTGAGCTGAAGGCCTACGCTTAACCGACTGAGCCCCCCACGCACACTTGGAAGTAGAATTCTTAAGTCACAAGGTTTGCACTTCAAGATTTCTCATTCATTAAGCTGAAACATCCCTCAGAAGGGCTGTGCCAGTTCACACTCCCCCAAGCAAGGGGTAAGCGTGCCCCCTTACACACTCACTCACTCACACCCCTTCCCATTGGCTACCATTTTGATAGCTCAGGTTTTTTTAAAAGGTAACTATCGTGTGTGTTTCTGTCTCCTGTATGTTTGTGTCTTGTGTGTGTTTGTGTGTTCAATGGGGTATGCCTGGATTCTTTATAAAAATTTTTTAATTTAAATTCAATTAATTAACATATAGCATATTATTGGTTTCAGAGGTAGAGGTCAGTGATTCATCAGTCTTATATAACACCCAGTGCTCCTTATATTCAGTGCCCTCCTTAATGTCCATCACCCAGTTACCCCATCCCTCCACCACCACCCCCAACAACCCTCAGTTTGTTTCTTATGACTGAGAGTCTCTTACGGTTTGTCTCCCTCTCTGCTTTCGTCTTGTTTTATTTTTTCCTCTCTTCCCCAATGGTCCTCTGTTTTGTTTCTTAAACTCCGTATATCAGAGAAATCATATGATACTTGTCTTTCTCTGATTGGGGATATGTCTGGATTCTACAGTGAGGTCAACCCCTTCAAAAAGGAGGGTTTTCCTTTAGGAACTAGACTCTCATTTTTTCTTTGTGGGAACATGGCAATTACTTCACCAAATGTCCCTTTCTCTCCTCAGTAAAACCGTAAACTCTTTGAAGGCAGTATTTACACTTTTGTCGCTTTTGATCCTTCTTGGGAATTAATTCAGGGCTGAATTCCCTTGATAAAGCTGTGGTGTGTTGATAGCAAGGAAAATGTCCAAGTGTGCTGAAGTATCTCCCTGGGATTTTAATTTGCATTTCCCTGATTCCTAATGAGGCTGAGCACCTTTTCTTAACTCTCCTTTGGATATTTGGTCTTGTAAACCACTAGCCTGTGACCTACTTGTCTTCTAGTGTTTTTCTTATTGATTTACAAGAGTTTTTCTTTTATATAGTTTGATATTAAGCTCTTTGGTTGTTAGTATACTGTGAATATATTTTCCCACTCTCTTTTTCACTGTTCTTTTGATTTAAGATTTTATTTTTAAGTAACCTCTACACCCCGTGTAGGGCTCAATCCCATGACAGAGAGCAAGAGTCACATGCTCTACCTACTGAGTCAGCCAGGCGCTCCACTTTTTCACTGTTTTAATAAAGGTTCTTTTGATGAGTAGAAATTATTATTTTTGAATCAATTTATCAGTCCATTTCTTTATGACCATTTCTCTTTGTGTCTTATTTAAGAAATCTTCCCTACCTTCAGGTCGTGAAGATATTCCCAATTATCTTCTCAAAGATATCTTGTTTTGCCTTTCATGTTGAGGCCTGACTCCCCCTAGAATTCATTTTTGTGCATCGTATGAGGTAAGGGTCAAGTTTCTCTTCATTTTCTCCACATGTATATCTGGTGGACGCAGTCCATTATTGAAAATACTTGCCTTTTCCCACTTCTTTGCAATGCCACTTTTGCCATAAATTAAATGTCCAGCTATGCACGGGTCTATCTCTGGGCTCTTTATTTGTTCCTTTCCTGTTTGTCTATTACTGCAGAATACCATACTACCTTAATTATTTGATCGTTCTAAAAGTTTCTTGATTTCTAAAAGTTACATTGTATATACTCATCTTGCTTATTTTTATTTTTTAGGAGTGCAATACAGTAGTTTTTAGTGTATCCACATAGTTGTACAACCTTCACCACTATTAAATTCCAGAACAAATCAAGGTAGAACAAATTCTCCCACCTCTTTCTTCTCCTCCTCCTCCTCAACTTCTTCTTCTTCATCATCTTCTTCTTCTTTCTTTTTTTCTTTATAGAGAGAGAGAACACGAGCGGGAGGGAGGGGCAGAGGGAAAGGTAGAAGCAGACTCCCTGCTGAGCAGGGACCTCCGATGCGGGGCTCGATCCCAGGACCCCGAGACTGTGACCTGAGCCGAAGGCAGATGCTTAACTGACTGAGCCACACAGGTCCCCCTCCTGTTTTCTCTTCTTAAGTCTTTCGGCTGTTTTTGTCCTTTTGCATTTCCACACAGTTAAAAACACTTGGGAATTTTATTAGAATTTCATTAAACATGCAGCTTATTTGGGGGAGACCTGGCAACTTTATAATACTATGTCTTCCAATGAACATATATCTCTCCATGTAGTTAAATTTTCATTTTCCCCCAAGAATATTCTTATTGTTTTCTTCAGAGAAGTCTTGTCCACTTTTTTGTTAGATTTGTTTCTAGGTCCTAAGAATTTTTATTCTGTTGTAAACAGTATCTATTTAAATTTTTCATTTTCTGTTTTTTGTTGACATATAGATGTGGTTTATTTCTACTGAATTTTGTCCAGCAACTCTGCTGAGCTAATTAATTCAAATAATTTATCTGTAAATTCTTTGGATTTCCTATTAACATAGTTATTTCATCCACAAACTGTGATAGTTCTCTTTCCTCCCTTCCAATCTTTATGACTTTAGTCTCTTTTTTCTTGACATTCTACGTTTAGATCTTTTCAGGGCCTGCAGTAAAACATTCAGCAGAGGTAGCAATAATTTGCATCCTTGCTTTGTACCAGATCCCAAAGGAAAACCTGTCAACATCTCATCATTAAGTATGATATTTGCCCTAGGTTTTTACAGGCAAGCTTGATCAGATTAAAAAAGTTTCCTTCTATTCTGAGTTTTTTAAAAGTATGTTGAATATCATGAATGGACGTTGGGTTTTATCAAGTGCTGTTTCTATATCTATTAAAATGATCATGAGTTTTCCTCATACTCTATTCATGTGATGAATTTCATTAATTGATTTTCTGTTAAACCAACCTTGGAGTAAACACTCCTTGATCATTATACGTTGCAAGATTCGGTTTGCTAATATTTTGTTTGGGAGTTTTGTGTCTATGTTAATGAGTGAGATTGGCCTGTAATTTTCCTTTCTCATAATGTCTTATCAGGTTTGATATCAAGGTTATGCTGACCTGATCAGGTAGTGTTCCCTCTTGTTCTATTTTCTGGAAGAGTTTGTGTGGGATTGGCACTTTTTTCTTATGTGTTTGGTAAAAATCACCCATGCCGTCCTCTGGCCTTGGAGTTTTTATTGTGTGAAGTCTTAAAATTATGTATTCAATTTCTTTAATAGCTATAAGACTATTAATTCCTTTTTTGTTGTGGCCGTTTTGGATTGTGTTTTTTTACAATTTGTCCATTTTGTCCACATTTTAACAGAATATTGTTATTGTTACATTGTATATACTCATCTTGCTTATTTTTATTTTTTAGGAGTGCAATACAGTAGTTTTTAGCGTATCCACATAGTTGTACAACCTTCACCACTATTAAATTCCAGAATATTTTAATTATCTCAAAAAAAATTCTCTATCCATTAGCAATCACTCCCATTCTTTCCTTCCTCCCGGCCTTGGCAACTACTAGTCTATTTTCTGTCTCTTTGGACATTTCATATAAATGGAATCATAGAGTATGTAGCCTTTGTGACTGACTTCTTTCACTTAGCAAAGTATTTTCAAGTTCGGTCCCTGTTGTAGTATATAGCAGGACATCATTCATTTTTATTGCCAAATAATGGTTCATTGTATGGACATACTACATTTTATTGATCTATTCATCAGGGGATGGACAGATGAAAAAAGAAACATCTTCAGAGATCCTGTTAAAAAGATAATCAGGAACAACTGGAAAACATGCAAACATTTCATCTGTGTTTCCATTTTGGGGCTGTTATGAATAATGTTGCTATAAACATTCTAAGTTATTGTGTGGACATGTATTCTCTTGGGTAAATATCTAGGCTTGAACTTACTAGTTCATATGGTAACTCTATGTCCAACTTTGAGGCACTGCCAAACTGTTTCCCAACATGATTGTACCATTTTACATTCCCACCAACAATATATGAAGGTTCCAATTTCTCCACATCTTTGCTAAATTTATAATTGTCTGCCTCTTGACTCTAACCTTTCCAGTGAGTGTGAAGTGATCTCATTGTGGTTGTGATTTGCATTTCTTTAATGACTAATTATGTTGACCATGCTTCATATTTTCATATTTTTTTCTGAAAGGTCTATTAGATCCTTTGCTTATTTTAAAATTGTGTTGTCTTTTACTGTTGACTTTTAAGGGTTCTTTATATATTCTGGATATAAGTTCCTTATCACATACATGATTTGCAAATTTTTTGTTTTTGTTCTGTGGGTGCTTTTTCACTTTTTTGATGTTGATGTCAGGTTTGTTTTTACAGATTTATTTATTTCAGAGGGAGAGAGAAAGAGATAGAGCGTAAGCACAAGAGGGACAGAGGGAGAGGGAGAGAGAAAATTTAGCAGACTCCTTGCTGAGCTCAGAGCTAGACATAGGGCTTGATCTCACGACTCTGAGATCATGGCCTGAACCAAAAACAAGAGTCAGACACTCAACCGACTGCATCACTCAGGGGCCCCTTGTTTTGTTTTGTTTTAACTAGGTTCTACACCCAGCGCGGGGTCCAGTGCAGGGCTTGAACTCACAACTCTGAGATCAAGACCTGAGCTGAGATCAACAGACTCTTAACTGACTGAGCCACCCAGGCGCCCCCTTGATGATGTTTTTTGAAGTACAAAAAATTTTTCAAGTTTTTCATTTTGGTGAAGTCCAATTTGCTTGTGTTTTTGGTGTCATATTGCCTAATACAAGGTTGTGAAGATTTGACACGTGCTTTCTTCTAAGAGTTTTATAGTTTTAGCTTACATTAGATGTTTAAGTAATTAATTTTTAAAGATTTTATTTATTTATTTGACAGAGAGAGTGAGAGAGCACAGCAGGGGGAGCAGGAGAAGGAGAGGGAGAAGCAGGCTCCCGCTGAGCAGGGAGCCCGATGCAGGGCTCGATCCCAGGACCCTGGGATCCTGACCTGAGCCGAAGGCAGATGCTTAACGACTGAGCCACCCAGGTGCCCCCTTTAACTTATTTTTAATTTATTTTTGTATATGGTATGAAGTAAAGATCTAAATTTATTCTTTTCTTTTGCATGTTTTCCAGTTGTTCCTGATTATCTTTTTAACAGGATCTCTGAAGATGTTTCTTTTTTCATTCCTGATATTGATAATTTGTGACTTTTTAAAATCTCAGTTAATCTTGCCAAGTGTTTATTGATTTGGGGATGTTTTTAATTGTATTAGTCTTTTTTTTTTTTTTTTTTAAGATTTTACTTACTTATTTGAAAGAGAGAGAGACACAGCGAGAGAGGGAACACAAGCCGGGGGAGTGGGAAGGGGGGAAGCAGGCTTCTCATCATTTTGGGGTTGGTGGAAGCCCAAAGACTCAGCTGAGTTCGCACAGATGAGCAATGGAAGGAAGCCAGCATTGGGACCCAGGCCCCACTCCAAAGGCCAAGGTCACTCCCTCACTTAATTGGTTTACTTGACCACGAATAAAAAGCAGTGGACAGGACAACATGCCAGGCAGGGGCCGGGGCACTTTTCATTTTTAAGTGACTTACAGAGAGCCTGCGAGATCAGCTCTATTGGCACTCTGCCCATTCAGAGGGTAATAGGGGAAACAAAGGGGAAAAGGTTATCGACTTGCCCGAGGCCCCCAGAGCTGGGACTGGGACCCAGGTGGTGTAGCAGGGTCCCGTGCTCATGGCAGGGCCCCCGAAGAAACAGAAAAAGCGCTGGGTCATGGGGCATGCCCTTGAGATCACAGGCTACTGCAGGAACTGCAAACTGGTCACTCATTCATTCATTCATTCATTCTTTCATCCATCCATCCATCCATCCATTCATTCAGCACCTACCGCCAACCAGCGCATGGGCTGTACTTGGAATACAGATGTCAATGAGACAGGCCCAGTTCCCACCCGCAGGGGTGGGTGAAACAATCACACAAACGGATATGAACACGTTAGGTAAGAAAAGTAAAGGACTCATTCAGATTCTTCTCCAAAGAATCTGGCATTTAAGCTGAGACATAAAGCACCTGTCAAAGTTAGCCAAGGGAAGTGTGTGTCCAGGCGTGTGTGCACACGGGCGCAGGGGGAAGGGGAACGGGCCATGCAGAAGGAGCAAACATGCAAAGGCCTCACCCGCGGCAGGGCAACAGTGATACGAGATGTAGCTAAAGAGGAGCGCAGGGCTGGGTGGTGGGCCTTGTAGGCAGCATTCAGGATTTTCAAATTGTGTGTGTGTATGTGTGTGTGTGTGTGTGTGTGTAGCCGCTGCAAGGTCTGAAGCAAAGCGATGGCAGATCAGAAGATCAGATGAACGTTCTTAAAACTCTCAAGGGGGCCGCTTAAGAGTGAGGGGGGGGGGTGGGGAGGAGGCAGGAGGGGATGGAGCAGCCCCTCTGCGGCCGTGCAGGGGAGAGCAAAGGCCGTGGTCCTCGCCAGGGGAGAGAGACCCACTGTGGGGGTGGGGCTCGTTGTACTGGGGAGCTGAGTGTGTGTGTGTGGGGGGGGCAGGATGAGGGGAGGGCCTGGCCTTGGCATCTGCGAGGCGGGGAGCTACCGAAAGGGAGGGTAGCAGGTTTGGGAGACCAGCTGGAAAGTCCCATTGTGGACACTGAGCAGCCCCTGAGACGTCCATGCGGACACCTCGCGAAGGCAGTGGGGGGTGTGAAGCTGGAGCTTAGGGGACATGAGGCAAGGCCCTCGGGACACAGCAGGTGTGGAAAGGAGTGGGGGGAGGAGTAGTACCCTGTGGAGAGGGTGCCCCAGAAGCCCCGGCAGGAGGTGCTGTGGGAGCCAAGGAACAGCGGGGCCCACCACCCCTCACCCCCACCCCTCACCCCGACCAACCCCTCACTCCTCCACTCTTTTTACAGTAAGAAATTGACCTCATCCTAGGCTGGAGTCATCTGAGTGAAGTCACAGACCCTGCAACACTCAAGTAGGGTTCAAGATCCAGACTTCCTGCCCCAGGTGGGCCCCTGACCCCCTCACCCGGCCCCCTGAGCAGCACCATGGGCGCCCCCCCCACACACCCAGAGGCACAGTGCGGTGAGCCTGGCATCCAACAGCTCGGGGTGAGGCCGTCGCAGCCCGCAGACAGGGAAGCGGGAGACCAGAGGAGAGGCGCTGATGGGCACTGGAGCTGGGGACACCCGGGGCGCCCCCACGGCCCCGCGCCCCACAGCCAGCCTCCGGGGCCTCGGCGCTGGCAGCAGGCCCGCCGTCTGCGGAGGGCACTGGTGTGGAAGCATTGTAGTGTTTTTTAAATACATAATCCGGGATTAGATGCCCATTCACATGACCTTTGTCCGTTCTTGCCTGGAGCCACTGAGGCGGGAGTTAATAAATACTGGAGGAAACGGCGAGGCCGGCCGGTTTGGGCAAAGGCTCTGCAGGAAGCGCTTTCCCCTGGGCAGGGAGCTTTATGCTTGAGGGGGTGAGGGCTGAGTGCCCAGTTTGCCCCGACATTCCTGGCTTCCCTCTGCTAACGGGCCCCCAATTCCCTTCCGAAAGTCCTAGTCGGGAGGCTAAGTTAGACAGGCACCAGCATTACCCGTCAGGTCCGTCAGGTCCGCGGTGGCCTGGCCCAGCTGCTGCAGCCCAGAGCTGTGTTCTGCAACAGCTTCTCTCAGGATCGCCCAAAAGCTGGGGACCAAACCACCCGTCCTGTTTTAAGCAAAGTGCACGGCGGTGGTTCTCGAGCTGCGACTCCAGACCAGCAGCATTGGCCTCGCCGGGGAACTTGTCAGAAATGCACCTTTCCAGGCCCGCCTGCAGCCTTCCAGAATCTGCTGCTCAGGGGTGGCACCCAGCATGCTGCTTCACAAGCCCCCCCCCGCCGGGGGACTCCCACGTGCCCATCTGTTGTTCCTGGAAAAATGTGCTAAGGGTGGGAGGCAGGGGCAGAGCCTGGGGGTTTTGCCCTAACATCTGTCACCATCTAACTGGGGCTTCTCCTCGTGCCTCATGACTCAGTTTCCTCCTCTGACAACTGAACAGGACAGCACGCCCCTTATCAGCTAGACAGGGGCAGAGCCTGGGGTCTTGCCCTAACATCTGTCACCATCTAACTGGGGCTTCTCCTCGTGCCTCATGACTCAGTTTCCTCCTCTGACAACTGAACAGGACAGCACGTCCCTTATCAGCATCACAGAACTGGTGGAAAAACCAGTCCGATGTTACAGATGAGAATTCTCCCAAGTCTAAATGCCAGACAAGTTTATTAATGCTGCCTGTCAGCTGCACGTCCCCACCCCCTCATGAATGACCCAAGAATGTCAAGAGCATATACGGTTGGGGCGCCTGGGTGGCTCAGTTGGTTAAGCGACTGCCTTCGGCTCAGGTCATGATCCTGGAGTCCCGGGATCGAGTCCCACATCGGGCTCCCTGCTCAGCGGGGGGTCTGCTTCTCCCTCTGACCCTCTTCCCTCTCGTGCTCTCTGTCTCTCATTCTCTCTCTCAAATAAACAAAATCTTTAAAAAAAAAAAAGAGCATATATGGTCTTCAGGTCAGAACTCTTCACCTTGGGAATCTGGGACACGTTCAGGGGGTCCTGGGACCTTCTATGAGTGAGTGCAAAACTGAGTGGAAAGGTGCACTTTCTGGAGCGACGACTTTTCAGACCCTCTGAACAAAGCGCTGTGGACTGCAGTGGGCCTCTGAACCCCCACCCCGCCGCAACCATGGCCCGTGACCCTCTTCAAGACGGCAGTCCTGGGAAAGGCAGGGCAATGGCACCAGGGGTTAGAGACCCAAAGGACCGTGGTCTGAGCGCCCAGCAGGGGTTTTCCACATTCGCTAATGAATAATGGAGTGCGCGTGCAGGCTTGTGGCGGGGGGTGGCTTCCCCCGACTTCCCTCTCCCTGCAGGAGGCAGCGCAGGGGCATCCCAGCATTCACTCTGTCCCAGCAGCTTACCTCAGCTCCATGAACCCTCACAGCCCCACCAGGACGTAGCTCTTGTTCCACCTTAAAAATGGAACTGCCGGCCGGAAGAGTGGCGACTTGCCTGGGGAGGGTGGGAGCTGGGATTTGGGCCCAGGCATTTGTGATCCTACCACCCTGCTGTCACAGGTCAAACGGGGAAGGACGTGGTGGGCCACAGGGAAAGGGGGCTGAGTCATGGGGTGGTGGTACTTGAGGTACATCACAGTAAACAATGGAAAACTCACCATCTTTTTCTTAGTAAAAGGCTTCAAAAAAGTGGATTGGCGCCCTCAGTGTCCTGCACGTGTTCCTCCTAAGTCCGTGTTCCGGTCGGCTGCCAGGCGGCCCCCTCCCTCCAAGCCCTTCCCCGAGGTCTAGCCTGGTCCCAGCAGCAGCTCCTGAGCTGAGCTCCTGGGAGCTAACTTCTCTCTGCTCAGACAGCCCACCTGGGTCTTTACGCCCAACCCTTCCACTCCACACTGCAAGGTGGCAGCTCCCGAAAGCACTCAGGGCAGGTGGGACACCCCCCTAGAGAGCGATGCGTTGACATCGAGAAAACTCCCTTGATGGAGACCCCTCAGATTCTTTACAAACGTGCCACCTTCTGGGGTCGGGGAGACGGGACAAGCCATCTACAGGATCCAGGGAGGAAAAAGACTGCTCCAGGGCAAGAAACTGAATTAAGTTTCATTTATTCTAGGGCAAACTCAAAAGGGTTTTTTTTGTTTTTTTTTTTAGCAAATCCTAACACATTATTAACAAAAAAAATCTGTACATTTGCCATGATACACTTGAAAGTGAAACAAATAAGATATAAATACAGATATGGATGTAACATGAAAAGCCCCCATAAAACAAAAACAAAACCCAAAAAACCCAACCTGGGGGTGTGGGGACCATGCGTGTGAACACAGTGCCGACAAAACTATTTTGGTGGCTGATAGTTTTCAGAGCGTTTTTTTTTTTTTTTTTTTTTTTTTCATTTCCAAACATCATTGTTAGCAAAGTCCTGGTGGGATTCTACAAAGTTCTTACTTGCTGTTAACATGTAGTATTATGCTTGATAAATAAAGGGCGGCAGGGAAAGAAAAAGACGGAGGAGACCAGGATCAGCTGCATCACCTGCACAGGAGAGAAGCCGGGGGGAGCCACAGAGAGGCAGTCCGGGGCTGTCCGCGGCGCCGGCCCAGCGAAGCACACACGGTGTACTTGAAGGAAGCTGCATGCCCACCCTCGGCCTCAGCCTGCCAGCCTCAGCCTGCCGGCCACACCGTGCCAAGTAGGAGCCGGGAGGGAAGCCGGCCCTAGCGGGAGGGAGGCTCGTGTGGGTGGGTTCGTCAGGGTCCTGGACGGTCAGGTGAACAGGGAGGCAAACACATTTCGCAGTTTTGGGTGCTTTGCTCTTTGTGGTGTTTGGGCCAAACAGGAGGCCTGCTGGGAGGCGGTGGCGGCTGTCCGGGGTTCAGAAGGCGACGGCAGGTGCAGCTCCCTCCCCATGAGGTGGTGGCAGCATGCGAGTCTCCCCAGCGGCGAGGGCAGGGTTTTGACTGAGGCCAAGAGACCTGTAAGTGATTGTAGCTCTCTCTAGGTCAGGAGACTGAAGGTTGGGGAAGTGACATTCAAGGCTAGCCCTTTGGGAGTACTGTGAGGACAACTCGGCAATGTTCAAGATTCTTCCCAACTGCAGGCGGCGGGGACTGGGAGACCAGGGAGTCAGAGAGTTCAAGGAGGAAGGTGTTTCCAAATGCATCAGATGTAAAAGAACTCATAAATAACCTAGCCAGAATGCACGTTTCTACAACAGAGGAGTAATCAAAAGGTGCCCTGACCCACTTGTCAAGTGTAAAAAGAAAATCCCATTAGTGAAATATTAACAAACGGTATTTATCAATGGAAGTAAGGCCTGGTCCTGCTATGTTCTGAGCCAAAAATAAGTCAATATTCAACCACTTAAAATGCACCCCTGAAGTTCCTTCAGCAGCAGCAGTGGGGTACTTCCCTCCATGTGCAAGATACCCCCTGCGTGCGCATACACACACACACACACAAACACACACACACACACTCTCTCTCTCTCTCTTTCTCTCTCTCTCTCAGTGAAGGCACCCTGGCTTCACTGTTCCTGGACCTTCATTTTCAGTGCCTAGTTCCAAATAAAGTATCTAAAATAAATTCCGAATGAAACTGAGTTTACGTGTGCTACAGTGTCGCAACTTCCAACACAAGGCAGAGGGCCAGAGCAGGGGTGTCTGTGGATGTCCGCGGGGACCCCACACAGTCTCTGTTCTCAGGGCTGCAGGCTGCAGGGGATTCTGCATCGGAACAGCAAACATCTCATTAAAAAAATACCACCAGAGTAGGCATTTTCCAGAAGGAAAAACCAGTTCCATTTAGACAGAGGATAGAAGCCTTTGCAATGACATCAAGGATTTCCATTTGGCTTTAAGAATTTTACTCAAAATGTATTTAACCAGATTCCAAATCTAGAGTTCCTTTTACTGGAGCAATCAAACCCTTAAGAAAAATTTGTAAGGGTAGTTTCTCTGATCATTTCTCATTGGAGAAAAGGAAACAGACTTTGAAACTGGGTTTCAAATCCTGTTTTTCTGCAATTTGCTAGCTGCCAAATTACTTTTTCCTTAAACAAGAAGGACTATTTCAAAAGATGAGCAAGAAGTACTTTTGTCCATAAAATTAAAAAAAAAAAAAAAAAGATTCTGATACTTGGCCTCTCTGGACTTTTCTTTGATCTTACTCCTATATTAAACCAAGAAGTCAAAACCGGGATGGCAGAGTTGCCGTTTACCAGACTGACGGAGAACACTCCAGAACTGAGCAGCTGAGGCAGAGGCTGTGGGGGAGGCAAAGAGAGGGCGCTAAATCTAAAAATCCGAACCACCAAGCACCAGGGTCAAGGCGGAGCCCTGTTAACAGTGTTTTCCCAAGAGCTGAGGAGTGGAACACTCACACACACGCACCTTCTTCTGTACCCTCCAGCTTCATGAAATGCCACCTTAGGCACCCATGAACGGCTGCTACAGATTTACCTTGATTTTTGTGTTTGGATTTAAACGGAAGAAAGAATTCTTTCGACTGGAAGCTCTGGGCGGGGACATCGCGAGTAGAGTGTTCAGAGGGGCGGGGAGTCCATCCTGGAAGGAGCCTGCAGAGGGGGCCCTGGGCCTCCAGGCTAGATCGTGTACAAGCAGAATCCCACGTGGTTGTTACAAGACCGTCTTCAGGCTTTTCTGTTTCTTGCCAAGACTTGACGCACATTCTTAGTAGGTCTCACAATACAACTGAAAGACGTACGACCCTTTCCTGGCGTCACAGGCCGTATCCAGAAGGAAGTAAGTGAAGATGAGAGAGAAGCACAAATTAACATACCTTCCTCAAATGTTAGTAACTAAGAGAAAATGCTACTTTCTACCAGGTATTGGCCAGAGAGCTCCGATTTTTTGAAACTGCACCCCACACACATGGTTTTATGATCTCAGCAGGCTGTACAAGACGCGTTTAAGTATGGCTCTTTTCTTATTCCATTTGTTCCGTTTGAGGACTGCACTACAGGCCTTGCTTCCTTTACATTCAATACCAGTAAGATTCTACACAGAAGCTGCAAGGGACCAAAATACTGATTGTAATAAATATTTGCGGGCCTCCTTGTACTGACTGGGCAGCCGATGCGGGGGAGGGTGGGGGAAGGTCTCGGAGAGGCACCACCGACTGCTTCTAGGGCTACACGAAGAGACTCCGGCGCTGCCATTAGCTGTGTGTGGACACGTCAGATGAGGAGCTGCTGTTACTGTTCGTGGTCTGGGCCCTCTTTATATATAAGTTTAGTAGTTTCATCTGCAAAGAGAAGACACAAACACCATTAGCAGGAGGAAAGCAATCCGAGAGCAGACAACGAAAACCCAGGCGACAGTAAGAAAACAGCATGTTCTGAGTGCCCGGGGGGCTCAGTCGTTAAGCGTCTGCCTTTGGCTCAGCTCATGACCCCAGGGTCCTGGGATCGAGTCCTAAGTTGGGCTCCCTGCTCGGCGGGGAGTCTGCTTCCCCCTCTGCCTCTGCCCTCCCCCCTCTCATGCTCGCGCTCTCGAAAAGAAGTATCTTTAAAAAAAAAAAAAGAAGAAGAAAACAGTATGTTCCTTAGTTGAAAAATTCGTCATACGAACATTTACTAAGGGCCTACTGCTCATGCAGCATACATGTGTCCCCAGGCGAGGGCCACAGCGGTGGGAGGAGGTCCGGGTCTAGAGGAGAGGGAGCGGCGATGGTTCTCCGGAACAGAATGGAAAGTGAGCCACAAGGGCGCCGGGGAAGCAGATACATGAAGGGCAGAGGCACACATTCCAGGGGCGACTGCGGCCAACAGCTGCATGCAGCTGGTGCGGAAAGCGGGGTGCAGGCCCATGCACCCCGGGGACAGCTAGCCTAAACAAGGCTGATCACATTAAGAACAAAAAGAAATAAGTATTTGTGGAAACAGAATGCCCATAAACATCCACATAACACACAACTTATAAGATTGAGGGAATTATGAACTATTTCCCATCCACGGCTCTTTACCTGCCTTGCTCTAAACAGGCCATGAGGCTGGTCTCCAGGGGGACCCAGGAAGAGAGGCTCAGCATGTGGTGCATGAGAAAGCAGGCCCCCCCTGACAAGCAGGAACTGGAACAGCCACTATACAGAGCTCCTAGGAGAGGCTAAATCTCCCTGACGTATGACACCAAGGTAGATGTAGAGAATGAAGTGAACAGCTGTGTCGTGTGTTTCTCCACAAAGGGAGTCCGCAGCAGGCGGTCTCAGGTCTGCTGCTTTTACTGCATAGTCCGCCCTGGGGTCCCCATGCACCGGCCCCTGAAGCGCTGCCTTAGCCGTTTTAACTGAGCAGAGTACGACACAGGTTGCTTCTCCTTCCTCACCCCTTCAAGTTTTAAACCTTTCATTTTATTTTAAGATTTTATTTATTTATTTGAGAGAGAGAGAGAATGCGCATGAGTGGGGCAGAGAGAGAGGGAGAATCTCAAGCAGACTCCCTGCTGAGTGCAGAGCCGACGTGGGGCTCGATCCTGTGACCCTGAGATCATGACCTGAGCTGAAGCCAAAAGTCGGACACTCAACTGACTGAGCCATCCAGGCACCCCATGAGGGCAGTACCATCATTTTACACGGGGATTCTAATGTTCTAAGGTTCAGAGTGATACATCCAGGGCTGACCAGGTTCAAGGGAAATCCTATTCATCAAAGTGGCAGCCTGAGCCTCAACAGATCCAGCAGTCCTAGAACAACTCCACCATCAACTAGTTGTGTGACTTCAGGCAAAACATTTTCTGAACCTCAACTTCCCCTCCTGCAAAATGAAGAACAATGAGAACACTTCCATGCGCCTCCAGTAGCTCCTTACTCAGCAAACATGTCCTCCGAACACCCCTCTCCTACTCCTGCGCGAGTTGTCCTCGCTGTCCCCTCCTGCAGCTCACCCCATGCTGCCAAGCCCCCCAGTTCAGTCGTGTTCTCCTCCAGGAGGCCTCCGCCTTTCCTCCTGCTCCTGTGGGCCTGCGACCCAGTCACTGGGTCAGCTAGGCTGGTCAGTCCTGGGGGACTGTGCAGGCTTGTGTCAGTCCTGTCCCACCCCAGGGCAGGACAAAGTTTTGCTTTTCCCACATGCCTTAGGGGTACAGCAAAGAGAGCAGCTTCCTAACCCATACTTGCTGAATCAAAGAGTTGTTAAGAAAAAAATGTTCCAGAAGACAGGACAGTTTTATTTCTGTGAAAGGCTGGTTAAAAAGGAGTTGCTAAACACTGTTGTACTTATTTGCGATCAAAACCACTGAAGTAGATGGATAAAGAAGATGTGGTACACATATATATACACGATGGAATACTTCCCAGCCATCAAAACAAAAAATGAAATCTGGCTATTGGCAACGACGTGGATGGAACTAGAGGGTATTATACTGAGTGAAATAAGTCAATCACAGAAAGACAAGTATCCTATGATCTCAATGATATGTGGAATTTTTTTTTTTTTTTAAAGATTTTATTTATTTGAGAGAGAGAGCACATGAGTGGGGGGGAGGTCAGAGGGAGAAGCAGATTCCCTGCTGAGCAGGGAGCCCAATGCGGGACTCGATCCAGGGACTCCAGGATCATGACCTGAGCCGAAGGCAGTCGCTTAACCAACTGAGCCACCCAGGTGCCCCTGATATGTGGAATTTAAGAAACAAAACAGAGGATCATAGGGGAAGGGAGGGAAAAATGAAACAAGACGAAACCAGAGAGGGAGACAAACCATAAGAGACTCTTAATCACAGGAAACAAACTGAGGGCTGCTGGAGGGGAGCAGAGTAGAGGAATGGGGTAACTGGGTGATGGGCATTAAGGAGGGCACGTGATGTAATGAGCACTGGGTGTTACATGCAACTATGAATCACTGACCTCTACCCCCAAAACTAATAATATATGTTAATTAATTGAAAAAACAAAAACAACACGTAAGTATCCACTAGCAACGTCCAGAACATAAGTGCAAGCCCAAGGAAAAGATGGTAAGAGAGTTAATGACGTGTACATGTTCAGTAGTTCACAAGGAGCTTTTACGGATTGCCATATTTGAGCCACACAAAGATCCTTTGAGGGAGGCAGCACAGGTTCTCCTATTTTACAAATGAAAAGGCTAGAGTTCACTTGCTCCATAAGCTGGCAGAAATTCAAATTATAGACTGTTATAACATTAGGACGTCAGATGTAATCCCCACAGCAACCACTAAGAAAACAGCTACAGAATATACACAGAAATGAGAAGGGAACAGAAACGTTTCAGTACACAAAGCAAACACAAAAGGCAGTAATGCAGAAAAATGAGGGACAGAAACAGCTCTACAGCATATAGAAAACATATGCCCAAATGACAAAGGTCTCTCCTCCCCAGTAGTTACTTCCAATGGAGACGGTGAGACTCTCCAGTCACAAGGCAGAGATCGGCAGGATGGGTGAGGAAAACATGGTCCCACTCTATGCTGTCTGTAAGACTCACTTTAGGGAAGACACAACGAGGTTGAAAGCAAAAGGCTGGAAAAAGACACCCCATGCGAACCGTAATCAACTGTGCAGGGGTGGTTGTGCTAATGATATTAGGCAAAATAGACCTTAACTCAAAAAAGTTTGTAAGGGACCAAGAAAGTCCTTATATATTCATAACAGGTCAATACAACAAGACGACAGACCAAGTACAGACATTTAAGTATATAGTAACAGGCCAGCAGAATATCAGAAGAAAACGCTGACAGAATTGAAAGGAGAAACAGTTTTATAGTAACAGCTGGAAACTTCAAGACTCCGTTCTTTTTTTTTTTTTTTTAAGATTTTATTTATTTGACAGAGAAAGACACAGCGAGAGAGGGAACACAAGCCGGGGGAGTGGGAGAGGGAGAAGCAGGCCTCCCACCAAGCAGGGAACCCGATGCGGGGCTCGATCCCAGGACCCCGGGATCATGACCTGAGCCAAAGGCAGACGCTTAACGACTGAGCCACCCAGGCGCCCCAAGACTCTGTTCTTAATAATGGAGAGAGCAACCAGAAAGAAGACAAGGAAATCAAAGACTTGCACACCACAACGAACCAACTAGATCTAACAGACACATCCAGAACACCCTACCCAACAACAGAATACACATTCTTCTCAAGAGCACACAGTCCATGCTCCAGAACAGGCTGTGTGTTAGGCCACAAATTAAGTCTCAATAGATTTACAAAGACAGATCCCATACAAAGTGTCTTTTCTGACCACAAGTGGATGAAGTGAAAAATCAGTAAAGGAAAGAAAACTGAAAAATTCACGAATTTGTGGAAACTGAACACCACACTGGTAAACAGCCAATGGGTCAAAGAAGAAATCACAAGGAAAATTAGAAGAGATCTTGAGACAAATGAAAACGAAAACATAACTTACCCAAACTTACAGGATGCAGCACCCACAGCACAAAGAAGGAAATGTATAGCCACAAATGCTTAGATTAAAAAAGAAGGAAGAGCCCATAGCAATCACCTAACTTTACATCTTAAGGAAGTAGAAAGAGAATAAATTAAACCCAGAAGGAAGGAAATAATAAAGATTAGGACAGAGATAAAGAAAACAGAAAAACAACTTGAGAAAATCAAAGAAACCAAATGCTGGTTCCTGGAAAAGATAAACAAAATCAACACAACTTTAGCTCAGTTACCTAAGAAAAAAGAAGACTCAAATTAGTAAAACCAGACACTAACATGGGACATTACTACTAAACTCTACAGAAATAAAAAAGATTAGTGGCGCCTGCGTGGCTCAGTCGTTAAGCGTCTGCCTTCGGCTCAGGTCATGATCTCAGGGTCCTGGGATCAAGTCCTGCGTTGGGCTCCCTGCTCAGTGGGAAGTCTGTTTCAAGTCCCTCTACCTCTCCCCTCTGCTTGTTTTCTCTTTCTCTCTCTCAAATAAATAAATAAAATCTTAAAAAAAAAAAAAAGAAATAAAAAAGATTATAAGAGAACACTATGAATAAATGTACACCAACAAATTAGATAGCCCAGATGAAACGGAGACATTCCTAGAAACATCAAACCTACCAAGACCGAATCATGAAGAAAGAGAAAAGGCGAACAGACCTATAATTAGTAAGAAGACTGAATCAGTAATCAAAAATCTCATAGGCGGCAGCGGCCCTGCGGCAGACACAGAAATGCAGATCTCTGTGAAGACCCTGACAGCAAGACCAACATTCTCGAGGTCGAGCCGTGACACCACTGAGAATGTTAAAGCCAAAATCCATGACAAGGATGGCATCCCGCCCAACCAGGGCAAACAGCTGGAGGATGGCCGCACTGTCTCAGACTACAATATCCAGAAGGAGGCCACCCCGTACTTGGAGCTTCACCTGCAGGGTGGCATCATCGAGCCTTCCCTCTGCCAGCTGGCCCAGAAATACAACCGTGACAAGATGATGCGCTGCAAGTGTTCTGCTTGCCTGCACCCCCGTGGTCACCTGCCGCAGGAAGTGCGCCACACCAACAACCTGTGCCCCAAGAAGATCAAATAAGGCCCCTTCACCGGCTCTTCTTTTGCCTGCAGGGCCACCTCCTGCCAGAGCCCCGAGGCCCTGGGGCCTCGATACAAGTTTTCCTTTCACTGACAGCAGTAAAACAGAAACAAAAACACAACAAAAAACTTCTTATAAAGAAAAGCCCTAGACCAGATGGCTTCCCTAATAAATTCTACCAAACATTTAGCAAACTAACACCAACCCTCTGCAAACTCTTCCATGAAATCGAAGATTAAGGAGCCCTTCCAAACTCACGCTGTAAGGTCAGCATTGTCCTGATACCAAAGCCAGATGCAAGACAAGAACAGAAAACTACGAGTCAATATCTGTTATGAACACTGATATAAAAACCGTCAAGACGACTAGCAAACTGAATTCAATAGCATATTAAAAAGAGTATACACCATGGCCAAGTGGGATTTGTTCCTGAAATTCCCTGATAGCTCAACATATGAAAATCTAATCAATATAATACATCACATTAACAGAATGAAGGGAAAAAAACCACATGATCATTTCAATTGATGATGACAAAATTCAACACCCTTTGATAATAAAATTACTCAACAAACTAGGAATAGAAGGAAACTGCCTCAACATATCAAAATCTACGTATGGGGAGCCTATGATGAACATTATGCTCAATGATAAAAGACTGAAAGTGTTCTTGGAAGATCAAGAACAAGGCAAGGATGCTGACGTTCCCCACTCCTATTCAATTTGGTACTAGAAGTTCCAGCCAGAGCAATGAGACAAGAAAATAAAAGGCCTCCACACTGGAAAGAAGTAAAATAGTCTCTATTCATAGATGATGAAAGATCTGATATGTGGAAAATCCTAATGATTCCCCCCAAAACACCCTGCTAAGACTAATACATTTAGCAAAGTAGTAGGATATAAAATCGTCAGTTAATGGAGAGAGGGTAGTCTTTTCAACAAATGGTGCCATGGAAACTGGATATCCACATGCAAAGGAATGAGATTGGAGCATCACCTAATGCCATACAAAAATTAACTCAAAATGGACCAGAGACCTGCATGTGTGAGTTAAATTATAAAACTCTTAGAAGAAAACACAGGGCAGAAGCTTCACAACACTGGATTTGTCACTGATTTCTTGGATATGACACCAAGATCACTGGCAACAAAACAACAGATAAACTGGACTTCATGAAAATTAAAAAATTTTATGCATCAAAAGACAGGGATTAATATTCCAAATATACAGAGAACTTCTAACTAAAACTCAACAATTAAAAAACAACAAACCCCAATTCAAAATGGACAAAGGACTTGAGTAGATATTTCTCCAAAGATACACCAAGCAGCCAACAGAACATATGGCCACCAGCCAGTGGGATGGCTACCATCAAAAAAAGAGAAAACAAATGCTGGTGAGTATGTGGAGAAACTGGAGCCCTTGGGTGCTGTTCTCAGGACTGTAAAAGGGCACAGCCACCGTGGAGAAGTTATTATAGCATTCAGCAATTCCAGTCCTGCATAGATAACCCAAAAGAACTGAAAGTCAGGTCTCAAAGACGTATCTGTACACACATATTCATAGCAGCACTACTCCCAACAGACACAAGGTGGAAAGAACAAGTGTCCGTTACCAAAAAATGGATCAGCAAGCTGCTGTATGTACATATAATGGAATATTATTTAGCCTCAAAAGGGAAGGACATTCTGGCACATGCTACCACAAGGATGAACCTCAAGGACCATTATTCTAAGTGAAATATGCCAGTTGTAAAAAGACAAATGATTCCACTTTTATGAGGTACCTCAGTAGTCAAATTCATAGAGACGAAAGTAGAACAGTGGTGGCCAGGGGCCGGGAAGAGGGATAATAAGGAATTACTACTTAATGGGTACAGAGTATTGGTTTTACAAGACGAAAAAAGTTCTGGAGGTGATGGTCACACAGCAATGGGAATGCACTTACTACTGGTAAACTGTACACTCAAAAATGGTAAAGACAGCAAATTGTACGTTATGTGTATTCTGCCATAATTAAAAAAAAATCAGAAAAGAAAAGAAAGCTTGTTCAAGGTCCTAGAGCTAGCTGAGAAGTGGGAGACGGCGACCAGAGGGCAGGCTATCCGACCCAGAGACGGTGTTGCTCTCAAAATGCCCCCACGCGTTCCTGTTGCGTCCTTGCGTCGGGCCTTTCTCTACAGAGAAATAGGAATTCTTTTTGTTTCTAGTCTAACGGACTTAGCGCCATGTCTGTCAGCTACCGATTTTTGGTGGTGGAGATGTGTATCTGAGTCTACAAAGTTCGTATTACCACACTAGAGTTACCACGTCTAACGCCTGTAACAGGATGGATCGGGCTAGCAAAGCAGAATGGTGCGAGGGCCGGCCTTCCTAAGCCCTCTGAGTGGACTCAAGCTGTAACGGGCTCCAGACCCAAGGCCACCACTGAAAGGAGCCCCAGCAGGTCGGCCGCCGGACAGAGATGAGAAAACACCTGTATCTTCTCAGTCCATTATTAGCAGGGTCACACAAGACAATGGGACAGTTGCTTTACTGAGGAAAATGAAAATTGCCAGACAAAACCGGGGTCTAATACAATTTGGGGATGAATTTCAAAGGTTGAATTCCGTTTGTAAATACTGTCTTCTAGCCCTCACTGCTGGTGACTCTTGGCTCAGTATTTTTCAGGTCGTGGCTAGGGCAGGGATCAGTGAGGAGCCTTTTTGTAGGAAGAAGTGGAAAATGGAATCAGGCGAAGTAGCCCCCAAATCATTTATCCACAGCTGCCTCACTCACACCTTCCGACCCAGCGGCTTATTTCTGTCTGCAAGAAGAGTCACGTGTCTCCTTCTGGATCAGTGGTTCTCAAGCAGGGATGATTCTGCCCCCCAGGGGTGATCTGGCCATGTGCAGACTTAATGGGGATGACGACATCTGATGGTGGGGGTGCTACTGGAATCTACAGACGGCAGTCAGGAGCGCTGCCGATCTTCCTACGATGCCCAGGACAAGCCCCGACAACGAAGTGGCCCGAAGTGTCAGTGGTGCTGAGGGGCAAGTCCTGCTTGGACAGAGGCGGGCAAGCTGGCTTTGCCAGAACTCTCGGGGAGCGAGGCTCATCAGCGGTGTCGGAGGAACTGCTCTATTTGGAAAGAAACAGGGCACTACCTGTTGATTCCTTCCTTCATAAGGAGCACGCCAGGCACCTCTAGCTTCACGGTTTTTAATCCAGAATGCTGCCAGGGTGTTTTGAACTCCATGTTGATGCATGTCCCCCAGGGGCAGTCCCTGGAGTAGCCTCGCCACCAGGCAGGAGGCTTGCAAGGCCCGGGAGTTCAAGCTGCCGCTCCCCCGCCCCGCCTCTCCTGCCGAAGTTCGGGGCATCCACCTGCTCTCACCTGGCAGGCTCTTCAGATTTTAAGTTTATTTTTAAACCAATAAGCATTCTCAGCTGCAATGAGCCAATGGGCCTTTTGTTCCACATCTAGCCCCCGATTCCAGGAAACTGAAAGGAACGTGAGAGGCAGCATAGGGAGGGAAAAGCTGAGCTCTGTGTGCCCTTGGGCAGTTAAATGTGGGATAACTGTCCTTGTCCCACAGGGATGTTGTCATGAACGAATGCATCAACACACGCGAAGTGCAGCCAACAGCGCCGGGACCCGGGACTCAGCAAGCACCAGGTGAGAGCCTGCTATCGTGACTGCTGATGCCCACGAGGGACCCCGGCTGTCTGGAGGCCAGAGCTGCAGCCAAGCAGACCTGTGACGGCCGGCAGAGCCCAGGTGTAACACTATACATACCTTGCTCCCCGTGAGCTGTGCGAGGTGAGGTTTCAGCTCTTCTCCAATTACAGAATAAATTGCCACTAAGCAAAACACGCTGGCCTTACGCACGCTGCTTTCGGTGTTGTCATAACCCTACAAAGTCAGAGGGGACACAAAAAGGACATGAGATCAAAGATCTGCTTCACAGTCAATGTCTCATCCACATTTCCACGAATGCCCTCACAGTTCACCCGTGGACTTGTTGTCAACAACCATGGCGCACCTGAGGTCTGCCACGGAGCCCAGAGAGGCCAAAACCTCACGGGGTCGAGAATGCGCTGGCGCCTGGGGCTGGAAGTGGGAGGCTGGCCCGCCTGCGCACGGGGTGCCGTTCTACCGGATCTGTTGCAGCAGCGCCACCCGACACACGTGCGCCAGACAGCGGGAGAGCAATTAGCTCGCTTCTCTCACATTTCTCCCAACGGTAAAGCCAATCTTTTTTTTTTTTTTTTTAATTTATTTGAAAAAAAGAGAGAGAGCACACAAGCATGAGCATGTGGTGCGGGGGAGCAGAGGGAGAGGGAGAAGCAGGCTCCCCGCCGAGCAGGGAAGCCCCGACGAAGGGGTTCCATCCCAGGACCCTGGGATCATGACCCGAGCCGAAGGCAGACGCTGAACCGACTGAGCCACCCAGGCGTCACCCGGGT
Source organism: Mirounga angustirostris (assembly GCF_029215605.1). Taxonomy (NCBI): domain Eukaryota; kingdom Metazoa; phylum Chordata; class Mammalia; order Carnivora; family Phocidae; genus Mirounga; species Mirounga angustirostris. Next base: position 93,136,093 of record NW_026991711.1, on the reverse strand, counting down.
AAAACAGATCTTGTGTGAATATGCCTTTTAAGAAATGAGAACTGCATCCCTCACTCTTGTGGGAAGAACCTCTGTGCCAGCCAAAAACGGCTGGGGAACGTCCAGACCCACATCCTCTACAACTGGGCCGCAATCTACCTGTTGGCCTGGCCCCTGCCCCACACTCAAATGGGACTACCTGCTGCTCTCCAAGCAGCCCTGAGGATTTTTCAGTCTGTATTTAAACTCCAAGCCAAGTGCTTGGCAAGCAGAGTATTTATTAAATTGTGAAGCTGGGTTCTCTCTACCTTCCCCCTGAAATCTTGCTCTCCTTCCAGGGTCTGACTCTAAACTGGCTCCTAGGCGAGCCCTCCCCTCTCCACTGCCCCAGCCCCGAAAACACCCCTCGGCCTCTGATCTCAGAAACCTCCACTCGTACCTACAGTAATGACGCGTGGTGGCCCCATCTAGAGCCGCCTGCGCGGCTGTACCGGATCCCATGGCACGCTGAAACACCCTCGGGATCGTGCCGCAGCACCATAAAACATCTCTTCTCTTCCAGAGTCTAACGCAATGCCTCACACTTAAAAGGCTTTCAAGAAGTGTTTGCTGGAGAGGAGAGCAAGGACCTGTACCTGATCCATGGCCCGCCTTGCCCAGGGCTGGGGCCCACAGATGTGCAATAAGGGTTTGTTGAAGGAACGAACAACAACAAAAATGACCAAAATATATTTATAGTAAACAGAAAGCTCATTCTGGGAGCCACAGTTCTAATCTGCCAGGAAGATCGTCCTGCTACATTCAGGGGAGGCGTTAGAAAACAGAAGACGTGGGGCGTCCAAGCCATACAGCGTCACAGGTTCCTAAAAGCACAGGCCGGCGCCTGCCTTTCTCTTTCCCGCCCCTGGGGTGAACGAAGAGAGCAAAGCCCCCACACGCCCGGGTTGGGCGGTGCCTGCTCCCGGCCTCACAGCCCTGGGCAGACAGCCGCCGGGAGGGCCCACCTGTAGCAAGCCCGGGATGATGTCGGCGAGGAGCTGCAACAAGGACTCCTTGGCAATCCTCTCGACGACTTTGGTCTGCATCTTGATGGCGGCAAGGTTGATGGGGTAGTCGGCTGTCTGGATGATGGGACAGAGGACTTTGATGCACTGCTCTGGGTGGATGGAGCTGGCCAGTGTGGACGCCGCCTCCTCGGCCGCACGCACTACCTGAAACACCAGGTCCCCCACACGAGTGAGCTCCCAAAGACCAAGTCATACCGCCGCCTAACTTCGGAAGCCAGACCATAGACTTCACTTGATGTCTCTGGTTAATTTTGTACAAGGAAGTAAAAGCAGAGTGGTTTGGAGGGTGATTTTACAGGGGATAGGGGGCATGGGAAGGCACGCGTGGGGATTCTGCCAGAAACCTTGGAAAAGTGGTTCTCCAAGTGCTGCCTCCCCCTGCAGCAGCAGCATTCCTGAGAACATGCTAGAAATGCAACTTCCCTGGCCCCAACCCGGACTGGCTGAATCAGAGACTGGGGGCGTGGGGGGGGCGGGGGGGTGGAGCCCAGCAAGCTGTTTTGGGTTTTTTTGTTTTTGTTTTTTTTTCTTAATTTATTTGACAGGGCGCCTGGGTGGCTCAGTCAGTTAAGCATCCGACTCTTGGTTTTGGCTCAGGTCACGATCCCAGGCTCCTGGGATCAAGCCCCACGGCGGGCTCCCTGCTCAGCGGGGAGTCCGCTTCTCCCTCTGACCCTACCCCTGGATTGTGCTCTGTCAAATAAATAAATTTTAAAAAGTGTTTAAAAATTTATCTGAGAGACAGAGAGTAAGCGCATGTGCGAGTGGGCGGGGAGGAGCAGAGGGAGAGAGAGATCTCAAGCAGACTCCCCGCTGAGTGTAAAGCCTGATGCAGGGCTTGAGCTCACCACTCTGAGATCATGACCTGAGCCAAAACCAAGAGCTGGATGCTTAACTGAATGAGCCACCCAGGCGCCCCCCAGCAAGCTGTTTTAATACTAAGCACTTGGGAGAGTCTCCCATACAGGAAAATTTGAGAGTCTCTGCCCTCAAAGATTAGGAGCTAAAAATAAATATAAATGCTTGTGGGACATCATCCGCAATTAAAACAACTAGAGAGAAGCCTAGAAGAAAAATCAGAATGGCTTCAATACTTAGGATTCCATGAAAGCGCCTAATTGTAAAGCAGTTGGGGAGGCTCAGAAAGAATTCCGGGTTTCCCTGTGAGGAGATTCCTTCTTTTTTTTTTCTCATTAACATACAATGTATTATTTGTTTCAGGGGTACAGGTCTGTGATTCATCAGTCTTACATAATTCACAGCGCTCACCATAGCACATACCCTCCCCAGTGTCTATCACCCAGCCACCCCATTCCTCCCACCCCCCACCACTCCAACAACCCTCAGTTTGTTTCCTGAGATTAAGAGTCTCTTATGGTTTGTCTCCCTCTCTGGTTTCGTCTTGTTTCATTTATCCCCCTGTGAGGAGATTCTTCCTTTTCCAAGAATCTGTGCTGGTATCACCCTCAACTTGCACTCTGAAAGAGGTCCATGAAATGGCCACCTCATGGCCAAAGGAGCAGCCTCTGACCTCTGGAAAGGTCACAGTGCACTAGAATACACTAAGTATTTGTACTAGAGGCCACCAGAAGGGCCGCAAAAACCCTCTGTAATAAAGGTAGAAATTAAATGCAAAACCCAGCAAGGAACAAAGAGCGCGGGCTCTGGACTTAGGTGGCAAACCTCAGCCACGCCATTCACAAGTGCTAAACCCCCATCTCCTTATCTGTAAGATGGGGATACCTCTCAAATACCATTTGATAAGTAGTATCAGAATGTACTATTCAGTAGATGAAAGTTACTCCTATTAATAGCACAGGGCTACATATATAAATGATCAACAGAAACACCAGGCTGTAAACATATATGCATTTCCTTATGAAATGTAATGAAAATCTACTACTTTTCTCCTACTGCCCTGCCCTGGACTGGTCATTCCACCCAGACTCTTCTCTGCTTTGTGTTCTGCTATTTGAAACAAGTCAGCTCTGTCTTTAACTCAGCAAGAAGACCAAGGTTATCACCTCAAGCCTTCAATCACCCCAGTGCTCTCGTGATTGAAGCAAAGACTGACCAACAAAAACAGCAGACAGACCATCTGGAAGACATCTTCTAGACCTAGGCAAGAGTGGGCTAAGACATCGGGGCTTACAAGCCAGGGAGGATAGGACACACGGACCGCATGAGGTCACTGCGGGGCCCTGACTGAGGCACTGCCCCCCAGAGCCCCAGCTCCTCTCTCTAGGAAGGACAGGGTCAGATCTCAGGGCGCTGCGGTCAGGGCTTCGGGACAAGACGCAGCCCAGCCTCATGTTCAGTGTGGGCTACGCTACCCCATGAACAGGGCTCACTTCCCGGAGTGTACCTCAGCGGTCTGCATGTCTGCTTTGCTCTCTGAACAGTAATGGGAAATCCTTTCAACACAAGGGGGCTGAATTCATCTCATTTAAAAATTGGTATTAAGACTGGTCATGGTGTATTAACGGTGGAAGTTCCACCTTGGCTACTCATGTCCCAACAGCTGGCATTTAACACTATGAAAAACCTGGAAGGAAATGCACGAAATGTTCACTCACTATCTCAGAGTGGTAAGATTATGGGTCATTTTATTTTCTTCTTCATATTTTTTATATTGAAAAATTGCAATGAGCATCATAGTACTATTCATAGCAAGGAGAATGTGTTCATAAAAATTTACTTCAAGGGGCGCCTGGGTGGCTCAGATGGTTAAGTGTCTGCCTTCGGCTCAGGTCATGATCCCAGGGTCCTGGGATGGAGTCCCACATCGGGCTCCCGGCTCAGCGGGGAGCCTGCTTCTCCCTCTGACCCTCTCCCCTCTCATGCTGTTTCTCTCTCGCTCGCTCTCTAAAAAATAAATAAAATCTTTAAAAAAAAAAAAAATTTACTTCAAGTGTTTTTTTGAGATCAGGGAAAGTTAACAGTTCAGCCCTTGGTTCATGGGGAGCAGGGAGGATGGGGTGCTGGCGGCCCGTCATCTTCCAGAACTGAATCTGAACCCTGGCATGGAGTCACACTCCCTGGGTGTTAGCTGAGCGTGGTGCCTCTGTATTTATAATACAGGCTATCATTACGATCACCATAATAAATATTGTTATCTCTGTTTATCTCCTATGTTTCCACAAGCTCTAAACTAAAAACTAGAAAACTAGTTAAACTAGAAAACTCACTGTCCTTCAAACACACGTGGTTGACCATGTGCCCTCCTTGACCAGCAGAAAGATCTTTTTCCTCAACTCCTAGAGTTTTTCCTCTATTGCTGGCACCTATTACAGGTTCTTTGCATTCTTGCCAACATTTTCATGTGTGTCCCCTTCTTCCCAAACAGGCTGCAAAGTCCTAGTAGACAGGGGCTGGGGCATTTCCTTTGTACCGCAAAGTACGCTGTAAGGCTGGATTTTTACCAGGTGTGCAACACTTCCAGATGGACTGAATTTCATTCTGTCTTCCTGAGAATAGGTTTCTATTTAAAGAGGCCCTGCCTTCTTGAATTCTCAAAGTTCTCTTTCTTTCTTATTAGAGGCCTTTTGAACTTTCCCTGGGAGGGCCTGCTATCTCCTTAAAGCACTGACCAAAGTCTAGGTGTCTCATTCAATAAGCTCACGCCCCCATCACCTGGCCAGCATGCTCGTGGACACAACGCATACTCTGTGGGGGCAAAGATTGGGATTATGTATTAATCATTTCAGGAGTCAAAACGGGGACCCTGATCAGCATGGTTCAAGGATGAATATTGTGTGCATGTGAGAAGACAGGTATCAAGAACATCACAATTTATCTGTGCTTATTATTATTTAGATCATGCAAAGCACTACAGAGAGAAAAGAATCCTACTCTTAATAAACCCATAAGAGCAATGTTCCTTTCATACCACCATTCCTTCTGCCTTCTGTTTCGTGCTCTGTGTATACATTCATTTGCTCCTGTGTGTCAGGGACTGAGCTCAGAGCTCAGGCCACAGGCGTGAGGACGATGGCTGGGGGCCCAGCCCTCACGGTGCTGGACTGGGGGTGGGGGGTGGGGGGCGGTCTGTGCAGAGGGGCAGCATGAGGATGCAAAGCCCCAGGAAGTGGTGGACCAGGCCACAGAAGCAGGCAGGGGCCGGATGGCGGGGAGCTGCCGCCTGTAGAGCGTCCCGCTGTTGGCCAGGATTAGATGAAAGGAAGTTGGTGGGGGACGGGACGCAGAATGAGCATCTGCGGAACGCATCCCGGGTGTTCTGTGGGGATGCCTCCAGATCAAGGGCCCCTGGTCATGCAGAGCCAGCCCACCATGTCTCCACCTCCTCTACAGTATGTGAGCAGTCTGGGTGAGCCAGGCGGCGAGCTCAGCCTTCCCAGGCACCTTGACACACGCGGGCCGACCGCCCTGTCTGTAAGCATGAACTCAGTCAGTCACAGTGATGACATCGCCCTCCACTTTACACACACATGAGACAATTTAGAGAAAGCCCACTGTGATTTTCTCCTTGCCAACTCAATCTCCTGCCAAGGCGCATCTTTTTCCACACACGTCCCCTGAAAGCAGAGTGTTGCGTGGCCCTGGTGGGCACGCATGACCTTCCACCTTTCAGCTCAAGAAGGGCAGCTCCAGAGTTGTATGGACACATTCCCAGCCTCTGAGAGCAGCGGGCAGACAAACCTGAGTTCATTCCTCTGGCAAGACACTCAATTGGTCTGATAATCGGGCCTCAATTTTTTAAAAATTCTAAAATGGGGATATAAAAGGTATCAACTGTGACAGATACTGGAGTGAGATAACCTACAAACACCTGCAGCCAAGAGGCCACCGGGGGGCAGAGTGGAGCACCTGGGAGCTCTGGGGCTGCCAGAGAGCACAGCTCTGGCCCGAGGACCCCTCTGACCCGGGCTAGCACCCACATCAAGTGGGTCTGCCATTGCCAAGAATCTCTCTAAAAAGCTAACCCCAAACCAGGCCCACACTCGTCAAGATGGCGTGGAAGGCCAGCAAGGCTTGGCTCCTGCCTGACCATCTAGCGGTGTTTCTGCCCTCCCTCCCTGTCCCCCTGTGCCCTGATGACACGGAGCGGAGGGCACGCCCTGCACATGCCCTGCTGGCCACTTCTCAGAGCCCCGGACTAACCCCTCCATTCTTCCTCACCGTCGCTCACTCGTGCTCTTCTCCTGGCTGGGCCAGGTCAGCCTTCAAGACTCACTCACGGTAGTATGGCTCTGGGAAGCCTCGTGGGCACACCTTCATCACTGCACTCAAACACCTTGCTCAAGTGCTCTCTCCCACTAGACTAAAAGCCCCTGGAAGGTGAGCTCCCATCTTAGCCACTTTTCTATCCCCCGTGCCCAACAGAACGCCCAATATGCACGAGGTCACCAGGTGCTCAGTGAGTTTGTCAAACAAGTACTCCCACAGTGTATGTATTTTTAAAAGTGCCCACGACTGGCAAAGTCACCTCTGGGGCATGCCTCACTGATTTGCATTTACATGTTCCAACCGAGGAGTTAGCCCAGAAAATGAGGAGAAAGCAAGATATCTATAAATGACCAACTTGAGCCTTGGGCAAAATCAACCGTAGAAGGCCCAGAGGGTCCCATTCCAGGTGACATGCCTGAAAGGCAACAGCTCTGTCCTTTGCAAAAGAGACTTTAGTTCAGGTTGGTTTTTTCTAGTATACGCTGTTTGACGAGGGGCAGTGTATTTCTGAGAAGACTTCCATCATGCAACGAATTACCCGAAAATCAAGTGCTTTTCTTCCTCCTCAGTTCCTGCATGTCCCACGGGTTGCCGTAAGTCCACAGTGCACTTGGGAAAGCCCCACACTGGGCACGTGGCTGAGTTACGTACTGCTAAGCAGAAGGTGGACAGTGGAAGAGGGGGTCCATCTCTTTTCTAAGCTGGTCCCACAGGGAGACCGAGACCGTGCTCTGAAACCCATGCCTTTCTGCTGTGCAAAACTACTGTTTCCAAGTATCCTAATATACTGCTCAGAATGCTTAGTACTGACTGAAGAAACTTTCTTAGTTTTTAAACATGGGGGAAAAAATAGCAGGGTCAGAAAATACTGGATAACTTCATAGATATAGCCAAGGAAGAAAATACCGAGGGACAGGAATCCACGTTTAGGATCCCGCTAGAAGCGGGGCAGCAGCTCAGTGGGTGCAAAGACAGGCGTGTAAACATCCTGGGATTCAGGTGTTAGCAGCGCCACTCAACAGTCCTGACAGGAGCAGACCGCCTCCCCACACCCCTCGGCATGCAGCGAGCATTAATGGGATGAGGAAGGGTACTGGCAGGCTCACAGCGAGAACTCAGTCCCATCGTAAGGTGTCCTTCCTTCCCTCCCACCTCTCCGTGCTCTCTCGTCATTCAGGTGAAAGGGAGCTACCCTACCCTAGGCAGCTACCCTACCCTAGGCAACCCATAGACTTTCACATCTGCTGAGCTGAAACCCAAACCCAAGGAGAACTTCCTTTTCGTTCTAGAACTCCAGGAATTTTCCATGTCACCCTGCATGAAGCATTTAATCAAATGTACCTAACATAAAAAGGTTTTCGGAAAATGTCTGAAAATAAAAAGCCAGAAGGTGCACTTTGAGATGGTAAGTTTGAGGCCTTCTCTCTTACACTCGGTTACAGAAAGTTTCCCAAGGCAGACATCGTTTTTGGCAAGGAGGGTAGGTGTTCCTGACTTCCCTCGAGATGCCAAGCCCCCAGTTTTTGGCGAGCTGCCTGAATCAGGGTGAACTTTAGGTTTTGCCCCTGTGTTCTATGTAACATAAGAAGCAAAGATTATAAATGTAAGCAAACAGAGAGCAAAAGTAAACATGGGCACCAGAAAGGAAGGAGAACAATACTGTTTAGGAGGCAAGGTGGCCAGAAACGGCAAGGATTTTAAAAAGGGCAATGGGGCATATTTATGACACGGCAGAATCAAGCGGTTATAATCCACCTTGAAGTGATCCAAACTGTTCTAAGTCCGACTCTGCTACAGTCTGGTTAGAAACATAAGGATTCTTTCTTTTCAAAGTTAGTGAAATAATAGTAGCCAGCTAGGAAAAGCGTAATTTCCTCATTTTTTTTTAAAAAAAAATGAGATCATTACTAAGAATATTAATGAATGTTTGCTTAAAGATAAGGTTTCTTCTAGAGCACAGAACTTGTCAAAATTTGGATTGTGGGTTTTAAGTTCGCAAAGTTTGGTTTGGCTCTGTCACAGACATACCAGAAAAATTGGTTGAATTAAAAAAAAAAAAAAAGTAAATGTTCCTAAACAATGACTGGAATCAAAGAAGTCTTCCCAGTTGGGCATACCTAGTTTAGCCCCTCAGAAATGTGGAGGCTAAGGAAAAGCATGGCGCCACCTCCTGGGGAAAAGCCAGAAAGACCTTATACAAATGGGATCCACACTGAGTTTTGGTATCCACCAGGATCCTGAGATTTGGTCATTGGTGAGAGACTGGCACTTAATAAATGCCAGGATTTAAGGTGGGGTGCCAGCATGGGTCTGGACCTGCTTGCGAGTCCTCACTTAGCTAGGCTCAGTACCATGCCAGAGGGAGCAAGGCAGGAAAGAAAAAAAAAGCTCTTGAGTGGAATGTCCACAGGCCTGAGTTTTGGACCTGGTTTTGTTATCAACTAGTGAGGTGGTCTGGGGATAAATTTCTTCTGCTTTCCAGGCCTCAGCTTCCGTCATCAGAAAAATGAGGGGGAGACTATAAAATCAAGGATTTTCACATTATCTTGGGTTATATAATCTTATCTTCCATGCCTACTTGACAAGCACTTTCTCCTGGGGGGGGGGGGGGGGGGCGGCGGGAAACACAGGAAAAATGTCAGGAGACCGAGTCTGAATGAAATGATGTCTAACAAGAGAGCCATCACATCCTTGCCTGGAAAAGCAGATTTGGGGCAATACTTTCTCTCTCATAATGTATTAAGGCAGCTAAGGGGGAGACTCATTCTGTCCTACCCCAAAGGGCAGAATTAGGGCCAAGAGGAAAAGGGGCTGAGAGCTGGGAGGGCACTGCAGACACTGGGCTGGCCGGCCTCTCAGGAGGGGCTGAAGAGACAACCTAAATCTCAGACGGGAAGCTGGGAATCACACAGAAGCCTCCTCCACTGCATCCCCAGTGTCCACCTCTCAAATCTCATGGTGTTTTCCAGGCTGGAGGTGACAGTGTGACAGCCACTCCAGGGCAGTAGCCCTAAGACAAAAGCTGTGTTTTCCATTGGTATTTTAAAGTTTGCTCAGCCAAATTTAAAGAGCCTTCTTAGATATATTTAGGAAAGCTTGTCGACAATTCTGTCAATCCATCTACTTTCTTGGGTGGACGAGGAGAGAAAGGATGGTACCTTCAGTTTTTTTTTTTTTTTTTTTTTAAAGATTTTATTTATTTGACAGAGAGAGACACAGTGAGAGAGGGAACACAAGCAGGGGGAGTGGGAGAGGGAGAAGCAGGCTTTCCGCTGAGCAGGGAGCCTGATGCGGGGCTCGATCCCAGGACCCTGGGATCATGACCTGAGCCAAAAGCAGACGCTTAATGACTGAGCCACCCTGGCGCCCCAGTACCTTCAGTTTTCAACAATGAGTCCTGCAGGGCATGGCGCATCCCTGCTCCCCGTGCACCTGCATTCTAGAGACCCAGAGAGCGCCTGTGACTTGCCCACAGTCACACAGCCAGTGAAAGGCAGAAGCCAGATGAGAACCCAGGACCTCAAACTCCAAACTCAAAGGCTCTGACATTAAACAATGGCCCTCTTGCCTGTTTCTGGGTAAGATGCCTTTCCTGAAGCTACAGGAGCTAAAGGCCACGATTCACACCAGGCTCCTAGGAGGGCCAGTCCACCAGAGGGAGGAGCCGCACCCCTGCCCCGAGCAACACTGCAAGGGCGGCCGGCGCTGCCATTCAGAAGCAGACACCGTGCCTGGCACTTTACGACAATCCTGCGGGGTGGGACAGGGTAGCTCCACTTGACATATAGAACACGACAGCAGTGTGGGTTCTATGGAGTCTTCTAAAAGTCCATGTTCCCTCCCCCTGGCTGTGCTGCCCTGGCTCACTGTTAGAACCCAAGACTGCCTGCGAGGAGTAGTTAGGGGGAGGATTCTAACTACCTCAGGCAGTCTTCCCTGCCTCTTCCAGCCCACTCCAAACTCCTAGCGCATCTCACTCTGAACCACACGTTTGCTTTAACCTCAACGGAACCACGGGCTCTTTGAAGACTGGAGCCCTGCCCCCTGCCCCCCCACTTCCTGCCTCCAATAATAAAATATTTACCAGAATTTGTGCTATTAGTGTCAGACTGTTGGCTTGGCAACTATTAACCTTTAAATGAGTACATAGATTTCTGTTTTTGCCTTTCTGTTAAGCAGCAAAAACGTACAAAGGAAATAGGGTTTCTAGCCACATCCCAAGACTGAATCAAGGAAAAAGTACATATTTAGGACCTACAAAGGCTTAGGTTTCTTACTCAATAGCAACTTCTAGCACCGTGAGGCTGGATGAGACACAGATAATCATCTAGTACACTCCCTGCGCTAACAGATAAGAAAAACCAAGGTCCAGAGAGGTGAAGTAATTTCTCCAGGTTCACACAACTCATTGTTCTCTAGAGCCAACTGACAGCGGCTGCTGCCCCGGAAGGCTTCCAAAGACCATTCTAGAGTGCAGAGGGTCTGGGTTTAGTCGTGGTCAGTTAGTGATTTTATTTTTTTTTTTTATTTTTTTTTTAAGATTTTGTTTATTTGACAGAGAGAGATACAGCGAGAGAGGGAACACAAGCAGGGGGAGTGGGAGAGGGAGAAGCAGGCTTCCCGCGGAGCAGGGAGCCCGATGTGAGGCTTGATCCCAGTACCCTGGGATCAGGACCCGAGCTGAAGGCAGACGCTTAACGACTGAGCCACCCAGGCGCCCCTCAGTTAGTGATTTTAACTGGTATTTGAAAGAGAATTATCCGCTTGCTAAAATAAAACGTGACACACTGACACAATGCTGCTTTTCTCTGGCCTATTTGTCAAAAGGACTGCGTAAGACATGCCACACCAGCAGGGTAAAGTAGAAGCAAGAAGCTAGTTCCCGAAATGTTTATTTTAAAAATAATTTTGGTCTGGCTTTACTTTTAATTCCTTGAAATTATAAAATATAAAATTAACTAGAAATGCTTTAAGCTCAAAACCCCTAAAAGAAAAAAACTGTTTTATATTTATCTCAGAATCCAACTTCCCCAAACAAGTCAAACCACCCAATGCCAGACGGTGATGTCCGGAAGCCCCAGACTTTTGTGCATGGCAAGAAATGTTTGGTGACCCAGTCCAGCACATAAAAGGATGCTATAGACAAATAAAACTGAATATTCACTAACGTGGGCAAGGGCAAGTTCAGGAAACAACCCAAGAATTTCAATTATAGAACATCTTCAAGACACAGAGTTGGTGTTTCTTTCAACTGTAAATAAACATTTACCAAACATTTCCACATTTGGGGGATTATATGTCAGACAAAATTCCTGGGAGCAACAGCTATTCTTACATCAAATGTGTCTAAAATGAATCATAATCGGCACATCAATTGTTTACGAAGAAAGAGGTGCTTCTGAAACAGATAAGGATGTCTAAAACCAGTTTCACGTGATAATATTAACAGAGCATATGACATGTCCACACTGTCATGTCTTTGAGTCTCGTGATGCTCATGCTTTAAAGGGTCACACAGAGGTGATGAGACCCAACAACACAGCTGGACAGGACACACGCTGGACTGAAAACCGGGTTTCCTGCCTCCAGAGTCATCCCCCCCAACGCTGACCCCAGAATCCATTCGTATCATCGATTCTCTTATCAAATCCCCTCTTCACCGGTGAAGGAGAGAATCAGCACCAGCCCTAACAGATTGCAAATTCTAAGAGGAGTAAGGTAAAACTGATGTTTTCTTTCAAAACAGAAAATGGGCTTCAGATTTCTGAGGGTCACTACCAAGGCTGGGCTCTTCAAGATGGTCGCTACAAGCTAACCATCCTGAAAACCACAGTGACTTCATTAATAAGACGTTAAAACTCTGTAGCAAAGTTTATTTACTAAAAACATAAAAACAAGGAGTTAAGATAATGAAGGAGATGTATTTATTCAAATAAGGAACAGGAAAACATCTCTAAGCTGATCCACACCAACGTCTCAAATAGAAACTCTAAACTGGTATCCAAATCCTCCATGGTGCTTAACCAGGTCTGTGTTGGCTGAAGATGGGTGATGCCTGAGCGAGATCTAGTACCTGGTACACTTTTAGTATGTAGCAAAAGTGTTTTACATGCACGGTTCCTTTTAAAAGACCCCGAGAAAACAGACCCTGGCTTAAAGGATGGGAAAACAAGCCATCTTATCATTAGCCCTACCCTACTCCTCTTCTCTCACTGCTATTGTCCCGGTGCCATCACAAGGTGCCTTGTGGCATGGCCACCACCACAGCGGGCACGGGAGGACATCTGCTGCTAAGGTCTCAGGGCAGCTGTGCCAGCCTGCCAGGTCTCATGTCCTTCATGTCCTGCTAAAGCCTGGGCTCTGTCTGTGAATACAAAACCAACTAGCTTCCCACGGGACGGAAGTTCCGGGGCGCTCAAAGGAATGACCACATCTGGGAAGTACTAATTAGCTAGGAGAGCAGACTCTGCCTCTGTAGGACCGATATATTAGTCACTGGGTCTAGAAACATTTTGGATCCTTCCCAATGTCTGAATAACGCCCGAATGTAGTGACGAGAAAACATAACTAAAGAAATACCGTGTGCGATGTTCTCTGCCAACAAGATGGCTACAACACAAACCTGATGTGCACCTAAGTATTCTGCCTGAAAACACAAGAACGGGGAACGGAGACAGATTGGTTAAAATACGAGAAAGACTACAAGAATTTCAAAGGGAAAGAAAAAGAAAAAAAACCACACCTAAAACCTACACACACAGGTGCCCGAGTGAGGAGCTTCTGGCAAAGTGACAGTGAAGTTTCATAAGGAGAACTACAAGGGCACCAAGTCAAGGTGAGTACGAAAGTATGCAAAGCAGGGGAGACGGGCCAATACAGGCACTCCTTTATGTGGAACACAGTGTTTTCCCCACCTGCTTTATCAGGCAATCAGTGACAGCAGCGTGCAAACCCTGGGTTACTCGAATTCCATGTCAACTGAACGCTGGTAAGTTTACTTTAAGCAACAGATACTTTCTGCTTCTGTCCCTTAGGCAATTGAAAGGCCGTTACACCTAAGACCTTTCTCTCCTCAATTTCTCATTTTGCTAATAGTAAACAGATTATTTAATTCTGCTCACGTGTACTTCCTAGGGTCTACTGTCAAAGTTTCAAAGTTTAAGATCAGGATGCCGACTTTAAACACAGACATCTTCCAAGGGGACAGTAAGTGCCACATACTCTGGATGGCTTAGTTTCACCTTAATGCCACATTCTAAGTATGTCCTCTCCTGAGGAAACAACTGATATCAGATATTTGCAAACTAAATACCACTTTTAGGGGCGCCTGGGTGGCTCAGTCGTTAAGCATCTGCCTTCGGCTCAGGTCATGATCCCAGGGTCCTGGGATTGAGCCCCACATCGGGCTCCCTGCTCCGAGGGAGGCCTGCTTCTCCCTCTCCCACTCTCCCTGCTTGTGTTCCCTCTCTCGTTGTGTCTCTGTCAAATAAATAAATAAAATCTTTAAAAAAAAAATACCACTTTTACTTCTTTTTTAAAATTGAGAGAGAGCACCAGTGGGAGGGGCAGAGGGAAATGGGGAGAGAATCTCAAGCCGACTCCCTGCTGAGGGTGGAGCCCGATGCGGGGCTTGATCTCACGACCCTCAGATCATGACCTGAGCCAAAACCGAGAGTCAGACGCTTAACCAACTGTGACACCCAGCCACCCCTTACTTCATTTTGTGATCATGTATTCTCATTAAGGAGAAGCTATTATGGTTAAAAAAAAAAAAAAAAAAAAGCCAGCAAAGGCCAGGCCAGTTGCCCCTTAAAAGAGACACACGACCTGTTTCACATCTTGGTTCTGCCAGTAACTGCCACGTATTACCTGACAAATTACGGCATTTTTTGGACCCTCTTTCCTTGCTCAGGAATAATGGTGTTGACTGTATTAGCTCATCTGGTCCTCACATTTTTTAAATGAGTTATTGTAAATGGCAAGTGTTTTGTTCAAACATGAGTGATTTTCACTATCGCACAACCAAGCCAGATTTTGGAAGCATACGGTATCCGTCTGAGACATATCTATCACTTACGAACCTGTGTTGTGCTAGGACTATCAGGTGGAGATGCCTAGACAGAGCATGAGACCCAGACCTTTGATAAGTCTGCTATCGTGGGGTGGACTTCTGGAGGTCGGACCTGTCACTGTTTGACAGCCACGTAACTGCTAAACAGAGAAAAACCATGATTTAGGGTCTGGATTCTTTTTGTAGACATGTTAAGAACTGCTCTCACTGCAATTTCCTTAATCCACGAGAGTGCTCGTGAGAGTCACGTGGGAGCCGAGAGAATGACCTGAGCAAGTTGTTATGTGTCACTGGGGTCGAACCCACTCAAGTTTTCTAGAGTTCTAAGTACATAGCCCTATTTTCCATAGTACCTTTTATCGGCTGCTGAGATCACTTGTACTTAGAAAGCTCCATCCATCTTCCCTGTTGGTCTCTAGACACTCAAAGAACTGGTGAGCCATGGGGGCTGGAACTTCAGGAAGCAAGTGGATGAGGATTTACTGAGTATCCACTTAAGGCCGTTTTTTGTTTTTTTTTTTAATTTATTTATTAGAGAGTGAGAGAGAGAGCGCAAGAGGGGGAAGGGTTAGAGGGAGAAGCAGACTCCCCGCCAAGCAGGGAGCCCGATGTGGGACTCGATCCCGGGACTCCAGGATCATGACCTGAGCCGAAGGCAGTCGCTTAACCAACTGAGCCACCCAGGCGCCCCACTTAAGGCCGGTTTTAAGTGTGCAGGGCACAGAAACATGTCCTTCCGGCTCCCTGGTAGGCCTCTGAGGTGCCAGGACAGTTTCCTAGCATCTTATGTGTTCGGGAGCTAGGAGGAGAGGCATGACATGACTGTGTCCGTTCATCCAGATCTTGCAGAGAGGGGCACGAGAGGGCAGGAGAGGGAGGAAGACCGACATGGTGTAGCACCTCTGTCAACACGTACTAGGCCAGGAACCCTCACTGACTTCTCATTTAATTCTCATGAGAAACTGATCATATCCACCTCTATCTTACACACAAGGAACGCTGAGGCTTGGAAGCTGAAAGAACCTGTCTGAAGTTGTGGAACAAGGAAGACCTGGTTCTAGCACTCACACATCTGTGTCTCCCAAGCCAACCTTGATCTCCCAACACCAGTCTGGTGGGTGCTGAATGCCACCAGGAAATGGCAGACCCCTACACCCCTTCTTTTGACCCACAGCAATGGGAACCACTGACTTGAGAAATCCCTCAGGGACAGGTCAGTGGAACAGGCCAGTTTCTGTATAGGTGGAAAGGCAATCAGGAACCTACCAAGTGGCACCAGGCCCTCAACTGCACCTGGGCTCAGCCGTCACACCAGCAATGGGATCTTCACCTGGTATCACAGCCTGGGGCCTAGCTCAAAGGCAGCGACTCCCTGTCTTGGGCCATACAGTGATCCACACTCCTCCTCTCCTCCCACATCCTCAATGCACCCCAGACTCGTCTGCTCAGCACTCCTAGGCCAGAGGCCTGGCTCACCTCCTTATGGGAATCTTTATGGGCTTCCAGAGTCTTCATGATGGTGAGCTCGGCGTAGTTTTTAAATCTTGCTGGCTGGTTTCTCAGAATTTCCCGTAAAACTCTCAATGCTAGTGCTCGGATGGAATGCTGGAGTACAAAAGGAAAGGAAGATGTTAGCAAACGCTACCCAGCGCTTCAGTGAACATGCCAGCCAGCAGCGTCCAGCAGAGCCAAGCACCCAGCCCTGGGCTTCCCCGGCACCTTGCTGGAACCCCAACACAGGTCCCACTGCTTATGTGGCCCAGGCTGAGGGGCCAGCTCCAGGAGGCAGGCGCTGTGCCTATGCTGACATTCCCAGGGCCTAGCACCTAAGAGGGACCTGATGAAGGTTTCAGGAATGAGCCAAATGAGGACCAAATGATACTGAACGAGGACGATACATCTAAGTTCATTATCCATCTCCTGGGGGATTTCCAGACTTTCTGGGGCTTAGATATGCAAATTACCCTTTTGTAAAATGTACAAAAGAACGGGTAAAAAGCATGTAACCATTTCACCAACACGACCTGTAAGACTGTGGACTAAGACAGCCGCAGACCTGTTGTTACTCCCGACCTTCTGTATGATGAGATCACAGGGGAAGGGGATGTGTACACACCTCGAGCTGTCTGAGGCCCGAGTCTCACCATTTGGAGGAAAGCCATGTCAAACAGACTCCTAATCTCAATAAAAGAAAATGGGGTTTACACCAAACAGAGCCAAAAAGTACATCCTGATTCTTCGTCGCTCATCTGTACAGTTCACACACTAACACACCATCCACCTGCCCTCTACGTGACATCACTTTACCTACCGACGAAGGCCGACCAAGCAGACGGGCTTCAGCAGCCAATACTCTGTGTAAGGAAGTTAATACAGCCCTTTCATCACTGTCCTTCTATCTGTACACCAAACCATTAACCCGAAGCATGAAAGAAATCAGTCACCATGACATTCCCCAGCCCCACGCGCACCTGTCTTCCAACAAAGTCACCATCAACGTGACCCTGAGTGTGACCTGTACCGTGGGCTGTGTTGAGCTTCCTCCAAATCCACCCGGTCCTGCCCTTGAACTCTTCACCACACCTACTTCGTTGCTGTTTCTGCCAGCCCAGTACAGAGATGGACTTTTACTTCTAGAGTATAATTCAGACAATTCCCAACATTTACTGCTGTCTCCACATAAGGGACCAGCACACAGATGGGTGAAGGCAGGGCTCTGACTAGGCTGCTCCCTCCTGTCAGAGTCATCTACGTGGATGGATAATGAACATGGGAGGGTTACAGACCAGGCATGGTACAAATGCCTTGTGGGCCACATTTAAATGTCACAGGGCAAAGAGGATTTTTCATTTTAAAAATAATAAAGAAGATAATAGAAAATAATCCACACTTCCAGAACTTGTTGCTTGACCAATGAAGACCACTGGAACTGCTCACATATGCAGGGCTGAACCTACACAGAATTTCATGGAAGGCAGCATCTAGTAGGGTCTTTTAAAAAATGAACTTGCCTCCTTCTCAATTAACACATGAAACATAAAACTCACACAGAAAAGAGCTCGTTGTAAAAAAACATTCCATGCTAACAGAGTCGTAGGAAATTTTGTGTTAGACAAGGTAACCTGAAGCAGGAACAAGTTTCCCTCAGGTCCTACAAACCCGATTACAAAAAAAACTTGCATATAATAAGCTAAGAACAAGCCTGTCTCTGACCAAAACATGACCTCACTAACTGCTGCTCAGAAAATATCTGAAAAATGTTTTGATGTAAATAGTAGGCACAATACAGAAAGTAAAGCTGAAGCCAAACTCAAGGAGAACAGGACTCAATAACCCGTCCCCCGGGAAGGGGGGAAACATAAGGACGAGGAAAGTGCCTCACATCTTTGTCCCCGAGCGTCTCCAGCAGCAGGAGCAGAATGGTCTTGAAGTGTTCCTCCCAGACGCCCAGGCTGTCTTCCCGGGTGATCTTGAGCAGCTCCAGCAGGGCACCTTTCCGTTCCTCCACCCGCTCGTTGTGGTTGGACAGCTCTTTCAGAAGGTCAGCCACCAAGTCAGAATGGTCAATGGGTACTGGGGAGACACCGAGACAAGTCATATCACAAGGGAAGCCCCGGTTGGGGACGCGCCCCCGGGGATGCTCAAGCTCCCCTCCACTGGCTCCCCGCTCTTCCAGAGGCAGCTTCTCCTCCATCCCTGCTGCCATGCCCTCCACCCGGCTTTGAACCACCTCACTCTCTACACCCTCAGCAGGCCACCACCCCAGCTGTGAAAACAGAGATGTGAGAACAGGCATCAATGTCTTTAACCCTTCCTTACCATCTTTTGCCCCCTCCCATTTCAGACAAACAGGAGGAACCATCTAATAGTCCCTCCTCTATGGTCTTCTTTCGCCAAGTCTATCCCCAGCGCAGCAGTCTGAAGTCAGGCTGCCACCGGACAGCCCCCTCCCGCTATCACACCCACCAAAGCACGCACATTTTCCTCAGGGCCCTCCTCACCGTCACATCTGATCCTCTAACCTCCCTTCCCTGCCCCAATATCCAGAGCTTAGTAACCAGCACAGCAAACAAATACTAATCAAGATGTTTAGACTGTTCTTGGACTATTTACAGACTAAACTTGCCAAGATCACTTAGCAAAATTACTCGCAGGGACTTCAACCATGGAAGACATCCTTTCTCTTCCCATATTCTTTCAAGAGACCTCAACTCTGAACATTCCCTTTCAATACAAAGGATGAAAAGGCAAAGACAAATCATGAGAAACTACTTAAATTTGTATTTGCATACTTTTTTTTTCTTTAGCATCTAAGATAGGGGAACACACACAGGAAGTTTGAAATGTTAAAGAACTTGATCTTTCCCCCCTGCATTCCCACCTTTCTCTTTGAGCCTTTTTTTTTTCCTTTAAGCCTTTTAGTATACAGATGGTGAACAGATAACAACCAACACCCAGCCCAATCTCTATTCTATCTTAAACGAGAGCTACAAATGGGTTAACTTAAATGATGTATCAGTTCTATGAGCAATGAAAGGAAACAGGTCCCTACTCCACGAAAGGGCAATTCATAAAACCATCATACCCCTAGCCCATGGCCCCGGAAACACACACTGGGATCCCTTGGGAATTTAAGGAGCTGCTACCCATTGGCAATCAGCAAGTAAGAGCCAGGGGATGTGCCTTGAGACAACTGAAGGACTTCACTACTGTCTTAGGATCCCATCACTGTCTGAGCCACTGAAAGAGCACAGTTTTCCTTCTTTTTTTAAAAGTAGGCTCCACATCTAACGTGGGGCTTGAACTCACGACCCTGAGATTGAGTCACAAGCTCTGCCGACAGCCAGGGAGCCAGCCAGGCGCCCCCCAGTCTTCCTTCTTTTGTATCCCCACTGAAACCAGCATCTGCTCTAGTGTGGCCCCTCTTTCCAGGCCCACTGTGATAAGTCTGTTTCCCCTGACAGGCCTTGAGTTCTCTGAGGCCAGGGACTGTGCCTCATTTGCCTCCTTGTCCCCAGCAAGCTACCCATTTCATTACACACAGTGAATGCTGTTTACAGTTCTAATTTAGGGTTCTGATTTAATTCTCCATTCAAAATTAAAACACAAAAGGTTTGGAAACAAAGAGAATATATAATTTTTTAAAAATGACTATTAAGTGAACATGACAATCAGGTGAAAAGGAAATAATTAAGTTCCTGATGAAAATACCATCACACCAACGCATACTTGACTCACTTACTACTCAATAATGGATAATGGGTCTTAACACAAGTGTCAGAAAACAAAACAAGACAGCAGACTAGTTCTGTTCCATGCCAAGTATATTTTGGGACAAGTAATTTAATCTTTCCAGACCCTTAGATTTTTAATCTGTGAAATAGGAATAATCCACTCTATCTCATTAGATATACAGGTAAAACACTGAGTTCAGCAGCAAGCCCATGTTAACACAGGAGCTCAGTATGTGCCAGATTCCCTCTCTCCAAACCACAGGACAGAAGTCAACCTAAAGCAGCTCCAGGAAGAGCTGGTTAAAACGCCGGTGACAGAAGAATGGAGCCTCTCAGGGGCTGCTACAGGATCGTACTTCCATAGCTCAGGGCTGGGAGAGGGCACAGCAGGGGCCTCTGCGCCCCAACAGCAGTAGCTAACTGCTACTCCCCTCGTGCTTCTGACCTGCACTCAGGCCCCGGCTCCTCGGGGAAGCCTTCCCTCATGGGCACAGCTGACCTGCCTTCACCGCACGGTGTCACAGCTCCGAGTTCCGGAGAGCTGTGTGACTCCAACTTCATGACTGTCTCCGGGAGGAGGCTGTAAGCTCCCGGGGGGGCAGGCACTGTGCATACTTTCGCTCACGGTTGTGCCTTCCATGCCTAAGCACAAGGCAGGAGCTCAGTGAGCAGCCGCTGAGCAAGCGGCTAACCAGAGCAGACCCAGTACGTCCATTTAGGTTTGCCCTGTCGGCCCAGAGCTGCTCTGACGAGAGGAGAAAGCCCCACAGAAAGCACTTATGGATGGGGGGGAGGGGGGCGGAATCAAGCAAAGAAAGACGAACCGTCTCGAAGCTGCTCCATGTCATCATCAAACACGGCCTCCTTCAGGGCTGTCTTGTCATAGGTGTTGATGGTGTCGGAGTAGGGGTACGGATTGTAGTCTCGCACCCGCGGCCCTGGGAAGGCGCGTGGAGGCTGGGTGTTGAGGAGGGACGTCTTGTTATCCAGAGCTGTTCTGCCTCCTTCCACCACATCGCTGCCTCCCCGGCCCTCAGTGGCAGGCAAGGCAACTCCACCATCGCGGGACACCTGAAGCACAGCACACGGGCAGTTCCTGCTTAGGACTTTGAACACGCTCTTCCTTTACCTCTTCAGAAGTATCAGGAGAGCCAGACTTTGCACTTGAAATCTGGCCACCGACGGAAGGACAGTTACTAGAATTTCAATCTGCAAACATCTAATTCATAAACTACCTTACCGGGAACCGAATATGCTTACGTTTTCACCCCTTCATTCATTCATTTACACATAAAGGCTGTTTTACTTTGTACTTGGTGATGACTTTTACTCAAACGTTTCTCCAGGAATCTCGTGTGCCGGCACTGCCGCCTATCATTTCTTCATGAACAGTGGGATTTTCTCAGTGAGGCCTTGACACACCACCAATGTGAGACGCTCCCCCGAAGACCACCACAAGATCTAAAGCAGCCCAACCATCCAGGATATCCTTGTATATACTCCCCCAAAGCCAAATAATGCTTACTAATCTCTAGCAACGGAGAACTCTGTATCCGAGAGGCCGATTACCCCCTGGACACCTGTGACTCTCAGCTGGGCTTTATGCTGAGTCAAAGAATAGGCTTTGTTGCTATTTTCTGAAACTTTTTCTTCCTGATTCTTTTTTTTTTTTAATTTTTTAAAATTTTTTAAAGATTTTATTTATTTGACAGAGAGAGACACAGCGAGAGAGGGAACACCAGCAGGGGGAGTGGGAGAGGGAGAAGTAGGCTTCCCGCAGAGCAGAGAGCCCGATGCGGGGCTTGATCCCAGGACCCTGGGATCATGACCTGAGCCGAAGGCAGACGCTTAACAACTGAGCCACCCAGGCTCCTCATTCCTAATATAATTCTGAGACTTGTCCTTAACAAATTAAACCCTTGGTGTCCTTTAGCCCTTGTGTCATGTTCCTGACTCCCCCCTCACTCCCAGGGGGTCCCTTCTCCTGAGGAGCACTGACCGGCCTGTCTGGCTCCCTTTGCAGGGCGGCAGTATAACCAAGCTAGTGTGGGCCAACTGCCGGGAACAAAGCAAACCCTCACTTTCCTCACCCCCACCATGTGACTATGTAACCACGGTAGAGCCATCTCCAGGCAGCCAGACCACACTGGGTGACTGCTGGGGCATGTGTCTGACTTGTGCTGCTGACAAGATATATCTCCTTCACTTTGTGCTTATGCATTTTTTTAAATTGTGGCCAAAAAAAAAAAAAAAAGCCAGTTTAAAATTGATCATAAAATTGATCATTAAAATAGATCACCTTAATCATTTAATTCATAGGTGTACAATGCAGTGACATTAAAGACAGTCGAGATGCTGTATAACCATGACCCCTACATTATATGTTGGGCAAACCTTTTCATCTTCCCCAACCAAAATTCTGTACCCAGTAAATAATAACTCCCCACCCCTCCTGGCTCTGGTCACCCCTATTCTACTTTCTGTCTCTGAATTATTTCACTTGGTCTAAGCAAGGTCCATTCATGTTGTAACATGCGTCAATACTACATTCCTTTTTATGGCTGAATAATACTCCACTGGATGCATGTATCACATTCTGTTTACCCATTTGTCTGCTGGACACTGGACTGCTTCTCCACAGTTTGGTTACCATGAAGGATGCTATCACGGACGCTGGGGTACAACTATCTGTCCCAGTCCCTTCTTCTAATGCTTTTGGACACATACCTAGTGGAACTGCTGGGATGTATCTGGTTTTTAACGCCACCAAAAAATATTTTCTGCTAACTATCAAGATGTTAAAAGGATATATAATCCATGGGCAGACCTGAACAAAATAAGACTTGGGGCTTTTCTCGCGGTAGGAAGATGATTCATGGGCGATTTAATTTTTTTCTCCTTGTAACTCTCTTCTCAAAGTAAAACACATACTATTATAATGAAAGAACTTAAGAGAAAGGGTTTTAAAAACCGCAGACATTTTAAAATTAAAGCTAACCCATCCTAATTCTAATCACTTTTAACAAAAACCAAAACAAAAGATCTTCCTTTTTAAACTGTGTATTATCCCCATCCTTCTCTTCCCGCAGATTGCGTGGAGTGGGAATCAGAGTATACACGCCCACATATTTTGCTTTCCTCGCAGTGTAATAATGTCCCATGCAAACACTGTTTGTAACCACAATGTTTACTCACACCACTATTTCCATTTGTGTTCTAATAAGATTTACTCAACTATTCCCCTTCTACTTTTTTTTTAATGTTTCTGGGTTTTGTTATAGATAATGCTGAGATAAACTACACTGTAAATAATAACTTTCTTTCCTTTTGCTGAGTTTGTTATTTAGCGTAGGTTGTCAAAGGTTATATCACGGATAAAGGATATGAAACTTAAAATCACTTAGGCTGAGGGGCACCTGGGTGGGTCCGTCAGTTAGGTGTCTGACTCTTGGTTTTGGCTCAGGTCATGATCTCAGGGTCATGAGATCAAGCCCCATGTTGGGCTCTGAGCTGATCGTGGAGCATGCTTAAGATTCTCTCTCTCCTTCTGCCCCTTCACCCCCTACCCACCCACCCCCACCACTCACTCTATCTCTCTTAAAAAAAAAAAAAAAATCACTTATGCTAAATATAATTTACTAAGCTCCAAAGCAACTGTATCAAGTTCCCATGCCACCAATATTCTACTAGTTCTTTATATCCTTTCTAGCATTAAATATTTTAATTTCTACTTGAAACAAAGTGGAACAATTTAGAAATAAAGTGGAACCTCAAAAGTATGTTTACTGTATTTCTGTAATCACTCATAAGGATGGATTTTTTCCCACATGTTGAATGTTTTCATCTCTGCTTTTGGGAACCATCTTCCCAGTGGATCTGACATTCATCCTTACGGATGTCTGTCTTATTAGACTGAGTCACTTATCAAGCCAAAGAGACATACCAGTTCCCAAATCTTTCACACTTAATGCATTTTTATATCCACTGTGGTCTTTGCTAACACTCTGATCATCAAGCAGCTAAGATGTTGAATTCTGAGCCTGTTCAATAATTCAATTTCCACTTGGTCATATTTAATGCAGCTAGAAAAAAAAAAATCCAATGGAGCCCTTTCACTCCACATCTGACTGATCCCTCTCCCTGGCTAGAAGGTCCTTCCCAGAAGTTTTCCTTAAGTTCTCTGACACCACACTATCCTGGTCTCCCACACAATAACCTGTAGCTTTTCTTTCAACTCCTTTTCTTCCGTCTTTCCCTTAGTGTTGATGATCCTTTGGATTTTGTCCTTACCCTTTACTTGGTTGATTTCACTCACTTTTTAGTTATCATCAAGCCAACTAGTCAATGCCTCTCAAATCTCTATCCCCAGCTTGAACGGCCAGCCTAAACTCCAGACTGGTACCTGCAAAGGCCCACGGGATACATATACTCAGATATTCCACAGGCCCCTCAAGTCACATATATTCAAAACCGAATTCATTATGTTCCAAAGGGGATGACATACATTTTTTCTCTCCTTCTAGGATATTATCTCACTAAACTGCCCCAGCACTTAAGAGTCCTAGGCACAGACTTCTGACTCTAGTATTTCAGCTCATGCCCTCCCAACCCTACTTCCTCCAGAGGCATTCTTTGTGACAGCAATCTTTCTAAAATGTAAGTGTGACCATGCCGCTTCTCTGGTTAAAAAATCCTTCAAAGACTCTCCATTGACGCCAGAGTAAAGTTAAGACACTGGCAGAAAAGTCCCCTGGGTGTGAGTGCCCTTCCTGAGCCAACCTCTGCAGCCTCTTCCCCAAACCTCGCCACCAACATGATATGCCCACTCTCTCCACATCAGCCACCCACAAAGGGAAATCATGCCGTGCCCACTGCCATCTCCCTGCTTTCTCACAGGGCCTCCCTCCTATTTGTCCAAACTCCCTTTGACCCTTTGCTTCATGCACCTCCAAGGCTGCAAAACATCTCTCCCGCTGACCCTTCCTGAGCACAAAGACTGGTCCAGCATGTCTCTTCAGTACTGAGCCCTGACCAATCCCCGCCACACCACTGATTTCCCACTGATCTGCCTCCCTCTGCATGAGACTAGAACTTCCAGAAAGCCATGTTGGTGTCCGATTCAGGCCTACTATTTTTGTCACGTCACAGGAACAAAAATATGTCCGGGATAAACAAAAGCAAACAGGGGAGAAAAAGGTAGTTTACATTTTTCACAGACAGCTGAGAGTTACTCAAGATTTTATAAAGTTACCTTGGGCCTCTTAAAATATTATTATTCTAACTGCAAGATAAAAATAATGATGAAGTTCAGTATTCACAGTGGTCAATCTTCAGAATTATCACTTAACTGAAATATCGTTCTCTACTAGCCTGGGGATACTTACAATATCACAGTCCTTCTTGCCATCCCGTTTAATTGGCTCATTCAGATCCTCTTGGCTTCGAAAACTAAACTTTTCAATGGCTTCTGTAACTCCACGCAGAGAACTATAAATTTCTTCAGAGTTCAGGTTCTCTGTATCATACTCCAGCATGCTAAAGATCAAAAATAGTGTTTCTTAAATTGAAGCATATGAATGTATTTGAGCTATGGGCATAAATTACTTCCAACGGTTTATGGAGTAAGGTGTGATTATAGTTTTATATCTTTAGGTGACTTGGAATGAAAAGGAGACACCTGTTAGAGCACCACCACTGGACAATTATCCGTGTTGTCAAACCAGGCCCCAAACTACATCGGCACTCGGTAAGAACCAGTGGGGAACAGCAATAACCACGAGAATGCAAGAACTCAAAGGGTGACAACTGGTGACAATGCACGAGGTAATGAAAGTGGAAAAATAACTTTCATATCTTGAAGATGGAAACGAGGAGTCTGGTTGTTACTGGTCTCAAATGTACAAACAGATTAAGAGGGACAGGCGTTTCAAATTAAAGCTAGTATTACAAGCAAGTTTCGGAGGAGCAAAGCAAATGACCTCACAAGACAGGGTTACGCTTACCAGTATTAGAAACTTGTGAAATAAAACCCGACATTCAAAAATGATTCCAAGTCAGATCCACCCTACCGAAAGGCTCGGGACCATCTCTCATGCCATCTAACCCCGGTGCTTGCTGTGAATACCAACTCTTCCAAGATGCTTATGTTTATGTGTTTTATAATAAAAACAGACCTTCGGGCGCCTGGGTGGCTCAGTCGTTAAGCGTCTGCCTTCGGCTCAGGTCATGATCCCCGGGTCCTGGTATCGAGTCCCACATCGGGCTCCCTGCTCAGCAAGAAGCCTGCTTCTCCCTCTCCCATTCCCCCTCCTTGTGTTCCTGCTTTCACTATCTCTCTGTCAAATAAATAAATAAAATCTTTAAAAAATAAAATAAAATAAAATAAAAACAGACCTTCTACAGAGGAGTCACATTCCTAGATGGATGTCTAAAAGTATTTCAAAAAGCAAGACATATTTGTCCCTTACAGAAAAGTGATGGCAACTATTGTTCCTTTAGCTGGCCATGCAGAGCAAAACATGAAACAGAGCAAAAGTCCCACAGAGCCAGCCTTCGGGTATAATGCAGCGTGTCAACAAGCAGCCTTTAGAGGTCTGAAAAGTGCACTGAAACGTGGTCCTAAGAACAAAACCCACCACGGTCCCTCACTAAGAATATCACAGACAAGCACAGGATAAAGCACAGCATAAAGAAAGCTCAAGACAAGAAGCGACAGTTGACCAAGGGCAAGTAAAAAAAAAACCCGTGTTAGTTTAAGCGTCACCTGTTTCAAGAAAATGTCAAGAGAAGATCAGATGAGTCAGTCTAATTGAACTTACAAGAAGTCTTAAGCTATCCTGAGGGGGACACTCAAAGAGTCCTTGGCTGTATACAAGTGATCATTCGACAACACTATTAAAGACTAAAGCAAAGCACTCTTTCCATCTTCAAGAGAAGGAACTGAACCTAGACACTTGCAGGCAGGAGCCTTTCCCATGGGCAACACAACCTATCCTGTATGTTCTCACAATGAGGTTAAGTTTCCTGTAACTTAAAAACAAGTAGTATTTACTAAGCCCACTCCCCACCTTTTCTTCTCTTTTTTAAAGAGAATGGGCGGATGAGCAAGACAAGATTTGCACAGTTCTCACTTGGGAGTAGCCAGACCTCTACCGGCTCAAGGCTGTAATGATCCAAGTGCTTTCCAAGGCTGGACAGGTTCTGCTGGGGCACAGCAGCTGAACTCACCCTTCAGAGATAGGAGCTATTTACCTAAAATTGCAACACTCGCCCAGATAGAACCCATTCTTCTTTTCTGATGAATGAAAGAAAATCCACGCTCCAACTGTACTTGGAGAGCTCACAAAACTACACGCCAACTCAAAGACTGGCTCTGGCATCAAACACAAAAGAAATGTGAACGAACACGTTTACAGTTAAAATTCCAAAGTATATACTGACAGGAGGTGGACTAAAACACTTGAACAGAATTCAAGATTTCAACCCCTGCTAAGTTCATAAGGTTATCTGTCCATGAGGCAACAGCCCTTTAAAGTGAAGAAAGCATGACTGAGGAGCACAGGGGCTCCCGGCCCCTCCTTTCTAGAACACCACAATACCAGCTTATGTGGGAACAAAGGCATTTATACATCTGGCCAGTACACTATTTTTTATATATAAAAGCTGAGTATGACTCAAACAAAAAAATACGCATACGAGATGTAAAAAAGATGCCTTAAAATACTTTCAATCACGACAACCAAAAATAATAGCATAGCCCATGCAAAAGGAAAAAAAAAAAAACAATGGAAAGAATGACAGATGGACAAGAGGAAGTCTGGCGGAACGTTCAGCTTTTTAAGGGATGTCACAATATTATTTTCCATATGTCGCTTCAGATAATGTTAGCTTTCACATAATTTCATCTCACTATGTGTACCCTGAGTGGTCTTAAAATACTTCAGTTCACAGAACTTTAGCATTACAGTAGCCTCTTTTCAAAATAATAAAAGGATCCTGCCAGTTAATGTTCCTCCTTCTTATTTTCAATTAATAATTAGGAGTACACATGCACGACCAAGTACAATCTGTGGTGACACTTTTTTTGGACTCAGTAGCTTGAGGTGTGAAGTATCTCCTTGGTACGAAGCTAAAAGTGTGAGCTCCAGGTGAGAGACAGTATCGTTTTTTCTAACAGGAAACAGGTAATGAATGCTCCATGCTTTGCTAGTTCATGTTTTGGCATCTGTTTTTTTTCCAAATCAATGCCTATGAACCCTCATTTTGTAGGGGGGAAAAAAGGAAATCCTCAAAGCAGTCCCTGGTGAATCACAGATACCGTGGTCCCAGCCAGCAGACCATAAGGGAGCACAGCAAGAGGGACGGCTTTTCTTATCAGAAGAGACTTGCTTAGGGACACCCCGGTCTGTCACCTGCCCCCATACTCTGTCTTGTTTTAGCTCAAGGACATAATCCTTGAGGTTAAAGGCCAGCTCCTGGTCTTCTGTAAACACTGTGTTTAGACCCCAGAAAGGTTTCCTTAGAATTCTTTAGATTACGAATAGTTGCTCAATCGGTCAATAGTCACCGACCCAAGGTCAGGCCATGTCATCCAATACGGAGGCAGAATAGAGCTCTGGACACACCCTGTTGTAAAGGATATATATCGTGGATGGGGAGGTGCATGAGGTCAGGTCTCCAAGAATGGGGACACTAGAGACAGGAAGTTTGCTTTCTGAGATTTTCCTCCTTGTCATTTTGCAGGGAAAAGATACGAGGAATGGAATTAGGATATAATCATTCCTTGTTATGCAATCAATACGGTTTTGGCAGAAAGCAAAGAGACAAAGATTTCCTCTTATTTGTAGGTAACTGATGGGTTTTTCTAAACACAGAAGTCTCTTGTCAATGCTCTCTCCCTCTGATGGTCAACAGAAGTTATGGGTACTTATTAGCATGAGCTGTGCTATTGTGCATGCGTGAAAGATGATTCTGGAAACGAGGTGCCCAATGGAAGGGGGTCTTGATGGCTGGATGGGAAGGTGGCTGGGTGGGGGTGAAGCTCAGTGCCCATTAGGGCACACAGGTCAGTGTACGGGAACACAGTCAATAAGTGGACTTCTACTTTGAGGCATGGCTAACCTTAAAAAAAAAAAGTTTAAGTACGGTGACATGCTTTATTAACACTGACGACAGCAGCTGTCACCTTGTTGCTGTGTCCTTGCCCTAACCTTGTGTATCTAGAAACAGTCATTACAGGGTTCTCTGTACTTGAGAAGTTACTCTTAAAGCTCTTAGAGTTTCAAAGGAAAGATGTTGTTAAAACCTTTAGCTGACTTTATTAAAAATATACAGCTTCACTGAGTTGAGGATACAAAAGTAGGAACGTCAATCTGCGCAAAAGCCGCCTACGAGGCATTCAGAAGTAACAGACCTTTTTCGGTTTTGTTTTCACCCTATCCTATCAGCAGGTACAAACTCATCTTACACAGCACAAAGACAGCTGGGCTGCCCCAGGCTCGTGCAATTACAGGCTTCTAGGGAAGGGGTCCTCGGATCTTTGGACCTTTATAGTAACCACCTGAGAGACCCTCAAACGGTTGTCTGTAGAAATCCGTGGCCCTTACTTTGTCCCACCGATTTACCATCTGTTTTAGATCTGAAGGAAGCCCCACCCCTTCCTCTAGACTCATTAACCTCGTCACCTTCAACCAGGGGCTTGTGAGAATACCGACTGCGCTCCTGCCTAGGGGCAGGGCACGTCAAGGAGATGTACTTCTCGGGCCTTCCCTTCAGGATCTGTGTCCTCTGACTCTCACCACATGGCAGTACATTATGCAAGAAATCAGTCCACATCGCCAGCAGCGGGACTGGTCGCTACAGGTACGCTTTGGGAAAGAGCAGGTCTCACTTGCTTCTGAGCGGGCATGCCTTGTCCTCCTGAGAAGAATACGAAGGAAACCGTGCCCCTGTGGCCTGCCTTGACTTCAGGGCATTGCCCCAGCACCTCTGGCGGAGCTCAGCTCTGCCGGGGCCAAAAGGCTTGCTCTACTAGGTGCTGCTGGATTTGGTCAGTTGATGAAATGGTCATCTGTCCCTGTGACACAGCAAGAGTCATACTCATGCAGGTCAACAGAGATCATGCACCTGCTCACACTTCTCACCAAGGCTCTACTCCTGCTCGTCTAAGCCAGAGGCTTTCCGAAAGCCCTGAGACGACCCTGGAAATGCAATAATATTGTGACACCTCAGACAAGGTTAACAGGTAGCTTGTTACCTGGGAGAGTAAGAACGCCTGAGAGTCTTGTGGGAGGGAGCGGTGGGAATGGAGTTGGGCTGAGAAAAGGGAGGTGGGTGCTTCGATAGGCCATCGGCACTCCAACCCCACAACCGACTGCAGTGATCAGAAGAGGAGAGTCAGAGAGAGACAAAACAAGGCAACGGGGAGGGGGGACGGGAGGGGACTGAGAGACACTATATCCTAAGTGTCTTCCAGTCTCCTCTTTCCTTGACCAAGCTCTGTCAAAGTTAACTGGAGCAAAATTTATACTTCACCATACAGAGAAAATGAACAAGGTTGGTTTTACAGTCTGGCCCTCAATATGGCCGCTTTATTCCTTCCCCTCTTGATCGTGTGTTAACATTTTTAAATCACGAGATTCCAAGTGTAAGAGTGTGTGAGTGTGTGTGTGTGTGTCTGCACTGGGAAGGACATTACGAGTACTTCCATACAAATAGGCATGCATGTTCCGTTTCAGATAATGCTATCAATTGTTTACAAAGAGCCGAAGGAGGAATTTCGGGCCTTAAGTCAAATGGGACCCGAGGGACTACAGCAGGAAGACTCAGAGAACATGCCTTTCTGACCACAGAACTCTAGCAGGGGACGATGTGCTCCCTGAGCCCGGAACCCAATCGGATGGAGTTCAAGGGCTGCCACAGGCAATTTCCTTCTGAAAAAGTAACAGCACCACTAGAGGGCTGGAGCGCCAGGTCTCAAAATAACCCAATTCCCCTGCTCATATCACCTGATTCGAGAAATAACTCATCGGAGAACACAGGCATCCCTCCTCACTCTGTAAATGTCGCTCAGTGGTCGGTGCCCGCAGAGGCCCCGACGGACATTCTAACAGCTGCTGCGATTCAGGAGACCCACAGCCACTGTGAGAGGCATGAGCTGACCTGGCAGGAAATGTGACCCCAGGTCCAGGGTGGTCCCCAGGAAGCAGCACTGCCTGAGGATGGCGATCATCAGGGCCCTAAGAGCTAGTCTCTGCCAAAGACAGCTGTGGTCTCATTTTGTAAGGTCAGTAAGTGTGGAGAGGAGAGGTCACCATGGCACATGAGGGCCCACAGACCTCTGAGTCCCACACTGAGTAGGGGTGGAGGTAACCAGAGGAACTTGGGTGACCATCTTGGCTGGCGCTCTGCTAACAGGTAGAGCATAAAGCAGATGTACCTCCACCGCTTATGGGAGGCTGGGTCTCCCAGTTAATCCCCACTTTGCTTCTATGGAAAATCTTGATCCTCTGATGCGATGGACTGTAAAATTCACTAAAGTTACCCTTTATTGCTAGGGGTAACAGATGATCTGTTTAGTGTCATTCTACTCTACAACACGTTTGCCAACAATGTACAGCAGATGGGGGCGAGGACTGCCATCTACTTTCTGATCTCAAAGGGAACGGACATCATGTGATTTCTGAAGCCCCCTGTAACTCTTGTTTTTCATTTAACACAAATCACACTGGGTAAAATGAGCTAAAAAATATGTATGTGTTGAATGATGAAAAACTCCAGGTTACAAATCTCCTCTCTAAATACCCAGTAGTATTTGTTTACTTCTGGGAATGAGGAGTAATTCTTCCCTCACACACACACACAAAGCGATTTAATGGAATGTTTCACAAAGGTTTAACATGCTAGCTATGATTTTCTCTAAGACTACTGGGGTGATAAAAACAACTTCCTCACTAGGGTTTTTTTGTTTGTTTTGCTTTTTTTTATTATGTTATGTTAATCACCATACATCATTAGTTTTTGATGTAGTGTTCCATGATTCATTGTTTGTAGGGTTTGTTTGTTTTTTTTAAGTATCAAATTAGATTTGCTCATCATTTTAGAATATTTCCTTATTAACACACCACGATCTTAGTGCAGAATTTTTGGAGTAAAAAAATACTAGTTCGTTTTGATACAAAAAAATCAGATTGAAAACAAACAACTGGTAACTTTTCCTCTTAAGAATAAAAAATTAACATCATATGTTTAAGATGATTCGAAAGAATGGCAGCTCACAGAAAGTAAATGCTTCAAGAGCACTGCACAAAAAAACCGTTGAGATTATATGTGGTAGAACTTGTCTATCGTTTCCCCAGGAATGGGTAACCTAGTCCATTCTCCTATTTAATGCAAGAGTTCATAGCTTTTATAATCATCCTGGTGAAAGTATGTGGCCTACTTCAATATTCCCAGTGATATAATGACAGGAAGCCATTTTTCCTACTTTCTGGACAGTTTTAGTTGTGAGAAAAACCACTTCTGCTGAGTTTAATTAAGTTGTTGACTAAGGCCATCTGGCTAGGTATGCCCTGACTGAGGGCACATTTGTTTACAAAATAAAGAGGCCACACAATTAAATAATTCCCTAAAGCAGAATTTGTTGGCAAGAAAACATTTAGGTCACACTTGGCCTTCATCTTGAAAATGATATTAATACTGAAAATAAACCTCTTCATTTCTTCCACCGACCGGCAACCCTGACAGTAAAAATTAAGACCAGGCCAACTAAAAATGAATGGTGACTTGGAAAAGTAAAATTTTTAATAATCTGGGGATCCGTGAAGATTAATACCATGCCAATTCTTAGCTCGGATGGATTACACCAGTGGCCTCCACCAGTCTTTTACCTAGACTAGCAAGCACATAGAATAAAAATACTTGCGTTTTACCTTTTGCTTATTACCTAAGGAATGTGCCACCCTAATAATGAAAGAACTAAAAGATAAGAAGTATGAACTATGTATTATGGAAGAGATTTCCTAATTAATGGTGCAGAAGTACTACTTCTAGGCAAAAGCAACCATTTACAGAGAATTCAAGCTTTCCACAAAATCCTGCCCCTGTCCTCCACCCCGAGAAAGAGAACTCTGATTTTACTGTTAACACTGGACCCTGTAAGTCATATACTTTAGATACAGATATTAACATGAAAAAAAAATAGTTGGTTGAGCCTCAGTCACACCTGGGGAAAGTCAGACATATTTTCATTCACTTCTGACGTCAACTATCTAATTATACCAGCCTGCTAAAATCATGACAACACAGACCAAACTTGGAGACGTGACATCATTCTTCATCCTACCTAAATATAGCACCAGGGGGATTTAGGGGGATTAGAAATAAGGCAATATAAACAGCATACTACAAGTATATGAAATATTTTGTTTCACCAAGAGAAAAATACAAATTTCATATGTTCCAAATATTTATATAACTTGAAGAACTAAAGAGAACTTTACTGGTAAGGATGGAAGATTTGGGGAATTTAAAAATCTAAAATAAATTTAAAGGCACTTGTATTTTTTTATTTTCCTACTAAAGAGGTAGCCTTTAAAGGGACGATGGCAGTACTTGTATGTTCTTATTATCTTGGTGTCAACATCCCTTAAGACACAGCCCCCTGATCCTTGTGGCCAGGGATCGCAAAGATCTGGACTTCTGGTAGACAAACACAGCACGTGTGACCCTCACAGGTCCGGGCACTATGAAGTCTGGCTTCTAGGGCCACTACTCCATGTGAGGCCATGAGAGACGCCAACACATGCCAGGGGGTCACCTGCAGAGACTTCCAAAGGCTCTGGGCAGATGGAGAAGTCTAAAGATCCCGAGCCAAAGCATTTTTCTGATTTTAAGTCACTGTCTCAGACTCTCTAAGACCAAAATATGCTATTGTCTATTTGCATGGTCCCAACAAAAGTCTGAAAATGCTGATCCAATTTTAGTTCTCAGGTTCTTAATACCTCTCCAGAGCAGCAGTCTGCTTCAAACGTGAGCCTGTGATGACAGCAACTATGCTTGGAACAACTGCTTCGTGGGAAAACTACCCCAGGCTATGTGTGGACTGACAACAGAGGATTTATTTAGATGACAAATACCTTCAGGTGCTCCTAGCACTTGGAGAATAGGTGATGAATTTCTAAATGGTTTCTATGTGAAACAGTACTAAATGTAAATTTAGCTTTAAAATTTTAAGTTACTAGGGAGTGCTCAGAGCCGGAAGAATCTCTGAGAACATTCAGCACAAATTGGCCATTTCGCCATGGAATCAACTGCTTTGCCCAAGATTATATAGTTAAGATTTGGGTGAGGACCCCATGGTCTCCTGATACCCATTCATTTTTTGCTATTAAGCTTGGTCTAAAAACCTAGAAATAGGTTGGACACTGGTGCTTTAGTTTCTTCGCTTTTGTTGAAATGGCATTACCTGGGAGATAGGCCCCCATGGGAACAGTTGGTGGGGGAGGTCAGGGGGCTGGTCCTGCTGCTGGTGTGTCGGGAGGGAGTCCGGCCAATTGTATTGCTTGGAGAGCCCTGGTGTGAAAACAGAATAAGCATCATTATTCAAGGGCTAAACATAGATTATAGTGCCCCCTTTCCCCTAGGTTTTCTTCTTTTTTAAGATTGATTTTAGAGTGAGAGGGCAAGAGCACAAGCAGGAGGGGCAGAGGGAGAGGGAAGAGAATCCCAAGCAGACTCCACGCTGAGCACACAGCCTGATGTGGGGCTCGATCTCATGACCATGAGATCACGACCTGAGCTGAAACCCAGTCAGATGCTCAACTGACTGTGCCACCCAGGCGCCCCGCCCCCCAGCTTTTTAACCCACATGTAAATAAAAGGGCAAAATCTGCACAATTGGGATGACTTTTTTTTTTTTTTTTATCATTAAGGCCAACTTTAAGTGCACATACACCCAAAATGGGTAACTGTCATATAGGGATTCCTGAAGCTGAATGACTGATGTCAGCTATGCTAGATTAACAGACACAAATTGAGCACTTTCATCTTTACATATGAAGAAAGTAAGTAACTCAATGAATAAATGACTAAATGACCAAGTAAAAATTTAACTGAACAATCTCATGTAAGAAAAAGGCCATATTTAAATACCAAGTTCACTCATTCACTGGGAATATGGCAGGATCAGACCCGGCCCCCACCCTCCAGATGCCCACAATCTACTAAAAGAGAACAAGAAAGCTGGCCATTTTATTAGAGCACGTCTAGACCGGGGATTCACAGAGGTCATGATCAGTACAGAGGTATCAATTGTGACCAAGCACTCACCACACTGGTGTTACTGGCATTCTTGAGGTGGTTATGCAGGAGTTTGGTGGCACCATCCTGGAATGTTTTTGGCAAGGCACCAAGTAACATGGTAAATTCAGGAGTGTTCAATTCAAACAGAGAGATCAGCACAATTTGTGCTGCCTGGAAAAAGAACACTTCATTAATTTATGTAATAGATAATAGCATATTTTGGTCAAAACTTTCATTAAAATTGTTTTACAAAAATGTTTTTGTATGAGTAAAATAAATAATAAAAAAAAAAAAAAACAAAGAGGACACCTTTGTCATAAAAAAACACAAACAAAAGGCATCTGGAGAAAATAAGATCATCAATTATAAATAGCCTGCCTTCAACCTGGAAAATACAGCCCTGTTTCATCTTCACGCCCTTGCCTTGGATTTCCATAGCATGCTTGTAATAAATGACTTTTCCTGTGTTGTCCAGCACTAGGCACAAAGCTGGTAAATCCATAAATAAAACAATCCAAGAACGTGAAAAGGCTGACGATGGTTCACTCTACTAAGTCAGAACTGGACAGGGCTCCCGGTGCATCCTGGGGAGAACAAGACTCTCCATGAGCTGCCAACGGGTTATCTGAGCAACCATTTTTCCTCAAGGCCACTCCGAGGGACTGAGAAATTCTAGAAAAAGAGTTTAAATACATCCGGAGAACTCCTAACTGTTATGCCTACGAAGTGAGGAGACAGTCCATGGGCAGCAAACCAGACTTCTATGGTACAAATTTAAAATGTACTCTTCTGTGTTTTGGCAAATGCTCTACTTTTCTTTATTAACTGAGACAATATGTTGCAGGACTGCTGGTGATCACTCTGACAGCAAGGTGGGAAAGCAGTTAGCTGAAGCAATAGTAGCCCAATGAGACTCAGGTTTCTCCAGCAAGTTATGTGCTTTCTATGGTACTAAGTAGTAGCAGGCACTAAAAAAGCCTGAGGAATTTGTTCCAAGGGTTTTGATTTAGAAAAACTATGCCAAGAGAAAACTTCAGTAAATAATGGCATTCCTTACAAATTTCTGAGAGTCAGAAGAAAGAAAAACATATTATGAACATCTTCTGACTGAAAGGATACATTTATCTGTCCAACACACTCTAATTTTAGGATTGCAGTAATTATTCTGTATATTTTTTTCCATGATATAGGGTATTACAAAATATATTATTTGCTTAGAAAAGCTCTGGAAATAAACACCACAAAATATTTCAATGCTTTCACAATGTTAAAATTAATTCTGGATCCAGTAAAGGCAAAATTATTATTTTTGTCTGGAGAAGGGAAAAAAAAAAACAAAGATAATCCAGAGACTCAAATATATTTAACCAAAAATAAAAGTTATGAAATTTAAAATATCAGTAGAATTTTTTTTACAACATCAAAAACTACTTTTTAGATATATCAAAAGCATTATTAAGCACCGCATTGGGCAAAAGTATCTTCCTTTTTTCCCTTGACCTCCAAATACAGTCATTAGTAGCTTTTCCATCCAAATTAAATCCCAAGGGGCCTGTGTGCTTTCATGACAGAGGCAAAACACACTGTTACTGATTGTGTTAAAATTTACATTATTGAAACATTCTTATTAAGTAGTTATCTGAAGGAACCTATTTCACCACCAATGTAATATATATTAACAATGATCTGTATATTTGTATAGGAGCAAATTCCAAAACTCATGCAAGGTAACCTGTGCATTTAAAAAACCATTTTATTAGATGTTAGGGGAAAAAAATGCATGCAGAAAAAACTGCACTTCAAAGAGACAGAAAAAAACAGACTTGATTTAGCAGGGAGAAAAAATGTTGCCAATTTAGTAAGAAAGCTTAGGGACTTATTTTTTAATGACTGACAATGATATCTGAAAATTATAAAATGTAACATTTTTGAATACCATATTTTTATGTGAAATGTGCCACTGTCTTTACTTTAAAAACCGCGTTTCTTCCCAGAATGACAGGATATCCAACACCACAAAGTAATTTGAGGTTTTTCATAAAGCAAATTCTAAAATTAGCGGGATCTTTTAGGAACAAGAGGGCTGCCCAGAAACTGCTAATTCATGGCTACATGCTGTTAACAACTCTTAGTCATGTGGGAAAAGAAGGTGCAGCCGACTTTAACTTCTGGCCCACTAAAGAAACTTCTCTTTCAATAACCCTAACATTGAATTTGACAAATCAAACAGAAAAACGGGGTATTTTGAAAATACAGCTAGTTGGAAAGATGGTACATTTGCGGTGACTTATATATATAAATGAGTGTAATTTATTTTTACATTTTCCAAAATACAAAATGTAAATGATTCTATACAGTCTTCAAAAGTCACCCTTAGGTTTAAAGCTGTTTTCAAAGTAAAACCCTTCCTAATGATGTCCAAGCTCCAGAAATGGATAGAAAGTATGACTTAAATATGTTCTTTTAAAAATACTCTACGTCGGGGCGCCTGGGTGGCTCGGTCGTTAAGCATCTGCCTTCGGCTCAGGTCATGATCCCAGAGTCCTGGGATCGAGCCCCACATCGGGCTCTCTGCTCAGCGGCAAGCCTGCTTCTCCCTCTCCCGCTCCCCCTGCTTCTCCCTCTCCCGCTCCCCCTGCTTGTGTTCCCTCTCTCGCTGTGTCTCTCTCTGTCAAATAAATAAATAAAATCTTTAAAAAAATAAAAAAAATAAAAATAAAAATAAAAATACTCTACGTCACAGTTTTAAAAGGAATGAGACTGCTATGGTCCTAAAATATTTTATCTACAACCCTCTGTCATAGTGAGAAGTCAGAATACTAGAATCCAAGCAAGGAAGAAAACTGGGTTATATTTATCATTACCATCAATACACTCTCTTTAAAGTAATAATTCCAAATATGGGGATTGAGTTGGAGAGAGTCGTTTAAAAAAGCCTGCAGCATAGCTCGTGTGCAATAATGAATCAAAGAGTAGAGTATGCCCCTGTTTTTGTCCCATTATTGAACTCTTGCTTTCCACAAGAGGTGGGGCCGATAAGCGGCCAGACAAAACACTCAAGGTTGCTGCTGACTTTTTCTAATGGACAACTCTAGGGTTACTGATTTCCAAGATCAAATGGCAACTTACAAGGAAATGATCCCCACTCACACCCCTACAGGAGAATTTGGGAGGTGAGGGCAAAAGGTCTTTCGAATCTTACTGTCACTGTGTGGAAAGCACTCCCAAGGCTATCAACTGCCTTTAAAGCAGGAAAGAATTTTTTGAGACAGGAGATCAATAAAGCTTTGACAAATGCTTCAGCACTGGTATTAATTGGGGAAAACTTAAACTCGGGGAGGGAAAGAAGTTTTCTCATTTATTAAACGATTACTGCTCCCTCCAGATTGTCATTAAAAATTGCTTTAGAAAATCACCAAAAAAAGGGTATCTCAACACCTTCAGACATTTCTCATTTAGTATCTCTGCTTCACCATTCTGCTAAAGTAAGGTGGAGGTCTACACTCAACATAGCTATTTCTTTGGGCAGGGAGTTAATCATAAAACATGTTAAAACACAAGCATTTACACACACACACACGATCACGTAGTATTATATGAATTTTAGGTTTCTTCAAAATCTTTTCAGTGTCTCGACAAGGGTAATCAGTATTAATCATCTAAAAGGCAAACAGTGAAGTGTCTTTTTTCAAATTAGTACATAGTTTAAAATCTACCTGTTTACAATTTTCTTCCAAGTTTCCTTCTCCAGGCCCAGAGCAGGTGGAAGCTGACCTAGTGGGGAAATCCTCACCTACTCGACTACGCTGAAGCGGGGACTGACAAACAGGAAAGGCGGTAGGATTTAATGAGAGAAGAAGCAAGTGCTTAAACCGGGGTTATTTGTAAGCTGTGAAAGTATTTAGTTTCTTTTACAGAATCACCTAGGTACATATAATCTAACAGGTAGGAATAGGGAGAATAACAGCAGTAATGAGCGGTTTCAAACCTCTATCATTTGCTAGGTGCGTAATAACCATAATCCTTGCCAGGAGTCACAGCACTCTTGCCTTATGCAATGAAAGGGTCAAAAGGAGACCAAAAAGGTCAACTTGTTTCTTGAAAGTGCCCGTCACAGTTCAGTTGAGCAAACCCTGAGCTTTGCAGCTAGGCCACGCTGCCTACCAGTAATCAGACTTGAACATTTTTCAGTTGGACGGGCATGTGGGTGGCACAGCTGGTTAAGCGTCCGACTCCTGATTTTGGCTCAGGTCATGATCTCAGGGTCATAAGATACTCCCTCTCCCTCTCCTCTCTTTCTCCCTCACTCCCTCTCTCTAAAAAAGAAAAAAAAAATTTTTTTTCAGTTAGAAATTTCACCTTCTGAAGGTTTCTGTCATCTTCCTGCTCCAGGCAATAGCATCTTTGTACTTTCTAGGCTTCTTTGCCATGCTTTCAGTTATCGCATCTCTCAAAACATGTGGGGGCTAAATCTGCTATCACATCTGACAATGTAGGTGCTAAATGTCAGAGGATCATATATGATAACCAAACCCACAAGGATTCTGAATCCTGAAATATAA
Source organism: Mirounga angustirostris (assembly GCF_029215605.1). Lineage (NCBI taxonomy): Eukaryota > Metazoa > Chordata > Mammalia > Carnivora > Phocidae > Mirounga > Mirounga angustirostris. The sequence goes on along the minus strand of NW_026991711.1, from coordinate 93,096,693 downwards.
ACATACCATTAAAAATTCTACTGCATTACCACATTCCCTTTGGTTGATGGGGGAAAAAAAAAAATCTTCCTAATGCTGGAAAAAATTGGGTTCTCCATTTGCTCCACAAATAGCAACAGCAAAACCAAAACAACCAAGAGCAGGGGCTGCAACGTAAATGAAGTAATATTTAGCTATTTTTTCTCTACTAGTCCTCCCAATGAAGCCTGAGACAGGGATTATCATTCCCATTTTTGGGGAACAAACAAGAATTAAGAGATTACGGGGCCAGCTTACACCAATGAGTGGCAGAGGCAAAAGTCAAAAGAAGGTCAAACTCCAGAATCTACTTCCTACTGTCAACACATTATGTTATCTTTTTTTTTTTTTTTTTAAGATTTACTTATTTAATTGAGAGAGGGGGAGAACCTCAAGCAGACTCCGCACTCAGCTCTGAGCCCAATGTGGGGCTCAATCTCATGACCCTGAGATCACGACCTGAACAAATATCAAGAGTCGGACGCTTACCGACTCCCCAGGCGCCCCACATTATAGTATCTTAACATCAACACAGCACCTTCAGAAAAGTATAGTATGGCCAACACAACTAGTCAGGGCTCCCATACCTAAAACACGAACAAGGTTACTTTGAGAATAAAGCTGGCCAGTGAAGGTCTAGGGAGGGGAGGCTTTTCCTGCTAGCCCCCATCAGGTTGGGCCTAAGCACACTCCACTGCTGACTGGCTTGCGTTCCGGTTCTGGCTGTTCCTCTTCCCTCCTCTTCAAAACATCTTAAATATTTAAACACCCCTCTCTCTCCAACATCAAACACCCCAAAATGCTGAGATGAAAAGGGAAACAAAGTAAATTATTAAAAATGTTAACAACAAATCAAGAGTTCTATCAGCTTAAAGTGCTTTCCCAAATAGGATTGTGTAGAATGAATTATACTGTCTGCAAACTCCCCAACTACTGTTGGCAGAAAATTAATACTCTTAGAGGTGTAGATTAAGGTTTTTCAGCAAACCTTGGACGTCTGGGGAAATTTTTTCCCCAAATATTCTCCTGCTGGCTTTGAAAAAGCAAACTGCCATGTTGTGGAGAGGGCCATGTGGCAGACAGGGGGTGGCAGGTAACCTCTGTGAGCTGAGAACACCGTGCTGGCAGTCAGCAAGAAAACAGGCACCTTGGCCCCACTCCTGTAAGGAATGGAATTCAGCCAAGCAGCAGTGAGCCAGAAGAGACCAAAAACCCAGACAACACCTTGATTTCCGTCTGTTAAGATCTTAAGCAGAGGACCCAGAGACCATGTGCCAGATTCCTGAATCACAGAAATTACAACATAATAAATTTGTGTAGTTTCAAGCTGCTAAGTCTGTGGTGATTTGGTATCCAACAGAAAAACTAATACAGAGGTCAAAACAGGGGGCCTCCAACACTATGGTTTTGAAAATAATGGCTTCGACGTGCTACGTAAAATTAGATCATTTCTCTTTGGGCATTTATCATTCATTGATTCATTCAAAATGTTTATTAAATGTCTACTTTGTTCCAACAGGTATTGTGCTCGGTGCTGAGTATACAGGGTGAGTGAAAACAGGGAGGTGGGGAAGGCACTGGGGAGCAGCAAGTCCAGCCCTCGTCCCGAAGATCCTGAAGATGAAGGCTGGGACCAAGAGAATTAGTGGCAACCAGGTCAACATTGACAGTCTGTATTTGTTGAGGTTCAACCCCAGGGTAAATTTCTAAAACAATGGGTCTCAACTCTGTGCATTAAAAATCAGCCAAGAGCCAGTGAGACCCAAAATGCTGTCCACACTTTTTATTAATTAAGTCAAATTACCTGGGGTAGAGCCCAGGAATTGAGGTTGATTTTGATCGCAGCCAGGACTGAGAACTACTAATTTTCTGAAGATCAGGATTGCTGTCCCAGAACCTGGGTTTGAACTCAGTCTGAAGGTGAGGTATTAAGCAGTCCTCAAGATGGAGAAGGGGAAGTGAGAGCAGGCAACAGAAGCGGAATACCAATGGAGCCCAGGCTTTGTGAAGCAATGCTATAGGATCCAAAATGATTGAAATTAAGTGTTGGAGATCAACAGTAAATGAACCATGTGATTTCTGGCAATAAATTTAATATCTTAACCATATTTGACTTAAGCTAGTAGTAAAATAAGTTGAGTGTACTGGAACCTAAGGCTAAGGAACTCAAGGAAAAAAGTTCCTCTAACAACCTGTTTAGAAAAGTTAGGAAAATAAATTCTAGTTCAAATTTCTAATGTGCATGTCCAGAGAAAAGTGGACGTTATGATAAAAGTGAGTTGCTCCCACGCAGGCCCTAATCATGGTAAGTCTAGAGTATGTTTCAGCCCTACAGGAGGGAATATTTAAGTAACATTCAATTATAAAAGGAACACACACACACACACACACGTGTTGACTAAAGATAGAAAGCTGTCCTGAAGGCTTTTGTATTTATTGGCCAATCTTGTGATTTTGAAAATTACAACAGAAGTATCTGTTTGTGACTTACATACCAACCAAATCATTGAACCACCTCCTACTGTTCCTCCCTAATCCAACACTGGCTTAATGGCTAAATTAAAGGTTGCCAGTGAAATGCTCTTTTGATAATAATTTTGAATGAGTGCTTGAATAAGATTTGCCCTTGTTACTTTCACCTTGGACAACTTAGTTTATTTTCTACACAGTGGACACAGGACTTACATGACCCATGACCCTTTCAAAGAAACCTTCCAGAGAATTCTTCTGTTGTCTTTGAACTCCACTGGAGGAGGAGCTAAGTGTTCATTTGCATTTGGAAATACACCACTCCTGCTAGCTATTGCTTGGAAGCCTCCTTTTCTTTTTTCCTGCCTGGCCCCAAGTGGTCCACATTATCAAGGCCAAAGGACTCCACCGGTCAGGCTAAATGTGGAAGGAGTATGGCACAGAAGAAACAAAGCAAAGCTCGTGATTACACACAACCCAAATCAAGTACTTTCAGTCTAAAAGCTGAACTGAGGAAGCTGGCTTTTAAAGAGTACTTTATAAAGGCTACTCAGTTTCTATATAAAATAAAAGAGTAACGGGCGCCTGGGTGGCTCAGTTGGTTAAGCGACTGCCTTCGACTCAGGTCATGATCCTGGAGTCCTGGATCGAGTCCCACATCGGGCTCCCTGCTCGGCAGGGAGTCTGCTTCTCCCTCTGACCCTCCCCCCTCTCATGTGCTCTCTCTCATTCTCTCTGTCTCAAATAAATAAATAAAATCTTAAAAATATATATATATATTTGATATTTAGGGCGCCTGGGTGGCTCAGTTGGTTAAGCGACTGCCTTCGGCTCAGGTCATGATCCTGGAGTCCCGGGATCGAGTCCCGCATCGGGCTCCCTGCTCGGCAGGGAGTCTGCTTCTCCCTCTGACCCTCCCCCCTCTCATGTGCTCTCTCTCATTCTCTCTCTCTCAAATGAATAAATAAAATCTTTAAAAAAAATAAAAATAAAGGAATAACGACTGTGTGTGAAACTCAAGCACAGAAGGACATGGACAGGCGAAGAGGAAGAGAAACACAGGAACTTACACTCATTGCGTGCTTACAACTTGTCAGGAATTGACAAAATGTTTCACATACAGTCATTAATCTCTGTTCATGGTCCTGAGGCAGAGTACTACCTAGTGAGAGAAATGGTCCTCTGTGTACTATTTTGTCCCTGTGTACTGTTACATTACTTTGTTACGTGCCCCTCCATGCGTCACTCCTGAAGAAAGTAGCCAACACTTCTGCTGCTGAAAGAAAACAACACGCCCTGGTGTCCAGGTGGTTCCAAAATCTGAATTCTACCTCCCCGTTCATTCAGCCCCCCCTCAAAAAGAGTGCGTTCCAAGTGTGGTATATAACCCAAAACTGTCTGCTCTTTTTAAACTCGGGAATTCATATTCCTAGCAAACTTTCAGCCACATTTTGCTGTGAGGCACCTCATGGCCGGGCAGCCTTAGATCTTCAATTCTGTCCTCAAAGTCCACGTCACGAAACTGATATATGGAAAACCAATGGCCTCACAGGACACTAAACTGCTAGTGTTTTCACATTTGAAAAGAACAAAGTAAATGCCTAAGGAAAGCACGAAACCATCATACATGATTTCCGATTTTCATTTTGGTGTCAGAAGCCTGGGATGAGGTGGAACTGGAGAGAGAAGATAAGGGCAAGAGCAAAGTCTGGTTTTCACAGAAAAGGAGTGAGAATGGATCCCGTGTAGCTGTGTGGGGTGGTCTGCAAGTTTCTAGGTAAATTTCTTTTCCTAACACATGCCTGAGAACAGTCTGTGTTTAAAGCTGCACCTGAGCTCTCCTGGACATACCTTCCTCACGTCTGAACTCTTTGGTTCTGTCGTCCAGGTTATAATTCTAGAAACAGCAAGCCTCGTCTCACTAGAGTTTACAAAATCTGTTGGATCCATCTGCCGAGCAAGAGACTCGATGTACTTCAGGATTGCAACTTTGACCTGAAAGACCCAATAATTACAAACATTAAGCACACTTTATGAACCCTTGAATAGAATTCTGAACTGAATTCTGATCAGAGAAAAGTAAATACTCTTGAGGGGACACCTCCTTCCTCCTGGATTTATGTTTGCACAGGGAGCAGCACCCACCAGGGACAAAAGCATGAAATGACTGATAGGTAAGTTTGGGAACAGGGCGAGTGGCATATAGCTCAATCCGCTTCAGTTTTAGACTGAAGGCACACTCTGCTCCTCCCGTATGCGGCAAGGCACCTGCAGGGCATGAGCCCCTGCGGGCAGGCTGCGGGACTTCCAGCGCTGCCACTAACCGTGAAGTACTTAGCTTTGTTTTTTACACATCCTTGGCCATGTCTTGCAAGGGAGCATTTTCAGCGATCAAGCTGATACTCTGCCTAACTTCTCCACTGATGCTTCAATGGGCTTGCCCCTTTGGAGAAGAGGGTTATTATTTATTGGGCCTATCCTAAAACCCCAACAAAAGTTAACAATTAAAGAACAGTTGATGTATGTGACCTCATTCAAATGAACACACACCCTCCCTCAGATTCAGTCTTGTTATCATAGATAGGATTTTCCAAAATAGGTAACAATTAATTTTCATGTGTTAGAATGTTAATATTTGAAAACATTCCAATAAGATACCTTATCTCAACACATGAGAGCTTTCTAGTTTAAATACCATGAAAAACAGTAATAATACCCAAATGTTGCTAGGCTGTGGAACGACTGGTCCTCCCATTATATTGTTGGTAGGAATATAATATGGCGCAACCATTTCTGCAGTTTAGAATAAAGTTAAACATGTACCTACCCAATAAACCAACAACTTTTCTCCTAGCCACTCAACCAAGAGAAATGGGAACACATTCCCAAATAGTTGTATAAGGATGCTCACAGCAGATTTACTCATAACAGCCAAATATGAATCATGAATAAAAAAGTACATTTTAAGCAAATCTGACTTATAGAGGTTGAACTCTAATGACAAATAGTTACCAACCTTGAGGTTAGGAGTTTGAGTTTGATCCACAATAAATCTCATCAAAATGTTAAACTGTTGATCAAATGGAAAGGAGTCCCTAGGTTTAAGAGAAGAAAAAATACTGCTCAGTTTTAAAGAAAGGCTTATTAGAAAAAGTAATGTAAAAACGTATCAGTAATGAAAATATACCATTACAGATGAGTCTAATTTATATAAAAGCAAGCCTGACCTTAGTTGACTAAGTTTACTAATTGTACTTTTCATTTTATATAAATACTAGAGTAATACACACTATATGGAAAATTCAGAAAAAGGAAAATCTGCTTAAAGTCCCGAAACACACACTCCACTTACTTTGGGTTATGCTATTTTAAAAATTAAGACCAAGCAATAAACTAAGGAAGAGATTCCCACCTGCCTTCTAAGGGATCTGCTCATCTTCTCTCTAGCTACCTTTCTGAATATTGCTTCATGAGAAGCACTTCCAATTCCCAAATCTGAATTTACACCCTGACTGGGCTGCTTACCGCCGACCTTGCTAAGGCTAATCACACTGTCCCCTCCCTTGGTCCCACTGGGCAACTGCTTATGGTCTCTGTTCTGTGGAGTCACCGCAGCAGAGTGCCCATGGGAGACCCAGCAAGGGAACTCCCCATCCAGCTACAACACATGCAGAAGCCAGGGCCTTCGGAGCCCCTCTCCTGCTCCACTTCTGGACTGTTCCTGAGCTCATTTCTTGTAGCCGCTTCACATTTTCGACATAACTGAGTAACCCTAAGGGTTCCTGGCTAGCAAAAATCTGTGCTCTCTCCCTTCAAGTGCTGCAATCACTAGCATTAGTTTAAAAGTGCAGAATGGTGTCCATGTGGGAAAATGCAGACACACCTTCCACACTAACAGAAAAGACTGTGCAAAGCGAACATCTATTAGAACTGGGGCTGAGTGAATGCACTGCTTTCTTCGGACTCTCTGACTCATACTGCCTATAAATTAAAGAAACGAGGTCAACAAACAACACACAAAACACCTCTCTTTTCTTCTGCAGCAAGGGGAGAATGGAGAATCCACTTAAGTATAAACTGGTGTGTTTAATCTGGAAATGTGCCCATGGTTAGGCACAGCCAAAGGAAAGGAAACAGGCAGATCACAATTAGGCCTATCATACCTCAGGAACCCCTCACAGCCAGCATGGAGACCCCTCACCCCTGCCCCCAGGACTCACAGACTGATCCTAAATATGCTGAAACAGCTAGGCATCTCAGCTGCTGAGGAAATGGGAATGATGAATGTGTTCTAGAGACTTAGACCGAATCTACCCAGAAGAGGATTCTTTTTTTTTCCTATCTATCTATCATCTATTTATTTATTTGATGTAGTGTTCCATGATTCATTGTTTGCATACAACACCCAGTGCTCCATTCAATATGTGCCCTCTTTAATACCCATCACCAGGCTAACCCATCCCCCCACCCCCCTCCCCTCTAGAACCCTCAGTTTGTTTCTCAGAGTCCATAGCAGAAGAGGATTCTTAAAGGGAGGAGGCATCCAGGAAAATAATAAGAGGGTTTTCCTTAATCACCAAAGTTTAGGAGTAGAATCTTAACATTCTTGCCATCCCTAAAACTCTGAATGGTTTTGCCATTCATAAATTCCCCTATATTACAGAAGTGACCTTTAGGCCAAGTCTGGCTCACAAATATTTTATTTGGCTTTCAGAGTGTCATTAAAAAATTAATCTCTAACAGAGATTATACCTGGACAAAAGGTACATCACACGTGGCTAGAAAAATTTCTAGTGTGACTTGTAAGAAGTTGGAAGTATTAAAAATACTGAGGTATTCAGGAGAATGTAAATAAATACTCAAATTTCTTTCAAAGAGAAGAGAATCAATTTGCAAGGCTTTATATCTGTTTTTGTCTTGAGCGTTCACAAAAACAATACCAGCTCACGGAGGATATGGGTATTTCATCTCATCAAATGCAGGAACATTTCAACAAATACGTTAACAAAAGAATGTGGAAATTGTATGAGAGTACTTATTCAAGCAGATGACAAAACCATGGGTAACAAAAGAGAATGGCAAAAAACCACCTATGAGAGTCTTGTAACATCAACATGGTCTAGCCCACGTGAAGAGACATTTGCCCAAAGATGACACCCAAATGGCCAACAAGTACACGAAATGCTCAACATCACTATTAGGGAAGTGCAAATCAAAACCACAAGGAGGTATCAGCTCACAGCTCCTAGCTATCATCAAAAAGACAAGAGAGAACAAGTGTTGGCGAGGATGTGGAGAAAAGGGAGCCCTTCTGCACTGTGGGTGGGAATGTCAACTGGTGCAGTCACTACAGAAAACAGTACAGGTTCCTCAAAAAATTAAAAATAGAAACATCATAGGATCCAGGAACTCCACTTCTGGGCATGTAACCAAAGGGGATGAAACCACTATCTCGAAGAGATACCCGACCTCATGGTCACTGTAGCATAATTTACAACAGCCAAGATATAAAACAACCTAAGTGTCTGTCAACAAAAGAATGGATTAAAAAAAAAAACAAAAAAACCCACAAAGGAATATTATTCGGTCATAAAAAAGAAGAAAATGCTGCCATTTGTGACAACATGGATGGACCCTGAGGGCATGATGCTAAGTGAAATAAGCCAGACAGAGAAAGACAAAAAAAGCATGATCAGGCTTGTATGTGGAATCCCCGTGCCGTGCCCCCTCCCAAAACCCAAATCCACAAAAGCAGAGTTAGAATGGTGATTGCCAGAGTACAGGGTGGGGAAAATGGGGAGATGCTGGTTAAGGGGTACAGGGCTTCCAGTTACAACATGAATCAGCTTTGGGGATCTAAAGTACAGAATGGTGATTCCAGTTAACAATACCGTATTATACAGTTGAAAGTTGCTAAGAGAATAGATCTGAAATGTTCTTACCACCACCACCACAAAAGAATGGCAATTATGTGAGCGAGGGATGTGTTAACTGACGTTGTGGTAATCATTTAGCAATATACACATGTGTCAAATCATCACGTTATATACTTCAAACTTACACGACATTATGTGTCAGTTGTATATCAAAAGCTGGGGAAAAAATGGTCTGGCCTCTAAAATCTTACCTGGTGACATCTAGAGCCTTCTGAACTTTTGCTTGCACAGATCCAAGTAAATCTGCTCCCATTTTCTTAAGTAATTGTGTGAGAAGAACAAAAAGCCAGTCTTGCAAGTCATCCTTATGAATTATTATAAAATCCACAAGAGTCTCCAAAAACATACTGAAAACCTAGGCACAAATGAAAACCAAATATTTCACATATGTAATTCATAATTTCCTCCAAAGTCTCTATTAAAAATGGACTGGTCATATTAGAGGAGACAAATGTATTAAAAAAATAAAGGAAAAAGGATCGGAACTTACTCTCTGTTGTGAATTCCACCGCAAACCAGGCCATGCAACAAAACAAATTCCATGTTAGTTCATAGTGAATTAATAACCATTTTCATGCAGTTTCTTAAAAGACCTGAAAAGATTACAAACTGATACTGATACTCTCCCCTCCCTCAATATGCCTTCAAAATTCAGTACCGAGAGAAATTAACTTTGCTGAAAGGTATTAGTTTAATCCTGGAGGCCTCTCTTCCTTCCATCCTTCCTTCCTCTTAAAAAAAAAAAAAAAAAAAGTCTCTTAACCATCGTAATTCCATACTATTACTGTCCATTATCTAGCATTCAACAAGTAACGTTACAAGATGAGGGAGGAAAAAAACCTTGTGCATTGTAGATTTCAATGTAGGCCAATTCAGATATTGTAAAGTAATACAATATAAAAAGATATTATAAAAGTCACTATAGTCTTTATAAAAAATTATGGCTTAGAATAAAAGATACAGTCCACATAATTTTCATGCTGCTGTGCGATCATTAATGCTGTATAAGGTGAGATAAGAGTCCACAGTGGACTATCCTTGAACCGATTTCAGAGAGATAAGTAGTACTGTGTCCCCTACTTGGCTAATAAATGAGTCATGCTCTACTGGGACAACCCAGCCATTATATACCTACTCAGTTCTAGCACAGCAACTATTAACCACCAGGGGTCTCCCGTGAGACAGCTCAGAAAAAAACTCCCTGAGCCCCCAGCTATGGAATTCCTGGCTTAGCTCAAAGGCAGCTAGTAAATATTAACTAAACTGAGACCTCCAAACTCACTGTACAAGAGCCTTCTGATGGAAACAAATTTCCTTCTTTATCCTCACATTCTGGTTCTGAATCAGCAATCTAGAGGTGACAGGTAACAGAAATTTCATCAATGCTCCATACTACCTAACATCCCTTATGCTCTAACTCTTATGAATCTTATGCTTAAAATCTTCCTGTCTTTTTTTTTTTTTTTTTTTTGGAAGTAGGCTCCACGCCCAGCATGGAGCCCAACACAGGGCCCAAACCCATGACCCTGTAATCAAGACCTGAGCCAAGATCAAGAGTCTGACATTTAACTGATTGAGCCACCCAGGTGCCCCAGTCTTCCTGCTTTTAAACACTATCTTAGAGAAAAATCGTGATAACTGTATCTTTGGATATCTCTGTGGCCCTAGAATTCAACCTTTCTTGGATTCTACTTATGTTGTTAATGTTAACCTTGCTGTGAGGTTCATCACAGGAATTTTAAGACATGCTTCAAGACCAGTACCGAGGAGAACTGCTGTCTCCCACCCCCTACCCCCTGCAGAAAAAAGAGAACCCCCACATTCATTCTCCTAGGCTCCCATGAGCATCTCAAAGAACAGGGGTCCCGTGTTGTTTTCTGTGTCCCTAGCCCAGAGCGAGTACTGAGTGCTGAATGACTGGATAGAGCATGTCTGATGACTCCGATGAGAAAGACAGGGCAGGAAAGGAAAGGAGGTCACAGTAACTGGCTGGACTTTCTGGCCATGACAGGTCTCCTTCTCCCCATAAGACTTAACAAGAGACCATTTTTACTAGGAAAACTGTGGTCTGAGATCATGAAATCCTGCACTGTCAAGCATATGAGATTTGGTTATGCTGACTGAAGGTTCTACCAAATTTTGCACTTCTGGTCCTGTCCTTTATCCATCCTTTAAATTTGCCCAATAAACTCAATCCCATTTTCTTTCTCTAAAAGCATCCAACTAGGATTCCTCCCAAACTAATGGTATTTGTTTCAAATCTAGACTCCAAGCAAGCTTCTGTACAGGGTCCCTCTCTCAGCACCACTCCTGGGTCATAGTCAGGGGTGTTTTCCTCCCAGCAGGGATCCCCTCTCAGGGCTCAGTGCTCTCCTTTTTTTTCTTAACAGAAATGGACTCCTTGGACCCCGGGAGTGTGGATGCCAGCTAGGTGGCCACCACTGAGCAAGTTCTTGGGGACAGGAAAATTCTATTTGGAGAAATAGCTTAACCTGGTTTTTCAATAAATCCATTACATAACTGCTTCTATTTTTTTTATCTTGTCCTATATAGACAAATTCTACATGGGGTACAAAAAATAATAATTATAAGACTTGATTATCTTCTTCATTTTTGTTAAGTTAAGAAAAAAAAGGCATTGCATTAGAATATGATGTTTAATTTAGCACCTAGCCCACTGTTTGGCTAATAGGAAGTACCCCAAAGCATCCGAATATGACTATATCTTATTCTTTCCATTAACTCTTAAATTTTATTTAGTTTATTTAGCTCCAAGTTTTATGGACATGTGAAGATCCCAAGAAGTCTTTTTTAAAAGATATAACATAAACTACTGCTGAAGCTGGTGTTATATCTATCTGTAAGGTCTAAACTGCGCTATGGGGAATTCTCTCTCACTCTTAAGTACTATATTATACAGCTCACGTGGGCATGCGGGGGCGCATCGGCAGGCACGAGTCCCAGACTTACCTTGCTGTGAGGGTCAGCAAACATTCGGGTGAAGATCTCACACAATCTTTTCAATTCTACTCGACTAGAGGGAATAAAATGGAAATAAATAAATGAATTTAGAATTTAATGAGTCAACACTGAGATTAGTGACAGCTTTTTTAAAGCTTTTTTCATAAACGAATCATTTTATTTAAAAATTCATGATGAAATTAAGCAGAAATATAAAACCATGACAGTTTGACTCTCAACTTAAAATGAGGCAAGTGAATTTCAGAGAGTGATTACCAAAGTTCGCACACATGGGAGTGGCAAAGCCCTGAGCTAAATCCCCGCTCATTTCATTTGAGGTCTGTTTTCCACCTGCCACAGATGAAAGGCAAGGGATAAAGTGTAGGAAAAGCATGTGCTTTGGGGTGAGACGGACCTGGATTTTAATCTCAGTTTTGCTACCAAGTACTCAGATGTCTTTAGATCTGTATCAAATAAATGGCCACAGGGAGCTTTAAAGGAGGAAACACTGCCATTCCTACAACTGCTGAGACCAAGCAAATATGCATTTCCTGTTAGTGCCCTTTTGCCTTTTCTGACCCTTACCTATACTACGGAGTCCCATTTCTCATTCAAGGCTTGAATAAGCATCATCATCTCTTCCCTAAACTACCCTTGAGTAATCCCCCCTTCATACAGATGAAGATCCTTTAACATTATTAACAACGTGATCTAGTTAGACCAATGCCAATCAACAGATTTCTAGAGATTCTTCAATGGATACTTGGTGAACACTAAAAATCAAGAAACCAGGATCTCCAGAATTAAGCAGATTCTTGAGGAATAATCATCTCAACAAACCATCCTCATTTTTTTTTTTTAATCCTCATTTTGTTTTCGACAGCTCACTAGAGCATTAGAGGCTATGTGCATTTCAGAAAGCATATGACAAAACTTCTCAAGACCTCTCGGGGTGGGGAATGGCACGTAACAGATACGAACATGGCAGGGTGGAGTCGGACAGACCAGACGGGCACACTTCCAGCACAGGGATCCACTAGTCAAGGTTCACTTAGCTGTGCAGAGCCTATCCGTGATCATAAACTGACACACTCGCACAAGTTATCTTAGAAAAAAATCTCCAAAGAACATCGTATCTGTATTTCAGGGATTCTAACTTGCCCAATTTTTCACATTTTAACATCTCTGTAATTTAGAGATTCATCTTGTGATCAAAGACATATTAGTACTGCCATGGTTTAATAAGCAGCATTTCTTCTTAGAGGGATGTAAAATAGCAGTGTGTCAAAGGTGCCTCAGATTTGATGAAATATGGTATAAACATATACTGTTATGGTATGTGCGATACATGCTCATTTTAGAAAATTTGTGAGATATAGAAACAAGGAAAAAAGCAAAATAATCAACTCTAGTAATAATGCTGGTACTACTTTAAAATACTCCATATTTTAGTATGTCGTTACTATGCACATTTATAAGCTATATGTATGCATATATTACAAAATTTTAGGCTGAGACTGCTATGATTTTACCCACTACTCCAAAGTATAATGAACCATACCAAGCAGCAGAGTTATTTTTTACCTAACTTGCAAACTGTATCAAGACTTCTCAAATAACACCTAGCAGATAAATATGAACTGTAATGGAACCAAATGTTTTATAAACCTAATAGAGTATTTGTCAGTTATTTCAAAGTCCTTGGAAGGCAAAGACCATGTCTTAGTCATCTTAGCACCCGCAGTGCCTGCCCCTGCGCCAGGAACTCTGTAAGGACTCCTTGAATGACAGGGAACCCCCTTAAACCCACTGCTGAGTGTAATATGGGACTTAAAACTTGGCTTACAACCTTGGCCTCCTTGTCCTCACCTCAGTGTTCTTTGGCTCTTCAGTAAGTTCTGCAGGCCTAGAAGCCCTTCTTTCCTTTCTGACCAGTTGGAACTGGCACAGTGGTTGAGAACTTCTGCTACGTCCTCAGTCTGCCGCAGATAATGGGGAATGCCACCATTCCTGGAGCCGTATGAGCGCTCAGAGCAAACACTCGAGGCATCGCTATTGGCGTCATCATCCGAATACATCCCATACGGCTCGTACCTCCTCCTCACAGGCTTCTTCTGTCAGATCCAACGAAGGTGGGGGTGATGAAGACATGGGAAGGTGAAATGACCATGAGTCACACCACACAAAATCAACAACCGAGTTAAAGGTAAAAAGATACGAACGCACACATACACGCACGCACGCACCACACTTTCTTGTGCTCACAGATCAGGGAAATAAAAACAGAAAAGCAGACATCCAGTCGGGATAGTAAGTAACAGGCAGAGCGGTCCACAGCAGAGACGGAAGAGTGTGGTCTCTAGGATGGTGTGTGGACTTCGCAGTGGGGCAGACTCAGGTGGTAGTCCTGCCGCCACTGACTGGCTGAGGAACTTCAGAAAGCTCCTCACCTTCCTGCTTCGCTTTCCTCATCTTTGAAATGACAAGAATGCTACCTCCCACATGCCTGCTGGGAGCATGTGTGAACTAACCTGGCTCAGCCCCTGCCACCCTGCAGGTATGCGCCCCCACCGGGCCCTTCGCAAACAGAAGCAATCTATCGTGGATAGGGTCTGTGGGAAAATTTGTTGGCATATCCATGCTTCCTCAAGAAAGCCTGAAACTGAAATGTCAGGGACAGAGTAGCCCAAGTAAAAGGATGCTTAAATTATCTGAACATAAATAGGCTTCCTGCAGACCCTTCACTCGTTGCTCTTACCCTGAATACAAAACTGTAAGTTAAACCCATAAATAATATAGCAACAGCTATTAAACTGATAAAATACAATTTTCCCCTAAAAGAAAAAAAAAGTTAATTGGCTGAAACCATAGAAATGCAATTTTCTTTTGTCTTTTTTTTTTTTCTTTCACAAACATAATTTTCTAATAATGTATGGCTTGTCCATCCACCATAACTTGCTCGGGACAGTTCTGCCTTATGTCTCTTGTCCCAGCAGAGTTATGAGTAAGTAGCACCCCCTTTCACTTTCAGAAGTATCCTTGTTAGAATGATAAATTATAGAATCATCTTATATAATATATATACATATATACAAACAAACTAGATTTATAAAATAAGAAAAATGTTGAATATATCCATTCAAGAAATAGTAATGACACTGAGAGTAGACACAAACTGGGTTAATAAAATAAAACACTGATAGAAGGAGTAGAGCTTGAGATTCAAAAAAAAAAAAAAGAAAACCACTAAAACAGATGAGAGAGGAGACTTATTCCATCACTAACAACAGCTTCACTAGACTTGACAAAATCATAATTCAGACCAGAATTTCTAATTACACTACATGCTTTGTTGCTTTCACTAGCCCCTAAAGGAAATATACTCGCAACAGAAAAAAATGAAGTTGTAAAACAAAAGTTAAAAGCACTGGTACCTTGCTCCTGGAGTCTCCTAACAGCTGTAGGCAGGAAAATATTGAAGGATGGGGAAAAAGCATAGAGAATTATGTCAGAAGCATATGTGGGGATTGTTCTTGCAACAAAAGTGTACAGCAAAACATATCTTAGCAAACCAAAAATATAGGTTAGCAAGCGATTCATATCAAGTGAATAATAACAGAACGCTTTCACAATGGCATTACCTAGCCCTTCCTACACCTCCTAGAAACGCCTTCCAGTACTCACTACACTTCTTGCTATGCTAAAACTCTTCCCACATCACCGAGGTACATCCCGAAAGTCACCGTTAATTCTCCTGTCTGCTCCTACACTAGATTCTGTCTGCCCCTGGGGCTTCTACCCTGGGAGGCAAACACTATGTACCATTCTTGCGCTCTCTCTTCCGCAGCAGGTCACTCGGGAGGCCAAGCAGTTTGGACAAAGAGTAATAAGGGCAGCCTGAGTGGACTGAGAGCTAGAGCTCAGAGAAAAGTCCGAGTCAAGGAAAGCCCAAGCTCAAGTTCTCAAGTCCGACTCTGCCTCCTAGAACTTTGTGCACAGTCCCTTGGGCGGTTCTTTAAAGAATGAGGGAACTCCCCCGTCTTAACTGGAAGTCCCATTTAACTAAGGGTTTTGCACATCCATCATTTCCCACCCCTCTGACCTCCTAATGGGGTCTCTGAATAAATAAGAGACAGATTCTCAGTGCTGCAGCTTGGAAGGAAAAATAGCTTCACAGAGTTCCGTTCCAGCTCATGACTCTGAAGTCAAAGCCATGGTTAGAGCAATTATCCTGAACTCCAGTACCTGCCAGGAAAAAAAGCCCTTCTGCACAGAAGGCTGATGAATAGAGCTGGCCAGGCAGCCCTTGCTTACAGGAAAAGCATCAGGAGAGTGGCAAACTGCTTGCTCACAGTCGCTTGTCAAAGAAATCTGACTGAGCAAGAATAAATAAGGGCGACACAGGATGGGATGAAAGTGAGAATCCCTGTTAGCCACAGACTGTGACATTTTGATCAGATGAAAAACAGGGCTGGGTTTAAAACTTCTGGGTCTGAAAGCAGGATGTTATAATACGTTTTTCCTCACAGAGACAATATATCTTAAAACAGCACAAGCAAGGCCAGAGATCAGACAGTTCTAAAGGGGATCTATTTTAAATGCTGAGCACATCAACCAGAATATGCTAGAGGCAGTGTCACTACCAGCTGAAATACATCTTTAAAAAGCAATCTGACCACAAATTGAAGGACCTCTAATCACTTTATATATATATTTTTAAGATATTCCATTATAATGAGGCAAAAACATATTCCACCAGTGCTTTATATCCTCAGACTTCACTGGCATTAAAATTTAGGAGTTTCCTTAAATAAGGACTCATTTTTAAAGACAAAGGTAAAATCGCATGGAACTACTGGTGTGGTCATGGAATCAGTGCGAGATTTTCAAACAACAAACTCTGTTACCTACTATTATAATGATATGTTTAGGCTATGCCATTAGAACCTGTAAAGCAATAGAAGCAGGAGAACGAAAAAAGGAAACGCTGGGGGAAAAAAAAAATGGAGAAAAAGGGAAAAAAAAAAAAAAGCCCAATGACATCAGAGAAGCCCAATGCCATCAAAACTTCCTTGATACAGGAGCACAGAACGAACACCTGACGCGAGTATTTTTTGTATAGGGCCAATTTTCACTTAGGTACAGGGATAGAAGTTTAAAGAGAAAGTGATAATAGTATCAGTTTACCCAGTATTTACACAATTTTACAGAGTGCCCAGGGTGATTTAGTACCCTGATTTGGAGGCGATTTTCTGGTAAGACAGAGAAAACCGTGGCTGAGTAAGTCAAAGAGACTGCACACACTGAGACTCTTACCAAAGCATCGGCAACAGCAGCTTCAAGGTCTGTACTTGTGCTCAAAACTCGCATGGCATTCACAGAGCCAGGTATTCTTCCTGCCTGGCCAAGCCCAAACCGGTCTATTTAAGAAAAACAAAACCGACAGATATGTCACTTTAATTCAAATTTTCTCAATTCTTTGCAAGGGCTCCTGCCTCTTCCCACCTACTGGACAGAGGCACTGGAAAGTCTCTAGCCAATCGGAACTACCCCTCACTTACAGTTCTAACTAGACTTGTTTACCGGCGGCAGAGGTGAGGTTGTTCCATATTTAATACTGTCGTGCCACAAAGCATCCTAACAACTGAAATGGCTCTTTAATGTTTTATTTTTGTAAAGTGTTGAGACATGGGGGAGAGAGAGGGGAACTTTAATTAGAGAAGTGAGCAGGGCATTGGGCGGAGTTTTTTAATCTATTTAGTGTTCCCTCTGGAGCAAAGTTGGCCCTGATGTTTGGTCAAACTGATTAGAAAGCTTCACGGTTTGACGACAGAGTTCTAATGCAATGTGTAATAAAAAGTGAAAATTTGAAACAAATGCATTCAATTGATCTCTGCAAATTTTCATTAGTGTCACGACTGTTTAACTGTCATTAACTGAGCTCAATTAATTTTTGGCATTTGTTCATGATGCCTGTGTCACCAAAGGTTATTTAAAAATCAGTTTATTAAAATTCTTCAATGATCATCACAAAATGCTAGCATCTTCACTGCAAAACATTAATCATTCAGATAACAGTAGTATACATTTTTCCTGAGTCTCTCAAAGGATTTTCAAATGATAGTCTAAACATGTAACACAATGGGTATGATCCAAAGAATTTAAAATAGATTTCAGCAGTTCAATAATTTTAAGCCTGTTAAGGATCAAGGACAATGAAGACTAGCTTTTTAAAAGCCCCATTACGTCAGGAGAGCAGCCTTCCTTAAGAAGAGCTGAAGTTAAAGCTATAACAGGAAAAAGTTCATATAAATTATACTCCCTAAGTGTATCATACTATTTACTGGCAAGCATTTCTTATTTAAAATCCTAATGTATTTTAAAAAACCTTTGAAGAAAAATGTTAAGATAAAAAATGCTTTCTTTTTGTGAACAAGTAAGACACTATTTGGACAGAAAAAAAAAACAAAACCCCTCTCTATTAGCCATAATGAAGCATTTAGAATAAAAGGAAAGCTAAATCTATTTTACGTGAATTGATCTTTCTTATAAAGTGATATATTTAAAACTCTAGATATGTAACAAGAGTTCTTTAGAAAACAAGAACTCTAAAAGTGAGGTGTTACTTAGCTTTTTTAAAATGTCAATTTCAAAAATTACACCTTCCAGCGCCACCGAAAGGGGAAAATACTTAAAACACTGCTAACCAAAACGTTATACAGTCATGAATTTTTATAAAGAAACAAAAATTGTATGTTATACTATCCCCTTTTTTAATGCACTTGTTGGTCACACTGTATGTTGTCTTAGCCGTCCTGTTTAAAAGATGATTAAATGTGCCATATAAACTAAGAGACCACAAAGCAATTATATCTAGATCTCTCCCCATATATACATATATATAATCAGTTGACATATGAAACAAGTGTAAATTTGAGATTTGCTGTGCATATGGTTTTATACATCTTTGCTCAAGTCTTTTTTCCATTAAAAAAGGGTAGATAGTAAGGGATTTATGAGTAACAAAATGAAAATACTTCAGTTGTAAGCCATTTAAAAATTACCCAGCATAAACTTAAATAAAACGGAATCTAAAAAAATTAAAAAAAAAAAAAAGTATATCTCATGCCAGCAATTCTTGCTCCAGGGATAATACTGATTTTTTTTTGACAGAAAATTTTTTGACAGAAAATTAAAACTGTAAGAACAATGCAAATATTCTGTGCTTCCCAGATGCGTACAGCTCTGCCATACACAGTGACTGCATATCACTGGATATATATCATAGATCATTTGAATTTCAAATCTGAAGGGGAAATGTTTGTCTGGATCTGAGCAAAGTTACAAGCCTTTTGTTTTCACCAGAGCAAAGTCTGTTCTACACTCACTGCTCTGATGTTATGATGAAGCTCCATTTCCCAAGAGATGGATACGTGTGACTGTGCCCTCAGTCTGGCCCCTGATTTTCAGGGGACTGTACCCTTCAGAGTGTGCATAATAAAAAGCATAGCTCGCTTCGCTTAGAGGAAGAACAGAGAAAATAACTCCATGAATTGGTGACAGTTGTCCCCATCAACAGGCTGTGATTTAATACATAATGCCTTACTCAGGTAAGAAAACTGTAGTTATCATAAAAAAATGATGTCACTTAAATCCAGCAAACTGATGCATTTCAGTATGCTTACTTTTTGCCCCAATGGCTGACCGGGGCACTTCTGGTATCGTTAAAGCGGGCTGGGACGGAACATTTGGGGACCACAGGCTGCAAAGGCTACCTGCCGCCTGACCTGATTACCTGAATCGTGACCTTGTTTTAGCGTAAAAGTTTTAGGACAAATATTTATACATATGAAATCATGCACGCTAGGACTTGGAACATTTAGTAACTAAACAGTTCCTCCAAGTAATCAGAACTTGACACTAATAATTAACATCAGCAATCAACACTTTTTGGGAGCAAAGCCTTTGTGAAATGAAAGACTGTCG
This sequence comes from Mirounga angustirostris, assembly GCF_029215605.1. Classification (NCBI taxonomy): domain Eukaryota; kingdom Metazoa; phylum Chordata; class Mammalia; order Carnivora; family Phocidae; genus Mirounga; species Mirounga angustirostris. The sequence continues at coordinate 93,077,323 of NW_026991711.1, read as the reverse complement.
GGGGACCTCCATCCCCTCTTTCCCCACAGGGACTTTTCGGGATACCTATTTCCGGTGACTGTTCTCCTATTTTGGGAGAGAGTCAAAAGAGGGGTAGAAGCCCCTCCCCGTGTTTTTGTTTTGTTTTCACATTAACATGAACACTCGAGAAATGATGTTGTCAAAAGGCTATAAAGCATCTACGGCCTATTAACAGAACCATAAACATTCAACAACTTAAAAAAATCAAAGCACGTTGGGGAAAACAAATATGAAGGGCGGACATGCCAAGTGCTAGCCGACACTGATGAAAACAAATGCGAAAATGGGTGCGAAACTGGAACATATGAAGAAGCCAAGGCATGCAGTTAGCACTTGTTCACCTGACTGCCCAACAGTTTCAGCAGTGGAGAGGGCACTAGTGGACCTGGAATGACGTCGAGAGGCTGCAGGTAAAAGGAACGGCAACACCCACAGGATTAACACAGAAGTACCCCAGACAGGAAATGCCACAGTCCAAAGGGAACACACAGACTGCTCCCAACAAGGCCATGTTTTCTCATGAAAGGGAATGATGCTGGAGATGAATGGAGAGCAAGTGCCAATCCCCAAACTCTACGGCAGCCTGCTGGCTCTCACAGGGCTAGCACACACACACAGGCACGACAAAGGCACTCTTTGCGGTGTTCCTTAGGCACCAGCTGAGCTCAGACTCCAGGTTTATATTCACGCCACGAAGCCTCAATGAGCCGTTAATGGAGATATGCAACATGAAGGACATCAGGAGTCACAGAGCGCCGTCTATATACCGAGTGGAACAGCAGGAGAATGGATTATTTACTCAGCTCACGAGATGCCTCATCGGTACGTGATGCATATGCAACCATGCACCAAAAACAAAAGCATAGAACTTCGTCATGTTATCTGGACAGAAATAGGATGAAATCATGAGAAAGGGGCTCAACAAATGAAATTCCGTGTTCCCCCAAATTTTTGCTCTCCTGTTGCACGGATACCCTAATTATCAATGAACTTATTGTTAAACTGCTGGAGACGGAGTCGTAACAGGCTTAAGGAGCTTCCCTGGCGAGGCATTTGCAGTACTCTGGTTACGGGCAACCACTCTGCAATGCAGCTGGGGGCAAATCCTGGTGTGATCACAACCAGCTGGAGGACCTGAGGCCAAGCGCTACATCTCTCTGTGTCTCAGTTTCCTCGGCTGGAAATGGTGCTAAAAGTGGTACGTACCTCTTGGGAGTGGAGAGAGTTGCAAGAGCTCAGACACAGAGCACTTAAAGCAGTGCCAGGCACTGAGTAAATGGTGGGAGCAACAGGAGAGTGCTGCTGGTGCTGGCGGTGGCAGTGACGGTTGCCAGTCAACGCCAGTTTACAGGTCTACGTCAGATATTGCTGTATTAGCAAGTATTCACAATACGCATATTAATTCAGCAATCTGAGGAACTCTGTGCTAAACTCTGTCCGCACAGAGAATTACTTTCAGAAAGAACCGTAAAATAGGCTTTGGTTCAAAATATGAACTTATTGAGCAGAGTGCCATGCAACATATGGCTTTTCCTTACCTCTGGAAAAAAACCCAAAAGACTGTGTGCTTATATTCATTACTCTGGAAAGAACATGGTGGTCATACCAGGGAAAACTCACAAGGTTTAACAAAGTAATAGCAAGCAGTGCTACTTTTCACCCACGCTACTAGAGTGCAGTATCCTGCACATGTGAACACTTTCATTTCGTCATAAAATACCAGAACCTCAAACTCTTCAATATAACTTTTTTTAAGATTGTTTTTAAGGTAATCTCTACACCCAAGGGGGCTCAAACTCACGACCCCAAGATCAAGAGTCACATGCTCTACCGACTGAGCCAGCCAGGCGCCCCTATAATTTTATTTTTTCAAGCTCATGTCACTTTATGAATATGCACATATCTGGGTATTAAGTGGTATTAAATAGCAAAGGTTACCTGGTCGACAAATTTTTACCAGCTTGAAAAAGGAAAATTTCTAACTCCTCAAGATGCACACAAATAAACTGGCAATCTCTAAAACAGATATAAAATAATTGCTTTCCTTACAGAAGGAAGTTGGCAAAACACATTTTAAGACTGAAGCATACCATTTACTGTACAACGTATCAGCACCATATCCTAGTTTAAACTGAAAATAGCTTTTAAGCAATACCTGATGGTTTCTTATAAAGTCGTTCCCTGGTTCTGTTTCAACAGACTATTCTACAGTAAATCTGTCATGTAATGAGTCCTTTGTCATGTTCTCAAGTGAACATCCATCAGTGGAATCCAAGGTGGACCCAGTTATGTCAAAGCCTGATTTACACCAGAGCCCTTACTTTCACTTAGAAGTTGTCACTGTAACCAGCATATACATAGGCATGCCATGGAAATGGTCCAAAATAACTTTGTAATAAAAACGCAAACATAAAACCAATATATAATCACCAAAACATAATTATTTCCACACACCCCCCCCCTTATTTCAAACTGAAGGTTGAATCTCACTAATTTATAGAAGGGGTGGGAAACAATTATTAAAGTGAATGAGAAGGAGGAGAAAACTTCACATTGTCTGAAGGGCACAGCAAGTTACCCTGGGAACCACCTTTAGGGACTCATCTATGAATTCCTAGGTCCTAACTCCAAACCTGGAAATCATAATTGAGAAACATTGCTAGACACTTTCTCTGTGCTTAAGCCTGGAGAGAAAGCATTTAATACATTTCAGAGGAACAAATGAAAGACACTAAATTATCAAAACTTTCAAATGAGGCAGGGAAGCAGCCAAGCTTTGAAGTCAGGCTGGATTCAAAACCTCGTTCCACCATCTAGCTGTATGACCTTGAGAAAGTGGCTTACTCTCCCTAAGTCTCTGTTCCGTCATCCGTAAAAAAAAGGATGACAGTAACACCTGTCCCAGAGGGCAAACAGGAGCCATGAGGAGCTGCACCTGCTCAGAATGGTGCTGGTATGCACAAGCACTGCTCTCGTTCTCATTGGATAAAAGTCTTATGGACAGATTTAACCCAAGGAGGCAAAGGGGGCATGGCATAAAAATTCAGCTGAGAAGATGTTAACTATGGCCCTGACCACAACAGAAGACGTGTGCTGATGCTAGTTTGTTAGGAAGGGGAAATATCTGTATCCACATCTTCTGCCCTGGTAGGAGCGATTGTGCATCTCACCATTCTGGGTTGTCACCAAGAAAGACACGTATGCAGATCCATTTCGCCAAAGAAAGTGAAAACAAGACTAGATCACTCAAGTACTCAGGGTTCAATTAGGAGCTCAAGAGTTCAGCACACTTTGCCCGGTCCGCTGACCACATGCTGGATTCCAAAGGCTGCCTTCCATGGACAGTAACAAAAATACCCATTCATATATGAAATAAAAACACGGACTTGCCTAAGAGACCAAATAACCAATAAATAGATTGAATCGTTCACTTATGTAACAGGTTGTTTAGAAGGTCAGCAAGGATGCAGAGATATACAGCCTTAACTTAAGGAAAAATCACCAGTTCATTTGGGAAAAAAAAAAATCATCATTGCCACCCAATTTGTTGAGAATTCTGTTCTGATGCTTCAGACTGCTGTGGAATAGCTGATGTGTACAAGGTAAGTCGACCCACTTGGGATCTCATGGTCATCAGGTAGACTAAGTCAAGGGACTCATCTGGCATGGCTTTAACTGCATACAGGACAGCAGGTCATAAGGAAGTATATCCAGATTTTGATTATTGATACTGATGGGATAAAAGGATATTAGGAAGAAGTGTATGACACTAGGAGCAGAGAGAGGCAAATATTAAGACTATGTGTTTCTGATCCATCATCCACTTTCTGGAGTGACATTTTTATATTTGAAAGACCCAGTTACATAGAGTCAAAATAACAGACTGCTGCAGACCATAATTCCATATAACAACTTCAGACCTAGGCCTAACATTCTAAAATGATTTCCACCTGCTATGCTTATCAAAAGGAAAACAGTTTTACAGCAGAATGGCAAAGAACTGAAACACAATTACTGGAGAATACAAAATATTTTTTTGTGAAAAGTGTGTGGTCGTTCTAGAGGTCTCTAGGGATTAATAATTTGCACTACGAGGTATATGTCCATTTTAGACTATTCAAACTAAAAAGAAAAGGCAAACACGATATTCCATAAAGGAAATAGGTTTCTCTGTCGGTTTTTCTTGAATCCTAAAACCTGTGAAAATATAAACTCTGGCTATAAGAGAGACTGAGGTTGGTGGATGAGCAACCCAAATGGCACCTGGCTGGTGACCTGAGATATGGTACTAATACCACCTTATGGCGACCAAATACCGTAAATTTCTGCCCTGGGAGGGCATCGGGTCACAGCCTTTAAATAGCCTATGGAGCCGAGGAAGAATGAAAATATCTGACTCGTTAACAATAAACGTTGTAAAGTCATGCATTGTGCTGTACACCTCAGTGGCTTATCAAAAAGCTACTTTGGGCTTGCTTTAGGAGGAAGCACTGAAATGACTCACTTCACAAAAAAGCATGGCTAATACCTTTATCCATGCAGCTTTTTAATGTTATCACCCCTCAACTGAGCACATTTCATGTCGTAGACATTATCGCGATTTTATTTTTCTCCACCTTTGAACTGAATCACGTAGGGCCTGACCTCGGGTACAATTCAAAACCAACTGTTGAAATTCAATGACAAAAGATACACTTGGCATTCGCTCTACTTTTAAGAAGCAAGTCACTGTCACTGAGCGTCCCCTTATGTTAGAAGTGACCACGCAGATGGGCTTGCCGGCCAGCAAGTGGTCACAAATGGCAACGGCACAGAGTGAAGTGGTGTTTTTTTCCTCCAATATATAAAAATTGGAAATGGCCAAACTTCAAGCATGCAGAGGGGGGAGGGGACAACAGAGGGTAACTAAGGAAGAGGAAAGAGAGAAGAAAGGATCACAAGGACAGCAGAGGAGGGAGAGCAGGTCATTCCACCTGGCAGTGTGTGGGACAAGCATTTGGAGCAGGGCAAGGAACTCTGCTCCGAGAGCCAGTGCCTACGTGTACTCACCGAGTGGAGGAAAGCCCCGAGCGGGGCTCGTATCGCGGCTGCTCTCACAGCTGGTATTACGGCTGCACCCCTGACTCATGCTGGGTCGAGGGATACGGCTGCTCCGTGCTAGTGTGCAGCATGAGGGGTTTCAGAGAAGGTGAAGAAGTTTAATGAAGACAGAAAAACTCACAAAACGTCAGTCACATTCCGTTAACGTAATCATGACAATGTCCGCGCTGGGGGGTGGGGGGGGGCGCGCAGGTGCATCGTGAGTGACTATCCCTGCCGAGGCCTCACTGACTGGCATGCTGACAACAGGAGAGGGCCTGCATAAAAACTCGACTGTGCTCGAGGTTTCGGAAAGCTGTGGGTTTTTGTATGGAAGCGAAATAATACCTCAATGTAAGAAATGAAAAAGAAAGCTTTCCAAAGAGCAAACTGGCACCAGGAAATCCAAGATCAAACTCTTTTAGAAAATGATCAGTTCTTACGGCTTTAGCAAACTGGCTCGACAAGATGATAAACGACTAAAGCCATTTTCATATACACTGTGTTGTTAGAAAGATCATTTATTTTGGATTAAAAAACAGAATAAAGGCTCAAAATCCATGAACTTACCTAATTACAAGAAAGAGGGTTCACTTCTCTCAGCCTGGGCTTCTTTACAAAGAGAAGTTCTAAGGACTGACACAGCTGGAGAACCTGCCCACTTCAAGTAAGTATCTAAATGCTTCAAACATACTTAATTACCTAAACCAACATGTATAGAGAGTTGGGATTGCTTTCCCTTTATTTACTGGTCCCAACAATTCATTCCTGCTTTTTCTGTGGGAATCCAAACAGATCTGCCTGTGGTCCCTACTCAAGCACCTTCACTTTACAGCCTCACACGTGAGTCTGTCAATGGTATGTGGACTGACAAATCCCAATACTCATGTTAAAAGATCCTTCCGCTGACCTAAGAATGGCCAATTACTGTATGATTATCCGTGGGTAACTTTATTATCATGTTACAAAAACACTGAGAAGACAGTGTCACATGACTAGCTTAAGGTCTAACATAACTTGGCCATAAAGCTCAGATAAGACCAGGATGCTTTTGTTTTCTAATTTAACTTGAGGAAACAAAGGCACAGTACTGGCAAAATACTCAGAAATGACTCTGCATACTGAACGTGTATAGCCATCTCCATAATAGCTGGTGGGACAATAAATATGTCTGTCTTGAGTGGATCTACTCATTCTGGACCGGATAGAAATGTCTTCCCTGAACATTTTGGAAAAAATAAACTAGATTCACTGATGTAAAATCATTTTACATTTACTATATTGTAATGAGCAGAGCCTACTACTTCAAAGCCAAGGTGGATTTACAGCATGACCAAACTATAACAAGAATGTCTTCCAAACCGGAATCGTGAAATTCCCTGACAAAGAATATGGAAGTGAGAAACCAAACCAACTTCTTCCTGTGGTCTCTGCTCAGTGCTAGAGTTACATCAGACCCCACAGTTACATAAGAGATGTCCAAATGCTTAGGTCTGCACTGGCAAGCAAGGGAAAAAAATCAAGCGCAGGAATGCAATCTGAGCAATCTGTCAAAACGGGGCTTCACTTAGGATTGTCGAGTAATTCCTAAATTCGCCTTCATTTTGCTACATGACATGGAGGCACTGGGTTTTTGCTCAAACTGGCAGTGACTATTAATCAGTAATTCTTGATAATAATTCTGAACAGCTCCTATGATGAGGGTGCCCAGGGGCTAAATTAAAAAATCCTTAAAAAACTAGGGAGCATCCATTGACACCAATATATGAGAAGGTGCCTAGAACCTACAAAGTAATGCGGCTTATCCCTAGAGGATCAATACCACATCTAATTTGTGAAATGACCTCTCTGGTTCCATGCTGACTCACTCGTCCAGCCACGATGCCTCTCCTGTCTCAGCCTCCCCATAGGAAGGTTGGGAGAGAGAGCCCCTCATTTAAATGGAAGGGTACTGTGAGATAAGGTACACATGTGAGTACCTCTGAGTTCCTTGCTGAAAGGTAGACATGAAAATCTTATTTCACTACCCACTCCAAAACAAACAACTGGAAATAATAAAGACAATCCTGATAAGTGTTTCACACATGCACATGCTTAAGTTGAGCATTTTCTTATAGTTCTTGCCTGATCCCTTCTGTCACCCTGCTTCCACTCCCTTCCTTAAAAAATACACATGCTACAGCAATGGGAAATCTCTGCTCTCTCTCGCTGAGCCTGCTTTGTGAAGACAAGAGCATGAAAAAGGATAAGTGGACATGATCTGAAGCAACAATATGCATAATTCTTTTTTTTTTTTTAAGATTTTATTTATTTATTTGAGAGAGAGGGAGAGTGAGAGGGAGAAGCAGACTCCCTGCTGAGCAGAGAGCCCGATGTGGGACTCGATCCCAGGCCTCTAGGATCATGACTTGAGCTGAAGGCAGACGCTTAACCAACTGAGCCATCCAGGTGCCCAACAACATGCGTAATTCTTTTTTTTTTTTTTTTTTTTTTTTAAGATTTTATTTATTTGACAGAGACACAGTGAGAGAGGGAACACAAGCAGGGGGAGTGGGAGAGGGAGAAGCAGGCTTCCCGCCGAGCAGGGAGCCCGATATGGGGCTCGATCCCAGGAACCTGGGATCATGACCTGAGCCGAAGGCACGCGCCTAACGACTGAGCCACCCAGGCGCCCCCATGCGTAATTCTTAACAAGGTTTACCCTCCTTAGTATTTCAGCCAGAGAAAGTTTATTCACCCCTTTGTGCTGACTGGCTTCCTTAACATAGGCTAGTAGTAACATACACAAAAAGAATTCTGCTTATGAATTTGTAAACATCTGCCCACAGTTGCCCCACGCCCCATTAAAGGACATCTAGTGGTGACAGCAACCGTTCAAATGCTGGATAATTTAAAACACGAGAGGAGTAATGGCCACTTCTGATACCACTTCCAAAGACCACTCTATAAAGAGGATTTTAAGTAAGTATATCAATATATGATTTTTATAAAGACTAATGAATTAGATGGTGAAAGCTAAAAAAAAAAACAATATCAAATCAGCCTCTTTATGGAGTGCCAAAACTGACTGTTCTCTATGAGAATATATAATGTGAAGGCAAAAGAGAAGAGGAAGAGACGATGAAGACATGCTTGCCTTTTGAACTTTCTGAAGGCAGTATTCTTCGGTGGTTCTGAAGTCCTATGCTTACAGGAAAGGCTGGGAAGCCTTGAAAATCCATCTGATTGGCTTCATTTCTTGAGAGACACTCTACTTTTGTAGTGTTTGGGGGGTAAACCCGACTTCAGCCTTTTAAGGAAGGGATGGATCCTACCAGAACTCACATCAAAAGCAAAAGTACAAGAGGAATAAGGAGCACTACCATGAAACATCTCTACAGTCTGGACATTTTCATGTTGTGGTCTTGTACACAGTAGTCTAATTTAACAGGTGACACTGATTACTGTTAATTTTTGCTTCTTTCAAAATATTTTGACCAGAAAATCTGAAAACAGGATGTAAGCTGCCAAAAATAAAAATTTTTATAGCCTTTTCAAGAGATGAGTGGAAGAAGGAAACTAAAGGCAAACTTTCAAAATATAACTGCTATAGGTATTAGCTATTTATACTTTATTATTCATCAAAAACAGAATAAAACCCCAAAATGAAACAATTTACAATCTATTCTGTTTGGCTGAACAGTTTATGAAGGAATAAACTGCCAAGAAAAAAGAGAGTAGCAGGGTTTTATTTTGTTTCTTGGTTATACAACAGGAATTATATCCTGTTTTGCTTAAGAAACCTTAAATGCTAAAGAAGAAGAGCTTTGGTGTCATTTTTATTACAGATGAGGCATAGCTGAACCAAACATAATTTGTAGGTAATTTGTAGAATTAATTCTCAGTGCAAATTCCAAGCCTAGCTTAGCAATGATTAAAACTATTAATTGGTTTGGGACAAAAGAAAATATTCTTAAAAGACGCTTACCCCTTTTTCGAATACTTATATTTCAAGTTGCTATACAATGAACCAAATGTTTATAAACATTTTGGTATATACAGGCATATACCCAGTATCTACTAAATGTTCACAACAATGGACAATCTACTGCTAAAGATGCTATGTATCTGACACCCTATAAAATGGAATCCCTCAGCAGTACTATAGGAAGAAGTGGAAAGATGTACTTGATGCATTTATCTATCTTTATATCTGTGTGTATTCTCACCATGTGCAGAAATTTAAATATCTTCTTTAATCAGAATTGTATGTATGACCTCAAAGCTTTACACATAACTGATCCCCTTAATGAGCATCAAGGAAATAACTTTGTCCAAAATACTGTTTCAAATAAGAACTCTCTGGAAGAGAACAGGTTCCTATTTAGTTTTTACTGATGGATGATGTTTCATAGTACCTCGTAAAGGCTTAATAAATGCTGTCTTTTCAACTATCCACAACACAAACTTCCTAGTTAAAACCATGGAATACCAGGTCCTAGAGTTATGCTAGTCAACCTAGGGCAGTTTCTTTCCCAATTTCAAGAAAAGGTAAAAATGGCAACTTTTATAAGAAGTCAAATCCTAGAAAAGAAAGAATTTTTAAAAGTATGAAACTAATCTGGATCACCAAGAGACTTCCTATACACATTTAGCTAACTACCAAAAAGGGACAGCCAAAACCTCATGACTAAATATGAAATTAAATGCATTTTCCAAACAAAACTAGATCCAAACAGACATATGTTACAGCCTCAAATCTGAAGTTTAGACATTCTCATCATGATACTTTCCCTGGTGTATCCACATAACTTGTTATCGCTGGATCCAAATAACTTGTCAGCTCAGGGACCACGCTATGTAATGCCAACAGAAAGTTGGGATCACGTAGAAATTTCTCACTTGCTTTGGAAATGTTAGTCAAACCAATGCCTATTCATTCTACCTCTTAAATATGCCCCTGCTCCCCGCCTTCTCATAGCTCAGGTGGCCTTGGAGGACTTTTAGAAGCGGCACCCTCTCAGTCCCACTGCCCTCGTCTCCCACCTCACCCTGACAAACTTCCTTTGCTGCAGCTCAATGAATTACCTCTGGTTCCCATAGCACATTATGCTTCCTCCCATCTGTTTCTGGACACACTCCTCTCTGCCCTAGAACACCTTTCTTCTCTTCTCCCCACCCTGCCTAAGCCTACCTTACACATCATCAAAAATGGACCTATTCTGGCAAGCCTCCCCTCTCCCAGTCCTTCCAGATTTCTCTCTTGGGTGGACTGGGGTAGGCAAGGGTCCTAAGACACTCCTTTCCTATGGTCCCAGAGCATTATATCACAGTATCTGTCATACTATCTTACATTTCCACCCCTAAGACCACAAGCTCTTTGAAAATCAGAAGCTGTATCTGTTTTATCTTCTGATCCTAAGGTTTAACAAAGTGCCTGTGCATCACAGGAAACATTCAAGTAAAGCTGTTAACAAGATAAATAAATGAGAAAGAAAAGCCAATAGGACTTATGAATATAGTAGTACTCTGATTTCACATTAATAGATTTTTACCCTTAGAAAACAGTAAAAATATTAAGGAAGAGGATGAACATAGATTTCTCATAATATATTACAAAAGATGTCTTTTATATTAAATAGATTATATAGAAATTAGATTTGAATAGACTAAGCTGCTGAGAGTAATTGATATAATTCTATACACTATCACAAAGAAACTAAATACTACAACACAAAAATAGTATATATTTGGTTTTCATTTGTTCCTAGTTTTCATGTTTGAACAGTACTATGTCAAAAGTAACTATACACATTCTTTGACCATAAGTTCCACCAATTACGTCAGAGAGGATCAAAATCAAAATATACGTGGACACTACAAATTGCTTTTGAAAATATATATAGACTAACGGCTACTTAGCGCTAATCCATGAAAGATGAAAAGCAACATTGCTCCTAATTGTGAAGAAGACAATCCTGCCCACTCCCCCCAATTCTAACATTTTGTTAAATGGCTCTAAAACACAAAAGCCCACAGTGACATTAATTCTTTTCCGTCAATCTGAACGGTGAGGCTCATGTATTTTTCGGTTGTGATTCAAACCTGAACATGCCATAATCTGTAAAAAGCACAAATCAGAATGTCTTTTAACACAGGCAAAATGACATCCTCAGTTCAAAAGGAGATCTCTATTTCCAATATTAGACAAAGTCATTACATTATAATAAAAATCATGACCAAGTTGGGAATGATGTTTTGAGGTCTTTGAGAATCCTTACCTAATCCTATTCGGTTTGGACTTGTTTCTCGGCTACATCCCTGACTCCTGGGAATCTTGCTTCGTTTTTCTGAAGAGGGGGTCACAGGTGGGCCTCTTGAGGAACCCCCAGCAAGGCCACCATAACCACTTCCCAACAATTTCCCTGGGGAACTTGACCGGCTGCCGGCTAAAAATGAAACAAAACAAAACTGAAGAATGGCTGTAAATCAGGGACTAAACTATAACAATTTCAGAAGTCAGTAAACACATTATTTGGATCAAATACTTTTATATAAAAATGGCTTTTTTTGTTGGTGGTAGTACTATTTTTTTTTACATGGAGCATAAAAGAACATCAAATATCATAAAAGAATGTTTATACAAAGAAGAATTACAGGTGGAGTCCTACAAAAATGACAGTAAAATTTCTGATTCAAAGAGCAGGCTGAGTACAAACAGCTCCCTGTTCCACAGCAAATTTCTACAAATAATCACAAAGGTGTTTATTGTTTCGTTTTTTTATGCTATAAGAGTTGATATGTGAAAAATTTTAAATATAACCATTAGAAGAAGAGAATTAGAAGTTTCTTAAACATTACTGGAAGAATAGATCCAAGGACATCCCATTAGTTTAACAAATGGAAGAAAAGGAAGCAGGAAGGTAACTAGAAACATGGTAAATAAAAAAATCACAAAATAAAATGGTAGGAATAAACTCAAACATATCACTAATCATAATAAATGTGGCTGGATTAATTTTATCTATTAAAAGACAGAGATTCTTGGATTGGCTTTTAAAAAAATGAAACTCAACTGAATGTTGTTTATAAAAAATAAACAACATACCTAATACAAAACAATAAAACAGAGTGAAACAGCATTAAAAAAAGGACAAAGGATATCTCATATTGATAAAAGAATCACAGTCAATGAAGACATAATAACCACAAACGTTTATGCTCCAAGTAACACAGCCTTGAAATATAATACATAAAACTGATAAAAATATAGGGAGAAATTCAGGTCATTAATTATTAATGCACCTCTAAGGAAAAAAAAACAACTAAAGAAACTAATAACTAATACACCTCTGAAATTGACAGAGCAGTCAAAATTATACAGATATGCATAAACACACGTCCCACATACACACACATGTACAACAGAAGACATTCTTTTCACTTTTCCACACATATTACAAAAACCGACTATGTACTAAGTTTCAAAGGAAATCTCAGAAATCTACAAAAATAGAAATTACAGAGACCACATGCCCTGAGATGTACACAAGAGAATTAGAAATTAAAAACAAATCATATATAGTAATTTTTATAAATGAGTAAGTGGCTGGATAGCTTTATAACCATTTTTCATGAGATAACATTCTTTCTTAAAGAAAACAGCAAAATTTTAAAGATCACATCAATACACCGAAATACACTCTCCTTATTAAGTAGAGAACGCAATAAAATTCTTAAACATAAAGTGCATGTTATTATGTACCAGAACAGAATGAACCGGAGATAAAAACCCTTAAAAGAACACTTAACCTGGAAACACATGCCTACACCTCCATCATTCAAATTAATCATTAAGGTGATCACTCACAAAAATTAGGACTTTATAGTGACAGCTACAGTTTAAAGTGAAATTCATTATAAAAACCACTGGTATGCATCACCATGAAGAACCTGTCTCAGGATTAATCTTATGCCCATAAAACTTTGAGCACCCAAATGAACTATTAAGCTGTGTAAAAGGAGAAAAGAAATCCATTCCAAACTCTAGAATTTGAACATACAGAAAAAATGCAGAAAAGATTAACTAAGCTCATAATAAACAGAGAAATTAATATTGTGCAAGGAACATGGGACATGGGGTGAACAACGCAAAAAAAAAAAAAAGGCAAGAAGAGAAACGGCTTACCACCAGCAGGATTAGCAGATCTGGATCCTTGATTATGAAAGCAGACCAAAGGACAGGCAAAAAGTGGATTAAAAGACAATAGCACAATACAGAAGGTCAGCATGCAACACAACACCAATGTCTTTGTTCACAAACACATTAGCAAAATAGTTTTTTCTTCTAGGTCTTCTTCCTCTTAGTCTACTTTTGTACTTATGTTTATTTTATTCACATCATACTCTATCAGCATTTATTTCAGGTCTGTTCATGAAACACTTAGGAACCTACAGTGTGCCAGGTCGGGTGCCAGGCAGAGGAGATGCAGAGAAGACAAGCGTCTTGGCCTCCGGGGGGGCACATCTCTCTAGTTCTGAGCAAGCGGAGAGAAGTGACTGCATCCTACTCATTTATGTATCCCTACCACCTTAACTGGTGCTTACCACATAGCAAGTGCTCAATACACATCATGAATTCAAAGAAACTGCTACTAATTAGTTTCACCTGAACATCCTATGCCAAATCCTCAAATATTTAAATATCAATCTTCACATATTTAAATCCTCAAATATTTAAAATATGCTGTTAAGGGCCCTAAATCTAATTAATCTAATGTTAATGAAATCTACTTACTATTATACCAGGACTATGAATGCTAGTATATCTACATTTGTAAGACATATAAATATGCTCATATTTACTTCCTATTAAAATAATTTTTTTAAATACTTAATTTATATGCCTAAGTTTAAGACCCAGTCTTGATTACTGGCTGGTGTTGTCTCCCTTCCTGTGAGTGGAATTTAGTGAATCAAGTAAAACTGAAGACTTTTAAAGTGGAGCCCCAAGGTAGGGTGCAGTATTTCTATAAGACTGAAGAATTAAAGCCCTCTCCTTGCCCTCACCCCCACTACAGAAGCAAAGTAGTCTCCACCATCTCCTAAGCAGTGAGCCAGGCTAGGGGCAGGAACCCCTGCAGAGGCCAATGCCAATAAACAGCAGACATAAAGAAACATACAGTATCGTTCAACCCTCCCTCTCCCAGAAAGGAAATAACACTGCACAGCTAAAGAACTAGACATTTTTTATTAAACTTCATTTTAACATACTAACCCATATTTTGAGTCTTGAACATCTTTGTCAAGAAAAATTTCTCTGCAAGAAGACCTGACTCATATTTATGAGGTCATGTGACCAGAGTACCCTATCCATCTGTGACCCCAGGCATCACTAGGGTTCAAAATAACAACCCGAGCCAGGATAGTGTTCCCAAGGTAGAAGCTGCTGGGCTACATACAGATGCACAGCCTATGTTGTGTTGTATATACCTGTGTGATACACCAGAAGCATGCGTGTCTGCATCAGATGAGCCTGGTGGCAATGTATCACCGATGTTACACTTTCTTTTCAGAAAGGTATTACACTTGTTTAACATGAGGCCTAGAGTTACCAGAGGGACATGGGAGAGTATCTGAATTCCCAAGGAGCTGAGAAGGGCATTCTAAATACTAAGCAGAACCTAAGGTTTGGCCACAGACTCTCTACATGAGCCAGACAGCTCCTGGGGCCACAGAGGAGGCAGACACATATGGGTTGGGGAGTGCTGCACGGAGGGACCGTGTGCAGCTCCCAGGGAAGGGGAGCCTTCCTCCAACATGCTCACCCTGCCCGGGAGAACTCGGACACCCAGCTCTATGCACACAGAGGGAGTGGGGGACTCAAAGGCAAGTGTGGCTGGGAAATGAGACACCGGGGTGGTTCCTTAGAGCGATCTACATACACTCCTTCCACCTATGGCTGCTTTCATGGCCGATGCTAACAAGCCAAGTGACTCAACATGTACAGACAAGCAGTAATGGAAGCGAGAGCAGCTGGGCAAAGCGGGAGCCCACACTGGCAGGAAGAGAAGAGCAGGCTGCAAATGTTAGAACACAGGGTTAATGGGGAGAGCTTTTAATGGATTTGCTTATTACCACTGAAAGAGAACTCCACATTAAAATAATCCCCAGGTACTGCTCTTAAATTGCATCAGAGGGAGTCCTTATCAACAGTAAAATGGGTCACAGCCCAGGTATGTCTCAATTTGAGATGCTTGAGGAAAGGGAGAGAAACCACGTTTTAATGTTTAATGCTTAATAATATAAAATTTAAATCACCTGGCAAGGAGACAAAAGCATCCTGGACTACTCCATGTTGTAAGCTTACCCAACAAACATCAAGACTACTCACGGCAGCTTAGAGCCACACAAATGTGTTTTTCCCCTGAAGTAATGAAAATACTATCAATCTTTCAACTGTATAATGGGCTGTTGAACAAAACTGAGATAACAGTATAAAATATACTTCTTACGCTGGGACTGTGAAACCACTTTGGCGCGGCTGCGGCCTCGACTGTCAGGTGTGGTGGCGACATTGGTGGCGCTCCCAGAGCTCTGCCGTCTCGTGCGGATCCGACCTGGAAGATGCAACAAAAATGGTGTTTCCATCGTGTTTTCAGCCAGTGTGACCTACTCAAGAACACCACGCACACCACGAACAAGCGGCGCTGACGGGCCACCTGCAGGGGCGCGTGTCTTCCTCCGGTGCGGTCCTGACCCAGTTCCCTGTGTGCACACGCATGCGCATTCCATCTGCACACTCAAGTTCTGCAGATACGTTAGCAACTCCTGAGAGTGAGTCATGAACCTGGAAGGTGCTTCTGTTACAAGTATTCTAGCATACTATATTTTCCAATGAGGAGGTGATATCCACTTGAGGATTTTTTTTCCACAATTTTTTTCACATTAAACTCTCTTACCTACAAATCTGTCAAATTTTCAAAGGCAGAAAATATTAGCTGTCATCTTATGAAAAATACTACAGGAAAAGAGTAAGTGCAAAACAAAGCAAAACACAACAAAAAAACAAAACCCTTAACTCAGCAATCAACAAAAGCTATAGCACCCTGGAGAATAAATGTGTTTTGATATGTAGCATTGAACTTCTATTTTAAAGCATGTATGCCAACAAGTTTCTAGCTGCAAAAGATGAAGACAGAATCAGCAGTATAGGAGTAGCGAGAGAAACAACGACCTAAAAATAATAGATGTCATAGGCACTTATGAAAAGAATTTGTCACTGTAAGTAAAGCAATCTGTTAACTCCCATTATTAAACCATGAAACCACAAAAACAAAAGTGAACTCAGAAATGCAAAATCATTGATGATCAGACTAGTTAGAGACTAAACTTTTTAAAATTCAGGGCTTCTTTGGTTTCAGGTGGGCACAAAGTGCCTCTCCTGCCACAGTTCAATCAGAACAGCAATCTGATATGGAAAACACAAACCAACAGAACTCGCATTGGCATCTTACATTGGCTCAAGACCACTTCTACCTCATCATTTAAGAGAGATTACAGAAAAGGAATACAGGAAAACAAATCCTAAGGCTTGAAAAAGGTTCAGGAAGGGGAGGTACAGAGCAATAAAAGCACTGCTTTAAGAAAAAAAATTAAAACTAGAAAGAATAATTTTTAATAGCAGTTTAAGCAAAGATTCACAAATTCTAGAATCTGTAGTAAGAGCTATATATACACACACACACACACACACACATCGTATTATACTAAGAGCTGTATATGTGTGAACTTGAAATCCTCATAAGAACATATAATTATTCCCATATTACAGATGAGGAAAGAGAGAAACAGCAGGATTCATTAATTTGTCCAAGGCCACACCACTGGTTTAGTTACCTGTGCCTGCCTGGCTGGCTGGCTGGCTGGCCTATGAGTGAGGGCATTTTACTTTCCTAAGGAAGTCACCAAGCTAAATCAAGGCAGTCACCAAGGCAAAGTGAACATGAAAAACCAACTGAATCTCACTTCCTATTTTAAATTTACTGTAAAACATTTAGGTCACAAAAAAGATATTTTAAATGAACATCCATACCCATTCAGCTTAAAAAATAAAAATCTTTGCTAGCGTCCCTGTACCCCCTATTTTCTCCCAACATTTGGTAACCTGATCCTAAACCCAGCATTCATCATCCCCTTGTATTTCTTTGAACTTTTAATATAGTTGTATAACCCACAAAACAGATGGCATTATTTAATATATTTCAAATGCTTTTAATTATATCACAGGGTATATATTTTTCCAAAACTTAGACTGTTTTGCTCAACATTTTATTTGTGAGGTCACTTATGGAAATGATTTTTCTGTAGGAGGTAAAGGAGAGATCCATTTTATCTTTTCCGTATGACTAACCGACGTCCAAATAAATTTTCCTAACCCCTTTCTTACTGATCTACGAAGCTGTCTTTTGTCATTTTACCAAGTACTTAAATACATACGTAGGCTTGTTTCTCAATTGTCTAGTGTCCACATGTCCACACCAGTGCAACATCAAAATGTTGTGATGAGCTTAAAAAAAAATCTTGCTAATTGGAAATCAGCCCACTTCTTCCTAAGGCCTTTGCTCTCTTCCACATGGATCTAAAGATACAGTTTAAAAGGACCCGTTGAAATCTTAACTGGCATTATGTGGAATGCAGGGTTAATTTGAGGGATGGGGGCGGGTGGTAAGACAGCTTTACGATATTGATCTTTCCGTGTTTTTCCCTTTATTTCACTTTCTTCAATGTCCTGCAACAAAGCTTTATAATTTTTTCTAAAAGTCTTACTCAATTTTTACACTTATTCAAAGGTGCCTTATTTTTATGACACACTATATTTTATTAAACTGTATTTTCTAACTTCTTGACAAATGTGAATGTAATTAATCTTTATATTTTGATCTTAATTCTGGGAACCTTGCTAAACTTTTGTTAATTCTACTAACTTGTATGTAGATTATCTGGAGTTAAGTACATAGAATACCATCTACAAACAAGACTTCAGTTTTTTCCCTTCAAATTCTACCCTTTCACTTCTCTGCCTTTACCCCACTGTCTCGGACACATAGTATGCACCTACATGGGCAGGCTTCGTTACTTTGAGCCACATTAAGAAAAAAAATTCTGGAATTTCACAAAAAGTAGGATATTTCAACAGACTAAGAAAACTCCTTTTCCTAACTGCTAAGAATTTGCCAAAATGTTTGTTGAATTTTTTGATGCTTTCTCGGCATCTTCTGAGATAAAAGGATTCTTCCTTTAAATGTGCTGAGCTTCATCAGGAAGTTTCTAAGCTATTAAACCTGAGATAACCTCCCATGCTTATAATGTACACACTCACATATAACGCCTCAACTGTACCTTCTCTGGTTTAGTGCTAAGGCTACCCCAGCTGCATTAATGAGTGAAGTAGTCCCACTTTCTCTTCTTGGAGTTTATGGAAGACTGGGATTAGCCAATTCCTCATACAATTTGTATTTCTTAATCCTGTCTAGTGAATGTTTAATTCCTATTTCATTAACTTGTACTCTTTATTATTTCTTTCTTACTGTCCTTTGGGTTTATTCTGTTCTTTTTCTAACAAATTGGAAACAACCTAATTGTTTCTCTTCTAATATAAACTTAAGGCTATGAATTTCCCTCTGAGCACTGCTTTTTTTTTTTTTTTTAAAGATTTTATTTATTTATTTGACAGAGAGAGAGACAGCGAGAGCAGGAACACAAGCAGGGGGAGTGGGAGAGGGAGAAGCAGGCTTCCCGCCGAGCAGGGAGCCCGATGTGGGACTCGATCCCAGGACCCTGGGATCATGACCTGAGCCGAAAGCAGACGCTTAACGACTGAGCCACCCAGGCGCCCAGCACTGCTTTTGCTTCATTTCATTAAGGACTGATATGTAGTTCAACATAATGTGTTGCTTTAAAAAAAATTTTTTTTTCTAGATCCCATTTGTTCATGTTTTGCTTTGGAAAAGTTAAGTTGGATCAGTACTTCACACTTTACACCAAGAAAAACAGCAAATGAACCTAAGATTAAAATGTAAAACATGAAACCACAGAAGTTCTAAAAGAAAACATAGGAGAAATCCTTTGTAACTTGTAATGGGAAAGTCCCTTCTAGTTTATGACTTAAAATTAAAAGCCAGGAGTTCAGTAAGTCTGACTACTTAATTTTTTTGTAAAATCTCAGTATGACAAGAAGAAAACTATGAGCAAGTTAAAGAAAATGAAAAATTGGGAAAAAAATGTTTACAATTCATATCACAAAGGGCTAATTTCCTTAACATATAAAAGGTTTCTAGGAATCAACAAGAAGTCCACCAACAAGCAGTGTGCTGGTAAATGTTTAACAATTGGCAGGGGGTTGGGGAAGGTTCCTGCAGATTTGTGTTTTCCAATTTCCCTGGTGTTATTCCCACCATGGCCAATTTCCAGCTACTGACATGAAATCAACCAGATTACAAAATGTCTGAAAATTTTACAACTGGCTGTCATGAAATAGTCAAGACAGCTCCAACATACCACTGCCACAACCCAATAAAGAATGAACAAAAGCTAGGAAAAGACAGTTAACAGACAATAGAAATGGCTCTTGAGTGTCTGAAATATTGTTCAGCCTCACTCAATAAGAAAAAAAATTAAAATGACATTAAGAATGCCACTTATCTAACGCCTACCAGAGTGGCAAGAATCTAAGACTGTGCTAATAGTCTAGCGTATAGGAAAAGAGGCACTCTCATTGGCATGTTTTAATCTGTGGGAATCCTGAGGAACGAGATTTGAGTGCCTTCCTCTATAGAAGCTCACTGCTCCTGTCCAGCACCCTTCAATTCATCAGGCTGGGGTTTCCCAGGCACCACAGATAATGAGAACTGAAACCACACTTATGTGAGAAGTGAGCTCAGTTACAAATGAGGGGAGATTGGTTTTTTCCTCTGGCTAGGACAAAGTCAAGAGATACCACGTCAACCTGAAGATAAAGAGGTTTTGTTCCTAGTACACCTTTTCATGGATCTATAGCACCTCGACAATGCTGGCTCAATGCCAACCTTACCTCTCCCCTGAGGGGAGTATTATGGCTTGTTTCTTGTCTGCCACAGGGACTCACATGTGTCACTAAGACCTCAGGGCACCCTTAAAATCAATTTTGGGGAGTTAAAAGGGCCTTTTTGTGTTATACTCAGATATAAATTTCTTCTGTAAGGAGAGAGTCTGTTTGTTTTCCCTATATTAATTTGGTGATATTATTCTAAGTGCCTACATACGCCTTAAAGAGATGATACAAAATACTCCATGGTCTTTAAGAAAAACAAAATCTACTCAATAAATGCAACAAAGAGTAAAAAATATATTTAAGTTCTACATTATGACCTGTTATTAACATTCATATTCATACTGTGTTATGACAGAGACAGAAAGTAGACATGAAAGAAAAAACGTACATAAAAGAAATAGAAATAAGAGGTATTAGAGAACTATCCAACAGAAAAAAAAAATTCTGGAGATGGACAAGAAACAAACCCACCCATCCAAACAAAAGCAGACCCAGAAGAAAACAAAGACCTGGAAGAGAGCAGCCTTTGACTTTCATGGAATGAAGACAGAACATCCATACCGAGCAGCTTTTTAAAAGAGCTGCTGAAGAATTTCTTTCAATCACACCGCCATTCTTCTAGAAGAGCCCTCAAAATGGGAAATAAAACCTGTGCACCCAATTTAACTTGCAGGCCTGGTTTTCCTACATTCAGTCCAAGGCAAATTAAAAAAAATCACTTATCAGACAGCTTCATGTTACTAGGGTTTCTGTCCTCCTTATGTTTCAAAATTTCAGGCAATTCTCAACTTAGAGGTTATAAAGATTAAAAGGTCTTGTAGGTAAATCTCCACTCATCACACTGGAGCCTTTTGGCATACATATCGGCTTTACAAACTCATGGCTTCAGGGCACAATTAAACCAACCTCTACTCATATGTGGCAATTTTGATAAAATCAAAATTTGGGAAGTTGACCCCTTATAAATTCTGTTACCTACAAGTACCATTCCCCCAAAGGAACAACTTTCCTCGTGTTTTTTAAAGATAAAACTAAAAGAAAGTTAGCATTCTTGTACTCCAACATACACATATTTTTTTCACTGTGTAAAAAAGCCAATCATTTAAAATTCAGAGTTCTTAAACATATAGCAATACCAAATGTTTTATGTCCCAATAAAACTGAACTAAAATCTAAGTTCCTTTTCCTAAAGAGCAGAGAAGGCTACATGGTAATTTTTATTTTGTAATCTTAAAAACCACCAAGAGGTAAGCACAGCCTTTGATTTAATAACGTATGATCATCTAGTCTCTGAAATGATCAGTAAGTTGTCAGCTCCTGTGGGTCATTCAAGCCCAGTAACCCTTCATTTAAAATTATGTGTTCCGGGAAAAAAAATATGAATAAGGCATTTCCTAAACCACAGTAACTAAAAACCCTGAGTATTAGATGGGAGTACACTCATTTATCACAGCTGCAACATCTCGTCACAGACTTTCCCACAAGCGGCAGAACCAATGACATAAATGCTTCCTTCTGAATCCCCCCAAATTATGCAAAGACAACCTGGAAATAAACTTTTTTGTCCACAAGATGAGCTTCTGTTGGTTCTTCACAAAAAATATTTTTTTGACTAGTTGCAAATGTGAAAAAGGCTACTTAATGGGTATGATAAAGAAACTCCCAAAGGAAATAAAAATATTTTCTCCATTCCTACACTAATGAAGTGGCCAGAATTCAAATGCACTGTCTGAATTTTGACTTTAGAGCACCCAACTATAGATTCCCAGTCATATCTTTGTCTCCTACTGATGAAAGCATCTGTCTCTTCTGGTCTCAGGAACTAGACAGGAAAGTACTTCACAGGCTTATTATTATTAACAAATTTTAAAAAGGCCCATAAGGATTTCAAAAATTCAATTTTAGTATATGTGTGGCCGAAGCGAGCACAGGATTCCAAAAATTCAGACAGGAAACTCAGGACAAGGTGATATTTACTATTTACTGCAAGTCATGATGTTTCATGCCTTTTCCTAAGAACCGTGTGCAGCTTTTCTGAGCACTGCTAGGTTTCACTGCTTCACAGCCAGGGTATCCTAGATGCGCTGGAGTGTGCGGTCCCCCTGCACCGTGTCCTTTCCCTCTCATGGGTGCTCGAAGCCTAAAGGTCTGATGTCCCGCCCTTGACAGCCTGCACAGCCCTGGGATGCAGAGAACAAGGCTCACCGGCTCCCCTCAACTAAAGCTGTCTTCCATTGGATTCTGAACCCTGTACAACAAAGGGCTCCCATCTCATTATCCCACCTTTCCAACTGGAAGAACCAGAAAGAGATGCCTCATCCTTAGTCTCTGACACAATAACTGAGTAAGCAATCTTCTGACCTTGCTCTGCACCAGTAAGAAAACTGATAAAAAGAAAGGTGAAAAATTCCTAGCGCTGGGAGAACAGCAGGCTGATTTCAAGTCTGTCACACAGGTGTATGAAATAAGAGCATCTAGAAAAAAATACAATCTCCCTTGGAACGTCTTCCCATTCCATCTACATTCCAGAATTCCGTGCTCCACTCCTCTTCCATTTAGGCTGAAGAAATGATGTAGGATCGTTTCTTTGGAAAGGAGAAATGTACAATTACTCATTACGGGCTAAAAAATGCAGAAAGTCACACCCAGCCCCAAGAGTCTGCTACTCTCACGAAGGAGGTCCTCATCATGACATAGGCTTCTTGTCCATTTTTCATTTGGGCAACTTTTCACTTCTCACACTTGTCCACCCCGGAGAACCACCCGTGGGGTTTACAGAAAATTCAGATTCCGTTGCTCCTTCCAAACCGAATCAGGATTTTCGGAGGGAAGGACCCAGGACTCTTCTCCTTTAGCAAGCTGCAGGTAATTCTTATGATGAGGTTCAGTTTGAGGAACACGGACCTTGGGATTATGCTTATCTTTTAAAAAAAACTCCATTCCTAATTTTTCCTTTATGAGTCTCTGTGGAACTAGTATATTGATTAAAAGTACTGTGAACTGCACACATAAAGACAGAACCAGTTCACTTAGCAGGCTAGCCTTTTAGAGTAGCTAAGTAATGTATGCAAGTAAACTAGCAGCTCTTAATTGTTCAATCATTAGGCTGAGGGTTGGTGGGTCTAAGCCACTAAAGCAGATGAGGTTCCTCTAAATTTCAATTATTTGAGGCATTATCCTGCTTTCCAGCCAGACTGTGCAAAGGGATGGTCTCGTCTAGCATGTGCTAATCAAAGACCTGTAGAGGCTGAAATGGTTAGGTCTAAAAGTCAAAAGACAATGCAAAATCAGGAGGAACTCCTGGAGAATGGCATACAAAGAAACCAAAGTGGATCTGGAGGCGTGTTTTCTTTCACCATGCTAGATCCTGTGTGTAGCACCAAACACAGCACATGGAAGGCATTTAATACACGGCTGGCGAGCGGAAGAACGAGGGTTGATGAATGAATGGGGTAGGTGTCAGTGATACAAATAAAAATGACATCATATAATTCAGTAGCATCTTTAGGGAAGAGAAAAGTGTCGTTTAAAATTTCTATAAATTACCCGGTAGAAAACTGTTACCAGCCTTTCACCTAAATAAATGACACTGAATTTATTTTCAAAACAGGAAAGGCAAATCCTGAGAGGCCCACAGAAGCACAAAAGTAAAGAGAAAGAAAGAGGAGGGAAGGAGAGCTACAAAGGGGGTGCTTCGGGCGTAATAAAATCTGAGACGAGCAGCCCACAGGACGACAGCACACAACGTCCTGGCAATGCTCCTCCCCCGAGGTGGGCCGGGGGCCGGAAACCACGTACAGCACATGTGAGGGACGGATTCACCAGAACCATGACAGAACACGGAAGGAGAGGAGAACTCAGGTCAAGGGAAGGCAAAGAGCCGGGGAAACAGAATGAAGAAGAAGGGGGGGGGGGGGGGGGCGGTAACATGCAACGTGTCATGCGGGGACCTCGGTGAGGACGAGTGGGCACCAGGCAACACTCAGTGAGCACAGAGGACAGGTGAAGGCGAGACACACCTCAATCACAGAAACAAACCGCTTACCCTCCGCTTTAGTGGAAGTACCGTCTTTAAGCAAATTAAAAAACAAGGGAAGGGATAACAGGGAACAGTTAGTAACAGTAAAAAAATTAAAAAGCAGAATGTTATTAGCTACTAAAAAAGCAAAAGTACAATTTAAAATAAAATTAAAAAAGAAGTTCAACAGCAAAGCAGATTCTGAAGCGAATAAGTGTGCCTTGTATTAAAATCGGCTTAGTATAATGTCGCTTTTGGCTTTTGGAAAACAGAACAAAACGTGGCAAACCCAGGGTAGTGCCTCGGTTGGTACGGTGTTGATTTTCTCTTTTTAGCCAACCCTCATCCTCTTCGGAGTTTCTTTTTCTTAGAACCAAGTACCAGGAGCATAAGGGGGAAAAACCAAAAACTAAAGTACTGAAGAGTCACCCAAAGAACAGAGGCGAGTAGGAAGCTGAGAGAAGCTAGCTCTAGCAATGACGCCTATCCCAGCTACACGGTGAGCAGCGGAAGCTGTACAGCGGGGTACCTGCGTCAAGGCCTATGGACTCCGTATCTTCCCTCACGTGTCTGGACTCTAGAAGTTCGGAAAAGGATCGTCAGCTTTAATGCTACACTTCTGCACAGATGTAATGTGCCAACCTAAGTAGTAATCGTAACAATTTCTCAGTAGGATTATGTGAAATTTCCAAGGGCTTTTGTTGTTTTGTGGTTTGGGACATGAGGCAAGTAGGGGCAGATGCTCTCTCGGGAGAGAACAGAATATTCCAGTCCTGTTATCTAAAGAGCTAATGAGGGGCTGAAAATTTATCCTCAGTGCTTTAAGAGGTCAATTCTGTATCATCAGACCAAAAGACCTGAGTGCTTTTACGAGCACTGAGGGAATTCTACATGGTCCCTATTAAAACATCCCAAATATGCACAGAAAAACAAAGACTACTGAGTACTCTAAAAGATGAGTTTTACTCAAATTTTCAAGCAATGAAACAAATACTGATGACAAATACTCAAGGCAGATAAAAGGTATTGAAACACGGGTACATACTTAAAAACTGACCTAAAATGAACAGAGCTACTCCACCCTGGGAGAGAATCATCCTGACTTCCCCCTTCCTTGATGACTATGTACCAACCTAACATCATAAACACTCTGATGTGATGCCACAGCAGTAAAATGGTAGAAAGGGAAAGCACTTAGTGGGTTCCTTCCCAATCACCTGTGTCTGAGGTAGTTCCCTAGAGAATCAAGACTAACTTAACTGACTTAACGTTCTAGAACAAACGCCTCTCACACTGTAATGTTCCTAGCACAATCTGTTTTTTCACCTTACAGGATAACCGGTTACAAAGGACTTTTATATCCTTTTGTTTATCCCCCACATGTGTCTGAGCTGGGTGACTATTACTACAACTAATTAGGTGGAGAAACCAGCTTCAGAGACTACGTGGCCCGTTCAAGGTCACCAAGCTAATCAGTGACAGCCCAGTAATCTTCTCTTGGTGCTCTCTCACTGGGCTTCCATGCTCAGAACACTTTTAGAACATTAGTTTCAGAAATGACTTTGGAATTGGTTTGTAAACCACATAAGTAATTTAGTCTCAATGTTCCATGAAGCTTAAGTTGTATGTATTCAATTTCCAAAATCCAAAATAAAACCAATCCAGCGAAGTCTCCAGATTTTGGCTTGAACGACTTTGCTCTAACAAAAATAAAATGTAATCAATGATCAGCCTTACATATGGTGTTCAGTTGTCTGCTAAAAAACTGACCTACCATTCTGTCAGATATGAATTCTTTTAAAAATAATTTTTTTAATCCTTTGGCTATTGCTAGAGTAAGTACACTTTCCTCCCAAGGTGACACATGGAAGACCAACACTGTTCTGTGGAATATGGTTATGTTGGCTAGTAAATCCACCCCATTGCTCTAGAGATGCCCTTTGTTGTGGCCCCTGCGTCCCGCACCTCTGCCACCCCAGTCATTCTCAGATTGGGAAACACCTAACCATGACGGTCTTTGGTGATTCCCTCACTAAACCCTCTGACTCTGCCCTCACCGATGTCCTGAGGGGGAAAAAGCCAGCTCTGGCAATAGGGGAGGTGGCATAGGGGCTGGCTGGGCTGCCAAGGAAGGGGGGAGAGAAGCTGAAGGGTGGGTTCAGTGTGACACGCCGTGCGAGCACCCAGGGAACACTCAACAAAGGGTGGCTGGGAACCAGCAGTAAGTGCACAGAGCTACTTATACTTAAATATCAGCCCTAAAGCAGTGAGAATTTCCTCAATGATCGTGTTTTATAATTTGCTAAATAAATTTGAGCAGGGCTAACTGTAATCTCAAACAGCAGAACTGGGGGGAAAGGAGGTGGGGTCTGGTTACCTAAGGATGCGTATGACCCAGGAGGCAAGGCTGCTGCTGAGCTGAAAGGCGTAGCTCCCGAGGCCGAGGACACCTTGGACTTGGCACTGGCTGCTGCGTTCACGTCAATATCGCTTCGCGACCGCTGGAGCGATCCGGTCGTTGACACGGATTTGGTACTAACTGTAGAAGCTTGAGTGGTAAAGAAGGAAACATCAGTAGGGACTACACTAGAATTGTAAACATACATCGTTAAAACTTGTTTTGATTTTCTTATCAAGTTTTCTTTAAAAAAAAAAAAAAAAGTAGGCTCCACGCCCAGCACGGAGCCCAATGCAAGGCTTAAACTCACATCCCTGAGATCAAGACCTGAGTGGAGATCAAGAGTCAGACACTTAACCGACTGAGCCACCCAGGCGCCCCTTCCTAGCAAGTTTTGACAAAGGCTGGAGTGCGTGAGCAATGACATGCTGTCTTTCCTGGTCATTGAAGACAGTTCGGCCAACGCAATGCTGAGGGAAATTAAGTGACCATGACCATACACACGCATTCCATTTCTTTTCTTGTAATTGAAGACTATAAACCCCAAAGAAACGGCCCCTCTTTCTGGTTAATGTGAGGAGTGAGGTAATGAAAGAGTGTGCACATCTGGCCAGTTTCTGCACGATGTGGCCTAAGCAGGCACCCCGACTCCGATGCCCTCCTGCTCTCGGGGAACATTCTACTCTCCCACCTCTAACAGCCACCGCACCACTGCTGCTGGGGCTGCTCCAAGCATCACCAGCTGTCCTCACTCTTGTCCAGTGACCGGAGCAAGGGAGCAGCACTATTCAAGTGGAAAGGTCCCAGGGCTCCCCTTCTGTGTGTGTTCCTCACCGCCCTTGGCCGCCGGCGCAGTGGAGCTCTGCTGGGCACAGCCGGAGCACCGAGAGCAGCAGGCTCTGCAAACCCGAGGGGCACCTGAAAGCAGGTGGCTGGCTTCCGGTCGCGGAACAGCCCCTGGGAGCAGCACCGGAAACAGAGGCCTCCCCGAGGGGGCCTTCACCATGGCTGTCGGTCTTACCTCTAGAGGTGGTGCTTCCAGTAGGACTTCTTTTGGCAGAGAGCGGCCGGCTGAAAATAAACGTACACGCATGTTCATTATTACCAAATGTGCACTTCATCTGCGTTCGCCCAAGTACTGTCTACAACAGGAAACTAGGATAATGAAGGAATCATTTCAGGGTTTACCGAATTTCCCAGGTAACTGGGACCACAATCTTATAAATCCCTGATTCAGACAAAGCTGCAGCATTCTATTTTGGACTATCTTCCAAACATTTAAGATTTTATTTATTTATTTGAGAGAGAGAGAATGAGAGACAGAGAGCATGAGAAGGAGGAAGGTCAGAGGGAGAAGCAGACTCCTTGCCGAGCAGGGAGCCCGATGCGGGACTCGATCCCGGGACTCCAGGATCATGACCTGAGCCGAAGGCAGTCGCTTAACCAACTGAGCCACCCAGGCGCCCTATCTTCCAAACATTCAGAGAGAAGTCATAACTCAAGACAGAAGTTAGAAATCCAGAGTGCGGACGATAATACATTTACTCCCAGATTCCTAACACCCCTCCCCTTTCCAGACTTGTCTGCAAGTTAACCCTCATATTCTCCTAGAAGACCCTGTGAATGATTCACTTATTTCAGTCCAAAACCGTATTCTAGGGCAGCCATATAAATTTAACTAGACACTCCTTAGGGCAGAGACCGAGGCCACCTTTTCCTTACCATTCCCCAAGTATCTTACCTAGCAGCAGAACCCATCTGAAGTAAGAGGGGACTAGAAGAGGCACATACACATTAAAAAAAAAAAAAAAAAAACCAGCTGGAATTTGTGTCATGTAGCAAATCTTTCAACATAAAATCTCCCACGAATGAAAAGCACGGCCGAAGTGCTTACTTCAGACTCTCCTGAGAGCTCGAGGATGAGCGGTCGGACTGGGGCAGAGACACGATGCTGTCGGAGTTCTTCAGGTGGGACTGCAGGGCCTTCTGGTAGGAGGACTCGAGGGTGTGGTACAAGTGCTCTGCTTCTCTGCTGAAGTGACTGTGAAAACCCCAGTAGCACCTAGGGGAGACACGCAGCTTGCAGTAGTCAGGATCGCACGGGGCTCCCGCCAAGCGCTGTGGCCCCCCATGCAACACAGTCAAGGACTACTACCCGTGGTGCCCCGCCACTAGGAGCAGCACCAGGTGAGGAAGACAGGGTGGCCGAAGGCGGCCTGTGGTGGCTCCGGGCCGCACAATTTACTGGCTCTTCTGACACTGGGCAAGTTCCCGGACTTCTCTGCATCTTAGTCTCACTTATAAAATGGAAACTAAAGGGCCTAACTTGCGAGACTGGGGAGCGTTCGGGACGGAGCTAAAACGTCTAGAACTAGACTGAGAACATGGCGGGGGCTCATCCATGGCAGCTTTTATAAAAGCGACTGGACACTTGTCAACCTGAAGTATTTACAGTTGCCTCAGATAACATGTACGAGAGAGAGGCACAAAGATGTGCTGAGCTACTTGAACTCTGTATTGCAGCATGACCAAAGAACCAGAAAAAATTGGGGAGGGGGAAGACACATACAAGGATAAAAATAGCATTAAGTACATGACTAACAACTCCATTCCTAAGAGCTGTGAGTAACTATTACCTACGTCACTTATTTTGGTAGGAACTGCCCGAGCTGAGACTGTGATAACCACTTCAGTGTGTCAATGAGGTTCTCCGACCTCAGAAACTGGGGACCAGAATTTAACGGAGAGAGCGGTCCAAGAGCAACAGGGACTTTGTCAGGAGGTATCAGTGCACCTAAGTCAGACAGTAATATTCCAGGTGAGTGAGAAGAGAGGCTGGCTACCTGTGTCCAGTAGAAGAGCTGGTCAATATGAAAGCACAGAACCACCACCCCAGGTGCAACACTCACAGCACTCATCTACACACGGCCTAAGACGGCATAAGTCTCAGCATCTGACTCTTGGCTGTTACAGTCACAATGACAAAATTATTCCTGGGGAGGCACCGAATGCACGGTCACAGCCACATGACTGGAGCATGACCCACCTAATGGCAAAAGTGCCTCGCACATGGGATGGCAACTGCAAGTCACCACTGCGGCAATCCCCAGCATCACCTCAACCCACCTGCCCCTCACCACGTTCACACCTTCCCAAGCAGCACCTGAAGCTTGCAAAGATACCGTCACAGGGGAAGGATCTCTGGGACTGTGATTTTTCACAGGAAAGCAAAAGGTCCCTTTGGGTTCTGACCTGGCTCCTAACAGAGCCTAATGAGTAAGAAAATGCACTGAGTGTGCATACAAGTGCTTGTCTGATTCATGTACTCATTTGTCATAAATTTCAAAATGAGCATGCTGTTGTGTACCTCAGTCCTGCTTATATTCAAATACTGTCAATCAGTCTTTCAGGCCTGGGCACCTGAACAGCCTTCTAAACAAAAATTTAGAGAAATACTGTGACATGGGCTTTTGAGGTCGTATTTCAAAGTCACAATTAACAAAACATGTTCATGTAACTTAATGAGCTTTGAATAAGGCAATCTAGACAACACCCTGAAATTTAAAAACACTGAATTAAAAACAAGTGGTGTACAATAAACACTTACTTTCTGGCTTCTATCCTTGCTTCGGAATCCGCATCATGTATTCCCTTCTTTATTGTTTCAGCTAATACTGATATATGTCTAGACATTAAGAAGAGAAAGCAGTAACAATCATTAACATGTGGTTTTATGCGGGTGAAAACTGGTGTGAGAACTTCAAATCGGCACATGGAACCTAGAGCCTCTGTGCCCAGTGAGTCAACCAACATGCAGCTGAGAAATCAGAGCTCCCTTCCCCGTCGCTCTCCTAACTTCTACCTCCGTCTCGGGGCACCCCCGCCCACCATCAGCTGCCCCCACCTAAGTACCCCAAGTTTTTAAAATAATGGCTGATTCTTCTTACTTCATACTTATTTAGCTCAACCTTTGAGGAACCCAACGAACAAGGCTACAAGTCTCTACCTTTTCATGGCCAGCAGTAGTTTCTATGGAAATTATGAGGTAATAATCATCAGAATACTGGCTCACATTTCTGTAATTAAACACAATGTTTTTTTCAAGTTCCACTATACAACATGAACAAATTTATAAAATCATGTCACAATTTTATAAATAGGTGTTCTCTTTAGCTTATGTTCTGCCCTAGCTGAGAGGAAGTTATTAAAGTGTCTCTTTGAATGTTTGACAGATTTTTAAGAAAAGAAAGAAGGCTGCAATGAGTTAGTCTCACAGAACAAAGAGTAGTTACCAATCTTATGGCCTGTTCAGAGTCTTTGCCTCATTCCTTCATTTAGTAACTGTTTAGCAAGTACCCACTAAGTGGCGGATGTTGAGTGAGGAGGCGAATGAATAAATACTGAGTTCCTCACTATCACCGAATAGAGGATACAATACCCAAGAGATGAAAGAATGCACGACTATCTTCTAGATTCAAGGTATTTGCAGGTGAAATTTTACCCCTGGGAGGCATGGCTTTGTTTCCTCTCTGCTCTCTGCAGTATGGAAAGGGACTCCCAGAAGTACTTCATTAAAATGCCCCTAATAAAGTGATGAGTATGCTGTAAAGTTCCTCACAATATGTAACATTAAAAACTGGGTGGCACAACATCATCATCTCTCCAAATTTAACTCACCAAGAATAACAGGCACCTCAAATTCAAAGAAACTAAAAATGGCAACGAATGAATCTTGAAATTAAGAGACATCCTTCTTCAAGAATCCTGCCATAATCCTACCTTTTATCATGATGATGTGAAACATACCAACACCAACCTGAATAAAGAGAAAACTGCTGACTTTCCGATTCAGGGGGATCAAAAAGAACTGTGAGATGAGAGAAATTCCTTTAAGGATCTAAGAGTTACACCTGGCCTGCCAAGAGCAGCTTGGAATATTTTCCTGGTTGGAAGGGACAGGAATGTCAGGCACCAGGGTGAGAGTCAATAAGGAGTTAACCGTGGCTGACTTCCAGGGAAAATGGCAGAGCAGGAGGACCCTAAACTCACCTCCTCCCACAGACACAACTAGGTATCACCCACATCATTGTAAATAACCCAGAAAACTACCTGAAGATTAGCAGACCAGACTCTGCACAGCTAAGTGTAGCGAAGAGGCCACACTGAAGAAGGCAGGGAGGGCACAGACTTTCTGTATGAGGGAGAGACACTGGGGACACACAGAGGGGAGAGGACCAAACCCTCACACCAAGCACCCCAGGCACGGGGAACCCGCATAAAAACCAGAGGGGCATACTTTTGTGAATTCTTACAATCAGTGGGGCTTAACACCGAAACTTTAAAAATCAGTAGGAGGGAAATAGGAAATGGAGTCCCCACCCTTAAACAGCACAACAAACAGCCCCTCAGAGATACAGCAATAGAAGCAGCAGTTTGAAAAACACCTGGGGTATACACAAGGAAGATTGCTTTACTGATGTGAGAGCATGAGCCAGAGGGGAAGGGATCCCGGGGAGACTTCACCAGGAACAGAGGAGCTGGTACGCACCATTTCCCTGCCCCACCCCCTGCCCAGGGGTTACATAAACACAAACCGGCCAGGCCTTGGTTCCAGGTACCCACCCCCCGCCCCCCGCACAGTGGACCCACGCAACACTTGCTAACACTGCCTGCGCTGTGGTAACATTCTCCTGGGGTCCCCCCCCGATATATCCTTGGCCACAACCCAACAAAGCAGTGCCACAAGCTTGGCACAGTGCAAGCAGCCCCGACAGGGATGGGTTGGCACCTCTGCAAAGTGACTCCTGCCCTGAGGAGAGGGGAAGCTAACCGCACACACCAGTCAAGACTGTGGCCCCAGCAGTGGGCTGGAGTCAGACAGCTGCTCTAACTGTAGGCACCACCCACCAACAAAAGCTTCTCAGGGGACAACAGAAGGAAAGCGCCCAGCAGTATGTACTACCACATCTCTGACAATGCCCAGTGTGAACGTGACTCAAGCCCAAGCCGGCCGCAGACCGGCCCATGAACAACACAGGGATGCAGTGCTGCCCACGATAGGCAGAGCCACTGCAGAGGACTGGACGGAAAGAAAAAGCGGCTCAGCCACAACATCAGGATACATGCAACACATGGAGACACCCCTGCAGTGCCAGTTTGGGTGAACAGGGGACAATGCCCTGCAGGGTAGGACAGGACCTCTTCTTCATAAGGCAGGAGACAGAGCTGACTTTCCTAACACACTGAAATAGACAGAGTTAGACAAAGTGAGAAGAAAGAGATACATTTCCCCAGTGTAAGAACAGGACAAAATCAGAGCAAGAGACCTAAGCAAAATGGAGATAAGTAATATGCCTGATAGAGAATTTAAAGTAATGATCAAAGCTACTCACTGGACTTGAAAAAAGAGTGGAGGACCCCAGTGAGAACCTTAACAAAGAGATAGAAAACATAAAAAAGAACCAGAGATGAAGAACTTAATAACAAATTAAAAATACAATAGATGGAATAAAGAGAGACTAGAGGAAGCAGAAGAATGGATCAGCAACTGGAGGACAGAATAATGGGAAGCAATCAAGCTGAACAGGAGAGAGGAAAAAATAAAAAATGAAAACAGACTTAGGGAACTCAGTGACACCATCAAGCATAGTAACACTTGCATTATACTGGAATCCAGGGGAGAAGAGAGAAAAAGGGGGGCAGAAAGTTTATTTGAAGAACTAATAGGTGAAAACTTCCCAAATCTGGGGAAGAAAACAGAAATCCAGATCCAGGAGGCCCTGAGAGCTCCCAACAAAAACAACACAAAGAGATCCACACCAAGACATAGTAATTAAAATAGCAAAACGTAGTGATAAAGAGAGAATTTTAAAAGCAGCAAGAGAAAAAAACAGTTACATACAAGAGAAACTCCTTAAGGCTATCAGCTGATTTTTCAGAAGAAACTTTATGGGCCAGAAGGTAGTGGCATGATGTATTATTCAAAGTGCTAGTGAAAAGAAAACAAAAACAAAAAACAAAACAACAACAAAAAAACCCTTCAGCCAAGACATACTCTATCTCTCCTCTTCCGAATGATAGCCTTGCTGGATAAAGTTTTCCAGACAATGAAAGTTAAAGAAATTCATAACCCCTAAACCAGCCCTACAAGAAATGTTAAAGTGGGCTCACCGAGTAGAAAGGAAAGACCATAAGCAGGAGTAAGAAAAGTAGGAAGCATAAAAGCAGTAAAATTAAGTACAGCTATAAAAATCAGTCAAGAGATTCATGAAAGAAAAGAGTAAATATGACACCATATACCTAAAATGTGGAGAGAAGTAAAGAATGGGTTCAAACTTAAGCAACCATCAACTTTAGACTGCTATATGCATAAAATGTTATGTATAAATTAAAAACCAGTAAAACCATAAATTAAACACCAGTAATACATATACAAAAAAAAAAAAAAAAGAGAGAGAGAGAGAGAGAGAAAAAAGAAGCCGAATATACCGCTAAAGAAAGTCAGCAAACCATGAGAGAAGAGAGCAGGAACAGAAAGGAACAGAGAAGAACTACATAAACAGTTGTAAAACAAGTAACAAAATGGCAATAAGTACCTACCTATCAATAACTACTTTGAATGTAAATGGACTAAACCCTCCAATCCAAAGACACAGGGTAACAGAATGGATAAAAAGCAAGACCCATTTATATGCTGCCTACAAGAGACTCATTTCAGATCTAAAGACACACACATACTGATAGTGAAGGGACAGAAGAGCATCTACTATGAAAATGGAAGTGAAAAGAAAGCCGGAACAGCAACACTTATAACAGACAAAATAGACTTTAAAACAGTATACAATCTGGGGTGACTGGGTGGCTAAGTCAGTTAAACATCTGACTCTTGGTTTCAGCTCAGGTCACGACCTCAGGGTTGTGGGATTAAGCCCCACGTCAGACACTGTGCTGAGCGTGGAATCTGCTTGAGATTTTCTCTCCCTCTCTCTCTGCACTCCCTCACTCACACTCTCTGTTTCTAAATAAATAATCTTGGGGCGCCTGGGTGGCTCAGTCGTTAAGCATCTGCCTTCGGCTCAGGTCATGGTCCCGGGGTCCTGGGATTGAGCCCCACATCAGGCTCCCTGCTTGGAGGGAAGCCTGCTTCTCCCTCTCCCACTCCCCCTGCTTGTGTTCCCTCTCTTGCTGTGTTTCTCTCTGTCAAATAAATGAATAAAATCTTTATAAAATAAATAAATAAATAAACAATAAATAATCTTTCCCAAAAAAAGGGCAGTATACAATCATAAAGGGACCAATCCAACAAGAAGATGTAACAATGGTAAATGTTTATGCACCCAACATGGGAGCATTCCAATACATAAAACAACTAATAAGAAACAAAATAAGGGAAGTAATTGATAGTAATACAATAATAAGGGACTTTAACAACCCATTTACATCACTGGATAGATTACCCAAAGAGAAAACCAACAAGGAAACAGTGGCTTTTAATGACACATTGGACCAGATGGATCTAACAGATATATTCAGAGCATTCCATTCTAAAACAGCAGAATACACGTTTTTTTCAAGTGCACACAGAACACTCTCCAGAATATACCACATATTAGGTCACAAAACAAGTCTCAATGAATTGAAAACGATCAAACTCATACTATGACTATGCATCTTTTCCAACCATAACATTATGAAACCAGAAATCAACCACAAGAAAAATTGGGAAACACCACAAATAAATGGAAGTTATATAACATGCTTCTAAACAATGAATGGGTCAACCACAAAATCAAAGAGAAAATAAAAAAGTACATGGAGACAAATGAAAATGAAAACACAGAGTCCAGAATCTTTGGGATGCAGTAAAAGCTGTTCTAAGAGAGAATTTTGTAGAATACAGGTCTACCTCAAGAAGCCAAGAAAATCGAAAATAAACAACCTAACAAAACCCAAAAACTAGTTCTAGTTGAAGGAAAGAAATAATAAAAATTAGAACAGAAATAAAACAGAAATGAAAAAACAGATCAATGAAACTAGGAGCTAGTTCTTTGAAAAGATCAACAAAACTCATCAATATTCAGCTTGACTTATCAAAAGAAAACAAAAGAAGACTCAAACAAAATCAGAAACAAAAGAAGAAAAATAATAACCAACACCAAAGAAATACAAAGGATTATGAGATTATGAAAAATTCTATGCCAACAAACTGGACAACCTAGAAGAAGTAGATAAATTCCTAGAAACCTATAACTCCCTAAAACTGAAGCTGGAAGAATTAGAAAATCTGAACAGACTGATTACCAGCAGTGAAATTGAATCGGTAATCCAAAAACTCCCAACAAACAAAAGTCCAGGACCAGATGGCTTCACAGGTGAATTCTACTGACTAGTCAAAGAAGAGTTAAAACAATTCCAAAATACAGAAGAGGAAAGAAAGTTTCCAAAACTCATTCAATGAGGCCAGCATTACCCCTATACCAAAATCAGATAAAGACTATAAAAAAAGAGGGGTGCCTGGGTGGTACAGTCAGTTAAGCATATGACTCTTGATTTCAGCTCAGGTCACGATCTCACGGTGGTGAGACTGAGCCCGGCGTCTGGCTCCATGCTCAGCATGGAGTCTGCTTGAGATTCTCTCTCTCCCTCTGCCCCTCGCCCCAGCTCATGCACTCTCTCTCTCTCTCTCTCAAAATAAATAAATAAAATATTTTTCTAAAAAAAAAAAGACTACAAAAAAGAGAGAACTACAGGCCAGTACCCTGATGACACATATGCAAAAATCCTCAACAAAATACTAGCAAACCAAATCAACAATACATTAAAAACATCATTCACCACCATCAAGCAGGATTCCTAGGATGCAAGGGTGGTTTAATATTCACAAATCAATTAATGTGATACATCAAATTAACAAGAGAAAGAATAAAAACCATGCAGTCATTTCAAAAGATGCAGAAAAAAGCAGTTGACAAGGTACAGCATCCAGTCATGATAAAAACCCTCAACAAGGTAGGTTTTGGGGGAACATACCTCAAATAGTAAAGGCCATAT
This sequence comes from Mirounga angustirostris, assembly GCF_029215605.1. NCBI lineage: Eukaryota > Metazoa > Chordata > Mammalia > Carnivora > Phocidae > Mirounga > Mirounga angustirostris. Next base: position 93,040,687 of record NW_026991711.1, on the reverse strand, counting down.
ATGAAAAATCCACAGCTAGCATCATCCTCAATGGTGAAAAACTGAGAGCTTTTTCCCAAAAATCAGGAATAAGACAAAGATGTCTACTCTCACCACTTTTATGCAACACAGTGCTGGAAGTCCTAGCCACAGCAATCAGACAAGAAAAAGGAACAGAAGGCATCCAAAAGTGTAAGGAAGAAGTAAAACTTCCACTGCTTCCAGACGACATGATACTTAAACACAGAAAACCCTGAAGACTCCACCAAAACCTACTAGAACAAATGAAGTCAGTAAGGTCACAGGATATAAGATTAATATATAGAAATCTATTACATTCCTACAGACTAATAATGAAGCAGCAGAAAGAAATTAAGAAAATAATCCCATTTACAACTGCACCAAAAAGAATAAAATATTTAGGAATAAACTTAACTAAGGAGGTAAAAGAGACCTATACTCTGAAAACTATTTAACACTGATGAAAGAAACTGAAAATGACGCTCTCTCCCCTCTCCCCTCCTCTACCTCCCGTTTCTCTCTCTCTCTCTCCCTCTCTAAAATAAGAAAAAAAAAATGGATTAAGGACCTAAATAGGAGACCTGAACCATAAAAATTCTAGGCGAGCACACAGGCAGTAATTGCTGACATTGGCTATAACAACATATTTCTAGATGTCTCCTGAGGCAGGGGAAACAAAAGCAAAAATCAACTATTGGGACTGTATCAAAATAAAAAGCTTCTGCACACAAAGGAAACCGTCAACAAAACTAAAAGACAATCTATTAAATGGGAGATGATATTTGCAAATGACATATTCAATAAAAGTTTAGCATTCAAAATATATAATGAACTGATATATCTCAACACTCCCCAGAAAAAGAATAATCTAATTAAAACATGGACAGAAGATATGAACAGACATTTCTCCAATGAAGACATCCAGATGGCCAACAGACACATAAAAAGAAGCTCAAAATCACTCATCAACAAGGAAATGACAATCAAAACCACAATGAGATACCATTTCACACCTGTCAGAATAGCTAAAATCAAAAACACAAGAAACAACAGGTGTTGGCGAGGATGGGGAGAAATAGGAACTCGTGCACTGCTGGTGGGAATGCAAACTGGTGCAGCCACTGTGGAAAACAGTATGAGGGTTCTTCACAAAGTAAAAAGTAGAAATACCATATGATCCAATAATTCCACTACTGGGTATTTACCCAAAAGTTATAAAAACACTAATTCAAAAAGATATATGCACCCCTGTATTTATTGCTGCATTATTTAGAATAGCCAAATTATGGAAGCAATTCAAGTGCCCATCAACTGATGAATGGATAAAAAAGATGTGGTATGTGTATACACACACACATACACACACACAGGAATATTACTCAGCCACAAAAACGAATGAAATCTTGCCATTTGCAACAACATGGATGGATCTAGAGAGTATAATGCTAAGTGAAATGTCAGTCAGAAAAAGATAAGTATCATATGATTTCACTCGTGTGGAATTTACAAAATGAAACAAAGAAAAAGGCAAACTAAAAAACAGACTCTTAGAGAACAAAGTGGTTACTAGAGGGAATGTGGGTGGGGGGATGGGTGAAATAGGTGAAGGGGATTAAGAATTCACTTATATGACGATGGGGCGCCTGGGTGGCGCAGTCATTAAGCGTCTGCCTTCGGCTCTGGTCATGATCCCAGGGTCCTGGGATCGAGCCCCACACTGGGGCTCCCTGCTCAGCGGGAAGACTGCTTCTCCCTCTCCCACTCCCCCTGCTTGTGTTCCCTCTCTCGCTGTGTCTCTGTCAAATAAATTAAAAAAATCTTTCAAAAAAAAAAAAAAAGAATTCACTTATGAGGAGCACTGACTAATGTACAGAATTACTGAATCACCATGTTGTACATGTGAAATATAACATGGTATGTTACCTATACTGGAATTTAAAAAAATAATAATTTAAGGAAAAGGTTAATCGTGGCTTTGTAGCTGGCATGGTGCACATCTGTCCACATCTCTAGGCACACTAAAACTGCAACCAATGTAATTCCCTAAAAGTTCCTGCCAATGTTATGATCTTCACATCAGTAGAAGTAACAGATGTAGTCGTGCAAACAAATGCTTAGATTCCTTCGATTCTCATAAAAAGCAGGTTGGACCACTTGTTGAGGCATTAAATCTCAAGATTCATTTCAGAGGGAAAAAAAACCTGCAAATCAAATAGCTTACCGTTCCAGTGAATGTGTCTGCCACTCTTGTAAAAGTAAATCTAAAAATTCAAAACAGCGCCTAAAAATTGTAAAGAAAACATATGTAACTCAGTCATTTTTATGTTAGTGAAAATAAAAGCTTTTTGTTCTTTCCACACTACTTTTTAGAACTGGTAAATTTCTTCTAATTATTAGGATTCAAAACATGGAATATAAAATTGGAATTGGCATTGACTGAAAACCCAAGCAAGTAAAAGTAATTAAGCATCTATGGTGATCAGAAACAAAAATCATTCAGACATATAAGAGACAGGATACAAAAGCTCCCTCAAATCAGAAACTGGAGCTTCATGGCAACATTACGGAAAGGGCCTATCACTGTCATTTGTTTTTATACTATCTCAAATAATGTTAATACAGGATGTACATAAGCAAAAAAGATCAGCGTACTTTATTACAGAATCAGGGAACTGGTCTTTGCACTAATTTCACAGAATGCCTTGTGCAATAAATGTAAAAAAAAAAAAAAAAAAGTCCTGAAAAACAGTGCTTTCCTTTCTAAATTTTCCCAAGAAGGTCCTAGGTAGTGCTTAAAATAGATTTTTCTCTAACTACTCCTCTATTTTCCTCTTTGATCTTTCAACATCCTTTCTTGTCAAGCCCTTCCATTTTGTAATCTTTCTTGGTCTGATTTGTGCACAAAAACAATTCTGGTCTCATCTCCTTTGGATTACATCACCACTTTGGGTTCTACCTCTTTATAACTTTTCAGACATCCAGGGTGTTTATCTTTGCGGGAATAAATCTTAATGGTCTTAGGAACTCACTCAAGAAACAAATCCGAGGGTAATTTTTCTCTAATGACCAGACTTCATTCCCATGGTCCTCCCAATTCAAAACCTCATAATCCATATAATTAATCACTCAATAAATCTTTAATAAACCCTAACCCTACCCTAGATGCTACAGATAACAGTGGTAACCAAGACATAAACCAGCAAGCAAGCAAGCCAGACAAGGAACAGTTCCCATATGCCAGGAACACAAGGGGGCTCTTCTTAGAAGCACACAGGAGAGCTATTCAACCCAGTCCCAGGGCTGGCACCCGAGTGCGTGTGCGCGCGTGCACACGTGTGCGGAACGCTGGCTGTGAAGCCGACTTTGACCCACACTCAAACCGTCTCCTCTCTGTCACTCTCCTCACCTCAGCCTCAACCGAGGCCATGTTTATTCTACCTTCTTCCCTGTTCCTCATGTCATTTCCTGGGCTGATTGATGTTTGTCTCTTTTCTTTTTTTAAAAATATGTGTGCATTTGTTTATATTTATCTATCTCTTAGTGAATAAAGTCATCTTTGATGCTAATTCTGGTCTTAAATGTGGGTAACAACAATCTGTTTAATCAAAAATATGACCTATAAGCTAGGTTTTATTTTCCACTTTTTAGGCTAACATACAAAGAAGCAGTATCAATACCGGCATTGTTTAACACATCATTATTTAAACACATCAGGTTAGGACTTGTCTCTTTTCTTTACCTACTCCTACTCATCATTCAAAATGCAACTGTTTTCAACTTGTCTATGAAGCATCACAGAAATACATTAGCTGGTTTTAATCACTACTCTCTGAATTTCTAAATTCCCCAATACAGGTGTTATAACTCACTCTTATATTGCTTTGCATTATTTTTTTTAATCTCCCCATCTAAATGATAAACTTCTCAAAGGCAGGGAGACCGTGCAGGCCATTTCTTACAAATTTCTACAAAGTAGAGCTAGGTACAGGCTGAGTACAACAGAGAAAACGCACTGCTTGGGTTACACTGCCCTCTTTGGTTCTCTTTACCTTTCTGAAGGCAGAGGGACTGGATGTCCCTTTTAGTTCTTTCAGCATTAAGACACACTGTTCTGACTGATGCAGACCCTGACTAATGTAAGAACAGCAATCTGAGCCTGTGACTCAGGAAGCGGTGAAGGGGGTGACATTTCTATAGTCACAGTGAATGCAGGTTACCAGTCGTTTAGCACCAGAAGCCAGAACCATTAAATTCTGTGGACTGAACGGTGTTGCCCCCAAATTCGTATGTTGAAGCCCGACCACCCAACATGATGGTATCTGGACATGGGGCCTTCAGGAGGTAATTATGTTCACATGAGGTCATGAAAATGGGGCTCTACTGATGGGGCTGGTGCCCCTCTAAGAAGAAACCCCAGAGAGCACGCTCTATGTCTCTCTCTCTGTCATGTGAAGACACAGCGAGAAGGCAGCCACCTGTAAGAGACCCTCATTAGAACTCAACCATGCTGGCACCCTCATCTCAGACTTCCAGCCCCAGAACTGTGAGAAAACCAGGACGTTCTGCATGGGAAAAAAAAAAAAAGAAAACCAATTTCTGTTGTTTAAGCCACCCAGTGTATGGTATTTTGTTATGGCGGCCCGAGCTGACTAATATGCTAAACATCTGTAACATTCTACAACAAAGATCTGTGTCACTACATCAGAGGAACTTGGCCTAACACTCTGAATGTCTTGGAAAACCTAAAACAATACTGACAATAATAGCAGGAGCAGCAACAAAATCTAATAATGGGTATCATTTATTTAGGTTGCACGAAGTGCATATATTAGGTTGCACTCTACCCAATGACTGAGCCCACGGAGCAGCTCTGCCCCAGGGTATTCTCGTTCCAAGCAGGTCAGAAGATTAGTCAGTGGGAAGAGGTAATGCTTCAGCTGCAGTCGGCCAGGTTCTGAAGTTCACTACCATCCCTCTCCCCTGCTGACTTCACACTCTCATCTCTAGAAGCAACAGCGAAACTGGAGGTAAAGGGCAGACCGCACTCCTCAGCGACACACAAGGGAGCCACGCCATTAGAACTTAAGCTTTTTCAGTGGAAGGTGCTAATTCCTTCCTTCCTGGCTTTATAAAGGTGGATGATTCCCCTTTCCTCCTTCATGACTTCCACAGAGCTGTTAATAAGATGGGTAGGGGGCTGCCTCATGTGTGGCAGGCATCCCTACCCAGGCAAACAGGGCGGGACCTATGTGACATGCCAGGAAAGGAGGAAAATGGTGGGCAGCGAATGTAAGCTGGGCTCCAAGCTTGGAGTGAAAGGCTTTTTCACTGCGCTAGGATCAGACAATGAACTCAGGAGGCTGCTGACCAAGCCGGCCGTTAATTTACCCTATGAAGCTCCTGATACGGTCCACTGAGAGGCTTCAACAGTGTCCATAAATCCCCTGAAAATCTACACTATTCTACGTATTTACATTTTCTTGGGAAGAGGGGCCACAGATTTTATTAGACTCTCAAGAGTCAAGAACCACAGATTCCAGCTAGAAGAGGCCTTATTCCTCGCCTGTGATCTAGGGCAGCTCACCTGGACACAAGACCAGGCAGGGACCTGGGAACAAAGACCTAGCTAGCTAACCGGGTGGTATCTCCTGGATAGATCTCCCACAACTGTGCAGCAGAAGCAGGTGCTGGTCAGGATTCAGAAGCCCAGAAATCACTGTCGGAAGACGGAAACAACATAAACCTCCTCCTACCGCCCGTAATATTAAATAGATGCCATTAATTTTTATAATGGTCTTTTTCTTGCATGCAGTTACTGCTTTCATTCAGAGAAGGGTACACCGATGATATAGGTACAGGGACTGAGAAAAAAATGTACACCCCCCCTTCCATTAACTCACATACATACAGACACGTTCTCTGTCTCCCCCCCCTTTCTCTCTTGCTCTCTCTCACATACACACACACAAATAGTGCTTGTCCAAATTTATTTTTCAGACTATTTAGATCATGATCCTTCAATCCAAAGGCATTTATTGCAATGATCTTAGATAATTTTAACATTTCAAACGTGAATACTTCCATGGAGGCAAATTTGGAATTTATTTTGGTTTTTAAACCATTCAAAAATAATGAGGAAGCTGTTTAAAAATTTACCTTCTAACTGCGACAGACTTAGAGGTACAGTTGCTTGTTATGACAGGTATTAGCCTAGGGATGTGTGTGTGCTGCAGAGAAGAACAAAAACAGAGGTGAACACTTGAAAATACAAAAATAAAATAAAACTAAGACAGCCACACTTCCTTATTAAACTACCTAAAGCACATACAGATTTAGATTAGAATTTCACTGAGCTTAAAAAGGAAAAAGAATTTCACTGGATACTGCCAAAGGCCATGACAACATTTACAAAGCCTCAACAGACCACCCAATGATACCTAAATAAACCTCATGGCAAAACAAACCATTGGCGGGAAGTCTAAACTATCTAGCAGTAGCGATCTAAGTGAGTTCAAAAGGAATCTGCAGACCAATGTGTTTTTATACAGTTTCAATGGGAATGTCCAACAATGGCTTTGGATTTAATATTTCAAGTAGGCAGTGCAAATAGCAGGGACTAAAAATAATACAAGTAAGTGACCTGCGATAACCAGCAATATTCTGGAAAGATTTTAGGATCACCAAGTCCCAGTTTCAAGGGCTGCCTCTGGGGAAAAGAGACTCGAAGGTAGGGAGAAGGTGATGTGGAGCATATTCATTTTAAGCTTTTGTGAACTATTAAGTTTTACTGAAAACTTGTACATAAATTACTTGGATAATTATTTAAACTTAAATGAGTGTTTAGAACACTGAAAAGAATCTTTTATTCATTGGCTTAAACACAATTAAATAAAAACTTTAGGTGAGTAACAAAGCCACAAGCACAAATACCTAAAATGGAATGAATGGGAATTAAGGAGTAATATCTGGAGACATAAAGAGTGGGTATAAACCTAGAAGCAGATGCAGATGCTCAAATATTTAAAGCCAATGATGAGTAAATCAGCAGGCATACACCATATCCATAATTCACGTTATGGAATGTAAAAAGCTCACATAGGATATAATTAAGGAGGGGGAGAGGCTGATTTATATCTACAATATGATTCCAACTATTTATAATCATGTTAATGAAAAATGCCTCTCGGGGCGCCTGAGTGGCTCAGTTGGTTAAGCATCTGCCTTAGGCTAGTGTCATGATCCCAGGGTTCTGGGATCAAGCCCCACGTTGGGCTCCCTGCTTAGTGGGGAGCCTGCTTCTCCCTCTCCTCCCCGCTCTTGCTCTCTCTCACAATCTCTGTCGCTGCCTCTCTCTTTCTCTAAGAAATAAATAAAATCTTAAAAAAAAAAAAAAGCCTCTAATATTGCTTATCAACCACCAATGTTTACCACTTGCTTATTCTAGGTATGGCCCCAAAATATACTTACCCGAATGATTAACCTAACAGCTACAACACCGGATGTGGCCATAATTTTGGCACTATTTGGAATTAAATTAAAGATAGTTGGCATAATGGCTTCAGCTCCATGGTCAAACTTATTTCCCAGAACTGATGACAGATGCCTACAATAAGAAATGAAAACTGTACTATAGTTGTATTTCTTGCAAACAGTGAAGCATATAAACCTCTTAACATTGCAGGGCTTTCATTTAAAGTTATCGAGAGATAAAAAGCAAGGGTCTAAGTAAGATACTTTCAAAATACTTCCAATGTGCATGCAGTGGACTTGGCAAATAGCCAATGGCCCAGGAGTTTGCTCCTTTTATTTTTTTAAATAAATCATTTCCAACTAATTAGTCTTAAAATAGCAAAAGACAAACTGATCATACCCTAATAAAATATAAATATGAAAAAGCTCCCTCACCCTTTTTTTCCTTTTGCCCCATTAAAAACCTTTAACACATAATATAAATGCTTCCATATCCGATACTTTCAACAGCTGCAGTGTCTCCTTCCTGTAGCTGCTTTGATATTCGGACACACTTTCTAACACAGAAGTTCCAGCTTCAAACATGGATAACAGATTTAGCTAGGGTAAAATTTCACTGTAGTATATGCCTTTGACTTTAACTTTATAGCTACAGTGCACTTCTGGAAACAAAAATTCTGATAATCATGCTACATCGTGCCAGCAAAATCAATGAAAAAGCTGAGAAACAGAAGTTTGTAAAATTTCTTCTTTCTGTGTTATTAATAATAACTGCTTCAAGTTTAAAATAGAGGCTTCAGAGCTAAGTCACTGAATAAAACTGAAAACCTGTCACTCTTTCCGTCACTGGGCAGGAAGCACTGTAATAGTATAAAAGTACCAACAGAAGCATAAATGGAACAGGTCCCAGAGACTAGTCAGAAGGTACATTAAAGAGACCTGCTGGGCATATTCAATGGACCATCTCAGAAGCGCCGCAACGAGGCTATTTTAGGATGTGTGAGAATCTGAAGCATGGTAGTCCTTACCCCAACGTGATACAAGCCTCCCGCACTACCTGAGACCGCAGGTCCTTAGCAGATAGTTTAAAGGCTCCATCCAAAAGACGCAAATGTTGAAAGAAGTTATCATACTCAGCAGCACCAGCCAAAAGTAAAGATCTTATCTTTTTTAGCTGATGGGATAGAGAAAATTCAGAGATACACAAAACAATTCTTAAAACAGTATATACAAAACAACAGAAGCCATCAAATATGAGAGATCAACATCAAAGTGAACTGGTATCAGAAGTTCTCCCAAAAGAATTCAGCCCATTCAGTATCAGCTACCGTACTGCATAAATCTACATATCACAAATAAGAACAAATTATTTTTATATGCAGTATCTTACAATTCTACAAAACGTATTTCTTAACTGGAAAACATTTTAGTGTATTTATAGTCTGTGCTAACGATAAAACACCAAAGCCTTCATTTTAACTCCTCCCCTAAAGCTTACCTTCCCCAACAACGGACTCCAACTGCCATTCGTTTAGTGAATCAAAGGAAGAAGCAATCCCCTAGTCTTTTATATACTATCCTCCACTGTATCATTATTAAAAGACTAGTCTGAGTTTGAATGGAATACAGCGGTAACTTAATCGCCTCACTTCCTGCCAGCCGATCACTGGAAAATAGCTTTCCGCAGATAAGACACACCCTCGTTTTAATGTTCACCCCACTTTTCATTCCTGCACTTTTTTAAACAGAAGGGACAGAATTTTCCAGCAAGTGATATGAAGAAAGAAAGGAAGAGAGGGACACATACTGAAAATGCCACTCAGGAAAGTCGACTTACTGGCCACCAATCACAATTAAATGTTGACTAAGGCAAGAGTGGAGGCCGTCTCCAGATGCTCCACGTTAGGTCTTTGTTAAAAGTACAGGACATACATAAGGGCATAGGTTGGCATGTTTTAGAAATAGAAATAGAAGTGAGGTACTCTACTAAAAGGGTTAAGTGTAAATATGGTAATTTATATTTAAAATACTTACTACTTAAAATTCATCAGAGCTATACCCCAATTGCATAATTAAGTATTTAGAACATTTAAATAAATCCAATGAAAATCCAATGAAGTCAATGGCTTACAGCATTTACTCTTTGCTCCCAATCATGCTTGTCGTCAGATAATATTTCCCTAATCTTGTTTATGGATTCCTCAAGGTCTCGGCTGGAATAAATCTGTAAGCGAAATTAATTTACAACCAATACAAGAAAATTTACAGAATAAACAAAGATTAGTTTTTAATTACACGAAGTCAAGAGATTTTAGTAAGTATATTTTTTAAAAAATTCAGTTTTCAGAAGGACCTATGAGATAACACCTAGACAGATTTGCCTTAGAATGAGCTTCTTTCCCAATGTGAATATATACGCACTAGATTCGATGCCAAGTATGGATAACCATGCTTCAAACGCAGCTTTACTATAAACTTAACGGATGATTTCATGTACAGAAGAGAAAGAAGCCATCTGGGGAATGATCAGTGATGCTCAGGTCATTTCTTATTCGTAGTATTATTTATACCACCACACTCTCTTCAAATCTACTTTCTCATTTATGTTCACATCTTACTAGTAAAATAGGTAGGGGAATAATCAGCCAAGAATGACGCAAGCTGGGAAGGTCAAGGACTTAAGGAAGCCTGAGCCTACAATGCCAGCTACCTGATTTATACACATATGGCAACCCAGCAGTAGGTAACAAGTGATCACAGGGACATTAGTGCTATAGGAATCCAGAGCACCACATTCGATGTAGGCTGAGGAAAAGTGTTATTAGCCCCAGTCAACTATGGACAACACTGAGGCACAAAGCAGGTAAAACGTGTGTACCCCAACCTCACAAGCAATCTCTGCTTTGTCTACTAGGTACTTAAGTGAAGCATCAAGACGGCATTAACTTGAGCTTTTATCAATCCATTCTTTATAGCTTTTCAGACACCCAGTTCCTTGAAATTTACAACTTGTCCGAAAAAAAGATAGTCCCTAAATAAGCATGCTTCTTTGTTCTCACACCTAATCTAATCATTGCATTTTCTCATTTACCTGACCTAACCCACAAATTTATTATTAGAGCAAGCAAGCAACTTCTCTCCAATTCTTACTTTGGGTCTTGACTTTTGCTCTTCATTTCAGCTGTCTCCTGTAGTCCTGAGAGTTAAAATTACCTCACCTAGGAAGGGACTTTACGTATCACCTATTTGAAAACTGAAATTTGAAGAGTCAGTCTTATCTGTTTTTAATCAAACTCAAATATCCTCACTCACCTGCACTACAGGTACATCATCAAATGCTTTAATAAAGTCCTCTTCATCAACAGCACCAGCTCCTTCTTTTGCAGCTTTAAATAAGATTAATTTTTAAAATGTGAACAATGTGCAGAGGGGTAGTCTGAATAAACACAATCACCATTACATTTTGGAAGATTTGTAACTATTTTTTAAAGGCTTAATAAAAATTTAGAGTGCTGTGGAACTGACAAACATTACTAACTTTTAATATCAAGATAAAATGTAGTAATTCTACAATACTATATACATTAGTGTAAAGTCACTTAAAGAGACTACTGGCTAAGGAGGACATTTAGCCTTTAAAGGATATAGACAGTTTATACTGTAGTCATGTCTGAATCTTTTGAAAGCTTCCTAATAAACAGATACAGAACAAAAAATTTAATTTTTCAGGGAATAAATTAGGTTGTATTATTGTTAGGCATCTAGCATAACAAATTTGTGAAATATTCAAATAAGTTCTAAAGAATTTAACAGTTTCACTTCAACTTTGTATTAGTCTCAAAACATTTCCATTTCCTTGAATGCATGATAACTCAATTTTTCACTTACACATCAGGTGCAACTTTCCCTCATAAAGGTGTTATAAGATGCTCTGTATACTTGAAAGTTGATTGCTATCATTTGGGAGAGAATTTTTTCTTTTGCTAACATGAACTCTACTTCACACATGAAAATCATGTGACATTTTATCAGACCTTTTTTTTTCCCCCCCGGAATAAAGGTTTCAAAATTGGAGTCTGTGGTCATCTTGCAACCCTCATTAATGATTTACACTGATTAGTTTGAGTGCTTTCCCTGAGTTTTCTCGCAGACAAGTTATTCGATGTTTGGGGTCCCCATGGACTACACAGGGCTTTAAAGACGACTCTGGGAGCAATAAATGTGTGTCCTCACTTTTGATGAAGATTCCTCACACTGAGTTCACAAGCTAACTGTGGACAGCAGACAGTAACGTCACACTGTGATGTGGTGCTCAGTGCCTGTTTTGGTGAAAAGACTGGATCCCCCCGAGCAGACAGGTCCTGAGCGCCGCCCTGGGGAAGTGCCATACCACGTACCCACATACTAAAAGGGACTCAGAAACCAACCATGGTCCGTGGGCCCCAGAATTAGACAAGGAGGAGTCAGTAAGCAAATTCATGACTATGTTGTTAAACAAAACAGGAAAAAAAGGATGAGAGCAGGGCTGAGCTCTCTACATAATCTAGAGTTGGGACTTCTGGAAGGGATGTATGGGTGAGGGGCAGGAAAGAAAAAAAAAAGGGGTCTGATGATACACAGAAATTTTCTAAGCCTTGTTTGTGGAACTGATATGTCCCAAGTATAGATTTTTTTAAATAAAAGATTAGAAAGGTTTTTCAGTCATAAAGAGCAATGAAGTACTAATATATGCTACAACACAAATGAACCGCAAAAACACTACGCTAAGTGAAAGAAGCCAGACACAAAAGATCACATATTACATGACTCCATTTCTATGAAATACCTAGAATGGGCAAATGACTGCTGATTGCCAGGGGCTGGAGGATGTAAGAGATGGGGAGCAACTGTTTAAAGGGTCCGGGGCTTCCTTTTGGGAGTAGAGAAGCTCTTCTGGAATTAGACAGAGGTGATAGTTGCACAACACTGGGAATATACTAAAGGCAACTGGATTGTGACCTTTAAAATGGTTAACTTGGTGTTTTGCGGATTTACACCAATTTAAAAAAAATTTTTTTAATGCATCAAAAAAATTTAAAAAATAGAAAGGACTAAGAATACCAATAAATGCACAGCTTTTCCTTCTGTCATCCTTGGTGTGAATATCCCTGTCAACCATGAGCACAGCTCTTCTAACATGGACAGAGAAGCTGGTAGCAGAGGCGCTGCGGGGACACCGAGCTGACTGAGGAAGACCCCAACAGTCTAGGACCAGTGCAGAAAGCCAGAAAGACCACCAGAAGGAGACAGCATTCTAAAGTCAATCCTTACCCCAGTTTTAACTTAGCTCATCTGCCAAGTTCAAAAGCCCAATGCTAACAATCAGAACAGTTCTAAAAACAGTGGTTACACAATTTAAAGTAAAAAGAAATTTAAATGTCAACTTAAAATGTGACAGCAAAATGCAAGTTGTATACAATAAGGACTCAAATTGTCTAAATTGGGGGGTGGCAGAGGAGGGATTTAGAAGACATCTTTGTAAGTCAATGTTCAAAGCTTTGGGGAGCTCATCTCTACCATTTACTTAGGCCAACGTCCATACACTGGTCTCACAAGGAATAACGCTACTTAAAGGAACAAAATACATTTTAAGGACAGAAGGCACACCATCTGACTTCTGGATAGTCTCAGTGTTCCTTAAGTAGAAGTTGGCAAAAAAAAAAAAAAAAAAAAGGCCTCATGGTAATTTCAGGCATTGCTAGAGCCCCATAACTGAATAAAGCCATAGGGCACACTCGAGCTCTGTCTCCGAGCTCTAGCTTGCCTCTGCGCTAGCCATATTCTCCCACGGGCTCCCCCATACCAGAACATTGGCAACACAGCAGCTCAAATTTCTACCCTATCAGCTATCAGTATGGACAGCACAGTACTAACTTAAAAAACAGCAAGCAGAAATTTATTGCCAACGGAATCACTTCACTCCTGAAGGACACAGAAGGCAAGCACATGCACATCTGGTTTTAAACACTGGCAGAGCCACCCCAGAGCACCCCGAGGGTGTTGGTCTTACCTGAAGACTTGGATCCGAGAGTGGATGACCCAAGCCGGCGGGTGGTCCCCATTCCAACGTTTCTCCGTGAGCTGGGTGGAGCTTTGGACGATGTAGAACTAGCAGAGGAAGGTCTATTACCATCCACAGAATCTTCATCATCAAAATTTTTATCTGAAGAGTAAGCAGAGAAATCACTGTTTAAAAAAAAAAAAGAAAGAAAGAAAGGTACTTTTCCACCCGAATGTAAAACAACAAACTAGCCTTAGAGAGATGAATGGTGTGCCTACTCTTGGGATCTGAAGTGCCAGTCCAGGGTCTAGAAAGGTCTTAGGTAAGTCCAGAATGCAGATACAAACATCATGTTTGCTTTCACATATCTAGAATGCTCTCCTGCTCCAATTTTGGAAAACAGAAAAATAAAGAAGAAAACAATCTCTTATAAAAACCACCACCAAAAAACAGTTCCTTTAACATTCTGGCGTTATTTCTGACAATTCTTGCATGCATTTTTTTTTAAAAGATTTTATTTTATTTATTTCAAAGAGAGAGAGCAAGAGCACAAGAGGGGGTAGGGTCAGAGGGAGAAGCAGACTCCCCGCCGAGCAGGGAGCCCGACTCAGAACTCGATCCCAGGACTCTGGAACCATGACCTGAGCCGAAGGCAGTCGCTTAACCAACTGAGCCACCCAGGCGCCCCTGATGCATTTTTCAATAACAGCTGACACTAGGCTACTTATCATTTGGTATTTTGCTTATTTCAAATATGTGCGTTTTTCCATGTGATGAAATATGGTTCATAAACACCGTTTTAATGGTTGCTTGGTACTCTGTAATGAAAAAAATGCCACAACTGAAACTCTCTTGTTGTTAGGCATTTGGGGTCATTCTAATATGTCACCATTAGAAATAACATTGCAACAAACACCTTCCTACTTGTGTTTTTGTTTAAATTTCTAACAATTTTCAGAAAGAAAAAAAAAAACCTTAGAAGTAATACCTGCCGGGTCCAAAAGTGTAAGTTTTTAGCATACACTGCCAAACTTATTTTCAGAAAGGTGAGGTATTTTTTTTCCTGGAAGTTCAAAGAAGTGCCTGTGTTGTCACACCCTTGCCAATACTAAATACTATCATTTTTATTTTTATTTATTTTTTAATAGTTAGCCAACTTATAGTACTATCATTTTTAAATGTCAGTCAATTTGACAGGTGAAAAAAATGCTTCCTCCTCAATGTTTCGTTTCTCTTTTAGCGGAGTTGAGCATTGTTTCGTCAGCTCATTAACTTCTAAATGTTCTAAGCATCAGTGGATCCAAGGAATATTTCTCAGGTTGCTTTAAAATTAAAAAGAAAAAACATCTTGGGGCTTTTAAAAATCAACATATTTAGAAACAACATTTGGATGACACAAAATTAAAGCTACCATGGTGCACTATATGGGGGTACCATGGGCTTACGCGGCATCTGGGAGGCATTTAAGAGGCTGGACAAAGAACCTAAGAGTAATTAAGGAAAAAATAAAAAAGAAAACAAAACAAACCTCTGTAGCTGGCAATATTCATGATTTCTGAATAAGAGCGCTAGATCTTTATCAATACATCTAAAGTAAATAACTGTTGACCAGAAAACACAAAGAGCAGCCTGTTTCCTTGATCTGGTCGCTTCTTGGCTCAGCTTTCAACAGCCAAGTCTCATGTCCACTCCGGAGCCTACTGTTCCTCACAACTATCAACAATCCACTTCAAAATACGTCGCTTCTTTTATCCAACACTGGTGGGGGTATGACCCATCCTTCTACATGCATATCCTTGTGCAAATTAGCTTCCTCCAAACATGCCTTTACAGTTCCCAGATTTCCCAGATCAAGCAATCCTCTTTCATAGATGGTTCTTTCAATCCACACATCAATTCCGCAGAAGTTTGACGGTCTCTTAGCACAGACTTCCCATGTGGATTCAAAAGGTGATTCTTGAACTGCAAGCACATTAACGAGCCCTTCCCAAGGGTAAAAGTGCATCTGATGGAAAGGACAAGGACAACCCAAAGGAAATGCCACCCACTGAATACTACCAGTATTAGCAGTGACAAGGACTGCTCTCAGCCCATCTGCCCTCAGGGGAACTCTAATCATTATTCTTGTCAGAACAGTAACAGTAACAGTTCCAGTCTGTGGGAAAGCGGCATAATGAACAGGGGACATGAGAACACTATTATGCTTCACTCAGAAATTCATGTTAAGTCTGTTCAGTTTTTCTATCATGGGAAGGCACACCATGGAGAACTGCATGCATTTAGTGAGGATTATCTTCAATGGGCCAGTGTCACCGGATTTCCCGGGGTTTCTACTGGAGAAAGGACCAGCCAGACTCAATCACTTTCAGCAAAAGCTAGAAACCAGAGTCTATAAAACAACTCTTTCAGATGGGACAACAGACAGTGCAGAACTGTGAGCCCCGAGAGAGAGACAAGGTGACCTATACAGTCACCCAACTTCCTGCCTGGACACAATTTCCAGGCCACCAAATACTGGAAAGGGGACCCCAAATCGAACCTGGAAGCCTTGCTAAGTTGAGAAAATGAAGATCATCAGTCTTCAAGGAGGCAGAGGGGGCTGGAAGTTACAGGCAGAGTGCTGAGAAAGGGAAGCTACACAGAAAGAGAAAGAGAGTTCTACAAATGTACTGAGTTGCAGGCTGTGCAAGCAGGAGTGAAAATTCCACACACAAGGCAGGGTGAAAAATGACCAGTAAGCTACAAACTGAGCAATCTCCAATGTCTGCACAAAGTAGGAAGGTGTTCGAGCACCAGAGTAGAATGTTCTTGGAGACTCACCCATGGCATTCCCTGAGACCCTGAGAGGGCAGGCCTTAGTAGAAGGGCTGAACTATTTTCTGGAGGGAAGGCTACACTAAGCCTGCCCTATCAGTGGTTCAAAACAGGCCTCCAGCGGTTAGACAGACCGGCAAGTAACTTAAGGTTCTGCCAAAGCAAAGCATTAACAATCTTTAAGGAACGTCGGGCTCCCTGCTCGGCGGGGAGCCTGACCTCTCCCCCTCCCACCCTCCACTCATGCTTTCTCTCTCAAATAAACAAAATCTTTTCTTAAAAAAGATTCAGTTATTTTCATGTGACCTCTGACCTCTGTACTAATAAAGAAAGTAATTCGGGGCACCTGGGTGGTTCTGTCGGTTGAGCATCCGACTCTTGGTTTCGGCTCAGGTCAGGATCTCAGGGTCGTGGGATTGAGCCCCGCGTCAGGCTCCGCACTCAGTGCAGAGTCTGCTTGGGATTTTCTCTCTCCCCTCTCCTTCTGCCCCTCCCCCTGTTCATACACATGCTTGCGCACGCACTCTCTCTAAAGTAAATAAATAAATTAAAAAAAAAAAGAGAGAGAGAGAAAGAAAGTAATTCATATGTCCTATTGGAATTAGAAATCCAGGGGAAAGGGCAAAGAATGTTATTTGTTTTCCAGATTAGCAGTTGGACACACTGCTTTTTTTTTCCCCCCACACTGCTTTACATTTAAAGATACTTCACCTGAAAAGGTGTCTGGAGGGATAAAAGCCAACTGAGCCTTGAAAACTAACACGAAGTAAGTTTGTTCTATGTTTACCAGCTTTCTGAATACCCGGAAAAAAATCAAATTAAAAAGGAGGTTAGGCCCTCTGAAAAGTACCCAATTTCAATCAACTAGGAAATTCTCTTACATAGAATGTGTTATTCCTTCACTGGACAGAGAAGCTGTATTTGCTGTGGTTAGAGTGGATCCACTCTAGATGCAGCCCCGAAGGAGAAGCCTCCAAGTCCCAGGTTCCAATAGATTTCTGTGTTTCTCAACTAAGCAATCCATACTGAACTCTACTCGTCACTGAAATCCTATTTTCTTTAGGGTTTTCGGCTAAGCAGACAAATGTTAGGCTATATCCTCGTTTTCTAGACCTTTAAGACAAAAATGTGTGAAAATGAGTATTTTTAGCTATTCTTGCTTGTACCATTAACATTAGTTTAAAATTTTTCACACTGCAGAACATCTGTCACACAGAAAATGGTCATACAGAAGGGTAAGTTTTCCCTGAGCCCAAAGGAACAACTGATTCTATCTCAAGCCACCACCACAAAGACCGTCATCCAAGAGTCACTACTCTCATTTGACAGTCTTGGGTAGAAACCTGGGCCTTCAGGTCCCAGTCTTTTAATCCTTTTAAATCACCTGGGCTCCCTTCCCCCTTTTACAGCACTGGGACAAGACATTTTTAAATGACTCATGAAGTTTCTACAGAGCAACACTGTGATCTTCGTCCAACTCTCCATCACCTCATTCCTGGCAACCCCGTTAAGTAGGCACGGTGGAGTGAAAGCAGCAAATAGCACGCTGAAAAGGGCTACGGGTACGAAAGAGATTTTCAAACACAGAAGAGACAGGACCCTTTGAAGAAACAAAAGGCCAGAGAACACAGTCATCCGTGGACCTAAAGCAAACCAGCAGAGTTCTAAGCAAGTCTGTGAACGTGTCCTGCGCAAGTCTTGAACTGTGGACAAGGTGCTGGGTGGAGGCTAGAGAGTGACCGTGGCCGGCCCTGAGGGCAGAAGCAGTCTGTCAGCCTCACCTGACTCAGGCCCTGAAATCCCTGAGCAAGCCCTCCCAGGGCCCCAGCTGCCTCAGAACTAAACTTTAACCAAGCCAGATAGGGAAAGATATAAAGCGACAAGCCACAGACACATTCTATGGGTCAAAAATGATCAGAGGGGTGCCTGGGTGGCTCAGTCGGTTACATGTCTGACTCTTGGATTTGGCTCAGGCGGTGATCTCATGGGTTGTGAGATCAAGCCCCACGTTGGACTTGGTGCTCAGCGGGGGGTCCACTTGAAGATTCTCCCCCTTTGCCCCTCCCCTCACTCACACACACATTCTCTTTCAAATAAATAAATCTTTTTAAAAACAAAAAGATCAGAAAGACCACTCTATATACCACCGTGACAATAGGTTTGGGTCCAGGGTTGGTGGAGAAACAGATCAGTCTAAAGACAAGCCTTCAAGTTCAGTTGTCTAGAACCTGGAATTATGAGACTTGGATTGCACTGTCCATTTAGCAAATGTATATACTCATCCATGAGAACAAACAAAATGTCACAGAAACTAAGAAATGTCTGTTCCATTGTCCATCTGCCAGGAAGGCGAGAACCTAAACCACAAAGCTTTTCCTCTCTTTCCTCCTAAGGCAGGCTTTGACTAGTGGAAGTCCAATGGGGAGGAAATGTCTCATTTTCTAAAGCAAAGACAACTAACTCTCTGTTTCACTGCACTAGGGTCATTTTGTGGAAGCTGATATTCCTGACAGGCTTGTAGATTCACCCACTCCCCTGTTACGGAAATTCTCCTCCAAGGGAGTAAGGAATGTGGCAGCTTAGTAACTAGAATATAATTAGCATTCCCCAAAGAGGCTGCACAGAGACATGATAATAAGCCCAAAGGCTGGCTGCTTTTATAAATATCCCCAAATTTCTTCTTTCTTGATTGTTCACAGATCCAAAGCTTTGCTTTCTGCAGTCTTGCCCGATGTGACCAACGTATTCCTATGTTACTCTTGAAAACACTAGTCTACTGCTGGGTGCCCCTCTGAGTTCTTGCCCAGCTCCATCCAGAAAGAGCCAACCATGTCCTTCTCCGTGCTACATGGCCAGAAGTGTGTCTTTCACCCCATCTCACCCTGTAACTGCGTGCCAGACCCTGTGCTTGGTGTTCTGCATATTCTCTTCAAATCCTCCTGACAACTCTACTCTTAAAGGTGAAAAAAACTTAACACATCCAGGTATAATATCCAGGGCCCAAAGTCATGAGGCTTAACTAGAAGGTGGAAGAAGCCAAGATTCAAGTCCATATCTGTCCAACTCAAGATCCTCCAATCTGAGTCATGATAATTAAAAAGAAAAAAGCAATCTGCATAAACTGGCCACTTACTATGTGCTGAGCACTGTGTTAAGTGCTTTCTGTGCATTATTTTACTTATTTCTTATAACAGATGTTTGCTTAAGAAAACTATTTACTTAAGGTAATTAACACAGAATCATTAATATCGCTTACAAACATACACATAAAAATCCTCAACAAAATACTAGGCAAACCAAATCCAGCAACATATACAAAGAATTATCATCATGGCCAAGTGCGACTTATCCCAGGAATGTAATGTTGGTTTAATTATAAAAATCAATTAATTTAATACATTGTATTAATGGAATAAAAGACAAAACAACATGCTCAATAGATGCAGCAAAGTATTTGACAATAACCAAAACAAAATCATGCTAAAAACACAATAGAGATTAGAAGGGAACTCACAAAAAACACACTATTAACATCCTATCTAATGGTGAGAGACTAGATGCTTTACCCCTAAGATCAGGAATAAGACAAGATGCCTACTCTTGCCACTTTTATTCAGCGCTATCCTAGAGGTTCTAGCCGATGCGATTAGTAAAGAAAGAAAAAAAAAACATCAAGATCAGATAGGAAGAACTGAAACTGTCTATTCACAGATGCATAATCTAATATGTAGAAAGTCTAAACATTAAAAAACTATTAGAACTAATAAATAAGCTCAGCAAGGTAACCTGATATAAGACCGACACAGAAAAATCTTGATCAATGAGCCTCAATTGAAAAATCAATTGTATTTCTATACATCACCAATGAACGATCCAAAAATGAAATTAAGAAAACAATTCAATTGACAACAGCATTAAGAAGACATGTATGCTGAAAACTACAAAACACTATTAAGAGAAATTAAAGAGCTAATAAATGAAAAGACATCCCATGTTCATGGATCTGAACACTTACAAAAAGTTACTTTGCTCATTATCCAAACTACAGTTCTTGCCCATTTGTCCTCAATAGCTTTTAATTTTAAGCAAAGTTGGATGGTGCCTAGAGGGGCATAGAAATGCAAGCCACACCATCTGAACTGGGTAGCAGGGCAAAAGACTGCTTTCCTTCTAAGTTTCTACATTCCTCCTCCAAAATATGGTGAGTGGGTAGGTGTATCCCCCCACCAAGTCCAGTTGATATGAATCAGCGTCAAATAGGATCAGTCCTTTAATAACGCTCCGTGAAAAACACCCTTCACGCTATCCATATCCTGAACCAGAAGTTCCATTCCTCTCCACTATTAATAAAACTAAGAAATGCTTTTGTCAGGGCACGAGGGATATAATAAGCTTTAGCCTGGCTGGAAACGTTGGCATATTTCACAGTATAAAATGGAAATGGCATAATGGAAGCTCGAGAGGTGCTAACAAGGGCTACTGCTGCCCCTTTGGCGCCGGTAATCCACTCTACCACAGAAAAGGCGAACGTGAAACACCATCAAGCATCACAGCGAGGGATCACTTTCCACTCTTTCAGCCAAGAACTTGCTGCCAGGAAGCTCGGGGTGGGGGGGTGCATTTAAGACTATCTCAGCCATGACACCCTTAGTGCAGATAAAACGAGAAGAGACAGGATAAAGAGGCAAAAATTCGTTTAGGTTTACTCATCCTTTACAAAGGGAGCTAAAAGGGGAAAAACTGGGGAGAAGACAGGCAAAGACAACACCATCGGAAACTGGAGAGGGGAACAGAATGTAAGGAGGTCTTGAGGCAGACCTCCACCGAGACCTGCTTCTTAGAGGCCCTGGTGGGAGCGCAATGTTCACATCGGGTAAGAAGTGGTAAGTGCCTTCTGCAGGTGCAGATCAAGGCTCATTCCTTCTTTCAGACCAAAAGGGTTCTGGCTGCTGCTCTCTGGTTTCTGAGCAGGTAACAATGAGCAGGCTCAGGAGAGATGTAGGTACGTATAGACAACAGAGGATGATTTTGTGGCAGAGGAAAGACAGAGCTGGCAGTGAGCCTGCCCAAAGGCGGGGCCATCAGTCACAGGCCTGCCCTGTCACATTAAGACTAACCTCAAGGTTTAAAAAGAAAATGGAAATACACTCTGTTTTCCGATCTGTGGAAAAGAAGGGATAATAGTTAGTGCCCACCTAGAGCATCCAAAGTGTTGCCTGCTCAGCCTCAACCCCGTCTTGCACGGACAGCAAAGAGCAAGTCTTGGGTGACCACCCTTCTCTCACTCCCCCTCAGAGTGACCTCACCCCTGCCTCGGGGAATGGGCAAACCCAGGCCTGGCCAAAGCTTCAGGACTCGGACCGGGCCACCACCGTAATTAATTCTGGAGCCTCTCTCTTCTGAACTTGGGGCTGTGTAGATGCAAGCCCAGAAGTGCGGGAGCCAACAACATGGAGGCACCTGTCTAAGCATGAAGCAAACCGGAAGGAAGCAGAGCAAGAGGTGGAGAGAGAGCAGGGAGGGCAACACCAAGCCGGCGCCTCAGAGACCGCAGGGAAGCCTCCCCAACACCCAGTCACAGGAGCCAGTTGATTTCCCTTTTCCCATGCATAGTGGGGCTTGTTTCCCTGTACTTGCAACCCAGAGAATCTCTGTGCCAGATTAAAGGATCTCCTGCAGATTACACGATATACGTGAAGACAGAAAAACCACAGGCCCACAGCCGATGGCAACTATGTACACCGTCATTGTTTGTGTTATGCTGTCAGTACAAAAAGTCAGCCCTTCAAAAATATGTGGATGGAGCTGAAGAATCAGGAATAGATTTGGGTTTTTTTAGTTATGTATTTACTTAAGTAATCTCTACAGCCAATGTGGGGCTCAAACTCACAAGCCCTGAGATCAAGAGCTGCATGCTCTTCCAACTAAGCCAGCCAGGCACCCCAGGAGTAGCTGTGTTTTTTGTTTTGTTTTGTTTTAAGATTTATTTATTTATTTGAGAGAGAGAGAGAGAGAAACTGAGAGAGTGTGTGTGAGCGGGGGAAGGGGCAGAAGCAGACCGAGAGAGAACCTCGAGCAGACTCCCTACTGAGTGTGAAGTTTGACGCAGGTTCGACCACACAACCGACGAGAACCACGACCCGAGCCAAATCCGAGTCAGACGCCCGACCAACTCAGGCCCCCCCAGGAGTAGATAGTTTTAAAATGCTCTTAAGAGGCATACAAAAATTCAGGTTATACAGCAGAAAAAAACCGTATGGGCATTTCTGAGAAAGGGAAGGCCCGGTCAAACCACCTTCCCTAGAGCTGTCTCTAAAAGCAAAGGATCCAGCTGCCCACTTGTCAAGATGCCTCGGGGATGGTCTCAACAACAGTTTTCTCAGGGTCACAGAAAAGAAATTAGGCATTTATAATGACGAGAAAAGAGAGGTAAATTAGGGATATGCCTCTGCTAAGCGGTAACAATTTTTAAAACCTGCCTCTCTAACTTAGAAGTTCAAGTCCAGGGCACAGGGTCAGCTGAGAGGTGGTTTGGTCTCAAAGTAGTCCCTCTGTCCCTTCTAGACTAAACCTGGATGGATGCCCAGAAGCATCAGTCTCCTCTCACTGGGGGCCACCGGAGTGGATGCCTATTCTGAACACAAAGAACACAGCACATGCACTCTCCTTCCTTCGCCTCTTCAGCAGCTATTTATCAAGCACGACTGTGTGCCAGGTATTCTGCTGGGAGCTGAAATGCAGGCAGAAAAGTCATGGTTCTCACTCTATAAAGCTCACAGCCCAGCAGAGGGAACAGACATATACAACCAGCAGCTGTTATGATTCAGTGTGATATTTTGCTAAAGGAACACACAGGATATTCAAACGAATAGAGAACAGGAGTAAGTAGAACAGGGCCAAATAAACTCAGAAAGGATCTACTGTGCCCGCCTACGAACCCTCCGACATGACTCACTCTATTTCTTGTGTCCAGTATCGAGGGACTTAACAGTGACTGGGGATGGGAGAGGTTTTAAATGTGCACACATCTGACATAATTCAGGAACACCTTGGACTACCATGCTGAGTGAATATACAGTGAGAACAAATTCCAAAGACGACTCCTGGGCAGATGTAGGACTGGCAAGGAATTTCTGACAAGAATAATGAACCAACTGGCCAGTTGCCTTCTGCACACACAGGGGTTCAGAAGCCCCACTACTCTGGGACCACATCTTGGGCACCAAGGAGCAGAGAACTGAAGGCAAAATCCCCAAGTCATGCCCAGCAGTTAGGTATACGGAAGTTAGTATCTCTTGACCCATCTGAAAGCCCAATTTAAACGAAAACCCTGTTAATACTGTACCTTCCCCCAGAGAAAAGAACCTACAGCAACACAGCAATAATCCGGTACAGATCAATCTTGAGGAAGAGTATCTCCCAACACACCTCAGAAAGACTATAAACTCATAAACTCACCCCAGGAACCAAACCAAAAGGAAGGGAACACAAAGAGACTGCTAATATCCTGAGCATCAAAGACATCCCCAGAGGGGGAATAAGGGAAGATGGGAATAAACTACCCTTACTGCTAGAACAGCGAGCCACTGAGCTCTGTGAACACTTGACCTGACTCCGTATTAACGTCTTTGGGTGAGCCACAGGAACTCTTAGGCAGACTGAAAACCTGGTTTTACATGCTGTTAAGGACCATCGTTCCCAGACAACTGTGAGTTAGTGCCTTCAACTCTGGAAAGATTCAGGGTAAGACAAAAGCAGAAAGAGCCTTCCCTAAAAGAGCTTCTCCTGCTTCCTCTGCCTGCCAGGTTCACAGAGCTGGGACCCTCTTACCCCCTCTATTAGTCACCTAAGCCAAACTTCAGTAGCTGGAGGAAGAGAAGAAGGGGAGAAGAGGCTTAAGGAAGTAGCCATAGGTATAACTTTCCTTTAGATGTCAAAGGTGTTCTGGAATAAAAGTCCTCTGGCCTTTCTGTATCCTGCTTTAGCCCACTGCCCAGAGCCTGATAGAAAGTGAATTTAATCAAGTCACTAGTGACTCACATTCTCTGGCCATGAGCCTTTAGCCACGTCTCAGGCTTTTCTCCTCGGAAATAAGATTATCAAAATCTACACTGAATCCTATGAAACAGATCAGTCAAGCTCAGGAGAGCTCAAAAAGAGAGCCTAAGGAAAAATTAACCACTGTAGTGAAGAAATCCTTATAGTTTGGTTTTAAGAAAAAGAGCTCTTTCCTGGTAAGTATCTCTGAGTAAATGCATCAAGAGTTTGGGTCTGTTGTATTTTCTGCAACTATTACTGTTTGTTTCTTTGGTCCAATGTTCATTCAAATCTGAGTAACTTCAGTCTTACAAATTGAAAAGTTAGAAGTCCTATTACAGTCGGTTTTCTATGTTCATAAGAAATAGGGCTTTTGATAACTAACACACACAAGCTTCCAACAAATCTCCTGCTAAGGCACTACTGTCTCTCACTGAGCCTGCTCCTGCTCCAACAGCTACCTGTAGCTCACACTGCGGTAATTATTTTATAATTACAAAGCAAAAAGTAATATAAATCAAGAATAACTTGTTTCAAAATTTCAAAGTAGTTAGCTTTCTAAAATTCTTTTAATTACATCTGGGTACCATTAATTGCAAACGACACTCAGGTTTGTTGCTGTCACTTGTCTAGAGAATGATCCAGACTGAGTATCTGCCAGCTAAGAGCTCCTAAGGACTTTCTGATGCACGGCCGTGTGTAAGGCCACACGACTGCAGACTACAAACAGGAAGCAAGCAAAGGAAAGCTTAGGGAGGTATCAGTATTACGGAGGTGGTGAGCAAGTGTCCCTTTAAGGGGAGAAAGTGCAGGTGAACAGTGATATGACATAAGGTACAGGATATCCTTCGAGTTTTTTGTAAATTACAGGCATATTAGTGAAGTTATTTGTTTGATAACTGTCCTGTCACACTGATCAATTGCTTATTTTCCAGCCCAAAGCATAAGGTCAAGCGAGTGTGCCACACTCCACCTGCCCATTATCTCGGCCAACCACTAAGGCTCACTCACCATTATCTCTGTAATGGCTTCCCACAGCACTCCCCGTATAATAATCATATTGCCCAATTTATGCCAAAGAAGACCAGCATTTCCCACCCAATTTATGAGCACTGCCATCCTATTCTCCCCTCTGTCTGCTTTGTTGGGGACAAACCCGACCTTGCAGGGAACTTCTGAGCACACCAGATAGGACTGGGGTCCTGGACCCCATCACAGACCCTCAGTCCAGCTAAAAACCATGCTCCGACCAAAGAGGCTGGGATTCTCTTCCAGTAGGTAAGGGGCTCCTTAAAGGCAGGAGGAGGGGAAAGGGGAAAGTTACATGAGAAAATGGTGGGGAGCGGGGAAGACAAGAGGCAGAAAGGAAAGGAATGAAAACAGAATGGAAAGGAGACAAGAGATTCTCTTTCTGAAGCGCTAAGTTCAGGAGCAAAGCATTAATTTGCTTACAGGAAGAACAGCCAAGGTAATTTATAGAAGGATTAGCAGGCTAGTTGCCACCTGTCTTGGATAACTACCTCCTTCCTTTGTCTATTCATTCAATAAACGCATGAGGATCTACTAGCTTTCAGGCACTTTGCTAGGGCCTGGGAATACAGTAAGAAAAACACACGCATGCTAACTGCCCACAGGGAACTTCCAGTACAAAGACTGAATATTTGTTAACACAAATCTGTGAAAAGGGGATGCGGGAAAAGAACAGTGTCCTGGCACAGGAGCAGGAAAAATTTCACAGGGGGCAGTGAGAGACAGTTTAGATAGGGTGGTTCAGGGAAGGCCAAATCATTCTGAAGAGCTTTCACCAAAGGCTTATCGCTCATCTACAAAGGTGAGGAGGATTACTCAGGCATCTCTGTCATGGACTGGGAATTCAAGAGTAGGAGGGGAGAAAGGATAGGAGGAAGGGTCCAATTTACTATGAACAATGAAGCAAAAGAATGCCTTTGATTAAGTACCAGGGTAGAGATCACTCTTTCAGCAGGAAAAGGGGCCCTACCAGGAGGTTACTCTTCCTCTTTGAAAAAGTGCCACCAATTTCTGACGCTTGGGCCCAGCCTCAAAGGCCACGGGCATATGCAAGCAGCTGCCCCACAGCTTATTGCGGCCTGACCTGCAGGTAAGTGACTACAGTATAAAGCACAGTTTTCATTTCTGTACAAATATACCCAAGTAAATGGAAGATGCTAAAAATGAATTTTAAGATAAAAAAAGGGGGCCTTTCAATTGTGGTTTTCTCCCAATTTCATTTTTTTTTAAAAAATCAAATGTATACACCTATTCCACCTTGAACCTGGTTATAAGAAGACTCCATGAAGCCCATTCTAACAAAGTTACAAGAACTTTGCATCTGCCTGGCTCGATCAAGCCTCTTCATTCCAAAGGTCACTGGGTAAATGTGTTCTCAATGACTGGGCATCGGACCAGATGGGACATCATACAGAAGCAGTCCCATGCAGTGTGGTCAGGTTATGGAGCTGCCTTAGCTCCCGGGTAGGGGGAAGCTGGGAGCAGCCCCTGTGTGTATGCACATCATGGGGCGGGGGGGGTTGCGGCTGACCAGTGAAAGCCTCCTGACCTCAGAGCTATATTCACATTCATGCTGAAGAAAGGTTCTGGCAGTTCCAGCACTGGGGTAAATCAATTAGATAGTGTACAGTTTCCCAAACGAAATGAAACAATAATTGGAGTTCAATCTTCCACATGGGACTCTAACCTGGGGAGGTAGCATGGAGAGTCGTGAAAGGTACACAGACTTCAAAAAACTCTCCAGGCTTCAAAAATCCTGGGAACGTTTCTTAGTTTAGACAAGTTACTGAAATTCTCTGAGCCTGTTTCTCATCTATACAATGAAGATTATTCATATGACTTTTATTTGTGTATTCCAGAAGATGTTTTTAAAATGCTCATTCTGTGCGAGGCCCTGAGCCAGGCACACCAGCCAGGCAGCATGGTGAACCTTTGGAAAGCAAACTCCTAGAGGCTACAGAGGTCCAGAGAAGGCATTCCTCCTGGGGAAGCCTGTGCATCCTCAAAAATGATGCCTGCAAACCGAGAGGATAAGTAGGGTGTGATGAGTCAAGTGTATTCCAATGGGAACAACGTATCTGAAGACCATAAACCAAGAAGGCTGGCAGCTGCAAGGACAGGCACCCCTACGCGAACCAGTACATAGCCGTGTCTACCAGGAACTGGTCCCCGTTAGTAATATAACTGTAATAATAACCCCAAACTTCTGTGTGGTAATAAGGTAGAGAAAAGTAGCGCATTTAAATTGTTGCTTATTTCTGGGGCGCCTGGGTGGTGAAGTCAGCTGAGCATCCGACTCGTGGTTTTGGCTCAGGTCATGGTCTCAGGGTCATGGGATCGAGCCCCCTGTCAGGCTCCACACTCAGCACACAGTCTGGTTGAGACTCTCTCTCCCTCTCCCTCTACCCCTCCTCGCTGCACTCGCTCACAAATAAATAAATAAGAACTTTAAAATAAATAGTTACTTATTTCTCACAAAAGTACTCAATAGGTACAGTGCAGATGTTTATTTTAAATGAATATCCTCAGACTTAAATTTTTACTATCACTTAGGAAAGGGAGGTGTTTTAAGCAACTCTTAAGGGCTGTGAACAGTCTGTATGTCGGTGGTGAAAGCTAAAAGTGAACTTCTGTGAATCAACAACTAGTATTTCAACACCTTAATTTCTGAATGGCACAGTAACAAAAATCACAGTGTATCCTTTCACTGATTAAATATTCTTTTCTCCTTTCAAACATAGTACTTACTTCACTCTTGAGCTTGCCCTAAAAGGGCAATATATGTAATAAATGTCAGATATCAGATCTTCACCTTGCACTCTTAACGGAAATATCATTTTAATGATTGCTGTGTTAATCATGACCCAATTCTTCTTTATGACCACATGAAGACACAAAAGTGAGTCAGCTGGAAAAATTCACAGCCAAATTTGGAAAAGTTTCCCACAACAATGTGACTGCCCCAAGAGCTACCGGCCTGTTGTGTAATAACCCTTCAAATCAGCCATCCCCTGCTCTAATGATTTCATTCTCAAGAACCCAACAGAGGCAAATAATACTTCTGTATAAAAAGGCAGAGAAATAAGATGACAGTTGAGAATAAACACCTACATTCTAATCTTACTCTCAATACCAGCCCCAGCCCCGTGTCCACTCTGAGATACAAACCCACTTGAACCAAACCCACATAACAAATCAAAATTCTAAGTTGAAATGTCCAAAACTATAATCATCTCCCTATCCTCAAAACCTGCCATCCTCCAAGTCTCCTCCTCCCGCTAATTCTACCACCACCCACCCAGTCAGTCAAGCCAAAACACAGAATTCTTCTCAGCTTTTCCTACGCCCTTACCATCTCCCGCGGGGTCCTCCCCACGCACCACCCAAATAATCACCAAGTATGGCCAAGGCTGCCTCTAACCGTCTCTCATTGTACTCCTTCTCTGGTCACACTGAGGCTGTCCCAATTCAGGGCTTCCTCATCTCTTAGGTAGATTTCTGTTACCGAAATAGTCCTCTATAACTGGTTCTCTTTGTCTCCGATTTTATTTTATTTTATTTTATTTTTTTAAGATTTTATTTATTTATTTGAGAGAGAGAGAATGAAAGACAGAGAGCATGAGAGGGGGGAGGGTCAGAGGGAGAAGCAGACTCCCTGCCGAGCAGGGAGCCCGATGCGGGACTCGATCCCGGGACTCCAGGATCATGACCTGAGCCGAAGGCAGTCGCTTAACCAACTGAGCCACCCAGGGGCCCCCGATTTTATTTTTTAATAAATAATATTAGGTGATTTAAATACACAGAACAATTAAAACATAATAAAAGCAATTAATTCTGCTGCCCAGATAAATTATGTAACCTTTTTCAGAGAACAAAATTAACACATGCTTAAGCATGGTTAAATAAATCAAGTATCACCAGAAGAAAGCAAAATAAGAACAAAAAGCTTTCTCTTCCAACTCCCTCACTCATTACTGGTTTTTTGTTTATAATTGGGACTATATCAGAGTTGCAGAAAAGAGAGGTCCCAATACCCCACCTTCAATCTCCCTATTATTAACACCTAACGTTAGTGTATTTATTATAGTGAACCGATATTGATATATTATTATTAACTCAAGCCCATAGTTTATTCCAAGTTCCTTACTGTTTCCCTACTGTCCTTTATCTGTCCCGATGCAGGGCTCCATCCCAGGAACCTGGGATCATGACCTGAGCCAAAAGCAGATGATTAACTGACTGAGCCACCCAGGCGCCCCTGACCTTGACAGTTTTGAGCAGTACTGGTTCTGCAGTTTATAGCATATCCTTCAAACTGGGGTTACCTGAGGTTTGGTCATATTTAGACAGAGCGTAGGGATTTTAGGGAGGAAGACCACAGAGGTAAATGCCATTCCTATCACACTATCAAAGTACATGCTCTCAACAAGCCTGCTGATGTTGACCCTGATCACCTGGCTGAGGCGGTGCTGGCCAGGTTTCTCCACTGTAAAGTTCCTCGGCTCCCTCTTGTCCATGTTGTACTCTCTGGAAGGAAGTCACTGTGCACATTACATACAGAGTAGGAAGCTAGGCTCTCTGCCTCTAGGGTAGAGTAGCGACATGAATGATTTGGAGCAATTCTGCAGAGATTTCCCTCTCCTCCCCCATTTACATATTTATTCAATCATTCATTTTTATCAGTATGGACTCATCAATACTTATTTTATACTGTGGGTTACAATCCAATACTACATTGTTTCATTGCTCGATGTTCCAGCTGTGGCCACTAGAAATCTCTCACAGTTGACTCCTGGGTCCTTTTGTCCTAACCCCATCATCGTTGTCCTTTGCCTTTGGGGCACTTTCTTACTTTCTGGCACCAGGACATGCAAAAGGTTCATCCTGAATAGTCTCTGCTCCGGCCCTAGAATCAGCCATTTCCCGGAGAGCCCTAGTGGTAGTGGAAACCAAGATCTGGGCACTGGGTGGCAGTTTCTTTTTAAGGGATATTATTATATATCTGATTCTGCATCTTGTTTTTTCTTAAGAGAGTTTCCATATCTGTGCAAAAAGATCAACCGTATCATTTTAAACCTAAGTCCAACTTCTACCTCCCATCATATCATCAGATGCTGCCACAGTGGACTGTGTCCCTATATCACACAGGACAGTATCTATGGGCGAGGTCCTGTGCCAAATTATCTACGTGCACTGTCTCACTTTCTCCTCCCAGTGGTGCAGGACTTGTCACCCCCAGCTCACACAGGAGGAAGTCGAGGCTGACAGGGAGCCTGCCCCGGGTCACAGTGCTCATTCAGGCACAGCACCTACACTCGGCCTGAGGGGTTCCAGTGTCCACATGCTTACTCATTCCTGCCCCAAAGTCACCTGTGCATTTACAATCCAGTCACCTAGACCAGTAGTCCCCAAAAGCACTTAAAGGACTGGGGACACTTTTTGATGATTCACACTAGTCTGCATCAAAAAACTATAAGGGAAGGGGCGCCTGGGTGGCTCAGTCGTTCAGCGTCTGCCTTCGGCTCAGGTCATGATCCCAGGGTCCTGAGATCGAGCCCCGCATCGGGCTCCCTGCCTGGCAGGAAGCCTGCTTCTCCCTCTCCCACTCCCCCTGCTTGTGTTCCCTCTCTAGCTGTCTCTCTCTCTGTCAAATAAATAAATAAAATCTTTAAAAAAAAAAAAAAACTGTAAGGGAAAACTTGTCAACTCCTCATAGATTTACATTTCTTTCACTTACAGGACTATCCTTTACCCTAAATTACATCTTATTTTTCTTTACTGGTGTTAATGTCCTGGGTTTTATGAAATGCCAAGGGTTGGTTTAAATCTTGTTGTTATACTTGGGTAAGGTTAAAATTGGCCACCCTGTATTAGTCTCTCTCCCTGCAAACCCAATTTTTAAAATTTAACTTTGAGCAGTCAGTAGCCTACAATCAAAATCTGGGTTTCTCAGCTCAGCAAGCGAGGCACTTGCCCATCTTCTTCCTGCACTTTCCCCCCCAGCAATACCAAAGTGCTTTGAAAAACAAACTCATCATGTTCATAGTATAATTCCATCTCCCAGAATTACCTCCCTCAGCCCCTCGCTGGGCAAACAACTGACTAGGAACATTCCACTTCTGGGGCATCTAAAACTTGTAAAGCCTGGTTTAATGTCTCCTTGAATGCTTTCATTTTTAAATTATTCCCTAAGACAACTACTAAAAATAGCACAATTTGAGAATCAAAGGAAAAAACAGAGCCAATGGTTTATCCTAACGGCAGGGAAGAAGCACTGAGCTTGCCAGGAGGAGGACTGGTTCAAGAAGGCAAAATCCAGCGCTCTGCTCTCTGTCCGGCCACCAAGCCAATTACAGCAAACCTGAAACCTCCTGTGTCCGTATTGGAAAGCTACTCTGCCTATTACTCCGTAAGGAACTGCTGTGAAGAATCAAAAATAACCAATAAACCTTCAGGAACGTGCTCTGAAAATACTAAAATACTTGATACACCATTGTGGTAAAATGGCTGATATTCTATTTTGCAGGTTGTTCATGGGCCCTTTATTAATCGTGGACTGACAGAGGAAGATTCAAACAAGCCACTGCTCCAAGAAGCAGCTTGTAATCCTCGTTTCCTACCGTATCTGCAGTCCTTTAGGGTAGAAGTTACCAATGCTTAGTAGGCTGCATTTCAAGTAACAGTGACTAATGAGATAGGCAACTTGAAAGGAATTATCAAGCAAAAGGGCAGTCTATTTTAAACCCAGATCCACGGGCTTTCTCCTTAGCCTTTGACATGACAAAGTCAACTCCCACAATTATTTTGCCCAATTTAAAAAAAAAAAGTCGAAAATAGAACAACGTAAGACAAATGCCACTTATAAGAAACACACTTTCAAATCCTCAAATGAAGGGATCTGAAAAAGGTCACTTCAGAACATGAATTATTTAACTCTCCTGCCCAGGTATTGATTTCCCACAGCGGCTTAACCTGAATACAGAGTACTGTAATGAAGGATGAAATAAAAGGGAACACCAGCGGGGCACATGGGTGGCTCAGTTGTTAAGCGTCTGCCTTCGGCTCAGGTCATGATCCCAGGGAAGCCTGCTTCTCCCTCTCCCACTCCCCCTGCTTGCGTTCCCTCTCTCGCTGTGTCTCTCTCTGTCAAATAAATAAATAAAATCTAAAAAAAAAAAAAGGAACACCAGCACTGTATACTTCAAATTCTCAATTCTAAAATATAACATGCAGAAATGCAGCTTCTTCCAACATGACCATTTGCAGCAAACTTAACCAAAGTTAGCTTAAGATAGACAGACACACGGTGACAATCACCACTACAAAATAAACAGAGAACAAATGAGCTGGATGTGTGCCAGTTTCCCGCAGTGGGAGGCAGAAGAACACTTGTTATCCTGCACAATTTTACTCTGTGTAATACCTGTTTCAGTTGAAGGGTTTGGAAAGATCCTTCAGAGACAACAAATTAAAAGCCTGCAAGAAAGAGCGCCCCACAGGAAGGCAGGGCAGCCACACACGGGTTGTTCGTATCACATCAATTGCACTTTCTTCAAACACAAACCTGTTCTCAGGGAGGCGTTTTCTCAAATCATTTCAGTGCTACCAAAACCTGGGTAAAACCTCCAGGCAGAGACCGAAGGCTAATCGATAAGACTTTGGCAAAAACAATTCTTTTGTAGTTTTTCGGTTTCATTTCTGCATTTTTAAAATGCCAGTCTTCACAGGGAAGGAAAAATCTTACACAGTGATTCTCGAGACAGAAGCAGCAACCCTACACTGCTATGAGTTATATGCATTTTCTCTATCCGCTGTTGAAAAAGCTTAGAAATTTCTGGCCAGCAGATTCCTTTGAGACAGCTTATACTCAGTAACAAATGTCTTGAATCGCAAAATAATTTATTTTCATAACCCACATACTGTGAATACAAGAGTTACAGAAAAAAATTTAAGGCACAAGAAATGAAGAGATGAAACACAGCTAATCTCGCTTCTTGTGCCTACTTCCTCTTTCTCCCTAGTTCTCGAAGGTCAACATTAATGTTAATACATCTGTACATTTCACAATTTCTTCCCTGCCAACATGGAAATATTCATAGCAATTCTTTTCCTAAGTTTCATCCACAATTTTTAGTTAGCAAAGCAACTATAAAATACCTTAAGTACATTATTTATTTAATAACTACAAATGCATTTCAAAATACATTAGAATAGCCTACCTTTCCCAGTAGTCATGATTGTCAGGGATCTTGGTACAATGCAAACACTGCTCTGAAAGCTATACCTACTCACAGCAACTTAAGCATCAGCCAACTCTCCACCCACACGACTTCTTCAGTGTGATCTGCACCAATGGCAACTGCCACCCTCTTCCAAAATAAAAGCCTGGACTATATACAAGTGATTGTTTTAAAAGGGGGACTGAGTGGGAGGTGAACCTTCTCCATCTGACTTTACTCATGTAGGAGAGCCTTCTTTAAAACTCTATTAAAAAATTTTTTTAACTATCTGATTTTTCCCCTTGAAAAAACAGGGAAGAACATTCCTAACATGAACCTTAAGAATAGTATCAAAAAAGCAAGCTTTACTTCCACACAGAGGATGAAGCTGTCAGTCGCAGCTTAAGCTACTTAAACTGGTATCAGAAACAGTCTCTCCCAGGCTATTTTAGGTGGTCTTGTCCTTATGAGAGTGAGGTATACTTGCTAGCCTTATACCATATTATCCCTGGATCTGTGACTATGGAAACACTTTCCTAAGATACTGAACCAGAACCCCAGACCTTATAATATACAGAGTCTAATAAACAAGCAGGCGAGGGGATGGGAGCCCATTACCAGCACCGGATCCACTTACTCACAATTACGGTTTTTAGGCTACACAATAATAATGGCTTGGCTTCTTAACAAAGAAGACACTCAATTCACCTTTAAATGAATGCTTTGTCCTAGCTACACTGGGCAACAACTCAAATCTTACCTAACAATTCAACATTGGTCTAGTCGCTTTCAGATTTGCACAGGTATTTCTCATTTCTAA
Organism: Mirounga angustirostris; assembly: GCF_029215605.1. NCBI lineage: Eukaryota > Metazoa > Chordata > Mammalia > Carnivora > Phocidae > Mirounga > Mirounga angustirostris. Next base: position 93,006,258 of record NW_026991711.1, on the reverse strand, counting down.
CAACTTAGAAACGACATCTAACATTTTTCAAATTATACAATTATTTTTTAGTAGAAAAACATAAGGCAGAATGCAGTTGGCAGCAAAATGATGCTGTAGATACATGCATGTATTAGAGTTGATAATTTTATGATTATCTGTTATCTGGTTTATAGTTTTGTCAGCAATCAATATTTTAACTTTTTCTTTAGCTGCAGGTTTATTATGGAATTTTCACAGATTTAACCAGCATGATACTTTCATTCTTTCCTCATAAACATGTTAGCTTTGCTCAAGAAACCCAAAAGCATGCACATTTTTAACCAAACTAATGTCCATGGGCCTCACTTCAATCAAATCTAATTAAAGATCATTAAGTGGCCGCAGATAAAGGACACTGACTAGTCTATAATTACTGGCTCTTTCATGCTGAAAATCCAATTCGCCTGTGAGCATAAGCACATCTGCATGATTAAGAGAAAGACTTACATAGAAAATAATTTGCTTTTTGAAACCCATGGAAGGCAAAACTGTAATTTTTGCTTCAAGGGGTTTGCTAATTATATGCAGATGGAAAAAAAGAAAAAGAAACATCTATAAAACAACATATTTTTAACTCCCATATTCTTGCCATTCAAAGCTGAAAGGCCTTTGGGTAACCTAGCAACAAAAAAGAATCCTACAAAGATGAAGTGTTCTATTACAGATAGGACACTCCTTTCCAACTGCTATTCAGCTGCTTTTCCATTGCTGTTTTTTAGTCACAATTCTGCATTTAAAAAAAATTAAGTCCATGGGTTTTACATAAACATAATTACACATCTTAGAACAACCTAATTTTGAACATGTCAAGAAATAGAACCTGCGATGAAACTCATCTCTCCCCTACAAGTATTGCCGTAGGGAAGCAATAACTATAAGCAATAATGTAACTATTATTACATTAAATAGTTTCTTTCAACTTAGCTCAAATCCAGAGCTTTTCTTACTCAAAAGAAGGTTACCGTTCACAAGTAACAACAACAAAAAATTACAAATTTAAAAATTAAAAACTTTTAAATACCAACCAAGTAAAAAAAGACAATCAACAGAACAGAGAAAAATATTTGCAAATCATGTATCTGGTAAGAGTCTTATGTCCAGAATATATAAAGAATTCTTATAGCTCAAGAACAAAAAAACAAACACACACCAATTTAAAAATGGGCAAAGAACAGCAATCGGACAAGGAAAAGAAATAAAGGCATCCAAATTGGTAAGGAGGAAGTAAAGCTGTCATTATATGCAGACATGATACTATACAAAGAAAACTCTCAAGACTCTCCCGCCCACAAAATACTATTAGAACTTATAAATGAACCCAGTAAAGTTTGCAGGATACAAAATTAGTATACAGAAATCTGTTGCATTCCTATACACCAAAACAAAGTAGTAGAAAGCGAAATTAAGAAAACAATTCCATTTGCAATTGCACTGAAAGGAAAAAAACACCTAGGAATAATAAACTTAACAGAGGTGAGGACCTGTACTCTGAAAACTAAAACACTGATAATAGAAACTAAGATGACATAAACAAATGAAAAGATATACCATGCTCATTCATGGATTGAAAGAATTAATATTGTTAAAATGTCCATATTATCGAAAGCAACCTATAGATTCAATGTAACTCCTGTCAAAATACCAATAGCATTTTTTCACAAAATTATATAATCCTAAAATTTGTATGGAGCAACAAAAGACTCTAAACTGCCTAACCAACCAGGAAAAAGCAGAACAAAGCTGGAGGTATCACAATTCCAGATTTAAAGATATACTACAAAGACATGCTAGTCCAAACAGTACGGTACCAGCACAAAAACTGACACATAAATCAACGGAACAGAAGAGAGAGCCTAGAAATAAACCAATGTTTATATAGTTAATTAATCTATGACAAAGGGAGCAAGACTATATGATGGGGAAAAAACTGTCTTTTCAATAAACAGTGTTGGTCCTGAAACTAGTATTATGATATATGTTAACTACCTGGAATTTAAATAAAAACTTGAAACCACCGGGGGCACCTGGGTGGCTCAGTCGGTTAAGTGTCTGCCTTCGGTTCAGGTCATGATTTCAGGGCCCTGGGATAGAGCCCCCCCTTTTTTCTTTTTTTTTAAGATTTTTTTTTTTTTTAATTTGAGAGAGAGAGAGAGTGAGAGAGAGAGCGCAAGAGGGGGTAGGGTTAGAGGGAGAAGCAGACTCCCCGCCGAGCAGGGAGCCCGATGTGGGACTCGATCCCGCAACTCCGGGATCATGACCTGAGCCGAAGGCAGTCGCTTAACCAAGTGAGCCACCCAGGCGCCCTTAAGATTTTTTTTTTAAAGATTTTATTTATTTATTTGACAGAGAGAGACACAGCGAGAGAGGGAACACAAGCAGGGGGAGTGGGAGAGGGAGAAGCAGGCCTCCCACCGAGCAAGGAGCCCAAAGTGGGGCTTGATCCCAGGACCCTGGGACCATGACCCGAGCAGAAGGCAGACGCTTAACGACTGAGCCACCCAGGCGCCACTTTTAAGGCTCCCTGCTCAGCGGGGAAGCCTGCTTCTCCTTCTCCCTTTGCCATTCACCCCCTCCCCCCACTTGTGCTCTCTGACTCTCCCTGTCAAATAAATAAATAAAATCTTAAAAAAAAAAAAACAAAAAACTTGAAATTACAAAATAAATGGTGTTGGGAAACTGGACAGCTACCTGCAAAAGAATAAAACTGAACCACTTTCTTACACTATGCACAAAAATAAACTCAAAATGGATTAAGGACCTAAATGTAAGACCTGAAACTATAAAACTCATAAAAGAAAACATAGGCAGTAATTTCTTGGACATCAACCTTACCAACATTTTCATAGATTACAAGAGGAACAAAAGCAAAAATAAACTATCAGGACTACATCAAAATAGAAAACTTTTGTAGAGCAAAGGAAACCATCAACAAAACAAAAAGGCAATCTACTGAATGGGAGAAGTATCTGCACAGAGTTAATATCCAACATATATAGATAACTTCTACAACTAAACACCAAAAAAATAAACAATCCAATTAAAATATGGGCAGGAACCTGAATAGACATTTTACCAAAGATATATAGATGCCAAGAGACACATGAGAAGATGCTCAACATCACTGATCATCAGGGAAATATGCAAATCAAAACCATAATTAGATATCACCTTACACCTGTCATATGGGTAGAATCAAAAAGATAAGAAATAACAAGTGCTGGCAAGTATGTACAGTGCACTGTTGATGGGAATGTAAATTTGTGCAACCACCGTGGAAAACAATTCGGAGGTTCCTCAAAAAATTAGAAATACCATATGATCCTAGTAATTCCACTCCTGGGTATTTACCGAGACAAAACAAAAACACTAATTCAAAAAGATATATGCACCCCTATGTTTATTGTGGCATTATTTACAATAGCCAAGATATGAAAGCAACCCAATTGTTGAATGGATAAAGGAGTGTGTGTGTGTGCGCGCGCATGCACACATACACACAACAGAATAATACTCCGCCATAAAAAAGAATGAGATATGGGGCGCCTGGGTGGCTCAGTCAGTTAAGGGTCTGCCTTCAGCTCAGGTCACAAGCCCAGGGTCCTGGGATCAAGCCCCAAGTCTGGCTCCCTGCTCAGTGGGGAGTCTGTTTCTCCCTCTGCCTCTGCCCCTCCCCGCGCTCATGATCCCTCTCTTTCCCTCTCTCAAATAAATAAAATCTTAAAAAAAAAAATGAAATCTTGCCATTTGTAACAACATGAATGGACTTAAAGGGTATTATGCTAAGTGAAACAAGTCAGAAAGACAAATACCATATGATTTTACTTACAAGTGGAATCTAAAAAACAAAACGAATGAATGAACACAGAAACAAAAAGGAGAAATAGACTCATAAATATAGAGAACAAACTGATGGTTGCCAGAGGGGTGGGGAGTGGGAAAATGGCCAAAATGGGTGAAGGGGAATGGAAGGAACAGGCTCCCCGTCAGGGAATGAATAAGTCACAGGGATTAAAGACACAGCATAAGGAATAGCATCAATGGTACTGTGAAAGTGCTGTATGGGGACAGATGGTGGCTACACTACTCTTCAGCAGACAGAGCTGTGGAATCACTATGCTGTGGACCTGAAACTAATGTAACACTGTGTGTCAACTATACTTCAGTTAAAAAAATAAATAAAAACACAAACAACCCTTCAAAAAAAAAAGACAAAGGAACTCAATAGATTTTTCCAAAGAAGATCTACAAATGGCCAACACGCACATGAAAAAAATGCTCAACATCATTAGTCATTAGGGAAATGCAAATCAAAGCCATAATGACAACACTCCACACCCACTAGGATGGCTATAATCAAAGAAACAGATAATAACAAGTATTGACTTAAATATGAATAAACTACAACTCTCACACATTGTCGGTGAGAATGTAAAATGGTGCAGCCACTTGGAAAATAAGGCGCCACTTAGGCAAACGTTAAACACAGAGTTACCACAGGAGCCAACAATTCTACTGCAAGGTATATACACAGGAGAAATGAAAACATCTCCACATAAAAACTTTCAAATATTCACGGTATCATTGTTCACAAGAATCAAAAAGTAGAAACAACCCAAATGTCCGTCAACTGATGAGTGGATAAACATAAGGTGATATATCTATACACTGGTGAAATACTATTCAGCCATAAAAAGGAATGAAGTACTGATACATGGGTGAATCCTGAAAACATTATGCATACATAAAAAGCCATATGTTGTATGACTGCATATATATAAAATGTCCTGAATAGGCAAATACCTTGAGACAGAAAGTAGGTGGTCAGGGACTAGGAGGAGAAGGAAATTGGGAGTGCTAATGGTTCTAAGTATTCCAGAATATAAAAATATTCTGGAATTAGATAATTGCACAATTTTGTGAATATACAAAAAAATATACACTTTAAAAAAGTAAATTTTTGGTATAGACTTATCTCAATATTTAAAATATGCTGATAATTCCCCCCCAAAATAATCCAACACTCACTTCTAATAAAAATTTAGTTAAGTAGGAATAGATGAGAACTACCTCATCTTGCTAAAGAACATCTACAAAAAAACCTACAATTAACATCACACTTAGTTGTGAAAGACCTAAGACTGGGAACCAGATAAGGAGGTCTACTCCCACCACTTATACTTTATGTAGAGGAGGAAATTCTAGCCAGTGCAATAAGGCAAGAAAAAGAAATAAGTATATAAATCTGAAAGAGATAAAACTACTCTTATTTGCAGATGATTTGTCGATCTATGCAGAAAATGCCAAGGAATCTACAAAGACATACAGAACTAACAGGAAACTTCAGAAAGGTCACAATCAACCTATATAAGCAGCATGTCTCTGAAGACAGCAGAGGGTGGAGAGTTGAGAATAAGTAGAGCAGTCAATGGTCTGACGTGCAGAGGAGTTCAAAAACTGGTTATACTGGGAGTCAGTGAACCAGAAAAACAAAAATCAAAAGAGGGTTTTCTTATGTTCCAACTGTGGCTTCTCTATGCTATCTAAATGTTCAAGGACTCAAGCAAAGAAGGAAATTAGGTGGTTTGCTTTTGACAGCTACTGAACATCTTACCAGTCTCTCAAAGTTACCATAAAGAGACTGAACTTATTTGGGTTAAGAATTCTAAAATCTTTATACATACCCCTTTAGGTGATTCTGTTTTGGTTCTAACAATTAAAAAGTAATACTACATATAGACAGCAAAAAGCTGAAATTTTAAGGCCTCTAGTAAGTCTTGAATTAAGATTTCCTTACCATCTGCTATTTTTAACACAGACACCTAAAAGAACCATCTTCATTCTCAATCCTACCCCTTTATCACATATACATATATGGATATGCAGCGGCAGTATTTACAGCACATGGAGGTCTAGAATAAAATGTTGCTGTGACACACCCAAAGCCACAGGATTTAGTACCCTTGATTAAATCATGTGTGTCGTGTTCATTAAAACTCAGAGAGTATACAAACGCTCTCCTGCACAAGGCCTCCAGCAGGGGTGTGGTCCTTCTCCCCAGTGCCAGTATTATAATCAGATTCTGTTTCATAGTTAGGATTTATAACACAGGCTATAAAGCACAAACTCACTTCTCAGCCCCCACCACCACTACCTCTTTACCTGGTACTTTCTATCTTGGTACCAACAAGTTTTAAACTGGGAAACCACACAAACTACACAAATACACACACACACACACAGAGAATTAAAAGCACATGTGTGACACCTGGCTGGGAAGCCCTGCCCTTGTACACCACCAATGTCACTCATCACAGGAACACAACTCCACGGCCAGAGTTTTGGTTCTAGCTCTACCATGGACCCACTGTAAATCACATATAAAAGTATATATACAAAAGTACACCTGGCTGGCTCAGGCACTAGAGTGTGTGACTCGACCTCAGGGTTGTAAGATCAAATCCCACATTGGGTACAGAGATTACTTAAAAATTAAATCTTAAAAAAAAAAAAATGTAGAGGGCAATGTACAGAAGTTATGCCATGATAAAATTACAAATTATACAGTTACAGACAAATGAATTGTTAAGTGAATATGAAAAAATGAACACTGATTTACTGGTGGTAGCAGAATTATTGTAAATACTCTTTTTTTGCCCTTTTAATTATGTTTTTACAAACACATGGAAGAGAAAAAAAAGGGCTTCATGAAAGCATGTTTAGAATTCTTTAAACAGTCTTTAAGGAACATACTATGCAAAGACAAATTCCTTACTGATAATGATAGGTACACAGCAGAGTAGGACTTAAAAGACCTACATCCTGTTCCCTGCTCAGCCCTTATGTACTAGGAGTGACATTCCCCCAAAGTGACAACCGTTTTTTATGCTTCAAGATTTTCAAAATTCAACAGCTACGCTATGATCTAAGATCCCTAGCAATTCAGAAATTGCTATGATGCAATGATGTGTCTATAAGTTAGAAAAAGTTCTTGGTGGCAACTGCTTTCTGAGGACTTCACTCATACACTCATACACACTTATGCACCAAATTCACTTGTCTTTTCTTCATCTTCTGGGATCACAAGAAACATCCATGTGCTCAACCATCACAAAGTATAGTCAAAGGAATGTATCAGAAACATTAAGTCACAATTCAAGTCTCAGTCATTATTTTGTTTATTTGACAATATTTACTGCATACCTATACCACATGCCAGGGACCTTTTGAGGCACTAAGGATAAAGAAGGGAATAATACAATGTTCTTGGCCCCATGAATAAACATATTATTTTGCAGCAATATGCAGTAAGAAAGAACATTAAACAGAACGAAGGCACAGAGTTCCCTTAGAACATCGGATGTGCTGTACTTACTGGCTGGCCTTGGTAATGAAGTGTGTCTGCAGCCAAGGTCTGGATGGAATGAGGGGGAGGGCCATAAACACACCCAGGGGACAAATGTTTCAAACAGAAAAAGTCATAAGCGCAAAGGCCCTGAAGCAGGAGAAGCTTGGAATGTTCAAAAATAGCAAGGAGGTCAATGGGACGGGAGCCAAAAGAACTCTGGGGAAGAACATCAGATGACATCAGAATGGTGGTCAGCATCAGATTGTGTGCAGGGCCTTGTGGGCCATGGTGAGCCACTGATCTCAAAAACCTCTGGAGGATTCTGAACCGGGGATTAACATCACATCAATTACATCCTAAAAGGATTACTCTAGGGGTGCCTGGCTGGCTCAGTCGACAGAGCATGCGACTCAATCTCAGGGTCATGAGTTGGATTTCCCCATTGGGCATGGTGCCCTATTTAAAATTTTTTTTAAATCAAAATTAATAAAAATGAAAGGATCACTCTGCTGTGTGAAAAACAGCTTTTAGGTGCTTGGGGAGAGTAACAGCAAGGACACTGGCCAGGCGGCCACCGCGAGAGCATAGGTAAAAGACTACAAGGACTTGCACCAGGGCAAGAGTGGTGGCTACAGTCAGAATGCCTGGGATTCCAAGCTCATGAGTTCGGTGTGAGCTCCAAAGAGAAAGTCAACAACAACCCTACTGTTTCCAGCCTGGGAAAGTGGGTAAATGGAGGTAAGTCTTCAGACCTAGAAACTGTCCTCAAGATATCAAATTCAGCTGTTCAGAACTAGCGTAAGTATTACTGACCTAAAACTGAAAAGGCAAAAATAGAACGATGGCTTTTTCTACTCACCGTTTGCTGATTGTATCATGTTTCCAGATTTTTGGACTTCATCAAATTTTGTAAAAATTACATTCAACCTGTATGAAAAAAAAATACACGTGTATATATAGAAACTATTAACTATCACCGTTTACAGTCAATTATATTAAAACACTAATGTGAAGTTGAGTCACACTCCAAAAAAAAAAAAAAATCAAGGATACAAACCCACCTAATAACAAAAACAGTAACTATATTAATAACATTAGTAACACCCAACAATAATCGAGCACTTATTATAGACTAAGCACTGACTCAGGACTCTCTCTGAAAGATCTCAATTAATCCTTACAATAGCCATATACAAGATTATCATCATCCCCATTTTACAGATGAGGAAATCAAGCCCAGACAACTTAGTTATAGGGTAACATGGTGAGTTCGGGTGGAGATGGCAGCCCTGAGAGTAAGGATCCAGAGCTCATATTCTCAGGCACTATATTAAACGGCCTGACCGCTCTACACAAAATGTATACATTATGAAAAGCATATGTTTGTCCTATTTCTGTCTAAGCACAGACTGGTGATTACTTAGGATAAAGATTTTCAAAATGCACTGACATTACAATATAAAGGCTTTTCTGTGACTTCTGCTTAATTAAAAAATGCTATAAATAATTTCTCCAGAAACAAACACTGTACTAGATTAACTGAAAAAAACCTACATGACATTTATTTTCTATTAATGGATCAATGTCACCTTGACATTGAAATTGAAACAAAACTCCTTAACCAGTCAAAATATTCCATCCTAAGTGACACCAGTAATGAGAGAAAAATTGGGGGTAGGGTACAGTGAAGCGGTTGCTCTGGTAGAAGTCAAGAAAAAACTAGGCTTTCCAAAGCAAAACACAGATACATTGGAATAAGTGTAAAGGCTGAGAGTCCAAAGCAATGTACTCCTACGTTCAAACCCACACCACCCATTTCAGGGATCAGACTAGAAATTTTAGCACTTGCTTACAAACTGTCCTGTCATACAAGCTCTAATTAGTTCAAACATGTTTGGTCTTTTCTTCACAACTAGAATGGACTCTCCTTCAGGATAGGGATGGGAACTATATAACACTATGTCACGCAGGAGCGTTATATCACTGTGTAAATCCTGTTCCTGCGCTCACTATGGAAACTAGGTACATTCTGGCCTCCATTAATCCATAGTTCATTCCCTGAGTCCAGCACTGAGCTGGCCAGATGCTGAGTGTGTAAAATTCTTAACTTCTAAAGCTTCTATTTCATTCTTTTCTACTTAGAATGTCACATCCTAAGTAACAGGGGAGCCAAAAGGACACATCAGCAAAGAGAGGTAAAATGAAGGGGGTGAAGGAGCCTGACATCCCCCATTCCCGTTCCATGGCAGGTATCGATCTTTTCTGCCCATCTTTCCACCTAAGCCCAGATGTAGCCTCAAAATCCTTCTCAAAGCTGCTCCAGGCGGCCACTACCAACTAAGCAAAGTTGGCACTGAATTACGAAAATCTTATTTGTCATCTCAGGCCCAGATGGGAGTAAAACTCACTTTCATATCCAGAGATTACTAAAGATCTGGAAAAATGCCTTAGAGTCAATTTCTTATGATGTTTCCATCACCTTCCCTCTTAAAAGCACCAAAGATCTCCAGTGGCTTACAAAGCGCACAAATAATATCACTACACAGGTTGCCGGGGCATGCCCTGACCAACTTATCACTTTATTGTGTCACAACTACACCCTCTGACGTGAGCATGCCTGCAAGTTTGCAAGTTAGGAACAAGGTATACCTCTCGCCTGGTTGATCCTAAAATTCCTGCCAGGGGCAAGAATTTCATCCACTGTTGGTAAAGCAGTCACCATTTTCAATGTCCGCTGTGGAAGAGTCTGCAGTTGCTCTCTGTCTGTGGTAATGTCTACTCACTGGGGCCACGTGACCCACAACTACAACAAGCTACCCACAAGCTGGCCCAAACAACTAAGTGTGAGAATGCTAAAAAGATTACTATTTTTTGGTACCTGCACTTGAATTCAGAATTCCCTCAGGCAGCTGTGCCTTTCCCTCTACTTACACTTCTGCCTCACTAGCTGCCTCATTCTCTGCTCAGCAATGTCTATACAGGGGCTCCTAAGAAGGTTACCACCTCAAGAGATCAGTAACCTGGCTTCAGGACAGTCTAGCACCAACAAAGACTTCCTGAGGAATGGCTTTTGCCTTTAGCTCTGAACACAGCAATACGAAATGCCTCTCTGGGACCAACGAATTTGCACAAACCTAGAAGCGTGAGTTTTATACACTCAAAGACACTGAATATATAACTAATGATTACTCTCCGAAGCCACCAACTTTTTTTTTTTCCCCACTTTTTAATTTTAAATCTCTGGATCTCAAATTTAAATTTTGACAAATAACCAATATAATTTTCCCCTGGTTTTTCTGAATTCAAAATTTATATTCAACTCTGCAATCCAACTGGCATTTATTTTACTGTAAGACCTAGATCTAACTATTCCTTCCTAGAATATCTTATAAATTTAGGGGCACCTGAGTGGCTCAGTTGGTTGGGCGTCAGGACTCTTGATTTCAGCTCAGGTCATGATCTCAGGGTCTGAGCTCAAGCCCCATGTCGGGCTCCATGCTGGGTGTGGAGCGTGCTTAAGGTTCTCTCTCTCTCTCTCCCTCCCAACCCCCTGGCTCGCACTCTCTCTCTCTCTCTCTCTCTCTCATTCAAAATACAGATAGATAGACAATTTTTAAAAATTCAAATAATTCGTAAATACTAGTATGCTCACAATCAACAAGCTCCACCCATACACTCAGAGCTTTTGACTTTTTAGTCCACTGCTCTTAAATATGAGCAGATAACCAAGCATTCAAAGATGCATAAGTTTTTAAAGTGAAAGAGATCAAGATGAACAAACACATACTCCAAAATCACAACACAGAGGAAAGAAGAGGCAATGATAAGTTTTTAAAATATATCATTAATACTTCCAAAGAGATAAAATACTGCAATTATAAAAGCTAACAGGGGGGTGGGAGGATGGGTTAGCCTGGTGATGGGTATTAAAGAGGGCACGTTCTGCATGGAGCACTGGGTGTTATGCACAAACAATGAATCATGGAACACTACATCTAAAACCAATGATGTAATGTGTGTGATTAACATAACAATAAAAATTTAAAAAATAAATAAATAAAAGCTAACAAGGAAGGAGCCCTTCAAAATGACAGAATAAGGACCTCCGAAAATCTGCTCCTCCAAAGCAGCCAAGAAAACACTGGCAAAATCTATCAAAATCAAGTTTTTCAGGCTCTGGAAATTAAACAAAGGCTGGCAACAATCCAAGGAGCATTCTTCAAGAAAAACGGCTACTCTGGGTAAGGATAACAAGCTTTTCACTGTTTTGCTGTGTCTTATTTCCATCTCCAACTCACTAGCTAAAAATCAACAGCCTCACAATCATGATAGTTTGAAAACCAGCAGCCTTGAAGCCACTGGGAGGAACTGACCAAGTTTGGAGCACCACAAAAATCCCCATTCTAAGAGAACTGTCATTATTTCGCCTGTCTGGCATATCCCAGAATCCCCATTCACAGGGTTTTATTTTACCTGATTCATAGCACCCTTAGTGGGAGAGAGCCTCTTTTCCCTGAAGCCATGATCAAAAAGAATCACCAACAACTGTTTAACATGGCAGCCGCCCAAGGTGATAAAACTGGAGCAAAAACACTGACCAAAAAACTTACAAAGAAAAATGAAGAAGGATATATTCACAGGGAACGTTGAAAAAATCGGACATATTCCTGGGAATCTGGAAGGCTACGCATATGTGCAAGTCTGTAAGAAAGTGTGAGGAAAGACCTAAGAAGACACTAAGGTCTCCTGTCTGACTGACTTTGAGGCTCTGCACAAGCAGACAATAAAGGGGAAGGCAGAGATGTATAACTGCCTGCCAGAACACTGAAAACATTCCTCAACATACACAGGGACAGCCCTTCAGCAAGGGCTATGAGATTTACTGGTTGAAGGCATTCAAGGAAATCTCTGTCTAATCATTAGCCCAACACTAAGCTAACCAAGCAGAGACTGCAGGAGCCATACACATCAAAAAAAAAATACAGACTTTATGGAATTAGGTCTGGAAAATCACTTAAAGAACAACAAATCTGGAGAAAGAGCAAATGTGATTTGCAAAGCTGTCACAAGAGATTACTGTAAATGACCAGTTTTAGCTAGTCAAGTATAAAAAAATTATACACGTAAAGAAACAAGAAAACATGGCCCATACAGGGGAAAAAAAATTAGTCACAGAAACTATCCTTAAAGGAAACCCAGACAATGAACTTACTAGATGAATACTTGAATTCAACTATTAGAAATATGTTGAAAGCACTAAAGGAAATTACTTCTAAAGAACTAAAGGAAAGTATAAGAACAATGTGTCATCAAATAGAGACTATCAATGAAGAAACTGAAAACATAAGAATCATAGAGAAATTCTAGAAATGAAAAGTACAAAAACTGAAATAAGAAATTCACTAGATGGGGACGTCTCGCTGGCTCGGTCAGTAGAGAATGCAACTCTTGATTTCTAGGTTGTGGGTTCAAGCCCCATGTTGGTATAGAGATTACCTAAAAAAATAAAACCTTTTAAAAAAATTCATAAGAGCGTTCAACAACAAATTTTTGCTAGGGGAAGAAAAAAACTGCAAATCTGAAGATGAATCAATTGACAATACCCTGTCTGAGAAACAAAACAAGAACAGAGCCTAAGAGTTCATGTTCTTATAATACCAATGTACCAACATACATATAACGGGAATACCAAAAGAAGAGGAGAAAAAAAACCAACAGAATATATGGAGAAATAATGGCCAAAAACTTCATACATTTTATATAAAATTTTAATCTACATGTTCAAGAAGCTCAACAAACTTCAAATAGGAAAAACTTAGAGATCCGAACCTAGACGTAAGAGAAACAAGCTGTTGGAAGAAAAGACAAAGAAAATCTTGAATGCAACAACAAACAAGTCAGGAAACAACAAATATTGGTGAGAATGCCGAGAAAGAGGAACCCTCTTACACTCGGTGATAATGCAAGCTGGTACAGCCACTCTGGAAAACAGTATGGAGGTTCCTCAAGAGGTTAAAAATAGAGCTACCCTACGACCCAGCAATTGTACTACTAGATATTTACCCCAAAGATACAAATGTAGTGATCCAAAGGGGCACCTGCACCCCAATGTTTATAGAAGCAATGTCCACAATAACCAAACTATGGAAAGAGCCGAGATGTCTATTGACAGATGAATGGATAAAGAAGATGTGGTGTGTATATGTATATGTATGTGTGTGTGTGTGTGTGCATGGAATATTACTCAGCCATCAGAAAGGATGAAATCTTACCATTTACATCAACGTGGATGGAACTAGAAGGTATTATGCTGAGCAAGATAAGTCAATCAGAGAAAGACAATTATCATATGGTTTCAGTCATATGAGGAATATAAGAAACAGCACAGAGGATCATAGAGGAAGGGAGAGAAAATGGAATGGGAAGAAATCAGAGAGGAAGACAAACCATGAGAGACTCTTAACTATGGGAAAGAAACTGAGAGTTGCTGGAGGGGAGGGAGGTCGGGGGTGGGGAATGGGGTAACTGGGTGATGGGCATTAAGGAGGGCACGTAATGTGATGAGCACTGGGTATTACATGCAACTGATGAATTACTAAATACTACATCTGAAACTAATGATTCACTACATGTTGGCTAATTAAATTTAAATTAAAAAAAAAAGAAAGCAACAACAGAGAAGTCACTTACTGTGTACAAAAAAATCCTCAATAAGATAAATAATTTCTCATTAAAAAAAAGTGGAGAACAGGTGGCAGTGGGATGACATATTCAGTCCTGAAATTTAAAATCTCAACCAAGTATACTTCAATAATTTGAAAATAAGCAAGCAAATACATACATACATAAAATAAAACATTAAAAGCTCAACCAAGAATTCTACATGCAACAAAATTATCCTTCAAAAATGAAACAGAGACTCTTCTCTGGACCAAAGATATTTCAGTCTTTACATGAAGTCATACTACCAATATAATGAATTGCAGACTCTGAGTGGGGGGAAAATGAAGGAGAATTTAAGACATTCCTAGATAAACAAAAAAATTAGACAAGTCCTTCAGTTGGAAATGAAAGAAGACCATACATTAGCCCGAATCCACATGACAGTATAAAAAACACCAGTAAAAGTAACTACAGAGGTAAACATAAAACCTACATAAATATAACAGATAGTATAAATGTATTTTTTGTTGCTTTTAACTTTTTTCTTGTCCTACATGACTTATAAGGAAACTACATAAAGCAAGAAGTATAAAACTGTGTGTATTGGTGGGCTGTAATATACAAAGATGTATAGATAAACACAGCAGAAGAAACAAGGGGAGAAAACAGAACTGTATAAGAGTAAAGTTTTTAATACTGAAATTAATTAAGGGTAATAATTCTAACTAGGCTTTTATAAGCTAAGATGTCAACTGAAATCCCCAGAGCAGACACTAAGAAAATAAAACAATACAAAAACACAAAATAACAACTGCTGGCACTGCTGGTAGAAATGCAAAATGGTGCAACAGCTATGGAAAACAGTATGGTGGTTCCTCAAAATATTAAACATAGCAGTGTATGATCCAGCAAATCCACTTCTGAAATCTAACCAAAAGAACTGAATGCAGGGACTGTAAGAGAGACCTGTATATCCATTTTCACAGCAGCGTTATTCACAACAGCCAAAAAGTGGAAGCAAGTGTCTATCACCAGAGGAACGGAGCAACAAAATGTGATATATACACACAGTGGAATTTTATTCAGCAATACAAAGGAATGACTCATGGTATAATGTGGTTGAACTTTGAAGATACTGTGGTAAGTGAAAGAAGGCAGTCAAGAAAAAGTTACATTTTGTGTGATTTGCATGAAATGTCCCAAAACAGGCAAATCCATAGACATAAAAAGTAGACTAATGGTTGCCAGGAACTAGGTAGAAGTAAGGAATAGAGAGTGACTGCTGATGGATACAGGGATTCTTTTCGAATGTTCTAAAACTTGATAGCAGTGATAGCTACAAAATTTTCTGAATATACTAGAAACAACTGAATTGTTCAATTTAAAGGGGATATAGTAAATTATAAAAATATGAAAATTATGGTGTAGGAATATTTCAAGAAGGCTCTTATTCAAAAAACAGAAACAGAATGCTATAAAAAGGGACCATACAATTGGAACAGAAAGGAAAAATTTTTAAATCAAATACCCAATATCCAAGTGGTCATAGTATAACTATAGTATTTATAAATATGTTTTATATTTATGTGCTTACATTTATAAATACAATAGTTATATTCCTAAAGTACCTTGCTCAGAAAGACATAAGGTTCCAGATAGAAAAGCCCTCCAAGTGCACCACACAAAAAATGAAAATGGTCTCTCTCATACAAGACCCATCAACCATAATGTTTCAGACAAAATCAAAGTTACCTACATAGGATGAAGAATCAGAATCGCTTTAGAATTCTCAGTAGAAACACTAAAAGCTGGAATGACTCAATGGGGCACTGGCTTTAACATTCAGATTGAGGGGAGGCTCAGTCAGTTAAGCGTCTGATTTCGGCTCAGGTTATGATCGCCGGGTCCTGGGAGTGAGCCCCGTGTTAGGCTCCCCCACTGTCTGCTTTTCCCTCTGACCCTCCCCCTGGCTCACTCTCTCTCTCAAATAAATGAGATCTTAAAAAAAAAAAAAAAAAAATTAATTTTAGCCACCAGACAGACAAGACTCAAATAACAACCAAATGCATGACCCAAAAGTGAAATTCTGGCTCCTCCAAAGTAAAGCAGATGAAAGGGCAAATCTCTTCCCACCTGTGAAATGGAAAAAGGAGCTGCGCCACAAAGCATATTATTGATCTTAATGTTTACGTCACTTAGCTGATATTATTGAGGCATTTTTTTTCATCACATATTTCCTAGAGATATAATTAATCTTCTCAAACACAGCACTCACTCAGTGGACACTCTTAAGAGGGCAGCATTTTTATTTCAGGATGAAATGCAAGTTTCAGAAAGCACCATGCATGATGCGCCTGGGTGGCTCAGTGGTTAAGCGTCTGCCTTCGGCTCAGGTCATGATCCCGGGGTCCTGGGATCGAGCCCCGCATCGGGCTCCCTGCTCAGCGGGGAGCCTGCTTCTCCCTCTCCCACTCCCCCTGCTTGTGTTCCCTCTCTCGCTGTGTCTCTCTCTGTCAAATAAATAAATAATAAAATCTTTAAAAAAAAAAAAAGAAAGAAAGAAAGCACCATGCATATCCCACGCTCCTTTATCAGTCCTGTGGCATCTTGCTAGGCTGAAAATCCATCATGCTCACATAACAGCAAAATAAATATATATAAATGACTAACAGAAGTCTAGAACGTTCGAGTATTCCCGTCAGCCACTTGGAGCCACAAACAGCAGACAATGGATTTTCCAAACATCGGCAAGATTCTTCCAAAGTTTCGTTCCATTTGCACGCGTTCCTGGCAAAATCAAAATAAAGGTGGCAGCCAGAGGCGCTGACCCTCACAGTGCTAGGTAAGTGTCTTGTAATAAATACAGAGAAACACGAAATTTTGGCCTCTTTCACCAGAGTAATGCCCTTTTTCTTTTTTTAAAAGATTTTATTTATTTATTTGACAGAGAGAGACATAGCGAGAGCAGGAACACAAGCAGGGGGAGTGGGAGAGGGAGAAGCAGGCTTCCTGCCGAGCAGGGAGCCCGATGCGGGGCTCGATCCCAGGACCCTGGGATCATGACCTGAGCCGAAGGCAGACGCTTAACGACTGAGCCACCCAGGCGCCCCCAGAGTAATGCCTTTGAAGCACCAACAGCCTCCTTTTCCAGGCACTGTGTCCACCAGAGTTTTACGGCGACAGCCGGGAAGCATCTGGGCCCATTTCCCTAGGACTACCCTCTGCATGTGGTCTACAAATTTTAGGAAGGATTTTAGGTCACATGAGAGATCAGAAACCTCATTCCCATTCACAGAAGACCAAACTTTTCTGCAGCTTCTTTTCATTAAAAAAAGGGGGGGGAGGGGTGATGGTATAAAATCCCATCACTGGGAGGCTGAATGAGAAGGTTCTAGCCCCAGCTCTGGTTGGCATTACCTGCCACCTGGAGCCTTACCTAAATCGCCTTCTGTGTTGGGGTCCCCAAGTCCACACCCGGGTTTAATGACTGGCTGGGAAGACTCAGGGCTCGGCGCACATTCACACTCACAGCTATCACTATCGTAACTTAGGACACTTCAAGAAACCAGCAAAGGGAGAAAGTACATGGGGTGAGGTCTGCAGGAAAGCAGGCACAAGCTTCCTAGAGCCCCTCCCAGTGGAGTGGAATCACAGAAGACTCACTCTGCGAGTCTTAACATCCCCAGCGACAAGCTGTGACAATCACAACACGTGCACCGTGCTGTCTCCCAGGGCTCTGCCCGGCTGGTCAGACAGACACTCCCTGGGGTAGCATTTCCCAGCATGCCAGACTCCCAGAAAGAAAGCAGGTGTTCAGTGAAACACACACTGCCAGGGCACAGTGAGCCACTCTTGCCCACTCTTTGGGAATGGGGAGCCCCCAGATCAAAGCTTCCAGCCGCCAGTTCAGGGCCAGCACTGCAAGCCGGCCTCCCCAAGGACAGCAGTCTGCTCTGAGCACTCGTCTCTCCAGATCTCAGTGTCACCACGTCACCTCCCAGGTGTACAGGCTTGCTACAGCAGGCTTCATCAGGACAAGTGAGATGGTCTGCTCACGGCCTAGGGCTACTGCAAGTTACAGAGCCTGGTGAGGCCACCCCTGGAGCGGGAAAAGGCTTCACTGCTCACAGTCTGTCTTCCCAACGATGATGCTGACATCATGAGGAAACAGCCCTCTCCCTCCAGCCCTGCTCTCCCTGCTCCCCTGGGCCCTCCAGTTTTCCCTAGGACACCGTGTAGGGTTTTTGTCTTTAAGTTCATCTTTCTCCTAAGTATTCTCCCATATACTCAAAAACAAGAAAGTTGAGGTTCATAAAACACAGGAACAAGGTAAGTCTATTCTCACAGATTACGTGTTATAAAAAACATGGAAACAGTTTTATCCCCATCTAATAATCTTGCACACAGCTCAGGGGCCATCGTGAGAGCAACCCTGGGGTCAGATAGGACTCTCAACAACATAGAGTATAGCCCGACTTGCCTGTTCACAGAACCCTTACTTTAGGGTAAGGGGCCTGCTTCCATCATAGCAAATTAAGGGACATCAAGACAGAGGACTCCAGTATATTTCAAAATCCCAACCCATATCTGGACTCCCAATATTCTGTAAACTCTTATGAAATGGGGCAGAGAAAATTAAAAGGGGAGCCAGGAGAACAGGGCTTCCCTCTGAGCTCTGACTCATGCTGTGTGCCCTCCCAAGTCACTTCATGTCTCTGGGCCTCTGCTGTCTCCAGGGACACGGTGACAAGCTCAGACAAGCTGCTCCAGGAGCCCAGGCCACGTGTAGCTTCCCAGGACTTCAACATTACTCTCTCCCTTAAAGGAGTGGGGCAGAGCACAAAACGTTTAAGATTCTTCCACCATAGTTAAAATTATAGATATCCAGTCGTTCATTATTTTCTTTAAAATGTTGACTACAACAGAGACATCCGTGGACTCACGTGGTTTTGGATCTGATGAGGCGTGGATGCCCTTGCACTGGCCTCTACATATTGAGACTGCCAGAACACTACCATTTCAAAGATGCTTTCCAGAATTATTATTCTTTATTTCTATCCAGACTCATTCTGGAAAGGCTTCATTAATGCAAACAAATATATTCTAAGCACCTACTACACTAGGTACTTGGTGCAAACAAGATATAGAACTACATGAGCCAAAAGAATGCTGAATTTTTCAATACCAGTCAATTTTAAACATGCTTCTAAAATCAATACATGGCACAAGATGTGGCCAGATGTCTGGGCGAAAGTCCTCCTTTTGAGGACGTTGAAGGGAGGGGCCCCAACACACGATCTGGACAAGACCTCCGACTACAATCACCACCATAAATTAAGTAGTACAAACCAGGAGGTTAACTGAAGAAAGAAGGTGGGAAGAGCAAAAGGAAGGAGGACAGTCTGAACTCACCGGGACTGCGGCAATCCTTTTTTACTGAGGTCTGCCCTCACACGTTCTCCCACGTGTCTGTAAATCTCCACTAAGCTGTTTATTGCTGCGTCTCGAACCTAGATGTAAAAGAAGAGATCTTACAGCTGCTCTGTGTCAGTCCACGGCGCTTCCTGCTGGGACACAACAGGCTGTATGCCTGCCCGAGTTTATCACCAATCTACCAACGCAACTGTGATACAACCCCTTATAGACATTTGACTAGACAAAGCCATGTTGCTGGTACAATTCCAAAGAGGAAATTCGGGCCCCCTCCCTGCAGACGTGTTAAAGTCCACATCCCTTAGTGCTTTCAATTCTTTCAGAGGATGTCAGGAATCCAGAATTTTCGGACCATCTTCCCAAAACAGAAAACACTACAAATAAATGAATTATACTAAAAACAAAACTTCATGTAAAAAGCATTCTAGATTGAACTCAATAAAATACTTAGTGAGCAGCAAAAATGGGTAGTAAAAGCCATAATACATAGAGCCCTGTATTCAAGAAGCTAAGAGTCCTAAAAGGGGATTGGGGGGGTGAGGTGGGGGGCGGTAGTCCATAAATTCTACATTTAATACAGAGCAGGATGTAGTAAATATCATTCAGAAATACAAAGAGCCCACACAGTTTAGAGAAGGGAGCAAGCACACTAGACAATACCAAGGAACATTTTCTGGAAGAGGAAGGAACCACTTAGAATGTGCTTAGGGAATAGCATTTTACCAGGTAAAGATGGAACAAGACAGGTTCCAAACAAGGTACAGCCTGTGTGCAAAGGCATGAAAGCAGAGATGCACGGCCTTCAAGAAGAGCAAGTAAGTAGTTGGAAAAACACAAATATGAACTAAGATAAGAAAGCAGCAATAAGTAAGGCTTAAGAAACAGAACAGATTTAAAACAAACAAAATCAGGGAAATTTGAATATGGATCGTACATCAAACATTACCATCGCTGGCAATGTTAAATTTCTTAGATGTGAAAATAACATGTAGTTATATAAGAAAATATCCTTGTTATTGAGAGATCTACACTGAAGTATCTCAGCAAAAACATCATGTCAGAGCAAAAATATCATGGTTCAGAAAGAGTGTATTTCTGTGTGTGGGTATGTGTATACATACAGGGAGAGATCAAACAAATGTGACAAAAATGTTAACTGGTAAATACAGATGTTAACACTAGTCCTAAGATTTTTCTATAGATTTAAAATTTTGTAAATAAAAACATGGGGGTGAAAAACTTTCTGTATACCCTGGAACCAAGGCCAGCCTGTGAGGGTTGGGGAGGAACAGACATGGGTACTTACTTCAGGAGGCAAAGACAGGGGAGCAACATGATTTTGTATTCGGTCTCAAGCAATGACATCAAAGTAACAGAGAAAGAGAGCACGTACTGAATGGAGCACTGGGTGTTATATGCAAACAATGAATCATGGAACACTACATCAAAAACTAATGATGTAACGTATGGTGATTAATAAAAAAATAACAGAACAAAAGACAGAGGAAGGAAGTAGGGATACAATTTACAATTCTCAATACTACAGGCTACTCTTGATTTACGAGTGTTATAGGTTATAGGACAGGTAACTTCACTGATCATTTTTCCCCTTATGGTGGAAAAGGGAAAACTTTATGTTATAGACTGAATGTCTGCATTCCCTTCACCCAATATGTTGAAGTCCTAACCCCCAGCATGACTGTATTTAGAGACAGGACCTCTAAGTAGATAATTGAGGTTAACCAAAGTCATAAGAATAGGGCCCTGACACAACAGGATTGGTGTCTTTTTAAGAAAAGACACCCACGAGCTGCCGCCATTCTCCACACAGGCATAGAGAGGTCATGTGAGCACACAGCGAGGGAGCAGTGTGCAAACCAGGAAGAGATCCCCTTCCAGAACCAGATGATGCTGGCACCCTGATCCCAAACTACCAGGCTTCAGAACTGCAAGAAATGTATTTCTATTCAAGCTACCTGTCTATAGTATTTTGTTATGGTGGCCCAAGCTGACTAATACAGATTATCAATTTATTTGGGAAAAGAAAGACCTTCTGAATTGAGGCATCATTTTTATATGGAAACACGCACATACTACACAAACTGTTAATGCCAATGTGTCCTGAAGATGACTCGGCTCACTTTCTAATGATGACATTTGCTCAGAGCCCATCACCTTAATGAGCAAGCAACATCCCGCCCTACTTAAAAAGGCTGGACCATTAGGAGTGTAAGAGATTTAGTGGAAAAATGACCAGCCTAAGAATCAAAGTGACCTGAGTACCTCCCTTGGCCATTTAGGAACTGTGTAATACTGGATCAAATATATAAACTATTTTAGTCTCAATTTTCTCCTGTGAGCTGAGGACTGCTTTGAGGGCTAGAAAAAATAACAAATTCATTCCACAAGTATCTGAGTGTCTAGTAGATGCCAAACTAAAGTGCCTCCACGGCCCAGGCAGGGACCTTGATACCTGGGTGGAGCCAGGTGGGTGTACAGTGACAAATGACTCTGGCAGGGGACCCTGCTGGCAGAGAGAAGAGGGAAAATGGAGGGTCGGGCAAACAGGCCACCGTCACCCACCCTTGGAGGAAGGTAGGCACGGCTCTGCCACATCTAATCTTTCAAGAGAAATCGGGAATACATATCTTCCAAATGTAAGAACATCAAAACTCTTAAATGTAAAACTAAAACGTTATGCAGACACACAATGCACATTAGGATGCAATTACGTTTCAGGCCAGCAGTTTGGAACCTGTACGTTGTGTGTATAAAACACTCAACATGAGGCTAGTGGAAGTAGAATATCTACATCTTCTAAACCAATCTCCTTAGCCTTTAAAATCATCATTCCTGGGGCGCCTGGGTGGCTCAGTTGGTTAAGCGACTGCCTTCGGCTCAGGTCATGATCCTGGAGTCCCGGGATCGAGTCCCGCATCGGGCTCCCTGCTCGGCGGGGAGCCTGCTTCTCCCTCTGACCCTCCCCCCTCTCATGTGCTCTCTCTCTCTCATTCTCTCTGTCTCAAATAAATAAATAAAAAATCTTTAAAAAAAATAAAAAAATAAAAATAAATAAAATCATCATTCCTCAGGCTTACAAAGCTATAGGGTCAGACAGCATTTGAGGGTCTAAAGCACCCTCGATTCAGGAAATACAGCAGAGCACATTTTCTTTGGTCCTACAAAGTGCTATACTCCAACTGAGAAGGGAAGTTCTGTACAAGCAACTCACTCAGGATGAAGGCGCAACAATGTAGCGCTCACTTCTAACACAGCCACTCTGGCCCCACACTGCTCCTGCCCACCCTCAGGCTCACCATTAAAAAGGAACGCCAATATTTCAGGCCACTGGGACTACAAAAGAGCCCCAAAACTTTAAGCGCTACCTGGCAGGCCTGAGTTGAAGGCTCTACAGAACCTGAGGGCTTCAGATCTATGACCTTCCTCCCAGGACCGCTGTTTACTGGGATACAGAGGAGCCGAGCCACCTGCTGGGGCGCACAGCAGGAAAGACTAATGAGAAAATTAAAGTAAAGGCAAGAGCACAGGCACATGCAGCATATACACGTCCCCCGAGAGGAGGAATGATTCAGTGCATCGACAGCAGAGAAGTGGGTGGTAAACTTCCCTGGCGGGAGGGTTCTGGGAGATGTGGACTGTGCGTGTCTGTGCGTGCGTGAACATGTGTGCAGATAAGGCAGATGTGAATCACGGATGACTGCCTGAGTGCGCAGTCTGGAGTATCCCGGCTCTGTCTGCGACAGACTGCCCAAAGCTGCCCACGGAGCACCGACCTCACTGTGCCCCAGTGCTCGGTGTCACGTCACCCGAGTGGCCAGTGACAGCGCCTGAGTTAGGAACGAGGACCTTCAGCTAGCCAGGCTGGCTTTCCTGCTCGACTTAAGGATACCACGTGATAGTAGCAATCACCACAACATGTGACCTCGATAAGGATTTTTTTCCCCCACAGAAAGCAAAAATGGGAACAAGACCAAAAAAGGAGAAAACGCAAAATAACCCATTCGGTAACTTAGAATTAAAAAAAAAAAAAGTTTCTCTTTAAATTAATGCTGAAACATAAAGCGTGCTTCAGTAAATTAAAACATCTCAAGGGGCGCCTGGGTGGCTCAGTTGTTAAGCGTCTGCCTTCGGCTCAGGTCATGGTCCCAGGGTCCTGGGATCGAGCCCCGCATCGGGCTCTCTGCTCCGCGGGGGGCCTGCTTCTCCCTCTCCCACTCCCCCTGCTTGTTTCCTCTCTCGCTGTGTCTCTCTGTCAGATAAATAAATAAAATCTTTAAAAAAAAAAAAAACACCTCAAAATTCCACTTCCAGTGTCTTGTACTTTCAGTGAAGGCTGAGTAAAGGAGTGGGTGGCAGAAGGAAAGCAGATGCAATCAAAAGACCCGGAGAAGCCACAGGCAGTGCACAGAGGAGGGGCTGGGGATGGGGAAAGCAGCAGCAGGGACAAGAAAGGGCAAAGCCAAGAAGGAAGGAAGGACAAGAGCCGCAGGGACCTCGGAGCCAGGGAAGGTGGAAGGCGAGCTGGCACAACCTCTCTGGGGACACGTTAGCAATCATCGATGTTTAAAATGAGATGCCTGCGTACCACGTGTATTTCTTTGGTAAGTTACTGTTCTGATTTTCGGCCCCTTTATCTAATGAGGTGTTTTTCTTATGAGTTCATAAGAGCTAATTATCAGGGGGGCACCTGGGTGACTCAGTCGTTAAGCATCTGCCTTCGGCTCAGGTCATGATCCCAGGGTCCTAGGATCGAGTCCCACATCGGGCTCCCTGCTCAACGGGAAGCCTGCTTCTCCCTCTCCCACTCCCCCTGCTTGTTTCCTCTCTCGCTGTCTCTCTCTGTCAAATAAATAAAATCTTTAAAAAAAAAAAAAGAGCTAATTATCATAATAAAAATGACTCTCGGTGATAAACGGAACTGAACCCTTGGGAGAACTGGCACTTCTGAAGCCCAGGCTTGGAAAGTTCTGTGACCTGCCTGGTGACTGCCCACGGATTACTGGCTCTTCTCCTACACCTACACTAAGGAAGTGGTACTTTGGTGTTTGGTCTCTGAATTTACCTAAGATCTACATAAAATACCATCCACACTTCGTTAGGGTTTGAGGAATTTCATACACCAGCATGCTACATACACCAGTGTGGCCACCACCCAAACAAAATACAGGAAGTTTCCATCCCCTCAGAGCAGGTCCCTCAGGCCCTTTCCAATCAATCTCCTTACCCCAAGAGGCAATGCCTGACTGACTTCAATCAGCATTGATCACTTTTCCCCAAGCCCACCCCATTTTGGCTGGAGAGTGGGTGACCAGAGGGATAGTATCTTGGAGGCTGGTCTGCGTGACATCACTTTACAGGCTAGCGAGACCTCAGCCATACAGAGAAGAGGGCAGTGTGACCACCACATTCACCAATGATATCTTATAAAAATGCTAGAGAGCATTAATGCTAATTATCTGGAACAATAAGCAGAACATTATAAACATGAATAAAGTCCCACCCACCTATCAGGTACACACAGAACACATCTTAATGGTCTATAACCAATATTCTTCTTTCTCACAAAAATACACTCACCTGGCTGTTTGGATCTCCAAGTAAATTACATATATGTGGCACAATCTTGCTTAGTGTTAAAGTATGTGCTCCAGAGCTGAAAACAAAAGGAGTGTTTTACTGTTGGTGAGAACAAAGAAAAGAAACAGCCCTCCCTCCCTCTCCATCCCTAGGGCCTTATCGCCCCCTCACACCTCGACTCCCCTTCCTTCCCATCTTCCCCATCTTCTGCCCACCTGGTTCCAAAATAAGCACGCCACAAAGGCCCCATCCCTCTGCACAGAGTTCGAAACCTTCCATGCTGCTCACTGACGTGCCTCCTCCCCGGCACTCGGGGCTCTCTCCGTTCTGGCTCCCAACCTGCAATGCCAAGCCAAGGCCCCAGCCTTTCCCACAGTCTTGCCTGCCTCACATACGGATGCCCCTGCATTATTATCATTCTGTCACAAAGCAGTTCCTATTTTGCCCAACTCAGTGTTCTCAACTAAACCGCCATTCCCTTGAGGGTCCTCCCTCGTTTAATTCTCCACCTGTGCACAGCTGGTGCTCAGTTAACGACTGCTCAGTGGGAAGACCCTGACACAGTGGCCACAGAGGGTTCCAGCTAACCCTCCCCTGCTGGACAGCACGGAAGTCACTGATCACTTTTCGCTGTCATAAACACTAGCACAAATAGCCCTTGTGAATACAACTCTCTCTGCTAATCTGACGACTTCCTTAGAATACATTCTTAGAAGTGAAACCACTGTGATCAAAAACTAGAAACATTTTTAAGAAGATGCAAACTTGGGCAAATTTAATGGTACTGAAAAGGCTAACATATCGAGCGGAAAATTTTACAAGGTGACATAAACCTTATTATCCCAATTTTGTTTTTGAAAATAATATAACTTTACAGGTTGGACTAAAAATGCACTACAAGTTAACCATGATTGTGTGAAGGTGGTAGAAATATACCGAATCATTATTTTCTTCCTGGTGTAAATTTTCTGACATATACAGTATCACTTCTATAATCAGAAAAGGTGACTTGTAATTTTTCTATTTTAAAAACGCCTCTCCTACAAATAAGCACGTGAAGAAATATTCAACATCAACAGTCATTAGGAAAATACAAATTAAGACCACAAAGAGATACCACTACGCACCCATCGAAATGGCTAAAATAAAAAACAGAACACTCAGTGTGCTGACAAGAATATGCAAAAACCGAATCATACCTCGCTGGTGGGAATGTAAAACAGTACAGACAACTCTGGAAAATGGCTTGGCAGTTGCTTTAAGCTTAAACCTACCAGATGACCGAGCAGTGGCACTCCTGGGCACCAACCCAAGAGAAATGCAAGCTTACGCTGCTGCAGGAACAGGTACATACGCGTTCACAGCAGCTTTACTTGTAACAGCCAGAAACCAGAAACTATTCAAACATCCTGTAACAGGTGAATGGTGACACAAACAGATCCATCTGTACCATGGAATTCTACTCGGCAAGAAGAAGAAATGAAGCATTGTTCAGGCAACCCCACATATGCAACCTCAAAGGAATGATGCTGAGGGAAAGAAGTCAATCTCAAAGGGTCACACTGTTTGATTCCATTTATATAAAGTTCTTGAAATAAAATCATAGAGATGGTGAGCAATCAGTGGTTGTGGGGGGCCGGGAAGGGGGATAGCATGAGGGAACCTGGCCGCGCTGCCCAGGTCTGTACCTCGCCGGTGGTGGGGGTTCCCTGGAGCTACACGCATGACAGAACGGGGCAGAACTGCACACCCAATGCGTGTGTGTCACCACAGGAACCCGAATAAGCCCTGTGCATTGCATCAGTATCGCTCTCCTGCCGCTTGCGCTGTAGACACGCAAGATGTAAAGAGTGAAGGACCATCTAGCACAGCACTTCCCAGGACATTTGTCTGCAGCTTCCAGAAATCCATAGCCACTTCGAAACACAAAATCACAAATAAAAATGCTCGGCCAAGGAAACTCTCGGGCCCTGCCCAGACTTACGCATTGAGTGTGGCAACAAGGCAGAGGCACGTGCCTTCCCGAGTCCGGAAATTCTTGTGCTTGAAGCCTCCCAGCATTCGGTCCCACACATACTGTAGGTGACAAGAGGACAGGTGAGAAGAGGAGGAGCCTTTCATTTAATACAGAAGAGGGACCTCTCAACAGGTGCCAAGTCAGCCCCAGCCTCAACCAATCCATTTCGCCCTCTCAAGGGCGTACTGAAAAATGGCAACTTGTATTTCTGTATCAAGTTAGAGTTTTTCCAAACACATTCCTTTACAGAATTGCATTTCATTATGCCAACAGCTCTGAAAGAAAGGTGTACCCGCCCCCATTTCATGGGTGAGGAAAGTAAGGCCAAGCAAGGCTTGGGTGACTTGCCAGAGGGCACATACCCCTACTGCTCCTCTGGTCTGGAACAGCTGTCCCCACCTTATCCACAAGTCACACATCTGCTCCTCTTTTAAGACATTCTGGGTTTTACCTTCCCTGAATGGCTTCTTCTGATCCCTCCACCACCCCACCCCCATACGTTACACGGGTGGAGCCTGGGAGGCAGGGCTGTGTCCCTATGTCCATCCGTCCCAGCAGACCCAACTCACTAGCAGACAGGAATGAGGGCTCCAGCCAGGCCTCCTGACTCCCCAGACACCACAACCACCTCTTTTCATAGAAACTGAGACAATTACACAAACGAGCTCAAGAGTCTAATGGATTCAACCAAGCACACAATACCCATGTTAAGCCCACTATTTTAGTCAAAGTATACCCTTTGCTATTTCTTTTTAAAACATCCTATATGGGGGGGGGGGGGGGAGGGAGGTGAGCAGGGACGAATTAAATATTATGAAAATTTTCATGTGAAACACATCAGCTTAAAAGAAATTAAATGTTGGGACACTTGGGTGGCTCAGTCGGTTAAAGCATCCTACTCTTGATTTTGACTCAGGTGAAATCAAGCCCCTAGATGGGCTCGGCGCTGGGCGTAGAGCCTGCTTAAGATTCTCTCTCCTTGTCCCTCTCCCCCTCCCACTCGCGCACACTCTCTCCCTTAAATAAATAAATAAATAAATAAATAAATAAATAAATAAATAAATAAAAATAAATAAAAGAAATTCAATCTCCCCCCCCCCCCCCAGAGAGAGAGCACGCACGTGCTGGGAGAGGGAGAGAGAAAATCTCAAGCAGACTCCCCACTGAGTGCAGAGCCCAATGCGAGCCAGAAGCACATGCCAGAGGGCCGTGGAACACCTCCCTGCCCTACCTGAGGATTAGCAGCTTGATCCATGATCTTCAGCAGCAGAGTCTGGTCTTGCTCTCGCACAGAGTCTTTAGCGTCTCCCAGTCTGTCTATTAAACTGGGCAGCACTGAAAATCAAAATGCAAACTGATCAAACAAAAGCCTGTTTTGGGGGGTCTGCAGTCACCAACTGGGTATTTCAATTACTGGGAAGACAAAATGCTGGCCTAAATGATGTACACCACTCTAGAACCACCAATCCTCACAGTTCTACTCTCCTCACTAAAATTTATAGGAGCTTACTCTAAGAATGTGCAAAATCCTTTGCATGGACACACTACTTTTCTTCCATAACCGACCTTCCTCTAGCTAGCTCCCAGCACGCTTTTAAGCTGGTGAAATATTAAAATGGATGTCGGTGGAAGACCCTGGCAGGAAGGAGTCAACACAAAAGGAAGTTTAGGTAAGAGAGGGCTCCAGCACATTCGCTAAGGGTAGAAGGAGAAGGCACTTATGACTCAATCTCTCATCTACACTGCGTGTAATTTTACAGAGTATACATGCATGTGTATTAGATAGAGTCCAGCTCCCCACCCCAGGTGTGGGCTATCAGCTAGTGCTCCAAGGGCATTTACCTACCAGAAGTCAGTTTACTTAGCTTCTTCCAAGAGTCTATAAACCTTTCGTTCACAAGAAATATCCCTGAACTCAGCTAACTTATGAGGAAAATGGAATGCTATTAAAAGATCAACTTTCTAAAAGTAAGGGAGGTTTTTATTTACAGATGGATAGTTAATGCCAGAATGGGAAAAGAGTTCCTAACCTTATCTGAAAGAGCACACTGACCAGGAAGTTAACAGAAAATAACAAATACACACGTAGCAACCCAAACTGAGAAGCTCTGTAAGGAAACCGCTGTGCAAACGGGGCTGCTTGGCGTTTATATTGTCATTATGAAATCCCAGAGGTCAGGAATTTAGAAATGGCTAAATCATCTCTAAAACGATGAAAGCGCTTATTTTTTATTTCATTTTGCTGACATCGTTTACCCTCCAAAATAAAGAGTGATCATTTAAGGTACACTTGTAACAACATTTATGACCAAAGTAAAAACAGTTAACACCTAGGTTACTGATCTTGAAAAAAAACACAGCTGCACTGGATTTGCAGGCCTTCTAAAAATGGGAAAACAAGGCCTCTCAACACGCGCAAGTATGATTTTGTCGGCACTAAAATGTGATAGCTGATCTGTATAAGAATCTGTGTAAGATACGGTGACTTACATAATAAAATTTTTAAAAAAGAACCTGTGTAAGAATAAAAGAATTAGCAGTAATACTGTGTGTATCAGAACACGAACGCGGGAAGAAACCAGCACAAAGGTATGGGAAAAACAAAAACGTGAACATGCCAGCAGGTGTGGTGAGGCGGCTGGATCTGGGGTGACCCCGGGAGGGTAGGAGGAGCAGTGGTGCAGCCCCAGCAGGGAGAGACTGAAGGAGGACTTAAAGGCTGGCTGGGAGGGTGGGAGAACTAAAGCAGAAGGGCGGGTGCGGTGGGGGGTGAGGGAGGCCGCTGGCCCGGAGGGTTGGGTCGGGCTAAGTGGAGGATCTGGGAAGAGACTGAGCGAAGGCTGGGGGCTGGACGGTGGAGAATGTGGGGGCCCGCTCCACACCCACCCACAGCTCACCTGTGCCAATCTGCGCCTTGAACCGATCCTGCAGCCGGGTGACCAGCGCGGACAGGATGTCCATGCCGAGAAGAACCACCTGCAAGGGGAAACACCAGGAACCCATTAGCCGCCGGTCTCGGGGCCCACGCTCTGGCCCGCCAGTTCCCAGGACGCCCCCCCATTCCTGGCTCAGACGCAGTCCGACAGCCCGGAGAGCGCATGCCGACTGGCAGAATAAACTGGTTGTCAAGGGGGCCGCTCTGGTACACAAAGAGCTGTTCAAAGCTTAAATGGAAAACGGAAGGTGACATGAAAAGAAATAAAAAAACAGCCAGAGCGGGGCCACATCCAGGGCACCAGTGGACCAACGTGGAAGCCCGAGCCGCGGCCCTGCCCTCTGCAGGCCCCGCCCCGGCGAGTAGCGCGTATGCAAATTACCCGCAGCTGGTGCGTGGCCTTCTGGGTAAAACCAAGCAGCCTGTTCGCGACCTTCAGAAGCCTCAGAAAACAAGAAGTTCCTGATTTGCTTCGGCAGCTGTGCTCACCATAGCTATACTAGCTACCAGGCGGTTAGGCCGGGAGTTGAAAATTAGTCACCCCAACCTTACCCAGTATTGGTGCTTCCTGCTTGTAGCGCATGCAGAGTTACCACCAACCATCCTTTTCTTGGGGTTGCGCTACTGTCCAATGAACGTTTAGTGAGGGCAGTACTGCTAACGCCTGAACAACACGCCCGCATCAACTAGAGCTTTGCTTTACCTTGGTGCAATTTTTGGAAAAAAGAAAAATCTCTTTTCCACGACTTACAAGTTTAATAACAGCTTAATTGCGTTTACGAAGCGAACTGCCATACCATGTTGTATCACCAGAGAGCGCTCGATGTTAACGCTAGCTCTAAACTCCGCGTCAATACGCGGTGTTTTTTCAGGTCTTTCAGAACTTCCAACTGTGGTATTTTAAATTCAATGATCCTAATCCTGTTTGGTCTCTCCAATTGCTCAGCAGGTTGACCTACTTAAACACTATACTCTCCAAAATATATGTACGAAAGCAAGCTTATTATAAAACCCGCTTTTGTGCTTCCGTACGTCATTAGCAAAAGCATTGAGACATGTTTAAAAAAGTATTAAACCACCTTAAAAATGACAGTGCTCCCTACAAACCTTTCTCAGTAGGAAGCAGTTCTGCTTTGTGCAACTTTACTAAAACATGCTTCAAAACTAAGTGGAGTAGCTCAGTATCTTACAGAACAAATTAATGAACAAGACTAAGGCAACCCTAACCTAATCACCCTAACATCAAGCGATGTCATTACGATTGCCTTCATCTATCTGCCACTGCGTTTTGCAGCTTGTAAATGCAAAGACTGCAGGCTTTTCTATTCAGCTTGGAATCCACTGCTTCAAAACTGCCCAATCAGGATATAAACTGTCCTTGCAAGTTACTGGCACCTTGAAGATATCAAAGGAAATAATTCTAAAAATTTTTTATAAAGAGAACATTGGTTGGTAAACAGTTTTTTAAAAAATATGTAATGGTATAAACATTTAAAAATAGTGGCTTTATTTATCAGCTAAAGAGGATTTAGGTATCACACTCTGATTTCCTCCAGAAGAGTACAGTATGGAAGTAAAGGGGAATAATTTTACCTTGGAGAAACCTGACAAACATCACCTCAGCCAGACAATCAGGGTGAATATCAACAGTCACAATTCATGTTGACAGCATATATGCTTGCTGTGATGTGATTAAAATGACACTTTACATCTGTGATGTCCTCCTCAAAACCCATAAGCCCAATTTAATCATGAGTAAAAACATCAACTTCCCATAGACAGACATCCTACAAAGTCCCTGACCAGTACTGTCAAGGTCATCTAAAACACGGAAGTCCAAGAAACTGTCATAACCCAGAGGTGCGCAGAGACACATAATGACTAAATGTAACGTGGTATCCTGGATGGGATCCTGGAACAGATAAAAGCCGGTAGGAAAAAAGTGAGGAAATCTGAATAAACTATGTCAAGACTTGAGCTAATAATGATGCATCAATATTGGTTTATTAATTGTAACAACATACTAATGTTAGATGTTAATAGAGAGACTGGGTGTGGTATACATGGAGACTCTCTATACCACCCTCATAATTTTTCTGTAAATCCAAAACTGTCCTAAACATTAAAGCTTGTATTTTAAAAAGAGCAGCCCATCAGTTAATTGGAACTGGCTTTTCCCTGATGAAATCCTAAGCATGAGTATGGTTGCATCACAGGTTGGAGGTGGAAATGTTATTCATTACAGAAATACTAAGAATCCTGCCTTCAAGTTCTCACCACATCCCTTCATAACTCATTCAAGACTAAGGTTTTTTTGTTTGTTTGTTTGTTTAAAAGATTTTATTTATTTGAGGGAGAGAGAATGAGAGAGAGCGAGCACATGAGAGGGGGGAGGGTCAGAGGGAGAAGCGGGCTCCCTGCTTGATGCGGGACCCGATCTAGGGACTCCAGGATCATGACCTGAGCCGAAGGCAGTCGCTTAACCAACTGAGCCACCCAGGCGCCCAAGACTAAGGTTTAAGAGGACAATTATACCTTCATTTTGAACGAATTCAAAATTCTATCTGATATAGCAGCCCTTGTTGGTGAAGCTACCTATGGAATTTGAGGGAACATCAACTTTCATCTTTTCCAGGATGGAAGTTTACTTGGTAGTTTTGACCAGTTCAGGCCTAGCTCAATCCTAAAGAGTAAATTTCAAAATGTTGTGCCCAGACAGACTGGGGAGTCCAGAGACTCCCCAAAAAGCCTAAGTTGGCAGATGCAGCGAAGGCCCAGTGAAATAGGACAGGAGAGGACAGAACACAGTCCCAGGCACCTTCACAGCAGAATAAACAACTACTTTGCACGGAAGCAGAGGGGTTCATTTATAGTTGTCTAGTTCACCCTGAGTCACAGCCCCAGTGGGCCAGGAAGGCAATCATCACCCACAAATGTTTATCTTCACAGCTCAGGCCCTGCTCCTATGTTTCCATTTCCCTACTGAAGAAGGGGATACATGAATAAAGTCATTGCCCAGAAGACCACAATTACTGGCTATGAAGCTTCTATGTGCCTCAATTTCCTCCCTGTAAAATGGGGATGACAGCAACAGCTGTCTCACAGGTCGCTGTATGTGAAGTGTGTGATATAGTGCTTGGTGCCCATGGTGAGGGCTACTGCCAGCTCACTGTCACTGCCACGGACAATACGTACCGATCGGTGCTCTGGCAGAGGCCTAGGATTCCTGACAAGGGACTGCGCTGGCAGAGAAGGCTTCCCAGAAAGAGTCACACTACATGAGGCTAAGTTTGGAAAAACCAGCCTTGCACCAAAGGAAGAGATGGCCTCTAAGCAGAGGGAAGTGTGCATGCAAAATGTGAGACAGCTACCACGATGGGGAGAGCTGGAGGGGAGGGCAGGGCTGGGAAGTCGCAGGGGAGGTAGCTCCCGAAGGGCCACAGACATATCTGCAGGACAATGGGGCAGCCACTGAATTCATTTGAAACGGATGAGTTCTCAAGGTCCAACACAATTCCTTTATCCTGCAACTTTAAAAACATGCTTTCAAAAGGAATTAGTAATTGCTAAGTAACTCAAACTAACCCTCGTGCTGAAAACAACTAAAAAATGCTAAATTATAAAAGAACTGCTTGGAAATATCAGAGAAAAAGGAAAGCAAAGAAAAGTTACCACGTCATAAAACATAAGTAAACTAAAATCCAGAGGGATAAGCATGCCACAAATGGTCCACTTTTGCCCTCGGACCATTTAAACACTGAGAAGGGACAACCAAGACACTGAGAATTGCTTTCAATGACCACATGGGTCTAGGAGAACAGAGGTTGGATTCCAGAGCCCTCAAAGGTTGGTTAGCCTGGAGAGCCCCCTACAATTCACGTTAGAAATCCAAATGGCTATACCTTAGAAGAGTAAATTGAAAGTAAAATAGTCTTCAGATGGACCACAGACCAACTTCCAAGAATCTGGGTAGCCCAAAAAAATATCAATCCCTGACATCAGATGGAAATGATATTAGCTTAGGTGGTGCCCTAAAGCCCTTGACAGATGAAAACCTACATCACTTCCAGATGGAGAGAACATCATCCTTCTAGTCCTCAATTTACTTCTGTGAACACTTTTCAAATACAATGTCCAAAACACAACCAAAGACAGCCAGGCACACCCAACAACTATAAATGAAAACTAGGAGAAACACAGACACACATGAACTAAGTATATGAAAATACTTAGAAACAGATATTAAAATAATAATTCTGGGATGCCTGGCTGGTTCAGTCAGTAAAGCATGTCTCTTGATTTCGGGGTCATGAGGTTCAAGCCCCACTTTGGACACAGAGCTTACTTAATAATAATAATAATTCTTTGTGTAAGAAGATAAAATATATGATTAAAATTTGGGGGAGAGAAATTACAACTTTTAAAAAGTGACATCAATTTTTAAAAGCACCAAATAATTACCAAAATTCAGTACCCCATGGATGGGCTTGGTCTGCAGAAAAAAAACAGAATGAGGGGTGCCTGGGTGGCTCAGTCGTTAAGCGCCTGCCTTCGGCTCAGGTCATGATCCCAGCGTCCTGGGATCGAGCCCCGCATTGGGCTCCCTGCTCGGCGGGAAGCCTGCTTCTCCCTCTTTCACTCCCCCTGCTTGTGGTCCTCTCTCGCTGTGTCTCTCTCTGTCAAATAAATAAATAAAATCTTTAAAACAAAAACAAAAACAAAAAAAACAGAATGAAACACAAAGAGGCAAAAAGATGAAAAATTCAAAAAAGTAGGTAAGAGATAAAGGATAGGCAGAAAAGAACTAACAAGTTTAAATGGAGTTCAAAAAGGAGAGTCAGCAACATCAGGTAAAAAGCAATAGCTGAAACCCATTTGGGTTACTATTATAACAAAAAATAAGGAAGGAAGGAAGGAAGGAAGGAGGGAGGGAGGGAATAACAAGTGTTGGGGAGGACATGGGGAAATTAGAACTCCTGGTATACCACTGGTGGGAATATAAAATGGTAGTCACTGTGGAAAATGATATGGTGGGTCCTCAAAGAATAAACACAAAATGACCATATGATCCAGCAATTCCACTTCTGGGTATATACCCAAAAGGAGTGAAAGCAGGATTCCAACAGATACTTGTATACCTACGTTCCTAGCAACATTATTCAAAATAGCCAAAAGGTGGAAAGAGCCAAATTTTGAACCAAGTGTCAAATCAAGCATCATACTTAATGATGAAATACTGGGGAAATAAAAAATAAACAAATTAAAAGTATAAAACTCACAAAGAAGCAAAACTGTCATTATTAATGGCAAATATAATTATAAGTAGAAAATCTAGAAGATCTACAGGTATATTACAAAATTTAAAACTGAGCTAAACAAGACCAAAGAACCCAAAGTCAATATACAAGAAAATCAATTACATATCCATACCAACAAGCCCAAAAGGAAATTTTTTTATTTCCATATTTAATTCCATAAAAATAAACACCTAGGAATAAATCTAGGCAAAATAAGTACCTACTCAAAAAGCTAATGGAACAATAAAAATAAATAAAGAGGACCAAAAGAAATGGAAAGATAAACTACAGGTTGGAATACTCAATACTGTGAAATTTTCATTTCTCCCAAATTGATCTACAGTAAAATTTCACTCAAAATCCTAACTATGTACTTTTTAAGAACTTCACAAGTTGGGCGCCTGGGTGGCTCAGTCGGTTAAGCGTCTGCCTTCGGCTCAGGTCGTGATCTCTGGGTCCTGGGATTGAGCTCCATGTCAAGCCCCTGCTCAGTGGGGTGTCTGCTTCTCCCTCTCCCTCTGCCTCTGCCGCTCCACCTGCTTGTACTCTGTCTGTCTGTCTCTCTCCCCCTCTCTCAAATAAATAAATAAATAAAATCTTAAAATTAAAAAAAAAAAAACTTCACAAGTTGATTCCAAAATCTATGTGGAAATGACAGCGGCAAGACAAGAGGTGATAAAACTTGCTCCCACTGGATATCAAGATTATAAAATGGCAGGGCGCCTGGGTGGCTCAGTTGGTTAAGCGACTGCCTTCAGCTCAGGTCATGATCCTGGAGTCCCAGGATCGAGTCCCGCATTGGGCTCCCTGCTCAGCAGGGAGTCTGCTTCTCCCTCTGACCCTCCCCCACCTCATGCTCTCTCTATCTCATTCTCTTTCTCAAATAAATAAATAAAAATCTTTAAAAAAAAAGATTATAAAATGGCAGTAATTAAGGCAATATGCTATCAGGTCAAGGGAAGACAAATATATCAACAGAACAGAATAAACAAAGAGACTCATTCATATATGGGCACTTAATTTATGACAAAGTGGGCACTACAGAGCAGCGAGAACAGGGCTGCTCTTTTAAATAAATGCCCCTAGGTAACTGAATATATGGAATAAAATTTAAAAAAAAAAAACTGACTCCTATCTCACACCATACACAAAAATGAATTCCTGGTAATAGAGATAAGTGTGGAAAAGTAAAACAAAAAAGCTTTTAGAACATGACCTAAGAAAACAACAGGGCATAATAAACACAAACCCTAAAGGAAAAGACTGATGAATTGGATCAAATTGAAATTAAGAACTTTGGCATAACAAACACTGTAAAAAAGTGAAAGGCAAGTCATATAAGAAGAAGATATTTATGAAACAAATAAGCAACAACAGGCCTGATTCTAGAATATATACATATATAGATCTTCTACAAACCAATCAACAGGTAACCCAGAACAAAAATGGGCAAAATATCTGAACAGACACTTCATAAAAGACAGCAATGATCAGAAGTATACAAAAAGTTGTTCAGCCTCCATTAATCACCAGAGACATTCAAATTAAAAATATAAAGAGAAGCTACAGCATACTCCCCAGAATGGCTAAAATTAAAGACTGACAAGACCAAGTGTTGACGAGAACATGGAAACTCATACATGCTGGTAGGAATGTAAATGTAAACCCACACTTTAGAAAACATGTTGGTATTATCTACCAAATTTGCAGCAGTTCCACCGCTAGGAATATGCCCAATAGATATACACGCACATATACAACAGGTGAAACGTACAAAATTTCTCAGAGCAGTGCTATTTATAATAGCCTAAAATGAGAAATCCACGTGTCCATCTACTGTAGAATGTATGACCTGGTTTTCATACCAAAGAATAAACGATAAATCACAACAACGCTCAACAATACAGATAAATCTCATAATGACTCCAAAGGCCAGACCAAAGTAATTGCACATTTGTATGAAGTTCAAAAACAAACATAAACTGTAATTTTAAGGTGCATCTTGGGTAATAAAACTAAAAAGAAAAGCAAGAAAGTGATTACCATAAAGCCAGGAGTGGTTACTTTGGGGAATGCTAGCAATGTTCTACTTCTTTTCCAGAGTACCAATTAAACAGCTGTTAGCTTTATCACAACTCAGAAAACTGTGTCTTTGTGTTTCATGCACATTCTACATTCACAATTTTTTTTAAAGTTTAAAAACTAGAAAAGTGGGAGTGTTTCTGGACCCCTTGACCTGTAAGTCTGTGGCAAGTGGCTAGACTTTGTCTCTGCCTCCCTTACTTTCCAAACCACCATCGGAAGTACCAGAATAGAAGCCACCACAGTTCTCTTTCTAGAGCGTGACATCTGCTCATTAATCAAAGAAAGAAATACTAAAGCCTTTCCCGAAAAAACATCCATAAGGGTCAAGCTAGGTAGGCAGACCACTGCATTTCTTAAGATTCAGAAGACTGGATTGCCTTGAGTAAATATATTTTGCATTCATATTGTACCTAATTGTTTTTAAGGCACTTCTGGGTGAACCTGAATAATCTCACACTAACCTGAGATGTAGACCATATACTATCCTGAATTTGCAAATGAGGAAAATAAAGACCAAGGAGGTCAAAAGACCTACCTGAAGTCATGAAGTTGGGATAGTGACCAAACTGAAAATAAACCGAGGCCTCCTGACCTTATCAAGGCCATTTTCAGTAGAGCAAAATCACAATATCCCAAACCCCATGTTTATCGTCTTTCTCATCTCTCTCTCTCTCTAGCTAGCTTACATATGACCTCGAGCAAGGCACAACACTTCTCTGCCACTAATACCAGATAACCTCTCAGGTCGGCCTCAGCTCAACTTCTCTGATGCCCTGATAGTGCCCAGAACAGGGGAAAGTGCAGGGCTTTGTTACACAGATCTGGGATTGAATATCAGCTCTATCTACTACCCCTACTGACCAGCTGGGCTGCTCAATCTCCAGCCTTCACATGCTTCATCAGTAAGATCAGAACAATAATACCTTACAGAATATACATGAGGGTTAAGAATTTTAACACAACACCTGGAATACAGCAGGCACTCAATGAGTGCCTGTTCCCTTCTTTATGAGAGCACCACTTCTAAAAACTTAAAAAAAAAAAAAAAAAAAACAAGCTTGGCCTTACGGGGGAAGAACACTGTCCAAAGAAGAAAGTAAAGTTGCCCCAAATCCCATCATTCAACAATAACTCTGCTAACATTTTGATGACTGTCCCACAAGATATCTCTGCATATGCACATTTGCATGTGATTTTTACATAAACAAGGGAGAGAGAGGAGAGAGAGACAGGTAGATAGGTGCAGAGAATTTTTCACTCAATATGCCATGGAAGACTTCCCCAATTAACAGATAAGGATCTATACCCCCAT
Organism: Mirounga angustirostris; assembly: GCF_029215605.1. Taxonomy (NCBI): domain Eukaryota; kingdom Metazoa; phylum Chordata; class Mammalia; order Carnivora; family Phocidae; genus Mirounga; species Mirounga angustirostris. Next base: position 92,967,552 of record NW_026991711.1, on the reverse strand, counting down.
GTTCAGTGGCTGTCTGATACCCTATTGTATCTAAGTATCATAAATACTGATCCAATCTCCCCAACAAATGCTGGCATTCAGGTTTGGTTGGAATTTCTCACTATTGCAAACAAGACTGTGATCTCTTCCACACATGTACTGTTATCTCCTTAGGACAAATTCTGAAAAGGACAACTGCTGGGTCAAAGAGAACACACACCGTACCCTTGATGAGCTCTATTTTTAACATAATGTACTAGGTGCCCTGTGGGGCTACAGGCTGCTGACTTCTGCAAATTTGTTGGTTATTTTAAAAGACCCTACACTGCAACCTTATTAAATAAGGAGGAAATTAATTAGCACTCTATGCTGCACTCACTTTTAATTCCACGAATAAGAGCACAACACAAATAAAAAAAAAAAAAGTGTGATAAAGTCAGTGACTTTGTGTATTCACGTGTCAGATGAGAGAATTATTCACCCAAACTGGTTGTCCTTCAAAGTAGTCACCGAGGGAGCCCCTGCCACACTCATCCCAGTGATAATGCCATTCCAGAGGAATGCCCTCCAGAGACAGTTTATGAGCGTTAAGTCTGTTAAAATATCAGTAATTAATAGTAGATTAATGGGACTAACCAAGTATCGGCTCGTTACCTGTCATTGCCCGTATATAAGGATTTTACCAATGGTAAAGGAACTTAGGAGCATCACGTCACCGTTTTACATATGTGCAGCAACAGGCCAAGCGAGGCAAGGAGGCAAGGGTTGAATACAGAGAGAGGCAGTTAATAACCACTGCAGATCTCGTCTAATTCAGCTTTCAGCAGTGACAGAAACATTCTGTCTGCATTGTCCTACACAGCAGCCGCTAGCCACATGTGGCTACTGAGCAACTGAAATGTGAGTGTGAATGAGAACGAGAACTCCCCACTTACCTAAAACATGAAGTTCCTTAACTTTAAATAGCCATAGGAGGCACAGCTCTACACGGATGGCTGCAAACCCCAGCAGGTAAAAACCCAGGCCAGCATGTGAGAAGGGCAGGGGACCACGTCCTCAAGTTCTGCTCACTTGACACCATGTAAGAAGTAAGGTCACTGTGGCCAGATCTCCAGATTTTAAACACTGGCAACTTATTGAATGAGTTCTAAGGGACTGGGGAACCCAAAGAAAACATATTGTGGGTCCAATCCCACCAAAGACCCCAAAATCTGCATCTTCTTTCTTCTAGATACACCTCATAAATGTGAGATCAGGCACCCAAACATTCACGGTTGTCTAAGGGATTAAGCAAAGATCCTGGGTGACCGCCTGGACTGCACAACCCCAACCAGCCAGCAAGGCTCAGAGCTCTGCCCACAGCCCCAGACTCTCCTACAAGTCTCCCCACGCTCCTCCAAGGCCCAGGTTCTGATCCTTCCAACAGAACTTTCGCCTAGCCCTGTCCAGGAGGTCTTCCAGCCTCCTGAGTCCACCCAGGCCAAACCCTGTCCCTCTCTCCAGGTCCTTTACATGCATCTCTCCAAAACCACTACTCAAAGCAGGATGGTTCCTCATACAGCCTTTCTCATTCCCACCCTCTTCCCCAGAGATAGCAAGGGGGTGGGGGGTTAAGAGGGCCGGGCAGGGCAAATCAACTGTTACCTTGCATATATTCTCTTTATTATATTATTTCATCCGTACAACAATACCTTGAGCTAAATAGCACACCTATAAGTATCCCTACTTTACAGATAAGGAAGGCAGGCAATTGGGCAAAGCCACTCAGCTATTCAGTGGCTCAAATAATATCCACTAATCAATCAGTCTTAAAAAAAGGGCAAACCAAGAACACTAAGATTGTAATGACAAAGTCAGCGACTCTTGTGTGTGTGCTCATCCCAGAGAACCATCTGCCCACTGGCTGTGCTTCTGGAAAAAAGTGGGCATTATTCCTAACAGCTAAAATGTGGTAATAATCCAAATACCCATCAACTGGTGAACAGATAAACAAAATGTGGCACATCCACACAACTAAATACCATTCAACAATAAAGAGGAACAAAGTACTGATACATGCTACAATACAGATGAACAATGAAAACAGGATGCTATGTAAAAGAAATCAGACACGAAAGACAACATATTGTATGATTCCGTTTATATGAAATGTCCAGAAAAGGCAAATCTACAGCCACAGAAAATAGATAAATGACTGCCTACAGCTGGAGGCAATGGGATTGACTGCAAATGGGGATAAGGGGTCTTTTGAGAGTGATGGGGAAATGTACGACTTTGTAAATTTACTAAAAATAATTGAATGATACACTAAACATAAATTTTATGGTACATAAATTATACCTCTATAATGCTGTTTTGTTTTGTTTTGTTTTAATCAGTTCGGGGCGCCTGAGTGGCACAGTGGGTTAAGCATCCAATTCCTGGTTTCAGCTCAGGGTCGTGGGATCGAGCCCCGTGTCAGGCCCTGAGCTCAGCATGGAGTCTGCCTGAGTTTTTCTCTCTCCCTCTCCCTCTGCCCTCCACAACCCCCAAAATAAATAAATCTTTTTAAAAAATGAGTTACTGGGCTTAAAAGAACTCCGATCTTTCTGGTGACTGGATCATGAAGAACTGATGACATCTGCCAAAGGTAAGTATTGGTTATTCATCTATCCAGAAACACCGCCTGTTGTAGAAGGCAAGCAAGGCCACGGGTCAGGTTGGGAGCTTGTGCAGACCAAGAGTCCTCCCAGTTCTCCTGAGAACTCTCTGAAGAGCTCATGGTGCACACAAACTTCAACAGTTCTGCTGGTGACCAGGTGACCACCCAGTTTTCCTGAATATATTATGCTCTTCCTTACATGTTGCCCTGCCTGAAACATTTTGCGTTTCCTCTTCCCGTATGCTCTTCTCCTCTTTCAAAGCTCTCTTCAAGCACCATGAATTCCAGGACCCTCCCATTTATATCCTCTAGCCTGAGACAGAAAGCTGTGTTTCCACCATCCCCACCATACACAGTTAGTTCTTCTAGCTGTCAGACTAAAGGGACCTCTGGTTTTTAAACCATCTATTCGCCTAATGCCTAGAGTCTAGACTCTAAGCTTTTGTAAGGCAAGTTCCACATCTTTTCCATCTCTGTGTCATCAGGGTCAACCATAATGCTAGCAAATCTGGGGGACTGGGGGTGGATGGAAAGTGGCTGGATAGGACAGTAATAACAGTGTAAATTGTTATTTAGTTCATGTTTGAATTAAGCATTCCAATTAACAATCCCAAATACAATAACTGGCATTAAGACACTCTCACTTTCTCCTATTTGTATTCCATCTATTCTCACCATACAACCAGAAGGTCCTTCTAAAGATTTTATTCATTTTATTTATTTGAGACAGAGAGAGAGAGAGCTCAAGGAGGGGGAGGAGCAGAGGGGCAAGGAAAGGGAAATAATCGCAAGCAGACTCCGTGTTGAGTGTGAAGCCTGACATGGGGCTCGATCCCACAACCCTGAGATCATGACCTGAGCTGAAACCAAGAGTCAGACGCTTAACCGACTGAGCCACTCAGATTCACCAACCAGAAGGTCCTTTCAAACGGTAACTCATAACATGTCACGCCTGTGTTCCAAAGCCTCCAGTGGCTCCCCACGTCGGGTAAGAGCGAGTCTGTACAATGGCCTACAAGTCCTCACAGCCTGACCTCCCATTCCCTCTTTGAGCTCACAGCTGCCCCTCTCCTTTCAGGGGTCTCCTGGCTATTCCTCAAAAGTCCCCTCCTTGTACCTGAGGTCCTCTCTCTAGAACGCCTTTCCCCCAAGATATCCACCTTGCCTGTCCCACAATCTCATTTCAATCTTTGTTGAACCAGGTCTTTTTGGCCAGGTCCGTTGCGACCAGCCTACTGAATACTGTGGGCATGTACTACGTGCGCCCCTCCACTCGCTCTGCTTTATTTTTCTCCAAAGCATTTATCACTTTCCAGTATTCCATAAAATTCACTCAGTTAACTTGCTTATGGGTTCTTTCCCCCAAGTAGAACATAAGCTCTATGAAGAAAGGCATTTTCATCTAATTATTCATTGCTGTAGTCCAGAACCTTATTTGTTAAATAAATGCACGAATTTGATATGCCTTAATGTTCACTTAAGGGAAAAGTGTCTTTCCCCTAAATTCAAAATTACGTTGAAAATGAACAAATAATTTGACATAACTTGCTCCTTTTATACTAAAAAGTGAGGCCAAAATATAATTAAGTAGAAATTGAAGCATCAGGAAAGTGGAGATCCCATGTAAGAAGTCCCACACTAGGTCATGAGACCTGGATCCTAGTTGTGCCACCAAGTAAGTGACTGCAAGGGCATCACTTCTCTCTGGCGCCTAACTACAAAACTAAAACCAGTGGCCTCCAAGGCCCTGCAAACTCCATGGGCTGAATTCTGTTCTTTGTTCGCCCCCTTCTGCAGTGGTGCTCACTGGGACCGCAGTCAATCTCTGGGAATGCTGGGCCTTCCCCCAGGTTCCTCAAGAGCAGGTGATGGAACTTAACTCCCTCCTGGTTATCAGTGCAGGTGGTAAATTCTGCTGGTGCCCATCTCCGTTGATACCTTAGCGCAGTGACCTCTCAACTTTTTTGATTGCACATCCTTATTACAATACTTCATATGCATGTTTATAATCATACAACCTGTTGCTACGCATACAGTAAAATTATAAAATACATGAAAAATACAATACTTTTAAAAAACAGAACTGAAAATCAATTTAACAGGGGCTCTCACATGTTCTTACTGCAGCCTGATGGCCTGCCCGGGCCCCACCGAGAAGCCCACTTATCGAAAAGGTGAAGCAGCATCCACTGGGAAGTTGTACCTCACCCTGACGAGGAAGGACAGAACACCAGAACAGAAAGAAATCCTCCAGAGTCCCACTTCCTAGGAAGCATCTCACTGCTGATCAGGGGGAAAGTGACTTTTTAAAGAATATACTCTCAAGTCCCGCAGACTCCAAATTATGATGAATTTCAGAGCTAGCCAAATTCTGGCACGCTCTGCTCAGATATTTCACAAGAATGATCTTGCAAACCAAAGCTTTCAACATGGCTTGGGTCCCCTGAGAACATTTTATGAAAAATCAATCCACTGAACTGCAGCAATCAGCAAAACTACTGCAGGGTACAGAGAGCCATCCTTTGTCTCAACTCAAGGAGAAAGCCTTACTTAAGGTCACTGTGATGGAGGCAGGCAAGGTGTGGACCACAGCTGGTGAGATGTGCAAACCGGACAGCTCAAGACAAACCAGCAGAATGCTCAATCTTCAGAAACCCCGTGCTCGGGGTCCCAGGGGGAGAGAAGGTCCAAGCAGCAGAGAAGAGTCTTTGGAGTGAGACAAAACTGGGGTTCAGACTGTGGTGCCACTATGCTTATGAGCTATGAGACCCTAATCAAGTTAACATCTCAAAGTCCGTGTATGTATCTGCAAAATGGGATACCTAATATCTCCTTCTGCAGGTGATTGGGAGGAGTACTGAAGCAATCTATTTAAATTATCAGGCACAGTAAACACCCAGTAAACATGGCCCTAACAGGTGAAGCTTTGGGCTTTGTGATATCAAAATAGAAATATCCTGAGGGAGTCTGGATGGCTCAGTTGGTTGAACGTCCTCTCTTCTTTTCGGCTCAGGTCATGATCTCATGGTTTCAGCTCAGGTCATGATCTGAGGGTTATGAGATCGAATCCCGTGTCAGGCTCTGTGTTCAACATGGGAGTCTGCTTGTCCCTCTCCCTCTACTCCTCCCCAGGCTCGTGCGCACTCTCTCTCTCAAATAAATAAATAAAAATCTTAAAAAAAAAAAAAAAAAGAAATATCCTGTAGGCAGATGTCTGCTAGCTGAAGCCCAGGAGAGAAGGAAGTCTGAGATGCAGATACCAGTCTAAGAACTGTATGTATGAATGAGATTCCCTGGTGAGGACATGCAGCAACAGATCAAAAGTATCCTATTAGAGGGCGCCTGGGTGGCTCAGTCGTTAAGCGTCTGCCTTGGGCTCAGGTCGTGATCCCAGGGTCCTGGGATCAAGCCCCGCATCGGGCTCCCTGCTCAGCTGGGAGTCTGCTTCTCCCTCTCCCTCTCCCCCTGCTTGTGTTCCCTCTTTCGCTGTGTCTCTCTCTGTCAAATAAATAAATAAAAATTAAAAAAAAAAAAAGTATCCTATTAGAAACCAACAGCAGTACAGCCGACTAGAAATACCAGGACATTCCCACAGTCAAATAGGTTGGGAATACAACCTATTTTAGCATCTGATTAGTATCCTGACAAAAGCCTTAGAAATAGAGTAAGAAAAAAGAATAAAGAGATAAGAGAACCAAAAAAATAAAAGACATTATCACCATTCCTTGCAAATAATAATTGTCTACTAAGAAAATACAAAACAATCAACTGAAAATAAGAAGTGACAAGTGAATAAGTTGGCCAAATCTCATACATATATAGTAAAACCTATATCTTTTCATTATATCTATCAGAAGCAGGAAGAAAGTTTAAGGGGAAAAAATTAAATTTACAACTCTAACAAAAAACATACAGTAATTGGGACTGAACTGTAAGACCTATGTGAAGAAACTATAAAAATTTTACTAGTGGGCATAAAGAAAGCACAAATAAATAAAGAGAAATGTCATATTCCTGAAGTAAAAATAATAGACTCAAGTAAAGAGAAACAACAAACTGGGCAAAAAAATATCTGTAAAATATGTAGTGAAGGATCACATCCATGATTTAAAAAAAAAAAAAACTACCATAATTGTTAAAAATAAACATTTATTTTTTAAATGGATAATTCATTCTATAAAACATCAACAAACATACAAAGTTGCTCGGTCTCATTTATAGCCAAAGAACTGCAAAGCACAATAATGATATACCATTTATAACCGATCAGACTGAGGTAGATTTTAAAAGATTAATAATGGCCCATGTGTTTGGAGGGTTCAGGAAAACAGACACTAGCATAAGCTGCTTGCAGCCCTGAGAAGTGTAACTGATACAGGATTTGGGCACACAATTGATAGCTATCAAATTTTCAATATGTAGAAACTCTAACCCAGCAAGTTCATCTAGGAATCTATTTCAGAAACATTAATAACACTAGTATGCAAAACAGTACAGTGTGCATACAACTGTGGTCACTACAGCATTATTTTGCAAAAGAAAAACATTAAAAATAATTCTGGGGGCCCCCACTGGCTCAGTCAATGGAGCATGTGACTCTTGATCTCGGGGTCATGAGTTCAAGTTCCACAATGGGCACAGAGCTTACTTAAAAGTAATAGTAATAATAATACCCATCAATAGGTAACTGGGGAAATTAATGATATGTCCGTGTGTGCTATCTGAATAATTAAAAATAACAAATACAGTAGCAATGAACAATCCAAAAATGAAATTAGAAAACAACTCCATTTATAACAGCACCAAAAAGAAGACAATGCTTAGGAATACGTTTAACAAGAAAGAAGTGCAAGACTTGCACACTGAAAACTACAAAACACTGTTGAAAAAAGTTCAAGAAGACCTAAATAAATGCAAATATATCCTTTGTGCATGGAACCGAAGACAATACCTCCAAATGGATTTGATCTACAGATTCAATGCATTTGCTATCAAAATTCCAGCTGCCTTCTTCTGCAGCAATTGACAAACCATGCTATGGAGTTTAGAAAAGAAAGAAAGACAAAAGCAAGCTGCAGCACAATATATATCATGGGACTCTGTTGTTTATAAAAACTTCCCTGCGGTGTTTGGGTGCGGGTAAGTTTGCATTATGAGGAACAGGCCTCTTAGGTGCCTCACACATGTCTGTGTTAGAAAATTTTCATAACAAGCACATATAACTTCGTAGTGTAAGAAAATCACAATAAAAAACTTCAATATTTTAAGTTTTAAACAAACGTAAACTCCCTGACAGGCTGCCCTGCCAGGAAGCAATGGAAGATGGCCTTCGGTCCAGGTTTGGTCTACACCGTGGAGAAGGAATCCACGTCCAAGAACACCCTCCGCCCCAGGGTTATTCCACCTCTGGCAGGAGAGTAGGACTCTAGTAACAGGTATTCTAAGAATAACCAGCGACTGAGGACCACTGAAGAAACTACAAGAGGAGAGCATGTGGATTCACTACACATTCTCTCTACTTTCGTGCAGGTTCGAAACTTCAAAATACAAAGTGAAAGAAAAACAATACAGGTGCCTAGATCTTTGATCTTCAGGGTCCAGCTCTCCTTAACTAGTTAGGGATCAGGATTAAGACTCATGACCAATGTTCTGGAAAGAAGAAAGCACTTCCTGTACAACTGTATCCTAAGGGCCTCCTGTCACTTACCCTAAATGCTGCAGTGACTTAAAACAGTATCTGGCAGTGCCATGATCTTATACAACCACTATCAAAGAAAAACTCCAATAAAATAAAACAATAAGACACATTTGGAGTTGACAGGAAGGCAGGTAAGTCCAGCCTTCTGAAATACTGAGCTTCCTAAATAAAGGATAAGGCAGGTATTTAAAGGATTTTAAAAAACCAATTACAATGAGTATGTTCACTATTCTCTCTTGTGGAAAACCACTGGTTTCTTCTCATGGCCAGCATTCCTACAAGGGTAGTTACAGGTCTGCCGGCACCAGGATGCTAGAATCAGAGGATGCTAGAATCAGAGGATGCTAGAATCAGCAACTCACAGGAAGGGGCTCAAGGTTTCATTTATGTTAGGGCTTAATGTCAGAACGTGTTCTGTGGTTTCTCTGGAAACGAAACTTCTTCCTCTGACTGCAGCAATAATGTGTTCCTATGGGTTGCAACATAAAAGATTTCTTTGGTATGGACCCTAGCAAAAGAGCCTGACAAGCCGATCGCCTTTTGTCTCCTTAGAGCAAAGCCCAGAGCTGGACAAAGCACAGAAACCCGGCAGACAGTTTACCTGGCCTGAGCGTTTGCTGAATACACAGTGCTGACAGTGAGTTCTTCCCAGGACCGGGGAGGGGGAGACGACTCATGGCAAGCACCCAGCACACAGCCTCAGAGAAGGCACTCAATATATTTGGTTCTCCTCCCTCGTCCTGCCGTCTGCCTTTCACTGCGTTCTTTGGTCATCCAGCAAAGAATAAATAATTCCAAAGCCACATCAGGTCAAAAGACAACAGACGGGCCCCAACACCAAGGGAGTCCTTTTTTCCCTGCACAAAAAATCAACGGGGTACAATATGGAACAGCTCTTCCAAACACTTCCAAATAAATACAGTTGGGAAACTTTTCCGCTTTGGAGCTATCCCAAACTCTTCAATTATTTACAAGGAGATCAAACACCAGCACAGAGACACGACAGGCAGGTTCTGTTTAAGCTGGGCTTTTGTCCTCTGGGCTTTTGTGGCTGCATAAGTTTTTTTAGCTCTATCTTTCAACGATGCGGCTGGATACAGATCTCCCTGCCTTTGTCTGACTTTTTTCTCTTCGATCTGGAAAGGGAGTCACCAGCCCCTTCTGGTCCCCATGCCTTCAGCATGCAACGACTGTGTGATGGTTTGCTGGAAGTGCCTACATCACACAGCAAAAAAAACGAGGCAGGTAAAAGCAATGGGATTTTATCAAAGAGAGCAACTAACAGTCTGAAGAGGAGGCAGGCAGAATTGGCAGAAACCTCTCTTGTGGCCTGAGCCCCTCCTCTTCCGATCCAGAAGTTCATTCATGCTTTCAAACACACAATGCATGGTGGCCTTGCCAAAAATTAAAAACCTTACACATGCCTACACACTTAATGAATTCACTTATGAAAAATAAGCCAACTTGTTCCAGTGCAGAAAGCTTAAAGGCAGGGCAGAGAAATCAAAATAAATTTGCTGTTCTAATCTCTTCTAACTTCCAGCCCTTTGGAAAACAAAAAGGCCTATGCGAACTGGGAATAAATTCTCAGCTCTGGGGAAGCCAGCTTCTTCTGTACTACTTCCTACTCAATCTAATCCTGATTTCAAATCTCAAAAGTACACAAGACCACATTTGAGGGAAATAAGAGAGAAAGAGCGAGGGATGAAAATGCAAGCTCATGATGGAGTTCTTTCAAATGAGGAATTCACTGGCCAGTCAAGGGCAATGCTGGAAAGCAAAAGAAAGAGAAAAGCTAACATTTATCCATTCCTCCAGACATGCTCCATGAGGACCCCCACTTTGCTCTACCTGACACCCTGTCACTTCGTCTCTCTAGCCTACCACTGGATGATCTATCATGACCCAAAAGTGGTGTGGCTTCTGTAATTAGGGCTTCTCCCTAACTCAACACCACTGAAGAGGAATTACCAAAGGTTTTGGACAGAAAAGACCTCGGACATGATCCTATGTGTAACGTTTCCGTCTTAGCGACAGCCTTGTCACCTAGACTCATACCCACGTCTGAGGAGCTCCAAAGGCCAGCTCTTTCAATGGCATGGTTTTCTTCCTGGTGGTGGAGAGAAGTAGGAATCAGAGTCCAAAGGCATGCCGGTTGAAGGCAGGAAACCAAGCATATATTTTGCCAACCTTTCCTCCTTGATGGCCCAAGAAAATGATAATATTGAAGCACAGAAGATTCTTTCCAAAATAACCTGGACAACTGAAGGGGAGGGAGAACTCAACTGGCCATGTAAATGATATTTTCCCCCAAATACAAATCTAGAAGAGGGGAGGCCACACCCCAGAATATGTTCCAAGGGGGGCCGCAGCAGGATGAGAGCTCACCTACTGGATCCTAAGTAGGCTCAGGGCTCCTGCAGGCAGCTGTGAGGCACAAAGGGACAAGGATGTTGGGATCAGTAGGGGAATGCAGGTAGACAAGGGGCTGCCCAGGGAAGAGTAGGGAAGCTGTGTAAACGGGTTAAGATCGGAAGGGAAGGAAGGAGCATCGAGGAACAGGCCAGGCTGGGCCCCCTTTGCACATTAGGCTCAATTCTGTGATAATTCTCGGGTAAGTGCTTACATGTTTGCCTGGTAACGTTAAGGTAACCAAGTAATTAATCATCCTCGCTGGGGAATTCTGAGATTCAAAGGGAGTGCTACTAATACTTATGCCAGGACGACAGGCATCAGTCGGGACATCCCAGGCCAAAAGGACACACAGTCTCTGTAGGCATGAGTCCTTCAGGCTCAGCAACCGGGTCTCATTCCACTCTGTGGTCACAAGACCAAACAGGCTCTCAGTAAATGATGACTGCACAACTGATCTGACCACTTTCTTCAATTCTAAATCTGCCAAGAGCAACTTGCGTGTTCTTGCTACCAGGACCTCCTTGCCGCTAACTCGCCGGAGGAGGCCACATCCAAGTCCTACACAGCAGGTGTGCTCCTCTAAAAGGAGAGACACGCTGTTTTTATTATTGAAGTACAGTCCATATACAAGCTTGTATTAGTTTCAGGTGTCCAACACAGTGACTTGACCATTCTATGCATTACTCACTGCTCATCTGCCACCATACCTTTTAACAGTATTACTGACTCTATTGCCCATGCTGTACTGTTCTTCTCTGTGGCTTGTTTTATAACTGGAAGTTTGTACCTCTTAATCCCCTTTACCTACTTCGTCCAACCTCCCACCCACCTCCCCTCTGACAACCACCAGTCTGTTCTCTATACTTCAGAGTCTGTTTTTTTGTTTGTTTTATTTTATAGATTCCACATATAAGTGAAATCATAATGGTATTTGCCTTTCTCTGCCTGACTTACTCCATTTATTTTTTAAAGATTTTATTTATTTGAGACAGAGAGCACACAAGCGGTGGGGAGGGGCAGAAGGAGAAGCAGACTCCCCCACTGAGCGTGGAGCCTGCTGCAGGACTCGATCCCAGGACCCTGAGATCATGACCTGAGCCGAAGGCAGACGCTTAACTGACTGAGCCACCCAGGCAGGCGCCCCTTCACTTACTTTTTAATTTAAAAAGCAACAAATGAACCTCCTCCATATCCACAGCCAACCAAAACTCTGCCCTAACGCCACTTGCCCACTGAACTCACTGTGACCTTCCATGTTCACCCTGTCCCAGGCTGGGAAAGGCTGTCAGAGTCCTGGGAGCTGCCGCGACAGCTGATGCCCCAAGCCCAAGGCCCAGAGCTTTTTCTCAGCAGGGCCGCTCCGCCTTTGGCCACGCTCTGGCTGAGCTACTCCAAACAAAGGTCATTCGTCATGACCAGCAGGTCTGCACACTCTGGTCAAGGCGTTTATGGCAGTACCCAGAGTCACAACACACACACAAAAGGAGGAAAGTTCTGAAACGTGTTCTAAGTCCTTCCTTGCCCTTTCTGGGTCGGGTTGCCATAAGTTGTCCGTCCACAGGGAAGACTAAACAGGAGCCCTGGAATCTGTTTCTTTTCTGAGGAGAAAACCCTGAGAAAGATAAGTGAAGATTTCCTGCAGAGCGGTTTCAACGAAGGCCAGAAACAAGCTTACGGGAAGAGTTAGCATGGGGCTCCAGGCCTTCGCTTCTCTTGGAGATTGACAGCTGTGAGTCCTATTAATGGATCTTAGCACTCGTCTTAGATTTCACAGGTTTAATCCAAGCTACCAAATAACTGAGACCAGCCCGTAAGCTATTCAGGTGCCTCTGAAGCAATTGTTTCAAGGTACTCCCGCCATGGGGGGCTGGGGGGCTGGGAGTGCAGGAAGAGAAATGGAGAAGGAACCAGTGGAACCTCTAGCCAGGTCTCAAAGGGCCTTGCATTTCTTGGGTCACCTTATGCTAAAGGCATAATATGAATTCTCCTTTTTATAAATCCTGAAATGATTTAATGAACAACCCAATTACACTGCAGGGTAACCTACACTTCGTGTTTAAAAAAACTAGTATCCTAAATGTAAATATTTCACGGAAATGACCTGGGCCTCTTTCTTTTCTTGAAAGGCTCTGTTTTCAAGTAAGAAAGACTATGACAGCTAAAAAAAGAGGTATCGTTTAGAAGGATAATGCCTCTGATGTCTGCACACAGGACTTCCTTAGGCCAGGGAGATGCAGAGTTTCCAAACAGGAGACATTACAGAGAAAATGAAATCAATTTATTTTATCTAGGATTTACACAGTCTTAGATTCCTCTCAGATGCCACAGTTAATGGCTCACCTCATTCCCCAATTTCCCCCCAACATTCCAATAATCCACTCCCAACTTCACCACCTCTCATCCCACTGGACTAACTTCTGGTAACCTCCTATTCATCCCCAAGCCAGCTCAGATACCACCACAATTTTCTAACTTTCCAAAGAACACTCTAGGAGTCTGTTCAAAATCTTCAGTGCTTCAGGGTGCCTGGGTGGCTCAGTCAGTTAAGCATCTGCCTTCAGCACAGGTCATGATCTCAGGGTCCTGGGATCTAGTACCGCATTGGGCTCCCTGCTCAGTGGGGAGTCTACTGCTCCCTCTGCCCCGGTCCCTTCCCCCGTCTCATGCACATGCACACGGGCTCTCTCTCTAATAAATAAATAATATCTTTAAAAAAAGCTTCAGTGCTTCCTCACAGCCTGTTAAAAAAAACAGCTTCACTGCTCTGGGTTGGCATCCACACTCTCTAAGGTCTGGCCCCAATCTATCTTTCTAGAAAGCACAGTTCAGGTGAAGGGTTTGGGTTCAGAACCCAGATGGCCCAGTTCCAGACCCAGCCCTACCATTTATCTTCACTTACTACAGGGGAATTACAGCAGTAACTAACAAATACGGTCACGAGGATTAAGTGCAGATTTGCTTAAAAGAGCTCAGCACATGCCTGATACACAGAGCTGTTCAATAAACGGGAGCTCTTCTCATTATTCCTAGCCTCCCTCATTCACTGAACAAATATTTGAGTACTCCTGGAGGCCAAGCCCTGTGCTAAGTGCCAGGCTTACAGAGTGAACCAAACACAATCCTGTCCTCCTGGAGCTTGTGTGGATGGATGGACCAGGGCATGTCCCACGGCTTCACCAGACTGCTCAAGTCATAGTGGGATCTTCCCCAGCGCTCCAGCCACCAACGCTTTGCTCACTCTTTCCCCCTTCAATGTGCACTTATCCCTGCCAAAACCCCGCCCATCTTTTAAGATCCGGCTCTCAGGCCTCCACTTCTGGGACCCTTTTGTCTGTTTCTTCCCACAGAAAGGAAACCTGGAGTCAAGCACTGTTTGCAACAGGTGGGTTATAACATAGAACACAAGGTCCTTGTACGAAAACCACATCTACTCTGTTATAATCCGGTTTTAAGGCAGAAATATCTTTTTTCTCTCCTCCAACAGGTATGTCTCAAAAAAAAAAAAAATAAAATGGGAAATGAGCAAAGAAATCTCTAACTCAATTATCCTACGGGTCATCTGTGATTAAGTCAGGGAACCCAAAGAGAAATGTGGACAGTAAAAAGGTATTAGGGGAAAAAAGAAACACCTTTTGAGGCCCACAACACCCAGAGTTCAAGGATCATGGCTAGGAGTTACAAGGTCTTCTTCCTCATGTGACTACCTTTGTTTTCTTAGATGGTTTGGTAAACTGGAAAAGTTTCTGTGGACTGCTGAACTTCTAAGACTTGCCTGCTCTTACACCAGGGAAACAAAAAACAGAGAAAGACAAAGGTCTTCCTTTTCTTAGCAGTAAATGCTCGCTGAAAGCCGAGAGGGAGAAAGGCCAGTACAGAAGGATTTATACACCTGTCCAGAGGACTTCAGACTGATGTGGAACATGCTCTCAGGTTCATGGCCAACTGGCAACAGAAGAGGGGTGGCTCATGAAGCCCAGCCCGAATCTGTTCCAGGACAGTCCCTGCCCAGCAGGCTCAGGGAGTCCCAGCTTCCCTACCTCGTGGGACCCTGGGGGCAACTGTGACCAATGCACCAGAGTGAGGCCGTAATGGCTGCAGAGCCTCTGGGCCCTCACGCTGGGACAGTGCAATCAGATACCAAATGACCGGTGGAAAACTCCAAGTGACTTTGATTCCAGATAAGGAACATGTTGCATTCTAGACAGGTGGGAGAACACATGAAAGAAACAGTTGTTTAATAATCATAACACAACTTGAGGGAAGGCTTCGCGGCACTAAGCAAGTAACAGGCCCACAGCAGAATGAAAGGATGAGCCTACCTGGAGAGAGGTTTCTCTAGATAGCTGAGGCTGATTCCACACATTTGAACTTCCCACTTAGTTCATGGAAAGCCCACAAAATGTACTAGACATGTATGTTGCAGAGAATATTCTGGAATTTAGCCTTTCCCGATGTCTCAGGGTCACCATTACAAACACAGTCGCTATGAGATAGTCTAAGAGTTTCTTTCCAGGGTCCTAGAAGACCCTGCAACAAATCAGAGGAAGCCTTCTGTCACATTCAGGCCCTTGGCTGTCTCCTCCTACCTTCACTTGCTGCTGAGACACCGGAAGAAAACCTTTCTCCACAAGTTTTATTTTGGGAGGTGGCAGAATTTGGAAGCACAGAGTTAACAAAGCAGTCTCTAGCTGTCCTGAGATGGTGTCACATATCCTGTTAGCCAGAGGGTGGGTCTCAGAAAAGCCATGGGCCTTCCAGAGACATAACTGTCCAACCTCTCATTATTCATTTACTCAATAAATATTTGAGTGGCCACTATGTCCCAAGGACTGTTTTAGGAAATTTAGGAGATTGTGTAGTTAAGAAAGGTAAGGGCTTTGCCCTCAGGAAACACATATTCAAGTGGGGGATTTCAGCTAGGGTTATAGTAATGGCTGAGGGAAGCTACTTACAGAAGCCTAGAGAAGGCTGAATGACAAGATACAGGTCATAACACAAAGATCTGGGGGAAGCTGACAGGCCATCAGAAAGGCCTTAAAATCGTGTTCTAAAGACAGAAAGGCCAGGGTGACTGGGGCAGCACAGTATAAGGCAACAGGAGGGGGAAGAAGGTCAAGAGACAGGAGGGCCAGGCCAGGGGCCCAAGATCATTTACACTATGAGGTCAAGTTTCAGTTTTATTTTAAGTATAATGGGAAAGCACAGGAGACAGGCTGAGAAATGACAGAATCAGAATTATGATGTTAAAAGACTACTCACATGTTGTACGCACTGGAGGCTCACCATGGCCAATCTTGTTTTTAAACTGCGTTGACATCACAATATTGCACAGTACTTAAGAATGTAGATTCTGGACTCCGACTCTGACACTTACTGTGTCACTGGGCAAATTATTTCCTCTGTATGCCTCAGTTTCCTTATATGTAAAATGCAGATACACAGGAATATCTCATAATTATTGTTTTTCAGTTTTAAGGCAAAACAAAACAAAACAAAACAAAACAAAAAGGTATCATGTGTCTAAAGTCACTAATAATGCAAGCACTTCTGCCCAGGCAGCCTCTAGCATCATAACTCTGTCTCTCTCTGAAAGAGGAAATGGACAGTTGGTACAGTCTTGTTCACAACGTAAAAAATGTCCCTCCTTTTCATTTCTGGACGCTGCTACTATGGTGGGGGAGGGAGTATGCCCAAAATGTAAACTAGAGTCTAACGTACCACGCAGTAGGACATTGTTTCTTAAAGATAAAGACAATCTTCTCTTGGCTAGGAAAGGTTTTCCTTCTTTCCGTGAAAAATAGCTCTGTGGCTACAGTTATTCACGCTGAGCATTTGAGCAACATGATAGAGTCTCACATGCCTGATTGTTCATTTTCTAACAGCTGCAGACAGAATCTAATGAACTCTTAATGATCCAAGAGGCTTCCAGCCTGCCAGGCATCCTCTGTCATAGAGCATACATAGTTTTGAGTATAATCAGAAAGCCCAGCTTTCCCCTTCCAAGGTGGGGGGGGGGGGGGGGGAGTGAATATTTCAATTTCTTTCACAACGTCAAAACTACACTTTATATTTCTAGATTTCCTTCACTGGGATCTTACATGATATGACATTCATGATTTTTCTATTTGGAATTTTCTGGGAACAAATCACAATTCAAAATCAAGTCCTTAAATTACTAACAAAGGTTAGGATGGATGCCAAGGCATTCGTCCAACAAACTCATTTTCCGAATTTATTGGCTAGGAAGGAAACAAGGAATATTCCTGGCTGATTCCCAGGTGTCTACTCCCAATGCCAACACCCCACCTCACTTTATCCTCATGAGAGATGAAAGTCACCCATGGGATCTGGCAGGCCCATGAGAATCCTCCTGCTTCTTAAAGGGAGCATTTCTACAAATTTATCCCAAAGCTAGCCCCTCTCATAAAACTACACTATATTAGGACATAGCTATAAGAGAGGAAGTTGTCACAGCGGTATATATTAAATGACAAGGCAGATTAAACAGAAAATACAAAGAAAAAGCCATCTCAAAGACAGGCAAGCAGGAGCTACTTATTACACAGTTGAATATAATTAAATGTAATAAGCCATTATTATATGCTAGGTCCTACTGTGCAAGCAAGGAATCAGAGACACCCCTTGACAGATAAAATGTGGCCCTCGCCTGCAAGAATATTGATAATACAGTTGAAACAAGTAGACAAATGGACACAGTATAAGGCAAAATATGGTCTGGCAAAAGTGATGTGTGTTCTAAGTGCTATGGAAGCACCAGCCTTCATAGAAATATTCTCAACTGGGGAAAATCAGCACAGGCTTTACAGTGGTCCCAGCATTTAAGCTAAGCCTTCAAGCACATAAAGGAGTTTGACAAGGCCAAGAGAAGGTGATCCACATAAAGCAAATGGAATGGAGGCAGGAGAGATATCAAGTCAGCATGGTGACAGTCTGGAGGGGGATATCGTGGAAGAAAAGCAAAGAACAGCATGTTAGGGACAAAACTATTACAAGGCTTTGAACACAGTGCCCTGGTGTTCAAGCTTTCTTTTGCAGGCAGCAAAGAACTCAAGGCTTCTGAGCAAGTAGGGACTTAACAGCTGTGTGTTTTCGAAAGCTTGCTTGGCCCAGAGAGGGAGACCAGTTGGAAAGCTCCTTCAACAGGCCAGGGAAGGGAAAAGTGGTGTCTGATTCCTGTCTTAGAGAGACACTACAACAAAAGGAAAGCAAAAGGTTAGGAAGATACTTCAGGTAAAGTAACTGCTGACGTTTTCTTTACACTTTTATGCTATTCTTAAGCAAGCACATATTCTTATATATGGAGGGAAAATACAAAAAGAATTACTTCAGAAGAAACACTACTAAAATATATTGACAACTGGATTGTGTGTGTTGGGGGAAGGGGCATTTAAGGCATTTGAGACATAAGGAGTTAGGAATTAGCCCCAGACCGGGGCACCTGGGTGGCTCAGTCGGTTAAGCATCTGCCTTCGGTTCAGGTCATGCTCTCAGGGTCCTGGGAATCAAGCCCCACATCTGGCTTCCTGCTCCGCGGGGAGTCTGCTTCTCCCTCTCCCCTTCCCTGCCACCACCACCCCCCCAAATCATGCACACACCCTAGTACACTCTCTCTCTCCCAAATAAATAAAATTTAAAAAAAAAAAAATCAGCCCCAGACCTCCACTGATGGTGTCTGGTCAGGCCTCCAGCCCGAACAGGAGCAGAGGAGGAAAGGAAGCAGTCCTATAAGGTCTGTCCACCATCTTTAATTAATTAAAACAGGAAAAGGGAATGCTAAAGATATTAAATCTAGTTCAGGTTCCACTAACCCAGGGCTGGACTAAAGTACTCTATGGTGCCAAGAAAACATGTTTTTCTAAGCAAAGGACCAACGTACACAAAGGACAGTGTAAACAAAGTGAAAATGGGATATTGGTTATCAAACAGTTTTCAAGTATGTGTTAAGTCATTTTTAAAGTGTGCTTGAAATGTAAGAATGCATATGCAATAAATTAGTCATCTACTCTTTTTTTTTATAAAGACTTTATTTACTTATTTGGCAGAGAGAGAGAGACAGCAAGAGAGGGAACACAAGCAGGGGGAGTGGGAGAGGGAGAAGCAGCCTTCCCGCTGAGCAGGGAGCCTGATCTGGGGCTCGATCCCAGGACCCTGGGATCATGACCTGAGCCGAAGGCAGATGCTTAACCGACAGAGCCACCGAAGCACCCAGTCATCTACTCTTTAAAGCATCTGTTAAGATAATATTACTGTACTATTTGGCCCAAAATTATCATGGTCTATATTACTACATTCACTAGAATTAAAAGGAAAGATTCTTCATTCATACATTCATACTTCTTCTTCATCTATAAATTAATTCTCTCATATTAAGGGTGATATTTACCCCTACTACTCTATCATCACAAATCTGAAATGCTGGATTAAGAAACTTTTCAGTTTATAAGTGAAGGATACACATAAATGAGTACAAACAAAACTGGATAAATCTGAGTCCGTCGTTGGGTTGTATCGATGCAATATCCCGGTTATACTGCACCACAGTTTAGCAAAGTATAACCATTTTTGGGAAACTGGACATTTGTACAAGGGATCTCTATACTCTTTCTTACATGAATCTATAATTATCTCAATTTTTATTTTTTATTATTTTTTTAAGATTTTATTTATTTATTTGAAGAAAGACACAGCGAGAGAGCAAACACAAGCAGGGGGAGTGGGAGGGGAAGAAGCAGGCTTCCCATCGAGCAAGGAGCCCGATGCAGGGCTTGATCCCAGGACCCTGAGATCATGACCTGAGCCAAAAGCAGACGCTTAACGACTGAGCCACCCAGTTGCCCCTAATTATCTCAATTTTTTTTTTAAGATTTTATTTATTTATCAGAGAGAGAGAGAGACAGAGGCAGGCAGAGGGAGAAGCAGGCTCCTTGCTGAGCAAGGAGCCCGATGTGGGACTCGATCCCAGGATCCTGGGATCATGACCTGAGCCGAAGGCAGAGGTTTAACCGACTGAGCCACCCAGGCGTCCCTATCTCAATTTTTAAAACAGGAATCCTTTTAAGGAAAAAAAACCAAGGGGCAGCTCTGTCCCATGAAACCCTATTTATTTTGGCCACACAACAGACTAACAACAAAAAATAGAAGTTCTAGAGCTAAGTGCTCACTTATAGGTAAAAGCACATAAATGTGTCAGATTCTAAATCTCAAGTGACCATAAAGTGAAAGGAAGAAAAGAAGAGGAAAATAGCCAATAACAATTCCTCTGCCCACAGCTTTACACAGAGTAGGTACATGCGGTACCATTACATCCGGTACCATTACTGCTCTCCATTTTACACACAGGGAAGCCAAGGCTCAGAGGTAAAGCTATCTGCTCCAGTCTACACACCAGACTAGAGCTGAGCAAAACCACATGTTCACAACTCAACATAAAAATGCCAAAAGGAAAAGTCTTATTTCCCACTTCAGAGAGGAGAGGGGAGGGGAAAGAGGGGGAGGAAAGAGAAAGAAAAATGGAAGGTTAAATGCACCCAAACTGCTATTATTCACGCTGTATCTCAACAGGATCGAGATGAGTATGTCAAGGTTCATGACCTATGAGCAGATTCATGTTCTGAGCCATGGAGAAGACGACACAGTTAAAACCCTGCCCAATACCAGAAGGTGCGAATTCCCATCTACAACAGAAAAATGACCCATGCTACTTGAGAACATAACACAAGCCAAGGCAAACGCCAGAGGCTCTAACAGACAGGTCTCTATAACGGAAAGGTATTATGCAATCTAGCTTTCACTTCCCTTATTCTCATTTGACTATCAAAAAATCACATAACACCACAGACAGGAAAAGTTAGGCTGTTTTTCACTCATTAGACAAATTTTATTGAAAAAAAGTATGTGCCAAGGTGTTACAGGTAAAATTACATGTAAAAAAAAAAAAATGCAGGCACCGTCTGAGACAGATGTTAATCACTCATCACAATTAAAGTAAGCCGTGGTAAACCAGGGTCTGTTCGAGTCTGCAGGTCAAGAAGATTTGAAGAGAGACTAAAACCTGTGGAACATAATGTAAGTAATCAGAACTTCAACTCTAAAATGGAAAAAAAGGAGCGAGAAAGAGCTGTAAAATACAGAAAATGAACTCTGAAACACAAATAAAACTTTGGCTATCCCATGCAAGAGCAAAAGAGAGATAACAACAACAACAACAACAAAAAGAACAGTGTTGAGCCACATATTATACCCACTTTTCTTAATCAAAATGCATGACCCAAGGTACAGTTTGCCTCATCTACCAAATCTATGGTCAAATCCCCACCATTACTTTGACTTGTATCGCTCAAGGATACAGGGACAAAAGCCATAGGAAGATGGATTCCACAGTGCATCAAAAAGTCAACTCACCTCACAAAAAGTGACGAACAACTCTTGGAAAACCACTGGGGAAACGCTAACAGTTGTTAAGACAGAGAAAATGGGGCTTTCCTATAGTCCAGAGAGCACTTGTCAACTGAGCTTTTTTGTTTTATTGAGGCAGGGGAGGGGGGTGGGGGGCAGGATGCAGAACCTCCAGCAGGGACAGAGCTGAGTTACTTGACCCCAAACAAAACACAGTCGCTGCCCTCCAGAAGCTCATAATCTAGTGGGGAGGCCACACCAGATAAAATGCTTCCTTGTTTTCAAGTGTGAAAGATGTCCCAAGTTCATCTTGGACAATTCCTGCCAAGACATGGAATTAGCCATTTTCTCTAAGGTACCCCAATTCCTAAAAAGACCCTCTCTGGTCACCTTTGAGGCTGGTAGGCACCAACTCATGTTCTGAAAATTGATAAATCGAACAAAAGAATGAGGCAGTCAAACTGCCTTTCCTACATGGATTGTAGTTCAGAGTAAGCAACTAGTTGAAGAGTCAAAGTTCTTCTTTATAGAATTACAGCCGGGATGCCTGGGTGGCTCAGTCGGTTAAGCGTCTGCCTTCGACTCAGGTCATAATCCCAGGCCCGCATCCAGGATCCTTGCTATGCCGGGAGTCTGCTTCTCCCTCTGCCTGCCTCTCCCTGCTTGTGCATGCTCTCTCTCTGATAGATAGATAGATAAAATCCTTTAAAAAAAAAAAAAGAATTACAGCTAGTAAATAACAGAATTAAAGGAAATGACAGAATTAGAAAACTGTCCTATTGCTAGTTAATAAAGTAATCGATAAAATAATCGAGGCAGTAATCATCAACTGCTACTAAAACCTGTAAGTGAAACATCTCATAACAGAAGGATCAGGGAGAACACCTGAACCCACTGCCATCAATCTGAGCATCACCAAAAAGTGGGACAAACAGACGATTTTACTAATGTGATGCAGATGGATGAACATACCACCTAAGAAGTATGAGTTACAGAAAGAAAAACTGGGGCGCCTGGGTGGCTCAGTTGGTTAAGCGACTGCCTTCGGCTCAGGTCATGATCCTGGAGTCCCTGGATCGAGTCCCGCATCGGGCCCCCTGCTCGGCGGGGAGTCTGCTTCTCCCTCTGACCCTCCCCCCTCTCATGTGCTTGCTCTCTCTCATTCTCTCTCTCTCTAATAAATAAATAAATAAAATCTTAAAAAAAAAAAAAGAAAGAAAGAAAGAAAAACTGAAGCTAACAGAGCCTCTAGGATCAGACTGAACTACCAGCTTTCTGGAAACAGAAGAACATACTAGAAAACACAATGACATAAGAAATGTAATTTAAATCCAGAATAGCGAGATTCTACAGGACAAACAATACATTCCTTCAACAAATAAACTATATGGAAAAAAAGTTGGTTGGGTAGAAACTGTTGTCAATTCTAAAAGAAACCTAAACGTAACACATGATAGCATTTGGATACAGCTTTAAACAAATCATCTGTAAAAAGGTATTTTTGAAATAACGGAGGATAACTGAACATAGAATAGTTAGTTATTAGATGATACTAAGGAATTTGGGGTAATTTTGTTGGGCGGGATAATGGTATTGTGGGTATTTCTTTAAGTCCTTATTTATTCGAGATACATACTGAAATCTTTACAGGTAAAATAACATGACACGTGGAGCATGCTTTAAAATACAACAGGGGGGAAAAAGCGGAGGGAGAACAGATGAATAAGAATGGTAGAATGCTACTAGTTGTTGAAACTGGATGATGGGTACAAGGGGACTCACTGTTTTATTCTCTTTTATGTGTATCTGAAAAAATTCCATGTAAAAGGTTAGAAAATTAAATACAACCCTTACGTATGGATAATCATAATATTGTTTAAATGATGAAAATTTGCAAACAATCACTATACTGTACACCTGAAATTAATATTACACCGTATGTTAACTGGAACTTTTTTTTAAGATTTTATTTATTTATTTACTTATTCAATAGAGAGGGAGAGGGAGAAGGCAGGCTCCCCGCTGAGCAGGGAGCCCGATGTGGGGCTTGATCCCAGGACCCAGAACACAACCTGAACCCAAGGCAGATGCTAAACTGACTGAGCTACCCAGGAGCCCCACTAACTAGAATTTAAATAAATACTTAAAAATTTTTTTGCAAACAGCCTAAATCTCAATTGAGAGCAAATTAGGTAAATCACAACACACATAAAAAGGAGTATCATAAGGCCATAGAAATGACCATATTTTAACAACAAAAAATATTCTACTGAAAGAGGATTTCAACTACTTCCATTTTGACCTCAAACTTTCTAATTAAGTTCTTTCCAGCTTATCTCTGAACTCAGGCAAAAGACCCTGAGGGCAAAGCATCCCCTGATGGGGGAATGGGAACCAAAACCACGCCCTCAAGCCATAGGGACTGCCCTGAGCCAGGAGGACCCCCATGACTGACCCCCAGGACCGTGAGACCTGACCTCCACTGCCCACCTGCAGGTACTCACAGCCCTTTGCCCCACCGTTTCCTTCTACAAACCTGCAAGTATTTTAAGCACTTTGGAAACAATCTGTGAGACACTAGTCCACTGTCTTCTGGGTGTTGGCCGCTCTGAAAGCAATCTTTTTCTTGTTTCACCAACACTCGTCCCTCCGCCTTTAGATTTTGTCAGCGGTGAGTGATCAAACCTGGTGTGTTTGGGAACCCCGGACACAGGTGCTCTTGCGCCCCAGCACCCAGACAACAGGACTAATTTTTTTTTACTTTGAGTAAAACAAAGTTAACAACCAACTAACAGGCTGTAGAACAGCATGTACGCTAGAACTGTAATGTGATGTATGCATAGAGAACTGCCTGGAAGGATGCTCACCAAGGTGTGGGCATCTCTAGGTGGTAATATATCAGGCAAGTTATTTTCCTCACTGTTCTTTGAGAACTTATGAAGGTATTCACTAGTATAATTTTAATTTTTCAGGGGGAGGGAGTGATGAATGTTTGCTTTTAGTTTCCCAAATTTAAAATGGGATTGAAAATACAGTTCTTATGGTAATCAAATGGCATGAAATATTTAAAGCAATTATCAAAAGATCTAGCATATAACCAGACATTCCAAAATATGTTAGAGCTCTTCTTTTTATTTTTTTCATTGAAAAATCGTAAGACAGGGTACCTGGGTGGTTCAGTCAGTTAAGCATCCAACTCCTGCTCTCAGATCAAATCATGATCTCAGGGTTTTGGGATCAAGCCATATGTCGGGCTCCATGCTCAGTGCAGAGTCTGCTTGGGATTCTCTCTCTCCTCTCCCTCTGCCCGCCCACCCCCCCACTTGTGTTCTTGCAACACATATACGTGCTCGCTCTCTCTCTAAAATAAATAAATAAATTAGGGCACCTGGGTGGCTCAGTCGGTTCAACGTCTGCCTTCGGCTCAGGTCATGATCCCAGTGTCCTGGAATCAAGCCCCACATCCGGTTCCCTGCTCAGCGGGGAGTCTGCTTCTCCCTCTCGCTCTACCCCTCCCCCCTGCTCATGCTCTCTCATTCTCTCTCTCTCAAATAAATTTTTTTTTTTAAGATTTTATTTATTTATTTGACAGAGAAAGACACAGCGAGAGAGGGAACACAAGCAGGGGGAGTGGGAGAGGGAGAAGCAGGCTTCCCGGGAGCAGGGAGCCAGATGCGGCATAATTAAAAATCTTTTTTAAAAAAATCTTAAGAGGGCGCCTGGGTGGCTCAGATGGTTAAGTGTCTGCCTTCGGCTCAGGTCATGATCTCAGGGTCCTGGGATCGAGTCCCGCATCGGGTTCCCTGCTCAGTGCAGAGCCTGCTTCTCCCTCTCCCTCTGCCACTCCCTCTGCTTGCGCTCTTCTGTCTCTCTGTCAAATAAATAAATAAAATCTTTAAAAAAAAATAAAAATAAAAAATAAAAAAATCTTAAGAAAGCAATTGCTTCTTAAACAAAAATCCCTCACTCTTGTGAGCTTTTATAAAATCTATGTACTTCCTTCTCTTCCTCTATGTAGTTATTTGTTGACACCTACCACGTTTGTTTCATTTTGAAGTTTAAGACAGGAATTCAGTCTACGCTACTACATCCCCATAATGTTCCTTTTCAAACAGATCTTGTTAAGTACTATTGTTCATGTCCTTAGATTATCTTTTCATAATAACATTTTAGATGTGACTGATCACTTTCACCACAGGGCGTTTTTTACTCTCATGACAAATGCCTGTGAAAATTCAACATTCTCCCAGGATTAGGCATCTCTGTAATTTACCATTGAGTGAAGAGGTTGGTGGGATGTGTATGGGACTTCTTCACATATGGAATCCATCTTCCTCTTCTCCTTTTTTAAAAAATTAAGATACCATACACACACCACAGAAATCATCCCTTTAAAGTGTCCAATTCAGTATTTTCCAGTATATGCAAGACTATGCATCTGTCACTGCTATCTAATTCCAGAACATCTTCATCACCCCACAAAGAACCTCATTACCCATTAGCAGTCGCTCCCCAAGCCCCCCTCGTCTCTCCTCCATCCCTGACAGCCACTAATGCAATTATAATTCTTACTAAGGCTGTTTTGTTAGTGAAAGGAATAGGAAGATGCAATACATTCCTTCATAAATCAAAAGATCTCCATTCTACGAGGATTGCAATTTATTAAGAACATGCTTCAACTCCACACGCACCATTATTATGCATCAGGGAAGGTAAATAAGCATTTTCCTCTTGAATTAATCCTCCTTCTATTATAAAGCAGAAATCAAATCAAACAGCCAGATTTGGCTTACTCTAACTGCAGTGCTAATCAAGTCTGAACATTTGGCTGCGCCATATTTCACAATCTCTTTTCTCAAAATTGAGGCAAAAAAAAAAAAAAGCAATTACCACAAAAAACTAAATGTAAAAAAAATAAGCAGTAAGTCATTAAGATAAGCTAAATTTATACCGATGTTTGCTCATTTAGCTGGCAAAACTTCTCAAAACAGTTCATGTATTAAATGCAGCAACAGATTTTCTACAGATTTTTATATCTTTTTAGAGCAACTATAAGCACATTTATGGGGTAAAGTGGGGCTGAAGCAGTTGAATATACTTAGCGGATTCTTGATCCCAACTGTGGTATTGCTTGGGTATCATGTTTTTTTGGTTTTTGGGTTTTTTTGGTAGGCTCTATGCCCAGTGTGGAACCCAACGCAGGGCTTCACTCATGACCCTGAAATCAAGACCTGAGCTGAGATCAAGAGCCAGTCAGTCACCCAACCAACAGAGCCACCAAACTCCCTTGTATCACGTATTTTCATTAGGAAAAGTTACTTTTGTTGCTACCTTAATTCCAAGAAAAAAATGAAGGAATCGCTGTAAGTTACAAAGGCATTACTTTTTGCAGCAAATCCAAGTTCTGTTTATTTCTTCATGTGACAATATAGATAATCTCATCCCTATAATATCCTGACCAGTACCTTCTCAAAAGCAGCCGTGTTAGAAAAGTTTTAAATTCTTGTTTATAAAAATAGTATGTGCCTACTATGGGAAATTTAGAAAATACAAAAACATAGAAAGAAAACCTATTATCTATAATTTCATCACATAGATGAATACTTACTAACATTTCCATAGCTCTTTCCAGATCATTTTTTCTATACATGTGTACATAGCTGAGATTTTGGTGTATATTAAATTCTGCACCTGCCTTTTTCATTTTACATTTTTCCATCAGCATTTCCCCATGTCACTGAAACTCTTTATAACTATACTTGCTGCAAAGTACACCAAATTCTGGATAAATGTGCAGAAATATTTACACATATGTACTTTTATATTCTCCTAATGCTGGACATTTGAGATTTTTCCCAGTTTGAAAGCCACTACTTCTAATTTCAAGTGATGTTTTTTTAATCAACAGGCACACATTTCTTTCATGGACACACATCACATGCACAGAGGCCACACATTTTGGCTTGGTTATTTTCAAGCAATTGTGATGCAGAGTCACTGCCAGAAGCCACATTCCTGTCCGAGAAAAAATATCATCCATATCATTAGGACTCTGGAATGAACAAACAATGGGGCATAAACTCTTTAAACCATTTAGAAATGAAAGGCCATGCCCTCAATCAGTCAAAAAGCATTCTCTCCTACTCTAAACTTGCAATCAGACCCCTCTCCTGACCTCTAATACCAAGAATGTGAGAAAAGAAGATTCATTTTGTTTGCCTGTGTGTCACTTTGGCAATGGCTATCTTATATAGCTGACCTTGAATTCCCACTGTAGACTCTCTTCTCGGGCAGACCAGCATCTCATAAAGGTGACGCCAGAGCAAAGGATCCACTTCAGAAGAAGGCAGGCTGCTGTAGCTCCAGAATAGCCAGCTAAGCCTTCAGGACAGCAGGTCGGGATGTAAAGCAGAACCAGACTTTCAGGGCCCATATGCAATTACTTACCTAGCCAATAAATACACGCAGAAACTCCAATTCTTTGTCTCAGTCCAAGAGTGTATTACTTTTTTAAATTATCATAAAATAATCTCCACCGAAAACTTTCAGAGAGTCCAAATCAAATATTAAAACAAAGCCAGCCAAAAAGTACTATGAATTTGATCCTGAATATCCCTCATTTAAAAATTAAGATTGTTGGGCGCCTGGGTGGCTCAGTTGGTTAGGCGACTGCCTTCGGCTCAGGTCATGATCCTGGAGTCCCGGGATCGAGTCCCGCATCGGGCTCCCTGCTCTGCAGGGAGTCTGCTCCTCCCTCTGACCCTCCCCCCTCTCATGTGCTCTCTCATTCTCTCTCTCTCAAATAAATAAATAAAATCTTTTAAAAAATAAATAAATAAATAAAAACTAAGATTGTTGGGGCGCCTGGGTGGCTCAGTCGTTAAGCGTCTGCCTTCAGCTCAAGTCATGATCCCAAGGTCCTGGGATCAAGCCCCGCATCGGACTCCCTGCTCAGCAGGAAGCCTGCTTCTCCCTCTCCTACTCCCCCTGCTTGTGTTCCCTCTCTCGCTGTGTCTCTCTCTGTCAAATAAATAAATCTTTAAAATAAAACAAAAAACTAAGATTGCTTATTGACTTTACCTTATCTGCTGCCCCACTATACCTAGCTGTTTCCTTCTGCTCTCTGGTACCATTAAATAGTGCCCAGAAGCGCTTCTTTCCCTCCCAAGTAGCCTTTTTGTTCTTGGTAAGAAATAAATGTTTTCTCTCTGAGTTCTAAGGTAATCGACATTGTTCTGGCTGTTAGAAGGCTAGCCCACTTAAAATCTTTATTTTGTGTTCTTTTTATTCACCTGTGGACACCAAGCCAGTTCCCATCCACTATGATAAGAGAGGTTATTCTTCCAAGCGTCTGCTAACCTTTTTTAATTCCTTCCACTGAAAATTTAAACTCACTACCCACTACTATTAGCTCAGCAAGAAATCCAAGACTTGTTTTATTTTTCCTACCATATCTCCTAAACAATGTGATTACAGAGCAAAGTTAAACTTATCTACCATAGGCTGAATGAGCTTTTTAAAAGCCTTGATGTTCTACAGACTTCCATTCAAATTCCAGTCAAAAGTTGACTATATATGTGCCTACAGGATATTACTTCACCTTGAGGAGTCTCAGAGCCAACTAACCTCTGGGAAGTGGGGTAAGATTTAAGAATAATGCATATAAAAACCTACTATTCCTTCTAACGCACACCAGGAGATCAAATATTGGTGACAATCTTTATGACACCCAGACAGTTCCTTTACCACAATCTCCACCAGCATTTATTCCTTTTGGTAAAATATGCAAAGCAAACACTTCTAATTCACTTTTGAGTTCACTCAAGCAAAATCACCTTCCTCTTTTCCTTCAGTGCCCGCTAAGTGTCTATCAGGCTAGTATCATTCCACCCAAACCCTTTCCTATTCTTGCTGGAATGTATACTGTTTTGTTCTTCACTACGATCAGCTGGATCAGTTTCATGCTCATTTGAGCGCAATTTCTTCCAACACTGGAAACTCTTTATGGCATTCCATGGCTCACTGACACACAGCTAGTCAAACTGCACGCACAGTGACTTGAAACTTCTCCCTCACCACAAGCCTGGTAGAGAACCAACCACCTGAAGACACACTCTAACCTGTGGTTTTTCTCGAAGGGAGGTGGATAAATGAATGCCCCCAAGGTGAATTTGATATGCCCCACTAGAGAAGATTGTTTCCAAAAGTTTTTAAAAACAAAGAAAGAAAGAAAAGGTAGGGTGTATACCCCACAATCCATTTTAGTACACATTCGAACGCAAGGAGAGACCTGGGCCAGTGAACCCACTACCCTGCAAAGACACACAGCCGGTGCTCCCTTAACTACGGTCTTCTGGAATGAAGCTGCTCTGCAACCCGACTGATTCCTCTGTGGCCTCTCTGCCACTGTCTGGTTTGTTCTGGGACGGGTGAAATCCATTACAGGTAACCAAAGGCAGGCAGTGACAGTGCTGAATCAATCACAAAGAAACGAAGAAAGAATTATCACGTGGATGCTACAAAATAATCACAAAGCTAGCAAGTCTGCAGCACTATGTATCAAGCACTGTGTATGAACTCCTTCACCCTCATGAGAACCCTATGAGATCAATATTGTCACTATTTTACAGATGAAAAACTGAGACCTAGGGAGGTTAAATAACTTACTCAGCATCACACAGTTAGTGAGAGGAGTTGTAACCCAAGCAGTCTGTCCCCAGATTCCAGGCTCTTAACTTTTCCATATAAATCGTCTATTATTTTACAGAGCTGGAGCTACTCCCCTGAAGAAAAGAGGGTAGGGCGCCTGGGTGGCTCAGTTGGTTAAGCGAATGCCTTCGGCTCAGGTCATGATCCTGGAGTCCCGGGATCGAGTCCCTCATCGGGCTACCTGCTCAGCAGGGAGTCTGCTTCTCTCTCTCCCGCTCCCCCCTCTTGTGCTCTCTCTCTCTCTCACTCTCTCTCTCAAATAAATAAATAAAATCTTAAAAAAAAAAAAAAAAAAGAGGGTAACGAAGAGTACCCCTAGGAATTGATGAGTGGAAGCCCCAACATTACCAAGGACTTCCTAAACATCTCTGCAGCTTGGGAGCATTTGCCAGCAAGTTACAAAAAACAATGGCTGGAATAGCCAGAGGTAGGCCCTGATGTCAGCGGATACGAAAGCAAGTACCAAAGTAAGATTCTAGAACACAGCTCCACAGAGACTAAGCACATTAGCTCTCCTTTGTCAGTGTTCCCTTTTCCAGAAGAGCATCGCCTGCCCTAACAGGGCGTACCTAGTTTTGGAGATGGAGATGGCAAAAGAAACAGATCAATTTTCCCTAAAGCAAGGAATCAAAATCTCATTCTATAAAAATAAATCCTTCCACCAAGGCACTGGAGGTTTCTCTTCGGAGCACAGAAAAACATGATGAATTCAAGATGGCTTCCTGTTCTGCCACCTTCAACCTGATCACTCCACTTCCTCCTTTATCAAGGATAATGGTCTTGAGCAGAAAGTAAACAGATGTGTATCTAATACAAATAAAGCTGACCTGCGTAGAGAACTAACCCTTTCGAGCACACTACAGTATCCTTAAAAAAGAAAAAAAAATTTAATGCCCATTGTATTATATGTATTTTTTAAAACTCCCAACAATGAAAAACATAGGCAGTAAGTACACATTCCCTTATAATGCTTCCCCTCCCCCTTAAAAATACTCTATTAATAGTTCGGCACATGTCATACCAGATTTTTCCTTGGAATTCTAGCACCAAAATGCCAGTGTTTTTATGGTGTAATACCATCCTTTCTGTATTTTAAAAATGTGAAGTCTGAATCATTTATGTATTAAAGTCCATATAGAGTTAAAGCATAAATGATAAAGCAGCATATAATTCTCTATGTACATCAATATATAAATGATGCACCTACATAAGGTTTTCTTGAACTAAAGCAGGCTTAATAAGCATGGGGGTGGAAAGCCCATCTTTTGTCAGCTGTCCTCCGTGGGTGCCCATGTTTCCATTGTGCCCCTATCCACCTGGGCTTTGAGGGCCTGTGAGTCTAAATCTTCCTCATTCATTTTACACGAAGAGCTGCAGACTGAAGCAACAGAGTCGTAAACACAGTCAGCATGGATGGCCGCTTGGGGCTGGGTTGGTAGCATGCAGCACAGCTAGTCCCCAGGCAGTCCTTAGTGTGAAGAGCACTGGCTTTCGCCCACCTGCTCTGAATGTACTTCTCCCAAAGCGGCATCACTGGGCAAGAAGGCTAATTCTGGCTAACATATGTTATCCTAGAGGAGGAAAGGTCTGGTCCTAAGATCTGGACCTGAAGGGAAAAGAGGGGAGCAGGGGATCTAGACCCTGAGAATAGGGAAGGGGTCCAGATCCAGGAGAGGGCTGAAAATTAGGCCTGGAGCTTTCTCATCCTGTTTCCTAATCCCCTTACCACATCCTCCTCTTAATATCCGCAGCGTCTTACCTTACCTCTTAAATTTAAAATGACTTAAGAGCTCTAACAGAAATAAACGCCCCAAACTGGTTCTCAGGAAAATGTAAGTGATAAATTAACATAAGGGGCTCAACTTCACTCTCTCTAAGTCCCATTTCCCTAGTCACTACAAGATACCCCAGGGAGGGTCTTAAACGGGACAGGCAGGTGGTAAGTGCACGTGTGACATGTTAAAGCAGCATCACACATAAATGACTGAGACTCCAGATTTTTAAAATACAGAAAGAATGGCATTAGACCCATAATGACATTGGAATTTTGGTGCTGTGATTCCAAAAACCATAATGACAATCACAAAGGATAAGTGTTCAGTTTAAAGGGGATGGGACAGATAGAAAAGCTCTCACTTGAAGACAGAGCTAACAGCCCGAATAACCTAGGGTCGTCAGAGAGAGAAGAAGCAAAGTGGGGTACACACACAGACAGAACTATGCCAAGTGCTACAGAACACTGCACATTCAGGTTACTCAGGTTGCTCACACCTGACCACAGAAGCAGAAGGCTCAATGACATGCCTAAATTCACACAAATGGTAAAAAGAGGGGCGCCTGAGTGGCTTAGTCAGTTAAGGGTCTGCCCTCGGCTCAGGTCATGATCCCGGAGTCCTGGGATCGAGTCCTGTGTCAGGCTTCCTGCTCAATGGGGAGTCTGCTTCTCCCTCTGCTCCTTACCCGCTCGTGCTCGCTCTTTTGCGCTCTCTCTCAAATAAATAAAATCTTTTTTAAAAATGGTAAAAAGAACTGTGAGACAAACTGGGGCCTCTGAGGGGCACCTGGGTGGCTCAGTTGGTTAAGCATCCGATTCTTGATCTCGGCTCAGGTCATGATCTCGGGGTCACGAGACAGAGCCCCGGGTCGGGCTCCATGCTGAGCACAGAGTCTGCTTAAGATTCTCTCTCCCAGGTGGGGTGGGAGGGATGGGGTGACTAGGTGATAGACACTGGGGAGGGTATGTGCTCTGGTAAGCGCTGTGAATTGTGCAAGACTGTTGAATCTCAGATCTGTACCTCTGAAACAAATAATGCAATATATGTTAAGAAAAAAAAAAGAAGAAGAAGAAGGTAGCGGGAGGGGAAGAATGAAGCGGGGGAAATCGGAGGGGTAGACGAACCATGAGAGACGATGGACTCTGAAAAACAAACTGAGGGTTCTAGAGGGGAGGGGGGTGGGAGGATAAACTGGTGATGGGTATTAAAGAGGGCACGTTCTGCATGGAGCACTGGGTGTTATGCACAAACAATGAATCATGGAACACTACATCTAAAACTAATGATGTAATATATGGGGATTAACATTACAATAAAAAAATTTTTTAAAAAAAGATTCTCTCTCTCCCTTTCCCTCTGCCCCTCCCCCACCCTGATTGCACTTGCACACTCACACTCTCTCAAAAAAACAAAAAAACAAAAAAAAAAACCTAGGCGCCTCTGACCCCAATGTCTGAGCCTCTAGTAGAGCCCTAGAGCCTCTCAAGCAATCCAAAATACAAACTTCTGACAAAATTCATAATGCCCGCAGGGGTTGTGCACCAAGGCCACTTGCCCCCAGCCAAGCTTCATTCCTTTAGGGCAACCTGTCCTCCTTACTCCATCCCTTGACATGAGGTTTGCTGAGTGGGAGCCCCTATTTTCTTACACTGTCATAACTCCCTGGCCACAGTGAGTGAGTCAAGGGTTTGGGGATGTGTCTGGGGGTTTGTGGTTGTAATCTAAGCTGGGGAAAGAGAGACACTTTCCTCTGGTGGTGAAACTGCAAGATGTGAGCCGGACTCACAGTGGACATGAGTGCAACACAGAAGAGAAGCCATGGCCAGAAAGAAGCAGAGACCTCCCCAACCTGAATCCTCACTGCTGTCCCCACAGTAATCTTAGCCACCAGCCTGGCCAGTGATCGGCCCCAATACTGCCCTTTTTCAGCTTCAACTGGTTTGAACTCAATTCCTGTACAATACAAAGTCCATCTGACTCCCTTCCCGTGATCAGAAAGTCTAGTATCAGTCCTTTTCTTCACAGAACTGTTTAAAAAAAAAAAATTCCCAGGCGCCTGGGACTCAGTCGTTAAGCCTCTGCCTTCAGCTCAGGTCATGATCCCAGAGTTCTGGGATCGAGCGCCACATCAGGCTCCCTGCTCGGCGGGAAGCCTGCTTCTCCCTCTCCCACTCCCCCTGCTTGTGTTCCCTTTCTCGCTGTCTCTCTGTCAAATAAATAAAACCTAAAAAAAAAAAAATTCCTTAGAATCATATGCAGAATCAAATAAGACTGCCCAACAAAAACAAAATTACTATTTACTTGGCGTTACTTTGCGTTTTCCAGCTTAGCCCAGTTAAGATGAGGTGACATTTCGGTTACAAGAGGTGTGAAAGCACTTGGGAAAAGGAAAGGAAAATTCCAAATAAATGGATTATGATGGGTATTTTCTCTCACAACTCTCTTGGGAGATAAATCAATATTATTCTCATTCTGTGTAGAAAAAAAAAATAAGCTAATGGGAATAAAACGACAGATAAGGAGACCAATTTCTTTAATCCAACAAAGTGGACTTTGTCGAGGTGTCAGGACTTCTTCCTCCGAACTATGGACATCTTCTCTGCAAGTGTTTAATATGCCCCAGACAGAACCTTTTCTCATCCACCTTTTAAAGGGGAAATGAGATTAACAAGAATAAAATTATTTACTTCACATCCTCTTAAGATTTGCTCTTATCTGAAAGGTTAGAAACAGAAGAAAGACTATCCAATGCTGCTCTGGCTACACAGAGATATCTTTTGCCCATGCAAAAGGAAGACTATCCGAAGAAACAGTAACACCCAGTGTGTTGGTATGTGAATGTGGTACAAACACATTCACGCACCACTGCCGGGGGGCGGGGGGGGGGCAATGTGGCCCACTCCGAGCCAGCAATTCAGGCTGAAAGGTTTTCAGAACTTTACACACACACACACACACACACAAAGGCATGAACATACACATGTTCAAGGATGCTCAGTGTCATGGTGCTTATAACAAAAAAACTAGAAACTGCGTAGGTGGTAGCACCCAACTGTGGATAAAGAAATGATGGCTAACCATTCATAGAAGAAAATAATATATTGGAATTATATTAACTCATTAGTGATCTAACTTACTGATTTGAAAAAATGAATGACACACATTTAACCAAAAAAAAAAAAAATCTCATAAAATAGCATGTGTAGGCTTAAATAAAAGAAATTAGACACAAAACACACACACAAAGAACAGGTGTAGTATGATCAGTCTTACATAAATATTCTTTCCATTTTTTTCTACCAATATAAACAATAAAATAGCTATGGCAAAAGACTAGGAGCAATTTTCAATTTTTTCATTATAACTTTATATTCAGAAGCTTCATTAGTTGGTTCTTGTTTGTACAACAGGCCCATAACACTTTTACTATAGAAAAAACAAAATTACTAGGGCGCCTGGGTGGCTCAGTTGGTTAAGCGACTGCCTTCGGCTCAGGTCATGATCCTGGAGTCCCTGGATCGAGTCCCGCATCGGGCTCCCTGCTCAGCAGGGAGTCTGCTTCTCCCTCTGACCCTCCCCCTTCTCATGTGCTCTCTCTCATTCTCTCTCAAATAAATAAATAAAATCTTTAAAAAAAAAAATAAATAAATAAATAAAAAATAAATTACTTTTTTAAATCAGCATTTGCAAAAATACTTCAATTAGGCAACCTCAAGAGAAGTGTTTGAAAAAGGATGTTCCCAAGATACATACGTAAATCACAAAGTATATAAGACTTAGGACCCTCCATCAAAGTAAGAAGTCAAAGACAAAAATTCTCCTAAATGTTCCTCCAAATTATTTGGGTTTTTTTTTCTTAAAATGTCTTCTCCAATTTAAAAACAAACATGCATCATGCAGGAAAAGAACTATCTTTTTTCACAAGGTTATCCACAGTCAATAAACTGTATCCTGAAGCCTGAAATGTTGAAGACTTCTCAAAATCATCCCAGTCCTCCCTACATCCAAACTAACAGCAAAAATCCCCATCCTGTCCTCCTCCCTAATGCCTTACTCTAATCTGCTTCTCCCCACTCCCCTGGTATTAGTCCACACCACCTTCATTAGACAGACCCCTAACTCCTAAAGCAATTTTTTAGCACCCAATGGTCCTTCAATGGCTTCCATTGCCCCTAGAGTCAGCCCCACTACCTCACCAGGCTCCTGTACATGGGATGTTGCTCAGCCTTACTAGTGTAGGACCAGCTTATCCCAGAACATGACCCTCATCAATGTCACCTGCAATATGCTTCTTTGCAGAGCCAGCTGAACAATCTCTCTTCCCTCATACAAGAGCCTAAAAGAACACCTGGTTGGCTCAGTTGGTAGAGCATACGACTCTCGATCTCAGGGATCAATACATATAAAAATACACTTTGTGTGTGTGTGTATATATGTGTGTGTATGTGTGTATAATTTTTTTTTTAAAAGTCCTAGATGCCATTCTTCCACAAAGCCTTTAAGGATGATTAAAAAGGGGCGCCTGGGTGGCTCAGTCGTTAAGTGTCTGCCTTCGGCTCAGGTCATGATCCCAGGGTCCTGGGATCGAGTCCCACATCGGGCTCCCCGCCCTGCAGGGAGCCTGCTTCTCCCTCTCCCACTCCCCCTGCTTGTGTTCCCTCTCTCGCTGAGTCTACCTCTCTGTCAAATAAATAAATAAAATCTTAAAAAAAAAAAAAAAAGGATGATTAAACAGAGAGATTCCTACCAGCAATGGAACCCGGCACAAAGCACTTCCTCCCCATCTAAAATCCCATCTATGACACTTTCCCCCAAAGTCCAAAGCCCAAGCTGATGAATTCTGTCCACAGGTATAGTGCAGCAGAATAATCCAGATCTCACTCAGTACTGTCTTGTTTCATCAGTTTTCTATGCTCTGCTTTTTTCCCCTCCTGCAAAGTGTCCTTTAATATTCTACTAAATCCAGGAAGGCATCTTGTTATTATCTGCCTTTCTGTATTCCTTGAATAATCGTTATAAAAACTTACAAGCTGACCATCTCTCCATTTCTCCACCTCTCCAATGCTGCTAGCCCAAACCAAACTTCATCACATTGTGCATGTTATATGTTCACAAATGAAGTTACCTTAAATTTTTTATGAATATAAATGGACCTAAATAAGACTAATTTGAAACATTTTTTTCTTTCTTCAAAGTAGTTCCTTTGGGGGATAACTATCAAAATATATGCTAATTCTGGGGTTCCCAGGTGGCTCAGTCAGTTAAGCATCTGCCTTCTGCTCAGGTCATGATCCTGGGGTCCTGGGATTGAGCCCCACATCACGGTGCCTGTTCAGCAAGGAGCCTGCTTCTCCCTCTCCGTCTGCTGTTCCCCCTGCTTGTTCTCACTCTCTGTTTCTCTCAA
This sequence comes from Mirounga angustirostris, assembly GCF_029215605.1. Lineage (NCBI taxonomy): Eukaryota > Metazoa > Chordata > Mammalia > Carnivora > Phocidae > Mirounga > Mirounga angustirostris. Next base: position 92,930,515 of record NW_026991711.1, on the reverse strand, counting down.
ATAAATAAATAAAATCTTTTTTTAAAAAATGTTAATTCCTGCTATACAAATAGACATACAATAGACATTTTAAAAATATTTGGAGTCAACTAATAAATGAAGAAGAAATGATGAAATCAGAAAAATCACCCTATGGCAGCCAACACAGTAATAATTATTTTAGGCAAACATTATCAGTGGATGCGAAAACTGGTAGGTGAAAGTTTGGTGGAAAACAGGGTATTTACATGGTCTCAAAGTATCTCCCCACAAGATACCTATTATAAAAGAAAACAAAACAAAACAAAACAGCAATTTTCTGAAGCTACCTGGCAAAGATCTCTTTCACCAGGGAAGAGAAAGACACCACACGTCTCCTGATAGGATGTACGGAGTACACCTGCGTGGTATTCCTGCCCAAAATGCACCACCTCAATCCAATTGTGAGAAACCGTAAGCAAGATCAAATTGAAGGGCTTTACTAAATAAATGCCCTGTGCTCTTCAAAAGTATTAAGAGAGACAAGGAAAGACTGAAGATGAGCTGCCCCGGATTTAAAGAGACTATACAGATGAGAACCAAATGCAACTGTGATTCTGGATTGGAGTGTGGACTAGAAGACTGTTTTTGCTCTTGCTATAAAGGACATTAGGAGGACAAGAGGTGAAATGTCAATAAGGCTTGTAGATTAGATATATCTGTATTCTACTGATCCTAATACTGACTTAGAGAACTGTGCTAAGATGACATACATAAGCAAATGTCCTTGTTTTTAGGAAATACAGGCAAGTATTTAAGAGCAAGGAAGCACTGTGTCTACAACTTACACTCCAACAGTCCACAACTCATAACATGCATACAGAGAGAAGGACAAAACAAATGTGCTGAAGTGTTAACACCAGGATCTGGGTAAAACATATGAAAATTTTTTGCACTGTTTTTTGAAACTTTCCTATAGGTCTGAATATTTTCCAAAATAAAAAGTTTAAAAGCTGTATGTGGGGGGCATCTGGAGGGGAGCAGTCAGTTAAGCATCCAACTCCTGGTTTCCACTCAGACCGTGATCTCAGGGTTGTGAGATCGAGCCCCAAGTCAGGCTCCACACTCAGCAAGGAGCCGGCTTAAGACTCTCTCTCCCTCTGCCTCTCCCCCTGCTCTCTCTCTCTTTTCTCTAAAATAAATAAATAAATCTTTAAAAAAAAAAAAAGTGTATATGGTCATGAGTCTAGTAGGATCAAAGAACTGTTTTATTGATCTTAAATATTTTGGGTTTTTTATTAAAATAGAAAATGAGTTGCTTATCTCTCAGTCAGGACCCAGTCTCCTAAAGCAATCACTGTTAACTCTGGAGTGAATCCTTACACTCTTTTCTTTATGCTCCAATAAAGAAATTATTAAAATTGCTGCAACATTTTAAGAAAGTAGCATTGCATATTGATTCAGATGTGGGCTCTAAAGTCAGACTACTCAGATGAAAATCTTGCCTCTTACACTTTCTAGTTAAGTGACCTGAGGCAAGTCTCTTCACTTCTCTTAGGCAGTTTCCCCAACCGTAGAATGGGAATAAACATACGGTTCATCATCTAGTTTCTACGTCATGATTTAATGAGGCAGCGAATGCAAAGCTTTTAACAGTTTTGGGCACATAATGGACACTTATTAACTGTTAGCTCTTAATATTAGTCAACATTAGCTGTGGTTTACTGATTCATCCGCCTCACTGTCCGCTCCATCTTCTCACCCCAGCTGCTTCTTTTTCTTTCTGTTTTGACACTCAATTTAGAATTTCTTCTATTGTATTTAAATTTAAATTTGTATTTAAATTTTAGCTTTCTAGGGGCGCCTGGGTGGCTCAGCTGGTTAAGCGACTGCCTTCGGCTCAGGTCATGATCCTGGAGTCCCTGGATGGAGTCCCTCATCGGGCTCCCTGCTCAGCAGGGAGTCTGCTTCTCCCTCTGACCCTCCCCCCTTCTCATGTGCTCGCTCTCTCTCATTCTCTCTCTCTCAAATTAAAAAAAAAAAAAAAAAACTTAAAAAAAATAAATAAATAAATTTTAGCTTTCTAAAACAAAGTATTAAAAATAAAAAAGAGCAAGTGAAGCCCTCCTAGAACAGGGGTCCTCAACCAATGGACTGGTTTTATGAGTAGGTTTTAAGCCCACCCTTAGAATTCTTGTCCAACGGCTGTTCTGCTCTTTGCTATCAAGAGTACAGCAGCTCAAGGTTTTGTATCTTACTACCAAAGATCCGAGGCCTCTGTTCCAGGCCGAGGCCGACAAGGACTACGGGAAGGGATGCAACCTCAGCCCCACAGAGAAGTTAACCTACCGATTTTACTACCCGTAAGTCCATAATATCTCCTTCATTTTCCTTTCACTGACCACATGCTACAATGCTAAGCATGACTGGCACCTTATGTACATGGGCTCATCGGAGCTGCACAATAAAGCTGTGTAATAGGTATCACCAGACACCCATTTTACAGATAAGGAGAGTTACCTGCTCAAAAGTCGAAGTGGCAGAGCCAGGACAGGAATCCAGACTGTTCACTCAAATCTGAATTATTTCCTATATACTTTGATGCTCTTGCATACATGTAAACACATATTTAGGAAAAAATGCCATTAATTACATCCATCAAGCATACCATTTTTACTCAACAATCCACAGAAATTTTCTTTTTTTTTTGTAAAGATGTCATTTATTTGAAAGAGAGCAAAAGCAAGAGAGATCACAGAGGGAGAGGAAGAAGGAGACTCGCCGCTGAGTGGAGAGCCCGATGAGGGGCCTGATCCCAGGATCCTGAGATCATGACCTGGCCAAAATCAAGAGTCAGGAGCTCAACTGACTGCGCTACCCAGGAGCTCCAGAAATTTTCTTGAAATAACTTTTCCTGAGGTGTTTTTACTTTTGCTTAGTATCACTCACTATAGCTTTTCTACTCACATCAGAGACATCGATCTTTTTAAAATATACCCAGAGAGGACTAAAAGTACACGTTTGACAAGCACTGAGTAACACATGGAACTGTTGAACCACTACGTTGTACACCTGAAACTAATGTAACACTATGTTAACTACGTTAAAATAAAATAAAAACAATAAATGAATGAATGAATGAATGATTGCCAGAAGCACGGTGGGGTGCAGGGATGGGTAAAATGGGTAAAGAGGAGTGGGAGGTACAGGCTTCTAGTCATGGAAAGAATAAATCATTGGCATACAAGGCACTCATGGGGAATACAGTCCATGAAACTCTGATACTGTTGCATGGGGACAGATGGTAGCTACACTTGTGAGCACAGCATGATGTATAGACAAGTTAAATCACCATGTTGTGCACCTGAAATGAATGTAGCATTGTGTGCCAACTACACTCAAAAACATTTTAAAATAGGGGCGCCTGGGTGGCTCAGTCGTTAAGCGTCTGCCTTCGGTTCCGGTCATGATCGCAGGGTCCTGGGATCGAGCCCCACATCCGTCTCCTTGCTCAGCAGGGGGTCTGCTTCTCCCTCTGCCTGCGTTCCCCCTGCCTGTGCTCGCTCTCACTCTCTCCCTGACAAATAATTTTTTTAAAAAACTTTAAAAAAAACTAATAAAAAAATAAAATAAAATAAATGTTTCATAAAATGTAAATGTTGCAATCTATCTATCTCTCTCTATATATATATAAATAAAATATACCCAGAGAAATGTGGCTCTTGCAACCACTGGACAACACTGCAAGGAAACAATCTGGGAAAAACGAACAGCCTCTGCAAGGAGGCATGGCTTGATGGCAGCACCAAGCGGACCGCCAGAAAAAGAAACAGAAGTTACCTCATCTGAATCTGATAATCTTTTCTGGCTCTCCTCTCAAGGACACAATGGGGGAAAATAAAAACCTCCTTCAATGAAAGCCAAGGTTATGGAGATAGAGGCCAGGGGAATGAGAGGAACCTCCCTTACTGTCACACCTTCCCTCCCGCCCATAAAGGGCACCTGATCCAAGGCAGAGGGAAACACTGTGCTCTCTAAAGAGGCTTAACGAAAGACTAAGTCTTCTATGGTCTACAAGAGACAGTGCTGCCCAGACAGGGAGAAACAAGAAAGGAACACAGGCTTCTCTGAACCTTTAGGAACTAATTCCTTTTGATTCTTCATGACCCTATGTAATTCTGACTCTCCATCTCGGCCTCTCCAACTAACAAACCCTAACATTTTTTTTCTTCTCCACACTACAACATTTATAGACACTCCTATGATGCAATTTTACAGTTAATGATATCCTATCCTACACTGTGCACCGTCCTCTCATCTGCCTTACCTGCCCTCCCCCACCCTCACCTAGTTAGGCCATAAAGAGCATTAGGGCAGAGACAAAAGAGGCCCTAGGTTAACAGAAAATCTACAAATTTCAAATACAAAGCAGCATGGCATGGGCCTTGAGACAAGAGTGCACTGGGATGAAGTCCCATATTTAGACAGAGCTAGACTGCCCAGGCACTGGTAGTCATGGTCAGGACAGGGACTGGGCCCAATAGTCCTCACTGGACACCCAGCCCCCAGTGTAGAATCTGGCACATCATAAGTGCTTAATTAACTTCGGCTGTTACATAAGCAGCTGGGGTCAAGTCCCCAAAACCTTAGTTCCTAGATCCGTCACTTGAACAAGTTACTTGACTTACTGGGGCATCAGTCTCCTCATCTACAGAACAAAAGAACATGATCTACCCCATACGGTAATTAGAAGGTAAAAACGAACTCATATTTAGCACAATTTCTGGTACATAGTACATATCCCCAAACCATGGGTTATCATTATTATTCTACAATATTAAATACGGGTCCACAATCACTTATCCAAAACTCTGGAGCCTGATGTGTTCTGGAATACAAAATTTTTCAACTTTTACAAAAGTCAAGTAGTGCAAACAGTTACATATATAGGATAGGAAACATATATAGAGAATAGAACCTATAAGAGAGAGGGGAGGGGAGAATATATATATATATACATATACATACACATACATACATTTAACAACATCTGGGGCAGCAACCCACAATCAAATATACGAATACTTCAGCGCTGAAACATGCCCTGAGCAGGTAAGTAAAACTACACGTAGTTTCATGTCAGTTCACTGTGGTCAAACGACAAATGAAAAACACGAAGTTTGGGGGCTTGGGGGATTTTGGAACCGTGGAGAAAGGACTCTGGGACCATATTCATGAAAAACCTGGTCCGCACTGAGCTACTAAATGTGCAGGTGCCCACACGGTAAGGGTACTGCGCTGCCTGGCTGAACAGAAGGGACCGTTCACTGGGAAAGCTGCACAGCACCTCAACTCCCTCCAGCTGCGGGAGCCCATGCAGCCTCTCTGGGTCATATCTGCTTTCATCCTTCTCATCTATGGAAGGGGGGGGACGGGGGACACAACAGTGACTGGAGGTACATACAAAAATCTACTCCACCATTCTTTTCACTCTTCAAGTTTTAATAAAGGAAGAGACCAGATCAAGGAGGGCAACCATATGCAAAATCTGGGGGTTTCCTTTTAATGTCTGAGTAATCTAGAAAAGAAACGTCATGCACAAGAAGATTCTCCCCTCTCCTTTTGTGTCTCCCACAGTCACTGGGACAACAAAGACACTAAGTGCTTCCATGTTGAACAGCACCCCACGGCGCAGCCCTCTGGTGTTCTGACATACAATGGCCTTATACTGATTCCTCAATCCCCAAGATGACTTCTATTATCCAAGAAAGTCCAAAGCCAACTCACAGTAGATGATCAGTGACAGGCTAATAGAATGCAAACTGATCATAATATGAGTCTGAATAAGAGAGGGCTAAAAAAGGCAAGATTTCTCAAAATTCAGATAAGGTGCTCCAAAAACAAACCGTATTCTACTTAACCTATACTAGTGCTCTCCTCATCCCCCCATTTTTTTTTTAAAGATTTTATTTATTTATTCATGAGAGACAGAGACAGAGAAGCAGAAGGAGAAGCAGGCTCCCAAGGAGCAGGGAGCCCAATGCGGGACTCGATCCCAGGACCCCGGGATCATGACCTGAGCCGAAGGCAGTCGCTTAACCATCTGAGCCACCCAGGCGCTCTCCCCATCCCAAAATTATAAGCCTACTCTTCTGCCAGATGAATCATGAATGGTTCCCAACACTAAAGGAAAAGTATTTACAGGGGCGCCTGGGTGGCTCAGTCAGTTAAATGTCCAACTCTTGGTTTTGGCTCAGGTCATGATCTCAGGGTCATGAGATCGAGCCCCATGTCGATCACCACACTGGGTGTAGAGCCTGCTTAAGATTCTCTCTCTCTCCCTCTAGCCCTCCCCACCATGCTTAGAAAGAAAGAAAGAAAGAAAGAAAGAAAGAAAGAAAGAAAGAAAGAAAGAGGAAAAAAGGAAAGAAAGAAAGAGAAAGAAAGAAGAAAGAAAAGAACTAAGGAAGGAAGGGAAAAAAAGGTATTTACACATAGTAGGTGCTCAGTGTTCTAGTCTGGGGGCTGGAAAACTACAGTCCATGAGCCAAACTGGTTCTCCATCTGTTTCTATAGATTAAGTTGTTTGGGAACACAGCCATACCCATTCATTTGTGTGTTGCCCGTGGCTGTTTTTGCACTAGAATGGCCCGAACTAGTTAAATATTTGTGAGAAATCCATATGGCCCACTGAGCCTTAAATATTTACTATGTGGCCTTTAAGAAAGTTTGCAGACGCTGTTCTTGTGAGAGGGGCAGAGGCTAGGAAATCAGGGAGACATATGTTGAAGTCCCAATTCCATAATCACTAGTAGGAATTACCTCATAATTCTGGGTGATCTCAGTTACCTCATGTATAAAATCAGGGTAGCACCACCCACCTTGCAGGGGCATTGCAAAGATTAAATGAGATAAGACAGGTAACATCCTGAACACATAGTAACTAAATAATAAAGGGTAGCTGTTAAACTCCAATTAATGCCAAATACAAATTTGTTTACCAAGTTAAGAAATAATCAAATGTAAAATGATTCAAGCCCCAGCCAACTATTTTTTTAAATGAGACTGCTCTGACATTCATCTAGATTCTCTGTTAAGGAATAACAATACCCAAATACTACTGTTTTGAAAGCCTAAAATTGTTTCCATTTTCTCCTTCTTTTTAGTCCTTAATTAAAAAAAAAAATCAAGAAGCCAAGCTGAAAAGTTTTAATATAAAGTGAATCCTTTCAATCCATAATATATAAAGTATGTCAAATAAAACCTAAAATGCACCTGAGGCTCTAATGAGAAATCTTGATCTATGATTAAAAGGGGTGGGAAGGAAATAGGGATGCCTGGGTGGCTCAGTCGGTTAAGCAACTATCTTCAGCTCAGGTCATGATCTCAGGGTCCTGGAATCAAGCCCCATGTCAGGCTCCTTGCTCAGCAGGAAGCCTGCTTCTCCCTCTCCCTCTGCCTGCCATTCCCCCTGCTTGTGCTCTATCAGATAAATAAATACATCTTTAAAAAAATAAAAATAAAAACAGAACAATCCACAAGGACAAAAGGCAAATGGCAAACACATATGACAAGCTGATTTCCATAATACAGAAATGGACTGTACAAATTAACACCAAAACATAGAAAAAACAGACAAAGGATATAAGCAGTCGACAGGAAAAAAATACAAGTGGTTAGTAAACAAAAAATGTACATTTCACCCAAAATTATAGAGAAACAAAAATTGAAAAGATACACTTTTATACTATCATTTTAGCAAAAATGAAAGACTTTGATAATACCCAGCATCTGAAAATAGATAGGGAACCAGCACTCATACATTCATGCATAGAGTAGAGCAACCTTTGTGTAGAACAATTTGGGAGTATATGTCAAAATTAGAAATTGCATAACCTGTGGAGCACCTGGGTAGCTCCGTCGGTTAAATGACTACTCATGATCAGCTCAGGTCATGATCTCAGGGTCCTGGGATCAAGCCCCACGTCAGGCTCCCTGCTCAGCAGGGAGTCTGCTTCTCCTTCTCCCTCTGCTGCTCCTCCTGCTTGTGCTTTCTCTCTCAAATGAATTTTAAAAATCTTTTTAAAAAAAGGAGGGGGGGCCTAAAAGGTAAGTTTCCAGATTTTGGTAAAGCTACTAGGATTACTTGCCGAACAGTCTAAGCTCCTGAGTTCACTCATGCAACCAGTATTCGTTGAGCACCTTCTATGTTCCAGGCTCCGGGCTCCAGGTGTGCAGAGGGCTCGGTGTCACCACACTGAGAGAGCTTATAAAGAAAGGGGGTGCTCCGTACTGTGTAACATTAGAACCATCTGACATGGCCCAGACCGTAAAGTCTTCGGTATGAAGCTGTGTAAGGTATTAGAGCTTGGAGGCTCCCAAGAGATGACCTGGTCCAACACCAGCATTGCACAGACACGTCAAGTGACTTGTCCATGATCACATGCAACTCGGTAGCAAACCCCGCCTTCCTGACTTCTCCTTCACACCAAGCTGTCTTCCTTAGATATTACTTCGAGAAGGGTCAAATCTTAATCTTTCACACTTTTGTGACCCTGAAAACGCTATTCTGAAAAAAACTACCCAATCTTCAAACCTTGGATTCCTCCAGACAGTGCTGTCATGTTCTTCTGGCTTCCCACCCAATTCTGTGGGTCTCTGCTACTGCTCCTGCTATACTATACTGGAACCCTTGGCTTGCTGATCAGTGCTCTCCCTCCCCGCTCCCCCTGTACTAGGAGCTCCTGGAAGACAGGAACCAGTCTTGATAACCATCACTAATATCCCAGTGCTTGTTATGGGGCAGACATGAGACAACTTGATACACCGTCTCATTTATTTTTTGTTGTTGTTTAGATATGCACTTCATTTTTTATTTAAATTCGATTAATTAACATATAGTGTATTATTGGTTTCAAAGATAGAGGTCAGTGACTCATCAGTCTTATATAATATCCAGTGCTCATTACATCACGTGCCCTCCTTAATGCCCATCACCCAGTTACTCCATCCCCCCACCCTCCTCCCCTCCAGCAACCCTCATTTTGTTTCCTATGATTAAGAGTCTCTTTTGGGGGGCGCCTGGGTGGCTCAGTCGTTAAGCGTCTGCCTTCGGCTCAGGTCATGATCTCAGGGTCCTGGGATCGAGCCCCGCGTCGGGCTGCCTGTTCAGCAGGAAGCCTGCTTCTAGCTCTCCCCCTCCCTCTGCTTGTGTTCCCTCTCTTGCTGTGTCTCTCTCTGTCAAATAAATAAAATCTTTAAAAAAAAAAAAAAAAAGAGTCTCTTTTGGGTTTGTCTCCCTCTCTGATTTTGTCTTGTTTTATTTTTCTCTCTCTTTCCCTATGCTCCTCTGTTTGTTTCTTAAATTCCACATATGAGTGAAATCATATAACAATTGTCTTTCTCTGATCGACTTATTTCACTTAACGTAACACCCTCTAGTTCCATCCATGTCATTGCAAATGGCAAGATTTCAATTTTGTTCATGGCTGAGTAGTATTCCATTGTATGTATATATACCACATCTTCTTTATCCATTCATTTGTTGATGGACATCTGGGCTCTTTCCATAGTTTGGCTGTTGTGGACATCACTGTTACAAACACCGGGGTGCAGGTGCCCCTTCGGATCACTACATCTGCATCTTTGGGGTAAATCCCTAGTAGTGCAATTGCTGGGTCATAGGGTAGCTCTGTTTTCAGCTTCTTGAGGAACCTCCATACTGTTTTCCAGAGTGGCTGCACCAGTTTGCATTCCCACCAACATACACTGTCTCATTTAGTGCTCATAATAACTCAGTTATCCCAACACTGTAGATGAGGGAACTAAAGCCCGAAGCCAAAGCCAGGAGAGGTTAAGAGAGCTCACACAGTATAGCAGACTCTCTGGGTTACCTATTTAACATCCCTATTACCTCAGTCCCATCCCTAACTTCCTTCTTCAACCCATAATATAAAGCATGAGTTTTATATATTAACAGAAGTCTGATATTGCTCAAAGGTCTGATGTTGCACAGTTGCACATTATGGTTGGAGTAGAGCTCTTTGTTTCATTATCTGCCCTTACTGGACTGGACGCCTAGGGAGTACTTATTCACTCATGGAACCAGTATTTGTTGAGCAGGAGTCTGACAGTATTCAAATATCCCCCCTCCTTCACATGGCCATATGCTTCACTCAAAGGAGGCTGGACTCTTCTTGAGATCAGGAAGTCAAGCATGATGGTGGAAAACAATCATGGACACCCATCTATTTTCCAGCAATGCTGGGGTGGCCATGCAAAGCCATTCTGGCCAATCTGATGTAAAAAGGTCTGCCGGGGAGCTTCTGACAAAGGTTTCCCTCCAAGTAAAAGACACAAGCAGACATTCTTCTTCCCTGGACACTGCCTTAGCTACTGCAGACTTCTTAAACTCTGAAAGAAAATCACTCAATCTCCTGATAGCAGTTTGAAGCCAATGAGTCAGTCCTCAGTTACTCTCAGGCAAAAACATCGCAATGTGCACCCAGAGTGGTGCAACTGGGATTCCAACCCAGACAAAGTGACTTTACAGCCCCCAACAATGGAGCGACCAGACCCTCTACCACCTCCCTGTCTGTAACACCCCCATCACCCAACACCAAGGCTGAGCACATAAGCAGCACTTGTCATGCACAGCTAAATAAATAAATAGATGAATGAAACAGAAATTAAGCTCAGCCTTCAAAGACAGGATAAATTTTATATGCAATTGTAAGTAAAATATCAGGGTCCTAGGTAACATCCTTAATGAGTATAAAGCCTGCTGACTCTTAGATGAGACCAAGGTTTAATGCATTTGGAAAACAAGAGTCTACCCTAGAGGAAACAAAAAAATCCTACACGCACCAGTTTCCAAGTCCAAACCAATCTCAGAAGACTGAGCCAATAAAAAAGCACAACAGATTCTGTTTCCTGTGAGCCCATTTCTCAATGTCTATAGCACCTATTAGGAGTCATACCAATGCCCTACTCTTCCATCCCGGTCTTGACCCAAAGGGGCCATCCCCTTGGCAAACTAAAAGACAGGTAGAGAATGACACCTCTGCAGCACAAGTCCAGTCCAGTTTTTAGTCACGAAACCTTAATCCTTGAATGGTAAAATGGTCAACCTTCACAACTCATTTGGGTCTTGGGATCCCTGCCTGCACCCCCTACCCACCAAAGGCACATGCCCACCTCAATCTTTAGAACTTGAAGGATATCCTCCAGGCCATTACATACAAGTCACAGAAGAGTCCTTGGCAACCCATACTATTTCTAGCCAGGTACCTAGGCCAACTTCAAAACAGTGACCTGAAGGTAAAATGTTCCAGACGCTATCGCCAATTCCATTCCCTACAGGAAATCCGTGAAGACATCTGCTATTCGTGAAGGACCACTCACCAACGTCTCATGACCCTTTCAGTGCAAGATAGAACATTCACTTTAACTTCAAGGCTGCAAATGATCGTAAACTTTCCAACATAAAAGCCTCTCTTTAATCTGTTTACTTGGCCTTCTCTCAAAGTGCTAAAGCAGTGCTCGCTTCGGCAGCACATATACAAAGTGCTAAAGCATAAGGATTTTTTGATCCCCAACAAGAATTAAAGAAAACCCTACTTGCTCCAGAATAAAACCAAATGCCACAGCCTACGTGAGTGTCTTACTAGAAGCCAAGGAATTGTGCTGACTGCTCCCAAACGAGTCTTTTTTCTAAGGACCAATTCTGACCCACCGAGGCAGCCCAGCCACCTACACCAGTGCCTTCTAAAGCACAGCTTACCTTGTAATTGCTAGAGTTCACCCAAGAGGTAGCAAGCCCATCCACAAGTTTATCTAACATGGTCTGGTCATGTTCAAGGTCAGCAGACTTCTGTTTGTCTGAGAAATAGTCTATAAGTTCTTGGCCAACCTGCAGTCGTTTCCCCACATCCTTCTGCAACACCTGTGCCAGGCAGGACTCCATGCGAGGCTCCATGGTGGAATTCAAATCCAGATCCGGCAGAAGCTAGAGGGCAGTCAGGGTGACACCCTCCCAGTAAATGTACCCAGGAGGTTGCCTCTTTGTTCGCTGAAAGCTACTAAGAGCCTGTGTTTCAAAGATGCAATCCGGGGAATGGCAACAATGCACCATGTGTGTCTGAAGAGCAGCTGGTAGGATATTAAAAGTCCAATTTAAATAACTAGTAGAAGATAAAGGAGTGAGTGGCCAAGTGAGGTTCTACTATTGGGTCTGAAATTCTTCATAATTCAGCAGTCCATTCTGAAAAGGGAAAGAGAACGACAAATCAGCACAGATAACATAACTTCCAAATGTTATGAAACATTAAATCAAAGACAAAGCAATCCACGCTGCAGAATCATTTATAATCACAAGTGGAGTGAGAAGCATGAACGCTTGGCAACCATATCAGAATAACATAATTATTATTTTTACCAGGAAGAACATGGAAGCCCAAAGCAAAGAGCCAATGAGCTACACAGTTGGTAGGTTGATGTTTTTCACAACTTTCCAGCTTGTAAATGAGCCAGTCAGGAAAGCAATCTTCTGCTTCAGCTAGCATATTTATTTGTATCTTAAATTTTGCTTCCCACCAAAAACCTAACACCACTCTGTGTGTGAATCACTGGAGGTACTGTAGCTTATTGCCTTACTCTGAGTTTTCTAAAAAAAAAAAACCAGTGCTGGAAATGGGGCAGACTCCATAGAAACACCATTGACCAAAGGGGCCAGCCTGGTAACATGGACCAAAGACAGCACCTCCATCAAACTTCTTGCTCGGTAGCTTGACAACAGAATGAACAGTCTTCCCTGCCTCTTCCTTCTCCCTTCAACAAAGAAGAGGGGGTGATGGGAGGGAGAAATGTGAACAGGCCCAAATGCTGATCACTTATGGGACAGTATTCTCAGCTGACAACAGCACCATTTGGACCTGGTATTATGTTATATATAAAATCAGGAGATCTCAAGATCATGTTACGGGAAAGTTGTAGCAAAATTGTTTTCATTAGACAAACTCAGTAAGCTGAACAGTTAATCTATGGCTGCTGGAGCAACTGTACATATCTATTTCTAACTTCAATTTCTTCTCTTGATTCTTTTCATTCTAACCTAAGAAGACTCACAGAAAACCTGTCTTCAAGATGCAGCACCTCCCTGACTCTGTACTAAATAGAACTGTTCCTCACAGCAACAGTCAATCCCAGCTCTCAGGGGTTCTAGCAGGTAAATATGAACTTATACATCAAGGAAAATTACAAGTCTGTGCAGAGGAATTCTTCCCCTTTCTAACATCACCTCATCCATCCCTACCCTCAGGATAAAGAGCACAGTGCACTTCCTGAGTTCCAGAATCAGAGACTTCTGACACCAATAGGAATCATTTAAGTCGAGTCATTCAATGCGCAAGACCCTCCTTCAAAAGACCCTGACACACGATTACCCATCTGGGGGTAGGGGCTGGGGGCAGGACAGCATTCGAGAAGACCCACTATCTCACATGGCAGAGGAGATAGCTGCTTTCCAGTCACTTCCATACCCTGGAGCTGGTCCCTCCTTCATAAGAAGGATCTTCAAGTACATAAAAGCAGCTATTACCCTTCATTCCAATTTTTAGTCCGAACAAAATATCCCCAGTTCCTTAATCAGATCCTATGTTGGTCTAAAGAAGGCATCAGTGATACAGGAAAACTGGAGAAACGAACAGAACGTTTTCTTTCTTGGCCCAATACTAGCCCAAGAAGCAAATCAAACAAGGGTGGGTTTGTGGTGGATTAAAAATGACCACAAATTCTTGGTTTCTTTTCCCCCACCAAGGTGGGGCCTTAGTCCCCTCCCACAGTGACCCGAAGTTGGCCCTGTGACCTGCTTTGGCCAGTGGCAAGTCAGCAACTGCAAAAGAAAGCAGAGATTTGATAGGCAAGCACTGCAGCTCACCCTCTTAGAATGCCGCCCTGGGCCTGCCATGCGATGAGGAAGCTTCTGGAACTGGAGAGGCCATGTGGAAGAGAACCAACACACCCCAACCAGCAGCCAGAAGCACTGCCGGACTTGTGAGTGAGTCCACTGGGGACCACTTAGCCCTTTCAGTCATCATCTGACTGCAGCTACACAAATAAGTCTAAGGAGACAAGCAAAAAAAACTACCCAGCCAAACCACAGAATTATGAGAAATAATATTTCATTGTTGTTTTAAGCCACTAAGTTTGCAGTCGTTTGTTATATACCAACAGATAACAGATGTACTCTGCCTTCCCCTAAACATCTATCTTTCATTCTCACTGAAGAGAATCTCCCATCCTTTACTCCTTCAAGGGGCCTAAAATCAACAGATGTTAACCAATAATAATAATCACACAGTTTTTAAGCATCTACTTGAGGTGTCAAGTTCCATTCTAGATTATTTATATTATCTTTAATTCTCCAACCAACTGTATAAAGTAGGTATTTAAATCCCTATTTTACAGATAAAGAAACTGAGGTAAGTAATTTTCCAAGGCCACATGGCCAATTAGTTTCCTTTCCCCGCCTTCAAACACTTGTGATCGTTAAGTCTGGCCTAGGGTGCCTGGGTGGCTCAGTCATTAAGCCTCTGCCTTTGGCGCAGGTCATGATCCCAGGGTCCTGGAATGGAGTGCAGCATCGGGCTCCCTGCTCAGGGGGGAATCTACTTCTCCCTCCCCCACTCCCCCTGCTTGTGTTCCCGTTCTCTCTCTGTCTCTGTCAAATAAATAAATAAAATCTTAAAAAAAAAAAAAAATAAGTCTGGCCTAGTTCTGCTCTCACTCAGGGAAAGGAGGTCAGACTTCATGCTCAGGTAGGAAGCAACAGGCAAGAACAAAGTCTCCATTGCTAGGAGAGGAATGATCCCATTCACTCAAGTCTCTATGGTAATTTTTAAAACATGTATTATATAAAAAGCTCCCCTTCGATTAGAATTGTCTAAAATTTCTAACAAATAAAAGTATATGTTTCTTGCAGGTAACTATGCAATAAAGGCTTAACATACTCAAAAGTAGGTCACAAATTCCTACGTACAAAATCCACAGAATGAAAGACACTGG
Organism: Mirounga angustirostris; assembly: GCF_029215605.1. Taxonomy (NCBI): domain Eukaryota; kingdom Metazoa; phylum Chordata; class Mammalia; order Carnivora; family Phocidae; genus Mirounga; species Mirounga angustirostris. The sequence goes on along the minus strand of NW_026991711.1, from coordinate 92,915,494 downwards.
AAGCCGCTAGACATTAAGCAGACTGGGTTCTCTCTTTTCTCCTTTTCTCCTTAAATTAAAAAAAAGAAAGAAAGAAAGTAACTGATAATCCTCTCTTTTTTAAATTTTATTTATTTATTTGACAGAGGCAGAGAGCACAAGCAGGGGGAGCTGCAGCAGAGAGGGAGAAGCAGGCTCTCCACTGAGCAGGGAGCCTGATGCAGGGCTCAGTCCTAGGACCCTGGGATCACGACCTGAGCCGAAGGCAGATGCTTAACCGACTGAGCCACCCAGGTGCCCCTGATAATCCTCTATTTGTTTTTACTAAACTGGATTTTTAGGGTACCTTTTTCTGATGCTCTTGAGCATTTTCTCCATCTCTGCTTTCAAAGGCCTTCAGGGAATATCAATCACATGGTCCCAGTTCATGAGGTACAAAAGTGAAAAATCTCCCTCCCACTCCTGCTCCCAAGTCACCTTGTTTCCCTGCCTAAAAGCAAATAATGTCCCTAGTTTCCTGTGATATTTTTAGCGATCCAAGTAAATAAATATGTGTCCTTCTCCCTGTACCCCCCCCCAGGAATTTTCTAAGCCAACAAAAATACAAGCAAAATTTCATATAGCAACAGAATTATAAAAATGTTATATTAAAAATGCAGAAAACAGAATACAAACAAACAAGAGGAGGAGGTAAAAATCTCTTCCTTCCACCCACATCCTGTCCAGGCTCTCTACCAGGGAAGAGCGCAACAAGGAAACAGGTCTAAAGCTAACCTGGAACCTAAGGTCCCAAACGTTACCCGTGGCTGAACCAAATAAAAACCAGGTCTGTTATATGTAAGGCATTACTGGAAGGCACTGGGACATGAGAGTAAACAGGACTCAGCCCTTACCCCGAGAGAGCTTACAAAACCAGCACAGCACCTACTCACATCAGTTCTGAAATCATCATTCAGGAGAGTGGCATCACACAGGTGACTACCTGACAGCAGTACTAACGTTAGAAATTACTCAGGGGGCGCCTGGGGGGCTCAGCTGGTTAAGCATCCGACTCTTGATTTCAGCTCAGGTCATGATCTCAGGGTGGTGAGATCAAGCCCCACGTCAGGCTCCAAGCTCAGTGGGGGAGTCGGCTTGGGATTCTCTATCTCCCTCTCCCTCTGCGCGCCTCCCCTTCCCTCCCTCTTTAAAGAAAAAAAATAAAGAAATTACTCAGAATGTTGGACTGAATAAATCACGGGGATGAAAGCTACAACACAGGGAATACAATCAACAGCATCGTATGTACAGAGACGGTAGCTACACTTGTGAGCACAGCATAATGTAGACTTGGGGAATCACTATGTTGTACACCTGAAACTAATGCGACTCTGTGTGTCAACTATACTTCAATAAAAAGAAAAAAAAAATTACTCAGAATGTAACACTATTTCTAAGTTTTAAAAAAAGTTCTACTTGCACACATTTTCCAAAATAAGAGAAATGTAAAAATGATATAAAAGGAAAGGTAGGTACCTTAGAATAGCCAAGTACCTTTCCTCCTCTTAATTTATCAGGCTAAGTGTTCTTTAGTAAGATCTCACCATGAAAGCCATGGAGCCCACTAGATGTTACTGTATCAGGCCCTGGAAAAGGGACACATTCCAGGTATTTCTGAAAAAATGCCCCAGCTCCTCTAAAACGCCTCCCCAACTGCAAAGGGCCCTTCCATTCCCCAACATCACCACTGTTCTCTGCCCCCAGTACAGCAGTTAGGTTGCAAGCCCCCCAACCTTTTCCTGCCACATCATCTTGGTCTATACCTATGAGGGAAAAACAATAAGAGGTCAAGACAATGGTCCTATGGTCATTCTCCTTTACAGTACCCAGGAAAGTAGAAATTAACAGAGCAATGTTTACAAGAACAATAGCCCTACTCCTGCTAGGGACCAACAGGAAGAAGTTAAAAAATATCAGCTTCAACAAGAATGAAGAAACACGCAATTAGAGAGCCTGAGGTAATGAAAAGAACAACACAGTAAAGAATTCCAGCCTCCAGTCCTGACTCTGCCATTTCCTGAGTGGCACTGGGGAGAATATTGGCTCTACATTCATTATATAAGAAGATGAATGGAAAGGGTTTGCATAGGACATTTTTAAAAATTAGCTCCTGGGGTGCCTGGGTGGCTCAGTTGGTTAAGCATCTGCCTTCGGCTCAGGTCATGATCTCAGGGTCCTGGGATCAAGCCCCATGTTGGGCTCCCTGCTCAGCGGGGAGCCTGCTTCTCCCTTTCCCTCTACTGCCCCCCCACTTGTGCTCTCAAATCAGTATATAAAATCTTTAAAAAAAATTAGCTATCTCTATCCCCTTAATTACCATAATTATTGTGTGGCACTTAGGTACCCAACTATAGAGGTGTATTAACAATGGAGGATGGGGGGAGGGTGGGAGAGAACAGAACCAACTATAAACTGCTCTGTAGACTTCCCCATAAGAGAAGTTACAAGTAGGACCATTTTTACCTACTAGTTCAAAATAAGTTTCTCGTAAGTCTGTGGGTTAGCTGGGCCCAGCTAGAAGGTTCTTTCTACAAATCTCGCCTGGCATCATTCATGCCACTGTTGTCATCTGTCGGCTTCACTTGGGTTCAAGAGTCCACAATGGCATCACTCACATGTCTGACACACTGATGCCGGCTGTTGGCTGGACCTCTTGCCACATAACCATTCAGTAACCTAGCCTGCAGCTCTATACAGAGTATTCCAAGGTAGCAAAGGGGGAAGGTACCAGGCCTCTCAAGGCCTAGAATCCAGAACTTGCAAATCACTTCTGCTACATTCTGCGGTCAAAGCAAGTCACAAGGCCAGCCCAGATTAAGTGTGAGGAAATGGATTCTACCAATTAATAGGAGGGCTGCAAAATGTTGTGGTCATGTTTTTCAATCTAACTAACACATATACTTTCAATGGATATTTGCAGAATGAATAAATGGATAAATAGATGGGATGAGTACATTTGTATTCTGGTTACTCATTACCAGTTCATCTCAATTATTTTTATTGATTCATCATATATCACATCTCACTATAGAAAATACAACAGAAATAACCATAATCTATAGCTTGACTTGAAAATGCTTCCAACTTGGGGGCGCCTGGGTGGCTCAGTTGGTTAAGCGACTGCCTTCGGCTCAGGTCATGATCCTGGAGTCCCTGGATCGAGTCCCGCATCGGGCTCCCTGCTCAGCGGGGGGTCTGCTTCTCCCTCTGACCTGCTTCCCTCTCGTGCTCTCTGTCTCTCATTCTCTCTCTCAAATAAATAAATAAAAATCTTTAAAAAAAAAAAATGCTTCCAACTTACTTGGAGAGAACAAAATGCACAAAAAGCTTGTCAATGTAATAATTCAACACAAATATAGGGTGCACATTAGATTTCACAGGTGGAATATTGTACCCGTCAAGTAAGGAGTATGTATAAGTACTGTGGCAATTCAGAAGGGATGGATCGAGAAGTCCTGGAATGACCAAGTTAAAACTACATTACGTCCATCAGGTAATAGGGTGCACTTAATAGGGGAAATGATAAAACTTAATGGGGGGGGGAAGCATAAGCAAATGAGGGAGGAGGACACTTGTAAATGGTTGAGGGAAGAAGCGTGCTGAGACCATGAAATACCTGTGACATAGGTGGGCATCATTACTCTCATTTCAAAGATAAAGAAATGAAACTCAGGAAGGCTCAAAACAACAAAAAAACTACCCAGAGTTTTAAAGCTAATAAGGTCAGGCAGTAATTGAAAACCAGAGCTGCGCAGTCTTACGGCTTGTATTCTTAACACTATATTACAACACTCTACGACCACATTGAAAATCCAAAGTACAGGCACTTACTTAATATTAAAACACAAAAATGGTAAATAGCTATAGCATGTGGGGCATAAGAAGCAGAGGATTAGGAAACAAATCAAATCACAAGTACTTAGGAAGCTTTAATAAAATAATATTCCATATAATAGTACCAAGAAGGACAATTTAAACTAGCAGCACAACGAAGTGAATAACAAATCAAAAATCTCCCTGGAAAATATGTAGAAAGCAGTCATAATACTTTAAAGGTCAACTCCGGAAGGCAGAAATTAGCAGAATTTACTCACATTCAGTCAAAAGCTGACTGAATGTGAGTAAAGAAGTAAAGAAGAAAGTAAAGAAGAAGTAAAGAAGTAAAGAAGAAAAGGTGTGTTTCTATCAATAAGACAAACTTTTTTGCACTGTAATGATTTCTATAATATGATCTGAAATTTTACAAAGACACTCTGCCTTGCCCTGCCAGCAACAAATCTCTGTTCTCACTCTTCCTTCTCTTCCCCCTCAGCCCACCCACTTCTGAGCCCACACATTCACTCAGTGAACATTTACTCTGGGCCTGTGACATGACTGGCGTGTACTATGCCAACGGCCGGAAATCACAGAACGTAAAGCTTGGCTCAGGCCCCCGAGGAGGAGCCCACTGCCCGGAAGAAGTAAGAGACAGAAATGCAAATAGCTGCAATAGTATCCGTAGGAGTCCTAAGCAGGATGTTTGTAGAAGGTGCTGCAGGTGGCAGAGAAAGGAGACGGAAGGCTGCCTGAGGAAATCCAAGTGGGAAGTTCAGGGCCGGGGCAGGGCAGCTCACGCCGAGCAGATACAGCACTCACTCTCCCAGCCAGCCCTGGCTTTCATTTGTCAGCCAGCGGTCACTGGCTAGCTCGAGGCAGGTTGGGCCTCCAGCCTCCCTGTCTCCCTCCTTCCCTGCCTCAGCATCCTTCAATGGCCTCGCTCTTCAGCCACCTCGACCTCTAACCTTCCAGGTGTCTGCTCTCAGGTATTAGCAAGCCATCCTCATCTCTCAGCTCCCTGTCATGTTCTGCAATCGGGCTTTGCAACCACAACTGCCCATCCTTCCAGCTCCTATGCTCAAGCACATGGCCCCAGCCTCAATTCCATAAAACGCCTTCCCAATTTGACCTTTCTTTTAGTCTGGATTCAATTCCACAAGGGTGTTAAGAGCTTGAACTACCCTCAACTTTCTCTCCCTCTGGGATAAGCTGCGTAGTAAGTCCGAACCTTGGAAGAACCTGACACACAATCAGGTGCCTTCTCATGCCTTCATCATGCTGAAGGAACATACACACGCATCCAGCCGGTTTCATTTTACACTGATAATCTCAAACTTCACGAAGTATCCCAAGCCAGCACCTCAATTCATGTTCTCTAGTGAGTTTGCTCTGCCCTTCTCTCCAAAATGACTTTCCCATCTTCTCCCTAAGGGCCCTTGTACCCTGCCCTGCAGCCTGCACCCTTCTCCCTCCCAGGACATCAGCTGCACTGATGCGCTTCCTGCTCACCCCGAAGCCCCTCCAATTGGGCTTCACCTGCCACCGCTCCCCTGGAGCTGCTCATCAGGATCACAGATGACTTCCATGCTGGCAAATCCAAGCAATACTTTTCTGTACTTTGCTAACTCCAATTCTCCGCAGCATTCCAAAGCTGGTCACTCCATCCTTCTTGAAAAACTTCCCACTTCGTGAAAACAAATGATCACGCCTTCCTGCTACTTTTCTGGCTGCACCTACTTGAGTTTCTCTAACCATCTCTGCTCTGCTTCCAGAGCTGTTGAGGGGCTCAGAACGATGCCTCTCATCTCCTGATCTTGCTCACTCCAAAACACTCAGCATCCATTGCCATGAATTTAAAAACTGCCTTTAAACTGATGACTTTCAAATTGTTCTCTCCAGAGTATCTCTGAACTCAAAGCCCACACTGGCCTCACTCTTGCTCTTCCTTCTACCTTAAATACTGTCCATAAGCCTACAGTAGCCTGGCTGCAGGCCTCAGGGCTTCAGCCTAAAAGTCACCTCCTCAACAAGTCCTTCAAAGACCACTCACAGGAGGGCGCCCTGTCACTGCACCCCATTCCCTTCCCTCGAAACACTTACAAGTTAAAATTCTATCGCATGTTTGTTTACCTATTTGCTGTCTGTTTTCCTACAGGACTGTCAGCCTTACAAAGGTGTGGATCTTGTTTATTATGTTCACCTAATGCCTGTAACTATGCCTGTTACACACAAGGCACTTGAGAAATATTTGTTAAAAGAATGAAGTTTGTTTGAGCTGAAAATCAAAAGTCACTGGCAATCATTAATTGAGTCCATTTTCTTCTTGGGGAGTAGGAGTAATTGGAGGGTAGGAAGAATGTAAAAAACATTCCAGGTATAAGGAATGTGCAAATACATACAGACAAAGCACAAACGCAAGAGACTGTCAGAGGAAAACCAGCAATTTGGAAAGGCCAGAGCACCGGTTCCCAACCTGTAAACACTAACCCCACCTCTGAAATGAGTGTTCAGTTACTACAAGAATGTTTGAGCATTCTTCCATATGCACACCAAACGTTACCCATGAACTGAGTAAATCTTCATATCCACAATTTTTCAAACTCAGGTACAAACAGTTATGAATTTTTAAAGGCAAAGATAATGAAATTCTTTTCGTTTGATCATTTTTCTCAATTAACAAATACTAAAAATTCCACTTCTGTAGAGCTCTGTGACGCTGGACACTAAAAAGAGCTCTTAGCCTCAAAAAGTATGGAAATAACCAGTTAGGCATAGAGCAGAAAGACTGGACACAGACAATGCCCAACAATCATTTCCTAGCCCCAAAGTCAGGAGGCCTTCCTTCAGGGAGCTCTATACAAATCATTTATGAACAGCAGAATCAGGAGACTTTGGGTGTGCATACAATTATTTTCCTGGGAAAGATATTAAAATCTGGAATTATTCAAGTGATCAAAAGACCGTAAGATTCTGTGGTGGGGGGAAAAATTAAAGTTAATCTATCTATCTATCTATCTCAATCACTCACCCCAGCATGAATAATAATTAACTACAATGAAGTCAGGACAAAAAACAGCCATAACATATAATGCAAATGCCCAAAAAGGAATAAAAGAAGGTTCACCATATTCCATTGAAAGGGCAGGCCATATGAATAGAAAAAAAAAATCATGAACATTGCTTAACTTCTGGTGGTGAGATTATAGATTTTTCATTGCACTTTTCTGTATTTTCTAAGTATTTTCTATAATGAATATGTTACTTTCATAATTACCAATAGTAAAGCACTATTCAAAAATCAGACACTGCCATCTCATAATGGAGGAAAATCTCCCTTTCAGTATTACAGTGGGTATATAATGGAATATAATGTACAACTGTCAATGAAATGTCAAACAAGGAGAAAGTCTGAAATTCATAAGAAGATGGAAGTAGTGTACCAATTACTTCCACAAAATATGTGGTGGTGAAAAACAATATGCTGGTGAAGAAAAATGCCAAAACAAAAAGAAAAACAAAACAACAACAACCCGACAACTCCACATTACTGTACATATACTGTAAGAAAATAACAGAAGATACTACATCAGCACCAGATAACTTCTTAGTAACAGTTAATACTTGCCTTCACTAGTATTTCAATGAAGTAATTTTTTAAAATTTTTTGGATTAAAATATTTAAGTATTAAAATATCAAAAATATTTAAAATAAAATAGTTTTGTCTGTAAGTGATAGCTTTAATTTTGTTTTTGTTTCTCCTGGGGCAGGTTTAAAATAATAAAAGTTGTTTCTACTTTTATTCTGCTCCTCAAAACTTCCTCAAAGATGCAGCAAGATGGATATGCATTGAGAATTGCCAAAATTCGGTGATAAGTGCATGAGGGTTGTTAAACTATTCTCCTTACTTCCGTTACGTGTTTAAAATTGTTCATATTTTTTTTTAAATTTCACTTTATTTTTTTTTAAGATTTTATTTATTTATTTGAGAGAGAGAGCACAAGTAGGGAGAGGAACAGAGAGGGAGGGACAAGCAGACTCCCCAGTGAGCGGGGAGCCCAACGTGGGGCTCGATCCCAGGACCCCGAGATCATGACCCCAGCCAACGTCAGATGCTTAACCGACTGAGCCACTCAGGTGCCCTGTCTGTAATTTTTTTTTTTTAAGATGTATTTATTTATTTTAGAGAGACAGAGAGTGTGTGTGCATGGGTGGGGGGAGGGGGCAGAGGAAGAGGGAGAGGGAGAGGGGAAGTAGACTCTGTGCTGAGCCCGAAGCAGGCTTGATATCTCATGACCCTGAGATTATGACCTGAGCCAAAACCAAGAATTGGAAGCTTAACTGACTGAGCCACCCAGGCACCCCTGTCCATAATTTTCTTTTTTAAGTATTGTAAAGCTTAAGTCTACTTGGTAGAAAAAAATATGAAATACCTGTAATAAAACTGTTCATTAACTAAACAAATTAGGATGTGAAATTATATTAAATTATACATATATAGTACGATATAGCCTACATGTAGAAAGAATTATAGAAAAAAAATAGAATATGTAAAGTATTAAAGTGTGGCCCCTGGGGGCGCCTGGGTGGTTCAGTCCGTTGAGCAGCTGCCTTTGGCTTGGGTCATGATCCCAGGGTCATGGGATCCTTGCTCAGTGGGGAGCCTGCTTCTCCCTCTGCCTGCCACTCTCCCTGCCTGCACTCTCTCTCTATCTCTCTCTGTGTCAAATAAATAAAATCTTTTTAAAAATAAAAAATAAAAAATAAAAAAATAAAGTGTGGCCTCCAAGTAATAGGTTTATGAGTTTCTGTCCTACTTCTTAAAAATTTCTTCTACTTTATATATTTTTTCAAAAGAAGAGATAAAGCTTTTAAAAGTCTCAAAACAGAAGAGCAGTTATTTAATAACACCCAATTTTATTCATGCAAGAACTATAAGACCAAAACTAACTGAAAACATCTCACTATTCACTGCTGACTCTTCTTCTCCCAATGCAAAATATTTAACATATACACAAGACTGCTGTGAGCATTAGCATGCCAAAGTGTTACCTCAACAACACAGTTACCCCGGGGAGGAGAGAGAGAATCATAATATAGATTGCAGCTTCCCAAGGAAGGATCTTACATGAAGACGAGAGACCTCAGTAGAGAACCAGCTTATTGGGGAGAGGAGCCTCGTTAAAAACAGAATGAGACTGATAAGTTGGCTCATCTAGAAAGAGGGGATGTAAATTTCTACTCAATCTAGCAATACTTGACTTGTGTAGCATTTTTCAGAGCTTCATTATCCTTTCACAGTCCTGGTCAAACAGTATCTCTTTTTTACTTGTTTACTATACTAATGAAAAACAGATCACTAAACCTAAACTCCTTACATGATTTTTTTAGTAACAGCTTTACCAAGATACAATTCACATACCATTAAGTTCACCCTCTTACAGTGAGTATAATTCAACAGTTTTTATTATACTCCCAAGGTTGTGCAACCATCACCACTGTTAAAGAACATTTTTATTACCTCAAATATAAACCCTCCTATCCTTTAGCAGTCACTCCCCAAAGCCCTCCCCTAAGGCCATGAAAACCAATAATCTACTTTCTGACCAAATGGATTTGCCTATTCCGGACATTTCATGTAAGTGAAGTCATAAAATATGTGGCCTTTTGTGTCTGGCTTCTTTCACTCAGCATACTATTTTCAAGGCTTACCCATGTTATAGCATGTATCAATACTTCATTCCTTTTTAAGGCTGAATAATACTCCATCGTAAAGATATACCATATTTGTTCATTAACTTACCTGTTGATGGATATTTGGATCCTTTCTACTTTTTGGCTATAATAAATAATGGTACTACGAACATTCCTGAACAAGTTTTGTGTGGAGATGGTTTTAATTTTCTTCGATACACAAATAGGTGTTAACTAGAATATAGGATATGGTAACTATGTTTAACTCTTGGATGAACTGCCAAACTATTTTCCAAAATGTCTACACCATTTTACATTCCCACAAGCAATACATGAATTTCCCTACAGCTTCAGCAACACTTATTGTCTATTTATTACAGCCATTTTAGTGGGTGTGGAATGGCATCCCATTGTGGTTTTGATTTGCATTTCCCTAATGACTAAGGACACTGAACTTCTCTTCATGGGCATAGCCATTTGAACATTTTCTTTGGAGAAATGTCTAATCAAATCCTTTGTTTATTTTTTAATTGGGTTTGTCTTTTTACTGTTGACTGTAAGAGTTTTTAGATAAAAGTCCTTTATTAAATATATGATTTCCAAGTATTTTCTCTCATTCTGTGGAGTGTGCTTTCACTTTCTTGATGGTGTCATTTGAAACATAAAGTTCTCAATTTTGATGAAGTCCATTTGTTTTTTCTTCTGTTGCTTATGTTTAAATATCATACCAAAGAAATCACTGCCTATTTTACCACAATGAAAAAGAAAAGAAAATATTGCCTAATCCAAGGTCACAAAGATTTACACCTGTTTTCTACTAAGAGTTTAACAGTTTCAGATCTTACATTTAGTTCTGTGATTAATTCTGAATTCATTTGTACACACAAATGAGAAAAGTGTCCAAATTCATTCTTTTGCATGTGGATATCCACTCGTCCCAGCACCATTTGTTGAAAAGACCATTCTTCCGGGGGTGCCTGGGTGGCTCAGTCGGTTGAGCAATGGACTCTTGGTTTCGGCTCAGGTTGTGATCTCATGGATGGTGAGACTGAGTCCTGCACTCATCGGGGAATCTGCTTAAGGATTCTCCCTCTCTGCCCCTCCCACTGTGTGTTGTGCTCTCTCTCATAAATAAATCTTAAGAAAGAGGGAGAGAGAGAGAGAGAGAGAGAGAGAGAGAGAGAGAGAAAGAAAGAAAGAAAGAAAGAAAGAAAGAAAGAAAGAAAGAAAGAAAGAAAAAGAAAAAGAAAAAGAACCATTCTTTCCCCCATTGAATTGTCTTAACATCCTTGTTGAAAATCAATTGACTATAAAAGTAAGATTTCATTTCTGGACTTACATTCTATTCCACTGATGTATTGTGTCTATTCTTATATCAGTACCAGACTGTCGTGATTACTATAGCTTTATGGTAAGTTATGAAAGTCCTCCAACCTTGTTCTTTTTCCAGATTGTTTTGACTATTCTGGAAATACAAGGAGGCCCCTTGTATTTCCATATGAATTTTAAGAGAGGCCTGTCAATTCCTACAAAACAGGCAGCTAGCATTTTAACAGTGAGTGTACCAAATATGTAGATCAACTTGGGAAGTACTGCCATCTTTAACAATATTAGGTAATCTGATCCATGAACATAGGCTGTCTTTCCATTTACTTAGATCTTTAATTTCTTTCAATGATGTTTTATAGTTTTCAGAGTATAAGATTTATACTTCTTTTGTTAACTTTATCCTAAGTATTTTTATTCATTTTATAGCTATTGTGAATGGGATTGTTTTTAGTTTCATTTTTGAACTATTCATTGCAAGTATATAGGAATACAACTGATTTTTGTTTATTGATTTTACATCCTTCAACCCTGCTAAACTCCTTTATCAGTTCTAATAGGATGTTCTATATACAAGATCATGTCATGTGCAAATATGGTTTTACTTCTTTTCCAATCTGGATGCATTTTATTTCTTTTTCTTGCCTAATTGCCCTGGTTAGAACCTCCAGTACAATGTTGAATAGAAGGGTCTTGTTCCTGATCTTGGGGAGAATGCATTCCATCTTTTATCATTAACTATGACATCAGCTGTGGATATCTGGCCTTTATCACATTAAGGAAGTTCCCTTCTATTTCTAGTTTGTTGAGAGTTTTTATCATAAAAAGGTGTTGGATTTTGTCAAATGCTTTTCCTTCAGCTTTTGAGAGGATAATATGGTTTTATCCTTTATTCTATTAATATGGTATATTACATTGATTTTCAGATATTAGATCAACCTTGTATTCCTGATATAAATGCTACTTGGGTCATAGTATATAATCCTTCTGATATAGTCCTGGATTCAGTTTGCTAGCATTTTGTTGATTTTTTATGTATATATTCAGAAAAGACACTGGTCTGTAATTCTCTTGTGATGTCTTCGTATGGCTTTTGTAACACAGTAATAACATGCTCAATGCATTTCATCCTCCTCTTTATTTTGAAACAGTCTCTGAAGAATTTGCATTTGGTAGATATGACAGACTCACCAAATGTGAAGTCATCTGAGCCTGGGCTCTTTTTTGTGGGATGTTTCTTGATTGTTAACTCAACCTCTTCACTTATTACTGATATATTCAGATTGTCTATCTTTTTCTTGAGCCAATCGCAGCAGAGCCTTTCTATAAATGCATAATTTCATCTAAGTTATTTAATTTGTTGGCATATAATTGTTCCTAGTATCCCCTTACATCTTTTTTATTTCTGTAAGGACAGTAGTGATGTCCTCTCTTTCATTTCTGATTTTATTAATCTGAATCTTTACTCTGTTTCTCTTGGTCAGTATCTTTTCAATTTTTGGTCTGTTGATTTTCACTGCTATTTTTCTCTATCATTTATTTCTAATCTAGTCTTTATTTTTTTTCTTCTGCTTGCTTTTGGTTTATTATGTTCTCTTACTAATTTCTTAAGATGGAAGTTTAGGTTATTGATTTAAGATCCTTTTTTTTTTAAAGCTTTTTTTTTTTTTAAAGATTTATTTATTCATTTGAGAGAGCGAGAATGAGAGAGAGAGACAGAGTACCTGAAGGGGGAGGGTTAGAGGGAGAAGCAGGCTCCTCGCCAAGCAGGGAACCCGATGCGGGACTCAATCCAGGGACTCCAGGATCATGACCTGAGCTGAAGGCAGTCGCTTAACCAACTGAGCCACCCAGGCGCCCTTAAGATCCTTCTTTAATTGAAGTATTTAAAGCTATAAATTTCCTTCTGAGCAATGCTTTCACTGCATTCCCTAAATTATGGTATGTTGTTTTATTTTTTGGCATGGAGTATAGTAGGCGCTCAATAAACATTGTTGAACAATGAATGAGTTTTGTTTTTTTTACATTGTGGTAAGTCATGCATAAGATTTACCACTTTTAAATGTACAATGCAGTGGTATTAAGTACATTCACACCATTGTGCAACCATTGCCACCATGGGATGGTGTGTTTTCGTTTTCAACCATCTCAGAATATTTTATTATTTTCTTTGTAATTTCCTCTTTTACTCACTGATGAGTTAGGAGTCTGTTGTTTAGTTTCCCAATTTCTCTCTATTACTGATATCTAACTTCATTCTATTGTGATCAGAAAGAGAATAAACTTTGAATGATTTTCATCCTTTTAAATTTACTGAGTCTTGTTTTATGTCTAACAGATGGTCTATCCTGGAGAATGTTCCACATGCACTTGAGAACCACGTGTATTCTATTGCTACTTGGTGCATGGTTCTATATATGTCTGTCCCTTAATAATTTAAGAATCTGTCTGTACCTAGACCACGTTTAAGAAAAAAATTTTCCATTACCTAAATCTTACATTTTTCATGGTATCCCCTACTTTTTATACTGCTTACATATCCCATATTTACATATTTAAAAAATCAGGTCTTGGGGCGCCTGTGTGGCTCAGTTGGTTGGGTGGCTGCCTTCGGCTCACGTCATGATCCTGGAGTCCCGGGATCGAGCCCCACGTCAGGCTCCCTGCTCAGCAGGGAGTCTGCTTCTCCCTCTGACCCTCTCCCCTCTCATGCTCTCTCTCTCTCATTGTCTCTCTCAAATAAATAAATAAATAAATAAATAAATAAATAAATAAATAAAATCTTAAAAAAAAAAATCAGGTCTACCCTTTAAAAAAAAAAAATCTCCGTTCTGGTACCATATTAAGAGTTGGTTTCTGGGGCATCTGGGTGGTTCAGTTGTTAAGCGTCTCCCTTTGGCTCAGGTCATGATCCCAGGCTCCTGGGATTGAGCCCCGCATTGGGCTCCCTGCTCAGAGGAAGAAAGCCTGCTTCTCCCTCTACCACTCCCCCTGCTTGTGTTCCCTCTCTCACTGTATCTCTCTCTGTCAAATAAATAAAATCTTAAAAAAAAAAAAAAAAAGAGTTGGTTTCTAAGAGCAAAACCTGCAAAAAAGGTAAGCCAAAAAGATACTTGCATGAGATATTTTTTAAGAGGTTTCTGAAACATGAAATCCCCAGACTTAGGTGAGTAAGAAGAGAGGCAAGCATTTGATATGTCATTTGATAGCATGACAGCTGACATGGCCATCCCAAATTTCTCAAGGGAGCTAGGTTACACCCAGTTGAAAAAAGAAAAAAACCCTATTAAGTACTGGTTAGTCAATGTGAAGACAGAAGGCATAAAAAGACTTGGGGGACAGAAGCAGGGAGAGTTTTTCCTGTTACTGCACAAAGTCAAGCTATTAAGAAGTAGTTTAAAATTCAGCTTTCGTTTCAGCCATTTAGAATAAGCAAGGCAACTTCACATTTGAAACAATACTTTCCAATTCACTAAGTAATTTTACAAATGCTACTTTTATCAACCCATAAAACCTCTCTATATGACTATTACCCTCATACTATTTTACAGAAAAGTTAACAGATTCAGAAGCAAAGTAACTCCCACGTTACCCAGCAAGTATGAAAGAGAATCAGGATTTGAACCTGAGCATCTAACTCCAAATCCGGGACTATTTCCACCAAGTCACAGGTACTCCTCACCAACACACACAGGTCTCTGAGTACTGTAGACATGTATATATAATTTATGAAAAAGATCCACAAAGGAAGGATATATCCACCACACTTAATGTTACCAAAATAAGAGAGCCTGAATTGAGAGAAGCCACTAGAACCTGGCACAGCACGACATACTAAGCAAGTGCTTCATCAAGAACAAATGAAGAGGAAGAACGATATGCATCCCCACAAGTAACTCGAGGAGAGTAATCAGCAATCTTTAGTTCAGAGGGTTTAGTATTTCCCATAGATACTGATGGCAAGCCAAAGCCATGATCATAAAAAGGAAAAAGAGAGAAAGAAAAAAGGGGAATGCATAACCATTGGGGGACACTAGGTAAAGGATAAACAGAAATTCTGTACCATTTTTGCAACTGTTTGTGAATCTATAATTATTCCAAAATGTAAAGAAGAAAAAAAGTGAAAAGATACATGTGATGTGGACAGGCTCTTCGTACTCGGTTCCTAAGTCCACTAAATACCTATTGTGCCAGACAGCACTGCCTTCAACAAGCTCCAGGTTCACTGGGGAAGAAGACGAGTGAGCAATCTTTTCTAACACAGTATATCAAGGTGCTTTCCTGTAAGACTACTTTTCTTTTTTTTTTTTTTTAAAGATTTTATTTATTTATTTGAGAGAGAGAGAATGAGAGAGCACATGAGAGGGGGGGAGGGTCAGAGGGAGAAGCAGGCTCCCAGCTGAGCAGGGAGTCTGATGCGGGACTCGATCCCGGGACTCCAGGATCATGACCTGAGCCGAAGGCAGTCGCTTAACCAACTGAGCCACCCAGGCGCCCAAGACTACTTTTCTGATGACTCCCTAATAAACCGGGAAAAAGGAAAGACTGCACCAATGAAACAAATACAAGGGCACCATTGGGCAGAACTCTGTCTTACTTGTGCGCTGGCATGAAAACACATGCTTTGCTTACTCTCACCCTGCCAATCCCTTGCTTCCATTCCTGGCTCCAGCAAGATTCATACTGAAGACACAGAATCTGATCAACTGGGAAATCCCACATAGTCACAGAGCCTTCAATAATAAGGAGTCCTGTGTTTGCTGAAGATAGAGAACTGATCAGAGGGCTTTAGAGATTCATTTATTCATTGACAAATCAGATGGTATTAGGTTTGGCCTCAAATCTTTCTAATGCAATAAAGTGAAGTAGCAGAGAAAGATAATTTGGAAAATCAGCCAAGCAATGACAAAGACTACTGAAAAGCTTTACATCCGGCTTCCTACCCGCCCCACTGAAACCATATCTCAAGCATACAGACTTTAAGTCTCTACTAAGCTTACACATAAAGTTAGGGAAAATTCTATTTCTCAGATCAATTATAACAGAACACTGCTATTACTAAAATGACATTTTTCCGTTCATATTTTATGGATTTAAGAAAAAAATTCCACAAGAAAAACAAAAAGATATCTGTGCCTTAACCATGTTAGTATATACTGAATCATACCCACAGATGCTCAGTTTCCAGAGTTGTCACTGCCTCTGTATTTTTCCAACACAACTATTCCTACCCATCACTAACACAGCTTCTTTAAAATATCAAACGATGTAACCTTCACTCTAATCCTCCATTTAAACAAAAACATCAGTTGAGAACATGATTTAATATGCAGATAAGAATAAAATTCATAACTATCTAGGGCAATTTGGAAACATCTATCAACAACCTTTAAATGAAAAGGTAGAGGAAGACTGACATTTCACTCTCTAGCCTTGTGTACCTTTTAAGTTTTTTGACCATGTACATATTATCTAGTCAAAGGAATATAAATTTTAAAACATTAAAAAAGTATAGTATTCTTTCTAGTTAAACCGTATTATAGACAATAAATACCAGAAAGTTGTTTGTAAAGTCAAATTTAATTGCAATCATGAAATCATAGGCATCATCACTTACTGCAAGAATTAAAAACTATACGGTGGCCTGGCTGACTCAGTGGGTAGAGCAAGTGACTCTTGATCTCGGGGTCATAAGTTCAAGCCCTGCGTAGAGCTTCAAAAAAATTGGAAACTATAAAAAGAGCCAGTTATTCAGCAAATTGTCCATCTCTGGTACTCCTCTCTAGAAGGCAGCCTTGGTAACATATAAGGAAGCAAAGCTTATTTCTAAATCTCCTATCCAGCCATGGAATCTTTGCAAAATCAAAAACAAAAAACAAACAAGTAATGAGATGAAGACAAGTGCTTGATTGGTTCTTTTTATCACTGAAGCATAGCCACATGTTAACTGAAAAATGACATATGACGAAACAGTCATATACTTTTACAAAATTATATTTTTAAATGTATTAACTACACGATTCTCATACTGCAGGCTGGGTTTTGTTAAAACCTCTAAGATGCGGGCGCCTGGGTGGCTCAGTCAGTTAAGCCTCCGACTCTTGATTTCGGCTCAGGTTGTGGTGTTAGGGTCATGGGATCCAGCCCCACGTCGGGCTCCGCACTCAGCACAGTCTCCTTGTCCCTTTCCCTCTGCTCCTCTCCCTGCTTTCTCTTTCTCTCTTTCAAATAAATAAAATCTTAAAAGAAAAAAACAACCTTTAAGATGGATGATTTGGCAATATCTCTCAAAATTTTAAAGGTACATAACTTTCAACCCAAAATGTCAACTTATGGGAATTTATTCATACATGTGCAAAATAAATTATTATAGGATTATTCTTACTAGCATTATTTATAAAAGCAAAGGACTAGAAAAAACTAAATGTTCCTCAACAGAGGGCCAGGTAAATTATGGTATGCCATACAATGGCATACTATTCAGCCATACTCTTCATTAAAAAAAAAAACAATGAGAAGGGGCACCTGTGTGGCTCAGTCACTTAAGCATCTGACTCTTGATCTCAGCTCAGGTCTAGATCTCAGGGTCATGAGTTCAAGCCCCACATTGGGCTGAACACTGGAAATGGAGCCTACTCAAAAACAAAACAAAACAAAACAAACAAGAAAATCCCACAACGAAGAAGTCTTTTTTTTTTTTTTTTTAAGATTTTTATTTATGGGGCACCTAGGTGGCTGTCGGGTAAACATCTGCCTTTGGCAGATCATGATACCAAGAGTCCTGGGATCCAGCCCCACATCGGGCTCCTTGCTCAGCAGGAGCCTGCTTCTCCCTCTCCCTTCCACTCTCTGTACCGCCTGTACTCACTCTCTCTGTCAAATAAATAAAATCTTTAAAAAAAATGATTTATTTATTTGACAGAGAGACTGAGTGAGTGAGACAGAGAGAGAGAGAGAGAGAGAGAGAGAGCGTGCAGGGGGGAGGGGCAGAGGGAGAATCAGACTCCCTACTGAGCAGGGAGCCCAATGCAGGACTCCATCCCAGGACTCTGGGATCATGCATGACCTGAACCAAAGGCGACACTTAACGGACTGAGCCACCCAGGCACCCCAATGAGGAAATCTTCAACGTACTCACACAGAATGATTTTCAAGATACATAAAGCAAAAGGAAGGAAGGAGGGAAGGAGGGAAGCAAGGAAGGAAGCAAGGAAGGAAGGAAGGAAGGAAAATACAGGGTAGTCTTTAGTAGTCTAAGTATTGTTACTTAGTCCAAACGAATGTTCCTTTGGCAATTTCAGAAACCTCCTCCAAGTTCTAAAAGGCATGAGAGAATGGAAAGCCTTTCCCATCATGTTCACTTTAAAAATGCAGTCACAGACCATAGGAAATCTCCTTGGCATGCCATTCTCTACTAATAGGTAAACCCAATCAGGATCAGGCTAAAATACCATACCTATAAGCCCAAATCAGCTGCACAGAGGGCAATGGGACACTGAGAGCATTTCTTTTTAAAGACCTACCCCCCGCCCCCAGCATGGGATCCCATGTCTGAAGGGTGATATATTAAATGACAAAGACACTTCCTGAATCAAATTTTGTGTGTATAGATACAGCTATATAGTACCTCTGGCTGTACTTACAGAGAAGTTGGGTCCATCTTTATGTATACAGATATATGGCTGTAGATTCAGATTCATACCAGGCCAACTTCTCCGTAAATAGGGCCAGAGGTAGTGAAAGAAAACAGTCCGCATCGTTTCTTCCTACTCTCCCGGGAATAAACCGTTATTCCGACTAAGGGAGTTCAAGCTCTTGAATCTCTTCGTTGGCTGACAATTATCCTGAAAGCATGTCAAATACTGGATTTGCTCTGACCTCGCTGATGTTGTTATGTTGCTTGAAACTAGAAAATAAAAGAATAAAATAATTCCTTTTTTTTGTTTTCACTATTAATAATAAGGAACTGCTACAATAAACAGGGGAAGAATAATCAGTATCTCATATGATGAAAGTGTTTATTTAACAACATACTAAGAAATACCTATTTAAGAGTCAAAACCTAGTGGAAAACAAAACACCAAAGGCCAATCTTCAAACTGGGCCTTCCTTTCACTGACATCTGGATGGTAGATTACAAAATGGACTCCTGAGGGAGGTCTGATCACTCAAGACAAGTAATATTAGACCCTACTGAACACTAAAGAGTGTGATGGGAGGAAATCTGATAATACAGACCCAGAAAGAAAATTCAGATACCTCTTCCCTAGTTAACTTTTAGAATTTCTAGGCAAAAGAATTTTTTAATGATATTTAATATTTTTGTTAGAAGAGTAATATACACTATTGCACAAACTTCAAATAATTTTTTAACTAACAGCATTTGTCAAAAATGCAAATCAAAATGGATCAACAATCTAAATATAAAAGCTAAAACTATAAAACTAAATATATAAAAATCACCCCTAAGGGGCACCTGGGTGGCTCAGTCGTTAAGCATCTGCCTTCGGCTCAAGTCATGATCCCCAGGGTCCTGGGATGGAGCCCCACATCGGGCTCCCTGCTAGGCGGGAAGCCTGCTTCTCCCTCTCCCACTCCCCCTGCTTGTGTTCCCTCTCTCGCTGTGTCTCTCTGTGTCAAATAAATTAATCAAATCTTAAAAAAAAAAAAAATCACCCCTAAAATGAGTAAAATTCCCAATATAAAACTTATCGTAATCTTAAATAACAAGTTAAAAATTTTCCAGTCATCCATAAAACGAACCCTCCCTACCCTCCTTCATCCTTACCACCCGCCCACCCTGTTTTCTTCCCTTGAAACAGGATACATGGTTTAAATGCATGTAGTTTTAAGTTATTTTCCCAAATGTGAGGATTGATATAGCATCTAGGTCTTTCAAATGCCTTTGGAATTTTTTTTGTATGTGACATAAGATTCTTGGGTAAACTTCAGTTAGGTTACATTTAAAATCATGAAGAACTTCACAAAATACTGATCATTGATTTTTCAAGAATTTTCTGCAATTATCCAAACGTAACCACAAAGATCTATATTCAGCTTTATAATTCAATCAATAAAAGGGAAGGACATCACTTGCATGGTACTACACTGGGCACTAGAGTGATGGGGGTGGGGGGAGACAAGAGAGGGTTGGAAACAGGGAGACAAAGAAATATAATATATACCCGACCCTGAAGGTCCTCACAATCTGTTTTGAAACACAAACCACTTAAAAGTAACTATACAAAATTAAAAGGAAGAAAGGGAACTCACATTTATTAAGTGTCTCCCATATGTCAAGCAGCAAAGCTATAACATACACAAAATATCCATGTATCCTGTTCAAAGAAAGAAAATGGGGGTGGGGGGTGGGGGGAGAAGGGGTAAGGATAAAGGAGGGTAGGCAGTGAAATCAGATACCTAAAGCAAAATACAAATGCCAGGGGCGCCTGGGTGGCTCAGTCGTTAAGCGTCTGCCTTCGGGTCAGGTCGTGATCCCAGGGTCCTGGGATCGAGCCCCGCACAGGGCTCCCTGCTTAGCAGGGAGACTGCTTCTTCCTCTCCCACTCCCCCTGCTTGTATTCCCTCTCTCGCTGTCTCTCTCTCTGTCAAATAAATAAATAAAATCTTTAAATATATATATATATATAAATGCCAGTGAGTGACACAGAAAATAAGTAATTAAAACATTTATATCAGTCTTCAACAAATGGTGCTGGGACAACTATATATCCACATGCAAACAAGGAAGTTGGATCCCTACCTCACACCATGTAAAAAAAAATTAACTCAAATGAATCAACAATCTAAATGTAAGAGCTAAAACTATAAAACATAAGAAGAAAACATAGGAGTAAGTCTTCATGACCTCAGATTGGTAATGGATTCTTAGCTATGACACCAAAAGCATAAGCAGCAGAAGTAACAAACAGATTGGGGAGCCTGGGTGGCTCAGTCATTAAGTGTCTGCCTTTGGCTCAGGCCATGATCCCGGGGTCCTGGGATCGAGTCCCACATCGGGCTCCCCGCTCCACCAGAAGCCTGCTTCTCCCTCTCCCACTCCCCCTGCTTGTGTTTCCTCCCTCGCTGTGTCTCTCTCTGTCAAATAAGTAAAATCTTAAAAAAAAAAAAAAAAGAAACAGATTAATTGGACTTCATCAAAATTAACAACTTTTGTGCATCAAAGAACATGATCAAGAAAATGTAAAGACAACCTACAGAATGAATGGGAGAAAATACTTGCACATCACATATCTGGTAAGAGTTTAATATCCAGAATATATAAGAACCCCTAAAACTAACTCGACAACAAAAAGACAAGCAATGCAATCTAATATTGAGCAAAGGACTTGAATAGATATTTACCCAAAACAGGTAACACCTTAATCATCATGGAAAAACAAATCAAAACCACAGTGAGATACTGTTTCAAAATATTAGAATGGCTATAACTTTAAAAATAAAATAACTGAAAACAGCAAGTGTTTGCAAAGATATGGAGAAACTGAAACCATTGTACACACTGCCACTGGGGGGCAAATGGTACAGCCACCCTGGGAAAGTTAAATGAGTCCACAAAAAGCTAAACAAAGAATTACCACACAACCCAGTTAATTCTAGTCCTAGGTATATACCCAAAAGAATTGAGAACAGAGACTCAAACGGAAATTTGTAAACCAATATACACTGCAGCATTATTCACAATAGTCAAAAAGTGGAAACAACCCAAGTTCTATCAACAAATGAGAGGATAAACAAAATGTAGTATATACATACAATGAAATATTACTCACCAATTAAAAAAGAATAACATTCTGATAATCCTACAACATGAACGAATCTTGAACACATTATGCTAAATGAATAAATCATAGGAGGACAGATATTATATGATTACACTTACATGAAATACCTAGAATAGGCAATTTGTAGTGACTGAAAATAGATTATAAATTACCAGGGACTGAGGGAGAGGGAGGAAGGAGATTTAAGGCTTAATGGTTACAGTGTTTCTGTTTGGAGTGATGGAAAAGATTTGCAAGCTGACTCTGATGATGGTTGCACAATAGTGTGAATGTAAGTAATGCCCTGACTGGTATTCCTAAAAAATGGTTAAAATGGCCTATTTTATGTTATATATATTTTAACCACAATAAAAAATAAATTAAAAAGAAAAAAAGGTTTATATCATGACTTCAGTGACCTGGATTTCCAAGGGTAGATTTCAAATCAGGGACTCAAATCTAAAAAACTGTAAGTCACCTGATCTAACCTTCACGGAAACCCTCCTGGGAAGCTTAGAGCTCTACAACCTTCTTGACTAGTAAGGAGGCATCTCTAGATGCCACCAGATGCTGGGAGCAGACTTTCTCCCAAGACAGCCCATTGACCTTTCACGAACGAGGAATAACAGAATTCTGGAAAAACAGAATTAAATGGAAAGGAAGCTGAAGAATCTGAGAGCCAAACTCTGCAGCTGTATGACTGTGGACAAATAATTCAACTTTCCAAAACCTCAGCTTCCTCTCATTGTAAAATGAAAATGGCATCTGCCTTTAAATGTTGCTCTAAGGGGCGCCTGGGTGGCTCAGTCGTTAAGCGTCTGCCTTCGGCTCAGGTCATGATCCCAGCGTCCTGGGATCGAGCCCCACGTCGGGCTCCCCGCTCGGCAGGAAGCCTGCTTCTCCCTCTCCCACTCCCCCCTGCTTGTGTTCCCTCTCTCGCTGTATCTCTGTCAAATAAATAAAATCTTTAAAAAAAAAAAAATAAATGTTGCTCTAAGAGCTGGCAAAAGCACACTTATAAAAAGTTGGGTGTTCAATCCATGGTGACTGTTGCCATTGTGACACTGGGTCTACCGACCACCCTTGGGCCAACCAAAGGCTGAGCAGGATATGGTTTGAGTCTGGAGAGCTCTATGACTCTCAGAACTGAAATAAAACAGTCACCAGCAACCACGAGAAGACTTCAGAGAAGGAGCTGTTTTTATGCAGTTCAACTACTGTTAGAAAGACTGGCTAATTGTTCCTAGAATGAACCCGGCTACTCTACATCAGGAAGGGCACTGCTACACAATTCATTCGCTCTGTACAACAGGCCTCTGTTAGCATGTCTGAGCAACTGTTCATAACAAAGTCGGCCTCTACCCACAGGAAAGACACACTATGGGAAGAAACTAAGCAGAAAATGAGCTAGAAGGTAGTCCCGAGGCAGCTCTCAAACTCTGGCTTCAGAATCACTCGGGAAAGCTGTTTAAAAAGCAGATGCCTCACCCGCACCACCAGACATTCTGATTACTAAATACTTCAAGCAGGGTCCTTGAGCACAAAAAGCTCTTGGAGGTAGGAGATGAAAATGTAATAAGATTACATTCTGATGTTGACAAATAAGACTATTCTGTCCAACAAAGCAAAGGGAGCATTTCCTCCACATCTACCTGGAAATGCAATAGCTTTAGCAATGCGGGGCAAGAGTGAAAACTAAGGAAGCAAGATCACCCACGTGTAATGCCCAATACAAATTGCATACAGTTGGTTCATATAAAAGTTCATCATTACTGCTTATTCTTTTTTAAAATAAATGAAAAATAAAAATAATGTGCCATTCCACATCTCTCACAGTAACAAAAAATATATTCCCAAAAGTTGGTAATATTTTTATGGAACTGATAACATTCTTAGGGTGCTGGGAAAATTATTAACTGGTACAACTTTTTGGTCAGCAATCAGACAATGTGTATCAAAAATCACCCAATACTCACTTCTTTGAATTTATCCTAAAGCAACAACACAAAAGAAGCAAACTATATGCAAAAAGATAGTCACCGTGTTGTAGTATACATAATTTAAAAAAAAAAAGTGGCACCTGGCTGGCTGTCAGAAGAGCATGAGACTCTTGATCTTGGGGTCATGAGTTCGAGCCCCACGCTGGGTGTAGAGATTACTTAAATAAATAAGTAAACTTAAAAAAAAAAAACATACTTACATGTCAAGGATCCCAGTTTCCCAAAATTTGCCATATCATCTCAAATATGACAAAGCTATTAAAAAACTTCAATGATAACATAGTCTGTCATTACATGGAAAATAGTCACAAAACATGCAAGACCTAGTATTACTTCCTGAAAAGTACAAACATATGGGCAGCTTCAAAGGTGATACATTAAGAAATAATAGCTTGTGTTAGGATGGTTTGATGTGGCTTTTCCCTCTCTGGTCTCTCAAGTTTCTGTTATTGCTTTGTTATTATAATAAGACTATAAATAAATTTAACTGATTCTGCTTGGAAAGTTAACTGGAAACACTTACAGAGACAGGTGGAAAGTGGATTCAGCTATCCTGAACAAACGTAAACTCACCCAAATGTACCATGGTAACAGTCCCAAGGCCAGTTTTGGATTTTTTTCACAAAAAGATCAATCTTGGGCGCCTGGGTGGCTCAGTTGGTTAAGCGACTGCCTTCGGCTCAGGTCATGATCCTGGAGTCCCGGGATCGAGTCCCGCATCAGACTCCCTGCTCGGCAGGGAGTCTGCTTCTCCCTCTGACCCTCCTCCCTCTCATGCTCTCTGTCTCTCATTCTCTCTCTCTCAAATAAATAAATAAAATCTTTAAAAAAAAAAAAAAGATCAATCTTCCCAGATACACGTTAACTATGAAACTTTGAATTTACACTTTTTTAAAAGCAAGTAGAAACACACTAAAAGATAGGAGGAAATCTGGTTTGGCAGCTATTCACAAGGCAAAAAGATCATAAGATTTCCTGAACCATAACTTCAATAATCCAACAAAATTATGAAGCTAAGAGCCAGCTGACAGGAAAAGAACATTTAAGTTGAGAAATAGAAGGCCCGGCTCTCCTCCAGGCTCTATCTCAGACTGGGATTTAACTTGCAAGTCTTAGTTTCTCATTTGTAAACTGATAGGATAATGATGTTATCTTCCCTATCTACCTCACAGGAGTCTGAAGGGAGCAAAGAAGATTACAAATGTAAAAGTGCTTTCAAAATCGAGCCCTTAAATCTGGCTATTATTTATTATTAAGAAGACACTCATCTATGCGTAGCTACCAAAAAGGAGAACAGTTGTTTAGAAGGATACATTTCAAAGTGATAAGTGGATGGATATGCCTCCCAGGGGGGCCTGAGATCTGGGGCCAAGCCCTTCCCTTTATCTGCATTGTTTCAATCTTTTTTTTTTTTTTTTTTTAGATCTTATTTATTTATTTGACAGAGGAGCACAAGCTGGGGGAAATGGCAGCGGGAGAGGTTGAAGCAGGCTCCCCACTGAGCCACCCAGGTGCCCCTGCAATGTTTCAATCTTTCAGGAGAATCTATTCATCTATTACTTGGTAATTTTTTTTAATTTGTAAAAGCAAATGCAATCACTAACAAAATTAACAGAGTGCAGGGTTCTCAAACTTTAGGGTTTTGGGGTTTTTTTCAAGAACCACCTGAGGATTGCTAAAACTGAGGCTGTCCAGGTCTCACAGACTTAATTGACAAAAATCTCTGGGTGGACAGGAATAAATAAGGTCAGACCATTTGTATTTTAACAAACTCAAGTGATTCTTTGACTTGATTATTGCTTCTTACACTATGTTGTTATTAATATTAACTCCTATCACAAATACATAGTAGGAATACCATGTATACCCACTTACTATATGTCAGTCACCACTCTCAGCACTTGACGAATATTATCTCATTTAATCCTTACAACCCTGTAAGTAGGTACTACTGTTAACACTGCCCTCCCCTCGCCCTTGTTTTATAGATGAAATTATTAAATAGGAAGAGATGATTTAACAGGCCCATGGCCCAAAGTCACAGGGCTAGTAAGTGGCAGAGCCAGAATGTACAACAAAGTTTGAAAACTCTTGATACAGTTTCTTAACCTAAGACAACAGCTGTATACTCTGGTCAGGTCACAGCAAATTCTGTTTCATTTCAGACATTGCATTTGCCTAAAGAAAGCAGCATGGGGAAATCTGATTAAACCATGAGGGGAGGGAGCACCTGGCTGGCTCAGATGGTAGAGCGTGTGACTTTTGACCTAGGGGTTATAAGTTTGAGCCCCATGTTGGGTGTAGGAATTACTTTAAAAAAATAAAATCTTGGGGCGACTAGGTGGCAGAGTCGATTAAGCATCTAACTCTTGGTTTCAGCTCAGGTCTTGATCTCAGGGTCGTGAGATGGAGCCCCACAGACTTTGCACTCAGCACGGAATTGGCTTGAGAGTCTCTCTCCCTCTGCCTCTCCCCCCTGCAAGTCCAAGCTTGCACACTTTTGCTGGCTCTCTCTCTAAAATAAATAAATAAATCTTTTTTAAAAAATAAAATAAAATCTTTTTAAAAATAAAAAAAAAAAAACCATGAGGGGATAAAGCTAGCCTGTTTACATACTTCCAGCATAACTGGCCTCACTTTGTAACATTCTGGCCCTCTATTAGACTGAGCCCTGGAAGTGTGGGGAACATACAGTCTTTTCAACAGTACCCTCATGGTACTGGTATCTAACTAAAGAAAGGGTTTAATAAATTAATTCATCCATAAATCTACAGAAGGCTTGATGACTGTCCTAGGAAATGAAAGCTATTATGTGGAGAAGAAACAGACTTAACTCATGTTGCTTCAAGGAGTATAACCAAGAACAGGTAACAGGGGAGTGGCAGATTTTGACACAGTCTAAACTAGCTTTCTAGCAACCAAGACCTGTCCAGTAACAGAGAAGCACATCTGCAGAGTGAGGCTGATGATCAGAACAGAGTAGACAAAAGGTAGGAAAGTGGTCTATGGAGCCTCTAAGAGCTCTTCCAAAGTTCAAAGTCTTCTATTCTAAGTTATGATACATTTGTTCATTCTTTCACATCTCACACATCTACCGTGACTAGTTACACAAGTTCCTAGTTACACAAGTCCTGGTAGTAAGTACAGAGGATACCATCGTGTCATACAAACCCCCAGAGCCCTCAAGGATCTGGAGAAGAATAAAAGCACAGGCGTCAATCTTCCAGGGAGGAAGGTAATGGATACAACAGGAATCAGCAAGGAATGAGGAGATTTCCAGGCAGGAAACAAGAGGGAAGTCAACACAGGCATTATGAAAGAAAGGCCATCATTTGAGCCATATCTTTAGGAATCCACGTGGGGAGGTGGGTTGGGGCTGCCATAAGAATCTGGGGAAGAGGGGCGCCTGGGTGGCTCAGATGGTTAAGCGTCTGCCTTCAGCTCAGGTCATGATCCCAGGGTCCTGGGATCGAACCCCACATCGGGCTCCTGGCTCAGCCGGGAGTCTGCTTCTCCCTCTCCCTCTGCCTCTCCCACTGCTCATGCTCTCTCTCTCTCTCTGTATCTCTGTGTCTCAAATGAATAAATAAAATCTTTAAAAAAAAAAAAAGAATCTGGGGAAGAAAAGCCTGCAGTATGGCAGTACTGGTCTGAGCATAAAGGAGGCAGGCAAGCCCTGGGGTGATGAAGACCCACCAGAAATAAACACTAAACTCTGGGGCTTAAAAGGAGAAGGCCTTTGGAGGTCATTTAGTCAAACACACACATGTTATGGAGGTTGCCCTGCTTGCCCTGGGTAAAGAAAGGTTCGTTTACTTTCTTAAATTACATTTTACAAACCAAAAACTCTATCAGCAACGACTGGTCCTTCGCTTAGTTTTGCATCTTTTTTTTTTTTTTTTTAAGACTAATAGATCCTTCTCTTATTTTCTAGGAAAACTTTTATATGATTCCATTTTTCTTGCAGTTTTCAAAACTGGCAGTTTTAATAACTCAGCTCTTAGCCTAATATTATAATCACTTAAGTGGTTATAATATTTACCAATAATACTAAATTAAAAGTATTATAATCTAAAAATGATGATTTTACAAATAGAAGACTGTTAAGAAATGCAGTCTCAAAAATAAATTTAGGTCTCAGATCCAAGAAACTATCTCTTACTCAACTTATAAACTGTGAAACTGAGCCACCCAAGAAAATAGAATTAACTACTAAAGCAAAAACAAACTAAATCCAAAACCAATGGACAAAACATAATACATATGAACAATAAACTTAATGTTCTTTGGCCAATCATTTCTCAGCGTCCCTGTCAAACTATTTTAAGGATCTGAAATCTTGCTCTATAAAAAGTAAGTTCCCATCAACCTAACTACACTTCAAGAGATTCTACCGCAGTGGTTACTGAAGCATAAACACCAAGCTTCAGTTTTTTCCTTCCTTTTAGTACAAAAAATGCTTACCTCTTTTAGATAAAGCTGAGTGTGTGGCCCAAATCCTGACATACCAGGAGATCTAGGTTTTCAATTCCAACAGTAATTTAAGGTGTCAGGTTAGCAAAGGCCTTTTCTGTATTTACCACTTAGCTTAGATTGTAACATGGAGATATAATATTTGACACCCCCACCACCAACGGTCACTTCAAAGGATTTCTAACTTTGGTAAACCTTAGTTGGGGGAATATAAAGTTAGGGCTGAAAAATCAGTAAAAAAAAAAAACAAAAAAAAACGAAACTTTAAAAAATCTGAAATAGTGCTGCTGCATGTTAGCTGACAAACTATGAATTGCAGAAACAGATTTGAGTAACAATTGCTAAGAAAGGTGCAGTTACACGATTTTACCAAAATGAATAAGCAAACAGCTCACGAAAATTTAAATCTTTCTTGGCAAATGGAGAAGATAAATAATATTCACTAACTCTGGGACATTGTGGTTTTTTGTTTTTATCTATAAGGTCTCTGCATCAATGTTACTATTCTCTCACTCCCTTTATGAGCAAAAGGAGCCCACTGTCCAGGATCCCTCATACCAAAGCTCAGTAAATATCACAAATAATAATAGTAATAAAAGCAACAATCTCTAAAGCTAGAATTCATACGGGACTGTGGCACCAGAATAGGATGCAAGGCACATGGCAGCATGCAACTATTTCTCCCTTCTGACTCTTCTGCATCACTGCCTCCCAAAGGACTATAGAATCCGAAGCTCTCACTGCCACATCTACAAATTAAAGTATCATGATTAAAGAACTCACGGGTTCTACGAACGGTCAGTATCGAATGAACGAACACCACAACAAATAAATTCATCCGGATGCAACAAAACATGCTTCAAAAGGCTCCACCTAATTTTTTTTAATCTTAGAAATAAACACAACTATTTTAATAACATTATGTAATAAGTTAGACTCTGGAAAACCCCATACTCATCCGAGCGGCTCGGAAAATGGAAAGCAAAATTCGATTAGCTCCATTGTACCCAACCAGGCTAACGTGCAAGATCACACTCTCATCTTCGTCAGAGCGGTTCTGCCAATACCAAAGAACAACAAAGGCAAGTTGAGCAGGCTGCACAAGGCTTAACTCAGCACTTGTCCGCTTTCCCAGCTTTGGAAAGAAGCTCTCAGCGGGCCCCAGGGACCAAGGGACCCTCTGCATCCCGCCCGGCCCCCAGCTCGGCTCGGCGCCGCTCGCTCAGCTTTTGTCTGGCCCGGCAGGGAGCCCCGGCCGCCCGCCTCCCCGGCACCCCTTCCCTCTGGATCTTTCTCCACACCCATCACTCGCCGATGACTAGTTGTTGTGGGTTTCTCTCCCTCGCCCCCTCCCCTCGCAATCCCGGGCTCTTTTCAAACGCGACTGGGCTGTTCGCTGGCTTCTCCCACTGGGCCGGGAGGACTCGGGTCAGGAAGGGGGCTCGGGGTGCGGTCTGGGAGAGGAAAAGAGAGAGGGGCACACAAAGCCCGGCTGACCCCACAGCCGCCCCCTCCTCCCTTTGCAAAGCAGCCTGGGATCAGCGACCTCCCGGGTGGATAAACAACCCTCCCATCCCGCTCCCCGCTCGGCTCCCACCTAAGGGCCGCCCCCTCCCCCCAAAGTGCACCCAAGAGCCGATGACAGCGCTGGACATCGCCCCCACCCAGACCCAGCGCCCGCCACCGCAGGGGAGGGGGCAAAGGCCTCGGAGGGCTGGATCTAAATCTCCTCGCCCTGACCGGGTACTTACAGTCGTATTATTCGCTACTGTTGCCGCTGCAGACCAGACAGCCGCCGCCTTCTCCTCCACCCCAATGAGGTTAAGCGCTTGGTGCGGGGATTAAAAAAAAAAAAAAAAAAAAAATAAGAAGCCGAGAGCGCCTGCGCAGTACAGTCTCCCTTTTACCGCCACGGACCCGGCTCGACCATAGAGAGGGCAAACCGAGACCAGAGAGGCGGCTGCTCTCTATGGTAACGCCCCGCGCAGGCGCCGGCCTGGCTGCTCTGGGCTACCGGACCTGCAAATCCCAGGAGTTTTTGCCCCCTCCGAGAACGTTAATTGACCCCGATGGGGACCCGTAGGGTAAAGGTTCTTTAAGGGAAGGGTGGCAGGGTTCTGTTGGGGTCCCTGGGAAGTTGCGGCAAAACTCAGGCTAGGCTACGAGGGTGGATGTAAGGGCCCGCGGCGACAGAGCACCACAATGCAGGCAGTGCAGTGAATAGAGCTGAGGGGGAGTTAGGAAAGCCTGGATAAAAGTCGTCCGGCCGGGACTTCCTGTGGTTGGGGTCTAATACCTGAAGGAAACGGACTTTCACTTCTGGGTTACGCGCGTCCCGCCCCCACCATCGGGCGACTAGGATGAAGGAAATTGTGCCCTGCGACTTTCCGTACCCGGGCTTGCGTCCGTTCTCTCTTCCCTCTCAATTAGGCGCCGACACTTGAGCCGGAAGCACAACTTTTTAACGGTTCTTTGCTCTTCTTGGAGCGCAGTCGGCCCCGTTGAGGCCTCGGAGACTCTTGAGACGGCCAGTCACAACCCCTTTCTTACTTGAGCGCCTCCGCAAATAACGCTGCTTCTGTCTTCCCTCTCGCATTACTTTCGGATGACACGTGAGAACGTGTTTCGGAGGGTAGAAAGCTGTGCAAA
Source organism: Mirounga angustirostris (assembly GCF_029215605.1). NCBI lineage: Eukaryota > Metazoa > Chordata > Mammalia > Carnivora > Phocidae > Mirounga > Mirounga angustirostris. The sequence continues at coordinate 92,884,736 of NW_026991711.1, read as the reverse complement.
TTATTGGGCTGCCTTTAAGGATCCCCAAGGACCCGCAGTTTTGCCGCGTCAAACCCCTATGTTCGCAGGTAATTTGACACTGAGAGCTTTTGTGTGAAATTACACACTGCGTCGACGAAATCACTCTTCGGGAGTGTGAGTTGACTTTCCTCCATCTCGATGCCCAACGCATTGAGTTTTCACTGGGAGCTCTTGAATGCCGAGCTCCGTGGTGGTGGAGTGAGTGTGTTTGTGTTAGAAGAGGGGTGCGGGAGGATGGTGAGATAATGCCCCTGATACTCAGGAGCTTAGATGTTACGGTCGGAGAGACGAAGGTAAAACAGTAAAGCCATGTGTTTGCTCCTCTCTGCAGTGCAGGACAGGCCAAGGACTCTAGTTTGAAGGTGTAGGCGTGTCATGGAGGATGTGACTTCTGGTTGGATCTAGAAAAGGTAAACCTGTCTTCGGGGCGAAAGCACAGACAACCTTTTGAAAATGGGTGGGTGATGATGAAGGCATTCCAGAGAAGAAACTCCTTGGGGCAAAGGCTGAAAAGGAAGTGTTTTGCTGGGAGTACAATGTAGAGAGCAGTAACTTGAAAAAGGGGTGGGGGGTGTGGAATACGGGGGAAGAGTGGAAAGTAAGGTTTGAAAACTAGGATGCGGGATTTGTTTTTTAACTTTATGGTAACATACACATAACACAAAATTTGCCACTTTAACCACTCTTAACTACATAGGTCAGTAGAGTTAAGTACATTTACATTGCTGGGCAACCATCTCCAGAACTCTTTTCCATCTTTTTTTTTTTTTTTAAGATTTTATTTATTAATTTGTCAGAGAGAGAGAGATCGAGCACAAGCAGGGGGAGCAGAAGAAGCAGGCTCCTGGCTGAGCAGGGAACCCGATGTGGGGCTCAATCCCAGGACCCTGGGACCACGACCCTAGCTGAAGGCAGACATTTAACCTACTGAGTCACCCAGATGTCCCCTCTTTTCATCTTCTAAAACAGCAATTCTATAACTATTAAACAACTCCTCATTCCCCACTCCCCAAGTCCTGGCAACCACCATTTTACTTACGTCACTGAATTTGACAACTCAGATATCTCATACAAGTAGAATCATAACAGTGTTTGTCTCTTTGTGACGGGCTTATATCATTCAGCATAAGGTCCTGGAGGTTCTTCAGTGTTGTAGCATGTGTCAGAATTTCCTTCCTTTTTAAGGCTGAATTATATTCCATTGTGTTTGTATACCAGAATAGATACTTGGGTTAATTACACCTTTTGACTAGGGTGAATAATGCTGCTATGAACATGGGTGTACAGATATCTCTGAGACTCTGCTTTCAGTAGGATGGGGAAGACTTAGAAACCAAGTAGAGAAAGCCGAATTGTTTCAGGTTCTGGACTGGGGATAGTAATATGGTAAAAGAACTGTTTTAGGAAGTGACCCTGGCAGTAGAAGCTCAATACATACTCCATTTTTACAGAGAATTTATGGAGGCTTTAAAATATCCCAGGCATTGTACTACTGTTTTATGTAAAGTATTGATATGTCATTGAATCCATCAAAATAAACATGAGCCAATTGTTATTCACCACAGTTACCAGTGAGAAAATCAATGTTCTGGGTTACTGATGGGCTGCGGGAAGACTCACCAACCACACATACACACAAATGATTAGGAAACAAAACTCCCATGTGATCTGGACATGCATGGGCACTGACTACTCACTAATTTGGACAAGGATATTGAAAGAAAACAATTCAGATGTCAAGAGTGAGTCTTCGGGGACACCTGGGTGGCTCAGTCAGTTAAGCGTCTGCCTTTGGCTCAGGTCATGATCCCAAGGTGCTGGGATCAAGCCCCTGTGTTGGGCTCCCTGCTCAGCAGAGTGTCTGCTTCTGCCCCTCTGCCTCCCCTGCTTGTGCTCTCTCTCTCTCGTTCAAATAAATAAATAAAATCTTAAAAAAAAAAAAAAAAGTGAGTCTTCCCAGGAGAAAGAATAGGCTGACATTGAGAACTTTCACAGTCAAATTACTAGTATTATAAGGGCTTAACACAGCAAAACTGCACCGTCTGAGGTCCTTAAAAGAACTCTGAGGTTTGATTCCAAGTTGGTTCATTGCTCTCAAATAAATAAAATCTTAAAATAAAATAGGGGCGCCTGGGTGGCTCAGTCGTTAAGAGTCTGCCTTCAGCTCAGATCATGATCCCAGGGTCCTGGGATCGAGCCCTACGTCGGGCTTCCTGCTCTGCGGGAAGCCTGCTTCTCCCTCTCCCACTCCCCCTGCTTGTGTTCCCTCTCTTGCTGTGTCTCGCTCTGTCAAATAAATAAAATCTTAAAAATAAAAAATAAAAATAAAATAAAAGGCCAGGTAAGTATATTTTTGTATGTACTAGAGAAAATAAAACACATCATTTCCTACTCAACATTTTATCTTTCATTTTACATTCTCAAAAACCTTATGGGATCATTCAAAGCAATGATCCATTTGACAGGGGAGGAAATAAATGGCCAGAAAGGAAAATTTTTTTGCCCAATGTCACATGGCTTATTGGTACCAAGGCTGCAATTGAAAACTGAACCTCTAGAATTCCACTCTCTGCTTTGGTCTCCTTTACAAAGATAGATATCATAGTCTTGAGTGAGTGGACAGTGTTTCTATTCAGTCAGTCTCATCTTCCTCAGGGATGCATACCCAAATGCTTATGAAGCTAGCACCAGTAAACAGTGAAGCAGAGAATATAAGTGCATTTTAAGTAGCATTCATACGCTTAGAAACATTGTGTACCAACTATGTGCCAAACACTTGGGGGGGGGTGGGGAATCCATGTTCTCATAGGAGATAGAAAATAAAATGGTAAATGAAATATAAACTGTGTCAGGTAGGATAAATGTTACAGGGAAAAAATGAAGCAGTGAGGGAGAAATAAGGACTGCTGAGGATAGGGAAAGAAGTTTCTTTTTAAATAGGACTGGTGGGGCAGGGGCCCTCTGAGAAACATACGTTAAGTACACATCTGAAGGAGGTGAGGGAGCAAGAAATGTCCTTGGGAGAAGAACCTTCCAGGTAGAAAGAATGGCAAGTGCAGAAACCATTCTGAGGGAAGAGGATGTCTACACTACATTCTAAGCACAGAAAGGAGGCCAGAGTGACAGAAGCAGAGTGTGGCAGGCAGAAAGTAGGAAATGAGGTCAGAGGTAACAGGATGCCAAATTATGTGGGGATTTACAGGGCATTGTAAGAATGTTGGCTTTTACTGAGAGGGGAAGCCATTGGAAGGTTTTGAGCAGAGAAATAAAATGATTTGACTTCTATCTTTAAAGAATCACTTTAGCTTCTGTTTTGAGAATAGACTGTTGGGTAGCAAGAGGGAGCGTTTAGGAGGCTATTGCAATTCTGAAAGTGAGACAGTGGTGGCTTGGGAAAAGTGCAAGCAGTGGAGTGATGAGATGTCTTGGATATATTCAGCCAGGATGGCACATGGGATTTGATAAATTGATGCAGGGTGTAAGCAAAAGGGGAGTTAAGGGGACTCCCAATATTTTTTGACTGAGCAGTTTAAAGAATGGAGTTGCCATCTACTGAAGTGGCAAAGACCAGGAGGAGCAGGATGGGAATGGGAAGCAATAAGAAATTCAGTTTTGGAGATGTTAAGTTTGAAATGTCTTTTAAGGGGTGCTTGGTGGCTCAGTCAGTTAAGCGTCTGACTCTTGAGCTCAGCTCAGGATCTCAGGGCCGTGAGTTTAAGCCCCATGTTGGGCTCCACACTGGGTGTGGAGCCTACTTTAAAAAAACAAAACAAAACAATGAAATGCCTATTAAATTAGCACGTGGAAATATCAAGGCAGTTAGATATTTGAATCTGGAGTTCAGAAGAAAGCTCTAGGCTGGGTATGTAAATTTGGGAGACACAAGCACATAGTATTAAAAGCCATGAGATCATCTAGATATTAAGTATAGACAGAAATTTGAGAAAGTTATCTGAAGACTGAGTCCTGAAGAATAAATAAAGACTGAGCCCTGGAGCACTCTAGCATTTAAGGACTGAGAGGGTAATGAAACCAACAAAGGAGACAGAAGGGTCAGCCACTGAAATAAAGGGAAAGCAGGAAGAACGACCAAGTCAATTGCCAATGGGCTATAATTGTTGGCCATAACATTGGAGGGGTGAGGATGGAAGCCTGATTGGAATGGGTTCAAAAGAGAGTGGTAGGAACAGAATTGGAAAGAGGGAAGATAGATAATTGGGCTGGGAGGTAGGGGGTGGGGAAGAAAAGTGGAGTGATACTTCAAGGGATAGGTAGGGTCAAGAGAATAATTTTTTAAATTATTTTATCCACAAATATTTTAGTATTTCTAAAAGATAAGATTTTCCCTTAAATGAAAATAACTTCCAATACCACCATCATACCTAAAAAGTTAACAATACCTAGTATCATGGTCTACCAAATCTTCAGATTTCCCTAATTGTTTCATAATTTTTTCTGCTACCAGGTTTACTGAGATATAATTCAAATACTATACAATTCATCCATTTAAAGTACATAATTCAACAGTCTAGTACATTCAAAGAGCTCTACAATCATCACTACAACCCATTTTTTTTTTTTTTTAAGATTATTTTAGAGAGACAGAGCATCAGTAGGAATGGCAGAGGGAGAGAGAGAGAGAGAGAGAGAATCTGAAGCTGACTCCACTCTGAGTGGGGCGTGGGACACAGGGCTCGATCTCACAACGCTGAGATCAGGACCTGAGCCAAAACCAAGAGTCGGATGCTTAACAGACTGGGCCACCCAGGCACCCCTACAGTCCATTTTAAAACAGCATCATCAGGAGTGCCTGGGTGGCTCAGTCGGTTAAGCTGCTGCCTTCGGCTCAGGTCATGATCTCGGGGTCCTGGGATCGAGCCCTGCATCGGGCTCCCTGCCCAGCGGAAAGCCTGCTTCTCCCTCTCCCTCTGCCTGCCTCTCTGCCTACTTGTTCTCTCTCTCTCTCTGTCAAATAAATGAATAAAATCTTTAAAAAAAATAAAAATTAAAAAAAATAATAATAAAACAGCATCATCAGCTCAAAAAGAAACCCTATACCTATCAGTACTCACTACCCATTTTTCACCAGCCCCAGGCAACCACTAATTTACTTTTTTATCTCTAAGGATTTTCCTATCCTGGACATTTCATATAAATAGAATCCTACAAGTATATGACTGGCTTCCTTCACTTAGCATGTTTTCAAGGTTCATCTATATTGTAGCATGTGACAGTACTTCATTTTTTTAATTGTCAAACGCATTTATATGTAAATATACCACATTTTGTTTATCCACACATCAGTTGATGGACATTGGGTTGTTCCAAACTACTTTTTGGCTATTGTGAATAATGCTGCCAGGAACAGCTATTACAAGACTTCATGTGGACATATGTTTTCAGTTTTCTTGAATATATGTGTAGGTTTGGAATTGCTGGATCATATAATAACTGTATGTTTAACCTTTTCAGGAATGGCCAGACTCTTTTCCATTGTGAAGATGCCATTTTACATTCCCACCAACAGAATATGAGGGTTCTAGTGGAGACATCCTCACCAACACTTGTTTTTTTTTTTTAATTTTTTATTGTTATGTTAATCACCATACATTACATCATTAGTTTTAGATGTAGTGTTCTATGATTCATTGTTTGTGCATAACACCCAGTGCTCCATGCAGAACGTGCCCTCTTTAATACCCATCACCAGGCTAACACATCCCCCCACCCTCCTCTCTCTAGAACCCTCAGTTTGTTTTTCAGAGTCCATTGTCTCTCATGGTTCGTCTACCCCTCTGATTTCCCCCTCTTCATTCTTCCCCTCCTGCTATCTTTTTTTTTCCTTAACATATATTGCATTATTTGTTTCAGAGGTACAGATCTGTGATTCAACAGTCTTGCACAATTCACAGCGCTTACCAGAGCACATAACCTCCCCAGTGTCTATCACCCAGTGACCCCATCCCTCCCACCCCACCCCCAACTCATGCAACCCTCAGTTTGTTTCCTGAGATTAAGAATTCCTCATATCAGTGAGGTCATATGATACATGTCTTTCTCTGTTTGACTTATTTCGCTCAGCATAATACCCTCCAGTTCCATCCACGTCGTTGCAAATGGCAAGATCTCATTCCTTTTGATGGCTGCATAATACTCCATTGTATATATGTATATATATATATACCACATCTTCTTTATCCATTCATCTGTCGATGGACATCTTGACTCTCCACAGTTTGGCTATTGTGGACATTGCTGCTATAAACATTGGGGTGCACGTACCCCTTCGGATACCTACATTTGTATCTTTGGGGTAAATACCCAGTAGTGCAATTGCTGGATCGTATGGTAGCTCTATTTTCAACTTTTTGAGGAACCTCCATACTGTTTTCCAGAGTGGCTGCACCAGCTTGCATTCCCACCAACAGTGTAGGAGGGTTCCCCTTTCTCCATATCCCCGCCAACATCTGTCATTTTCCTGACTTGTTAATTTAGCCATTCTGACTGGTGTGAGGTGGTATCTCATTGAGGTTTTGATTTGGATTTCCCTGATGCGGAGCGATGTTGAGCACTTTTTCATGTGTCTTTTGGCCATTTGGATGTCTTCTTTGGAAAAATGTCTGTTCATGTCTTCTGCCCATTTCTTGATTGGATTCTTTGTTCTTTGGGTGTTGAGTTTGGTAAGTTCTTTATAGATTTTGGATAGTAGCCCTTTATCTGATATGTCATTTGCAAATATCTTCTCCCATTCTGTCAGTTGTCTTTTGGTTCTGTGGACTGTTTCTTTTGCTGTGCAAAAGCTTTTTATCTTGATGAAGGCCCAACAGTTCATTTTTGCCCTTGCTTCCCTTGCCTTTGGCGATGTTTCTAGGAAGAAGTTGCTGCGGCTGAGGTCGAAAAGGTTGCCGCCTGTGTTCTCCTTCAGGATTTTGATGGACTCCTGTCTCACATTGAGGTCTTTCAACCATTTTGAGTCTATTTTTGTGACCAACACTTGTTATTATCTGTCTTTTTTATTATACTTATCCTATTGGGTATATAGTGATATTTCACTGTGGCATTGATTTGCATTTCCCTGATGACTAATCATCTTTTTGTTGCATATTGGCCATCTTGTATATCTCATCTGAGAAGTGTCTATTTAATGCTTTGCCCACTTTTTAAATTGTGTTGTCCTTTTATTGAGCTATAAAGTTTCTTTATATAGTCTAGATTTAAGTCCTTCAGCAGATATATGATTGGCAAATATTTTCTCATATCCAGTGGGTTGTCTTTTTACTTTCTTGATGATACCCTCCAAAGCACAAAAGGTTGCCATTTTATTGTCCAATTTATCTTCTTTTTCTTTTGTGGTTGTGTTTTCAGTATCTTATCTGAGAAACCATTTTGTAATTCTGTGTTTTCTTAGAGTCTTATACTTTTGGCTCCTACATTTAGGTCTTTGATCTATTTTAAGTTAATTTTTATATATGGCCTGAGGTAGGGGTCCAACTTCATTCTTTTACATGTAGGTTTCCAGTTGTCTCACCACCATTTGTTGAAAAGCCCATTCTTCATTGCACTGTGTTGGCACCCGTGTCCAAAACCAGTTGACTATAAATGTATGAGTTTATTTTTGGACTAAATCTATTCTATCAATGTATATGTGTATTTTTATGGCAGTACATACTGTTTCAATTACTGTAGCTTTATAGTTTGTGAAATTGGGCAATATGAGTCCTTACCTTTGTTTTTCGTTTCCAGTTGTTTTGGCTATTTGGGATTCCTTGAATTTCCATATAAATTTTCCAATCAGTTTGTCCCTTTCTGAAAAAAAAAATGCAGTTGTGATTTTGATAGGAATTTACTGAATCTGGAAATAAATTTGAAGAGTATTGCCATTTTAATAATAATAAATCTTTTGGTTCATGTTCATGGAATGTCTTTCCATTCATTTAGATCATCTTTAGTTGCTTTCAACAGTGTTTTGTAGTTTCCTAGTATAAGTTCTTCACTTCATTTATTAAATCTATTCTTATATATTTTGATGCTATTATAAATGGAATTGTTTTTCTTCATTTCATTTTAAGATTATTCATTGCAATTGTATAGAAATACAATTAATTTTTGTATATTGACCTTGTATCCTGCAGCCTTGCCCAACTCATTGATTATTTTTTTAGTGGATTCCTGAGCATTTTCTAGATACAAAATCATGTCATTTGCAAATAGAGATTGTTTTTCTTCTTCCTTTCCAGTCTGTATCCCTTTTATTACATTTTCTTGACTGATTTTTTCCCAGCTAGAACCTTTATTACAATGTTGAATTAAAATGGTGAGAGTGGACATCCTTGTTTTGTTCCTGATCTTAAGCATTCAGTCTTTTACCATTAAATATGGTATTAGCTGTGGGGTTTTTATATATGATGTTTATCAGATTGAGGATGTTTTCCTTTAGTCCTGGTTTGTTGAGTGTTTTCTCATTATCATTAAAGGCTTTTGGATTTTCTGTGTCTGTTTTGATGATAATGTGACTTGTCCTTTATTCTATTAATATTAATTGATTTTCAGATATCAAACCAACTTTCTGTTCCTGGGATAAATCCCACTTGGTAATGGTGTTATAATCCTTTTTATGTGTTGCTGAATTTTGATTTGTTGCCATATGTTGAAGACTTTTGTATCTATATTCATAAGGGATATTAGTCTCTAATTTTCTAGTGATATCTTTGATTTTGGTATTGGAGTAATAGGGCCACACAGAATGAGTTGGGAAAGATGCCCTCCTCGTCTGTTTTTGTTTTGTGTGTGTGTGTGTGTGTGTGTGTGTGTGTGTGTGTGTGTGTGGTTTTTGGAAGAGTTTATGAAGTATTGACATTTATTGTTTTAGAGTGTTTTATAGAATTTACCAGTGAAGCCATCTGAGCCATGGCTTTTCTTTGTGGGTAGTTTTATTTTGCTTTTTTTGTTCTTTTATTGCTAATCTCTTGTTATAGGTCTGTTCAGATTTTCTATTTCTTCTTGAGTCAGTTTCAGTACTTTGTGTCTTTCTAGGAATGTATCCATTTCATCTGAGTTATCTAATTTGTTGGCATTCAGTTGTTCATAGTGTTCTCTTTTGATCCTTTTTTATTTCTATAAGCTTGGTATTAATGTATCTGTTATATGATTTTTTTAAATTACAGTTTGTGCAAATCAGGATCCAAATGCCAATACATTACATTTGAGTTATTTATTTGTCTCTTAGGTCTCTTTAGATTCCCCCCATCTCATTTTTCCTCGATATTTATTAATTGCAGAAACCTAGTTATTTACCCTACATATTTCCCACATTCTAGATTTTTCTGATTGTATTCCTGGGAGTCTCTAACATATTCTTCTACCCCCTAGATGCTTGATAATACTGTATGCCTTATTCCGATTCAAGTTTGAGTTTTTTGGCAGAACTACTTCATACATTCATCAGGAGGCACATAACTTCTAATTGTCTCTCTTTGTGAAGTTAGCAGTAATTAATGACCATTGCCTAGGTTTGTTGTTACAACTTAATAGTTCAATTGAAGGCAGAGTAAATAAAGCAGAGTAAGTGGGAGTACCAATCATTCCAGAGCATGTAGAATCCTAGCTAAACATCTTTACCAAATTCTTTCCTCTTTGGGCCTCAGTGTTCTTATCTATAGAATGGGGGCATAAACTATAAAGGACCTCTAAGGTTTCTTGCTCTTCTAACATACTCAAACACTTAAGTAGTGAACTTAATCTCTAGCAGATACAATTTGAGTGCATTAAAAGGATCTGCCAGGGGCACCTCAGTGGCTCAGTAGGTTAAGTGTCCAGCTCTTGTTTGAGGCTCAGCTCATGATCTCAGGGTTGTGAGATCAAGCCGTGTGTCGGGCTCCATGCTCAAGTGGGGAGTCTGCTGGAGATTCTCTCTCTCTCTCTCTCTCTCAAATAAATCTTTTTAAAAATAAATGATAAATAAAAAGGATCCACTAACATTGTGTTATTCTTCCCATCTCAGACCACTTGGGTTCATTTCAAAGCCGAAGTTTGTCAATTATTAAATCCAATCACGTATATAACAAAGTCAGATAAAATCATTGTGAAAGCAGGAAGATTATGCCAAAAATCTTGGGTTCCTGGATTCTAGTTCTAGCTGTGCCTGCCCTCAGCGGGTCACATTCTCTCTCAAGGTCCTATCCACAGAATAAAAGATTATGTTAGTGTTCTCTAAAGGCCTACAGGCTTTACGATTTTATGTCTTTTGTTGATTTTTCCCCACAGTTTTTGAGGATGATATTTTTATTAATATCTTCAGCCCTACCTGTTTTTATCTGTTTTCTGATCATATTCTACTCAGCAACTGATTGACAGGGGCCTGCCCTAGGTATTAGTTCATGTATGAGATGCATCTTTGGCATACTTTCTCGAAGTAAATACATCAAAATATTATTAGCAAGTGATTATCTGTGGGTGGTAAAATTGTTGGTCATTTTTAAAACTTATGTCTGTATTCTTCATTTTATTCTATCAACATAGACTTTTGTAATTTTTAAGTCATTCTTAAAAGATTTAATAGCATATTTTTGATAGCATGCCCTAATGAACAAATCACCAAACTCTGGGTAAGAAGATTTCTTTCTCGTCCTATGATTTCATTAGGCAGTATCTCCCACTCTAGGTTAGTCTAAATGCTTTAATAGTAGGTACTTATATTTAATTTGATGGCTTTACTTAATCTTCAGTAATCTCAGTGAAAAAATAGTTTATGCCTACAGAAATTAAAATTCATAAAGAATAGCAGCAATGCATATTGTCATCATCCTTCATAGCCCATATGGAATCTGAATTTGTACTACTTGGGGAACAGGTAGTCTCTTTGTTAGAGAAGTGGCGTGTTACAGAAATATTTGGGCAGAGTCAGGGTGTGTCTTTTGTATGTGATGAAACCAGGAGATCAGAAACTAGTTTGCTAAATTGTGTTCATAACCACTCCCTCTCTCAGTACTTGACTTATCTAGTAAGTATCACCCACTGAAGAAGACAGGACAGGTGTCTGGCTTACCTCTCACGGATTTCCTCACCTGGCAAGGTTTTATGCCGCTCATATGCCCATCTGTAAACACCATAGTGGGGCACCTGGGTGGCTCAGTTGGTTAAGCATCTGCCTACGGCTCAGGTCATGATCCCAGGGTCCTGGGATGGAGTCTCACATCAGGTTCTCTGCTCAGCAGGGAGCCTGCTTCTCCCTCTCCCACTCCCTCTGCTTGTGTTCCCTCTCTCTCTCTGTCTTTCTCTGTCAAATAAACAAATAAAATCTTTAAAAAAATAAAATTAAACACTGTAGTGACAGTTACTGGGGAATGTGCCCTCATAGCCATCAACTCACTGTGTGACCTAGACAAGTCACTTAACCTAGTCACAAGCACCAAGGTCACTTCATCTTTAATGAAGAGGATAGTTCCAGTTTCCAATATTGTCACAACTAGTGAAATTGACATTAGAAAAACCCATTTCTCAGTAACAAAGGCGGTATGAAAGTCACTGTTTGACCATCAGAAGCGTGACAAATCCGGGTGGTTCTATGGATAGCTCTGATGCAGAATAAATGACTAAACAGCCCTTTAAACATGGCCTGTTGCTTATGTGTCATAATCCGGATCTGTTCAGGCTTTTTGAAGACGATTCCTTACACTTAGTAAGAACAAAGGGCAAATGCCAAAAAGTAAGTAACCTGACATATTTATCGGTAACCTGACCATTTGGGGATTTCAGCTGCCATCAGTGAGGTCTCTCAAACAACTGGCCCATGCCAATTCTCAGATGGGCTCCTGTACCAATGGCCTGATCAACCAATCCAAATGCAAAGAACCATTTCAAGACCTTCAAAACCAAGTGAAGTGCTTTTATTTTTACATTGTCTAATAGCCTCTCCTTTGCCAGAACTTGACCTGCCCCTGAGTAGGCATAGCTAGAAAGATACAGTTTTTATACTCAAAGAAGTCAGTTTAGTAAGGAAAACAAATTACTAGACTATATAGTTACTACAATGATGGAACACAAAAGGGGTTGCTTAGCAGGTGTGGGTAGGTCAAGGAAAGCTGAGGAGGAATGAAAGGAATGCTCTTGAGCTAAGCCAAACAAAACATTGAAACTCACCCTTATGACATTCAGTCTCTCAGAACCAGAATGAAGATTTATACTAGTTCCCATTTGGACAGGGTTTATTTTTTTCTAATAATTTCAAGCAACTCTAACTCTTTCCATTTTAACAAGGTCATTTAGAGCTTCACAGATAATATTTCCCGAAATGGCCATATTCTGACATGTGGACCATAACTTACACACACACACACTTCATGGTCATGCAGCAAAGTGAGAACAGAGTTCGTGAGCTGGGCCAGAATGTGCAAATTAAACTGCCCCACTATGTCTGCTTTAACAAAATAACAGATCCCTGCCTGTATTTGTTCACTTGTATTAAGGTTAAAATAATTCCAACTATGTATTGTAAATTGCAGGATATGCCTGCAATCGTCATGCACGGGAATCTGTGCTCCTCCAGAATTGCACAATTGTGTTTCTTCTATTTTTGTTTTTGCCACATTAATTATATCATGTAGTACTTGAAATAAAGGTGGAGTCTTTCACTCTGCGAGCTTGCAGTTCAAAAGTTAAGTGATGCATTAAGAAATCAAGTTTTTAAATTACCTATAAGATCTGTGTTTGCCATATTTCCTAGCTAGTGTTATTTATTTAGAGTTTCCTGTTCCTGGATGAAATTCTCTTGCCTTCTGCTGTTTGCAATAACTCAAATCCTATTTCTCCTTTTCGATCATCTCCTTATATCCATACCATATTTGCCAGTTTTCCTTGTTACTTCAGCTAATTTCTAAACAAATCATAGCATATATAATATTAGTTGTTCACAGTCACTAAACTAATATCCCCAAATGTATTTTGATGTTCTCAATTCCCAAAATTTGCTTTTGCTCGTGCATGATTTATCTATATAACTCACCTATGAACTTCTCTCTCTCATGCACTTGGCCACACTGCATTTCTCTGCATCATCTACTATACTGCACTGGGATTCTGAGTCATCTGGGATTGGGCACCTCCCTGCTATTAACTGTGTAATATTTAAATTCCACTTACCAGTCTTCTTTTGAATTCAAGCACCACGTGAATTAAACTGACTATAGTTGCTTTCAACCTATAATTCCTGATCGCAACAGGTAGTTGCCAACTCTTGAAACTAACAGGTTTGACTAGAAGTTGACAGTTCTTACTCCCATAGAACTATATATTTTACATTTATGTAAATTCAGAAGGTAAAATCATACCTTTCTTATCAGTCAGGACTCTTTGTTCATTGATAACACAATATCTTAATTTAAACAAAAAGTATTTGCACCTTACCTCAGAAAATAAATTAAGTTCCTCTTAGTGCCAAGCAAGGGGAAAGTCGGAAAATTTTACTACAAAGAGACTACCAACCACTTCAAGGGATTTACCAGACAACTACTGGTATAAATTACAAAGACAATGCTAATCTATACCTAAATGAGAAGCCAGGACATTTGCTTAATGGCAAGTGGGGTAACTTTGACTCTTTGCATTTTCAGCTTGGGCATATGAAAAATACAGCATTCCTCAAAGTTGTCCAGGGAGTTGAGATCACCAGGATTTATCCAACCTGCTTGGTGGAAATGACAGAGAAAAAGAATTACAGAACCAAGGAAAGTTTTGACAATGCCTCAAAATCTGCGTTAGGCTCATGGAAAGTTGGATCAAAAATGTACCTTAGAGATCATTTCATCCATCACGCTTGTTTGACTGAGAAAACAAGTCCACAGCAGTCAAGGGATTCACCTAAGGTCTTGTGCTTCTGGTTAGTGACCAATTCAAAAACAGACCTGGATAATCCTGCCCCATTCCAGGAGTCTTAAAGCCAGCTAGCAAGTAAATTTAAACCCTCTAACAGCAGGTAGCCTATTTCCAGCCTCTGAATGCCCCTTTCTCTGAAAATTAGGCAAACAGGTGGGGATATTTTGAAAAGAAAACACTGATTATAAAGTGGGCAGAAATTCCTGTGCAGACTTGCTAACTGGAAGTCTTTGGCTTCCCCGAGACAAAGGAGAGTCTTAGTCATGAAGTTAAGGTTGAAAACGGATTGTGTCACCAGCCTGAGAGCAGACAACCTTTTTTAGAAACAGTACACTGAAATTAGAACTCAAGGAAAGAGTTTACAGAAACTTGAATTTAGAGCTATCTTACAACACTGGGAGTTATTTTGTATTGTTTGTTTGCATTTAACAAAGTATCAGGCTTGCAAAAAAGAATAGAGGGGCGCCTGGGTGGCTCAGTTGGTTAAGTGTCTGCCTTCGATTCAGGTCATGATCTCAGGGCCCTGGGATCGAGTCCTGCATTGGGCTCCTTGCTCAGCAGGGAGCCTGCTTCTCCCTCTGCCTGCCGCTCCCCCTGCCCGTGCTCTCTCCCCCTCTGCCAAATAAATAGATAAAATCTTAAAAAAAAAAAAAAATAGAAACTGTGATGAATTCTTTGTGTTGCCCGCCTGACCCCATTTCCACCTCTCCCTTCTGAATTTGGACTTATATTTTCATACCTGTTTTGTGTTTTTCCTATATATAAATGTATCCATAGATGATATTTAGTATTGTTTTCATATTTTAAGTTTTATATGAGTGCTATCATAGTGTCTATATCTTTCTGCAATTCACACTCCCCCCCCCCCCCCACTTTCTTTCTCAGTACTATGTTTTTGAGATACATCCTGTGGATAAAGAGGATAGCTAGAGTGTTAATTTATTTTTCAAGTATTCTGTGGTATTCCACTGTATGAATGTTTTGACATTTATCTAATCTCCTATTAATGGACATCTAGTGAGTTTCCAGGGTTTTTGTTTTGTTTTGTTTGCTGGGATTTTTTTAACCTTGCTATGTAAACATTTTTATAAAACCCTCTACTGATGATTGTATGTGTAAGTTTCTTTAGTGACATTTATGAGGTCTTAGCATATGCATATCTTCAACCTGACAAACAGATCTCAGAAATAAGCAGCAGAATATGAGAGTATCCAATACTAGCACTATATATTTTCAGTTTTTAATTTTTTACTAATTTTTAAGAGTCTAAAATTGTATTTCCTTATGGTGTTAATTTGTTTTCCTGATTCCTCATGGGACTGGGTGTCTTTCCATGTGTTCACTGGCAATTTGGATCTCCTTTTCTGCCTGGGTCACTTTTCAGATGAACGGTTTATCTTTTTATTACTGATTTTTAGAAACTCTTCTATAGTCAGGATATAAATCTTTCATAACTATGTGGCTATATGCAGCCAATATCTTCACATCTGGAATTTACATTTTTGTTATGGTGTCTTTTTTTTTTTTTTTTAAGATTTTATTTATTTATTTGTCAGAAAGAGAGAGCCCAAGCAGGGGGAGTGAGAGAGGGAGAAGCAGGCTTCCCGCTGAGCAGGGAGCCCGATGCGGGGCTCGATCCCCAGGATTCTGGGATCATGACCTGAGCCGAAGGCAGATGCTTAACCGACTGAGCCACCCAGGCATCCCATGTTATGGTGTCTTTTATGATCAGGTTTATCAATCTTTTCTTTTTGATGTATGCTTATTGTTTCTTCTAAAAAAATATGTCCCCACTCCGAAGTCATAAAGATATTCTCTTATAGTTCCCTCTAGGTTTTTTTTAGGTTTGGGTTTTTTACAACCTTTAGGGCTTCTATACACATAGAATTTACTTTTGTGTGTGGTGTGAGGTAGGAAGCTAATTTTGTTTGTTTTTTTTTTCCAAATTGACAACGAATTGTTTTGAAACCTTTTATTGAAAATGCCATCCTTTTCCCAAAGGTAGGTAATGCCACTTTTGACATATATTTTGGATTCTCTTTTGGTTCTGTCAGGTTATTCTTTCATCCCTGTGCCTTAATGCACATCTTAATTACTATACCTTGATAGTAAGTTACAATATCTGGAAAGTAGGGATGCCTGGGTGGCTCAGTCAGTTAAGGGTCTGCCTTTGGCTTGGGTCATGATCCCGGGGTCCTGGGATCGAGCCCCGCATCGGGCTCCCGACTCAGCAGGGAGCCTGCTTCTCCCTCTGCCTGCCAGTCACCCTGCTTGTGCACTCTCTCTCTCTCTCTCTCTCTGTCTCTGACAAATAAATAAATTAAATCTTAAAAAATATATATCTGGAAGGTAAGCTCCTGCCTGTCAAGTAAACATAGTGGGAGCTAGCTATCTTTGAGCTATCTCTCTTGAACCACCCCTCCCCCCCAAAAAGAGGATGCATACAGCAAGAAAGAAAATCCAGAAAGAGGCTATGGGATGTGCCAGTGGGCAGTGAGTGGCAAAGTTGGAATCCTGGAACTGGAGATTGATATCCTTTACCAAGAGAACTATGCTCTGTGGAGATCTGTGGGGGCCTGTAAGAGCTCACACAGTGCTTGCTTTGGCAACACATATACTAAAATTGGAACAACACAGAAGATTAGCATGCCTCCTGCAGAAGGGTGACACACAAAAGAGCTCACACGTGTCCCATGAGAGATCCAGACTTTGGATACCTGCCCACAAAAGGCCTTGTGGTCAGTCAGTGTTACTAAGTAAAACAACAGCAACCACAGAGAATTCCAGTTGCTCCCAATGAAGTAAAAAGACATTTTCTCTGAAAATGAAGTTAAAAAAACAACTCAACTTATAATAGCATCAAGAATAAAATACTTAGGAATAGATTTAACAAAAGAAATAGAAGACTTGTATACTGAACATTGTTGAAAGAAATTAAGGAAAACCTAAATAAATGGACCAGAAGCCTTAATATTGTTAACATACTCTTCAGGGGCACCTGGGTGGCTCAGTCAGTTCAGCAGCTGGCTCTTGGTTTTGGCGCAGGTCATGATCTCGGGTCCTGGGATCAAGCACCGCTTTGGGCTCCCTGGTCAGTGGGGAGTCTGCTTGAAGGATTCTCTCTCTACCTCTGCCCCTTCCCCAACTCACACGCACCCTCTCTCTCAAATAAATAAATCTTTGAAAAAAAAAAGATGCTCTCCAAAATGATCTACAGATTCAATGCAGTCCCTATCAATATCTCAACTGCCTTCTTTGCAGAAACAGACACACTGATCCTACAATTCCTATAGGCATGCAAAGGACCAAGAGAAGCCAAAACAATCTTGGAAGAAAAGAACAAAGCTGAAGGACTCACAGTTCCTGATTTTTGAAACTTACTACAAAGCTACAGTAATCAGAATAGTGTGGTACTGGCTAAAGATAGACCAGTGGAATACAATTAAGAGTCAAGAAATAATACCCATGCATCTATGCTCAATTGATTTTCAACAAATGGTGCTGGGACAATTGGATAGCTACGTATAAAAGAATGAAGTTGGGGGGTGCCTGGGTGGCTCAGTTGGTTGAGCAGCTGCCTTCAGCTCAGGTAATGATCCCAGGGTCCTGGGATCGAGCCCCTCATCGGGCTCCCTGCTCAGCAGAGAGCCTGCTTCTCCCTTTCCCTCTGTCTGCCACTCTGCCTACTTGTGCTCTCTATCTCTCTGTCAAATAAATAAATAAAAAATATCTTAAAAAAAAAATAATGAAGTTGGACCCCTTCTCCACACCATATATGAAAAATGATGTGAATCTAAAACCACTCTTAAGGAAGGAAAAAAAAGGACTCTAAATAGATCAAAGACCTACATGTAAGATCTAAACTGTAAAAACTCTACAAAGAAAACATAAGAAATCTTAAATTCCTTGTCTTCAGATTAGGCATTCATTCCTTAGATATAACACCGAAAACAGGCAACAAAAGAAAAAAAAGATAAATTGAATTCAATTAAAATTTTAAACTTTTGTACTTTATAGGACACTAGTAAGAGAAAAAAAAGATAACCCAAGAAATGGAAGAAAATAATTGCAAATCATGCATCTGATAAATGTCTAGTATCCAGAATATTTAAAAACTCTTAGGACTCGGGGCGCCTGGGTGGCTCAGTTGTTAAGCGTCTGCCTTCGTCTCAGGGCATGATCCCAGGGTCCTAGGATCAAGCCCAGTATTGGGCTCCCTGCTCTGCGGGAATCCTGCTTCTCCTTCTCCCACTCCCTCTGCTTGTGTTCCCTCTCTCGCTGTGTCTCTCTCTATCAAATAAATAAATAAAATCTTAAAAAAAAAAACAACTCTTAGGACTCAATAATAAAAAAACAAGTAACCTAATTTAAAAATGGGCAGAGAGGGGATGCCTGGGTGACTCAGATGGTTAAGCGTCTGCCTTTGGCCCAAGTCATGATCCCAGGGTCCTGGGATCGAGCCCCACATTGGGCTTCTGGCTCAGTGGGGAGCCTACTTCTCCCTCTCCCTCTGCCTCTCCCCCTGCTCATGCTCTCTCTGTGTCTCAAATGAATCAATTAAAAAAAAAAAAATGGGCAGAGGATCTGAAGAGACATTTCCCCAAAGAAATACGCAAATGGCCAACAAGCCCATGAAAAGATACTTAATATCAATAGTTATTGGGGAAATGCACATCAAAATCACATTGAGGGGGCACCTGGGTGGCTCAGTCGGTTAAACATCTGCCTTCGGTTCAGGTCATGACCCTGGGACCCTGGGATGGAGCCCCACATCATGATCCCTGCTTGGCGGGGAGCCTGCTTCTCCCTCTCCCTCTGCCTGCCGCTCCTCCAGCTTGTGCTCTCTCTGTCAGATAACCTAAAAAAAAAAAATTGAGATACCACACACACTAGAATGTCTATAATTTAAAAAACAAAAACAAACAACAGACAATACCAAGTGTTGGTGAGAATGTGAATTGGAACCCTTATACAATGCTCCTGGATATATAAAATGGTACAGTTGCTTTGAATAACAGTTTGGCAGTTTCTCAAAAAGTTGGACATATAGTTAGCATATGATCCAGCAATTCTAGGTAAATACCCAAGAGAAGCATTGGGTATGTGTAATAGATTTAAGCATTATATCCACACAAAATCTTGTACACTAAGGTTCATAGCATCATTATTCATAGTAGCTAGGGGTTGGAAACAATCCAGCTGATGGATTAGTCCATCAGCTAATGAATGGGCAAATAAAATGTGTGATGTATCCATACAATGGAATATTATTGAGCCATGGATAGTAAACCTTGAAAATGTTATGCTAAATGAAAGTAAGCAGAAGTAAAAGGCCACATATTGTATGATTTCATTTATATGTAATGTCCAGAATAAGCAAATCCAAAAAGAAAGTAGATTAGTGGTTGCCTAGGGCTGGGGTAGAGGGAGGTTTGGGGGAGCAAGACATTAGGGAGTGACTGCTAATGGGGATCACCTTTCTCTTAGGGGTGATGAAAGTGTTCTGGAAGTAGTGGTGATGGTTGCAACCTCTCTCAAATAAATAAAATCTTAAAAAAAAAAAAAAGAAAATGAGCAAACATTGCCATGTTCATTTTATGAGGCCACTGTAACTCTGAATTCAAAAACTGAATAAGGCAGGGCGCGCCTAGGTGGCTCAGTCATTGAGCATCTACCTTCGGCTCCGGTCATGGTTCCGGGGATCGAGCCCCACATCGGGCTCCCTGCTCGGCGGGAAGCCTGCTTCTCCCTCTCCCACTCCCCCTGCTTGTGTTCCTGCTTTCGCTATGTCTCTCTCTGTCAAATAAATAAAATCTTTAAAAAAAAAATTTTTTTTTAAATAAATAAGTATTTAGGGATGCCTGGGTGGCTCGGTCGGTTAAGCGTCTGCCTTCAGCTCAGGTCATGATCCCAGGGTCCTGGGATCGAGCCCTGCGTCGGGCTCCCTGCTCCGCGGGAAGCCTGCTTCTCCCTCTCCCACTCCCCCTGCTTGTGTTCCCTCTCTCGCTGTCTCTGTCAAGTAAATAAATAAAATCTTAAAAAAAAACCCAAAAAACTGAATAAGGCTGCACCTGGGTGGCTTAGTTGGTTCAGCATCTGGCTATTGATCTCACCTCAGGTCTTGATCTCAGGGTCCTGAGTTCAAGCCCAAGTGGGCTCCAGCTCAGCATGGAGCCTACTTAAGATAAACAAACAAACGAGCAAATAAATACTGAATAAGGACATTATAAAAAATTTCAATTAGATTGATGTCATATTTGAACATATATGAACATATATTTGAATATCCAATATAAAATATTAGCTAGCTGAATTCAACAGTGAATTTTAAAAAATAATAACTAAATGGAGAAACTTTAGAAGCATTTTTTTTCTTAAAGATTTTATTTATTTGACAGAGACAGAGATAGCGAGAGCAGGAACACAAGCAGCAGGAGTGGGAGAGGGAGAAGAAGGCTTCCCGCCGAGCAGGGAGCCCAATGTGGGATTCGATCCCAGGACACTGGGATCGTGACCTGAGCCGAAGGCAGACGCTTAATGGCTGAGCCACCCAGGCGCCCCTTTAGAAGCATTTCTTTTAAGCGTAATGAAAAATAAGCTGTCTACTACTTTAGCTACTCTTTAAAATTATACTAGAGGGGTGCCTGGGTGGCTCAGTCAATTGAGCATCTGACTTTTGATTTCAGCTCAGGTCATGATCTTGGGGTCACGGGATTGAACCCCACATCAGACTCCACACTCAGCAGGGAGTCTGCTTGAGTTTCTCTCTTTCCATCTCCCTTTGCCCCTCCCACCTGCATTCTCTGTCTCTCTCTCTCTCTCAAATAAATAAATCTTTAAAAACTAATAATAAAATAAAATACTAGAGATGCTGGACAATGCTATAAAAAGATGAAAAGATATAAGCAATACAAGAATTGGAAATAAAGAGATAAGCTATCATTTTGTGAAAAACAATATGATCGACATAGAAAAATTAATAGAATAAACAAACTATTGCAACAAGATCGATGTACCATATTTTATTCAATCAGTCCCCTATTAATGGGAATTTGAACTGATCTTTTGCTATTATGAATTGTGCCATAATGAATAATCCTGTGCATAGGTTGCTATCTATTTGCGGAGGTAAGTCTTCAGGGTAAATGCCTGGAAGGGGTATTGCTACATCAAGAAGTAAAGGCATATGAAATTTTGTCAGCCACATTCACTCCAAATGGTTGCACTATCCTGTACGCCCATTAACAATGTATAAGAGTGCCCGTTTCTTCACAGCCTTACTAACAAAGAGTGGTGTTAAATATTTTGATTTTTGTCCATCTGATAAGTGAAAAGTGGTATTGACATCTAATTGTAGTTTTCATTTACATTTTATTAATAAATGAGATTGAACATCTTTTTCTACATTTAGGGCTGTTTGTCTTTCCTTGTCTGTGCTGTTTACCCATTTTTCTACTGAGTTTTTTATTTTATTTTATTTTTATTTCAACCTTTATCTATCACTGTTTCATCTGTATTTATTATCAGC
This sequence comes from Mirounga angustirostris, assembly GCF_029215605.1. Lineage (NCBI taxonomy): Eukaryota > Metazoa > Chordata > Mammalia > Carnivora > Phocidae > Mirounga > Mirounga angustirostris. The sequence continues at coordinate 92,863,318 of NW_026991711.1, read as the reverse complement.
ATATAGCTAGGTTTCTTTTTTTAAATTAATTATAAATTTTAATAAGCTTTGTTTCTTAAAGTTAAAAAAAAGGGAATAGCCTGAATGTCCACAATTTGGGGATGGGTTAATTAAACTATTCTATATTCATACAGTGGAATACTGTACAGCTATAAAGATCAAAGTTGGTTACATGTGCTTCTATCAAAAGATCTCCTTGATACACTATTAAATAAAAAAGCAATGTTTGGGGGTGCCTGGGTGGCTCAGTCAGTTGGGCATCTGCCTTTGGCTCAGGGCATGATCCTGGGGTCCTGGGATCGAGTCCCATAACCGGCTCCCTGCTCAGTGGGGTGTCTGCTTCTCCCTCTTCCTCTTCCTCTGCCCTGCTCATGCTCCCTCTGTCTCTCTCTCTGTCTCTCTCAAGTAAATAAACAAAAAATTTTTAAAAAGCAATGTTTAGAATAATTCCAATACTGTGATCCCATCTATGAAAACAATAAGGCTATATATAAAGCCACACATAGAAACTTATATTTTCCACAGGGAAGTTTGCTGAGGGTTGAGGATGAAGAGAAAGGTTTTCTTTTTCATTTCAATTTATATCAAATTCTTAGGCTCCACTCCAGACCTATTAAAACAGAAACTGGGATTAGGCTAGGCACTCTGTTTTATCAAACCCTCCAGGTGATTTTGATGTGTGCTCAAGTCTGAGAATCACTGTTCTAAATCAGTGCTACTAAATATGGTTCTCATACCAGCCGCATCAGCACTACCAGGGAGCTTGCTGGAAATGCAGATTCATGAGACTCAAGCCTGAACTCCTAATCAGAATCTCTGGGTGGGGCCCAGGAATCTGTGATTTAAGAAGTTCTCCAGGTGATTCTGATGCACACAAAAGTCTGAGAATCACTGCTCTAAATTTCTCTCAAGGTTCAGCTCTCTTTTTTTTTAAAGTGAAAATTAGTTTTAAGAGAGAAAAAAATAATTCCGTGCTCATAAGTTTCATTGAACAGACTAGGCCTCACTTGATCTTTTCTCACCTTATAAGTAACACAAGTACATTTAAATGAGTAGATTTTGGGACACCTAGGTGGCTGAGTCAGTTAAGCTTCTGCCTTCGGCTCAGGTCATGATCCCAGGGTCCTGGGATCGAGCCCCACATCGGGCTCCTTGCTCAGCAGGGAGTTTACTTCTCCCTCTGCCTGCTGCTCCCCCTGTTTGTGTTCTCTCTCTCTCTTTCTGACAAATAAATAAAATCTAGGAAGGAAGGGAGGGAGGGAGGGAGGGAGGGAGGGAGGGAGGGAGGAAGGAAGGAAGGAAGGAAGGAAGGAAGGAAGGAAGGAAGGAAGGAAGGAAGGAAGGAAGGAAGGAAGGAAGGAAGGAAGGAGAGGTGTCTGGGTGGCTCAGTTGGTTAAATGTCTGCCTTTCGCTTGGGTTATGGTCCCAGGGTCCTGGGACCCAGCCCTGTATCACGCTCCCTGCTCAGCGGAGAGCCGGCTTCTCCCTCTCCCGTTCCCCTTGCTTGTGCTCTCTATTTCTCTCTGTCAAATAAATAAATAATTAATTTTTAAAAAAAAGAAACCTAGCTATATGTTGATAATAAATACAGATGAAACAGTGATAGATAAAGGTTGAAATTAAAGGGACAAAGAGGCACCAAGCAGTTACAAGCAAACAAAGCAAAATTAGTAAAAATTAAGGTAAAAAATTAAGGTCAAGTCTATCAACCTAGAAAGAAGATATATGTAATGATAAAAAGCACAATTAATGAAGATGATATAATAGTTATAAACCTGTATGCACTAAACAACTTAGAAGCTGAATACATTTTAAAAACTAAAAATTGCTTAATAGATCAAAATTAATGAACCATGTAAAAAAAGTAGATAATACTTTTTTAATAGAGAACTGTCCCTCATATAGAAAAATTTTCATGTCCATGGAGCATTTACAAAAATTGATCATGTCTTTGGCAAAAAAATAAAATAATAACAAATTTTAAAAAGTAGTAGCCTTATTTTTCTGATCATAATCCAACATGGTTGGTAAAAATAATAAAAAGTAAACAGAGGGGCATGTGGGTGTCTCAGTCAGTTGGCCATCCGACTCTCAGCTTGGACTCAGGTCGTGATCTTGGGGTCATGGGATTGGGCCCCATGTGGGGCTCCATGCTCAGTGTGTAGTCTGCTTGAAATTCTCTCTCTCTCCCTCTCCCATTGCCCCTCCCTCTCCAATCACATGTGCTATAAACAAACAAACAAACAAAATTTTAACTACTTGGAAATTAAGAAATACACTCCCCAGGGGTGCCTCGGTGGCTCAGTCAGTTAGGCAGCCATCTCTTGATTTCGGCTCCAGTCATGATCTCGGGGTCATGGGATGGAGCCCTGCGTGTTCACCCTCAGCTAGGAGTCTCATTGTTGAGATTCTCTCTCTCCCTCTCCCCCACTCTCTCTCTCTTTCATGAAAAAAATCTTTTAAAAAATACACTCCCCAATAATTATGAGCTCAGAGAGATGAAGGGGATCAGAGTTGTCACCCCAAAATATGCCACTTTGGCATAAGGATTGTTTTGAGCTGAAGACAAATAGCTCCCTGCCCTCCATCTTTCTGTCTGAAAACAGGGTATAAATTTCCCTTTTCAAAGGTAACATAAATTTCCATTTGTAAAGGTGTCCCCCTCTCCTGTAGCAGGAAAAGAACTGCTCCTGAGGTAAGAGACAACTCTTATCATCTGAAATAACTCTTATCTGCATAACAAACCTTAGTGGACAGCCCTTATTTACCTAATGACTTCCCAATAAGCACTTACCCTCAGAAGCCCCAAACATCTTTTTGTTTGTTTAGCTTCTTCTTAACACTTTATCATCCTTTGTAAAGATGGTATATAAGCCCCAATTATAACTGCCTTCTTGAGTCACATTTCCTTGTGGACTTCTGTATGTAGGCTTGTGATTAAATCTGTTTCTTTTTTCCCTCCTGTTAATCTGTCTTTTATCAGTATGACTTACTGGCCCCACCACTGAACTTAAGAGGAGTTTTTCCCCTCCTCTACAAGGTATCAATTCTGAAATTATAAATTATCTTGTAAGTAATATGAAAGAATACCTTATACCAAAACCTGTAGTATGCGTCAAAAGTAGAGCTGAACAAAATAAACAAGTTTAAGTTATTTCATTGCTAAAGAAAACAAGAAAGAAGATCACATAGAAAATAACTATCATATTAAGAAATGTAAAAAAAAAAAAATGAAAGAAGGAGGAAAAGATTAATAAATAATAGGTTGAGACTAATAGAATAGAAAACAAACCAAAGAAGGAAGAAGAGGGGGAGGAGGAGAAGGAGGAAAGCAGGGATCAATAAATCCAAACTAAAACTTTGAAAAGACCAATAAAATAGATTATAGGTTAACTTTTTATGAGCCCAATTAAGGAAAAAAAGATTGATGTGGAAAACAAAGGCAGAAGGGAATGTACACAAAATTAAATGTCCTTATAACCTGCAGCCCATTGACAAATACTTGAGATAGGAAGATTATAACTTTCCTCCGGGATCCTGTGAGTCTTCTTTAGTTTATGAATGTCCTTTAGGAACTTCCCTTATCTTTATTTCCTCCAACCCCAAGGTATATAATCAGTTGCTCCTCCCAATCCTGGGGCAGCAGCTCTTTCTGCCCGCAGGTCCTGTCCCCATGCTTTAATAAAATCACCTTTTTGCACCAAAGATGTCTCAAGAATTTTTTCTTGGATGTAGGCTCCGGACCTCACTAACATTCCAGAACTACATCAAGAGCACATGTAAAAATAAGCAAGAATGGGAATGAGGAAGGAGACATAACCACAGAGACTGTGTGGCCGGAGAGGAGCAAATTAGAGAAAAAGGTTGCAGGAATGGGGTCATAGAGGTAAGTGGGGATCATACCACCTGGGGCCTTATAAACCACCACCACCACCACCAAAGAAAAATCAACAACCTGGGGATGGTTTGGAGTCCTTGAAGCTAAGTGTTATGTGTGAATTGTGTCCCCCCCAAAAGATATGTTGAAGTCCTAATTCCTAGTACCTGGGAATGTGACCTTATTTGGAGATAGGGTTTTTTCAGATGTAATTAAGTTAAGATGAAGTCATCCTGGATTAGGATGGGCCCTAATCCAATGACTAGTGTCCTTTTAAGAAGAGGGAAATTTGGAAAAGCAAGAACAAGACCTGAAGATGGAATCAGAGATAAAAGCTATGCTGCCATAAGCCAAGAAATGCCTGGGCTCTCAGAGGCTGCAAGAGGCCAAGAAAGGTCCTCCCCTACAGTCTGCAGAGAGAGCATGGTCCTGCTGACACCTTGATCTTGGACATCCAGCCTGCAGAGCTGTGAGAGAATAAAGTTCTGTTGTTTAAGCCACCCAGTCTGTGGAACATTTTGACAACAGTCCTAGGAAGCTAATACAAATGTGTATACATGCAAAAGAGGAGGAGGAAAAGGGCTATATTCAGGAAATTAGTAATGGTTACCTCAGAGGAGTGATTACCTCAGAGGGCATTAGGTTGGGTGTAGATTATTAGCTTTACCTTTATATTTGGACATAAAGATTCCTGGAAGAATGCCTCATGTTTATTTATCTTAAAATTTTATGCGATCCAAAATCTTTTTTTAAAAAGGGGGGGAGGTCCCTGGGTGGCTCAGTTAGTTAAATGTCTGCCTTCGGCTCAGGTCATGATCCCAGGGTCCTGGGATCAAGCCCCACATCAGGATCCCTGCTCAGTGGGGAGTCTGCTTCTCCCTCTCCCTCTGCCCCTCCCCACTGCTTGTGTGCATGCTCGCTCGCTTAAATAAATCTTTAAAAAAAATTTATGTGATGCTTTTCAAATTACAATAGTAATACATTCTTATGGTAACAAGTGAAATAATTCAATATGAATATTGGAATTTCAGATAATCAATGAACAATTTTTAATGTGTGTCCCATACAATATTTGGGACATATTTACACTAACAGAGTAATTCACATTTGCCTGGGCAGCCTGTATTTAGTTTGCCATGCTCCTCCACCAGATTGCCACATAGCTTGCTCTGTTACCTCATGCAGGTTTTTGCTCAACAGTCACCTTTTCAGGGCACCTGGGTGGCTCAGATGGTTAAGCGTCTGCCTTCGGCTCAGGTCATGATCCCAGGGTCCTGGGATCGAGTCCCGCATCGGGCTCTCTGCTCCTTGGGAGCCTGCTTCTCCCTCTGCCTCTCTCTCTCTGTCTCTCATGAATAAATAAATAAAAATCTTTAAAAAATAAAAAATAAATAAAAAAAAAAAACCAGTCACCTTCTCATGAAGGCCTTTCCCGACCATTTCATTTCAAATCGAAGCTTACCTCCACTTCTCCCCAAATCCCTCGTGGCTCTACTACCAGCTTAAAATATAGTTTCCTGTTTATTTGCTCAGTATGTCTCCCTTAGTATAGATGTAATCTCATGAAGGCAGGGATTTTGATGGTATGTTCACTGCCTATGGAAATTCCAAAAGCCTAGAATACTGGCACATAGCAGCCTCTCAATAGATCCTTATTGAGCAAATGCAAGCATAAATGCATTAGGGAGGCTATGCTAGCTCTCTCCAATGCCATGAGAGCAGATGGTTTTTAGCAGTCCCAGGGAGCAGACAGGAAAAGGAGCCCACAGCCCCCGCCCTCTGGTCGAGCTGGCAGAATCAGTTACTTTCATTTATTCATCTAATGTACTTTGAGTACTCACTATCTGCCTGCACAGTTTGTTGCCAGAGATGTTGACTAAATAATCCCACAGGGTTCTGTGGTCTGGAGGAGGAGATAGACATTATCACAACAGGTGGATGGTTATTTAATTACAGTGGTGATCTCTCTATGGAGGAAAAGAACAAAGAGGGCATAATCTGGTCTGGTGGTCAGGGAAGACTTCCCAGAAAAAGGGAGCTGGAGCTGAGATCTGAAGGCTGAGCCTGAGTTAACAGGAACAGAGGTGTGTAAACCAAGGGATGTAGGGGGCAAAATTTTCCACCCCACAACATGTGTCTTGGGCATGTGGATTACTTTAGGCTGATTGCTTAAAAAACAAAAACAAAAAACAAAAACATGGGAATCCTGGATGGCTCAGTCGGTTAAGCGTCTGCCTTTGGCTCAGGTCATGATCCCAGAGTCCTGGGATCAAGCCCTGCATCAGGCTCCTTCCTCGGTGGGGAGCCTGCTTTTCCCTCTCCCACTCCTCCTGCTTGTGCTCTCTCTGTCAAATGAATGGATAAAAATCTTTAAAAACTAATAATAAAAATAAAAACAAAAACAAAAAACATAGAGGGCCCAGGGTCACCTTGGTAGCACAGTTCATTAAGTATCCAACTCTTGGTTTCAGCTCAAATCGTGATCTCAGGGTTATGAAATTGAGCCCCCATCAGGCTCAGTGGTCAGCATGGAGACTACTTCAGGTTCTCCCTCTCCCTCTGCCCCTCCAGCTTGTGCTCTCTCTCTCTCAAATAAATAAATAAATCTTAAAAAAACAAAAACAAAAACAAAACAAAACAGAAGGCCCAGGAAGAACATTTGACCTTCCTCTTAAATGCCTAAAAGAATTTAGATAGAGGACTTGCTCAGGAAGAGAGCTATCAGCATAGATAACTACACAATATGACCTAGTGGTGGTGGATAGGGAGGAAACAACAATGCCTACTTGATCAAAGTCCTCTCTCTGTGCCATTGTTTCGGGATGGCCCAGCAAACATTTGTTTACCAAACACTCTTTTCAGTCTTCCTGTAAATTACCTCCTGGACCCCTAACCCATCTCCTTAGTCCAAAATGACATATGTACTTCATTTTGCCTGACTGTCTTTGGAATATCTTATGTTTTTGTGGATTCCCATAAATATATGATTAAATTTTATTTTTTTCTGTTAATCTGTCTCATGTCAATATAATTCTTAGACTAGCAAGAATTTTGAAGGGTAAAGGAAAATTTTTCCTCCCCAACAATTGGTGTAGTCCGCAGGATGAACTTCCCTGGCTGGACACTATTCAGTTTGAATTGCTGCAGCTGAGAGATACTGGGACAGCTGATAAAAGCTGGCAGATGATAAGATTTCTTACCACATCAGCCTCCTAGATTTCTGCCTGTGGGGTCTGATGGAAATGAAAATGATGAGAGTCCTTTTTCTTTCTCTTTCTAAATATAGAATTGCAGGAAAAAAGATATTTGTAGACTAGTTCCTTGGGTATAGCAACTTTAGTAAATTTTGTTATGAGTATTCTTGTCTTGTATTGATCTTTTTCCTTCCAGAGATGGTCATTGTTTTCTTTTGTCTCTGTCTTTTGTGTCATTTGTTGTAAAGCATGGAGAACAATAGGTCTGATTAGGTTTTCCTTTCACCTTGTTCCGTGTCTTAAGAGTGTGGCTTTATGACCAGTGAGAATATTCTCTCTGGACTCTGCCAACCAGAAGATGCATGTACTGGCATGCATCAGGCAGACAGCCAAAGAGGCAATGGATCCTAAGTCATCTATTTAACACACTTCACTCTCTTTGTCCAACTGTACCAGCTCTCAGGAGAATTTGTCATAGGGGTCCTGGTCCATAGGGGTGACTGTCATCTCAATCCTCATTGTAAATGTGGGTTGCACCCCATTTGTGGCTAGATATGGCTGGGCAGAAACGTGGGTCACACCTCATTTGCAGCTAAATCTTTCTTAGGCTAAATTTGGGAGTGGACATTCTGGATCCTGTGAGGGCTGCATTTTTTTACACTTTGTGGCTCCTTTTCCTCCCAAAGATAGTGACTGTTTTTCTTTGTCTCTGTCTGTTATGTTGTTTGTCATAAAGAGCAAGATGATAGGGCAGAATGCAGGCATAGGTCCGATTAGCTGCTCTTAGAGCCCACAAGACAGACCGGTGAGTTCACAGTCCTTAGCAGACCAGTGTCTGGTTAGTCAAACTATGCTGTGGGTTAATGTGCACACGAGGTAAAGGCTTTTGTGAAGGGACATCTTGCAAGTCAAAGCCACAAAATTGGTGGACACAGGTCAGGCATGTAAGGGTGCTCGCCCATTAACCCAAAGTCTCACATGTTAGGATAAGTTGGTCACGGAATAGGTTAGATTGACACTAGGTAACCCACCAACCTCAAGAAAATTTCCTTGAACAGATACTCTGTAAAAAAACATCACACAGGGGCACGTGGGTGGCTCAGTCAGTTAAGCGTCTGCCTTCGGCTCAGGACATGATCCCAGGGTCCTGGGATCACGTCCCCCATCGGGCTCCCCGCTAAGGAGTCTGCTTCTCCTTCTCCCTCTGACTGCCGCTCCCCCTACTTGTGCTCTCTGTCTGTCAAATAAATAAATAAAATCTTAAAAAAAAAAAAAAAAAACTTCAAAAAAAAAAATCACACCATACCCAACCACACAGCACATTCCTCTTAGGTATTAGTGGCTCCAAGAGACCCAAGGCTTAGCCAAAGCTATTAATGTGCATATAAGCAAAATCAGATGAGGGGCGCCTGGGTGGCTCAGTCGGTTAAGCGACTGCCTTCGGCTCAGGTCATGATCCTGGAGTCCCGGGATCGAGTCCCGTGTCGGGCTCCCTGCTTGGCAGGAAGCCTGCTTCTCCCTCTCCCACTCCCCCTGCTTGTGTTCCCTCTCTCGCTGTGTCTTTCTCTGTCAAATAAATAAATAAAATCTTAAAAAAAAAAAAAAATCAGATGAGGTCACTAATTGGGCAGGTCAGAATGTGGGATGCACCCATTTGTGGGTAGATCTTTCTTAGGCCAAATTTGGAAGTAAACTTCCTGGATCTTGTGAGGGCTATGTATTGTGCACTCTCTTGTGGGTTACCTCACCACAAAGCTCTTGTATGGATTATCTTCATGCCAGTTGCTCTGTGGTCGCTCAGAAAAATCATCAGTGACATTCAGACTACAAACCAGGAAAATCTAACAGATTGCCATTTCCTACCTTCATCCCATAAAGATGCTCAAGCCGGACATCTATCTGTCTTTGGGATCTCTGTTTCTGTAGATTCCCTGTACATATATAATTAAATTTTACTTTCTCCGGTTAATCTGTCTTATAGTAATTTAATTCACCGACCGGCCAGAATCTTGAAGGGTAGAGGAAAACAGGAGACAGCGTTCCAAGTAGGAAGTCCAGTTAATCAAGTGCCCTGAGATGCAACCAGAGTGGAAAGAGGGCTGGCAAGAGGAAAGAGGGTCATAGCACGGACACTTACTGGAGAGCAGGTGGCCTGAGCTGTGCCTGGGAAGCGACTGGCTCCAGCGGTCTCCTAGTTGAGATGATGCCCAGCATTTCCCAAGTCTGACCCCCCTCACCCCCATCCACAAGGATGTGGACTGCCCATTGCTCCTCAGGGACAACCACCTTGAACTCTGTCCTCTTTAACTCACTGAGATGTTATGAATTGACTGGTAGGTGCCCTCCCATCCCGTGCCTCACTCATTCTCTGAGGCAGTGTGGAGATGGGCACAAACAAGGGCCCAGGATGCAAGGTTGGGGCAAAGCCATTGCCCTCTTTAAATTCAGTTTCTTCATCAGTAAAATAATAAAGAATTGCACAAGATGAGCTCAATTTAATTCCATTTTTAAAAGAAATCTCTAGGGGCGCCTGGGTGGCTCAGTCATTAGGTATCTGCCTTTGGCTCAGGTCATGATCCCAGGGTCCTGGGATCGAGCCTCATGCCGGGCTCCCTGTTCAGTGGGGAGTCTGCTTCTCCCTCTCCCTCTGCCCCTCCACCGTACTCACGCTCTCTCTTTTGCTCACTCTCTCTGTCTCAAATAAATAAGTACAATCTTTAAAAAAATTAAAACAAATCTCTGATCTGAATATACAGTAGCACTTAAGTAAAGTGCAACTGGCTAATTATTTTTCCCTTAAAAGGTAGGTTTACTATTGTTTTTCCAATTATAAAGTAATACTGGGATGATAGATAATTTGTAAAATACTGAAAAATAGAGAGGAAAAACCAAAATATTTTCTGTCCCCCCCTTCATTCAAAAATAACTAGTATTGGGGTGCTTGGCTGGCTCAGTAGGTAGAGCATGTGACTCTTGATCTCGGGGTCGTAAGTTCAAGCCTCACACTGGGTATAGAGATTACTAAAAAAAAAAAAAATAGATAAATTTAAATAAAATATCTTTTAAAAAGATAACTAGTATTAAAACGTTAGTGTATTTTCCCCTTTCTCCGTATTATATTACTTTTGTCTTGACAACATCAGCAAACTATATATTAAATACTGGGTTTATCTGTTTTCACTTATTCCAATAACAATCACTTGGTCATACTGTAATAAACTTTTCACAAATAGTATTCATGAAACTATTCCCTTACTGTTGGGCATTTAGATTATGTTGTTATCATTTCTGACATCACTAATAATGCTGCCACTATTTTGGTGCACAAAGCTTTATTACATTTAGAATTCTTTCCTTACATCAAAGTCCCATAAGTAAAATTACTAGATCAAAAAGTATAAACATTTTCAGCTTCTTAGTACTATTGGAAAATTACTTCCCAAAAGCATTTTGTAAGTGTATACACCCAAGAGCAATATACAACTCCCTGTCTCACTGGTGATTTTCTTTTTGAAAATATCTGCAGTTTATTGAGCAAGGGTGGAAGGATGCATTTCATTGCCTTTCTGATTTGTGTTTCTTTGACTTTCAGCGTAAATGTTTTCCATATTTGGCCTAAGTTCTTTTTTTTTTTTTTTTAAGATTTTATTTATTTATTTATTTGAGACAGAGAGAATGAGAGACAGAGAGCATGAGAGGGAGGAGGGTCAGAGGGAGAAGCAGACTCCCTGCCGAGCAGGGAGCCCGATGCGGGACTCGATCCCGGGACTCCAGGATCATGACCTGAGCCGAAGGCAGTCGCTTAACCAACTGAGCCACCCAGGCGCCCTAGCCTAAGTTCTGAATCCAGAACTTCAGCGTGCTAAGACTCAGGTGGGGGGTCATTTTGATTTGGTGGATTAAAGAGCTGCCCATTTCCAGGACTGGCCACCTTCCCCCCAACCAGTGACTCCTCAAGGATCCCGAAATCCCCCATCAGGGATCACCAAGGACCAGACAACAGCCAGGGGCAGCTGACAGGCGACTGTGGAATGCAGTGAGGTGCTTTTCTCCTAGTCCTCTCTCCTGGCAGAACATTCCCTGGGGATGACAGCATTGGGAGGCGTGCTCCATGTTCCCTGATCACCCTCCTCCAGGCACTGAAGGTTTGAACCGTGGGTGGAAGTGGGCAGACCAAGGGAAATGGGGGGGGGGGGGGGGCGCGCGGAACAGGGAGAGGCACCAGTCAGTGTAACAGTGAATCTTTGGGGTGTCCAAGCACGGTTTGGCAAGTGTCTCCCAATGATAAAAAGCCTTCTTCAGGGGAGCCAGCAGCCCCCAAGTGTCAACATCAAATTCAAGAAAGCAGAAAAGAGGTGACATTTTCTCCTTTAAAGAATCTATTATACATAAAGCAAAATGTTAAGAGTGGTTATTTCTGCATTTCTGGGATTATGACTGATTTTTATGTTCTGAATACTTCTGTATTTTTCCAGATTTCTGAAAACAAATACTATTTTCTAACTGAACATTATCCAAATTCCATAAATCATTGTGAAAACATTCCAAGTGAAGATTAAATTGGAAGGCAATTCTAGTTAGCTATGGCAACTGCAACACCAGAATTTATCTCTGCTTCCTGTCGGAAACATCACGAAAAGGTAATGACAGGATCGGAATAGGCATAAATCCGGAAGACAAAGAAATGGGGCAAGAAAGTGACAAATGATCAGAGATGTCCACAAAATTTAGGAAGGCAAAAAGCAAGAGACAAAAGAGAACTAGCATCATTACGTAGAGAAAGCTGGATCTGGACCCCGGGGGAGGGGCACTGCTGGTTGAGGGAGTCTCAGCAGCTAGACTCAGGAATAGGAGGCACCAGACAAAGAGGAGGATGGCAACGGGAGGGGTTGTAAGTCTGCACAACAACAGACGATGCCCCATAGGACCGTGCCCGACACTTGGTCTTCCACAAACACTGGACTTGAATGAGTGAATGGTAAAGGAGCAGATTTCCTTTATGAGCTGAGGCCTCTCTGGTTGCCCTGTCAGGTATGAAAGCACCAGAAGAACTCGTCCATGTAGAGGGGAGGCCATGAGGATCTGAACATTCTGGCACTGGGGTCCTGGGGTTCAGGGGCTACATGCACTCATGCCCCGTCCTCTGGCAATGCTTCCCACGGCCCCACCAGAAGAGTTGGAGATAGTTGGGAGAGAGGAGGGTGGAAGCAAAGGTGGGCCTTGGTGGGCTGCAGCTTCTGGGCAGACCTCAGCATGTGACCTGGTCCCTAAACCCAGTTCCAGGGGCCCTTCACATCTGTGGAAGCTTCTGGGGCAGTACCCAGGATGGGGCACCACCTCATGCCTCCCCCCACTTCCCTGATGCAAGAACTGGCCCTCCTCACCCAGATCTTCCCTTCCTTCAGTTGTGTTGAAGGGGGACCCTTGAGCATTAAGGACACCAGGGTCCAGTTGTGCTGGTGGGTGAGCGTCACACACCCTGGCACCTACCAGCCAGTCCTGCTCCCATGGAGGGGGGCCTGCACTTATTAAATGCCAACTGGGTTTACCTGACACTGATTGAGTTGCCTCAGCAAGCCTGTGAGGAAGAACCATTATCCCCGGGGCTCTGAGGAGAAGGACGTGTGAGAAGCTGAGGGACGCCCCGCAGGCCAGTCTCAGAGCCCAGGCCTGTGTGGAGAAGTCACCCAAGCACACTCAAGGATAAATGAGCTTCCTTTCCTGACAGGAGTTGACTTACCTGGGGAGAGACTGGAGAGTAACCAAGCACTCCAGAGCCAGGTCAGATTAGGGTCAGCGTCATAGAAGCACAAGGAGGGAGAGAGGAATTCCTGTTGGGATGGCGGGAATAGTCCAGACACCTTTCTGGGGAAGGAGGCATTGGTACCGACTCTGGTGAGGAGAAGAAGGTGTCTTCAGGCATCTTGGAGAGAGGAAGCAGCCGCGGTGTCAGGGACATACGCTGTAGTGGTCAGCAGGGACCAGCTGGTGGGCATCCTGGAAGGCCACATGCGGTAAGGGGGACACCCCCTCTGGCAGTGTGTGCAGGACAGCTTCCAGAAGGCAGAGTCTGGGCAGTGGGCGCAGACAGGAAGGTGGAGTGGAAGGTCACTGCTGAGGGAAAATCCGAGGGCCGGGGACTGAGGCGCCGGGAGGAGACATGGTTTCACTCTACACTCTTCTGTGATGTGTGTTCATGCATTACTTTCCCCTCCAAAAACCCTTTTGGAAAATAGCCCAGTGAGTGGATTGTTTAAATGTGGTCTATACATACAATGGAATATTAGTCAGCCGGAAATATTATCCAGAAGGAAATTCTGACATATGTTACAACATGAGTGAGACTTGAGGGACATTATGCCAGACCCAAGAGGATAGATGCTGTCTGGTTCCACTTCTGTGAGGCACCTAGAGTAGTCAGCTTCATAGATTCAGAAGAAGGCTGTTGCCAGGGACTGAGGGGAGGGAGGAGCGGGGAGGTGCTGTTTAAGGCGGGCAGAGTGTTAATTTGGGGAGGATGGAAAAGTGCTGACTTAATGCCCCTGAATTCTACACTTAGAGATGGCTGGTGAAGGTGGTCAGTGTTATGTTATGTCTCTTTTACCACAAGAGCAAAAAACCACAACAGACCAGTGAAAGACGCACACGAATACTGCTTTGTCATTGGGTCTGAGTGACAAGGAGCGCTGGGGCCATTCACGGGGACAGGCAGGAGAGGGGGGTGAGCACCTTTGCGGGGAAATGAAGTCAGCTCTTGGTGGCCACGTGGTGTGTGCCTGCTGTGCACTGTGTCCGGGAGGTGCTTTGGTCCTACCATCTCTGAACCTCACAAGGCAGGTGTGCTTGTTTTCATTTCTTCACAGGTGAGCTCAGGGGCCAGGGCCAGGGGACCCCAGGCCTGTCCATCCCACGGTGCCAGGCTGGGTTTAGGATGCCAGTCTCTGGAGATACAGACAGCAGGCTGGCGGGTGGGGTGGAGCTTGGAGGGGCAGAGTCAGAGGGCAGTTTCCTGAGGGGAGATCCTGGTAAAGCCGCGGCATGCTGAAGCCCCAGAGAAGGGTGAAGGAGAGCAGAAGGCAAGCTCTGGAAGAAATCCTGCATTTATGACACTGACCCCCTCCCTACCGCTGTAGGAGCTGCCATGATTAGAGCCTCCTCCTGCAGAAGTGCCCCCCCACACACACACCAAGTCCCCACATTAAGACCTGGGCCTTGTTTAGCCCCTGCCCAGCAGCTGACTCTGGGGCCTTCGCCAACCACAAGGAGAGGAAGCAGCTCAAAATGACCTCATCCTAAATCAGGCTGGCTCCGTGGATCCCTGTCAACACTCAGGAGCACTCCGGGCAGTGAGGAGCCAGCCCGGAGGAGAGGTACATCACCCTGCAGTCCACTGAGACAGCAGGAGCATCTCCCCGGAAGCAAAGAAGCCAGCCACTCAGGAAGGTGCACAGGGAGACAAAGCCTCCCGGTGAGTCTGGTTTGTTGGGTGGGGGTCGGGGTGGGGGGGTGGGGGTGATGTGCAATTCCCAAGCCAGGTAAAAAAAAAACTGTACCAGTTTCAAGGAGATGCCACTAAATAATAGAATCATCCAGAAGGAAGTAGCTAGAGGTTTCTGCCAATTGATCTGGAGACTGGGAAAAGGTCCCACAGTTATTAATAAACCTTGTGTTCTGGGAACTGATTTCATGCACCAGACAAAGGGATTAAAAAGTTGCTGGTGAAAGCAAAGTGGTTTTAGCCAGGGCTCCACTTTCTGTTCTCCCAATAAATGACCATTTTTGTCTTTGGGCACTCTTGGCGCTGATTGGCCTCTTGACACATCTGGTGAGCTAGGAGGCACGCGGTTGACTAGCACGCTTTTATGACCACTCGGTCTTCCCAGGGTACTTTTTGCGGCCACCCCCATCTCAGTCTGCCCCGAGAGTGGGGGTGAAAACACGGGCTTGCGTGGCTTCTGGGAGACAGCTGAGGATGGAGCCACTCACGGCCTGAAGCCTGAGCAGTGGTCCTGCTGGAATCCCGGAAGATGGAACTGATGTTCATCAGCCCTTGCACAGGTAGCTCAGCGAATTCACCTTGTCGACAGAGCTGCCCTTTTGTAAGCCTGGGACCCCTCAGGAGGAGGCTACAGATAAATAAATTGGGGTCGAGAGAGTGTCAAAGAAACAGGTCCTGTGAAAAACAGTGTTCAAAATGATGGTCAGCTCCCTTCACTCACTAAACTTTGAGCCACCTGAAGGGAGGCTCTGTGCACCTAGATGAGACACAAGATCAGCCAATTTGTAAGTTAATATTGAATTAGTTGAGTGATGTTGTAACAGAATTATTTCAAAAGATAACTACTACTTAAACTCCTTCTGTGTGAGGATTTGCTTCATCCTCTCAGCCAAGGAGACAAGAGCTATCTCTTTGCCTTGCCCACGACCCCCTCTACGGGTGGGGTCCCCAGCCCTCAAAGCAGGGTCAGGAGCCCATCATTAGCAAGATACGTGTTTCCTTCTGGCTCTGCGAATCCCTCATTGCTCAACCCTGTGCACTGTGTGCTCAATACATTCAAAAGTAAATTCTTCTTTACTATCCCCTTCCTGCAGCCGCTCTATCTCCTGATGGGAAAGGAGGCCAGAGGTTTGCTAACGCTCTCAAAGCCTCCCACCTGGACTACTACAAAAGCCACCCAACTGGCTTTTTGTCCCTTTCAACTCCTTTTCCTTGCTGCAGGAAGAGTGATTTTTTTTTTTTTAAGACTTATTTATTTATTTGACAGAGAGAGAGCACGATGGGGAGGGCCAGAGGCAGAGGGAGAAGCAGGCTCTCCACTGAGCAGGGAGCCCGATGCGGAGCTTGATCCCAGGACCCTGAGATCATGACCTGAGCCGAAGACAGACACTTAACCATCTGAGCCACCCAGGAGCCCCAAGAGTGATTTAAAAAAACAAAAACAAAAACACACAATTTGAAATGGCTGAAATTAAAAAGACTAATGCACCAAGTGTTGACATGGCTGTGGAGGGACTGGAACCCTCATACAATTTGGCTGCAAATACAAAATGACTGCTCTGGAAAAGAGTCCAGCAACTAACTTTCTTTCTTTCTTTCTTTCTTTCTTTCTTTCTTTCTTTCTTTCTTTCTTTCTTTCTTTCTTTCTTCCTTCCTTCCTTCCTTCCTTCCTTCCTTCCTTCTTTCTTTCTTTCTTTTTCTTTCTTTCTTTCTTTCTTTTCTTTCAAGTAATCTCTACATCCAACATGGGGCTCAAACTCAGGACCCCGAGATCAAGAGTCATATGCTCTGATCCAGCAATTGCACTACTGGGTATTTACCCCAAAGATACAAAAGTAGGGATCCAAAAGGGTACGTGCACCCCGATGTTTATAGCAGCAATGTCCACAATAGCCAAACTGTGGAAAGAGCCAAGATGTCCATCGACAGATGAATGGATAAAGAAGATGTGGTATATATATATACAATGGAATATTATGCAGCCATCAAAAGGAATGAGATCTTGCCATTTGCAACGACGTGGATGGAACTGGAGGGTATTATGTTGAGCGAAATAAGTCAAACAGAGAAAGACATGTATCATATGATCTCACTGATATGAGGAATTCTTAATCGCAGGAAACAAACTGAGGGTTGCTGGAGTGGGGGGTGGGGTGGGAGGGATGGGGTGACTGGGTGAAAGACACTGGGGAGGGTATGTGCTCTGGTAAGCATTGTGAATTGTGCAAGACTGTTGAATCTCAGATCTGTACCTCTGAAACAAATAATGCAATATATGTTAAGAAAAAAAAGAAGAAGAAGAATGTAGCAGGAGGGGAAGAATGAAGCTGGGGAAATCGGAGGGGTAGACGAACCATGAGAGACAATGGACTCTGAAAAACAAACTGAGGGTTCTGAGGGGAGGGGGGTGGGAGGATGGGTTAGCCTGGTGGTGGGTATTGAGGAGGGCACATTCTGCATGGAGCACTGGGTGTTATGCACAAACAATGAATCATGGAACACTACATCTAAAACTAATGATGTAATGTATGGGGATTAACATAAGAATAAAATAAATAAATAAATATAAAACAAGCATTTCAAAAAAAAATTTCAGAATTTTAATGCTTACAAAATTCAATTACAAAGTGCATCTTAGCACTTTTTTGTGAATTACTTGTGTGAGATTAAAGTGGAAGCAATATTAATATTATCATACTCTTGAATTCTTTGCATATGTTGGTTAACTCTACATTTGATAGTTTTAAATTTTAACAGGTTTGAGGTGTTTAATTATAATCGTAGTTCTACCCATTTATTTTTCTTTACATTGTTGCTAATATTTATACTATGTATTATGTTTGTAACTCAACTCCTTCATCTATAAATGGAAGAATTTGGACCAGAAAAAAAAAAAAAAAAAGAGTCATATGCTCTACCGACTGAGCCAGCCAGGCGCCCCTTGGCAGCTTCTTATAAACATGCACTTACCATGTGACCCAGCAGTCCCACTGCTGGATGTTTATTGAGGACAAATGGAAACGTGTTCACACAAAGACTTGTACTTGTTTTCATAAAAGTTTTATCTGTAACACACAAACACTGGAAACAACCCAAACATCCAGCAACTAGTGAGCAAATTGTAGTAATCCATATACAATGGATTACTCATTAGCAATTAAAAAGCTTGAACTACTTCTAGACACATCGAAATAGATAAGCCTCAAAAGCATGATACAAATGAAAGATGCTAGATACAGAGGACTACATATGTATGATTCCATTTATACGAAATTATAAAAAAGGCAAAACAATTGTTTCAGGAAGCCGATTAGTGGATGTTCGGGGCAGGGTCAGGAGATTGACTACAAAGGGCACAAACGAACTTTTTGGGTGATGATTTTACAGTTGTATACATTTGTCAAAATTCATTGAATTTTTTTTAAAATCAGTAAACTTGGCTGTAGGTAAATTTTATCCAAATAAGTCTACTTCTAAAAATAAAGGCATGTAGGAGTGCCTGGGTGGCTCAGTCGGTTGGGCGTTTGCCTTTGGCTCAGGTCATGATCCTGGGGTCCTGCTTCTCTCTCTGCCGCTCCCCCCTGCTTGTGCTCTCTCTCTCTCTCTGTCAAATCAATAAAATATTTTAAAAAAGTAAATCAAGCCCTGTAATAATGAAAACAGCCCCCCCCCCCCCCACCCAGTCTGCACAATGATGAAAGAATGGTAGCCGGTCACACAATGTGGATACCAAGACAAGATGCGTTAGGAGTCGAGTTCCATCGGGGCGGGGCTGTGTTGGCCATGCTGTGGGAGAGGTGGCCCTGTGCATTATTCTTCCAAGGCCTAAGTTCTCAAACTTTGGTAGGTATCGGGACAGCCTGGGCAATGTGGCAAAAATGCAACCACCACAGGCCCCAGGCCCTACCCTACTGCAGTGAACGGGGGCCTCTGCATTCTTTATTAGGCTCACTTGTTCCATCAGACTCACCGGCTTATGCCTCCTCAGAGCTTAGTACACGTTCTTCCCCCTCCCGGAATGCCCAAGTGCCTTTCTGATCCCCGGCATTGGCTTAAGTCCACCTGTTACGTGCCCATACTGTCCTTGGCTTTCATCACACATACGACTTATAATTGCTTGTTTGGTATCTGTCTTCTCTGCCGGACAATAAGTTCTGTGACCTCTCTGTGACAGTAAGCAGGCTGGGACCTGATCACCAGCACTAGGAATGTGCCTGACACGCTGTTCATATATCCATTCTTTGACCAGGGTCCTGAGGAAATGCCCAGAGGGTTCAGGGAGGCTGATGGCAAGACTGTGGCCCGGTGAGTAGAGCTAAGTCAGCCCTGTCCTTTCAAAACCAGAGAAGCTGCACATTTAGACTAGTCTTCTTGGTAACAGACAAGTGGTTAAGGGGTTTCCTTAGTAACTTAAGCTTGGAAACAAATCCAGGTGTGGAGTTTGTTCTGCAAAGTGTGGGCTTTTGTCCACGTGTTTTGATGTTGCTTCCCCCAGCTGAGGCCTTCATGTCAGCCCACGAGTGCAGGGCCCTAAGCTCTGACCCTCCAGCTTCTGGCTCTCTGTGAAAACAAGGGGCGGAAATTAAAACTACAGGGGTCCCTGGGTGGCTTAGGAGGTTGGGCATCTGCCTTCGGCTCAGGTCATGATCTCACGGTTCTGGGATTGAGCCCCACATCGGGCTCCCAGCTCAGCGGGGAGCCTGCTTCTCCCTCTCCCACTGTCCTCCCCCGCCCCCAACTCTCTCTCTCTCTCTCACTTGCTTTCTCTCAAATAAATAAATAAAATCTTAAAAAAAAAAAAGGATATCTCTAAACACCCACCAGAATGGCTACAATTAAAAAGACTGACTATGCCAAGTATTGGCGAGGCTGTGGAGCAACTGAGAATCTCATACAATGCTGCTGGAAATAGAAAACTGCTTTGGAAACAGTTTGGCAGGTTCCTATAAAGTTAAAATACATTTATCATACGCCCAGAGATCCCACTTGGGTATTTACCGAAGTGAAATGAAAACATGTTCATTCAAAGCCTTGCCCATGAATGTTTAGAGCAGCTTTATTTTTTATTTATCTTTTTTAAGACTTTTTTTTTAATTGTAGCTGACACACAGTGTTACATTAGTTTCAGGTGTACAACATATAGTGATTCAATAGGGTCTAAGGTTATGCTGTGCTCACAAGTGTAGCTACCATCTGTCACCATACAATGCTATTATTTATTTTTTTTAAAGATTTTTAAAATTTATTTGAGAGAGAGTGAGAAGAGCACGAATTGGGGGCAGAGCAGAAGGAGAGAGAGACTCTCAAGCGGACTTCCTGCTGAGCGCAGAGCCCAACGCAGGGCTCGATCCCAGGACCCCGGGATCATGACCTGAGCTGAAGCCAGACGCTTAACCGACTGAGCCCCTCAGGCGCCCCCTTACAATGCTATTATAATACCACTGATTATATTCCTTATACTGTGCCTTTTATTCCTGTAACATATTCATTTCGTAACTGGAAGCCTGTGCTTCTCACTCTCCTTCACCCATTTTGCCCATCCCTGCACCCCCACCCCCTCTGGCAACCATCAGTTTGTTCTCTGTATTTATGGGTCTGTTTCTAGAGCAGCTTTATTAACAATAAACTGGAAACAATCCAAATGCCCATCAACTAATAAAGGGACAAAGAGCCTTCATTCACACAGCAGGATACTACCCAGAATAAAAAGGACAACCTATTGGCACATGAATGATATTGAGTGCATTAGGTTCTGTGAAGGAAGCAGACAAAAATGAGTGCATGCTGCATGAGTCCATTCGTAGAAAATTAAAGATTTTTCAAAAAGAGATATTTATTTATTTCAGAGAGAGATCTCCTGATTAGGGGGAGGGTCAGAGGGAGAAAATCTCAAGCAGACTCCCTGCCGGACACAGAGCCCAACATGAGGCTCGATCTCACGACCCAGGAGATCACGACCTGAGCTGAAACCAAGAGTTGGTCACTTAACCGACTGACCACCCAGGTGCCCCTCCATTCATATAAAATTAAAGCACAGGCAAACTGTGGGGTCAGAAATGAGATCAGTGGTCACTTGGAGCCAGGGGAAGGGGGAGGAGATTGGCAGCAAAGGTGCATGAGAGAACTTTTGGGGTGATCGAAATATTCTGTACCTCAATTGTGGTACTGGTTGTACAAGTGTATGCATTTGTCCAAATTCTGTCCACCATACACTTAAAATTTTTTAAATAAAATAAATGTTATTGTATGTAAATTATATCCCAATAAAGCTGTTTTTTTAAAATTTTCTTGATTTTTTTTAAAGACTTTAGCTCTATTTTTTTTATTTTTTAAAGATTTTATTTATTTATTTGAGAGAGAGAATGAGAGACAGAGAGCATGAGAGGGGGAGGGTCAGAGGGAGAAGCAGACTCCCCGCCGAGCAGGGAGCCCGACGCGGGACTCGATCCCGGGACTCCAGGATCATGACCTGAGCCGAAAGCAGTCGCCCAACCAACTGAGCCACCCAGGCGCCCAAATTTTCTTGATTTTTATTTTATTATATATATTTTTTTAATAAGCTCCACATCCAACATGGGGCTTGAACTCACGACCCTGAGATCAACAGTTGCATGCTCTACCAAATGAGCCAACCAGGTGCCCTAAAGCTGATTTTTAAAAAATGAGGAATAGTCGGGGTGCCTGGGTGGCTCAGTCGGTTAAGCATCCGACTCTTGATTTCAGCTCAAGCTTAGTGGAGTGTCTGCTTCTCTCCTTCCCCCCTCCCCCACACTCTCGCACATGTTCTCTCCCTTTCACATAAATAAATAGATTAAAAAAAAAAAAAAAGGAACAGTAAGTGTTTTTAGAATACTGAGAAGGGGAAAATCAGCTTAAATTTTGTGCCTTACTTCAATTCAAAATTTGCCCTTCTTTTCATTTATCTGATTGGAGGTGGCAGCAAGTGGCAGAACATGAGATCCGGGGTCCAGCGGACTCAGGGAGTGCTCTCACACCTATGTACAAGTTTGTGACCTTCATCCAGTTGCGTAGCCCGTCCCAGACTAAGTTTGCCTGTGTGTCTGATACTTTTATATTAGAAAAATAAAACGAAACTCATTTTCACACACAGATGTGTTGTGGATCCATACATGAGGTAAGTAGGTAGAAAGCTTCTCCCGGCTCCTGGAACGTAGTTTAAATAGCGTCAACCCAGCAACAGTTGCCGTAAATAAAGTGACATGAAAGCCCGTTTTGTTTCTAAGGAATACCTGGGAAGCTTCGATGCACTGGAAAGTCTGAAAACATGACTTTTTTTTTTTTTTAAGAATTTGGAGGGTTTTGTTGTTGTTGTTGTTGTTTCTGTTTTAATTTTATTTATTTATTTGACAGAGACACAGCGAGAGAGGGAACACAAGCAGGGGGAGTGGGAGAGGGAGAAGCAGGCTTCCTGCCGAGTGGGGAGCCCGACGTGGGGCTCGATCCCAGGACCCTGGAATCATGACCTGAGCCGAAGGCCGACGCTTAACCTACTGAGCCACCCAGGCGCCCCAAAACATGGCTTTTGGAAGGAAAAAACAAAAACCTAGCCACTGGGCCTGGGTTGGCCGCTGGGAGCGCCCCCCCGCTGAATGGATGGGAGTTCATGTTAACACCCGAGGAAGCCCTCGCTTCCTGACACATGCAGCATCTGGGAGGAACAATTCATTGCAACCACACACACCCTGCACAAGTGACTCTTATGGCCTCCCACCCCCAGGCTGCGAAAACGAAGGGTCAGCATCCCTGCGGGTTAGTGGGAAATTCTTCACTGACACATACCTGCTCAGTGATTTGTTGGCGTATTTTCCATCCAGAAGGCAGCTGTGGGTAATGTTTAACCAGAAAAAGAGGAGCTCAATTATGCAAGACATGTTTACAATGTAAATGGGGGGGCACTCCCCCCCCGGCCATACTGGGGGTGGTAAGAGTATGCATGGGCTTCCATGCGTCTTACTAGCAAAACAGGTGTCAACCACCCCCCTTGGCTTCCCAAAGCGCTGTTTGAAGGCAGAAACACCTGCTGACAGGAGGACACACACAGTGAGGTTGCTATTTCCTGAGTTCATCGGGATGAGAGGAATGTTCTTCAGCCCACCATGGCCCCTGCAGCCCGGCCACGTCAGCCAGGCAGGACTGGGGATGGCTTCAGAAGCGCACTCTATCTCAGCACTGCTCGCGGGCTCGTCTCTGCAGTAAGACTTCATTCTTTTAAGCCTGTAACTGTTTCAAATGTGCAAGTTAAAAAAACAAAAATCCGGGGGCACCTGGGTGACTCAGTCGGTTGGGCGTCTGCCTTTGGCCCAGGTCATGACCTCAGGGTCCTGGGATCGAGCCCCGTTTTAGGCTCCCTGCTCAGTGGGGAACCTGCTTCTCTCTCTCTCTCTCTCTGCAGCTCCTCCTGCTTGTGCTCTCTCTCTCTCTGTCAGATAAATAAATAAATAAATAAATAAATAAATAAATAAATAAATAAATAAATAAAATCTTAAAAAAAAATCGGTTGCTTCTATTTGCACAATTTAGGGGCGGGGGGAAAGGCACTTATTGGCCCAGCTTACTGAAAAGTCCAGGGGATGTGGAGCTTGGCTGGATCAAGGGATTCACAATAAGTGTCCTTCCAGCTCTTGGCTCAGCTTTCTTTTGGGTTGGCTATATTCTCAGGCTGGAGCTCCCTGTGGTGACAAAGGGGCCACCAGCAGCTCTGGGATGGTATGCTGGGAATTCAGAGTTCCTGTGGAAAAAGTGCCTATTCTCAATCGCTCCAGCAAGTGTCTTAGGGAGGGCACTCAAATTCTACAGCATGCCTGCCCCTGGGGCCCGGGTCCTGCGTCCCCTCAAGACCGCAGGCTGGAGTCCCTCCATTCAAATCACATGGGTTGACAGTGGGGAGAGGTGGTTAACTCAAGGAAAATTGAGGAAATTTTGATGCACAAGGATGCTGTGGCATCTGCCACAGTCTTGTTTCTATATCTTAATAACTTCTCACCATGTTGGCCTTTGGTGTTCCGAATCTTAGGTCTTCCCACTGTCCGCGGCGGCATCCGATGATCTCCTCCTTGGCTCTACTCCTTCCCAGTGAGCCGATTGGGCATTTCTTCCCTTACCCTGGTGTTAGTCACCAACATATGGACTATTCAGTCACTGGGCACTTCCTGGGTACCCGCTGTACGCTGGTGAGTGCTGAGTATGGAAGAGGAGTGAGGGTGGGCACAAAGTTGAACAAGTCCCAGCGCGACAGACAAGTAGACGTCATCACAGTGAGGTGCGGCCCTCCGCTTCCTGCAGTTCGTGCTCCCAGGATTTGGACCTCACAATAGCTGCATGTTAGACACTGCTCTGTGACTGGGGGGACACGGTGTGGTCACGGGAGGCGAGCTTCTGCTCCTCACCCGAGAGGAGGCTCTAGTTGCTCAGGCCTGA
This sequence comes from Mirounga angustirostris, assembly GCF_029215605.1. NCBI lineage: Eukaryota > Metazoa > Chordata > Mammalia > Carnivora > Phocidae > Mirounga > Mirounga angustirostris. The sequence continues at coordinate 92,839,311 of NW_026991711.1, read as the reverse complement.
GTGGTCTCAGAGCCCTCCATCACCAGGGCAGGTGGGCATAGGTGAGAACTAATTTTCCAGTGAGGATTTCTGGCAGACTCAAATGAAGAACTCCAGAAGTTAGGGCAAGAAGGACCTCAGAGGGGCACCTGGGTGGCTCAGTCGGTTCAGCGTCTGCCTTCGGCTCAGGTCATGATCCTGGGGTCCTGGGATCGAGTCCTGCATCGGGCTCCCTGTTCGGCGGGAAGCCTGCTTCTCCCTCTGCTGCTCCCCCTGCTTGTGCTCTCTCTGTCTCAAATAAATAAATAAAATCTTAAAAAAAAAAAAAAAAAGAAGGACCTCAGAGATTGGCTAACTCAGTCCCTTCTTTCTCTGATCCAAATGCCCAGGCTCAGAGAGGAGGAAGGGGCTGGACCACAGCCACCAGCGAGTTCCTGCACGGCCAGAGGACCCAGATCCCTGACTTCCTCCCCACGTCTCCCATCCCCACCACCACTGGGGCCCTGGCTTTGTGTCCTGCTTGTCAACTGCATTTCCTGAGAAGGAAACAAATTAATCAAGCGAGAAAAGAAATAAAAGTCAATGCCTTTCGTTTACAGAGTACCGTTTCCAAATAAGAAAGATGAGTTACTAAGAAATATTTCCATTGTACAAACACTGGAACTAAGATAATAAGTAGCTAATCTTGTTTGGAAAAAATGGCATGCTGAGGGCGAAGACTGGAGATAGAGAGAAGCAGGGAGACAGGGGCACTCGGAAGGGGAACCCACTGCAGCATAGATGGTTTGCATGTGGCTAGTATCATCGATCATTGAATCTGAGACACCTCTGGATTGTAAGACTACCATTATATGTACTGTTAAGAAAGAGAACATTCTGCGGGTGCCTGGATGGCTCAGTCGGTTAAGCGTGTGACTTCTCCTCAGATCATGATCTCAGGGTCCTGGGGTGGAGCCCTGCTTCAGGCTCCCTGCTCAGTGGGGAGTCTGCTTCTCCCTCTCCCTCTGCCTCCTCCCCTATGCTCATGCTCTGTCTCCCTCAGATAAATAAAAATAAATCTTAAAAAAAAAAAAGAAAAAGAACACTCTGATTAAACTTTGACATGCCGTTGATAATGTCTGTGGTCCAATTCATGGCATGTAGATAGGGCTCCCCAAGGAAGAATAAGAATAGGGCCAGGGGCGGATCAAGGATGCATGGTGAAGGGCCATGGTTAAGGGCAGGCCAAGGACTCAAATTCCTCCTCAAATAGGAGGAATCAGATATGATACAAATCTGGATGCTAAGCATCACAGGAGAAGTTTGAGACAGGCTAAAACTCAAAACAAATTTATAGTCTTCTGCAAGCCCGGGTCCTTGTTGCCTTGTTCTCTCCATTCGGATCCTCTTTCTTAACCTTTCCATGAACATCTCAAATATAGAAATTATTGATTAGAGGAATGATGCTTTCAGACCAATCAGCAGCACAAAAGTATGAGGAAGAAAATAAAAAGAACATCCTATAGGATAATGTCAAATTTTTATAAAGCAGAGCAAAAGATGAAGAGGGAGCTGATTTGTAATTTCCAGAAGTTTTAGTGCTGGAAACATCTTGCTCTAAAAAGAAACAAAAGTGTAATGAAGAGAAAGATGGAACTAGGCTAAACTGGGCTTGAATCTTGACTCCAACCTGAAAGCCAGACCCTTGAAGCAGAGTTACTGTCCCAGGACAAATAAGCATTGAAAACAACTGGAGGGCTTTGCGCTTCCTCCCCTTGGCTCCATCATATGCCAAGTGTCGAGTTACCTCTGATGAGGCAACCGCTTAGCCTGCTTGGACTCTTCCTTCATTATCTGTTTCATTCCAAATATAATAACTTGCCTAAACTACAAGGACAATTATAGAATCTCAGGGCTGGAAATGAGCTTCGATATCCTTTTGCAAGGTCACTGCCACACTGTTGAAGCCGATGGGCCATCCCAGGCTGCATCCTACCGGACCTGTCCAGCAGCATGGGACTCAGATGGTCACTCTCTCTCCCTGATAACACTCTTTTCTCCTGACATTGGGACCCCTTCACCCTGGTTTCCTTCCACCTCTCTATTTCTCCTTCTTTTGCTGGTTCCTGCTTGCTGCCCTGATCACTAAACCCTGGAATGTCCCAGGGCACTGGTTCCTTTGAAAGCCCATTTAGTCTCAGGGCTGTAGCCTGCATTTCTCGCTCCAGCTCAGAACTTTCCTCTGGACTTCAGACGTGGATCTCCACCTGGATGTCTCATAGGCACCTCTAACTCATCATGTCTCAGGTGTAAATCCTGAGCACCACCTTTCCATCAAACATCTTCTTCATCTCAGTTAACGCCTCTCTGTTCTTCCCTTGGCAAACCTGACTCCTTTCTATTTCTCTTGCACCCATATCAAAATTATCAGCAGATCTGGTTGGCCACCTTGAAAACATATTCAGAATGTGGGCACTTGTTTGCTTCTATCACCCTGGTCCAACCAGCACGGATGCCCCACGGGATTACTGCAATAGCATCAATTTCCTCCTGTGTGTTTTCACAGTTGTTCTCAGTGCAGCAATGATCCTTTTAAATGTAAATCCACTGGTGCTCCCCATCTCACTCACAGTCAGACAATGGTTTGCAATGGCCTCCCTGGTCCTACCCCCTCTGGCATCTCTTTACTTTCCCTCTTCGCTAGAGCCTTCATCTCCTACCACTTCCCTCTGCCAATTCTACCCCAGCTACATTGATCTTTCGGATTCTGGAATAATCCCACCTCTGGGCCTTTGCACGTGCTGTTCCCTCTGCCTGAAAAGCTTTTCCTTCAAGATCTGCAGGGCTCACTCCCTCACCTCCTTAAGCGGTCTCTGCTCAGATGCCATGTTCAAAGTGAGACCTTCTGGACCACCCACTTGAAATGGCAGGCCCTCTTCCACCCCTAGAAGTCCCTGTCCCGTTTTCTTATTTAATGTTTGATTTTTCTCTACAGCATTTAGCATTTTCTGCCATAGTATATATTTCTTTAACTTCTTTGAAAATTGCTTCTCTTTCAATACTAGAATGTAAGCTGCGTGAGGCAGGGATTTTTGTTCACTGCTAATCCCCAGTGCCGGACACATAGCAGGTGCTAATATGCATGCTTTGAATGGATGAATTAATGAAACAAATAGGGTGTATCAGCATTGTCTCAGTCACTGGGGATATAACTACAAACAAGACAAAGCTCCTGCCCTTAGAAATGTGGGTACTTGGGGTAGAGTGGGGAGACACAATAAATTAGAAAAGGAGTACTCTTGATCTCGACGTTGTGAGTTCAAGCCCCGCATAGAGCTTACTTAAAAACAAACAAATAAGTAAAAATAAAATTAGAAAAGGAGTTAAAACAGATGATGGGCCTCTTTATTCAAGTGATTGGGTGGCCCTGCTGGGATTGAGAAGCTGGGGAGATCAGCAGCTGCAGGGCTGGGGTGGGGGAGCACCTCTCCAGCTGAGCACATGGCCGGAGGGCTGGAGCTGGGTGAGCGCTGAGCAGGCAAGGACAGAGACTGACTTTTGGGATCTTTTGAGTTCTTGTAGCTTTTTATACATTACCTCTTCAGGTAACCAATTACATGGAAAAAAAAAAGGAAAAAGTCACCAGACGATCACAAATAATGAGCCAGGTGAGCAATGTATGCCTTTATATGGCATCTGGACACATGGCATCTGCTATGTGTCCATGTTTTTAAGTAAGCTTCTACCTTAACATCAAATCAGATAAGTTTGGCTTATTTGGCTAAGCACAAATTTGCAAGGTAAGAAACGGATACACAAATTGCATTTACTAAACTACTTGTTTGCATTTTTTATTATACCAGGCATGCATTGGCAGTGATATATTTTTTTAAAAACTAATTAGGAGAAAACACCACAGTTAAATGTTAAATCAGAAATAGAAGAAATTGACACATTCCTGCAGAAGAAAAAAATTGCCAGTGATTATCCTGTATCAGTGCCCAAAACATCCGAAGTTTCTCTTTTAGATGGACCATTAGGGTGTTTCCTTGGTTCTTCTTGCAAAGGTCCTGCTTTCCCCCAAACCAACATCACAGCACTTCCCTTTGGAATACTCAAATCCCAGAAGAACCTCTGAATGAAGCTGCCAGACAACGGCAGCATTACTCATGGCACATTTGCTATGGAAACTATGTTTGGCAAGTATCAAATGTCTGAATTTCTTTTCCTGGGCATCGTGGAGTTGACAGGATTTATTTATAACAGGGGAGATTCTAAAATTGGCCACTTATCAACACAGAAAAGTAACTTCCATAATACTGCTGCAAATTCATGTCCTTTTTTTTTTTTTAAGATTTTATTTATTTATTTGAGAGGGAGAGAGACAGCAAGAGAGAGAGCACAAGCAGGGGGACTGGCAGGCAGAGGGAGAGGGAGGCTTCCCGCTGAGCAGGGAGCCCGATGCGGGGCTTGATCCCAGGACCCTGAGATCATGACCTGAGCCGAAGGCAACCGCTTAACCGACTGAGCCACTCAGGCGTCCCGGTTTTGTCTGTTTTTAAGAGGGAAAAGGCCAGAAATATATCACCTAAGGTATAACTTGAAAAATATTTCCAAATGCTGAGATTTATTCATTGAAATAGGAAAACGAGGGGCACCTGGGTGGCTCAGTTGGTTAAGCATTTGCCTTCAGTTCAAGTCATGATCCTGGAGTCCTGGGATCAAGCCCCACATGGGGCTCCCTGCTCACCAGGGAGTCTGCTTCTCCCTCTGCCCCTCACCCCGCTCATGCTCTCTCTTGCTCTCTCTCTCTCAAATACATAAATAAAATCTTAAAAAAAAAAGAAATAGGAAAATGCCTCATATTCTAAGTCCAGTATTTACTTCATGCTTATAATTCAGGCCTCATGAACAAGAAATAAAACCTGGGTGGCTCAGTCAGTTAAGCATCCAACTCTTGATTTCAGCTCAGGTCATGATTTCAGAGTTGTGAGATACCTGGGCTCCCACTCAGCGTGGAGTCGGCTTGAGATTCTCTCTCATAAATAAATAAATAAATAAATAAATAAATAAATAAATAAATAAATAAATAAATAAATAAATAAGCACAGAGAGTAGAAAACAGGAAATACTCCACACGCCATGGGCTAAAGACTGTGTTTAAGAGTAAAGCAAAGCTCTCTTGCATGAAATTTCTTTTTTAAATAGAGCCATCTGATTCTCATTTACACTGTGGAACAGCAAATTATAAAACTATTTGCCCACAAATTACCAAGCCATGCTTATTCATAACTTCATGTAATTTCATAAGCTAAAAACTTTCATGGATCACCCATCAGTGTGTTGTGTGGCTGGTGATGTGAAATCCTCTGGCAAATATATTTTTCAGCACTAACCAATTGCCCAAAGGACATTATTAACACCCCGTTGCTTAAGGGTCATTTGATAGTGGTAGTTTGTGTTCTCTAATTGTCTAGAAATTGGTGGTGGTATGTGTGCGATAAAAGGATGTTTCTCAGGGAGGTCTTTAAAAAAAATGCTGGGGCACTTGTGGGGCTCAGTGGGTTAAGCATCTGCCTTGGACTCAGGTCATGATCCCAGAGTCCTGGGATCGAGCCCCACATCGGGCTCCTTGCTCAGTGGGGAGCCTGCTTCTCCCTCTCCCTCTGCCCCACCTTCGCCCCCTCTTGTGCTTTCTCTCTCACTGGGCTCTCTTTCTCTCTCTCAAATAAATAAATAAAATCTTTTTAAAAATCCCTTTAATAATCTTGCATTCTTGTCAGTCGCTTTACATGAAAGTTGACTGTAGATTTTAAGTGTCTGAGATCTATCGCCACCTAGCGTTTTGTGGCTTTTACTTTAATTTTTTTTTTTTTTTAAGATTTTATTTATTTATTTGACGGGGAGAGACAGCAAGAAAGGGAACACAAGAAGGGGAAGTGGGAGAGGGGAGAGGGAGAAGCAGGCTTCCCGCGGAGCAGGGAGCCTGATGCGGGGCTCGATCCCAGGACCCTGGGACCATGACCTGAGCCGAAGGCAGACGCTTCATGACTGAGCCACCCAGGCGCCCGTCGTTGCTGTCACTTTAAAGCTGGCCACAGAAGAACAGACCCCCGATTTGCCTCCTCCCGCGACGGCCCCAGTGCCCCATTTCTGCCTCCCCTTCAAAAAGTCAGCAGGCCTTGTCGTGTTCGCCCCTCTCCATGTATCCCCTGCCACTCATAATGTAGCATTCGTGCTCAGCTTGTGCGAGGGGAACGTGAAGGGCTTGAGTCCGCCTTGTTAATCGGCTCACCATATACAATCTTTGGACAAGCTATGTACACTCTGGGCTTTCATTTTCTCCTCTTTTAGACTGAAAAGAAATATCTGCTTCCTAGGTTTTTTTCTGATTAAATAGGCTAATATATTTAAAAGGCTTACCACGATATCTGACACATGGAAATATTGAGGAAATATTAAGTATTGTCACATACCTCACATTATGTTGAAAAGAGTCCATATTATAGTTTCCATTTTATGGTCAGAAAGACAGAAGTTGGGTTGCCTAGGACAATTTGAGCTGATTTTTTTGACAGGTCTATTTTGGATAAAAAGTTTTTCGAAAATATTTTCGCCCAGTCTGTACCTTGTCTTCTCATTCTTTTTTTTTTTTTTTTTAAGATTTTTAAAATTTATTTGAGGGGCAGAGGGAGAGGGAGAAGCAGGCTCCGTGCTGAACAGGGAGCCAGACACAGGGACTCGATCCCAGGACCCCTGGATCATGACCCGAACCGAAGGCAGACGCTTAACCGACTGAGCCACCCAGGCGCCCTCTCATTTTCTTTTCTTTCTTTCTTTTTTTTTTTTAAGATTTTATTTATTTACTTGACAGAGAGAGAGACAGTGAGAGAGGGAACACAAGCAGGGGGAGCAGGAGAGGGAGAAGCAGGCTTCCCGCTGAGCAGAGAGCCCGATGTGGGATTCGATCCCAGGACCCTGGGATCATGACCTGAGCCAAAGGCAGACGCTTAACGACTGAGCCACCCAGGCGCCCAACCCTCATTTTCTTAACAGTAATTTAACTAAAGAGTAAATTCCAAATTTTGATCAAGTCCAATTTATCAGGTTTTTTTTCCTTTTTTTTTTTTAAAGATTTTATTTTTTATTTGACAGAGAGATAGAAGAGCACAAGCAGAGGGAGTGGCAGAGGGAGAGGGAGAGGGAGAAGCAGGCTCTGCACTGGGACTCGGTCCCAGAATCCTGAGATCATAACCTGAGCCGAAGGCAGACGCTTAACCATCTGAGCCACCCAGGCGCCCTCAGTTTTTTTCTTTTATGGAGCATGCTTCTGGTGTCATGTCTAAGAACCCCGTGCCTACGCCAGGTCATAAACCTTTTGTCCTATGTTTTCTAAAAATTATTTAGTTTTATGTTGTACATTTAGGATTATGCTCCATTTTGAATTTTTGCAGGAAGTGTGAAATCAGTGTTTCCTATCATCAAGGTCATTTTTTTGCAAATGTTCATTTGTTAACGTTGATCTGGAATGAGATTCTATTTCATTTTTCAAAAAAAGTTCATTTTTAAATACTCTCTTTGACTTGTATTTTGCGTTAAGAAATTGGAAAACTGGGGCTCCTGGGTGGCTCAGTCGTTAAGCGTCTGCCTTCGGTTCCGGTCATGATCCCAGGGTCCTGGGATCGAGCCCCGCATCGGGCTCCCTGCTCAGCGGGAAGCCTGCTTCTCCCTCTCCTGCTCCCCCTGCTTGTGTTCCCTCCCTCGCTGTGTCTCTCTCTGTCAAATAAATAAAATCTTATAAAAAAAAAGAAGAAATTGGAAAACCTTCCTGGTTGGTCCTGGCCTAGTGCCTCCCACATGCGGGCTGTATCCTGTTCCCACTGGCACCGCACAGCTTGACCTTCACGGCTGCGGCAGCTGGGAGGAAGGAAGGGTGGTGAGAGAAAAAAGCACAGCTGGAGCATCACTGCAAAAGGGGCGCAATGCTGCGCTGTCTCATTTGATAAAATAATCTGCGCTCCACCGTGAGCCGAAGTATGACAGGAGTCCACATTTCTTGTTTTGACACGATGGGTACGAACTGGTGATAAAAACACATAAAGTTCGGGGCGCCTGGGTGGCTCAGTTGGTTAAGCGACTGCCTTCGGCTCAGGTCATGATCCTGGAGTCCCTGGATCGAGTCCCGCATCGGGCTCCCTGCTCGGCGGGGGGTCTGCTTCTCCCTCTGACCCTCCTCCCTCTCGTGCTCTCTGTCTCTCATTCTCTCTCTCTCAAATAAATAAATAAAATCTTTAAAAAACAAAAAACAAAACAAAACAAAAAACACATAAAGTTCGAGGCAGCCCAAAAGCACGCGGCACTCCAAGTACGTCGAGCTGAGACTGCGTCACTGCGGTTTGGTTTGTGGCAGTCCTGGGCCGTGCTGAGCAGAGGACCGCAGATGGTCTCCATCGTGCTAAACTCCTGCAGCACATAAATGTGACTGTGCCCCAAGAAACCTGTATGTGGGAACACTAAGCTTTGCATTTCATAGAATTCTCATTTGCTATGAATTTTGATTTTTCAAACATTTCAGCATGTTAAAATCACAACAGGCAGAGCGGACTTGGCCCGCAGGACAGTGAGCCACCCCGTGGTCCAGAGGATGCCCCAGTTCGGTTTGGGCCCTGGGACTATTTCTGCCTACGTAGTGGAAAAAAACATCATATATCAAAACTACACACACTCACTTCTGGGTTAAAGGATAACAGCCGCCTGCATCAGTCACTGCATGGGGGACTAATGCTCTGGGTCACCCAGCCTGGGTCAGCGCGGGAACAAGAGATGGCCTTTGTGGCAGGACCGCGAGGGTTTGTAATTCCTATGAGCACAGCCGATCTGGATTTCCAGCTCGTGCCACTCAGCAGCCAGGGTTCCAGTTTCCAGCCACGGTGACCAGTTGCCTTGGACATGGTCGCAGTCTATTCCAAATACTGCCGGCAACAGAAAACCTCATTTCACACTGGTTTGTCCACTTGCTCCCTTTCTATGGCAAATATGCAATCTGAAAGGTCAGACTCTAATGGAACCTTGTCTGTGGATTCATTCCTTTTTTCCTTTAGTTCTTTGCTGATTACATATAACAGCAACACATACTTTTGCTTCCACATACTCAAATATTTATCTTCCCATTAAAAAAAATGCATTTTTTACAGTCATGGTCATACTTATCGTAGTTTTGAATTGTACCCTCTTTTTACCTTATTTGCTCCATATCACTACAAAATTTTATAATTTTACTGGCAGAGACTTTCCACTCAATTCGTCTGATTTTCTTACTACAAAATCTGAAAATCACAATCACACCACATTGAATTTTCTTGAAGACCCTAGTCCACAGGAAGATACTTTTAACCACAAAATTTCAGCTCTATTTCTTTCAAAAAATACCCATGGCCATGATATGCTAAAGATGGATTCATCCCCACTCCCTGCCCAGCTCCAGGGCACATTTAAAACCTAATTTACACATTTGGCAGCAGGCTGGGAAGAGGGAAATATTCAACTCATCTTGCTACGTATACATGTGAGTTTGAGTGCATATGCCCTTTGGAGAGAGAAACGTGAAGCTGCAATGACATACTTCCCTGGTGCTTTCCCAGAAGGGGAAACTAGAGGGACATCCAGATCCAAAGTGGAGAAATGGTTCAAAAAATAAAGGTTGTTATTCACTCAACAAACACATACTGGGCATATTTTTTTAAAGATTTTTTTTTATTTGCCAGAGAGAACGCGCATGCACAAGGGAGAGAGGCAGAGGGAGAGGGAGAAGCAGGCTCCCTGCTGAGCCGGGAGCCCGACACCGGACTTGATCCCAGAACCCTGGGATCTTGACATGAGCTGAAGGCAGACAGATGTTTAACCGACGGAGCCACCCAGGCATCCCCATACTGGACATATTCTAGGTCAGGTACCATTCTGGAGGTAAAATATGCTCTTTCTACACTTGAAACAAATTCTCATTTACATTTTATATCAGGACACATAGTCCAGTACCTCATTATTAAAGATTTAACAAATACTGGAGGAAAAAATGTTCCATGGCAATGGGCATTTTTAATAAATCTGGATTAGCTAAACGAAAACACATTTCAAGGGTATTAGAAACTTTAAAATAGTTGAGAAGCAAAAAAACCTATTTTACTTCAAGACACCCAAGTCCTTACAATGGAATATTACTGAGCCATAAAAAAGAACAAAATCCGGCCATCTGCAACAACATGGATGGAGAGGAGTATTATGCTAAGCGAAATGTCGGTCAAGAGAAAGACAAATACCACATGATTTCACTCATGTATGTAATTTAAGAAACAAATGAGCAAAGAAAAAAAAAAGAGGCAAACCAGTGGTTACCAGGGGGAAGCGGCGAGGTGATGGGAGTAAGTGATGGGGATTAAGGAGGGCACTTGTGATAAGCACCAGGTGCTGTATGGAAATACTGAATCACTGTATTGTACACCTGAAACTAACAGAACACTGTATGTTAACTACACTGGAATTTAAATACAAACTTAAAAAAAAAAAGACATCTAAGTCCCACCTGCATACGAATGAATTACAGAAAAAGTTTATTTGCTGGTCACTGATTTCTTGAAATACAATTCCACATCCATGATACAGACACAAAACGACGGTTATTAAATCTTGCTCACCAAAACCTAACTTAACATGGTGAAAGTGATCACATATACTTCTCTCTCTGCATATTACATAACTTCCAGTTTCAAGCACACGATGTTGAATGCCCTTATGGGTTAAAGTTGCACACCTAATAAACCATGTAGGTAGTCAAGCAAGATTTTATTTTATTTGATGGTAACAACGAAAGCTGCAATAAATGGTGACTTTCCTATCCAGGCAGAGTAACTAAAGACAGCTATAACATCTGCAAAGAAAACTAGAGACCAGGACAAAGAGGTAGCGTTCGCCTGACTCCTGCAGGCGAGGCACCTGCGCGTCTCAGCAAGGGCAGCTAAGCCAGCTGCAACCGCTTTCCGTGCTGACTTGAACTGAGTTTGTCCTCCAAGAATCTTGTCAATGGTTGTACTCCACTGCATCTAGTTACATACAAAGAATTAGCCCTCACACTAAAATCACATTTTTCAGAATCACTGATTGCTTTTTCTTCGTCTTTTTTTTCTCGAACGTGTAGGTGTTTGAGTCTCTTGTGTTTCTTCTTTTACACCAGGTACGGGTTGTTTGAAAACTATTTCCTTATCTTGATCATCAACGTTCATTTTAGCCACTTCAGATTTTCGTTTCTCCAAAAATGTTGGCGTACAAACTGGTGTGGGGCCCTGGATTTAACAAATAAAAGATTATAATACAGAAATATAGGTAGGTTTCAGGAATGAGTTTAACTCTCCTCTCCCCCAATACCACCTGCCCTGTATTTTTATAAGCTGCCCTGTGTTATTTTAGGCTTGTTTACCCTTTTTGGTGATGCAGCTGCACATAATATGCTCCATTATAGGCTATTAGATAGAAAACTAGACTTACATTTATAAATATAGTGGCTTCATTTCTCCCTACTGACTTAGTCACTGAAAGGTAAACAGTGCAATAAACTCACAATAACTTTTGCTAACCTCACTGTATCTGCTAAATCACCAGTAAGGATTTACCAAAACAATCACAAGGTGAAATCTGAAATTTTAGTAAAGTGACAGCAGCACGAACTGCTTTTCCTCTTTAAAAAAATCTTTATTGGAGTGCCTGGGTGGCTCAGTTAAGCATCTGCCTTCAGCTCAGGTCATGATCCCAGGGTTCTGGGATCGAGCCCAACATCAGGCTTCCTGCTCAGTGTGGGGGTCTGCTTTTCCCTCTCCCTCTGCCCCTCCCCACAACTTGTGTTCTCTCTCTCAAATAAATAAAATCTTTTTAAAAAATTATTTACTCATTTATTTTAAAAGTAAGCTCTATATCCAACATGGGGCTCAAACTCATGACCCTGAGATTAAGAGTCGCACACTCCACCGACTAAGCCAGCCAGGTGCCCCTGCTCTTCCTCTTTCAATCATTTCTAAAATACCTCATTTCCAGAATATTGAAGACAATTTTACCTGGCTATCCACAGTCTTCTCAGGAGTGGTAGGAGCACGTGAAGCCTTTTTCTTCTTCTTTTTCTTTGATAAGACCTTCAATAAATTTTAAGGGACTTCATCAGTCTGCATATTTATCAGCAATAGTAGTCCTGAATATATTTCCCCATTTATCTTTCCCTACTACCTGGCATGTGATACGACAAATAGATACAAATAAATAAAATTTTACCTGGCTATTTGTAGATTTCTGAAGCCCAGTATTTGAAGCATTTCTTTTCTCCTTTTTACGTAAAATCTTAAATAAACATAAAGAAATAAACTGGTAGTCTCACATACTTACAGTTTTAACTTACCACTAGAGCCTTGCACATATTAGCAGTAAATCGTCCCCAAATGACACAGCATTTCAATTTAAAAAGCAAAACTCACGATCTTAAGGATAAAACTGGAAGAGGGGCCTCCAACTAAGGAAGGGCCACAGGCTGTAGAGGTTGAAGTGGGGCCAAAACCTGGAGCTGGCCACACAGAAAGCTGAATCAGAAATGTGAACTGGAAGACTGTGAAAAGGCAGGCCCCGGTCTGGCCAAATTCAGGATTAGATCATGAAGCAGGGCTGCTTTTGACAAAGCAGCAAATGGGCTACCGGAGAGGCATTTCTCGCATGCCTGTTTTCAAGCTTCACTGTCCCAGCTCCCCCGTGGTTCCCATGGGTACCAGGCCCTGTTCTTTTAACACCTACTGAGAAAGAGTGTGTTTGGGATTTGGGTAAAAAATTAACAACCAGGAACTGGGTCCAGGGAGGGTAACTCAGTCTTCCAGTTGCTGGATAACCAACTGAGCCACCCAGGCACCCAGAGCTAATCCCTTTCAAGAGTTTCCTCTTCTGTATGATGGGAGATAATAGGATCTGCTGTAACAAACTTTTAGAAAAGGACCTACAATGCAGGGGTGCCTGGGTAGCTCAGGTGGTTAAGTATCTGCCTTCAGCTCAGGTCATGATCTTGGGGTCCTGAAATTGAGTCCCATGTCGGGCTCCCTACTCAGCAGGGCATCTGCTTCTCCCCCTCTACCCCACAACTTGTGTGCACTCTCTAATAATAAATAAATAAATAAAATCTTTAGGGGGAAAAAAAAGAACCTACAATGCAATGTTTCAAAAATTTAGGTAAAGCCTAGCACATGATAAACACCGGGCTGGACACTTGATGTATAAAACCCACATTATAACTAATGAGGTACAAAGCCCACCCCCAAGAAAAAATACAAAAAACATTTTGTGAAGGCATATTTACCAGTGAAGGAAAATCATAATCAATTCCTTTTTTAGCTAATTTCTTCCTGAGTAATTTCTCCTTCTTTTTAAATCGCTCCTCCATCTGTAGCTTTTGAAGAAGGGTCCGATTCTGATTATACCGTTTCACTGCTGGATATGATGGCTTTTTAAATGGAACATGCCACTCTCTAAAAAGTTCTTCATGTACTTTTTCGGGTGGTATAAAATGACCTATATTTAAAAGAAAGAAGTTTTCTACCAAGTGGGAGGGAGATTTCAAGGTTTCCACCAGTGTCATTCCCACATCATAATCAAGATGACCTCTCCCATTTACATGGAGAAAACAAAACAATAAAGTAGGAACCTAAATGAAAGGCATACAGCCAACAATTATTAAATAGCTCTTGATTAAATGCTAAGAACTGTTCCAGGAGCTAGAAATATGTAAGTGAACAAGATGAGTCGTATAAAGGAATGTCTTGGTGGCGTCAAGTCTTTGGGGTTCCTGAAGCTACCAGGATCTCAGGCTGTGTGACCTGCTGTAGCACAAGGAATCACTTTCCACCTCATCTCCTCTGCATCTCTCTCCAGGTCTCAGCCAGCTTACTGCTTATCTCCAGCTCTCTGCTTAAGGGCCCTTTTTGGGTTTGGAAGAACACTGGGACCATATGCAAGGCAGGCCAAAACCCTTGGCATCAACCCTCAACCAATGAAGGATAGGGAGTTGATAGATAGATAAATACCCTAGTTCCCTTGCCTGTCAGTCGAATAATTCTGTCTTCCCGTGTTACCCGGCAGAATGGAACCCAGCTGCCTGAGAAGTAATGTGCTTGCTAACACACCCTCAATGACTTCCTTCTCTCACTTCTCTACTCCCTACCAGTATTTTCCTGGGCTCACCTCCCATATACACTACTTCCATTCAAAAAAATAAAGACAATGTGGCTAATCTTCCATCTGAACTCATATCAGAGTTCAGAACTTTTTCTGTGATCTTTCAAAGTCAGGCACAGCACAGCACTGATCCTACCCATGTGGTCCCCTAACATATTTTATATTTGGCCCATCTCCTCTTGGAAAGAGCCATGCTTTTTATGTGTGAAATGAACCCATGACCTCATGAGGCCACTGGGATTCTCTCTTACAGCCAACAGGAACCGAGAGAGCGAGCGACGCTACTTGGGCAGCTCATCAGCTACGTGAACAGATGTGTGTGGCTTGGGTACTTGGTATGGTCACAGTCCCCCTCAGCACAGAAAAGCCAAAGTTAACTCTGCCTCCGGAGGCACAGAGCTCCAGACAGGGATGCTCTGGGAACGCAAAGTGGGCAGCTCCACTTTCTGCAGGATGAACTGATCTGGTGTTGTCTCCCCTCTACTCCTTATGGTTTCTCCTGTGAAAGAGCTGCAGCCAATGTCATTTAGACGGACTCTCAAACGGGATTTCTTGCCTTTAATGTTATCCTATTTGTGGCTTCCCACTGCCCTCAGGATATATTCTAAACTCCCAGATTTTTAAGGCCTTCAGTAACCTGACCTCCTCTCATCTCTTGCTATTCTCCTGACATTCCTTCACAGGCACGTAAGTACTGTTAGTCACCTCAGTTTGCACTTGCTGTCCCATCAAGCCAGGGATGGTAATTCCTTTCCCCTGGCTCACTCCTACCTAACCTTCAGGTTTCAACTTAAATGATACTTCCTCTGGGAAGCCTTCTGTATCCCATTAGGGATGGGTCAGCTGCTCTTCCAATGTAGTAACTTGTCTCAATGCTTAGCATAAAAACAGCTCTCACTCTGGAAGATTTTAAAATTCCAGCCGGAATCTGTCTAGAAAATGCACTCATATCCTTGCACTTAAATACTTAAGAGAATCATCCCAGAGATGAAGTGGGACATCCAAATAGCTAAGCAATTTGTATTTCACGGCACAGTCAACCACCAGCAGCAGGCATGCACCACGCAATCCCACCGGTAAGAGAAAAGCACTTACACTTTAAGAGTCTTTCACCAAAAAGGTAGTTGTTCATTGTATCAGCAACTATCTTGGCAACATCTTCAGATGCAAACTCCACAAAGGCATAGCCTTTACTATTTCCAGTCTGCAATGGAAAACCCAACAACAAAAAGTAGAATGATTAAATTCTAACTGGTCATGAAAGTCCTAAAATGCCATTAATTTAAATAATGTAAATTAGGCCCATTACCGAATAACATTACAACACCTTTAACTCGAACTTCAATGCACAAGGCAGGGATTGTTATGGGAAGAGATAAGATCCGGGGTGCCTGGCTGGCTCAGTCAATAGAGCGTGCAACTCTTGATCTCGGGATTGTGAGTTTGAGCTCCACACTGGGTGCAGAGATTACGTGAATATGAAATATATTAGAGGGGCGCCTGGGTGGCTCAGTTGGTTAAGCGACTGCCTTCGGCTCAGGTCATGATCCTGGAGTCCCGGGATTGAGTCCCGCATCGGGCTCCCTGCTCGGCGGGGAACCTGCTTCTCCCTCTGACCCTCCCCCATCTCGTGCTCTGTCTCTCTCTCTCCAATAAATAAATAAAATCTTAAAAAAAAAAAAAAAAGAAATATATTAGAAAGAAAAGATCCAAAATAGTCGGAACATGCCCCTGATTTTGAGGTATTCCTAGGATTTTTATTATATGACAAATACATGGCTACTGCAGCTGGAATTTACCACATTTAGGAAATCTGGTTAAGGCCCACAGTCCTTTACTCATTACCAATTTCATTGATAGTCACTTTATTCATGTATTAACAATGCCCAGTGGATAGTGTGATGTTTTGCAAAGAATGCAGATAATCTAACTCTCACTTTATACATAAGAACTGGGAAGAAACTAACTCCTCAGTATTGCCAAGCTAATCAATAAAATAGTGTGTTCATTTTCATGTTTACTAATGACTGATCATCTTCCTAACTGATGGTAAAGGGACGCTGCCAACATCTTATGAAATGCACGTCCCAGGTTCCTGCCCTCAGCACCACAATATAAAGTGAATTTTCTCACCTGTCTTAGTAACAAGAGCATGGGTTTTAGCGTCCAAATGCCCACGTTTGGATCCCAGCTGTGACAGGTAAGTAACATTAAACCTCAGTTTTTCATTCTATTAAATGGGGACAAAATAACCACTCTCACAGGGTTGCTATGAAGAAATAATTCACAAGTGCTCCACACAAAGTCTGTCAAGGATGCAAATGTTCCTGTAGGGTGGCAGAATATGCCATCCCCAAATATGCTACGTTGGCATAAGGATTATTTTGAGCTGAAAGCAACCGGGAAGTAGTAGATAACAAAAAAGCCCTTCACCCCCCTCCATTTGCCTAAAAGCAGGACATAAATTTACGAGAACCTAGGAGGGTAGAAAAAAACAAATCTTTCTGCCCTTACAGTTCTAATTATTAGTAACAACAGGAATATTTCACAATTTTGCATTAAGCATATCTTTGGATATGGATCAAAATTGGTGATACAATTATGGAAATAGGAAACCACTCCATGACCAGGAGGCTCATTTCTAGCACCAGCAATGCCACTAACTAGCACCTTGGACATGCCCATTGTTTAGTTATCTGCCACAAGAGGATTCTGGTAAAAATCTGTATGTCCAAAAATTCTTTATAATCCTATCTCTTAATAGGGAGGGGAAAGACGGTGTAGTGGAAGAGACACGTTGCGATATTCAACTTACTGTACCACATTATCAACTCATATAAGCCTTCTGAAAAGGGATTTGAAAATACGCGTCAAGTGACTAAAACAAAGAAACAAAAAACCAAATCTAAAAAAGCCAGGACCGCCTCCTGGCTCAGTTGATAGAGCATGTGACTCTTGATCTCAGGAATTTTGAGTCTGAGCCCCACGTTGGGTGTGGAGATTAAAAAAAAAAGGAAAAAGAAAAAAAAAAGAAGCCAAACACTTTTACCTATTTTACCTAGTAATCCCAGAATGTTGGATGGAAATACTGAGCAAACAGTCAAAATTGGGGTGAGTGGGGGGAAAATGGCGCCTTTATTATGCAACAACAATGCTGGAAATGCTAAATTTTAGTGCATCTCCTGAAGGAGCAAGCTTTCTGTAAGACAACTGATCTGAACTCTTCAAAACAAAAAAGTGTATGTTCTAGAGGATAAGTAGAGAGATGAAGCTAATGTGTCAGGATGTTAATAACAAGTAAATCCAGGTGAGGGGCAGGGATGTTCATCACACTATTATTTCTACCTGCCTGTAGGCTTGAACATTTTCAAAATATAAAACTGAGGAAAACAACGACTATATTGCAAGCTGGGAAAACATTTACAAAGTAATACCCCAGAAAATGCAGAAAAAAGTTTTCAGAAAAGAAAACAATAAGGGCAAAACATATGAACAGGCAATTCATAGAAGAATTCATAGAAGATGGAGTTCTAATGGCCAACACACACATAAGGATACTAAATGTCACAGAGTAAGGCAGATACAAAAACCATGAGCATTCTATACTCAGTGACTCTGATGATATTCTGTAAAGCAGTTAGTTTTCAAACTCAGAATGTGACCTTTAAGAAGGCAACACAATCAACTTAGGGGGTCAGAAAAGCATTAAAAAAAAAAAAACTGAATAGGAAAGGTAAGTATTGCCTCACATGACTTATTTCTATTATGTTTATGTACGTGTGTGTGCGCGTGCGCACAGGCTTGTGCTGTAAAACTTATTTCTTATAGTGGGTCCAAAGTCTGAAAAATACTATTTTAGAAAAATATGCCTACACTCATGCAAAGAATGTTCCTAGCGGTTGCACCTGTAACACAGAAAAATTGTAAAAACAAAAACACAAAACCAAAACCCTAATACTCAGTAAGTTGGAAAACTTAATATATTCAAGCAAAGGAACACAGTGATGACAATGAATGCACTAGAGTTTCACAGATAAAGTTCTAAACAGATTGTTAATGAAAAAATTGAGTTAAAGAATGACAAAATATAGACTTAAATATACAATGTATATTCATTCATACATGAACACGTAGTAAAAATTTAAAAACACAGAGTAATGAAAAGCACTGGATTCATGAATAGTAATTTCCTGGACATGGGGAGAAAAGGAAGACGATTGAGAAGGGTACAAAAGGGACCTCAAATCTACCTATAATTTATTTCTTAAAGAACAAAGATCTGAAACAAATAATGAGATCAAGTTGATATTTGATAAAAGTGAATGGCGGATTACCATAGCCACTAAATACTCTAGCAGACTTTAGGATGTTTAATAATATCTCACCCACATAATTAGCAACCATTATAAATAGGCAAATGGAAAAACAAGGGGTGGAATACAGACAAAATGTTATTTTGGTTAGGATGGAAGAGATACTAGGGCATTTTTAATTTAGAATTCCCTTTAATGCTAACATGTTGCTTTGACAACATAACTTAATATCTGTGATTTTATGGCAACTAGCATATGATGGATGCATACCCTATCCCCTCACATACCAAATCAAATATAAAATTTAACTTTGATAAAATGTGGAAAAATTGTATCAAGAAAAAACAGATTCTAACAGTGAGAGGTCTACGGTTACAACCAAAAGTGGATATGTGCAGGGAAGAAAATAAAGTGGCCACTCCTCTATTTCAGAAACAAACCATACAAACTTTTTCTTTATTAGGAGATAGGTACAATATAACAACATTTATAAAGGGCTTACTGTATCAGGTTTGTTCTAAGAACTCTACATTTGTTACCTTGTTTAATCTTTGATTGTATTCTCCTAGGAGGTGGATGGTATTTTATTCCTATTTTACAGACTAGAAAACCGAAACATAGGGAAATTATATAAATTGTCCAAGGTCACACAACTAGGGACCCATACAGCTAGGGCTCAAACCTAGGTGGTCTGGCTTTAATGCCCTTATTCTTAACTACTCACTACACAAACCTTTGCTATTATAGGGATGCCTGTGCCAGAGGCTGATAAAAGATGTTCATACTTGCTCCTCAAACAGAAGTTCATGTATACCTACCTGGCTTCGTAGCCACAGAGTAAGTATGAAATCACTTATCAGGATTATCAATTTAACGTGAGGATTTGGGGCAATTTTAATAGTAAAACAAACATTTACAGTAACACTGACTTTGCTCTCTTCACAGTTTCAGTTTCTAAATCTTATCCACCCCCCTTTCTAAAATGAACTGTGACAAACAATAATATATAAACACACTCTGTAAACTATCAAAACTTACATACTTGTAAGGAACAAAGCAATCTAATCTTACCCTTTTACTTCTGGACAGTCTGAATCTTGTAACAGTGCCAAACTGGGAGAAATATGCCCGGATCTGGGTTTCATAAA
The DNA here is from genome assembly GCF_029215605.1 of Mirounga angustirostris. Lineage (NCBI taxonomy): Eukaryota > Metazoa > Chordata > Mammalia > Carnivora > Phocidae > Mirounga > Mirounga angustirostris. The sequence goes on along the minus strand of NW_026991711.1, from coordinate 92,819,642 downwards.
GTGCTGGAGGTAAGTGGCCCACATAGATTACTCCAGGAGTCAGTTTTTCTTTCTCCTGTCGCTGAAGACATACAGACCAGGTAAATGCAAATTTTAATTAAAGAAAAAGAAAAAATCACACTGCAACAAAACCTGCAAAACCCTTATCTCTCAGTCCAAGACAAAAGATCAAAAACCTGCCCTGTATTTCCATTTACAGAATAGTAACTGAAAGGGCACCTGGGTGGCTCAGTCGTTAAGCGTCTGCCTTCAGCTCAGGTCATGATCCCAGGGTCCTGGGATCGAGTCCCACATCGGGCTCCCTGCTCCGCGGGAAGCCTGCTTCTCCCTCTCCCACTCCCCCTGCTTGTGTTCCTGCTCTCGCTATGTCTCTCTCTGTCAAATAAATAAATAAAATCTTTAAAAAAAATTTTTTTTAAATAAATAAGTATTTAGGGACGCCTGGGTGGCTCGGTCGTTAAGCGTATGCCTTCGGCTCAGGTCGTGATCCCAGGGTCCTGGGATCGAGTCCCGCATCGGGCTCCCTGCTCCGTGGGAAGCCTGCTTCTCCCTCTCCCACTCCCCCTGCTTGTGTTCCTGCTCTCGCTATGTCTCTCTCTGTCAAATAAATAAATAAAATCTTTAAAAAAATTTTTTTTAAATAAATAAGTATTTAGGGACGCCTGGATGGCTCGGTCGTTAAGCGTATGCCTTCGGCTCAGGTCGTGGTCCCAGGGTCCTGGGATCGAGTCCCACATCGGGCTCCCTGCTCCGCGGGAAGCCTGCTTCTCCCTCTCCCACTCCCCCTGCTTGTGTTCCTGCTCTCGCTATGTCTCTCTCTGTCAAATAAATAAATAAAATCTTAAAAAAAAATTTTTTTAAATAAATAAGTATTTAGGGACGCCTGGGTGGCTCGGTCGTTAAGCGTATGCCTTCGGCTCAGGTCGTGGTCCCAGGGTCCTGGGATCGAGTCCCACATCGGGCTCCCTGCTCCGCAGGAAGCCTGCTTCTCCCTCTCCCACTCTCCCTGCTTGTGTTCCTGCTCTCGCTGTCTCTGTCTCTGTCAAATAAATAAATAAAATCTTAAAAAAAAAAAATAGTAACTGAAAAATTCGGTGTTTAACCTCTGACCTCCCAGGACGACAACGGTCAAGTGGTGGATTGTCTTAGCCTGTATTGCAGCACCCGGCACCCTGTAAATGCTCAGTAACTACACGCTCATTCAGTGGATAAGCAAGTAAATCTTTGAAAACATCGATTTAAGTCTTCTGGCCCAACTCCACATAAACGTACCCTTCAACTTTGCTTGCAGATCACCGTTGACTCACACGCACCGAACCGAACAATTTCGAGACACTGCCCTTCACTATGCCCACCAACCAACCTTTCAGCACCCCAGTCATCATACCCTTACCTTCCATAACAAGCACTTTTAACTTTTCCAAACGTGTATTTTATGCTAAGAAACAAGGCAAACATAAATTGATGACAGAGGCCCTAGTCAGTAGATGGAACTCGGCAAACCTTGTCTTTTAAGAGCTCCAAAATCACCAACCAGGCGAACAAACCTCCCAAATTCGGGGGCAGAGCGGAGGAGTGGCAGCTCTAACCTGAGGATGATTTGCGGTGTAAGAGTCCATTCCCAACAGCGGGCCCTCCTCTTGCATCACCCGGTTACCTCCCCCGTATTTCCGCAGGAGGACCCTAAGGCCTACACGGCCAGACCCCATCTCCCAATCAGCATAACCTTCTCGGTCTCAGAAAGACCCTGGCCTTCAAGCTCGTGAGGTCTGCGGCCCACCCGGGGAGACGCTGGAAATGGCACAGGTGTGAGGAGGGCGAGACGCGCCAGGACAGGGAACCGCACGCGGACCCGTCTGCCCCCTCCTTTCTCAGTCGGACCCGCGGTGGCTGCTCACCTGGGTTGCGCGCCGGCGGGCCTGCGCCACCTCCTTCTGAAATTTGGCCTCTTCCTGCGGGTTCAGCGACAGGAACGGCTTAGCCGGACCAGCGAAGACCGCCATGGCGACGGCTTCCAAGCGGAAAAGCTCCACGCGGCGCCGCCGGAAACGGCCCGCTCTCAGCTCACCCAAAGCGGAAGTGGAGGCGGGAGACATGCGCGGTGAGGCGCGAGGACGGGGCATAGGGCGCCGGGGGCGGGGCGGAGTCCGGGAGGGGCCGGAGCGAGCTCGGGCGCCCTCTGGTGGCTGGGCGCCGCTTGGCTTGTTCCTGCCGACTGTCTAAACCCGTGAAAGGTTAACTTGCTCATGCCTATCTTGCGGCCCGCCAATTTCAAGGAGAGTTTTAAAAATAAAGCCCCAAACATCCGTGCCCTTGAGGTCTTGCCAATCATTCTTTAATTTTTTTAAATTTTCTTTCTTTCACACACTCATTTTTTGAGCCCTTACTGTGTTTTCGTGTTGCTGCCCTTAGGGAACTTAGAGATTGGGGAGGTGGAAAATAGTTTGTGGTGCGCTTGGTGCAGTGAGAGACATAAGAGCCCCGTGGGGTAGAGGCATCCTAGGTAACCAAGGAGGGCCCCCCAGAGTGGGTGGTATTTGAGTAGAGGCCTGAAGGCTGTAAGGAGCCATGTGTGAAAACCTGGAAGCTCCCCATGTAGGTAGGGAGACCCCATGTGCACTGTCCTTAGAGCTGGAAAGAAAGAACCAACCAGTGTGGTTGGAGCTCAGCCAGTGAGGGGTGAGGGGTGAGGGGAGAGGGCCTGGCTGGAGCTCCAGGGCTCTGCCTGTCAAGGTTTGAAACTTGGGTTTTATTGTAAACTCAAGGCAATATGAGGGTTTTTCTGTTTGTTTTCTTTAAGATTTTATTTATTTGGGAGAGAGAGCACAAGCAGTGGGAAGAGCAGAGGGAGAGGGAAAAGCAGACTCCCTGCTGAGCGGGGAGCTGGACACAGGGCTCAATCCCAGGACCCTGGGATCATGACCTGAGCTGAAGGCAGAGGCTTAACCCACTGAGCCACCCAGGCGCCCATGTTGTGAGGGTTTTAAGCAAAGCTGTGGCTGTTTATGCCTTTAAAATACTGTCACTGACCTAACCCTCTGAACTTAGGTCTGACCTCCTGAACTCAAGAAACTGCTAGAAGCTTCTGGGTGTCGGTCTTACTTTTCATCTTTTTTTTTTTTAAGATTTTATTTGTTTATTTGACAGAGAGAGAGAGAGATAACGAGAGCAGGAACACAAGCAAGGGGAGTGGGAGAGGAAGTAGCAGGCTTCCCTCTGAGCAGGGAGCCCGATGTGGGGCTTGATCCCAGGACCCTAGGATCATGACCTGAGCCGAAGGCAGACTCCTAACGACTGAGCCACCCAGGCGCCCCCGGTCTTACTTTTCAGAAAGGAACTGACTGCTGGAACAGAAGAAGAAACATTTGAGGATGATGCCTGCTCAGATGATTCAGAAAGTGCCTCAGCCTCATTATAATGGTAAAATCCCCCTCTGAATATTCATGCCAAGGCCTAATAAAAGGGGCCTGCTTCTCCTTGTTCAGGGAGTCAAGGCTTTGGAAGTCATTCCCTGCAACTTCCTTGTTTGTACAAATAAAGTGACCTTGTGAGGCAACCACCTGGTACATTTTCTGTCTACAGCTCACCAAGGAGTGAACTGCCATTGTTGGTAATAATACTACTCTAGTAAGGGTGGAGGGTGATTGCAGATGTTTCAAAAAGAATACTGTGGGGGCGCCTGGGTGGCTCAGTCAGTGCCATATTCATCACATTCATGCATCATTTAATAAAGCCCATTAGATCTTCAAATTTACTTGGTTGTATTTTGTTTGCTTGTTTTCAAAGATTTTATTTTTAGGGGCGCCTGGGTGGCTCAGTCGGTTAAGTGTCTGCCTTCGGCTCAGGTCATGATCCCAGGGTCCTGGGATCGAGCCCCACATCGGGCTCCCTGCTCAGCAGGGAGTCTGCTTCTCCCTCTGCCCCTCACCCCGGTCTCATGCTCTCTCTCACTGTCTCTCTCAAATAAATAAAATCTTAAAAAAAAATATTTTATTTTTAAGTAACCTACACCCAATGTGGGGCTTGAACTTACAGCCCCAAGATCAAGAGTTGCATGCTTTACCGACTGAACCAGCCAGGCACCCCTGTATTTTGTTTTTTTTTTTTTTTTTAACACAGAGAAAGCAGGGACAGGAGGCTATCGGAGTAGTCCAAACAGAGCTGGTCTGGGAGATCGTGGTGGCAGGTGTTCTGGCATCGGCGAGGGCTGAATTTGGCTGATACCCAGGTGTATATTTGAGAATGGTAGACGGTAAGTATGTATGGTAGAAACACAGAATCTGGGGCCCCACCCCAGACCTACGAATCAGAATCTGCTTTGTAACAAAACCCCCGGGGACAATGCATATGCTCCATAGATCACACTCTGAGTAACAGGAGTAGAGATTTGGAGATTGATCACTGTACTGGGTTGAGTTGTGTCTCCCCCAAAGATAAATTTAAGTCTTTACCCCGGTACATGTGATGGAAACAGAACCTTTGCAGGTGTAATCAACTTAAGATGAGGTCGTGCTGGAGTCAGATGGGCCCTAATCCAGTAACTCCTGTCTTTATAGAAAGAGAGAAATTTGGATACACACACACACACACACACACACAGAACACCACTGGATGACGGAGGTAGAGGCTGGAGTGATGTAGTTGCAAGCTAAGGAAGACCAAGGATTGTTGGCAACCACCAAAAGCTAGGAAGAGGTAAAAAGGGACTCTCTCCAGAGCCTTCAGAGAGACAACGGTCCTGAAACATCTCACCTTTGGATTTCTAGTCTTTAGAACTGTGAGAGAATAGATTTCTGTTGTTCGCAGCCATCCGGTTTGTGGCCATTGTGTAACAGCAGCCCTAGGAAACAGATACAGTTTACATGATGGGTACAGCCTGAAATGGTTCTCTGAGGAAAACACGAGGCCTGGGGTTGTCTTGGCAGGTGCTGGAGGAGCTCCTGGATGTTCACAGGATAGCAGGCCACCCAGACCATAGACATCAGCTCTTAACTGGGGACAGAGTCTCAGGACTAAGATTCTCACTGCAGCCCAGACCAGACCGGCTTTTGGTTTTTTTTCCTTCCAAGGCTTTGTCAGTCACTCTCAGTTAATGGTGCCTGCCGGTGACGTTCACTCTTGCCCTGCTGGGTAACATCTCGTTCGGCTGTGCCTCTGCTACCCAGGGCCCAAGAGTCACCCTGGGGCCTGGGCGGGTGATCCCAGGAGTTGATGTGGCATCCTGTTCAGGGAGCCCAGGAGGAACCTTTTCACCCCCCAGCCATGTGCCTGGGAGGAAATCCTCTGCTTTCTCATCCAGAAGAGTTTGGGTGACAGAATTGTTTAGGTCTCCTGGGGGGAGTCTGCATCCTCTAGTGCAGGAGGGACACTACTTGTGATCAGACTAGCAGCTAGCCTCCTGTGCAGGTGACAGGCTAGGGCCACACATGTTTGTCCTTCCTTCCTTCCTTTTCCTCTTCCTGCTTCTTATTTCCTGCCTGCCTTCCCTTCTTCCCACCCTCCCTTGCTTCTTTCTGGTTTTTTTTGGTAGATGGGGGTTGGGGGGTTGGGGGGAGGTTTCTGACACTTTGGGTGGGGCGGTTCTTCACTGAGCTCGCCTGTCCTTGGCACCGACCCCCAGCACTCAATGCCAGTGGGCACCCCCAGTCATTGTAACAACCAAAATGCCTCCAGGCACTTCCACACACCCCTGCTTGGATTACTGAGTGTGTGCTCACTGTGTGTCTTTCCCTTCCTTTTCCCCCACTGACCTCCCATGCCACCCGTCCGTTGGGATGGAATGGTGGCATGTCATTCCCATGGAGCCACCATCCCCACCTATGGGCAGGAGTCCAGCATGGTGAGGGCAGGTGGGCGGGATATGAGGTGAGGCAGGTGGCAGAGCTGGGCAAGCTGCAGGGCGAGGCAGCTTGTGCTGAGTGTCCAGGGAGCTGAGTCTTAGGAGGAGAGGGTTTGTGGGGAGATGCTGAGGGCTGCAGGAAAAGGGACACAGATGGCACCGGGAGGGAGCACCGGGAGGTGCTTGCTCAGCCTTCCCTCCCCTTCCCTTCCTTTGTTCTCCTCCCTTCCCACCACACTTCCTGGGGGGGGGGGGTCGCCCAACAGGCCCACCTGGATGGTGGGCCCAGCTCTTGGAGTCAGTCTCTACAGCCCTGCCCAGCTGCCCCTTCCTCTGTCACAGGGCTGTGGGAATGGGCTGAAAGGGACAATCCCAGGGGAAGGAGGGGCAGAAACTCTCATCCATGTCACTAGCCTCAATAGTGCGGCCTCAAGAAATGTCACCCAACAAACTACAAAGTCCGTCTGCACACCATTCAGGACCACGTGATCTGAAGCCGTGAGGGAAATTTTCTCCCTCCGTCCTTGTGAGTGGCTGTCACTTCTGCCACATCCTGCCCTGTGCTAGATTTAACATCATGCACACCTCCAAATCCAGACCTTGGGTGTGGCGATGACCTGGGTGAAGCTGGGTGGACACCTGGGGGCTGGGGGCGGGAAAAGTGCGTTGTGGGGGTAGCCAGCAGGTCCCTGTGAAAGTCGCCGAGCTGACGCACCAATCCCCTCCTCCATCCCAGGATCCTTTCTTGCCCTTCGGAATGGGGTGTGAGTCATGGTGTCCTGGGTCCTGCAGGGCCAGCAGTCCCCATCGTCATGCCCTCTTTCCGGCCTGTATTCATCATGTTTCTTGTTTTCTGTATTTTGTGATGTTTTGACATCTTTTTAAAAAATTTTATTTATTTGCCAGAGAGAGAGAGAGAGAGCAAGCACAAGGGGGTGGGGGGGGTGAGGGGCAGAGGGAGAAGCAGGCTCCCCACTGAGCAAGGAGCCCAATGCGGGACTCGATCCCAGGACCCTGGGATCATGACCTGAGCCGAAGGCAGACACTTAACTGACCGAGCCATCCAGGCATCCCTAATGTTTTGACATCTTAAAAAGCTTGCTGGCTAGGGAGAGACCGTCTCTTCCAGAACTAGCTAATTCTTAGAGATTTCAAAAAGCTCAGCCTGGAGCACATCTTTCTTATGCCGCTTCCTTATCCAGCTCATATGCCAAGTCAAGATTTTAGCCTGACCCTAAATCATGCCATAGCCAGGTACCAGCCTAAAGTCCTTTAGGATTAATCAAGCTGGCCAGTCCTAAGCTAGTTCCCCTGCCCTGCCTTGCCTTTCCTGCAGAAACCCCCATAAAGGCTCTGGCTCAGGCTTTCCCTCAGTCCTGCTTCTGCCTCCTGACTAAACCTGGTGCTTCCCCATGTGGTCCTCTTCAGGGCATGGCGTGCCCTGTCCTCTTGGGAAATATGTTAAACTATTTCAGTGACACTGTCCTCTCCATGTTGTCGCTCTGTCATCTCTTATAAAATCCCGTGGGTACAAATGAGACAGAGCCTGAGGCCCATCTCCTATTCTCCATCTTTCTCTGGTTCCCTAACCCCTTTTCCTTGCTCTTGGACTGTGGCAATGACACCCAACCAGTCTTTGGTTTCCACACCTTTTTGCCCTTCAAAGAACCTTGCAGGAGTGCATCACCCCTTACATAGTTTTCCATGCTATTAGCAGAGGTATAATTTCCCCCTGAAATTAGCCTAGAATGTTTGCAGTGTTAATATTCACACTGGGAAGATTGCAGCCAAGTTGGCTCCTTCAGGCTCTGGTGGGCAGGGGAGTGGAAATTAGTTTAATCTCTCCGGGTAGTGATTTGGCAAAATATATCAAGAACTTTAAAAATAGGACCTATTAAAAATTATTTTAAATCTTGATAAGGGCTTACAAAGACGTTTATCACAATGCTATTTATAACAGAAAGAATTGGAACCAAACAAAATAGCCTTTGGTAAGTGACTGACTGGGTTAATGAATATGGCATGCTCATTCCACAAATAAAATCACATGAACAATGTCTACATTTTAGGGTCACCTGCGTGGCTCAGTTAGTTAAATACCTGACTCTTGATTTCAGCTCAGGTCATGATCTCAGGGCCGTGAGATCAAGTGCTGCATCAGGCTCTGTGCTGGGTGTGGAGCCTGCCAAGATTCTCTCTCTCTCTCTCTTTCCCCTCCACCCCAAAACACATTTACACATTAAAACAGAGTGTGATTGTTACAACTGAACTGCAGGGCAATTTGGTAAAGGTGATTCATTCACCACATATCTATTGAGTGTTTGACAGGCACTGAGAAAAGTTCTCAGTAGGGTGAGGTGATGGGTAATTCAGCCCACCTTAGGAGCATACTCTGCTTTCACTATGTAGAAATAAACAAGATGGAGACAATTTTCTAATAGAATTAACATTCCTATAATGTAAATGTATAAAGCACTTAAAAAAAAAAGATTTTATTTATTTATTTATTTGACAGAGAGAGAAGGAACACAAGCAGGGGGAGTGGGAGAGGGAGAAGCAGGCTTCCCGCTGAGCAGGGAGCCCGACCGGGGCTCGATTCCAGGACCCTGGGATCATGACCTGAGCCGAAGGCAGACGCTTAATGACTGAGCCACCCAGGAGCCTCTCTATAAAGCACTATCTTAAGAGTTATAATCTTACAATGTTTCAATTTGAGCTGTGGGGGGATGGGTGAAATAGGTGAAGGAGATTAAAAGGTACAAACTTCCAGTTATAAAAAAAATAAATTATGGGGGTGTAAAGTACATCATAGGGAATATAGTTGATAATATTGTAATAACTATGTATGGTGACCGATGGTAACTAGACTTATTGTACGCCTGAAGTTAATATAATATTGTATGCACTATACTTCAGTTAAAAAATGAGCTTATAGGGGCGCCTGGGTGGCTCAGTTGGTTAGGCGACTGCCTTCGGCTCAGGTCATGATCCTGGAGTCCTGGAATCGAGCCCTGCATCCAGCTCCCTGCTAGGCGGGAGTCTGCTTCTCCCTCTGACCCTCCCCCCTCTCATGTGCTCTTTCTCTCTCTCAAACAAATAAATAAAATCTTTAAAAAAATGAGCTTATAGGGTCGCCTAATTCTTGGTTTTGGCTCAGGTCATGATCTCATGGGTGGTGAGACTGAGCCCCATGTTGGGCTCTGCACTCAGGGTGGAGTCTGCTTGGGATTCTCTCCGTCTCCTCCCCCCCCCCCCGCCCCTCCCCTCACTGGCACTTGCATGCTCTCTCTCTCTAAAATAAATAAATAAAATGTTTTAAAAAATTACACCACTTCGGGTTATTGTGAACATTCATAAAGGGAAACCTCACTAAAATGGGGTTGGGAGGTTTGGCAGGGAGAGCTCTCCTGCCCTACCACTGTAGTCAATTGCAAGTCCAATAGAAAGAGACTGACCTTACATGTAGATGCTACTTTACTACTCTAGTAGGAGGAAGGAAGGCTTTCCTCCCCTCCCAACTTCTCACTTTCCTCTACAAGAGCATTTCTCTCCTTTGTTCTGCAGATTTGCCTATAGTTTTGCCACAGCTTGTTTGTCCTGGATTGCAATTCTCTGTCATTCCTGAACAAACCCATCTTTTGCTGGTAAAATAATTGGCAGTTTTATTTTTAAGGTTAACATCATGTACCTCAAAGCATTGAAAGCAGGGAATATTTGCACAGTTATGTTCATAGCAGCATCATTCATAATAGCCAAAAGGAGGAAACAATCCAAATTTCCACTGAAGGATGAATGGATAAACAAAATGTGGTATATACATAAAGCAGAATATTATTCAGCCTTAAAAAGGAATGAAATTCTGATATATGGTACAACATAGATGAACTTTGTTTTTGTTGTGGTTGTTGTTTTTAAGATTTTATTTATTTATTTGAAAGAGAGAGCGTGAGGGAGAGAGCAGAAGCAGGGGGAGCAGCAGAGGGAGAGGGAGAAGCAGACTCTCCGCTGAGCAAGGAGCCCTGTCCGGGACTGGATCCCAAGACGCTGGGAATCATGATCTGAGCTGAAGGCAGCCAGTTAATCGACTGAGTCACCCAGGCGCCCCAGAACTGATGAACTTTGAAGTCAATATTGTAAGTGCAATAAGCCAGTTACAAAGAGACAAATACCTTATGATTCCCCTTCTATGAGGTACCTAGAAGAGTCAAATTCATAGGGACAGAAAGTAGTCTTTTGCACACATTTATAATTCTCCAAACTTTTAGAGATAGGTGTTATTAATTCTAACATGACAAATGAGAAAAGACACTCTTAGGGGCTGCTTAAAACCACTTAGATTTTTCGAAAAAAGTGATTTGGCCGACTCTTTATAAGGTAACACTAATCCCCGCTTCACAGAAGTATAATGAAGATACAGTGTCCTTCATGTAAAGTTTTAGAATAACCTCTCACACAAAGCAAACAAATTTCATCTAGTTGAAATAAGTAATCATTTTAATTCATTTGGAGAGTCCAGCCTACTGTGGATTGTATACAATTCTAGACATGAGAGACTCCATTTCGAGAAAAGCTCCATTTTCCTTTCTACAACAAATTGCTAATGTACTCTTGAACTGGAAAAAAAAGGACCAGTCTAGGGGCTCCTGAGTGGCTCAATAGGTTGAGCGACTGACTCTTGATTTCCCCTGGGGTCATGGTCTGCGGGTCCTGGGATCCCAGACTGCTTGAGGATTTCTCTCCCTCTCCTTTTGCCCCTCCCTCCTGCTTGCTCCTGCTCTCTCTCTCTAAAATAAATAAATAAATCTAAAACAAACAAACAAAAAACCTGGTCTGGTCCAGAAGCAATTGTTTCACAACCAATTATTCCTAAAGTCAACGGAACCATGGGCTTCCCAATCATAAGACTCTCGGTTGTGGACTTTCTTTAGACGCAATAGTTAATAATGTAAACCAAGAATAGCATCGTTTGTCAAGAACAATAGAAGTAGTCATCACTGTGTAACCAAAAGCGGCCTAGCCCTTAGCCAGCCTGTTAGTATAAATTAACACTTTTTTTTCCCTTTTATCAGTCATGTGGTGCCCCCCTCCAAAACCAAACAAATCCTTGCTTTCACCCTGCAGACGGGACACTTTTTTGGCTCTTGCTGGCGTCTGTGCTCACCGAATTGCAATTCTTTGATCTCAAACACTCATTTGGCTCTCATGGTATCTATTTTCAGGTTGACACAACGCACAGATACACATTTCTATTTGTAGGGTAGATGTATGGAATAATACGTCTGCAAGGACAAGAAATCATTACGGCGCTTGCCTCAAGGGGAATTGGGTTAAGGAGGTGTTAGTTGAGTGGAAGAGAAGCTTCCGACCACACACGCTTAAAAAATTCATATGATTTAAATAGGTCATAGTCATACAGGGAAAACGTTAAAAAAATTTTGCTCGCAATCCATCACCTACTCTCACGGTCCTACACACTTTTATTTCCCGTGTGCTTTTCGCAAATATGAATGCATTGTTTTTCCTGTTTCTTCACGAAATTGCAATCTCGCTACAGTTTTCTGCACCTGGCTTTTCACGCATACGCTTCAGCATTAAAGCATTTCTCCCCACCGCCCCTTCCCGCTCAGCATAACACAAATGCGTAAGCTAAGAGCCGCGCTCGCTCGCACCACCTCCAAGCCCGCCCCGCCCCCTCAGGCCCACGTGCCCCGAGGGACCCTCCTCCCCACTTCGCGGGCTGTTCCCCGCGATGCCTGTCCGAAAAGTCCCCAGCTGGAAGCCCCACCCACTGCTCTCTGCCCCGCTCCCTGGGCACGCGCCTCGGCTCCGCGCGCGCGGCCCGGAAGCGTCGGGAGGCATATCAGGCAGCACGGCGGACAGCCCGGTATCCTGCGCGCCGCGGACCTCGGAGGACCCCAGCGACGTCCGTAGGGCAGGGCCCGGTGGACGCGGCGGCGGCGGCGGGCGTTGCGACTGACTGCGCTGGTGGTCTCTGAAACGCTCTTCCGCGGCCACACTCGCCGCACTGGCTGATTGTTGTGCAGCCGGCGCCATGTCTGTGAGCGAGATCTTCGTGGAGCTGCAGGGCTTTTTGGCTGCCGAGCAGGACATCCGAGAGGCGAGCCCCCTCTCCTCCCCTCCCCTTTCCCTTTCCTTGCTTGCTGGGCCACATCGCTCGGCCCTCCTCTGTCGCTCTGTCTCGAGCGGTGGGGAAGCCTCCGGGGGTGGGTTGCTTCCCCACTTGTTTCAGTTTGGGGCATGTTCCTCCCCCACCCGCGATTCTGCTACCTTGTCCTGATTCTGTGTTCGAGTCTCGGCTCCTCAGCATCGCCAATCTCGTTTGAGTGTCAGTCTTTCTCCTTTTCGGCGCTTGTTTCTGTCGAAGGCTCAGCGCTTGGGACTCAAGACAACACGCATCTCACGTGTTTGTTGTTGTTGGCTTAAGAGCACGTGTGGCCTCTTCTCTTTAAAACTCTCCTATGGCTTTTTATTCCACATAGAATATTAATCCGGGCTCTGCTATGGCCCACAGGTGTCTCCTCCCCTAACCCCATCTCATTTTACGCCATCTTCCGTTGTGTATTATGTTCAGTTTACTTCTCTTTCATTCCTCCAGTTCCGCAGATAGTTTCTTGCCTCAGGACTTATACATGTACTGTCTGCTTTTCCTGGAATTCGCATCTTTCCTTTCTTTTCCTGGTTATCTCGTATTCATATCCTTGATCTCACAGTCTGAATGATCCTTTTCCTGTCGTGTTTTTTAGTAGCGCATTCACATTAAAAACATTTGTGCGATCCGTATTTTTTAAACGCCTGTCTCCCCCCATTATGCTCTAAACTGAGAGATGGAAAGGACTGTCTAGTTGGGTACTCAGTATTTACACAATGCTTCGCACATAAGTATGCTCAGTGAATATTTGTAAAATGATTGAGAACTACCCAGTCTTTGTATTGCATTGCATTTTTCTTTTTACAAATTACATTCAGATACTTTATCTCCTTTAATATTTATAGTGTTTCAGTGGGATATTTGGGTTGGGTGGCAATTATCCTTTGAAGGATACATGAGAGATCTCAGGCTTTTTAATAACGTCTTGAAGCTCTCACAGAGGAAGGAAGTGGCAAAGTCAGGATTCAAACCTGGATATTTTCTGCACCGGTTCAGTCCTTGTAAAGATTGTCAGAGTTTTGCATGTGTGTGAAGGTGTCGTAGATATTTAATCTATGCTATCTGGTTTATTTGGCTTGAGGTTCTGATAATAATTATGAGTTTATCTGTTACTTTGATTTTTAATCTCTCTAGGAAATCCGAAAAGTTGTACAGAGTTTAGAACAAACAGCTCGAGAGATCTTAACTCTACTGCAAGGGGTCCATCAGGGTGCTGGTTTTCAGGACAGTAAGTTCTTTTGATTTTGAAGGGTTTTTTTAAGATCCAGTTTATCAGTCATTTAAAAGAGTTATTTAAAGAGTTAAAGAGTTAATTTCCATTTAGAAAACATTTCAAGTCTGTGTCATTTTATTAAGAACAATGTCCCTCATGTTGTGTGGTGAGTAAAAATTGGAGAAGTGGGTGAGTTGAGCATTTTATATGGTTACAGAATTCTGTTTGTTATGGTTGAGCTTCCACTTTCACATAGTAATGTGATAACGTAATTATAATGTGGTAATTGTAATAGTTTTGTACTCTCTTGTGTATCTAGCTTTCATTTGGCTCTCTTCCTTTTAAACCCAGTCTTTCATTCATTGAATATAGTTTAATATGCATTTGTAGATAAGAAATGGCCAGTGTAAAATGTTCCTATTGTGTTTACAGTCAGCCCCTTGAATGGAGATCAGATATGATAAGTTTAAACATGGAACCTTCATTGTAAGATACAGCCAGCACAACTGAAAGAGCTGAAATATATTTTCAGTCAGAGAATGATACCATATTGTAATGTAGAAGGGTCAGAGGCAAGTCCTTTTTCTCAGTGGTATGGAATTGGTCAGTCAGATTGAGAATATTTTTTTTTTTTTTTTAAAGATTTTATTTATTTATTTGACAGAGAGACACAGCGAGAGAGGGAACACAAGCAGGGGCAGAGGGAAAGGGAGAAGCAGGCTTCCCGCCGAGCAGGGAGCCCGATGCGGGGCTCGATCCCAGGACCCTGGGATCATGACCTGAGCCGAAGGCAGACGCTTAACGACTGAGCCACCCAGGCGCCCCAGATTGAGAATATTTGATAAAGCTTCTTTTTGACCAAATATGGGAGCTAGAAGCTGTCCAAATAAGGCGTCCTTTAAGGACTGACTAGGAATAGCAGCTGGTACATGGTCCTTTAAGGATGACATTATTTAGGACAGCTTACTGACTTGTCTGCTAAAGTATTCCCTTTTAGCAAATTTTTGTCTATTTTTCAGTGTTGGTAAATCAGTAGGGAAACTAAAGATGAAATTTTGAGAGCCAGGTTGAAAAGTAGAGATGCATACCCTGCATTTGGTCATGAAATTTTTTTTTTTAAAGTTGATTTATTTTCAGATAGACTGCATAGATTATTAAGGAAGAACTGTATTTGAAATTTGATAAATCTTTCATTATTACTATGTTTGATTATCTTTTTGTGATCAGTTCCAAAGAGGTGTTTGAAAGCTCGAGAACATTTTGGTACAGTTAAAACACATTTAACATCTTTGAAGACCAAGTTCCCTGCTGAACAGTATTACAGGTTTGTAAGAAAAATCGCTTTATTTTGTAATGTTACGTAAAAGTAAAGGCAGGAGAAAAATTGTATATACTGAATGATTGCTTAGAACCAGGTAAAAACTTCTCTATGTGAAAGAAACAATGAAAAAGAGCCAAACTATTAATAGTGGTGGTGTTTTAATAGTGACAAATTTGGTGATTTTATTTTTTTCCTCCCTTTGAGAATTTTCCTAAGAAACATGTATAATTTTTGCAATGAAAAAGGAATGAAAATGAAAATATTCGTTGTATGAAGATCAACGAAAGATTATCTTTTTTAGTATATTTAAGTTACTTGTGAAATTGGGTGAACCATATCTATCTGTTAAAGTTACGGGATTAAGTGGCAGTATATACATGAATTGAGTATTATCTCAGAGTTTGAGTTTTACTGCCGAATAACGTATTTAATGTTTTATGCTGTGTCTTGTTGAATTTATAGCGTCATTAATTTTAAGAGTCACCATTATTTTATGTATCACTAGGGAAGAAAATTTTGTTGCCAATCATAATTGTGAAATTTATAGATTGTAAAATGCATCCTAATTTCACAATTGTTAGACTGGAAGAAGCTGCAACTGGGTACTGATGAAATATGTGAATAAGAACCTAAAATCTTTACTTGTGTTTGTTTTCCTAGTGAAAAACATGTTTTCTAGTGAAAAAGATGGTCTGTTAAGACATGTGGGCAAAAACCAGAACATGTATGTGGGAAGTGGATAATATAACTTTACAGGATAGTTTAAGGCAGGGGTTGGCAAACTATCTGTGGCCTGCTGCTTCTGGAAGCTAAGAACTGCTTATATTTTAAAAGGTTGTTAAAAAAACCAAAAAACAAAGAACAAAAAACCCAAACCAAAAACACCCAAATAAAAATATGTGACAGAGACTGGAGGTGGTTCACAAAGCCTAAAATATTACTATCTGACCCTTCACAGAAAAGGTTTGCTGACCCCTGCTGTAAGGTAATAATAGATGTATAGAGACGTTGAACAATAGAATTGACAGGATCTTGAGAGATCGTGTAGTTTGGAGGTCACACAGAGGCTGACCTCTGAGTGATTTGGCTCTTAGAAGGTTTTGTTTGACTTGAATCGTATTGAAAATTTTTTTTTGAATTTGCCATATTTGAAATTCAGGAGGCATAACAACACTTAATATTTGGGGTTATAAAATTTTCTATTCCTTTTTTTGTGCCTCTAGCTCAGTTTAATTGCAGTATCCTGAAAGTTAAAAGTCTGTTGGTTTAGTAATTGCAAATGGTAGTTATTTCTTACATGTGTGAATCAGATTTTCTTGATACGCCACACTCAAATCAAAATGTGAGAGTAAGTTAAGTGTTGAGGCTGATGTACCGTTGCAGTTCTCATCAATCTGTACTTGCCAATTTTAATTTTTCTGAGAGCAGTATCATTGTTCTTACTGATTAAACTTCTAAAATACCGTTGTTCTTGTCATCCCTAATCTTAAATTGTAAATATTTTTATATTCATTAAAGTTGGATCATGTTTCTCATTTATTAAACTTCTCATAAGTAATTGTTACAAATTTGAACTTGTAAAACTTACACTGTCTCCATCTGATATATTTAAGTGTCGTAGTCTTACACATTTTATATGTTGGGGTTTCACATAGATTTGATTTGAAAAAGCGTTCTATTTCTAAAATGTTGGACTGCGATTGTACTAAACTTATCTTTTTTAAGGCCCCTAATCCCTCAACCTAAATGAGCTTATATCCATGCAGATTTCATGAGCACTGGAGGTTTGTGTTGCAGCGTTTGGTCTTCTTGGCTGCATTTGTTGTGTACTTGGAATCAGAAACACTAGTGACTCGAGAAGCGGTTACAGAAATTCTTGGCAGTAAGTGTCTTCATTAGCGTTGGTCTGCAGAATCAGGCATGGTAGCTTAATTTTTGCTTGGGTGGGGAGCTGTTGCTTGTACTTTCTATTTGTTAAATGAGAACTAAATGGGAAACTAATGACTTGGAAACACAAAACGTAAAAATATGTGGTGGCAAGCTTGGTTTTTGTACTCGAGTGTTTCTTTTAGTTCGTAAAATTTAGTTTTTAAAAAATCTAGGCCCACAGAAAGTTGAAAGAATAGTACAGTGAACACCTGTTTACACCCCACTTAGATTTTCTGCTGCTGCTTATTTTTTTAAAGATATTTTTTATTTATTTATTTGACAGAGAGAGAGCACAAGTAGGCAGAGCGGCAGGCAGAGGGAAAGGGAGAAGCAGGCTCTCTGCTGAGCAGGGAGCCCGATGCGGGGCTCGATCCCAGGACCGTGGGATCATGACCTGAGCTGAAGGCAGCCGCTTAACCGACTGAGCCACCCAGGCGCCCCTCTGCTTATTCTTTTGCCATATCTTTCGGTCTGTTCACTTTGTGTGCACGTGTGCATATACCATGTGAAAACCACGTGTAGTATCACGGCTTCCTTAAATGCTGCAGCATGCATTGTCCAAAAACAAAGATGTTCTCTGATACAACTAGGTAACATTCTTGGGGGTGGTACTTTTTTAGAGAAGAATAAAAGGAAAAATTGCAGGCTAAAAAGCTCAAAAGTCCACAGTGAGGCCTAGTTGCCAAAAGTCTGAATCCATTAAAAACACAATTGTAAAAGATTCTTTTTCTTTTTCTTTTCCTTTTGTTGAGAGAAATTATATGTGTGCATATATATATATGTAGATACAGTATTTTACATTTTTAGGTTCAGGTTCTGTTCACATCATGACTTTATTTTTACTTTGGTATATTTTTTAGTTGAGCCAGATCGGGAGAAAGGATTTCATCTGGATGTAGAAGATTATCTCTCAGGAGTTCTAATTCTTGCCAGTGAATTGGTAAGAAGTTTAGTGGTTTGCCATTTGCTTTTTTTTTTTAATATTTTATTTTATTTTTAAGTAGGCTCCATGCCCGCCATGGGGCTTGAACTCACGACCCGAAGACCAAGAGTCACATGCTCCACCAGCTGAGCCAGCCAGGCACCCCTGCCATTTGCTTTTTGATCTTCCCACTTCACTGTCAGTTTTTAAAATGGGTACAATAATTCAGGAAGTCTTTTCTAAGCCCTCTGTTGACCACCACTTCGTCGTCGTACACAGTGTGTGTTATGTTTTGCTAGTCGTCAGAGAAAGGCCAGTTCAGACAGTGAGCTAGCTGTGCATACTTACCAATGTGTGAATTTTTAAAAGATGGTAATACTAATACCTCTTCCTTTTAAAGTATTGGCAAGAGGTAGATGTTCTTAGTAACTGTGTCAATACATATACTTGCTTTGGAGAACAATTTAACTGTGTAACTATATATTATTTTTGGCCCGTATTCTTTTAATGTCTCTCTGGAGAAATTGTCCTATGAAAATAATTCTAAAGAACAAAAAAGGCTGTTATAAAGGTGTCCACTGTAGCCTTTGTTCGTATTGATGAAAACTGTAGACCAGGGAAACTCCAACAGAAAGGGAATGATTTCTTGTCATGAGGTAATTTTGTAATATTAAACATTGTCAAAATGTAATTATTAAAAGACCATGTAGAAAAGTTGCGTGGCCTTTGAGGGTCTTTTAGTTGTGATTGGGAGGAAGATGTGCTGAAGAGTCCTGTTGTGACATATCCGCGTTTGCCTTCCCTCGTGTAGTCGAGGCTGTCTGTCAACAGTGTGACTGCCGGAGACTATTCCCGGCCCCTCCACATCTCCACCTTCATCAATGAGCTGGATTCCGGCTTCCGCCTTCTCAACCTGAAAAACGACTCCCTGAGGAAGCGCTATGACGGCTTGAAGTACGATGTGAAGAAAGTAGAGGAGGTGGTCTATGATCTCTCCATCCGGGGCTTCAATAAGGAGACTGCGGCAGCTTGTGCAGAGAAATAGGAGGCTCTCCTGGTGCCTGGCCCTGCTGACCTCAGTGGTTGCTGGGGAGGGTGAGCCCAGCGCCTCTCAAGGTAGTTAGGACTGCCCCGCCCCATTGCTAAACACCGCGCTTTCTTTTCTTAACCAGTGTGTGGTGTAAGTATCAAAATCGAAACACTTTTTTGGGGGTAAAAAGATAGCCTTTACAAGGACAGATTTTTCTTTGTTGTTTCAGTGAATTTGCTCTGTAATTCCGTGTATTTCAGTTCTGTCAGAAAGTATAAATGTCAGTCTCTTGGTAAAGTCCTTTTCTTGCTTACCCTGATACTGTTGACGTACTGATTGAGAAGTTTATTGTCTTGTGTTTCTTCCAGAAGTGATCCTAGGTGTTTTCTATATCCAGATTAGCCATCCATACCCAGGTGTAGCCTGGATACAGTATAAAAATAGGTAATTTAAAAGGATGGTTGCCAAGCAAATGACAACTTATTTTATATTTCCCTTCCTTATTTTAAGCCTCGTGAGTAAATCAGGTGTTGAAATTTTTGCAAGGGAGTTACAGCCCCAGGGTCTCTCTCACTGCCATCAAAATATAAAAGATGAAATTGCAAAGTCAAGTTCAATAGATTATTTTGGGACGTTTTTGTATTAGGGGATTAACATCTTATCATTTAGCTCTGTTTACCAGGTGGAGAGTAGGGCTTAGTGTTTTACAACACCTCTGTTTTCTGACGTTGCCTTAACATTCTGCTCTTGCAGCAACTTAAAAATCGTTTTCACACACATCTTAAACTAACACTTCATATAATATATTTTTAAGCTATGAAACCTTTTTCCTAGCAGCCAGCTAGACTGTCTGGTCTGAGACTGTAAAGCCACCCAGTCAAGTTAATTAGCAATACCCTGACTGGTATGTTCAGAGAGAAAAAAGCTGTGCTCTGTCTGGAAAAAAGAGAAAACCTTGGATTCAAAAAGAAGATCTGATTTGGTAATGTTTTTTAGAGTAAGCAGTTTCAGGTTGTTGGCAGCTATCCCAACAGTCAGGTTTTAGATTTACAGTTTTGGGCAAGTCACATGGACCTTGTTGGCACCCACCTCCCCCTCCTTGTTTTCAGGTAGTGCTAAGAATACTTGCCACGTAATTTCTGCTGTTGAAATGATTTAAAATGGTGACTTAACCCACAGGTTTTGGAGCTCACTGAAAGGAAGGTGCTAGTGTTTCCAGAATAATAGGAGGTATTTGGAACCATCCTCTCATGCTTGATCCCTGGTTAGGCTTTCCGTTTGTGCAGTAGAATATTTGGCATTGCTGTCAGAGCCGTGATCAGGCCAAGTTAAGGACTGACCAAATTTTCCATCCTGAGGAAAAAAGTAGAAACAAAGCATAAGTTGCTTTGCATTTTTGGGTTTTAGAACAATTTTCTTGACTGCTTTTTCTTCAGGAGAGTTTGTAGAAAGAAGAAAGGTGCTCAGGTGTTTGAAGTGCCTTGGGCGGTCATCTGAAATGTGCAGGAATAGCGCTGCCTGGGTTGAGCACAAAAGGCTTCTAACTACATGATCAAACATTTGCAGTAAGTTTGGTAATAGTTTTCTTCTATGTGGAGAATCTCAAGGTGTTTTGAGGCTGAAGATGACCGGGGGTGATAAGCACATACTGCTGTTTAATAGTTAAAATTATCAAAAGACACCAACCACTCAAGAGTTAAATTAAAAGTATTGTAATTGAACATACTGAAAAGCCTCGGCTCTGGTTTTTTAGTACACCAGAATCTTCTTTTCAATTTGAGAGAATTGAGCAGCTTAGAGTAGAGATGAATTAGTGGATGTTTTCTTTATAAATTTATTTATAAGAAGAGAACCCATAAATACTTCATAAGATTTGCCCTGTCTTAAACTTGAATAATAATATTGGTAACGGTTAAGAGAATTTAATAAAGAACGAAAGCTTCTTTGGCATTGTTCTGAGTCCTTTACTTAAACAAGTGGCTGAAGAGATGAGGTGGATCTGCAGGATGCCGCTGGCATAGTTCGTACCGTGTACTCTGAAATCGTGGCTTTCTTGTGTGTTTTTTTTTTTTAAGATTTTTATTTTAATTTATTTGAGAGAAAGAGACAGCATGAGCAGGGGAGAGGAGGCAGAGGGAGAGGGAGAAGCAGGCTCCCCACTGAGCAGGGAGCCCAACGTGGGGCTCGATCCCAGGACTCTGGGATCATGACCTTAGCTGGAGGCAGCTGCCTAACTGAATGAGCCACCCAGGCGCCCAGCTTTCTTGGTTCTTGGTCTGGATGAGACTGTATTCTTCAGGTGGAGCGTCATTGTGTGCCTGACACCAAGCCTGAAATAATTTTTTTTTTTTTTTTTTTTAGTATTCACTGTAATAAACATTAAACAAATAAAAAACACCCCTCCCCTCCAAACAACAGTAACAAACATTTAAGGGGGGGTTGCAATTGACTGGACTGGAGGTTTGAATGAGCAGGAGGTTAGGGAGAGTAGAGGAGGGCATCTAGCTTAACTGTCAGGTTTCTGGTCTGGAAGACTTAAGTCGAGTTAGGTGCTGTTAGCTCAGGTAGGGTGTGTAGGAGGACTCTTGGTTGTATTGGGTTCATGATGCTTGTAGAGCACGAGCAGGACTTTGGGCATGAGGGAAGCCAGGAGCCAGCCTGGGATTGCTTTGGGTAGTGTTAGTGTTTATGTGGTAGATGGGTCAGGAGAGCGGGTAGGATAAGAACAGTAATGAGGTGAGGACAAAACCCTGGTTCACAGCAGGGTTTAGTGAGTCGGGCAGAGGAAGAGACCATGAGGAAATGGAGAAAAGGTTAGAGAGACTGACAGAGCAACAAGAGTGGCTTATCACAGAAGCCAAGGGAATAAAGAGGGGCTAGAAGGCTTTTCAGGGGTAAGAGATTTAAAATACATTACTTTCACAGTCTGAGAGTCTTGTGACTGTCAGGCGAGGCTAGGTTATGCTGTGCTAGCAACCCCCCAAACTCCTAGGCATAGTATAGAGTTTGTTTTTCACTCGCACTGAATCCTTTGCAGGTTAGCTGGGGGATGTGTTCCTGTTGTCCTCATGTAGCTGGCAGGAGCCACCCACTGGACCATTGCTAGTTGCTGGGGGAGGAGGGAATTGGTTGTGGAGGGTTGTACACAAACACGTTCTGGTTTCCAAGTGACCTGTCACTTCCTCTCATAGTTTATTGGTTAGAACTGGATACCTTCCCCTGCTAAACACCAAGGGGGCCAGGAAGTGAAGACCCACCTTGCAGGATGGGAGTTGGCAGACGGAGGGTCAGACAAACTAAATGTTGAAAGTCGTGGGCAATGTGTAGTTCTTTTGGTTAAGTGAATAGTAGTATTTCTGGTCCCACATAAACTTCACTGGGCTTGGGAGGGAGAGGAATTGTACGCCAGGGCCACTGTTACATGTTGGATGACAAGAAGAGGGTGGAGCCATCCGTAGTTGTCCCCTCTGCTGTGGAACGCTGTTTCCGGTTTGAAAGAGATTTCTCTGGTGTGTGTGCATTTGCGTCGGTTCGTGTGAGTGTTAAAGCCAACATTCGGTGAGCTCTTGCATGTTCTAAGCACCGGGCTAAACCTTTTATCCAGACCCATCTGATTTCATCCCCATATAACTGTGAGGTGGCTGTCACTGTTTTCCCCATTTTAGACTGGAAGCAGGCTTAGAGAGGTCCTGAGTTCACAGTTATGAAGTGGAGGAGCTGTGATTTGAATTCACTTACTCTGCCTCTGCATCCGCATACACCGTTTCCTCAGTGATGCTTTTGGTGGCCTCACTCTATAGCCTGACTTGACAAAACCCAAATCCACCAACAGTTATGAACACAGTGTATGTGTAGCTTTGGGTGAGGGGCAGT
Source organism: Mirounga angustirostris (assembly GCF_029215605.1). Taxonomy (NCBI): domain Eukaryota; kingdom Metazoa; phylum Chordata; class Mammalia; order Carnivora; family Phocidae; genus Mirounga; species Mirounga angustirostris. The sequence goes on along the minus strand of NW_026991711.1, from coordinate 92,797,346 downwards.
TTGTGTTAACAATTAGCTTAAAAAATTGAGTCGGAAACTAGGTCTGTGTCCTCAAGATGTTTAGGGTCTAGTTGCAGGGGAGAAGGTGGTGAGAAGATACAGATAAGAGACTAAATATTCAACTGATACTTGAGCGCCTACTGTAATTTTTTGGAATTTTTTTTTTCAGTTTCATTGAAGTACATTTTATAAATGAAATTGACTCAAACCAAGTGATGTAATTTATAAAGTAGTGCAGCAATCATCATCTATCAATTTTAAAACCTTTTTTTATCATCCAGAAAGATCCCAGCCCCAGGCTACTACTAGTCATAAATTTGCATTTTCAGGATATTTCATATAATGAAATCATATAAAATGTGGTCTTTTGTGTCTTACCACGTAGCATAATGTTTTTAAGGTTTATCCATGCCACAGCATGTGTTGGTAGTTTGTTCCTTATGCCTGAGTGGTAATCCTTTGTATGGGTATTCCATATTTAACCACTCATCAGATGAGGAAGGTTTAAGTTTTATAATGTTGCTTTGAGCATCCTTGTGCAAGTCTATGAGTGGGCTTTTCCATTTCTTTTGCATAGATACTTAGGAGTCTATGGTAAAAATGATGATTTTTGTGTTTAGCTTTTGACGAGACTGTCAACCTGTTTTCCCTTCAGCAATCTATAAGTTCCTTACTACAAGTTAAAATTCAGGTATCAGGCAAGATGTTACACAACATCATTGCTAAATAATTTGTGAACAATTGCTGTAGGAATTTAGGTAAAATCTGAACCGGTTCATGAAAGAGGTAGGATTTAGATAAGCATGGAACTAAGAGGAGATCATTTCTGGGGGGACAGAATTGAAAACAGCAGAAATGGTAGAAGCATACCTTGGAAATACCATGGATTCAATTCCAGACCACTGCAATAAAGCAGATATTGCAATAAAGCAGATATCGCAATAAAGCAAGTCAAGTGAATTTTTTGCTGGTGCCTATAAAAGTTACGTTTGTGCTGTACTGTAGTCTTATTAAGTCTGCAATGTCTAAAAAAAAAATACGTACCTTAATTAAAAAATACTTTGAGTTGTGATCATTGAACACAGATCACCATAACAAATATGAAAAAGTTTGAAATATTGTGAGACTTACCAGAACGTGACAGATAGGAAGTGAGCAAATGCTGTTGGGAAAATGGGGTCAACAGACTTTCTCGACACAGGGTTGCCACAAAACCTTCAGTCTGTAAAAAATGCAGTATCTGCGCAGTGCAGTTAAGACGAGGTATGCCTGTGTTAATTGAATGGGGATGGGGATGTCACACACTTGACTGCAGAACAGTCTGGTGATATTGGACTGTTAGGTTTAGAAAAGCCTGAATTGAGAGGTTGAGGAGTTTGGACTTTGAATGATAGGCATTGGGGGGCCATATGGTTTTTTCCTTTTTTTTAAGCAGGGAGGGAGCATCTTTGGAGTCGAACAGCCGCAGTTTTGAATCCTGGTTGTCATGTTACCATTAGAAGAGACCAAAGGCAGGGAGACCTGTGAGGAGGCGCTTGCTGTCTCTGAGGTTGTAAAGGTCAGCTTGGGTGGCTGGTGGTGGGCCTGACCGGATGCAGGTGCAGTGCACCGTAAAGGAAGAAGGAGTCAGCTTGGGGTTGGTGGAGAGCGGGGGATGCTGTGGACTGAACGTGTGTGTCCCTTCACATTTATACAGTGAAGCCTAATCCCCGATTGGTTGGTATTGGGTGTGGGGCCTCTGGGAGGTGATTAGGTCGTGAGGGTGGAGCCCTCATGAATGGGATTAGTGCCTGAATGAAAGGGACTCAGCTTCTTGGTGCCTCCACCACAGGAGGACAGAACCAGGAGACGTGGTCTGTGAGCCAGGAAGCGGGCCCTCACTAGCCACCGAATCAGCTGACCCCTTGATCGACTTGATCACAGATTTCTTGCGTAAGCCACCCTGTCAGTCAGTGGTGGTTTTGTTACAGCAGCCTGAACGTACTAAGACAAGGGAAGAGCAATTGAGGAGAATCAGAGATGACTGAGCTGAAAAAATACACGTAGGAAAGTGGGAGCTAGTTTCTGGGGGAAGATGAGAAGGTCAGTGTGGTAGGTATTGAGTTTACTGTGATGGGGAGATGTTGCACAGGTGGCCGTGCTTTTTGGGGTAGAATTTAGGGCCCTAAGTGGAGCTGAGGGAGTCTTAGAGGTTGGGTAGAGTGGATCTCTGGCTCTGGTTGCGGGGGAGCTTCTGGAGGTAGGGAGAGGTCTGGACAATAATCAGGCCAGGGAGCCCCTGGAGGTCGTTGAAGACAATGAGGAGAAGAAGGGAGAGGAGTGAGCCAGAGGCTCTTGTCATTCTCTCTAGGTCAGGTCGGTCCCAAGCAGGAGTGGGGACCGATAGGAAAGTGATATATGTACAGTGATCTCTCCCATTGCCATAGAAATCCTTTACTTACCATAAAGACTTAAAGGCTTTTGACTGAAGGAAAATAAACCTATGAAAATATGTGGAACCCCCAGAGAAGAAAGTTGGGTTTGTTATTTTGTGATTTTGTTTTTTTCCTTATTTACCCTGTTTCTTAAATCAGTTACTCACGATCATCTGGTATCATTTAATATTAATTAACATTTACACACAGCCATCTGCTCTGGCTGGAGTTCTGCGTTCATCCATTTTAGCTGTGTGTTTCAGTGACAGAATGCTGGCCTTGCTATCTGGATGTACCAGCTGGACCTGCCAGTGAGACCAGTTCAGAAGTCAGGAGGGGACTTTAGCTTCCTTTGCCATGTCCCCATTGTCAAACCTTCCACTAATGAAGTTTTTGCTCACGTTGGCAATTGAAGTGAAGCCAGAGCATTTTTCTCAGTCGTGAGATACAAAGGGCAGGGTGTTTGTTTTACTTTTTGGGGGGAAGACTGCAAGATCATTTTAATCATTAAGGGGTTGTTTGGGGAGGAGAGTACGTGGATTGGCCCTTCTACTTTGGTAAGACGTTAATTAGACCCAGAACTGACACAACTAAGATAAAGATAAAGACCCATAATCAGTGTTAAAAAAAGACCAACATCAGTAAACTTTAAGGCTTTCTTTGCACCCAGAAGTTAATTTTTATTTCTTTTATTTATTTATTTCTTTTTTTTTTAAAAAGATTTTATTTATTTGAGAGAAAGAATGAGAGAGAGAGCATAAGAGGGGGGAGGGTCAGAGGGAGAAGCAGACTCCCTGCTGATCAGGGAGCCCGATGCGGGACTTGATCCAGGGACTCCAGGATCATGACCTGAGCCGAAGGCAGTCACTTAACCAGCGGAGCCGCCCAGGTGCCCGAAAAGTTAATTTCTAAATCCCCAATAGGAAGAACAAAGGATCAAAGGGATGGCCCTAGGTTCTCTTCTTGAGAGAAGAAGAACCTGTGGCTAGCAGAACTTGGCTATCAGTCTTTTGGGGACTAGTCTTGGGGGGTGGACATTAATAGGGAACAACATGAGTCCAACAGGGTTGGGTGGCTTAGTGAGCCTTTCCATGCCTCACCTACCATCCCGCCTGTCACAGGACGGCTCAGAACTTCATCTTTTTTTTTTTTTTTTTTTGAGGTGGGGGAGGGGCAGTGGGTGAGGGAGACAGAATCTTAAGCAGGCTCCATGCCCAGTGTGAAGCCCTGTGTGGGGTTCAATCTTAAAATCCCAAGATCATGAGCCGAAATCAAGAGTCAGACACTTTATTGACTGAACCACCCAGACACCCCATGACGTCATCTTGTCTAACAAAACCGGCCAAATGGGCAGCTGGGTTGGGCTGTGGCCTGTCTTGTGTCATCAAACAAGTCAATGTTTCCTTAAACTGAAAACAGCCTGGAAATATGAATATTTCCAAAATACCCTCACTGAGGAAAACAAAAGGAAGTAAGAGCTGACTGCAGAAGAACTTTGACTTTGATCCTCACGTATTTTGTACACATTGGAAAGGAGGAATAGGTGATACCGCCTAGTGTTCAATCAAAGGTATGATAGGGGTTGTGGGGACACTTTGGGGAATATGTAAACGTGCATACCGTTGCTTTATGACCCAATTTATACAGTTTTCTCTTTGGAGACTTGTGTTACTTTTGTGATTACAAGAGAATTAAGTAAACATTGTGGTAAATTGGGAAATGACAAAAAAACTCTTAAAGGTGCCTATGTATTTTCTGCATTGTTGTTTATCCTAAATATACTATTGACTTTCAAAACTCGCTCTTGAGGTATTTGTGGATTCTGCTGTTAACTTTTGATCAGAAGTACTATCACTTAGCTAATGGCTGTGTGAGTGTCTGTTCATTGTCCTGGCTCCTTTCACAGAGAGGTACAGATGGGTATCTTCTCCCCAGGCTCTCTCCAGCTTCCTCTGTCCTTCAGCAGCGCCTTTTACATTGCTGGCATCGAAGCAAACATACTGTAATTGGCTTTTATAATTTTATAATTGGATTTTTTTTTTAAAGATTTTATTTATTTATTTGAGAGAATGAGAGACAGAGAGCATGAGAGGGAAGAGGGTCAGAGGGAGAAGCAGACCCCCAGCTGAGCAGGGAGCCCGATGTGGGACTCGATCCCGGGACTCCAGGATCATGACCTGAGCCGAAGGCAGTCGCTTAACCAACTGAGCCACCCAGGCGCCCCATAATTGGATCTTATAATTTCCTATGAAGTTAGAAAATAATTTTTGTCACCTTTTGCTTTGTCATAGTATTTTTACATTTCATTACAAGCCTCTGACTTTCGGAGCTGTCCTGACACATTCTGTGTGACAACCCAGGAGGCCAGAACAAATGGAGGAGGAGGTGTTCCCAGGGGTTTCCCTTCTTTCTTCCTTAGCCTGTCTTCTCTGGGCCGCCATCTTGCACTCAAGCTGATGCACTTGTGCTCTAGCCTTGAATTCTGATCACCACTTGGTGCTTCACTGCTTTGGAAAACAACCTGGAAGTTCCTCAAGAAATTAAACCTAGAGGTACCATATGACTGAGCATTTCCATGACTAGATATATACTTGAGAGCTGAAAACTCTCCATACGAGTCTGTACAAAGACCTGTGCACTGATATTCATAGCAGCATTATTCATAATGGCCTAAGAGTGGAGACCATCTAATTGTCCATCAACTAGTGAATGGATAACAAAAAGGTATTTCCTCACAATGGAATGTTATTTGGCAATAAGGAATGAAGTACAGATATGTGCCACAGCATGGATGAACCACGGAAACATGCTAAGTGAAAGAAGCCAGTCACAAAAGACCACATGCTGTTTGATTGCACTTACATGAAAGTCCAGACTAGGGAAGTCTATGGTGACAGTAGATTAGCGGTTGCTGTGGGACAGGGGGAGGGGAGAGCGGGAAGTGACTGCTAATGGGTATGGAGTTCCTCTCTGGTGAGAGGAACACATTCTGGAAGCGGTTAATGGTGATGGTTGTATAACCTTGTGAATATACTAAATAGCAGTGAACTGTACTCAAATGGATGAGTTTTGTAGTATGCAAATTATATCTTAATAAAAAGCCAGAACTGATCTTGCCATTTATCTTCACAAATTGCTGCTTGTGGTTTCTGTCGGTGGCACTGTGGGGGGAGCACCAAATGCCAGGCGCCATGCGGGGGGCTCACATGAAATATTTCATTTAATCTGCCCAGCAGTGTGTGTGTTGGCCATTTGTCTCCACTTACAGAGAAGAGACTGCAATTTGGACCACAGGGGGGCCTGCTTGCTGTCCTCCAGCCCGTCTGTGGTTCCCACCCAGCTCAAGCCTGACCGGCCCCAAGCCCCAAGTTCTGCCTCGGGGCCACTGAGGCCCAGCACATGGGAGCCAACTTTGGCTCTTCTCCCTCATCTCTCCACCTGCTCCTGAGTAGAGTTTATTTCCTCCGTGCCTCTTGTGCCTTTTTTCTACTGGCTACACCACATTCCTAGATCAGAATGCCATCACTTGTTGCCAGGCCTGTTCCAAGAGCCCATGAGTCTCCTGTCTTCCAAACTGTCATGCCTCTAATCTACCCAGTGCCCTGCTGCCACAACATTGTGAAGTCTGGTTCTTCAAGTCTGATCACGTGCCTGCTCTAAAACAATGGCTGCCTGTGTCCCGGTGGATTGAGGGCACACTCAGGCTGCGGTCCGTGGCTTTGACAGTGGTGCTCCCTGCCTGCTCGTCCACTCCTCCCTGCACATCCCAGAACACTGCTCACTGTGCTTCCAGGAGCATGGCCACAGCGGGCTGGAATTCACAAAGGCTGACCACTCAGGAGAGAAGCATACCCTGACGACTCAAAGGGGCAACATTCAGAGGCCTTTAGGGTTCCTCAGCCTGTGTTAGGAACAGAAGAGCAGTGATTTTCAACTGGGGGCAGTGTTGTCCGTTAGGGGACTTCTGCAATGTCTGGAAACATTAAAAAAAATTTTTTTTTTTTTTAATTACAACTTGGGGTGTGCTCGCTTCGGCAGCACATATACTAATTACAACTTGGGGAAAGGACTACTGGCATCTAGTGGGTAGAAGCCAGGGATGCTGCCAAACATCCTGTCATGCACAGGACAGCCCACAGCAAAGAACTATCAAGTCCTAAATGTCAGGAGCGCCAAGGTTGAGAAACTAATGAGCTAAAACAAATAATTTGACTCTTGAAACGCAGTAAAGAATAAATGAAAATACTAAGTGATTTCAGATGTGTAATAAAGATTCTTGCATATTGGCAAGTGCAACACAGGAAGGCCACGTCGAGATGTGGGGCTCAGAGGGTGAGTTTGATCACCAGCTAAGCACGTGATGCCCACTTCCAGGCCCTGCCCCAGCGCCGTGGTGCCTGACACTTCCCTGCATCATAGCTTGTAGTGCGTTGAGTTAGGATTGTGTTGTACTTGCCCGTTTACTTGTCCGCGTTCTCCACTAGATCTGAGTTCTTTAGGGGCAGGCTTGCCGTCTTGCTCATCATTGAATGCCAGGTTCTTGTGCTAGTGCCTGGCCCGTAAAAAAGCTCAGCACGTATTGTGAGATTGAATGGAATAGATGAAGCACAAATTTTATCTCAGCAAAGGGAGTAAGTGTTACCGTTGCGGACTTTTTTTAGCCTTTGGAGAATAGATAAAACAGAATGCTAACCCCTCAGATGTCCAACACCTTTCTGTAAGCCTCTCTGTATGCACAAAGAACAGAGTATCACAGCAGTCTGGCATCGTGCCTCTCCTCTCTGAGCCTCGCATATCATGCTGCAGTTACAGTGGGCTGTTGCCTCCAGAGGGAGATGGGTTGGAAGGGCTGCAGAGGAGACCCCAGGAAGGGCTGAAGGATCCAGTACCCTCAACAGGGGTGGCAGATTCAGATCAGGGGATGTGGCCATTTCAGTGTCTAGATCGGGGTCAACCATGGGCCCACACTGGAGACATTGGGAAAGACGTACGTACTGGGGAGAGTCTTGGAGACAAGAATTGGGGTGAGGATCAATGTTCAGCTCTCTGCTTTTACATACTTATATATATTTACATATATATGTATACATGTCGGACTTTTTATATATATTGGACAGCTTGGAGCTGTCTTTGTTCCCACTAATTGGGGAACTGATAGTAAAGATCCACATAAATTATGTAATGCAAATTATTGCTATCTTTTGGCACATTGGGGTGGCTTTCTTCCTGGGTGTATCCCGCAGGTTGTACATCTGATCACTCCTATGATTCCTTATGATCTATCGCTCCTTATGATTAGTTAGAAACCTTTACTTGCAAGGATTGTAAATGGAACAGTCTGCAGAAGCTATTCAAAATCTTACGGACTGTACTTTTTATTGTGGTTAAAAGGTATATAAAAAATTTTACGATTTTAACCATTTTTAAGTGTACAGTTCTGTGGGATTAAATATGTTTACATTGTTGTATAACCATAACTATCATATCATCCATTTCCAGAACTTCGCCATCTTCCCCAACTGAAACTCTGTACCCATTAACTCCTCCATTCTCCCTCCCCCCCAGCTTCTGGCACCCACCGTTCTACTTTATGTCTCTATGAATTTGACTGCTCTAGGTCCCTCATATGAGTGAAATCATACAACAAACAATGATTATTGGCTTATCTATTGTTTTTAGGAAAATCCTTTCTCTTCCCAACGTTAAAAAAACAGTAGAGGGTCACTAGTAAGCTTAAAAAATATAGAAACCTGTAATAAATAAAATAAAAATCTTATTTCAACCAATGAAGAAACCATCGTTAATATTTTAGTTTACGGTCTTCTGATTTTGTTCTACATCTTTATAAAGAGTCATATTGGAACTCCACACGAAGATTCCAGTTTTCCATTGTTACCAATAATAGTCTTATGAATATCTTAGTATACAGTCTTTGATAGCATCTCTGAGATTATTTCCTGAGGATAGAGTTCTAGGTCATATTTTTGGACTAAGATTATAAATAGTTGTTTTTTTTTTTTTGGAGGTAAGAAATTAAGATTATTATTATTTTTTTTATTCTTATGTTAATCCCCATACATTACATCATTAGTTTTAGATGTAGTGTTCCATGATTCATTGTTTGTGCATAACACCCAGTGCTCCATGCAGAATGTGCCCTCCTCAATACCCACCACCAGGCTAACCCATCCTCCCACCCCCCTCCCCTCTAGAACCCTCAGTTTGTTTTTCAGAGTCCATCGTCTCTCATGGTTCGTCCACCCCTCCGATTTCCCCTGCTTCATTCTTCCCCTCCCGCTACCTTCTTCTTCTTTTTTTTTTTCTTAACATATATTGCATTATTTGTTTCAGAGGTACAGATCTGAGATTCAACAGTCTTGCACAATTCACAGCGCTCACCATAGCACATACCCTCCCCAGTGTCTATCACCCAGTCACCCCATTCTGCCCACCCCACACCCCTATAAATAGTTTTAAGACTCTGGATAAGAACATAATTTCAAATTGTTTTCCAGAAATAATGTCCCAGTGTATGTGAAAGTGGCTGTCTCACCACATTGTCACAGTGTAGCTTACTTTTTGTTTAAAAATTTTACCTAGGGGCGCCTGAGTGGCTCAGTCGGTTAAGCGTCTGCCTTCAGCTCAGGTCTTGATCTCGGGGTACTGGGATCCCCGCATCGGGCTCCCTGCTCAGCGGGGAGTCTGCTTCTCCCTCTCCCTCTGTCTCTCCTCCCGCTGGTGCTCTCTCTCTCGTGCTCAGTCTCCCTCTCTCTCTCAAATAAATTAATAATCCTTAAAAAAATAAATAATTTGCCTACTTTTACCACTTTAACTTGTTACCATTTTATCTTTTCCTTAATACCAACATCTAAAAATATCCACTTTCAATATTTGTGTGGTTCTAAATTTTACAGAAAATAGCATCATACTCTACATTCTCTTTCGTAACTTGCTTCTTTTAAATTTAGAAATACAGTGTGAATCTTGGTTTCAGTATTTTTTCTTTGTATCAACATTATTATTTTAAAAATTTCATTAGTTCAAAAAATTACATCAATAGTATGCTTATTATAAAAACCCAAAAAATTCATGAGTATGAAAATTAAAAATAATTATACTTTAATAACATTTTAAATGCAAATGTAAATATATAAGCATCGTATTTGTCAATTTCAACAACATCTGTTCATAGTATACGTTTTATTTGCAATTTGCTTTTTGCATCAACATTTTATCAGTCACCGTGTTAGGACATATGGATTTGTCTCATTTTTTTCTTTTTTTTTTTTAAGATCTATTTATTTTAGAGATAGACGGTGTGAGCACGTGAGTGGGGGGAGAGACAGAGGGAGAGGGAAAGAGAATCTTCAAGCAGACTCCCAGCTCATCAGGGAGCCTGATGCAGGGCTCGATCCCAGGACCTTGAGATCATGACCTGAGCCGAAATCAGGAGTTGGCAGCTTAACTGACTGAGCCACCCAGGCACCCCGCTTTTTTTTAATTGAATGATTATTCATAGTGTGGCTATGCAATTTAATCATTATACCTTTCATAGACATTAAGGTATCTTAAGCTTTTTCTGTTATAAATAATGCTCTCATGATATACTATAGTACATTAAAGAAAAATACATAGGAGGCACCTGGCTGGCTCAGTTGGTGGAGCATGCAGCTCTTGATCTTGGGGTTGTGAGTTCAAGCCTGAATTTGGGTGTAAAGATTACTTAAAAGTAAAATCTTAAAAAAAATAAAAAGAAATCATAGGATGGATGAGTAGTTTAATGCTATTGTTAAACATTTTGGTTATTTTCCTTTCTTGTTTTTTAAAAAAATATTTATTTATTTACATAATCTCTACATCCAACGTGGGGCTCAAACTCACAACCCCGAGATCAAGAGTCATATCCTCTTACCACTGAGCCAGCTAGGTGTCCCCCTTTTTTGCTTTTCATTTTATTTTATTTTCTTAAAGATCTTATTTATTTATTTTGAGAGAGAGCACATGAGCAAGGGGGAGGGGCCGAGGGAGAGGGAGATGCAGAGAGGGAGAAGCAGACTCCCCGCTGAGCAGGGAGCCCGACGAGGGGCTCGATTCCAGGACCCTGAGATCATGACCTGAGCTGAAGACAGACGCTTAACCGGCTGAGCCCCCCAGGCGCCCCCCTTTTTTGCTTTTTAAACAAATCTCTGAGTATCTAAATATTGTCCTAGGATTCCTAGGGCGTATTCATTTTTAAGGCTCTTGCTTATATTACAAAAACTGTCTTCCAGAAAATACACCAGTTTGTACTCCTATCATCTGCTTGCCTAGACTCTTCCCCATCTGTGGGTTTTACATTTGGAAACAACTGACCAGAGAGCAAATCACAAGCTTTGGTTCCATGCCAGTCACCTCAAGTAATGGTGGGGATTATGGTTGGAATAATGAGGTCTCACTGAAAGGAAGTCAGGACTTGGAGCTGGGGCTGGGGACTTAGTAGTGACCCCTGACCCCTCACTCTCAGGGCCTTCCCACGACCCTCCTGAGGCTTCTAACCCCTCCTGTCCTATTCTCTGCCCTGCGGCTGGCTTCCTTGCCATAGCCCCTTGTCTTCTCTCTGTAACCTGGGGCTGCCAGGGGCTCACTCTGGCACTTACCCTGCATGTGTTCTCAGATTCACGTGCTGTCTCATAGTTAAATGATTTTTTTTTTTTTAAGATTTAATATACATACATTTAACAGATTAGATTAGACTTGACATAGATAGTAAATTTAACACAGTAGAGTGTTACAGACTAATTTCTACACCTGATGATGCTGATATCAAGAGACATCAGAGAATGCTTCCAGCTCTCCAGAAAGCTCTCGTGTCCCCTCCCCATCCAGACCCTTTCCCTAAAGGTGACTGGGGCGTTCTGATTTCTGTCACCTCAGATTTGTTCTGTTAAACTTCATATACATGGGCTCAAACAATATATATTCTTTTGTGTCTGGCTTCTTTCCATCATTGTGTCTTCAGGATTCAGCCATGACTTTGTGTGGGGCAACAATCCTCTGTCAGTCTCTTTTTTGCTCTGTCGTTGTTCACAGCATGAATAAACTGATTTTAAAATCCATTCTCCTTGGGGTACCTGGGTGGCTCAGTTAAGCGTCTGCCTCCGTTTTGGGTCATGATCCTGCGGTCCTGCGATTGAGCCCCATGTCAGGCTTCCTGCTCAGTGGGGTTTCTGCTTGTCCCTCTCCCTCTGCCCCTTCACGTGACCCTGCTCATGTGCTCTCTCTCTCTCTCTGCTCTCTCTCTCATATAAGTAAATAAAATATTAAAAATAAAATCCATTCTCCTTTTGGTGAGCATTTGAGTTTCCAGTTTTGGTTACAATGAACAAAGCTACTGTTTATATTCTTGTTTATTTGTTGAGGGGTCTAGGCCTAGGAGGGGGGTTTCTGGGTCATAGCACAGAGGCCAGTTTGGCTTGAGTGGTTGCTGCCATGTTGTTTTATGAAGTGGTCGTACAATTTTACTGTGTCCCTGGCAGCACCTTAGAGTCCCAGGAACTCCATGTCCTCACCATCTCTTGTTGCTGGTGGCCATCCTGGTGGGTGTGTCACAGTATCTTATTGGTTGCCCCCCCCCCTTTTTATCCATTCATATGTAGTAATGCTGAGCACCTTTTCATACCTGTATTGGCTATTTGGATATCCTCTTTTGTGAAATTGTGCCTGTCTTTTTCCTTTTTAAAATTGGGTTGTCTTTTTCTTAGTAATTTATAAGGGTTCTTTGTATATTTTCAATGTGAGTCCTTTCAGAGATAAATGTGTCACAAATATTTTTGTCTAATCTGCAACTTGACTTTTTACTCTCTTAATGGTGACTCTTAACAGAAATCCTTAATTTTACTGTAATCAAAGTTGTCAATCTTTTCTTTTGTGGTTAATGCCTTTTGTTCTCTGTTCAAAATGAATTTGCCCACCTTTAGAGATTCATGACAGATTCACCTATGGTTTTTTCTAGAAACTTTATTTTGCTTTTCACTAGAGGTCTTCAGTCCTTCTAGAATTAATTTTTGTGTGCGTATGGTGTGAGGTAGGATTAATTAAATTGTGAGTGGGAGAGTGAATCTGGCTGGTTGCTGGTCAGCTGGCAGAATGGCTGGTCTTGGGCCAGGGGTCCACCATGGTCCTAATCAACCATGGAGATGTGGAAGGAGGGGCAGGTCCACTCAGAGGACTGTTACACCCCTCTTTGGAAAATGCCTTGGAAAATCAACCACAGAGTCCCTGAGTGCAGGGACTTCCATGAGGACCCTGGAAACTCTTGTCTATGGACTTCTTGCAGAGATATTGCTTCCTGTGGGGCACGAGGCTTCTACGCCAGCATGGCTCCTGCACTGGCCCTAGGGAGGTCTCCTTCCCCAGCACTGAGCTGTTCTCTGGGGAGAGGACAGTTCCTGGGATGGCCCTTGGGCTGCTGCAGGGACTGCTGGGAGGATACGTCCAGTGCCACCTGGCTGGCCATCTGTGTTCCTGCGCTATGGCCCTCCAGAGGCCCGCTGTTGGCTTGTCAGTCTGATGTTTAGCAGAATCTAAAAGGACCATGATAGAGGTTGCACCCTGAAATATAGTCTGTACAGGAACTGAATTGCTTGATTCTGTCCCTTTAATTATCATTTTTCAGCATAGTGAACTGGTGCCCTAGCAACCTTAAAAAGTCACCAGTTAGAATACCCCTCCTTCTTTCTCCTTATTCTTAAAAAAAAATTGGCCTTTCTTATTATTTTTTTGAAGATTTTAGAGCGAGTGAGAGAGAGAGAGAGAGAGCACGAGCTGGGGGGAGAGGCAGAGAGAGAGGGAGAAGCAGGCTCCCTGATGAGCAGGAAGCCTCCCACGACCCTGAGCTGAAGGCAGACGCTTAACCAATTGAGCCACCCAGGCGCCCCCAGAATTGGCCTTTGTTGAGGTATAATTTCAATAAAAGTCACACATTTTAAGCATATAGTTTCAATGAGTTTTGAATTTAATCATGTAACCACCACCACTATCAAGATGTAGAACATTCCTACCAACCCTAAAAATTCCTTTGTGTCCCTTTGTTGTTGGGCCTCTCCCCCAACCCCAGCCCCTGGCAACAACTGGTCTGCTTTGTCCCTATAGTCTTGCCTTTTCCAGAATTTCATATAAATAGAGTTGTATAGTAGGTAGCCTTTGTGTCTGGCTTCTTTAACTTAGCATGATGCCTTTGAGATTCATCCATGTTTTGTGTATATCAGTTGTTTGTTGCTTTTTGATTGCTGAGTGGATTCCGTTGTAAGGGTGTACCATAATTTATCCATTCACCAGGGGATGGATATTTAGATTGTTTCCAGTTTTGGGATATTATGATTAGGGCTGCTATAAACATTCCCATGCCGATCTTTTTGGGGATGCACTTTTATTTCTCCTGGGCAAGTATCTGGGAGTGGAATTGCTGAGTGATATGAAAGTGTATGTTTAATTGTTGATGGATATTTGGGTTTTTCAGTCTTTTGCTATTACAAGTAATGCTGTGATGAATAGTTCTGTGCAAAAATCGTTTTTTTCTTTATTTTTGTCGATGTTTCTTTGGGATAGAAGTAGGATATCTCGTACAAAGGGCAAATGCATACATAATTTTGCTAGATGTTGCCAAATTCCCTTTCACAGGGATTGTGCCATTTTGCATTCCTATCAGTAGTGTAAGAATTTCTTTTTCTCCATAGCTTTATCGTCACTGTGTTTTGTGAAGTTTTTAGGTTTTTGTTTATTTGTTAAGGGACATTTGGTATCTCTGTGCGGTTTTAACTTACATTTCCTTTATTGTGAGTCTGGTTGAGCATCTTTTCATATGTTTAAGAGACTTTGATACTTTAAAAAATTAATTACTATGAGTCAGCCTTGAATACTCTTTCCCCTGGCCCCTTATCGCCATCACAGAGGCTTGTCAATTCTACCTAAAAAGTGATCTCAAATCATTCCCTTCTCTTCACCCTGCCTGCCATTACTTAATTCAACCTGTCATAATCTCTTTTCTAATCTCTTCTCTGTACAGCCACTTAGTTTCAGTGCTCCATTGCCGTTGGGATAAAATCATCGCCTAGACTATAAAGCCACTTGCAAGCTGGCCCCTGCCTCTCTCTCTCCAGCTTCACTGTGGGCCACTGTCCCCTGTTTATTGTGTGTCACAGTGGCTGTTCAGTTCCTAGAATGTGCTCATGTTTTGCACACCTTGGAGCCTTTGTGTGTTTGCACTTCTGCTTGGAAGGCCCATTGCCTTATTTCCTCATATTCATCCTCTAGTCTCAGGGAAATGGCCTTTCCATTGAAAATTAGGCTTCTCCTTATACCCCCCTTTTTTTTTCTTTAGGAAAGAGGGAGAGGGTGAGAGAGAATCTTTTTTATTAAGATTTATGTACGTATTTGAGCGAGAAGGAGCGCGTGTGCGTGCACAAGTGGGGGGAGGAGCAGAGGGAGGGAGAGAATCTTAGGCAGACTCCCTGCTGCATGCGGAGCTGGACGTGGGGCTCCATCTCACGACCTCAAGATCACCTGAGCCGAAATCAAGAGTCTGACGCTTAACCGACTGAGCCACCCAGGCGCCCATAGAACGTGCATTTCGAACAAGTTCCCAGGGATTGCTGCTCTTGGTCCTGGGAGTGCACTTTGAGAACCACTGCCTTGGAAGTTTTAGGATGTGTGTGGGTTCTTTACTGACACGAATGAAAATGCTACTCAGTAAATAGAAGCTTGCAGTTATTGAGCACTGATCAGGTGCTAGCACAGTGCTGGGTACTTTCTAGGTAAAGGGGAGACAGGCAGACGAAGGCAGAAAATGACAAGTCCAGTTGCTAAGTGGGACAGTGTGGCTGCCCATGGCTGTCCCCTGGGTGCTCCCCTGCAGAGGGCTGCATGAGACCCAAGTGCTTGGAAGGACCGGGGCCAGGCAGCTGTCACGCACAGAACAGCGTCCCTCACGTCCTAACTGTGCCCGTAATAATCTCGCCATGTGCTCTTGGGAAATGCGCTGCTTTTCATACAATGACACTTTCTTCTAGGTTTATGATGCTTTTTTTTTTTTTTGTTTTTAGAGAGGGAAAGAGAGAGAGGGAGAGAGAGAATCCTAAGCAGGCTCCACGCCCAGTGTGGAACTTGACACAGGGCTCGATCTCACGACCCTGAGATCACAACCTGAGCCGAAATCAAGAGTCGGATGCTTAACTGACTGAGCCACCCAGACGCCCTATTACCCTGATGCTTTTTTTTTTTTTTTTAGAACAACAGATTTTAATGCAATAAAACAAAAATTCTTTAATACTTTTTTATAGTTACCTGCATTTTCCCCACAGAGGAGCCAACACAGTTTTAGTGTGATCATCTGCCTATGGTTTACCTCCACAAGGGACCATATCTGTTTTGTTCACATAGTAGAGGTTCAGTAAGTGCTTATTGAATGAATGAATGGTACAAGGTGTGAAGAGCTACTCAAAAACAGTACAGGGACACTGTTCCCACACACAATGGAGGAAAAGAAAGAAATTGGGTCCGTGAGTCTTTCCTACCCCCAAAATCCAGAGGTCACCATGCAGAAGCAACTGTCCACTCTTGCCAAACATAAAGCCAACCACAGAAGAGAGCTAACAACAAAACTAAGGTTTTTCACATCTGTGGCCAACGTTTGCTCCTTGGCTTTGCTCCACTCTCCCCTGCCACCCCCCACCACCCCGCCCGCTTTCTAATCGCTGAGTGGTCAGCACCAGCATCAGCAAAACCGACTGCCAAGCCCCAAGCCCCAGTTGCCATGGGAACCTCTCTTTGTTACTGTTAGGTAAGAAGATGTACCGAACAAAGTTTGGCTTCACAGTATTTCAGCCTGTGGTCATGGTTAAATTTCCCATGGGGATAATGCTGATTTCTTTTTGGTTGCTTTCTCTTCATTACTAATTGCTTCTGTGATGATGGGTAGTGAAAAAAGTAGACTATAAAAAGTGTAAGGACAGAAGATAGGAACCTTGTGTCGCATCTCCTCTGGGCCTGCATTCCACTGAACCCCAGCGTGCCCCACGGCCAGCAGGCCTAGGGGCCGAGGAGCAGGTTAGGGGAGAAATGGAGGGGTCAGGGGTGGAGGGGCCTGGAGGCAGCTGCAGTGCACAGCTCCATCTCTGGGTGGCTGTCGCCGTGCACACCTGTGGGCGCAGAGCTGCCAGGTCTCCTGATTTTCGAGAGCAGCTACCAAGTTTTAAATATCGGCACCTCATTCAGATTAAAATGCCGTGCTAGCTAACACCGCAGGGTGACGGACAGCACCTGTGTGGGCCATCAGACGGAACCTGCAGGTCAGCAGGACCAGCTCCTTCCAGATGCCCCCTTCGTTACGGAGACACAGTGCCCGGCCCCCAGCTTCCCCGGTTGCTCTGTCCCCAAGAACAAGTCCACAGTTGCTCTGGGCCTTTATGAAGACGGGATATAGCCTCTGAGGGGCCAATGGGCTTCCAGCTTGAAAAGGGGACTGAACATGGACTCTGCTTCCTGGGAACATGAAGGCCTCAGGCCAGGTCTGAGAGGCACAGGAGTGGGACAAGGCCCACCTTCTGTCAGCATCCCTGAAGGCAGCTAGCAGTTCTCCGCTCTTTCCATTGGCTGTCAAGGCCACCAGCAGCAGAAGCCCCCAGAGATTACCAATCCTCTTTTTGGGGGGAAGGGAAGAAGGTGGGCTTTCCTTGCATATGTGAAAGTGCAAAACTTAGGCACAGAGAGGAGGCTGGAGGAAAACCCCGGAGTGTTCACAATGGTGGTACTTAGATAATGAGGTTATAGGTGCTCTTCCCTCTGTTTTCCTGCACTTCTCAGTTTTTCTATAATGAGCACTTATTGCTTTTATAATTGGAGAGAAGAAAGAACAAGGCCTCAGAGAGGTTTGTTAATCAGCCCAAGGTTGCACTTGCTGTGTATTCACAGATAGGAAGCCGGGGATCAGGGCAAGGGTTGCCTCCCTGTGCCCACAGCGTGGGGAAGGGAGACTCTTAACAATGATTCTTATTGATCTCCTTGCTCATCCTCCTTAGAAGAGAAATATGGGGGAGGTCACTGTGGCTTTGTAACATGTTCTGCCCACACTCAATACGTGAAGGAGAGTTTTGAGCTCTGTGTCTCTTGCTGGTATGCAGGACCGACTGTTTCATTGGTATGTACTGGGCATGGGACTGGCTATGTAACTTTCAGGGCCCAGTGCAAAGTGTAAGTGTGGGGCCCCATGTCCAAACACTGCCAAGAATTTCAAGATGGTGGCAGCAGAACTTTAAACCCAGCAGGGCCCTGAGTGACTGCACAGGTCCCACACCCTTGAAGCTGGCCCTGCTTGTGGACACTTCCCCTAGACACACGTGAGCCATGGCCAGGGAAGGGGGGCAGAGGGACACTTAGAAGGCAGGGACAGATGGGAAGCTTGGGCTTGGGAGGTGAGCCAGAGACTTGAGAGATCTCCACTCGCTGCCAAGTCTCTGTGGCTCATCTGGAATCCAAAGTAGGTCCCATTTGAATTGTTCAGGAGTTAGGAGCCTCAAGTTCTAGTCTTTTCCCCTGTGCAAACACCAATCAATGACTTCTCTTCTCTGGGTCTCGGTTTCCTCATCTCTGCAATGAGAGGGATGGAGTTGGTGATCTCGAGTCGCTGGCAGCTCTAGGACAATTGTGATTGGACTTTGAGTACTTGTGTGGCCCATGTGACAGTGGCTATGAATGTGTCCGTGAGGGACTGAGCAGACGGCGAGAGAGGGCCTGATGTGGAAATCGCCTTTGACGAGACAGCAAGAACGACAAAGCTCTCCCTTCCTTCTCTGGAGTGTGGGCTAAACACAAAGCAATTGTTCTCAGGAAAATGTAGATGCTGATAGCAGGTTGTACTGGAGGAAGCAGCCCTTAACATTATTGCAAGTGCATAAAACACTTGGTATGTAAGGTGACTTTTTGTATTACAGATTTGGCAGAGATTTCCTGCAAGTAACAATATGGGTCCTGGCTTAAGGGAGGCGGCATCTTTGTGTAGAAGATGTGGGAAAAGAACAGTGTTGGGTGGGGGAGCCCCTGGGTAGCTCAGTCACTTAAGTGTCTGACTCTTGGTTTCTGCTCAGGTCATGATCTCAGTGTCGTGAGATCGAGCCCTGCATTGGGCTCCATTCTCAGCGTGGAGTCTGATGAGATTCTCTCTCTCCCTCTCCCTCTGCCACTTCCCCCTGCTTGTGCTCTCTCGATCTCAAATAAATAAATAAATAAATAAATAAATAAATAAATAAATAAATCTTAAAAAAAAAAAAAAGAACAGCATGGGGTTTTTACTGGTTTCTCAGGTGGAAGGACTGAAAATCACTATCAGGATCCTGCTATATATTTAGCGTCAGTAAAAGATGCTCAGAGTCATGCAGTTTGTAGTGAGAGTCCAGCTAGTCATGACTTACTCTTTTGTTGTCTGCATGGGATCCTGCACGAAGAGTTCTTCCAGGTGTTCTAGAAATGTCCACAGAGCAGCAGGTCAGATGCTGGTATGCAGATGGTCAGCGTTAGGGGTGTGAGACACGTTGTACTTACAAATCAAATTTATTTGATGCTTTGATGACATTTTATGTGAAGATAAAGCAAAAGCAAAAATAAGCAATAGTACAGAGGGGCATGAGACTAGTGATTTATGTAAGTTTTGGAATTTTCAGGGACTTTTGGTCAGTTTCATGAATAAATTTATTCAACAATATTTGGAATTGTGTATAAAAGAACTTGCGCTTATGATACTTTAAAATTTTTTCTTTTTTCGAAAACGAAGATTTTTTTATTGCACACTTGGGCCAGTATAGGGCACTTTTCAAGGAAGAACCTTCTTATTGTTAAGTTATTCCTCCATCATCTCACATAACTCTTGTTTGTTTGGTTAAAAAATCCTGCACTGATACCTCTTTTCCTACAGTCTGATGCAATTTCCCCTTTCATTTGTCAGTCTCATGCTCTCCCACAGAAATGCCGAGAAAGGATCTCCTTATTTGACTCTTGATCCAAATTGTCCTCTTTCCTTTATGATAGAGAAATGCAGGCTGACAGAAATTTGAGGAACAAATTCAGCTGAGTCTGTTGGTTCTGACCTCACTGGGGGAGTAAAAGATCAGTAGCGTAGTTTAAAATTTAAGGCTTGGTGGCTGAAGGAAGATAGATTTTCACCCTTTTTTAATGTGTTGAAGTTCAAAGAATAAGCTTTTTTAAAATTTAGAGCTTTTTTTAAAAAAAGATTTTATTTATTTGTCAGAGAGAGAGAGAGCACAAGCAGAGGGAGCGGCAGAGGCAGAGGGAGAAGCAGGCTTCCCGCCGAGCAGGGAGCCTGATGCGGGACTCGATCCCAGGACCCTGGAATCATAACCTGAGCCAGAGGCGGACACTTAACCAACTGAGCTACCCAGGTGCCCCATCAGAAGGGAATTTTAGAGGGTTCTCCTACCCAGACTCCATTTGGTCAGACCAGACACTGGATCTCCATTTTCCTATCAAGGCCCATGTAGGCTAGGTGGTGAGCTCATGGTCACCCAGGGAGAAAGTAGGTTTTGTTGAAGGGTATGTAGTTGTGGCCGATAGACAGCTAAGCTGTACACATGCCACCTCTCCCAGCAAGAGGGGGAGTCGGCTTCCTCTCCTCTTGAACCCAGCCTGGCCCTATGACTTTGACCAGTGGAGTGTGGTAGGATTGACACAGTGACTCCTTGGCCCAGACCTTTGGAGGCCTTGTAGCTTCTGCATGGGTCATTTTAAGATCTAGTTGCTACGTCAGGAAGCCGAGCCACCCACAGAATCATGAGAAATAACAAATCATTGTGTTAAGACTCAACACATGTGGAGTGTGAAATGTGGTGAAACCCAAAAATAAATGACAAAAACAACATTTTTGTCAACTATAAACCCCACATGGACGTTATTTATTTCCTCAGCTCTGAGACAAGTCAAGGAAATGGTCCCCCATTTTTCCTCAGGAAGTGTATATGTATTGGATAAGTGTTCTCCTTCCCTTCCCTGTCATAACCCAGAACCTCTCATTCCAGGGTCACTGGGACTTGTGGGAGTCCAGGTGATTTCTGCAGTGCCTCCAGATTTTCCCTCTGTCTTTCCTTCCTCACCTCTCCTTTCCTGGAGAGTATCTGAATATGACGGGACCTAGACCTAGACCTCCCTCCTCAGGAGCAGGGTGGGGGACCAGGGTGGCACAGAGCTGATGACCGTGGGCTAGACTGTCCAGTTTGCTGCTCGGTGAGCAGGCTCTCACAGAGGTTAGTTTCTCTGGTTGTCACCCCACTTTCTTTTTTTTTTTTTTTTTAAAGATTTTATTTATTTATTTGAGAGAGAATGAGAGACAGAGAGCACGAGAGGGAAGAGGGCAGAGGGAGAAGCAGACCCCCTGCCGAGCAGGGAGCCCAATGCGGGACTCGATCCCAGGACTCCAGGATCATGACCTGAGCCGAAGGCAGTCGCTTAACCAACTGAGCCACCCAGGCACCCATCACCCCACTTTCTGATGGTACAGACCTCTACCCCCAGGGACACGAGGTGGTTGGATCCAGCGCTGATTTATTGCCTTTCTCCTCCTCTTTATGGGGCCAGTTTTAATGAGCACCCAAGCAGAAATGCCTTTGACTCCTGGGCTGTGAATAACTGTTATTAATAAAGGGGCGAGCAGCTTGCCGCAGTACCGCTGCATATTTCCATATTAATCATGCCATAAACTCCCCCAGAACGACACTGGGATCTCTCACGGGGCAGAGGCTCTGACTCCGGGCTGTGGGCTGCTCCAGCCCAGGGAGGCTGGACCCAGGTCCTGACCCCACTCTCCCAGCTCACTCAGCACCCTGCACACCTCTCCTGCGGGATTTACCCCTCGGAAGCAAACGGTGGATTCCGAGGGGTGACTAGAAGTGGGTCGGGAAGTTCTATCCGCTTTCAAGTATCTCCCATACGAGTCTGTCAAGCCACTTTTCTAGCCATTGTCCTTCCCTTATGAAGCTTGGATGATGGTCGGAGCACACAGACCCTTGGCTCAGCCCTTCGTCAACTCCCGGTCTGTGAAAGCCCAGCACATGTCCCTCATTTCTGTGGATTCCCAGGGATTCATAGTCTCCCTTTCCAAGCTCCCGGGTTTGACTGTGAGCAGTCTGTGTGCAGCTACCACCAATTCTGACTTGAAACTCAGTGTCCCTTCAGAGTGTCCCCTCCCCGCACCCAATAAAACATTAATGAACAATGTGGACTTTGCAGAAGATCCATGAGTGGGAGGAGGAGGGCTTTACCTTGCACTCTCTACTGCACTCCCTTACTCTCTGGATGTTTTGTTCGCCCCAGATCCCATCTTGGCCCTCTACCACCAGGCTTTTCCTTTTTTAATTTTATTTTTAAAAAGATTTATTTATTTATTTTGGAGAGAGATAGTGCGCAGGGGAGAATCTCAGGCAGACTCCGCACCGAGCACAGAGCCCAGTGCAGGGCTCGATCCCCTGACTTTGAGATCAGGACTTAAGCCAAAACCAAAAGTCGGTTGCTCAATCAACTGTGCCATCCAGGTGCCCCCAGGATTTTCGTTTTTAAATTTTCAATAGCCCAGGGCACCTGGCTGGCTCAGGTAGTGGAGCATGCAACTCTTGATCTCAAGATTGTGAGTTTGAGCCCTATGTTGGGTGCAGAGATTACTTAAAAATAAAAATCTTGGGGCGCCTGGGTGGCTCAGTCAGTTAAGCATCTGTCTTCGGCTCAGGTCATGACCCCAGGGTCCTGGGATTGAGCCCCGACTCAGTCTCCCTGCTCAGTGGGGAGCCTGCTTCTCCTTATCCCTCCCCCACTTGTGCTCTCTCGCTCTCTCAAATAAATAAATAAAATCTTTAAAAATAATAAAAAAAAATTTCATTTGCCTATCTTTCCCCCCGGTTATCATTAACTTTCTTCTTCTCTCTTGCTCCCCAAAGTCTATTTCTGGCTGCATCCCCTCTCTCTCTTTTAGTGTCTGGAAACTCCAAGTACCTCCTCCTGATTGTGAGGGCTAGCTTCCCCCTTCCTCTAATGGCTAGATACTAGTTGACGCCCAGAACATGGAGTTGGCTTCCTCCCCAAATGATGATCACAGTATTTCCCCAACAACCCAGAAACTTTTCCTCCAGGACTTCCAGTGCCCACCATTAGGCCGGTAGCACCTTCATCACCTTACTGGGGAAGGCACTGCTAATTCTATTTTTTAAAAGATTTATTTATTTATTGGGGGGGAGGGGCAGAGGGAGCGGGAGAGAGAGAAACCTAAGCAGATTCTGTGCTGAGCACGGAGCTGGGCGTGGGGCTCGATCTCATGACCCTGAGATCAACCTGATCCCAAACCAAGAGTCAGACGTTTAACCGACTGTGCCAGACAGGTGCCCCAAAGCACTCTAATTCTTATGCAATAGCCATTCTCCTTTTGTCCTTTGGGACAAAGGGGGGATCTTATCAGGGAAACCATGACCGCAGTGCACAATGCTCATTTTTCCATGACTCCTTTGCAGCTAGGGGTTGCTGTGTGACATTCTGGCCAATAAGGTGGGAGTGGAAGTCACCCTGTGGTGCTTCTGGGAAAATATTGAAAAGAGACATGCTCTAATTAGCATGACTTTTGGCCCTTTGCCATCTGCTTCTTCCTGCTTCGAGGAAAAGTGCAGTGGCCATCTGTGACCTTGAGGTTGAAAACCACATTAGGGATGGAAGTCAGGAAGTTAGAAGAAGCACGGTCCCTGATCATATCTTTGAGTAGTAGCCCTGAACAACTACTTCTAGATTTCTTGTTACATGTGACAGAGAACTCCTTAATTTAAGGTAGGTTTTTGGTGGCTGTTATGGGCTGAATTGTGTCCCCTCAAATTCATATGTCGAAATTCTAACCCCCACTACCTAAGAATGTGACTGTATTTGGAGATAGGACCTTTAGAGATGTAATTAAGGTTAAATGAGGTCATACGGGGGCCCTAATCCTATCTTAGTGGTGTCTTTATAAGAAGAGGAACTTTGGACACACAGAGAGACACCAGGGGCCAATGCACATAGGAAATTTGTATATGAGTGCACACGGAGAAGACAGGCATCTACAAGCTAAGGAGAGGGTGCTCAGAAGAAACCAAACCTGACAACACCTTGATATTGGACTTCCAGGCTCCAGAACTGGCAGGAAATAAATTTTTATTTTTAAACTTTTTTAATTGATTAATTATTTAGTTTTAAAGATTTCATTTATTTATTTGAAAGAGAGTGAGAGAGAGACAAAGTGGGAACATAAGCAGGGGGAGGAGCAGAGGGGAAGCAGACTCCCTGCTGAGCAGGAAACCTGACCTGGGGCTCGATCCCAGGACTGCGGGATCATGACCTGAGCCGAAGGCAGCCGCTTAACTGACTGAGCCGCCCAGGCGCCCCAAGAGAAAATAAAAATTTTTAAAAAGATTTTATTTATTTATTTATTTATTTATTTATTTATTTATTTATTTATTTATTTATTTAGCGAGCAGGAGCAGGGGAAGGGCAGAGGAAGAGGGAGAGACAGAATCTCAAGCAGACTCTGTGCTGAGCCCAGAGCGTGACATGGGGTTCCATCTCAGGACCCTGAGATCATGACCTGAGCTGAAATCAAGAGTCGGATCTTTAACCGACGGAGTCACCTGGGCGCCCCAGAAAATAAGTTTTTGTTGTGTACACCACCCTGTCTGTGATGTTGGTATGGCAGAAACAAACACAGTATGACTTTCAGCCAAATGCAGCCCTGACTAGTAGACCATGACTTTGGATCTGGCTATCTGGGTTCAGTGGGGCCAGGAGCAGCTCAAGAGGCAATAAGGAAAGTTCTGCGTTTAGGTTCTAAGTCAAGTATCCATCTGAGAATGGCTCCAGGATCTTAGGTGCCTGGCTCAGATGTCCCATCTTCCTGGTCGGATGCTTTTCATTTCCCTCTCCCTTCCCCAGAGCTTGTGGTTGCAATGCACCTGCTCCTCCGAATCTTGCTGGCCTTGAATGTTCACCTCTCAGCATCTAAGAGTGTCAAAATGTTCATTCAGTAACCGATCTGGGCTAACGTGGCAAGCATAGTGCCTGGCGTATAGTTAACATTCAGTAAATAGACATTAATTGAATTAATGAACAGGAAAGGACTATGGGGGGCGCCTGGGTGGCTCAGTTGGTTAAGCGACTGCCTTCGGCTCAGGTCATGATCCTGGAGTCCCCAGATCGAGTCCCGCATCGGACTCCCTGCTCGGCGGGGAGTCTGCTTTGTCCTCTGACCCTATCCCCTCTCATGTGTTCTCTCTCTCATTCTCTCTGTCAAATAAATAAATAAAATCTTTAAAAAAAAAAAAAAAGGAAAGGACTATGGGAGCCATTATCAGGTAACATACACATTCACCATACATTTGTTTATTCATCATTTGAAAATAAAGCTTGTTTTTTCTCATTATAAAAACTAACAAGAGCTGGTCTTCAACTATGTGCTAGACACTGGTATGTGCTTTGCATTTTTTATTGTTTATCTTCACAAGAGATCTGCAAGATAGGTATTATACCAATTTTACAGATGAGGAAAATGGAATTTAGAAACCAAAGGAACAAAGATAGTAAATGATGAAACGAGTATTTAAATGCAGGTCTGTCTGATTCTGAAGGGCATGCCCATTCCACAATATTAAATACAGTATGTTGAATATACTATGTTGCTGCCCATAAAAGTAATACATGTATAAATACATACTAATTTATATGTATATATAAATTACATACATATACTCTAATATATATAAAAATTACTCTATATATACTCTAATATAATATAAATTATATACATATATGCCATATATTTACATGTTATATATAGAATATATGTGTGTATATATTGATATATAGATGTAGATACAGAGACCATATGTATATAGTATCTATAGAAAATAAAAAAAGAAAGAAAAGGGAAAAAACTCTTCATGGGGAGTTTTATTTTATTATTATTTTTTAAGGATTTATTTATTTATTTGAGAGAGAGAGAGCACACAGAGGGATAGGGAGAAGCAGACTTCCCACTGAGCAGGGAGCCCACTGCGGGACTCGATCCCAGGACCCTGTGATTATGACTTGAGCTGCAGGCAGATGCTTAACTGACTGAGCCACCCAGGTGCCCCTCTTTATGGAGTTTTAAAAAATTGTGGTGAAGTGTACATAACCTAAAATTGACCATTTTAACCATTTTTAAGTGTACAGTTCAGGGGCACTAAATATATTCACATTGTAGGACTATTGTAAATTTGGCTTTTGTTCATCTATTACATTACACTATCATTTTCCACTGGCCATGCAATTTTTTTGAAAAAAATTGGTGTAATCAACATATAGAATTCCATTGCTCATGCATTTAAGTGACCTTTCATGAACCAAATCTTCTGCCTTTGTGTCCAACCATTAGTGACCCCAGGGAAATGCATTTTCAGCCTGATGGTGGAGAAATTTGGGGTGAAGGGCCTTTTGTACCCCATAACACATGCTTATTTTAATGGGAGATAAGGTTCTTGTTGGAAATGTTTTCACGCTTGGAAAAGGGACTTCAGGGACTGTTTCAGCTCTCACAGCTTGCTTTTCTGTGACTGGAAAAGTCATGCCAAGCTCCAGTTGATGTCTTGGGCTTTAGAGACAATGGTTAGATTTGTCTACCTAATGAAATGGTAGATTTTATGCACAAGAATTCCTGGGGTGCTGCCTGCAGTGAGAAGAGCAGTCAGAATGGGACACATGCCCCACTGCCCAGTGGCAGGGTGGGTCATATGTTGGAATCATGGATTTCAGGAAGGAGGTGAGGTTGCATGAAGGGTTATGGGTCTGTGGAGGGTGGAGCGGTGTGGTGCTGAGAGCCTGTGAGAGAGGGTGCCATGCCTAATGGGGCTGTAACAAAGGTCTACTGTGCATCCTCTTTGTAAAATCCCATTGCTGCCTCACAAGAAAATCGATGGGAAAGTTATTCATTTAAAAAAAATGTTTGGGGCGCCTGGGTGGCTCAGATGGTTAAGCGTCTGCCTTCGGCTCAGGTCATGATCCCAGGGTCCTGGGATCGAGTCCCACATCGGGCTCCCGGCTCAGCGGGGAGCCTGCTTCTCCCTCTGACCCTCTCCCCTCTCATGCTGTTTCTCTCTCGCTCGCTCTCTAAAAAATAAATAAAATCTTTAAAAAAAAATAAAAATAAAAAAAATAAAAAATAAAAAAAATGTTTGGAGTTAAACTGATATTTCTCAGACAGTGGTGTTCTGAATCTGGCCACAAGGCTGCTTGGTTGTACACCACTTAAAGGCTCTGCCCCTCTCAGAAGGTATTTGCGTGTTTGACAAGTGACCAAGCCAAGAATTGATATGGACCCCCCAGCGGGACTTCTCCAAATGCGAAGGGCCCTGTGGGAAGTCTGCACACTAATTTTTGCAGGGCTAGAACCCCTTTTTAGTTGAGGTGACTAAGGGAGTTCCCTGTCTAGAAGGTGAGGCTATTTACTTCTCTGGGGGTAGTTCTGTTTAGTAATGATTAAGATGCTTACCACTGAAAGATAGGTGAAGGGCGCCTGGGTGGCTCAGGGCGACTGCCTTCGGCTCAGGTCATGATCCTGGAGCCCCGGGATCGAGTCCCGCATCGGGCTCCCTGCTCGGCGGGGAGTCTGCTTCTCCCTCTGACCCTCCTCCCTCTCATGCTCTCTGTCTCTCATTCTCTCTCTCTCAAAATAAATAAATAAAATCTTTAAAAAAAATAAAAAGAAAGATAGGTGAAGGGAAGATGAGGGAAGATTATGGTAAGACTGATGATTTGCTCTCATCTGATATCCTCAGGAGATCTAAAATGGCTATGGCCTCTGTCATTTTCCTTCTTTGTCCTCCTTTTCTTCTACATTCTGTGAGGATCATTTTTCTGCTGCCTTCAAACTGGTGGTGAAGCCTTTTGGGAGAACAAGGGCCTTCTGCTTCACATCCTAAAGCACAGCTCTTGATCTCAGCCCAAGACTTCACTCCTTTTGATGCTCCCATGTGAGTTCTCCCTGCTGTCACTTCACTTAATCTGTTGTTCGTCTTTTTTTTTTTTTTTTTTTAAAGATTTTGCTTATTTATTTGACAGAGACACAGTGAGAGAGGGAACACAAGCAGGCGGAGTGGGAGAGGGAGAAGCAGGCTCCCCACTGAGCAGGGAGCCCGACTCGGGGCTCGATCCCAGGACCCTGGGATCATGACGTGAGCGGAAGGCAGACGCTTAACGACTGAGCCACCCAGGCTCCACCTGTTTTTCGTCTTTTAAGACACAAGTCAAACATCTTCTCTAGGAAGCCTTTCTATTCCTGGTTTGGATTTTTCACTCAAACCAGGAAAAAAATTGCTTGACATTGTGGGTAAATGGTCAACGGATTTCTGACAAGTGTGCAAAGAAAATTATATGGGGAAAGAATAATGTTTTTAACAAATGGTGCTGGGACATCTGGATAGCCACAAGCAAAATAATGAAGTTGGATCCATACCTCACACCATATATGGAATTCAACTCAAAATGGATCAAAGATCTGAATGTAAGAGCTAGAACTAAAAAACTGTTAGAAGAAAAACATAAGAGTAAATATTTGTGACCTTGGGTTAGGCTGTGGTTTCTTATGATATAAAAGTACAAGCAACAAAAGAAAAAATAAACTGGACACCATCAAAATGGAAGACTTTTATGCATCAAAGGACAGCATCCAGAAAGTGAAAAGACAACCCATGGAATGGGAGAAAATATTTGTAAATCATATATCTGAAAGGGTCTGGTATCCAGAATATATAAAAAAGCCTCTTACCACTCAATAATAAAAAGACAATCCAATTAAAAATGGGCAAAATATCTGAATAGACATTTCTCCAAAGAAGATATACAAATGGCCAATAAGCACATAAAAAGATGTTCAATATCATTAACCGTCAGGGAAGTGCAAATTGAAACCACAATGAGATACCACTTCATACCCACTAGGATGGATATAATAAAAATGACAGATGATAACAAGTGTTGCAAAGGATGTGGAGAAATTGGAACCCTCATTCATTGCTGGCAGGAATGCAAAATAGCATAGCTATTTTGTAATATAGTCTAGCAGTTTCTCACATGGTTAAACATAGAGTTAGATATCCATCCATCAACTGATGAATGGATAAGCACAATGTAATATATTCATACAATGAAATATTGTTCTGCCATAAAAAGGAATGAAGTATTGACTCATGCTACAACATGGATGAATTTTGAAAACTTATGCTAAGTGAAAAGAAAGCAGCCATAAAAGGCCATATATTATATGATTCCATTTATGTATTTATTTTTTAAAGATTTTATTTATTTGAGAGAGAACAAAAGTGAGTGAGATCACAGAGGGAGAGTGAGAAGCAGACTCACCGCTGAGCGGAGAGCCCGATGCGGGGTTCGGTCCCAGGACCCTGGGATCATGACCGGAGCCGAAGGCAGATGCCTAACTTACTGAGCCACCCAGGTGTCCCTGTATGATTCCATTTATATGAAATGTCCAGAGTGGGTAAATCAGAAAGTAGAGACAGAAAGTAGATTAGTGGTTTCCTGGGTTGGGGGTGGGGGGAAGAGTTGGGGGATAATAACTAAAGGTATGAGATATTTTTGCAGGGTAACGAAAATATTCTAAAATTGATGGGATGCAACTCTATGAATATATGAAAAACCATTGAATTTTACACTTTATTTTTATTTTTTATTTTTAAAGGATTTATTTATCCATTTTGAGAGACAGAGAGAGAGAGAGCACGAGTAGGGGGAGGGGCAGAGGGAGAAAATCTTTCAAGCAGACTCCCTGCTGAGCAAGGAGCCCGATATGGGGCTTGATCCCACAACCCATGAGATCGTGACCTGAGCTGAAACCAAGAGTTGGACACTTACTGACTGAGCCACCCAGGGGCCCCAAATTTTACACTTTTTAAAAATTTTTATTTTTTTTAAAGATTTATTTATTTGACAGACCGAGACAGCGAGAGAGGGAACACAAGCAGGGGGAGTGGGAAAGGGAGAAGCAGGCTTTCCTCCGAGCAGGGAGCCCGATGCGGGGCTCGATCCCAGGATCCTGGGATCATGACCTGAGCCAAAGGCAGACACCTAACGACTGAGCTATCCAGGCGCCCCCCCACCCAATTTTACACTTTAAATGAACAAACTGAATGACATGTGAACAATATTTCAACACATCTGTTAAAAAAAGAAAAAAATGAAAATGTCAATAAAGAGTCTGTGCTTTTCTCAGGAAAGACCGACTTCACTTTGAGGTTCCACAGCCCTTATTAGGGAGGTCTTTGAGGGTACCTGGGACATGTTAGTGTCTGGATGTGTACCTCTGACTGTGTGGGGGGAGGCCCCCTTTCTCCTACAGGGTGCTAGCTTCCCTTTCTTGTGTTCAGAGTGCTTTGCTGTTTGCTTAAGTGTCTTCCTCCCTGGGCTGGCTAGGTGGGCTGGTTAGGGACCTTGAAGCTTGAGGAATAACTTGGTAGTGGGATCCGAACAACCTGCAAACACCCACAGGCATGAATAGAGAAAGCCCCATGGAAAGCCTGCTCACTCTAGTCAAAGGTCCGAGAAAAGGGCAGAACAGCAGATAGCGCCCACCTCATTCCACCAAACATCAAGGGAAGAACTCCCCCAGATTCCCTTAGCCCTACCCTGCGGTGCTGGTGGGCTTCTGTGCCCACCCACGGACAGTGAGCTTCCCCCCAGACCTGGTGGAGAGGAGGTCATGTGAGTCTGTGCTGTCCTTTTGCTGGGATGGTGCCATGGGGGCCCAGCAGGGAACTTCCACGACACTTGCACCTGCATGCTACATCTAAACAAGGTGACTGCCTGCAAAAAAAAAGAAGGTTAAGTAGGATCCAGAGTCTCAGAGGTAATACCCCAAATGTCCAGGGTACAATTAGAATCCTCATACCAAGAACCAGGAAAATTTCATTTGAATGAGAAAAGACAATCAATGGACACCGTCACAGAAATGATACGGAATTTAGATTCTAAAGCAGGCACTATTAAAATGCTTCAACAAGCAGGTATGAACATGTTTGAAACAAATGAGAAAATAGAAAGTCTCCCAAGGAAATAGATATAAAGAAGAATCAAGGGGCGCCTGGGTGGCTCAGTTGTTAAGCGTCTGCCTTCAGCTCAGGTCATGATCCCAGGGTCCTGGGATTGAACCCCCCTGCTCCACGGGAAGCCTGCTTCTCCCTCTACCACTCCCCTTGCTTGTGTTCCCTCTCTTGCTGTATCTCTCTCTGTCAAATAAATAAATAAAATCTTAAAAAAAAGAAGAATCAACCAACTTTAAACCTGAAAAATATAATAATCAGAATTAAAAAAAACCTCACTGGATGTCCTCACTAGCAGAACAAATATGCCAGGGGAAAGAAATCAGTGAACTTCATGATAGAACAATAGAAATTGCCTGATCTGAACACCAGAGGGAAAACAGACCGAAAAGAAACGAAAAGAGCCCCAGGGACCTATGGGACAGTAACACGAGATCAAACATCTGTACCATGGAGAGGGAAAAGTGGGGGCTGAAAGAGATTTGGAAAAATAATGACTGAAAACTTCCCAAATTTGGCAAAAGACAGAAACCTACAGATTCTAAAGCTGATGTATCCCAAATAGCACAACCCAAGGAAATCTATGCTGACATATTATAATAAAAAAACAAAAAGACAAAAATGGAAATCTTGAAAGAAGCTAGGGAGGCAAGGCATTATCTATGAAAGAGACAATGATTAGAATGACAGACGGGGTGTGGGGAGGGGCGTCTGGGTGGCTCAGTCGTTAAGTGTCTGCCTTTGGCTCAGGTCATGATCCCAGGGTCCTGGGATCAAGCCCCACATCGGGCTCCCTGCTCCGTGGGAAGCTTGCTTCTCCCTCTCCCACTCCCCCTGCTTGTGTTCCCTCTCTTGCTGTGTTTCTCTGTCAAATAAATAAATAAAAATCTTAAAAAAAAAAAAAAAGAATGACAGACGGTTTCTCAGAAGAAATCCTGGAGTACACAAGGAAGAGGCACAACATTTTTCAAGGGAAAGGCCAACTAGCTCCAAAATTTCTTTTGCTCCTGCCTTAAATTCACATTAGTTCCTTTACTTAAGCATTCCTTTCTTGAGCATTACTCATAAAATGCAGCCTCATCTTCCTAATGGAAATGTTAAATATTTTTTATTAAAAGTATGTCCAGATAATTTTTAAAAGTTATTATTGTAATTAAATATCTGAATTTTTCTAATTAGTTGTTGCGGAGCTATGGAAAATCCATTATTTTGAATATTTAGCTTTTATCCTAGCTACTTTCTGAATTCTTACTAATTCTAATAGTTTTAGAGCTTATTCTTTTATAACTTGTAGATAAACAAAACAAGTGCTAACAACATGATTTTTCTTTCTGTCATTCTAAAAGTTCCAATTTTTATTTCTATTTCGTGTGGTATAGTATTGGCTAAAAAAAAATCTGGAAAATGCATACATAATAATTGTCATAGGAATTAGTCTTGTTTGGCCAGCAATTTTATCTGGAAGGTAGTGTTTCCTAAAATGAGTTCCACAGGATTCTGGGTTTCCAAGATGTTTCGGGTAATGTATGGTTAAATAAAATAAAAGTGTTCTGTTTTTTTACTGCACAGCTTCTGGGTTTTAGGTATGACAGTCCTCCCTATACATCTCCAGGAAGCGGGTGTAGCAGGCAAGGACCCCCTTCCTATCCTTCCCTCTTTTTTTTTTTTTTTTAAAGATTTTATTTATTTACTTGTCAGAGAGAGAGAGCACAAGCAGGGGGAGCGGCAGGCAGAGGGAGAAGCAGACTCCCCGCTGAGCAGGGAGCCCGATGTGGGACTCGATCCCAGGACCCTGGGATCATGACCTGAACCAAAGGCAGATACTTAACCGACTGAGCCACCCAGGCGCCCCTCCTTCCCCCTTTGGACAGAGCCTCTCGTGCACCAGTGGTCTAGGGGCACCCTTCTTCGGGGAAGTGCTGCTTTAGAATTTCACTGTAATGGATGCTGTGAACAGTTGGGTTGAAATAGTTATTCTTTGTAATGCTAAAGAAGTATCTTCCTAGTCCTGAAATATTTACTTCATTTCCCTTTGCTCATGGGATGGGGTTGGGGGAGGCCAGTGATTAAAATAAAATTATTCTTTTTAGTCTCATATTATCAAACGTGTATTGTAATAAACACATATGAACTTTAAAATTAAACAAAACCCTATAAAATGCAAATTTGCCCAGAGAAAGAACATGTTCAGTGTGGGTTTCCGCTGTGAGGAAGGGAGGTGGCCCATGAGAATCCCTGTGTGTTCGGGCAGAGTGAGAGTGGAGGGGGGCAGGGATTGGGGGTGGTGTTGGGGTGAGGTGCTGGGCGTGGGTGAGTGCTGAGACAGGTCACCCTGAGATCCGTGACATCATTCTGCGGCTTGATTGGCTGCCAGCTGGATGTCATCAGGGACTTTTTTCCCTGCCCATTTCAATTGTGGCCAAATTCACTGTCAGCACATTGAGTGAAAATCTAGGCCGGTTGCTGACATACCTGCAGGATGAAGTCAAATATTCTAATTACTTTTTCTGACATTAACAAATTCAATTTTCATGTAAAATTATCTCCTAACTCTCCAGAAAACTGTTTATTTTTCTCCTAAGGAGACACAAGTTCAAGGCTCCTTTTCAAATGGATATAATTTCTTGAAAGCCAAAAATTATAGCTTTTAATGGTATTTTTCTTCCCTTGTGATTAAATCCCTTTGGTCTTGGGCTATTTGGTGGCAGTATTTAATTATTTTTCTTCCCTCTGTCCCTCCTTCTCTTCCTTCTTGCTTTCCTTCTGTTTCTCCTGGAAGAGGGCCATTAGGTTGGGAGTCTTTGTGTTCTGAAATGGACCTTCCTCCCTCCGTCCCTCCCTCCCTCCCTCCGTCCGTCCCTTCCTTCCTTCCTTCCTTCCTGAAAGAGACAGCGCACAGAGGGGAGAGGGGCAGAGGGAGAGGGAGACAGAGAATCTTAAGGAGGCCTCATCCTCAACGCAGAGCCTGAGGCGGGGCTTGATGACCTGAGCCGAAATCAAGAGTCAGACACTTAACCGGATGAGCCACTCAGGCACCCCTGAAATGACCTCTTCAAAATGCCTTTTAAAAGTCAAAAGATAGGATCTAGGAGATCTACCAAAGAAAAGGAATGTTAATAACATTATTATAATAATTATAATGGTTAATGCCAGTTTTTATTAAGCACTTGCTATGTGGGAGGCATTATTCTAAGTTCCTTGCATGTATTTTATTTGTGTCTCATAACATTTTTGAGGAGCAGGAGTTACCTGTATGTTACAGTTGGGGAAACAGAGAGGTTAAGTAATTTGCTCAAGATCACACAGCTAGTAAATGACAGAGCTAGAACTTGAATTCATGTTTCTTCTGCTATTCAAGCCAGCTAAACTCATTGGGCAAATTAGAAATAATGAGTCTTTTCAAAGTAAAGAGCCTCCCTTGGGGATAGAAGAAAGAAGATGAAACTGTTTATGCTCTGGTAGAAAGAGAGAGAGAGGGAGCCGGGGAAAGGAAAGATCTTTCAGAAGAAATGACTCCACAAATGATCTCATGTCAGAACCTGGGGGGGACCTCACGTCCCTCATTTTGCTGGTGAGGCACTGGGACCCGCTCTTGATTGGGGAAAATATTGCTTCAGAGTATGAACAGGAGTCCAGGCCTGGTGGCTTCCAACCCATTCTCCTCTCCTATTTCCCTAGGCTGCCTTCGAAATAGTATGTATTTTAAAGCACCAATTCGGGTGCCTGGGTGGCTCAGTTGGTTAAGCAACTGCCTTCGGCTCAGGTCATGATCCTGGAGTCCCAGGATTGAGTCCCACATTGGGCTCCCTGCTCAGCAGGGAGTCTGCTTCTCCCTCTGACCTTCCCCGCTCTTGTGCTCTCTCTCTTTCATTCTCTCTCTCAAATAAATAAATAAAATATTAAAAAAAAGCACCAATTCATTTTTTTTAGAATGTTACAACCATCAGAAATGCTAAGTGATGGAGAGAAATTAATGGGGGCCTATTTACCCTTTCGAAGATGGGAGAACCTTCCCCACTTGCTATTAAAGCTTGAGGACATGATTTGTGATTCTGTTTATGTTTACAGCTCAATTTCCTTTCTGCCTTGAGGAAATAGCTGGACCCCGATAAAAGCTGAGGAGCCCAGTTTCTTCTGTAACACAAAGATCATGTTCAGCATTTTGTGTTATCTTCTTGGCTGAAGCCAAAACCAACGGACTTCTAAATTCTAGGCACTTCCTAACTAAGGACTCCAGACAGGGGCTGCTGGATTCTTTAAATAGAATCAAACAAGACTTTTCCTTATGTGAGATTTCCCCATTCCACTTTGGGATTTTGTGGTTCCTATGACATCCTGGGCTTCCCTTTGGCACGGATCCAATCTCAGGCACACCACTTAGTGTGTGTGTGACTTTGATTAGTATCAGAAGCTATGTGCACTCATAGTGTCAGATGTTCTCTAGCATCCCCTGTGTGTTAACTGACGTATGCTGACAACAACCTTCCTAGGGTTCTTAGGCTGAATGATGGCCCCCTGAAGATGTCCCTGTACTAAAATCTGGAACCTGTGATGTGACCTCACGTGGCAAAAGAGACTTCACAGATGTGATTAAGTTCAGGACCTTGCTATGGAAGATTATCGTGGGTTATCTGGCTGGGCTTGATGTAACCACAAAGGTCTTTTATGAGAGGGAGGCAGGAGGGCAGGGAGAAGAGAAGAGGCTGCACAGCTGGCTTTGAAGATGGAGGAAGGGGCCAGGAGCAGTTTCTAGTAGATCAAATAGGCAAGGTTTAGATTCTCCCCTGGAGCTTCCAGAAGGAACCAGTCCTGTAGATGCCTTGATCTTAGCCCCAAAGTATTCCTTTTGGACATCTGATCTTCAGAACTATAAAAGAAAAAAAAAGGGTTGCCTTAAACCAGTGCATTTATGGTAATTTGTTACAGAAGCAGTAGGAAACTAATATAGGTAGGTACTATTATTGTCTCTGTTGTACACATTAAGAGACTAAAGCACAGAGAGATTCAGTTCTTTGCCCAAGGTCACACAATCAGAAAGCAGCAGAGCTGAGAATCAAGCAACTGTCTCTCTGGCTCCGGAGACTGTGTGTTGGATGACTATGCTATTTGACCTGAGGCAAGGCACTTACTTCCACGAGCTTCAGTTTTCTCATCTCTAAAATGGAGCTAATAATCCCTATACAGCTGCTTGTTAGGGGATTAAATGAGATAATGCATGATATTCTAGGTGTGGTAGTGGTGATGGTGATGATGAAAATGGTGATAATGATGATGGTGATGATGGTGATGATGATGGTGCTGGTGATGATAGTGATGATGATGGTGATGATGGTGGTGGTGATGATGGTGCTGGTGATGATAATGATGATAGTGATGATGATGATGGTGGTGGTGGTGATAGTGATCATAATGATGGTAATGATGATGGTGCTGGTGATGATGGTGATAGTGATGATGATGATGGTGATGAAGGTGATGATGCTGGTGCTGGTGATGATGGTGATAGTGATGATGATGATGGTGATGAAGGTGATGATGATGGTGCTGGTGATGATGGTGATAGTGATGATGATGATGGTGATGATGGTGCTGGTGATGGTGATGGTGATGATAGTGATGATGATGATGGTGACGATGGTAATGATGATGGTGCTGGTGATGATGGTGATGATAGTGATGATGATGATGATAGTGATGATGGTGCTGGTGATGATGGTGATGATAGTGATGATGATGATGATAGTGATGATGGTGCTGGTGATGATGGTGATAGTGATGATGATGATGGTGATGATGGTGCTGGTGATGGTGATGGTGATGATAGTGATGATGATGATGGTGACGATGGTAATGATGATGGTGCTGGTGATGATGGTGATGATAGTGATGATGATGATGATAGTGATGATGGTGCTGGTGATGATGGTGATGATAGTGATGATGATGATGATAGTGATGATGGTGCTGGTGATGATGGTGGTGATAGTGATGATGATGATGATGGTGACGATGGTGATGGTGATAATTATGCTGCTGCTGCTGCTGCTGACAATAACAGAATGCCACTGAAAGGTGCAGGAGGTTAGCAGTATACAAGCTTTGAGAGGGAGACTGTGGAGTAGAGTGACCTGCAAAGCTTCCTAAAGGATGCTTCTGCTGTTTTTGCTGTTGTCTTCTGTTCTTCCCCTGGCCTTCTTCTTAGCAGACAAATGTCTTTTGTTCAAATTACCACCTTAACAGCTCTCCTCACCATGCCACCCCTTCACCCCAGCCGCTCCCACAGGTTCATGAGAAGCTCACATTTTTACCCCCTTTATACAAATACCAAGAACTGGAGCAGAATCCAAAATAGGGGATTGTTGTCAGTCTGGGGAGGCCTTCAGAACACCCCACTCGCTGTCCTAGCAGCTCCTGGTCAAGCTGTCAGTTCAAACTGGAGTCCATTGGGAAATTCTAATGTGAGAATTAAGACAGGGGATTTTGAGAGGAGAGATCAAAATAGACACATAGGCATATGTGGAATTTTTTCCTAATTATAAAAAGACTGTATGTTCATTGTACAAAATATAGAAATGTATAAAGAATAAAAGTTTCCCGGGGTGTCTGGCTGGCTCAGTTAATAGAGCATGTGACTCTTGATCTCGGGGTTGTAAGCTCGAGCCCCGTTTTGGGTGTAGAGATTACTTAAAAATAAAATCTTAAAAAAAAATAGAAGTCTCCCATAGTCTTACCACTGGAGAGAATCCCTGTTAATGTTTTCAGTATATTTTCCACTAATTTTTTCCACCTGTGTTTATAAATAATGTGGATAGTTTTGTGTGTCTTCTTTCTTCAGTTAAGAACATATTGTGATTACCTACTCATATCATTAAATCTGGTTCAAAAGATGTTATTTTAATTAATACTATAAGAAGTTATCCTATTTATATTCTATTCTCTTTATATCATATATATCTGAATGAAGTCTAAGGATGAAGCCCACTAGTATTTAAAAATTTCTTACAACTTCCTTGTTGATTATTTGGGTCCATTTCTGGATAGAGCAAGAACCCCACGGGGATGATGGTGTTGTTTCAGGGCAATTAGGGTGGGGAGCAGGCGGAGAAAGTCATTCTTCTCCCAGAGGATGTGTGTATGTGTGTCTGCGCTCTGTGGAGAGAAGAGGAGGTGGCTTTGCTACTCAGAAGCTCCCCCCACATGCCATCCAGGGGGCTTTCTGATTCCTCTTTAATATTCCAGAAGCTCCTCAGTTTTGACCTGGATAAAGTTGTTTCTGAGATGTGTTTTTTTTTGGCCAGGTGTCTTTCTCATATGGTAAGTGAGAAACAGGGTTTACAATCTTTCTCATTCGTTTCCTCTTTTTTCTAGGCGTGAAGTTTGAAGCCCTGAATAATAACCCTCCAAAAAGCACCACTAATTAGATGACCCCTTTATGAACCAGGCCTCCCATTATTCATGCCTTGTATAGTCCCCTCCTTTTGAATCTGGGCTGGCCCTGTGACTCACTTTTGACCAATGCAGCAGAAGGCTCTGCATGACTTCTGAGTTATAAGAAGTCCTGCAGCTTCTGGGAGAAGCCATTTACCAGCTATGACAACCATGCTGTGAGGAAGCCAAACTAGCCCTTTGGATGGGCTACATGGAGAGAGGTGTTGGGCCAGCACCCCGCTGTGGAGCTAGACATTCGAGTGAAGACATCATCATCAATGTCTAGCCCAAGGGAACATTTGAATGACTCCAATCCGGCCAGCTTCAGACTGCAACCACTAGATGATCCCAGGCAACCCTTGGAACATAGGGGGATAACAATAAATTATTGTTTGAAGCCATTAAGTTTGGTGGTAGTTTATTGTATAGCAAGAGATAACTTGAAATTTTTAAAAAATATTTTATTTATTTGAGAGAGAACATGGGCGAAGGATGGGGCAGAGGGAGAAGCAGACTCCCTGCTGAGCAGGGCGTCCGACCTGGGGCTCGATCCCAGGACCCCGGGATCATGACCTGAGCTGGAGGCAGACGCTTAACTGACTGAGCCACCCAGGTGCCCTGATAACCTGAATTTTTAATTGCAAAGTGTTACATGTATTTCTTGACTTCAGGAAACTGGAAGCTCTTTGAAGGCAGGACCACATTTTAGCATTTTTGGTATTGCTAGCTGAATACTGACACAAGCCTGGGATGTGCAAATAGTATATTACCAAAAGCCCTGGAATAAGAAAAGAAGCAAATGTAGAGAAATACATGAAATTTGGCTAATCTACAAAATGTATTATTTATTTTCTGTGTATAGTCCACCATAGAATGCTTCCCTTCCAGCTCCTGGCCAGCCTCCACGTGACAGAGGCTGCTTCTTTAAATACTTCTAAAAAAGTAAATACACTTATTTTAAACAAATTGGTTTATAGGGCACTTGGGTGGCATAGTTGCTTAAGCACCTGACTCTTGATTTCGGCTAAGGTTGTGATCTAACGGTTGTGATTTCAGGGTCGTGAGATCCAGCCCCACGTCGGCTCCATGCTCAGCACAGAGGCTGCTTGAGAATTTCTCTCTCTCTCCCTCTGCCCCTCCTGCTCATGCGCTCTTTCTCAAGTAAGTAAATAAATAAATCTTAAAAAAATAAAATGAATTGGCTTTAAGTTGAAAGGTACAAAAGTTTCCCTCTCATCCTGTCCATAGCTACTTAGATTTCCTCTTCACAGGCTCCAACATTATTGGTTTTTTGGGTATCATACGGACACACACAAGCTCACAACTCATGTATGTTAGCACACAATGTGCATCTTTTTCGTAAAACAGTGTGTCTTGGAGATCTTTCCACATCATTCTCTTTTTTTATGGCTACCTAGTATTCCATTGTATTGTACCGCAGCTCATGTTTTCTCATGGTTAGCGTTTCATTCTTTGAAGAATGGCTCTGAAACATCACGCTAAGTCAGGCTGAAAGGTGAAGTTTAAAATAGTTTCATAAGGATCTGTTATAACAGATGAGTAGCTGCCTCTGCTTTCTCTGAGAGGTAATCAGCTACCCTCTTTTCCCTTTCTCTTGCTAATTTCCCGGGATTTCTTCACATTTTTCTGGCGGGCCAGTTCTCGTTGATTTCCAGCGGGCATGCTGACCACTGGATGGAGCCTGGAAGAGCAAGCGCTCACCCACCTGCGGAGCCTGAAGGCCGAGCCTACACGGGTCTTGTACCGCAGTTCATATTATATTCTCTTGTTCAGAAGCATTTAGATTATTGTCGATGTTTTGCTATTAAAAACACCACCATGGGGCGCCTGGGTGGCTCAGATGGTTAAGCGTCTGCCTTCAGCTCAGGTCATGATCTCAGGATCCTGGGATCGAGTCCCGCATCGGGCTCCCTGCTCCTTGGGAACCTGCTTCTCCCTCTGCCTCTCTCTCTCTGTCTCTAATGGATAAATAAATAAAATCTTAAAAAAAAACCAACCCCACACCACCATGATAACTATATTCCAAAGACGTTTCACACTTGTGTATTTCTCTGGAGGGTGTATTCCTGGAAATGACAACTTGTCATTGGGTCTGGCCATCCGAGTTCATGATTCGCCTGGAAGGTGGGGCTTTTGCAGGAGAAATCCCACTGTGTGCCCAGAGCCAACACCGCCACGCAGACACGCCTGCTGCCACAGTGGGATTAGACTCATAAGGAGTGCACGGCCGGGAGAAGTGATTTTTGCTCTGACAGCCCAAGGCAGGAAGTGCTGGATGGTGAGGGCCTGTGCAGGGTGCTGGTCGGGAAAGGTGGACTCATTGCACTCTTCTTAAGGGCAAACCCCAGAGTTGCTTTCACATGTAAAAATGATTTTATCTAGGTGTTGGCTAAAATGAATTGAGCTACTCGCTGAATCTTACCCATCAAGAACTTCTGGTTTTCTAGAAGACTAGACCAGGTTCTAGCCCTGTTTCCTGGCCCAGTAACTGTTACTGTACCCTCCTGAAAAGTTTAAAGCATTGTTTCACTCAGAAATGATCTCCAGGGTGGTCTGGCTGGCTCAGTTGGTAAAGCACACAACTCTTGATCTCAAGGTCGTGAGTTAAAGCCCCACGTTTGGCATGAAACCTACTTAAAAAAAAAAAAGAAATGATGCCCAGCTCAGACTTTTGCTAAGTTAGACTGGCCTTTCCCCTAAAGTAGCAGTCAGTTGCAGTTCCAAGAAATGACCGAAAGATGGCGCTAGACACAAATGATTCTACCCGGCTGAAAGGTGCTTTCAGAGCCGCCTAAAACCCCTTATCCTGCTCGAGCTTCCTGGCCCTTCCCTAAGCTTCTGAAGCACATAATCCTTAGTAGAACATGATGTTAATGAGGAAGCCAAAAACAGGAAAGGAAACAGAAGGAAAGCAAGCCAACGAACAAGATAACACTGAGCAAAGGAATAAAATGATTGCACTAGCATGTCAGAGGGCTGGCCGGCTGCATTGCCCAACGAGCCGGCACCAGCTCGCTTACCTGCCCCCAGCTCAGTCCAGATGGTTCTTCATTCAGGGGTCTGGGGCAGAAGGGGGAGGTAGTGGAGGCCTACGGTTTCATTCTGGACCTCCTAACCGAGACTTTGCACAGTGTTCAGCCCTGGAGGCGTCTTTGTTGGGACCTTCCTTCCCCACACCTTCTGTGGTTCTGCCCAGGACCTGGCCTTCAGATTCTGTCCCTGCATCCCCATTTGCCCAGCTGTTTGCTGCCCTCACATTCAGGCCCAGCCTCCTCTCCCATCTTCCTGAAGGGCCTCCAGCCACCTGGCCACGTCTTGCTCTGGATCTGTCTGGCCATTCTCGGGGTGAGGTTGACAAGGATCAGAGCTGGGGAGCCCTCTAGTGTGCCGACTTCCACCACGGGCACAAAGGGGATGGGACTGTCCTGGTGCCGGCACCTCAAAAATGTCTGTGGGATAGACCAAACACCAGTGGGGCTCCTGATGGGGCCCGCGAGTTGCAGAAGGTGATCTGGAGGGCTGCATATGTGAGTAGAGGCCAGGGTCAGCCACCTGTCTTCCCATCTGACCACTGGGGCTTGCGGAGAATCCCACGGACACGCATTCCTGCAGATTTTGACACTTAGCTGCCAGGAGCCGCTCTTCAGTTCTCTCTTTGCTTCCTTCCCTCTTTTCCTCCCGTCCTCTCTCCTGAGCGGGGCTACATGGCCTCGCAGAGGTTGGAAAGCCCGTCACTGCGGGGCACAGGGCAGACTTTCCTTCTCCTCCTAAGTGTTAGGCATCAGGCAGGGCTGCATCTGGACGGGCCTCCTTGCGACCCGTGAGCCTGATGGCTGCCTTCACAGACACCTGAGTGGTGGTGGTGGTGGGTGGTAGGGAATGCCTCCTGGCTAAACAGAAAGGACAGAGGGCACAGGCTCAGTCTGAAGATGCTGCCCTCTTCCTGTAGGTGTTGCATCAGCCCCGAAGAGAGGGAACACTTCTTCCCCCAAGGAAGGGGGTGCTTAGGGAGAGATCTGGATCCGAACCGAGGCCGGGGCTGGCGGGACTGGCTGGAGCTCAGGGTGGCAGTTGCCCCCTGCACCTCTGTAAGACCGGTCCTCCTCACCTTGCAAACCACTGGTTCACGTTCCCTCTCCCTGATCATGACTCAGGTCCTTGGTGCTGTATGCGTGACTCCTGATGCACGGAGAAGGTTTGAGTGACGCCTGGGTTATGATATTCTGACACCCAGGTGCTCTGTGGAGGTGGAGGGCCAGCAGTGTTAATAAGGCTCAAATCTTCACTTTAGCTAGACACGAAAAGAGGCGAGGAATATGAAAACCAGAGGAGGATGAGGCGAAGCAATAAAGGAAATGGAAATCTTCAGATGTTTGGTGAGACTACTCTGCAGAACTGGGCGAAGTACTAAGGAAATGAATTGGAGAATGACACAAAGTCTGGCGTTCAAAGACCAGAAATTTCCTTGGGGCAAAAGAAGGGGCAGAAAAGGGCAGTGCTGTCCTATAAAGCAATCCTTTTCTTACTTCTTGCAGATGAGTGGAATATTAACCAAAGGGATGAGAAAAGAGTCCAGCTTCACACACAGCTTCTCCAACTAGCCAGCCCCGTTCCTGGAACACTACAGGGCCGTTCAGACATGGGGCAGGTTGTCAAAAGGGGGGGGGAAATGATGGGGCTCTTTGTCCTCTCTCCGACAAAGTGGATGATGGCCGTCACTTACTGTCCACTTAGTAAATGCCAGTTTGTTTCTTTCCTTCTTTCTTTCTTTCTCTTTCTTTCTTTCTTTCTTTCTTTCTTTCTTTCTTTCTTTCTTTCTTTCTTTCTTTCTTTCTTTCTTTCTTCCTTTCCTTTTCTTTCTTTCTTCTTTTTCTTTCTTTCTTCTTCTTTTCTTTCTTTCCTCTCTTTTCTTTCTTTCCTTTCTTTCTTTTTTCTTTCTTTCTTTCCTTCTTCTTTCTTTCTTTCAGATTTTATTTATATTTGAGAGAGACACACATACACACACAGAGCATGAGCAGGGAAAGGAGCAGGGGAGAGGGAGAAGCAGACTCCCCACTGAGCAGGGAGCCTGACATGGGGCTCGATCCCAGGACTCCAGGATCATGACCTGAGCTGAAGGTAGCCGCCCAACTGACTGAGCCAGGCAGGTGCCCCAGTAAATGCCAGTTTTGTACATACATCTCTTCATTTAGAGATTGCCTCAACTCTATGCCAGTTTTGTACATACATCTCTTCATTTAGTTGATTGCCTCAACTCTATGAGCTAGGTTTTACTTATCCCCATTTTACAGATGAGGACATGGGGGTTCCACAGTTATGCAACTTGCTGGAGCATTCCACACGGGTACGTGGGTCTGATTTGAAGCCAGGATTCAGCTGCAGAAGCTCCACACAACACTGCTCTCATTACGAGTGAGGTGGTGTCTTGTTGCTTATGCCCA
Organism: Mirounga angustirostris; assembly: GCF_029215605.1. Lineage (NCBI taxonomy): Eukaryota > Metazoa > Chordata > Mammalia > Carnivora > Phocidae > Mirounga > Mirounga angustirostris. Next base: position 92,753,912 of record NW_026991711.1, on the reverse strand, counting down.
ATTCCATAGGTGTCTGGGTCCAGACAAAACCAAGCTCTTAAATTTTGGGGAAGTAAGGACTGCCTCCACTCTCTGTCCCCACCCCAACCCTTTGGTATCCCTCCGTTCTTTCTGCTGTCATCTGACCCTCCTTGGCCACCTGGCCACCATCCAGAGAAGGGGCGAACATTCCAGTTTGCTCAGAAAAATTCTCTGGCATGAGGAAGGTTTTGGGGAGAGATGGGGGACAGAAAGGGAAAACCATTAGCCCCCTTCACCCTCTCCGCAGCTGGGGGAGGCTCAGTTTTCAGTGCTCAGCGCTGGGCAAGTTGCGAAGCTAGCAGAGTTTGGCAGCTGTATCTTCCTTCTGTTCACCTCCTTTCTTCTCTACAAGCCTCTATCTGTCCTTCTCCGGTGAGAGGACGTGGCTGTCCACACACGGCCAGCTGTGCCACTAACTGGCTCTACTTGGGGTAGCGAGTGCTGCTGAGCAGTGGAGGCTGCGAGGAGGCCGGAGTGAAGGTGGGAAGTGGTGGGGGCGTTAGGGATGCTGTGCAGGGAGGATGAGGACCACTACCCGAGCTCTGAGAGGCAGACTGTGAGCTCGTTATCACTGAGCATAACCATATCGGTCTGGGATCGCATTTACCTGAAGTTGCAAGGCTGTAGCCACACGTGGCTGAGAAATGATCAGAAGGGCCAAAGACCCATCTATTTGGGAAGACCAAGCTCTCTTCCTGCAGCTAACCCCTCTATTACTGTGGAGGGGCTGGGTCCTTAGGAAGCAAAGTTTCCACCAGTCAGTAAAAACAAAGCAGTTTCAGGGTTGCCCAGAGCTGAACTGAGGCCGCTCAGTATGCACCCATTTTATTTGGGAGTCTTGTCAGGAATCCCTAAAAATCTAGGGAAGTCGTTGTGTGTCCTGTAGGCTGCTTGCTACCCCAGACGGCAACTTGAGAGTCTGGCCATTGTGACACTGGAGCAGGGACCTGGGAGGGAAAAGGGTGCTGGGGCAGATACTGGGGAGTCACCAGGAGGGAGGGAGGTTGGGACAATCAAAGTTATCAAAGGGCCCTCACCAGGCTTGAGATATTTTAAGGTCTGGATTTCTTCTCAAAGAAGAGAGGAAAGTCAGGCTACATATGTGGTCACCTGAGCCAGAGGGAGCATGTTTGGAGGAATGGCTGGGTCTCCAGATGGTGCTGGAAAGAGGATGTTAGTGTGGAAGCCACGGCCCAGTGGAGCGGGTGTGGAGAGGGGTCATACTGTCTCCTGACATGGCCAGCCTAGAACAGTCAGGAATCTGATTCTGGGGAATGGGAGGTTGAGGCTGGGTCCCACTTCCTTTAAGCAGAAACACCTGCTCTCCACCTGCCTTCCTGCCTTATGATGCAAGACCCGCCAGGGTCTATTCCCTAGGGCTGGGGACATTTTGCCTGGCCACCTGGCCAAGCTTCCTGGTTGGGGTTGGGTGGTGTTGACTGAGACCAGTGGGCCGAAACCAAGGTTGTGGGGAATGAACCTCTGGTGTTAGGAGGTGGGAACCTCACCTCGTATCCAGACATACCCAGCCAACCCCGGCACATACTGTCTGAGCAGACTCCACTCCCATTTTCTTGGACGCCAAAGGCATCTAAGAAAGCATAAATGTCCTTTGTGGGCTACACAATTTACTATGGGAAAATGTGACGGGGTTGTATCCAGTAGTTTCTTTTCTATGGCTTCGTATTTAGAGCCCAGTGCCGTGGCCTCAGATCAAAGCGTTTCCTCTTGGGTGAAGAGAGAATGCCTTTCCCATCTAGCATGGTTGGCACTGAGGCTTGCTGCCCTGGAGAGGGTGGAGGATTTGCTAGAAGGGCTTCAGCCAGGCAGGCAGATATGGACAGCCTTTTCCTCCCACCTGGGAGACGAGTGGGGGTGACAGGAGAGTCAGAGGCAGGCAGGCAAGCTGTCAGATTGGGGCCTGGTTTCTCCCCTCTGAGCAGAGTCTTGGGGACCCTGGAGATGCTGGGGAACAGGAGAGCGCAGGGGTTTGGTAGTTTGAGGAAGCGCGAAAGCAGAGGGGCTTTACCCCTCTCCCAGCATGGACCCACTTGTGGGGCACCCTGTCCCCATATCAACATGGGTGCCTGCATCAGAGGGCGAACAGTGCAGGGGTAGGGAGAGGTTCTGAACCTGCATTCCTGGGTCCTGGCACAGTGGTGACCTCAGGCTCCTGCATGGCTCTGGGCGGGGCGGCTGCGCTGGGATCAGTGGGAGTGCCTGGGACAGGTCAGCGGCAGCACGTCTGTCGCGTCTGTCCTCTGCCTCCCGGGCTGTGGGCCCTTGCGGATCACAAGTGTGAGAGGACAGGTGTCCTGGCTCTGCTCCCACCATTTCAGCGCCCTGTTTCCTCCAACCGCAGCAAGTGCTGCTGGCCCTGCAGGAAGTTTTGGAACATCCCCTAACCCTTCATTCTGGACCCCCAATTACAAATTAATGAGAAAATCCCCCCTTCTGGTATCTGCAGCTCAGGCCAGGAATTCAGCCCCTGGCAGGGCTCCCCGAGCTCCCCGCAAGGAGGATGCGGGTGTTTTCCCGCAACATCAAGCTCCAAGAGTCAGGGATGCTCCTTAACAACCTCTATGGATTGACTGCGAATTTATTTAAGCCCTCCCTGAACCTGTTTAGGTTTCATTAAACTCTTTTATTGATCCTCTTAATTTTCTCTTTGCTGATTTACTCTGGGCCTTGACTTCACACGCCTCTCCCTGGCTCTCAGCCTCAAGGGTTTTCAAAGTGTGTCTGCAGCCGCAGGCCCCGGTCAAGCGGTCAAGCCTGCAGAATTGGCCCCCAGCGGCCCGCCTGCCTGGCCCGGCTCACGACCCTCCCCTCCCTCCCCCTCCTAGAGAACCCAGAGGCTGTGAAGCCCTTCCCCTCCCTGCTCCCCGTCTCCATTTGCCTTTGAAATGCTTAACTCCAAACAACGAATCTTTGTCGGTGAAATTTCAGGCTGCTGTGGGCTAGTGGAAGAGACATTTTTTGGGGGGGTGGGGTGGGGCAGGGAGGTCTTTAGGTTTCACTCTGGACGTGGCTGCCTATTTTGCTTTTGGTAGAAATAATGCTTGTTAAAGCCACATTCCATGGCAGGGCGAGGTGGGCAGTCTGCTGAATGAGAGCTGGACCAGCTTGGGAAATTTGCAGATGATCTGTGTCAATCCGTTCTCCCTTGCTCACCCAGACTGAGTTCTATTTATAAGCTGGCCACGGAAGGAAGGGAAAGAGGCCTTGTTATGTGGGTGTAGTGGACAGGAAGGAAATGGGTGCCAGCCACCTACCTCTGCCCACGTGGTGGATGTTTTTCCCATGGTGTTCATCAGCTCAGGGCATAGCTCACCTGTCCTGCTCCTCTGGGCTTGTTACTTTTCTCTCATCCCTGTATTTCCTCCCAAGTGCCAAGGGGAGAGAGCTTCCTAATTACTGTTTTATTTGACTTACGGGAAAAACTAAAAAATAGTTGATTAAAAATGTATTTTGAGTATTAGTTTATCTAGAATCTCTATGCATTTGTAGCAGAAGGGTTTTTGTGTCGGCTTATTTCACCATTGTCCCAGAACCAGAAATTCCCTGCTTCTGCTTGCCTAGGAGATTTGAAATGCATAAAATACCAGGTAAGAAAATTCTGTGTACACAGAGTGACACCTGCGTTTCCTTTTTTTTTTTTCTCCCTTAAGTTACATAACCAAATAGAACAATGAAAAATCTTCTACAGAGAGGTGGACTGATCCTTTGTTGAGGCACTTCTTTTTTTTTTTTTTAAGATTTTATTTATTTACTTGTCAGAGAGAGAGAGAGCACGAGCAGGAAGAGCTGCAGCGAGAGAGGGAGAAGCAGGCTCCCCACTGAGCAGGGAGCCCAATATGGGGCTCCATCCCAGGACCCTGGGATCATGACCTGAGCCGAAAGCAGATGCTTAACCAACTGAGCCACCCAGGCGCCCCTGTTATGGCACTCCTTGATCTCTCTCTCTCTCTCTCTCTCTCTCTGCCCGGTGCTTCTTGTCAGTGCGGGCAGCCTGGCTGGAGCGCCACCCCCAGAGACTCCGACCTCTGTCTCCTGACTGTCACCCGCCCCCTCCCCGAGCGGCCACCTCCAGTGTGCGGAGGCAGGCACACCTGCTGCTGGAAATCCAAGAACTGCAGATCTGGGGAGATCCTACAACAATCTTTTGGCAGATGGCCATGACATGTCTTGGAGGACACTTTTTCTAATTTGTATCAAGTCCCCATTTGGTATCGTGCTGGGGCTGCTCAAATATTTCTTCACGTGTGATCTTTATTGATTCCTGTGGAAGTTTGCTTCTTCAGATATAGTCTGTAATTTGCTCCTATCCAGCAGCAGCAGCAACAGTAACAAACGTTTACTGAACTCCTAATAACTCCTATTAATAATTGCTAGCATTTATTGAGTGCTTGCTACATACAGATCAGGCATTGTGCTAGGTGCTTTTAAAATACAATTTTGGGGGGCGTCTGGGTGGCTCAGTCAGTTAAGCGTCTGCCTTTGGCTCGGGTCAGGATCCCGGGGTCCTGGGATCGAGCCCCGCATCGGGCTCCTGCTCAGCGGGGAGCCTGCTTGTCCCTCTCCCCGCCCCCTGCTCGTGCTCTCTCTCGCGCTCTCTCTCTCGCTCTCAAATGAATAAATAAAATCTTAAAAAAAATACCATTTTAGGGGTGCCTGGCTGGCTCAGTTGGAGGCGCATACAACTCTTGATCTCAGGGTTGTAAGTTCGAGCTCCATGTTGGGTGTAGAGATTACTTAAAAATAAAATCTTAAAAAAAACACAATTTTGTTGAACTTACTTCAACCTATGAAGCAATACCAGGGTGAATCCCATTCTACCCCTGAGGATCTGAGGGTAGCAGGGTGAAGTACCTTGATAGTTGTCACAGAACTCAAGTGATGGGGCTGGGATCTGTTCGACTTCATCTCCTCTTCCAGCTCTACTGGGTCCCTGGGGTTTATCGAGGGGGACGCCCACAGTCTATGGGGGACACATTCAAGCCGACTATCCCCACTTAATCAGCTAACAACTGATGATGAGAAGGTGGGACCATAACTGTGTCCAGGAGATACCCCAGCCTGGATCCCTATGGCTTTATTAGTGCTGACTCAGACCTTGCTGTCTAGAAGCTTACAGGCTTTTTTGGGAGGTGAGACTCACTCATAAAACAGGAAAACAGGAAAAGATACTGGATAACCCACTGTGAGATTGGGTGAGGCAGAAGGAAAATTGCGTCTCTGACAAGTTCTCAGGTAATGCTGATGCGGCTGGGTTGGGACCACAATTTAGGAACGAGGCCTAGCGTTTCGTAATCTCTCTCTGTTATCTGAGGCTCTTAGAGGTCTAATCCTGCTTTTTTGGGGATTTCTTTGGCATTTTCTGACTCTTACTCATGGCAAATCCTTTCCTTGTATGTGTTGGAACTATGGATTCTCAAATGATCTTTTTTTTTTTTAAGATTTTTTTTTATTTATTTGCGAGAGAGAGAATGAGAGACAGAGAGCATGAGAGGGAGGAGGGTCAGAGGGAGAAGCAGACTCCCCGCTGAGCAGGGAGCCCGATGTGGGACTCGATCCTGGGACTCCAGGATCATGACCTGAGCCGAAGGCAGTCGCTCAACCAACTGAGCCACCCAGGCGCCCTCAAATGATCTTTATTAGAGTTTTGTTTATGACAATCCCGTGTGGGATGGGTCAAGGGCATATCTCTCCAAAAAGATTTAAACTTAAACTTTTTGTGGAAGTATAACATCATACCAAAAAGTACGTATGTTGTAAGTATACAGCTTAAAAAACTTCCAAAAAATAAACTCTTGATCTGTGTGTAATCACCACATAAATCAAGAAATAAAAACATTATTAGCTTTCCAGAATCGCCTCCATACCCTCTTGTAGTCACTACCTCCCAAAGGTGAGCAATATTCTGACTTCTAACAACATAGATGCATTTTGCTTGTTTTTGAACTTCAGATACACAGACTCATAGAGTTGGTACCCGTCGGTGCCTGGCCTTTTCCACTCAGTATTATCTTGTGAGATTCATCTGTGCCACTTCATGTAGTGATAGAACTCATTTTCACTACTGGGGAGAATTCCACTGTAGGACTAGATCACAATGGATCTGTCTGCTCCATGGATGGTGGACATGTCATGCTTGTTTTGTGTGTGTGTGTGTGTGTGTGTTTTAAAGATTCTATTCATTTATTTGAGACAGAGAGAGAGAGAGCACGAGAGAGAGAGAGCGAACATGAGTGGGGCTGGGGGAGGGGCAGAGGGAGAGAGAGAAGCAGACTCCTTGCTGAGCAGGGAGCCCTAGGCGGGGTTCGATGCCAGGACCCTGAGATCATGACTTGAGCCGAAGGCAGATACTTAACCGACTGAGCCACCCAGGCACCCCTTTGTTTTGTGTTCTTGGTTTTGGCTGTCACAGTACTACCACTAATTACGTTTTTGTACATATCTTTGTGACACTTCTGCTGGGGGCACATACCTGAGAGTGGCATTCCTGGGGTGTGTGTGTGGAGGGGTACATATGTTCAGCCTTAGCAGACACCGTCAGCCTTCCAAAGTGGCTGCACCATTTCACACTCCCACCAGTGACTCCTAAGAGTTCCATCTGCTCCCCATTCTACCAATACGTGGTATTATCTGTCTTTCTCATTTTAGCCGTCTTATGGGTGATTAGCGGAATCACACTGTGGTTTTAATTTGTATTTCCCCCGATACTAATGACTTTAGCAGTTTTTCATGTGTTTCTTGGCATTTAAATATCCTCTTTTGTGAAGCAGTTGTTCATGTCTTATGTATTCTGGACATGAATACTTTGAGACATCAATGTATTACAAATATTTTCTATTCTATGGCTTACTTTTTCTCTTTTTAACAGCAATTCTTAATATAAAGCAGTCCAATTTATTAACTTCCCCCTTAATGGTTGTTAGGCTTTTTGTGTCCTGCTTATAAAATCTTTGCCTACCCCAAAGTCATGAAGGCATTCTCCTAGATTATTAACTAGAAATGTTGTTTGACCTTTTGCACAGAAGATCTACAATCCATTTGGAATTGCTTTTTTGGTATGGTGTGAGGTAGGGGTCAAGCTTTATTTTTGTGCTGCTGTGCCAACTTTGCCATAAATCGTGTGACTGTATATGTGGAGGTCTATTTCTGGGCCTTCTATTCTTCCCTATTGGTCTATCCTTGTGCTAATACAGCACAATCTTAAGTGCTATGGCTTTATAAAGGGTCTTGATACCTACAGTGTAAGACCTCCAGCTTTGCTCTTCTTTTTCAAAAGTGTTTTGGTTCTTTGCATTCCATATGAAATTTTTTATTTATTTAAATCCAATTAGCCAACATATAGTACAGCATTAGTTTCAGATGTAGAGTTCAGTAATTCATCAGTTGCATATAACAACCCAGTGCTCATTACATCACGTGCCCTCCTTAATGCCCATCACCCAGTTACCCCATCCCCCCACCCATCTCCCCTCCAGCAACCCTGAGTGTGTTTCCTATAGTTAAGAGTCTCTAATGGTTTGTCTCCATATGAATTTTAGAATCAGCTCATCAATTTTCACAAAAACACCTGCTAGGGTTTTGATTAGTATTGCACTGAATCTATGAATCCACTTGGAGAGAATGGACTGTTTATAATATTAGATTTTCCAATAATATACCCAACTCTAGAGCATTTGCATCTCCCAAGTCCCCCAGGGTAGCGTTAGCTTAGAACCAACTTTTGAGTTATTATTATTATTATTATTATTTTTAAAGATTTTATTTATTTATTTGAGAGAGAGAGAATAAGAGAGAGCACATGAGAGGGGGGAGGGTCAGAGGGAGAAGCAGACTCCCTGCCGAGCAGGGAGCCCGATGCGGGACTCGATCCTGGGACTCCAGGATCATGACCTGAGCCGAAGGCAGTCGCTTAACCAACTGAGCCACCCAGGCGCCCCTTGAGTTATTATTATTATTATTTTTTACCTTGGGGGTTCTTGAGCCAACTTAGATTGTATAAATTTGAGCCCCACATCTGTGTGAAAGCAAGTTTGTGATTATGAATTCCCAGGGAAATGTTTTATCTATCTGTCCGTCCATCCATCCAGCTAAGATTTCTTTATTTGTTAAGCTGAGTTGGTGACAATTTTTTTTCTAGTTTGTACTTTCTTGCTTTTTTTTTTCACATTTCCATTCCATACTGACACCAGACTCCAACCCCTCCTCCCCCACCCCGCCCCACCACATCCTCTTGACCAGGCTTCACAGCAGAAGCTCAAGTCTTTTTTGGCCTTTCTGAATTTCCAGTCTTTCTTTACCGGCTTTGTGATGGTTTAGAGGGGTGCTTATTATATTTATCCAGCATTTTTGGGTGTTTTATGCTAGGAGGTACTGTCCTTTGATCAAAATTTTGGAAAAGGTGTTATTGCTTTTGAATAGTCCTAATATAAGCATGGATATGGTCCCCTTTTCTTGGTTTGGAATATTATTTTTCCTCTTCTTTGCCTTTCAGAACTTTGTCCTTGGTTCTGACCTTGAGGGGTGGGGCATGGGGCAGGCAACCTTAACAAACCCTTTCAGATGGGTCCATGTGTGAAGCCATTAGGTGTGGCGTAGCCAAGGACCATTCGTGATAAGTTGGCCCACCACTTGCTGGCTACTCACCCTGCTCATCCTCCTCCCTGTCTCATAGCCTATAGCTTGAGATGGCTTTAGTTATAGATGAAACAGGTAGACACTCACACAGCATTGAGGAATTAACTTAACTAAGAGGTATAAGGAGGCACTATGCTGGTGATGACTAAGACAGACACAGGGGGTCCCTGACCTCATGGAAGTATGAACCAATGGAATACACAGTAGAAGTCTCTGAGTCCTGGCACCACCTTGAAATCCCTGCCATAGCTTTCATCACTTATGCTCTGACACTAGGTTGTTACTAGTCCTTTTGCCTTATTTCCATTGTCTCCTTCCCAGGGATATCAGCCCTACCAGGGAGCTCTATACTTCTCATTCATAATTTCTTGTAATGAGAGTAGAGAGAGAGGGGGTCAATTATTAAAAAAACCCACCCCAAATATAAACCACTACATCTGTAGATTGTTCACCACCTGAACCTACTTCTCACAGAAAATCCTTCAAACATGTCCTGCCAATTCACCAGTCACTGAAGGAAGGGGAAGCCTCACATTTTCTCAAATCTTCCATAGGCTCTTAGAAGGACCATTCAACATTCATCATTTGACAGTTGCTGACTTAGTCTCCAAACACTCCCAAGTTCTCAAAAAAACACCTGCCTTTTTCTTCCCAAGGCTATTAGCCTATGCCCAGATCCTCTCTGCTTGGGGAAGCAGCCTGTTCACTCCCTGTAACAGGGCAGGAAATAGTAAACCACAGCCAGTCAGCCCTTGCTTTCAGTCCAGAGAACCCCACGTTTCACATACACCTCTGGCACCTCTGGGTGCAGGTGCTCAGGAGGCTCCAGGAGGATGCCTCTCTTACCTGGGGTGAGAACATGTGCGCTGTTAGCCGTTCACACCTCAGGCAGAAAGAGTCACTTACATTGGCCTTGCAGGAGAACCCCCCCCCCCCCCCCCCCGCAAAGAGTAGGAAATCTAGATGCAGCAGAAGCTGGGAGAAACCACACACACACACACACACACACACACACACACACACACACGCCCAGCTCTAGCTGAGCTGGGGCCAGGCTCTTCCAGTTTCCCTGTGGAGTAAGGGAGGCACAGTGAGGTGGGCCGGTTTCATCCGTTCAGCAGGCACGTGAGCACCTACCTGTTCTGTAGCCTGCGCTGCGCAGGGTCCTGCGGTCAGGAGGAGGAGGAAGACCTGGCGCCCACCCCCAGAGGGCAGTCCGCCCCAGAGAAGATGGTAAACGAGGAGGGGCTTCTCAGGGAGTGTCGGGAAGGGACAATTTTGCCTGAGGGGAGGGGCCAAGAGAGGCAGGGCCTCCGGATGGAGTCTTTCAGCCAGGCAGTTTGCCAGACAGGTAGAGAGGCAAGCGGGAAGGGCGGTCAGGGGGAGGAACAGTGCGGGTAAAGGTGTGGTGGCCTGGGTCGCTCCGGGAGCTGGACGTGGTATTTGTAGCTGGGGAGAGCTTTGGGTGTGACGGGTTGAGAGGAGACATAGGGCTGGAGGCCCCGGGCCCTGGAGTCTCAAACCGAATTCCTCGGGTCACCTGGCCCCAGAATCCTTGCAGCTTGATTCAGGACTCTGCAGATTCAAGACGGGCTGGCTCGGGACGCCTGGGTGGCTCAGTCGGTGAAGCGTCTGCTTCCGACTCAGGTCATGATCCCAGGGTCCTGGGATCCAGCCCCGCATTGGGTTGGCGGGGAGCCTGCTTCTCCCTCTGCTTGCAGCTTCCTCTGCTTGTGCTCTGTCTCTGTCTCTCTCTCAAATAAATAAATAAAATCTTTAAAAACAACAACAAAAAAAGATGAGCTGGCTCATCTGGAGGCCTCTGTCCCCTCTCCTGCTGCCAGCACAGGGCCACTCACTTCTTTCTCAATGCTTGGCTGACTGTGCCCGGATAGGGAAGGCCAACGGACCCCTAGTGGCCGCAGGAGAGATGGAGATGAGCCCCTGAAAGAATGAGGCTGTTTGTCCTTACAGCGAGCTTTCTGAAGGCTGTGCCCCTGCCCAGTACCTGTTACCATCCTTACTCAGCGCAAAGCTGCTGGGGGTACCTGGACAGCACCTTGCACCTCAGTTCTGGCCCCCACACTGCAATTCCCTGGCAGGTCCCCCAAACAGCTGTTTTTCTGAAACGGAACTGTTTGCAGGTTCTCAGGCGGTTGATGTGGTGGGAGGAGGACAGAGAGGAAGCTGTGGTCCGGGAGTCCCAGTACCTTGGCCTGTCTTGACTTCCGTGCCTGTCCTCGATATGTATGACTCAGTCAATTTCCCTGACCCGGTAAATACACCCGGAGCGTTGGGTACTGCTGCTCACCTGAGCTGTGAGCTGCTCGGAAAGTCACTGATGTGTGGACATTGAAGGGGATATCAGTTCTACTTTTCCACAGCATCCCTTCTGCCCAAATTTCTATGCCAGTGTCAGCAGAAATAATGTTTAGAGATTATCAACCTGGGATGATTTTGTCCTTTAGGGACATTTGGCAATGTCTGGGGACATTCGTGGTTGTTACAATTTGTGGGTCAGTGCGATTGGCATCTAGTGAGTAGAGCCTAGGGATGCTGCTAAATATCCTATAATGCAAAGCACAGCCTGACTCCCCATCGGCAACCCAGAATTATCCAGTCTAAAATGTTAACTGTGCTGAGGTTGAGAGGCCCTGCTTTGTTGATTTTTTTAGAATATTTATTTATTTGACAAAGAGAGACACAGCGAGAGAGGGAACACAAGCAGGGGGAGCAGGAGAGGGAGAAGCAGGCTTCCCGCGGAGCAGGAAGCCTGATGCGGGGCCCGATCCCAGGACCCTGGGATCATGACCTGAGCTGAAGGCAGATGCTTAACCGACTGAGCCACCCAGGCACCCAAGAGAGGCCCTGCTTTAAAGCACCTGGGGATACCTCCTCTCTGGAGGCTTGTTGAAAGTTCTTTCAATGGCCTTCTGAGTTATCTCTCTAGTGCTTGTTATTCTCTTTACTTGTAATGGCCTGTCAATCTCAGCTCAACTGGAAAACTCCTATGCATCCTTCAAAAACCCCTCTCAAGTATCACCTTCTCTAGGAAGGCATCCCTGGCCTCTCAGAAACCTGACCATGAGGGTAAATTCCTCCCTCCTCTGTCCTACTTCTCTACCTGCAAATATTTTTGGATGTTGCTGCTTTTCAGCTGCATAGCAATTCATTTCTATGTCTGTCTCCCCTCTTGTCTTTGAAAAGAGGAAAACTCAGGTCCAAGCCCTTGGGAGAATGGCCCAGGTTGCTCACCACTTTCAGTAGCCAAAGTTAAAAAAAAAGTTAATGAAAAGCTTTCTAAATTGAATTTTACAACTTCCTGTCTCTTTAAACAGAATCTCTTCCCTGGATTTCCAGTTTCCTGCACAGGGCTGGACACAGTAATTATTCAACCAATATTTGTTAAATTGACCTGGTAATGAGGAGAGAGGGTTTTACAAAATGGAAATGGTTAACAACTGGAAAAAACCCCGAAGAACATTGGGGATTTTTATTACTTCTTAAGGATTTGAAGTTTGGGTCTTTTTGTTTTGATTTTATGACTTTTCTCGGTCAGGTGAAAAACTGTAGCTTTGGAAGGGTTGTGTAAGTGTGTGTGGGGGGGTCTGAAATGGTAAATGGTGCTGAGTGGCCTTTTGGAAACGAATGACTCATTTCTCTTTCTTTATGCCAAGCAGGTGCAGAGAAAGTGTTTACCCTGAAGAAATGTGCAATCCTAAATATAGGTTTGCTTAATGAGGGATGAATCTTGCTAAGTAAAGAAGGCTATGTTGTAGATTCCATAATTCTGAAGCCCCAGCCCTCCCCCACTGGGGGCTCCGTAGGAATTATGGGCTTTTGAGGAGGGGAATGGTTTTTATTCTGATGAATTCCTTCCTTCCTTTCCTTCCTTCCTTCCTTCCTTCCTTCCTTCCTTCCTTCCTTCCTTCCTTCCTTCCTTCCTTCCTTCCTTCCTTCCTTCTTTCTTTTTAAAATAAGCTCCGTGCCCAATGTGGGGCTTGATCTCATGACCCTGAGATGAAGAGTCGCATGTTCTACCATCTGAGCCAGCCAGGTGCCCCTGATTAACTATTTCTTTTTTTTTTTTTTAAAGATTTTATTTATTTTTTGACAGAGATGGAGACAGTGAGAGAGGGAACACATCAGGGGGAATGGGAGAGGGAGAAGCAGGCTTCACTCTGAACAAGGAGCCCGATGTGGGGCTCGATCCCAGGACCCTGGGATCATGACCTGAGCTGAAGGCAGACGCTTAATGACTGAGCCACCCAGGCGCCCTGATTAACTATTTCTAAGCCATCACTGAAGCAAGTTCTGCTTCAGCAACTATTTCTGTGATATGAGTTAGTCACGGGAGCTCGGTAAATAGGGGAATGATGTCAGTAAAATGTGTGGGCTCATACTTGATCTTTTTTGGTACATTAAGGGTTGAAGACACATGGAGGTGGATGGGGCAAGCTTTCTTACAATGAAAGAGAGCCTCCACCAGGCGAGAGACCTTGAGAAGAAAAGCTGAAAATCCCACAGAAGGGCTTCCTTTAGTGCAGGGAGTGGCTGGTTTGGTGGCTTGAAGATCCTCCACTTCCCTCAAGTTAAGCTGCCCGTGGAGCTGAGTGCCATGCAAAACTGGAAAGACGTTTCCCACTATGTGAAAAAATGATTACACCCTGGATCAGACTTTTAATTCTGATGCAGTCTTTACTGGAAGAAAATGCTAGCAATCTCCAAGGACGAAGCTCAAGCCCCAGGGCTTAAGAGTTCCATGGGCACCAATCCTGGGTGCTCACGCAGCTGGGGCTTTAACTCTGTGGGTTATTTTTATTAGGCTGTTATTGTTTTTATTAGTGCTCTGGTTACAACGACTCCTAGGTTTGGAGTGGTCTGTCTGCTCTGAATCCTATTTTTCTCATAAACTGTGTTTTAAAAACGACATTTTAGTGTGCCCTTTTGCAGAACCCGTGATTTTTTAGGAACGGATGATAGCAGAAGTGCTGGTCTATGCCTAGCTCCCGTGTGTTACTCTGGCTGCTTCTTCACACGGCCCTGGAAGGCGGTGGGGCACCCATGGGCTGCAGATGAGGGGCTGAGGACGCATGGAGGGAAGTCACCCACGTGCTCAGGTGGCAGGTGGCCTCTGCTGTTGCTACTCCTCAGGTTGGCTCAGATGGGGAGGCTGAGGTGCTGAATTTGGATGACTTAGTTCAAATGAACTCAGCTCTGGCCAATTCCACTGCAAAGCGTTCAGTTTATGCCTGGGGGCTGCAGCGGGCTTGGACCTTGAGAGCCGATTGTTACATTTACAGGAATGTTGCAAGCAAGCTGTTGTTAAATTTAGCCAGTGTTAAAAATTAAATTATGGAAACGTTAATGACATAAAGTATATTTTTAAAAGGTAAAACATACTTAAAACTCATCGCTTTCTAGTTATTTTACTACATTTTGCTATTAGTGTGCTCTTGAGATGATTTCCAACTGTTTTAACTGTGTGGTAGAAATCCTGCCAAGGCGCTGCTGTGCCCCTCTCCCTAGTTTTTTTTTTTTTTTAAGATTTTATTTATTTATTTGACAGAGAGAGACACAGCGAGAGAGGGAACACAAGCAGGGGGAGTGGGAGAGGGAGAAGCAGGCTTCCCGCGTAGCAAGGAGCCCGATGCGGGGCTCGATCCCAGGATCCTGGGATCATGACCTGAGCCGAAGGCAGACGCTTAACGACTGAGCCACCCAGGCGCCCCAGCCCTCTCCCTAGTTTTGTGTTCGGAGACATCACATTGGTACCTTGGTATGAATGAGAGTATCTCCACCACAGAGATTGGCAAGCGTACACACCAGACTTTTTTCTTTCCTTTCTAGAGAGCTGGTTTGTAAAACTTTTCCAGACCCCTGGGCAGAACCATGGGGTATGCTGGGGAGGGGATGACACGGAGGGAAGCCGGAGGGCTCAGCCCTGGCAGAATGACCCCACTCTCAGTAGTCGAAGTTAAAGAAATGAAAAATGATGTCATGGGTATCTTCCCGGAGTGGTAATATGAGCTCCTGTCTTTTTACATGGGAGATTCCAGGCATAACTAAACCCTTTCTTTTCTTTCTTTTTTTTTTCTTAAAGATTTTATTTATTTTTTAACAGAGAGAGAGAGACAGCGAGAGAGGGAACACAAGCAGGGGGAGTGGGAGAGGGAGAAGCAGGCTTCCCGCCGAGCAGGGAGCCCGATGTGGGGCTCGATCCCAGGACCCTGAGATCCTGACCCGAACCGAAGGCAGACGCTTAACCGACTGAGCCACCCAGGTGCCGCCCGCTGTGTGGTCTTTGATGAAGGCCTGGGCTGAAAGTCTGGTAGCCAGGATGAGGGAGAGGGACACATTTTGGAACCATGTAGAGAGTAAAATAGCCAGCACTTGGTCAATGGCTTAGATACGGAAGTGAAAAAGAGGAAGAGGTATATTAATTTCATAAGTTTTAATTAAAAAATTTCAAACCTGTAGTGATGAGAACGGTGTAATGACATCCAACACCTGGACTTAACAATCATTAACATTTTACCATATGTGACTCATTTGCTTTACTAAAGTTTTCAAAGCAAATTACAATCTTCAGAATATTTCAACCCTAAATACTTAAGCATACATCTCTAACAAATTTTCTAATATCGCTTAAGTAACTGGTCAGAGGGATGAGGATGGAATTGTACTCTGGACGGTGGAACAGGACTTTGCAGGCTGTGTGTTCCAGGATGGAATTAAAGTGACAACGACAAATGCCACTCACTGAGAATTTGCCACCTGCCAGGCAAGGGGCTTGGTGTTCTCACCCCCTGCTAAGAACCCTGGCAGTCATCATATTACCTCTGCTTTACCGCTGAGAAAGCAGAGGCTCAAAGGGTCAGCAACTCATCTCAGGAATGAACCAGCTCTGTTCTCAGAGCCTGTGTTGCCTTTGCTGGTACACAGCTCCCCGACCCCCGCCCCTGTTGCTGGATCCGTGGAAGAAGGAGCACCCAGCTCTGCCTGGCTGGCAGGCAGCCCGGCAGGGATACGCGTGTTGTGCTTCTGCGGGGAGAAGACATTCAAGGGGCTGAGAGGCACTGCTAGTCCCCACTATGACTCCTGCGAGTCACCTCGGCAGCGTTCAGCACTCCCATTTGGAGCTGGGCCGTGTGGAAGGCTGAGATCCAGGTGTGAATGTTACACATTTCTGCCCTCCAGGGGCTGGCAGCAGCTGGGGTGAGGAATGTGGGGGTGAGGGGGTGTTGGACAAGTGAACAGACAATTAATACCATGGGAGTGCAGAGGAAGGCTCCTAGCCCAGCGCGTGCGTGCGTGTGTGTGTGTGTGTGCGTGTGTGTGTGTATGAGCGCGCATGCATATGTTTCCACGTGTGTGCCTGCGTTCCTGGAGGCCCAGGCCTTGAACACAGGCTGTCCCCTCTCCTGTCCTCCGGATGATTAGGTCTGTTGTGCTCAGACTCCCCTAGGCCCTCAAATTCAGCAGATTACAGATTGTGCAAACCCAAGCTGCCGTGTGGCTGGGCAAGTGCGGTACCTAGTCATTACCTTATAATCTGTGCCACTGGTGGGGCTGGCGGTGAGTGGGTCTAAGCAAAAAGAGTGGGGGGGGGTTCCCCAGAAAAAGCAAGACGAGACATAGAGTTTGTGACATAAGAGAAGTCAGTTCAGGCCCCCAGCTATTTTCCGTGATCTGTGCCCTGGGGGCTCTACTTCCCTAAGCACACCTCCTGCAGAACTTCCCGAAGAGGTGTCAGAATTACAAAGAACTGCAAAAAACCTCAGGAGTTAAGGATTTTAAGGGAACAAAGGGAAGGCAAAGACAAACAGTCTCTACCAGGCTGGGAAATAGCCTAACTACATCAGAGAAAAAAAAAAATCAATGTTAAAAACTTGCGGTGTTGTTTCAAAAGTAAGCAAGACCCTGCATTCCTCACTGCAGATAACAAGCCCAAGGCCCCATCTGGTTTATAGGGGGAGCAAGCTCATAGCCCCTTCCCCTTGTCAGTTACTTTGACAGTTACCTCTGCTTCATTAAAATGTTGAAGTCTCTGCCCTAGGAAGAGCACCAGCTGCATTAACATAACATTCAAAGCATTCTAAGTACGTCTGCCTACCTGTCTGCCCGTCTTTATATGCAGTGACGAAGCTCCCCTTTCTGAATATTCATCCTAAATCCTAAATAAAGACGCTGCTCTCTGTCACAACTCTGGAAGTTATTCCTCTTTATTTCCTTATTTGCTGCAAATAAAGTTTCCTTTGTGCGACAACTCCATCTGGTGTCGTGTCTACCTGTAACTCATCAAGGAGCCAGCTCACGTTGGCTGGGGTGTGTAGGTGATGGCTCCCAGAACCTGGATCTTAGATCCGGGGAGGTGCCTCCCTGTCGGCAACCACCTAAGGTGAATATGCTGGAGTTCCAGGATGACAACACTGGGTGTGAGAGTCTTGTTAAGCCTCCCCCAAACCTTGGGCTTCCGCAAGTGGGCAGAAGCTCACTTTGGGCAGGTGAATGTTTTGGCCACAACCCGCGCATGCCTCCCGTAGGGAACCCAGGCAGACCCGAGAAGTCCTCTCTGAACACCCCAGCCTGGTTATCCTCTGCTGACCTCTCCCACACTACTCTTTGAGCTGTGGCATGAAAACGTGACACATTTGAGTCTCGTGGGCTGGTTATTATCATGCCCGACCTCACACTTAGTCCTGTGTCCCTCTCCACCTGTGGGGATGCAGGAGCCGCTGTCTCTGGTCCATGCTGCTGCAGGAGACACTTTGAAAGGATGGGAGACCCAGAGCTCCAGGGGGGCTCCTGATTGCGGGTTTTACCCACAGACGAAGGAGGGAGAGAATACAATGGGTGTCAGTGCAAAATGGCACACGGATTTCTCCAAACCGGCCAGTTACCACCTGCATTTACATCATCAGAAGTTAGAGGGAAGAACAGAGGGATGTCGTGGGGGAAAAGGAGGTGAATGATGGAAGCTCTCGTGAGCACAGATGCGGAGAAAACATGTGGCTGGGACGGCGAGCCTGAAAAATGATGGCTTCTTTGGCTCCGGTGGGAGGATGCTCGTGTGGGTGAGAAATTTAGAAGGGTGGCAGCAAAGGGTGAGGATCAGCAGTCATCCATCATGTGGGGGAGGGGCAGCCGCAGATCCCCGCTTGCCCGAGCCTCTTATTAATGATCTAGGAGAGACGGTTCCTTCGTTAAAGTCACAAATGATTCTGGGCTCGGAAGCCTTGGGAACCATAGTGGGGAGGAATGACAAATTTAGAAGGTTGAATTTATAGATGGGCAGCAAATAAGGGAACTTGTCCTGGAAAAAAGAAAACCCAGTAGAGATTTAACTGAGTCTGTGCCTATTTAGAAGAAAAAAATTCCCCTCACTGAATTCAGTTCTCTAAGAAGTTTGTGTGGTTTTAAAAACTGTTACTGATATTTTTTTTCCAAAAATCGATTTTTGCCGACAATTGATCAAGTGTTATTAACAATGACCTGGTTTCGGAGGCTTTATCAAATCATAGATTGGCACTAAACTGGTTTAGCTATGAAGGGGCCTCGGAGATTATGGGTCTCAATTCTTCATTTCACAGGGGAGGCCCAGAGAGGCCAAGAGCCTGGTCTGGTGTTACAGCGCCCCCCAGGGCCAGGCCAGGCTGAGTACCCCAGCATAGTGCTTTCTCCTCGGCCATGTCACTTCCTTGGCTGTAAGCCAGGCCCTGGGATCATTCCAGTGGGTAACACCGCTTCTGACACCAGATAACGTTTTATTCCCACACCTATTCTGCAATCCTCTAGTACCAACCGGGTGTCTGACAATTCGATTCAATCCTGACACCGACTTCCAGAGTTGGCGCAGACCCCACAGGGTGAGGGCTCAGTCCGACAAGACTGTCCCCATTTCAGATGCCAGTTGCAAGACTCAGGGGCCACCATACTTCTGACTGCCTAGAATTTGGGGGTTCTTAGGACCCCCTCCTCAGGTGTGATGATTTGCTAGAATGACTCACAGAACTCAGGAAAACACTTTGTTTAATACATACTGGTTTATTATTATTATTATTATTATTATTATTTAAAGATTTTATTTATTTATTTGAGAGAGAGAGAATGAGAGAGAGCATGAGAGGGAGGAGGGTCAGAGGGAGAAGCAGACTCCCTGCCGAGCAGGGAGCCCGATGTGGGACTCGATCCCGGGACTCCAGGATCATGACCTGAGCCGAAGGCAGACGCTTAACCAACTGAGCCACCCAGGCGCCCAACATACTGGTTTATTATAAAGGAGCAACCACTCAGGAACAACCAAATGGAAGAGGTACCTAAGGCAAGGAATGGGGGTGCACGCGGAGCTTCGTGCCTTCTCCAGAGGCCTGACCCTCCCAGCACTTCCGTGAGCTCCCCAGCCTGCAAGCTGCTGGACCCCACTGTTTAGGGGATATTATCTAGGTTTCATTAGGCAGGCACGGCTGATCAGATCATGGGCCATTGGTGACTGAACTCAATCTCCAGCTCCCTTCTCTTCTGCAGAAATTGGGTTGGGGCTGGTGGTTCCAATCCCCTAATCACTGGTTGACTGTTCCGGCCACCGGTCCCATCCCGAAGCTATCTAACCACCCCCCCCAGATCCATTTCATGAGCATACAAAAGACAGTAAATCCCAAAGGTTTTAGGAGCTTTGTGCCAGGAACTGGGGACAAAGAACACATATTTATTTTTTGTTATACCACAGGCCTTCAAGGGAGCTGTGACCTAGTAAGGACAATAAAGCAGAGCTGAATTAAGTGTCCCAAGAGGGGATGGGAGAGGGCCAGGCTACTCATGGCCAGTGGGGAAGGAGGAGGGTAATGTTTCCTGGTGGAAGTGGCCAGCAAGGGAGGAAGGAAGAGCAGGTGTCCTGCCAAGAGCACAGACCCGTTCTCTGTGGCTGGAGTGTGGGGTCTGGAAAGAGCGACAAGGGGTTTGATTTTGGGGGGTCTGTTGGGGTCAGACTATGGTCGGTCTTGACTGTCAGGACTTTGGTATTGAGCGGCCATTCAGGTGTGTGATGAGGGAGTGACGTGCTCACCCGAACTCTCAGATGGCTTAGGTGGCAGTGCCCGATGGGGTGGTCCAAGGCTGGTGGGGACTGGAGGGGCCGTGGGGAAGCTGGAGCAGAAGGCCCTGTGAGTCTCAGTGAGCAGGATGATTGAAATGCTCTGCATGTTTCAGGGTGTTTACAGATTACAGGACTCCTACTCTGAGAAGCACTTTTTTCACCCCCAGGGCCAAAACCAAGGGCCAGTGGGATGGTTTCTCTGGGCATCCTTTCCTGTCTTGTACATCAAAGAGAAGTAGAGATCGAGGGGCTGCAGGGAGACAGGGAGGGGAGGTTAAGTTGCAAAGAGAAACAGAGACCAGAACCTCTGACCCCTGAAAGGGAGAAACCCAAGACAAGGCTGCCTGGGGTCCTGAGCACTTCTCAGTTCCAAAGTCCAGGTTCGGTGCCTCTAGGGACCACTGCCATTATGTCCTGTGACAAAACCTTGTGTCCTTATTAAGAACTTCTGTTGTGTGCTTCGTTCATTTAGGACAGTGGCTCTCAAAGAGTTTTGGTTTCAGAACTCCTTTACACTTTAAAAAATTGTTGAGGACTCCAAAGAGATTTTGTTTCTGTGGATATATTTGTGGATGTTTACTGAAATCAGAACTTAAAACTGAGCTGTTGAAAAATACTAATTTGGGCGCCTGGGTGGCTCAGTTGGTTAAGCGACTGCCTTCGGCTCAGGTCATGATCCTGGAGTCCCGGGATCGAGTCCCGCATCGGGCTCCCTGCTCGGCGGGGAGTCTGCTTCTCCCTCTCCCGCTCCCCCCTCTTGTGCTCTTTCTCTCTCTCACTCTCTCTCTCGAATAAATAAATAAAATCTTTAAAAAAAAAGAAAAATATTAATTCGTTGAAGAATGCCAACAATAAACCCATCTGCAAATCTCTTTAATGTCGGGCTTCCTATGGGTCAGCTGGATTCTTACCCCTGCTTCTACATTCAGCCTGTTCATGCAGCCTCTGGAAAACTCCACTGTATGCTCATGACAGAACGTGCATGAGAAGGCAAATGATGTTTTAATATTATGATGAAAGTGTTTTTGTCCTCATAGCCCCTCAGGGGTCTGTGGAACATACTTTCACCAGACTTAGGTTCTTCTGAGGTTGGTTTATGGGACAGACCAAAGGGTCTTAACTAAGACAGGGATTGATCTGTGAATCTCAGGAATATGGCTTTGATTTTTTTTAAATATTTTATTTATTTGACAGAGACACAGCGAGAGAGGGAACACAAGCAGGGGGAGTGGGAGAGGGAGAAGCAGGCTTCCTGCTGAGCAGGGAGCCCGACGTGGGACTCAATCCCAGGACCCTGGGATCATGACCTGAGCTGAAGGCAGACGCTTAACAACTGAGTCACCCAGGCGCCCCAGTATGGCTCTGATTTGTTAACAGTTCCTAAAGAGATTATTTATGAACACATGAATAATCCATCAGATTAGGAATGTAATTGTCACCCAAACACCATCTATTGATTTTATTAAGTAGACTCTTACAGAGTCTTAAAAGACACATGCACTCTCAGACACGCACACTCCCAGACACACTCACACACTTACCACCATACACTCACACACACTCCTACATAGAAGCTGATGAAATTGTCAAGGTGGCCATGAATGCAAGTGTAATGCCTTCTTTTAAAAAATATTTTTCGTTAGGGGCACCTGGGTGGCTCAGTCGGTTGGGTGCCCGACTCTTGATTTCTTTGGCTCAGGTCATGATCTCAGCGTCCTGGGATGGAGCCCTGTGTCAGGCTCCATGCTCAGCGGGGAGTCTGCTTCTCTGTCTCTCTCTCTCTCCCTCTGCCCCTCCCCCTACTCTCTCTCTCTCTCTCTCTCTAAAATGACTAAATAAATCTTTAAACAACAACAACAACAACAAACCAACAGTATTTTTCATCAAACAAGTGATTCATGCTCAGGGTAGAACAATTAGGAAATGCCAGTAGACAAAGGAAAAGATTACCCTTTATCCCACTACCCAAAGGTAATCTGGTAACGTTTTTGGCGACAGCCCTCTGTAGAGATATGTTTGTTTTTTTAAACAAAAATAAAAACACACTGTACATAATTTTAATAGGCTTGCTTTTTAATATTTTACAATATGTTATAAATATCTATCCCTGTAAGTAACATATATTCAACAAAATT
The DNA here is from genome assembly GCF_029215605.1 of Mirounga angustirostris. Taxonomy (NCBI): domain Eukaryota; kingdom Metazoa; phylum Chordata; class Mammalia; order Carnivora; family Phocidae; genus Mirounga; species Mirounga angustirostris. Next base: position 92,732,009 of record NW_026991711.1, on the reverse strand, counting down.
ATTTTAAAAGGCTGCTTTGTGTATTCTGTAATATAAATGTATCATAACTTATTTAACAAACCTCTATTATCGTACATTTAGTTCGTGTTTTATTTTGCTATGAATATATATCTCTACATCCACTCCCATATCTGTTTTTAAACTTTTTTTTTTTTAACAAAAAATTACCAGCAAACACAAAAGTAGAGAGTAGGGTGGCAAACTCCCAGTTACCCATTACACAATTTCAATAATTATCAAAATGTCCTATTTTGTTTCAGCTCTCCCCTCTCCCACTTCTGCTGGATTTAATGCAAATCTAAGCTCTCATATCATTTTGTAACTGAACTCAAGTGGTTCCCAGCTTGGGGTGCACCAAACTGAACACAACACAAGGAAGCGATGAAAGCAAAGAATTTTTGATTACTTGTTAAAGGAGACAGGGAGATAGCTCTCAAAGCACTGTCTCCCTTGTCCCCGGAAGCTTCTATTCTGTGTCCAAGGGGGCAGGGGCAGGGAGCTCACCTAGGCACTTTTGGTTCAGTTGCACATGGGTAGTATGTCAACATGCTAGTGCATACGTCATAAAGTGTTGGAAAGCTCTGTCCGTAGGAGATCTTAGTATTATAATGAGCTAAAGGTAACTTCAAATCAGCTGGTGGTGGTGGTGGGGGCGGCTTCTGTGCAAGTCCTCAGCTCCAATCTGGCTCAAATTGGCTCACCTAAGGGGCTCTCAGGCAAGACACATTTAGCAAGGGGATGTCAGGTGGAACCCTTCATTGGGAGTTTCCTTGGCTGGACTTCTGGTTTTGCAAAACAAAACACATTCCTTCCTGGCTTTGTCTGCCGCTCCCCGCCCCCCCCCCCCCAACTTCTGCCAGTAGCTTTGGGCCCTCTTCTGTTTGAGTAACTGCCCACTGCATCCTAGCTAACAATTTCTTCCGTGAATACTTGAGAATGTGTCTCTAAGAGATCAGGGCTTTGTTTTAGTAACATGACCACAATTCCATTATGAAGCTATAAAAATTAATAATTTTACTCAAAAGAATTGAAAATAGTGTCTTGAAAAGATATTTACACACCCATGTCCACAGCAGCACAATTCAGAACAGCCCAGAGCCACCGACTCAAGAGTGCGTTGACGGATGAATAAACATGATGTGGTATGTACTGTTAAAAAGCAAAATTTATTCGACTGAATAAATTTGAAGGTCTAATTGGCTCATGAATCAAGGAGCATCCTATCCAGGAAGTGGAGGAGTCGCACAAAATGGAAGGCTTTTACAGGAAGGAGGGTGGGGCAGGGAGTTATTAGCAAAAGGAAAGAAAGGATTGTTACAGGCCTGGGCATGTTGTTTTTGGGAGGGAAGGGATTGGAAGAGTTTTTGCCACACAGGTCACCTCACTGGTGCTGATCAGGAAATTGTAGACTGACTGTTAAAAGGTCACGTTCCTGGTGATGTAAGAAAGATGTTAGGGTTCGAAGCTGACGGCCAAGAAAGAATTCTTGAGATGTCTTTGGTGCAAAAGGTGTTTTTTTTTTTTTTTTTTAAATATTTTATTTATTTATTTATTTGACACAGAGAGAGTGAGAGCACAAGCCAGGAGACAGAGGGAGAAGCAGGTTCCTCGCTGAGCGGGGAGCCTGACATGGGACTCGATCCCAGGACCCTGAGATCATGACCTGAGCCGAAGGCAGCAGCTTAACCAACTGAGCCACTCAGGCGCCCGCAAAAGGAGGTTTTATTAAAGCACGGGGATAGGACCTGTGGGCAGAAAGAGTTGCACTGGGATCATGGAGTGGTCCATTATATTCTTTCTAGATGGTGGGGGGGTTAGGGAGAGTGTAAGCCTCCTAGGTATTTTGGAAATAAGGTTTCCAGGATCCTGAGGGGGCTAACTCTTGTTAGGAAAGGTTATTTATTACTGTTTAGTAAAAACTCAGTGATGAGACCCTTCAGATGTGTATCAGGGGCCATATTCTTGGGAGATGATTGCCAACATGTATCTTGGGGGGTAGAGTTTCCAAAGAAAGTTTCCAAAGGAATTTTTATATGTTAAAGTAGATGTACAGGGTCCTGGGGGTTGGGCTAAGATTGTCTTTTGCCCTTAGCAAAGTACCAACACCAAGGCAGGTGAGTGCTTAGAAGAATATCATTCTGCCTATTTCAAGGACTTGTCAGTGGGCTGTAGATAGTAAGGAAATTTAATAATTCTTCTTCAGCCTTTGTTTCCCACATCACTGGGATTGGTTGAAACTGTAATTAAGTCTTGGTTTGCTGTCATGGGGAGGAAATGACTTCATTTTGGGCTTATTTTAATTTTTTTCACAGTACATACAATGGAATATATGATATTGTGACTTACAACAAGACATATGTATTTGGTTTTTGTCCCTGTTTCTGGTGGAGTTCCTAAAACCCTTGGAATTTCCTAGGTGATGAGAGTGATAAAGGTATCTTTTTTTTTTTTTTAAGATTTTATTTATTTATTCATGAGAGACACAGAGAGAGAGGCAGAGGCAGAAGGAGAAGCAGCCTCCCCGCTGAGTAGGGAGCCCAACGTGGGGCTAGATCCCAGGACCCCGAGATCATGACCTGAGCTGAACGCAGACGCTTAACCATCTGAGCCACCCAGGTGCCCCAAGTCTTTTGTTATATTATTGAGTGACTTTGGAATGCACCTAAGGATGGGGCCTGGTTGCCAGAGAACCAACCTTTTGATTGCAGGGCTGGAACTTTCAGTCCCACCCCACCCAGCCTCTGGGGAGGGGAGAGGGGCTGGAGGTTGAACTAGTCACCAAAGGCCAATGATTTGATTTAATAATCATGCCTATGTAATGAAGCCTCCATAAAACCCCAAAAGGACAGGATGGGAGAGCTTGTGGGTTGGTGAATCCGTGGAGATGCGGGGAGGGTGGAGTTCCTGGAGTGGGCTTGGAAACTCAGCACCCTCTCCCCACACCTCGCCCTATGCATCTTTTCCATCTGCTCTTCCTGAGTTATATCTTTTTATATCTTTTTCTGCTCTAGCAAATTAATAGCATCCAAAGGAGGAGGTGGTTACGGAAACCTGTGATTTATAGCCAGTTGGTTAGAAGCCCAGGTGACAACCTGGGCTTGTGATTGGCATCGGGCGTGGGTGGGGCTTGGGGAGAGTCTTGCAGGACTGAGTCCCATAACCTGTGGAATCTGGTGCTATCTCCAGGTTGATGGTGTCAGAATTGAGTTGACTTGTAGAACACTCAGCTGGCTTCTAGATTATTGCTTGTCATTGGCGTGGGAGGAGCTCCTTCTCCCACACACTGGAAGTGGGTCCAAGAACCCTAAATAGAATAATATTCCAGCCTTAAAGAGGAAGGAAATTCTGGTACATACTACAACATGGATGAGACTCGAGGATATTGCAATGCTAAGAGGAGGAAGCCAGTCACAAAGAGACAAATACTGGATAATTCCACTTATATGAGGTACCTAGAATAGTCCAATTCATAGAGACAGAAAGTAGGATGGTGGTTGCCAGAGGCTGGGGCGATGGGAAGTTAGTTTTTAATGGGGACAGAGTTTCAGTTTTGCGAGACAAGAAGAGCTCTGGAGGAGGATGGTGGTGCTGGTTGCGCATCAGTGTGAATGCGCTTAAGGCCACTGAACTGCATGCTTAACAATGGTGAAGAGAGCAAATTTTATATTATGTATATTTTACCGCAATTAACAATACAATAAGTAGAATAATTAAAAAAACCAAGGCAATCTGAATAAAGTATGGACTTCGTGTCAATAAGAAATTAATAACGATTTCTACTCAGATTGGAAATGACTCACTATCAAATATCCAGTCGGAATTCAAACTCTCTCCATGGTCTCGCAAGTATCTTTTTATTTGTTTGGACCAGAAGTCAAACAAGGTCCGCACGTCGCATTTGGCATCACTAAACCTTTGGGATAAATTCGTGGAAGTGAAATTGCTGGGTCAAGGTATATACATATTTTAAAGGATTTTGCTACATCCTGCAAAAATTGCCCTTCATAAATCATGTATCATTAAGCTCTGATGTTCACTTTTTTATTTTTAAAGCTGAATTTTGAAATCATTTCTGGAGAGAGCGCCTCTGTGATGAACATTTGTTCTCAAGGCTCCTCTTCTTGCAGGCATCCCTGCGCACCTCGGGCTGCCTCCTTGGCTGTGACTTTTAAGCCTTCGCTCTTAAGTTAGAACTCACACCGGAATGTGTGAGAATGTTCCCAGCTCACCCAAATCCCACAGTCTCCCCTTTGCGCTCCAAGGCTTGCTCACTGCCAGGCACCCTCCAGCACAAACACATCTGTCCCCTTCCAGCCCCCCCACCCCCGGCTCCTCTTTCATGACGGTAGTTTGGGGTCTTCGGTGTGGCCTCTTGGGGTTCACGACCTCTGCAGTCAGGCAGCAGGGTGGGTAAGGGATGGAGGGTTGGGGTTGTAGGGGGAGCAGAAACAGCTTTGGGGTGACAGTCACCTGCTCAAATAAACATTTCTGCACCCTTAATGCCTCTACTTCCGTTTTGTGGCTTTAGCTTCATAGTTGAGGTCTTCTTAGGATTCCAGGGTTGGAGCGCTATAGAAATGGTTGGGGGTGGGGTGGGGCATGAGAGGGTGAGGAAGATAACTTTCGTTGCACGTTTGTTAGGCACTTGTCATCTTGCTCAATCCACTCCAAGCCCTGTGAGATCGACATCACTTTCTGGTGAGGAACCTGAGGCCCAGAGAGTTTGAGCACATCGGCTGGTCTAGTGAATCCAGGCCTGTCCTGAAACCCTCACAGGCCCCTGCCCCAAGGGGTGGCCCATCTCCACTCTGGGTGGAGGCAGACCGGCCAGTCAGGGTGAAGAGTGAATACCATTTCCCAGGGAGAACAAAGCCAGCCAATGACTCCGTCTGCAAATGAAAAAGAAAAGAAAAAGAAGTCTAATACTGATTACAGGCGTACCCTGTTTTATTGCATTTTGCTTTACTGTGCTTTGCAGATACTGCGTTTTTTTTGTTTTTTTGTTTTTTACACAAATTAAAGGTTTGTGGCAACTCTGTGTTGAGCAAGTTCTGTTGGCACCATTTTTCCAACAGTACTTGCTCACTTTGTGTCTTTGGGTCACATTTCGGTAATTCAAGCAATATTTCAAACTCTTTTATTATTATATTTGTTATGGTGATCTGTGATCAGTGATTATGACTCACTGAGAGCTCAGAGGATGGTTAGCATTTTTTAGCAATAAAGTACTTTTATTTTTATTATTCATTTATTTATTTTAAAGATTTTATTTATTTACTTGAGAGAGAGAGTCAGAGATAGTGACAGAGAGCACAAACAGGGAGGAGAGGGAGAAGCAGGTCCCCTTAGGGAGCCCGATGTGGGGCTCGATCCCAGGACCCTGGGATCATGACCTGAGCTGAAGGCAGACGCTTAACCGACTGAGCCACCCAGGTGCCCCGGCAATAAAATATTTTTAAATTAATGTATGTACTTCTTTTTTTTTAGACATAATGTTATTGCACACTTAATAGACTATAGTGCAGTGTAAACATAATATTTACACGCACTGGGAATCCAAAAAATTCATCTAACTTGCTGTTTTGTGATATTGGCTTTACTACCATGGTCTGGAACCAAACCCGTGATATCTCTGAGGCATGGCTGTATAGAATTCATAAGTCCTTGAACTTTTCCTGAATTTCCCCAATTTTCCATTTAAAAATTCTTTAAGGAGAGAAATTAAAAATTTTTTTTCAATAGGGAAAAAAAAAAAACCCTTCAGCAAAACAGGAAAGGAAGACTTTTCTCTCCGGAACCAGGAGTAGGAGGGAGTGCTCTGGGGGAGGAAATATCTCCTGTTCCCTTTCTCCCTCGGAGCCCAGAGGGGGGGCCTGATTCAGGGATTAGGAAGGCAAACAGGAGCGGGAGAGGTGCAGCCGGGGAGGGAGCACAGGCTGGAATAAATCTCTTTTTCATAAGCTAAGTCTCCAGTGATCTAATTATAGCAGGAAGATGTACTGAACGGGAGACCAAAGGCAGAGTGGCAGCCTCCTTACTTTCGGCGCTGGGGTCTGCAGAGGACCTGGTGAGGACTGACTCCAGATCTTTCTATGGCGGGGGCTGATGTGGGAAGGGAGTGGGATCACAAATTGTGAAATTTGAGTTTTCTTCACCAGAGCTGGGCAGGACTAGACAGAGAGGATCCCCTTGAAGTTTGAAGCTATTGGGATTTTAGAATGGGAGCAAAAAAACTTCTTTACCCAATTAGGGGGTGCCAGGAGGGCGCAGTCAGTTAAGTGACTCAGGTTGTGATCTCAGGGTCTTGAGATCGAGCCCTGCATCCGTCTCAGAGCTCAGTGCAGAGTCTGCTTAAGACTCTCTCTCCCTCTGCCTGCCCCCTCCTCTCTTGCTTTCTCTCTCTTTAAAATAAATAAATCAATCTTAAAAAAAAACTTCTTTACACAGTTGGTAAGAAATGTATGGATTTGTTATATCTAAAAACATAAATAGGAGATAAACTCATGATTTTGCAGCTCTGTTCTCTGAACTTGGTGTAAGCAAGCACCAGTTTATTTTAGTACTACCTATGTCTAGGTGGGTCTGTCTATTACTCCAGGTCCCCAAGCCCCGAGGAGGATGAAGTAGGGCTCAGGGAGTAGCCTGTAGTGGGTCAGTGACAGTGAGCTCAGAGTAGGTGAGTGACATTTTGGTCCCTCCCAGGTCCTGGGAGGGACCACCCATTCTACATGCTTAATTTCTCCTCTGAGCACCTTTCCAATGGCCTAGGTCTCTTTTAGCAGTGACATAATCCATAGTTTGCTCTGAATCTTGGTTGGACCTGTGTTGAAGAGGTTATCCTTTGGCAATTCAATTCAATCACTCAGTACATCTTTATCAAGTGCCTTCTGGGAATAACTAAGTGAGCAAAGGAGACCCAATTTCTTAAGGAGTTTATAGTCCAATGGGGAAGGTGGACATTATTATTATTATTAATGATTTTATTTATTTGAGAGAGAGACAGCACACAAGCAGAAGGAGCGGCAGGAAGAGGGAGAAGCAGTCCCCCTGCTGAGCAAGGAGCCCGACGTGGGACTCGATCCCAGGTCCCTAGGATTATGACCTGAGCCGAAAGCAGATGCTTAAATGACTGAGCCACCCAGGTACCTGGGAAGGTGGACATTAAAATAATAAGAATTAGGTAAATAACTAGATGATTTGTATGTCCTTTCCAGTAGACTGTGAGCTCGTCAAAGGTGAGGATCACCACTTATATGTCTGTCTGTCCCAGCCCCTGGTACACAGTATCAGTTGTTAGACAATGATGACCCAGAGGTCCCGTATTGTGTGGTTGAGTTGACCTTTTCATTCTGGTTGCAGCCAAAGAAGACCTAAGTAGGGAAAGAAGTGGAGATGTTCATTGGCTTACAGGGGTGGCCTATGTCTTTGAGGGTTTACAAATAGTTGGGTGGCAGGTACACAAAGAACTCCTTCAGAGAAGAGGCTGAAGCACCTGCAGCACCAGCTACTGAGCAGAGTTTTGCCTGAGGCTGTCCTTGATAGATTCAGACATCCTGAATCGGCATCAGCATCAGCTTCAAGGGCTCCGGTCAACCCTCCCTGCACCCTGCTGTTGCTACTTTATAAACAGCCAAAAGCCACAAACAAGAGCCTACAAATTGCAGGTCAGGAATTCCGAGGGGACATTGTAAGGTCATGCGTCTCTGCTGCATGATGTCTTAGACTTCAGCTAGGAAGACTTGAATGACTGGTGTCTGGAATCGTCTGGAGGTTTCTTCACTTCCAGGCGGTGGTGGGGTGGGGGATGACTTGAACTCAGCTGGGATTATTGCCTGGACTCCCTACTCAGGGACCTCCTTGAAGCCTGGTGGGGAGCATCCCAGTGAACAAAGCAGAAGTCATGTAGTGTCTTCTACTAACATTTCCTGGTCCATATAGTCGTAAACCTGCCCAGATTCAAAGGGAAGGGAAGGGGTGCCTGGGTGGCCCAGTTTGTTAAGCTTCTGACTCTTGATTTCAGCTCAGGTCACGATCTGGGGATCGTGAGATCGAGCCCCACATTGGGCTCTGTGCTCAGCTGGGAGTCTGCCTGAGATTGTCCCTCTCCCTCTGTCTCTCCCTCTACTCCTACTCTCTCTCTCTCTGAAATAAATAAATCAATAAAATCTTCAAAGGGAAGGGACATAGGTCCCACCTCTCAATGGGAGAAGCCTCAAAGAATTTTCAGCCATGTTTGAAAACTCCCACCTCTTCCCCCTCCAATCTTGCTTTTTCATCTCATGCAAACTTTTGAAAAATAATTTACATACCTTAAAATTCACTCATTTTTTAGTAAATTTACTGAGTCTTGCAACCATTACCACAATCCAGTTACAGAACTTTTTTATTTCTTCCAATGAGATCCCTTGTGCCAGTTTACAGTTAATCCTTGTTCTCAGCCTCAGGCAACCACTAATCTACTTTCTGTCTGCCCAAATTTGCCTTTTCTTCCTACACAAACCTTTGAGGTAGGAGGAAAACCCCTTGCTCTGCTGTACTTCTCCAGTAACTACCAGCACGGAGCCCTCGTTGCTCCCATTCCTTTCCTCAGGACCCCATAATACGGACTGTTGAGCCGTAGGAGAGGCGTCCCCATCCGTAAGATGGGGTGTCTCAGAGGGCTGGTGGAGGGACTGTGTGAATCAATCAATGCCAAATGCTTTGGGTGGCGTCTTGCTCACAGCAGCCCCTCCATAAAGGGGGCCCCTTCCCCAAGTCCTAGCTATTCCTCTATACCTTCCCAAGAGTGCTGTAGGTGGGAATGGAGTCCTCGCTTTACAGAGGAGGAAAATTGGCACCCGGAAGACTCACAGCTTGAAAGTACTGGAGCCATGGGCGCCTGGGTGGCTCAGTCGTTAAGCGCCTGCCTTTGGCTCAGGTCATGATCCCAGAGTCCTGGGATCGAGTCCCGCATCGGGCTCCCTGCTCCAAGGGAAGCCTGCTTCTCCCTCTCCCACTCCCCCTGCTTGTGTTCCTGCTCTCGCTGTCTCTGTCTCTGTCAAATAAATAAATAAAATCTTAAAAAAAAAAAAAAAGAAAATACTGGAGCCAGAGAGGAATTCAGCTCCAGACTCATAAGCACACCAAGCCCGCCTCTTATTGACACACGGGGCTTGGAAATGAAACTTCCCACAGCCTGGGACTCTCAGGTTCTTCATAGGTTTCCAGATTTGCACCTGGAGAAGCTGCATGGAAATTGATTTGTTTGTGATAAAATAAATTCTAAGGGGAAATTTTATGAAATAGCCGATTGCAGCAAATCCGTTCTGCGAAACAAGGAATCTTTAAACAATTTTAGTCATCTGTTGATTTCCTTGTGCTAGAATTCCTAACATCGTCTGGACACTCATGTATATCGAGCCCCCAGACAAGGGTGGGCAGTTGGGGCCCTGAGGCTCAGCCGGGGGAGCTCACTCTCACCTCACTTTAAATTAGGGCCTTTCGTTTGTGTTTTTGGCATCAGATGCCCTGAAAAAGGACCAGCCACAAACCAAATCCCACACTGTCCTCCACAGGGAAACCTGCTTCCTTTCTTAGCAGGGTTAATGAATGGACACTTCTTGGAGGAATGGAAGCCGTCCAAAGAAAGAGAGAGAGGGAAGGAAAGAAGGCTGTTCAGTCTGGTTTGGGCAACTGAGTTCCCACCCCACTGCACCCCACCCCCCAGCTGGTCACTGGGTTCAGGTATCAGATCTGCCACCAGATAGGCAGATGATTTAACCTCTGTTCACCAGACATCTTGCCTCCAAAATGAGGAAAATGAAGACGAGAGCAGCGCACTGCCACTTGCCATTCCCTCTGCTGCAATTTCTCTTTCCTTAACCTCCTGCCTGGGTTGCCCCCTTCAGGCTTCTGCTCAAATGCCATCTTGTCTGTGAACATCCCCTGACCACTGAGAATTAGCAATGCCACGCCAATCCTGTCCTTCCTCGCTTGGCCTGATTTCTTTTTCTCCCTTCCTTCCTTCTTTCTTAAAGATTATTTATTTATTTGAGAGAGAAAGAGAGAGTGTGAGTGGGGGGGTAGGGGGGAGAAGGACAGAGGGAGAGGGAGAAGCCGACTCCCCACTGAGCAGGGAGCCCGATGTGGGGCTTGAACCCAGGACTCTGAGATCATGACCTGAGCTGAAGGCAGACGCTTAACTGACTAAGCCACCCAGGTACCTGATTTATTTTTCTTTATGTGACTTATCACCATCCATCAGGGACCTTTCTTGTTCATGACACCTGCCTCCCCTTCCAGGGTGGAAGCTCCCCGTGCCAGTCATTCTGTCTGTCCCGCTCACTGCCGTGTCCTCAGGGACAGAACAGTGCCTGGCACGTAGGTGGGGACCTCCTGCAGAATTACTGAATGAACAAAGGAATGACAGAACTCCAGGGTTTCATCCCGGCTGATATCTAAGACAAATTATCCTGAGATCAGAGTGTAGGTAAGTGACCTAAAGATCTTTCTCTTGCTCTCTTTTTTAGAAACAGTTTTTTTGAGATATAATTCGCAAATCATTCTATTCACCCATTTAAAATTTACAGTTCAGTGTTTTTTAGTATGTTTACAGAGTTGTGCAACCATGATTTCAGTCAGTTTTAGAAAAAATTTTTAAAGATTTTATTTATTTGAGAGAGAGTGAGCAGGTGGGGGGAGGAGTAGAGGAAAAGAGAGAGAGAAAATCTCAAGCAGACTCCATGCTGAGCTCGGAGCCCGATCTCATGGCCCTGAGATCATGACCTGAGCCGAAATCAAGAGTCAGACGCTTAACCAACTGAGCTACCCAGGCGCCCCAATTTTAGAACATTTTTATCACCCAAAAAAGAAACTCCTCAGACTTCAGCCATTACCCCCAGTCCATCTCCTTCCCCCATTCACTGGCAACCACAGTGTTTCTGTGTCTTTGAATTTGGCCATTTTTAGCACTTCATATACATGGAATCATATGATATGTGGCCTTTTGTGCCTGGCTTCATTCATTTAGCATGATGGTATTTTCTTTCTTCCTTCCTTCCTTCCTTCCTTCCTTCCTTCCTTCCTTCCTTCCTTCCTTCCTTCCTTCCTTCCTTCCTTCCTTCCTTTCTTTCAAGTACTCTCCACCCCCAGTGTGGGGCTCGAACTCACCACCCTGAGATTAAGAGTTGCATGCTACACGGACTGAACCAGCTAGGCGCCTCTCACTTCGCATAAGGTTTTCAGGGTTTAGCCATGCTGTAGCATGCATCAGGATGCCAACCCCTTCAATGGCTGAGTAATATTCCACATGTGGATGCTACATTCTGTTTATCCATTCATCGTTTGTTGGGCATTTGGGTTGTTTTCACTTTTTGGCTAATATGAGTAATGCTGTTGTGAACACTGGGTTTTATGTTTTTGTGTGGATGTATGTTTTGATTTCCTTCAGGTACATAGCCTGGGATGGAGTTGCTAGGTCACATGACAATGGTATATTTGACTGTCATTGAGACTGTCAGACTGTTTCCCAAAGGGACTGCACCATTCTAATGATCTCTTATGACTTAAATAGTCTTTAAATTCTACCCTTTACTAACCACATGATTTGCTAAGATTAATATACCTTTAAAACAGTCTTGATCGTTCCTCTGAGATACAGGACTTTTTTTTTTTAAATTTTTTTATTGTTATGTTAATCCCCATACATTACATCATTAGATTTAGATGTAGTATTCCATGATTCATTGTTTGTGCATAACACCCAGTGCTCCATGCAGAACGTGCCCTCCTCAATACCCATCACCAGGCTAACCCAACCTCCCACCCCCTCCCCTCTAGAACCCTCAGTTTGTTTTTCAGAGTCCATCATCTCTCATGGTTCATCTACCCCTCCGATTTCCCCCCCTTCATTCTTCCCCTCCTGCTACCTTCTTCTTCTTTTTTTTTCTCTTAACATATATTGCATTATTTGTTTCAGAGGTACAGATCTGAGATTCAACAGTCTTGCACAATTCACAGCGCTTACCAGAGCACAGACCCTCCCCAGTGTCTTTCACCCAGTCACCCCATCCCTCCCACCCCACCCCCCACTCCAGCAACCCTCAGTTTGTTTCCTGAGATTAAGAATGCCTCATATCAGTGAGGTCATATGATACATGTCTTTCTCTGTTTGACTTATTTTGCTCAGCATAATACCCTCCAGTTCCATCCACGTCGTTGCAAATGGCAAGATCTCATTCCTTTTGATGGCTGCATAATATTCCATTGTATATATATACCACCTCTTCTTTATCCATTCATCTGTCGATGGACATCTTGGCTCTTTCCACAGTTTGGCTATTGTGGACATTGCTGCTATAAATATCGGGGTGCACGTACCCTTCCAGATCCCTACTTTTGTATCTTTGGGGTAAATACCCAGTAGTGCAATTGCTGGATCACATGGTAGCTCTATTTTCAACTTTTAGAGGACACTCCATACTGTTTTCCAGAGTGGCTGCACCAGCTTGCATTCCCACCAACAGTGTAGGAGGGTTCCCCTTTCTCCGCATCCCTGCCAACATCTGTCATTTCCTGACTTGTTAATTTTAGCCATTCTGACTGGTGTGAGGTGGTATCTCATTGAGGTTTTGATTTGGATTTCCCTGATGCCGAGCGATATTGAGCACTTTTTTATGTGTCTGTTGCCCATTTGGAAGTCTTCTTTGGAAAAATGTCTGTTCATGTCTTCTGCCCATTTCTTGATTGGATTCTTTGTTCTTTGGGTGTTGAGTTTGATGAGTTCTTTATAGATTTTGGATACTAGCCCTTTATCTGATATGTCATTTGCAAATATCTTCTCCCATTCTGTCGGTTGTCTTTTGGTTTTGTTGACTGTTTCCTTTGCTTTGCAAAAGCTTTTTATCTTGATGAAGTCCCAATAGTTCATTTTTGCCCTTGCTTCCCTTGCCTTTGGTGATGTTTCTAGGAAGAAGTTGCTGCGGCTGAGGTCGAAAAGGTTGCTGCCTGTGTTCTCCTTTAGGATTTTGATGGACTCCTGTCTCACATTGAGGTCTTTCAACCATTTGGAGTCTATTTTTGTGTGTGGTGCAAGGAAATGGTCCAGTTTCATTCTTCTGCATGTGGTTATCCAATTTTCCCAACACCATTTGTTGAAGAGACTGTCTTTTTTCCATTGGACATTCTTTCCTGCTTTGTCAAAGATGAGTTGACCATAGAGTTGAGGGTCCATTTCTGGGCTCTCTATTCTGTCCCATTGATCTATGTGTCTGTTTTTGTGCCAGTACCATACTGTCTTGATGATGACAGCTTTGTAATAGAGCTGGAAGTCCGGAATTGTGATGCCGCCAGCTTTGCTTTTCTTTTTCAACATTCCTCTGGCTATGTGGGGTCTTTTCTGGTTCCACACAAATTTTAGGATTATTTGTTCCATTTCTTTGAAAAAAGTGGATGGTATTTTGATGGAGATTGTATTGAATGTGTAGATTGCTCTAGGTAGCATTGACATCTTCACAATATTTGTTCTTCCAATCCATGAGCATGGAACGTTTTTCCATTTCTTTGTGTCTTCCTCAATTTCTTTCATGAGTATTTTATAGTTTTCTGAGTACAGATCCTTTGCCTCTTTGGTTAGATTTATTCCTAGGTATCTTATGGTTTTGGGTGCAATTGTAAATGGGATCGACTCCTTAATTTCTCTTTCTTCTGTCTTGTTGTTGTGTATAGGAATGCCACTGACTTCTGTGCACTGATTTTATATCCTGCCACTTGACTGAATTCCTGTATGAGTTCTAGCAGTTTTGGGGTGGAGTCTTTGGGGTTTTCCACATAAAGTATCATATCATCTGCAAAGAGTGAGAGTTTGACTTCTTCTTTGCCGATTTGGATGCCTTTGATTTCTTTTTGTTGTCTGATTGCTGTGGCTAGGACTTCCAATACTATGTTGAATAGCAGTGGTGATAGGATACAGAACTTTTTGAATGGACTTTAATCAAAGATTGAATAGCCTGCCATTCAGTGCTGGTGCTCAGTGCTGTGGAATTAATTCAGCAGCCGAATGTGTCAAACCCACTAAGGAATTCCTTGGTGCTCATCACAGTAAGTGTACTCTTAATCCCCATCACCTGTTTCTCCCATCCCTCATCCACCTCCCCTCTGGTAACCATCAGTTTGTTCTCTATAGCTAAGAGTCTGTTGGTTTGTCTTTTTCTCTCTCTCTCTTTTTCTCCTTTGTTAGTTTTGTTTCTTAAATTCCACATATGAGTGAATCCTATGGTATTTGTCTTACTCTCTCTGACTTATTTCACTTAGCATTATTCCCTCTAGATCCATCCATATTGTTGTAAATGGCAAGATTTCTTTTTTTTTTTATGGCTGAGTAATATTCCATTGTATATGTACCACATCTTCTGTATCCATTCATCTGTTGATAGACACTGGGCTGCTTCCATGATTTGGCTATTGTAAATAACGCTGCAATACACATAGGGGTGCATATATCTTTTTGAGTTAGTGTTTTCATTTTCTTTGGGTAAAATACCCAGTAGTGGGATTACTGGATCATATGGTGATTCCATTTTAAATTTTTTGGGGGGACTGCCATACTGTTGTCCACAGTGGCTGCATCAATTTGCATTCCCACCAACAGTGCATGAGAGTTGCCTTTTCTCCCCATCCTCACTGACGCTAGTTATTTCTTGTGTTTTTGATTTGGGCCATTCTGACAGGTGTAAAGTGGTATCTCATTATGGTTTAAATTTGCATTTCCCTGGTGATTAGTGATGTGATTCATGTGTCTGTTGGCCATCTGTATGTCTTCTTCGGAGTAATGTCTATTCAGATCCTCTGCCTATTTTTAAATTGGACTATTTGATTTTTGGTTTTAAGTTGTGTAAGTTCTTTATATATTTTGAATATTAACCCCTTGTTGGTTATATCATTTACAAATGTCTTCTCCAATTCAGTATCTTGATCTTCCGTTGGTTGATGGTTTCCTTTGCTGTGCAGAAGCTTTTTATTTTGGTGTAGTCCCAATAGTTTAATTTTGCTTTTGTTCCCCTTGCCTGAGGAGACATATTTAGAAAAACGTTTCTATGGCACCTGGGTGGCTCAGTCAGTTAAGTGTCTGCCTTTGACTCAGGTCATAATCCCAGCGTCCTGGGATTGAGCCTCTCATCAGGCAGCCTGCTTCTGCCTTCCCCCCCACCCCCAACCCTGCTCATGCTTTCCCTCAATCTCTCTCAAATAAATAAAATCTTTTTCAAAAAAGAAAAATGTTTCTATGGCCAGTGTCAAAGAAATTGCTGCCTATGTTTTCTTCTAGGAGTTTTATGGTTTCAGATCTCACATTTAGGCCTTTAATCCATTTTGAGTTTACTTTTGTGTATGGTGTAAGAAAGCGGTCCAGTTTCATTCTTTTGCATGCGGCTGTCCAGGTTTCCCAACATCATTTGTTGAAGGGACTGTCTTTTCCCCATTGCATATTTTTGCCTCCTTTGTTGAAGATTAATTGGCCACATAACCATGGATTAATTTCTGGGCTCTCTATTCTGTTCCATTGATCTATATGTCTGTTTTCTTGTTAGTACCATACTGTTTTGATTACTATAGCTTTGTAGTAGATCTTGAAATCTGGGATGGTGACACCTCCTGTTTGCTGTAAATCTTTTTGTTTGGTTGGTTTTTGTTTGTTTGTTTGCTGTAAATCTTAAAACAACAAGTTTCATTCTTAAATTCTACATCCTGTGGCCCTACTGTGCCCACTATTGGCAGGGGAGTGCCATCCTGCCATACCCCTTCCCAAACACCCATCTGAAGCTCATTTTGTATTCCCAGTGCCTGGAGGGATGTTACCTGTGCCCTAATATCCAAGCCCAGAGGATGATATAAAATATTTCCTTGCCCTTCCCATTGGGATGTCTCGCAGCCCAGCCAGCTAGGAGGAGTGCCTGAATGTCCCTTCACCTGCTCTCCTTTCTTTCCTACTCCTCCGTCAGGACATTCCGTCTGCTACGGACTCTCTGACCAAGCCTGGGGGGCCCATTCCTGCCTCTGTCCTTGGGCGATAATAGTGGGTTACATCCTCAGCCTTCAGAGACAAGCACCTACATGCCAGGCAAACCTCTCCTGCCTTATGGATTGCTTTTCACACACAACACTGGTGTGCTGTTAAACCAAAGGATCCCTTTCCCATTTGGAGTGAGGACGGATTGAACAAAGTGAATGGAGGGAACAGAGAACCCTGCTCCCTCTCGCAAGCACACACCGCACAAAGATACATGTACACACACACATTGCATGTTTTTTTTTTTTAACATAAACATAATTATGCTTTAAGAATTGTTTTGCAACTAGGTTTTCCCCCCACATAATAATATGTCTTGGACATCTTTCCTGTTAGTACTCATTCTTTTTAAGCACTGCTTAGTCGTCCATAGTATGGGTGCTAATAATTTATGTAACCGGTGTGTTGAACAAGCGTGACCAGAAGGATGTAATCAGATGCAACTTCATTTTATTTTTCACTGTCTCTTACAACGTTCTCAGTGGAGAGTTTCTCTCCATGGCTTAGATACAAACTCAGGTGGTCCCATGACTTGTCTGATCCCTTGTAGGTCACTTGAATCAGTAAAACAGTCTCTATGCAGAAATGAGAATGCGTGGTCTGATGTGTTATCTCTTTAATGCTTTCTGACTCCCGACTCCTCTAGGCTCTGCCATTGGGTGGAGGGGGCCACCAGCCTGTGGAGGAGGGAGGGTGTGGGGGAGTGACCACTTTCTTCTTTCCTTTTTAATCCACTCATCCAGGGTTGCACAGGGGAGGGGAAGAGCAGAAAGTTCCACACTAACTGGTACTGTCTCAAGATGCCTCTGAACTCATTTGCCGGGGCTCCTGCACCTGAATAAAACTCCTCTGACAGGCAGGGTGTTGGGTTGCTCTGGCTGTTACTCTCCCCTGAGCCCTCAGTTTCCAGCAGACCCCTCCACCTGGATTGTTAAACACCCGCACCCTTTCATGAGATCTCCAGGCTGGCTTTGTCTCCTGGATGGCCCACATCTGGTCCACATGAAGTCATTGTGCATCTCTTACCTGCCACATTCTGGAAGCACTGGCCAGCCCAAAGCAGCCACCTCCTTTGAGCCTCAACTCCTAAGCTGCTAGCCTGCCTCTCTTGCCCTCTTGATTTCTTGGGCTAGATCAGAATGTGTTTCTCAAACTCTAGGGACACATATTGGGCACATTTATTCTGAAGCCCCTCTGTCTGGACTAAGTCTAGGGTAGTGAGGTGGTATTCTCCTCCCTTGGTGTAGGGTCAGCCTCATGACTTCAGTGGCCTACTCCAAAAGTCATAAAATTCTTCTTCCCCTTTATACACCCTCAGTGTTTGGGGAGGGGTCTAATGGTCTTGTGATTGGTGTTCAGATACTTACTTTGATGATTCCTCTAGAATCCTGGTTATGTGAGATCAATTTTCTCTTGGCATCTCAGTGAAAAACTTCTGATTTAGTATTGACCACATGAGTCCATTTTTCTATTAAGAAACATTTTGGTTGTTTCCTCCCACCCCCAACCCACCTTGCTATATAAACACCACTGCTGTGAATATCCTTAAAAAATATCTTGGTACGTAAGTGCAGACATTTCTTTTGACTGAATTACACACCTTGGTCATTTGCTTGCTTACCTCACTTGGAGATTTAGGAAGAGCTTAGCAGAAATGCATGTGTGTGTATGTATGTGCAGAGTGGGTAGGTGTACTGATAGTTCAGAGAACCGAGGATCTGGAGGGACAGAAGTAGGATGTCTCAAAGCAGCAGCTGAACCTACAGAGTCACCCCAGCACCTCAGTATAGGGGCGAACAGTTTACCACTAGCCATTAGCTGGGGGCAGGCTAAGTGGGCAACACTGGGCAGCCAGAATGATGCTTCTGAACGGTCAGTTGACACAAGACAGTGAGACAAGACACTTTAACAAGGTGGTAAAACGTCCAAAATGATTTCTAGAGGATTAGCAATGCTACTAGATTTCTGATATGATCAGAAATAGGTAATATTTTAAAAGAATTTAAAGGTAGAAGATTGAAACGGTAAGTTTTAGCTTTTGGAAAATTTACTTACATGGATTCACTTATTCCCTGATGAGGCAAGTAAACATTATTATAACAACTAATGACATTCAGAGCCACATAGTTATTTATTTACTTTTGGTGCCTATTCGTTTCTTGTTGACCATGTAATGCAAATAAAACTGGACATCTTTGGAGCCCATCTCTTCTTGGTGTGTCATTGAAAAGAGCCATGTATCTGATAATCAAATCATACGAAAAAGGAAAGACTTCATGTATCTCCTATATAATCCAGGCATTCTACTTCTAGATATTTACCAGAAAGAAATGAAAACATGTTTCCATACAAAGACTTGGACGTGAATGTTCAGAGCAGCATTATTTTCAATAGCTAAAAACTGGAAAGAGTCCAAACATCCATCAGTAGAGGAAGGGGTATACAAAATGTGGTCTCCCCATATAATGGAAATCCACTCAGCAGTAAATAAGAATGAACTCGTGATACATGCAACAACATGGATGAATCTCAGAATCATTATGCTGAATGAAAGAAACCAGAAACAAAGAGTTTATTTTGTATGAGTCCATTTATATAAAATACAACCTAATTTATACTGACAAAAAGCAGATCAGTGATGGCTTGGAGATGAAGGGTGGGGGGTGGAATACAAAAGGAATCTTCTGGAGGTGATAGAAATGCCCTGCATCTTGATTTTGGTGGGGGTTTCAGGGGTGAATACAACTGTCAAAACCCATAGAATTGTACTCTGTAAATGGATGCAGTTTATTGCATGTCAATTATTTTTCAATACACTTGATAAGGAAAAAATCAGTAAAATCTTTACTGAAGTCTCTTAGAGTGATTATTTATCTACCATTGAAATCTAGTTTAATTGCCTTTTAACTTGATAGGGAAATGAAAGGAGACACATACAAAATGCCCTAGACAGTGGCTGGTACACAACAAGTGGTCAGAGAATGAGAGATGGGGCTACTATTACTGTGATGATGGGCATGTATGTCCACAAACATGTCTTATGTCTACTTGTATTCCAGAACCTCTCTGAAGACCTGGCTCATTGTTTTTCTTCAGTAAATGCTTTTTGATGAATTAAAGAGATTTTAGGTCATATCAACCAATGCTTCAATTTACACCTTGGGTGTAAATTGGCTGGGGCCTGAGGTCAGAGAGAGGATGATGTTCTGGTTGAAGAGCAGTATGACTAGCTGAGGTAAGGTGCTGAGGGCACTTGAAATGCTGCCCCGATCTCCCTCTGTGGAAGTACATCTGTGCAAGTGCATCCAGGCCCCTGCCACGTGGTGTTCAGATTCTGGGGCTCACAGGGTGAGCTGGAGTCACCTGAGGGTATTGCCTGCCATGTGCTTCTGTAGTTGCCTAGAGGAACGATGAGCTTTTTTTGTGTGTGATTCTTAGGCAGAGATAATGTGCCTGAGTAGCAACTTCATCTCCCAATCATAAAATATTGATAGTCCTGGTGGTGGACAGAGACCAGGAGACACCCCCTGGAAGGTGCTGTTTGCCGGCAGGTGGTGAATGATTGATGAATGGGAAGTAAAATATTGATATTCTGAGTCTCACATCAGGCCTCTTCCCACCCAAATGGGCTTGTGTCTTGTATTATTAAAGGAAAAAATTCAGAGAATGGGTTACTTTGCTTCTGTTTGGAACAAGACAGCTTTGGCCAGCTATGGCTTGGAGATAACTATGGGATGTTAAGATTGAGTGCCCTTGGAAACTTGGTTGATGGATATTTGAAACCAACAAAAGGAAATCCTACTTTCCCTGTTATGAAAAATTTGTAATAACAGCTTTGTCAATCTATTTTTTTTAAAGATTTTATTTATTTGAGAGAGAGAGCAAGAGTGAGAGAGCATGAGCAGGGGGGAGGGGCAGAGGGAGAGGGAGAAGCAGACTCCCCACTGAGCAGGGAGTCCAGATATGGGACTCAATCCCAGGACCCTGGGATCATGACCTGAGCTGAAGGCAGACACTTAACCGACTGAGCCATCCAGGTGCCCTGTCAATGTATTCTTCTTAAAAAATTATGTTTGTCAAAGTTATACATGCACATAACTTAAAGAGAAAAAGAGATCTATTAGAAAAACAGCACTCTCAGGGTGCCTGGGTGGCTTAGTAATTTAAACGTATGACTTTAGCTCAGATCATGATCTTGGGTCCTGGGATTGAGCCCCCTGTAGCTTGAATCTGCTTGAGATTCTCTCTCTCCCTCTCCCTCTACCCCTCCCCTCTCATGCTCTGTCTCTCTCAAATAAATAAAATCTTAGAAAAAAGAAAAGTAGCACTCTCCTATGACACCGGGAGCGCCTTCCATTTTACCCTCTGCATATGTAAGCATTTATAACCTCTTTTAGCCAACTCTTTTTGTATTACTTCCATATGACCAAATAAATGCTTCATATGCTGTTTCTTGAAAAAATTTTAGAGTGTCTATTGACTCTTCCTTGCAGAAGATAAGTGTTTGACTCTTTCACCCACCACTTAAACACATAGACCCTTCTCAAGTCCTCTATCTTTCCAATATAATTATATTAGAACATTGGTTACCTAATTATTCGGTATTTCCATTATTAGGAACATATACAGAGATCTACAGCTGGTCAAGTCATACACTAAGATTACATTTACTTTCCTTTGTTCCCTTTGTTGGGGAGAAAAAATTTTACTCTACACTTCCAGATTCTTCTGGCTGGTCTAAGAATTAAATTGATATGAAGCAGATTAACAGAAATAAAAAACAAAGTTTAGTAATATGTTCATGGAGGTCCAATAATAAAATTGAGACCCAAAGAAATCACAAAGGCATACAGCTTTAATACATTTAGACAAAGAAACATAAATCTGTGAAGAATTGACAAGACGAGAAAACTTATATTTCAGAGCATCAATTAATAAGGAACTCTAAAGAGAATTATAGGCTGGGGTAGTAAATGAATAAAAGTAACAAAATTTGTTTGTATTGGCTTCTTCCCTATATAGACCCTGAATTCCCTGTCTGACAATAAGGATGTCTGCCTACCTCTTGGTACAGGGAAGGTACTTTTCACATGGGGGATATATTTCCTGCTATCCGGAGACAATGATGGGTCAGAGTGTTCTTCTTGCTCTGGCTTTAAAAAAATAGTAACTTTAATTCAAAATAATCAATATGCCACATTAGGGCAGGCTTCCCTGAGCTCCAATATTTTATTTTCTTTTGGAGTTAAAGATGGTCTTTTTTTGGTCTATTTGCTCAGTTTTCTATTTATCATTTATCCAACCTCAAAACTCTGCCAATTATCTAAATTTCTTCTCAAGAGGTTCAGATGCATTAGCCATCCTATCAGTTTTATTTTCTGGAAGGACTGTCTCCTGAGGACTGTTCACCTGCTCCTATGGGCACTGCTTGCTTGAAGCACCCGGTGCCCAGCATCATCATGCACCATCATTCAAGGGGTGACCCTCACCTCTTTCCTGTGCTGAGTCCCAAACCTTTTCTCTATGTGTGCTGTCTTAATTTGGTGGAACAAAGCCTCCATTCGCTTCCCAAGAAATGATACAAGGGAGATAGTTTTTTGGGGGACTTTTCATATGTGTATGATAGCTGAGTACGGAACTTCAAATTGGAAATAGCTTTCTTTCATAATTTTGAAGGCTTTAGTTATTGTCTACCTTTTTTTAAAAAAAGATTTTATTTATTTATTTGACAGATAGAGACACAGCGAGAGAGGGAACACAACCAGGGCGAGTGGGAGAGGAGAAGCAGGCTCCCTGCTAAGCAGGGAGCCCGATGTGGGGCTCGATCCCAGGACCCTGGGATCATGACCTGAACCGAAGGCAGACACTTAATGACTGAGCCACCCAGGCGCCCTATTGTCTACCTTTTGAAAATTTTGAAATCATTTGACTTTTTAAAATCCTTTTATTTTAATGTGAGATTTTTATTCTAGAAAAGTTTATAGAATCTTCTCTTTGTATCCAGAGATTTACAGTTTCCTGATAAATGTCTTTGTGTGGTCTTAGTTGATCCATTCTGATAGGTACTAGTTGAGACCCCTTTTAAAAACACATCACCTTTACTGAAGTTTACTTTGCATATAACAAATGCAAACATTTTAAGCAAACAATTGCATGAGTTTTGATAAATGTATAAAGGATGGACTCTTTCTGGGGTGCCTGGATGACTCAGTTGGTTAAGCATCTGACTTGATCTTCTAATTTTCTTATCTTTTCTTTATCAGGAAAAAGTTACTTAGTGCACTCTTCTGGGTTATCTGATTCTGGAAAGGGCCTCTACCTTTCATTGATAACAATACAAATGATTTTTTCCATAGAGATGCAAATAAATTTTGTCTGGTGCAGGTGCAAACTGAGACCCCTCTTTCCCCAAGAAGCCAGTTTTGCATCTACTATCACATTCATTTCAGTCTTCTTGACTGTCCACATGCCCAATATGTCTGTTCTTTGATTTCTCCATTGAACCATTTGCAACAGCTTAAGGATTCCTCATTAATGGGTGAGTTAAATAAAATCTTTGACATGTTGTCATTTTAACATTCTAACATCTTATATCTCTTACTCTCTTATCTTTTAATTTAATCTGGGTTATTTCCTTCACTTTATAATCCAGACCTTCTATTGAGTTTCTCATATCTGTTTTCATATATTTTAAAAAATATTTATTCGAGAGAGAGAGAGAGTGCGTGCACCCCAGTGGGAGGAGGGGCAGAGGGAGGAGGAGAGAATCCCCAGCAGACTCACTGTTGAGCACAGAGCCTGACATAGGGCTTGATCTCACGACCCATGAGATCATGACTTGAGCCGAAATCACCAGACACTTAACCAACTGGGCCACCCCTGTTTTCATATTTTTAATTTCCAAGAGTCCCTTTTTTTCTGTTTTCTGAATGATAACTTAAAAAAAGCTCTTCTTGGGCGCCTGGGTGGCTCAGTCGTTAAGCGTCTGCCTTCGGCTCAGGTCATGATCCCAGGGTCCTGGGATCGAGTCCCACATCGGGCTCCCTGCTCAGCAAGAAGCCTGCTCCTTCCTCTCCCATTCCCCCTGCTGTGTTCCTGCTCTTGCTATTTCTCTCTCTGTCAAATAAATAAATAAATAAATAAAATCTTTAAAAAAAAAAAGCTCTTCTTATTTCATAGATATAATATCTTCTTTATTTGAGGATATTAATGATAGTTTGTTTTGATGTCATTTTCTTTTGCATGGCCTTTTTTCCTTCCAGTTTGTTTTTCTTTGTTTTGGTGGCTGCCACTCATGTTGGATGCTTTCCTCAGATGTCTGGTAATCTGTCATTATTCACTCACAGTCAATAGTGGGGTTGTAAGACCGGTAGGCAGTTTGGACCCTGGGAGTGGTATTCAACATAGGTTGATCTCGCTGGGGTATTCCATTGGGAAACATGTCAGCATCTTTGGGAATTTTCCCCAGAGAAGACCTTACCAGTCTCGGGCTTATAGTATCTGCACATAGCTGACAGTTTTCTGTGAGCCTTAGAATTCTGTCTTTAAATGTGCACTTAAACCACTTATTTTAAAAAATATTTAAAAAATATTTTAAAAATAGTTTCCACCCGGGACTATGCCTGGTGCCCCTGGTCCAGAGACACTGCTTTATCCTCTCCAGAGAATAAGGCTCCTGGTTTTTGCTTGGTGAGCAGGGAGCAGTCCCAGGCTCTGTGGAGTTTGTGAGGGCATTTGCTTATTTGTTTTTTACAGACTCTCTATTAATCCTGTTTTTAGTCCTACTTTTTTTTTTTTAAAGATTTTATTTATTTATTTGAGACAGAATGAGAGAGAGAGAGAGAGCTCATGAGAGGGGGGAGGGTCAGAGGGAGAAGCAGACTCCCTGTCGAGCAGGGAGCCCGATGCGGGACTCGATCCCGGGACTCCAGGATCATGACCTGAGCCGAAGGCAGTCGCTTAACCGACTGAGCCACCCAGGCGCCCCTTTAGTCCTACTTTTATCCTACTTCCAGCAGTACTAGACCCCTCCAATTCTTCTGTCTTTTAGGGGTCATGCAGGGGGTAATTTGAGTGCTTCTTGTCTTTACCTACTGCCAGCTAAGGATTTAGTGTTCTTGAACCTTCTAAATCAGTTTCCACTCATCCATCTATTTTCCACTTCCCAAAATTTTGATCCAGTGATTTCATCCTCTGTTTTCTCTGTCTTCATGGATTTATGTCTTCAAAAATTTACTTCTTCATTATGTCTTCAAAAATTTACTTCTTCTTATTCAAATGGAGCAAAAGCATATGTTGTTTTCTATCTTGGCTTGGAATTTCAGTACATTTTTAAATTCAATATTCCTTTCTTCCATTTACCTGAGTGTGAAGAGGCAGGATTATGTTGTGAAAAGGCACAGACACCAGCCGGTGGTAAATTAGAATTCTCTATTCCCCATTATGAGCTCTATGCTACTGTTCAAGTCACCCCATGTTCCTCACCTCAGTATAGTTGTTTGTGAAGTAGTCATTGGAAAGTAATAATATCTACCATTTGGGGTTGTGATGTGGATTAAAGATAATGTATATAACTTGCTTGCCCCTCCAACTATATTTCCACTGACAAATTCTTTCCTCATATTCCCGAGAGTATTAGATTTAGGGCCAGCACTCCCCACAGAGTTGTATTAATATGTTTCATTGAGAATGGACAACATGTATTTGATGGCTGGTGAAGGAATCCTGCAAGGCTCCTAAAGCAGATCTGTTTGTAATCTGGTGGCCATCAGTCAGCTAGCTACATATCTGAATATGGGAAGAGTTTGGACTTTGGCTCCAATTTTCCTGGTACTACTGCTCAGTCCTCCTGGGGGCAACTTTACTTCTGCCCATTTAGACTCTACAGTCTCCAAAGAAGCTGGCTGGCATATTGTTTTGCCTCTCATTCCAGATTGAGTCTCTCTATACAGCTAGACTCATTCCTGTTCCATCAAAGAAAGATGAAATTATTGACGTTTGTTTGAGGTTTCCATTGTTTTCTTTCTTCCCTGATGTCTTTTTGCCAAAAGTCTCCCTCTTCTGATGGAAGTGGCTCCTTCTGCCCTCAGAGGAGGTTTCCTAACCTCTGATCACCCCATGTTCTCTCTGTTCTCAAGGCCCTTCAGAGTTCCAGTCAGAGCTCCTGATATGCCATTTATTTTGTGAAACTGTTCTTAAAGTGTTGTTGTTGTTTTTTTAATCTCTCTACTCTCTCACGCTATATCCTCTTTGGGTGGACTCGAGAAGATTTCTATCAGGGGTGAGTACTGGAAATATCTGAGCCTCCTCTGACTATTTGACTGAATTTTATCTCATGGGTCTTTATGAATTATGCAGTATCTGTTTGACTCTTTCACTGGCTGCCTGGAAGCTCAGAAGGCATGTTTGACTCGTCCCAAGCAAGTGCATCGAATCCAACAATAAGCACTTCGGATAATATCATTATCCTTAACTTCATGTTATTTTTCTCATCTTAATTTTTCTCACCTCTGATTTTCTCACATATTCATTTTCCAAAACTTATTTTCTATGCATTTTTTGTTATGCTGCAGCAAATCTTTGTAGAAGGTGGTGATACGTAAACATATGAATGAAGAGACAGGCAGCATAAAACTTTTTGCCTGCAGAGACAACACAGGCCAGAAATAAATGCAATTCCACAGAGGCTGGAATAAATCTGCAAAAGAGAGAGAGAGAGCATCACGCTGGAATGTTGGAGAAATTGGTACAAAAGTCTGTGATTGAAGTCAGTAAGGACATTTATAGTCTCCTGCAACCCTGGGTGTTCCTTCTAGACACTAAATCCTAAACTGGATGGATCACAGGACTGACATCAAGAGTCTGATGGATTTAGAGCACTTTCTTCTCTGGATTCCACATGAGTCAGGAACCTTGGAGAGACCTAGGTCAGTGTCAAGCCTCAGCTCCAGGGTTTAGCACAGTATCTGTAATCTAATTGAGACTTGTGCTAGTGACATTTATTGCTCAACAAATATCCACGTGCTCCTGCACACATCCCAGTCCACTTCCTTGCATTTTGGTGGGAATTTGCTCTGTGTGGAACATAGAAGAACAGGTGGGAGTTCACCTTGCTTAACTTTTGCTGCCTCAGTAATGAGGAAGCCGGTGTTTATGCTGAATCTACAAGATGGCGAAGCTTCTGTCGATTTGGGTCCTTGAGTGAGTGGGTAGAGCAGAGCCCCGAATGACCCAGGTTGGGCATCAACATGAGTGAGGAGTAAATATTGATTTTGTGAAGTTAGTGAGATTTTTGGGGTTATATGTTATGGCAAACGGGACCTAGCCCAACCTCACAAATATAGCCCTCAGCTTCCATGGCAGTAAAATGGGAGTAAGAATCACTCCCTGACAGATTTCTTCTTTTTTTTTTTAAAGATTTTATTTGTTTATTTATTTGAGAGAGAGAGAGAGAGAGATCGAGAGAGCGCACACACGCACCAGCGGGGGGAGCGGCAGAGGGAGAGGGAGAAGCAGGTTCCCAGCTGAGCAGGGAGCCCCATGTGGGACTCAATCCCAGGACCCTGGGATCATGACTGAGCAG
Source organism: Mirounga angustirostris (assembly GCF_029215605.1). Lineage (NCBI taxonomy): Eukaryota > Metazoa > Chordata > Mammalia > Carnivora > Phocidae > Mirounga > Mirounga angustirostris. The sequence goes on along the minus strand of NW_026991711.1, from coordinate 92,705,385 downwards.
AAGGCAAGCACTTAACTGGCTGAGCCACCAGGCACCCCTCCCTGACAGATTTCTTTTTCGAAGTTTAATAACGATACAAGTGGAGTTAGTGGCCCAGAGAACAAAATCACTGGTATTATGATAATGATCATTCTTATTGATTTCTTGAGCAGTCAGAAGATGAGGTATGATGGCTGTGGCTTGTTGCAGGGCATGTAGTAAAATGGGCAGAACAAAGTCCAAGGGATCAGACAGACCTGCAGTCACGACCTAACTCAACAAATCCACCGTGTGAATGAGTGCAAACGATTTGATCACTTTTAGTCTGTGTCTACAACTTTAAAACGTGGATAATTTTATCTCACTTAACGGCTTATCGTGAAGACTAAAAGAGCCTCTAAAGCTCCTAGCAAGTAGCTTGGCACACAGGTAATAACTTTCCTTTTGCGTCCCTGCATGTTTCCCCGGTAGGCTGCCTCAGAGCAAAGCCACAAGCTCCTTGTCATGGAAGATGCCTTCCTTAGGGACTTTGATGCTGGCCATTTGGTTAAGTACTGAGCAGTGCTGCCTTCCCAAGACCACTGAGTGATTCTCCCTCCATTTCCCAGCAGGAATCACACAAGGAAGCTAGGTCTTACTGATGTCATAAAGACTGATAATATTGGGAGTTGTTCTGACTCAAGTCACTGGGAACTTTGGGGAGAGCGGCAGGAAGTCAAAGGGATGTTAGTCAGCCGTCTTAGCAGGGGGGGATGGATGGTGATGGGGAGGCAGCAGTAAGGTGTGGCGGGTACATGTGCTACAAATGAATACAAGTCTCTTTGCTCCGCACCTGTCTCCCTCCCGGTTCACAGGTGTCTGGCGCACAGAGGACGAGGCTGCAAAATAGACTCCAGCGTCCACCAGAAGGAGCTAAACTTGCAATGGGAAGGGGAGGTTTAATTGAAAAGCATCAAAGGGCAAAACGTTTCTAGGCCTGTCTTCTTTAAGTGTCTTGTATTTGTCTTGTTCAAATGGCCTCTCTTCCCCGTGCAGGCTTCCTCCTGCCCCGTGCTAACCTCTCCTGCCCTCTGAAGTCCTCCAGCTGTAGCTAGACCTGTGATTCATGTGGCAATTAATTATGCCCGGCTCTGTGGCTCGTCTTCTACCGCTTTTTCGAAGTCCTGTTTCTCTCTTGAATTTATATTTGAATTTTCAAGTGTTTGAGTCTGACGTTACAGCTTAGGTTTCAAGTGCCTGGACGGCAGGGTGGCTTGGATTTCTACGGGTCCCACCACGCCTAGGATGGTGTCAGGAACAGGGCCTGGGCTTGGGGAGGACCCAGGGAACCTGATTTTCTTGTTTAATTGTCATTTTGTTAGATATCTGTGCTCCTTCCTGGCCTACCAGTTTCTGCTTCTGTCCGTTTATCTGTTTCCATCAAAGCAGATCCTTGTCATGTTGGAGATGTATGCCCGAGATATTTACTAGTCCTTATAGGAAGAGGTACTGATAAGGCACAGACTTTTTTATTGGACTTTTCCACATGCTCTTCTCTGCCTTCAGCAGCACTTGCAGTTGGCTTTCCACAAAGAAACAAAATGCTCATCACTTACAAAAATGATTGAGTGCTACAATGAAGGTGGAAGAACAGGTTCATTTTAGGGGGGCATATGTTGTCGGTCTGTTGTGCTCACAAGCTTAGCAACTTCCTTCCTCAAGGCCGTGTTCCAATTTGTGATTCAGGAAAAGGACAAATCCTACTATGTCACGGACCTGTTGATTGCAAAACTATTCAGGGCAGAAGCCATGAATGCCCAGTCTCTTGTGTGCTTTTTAAGGTTTGCCCTAGCTACTTTGCTCCCCAAACAGCTTCAAAACAATCTGCTTCTTCAGGCTATCTTTCCTATACTTCTTTTTCTACTTTCAACTACAGCTGACCTTGAACAATACAGGAGGGTTAGGGGCACTGACCCCCACACAGTCGAAACTCTGCATATAACTTTCTTTTTTTAAAAGATTTTATTTATTTATTTGTCAGAGAGAGAGTGTACAAGCAAGGGAAGCAACAGGCACAGGGAGATGCAGGTTCCCCGCTGAGCAGGGAGCCTGATGCGGGACTCGATCCCAGGATACCCTGGGATCATGACCTGAGCTGAAGCAGATCCTTAACTGACTGAGCCACCCAGGCGTCCCCACATATAACTTTCGACTCCCCAGATCTTTGACTGGAAACCTTACCAATGACATAAACAGATGATTAACACATATTTTGTATGTTACATGTAATATATGCAGTATTCTTACAATAAAGGAAGGTAGAGAAAAGAAAATGTTATTAATAAAATCATAAGGAAAAGAATACATTTACAGTGCTGTATTGTATTTATTGAAAAAAATCTGCATCTAAGTAATGGACCCGCGGGGGTCAATCCTGTGGTGTTCTAGGGCCAACTGTACTTTGCTGAGTCATAATTCATCTGCTTACAGTGTATAATTCAATGACTTAGTGTATTTACGGAGTTTGGCAGCCATCACTGCAATCAACTCTAGAACATTCTCAGGACTCCGGAAGAAATGCTACCCATTCGCGTTCACTCTCCCTTTCTCTCTAATCCCCTCAGCTCTAGGCAACCACAGCCTACTTTCTGTCTCCACAGATTTGCCTGCTCTGGCCCTTCATGACAATGGAATCCTAGAATATGTGGCCTTTTGTGTCTGGCTTCTTTCCCTCGGCGTGTTTTCAAGAGTCAGGCATGTTGTAGCACTCATCAGTACTTCGTTCCTTTGTGTGGCCAAACAGTACTCCCCTGTATGGACAACTCACATTTTATTTATTCATTTATTAGTGGATGCACATTTGGGTGGTTTCCTTTTTTGTCTGTTATGATATTCGTGTATAAGTTTTTGATGGACCCATGTTTTCACCTGTCTTGGGTAAATACCTTGAACTGGAATGTCAGGTTGGTGGCAACCCCATGTTTGAGATTTGAGAAACGGCCACACGACTTTCCACAGCAGATGCACCACTTTACAATCCTACCAGCAGTGTAGGAGGGCTCCCATTTCCCCACCTCCTTGCAACACTTGTTACTATTTGTCTCTTTGCTCAGTCTCCTTGAAACAATTGCCTGTGTCCCAGGATTCTGTGATTTTCTGCTTCCTTCTTGGCTCCTCCCCAAGATGTGCATGGAGTGGGCTGAGCTCGGAGGAGGCGTCCATCATGGGGACCAGGAAGGTTGGGATTTGGGCAGGGTGTTCTCTGGTTGCTGAGGCCTCTTCTGACTGTTACAGGACAGCTTATGCTCAGCCTTCCTTCCGGAGCTCCACCTGGGGAGTCAACTCGTACATTTGGGGCTGCCCTTGCTGGCTGAGCACCGTGGCCTGGAAGGAGGAGTTGGGGAAGAACCCCCTCACCTGGACCTTCCTTCCTGCTTCTTACCATCTTCCAGGCTGGACAGAGGGTGCAATTGAATTCTGCTCCTCCTCCCACATAGCATCGACCTCCATGACCTAGCTGTCACATGTACAAGGACCATCTTCTTTTGTCCGTGGGGACTTTGAGGGGGAACTCCACGAGACAGACCCTTCAGGCCTTGCCTTTGATAAACCGAGGCGGAGCTAAAGGAATTGGAAATCTCCGCTCTGACAAATTCCATCTTTCAAGAGTATTGCCTTGCTGCAAAATCATACTTTGCATGCCAGGAGCAGATTATTCATTTCCTCATTCTTTTCCTTTGCATTCTTTCTGTAACAAATAGGAGTCCCAAATAAATGAATGCATCTGAGTGAGTAAGATGAAGATTATATAGTCGGGAAGGCAAAAGAGAAAATTAATAATTTTCAGAATATTATTCCTGTTACATTGCTATCATTTCAGTGTGTGGTCAGGTTTTTTTTTCAGCCCAAGAGCCATTGCCTAAAAAGATTTTTGTCTAGCTTTAATATTGTAGTTTGTATTGTGATTATAAACAGTTCTTTTTCCAAATGCAGAGCCTACTAAAAATATTTTTAATTATGCAAGTATTTCCTAATGCATTATCATTATAAATAAAATTCAGATAGAGCTAAAGTCCCTCGTAAATATCACCTCTGATTCCAAGACCTTTAAAGAGATAACCATGCCTATCTCTGATTTGTATCTTTCCAGATCTTTTCCTTATCCATTTATACACTGACACAGCTATCTTTAGAAATAATAGGTTTGCTTTCTTCCTACATGAATGCTATTATTCTTTGTGCATTGTTCTGCAGCTTGCTTTTTCCTTTTCCTTTTGAAAGAATCTTGAAGGTTTTTCTAGGTTCTCAGTACAGATAGCTTTACCTCATTTCTTTTAACTGCTACATAATATTCCATAGTACAGAAATATCACAGGTTATTAAGCCAGATCCCTATTAATGGATATGTAAATGGATTATTATTTTTTTATTGCTCAAACTATGATTCATGGAACATTCTGGTACGTATTTCTTTCTGTACATACACAGTAGTTTCTCTGGGGACTCAGAACAGAAATGGTTAGGTCAAAGGGTATTCATATTCAGCATATTAATAGATGCTACCAGATTGCCCAACTGAAGGCCTGAACTTAGATTATGCTATTGAATGTGCTTTTTAAGAACTGCAAGTGTCTTAAATCCTCTACCCCAAGAGACTGTGATACACCCCTCCATTCCTTAGAGAATCACTGATTTATACTTCAGTATGAATGCAATCATTGTGTTTTCTTGACCAGAGAAATCTACATTTAAAGGCTTACTTCTAATTGTGGAATAAAGCATGTTGTTTTCTGCTGAAGTAATTTCAGGCATCAGTGAGCAAGTAAGGGAGGCATTTCGGGGTCTGTAGGCTTTTCTGTGCCCCTGAAAACTACTCTATCCTGGTTGCTGGCTCTACCCTGTGAGGCACGCAGAAGACCCTGGACAACTCTGGTCCTTCACGTGCTTAGGGAAGCTGGGTCCATGCCCAAGACTCAGTCCAGAGACAAGATCTTATCTCTTGGTATCTGGCTCCTCTTTGCGGAGCACAGGTTCCCAAGACCAGAGGGGAGAAGCCCAGAGCTGCCGGCCGTAGACGCCATCCCAGGAGCACATAAAGCCCCACAGAGAAGGAAGAGCAGGGTCAGACACACAAGCTGGCTAAGGGGCTCAGGCAGAGGCCTTCCTGAGAAGAGCTGAGAAAGCAGAGCATGCGGCTGGTCAAGGAAGAAGTGGGCCAGGACCAAACAGCAGCATTGTCCTTGTGGGGTCCTTGCCACATGCTTCAGGGAGGGCTGGCTGGCTGAGAGTGCTCCAGACTTGTGCGTGTGCGGTGGATGGCGGAGTTGAGTCAGAGCTGGGGAATAAACTAGAATGCATGGAAATCTCACAGCAATGCTGAGAGCGGGTCTTCACATTGGCTCATTTAGTGGACGAGGGGACATGCTCAGAGATGGTTCCAGAGTCCTAGTGGGCAGAGTTATGAGGTGCACTCAGATCTGTCGGTCCTGGAGAGGCATGCTCAGCCCCAAGGGGAGGAAGGGTACTGCGATATCTGTCTACTGTCTGTCTGTCCTGGGTGACTGTGTGCCTGGTGCCTGGGGGCCCACAGTGGATACTCAGCATGTGTTTAATGAGTGGCCGAATGAGTGAATGAATGAATGAATGAATGAACGGAGGCTCCCAACCTCCAGGAGGTGCCACCTGTGAGGATGACAAGGGATCCGCTTCATCCCTAAAAAACCCGTCTTGCAATTCTTCCCTCAGGGGGAAGGCTAGTCCCGTGAAGCCTACTCACGAAGTGGCTGTGTGTTCTGACGGGGTGACTGGTGTCAGGTGTGTGAGGAAAGGAGGGGTGCAGAGCCCGCCCTCCAATAGCAGAGCTGGGGAGGGGCTCCCTGGGGTGCGGGTGGGAGCAGGGGATGAAGTTCTGAGAACGGAGGGCCCAATCTCTCCACTTCTCCCGTTTGGATATACATCAGTCCTCAGATGACGTCAGGGCTCCTTGTCCTCCCTCCTCTCCCATGCCTGCCCCTGTCACCACTGCTGCTTGTCCCTTGCTCCCTTGTGCTGCACATACTGTCGCCACGCCTTGAGCATTAATCACGAGGAGGTGAGGAACCCGAGGCTCTGAGGGGAAGTAACTTTCTCACCCAGGGAATAGTAGATGGCATGACCCTTCTCCCTCCCCGGCACCCAACCGTGAAGTCTAGAATTCGCTGAAGGTCTGATATTGACTGCCTGGGTCTGAGATAAAAGGGGACCCTTCTGTGGAGCAGACATCACCGCCTGGCCATGACGATGAATATACTACCTGTGAGGTTCTCAGCCGGACCTTGGCTCTAAATCAAATTTATGGGCTCACGCCCAGTGACCCTATGAACAAAGGACGGTGTCAAATTTTCCACCATAAATCCCTAGTGTGTGCATTTGCTTCCAGAAAAGAAAGCTTGGTTTTGGCCCAGGATGGGGTCCCAAAGGCCAGAAACAGGAGAATTCCCCTCAAGAGAATGAGAGCATAGTGATGATTCAGAGCTCACCAGAACTTCCCATCTTGGGAGGGCAGGACACCCCTTTGAGCTGGCCCCTTGCTCCATCCTGCTCGGGCGCTAAGAAGTAATAAGAGCTCTCATTTATGGGTGGCTTCCTCCGGGCTGGGTCTGATGCACACATAATTTACCTCATCTTGACCAAACTCCTCTTCCCCTCAATTTACATATGAGAAAACTCAGGTTTGGAAAGGTATGTTACTTGGCTTAAAGTCATATAGCTACTCAGAGTAGAAACCAAGATCTTTAACCAGGTTTGTTTGGCTCTAAAGTCTGAGGTTTACCCACCAATCCTCGAAGCTTCCCCAGAGTCCTACTGGCGCTTTATGCCCTGAGAATCATTTCAAACTTTCCAGACAGGTCAGTGGTACACGGAACAAAGAGAACTGACATTTATTGAGTGTCATATTTTTCACCATTCTTCATTTTTCCTTACAATAACTCTGTGAAATAGATTATGGACTCACTTCACTGTACATCTGATTGCTTCAGTGGGAAAAGGGTTAGAAGTCAGAGAGTTTCCAATTTGCAATTACACACTTACTTTTTAAAATGTTTATTTCAACTATGAAGGTGATTTTTAATCATGGCAAGAATAAAGTAGGAGTTGAAAGTAATAGAAACATTGCTGCTGAAATCCTGAGTGGTACATTAAAACCAAAGCTAAATGAAAGGGTTACAAGACCACAACCTCTAATGGGAACAAAAGTCCTCTCTCTCTGTCAGAGGGCAGATGGCCACGTGGTAAACAATCTATGAGCTCCTCGGTTGCCCACACAACTGATTTTCCCTGTGCCCAGTAGAGAAATGATAGCAGCCACAGTCTTCATGAGGCAGACCATGATCCCCAGTCAATAAATTTCCTATTATCCAGTTTATGTGGTAAAAACTGGAATGGCCATGCTGCTCTCTGGGCTTACTGAGGGCTTTCCTGCTGGAACTTTCCAAATAGATCCTGTCTCCCTGCGAGCATTAGATCCTAGGCCGAGGTGGGGCAGAGGGGAGAGGAAGCTCTGAGGGCAGCTCGCCATTTCTTTCTCTTCCTTAGATATTTGGTTAATTCCATTCCATTACCCTGTGTCTATATGAGTTCCAGCTGAAAATAAAACAAAACAAACCAAACCCCCAAACCCTCTTGCCCTCTCTGCCCTCAAGATAATGTGATTAAATGGGGCAGAACTGGCCAGCAGCTACACCAATAATGTCTTGAAATTTTGCTCTTAACCCATTAAGGAAATACAATGTCTCCGCAGAGAATGGACTCATTTATCACGTCTCAGCAGGACGTTTGCGCCTGACTGGGCTGGTGAGCAAAGCTCACTGCAGAGGAAGGATGCAATGAGGGAAAAGCCAGCACACCTGGGGGAGCTCAGACTCTGTTTTTCCACTCTGAGCAGTCTCCTTTGGCTCTGCTGAGTTACAGCAGAGGCAGGAGAACTGTAAGTGGAAATACGAGGGGGACAGTGGCCCCCAGAATGGAACACAGAGCAACCCCGCAGATACCACTTAAACCCCAACAAGTGACGATAGTAGTGCGTGTGGAGTACTTGAGGGACAGGGAGGGGATTCTATTTTCTGCCAACCGTTTTTTCTGCTTCCTTCCATTGTTCTCTACACTTTGGGGTAAAGAACACACACCGTTAACTTCCGTGTACTCTCTTTGTCTTGATCTTCTGCCCTGCCTCCTCACATTTACTAAGCTCTGCTACATTGACTTTCTGCACACCAAGCTGGTTCCAGCCTCAGGGCCTTTGCCCCTGCTGTTTCCTCTGCCTGAGCTGCTATGTCCCCAGATCTCACACGCCTGGCTCCTTGTCGTTCAGGACGCAACTCAAATCACCTGTGCAGAGAGGTTTCCTAGTCTTTTTTTTCTCTTCAACTTTACTGAGGTGTAATCGACAAATACAAATGGTGTGTATTTAAGGAATACAACTCCAATGTTTTTTTTTTTTTTTTTTTTTTTTTAATTTTTTTTATTCTAATGTTAATCCCCATACATTACATCATTAGTTTTAGATGTAGTGTTCCATGATTCATTGTTTGTGCATAACACCCAGTGCTCCATACAGAATGTGCCCTCCTCAATACCCATCACCAGGCTAACCCATCCTCCCACCCCCCTCCCCTCTAGAACCCTCAGTTTGTTTTTCAGAGTCCATCGTCTCTCATGGTTCGTCTACCCCTCTGATTTCCCCCCCTTCATTCTTCCCCTCCTGCTACCTTCTTCTTCTTCTTTTTTTCTTAACATATATTGCATTGTTTCAGAGGTACAGATCTGAGATTCAACCGTCTTGCACAATTCACAGCGCTTACCAGAGCACATACCCTCCCCAATGTCTATCACCCAGTCATCCCCTCCCTCCCACCCCACTACCCACTCCAGCAACCCTCAGTTTCTTTACTGAGATTAAGAACTCCTCATATCAGTGAGGTCATATGATACATGTCTTTCTCTGTTTGATTTATTTCACTCAACATAATACCCTCCAGTTCCATGCACGTCATTGCAAATGGCAAGATCTCATTCCTTTTGATGGCTGCATAATATTCCATTGTATATATATACCGCCTCTTCTTTATCCATTCATCTTTCGATGGACATCTTGGCTCTTTCCACAGTTTGGCTATTGTGGACATTGCTGCTATAAACATCGGGGTGCACGTACCCTTCCGGATCCCTACTTTTGTATCTTTGGGGTAAATACCCAGTAGTGCAATTGCTGGATCACATGGTAGCTCTATTTTCAACTTTTTGAGGAACCTCCATACTGTTTTCCAGAGTGGCTGCACCAGCTTGCATTCCCACCAACAGTGTAGGAGGGTTCCCCTTTCTCCGCATCCCCGCCAACATCTGTCGTTTCCTGACTTGTTAATTTTAGCCATTCTGACTGGTGTGAGGTGGTATCTCACTGAGGTTTTGATTTGGATTTCCCTGATGCCGAGCGATATTGAGCACTTTTTCATGTGTCTGTTGGCCATTTGGATGTCTTCTTTGGAAAAATGTCTGTTCATGTCTTCTGCCCATTTCTTGATTGGATTCTTTGTTCTTTGGGTGTTGAGTTTGATGAGTTCTTTATAGATTTTGGATACTAGCCCTTTATCTGATATGTCATTTGCAAATATCTTCTCCCATTCTGTCGGTTGGCTTTTGGTTTTGTTTTTCAACCATTTGGAGTCTATTTTTGTGTGTGGTGTAAGGAAATTGTCCAGTTTCATTCTTCTGCATGTGGCTATCCAATTTTCCCAACACCATTTGTTGAAGAGACTGTCTTTTTTCCATTGGACATTCTTTCCTGCTTTGTCAAAGATGAGTTGACCATAGAGTTGAGGGTCCATTTCTGGGCTCTCTATTCTGTTCCATTGATCTATGTGCCTGTTTTTGTGCCAGTACCATACTGTCTTGATGATGACAGCTTTGTAATAGAGCTGGAAGTCCGGAAGTGTGATGCCACCAGCTTTGCTTTTCTTTTTCAACATTCCTCTGGCTATTCGGGGTCTTTTCTGGTTCCACACAAATTTTAGGATTATTTGTTCCATTTCTTTGAAAAAAGTGGATGGTATTTTGATGGGGATTGCATTGAATGTGTAGATTGCTCTAGGTAGCATTGACATCTTCACAATATTTGTTCTTCCAATCCATGAGCATGGAACGTTTTTCCATTTCTTTGTGTCTTCCTCAATTTCTTTCATGAGTATTTTATAGTTTTCTGAGTACAGATCCTTTTGTCTCTTTGGTTAGATTTATTCCTAGGTGTCTTACGGTTTTGGGTGCGATTGTAAATGGGATCGACTCCTTAATTTCTCTTTCTTCTGTCTTGTTGTTGGTGTATAGGAATGCCACTGATTTCTGTGCATTGATTTTATATCCTGCCACTTTACTGAATTCCTGTATGAGTTCTAGCAGTTTTGGGGTGGAGTCTTTGGGGTTTTCCACATAAAGTATCATATCATCTGCAAAGAGTGAGAGTTTGACTTCTTTGCCAATTTGGATGCCTTTGATTTCTTTTTGTTGTCTCATTGCTGTGGCTAGGACTTCCAATACTATGTTGAATAGCAGTGGTGATAGTGGACATCCCTGCCGCGTTCCTGACCTTAGGGGGGAAAGCTCTCAGTTTTTCCCCATTGAGAATGATATTCGCTGTAGGTTTTTCATAGATGGCTTTTATGTTATTGAGGTATGTACCCTCTATGCCTATACTCTGAAGAGTTTTGATCAAGAAAGGATGCTGTACTTTGTCAAAAGCTTTTTCTGCATCTATTGAGAGGATCATACGATTCTTGTTCTTTCTTTTGTTAATGTATTGTATCACATTGATTGATTTGCGGATGTTGAACCAACCTTGCAGCCCAGGGATAAATCCCACTTGGTCGTGGTGAATAATCCTTTTAATGTACTGTTGGATCCTATTGGCTAGTATTTTGGTGAGAATTTTTGCATCCATGTTCATCACGGATATTGGTCTGTAATTCTCCTTTTTGATGGGGTCTTTGTCTGGTTTTGGGATCAAGGTAATGCTGGCCTCCTAAAACGAGTTTGGAAGTTTTCCTTCCATTTCTATTTTTTGGAACAGTTTCAGAAGAATAGGTATTAATTCTTCTTGAAATGTTTGGTAGAGAGGCGCCTGGGTGGCTCAGTCGTTAAGCGTCTGCCTTCGGCTCAGGTCATGATCCCAGGGTCCTGGGATCGAGCCCCGCATCGGGATCCCTGCTCGGCGGGAAGCCTGCTTCTCCCTCTCCCACCTCCCCTGCTTGTGTTCCCTCTCTCGCTGTGTCTCTCTCTGTCAAATAAATAAATAAAATCTTTAAAAAAAAAAAAAGAATCCTCAAGGTTCATCTATATTAAAAAAAAAAAAAAAAAAGAAATGTTTGGTAGAATTCCCCTGGGAAGCCATCTGGCCCTGGGCTTTTGTTTGTTGGGAGATTTTTGATGACTGCTTCAATTTCCACCTTAGTGGTTATAGGTCTGTTCAGGTTTTCTATTTCTTCCTGGTTCAGTTTTGGTAGTTGATATATCTCTAGGAATGCATCCATTTCTTCCAGGTTATCTAATTTGCTGGCATAGAGTTGCTCATAATATGTTCTTATAATTGTTTGTATTTCTTTGGTGTTGGTTGTGATCTCTCCTCTTTCATTCATGATTTTGTTGATTTGGGTCCTTTCTCTTTTCTTTTTGATAAGTCTGGCCAGGGGTTTATCCATCTTGTTAATTCTTTCAAAGAACCAGCTCCTAGTTTTGTTGATCTGTTCTACTGTTCTTTTAGTTTCTATTTCATTGATTTCTGCTCTGATCTTTATGATTTCTCTTCTCCTGCTGGGTTTAGGCTTTATTGGCTGTTCCTTCTCCAGCTCCTTTAGGTGTACGGTTAGGTTGTGTACTTGAGATCTTTCTTGTTTCTTGAGAAAGGCTTGTATTGCTATATACTTTCCTCTTAGGACTGCCTTTGCTGCATCCCAAAGATTTTGAATAGTTGTGTTTTCATTTTCATTGGTTTCCATGTATTTTTTTAATTCTTCTTTAATTTCCTGGTTGACCCATTCATTCTTTAGTAGGATGCTCTTTAGCCTCCATGTTTTTGAGTTCTTTCCGACTTTCCTCTTGTGATTGAGTTCCAGTTTCAAAGCATTGTGGTCTGAAAATAGGCAGGGAATGATCCCAATCTTTTGGTACCGGTTGAGACCTAATTTATGACCTAGGATGTGATCGATTCTGGAGAATGTTCCATGGGGACTAGAGAAGAATGTGTATTCCGTTGCTTTGGGATGGAATGTTCTGAATATGTCTGTGAAGTCCATTTGGTTCAGTGTGTCATTTAAAGTCTTTATTTCCTTGTTGATCTTTTGCTTAGACGATCTGTCCATTTCAGTGAGGGGGGTGTTAAAGTCCCCCACTATTATCGTATTGTTGTCGATGTGTTTCTTTGCTTTTGTTATTATTGCCTTATATAATTGGCTGCTCCCATGTTAGGGGCATAGATATTTACAATTGTTAGATCTTCTTGTTGGATAGACCCTTTAAGTAGGATATAATGTCCTTCCTCATCTCTTATTACAGTCTTTGGTTTAAAATCTAATTTGTCTGATAGAAGGATTGCCACCCCAGCTTTCTTTTCGTGTCCATTAGCATGGTAAATTGTTTTCCACCCCCTCACTTTCAATCTGGGGGTGTCTTTGGTTCTAAAATGAGTCTCTTGCAGACAGCATATCGATGGGTCTAGTTTTTTAATCCAATCTGATAGCCTGTGTCTTTTGATTAGGGCATTTAGCCCATTTACATTCAGGGTAAGTACTGAAAGATAGGAATTTAGTGCCATTGTATTGCCTGTAAGGTGACTGTTACCGTATATTGTCTGTGTTCCTTTCTGGTCTATGTTGCTTTTAGGGTCTCTCTTTGCTTAGAGGGCCCCTTTCAAGATTTCCTGTAGGGCTGGTTTTGTGTTTGCCAATTCCTTTAGTTTTTGTTTGTCCTGGAAACTTTTTATCTCTCCTTCAATTTTCAATGACAGCCTAGCTGGATATAGTATTCTTGGCTGCATATTTTTCTCATTTAGTGCTCTGAATAAATCCTGCCAGTCCTTTCTGGCCTGCCAGGTCTCTGTGGATAGGTCTGTTGCCAATCTAATGTTTCTACCCTTGTAGGTTACATATCTCTTCTCCCGAGCTGCTTTCAGGATTTTCTCTTTGTCTATGAGACTCAAGTTTTACTATTAGATGTCGGGTGTTGACCTATTTTTATTGATTTTGAGAGGGGTTCTCTGTGCTTCCTGGATTTTCATGCCTGTTTCCTTCCCCCAATTAGGGAAGTTCTCTGCTATAATTTGCTCCATTATACCTTCTGCCCCCCTCTCTCTTTCTTCTTCTTCTGGGATCCCAATTATTCTAATGTTGTTTCGTCTTATGGTATTGCTTATCTCTCGAATTCTGCCCTCATGATCCAGTAGTTGTTTATCTCTCTTTTTCTCAGCTTCTTTATTTTCCATCATTTGGTCTTCTATCTCACTGATTCTCTCTTCTGCCTCATTTATCCTAGCAGTTAGCACCCCCATATTTGATTGCACCTCATTAATAGCCTTTTTGATTTCTACTTGGTTAGATTTTAGTTCTTTTACTTCTCCAGAAAGGGTTTCTCTAATAACTTCCATATTTTTTTCAAGCCCAGCTAGTATCTTTAAAGTGATGATTCTGAACTCTAGATCTGACATCGTACTAATGTCCGTATTGAGTAGGTCCCTGGCAGTCGGTACTACCTCTTGTTCTTTTTGTTGAGGTGATTTTTTCCATCTTGTCATTTTGTGCAGAGGAGAATAGATTAATGAGAGAACAAAATGCTAGCAGAGTAACCACGTCCCCAGAAAATATACTCTAAACAAATCAGAAAAGACCTGAAGCAGTGGGAAAAGAAAGGGAAAGAGAGAAAAAAGAAAAAGAAAAAAAAAGAAAAAGATAAAGATAAAAACAAACAAAAACAAACAAAACAAAACAACAACAACAAAAAAATCCAGAATGTGATCAAATATGATCAGGCTGGTATATAGATCAGTGCCACACACTAGGTTTGGGGTGTATTTTGGTCTGTTAGAAGAAAGTGCCTCCCAAAATTTTAAAGAAAGAAAAACTTATATATGTACAAAAGTAAGGGTTGATATGATGAAGGGATGGAATATGACTGTAAAGATGGAAATTATAAAAAAATTTATAAAAGGCATGGATAAGAAGTTGTTTGAAAAAAGAAAGAAGAGGATTTAAAAAAAGAAAAAAGAAAAAAAAAAGGAGAGAATGTGATCAGGCAGGGGAGTAGAAAAAACCATATACTAGAGATTTAGGGTATATTTTGATCTGTTAGAAGAAACTATCTCAAAATTTTAAAGAGAGAACAACTTATATATATATGCCAAAAATACGGGTAACTACTATGAAGGGATAGAATATGACTCTAAAATTGAAAAATAAAAATGTTTTTTAAAGGAGGGATTGATAAGATGTTGGTTGAAAAAGGGAAAAAGAAAAATTAAAAAAAAAAAAAACAGTTAAAAAAATTAACTTTTAAAGACTAAAGGATCATGGTAAAAAAGCCATGAATTCTATGTGCAGTATTCCCCTAGCGCTGGTGTTCTGCCATTCTCATTGATGGGTAAACTTGGTCTTGGCTGGCTGTCTCGCTGATCTTCTGGGGAGGGGCCTGTTGCCGTGGTTCCCAAATGTCTCTGCCGGAGGCGGAATTGCCCCGCCCTTGCCCCCTCCCGGCTAAGTAATCTGCTCGGGTTTGCTCTCCGGGGCTTTTGTTCCCTGCGAGCTTCCCGTACAGCTTTGGAGGCGGAGAGTGAAAATGGCGGCCTCCCAATCTCCGCCCCGGGGGAGCGGAGAACTCGGGGCCCCGCTCCTCAGTGAGCCCCCAGAGAAAAGCCATCAGTCACTCCCGTCTCCCCGATCTCTGGCCGCGCTCCGTGCGCACCTGGCCTGCGACCGCGCGCCACTATCTCTGGCACCCGACCCCGGGTGGAGTCTCCAAACCCAGCAGATCCCTGCAGTGAACTCCCGCGCGGCTCCTCCCGGGGGAGGAAGGTGAGTGTCCCCGGATCTGCCGCTTGTTGGGTCCTTGCTGGAGGAGCAGGGGCCCGACTGTGTCGCGGATCACGGTTTGTGTTAACCCCGAGCTGAGAGCCCGCGCCTGGGCTCCGCCTCTGCAGCCGGCTTCCCTGCTCCGTTACCTGGGAGCTCTGCCGCCCTCAGGCACCCCCGGTCTTTTTGTGACCCCGAGGGTCCTGAGACCACACTGTCCCGGAGGGTTCCACCCCCCGCTTAGCCACCAGAGTGACGTCCCTCGGCGGAGCAGACTTTTAAAAGTTCCAATTTTGTGCTCCGTGGTTCTATCACTTGCCAGAAGCGGCCGATGGAGGCCCCTCCCCCGCCATCTGTCCTCCCAAATATCGCCTCGGATTCACTTCTCCGCACGTCCTACCTTCCAGAAAGTGGTCGCTTTTCTGATGAGAGAGCTGTTGCTCTTCTTTTCTTCGATCTCCTGTTGAGTTTGTAGGTGTTCAGAATGGTTTGATCCCTATCCAGCTGAATTCCTGAGAGGAGACGAAATCCAGGTCTCCTACTCCTCTGCCATCTTGCTCCGCCCCTGACCTCAGTGTTTTGCTATACCTATTTGTACAGTGTGAAATAATAACCACGGTCAAACTAATTAACATATCTATCACCTCACATAGTTCTTCCTCTTCCTTTCCTTTCTTTTTTTGTTGTTGTGACAAGACTTAAGATCTACTCTTTAGGAAATTCCAAGTATACAGTATAGTATTGTTAACTATAGTCACATTGGTGGCAATTAGATCTCCAGAAGTTATGCATCTTGCTTAACTGACATTTTGTACCCTTTGTCCAACATCACCGTTTTGCCACACCCCAGTCTCTGGCAACCACCATTCTACTCTCTGCCTCTATGAGTGTGACTGTTCTACATTCCAGATATAAGGGAGATCACACAGCATCTGTCTTTCTGTGTCTGGCTTATTTCACTTAGCACAATGTCCTCCAGGTTCATCCATGTTGCAAATGACAGGATTTCCTTATTTTTAAAAGTGGAATAAAATTCCATTATATATATATAAAAGTGGCATGCTTATATATATAGGCATATATGTATTTATATGTAGCCATATAAATGGTTGAAAGAAAATAGGATCCCCTCCATATATATATATACACATATATACATGTACATATACATATATACATACATGTATGTATATATATATATGCATGCCACATTTTCTTTATCCATTCATCCATTGATGGACATTTAGGTTGTTTCCATATCTTGGCTACTGTGAATGATGCTGCAATGACCATTGGAATGCACATATCTCTTTGAGATCCTGATTTCATTTTTGGGGAGTATATACCCAGAAATGGGATTGATGGATCATATAGTATTTCTACTTTTCATATTTTGAGGGCCCTCCATGCTGTTTTCCATAATGACTGTACCAGTTCACATTCCCACCTGTGAGAGCACAATGGTCCCCTTTCCCCTACATCCTAGCCAGCACTTACCTTTTGTCTTTTTGATAAAAGTCTTCCTGATTTTGATCACTTGACATAAGCTACAGACGCCATCCCTATCCCCAGGCTCTATCATGTCTTTTTAAAAATCTTTTTTTTCTAGCACTTACCACGATCTCAGTTTTTCTTGCTTAATTTCTTGGCCATTAGTCTCATCCTTCAATAGAACACAAACTTCTTCTTCTTCTTCTTTTTTAAAGATTTTTTTTTTAAGTAATCTCTACACCCAACATGGGGCTCGAACTTACAACCCTGAGATCAAGAGTCGCATGCTCTACAGACTGAGCCAGCTGGGTGCCCCTAGAACACAAGCTTCTTGAGCGCAGGAGTTGTGACTGGTGTGTTCAATGTGTACACTCAGCTTCTAGAATAGTTCCCGGCAAGTGGTTTAAGTGCAACAAATATCTGTTGAATAAATACATTCTATGTACAAGGCTAGATGATGTGGTTCCAAGTCAAGGAAGAAATGGCACCAAGAGCTAGACTGATTTGAACCTTGAGCACTTCCCCCTTCACCCTCATACAAGACCTTAGTGTTCCATAAGACCTTCTCCTTGTATATATCCATGGATTCTTTTTCTGACTAAGCATCCTCCTCCTGTTTTTGGCCATAGGTTCCATTTTGCCCCCATTCACTTACATCTAGTTCTTATCTCTGCTTCTCGATTCATAGCATTTGCGGGTCTGTTTTGCTTAGGAAATTGCCTGCATTTCCCTTCTGATCCCAGTGATGTACTGTCGACTCTCCTGCCCAGCCTTGTCATAGCCAGTGATCTCCTGCTTGCCTGGGAGGAGAGTTAAGATTTCAGCTCTTTGGAAGCTCATCTTCTATTGGGGAGGGTAGAGAAGAAAATGGAAAATTACCACTTAGAGGGCCAATTGTGATGACAGATGTAAGCTTGGGGTGTTGGTAGGGCAGAGCAGAGGAGCCTCTAACCTGAGTCACATGAGAGGGATTCAGGAGGGCTGCCTGGAGGAAGTGGTATGGGAGTAGAGTTTTGAGGGTAAAGAGACATTTCAAGGCAAAGAAAGTAGGGGATATGTTCTAGGCAAAGGAAATTGCGTATGGGAAGGAATGGAAGTGAGGCAAAATGGAACCCTAGAGATATTCTTCAATATGGCTGGAATTAAGGGAAAGAAGGAAGCTAAGAGGGGCAGGATTTTGCTCTTAACTAATTATAAAACACAATGTTCCCGCCAAATTTTAACTCAGTTATTACAATTATCAAAGAATATTTATTTATTTATTTATTTATTTATTTATTTATTTATTTATTATCAAAGAATATTTAGGGAGTGTGTTGGTAGGCGAAGCTAGAGCCCTTGCAGGGTATGATCATGGAGGATTTTGAGCCCCATGTTAAGAAGCACATGGCTTATCCTGAAGGCCTGGAGAGCCACCGAAATGTTATTACCAGAAGAGTGGTACAGTAAAATGTTCATCCACCAGTAGCAACCTACAGAAGCGATCCCATCTGCTTCTACAGAAGCTAGTGGGTTTCAAGGTTATACAGTTTTGTAAAAGGTAGGCTAAAGAAAGTGAAATTCAACCCCTCCCAGAATTTTTAGGGTTTTTAATATGCTGTTAATGAGTCTCGAGAGTCTCTAAGAAAGGGGAATAATGTATATAGTTTCTCAGCTTTACCATGTGACCTTTTTTTCCCTATACTCTCCAGGACATAATTTGGGCTCAGAGATTCTAACTCATTTAAAGGTGGTGTTGGCTTTCCTCTTATTGGCATATTCGTTGTTTTCATCTTCTTTTAATGTGGTAAAAAAATTACCACAGATGTAGAGGTGTAAACCAACACAGATATGTTACCTCCAGTTCTGTAAGTCAGAAGTCTGACACAGGTCTCACTGGACTAAAATCAAGGTATCTGCAGGGCTATGCTCCTTTCCAGAGGCTCTAGGGGAAGATCTGTTTCCTTGCTCATTTGTGTTGTTGGCAGAATTTAGTTCCTTGTGGATGTGGGAATGAGATCCTCACTTCTTGGCTGGCCATCAGCTGAGGGTTGTCCCTGGCTTCTGGAGGCTTCTGCATTCCTGGGCTCATGGTCTCCTTCCTCCATCTTCAAAGCTAGCAATGGCAGGTGACATACCTCTCACACCTGGATACTCTTTTTCTCTTTCCTCTCTGACCACAGCCAGGGAAGGCTCTCCATTTTAAAAGACAAAGGTGATTATACTGGGCCCACCAGAGAATGCAGTACAATGTCCCCATCTCAAGGTCGTGCCCTTCAATACATCTGCAAAGTCCCTTTTACCACGAAGTAACGTATTCACAGATCCTGGAGATCAGGGAGTGGGCATCTTTGGGGGGCTCTTAACTGCCTTCCTTTCCCAACCTTGCATTTCATTTTCAGTATGATCAAGTTGCAAGATTGATGACCATCTTCCCCAGGATAGTTCTGCTTCCTTTCATTTTATAAATCTTACAAGCAGTCCTAAGCGCTGAAACTTTCCTTTCATCATCCATCTTTCTGCTCCAAACGTGTGTTAGTGGGCCACCCTTGTCTTCTCCTGGGTCATCCAGCGCAGATGTCACCTGGGTTCCCTGCATCTCACAGATGTAGTTGAACTTGATTGATTCCAACTTGCTGGACCTGTGACGATCCACAGCTCTCTCCAGGGCATCTTCAGGTTCCCATGATTTCTCCTTGTCTTGGCAATCCTGCACCTGCAGGACACCGCTCTACAAACCCCCCAAGTCCCAGGATGTAGCACTCCGTTTCTCCCAAAGAAAGTGACTCATGGGCCCTTGCAAGTCACAGTGTTGCAGCCTTCCCGCATCTCACTGCTCCGTGTGATTTCTCCTCTCCCCTCTTTGCTCTTTTCCCTTGTCCCTTTGCAACCAAGAAATCTCCCTATTAGTCTTGTGCAAGACTTTCTTCGGGCCAGTATGAGAGGTCCCCCTTTTGGATGTAAGCTAATTCCCCAAACTCACTTCCTGGATGATCCCAGCCCAGAATCATAAGGGGACCTGCCATGGTTTTGCTGGCGTAAGTGCAGGTAGGATGGATGTGAGTGCTGCATGTTTCACCTTCCAGAGGCTGACCCTGAGTCCGGTGACCAACAGGTCCGCTGCGAGCGGGGTGGCTTGCCCTCCAGGCAGGTCACTGCCCCCTCTCCTTCTGCATCCTTCTCCCTAAATCAGCTTAGGGGTGGACTCTATGCCTACGGTTTCGCAGCGCCTCCCACTTCTGAGCGGTAGGTTGAAAACAGTCTATAGAATAGAGAAAACCTGAACCGGTCTAAAATGGTGAAAGATTCAGGCCTTCTTTCGTGTCTGGAGTAACCAACCCTGTGACCTGTGATGTGAACCGAGCTGGAATATTCATTTGCGGTAGCTACTTAATGCTACGTCTTCGAGGGAAGTGATGTGGAAGAGGTGGGCCCCCGAGTGAGAATATGCAGGAGGACGTGGACACGGGAGGCATGGCACGATGCCTGCATTTGGAACACATGGCGTAGTCCGATCCCAAAAGGCCATGAACCCCAACCACGGAAACAGCCAGAGCACACTTCCCCTGGGTAGGATGTGGCGGAGTGGGGGGCTGGCAGGGACAGTTTCACGGCATGGGTCTGACGGTGTTGGCAAATTGGACCGTCAGTGAATTAAACATTCAACACGATGTGTTTCGGAGAATTCGCTCTCTCTGAATTGCCTTTTGGCACATGTGCTACAGCCCACAGCTTCCACCCCGAGTGGCTTATTAAGGAATTTCTTCTGAAAAGTGCGGTGCAATCCATGTAAAGAAATCCGCCTCTGAAAGCAATTTTTATCGCTTTCTTTAGAAAGCCAGCTTATTTTCTCTGGCAGTTTTCAGATTATCCTGGGCTCTATAGCCTTTCCTGATGAAATTTCTTGGGCGTCAGCCCCTGGGGACATTGACCTGACCTCTGGGGCGCTCCCTGTGGTGAACCTTTTGTGTTTCTCAGGCGGCATCCCCCTTCCTCAGTGGGAGGCTTGGAATTTTATGATGAGAATTTAGTTTCTTTTAGCTTCCCATTTGTCCTGAGCCACTGGATCATATTTATCTTTTATAGAATAAAAACATCTCTTTCTCCAAAGTCTGGGACGGATGTGGTAAAAACTGGCTATCCTGTCCTCCCCTATCAGGGACTCCAGTGTGACATTGTCACTCCTTCTCAAGGCTGTCATCACTTGGACATTGCAGCCTGCTCCCCGTGTCAGTGGGAATTAAGCTGCTTTGCCCCTCGTGGCTTTCTCTGTCCTCATCGATCCCATTTTTATGGTCCACCGAGGGCTGCTACGGTGCCCGGTTTCCTGGTAGCAGGAGACTGCCAGATTGTCCGGGTCCCCTCCCTGCCCTGGCTGACCCTCAGCGGTGCAGAGGACTGTGTTGGGGAAGCCTTTGTCGGAGGGTTTAGCCTGGGGGACCTTCCCACAAGGAGGCTGCTTTGTGTCTCTGCTTCTGTCCTCACCTGGGAGCTTGGCCCCGCATTTCCCCACAGCTGCCTGCCTTTGGAGCATCATGGCACTCCCTTGCCCTCTCTCAGACCCGCTTCTTTACAACAACATCCAGACCTCCACCGCGACCCTCCCATTGTAAACACCATCCCACTGAGTTTTGCTGATGAATAGAACGTCTTTTTAAGAAAATTCTCCCTATGAATTCCCTCCACTTCATTCAGTATTTATTGACTGTTTATTGTGTGCCCAGCCCCGTGCTCCATGCTGTGAGGGACACAAAAAGGATAAGCTTGGATTCAGCTCTAGGACAAATGGGGATCTCGGTGGGGACCTGAGATTAATGCGCAGGGGACTCTGAGGCGCATAGAACAAGAATTGATTACTAGCCACAGGCAAAGGTGTAGTAAATGTTGAGGGGTTCGGAGAAAAAGAGAGCCGGGCGGGTTGAAGAAGGGATGGAGGCCAGTCTGGGGGAGGGGTGTGGCTTTAAACTGGTCCTTGAACAACAAAAAGGATGTGGTTAAACTGACGGGGAGGAGGGGCATTGGGTAGGGGAGGGCAGGAGGGCGTGGAAGTCTTGCAGAGGCTGGAGCGAGCCTGTCAGTCCCCAAGAAGGACGGTGGCAGGTGGGAGGGTCCCGCTGCACAGAAAGCAATTTGGCCCAACTGGCAAAGTTGCTCCTCATAGTGATTTTGCAGTAACGACAATTTCATTGGGAATATACGTCGTTCGTGTTTGCAAGTCGTGGATTCGGACAGAATTTGAGTCCTTTTGCAACACATTGTGTCTCCCTGAGAATTATTTTTTAAAAATTTTTAAAAAGATTTTATTTATTTGACGGAGAGAGACACAGCGAGAGAGGGAACACAAACAGGGGGAGTGGGGGAGGGAGAAGCAGACTCCCTGCTGAGCAGGGAGCCCGATGCGGGGCTCAATCCTGGAACTCTGGGATCATGACCTGAGCCGAAGGCAGACGCTTAACGACTGAGCCACCCAGGCGCCCCTCCCTGATAATTTTTTTTTAAGATTTTATTTATTTATTTGAGAGAGAGAGAGAGAGAGCACGAGAGGGGGAGGGTCAGAGGGAGAAGCAGACTCCCTGCTGAGCAGGAAGCCTGATGAAGGACTGGATCCTGGGACTCCAGGATCATGACCTGAGCCGAAGGCAGTTGCTTAACCAACTGGGCCACTGAGGTGCCCCCCCCCCCGAGAATTTTTGATAGCTTTTCAGAACTTCATTTTTTCTTACATTATTTTTTCTTTTGTATTTGAAATTATTCTTAGCCGTGACTCCCTCTTCTATGCTTTTTAGAACAAGGACAGTGTGGATCACTGTAAATGCCTAACGGGGTTAGTTTGAAAAATAGTATTAGACATGGTGAGTGCTGTGAATTGTGCAAGACTGTTGAATCTCAGATCTGTACCTCTGAAGCAAATAATACATTATATGTTAAAAAAAAAAAAAAAGAAGAAGATAGCAGGAGGGGAAGACTGAAGGGGGGGAAATCGGAGGGGGGGGAACGAACCATGAGAGACTATGGACTCTGAGAAACAGAAGGTTCTAGAGGGGAGGGGGTGGGAGGATAGGTTAGCCTGGTGATGGGTATTAAAGAGAACACGTATTGAATGGAACACTGGGTGTTATATGCAAACAATGAATCATGGAACACTACATCAAAAACTAATGATGTAATGTATGGTGATTAATATAACATAATAAAAAAAGAGAAAAATGTATTTGAATGTACAGACTACCATATAAAGATATTTTATAAATGAAAAAAATAATATTAGACAAAAATGGGTGCACGTGTCTGCATAAGAAAAGGTCTAGTAGGAGACTCTGAGGCACTTTATTGATTGTCATGGAATGGAGTTATGGGTATTCTTCACCTTTCCTTTTTGCTTGTGTGTATTTTCACATTTCTTTCATAGGAATGGATTGCTCTTATAAAAGGAAATCAACAACAATGGAAACTCATCAGCAAAAGAAACTGCAGAAGAAAATTTTCTGGCATTTTTCGGGGGCTGGAGTTCCTTGTTTTCAAGTTTTGAATTCCTTTAAAGCCAATTATGTCTGCTCTGCTGCTTTGGCCACGCTTTCCGTTTTCTCTACTGTTTCAAGGATTTAAGACTTGCATTCTGGCCAGCTTGCTTTCAGCCAAATTGTTTTCTGCCCCGTTGCCAGGGTTTATGATGGACAGCCTGAACAGGCAGCCAGGCATGGACGGAGCAGGTGGTCACCTCTGTGATGCGACTTGAAAGGTTCCAGCCCTTATGTCAGAGCGGTCTTTAACCTGCCCTCGTCAGAATCTCTGGGGAGCTTTCCAGATCTGCAGGTGCCTGGGGATTCTGATCCATTAGTATTTTCGGGTATTAGTACTTAAAAAAACAAAACAAAACAAAGCAAAGCAAAACAAAACAACAACAACAAAACAACAACCACTCAGAGGATTCCCATCTGCCCCCAGGGATGAGACCCAGTGAGCTAAAATATCCTTGTGTGGCTCCCTCTTTCGGCCTCTGCACTGGATGGAACTATACTGCTTTCTCTGGGGCCTGTCTCTCAAGGTGTGGTGCAGGGACCTCCACACAGAGCCAGCTGGGAAGCCTGCTCACCCTGCACAGCCCTGGGCCCCTCTGCAGACACTGAATCATAATCTCTGGGTATTGGATCCAAGCACCCAAATTTTCCTAAGCTCCTCCTAATTCGTTTGTCCTGTACTTGAACATTTGAGAACTACTGTTGTCATGTGTCTCTAACTGGCTCTTCTTTTTCTCTTTTCACCGGTCTCTCCTAGCACACTGATTTTGTTAATCCTTCATGGGATTGGCATTTCTTTCTTTTCTTTTAATTTAAATTTTATTTTTTTAAGGTTTATTTATTGTATATAGAGAGAGAGTGAGAGAGAGAGCCATGAGGAGGGACAGAGGGAGAGGGAGAGAGAATCTCAAGCATATGCCATACTGAGCCTGGAACCGGACGCCGGGCTTGATCTCACGACCCCAAGACCATGACCTGAGCTGAAACCAAGAGTTGGATGCTAAACTGACTGTGCCACCCAGGTGCCCCTTTAAAATTTAAAAAAAATTTTTAATTGAAGTATTGCTGACATACAATATTAAATTAGTTTCAAGTGTACAATATAGTGATTCAACAATTATGTATATTATAAAATGTTCACCATGGTAAGTATATTACAGTATTATTGACTACATTCCCTATGCTGTACTTTTCATCCCTGTGACTTGTTTATTTTATAAATGGAAGTTTGTACCTTTAATCCCCTTCATCTATTTCATCCATCCTCCCATCTCCCTCCAACACCAACCCTTTGTTCTTTATATTTGTGAGTCTGTTTTTTTTTTTTTTTCTTGGTGCTATTTGTTTGTTCATTTGTATGGGATTGGCATTTCTAAAGCCCACCTTTACGTCTGGTGACCACTTTTCTTCTAAACACAGATTATAACCTAATCCCAAACTGTGTACTTTGGGTGGAAAGATACATATTTTAGATTAATACATCCATTTCATAATTGAGCCTATGATAGGTATTATTTCCCTGTTACAAAAATAACATGTACTTATTATAAAAATTTGGAAATACAAAAAAGGAGAAATTGGTACCATAAAATTGCTCACATTCTCATCACTCAAAGACAACAGCTGCCTACAATTTCACGCCTTTATTTTTGTCTTGTTTTTTTAATATATAGGACTTCTTTTTTTTTTAAGATTTTATTTATTTACTTGACAGAGAGAGACACAGCCAGAGAGGGAACACAAGCAGCGGGAGTGGGAGAGGGAGAAGCAGGCTTCCGGCTGAGCAGGGAGCCTGATGCGGGGCTGGATCCCAGGACCCAGGGATCATGTCCTGAGCCGAAGGCAGATGCTTAACGACTGAGCCACCCAGGCACCCCAGGACTACTTCTTCTTCTTCTTCTTCTTTTTTTTTTTTAAAGATGTTTATTTATTTGAGAGAGAGAGAACACAGAGTGAGAGTGAGAGGGAGAAGCAGACTCCTCACTGAACAGAGAGACTGACCTGAGTGGAGGCAGATGCTTAACCGACTGAGCTCCCCAGGAGCCCCAATATATAGGACTTCTTTAAAAAAAAATAATGATTGTACTACTGGGGAAATCGGGCATTGCCGCCTTTCTTTTCATAGATTGACTTAAGTTATAGAAGCAAAGCTGTAATGATCTTGAATAAGAGCCCCGCGGACTTTCACTGCTGTGTTGTAATTGATAAGTGAGGGGACATTCACTTCCGAACCCATCAGAGCTTGAGAAATGAAGGGCTAGGTGGGGCCCAGGCTTTTCAGCGATAAGCTCCTCCCCCCACGTAACTAGCCCTTAGGGAGAAGAAGGGGCTGGTAAGTTTAATGGTTTAGTCACATAGACTTGGGAACCAGGTTTGTTATAAGAAATGCATTTATCCGTTTAAGTTATAAAATATGTTGGCTAGGAGAAATTAAATTTGCTAACTAAGCTGAAAGATGATCTTACCAGCTGTGTGTGAATTTAAACTGGTACGTATACCCCATGGGTTCTACTGGATAAATATTCTCAGAGGCTTGGCGATTGATTCACAGGAGTGAGGGTACTGAAAAAAAAAAAAATCTCTGGAGCTGTAAACAACAAAGTTTTATTTCTTGTTCATGCTTCACGTTCATAGTGGCTTAGCAAGGGGATCTGGGTCAGTTCTTCTTCACTCAGGGTCCATGGTTCACCATTTGCAACATCTTCAATTACCAAAGGAGGGGGAGAAGATGGAGACACATTGGCTCTTACATACTGATATTTTATTGGCCATAGCAAGACATGTGCCCCTGCTGACCACTCAGGGGCTGGGTCATAGTCCCCTGATGCTCAGAAGTGGAGGGAACCAAATGTTGGTAACTGGTCTTTTGTCTACTATACTTGGTTCTCACGCTGTACTTAGGAGCAACTAGAGGGCGCCTCTAGCAGGTTCCAACACAGTCATTTGTAGGTCAGATACCAGTTTCCTGCCTTTTCAATTTATTTAATTTCTTCAAAGGGACTTGTTGCGGCGTGTTAAACATTGTCTTCTCTCTCTGATCATCTTTTGTAAAATGTCAGTACCCTTCCATGGAAAATACTTCATCAGAAAGTGCATAGAGGCTCTGGGCAGGTGTCCCTGAAAGAGAAGGAGGCCCAAGGAAGGGGAATGTTGGGTTTTGGTAGCCGAGTGTGGCTTCTCCTCTTTAACTCACAAAAGCCATGAATATTCTACTTTCCCTCCAGTTTTTTTAGTTCTCCTGATAGTTTTCAGCCCTTTCTATGCTCATCCAGCCCACCCCTTTCCACTGGGAAGATAATCAGATTCCAGAAAAAAGAATCATGTAGCCAATCCACCCCTGTATATTATGCCCATAGGACCAGCAACCAGATTCATCCTAGTCAGAGGGCATCTTGCCTGGGGTCAGAGGGGGACAACCCAACTTCTGTAGTCAAGTTCAGGTATTAATTGGGCATCACTGTGTCACCATTTGGCTAGGGGAAATCTTCGAAGGGGAAGAGCCACTGTGGCTCTTGGGAAATTTAAAATTTACAATAACACCTTAGTTATCTTGAACCTCTAAAAAATGGAAAGCTTTAAACACTCCAGTGAAAGAGTGTGGCATGTTTATGTACAATTTTAATCGATCATTTTATATGATTCTATTTTCTCTCCTTTCTTACATTGAAATTATACTGCTTCAACACATTTTTAAAATGGTTGCCCTAGAGTTTGTGATATGCATTTGCAACTAATCTAAATATATTTTCTTATAATACTGTATTATTTTATGAGTAGTACAGGTACTTTATAACAGAGTACTCTCAATTCCTTCCACCCATCCCTTAAAATATCATTTCATAAGCTATAATCACTAATATGTTGTTACTTATTATTCTGAACAATAATTTATTAGATGAATAAAGAATAAGACTTTTATTTTACTTTCATTTATTCCCTCTCATAATGCTCTTCCTTTCTTTGTGTAGACCCAAGTTTTGCTGCCGTTTTCTCTCTGAAGAATTTTTTTAAATGTTTTTTGCAGGGCAGATCTGCTGGTGATGCATTTTGTTTGTTTTAGAAAATATTTCTCTTTAACTTTTGAAGGACAGCCTTGCTGGATTCAGAATTCTAGGTTGGTGGTGCTTTTCTTTCAACACTTTAAATATTTCATTACACTCTCTTCTTGTTTGCATTGTTTCTGATGGGAAGTATGTGGCAATTCTTATACTTGTTCCCATATAGGTAAGATGTCCATTCTCCCCTTCTCCTACTTCTTTCATGGTTTCTTCTTTGTCTTTAGTTTTCTGAAGTTTGACTATGATATACTTTGTGTAGGTTGTTTTAATATTTATCCTGCTTGGTCTTCTCTGTGTGTTCACAATCTGTGGTTTGATATCTATTGTTAATTTTGGAAAATTCTCTGCCATTATTACTTCAGATATTTTTCTCTGGCCCATTTTCTCTTTCTTCTTCATCTGGTATTCCAATGACACCTTTTGAAATCATTCCAGAGTTCTTGGATGTTCTTTTGTGTTTTTAAAATTCTTTTATTCTCTTTGCATTTGGGTTTAGGAAATCTCTATTAACTTATCTTCAGGCTCATTGATTCTTTCCTCAGCCATGTCTAGTCTAGTGATGAACCTCTCTCAAGGACATTTTTATTACAGTGGTTTTGATTTCTAGCATCTCATTTTGATTATTCCTCAGAGTTTCCATCTCTCTATTTACACAAGCCTTCTCTTCTCATGTGTTATCTGCTTTTTCCATTAGAACTCAACACATTAATCACAGTTATTTAAAATTCCCTGTCTGATAATTCTAAAGTCTGTTTCATATCTGAATCTGTTTCTGATGCTTGTTTTGTCTCTTCAGACTTTATTTTTTCTTGCCTTTTAGCATGCCTTGTAATTTTTGTTTAAAAGCCAGACGTGAGGGGCGCCTGCGTGGCTCAGTCATTAAGTGTCTGCCTTCGGCTTAGGTCACGATCCCAGGGTCATGGGATTGAGCCCCACATTGGGCTCCCTGCTGTGCGGGAAGTCTGCTTCTCCCTCTCCCACTCCCCATGTTTGTGTTCCCTCTCTCGCTGTGTCTCTCTCTGTCAAATAAATAAATAAAATCTTAAAAAAAAAAAACAAAAAAAGCCAGACATGATATGTTAAGCAATAGGAACTGATCTAAATAGGCCCTTAGTGTGAGGCTTTATGTTGATCTTGTTAGGAATTGGGTTGTTTAATGCTTGCTGTAGCTGTAATGCAAGAGGCTTAAAATTCCTCTTTCAAATTCCTTAATTTGCCTCCCCTGTTGTCTTTGGATCTTCCTAGAGACTCATCCCAGTAGAATCTATGCCTTGAGCTCTTTCACTTATAATCCACCATTACTGGGTAATACTGGAGCCCTGTTGGTGTGATAGGATGGAGTGGGGAAGGGAAGGGTTCTACAGTGTTATGAATGAATTTCAGTCCTTTGGTTGGCCTGTGACCTTCACAAACGTTTCTTAGCTTTTCACCCTCCTTAAATGAGACAGTGAGGCCAGAGGGGCTGGAGATGGGCCAGGCTCTGGGCTTCTCTCCTGGAGAGTAGGCTTTTGTTTTAGAGGCTCCTCTGGGTTATTTAAAAATGGTGACCTTTCCCTTCCTCAGCTGGCAAAATCATAGGATCCTTCTCAGCTCTTCACTGTGATAATGTAAAGCCCACAAGAGGATAGGCCCCCCCAAGCCTATGGCCCCTAGGAGCTTTTCCCTCTCCCCTTTGTCCACTCAAAGTTCAGCAGTTCATGAGTTTTCACTGAGGTGCTCCTACCAGTTTATGGCTGCAGCAGCTTCGGCTCAAGGTAAGCTGACTTACCTTGTCACTGGCTGTGACCCTCTGGATTTGTCTGTCTCTCCAGATTTTGGGGTGATGGTTTGCCCTGTGACCTCAATTCTCTAATGAGTCTTAGAAATGTCATTGGTTTTCAGTTGGTTCACTCTTTTTCATGTTGTGAGCATGGGAGTGACAACTTCCAAGCTCTTCACATGTTGGAATGGAAACTGGAAGTCCCTTGAATGCAATTTTCAGCATAAAAAGGGACAACAAAAAAGTTGGAAAATATGTGGCCCTACCTCATTCTTGCTGACATATAAATATATAGAACAGATATATGTATTTATATGTTGGTTTATTTGTAGGTAAAGGATGTGAAGGGTGCACACTCAAGTGCTAGCAGTAGTTACCTCAGAGGACAGGGATAGAGAGGGCTGGGGAATTGTCCCTTTTATACTTTTATACAATGGATGACTTAGAACAATAAGCAGCTATTACTTTACTAAAACCATTAAAAAACAAAAGCATTTCGGAGTACGGAAGAAGCAAAGGGACCTAGTTCAAAGGAAAACAAACAGGATAGATAGTAACTAGAAAAACTGAAGGTTGCAGGTGAGATTGGGAGTGAATGACAACGATAATGAGTTGCTTGTGCTGAGGGCTCATTACAAATCAAGCCCTCAACAAGGGGTCTTGTGTTCATTCCTAATTTAATCGTTGCAGCCGTCTTCCTGTGCGCATTAGCTGATGAAGATCCTGAAGCTTATGCTGGTGAAGGAATGCATCCCAGGTGTTACAGCTAGAAAGTGGCGGAGCTGGGATGTGAACAGAGTTGAGAGCCCTCTAGAGGGCGCTCCAAGGACCGCTTCCGGGCAACAAGCTGCGGCGGGGAGAAGACTGAAGGGATCAAAGCATCCAGTTGGCTAGGGCAACTGGCTGAGAGTTTCATACTTAAAGAAAAGGCGTGCGTGCTGAGAGGATACAAGGCAGCTTCTATCTGAACACTGTAAACAGCTGTATAACACTGGACCCTGGGATCAGATAAAAGTCCTCACTCCTCCGTCCCTGATGAGTTGTACATCACTGCTCTGTCAGCTGGGGAGGACCGAGGAAGTCCCTCAGGTGGGGCTCCGAGATGGGACCTGGATTGCAGGTCAGTGCTTCCCAAGTATGGTCTGGGAACTGTTGAGAAATGCAGATTCTAGAATTACCCTTCTCCCGCAGGCCTGTCAAAGCAGAAGCTCTGGGGGGTGGGGGTGGGGGGGATGGAGCCCAGTGATCTGTGTTTTGATTGGTCCTCCAGGTGATTCTGATGCAGGCTCACATCTGAGAACCACTGGGAAGGCGATTGTCCGATTTTTATAGGAGAAAACTAGCCTGAAGCCATCTTCAGCCTCCGCAAGAGACACAGATGGAGGAAAAGCCAGACTGCTTTTGGTAGAAGACTCAAGTGTCAATTTATGTGGTATCAAGAAACAGCCTTTGGTCCTCCTCTTTCTCCGTTTTAACTTCCCTTTTTAGCTTTGGCAAGATGTGAATCTTTTATGATACATTATATATATAAAATGCTACATGTTATATATATATGTATATATGTACATATATATAGTATAGCACATCATATCTAGAAGTACAATATATACACACTACATATTAATATATTATAGTACATGATATATGTATGTAAAATCACAAAAGAGTCACATTCTTCCAAAACTAAAACTGCATTCTTAGTGCTTTTTATCAGTCTATATCAATTTTAGCTACTAAAGATTATATGTATTTTGTTTTTACTAGATATATTTTTGCTGGGATATATCCACCTTTTTTCCTTCGTGAGTTCTATTCCTTTGAGCTTAGAAATTTCTTCTCTTGTTATGTTTAACTCATGTTCAGTTCTGTTTTTTTTTTTAGTTTATTGCTGTTATATTTTTAAATATTTAATGTTTCAGTCTATTAATTTAGTTTTCAGTTTCTCTACCTTTGTGCCTTTTATTTTGACAAGTAAGTAATATCTTGGAAACATGCAACTAAAAAGCATACAAAGTGTTTCTTATTTAAGAAAATCCTTCAAAAAATAAATATTTTTGCAATGCAAATAATCTCCCCTCATTTGTATGATTTCCAAGGTTGGATATTTCTTACAGCATTTTCACACTTAGAATAGGTGGAGATGAAGAGGCAGACTTGATGTTAGAATTGGCCCTGCCTCAGCTGCCTGGGCTCAAATGTAGATCCTGGTGCTTCTCCCCTTGACCTCGTAGAGCTAAGATCTTGAATGTGATGGCACCTTGGCCGCATAAATGGGCCATAAAAAAATGCAAGGTGTGCATCTGCTTTCCCAGCCAGGTGCCAGCTACTGTAGGGTAAACAAAGTCACCCCACTACAGGAAGATCCGGCCCTGAGGACATTACAGTTATTCTCTCTGGTCCCCAATCCCCAATCTATACACTGGCCAAGAAGCAGTAAAAATTTGGAGGGCACTTGGTTCATGACAGTGCCACATTGAACATGATTGAGAATTCAGAGAACAGATGCTGTGGGAGTGGGGGATACTGGAGGCTGAAGTCCCCACATACAGACCAGGGAAACGGAGTCCCCAGAAGCTTCCCCTTTCCTAGCCCCATCTGCCTGAACACACACCCACAAAGCCAGCTTACATTTACAGGCAGAGATCATGGCATTTCTCATTTGAATCTGGGGGCACCTGGGTGGCTCAGTCAGTTAAGCAGCCAACTCTTGATTTCTGCTCAGGTCATGATCTCAGGGTTCTGAGATTGAGCCCCGTGTCGGGCTCTGTGCTCAGTGTGGAGTCTGCTTGAAATTCTCTCTCTCCCTCTGCCCCTCCCCTCCCCAAATAAATAAAATCTTTGAACCAGCTGTTCTGAATGGAGCTGATGAAAGAACATTTTATTCCATGTGCACATCCTCAGATGCTCAGAGACCACGAAGCCCCCATTTAGCCCCGGGTGGAGCGGGGACCTCAGTTGGCATTTCCTGCTTGGCTTCCCTCCCTTCGAGGGAGGAAAGGGAAAGCCCCACACCGTTAAATGGAGGTTGTCCCCTGTACCCCTTTCTCACCTAGGGTTAGCTGGACGAAGCTCAGATATTGAAATTCCTTTTGGACCCATTGCTGGAGCCTGTGGAAGAGAAGTTCCGTGAAGACAGTGAATGCTTCAAATGGGTGTGACCCCGTCTGGGGTGAGCCAACCGGGACGATGGGAAGCCAGATGGGGTTGGGTTGGGAGGCAGTGACCAGAGCAGTGGGGCGCAGTCCCTCTCCTTGGGGGCTATGGTATAGTTGGAGGGACCAAAATAGGATGGGATGCCACTTCTCCTCTCAGGGTCTTACAATTGAGTTGTGAGGGCCAAAATAACATAGGGGAGACATCCTCGAAACAGTACGAAGGTGATGATGTGCAACGTGGAATGCACAGATTTGAAGCATTTGGTAATTGAGAGACGTATGAGGAATTAACAAGGGAGGTTTTGTGTTTATTAATCAGTTTACAAAAAGTACAGTCTGGTCATCCTAGTTCTTCTTCCCTCTATTTGTCTTCTTGACACAGGGTGCAGCTGGTCGTGCAATCCAAGGTGTAGGGAGAGACAGTGTTCTAGCACAATGAAGCTAAAGATCTGCTAGGATGAAGTTGAACTCAGCAGCACTGAGGGTCTGATTGTTTTGGAGCTATGCCGTGGGCTCATGAGGTCTCCTTTCTCCTTCCTCCCCTCCTGCAGTCTGCATCCTCCTCCCTTGCCCCTCCAACAGACCCATCTTGAGTGGACCCCACAGTGGAACCAAAGAACTGATACCTGAAAAGAAGCTGGGGTGGAGGTCAGGGAAGCAAGGATTAAAGAAAGCTCAGAGCTGGGGGGCAGCAAGAGCAGGGAGAACTTCCAAAATGGAGAGATTTTCCTTGACAGCTGTGGACAAGGCAGCCACCAGGGCTGTGGAGAGCCAAGAATGAGGCTCCCCACCATCGGAGGCAGAGAGGCAGGGAGGAAATGAAGCCACTTGTGCTCCCAGCCTGGTGAATTCTGGGTGGGAATCTAGGGCTCAAATGGGAAGCAGAGAACTGGGCTAAAGCCTCTGGCCCCTATGGCTGTGCTAGGCCCCATGGTTGCAGGATTGTTGGTACAAGGCCTAGAGAGAGGAGAGCAGCCCCTGCCGTCTGGGCGCTGGCCTGGCACCCACAGCTCCTGTTGAACACAAACCATGTCACAGGGCCCTGACAGCAGACCCAGTGAGGGGTCAAGGCCCAAACAAGACCCCTCTGTAATGTCTGACCTCGGAAACAAGAATGTTGTCGAGCCACAAGATTGGCCACATTCCCACGTCCTGGCCAATGTAAGGAACTGCTGCTTCTCTCCCAACTGTGCACTTAGCCCTCGCTTCCTTCCCCTCATCTTTCAAATAAGATTTAGTAAAACAGTCATAGAATTATCCCTGCTTCCTCCCAGCTTCCGGCCCAGAGCAAAGCCTGCTTTGCTGAGCCCTCCCCCAAATCAGGTAACAGTCCAAATCCTCCAAGTCTTTTTAACACCCTCTCCATGAGATACCTCGTAGTTCCCCATGGTGTTTGCCTTTGTTGCAATGAGTTACTGAACTCAACTTAGTTCAACCGGGGTGGGGGGGTGCTGCTGGTCTCTGGCTGGAGGGCACTGACAGGCCAACTTCCACCATTGAGGGATCAGCACTGGGGGTGTCCAATCATTGGTTCTGCCTGAAATCCGCCAGGCTCTGTCAGGGGCTGGATGTCATGGTCAATAAGATGCAGGCCCTGCCCTCAGTGACCTCGGTGTTAGCAGAAACAGAGAAGGACAGGGGTAAGGCCTGTGCATACATTAAGTGCTCTGACAGATGTGTGAGGGAGACAGGGTTGCACAGAGGAGGGCCCTTTGGCTCAGTCTGGGTGAGTCAGGAAAGGCTTGAGTAGTTAGCTCAGGACAGGAGGGGAGGAAGAAGCTGGCTCGGGCAGGGGTCATGAGAGCTTTGCTGTTACAGGGTCTGTGGGTAAATGGTGGGAACTGAGGGGGGTGTGGGGGTGATGGGGCACGCCTGGGAGGCCTTTGCTCTACCGCTCCCCTGAGACCCATGAGAAGTCAGTGAGGCCATGGAAGGGAAGTGATGGCACGTTCTGCGTGAGCAGTGAAGTCATCAGAGACCTGGGTGGGATTTGGGGGCTGGGGCTTGGCGACACACCAGATGTAGCAGGTGAGAAGGAGGGAGAGGCCCAGGACCACACCTGGCTTCTGGCTCCACTGGGTGGACGGAGGCAGCTTTCACAGAGGAGGCTTTTCTCTGAGAGCACAGCCAGCCAGAACCGGGGACTGCTGACCTCAAGGACGAGGAGCCTGATGGGGAAGGAGCAAAGGTGTCCAGGGGAAAGCCTACAGCAGCAGTTGGCTGCATGCAATGGGACTGAGATGTCTTTCAGCCTCGGTTTTCTCATCTGCAAAGTGGAAGTAATAATTCTTACCCCGCAGGGCACTGTATTAAACAAGACCATGTATAGACATCATTTAGCACAAGGCATGGCACACAGGAGGTGTTTATACACAGACATGATTATCTTCTCATTCCGTGCTTACACAGAGGTAGGTCCATCATTATGTTATTTATTGTTGGTCTCTTTCTTTTGGACATATGGAGGCGTCCTTCCACATTCCTCCCCCCCTTCTCTCCTCATCATTTCTGGAATGAGAACAAAAGCTCATACTTCCTTCACTCACAAGACACCCCCTTTCTCTCTCCCTGGTTGATCTGTGCAGCATTACCTGGGGACAAGGAGAGCCCCGCCCAGCAGTCAGCTGATTCAGAGCTTCTGCAGCTTCCCTGGGGCAGGTTTTCAGAGGCCTGAGCCTCCATCACTTGGAGGAGGTCCAGTAAACTTCAACATTTCTATACAGAAGCTCTCCCAGAGCTGAAGCAGCTCATGATACGGACCATCCCAGTAAACCCCACTCTGGCTCAGTTTTGAATCTGCTTGCTTTTGAGTCACTCCCTGGGAGGAAGTGGCTTGGAAAATCTCTCTCAGGAGAAGCCCTGCAGACCTGGTATTTGTCATTCTGTTTTTTTTCCCCCCCAAGACCCCTGGCCCTGTCTGCTCAGGTGCTTGGGCCCAGGTTCTGCCAGGGGGGTGTCCTGGCCGGGATAAGGGTGACAGCCAGAAGCAGACAGTCTGTAAGCAAGGGACACGCTACTGTCAGGGGGATCCTGCTGGGTAGTGCTGGGGATGTTGAAACGGGACTGGAGATTGTCTACACCCTCCACCACCCCCACCCCGGGGGATGCAATCTTTTTCCCACCTGCTCAGATTCTCAGCGTCCACCTCTCTCCCTGCTTCTGTCCTCCCTGGGTCTCAGTAGGGGGCACTGTCAACAAGGCCAGGCTTCAGGGAAGTAGCACGCCGTTCCTCATTTTCTCTCATCTCCTGGTCAGCTCGGAGCCTGTGTGGATGGGGCTGGCTCTATCACCATATGGGGCGTTTCCTACTGAATCTCGAGTCTATCATTCAGGAGGAGGAATAAATGACTGCTTACTGCTTAAAAATGAACTCCTTCAAGGAAGCTGCTTGGCTGCCACAATTCAACGATACGTAGATACAACTTGCTTTATTGGAAAAGGACGTCCAGCTGTATGGCTCATCTGCAGATGTGGAACTCACAGTTCCACAATTTCAATTTAAGACTAAAATTGTAGGTGAGCTAGAAAGACACAGAAAACCATGTGCTAGGACCCCCCTGAAGGTAGGGGAAGGATCAAAGGTAAAGAAGACAGTCTCTGTCTTTATAGAACAACCTCCCTCCCCGCCACCGAAAAAAAAAATTAAAAGGAAAAAAAAAAGCGCTTGAATGCCAGGGGAATAATGAGTGGGCCCAGGAGAGCATTCCCTGAGGCTGACAGGAAAGTCTGGGTTCAATGGCAGCAGAAAGACAACACTTGTGGGCCTGGGGGGCACCCAGAAGGTGGTGCTCCCAGGGAGTGTGGAAGTAGGGAGGCACCAGGGAGAGCTAAATGGCAGAGCAGAAGGGACCACAAACCGTCCTGTGTATGTGAGGCCCACTGGCCTCTTCCGGTCACATGACTCCCGGCGAGGCAGCTCCCTGAGCTTCTGCTTCCTCTGGGGCGAAACCAGAAGAGTAGTTATTCACATGGGCGTGTTGAGTCGCTGCGGGGATGATGTATGTGAAGACACTTGGTAACTAGTGAACTTGAGGGTCGCGACTTTCTTGTGCATCAGAATCACCTGGGCTGGAATTTGTGTCTCTAACAAGTGCTCAGGCGCCACTGATGCTGATGCTGCTGACCCTGGGACCATGTTTTGAGGAGCGCTGCTGTGCACGTTTGTGGCTGGAGGCGTGGGAGGGAAACTAGTACTCATTTAACTTTTTTTTTTTTTGGTGCTATTAACCAAATTAGGTTTAAATGCGTGGATACAAAATCAATGCACAGGAATCAGTTGCTTTCTTATACACTAACAACGCAACTGTAGAAAGAGAAATTAGAGAAACAGTTCCATTTACAATAGCACCAAAAACCATAAGATACCTCGGAATAAACCTAACCAAAAAGGTAAAGGATCTATACTCTAGGAACTACAGAACACTCATGAAAGAAATTGAAGAAGACACAAAAAGATGGAAAAACATTCCATGCTCATGGATCGGAAGAATAAACATTGTTAAAATGTCTATGTTGCCCAGACCAATCTATACCTTCAACGCCATCCCGATCAAAATTCCAATGACTTTCTTCAAAGTGCTGGAACAAATGATCCTAAAATTTGTATGGAATCAGAAATGACCCCGAATCACCAAGGAAATGTTGAAAAAGAAAAACAAAGCTGGGGGCATCACGTTGCCCGATTTCAAGCTATATTACAAAGCAGTGATCACCAAGACAGCATGGTACTGGCACAAAAACAGACATATAGACCAGTGGAACAGAATAGAGAACCCAGATATGGACCCTCAACTCTATGGTCAAATAGTCTTCGACAAAGCAGGAAAAAATATGCAATGGAAAAAAGACAGTCTCTTCAATAAATGGTGCTGGGAAAATTGGACAGCCACATGCAGAAGAATGAAACTCGACCATTCTCTAACACCATACACAAAGATAACCTCAAAATTGATGGAAGATCTCAATGTGAGACAGGAATTCATCAAAATCCTAGAGGAGAACATAGGCAATAACCTCTTTGACATCAGCCACAGCAACTTCTTTTTTTTTTAGTGTTATGTTAATCACCATACATTACATCATTAGTTTTTTTTTAATTTTATTTTATTATGTTATGTTAATCACCATACATTACATCATTAATTTTTGATGTAGTGTTCCATGATTCATTATTTGCGTATAACACCCAGTGCTCCATTCAATATGTGCCCTCTTTAATACCCATCACCAGTCTAACCCATCCCCCCACATCCCTCCCCTGTAGAACCCTCAGTTTGTTTCTCAGAGTCCATAGTCTCTTATGGTTCATCTCCACCTCTGATTTCTCCCCCTTCAGTTTTCCCTTCCTACTCTCTTCTTCTTCTTCTTTTTTTTTTTTTTTAACATATAATGTATTGTTTCAGAGGTACAGGTCTGTGATTCATCAGTCTTACACAATTCACAGTGCTCACCATAGCACATACCCTCCCCAGTGTCTATCAGACAGTCACCCCATCCCTCCCACCCCCCACCACTCCAGCAACCTTCAGTTTGTTTCCTGAGATTAAGAATTGCTCATATCAGTGAGATCATATGATACCTGTCTTTCTCTGATTGACTTATTTCACTCAGCATAATACCCTCTAGTTCTATCCACGTCGTTGCAAATGGCAAGATTTTTTTTTTTGATGGCTGCATAATATTCCATTGTATAAATATACACACCACATCTTCTTTATCCATTCATCCGTTGATGGACATCTTGGCTCTTTCCATAGTTT
Source organism: Mirounga angustirostris (assembly GCF_029215605.1). Classification (NCBI taxonomy): domain Eukaryota; kingdom Metazoa; phylum Chordata; class Mammalia; order Carnivora; family Phocidae; genus Mirounga; species Mirounga angustirostris. The sequence continues at coordinate 92,667,625 of NW_026991711.1, read as the reverse complement.
GGCTATTGTGGACATTGCTGCTGTAAACATTACATACATGTAAACGTACCCCTTCTGATCACTACATTTGTGTCTTTGGGGTAAATACCCAGGAGTGCAATTGCTGGGTCATACGGTAGCTCTATTTTCAACTTTTTGAGGACACTCCATACTGTTTTCCAGAGTGGCTGCACCAGCTTGCATTCCCACCAACAGTGTAGGAGGGTTCCCCTTTCTCCGCATCCTCGCCAACATCTGTTGTTTCCCAACTTGTTGATTTTAGCCATTCTGACTGGTGTGAGGTGGTATCTCATTGAGGTTTTGATTTGGATTTCCCTGATGCCGAGTGATATTGAGCACTTTTTCATGTGTCTGTTGGCCACAGCAACTTCTTTCAAGATACATCTCCAAAAGCTAGTGAAACAAAAGCAAAAATGAACTTTTGGGACTTTATCAAGATAAAAAGCTTCTGCACAGCAAAGGAAATGGTCAACAAAACAAAGAGACAACCCTTAGAATTGGAGAAGATATTTGCAAATGACACTACAGACAAAGGGCTGGTATCCAAGATCTATAAAGAACTTCTCAAACTCAACACTGAAAAAACAAATAATCAAGTCAAAAAATGGGCAGAAGACATGAACAGACACTTCTCCAAAGAAGACATATAAATGGCTAACAGACACATGAAAAATGTTCATCATCATTAGCCATCAGGGAAATTCAAATCAAAACCACATTGAGATACCACTTTACACCAGTTAGAATGGCAAAAATTGATAGGGCAAGAAACAACAGATGTTGGAGAGGTTGTGCAGAAAGGGGAACCCTCTTACACTGTGGTGGGAATGTAAGTTGGTACAGCCACTTTGGAAAACAGTGTGGAGGTACCTCAAAAAATTAAAAATAGAGCTACCCTATGTATGACCCAGCAATTGCACTCCTGGGTATTTACCCCAAAGACACAGATGTAGTGAAAAGAAGGGCCATATGCACCCCAATGTTCATAGCAGCAATGTCCACAATAGCCAAACTGTGGAAAGAGCCGAAATGCTCCTCAACAGATGAATGGATAAAGAAGATTTGGTCCATATATACAATGGAATATTACTCAGCCTTCAGAAAGGATGAATGCCCAACTTTTATATCAACGTGGGTGGGACTGGAGGAGGTTATGCTAAGTGAAATAAGTCAAGCAGAGAAAGTCAGTTATCATGGTTTCACTTATTTGTGGAACATAAAGAATAGCATGGAGGACATTGGGAGAAGGAAGGGAAAAATGGGGTAGGGGGGAATTGGAGGGAGAGATGAACCATGAGAGACTATGGACTCTGAGAAACAAACTGAGGGTTTTAGAGGGGAGGGGGGTGGGGGGATAGGTTAGCCTGGGGATGGGTATTAAGGAGGGCACATTCTGCATGGAGCACTAGGTGTTATACGAAAACAATGAATTGTGGATCACTACATCAAAAACTAATGATGTATTATATGGTGACTAACGTAACATAACATGATAAAATAAAATTAAAAAAATAAATGCATGGAAAGGAGTGAAGGAGAGCATCACACACGCTCTCTTTTCCTCCCTCTGCTTATTGTACCTGATAATGACAGCCTTAGGAATTAAACAAATATGGCATTTTCTGATTAATTATCCCAACGTTTTTGCACCAAGTGGAGACAAACCCTTGTTTGGTGGCTGGTACTGAAATCTGCTGGAGCTTGTTTAAGCATAAAAGGAGAACGTTTTCTGAGCTAGAGGGGAAGATTTTGGAGGCTGCTGGAAGTGCAGGGGCCGCCAGAATAGGGGACTCCCACCCTGTCAGGCTCTCTGTCCATCTTTCTTTCCGCCCTGTAGAACAACTTTCTCTGCCTGCTTCCCAGGCCACATCATGGCTCACGGCTCCCTTCAGCGGCCTGCTTTCTGTCCTTCCAAGGTGTCCCAAATCTATTAGCATCCCTGGTAGAAGCAGCACTCTGCCTAGAGGCCTTCCGGAAACGATGGTCACCACGGAAACAACATACTCCTGACCTGACCTGCAATGTGCCTGTTCATGACCTCCACTTGGAGCTTCAGTGCCGCGCCCCAGGCGACCCGGGGAAGTTATCCTGCCCTTCCTTCCTGTTGTCCTTCGGGTGTTTGAAGATCACTCTTTTCACATCTCGCTGAAAGGCCAAATTGCTGCTTTTCTCTCTCACTGCATGGTGTGTGAGGCCGAATTTGGCCCTCTGGATGTGGTCAAAGTGGATTATTATTTCAGGACTCACTCTGATATGGGAACACAGAAATGAATGTGAGAAGTCGTCCTCGACCTGCAGGCTGGGGCGGCAGGGAGACCTGGGTGTGCAGGCAGGGATGGAGTGTGAACAGGGCCCTGGGAGGACTGTGGTTAGGGTGCAGAGGAGTGGGAGGAGGACGGGGATATAGAGGCAGAGCCCTCCAGGCAGCGGATGTGGGGAAGAAATGCAGAGCCAGGCGGGCATGGGGTGTGGTTGAAGCAGTGGGGTGGGATGTGGGGGCTCTGGCCTGTGTGAGCTAGGAGAGGCTAGGCAGAGCGCCCAGACCAGGCTGTGAAACCACCTCCACCACCGCCGCGCCCCCCTCCCCGCCCCGGCCAGCCGAGCTGGCTGCACACTGGCATCCCCAGGAGAGTGTCCAAAATTTTGCAGTGCTCATGCTCTGGCGCAGCACTGAGATCAGAATGTCTGGGGTATGCCAGGGATGGGAGGTTTGGAAAACTCCCCAGGTGCCTCTAATATACAGCTAAGGTGAGGAGCATTGAGGTAGGGCAGGGGCTCTCAAAGTGTGGCCCCTGGACCAGCAGCATCAACATCCCCTGGGCACTTGTTAGAAATGAAAGTTCTCAGACACCACCTCAGACCCGGGGATCAGAGACTGTGGGGGCAGGGCCCAGTAAGCTGTGTTTCAACAGCCCTCTAGGTGATTCTGATACCCTACCGGGTTTGAGGACCACTGTCCTAAGAGTTTGGACTTTCGGGACCTGAAATCCAGGAAAACTGGCTTCCCTGTTTTCTGCCATGTAGTATATCTTTCCTGAGGCAATGAAGGGTAGACTCAGCTACTTGCTCTGGGGTGGGGGTGGGCGGGTTGGGAAGGGGCAGGTAGGGAGAAAAAACATCCATACACAACCGTCTCACAATGTTATCCAACCATAGACAAGTCTCAGGAGCTGGCAAAGGTGGGCAAAGGTGCACCTGCAGAGAAGGGGTTGGGGTTCCTGCCTGACCCTGGCCGGAGTGTGAGGCCCTAATGGAGGCTTGCACTCCTATTCCACTAGGGACTAGGTGGAGGTGAGGTGCTTTCCCTCAGGCCTGTCCAAACTAGCAGACTTCACCTCTTGGTGATTTACCTGAACCTTCTGAGAGCTGCTGGGCCCAGGCCCTACCAGGGCAATAGACCCTCCTTCATCACCACCCCCAGCAATGTCTGTGGATAGGTGTTGATAGGCATGCAGCCTCTGTGTCCATGGAGGCTGGCCTGTGAGGGCATGACACACCTCTCAAAGGTTCTGGGGCCACAGAAAGGGAAGGATATCATCCCTGAGATGATGAGGGTGTGGGGACCCTTGATTGAGAACCGGTGACCCCTAACGCCTCTCACCTGATCTGCTCGTCTAACTCCTATTGGTGCTGCTGAGAGCTTGGCTGCGAACACCCAAGGTCTTGGGCAAGTTACTCAGTGTTCCCAAGCCTCAGTGTCCCCATCCATAAATGGGGTCTGTAACAGGGCCTGTCCTTCAGAGTGGTGAAGAGAACGTGGGAGAGTGCTCCATAAATTCAGGTGATACATCCAGGAACATCAGCTCTTCTGGAAGCCCTTGCTGACCCCACAGGCTGGGCCAGGGGCCACCTCTGGGCTCCCACAGCCCTGGGTGCCCTCCATGAGGGCAGTGGCCACACGCACAGCTGCTCTGTTTATGTGCTGGTTTTCTCCCCTGGACCCAGAGTTCCTGATGACAGAGACAGTCTTTTCTCTCTGTTTCTCTGTGTCTAGTGCACGATCTGGCCAGAGCAGGTGGTGCTTTGATCACTGAGTAACTGCAATGACCAGATCCAGGTGCCAGATCTCATGCTACGTGGGGCCACAGGGAGGTTCCTTTGTCCTCCAACCCCATCCCGTTTGTCCAGTCCTTATGTCCCCCCCTTAACAGCTAAATGGTCCCTTTTAGTGTGCAGGAAAGATCACAGGGGTGGGGGTGGGGGAAGATCAGGCACAGTAATACCTTCTTTTTTTTTTTTAGATTTTTAAATTTATTCATTTTACACAGAGAGAGAGAGAGAGCACAAGCAGGGGCGGGGGTGGCGGGAAGAGGCGGAGGGAGAAGCAGACTCCCCACTGAGCAGGGAGCGCGATGCGGGGCTCGATCCCAGGACCCTGGGATCATGACCTGAGCCGAAGGCAGATGCTTAACTGACAGAGCCACCCAGGCGCCCTGGGCAGGCACAGTAATTCCTGTGCAAAGGGATGAGGGCCCAGAACACAGCAGCAGGGATGATGGTGGTGGTGGTGGAGATGGCCAGCCAGGGGGATGGTTAGCACGGGTGAGTGAGCAGCAGGGCGGGATGGGCAGTGGGCAGCATGATGTAGTAAATGACCCCAATTACAAGAGAACCTCTGGGGCTGGGGCTTAGACCTTGGTTAAAAAACAAAACAAAACAAAAAGCTTCCCAAGGGACTCTAATATGCAACCAAGACAGAAAATACTTAATGTTGGACTTGCCCGCATTAGCTGCAGATGGAGGAACTATCTCTGTGGCTTTGGGGTCCAGAGCCTGCGGCCTCCTCTCCCCTGCGAGAACAAACAGCGTGATGGCGGCACCCACGCCCATGCTCTCACAGGAATACAGCGTTTTCGGTGACTGCGAAAAGGAATATTACTATCTGTAACTAAAACATTAGCAGCATCTTGACGTTATTTTCATACTTATGAATAATTTATTTTTTATCTTAATGTTGCATTAACACTGCTGTGCATGTCATCGCCTTTCCTTTTGCTTCAAGAAAAAATATCGCAAAACGCTCGAGTTGTCCAGAGGGCCTGTGATTCTCACACCTGGGGCTTCAGACAGGGAAGCTCGGAGGGGGGAGCAAGTCCACCTCTAGGGCCTTTATCTGGGAGGAGCTTGGGTGCTGGTGGGGGAGGGGAGAGGGGTTAGTTAATTTAGACAAGACCAGCTGATGAAAATAATCCTTGAAACAAGAGTTGAATAGAGTTTGCAGTGTTTTAAGTGCTTTTGAAATCCATGATGTTGACCAATCCAAGACATTTCATTCTCAAAATCTGGGCTTGATTGCCCCTTCAAGTTCCACCTTCAAGTTCTGGAAGGCCCTCAGTTTATAATCTTGCCTCGTTCCTTCTAGACTTGTGTTTGGGATCCATTTATCTACAGTTGGCTTCCCTAGACTGGGAAAAAAAGCCCAAGATAAAAAAGCTCTGTTTTCAGGATTTTATGAGTAAGACACAGCCCTTAAGAAGCCGAGAATCCTTTGTGGAGGAACGGACATCAACTATAAGCAGTGTTAAAAGTAGGAGGATAGAGAAGAGGTTAGAAACAGAGGAGGGATATCTAATCTAGCCTAAGGAATGGGGCATTCTGTAAAGTTTTCTCAAAGGAGGTCATGCTTTATTTGGGTTTTGAAGGATTAATAGGAGTGTTCTAGAATTGGCAGGGGATAGTGGTGGTGAAGAAAAGCAGAGAAAAGAAACTGAGTTGCATTTTTTCCAGTTGCCAGAGAATGGATGTGGCTGGCAGAGTGGAGTGAGAAGCAGCTAAGAAAACAGCCTAGTCTCGCTTCACGGTGTTGCAGGTATAGCATTGAGTGAGATGAACTGGGTACTATTTACTCTTTCCTTTTGGCCACTTAGTAGGAAGAATTTAGACTTTGGGGTTAGAGAGAACTGGCACTGAATCCTGGCTCTGCGTTTGTCAGCCACGAGGATCTAGGCATGTTATTTTTCTTCTCGGAGCCTCACTTTTTTCATCCTGCTTATTATAGTTGATAATGACCTTGGTGCCAGAACCTGAGGAGTTATTTCAGAAACCAGGCTCACCCTGGTGGGATGGTGTGGGTGAATGTACTAAGCAAAGACAGTGGATGGAGGATGATGGGCAAAGGCACCTTTGTGAACTGAGCCATCAGTCAGAGGGAGGAGAGGGCTCAAGACCTGAGATTCTTTCTTTAGAAAAAATTTTTTTAAAGATTTTATTTATTTATTTGTCAGAGAGAGAGAGAAAATACACAAGCAGGGGGAGCGACAGGCAGAGGGAGAAGCAGGCTCTCCACTGAGCAAGGAGCCCAATGTGGAACTCGATCCCAGGACCCTGGGATCATGACCCGAGCTGAAGGCAGCCACTTAACCAACTGAGCCACCAAGGCATCCCTCTTTAGAAAAATTTTTAATTGGAGTATAGTTGGCATACAGTGCTGTATTAGTTTAAGGTGTACAACATAGTGATTTGACAAGGCTATCCATCATGCCACTCTCACCATGATAAGTCTAGTTATCATCTGTCACCATACAAAGTCATTACAATATTATTGACTCTATTTCCTATGCTGTAAGTTTTATCCCTGTGACTTATTTATTTTATAACTGGAAGTTTGTACCTCTTAATCCCCTTCACCTATTTTGCCAATCCCCACCCACCTCCCCTCTGGCAACCGTGTTTGTTCTCTGTATTTATGAATCTGTTTCTATTTTTGTTGTTGTTGTTTTGTTCTGTTTTTTTTTTTTTTTTTAGATTCTGAGTATAAGTGAAATCATATGGTATTTGTCTTTCTCTGCCTGATTTATTTCACTTAGCATAATACCTTCTAGGTCCATTCATGTTGTTGCAAATGGCAAGATTTCATTCTTTTTTTAATGGCCGAGTAATATTCCATTGTGTATATATACCACATCTTCTGTATCCATCCCTCCATGGATGGACACTTAGGTTGTTTTCATATCTTGGTTATTGTAAATAATACTGCAATAAGCATAAGGGTGCAGATATCTTTTCAAATTAGTGTTTTTGTTTTCTTTGGATAAATACCCAGAAGTGGAATTGCTGGATCCTATGGTGATTCTATTTTTAGTTTTTTTGAGACAACTTCATACTATTTTCCATAGTGGCTGCACCAGTTAGCATTCCCACTAACAGAGCACCAAGTCACCCTTTTCTCCCCGTCCTCGCCAACACTTGTTATTTCTTGTCTTTTTGATACTAGTCGTTCTGACACGTGTGGGGGGGTATCTCATTGTGTTTTTGATTTGTGTTTCTCTGATGATGAGTGACGCCGAGCATCTTTTCGTGCGAGACCTGAGACTCTTAGAAGATTTCCTATGAGGCGAGGCCATGGTCAGGAAAACAAGTCAAGGGGCAGAACACCAGGATCAAAGAGGGAAAGGGTTACCATTGGGATGGCTGGGATGTGGTCAGCATGGTGGCAGTACCTGGCACTATTCTAAACCCTACATAGATGCTGTCATTGAACCCTCACATCCATCCTACAGGATTGAAGTTATGTATATTTTTTATTGTGATAAAATACATATAACATTAGATTTACCATTTTAACCATTTTCAAGTGGTTAGTTGTAGTACATTTACATTGTTGTGCAATCACCACCATGCATCTCCAGAACTTTTCCATCTTCTCAACTGAAACTCTGCATCCATTAAACAACTCCCCAGCCCTCCCCAACCCCCTGGTCACCACCCTTCTACTTTCTGCCTCTATGAATTTGACTACTCTGGGCATAAATGGAATCATACAGTCTTTCCCCTTTGTAACTGGCTTATTTTATGTAGCCTAATACCTTTAAGTTTCATCCATGTGGGAGCTATTTTAGTCTTTATTATAAAGGGTGAGAAATTGGGGGCTCCTGGGTGGCTTAGTTGGTTAAGCATCTGCCTTCGGCTCAGTTTATGATCCCGGGGTCCTGGGATCAAGCCCTGCATCGGGCTCCCTGCTCAGTGGGGAGCCTGCTTCTCCCTCTTCCTCTGCCCCTCCCCCTGCTCTCTCTCTCTCTCTCACTCTTGTTCTTGCTCTATCTCAAATAAATAAATAAAATCTTAAAAAAAAGAGGTTGAGAAATTGGTTCTTGGAGAGGGGCAGAGGAAAGGGTAGGATTTGAACTGAGGCAGCCCAACCCCTGAACCTAAGCTCACACCTGCTAGCGGGCAGAGGCCAAGGCACACCTGTTCCCTGACAGTCTTCCTCATGCCTCTCCAAGGGTGGGCTCGCTGGCACTGTGTGTTCTGAGCTGAGGCTGGGGAAGACCAGGCCCCTCTGCTGTCTGCTCATGGAGATCCATCAGGAACTGATGTGTTTTCCGGCCTTGGCTGCTGCTTGTGACTTTTCTCAGCAGACTCCGTGAAAACAGGAACTTTGCTCCTGCCCATAGTCTTGTATGGATGTATGTTCTAGAGCCTGCTGGTTTCAGAGGCTGCATGAGAAACTGCCATCAGAGGCCTTCAGAGCAGAGTAACAAGTAGGGTCATCGAGGCTGGGGGTGAGGGGCCAGGGGAGGCTTCCCGTAGGAGGAGGTGAGGCCAGAGAGTGACTTTGAAGGGTGGGAGGATTTGCAGGCAAGCTCAGGATGTAATTACGCCAGAGAAAGGCATAAATTCCCCAAGTAAAATAAAGCTAATTGAAATGTCAGCCCCGTCACCTGTGCTCTCTCCCAAAGTCAGGATCCTCTACGCCTCATAAGAGCCCTGCCGGAAACTATTGCCAAGAAGTGTTTTCTTTAATTGGACAAGGCACTGATTTAGACAATGCCTCTCCAGTGTGGATTAAAGAAAAAAAGTAAATTACTTAATCGTGGTTGGCTTGATGAAGCAAATGCTTCTGAGGGGGCTGCTGGAGGAATTGGAATTTCTCCTCACCCCACTGGACTCATCTAATAAAAAAATCAAACCCTCATCAACGTCTTAACCTACTGGGGCTGAGGCTGTGATAAGGGACTCTCTAGCAAGCTCCCCAGGAACCCCACGAGGCCAGAAAACCTCACTGACCTTCTAGAAGCAGAGAGGAGAGGAGGGGCGGGGGCAGGGGCAGGGGCTGGATTAGAGGAATTGTCAGTTCTTAAGGGGAAGTAGGGGACTGACACTGAGCCCCAGGTCCCCGATCCCCATTGCCGGGACTTAGGAGACGCCCTGGAGTCTCTGGACCTGGCCTATCCCCGAAAAAGACACGATCCTGTGCACATGCTCCATTGGGTCTGGTGCTGGCCAGCTTCCTCACCTGGAAAATAATAGCCAGCACTCCTTGAGCATCTGGTCTACGAGAGACACATTCTTAACACCATCCCACGGAGTAGTGAGGAATTAGCACCATTAATTGACGAGCAACTTGAGGTTGGGGAAGGGAAGTAACCTGACCAAGACTATGGAGCTGGTAAGTGGTACAACCAACGTGCACTCTGGGCCTGTCTGTCTTCCCAACAGGAGGCTTCCTGTTCTTTGTGGATTGAACTGGATGATGTCTAAGGGTCCCTGACAGACCACCGTCTGCATAATCCTCTTGGCTTTATAGATCATGCCTTTATTTTTATTTTTTTATTATTATTTTTTTTAAGATTTTATTTATTTATTTGAAGAGGGAGACACAGCGAGAGAGGGAACACAGCAGGGGGAGTGGGAGAGGGAGAAGCAGGCTTCCCGCTGAGCAGGGAGCCCGATGCGGGGCTCGATCCCAGGACCCTGGGATCACGACCTGAGCCGAAGGCAGATGCTTAACGACTGAGCCACCCAGGCGCCCCATAGATTATGCCTTTAAATTGGCTTTGGGAGCTCATGGGCACCCAGCCACCCATGATAACACCATGCCAAATAGAGTATGTTGTCTCTCCCCCACATTGCTCATCAGCTAGCAGGTAATGAGGTTCCTGCCATGTACCCAGGAAGGGTGCCAAGGTTGTTCACTTCAGTTACCAGTGAACTTTAAAATAAAACCTCAGAGACGTAGAGATTGGACATCTAAGATCTGCTGAAACATTAGGATCCTAGACCTAAAGAATAGGGCTTATATGGCAGGAATTGCTTATAAGGTTTGATTTCAGTGGTTAGATAACATTATAGACTAAGCCCCCACTTCTTACACTATTTTGGTACCATCAGGTTTGATCAAGAAACAGGTAGGAGCTGTAATTTGCCTCCAAAACATATACAAATCATCTCAAAGTCAAGCCCTACTAGACCTGAGTAGCTTAGTGGGGTATGGACTAGAACAAGGCAGGGGCCAGACGTTATGGTACCTGTGCTGTGGATGTGCACTGGGCCAGGCCTTGCAGAGCTCACAGAGGGAGAAGACAAGGTGTCGTTCGTGAGCAGTTGGCCACAGGCTCACTGGCCAGTGCCAATGGGTCATCGTGTTCCCCGGACTGAGAATGCTTCTCGGAGGGGATGCTTCCAACCACCGTTGACTTAACACTCACCAGAGCTGGGGCCCTCTGCTTGGCAGATGGTGTTCCATGTGTGTCTTTTGAGGGTGAGCTCATTGTGTCCATGGGTCACCCATCCACTCGTTCAGGCATCGCTGAGTATGTGTGCTAGTCGCTGTTCCAAGCTGGGGATAGAGTGGCCACTAAGACCAAGACAGTCCCTTCTCTCATGGCGCTGACACCTTTTTAAAGATTTTATTTATTTATTTGAGAGAGAGAGTGGCAGAGGGAGAGGGAGAAACAGGCCCCCTGCTAAGCAGGAAGCTTGACCTGGGGCTCAATCTCAGGACCTTGAGATCATGACCTGTGCCAAAGACAGACCCTTAACTGACTGAGCCACCCAGGTGCCCTTGGAGCTGACATCTTTAGAGCCCAGTTAGAAAGTTCTGATTTCTGGAATGTTTTTTCTTATGACAAGCAAATCAGCCTCCCTGGAACTTTCCCCATAGTCCTGATTTGGTTCCCAGGGTGGCCCAAGGCCATCTTGTCTCTTCTGGTGGCTGAACAACATTACAATTTCCTCTCCGCCCAGGCTCTTGCAGCCTGATGGAGAGCCAGACACAGCCCCTGTTGTTGTTCCATTGCACAGTCCCAGCCAGTCCCTTCCTCTTGGCCCAGGGTCCTCCTGACACCCTTCCCAGGGGTCCTCGCAGGGCAAAAGCAACCCCCAGTGGATACCACAACTCCTGTAGGTCTAACATGCTGCCCTGGGAAATGGTTCTTCCTATACCAGTCAGAGTTTGGACTCACCAGAAAGATATCATCCAGAAATGCCATTTTAGGGTGGGGAAGAATTGAGGAGGTGGTGACTGGGGTTCGGGGAGACAAAGAGACGGGAAGGGGGCAGCTGCTTGTGTCCACCACCCTTCCTTCCATTCCTTTCAGCTGCCTGCCTGGCCCGGAATGCTAAGGCTTTCCACTCCCAGATCCAAAGTGTGAGGCTGTGTTTCTTTGGTATGTGGGTGCCAGCGCTCATACCGGGAGCAGGAGATGCTGAAACCATATGCCCTACCCTCTAAGAGCCCCAGTCTTGTGAGAAGGCAGAGCTGGAGAAGGTGTCTATGCAGGGTCTGAGGGAGACCGCAGGTGAGTGTTAGAGCATTGAGGACATGGACCAGGGGGCAGTTTGTGCCACCTCAGGGTTCGGGGATGGCTTCCTGGGTGTGGAGATGTGTGAGGCATTGAAGCCAAGTGGGCAGAGGTCCTGGGCAGAGGCAGGGTAGGAACAGAGGTCACGGCAAGCGTGTGGGAGCTCTGAGTGGCTTGCCTTGTCTCTAGGCTGCAGTGCCTGGAAGAGCAGGCTGCAAACATTCTGGGTTTTATTCTGCAGGGTTTAAGGACAGGAGGATCTGTTGGGCATCAGTCAATCGTACTTTGAGTCCTAACTGGGCTTCTATGTAATTCTGAGGCTTTGGGCAAATCAGAAGCAGTCCTTCCAACCTCAGTTTCCTTATGTCACCCTTTGAGTTTTCCACTGGCCCTCCCTCCACTTGGTGCCAGCCCCTTCTGGGAGATGGATGGGGTGACCGCCCCCATCTTGAATGTCCTCCGTGGGAATGGAGACTTGGGTGGTGGGAGTGGGATAGGGTGGCCACGCCTTCTCTGCCCCTGGGGGATGAACACACCCTGCTGTTGGGTGTGTCTGGCAGGAGACCTGGCAAGCTGGCCTGGGGCTTTCCCCACCCATTCCCCCTGAGTGGTCCAAGGTGCTAGGGCCCTCTGGAGGGCGCACAGCCCAAGGTCATCCCTGCCTTGAGCTGACCCCAGGGTGGATACAGTTAGCTCTCTGGCTGGGATGCTTTGATTCTTGGACCTCGGGGAAATGATCAGATGGGCTCTGGGATGCTCACCTCTCTTTGCAGGACCCAGCAGGCGGGTAGGGCTGGAGATGGCAGAGCCTGGGGCAAATACCCCAAAGTGTCAGACACAAATTAGAACCATCTACTAATGTGACTGGCATTAGACCACAGTGCTGAAGAGCATGGTGTCCAGAGCCCGCCTCCGTGTGGCTCTGGGCAGATTGCTTCAGCTCTCTGTCTCATTGATGGGACTCACTTCTAGGATGAGCAGATTAAAGACAGGCACGCCAGGGCTCAGCTCAGGGGTGCACAGGACAAGGGCAGTGTGGCTGGCCCTGACCTCGAGCAGTAAGAGCGCTCTGTGCAATGGTGAGAATTATTACCTTCTGTAGGGAGGCTGGGGGGAAAACGCAGAGGCCCACACCCAGCCCTGAGGCCAGGCCAGAGCACAGCTCGAGGCCAGAGAGTAGAGAAGTGAGGTAGGCCAGTGGAATACTATCTGACAGTGGTTGGATGCTTTGGTATGAGTCTGGAGCTGGGCCCGGCCAGCCACTTGGACCCACGTGAGCATGTAACATTTGGAGATGATCAGGCTTTTATTGGGGGAGTGTGGATGTAAAGTTCTCCACTGAATTTTCTATAAATGCTTTTTATTAGCTGGTGCTTTACAATGTGAGAGCTATTGAATTGGGCATCCATTACTTCTACTCCCTGGGGAAGGAAGGATGCCTTCCTGCGTCCTCTGTGCAGGTGAAGCCAAGAGGAATATGAAAATCAGGCAACAGGGAGGCCTGGTTATCAGGAGGGCACTGATGGCCCTCGGAAGACCTTTTTCTCAGGAAGCAGTATAATATAAGACACAAGCAGTATCCTTTGCCCTAAAAGCAAAGCAGCTTCCTTCTTAAACATTGCTATGTTTAAAGTGGTCTCCAGAGCCATGTCTTTTGGCTCACCCCCCTCCTCTGGGTTTGAGGACGAGAGCTTGCCTTTTGTATCCTGCTTCCCTAGCCCTGAGCTCACTGTGCATGACACCAAGAACGTGCAGAATGACATAAGCTTTGTTGTTGTTGGGCAAGTCATCCATCCTGTGGCCAGCACTGTAGGGCTCGGTGTAACCCTGAAGCCACAAGGATGAAGGGAAGAAAGGCCCATCTTTAAGGAGACCACCTTTGGTGGAGTGTAACAAACTGAAACAAGAAATTGAGACACCAGTGGGTAAATGAAGCAGTGGAGGTGTGTGGGAGCCATGGGAACCAGGAAAGGGAACCAGTCACTAGCCTGGGGCGTCAGGTACACAACTGAAGGAGGGGGCTTAGAACAGAGCACTGAGGGATGCTGGGGGCTTATATTCTTCCAGAGAGACTTATATTCATCCTGGGGGAGGAAGGTTGGACAGAAGACGGGGGTGGGGGGACATCGGCCTCCAGGGGTTTACCTGTGGACGGGATGTGGACTCTCTGATGTGCAAGGTGGGTCAGGATACCCCCAGTGCTGGTTTGGCTTCACAAAGAAGACATCCAAGTAGCAGGTGATTCTGGAACCCAGGTGGGCAGTCGGCTCCTATATCTTTGTGTGTATTTGTGTGTATGTAGGGGTGGGTCTGTGAACAACTAGGAGGAGAGGGAAGGGGCCAGCCTTCAGGGTACAATTCTAGCACTAGCAGGGCTAGTGCTGGGCTGGGCAGGGCCTCTGTGTACAGCTGTGCAGGCTGTGCATTGCTCAAGGATGCCACATCAAAGAGAGTACCGTTCACATAACAGAAACCATAGATTTATACATCCACTATGACAATTCTGGAAAGTGGAAATAAAATGTCCCATTTTAATAAATATCAGAAAATGATAAGTTTTACAATACATGGAAATGAAGTGTCTGAAGAAAGAGAATCTTTTTTTGATTTGTGCAAAGGTCCACATAGGCTCCCAGCATCCCCGAGGTTGGGCATAAGAACTGGGCCAATCTGTGGTGGGGAGGGGCAGGAGGGGGTCCGTGGGCCCCTCCCTGGCATACTCTATACCTCTGTCTCTTTCAGGAATATTGCTGCTGAATTTTTCATTGGGTGGTGGGTTGCCTCCCTCTTGAGGACCTCGCAGGTGAGCAGGTGAGAGAAACAGGGGAGGCTGGGGGCAGGAACACCTTGTCAGTGGTCCTGAACATTGCCTAGGGGAGGGGGAGTGGGGGACTAGGCGAGAGGGCAGGTGCACCCCATAGTGCATCCGACGGCGCCTAAGCAGAGCCCAGAACCCCTTGAAGGCAGGAGCCCAGCCGTGTGACTCGGTTGAATGGAGGGGGTTCTAAAGCTGGGACTGGCTCGAGAATGCCGCCGTTCCTTACTTTGAGGGGTTTTGCAAGTTCCAGATGGCTTTCCTGGAATACTGGTGTTGAGACAGACAGGGAGAAGCAGGCCTGACCATGAGAGTGCTCGGAGGAGGAACGGGAGGGGACAGCACAGGGTGTGGTGCGCTCAGGCTCCCATGTCAAATACCGGTGTCCAGAGGCTCTGTCCAAAGGACCAGGTTGCTATCACTGCAGCCAGCATCGCCTCGACACTTGTCTAGCCTTTTCTAAGGAACCAACCCCTATTCATTGCTCCAGGCCCCAGTATTCCGGGGTCCTCTGCATACTGTGTGGGCTCAGCAGAGGCGTCTCTCCCCTGCCCAGCAGTGCGTAGAGCCCTGGGGAGCATCGGAGCTTCCCGCCAAGGCACCCCAGACGCCCTTCTCCCCCAGCCCTTCTGGCCCCTGGCAGCCACGGGCGGTTCTCTGCCCCACCTCTCTTGCTCCTCCACGGTGGCTTGTCCTGCCAGGAGCCAGCAGGGAAAGGCGGACGGGGGGCGTAGGCATGCATGGGCCGCGTGAGGGAGGTGGGGCAGGATGGTGGCTTTACCTTCCTTCCAGCCTCGCCCACATCACACCTGAGTCCGGGATGTCTCTGGAGAATAGCCCCAGCCTCCTAGAGAAGCAGATTTGACTCAGCTATTTCTTGTCAATTCATCAAATGTACATCCCCAGGCCATTGGACCCCCCTACGGCCACAACTCAGGCCCAGGGTGAGTGTTGTGCTTTGGGGCTGAGAGAAAAGGTCACTCAGGGGACACCTTTTTCTCACAAGTTTGGGCCCCACCCGATCAGTGTCCCCTCATACACAGACTTCAGATCCTGCCCACAGTCATCCCTGAATGCGTCAAGCAAGCAGCCACATAGACAGAACTCCTGCTTCCCTCTGTGCTTACTTGTAGCCCCCGAATCCCAGAATAGGTATTTCCCTATCAAGGAGCACAAATAATGGGAGAAGAAAGAAGGCGCCCCTTATTGGAGTAGATTGCCTTGCCTGAAAGAGCCCTATAACAAACGTGCTTCTCAAGCACCTCTTGATGGAATCTATGACCATTTGTAGTATTTTACATTGAGCTTAATAATTTATTAATGTTTAATATTTCACAAGAGTAAAGCAGAAAAGCTGATGAAATTTTCATATCTGCTATTATAAGCTCAGTGGAAGCTGGGTGGTGCTGAGGGCCTAAAGCCTGGTACGTGACCCTGTCCACAGGCCCAGTCCGCCTATGTAACCCTTCTCTGCCTGCTACCCTGAGGGGGTACCCAGACCCCAGAGGTCCTGTGCACAGAACCAGATGCTTGGGGGTGTTGTCGGTTTGGATGAACAGCAAGACTCGCTTGTGGCGTGATTTGCCTAGGGCCAAGCATCTCCTCTATTCCCTGGATTTTCCTCACTGGGCTGTTGTGAAGCCTCTGTTGTCCATCATTAAGATAGATTGTATTCCCTGTGAGAGCATCAGCACCCATGGGAAGCGTAGCTTGTAGCTAATGATAGCAGATCTGATTCACTGTTGTAAATGTTTTATATCAACAGTTCATTAATTTCTCACAATAATCCTAAGAGACAGGAGCTCTTGTCCTCATTTTATAGATGAGAAAACTGAGGCCCAGAAAGAGGAAGCAATTTGTTCAGGGTTGTGCAGGAGTCCTGAGCTGGGATTTGGTTCTAGTCAGTCTTCCTCCAGAGTTTGTTGTCTTCCTCTTATTCTTCTTCTTTGAGAGAGAGAGAGAGAGAAAGAGAGAGTGAGGGGGGAGGGGGAAAGGCAGAGGGAAAGGGAGAGAGAGAATCTCAAGCAGGCTCCACGTCCAGTGTGGAGCCCAATGTGGGGCTTGATCCCAGGACCCTGAGATCATGACCTGAGCCAAAATCAAAAGTCGGACACTCAACCGGCTGAGCCACTCAGGCGCCCCCTGAGTCAGTCTTCTTAACTCTCACACTGTGTGTTTTCTCTAAACACAAACCAAACCAACCAACAGTTTATTGCATCCTTAACAAGGGCATGGCTCTGGGCATATATACTTGACCCTTGAACAACATGGGTTTGAACTATAAGGATCCACTTACATGTGGATTCTTTATGATAAATATATACAGAACTGCAAATGTATTTCCCCTTCCTTACGATTTTTAAAATAATATTCTCCTTTCTCCAGCTTACTTTATTGCAAGAATACGGCATATAACACATAGAACATACAAAACGTGTGAATCAGCCATTTATATTATCCGTGAGGCTTCCGGTCAACAGTAGGCTATTAGTAGTTAAGTTTTTTGGGGAGTCAAAAATTATATGCAGATTTTTGAGGTTGGCACCCCTAACCTTTGCATTGCACTCTGGAGGAGATAAAAAAGTGAGCCCTTTGGTCTGAGTGACATGCTACACGGTGTGCCCTCGGAAGTCAGCAGGCACTCTGGTGTTCCACTTGTTGGCTGAGTGACCCTGGGCAAGTTACCCAGTCATTCTGAGCCTTCAAAATCATACCTGCCTCACAGGTTTGCTGTGAAGATGAAAGGAGATCAATTTTTAATCAAGTGCATGCAGGAGCAGGCTTGGCGAACTGTGGCCCATGGGCCAAATCTGGTCTGCCAACTGTTCTTTTTTAAACAGGTTTATTGAGATACAATTCATATAAATGCAATTCACCAACTTCAAGTGTACAATTCAGTGGTTTTTAGTATATTCACAGATATGTGCCTTCATTACCACAATTTTAGAAAATTCTCCTCATGTCAAAAAGAAACCAGTACCCTTTAGCTATTACTGTCCCCCCAACATCTCCCCACTTTCCTCCTCTCCCCTAAGCAACCATTAATTTATTTTCTGTCCCTATAGATTTCTCTGTTCCGGATATTCCATTCACATGAATAGAATCATATAGTATATGGTCTTTTGTGACTGGCTTCTTTCACTTAGCAATTCTTACGGCTGGATAATATTCTAATCCAGGAATATGCCGTATTTTTTCCCTCTATTCCTCAGGTGACAGACATTTAGGTTGTTTCTACCTTTTGGCCCTGGGATGCCTGCTGTTTTTGTAAGTAAAATTTCATTGCAACATAGCCACGCCCAGGACTGGGATTAGGTAAGAGAAGCAAGGCACCCACGGAGCCAGAATTCAGAAGATGCTCACTCTCTGGGTCCTGCAAGTGCAGGGTCAACCCTGGCCACGCCTAGTCGTTTACTGATGGCCCATCGCTGCTTTTGCCCCAGGATGGTAGAGTTGAATAATTGTGACATAGACTGACCCACAAAGTCTAAAATGTTTACTACCTGGCCCTTCACAGAAAAAGTGTGCTCACACTTCTTCTTCAGCAACTGATTTTTGGCCCCTCATTCTCAGGTTTGGAAGAGAAGATAAAAACAAGAATTTAATGAGTCATCTAAGTCTCCTGGCTTAGCCTCGTATCAACCTTATCCTTGGTTGTGTCTGGATGGGCCATTGAAAATGATGAAGTGGCTTTAGGCTCTAAAATGCTTCTGGGATGGAAACTTGTCTTCTAGAAGTCCTAATATTCCAGAGCTCCATGCCAGAGCCTGCATGCGTTAGGACCAAAACTGTATGGCTTCCCCTTCAACTTAAACTGCCCCTTCCCAAATGTTCCTCCTACTGTTCTAAAAACCTTTTTTTAATTGAGGAGTAATTAACATACAATGTTATATTAGCTTCAGGTGTACAACATAGTGATTTGACAGTTCTATACATTACTCAGTGCTCACCACGGTAAGTGTACTCACCATCTGTCACCACACAACGTTATTACCATATTATTGGCTTTATTCCCTATGCTGTACTTTTCATCCCTGTGACTTATTTGTTTTATAACTGGAAGTTGGTGCCACTTAATCCCCCTTATGTATTTCACCCCCCCACCCCCCCGGGGCAATTACCAGTTTGTTCTCTGTATTTAAGAGTCTGTTTTTTGTTTGTTTGTTCATTCATTTGTTTCCGTCTAATCAAAGCTTCAATGTTTGAGGTTGGATTAAAAAATCCTCAATACATACAAAGCTGTTTGCCTTCCCCTCAAGCAGGGATTTGCTTTACTTGTGCTCTCAGTGTCACAAGGAGTGATGTTGTCCTTGTCACGAATGAGTCTTCCCTTAGTGATCATTCTGGAAAACCCCCTCTGTTACCCCCACCCGCTTCAACTTTGCCACTCCCCCTTTCTTAGATCAGAAGATATTGCAGTAGAAAGAGCATTGCTATTAGAATCCACATCCTTTGCTTGTAATTCTGACCCTGCTGCAAAGTAGCAAAATAGCTGTGTGACCTTGGGCAAGTCACTTCACCTCCTCTATTAAATAGTGGAAATGATACCTACTTCACTAGGTCATCGTAAGAATGAAGTGCCAGGTAAGGCAGGCATTATACATAAGTACAATATGATTGTTTGTTGAAGACTCAAAATTGTAGGCAGAATGATGAAGAAAATGAAGGATGGCTTTCATTTACCTCTTCTCAACGTTTCTTCTCTTCCCTTGGTTATAATCACCATGTCATGATCATCCCTAGAGATCTTCCCACTATTCTTTCCTACTTTTCTTTCACAGTCAAAATATATTCTACAAATGCTCTGAGCCACCAAATCCATTCCAAGGTACTAATGACTGAGAAAACTCTCCTGTGTTAACAGACTCAGAGGTGTTTGCCTTAAGTCAAGAACTTTATGCTCAAAGAACACTTTCCCGATATTGGAAAGCACAAAGTGTGAGAAAAAGGGAGTAAAAGCCTGGGAGCTGGGGGTAGAGGCTTCCTCAGTCCCAGGAGGCAGATTTCTTTGTGTCTGTCAAATCACACCATGTGGGTACTGTCTAGCTGCACACACAAATGGCCAGACCTACACAAATGCCCACAGAAACAAAACAAGAACGAGATGGAGAACTTCTTAGATTGCACTATGACCTATTAGCTTATTTTTTCAGGGTCTATTTTGGTTTCCTTAATCTTTGGGTACTGAATTTACCCAGATACTTGTCATGGACATTTGCTGTTTTATAGCCTATACAGAGACCATCCTGATTTGAGAATATACCTGACCCCGCTAAGGAAGTTGTGCTAGAATTTCCCCAATACCAGCCCCCTGATATTTACATCCCCGTGTAATCCCCTCCCCCTTGTGTTGGGCTGGATCTAGGGAAGTCCTTCCAGTGAATAGACTATAGCAGACACAATATCACTTCTGAGATGAGGTTCATAAAAACACTGTGGCTTCCATCTTGGGGCTCTCTCTCTCTCTTTCTCAGATCCCTAGGAGAATCAAGTTGACATATTGTGAGTCACTCTATAGGCCCATATCATAAAGGGTTGAAGCCTGTCAATAACAATGTAAGTGAGCTGGGAAGCAGATCCACCCTCCCCCAACCCCCCACCCAGTTGAACCTTCAGATAAAACCAGAGCTGTTGATTACTGTAACCTTATGAGAGATCTCACCCCATGGGGAGGGGCACAGCCAGAGGAGGACTAGAGTGGAATCCACAAGGGACCTGGTTTCTGGGATTAGGGGCAGCACTGCATATGCTCCTCAAGAGGGAGATCATAGATTTTGAGCTAGATAGAGTAACTTGTATAATATGGATGCCTCACCTTGGTGTGAATTGAAAGTACTTTCAGTGTTTTTATTTATTTTTTTATTTTTAAAGATTTTATTTATTTATTTGACAGAGAGAGAGAGAGAGAGAGAGAGAGAGAGAGATAGCACAAGCAGGGGGAGTGGCAGGCAGAGAGAGAAGCAGACTCCCCACTGAGCAGAGAGCCCAATGTGGGACTCAATCCCAGAACTCTGGGAACATGACCTGAGCCGAAGGCAGGTGCTTAAAGACTGAGCCACCCAGGCGCCCCTGTACTTTCAGTATTTTAAAGGATAGTTGTATTATGTTCCTAGTGTGAGGAAATGTGGGGAGACAAAGTGATGGACTGCAATGGACATATATTTTTTTAAGATTTATTTATTTACTTTAGAGAGAGAGAGCAAAAGCACATGCAAGCGGGGGGAGGGGCAGAGGGAGAGAAAGAGAGAGAGAGAATCTCCAGCAGACTCCCCAGTTGAGCATGGAGCCTAATGTGGGATTCGATCCCACAACCCTGAGATCATGATCTGAGCCGAAATCAAGAGTCAGACACCTAACTCACCGAGCCACCCAGGAACCCCTGGACATATTATTTTTGACATATTCATCTCCAGACAACCCACTTGAAAAGATGAAGGGGAGCAGTACCACCTGTCCCAGCTTCCTGGCAGCTAGGGTGCAGACATGTGACACAGCCTGAGTCAATTGGATGTTCCTGTCGTAAGACTTTAAAACTTTGGTGACAGCTGCATAGGATGTGCAGAGATGATTCTCAGTGGCTGATATGACAAGAGTCCAGGGACAGTGACGTCAGTGATGGTGTGTTAAGAAGACTGTTCTCAGGGTGTGATCTTCTCAATGCCTTATTTCTCTTAGTTCTTCCTTCTCTTCTGACCCTGATTCTCCAAACTTCCATTGATTTTGTGATTCTAGCCACTGCACTGCAAATAAATTCCTTTTCTGCTTAATTTAGCTGGAGTTGTTTTCTGTTGTTTGCCTCTCAGAAAGTGATTGTTAGAGTGTTCAATACTATCTATCCCACTCTGTGTGTGTGTGTGTTTTAGGACTTCATTGAGGGTGTTAGAGACTAACAATGGGGACTTTGAAAAGCCTTAATCAGAGAAAGAACCAAGTTAATTCACCTGTTGATGTCATCCTAAGGAAGCTCCCAGCAGAAATTGTGAGGGGGATGAATGGGTTGCTTCATATCTGGGCCAATCATTAACTATGATGGAGAGTTTTGTTTGAGATGGTTTCCACTTTCCACACCCTACCCACCGGCCCCCCTCCCAAACCCATTTATAGAGAAAGGAGGCTGGGGGAATCTTGCTTGTGTAGAAGCCACTTAGGAGATATTTTAACTGATTGAGAAGATAAATGGTTTTGAATGGTATCTCATTTATTATTCAACAGACATTTACTGATATAAACCAGGTTCGTAGAATAGTCTTGGGCACAAAGGAAATGTACCATATGACAGACACCAGGGGCAGGAGACTAACAGGTAAAATATTGTATTTTCTCAATAACCTTCCTCACTTTACCTCACATTATCAGCTGGTCTAAATCTCAGTTTGGAGGTTCCAAAATTACTGACATGAATGCATTAGCACGTGTAAGGATTTTGGAGAGCTTTCTTTTGGAGTTTGATTTCCAAGTATGTGGAGAAGCTCAGGGTTAAACTGCATCTTATTTGGAATGGTGTTTAGGCCTGGTGAAAGTCAAATAAAAACCAAAATAAAAATTTAAAACAACCCATCACTCAGTTTCTTCTGACAAAACAACTCCTGTTTGGAGCATTAGATTCCTGTTCCTTCCGCTTGTCAGGTGACCCCATGTGACTTAACTGGAGGGGTTCCTGTCTGGGAATTTTCTTTTAAAGATTTTATTTATTTGAGAGAGAGAGAGAGAGTGAGAGCAGGAGTGGGGGGGAGGGGCAGAGGGCAGAGAGAGAGAGGGAGGAGCGGACTCCTCGCTGAGCAGGGAGCCCAAATGTGGGGCTCAATCCCAGGACCCCAGGATCATGACCTGAGCTGAAGGCAGATAGATGCTTAACCGATTGAGTCACCCAGGCGCCCCTGTCTGGGAATTCTTGACCACAGCATGAATGCATGTTTCTCCTTCCCCTAAAGGGCCCATCGCCCTCATTCCCCACAGTCCCCTCTGTGAGACAGTTTTCTCTGTTAATGTCCCTCCCTTGAAGTCCATACAAAGTAACCTCTGTACAAACCACTCTCAAATCACCATCATAGTCCATTCTGAGTCAGGTGGTTCTCTTCTGAAGGTGACTCCAGGACCCAAGCTACTTCCATCTGATGGTTTTGCCACCTGGGCTACCATAAGGCAAGACTGGTATCGCCTGGTTGGCAGATGGAGGGAACTGTGTGGAGAATCACACACATAATGCTTAACCCTGTCAGTTTGGAAGTGACCTATATTACTTCACCTACGTTCCTTTGGCAAGACATGGAGATCCATCCAAATGCAAAGGGAGCTGGGAAATGTAGTTGCGGGCTGGCTCCTTAGTAAGAATTTGATTCTGTGGAGGGGGAGCATAAGCCTTTGTTGTTCTGGGGCCATCTTTGATGTCCCACCCAATACCAAATCCCTCCTCCAGCAACAAGCTTTTGGCTCCCCCCAAAGGGAGACGAAACTACATAAACCAATTCAGCTTCTGCCATTAATATCTGATATATTTTTATTTCATTATCACTCCAGAATATTTATAAAGTTTAAAAGAATAGGAAGGTAGCCTGCCTGTAAATAACTCAAAGCAATGACTCTACTGTTAGAGGAGGTATTTCGGAATTGGGGTGGGGGAGGGGACCTCCTGTTACCTTCAGGTAATTTGCAGAGTAACACCCACTCACCTGTATACTAGGGAGATTCAGATCTCGAAGGCTGACCATATCAGAGAGGGGAGAGAATAAATCCCTCTCATAGATTTTCATACAAATTCTAGCCCAGCTGTGCCCTTACTAGCTCTGGAAGTCTGGGAGCTGAGCTGGTGCTCGTCTGGTGCACAGATTGACGGGTGGTGCAGCCCAGCTCCACTTTAGTGGGATAGAGATTGATTGGCGCCTCATCCATTTTCCAATGCTGATGGATTCCCTGATTCACGCACTTGGGCCAGACATGCATCTCCTGCTAGGCAGTAAAAATGTCAATAACCGCTCTCTTTTTACTCTTCTTCTTTCCAAGCTGGAGATGGGCTTCCATTAAATCCTTAACCCATGCTTTTTTGATTAAATCAAATTTACAGCCACTGGAGAGGGACAGGATCTCAGCCATGTTCACCTTGCCCTCAGCAAAGTGCCCTGGACTTGGTTTTTAAACAACCCTCCGCAGTTTCTAGTCAAAGCCAAAGGCAGGCCCTTGGCTAAACTTTGCACCAGGCAAAGCTGCTTCACCTTATGTGTGGGAGGGACCTGGGCCCCTAAGGAATAGGAGGATGGCATTGCAGTGAGGATGGCTGATCTTGCAGGGAGGGAAAGTGACATCAGCCTGAGAGAGGGTGACAGTAGACAAAAGGCAAGGTGACAACTGGGAGATGCTGGAATCACTGACTCTTTGGTCAGTTAATTTAAAACCAGCCATGTTTCAATTTCTGTCATCCCCTAAGAAACAAAACTGATAGACTAGTTTATACTTGAGTATTAAAGACTAATGATGATAACATTTGTTGATTGCTTTCTCCACGTCAGTCACTATGCTAACCAGTTTAAATATCACTTCAGTTAATACTTCCAGCAAGCCTGTGAGGAAAGTACTATGATGACTTTCATTCCACAAATGAGAAAATGGACTCAAGAGGAGGATAAATAACCTTCCCAAGGTCACACACCAGTGAGTGGCAGAGCCAGGATCTGAATCCCTAAGCCTGGCTCTAGAGTCCATTCCCTTAAGTTCTGCCCTGTACTGTGTAATACCAAGAGCTCCTTACATCCCTGCTCCCAGAAGTGGTGGCATTTTTAAAAAGGGCTAAGAATTAGGCCAAAGGAATAAAACAATAATGGTGGCCCTGTGAAGGCATGGGAGGAAGCTGTGTTTAGCTGGAAGGTCTTTCCAAAGCTGTCTTTGAAATCACCCCAAACTTCTGGTGGAGTTTGTTGTCTGTTGATAAGTCTGATTTACAAACATGTCCAAGATGAAATGCATTACCCTCATCCTTTTTGTAAAAAATATTCATTTATTTTTAGAGAAAGAGAGAGAGAGTTTGTGCAAACAGGTGAGGAGCAGAGTGAGAGAGAGAGAGAATCTTAAGCAGGCTCCACTCACACCATGGACCCCAGCATGGGGCTCCATCTCATGGCCCTGAGATCATGACCTGGGCTGAAATCAAGAGTTGGATACTTAACTGACTGAGCCACCCAGGCCCAGCACATCACCCTCATTCTTGATCCTCAGATGTGGTATCAGTGGAGTGGAGGTCAACCATGAGCTGTTCATGAACAGAATGAAAGGAATTAGGGGAGACAAAGAGGAAACTGGTCATTACTTTTCCCTCTCTGAATCTGCATTTTTCCCAGAATGGTGTTGGTACACTTTCATTCTCTTAAAAAAATCAGTATTGAGCCAGGTTCTTCAGTCTGAGCTCACATGGACATTCTACTGAATGGGAGTTACCACTTGGGTAGCAGTGGGATGTTAGTTTTGCACAGATAGCCCTTTCTGGAAAAGCTTCTACAGCTCCCACTGGGGCAGAGAGCCTCGGGAGTGGGGACCACAATTGCCCCTGTTCTTCTTGATTGCCCCAGCAGTCTCTCTGGGGGATTTTCTACAGCAACAGTTAGGATTCAGGTAACTAAGAAGTTCTGTCCTGAGTGCCTCTGGGGACATAAAAATCATTTGCCTGGTTAGCCTTGTAAGGGATGACAAAGGCATGTGGGATAAAGTGCCAAAGGAGGTGCCATCTGCAGGTCCCAGGAATCCCCAAACTTAGGTTGGGCTGAGGTTCTGAGCCTGTTGTGAATGGGGAATGTGGCCTCCTTTTGCTGGTGGGACCAGGGCTGGAGCTCGTGGTGGGGAAGTGAGGAGGAGGAACTTCAGGGGTCGACTAGTCACCATGTCTACTTCTACTGCCATCTTCCACTGTCAAAGCAGCCCTGGGCCAAAGTGGGAAGCCGGCCACAGAGCAGGTGGTCAGGGGTTTGGACTGGAGCTTTGCATATGGTTGTGCACAAGGACATCCGCCAAGCCGCACAGTGGGGCTCTGCTTGCCTGGCTCTGCACCCTGGCATGGGACTGAGCCTGCATAGAGGAGGAGGTGCCATTTTCTGATTATCTTACAGGTATTGTCTACTCACCCAGGGCTGTATTGGCTCAGAGAAGGGGACTTATTCTAATTCACTTGAAGACTCTTCCTGGGCTGGCTCTGCTCCTGGGTTTGGGTATCTGAGACATCATATATTTGGGAGGTATTCCAAGAAGTGGTGGTGGAGCAGCAAGGGGAGTTTCCATGGCTACCATTGGCTCCTAGTTGGAGTGGCCATTCCTGAAGAGTAAAGTAGGTGTGTATGGAAGTGAAGAATGTCAGTAAGCATTTCCCTGAGTTCTGTGAGCTGCTCTAGCAAATTAATCCAACCTGAGGATGGGGTTGTTGGACCCTCTGATCTAGAGCTGCTTAGTCAGAAGCACAGATGATGGCCCGGGCTTGCAGCTGGCATCTGAAATGGGGGGCGGGCAGTGTTGTGGGATTCAGTCCTTCACCTCTGGGATCTGACACTATCTCCCGGTAGACAGAGTTACAGTTGAGTTAAATTGTGATCCAAAGGGGCACCTGCACCCCAATGTTTATAGCAGCCATGTCCACAACAGCCAAACTATGGAAAAAGCCCAGATGTCCATTGACAGATGAATGGATAAGGAAGATGTGATATATATATACACAATGGAATAGTACTCAGCCATCAAAAAAGAGAAATCTTACCATTTACAACCATGTGGATGGAACTAGAGGGTGTTATGCTAAGTGAAATAAGTCAATCAGAGAAAGACAATTATCATATGATTTCACTCATATGTGGACGGAATTTAAGAAACAAAATAGAGGGTCATAGGGGAAGAGAGGGAAAATAAAATAAAACGAAATCAGAGAGGGAGACAAACCGTAAGACACTCTTAATTATAGGAAACAAATTGAGGGTTGCTGGAGGGGTGGTGGGTGGGGGGATATGGGGTAACTGGGCGATGGCATTAAGGAGGGCAAATGATGTGATGATAGCCCAAAGAGAAACACAGGATGTAGACTGAACTGAGTTTTTCTTTTTTTTTTTTTTTAAAGATTTTATTTATTTATTTGACAGAGAGAAACACAGCGAGAGAAGGAACACAAGCAGGGGGAGTGGGCGAGGGAGAAGCAGGCTTCCCATGGAGCAGGGAGCCCGATGCGGGGCTCGATCCCAGGACCCTGGGATCATGACCTGAGCTGAAGGCAAACACTCAACGACTGAGCCACCCAGGCACCCCTGAACTGAGTTTTTCTAATACAGTGAACCAACCCTTCAGTGAAGCTTCCTGACACACATGGGCAGGGGGCAGTGCGTGGGGAGGTGTTGCCAAGGCCAAGTCTTCCCTGCCCACCCATGATTCATCAGTTGCGCTAGGAAAGGGCTGGGCTGGAGTGCTCCAGTCAGTTCACTCTGTGAAGAAAGGGATGGAATTTTTGGAAGGGAAATGCACTCTAATTTCAGTCAATTCACATTCCAATTTCACTTTGTTAAATAACATTATTTATTCAGTAACCCTTGGAATTCACATGCATCATATTTAATGGGTCCAATTATACTCTTTATGGCATGCCTATGAAACATGCCATTTTCACCATTTGAATGTGGGTTTGACATGATCTCAGATGTTATATTACCCCATAGGGTAATGCACCTTAATAGCCTGCAAACTCCGGTAACAAGAAGGATTAGTCGAGCAATAGGCTTTCATTCATCAGCTTAACTCTAGAATTGCTGCCCACAGGAGGGACTTAAGGCAGCAGAACTTTTATTTATTCAAAGATATAAAAAAATGAAAGTAGCTTGTTTTTCCTGATGGTAAAAATAATAAATACTCATTAAACATTGTACACAATGAATTGTGTAAGACTGATGAATCACAGACCTGTACCTCTGAAACAAATAATACATTATATGTTAAAAAAAAAGAAGATAATAAGAAGGGAAAAACGAAGAGGGGTAAATCGGAGGGGGAGATGAACCATGAGAGACGATGGACTCTGAAAAACAAACTGAGGGTTCTAGAGGGGAGGGGGGTGGGAGACTGGGTTAGCCTGGTGATGGATATTAAGGAGGGCACGTTCTGCATAGGGCACTGGGTGTTATATGCAAACAATGAATCATGGATCACTACATCAAAAACTAATGAAGTAATGTATGGTGAGTAACATAACATGATAAAATAAAATTTAAAAAAATTGTACACAATGAGGAAGGGAGTAAAAACAATGAAATCACTTATAATTCTGCCACCCAGGGAGCGCCTCTAGAAGGTTTAGTGTGTTACTGTTCGATCTTCTTCCTAAGCTTGTGCACATGCATGTAGTGTGTCCTCTCTACAGTTTCCATGATGAATTGTACTATATGTGCTCTAACCTGTTTCCCTCCCCCCACTTAAAAAATCTTTTTATTATGAAACATTTCAAACATATACTAAAATGGACTGGATAATAGGCTGAATATCCATTCATGGCTAATCTTGTTTTATCTGCACTTCAATTTACTCCCACCCCAGATGATTCTGAAGCCAATCCTAGCCATCAAAACATTTAATCAGTAAATATTCAAGTATATATCTTTATAAGATATTGACCTTTAAGAAGTGACCATACCCTTATCATACCTCAATAATTAACAATATCTTAAAATCCTCAACTATCCAGTCTCTGTTAAAATTTCTCTGGTAGTCTTACAATGATGATCTTGAATCAAGATCAAGGTGGACTCGCAATTGCTTCCTTTGCTTGATATGCTTCTTAAATCTTTAAAATCCGTAGATTTCTCCTCTTTTTTTTTTTTTCCTCCTTGCCGTTCATTTGCTGAAGAAATTTGGTCATCTATTCTATGGAGTTTCTCAGTCTGGATTTTGCTGAATTTTTTCCTATGGTGTCATTTATAATGTTCCTCTAAATTGCTAGTTAGGTCTCAAAGCTTAATCAGATTCAGATTCTATCCTTATTAGTCAACTCTGCTTCGTAAATGGTACTGCGCCCATCAGTCAGGAGGCATATAATCTTTGGTATCTCTCTTTTTATAATGTTTTCTAGATCTATTGTTATGGGCTGAATTGTGTCTCCCCCGCCACCCCCTGCCACCAATATATACAGTGAAGTTCTAATCCCTCTAATCCCTCAGAATGTGACTGAATGTAGAGATAAGGTATTTATTTATTTATTTTTATTTTTATTTATTTATTTTTTTTTGAGATAAGAGGTGGTTAAGTTGAAATGAGGTCATTAGGGAACCTTATAATTAGAAGAGATACAGAAACACACGTAGGGATGACCATGTGAAGACACAAGGAAAAGATGGCTGACATCTTTATCTTACTTCCAGCCTCCAGGACCACGAGAAAATAAATTCCTGTTCTTTAAGCCAGCCAGTCTGTGGTCCTTTTTCGGGGCAGCCC
Source organism: Mirounga angustirostris (assembly GCF_029215605.1). NCBI lineage: Eukaryota > Metazoa > Chordata > Mammalia > Carnivora > Phocidae > Mirounga > Mirounga angustirostris. Next base: position 92,638,852 of record NW_026991711.1, on the reverse strand, counting down.
CAGCAAACTAATATTTTTTTATTATAATAAATAATAAATACTCTACATATAAAGAGCTCTACAACCTCTTTCTCTAAGCTCAGGTCAACCCACATCTAATCTTTCTTTGTTTATCAGCTAAAATACTTCTGTAAAGATAAATTCCCCTCACCAACCATTTGGTTACCCATAGGCATCGTTAGCACAGGAAGGGCAAGATAAATGCTTGATTCTTTTCCTTGGGAGTACCAGTTTTCAAAATAATGGGTTGTTTCCTCCGCATTACCCCAAAGTGAACCATGAGTTTTTTTTTCTTTTTTGTTTTAATATCATTATGAACTCATAGATTTAAAAGTATTTCATGTGTTTCAATATACCTTTTTTGAATGCAATACATCATAAACATCTTTTTTCGTCAATATAATTCTAAGTTATTAGTTTTAATGGTTGCACAATTTTCCCTTACATGAATGCATTAAAGTTTATTTAATAACTTCTTATTGCTGGACATTTATATTATACCCCTTTTGATTCCCACTTTAGTTCAGTCTTGCTCTCACAAATATTTTTTTCCTGAAGCAAGGTAGTACTTTTCCTAATTTATTTGAAAGGGTGAAATTAGTAGATTAATTTTTAATGATGACCGTGATATGAAAGGGAGTCTGGTTAGTTGAGTAGTCTTTTTATTGAAGCCTGAAAGATATTTTCTAGTCTGTCTATTTAAAATATTTATACCATTGGTGAGGGGAAATATCTTTTTTTTTCCCTCAAGGGTTGAAGATTTTCATCAAGGACAAAAGACAAAATAAGACCGTCAATTAATCTAAGACAGTAAAAGTAAAAAAGTAATGACAGTGGCAAGTTACCTTTGGTATTTGCATGTTTGCTTGAATGTTTTCATTTTTTAAAGTAAATGTTCTAATTTTGAAAGACGCAATTGTTACCTTTGTTAATCCTTCCTAGTGGTAGGAACCATCGAGTGCATAACTCACTTTTGCGTATCAGTGTGCAGGTGAGGGCCAGCTCTGAGTCAGGTGACCATCCATCCCAATGTGCTGAGCATAGTTTATGTCTCTTCTGAAGTAATTGTTCATAATGTCCCCTAACACTCTCGGAAGAGTCCAGGTTTGGACAATAGATGGTATAATTGCCATAAATATTAATAATTTTGTTTCCTTCTACTTATTCAGATTTCCTCATGTTCCTTATTTCAACTTCCTCAAAGACAAGAGAGAGAAATTGAAGAATAAGCTTTTTCCCTGTGAATCCAGACCTTCCCTCTCTCCACAATCACGTGCCATCGTTCTTTTCCTCTTTTTCTTGCTCCTTTTTCATTTAAGCAAATTGCTACTGTCCCCTCCCTATTTTTATGATCATTCCCTTCAGGAAGGCTGTCACAACAGGGAGAAAATCACTGTGTGAAAGAGCTTTGAGTAGGATTTAGCCCAGATGAGGAACGGAGACCAGAAGAGGCATTGTCTGGGCCCAGGTGATACAGCTAGTTAGGGGCAGAGCAGGACAGGGACAGGGGTCTCCAAATTTCTCTGCCAGCTGATCTTAGTCTTTGGCATGATCTTTGGCAAATTTGATGTTTTGTGGAAGGTAGGACACCACTTCCCTTCCCCCACTTTTGCCATCAGGTGATGAATTAGAATGAAAGCAAGTCTCACATCTAGTCCTACCACACGTTTTACATTTATTTCCAAGCCATGTTTATTGGAAGCAGGCAAAAAAGAGCTCTACAACCTCTTTCTCTAAGCTCAAGTCAACCCACACCTGATCCTTAGCTCGGGGTCAACCCACCCTAATCCTCTTTGATAAGAATCTTTTTTTTTTTCTTTTTTAAAGTAGGCTCCACGTCCAATGTGGGGCTTGAACTCACGACCTTGAGATCAAGAGTTGCCTGCTCCACCGACTGAAACAGCCAGGTGCCCCTCTTTGACAAGCATCTTGCATGAAATGCCCACTTGGAGGCAGAGGCAACAGTACTCTGACGGTAGGCTTAGACGACTTTCTAGTTGGGTCTGGTGACAGAATCCTAGGTTAAGCTGAGGACAGAGGGAGAGCAATACTCTTGACCTGAAAGCCCTTGGGTTTGACAGATTATTTCTTACACCTCATTTTTGCAAGTGCAGTAATACCTTTTAGTCTTCCTAGCCAACCATGTTTCTTGAACACCATTCATTTAACCAGCGAAAATGTATTTCTAACATTGAGGAAAGAATGATTAACACTAGGCCTGAAATCTAGTCCTTTCTTTTGGGCAGGGAGGCTGGGATGCCTCTGGGAAGGAAGAGGAAGGTAAATTTCTTATAAACATGCTAATTACAGACCTCTTGGCATATCACTAATAATAGCACTAGTGGGAACTAACAGGAGAGTCATACCTGTGGAATGTTTTTAGCAGGATGTACCTGGTCTGTGTAGGACTGCTTATGGTAAGGAGACTTGGAATCTATGGATCTGTGGTGCAAGACTCCCCAGAAAGTGTCACGTAGGCCATATGACTAAGTATAAAAATAGAGATGTTTCATAACTCAAACATTTCCCTTTAATGTAAGTGATGCAGCCACATGTAATACTTAGAGACCTCAAACTGCATGCTCATTACAAGGAAAGGCCTGGGGATCTAAGGTGCGGGTCACAGACCTCTCTTTTCTTTACCTGTGCCTCACAGTTCCTTGTATCCTTGATATTATTAATAAGCCTTGATACTGGGTAAGATTTCTGAGTTTGATTTGACAATCTGACAACTGTGCTATCTCTCTTCCCTGATGTTAACTAATGCATGTTTTGGTATAGACACAGGAAAAACATCTTAAAGGCACGACCTTATTTTTGGAGTGTGGATTTCTGATCAGATGTTTCAAACGTTATTCAACCACCCACAGTGCAGATTACAGTTAACTTGTGTACGTATACACATCATGCTGTTCATACTGAGGTATTTTAACATATTTTACAGACACAATAACATTACTAAAGCATAATATGTCTCTTATGATCACTAGTGATGGTTATTGACAATAACAATGGTATTAGCATTAACAGCAAAGCACCATTTGTTTTGTGATTGTTCTGTGCTAAACACTTCACGTATATTAACTGTAGTTTAATAAACTTCTAAGGTCTCTGTTCTCATTTTACAGATGAGGAAACTAAGTTTCAGAGAGGTTATGTAACTTGCCCAAGGTGACATCAGTATGTGACCTCACATATTTTGTACCCAAAGTCTTTGGATCTGCTTCACCACTGAGCTGCCCCTAATGTTGACACAGAGGATGAGGGTGAAGGAGAACGTAGGTTTTCCGTAGTGTTAATATTACCGTGGCTGTAAGGGAGTCATCCGTGCACATCACGCTCAGTTTACCATTTGTCCAGGAGAGGCAATATGACGAATAATGGCTTCAAATCTGTGATTCATAAGTTCAAAGTGATGGTCATATGCTAAGCAACACCATCCTGCCAAGCTCAGCAGACTTACTTACCTACCTGGAAATTTCATGCAGAATTTTGAGAATTGAGATCAGAGCTGTTACTAGATTTACTACTAGAATGGTTGGAATGACAGGTGAGACAATCCACCAAAAGTTTTCTTTTTCAGCCTGACTAATTCTGGGTACGGTGAGGGGGAAAAGGAGGAGACAAAGGAATAGAAGTGAAACACTGCACAGTGCCTTCCCGGGAGTGGTGTCCAACACTGTGATTCTGGGGGATTTGCTCTGCAGGTAAGTCCATGAACACATTGGCAGCTGCATCATCTGCTGCTGGCTGGTTTCCAACCCCTTCTTCTGGAATGTACATTCTATGGGGACGGATGTTTATAGTTGGTGCATAGTCTCTCCAGTGCTCAGCATGCAGTCTGTCATGGGGCTGGTGCGCAATAAATCTTTGTTGAGTGACCCATCTCCTCATATAGGCATTTAGTTATGGGCTGAATATTTCCTTCCCAAGTTCATATGTTGGAGCTCTTACCCCCAACATGATGGCAGGTGAGGTCTTTGAGAGTTAATTGGGTTTAGATGAGGTCATGAGGATGGGACTGTCATGATAGGATTGGTGCCCTTGTAAGAAGAAGGAGCAATAGGAGAGCTCTGTCTCTTGTTCTGTGTGCTTACACACCAGGGAAAAGCCATGTGAGGATAGAGTGAAAAGGTGAACATCTGCAACCGGGAAGCAGGCTCTCAGCAAACAAAGAATCTGCGAGCACCTTGATCTTTTTTTTTTTTTCCGGAGGTATTTTTATTTATTTATTTATTTATTTTTATTATTTATTTATTTATTTATTTTTATTCTTATGTTAATCCCCATACATTACATCATTAGTTTTAGATGAAGTGTTCCATGATTCATTGTTTGTGCATAACACCCAGTGCTCCATGCAGAATGTGCCCTCCTCAATACCCACCACCAGGCTAACCCATCCTCCCACCCCCCTCCCCTCTAGAACCCTCAGTTTGTTTTTCAGAGTCCATCGTCTCTCATGGTTCATCTACCCCTCCAATTTCCCCCGCTTCATTCTTCCCCTCCCGCTACCTTCTTCTTCTTTTTTTTTTTCTTAACATATATTGCATTATTTGTTTCAGAGGTACAGATCTGAGATTCAACAGTCTTGCACAATTCACAGCGCTTACCAGAGCACATACCCTCCCCAGTGTCTATCACCCAGTCACCCCATCCCTCCCACCCCAACCCCCACTCCAGCAACCCTCAGTTTGTTTCCTGCAATTAAGAATTCCTCATATCAGTGAGATCATATGATACATGTCTTTCTCTGTTTGACTTATTTCGCTCAACATAATACCCTCCAGTTCCATCCACATCGTTGCAAATGGCAAGATCTCATTCCTTTTGATGGCTGCATAATATTCCATTGTATATATATACCACCTCTTCTTTATCCATTCATCTGTCGATGGACATCTTGGCTCTTTCCACAGTTTGGCTATTGTGGACATTACTGCTATAAACATTGGGGTGCACATACCCCTTCGGATCCCTACTTTTGTATCTTTGGGGTAAATACCCAGTAGTGCAATTGCTGGATCATATGGTAGCTCTATTTTCAACTTTTTGAGGAACCTCCATACTGTTTTCCAGAGTGGCTGCACCAGCTTGCATTCCCACCAACAGTGTAGGAGGGTTCCCCTTTCTCCCCATCCCCGCCAACATCTGTCGTTTCCTGACTTGTTAATTTTAGCCATTCTGACTGGTGTGAGGTGGTATCTCATTGAGGTTTTGATTTGGATTTCCCTGATGCCGAGCGATATTGAGCACTTTTTCATGTGTCTGTTGGCCATTTGGATGTCTTCTTTGGAAAAATGTCTGTTCATGTCTTCTGCCCATTTCTTGATTGGATTCTTTGTTCTTTGGGTGTTGAGTGTGATGAGTTCTTTATAGATTTTGGATACTAGCCCTTTATCTGATATGTCATTTGCAAATATCTTCTCCCATTCTGTCGGTTGTCTTTTGGTTTTGTTGACTGTTTCCTTTGCTTTGCAAAAGCTTTTTATCTTGATGAAGTCCCAATAGTTCATTTTTGCCCTTGCTTCCCTTGCCTTTGGCGATGTTTCTAGGAAGAAGTTGCTTCGGCTGAGGTCAAAGAGGTTGCTGCCTGTGTTCTCCTTTAGGATTTTGATGGACTCCTGTCTCACATTGAGGTCTTTCAACCATTTGGAGTCTATTTTTGTGTGTGGTGCAAGGAAATGATCCAGTTTCATTCTTCTGCATGTGGCTATCCAATTTTCCCAACACCATTTGTTGAAGAGACTGTCTTTGTTCCACTGGACATTCTTTCCTGCTTTGTCAAAGATGAGTTGACCATAGAGTTGAGGGTCCATTTCTGGGCTCTCTATTCTGTTCCATTGATCTATGTGTCTGTTTTTGTGCCAGTACCATACTGTCTTGATGATGACAGCTTTGTAATAGAGCTGGAAGTCCGGAAGTGTGATGCCGCCGGCTTTGCTTTTCTTTTTCAACATTCCTCTGGCTATGCGGGGTCTTTTCTGGTTCCATACAAATTTTAGGATTATTTGTTCCATTTCTTTGAAAAAAGTGGATGGTATTTTGATGGGGATTGCATTGAATGTGTAGATTGCTCTAGGTAGCATTGACATCTTCACAATATTTGTTCTTCCAATCCATGAGCATGGAACGTTTTTCCACTTCTTTGTGTCTTCCTCAATTTCTTTCATGAGTATTTTATAGTTTTCTGAGTACAGATCCTTTGTCTCTTTGGTTAGATTTATTCCTAGGTATCTTATGGTTCTGGGTGCAATTGTAAATGGGATCGACTCCTTAATTTCTCTTTCTTCTGTCTTGTTGTTGTGTATAGGAATGCCACTGACTTCTGTGCATTGATTTTATATCCTGCCACTTTACTGAATTCCTGTATGAGTTCTAGCAGTTTTGGGGTGGAGTCTTTTGGGTTTTCCACATAAAGTATCATATCATCTGCCAGCACCTTGGTCTTGGACTCCCAGCCTCCTGAATTTCCAACAAACAAAAAATGTTTGTTGCTTACGTCACTCAGTCTATGGGATTTTTTTTTTTAATTAAAAAATTTTTTTTTTTTTTATTCATGAGAGACAGAGCGAGAGAGAAAGGCAGAGGGAGAAGCAGGCTCCCAAGGAGCAGGGAACCCGATAGAGGACTCGTTCCCAGGACCCTGAGATCATGACCTGAGCCGAAGGCAGACACTTAACCATATGAGCTACCCAGGCGCCCTATGGGATTTTTTTTTTAAATAGTAGCCCATGCTAAGATATATCTTGCATATCAGAATGTTTCCATTCAACCCAGTAAAGGCCCATGGGGACTGGATTTTGCTCTAGCTCTTTCGTGTATATGTTAATCTTATCATCCAACTAGACTGTAGACATCTTTTTTTTTTTTTATTAGTTTCAGAGGTAGAATTTAGTGATTCACCAATAGCATATAACATCAAGTGCCCTCCTTAATGTCCATCACCCAGTTCCCCATTCCCCACCTACCTTCCCCCCAGCAACCCTCAGTTTGTTTCCTAGAGTTCAGTGTCTCTTATAGTTTGCCTCCCTCTCAATTTTCACCTTATTTTGCTTTTCCTTCACTTCCCCTATGTTCATTGGTTTTGTTTCTTAAATTCCACATATGAGTGAAACATATGATAATTGTCTTTCTCTGATTGACTTATTTAGTTTAGCATAATATACTCTAGTTCCATCCGCCTCATTGCAAATGGCAAGATTTCATTCTTTTTCTTTTTGATGGCTGAGTAGTATTCCATTGTATATATATATCACCTCTTCTTTATCTAGTCATCTGTCCATGGACACCTGGGCTCTTTCCTTAGTTTGGCTGTTGTGGACTGCTATAAACATTGGGGAGTATGTGCCCCATTTGAATCACTATGTTTGTCAAGTGCAGGCTGTAGACTTCTCCAGTATTCTCCCAGCTTCCCCCGCATTTTGGGTACACCACCTGGGCCCTCTGAGAATGTGCTGGCCATCAGCAAAATCTAGGCAGGCTGGCAGAGCTGAGCTGCCGGTGTGGCTCCCATGGTCTCTGCTGTCTCCACAGCTCCCCTGGAACAAGGCCTGGTCAGGGTGGGGATGGGGTGACCTTGTTCCAAGTAAATAGCAGTTTTGCTTCCCTTTCTCTGCCGCCTCCCATTCTTTAATATATAACCTGTGCAATGGGGAGAGAGGATGGGGGGAGTAAAACCACTGATAAATGTGCCTTACTTCCTCGAGGTGTCAGGGACTATAATAGGAAAGGCTCCATCTTCAGCCCATAGTCCACAACAACATGTTAGAGGCAGCCCATAGTAACATGTGATGACCATTCTGGCTCAGAGATGACAAGTGAGGTCGAGTGAATGTTTTGCACTTGTTTTAAAAGCTGTGAAGGGCAGAGGGTTAGGAGGTGGGATGAGAAATTATTTGTACCTCTAGACTTCACTCTCATTGCCAATGGTCTCAGAGAACACTCTTTTTCTTAGTAATGTACCCTGCTGGGACCTTGAGGGTCTGAATGACTTGCTTTTGGCTTCCCAAACTGTGTTGTCACCAGCTCTCATTTAGACCAGTGATAAAATGGCCATATAACTTATTCTCCAAATGTGGACACTTTTGAGAATGAAATGGAGGATTAATTATATTGGAAAGCCCAGGACCATCCCAGGTGGGCAGGACGACCCAGGCGAAACCCAGGACTGTTTTGAGCAAACGGGGATGAATGGATACCCTAGCCAGTGACCGCTGACATCAATACCAGCCATGAAAGCATCAGGCCATTTCCCTACTTCCAGAACTTTCCATCGGCCAATACAGGAAAGAAGAAAATCTCTCCTATAGGCTTACCTGCGGACTTTGTTTTTTTGACAGATACTAAATGATGATCTACTCGAGGGATACAGTGGTACACAATACTGTCATGGCCCTTGCTCTTGTACTTACAGTCTAGTGTGTGTGTGTGTGTGTGTGTGTGTGTGGTGTGGTGTATGATGGACAAATGATGACTATGCAGTGTGTTAAGTGCTTTGACAAATACAGGTGCACCTGGAAACCAAGGAGGGGTAGTTCTTTCGGGGACAGAGTGGGGTGGGGAAATGCAAGAAGGCCTCCTTGCTCCAAGAATATCAAGGGACTTCTATGTTAGCTTTTGTGTCGAGGGGATGTAGAAGCAATATAAAACACGGTTCCCTTCCCAAGGGACTTACAGTTGCTTGGGGAATAAGATGCATGTGGAAACAATACTAGTTGATTTGCGCCATTTTGAACAATGAGGGCCATTTTGTGGTATGTCCTTAAGTGCATCAGGACTTAGGGAGTGAGAGGTGGGGGTAAGAGAGTTCAGGAAGACCTCAAGAGGAACGGAGGCAAGCTTTGGAGACACGCTTGGGCTCCAGCTTTGGCTGTCATGCTGGACTCAGTGCACCCCAGGGAGGTGGCTTGTCTCTCCAACAGCAGGGCACCCTATGAGTGCCTGCTGTGTGGGTCCTAATTTGCCCCATTTGCACACATGATTGCTGATCTTCTGAGCAATCCTGCAAAGCAGATGCTATTATCTTCATTTTAGAGTTGCAGCTCAGGGAGACTTAGTACCCTGACAATGAGCATACTGCAGGTAGTAAGTAGGGCTTATATTTGAACCAAGCCTGTGTCAAACCTCAGCTCATACATATTCCACTATTCCAGTGGTCTTCTGTACCAGGACCAGCAACATCAGCCTCACTACAAATTCTTGATCTCTCCCCAGACCCCAAACCGACTGAATTAGAAACTCTGAGTTGGGCCCAGCAATCTATGTTTTAATAAGCCTTCCAAGTGATTCTGATGTGCCTCACATCTGAGAATCACCACACTAGACCAATGGTCTCGGTTTCTTATCTGTAGAATGGGAGTATTATTCCCACCTCAGGATGTGTGGTAAGGATTACAGAAGAGAACATATAGAAAGCATCCAGCTCAGTGCCTGGCTCCTAGGGGGAAGAAAGGAAAAGTGGTATTTTTCTTCCTGCTGTGCCCTCTGAGGACATGGAAGTGTCCTGATTTTTAGCTAGCTCAATATCTGGAATATAGTGGGTGAAAGTTTGAGAGAATGAGGGGGACCATTTGCATGAGATGAGAGTATTTTGCATGACAGGGCACCACACAACCAGCAGGGCATGAAGCTGTCCTTCCATTGTCATTAAACTCCATCCTTCTGTCTTGTCTGTAGGAGATTATAATGATCATTATGATTGGTGGGACACCTGGTCAGCATAATGAGCGTGCTGTTTGCAGCAATCAGCAATGAGCAGTTCCTTGTAATTGGCTCATAAGAATGACAAGGTGTAGAAAGTGCAGTTAAAGCCTGTTCAATTCACATGTGCCATTAGCAGGAGCTCATTAATGACATGAACGAAGAGAAAGTGTAAATAAAGAATCCTGCTCTCTGTAATTACAACTGTGCATCGAGCCTCTTCCTTCCAGAGTTCAGCTGCAAATGTGTCCCTGTGCTGGGGGCCTCCTGGCCTCCCCGCTCTCTGCACTCTTATTTATGTTGTTTCTCGGGGTGTCTGTTCTCCACCGAGCTGCGGACAGGCTGCAGACGCAGCGAAAGAGAGCTGTGATGGGCAGCCCCTTACACATCCAGGGGCCCCGGCAGGGGGTCCCAGCAGTACCTTGGTCCTGGTGCCTCCTGAGCGTGTCCTGAGCAAGTGGGCGGGCCAGAGGGAGTTGTCTCAGCTTGTTTCCCCTGTTGTAAAGTTAAAGGTAAGTGATAGCCAAGATTAAAAAAAAAAACCAAAACGTACTCAGTATACGGTCAATAAATGTTGTTGAGAGATTTGTCTAAGCCAGGCTCTGTTTCGGGACATCCTTCTTTGATTTTAGCTCTTTCCTAACCAAATGGTATTACTGAGGTCAGGCCTATACACACACAACTCAGTAACTTAGCTGTATGGTGTGATTTCAGGTGCTAAGAATCATGTCTCCTATCAAAACAAAACAAAACAAAACAAAACAAAACAAAACAAAACAAAACAAAACAAAGCCTCCCCCAAGCACAAAGCATTGTAAAACAACATTAACCAATACACCAAACAAAACCCCACTGGTGGCAGATGCCCGAAGTCCCACCATTTTGCAACCTACCTGTGGGGTTAGGTACAATTATCTTCTGTTCAAATTTGCGGCAGTGCTCTGCGTGTGTATTTCAGTTCACTATCTGGTCAGTAACCCTTAGGGTGGTGGACCCTAGGTAGTTTGGGTTGGGGGTTTGCGTCCTGAGCGGAGATCACCTGAGACTGAGTTTATTTACGGACTCCATACGTTCTGCGGGAGCCCTGGCCAGCACATCTGCTCTCAGTTCCCAAAGTTTGGGTCAGTGCTTCCCAAGCTTTTCTTCATGGTGTCCTCGAGGAGACTTCGTTTGTTTGTTTATTTTTTTGAATTGTCCCTCCCCCCCAAAATACTTTATATCTGTTGATGTACTATGTGTATATTTGTGCTTTATCCACAAGAAGAGTAAGATCCTTTTCACCACCCCCTCCAAGCTTCCCCATTGAAATGTGGCCATGTAGGTGGAAAAATGATCTAGGTGGAGATGGAGAGTCACAGAGGGGGTTAGAAAACCCATAGCTGTCGTTTACGCAGTGCGCATTCTGTGCTGGAAACCACTCCAAGCACTTACACGGATTATTTAATCCTCACAGCAGTGCTGTAAAGTACTGAGCAGATGGGGAAACTGAGGCAAAGGTGCTGTAAATAACTTGTCCACAGGGGTGTCCAGGCTTGTGGTTTTTCATCAAAAAAGTCCAGGACTTCACTTATACAGTTGACCTTTGAACAATGTGGGGGTTAAGGACAACTCTCGCCCTGTAGAAGATCTGACCCCCCCAAAAAAACTTAACTACTGATAGCCAGCCTACTGTTGGTTAGAAGCCTTACTGATAACTTAAACAGCTTATCAACACCTATTTGTGTGTTGTATATATTCTACACTATATTCTCACAAAAGTAAGCTGGAGCAAAGAAAATGTTATTAAGAAAATCCTAAGAGGGGTACCTGGGGGGCTCAGTCATTTAAGCATCTGACTCTCAGTTTCGGCTCAGTTGTGGTCTCAGGGTCATGAGATGGAGCCCCATGTCGGGCTTCGTGCTCAGTGGAGAGTCTGCTTGAGATCCTCTCTCTCCTTCTGCCCCTCCCCTCATTCACACGTGTGCTCTCTCTCGCGCACGCGTGCTTAAATAAATAAATAAATAAATAAAATCTTAAAAAAAGAAAATCATAAGAAAAAAAGAAAATCACAAGGAAGAGAAAATACATTTATAGTACTGTTCTGTATTTATTGAAAAAATCCACACATAAGTGGCCCCGTGCTGTTCAAACCTGCATTGGTCAAGTGTCAACTATAATAAGTCCTTTGTTATTACATACATGTGACTGTTTTGCCAACCAGTAACATCCCTATAAAGTAAAAAACTTTTGTATGGTTAGTTCAGTAAATATAACAGGCATTTCCTCTCGTCTTGGTCCTTCCTTATGAAGGGGGATAATAGCGTCCCTCACAGGGTTGGAGCTAATGTGAGTGCTTAGCACATAGGCTGGCCCATAATAAAGGCTCAGTAAATGTTAGCTGACATTAATAATAAATTTGTATTAGATGACTGACATGATTAGCATATCAAACACTAGCCTGAGCATCACATCCTTCTTCTTTAGCTGAAATCACATTTTGTAGGCAAAATTGCTCTTCTGAGATTTTCAATAGTTTTAGTCTCTTAAGTAGGTAAATATTTCTCTCATAATTTGATTTGTTCTATAAAGATGAGCACAGTAAATTTTTTTTGTCCCTAGATGGAGGCATCAATTTTGTATACCTAAGTTCATCTGGATTCAACACTAGTGAAGAAAATCTGAATTGACTGGAGCTCCTGTATGTGGCTGCCTGAAAATTACTCAGAAGCATTGATAGAGCATCGTGTTTTTATGTTGTCCATAAATACAGTTTTTCTCTGAATTAACTTTTAAGTCCTTCAAGGTTTAAAAGGGTTTGACCTGATTAATTCAGCAGGGAAGATATTCAAGTCTTTTAGGAAAAAAATGCTGACTTTTTACCCCCACATCTCTTCCCCACTCACCTCCTCTCCCAAGTGGCATCTGGTCTCCTGGGTGAAGGAAGAAGGGGGACTGTTGATGGGTGTACGAGGTGGCTCTCTTGGGAGTGTCTCATGACCAGGGCTCAGGCGCTTCCCAGCCCTCATTTAACGCCTGTTCCCCTCCACTCCCACCTTCACGCGGAGCCTCCTCTTACCCTACTTCCCTGGGCTCAACAGGATGGCTTTCCCTTCCTCGTCTGATCGGATGTCCTTCCCTTGCTGAAAAGTGCTAGAGTCTGAAGTCTCAGAAGCCTGGCCCCAGAGGTGTCAAATAGATTCTACAGAAACAGAGAATCCTTTCTCCTTTTTTGGCGATTTTCTCCTTTTTTGCCTGATTTTTTTTTTAAAGATTTTATTTATTTATTTATTCATGAGAGACAGAGAGAGAGAGGCAGAGGGAGAAGCAGGCTCTCAAGGAGCAGAGAGCCCGATGCGGGACTCGATCCCAGGACCCTGGGATCATGACCTGAGCCGAAGGCAGACGCTTAACCATCTGAGCCACCCAGGCGCCCTGGCGATGCCTGATTTTAAGCCTATTGCCTGGTTAAAGGGGTCCTCGCCTGGCCCTGGAGCAGTGAGCCACGGTCTGGGAGGTGGGAGGTGACAAATGGAAAAGGAGCAGTTGGGGTTAAGATGCCTTGGTTTAATTTTGACAACATATTATCCCGTATCTGTGTTGGACATGAGGGAAAACCTGGCGGTCTAAAAGGCCACGCTAGCTCGGGCAAGTGCTGTGTGTGAGTAACACGCGCGGTGGAAGGAGCCGCCGCATGGCTGGTGACCCCATGCCCATGGAGTGCTCGGAACTTAATGGGGACTAATGATCAGAATGCTGACTGACGCTACTGCTCAGACCCAGAACTGCGGTGAACAAACCCGTGAACAGTCAGAAAAGAAAGAACAACAAGGGGGTATGTCAAAGTTTGTGTGAGCCCAAGTTCCCATATGGATCCGAGACTGCGGCACTGATGACTTCTGCCTCGGGAGAACCATCTGCTTCCTCACACTGGTGTCATTTCTGAGCAGAAGGACGGGGCCTTGGCCTTCAATTCTGAAAAACGTGAGTAGCCAAAACTAACTCGAAGGACAATGTTGGTCTTAATCTATTCCTTTCCGTTGTCCTGTTCTTGAACTAGACCCATATGTACTCTACCTTCCCTAACTCACCTTTGTCCATCCAACTGGTCCCTTCCTTCTTTCTCCTCTCTGCCTCCCTCACTTCCTCCTTCCCATCCCTTTTTTCCTTCATTCCTTCCTTTTCCCCTTTCTCCTTCCTGCCATTCTTCTGTCATTCAGTTACAATGCCTCCTGTTCTCACCAACTGATCCCCTTTCCTTCAGGGATCCTATTACATTGTATAGTGCTGATTTCCTTCCTCCTTCCACTCCTTCCTTCCTTCCTTCCTCCCTACCTCCCCCCCTCCTTCCTCCCTCCCTCCCCCCCCTTCCTCTTTCCTGCCTTTCTTCCATCATTCAGTTACAACCCCTGCCCTCCCCACCAACTGCTCCAGCCCCATCCATCACTTTTCCTTCAGGGATCCTATTACGGGCAGTCGGCACTATACAATATGGCATTTGACTTAGTGATGCTATATGCTATCTTGTGTAATTTTAAAAATGATTTCTTGTATTTCAAGATCATCATCTCAATGGGACAATATCCATTTCCATGGCAAAGAATCTAGAGTTTTTCTTCTCTGTGCCTGCATTCTTGCAGTAGTGAATGTTAACGCAGTATTTCAGGACTAATAACTATGAGAACAGCAATAATAGTTATTTTAAATAATAGTTATTTAACTATTTAAAATAATAGTTATTTTAAAGTATTGGTGAGAATGCAAGTTGGTACAGCCACTTTGGAAAACAGTGTGGAGGGCGCCTGGGTGGCTCAGTTGGTTAAGCGTCTGCCTTCAGCTCAGGTCATGATCTCAGGGTCCTGGGATCCAGTCCTGCAACAGGCTCCTGGCTCAGCGGGGAGCCTGCTTTTCCCTCTGACCTTCTCCCCTCTCATGCTGTTTCTCATTCTCTCTCTCTCAAATAAATAAATAAATAAATAAATAAATAAAGTCTTTAAAAAAAAGAAAAAAAAGGAAACAGTGTGGAGGTTCCTCAAAAAATTAAAAATAGAGCTACCTCTGACCCAGCAATTGCACTTCTGGGTATTTACCCCAAAGACACAGATGTAGTGAAAAGAAGGGCCATATGCACCCCAGTGTTCATAGCAGCAATGTCCACAATAGCCAAACTGTGGAAAGAGCCGAGATGCCCTTCAACAGATGAATGGATAAAAAAGATGTGGTCCATATATACAATGGAATATTACCCAGCCATCAGAAAGGATGAATGCCCAACTTTCATATCAACGTGGGTGGGACTGGAGGAGGTTATGCTAAATGAAATAAGTCAAGCAGAGAAAGTCAATTATCATATGGTTTCACGTATTTGTGGAACATAAGGAATAGCATGGAGGACATTAGGAGAAGGAAGGGAAAAATGAAGAGGGGGAAATCGGGGGGAGAGATGAACCATGACAGACTATGGACTCTGAGTAACAAACTGAGGGTTTTAGAGGGGAGGGGAGGAGGGGGGATGGGTTAGCCCGGGGATGGGTATTAAGGAGGGCACATATTGCATAGAACACTGGGTGTTATAGGAAAACAATGAATCGTGGATCACCACATCAAAAACTAATGATGTATTGTATGGTGACTAACATAACATAATAAAATAAAATTAAATTAAAAAAATAAAGTATTGTGGTCTTAAATAGTGTGGAGGGCAGAGCTTTGATTTTTGCCCTTTTTCAGGGTTTCATGGTCTTGTGAAGTGAGTGAAATGAGGTGTGTTTGATATTAAACTTGTTGTCACCATTGTCATCTGATTGTCAACACTGCCCCCACTCAGTTATGGGTCCCTTAGTATATGCCACATATGTCATCTTATTTAATTCTCAAAATATGCTTAGTAACATCGACATCACTTCTTCTATTTTGTAAATAAGAAAACAGGCCTCTAGAGAGTTTCCAAACTTTCCTTATTATAATTAATTCATCAAATAATTAATAGAGTCCCTATTTTGTGTCAGAGAGTATTCTGAAGTTCTGTAAATATTATCACATGTAATTCTCAAAATAATCTGCATGACGTAAGGTATCATTATCCCTGTTTTGCAGATGTGGAAAAGAAGGGTCTCAGCAAGCTTAGTAACTTAGTTGACTAAGTAGTTGCTGAGCTCATGTTTTGTGCCAAATTCCAGTGCTAGATGCTGAGGGACCGTGGTGGAAAAGTCAGATACAGTTGTTGGCTATCTGGCATTTAGAGTCTAGTAGGGGAACCTACAGTCTAGCAATGTGTGCTAAGTGTCCTGTTTCATCCAGGAGGACACATTGAAGAATGGCGGAGTTCAGTGAATGAACTCAGGTCCAGGATGACTGACCTTGCATCCCAAGGCCAGAATCCCCCTTCCCCGGGCCCCAAGATTTAGCAAGTCTTGCATATCAGAGACATACAAAATAAGTGTGTTTGAGAACACGTGGCGTCCTCTGTGTCTTGGAGCTTAGCACTAGCATAGGGTGACTTCTATCCTTAAACATCACTCTTGGGACTTAACACCAGCAGGCCCCAGGGAAGCACCTCTCCACAAGTCTTGCCTTCCATCCGCAAAGTAGCAGATGACTGTGCTGGAGGATAGCTCAGGTTGTAAGCCGTGCTGGTGCAGACTTTGTTGGTGATCCTTGCTTGGGAGACAAGGAATATTTGAATTGCAGAAGCACTTCGGTGAAGGAAAAGATAAGCTAATTAGGTTGTCAAAATGTCCCTTGAAGACAGACTAATTAAACTGTCAAACTCTCTCTCAGAATGCGTAAAGACAGTGGAGTCTTGCAAAACAAAGTGTCATTTTTCTACTGGTGCCAACAGCTGTTTTCTTTGTTCTCTTCTTCCTGTTCCATTTGAAAGTGCTCACCAGTGAGGCCGGTGCTCACAGATACACACCTGATGCCTGGAGAACATTTTGTGAAAATGTTTGTAGGGATGTCTAGATGTGACACCATAATATAACCTAGCCTTTACACTGGCATTTAGATAGACAATGAATATCAGAATCATAAATGATTTTATTTTCAGATAATTAAAAAAAAATTTTTTTTTAAAGATTTTATTTATTTGACAGAGACACAGCGAGAGAGGGAACACAAAGAGGGGAGTGGGAGAGGGAGAAGCAGGCTTTCTGCGGAGCAGGGAGCCCGATGCGGGGCTTGATCCCAGGACCCTGGGATCATGACCTGAGCCGAAGGCAGATGCTTAATGACTGAGCCACCCAGGCGCCCCCAGATAATTTAAAAATTTTAATTAAAAAAGCATTTTATTTAACCATACTTGATTTTAGAAGTTGATATTCGTTACTTATAATTTTATAGGTGCCTTAACTTTAATAGGTAATTTTGCCTATCTTGGAAGAAAAATGACTTTTTAGAGACATTAGGAACAATTCTGGTTTTTCACTGGCACTTTTGAAGAAAAGAGATTGAAATTTTCCACACATTAAATGCAATTCCATTTTGTTTTTAAATTCCTCATATTATAGCTGATAATGGAACACACATTCTGTGCAGACTTTTAACATAATGGTTTTAAGGAAATCAAATAAAGAGGGTTAGGGAAGTAGGAAGGGTCAGGCTTGGGGTGGGGACTGAGCAGTGGGGGCTTTGCATGTTTAACTAACCAGCGAAATCTGGAGAGATGGAAACCACACACGGATTTGTTGAGGTATTAATAGTCCCAGGGTCCTTTTTTGGTTTGAGCGTGTAAAGCAGAGATGTCCAAAAGAGAGACAATTCGAGCCCCATATGTCGTTTTAAATTTTCTAGTAACTGCATTAAAAAAGTAAAGAGAGATTAATGAAATTAATTCAAGTAATATATTTTATTTACTCTATCAAGTAATTACTAAACAATTATGAATGAAGTATTTCCTTTTTTATCTTTAGATTAGAAATGTGGTGAGTCGTTGACACTGGTGAGTATTTACATCTCCACGTGGACTAGCCACCTTGTGAGTGCTCAGTAGCCGCGTTCGGTGATGGCAATCATGTTGCACGATGCAGGTCCAGATCTTCATTTGGAATTCTGTGTCCGAGTCACCTGAGAGAGTTATAACCCTCCAGGGGCCAGGATTCCATAAACAGATACTCCCTGGCTCTACTCCTAGGCTGCATGGTCAGTTAGCTCTTTTTTACTGCTGGCAGGGAGTCAAGTTCACAGGATGTACGTGGCCACCCTGAGCTTATTTTTCAGAGGATTTGCAGCTCCCGTAGGGTGGCAGACCAGGGGTGCTGAAGCTCCAACCAAGCAGGAGGTAAAAGTGTATCAAGAGAGCCTTGGCCCACAGATTTCCGCCAACAAAAATTTCTCTAAATCTCGATGACGGCTGTATGATGCCGAAAATTTGGAAACACCTTAATTTTCACAATTAGGTTGGTTCTCTGAAAAAGGTAATGTCCTGAATGAGGATAGTTAACACATTCTTGAATTGAAGTAAATAAAGCTTTTTTTTTTTTTTTAAAGATTTTATTTATTTATTTGACAGAAAGAGCGAGAGAGCACAAGTAGGCAGAGGAGCAGGCAGAGGGAGAGGGAGAAGCAGGCTCCCCGCCGAGCAGGGAGCCCGATGCAGGACCTCGATCCCAGGACCCTGGGATCATGACCTGAGCTAAAGGCAGATGCTTAACCGACTGAGCCACCCAGGTGCCCCAGAAATAAAGCTTTTGAAGTGACATTCCAGAACAAATTTCTTCTGGTTCTGGAGAGTGAATATTTTCACAAAGAAGGTGTCAAGAATTTGGTTTTTTAACTTCTCTTTCACTGAGGAGGAGTGGGCTGGAGACAGCAGGCAAAGTGAGCAAAGGCCCCAGTGCTGAGGGGTCCAGCATGATCTGCAGCCCTGACAATATACAGTATCTGATAATATAGCTGAATATATGTATCTATGTATTTATATAGAATATAGTAATATACAATATAGATACATATATATGTGCACACACACGCGTCCACACATGCTTATTTTCTGTCTTCCCCTCTAGCCTGATTTTTAAAAAAGATTTATTAACTCATTTTAGAGAGAGAGTGGGGGTGGGGTGCAGAGGGAGAGGGAAAGAGATTCCTAAGCAGACTCTACACTGAGTGCGGAGCCTGACACAGGGCTTGATCTCACGACGCTGAGATCATGACCTGAGTCAAAACCAAGAGTCTGACACTCAACTGACCGAGCCAACCAAGCACTCCTTCCCCTCCAGACTGATTTTATCTGCTTTGTTCACCACTGCCTCCTGCCTCTGGGATAGGGAGTGGCACTTAGTAGGTACTCAGTAAATATTAAATAAACAAATAGCAGCAAGGGATGACTGGCCCTTTGGAAACATTTACTGAATGTTGGGCAATGCCTACCTGGCTCCAGGTGGTGTTTCCGGCCAGGCCAGCTGTGGTGCTCACATGAACTTCCCCATCAGAAGGCCTCTGGTCCGGCTCAGGGGAGCATATGGTCCCCGGACTAGGCCTTCTATGGGGGGTAGAATCTGGCTTATAGCAACCTGTTGGGATATACGGAACTAGAGGTCTGTTACCTCTTTTTTTTTTAATAATTTTTTTTATTATGTTATGTTAATCACCATACATTACATCATTAGTTTTTGATGTAGTGTTCCATGATTCATTGTGTATAACACCCAGTGCTCATTACAACATGTGCCCTCCTTAATACCCATCACTGGGCTAACCCATCCCCACCCCCTCCCCTCTGAAACCCTCAGATTGTTTCTCGGAGTCCATAGTCTCTCATGGTTTGTCTCCGCCTCCAATTTCCCCCCCATCATTTCCCCCTTCCTTCTGCTGATGTCCTCTGTGCTATTCCTTATGAGCCACAAATAAGTCCAACCATTTAGTATAATCTCCTCCAGTTCCATCCAAGGTCTATAAAGAACTTCTCAAACTCAACACCCAAAAAACGAATAATCAAGTCAAAAAATGGGCAGAAGACATAAACAGACACTTCTCCAAAGAAGACATACAAATGGCTAACAGACACATGAAAAAATGTTCATCATCATTAACCATCAGGGAAATTCAAATCAAAACCACATTGAGATATGACCTTACACCAGTTAGAATGGCAAAAATGGACAAGGTCTGTTACCTCTGAAAGAGGAGCCAACCTAGTATTCTAAGAGCTGGTGCTCTCCCTCCCTGGCTGCCCCCCTGAAACTCCAGTATGGGGGCAGTGCCGTGAGAATGCCCGTGTACACACGCGTAGGCCCTAGTTCCTCTCCTCCCTGGAGACTAAGCAGATTCCTTGGTCTGGAATGTCCGTGCCCAGCCTTGTCTTTCCAGTCCACCCTTTGCTTCTTCTGTTCCTGGTCCTGTGGGTGACGATGCGGCATAGCTGGTTTATTGCATGATTATGGGGGACCAGCCATTGCTCTAAGCACCTACCTGTATCAGCACACTTCATCCTTGCATTCACTCATGAGCTAGCTCCTGTTACCACCAGCTTTCTGCCCAGGAGAAGCCTGGGACAGAGAGGTTGAGCACCCGGGCACGGTCATGCAGTCACGCCCTTGGGACAGACAGGCGGGAGAAGCAGCAGAGCCCTCGGGCTCCTGTTGTTCAGCTGCTCCTGCCCCTTCTTATCCCTGCTTTGTGCTCTGCCTCACTTTATGGGCACCAGGGATCTGCCTTTAGACTAAGTGGGCTGCAGTGGGATGATGAAGGGCCGCAGAAATCATCAAATGGTCCCTTGGCTCTGTAGGGAAAGAGAGAGAAGGGCTCTAGCAAGTCCTTAATTTCTGTGTAGGAAACCCTTGCAGTCACAAATAAGAGTCATGGAGGAAGCGTCATTTTATGGCTCGGATTAGAATCACCCTTCGCTGAATGCGCGCGCGTGCGCGGCAATGCTTTCCATTAGCAGACACAGCGGATGAGCTGCTTTGGGCTGAGAGAGCTGGACTTGGCCAGAAGTTGCAGAGTGGCTCGAGGCACCAGCACCACTGAGGAGCTGTTGTCCAGTTTGGGTATGAATCCTGCCTGACCTTGTACTTGCTGTGGGAACGTGGACAAGGGGCTCAAGCATTCTAAGCTTAGTTTTCTTATCTGTAAAATGGTGATGAATACAGCCTAGGGACACTTTGAAGACTGGTTGATTTGTGATGTAAAGCTCAAATCACAGTCCTGGGTGGGGTGCAGGGAAGGTGTCCGCAGTGGACCTCTGCTGTAACTGCCTGCCCAGCCTCCGTTCCCCCCTTACACACCATCCCCTTCTGGAATGCCCACTCCCCCACCCACTGCTGCAGGTGGCCACATGACCTCGGCCTGGCCCCTCAGAGTTGCAGAATCTGGTCCAGGGCGGGCCATGTGACCCAGTCCAGGGCAGATAGAACTCAATTCTGGGACTTTTGCTGGAAACACTTGGACGGGGAAGAATGGGCCTGGAGCTGCTGGTGGCCTTGGTGGACCCACATGGGTAGAGCTCAGCTGAGAGTAAAGCTGATGCGCAGAGGGAAGGAGAAGAGCCGGGGGCCCAGGATCCAGCTGTGCTGCATTTCCCAGGGACACGCGCCAACACACTCTCGTTGATTAGGTCAGCCATTTGCAGTGGAAAGTGTCCTGATCCAGTTCGTGCTCAGTACCCACTGTTGAAAGATGGAATGTGTTGAAGTGCTTTCAGTTATTATTATTAGCAACAATGACACTGACAGTATTTACCATTTGTTGAGCACATACACCGCCAGGCCCTCTCTGAAGGGCTTCACATGCCTGGCATAGTTAATCCTCCAAATCTCCCTAGAGCCAGATGCTACCACTATCTTCCTTTAGCAGACGAGAAAATGGAAGAGCAGAGAGGTATCTCAGGTGGTGGAGCTGGTGTAGGAACAGTCTGGATCCGGAGCCACACTCATGACCACTAGGCCTACTGGCTATGTAATAAAGGATATTATGCAGAAATTGTACAGGATAATGTTTTTATTCATTGATGTGAAGGAATCCATTTCTTCTCCCTGGAGAACTCCCTCTCAGAAAACTAGCAAGAGGCTCAGAGTCCATGTATTAGTCAGCAGAGGGAGAGGGAGATAGAGAAAGAGAGAGAGAGAGAGAGAGAGAGAGAGAATTTTACTTTAAGGAATTGGCCTACATGATTGCGGGGGGCTGTTAAGTGTGCCACCCACAGGGCAGGCCAGCAAGCCGAAAACTCAGGCAGAACTTCTATGTTGCAGTCTTCAGCCTGAATTCTTTTTTCTTTGGAAAACCTCAGCTTTTGCTCTCAAGGCTATCAACTGGTTGGATGAAGTCCATCCACATTATAGAGAGTAATCTGCTTTACTCAGAGTCTACTGACTTAAATGTTAATCACATCTTACAAATAACTTCACAGCGTGTCTATACTGGTGTTTGTCCAAACAACTGGGCACCATGGTCTAGTCAAGTTGACAGTCATACGAACCATCACAGTCCAGGCTTGGGTAGCTCTGGTCAACTGTTTCCCTGTCTGGGATATGTTCCCATCTGTAAGAGAAGTGATATACTGGGGAAATTTATAGGGCCTTCCAGATAAAATATTCTTGCCTCACCCAAGGGGCCTGATGGCTCCAGTCACAGGCAGTGGGAAGGATTCAGGCTGCTCCTTTCCAAATTTCTTCTCTTGGGCTGATCGGCTCCCATCCCTCTCTCCATCAGTGTCTGCCTCTTTGCCTCCTGCCATGTACCTAGCCAAAGGGGCAAGCAGCCCTGAGTGGGCATGACCCGAGAGTCCCATTGCCCATCCCTGATGAGCATAGCTGCCTCCCTTCATTCCAATTCTAGGGAGAGTGTGCTTGATTCTGGGTCAGACAGCAGGTTGGTTGGTTTATGTCAGGTACTGACTCCGGGTTTAATCAGCTGTGGCCAGGGAGTGGAATCCTTTGGCTTGTGGCCCACTCAGCAAGTGATGTGGGAGCAGAATCCTGTGGGGAATGGAGGAGGGGGGCGGCCACCGTGCAGGGCAGAGAGAGACTGACTGCCACATCCACCACAGTTCGAGGCTTTCAGGCTGGAATGACCTGCATCTCAATGTTGCCGCTGTTTATTTGTTTGGTCTGTGGAGACTGTGTGGACCAACTGGCATTACACTCATGTCAAGGGTGCTCATGCTGATCATGAGAGCAACGGAAAGAACCGGAGAGAAAAATATTGTGAGGACAAACAGATCGAGAATGAGAAGGGCTGTTTTTCCCCTCACTAATGACCCTAAAATGTACTCAATGATCCCCAAACTCCAAAAGTAAAGCCATTAGTCACAATGTGGTCAGGGTGAAAGAGAGAGAAAGAGAAAGCCGTGTGTATCATTTTGGAACCCATTCCACACAAGTGCCCATTCTGCACGCCTGAGTGCCCAGGCCAAGCTGACTGGTTTAATTATTGTTTGCCTCGCATCACATTAAGTCAGGCACACGACCAGGGCACCCGAGCATCATTGGAGGGCCTGTGCCCAGGCGAGGGGAGATTGGCTTTCATTTCTGCTGTGGGTAGGTGCTGGGCTTTCTTCTAGTGGGTTGGCACCTGCCTGTCAGAACCATCATGCTGTCAGCTTTGCGGGCAGCGCTGTGAAATGGCCAGGGGTGATGCAGAAAGCCTGGACATCACTTCTGGGACATCTCTAGACCAGGAGTGAGATAGAGAAGGAAAATGCTGACACTGGAAGGGTGGGCTCAAGAACACGTCCCCTGCTGGCATTGGGGGGGGTGGGTGCGGCGAGAGCCTGCTTCCGTTTCCTGGCCGTCGCCCCTACGAGACTGTACATTCTCAGAGGGCGGGACGCTTGTCTGACTTGGCAATTTCAGTCATGACAATAAGAACAATAATGACGATTCAATGCTCACCTCCCAGCAGCCACGTGCTATGCTGGTTCTTTACATATACGAATTCTACTTGGCATGGTAGATCGCTACTCTTTGAAGACAGTGTCCAAAGTGAAACAGTGGTTGGGGAGGGGAAATGGGTACTCAGACTCATGCACTTTTCATTCTTGCAAGTGCCTCCCACATTCCTGACCCCGACGTTAAAACGAAGTACTAAACACGTATGTATGGCACCAATGACCGGATTGGCAGGCCATCTTCTTTCTTTCTATGGCTAAACAATGAGTTATCTTCCTTCTGTTTCATACTGGCTGGCGGGGTCAGCCACTGGCAAGATGTGAAACCCCTTCCTCTCCTTTCCCAGTGTCTTACCCCTTCTTTGAGCTGTCATTCGAAACTTAGAAGCAGCACAGGGGAATGGAAAGAATGGAAAGAAAGAAATGGATTTGAATCTTGATGTCACCAAAAGCTCTGTCAAATTATTTAATCTCATTGAGCCTCAGTGTACGCATCTAAATAATAAAAATAGCTGCCGAGAGCCTCGGCGAGCATGTGGTGGTATGGCATATTAGGTGGTGCCTGGGTCCTGGGCTCAGAGCAGGTGTCTAAAGCGTGGAACTTTCTACCTTCTTTCTCTCAGACACCACCCACTCCTGTGCATGCTGGGGTCCTGGTTCCTGAAATGATGACATGCCACAAAAATGAAATTCTAGAAAACCTTACATGAAACTATAAAACTCAAGTCTCTGATCTTTGGTCATTTAAAATTTCACACACAAGGCTTGGGAGATTTTACTTCAATCCAATACAGTTCAGTTCCACGAACACTGACCCCCCTCAACCCCTGCACCTGGCATTGCACTGACCCCAGGGATGCAGAACTCGGGTCTCAAGATGTTCACATGCAGGTCCTGGGAGAGGGGACAGATATTTAAGGGAACAATTTGAAGCCCTAGTACCTTTAAGTGCAGCACAATGCTGTGTATGAGGCCCCATAGTGGGAATAGTATGGGCATTGGCAAGAGGCTAGGTGTGTCTTCTTGGACCCAACAATGAATAAGCTGAATCTGGGGAAAGAATAGGTGTGAAGAAAGTAGGAAAGGCTTTTTTGGCACAGAAACCACACTGTGCAAGAGGTGAGAGCTGGAGCCGTTTGGTGGAGGGACTGGAGAAGAATTTCATGCGGAGCACTACACGCAGAATCATTGGGTTGTTCTCCAAAATGTACCCAACTTTAGGACAGTTTGAGAACACTGTAGGCCAGAGTTTTTGGGGGAAAGCTTCTTGGATAATATGGGTTTCTGCTAAACCAGAGATCACCCCCCTGCAACCCCCCATCTCTAATGATGATGCTAGGGTGAGAGTTACCTGTTTGGTAAGTCTTTCTCGCCCGCCCCTTTTTTCCACAGGTAGTATCATAGAATGATTCATTCTTTCGTTGAAAAACCAGTTTTTGAGAGCTCCTGGGGTGTGCCAGGCCCTGTGTGCGTGTTGGCTCTGCAGAGCGGAAACCCATAAATATTTTTCTCAGCGGGAAAGTAGATGTGTAAGCAGGTAATTGCAATGCCAGTGGTACCCTCTAGAACAGAGGGGCCAGAGGACCGAACATGAGCCAGATTCTAGTGGTAACTCACAAGACTGAGTAGAGTCTTCACAATGCTTTACTTGATTAAATTAAATATATATGTTAATTGCCTTATCTGCTCGAGAAATAGGTTTTTGTAAAAAGGAGGTGGGGAGGTTTTGATGGCTGAATGCAAGGTAGCGTTTATTAAGTACCTAAGGGGTCCTCTTACAGCTAGGATCTCATGTAACAGCCCTATGAGGTAGGCATTATTAGCTCCGATTTCTAGAAGAGGAACAGGAGACTCAGAGAGGTTAAGTGATTTGCCCAAGGTCACACAGCTGGTAAATATGCCAGCCAGGATTTCAATCTAGGTTCAACTGACTTGACAGCCCAACTCTTTAGATACATTGTAAAGGCCCCCTCTCTAAATCTGCACTGCCTGAGACTGTGGCCACCAGCCCCATGTGGCCACTGAGCACTTGAAATGTGGCTAGTGTGAATGAACTACATTTGTACTTTTTTGAATTTTAATTAATTTAAATTTAAAATAAAAACCAGAAACTCCATTCAGTTATTGGGAAGCTTTTAGGTGTGCTTGAAACAACTTGGGTAAGTGAATCCACCCTTTCGATTGCAAATTTGACAAACTCTAAATACAGATGAAGTATTTCGGATGCGGATTTAGCGTGCTTATTGAGCTGTGCTGTGCGTGTAAAAGACACCCCACATTTTGGAGACATATTGATTCTATGTTGAAGTGATAATGTTTTGGATACATCGGATTAAATATAAGTACTTCAAAGGTTATTTTCAACTGTTTCTTTTCACTTTTTAAATGCAGCTATTAGAAAAATTGAATGTGTCGGGGTGCCTGGCTGGCTCAGACGGTGTGGAGCGTGCGGCTCTTGATCTCAGGGCTGAGAGTTCAAACCCCGCCTTGGACATAGAATTTACTTAAAAAAAAAATTTAGATATGTGGCTTGAATTTTATTTCTGTTGGAAGAGTGCTGTTCTAAGTTTTAAATAAATGAATGGACTTTGTTAACTTGCGAGGGTTGCTGTATGCAGAACAAGATAGTAATAAACCAGATTCCAAAAACATATTTATTTTTCCATGTCTCACCTGACCTTGCTAGCCCTCAAGTTGTCAGAATTGGGGGTGCCTTTACTGTAAACAGGGCAACACCATTGTGCATGATACTTTCAGAGCAGGCTGGTACAGGCTGGAGGTCTATGGCACCAGGGCAGAACAAATTAGGGGGGTGATCAGACCAGCACTGACTGGGAGGTGTGCAGGGAAAAAGGGAAATTGATGATGCTTCTGGTTGTGGTCCTGGAGACAGTTGTCAGCAGTAGCTTTGAAAAACCAGAGGATCCATGCCCGGGCGTGCGAACGTGTGCGCGTGCACACAGACAGACAGACAGACACACACACACGCACACAGGAGCCCAAATCAAAATCCACGAGGCCCCACAGCTCCAAGAGCATAACTGATTCCATAAACAATTTCGACTTCACTATTCCAGCCAATTTCAGGGCTTTATTTTTGTCTGAGTCCATTATTACAAAGGTTTTCTGTCTGACTTTTCCATTACCACTCTATTTGTGAAGCTCAGATTCAATATTGGAAGTCTGAATTTTCCCTTCATACCTAACTTTACTGACAGAATAATATAGATATATTTGAGGGGAAAAAGGGAAATGAGATGAGGTAAACTTCAGAGTTAATGAAGAAAACACAGATGATATCGAGTGAGAGTTGAGTTATTTTGATAATTTGGAAAAAAAGAATTGTGATTGGTATTCTGATTTCTTCCTGATGCTGCTTTTAGTACTTTTCTGAGGTGCTTGCCTCTCCAGGATTATTAAAGCTAGTGCTCAGGATTTTTATGTCTGTTCTTCAACAGTTTTTCTTCTGAGGCTGGAGAGCAAGAGCGAACGAGAGAACAAGAGAGAAGGGAGAGAGAGAGAGAGGGAGAGTGTGGTAAATTCATTTTGGAGGGGTGCCTGGGTGGCTCAGTCAGTTGAGCTTCCAACTCTTGGTTTTGGCTCGGGTCATGATCTCAGGTCATGATCTCAGGGTCCTGGGATGGAGCCCTTCAATGGGCTCTCTGCTCATTGGGGAGTCTGCCTGAGATTCTCTCCCTCTCCTTCTGTTCCTCCTCCTGCTTGTGCATGCGTGCGCTCTCTCTCAAATAAATAAAGAAATCTTTAAAAAAAAATCATTTTGGAGTAAGGATGATGTTAGACCTCTAGCATTGGCTGGTTTCATATTTGTAGCTTTAACTATTTACTTATAAAGGACCGGAAAAGCACCCTTCACGCACGATGAATGGTCATTTGCAGAGGCAAAGCGCCAACATGGGGTGGTATGAAGCGGCCGCAGGGGCTGGTGAGTGAACCCAGCCATGCCTGCAAACAGCACAGCTCTCTCTGGGCTTGGAGTTTTGTTCATTTCGGAGTACATAATAATCTTCACTAAGGGTTTAAAAAGCTACTTATGTTTTAGCTATATTTTGTGCATTAAATGGGGACATTGCACACTGTGCATGTTCAGAAATTTGGGGATTATCAAATGTCTCAAGGGACCCTTGTGAACATCAATATCAGTTGGAACTGGAAGCATTTGGGAAGCTCTGGACCAGATAGCATTGCTGTAACAACTTCTGCATTGCTTCTCTAGAAAATTCCAGAGGAATTGTTGGCCAAATCCAGGGATAGCAGTTCTGCAGAGTGAAAACCAAACTGGGCAGGGTGTAAGGAAATGATCAAGTGTTGAGGTTGCACTTGAGTGGTCAAGGCTGTGGTCAAAACTTCTGCGGCTCTGGTTCTGCCACCGTCCTTCCTGTGTTTGGCTGGGTTTTGTGCTGGGTGTTGCCTTTCCTGGGCTGGTCTTTCTATACTTATTTATTTATTTTTTTATTTTTAAAGATTTTATTTATTTATTTGAGAGAGAGAATGAGATAGAGAGAGCATGAGGGGGGGAGGGTCAGAGGGAGAAGCAGACTCCCCGCTGAGCAGGGAGCCCGATGCGGGACTCGATCCCAGGACCCCAGGATCATGACCTGAGCTGAAGGCAGTCGTTTAACCAACTGAGCCACCCAGGCGCCCTATACTTATTTTTTTAAAAAAGATTTTATTTATTTATTTGAGAGAGAGAGAGTGAGAGAGAGCACGAGAGCAGGGTGAGGGTCAGAGGGAGAAGCAGACTCCCTGCTGAGCAGGGAGCCCCATGCGGGACTCAATCCCAGGACCCCGGCATCATGACCTGAGCCGAAGGCAGTCGCTTAACCGACTGAGCCACCCAGGCGCCCTCCTGGGCTGGTCTTAACAGAAGGTGCATGAAGCTCTCTTCTGTCCCCTGGCCATATCTCCGATGGGCTTTCCCAGAGATGCTCGTACTACTTCCTGCTCTATAAGTCTGCAGAGTTTGGCTGTTCCAGACCTTCGCCACCCTGCTTATTCCTTTGTTCAATATATTTACTCATTCATTTTATTTATTCAACAAACATTTATTGATTTCCTACTGTATGCCAGATCACTCTGAGCACATAGGGGGATCTAAAACATTTCTTGCTGTGTCTAGTTCTAAGGTTCTCATTTAATAAATAATTTAAGGGGCACCTGGGTGGCTCAGTTGGTTGGGCGACTGCTTTCGGCTCAGGTCATGATCCTGGAATTCTGGGATGGAGTCCTGCATCGGGCTCCCTGCTCAGCGGGGAGTCTGCTTCTCCCTCTGACTCTCCCCCCCTCATACTCTCTCTCTCTCACTCTATCTTGAATAAATACTAAAATCTTAAAAAATAATAAATAATTTAAAATGCTCCATAGACATACGCTGAGCCCCTTCTGTGCTGCTGAGCCCTGAGTAAGGCTTTGGGTTCTCCACTAGGTCTAGAGTGGGTTTTGCTTGTCTTTTCCTACCTCTCCATCTAATGTGTCCTTTTGATAACTCCCAAGACACCAGTTAGTTGACTAGTCTTTAGTATCATTGTTTTTGACTTACATTTTTTTTTAAAAGGCTGATTAGAAAGATACGTTGCAGTTCAAATACATAAAAAGAAAAAAAATAGAAGTGAAAACCAATGAAAAGGAGCAAAACCAGAGGAATGATTCTTGCCCAAAATACATCCATGGGGCTCAGTTTCCTGGAGATGGACCAGAACTGTAGCTGTGTGTTTTTCTGAGTGCCAACTAGAGAGAAAACATGATCATTGACATTGTCAGCATTATAGGGTTTATGGAATTCCATGAGAACAGCCATAAACCAGGAGCTCAGGAGAGGCACAGATATTCCCGGCACAAGCGCGAGTTCTGCTCTAAGTTCATAGGGTCCTCACTCCAAGGACCACACCACTGGAACCACTCTCACTAGAATACAAAGATCAGGGTCTTTTATAGGATTATTCGTCTTGCATCCCTCATGTTGGCTGGAAGTATACATCTAAGCTCTGTTGAGAGAGGGCAAATTGACCTGGTTCCCAAACAGTGATGCTCAGGCATGAAGCATCTGGTCTTGAACTTACTCTGAAGGTAATGTACAAGCATATCTGAAGCAGGAGGGATCTAACCCCAAATGTCTTCAGAGTGGGGCACGTAGTAACTGTCTGTGTCTAGTGTGTGACAAGAGGGAGTGGTGGGAAGTACCAGATGTGGTAAGGACAGCTCAGTAATACTTAAAAATACTGTAAAGACCATACTAAATACTGGGCCAACCTGAGCCTTGGGTTGTCAGTTTGTGAGTTCCTTCCTTCTTTCCTTCTTTCTTTCTTTCTAAAAAAGATTTTATTTATTTATTTGAGAGAGAGAGAGAGCATGAGCAGGGGGAGGAGCAGAGGGACAAGCAGACCCCTTGCTGAGCGCAGAGCCCCATGTGGGGCTCCACTCCAGGACCCTGAGATCATGACCTGAGCCAAAGTCAGACAGACACTTAACTGACTGAGCCACCCAGATGCCCCTTGTGAGTTCTAATCTAGAAAAATAAATGGGCTGAAACACTCAGGTGAGTGTGTCTAAATATTGTTTTCTACAGCTGAGTCATCATTAAATCCTGGGCAGAGAGAATTCAAGTTCTTGCTCTTTAATCAGTGCTGAGAAATCAGTGGGCACATATAACCTTCTGATCGATAAGTCCTTGAAATGAATTTCACATACTGGGATCACATATGTTCTTGGCATAGTGTTATGCCCTGAAGTTATGCCACTCGAGATAAACTATAATTTCTGCTTTCCTGAAGCTATCAAGACATATATGCCATGAATGCATAATATGGAGTGTGATATATGCATAAGTTATGTGCCAGGGATGCATAGGGGATGGTGAGAGTAGCATCCAACTACTGTGTCTGGAGATCAGGGGCTCAGGAGCCCAGAGGGTCAGAGGGTCAGCGATCAGAGAAGGCTTCATTCAGGAGGAAGGGGGAAGGTAAAAGGGTCATGGCAAAATAAACCACCACAACTCTATAATTTGATTCTAGTTGTCCCACGTACTTTCTCTTTTTTTCCAAATGGGTTGCAAAATTCATTCAAAAAGTTCACCAAAGTGCTACAGTTTGGAAAGGTGCTTCCAATAGAACAAGTGAGAAACAACAAACTCCTAATTGGGAGAAATATGAAGAATATGGCCCTTTGTTAAGTCTAAGTTTTTTATTTAAAAAAGGAGAGAAAATTCAGATAAAACAATAGTGAGTAGAAATATATGATAAAGATGAGCTACGAAAGCAATAGATTTTTTTTTTCTGCCACCAAGGAGCCATTTGCATCCAAACCCAATTTTAATAAATATGCTCTCTAAAGTGGTAAGGGTTAGTTTCTGTCACTTACAAGGAAGAACCATGGCTGATAGAGTCTCCTTCTTGGTGTAGAGGTTATGGTCGACTGGAAAGGAACTCTGTTTTCTCATTGTTAAATGGGAATGACGATAATAGTGCCTGCCTCATAACACGATCGGGAAGACAAAATGAGATTACATATGGAAAGCTTGGAATGTGATTTTCATATAGTCAATAATGCATGTTAACCATATAAGCAATCACTTTAGTTTTAAATTCAATCCACAAATACTCAGGCAAGCCATTTAACTTCTCTGGCCTCGCTTTGCCTTTCTGTAAAATGGAAATGACACCTGCTGTTTTTATTTCATGATGCGTGTGAACGCTAAACAAATTTGGGTGTGAGAAGATGCTTTGCAAAATTGTAAAATTCCATGTGAATAGAATACAGTTCTATTATTTTGATTAAGCTTATCACCTGATTCTCACTAGGTCACCCTGATCCCCGGAGTCCCCCAGCATGGGAGCCAAGGCTCAAATTCATTTTATGTGCTTCATCAGTTGTGCTGGGAGGGGCTGAAGGGAAGTCGATTGGGAAAAAAATAATAGAAAAATCTTCAATTTTATGAACTTCAAAGTTTTACAATGCTTTATCGTTCCTGTGGGTCCAAAAGGAAATCTAATATCCCGTTCTGAAATCTAGACTTGTCTTGTTCTGTTTGTCAAAAATGTTTAGAACACTTAAATCTGCCAACGTCCCGAGGGTGCCAGGAGCAGAAATTTGGAGGTTGTCCAGGTACCTCCCTCCTTTCTTCTCACTCTCTTTTCTTGCCAGTCGTGTGTGCAGCTTGAGAAAGCAGCTGTTAGCGTTTTTCAGTTTGGTTTGTTTCAAGGTGTGCACATGTGAGAAAGGTACCTCCAAGGAGCACAGAGAGCCCACTGGAAAGGCAATCAGGGCACCAGCAGGGAGGTGCTGTCTGAGCTGGTTACTGGCCAGGCCAAGAAGAGGAGAGACTATTCCACGGAGAGGAGATAAATATGTAGGTGTGAAGCCAGCAGCATGTCCTGGGAACAGCAATCAGTGATTTAGAATCGCCCGAGTTTAAGTTGTGAGGAGGAGTGGGGTTAGGGGGGGCTGAAGATGGGGGTGGAAGCAGGGTTCAGATAGTGCAAAGGGCTCACTCTTGAGGGTGATGGGGACCTGGGAAAGTGCTGTGATCACTTTTGTGTTCTAGAAAGAGTGACCCACAGCATGGAAGATGTGCTGGAGGGAAGGATGTGGGAGGCAGGAGGACTGGTAGGAGCCTGGCGCTCTTCTCCGGATTACACATGGTGGAGACTGGCAGCGGGCATGGCCAGGGAATAGAGAAGGGGTTAAAGGCATGTGGAGTATGCACTAGGATAGTAGGCAAAGGGATCAGACTGGGAGGAGCCCAGCACGGCTTTGTTGACTTGGAGAACGGTGTGCCACTGACTGAAATGGGATGTATAGGAGGAGAAGCAGTTTTGACGGTGCGTGAAGAGGGATGATTCATACCAAAGGGCAACACCTCTAATGTTGAAATTGTCTTAATATTACTTTCAGTGAGTTCTTCTCACTGTTCCTTGGAATACACGCTAGCTGTGATAGCCCACCACACTCGTGGGGACTGGCTCTATGTTTTACCTGGTCTTCTTACTCACCTACCAGCCTGGCTTCACAGATCAGATTCTCAGGATACGATAACCACTTGTTACATGGAGTTCCCAGAACAGGTATTGGAGCTCTTTTAGTCCAGCATTTCCCAAAGAATGTTCTGAGGAACCCCAGATCTTATGATGAGAGGCTAAAAAGGAATTCCATGTTTCACTTGGGGAATGCTGAGATCCACAAAGTTAAACAGAATTTCTTTACTGTGGGACTTCTCAGAGCCTTGAATATGTTCACATGCATGTGAAACCTCAAGGCGGGAGATTTAGAAGACAACTTTGTAAACATACTTGATGATGGAATCTCTCTGGGAGAATATTCATTATAATACTAGTTCACTGGAAATACTCTGGAGGAAGCTGATTAAGACTAACCCCTCATTAAAAATATAATCATAAGATGTTTTAAAGAATTCAAGAAAATAGAGATGAGATGATTATGTACCCATCTCCCAGCTTTGATAAATTATACCATTGTGCCCTAGTGATTCAAGTGTCTTAAGAACTATCATACGCTAGGGCGCCTGGGTGGCTCAGTCGTTAAGCGTCTGCCTTCGGCTCAGGTCATGATCCCAGGGTTCTGGAATCGAGTCCCACATCGGGCTCCTTGCTCGGCAGGAAGCCTGCTTCTCCCTCTCCCACTCCCCCTGCTTGTGTTCCTGCTCTCTCTATCTCTCTCTCTGTCAAATAAATAAATAAAAAATTAAAAAAAAAAAAAGAACTATCATACGCTAGATGCAGTTAATTCCCCCATGTAGCCCTTCCTGATCGCAGCCTTTTCTGTCTCCCTCCTGATGTAAAGCACACACTGAACATGGTGTCCACTCATGTCTTACACACTTACTACGTATCTTTGTATCACAGGCAGCATCACCACTGCTGTGAAACGTTGATGTTTAATGTTTGAAGTGTTGCAGAATTGTATCCTTCCACACCTTGTTTTTTTTCCCCTTGACTATGTTGGGGGGATTCTCAGCATATGCATATACCACAAGCTATGTATCCATTCTTCTGTAGATAGACCTCTAGTGTGTTTTCAGTTTGTTTGTTACTATAAAACAAACTGCTGGCAACATTCTTGCCCACAGGTCTCCTTGGACACATAAGTGAGTTTCTCTAGTGATCCTTCCCAGAAGGAGAATTATGGCAACAGATTCCCAGGAGGCAACACCTACTTGTTAGTGGAGTTCCTGGTCCTCTGCATCCTCACTAACACTTGATATTACCAGAATTCCCCTTGTGCACCTTATTGTGAAATGGCAGTTTTGTTGTTTGAATTTGCATTTTCCTGATTACTTGTGATCCTGATTACATCTTTTCATATGTTTACTGGCCCTTTGGTTTCTTCTGTGACTTGCCAGTGTTTCTCTTTTTTGCCTGCCTTTTTTTTTTTTTAATGATTTTTTTTCCTCCAGTCTGTGTCTTGGTTTTTGATTTTGTTTATGACGTTCTTTGTTGTACAGAAGTTTAAAGAGTTTGATGTGGCCAAGCTTACCAGTGTTCTCCCATGTGGTTTGTGTTTGCGACTTCTTTGTAAAGTTCTCCCTACCTAGGAGTTGAAAGATACCGTCTATTTTTTTTTTTTTCTACAAGTTTAAAGTTTTGCTTTTCACATTTAGGTCTTTGATTCTTCTGGGTTTAGTTTTGGGCCGTTTGAGACAGGAATCTGATTCTTCTGTTTTCCATTTAAATTATCAACTGTTCCAGCACCGTGTATTGAATGAGCTGTCCCTTCCTTGTTGATTTGCAAAGCCATGTCCATCATAGGTTGGGCTTACCCATGATGGCCTTCCCTGTCCACAGGGATTACAGCTGAAAGAATGAAGTCCCTCAAGGAGGGGAGCAGGCTGCTCAGTGCAGGGAGGAGGTGACTGCGGGACAGGAACCCCGGGGAAACCAGGTGAGGGTCAGGGATTTCCCCCATCACACCAAGGAGAAGAGCAAGTGTGCTTGGCTGGTATATTCTTCTCATCTTTCCCTTCTTCCCTTTCTTCCCCCTTCCTCTCAATCTTCCTTCCCTTCTTTGTCTTCTTTATCCCACATAGGCTTGTGTTTCAGCCTCCACACCTACTTTTTAAAAAAATTAATTAGTTATTTTATTCATGTATAATTAACATACACTGTTATATTTCAGGTGTGCAATAGAGTGATCCAACAACTCTACACATTTCTCAGTGCTCGCCATGGTAAGTGTACTCTTAATTCCCTTCACCTATTTCATCCATCACCCCACCTACCTCCTCTTTGGCAATCACCAGTTTGTTCTCTGTATTTAGGAGTCTGTTTTGTTTTTGTTTTTGTTTTTTTTAAGTAGGCTTCATGCTGGCGGGGCTTGAACTCACGACCCTGAGATCAAGACCTGAGCTGAGATCAAGAGTCAGATGCTTGACTGACTGAGCCACCCAGGCACCCCAAGAGTCTGTTTTTTTGTTTGTCTTTTTTTCTTTGTTTGCTTTGTTTTTTAGATTCTACATTCAAGACCTGTTTTTATGCATGACATAGCCATCAAAACACAGCGAGTCTTCAGGCGAATGATTTGTCAAAAATATGGCTGGGGAGATAACATTTCCTTTTCAGGAGCAGGGGCTGGTTGGGCTGACCACTTTTCCATTCTGGAGAGATGGATGGTTGGAGCTATTACAACCTATAGCACTTTGCCTTGGCTCCTGGTGATTCATGGCTACTAAACCCTGTGGATATATTTTTATTTTCTTGGATATATTGGATGTGCAGGTGGTATATATTGGAAAAGCCTGTTGTTTATTGACACGAGCCAAGTAAAGACTCTGATTAATCTCAAAAATAAATAGAGAAAAGTGGAAGGTCACACTCCGGATCAAGAGCTCCGATTGGATCCCCAATCCCTGAGTTATTTATTTCCAGTTGAGAAAAATCTTCCCAGCAGAGGTGTCAGGAGACGGATGAAGGTGAGCACATGGAGTGTGTGCAGGGCCCCTCTTGTTCTCTCTTCTAAACCTTAACTATCTGTGCTGGTCAAACGTGCTTCTCTGACTCACTGTTTGGGAAAGAAATTCAGCATCTTCTCTTAGGATCCCATTGTCTTATAGATGGTTGCTTGGAGATACTCTGTGCCTTCCCTTATGCCGTTGAGGGACCTGGAGGTAAACTTTTTGGGTTTCCCTGTGACCTCAGAGGATTGGAGGTGCCTGGTGAGGTTCCCTTGGCGAATTCAGGATAGTCTCCTGAGGGATGTTCAGAGGCATGTCCCACGTGTCTTGTGGCTTCCGGCATTAGCAGGAGAGGAGGGTTGGCTGTGGGGGTGCTGCCCCCCATGGGGCTGGGCCTGGGCTGAAGAAACTGGAATGGTGGAGGGACTGCGAGCTAGGACGTTATTTTGAGATATGATGTCGATCACCCAAGTCGGATTCGTATTCTTCCCTCCTTTCTCTCAGCCTGGCATTCTGGTTCTCTCGTTTTGCCTCCTGCACGCTGGGTGCCCCACCCCTCCATTCTCTTCCTCCATTAGTGGAGTATCTAAGAGCATGAATATCGTCTTTTGTAAAGAGAATGGGAGGAAACTTCTTGCAAATTTCCCTGGCTCCCAACTCTCTTTCTGACAGTTCACCCTCCACATTGGCTGCCAAAGGGAATTTCCAAACACACCAAATGAATTGTATTATTTTTTTGGTTAAACCCTTCGAGAAAAGGGGTCGGCCTTTTAATCTGGAGATGGCCCAGAAGTTGCACACATCATTCCCATTCACATCCTTCCCCCCGAACTTAGGTCAGAGGGAGGCTGGGAAGTGAGGTGTTTACCTGTGCAGACATATGCCCAGCAACAACATGGCAACTAGAAGAACAGAATGGATTTGCTGGTCAACTAGCTGTCTCTGCCCAGCACTGGGCTTTTTGATGCTTTGGTGATGTCGCTGTGTGGGGAGTCCCCTCCCCTTCCCATCTAGCTCCCTCTTGAGACCTTCTCAATATCACTTCTTCCAGGAAGCCTTCCCTGGTTCCCCCAGTTGTTTAAACCACCCTCCCTTCATTACTCTGACAGCACCCCTCATATGAGCATAAGCCCATGGAACTCAAATTCTCTTTCCTGTCTTTTGCCCCCTAGTACCCTGTGAGCTCTTCTTGGGCAGCAACTATGTCTTCTTCATCTTTATATCTCCTGTGCAGAGTATAGGGCAAGGCACAAAATAGGGGATCAATGAATGAATTATGGATAGATCGATACTGCAATGTTGGGAGCCCCTTAGTGGTATTGGGGACAAAATGTATAAAGCTTTTTTTAAAATGTTAAAGGAAGACTGCAAAATGGCAGTCTTTATTATTACTGTTTGCCTTTCCCTGGTGCAGGGCTTCTGAAACCTGGCTGTGCATTTGAATCATCCAGGGAGAATATGAGAGATACAGTTTATGGGGCCTTGCCCCCAGAAGTTCTGCTGAGTCGATGTGAGGTGAGGGCAGGGGGAAGCGTGCTAAAAGCAGAGATCCCTGGGGATCATGCTGCAGCCAGTCCTCGGGGGGAGGGGTATGAGGTTGCAGGAATCTGGTGGAAAATGAATTATGGGGGGACCCCGAGTTCCTTCCTTTAGAGATGGGGTGGGACTAAACTATTGCTCGCCTGCCTGACTTTCTCCCTCCTTCCCTCCCTCCCTCCCTCTCTCCCTCCCTTTTCTTCTCCTAGTGATGACTTTCATTACACTGAGTAGCTAAGGGCTGAGAAATTCTAATCAGAAATGTATCCACTTATCCTGCAGCTTCTTAACTCCATCCGGTCCCTGTGGATACAATCTGTTGTGATTACCTTTGATGAATTGCTAATGCCTTTGTGATCCTGGGTTCCACATCCCCTGTGGGATTTGAGCCAGCACCAGACTGCCCTGGCTTGCTGCCCCAAAGTGCTGGGTTCTGAGAAAGCTGGAAGCTCTAGAGCTGAGACCCACCTGGGGGGCCTTTTGGAGGAGCTGCGAGGACCCTGCAGTTGGGGGTCCTCTTTTTACTGCCCTTCAAAGTGACTGACCACTGTGTGGATACAAAAGGGGTAAGCCCCTCGAGTTTCCCCGCGACCTCCCTTAAAACCATTACTGGAGTCTCCAGGGGAAATGGATCACTTTAGTGATAAAATACGTTTAGGAACTCATGGTACAAAGCCAGATTGCCAGAATATAGAGTCACTGTTTTCCTGAACTCTAAGCAACTAGCAGGGATCCCGAACTCTAAGGCTGGAATGACCAGACAGGTAACATATTTGAGTGATTTAAGGTATTAGGGAGGAGTGGGGACTGTGGCAAACTAGAAAATATCTAAGAGCATTCATGTTCAAAGTCTAAGGACATACTGTGTCAGCCAAACCAAACAAACATGCTGTGGGTTATTCTTGCTTTTTATTTTTATTTTTTTAAAAAATTTTTTATTGTTATGTTAATCCCCATACATTACATCATTAGTTTTATTTATTTTATTTTATTTTTATTATTTTTTTAACTGTGATTTTTTTTTTATTCTTATGTTAATCCCCATACATTACATCATTAGTTTTAGATGTAGTGTTCCATGATTCATTGTTTGTGCATACCACCCAGTGCTCCATGCAGAACGTGCCCTCTTTAATACCCATCACCAGGCTAACCCATCCCCCACCCCCCTCCCCCCTCAGTTTGTTTTTCAGAGTCCATTGTCTCTCATGGTTCGTCTCCCACTCCGATTTCCCCCCCTTCATTTTTCCCCTCCTGCTATCTTCTTCTTCTTTTTTTTTTTTCTTAACATATATTGCATTATTTGTTTCAGAGGTACAGATCTGAGATTCAACAGCCGTGCACAATTCACAGTGCTTACCAGAGCACACACCCTCCCCAGTGTCTATCACCCAGTCACCGCATCCCTCCCACCCCACCCCCCACTCCAGCAACCCTCAGTTTGTTTCCTGAGATTAAGAATTCCTCATATCGGGTGCCTGGGTGGCTCAGTCGGTTAAGTGACTGCCTTCGGCTCAGGTCATGATCCTGGAGTCCCAGGATCGAGTCCCGCATCGGGCTCCCTGCTTGGCAGGGAGTCTGCTTCTCCCTCTGACCCTCCCCCCTCTCATGTGCTCTCTCTCTCCTCTCATCCTCTCTCTCAAATAAATAAATAAAATCTTTAAAAAAAAAAAAAAGAATTCCTCATATCAGTGAGGTAATATGATAGATGTCTTTCTCTGACGGACTTATTTCGCTCAGCGTAACACCCTCCAGTTCCATCCACGTTGTTGCAAATGGCAAGATCTCACTCCTTTTGACGGCTGCATAATAGTCCATTGTGTATATATAGCTGTGGGTTATTCTTAGGATCAACACTCTGTGATGCCCACACTCCTGGCGTGCCAGTCCTGAGACTTGCACGCAGGGTATCTTGGTCTGTTTTCCCTTGTGTCCCTTATCCTCGCTGGTGTGAGCTAAAACCCAAGATTCAATATTGACTCCTTGGGGAAGGATCAAAGATCCTCTATTTTGGGCCAGTGGGTGGTAATTAACTGTCACAGGATTTAGAAAGGAGCTAGTCTCGCCTTAGCTTCGGGAAAGGTGCACGACACTGTGATGGCCTTCGAGGAACTTAGCTAATGGGACAGATGCACACATGGGAGAGTTGGAGAGCAGCGGGGGTGGGGGGTGGGGGAGACAGGAAACTTACATTGATGATGGGAAGTGCTCATGGTTGTTCAAAAAGAGAGAGGCCAGAAGGTGCTAGAGAAGCGAGGCGGTCTTCAGAGATGGGCTTGGGCTGGTCCTTGCAAGAAGGCGAGATTTGGATGGGTGAGAGCGATAATGACAATAGCCAGTATTTCTTGGACTGTGTACTTGATTTGACCTGTGACATCTCATCCTTGCAACACCCCAACGAGCAGTTCTATTTGTTTTGTCTGCTTTACAGTTGGGGCATATGACTCTTGAAAAGGTTGGATAATCATAGCTAGCACTTACTGCCAGGTATTGCTTTTAGCACTGCCTGTGTATTTACCTATTTAACCCCATGAAGTGGGTTATTATTATTTTAAAGTTTTTATTTATTTATTTATTTATTTATTTATTTATTTATTTATTTGAGGGGGAGGGATAGAGGGAGAGAATCTCAAGCAGACTCCCCACTGAGGGCAGAGCCAGACATGGGGCTCAATCCCACAACCCTGAGACCAGGACCTGAGCCGAAATCAAGAGTTGGACGCCTAAGCAATGGAGCCACCCAGGTGCCCCAGGTTTCATTATTACTATACCCATCTTACAGATGAGGAAACTGAGACCCAGGGAAAGTGAGAAACTTGCTTACCCTGCTGGTAAGGGGAAGGTGTAGGATTTAAGCCCAGACAGGTTGGCTCCCAAGTTCTTGTTTTTAAGTCCCATATTCCCTCCCTAACTTGCCTGATACCACATGAGTACTGAAGGGTGGGATAAATTCCAGATCCTGAACTGGGAGCTCTAGGTACCTTTCGCTGCCCCCTCCAACCCCCATCCCAAGAGGATGAACTTAGTTAGAATGTGAGAAAGTGTCTTTTTTAAAATATGAGATTTAGTTTCAAAGGTTTGTCCCATGCTAACCAGGCAGAGAATGTAGCTAATGTCCAGAAGGAAATAAGACAAGGCCACAGTAAGTAAGTCACAGAGGGAGGGGTGTGCAGCCCCTGGACCAGTCAGGAGTCAGGTGGGTCCAGGTGGGGTAGGTGGTAGGGGCCCT
Source organism: Mirounga angustirostris (assembly GCF_029215605.1). Taxonomy (NCBI): domain Eukaryota; kingdom Metazoa; phylum Chordata; class Mammalia; order Carnivora; family Phocidae; genus Mirounga; species Mirounga angustirostris. The sequence goes on along the minus strand of NW_026991711.1, from coordinate 92,598,664 downwards.
ACTAGGATTTGGAGAGGGGCCAGAGCTAAGACAGTTGAATAATACGTTCATCTTGAAAACAGGCATCTGCTTAATATGTTGATTACAGGCTGTTTTAAAATGTAGTGTATTAATAGAAAATTTGAGATCTATCCAAAAGATCAGAAGATGACTGCCATTGAAAAGCTAGTTTGTTGCTCCTTCTTCCCAAGAGGAAGGGGTTTGCTGCACCCACGGGGCTACATGGGGAAGCAAGAGGGTGGGCCGGGGGGTGGGCACAGGGAGCAAGGGAAATCATGGGCAAGAATCTTTACTGTGATTTCTGAGGAATGTGTGAGCCAGAGTCAGCACGTTTAGAACTGGCTCATTTGCATCATCTCAGGAGCTCGGGGGCAGAGGGGCTGTCCCAGGTTGTCTGGTGCCTGTTCCTGGGCTGTTTTAGGGCAGAAGGATTGTGGCTCAGAGTGTGAAAGCCATGTGAGGACCTAGTGGAGGAGGTGGGGGGTGTGGGCTCTGGATTGGTGGGCTTGTATGTGCAAAGTGTACTCACAGGTAAGTTCATTACCTCAAGGAATGGGCCATTCCCTGGAGAGGTCGTCCCTCCGGAGCCGACATGGCCCCAGGTGTCAAAGCATCAGAATACAGAAAATAAAAGCCACAGTTAAGACTCGGACTCCGGTCTGACTTTTCTCCAGGGTACAGTTTCACTGTAGTTTTATGATCTCAATCTGTGGAAGTTAATTTTTCCAGGACATTTTTTTTTCATAGGCTGAGTATATCATGAGGACCTCTCCCCCCTCCCCCATTTTCTTATTTTTGGACTCAGCAAGGGTCTGGGCACACAGTGAAGGAGACGTGGCTTTGCCGTGCCAATGGTCAGATGCTGTACTGCGCACACGGATCCTCCTGGTGTCTGCCGTGCCCGTCACTAGAGCCTGTCCTTTGGGATAAGGAGAGGCTGTTACACCATTGTTCAGGATGACGACTGCACAAGAGCCCCACACCAAAGGAGGCGCCATTCACTTGGTAGGTCTGTATGTTTATTAGACATTTCCAGCAGATGGCAGTCAAGCATCTTAATCTAACAAAGTCTACCAGGGTGACTTTTCTGACAATTAGAAATAAAGTGCCTCTAAGTGGCACCTAGATCCTGAGAGGGTCCACTGCCCAACGGTCCCGGTCTCACAGGCCACCCTGCTATTGTCCAGCTCTGCAGGGCTTGCAAATATGTCCCATGACCCAGCAATAGATGGGCTTCTCAGCTTAGCCCCCATGGAAGTTCCTTAGAGTTCCAAAGCAGCCTAACTTTTGACTCTGCTACCAGAGCTCCGAGGAGAGAGCAGAGAGGTTCCCAGAAGGTCAGAAGGGTAGCGCACAAGTCGAGGGGGTGGTATGTGATGTCAGGGGTTCTGACAGCCTGAGAAAGGGGGAGGGCTCTGGGCCCCTTAGGATGTGGGGGGGTGGAGGGCATCTGAGGTCAGAGAGAAGGGTAGGACACGGGAGGACATATGCATTCAAGGTGTAGGCCAGTTGTTTAAGGAGTCCTGTACTAGGGAGTAATCAGGAAACTGAAAGATTAGGTTCAACTACTTGGACACATAAAGTGAGGTGAGGCAAAGAAGGTGCAGCCTTGGACTTGTGTTCTTTTGTGTGGGGGAGTGGCCGGAATAGGGTGGGTGGTCACAGACTCAGGCCAGGGCGCCTTTCTGGCTCTTGCCGTGCTCCGCGCAGGACCAGCAGTTAGCTGATCATCTGACATTCCGTCCCTCCTGGGGAGGAACTTTGTTTGGGGAAAGATTGCAAAGCCCCTGAGGAAGAAGGTGAGACCCTAAGGGCATGGTGATACAGGGATCCCAAGTCACACGAAAGGGTTTTGAGTTGCTCTGAGTGGGGTGCCCAGAAAGATTTGTTTTATGTCCTTTGAGAAAGGAGAGAACAGGGGGGCAGAAGGAGGAGGGAGGGATGGCGAGCAGGACGGTAAAGCCTGAGTTCCCAGTGAGTGGGGGCTGTCAGGCGAGGTGCAGTCACTGAGGGGGGACAGGAATGTCTGACACACAATTTGAGTGTGTAGTGCAGTGTGCTGTGGGAGCTGGCTCCATGGATCCCCTCCCCCAGGCGTCAGTGAACTCTGTTGCACTCACCGATGTTTGGTCTAGAAGTTTCTGTGGGGTGTGTGTGTGTGAGAGAGAACAGGGAAAAAAGCTCAAGTTCAGGCCTGGCCAGGCTGAGGTGGTGCAGAATAGCGAAGGCATGAGTGGAGGAAAACCCAGAGGAGTAATGGCCATTTTCCCCTCAGGATCTGCTAAATCATGGTGAAAGCTTTCAACCTCATGAACTGTGGAGTTAGGGCTTTCATTCACTTACACTAGATGTCAGAGCTTGGGAAGCCTAGCAGACATCTGAGTCCCATAAAAGACCTTGTGTATAGCAGGGTTTTGGAAGCCTTCCTGATCCACAGAGGTATGTGTTCCTACAGAATGTTCCTGAGTCGACTAAACTATTAAAGGTGTCTCCTCAGGAGAACCTCGTCCTCCTCGTCCTATCAGGATAATTTATCTTTCTTTAAAAAAATTTTTTTTTAGGTTTTACTTATTCATTTATTTGAGAGAGAGAGAACGAGAGAGAGAGCACACAAATGGAGAGAGCAGCAGAAGGATAGGAAGAGAGAGAAGCAGACTCTCCACTGAGCAGGGAGCCCGATGTGGGGCTCGATCCCAGGACCCTGAGATCATGACCTGAGCTGAAGGTAGATGCGAAACCGACTGAGCCACCCAGGCGCCCCCACGTTTATTTTTCTCTTGGTCTCCTCAGATACAATGACTCCAGGGAGAAGTGTTCAACCAATACATTCTTTACTTCAGTAGATACATCTTTTAAGAAATAAATTTTGAATGGCTTCATATTTGTTAATTCATCCATTTGGTGATTTAACATCTGCTTTTTAGTAGCCTAATGTATGCTGGGGTATGCTCTTGGCCCTGAGGAGCCATGGAGAAGGTGACTGCCCTTAGCAGATTTCAGGATGCAAGTGGGATTGATCAGAGTAACAAGTATATAGCAGCTCAGGGTCACATTTTTAGCAGGTACTTTCAATTTGCTTGACTAAACGAATTTGCTTGACAAACTGTGGCAGAAAGATCCCTGGGTAGAAATTACTTTATGCTAGAGAAAACCCAGGCCTAATTTTCTAGCACTGTCTGATATGCTTGTGAAGTTTTTGCTGAGAGTGGGAAGGTGGGCAATAGGCTCAGGGTGGGCCTGACCCACAGTAACTCTCCGTGAGGAGTCTTGGGGATTTGGCTTCACCCACTCTGCTTTTCCATTACTGAGACTGTGTGCATTCTTAGTCTCACGCTGGCTCTATAAAGGGATTGCAAAGTTGTTCTGAAAACCGAAGATAAAATTGCTTTGGAGAGCTCTCATTTTGGTCTCCTGGTGGGTTGTAAGCAAACACGTTCTTGGAAGCTGAGTGGTGAAACCCTATTATTTCAGGCCAGGAGGACTACACAGATGCCAAGCCTGTGTGCTTTGGGAATCCTGGCTGCCTGTGGCCTATCAGGAGGGGCCATCTTTGGTGCTAGGGACAGAGCTGGGAGAAATCATGGCCCTGGGGCACAGTAGGGGCTCCGCGCATGCTTGGTAAAGAGATAGAAAAGGAACTGATATCCCATGCCAGATCCTCCAACCCCACTCCTCTTTTTCCCAGGGAGGTGTGTGTTTTCCCATTTTAAAACTGAAATAAAACTCACTCCTTTTAGTGTCTACTTCTGAGACTTTTGAAAGAAAGTATATAGTTGTGTAATCACACTGAGGAGGTGGAATGATCCCGCAACCCCTTAAATCTCCTCCGAGTCCCAGTTCCTGACAAACACTAATCGATTTGATGTCCCTATAGTCTTGTCTTGGCAAAATGTCACATCAACGAACTGAGAAGTGTGAAACCTTTTGAGTCGGCCTTCTTTCACTCAGCACGATGTGGTTGCCATTTGGCCATGTCGTTGTGTATCAGCAGATCGTTCTTTCTCTATTGCTGTGTAGTGTTCCCTCATGTGGGTGTAGCACAGTTTGCTCATTCATTCACCATTTGAGGGACTTTTGAGTCGTTTTTGGCAGTTAGGGAAAAGTCACAATAAACCTTTGTGTACAGGTTTCTGTGTGAACATAGGTTTTCATTTCACTTGGGTAAATCCTGAGAAGTGGGATTTCTGGTTTGGATGCTAAATGTGTGTTTAACTTTAAGAGAAACATCAAACCGACCCCCAAAGTCTACCATTTTGCATTCCCATCAGCTCTGTATGAGAGGTTCAGTTGCTCTGCATCCTCCTCAGCACTGGGTATTGTCAGCTGAGCACCACCTCCAATTAGCCACTCTAATAGGTGTGTAGTGGTATCTCATTGTGGTTTTAATTTACATTTCTCTTATGATGAATGATACTGAGCCTCTTCTCATGTGCTTATTTGCTAAAGGTACATTGTTGGTAATGTGTCTGTTAATACCTTTCCCCCCTTTTTGGGTGGTTTGTTTTCTTGTTATTCAGTTTGGAGAGTTCTTTATATATGTTGGATACAAGTCCTTTATCAGATGTATGCTTTGCAAATGTTTTCTCCCAGTTTTTGGCTTATCTTTTCATTCTCTTAACAGTGTCTTTTAAATTATAAAAGTTCTTAGACTGATGGTTACCAGAAGGGAGGTGGGTGGGGGGATGGGTGAAATAGGTGATGGGGATTAAGGAGTGTACTTATTGAATCACTGTTTTGTACACCTGAAACTATTATAACATGTATGTTAACTATACTGGAATTAAAATAAAATAATAAAAAAGTAAATTATAGAAGTTTTTAATTTTGATGAAGTCCAATTTATCAATTTATTTTTTATAAACTGTGCTTTTGGTGTCATGTCTACAAATTCTTTGCCTAACTTGTGATCATGGCAATTTTCTCCTATTTTTTCTTTTAAAAGTTTTATAGTTTAAGTTTATATTTATGATCCATTTTGATTAATTTTTACATAAGATATCAAGTTTAGGTCAAGTTTCTTTCTTTTTCCTTTCTTTCTTTGTTTCTTCTTCTCCTCCTCCTCCTCCTCCTCCTCCTCCTCCTCCTCCTCCTTCTTCTTCTTCTTCTTCTTCTTCTTCGTCTTCTTCTTCATATGAACGTCCAGTTGTTCCAACATTATTTGTTGAAAAAATTATTTTTTCTCCAATGAATCTTCTTTGAATCTTTGTCAAAAATCAATTTGCCATATTCATTGAGTCTATTTCTGGAGTGTCTGTTATGTTCTATTGACCCATCTGTTTATTCCTTCACCAATATCATACTGTCTTGATTACTCTATCTTTATAGTAGGTCTTAAAATTGAGAAGTTTGAATCTCATGACCTTATTCTTCTTTTTCAAAATTGTTTTGGCTATTTTAGTTCCTTTGCCTTTTCATATACATTTTAGAGTAGTCTTGCCTGTATCTATGAACAAGTAGGCTTGGATTTCAGTAGAGATTGCATTAACCTATAAATAATTTGGGAAGAATTGACATCTTTAATATGTTGAGTCTTCCAATCCATGGATATAGTATGTATCTCCATTTATTTAGGTCCTCTTCAGTTTCTGTCATCAATGGTTTGTAATTTTCATCATACAGATGCTACGAAGTTTTGTTAAAGATATATTTAAGTTTAATTTTCTTGGAGTTATTGTAAATGGTTTTTTTTTACACTCTGTTTCCAAAGAATATAACTGATTTTTTAAAATGTTGACCTTGTATCCTGTGACTTGGCAAAAACTCACTGAAGAGCTCTAGGCTGACATTTGCTTATTAACCTTATTTATAAACCCTAGGTCCTAGTCTTTTGTTGTTGTTGTTCTCTGAAATTTTCTATGTAGTTAATTATGTTGTCTGTGAATATGAATAGTTTTCTCTCTTTCTTTTTAATATGTATACTTTTTTCCACTCTTATTAATGTTCTGGCTAGGACTTCCAGTACAATTTTTAATAAGAGTGGAGAGCGTAGACATTCTTGCCTTGTTTCCAATTTTAGGATAAAAATATTTAGTTTTTCACCACTACATATGACATTAGCTGTAGGTTTTTGTAGATATCCTTTATTACACTAAGAAGGTCTCTTCTATTCCTAGTGCATGGAGACTTTTTATCATGAATGAGTACTAAATTTTGTCAAATGCTTTTTCTGCATCAATTGAGTTGATCATGAGAGTTTTCTTTTTTCTTTTTTTTAAAGATTTTATTTATTTATTGGAGAGTGAGCAAGAGAGAAACAGCATGAGAGAGGAGAGGGTCAGAGGGAGAAGCAGGCTCTCCGCTGAGCCGGGAGCCCGATGTGGGACTCGATCCCAGGACCCTGGGATCATGACCTGAGCTGAAGGCAGTCGCTTAACCAACTGAGCCACCCAGGCGCCCGAGAGTTTTCTTTTTTAGACTAGTAATATGGCGTATTACAATAAGTGATTGATTCTTGAATATTGAACCAGCCTCATGTTCTAGGATAAACTCCATTTGGTCATGGTATATTATTATTTTTATATATTGCTGGCTTCAGTTTGCTAAAATTTTGTTGTGGATATTTGCATGTATGTTTATGAGGCATACTGCTCTGTTTTTTTATTTTCTTGTATTATTTTTGGTTCTGTGATAAGGTTAATGCTGGGCTCTTAAAATAAATCAAATTCTATTCTGGAAGAGATTGATGTTATTTCATCTTAAAGATTTGGTAGAATTTCCTATGAAAGCATCTGGCCTGGAGATTTCTTTTTCAGGAAGTTTTAAAGTATGAATTCACTTTCTTTCTTTTTTTTTTTAAGTTTTTTTTTTTTTTTATTTGACAGAGAGAGAAACAGAGAGAGAGAGAGTGCACAAGCAGGGGGAGAGGCAGGCAGAGGGAGAAGCAGGCTCCCTGCTCAGCAAGGAGCCGGATGCAGGACCCTGAGGATCCCAGGACACTGGGATCATGACCTGAGCCGAAGGCAGATGCTTAACTGATTTGAGCCACCCAGGCACCCATGAATTCACTTTCTTGTATAGTTATAGGACTGTTCAGATTATTTATTTCATTTTGGATGGATTTAGTAGTTTTGGTTTTCAAGACATTGGTCGATTTCTATTGTCGAATTTATATCCATGGAACTGTTTGTGGTATTCCCTTATCATATATTTTTTCCCTTATCATATTTTTAATTTATGTGGGATCTGTAGTGATACCCCATTTTTCAAGCCTTATATTGGTAATTTCTATTTTTTCTCTCTTTTTCTTTTTCTATCTCACTAAAGGTTTACCCATTTTTGGGGAATCTTTTCAAAGAGTCAGGTTTTGAATCTATGGATTTTTTTCTATCATTTTCCTCAATTTTATTGGAAGCTTAGATTGTTGTTTTGAGACATTTCTTTTTCTATATAAGCTAATTAATAACTCTAAATTTCCCTTAAGTACTGCTTTTGCTGCATTTAACCACATTTGAAAATGCAGACCTGCATTTTCATTTAGTTCAAAATATTTTCTAATTTGCCTTAGGACTTCCTCTTTTTTTTTTTTTTAAAGATTTTATTTATTTATTTGCGAGAGAGAGAATGAGAGACAGAGAGCACGCGAGGGAGGAGGGTCAGAGGGAGAAGCAGACTCCCCGCTGAGCAGGGAGCCCGATGCGGGACTCGATCCCGGGACTCCAGAATCATGACCTGAGCCGAAGGCAGTTGCTTAACCGACTGAGCCACCCAGGCGCCCTTAGGACTTCCTCTTTAATCCATAGATTATTCAGAAGTATGTTGTTCAATTTCCAAATGTTTAAATATTTTTCAGTTATCAATGTAAATAGAATTTTAGTTTCATTCTTTTATTGTCAGATAGTATTTTATGTATGATTTCAATTCTTTAAAATTTGTTAAAATTTGTTTTATGACCCAGAATATTGTTTATATTGGTGAATATTTCATGTGTACTTGGGAAGAATATATATTCTGGTGTTGTTGAATGAAGTGTTCTCTTTATATCAATTAGAGGCAGTTGGTTGATGCTGTTCAATTCTTCTATATATTTGATGATTATCTGTGTACTCATTCTATTGATTATTAAGAAAGGAGTATTGAAGACTCTATGGAGGATGGATTCTAGGATGGTGGTCAGTGATCCCTGCTTCCTGGTGTCCCCATTCTTGTATAATCCACTCCCTTTGAGTGTGAGTGGGGTCTCTGATTTGCTTTTAATCAATAGAATATGGCAAGGATGAATGGTGTTCCTTCCATGATTGTATTACATTATATAAGACTCCATCCTGAAGGGTGCCAAGAATACACAATTGGGAAAGGGTAGTTTCTTCAATAAATCATGTTGGGAAAACTGGATATCTACATACAAAAGCATGGAATTGGACCTTATATCACACACAAAAATCAACTCAAAATGGATTAAAGACTTAAATATATGACCTGAAACTATAAAACTCCTACAAGTTCTGAAAACAGGGGAAATGCTTCATGATGTTGGCCTCGGCAGTGATTTCTTGTATATGACACCAAAAGCCCAAGAAACCAAAGCAAAAAGTGGGACAAGTGGGACTATATAAAATAAAAAATTTCTGCTGAGCAAAGAAACAATCAACAGAGTGAAAAGGTAACCGATGGAATGGGAAAAGATATTTGCAAACCGTACATCTGCTAAGGAGTTAATCTCCAAGATTTAAGGAATTCCTGCAATTCAACAACAAAAAACCCAAAACAATCCAATAAAAAATGGGCAAAGGCTCTGAAGAGACATTTCTTCAAAGAAGACATAGAGATGGACAATAGGTATATGAGAAGGTGCTCAGTATCACTCATCATCAGGGAAATACAAATTAAAACCTAAATGTAGTATTACCTTATACCTGTTAGGATAATCATTATAAAAGTAAAATTAACCAATGTTGGTGAGGATGTGGAAAACTTGGAAGCCTTGTTCACTGTTGGTGGGAATATAAAACAATGCACCTGCTATGGAGAACAGTATGGAAAGTAGTCATTTGAGACAAATTCATTTATGAAAAAATATGAGAAAATATGCTCACTTTTGTGTTTGGATCCCTGAATACAAGAGACAACTCAAAGAACTGGAGTTTTACGGGGTAGATCTAAGTGGGAAGCAAATGATTATTTAATCATAACTCTTGTTTAAGCCATTCTGCAGTGTTTCCGTTGAACAAGTCTGCATCCTAAAAGGACTTTTGCATGTTAATAGACCATGTACTTTGGTTATCAAATGCTTCAATTTAGATTCAAAAATTCCTTTCTGGTGCTCTGGAGGATGTATATTCAATAAATAACCCCTGTATTACCCAAAGAATCCTCTATAAATTCTCCAGTAACGCACCTTAAAAAAAGAATCAAATGATGTGTAGTTAAGTATATCTGCTTACATGGTGCTTTTTACCTCTCAAAGTCTCTTCACCCACATCACAGAATGTCCCAATGAAAAGTACCTTTGACTCCATGACTCTCATCTCCTGAGATAGGCAGGGACAGAGGCCCACAGACAGCAAGTGCGTTTCCAGCATACATGGTTACTTATTGGCAGCCTTAGACTAGAATCCAAGAGGAATGATTCTCAGCTTTACCACTTTGCCAAGTGGCTTTGAAAATCTTGTGTCCTTGAAGGGTGACTGTTGGTTTTGGCCATTTAGCAGAGTTATCAGGGCACACTCACTAATTAAGCAAGAATGTAAAACAGAGGATCAACATGTGTATCTTTCACTGACAATGACTAGATGCTTTCTGGAAAAGATGTTAGACAAGGAGTTGGCGTTGGTGGACACCAGAGGACATGCCAAGAGGATAAAGGCACTGGTAAGAGGATTGCCAAAGCTTGGAAGAAAAACATCACTGTTGCCACAGCATGCTGCATAAGCCAGATGTTGCCAGTGGGCCCCGTTCCCTGTATTATCTAGATAAGATTGGCTCCGTCTTCCATCTCATGCCCTGTGGGAAGCCTAGTGCCTTCACCAAGGTTTTTGTGAATTCCTGTTTACACTTGTTTCTAGTTATTTCTCACTAGCATTCTGGCTTTGCCAAATTATCATTTTCTGCTGTGCTTTTTGAAATTGCTCCATTATTTCTGCCCTGGCCTTGACCCAAACATGTGAAACCGATCTGTCTTATTTATTCCCTTGCATGCAAACAAACTCTCCAAGACTACTGGGTCCTGTCAGAAGGGCTCCTACTGGTTAATGTGGGGCAATTTGACCATCGATAAAAATAAAGCTGTACTATATTGAACACATTAAATTTATTTAAATATAGGAGTACATAATAATTGTGATAATAATAATAATAAAAAGACCTCATTTATAACCTTTAGATTTAGTTTTTCTAAACTATTCATTATTTCAAAAGGCAAATAAAAGGAAAGTAACAATCTTAATCCTGCCCATACCTTACTGACCAAACCTCAGAGTAACCGAATAGTTGACAAGGGGAAGTTTCTCCTTATAGAAGCTAATAGATGCAGAAGGAACAACCAAATTAGAATACCGTTATTTTGCAACCACTAATGAAATAATGGTGTAGGCAGTGATCATCAATGGTATTGGTATCATAAAATGAGAAACAGCTGGATATTACATATCTCCCAATGAAAGTTTTCAACACTATTTAGGAAATGGTCTTGCCAAAAAGAAATCAAATTACCGAAAGAGTTGACTGGATTACAGCTTTATTTCTTTTGCCAAGACTACCTCATAAGTGGTGTTGAGTACTTCTATCAAGAAAGATTTGCTTCAAAATAGCCTGAGGAGGGAAAAAATGGGTGAGGATAGAGATGAAACAAGATTGTCCAAGGGCCGATAGTTGTGGAAGCTGAGTGATGGCTAGCTGGGGTTTCGTTGTTTTCCTTCACATATATTTGAAAACTTCCATAATTCATATATTTCCTTATTGTCCTAATGTAGCATAAGCAAAACAAACCACACACACACAAAGCAGTTCTGTGTGGTAGATTTTTATTGGAAACTCAGGGGTAATATCAAGGGAGGTTACACCAAGCTTCACATAATAGTTAATTTAACACTGAATATTAGACTTCTTTTTCTTAAAAAATGCTCCTCAGCTTTTTCAACCACTCAAAATCCAACTGACTTCTGTGTTTGGTTTTCCCTGTGTCTACCGCTGCTTCCCATCATTGGCCATGCCAGAAAGCACTCCGACTTCATTGTGTAGAGCAATTTAGTAATCCCGACCCCAAAAGTCAACTCTGGATCTTCCTTTGCAAATCCGATGTTTCACTGATGGTCTAGACAACACGTGCTTTCTCCGGATTTGACAGCTTCCCCTTGTATTCGATACAGTAAAGACAAAGCTACTATAACAAAGTAAGCCACAGTGCAAAGTCTCAAAAAGAGAAACATATTCCTCTCTTCCGTAACAGCTCTGGGAATGGGTAGTCCAGCTCCACTCTATGCACTGATTCAGGAACCCAAGTTCCCCGTCTCTGGTGCCCCAGCCCTGGTGCATGGAATTGTTGGTGAGAACGGGAGGGAGTGTGGGAGAGTCCACGCTCAGTGTCCACAGGAGCAAACCGGGAAGCTGAATACATCCTTCCTGCTCACATCTGATCCATGGGCACCTGGTAGCAAGGCTCCCCAGCCACACAGAGCCGGGGATGCAGCTTCTCTGCAACCTTGTGTTCAGCAATGGTTTTGCATCCGTGGCAGTGGGGACTCCAATGGATTTTGGAGCCCATCTCTCTGCTCTCAGTCTCTGCAAGGGGAGCAGAGAATTAGTCTCCATTAATACTGTCACCAGCATGTGGCATGCATGGCTGGTGGGCAAACGCAGCTGTTCTTTGCCTCCTGCTTGCCTCTAAAGGTTGTGAAGTGGTGGTAATTTTGCCCTGCCCCGGGGTGTGACTGTGCCAGGCCCATCCCTTCTCTGTCCGGTCTAGGGTAACAGACTGTCGTGTGGATGCTTATGTTTCAGTTCTGTAATTAGAATGCCCAGTCCAGGTGAACAGCTCAATTTGGAGGCTCCTATTCTCTTCCCTCCCAGCTTGGCCCTGCTTCAGGGGGCACAAGTGGATTTTTCTTCATTTCTCTGCCTCTCCAGATTCCAGTCTGTTTCAGACACTCGGGGGCAGGAAGGTGGAGGTGCAGGTGGAGAGAGGGACGCATCTGATCCCACCTGGCTCTGCTGGGAGCTCTCTGCCCTCAGGGCCTGGCAGATGCATGGAGCCGACTTGTGTTGGGATTGGCAAGGCTCTTCAGAGCTTCCCCAGTGGGTCTCTTGACTGGTTTCTTTGAGCAGGACTTCACTTTCTTATTCTGGATGGTGGCTTGAGACACCTCCTATGGTCTTAACCTCTGACTTCTTGCTGCAGAGATGTCTCTAGCACCCTGGGTGGTCCTAACAGCCCTAAGACATCCCAGCTAGCTTCCTCTCCCATGGGGCCCACATCCGTCCTTGGGAAGCGCTCACACCTCCCTTGCTCTGGGGGAGGGTGGGTGATCCTGTTAGCACACCTTGGACCTCTAGATTTGCCTTGTGGGAGTCAGAGCCCAGCACCCCCACCCCCGCAGCTGCTGGGGCCACATACCGAACTCTCCACAAAACCCTGTCCCCCACCCCCTGTGAAGTCCTTCCTCCCCACCCCTGCACATCACTTTTTGGGAGGGAGGTGGGATTCACATCACAGCTGCCCTAAAGAGATGCCTGTTTGTACTCATGGAGATAAGGAAGTTCTCAAGCTGAGAATGGGGTTCTCATCTGACCTTTGCAAATTCTGTATTTGGTGATCTGTCTCACGGGCAATTTGGTGTTGGACATCTATTGTCTTGGTGCTCAGCAGAAATTGAAGCAGGAGGAGCTCCATCCTCTCATCCTACAATCGAAATGAATCATGCTGCCTGCAGAAGGCAAAAGCAGCCTCGGTCTGCTTTGGATTTCAGTAACACTTTTTATCTCCCCACTACAGTGGGTCAGCTGATCTGTGCTAGAGCCCTCTCTGTGGAAAACAGACCTGATAGGGAAGCCAGCATGTATCCTGTCTGTGTGTCCTGTCTTCCACTCCTGCCCGGGGCCTGAGAGACCATAATGACTGGGTGGGACAGTCTCTTTGAAAAGAATTTTTATCCTTAGCTTTTTGCCATGTAGCTCATTAGGAAAAATAACACTTTCATATTGGTATGACCTGTGGGTGTTTTCTTTAAATTCAGCAAAACAAATCCTTTGGATTCTGTGCACTTTTCCTGCCACATAAATTGCAATTATTAGGTCATTGGAAAGTAGCAGGAAGGGGGAGCCCAAGGCTGTGTTTATTAGACCCAATTAGTGTAGACCTTGGATTAATATGTTTCCACCTCCATATGTCCGAGCCCTTCTCAAGGCTGTGAGGCCAATAGAAAATTTACAGCGAAGCAGGCAGAGGGCTGTCATAGCCCAGTCATCTGGAGAATGTGGCCTGTCATTATGCCAATGCGTCTTTGAGTCTCAGAGCCTGGAGCTAAAGGGATCTATACCGCATACCCTGACTGAATGCCTGTTGGGTTCGGGGAGCTGAGGGTCTATGTTTGGGATGGAGAAGACAGCCCCTGTTGCCAAGGAGCTTGGAACCAAGGCATGGAGAGGAGGTGAGTGGAAACACACCCCTGGTCAGCTGCCCCAAAGGCCAGTCCTTCCGGGGCCCAATGGTGAGCACCTTCTTTGTTTGTGGGGTGCTCCGCAAGCCTAGCCTCACCCAGCACAGCTGCACTTCACCTCCATCCAAGTATGCTCCTCTGCTTCACCTGGTCCTGGGCCTCCTTCCCCCTTGGCCTCTAAATTCATGCTAACCACCCTTCTCTGGCCCACCCACTGCCTGTCCATCTCCAGATACCCACCTTCTCTCCTGTGAGTTCAGTCTTCACCTCTCATTATTCATGAAGGTCCCTGGCCTGGATCCAATAGCTTTGACCTCTATTCCATCCACGGTTTGACCACCCACGGCTGGCCCTGCCCTTACTGTGGCAGCCCATCACCCCGCCACAGATTCTCACCCAGCCCCGGGCTTCTCCCATGATCTTGGTCCAGCTATGTTCTCTGGGGAAGAGGATGCAAACCTGGGATGTTGACCCCTGGAGGGGATGGCCTGTCATGTAATACCAAATTCTGCAGGCGTAATTCAAAAGAACCCTCCTGCTTAATACCTGATTATTTCATGTACTGTCTTGCTTGAGTTTGGGATGCTTGTTCTTGGAGAGTTGTGATTTTCTCCAGGGAACTATGATGGCATCCAGCTCAGTTCTTCCCACCAATTTCAGGGCTCATCAATGGCCAAAAGCTCAGAGTGCATCTCACCTGGGACCTGCTTTCTGGTCACTGCACCTGCAGTTCCCCAAACATGCTGTGCTTTGCCCCACCTCCAACCTTTTGCCCCTGCTACTCCCTCAGTCAGTAATAATGCTCTCCCTTGTATATCGGTGAGCTTCTAACGGTCTTCTGATGCCCAGCTCTGGGTTCTTCCCAGACTGTTCAGGTTGATCTGATTCTGTTTTCCTTTAGGCAAATGGCATCTTCCATACATTGTATTTTTACTCATCATAACTGTGATTTTTTAAAAAAATTTTTAAGCTTTCACTTTTGTTTTTAAATTTTATTTTATTATGTTAACCACCATACATTACATGATCAGTTTTTCACTTTTTTTTATTATGTTATGTTAATCACCATACATTACATCATTAGTTTTTTTTATTATTATGTTATGTTAATCACCATACATCATTAGTTTTTGATGTAGTGTTCCATGATTCATTGTTTGCATATAACACCCAGTGCTCCATGCAGAACCTGCCCTCCTTAATACCCATCACCAGGCCAACCCATCCCCCGCCCAGAATCCTCAGTTTGTTTTTCAGAGCCCGTAGTCTGTCATGGTTCGTCTCCCCCTCCGATTTCCCCCCTCTCATTCTTCCCTTCCTGCTATCTTCTTCTTCTTCTTCTTTTTTTTTTTTTTAACATATAATGTATTATTTGTTTCAGAGGTACAGGTCTGTGATTCATCAGTCTTACACAATTCACAGCACTCACCATAGCACATACCCTCCCCAGTGTCTATCACCCAGCCACCCCATCCCTCCCACCCCCCACCACTCCAGGAACCCTCAGTTTGTTTCCTGAGATTAAGAATTCCTCATATCAGTGAGTCATATGATACATGTATTTCTCTGATTGGCTACCTTCCAGTTCCATTCACATCATTGCAAATGGCAAGATTTCATTCCTTTTGATGGCTGCATAATATTCCATTTTATATATATACCACCTCTTCTTTATCCATTCATCTGTTGATGGACACCTTGGCTCTTTCTACAGTTCGGCTATTATGGACATTGCTGCTGTAAACATCGGGGTGCACGTACCCCTTCGATCCCTACATTTGTATCTTTGGGGTAAATACCCAGTAGTGCAATTGCTGGGTCGTATGGTAGCTCTATTTTCAACTTTTTGAAGACTTCCATACTGTCTTCCAGAGTGGCTGCACCAGCTTGCATTCCCACCAACAATGTAGGAGGGTTCCCCTTTCTCTGCATCCCCACCAACATTTGTCATTTCCTGACTTGTTAATTTTAGCCATTCTGACTGGTGTGAGGTGATATCTCATTGAGATTTTGATTTGCATTTCCCTGATGTTGTGCAATGCTGAGCACTTTTTCATGTGTCTGTTGGCTATTTAGATGTCTTCTTTGGAAGAATGTCTGTTCATGTCTTCTGCCCATATCTTGATTGGATCATTTGTTCTTTGGGTGTTGAGTTTAATATGTTCTTTATAAATTTTGGATACTAGCCCTTTATCTGATATGTCATTTGCAAATATCTTCTCCCATTCTGTTGGTTGTCTTTTGGTTTTGTTGACTGTTTCCTTTGCTTTGCAAAAGCTTTTTATCTTGATGAAGTCCCAATAGTTCATTTTTGCCCTTGCTTCCCTTGCCTTTGGCGATGTTTCTAGGAAGAAGTTGTTGCGGCTGAGGTCGAAGAGGTTGCTGCCTGTGTTCTCCTTTAGGATTTTGATGGACTCCTGTCTCACATTGAGGTCTTTCAACCATTTGGAGTCTATTTTTGTGTGTGGTTGTAAGGAAATGGTCCAGTTTCATTCTTCTGCATGTGGCTGTCCAATTTTCCCAACACCATTTGTTGAAGAGATTGTCTTTTTTCCATTGGATATTCTTTCCTGCTTTGTCGAAGATTAGTTGACCGTAAAGTTGAGGGTCAATTTCTGGGCTCTCTATTCTGTTCCATTGATCTATGTGTCTGTTTCTGTGCCAGTACCATACTGACTTGATGATTACAGCTTTGTAATAGAGCTTGAAGTCCAGAATTGTGATGCCACCGGGTTTGCTTTTCTTTTTCAACATTCCTCTGGCTATTCGGGGTCTTTTCGGGTTCCATACAAATTTTAGGATTATTTGTTCCATTTCTTTGAAAAAAGTGGATGGTATTTTGATGGGGATTGCATTGAATGTGTAGATTGCTCTAGGTAGCATGGACAACTTCACAATATTTGTTCTTCCAATCCATGAGCATGGAACGTTTTTCCATTTCTTTGTATCTTCCTCGATTTCTTTCATGAGTATTTTGTAGTTTTCTGAGCACAGATTCTTTGCCTCTTTGGTTAGATTTATTCCTAGGTATCTTATGGTTTTGGGTGCAATTGTAAATGGGGTTGACTCCTTAATTTCTCTTTCTTCTGTCTTGTTGTTGGTGTATAGGAATGCCACTGACTTCTGTGCATTGATTTTATATCCTGCCACTTTATTGAATTCTTGTATGAGTTCTAGCAGTTTTGGGGTGGAGTCTTTTGGGTTTTCCACATAAAGTATCCTATCATCTGCAAAGAGTGAGAGTTTGACTTCTTCTTTGCCAATTTGGATGCCTTTGATTTCTTTTTGTTGTCTGATTGCTGTGGCTAGGACTTCCAATACTATGTTGAATAGCAGTGGTGATAGTGGACATCCCTGCCGTGTTCCTGACCTTAGGGGGAAAGCTCTGTTTTTCCCCATTGAGAATGATATTCGCTTGAGGTTTTTCATAGATGACTTTTATGATATTGAGGTACGAACCCTCTATCCCTATACTCTGAAGGGTTTTGATCAAGAAAGGATGCTGTACTTGGTCAAATGCTTTTTCTGCATCTATTGAGAGGATCATATGGTTCTTGTTCTTTCTTTTATTAATGTATTGTATCACATTGATTGATTTGCGGATGTTGAACCAACCTTGCAGCCCAGGGATAAATCCCACTTGGTCGTGGTGAATAATCCTTTTAATGTACTGTTGGATCCTATTGGCTAGTATTTTGGTGAGAGTTTTTGCATCCATGTTCATCAAGGATATTGGTCTGTAATTCTCCTTTTTCATGGGGTCTTTGTCTGGTTTTGGGATCAAGGTAATGGTGGTGTCATAAAACAAGTTTGGAAGTTTTCCTTCCATTTCTATTTTTTGGAACAGTTTCAGAAGAATAGGTATTAATTCTTCTTTAAATGTTTGGTAGAATTCCCCTGGGAAGCCAT
The DNA here is from genome assembly GCF_029215605.1 of Mirounga angustirostris. Classification (NCBI taxonomy): domain Eukaryota; kingdom Metazoa; phylum Chordata; class Mammalia; order Carnivora; family Phocidae; genus Mirounga; species Mirounga angustirostris. Next base: position 92,581,166 of record NW_026991711.1, on the reverse strand, counting down.
CTGGCCCTGGGCTTTTGTTTGTTGGGAGATTTTTGATGACTGCTTCAATTTCCTTAGTGGTTATAGGTCTTTTCAGATTTTCTATTTCTTCCTGGTTCAGTTTTGGTAGTTGATACATCTCTAGGAATGCATCCATTTCTTCCAGGTTATCTAATTTGCTGGCATAGAGTTGCTCATAATATGTTCTTATAATTGTTTGTATTTCTTTGGTGTTGGTTGTGATCTCTCCTCTTTCATTCATGATTTTGTTGATTTGGGTCCTTTCTCTTTTCTTTTTGATAAGTCTGGCCAGGGGTACTCAGACATAGTACTTTCAAAGAACCAGCTCCTAGTTTCATTGATCTGTTCTACTGTTCTTTTGGTTTCTATTTCATTGATTTCTGCTCTGATCTTTATTATTTCTCTTCTCCTGCTGGGTTTAGGCTTTATTGGCTGTTCTTTCTCCAGCTCCTTTAGGTGTAGGGTTAGGGTGTGTATTTGAGAGCTTTCTTGTTTCTTAAGAAAGGCTTGTACTGCTATATACTTTCCTCTTAAGACTGCCTTTGCTGCATCCCAAAGATTTTGAACACTTGTGTTTTCATTTTCATTGTTTCCATGAATTTTTTAAATTCTCCTTTAATTTCCTGGTTGACCCATTCATTCTTTAGTAGGATGCTCTTTAGCCTCTATGTACTTGAGTTCTTTTCCACTTTCCTCTTGTGATTGAGTTCTAGTTTCAAAGCATTGTGGTCTGAAAATATGCATGGAATGATCCCAATCTTTTGGTACCAGTTGAGACCTGATTTGTTACCTAGGATGTGATCTATTCTGGAGAATGTTCCATGGGGACTAGAGAAGAATGTGTATTCTGTTGCTTTAGGATGGAATGTTCTGAATATATCTGTGAAGTCCGTTTGGTCCAGTGTGTCATTTAAAGTCTTTATTTCCTTGTTGATCTTTTGCTTAGATGATCTGTCCATTTCAGTGAGGGGGGTGTTAAACTCCCCCACTATTATTGTATTGTTGTCGATATTTTTCTTTGCTTTTGTTATTAATTGTCTTATATAATTGGTTGCTCCCATGTTAGGAGCATAGATATTTACAATTGTTAGATCTTCTTATTGGATAGACCCTTTAAGTAGGATATAGTGTCCTTCCTCATCTCTTATTACAGTCTTTGGTTTAAAATCTAATTTGTCTGATATAAGGATTGCCACCCCAGCTTTCTTTTGGTGTCCATTAGCATGGTAAATGGTTTTCCACTCCCTCTCTTTCAATCTGGGGGTGTCTTTGGGTCTAAAATGAGTCTCTTGCAGATAGCATATCGATGCGTCTTGTTTTTTTTATCCATTCTGATACCCTGTGTCTTTTGATTGGGGCATTTAGCCCATTTACATTCAGGGTTTCAATAGTTTATTGAAAGATATGAATTTAGTGCCATTGTATTACCTGTAAGGTGACTGTTACTGTATATTGTCTGTGTTCCTTTTTGGTCTATGTTACTTTCAGGGTCTCTCTTTGCTTAGAGGACTCCTTTCAATATTTCTTGTAGGGCTGGTTTCGTGTTTGCAAATTCCCTTACAACTGTGATTTTATATTTCAATTTTTCCTTGTAGACCTTTCTTTCCCTGGAAATGACAAGGTCCACCCTGTGCAGGCACCTGGATGAAGGAGGATGGATGTGGGTGTAAAGACGTTGCCAGGTCAGAGCTCTTTCTGAGTGGAGGGTCTGTATGCTGAATCCCTTCAAGCAATAGAGCTGTCCAAGGTCATGGTGGGACAGAGTCCCAAACTCAGCTCCTCTGACTCAGACTGCAGAGAGCAGCCCAGCTGGTGAGTACGTGGGAGCCTAGGCTGCTGACAGTGCACAGGTGGGGACAATGAAGGGAAGGGGTGATACACCAGGGGGCCCAGAGTCTGGCCAGCAGGTGTCCTGTGATCCACTCTGCAGAGGGAATAAGGCTGGCCAAACCTGCCCAGTGATGTCACTGGGTTGGGCTCCTGTGCATTAATCAAGCAGAGCTCTGTGGTTTTGCCTCAGGAACAAAAGTATCCTCTCCTATAATCCCACCACTGTGGAAAGGCAGCCAAGCTGAATTACAGTTACCTCCTCCAGGAGGGGTCCAGGGACTCGTTCCCTGACTTACTCCATATAAACCAGTTGTCACTAGAAAGCACTGAGTGTACTGAACATTGAGGGACACAGCGAAAGGAGTCACCAAGAAAACAGCTAATAGGCAGTGGATGAGCACTGTCCTTTTCCCAGTGTATATTCTTGCTCCTTTGTCACATTAGTCAATTGACTATCTATGTTTGAGTTTATTTCTGGGCTCTGTACTCTGTCCCATTGATCTATGTGTCTGTTTCTATTCCAATACCATACTGTTTTGATTATTGTAGCTTTGTAATATAGTTTGAAATCCGGAAGCATGATGCCTCTAGCTTTGTTCCTCTTTCTCAGGATTGCCTTGGCTAACTGGGGTCTTTTGTGGTTCCATATAAATTTTAAGATGATGGTTCTATTTCTGTGAAAAATTCTGTTTTTTTTAAAGTTTGTATTTAAATTCCAGTTAACTAACATACAATGTAATATTAGTTTCAGGTGTACAGTATAATGATTCCACACTTCTATACAACACCCGGTGCTCATCACAAGTACCCTCCTTAATTCCTATCACCTATTTCCCCCATTCCCCCACCCACCTCCCCTCTTGTAACCATTAGTTTATTCTCTGTGGGTAAGAGCCTGTTTTTTGGTTTGCCTCTCTCTCCCCCACTTTTGCTCATTTGTTTTGTTTCTTAAATTCCACATATGAGTGAAACCAAATGGTATTTGTCTTTCTCTGACTGACTCAGTTCACTTAGCATAATACTTTCTAGCTCCATCCATGTTGTTGCAAATGACAAGATTTCATTCTTTCTGATGGCTGAGTAATACTCCATTGTATGTATATACACTGCCTCTTCTTTATACAATCATCAGTTGATGGACACTTGGGCTGCTTCGATAGTTTGGCTATTGTAGACAATGCTGCCATAAACATAGGGGTGCATATGCCCCTTTGAATTAGTATCTGGTTGTTTCTTATATCTAAATTTTTATATCTTCCTTTCTTACGGTTTGGGTCCCTTCAACATTAGAGATAGGATTCAAAGGCAAGTAGTTTATTCAGGAGGGTAGGAAAATGATATAAAAGAGAAACTTTATGATCTCACCCCAGGTATGGAGGAGCTGGTGTACTTACACACCATCTCTTGTGCATGTTTGGATGGGGATTGTTACCAGGGATATTAATTCCCAGGTATTTCTGATCTACCATGCAGGTAAACAGAGCGGACTTCCATGGTTCCAGAAAAGCCTTTAGGTAGAGGGGTGCTCCTGCCAGCAGTTGATAGCTATTTGGAGCACCTAAAAGGGTGGGGTTTGAGGGAAGTAAGTGGAGTAGTGACAGTATCTTCTACACCCCAAATGGCCACTGGCCCTGGATTCTAGTCCTGATTCCGTCACTAACAAGCTATTTGACTTTGGATAAATAATGTGATCCCTGTGCCTCAATTTCCTCAAAAGCAAAATGGGGGATTAGTAATTTCATCTCTCCAGGTAGAATATAAATTCCTTGAGGCCAGAAACAATGCTCTGGACACCCTTTCCTCCAGGTAAGGGCCTGGTTCAGTTGTATGCCTCATCTTGCTGTTTCTTTTGACAGTCACTTTAATTAAGACCTTCAGGAGACCTGGAACATGCAGAACGTTTGTCTTTCCAGAAGAAACAACAATATTGTCATGAGTGTGCCTAGTTCTCCGACACTAAACATCCCTTGATGTTTAACACAACTCTGGAAGCAGGTAGAGCTGATGTGGTACTTGAGTCCTCTGACAGAAAGAAAAGTAGGGGCACAGAGCTCTGTGTGAATTGGGTGCTCAGAAATGGTTGGCATGGCCAAGGACTGAAACATTCCCTCTAGTTTTGGCTGCATGGCAGGTGCTGGATCGCAGATTCCTGTGTACATATAACTTTGAATGGACACAGATTCTCAAATGTCACCCACAGCCATTAGGTATGCAGAGGCTCTCCTTGGTATGGGCCATTAACTACCATTTATGAACTGGTTTAAATCTTGTGAACGGTGCACCCAGGGATGACCTTGGTTCAGGTGTCAGTAAATTATGCTGCACAGCGTTTTGCTTCATGCCACCGTCCCTGGTCTGAAGGTGGTTAATTATTACACAGTCAGTAGGCATGTCCTTTCTATATTCATGGGGTTTCCACTTCTTGGTTGTCTGCTCATTTCCAAGTACTTTTGGAATTAGTCTCTGAATCTTTTCTGACTTCTCTGAAAGGTATGGTTTAATTTCCATCAAGAATCACCCATGTTTATAAATAACCTCCAGCATGACTCTTTCGCTGTTCAAAGTATATAAAGTTATTTTTGAGATGCTTGGGACTTTTTAACAGGAAGCCCGGTGAGATTGTTCCAGAGTTTGAGGCTTTAGTCTTTCTTTACTTTAGCTTCCATTTTGTGCTAAGATGTATCATAAGACACATGATTTAAAAGGTTTGTTCCTTTTGATATTCTCGCTCCCCACTCTTTGCAGCCCCCTTCTAAGAAGAGTGTGAGGCAGTCTCTCTATGTATGTATATGTGTGTATGTATATGCAACTAGATAAAAAAAAGATGAAGACATTGAAGTCATGGCAAAATGAGGATGCACAGATGAGATAAATTCAGGGCCAGGTTGTATACAAATGCTCGTTCTAGGGTTTGGGGCAGGTATTAGAGCTTGTTACAAATTGGTCTCTGAACTTCTTAGTAGCCAGAGCAAAGGAACACTATCCACAAAACTCTCAGTGTCATTAGAAAAATAAAATCCAATTACTTAGCAGAAACTCAGAGTTTCTTATTACTGAGGCTGATGATTTTCACGAAACGGCAGAGTATCCCATCAACCTTGACAAAGCTATGAGGAAACTGAAATAGGTTTGTGCTCATGAGCTGTGCTTGGGTGTGTAGCCACTGTGTCTGTATATTGGCGTGGGGCAGCCCTGGCTGGTCTCTAGGGAGCTGAGGCTCCATGGTAATGGGGTGGCTTGCTAGGCTGGGCTCTTCTGTGTAGTTGATATTGGAAGAGGGTCTTGGAGACCACCTCCCTGTCCAGGCTGGCTTGGACTTCTGAGCAGGCTCAGAAAAGGGCTCCTTGTCCACAAGGACCCCTTACAGGGCACATTTGCTAAGGCTGAGTGTGAGCCCTTTCTTGACTGCCATAGGTCCTGTTGGTCTTCCTTGCCTTCTATGGCCTGGAGGAGTTTCAGAGCTTCCCTTGCACTTGGAGGACTAAACCAAGGGGTCCTAGAATGAGGAGGGCAGGCAACCAGGCTGTCTTTAGTGCTGTGCTGCCTCTGGCCCTCTGGGGTAAGGAGAGAAGCAGGTACCCGGCAGCTCAGGGAGGTGATCTAACACTGGGATGCATTGTCTCAGAATCAAATGTGTTGATGTGTTGATAACATTTGTTTGGAGATGGATCCAGAACATGAAATAACAATGCTGATGGGATCATCTCTTCAGCCAGAGGGGCAGATCAGATCCTGTGTTCTGACAGTCACTCATGGAATAGATTGGCTTCAAGATCTTTGACTTTCTGAATGTGTGTGTGCATGAAATTGTGTCCCCCTAAGGTTAAAGTGCCTCGTTTCCTCTCTACTTGGCATCCCTCCACCAACTGTTTCTCCCTTCCTTTGATCACTTACCTTGGATTTTTTTTCAGTTTCCAGGGAAGGTTTCTTGAGATTGTTGCTCAGCTCTTGGCACTGAGGATAAGCACCTCTTTTCCATCTGGGGCTGGAGAATCCTCAGAGTCGTGTGCTTTGTGGACTACTCGTGGCTATGACTTGCATGATTGTTGTGGTCTCCAGGAACTTGCAAAAGCAGCAGTTCCAGAAACTTCTGGTTCAGGGAGACACCTCCGACTCAGAGATAATATTTCTGTAGGAGTCATCAGGCATTAAGATATAAGGAGTCTTTATTGGACAGCTGCTGGGTACTCTCTGCTGCGTAACACAACCTGGGAGTGTGGAGAGCTTTCTGCACATTTCAGAATGCTTTTCCTCACTTAATTCTCAACCCGCCTCTGTGAAGGAGTACATCAGTAAGAGTGTGTCTGCTTCCAAGTGACCTAAAAATACTCCAACTGGCTTGATCTATAAGGGAGATTTACTGGCTCATTCATGTTACTGATATGCTCAGAAATAGTCTGTATTCAGGTGAAGCTTGATCTAGGACTCAAAATGTATCCCCAGGGCCAGGTACTCCTCTTGTCCCTGCTCTACCTTCCTGGCATAGGCTTCAACCCAAGTTTATACTGAAGGCTCCTGGCCACTAGGGAAATCTTGCAGTTTCAAAACAGTTGCTGGAATTCTAATTCTAATTCTTTCAACTCCACATTGTATCATCCAGATACATCCAGAGAAGGTCTCTTCTAGGAGACTCACAGAACAAGGAGATATTGTCATCTTCCCACAAGCCCCCGGAAGGTCTTTGCCACTCCTTGGCTCTGACTAGTTTGTGTGCCCATCCTTAAACTAATTCTTGATGGCCAGATGCGTGGGATTCCAGGACTGACTCAGGGACCCTCCCCTGGAGGGTTTCAACCTCATCAAATCATATGGCTAAGAATAGGTATGGAAACAAAGGGTCTGCTCATGAAATCAGGGGGTTTGTATGCAGGTGGGTAAGAACAAGTTGTACGTCCAGTTAACAAATGAGAACCTAGGGCTTCTCAAGGATCATGTAACAAGATGACACACATGGGGGCTATTTTTCCTTTCCACCCATTAACTGCAAGTTTATTAAGGATTGGGGGCCACTGGTTTTTTTTCTGTTTCTCTAAGGCTTAGGGCAATGCAGAGGGTGCTTACTAAGTATTTGTGGAGGGTCGTTAAGGGTGTGTGATGTAGGGTAATGGAACTAGTTGGACGCAAGTGATGGATTAAAATGGAGATGTAGGAAGCAAATCAGAACAGATTTTTTTTTAAATTTTTTTATTCTTATGTTAATCCCCATACATTACATCATTAGTTTTAGATGTAGTGTTCCATGATTCATTGTTTGTGCATAACACCCAGTGCTCCATGCAGAATGTGCCCTCCTCAATACCCACCACCAGGCTAACCCATCCTCCCACCCCCTCCCCTCTAGAACCCTCAGTTTGTTTTTCAGAGTCCATCGTCTCTCATGGTTCGTCTACCCCTCCGGCAAATCAGAACAGATTTTGAAAATTTGTAAAGCAGCTGAGAATCTGGGCTTGATCAGTAGAGAGAGACATTCTCCAACAGAAGATGGTGGTGACTCGGTGACGGGGAGACTGCTGCCTGGAAGACCAGCGAGGAGGGGGTGCCAGCAAGCCCATACTGTGGAACTGCGAGAGCCTGGAGAACACCCTGCCCCACACTGCTTCCCCCACCAGCACCGCCACACCACCCGCCCACTGGGAAGAAAGAAGTCACTGTTTCAGAATTTGGGGCACAACAGACAGGAGAAATTCACAGCAGGGCAATGTGATTTATCTTCTGGTCCCGTAAGGGTTTGATGTCCTTGGAGGTTAATTGGGAAACTAGGGGACACCTGGGTGGCTCAGTCAGTTAAGCAGCTGCCTTCGGCTCAGGTCATGATTTCAGGGTCCTGGGATCGAGCCTGCCTCGGACTCCCTGCTCAGCGGGGAGCCTGCTTCTCCTTATGCCTGCCGCTCCCCCTGCTTGTGTGTGCTCTCTCTCTCTGACAAATAAACAAAATCTTAAAAAAAAAATTTGGGAAACTGGGGTGGGACTTTGGGTCCCCTTTGAACCAAGAATGTCTCCTGGCATCATCTTGTTTGTGCAGACACAGATAGGGAGACTCAGCCGAGGATGAGATGTGGCAGTATTCTCGGGCTTCCCGCTGGCACTGAACAGGTGGCTCCAGGCACAGAGTCTGGCATGGAGTATGTGTTCTAGAAAGGTGAACTCCCTCAATATGTTTTGTGCCCTGGCCCAGCTGCGGGGCCCTTGCCACCTTGCTTTCTCAGGGTGTGGTGGGCTTCCTTGCTTTAGCAAATGGAATGCAGGCTCCTGGGTCCCCAAACCTTCGTGGAGGGCACTCCCACTGACGGCTGCCTTGTCAGGGCTTCACGCTGGTATTTGTTCTTCCCCTGACAGGAGGCCAAACCAGGAACCCCTTCCTGTCTTTCTGTGCTGATCAGGCCTGTCTACACCTCTGGTGGAGCAAGAAATCCCCAGGTGCTCCCAGGCCCCTGGTGCTGGGTCTTCCAGGCTCCAGGCGGGATGCCCTCTCAGGACACACCGCCAACTTGGGCGGGCTGTTTCTCCTGGCTAATTCTGCCTTTTCTTTGCACCACGTTGTCACTGGGGGGTCTTTATCAAGCTTAACTCTGCTGAGAGCCACCAAGAATTAATAAGCCAGATGTGACTTCCCGGCAAAGTGGCCAATGCCCACCCCTCCCTGGGAGTACAGGAGAACACTTGGGATAACTATTCAGCCCTAGACTGGGACATGTTAGGGACAGAACTCTGGTTTTCTTTTTCTACCCATCAGGGATTCCAAATGATTTTGCAGGTGACATACCTTCCGTGGTTTAGGATAATAAAGGTCACTTTAAACCTAGAATTCCATCAGAACTAAAAGACTATTCATCGTCTTTGAGTTGAAGTTGGTCATCTCCCAGGGTGCCCACAGAGCAAAGGTGCAGCCCGGCAGGAAGACGGGCAAGTGTCCACTTTCGGCTTCATAAGACTATTTATTTCTTCTATAGAGGCTCAGAGGCAATTTAAAACAGGAACACATAAAGTAAAATAATATAAATATAGCAACAAAGATTTAGGCCCAAGGAAAGTAAGAATAAGCAATGTAGATTCAGCTTGGAGAGAAGGGAGGAAGAGCACTGTTGCTTTTAATTTGACTCTGAGCTCCCTGGCAGCCAAAGTGAAAAAGGGGGCAGGATAGCTTGTATTTTTCAGAAAGGAAAGGACAGCTAGGTGTTGCACGATGTACTTTAAACACGTGATCTCATTTGATCTTTATAACAGTCCGGCAAAGTAGATTTGCTTATATACAGTTTCTGGATGAGGAAACTGAGTCTTAGCGAGTTTAAGGGACCTTGGGATTACATGGCTGTCACGTGGCAGAGAGAGGATTGACCCTATGTCCGTCTGGTTCTATATTCTATACTGTTGACCACTAGGCTCCACATTTCTGAGGTAAAGGGGGGCAAGCAGATAGTGATGTTGGGCCTATTTTATGCTCTTTATGTGGCCTGGATGAATGTTCCTCACGCCTGGATTTTCGGAGGGTGCCACCAGGCCAAACCCACGCCTCAGCACAGTGCTGGCCGGTGCAGCTCCGGGTGATCTGTACCACAGAGAAACTGGTGGTATTGATGTGTCCACAGCGTCCACAGAGAAAGGCTACAAGAGATCCTTCCCAAGCCCCCAGTCCCAAGTTCTCGTCCCACATTTCACGGGGCTCGTCTGAGGCCACTGGCCCTGCTTTTCTTAATCCCAATTCCCCAGAGAGGATTTTGATTTTTTTTTTTTCTTTTGAGAGGGGTGGACGGCATCATTATGGACGGCCTACAGGGCAAGCGACAAATAACAAGCGGGTAAAGCCCACGTGCTCAACAAATGAACTAGTAAAAATAAACCCAAAGCAGAGTCTAGACCTGTCTCCTACCGTTCTTTGGTTGCGCAGCACAAAGCTGACCTTTTCTTCGAGCAGGCGAAAGGCTTGGCCAAGTAAGGATGAGGTTTTGGGACAGGGTCTCCCAAAGGGAGCACCCAGGGCTTTTGGCGAGAAAAGGGACGATGGGGGCGGGAGGGGGTCCGGAGGAGAGGGCGGCCACGGGGGCAGCAGGCACCTCCTCCACCGTGGCTGGACAGGAAGCGTCCCCCGGCTCCACGCCTCGGAATCTCCCGCCAGAGGAGGCCCGAGAACCGCGACCCCGGGCAGGACTTCCGGCGGCCTTCGCTTCCCGCTTCCGGTGGGAGCCGGAAGGACTGCGGGGGGGAGGGCGAAGGTGCCAAGGGAGGAGGGGGCAGGGAGGCGGCGGGAGGGCAGCGGGCCCCGGAGTCGTTCTAAACACCGATGGCCAAGTCACTCCCGCAGCGGTGTACACGTTTTGAAGAGCTCGCCGGGAAAGATACAACCTGAAGGAGGCTTTTACTTGTGTTAACGCTCCCTTTAGTGGTGTTACCAGCCCCGCAGATGGTCGACGACCTACAGAACTGGAGGAAATCCAGTATCCTTCATAGCTCACTTACGGCAGCGCCTGGGTTGGTTTTATTATTTATGGAGTCACGGGAACAAGCTCTACTGCACCACGGTGTGTTGTTACGTAATTCCTTCCTCCTCCGGAACGCGATGTTGGTGTACTCCATGTGGTTATTACAGGTAGAATTGTTTTACTTCAGGTATAGGTTTATTTTTGGAGTAACTAGCTCTTGGCAGCTCGACCGGAAAATTAATTCGAAGCCCTGAAGAGAGGAATCGGGAAGAACCAGCTCCACTCAGACCTGGGAACGGTTCGTTCTGTTTCCCTAGACTCTTCTTTCGCGGCCCATTCCAAGGGGTGTGAGTTTGGCGGAGGGGCTTCCGCGGAGCACCCGGATTGGGGCGACCCTCGGGGTACGAAGACCCGGGCACCCTTGGAGCCCTGGCTTGGAATTTAAAGGCATTTTTACTTTATAAAAACACGCCTCTAAGCTGGAGCTGCATTAGTGCTGGAAAGTCGGCGATGCCGTTGAAAACGGGCAACGTCAGCAGAGAGAAATGAAGGTCGAGGGTTAAGAACCTCGGAATTTTAAGATAACCGAACAAGAAAGGAAGATAACTGGAAAAAATGGGGGCTCTGTATCATGATGCTAATGAACCTGTTTTGGGATTCCTTATAAAACAATGATTTTTTGAAAAGAACCGGTTTGTACTATTAAACACGCAATTGATATTTATGGCTAAATTCATATTGTCCATAAAAGGTATGACGTGCCAAAGCCTGACTTCCTCTAACCCCTCCCCCTGAAGTTACCATGATTAATGGCTTTGTTTATCTGCCCAGAAATTTCCTATGCATATGAAAGGATATATATATCATATCATTTAAAAAATCACACATGGGATCACATTGCTTGGCTCATTCTGAAACTTGCTTTGCTGCATCATATTCCCCCTTGAGGATCTTCCCACATCTGTATAAAGGATCAGCAGGGGTCTCTGAAAGTATTCATTCTGTAGATGTATCATTATTTTTCTAACTTGTTGTCCGATGAAGAATATGTGTATTGTTTCTTGGCTTTTGCCGTCACTAACCAAGCTGCACGCCGCATCTTTATTCACATATCTTTGTACACATCTACAAGTATGGCTAGTAGATAAATTCATTCTACTTGGCACAGCTTACACTGGCCTCCAATAATTTTTTTTGACAGTAGTCTATGAAAATGCCTGATTTTCTCTGTACCTTTTTTTTTTTTTTAAGATTTTATTTATTTATTTGAGAGAGAGAGAATGAGAGACAGAGAGCATGAGAGGGGGTAGGGTCAGAGGGAGAAGCAGGCTCCCCGCCGAGCAGGGGGAGCCCGATGCGGGACTCGATCCCGGGACTCCAGGATCATGACCTGAGCCGAAGGCAGTCGTTTAACCAACTGAGCCACCCAGGCGCCCCTGTACCTTTTTAATATTTGCCAAGATCACAGGAGACAATAATTATTTCATTGATTCAGTCACTTAAAATATTTATTAAGCACCTACTATATGCCAAGCATGTAGGTAAATAAATAAATAAATACATAAGGTTAGCTTCTGGGAGTACGGTGGAGAGAAAAAAGTAAATGGCAGAGCCCTTTCTCAGTGGAGTTTACAGTTCAGAAGGGGAGACAAACATTAGTTAAATAATCACATAAATAAATGTAAATTATCACTTTTATAAGTGCTGTAAAAGAGAAGCACATGGTGGTTAAGAAAGCATATAAAAGAGAGGGCTGATCTAATTAAGGGATGGACTGGGTGGCCAGGACAAATTTCCCCCGCAGGAAGGGACAACTGAGCTGCAACCTGCGGAAGGAGTAGAAACTCACTAGGTGAAGGAATAAAGGAAAAGAGAAAGAGCACTACAGAGAAAGGGACTATATCATGGGCAAAGATCCTGAGAGAGAACCCAGGTGGGGAGAAGTGAGAAAGGAGTGGTGGGTTCAGAGCCAGACCTCACAGGACCCACTTCACATTCTTTCCTAAGAGGAGGGGGAAAACTTTGAAGAGGTTTAAACAGTGGGGAGACATAGTCAGATTTTGGTTTTGAAAAGATTGTTGTATTTGCTCTTAGAGACAAAAGTGGAAGATAATTCATGTTGCTGTAATTTGCGTTTATTTAATTTTGAGTGAGTTAGTCATTTGTTATATGTGATGTTCAATTCGATTTCATTTTCTTTTGAATTGCCTGATAGTTGGTTTTGGCAACTTTTTTTTCTATTGGGTTCACCTTGTTCTAATTGATATATAAGAGCTTTTATATATTAAGGAAACCAGCCTTTCGCCTGCCAAGAGTTATAAATATTGTTCCAGTTTTGTCTTTTGGCTATATTTGGATGCTTTTTAAATACTTATTTGGTCAGATTTATCAATTTTGTCTTTATGTCATGCTACTAAAGGCTTTCTCTCCTCCAAGATTATAAATATATTTCTTCATTTCCCTAGTGATCATATGTTTTTATTTCTTACATTTTAACTGATTCATCTGGAACTTATTTTTGATAGGAATTGGGGTAGGTTTGCTTACTTATTTCTACCAATTGCTGGCCAGGTGTACATCACCATTTTATAAATTCGTTAATTTTTCTTGACAATTTGAAATGCTACCTTTATCACCTGCTAAATTTCCATCTGTAAAATATGCATTTTTTTTTTTTTTTTTAGAGTGGGAGGGAGGGGCAGAGGGAGAAGGAGAGAAAGAATCTCACACAGCCTCCGTGCCTAGTGTGGAGCCCGACGTGGGGCTCCATCTCATGACTCTGAGATCATGACCCGAGCCGAAATCCAGAGTTGGACGCTTGATCAACTGAGCCACCCAGGCGCTGTAAAATACGCATTTAGATGTAACTTCATTCTTTATTCTGTTTCATTTTATTTATTCTTGTCTATTCCTACACAAGTACAAATTAAAAAAATAAAGTAGCTTTGGAATGTATTTTAATATCTGGTAGGGTTTAACCTCATTCCCCCCCCGCCCGTAATCTTCTTGGCAAGGCTGGCATGTTTATTTGCAGGGCTTATTGGGAGAAATGAGGCAGCCAATGTGACCTTGGTCACCAGTATTGTTACCTGTGGTCTCACCATATGTGGGACATTCAGCACCCGTTCTAGAGCATTCAACTGTTTGATCTGGTGTTCCCCATTTCTTGGCATCAAGATGCCATTGGGGTTCACATGTGTTCTCTCCTATGCTCAGCATCGAAAGAACAGGCAGATGAAGCAGCATCTAAAGGGGAATGGAAATGTAGACAATCCTTAGCTTACTCTTACTTAAGGGTAGGAGAAGCAAATACTTTGGGTAGCAACAGAACTTCAACTATAGAACAAAGAGTAGAAGAATATCACCTAGGTAGGCTGGAATGCAGGCCTCTCTCTCCTCTGTTTTTTAAAAGATTTTATTTATTTATTTGAGAGAGTGAGAGAACACAAGCGGGGTGGGGGTGCAGAGAGAGAGGGAGAAGCAGATTCCCTGCTGAGTAGGGAGCCCAATGCGGGGCTTGATCCCAGGACCCCGGGATCATGATCTGAGCTGAATGCAGACACTTAACTGACTGAGCCCCCCAGGCGCCCCTCTCCTCTTATGCCAGAGACTAGTTTCACCCAGCCAGGTCCAGAGTACCTGTTTTAAATCTCCCACAACAGACCGAGTATGAACTTGAGTCTGGTAGCCGCAGGTTCAAATTGTTGTGCACCTGCTCTGTGACCTTGGATCTCTCTTAACCTTTCACAAATGCAGTTCCTTCTCTAGACCAGGGGGGTAAGGGTGCTTGCTTTTTTTTTAAAGATTTTATTTATTTATTTGAGAGAGAGAATGAGAGAGAGAGAGAGCACATGAGAGGGGGGAGGGTCAGAGGACGAAGCAGACTCCCTGCCGAGCAGGGAGCCCGATGCGGGACTCGATCCAGGGACTCCAGGATCATGACCTGAGCCGAAGGCAGTCGCTTAACCAACTGAGCCACCCAGGCGCCCCAAGGGTGCTTGCTTTGAAGTGTTCTTCTGAGAAACGGAAAAATGATTGCATATCACCTGGCACGGTGGAACTACTGAACGGTAGCCATTGTTACTAAGCATGCTACACTTTTGTTTCATAAAAAGCTGTGGTTCTAAAAATAACTATTCCCTTCTGGAACTTCTGAATGTCAATTTAAATCAGACACCACATCGGAGTGTTCAAGTTTCCTCCAGTCATTGCTGGGTCATTTGTTGGCAGTATTAAATAAAAAGATGGTGTGGGGGCGGTGGTATTCCAAAATATGAAAGCAAGCAATGCAGTGTCATGTTCCAAATTTGAGATGTTCCCCTGGTCGATTTGACAGTGCAGCCCCCTCCCCGCCCTCCCCAGGCTGTGCTCAGGGGGTGATGCGGGGTGCACTGCAGCCAGCCTGCCGCGTATCTCCTCTGTGGGGGCATGGGCTCAATTAGCATGCAGAATCGCAGGAGGCTGTACCTCTGGAATGAACTCTTATCCACTTCCTCACTTCATAAGTTTAATTAGCTAAAAACGAGCCAGTGGTCTGATGTAGATGGAAATGCTCTCAGAATAAAAATATCAGTTACCCTGAAAGCTTTTATGAAAAGGCAGGCAATGAAGTGAACTTGCAAAACCAAACCTGAAACTCTCTTGTCCCCCTCTCCTTCTTAAGGGGGAAAAAAAAAATCAGTCCTGGTTCAGAAGGCAATTCTCCCAAGTGACGGAGCTTTCCAGGCAGTTTATGAAGTGTGTTCTCTAAAAAAGCCCCTGATACTTTCAAATACCAAGCCTGATGGAGGTTTTAATCGCTGTGGTATTTCATTAACAGAGAGGGGTCACCAGGCGCTCTGGTCAAGAGTAGATAATGTGACTTTGACGGGAATATGGAAATGCAGCGAGTAGGCTTTGGTCAGATGGTCGCCCTTGGATTTGAAAGGCTGCAGACCTTCATTAGGTGATAAATACCAAGTGACGAGCATTCGTGATGGGTGAACTTGGAAAGAGCAGGTGGTGTGATGTGGGCGACACAGAGCAGACGCAAAGGGTGGTCCCGTCAGAACAGGCTGCCGCTGGAGGTCAGCCAGGCCAGGTCTCCTCCCTGTCCCACAGCCCAGCGCAGCGAGGAGGACACAGAGGCACCCAGATTCAAGCGCCGCACTCCCCACCCCCCCAACAAGGAAGGGACAGGGCGGGGACTGGGCTGTGCAGTGGGCTGTGCAGCCCGATGCGTTCTCTGATCTTACAGTGGATGCAGGGCTCTGGGGTTCCGGACACCTCTCACCTTCAGCCATTTGGCTCTCCCCCCAACTCCTCCTATTCCCTTGGGTCCTCACCTCCTCTGTCTCCCTACCCGGTCCCTGCACACCTTCCCGGCTTTGTGTCCTTGCATCCACGCACTCGTGTCCTGCTCCCAGTGGTCCTCAGGACTCACTCTGGTCCTCAGAACTGAACTGAAGCAGCGTTTTCTTTGGGAAGTTTCTCTGGTGCCTCTGTCTGGCCGAGTAGCTCAGGCTGGGTTAGAGGCCCCTCCCCCAGCCCCCATGCCCCAGAAGGCCACGTGTCTTCTGTCATCCTAGCCACCCTAACTCCGCACTGTACCTGCTGGCTCAGTTGTCCAGCTCTCTCACTGGGCACGAGTGCCTGGTCTCTGTACCTGGCGTGGTGCTGAGCAGGAGAAGGAGCTTGTCAGAGGTGGGGCTTCCCTGCAGGTAGAGTGTGAGATGGAGTTTAGTGGTGGGAGGTTTGCTGGGGGTGCCGTTGGGAGCCGCACCTGTGGATGGGAGGGGAAGGAAGCAGGAGTGGGCAGAGGAGCGGTGAGCAGGGCGGCAGGCATGACGGCACCTGAACACAGCCTCACGGGGAGGGCCGGAGCTGAAACAGCCCATCGGAGATGGGCCTCCTTGAGCGCACGTAGCTGGGTCTTCCCCTCTCACCGCAGTCGGTCCTGGAATGCGGGCAGCCCCGAGAAGGGTGTGACCTTAGGCAAGGCTCTCGGTGGCCGAGGTGAACCCTGACAGCACCCCAGCAGCTGGAACCACAAGTCCCCGCTGAGGTGGGGTCTGGTTGGCACATCCACTCGTCCACACGGAACCCAAGGATGTCAGGATGAGTTATTGCCTGATGGGTCCAGCAGTCCTGGCCTATTTTGGGATTCTCAGCCAGACCTGCTCTCCTCAGGCACCCTCCACGCTCATTCATTTTCACTGAGCACCAACGACAGGCCCGGGCCCTGTTCTAGGCACTGGGACGCAGGGGAACTGGACGGACCCCTTCTCGGCCGTCCTGGAGCCTGTGTTCTAATGGGGGAGGCAGATAGTAATCATGGCAAATACGTAAGTATGTGATCTCACTGCCTTGCTGGGACTCTGCAGAATAGAAAGAGGGTGGTATCAGAGTGTCAGAGACAGAATGAAGGAGGAGGCTATTGTACTTATTTATTTGTTTGCTTGTTCATTTATTTACTTGTGTATGGTTGACACACACTGTTACATTAGTTTCAGGTGTACGACAGAGTGATTCTGCAAGTCCACACCTTATGCTCTGCTCACCACAGGGGTAGCTACCGTCTGTCACCATTCAACGCTATTACAATACCATTGACTGTATTCCCTGTGCTGTGCCTTGTATTCCTGTGACTTATTCATTCTGTAATTGGAAACTTGCATGTCCCCTTCCCCTTCACCCATTTTGCCCACCCTCCCATCCCCTTCCCTTTGGCAACCAGCCCTTTGTTTTCTCCACAGCCTCAAGGAAATGGCTATTTTAGACAGGGTGTTGGGAAAGTCATCAACGAGGAAGTGACATCTGGCCTGCAACCTCAGGGTGAGGAGGAGTCAGCTCTGAGCATTTTCACCAGAGGCAGGAGCAAGTGCAAAGGCCCTGAGGCAGGATCAAGCTTGGTTGCTTGTGTGAGGAAAGATAAGGGAGAACAGTGTTGGAGGGGTGGAAGAGCAGATCAGAGAGGAAGGCAGCGATCAGGTCATTGGTCTGAAAATCAAAATAGGGCTTTGATTTTATTGTGGGTACAATGAGAGACTTTTAGAGTGTTGAAAGCAGGACGTGTGAATTGACCTGATTTCTATTTTGAATAGATCACTCTTCCTGCTATTAGAATATGAGCTGTAGGGGACAAGATGGGAAGCACGGGGATTAACCGGGGGGCGATGGCAATGCTAGGCAAGTGGTGACCAGGGCTGAGGCAGGGGGAGATGGAGAGAATGGACTCAGAGAGGGGATGTGAGAAGGGCATTGGTTGAACTGTCGAGGACCAAATGCGTCCCGTGGAGGGCGGGTGGGTTTGAGGCCCTGCCCTTTCCTGAAATGTCTCTCTCCCTTCCTCCTTTTCCCCATTGCAAGTTTCCTGCTTTGTGTCCCGTTCTCTTGCACTTAGAGTTTGTTACAGAGAAGATAAGATAAACCAGGTCATGCTAATGTTTCCAATGACCGACAAGTGATTTATCCAGAAAGTACATCTACGATGGGGAAACTGGTGGAGAACAGTGGTTATCTGGCCTCTTTTTACATACGAGTTTGTTTTTGTTTTTTTTTTTTTTTAAAGATTTTATTTATTTATTTGACGGAGAGAGACACAGCGAGAGAGGGAACACAAACAGGGGGAGTGGGAGAGGGAGAAGCAGGCTCCCCACTGAGCCGGGAGCCTGATGCGGGGCTCGATCCCAGGACTCCAGGATCATGACCTGAACCGAAGGCAGACGCTTAACGACTGAGCCACCCAGGCGCCCCACATACGAGTTTGTGTTTTCACTACATTTTATCTCCTGGCCTGGCTGGAAATAAAAGCGAAGCAGATAAACGCCAAAGAAATGGGAATCTAAAGTCAATTTCATGGACCTTTCTTAGTGGGTGAACTGTAAAAAGGAAGGATAAATATTCAGGCACAGCATTGTTAGCATTTCACGGCCTTTCTGGGGACTGGGATATGGGTAAGTTGCTGTTTTCAAGCTTTCTGGTCTCAGGGTCTGTGTCAAAAAAGCGTTAGCAGGGGAGCTGGTTTGGGCCAGCGTGGGAGGGCCTGTCATCTGTGGAATTGCTGGGGGGTCACTGTTGGGGGACCAGTGGATGTGTCAGCGCCCTGTCCCACAGCCGCACAGTGAGCAGCTTGACCAGGTGGGTGATGCATACAGTGGGGAGGTCTCGGGGCGACCGGTTCTTCACGAGGCTGTTCTCTAGAGCATCTTGAGCCTGGGCCTGGGGGCCAGACACACCATGTAGAGATCCAAGGTCAGAACTCCAGCAAATGATGCTGAGAAATTGCATCTGAAGAGTGACTTGTGGGCAACTAGGGGAGCATAAACAACAGGCTCAGTGGCTGGGATGGTGCAGGACCAGATGGACTGAGTCCCAGGAAGGCCAGGAGCCCTGGAGCCAAATGCGTGCTGCGGAGTATGGGGCCGTGGGCCTGTCACACTGCCCTGGGAGGGGCGGGCTTGGGACTGCAAGGGAATGCAGGCAGGACAACAGAGAAGGCTCTATGCCTTGCAGAAAATCAAGACGTGGGGCCAAATCGCTCGCTACCCAGGCTAGGGGAGTCTGGGTGGAGCCCACCGGTGGAGGCGAGAGGCTTGCGTGCAACCTTTGTTCTCAGGGTCCTGAAGCTGCCCCAGCCTGCGGCCACCCAGTCCTGCAGTGGAACGAACTTCCTGCGTGGTAACTATAAAGAGGCCAGTATTGGGCAGTGGTCACGGCCTGGAGTCTGGCGTCTGGAGCCCCGCTGACCTGTAAGAGCTGCATGAACTTGGGCAGGACATGGAACCTCACAGGGTCTCTAGTTCCTCGCTGGAAACATGGAGGATAATAATGGCACTTCCCTTGTCTGGCTGTCGCAGGGAGTAAAGGAGCCGATATTTGCAAAGCCCTCAAACAGTTGCCAGCACATAGTAAACACTCAGTGCTAGTTCTCACCCTTGTCCCCGTTTCCTGAGGGCTGACTGTGTGCCAGGAGCAATGCTAGATGATACACATGTACAAAATTATTTCAGCCCTCACAATCTCCTCCCCATTTACGGATCTTCTCCCCATTTATGAATGAGGAACTGGGGTGATCTTCTCTCCATTTATGGATGAAGAACGGGGGTGAGATTATGTAATGTCTTGAGCTCAGGCTGCTGGGAAGCAACAGAGCAGCTTACCCAGCAACCCGATACACCTGCTGGAAGGGCATGCCTGAAACTTGGCAGGTGTCACCTGGAATTCATAAGGATTATTATTTTAGGGTCTAATAGGAGGTTCAGAAACCATCTTTGGTGCCTGTGACACGAGCAGGTGCTAACCCTAGGGGGTGCTTATTTTGGTCTTCAGCTGTGGGCATGTGGGCCTCCTACTACTGCCAATGAGGGAATCTCAGGGGCTGTTGGGAACGGCGTGGGGTTGGAGCCAAAGGCAGGTCTCGATCTCACCGGGGAAGTGTGGGCTCGAGGCAACTTAGAAAAACAAGACTGCTGTTTTTCCATCAAAGGATCTTTTTTAATTCAAAGCACCACGGCAGCACCGAGGACTGTGGATGTGCTAAGTTTGTCCTGCAAAGGTTAGACGGCGGAGCTCGGCCAGCTGCCAGGGTCCACCATGTGCTTCTTCCCGGGTCTGGGAGCCTTGGCAGGTGCACACAGGCTCGGCGTGGCTTGGCCCTGGTCCTTGGCTGTCTCCCTGCTGACCAGGCTGGGCAGCTGCTGTACATGAGGTTTTAGTTAAAGAGTAACTGGTGAGAAACAGGAGGATCAGCTCATAAACTTTTATTTAAGGGAGATTGAAGACTGCTCAGATGACTATTTTGTAGCCCAGAAATCTGCATGTAACCATCAGAATGGTGTTGGAAGTTAGGCTTCTGCCAACATGGCCATTTATGGGGTGTCCACTGCATGGTGCGTTATGCTAGGTGCTCTGCAGATACCACCCCGGCTCCTTACCCTGGACAGCAAAGTCGGTCTCACATGTGAGGACACTAAGGCTCAGAGAAGTGATGGGACTTTGCCAAGACCCCACAGTGAGGACCTGG
Source organism: Mirounga angustirostris (assembly GCF_029215605.1). Lineage (NCBI taxonomy): Eukaryota > Metazoa > Chordata > Mammalia > Carnivora > Phocidae > Mirounga > Mirounga angustirostris. The sequence goes on along the minus strand of NW_026991711.1, from coordinate 92,560,916 downwards.
AGGGGGTGGGGAATGTCATCATTGGGACCCCCATTTGCCTAGACCCTAACAGTTTCCAAACCCTCATTATGGTTCATTTCTCATTTTGATCAGACTTGGTTCAAATGGGACCGAAATGTTCCTTTCAAAAAATTTCTGAGCATGAAATGAGCTCTTCCAAACTGCAGCACAGATGGATACTTCTTGAAGAATTGCCACTGATTTATAAGGTGTAGCGGACATTTATAAATTGGAAGATGGGTGGACTGGCCTTGCAAAATCTTCTATAACATCTTTCCATCTAACAGGATGCTCTTCTCATACATTACGGCATGGATTTGAGGAGTCAAGTTCTTGTCTGAGATGGATTCACACAAGTTAGTCAGCATGCTCCCTCCTCTGCTTACGGCTTCAAGGTGCTGCAGTGGGCTGAGTATTTGTGTCCTCCCCCCGCCGCCAAATTCAGGTTGAAATCCTAACCCCCAAGGTGATGGCATTAGGAGGTGGGGACTCCGGGAGGTGCTCGGGTCAAGGGCGGAGTCTTCATGAATGAAATCAGTGCCCTCATAAAAGTAGCCTGGGAAAGCTGGCTTGTCTTCTCCCACCATGGGAGGTTATGGAGAGGAGATGGCTATCAACGAAATGGAAGGCAGTTCCTCGCCAGATACCAAATCTGCTGGTCCCTTGATCTTGGACTTGCCCAGCCTCCAGAACTGTAAGGAATAAATGCCTGGTGTACATGACTCACCTGGTCTGTGATATTCTGTTAAAGCTGTCTGAACAGACGGAGACAGCTGGGCCATCCTAAACTTTCTTCCCATGAACCTTCTCCGTGAATCCCTGTACCTCCTTCCACTGTTTAACGTACTGGTTCACTGACATCCCCTGTCCTCTGAGAAGCCTGGCTTTGTCTCTCTGACCAGATGAAATACAGGATGCCAATTGTATTTGAATTTCAGATAAACAATGAATAATTATTTAGTATAAGTATGTCCTAGATATTTGTGCATCCTGCATTTTTATTTGCTAAATCGGGCAATCCTACTACGGGCTCTTTTTCCTCTGACTCTTAGAGCATTGACTTGTCTGAATGACTCTGTTTTGCACTGGACTGTTGTGCTTGACTTCTCTCCCTTGCGAGGGTGTCAGCACTCAGGGACCAGTGACTGGGTTCTGAGTGGGACCCCACACAATACCTTACACACAATATACCCTCAAAAATATTTTAAAGCAGTAAACTGGTCTCCTTATCATTTCATAGGTGTTAGGACGGTAGCCTTAGCTGGACTGGGGGCTTCTTGAGTGTACATCGGATCCTAAGGTTTGGAAGGTTGGAGTGGGCACAGAGCGGAGCTCAAAAATGCTCTATTTAACTGTATTTTCAGGAGCACTCCATACATCCAATATACATTCTGAAAATGGTGGTCTTTATGAGTGGTTTTCGGAGCACTCCACTTTGCCCTTACTCCTGAACAAAACAGCAAAGCAAAGCAAAACAAAACGAAATGAAATGAAATGAAATGAAACTAAACTAACCCAAACCAGACCGAACTAAACAACTAGAGGCAGGTAGCCTTGGGTGGGAAAAATACTTGGGCAGGTCTTGGCATGCCTTTGGCCTGTGTTTAGGGCAGTGTGGCCCAAAGAGCAAACCCTTCTTCTCCCCTTTCATTCTGTAAAATGGGTAGGATGAGGACAACCACGTGATGGGGATTTGCAGAGTCAGGGAAGGCTTCTTTATGTCAAAATTTCAAATTCAGAACTGATCACGATTCCCCAAACAGGCAGGACCAGAGCTTTCCTTTGTGTTCTCTTGAAGAAAGCGTGTGTTAAACAAATTAAGACTATTAACAGATTTTAGTGGGGTTCTTAACCGATTTAAAAGAATAAATTGTTTTCAGTTTTAATCAAAACAATGCTGCTAATAGGAGATGTGTTTTTTCTCCTTAAAGCTGGACCAGCAAACGTCTCCTTGGCAAGACGTTGTGGACAGCAAGTCAGGAGGGGAGATCATGTACACTTTGACATTATCGACATCCTGGCCTGTTCTCTCCCCGCTGAAGACTGAGCAGTGAGAGTGTAGAGTCTGAGACTTTTTGTGGACAGGTTGGAAGTTCACCCGATCCCACTTTTGCCCAAGGTGAGACCATGCCATATGGTCATGGGGGTCCCTGCCAACACCCTGAAGTAAGGTGGGGTGCAGCATTGTGCAGGTGCCTGGTCATGGTGGGACAGCTCCTGCAACGAGAGAGATCTGTCCCTCTCTTGAGGTGCAGTGCCCGTCCTTGCACCCTTTGCTCCTGTATGCCACACCCGGCACGTCTGTCCCCTCTGGCACACACTGCCTTGTGGAGGGCTGTAGATGGCTCCCAGGGGCGGTCTGGGCCCTGCATCAGTGGCCAAAGCTGAAATGATCCTTAGGGAACAAGGTTTAAAGGAGAGAAGGGGTGTATCATTCCCATTCCTTGGTCTCCCCGTCTCCACAGATGCTCGAAAGGAAATATGGACTAAGGTGGGTACAACCCCCTTCCCCTGAGTCTTCCTGGAAGAGCACAATTTGTGTTTGAAAGAGATGCCTTGGTGGGCTGTTTAAGGCAGGGATGGGGAGTGAGATGTGGTTGGTAAGAAGAGATGGTTAATAAGCAGTTTTCCATAAAGTGGGTCTTCTCCGGCTGTATACGGTGCGCAAAGGCAGAGGCAGGAGGAGGGAAGGGTAGAATTTCTCTGAACCAAAGGGGGGAAGAGGAGTTTGAACTCGGGGGGTGGAGAGATTCGGGAGGGAGGAGCCAGGAATGCTGGGACTCACACAGGAGCAGACAAGTAGGCCCGTGGGGGGAAGAAGTGGCCTAGAGGGACTTTGAGAACCAAAATAGCAAATGAAGAACTTAGAGCTGCTCACTGTGGAAGATGTGGTATAAACCCTTTCCTCTGTCTCCCTCAGTGTCTTCAGTAAAGTCTACATAAGCTAGCTCATTTGTTGCTTTCGAACAAGGAGATTCTTGGCGGCGAACGTCTGGGTTGTCACAGCATGAATGCAGGGAGAGAAAATTTGGCATAGGAATAGAAGATGACGATGGGGGAAGAGAGCCCTCCCCCTGGTAAGTCCCAAGTGCTACAGAAAACAACAGTTTTGGGGTGCCTGGGTGGCTCAGTCGGTTAAGCATCTGCGTTCGGCTGAGGTCATGATCCCGGGGTCCTGGGATCAAGCCCCATATTGGGCTCCCTGCTCAGGGAGGTGCCTGCTTCTCCCCTCCCACAGCTCGTTCTCACTTTCAAATAAATAAATAAAATCTTTAAAAAAAAAAAAAAAAGGAAAGCGACAGTTTCAACAAACTGGTCTGAAGTGGTGGCTGTCAGCGCTGACGGTTGAAGCCCAAGGTCTACCTCCGCCACTGTTAGGCTACTATTAACGACCAGTACATGTTGGGATCCTCAGCGACTCTGTCACAGAGCAGAATATGCCAGAATCCTAGGGGAGGAAGTTACTTAGATGCTGAGACTGGGGCTCAGAGGTGTTTTAGCCACCACATTGTCGTGAGAGCTGGTGTCCGTCCTGCATCCTTGGCCTCGGGGTCCGCATGGCAGCCCCCACCTGTGGACTTATCAGGTGAGGTTCCTCTTCTGGGCCCTGTCTTAGGAGCTGCGTAAGTGAAATAAATGATCATGCCCTTGATTACATTGCAGGGCGTCAGCAGGTGTAATTGTTAAAGTTTCTATTGTCAGTATTATTACTTCTCTTGTATTCTCTTCCTTTTCCCTTCAGTTACATGACCCTGGACCAAATCCCTTACCTTTTCTGCTTCCTTCCTCCCCCATCGATTCCTATCTCTCGGAGTTGTAGGGGATATTAAGTAAAATTGGGACAGAGATGTCAAGATGCTTTGCTCAGCCTCTGGTGCAAAGTAGGTACTTGAAAAGTGAATTACTTTTCCTCTTTCTTTGAAGATGATGACGGGTCCACTCCCTCCCACCCAGGAGCTTCATGTTTGTACACAGCTTCCTTCTCTCCCCCGACTCAAGAAGAAATGGGTCAGAAGCAAGTCTGGGGGCCTCAGAGGTGGCAAGATCTGCACTGAGGTGGTGAGATCTTCCCTGGTCACTTGGCTTCCCTTCCTGTAGGTGGTGAGCTCCACCCGCTCAGGGGAGCCAGCTGGAGGCTGAGCCTTAGCGGAGTGTTGCTGTACAACCCTGTCCCTCCCTCATCATCCCCAAGGAGAACCCCTCTCCCTGAAGGATTTTGCTACCTTGCTTGGCATTCACTGCCCCACCTCCAACCTTTCCTGATTATTTTCAAGTCAAGCAATTGTTCATCTGTGAGTATGTATGCAGATCGTTCTAAACAGAAGCTCGTCGTATGCTTTACTATTTGTGGGAACTTCAGAGCAAACATTTAAAAGCCAAGCAATCTTAGAGTCATTTGCATTTTAATTAATACTTCAAATGAATTACTCTTTTTCAAAAGAACTCTTTTTTTTTTTTTTTTTTTTTTGGCTTTTGGGATTCTTTCAAAGCAAAAACCAGGTATGAAAGTCCCCTGCTTCAGCAGGCCTGCAGTACCCTTTGGCCCAGTTTGGCTGGCTTGGGCCATTCTTATGCTGGGAGAGCCCCAGATCTGCTTGCCTGACAACTGCTCTTTTATGAGGGGCTGACAATTCTTTTTTTTTTTTTTTTATCCTTTTGTCTTCTTTTTTTAAAATTTTTAAATTTTATTATGTTATGTTAGTCACCATACATTACATCATTAGTTTTTGATGTAGTGATCCATGATCCATTGTTTTCCTATAACACCCAGTGCTCCATGCAGTACGTGCCCTCCTTAATACCCTTCCCCGGGCTAACCAATCCCCCCTCCCTCCTGCCCTCTAAAACCCTGTTTGTTTCTCAGAGTCCATAGTCTCTCATGGTTCATCTCTCCCTCCGATTTCCCCCCCTTCATTCTTCCCTTCCTTCTCCTAATGTCCTCCATGCTATTCCTTATGTTCCACAAATAAGTGAAACCATATGATAATTGACTTTCTCTGCTTGACTTATTTCACTTCTTACTTAACCCTTCTTCAGAGAATAATGTGTTAGGGTTGCTGTCTAAATGAAGGCTGCTGGGGAATAGAGGTCATGTGTAAAAGGAACTGTTGTCAGAATTCCTCAAGCTGTTATTGGAAGGTGGCCTAATGATTTTTTTTTTATTTTTATTTTTTAAAGATTTTATTTATTTATTCATGAGAGACAGAGAGAGAAAGAAGCAGAGGGAGAAGCAGGCTCCCAAGGAGCAGGGAGCCCGATGCGGGACTCGATCCCAGGACCCTGGGATCATGACCTGAGCTGAAGGCAGACGCTCAACCATCTGAGCCACCCAGGTGCCCTGGCCTAATGATTTTATTACTTCTTATAATCGCTCAAGACTTTAAATGCATGTATATACATAATTATGTACACATATAGATCTACATTGTATTTGTATAAATGGGGTAACAGTCTTTCGATTTGCACATATTGATCTGGAATTGTCTTTTTTTTTTTTTTAAGCTCAAGGGTTGGTAAATTATGGCCCGTGGGCCACATCCAGCCCCACACCTGTTTTTGTAAAAAAAAGTATTAATTGGAACACAGCCAGCTTTGTCATTTATTTATTTTCTATGGCTTTTGTCCTGCAGGAGTGGAACTGAATAGTTGTAGCAGAGACTGTGGCTCACAAAGACTAAAATGTGTACGGTCTGGCCCTTTATAAAGAAAGTGTGCTGATCCCTGTTCTAACTTAATTTGCATTAAGATCTTTCTGTCAGTACATCCAGATCAACACCCTTTTCTTTAACTTCAGCATAGTGTGCGGGAATAATTTGGTCGTTCTCCTCTGGATGGATTTCTTCCAACTTTTTGCTATTATAAACAAGGAAAGCCATGAGTGTTTCTAAATCTGACTTTTTGTGTATACACGTAAGGGTTTCCCGAGACAGATACCTGGAAGGGGAGCTGCTGGGTAGGAGGATATACCTATTTTAGATTTGGATAGAGATAAATTGCCCTCCAAGAAGGATGTACCAATTTACGTATTTGTCAGCAGTGGATAAAAGCACCAATTTGCTTGAATTAAAAAAAATATTACCCTCAATGTCTGGATTTTGGAAATCCTTTTCGGGAAGGCACACTCAATTCTCATAAGGAGTTCTGACACCGAAGGCTCTTTTTTAGCATCATGCAGTGCAGTGGGGGTGAGGACAGGCTCATGCTGTGAAGGTTCAACCGATGTTGCAGGTGGGGTGGGGGGAGGGCCAGAGGGAGAGGAAGAGAGAGCATTTCAAGCAGGCTCCCTGCTGAGTGCAGAGTCCGACGTGGGGCTCCATCCAGGACCCTGAGATCATGACCTGAACTGAAACCAAGATTCGGATGCTTCACTGACTGAGCCACCCAGGCACCCCAATATAATCCATTCTTGGTGAAGGCTGCCAGCAAAGAAGTGCTCTTCCCACCAGGTGAGCAGGATATGCCCTCTTCCTGCTGTCCCTGGGTGGGCAAAATGCACCACAAAGGGAAGATGATGGGAGACGGTCACTGACCAGGGAGCTCAGGGCACTTGGGCTCGAGCATGGTACAGGAGCCTTGAGAACCACGGGAAGGGGCGCTGCTCCTTGGGATGGGGGATGGAAGATCATTTGCACAGACATGTAGCAGAGAGCATGAGGGCGGGTTTGGAATACTATACAGCAACAAAAAAAGCAACATTTATCAATTGCCCATTGTGTCCTGGCAATGTTCTCAGCATTTTGTGAGAATGTATCTAGCCCCACACAATTCTATTATTATCATTCTCCTTTCCTAGATGAAGAAAATAAGATTTAGAGCAGTTAAGTAAAATATTTAGAGCAGTTAAGTAAAATATTCGACATGCGCTAAGAGGTAGAGCCAGGATGTGGACCCTAGACTCACTGACTCCCAGCCGGGGCTCCAGAGTAAACTACTTTGTGATATTAGCCATGACCAGCTTTGTGTTCTTGGTCAGTTTCTTAACCTCTCCCTGCCTCCATTTGTTCATTACAAAATAGATACAGCAGTAGTTCTCACTAAGATGTTATGCAGATTAAGAGAAATGTGCATGCAAAGCCCTTGCTCGGGGCCAGAATCTCAGAACTGTGATTCCTCCTACTTCATCTACTTCATTTTGAGAATCACGATTTTTTATATGTAGTAATAGGGGCTGTGTATGTCCCACACACTGGCAGGGGGACAGATGGGACAGGGAAAAGAGCTTAGCATAACCTAATGGTCACCAGAAGACTTCAGTCAGGAACGAGGGTAGAGACCATGCCCTTAGCAGCCCGTGCTAATGGGCTTCACTGTTTCTGGAGAGGAAGAACCAGCAGGTCAACCAAGAGCCACAGAGGTAGCCATTTATAGGATGCTCAATCGTAACGGTTAAGTTAACTCTCCAGTTGCTCCTCATTCCAGATGATTGTGTGTTCAGCCACTTTCAGCAAATCCATTTATTGTCCTCATAAAGTTGTGGACTGAATACTGCCTCTGGGGAGGTTACACAGAACTCGCTGGATGGGAGGGACCTGCCTCACCATTGTAGACAAGGTGCAGGCGCCCAGCATGAGCCACCAGGGAAGCAGCAGCTCCCGACCTGCATCAGAATGTCCTGGGCAATCGTCCGCACGCTAGCCTGGTCCCACCCAGGGAATCTGGTTCTACGGGCCTGGGGGGCGGGAGTGAGTGCGCCTGGTCTCCGAGCTTACAGGTGATGTGGGCTTGGGGTCCTCATGCCCAACCCTGAGGGGTACTGGTGGGCAGGATGGCGCCTCAGGAAGGCAGATCCTCCTCTGTGTATGACCAGGCACTCGGCGGCTGAAGTGTACCTGTGAATACACACATTAAGTGCCATCAATTACATTCCCTTGCAGAAACAGATATATTACCGGGCCCAACTTCCTGCTGCTTTAATTCCTAGCCTTGAAAAGAGGTGCAATTTGAACGTTAAGACATAAATATTTGCCATATATTGTTCTTCATCAGTTGAATTGTCCCTGCAAATGGCTCTCCTTTATTGCCCCCTCAGGGTCCTTGAAAAGAGGGAGTCAGTTCTGGCTCGCTCGTTCTTTAGAATTCTCTGAGAGTGAATAAATGGGTGGGCTGGAGTAGATTCAGTTATGGCATGTCATGGGCGAGTCATCGGAGAAATGTGGGGACATCATTTTTACATTTTAACATTTAGAATCAAGGCAGGATAACGACTTTTATTAATTACCCACGTCTCCTCCCGCCCTTCTGTCCTCCGCCCCCCACCAGCTGTTAAGCATTTGAGAAAGTGGTAAATGAACACGATTATAAGCAATTATGAGTTTTTCTTTTTTCAGAGACAGATGGAATCAAGGTTTCTATTTTAAGAGGTTTTCAAATTTAGGTTATGTCTACACAATGCCACATTATTACAAGGGGGCCATATGTTTTCTCTCTGCCACTGGAATTTTCATGACAGGACGGGCCTGGATCAGTGGTCAGTGGGATGCACGGAGGCAAGTTCACGATGTTTCTACTGAGGCAGACTACTTCAAACCCATCATTCTACTTTCTGACCCCATTATTATTATTTTTTTCATTTATCCACACTTTCTCCCTTCTGCAAGCATGAATTCTGGACCAGTCTGGTGCTGGCCCATCAGGATACGGAGATGAAAATGGTATGGTGTTACGCTCTCAGTGAGCTCATTGTTGACTTCCCATGCTGATTTGGGCGGATTAGGCTTTAATAGAATGACACTTCCAAGTGTCTCACATTTCTCAGTCCCTCTAAAACCCTGGGAGGAATTATTAATTAGCTTTTACTGTTACTCTTTAAGCTTGTAGTGAATTATGGGGTGATCAACATCTTTGAGAGATTACCACAGTCGGCCAGTTAAGCCAGAGGACTAGGGCCCCTGTTCCTCGGGCATTTGGTTTGAGCTCTGGTAGTTGAATATCTAAGGTCCGTAAGGGAATTCTGGATTGAATACCTTCTGATTCCTTAAAGCAGGGGCTCTCAAGCATTACTGTGCATCAGCATTACCTGGAGGGCTATAACATGAATTGCTCGTTCCCTACCCCAGACTCTCAGATTCAGTAGGTCTGGGATGAGGGATGAGGCCTGAAAACGTGCATTTCTTTCTTTCTTTTTTTAGGGAGAGGGGGTGTGTGTGGGTGCGAGCATACATGAGCGAGTTGGGGAGGAGGGGAGGGACAGAGGGAGAGGGAGAGAGAGAATCTTAGGCAGGCTCCATGTCCAGCGTGGGGCCCGATGTGGGGCTCAATCTCATGAACCTGATCATGCCCTGAGCCGAAATCAAGAGTTCGACGCTTAACCGACTGAGCCACCCAGGCACCCAGAGAATGTGCATTTCGAACAAGTTCCCAGGGATTGCTGCTCTTGGTCCTGGGAGTGCACTTTGAGAACCACTGCCTTGGAAGTTTTAGGATGTGTGTGGGTTCTTTACTGACACGAATGAAAATGCTACTCAGTAAATAGAAGCTTGCAGTTATTGAGCACTGATCAGGTGCTAGCACAGTGCTGGGTACTTTCTAGGTAAAGGGGAGACAGGCTGACGAAGGCAGAAAACGACAAGTCCAGTTGCTAAGTGGGACGGCGTGGCTGCCCATGGCTGTCCCCTGGGTGCTCCCCTGCAGAGGGCTGCGTGAGACCCAAGTGCTTGGAAGGGCCAGGGCCAGACAGCTGTTGCGCACAGAACAGCATCCCTCATGTCCTAACTGTGCCCGTAATGATCTCGCCATGTGCTCTTGGGAAATGCTCTGCTTTTCATACGATGACGCTTCTTTCTCCCAGGAGAATGATTTATCACCCCAAGTATGCCACGTAGATAAGAAGTGGTTTTTGGTGTTGCAGTGCGGGCAGACATATGCTCAGCAACTGACCTGACATCAGAGTTTCTAGCCAGAGAATATCATGTGGAACAGTTTAAATTTGTGCCCTTGTGGGTGAACCCAAACTCCTTTGTGAGTATGTACATGACTGGCAAGAGGGATGAAGAGGCAAGATTTCTGCCTCTCTTTAGTTTCTGGACTCCATGAGTAATCTCCTCATGCTTTGAAGCTCCCTGTCCCCTTTATAAACCTACAGACCCCATGTCTTCTACAGACATGCCTTGCACGTGACGTCAGCCAACCGAGTTTCTACCACCTTCTGAAGGGTGACTCCTCCTGGTCCTCCCCCACGCCCCCCCCCCCACAAGCTTCACTTCCTCCTTCCTTGCATTGTGTTCTATGCACAAACTTTCAAAATTCCGTTTGTTACTTAACTTATTTCCAGGGTTCCATTGATAGGTTTCAGTAAAAAAAAAAAAAAAGTCCCCTTCAAATTGATTAATATATTTTCCCTACTGATGACTTTTCACTTAGCATCAGGGGTTTCAGGAATGAATGAGGTGGCTAAGGAGGGAGGGGATCATTGCCACCGAGAAGGCAGGGAGGCAGGTGAAGAAGAACTTTGTCAAGTTCGCCATTTGCCACAGATTGTTGCAGCTAGATAGGCTGCCTTTCAACCAGAGGACAGGATAAAATAGGAACTAGGAAAAGACATAGGCAAGTCAGCTTGCTTCCTTCATCTTCTTGCTTTGGGAGGCCGTGTAAAGTGTTGCTGGAGGACACGGGAGCAGCCAGGAGGGAGCGCCTTCTTGGCGAAGACCAGGGATCTTCGGCTGAGTATTAGCGCTGTGCGCTTCATGCCAGGCACTGCTTAGGCGAACTGGCAACCTCATCTGCTAGTGGTCTTGGAGGATCTCCTGGTCCCATTCATCTTCATTCAAGGAAGGCTCACTGCAGTAGGTCCTCAAGGGGATTTGGCTCGTGGTGAACAGTACAGATGACACACTCGTTCAACTTTGAACCAGAGCGGCGGCCCGGGATCGATGGCCCCTGGGACAGCAGTCACCTGGCATGAGCTGGACCTCCTCCACGGCCGGCGCGTGACTCCGGTCTTTTTCACACGGGCAGCTCTGTCTTCCAACCTGGCAGATGTCTGATGTCTTCAAATAAGCCTTAATGAAATGCCCAGCAGGTGCCACTAATGATTCTGACCCCAAGAAAGACAAGTGGTATTGGTGGTGGGAATTTAAAAACAGTAATCATAAAGCAAATATTTCTAGACTTTTCTTCGAATGCCAGTTTGACTGGGGCCCAAGGTTCTTGTTGGCTGGGAGGCGGCTTGGCTGGGAGAGGAGAGGTACAGGCAGAACAGGTTGCAATAGCGTTTCTGAGGGGTCTCTGCTCCACCTGCTGCTTTTTGCCCCATCCCCATCTGCTCGGTGCCTGGAAAGGTAATGCCATTTTTGCACAGAGCTTTGGTGTACGTGGCCATAATGTGGTTGTGTAACATATGCATGTAGGAAGATGCTTGGATGTCATATTATTTTCTTAAGAGCTTGGAGTTAAATTGGATCTGCTTATAGAATGTAGACTCTTAATTGATATTCTTTTTTTTTTTTTCAAATGTTTAAGATTTTTTTTTTTTTTATTTGTGAGAGAGAGAATGAGAGACAGAGAGCACGAGAGGGAGGAGGGTCAGAGGGAGAAGCAGACTCCCCGCTGAGCAGGGAGCCTGATGCGGGACTTGATCCCGGGACTCCAGGATCATGACCTGAGCCGAAGGCAGTCGCTTAACCGACTGAGCCACCCAGGCGCCCTCTTAATTGATATTCTTAAAAGGCCTTTTTGCTAAGAAGGGCATAGTTAAGTAACGGCTTTTTTTTTTTTTTTTTTTTAATTAATAGGAAGCAAAGCAGCTACTTGATTCCCTCCAAGGAGGCAGGGAGAAGCCTGACCTCTTTAGGGGCCCAAGCCAACTCTCAGGGCTTTAAGAGCAGAGGAAAAGCACAGGTTTTGTAGTTAGACTGACCTGGCAAGGGATCCTGCCTCTACCACTTATAATGATGAGCAAGATACTCCCCGCCAGGTCATAATTTCCGCACCTTTTTTTTTTTAAAGATTGTTTATTTATTTATTTATTTGACAGAGAGGGACACAGCGAGAGAGGGAATACAAGCAGGGGGAGTGGGAGAGGGAGAAGCAGGCTTCCCGCCGAGCAGGGAGCCTGATGCGGGGCTCGATCCCAGGACCCTGGGACCATGACCCGAGCCGAAGGCAGACGCTTAACGACTGAGGCACCCAGGTGCCCCAATTTCCGCATCTTTAAAGCGGGAACAATAACTCACCCCTGCCTTACTGGGGGTTGCAGGGGTGGGAAGTAATGTTTGTAAAGTACCCGGGATGGTGCATAGCACATAGCGAGTGTTTAGGTAGGTGGTGGCCATTACTAATTAGTATGGCTTCGTGGCAGCCAGCCTTTGGGGAGGATGATATGGGTCCTAGAATAAGGAGCCGTGCACCAGACAACCATCGGGAACACCCCTGGGGACAAGGATGGGAACGACGCATGACTTGGTGTTGGGCGGCAGTTCTCCATGCATTCCTGAGACTGTTGTTCAAGCATGCTTGAATAGCGACCAGCCTTGGAAGCCAGGGATGATGAGGCTTAGAGATGCCTCCTTCTCTGCAGACTTTCCAGGACAGTAAATTCCCACTGCTCTCCCTGGAGAGATTTGCTTACATTCCAAGTTAAAAAGAAAAATCTCCCTGAAGGGGAGGATGGACAGTTACCAGCAGCACTGAGATTAGAGCTTCCTCATTTTGGGGTCCCTCTCCTGTGATACACCCCACTGCAGGTGTAGACACCATCTAGCCCTCACCATGTCACCGGGGAGAGCTGGGGTTTAGTAAATTGGTTCAAGATACTGCTCTGGTTGCTGCCTTTGCCGTGAGAAATAATTGGTCTTTGTCTCTGTCCTGGAGGTCTTGTGTCTTCTGTTAGTGTCTGTACATAAAACGGGGGCAGCTCCCTTGTTAGCTTGCAGGGAGGGAGAAATCTCAGGTCCTTCACCATCTCTGATTTAACACTTGAACATTTGATGCTGGGTCTTTGAAAAACACATACTTCTCTCTCCCCAGAAGAATTATGTATATATAGATATATAGATATCGAATCTATTTATCATCTATCATCTATCTATCTATCATCTATCATCTGTCTATCTAGATGGATGGGTAGATGGGTGGATGGACAGACAGATATGTAGGTCCTCATCTAACATGATGCCTGGTATATACTTGGCTCTTAAAAAATGATGACGATTTGATAGTCAGTTATTGCAACCACTGAAACTTCCGTGTGGTATTTCTATGGGCAAATGGAGATGAGATGACCCTGAAAAAGGAGAACGATGCTTCGGAGGCACCGAGGGATGGGAGATGGGCCTGACAGTCCACCTCAGGGGACGCACTGCGTAGGCACACAGGACAGTGGGGAAAAGTGCGGTGCAGCCTTGTTCACATTCCAGCTGGGTGATCATGACAATGTGCAGTGGAGAAATGAGAGAGCAGGGTGGGTGGAGGTGGGTAAGGATGGCTTTCTGAAGAAGTTCTTTGTCTTGGAGGGGGAGGAAGAGGAGAGGGCATTTCAGGCTGAGGAACCCCTGGACAAAAGATCAGAGGTAGGAATAAGTGTGGATGTACTTGCCTTTCTTTCAAATATGGATTCGGTCAGTTGCCAAATGCTGCATGTTTATTTCTCGAGTGCTGCTCATTTCTTGCACACGCTCCCCTTCCTAAAGGTGGGCTCCCCACCCCCCTTGCTGGCATCGGCACCTTCACCAGGACCACTGTGATTGTCCTGGAGCTGTCCTCCCGTCTGCATCCCGTTCCTCATCCAGCGTCCCCAGAGCTGAAGTTGCAAATCACCCTTTGGTAACCTGTATACTTGGCTCAGCAGATTCTTCATGGGCAGATTCTTCTGGTAGGGGACTGAAACTTCATCTTTTCCTAGCCCACGCTTTGAACGGATGCTCCTGCTACTCAGAAGGGGCCATGGCTCTTCCAGTGTCCCATGTGGTTTCTTGCTTCTGTGACTTCACTCACTTTGCTTGCATGCTGCAGTCTTCCTATTCGATGAGCCAGTCGGCCCCCCCCCCCCCCACCCCCCGCACACGGGGTTACTGACCCTGCACTTCCTGTGTGTACAAGTCCTGGTTCTCCTGTTCTCTCACTCTCTACTTATTTTTATTTTTGTTTTATTGTTTTATTTTTTAAAAGATTTTATTTATTGGGGCACCTGGGTGGGTCAGATGGTTAAGCGTCTGCCTTCGGCTCAGGTCATGATCCTAGGGTCCTGGGATTGAGCCTGCATCTGTCTCCCTGCTCAGCGGGAAGCCTGCTTCTCCCTCTCCCACTCCCCCTGCTTGTGTTCCCTCTCTCGCTGTGTATCTCTCTGTCAAATAAATAAATAAAATCTTTTAGATTTTATTTATTTATACATTTTATTTATTTACTTATTTTATTTATTTATTTATTTTATAAGGATGGTAAGCTGTCTGAAGAAAGGGGTCATGTCTAACTTGACTTTGCTTCCTGTGTTGGGGACAGGTGCAGATACATCATTGTTTATGAGATCAGCCTGGCTGCAGAAGGAAGAGGCTTTTGGGAGCTGCTGGGTCCAGAGTGGATGTGGTAGAGGGGCAGGAGGGGAAGCTACCGGAAGTTTAGAGAATCAGAGAGAGGAATCTAAAATGGATCTGAAGAAGAGGGGCCAAGAGATGGTATTTTTCCATCTTGAAAGACGGCAAAATGGCAGCATATCCTTCTCTTTAGTTTGCGTTAGTGGCTTAGAAGGACACTGTCCTGGTTCCACATAGGTGTTGAATAAAAATGAATACCCTTGCCCACACCTGCTCACCTCCAGCTCTGTATGTCTGTATCTCCACTTCAACATTGGCTGTTGTATTGTGTGTAGGTATGGTTATTTGCTGGAGCTACAACTTGTGACCGTGTGGGCAGGTAGGACTTCTTCCAGTGGGTGGTCATTTGGGGTCCTCCAAAGTAGCCCCTTGGGAAAAAAAAACCAGAACTGAACTATAAGCAGGAAACTCGCTTCTCCAAAAGCATCTCTCCCTCTGATTTAGGTTTGGTGGAGAGGAGGGTACTGGTATGGGCTTCTCTATGGTGATGCCAACATGGTGCCCACCACCAGGCTCTAAGACAGGACCAGTAGGGAGTTGCTCCTGGAGGATGGAGCGGGGGCTACGAGTAAAGCTGAGGTGGTCACATTTGGGAATCTGCACTGTCTGTTTTCAAAGAATTCATTTCCTTCCCCCTTACCCTTGACACTTGACTTGAGTCTTATCTGAATCCATTGGCACCTGAGGAAAAGGTTGCACATCATGTTTGGGTCTGATTAATAAAAGCATTTGTTCCTGTCTTGGGGTCCAGGATAGGGTAACCCTAGGGGGACAAAGCTGGGCTGAGGGCTCCAAACCCTCTCCGTGTGGGACAGGCCTCCCCCCAGAGCTGTCTCTGGAGTACTGGTTTTCTCTTACTCGGGAGAGCTGCTGTTGAGTTTAGAAGCTCTTGAAGTAGAAGCAGGTCTCAGTTGCTCTTTTTCTGGTCTTCAGCCATACACTGCTTGTAAGAGTTGCTTCATTCCCCTTTCTATTTTGAGTATCTGAATAAAAGCCTGCCTCTTTGGCCAGATTGTAAACTCCTTGAAGACAGGGACTATGTCTTTATTTTTTTCTGTCCAACTATTTTTACTTATTTTTATTATTTTATTTATTTTTTTAAGATTTTATTTATTGGAAGAGAGAGTGCACGAGTGTGAGTGGAGGGTGGGGATGGGTAAGAGGGAGAGGAAGCCTGACACGGGGCTCGATCCCAGGACCCTGGGATCATGACCTGAGCCGAAGGCAGACGCTTAACTGACTGAACCACCCAGGTGCCCCTCTTTACTTATTTTTAAAAATTGAAGTGTAGTTGACACATAATATTATATTAGTGTCAGGTGGACTACATCCTTTTATCTTTCCAAAGTCCAATAAAAATTGGACTAAATGTAAGAATGAGTGCTGGGTGACCCAGGGCAGTCCAATTCCCTCGAAGCACCTCACTCCCCCTCTTTTCTGCACCCCCACGTTGAAACATTTCACCTACGTCTTGACTGCAGCCAAGTGGAACATTCTGTTGACAGAATGGGATTGCCTGTGACAATTTCAGTGCACCGTTCAGGATCACTTCAAGTTTTCACATGTTATGAGGCCCCCCTCTTTCAACATTGCTTTCCTCTGGCTTTTGCTAATGGTCCCATACCTTGATGCCAGACAGAGAGCCTTAATGGATGAAAATGGAAGTTCAGGGCGCCTGGGTGGCTCAGTTGGTTAAGCGACTGCCTTCGGCTCAGGTCATGATCCTGGAGTCCCTGGATCGAGTCCCGCATCGGGCTCCCTGCTCGGCAGGGGGTCTGCTTCTCTCTCTGACCCTCCCCCCTCTCATGTGCTCTCTCTCATTCTCTTTCTCTCTCAAATAAATAAATAAAAATCTTAAATTAAAAAAAAAAAGAAAATGGAAGTTCAGCATAAGTTGCCTCTAAGTGATCTCTGAAATTGGGTACGGGAGGACAGCACGACAGGAACATCTTCCCTTAGTTTGGTATGGGCATCAACATATCACGCAAGCTGATGGACATTGGGGAGGGTATGTGTTAGGGTGAGCGCTGTGAATTGGTTAAGACTGATGAATCACAGACCTGTACCTCTGAAACAAATAATACATTATACATTAATAAAAAAATATTACACAAGCTTCTTGCCACTTAATTGGAACCTATTCGTTGTGCCCCCAACATGAAATAAAATCTTTTAAAGGTCTCTGCCAAATGAAAGATTCATAAGCCAGTTGGCTATTAATTTATTCAACGAACATGAGTGTCTGTCTCCTCTAGTCTAAGAGCAAATTAAGGACAGGGTTTGATGTCCCATTCACCTCTACCTTTCTGGCACCTTCCCAAGAATTTTTATTGTCTCCAAGTAGTAGGTGCTCAATAAAGGTTCACCTGCTGTTGAATGATGGGTCTTTTCCACCTGGGATTTCTTCTGTTGTGCCGCATCAGGACCCTAGCAACAACCGCATCTCCATGGCAACCGCTTTAGGTAATGAGGATGGATAATACAATACTTGCAAATCTCAGGCCTCTGAAGACAGAATGTGACTGTTTGGAGCTACAGCAATGGAACGGCAGAGAAAAGAAGTATTATGGGAGGCAGAATTAGAGGAAACCTCAGGTTAGTGCTTAATTCCTGAATAGCCCACTGCCCGTTATCTCTGTAAATCAAGAACACTGAATGTCAAGGGCTTTATTTACCCACTCCCAGAGGTCCACACCAGCGGTTTAACTGACGACAGCTTCTAAAATACTGGGAGCTACTATTAGAGTCATTCAAGCCTTTTTGTTGTCATTTTGTCCTGGCAGTTCACAGGAGCTGTGCCGTTTGATTTCCAAACCTTCTTTGTCTCTCTCTTGGTGTGAAGTCAGGATTTAAATATAAGGGAGGAGAGGGGGGCCCACAAAACAGATGGCGGCCTGGCTGCTGGGATCTGCAGAGACAGCACGCCTCTGACAACTTCCTTTTTCCCCAGAGTTCCACTCTGGGGTAGTGCGGAGCTGAGAATTCTCTTATTGATCTTGAAACTGAAAGAGTTAGCTCCCAGTCACTGCAATTGACAAAGGCTTTTGCAGCTCATTAACCGCCAGATTATGTGGCACAATTCATTAAAATTCTGTTTCACTGACTGCATTTGTAAATAGGCTTGGGGAAGTTTATCACTTTTTGCCTCTTGCAGAGCTTTCCTTCAACGAGTGCATTTTTCTTCTTTTTCCTGATAGAAAAAGTCTGAAATAATTTGCCACAAGATGTGTTATCATTTAAATGCAAACTCAAATGAAATACTGACTAGGAATCACAGGTTTTTTGATTTTTTTCCCCTCTTCCATTTGCTGCTATCTGATTATGTGGGTTACTTTAATAAATACATTTGCTTTGGGCTCTTGTTATATTAATTTTGTATAAATTGTCATACTTCTTAGCAGGCCTCTGCCCTGTAATTGCTCTCATTTGAATACAAGCAGAAAGGGAAAGATTAAAGGTAATTTCAAAAAAACCCTTTTCCTTTTATTAATACCTAAGCACTAAAGAAGTTATTCTCTGTAAATCACCCATCTTAAGATGAACCCAGAGCACTGGACAAGGGACAGGAAACCAGACTCTGGGCATCACTCTTCCCCCTCAGTTGTCCATGAGGCCATTTGCTTACCCTACAGGAAGGCTTTTCCTAAAAGGACCACCATAGTAAATAGTTGTGGGCTCTCTGGAATCTGTTTGCAAATACTCAGCTCTGTGTAAATGAGCGTGGTTGTGTTTCAAGGAAACTTCACCTATGGACATTGAAAGGAGAATTTCATCTGATTGTCAAGTGTCATGAAATATTCCTCTCCCTCCCAACCAGATAAAAATGTGAAAACCATTCATAGCTCATGGGCTATGTAGACACAGGTGGTGGGTCTTTTTCAGCCACTGACGCGTTGGTGTTTCCTAACCCTTGCCCTAGAGAAGTGGTACTTTTTTTTTTTTTTTTAAGATTTTATTTATTTATGTGACAGAGAGAGCACAACCAGGGGGAGCGGCAGGCAGGGGGAAGAGGGAGAAGCAGGCTCCCAGCTGAGCAGGAGCCTGATACCAGGACCCTGGGATCATGACCTGAGCCAAAGGCAGACGCTTAACAGACTGAGCCCCCCAGACACCCCTAGAGCAGTGGTTCTTAACTGTGGTCCCTGGATGGGCAGCATCGGCATCTCCTAGGAATTGGTGAGCCGGGCTGAAGGCCAGTCTTGATCCAGGGAGGAGGGCATGTAATGCCGTAAATGGCCTATAGTGAGAATTTCTCCGAGTACCTTGTGTTCCTCTTCTGTCTGGATCAACCCACTGCAAGGGGGTTGGTGGGCAAGGGCATGGAGATTTATTGCCATGGACATGGTTGTGATAAGGAATGACACTTAGGTATCAAATGGCATCTACTATTTGCCTACTTTCATCAGAGGCAGAGTGGGTGAGGTCCTTACATCTCAGCATTTCTTGAGCATAACATAGGGTGGATGTGACTTTTATGCAGAGTATCTGGGGTGTTCCTTGCATGCTGGATAGAACTTCATACAAGAGCCGTCCCATCTTGTAATTTAACCTTCATGTGTTCCCTTTCTGTCAATCCCCAGTGAATCTTAGGATTAGTAGCTTGCATTGTTTAATCCAACTTCCTCACAGTTGAGCCCAGCCACACCAAGTTGCAATAAGGATATAATCCTGCTTCGACATGTTGCAGTGACAATAACCACCTGATTGCCTTGAGATCTGCTCATGTGCCTGCAACTTCACATATATAAGCTCAGAATCTGAAAATGGGAACGGAAGGTGACGTTCATATCCTAATTCCGGAAATGAAGGCTCCAAGGCTCACAGCTGAAATTGTTTTGCTAAACTCTCACAGGTGGAAAGTGACTGAGCCAATTTGCACATTCAGATTCATCAGATTTAAAAGTTTCTGTTTTTTTTTTTTTTTTCTTCTAGGGCCACTAGAAGTAGTTTCTATACCAGGTATAGAAACTACTCATTTATTACATTTTCTAAGAAGCAGGCATCGGGAAAAAAGCAATAAACTGTTCGAGGTATGAGTCTGCATTATGAAAGCTCTACTTCCCCCCAGGAGTGTTCCAGTTAGGGTCTCGTTAGCCATAGGGGCTGCAGCCCAGGTGTCTACTCCCTGTCCTGACTGGTAATGAGCCAGCCCCCTGACTTTCAAAGTAATGCCGGCCTGTAACTGTGGGCGATGGCCCCTTGTGATGGGTGCCATTCTGCTGTAGTTCTTTGTCTTTCTTTCTTTCTCTTTTTAAAAAAGATTTTTATTTATTTATTTGAGAGAGAGCTCACACACGAGTGTGGGGAAGGGCAGAGGGAGAAGGAGAGGCAGAGAATCTCAAACAGACTCTGGACTGAGTGTGGAGCCTGATGCGGGGCTCGGTCTCACCACTCTGAGATCATGACCTGAGCCGAAACCCAAGAGTCGATGCTCAACCGACTGAGCCACCCAGGCACCCCCCGCTGTAGTTCTTTAGCATGCCTGAAACTCATTGTGGCTTTCATTTCTGTGACTTCTGTGTGCTGGAGGGGTTCTGATTGCTTGACGTTATTAGATGTAAGTTTTTCTTTCTTGTGAAAGAAGAAAAATACACTTGCTCCTTTTAGGCTTTGCATCTGGAATTATATTTTCAGTGCTTGAGACCAAATACTTGCACGGAAGATGGCCTTGCAGTATTTCTTCTTTTCCTCTTGTACAATTGTATGGAACGCTGTGAGTCAGACACTTCTAGACGGCGGTGGGGGGAGGGGCACACTGGGAGACAACGGTCCTTCCTGAATCTTCTGCATTCAGACTTGGTGCGAGAATTATCTTCCCCCCTAAATTCACCTCCTCTCCTTTAACTCTTTTGGCAGGAAGTCTAGGACTGGGGGTTGAAACTGATTGCCCCGGGAAAGGGAGAAGTCACCACTGCCTGGAAGAACAAGGCGAGTTTTAAGCCTGATTTTCAAACTAAAAATTTTAAAATCTTAAAAACCAAGCTTATAAGAGAGAAAAGAAGTTTGACTGGCTTTCCTCGAATTATGTGTTTACTTGTCTCCAATTAACCACCTTCCCCCTCCCCCCCCTTATTATTTACCCAGAGTAAAGCTACCTTACCCAGCCTCTTTTGTGGCTAGGTGAAGATGTGACAAAGTCACAAAGTCAGACCAATGGGACCAAGGCAGAAGTGTCATGTGGCAGCTGCTGGGAACCTTCCAGGTTTTAACCTGGTCGGAGTGAACCTTGCGCGCATCTGCCTTGTCATGTGGATGCTGCCTCCTGGACCACGGGGGCACCAGGGGTGGTGGGGAGATGCAGAAAGGAGCCTGGTCCCCAGAGCTCCACAGGGCAGAGCTGCCTTACTAGCTGCGGAAGACAGAGCATTGGCCCCATGACCGTTGCCCTTGGTGTTATCCCATGAGTATGTTACATTGCATTGCAAAACGGCCTTTGCGGATATAATTCAGGTTGACCTTAAGCTGGGAAGAGTATCCTGGATTAACCAAGTGGGCCACATCTCAATTGTGGGAGCCCTTTGAAAAGAAAAGTCTTTCTCCAGCTGGCAGGAGAAAGGAAGTCAGGGATTCAAAGCATGAGAAGAATTTGATTTGTGGCTGTTGGCTTGGAGAGGAAGCTCCACGTGCCAGGGCAACAAGAATTTCAGTCCTACGACGGCAATGAACTGAGTTCTGCCAATGGCCCGGATAAACTTAGAAGTGGGTTCTTCTTCCCCAGGGCCTCCAGGTGGGAGCCCAGCTCTGCCAGCACTGGATTTCAGCTTTGAGAGTGTCTGAGCAGAGAACACGCTGAGCCGCTCTGTGCCCAGATGCCTGATCCACGGATACTGTGAGATGTGACTTCATGTTGTTTAAAGCTGCTACATTTGTGCTGATTTGTTATGCAGGAACAGAAAATTGACATGCTAACCTTTATGTGTGTGACAAAAATCTCGTGACTTGGATCTTTTATCCATGGCAGCCAAATCTAATCATAACGAACGCACGTATCAAGAATCCGAAGGTGAGATGTTGACCCCAGAGACACTGGTGGAGCAGCGAAGAATGTTCCTGCACAAGGGAATGAGCTGTGGAAGAGAGAGCAAGAATGCAGTGTCAGGCGTTCTTTATGTGCCCCATCCTTTGGTGGGAGGAGGCAGATGAACAGAGGCTTCCAGAAGGGTTTGAGTGAGTCCCAGAGCAGAAGATTTGTCCTTGCTTCTTCAAGTATGGCCTGGAAAGACTATTCACCTCTCAGAAGAAAACTGGTGGTGTGGGGTGGGGGAGGTTGCCACTTCTCACGTGGCACTGGAAAGCCAAGAAAAAAATACTCAGATGTGGGTGTGAGGTGTGACTCCCAGGTCCTCAGGGTCTTGGGTAAGCAGTCCCTTGATGGAGGGAATCCAGCAAGAGAGATGCTAGGCTCGGGTTCTCAGGAACGGCAGCTCCAGCAAGAGGGCTGAGTCAGTGGGAAGAGCTGCAGCCGTAGGCACCCACCTTCACAGCGGGTCCAGCAGGAAACCAGCCCCCCAACCACGGCAGCAGGTCCCTAGCGTTCCTGGCACCCACAGCCATATGGGCAAGTAGGAAGGACAGGGGGATATTCTTGAAGAGAGTAGACATGCAGGAAGGCTAATTGCCTAAATATTTTTGATTGACAAGATTGAGTGTTTACAGGTATTTAGCAATCAGTGAGTTCAAGAGCAAGACAGGCTGAGACATGGATGACAATGATGGTGAGAATTTTTTTTGGTTGTTTTTTTAACCTTTTATAAAAAAAATTTACTTATTATATATGTATATATATATATACAGAGAGAGAGCATGTGTGCATGCAAACAGGGAGAGTGGCAGAGGGAGAGAGAGAATCCCAAGCAGACTCCCCACTGAGCGTGGAGTCCGACTTGGGGCTCAATCCCACGACCCTGAGATCATGACCTGAACTGAAATCAAGAGTCGGATACTTAAATGACTCAGCCACACAGGTGCCCCTGTTTTTTAACCTTTGGCTCATATTGTATAGTTTTCCAGCCTGTCATTTGCACATTTATTTTTTCCACATTTTGGGGTCCCCCCCACCATTTTCATCCTTTCTCTTCAAAGACTTTCTTCTTATTAGAAACAAAACATAATTCTGTTACCACTCTGCTGAGGGCTGCTGAGTTAATTTGTTTGTTTTTTTCCTTTTGAGTTAATTTCTTTTAATTTTTTGTCTTTTTTTTCTTTTTAAATTGTGCACCACATCAGTCATAGAAAATAACATATAATGTCACAAAACAACATAATGGTATTTGCAGCAAGTGTAAGGATTCGTAATAGAACAAACATCCTTCCTGAATTTTGTGTTATTTCCTTGTTTGTCTTTATTATTTCCTCCCATTTGTGTGCACTCCTCAATGATGTAATATATAGTGTTAGCTGCTTCTGACTTTATATTGACTGAATCCTAAGTTTCACATGGCTGTCTTTCATTCAACCCCTGCTTTGATCCATCTGTGTTGGTGTGCGTGCCTGTGTTGATTTGTATTGCTCCACTGTATTCTACTGAACGAAGAGGGCCAATTAGGTTGTTTCTCGTGTTTTTGCTCTTGAGAAAAGCATTGCTACGAACACTCGCACTGTTTCTTGGTGTAAGTGAGCAAATGTTTCTCTAGGGTGAAACTAGGTCCGGTATTCCTAGGTCATGGGATATGGTCATGCCCATCTTGGCCAGGTCATGCCACGTGTTTTCCAACATAGGATGTGTTTAACCCGATGTGGCACACAGTCCTTCCTTTACAGGACTCGCTGAATAGCTGGGGGAAACAATGCTAACCCTCAGGAAAAAGAGTCCATCCTGGGTGATTAGGAACTATGGGACGTAGTGAAGGCATTAAACAGAGATCCCTGTGAAGGTTTCTGCCGCGAAATCAGCCCACGGTTTGACTGGGCAGGAAGGCTTCTTTTGAGGGCTGGAGGTGACTGTTTTCTGCCATGGAAGGAACCTGGAAATAACACAGGGAAGCTGGGGAAGAAAAGATGAGATGTACAAGTGAAGGGCATTATTATGACCTTCCCTCTGCCAACATGGTGGAAGGTGTGGGAAGGAGTGAGCTTGGCGCATCATCCCATGTTGACCCATGGCAAAGTACCGGCTGCAGCCGAGCAATCCGGACCTTAGGGAGAGGGGTGATGGCCTCTCTTTGGGAAATTTGTCTGGGCTTGTCACATCTTTTAGCTTCTCTGCTCCTCTGTGCTCTGTGGCTTGGTTCTCATGCGATTGGGCACCCCCTTTCAAGTTGGCTGACTCTGTCGTTGATTGTCTTCTTCATTCCCGGGATGTGGAGCCCACTCCCCTACTGAAGCCAGTGACAGTCACTTTCCCCTGATTTTGGCTCTTAGCAGTCAGTCCTGCATGGGAAGACCCTTCCCTGGCTTCACGTGACAGACAAGGACAGCCCGGTGGTAAGACTCATGGTCAAAGTCCCATTTTTAAGTAGGAGGAGACTGGGCGCCTGGGTGGCTCAGTCGTTAAGCGTCTGCCTTCGGCTCAGGTCATGGTCCCGGGGTCCTGGGATCGAGTCCCACATCGGGCTCCCTGCTCAGCGGGAAGCCTGCTTGTCCCTCTCCCACTCCCCCTCTTGTGCTCCTGCTCTTGCTGTGTCTCTCTCTGTCAAATAAATAAAACCTTTTTAAAAAAAAAAGTAGGAGGAGACTAAGTGAGTTAAGGAACTAGCTCTAAAGGGCACAGTTTCTCGCAGGATTGGAGCTCTTGATGGTGTGGCCTCAAATCCCACGTTCTTTCCTCTGCTCTGGGGGTGGCAGATGCACTTAGAGGCCAGGAAGATGGTGTGAAGTCACTATGGTGAAGCGAAAGGGAGAAAGGTAGGATCTCTGGTCCCTGGTTGGAGAGGACGACTCCTGCCTAAAGGCCTTCAAAGTCACAAATGCAAAGAAAAGAGAACTGTGCTGGCCAGATGATATACTCCTGTCCAGGCTGAGCCGGCAGACAGCCACTGCGTGATCTCTGCTCAATAGTAAATGTGCTCTGTCTTCCTGGGACTGCCATCTACCTGCTCTAGAACCTTCCAGTCCTCTCAACTGTGTGTGTCTGGGTTACTGAGTCAACCTTATATTCTTAGAGCCTCGTACAGTGCCTGATACATACAAGGCACTCCATAAGTGATGGCTGAAACTGCAAGGTGGATCAAGAGTTCTAAAGAAATTTGAATGGACAGCTCTATTTGAAGGCTGAAACCTTCACCCTTTTTCACATTCACTTGGCTTCTGTCCCTGTTCCAAACATGGCCAGGGTTGGAGGAGCCCTAATCTCCCTGGTTTCCTCTTTGCCTACCCTGCACAACCTTCTCTCTCTCACATGCACAATCAGTCCATAATAGACACAGTGTTTGGTAATGTTTTCCTGTCCTTAATATATTATAACCATCTTTCCATAGTAATAGAAGTATTTCTGTAACATCATGTTTTCAGTGTGTGTGTAAAAGTCTGTTGTATATGGGGCGCCTGAGTGGCTCAGTTGGTTAAGCAACCGCCTTTGGCTCAGGTCATGATCCTGGGGTCCTGGGATCGAGCCCCGCATCGGGCTCCCTGCTCAGCCGGAAGCCTGTTTCTC
This sequence comes from Mirounga angustirostris, assembly GCF_029215605.1. Classification (NCBI taxonomy): domain Eukaryota; kingdom Metazoa; phylum Chordata; class Mammalia; order Carnivora; family Phocidae; genus Mirounga; species Mirounga angustirostris. The sequence continues at coordinate 92,535,800 of NW_026991711.1, read as the reverse complement.
CCTCTCCCACTCCCCCTACTTGTGTTCCCCCTCACGCTGTCTCTCTCTCTCTCTGTCAATTAAATAAATAAATAAAATCTTAAAAAAAAAAAAAGTCTGTTGTATACATAGTTTACTGAAATAACTCCCTCTCTTTTGACATTTAGGTGATTTCCAATTTTTTTAAAACGATTATTTATTTATTTATTTGTCAGAGAGAGAGAGAGGGAAAGCACAAGCTGGGGAGTGGGAGGCAGAAGGAGAAGACTCCCTGCTGAGCAAGGAGCCTGATGTGAGACTCGATCCCAGGACCCTGGGATCATGACCCGAGCCGAAGGCAGATGCTTCACCAACTGAGCCACCCAGGCATCCTGTGATTTCCAAATTTTTATTAAAAAAAACCCCAGTACTGCAATGAGCATCCTTAAGGTTAAGTACTTATACCCATCCTTAATTAACTTCTTAGGACGTGCTCCCAGAGGAGGGCTTACAGTCCGTGTTTTAACTGTTGAAGTACATTGCCCAAGGTCTTCCAGAGAGTGGGTACCAGTGTTCATTTCCTTAGTGGTGCAAATGAGCACCCATTGCCCTATACTCCTTGCAATGCAGGATATTTCTATTTTAAATATTTTTTTCACTTTTAAATGGAAACACTGTATCCTAGCGCTTTAATCTGCCTTTCTTTGATAGCTAGTGAAGTTGGCTATATTTCACGTTTGTATGTATTTTTATTTCTTCCTTTAGAAATTCCTTGTCCAGTTCCACTCCCTTTCTATTGGAGCTTTGTCTTTTTCTCCTTGAGGTGAATCACACCCATCTTTCATGGCCCAGCTCATGTTCCCTCCTGCATGACATCTCTAACTACCCAGCCCGGGGCAATCTTACACTTATATTGCTTCTAGTTTCCCGTACTCTTTCAGAATTGATGTCACATTACCTACTATTTTCTTCCCGATAGTCTCTCTTTCTCCATTTGATAGAAAGCTCCCAGAGGGTGGGGTTAAGCAGTAAACAGAGTAATTCAGACTAACTGATGTTGAAGCCTAAACATCAACATCAACACCACCCAAGAACTTACCATTTGGGGTCACTGAAGTTTTGCCTTTCCAGTGCAAGGGTTCTGTGAGCTACTGAGATGTTGACTCTCCTCACTCCCCAACACCTGTATAGCATAGGATTGACTCAGGGTTGAACTTTGAGGATGCTCTGAGGTTCAGGTGACTATCTGCCCCCAAAGCTGTTCTTACTTCTGGCTCTTCGTTACACTGGTAGAATATTACCATTACCACGGTTTCTTCATCTCTACATGTACTCTGAATACCTGCTTGGTGACAGGTTCTGAGGTGCCTGCTGCGGGTATCTGTGGACATGTTCCTTGCCTCAAGGGGATTGTGGTCTAATGGGGGAGATTGACATTAAATCAGCAATCACGAATAAAAGTGCATCTCCACACATTGGGATAGGAGTTTTGCAAGAAAACCTCAGGGTATTATAAGTGGTTATAACAGAATGCTTTCATCATATATGGGTATTGGATCAGACTTTGCTGAAGAAGGAACATTTTATTTGAGAAATTCAGAATAAGCAGGAGATGGCCAGATGAAGAGGTGGCAGAGGTATGGTAGGGTAAAGAGCCTTCTAGACATATGGAGTAGCCTGTGCAAGGGCCCTGGGGCAGAAGAGTTTAGCCAACATGACCAGAGCATGTCAGTGAAGGGCAGTGGCTTAAGATGAAGCTGCAATGGGGTGTGATGAGGAAGAGCCAGACCATGGGGGTTCCCGTTGGGATTTTATCCTAAATGCAGTGGGGAGACGCTGAGGACCGTGAACAGGGGGTGAGGCAGTCTGGCTGCTGGGGGGAGTGTAGCAGGACGGTGAGAGTGGAGCCTGCTCTGCTCCTCGGGAAGCTTTTGCAGGGTGAGATCCAGGACGGAGACAAAGGGGGTTTCATGCCCTCGAATCTGTTGCTCGATTCAGTGTCGCACCAACAACCTCTGCTCTTTTTCCTCTTTTTTAAATTTTTTGTTTCTCTTCCATCTCTTATTTCTCATTATTTTCCCTGAGTGTTTTAGCTTTTTCCAGAATCTCCTGACAGCCAGAGTGTATCTTTTGGTTGAGAAAACAACTACAGTGTGGGAGAAACACAGGAGTCTTTGGTAATTCACTCTTTTTTATGCATAACTACAAATTTGGTTTTCCTTGTGGCAAGATCTCGAACTCCTTCTTTCATCTTTTATTTTGAACTAGTATGTCCTTCTCTTAACCCTGATCTCTTTGTCCCCAGCATCTCAAGGAGTTTGGCTGGAGAACTGCTCTTTAGAAAACAAGTAGGACTTTGGTTGTCCTTTGTATCACTCGATGTCGATGGCCATGTGTAGTATATAGTGTACAAAAATATTACACATTACAATCCCAGTCTTTGATATACCCTCTTCCCCAAATTTGCCAATATCCATATTTTCAAGTAGAGGTGATTATTGTAAGTTGACCCTAATGTGAATGAAGAGAAATGCTAAATTCTCTGTCCCCACTGCTGAGAGGCAAGGGCATACAAGGAAATGGGACCTCCAGGGGTAGAAGTAGGGCCCACAGAGGATATGGTCTTCCCTCCCGGAGAGGGTCGGGTGGGGGGGCTTTCTAGAAGAGACAACGCCTCTCTGATTAGCTTTCCAGTCTCAGTCCTCAGAAGCTCATTAAAGCTTGCAGAACTTCCATTTCTTGGTAGTAGTTGGAAGAAAACATTGCTCCTGCCCTATTCCACAGAATTTTTGTGAAGGTCAAATCAGATAAAGTAAGTGAAACGCTTCGTTGCAACTATGTTGATATTAGGGTTTCATGGAGGTGATTGGACACACCTCTGGCCACTCTGCCCTTTTCATAGAAGATTTGGCCTGTGGCTCTGGTCTAACCTCTTGACTCCAAGCCTGCCAAGATCCTGGGTGAGTTCCCATCTATGCAAATGGCCCTTCCAATAAACCCGTCTCTTAGTTCCATTACTCTTTCCTCACCTCCTGTGATTATTCCCGCCACTCTACCTCCACCCCCCATTGGCTGGTGACACATTAGAACTCATGAGAAATTGTGCCACATCCAGAGTGGCACATTCCAGCGTCTTGCCGCCTGATCCCAACTTTCTGTCCTTCTGGTTGCTCATTCAGTGATTCCCTCCATGCTGGTTCTGTAGTTTTATCAGGGCCTGTTGACCACCAGCCATTCACCCTCTGCCAAGCCATTAGCTTTCTTCTTGTGGAGCTTGGAGTCCACGGCCCATCTTTGCTACTCTAACCTGACCTGGCATATCTCACACCTGCATGAATGTTGCCATCTGTTTTCATCCCATCTGCAACCGAGTAGTCATGTGTTTCCAATAGAGCAAAATTGATATTGCTATCACTTCTTGATTACTGATCGAGTTATCACCAAGTTTCTCAGAATGGCATGCTCGGCCACAAACACCCCTGCCCCTTTTTAACAGGATTTTGGCCTCTTCACGTAGAAAAGTTTATCAGACTTTCCCACCACCTAACATCCACACTTACTCAAGCCTCCTTTGTTTCTGTTATAACTGTTGCTTCTGGTGGATGCTGCGTTGCCCTGTCCATTCCCCCTCTAGCAATGGAGGACTTATTCGCCAGCTCCTTGGAAGGCTCCCTGCAGAAAGCCCTCTGCTGTCAGCCCTATGCAGGGTTACTTTAGCTGAAGACAGTTCCCTTGGCAATCGTCTAAGAATGGTCCACACCAAGGAATGGAGGTAGGCGTGGTCCCTTTTGGCCTGTGACCTAATCTGGAGATTTGTGCTTCTTGTGTCTGCAAATCTGGGCTCTGTGGGTTTTGGGTGTCTCTTGGTGTTCTTTGGCCTAATTGTAGCAATGAATTGACAGAACAAAGGCATCAACCCTGCTTGAGTAGGGCATGGTGATCAGGGGTTTGTGCCCCTCAGGATTGCCATGAAGATCAGACCCAGGTAGAGTACCAGGACCAGCAGAGGGGTTGACTGGGATAAGGAAAATCGAGAACGGTTAGTAAGGAGGGGATGATACATTTCAAGGTGGGGCCCACGACCAGCTGCTATGGCAGGAGTTGTGGTTCGTCCCACTAACTTTATCCTTCTGAATTTTCCCTGGCAGAGTGACCTACCAGGATCCTGGAGGAATTGTGTCTGGACTTATAAAAGCAGTGGCTCTGAGGGGCATAGGAGGTGACATGGTGGGTGTTGGGATGTGCTGTCTGGATCCACCGCAGGAGAGCAGAGTCACACCCCAGCTGCTGTGTGTCCCTGGCAGAGAGCCCAGCTCTTCCTGGGGTGACTCACATTTAATAACCCATCAATTTGGGGGTTTCTCTTCCAGAGCTTTGTAGCAGACAAGCCATTGACCTCCTGGGTCTGCAGGGAACGCAGAGAAAGAGTTGCAGAGAATGGCCCTCCTTTCAGGAGCAGTGACCTTGGGTTGAGGGACACAACCAGCTCAAGGGATCTTGTAGGGATAGGGCTGATGGAATATTCAAAGGGCCATCGGGCCTCCTTCTCCTCTCTTCCTCTCTTGAGTTCCTGCCAGGGCTCCCGATTGGCCAAATCCAAACAGGACCCAGGGCTGGGCTGAGGCAGGCCATGCAGATCAGCCACTCTGGGGGAAGGCGGGGTGAGAGGGCAGGGGGGAGTGGGGGGGGGGGTCCTGGAGGGCAAACCGACATCCACATAGATGCCACAGCCCTAAAGTCAATGCATTTTCTTGCAGCGTTTGACATGCCTCAGGGGTCCCCCTCTCTTCTTGCTCGTCCCTTGCCTTGTGCAGTATGATGCTCTCCATCCCCTTCCTGACTTCTCCAGCACTGTTTCCCTTGCAGCACCATCTGCAAGACTGATGGTTAAATCAGGCTCTTGTAGGAGAGCCTCTTCCCATACTGCCTCTTCCCTCTTCTCCTCTCCTCTCCCCTCTCATCCTCTTCTCCCCTCCTCCCCCCTTTCTCCTTTTCTAATTTCTTTTCTCTCTTGCCCTCCCCCCCACACCCCAACTTCCCTCCCTCTTTCCCGGCAAATGCATGCCTTCCATGTCTATGGCTTTAATCACCCAAGTTTATATCGAGTCCGGAGACCTGGCCCCTAAGCTACAAACCCATAAATCAGACTTGATGTCTTACTTGGTATCTCACCTCCTTACCTCAGGCTCCACAAGGCCAAGGCTGAACGCATAAGAGTCCTTCCCAGCCTCCTCCTGCATTCTCTAACACCCACCGGGTTGTGCAAACCAGCCGTCTGGGACTTAACCATCTACCTCCCTCTCTTCCACCTTCACATCCTTTGCAGTGCCAGGTCAACTCAGTGTTTCTGGAATGCAGCATCCCCTCCCTCTCCACCATCCTGCCCTCATCCCTCTCACAGACATCTACCGTGGCTCCTGGGCGGTCTCCCTGCCCCACTTGGGGGCTCTCCAGTCATGGCCACAAAGCATATTTGATACTACTTTTAATGCAGATCGAATCCTGGCACCAGACCCTGCTGAAAACCCCTCATTGGCTCCCTGCTGCGCTCAGCATCATGATCTACATCCTTCGGTTTGTCTGCAAGGCCTGGTCTGGTTTTCACCTTCCCTCACTCTCTGTGCTTCTAAACACTGTTGGTGTGTCATGCTTTGTCCTGACATGGGACCTCTTCACACGTGTCCCTTGGTCCCTCAGCAGCCTGGATCCATGAGCTCCTAGACAGTCTCCAGATCACAGAGCAGAAGAATTTTTTTCCCAGAAGTGTTTCAGACCCCAGTCCCTGATGTTTTATTTTTTAAATATGTTCTCATGACACTATATTCCTTCTTCTCAGGGAACTCAATCTGTTCGTAATGATGCATTCAATCATGTCACTCTTTCGTTAAAGCCTCCTTTCAATTGGACCATGATAGGGACCAGATCTGTTTTTTCCTCAGCATTTTGTCCCTACCTCTTAGCACACGGCTGGGCGCAGGAAATCTTGGTGGGATAGTTGACTGGCTGATGTGTGCCAGCCTGCTTCACTCCCCCCTCCCTCTATATACTCCATCTAGAAAACATGGCACATGGGCTAATGGGAGCCTAGACAATGTGAGGGAGAAATCATTAGTGTACCATTTACTAGCTGGAGACAAAAGACTATATTCACACTGATTTCTAAAGAGTTGGGTTGTTTGGGGTTTTTTTGGAAATTAATTTATCTGCTGAGAGATTTTAGTAGCACACACCCTAAGGGACAGTGATTATCTGCTAATTAATTCTGTTGATTAATGGTAAATGGGCATTTGGTTGTGCTTGGAAACTTACAAGCCCACCGTGCTTGCTTTTGGGTAGTCAGATGTGCTTTCAGCAAGATTCCCCTGACGTCCGCCTGTGTTTGATTTTACTCTGCCCTGCAGAGCCAAATTTGGAGAAGGTGTCCCTTCTTCAGAGTGCTCTTGCTTGCACGTTTCATTCTTTGGGGAGTGACAGCCATGAAGCTGTCCCCCTCTCACCAGCCCCACCTACCTTTCTACCCTCTCCCTTGTTCCCAATTCCTGCCAAATGATCTCTATTTTTGTCAAAGTCAGAGGTGTTACAAAAACTTATCTAAAATTTGCAAACAAGGTAAAAAGATGACAGCTTATCTTTTCAGTGTCATGCTGGAGAAGTCCTTCTCAAAGTATGGGCCAGGGACCCCCAGGAGCCCCCAAACACTCTCAGGGTGACTGTGAGGTCAAAACTATTTTCATGATAACACGAAGACATAATCTGTATTTTTCACTGGGTTGACCATGGTAATTGGTGCAAAATCAGCAGTGGGTAAAACTGTTTGTGGCTCAGCACAGATCAAGGCAGTGAACCTGTGCATGAGGTCATCATTGCACACTTCCCTGCCACAGACTCAGTGAGAAAACCCTGCTTCACTGACAAAACCAGTGGTGATATTAATGAACGTTTTGAAATGTGTCAACTTTTGGAAGATCTGCAGGATTCAGTGAAGCAATATGTATTTTTATTTTTTAAAATTAACTAATTAATAAATTAATTAATTAATGAGAGAGAGAAAGAGAAAGCATGGGGAGGAGGGGGCAGAGGAAGAGGAGAATGAGACTCTTAAGCAGACTCCATGCCCAGCTCGAAGCTCAATGCAGGGCTCGAGCTCATGACCCTGAGATCATGACCTGAGCCAAAATCAAGAGTCAGATGCTTAACCTACTGAGCCACCCAGGTGCCCCACAGTGCATCAATATTTTTGAAATGGCCCATCATGAGAAAATTGTGCATGGGTAAACTATCCATTGAAAATAAGGTAGACCCATGGATTTTATTGTAACAGAGAACCAAGAGTTCTTGATATGGTTCAGAACAAAAGTTATTAATTAATATTGCACTTTGAGACTTGCTATAGAAACTACCACTTGTTTAGTTTTAGTGAAGAGTCAAAGAAAATGGTCCACAGTGATCTAAAAGGATGTGGCTGGATTTCCTTCATATCCTTGCCCCAAAAGACATACTGTAACAGGTTGAATGCAGAAGCAGATATGAGAATCCAGCTGTCTTCCACGAAGCCAGACATTACAGAGATTTACAAAGAGGTAAAACCGTCCCACTTTTCTCAGTAAAAAATTTTCTGTTGGGAAACATAGTTATTTTTTTCCATTAAAGTATGTTATTTATGTTGTCACAAAATGGGTTTATTATTCTTTTTTAAAAATGAACTCTTGTTTAAAAAGTTTCGTGTTAATTTTTATTATCGCAAATATTGATAGCTATAATTCAGATCAGATCAGCCCTTTGGGTGTCCTTAATAAGTTTTAAGAGTTATGTAAAAGGGTAAAGAACCCAGAGACCAAAGAGCTTGAGAATCACTATGTTGGAGCATTTTCTTTAAGGAAAGTTTTTTTTTTTTTTTAAGATTTTATTTATTTACTTGAGAGGGCACACAGAGGGAGAGGAAGAGGGAGAAGCAGACTCCCTGCTAAGCAGAGAGCCCGATGTGGAGCTTGATCCCAGAACCCTGAGTTCGTGACCTGAGCTGAAGGCAGACGCTTAACCGACTGAACCACCCAGGTGTCCCTGTTGGAGCGTTTTCTAAGTCTGCACAAATGATCAGAACTCGGACAGCTTCCAGTTCTGTGAAACTAGTAAGATATGATGATATTTTTTTCTGTCAGTTTGAAAAGATAATCCTGAAAATTAGGGTTTTATTATCCTGCAAGGAATTAGCCAGTTTTGTTTTGTTTTGTTCTGTTTTGGTCACATTTAGCGATCTTATCTAAACATGCCTTTTCATAATTTTCAATGAATATAAAAGTCCAGGTTCGACATAATATCTTTCAAGTCAGTTTTGCCTTTCTGCTTGTTTCTTCATTAATCAGTTAAGTAAAATTTTGACATGTGCTCACTATTATGTGAAAGTTATGTTTTTTTAAAAAACATGAAGATTTCATTTGGACAAGGGACAAGGGTAAAAATATTGGTGGAACTGTCTACTCCCCGCCACCCTCACTTCCTGATTCTGTATATTGGACCCTTGGAGACCCCCTCCCTCTGGTTGCGGGCCACCTCACCATTGTCTGACTTCCCGGACTGAGCTGTCTCACCCATACTCGGGGTTCCGAGGCCGCTCACACATAGCTGTTAGAGCACTTGAGGAGGGACAGGTGGAGTGCTTGCATCCTGTCTGAGCCTCAGAGTGTATTAGTCAGCTTGGGCTGCCATGATGAACTACCACAGATTAGGAGCTTTAAACAACAAAAATTTATTTTCTCACAGATCTGGAGGTTGGGAATCCAAAATCCAGCTGCCGGCAGTGTTGGTTTTCTCTACGGGACATAAGGGAAGCATTTGTTCTGGGTCTTTCTCCTTGGATTGCAGATGGCCACCTTCTCACTGTGTCCTCGCATGGTCTTTTCTCTGGGCATGTGCACCCCTGGTGTCTCTTTGTGGGTTCAGATCTTACCCTGCTATAAGGACACCTGTCATACTGGCTTAGGGTCCACCTTAATGACCTCATTTTAGCTTAATTACCTCTCTAAAGGCTCTCTCTTCAAATACAGTCACATTCTGAGGTACTGGGGGTTAGGGCTTCAATACGCGAATTTGGGGGGAACACAATTCAGCTCATCACCCTGGGTCAGCTCTTACCACAATACTCGTGTGTAACAAACACCCGGAACAACTTGATGGAACTCGACAAGGAACTGTTACTTCGCTCACTGGGTGGGCTTGGTTTTGTCTTGGAGGTCAGCTGCAAGTGATCCTGACCTGGCTAGCCCAATTTTTAGGACTGGCGGGCTATTGGAGCACCTGCAATGGTCTTGACTGGGATGACTGGGCCCTTACTCCCCTTGTGTCTTCTTTTTCAGCAGGCTAGCGTGACTCTGTCCTTCTCAAGGTGATGAAAAAGGCAGGACAGAGGAGGCTGGGAGCAAAGCCTCTGCCTGTGTCATCTTCCCCTACATCCCATTATCTAAAGCCAGTGGCTACAGGCTGAAGGTCTGTGGCCCCCTCAAAATTCATATGTTGAAACCTCATTCCCAGTGTGATGGTATTTGGAGGCAGGGCCTTTGGGGGTTGCTCAGGTCATGAGGGTGGAGCCCCCATGAATGGGATTAGCATCCTTATAAAAAAGACACCAGCAAAGGGGGGAGGGAGCGGATGTGGGGGTGGAGGGGAAAACTGAAGCCACAACAGACCCTTAGCTCTGAGAGCTAGCATTGTCCTTCTACTTAAGCTATTCTTGAGTTTATTTGGATTTCCATTTGCTTTCATCTTATAAACATGAGGATGTAGGTTAAAATCAAAAACACAAGAAACAAAAAGTATTGGTGAGGATGTGGAGAAAGAGGAAGCCTTGTGCGTGCAAACAGGTGCAGCCGCTGTGGAAAACAGTGTGGAGGTTCCTCAAAAAATTAAAGATAGAATCACCATATGATCCAGTAATTGTCCTACTGGGTATTTATCCAAAGAATATTGAAAGGATACATGCACCCCTATGTTTATAGTAACATTATTTACAATAGTGAAATTATGGAAGCAGCTCAAATGTCCATGGATAGATGCATGGATAAAGAAGAGATGGTGTATTATATATACACAATGGAATATTACTCAGCCATCACAGAGAATGAAATCTTGCCATTTGCAACAACATGGATGAAGCTAGAGAATTTAATGCTAAGTGAAATAAGTCCATCTGAGAAAGACAAATACCATATGATTTCACTCATATGTGGAATTTAAGAAACAAAACAAATAACAAGGGAAAAAAAAAAGAGAGAGGGAGACAAACCAAGAAACAGACTTTTAGCTATAGAGAACACACTGCTGGTTTCGAGAGGGGAGGTGGGTGGGGTGGGTGGGGGAAATGGGTGATGGGGATTAAGGAAAGCACTTGTGATGAGCACCGATTAATGCATAGAACTGTTGAATCATCATGCTGTACACCTGAGACCACTATAACACTGTATGTTAACTATACCAGAATTAAAGTAAAAAACTTAAAAAAATAAATTTATTAACAAGAAAAATGAGACATGAAGCCACGCTGATTGTCATGAAGGTCCTTTAAGGTGATGGGTCTTAGGGTTGATTGGGAGAGAGGAAGAGGCGATGAGGAGAGTGAAAACCGGGACAGACTATTCCAGGTGGGGGGAGCAGGGGGAGTTAGGCAGGAACAGAAGCACCATCTTTCCAGTACAACAGGGACAGATACTAGTAATGAAGATGAGGATAATGTTGACATTCATTAAGTCCTTACTTATGTGTCACCTCTCACGTTATTCTTAACAACATATCAGGGAATTTACATTATTCTCATTTCATAGATGAAAAACTGAAGATTAGCTAATTTCAGTATCAAGCCAGACTGCAAGGAATGGAAGTGTGAAGCTAAGCAGTTCATGACTGGGTCCTTTATGATAGACATTTTTGTGAACTTTGGGGGAATGCAATATATTCTGAGCTTTTGGAAGAGTGATACCAAGTCTTAAGTGTCTGCCTTACAGGCATTTTTCATGTGGCAGAAAAAATTAATATAAGTATTTTGTTAGGAAGCTGTAGTCTAATTCAGGAGGAGATGAGACAAGGTTTTGAAGAATGTGATGTGTGAGCTAGGAAGAGAAAAGAAAAAGTAAACCGTGTTTATCACATGCCCACTCTATTTGGGACATTTTCTTCTTTTAAAAAAAGATTTATTTACTTACTGTGGGGGAGGGGGAGACAGGAGAGAGAGAATCCCAAGCAGACTCCCCGCTGATCAAGGAGCCCGATGCGGGGCTCCATCTCAGAACCTGACACATGAGATCACGACGTGAGCCAAAACCAAGAGCTGGACGCTTAACCTACTGAGCCACCCAGGCGCCCATCGGGGATATTTTCATAATATCACATTTCATTTCCGAACGACCCAAAGAAGTAGGCATTATTATCCACCTTGTAACAGACAAGGAAATAGAGTCTCACAAAAGTGAAATAACTCATCCCAGAAGGATCCTGCTAGGAAGAATTTTTTTGAATCCAGCTCTGACTCCAGAGAGCTTTCCCCCTTACCAGTGCTTTCTAAACATATCCATCAGAAATTACTCCATGCTCTGAAAAACAAACTGAGGGTTCTAGAGGGGAGGGGGGTGGGAGGATGGGTTAGCCTGGTGGTGGGTATTGAGGAGGGCACATTCTGCATGGAGCACTGGGTGTTATGCACAAACAATGAATCATGGAACACTACATCTAAAACTAATGATGTAATGTATGGGGATTAACATCAGAATAAAAAAAAAAAAAAGAAATTACTCCATGGGCAGAGGAGAGTCAATTCATTCCCCTAAGGGGGCCCGGGGGCGATTGCTCAAATTGCCCATAACAGCATGAAAGTTCTTCAAAGTTATACTTTTATCTTAAAAATTAATATCAGCTTGGCATTCGACTACATAACATACGTTTTAAAATAGAAAACCACCCGCTATCTTCAAGTAGAATCGATGCCTCTGGAATAGAGGCATGTTTACGGGGCATTTGGTGTACCTCTGGTACACAGCTGCCGTCCCTGGGAGCTCGCCCAGCTCGGCTTGTGAGGCATTCACTGCACTGGGCAGCCTTCCTAGAACAATGAAATTGAACTGAAATTGAACAAACCGTGTTTGTTTGGTTGTTCGCATGCACCTTTTTGCAAATGGATAGGACAGATTTTTGGCATCTCCTGTCACTCTTCTGACATTCCCAGACACTTCACGTGTCTTACACTTAATCTGTCAACTGAGTCTCCTTTAAGAACGTCAGGAACAGCCTAGCAAGGAGAGGGTAGCACTGACTCTGGGCTTTTGAGGTCTGCTGCTTAAATGTTCCTTTAGAATTGACTCATTTTCTTTCAAATCTTTATCACGTATTGACTTCGAAGCTGGCTGTAGGGGTGCTTTAGAGGTGAGATTTCTATCTCAACGTACTGTTAGGACACAGTATTATTTGTGCCTTCGAGGAGCTCAGAGTTTCCTGTTAACACTAATGCTCAAGATCTCCTTGTAACCCCAAGGCAGACGTGGAATTGTACAGTTCTGGCCTTCAAGGCAAAATGTACATGAGTCTCTGGTTAGACCCTCCAGTATCTGGTTAGATGCAATAGGAGCACGGGCTCCTTGCGTCTTTCAGGGACTGTCCAGAGCACGTCATGTCCCTGTGACCCGCAGAATGTGCTTTAGAATTAGGGCATGGACTCAAAATCTGCTTTTTGTAGCGGACACCTCTGGTCTCCCAGCTTGCATTCCTCTGACCCAACCTCCGAGTTTAGCCATGGTGGGCAGTTCGATGCCGGATTTCATTCTCTCTCTGCTGATGGCGTCTGAACTGGTGTCCCCATCTTGGCTTTCTGCCCTAGGGCTCTTTCAACGTGAAATGAGCAGGAGCTCGCTCAGCCAACGTGTGTGCAGAGATGTGGGGAGTTAAAACCTCCAGGGACAATCTACCTTTTAGAGGCAGAACCTGCCTGACAAATGCTTCCTGCCTCTTGTCCTGATGATCCCGAGGGGCATTCTGTGCACCGTTCAGGGGTTCTATTGGAGTCTGAGCTCCCGTTGCCCATAGCAGTGACCTTGGCAATGCCCTCTTTGGCTGGCTTTTCCTCTTCTTACTCTGTCTCCCTAACTGTTTCCTGGGACCACCTCTTGCATAAACCACCTGCACCCAAACCTTTGTCTTTGTCCCAGGCTCTGTGCTCTGGGGAAGCCAAGCTGAGACACTGCTCTCTCTGGCTCCTTTGGTGAGTTGCTTCACTTTTCTGACCTCTCCCAGCTGCCTCAGCTCTTTGAGGACTATTGTTTGCTGAGTTCCCTCCCGGCTCAGAAAGTCTATAGTTCTTTTTGAATGTTTCTTCCCTCTTGAGGACATCTTTCCCTTCCCCTCTCACTCATAAGCCAAACTTTTGACATCCAATTGGCTGGCTCTCAAATTTCAGACGAGCCACTTAATTCTCCTGGGTGCTTGGGAACGATGGCAAGCATCATCCCTCCTCGGAGACCTTGTCTCCTCCTCTGCGTAGGACGTCTTTTGCATCCCGTTTTTGAAACAAAAGACAGACATGCTTTTTTAATCTAGGCTTCAGCACCACGACCCTGATGCTCACTATGAGGCTCATAGTCAGTTTTTCTTCTTAAAAAAAAAAAAAAATCCTGACTCTCCTTTATTTGGTTTTACTAATTAAAGCCTGTGCATCTAGAAAGTGCTAATGGCTGCCTGACACAGGGCCTTTGCTCTTACCAATAGCACCAAATCGTTCTGGATGGGAAGTGGCTAAGAGGAACAGGCAGCTTTGTGTTTCTGTCTGCTGCTCACTGGGTCAGCTCCCGTGCTGTCCTTGACTATCATTTACGATAAGATTGCGACCTTCATCAACGATGGAGATGGCATTGGGTGGACGGCAAGGTATTTTGCTTTTACTGAACATTTTCTGAGTTGTAGGAATCCACCCTAATCTCTGACGATGAATTCTTACCTAAGGGTCCAATCTCCGGTTCCAGCCTGCAGGAACTGGTACCATTTATCGAGCAGGTGTGTTGGGCCCAATGCGAGGCACTTTTTACCTAAATTCTCACAGTAACCCTGCAGGTTACTGGTAGGTATTATTGGTACCTGGTAGGTATTATTGACTTCACTCTGATTAGTGGAGAAACTGAGGCAATTCCATAGACCCTAGTATTCTAGTACTTATTTTTACTCATAGCAAGTGCTTGACAATTATTTGCTGGAGATGTCGATGAATAAATGGGTAACTCAGCAGTTAAGAATTTATTTTAGGTGGCATGGCTGCCTGGGATTTAAACCCATATCTGGCTGCATCCTAACCCTGCCCTTACCCCAGGGCACTGCTTTGCTTCATTGGGGTCTCTACGTTATTCAATCATTTTTGTGGTTGCACTTTGTGTATCAGGTTCATGTCTGCTCCAGGATGTTGCTTCACATGTCTCTCAGATGCACAATATTCCTCTCCCTTCTGTTTATCTAATTTTTTGCCTTCCTTCAAAATCATAAGTTGAAAAAAAATCCTATGTTGATTCAACACACACACACACACACACACACAGTAGCTGAGATTATACTACACACATAATTTTATAACATTTCTCACTTAGCACAGGTTGCTGACAACTCTGTAAATACCACACTTTCAGATTGCATTCAGGGGAAGGCAGGGCTTGAGGAGGTAGGTTTCAGTTTCACTTGTAAGTTAACTCATAACGCTGGGAAGTTAGCAAATAGCAAACAGGCTCAGAATTTAGAAAGCTGATTTAAATCTAGTTTTATTCTTATTCCAGGAAGTCGACCTCTGCAAACCCTGATTTTTTTTCACTTGTCAGCTAAGGGTGTTGGGTCCCAGGATTTCAGTTCTCTTGCATTCTAAACCATTTGATTTTGTGAAGTCAAGAGGAGCAAAATGAAGAGTAACAATATTCGCTTGTAGAACAAGCTTTACCCCTAAGATGTTTCCACCTCAGTGTGCCATGTTGATCTTTGCAGCTTCTGAGGAGGAAGGTAGGGCCATGCTGATCTCTGAGCTGCACCTGTTCTTCCCCTTCCGGGCATGTATTGTCCCTTCTCTGTGCTGTTACGACCCCTTCACGATGTCTGCCAAGTAGTGTGAAAGTAACAGTTTCATTCACCCTTGCCTATCCTACTGGGTGGGGCTCCTGAGGGGCAGGTGCCATTCCAACCCTGCCCACCCCCCCTCCAGGGCTCACCCAGCCCAGGGCCAGTTACCGCATGAGAGAGCGCCTGATCCCAGAGCCTGAGTCCAGTTCTTCTGTCTCCCCGCCTTGCATTCTTTCCACTGCAGAAATATGTTACCAACTTCCTTATAAACCAGAGATTCTGTAGGAGTAAAAATCTAGCCGGCCATCCACTGCCACTTTGAGTGTCCCCTGGTGCTTCCACTAATGGTGTGCTGAGGAATAGCACGTGTTTTAAGTCCAAGAATTACAGCCTCTGACAGTGACATCCTTCCAACATCTGATCAGCCGTCACCAGGTTGGTCCCTCGCGGGACATTCTAATAAGGAGTACCTCTCTCTCCCAAATGAAACATTCCTACCCCACAATTGTCTTTTAATTAAACTACCATTGCCTCTAGAATTTAATTTCCAGTCTCCCTGAAAAGGAGGAAGAAGAACAGTTTTCACCAGGTGGTGTTTTGGGTTTACACAGCCCTGTTAATTTAAATGAGCTTCAATAGCTTTGAATAAGTAATGGGTGTCTATTAAGGCGGATCATATCCGTAGGTAGGTCTTAGGGTTGTTTTCTCCTTTTGTGAGCAGTTTAAAGTGGTGGTTACACTCATAGACTCTGGAGCCCGACTGCCTGGGTCCAAATCTTACTTCTGCCACTTACTTGCTGTGTTTTATAGGCAAAGTAGTTAACCTCCCTGTGCCTCAGTTTTCTTATCTGGAAAATGGTGGTAATAATAGTACCTACTTCAGGAGGTTGTTGAAAGAAGTATATTAGTTAAAGCTGTACATGTTTAGAACAGTTCCTGGCATTTAGGACTATATACGTACTACCTATACATTATTTATCACCATCATCACATCATTATCATTGGCATGGCAATCCCGGTTCCAGGCTGTCAATATCACGGCTTGTCAAAGACCAAACGCAGGCAAGTGTCTTTACTGCTAAAGGTTATTGTTAAGGGTGTTGTAGGGTTATTACTTTTTTAAAAATTTATTTTATTTTTAAAAAAATTGGATTTTTATTTATTTATTTGTCAGAGAGAGAAAGAGATAGAGAGAGCAAGCACAAGCAGGGGGGAACTGCAGGCAGAGGGAGAAGCTGAGCAAGGAGCCTGACATGGGACTCGATCCCAGGACTCGGGGATCATGACCTGAGCCAAAGGCAGACGCTTAACCGACTGAGCCACCCAGGCGCTCCAGGTTATTACTTTTTAATGGAAAGAATCCTTGGGGGAGGTACAACTCTGCTTTCTGAGCACTCCTATTTCCCATGTATTATTTCAGGGTTGGGAAATCATTGTTTGAATCTATAGAATTCTTATTAAGATTTCTTGGAATCATGGATGATTTTGGGTAGAACATGTTAATAATTGAAGGGGAAAGACATAATTCCTATTTCATCCTCTAGCAAGAGGACTTGAGAGCTGACTCTTCGTAATGAGATTCCACAGGGCTCAGGGAGATTTCATAGTGACCAGAGCATCTGCTCCAAGCAGCTCCAGCTTCTTCCTATTCTCTTTCTGTGGTATATTAAATCGTTATCCCCAGCTCCTCACCAATCACTATCCATGCCATTTGCCCTGTAATCTTTGTTTCTTCAAGCTCAGTGCACCATGTGCTTTCCTGGTCCTTGACGCTGGTCTTAGTCATAGGACTAACTTGGGCCAATGGAATGTGGACAGAAGTGACAGTATGCTAGTTCCAAGCCCCGTCCTTAAGAAGCTTTATGTGTTCTGTTTGCCCTCCTCTGCCTCTGCCTCTGCCATGAGAAGAACATGGCCTGGCTAGCCAGCTGATCCAAGGTGTATGAGAGCTCTGTGTAGCAGATCTGGACCCATCTTGAGCGCAGTAAAGATACTGGAATCACCCCAGCTGATCACAGATGCATGAGAAACAGTTGCTTATTGTGTGCCAAGACATTTTGTGGCTGTTTGTTGTGAAGCAGTAGCTTGTGATAGATTATCTTTTATTAATATCATGACCACATTCTACCCCATCCTGTTGGTAGCCATATTTTCTTGAAGAGCTGTGTGTATTGGCTAGGAATGCATTCAGTTGATGTAATGCATTCAGTTAGAAAAGTCTAAGTGTGGAGGAAGTCAGTCCATGGCTCGCCTGGCTGCTAAATGATGCACCAGAGATCGGATATTTTCTGGATTGTTCTCTGCTATCCTTAGCATGTAGCCCCCATTCTTATTTATGTTGACTCATGTACACAAGATGCCTGTTCCAGATCCACCTGAGTTCCTGAGGCTGTTCCTCTTAAAAAGCTTTTCTACAAGCCCCATCAGGAGCTATCCACTTATACTGGCCATCACTGAGTCTCATGGTCAACCTTAGTTTCAGGGATCTGGGATAGTGATAAGTTTTAGTTGAGCATATTGTTACCCTGAACAAATTTGGAACTCTCTTATTAAAGATGAGGCAAAAGAGAGAGTGGAGTAGGCAGCTAGCCGTGTTTGCCATAGTATCTTAGGTCAGGGGTTGGCAAACTACAGCCCACCAGCTGTAAGTAAACACAACTGTAGTAAGGTTGTAAAGAAAATCTACTGGAATACAGCCATGCTCATTTGTTTACATGGAGTCTGTGACTCTTTCTGTGCTTACAGGTGACAGAGACTGTGGCCTGCAAAGACTAAAATATTTACTGTCTGGCCCTTTACAAAAAGCTGGCCAACCCCTGTCACAGGCAATCAGATCATGTTATTCCTCTATTTAAACTGTTCAAATGGCTTACAGTTCTGCTTAGAATGGAATCCAACTCCTCACGGTGCATAACGTACTACACGATATGGCCGCTGCCTTCTTCTCTCCAACTTGGGCTCCATACTCTAGCTCTGCTAGCTTTCTCTCTCAAACACACAAGACTGGCTCCGACTACGCATGTTTTGGCACGTGCTCTCCCCTTGTGGGAATGCTTTGCTTCCTGATCTGAAAGCCACTTGCCACAGGTGGTATTGAAATTCAAATAGATTAAAATGAAATAAATTAAAAATTCAGTTCCTGAGTTGCGCTAACCACATTTTAAGCGCTCCATAGACACATGTTGCCAGGGTTGTGGACAACACAGATATCACACATTTTTATTTTCACAGAGACTTCTATTGGACAGTGCTGCTCTAGGTCTTCTCTGGGCTGGCATTGTCTTGTTTCTCAAATATCACCTTTTGGGAATAGCTAACCTTCTCCCCAGCTCACCTTTCTCCACCTCTCTGTGCCAAGCCACCTGATTTATTTTCGTCATAGAACTTACCTCTACCTGAAGTTATTCTGTGCATTTATTTGTGTGCTCGTGTATTGCTTTTCTTCCCTTCTAGAATGCAAGTTCCATGAAAACAGGGAGACTGTCTAGTTTATAGCTGAAACCTCTGTACCCAGAGCAATGCCTGCCACATGATACATGATCTGAGTTTCATAATTCTTTGTTGAGTGAATAACTATTATAGAAAAGAAAGAGTCTGCTTTGGCTTGCAAATTTCAGGAGATTTTGTTCATGCAATGATGTCTGTTGGTCATGGAAGCAAGTGATGGCATTCTCCAAACTTGGCTCAAAGAGGTACACTTTTTATACTGGTTTATATATAGGTTAAACTTTTCTCCATAGGAACCAACATTCCATGAAAGCTGGGGACAGGGAAGCAAAAAGTGTGCCTTTGCACCTAATTCAGGGAAGCTAGAAGGACATCCAAAATTCAATCATTAGCCAAAGCATCACTTCATGCTTGAAGCATCATAGGCCCCCTTTCTCTCTTTTATCCTGTCTTTATTAGAAATATCTGGTGGTCGGGCGCCTGGGTGGCTCAGTTGGTTAAGCGACTGCCTTCGGCTCAGGTCATGATCCTGGAGTCCCGGGATTGAGTCCCGCATCGGGCTTCCTGCTCGGCAGGGGGTCTGCTTCTCCCTCTGACCTTCCTCCCTCTCATGCTCTCTGTCTCTCATTCTCTCTCTCTCAAATAAATAAATAAAATCTTTAAAAAAAAAAAAAGAAATTTCTGGTGGTCCTCTATTGTTTCAGCAAACGCATGGTACACAAGGCATTTCTGATTTTGTTTCTGCCTTATTTCTAATCACTCCATGGACTCCATCAGACTGACAGGAATGTATGCTTTCATTGGTGACTCTGGTTAATTGTTAAAGATCTTGGTGGACAGAGTCCATATCCTATTCTGGGGGAAAATAGTATAAGGTTATTATGCACAACTTTATACCAAAAGATCGGAATTTTAGATCATTGGGGCAGGTGTGACTCCATATTCTCAACCCCCTAAATCTGGATATTTGTATACCTTCCTAAATTCAAAATTGAAGCACCTCTCCACATTAGCCATTTCTAGGCTGTATCACCAATACAGAAGTGAAATATTTTACCATGTCTCTCTTTCTCAGAATTCTTGCTTCAGATTTCGATTTGACATGGATGGTTCTGCCATTCAATCTCCCAACTTCAGTTTATATTATAAGAAAACATAATAAAGAGAGAACCATTAATCAATCAATCAATCAGTTAAACAAATTTTACAAAGTAAGCCTCAGGGCAAATATGACAATTATAGCTCTTGACTTCACAGCATATATTTCTAGGTGGGAAGGCAGACAAAACACATATTAGTAAAGAATAAGTTGGTTAGTAAAAAGTAAAAAAATTTCATATGGTATAAATGTTATAGAGAAAACTGAAAAAGGACTGAGAATTACAAATAAAGAAGTTACTAGCTATGTGTGGTTACTGACCACCTGAAGTGTGGTTAGTGTAGCTGAGGAAATGAATTTTAAATTTAATTTTAATTAACTTAATTTTAAATAGCCATTATGTGTCTAGTGAGTGACATATTGGACAGTGCAGCTCTGTGTGATTACAATCTTTTGAAATTTCTTAAGACTTGCTTTATGGCTCACAATATGGTCCTTTAAAATAATGGTAATTATTTTTCAGTTGTTATGTTTTGTATTTTAGTTTCCATCATGTTAAGTTGTTCTATTCTTCTGAAGCTTTCCTTAAAATAAATTGTCTGCTTGTTTTATCAATTATTGAAGGAGTGTGTTAGCATCTGTCATTATATTATAAAAGGCTCTTTTTTCTTATAGTTCTGTAAATATTTGCTTTATATATTTTGAGCCCATGTTATTAGGTGCATCCAAATTTAGAGTTGTTACAATTCCTAGTGAATTGATCCCATTTTAACTGAGAAATAATCCTCTTTACTCCCAATAATTCTTTTTGCCATTGGGTTCTATTTAGGCTTTATTATCAATATAGCTGCACTAGTTTCTTTTAGTTAGTGTTTGCCTGGATATACTTTATCATTCTTTTACTTTCAATCTTTTCATATGTTACATTTTAGATGCAGCTCTTCTAAATAAAATATAATGCATACTTTTTAAATCTAGTATGATAACCTTTGTCTTTTAACTGGAGCATTTGTTTTATTGACATTTATTAAAATCTTTGATATATTTTTCTTTAAGTGTACCATCTCATAATGTGTTGTTTATTTGCCTATCCTGTTCTATTTTTCTTTGTTTATTTTTTCTCAAGTTATTTTGGATTAAAAAATCATTCTATTTTCTTCTCTCTCTCTCTCTCTCTGTCTCCTTTGACACAGCATTTCACTCTGGAAGGTCTTTTCTCACCCATATCAAATCTGCTATAAATTCCTCCACTGAATTCTTAACTTACATATTTCAGGTCTATAACTTCTAGCTGATTCTTTAAAAAAGTCTATGATGTCACTTTCTAGATTTTCTGATTTTTTGTGAAACTTTAAAACTTTAGGGCCATCTTAATCTAAATTTATTTTAATCTAAGTTGAGGTCTTCTGGGCTATCAGATGATGTGATCCAGACTGCTGTCAGTGAAAGAGGTGGTTAACATCAGTTTACTCTCAATGCTAGGGTTTGGCCCTTTATTGCCCTTCCCAGCCCAGTGTGAAGGATGGTTTACCTAGATTTCCTCCCTCAGAAGGCACTGGATTGTAATTTTAACTCCCTAGTTCAACAAGGCTTCCGAAGTACAGCTTAACCTTTTGGCTATCTCAGCTTGACAAGCACCTATCCCATGGTTAAGGGAACCTTGAGTGCTGGCTTGAACTGTCAGGGTTCCAGTCCTTTACTAGATCTCAACCAAGTAATCTTCACTATCTTATTAGTGGATTGATGCTTTTAAGAATATCTTTTTCTTTCTTTGTCTTTTGTCCAGCTTTTTAAATGGCCTTTAATGGAAAGATTGGTCTGAGTTATCCAGTTCACTTTCATTGGAAATAAAAAGTCACTGAGTCTCTGTAGACAGATTACTTAATCTTTCTGAGCTTAGTTTTCTCTGAGCTGTAGTTTTCTATTATTATTATGTAAACTATTATTATTTTTAAAATTTTGGATGATAATTATCACTGATACAGCTCTGTGGTACCTTGTTCTTTGATCCCTACTGTAACATGTTCCCAGAAATAAATTAATGTTCCCTCCTTGAATGGCAATTTTGGCATTAGCGACAAGTCATGGGGCCAATGCTAATGCGATGCTGCACTGGAAATTTTATGGAATATTCATGTGTTTTTATGCGACCAAGTAATGTGAATAAACATGCCTTTATTTATTTATTTTCCATTCTGCTGCCAAAGACTCGCACATGGGAATTTGTACAATGAGCATGTGTGGGAGATGTCAGCCATTGCTCAGCCACTGAGGTGGGAATTGTTAGCAAATTACATCTGGCTGTTCCTCACAGATGAGATGGGAACGACAACCTGAGTAGATGTCTATTTGTACAATGCATTTTGGGACTGATTCATGGCACAAGTTAAAAGTTTAAATGGTGGTAAATGGTTTTGAAATATAAGAAATCGGATCAAGCTTGTGAATAATTTTTCTTCAACTTTGATAATGAAAAAAATCACAACCATCTTTTTCTTCTCCTTGCACAGAAAATTTAGAACAACAAATAGCAATATGCAGTATTTATTGAGCACAACTATGTGAAAGGAACTTGTAAAAAACTTCATAAGTGTTATGCCTTATTAAACCCACTTTCCAGATGAGAAAAGTGAGGTACAGGCAAGTCGTCCTTGTTTGTATAGTCAGTGCACATCCGAACCAGGACTCAGAGGCAGGCAGCTTGGGTTCTTGTCCATTCTGCCAGAGTGTTAGTTTCCTGTTGATTTACATTGTAATTCTGTTAGCCCAGGGATTACGTCTCCAGGTAACTGCACCTTTTATGGGATCGATGAAGTAACACAAATATGACATATTTAAAGGCATATCTTGTCAGTTGTATTTACAGCTTGGCCTGGTAGATGGATGAATCTGACGGCACAAGGCTGTGCTGTGTACCCAGAGGCCATCCCGCTTTTCCGAGGCCACAGGGGGCTATATACGGCCCATAGCCCCCTCCTATAAACCACTAACACTTTATACTTGCACACTGCATTTCCTCTCGATGTGCTCAGCTCCCGGAGGTACAGACGTCTGGACATGTGTAACAGCGGTCCCCCGCTGCTTGTCACCTCCTTCTCCCTGCTCCCCACTCTTCGCTGCCTGAGTTCAGAGATGCATAACCTACCTGGAGAAGTGAAACACTGGGACATTAGTCCAAGAAAGCAAATTATTAACTGCACTATTGATTATTGCAGTCAATTGGTGCTCAAGATTTGAAGATCCTTGTAGATGGTAGTCCTGAGTGCTACAAGATCCTTGTAGATGGTAGTCCTGAGTGCTACAAGATCCTTGTAGATGGTAGTCCTGAGTGCTACAAGATCCTTGTAGATGGTAGTCCTGAGTGCTACAAGATCCTTGTAGATGGTAGTCCTGAGTGCTACAAGATCCTTGTAGATGGTAGTCCTGAGTGCTACAAGATCCTTGTAGATGGTAGTCCTGAGTGCTACAAGATCCTTGTAGATGGTAGTCCTGAGTGCTACAAGATCCTTGTAGATGGTAGTCCTGAGTGCTACAAGATCCTTGTAGATGGTAGTCCTGAGTGCTACAAGATCCTTGTAGATGGTAGTCCTGAGTGCTACAAGATCCTTGTAGATGGTAGTCCTGAGTGCTACAAGATCCTTGTAGATGGTAGTCCTGAGTGCTCCGGGAGTGGTGGCTCATGGGGACAGAGGGGGCATGGTTACTGGCGGGATGGTAAGCGGCAGGAGCAGCGAGAGCTGTGATGTGGGAGGGGCCTAGAGGGTTTGGGAATCTGGGGTCACTCGGCCACCTGGCTGGACTGGAGGGTCTGCTTGGGGAGGGCTGAGAAGTTCCAGTCGGCACGAGCAGCTGGACGCACAGAGGAGGGCTGATCTGTGGATCTGGCCTGACCTCTGGCAAAGGGAATGGAGCATGGCTTTGGACTCTAAGAAGCTGGACTTCAGGTCTTTAATAGGCTACTCATCCGCTCTGTAGCCCAAGGGACATAAGTCAACATTCATCAAATGGAGATGAATCATACAATGTAGTTATTGTAAGACTGAATGATCCGAAAAGCTCTTAAGTTGCTTCTGGCCCATTTTGGGGGCTCAGTCCATGCTTGCTATGATAGAACCAGGTTTGGATTCCTCTGCTCAGGGCAGTCGCCCTTCTGTAGCTTTGTTCGATTGCCGTGAAGGTCAGGGACCAGAATTGCATACGCTTCTCCAGGTGCGAGTGAACTGCAGCAGTTTTATAGGAGGGAGGCCCAGTGTCTCCCCTCTGGTGCCCGGGCTGCCCTCCCTGACATCGCCAGCAGTTTGTTGGCAGAGTTGGGCAGCTGTAGCGTGTTGGTCCGGTATTGCCTGGGTACAGCCTACAAGGACTCGTTCATTTTCAGTCTGAGTGGTAACTGACAGCTCAGAGCCCGACGCTTCAGAAGTGCTGTTTGAGTTATTGGTCCCCACGTGCAGCTTCCCGTGAACAATAAACACCTGGAACTCTCTCGTCCCCTCCCTTAGCATTGAGGGTGGCCACCATTTGTTTTCCCATTGGATTTCACTACTGGGAAGACCTTGGTGACAGCTGTCAACTTGGTTTCACAGGGGCACCGTCACTTTCCCAGTTCTGGAGGTTTTTGGCAGGGGTAAATACCCTGGCTCCCAGAATAGATTCCCAAAATTTTCTCATTTATTCTTCTGGCTCAAGGCTTCAGTCCGGCTATCTTGCATGGACAAAACATTTCCCCCCACCCCCCAGCCCTGTCCTGTGATAACACAGTGTGTGTTTTTCTTCCAGGACCGGAGGGGAGATGGATGGTGCAGGGGAGAGTCTTTGGGGGCAAGAATGAGATTTGAGTCCCTAGTGTGGAACCCTGGGCATATCACTTAAATGTGCTGAGCCTCAGTTTCTTCATCTGTGAAATGGTGATGATAATATCTGCTTCAGAGGGATGTTATAGGAATAAGGTTTCATAACTTAATTAATGCTAATAATATACTCGTTTCTTAGTTGAACTTCAGCAAAGTATTTTTAAAGGGATGAATGAATAAATTAAGCAAGCAAAAGACTTCTTTCGGTTTATATATTCACTCAAGGATTTCTGAATGAGTGGGTTATCAATTCCCTGTGTTTGGAAGGCAGCTCTCTGCCTCCTGCAGCCCAGCAGGTTCCACAGGATGGATCCATACACCAGAAAGTTTAGCACCATGCACCCGGGAGGCAGGTTGCCTGCATTAAATCCCAGCCTAACTGCTTACTGGCTGCATGACTCCTTTTTTTTGTTTTTTTTTTTAAGATTTATTTATTTATTTGAGAGAGAGAGAGAGAAAGAGAGAGCGCTCACGCACAGAAACGGGTTAAGGGGCAGAGGAAGAGGAGAGAGAGAATCTCAAGCAGACTCCTTCCTGAGCACAGAGCCCCTTGTGAGGCTTGATCTCAAGACTCCGAGATCATGACCTGAGCCAAATGCTCAGCCAACTGAGCCACCCAGGAGCCCCTAGATTGCCTGCTTTATTTATTATTATTATTATTATTTTTTAAGATTTTATTTATTTTTTTGACAGAGAGAGACATAGCGAGAGCAGGAACACAAGCAGGGGGAGTGGGAGAGGGAGAAGCAGGCTTCCCGCAGAGCAGGGAGCCCGATGTGGGACTCAATCCCAGGACCCTGGGATCATGACCTGAGCCGAAGGCAGACGCTTAACGACTGAGCCACCCAGGCGCCCTAGATTGCCTGCTTTAAATCCCAGCTCAACTGCTTACTGGCTGTGCGATTCTGAGCTAGTCACCTGACCTCTATGTGCCTAAATTTTTTTCTCACTTATAAAATGAGGATGACAACAGTTCTTTTATAGTGTTGTTGCAAGGATTAAATAAATGAATACATTCATGTTCTGATAACCATTCTTGGCAATAGCTTATTAAAATTTGTTGACCATAGAGTTGAGGGTCTATTTCTGGGTTCTCTATTCTGTTCCATTGATCTATGTGTCTGTTTTAAATTAAAAACAGACTTCTTTCTTCACCTTCCTCAAAATAGCAGACAGAGGGGGCTGATCAAAACTTCCAGTTCAATGGGTTCCTTTCCTCTAGTCAAGCCCTACAGGGGCTCTCATCAGCTGAGGAAGAAATCCAGAGTCCTTGCATGTCGGGGAGGCCCTGCCTGAAACTCTCCCCTGTCTCCCTCCCTCTGGTACCTCCTTGCTGCTACCCAGTCTCTTGCTCCCCCGATCCTGCTTCCACTGGCCCCTCGCTGTCTGCAGGAAATTCAAGCATTCCCACCCAGATCCTCTCCGGAAACACTGCGCCCAGGTGAATCCCCCCTGCCGGCTCCCTCACCGTGCTCGAGCCTCTGTTCCAACACCACTTCACTGGCGATGCCTTGGCTAACCAGTCCTTGGATAGGAGCTCGGCCGATTTGTCACTTCCTGTCTCCTTAACCTGCATTCTTTTTAAGTGGCACTTACTAGCACCCAACACATTTTAGACTTATTTATTTGCCTGTTATCTTTCTCCTCCCATAACAGTGTAAACTCCATGAAGACAGGCAATTGATCTGTTCTGTAAACGGCTGTATCTACCTGTCAGGTAAGCCAGGCCTCAGGGTATTGATGGGGGTACAGCTCTGGTTTCTCCATCTGACAGACGATAAACGATATCTACCATGTGGACTATTGAGTACCAAAGGGGTGCATCGCTTTCCAGGCCTCGGGGACAGTTGTTGCTGAGTAAATGACAGCTATGGTTATTTTGGAAATTCTGGATTTTGACCTCCGTTCACAAACCGGGTTAAGGTCATTTGCTCTTTCCTAGAAGAGTTGTTTCCCTGTAAAGCTCCTTCTTATGATTCATCCAAACATTGATTCACTTATATCACAAGTATGTAGTGAGTAGGCACTGAGCCCAGAGCTTCTCGGGGTGATGACAACGGCTATTGCTTATCAGGCACCTGCTGCGCTCTAGGCTACATCCTTTGCCATCTTCTTTTTCATTATCACAACGATGCTGCGAGGTAGGTATTCTCAGGTCCCTTGTATAAAGGAATGCACAGGGGCACCTGGGTGGCTCAGTTGTTAATCGTCTGCCTTCGGCTTGGGTCATGATCCCAGGGTCCTGGGATCGAGCGCCGCATCGGGCTCCCTGCTCCGCGGGAAGCCTGCTTCTCCCTCTCCCACTCCCCCTGCTTGTGTTCCCTCTCTCGCTATGTCTCTCTCTGTCAAATAAATAAATGAAATCTTAAAAAAAAAAAAAGGAATGCACAGGGGAGCAGAGGAGGTCATTTGTCCAAGGTCATAGCCAGCAGTCAGCAGTGCTGCAGTCTGACTCAGGTCTGTGACCGGGTGTTCTTTCCCTGTCCCTAATGTAACCTCTCTAGCACAGTGCGCATTTTACCTCACCGTGTACCATGACAGCCCCGCCTGGGGCCCTGTTCCTCCTGACCTGACCCACCTGCAGCTGGCAGTGATTGGGCCCCAAGCATCCCCAATGGTGCCAACGCTCAGCGACTCCTCATTCAGGAGGACAGGATGACCCTGAGGACAGCACGCCCAGCTCATCAGTTATCCATCTCCATTCACAAACTTTCCCCACCTCTCCAAGAGAGGCCTGGAAGAGAGAGAGCCCGACTTTCCAAAGAATTCGGGAAACGGAGCGCACTGTCAGCACGAGCCTCCAGGGCCCAGGCGGGCCATTAACCATCTGCACCGAGTTAAGCCTCCACCGTGAGGTTGGGCGGATCCAGGATTTTCATGTTGCCTCCTGGCAGGTGGTGGGCCAGGCATTTGGCTCGGAGCTGTCCCCGTGTGGTGTGCTGGGCAGATGCTGGCTGTGAGGATGGGTCAGCCCGACCTTCAAGCAGAGCTCCACGGAAGCTCTGGCATCACGGTGCTTTCAGAAGCAGAGTCCGCTCAGATGGGACAGTCTGCCGGAGCTAGCGCTCTCCCCAGCAGCCCCGGGGAGCTGACTTTGCTTTACGACAATGCTCCCCTTAGGCGTGTGATGGAATGTCTGCAGCGGATGGCGGTGCTTTAGAACAATTAGCCGTGTGAGCTGGGGGCGAGGTATTGGGGCACCGAGAGCATGCACCATGCTTCCTGGCCTCCAGGCTTCCCAGGTTGGAGTCGGCTCGCTTCTCTTCAGAGACGCAGACAACAGCATCTGCTGATAAACACTGGATTTACTGCATGGCTGAGGTTCAATCACTGCTGACGACTCTTCCCGGGGAGCAGACAGCGTTCCCCCTCTTTCTCAGGGACACGGATGGTCCAGAGGAATGAGTGCAGGCTTGGGTCTTGGCTCTTAGAAATCCCCACACTCAGGATCCTCTGGAGATTCTGATTGGACTCATCAGGCAAGGCCCTGGCTTTGGCATTTTTAAGTCTCCCTACGTGATTCTGACGTGCCCACCTTTAGCAGCATCAGCATTCCCTGGGGAACTTTCTAAACATCACAGATGCCCTGGACTCCCTCCAGACCTCCCACATTGGTGCCTTCGGGGAAATGGGATTTGAGCACCTGTGTTTATAAAAAAGCCCCCCGCCCCCATCCTTAGGCACAGCTATGATGGACAACCATGGTTTAGACTGACTTTTGTACCTTACTCGGGCAAGCTACCTTTTTGAGGTTCAGTCCATTTTCTGTGCAAGGGACTGCCTTGGAGCAGGGCTACAGCCATTCTAGTGGGACTGGGCACGTTATGTACTTCGCATGCGTTCCTGAACATGGGCGTTCAATAAACTGTCTTCTATTGGTATTTTCAGCCTTTCTAAAATTACTTTTATTTATTTGAGAGAGAGAGTGAGCATGAACCCCGGGGGGAGGGGCAGCGGGAGAGGGAGAAGACACAGAGCTACTTGCTTTTTAGATGGTTAAATGGATCTCTATTCTATGGCTATTGACTGAGTGTACGGCATCGCTGGTCACGGATGCAGAAGCATCTACTTAGTCTGTACCTGGGCTGAGAAACACCATTGCAGATCCTTCTTTTTCTACACTCAGTGTTTTGAAATCAAATATTTGAATAAGAATTACACTGGTGCTGAGGAATATTCATTGAAAATGTATTTTTCAGAGAAAACCCTATTACCCAATTTAATTTCTTGGTCAATTTTCTATGAAGGGCAGTTAAACTACCTCCAATTGTTTCCACTTTCATTTCTCTGAAATTATTTTTTTTATTGAAATCAATTTTTTTCATATAATTTTTTTTTCCTCTGGAGATTTAATTTTTTGGGCAGCTTTATTATTAATAAGAAATCTTACTGATGGTGGTTTCTGTCACTGTGAGTTTTCTTTTGTCATCGTTAATTCCACGAAGTCCAATTTTCTGGGTCAAATTTTGCCACGTGCAATGTCAGCCCCTGCCAGTTTCATTTTGAGTTGATTATTTCTACCACTATTACTTGCTATGAGTTGGATAAGAGACTGATTATATTTATTCCTTCACTAATCCACAAGGCAATAAGAGCAATTCCAGTGCTCTACTGTCCAGGAGGGTCTATTATTGACTAATCCATATTTTCCGCATATTTCTATCCCTTTGCATCCTATGAACTAATGTGTCCACATTGCTCTTAGATCAACCAGTAGACGCCAGGGCCCAAACAACAGACTTTAAAGCAATCTTTGCATACTGATGAGCCAGCCTCGTTTAACCGGGTGATATCACTTGATCCTGGGAGAGAGCCTTGGGCCTATGGCCCTTCCCACAGGTCCACTGCTATGGATTTACTCAGACACCACTGCCCGGGTGAGGACTGGACTGAGAGCCCTCTGGGCTTCTTTTAAAAGGAAGTAACATGATTTATCTAATGAGATGTCAGGAAGCAGAGACAAGTATATAAACCAGAACTACATTCAGAGAGAGCACTGTATTCATTTGGAAGAATTACGTTGAAAAGTCTCTTGGAATGCACTGCAAGAACTCATGCTCAACTTCCAGAAGGAAGTGGCTGAACGGGGAAGAAAAAATAAAGCAGGAGACCAGGAGAGGAGATCCTGGATGGAAGACAGAAGGAAGAGAATTGATGGAGCCTATCCGAGTCAGCTCAGGCCGCCATAACAAAATACCATAGATTGGTATTCATTTCTTTTCTCACAGTCTGGAGGCTGGCAATTCCAAGGCCAAGGTGCTGGCAAATTCAGTTTCTGGTGAGGGTCTACTTCCTGGCTTGTAGGCAGCCACCATCTCTCATGTGCCCACCAGTCCTCTTCTTTGTGTGTGGGGTGGGACAGGGAGAGAAAGAGAGCTCTCTGGTGTCTCTTCTTGTTTATTTTATTTTAATTTAATTTATTTTATTTTATTTTTTTGATTTAAATTCAATTAGCCAACATATAGCACATAATTAGTTTTAGATGTAGTGTTCAATGATTCATCAGTTGCATATCATACCCAGTACTTATCACATTACGTGCCCTCCTTAATGTCTGTCACTCAGTTACCTCATCCCCCCACCCACCTCCCCTGGTGTCTCTTCTTGTAAGGACACTAATCCTATCAGATTAGGGCCCTACCCTTACAACCTTATTTAACCTGTAGAAGCCTTATCTCCAAATACAGCCACACCAGGGGTTAGGGCTTCAACATACTAATTACAGGGGGTGGGAGACACAAACATTCAGTCCATAACAGAGCCTGTGTGTGGGGGGTTATCAGTTCCATATGAGAATTCATTCCTGAATCCTGGATCTTTGATAAAGTTGACTAAGCTCACCCAAGTTGGGGGTTGAACTTCCATGGACATTAGTGAAGGAGCTCATTGGAAGTCTTCTTGGGAATTGGTGGAAATTATAGGGAGAGCTTTGGATTTCTTTCTTTTTTCTTTCTTTCTTTCTTTCTTTCTTTCTTTCTTTCTTTCTTTCTTTCTTTCTTTCTTTCTTTCTTTTTCTTTCTTTCTTTCTTCCTTCTTCCTTCCTTCCTTCCTTCCTTCCTTCCTTCCTTCCTTCCTTCCTTCCTTCCTTCCTTCCTTCCTTCCTTCCTTCCTTTCTCTCTCCTTTCCCTCAAGCCTGTGTAATGACTAGATCCAACTTTGTCCCTCCCTGGGACCACAGATGATGGTAGTGATTATGTGACACTCACTGCTTACCAGTATACCACACTTACACACCTCATGGGACCTCAAAAAGTCCCTAGGAGATAGGTACCTATTATCTCCATTACAGAGAGGGGAAACTGAGGCATGGGTAAGCGGCGGGCTGAGATTTGCGTAGTCTAGTTCTGGAGTCAGTGCTCTTCCCCCCTACGCTGTGCTGCCTCTCAGATAGCTCAGGCATGGGAGGGCCTCCACTGTCAGCTGATGGACCAAAGGAGACCTTACTGCATGGTTTCTGGGCACTTTAGACAGCCCAGCACTTACAGTGTCCATCAGGTGTGGATTGTTGAAACCGTCTGTTCACAAGGACCAGCTAAGACAGTTACCCGGGGCCAAAATGTATGCAGTGAGATTCCTGTTGGCCAGTTGGACATTTTATAGGCTGGCCTGATCAAAGCATTCACAGCCTTGAATATCTGAGTGTGTACATTTGTTAAAACTCATGGAACTATGTAAAAAATGGATGCCTTTTATTGGGTGTTAATTATAAACTCAATGAAGTTGGTTTAAAAAGTAAAGAAGTAAAAATGTACCCCAAACCCTAAACCTCTAGAGGCCTATTCCTTCCACTGCTCGGGTTGGCTGTCCCTGCACTCTGGTGCCTCTTTGTTTCTATTGATGGATGCTGCTCCGTGGCCCACGACCTTCCATGATAATTGGAAGCTGGCGTGTGATGGCTGAGGGAGAGTTATGTGTGTTTAGTGATGACAGCAGAGCTGGAGTTCCTTGCCAAGCTCTGACCCAGGCTATTTTATTAGCTAAAGCTGCCTCTGCTGACAAGAGAGCAGCCCCCAGGGCCAACTCAGACCCTGCGGGAGGGAGGCTGCGAGCAGAGCCGGACAGAAGACAGTGGGGCTCCCGGGGCTGGGGCTGCAAGTTTTATGGAGCCTTCACTTTTCCAGGAGAACGCCTCCTGCCCTACCTTCCATCTGAAACATGGAGAGATCATGCTTGGGACCTTGTTCTCAAACACTTGGATGCGGAGGGCTCATCGGAGGCCTGAGGGCACCAGATTTTCATGTGGCAAAGCATGAACTTTGGGTAGCTAAGACTTGGCATCATCATGTATAGTAGCAAAATCTTGGGCAAATCACTTAATTTTTCTGAGCCTCAGTTTCCTCATCTATGAAATGGGTATGGTAATGCCTGGCTCATGAAAGGTGTTTGGTTTTGGCAACTCTCCATGTTACTCATGTTTCAAGACAGGTGCCAGGGGCTACTCCTCCGTGACGCCTCTTCTCTCTCTCCCATCTCTTCCCCTGAAGTTCGCTGCCCTGATGGTCTCAACCACACGAGGTTATATTGCTCTGGCCTGCCCCTGTTGTTGAGTCAAGTGCTTTCCTCAGCTAAAATGTAAACTCCCCATGGGTAAGGGCCAACTTTTTTACTTACTACCTTCTTATCATACTCCTCTTGTCACCATATTGTTCACTCATTTATCACTTATCTCTCCCACTAGATTGTAACATTTTGGTTGCATTTACTGTCCTACCCCCTAAAATCTAGAATGGTGGTTGCAGGAGAAATCATGGGTCCTCTGCAAATATTAGGGAATGGATAAGTATACCTCTTCATCATCCCCCCACTCCCCTGGGCATCTGAGCATCCCTCGGTCTCAGCATGTGCTTTCTGGGCTGTCAGGTGGTTGAGAGAATGATACACAGGGCCAGCCCCTGTCAATAGATGGTCAGAGATGAGATTAGGAAGGTTCCCAGGTGTCTGGCCTGAATGGGGCGCAAGGGACATGGCTGATTTTATGGGCCCACCTGTGGTTACCGATAGTAGTAATATCAATTGAAATGGCTTCAGCTACAAAGAACAACACCATCTATCACCGGGGTCTCTCTTGTCGATCTGCTCTGAAAACTGATTTTTTTGAAAGAGCCTTGTAATGAGAATGCCAGGTTTGTGAAATGGAAGGCAAAGATAAAGATGAAGGGACACTTTTGAAGCCTCCAAGTAATTTTTTTTTTTATGATTTAGGAGGTAAATTCTAAAGGGCAATTGGCAGGTTTTGTCCCCCCTCAATTTCAAATAAGATATATATTATTTCCTTAATAAGATTCTAGGTTATGCCATCAATTTCCTTTTAAGCAGAAATCCATTTTGTGGGAATGACATTTGTCCCAACCTATGTGCTAAGAATAGGGTATTGGTGTAATGTCATTGAAGGTCAACATGACCAATGTGTAATTCTTCCTTCAGGGCTCTGTGTCATTCCAGCTTCTGGTGCCAAGGGTATTCTGGAATCAGGAAGCTTGACTCTGGAGCATCTTCTTCTGGAGGTATGCAGGACCTCCACTGCCTGACGTCCAATTCTGTCAGTTTACAGGCTTGGAACTCGATTGAAACTTACCTGAGATCACACAGGCTGTAAGTGGTGGAGGAGTCTGATGCCAGGCAGACACTGGACTCCTGCAAGCAACCAGTGTATTACGTAGTCCTCCCTCTCAGGAACCACCCTCTCTTGGACCCAGGCTGGACCCTCTCAGCCCAGAAGGTCCCTTCCATAGAAGCTGCCATTTATCTGCACATTGCTTCTAAGAGAAACCACGTGAGATCCAGCAGGTCCCAGAAATTCCTAGGACATGGTTTCTGATTCCACTTGACCATGCGGGCAGGGTGGCCACAGGAGCAAATGAACCCACTGAACAGAACCTGTCACCCACAGATGAAGCTCTGTAAGTTGTAGAGGGGAGCTGTAGGCTTCCTGGAGGAGGCAGACTAATGGATTTCCAAGGATGGTGGGACTTCACTGTCCAAGAGGAGGGTACAAGTGTTCCACCTGTGGGAACCATGAGCCCAGGTGGCTCATGTTAGGAACCGGATTTAAGAGAGATCTAAGGGGCACCTGGGTGGCTCAGTTGGTTAAGCGACTGCCTTCAGCTCAGGTCATGATCCTGGAGTCCCGGGATCGAGTCCCGCATCAGGTTCCCTGCTCGGCAGGGAGTCTGCTTCTCCCTCTGACCCTCCTCCCTCTCATGCTCTCTGTATCTCATTCTCTCTGTCTCAAATAAATAAATAAAATCTTTAAAAAAAAAGAGAGAGATCTAAGCATTCTGTCTTTGTCTGATGTCACTGGTAATAATACTATGGAGACACTAACATGCTAGGCATTGTGTAAGCCTTCTTAGTCCTTAAAATTTGTGAGCTATTACCATCCTTATTTTGCAAAAAAGATCACTGAGGTTCAGAGAGAGGGAGTAAAGTGCTCAAGGTCACCCTGGTGGGAAATGTCAGCTGACATTCAAACCCAGGTTCACCTGGCTCCAAGGCTATGAGTTTTGGCATTACACTGCCGGTCATGGTCAAGTGGAATGACCACTGCCTTCAACAAGGAAGAATTCCTTGTCTCTCTCTGACCTGCTGATTCTTAAAGAACATGGTATCAATAGCAATTAATTAATAAGGTCATAAATCTCCTTCAGAAAACCCACTGATCAAGAGTGATAACCTTATAAGTGACACATTTTTATTTAATTACAAAAGCTCTGGAGATGGAATCTAATTTCATGCTATGTCTCCTTGGCTTACTTATTACTTTAAAGCAACTGTATCACTGAAAGTATGTAAAAGAGAAATTGCTCCAGGGGCTATAAAAATCCTTAGATGTTTGCATCTAAGTAAACTGGCTGTGCCATTAAAGGACAGAAAAATAAATATTACTAAGCAATCTGTAATTAAAGTATTGATTCTTTCTGCATGAATAAAAAGCAAAAAAAGTATTGATTAGTGATTAATATAATCTAAAATTAGGCTAGGAAGATACCAAGGGAAGCACTCAGACCAACGTTGAACAGTGCATTGTTTTCCAATCAGAAGGTTTCTATTTGAGGAAGAATTATAAAATGACAAGTCAATGTTTCTACTCAACTGAAAGCTGGAATTATTTTTTTTGGAGAATTCAGGACTTATTCCTCCCCTCTTTCCCTCTCTCCCTCCCTCCCTCCCTCCCTCCCTCCCTCCCTCCCTTCCTTCCTTCCTTCCTTCCTTCCTTCCTTCCTTCCTTCCTTCCTTCTCCTCCTTCTCCTCCTTCTTGGCATTTCTATGAGTTTCCGGAACTGCAGGGGCAGTAGGGGCAGGAGCACATGGCCACTTTGTGTTGGAGTGGCTGGAGGGATCACAAGGCAGTTGGCCTACAGTATCAGACTCTGAGTTCCTTCCACCACAGGCCAAGGAAGCAGTCACTCCATGGAGCAGCCCATCAAATCATGCATCTGCATCTTCCCTGGTGAGGGAAATTTCTTTCACAGAGAACAAAACATTTCATTCCACCATGAGAATTCTTCAGAGAGTGTGAGTGGCCATATCAGTGACTTCTAGCAGGTCATTTCCTGTTTTTCTCCTGGGGGGAGGTGCTCAGGGTGGGGAGGGTGGGGAAGCCTTGGAGGGGACAGGAGAGGAAGCAGTGAGTTGCAGGATTTGAATCCCAGATCTGCCCCTTAACAGCCAGGTGCTCTGGATAAGCACTAGCATTTCGGGGCTTTGACGTCCTCATTGAAAAACCAGGACTGGACTTTCTCCCTCCGTGGGTTCTTGTGAGCATGATATGGAACATCCACCAGCACCAGAGGAGGACGGGAAGACCAGTTGTTCATTCAATGTCAGTCTCCTCCGTCTCCCATGGACAGGCTAGCTCCCTGGCCTGCGTTCTGCACAGTTGCTCAGAGCACTGTGTTGGTGCGGTGCTCTGCTGATGCTGTCTTGAAAATTTGGACAAGGAGCCTTGCTTTTGGATTTTGCGCTGAGCCCCGCTAATTGTACAGCAAGTTCTGCCTGTAGATACCCTTCTTCCTTCTCACAGTGCTGCCAGAGGCTTGTCTGTCCTTACCAGGAATCTGTACCCAGGGAATTCTTTTGTTCCTTTGAGGATGTCTGGCTGACCTCTTGGTGTGTTGGCCTTCAAAATTGTCATGTCTACATTCAAATTGGTATGAGTGAATTCTGCAGCGTAAACCACCAAATGGCCATACAACCTGAACCAACTGAACTCCATAAAACAAACTGTTTTCTTTTACCTGTCATGGCGGTTGTCCAAGGGGCTTCACTGGGTTTTTCGAGTTCCCACTGGTTGTGTTGAGAACTGAATGTCATATTTACATGGAATTCATGTGGCACAAACATTTAATTGATGGTATGAGCAAGGATTTCATACACTGCAGCTTATGCAGTCCATTTGCAAACTCTCAACTTGAGGTCATGGAAAGATGCTTACATAATCAGAAAGAAAAAGAACTTAAAAAATGTAGAAGGTGAAGCTGAGTGGGGGTGGCTGCACAGAGGGCATCCTGCATCTTTAGTGTGCTGATACAACTGGGGATGATCAGTGTTTCCAGTGGACTCAAGTGTTGGCCACACGTGTTAGGGAGCTGGGGACAGTTCCCAGATGGTGCTAGTGGGGGAAGGACCTTCCGGCAGAAAGATGCCTGAGGGATCTCCAGGAACCGCAGAAAGGTGCAATTTCCTATCAAGGGAACTTGGGGTATGAGATTTCTCTGAGGGACATGAATCTCTGAAGGATTCATGCACCATCCCTGCCAAACCTAGGGAGCTCTGATGCTGCCATCGAGAGAGGGTGAGTCAAGTGAGAACTTCCTTGTCACCTCATGTCTCCTTCCTTCCCCAAGCTCTGACACTGATGTGGTTAGCTACCTTGGGGAGCAAGGCAGACAGAATCATTACCAGGGGAAGATGGAGAACCAGGGAAGCACCCCCTCCCCCAACTCTTCCCCCTCCTTTGCCACCTCTAGCTACCAGCCAGCAACATGCCTGAGCTGGAAGAGGGGAGTTCCATTTTAATTAAGAATGAAGTTGTTGAATATTACAGGGAGGTGGACATATTTATTACCGAACCGAGAGTGTATTTGTGACTTAAACTCACTCGGGACTCTGTGTGCGCACAGAGCACGTTGTGGTACATTGGGGGATGCCCAGTGGGGCGTGTGGGTATAGACTCTCTCTATGGGGGTTTGAACAAGTGGGGGGCAGGGGGAAGCAGGCTTATGATCACATCCCAGAATCCTGCTTCATCAGCACTGGTCACACAAACAGATCTTCAGCCCCCACCGTGTGTCGGGAGTTAGGCTGAGGACGTCACATGCCTCTTGGTAATCCTCCTCACAGCAGACCTGTGAGGCACATAATCAGTCAGCCCAAACTTACTGGCTCTACTAGACGCAAGGCCCTTCACTTGGCCGAATTGTAAGGCTCAGTTTGCTCTAACCTTTAAACACAGCTGTCCTGTTGGATGCCACCACCCTACAAACAGAATGCATGACCTTCTCCGGAAGTCTTTGGAAACGAATGTCCTTATTTTGCGGCGTCTTTCATAAAGCACAAAGAGGATGGCTGAGTGTCCTCAGGGATGCCCAGCTTCTCTGCCATGAGGCTCAGCTGGGTTCAGGGCCACTGGAGCAATCAGTTTCCATGGCAGGGGCCGTACTTTCTGTCTCTTTCTATTAAGTCCGGATTTAACTGGCAGGATCAAGCTGGAGCCTCTCTGACCATCATCCAGGCAGCATGCCATCGCAGCAGGTGGGCACCATGGGGTGTGTGCCAGGGAAGCATGAGGTCTGAGGAGTATGGTCTAGACACCTGTCACGGAGCATTAGCACAGCGCCTAGGGCTGAGCCCCTCCCATGTGATGGCGGGGGCTGAGCTGTGAAGCCCTCTGGCCCTGAGGCATTACCAGCCCCCACCGTCTATCTTCTCCCCAGGCAGCTGCTGCTTCTTGCTCCCAGTGACACTTTGTGGTTGGCATTTTTTTTTTTTTTTTTTGCCTCTTTGCTCATCTCTTCTTGAGGGGGCTTCCAGGACCAAACACTGGCAAGTCACTAGCTTCTCCCTTCATGGCTGAGCAATCATAGGCTTGTTTCTGCATTATGGAGCCATCTATTTTCATTCACTCACTGGTGGGAAATCTCTCTCACCCCACACTGTTGCGGGCCTGTTCTCAGACACACATCCTCAGCTGAGCTCCATCACGATCGGTGGATGAGTTCAGCTCAGTTTGGGCCTTTCCTCAATATCAGGAACTTTCCTCAATATCAGGAACTCTTGTCTTTGCTGGGCCTGTCTGAAGCCATTAATATGATATTGTCAGTACTGAGGCATGGTACCCAGTACCCCATTTACGGGGCCCCCTGGCAATTGCTCTCACAGAGATGAGGTTTGTGTTACTTGTCAAGGGGCTGTCCCAGACATTTTCTGTTTCTTGCTCAGTGTCTGTATAAGATCTGGGAGGGGCATTCCTTTTGATCCAAGAATCTGAAGAACAAAAACCAAAAACCAAAAAACAACCAAACACTTTGCTTTATTTTATCTTCAAGTGGCTGCTAAGTTTTCCTCTCGTGAAAGTGTAAATTGAATAATTTATTTATTATTTTATTATGTTATGTTAATCACCATACATTACATCATTAGTTTTTGATGTACTGCTCCATGATACATTGTTTGTGTATAACACCCAGTGCTCCATTCAATAGTGCCCTCCTTAATACCCATCACCAGGCTAGCCCATCCCCCCACCCCCTCCCCTCCGAACCCTCAGTCTGATTCCTGGAGTCCATAGTCTCTCATGGTTTGTCTCCCTTTCTGATTTCCTCCCCTTCATTTTTCCCTTCCTTCTCCTAATCTCCTCCATGCTAATCCTTATGTTCCAATATAAGTGAAACCATATGATAATTGTCTTTCTCTGCTTGACTTATTTCACTTAGCATAATCCCCTCCAGTTCCATCCATGTCGATGCAAATGGTGTGTATTCATCCTTTCTGATGGCTGAGTAATATTCCATTGTATATATGAACCACATCTTCTTTATCCATTCTTCTGTTGAAGGGCATCTCAGCTCCTTCCACAGTTTGGCTATTGTGGACTGAATAATTTTTTAAAAAGATTTAATTTATTTACTAGAAAGAGAGAGAGCATGAACAGGGTAGAGGGGCAGAGGGAGAGGGAGAAGCAGATTCTCCCTCTGAGCAGGGAGCGCAACAAGGGGCTCGATCCCAGGACTCCGAGATCATGACCTGGGCCAAAGGCAGACGCTTAACCAACTGAGCCACCCAGGCACCTCTGTAAATTGAGTAATTCACATACTATTTCTTCTTGCTTTGACTGCCAGGAAGCTCAACCCCAAATTGCAGACCACTTTTAATGACAGTACAACAACAAACTCTCTTTCCCTTGGTACTGGTTTTCTGTTCTATCACTTTTTCTAATTCTGATTTTTTTAAAAATTGCAATTCTTTGCTAGTCTACTGAGTTTGTATATATAGTAAGTTACCACAAGTCCTTTATGGAAGTGGCGGGGGGAAATATATAAGTATAAATAGGGGGATGTAAAGAAGGATCTCTTTCAAGCTCTGTTTCTTTTTAAGTGACACACTCTGTAAAGAACACCTTGCAAAAATTTTAAAGTAGCTGGTGAAGAGCTGGCTATCTGGTTCTTGAACTCTGCCCCCAAATTAAAGATATGAAAGTGTTCAGGGAGACACGGCAGAGGTAGTGAGAAGGTTGGGGAAAGGGATTTCTCTGCAGACGGTTCCATCTCTTTTTGCCTCCATTTGGCAGGTAGTTGTTCTCTCCTACGTCAGGTCAAGTCAGGAGAGGGCCTCAGTAGGACATTTGGTGAGTCTGACCTATATCCTCTGCAGCAGGGGGGTGCTGTGACTTCTTCCTTGTCCCTGAGGACATGGCCGTTGGTCAACTGGTCAGCTGCTACATGGAAAACTAAAGAGGGCGGCAGCCGTCAGGCAATCTTGCTTTCCAGAATATTCAGCTTTTGGTTGTGAGATTGTTTCTCATAAATGAGGAGAAAGTGGGCTTCCTGAACACAGGGCTGGCCCAGAGCCATTTTGTATCCTGCCCCGCAGGACCACCTGAGGGAGTGATGGATCCCAGCAGAGAGAGTCAGTGTGGGGGGTCCACAGACATCCAGAAACCAGGGCAGCCTTGGCCAGGTAGAGGACAAGATATTGGCAAGCCCGTAGGACCTGCGAGCAAAGAAGTCATGAAAGCCCTCTTGAGAGGGGAGGCAGCTCTACAGCTTGACTGGCCAGAGAGGGCAAAGCCATCCTATGACAACACAGCAGCAAATCCTTCCTGTCCTCTTTCCGTCTCTTTCCCCTCCACTGTGAGAGCAAGGAGGGGGCTCCCAACCTGGCTCCAATGGGAGAACAGCAGGGGATTTCAAGGAGGGACAGAAAAGAAGACCTTCACCCACTCCCCACCCCCATCACATCCTTTCTGAGACCCAGGATGAGTTAACATTCACCCAGATTCCAAATTTTGCTTCTTATATGGGATTGGGCATTCTAATTTCTGCATTGTGATGTTTCAAGACTTCACTGTCCTGGAATATTTTATCACCAAAGAGAGCTCAGAAAATTCTTTAGACAGCCTATACTTTTAGTCCAGGGACAAGGAAGGGACTCCTCAAGTGCATGAATTTGACAAGAAGCAGTAGGAGGCAAAAATAACATTTGGTTTTTGATGTTATCTCAGGAGGCCTGTGTGATCAATGTGCTAGTTTTATAGATGACTCCTACCCCCATATTTGCCATATAAAATCTGGATCAGGAATTGAGCGAGATCTGTCTTCCTGGCCTCACATTAGTGAATTTGCTTTTAGAGTTTGTGACATCAAGGCTCAGGCTTAGGCAAAAAGTACTCTTTGATTCCTTCCTGCTTTGCCTCTTCTGACCCTTCTGATTTCCTCTCTTGCCTTTCCTTCCCTCTCCCCGGGCATCTCCATGGTGACCAAGGCAGCTGGAGGGCCCAGCCTGTCTGGGCCAAGCTCACCTTCTCTAGGTGACGGCTGGTCCGGCTAACCCTAAGTCTCAGGGCTGTGGCAGATACTCAGGAGGGGCCAAAGCCGACTATTCATTCCACATTCTTGCCACAGGTTCTAGTTACTGTCCCTTCATCTCAGTAGCCAGCAGGTTTTGGGATATTGTCTGTCATCCTAGCCTGAAGGACAGGCCTTGCGGGAAAGCTTTGGCTTCAGTTGACTCCTGGGTGCTCATGCTCAAGGGGCACCACGAGGGCTGAGCCCACAGAGAGCTGCCATCACAGGGAGGGTCACTCAGAGGTGTGGTTCAGCTCCTGGCTTGGCTGCCATTTCTGCATGGCCTTGCTGTGCCCAGTGCCTCAGCTAAGAGGTAGACATGGGATGCTTCTGGCACAAGGTTTGGATTCAGCTTCCTCTGGTCCTGACTTCCTTATGCTTCTGTGATCCTTCTCCTCTCCCCCCTGCCAAGAGGGTCAGTGGTCAGCAAAGTTGGACAGTCAGTGTGACATTTGCCTGTGAGTTCCCCACCTCTAGTTCTGGATTCTTCTCTGCCTTTTAGCAGTTTCTCCCACACCCAGCTCACGTCCTAGTGTTGCTACATCCCATCCAGCCGAGAAAAGACAACTCTGGCAAACCCAACCCCATGAAAGCCCCTGACAAAGTTGAACCATCTGTGGCTTCTCAGTATGCTCTGCGGTCTTCACATGTGAGCACAACATCCAGCTCTCCCTTCCTCCGAGGGGCTTCTCACCTTGTCTGCCTGGCCAACTTCTGGCATTCTAACAATATCCTAGGTGGTCTTCATTCTACCTTGAAGCTCCTCCCTCACTAGTGGCTGTCTGCTCTGTACTCTGCACATTAGTATATTGCACTGGCTTTTTTTTTTTTTTTTAAGATTCTATTTATTTACTTGAAAGAGAGAGAAGAAGTGAGAGACAGAGCATGAGCAGAGGGGAAGGGCAGAGAGAGAGGGAGAAGCAGACTACCCGCTGAGCAGGGGGCCCGATGCAGGACTCGATCCCAGGACCCTGAGATCATGACCTGAACCGAAGGCAGATGCTTCACCAACTGAGCCACCTAGGCGCCCCAATATTACACTGTTTTGTATCCCCTGATGTGCCTGCCTGGTCCCCCCTGGAATGCCAACTTCGGAGAGAGGCGCATTTCTTGTTCATTTCATCCCTTCACCGAGCACAGGGCGGGCACTTGTACATGTTTCTTACTCTACACTTAGGTGTTAGGGAACTCTCTGTAGGCTTCCTAAGATTATTTCATTTTAAGGAGGGCAGGGAAAGACAATGCTGTACCCGAAGGAATGCCTTACTGAGGACTGGATTTTGGCATCTTCAGGGGACCTATATTTGAGAGGTGTGGGAAATTCTTGGTGCTTTTCTAATTATAGAACCTAGGACAATATATAAAGAGCTCTTTGTTTATTGGATGAATGAAAATTAGGGTACTCAGTCACATCTTCTCTAGGAAAAATATTCATACAAGTGGGTATCCATCCTTTATTTTATTATTTTATTATGTTATGTTAGTCACCATACAATACATCATTGGTTTTTGATGTGGTGATCCACGATCCATTGTTTTCGTATAACACCCAGTGCTCCATGCAGTACGTGCCCTCCTTATACCCATCACCAGGCTAACCAATCCCCCCCCCCCCCCCCCCCGCAAAACCCTGTTTGTTTCTCAGAGTCCATAGTCTCTCATGGTTCATCTCTCCCTCCAATTTCCCCTCCCCATTTTTCCCTTCCTTCTCCTAGTGTCCTCCATGTTATTCCTTATGTTCCACAAATAAGTGAAACCATATGATAATTGACTTTCTCTGCTTGACTTATTTCACTTAGCATAATCACCTCCAGTCCCATCCATGTTGATGTAAAAGTTGGGTATTCATCCTTTCTGATGGCTGAGTAATATTCCATTGTATATATGGACCACATCTTTTTTATCCATTCATCTGTTGAAGGGCATCTCGGCTCTTTCCACAGTTGGGCTATTGCAGACATTGCTGCTATGAACATTGGGGTGCATATGGCCCTTCTTTTCACTACATCTGTGTCTTTGGGGTAAATGCTCAGTAGTCTGCACAGAGTTATTGATGCAGTGATAGTTTTCCCCCCACCTCAGACGGTGTTTTTGGTTATGTGAGTGCCCAAAGAAATGCAACAGGAGAGAGATAGAGAAAGGGAAATAGTGTCAGGAAATGCCCACCGTGATGAAGAGACAGACGCAGCTTGAAATTCAGCGCAATGTGGATGGAGGAAGCAGAGACGGGGGAAGAGGGCAGGTCTGGGTTCCAGCCTTGCTC
Organism: Mirounga angustirostris; assembly: GCF_029215605.1. NCBI lineage: Eukaryota > Metazoa > Chordata > Mammalia > Carnivora > Phocidae > Mirounga > Mirounga angustirostris. The sequence continues at coordinate 92,493,056 of NW_026991711.1, read as the reverse complement.
TGTCTCAACTTACTTGCAGTTTCCCTCCTTCCCTCCTGTGCTTCCTCAGCACACCTGGGCAAAGGCACTCGAGGTTGCCTTCAGATACAACCTCCCGGGATCCCAGCCTGCAGGGGAATGGGGGGTTTAGGGGGTGGGGGAGTGGGGTTGAGTTCTTGTTGCCATAGGAACAATGACCTGAACCTTGTAGTTCCTCTCGTGTGGACTCAGTGAGCTTCAGTGTAGCCACACTTCCCAGACCGGGGGTGGGTGGGGGGAGCCCGGATTCTTGAATGACACACTGATGTTCCTTCCGCAACCCAGAAAGCATTCACTCCAGCTGAATAAAGCCATTAGACGGGTCACTTCATTGTTTAAGCCAAGTGGATAATTCTCTAGCCCTGAAAGAACAACCACTTTGGGTTTATGTTCTATTTCACACAACGTGCAGGGTTTATAAGTTAGAGTGTTAATTAAAATTTTATTACTTGATATAAATCGATGTTTCTAAGTGCCTTCTATAAATGTAAGGCAGCCTTTGGAAAAAAAAAAAAAAAAGTTTCCACACCAGCCTAGAAGCTGCCTTGCTTGGCTTGGCATCCAGAGGCATTTGACCACTGCTAAGTTGAAATTTCCTTTTGAGGGGATTGGATGATTCACATCCTGATATTTGACTGGCAGCTTTTCTCCTGAGGAAAGTCGGTGGTGGCCTGTGTAAGGATGGATTAGCAGGGCTGGGGTTTTGAGCCCTCCTCTCTCCTGCCGAAATAGCTACGTATTTCCAAGTGAATGAGTGGTTAGAAATGTTGCAGTGGCCTGAGCAGCGCGTCTGGCCGGGGATGCCTCAGGGGCTGTGCAGCTGTCTCCAACTCTCCCTTTTGTGGGGAGACTGCTGTCTCCATCTTCAGGGACGCCTGGACCAATTCCTCCATTGGATGCATGCGGTTCCCTGGCCTGGGAGCAGGCCGTGGGGGGCGGGGGCTGCTCACCTGAGGTTTCCATATTTAGCCGCTCTTGAAGTCATTCAGAAATGAGGACAATGCTGATGTTGACAAAGAGTATATTTTAATCTTCAGAGTAAAAAAAAAAAATAGATATCCCAGGCCTCTATCTTTATTAAAGCACATGTTTTTGAGGTAAGGGAAGAATTGCAACTAGCTCATCAGGAACCAAACCGGTGGTTCAACAGCTCCAGTAAATTTCCCAGCATTTATTTGTTATGAAGCCCTTGAGATCTATCTTCTGAATACCCAAATTGTGTTAGGCCTTGAAGTGTTAGCACTTCCCTCCCCTCCCCCCGTGCCATGATCTCATTGTCAGCCTCTTTTTGGGGGTCTTATGATCGCTTAAAAGAAGACAAAGTCCCACTGGTTCACAAGTCTCAGGGATTTCACTGATATCTCTATGTCTATCTGGGCACCCGAGTTAGCAGGCATGGCTCTCTCTTGTCTAGCTCCCCAGTGGAATTTTAGATATTTCTCGGACACCGTTCCACCCTCCTCAGTTTCAGGTCCCTTCTAATATTTCCTGGCATCTTGAGGCATTCACTCTGACATCTGGGACTTGAGAACCCCAATGAACTATCAGATGAATAATCTGAATTGCACAGATTACAGACAATTAAATGAAAAGCAAAATATTCTGAGACATAAGGGCTTGTTATCATATGTGGCTCTATTTATTTATTTATTTATTTAAAAGATTTTATTTATTTATTTGACAGAGAGAGACACAGGGAGAGAGGGAATACAAGAGGGAGTGGCAGAGGGACAAGCGGAGCAGGGAGCCCGATGCAGGGCTCGATCGATCCCAGGACCCTGGATGACCTGAGCTGAAGGCAGACGCTTAAAGACTGAGCCACCCAGGTGCCTCTGTGGCTCTATTTAATGGTAAGAATTTGCAGAGCAACATTTGGTAAACTTGCTTCATCCCCAGAGCAACTTTGACTCTGCATTCCTGGTTCTGGACTAGGTCTCCCTGGGTCTGATGGAGCTGCACTCAGCACTGGTACCATATTGTAGCTCTGCAGTCCATGGCTTCTCACAAGACCACTCCCTGGGAGTGACTCGTGCACCTAATGACTGCACACCACTGACCATTCTCCCTTCCTTCTTGGCCCCATAGACATCACACTTCTCTGCCCCTTGCAGTTAGGTTGTGATTATTTCTACACAAAGAAATGAAGGTGGACACAATGCATGTTGTTCTGGGCTGAGGCCCTGATAAGCCTACCTGTGATTCTTTGAGTGTCTTCTTTCCCTGCTGCAGTGAGTTTGCAAGACTCCTGTGGATATGTGGAGCCCGACAACCATAGGACTCTGGATTGTCAGAGTCCTAGAGGACCATCCAGATCCACATGGAACTGAGCAAGAAGCAAATTCTGTCGTGTGCAACAATTGAGATTTGGGGGTTCTTTGTTACTATAGCCTATGCTTGTCCCACCCTGACAGCTCTCTTTAAAATGTGCCCTGGTATGGTGCAGTGCCTGTGTGTGGGAGTGGGCAGGTAGATGAATGACATTAGGGACCCACGGGAATGAGTCATCAATGAACGTTCCATCTTTGGATGAAGGTGATGACCCATGCTCAGAAGGGCTTGATTTCTCACTAGGACTCAAGGGAACCCATCACCAAGAAGTGAGTGTCTTGGAGCAGAAATCCAAAGGAGTAGGAGGGCTGTAGATGGAAGTTCAAAGTAGAAACATGTGTGACATATATAGATATTTGGACTGATCTGTGATATTTGGCTTGTAAGAAATGGAATAATTCTTTGTTTCAAAGTCACATTAAGTCCAGTTTGAGCCACCACTTGGAACCATCCTTGGATGGTTCTTCAGGCCCATGTTCACATTGTCTTGGGCCCTCTCATTTAATGCAGTTGGGTTTGGCTTCAAATCACCACTGCCTTTACCTGAAGGTTTTCTTGGGTGACCAGAGCCAGCTCTATCTGCTGTAAATGTCCGAATTACCCACCCCCCGCCCCCCCGCCGAGAGTGACTCTTAGCGAGTAAAGGGTGTTGGTGCATGAGTACACTCAGAGTCCCTCCAATGGGCTGTGTTTCAGTTGCCCACAGGGGTGGCTGGGGTGGTGATGCACTCTTCATTGGCTGTCTTCCCTGATTTGTCTTACTTCTCCACTTCCCTCCTGGGGTGTCCTGGGGCCACTTCCAAAATCAACTCCTTACACTCAAATTCTTATTTCAGGCTCCCTTCTGGAGGAACCTGAACAAAGACAATTCTATTTTTTTTTTTAAGATTTTATATATTTGGAAGAGAGTGAGAACGAGAGAGTGCATAAGCAGGGGGAGGGGCAGAGGGAGAAGGAGAAGCAGGCTCCCCACTGAGCAGGAAGTCCAATGCAGGGCTTGATCCCAGGACCTGGGATCATGACCTGAGCCGAAGGCCGACCCTTAACTGACTGAGCCACCCAGGTGCCACGAACAAAGACAATTCTTTTTGAGGACTGTTCATGTCAGTTGAGCTGGAGAGAAATAAGGAAAAGAGCTTTTGCATATTTTTGCATTGGAAAGGAATGATCATTGTAAATATTGGCTTACATTGGCATTGTGCCTCATAATTTGTAAAGTCCTTTTTTAAAAAAGATTTTATTTTATTTATTTTAGAGAGAGAGTGCTTGCATGAGTGCGCATGAGCAGGAAGAGGGGCGGGGGGGGGTGCATAAGAATCTCAAGCAGACTCCATGCTGAGTGTAGAGCCCGACTTGGGGCTTGATACCATGACCCTGAGATCAAGACCTGAGCCAAAACCAAGAGGCAGATGCTTAACTGACTGAGTCACCCAGGCGCCCCTGTAAAGTTCTTTTAAATATAATTGACCTAATTTTTTCAAGGTAGATTTTATTTTCCCAACTTTACAGAACTGTTAGAAGTTCAGAAAGAAGGTAAATGACTTCCCCCAAACTAAAAAATAGTGAGTTAGCAGCCTGCGTCACTTTGGGGCTAGTCCATGGGACGTGGGGAATGTGAAATAGAAGAGGAATTCCATGCACTGGGGACTTTGTCACAGGCCATGTGTCTGACTGCCCCTTCCCCATTGGACAGAGTTCAGCTGCTCTTTTCCATTCAGCCTTGGGGACAGAGTTTTGGGGAGAGCTGGTTCAGCCTAAAGTAGGTCTGGCTTGTACCCCATTCAGTACGTGGGATTTTTATGATGTTCTGAAGGACCTTTCTCTAGATGGCTTCACTTCAAGCCTACCCAGCATTTTAGTCTTAATTTATAACAAATGCTCTTACACTTGGGTCCTGGATTTTAAGAATATATGGTCTTTTTATTTGGTTTGCTAGGGCTGCCACAACAAAATATTACAGACTGGGTGGTTTAAATGAGAGACGTTTATTTTCTCCCAGTTCTGGAGTCTGGAAGTCCGAGATCAAGGTGTCAGAGGGGTTGGTTCCTTCTGAGGCCTCTCCCCTTGGCTTGTAGACAGCTGCCTTCTCCCTGTGTCCTCATGTGGTCTTCCCTTTTTGTGTGTCTGTGTCACCAGTCATTTTGGATTAGGACTCACTCATATGACCTCAGATTACCTAATTACCTCTTTAAAGGCCCCAATACAGTCACATCCTATGAACCAAGGTAAGGATTTCAACATAGGAATTTTGAGAGAACACAATTCAGTCCACAAACAATTTCTATACCTTCGATCAGGGACTGGAAAATTTAATTCTGAATGGAAGATTGACCTCACCTTTTCTATCAATCTTACTGGGTTGGAAGCTCCTTGACAGCATTTCTTCATTTACCCTTTATTTTTTTTAATGTAGTAGATGCCAATTTGCACCTCCCAGGTGTCAGTTTCAGCAAATGAAAGAGGACACATGGCTGAATATGGGTTGTGCTCTAATGGGAGGAGGAGACCCTATGATACAGTGTGGCAAGAGTCATGCTGGCGGGTGTGGAAGGACAAGCACATTTCTCCTCTTCCCGCTTTCCCCAGGTCTGGATGATGTCCTATGAACAACAGTCCTTTAAGTGTGGCTGGTTGCAGGCCTGCCCATATGCTTTCTTGCCAAACGGGATACTTTAGCTCCCTTCCACCAGTGAGCCAAGGTCAGTAGAAGGGAGGTTCTTGAGCTGCCAAGAGAAGTTAGACTTTGGAGGAAGTGCTCCTGGGAGCTCTCGGCGAGGCCTGAGGCTAGCAGCTTAATGGGGCTGCAATAAGGACTGGGCTGCAGGCTTGGGTGCCTTTAGCCTCCAGGGCCTGTGAAGATTCACTGACGGAGAGAAAAAAAGCCACAGCACCGCTCTGGAAGGGCATGTTGAGCATCAGAAAAATGAAGTGGGATTTTCTCTCGGGGAGTCTGCAGCTCTGATTGCACATTTAGGGTCAGCAGGAGTTGAGTCCTTTATGAGGTCAGGAAAACGGAAATGCTAGGTACTTCACAAAGGGAATTTAATATGGGGACTTGTATGCTCAGGTCTTTGGAGGGCTGCAAAAGAGTGAAAAGGGAACCTTGAGGTAGGGCAGAAGTGAGTATGTAGCAAGCACTGGCCGCTGCTAAGGATGTGGGAGTAAAGGGAGAGAATGGGGTTATCAGCATCTGGTAAGTAAGATAAGGGGTCTGCAGATCAGTAGTGCTGCCCTGCTGGGGCTGCTGTCCTGGGAGCATGGATTGGGGCTTGCAGAACTGAGTGCTGCCCATTGGAGCTGATGCTTTGGTGCCTTAGGAGCTCAGAGGAGAGTGCTGAGAAGCTCAGAACTCTAAGAAGATGGTGCTGCCTAGCTGGCACCTAGAGGATCCCCACTGTGGCTGGTTCTATACGTGCCAACATGAGCTGGGGACGTGGAGCCAACTTCTGCTGTGGGAACCAGGGCCATTCCTGGGGCAGTTCTGGCAGGATCAGCAAGCAAAAGGACGGAGCACATTTCTGCTCCCCAGCTCCTGTCTTCCAGTCTCTTCCTTCAGTGATTCCTATGGCAGAAGCCAGTGGACAGGGAGACAAACATGCAGTTCGCTGAGTCCCAGGGCCAGCGGCACAAGGAAGAGGATAGAAGGTAGATTTCGAAGTGAAAGCTGGTTCCTTACTAAGTGGCACAGGCCTGGACCAGATTAGTTCTGGAGCTGAGCACCTTGACTTGTTGCCTTGGAGGGCAGAGTCTCTGTCACTCAAGGTCAAGGCCCCTGGACAGCAGAATCTCTATGTGAATGTCAGAATATGAAGGAGTTTTCTGGTGTCCTGAGAAGAGCATGGATTTAGGAATTATGTTGCTGTGGGTTTCCATCCTACCTACTGCTCCCCGACAGCATGAAACTGTGCATGGCATTCAGTGCCTTGACGTTCTCTCATCTTCATCTACATCATGTGATCTTAATGCTCCCTGTAAGAGAGGAGGTGGCTTAGAGACATGTGTGAAATGGTTGGCAGAGTGCCCTTCTAGATGCTCCATGGTGGGTCCTTTCCTTCACTTGTTTTCACCCTTGCCACACTGTACAATTCAAACTCATACCTCATCTGAGGTCAGGCTGGCTTGAGGGTCACAGCCATGGATTGCTATCCTTGTGGACCCAAAGCCAACTTCTTGAGCTGCTTTCTTGATTTCCTTTGTCAGGCAGAGGTTTTTCCCTCAGAAGCAACATAGGAGGGGCGGAGCAAGATGGCGGAGGAGTAGGAGACCTGGATTTCGTCTCCTCTCAGGAATTCAGCTGGATAGGGATCAAACCACTCTGAACACCTACAAACTCAACAGGAGATCGAAGAAAAGAAGAGCAACAACTCTCTCATCAGAAAAGCGACCACTTTCTGGAAGGTAGCACGTGCGGAGAAGTGAATCCGAGGCGATATTCGGGAGGATAGACGGTGGGGGAGGGGCCTCCGTTGGCCGCTTCTGGCAAGTGATAGAGCCGCGGAGCACAAAATCGGAACTTTTAGAAGTTGGCTCTGCTGAAGGACATCACTCCAGTGGCTAAGTGGGGGGTGGAACCCACACTGGGACAGTGTGGTCTCAGGACCCTCGGGGTCACAGAAAGACCGGGGGTGCCTGAGTGTGGCAGACCTCCCAGGTAATGGAGCAGGGAAGCCGGCTGCAGAGGCGGAGCCCAGGCGCGGGCTCTCAGCTTGGGGTGGCCATAAACCGTGATCCGCGGCACAGTCGGGCCCCTGCTCCTCCAGCAGGGACCCAACAAGTGGCAGATCCGGGGAGACTCACCTTCCTCCCCCGGGAGGAGCCGTGCGGGAGTGCACCGCAGGGATCTGCTGGGTTTGGAGACTCCACCCGGGGTTGGGTGCCAGAGATAGAGGTGCCCGGTCGCGGGCTGGGTGAGCACGGAGTGCAGCCGGAGACCGGGGAGATGGGAGAGACTAACGGGTTTTCTCTGGGGGCTCACTGAGGAGTGGGGCTCCGAGTTCTCGGCTCCTCCGGGGCGGAGATTGGGAGGCCGCCATTTTCACTCTCCGCCTCCAAAGCTGTACGGAAAGCTCGCAGGGAACAAAAGCCCCGGAGAGCAAACCCGAGCAGATTACTTAGCCGGGAGGGGGCAAGGGTGGGGCATTTCCGCCTCCAGCAAAGACATTTGGAAACCACGGCAACAGGCCCCTCCCCAGAAGATCAGTGAGAACAGCCAGCCAAGACCAAGTTTACCGATCAATGAGAACGGCAGAACTCCAGCGCTAGGGGAATACTGCACATAGAATTCATGGCTTTTTTACCATGATTCTTTAGTCTTTCAAAGTTAATTTTTTTTAACTGTCTTTTTTTCTTTTTTTTTCCTTTTGAATTTTTCTTTTTCCCTTTTTCAACCAACATCTTATCAATCCCTTTTTTAAAAAAAAATTTTTTTTATTTTTCATTTTTAGAGTCATATTCTATCCCTTCATAGTAGTTACCCGTATTTTTGGCTTATATATATAAGTTGTTCTCTCTTTAAAATTTTGAGATAGTTTCTTCTAACAGATTAAAATATACCCTAAATCTCTAGTATATGGTGTTTTCTATTCCCCTGCCTGATCACATCCTCTCCCTTTTTTTTCTTTTTTCTTTTTTTAAATCCTCTTCTTTCTTTTTTCAAACAGCTTCTTATCAATTCCTTTTATAAAATTGTTTATAATTTCCATCTTTACAGTCATATTCCATCCCTTCATCATATCAACCCTTATTTTTGTACATATATAAGTTTTTCTTTCTTTAAAATTTTGGGAGGCACTTTCTTCTAAAAGACCAAAATACACCCCAAATCTAGTGTGTGGCACTGATCTATATACCAGCCTGATCATAGTTGATCACACTCTGTTTTTTTTGTTGTTGTTGTTGTTTTGTTTTGTTTGTTTTTGTTTTTATCTTTATCTCTTTCTCTTTCTTTTTTTTCTTTTTCTTTTTTCTCTCTTTCCCTTTCTTTTCCCACTGCTTCAGGTCTTTTCTGATTTGTTTAGAGTATATTTTCTGGGGACATTGTTACTCTGCTAGCATTTTGTTCTCTCATTAATCTATTCTCCTCTGCACAAAATGACAAGACGGAAAAAATCACCTCAACAAAAAGAACAAGAGGTAGTACCGACTGCCAGGGACCTACTCAATACGGACATTAGTACGATGTCAGATCTAGAGTTCAGAATCATCACTTTAAAGATTCTAGCTGGGCTTGAAAAAAATATGGAAGTTATTAGAGAAACCCTTTCTGGAGAAGTAAAAGAACTAAAATCCAACCAAGTAGAAATCAAAAAGGCTATTAATGAGGTGCAATAAAAAATGGGGGCGCTAACTGCTAGAATAAATGAGGCAGAAGAGAGAATCAGTGAGATAGAAGACCAAATGATGGAAAATAAAGAAGCTGAGAAAAAGAGAGATAAACAACTAATGGATCATGAGGGCAGAATTCGAGAGATAAGCGATACCATAAGACGAAACAACATTAGAATAATTGGGATCCCAGAAGAAGAAGAAAGAGAGAGAGGGGCAGAAGGTATAATGGAGCAAATTATAGCAGAGAACTTCCCTAATTTGGGGAAGGAAACAGACATGAAAATCCAGGAAGCACAGAGAACCCCTCTCAAAATCCATAAATAGGTCAACACCCCAACGTCTAATAGTAAAACTTACGAGTCTCATAGACAAAGAGAAAATCCTGAAAGCAGCTCGGGAGAAGAGATATGTAACCTACAAGGGTAGAAACATTAGATTGGCAACAGACCTATCCACAGAGACCTGGCAGGCCAGAAAGGACTGGCAGGATCTATTCAGAGCACTAAATGAGAAAAATATGCAGCCAAGAATACTCTATCCAGCTAGGCTGTCATTGAAAATTGAAGGAGAGATAAAAAGCTTCCAGGACAAACAAAAACTAAAGGAATTTGCAAACACAAAATCAGCCCTACAGGAAATCTTGAAAGGGGACCTCTAAGCAAAGAGAGAGCCTAAAAGCAACATAGACCAGAAAGGAACACAGACAATATACAGTAACAGTCACCTTACAGGCAATACAATGGCACTAAATTCCTATCTTTCTTTTTTTTTTTTTTAAAGATTTTATTTATTCATTTATTTGAGAGAGTGAGAGAGAGAGAGAGAGAGCACACGAGAGGGGGGAGAGTCAGAGGGAGAAGCAGACTCCCTGCCAAGCAGGGAGCCCGACGCGGGAGTCGATCCTGGGACTCCAGGATCACGACCTGAGCTGAAGGCAGTCACTTAACTGACTGAGCCACCCAGGCGCCCCTAAATTCCTATCTTTTAATAGTTACCCTGAATGTAAATGGACTAAATGCCCCAATGAAAAGACACAGGCTATCAGACTGGATTAAAAAACAAGACCCATCAATATGCTGTCTGCAAGAGACTCATTTTAGAACCAAAGACACCCCCAGATTGAAAGTGAGGGGGTGGAAAACCATTTACCATGCTAATGGACACCAAAAGAAAGATGGGGTGGCAATCCTTATATCAGACAAATTAGATTTTAAACCAAAGACTGTAATAAGAGATGAGGAAGGACATTATATCCTACTTAAAGGATCTATCCAACAAGAAGATCTAACAACTGTAAATATCTATGCCCCTAACATGGAAGCAGCCAATTATATAAGGCAATTAATAACAAAAGCAAAGAAACACATCGACAACAATACAATAATAGTGGGGGACTTTAACACCCCCCTCACTGAAATGGACAGATCGTCTAAGCAAAAGATCAACAAGGAAATAAAGACTTTAAATGACACACTGGACCAAACGGACTTCACAGACATATTCAGAACATTCCACCCCAAAGCAACGGAATACACGTTCTTCTCTAGTGCCCATGGAACATTCTCCAGAATCGATCACATCCTAGGTCATAAATCAGGTCTCAACTGGTACCAAAAGACTGGGATCCTTCCCTGCCTATTTTCAGACCACAATGCTTTGAAACTAGAACTCAATCACAAGAGGAAAGTCGGAAAGAACTCAAATACATGGAGGCTAAAGAGCATCCTACTGAAGAATGAATGGGTCAACCAGGAAATTAAAGAAGAATTAAAAAAATTCATGGAAACCAATGAAAATGAAAACACAGCTATTCAAAATCTTTGGGATGCAGCAAAGGCAGTCCTGAGAGGAAAGTATATAGCAATACAAGCCTTTCTCAAGAAAAAAGAAAGGTCTCGAGTACACAACCTAACCCTACACCTAAAGGAGCTGGAGAAAGAACAGCAAATAAAGCCTAAACCCAGCAGGAGAAGAGAAATAATAAAGATCAGAGCAGAAATCAATGAAATAGAAACTAAAAGAACAGTAGAACAGATCAACGAATCTAGGAGCTGGTTCTTTGAAAGAATTAACAAGATGGATAAACCCCTGGCCAGACTGATCAAAAAGAGAAGAGAAATGACCCAAATCAACAAAATCATGAATGAAAGAGGAGAGATCACAACCAACACCAAAGAAATACAAACAATTATAAGAACATATTATGAGCAACTCTATGCCAGCAAATTGATAACCTGGAAGAAATGGATGCATTCCTAGAGATGTATCAACTACCAAAACTGAACCAGGAAGAAATAGAAAACCTGAACAGACCTATAACCACTAAGGAAATTGAAGCAGTCATCAAAAATCTCCCAACAAACAAAAGCCCAGGGCCAGATGGCTTCCCAGGGGAATTCTACCAAACATTTCAAGAAGAATTAATACCTATTCCTCTGAAACTGTTCCAAAAAATAGAAATGGAAGGAAAACTTCCAAACTCATTTTATGAGGCCAACATTACCTTGATCCCAAAACCAGACAAAGACCCCATCAAAAAGGAGAATTACAGACCAATATCCGTGATGAACATGGATGCAAAAATTCTCACCAAAATACTAGCCAATAGGATCCAACAGTACATTAAAAGGATTATTCACCACGACCAAGTGGGATTTATCCCTGGGCTGCAAGGTTGGTTCAACATCCACAAATCAATCAATGTGATACAATACGTTAACAAAAGAAAGAACAAGAATCATATGATCCTCTCAATAGATGCAGAAAAAGCTTTTGACAAAGTACAGCATCCTTTCTTGATCAAAACTCTTCAGAGTATAGGGATAGAGGGTACATACCTCAATATCATAAAAGCCATCTATGAAAAACCTACAGCGAATATCATTCGCAATGGGGAAAAACTGAGAGCTTTCCCCCTAAGGTTAGGAACGCGGCAGGGATGTCCACTATCACCACTGCTATTCAGCATAGTACTGGAAGTCCTAGCCGCAGCAATCAGACAACAAAAGGGAATAAAAGGCATCCAAATTGGCAAAGAAGTCAAACTCTCACTCTTTGCAGATGATATGATACTTTATGTGGCAAACCCCAAAGACTCCACCCCAAAACTGCTAGAACTCATACAGGAATTCAGTAAAGTGGCAGGATATAAAATCAATGCACAGAAGTCAGTGGCATTCCTATACACCAACAACAAGACAGAAGAAAGAGAAATTAAGGAGTCAATCCCATTTACAATCGCACTCAAAACCATAAGATACCTAGGAATAAATCTAACCAAAGAGGCAAAGGATCTGTACTCAGAAAACTATAAAATACTCATGAAAGAAATTGAGGAAGACACAAAGAAATGGAAAAACGTTCCATGCTCATGGATTGGAAGAACAAATATTGTGAAGATGTCAATGCTACCTAGAGCAATCTACACATTCAATGCAATCCCCATCAAAATACCATCCACTTTTTTCAAAGAAATGGAACAAATAATCCTAAAATTTGTATGGAACCCGAAAAGACCCCGAATAGCCAGAGGAATGTTGAAAAAGAAAAGCAAAGCCGGCGGCATCACACTTCCGGACTTCCAGCTCTATTACAAAGCTGTCATCATCAAGACAGCATGGTACTGGCACAAAAACAGGCACATAGATCAATGGAACAGAATAGAGAGCCCAGAAATGGACCCTCAACTCTAAGGTCAACTCATCTTTGACAAAACAGGAAAGAATGTCCAATGGAAAAAAGACAGTCTCTTCAACAAATGGTGTTGGGAAAATTGGATAGCCACATGCAGAAGAATGAAACTGGACCATTTGCTTACACCACACACAAAAATAGACTCCAAATGTTTGAAAGACCTCAATGTGAGACAGGAGTCCATCAAAATCCTAAAGGAGAACACAGGCAGCAACCTCTTTGACTTCAGCCGAAGCAACTTCTTCCTAGAAACATAACCAAAGGCAAGGGAAGCAAGGGCAAAAATGAACTATTGGGACTTCATCAAGATAAAAAGCTTTTGCAAAGCAAAGGAAACAGTCAACAAAACCAAAAGACAACCGACAGAATGGGAGAAGATATTTGCAAATGACATATCAGATAAAGGGCTAGTATCCAAAATCTATAAAGAACTCATCAAACTCAACACCCAAAGAACAAAGAATCCAATCAAGAAATGGGCAGAAGACATGAACAGACATTTTCCCAAAGAAGACATCCAAATGGCCAACAGACACATGAAAAAGTGTTCAATATCGCTTGGCATCAGGGAAATCCAAATCAAAACCTCAATGAGATACCACCTCACACCAGTCAGAATGGCTAAAATTAACAAGTCAGGAAACGACACATGTTGGCGGGGATGCGGAGAAAGGGGAACCCTCCTACACTGTTGGTGGGAATGCAAGCTGGTGCAGCCACTCTGGAAAACAGTATGGAGGTTCCTCAAAAAGTTGAAAATAGAGCTACCATATGATCCAGCAGTTGCACTACTGGGTATTTACCCCAAAGATACAAAAGTAGGGATCCGGAAGGGTACGTGCACCCCGATGTTTATAGCAGCAATGTCCACAATAGCCAAACTGTGGAAAGAGCCAAGATGTCCATCGACAGATGAATGGATAAAGAAGAGGTGGTATATATATACAATGGAATATTATGCATCCATCAAAAGGAATGAGATCTTGCCATTTGCAATGACGTGGATAGAACTGAAATAAGTCAATCAGAGAACTGAAATAAGTCAAAAAGAGAAAGACATGTATCATATGACCTCACTGATATGAGGAATTCTTAATTGCAGGAAACAGACTGAGGGTTGCTGGAGTTGGGGGTGGGGTGGGAGGGATGGGGTGACTGGGTGATAGACACTGGGGAGGGTATGTGCTCTGGTAAGCGCTGTGAATTGTGCAAGACTGTTGACTCTCAGATCTGTACCTCTGAAACCAATAATGCAATATAAGTTAAGAAAAAAAAAAAGAAGAAGAAGAAGAAGGTAGGAGGAGGGGAAGAATGAAGCGGGGAAAATCGGAAGAGAGATGAACCATGAGAGACGATGGACTCTGAAAAACAAACTGAGGGTTCTAGAGGGGATGGGGGTGGGAGGATGGGTTAGCCTGGTGGTGGGTATTGAGGAGGGCACATTCTGCATGGAGCACTGGGTGTTATGCACAAACAATGAATCATGGAACACTACATCTAAAACTAATGATGTAATGTATGTGGATTAACATAAGAATAAAAAAAAGGAAAGAGAAAAAAAAAAGAAATACATTCCTTCTGTACCCAATTTATTGAGAGTTTTCATCATAAAAGATGTTGAATTTTGTGAAATGCTTCTTCTACATCTATTGAAATGATCAGATGATTTTTATCCTTTATTAATGTAATGTGTCACATTTATTGTTTTGCACATGTTGAACCATCCTTGCATCCTAGAAATGAATCCCACTTGATCATGGTGTATAGTCCTTTTAGTGTATTGTTGAATTTGGTTTGCTTGTATCTTGTTAACAGCTTTTGCATCTTTATTCATCTGGAATATTCGCCCGCAGTTTTCTTTTCTTATAATATCCTTGTCTGGCTTTGGTATCAGGGTAATGCTGGCCTCGTAAAATGAGACCAAGAGTGTTCCCTCCTCTTCAGTTTTTTTTATAAGAGTGTGAGAAGGATTGGCAGTGATTCTTGTTTAAGTATTTGGTAGAATTCACCAGCAAAGCCATCTCATCTTGGCTTTCCTGAGTTGGGAAGTTTTTAATTACTGATTCAGTTTCCTTACTCATTGTTGGTCTGTTCAGATTTTCTACATCTTTATGATTCAGTTTTGGTAGGTTGTATGTTTCTAGGAATTTATCCATTTGTTCTAAGTTGTCCACTTTTTTGGTTTAATGGTTCATGGTAGTCTTTTAGGATTCTTGGTATTTCTATGGCATCAGTTATAATGTCTCCTTTTTCATTTATAATTTTAGTGATCTGGGTTCTATATTTTTTTCTTGGTTATTCTAGGCAAAGATTTGTAGATTTTGTTTATCTTTTCAAAGAACCAACTCCTGGTTTTGTTAAATTTTTCTATTGTTTTCCTATTCCCTGTTTTATCTATTTCTGCTTTAATCTTTATTATTTACTTCCTCCTGCTAACTTTGGCTTAGTTTCTTCTTTTTATGGCTTTTTATAGCTATAAAATTTCCTCTTAGAAATGTATTGGCTGCATTCCATAAATTCAGGTCTGTGTGTTTCCATTTCTTATTGCCTTAAGATATTTTTTGATTTTCCTTTTGATTTCCTCTTTGATCCATTGGTTGTCCAGGAGCATGTTGCTTAATTTTTACAGATTTGTGAATTTACCACTTCTCTTCCTATTATTGAGTTCTACTTTTAGACCTGTTTGTTTAGAAGAGATACTTAATATGATTTCTATCTTCTCTAATTGTTGAGACTTTATGGGGGGCCTAATACATGATATATTCTTGAAAGTGTTCCATATGCATTTGAGAAGAATATGTATTCTGCTGCTGTTGGATGGAATGCTCTGTGTATGTCTTTGAGGTCTGTTTGGTCTGTAGTATTGTCTAAATCTTTTCTGTATGTCCCTCTGATTGTCTGTATGATCTATTCATTGTTCAAAGTGAGTTTAAAATTCCCGACTATTACTGTATTGCTGTTTTCTTTTCCTTTTTGTTCTGTTAGTATTTGCTTTATATATTTAGGTGGTGCAAAGTTGGGTGCCTAAATATTTATAAAAGTTAGGTCTTCTTAATGAATTGACTCTTTTGTCATTATATAATGATCTTCTTTTTCTCCTGTGACCATTTTTAGCTTTAAGTCTCATTTGTCTGGTGTGAGTATAGTTACCCCTGGTTTTTTATGGCTACCATTTGCTTGGAATATCTTTTCCACCTTTTCACTATCAGCCTATGTGTGTCCTTAAAGCTAACATGAGTCTCTTATAAGAAGCATATTGTTTGATATTGTTCATGTATTCATTAGGCCATTATGCCTTTTGATTAACCCATTTACATTTAAAGTAATTATTGATAAGTAAGGACTTATTATTGGCATTTTGTTAATTGTTTTCTGACAGTTTTATAGATCTTCCGTTTCTTGCTTTCTCTCTTCCTTTGTAATTTGATGACTTTTTATGGCCGTATGCTTTGACTCCGTTCTCATAATCTTTTGTGTATATATTTTTGTGGTTACTGTGAGGCTTATACAAAACATTACAGTTACAATATCCTATTCTAAGATGATAACTTAACTTCAATAGCATATAGAAACTTTATACTTTTCTCTCTCTTTCACATTTTAGATTATGATGTTACAATTTACATCTTTTTTATATTGTGTATCTAATAACAAATTATTGTAGTTAGTTATTTCTAATATTTTTATTTTCAACTTCTATTTTTAATTTTTATTTTTAAAGATTTTATTTATTTATTTGAGAAAGAGTAAGAGCAAGAGAGATCACAGAGGGAGAGGGAGAGGGAGAAGCAGACTCCCCGCTGAGCAGAGAGCCCAATGCGGGGCTTGATCCCAGGACCCTGAGACCATAACTTGAGCCAAAGGCATACGCTTAACTGACTGAGCCACCCAGGCACCCCTATTTTCAACTTTTAAGCTAGAGTTGTATGTGATTTATGCACCACCATTACAATATTAGAGCATCAGATTTTGACTATATATTTACCTTTACTGGTGAGTTTTACACACTCATATGTTTTCATGATGTTAATTAAATCCTTTCATTTCAACTTGAAGAATATCTTTAGCATTTCTTGTAAGGCAGGTCTGGTGATGAATTTCTTCAGCTTTTGTTTGTTTGGGGAAGTGTTTATCTTGTCCTCATTTCTGAAGAACAGCTTTACCAGATATAGCATCATTGGTTGACAGTTTTTCTTTCAATACTTTGAATATAACATCATTCTGTTTTGGCCAGCAAAATTTCTGCTGAGAAATCTGCTTGAGAGTCTAATGGGGGCTCCCTTGTATGTGATGAGTTCCATTTCTCTTTCTGCTTTCAAAATTCTCTTTTTGTCTCTAACTTTGGCAGTTCAATTATAATGTGTATTGGTGTAACTTTTTGAGTTCAACCTATTTGGGGTCTTTTGGGCCTCATGGATCTGGATGTCCCTTTCTTTCTCAAATTTGGGAAGTTTTTAGCCATTATTGCTTTATATATATTTTTTGTCCCTTTCTTTTTCTCTTCGCCTTCTGGGAGTCCCATATGAATATATATATTCATATGGAACTACCTATTATTATATATAAATTATTGTATATATATAATATTCAGGCAGGGAATTTTGGGCAGGCTTCCTGATTGGGTGGGGCTACTGGATATGCTCTGTGGTCATGTGGGGCCACTAGCTGGGGTCTCCAATAATCTCTGGTTTGGGGGGGGTCACAGGTTGTGTTCCTGGCACGGTGGTGCCACTGGTTGGATATTACTAGTGGGCAGGGATACAGGTTGGGCTCCACCATAATTCCTGGTTGGTTGGAATTCAGCCTGTGCTCCCCAACCAGATGGTGCTGCTGGTTGGATTCTGCATCCGGGTGAGGTCTTGGTCAGGGCCTTATGGTCAGGTGGGGCTGCAAGCTGTGGCTGTGCCCTGAAGTTGGATGGGGCTGGAGGGTGGGCTTGGTGATTGGGTTGGCTGACTATTACTCTGCTGTTGGGTGAGGTTACTGGATAGGCCCTCTGGTTGGGTGGAACCTCTATCTGTACCCTGTACTTGGATGAGGCCAAAGACTGTGCTTTATGGTTGAGTGGGTCACTGTCCAGGCTCCTTGGTCTGGCGTGGCTATAGGCTGTGTTCTGCAGTTGGGTAGGGTCACTGGCTGGGCTCCTTACCTGGGCAAGGTCACATGCTGTGTTCAATAATCAGGCAGAGCTGTAGATGGGGCTCCACTGCTGGGCAGGGCTATTGGCTGGGCAGTAAGGTAGGCTGGGCTCTGAGGCTGCTCAGGGTCACTGTTCAAGTCCCTGGTTATATAGGGCCAGGGGTTATACTCAACAGTTGGGCGGAGCTGCTGGCTTAGCTCCTTCCCTGAGTGGAATTATAGGATGGGCTCTGTGGCTGCCCAGCTTTTTATTTGGGTGGGACTAGAAGCTTTTTTCAGCAGTTGGGCAGGACTGTGAATTTGCTTCCCTGTCCATGTGCACCATAGAGACTCCATGGCCAGTATGGTCCATCAGCTGGGGACCCAAATCAAGCAGAATTGCCTATCAAGCTCTCTGGGCAGATATGGCCACCAGATCAACTCTGCAGATACACAAAGCTGCTGGCTTGGATCTCTGCTTGGGTGCCACTGCAAGCAGAAATGTCGTCCATCAAGATCTGAGCCTTGGGTGCTATAAATTCCACTCCCCTTTTCATCTCTATTTGATCTCCAATGGTCAAGCTTCAAAGATTTCTCTGGTGAACCCGGTCAAGTGAGACCTGAGTGAGCCTTCCAGGAAGTGTCCTATAATGCTGAAGAAGCAGGATGTCCACTTGGATGTCCACTTGGGGTTCTCTTTTTCCTACTGGAGAAATCATAGGGTGGGATGGAGGGGTCTTCTTGGTGTGGCAGCCTGGGTGAGAGGCTATGTGGTCAAAGTAAACCAATCCTCTTACCCTTCTAATGTGGTCCTTCTCAGTCTCAGTGGCCCATGAGGTGCTTCAACCTCACCCCCAGATTCTGGGATTTTCACCATGGTGCCTTGTCTATTGATGGTTACTAGTTCATATTCTTGTAAGGGGGACTGAAATTGGAAACAATCTATGTCATCATCTTGATGATGTCACTCTTGAGACATTTAAACAAAGGAAATATGGTATGGGAGCCACATCTCTGTATTCTGCAGTGTTGTGAATAAGAGATGTGTCTCCCTCCCTTTTGGCTGAATCTAATCTTTAGTTTAAACAACTTTGGTTCTCCACATTCTCCTGAGATCTCAGGGAGGCCAAGTGTACTAAGAGTAGGTTTTGAGTAACACCATTTACTCACATGCTCCTTCTACATGTCTACAGAATACATCTCAACATGCACACATGTAAATAGATGCACAAATACACTCATATTCATGGCTAGTTTCAGGGAAATCTTCTGAGTTAGAAAATTGGAGCATTTGCCTATCTACTGTGTTACCCTGTTAGGACTCAGGAGAATGAATGGTGACAGGAGAGTTTGAAATGTTAGAATGCTAATATCTGGGGATTATAAGGCTTCTGAATAAAGTCCTTCTGAACCTTTCCCCTCTGCAGTAAACTAGATATTTTCAACTCCCATGTGCTTTTGTCCTAGATGCTCAGGGAGAGTTAATTTCTCCAAGGATAATGAGAGAAAACACACAGAGTGAGCAAAAAGATTTACCTAATTTGTTTTTAAACAATTGATTAGAATTGTAGGCTCCAAGGACAGGCTAGAGATAGTTAGCAAAGGACTGAAGGAATAGTCTCTGAGAAAGGAAGAGAATGATAATATCTCCATTTATATAAAAATGGAGGAAATGCTCAGCTCTAAGTTTAAGAGGTTGTAAGCATGCTTTCTATGTGGTCATTAGAAAGTCCAGTGGGTCACTTCTTTATCAAATTAGGGTTGTGGACTGCTCACATCAGGAATCATCAAACCAGAATTATGTACACTCTCAGGAGAGGCGTGGCTAATATGACAATGACCAAGTTTGGGATGCATGAAGAGAATATACTAAAATACTACTGCTGATGAGGGCAAGAGAGATGGTTGAAAGACTTCATGGAAACTGAGTTAACATGAATTTTGGAATCACAATTTGGGTTCAAATTGTGGCTCAACCGCTTACCAGCTGGATAAGGTACATTACTTCTTTGAGTCTCAGTTTCTTCATCTATAAAATAGGGAAAATGGTGTTCCCTTATTGGAGTTGTTATGAAGTTTAGAAATAACATATATAAAGTATGTATCTCAGTGCTGAACACATAGTAGATGATTGAAAAATAGAAACGATTGTGAAGATGATGGGGTGTATCTATTCCTGTATTGACTCTTGGCTGGGAATGAATGGTATCCAATGTGAGCTGGCAGAGATGACTTCAGAAGAGAATTCATTTCTTCCTGGAGAGAAAGGAGACTGAGATGAGGTCACGTACATTTTCCATGAAATAGTTTCATGTTAGAGGCTAGGATATGAAATCTTTCTTTTCATTGCAGAATATAAATATGCTCGCTGAAGGATAGAAAGTAGGTGGACAAAATCAAATAGCTTCAAGCTAGCATAAAAGAAAGATGAGTACAAAACCAGATAAAAAAAGGACACTATGTCATACCAAGTGAATCCATGCAGCATCTCATCCACCATTTTTCTGATTACATTTCAGTTTATTGGAGCCTAGAATATCAGTGAACGAGATGACAAGCTTTAAGGATGGGAAGAAGGGGGCTGCCTCCCTCGTCTTGTCTTGCTATGATGGCCGAGGGCACTAGCCAACCCTTTTAAAAATGAAAAGAACGGCTGGGGTCTGTATTCTTCAGCCTCCTTCAGAGCTGCTCCCTATCTCCCGTACCTCTTTTCCTCTTCTCGTCTTGCTTTAGGGTGATCACTTGCTGTCTGCCCTTGCTGGCCCTCCCAAGCTGGTGCCAGTCTGTCATCTTCTCTGAGCAGAGTCTGCTCTACTCCCTGTGTTACAGTTTCCTGTTCCCTGACATGCCCCTGGACAGGTTGTGTCCTGATGTGTGACCACTCTAGGGCAGCCCTATTAGAGGGCTTCCCTTCTTTAGGCTCTGATCTGGAAGGTGGCCTCTGCACTCTGAACAGAGGAGGGTTCCAGTAACAATGAGACTAAAAAGAGGAAGGAAGAGAGATGAAGTTTGGGTCACTAAGTTCAGGCTGATAATATATAAGCTTGTGGTTTATATGAATTATTTAAATGAAATAAGGACATCATCTAGATTGATGGTTCTCAAACTCTTGTCCGAGGACAACTGGCAGGTCCCCAGATCCTTCAAGAGGATCCTTGAGGATCAAAACTATTTTCATAATACTAAGATGGTAGTAGCACTTTTATTCATGAATATATGGTGGAGTTTTCCAGAATCTCCGTGACACATGATGACATCATCTTTCTGTGTGCTGGGTACTTTGTGTTTTAAAAATTTCTCAGTTTGAATTTCTACTTTGGCAAATGTTGACAAATATACCTTAGATAAGCAAAAGCTCTTCAGAGATTCCCAGTAAATTTTGAGAGTAAAGTACTGAGAGCAAAATGTTTGAGAACCACTGTTCTGAATTATGGTTGTACATTCAACTAAGGTGAATGTGGGCGTGGTCAGGAGAAAAATTCACATGGATGGGGATTATAGGATAATGAATATTCTCTAGGCTTTATCAGTACAAGGACTTGAGCAGAAAAGACATAAATCATTGCATTAATTAATTACATTTGCTCATTCCTTTGTGTATTCCATGAAGCATTTTAGTGTTTCAGAGGATCTGGTATCCAGCTGCATTCAGACCCTGGTTCAGTCACTTTTTAACTCTGGGACCTTGGCAAGTTAAGGAATCTGCCTGTGACTCAGTTTCTTCATTTGTAAATGAGGATCAAAATCTTTTCTTCATGGGATTATTATGATGGCTTAAAAGAGATGATGCAGGTCAATTGTTTAGGCAATGCCTCTGTGCTGGTTATTCTTCATTTGTCCCTCTTTGCCTCCACTCCCCCCCCTGCCATACATTCTGGACCTTTTTCTGCTTCGCTCTGCATCCTGGGGAGGTGAGGGCAGGGCTAACCTCTACAGACTCCATCATTCAGATTTCTTTGCCTTCTGACTTCTCATTGAGTTTGGTCAGTGGAAGACATCAGCAGGAGATGAGAAGTGGGAGGAGTGAGAGGTAGGGGTATTTCTTCCCCTGCTTCTTTCCTGCTTTGGTGGAGTTTTGCACTGATGGGTCTTCTTCAGCTGCATCTGCAGCTATAGATTCTCTGGCTGGTCCTTTTCCATGGTTCAAGGTCTTGCTGCCTCCTCACCTTCCCCTCAGTCTAGGCTGCTGCTATCCTCGGGCATCTCACCATCCTTTCTGGTTCCTTCACCTTATATATGCAATTGATTCTTTAAGTTCTTTGAAGATTCCAGTGAGCTCTCCGTGTTCCTTGCTGGGATCCTGGCTAACACCCTGGCAAGTAGCAAGTTCTGGGAACACTTGGATTCTTATATTTGTTGCTGCTAGTGTTGATGGCTGGCTGCTACTACTGCTTGCAAGATTCTCCCCTGTGCTCCTACCCAAGATAGACACGGACGGAACAGTTTTTGCTTGCAAGGAGCCAGTCTAGGTAAAGGGATTGGACATTTAGTGACCAAAGAGTTAACCGGAAGCCTGAAGCATATATGCTAAGTGCCAGCATGGCTAGGGCCCAAAATAAGTTCTCCTGGAGCTTAGAGGAGGAAGAACTGGCTCTTGAGAAGTGGGTCACTTTTCAATAGGGCAAGAAAAGAGCAAGTGCCTTGGTGGGATAAGCACGACCCAGCTTCTCTGGGCAGGGCGGGGACGTCTGACTGATGTGAACAGAGCCTGCTGTGGAGGTGGAGTTATCTGGCAGGAGTCTGATCACTTAGGGCTGTGCATGGCATCTGAGGGACTGGGCCTTCATGCCATTGGTGTTACTGAAGCTTTGTAGGCACTGGTGGAAGTGGTGGTGGTGGTGGATGAAATGTACCTGTGGTCCACATGTGGGCTAGAGCGGGGAGAATCTGGAACAGGTAAAAAGGAAGACTGGGAGGCCCAGACTGGGAAATGCTAGGAAGGGGAGAAGAGAGCTGGGCAGGAGAGAGTTTTTGAGCCTGGAAACTCCCCTCCAGGCCAGGAGATCTGCTAAGTTCTGAGTCTGAGATGTCCCCATCAGAGGGTCAGTAGACACTTGTCAGGACCCTGGGGGGTAGCCTGTTATTTCTGCCGCTCATGTCCTGGGGGAACTTGGGTGAGCTACTTTTCCTCTCTGGGCATCTGCGTCTTTCGGTATAAGGTGTGACACGTGGTCCTCATGATCCTCTTGCTCTGACACTTAGACTCTACACTGAAAACACAGCATTGACTTTCACTTCCTCTGATAGTACTTCAACTCCAGGAGAGGTTTTATTTTCAAAGAAGAGAATGATAAGAGGAAGGACTAATAATACTGAGCTCCTGCTGCTTTCTAGATTCTGTGCTATACAATGTCCATATATTACCTTATTGAATTATCTTAGCAAACTTCCCTCAGTTAGCACTGAAAACCTGACTCACTGTGGTTAAAAGCAACAGTGTGTATTTTTTTCATAAAATAAGACACCTGGAGCCAGCTTCTTGCTGGCCTTGATTCAGTGGCTCTGATATGTCAGGACACACAGATAAGTGCTTGTCTTGGCCTTTCCCTCATGGTCACAGTAGGGCTACTGTTGCTCCAGCCATCACCTTTGTGAAGGTAGCATATGGGGGAAAATGCAGTGCCAGGTGTATCTGTCAGTCCTTTTATATCAATAAAGGAAAGTGTTGCTAGTCTCCCTCATTTACAGAAGAGGATACTGAGGCCTAGAGAGGTTGAGTTCCTTTCTGACACTATCACCATGGCTCTTCCCAGCCCCCTCTCCTTTCATATCTTAGACCAGCAAAACCTGCTTGGTGCTCTTGCAGATGCCTTACTCCACCAAGAGGCATCTGTCTTCTAGTGGAATCCAATATCAAGGAAAGTTAATGGCTGGCAGGAATCCATATCAGGGGATGGCCTCTTGGTTTCTTTAAAATGTTGTGAAGCTGAGCGTGTGCATGGAAACTAGGCCTCCCTGCTTCTTGCGGGCGGCCTTCATCCCCTATAGTTTTGCTGCATTCGGTTTGGTGACATCCCACTCCTCCTTGTTGGCCTATTCCATCCCAACCCCATTCCCCTTCTCCGAGTCTCCTTCACAGGCTCCCTGATTTCCAAGGGATGTTCCCATGCAGGCTAAAGCATGCTGCTTGCTGAGCCAGCTCTGCCCCTCCATCCTTGACCTTGAGCAGTGCCCCGCTCAGCACCTGGGCATGCACTGTCCACAGTCCTGGACTGTGAGGGTCAGCAAATGGCACTAGGGCACAGGGCGAACATGTTTTGTTTTGATTTTTTTCCTCCGCTGGAAAATGCCAGATAATTATTTTTTTTTGCAGATTTAATTTAAATGGAAGCAGAGGCCTTGAAAGAAGTGGCAAATTAGAGCTAAGTGTGGAGAATTGGAAACATGAAGACCAAACTTTCTGCTCTTTTGCATTTCTCTACTGTGGGGCAAGGGGTAGGCCAAGGGCAAGTCAGAGGTGTCAGCCTAGGGTGATATCCTCATTCCCCTGCTACCAATAGTTTGTTCCAGGACTCTTTGATTTCAAATGTGGAAAGGCATTCTACTCATAAACAGGCCACCTGGGGATGGGTTGCAATGGGTGTACAGTGATATGCGGAGGGGTCAAGGGCATGTCTCTGGATGTATTTTTTTGGTCCCCAGATTTCCAGCTGATAGAGGGGCTGTTTCCTGAGTTTCAAATGAAATCTAAGCACATAACTGCCCAGCTTAAAGCTCGTTCTGGCCCCTGTACACCTTCAGAGCCCACCCCTGCCTCCTTCCCACTATTGGGCTCTTGCAGAGGTGGGCACTGCAGGCTCCTTATACATCACATGCTGATTCTCGAGGCCTTTGTCAAGTTCCTTATACATCTGGCTAATACCCACCTGTCAGGGCCCAGGAAGTTGCCCTTGTCACACCTCTTTAAAGCATTCCTTTGCAATATGGAAATTAGCCCTTTGTCTTTCCTCTCTTCATGGATCTGTGAGATCTGCGAGAACATGGTCTTTGCCTCATCCCTTCTGGATCCCCAGGCCTGGCACAGAGCCTGGCCTGGAACAACATGCAGCAACCCAGCACTGAATGGATAGCATGACTGTGTCATCCACTGTTGGAGGAAGACTAGCCAAGGTTCCTTTCAGCACAGTTGAACCCTCGGGAGCTCCGGGGGCTGCTGTGGGTCTCCAGCCTCCTGCCTGATCATCTCTTAAAACAGAACTGGTGTTTGAACCGGTGCAGCATGTACACCCCTCTGTATTCCTTTCTGGTGGTTCCTCCCATTTAATATTTGCACCTAGATGCACCCATTCTTGCTAGAGGCATTTAATGGCCCACTTGACATGTTCCATTTTTTGGATGGTTGTTCCTATTAAATTGTTGTAATGAAATCAATGAACATTACTTGTTTTTTTTCTTCTTCTTCCTCAAAATCTGTTTCTAAATGGACTGTGTATCAAGCTTGCAACAACAGTAGATGTTCTCTGCATAGCTGAGCTGGTGGTTTGAAGAGATAGTAGCCAAGTGGGTATTAGAGCCGGGCCTCTGGAAGGCTTCCTCCAGCTCTTTTCACTTGGACACAAGGAGGTGAAGCCAGAGGAGGGAAGTCACTGCTGGGTTTACATTGTTAGAGGCAGAGTTGGCATTGCAACCTAGGAATCCTTATTGTTTGCAAGTTTATTTATCAATGAGATTGTCACCGAAGACTTTCTAATCTGCTGGACTATAAGAATAAGACTAAAAAGTGTTAGCTCATATTTTCAGCACCTGAGACAGTGACAATATTTAATATTTTTATTGGTCGGTTTTTCCATGTGTGTATATTTTATACTTGTTTTAATAAATATGCAAATACAAACAAATACTCAGTATGAAGAAAAAACTGACAAATCACTCATGGCTCAAGTCCCCTGAGTTAAGTAGTGTTAGCAATTTGGCATGTAGTCTTCCAAAATGCTTTTCTCTCTCTAAATAAATAAAAAATGAGATCACCCTATTTGTCTTGTTTGGCAACTTGCTTTTTGTCACTTATTAATATACCACGGACATCTTTTAGGACCGAGAAGTACCCACAGCCTCATTTTTAATGACTGAATAACAGCTCATTGTATAGATTGTATAGATTGTACTGCACTTTGCTTATCAAAATTGTTATTAGAGGGACACCTGGGTGGCTCAGTCAGTTAAGCGTCTGCCTTCGGCTCAGGTCATGATCCCAGGGTCCTGGGATCGAGCCCTGCGTCGGACTCCCTTCTCAGCGGAGAGCCTGCTTCTCCTTCTCCCTCTGTGTGCTCTCTCTCTCTCAAATAAATAAATTAAGTTAAAAAAATTGTTATTAGACATGTAAGCTGTTCCCAGTTTTTGCTATTACATGTTGCACTTTGCTAAATAACGATTATGGAAGAGTACACTTTTGCACTCTATTATTTTGTTAGAAGAAATTTGCATGAGGGTAATTTATAGGTCACTGTGCTTGCACATCTTAGAGATATTTGACGCTATTTCTTACAGTAGCGCAGGAGAAAGCTCATTTCCTCATGCCCTTATTTTGCCCCATTCAACCTTTCCTCTTATTTTATCAGTTCTGGTCATTTTGTGTCTTTGAAAATCAACCATTTCTCTGAGATTTAAAAATTCATTATCATGGAGTTGTGCAGAGTTTTCTTTTATAATAAACAAACACCTCACGCCTGTGGTTGTAAGCCCTTTCCCATGTTACTATTTTGGTAAGAAGAACAGATTCTCTGGGCTTATTTCAAAATGACTCCTTCTCCCTCCCTGTGTTGCAAGGAGATTTTTCTCTAGTCTTCACTGTGAGAACCCGGGAGTGCTGGAGGGAAAGCTCACAAAAGTGGGAAGATGTCCTCCTAAGACTAGACCCCTCTGGAGTTGTAGACTCTCAAACGTGTCCACACTGAGCCTCTAGCATTTTGTCAGTTACTGTCTGTTCTCCTGCCCGGCGCTGGCTCCCATGGAGGTTTCTGCTCCTGGGCATCTGCTCTGGTGACTTGTGATTCCCTGTTTGCACCTATCTTGGGGTCACAGCTTGTCCAGTGATGCCGATTCCCTGATGGAGTTAAGAATTGTTGGTTTGCAATTTGTTCAGCCCTGTTTGTGCTGTGAGGATGGGACCAGCAAATTCCAAGCTCCTTACCTGTGGACTGGGAACCAGAAGTCTTCCATTCTTAACATTTTGGATTTGTGTTTTTTCTATTTTTTATTGATTAGCATTGTGAGATGTTTGTCTTTATTATCAGTGTTTTCACAAAACAAGTTCTTTTTATTGATTCTCCTTTTTAGGCCTTGAATGAATTACTTTCAGCTTTTACATTTAATAATTCCTTCCTCTTTCTTTAGGGATTATTTGGATGCTGTTCTTCTAGCTTTTTGAGTTGGCTTATCTTTATTCTACTATATCTTAATTTTACTTTGATTAGTTTGTTCTGCTAAGTTCCTTAGGGAAATGGATTATCTGTATGTTACTAGGTCCCAAGCTTCTTTAGGACAAGAATCATGCGTGTTTTCTTCACCATTGTACCTGAGTTCAGAGCACAGTATGAAGCACAAAGAAAGTACATAAACCACAAAGGTTGAATAAATGACTGAATGCTAGACTTAGGGTGTCTGTCTTCCTTATTCCATATATATTCCCTATTGGAACTTATTTGCCTGTTTCTTCAACATCCTAATTTTTCTGCACAAAAAAAGTGTTGCTTCTTTGATCCAATCACAATTTTATTTCTTGCCTTGTAAAATGTAATCTGGTTATCATATTCTTATCAGGTTTTTAAGAATGTTATTATGGATTCATTCCCATTCACTGGATGTATCATATTTTACAGAACTATTAACCTATTGATGTAAATTTGAGATATTGCCAATTATTTTTGCTATTAAAAGAAATTATGTGAATATTTTAATGCCTGGCATTTTAAAAGTATTGTAGAAACTTTCTTTACAATAAAAACACTGTAGTTGAGTCTATGGGTCAAAGGCATGAATATTTAATTTTTATATTTTGACAAATGGCTTTCCAAAAGGATAGTACAAAATTCGGCAGCTGCAGAAATGCATGAAGGTAATTGCCTCCCTGAAGTTTTGCTAATTTGGGGTGCCATCCGTCCCCGTCTTCCATCTCCGGCCCCATGTTCCTGGTGCTGTACTGTAATTCCTTTCTCTGTCTCTTTAGATCTTTAGAAACTTTTCCCAGTTTCTCAAACACAAAGAAGCTGAGAGAGGGGAAAGTTCATGAATTAAGATGATACACTTAATCATTTACTTCACTTATTCTTTATTTAAAAGAATTAAGATCGATTAAGTCTTTTTAAAGTGAAAGAAGTACAAAGGAGAAAATAAGCCCCAAATGGCTCATTTATTATTGAATACATTTCGCAGGTTGAGAAAGTCAAACGGTGTAGGGTGGGAGATAATGGAAAGTGAAAGCCTCATTTCCTCATTTTCTGTTTCTCTCCCTGGAGGTAACTGCTTCTAAATGTGTCTTTGATTCTTTCCAGAAAGAATTTATACACACTTACCAGCAGATTTATTATATTTTATAGAACATAAGATGCTTAGCGGCCATTTTTTGGTGTTACCTTAAAGTGTCAGTGGTCATTCTTCACCCCAACCTTGCAGCTGTCACCTGGCTGGTGGTGATGGTGACAGGTTCCAGATTCTAAGAGGCAGCCTTTTTAAAAAACAGAAATGTTACATATGCATCTCAGAGTCAGTGAAACAAGGTGTGTCTATTTCCGTATTTTTTATCTGCATAAAAGGCTCATATCATTCAGACTATTCTGTGTCTTGCAGGGAAGTTAAAAACATGACATCAGGTTACACAACTAGTAATAAGAGGAAGAGCCAGGTTTTGAAGCAGGTACAACTGCTACGGAAGTACGTATCTTTTCCCGCAGTTTTATTGAGAAACAATCGACATACATCACTGTATAAGTTTAAGGCATCCAGCATGATGGTGTGATTTACATATATTGCGAAATAATTACTACAATGGGTTCAGCTAACATCCATCTTGTCATATAGATACAATAAAAAGAAAAGAAAAAAAAGGAGAAAAATGTTTCCTTATGATAAGAACTCTTAGGACTTACCTTCTTACCAAATTCCCTGTATATCATAGAGCACTGTACCTATAGTCACCATCATGTGCATTCTACCCCTAGGACTTATTTATTTTATAATTGGAAGTTTGTACCCTTTTTTTTTTTTTAAAGATTTTATTTATTTATTTGAGAGAGAGAGAGAGAATGAGAGAGAGAGCAAGCACATGAGAGGGAGAGGATCAGAGGGAGATGCAGACTCCCTGCAGAGCAGGGAGCCCGATGCGGGACTCGATCCAGGGACTCCAGGATCATGACCTGAGCCGAAGGCAGTCGCTTAACCAACTGAGCCATCCAGATGCCCTGGAAGTTTGTACCTTTAACCGCTTTCCTCCAGTTCTGTCTCCCCTGCACCCCATCTCTGGTAACCACAAATCTGATCTCTCTTTTTATAAGTTGGGTTTTTTTTTTTTAATTCCACACATAACATGTAAGTGAGATCATACAGTATTTGCCTTTTCATGTCTGACTTCTTTCACTTAGCATAATGCCTTCAAGGTCCATTCATGTTGTCACAAGTACAGGATTGGAAGCACATATTTTTAACCACTGTGATATCTGCCTCCAGGATGGCACACTTGGGGCCAACAGATGGAAGTCCCAGGGAATCAGAGCCAGATTTTACATAAGAGACAACTCCAGTGGTGGGCCTTGTTCAAGGAGTTGGCTGCTTTGTGAAGGAGTGAGCTGGAGGTGTCATGTTTTGGCTAAATGAAGTTCAATCCTAGGTGGTGTGGGAATATTTTATTCGAGATGATGAACTTGCAAGTTATCGGGAGCTTTCCCCGGGCAAGCCCAGAGGTAGGTTAAGCAGTTGGCAGTCGAGTGTGCTTTGGGTGGAAGGCGTGAATCATGGTTATCATGTCAACTTTGCTCCTGACCAGCAATGGAATGAGCCAATCATTCCTTTGTGCCTCAGTTTCCTCATCTGTGAAACGGAAGAAGCTGGACTTAATGAATATGAATGCACCTTCTTTCTCAATGATTCCGAGACAGTTATTTTGAACCTATAGATTTGTTGGGTAGGAAGAAAAATCTTATTAGATACTGATGTTCAGGGATGAAGTCTTTGAGCTTGGGCTAGGTAGCACTGGACATGCTTCCTATTTAAAACTGTCAAAAGGGGGGTTGCTTGGGTGGCTTAATCTGTTAGGTGTCTGCCTCTTGATTTCGGCTCAGGTCATGATCTCAGGGTCGTGGGATCAAGCCCCATGTTGGGCTCCACACTGGGTGTGGAGCCTGCTTGGGATTCTCTCTCTCTCTCTCTCACTCTGCCCCACACTCCGCCTCGCTTATGTGTACATGAACTCTCTCTCTCTAAAAAAACCCCACCCCCAAAACTCTCAAAAGGAAATATGCAGCCATTTTGCCTCACCTTTTCAAGACTTCGGGGTAGGCTGACAGCAACCAGCAAGGAGGTCACTGTAGCAGTTGCTGTGTGGGAGCTGCTGGGGGGCCTGCAGGCCGTGGCAAGAGTTTAGATACTATTCTACTGGAGCTGGAGGGCCAGTGGCTTTTGAATAGAGGAGGGACATGATCTGGTTTAGATTTTCAGGGCTCAGTCTCACTGCTATGGGGGTAGTGATTGTAGAGGACAAGAGCGGGAGTGAGGAGACCAGTGGGAAAGTCTGTGGAGTCAGGTGAGAGGTGGAGCTCGATGAGGATGGTGGTAGGGAAGGAGACTAGATGTATTCTGAGCCCACAGGATCTGCTGGGGGATTGGATGTGGGATGAGGGAGTGGAAGATGAGTCAAGGGTGCCTCTGAGATTTTCAGCCAGAGTAACTGCGTGACTGGGAGGAGAAGGAAACACAGCTAGGAGCAGAGGGAGTGTGGTGAGGGTGGGCTGGGGGCTGGAGCTGTGTCCTGGAAATGCCCTGTATGTAGATGGTACTCAAAGCCCTGGTCTGGCTGAGTTCATCAAGGAAATGGATTAGCAGGGGCGGGGCGTGGGGGGGGGCGGGCAGAGCAGGGGCCACGCATGCAGCGGGGCTTGGGAATGACAGTTTTTCTTTTTCTTTTTTCTCTTGTTTTTATGAGGGAAATAACTCGCCTGGCATTCCTTCTTGATTGGGGCTAACTTGTCACATGGCAAAGCCACTCTCCCCTTCAAAGAGGGTAAGGTGCCTTTATCTCTGCAGACCAGATCGGGTAGTTCAAAGAGCTGTGTGTGACTCACGTGTTTATCAGCAGCTTTTCTCACGTAAAACCCCTCCTGCCTGTCTTTTCATCCTTTCTTTTCCCCTTTTGCCTTTTTAACCTGTGTTGGCAAAATATACAGGAAGGCCCGAATCAAAGCACATAATATTTTTATTCTCCCAGTAAGAACACCCGTCCTATAGATCTGCTTTTGGAGGAGGGTGAAGAAGAAAACGTCAGCATGCTCCCTGGCCTCTACCTAAACCACACCATCGTTATCTCTGCCGCCCAAGAGGAAAGGCAGCACATCAATTCCTCAGAAGGCTCTGAGTGCTGGGGGCTGGTTTTGGACCGGCTGTTTTTCTAACAGTGGAGGTGGGAGATTTGAGGACCTCCTCACCAAGAGCTTGGTTATGGAACCAGGTGTTCACAGAGTGCTTCTAGTAATTCCAAGGGCAGCAACAAGGGTCCTAAATGCATGATGTGCCCACTATGTACTACATGCTCCTATGTGGGTCCCAGAGAGGTAGGGGCAGGGTGAAGTGTTCTCATGGCAGTGGGTCATGAACAGATTTTTGTTCCCTTGAGGAAATGGCTCCAGAGACTCACTGAGTGCTTCTCTGGAGACATCAGCTTTCTTTTTTTATTTAAATTCAATTAGCCAACATATAGTACATCATTAGTTTCAGGTGTAGAATTCAATAATTTATCAGTTGTGTATAACACCCAGTGCTCATCCCATCAAGTGCCCTCCTTAATGCCCATCACCCGGTTATCCCATCCCCCCACCTCTCTCCCCTCCAGCAACCCTCAGTTTGTTTCCTAGAGTTAAGAGCCTCTCAAGGTATTTCTCCCTCTCTGGACATCCGCTCTATCTTGGGAACACTAAATAACAAGACAATGTCCACAGGACCTCTAGTGGTTACAAGTAGCCCATGCCTCAAAGCCCCCTAACCCCGCTGGTGGACGTCTCAGGTGGGACAGAGACAGAGACGCAAAGAGTTCTCTTGAGATGCCTTCAGTATTATTTCCACCTTGTTTTATTTCCTCGAGAGAATGTCATTTTGTCTTGACTGCAGGTAAGGTGGATGGCAAATCAAAGAAAGATTCTTAAGGTTCTAGGAAGGTGAGCTAGGGTTTATCTGTAAAATATGCTAGTTCGTCTTTCTCTCACCCAGTTTCCCCATAATGATTTTTCAGTGCTTTTTCCATCCAGTGGATGCTCTCTCCAAAAGCGCTCACTTAAATCTACGTCTCCAGAGGATAGTCTTTCTTGCTTTAAAATTGCACTGTCCAATATGGTAGCCATTAGCTAGCTACTCACTTGAAGTGCGGCTGGTCACAACTGAAATGTTTTGTTAAGTGTAAGATACACACCAGATTTCAAAGGCTTAGTATGGTTAAAAAAAAAAAAAAACAAAGTAAAATATCTCAGTCATAATTTTTTATATTGACCACATGTTAAAATGATAATATTTGGGATATATTAGGTTAAATAAAATGTGTTTTTTTAATAATTTTTTATTATGTTAGTCACCATACAGCACATCATTTGTTTTTGAGGTAGTGTTCCATGATTCATTGTTTGCGTATAACACCCAGTGCTCCCTTCCGCTCCCCATGCTGTGCTTTCTCTGAGAGAGAAATAGACCAAAGTACCAAAATTGAATATTTTGAATATTTGAATATTCTATTTCTAAATAGAAAAAGTACCAAAGACAGATACTTAATCAAATGAACCACCTAGGCATCCCTAAAGAAAATGTATTCTTAAAATTAATTTTACCTGTGTCTTTTTACTCTTCTGTAATGTGACTCCTGGAAAATTTAAAATTACGTGGCTTGCATTACATTTCTTATTGGATAAGGCTGCTTGAAAGAGCAAAAGATGCTGCCCCTACGAACCCACAGATGACTTGTCCTAAGGAGTGATGTTTCTCAAGTGAAAATGTGACCCATGAGGGGTGCCTGGGTGGCTCAGTTGTTAAGCGTCTGCCTTCGGCTCAGGTCATGATCCCAGGGTCCTGGGATCGAGCCCCGCATTGGGCTCCCTGCTCCGCGGGAGGCCTGCTTCTCCCTCTCCCACTCCCCCTGCTTGTGTTCCCTCTCTCGCTGTGTCTCTCTCTGTCAAATAAATAAAACCTTTAAAAAACAAAAAAAAAAGAAAATGTGACCCATGGAAAAGCTCA
Source organism: Mirounga angustirostris (assembly GCF_029215605.1). NCBI lineage: Eukaryota > Metazoa > Chordata > Mammalia > Carnivora > Phocidae > Mirounga > Mirounga angustirostris. The sequence continues at coordinate 92,460,152 of NW_026991711.1, read as the reverse complement.
GTCTCCGTAGCATGACTTCCAAGGCCGATTGTGATCTGGCATTTCCTGCCTTCCAGTTGTTGTAGACTCAATGTTTGTGATTCCCTAAAATTCATGGGTGGGAGCCTAATCCTTAGTGTGATGGTATTTGGAGGGGGGAGTTGTGGGAGGTAGTTAGGTTTAGATGAAGTCATGAGAGTGGGGCCCTCATCATGGGATTAGTGTCCTTGTAAAAGAGACCCCATAGAGCTACTTTGCTCCTCTGTCATGCGAGAACATAGTGAAAAGACAGCCATCAATGAAACAGGAAGCTTCCACAAGACACACAATCTGCTAGTCATGACTTCCCAGCCTCCAGAACTGTGAGAAATACATTTCTATTGCTTATAAGCCACCTGGTCTCTGGTATTTTTGTTTAACGCAAGTGGACTAAGAAATCAGCCTTGTTTTCTGCACTGTCTTCCTCAAACCCCAGCCCTGAAGAACTACCTTGTGAGTCCTTAACTGCCATGCAGGGTCACAAGTCTATGCCTTGCCACCTCCTGTTGCTTCTTGCCCTGTTGCAGTGGACATGAGGGTGTACATATCTCTCCGAGATCCTGATTTCAATTCTTTTGGATACATATCCAAAAGTAGGATTGCTGGATCATATGGTAATTGTATTTTTAACTTTTTGAGGAACCTCCATACTGTTTTCCATAGTAGATGTACTGATTTACATTCCCACCAACAGTGCACAAAGGTCCTGATTTTTCTACATCTTCACTGATGACACTTGTTATCTTATGTTTTTCTTGACAATAGCCAACCTAATAAGTGTGAGGCGATATCTTATTGTGCTTTGATTTTGCATTTCCCTGATGATGATTTCCCTAATGACCTTTGGCTTTCTGTGAGGATGATATTGAGCATCTTTCATACACCTATTGGCCATTTGTATGTCTTTGGAGGAATGAACTTTTGATTTGGTGATGTGTGCTTCCTTTTCTTTGGCTTACTCTTTTCTTTTTACCTACATCCAGAGCTTAGAAGAAGTGAGAGTTTTGCTGTCCCTGCCCTCTTCCCTGCCAAGGTACCCTGGTCTCCTAGGCAGTGGACTAGATTTTTGGACTTCCAGGCACATGTGGGGCAAATAGGCAGTGTATACTAGAGTTTATTGTCTTGGCAACTCAAGGGCCAGGTTATTTTGCCTCCTAACTATAGGTGAATTCTAAAGACTTAGAGTTGTCTGAAGTTTGAGGCATTACTGTATATAATTGTGGCTAGTTCTGGGAATGCAAATATATGCACAGTTGGTGGAACAATATATTTGATGTTTCAAAGGTGGGTGCACATGTGGGTTTATGTGTGTATATCATTGTTGCTGTTCTTATTTTTTAATAACTAACGATTCCAAGGAATAAACAGTTATTATATGCCTTGGTTGTCAGCATGGAATTTGGAAAGGAATAGATTCTGCAACTTGTGTTGAAACCTTTGGACTAAAATGTCCAGGAAAGCCATAGTAATGAAGATGGATCCAAGTTCCACAATGGTGGAGGGGCACCAGGGATGGGGTTCCTTAGCTTTAAGGATAAATTTAAGCCCTGTGGCCAAGCCTACTTGCCCAGCCCAGATCTTGCAGTGGGGGATCAGTATAGGAAAGTCAAGTCAGTATAGGAGTCACGGCACTCCAGTTCTCTCTCTGGGAAATTTCAGGATCTCCCTGCTTCTATTTTGACCTGGTCTTTTTCCTCCATGTCCCATTATGGGCTGGCCTGTCTTCTGTTTCTGGCTTTTCTTATGATTTTTGTCCTGATCTTGCCCATGGACAGGATGAGGGAAATCAGGAGCCTTAGCTGAACCTTTGGCTTTCTGTAACTTGTGTCCTACCTGGATAGCAGGGGAAACTAGAGGGGAGGGAAAGAGATGCCCTGTGGAGGCCATAGAAAGGGAAGCTGGGAATATCTGAACTCTTGTTTAGTTCACTTCTCCATTTTGCCCTGTGCACAGGTAAAAATCATACCATCTAGCATAATTCCTTTGCCAGGTGGAACAAGGATAAATGGATTTAACTTCTATTTTTGGATGTTGCTCTGTCTTTGTAGTCCTTTTATCTGAATCCCTTGATCATCTAGAATAGCTTGGCAGTGCTACATTTCAGAGCAAAGTGAGGAACAGATAAATAATTTATCAATAATAAGATTCTAGTCTGAAGAAAATAAGAAGCTGTTTTTCAGTTCTAAGTTGAGAGGGGGACTGCAGACAAATATTAACATTAGCTGATGCAAATAGGAGTATTTGTTTTCATCCCAAGCTTTCTCCTTGAGCCACTGTCAGTAATGGATAAAAGGGACCACAGAGCCGACCAGCTCAGGAGTGATGAGGCTCTCTTGAGTTGCTGCAAAGCCCAAAAAGCATATGCATAACCATTTAATTTTTGCTTTCCCTTTTCTGGGAAGAGAAAGAGAAAGGGGGCAAGTCAAAGTCTCTTCAAAATCCGATTTGGCTTTTTTCAACGGGATCATCTATCTTCTCTATCTGGTTTTGCCTGTTAAACACTAATGATGCACATTCTAAGGCATGATCTGTGAGTGCAATTTATTTCTGAATGCAGCCTTTCTTCTTAAGAGTATTTGCTATAATGGATATACTGGAATAATATCAGGGATTAAATAAAAAAGGCACTTCAGAGAAAACACCTACACCGGTGGAACAATTTTTACTTGTCTCCTCACACCCAAATTCAACAGATATCTTCTAGGGGATTTCAGCTTCCAGAAATAAAAGGAACCAATGGGCTAGTAACTGCCCGGTTAGTAGTAGCTACTGTTTATTGGATGTACCAGACACTAGGCATGTTATACTGATGATCATACTTAATCTTCAAAACATCACTGCTGACTGGCTATTATCATACCCATTGTAAGGATGGCGGGCTCAGGCCCGAAGACCTCTGAGCTCATTTCTTCTTCAAAAGACTTAGCTAAGAAATGCCAATGTTAATGTTTTTTTTTCTTCCTTTCCTATAAGGCTTGATATCCCTCCTTATAGTCCAATGACCACCACCTTCTATCAGTGGTGTCTCCATGACAACTGATCAGTTGATAATGATTTCCTTTTTTCTCAGCCTAGGATTTCCCTGCAAGGCAGCTCACCAGCAGATAGACCAGACTACTGGGTAGGGGAAGGGACATTTCACAAAGGGTATTCAGGTCAATAAAAGATGAGGATGCACCTTTGCTGAGGAATGCTGGGTGCTTTCTTGCAGCCTTCCCTGACACCATCCACTCATCACACACTGATTCATTTGGCATTTGTACATGATGTTTGTACCATCCATTTATTACCATGGAATCATTTTCTATCTGTTTTGGGCTTACGCTATTCCACTCAGCTGCGATGTTGTTTTTTTTTGCTTCTTGTGCATTTCTTAGGGTGCTTAGCTCTTGGTGGGAACACAGTGGCAATTCTTTGTTCAAAATATTTTTGGGCTTGTGTTATGTGTGAGCCATGGTGGCAGATGATGAGGATAAAGGGGTGAATTAAGATATGCTCTTGTCCAGGGTGCCTAGGTGGCTCAGTTGGTTAAGCGGTTGCCTTCGGCTTGGGTCATGATCTCAGGGTCCTGGGATCAAGCCCTGCATCCTGTTCCCTGCTCAGTGGGGAGCCTGCCTCTCCCTCTGCCACTCCCCCTGCTTGTGCTCTCTGTCAAAAAAAAAAAAAAAGATATACTCTCGTCCTCAAAGACTTCACACTCAGATGCAGAAGATAAATCTCTAAGTAGATATTTATAAAATAATATGGCGATTGTAGGGCTAGAGACAGAAATTCAGAGGTTAAAAAGGGAGCTAAACTTAGTTTACTGGTCAGGGAAGACTTCCTGGTAGAAGAGATGTTTGGTTTGAATCTCAATTCAGGATAGGAAGGACTAGCCAGATAAAGGAAGTGAGAGTGGAAGGGATGGCAAACCATAGTCTGGTATATTTGGAGATCTGCAGGCTTGGTGTAGCTAAAGTATAAATTGAGAGGTAGGGAGTGTCAGGAGATGAGACCCAGTGAATGAAATACCACTGCAAAGAGCTTGGACTTTGGTTGTGGGGAGCCCTTGAAGTTCTTTTAGGCTGTGGACTTAAATGTTCATATGTGCATTTAGATACAACTCCAGTGGGTGAAGATAGGTAATTTTTTCCTCTTCCTTGTTTTCCTTTTGTAAACATTTTACAAAAGATCAAGGAGAAGTGGAGTGTCAGCTGCACCGTTGTACCCCTTATCCTATTGCAGGACTCCTTGTGCATGTCTTCCATGGGCTAATGCCAGGTAAGCTGTCCCAGCCACCCTTCCTCTGGCATAGGCCTTGGGGGTTTGTGACTTCTTTACTCTTGTTCACATTTCTTTTTGTGATATAAAAAAAAGAACTGATCCCCTACAGTCACAAAGATCAAGGGTCATATTCCAGCTGTGACTTTAACTAACTGTTTGATCTTGGGCAAGACATACCAACCTCTCTTGGCCTCAATTTATTCCTCTGTAATGTGGGATAATAATGTCCAACCTCCAGGGCTATGGTGAAGAATGTTCCTGGCAGAGTACCTGGTACATAGTAGATGCTCAGTGAGTGTTGATTCTCTCCCTCCATAAATATCAAATACCTCATTGATCTCTGAACTAAAGCATTCTTATTTCCTTCCAATTTCAAGTAGGGTGGGGCAGGGAGTAGCCCCTGAGAGTGTTGCAGTTAAATTAATGCTAGCTCCTAGTATGCGTCAGGCATTGTTCCAGGAGCTTTAGGCACTCTAAAGTAAGTTTGATTCATGTATTTATTCTGAATGCAGGTGCACAGTTTTACAAACGAAGGAACTGGATCCACAGAGGTTGGATGCCTTGCCTATGATCATGTGGATGGAAACGTTAAAATCTGGGATCTTATTAAAGCTGTCTTTTTCATTATGCCAAACTTTTTACTAAATACCGGGCATTTTGCGGGACACTGGGGAATTGAAGAGTTGAATAATAGTGTTTCTCCCTGAGAAACTCATGGATTAATGGGAGGAGAGGGACAGATATTTGTAGGGACCTTAGAAAACAGCGTGGAGGGCGCCTGGGTGGCTCAGATGGTTAAGTGTCTGCCTTCGGCTCAGGTCATGATTCCACGGTCCTGGGATCGAGTCCCGCATCAGGCTCCCTGCTCAGTGCAGAGGCTGCTTCTCCCTCTCCCTCTGCCATTTCCTCTGCTTGTGCTCTCTGGCTCTATCTCTCTGTCAAATAAATAAATAAAATCTTAAAACAAAACAAAACAAAACAACATGGAAGTGCAGAGAGAGGTGAGCTTAGGATGCTATCAGAGCCAAGTGAAGAGGTGCCACCAAGGGCTGGGGGGACCCTCTGTGGGCCTTTTTTTCCCTTGGAGTTCATCATCTGCTGGGGATTAGATGCTAATTATTGGATGGAACCTCAAAGCCAGTTCCATGGAAACGCTTCAGTGGCAGAAACATTGGCCACCTCTACAAAGACTTCCTCTCTGTGTCCTCCTGGTCTTTGGTAAAGTCATATTGGGAGTCACTTTGGAAGATTGGTGCCTCATTGAAAAAGACCAGTCTCTGCATGGGTTCCATCCATTTGTTTGGTCTCTATGATGAGTTTTCTTTTTAATGCGCAAAGGAGCCCATTTCCCTGCCACCTGTCAGTGTTTAGCTCGCCACTGGGGCTTGTTACTGCTGCCATCTGCTGCAAAGGAGAATTTTGCATGTTTTGAGTCACAGAAGTCATTAGAGGAGAAGAGGCTGAGCTGAGAATCCAGGTGGAAGCATTTACTATCAGTACAATAACAACACTGTTTTCCTGCCTCCTTCCCTGATATCCAGCAAGATGACCACTCCCCACGCACCCCCCTCCCAGGCCCTTACAGCCATCCAGCCATATCCTCCATCCTCTTCTTCATGCCACCCCTACTGGGCATGAATCCTGTCTCATTTCATCACTCAATGTTATAGATGAGCAGATTTAGCCACTATTTAGCAACGATCAAGCAGCTTGACAACATGTTGTCAACTTTTATCTCATGTATTGACTAGGTAGTAAGTGGGGCAAATTGATGTTTAAGGAGACAACAGATCCTCTGAATTTTCCGCTGTGAAAAATGAACGGCTACAGAATTGAAGAAGACATGGTTCCTGCCTCAAGGAGCTTGCAAGTGGTTGTGTTACACGTGTTTGTGCATGTGTGTATGATGGAGTGAACAATTACAAGTGAGATGTGATGGATCCAATGATGGGCAGGAGTGTAGGGTACTGTAGTAGCCCAGAAGAGGGACATAAATGCCTTGCTATAAGCTTGGGGCCGGGGGGTGGGAAGGGTATTGGGAGGGGTGGGGAGGCATGAGATTTGCATTTAGGAAAAAAGTCACTCTGATTGCAGTGTGGAGGACTAGTTAGGGCAGTTCCAGTGTAGAAGGCTAGTGTAGTAGTCCAGGAGAGAGATGGATTAGGATGTTGATAGAGATAGAAAAAAGTATGTTTCAAGGACTATAAAGAGATTAAAAGAGACTTGGTGAGACATTTACTATGATGGGTGAGTGAGAGGCAGGTGTCAGGATGACACCGATGATTCTGGCTTGAGCAACAGGATGGTTAATAGTGTTACTTACTGAGATAATGATTCTTGGAAGAGATTAGAATGGGGGGCTGGAGGGGAAGAGCAAAATTTGGTTTTAGATCCTTTGAGTATGAGATGCTTTGGGAATGCTCAAAGGGTGGTGTTAAATAAGAAGTTTTACATAAAGACCTGGAGCTGAGAAGAGGGTTCTGGACTGGTTCTATAAATGTGTAAGTCATCTTTGTTGTGGTGTAACTGAAGCTGAGGGCAGAGAAGACAGTGTTACTTAGGAAGAGAAGGAATGCTTGGAGTTAGATTTGGATGGATCCTACTCCTTATGGACAGGACAAGGGGGACAAACCTACAAAGAAGATGGAGATGATATGGCTAGAGAGGAAGAAATAGAGCCAGCATGTTGTTGGGTCATGAAAGCCCAAGGACAAGTATTTCAGAAAAGAGGAAGGGGCAATAGTGTTTAATTCTATTGAAAGGCCAATGAAGATGAGGCCTAGAAGGTGTCCACTGAACATGGCAGCATGGACTTCAGTGGGATATTAGCAAGTGCTATTTCAGTGGAATGATGCATTAGATCCAGATCAGAGTGGGTTGTGGGGTGTGTGAGAAGTGGAGAAATGGCAGCGATGAGTGAAGACAACTCTTCTTTCAAGTTTGACAGTAAAGGGAGGAGGAAGATGGGCAACAGGACTCTAGTGCTGACGGTGGGCAAATGCTTAAGAACAGAGAAGAACCAATCAGAAAGAGGTTGTGAATATGGGATGGAAAAGGATAAATAATAGTAAAAGAGTCAGAAGGTGGTAGGTGGCAGTGGGATGCAAAGATCAAATGGGGGGATAGTTGTGTCAACTCCTCTCCTGTTGTCAGAGTGAAGGAGGATGGGATGGGTGCCCTTGCAGGCGTGTCTGTGTGTCTGGTTGTGGGGGTTTCCTATCTGATAGCATCTGTTTTCTCTTTAAAGTAGGAGGCAAGATCATCTGATGAGGAAGAAGAATGTTGGTGTGTAGCAGGGGCAGAAGCTTGAGAAGGGTAGATAAAGTTCGTAAAAAATTACTATGCAAAGTGACAGAGGAGATGATGTGGTAGGTTTGTTTGGCAGAGTTGTGGGTTCATTTGAGGTTGAGGGTGAAGAATGTGTAGTGAATCCGAGGGCCTGGTTGGCTTTTCCTGCTTGGACAATGTCTTGGAAATGGCACCCAGTTGGGTTTTCCCAGGCTTGTGTTTTATCTGGCTGGTGCAAACAAAAAGCAGCAGATAGGCCAGGGAGCTTATGATATGGGTAAAGATGTTACTAAAATCATGGGTCATAGGGACCAAGTTAAAATCAGTAAGTAAAGAGAGGAGAGGGCTGAGGACCTGGGAGAAACGAGAGGTCAAGAGTGGTCACAGTGAGAGTAGTTGAATAAGCAAGGTAGAATAAGCTGGAAGGGCTTGCATTAGTGATTCTAGGAGTAGAACACTTAATAGGTAATGCAAATTTGGAGTAAGAGGTGGAGGGAGAAGAAGACCACTGGCAATGAATAGGTCAGGAGACTAAATAAGAGGTCATCTATCTATTGGGTGATCCACGTGGGTGCTGCCATCACCCAGGATGATGGCAAAGCCCAGGGTGGAAAACCAAAATAACATAGATCAGCCTTCATTGAATGAATGCTAGTGATAGGCAGATTGGCAGATTAGAGCAGCTCAAAGGAAGAGGAGGATTAGATTCTATGGTATTTCACCCAGAAAAACTTGTAACAAATGGCTCTCAACCTTCTTTCAGAGAGCATCAGTAAATCATTATAGCTATTCTTAATGCATTTATTCACACATTTGTTTAACATCTATTGACTGTTGAATATTAACATTATTGAGCATTCTCTATTTGCCAGGCACATGGTTAGAAACTGGTGTGACAAATAAGTGAGACACATTTCCCAGGGACTACCTATTTAGTAGAAGACATAGTACAAAGACATGAACCTACAATGCAATGCATTGTGTTATTTCTGAAGTAGACGAACAATTTTCATGATGGCACAGAGGAGTGAGTAATTACTTCTTATTGGAGAAGGTGAACAAAGTGTCCCAGAAGAGATGCTTATTTAGGCTGGAAGTTGGAAAGTGAGTAATTTTACCATATGGTGAAGGGTGGTGGCGGAAAGAAGATTTTCGGCAGAAGAATGAGCAAGAGGAAAGGCTCAGAGGTGTGAGAGTATACTGGGAATATAACGTCTCTCATCAGCATCTTTTCCATTTTGCCTGGTGGGTGATGGTTTGCTGCTCTGAGAGTGAGCTTCTCAGAAGATAAAGTAAAAATAAAAAAGGAGTTCTCGGGTGCTGGGTCCAGGGAGATGGTAAGACAGGGCAGTGCTGCCTTGAAGGGTGAAAGATGAAAGAGGAATGTATAGTGTCATAACTCATACAGGATGACAGTGATGTGGTTACAGAAGAGGATGCCATATGCAACTCTACATCCAGGGCTGTTTTTCATCCACTGGGGAATAAACTTTCCCGTTACCCTGGAAGTTGGCATAGGCTTAGCTCATAATTATACAAGGATACTCTAATGTTTGATGACAACTTTACCTTCGAGGCTTTAAAAAAAAAAAACTGTATTTATTTACAGCAAAGGCCACACATGAAGTCTTAATTGTCCACCATTGAATTTGGCATCAAGTAGAATGTCTGGCATGCTCTGCTTGCCATGCATGTTATTTTCGTGACCTTTTGTTCCCAACAACTCTATTCTGTTGAAGCTATTGTGATTAATCTTAACCTTAATCAGAAGGAAGGTCAAGTAAATTTCACTGTTAGTATTGATCTGACTGAGTTCTGGTGCTAGACAGTAAGGTTTTTGAGAGCACGAATCATGTGTTATTGATCTCTTTACTTCTTATACTGAGCACTGTGCCAACATTGGGCTTGGTAGGGCAATCATGACACATGTACTGCCATGTGCATTCTGTGCCCACAGCAGGCATCACCAATCAATCATCGCACATTTCCTGTGGAGTCGGAATGGCCTCAGTGTTCTCAACAGAGTGATCTGGACAGTCACTACTAATTGATGGAGTTGACCCATGAGATGAATCAACTGCCAACTGAATGGGTTTCATAGGACTGCCATAGTACCAAAAACCAGGTGGCTTAAAACAACAGAAATGCATTCTCTCAGAGCTGTGGAGGCCAGAAGTCCAAGATTAAAGTACCTACGGGGGTAGTTCCTTTTGGAGGCTCTGAGTGAGCACCCATTCCATGTCTCTCCTAGTTCCTGGTGGCTGCTGGCAATCCATGGCTTTCCTTGTTTTCTAGCTATATAGTTCCAGTCTCTGCATCCATCTTCACATGGCCTACTCACCTGTGTTGCTGGGGTGTCAAATCTCCCTCCCTTTTCTCTTGTAAGAACACCACTCATTGGATTTAGGGCCCACCTTAAATCCAGGATGATCTTATCTGGAGAGTCTTAATTCTAGCCGCCAAAACTATTTCCAAAAAGATCAAATTCACAGGTACTGAGGGTTAGTACCTGCATCTATCTTTTGGGACCACCGTTCAACCCACTGAACCATCCCTGTAATTGGCATTAGTTCATGCCCAGGCATCTGGGTAAGAGGTACCTGCTTGTCTTTCTTGTTCCTGAGTGTCTGAGTCCTTTGGCAAGACCTTCCCAGTTTCAATCTCTGTAGTCCTAGGGTCTACCTTATGTCTTATTAGTCTTATCTCTTACCATAGGCCAAAGACCCATCCCTGAGCCATGAGCTCAAAGCCCTGTGTCATGCCACTATGCTGCTTTGGTGCTGACTGCTGGCTGTTGAAGGGTTTCTACTGTGAGACTTCCCGTGGCCTGTCATTACCTCTCTCCAAATGCATGCAGGCTTACAGGCACCCTGTTGGAGTTTCCAGCAGCTTATTCCCATACATCAGAGGTTCCCTCCACACTCCTTTTCCTCTCACCATCCAGAACCTGCTTGTTGGGTTCTAGGCTTATATCTCTCCTCCTGGATCTAGGTACCTGGCTTCTGTCTCTCTGACCAATCACTTCTTACTCATCCTTTTTTGGATGGCTTGGTTTTTGATTCTGGCCATGACATTCGCAGCCTCACAAGTCAACTCTGACTTAACCCTGGGCCCAGCCCTGGATCCTAGAATTTTTCTGACCTGGCTGTTATCATGGATGAACATCTGTGTATAGGCCTTTACTAGTGAGAAAGAACTCATCCCATACCTGCTGTATCTTCTGCGCATGACTGATCCTATTTTTGTTGTAAGAGATGACTAGAGGGAAGATTATAATTGTGCATTTTATAAGGATGCCCCAAGGACAGTGACCTATCCACCAGAGGGGTCTCCTTAATGTAGACTCAAAGGAGAAATTTCTCTCAGATCATATTACTGGACAAAGCTGGGATTCACCTGTGAAAATGTTTGGCTGCATTACTTTAATTTTTCTAATGGATACATTTGGAATTGCAGCCCAGCTCAAATTAGCTGTTCCTCCTCACCTCTGGTGGGGGACCCCAACCTGCTACTTTGAATAATGTTATCCACTGCTATGGACTAAATTATGTTCCTCCCAAATTCCTGTTGAAGCCCTAACCCCACCCAGTGTGATGGTGTTTGGACATGGGGACTTTGAGAGGCAATTAGGTTCAGATGAGGTCATGATGTTGGGGACCTCATGATGGGATTAATCCTCTTCCAAGAAAGGAGAGGGAAGCAGGTGCACCAAGATAAATATTGTTGAAGGACAGGCAGCTGATACTTCCTGGGACCCAGAAAGAGTTTGTTGCTGGTACTGTCCTTCCTGGGACCTGGTAACTTACTCACTCTTGGGTTCTACAGATTCAATCTTAAGTTTTTTTTTTTTTTTTTAATTCTTATAAAGGTAGCTTGAAATCAGGGGTCCGGGAGAAGTCAAGACCATGGAGAGGTTGGTGGTTGACCTGGGGTTCCTTCAGCTGGACAGTCTGTCTTTTGCCCCAAAGGAAAATTATGTTGGCCTGACATGACTTGTTTTCAAAGCACATTGTTAACTTTTCCCCTAGTTTGCTCTTGCTTTGCCAGCAGTTGCTGATTGGTGAGTTATTTGTGGTTATTTTTCAGAACACACCATGAATAGTCTCAATTATGGCTCCAAACAATTGTGATTTCTGTTATTGAGGATTTATAGAAGCACTTACATTTCTAAACATCCTTTTATGACACTCTAGTTCTATTGTAACCTAGATAGGCTGCTCAGTACACATGGGCACTTCTTTGGGAAAACCTGATAGAAGAAAATCTGAATTTACAGAAGAGATAAATAAGAGGTTGGCTATTCACATGGTTTTATAGAGGATTCACAGATAGCAGGCTCCTCTAGTGCATTCGGTACATTCCCTATTCTCTTTACAGATCATGAACAATGTCTTACACATAAAAGGCTCTGAATGAAAATTTTGTTGATTGATTGATGAGCCACTTGGGAAGGAGAGAAATGTGAAGCTGGGGTTATAGTTTGGGCTGCCAATTGGAGATAAATTAGAAAGGAACAGAAAGCATCCTGAGCAGATAGCCAGAGTCAGTGGGGAAATGGGACTCAATTTTTAAAAATGTGATTCACATACAGTTTTTTGGAAGCTACTTTCTGCATCAAGCAAGATATACATGAATTTTTCACATCAGTGTGCCTGAAGGCCCAAGAGATTGGACCTTGCCCAGGATCACAGCACTAAGCAGTCAGAGGAAAAGGTAGGCACCCTGTGCCTGACCTGGCCCAGTGTTTTTGCAGAGAGGAGTTGCTTTTCATTTTCTAAGGCTCAGGTCACTCTGAGAAGGATTGCATTTTGCAAACCTGAGACCTTGACTAGCACAGGGAGCAGGGGCTACTTTGACTATCTTTTTGTCAAAGGCCTGCATTTGTAAGGACTCTTGGTTGCAAAGAGCAGAGCAAAGAGCCCTTGTCCACTGGAGCTGGTTTGAACAAGAAAGGGGAATTTATTATAAGGAAACAGAGCTGCTTTCTAGACTCCGAGGTCAGGAAAGTGGCTGGGCCTTGGACAGGGTTGACCTAGGAGGTGAAAGGGTGTGAGCAATGAAGGCAGCTCCTGTCTGCATGCTTGTTCCATCCTTTTCTGTCAGGGTCTGGCTTTATCTGCTCCTGCATGGGGGCACACTGTGGAGAAGGAGGTCATCGACAGCCCACAGACAACCTGCACAGTGTTGACTCCGACCTTTGGGGCAAGCCTGAGAAAGTGTGCCCTATAGCAACTGATGAGCTCTGAGAAATAAAGCTGAATCAAGAGCTACAGTAGATAATTTCGATTCTATAAGAATTCACCAAACACCCCTTGTGTATCTGTCCCTGTGATAGGTGCTAAGAGATAAAATAAATAAGAACATGCCCTAGCCTTGTCAGTTCATTGTCTAGCAGGCACAATGTTAGATAAGTAAAGAAATATATCACGGAAATTGCTGGGATGGAGATAGTCACAGATTTTGGGGGGATTCAAAGGAGGGGTGTGTGGCATTTCTGTGTGCATTTATTCATTCAATAAACATTCTTGGACCAGAAACTTCTCCAGGGCCCAGGAATACAACAAGTACCTGGTAGACAAAGCCACTGCCCTCAGGGGAGGAATGGGTCACAAATGTAAGCAAATACATCACCAACACAACTTTGCGGGTGATATAGTGTGAGGGGGAGGGAGAAAGAAAGACCACTGGAAATGAGTAGACCACGAAAGTGAGGAAAAGGCCATTGTGTGGGCATGCACGTGGGAGCTGACATAAACCAGGATGATGGTAGAGCCTGGGGTAGAAACAATAATATATGCCAGCCTTCAGTGAACAATGAAACATCAAGAGTGATAATGCTAAACAAGGTAACTTCAAAGAGTGACAGGGGCTAGGAAGGTAGAAACAAGGGGTGTGTCAGGGAGTCTAGGGCAGGGGCTATTTTAGTTAAAAGGTCCAGTAGGCCTCTGTGAGGAGGCGTCATGCCCTGTTGAAGAGACATTTCAGGCATGGAGAGTGGCAAGTGCAAAAGCCATGAGGAGAAATGAGCTGGATGTGTGCATGAGAACTAACAAGGGGTTAACATGGGTTGGGCATCAAGGTCAAAGAGGGGGGCAGGGGCCAGATCACAACTTTGTGATCCTTGTGGGCTGTGATGAGGACTTGGACTTTATTTTAAGCACCACTGGAAGCTAGTGAATGAAGGTTTTTGTCAGGGTTGGCTTTCTTAGTATGGGGAAGAGACCATTGTGATTGCTGGGTGGAGGAGGGGCAGCGAAGGGCATGGGAGGAAGTGGGGAGCACAGTGAGGAGGCTCCTGCCATGCCCAGTGGGGAGGAGAGGTCAGGTCATGGAGCCTGAGATTAGTGGTCATGGTAGAAGGGAAAAGAAGTTACAGGTATCCCCTGCTTGTGAAAAATTCATGTTATGCCACTTGCCTTGTACAGAAGACCTACCTGCCTTAATCCGTGTGTTCATTAACTGAAAGAAATCTGAGGAGGGATTTTGCTTTTATGAAAAAAAGGTAGAAAGTGAAAATAGCATTCAGCGTTTGTTTTGTAGGGAGCCACTATAGAGGCGGCGAGCACCCTGGGCAGCGAGAGTGGTGCCTCAAAGCCCCTTCCCTGGGAACGACACTCAGCATCTCAGCATCAAGCCGCCAGAGGTTAGAACTGTGTCTGAGCATTTGTGCTTTACCTCCATTTATTTTGTGCATCTGTTAGCAAGATGTGTCTTAAGGTATCAGTAAAGCCTAAGAGAGGTTATTTTTTGGGTTTGGGAATGCTAAAAATTTTGTTCATATAAATTAATAGTAATTGCTTTTTGCTTTACGCCATTTTGACTTACAAAAGTTGTCATGGGAATGCTCTACTTTGAGACAGTGGAGGAAGCCCATACCCAGACTGGGGACATATTTTGAAGGTAGACTCATGAGGACTTGCAAATAGGTTGGATGTAGGGAGTGAAAGAAAGAGAGGACTCAAGGACGAATTCTTAGGTTTGGTTTTTTTTTTTAAAGATTAATTTATTTATTTTGGAGAGAGAAAGAGCTCGAGCAGGGGGAAGGGCAGAGGGAGAGGGAGAAGGAGAGAGAATCTCAAGCAGACTCCCCGCTGAGTGCTGAGTCCGATGCTGGGCTCAATCCCAAGATCCTGAGATCATGACCTGAGCCAAAATCAAGAGTTGGAAGCTCAACTGACTAAGCCATCAGGTACCCCACTAATTCTCAGGTTTTTAATCAAGCAAGTGGGGAAATGGCGGTGCCATTTAGGGAGAAGCGGAAAAATAAGGGAGAAAAAAACATGTGTCGGAGGTCTGGTGAGGGGGGAAGCCAAGAGTTCTATCTCATCCTATCAAATGGGAGGTTTCTCTTGGATGTCCAAGTGGAGATGTGGGGGGGACAGAGGAAGGTAAGAGTCTGGTATTCTAAGCAGCACTGTCCAATGGAAATATAGCATGAACCACAAATGGGAGCCACATGGGTGGTTTTTTTAAAAAAGATATTTTTATTTGAATAGAGTTGACACACAATATTACATTTGCATGGATTGTTTTTAAATTCACTAGAAGCTTTAAAAAAAAAAGGAGAGGGGTGGCACCTGGGTGGCTCAGTCAGTTAGTGGCTCAGTCAGTTAAGCGTCAGCCTTCAGCTCAGGTCATGATCCTGGAGTCCTGGAATCGAGCCCTGAGTTGGGCTTCCTGCTCAGCGGGGAGTCTGTTTCTTCTTCTGCCCCTCACCTCACTCGTGCTTTTTCTCTCACTCTCTCTCCCAAATAAATAATTAAAATCTTTAAAAAAAAATAAATTCGCTAGAAGCCACATTAAAAAAGTAAAAAAGAAACGTGAAATTAATTTTGATATATTTTTTTAATCCAACATATCTCAAATATTGTAATCTCAGTGTGCGGTTAATAGAAAACAGTGAGGCATCTCATTATTAACTTGTTAAAATCTAGTGCATATCTCCCATCTCAGCTCCTCTTAATTCAACCTAGTCACATTTTAAGTGCTCAATGGCCCCACGTGGGTAGTGATTACTGGATTGGAAGGTGGACCTCTAGAGAAAATTGAGGTTATAGACTTACATTTGGGGGTTATCATCATAGAGGGGGCATGGGATTACCTAGGAACACCTAGGGAGTGCAGATGGAGAAGGTGACTGAAAAGCCAGCCTGGGACACTCCAAAATTGACAGCTTGGATAGAGAAGGGACAGCAGGGGAGCCTGGGAAAGAATGAGAAGACATGGTAGAGAAGAATTTGGAGTGTGGAGAGTCTAAGAAGCCGAGACCAAGTGATTCCAGGATTCTAGAAGGCTCCATGGTCGAGTCCTAAAGTATGAGCCATGAAGAAGAGGGAAAGGGCCTTGTTGAATGTCAGGGACAGCAGGACCAAAGCAGTGGGATTGCTGGTGGGCACGTGAAAGGGACCAGGAGAGTGGATTTTTCTAGAGTGGCCGGGGAGGAGGGTGGAGGGACAAGAGTGCTGGAGCTGAGGGTCTTGTGTTTATGCCAAGGACTCAGAGCTTCATTGTTTGGGTCAATGGTTTAGGCCACATTTAAACCACACCAGGAGACACACACACACACACACACACACACTTCCCCTGGTCACTCCGAGGTCAGGTATATTGGGCTGTCTGCTGGGGCTAGTCCTGCTTTCCCTCCTATTCAAGAATAAAGAATGAGAGTCACAGTCTCTTAGGATTAATTGTTTGACTTTATAAACAAAAATTGCATTTCTAAATTTTAGTTTCTATTAATAATGAATCACTCACAACACCCCTTGCAGGGGATTGCAACATACTGGTGCGTCCCCAGGCAGCAGCTGAGAACTTCTGCCCTGGGTCACGGGGAGCCTCTGGAGCGCTTTCCGCAGGAAAGAGGCAGCTCCGCATCTGCATTGGAGAGACACAGCCTGGCAGCACTCTGAAGGCTGAGTCTGCTCGTTGGTTGCGGACCCCTTGTCCTAGCCACCTTCTCTGTCCCCTAAGTCCCTCTGCATGTTTTCATCTCTCAGTTTCACCTTCCATAATGAGCAGATCAAAAGCTGTACCCTGCTTGGTGGCTTGGGATCCCTGTGCAGTCTTCTTGGCGGACAAATTTTTAAACAACACCGAATATGCCAAACACAGGCATCACAGATCACACGCAGAGCCGCGGAAGGGTGTGAACTGAACGAGGCAGGCGGGCGCTCGGGAGCCCTCCGCTGCACTCATGCACGTCTGCCTAATCAGCCCCAAAGAAGAGACCCCACGGGCAGCCGCCAGCACCAGCGCCCAGGTAAGATCAGGACTCTTTGGGGGTTCAGGGCCTGGGAGAGGTGCTGGGGAGGTGCCAGGAGAAAGCCGGACGTGGTTGTGGTTCGCAGACGTGGTCTTCTCGGCATAGGTCCCGATGGCACCGCTGCTCCCGGATCCGTGGGCTGTATGATTCTCGGGCAAAACCTGAGATGTTGAGGCCAAGGTCCTGGGCTCCATCTCCATGCTTTATTCATTTCTTTACTCAATAATATAGAAATATATTATTGAGGGCGCCTGGGTGGCTCAGTTGGTTAAGCAACTGCCTTCGGCTCAGGTCATGATCCTGGAGTCCCAGGATCGAGTCCCGCATCGGGCTCCCTGCTCGGCAGGGAGTCTGCTTCTCCCTCTGACCCTCCTCTCTCTCATGTTCTCTGTCTCTCATTCTCTCTCTCGCAAATAAATAATATCTTAAAAAAAAAAAGAAATATATTATTGAAAGCTTACTCTGTGGCAGGCATTGTTTCTGGTGGTTAAAAAAAAAAAAAAAAAAAAAAAAAAGACAGGATCCCTGCTCTTACAAAGCAAATATATAGTCCAACAGAGGAGGCAGATGTTACACAAACATCCCAATATGTAGATTATTTTAAATATTAAGTGCCATAAAAAAAAGTGTTGGATTCTTTTAGAGAGAACTGCCCAGGTATCTATGGCCATTTGGAGGAAGTGACATTTAAGTTAAGGCCACTTACTCCTCCTTGGCCCCAGAGCTCATAGCTGACCCTGCTGCTTTAGGTGACAGGTTGTAGGTGGGCCAGGCAGGGAAGAACGAGCCAGCATGGTAGTCAGGGCATCACTGCACCGGGACTCAGAAGACCTGGGTGAGCCCGGGGGTGGGGCAGTTAAGCTCTCAAGGTTTCATTTCCGAGCAGTGAGAAGAGTCTCCAGTAGAATTACCTCTAGGAGATCAGGCAAGGCCTCGCTGATGAACTTGCCTTCAAAATCATGTAACACTGCACAAATAGAAGATGTTATTGCTTATGCAGGCGACATTGTTGTACCAGCTCCATGCCAGGAGCTGGGGCTGATTCAGTGGTTTGTAAGATGTAGCCCTTATTCACAAAGCCTCATAATCCAGTGAGAGAGCCTGAGCTGCAGATACAAGGCAAGAACATGTATGTTACATGTTTTCTCCCAGAACTGGCCATTGACTGCCGAGTGATGCTCTGAGAACACCAACCAGATTGGGACTCCTATAGATTTAAACCTTTCAGTGTTCCTTTGGCCCCATTACCTGCTTCACTCCAATGCCTCAAATCTTTCTTCCCATGGAGCTTTTCTTATTTCCCTGTTACCCAGTCCTTGTAGTCCGTGTGCTGTTACTTACTCTCTTCTCCATGCTAATTCACTTCTCACGTGAGCATCTGCCTTTTTAAGATTTTATTTATTTGAGAGAGAGAATGAGATAGAGAGAGAGCATGAGAGGGGGAGGGCCAGAGGGAGAAGCAGACTCCCTGCTGAGCAGGGAGCCTGACGCGGGACTCAATCCTGGGACTCTGGAACCATAACCCGAGCCAAAGGCAGTCGCTTAACCAACTGAGCCACCCAGGCTCCCCAGCATCTGCCTTTTTGTCTGTAGCAGGCACTACTCTTGAGTATTTCTTTCTGTCCGTAAAAAGGACTTATTAGTTGCAAGTAACTGAAATCTGATCAAACCAGATTAAATTTTTTAAAAAGTGATTTTGGTTGTTGCGGTTGTTCTTCTAGGTAGTTAATGAAACTAGGAAATTCAAGAAGTGAAGCTGGCTTCAGGTGCAGCTGGATCCAAGGGTGTGTTATTAAGATGGTATCCCTTTTCCCCATTGATGGCTCAAGATTTTCTCCACTGAGCATTGCTCAGGCAGACTCCGCCTGGTGAACGTGGATGCTAACAACTCCAGGCTGTGCTGAAGAGGAGAGAGCTCTTCTTTTCCAGTAGTTTCAGTGAAAGTTCCAGGCTGACTCAGGCACATGCCCATCCTTGAGCCAGCTGTATAGTTGGCATATGAACACTCTGATTGGCCAGGTGTGGGTCACGTGCCACAGACGTTAGAGACAGCCAGCTCCAACTGGAACTATGTGGGCTCAGAAGTGTGGTTCTTCAGAGGAAAACAGGCACTATTGTTGGAAGAAGGGATTCTGGACAAGCAAACACCATAAATGCCCACTTTGGTCTTACCTTCAAACTTCTTACTTAGACAGTATAACCTTTGAGGACCAAAGTCATGTCTTTCTGCCCCTCTGTGACTATCCTGGGGCTGGGACATAATGTTCAGTAAATATTTAACAAACAAATATATTCAGAGGAGAAGAGACTGTGTCAGAACTGGGGAAGCCATGCCCAGCTGTGTGGATGGACGGGGTAGGATGTAAGGTAGAAATTTACTGGTGGGTGGAAATGGGTGTTTATAAATCAGGGTCTGGAGCTCAAGAGGGAGGTCATCACTGTCCCTAAAAATCTGAGCATTTTAAAGGAGAAACCGTGGGAGCAAAGGTGCCCTCTCAGAAACAGAGTGCAAGGTAAGAAGGGCCTAGGCCCCTATCTCGGGAAAGGCCCTCAGGCGGAGCTAGAGAAGGAAGACAAGCCAGTGACCATGGCAGGGCCCAATCAAAGGAACAGAGAAAGAGGCATGAGACTCACAGAAGCAGGGAGGAAAGCTTCCTGGAAGAGGAAGTTCAAAATGGAAGTTGATTCCAATGGTCAAAGGGCTTTAGCTCCAAAAAGACCTTCATGTGTAGCATTTAAAGGGCCTGGATGATTGTCAAGAAAGCAGCGTGGGGTGTCATAGGAGGGTAAGAGGCAGACCCCAGGCAGCTGAGAGATAAGAGGAGAGACCTAGAATAGCCGCAGAGCCTTCTGAACATCGACCACCAGAGTGAGTCCAGACCTGCAGGCCCAGAGCACCATTGTTCCTTGATGGTGTACCATCACATGGATAAATTGGGTCTCAATTTATCCCCTTCTAAAGTTTGGATTGAAATACCAGCTGCTGGGGCGCCTGGGTGGCTCAGTTGGTTGAGCGACTGCCTTCGGCTCAGGTCATGATCCTGGAGTCCCGGGATCGAGTCCCGCATCGGGCTCCCTGCTCAGCGGGGGGTCTGCTTCTCCCTCTGACCCTCTTCCCGCTCGTGCTCTCTGTCTCTCATTCTCTCTCTCTCAAATAAATAAATAAAATCTTAAAAAAAAAAAAGAAATACCAGCTGCTCCTAAACTTAATATTAAATTTTTAAGTGGCTTCAGACTCGGAGTGAAGGGTGGGGAAATACGATTTTTTTTCTGACACACTTCTCCTTTTGAAGGTAATGAGTGAGGATGGGAATTCACATTTGAAATCAATATTTTTAGAAGACTTAATGGCAGCATGACAATTGCACATTTGTGGCTCTCAAAAGGGCAGATCTGTGCAAATCAGAGAAGATAGAGCAAAAATCGGTAATTTTGTGTCTTGCTTGAGAAGGAGCCCTCGCAGAGAATTTTAACGAGGACTCAGTTGCTAGGAGGGGCCCCTCTCGTGTTAGTTCTTCTTCTAAGACTCTTGGTAACAGATTCAAGGTGCAGCTGTTGAAAAAAGGATTCATTAATTAAAAAACTGCAGTGATTTCCTTTTGTCTATAGAAATTAATTCTTATTCTTACATTTTCAGGCCAACTTGCATTTCACATTCTTTTTGCTGCAAAAATCCATCACCCTTTGGATATTACTGGCCCTCATTACTGGCCTTTCCCCCACTTATTCATTCCACAGATGTTAGTGGGTACCTGCTATGTGCCAGGTCCTGATTTAGGCACAGGGGATTAAAATCACACCCTTGTCCTCTGTCCATTGCCTGTATGCCCTGATGCGAAGAGCACGATGCAACAGTAAGACCACGGCTCAGACTGCTAGGTTAGAATCTAGGCCCAGTCATGTGCCAACCATGTGATTCCGGGGGAAATCTTTTCTCCTCTCCAAGCATCAGTTTTCTCTCAGAACACCAATGGGAGAATACAAACTTTGGTGAAGGGATTAATGAGAAAATGTATGTAATAGGCTTGACACGTAGTTGGTCCCAATTTACTGTTGGCTTCATTATTACTATCGAAATCTCTTCCCAGAATGTCCTTCTGCATCAGGCTTATAGGTTGGCCTGGAAACAGAACCACTAAACTTAACATTGTCCCTGTGAGAGCGCATTCTCAAATTGTCTTCTCTGACAAGTGAGGAGCTCTGGCTTTATTAATCCAGGGGAGCATAAGACTCTGAGGAAAGTGAGAGGGATGGTGTGATTGGAGCCAGGGTTCCAGTTAGGTACCATGGGAATAATCACATGACACATGATGGGGAAGAATGTAGTAACATAGATATGAGTCATCTAGAAGCAGGGGAAGGAGAGCTTTTGAACCTGAGAGAGAAGTGGGTTCATGATTAGAAATTGGGAAGCAAAGAGAGAGGAGCTGGTTCTAGGGGAGAAGAAGTGGAGTTCAATTTTATCCAAGAGTTCTAGAGTGTTCTCATAATTCCTTGGAACCATCAAGGTAGGGGCTGGCAAGGGAGGTTATTTCAATCCTTCCTAGCTCATGACCCAGTCGAAGTTAATACTTAGCACCAGAAACTTAAAATGTAGAACTTACTGATCTGGGTGAAGTGGCTGAAGAAGGGTGTAAGGCATGGATTGCTTAGTGCCCTGACCACCCCTCCTGGGCAGGAGGCAGAATATTTTCATGGCCTGTGTTCTCCCCCAGGATGGATCTTGCAGCATGGGTGGGAGGCCATGTTGCATATGGCGAACCATGGCTTGGCTGTTATCTGGGTCCTAGCTCTGCTTGGCTTCGAAAAGAAGGAGGCCTAGGTGTTGAGAATGTGAACCAGCGGTGCTCTCACCTCCCAGCTGGGCTCTATCTCTGCCAGGCTTTCCCAGTGCTTCAGCCAGGAGCTAGCTTTCTTGTCCCCTTCCTCCCTTGCTTGCCACATGGGGACTGGGACTTACTTCTTACTGATGTATTTACTCAGAGTCTCTGTTCTTACCAGCAGGGGCTGACCTTCTGTTGCTCATGTACTTCTTCTTGCTGTGTGAGACACATTTGAATAATACCTGGCATCACAACACTGTGGTGCCCTTGGTGCCTACACCAAGAGTGTAGGGTCTAATTTTACCCTCTTGTCAACACTCCTGATGCCCATAAATACCTGAACACTGCCTTCTCTAGTCTTCCTGTCACCAAGCAGGGTAGTCACAAAAGGACTTTAAGACAGTGTCTATACAGCAAAATGGACAGAGGTGCTGGTGTTGTAATAGGGAAAATATTCAGCAGGCAGCTGAGAATGTGGACCTGGAGTGTGAGATCGAGTGCAGCTCTGGAAGTTGTCACTCTAGCTGAAGCTGGGGAGAGAATGAGATTTTGGGGGAGCACATAAAGGGTAGAGGAGGAAGAGGAGGCAGCAGAACTGAGAAGGGAGGGAAGAAGAGAGGCAGAATCCATAAGGAACACTTACCCTAACCCTAACCCTGCTCTAGACTGCTATGGAACCAGGGAAGAGAGGGTTCTATGGATGTGAAAGTCAAGGTTGATGAAAGCCATTGGAACTTGGGGAATTGTGACAAAGGAGAAGGGCTCAGAGGCAGATGGCAGGAGGTTGAGTTGAAAGCTGGGGATGAGGAAGCAGAGGTGGCAAGGGTGGCAAAATGGCATCTTGCCACTCAGCCTGAGAATCAGGTGTTTGCATGGAGCAGGGAAGGACCAAGAGAACCTCAGAGAAGCAGAGCTGCATTCCTGGAACTCTCAGCAGGAGTCGCCATACTTCTGGACTTCTTGGTTGTGAAGAAACACATTTGTAACTGGTTAAGCCCTTTTGAGTCAGGGTTTTCTGTTTCCTGCAGCCAGACACATCCAGTGACGTCCCATGATCTACCAGAATGTCAACTCCAGGAAGGCAGGAATCCCACCATCTTGAATACCTAGGGCGTCGAATAGTGGCTGACATGTATGGATAGATATTTTTGAATGAAATACCTTTAACAAGGTAGTTCTAATATATATTATTAGTAAAGAGTGATGGAATTGGTTAGATAAGAAAGTAGGTGCATGCCTCTGGGAGCTTCTCCAAAATCCCAATTTCCCTGTAAAAGACTCAGGATGTGTGCGCAGAGGGTCTGGCGCCAGCTGATTGGAAACCAGCATTATCTACAAATACCACCCAGTGCCATTACAGGGTCATTTTTCTTGAACCAAAGGCCCAGAGCAATGGTTCTTAACCAGAGGTGTATATGAAAATCACTTGGGAGTTTTTTTTCTAAACTACATATGCCTGCTTGACCTGCTTAACTACAAAAAAGACATTTTTGGGACAAGTGAGGAAATTTGATTATGGGTTAGTTCTGCAGCATCCAATAGAAATATAACATAAACCATGTAAATAATTTTAAGTTTTCTAGTAGTCACATTTTAAAAAAGAAAAAAAAAAGAAACAGGTGAAATTAAATTGAATATATATTTTTTTACTTCAGTTTATACAAATGTTATCATTTCAATGTGTAATCCATATAAGAAACTATTAATGCAGAAATTTACATCCTTCTCATGGGTGAATGTGCGAACCATGAAATTTGAGTTGCCCAGGGAAGGGGATGCCATGGGAAGACTTCACCTTAAGAGGTGCCTCCAATCCTGGAGAGACCAAGTAGCTTGCTGTGTGTGCTCTGGCAACTGGTTTCCTTCTCTGGACTTTTGTTGCTTTTTCTATAAAAAGGCTCAATGCATATGGCAACCTGAAGCTTCAAAATGAGTATTTGGAGTAATACTCATCCAGTCCACCTGTGAAGGTGCTGAGGCTCAAAAAGGTTGAGTACTTTGCTTGGGTTTTGTAGCTTGTGAAGGTGGGATCCATAGGGAACTCAGGTTTGCCTGACCCTGTGCAGTACTCTTTCCACATCGTTGCCCTTTCAAACCCTCTCCTTTTTGGACCAGAAACCTCACAGGAAGTGAACACCATCTTTCCTCCTCACTCTAGCATCCTGGTAAGAGCTGTAAGATTCTCCTCTCCTTTCCGATCTCCCAGGCAGAACCTATGGACACTGGGGAGAGGGTGCGCGTAGTGGGCATAGCAGCTGCCCATAGTTTTTGTCTAAAAATACATGGAATAATGCAATGTCTGAATGGCCCTGCCTTAGAACGCAAAGGCATGATTTGCTCTCCAAAACAAAGTGGGTCAGGGCATTGCTTGATATTTATAGGGAACACTTCTGCTTGCTGGTAACGAGACTGACCCCCCCGGCATCCCACTGCGGCTGGGCACCAGGAGGAATACACTGATCGAAAAGCACTTTCTGCTATGCTTAGCAGCCAGATGAAGGGAAATTTGAAGGTAAAATTAGCTTGAGCATTGCTGGTGCAAATATATTCTTCTCAATGGAGTGACTGAAGCATGACAATTTAGCAATCGACAGCCATTTTCCCAATAATAACCAAAATAATAATTCGTAATTAGAAGAGGTCTAATAAAGAATTGCTTCAAAACCAGATGCAAAACATTTATTCCCTATTTCCATCCTTTACTTCTTTTATTTCCACTGACTCATTTAAATAATTCTCATTTCCTTTTCTCCTGCCAAAGGATGAAAGTGGCTATTTTGCCCTTAAGTAAAAATAAGGATAATTTTCTTCCAGCGGGCTTACCAGCAATTCACCGTTGACTTACCACAAAGGCCAATTAATAGACAATCACCATCATTTGCTAATATCACATGCCTTATGAGAGGCTGTGAATTGAAATCGAGTTGATCTGAGAGGGGCTGGCCCTGGTCTGGGCTTTTCACGAGAAGTACAATGCCCACCTGGGGGGATTCTCAAGAACTGGGTACAGGTCCCTCATTAGCCCACTGTTCCCCTGGCTCTGCCTTCATTGCTTTGATGGAGGCTTGAGAGGTGTGGCAGCCCAAGCTTTGAAGGTGACTAATTAAGCTCCTGCCACCTATGCCCTGAGCTTCCCGGACTGAGCGTGAGGATGAAGGGACCTCTTGTGGACGGTGCGGCTGTGAAGTAGCAGGAGAATATGTAGGAGCAGTTAATGTTGCTTCTAATTTCCGAGACGGGTTGGAGGCGCTGAAGGCATGGTGTCCTGGGAATTTATTCTCAATGTTAATGGAGATAATTTGAGAAAACCACTTTCAGCTGTCCAAGCTCATGGCCCCTTCCATTTTGCACTGCCTACACACAATTAACTAATTTTTATAGCGGGAGCAACTTAACCTTGAAAGAGAACAAGCTATGTGCTGGAATGCAGGAAGAAGCAAGGACTCTGGGTTTCTCAGCTGTTCTAGTGAGAGAGTCTGAGAGCAAGAACAGGCCTGAGGGATTGCCCAGCTGACTCTCTCACAGATCTACCTTCTTTAAGGGAGAAACTGGCGTGGCAAGGGGCAGTGAACCTCTCAGTGCTGCATCGGTCCAGGACAGAGATGTGAGGGCCAGAACCAATTGGAGGTGGGGTTGAAGAGGAGGTGACAGAAGGACAGAAGTGAGATTCCTGACCTGTGTCCCCAGTATGCATTGCTGATGTCCATGGAGGAGCACCAGTGGATAGGGTATACCCTTCTATTTCCTTCTGGTAACGAAGCTAAGAGATCACAGATCCAGGAAAGAACTTGGGTGCAACCTCTTGGTCTTCCTTCTGTAAGTTACTGTGGTTGAAATCACCAGTGACCTGAAAAGTAGGCGATTTTGAACCCAATGTTTCCCCACCAGGGGTTACAGATACAAATACTTGTAACTCTACCATTTGGAGTTCCAAGCAGAATGCAAGTGCTTCTGGGAGGAGCCAGTACCTTTAACCAGGATCCCTGAGCATACAGCAAACTATGATCATGGCACAGTAGAATGGGACTTGGAATAGGTTTCAGGAGAGGGAGACAACAAAGGAATAGACAAAGAGATATGTAGTACACTCCTGATATATAAGTATGTGCAAATATTATAGAGGAAAAATAAAGCCAAGCAAGAGGTCAGGGAGAGCAGGGGAGGGGGATGTTGCTTTGTATTGCATGATCAGGAAAAAGGCCATTCTGAAAAGGTGACAGGGAAAGGGTGGAGTCCTCTTCACTCCTTTCATTGGTGGTTAGGAACTGGGGTACAATTATTGGGAACCCAGAGTTCTGAGGATCCTTCTTGACTCATTAATCAGAGAATGTCCAACTGCACACTGAGCATCTCCTTTGGGATGTTCCATTAATTTTAAATTCAATATTATCCAATCAAAATCTCTTATTGCTCCCTATAATGTCTTTTCATACTGTGATTTTTTAGGGAAGATCGCCCACCCTCAACCTGTTCCCAATAGGAAACCCCAAGTCCTTCCTTGCTTGCTCTCTCCCCACCTGTGCATTAAGTCAAGCCCTTCTGGTGATACCCCTCCCAGTAATCTGAATCTGCCTACTCGTGGCCCCAGCACCCACACTGCTGTGTTCCAGACTGCCCCGTCTCTAACCTGGATGACTGCAACAGCTATCCACTGGTTATCTCCCTTCCACCCTTGCTCTGCTGTGAACATCTCTTCCAGCTGGCTGCCACGAAGGCCTCCTAACCCACCCATGTGACTGAGCCAGTCCTTCACTTAAAACCTCCAATGGCTGCTCACTGCCTTGAGGACCAAATACAAATTATTTAATGTGACTTATTTACTGATTTATTTATTTAATCACTATTCCTCTTCTATTCCTTTTTTTAAATTTATTATTTTTTAAATGTTTTTATTGTTATGTTAATCTCCATACATTACATCATTGGTTTTAGATGTAGTGTTCCATGATTCATTGTTTGTGCATAACACCCAGTGCTCCATGCAGAACGTGCCCTCCTCAATACCCATCACCAGGCTAACCCATCCTCCCACCCCCCTTCCCCTCTAAAACCCTCAGTTTGTTTTTCAGAGTCCATCATCTCTCATGGTTCGTCTACCCCTCTGATTTCCCCTGCTTCATTCTTCCCCTCCTGCTACCTTCTTCTTTTTTTCTTAACATATATTGCATTATTTGTTTCAGAGGTACAGATCTGAGATTCAACAGTCTTGCACAATTCACAGCGCTTACCAGAGCACATACCCTCCACAGTGTCTATCACCTAGTCACCCCATCCCTCCCAACCCACCCCCCCACTCCAGCAACCCTCAGTTTGTTTACGGAGATTAAGAATTACTCATATCAGTGAGGTCATATGTTACATGTCTTTCTCTGTTTGACTTATTTCACTCAGCATAATACCCTCCAGTTCCATCCACGTCGTTGCAAATGGCAAGATCTCATTCCTTTTGATGGCTGCATAATATTCCATTGTATATATATACCACCTCTTCTTTATCCATTCATCTGTCGATGGACATCTTGGCTCTTTCCACAGTTTGGCTATTGTGGACATTGCTGCTATAAACATCGGGGTGCACGTACCCTTTCGGATCCCTACTTTTGTATCTTTGGGGTAAATACCCAGTAGTGCAATTGCTGGGTCGTAGGGTAGTTCTATTTTCAACTTTTTGAGGAACCTCCATACTGCTTTCCAGAGTGGCTGCACCAGCTTGCATTCCCACCAACAGTGTAGGAGGGTTCCCCTTTCTCCGCATCCCCGCCAACATCTGTCATTTCCTGACTTGTTAATTTTAGCCATTCTGACTGGCGTGAGGTGGTATCTCACTGAGGTTTTGATTTAGGTTTTCCTGATGCCGAGCGATATTGAGCACTTTTTCATGTGTCTGTTGGCCATTTGGATGTCTTCTTTGGAAAAATGTCTGTTCATGTCTTCTGCCCATTTCTTGATTGGATTCTTTGTTCTTTGGGTGTTGAGTTTGATGAGTTCTTTTTTATTTATTTATTTATTTATTTATTTATTTATTTATTTATTTATTTATTTATTTTTTATTCTTTTTTTTAAAAAATATTTTATTTATTTATTTGAGAGAATGAGAGAGAGAGCACATGAGAGGGGGGAAGATCAGAGGGAGAAGCAGACCTCCTGCTAAGCAAGGAGTCCGATATGGGACTCGATCCCGGGACTCCAGGATCATGACCTGAGCCGAAGGCAGTCGCTTAATCAACTGAGCCACCCAGGCGCCCTTTTATTCTTATGTTAATCCCCATACATTACATCATTAATTTTAGATGAAGTGTTCCATGATTCATTGTGCATAACACCCAGTGCTCCATGCAGAATGTGCCCTCCTCAATACCCACCACCAGGCTAACCCATCCTCCCACCGCCCTCCCCTCTAGAACCCTCAGTTTGTTTTTCAGAGTCCATCGTCTCTCATGGTTCGTCTACCCCTCCGATTTCCCCTGCTTCATTCTTCCCCTCCCGCTACCTTCTTCTTTTTTTTTTCTTAACATATATTGCATTATTTGTTTCAGAGGTACAGATCTGAGATTCAACAGCCTTGCACAATTCACAGCACTTACCAGAGCACATACCCTCCCCAGTGTCTATCACCCAGTCACCCCATCCCTCCCACCCCACCCCCCACTCCAGCAACCCTGTTTGTTTCCTGAGATTAAGAATTCCTCATATCAGTGAGATCATATGATACATGTCTTTCTCTGTTTGACTTATTTCACTCAGCATAATACCCTCCAGTTCCATCCATGTCGTTGCAAATGGCAAGATCTCATTCCTTTTGATGGCTGCATAATATTCCATTGTATATATATACCACCTCTTCTTTATCCATTCATCTGTCGATGGACATCTTGGCTCTTTCCACAGTTTGGCTATTGTGTACATTGCTGCTATAAACATCGGGGTGCATGTACCCCTTCAGATCCCTACTTTTGTATCTTTGGGGTAAATACCCAGTAGTGCAATTGCTGGATCATATGGTAGCTCTATTTTAACTTTTTGAGGAACCTCCATACTGCTTTCCAGAGTGGCTGCACCAGCTTGCATTCCCACCAACAGTGTAGGAGGGTTCCCCTTTCTCCGCATCCCCGCCAACATCTGTCATTTCCTGACTTGTTAATTATAGCCATTCTGACTGGTGTGAGGTGGTATCTCATTGAGGTTTTGATTTGGATTTCCCTGATGCCGAGCGATATTGAGCACTTTTTCATGTGTCTGTTGGCCATTTGGATGTCTTCTTTGGAAAAATGTCTGTTCATGTCTTCTGCCCATTTCTTGATTGGATTCTTTGTTCTTTGGGTGTTGAGTGTGATGAGTTCTTTATAGATTTTGGATACTAGCCCTTTATCTGATATGTCATTTGCAAATATCTTCTCCCATTCTGTCGGTTGTCTTTTGGTTTTGTTGACTGTTTCCTTTGCTTTGCAAAAGCTTTTTATCTTGATGAAGTCCCAATAGTTCATTTTTGCCCTTGCTTCCCTTGCCTTTGGTTATGTTTCTAGGAAGAAGTTGCTGTGGCTGAGGTCAAAGAGGTTGCCGCCTCTGTTCTCCTTTAGGATTTTGATGGACTCCTGTCTCACATTGAGGTCTTTCAACCATTTGGAGTCTATTTTTGTGTGTGGTGTAAGGAAATGGTGCAGTTTCATTCTTCTGCATGTGGCTATCCAATTTTCCCAACACCATTTGTTGAAGAGACTGTCTTTTTTCCATTGGACATTCTTTCCTGCTTTGTCAAAGATGAGTTGACCATAGAGTTGAGGGTCCATTTCTGGGCTCTCTATTCTGTTCCATTGATCTATGTGTCTGTTCTTGTGCCAGTACCATACTGTCTTGATGATGACAGCTTTGTAATAGAGCTGGAAGTCCAGAATTGTGATGCCGCCAGCTTTGCTTTTCTTTTTCAACATTCCTCTGGCTATGCGGGGTCTTTTCTGGTTCCATACAAATTTTAGGATTATTTGTTCCATTTCTTTGAAAAAAGTGGATGGTATTTTGATGGGGATTGCATTGAATGTGTAGATTGCTCTAGGTAGCATGGACATCTTCACAATATTTGTTCTTCCAATCCATGAGCATGGAATGTTTTTCCATTTCTTTGTGTCTTCCTCAATTTCTTTGATGAGTATTTTATAGTTTTCTGAGTACAGATCCTTTGTCTCTTTGGTTAGATTTATTCCTAGGTATCTTATGGTTTTGGGTGCAATTGTAAATGGGATCGACTCCTTAATTTCTCTTTCTTCTGTCTTGTTGTTGGTGTATAGGAATGCCACTGATTTCTGTGCATTGATTTTATATCCTGCTACTTGACTGAATTCCTGTATGAGTTCTAGCAGTTTTGGGGTGGAGTCTTTTGGGTTTTCCACATAAAGTATCATATCATCTGCAAAGAGTGAGAGTTTGACTTCCTCTTTGCTGATTTGGATGCCTTTGATTTCTTTTTGTTGTCTGATTGCTATGGCTAGGACTTCTAATACTATGTTAAATAGCAGTGGTGATAGTGGACATCCCTGCTGCATCCTGACCTTAGGGGGAAAGCTCTCAGTTTTTCCCCATTGAGAATAATATTCGCTGTCAGTTTTTCATAGATGGCTTTTATGATATTGAGGTATGTACCCTCTATGCCTATACTCTGAAGAGTTTTGATCAAGAAAGGATGCTGTACTTTGTCAAAAGCTTTTTCTGCACCTATTGAGAGGATCATATGATTCTTGTTCTTTCTTTTGTTAATGTATTGAATCACGTTGATTGATTTGCGGATGTTGAACCAACCTTGCAGCCCAGGGATAAATCCCACTTGGTCATGGTGAATAATCCTTTTAATGTACTGTTGGATCCTATTGGCTAGTATTTTGGTGAGAATTTTTGCATCCAAGTTCATCAGGGATATTGGTCTGTAATTCTCCTTTTGATGGGGTCTTTGTCTGGTTTTGGGATCAAGGTAATGGTGGCCTCATAAAATGAGTTTGGAAGTTTTCCTTCTATTTCTATTTTTTGGAACAGTTTCTGAGGAATAGTTATTAATTCTTCTTGAAATGTTTGGTAGAATTCCCCTGGGAAGCCATCTGGCCCTGGGCTTTTGTTTTTTGGGAGATTTTTGATGACTGCTTCAATTTCCTTAGTGGTTATAGGTCTGTTCAGGTTTTCTATTTCTTCCTGGCTCAGTTTTGGTAGTTGATACATCTCTAGGAATGCATCCATTCCTTCCAGGTTATCTAATTTGCTGGCATAGAGTTGCTCATAATATGTTCTTATAACTGTTTGTTATTTCTTTGGTGTTGGTTGTGATCTCTCCTCTTTCATTCATGATTTTGTTGATTGGGGTCATTTCTCTTTTCTTTTTGATAAGTCTGGTCAGGGATTTATCCATCTTGTTAATTCTTTCAAAGAACTAGCTCCTAGTTTTGTTGATCTGTTCTACTGTTCTTTTAGTTTCTATTTCATCGATTTCTGCTCTGATCTTTATTATTTCTCTTCTCCTGCTGGGTTTAGGCTTTATTTGCTGTTCTTTCTCTAGCCCCTTTAGGTGTAGGGTTAGGTTGTGTACTCGAGACCTTTCTTGTTTCTTGAGAAAGGCTTGCATTGCTATATACTTGCCTCTTAGACTGCCTTTGCTGCATCCCAAAGATTTTGAATAGTAGTGTTTTCATTTTCATTGGTTTCCATGTATTTTTTAAATTCTTCTTTAATTTCCTGGTTGACCCATTCATTCTTCAGTAGGATGCTCTTTAGCCTCCATGTATTTGAGTTCTTTCCGACTTTCCTCTTGTGATTGAGTTCTAGTTTCAAAGCATTGTGGTCTGAAAATAGGCAGGGAAGGATCCCAGTCTTTTGGTACCAGTTGAGACCTGATTTATGAACTAGGATGTGATCGATTCTGGAGAATGTTCCATGGGCACTAGAGAAGAATGTGTATGCCGTTGCTTTGGGGTGGAATGTTCTGAATATGTCTGTGAAGTCCGTTTGGTCCAGTGTGTCATTTAAAGTCTTTATTTCCTTGTTGATCTTTTGCTTAGACGATCTGTCCATTTCAGTGAGGGGGGTGTTAAAGTCCCCCACTATTATTGTATTGTTGTCGATGTGTTTCTTTGCTTTTGTTATTAATTGCCTTATATAATTTGCTGCTCCCATGTTAGGGGCATATATATTTACAGTTGTTAGATCTTCTAGTTGGATAGACCCTTTAAGTAGGATATAATGTCCTTCCTCATCTCTTATTACAGTCTTTGCTTTAAAATCTAATTTGTCTGATATAAGGATTGCCACCCCAGCTTTCTTTTGGTGTCCATTAGCATGGTAAATGGTTTTCCACCCCCTCACTTTCAATCTGGGGGTGTCTGGGTCTAAAATGAGTCTCTTGCAGACAGCATATCGATGGTTCTTGTTTTTTAATCCAATCTGATAGCCTGTGTCTTTTATGGGGGCATTTAGCCCATTTACATTCAGGGTAACTATGGAAAGATAGGAATTTAGTGCCATTGTATTGCCTGTAAGGTGACTGTTACTGTATATTGTCTGTGTTCCTTTCTGGTCTATGTTGCTTTTAGGCTCTCTCTTTGCTTAGAGGATCCCTTTCAAGATTTCTTATAAGGCTGGTTTCGTGTTTGCAAATTCCTTTAGTTTTTGTTTGTCCTGGAAGCTTTTTATCTCTCCTTCCATTTTCAATGACAGCCTAGCTGGATAGAGTATTCTTGGCTGCATATTTTTCTCATTTAGTGCTCTGAATAGATCCTGCCAGTCCTTTCTGGCCTGCCAGGTCTCTGTGGATAGGTCTGTTGCCAATCTAATGTTTCTACCCTTGTAGGTTACATATCTCTTCTCCCGAGCTGCTTTCAGTATTTTCTCTTTGTCTCTGAGACTTGTAAGTTTTACTATTATACGTTGGGGTGTTGACCTATTTTTATGGATTTTGAGAGGGGTTCTCTGTGCTTCCTGGATTTTGATGCCTGTTTCCTTCCCCAAATTAGGGAAGTTCTCTGCTATAATTTGCTCCATTATACCTTCTGGCCCTCTCTCTCTTTCTTCTTCTTCTGGGATCCCAATTATTCTAATGTTGTTTCGTCTTATGGTATCGCTTATCTCTCGAATTCTGCCCTCGTGATCCAGTAGTTGTTTATCTCTCTTTTTCTCAGCTTCTTTATTTTCCATCATTTGGTCTTCTATATCACTGATTCTCTCTTCTGCCTTCATTTATCCTAGCAGTTAGTGCCCCCATATTTGATTGCACCTCATTAATAGCCTTTTTGAGTTGGACTTGGTTAGATTTTAGTTCTTTTACTTCTCCAGAAAGGGTTTCTCTAATAACTTCCATGCTTTTTTCAAGCCCAGCTAGTATCTTTAAAGTGATGATTCTGAACTCTAGATCTGACATCGTACTAATGTCCGTATTGAGTAGGTCCCTGGCAGTCGGTATTACCTCTTGTTCTTTCTGTTGAGGTGATTTTTTGTCTTGTCATTTTGTGCAGAGGAGAATAGATTAATGAGAGAACAAAATGCTAGCAGGGTAACAACATCCCTAGAAAATATACTCTAAACAAATCAGAAAAGACCTGAAGCAGTGGGAAAAGAAATGGAAAGAGAGAAAAAAGAAAAAGAAAAGAAAAAGATAAAGATATAAACAAACAAAAACAGAACAGAACAAAACAAAACAAAAAACAGACTGTGATCAAATATGATCAGGCTGGTATATAGATCAGTGCCACACACTAGATTTTGGGTGTATTTTGGTCTGTTAGAAGAAAGTGCCTCCCAAAATTTTAAAGAAAGAAAAACTTATATATGTACAAAAATAAGGGTTGATATGATGAAGGGATGGAATATGAATGTAAAGACGGAAATTATAAAAAATTTTATAAAAGGAATTGATAAAAAGTTGTTTGAAAAAAGGAAGAAGAGGATTTAAAAAAAAAGAAAAAAAAAGGGAGAGAATGTGATCAGGCAGGGGATTAGGGAAAAACCATACACTAGAGATTTAGGGTATATTTTGATCTGTTAGAAGAAACTATCTCAAAATTTTAAAGAGAGAACAACTTATATATATATATGCCAAAAATATGGGTAACTACTATGAAGGGATAGAATATGACTCTAAAAATGAAAAATAAAAATGTTTTTTAAAAAAGGGATTGCTAAGATGTTGGTTGAAAAAGGGAAAAAGAAAAATTAAAAAAAAAAAAAGAAAAAAGACAGTTAAAAAAAATTAACTTTGAAATACTAAAGAATCATGGTAAAAAAGCCATGAATTCTATGTGCAGTATTCCCCTAGCGCTGGAGTTCTGCTGTTCTCATTGATCGGTAAACTTGGTCTTGGCTGGCTGTTCTCGCTGATCTTCTGGGGAGGGGCCTGTTGCCGTGGTTTCCAAATGTCTCTGCTGGAGGCGGAATTGCCCCGCCCTTGCCCGATCCGGGCTAAGTCATCTGCTCGGGTTTGCTCTCTGGAGCTTTTGTTCCCTGCGAGCTTTCCGTACAGCTTTGGAGGCGGAGAGTGAAAATGGCGACCTCCCAATCTCCGCCCCGGAGGAGCCGAGAACTCGGGGCCCCGCTTCTCAGTGAGCCCCCAGAGAAAAGCCGTCAGTCACTCCTGTCTCCCCAGTCTCCGGCCGCACTCTGTGCTCACCCGGCCTGTGACCGCGCGTTTCTATCTCTGGCACCCGACCCCGTGTGCAGTCTCCAAACCCAGCAGATCCCCGCGGTGCGCTCCCGCGCCGCTCCTCCCGGGGAAGAAGGTGAGTGTCCCCGGATCTGCCGCTTGTTGGGTCCCTGCTGGAGGAGCAGGGGCCCGACTGTGCCGCGGATCACGGTTTATGGCAACCCGAGCTGAGAGCCCGCGCCTGGGCTCCGCCTCTGCAGCCGGCTTCCCTGCTCTGTTGCCTGGGAGCTCTGCCCCCCTCAGGCACCCCCAGTCTTTCTGTGACCCCGAGGGTCCTGAGACCACACTGTCCCGGAGGGTTCCACCCCCGCTTAGCCACCGGAGTGACGTCCCTCGGTGGAGCTGACTTCTAAAAGTTCCGATTTTGTGCTCCGTGGTTCTATCACTTGCCAGAAGCGGCCGACGGAGGCCCCTCCCCCGCCGTCTATCCTCTCGAATATCGCCCCGGATTCACTTCTCCGCACGTCGTACCTTCCAGAATGTGGTCGCTTTTCTGATGAGAGAGTTGTTGCTCTTCTTTTCTTCGGTCTCCTGTTGAGTTTGTAGGTGTTCAGAATGGTTTGATCCCCATCCAGCTGAATTCCTGAGAGGAGACGAAATCCAGGTCTCCTACTCCTCTGCCATCTTGCTCCACCCACCTGTATTCCTTTTTAAAAAATATTTTTTAAAGATTTTATTTATTTATTTGAGGGAGAGCGAGTGAGTGAGTGAGAGAGTGCATACGAGTGGGGGAGGGGCAGAGGCAGAGGGAGAAGCAGGCTTCCTGAGGAGCAGGGAGCCCGATGCAGGACTCCATCCCAGGACCCTGGGACCACGACCTGAGCTAAAGACAGACGCTTAATGGCCTGAACCACCCAGGCTCTCCTCCTCTCCTAGTCCTAACTAACGCCACACCACACTTTCTCTAAAAGTCCACAACTGTCTCCTTCCACATCTCTGAGGAAATCTGAAGCACGGAAGCCTTGTGTCTTCTTCTTATCCCACATCTTTATCCCCTTATGCTGTTTTCTTTTCCCCCAGGGTACTTACTGTCACTGGCCATAGTATATATTTATTTGTTCATTTTCTGTTTCTGCATGTGAACACATAACTGGAGAAGAGTCCAGTGTGTCTGTTTTGACCCTTGCTATAATGCCCAGAGTTTAGCACAGCGCTAGGCCCATGGAAGGCACTCCATAAGTAGTTCTGATGGATCCATTTCCAGCTGCTGACATTACGCACTCCTTCGTTCACTGAACGTGACAAACCCACCTCACACTAACAAGCAAATCAGATAATTTATTGGCTTCTGTGACTGAAAAGTGTAAAAGCGAAATTTAAATGTGTTTCTATAGCTACAGCAGGTTCTTTCCCTGAGTAAGCAGAATGACTCCGGCCAGCCACAGCTTATCAGCTTAGTGATTCCAACAGAAAAGCAAAGACTTTGCTGGTGGCTCTAGGGGGAAAGTTCCAGGGAGGATCCTGGCCAACCAGACTTGCCCACCTGTGGGAGTGGGGATGGGCTAGCATAGGGGCATTGGCCACTGGCAGAGAAGAAGGGTTCTAGAGGGTTCTGGCTTGTTCCTCCCTGCCCCTCTGTTCTGGCATTTGTAAAGCAAGAAGGGAGCTAATATGTGCAAAGGCACTATTTGGAAATTCTGTTTTCTGTGGATTGCTGGGTCCCTGCAGGGAGGCCCACATCTTGGTGGAGGAGGTAAGAGAACACTTGTCAGAAGGTATTTGACAAATGTGGAAAGACAAGTGTAGGAGGTTGTGGTATTTTGTTGGATGGCAGCATATTCACATTGGTGTAAAAAATGTATTAAAAAGATATAAAACACCAACATATCTTAATAATGGAAATAAATTAAGTTCAATTAAAATACTTGCTGTTGTTTTTCAAGCACAGGGCCAAATTACAGAAACCAAAGCTTCTTACAAGTCTCAGAAAAAGAACAACGAGTCTGTTAGAAAAACAATTTGCAAAACACTCATTAGTCCAAAAGCGTCCCTGAGAATTCTGCCTCCAGGCCTCTAATGGGCCATGAAACTTGAATTCAATAAAAAATGATTTAACCGTCAAGCGGGTGAATTGGGTAGACTTCTGCTTCCTTGCTCTCTCATTATGGAGTTTATTTTTTGGAGGCTGTTTGTGTAAATACTATTTGTTTTGCTGAAGTTCAAAGAAGCTTTGTGTGAAAATGGTATTTTGCTCCACTGAAGGAGCTGGTGTGGGCTGACCTCCTGTCTGTTTTCCTGCTGCTCTTCTGGCCTGCTCCCTCCTCTGATGGTGTCACGGCCACCTCAGACCTAAGCGCTGTGATTGCACAGTGAGTCAGCTAGTCTGGGGAACTTTGAGAGCTTGTATATTAGATTCTTGCTTTCCAATCCATTAATTTTGTTGTTCGAGGCCTGTTGGGAGCCCTCTTGCTGCTTGTAAGAATAACATCACTGCTGATACTTTAGGCGTCTGTTGCCCAGACAGCTGTTTTCCAGAAGCTTTGCCTCTGTGGGGTCACTGGTCATCGTGTGCGTGTGCCTCATGGTCACAGTTTCATGCAGGTGGGTCTTCTCCTCAAGGGCGGGGTGTGTCTTCACTGTACCTTTCTGGAAAGAGTACTCAGCCTTTCCTCTGAGATGGAGGAACATAGAAAATCCTTCCAAATTGTTTACAAATAATCAGAGGAATCTGTCCATGACACCGTGGTTGGTTTTCTCTTCTGAGGGGTTTACATCTCTGGCCATCAAGAAGTGCATCCAGGAACCTGGCCCTGGGCGGCAGCTTGCTGTCTGCTGGAGGGGTTTGAGATTCTTGGTGGAGAGCACTGTGCTTGGTAGAGGTGGTCAGCAGCGGGCCAGTCAGAGTGGGAGGTGGACATGTGGTAGGTATGGATGAGCAGGCTGGATGGGTCTTGTCTGCTCATCTTTTGTTGCACGGGTTTCGGGTGTTTGATCAACCTTGAGGCCTCGTGGCCATCTAATTCAGTGAGGGGGACTCTTCTCCCCTTCCAGCTCTGATGCAGGTTTCTGCAGTGAGCTGGCGGCTCAGTGGGAGTTGGGGGCCCACATGATATGATAGAGAAGGTAAGGGCTTTGGAGCACAATCGTCCTACTTACCAGCTGCGTGACATTTGAAAATTTACTCAACCTCTCTGATTCTCCATTTCCTCATTTTAAAATGGGGATGGGGTGCCTGGGTGTCTCAGTTGGTTGAGCGTCTGACTCTTGGTTTCGGCTCAGGTCATGATCTCAGGGTTGTGAGAACCAGTCCTGCGTCAGGGCTCCACACTGGGCCTGGAGTCTGCTTGAGATTCTCTCTCTCTCCCTCTCTCTGCTCTTCCCCTCTGCTTGTGCGTGCGCACAAACACACACACTCTCTCTCTAAAAATAAATAAATAAATCTTAGAAAAAATAAAATGGGGATAAGAAGACCTACCTCTTTGATTCATTGTAAAGACTCAGTTAGGAAGGGTGGATTTGAGACTCAGACAAAGCTAAGAACCTTGAACCTGCTGGCCCCTGCGCCTCCTTTGTGGGTCCGAGGATGCTAGCTTCCCTTTGCATCAAGACCTGGAAGACTTTCTCCAGGGGGAGGCCCCATTCCCCTCAGGTGGCACGTCAACATCAACTTACTGCCCCCGAGGTGGCCTATACTGTGACAGGCAGGACAATGGCCACCAAGATGTGCACATCCTAATCTCTGTAATCTTTGAATATGTTCATTTATATGGCCAAAAAAACACACAACTCTTTGTAAATGGAATTAGTTAAGGACCTTGAGATGGAGAGATTCTCCCGGATTATCTGGGTGGGCCCAGTGTAATCATCAGGGGCCTTGAAAGTGGGAGATAAGGTAGAAGAAAATCAGAGAGATGTGATTATGGAGGCATGGTCAGAGAAATGCAGTGCTGCTGGCTCTGAGGATGAAAGGGGGAGTCGTGAGCCAAGGAACACAGGCACAGTTTCTAGAAGCTGGAATAGGCAGGAGATGCGTTTCCCCTAGAGTGTCGGGAAAGGGGTGCAGCCCTTCTGATGCCTTGATTTTAGCACAGTGAGACATGTGTCAGCTTTCTGACCTAGTGAACTGTAAGGTAATGGAGCTGTTTTGTGTGAAGGCACTAAGTTAGTGGCAATTTGTTGTGGCAGGTAGAGAAAACTAATACATACACCCGTCACCAGTGTCAGATCTCAGCGTACTGTAGGGAACGGGCATCTGGATCTGGGCAAGGAGGAGAGGCATTATACTCCAGAGTCCATGCACAGTTTGGCTAATTTATATTTGTGGAAACCCAAGAATATGTGGAAATGGATTCTAAAGATTTTAGAAGAAGAAGGATGAAATCGAGCCATATCAAGAGGAATTTATTGATAATAGGTTCACTTTTAGAGATTTTAGATTTAATGCATTGGCTTATGCAGCTAGAAGTAGATCTAATAGTTTGCTTGATTGGTTGACTAAAATTATACATGGTGTAGCCTCCTTAAACGAGGTTGAGAAGCTAGAACTTTCCTGGTATGACGTGGGGAAGGAATCCAGAGCTTAGGGAGATTGGGATGCTGAAGAGGCTTTGTCATGTGCTGTCTGCAGCTCCTTCCCCTTCTCCATCCTGTGAGGGAGCTCAGTGGACAACCCCTTCAGTAAGGTCTTGAGAAGCACATTAGTAGCCTTAAAAAGCTTGGTGGTGGCTGGTCTCTGGAGGCCTGGGATAATGGTGGAAAGTGCTGCCATTTAGACAGGTACCCTGGTTTCAGTGGATTTTGGAATGGCGGGAGCCAAGTGGCAAGGCTCACCTGCCTGAGTCTGGGCAAGTGCATCTGTCATATGGACAGCAGAGATGAGCTGGTAACCAGAATATTCTGACCTGCAGTTATCTTTAGTAGTGAGGTTGTCCCTAGGAAAGCAGTAGATGGGCAGTTAACTGAAGTATTACTTGATCTATGTAATAAGGAAAAGTCTAGGTCTGTTGGTTAGAAACCTTACTTGAGTCACCATCACATAGAGTCATGGAGTTTCGCCCAATTTTCAGACCTAAGTTGACTCACAGACCCAGAACCCCTTGTTTGAAGGGGAGTCCGTGTGTCTTGAGGAAGGACCTCACAGCACTGCCACAAATACATCCTGTAAATTTTCCTCCAAGCCATCCCCGAAGGGTCCTGGGTCCCTTTACTAGAGTAACTGTTCAGATAAATGGAAAAGGGAGATACCCAGTCCTCTCAGGAATTACTCAGTGCTGGCTGTTATGAATGCAAATTCTGGGGGAACTCAAAAAGCTGCGGTCCACCTGTCAGCTCATGGACCCCCTGTGGTTATCTCCCTACCCTCTGAATGTTTGATCTGAATGGATATTATCAG
This sequence comes from Mirounga angustirostris, assembly GCF_029215605.1. Taxonomy (NCBI): domain Eukaryota; kingdom Metazoa; phylum Chordata; class Mammalia; order Carnivora; family Phocidae; genus Mirounga; species Mirounga angustirostris. The sequence goes on along the minus strand of NW_026991711.1, from coordinate 92,420,499 downwards.
CAATGACTAGAGCTCCACACAAGCTTCAGGCCCATGGAATGAGGGCTATGATGGCAGAAAGGCTGAGTGGAATTCCCTGGAACATCCCCTTCTTACCTGGATAGAAACCCAAAGCAGTGTTCTACCCTAGGGGAGCTGCTGGCCTCATGGACCAGGTACCAAGAGAAGTGCAACATGGCCGTATGTCCACGTGAGGATATCCTTTAGATGCCTTTTGGCTGGACTGGATCTGTCAACCACAGGTGCTCAAGGAAAGATGAGAGCTGAGTGTGAAGAGAGTAGGGTTGGACCTGGCAGTCCTGTGTTTGAATTCCAACTCTACCACTTAATGACAGTGTGACTTGCGATGCGGTACCAGGTAGACCAAGAATCAGTCTTCACTGGAAAAGCAGAGAGCCTGCTAGGTAAGAGATTTCTGGAATCAGACTGGACTCCTCTACTTACTTGGTAGCTGTGTGAACTTGGGCAAGTTACTTAATCCCTCTGTGTCAGAGTTTTTATCTCTCTAAAGAACTATTAAAATCTCTACTCACTGGCTTCTTGTGAGAGTTAAGTGATATAATGGACACAAAGTGCTTGGTGCATAACAAGCACTCCAAATGAAGTGATATCATCATTGTATTAGTTATTTAGAAGAAGGAGCGGTTTGGCAAGTGACAGCTAAAGCAGATGTGAATGAACAGAAAGAAGTGAGGCAGTTGCATATGAAGCCTGGCCAATTAGGCTTTACTCCCTAAACAAACCAACAAACAAATCAACAGCAAAAATGCCCATCCTACTGATTGAAATCGTTGTTATGCCAATCCAGTCTTGCATGGCGTGGGGTGATGGGGCACAGGGGTTAGGGGTGGCTGGGGCGGAGGGTGGATGCTGAGAGGGGGATTTATCCCAGTGGGGTCTGAGGAGGCCCCACAGGTCTCTTAACAGGGCAGGGACCAGCAGGAAATCCTGCGGCTCCAGGGTCTCTGTTGGATTAAATTGCATTTCATGCCCATCTCAGCGTCTTCCCTCAGACACAGCCCGCTGCTGGGCTGATGTGCTCATTTGCACACCTGTACTGATCCTGAGGTTCACTACCATGTTTATACACAAAGAGTGGGGATTCTATAGGCCCTGTTTGAAGTAGCATCGACTCTGCCCACAGTGGGTGCCAAGTTCTGCGTGAGCGACCTCACCCATTGCTGGTTTCTCACAAAGCAGATCTACTCAGGGGCACCTGGGTGGGGCAGTTGGTTAAAGTGTCCAACTCTTGGTTTCCGCTCAGGTCATGATCTCAGGGTCGTGAGATTGAGCCCTGAGTCAGGCTCTGCGCTCAGCGTGGAGCCTGCTTGGGAGTCTCTTTCCCTCTCCCTCTGCCCCTGCTTGCTCTCTCTCTCTTTCCAATAAATAAATAAATCTTTAAAAACAAAGCAAAGTGGAGCTACTCATTTCATTGGAAAGAGAGAAAGCTAATGACAGCAATGGCCGACATAAACTGAGTGCTGCTATGGGCCAAACACTGGGTTAAGGATTGTGCATGTATTAAGTTGCTTCATCGCTACAGTGAGCCTATGAAAGTGGCATTGTCTTTATTCCCATTTCATAGACGAGAAAGCTGAGGCACAGAGAAGTTACGTAGATGGGTCAAGTAAGTGCTCTGGCCGGGACTTTCAGCAGAGGACAGTGTGATTCTAAAGCCTGTGCTTTGCCACAGTCCCTGGATTTTCCCCAATGGTGAAGAGTCAGATGAGTTCCGCCCGTGCTGAGAAGTGGGGCTGGGCTATGTTGGGGAGGTGGGGAGGTGGAAAGGTGTGATGACAGGTGGGCCTGTTGTCTTTCAAAAGAAGGGAGTGGAGGGAATTTGTATCCTCCCCGACAGTCCAGTTTATTTTAAACAAAGGAACAAAAAAACCAGTTGGAACCTGCCGCATGCGGCCTTCGCCAGATGCTCGTGGCCACGGTCCTGGTCCTCCGAGTCTCCCAGATGGACATCCAGGGGCATTTGATGCTTCAGGCCTTCCCTACTACCATTCTGTGCCTCATGGAGCAAGGCACTGCTGTTGGCGGCTGGCTGGGCAGCTAGAATGTGCCAGACACTGTACTCACCACCAGCATGTGCGAGCTAGCTTCCTTCATCCCCTGCACCGACTTCAAAATTGCTCTTCTTATCCCAGTTTATCGATGAAGATACTGCAACGTATGTGAATTGGCTGAGCTCTCTTAGCTGGTAGGGGGACGCTTATTTCCAGGCCTTTGGACTTTTAACACAAGTGCCCTTTCCACTGTCCGTTGCTGGCCTCTGTATGGAATAATTTGAGGGCCTCTTTCAAAATACTCTCTGTCTCCAACTGACCCTGAAGTTCTCCCATGAGAGCTGACAGGGGCACATTGGGGTGACATGGGGTGACTGCTCTGTGGGCAGAGACTGCCTGTCTTACTCACTGTTTAATTCGCAGCCCAGTGCTGGGCACAGAGAAAGCTCCCAGGAATGCTTGACTAGAGAGGAAACATCACCCCTTCTCATATCTTTTTACCCAGGAAGAGAGAAAGCAAGATATGTGTGCCCCTTAAAGTAGGTGGGTTAGAAGGTGCAGGTGAGCTGAGGGTGTGGAGAATGCAAGAAGACAGTGACGTGGCAATGGAAGGTGTTATGTCTGGTAATTAATTATGAAATAATTCCATGGTGGCCCAGTCCCCACACTGCATTCCTGAGTCCAAACCCCTTCTGTGCCCCTGGGGCCCCATGATTGAATCCAGAATGCTCTGTCTTGTTTTTTCAGAGGAACACTAAAGTTGCCGACCCACGGATGGCGACCACACACCACCTGTCACGCCACCTTCGAGAACATCCTGCCTTCCCCTCCAACCTGTGCCCAACTCATTCTGTTACAATTTCAGTTTACAAAGCTCATTTTTTTCACTGTGAGCCTGAAAGAGTCAAATACAGTCTCTGTCTGAGTGCATTTTTTAACTGGCCCTGGTGTTAGCTTATTTATTCTCTTCCTTAACACACAAATGGCTTCTAAAAAGAGGAGTTTAATTTTGCAGCCCACTGGTCCATCATGTGCACCACGCACTCTGGTGGTTACATCATGCTGTCTCTCGTCAATGCCGTCCCTGTCAGGAGTCCAGGGCTGCTGTTTGGTATCTGGGAGTGGGGACGGACTTTGTGAGGAGAGACCCCAGGAGAGGCAGGATTTAGCCCTGACTCTGCTGGCGGCCATTTCGACACTGGGCCTTTGTTTTCTTATTTGTGAAATGAGAGAATTTGATGGGGTAGTGTCTAAGATTTCTTCCCTTTCCGATCGACTTCCACATAATTTTCCCCATGTCAGGGACTCTGCTAAGGCATGATGATGATGAAGCAAACACAGCTCTGTTCCCCAAGGTTATAGGTCAGGGATATACATAAATATTGTAAAAGTAACTGTATAATCAATATAACCAGGTAGGTGCTGTCCCAGAATAAGCTGTGCTTCGAGGATACACCTAAGGGAAAGATTCGTTCTGTCTGGTAGGACTGTCTGTGGGATGGAGTGGGGGGCGGGGGGAGCAGGCGAGGGAAGGTGGGGAAGGCTGCAGGGAGGTGAGGATGAGTGGGCTGGACCTGTATGTATGGGTGAGCAGTTCCCTGGCAGTGGGGTTGGGGAAGAGGGCAAGAAGTACCAGGAAGAACATGGGCCTGTGGCAGGCAGCTAAGTTCCTCCTGCCAAATAGCTAAGTATCCTATCAAGTTGAAGCTCTGTGATTTAGGGAAAGTTGAAGATTTGATAAGAATTCATAGAAAAAGGAAGGCTTTAGACAACAGCAAATGCCCTTCTCTTACTAGAAAATGTGCTACTTTAGGATCACACTAGGGCCTATCCTAGGGGTTTTGTTAAAAAAGGGCAGGTAGGAAGGGGAACCCTCCTACGCTGTTGGCGGGAATGCAAGCTGGTGCAACCACTCTGGAAAACAGTATGGAGGTTCCTCAAAAAGTTGAAAATAGAGCTACCCTACAACCCAGCAATTGCACTACTGGGTATTTACCCCAAAGATACAAATGTAGTGATCTGAACGGGTACGTGCACCCCAATGTTTATAGCAGCAATGTCCACAATAGCCAAACTATGGAAAGAGCCAAGATATCCATCAACAGATGAATGGATAAAGAAGATGTGGTATATATACACAATGGAATATTATACAGCCATCAAAAGGAATGAGATCTTGCCATTTGCAATGACGTGGATGGAACTGGAGGGTGTTATGCTGAGCAAAATAAGTCAATCAGAGAAAGACATGTATCATATGACCTCACTGATATGAGGAATTCTTAATCTCAGGAAACAAACTGAGGGTTGCTGGAGTGGTGGGGGGGTGGGAGGGATGGGGTGGCTGGGTGATAGACATTGGGGAAGGTATGTGCTATGGTGAGCGCTGTGAATTGTGTAAGACTGATGAATCACAGGTCTGTACCTCTGAAACAAATAATACCTTATATGTTAAAAAAAAAAGAAGATAGTAGGAAGGGAAAAATGGGGGCGGAAATCGGAGGGGGAGATGAACCATAAGAGACTATGGACTCTGAGACACAAATTGAGGGTTCTAGAGGGGAGGGGGTGGGGGCATGGGTTAGCCTGGTGACGGGTATTAAAGAGGGCACGTACTGCATGGAGCACTGGGTGTTATACGCAAACAATGAATCATGGAACACTACATCAAAAACTAATGATGTAATGTATGGTGACTAACATAACATAATAAAATAAAATTAAAAAAAAAGAAAAGAAAAAAAGAAAAATGGTAGAAAAATATATAAAAAAAAGGGCAGGTAAGAAATATTTTCGGCTTTACAGGCCCTGTGGTCTCTGTTGGGACTGCTCAGCTCTGCTGCTGGAGTGCTAAAGGAGTCATGGACAATATGTACATGATTGCACATGGTTGTATTCCGATAAAACTTTATTTACAGAAACAGGTGGTGGGCTGCATTGGCCCGCAGGCGGTAGCTTGCTGACCCCTGTAGTATATACCAACAGGTAGAACTGAGATATAATCTTTAAAATTCAAGATGTCTATTATTGGTGCTATTTTATGACAATTTTTTTTATTTTTAAGATTTTATTTATTTGACAGAGAGAGACACAGCGAGAGACGGAACACAAGCAGGGGGAGTGGGAGAGGGAGAAGCAGACTCCCCACTGAGCAGGGAGCCCGATGCGGGGTTTGATCCCAGGATCCTGGGATCATGACCTGAGCTGAAGGCAGACGCTTAATGACTGAGCCACCCAGGTGTCTCTGCAATTTTTTTTTTCTTTTATTTTTTAAAGATTTTATTTATTTATTTGAGACAGAGAGAATGAGAGAGAGAGAGCACATGAGAGGGGGGAGGGTCAGAGGCAGAAGCAGACTCCCTGCCGAGCAGGGAGTCCGATGCGGGACTCAATCCAGGGACTCCAGGATCATGACCTGAGCCGAAGGCAGTCGCTTAACCAACTGAGCCACCCAGGCGCCCTTTTTTTTTCTTTTAAAGATTCCACCTATTTATTTGAGAGAGAGCGAGCAAGAGCAGGAGGGAGGAGCAGAGGGAGAGGGAGAAGCAGATTCCCTACTGAGCAGGGAGGCTGACGTGGGGCTTGATTCCGGGACCTAGGACCATGACCTGAACGAAAGGCAGACATCCAACCAACTGAGCCACCCAGGCGCCCTTTTTTTTTCTTTTAAAGATTCCACCTATTTATTTGAGAGAGAGCGAGCAAGAGCAGGAGGGAGGAGCAGAGGGAGAGGGAGAAGCAGATTCCCTACTGAGCAGGGAGGCTGACATGGGGCTTGATTCCAGGACCTAGGACCATGACCTGAACGAAAGGCAGACATCCAACCAACTGAGCCACCCAGGTGCCCCTATGACAATTTTTTTGAAAACTGCACATGGCATGTGTGGTCTTTTTTAAACTGTGTGGTGGGTCTTCAGTGGACAGTTGGTGGTATCTGCATACAACTTGGGCAAAGAGGAAGCTGTCTTGGGGGCCGTGAGCACCCTGCTCCCACCAGGCCCTGATCACTGCATGACTATGCAATCGAAAAGACTTCCTGACTTTCCTTGGAGCCCCTTCCTTCATTCCTCCTCCTCCTCAGTCCCTCTACCTTCCCCATGCCCATACCTACATGGCACTTCTGCCACCTCCCTGCAGAGGCTCACTCTCTCCCAGGTCCCCAAATACCAACTTTGACTGAGTCCCTACTTCACGCTGAGCATTGCAATAGGGATTCCATGATAAATAAGGCTAGGACTTGGCCTTTCCTTCCTCACATCCTTGGGTTTGTTGTCTTCTTCCTAAGGTGTGGTAGAAAAACTGTAGGATCCAAAGGCCGACTTGGACACTAATTGGTCATCAATGAATCACTTCTTTCTGGGTCTCTCATCTGAAGAAGCTGGCCTTAGGAATATCCTGGTTAACATCAGCTCTTGCATACTGTGGCTAATTATGGACATAAGACTTGGATGGATTGTTTCCATTTATCCGGTAGGAAAAAATGGTTGACGACTCAGAGCTTCAACCGCAGATGTATTTGTGTAAGTGGGTCTGTGGGGCCTCAGACCCCAGTTTATGGCCACCTGTCCACTCCATGCCCAGATAGCGAGAACCTTCCTTTTTGGGCCCTCAGTTCCTTGGATTCAGGATTCTGTCTTGGATGGTAGTTCAGAGAGGAGCCTGTAGGACACTGTCCTGGTGGCCTGCATTGGTGTGTCTGCCTGTCTGTCTCTCCCCTGGACCTGAGCTCCTCTGGCAGCGATGGGATCCAGTTTATCCACGTCATTTCCGGCAGTTCACACAGTGTCCGGCACATAGTTGGTGATCAGTAAAGGCTTGTTGAAAGCTTCATGACAATTTTTGATATTTGTGTGGGAGCCTTGGAGGCTACCCCAAAGAAAACAAGCCTACTTTTGACAGGAGAATTATTTACCGGGGGAGCCACGAACATTTATGAGCACTTTGTGCTGGGGCTTGGCACTCATTTAGTTCTTATAATGGTACATATAATTTCTATTTTACAAATGAGTAACTATATCAAATCAATATGCCAAGCCAATATCTTTTTGTTGATAAAATATATTGATTGTATGAGCCAGGTACTACACTATTCTGTACATTCATGTTTATATGTAATTCTAACTGTAACACTGGGCAGTTTATATTGTTACCTCCATTTCAGAGATGAGTAAACTGAGTCCTCGCCTAAGGTCCCCGGGGTAGTAAGTGGCACTGTCTGACTCCAATGCTTCTACTTTGATGTGTCAAATTCAACTTGGAGCTTCCTGGAAATCAGGGTGAAAAACTTGATGGGTTTCAGAGATTTTTGTTATGAGGATCTGTCCTAGAAGGATCTGTCTTTACGATAAAAAGCTATATGAATAACAGAAACATCCTCAACAACACTTTTACAATCTAACAAGGAACAAATTTGGGTATGGTATTTCTATAAAGACTCTTTTTTTTTTTTTTAAAGATTTTATTTATTTATTTGAGAGAGAGAATGAGAGAGAGAGAGCACATGAGAGGGGGGAGGGTCAGAGGGAGAAGCAGACCCCCCGCTGAGCAGGGAGCCCGATGCGGGACTCGATCCTGGGACTCCAGGATCATGACCTGAGCCGAAGGCAGTCGCCCAACCAACTGAGCCATCCAGGCGCCCCTATAAAGACTCTTGATTAATGTTCCCAAATTTCATTTTTTAAAGGAGTGATACTCCACCCTGGTTGCACATTCAGAACCCCCTTTATATATATAGAAAAACAATGCCCAGGCTGATCCTAGGCCAAGTAAATGAGATCTCTGGGGTCTTAACATGGATATATTTTTAAAAGACAATTAAGAACCTTTGTAGCAAGCATAGCTGGGTGGGGAGGATTCGCATGCTTCTTCACATATACAGTTCAGGAATATAATTCCTGGCAGTCTAACTTGTTATAAAGGCCACACTCTGGATGCTTTGAAGAGGGAGAGGAGAACATGACCCCTAGGCCTTCTTCCTCAAATGTGATTTATCTTAGAAGCACTTTTGATAGAACCTGGATGGGAGAGAATGCCAAGTAGCACTTGCTCCTGGAGCTGTGGGTGTGAGTGCCCTGGGTGTCTGATTGAAAGTCAAGTGTACAGTTGGTTGCTATCTTTCTTTTCAGTGACCTCTGTGATCTTTGCCCTCAGCAGCTGCACACACAAGTGGTGACCATGGTTAGAACAGCATCTTCAGAGAAGAGCGATGACCAGGGACAATAGAGGAACAAAAGCTAGGGACCCATTAATTTATTGCATTTGCGGAGTGTTTGAAATTTTCAAATCTTTTCCATGTTGTCTATCTTATTTAACTCTGATAATATTCTTTTTCTTTTTATTAGAGATAGAGTATGTGTGTGTGTGTGCATGCACACACATGCCAGAGGGAGAGGGAGAGAGACACTCTTAAGCAGGCTGTGTGCCCAGTATGGAGCCTGATGTGGGGTTTGATCTCACAACCCTGAGATCATGACCTGAACCAAAATAGAGTTGGTTGCTTACCCGACTGAGCCACTCAGGTGCCCTTCTGATAACATTCTCTTTAGCTTCCTGCAGAAGGCTCCTCATGATAGGGCCCTGGGTTACTTTTCTAGCCACTTCTCCTGCCTCCTTCCCCAAGCACCTGTGCCCCCACCATTCAGAGCCATTGGCGGTCTTTCCTACCTGCACATGATTACTTGGACTGATTTCTCTCTCTCTGAATCTTTTCACCTATGTCCACTCAGTAAGTCCCCACCATCCTTCAGGATCAAGTGGACTGATTCCTTCTCCATCGGACCTTCCTCACGGTCCCTCACAACTCACTGGCTGTGATTCATCAAGGTCATCCTCTCTACTAGACTGAGAACTTCAAGGGCAAGTCGCTGGTTCAGTTCATTGTTTGCTTGTCTAGTGCTGTTCCAGTGTCTGGAAAATAGTATGTGTTTGATTAATGGTTGTTGAGTTAGTGAAAGAGATTTTGGAAGAGCAGGAAAAGAGTAAGCAATTTGCCAGGTTGTAAGTCACTGGTTGTTTCTCCCAATGCGATCCTTTTAAATGGATTTGTTCCATCCACACAGGGCAAAGCCCAGTGTCATGAATAACAGATCCTGAGAAAAATGGGAATGATGTGGTCTCTGGAAGGGAGGAGGGTGATGGGGGTGGGGTGGGAGAAGGCAGGCCTGGGAGTGGGAGGGAGCCTTGTTTTTCACTGAGTGCCCTTTTGACATTTTTTTTCTTTTTCTTTTATTGAAGTATAATTAACATACAGTGTTATATTAGCTTCAGGTATACAATATAATGATTCTGCAATTCTATACTCAGTGCTCATCATGATCAGTGTGCTCTTAACCCCCTTCACCTAATCCACCCATTTCCCCCACTCCCACCTCTCCTCTGGCAACCACCAGTTTGTTCTCCATGTTTAAGAGTATATTTTTGTTGTTGTTGTTTGTCTCTTTCTTTCTTTCTTTGTTTTGTTTCTTAAATTCCACATATGAGTGAAACCATATGGTACTTGTCTTTCTCTGACTGACTTATTTCAGTTAGCGTAATAACCTCTAGTTCCATCCATGTTGTTGCAAATGACAAAATCTCATCCATTTCTATGGCTGAATAATATTCCATTGTACACATATATACCACATCTTCTTTATCCACTCATCAATCAATGGGCACTTGAGTAGCTTCCATATCTTGGCTATTGTACGTAATGTTGCAATAAACATTGGGGTGCATATACCTTTTCAAATTAATGTTTTCATGTTCTTTGGGTAAATAACCAGTAATGAAATTACTGGATCATATGGTGATTCTATTTTCAATTTTTTTTTTAAAGAGATACACATTTTCTTTTTTTTTTTTTTTAAAGATTTTATTTATTTATTTGACAGAGAGAGACACAGCGAGAGGGGGAATACAAGCAGGAGGAGTGGGAGAGGGAGAAACAGGCTTCCTGTGGAGCAGGGAGCCCGATGTGGGACTCGATCCCAGGACCCTGGGATCATGACCTGAGCCAAAGGCAGATACTTAATGGCTGAGCCACCCAGGCGCCCCATCTGTTTTCAATTTTTGAGGAAGCTCCATACTGTTTTCCACAGTAGCTGCACCAGTTTGCATTCCCACCAATAGTGCATGAGTGTTCCTGTTACTCCCCATCTTCACCAACACTTGTTATTTCTTGTGTTTTTGATTTTAGCTATTCTGACTGGTGTGAGGTGATATCTCATTGTGGTTTTTTAAACATTTTTTAAATTTAAATTCAATTAGCCAACTGATAGTACATCATTAGTTTCAGGTGTAATGTTCAATAAATTATTAGTTTATAATATAAACTTATAATTTATTGAACAAAAATATAACACCCAATGCTCATCACATCATTGTGGTTCTGATTTGCATTCCCCTGGTGATTAGTAATGTTAAGACCTTTTCATGTGTCTGTTGGCCATCTGTATGTCTTCTCTGGAAAAATGTCTCTTCAGGTCCTTTGCCCATTTTGAATTGGGTTGTCTTTTTGGTGTCGAGTTGTGTAAGTTCTTTATATAATTTGGATACTAACCCCTTATATGGATATACCATCTGAAAATATTTTCTCCAATTCAGTAGGTTGCCTTACATTTTGAATTCTGTATATAATCTGACATTACATGTATGTAATGTGCTACCTATTCAAAAGGTCGTTTAATTTACATGTATTACCTATTCAAAAGTAAAATATAACATGGAAATAATCACTGCATACGGACTGAGTTTAGTGTGAGTGCTGAGCACATTGGGCTTTGGAGTCAGATCTGGGTTTGATTCTTAACCTGAGCAAATTTCTTAGCCCACTGAAGCCTCAGCTTCTCTATTTTAATATAAATATAATAACAGCAACTCTTTTTTTTTCTTCTCTTTTTTTTATTTTTTTTATTCTTATGTTAATCCCCATACATTACATCATTAATTTTAGATGAAGTGTTCCATGATTCATTGTTTGTGCATAACACCCAGTGCTCCATGCAGAATGTGCCCTCCTCAATACCCACCACCAGGCTAACCCATCCTCCCACCCTCCTCCCCTCTAGAACCCTGTTTGTTTTTCAGAGTCCATCGTCTCTCATGGTTCGTCTACCCCTCCGATTTCCCCCGCTTCATTCTTCCCCTCCCGCTACCTTCTTCTTCTTCTTCTTCTTTTTTTTCTTAACATATATTGCATTATTTGTTTCAGAGGTACAGATCTGAGATTCAACAGTCTTGCACAATTCACAGCGCTTACCAGAGCACATACCCTCCCCAGTGTCTATCACTCAGTCACCCCATCCCTCCCACCCCAACCCCCATTCCAGCAACCCTCAGTTTGTTTCCTGCGATTAAGAATTCCTCATATCAGTGAGGTCATATGATACATGTCTTTCTCTGTTTGACTTATTTCACTCAACATAATACCCTCCAGTTCCATCCACGTCGTTGCAAATGGCAAAATCTCATTCCTTTTGATGGCTGCATAATATTCCATTGTATATATATACCACTTCTTTATCCATTCATCTGTCGATGGACATCTTGGCTCTTTCCACAGTTTGGCTATTGTGGACATTGCTGCTAAAAACATCGGGGTGCACGTACCCCTTCGGATCCCTACTTTTGTATCTTTGGGGTAAATACCCAGTAGTGCAATTGCTGGATCATATGGTAGCTCTATTTTCAACTTTTTGAGGAACCTCCATACAGTTTTCCAGAGTGGCTGCACCAGCTTGCATTCCCACCAACAGTGTAGGAGGGTTAACAGCAACTCTTTAACAAGTTAATAAAGGAAAAAAAGCAGCCCCTGCAAGCCAGGAGCTGGCCTAGCATGCACAGCCAATTGTGGGTGTTCTCCTGTGAACATAACATTACCAGACCCCAGCAGCAGACAAGGCCGCTCTGTGACTGCAACTGAGCAGAAAGAAAACCAAATCACTTCATAACCATGTCTGAATACAGATAAAAGCAGAACATGATCCAAATCACAGAAATGATAAAATGTCCCCCATGCTGTTTTTTTTTTTTTTTAATTTTATTATGTTATGTTAGTCACCATACAATACATCATTAGTTTTTGATGTAGTTATCCACGATCCATTGTTTTCATATAACACCCAGTGCTCCATGCAGTATGTGCCCTCCTTAATACCCATCACTGGGCTAACCAATCACCCCCCCACCCCAAAGCCCTGTTTGTTTCTCAGAGTCCATAGTCTCTCATGATTCATCTCTCCCTCCAATCCCCACCCCCCATTTTTCCCTTCCTTCTCCTAGTGTCCTCCATGCTATTCTTTATGTTCCACAAATAAGTGAAACCATATGATAATTGACTTTCTCTGCTTGACTTATTTCACTTAGCATAATCTCCTCCAGTCCCATCCATGTTGATGTAAAAGTTGGGTATTCATCCTTTCTGATGGCTGAGTAATATTCCATTGTATATATGGACCACATCTTCTTTATCCATTCATCTGCGAATATCATCCTCAATGGGGAAAAGCTGAGAGCCTTTCCCTTAAGATCAGGAACACGTCAAGGATGCCCACTCTCACCACTATTGTTCAACATAGTACTAGAAGTCCTAGCAACAGCAATCAGACAACAAAAAGAAATAAAAGGTATTCAAATTGGCAAAGAAGAAGTCAAACTCTCTTTTTGGAGACGACATGATACTTTATGTGGAAAACCCAAAAGACTCCAGCCTCAAATTACTAGAACTCATACAGCAATTCAGTAATGTGGCAGGATACAAAATAAATGCACAGAAATCAGTTGCTTTCTTATACACTAACAGCACAACTGTAGAAAGAGAAATTAGAGAAACGATTCCATTTACAATAGCACCAAAAACCATAAGATACCTCGGAATAAACCTAACCAAAGAGGTAAAGGATCTATACTCTAGGAACTACAGACACTCATGAAAGAAATTGAAGAAGACACAAAAAGATGGAAAAATATTCCATGCTCATGGATTGGAAGAATAAACATTGTTAAAATGTCTATTCTACCCAGAGCAATCTATACCTTCAATGCCATCCCGATCAAAATTCCAATGACATTTTCCAAAGTGCTGGAACAAACAATCCTAAAATTTGTATGGAATCAGAAAAGACCCCGAATCGCCAAGGAAATGTTGAAAAAGAAAAACAAAGCTGGGGGCATCACGTTGCCCGATTTCAAGCTATATTACAAAGCTGTGATCACTAAGACAGCATGGTACTGGCCCATGCTGGCTTTTATAAACTGCGGCTTGTTTATTAATAAGCTTTAATTTGTTCTTTCCGCCTTATGGATAAGAATTGTCAAGGTAATGAAATACTGGATTCCTTCTCCTTCCTGAAAGTTTCCAATCCAGAGCCAAGCCCCTCTGTCTCAGACCCTTCCCCAGACCTCTTAACAAAAGCTCAAAACCTATTCTATATCTTTTTTACCATCCTCTTACTGAGTCGCCACTTGGTATGCATTTTCTTTCATTCCAATGAGTCAGTAAGCCTTGCTTTGTTCAATTGCAGATATATTCCTGGTCCTTTTGGCTGGAAGACATTGACAGGTTTTCATTGCCATTACCATCATCATCATTACCATCATCATCATCATCATCACCTCTTTCTCTCTGTTGCCTCTCCTGTTTGGATTTAACTGAGATCAGACAACAGCAAGATCTTTCAACTGCATTGTGGGAAATAATAATAATACTTTAGCACAAGCGGAAAAAAAAAAAAAAAGGACTCTTATTTCCCAGAGAATCCCAGCTGAGCAGTCCTTGTCAATGTCAGCTTTTGCAGAAGATGTCCTGGGCAGACCTGAAGTATACTCTGAGCATATTATGGATTCATTGGGAGTCTCTGCAGTCCAAGGAAGCCAAGCAAACTCAAAGACTCACAACAAATCAACACAACTGCTTAAAGAGCTAGTACCTGAGCTCGGGAACCTATGAGAAAAGTAGATGGAATATTCATTACCCTTCAGGAATGGCCAGGAGTGACCTTCAGGAGATGAAGGTCATCTCAGTGCAAAGATAACCCTGGAGGCAGAGAAAGGGACTCCATTGTAGGGAATTCTTTTCTAGGTTTCTTTGGCTGCCATGAAAAAGAGTTTGAGCATCTTAGTACTTGGGAATACTTAGTACTACTTTTTGCTCACTCTCATTTTGGGCTTAGAAATGAGAAAGGAATTATTGTTTGTGTTCAGGAATAATAAGGAGTTTTTACCATGGGAAGATGCTAATACTCTAAAGTGGCACTAAAGGGGGGCATATAAAATATACCTACCTTATGATTAAAGCTTAATAAAAGTTATATAGAGAAGAAAATCTGGGAGAAAAGTCCTGGAATGTTAATTGTCCCTGTGTGGTGGGACACCTAGTGATTGTCGGACTCTTTCATATTTTTTAAATGTCCTACGATGAGCATGTATTGCTTTTATAATGGAAAAAGTGAATGATAATACAAAATGTTCATTTTTGTACTGATAGGGCTTGAATTTAAGCAACCGGAAGACTTGAAGGATGCAGATGATGGTGACTGAGGGTCACATCGGGGGACCCAGGCAGCAAGTGCAGGCTGACCCCTGATGGCAGGGGGATTAGAAGCTTCCAGAGGCCCCTACTTCTTCCTCAGAGAAGGCACAAAGCTGCTGGGAGTCTGCTCTTGATATGTAAACAGAAGATTAAGTATGATGATGGCACCATTCAGATGAGGAGGGGACTTCTGGCCGGGATGAGCTGTAAATAACCCCTGAGTTCAGCCCTGTGGCCAGCACCCCACTACCCAGTTCTGTGGAGTATTCTTGGTGGCCAGCCTCCACAAGCAGGTGTTCAGGGAGGTATGAGAAACTTAACTGAGTTCAACTGTGGTACAGTAAGCTTGCAGGGATGAGAGATGAGGCTGGGTGGGGAGAATTGAGAGCATGGTGGGAGGTGGGAACATGTGTGGGAGGTGGGTGTGGTTCCCTAGGTGGGTGCTACTTACATTTGGGTACCACATCCTTCTGGGGGTTGTGTGATATAAGGCATAATAGCATAAACATATCTTCTTGGAGATTCAATTTGATTTGATTTTTCCCAGGGTGAGGGCAGAGAAAGTCAAGAAATTTAACTGCTAAGAATTTTATATAATTTTTTAATATTAAACAGATACATTGGGCACTGAAATGTGAAATCTGCATGAATTATTAAAAGATAAAACAGTAGAGCACAAAGAAATTCTGGGCTTGCAGGGGGCTGCATTGTGGCTCATCTTCAAACCCGTAGGCATTCACTCTTGGCCAGTTTGGCATATTTTTTCTTTTTCACCAGAAACTGATTTATGGAGCAGAGAATGGAAAACTCTCTGGGAGAGTGAATTTGGGGACCAGTTTCCCAATTCTTTCTTTTTTGAAGGAGCTGTGGAAAGTTTAGAAGTAGCTCATGATAAATTTTTTTTTAAAGATTTTATTTATTCATTTGAGAGAGAAAGAGAGAGAGAATAAACAGGAAGGAAGGGCAGAGCGAGAGAGAGAGAAGCAGACTCCCCACTGAGTAGGGAGCCCAATGCGGGGCTCAGTCCTAGGACCCGGAGATCATGACCTGAGTGGAAGGCAGACACTTAACCGACTGATCTACCCAGGTGCCCCCATGATAAATTTTTAAAAGCAAATAACATGCATATAAAATTCTGAAAAAAACACATTAGATCCAGGGAATGGTCTTTTTATCACTTTAAAAGGATGTGAAATGGGTCTTCGTGGGCTACACAGGTGGGGGAATGAGGCACTTGTTACATCATCGAAGCTTAATTTTGTGTGGATCACTCCCCACTCTGAAAGTATCATGCATGAATGCACGCATTCATTCATTCATTCATTCATTTGACAAAGACTTATTGAGTCCCTACTATGTGGAAATCCCTATACACAGAACAATTTCCTACTCCCCTGCGGCTGGAGCCTCTGGATCCTACAGTGGTACAGCCTGGAACTAAAGCATCCTTGTGGTTACCGGGAAGTGTACCATGGACTCTGTGCTGCTGAACCTAGATTCTTGTCCAGCTCAGCTAGTGTGGCTGATTGGCCTTGGGCAGGTCACGTGACTTTAAGGATCTGAATGTATGTATGTATGTATGTGTATTTCCTCCTCTATAAGCTAAGGACATGACCCATCTATCTCAGCTAGTCCTGCCGATTTCTCAGTGTGGCTGTGGGATTTGCTAATACGTATGCAAGGGCTTCATCATCTGCAACATGTTCTACTGGGTTAAGCTGATAATATAAATAACAAAATAATAATTTCAAAGTGTTATTATTATAATCATTATACCATTATAATGAGGGTTTTTTTTTTTTTCAGCTGTGAAGGTCATAAAATCAAGGTTAAGAGGTGTTTTTGAGAGAAAGTCTAAAGCAAAACTTCACAGTGAAGCTGAGGGAGAATGGAGCGTTGCCTTCAGCCTCCCTCCAGCAGGTCTGGGGACCTTCAGACCCTCCTGGGGATGTGGGCTCCCAGCACTGCCTTGTCTCCTACCCTCCCACGAAGAAGCAGAATGGCCTAAGCATTGGGCTTGATTTCAATGTCGTCTGGAGGTTGAGGCACAGAATTATCTCACATTCAAAACAAGCTCAGTTTACAAGGAGTGCAGAGCCGCCTTTCATACATGAGATGGTGTCCGCACCATCCATCCTTTCTCCAAGGAATAGGGCCTTTGGGGGAGTCCTGAGGGGAGGAAGTGGACTGCCTGCCACTTAGGAACGACGGGCAGAGGACATCGTGTGCGGTGGTGGCCCGCATTCCGTGCTGCTCTTCACAACCCACGTACAGGCAACAGAAGGGAAAGTCTTAGAGGGTTTGCTGTGTGCTAGACCTTTGTTTGAAGCCCTGGACCTGTACCAGCTTGCTTAATCCTCAAAGAAACCTAGTGAAGCAGCACTATTTTATTACCATTTTACAGTTAGGGAAACAGAGGCATAACAAGGTAAAGTAACTGACCAAAGTCACATAAATCATGAATGGGAGTGAACCTGGATTTTAAAAGCAGAGCCTGCCCCTCAAAACTACAGCACTATGGTTTCTCTCAGTCTGCTTCCATTTTAATCTCTTGTTTTTTGAGAAATGTATCTTTTTCCTTCATGATGCCCCACTTTTTTGGGAGGGGAGCTGGGCTTTACTACTGATGGGGAACATGGTTAATAAAAGATTCTATATCATCTATCTATCTATCGATCGATCGATCTATCATCTATCATCTATCTATCTATTATCCATCATCTGTCATCCATCCATCCATCCATCCATCCATCCATCCATCCATCCATCTGTCTAGTAATCACTTATTCAGGAATATTGAGTGGGCAGACTCATTTCACATAGCGGAAAACTTTTCCACTGTGGAATCAGAGATGTCTGGATTTATAGCCAAACTTCCATGTGTGACCTTGAATAAACCAGTCTCCATGAACCATAGTTTCCTGATATGCGAAATGGGAATTAGAATACCTATTTTGATTGCAGGAATGTTGGAATTAGAAATAATACTCTTAACATATCTAGCACAGAGTAAATGCTTGATAAATGTTAACTCTGCCTCGAGAAAAAAAAAGTATACAGTTTATTCTCTGCTTTCCCTATTTATATTTGACTGTAACTTGCTACCTCTATCAAAGCATAATAAACCTGGGTCACCTGCTGTCTTGTTGATATTAGTGTTGTCCGTATAGCTCTGATGACCATGAACATGGAACGGTGGCATGGGAATATCGTTGAGCTCTGCTGCACCTGGGGAGAAAGTGTCTCCCACTGAGAATGTATTGGTTAAGCTAGGCTAGGCTAAGATGCAGTAACAAACAACCCCACATCTCAGTGCTTAAGCTTAACATAATAAACTTTTATTTATCTCTCACTCTACGTGTGTACTGTGCCCATGAGAAGGCCCTGCTCCCCACAGTCTCTCATGGGTCCAGAATGATGGAGGCTCCATCACCATTGAGCTGCACCGTCTGAGATTCATGAGCTTCTTGGCGGCTGTTGTAGGGGAAGAGAATCTGTACTGGGAGTTCAAGCTTCAGGCTGGAAGCCAGCACACATCCCTTCAGCCCACAGCCTGCAGGTCTATCATGACCCTACCTGACTGCACAGGGCAGGGAAATCATGCCCCACATTGAAGGGAGAGGAGAAACGGATGTGGACCGTCACTCAGGTGGGATCTTGTTTCTGTTTGGTCATTTCTTTGCAGCTTGGATCCCAATCAGAAAGGGATGCCTTTCAGCTAAGACATGGAAAACCTCCTTCCTTTTTCATTGTAGACAGGCAGGAGGCCCCCAATAGGGGTAAGACAGGGATCCCTCAACCCCAACCAGAGAAAAAAGTCCTTGGGTTTGTGTTTCTGGGTTGAGATGTTGAGAGGGGGTTGAGCCAAGGGAGAAGCATTATGCTATCTCACCACAGAGTGTTCCAATATAAGAATGTCAGCATTACAGTGATGGCAAATCAGAGGTTGGACTTTAGAGGTTAAAACACCTGGACTGTCCAGTCCCAGTGCTGAGATGAGCTTGGCTTGTGACAGGGTTCTGGAGATGTGAACATCAGCATTAGTATCAACTTCAGATGTAAAGATGGTCAACATTTTCTCTGCTAACTCATCAGAACTGTATCATTCATATAATAATTAGTAATTTTGAAGCCCTTGGAGGATATAATTTTGTTTGGAGCTCTTCCTCCTCTAAGGCCCAAAGGCATGGTGTTGTGATGGGAGAAGATCGATGTGGGGTCCCTGAGCTATCACTCGTCAGCTGTTTGACCTTGGGCTTACTTCTTCAGCCTCAGTTTCCTTATCAGTAAAATGGGGACAGTGATAACTCTGATTGTGCAGGGCGGTCATGACCATCAAATGAAATATGACCCTCAAATGAAAGAGCCTGGTTCTACACTCAGTCATGGCTGATTAAATGCCAGGCATTATTTTGTTTCCTACATTTGCTTATTGCTGGTTAGATGGGGGCGTCAGGGTATGCTCCTATACACCCTTGGCAACCTGTCAGCGATGCTGGGGTCTGAATCACAAAATAATGCTCTTTCCTCTCATCCATTCACTCAGGCTTCTTTCTGTACTAATGAGACCCAACATTCCAAGCTGGTGCTCATCTAATAACTCTCCTCTTTTCCCCAAATGAACCTTGATGATTTTGTCCTGCCACTGTTAGCAGGACCCCTCAAGCCACCTGTCTCCCACCCCTAAACAGCGAGGGGGTTGGTGAGCCCTGTTTTGGGTGGGGGGTGATGGGGGGAGAACATATCAGAAGATGACAGTCACTGCCTACAGAGCAAGTGACGCTGGGGGACAAAAGCGAGAAAAGAGACAGGACGGGGGGACAGAAAATAAATCTCCCTCAGTAAATGGCTTTATTCTGGAGCGATGCTGGTGCATTTAAGAAATGGATGTGGTTGAATTGCAAAAGCAGAGCAGTGCTTTGCTGTTGACCAGGCTCTGTGATAACATAGGTGTTTATCTGAAGACCTTCTTACACGTGCATACATGACGACTTTTTCTAGTTAATTAGAAACGGAGTTTTATTGCCGGCACGTCCCATCTCCCATCAATCTCTGGGGCAGACAACTGCTTGATGGAAGTAAATTTTCCAGTTTTGATGGCATTTGTGATTGGGGTAAGAAGGACCTTGATGAGTCATTGCATTAGCAGCCTCTGCCCACAGGCTGTCCCGTGTGGGGACACATATATGTCACATTGCAGCAATGGTGCCAGTCTTTCCACTGATTCTTCTCGTCAATGACAATATAGTGAGTAATAATTAAAAATAAATAGCTAACATTTATTAAGTTGTTGCCTACATGCTAAGTGCTTTGCACTAATTCTCTCATTTTATGATAATAACTCCTGGAGGGATAGACTATTGCTATCCTGTTACATAGACAAGTTTTGGAAGGTTAAGTTATGGGCACCAAAGACAGAGTTGTGACCAAGAGGGGGTCACAGCCCTGCCTTCCAGGAGCTTATAGTCCAGCAAGGACACACGTGCTGAGGAAATGCCGTGTGTTAAGGATGGCAGCAAAGACACTGTGCTCTGGAACTACATGGAAGCCAAGTTAGCCCAGCACTGGGATGTCAAGGCAGGCTTCCTGGAGGAGGTGATACTTGGACTGAGACCTGAATAGTCAGGCAGGCAAAAGATGGGGTGGAGGGGCCCTTACCGGGTGTGGCTTTCAGCAGCCTCCTCTGGCTTGTTTCAGTCTACTAGTTATGGTCAATGCAAAAATGGCAAATTGGAGGTTAAGGCTTTCGAGGTTGAAAAACAAAGAGCACTGGGACTGTCTCATATCTCAAAGAACAGCTGCCCAGTCTCTGCGGCTGAATATCTCTTGAATTTGGCTTCTGAGTACAAGAGCAAGTACCAGGAGGAGAAGGCAGCATAATCTTTCATGTGGTGGATGGGCCATGTGGTTCCGTGCAAGGGTCGGGGGAGGAGAGGAGTGGAGTGAAGAAAGGCTGGAGAGGGGGCTGGGCCTGTGCCCCGAAATCTCATAAGCCAGTTAAAGGGTTTGAAAGCAGTAGGGGTCCACGGGAGGCTGTTCAACATAAAAAGAGAGGCTGGCCTCGTATTTCAGAAATGTGGCTTTGACTGAAGTAAGAGAAGTGGATTGAATAGGGAAAGCTGAGAGTTGGGGAGACCAAACAGGGAGGTGAGTCAGTGATCTGGGCAGATGACAGGTGACAGAGCTGGACTAGACTCATGGTGATGGAGACAGAGGGGAGCGGACACCTGGGTAGGAAGGAAGGGATGCAGCGCACAGGTCCTGGCGATGGACAGCTATGCCGGGGGCGGGGAGCAGAGGATCCCGCCCGGGTTACTGGATACTTGGGTTACTGGAGAGATGGTGGTGGCATCTGTCAAGGTAAGAAATAGCACATCGCAAAGGACATTGTAAGTAAGCAGAAATAATCAGGCATCATCACGCAAGCAACTTTATTATTATTTTTTTTTATCTCTTACTATTCCTTTAAGTCTGTTGAGTTGGGTGAAAGCTTGGACAGGTCTTAGGGCTCTTGTGGTCTCTTAGGTGACACCAGGTCCTCAGTTACTTTAAGTCACATACACAGCCTCAGTAAACAAGCAAAGGGTCCAGTCCAATATATTAGTGAGCCCCCCAATCCTCATTTAAGTGTTGGGTCCCCACCTCCGTCCCACTGAGGCCCTCTGTTCTCAGCGGCTCTTATCTTCCCCCACTTCCCAGCTGCGAGTCTGATCCTACTAGTGTGGGAGTGAGGTAGAGGAGGGGGCTGGGATGGGGAAGTGAGCTAGCTCTGCCCTCTCTCTGCCCGGCAGGTGCTCAAGGCACTCTCTCAGGCACTTTTATGGATTCTCTGCTAACTCCCTACTGGGCCCTCTTTCATGGGAAATGCTTCTCTTTCAAGAGGATGGCCCATTCACTCTTCAGCTTCCGTTTTCCACCCGTTTGTCCTTCTGTCTTAGGCTAAGGCCCCCACCCTGGCAGGATCGATTTAGAGCAGCTTGGGGTCAACATTTCTTTCTTCTTCTTTTTTTTTTTGTTATGTTATGTTAGTCACTATACGGTACATAATTCGTTTTTGATGTAGTGTTCCATGATTCCTTGTTGTGTATAGCACCCAGTGCTCGTCACAACTCGTGCCCTCCTTAATACCCATCACCGGGTTACCTCATCCCCTCACCCACCTCCCCTCTGAAACCCTCAGATTGTTTCACCGGAGTCCATAGTCTCTCATGGTTCATCGTCAACCCCACTGAAGGGAGGTGAATCAGAGGGGTCGACATTTCTATCATGGGTTCATCTGCAGCCTGCAGGCTTCCCTTGCTTTGATCTGCTTTTTGATCTGTGCTCACTTCCCAGACACAGGTCTGAATTCTGCTGCCACAGCTTTGGCTTTCTCGTGCAGGACTCAGGGTGAATTTGCTGTGTTCCCCGTCTGTGGGGAGTGCATATCAAAGCCTCTCACCAGCTGGTATCTGTGGGTAGCACCCCTCCATCTCTCCCCAGTGGGGGTGGTTGATACTCCCAGCTCCCAGTGACCATCTCTAAAGGAATCTTTCTTCAAAAAATAAATTCCGTTCTTTCTTTAAAAAAATTGAAATGTAATTGACACACAATGGTACATTAGTTTCAGGTGTACAACATAGTGTTGAGGTAAGTCTACACGTTATGCTGTGCTCACCACACATGTAGTTCCCATCTATCGCCATACAGTGATATTACAATATCCTTGACTATATTCCCCATGCTGTATCTTTAGCTGCTATGACTTATTCATTCCATAACTGGAAGCCTGGATCTCTGACTCTCCTTCACCCATTTTGCCCGTCCCCCACCGCCTCCCTTCTGTCAACTATCAGTTTGTTTATTCATCTGTTTTGATTTTTAGATTCCATTTACCAGTGAAGTCATATGGTATTTTTCTTTCTCTGTTTGACTTTTTTCACTTAGCATAATACCCTCTAGGTCCATCCGTGTTGGTGCAAATGGCAAGATCTTCTACTTCTTTATGGCTGAGTAATATTCCATTGTGTTTGTGTGTGTGTGTATGTGTGTGAGTGCGTACACATGTGTGTATCTATATGTACATATATATTTACCTACCGCGCCTTCTTTACCCCTTCATCTATCAGTGGACACTTGGGCTGCTTCCATAATTTGGCTATTGTAGATAATGCTACTGTAAACATATCTTATCAAGATATCAAACGTATCTTATCAAGATATGTGTTCACTGTTTTTGCCTTCTTTGAATCAATACCCAGGAGTGGAATTACTGGATCATATGGTATTTCTATAAAAAATAAATTTCTTAATATTTATTATATTTTAAAATATGTTTATGGACAATTGATCATTTAACTGGTTCTCATCATCATGTTTGAAGTGTCACACTGATGTCCGTACTATGCCTGATTTTGGAGTCTGGCGTCTATTGCATGTTGCAATCTCCTTTGAAACCTCCACTTTAATAGCCTGTTGCATTATACTTTCAATCTTCTCCACCTTCTCTGTTAGAGTCTTATAGCTGTGCTGTGAAGTGGGTAGAGAAAGCATCTTGTCTCTATATTTCAGCTCAGGAGCTAGAGAAACTGGGACAATAAATGAATGAACATTGTTAGCCCAGATTAATTGACTAAAAGCCTGTGGAAGTGGCTGAATCAGGAGGGGTGGGCTCAGCAGCCTTGGCTACCTCTGGACCAGGCTGTAGCAATGACCCCACAAAGCTGTGCCTGAAGTCAGCATTCCTGTGTGGGACAGAGCCTCAGTAGCATGGATGCCCCCCAAGCTGGGGCTGCCTGAGAAATAAACTTGAGCCAAGAGCTCACCCAGGGCCCTGGCCTGTGTCCTCAGGCAGGAAGAGGCAGAGTAGAGCTTCAAGCTGAACTGTGTTCAGTTCCTGTGATCTGGAGCAAGTCCCTTAAGCTCTCTGGGCCTCAGTTTCCTTATTTGTTAAATAGAAGTAATAATAGCTTCTTCCCAATGTTGTCACAAGGACTAGATGAGATAACATCTACAAAATTCCGGCATACTGCTTGCCTAGCACATAGGGTAGATGATAAATAATAGACACTGTCCTAAAGCTTAGATCAGGGCTATTGAGAAGACTCTATGGCCCTCTATGAAGGTGGGGTCTGAAGAATGGAAGGATTAATAGGCCCTTCCCTCAGAATTGGAAGCAGAAGGCAGAAGTCCCAAGTGTTCATCTTTCTTGGTGATTTGTATAATCTGCTTTCTCTTAGTATTGAGCATTCTGGCTTGTTTTTTTGGAACAGCAAGGGAGCCATGAGCTGGGAGATTTTCAGGCTGTTCTCAGCAGGTTGGGGGATGGCAACCCCACTGGGCAGAGTGAAGGTTGTGAAGTCTTCTCTATTCTAATTCTAGCAATTATGACCAAGAGGAGAAAGTAGGCTGTTTCTAGGTCCAAAGGAAGAGAGGGCAGGAGTGTTCGGGATGCTGGCCTTGAGAAGAGGGGAGCCCTGAAGGCCCCGGAGCTGGAGGCCTATGAGCAAGGTGGCATTGCCCGGAAGGTGGGGGCTCACAGCAAAGACTCAAGGGCCAGTCCAAACCCACTAGGGCCCTTGAACCACCTGTTAGCTTTGTGTGAGTTGAATCTCAATGGATGCAAACATAGGAAATCCATCTGTAGGTACTGCCTCTGTTATCTTCAGGCCTTATAAGGCTACCTGCTTGGATTCATACATACCTTAAAATGGAATACAGTGAACTACGGAGACAGTAACAAGATCGGTGGTTGCCAGGGTTTTTTTGGAGGAGTAAGAGTGGGATGGGGAGATGACTAGGTGAAGCACAGAAGACTTTGAGGGCAGTGAAAATATTCCATATAACACCATAATGATGGATATGTGTTATTATACATCTGTCCAAAGACATGGGATGTACAGCATGAAGAATAAACCCTAATGTAATCTACAGACTTTGAGTGATAATGATGTGTCCATGCAGGCTCATCAGTTGTAACAAATGTATCTTCTGGCAGGGGATGTTGGTAAAGGGGGAGCCTAGCCCTGCATGTGCCTCCCTCTGTACCTCCCTCTCAATTTTGCCATGACCTGCTCTAAAGAATAACATCTTTGTAAAAACTAGAATATGTTTTGTGTTTAGCCTCACTATCGCTCTTGTTCATCACGACATGAGTAATGATTCTGCAGAGCATGGAGGTCCTGCTCCATTGCAGCCCAGGGATCCTGCCACTGCTGGGTTTACCTTAACTGATGTGACTGGCGTCTTGTCCCCACAGAGTGTTTGTAGGTGTGTGCACACTTGCATGTGCATGTCCATTTAGGAGGAGACAATAGGTGGGAGATGGTGAAGAAGACAAAATGTGATGAGCACTTACTTTAGCTGTAAAGCTTCTGGCTTCTACCTGCTATTCTACAATGATGTTTCTGTTAAGCATAAATGATGGAGCAATCCTTAGTAGTGGGAAAATGTCATCAGGGCATTTTTCCCATGGACATTTGCTGAGATGGTTACCACGTAGGAATTCAGTACCTTGCAAATATGTACTTCCTGTATAAGGAGATGTATTTATCTATGTGCTGGGGTGTGGCTGGGGGCTCATCTTATGGCAGCCTGTACCCTGAAAAGTGTGTTGAGGCTTTGTAGTACATAGCGGGCCTGGTAAAATTGATCGATTGGGTGATTGATGGTTTCTGTGATTTGGGGTCTCAAGCTTGAGCATGCCTCAGAATCACCTGTGGGGCTTGTTCAAACACAGACTGTCTCTTGCCCCATGCCCGGGCTGTCTGATTCAGTACGCCAGGTAATTTTCCAGGTGACTGAGGCTGCTGGTCGAAGGACCACGGTTTGAGGACCATAGGGCCTGTAAGCAATTATAATAAAATTTCATGTCATCCCTTTTAGGCACCTACACTAATTGTTTACTCTTAGGGGTTTAGAGTGTTCCATGGTCAAAAGGAAAGTGACATGCAGCTTTTTTACCTGGGCCATTCCCAGGAATCTGAAAGCAAAGTTCAGGTCAAACCTATGTGGAGAACAGACTCCAGGCCTCAGGCAAGATGTGGTTTCCACACCCTAACCTGGATCCAGCCTTTGGTGATGAGTGAGTGGCAGAGACTGTGAGTTTGGTGTTGTCCACCAGTGAGTCCAGGCTCCCCAGAGGCCATGCCCAAGTACTGAGGCAGAACTGGCCAAACAAAGGCAAGGTTCCCACCTCAGCCTCCTCATTCACATCTGCAGGGTCGTTCTTGTGCCCCTTGTTGCCACATGCGGGCACACCTGGGCTTGTCTTGTAGACATGACCCTCATATCACTCAGCTTGCCTGCTGCGCCCATAGCTGGGGGAGAAGGCGGGCCTGCCCCTTCCTCTTGGCTCTATTTCCTTGCCACTGGCTGGCTGGAGAAGTCTTCTCAAAAATCCATGTTTTCACTGTTACTTTTCTCAAGGAGAAGAGCAAATTGGAGTGAGGACAGAGCAGGTAGAAAGTCTTTCCCAGAACTTCACTATGTAGGAAGAGGGGGTACAAATGGTCTTCTTTGTGGACCAAGGTTAAAAGATGAAGTGGGCAGAAAAAGGTTTCCTCCCTCTCTCGTCATGGTGTGATATTGATAATTATGTCTCCACAACACATTTACTTACTCTTACCACAGTATCTTTCATAAAAAAACACCAGAGACAATGTGTGGGATAAATGAGATACTCAAAATGTCTTCACATCTGTTCTGTCATGGGATCCTCATAACAACACATCATGGCTGACGCGTTAGACAGATAGGATGAAGCTTTTCCCTGTGTAACTCATAAATGAACTAGATGGGAAGGAAGAGGAGAAGTAGCCATCTACTACACAGGCGGCATTGTGCTACTCATAGATTTTTAATCCTCACCTTCTCATTCCATGGATATCGCTGATCTCATTTTACGAATGGAGTCTCAGAGAGGATTAAGTAACTGGCTTATCGTCACACAGCTGGTAAGTGGTGGGGTCAGGTCTTCAAATGCTGGTGACAATTTTGTCCTTGGAATAATTGAACCACTTTCCCAGGTTACATCTTTGAGTGGGATAGCCCTTATCCCGATGCATGATTTCTGGTCGAGTGTCTCAAAAAGTCTTTCACATGATTTCAGATTTCATCTTCCACATACACTCCAATGTCTGTTATGAAGAGAGATATAAAGCAAATGTTTGATTTGCTTCAAGATTACCAAACTGGCTAGGGGTGGGTCTGGACTTCAAATCAGCCTCCCCGGCTCCAGGCCAGGCATTTTTTGTGCCCAGTGATAACTATGGGAAGTGCTCGGGGCATCTGTTTCTCCTTTCCCACATCCCCAAATTGGGGGCGGGGTGAAGCGTGTGGATCCAGGGATAATATTTTCATGCTGTTTCTGCTAAAGGTCAAAGTGGCAGTGCTGCTCTGGCCATATGTGGTGTCTCCGGTGAGTTCTTTATGCCTGTGTACACAGCTCACAGACCATTTACACATGCACAGACCCCGTCTATGCATCTGAAGGATGGTTATGACCACAGCCTCTCTATTATTTTACAAAAAGCGCCAGGAAATATGGTGTTTTTCACAGAACGCCGATATAAAAGTTGATATAAAGATTGACGGTGTGTAAGCTTTGACATTACATAAATATATATAGGCATTGTAAAAGTTAACAACCGTTTTATTTATAATTACATTGCAGATTGATATTTTTATATCCACATTGTCAACAGTAACCTTTCCGCCTTCACTTCAGTCTTGGCCTCGAATGTTTATACTAGATTTTTATGTCTGGTTTTCCTTCTGTGACATCAGGGCTCACACAGTCTCTCCCGAGTCACAGTGGTACTGATGTCACTCATCCATTGCTCCAGAAAAAAAAATCCTGTCCCACTGGATTCATAATTCCTGGTATCCTGGCGTCCAGTCAGGTATCTGCTCATTGCCGTGGAAGTACAAACCGAACTTTTCCTGTTCTCTACATCCCGTAATAGTACTTCTGGATGCCACATCTATCTTCCACCATAGAAAAGTTACATTTGGTTGAAATTTGAGCCCCTGGATTAAGAAATGTCAGTTATCTGACTCTTCCAGGTTTACAAGAATGTAGATCCAAACTCTCCTCCTCGCATATGAACGAGGAAGATTATAACACGTCTTTATCCCCTGCTTAGCTCTGCTCGAAGGGAAGAAAAAATACCCCATCTTAAATATTTGTTCTTTTCTACAGAAGATTCCCTACTGAACGGGGAGCTAGTACTTTCAGCTGGCAGAAAACCATCTTGGCGTGGATTTTAAAGGGGAAAGGGAAAAGCGATATCTACATGATATGCAGAACTACTGACCCTAGAAAATGCTATTTTCTTTCTTGCTGGGCTCAAATTAAACATTTTCTTTATTTATTTTAAATATTTTATTTATTTATTTATTTGAGAGAGAGAGAGAGAGAGAGAGAGAGAGAGCATGAGTAGGGGGAGGGGCAGAGGGAAAAGCAGGCTCCCCACTGAGCAGGGAGCCTGCTGCGGAACTCCATCCCAGGACCCTGGGATCAGGAACTGAGCTGAAGGCAGCATGCTTAACCCACTGAGCCACCCAGGCATCCCATTGCTGGGCTCAAATTAAATAATGCTTAGATTATGGAAGGGCTGTAGATGGGACAGCTCAATGCCCACGGAGGAAAGAACAACCTCTGGGAGCAGGAGGTGTGGATTCTGTGCCAGGCTCTACTGCTTATTACTTACGTGACCTGCCTGAGCCTCAGTTTCCGTGTCAGTCAAAGATGGCATCGAAAGGTACTCCGTTGTCTACCTTGTGGGATAATGTGTGCAAAGTTTTGGGATGAGTGCGATGCATGATTTTTTTCCTCATGGTTTCCCTGGCTAAATTTAATCACTTGTTCACTCAGCCAACATGTTTTAATCTAATTGCAAAACAAAGACTTAAAATTTTGTCTGAAGGATGCAGCTGGATGTGAGCACGGGGTCCACCCCTGCGGTGGACGTGGGTTTGTTGTTTCTGGTGTGTGCCCTTCATCTGCCTGCCACACCTAGGACTAGTTAAAGGTTTTCTGTTAGAGAAGCTGGGTGGGCCTTTTGCAAAGAAGCATCTCACCTGGCTTGGATGAGAAAAATGTGGTCTTGGGAGGAGGATACAAGTCAGAGCATCCTCTCTGCTCTGTCAGGCACTTGGCATACAATTGTTCAGTTATTCCTAAATATTTCATGATTTTTCTCCATCTGCCAGATAATCATTAGTGGTTAGAACTATGGAAGAAAGGAGGACAAAGTCCTGTTCCCAGGAGCTTGCAGGGTGGTGGCATTTCCCAACGTGCCCCCCAGGAAAATATTAATATCCCCACTTTACGTAGCAGGAAAATGAGGTTTGGATTTGCAAAGAGCCCTGCCTAGCTTCCCATTGACGTCACTTGGACAGTGCATGGGAAAGCTAGACTCTGTCCCCAGAGCCCCTGCACTTTTCCCTACATTCTGCCCCTCCCCGAAGCTGTGCTGGGTTTGCACTGAAGAGTCAAAAAATTGGTGATGAAAATCCAGGTGACAGCCAGACCAACAAACAAGGTGCTAGCTTCCTCTGAGCCCAGAGTGGCAGCACCAGGAGAGGGATCCAGGGATGTTAGCTGTGGGTTGGCGGGAGTAATGGTGACCAGTGTATTCTGGGAAGGAGCTGGTATAGGTAGACGATCCCTGGGGAGGCTACAGATGACATGGGCATTAAACATTTCTTGGATTCAAGATGAGTTTATTAGGTAGACCATAGCCCCCTGCCCTACACTACAGGGTGGGTCCCAAGTGTGTAGGTAAGGATTCAACCAAGAATCTAGGGCTCACCTACTACAGTCATCCAGGTCTTTTATTTGTGGGCCATCTGCTAAAAAGAATGACATAGATTTTTCCTTGTTTTAATTACTGTTTACATAGGGGCACGCATTTGGGCTGTCTAGAGGAAATAAGTGATCTCACTTATGTCTACTTCTCCTCATTACCCTTTGCCACACCTCTACATTCAGACTCTGGAGCAGCCAAAGGGCATCATCCCAAAGTCTTGCCCTGTTTCATGCCTCTTGGCTTATACACTTGAGGATCCTTTCATCTTTCACTGTGGTCTGTATCCCAGACTTGGCTCACCTCACTGCGGTCATGATGCATCATCTGATGGCCCCCATTGGGTGTGGGGAGCCCTCCCCTGTGCCCTCCTGCTCCCCACCATAGGGTCCAAGGCATTGTCCCATCTACCTCTGTGTCTTACCTATGTGTCTGCCCCATAAGACTGTGAGATCCTCAGGCACAGGGACCATCAATCTCTTTTCTGTCTTCACAGCACCTGCCGTTGTGTCTGGCACTTAGTAGGTGCTCAAGAGATGCTTGTTGACTAGGGAATAAATGAACGAGTCACTCAGCAGGAGATGGAAAGGAAACACTTTTGGGTCTCTGCCAACACCCCACAGTAACCCTGCTCAGGGGCTGTGGATGTGCCATGTTGAAAACCTGTGCACCACACATGGTCCAGAAACACCTTCGATTTAGTTGTCAGTTTGGTGAAAAAGCATTCGTCAGTCTGCAGGTTCAATGACTGCATTTGGATCCGAACGTAGCCCTGTCTCAGGGGCTGGAAGCCAGCTACCGGACAACACTAATAGTTACAAGTCCAGGGATAGCAGGACCCCAAGTGGCTCTTATGACAATAACAAAGTGATGCAACTTTTCTGTTTGGCCTAGATAAAGATGTGGCATGGACTCCTTGAGGGCAGGACATATGTCTTATTTACCTCTAGAGCCACAGCCTGAGTCACAGGCGTGGCACGTCTTTGGTTCTGATTAATGTTAATCGTTAATTGCTGAACGTTTGCTGAATGTTTGCTGAATGAATA
Source organism: Mirounga angustirostris (assembly GCF_029215605.1). Taxonomy (NCBI): domain Eukaryota; kingdom Metazoa; phylum Chordata; class Mammalia; order Carnivora; family Phocidae; genus Mirounga; species Mirounga angustirostris. Next base: position 92,390,144 of record NW_026991711.1, on the reverse strand, counting down.
AATGAGCGACAGTTATCAACCATGACACTTCATAGATGCCAAGAACCACTGAAGAAAGGTCAGTCCTTGGGGGAAACAAAATAGACCTTTGGATTTCGAATCATCAATGATTTTAAGGTTCGATGGGTGGATAAAATAGTATTTTTGTGAGAGCCTATTCTGTATTTGTAACTTTATACACATTATCTCACTTAATCTTTGCATCAACTCTGCTGAAATGTACTGCTGTCCCTGCTTCATGAATGAAGAATGAGAGCTCAGAGACACTGAGCAATTTGCCTAAGTCCACACAGCTGGAAAGCAGTACAATTGGGATTGAAACCCAGAGCTGGTCTGAAACCAGAACCTCTGCCAGGATCACCTCTCCTTTCAGGGCTTACAATTAGTGGCTGGAAATCCAGAGACCCGTTTAGCTCAAAGAAAATAAGAGTGCCATTAGGCATTTAAACTCTGGCTCTGCTGGAGGGTTCATTCAGCAGGACACCTTTGAATTCAAATATGAATGCAATTTGTAGAAGGGTTTCCAGCATGAGGCAGGGAGTTGTCACTTCCACTGCTGTTCTTCAGCCTCAGGGGGTGGTGCAGGGCTGAGATTATCTTTGAAAAAGCAAGATCAGAGGTGCAAACTCTGAATTTCAGATACCTTTTCAACCTCCAGCGTCCTCATCTCCCTCCAGTTTGTGCACTTGTCTTCCTCTTAAAAGGATAATTTAGAAATGACTTTACTTTTGGAGACATGGTGGCCTATTTGGGGCGTGTGTGAAAAGCCAACTAGATGAAATTAGCATTGCAGGCACTTGACAGTTGCTTTATTAATTAGACTGCTTTATTTAGCAGACACTCTTCCTCTCGACCCCCTCCTGCATGTGCAGAGTAAGCAACTACTTCTGTGTGGTGAATTGAGGAGTGTGGGGATGGGTCCCTTGCCCCAAAATAGCTGCCCTCCTAGCTGGCAGCATATCTGAAGTTTTCCTGCAGGTAAGCCTCTGTGTCCTGGCCAGTTCCAAACATCACATTGACCCCAGGAGGGGAGAAAGCAACCTGGAGGTTGTTTGGAAAGGGTTTGAGAATTTTTGTCTAGCTCTCAGCCAGACCAAGGATCCTTTTTATAGAATTTTCCAGATCTGCCGTCTAGCTGATCTGGAAAATTGCTTCTCGTGGACAGAAGCTCCCACTATCATGGCTGATTGTCTCTACTGGCTAAAAAGTTCTTTCTTTTATGGAGCCCAGACCTGATTCCTAAGTTTTCGTGTCAACACTGAGAATGCATCTAGAATAGTGATGCTGTATTAAAGGTCAGTAGGCAGATCTCTCCCCAAATCCCAAGTCTCTGTTTGGTCTTTCCCTGTGGAGCCCACATTTTCCCATGTAGTCTGAGAATTTACATTAATAGTGATCACCATCCTTTCTAGCACATTTGAATTTCTCCTCTTCGTGGATTTCTCTTTTGGGTTGCAATGTTCTTTTAATTTTAGATGTTCTCTCATTTATAGCTAAAACCAAAGGCATCAATTGATGCATCTATGCTTATTTTTATTCAAATTTTCCTTCTAACATCACATTTCTTGAATATATGGTATATTTTCTGCCTCAACTTCCTTTCATGAATCTATCCTTCCTTCCTTCCATCCATCCATCCATCCATCCATCCATCCATCCATCCATTATATAACCTTTTGGTTATTTATTTATTCAACCATTTAATCAAGAAAGTATTTTCTAAGTTCTCATAAAGCCAGAGATAAGGAAGTCATGTTCTGTGCTCAGGGTTATTTGGGAGCTGAAGACAAAACCTGTTTGCCAATAACCAAATCCCTTCACTATTTTGCCTTCCCAGTCTTGGGAGTGTGCCTCTCCTTGGCAGTCTTAAGGGGAAGAGTATTTGAAGAGAGTTTGAGAGTAGGGATCTGAAGGGGTACATGCACCCCGATGTTTATAGCAGCAATGTCCACAATAGCCAAACTGTGGAAAGAGCCAAGATGTCCATTGACAGATGAATGGATAAAGAAGAAGTGGTATATATATATACAATGGAATATTATGCAGCCATCAAAAGGAATGAGATCTTGCCATTTGCAACGACGTGGATGGAACTGGAAGGTATTATGTTGAGTGAAATAAGTCAAACAGAGAAAGACATGTATCATATGATCTCACTGATATGAGGAATTCTTAATCTCAGGAAACAAACTGAGGGTTGCTGGAGTGGGGGGTGGGGTGGGAGGGATGGGGTGACTGGGTGAAAGACACTGGGGAGGGTATGTGCTCTGGTAAGCGCTGTGAATTGTGCAAGACTGTTGAATCTCAGATCTGTACCTCTGAAACAAATAATACATTATATGTTAAGAAAAAAAAAAGGAAGAAGAAGAAGAAGGTAGCGGGAGGGGAAGAATGAAGCGGGGGAAATCGGAGGGGTAGACGAACCATGAGAGACGATGGACTCTGAAAAACAAACTGAGGGTTCTAGAGGGGAAGGGGGTGGGAGGATGGGTTAGCCTGGTGGTGGGTATTGAGGAGGGCACAATCTGCATGGAGCACAGGGTGTTATGCACAAACAATGAATCATGGAACACTTCATCTAAAACTAATGACGTAATGTATGGGGATTAACATAACAATAAAAAAAAAATAAATGAAGAGAGTTTGAGAAGTGTGGTTCTCAGACATTGAGGCCTTGCTTTGCAGGGTGGAGGTGAAGAGGACAGGGACAGTGCTGAGTGCCTCTTGCCATCCAGCACAGACCACCTCTTTGCCTCCTCAGCATCCATGAACATACCTCTGCTCTGGTTAAAACTTCCACAGAACAAGGACAACAGACACATCATGCTTCTATGTAATAATGACACAACTCTCTTACAATGAAGGTGATCTCATCCTTTCCATGAAATAGGAGAAACTAAGCCATGGATGCCGCAGTATACCTGGCTGAGGGATGCTCATGGCCCATCCAACCAATCACAATTGTCTTTTAATATCTTATCATTTAAAGACTAAATTATAAAGTTAAATGAACATCACAACACATATAAAATAATAAGGGAATGGTAGGTGGAAAAGAAAATTGGTTAATATATACAAATATATAAATAATAATAGAGGGACATGCATAGTTGTTACAGCCACTGTCGATGCGGCAGGTTATGAGACCATTGTTGGTATTTGTAATTTATTTTTTTCCACCAACTGTTCCAAATACCCTTTGCCCCTTTTGCCTTCCCTTTATCCAGCCTTTTAACTGATCATCATTCCTTGCCGGGTGGGATGACTTGAATGTCTCCTCTTGAAACGTCTGTACCCTTGGTGGTACTCACTGCATTGGGTTGTTGTGGGTTTTCAGTAACTTTTGCCATTGAGTGTAGAATCACCAGATGGCTCCCCAGAGAATACTCTGGATTCTTGGCATATTCTTCTCACCCCCCATTGTTTAACAGCAGCTCCAACTCTCCTTGATAATCAGGAGATAACATTAAATTTGGTGTGGTAACCCTCTCCTTAGCCTGTTGGATTAGTGGAAGGAGGCGCTCAGAATGACCAGGTAGCCATCTCAAGTTCAAGTTCAATGGCACAATTGTTTCCCTCCAGTGAACACATGACTGCCTTGGGAACAAACACTTCCAAACCAGCAGACTCCAAAGTTACAGAGATGTGAAGAAAAGTTTTGCAAGTTGAGGGGCACCTGGGTGGCTCAGTCAGTTAAGTGTCTGCCTTCAGCTCAGGTCATGATCCCAGGGTCCTGGGACTGAGTCCTGCATTGGGCTCCCTGCTCAGCAGGGAGCCTGCTTCTCCCCATATCTCTGCCTCTCCCCTTTGCTCATGCACTCTCTCTCTCAAATAAATAAATAAAATCTTAAAAAAAATTTGCCAGTTGGTTATAGGAATAACAGTGAGGGTGGCCACTCCTGCTTTCATTGCTTAGGTCTTCCACATTTGCATTTTGGCTGTCAGAGAAAGAATCCTGTATTGGTTGCTGGTTCACAGCATATGCTGCATTTTATTGTATTGCTTCCTGACTCTGCATGGCAGTGTCTTTGAGGTGGTGCCATAACTGAGTTTTTAACAGGCCACTGCAATTTTCTAGAAGGTCAGCTGTTTCTACATAACGGGGAAACGGTAAGAACAGTGAATGCCAAGGGCACAAGTCCATTGCCTTACTCATTCTGCTGAAATGAGTTTCTTTGCGAGAAGCAATGTTATGTGGAAGCAACATTATGATAATAACAAAGGCATTCAGTAAGTTCAGGGATGACAGTCCAGCAGAGACATCGGGGACAAAGAAGGAAAATCCAAATCCAGAGCAAGTCTATTCTAGTGAGGACAAATTGCTGACCCTTCATTGGAAGAGGCCCAATATAATCTAACTGCCACCAGGTGTCTGGCTAGTTCTCTAGGGAATTATGCCATATTGTGAACATGGTTTCCATCTCTGGTTTTGGCAGGTGGGGTATTTGGCAATCGTAACAGCCAGCAGAGATCTGTGCTGTTGAACTGAGGCATAATTTCAATCTATGTCCTAGCCACCTAGCTCAGGAGCTGGGGGAGCTGGGAAAGAGGCTGACTTGTCAAGGTTGGATTCCGTTCTCTGCTTGGTTATAGAGACAGTGTCTGTAGTAGGTGCCCTTTGGTAAATAGTTGAATGGAATACAGGTATCTTCAGACTCTGCTCATTCTGACAGGTTCATCTCTCTACCTGCTCCTCAGAGCTCATTGCCACTGCTTCCCTGATCCCACTCCTTCCAAAAGCCTTCATCCATGTAGGCAAACCATTGGTTATGGCTCAGGAAGCAATGCAGATCTGTACCTTTGACCCCTCTCTCTTTCCAGGCATGGTTTGAACCTGCTGGTTGAGCTTTCCTTCTCAGCAGAAGAGGTCCCTCCTCTCCTGTCCGGACATTCAGTCTTCCCTGTATGGACTCTCTGCAAAGTCCTCACCCAGGTGCTTCACTTATGAGGGAATGTTCAAGTTCTATTTCCACAACCTTGCATTGCAACCCCCCCCCCCCCGCCCCGCCCGGCCGATTCATAACCTCAGGCAGAGCTCAGTGCGTTCCGGGGACGTGAGCACAAGAAACAGTTGCTGATAATCTCAGCTGCTCCACACGGAAGGGCATGATTCACAGGAAAGTTTCTAGAAGTGCCCCAGAGACTCCTGCTTCGTGTCTGCCACAGCCTTGTGCCTCCCTGCTTGCTGGAGAGGTGATAGCTTCCGCCTCTTCCCACCTTCCAAATCGTTCAGGATTGTTGCTCGCTGGAAGATGTGAAAAGTGAACAATGCTGGCAAGCGAGTCTGGGACATATGGTTTGTGACCTTCTGCCCCTGTGCCATATGGGAGAACTTAGCAGAGTGGAGGTAGTGACAATTCCCGACAGACAACTATCCAGCTTGAAGCACTTGGCAAGCAGCACACGTGCAGGTTTGTGACGAGAAGGCGAAGTGGGGACAGAGGAAGGAAGGAGGGTTTCTGTGAGCTAGCTATGAGGGAATTGAGAAAGGAGACAAAAAAGACACCTTGATTTGGAGGACAGGCTTACCATCCCTAGAAATGGTTTCATGACTGTTCTTGCTTGAACGGGCAGTTTCTAGGTAGAGGACAATGATATAACTGGTCCTTTGTAAATGGCTTAGGTCCTGCTGGAAACTAGTTCCTAAAAATTAATGAATTTCCAGAGATTCCTTGAAAGCTGTCAAGGGAAACAACTCTCCATGGGATTTGTTAGAGTTGTTTGGTTTATAGAAATGTTGAAGTCTTTCTCTTGCTGATGTGTTTTCTCTTAGGCATGAAATGCGTTCCAGTGAGAGCCAGAAAAGCGATAGAGCCAAGCAGTGAGCAGGACACATGTGTTTGTTAAGAGGTTTGACAAAGTATCCAGAAGGGGGCATCTGTTATTAACAGTGGGAGCTAAATTGCACTCTTTTGTTTCTCTTGGCACAAGCTTAGAAATGAGCCTAAATGTCCCCTTTGGTATGATCACTGAAATGTGAGCTCTCTGGAAAAGAAGAGGGATTTACCACCTGAAATATGTGTATTTTCTTGGTATAATACCCAGAATGTCTGAATTATAAATAATGCGTACGTGATTATTCCCGATTCATATTTTAACCCTCAATATTGCATAACAAGGAGAATGTTGGCAGCATTATGGCTTCTATAATAAGAGGAACAAAGATTCAGAAGAAAACTCACCTATAGCCACAAGATAGCCTTGATATGCAGTGAAACCCTAATCTGCCTTCATCTGCAGGCTGAATGAATTAGAAAGTATGGACTTGGGTCAAGATCCTTTTTCAGGAACTAGGTCAGCTCAGTGGGGACTTTTCACCACTGAAGGGGATACTAAACCCTGCAGTTGTAGAGTCAGAGGGAGAGGGCGAATTATGGATACTGGCGAGACCCAACGGTGCAGGAAGATGGTACTGAAGGTTGATACAGAGGGAAAAATGGAAGGTGCATGGCAGGGCAGACCTGGGGATTTCAAGAGGAGAGTGAAGTATGGTTCAAGCAGTGGGCTGGGGGAGGAGTTCACAGGTCCTGGGCTTGCTTTTCCAACTTGTGTCTGTGGAGGCTGAGTTGGCAAAGCAAAGCCCCAGGGCCAGGCCTGCTAGTGCCTGGAGACCTGGTTGTACCCAGGAATGGCACCACAGGGCAGCTCTGAGCCACCACTAGTGAGTGTCCTCCATCTACATCTCTTCTTTGTTAACTTCAGTTTTATGCCTACTTCCTCCAGGGGCAGTGTGTGTCAGCATCCTGTTGAAGTAGGTGATTCCGTCCATGGGGGTTACTTTGGTTCCAAACGACAGAAACTCAACTCAAGCCAGCTTGCATCTCATTGCTTCATATAACTGAAAAGGGCAGAAATAGATCTAGGTTCAAACAGATCAGGAGATGTTTTCCGAAAGCAAGGTGGGTGGGGCGGAGCATAGTGAAATGAGTGAAGGTGTCGAAAGGTATGAACTTTTGGTTATAAAATATATAAGTCCTGAGGATGTAATGTACAGCCTGGTGGCTATAGTTAATAATACTGCATTGTATATTTGAAAGTGGCAAACAAAACAAAGCAAGAACATCAGAAGACAGAGAAACAGATGATGTCATGATTCACAGGGACTCACAGGGACTCAAATGCCCTCTCTCACTCATTTGTAAGGATCTCAGACTTGGTATCGCTTTGGGGCAGGTTTTCTCCCTGTGGCTGAGGGCTTAGTTTCATGAGCTCAGGTCCACAAGTAAAAAAAATGTTCCCTTTTCCTGGTGGTCCTGGTCTAAGTCCTGAGACTGAGTCTCTTTGGACCAGGTTAGAACCTGTGGGCATCCCTGGTATCATCTCTGTGGCTGGAGGGATTCAGTGTTCTGACTAGCTGGGCCTAACCCATGTGCCTGCTTCCAGAGATAGGGGTGGAATTATTGATTTGCAAGTGGGGAGGGTGGATGGTTCCCTGAAGTAAATTAAGGTTCTGTTAGTGGAAGAAAGGGCGGGAAAAAATGTCAGCCGCATATGGGGAGCAACAGGAGGTTAGGCCAATGAGGTTGGCTCCTGGAGCATCTAGAATAGCAGTGGCAAATCTCAATCATGAATATCACTTGATTGGAATGACTGCCTGAAACGTGGTGTTGAGAAGGATTCTGAGGCTGTCTCAGTATGCAGTAACCGGTAAGCAGTGTCTATCCTGGATGCCAAAGGGAGCGCTGGTGATTTAAGGGCCATGTATTAGCCAACCCTGATGTGGAAGATGCCTCTATTTGGCCACACACATCACTAAGGCCTTGAAAATAAGAAAGCTTTTTTTTTTCCTCCAAGAAAGATAATATGAAACTGGAAATACCTTTTCTTGTTGATGGTGAACAATGTATTTAAGTATCTCCTGCTTTGTTGAAGGTCCCAGGGTATCCTGCTAGCCTTTTCCTTTTGTGGAAATCAAGGTAATGCAGAGACCCTGGCAACTATTGTCAAGATCTGGGTAGAAACCGCCTCCTGATGCCTGGGGAGTACTTGCATGCTTCTGCTTCTGGCACAATTACATGTGAATGAGCCAATTGTGTGGAAGATGTAAAATGTTTCCGAGTGGATTTCTCATCTTGACAAACTCCTCTGCTAACTGCCAGGGAGCAGGGATCTCTTTAGCGGTTGAAGGAAATAGGCATTAATGATGCTGAGAAGTTGGGGTGCTAACAACCCGAGCTCCTCTGCCCTCTGCCCAGTACAATCAGCTTAATCTTCCCTGGCACTCCCACTGCCCCCCCACCTCCAACTTTGGGACCTCATTATACATGCTCCTAGGGCCCACATTTTCTCCTTCGTGTACCCAACATTTCCTAATGAAGACAATTAACTTAATTTTTTACCACTGCTGCTCAGGGGCAAGTCAGTTTCCACTGATGCCCTAGTAGCCGAGGGGCCCAAGAACTGACCACCAGGATTGGGGCTCAGAGAGATGTTTTCAGGGGTGCACTCTCAGCAACACCCCTGAGCATCGGTACCTGGCATGAGGACACAGAGGTAGGCATCATCAGTCCCTGCCCTCCAAGAAGTTGAGTCCGTGAGCCAAGATGGACTCCATCAATGTGTACGTTGTCATATGGAACACTGAATTCAAAATGAAGGGGTAGACCTGTAGAGGTTGCCCGGAAGATGCAATAATGAATGTAGGCTTATCATCCTTGCCGCTGCTCACGGTCATCTGGTGAGGTTGACAGGACCTTTATTTATCATCCCCATTTAGTTGACATATCCATTCATTCATTCATTTACTTTCTTCTAGTATCTACTATGGGTTAGGTACAGGGCCATGTGCTGGGGATTCAGAGGTGAGTAAGCTGTCCCTGCCATCTCTGATCTAGATTCTAACCCCTACCCCTGGAGAGAGAAGGCTACTCAGTAAATGGACCTGGGGGTGCTGGCTGAGCCCTCCTTCCTCTATGTCAAGCTCTCTCCCCCAAAGACCCTGGATTGTGTATTTCACTGCAGGGCAACCTCAAGATAAGGCATTCTTAAAATGAGCTACTTTTGAAAAGAGCACAGGATATTTTGCTGTCAGATTTTTCTGATAGTTTTCCGAGGCTTTGTCCTGAATGGAGGAGGGGCCCTTGAGCATACAAATACAAATGCAGATCAAAGCTAACAGTGAGAAGATACTTGGAGAACAAAGCAAGTTGACTCTCTCAAATTGTCTCTGCTCAAATGGTTGTTGATATATCCTTGAAGAATTTTTAAAGAAAGTCCTATGAACACCATCTTTCCGAGTTTGTTTACAAAGCCCATCTATTATGTGTACAAAGAAGATCGTGAGGAAGAAATCTTTGAGCTCTGCAGGCACCGCATGAAACCCAGTGGTGCCATCAGCAGGCTCTGCGAAGGGCAGCTGGAACCCACCCCCCAAGACCCTGGGGATCCCTGGGCCACTGCCACCTCCCCTTCCCTGGGCAGAACATGGTGGAGGGGACTCTAAGCCTTTCTCCCCACTTGTGCAAGGCCATTAGAAATGACATTACAGTTATTTTTCTGAGATCTCCTAATACATCTGTTATGCCAATGATTTTTTTCAGACTCATTTTTACCACTTCCCTGAAAAGTTGTTTATAAGGATATTTCTCAGCTGATATAGACAATATTCTTATTTTGCTCCTCCAAGGTTAGGCTGTCCTAGCTAGAGGCAGGAGAGAGTGATGGTTAGCCCCTAACGGCACCCTCTTGTATGGATTTTGACAGTTCTACAGGACAACATAATGGCTCCACCTTACATTGTGGAGGAGACTGCCTGTCTGGGCCCACAGAGGGCTTTCTGGACAGCCCTCGGTCCAGCGACCAACACATACCCTATGCGGGAAGGGTGGGACCGTGTGGTCCCAGACATGGCTGGCATGTTGCTTTGCCCTTTTTATGTACTTCTTTCTCCCCTTGGGGGCTTGGAGGATCTTTGGGGGGCAGAACAACACAGCATAAGGCTGGGTAGAGTTGAAATGGGACCCACTGTTCTATTGTGTCCCTCTGCGTCTAATAAATCTACCTCGGGACTCAAGGAAAGCAAAGAACCCTTTCCACAAAGCCAGGTAACTTTTGCTCTTTCCTCCAGAGCATACCATTTGGGATTATTTAGGGTCAGTTTTGCTAAGTCCATTTCAATTAAAAAAATTTTTTTTTCTTAAACCTCTCCACTTGACCCCATACTACCTTCATAAAAGTTGAAGTGGGATTCATTAACTTTATCCTATCGTCTTCAACTAATATCTAGTACCATAGGATTTTAGATGAAAACTTGCCATCCTCTGGAGTTTATGCCTGCTGTGGAGCAGTCACTGGGTTATCATGAGCTCCTACCTTAGGAAGAAGCTGCCTGTTTCCAGAGTCCTCTGCAGTGAAGAGCCACGTGTACGAGCAAGTTTAAGATCAAAGGAGAGCAAGCCGTCCCTGCCCCTTCCTCTGGGAAACAAGATAGGGGAGCCACTGGAAGGCTGTGATTACCCATGGCCACGGTGACTGACCTGGTTGAGATTCTTCTTGCCAATCCCTGGCCTTGTCCCTGGTATCCGCACTTTCTTCCTGGGGGCTGTTAGCTATCACCTAGAACATTCTTTCCTCAGCCCCTTATGTGAAGAGGCCATGTGTGCTTGGTGACCTGCACTGCAAGTTGAACATTTCTGTGTTCGGATGAACCCCTTTTGGGGCATGAGCTAGTCTGAACAAATAGAGAAGAGGACCAGAGGGGTACTTGGGCATTCTCTTACCTACTGGGGGACACTGAGGCAGGCACTCAGCTTTACCGAAATCTCCATGCCCCCCAGTAAACCTGGAGAGGTGAGGAGCTGCCAGGAGTACATTCTGTCTTGGAGGATGAGCTACAGGCAAAGAGCAGGACCTTTTGGGCTGTTAGGACTTTTCCATGGCGAACTAAATTGACTGTGGTTTTCTGTTTTGTAACAATTTGTTAGATGTCATTTTTACAGAAGCTCTAGTTTTTTTTTAAAGGATGCTCTTTCATGTTGCAATTTGTCTTGTGATTCCTTCCTTATTATTTCCTGCTCCTGCTATTCAGAGCTGGCTTTCCACAGGTGCTCCTGGAGCCCACTGCCATCCATCAGAGTGATTTCCTCTGAATCTGTCTCCAGCAGGAGCTCCCAGGATGTCCCCTTTTTGTCAAGATATGATGAGATGACATTAACAGATAAATTCCCACTGTTAATCCACGTGGAGATGGAAACTTCCGACTGCTTCTCTTTGCCTCTCTCCAATGCCATTATACTCTCCGCTTGATATGATCTGATGCTACGCATGCCCCAAAACATGAAAAGATCACAATGCCTCTTTCTTTGGAGAATTAAACAAGCTCCTTCCAATTTTGGATGTTGCTTTTCTTCCACAAAAATTACCCGGCGAGTGGAAGAGTGGTTGATCGTCTTCTCCTGAGGCAGCTCTAAAAGGAGAAGGGAGATAAAATTGTGTTATTGAGTGCTACTTGGTTGTATTCCAGCGATGGGAGGAACACCTTGCTTTGCGAACTCTCAGCGTTAAAGGAACTGGATCAGATAGCTCAAGAGGAGCTTGGAGAAGTGTCTGCGGCCACCTGCAGTGCTTATGTACCCGAACACTTTCTAAGTTGCCCGTTTTAGTCATTCAAAGGCTCCTGACATTTCTTTTCTTTCTTCCCATTCGTTTCTTGGAAGTGAAAGGTCATCAGTGCTCATAAAATATTAGTTTTGATAACAGTGAAATTAATGACAATAGCAGCCGCCCTTTGTTGGTATCAAGTCTACATTAGAGATGCTACCCCTGCGTCACACTCACTGTGGTCCTACAGGACAGAGAATATTATCTGAGAGGGAAAGTGGACCTTGGAGAAACTGAACTATTTGTCTAAGATCACTGGGTTAGCAAGAAAGGCGAGGCAGGATTCAAACCTGGGGTTTCCTGACTTCACAAGCTGTGCTATTTCCTGCATTTTAAGCCTCATCTTAATTCCCTTTTATTGTAAGTCTTTTCTCTGTCTTTGGTCTCTCTTGTCAGGGAAGATAGTATTGCTTTGATTTTCATTAAGAGACTTAAGAAGAAATGGGTGAGAATTTTGAGCAGCAACATCTTGGAATAGATGGAACAGCATGGGGTATTCGAGATCTTGAATACACACACACACACACACACACGTGCGTGCGGCACTGTTATTTGTTTATTTTATTATGGAAAGAGTAGCTGATTCCATTTTCACTGTGAAAGATTCAAATAATGCAAAATTATAGGGGAAAAAAAAATCACCCAAAGCCCTGGGGAGATTGTAAAAGAGGACAGATGCCTATGGCCTATGGTGGAATGACTGACTGGGGGTGTGTGTGTGGGGTGCAGCCTTGGGGTCTATATTTTTTTTTCAATTTTTTATTGTTATGTTAATCACCATACGTTACATCATTAGTTTTAGATGTAGTGTTCCATGATTCATTGTTTGTGCATAACACCCAGTGCTCCATGCAGAACGTGCCCTCTTTAATACCTATCACCAGGCTAACCCATCCTCCCACCCCCCACCCCTCTAGAACCCTAAGTTTGTTTTTCAGAGTCTATCACCTCTCATGGTTCGTCTACCCCTCCGATTTCCCCCCCTTCATTCTTTCCCTCCTGCTATCTTTTTTTTTTTCTTAACACATATTGCATTATTTGTTTCAGAGGTACAGATCTGAGATTCAACAGCCTTGCACAATTCACAGCGCTTACCAGAGTACATACCCTCCCCAGTGTCTATCACCCAGTCACCCCATCCCTCCCACCCCAACCCCCACTCCAGCAACCCTCAGTTTGTTTCCTGAGATTAAGAATTCCTCATATCAGTGAGGTCATATGTTACATGTCTTTCTCTGTTTGACTTATTTCACTCAGCATAATACCCTCCAGTTCCATCTACGTCGTTGCAAATGGCAAGATCTCATTCTTTTTGATGGCTGCATAATATTCTATTGTATATATATATACCACCTCTTCTTTATCCATTCATCTGTTGATGGACATCTTGGCTCTTTCCACAGTTTGGCTATTGTGGACATTGCTGCTATAAACATTGGGGTGCACGTCTCCCTTCAGATCCCTACATTTGTGTCTTTGGGGTAAATATCCAGTAGTGCAATTGCTGGATCATATGGTAGCTCTATTTTCAACTTTTTGAGGAACCTCCATACTGTTTTCCAGAGTGGCTGCACCAGCTTGCATTTCCACCAACAGTGTAGGAGGGTTCCCCTTTCTCTGCATCCCCGCCAACATCTGTCATTTCTTGACTTGTTAATTTTAGCCATTCTGACTGGTGTGAGGTGGTATCTCATTGAGGTTTTGATTTGGATTTCCCTGATACTGAGCAATGTTGAGCACTTTTTCATGTGTCTGTTGGCCATTTGGAGGTCTTCTTTGGAAAAATGTCTGTTCATGTTTTCTGCTCATTTCTTGATTGGATCATTTGTTCTTTGGGTGTTGAGTTTAAGAAGTTCTTTATAGATTTTGGATACTAGCCTTTTATCTGATATGTCATTTGCAAATATCTTCTCCCATTCTGTCGGTTGTCTTTTGGTTTTGTTGACTGTTTCCTTTGCTGTGCAAAAGCCTTTTATCTTGCTGAAGTCCCAATAGTTCATTTTTGCCCTTGCTTCCCTTGCCTTTGGCGATGTTTCTAGGAAGAAGTTGTTGTGGCTGAGGTCGAAGAGGTTGCTGCCTGTGTTCTCCTTCAGGATTTTGATGGACTCCTGTCTCACATTGAGGTCTTTCAACCATTTGGAGTCTATTTTTGTGTGTTGTGTAAGGAAATGGTGCAGTTTCATTCTTCTGCATGTGGCTGTCCAATTTTCCCAACACCATTTGTTGAAGAAATTGTCTTTTTTCCATTGGATATTCTTTCCTGCTTTGTCAAAGATGAGTTGACCATAGAGTTGAGGGTCCATTTCTGGACTCTCTATTCTGTTCCATTGATCTATGTGCCTGTTTTTGTGCCAGTACCATACTGTCTTGATGATGACAGCTTTGTAATAGATCTGGAAGTCTGGAATTGTGATGCTGCCAGCTTTGCTTTTCTTTTTCAACATTCCTCTGGCTATTTGGGGTCTTTCCTGGTTCCATACAAATTTTAGGATTATTTGTTCCATTTCTTTGAAAAAAGTGGTTGGTATTTTGATGGGGATTGCATTGAATGTGTAGATTGCTCTAGGTAGCATGGACATCTTCACAATATTTGTTCTTCCAATCCATGAGCATGGAATGTTTTTCCATTTCTTTGTGTCTTCCTCAATTTCTTTCATGAGTATTTTATAGTTTTCTGAGTACAGATCCTTTGCCTCTTTGGTTAGATTTATTCCTAGGTATCTTATGGTTTTGGGTGCGATTGTAAATGGGATCGACTCCTTAATTTCTCTTTCTTCTGTCTTGTTGTTGGTGTATAGGAATGCCACTGACTTCTGTGCATTGATTTTATATCCTGCCACTTTACTGAATTCTTGTATGAGTTCTAGCAGTTTTGGGGTGGAGTCTTTTGGGTTTTCCACATAAAGTATCATATCATCTGCAAAGAGTGAGAGTTTGACTTCTTCTTTGCCGATTTGGATGCCTTTGATTTCTTTTTGTTGTCTGATTGCTGTGGCTAGGACTTCTAATACTATGTTGAATAGCAGTGGTGATAGTGGACATCCCTGCCGTGTTCCTGACCTTAGGGGGAAAGCTGTCAGATTTTCCCCATTGAGAATGATAGTCATTGTTGGTTTTTCATAGATGGCTTTTATGATATTGAGGTATGTACCCTCTATGCCTATACTCTGAAGAGTTTTGATCAAGAAAGGATGCTGTACTTGGTCAAATGCTTTTTCTGCACCTATTGAGAGGATCATATGATTCTTGTTCTTTCTTTTGTTAATGTATTGTGTCACGTTGATTGATTTGTGGATGTTGAACCAAACTTGCAGCCCAGGGATAAATCCCCAATGGATCCTATTGGCTAGTATTTTGGTGAGAATTTTTGCATCCATGTTCATCAGGGATATTGGTCTGTAATTCTCCTTTTGATGGGGTCTTTGTCTGGTTTTGGGATCAAGGTAATGCTGGCCTCATAAAATGAGTTTGGAAGTTTTCCTTCCATTTCTATTTTTTGGAACAGTTTCTGAGGAATAGGTATTAATTCTTCTTGAAATGTTTGGTAGAATTCCCCTGGGAAGCCATCTGGCCCTGGGCTTTTGTTTTTTGGGAGATTTTTGATGACTGCTTCAATTTCCTTAGTGGTTATAGGTCTGTTCAGGTTTTCTACTTCTTCCTGGTTCAGTTTTGGTAGTTGATACATCTCTAGGAATGCATCCATTTCTTCCAGGTTATCTAATTTGCTGGCATAGAGTTGCTCATAATATGTTCTTATAATTGTTTGTATTTCTTTGGTGTTGGTTGTGATCTCTCCTCTTTCATTCATGATTTTGTTGATTTGGGTCCTTTCTCTTTTCTTTCTGATAAGTCTGGCCAGGGGTTTATCAATCTTGTTAATCCTTTCAAAGAACTAGTTCCTAGTTTCATTGATCTGTTCTACTGTTCTTTTAGTTTCTATTTCATTGATTTCTGCTCTGATCTTTATGATTTCTCTTCTCCTGCTGGGTTTAGGCTTTATTTGCTGTTCTTTCTCTAGCTCCTTTAGGTGTAGGGTTAGGTTGTGTACTTGAGACCTTTCTTGTTTCTTGAGAAAGGCTTGTATTGCTATATACTTGCCTCTTAGGACTGCCTTTGCTGCATCCCAAAGATTTTGAATAGTTGTGTTTTCATTTTCATTGGTTTCCATGAATTTTTTAAATTCTTCTTTAATTTCCTGGTTGATCCATTCAGTCTTTAGTAGTATGTTCTTTAGCCTCCATGTATTTGAGTTCTTTCTGACTTTCCTCTTGTGATTGAGCTCTAGTTTCAAAGCATTGTGGTCTGAAAATAGGCAGGGAATGATCCCAATCTTTTGGTACTAGTTGAGACCTGATTTATGACCTAGGATGTGATTGATTCTGGAGAGTGTTCAATGGGCACTAGAGAAGAATGTGTATTCCGTTGCTTTGGGATGGAATGTTCTGAATATGTCTGTGAAGTCCATTTGGTCCAGTGTGTCTTTAAAGTCTTTAATTCCTTGTTGATCTTTTGCTTAGACGATCTGTCCATTTCAGTGAGGGGGGTTTTAAAGTCCCCTACTATTATTGTATTGTTGTCGATGTGTTTCTTTGCTTTGTTTTTAATTGCCTTATATAATTGGCTGCTCCCATGTTAGGGGCATAGATATTTACAATTGTTAGATCCTTTTGTTGGATAGACCCTTGGGGTCTATATTTTAAACAGTGATTCTGATTCCCAGCCCAAGCTAAAGAATCATGGCCTCTTCTAGGCTAAGACAAAGGATTGCAATAATGGTCAGGCTACTGGCCTTCTGTGGGAGTCCAGTTGGCTCATGCCCCTTTTTCTGATTCCTTCTGACTTGAGCACTCTCTTTCTGAATGGGAAAGGGGCCTGTCAGTGGCGTGGAAAGAGAAGTACTGGAAGGGAGGCATGGAGTGGTGGGTGTGGAAGGCTCCATGTGCCTTTCAGGTCCATTCAATGCCTTGAGATCGGGATCTGGAATTTGCATGGCAAAATTTGATAATCTCCGTTTCCAGGCAACTGCATCATCTTCATTCTGAGACGTAGTGTGATACAGTGGAAAGAATGTGACTGTAAGGTCAGACCCACATGCAGGGAACTGGGCTCTTCCCTTAACTGGTTGTATGGGGACCCAGCAGGAGCCTGTGGTCCTATCATCAGTTTTCCCCATTTGAATCCAGTCCTTCCACATATCTGGGCAAGTCACTTAATCTGTCTGAGTCTCAAAATCTTCTTTTGTGAAACAGGAATGGGAATGAATGAAGTAATTATTGATTAGCATTTATATAAGAGTTAGTTGAGATAATCTATGAAAAGTTCTTAATGTGGTTGGTGCCTAAAAATTCTAGGCATTAATTATCTTGTGCAAGAAGTTACTCTTTTTTGAAAATTACCCACAAAAGCATATACCAAATGTGCCTGGTTCATTGTAGGTATGCAATAAATTCTAGTTCCCTCTTCCTTTCCCCTGAATATACCAGACTACATGTAAAATTTCTAGGGCTAAGTCAAGGTCCTCTGGCTTAAGCCTAAAGAGAGGGCACTTGAAATTTGCAACCTTTGCACACAGAACACCTTCCCTTTGACTCTGCAATGTGCCAAAGTGATCCTCAGGCAAACAAACATTCAACACTCTGTCTGGACCCAAGGAAGGAGGAAGTCTTTCAAAAAATGTAAATAGCAGGAGGAAAGCATCACTTTGGTAAAGTGGAGATGCCAACTTTCCCAGCTTAAAGAGAAGGATTTATTCTGTAGCCATTTCAAGGAGACTTGCCGAGGGTTATAATTGGTGCAAGTTATAGAAGTGATTCATGGATACTTAGGTTATTTAATTTGATTGCTGTCCGGGAAAGATACCTCGGCTGACTGAAGTATAATAGATGCAGGTAGAAGAGGTCTGAGGAAGTTCCTTGACCTTGTCCGCATGTCTCTTGATGTGCATAAAAAACCAAGGTATAAAAGAAAGACCAACATCCCCCCACCCCCCCACCTGGGCAACTTGTGGTTATAGAACAGTTCCCTGCCTCTGATCACATTTGAAATGAAGCTTTTCAAGCCCTTCTCTGTAAGCTCGCTCCTTTCTCATCAGTCAGCGACTGCTAATGGTGGGGGCCTTTTTGGTCACCCCATTCATCCTTGTGGCTGTCGACAGGCCTGTTGGCCTGCAAAAATCTCAGACAGATGTGCGACTGTCCTTTTCCAAGCTTTCCTGAGAAATAGATCATCGGCATTCTCTGTAACCCACGCCGGTGTGGAGTGCCTGGTAAGAATGTCTCAAATTAGGATAGCCTTCAAAAGGAGCCCTAGAAATCTTACCTGTAGCCTTCAAAAGAAGAGGGAACTAGAATTTATTGCATACCTACAATACACACATCCAGCTCTGTGTTTGGTAACATGGATTATGCATTGTAGAATAAAGGAGGCATGCGACTCAAATATGTAAGTGTCAGGAACAACTGACTCAACTCATCACCCTGTGGCTTGGCCATTATTCCTGACTAATGGCTAATGTTCCTGTGGAAAAGCACCACCACTTCTGGTAGCTACTTTTCAATTCTGTCCAATGTTGCATGATGATATTCAAGGTGTAAGTTGTTGGAAAAATGCTGAGAAATGGAACGATAGTTTTTCTCTAATACAGAGCTGGCCCTTAGTGTAGGTCCACTTGGCAGTCCTTTCCTGGGTATGATGTGAGGGGCTCCAAAGTCCTCAGTGGTTAGCATTGTTGTTGCCTATGCATTTTGAGTGTCCCTGTCCAATTTCCACCCCACCCCAACCCACATAGGCCATAATATTATGCCAGTATGTTTTCCCTAAATAAACTGCATATAATCACCTCAGAGTTTTCTAGGTGCTGTTGGATGACGCTAGGCTAGCACGTTGGTACCAATGAGTGCCACCAGAGATGCCTGGCTTGATAGGATTAAGAACCATTACCCGTATTGATGGCTGCCTCCTCTCTGCTCTCTTTCCCCCACCATTGGTAGGAGTCGTTGTTGACCTGTGGTGACTTTCTGTCCCTGGTGCCTGCCTCCATTCCATATCCCAGACCAGATTAGCCCATGACAATAGACTGATATTCCTGGTCCTGTATGGTCTGTGTCTCTGCCAGGTACCCTCTTGGGGTCTGGGGAAGACATTACCTCCTCAGTGCCAGCACTTACTGACCCCATGAGTTAGGGCGCCCTTGGCTGTACACAAGAGAAGACAGTGACCCACATTTGTTGGAATGCTAAGGGAATCTATTTCTGCATATAACAAGAAGCTTAGTTGTAGGGCAGCTCCAGGCCTCCTACGATGAGAAGCTCAATGATGACCTCAAGAGGAGTCTCCCTCCACATTCTGCCATCCTCAGCATGCCACTTTTGCTCTCAGGATTGCTCCCTCATGCTCCCAAGATGGCACTGTTTTCTAGGTATCACATTCAGACCTAGTGATGCCCAGGGGCAGAGAGATGCCATCTCTTCTAAGGTCTCTTCATGAAAGAGAAATGCCTGCTTTCCCAGGCATCCCTAAGGACCTCTCCTCCTGTGTCATTGGCCAGTAGGGGGAGGAGACCACTGTGATGGAACTGAGTAGGATCCACCTTCCCCTATGGCAGCAACTGGAAGAATCCTGTTAGAGAAGAGGATGAGGCAATCAAGAGTATTTACAATGAACTGTGTGATCTTCGACAAGGGATTTTCCCATTTTGAGGACTAGTTAGGATCGCACTGCTCTCTCTGCCTGACTAGCAGCAATGGCCTGGGTTCGCACCAACTGCAGAACTCATGAGACACCACAGGCTGCACCCAGACCAAGTTTACGTTGAAGAAAGGATATGAGACAGGCAAAAGCACAGTATGCTCACCAATAGCACAACAGAGATCTTGGGGGTCCTCAGGCTTCCAACGATCCCCAAATTGCTGTATACTTGACACATTCATGGTCACCAGACAAGGCTGCATGGGCGCAGACAGCAATCAGTTCTGGGAACTGTGACTTTTACATCTTGCTACACCTCACTCAGGGACCAGCGCCCATTTCTAACAGACTACCCTGATGCCAGTTTGCCTAAGTGGACTTCCACTGGAGTGGATTTCAATGAATGAATGAGAGTCAGGTTTTCTTGAGCTATGCTGGATAATATGCTGCAGCAGAAATAAGAATGGTCCCTGTTCTCAAAGGCACACAGTCTTAAGGGGTGTGGAAGATTAGATTATTGCTCAGCAAGTACTCACTCCCCTGCCCACCAACCTCAGGCTTGGCTATGTGACTCGCTTCAGCATGGAGAAGGCAGATAGAAGAGTCTAGTATCCCAATTCTGAGCTGAATGTTTCTGCCTGTCCTCACACTCTGTGCCATCACCAGGGAAGGACTGCACCCTGGGAAGCCTGCTGGTCTCAGGAGGATGAGAGATGCGTGGAGCAGACCTGGACTGAGTCTGTGGACCAGCCAACCCAGCAGGACCCCTGCCCCTTCTTCCCAATGACTGAGAAATAATACTTACTGTTACACCAATGAGATTTTGTGTTGTCTTGCCGCAAACATTGGTATCTGGTGAGACATGATGATGACTGAGTATAACAATGGTATAATGGATGGGAGGGGTCTTTACTCAGGTTCAGCTGCAGCTGTGCTGGTCCTTGCATGCACACCCCACCCTGGGCTCCCTGCTCTAGTTAACTGGGTTATTTGCTGAGAGACATGACTGTCTCTTCCACGTCCTATTGTTTAATTCTCCCCACTTATCCTGCACAGTTACTGCTTCCCTAGCAACCTCCAGGCAAGTCAATTATCAGCCCCCAGTTCAGCTAGGAACACTGCAATTATTCGGGAAGGATTATCGGGCGGTGCGCATTTAACCTTAAATGTTATAATTATGTCAAAATTTAAATGACAACCTTTTGTCCTTTATGTGGCATTGTGGGAGATCTGGAGATCTTTTATATTTTCTTTTCAAACACAGTTCAGTCAATAATGACTCCTTTGTTGGATCTCAATGCTGAGGTAAGTGTGTTAGTAAAGCCATCCTAGTAATTATAGGCAGAGCAAGATGTCATTAGGGCAGTGCAGCCAGGGTCTAGAAGGCCATCACTAGGGGCTCCTGGAATGGTGACGTCCCGAGAAGCCACGGAGACAACATGGTCCAAACAGCATTTGTGCATTTGAAGTTCAGAGAAGTGGAGGGACATGTCTACAGTCGCCGAGCTGTTTGGCTGGGGCTGGGAAGTAAGGTTTATGGAGTACCTACCATGTGGCTTCTACTCTGCCGGTTTGTGTGTGTGTGTGTGTGTGTGTGTGTTATCACATTTTAATTCCAACAACAATCTGTAAGCATTATGGTACTTTCTATTGTTCCACAGTTGGATAAACTGAGGCTCAGAAAGTTACTATCAAGCCTCCATCCCCATCCCTACCACCGTTCTGCAGAGGGGAAATAATATTCTTCTTTTCCACTAGCTGCATGCATTGAAGACTTCTAAGATTATTTCATTAATTTGAGGGTTTCAAATATCGTGAGCACTCAAACATTGTTATGCCCTTGATTCCAGTCCATAACCGTATGTCATCATGAATCACCTGCTGGGCTGAATGTCTTTGCAGTTCAGCAGATGCCCAGAGGAGGTCCTACCACTTATATGACCAGAAAATGGTTTTGCTGATCTGCCAAGTATATTAAGTCAAAATAGTTACCAAATTTGAAAATTGGGATATTCCATATAAAAATCTCAATTGCCTGCTTTCTTTTGAAAGAAAAAATAAATGTCTGAGTTTGGCAACACTCAGGCTGCCTGTAGAGAGGGCTTACCAATGTCCCTACCATGTGCCATGGCCACAGGTGCTCATTCATTTGGGTATCACCAGTTTGTCACCTGCTTGGCCCCCATAGACAGTTGAATCTGCAACTTCTGCCTTTTTAAAAAAAGATTTTGATTTATTTATTTGAGAGAGAGAGTGCAGAGAGAGAGAGAGGGAGGGAGCACGAACGGGGGGAGCAGCAGAGGGAGAGGGAAAAGCAGGCTTCCCTCTGAGCAGGGAGCCCGAAGCAGGGCTTGATCCCAGGATCCAGGATCATGACCTGAGCAGAGGGCAGATGCTTAACTGACTGAGCCACCCAGGTGCCCTCAATTTCTGCCCTTTATTGTGGTGAAGGTGGCCTATTTCTGAGGGGATAAGTGGTTGTTTTCTCATAGGCGGGGCTTTTGTTGACTTGCCGGGTGTTTCCCCTGGTTTACTTCGATTGCTTCCTCCACGTGCTAGGGGCTTTATCGGGGGTGAGAGAAGAGGAGGCACCATCTTGGTGACCCTCCTCCTTCTGCAGGTGAAACAGGTTTAATCACGTCATGAAATGGCCACCATAACCGAGTGTTATGTATTTTGGCCAAAAAAAGTGGTTACCCTGAGATGTCTGTTCTCTCAGAAATCTGGAGCAGCAGATTTCTTCCAGAGGGCACTTTATCACTCTGAGACCAGGGCACAACCAAGGAAAGTGATGAGGACAAGAGCCATCCCAATAATAGTCATTCGTGGGCCCATGGGAGCCTGGGTGGGCTCCCAACAGTCTCTGGCTCTAGAGGGAGTGGCCTTATTCTCCTTGCAGAAACCGCAAACCTGACCTAGGGCAGGAAGTCAGGAAGGCTGTGCTCCTACCTGGAGAATACCACTTTTTCTCACTTTGTATGCATTTTTGTCAGGTAGGTCTTCATGGAGCAACTTCTTTTAACTGCGCACAATCTTTCTGCTATATTGAGTGTGTCTTTTGTGAGATGATTATTATGACCCCCATTTTCCTCCAACACGCCCATGACACAAGGAGTACATTCCCAAGTGTGAGATTCCTCTGAAGTGTTCAAAGAAATGAAATGAAATTCCAAAAACTACCATGAAACTAAATTAAAAGGCACATGAAGTAATTTCTCCTCACACTGGGTTTTAGAGTACGAGAGATCAGGCTCTAAACTCAGGTCTGTCATTTCTCCACTGTGGGATTTTGTTCTTTTCTTAGCATCTCTTTTCTCCCTCTTTCCCTCTATCCCTCCCTTCCTCCTCCCTCCCTCTTTCCTTCAAAGTAGTTACTACTTATCTAAATCGTTGAGACAAAAAAGGTATACTTTCAAGAAGAATTTGAGGTGGAAAAGATAATGATTTAGAAAAACTGGATCTTCAATTTATAGATCACAATTTTCTGCTCTTTTGACTCCCTACCAACATTCTGAGGGGAGGTAGGACTCCTGCTCTTATCTTTGCTTATAGGAAAACGATTTAAATGCCTCCCTTAAGATTCAATCCACTGTGTGATTTGGTGAAAATCTGGGCCTAGGACCCCTATCTTGAACTTGCTCCATTCTGAGAAAGTCTATGGAAGTCCAGGGCTGATGACATTATGACACCCCTCCTCCCATCACCCAGCACAGGCGTGTTCTTCAGTCACCCAGAGGTGGTGGGGAGTCGGGGCTACGAACAGGGCTGAGGAGCCACCTGCTTGGGTCAGCCTCCTGTCCTGCTGCATACTAGCTCCATGAACTGGGGCAAACTCAGTAGCCATCCTAGCCTCAGAGTCTGTATCTGTGAAATGCACGGGGTAAGGACTGAGTGGTCATATGAGTGAAAACCTTAACATACAGCCTGGTATAAAAGGTCTCAAACATGACGTTGGTACTATTACCTACTACAATTGCCATCACTGTTGCTTTGCTCTGGAAACCATTGTTCAGAGGCCTGAAGGAAGACTCGTGCTGGAGCCTAGAGTGACAATATCAACATTTGGAATGCTACCATTATTGGGAATATGACTGATTTTTTCAGAAAGTTTTGACTATATGATGGTCTAATGATTTTATGTATACTAATTTGTCTTGCTAGTAGAACTACAAATCCTAAAACAATGAACAAACAAACAAACAAAAACCCCCAAATCAAAACACAACCTGTTTTCTTGTTGAAGGTAGTAAAGGGGCCTAAAATCCAGAAGGGAATAATTTTGCCCTGATTTACAAGGTAGATGAGTGAAGATTCCTCTCACTCTAGAATGAAATAGAAAATACGCATGCTTTATGTTAGCTCTTTCTTCCTGGCTCAAAGCTCCCCTCACCTGTAATTTCCTCTGGCTTCAGGAGTAAGCACCAGCATCCACCAGGTTGATGGGTCAGAAATCTTTAGTTAAGCATGCTAGTGAGTATATATTCTGTGTTATTATTTTTGCTGCAAATAATTTACACCTAGGTTGATGTTTCTGGTGCACATATTTTTTTGGACTGGGGTCGGAAAGGAATTTGAATGCTTGTAAGTAAAAGAACTGGTCTCCATAGTCAAGGACCACCCATAGAAGAGTCTTCTGGATTCTGAGCTCAGGTCCATATCTGGACATAATGATTACTCTATCATCACTAAAAACAGACAAATAAACCCAGGAGAAGGTAGAGGAAAGCTAAGCTCCATAGAGTTTCTATATTTCATTTTCTTCTGGGTGAGACAAGGATACCTCAGTTTGTAGAAGGAAGGATGAACTCAGTGAGTCCACTTGGCAGACACGTACAAACACACACACACAATCTCTACACTCGAATTGTTTTTAGTACTCCCCGCAGGGAGCAGCCGTAAATGATATTCCAAACGCATCTCGATCTTCTAAATACTTAGCTCATCTGCTCTCCTAATGGGCTCTCCAAGCTGAGAAGTGATTGCTCCCATTAGTCCTGAATGGAATATCAAATATATTTGATCTTCCAAGCACTTCATCCCAGAGTAGACCTCTGAAAATCACAGCAAATTACATTTGGCTTAGAGATGGGGAGGATTGTTTTCTAAACACCTAAAGCGATGTTTGAAAAGTGTGATTCACAGACCACCTGTCTCAGAACCACTGGTGGCGCTTGCTCGTTAAAAATGGGTTTTCTGGGCCCCTCCCCAGACACGCTGAATTAGAAAGCCTGGGGGCGACTCTAAGAAAGCTTTTGGAAAAATCATGAGGGGATTCTGTGCCCATCAAATATGAGATGAAGTGGTGACAAAGTTCATCTCACAACTCAGGATGAGGGAACCCACTTCACGCACCGGGTGCTTTGCATTGAGTTCTTTCTCCCCAGGTGCATCTGAACTTTTGAATTAAGGTTTTGCAGCTAAGAAATCCAAGAGAGGAAAATGCGCCATTTAGAAAGACTCCTCTCCTCCAACCTGCCAGGGTCAGCGTGGCCAGAGGCCTGATTTAACTTGCGTAGCAAGAAGCAAGGAAGTGCCTGGAAGTTTTGGCAGCTGTGAGAATGAAGAGGAAAATAGCAATCTTGCTATCTGCACATTTCTTTCAGGAATATTGACCTCATTGGAGTTTTTTTTTTTTTAAGATTTATTTATCTATTATTTTAGGGAGAGAGAGCAGGGGGAGGGGCCGAGGGAGAAGGAGAGAGAATCTCAAGCAGATTCCCTGCTGAGCATGAAGCAGCATGTGGGGCTCGATCTCAGGACCCTGAGATCATGACTGAAGCTGAGATCAAGAGTCTGCCGTTCAATTGACTGAGCCACTTAGGTGCTCCAACCTCAGTGGAGTTTTGAGATGCTCCCAGGATTCATTCATTCATTCATTCATTCACTCATCCTTTCGTGCAATCAGCAAACATGTATTCATTGGCTCTGAGCCAGGAAATGTGATGATCAGCAGGAACACAAAGATGAACCAAATGGAACCCTTATATTGTGTGTGTAGGTGTGTGGGTGTGTGGGTGTAAGCAGATGACAGGAAGGTGCAATGTGTTCTGTGACAGAGGGAACCCATGATTATGGGAACTAGGGGTGAGCCTTCCAAATCAGATTGGTGCCATTCAAACCTTTTCAGAAGAGGCCAGCCTTAAGCTGAGTTTTGAAGAATGAGTAGGGGTTGGCCAAATGCAGAGCAGGGGCAGGGCGAGAAAGGCATCTGAGGCAGAGAAAGCCATGTGTGCAATGACACAGAGCATGAAGCAGCTTGGGGACTGAGGACTGCGAATCATGCTGTAACAGGGGGAGTCACAGGGAACAGGCTGGATGGGCAGGGAGTAGTCAGATCTAAGGAGTTTGAGTCTTCCTCTGTAAGATGTGGAGAGATGCTGGTGAGGTTGTGTAGGAGCATCCAAAATCAGATGTGCATTTCAGAAAGATGACCTCATATCAGTGTGACTAGTAAATGGAGGGATGAAACTGAAGGCAGTCCTGAGTTACCGCAGTGGTCCTGGGATAGAGGGAAGATGACTGGAAACTTGTGAATTAAACTGCAAAATGGTAACCCATTGAATATGGATGAGGAGGGAGGCGAGGGGTCAAGGATAACTCCTGGGTTTATGCTCCTTGGGCAGCACAGTGGGTGTCACCCTATAAGAGAAAGAAGCAGGAAAATGAAGTATTTATTGAAGGGGAAAGAAGAATTACCAAGATTGCTCTTGGCCTTGTTGAGTTTTAGGTGCCCCGGGCATTTTTGGGAGGAGATACTCTGTAGCAGTGGGAATCCTGGGTTTGGAGCGAAGGACCTCTAAGTGTGGGAGCCCTCAGCAGGAGCCGGTAGCCTTGGGAAGAGAGAGTAAGCATGGGGCAGACTTGGAGTGAAGAGGCCAGAAGGGTAGGACACAACTGTGGGGAGTGGGGAAGGAGGACCCATGAAGGAGGCTTTGCAAGGCTGGCCAGAGAGCTGCATTTGGTGGCTGAAATATGCCTGTTCTGTTCTCCAGTTACATTGCCATGTAACGGAGCCTTGGTGACTTCTGTGTTCACCAGAACAGTCGTCCCCCCTTATCCGTGGTTTCGCTTTTTACGGTTTCAGTTACCCACGGTCAACTGCTGTCCAGAAGTAGATGATCCTCCTTGTGACGCATTGTCAGAACGTCAATAGTGACCTGACACCATGTCACTGTGCCCATGTCATTCACCTCATCACGTAGGCATTTTATCAGCTCAGGCATCCTGCTAAGGGTGACACAGTAAGATATTGTGAGGGAGACAGACCACATTCACATAACTTTTATTATGGTATGTTGTATTATTGTTCTATTTTATGATTAGTTATAGTGTTAACATCTGGCTGTCCCAAATTTATAAATTAAACTTTATCGTAGGTATGTATGCATAGGAAAAATCATAGCATATATAGGGCTTAGTACTATTCATGGTTTCAGGCATCCACTGGGTTACTTTCCTTCTTTTGCTCTCACCTAAGAACACAGGCAGATGCTCTTGGCAATGGAGGGTCCTAGATAACCCCTCTTATGAGCTCAATGACTTGGGTAAAGTCCAATGTCCTCGGGACTGGTTGGCATCAGTGGCCAAGGGAGGGAAAAGCAAGGATGAGCTGCGTCACTCTCCTGGGTGGCTGCTGGGCAGAGGTGTAAGTGAGTGTGGAAGCTAGAGCCCAGAGCCAGAGGTGGCCATGAGACCACAAGCTGCAATTGTCCATCCCAGACATTTGAAACAATTAACCCAGTGGCAGAGGGGCGGTGTGATGTAGTGGGCAGGTAAGTGCCATGGTTTTGGGGTCAGATCTCCCTGTTATGCTTTCTAACAGTGTGACTTTGGGCAACATGTAACATTAACCTCTTACATCTCAGTTCTCTGTCCTACATAATTGAGAGAATACATAGTTCCCAGATCTCCCGGGATACAGATCTCCGTTCTGAAGATCAAAGCAGGAGAAGCGTATCTGTATGAATCCCTCAGCATGGCACTTGGAACGCAGTAGCAGGTGTTCAGGAAATGACAATCGCCTTCTCTTTTCCCTGCTTTTCCTTGTCCCTGGCCAGAGGCATGTGCTGCCTGCAAGGGATTCTGAGACTTGGGGCTGGGACCTACACTCAAGTTCAGGAGGTAGACAAGCAGAAGGAGGGTGTTTCAGGAAGAGGAGCTGCCCGAGCGTAAGCAAAGAGCTGTGGAAGGTCGTGGCAGGCCTGGGAGATGGCAGCCAGGCAAGTATGTTGTAGTAGTTGTAATGGTGTCATGAAAACTTGTGAGACCTGAGTCTGGAAACATACACGGGGGCCAGATTTTAAACAGCATCAAAGCTCCATCAAGGAGTTTCACTGTATCCTGTAGACAACGGGGAGTCATGATAGGTCTGGAAATGGGGTGATGCCCCTACATCAGTGCCTTAGAATCATTGTTTCTTGACCTCTTCCAACAGGCAGCTGTGCTTTGACTCTGCCAGTGAAACTCTTATGGAGGAGTTTTAGCACCTTGATGGCTTAGGGGGACATAAGCACTAATGGGGGTTTGGGCTTCCCAGGATTCTCACCCACAGGAATTAATAAACTGCTTATAGTGGAGATTCCACTGCCAGAAAGCCAGCTGACCACCACTGTGTCAGAGCCTGAGAACTTTGATAACAGATTCTCGACATCCACTGGTCTAAAGCTGAGTAGATATCTATGCCTTCATCACCTTCACCATTTTCCTCAAGATGCCTCTTTGTGAGTAGGGAGGAAAGGTAACTCACTATGTGCTTATTATGTGCCAGGCTCTGTGCTAGGCCTTTTTTTCCCCTGGATTCTGGGCTTTAATGCTCACAAACACATTCTGGGAGTGATATTGTCTCCCATTTTACAACTGGAACACTAAGACTCAGAGAGAGATGGATGAAGCCATCTGTTCTCAGTCACTCACACTATCCATGAAATCAGAATTCAAGCTCAGGGCTTTCTGACTGTGAAGGCCTTGATCTCTTTCTACTTCTATTCCATCACTCTCTCCTTTCCTTCCTTCCTTCCTTCCTTCCTTCCTTCCTTCCTTCCTTCCTTCCTTCCTTCCTTCCTTCCTTCCTTATGCAGGGATAAAATTAATTAATTAAATTCTAATATAGTTAACATACAGTGTTTCATCATAGTTTCAGGTGTACAATATAGTGATTCAACAATTCCATACATTACTCGGTACTCATCAAGATGAGTGTACTCTTAATCCCCTTTACCTATTTCACTCATCTCCCCATCTATTGGTCTCAATTTTCTTATCTTTTAATTTTTTTTTTTTTTTTTGGGAGAGAGAGAGTGAGAGCAAGGAGGAAGGGTGACAGAGGGAGAAGGAGAGAGAGAATCTTAAGCAGGCTCCATGCCCAGCCTGTAGCCCTACATGGGGCTGGATCTCACACCCCTGAGATCATGACCTGAGCTGAAATCAAGAGTTGGACTCTTAACCGACTGAGTCACCCAGGAGCCCCAATTTTCTTATCTTTTAAAGGGGATTGGAGGAATGGACAGTTATACTCATAGGGCTGTGCTGAGGTTCAGAGCAAATAGTGTATGCAATGCAACTAGGGCTCTTCCTCCCACCTAGTACATTCCAGTAAGCAGCAATACTAAGATCTGGCAATTTTTCTGCACATCAGTTCAGTGTGATTCACATCCAGGGGCACCCGAGTGCTGAGATATACAGATGTTACATTCTGTAGTGTAACAAGTATTAGATCGAAGTCTGAGCAGTCCAGTGCAATCTTGCATCAGCCACCTGCCAGATTCAGAAACATGGATGAGACACTAAATCATTATGTCTCAGTTTCTTCATCTGTACAGTGGGAGCTTAATCCTGACCCTTGTTCCTCATGCCCACCTCACAGGACTGTTTTGAGGATCAGTGAGCTGATGTCTGTACAACAGCTGTGCACATGGAAGTGGTTAATAGTTATACAAAAGGGGCACAGGACCCTATCCCCATGCCGGAGGAAATTTTGGTGTGGTTGGTGACATTACACACTCAGCTATGAAACTCTTGGGCACAACATTGGTAGCACGTGAGGACCAGAATTGTGCTACAGACCACCCTTGAGAGTATGGCTGATGGCCTCCTGCTGGTGTGGAGCTTATTTGGATTTGTTGCATCCTCATTGCACACGGAGGCAATCAGCTAAACTCTAGAGGAGATTTTTGCTTTCAGGAAACAAATTCAGTTCCCATATTGGAATTCTCAGGGTCTGCCTGAAGTCTTGGCTGTCATTTGAGGATATTTCTGTGCATGGAGATCTTTTCGAAGAGCCTGCCCACTGGTTCTCGTCTTTTCCAACTGCTCAACATTTTAAGGGGGAAGGGAGAGTAGACTTCCCATTGCTGAGCACTACATGTGAGGGTGGGGTTAGGCTGGTTGCATCTATTTTTCTACTTCATCTTGACCGTAACTTTACCTGCAGCCATTACTGTCATTTTGCAGACGAAGAAATGAGGCTCAGAGAGGTTGCGTAACCTGCTCACATGCTCAAGGGAACAAGCGCGGAGCTGGTAAGCAGAGTTGCTGGGATTTAAGCCAAGTATATGATCTTGCTTCTGTGTTCAACTCCGTATTTCCTTGCAGAAGACTCTCCGTCCCTGCGCCTTGAAAGACCTTACACTGCTGTTGACTCGCACGGTTTCTGGTTTGTACCTTCTCTGAGCATGACCCCCTAGACGGCTTATGACATGCCCTGTGTGGTTGGCTTATGTGTGGTATTTGTAAGGTTGGTTGTTTCCTGGGTAGAGGAGGGGGAGAGTTTAGTATGCTTTTCTAAACCGGTAAGATCCCTGAGGGTAGGATGTTCATTCAATCAACAGATATGAGTTGTGTACCTACTATGTTCCAGACACCATCTTAGGCACTAGAAAAATAGTTATGGACAAAATAGACACTCTGCTGTTTTCCTGAGACTTATATTTTGGTCAGAAGATAGACAATTTAACTAACCAAAAGTTTACCAACTATTCAGCTAACGAGCATGTACCATTTGCTAGAGGATGGAAACTACCATGGAGAAAACAAACAAGTGAACAAACAAGAAAGGGAATGGAAGTATCATTGGGGAAGGGGTTTACAATTTACAAGGGATGTTCAGAGGCAGCCTAGCTGTAAGGTGACATTGGAACAAAATGTGAAGGTGATAAGGGATAGGAAACAGAAATAATGGGAGGAGGAGTCTAGGAAGAGTGTTCCAGGTGGAGGGAATGACAAGTGCAAAGACCCTGAGGTAAGAGGTGCAGGTCTATTTACGGAGTGGTGACTTGGACCGAATGGGGCAGTGGTAAGAGGTGATAGGGCGAGGCAGGTGATGGGGAGCTCTGGGAGGACATGAGTCATTCTGTTGAATTTTTCTTTTATTATGAATGAGATTGAAAGTTAGAGGAGGGTTCTGAGCCCAAGAAAGACATGACTCCAGTTATATCTTAACAGGGCTGCTTTGCAGGGAAAAGCCAGAAGTCAGGAAGGAATTGCAATAACCAAGGCAAGCGGTTAGTGCCTAGGATCAGATCTGCCCATGTTCTTTGGAATGCACTCTCCTTCTACAGCTCATGGAAGAGCACTTGGCAGATTGTAGGTGCTTGATAAACGCTTGCTAAAACCAGAGCGCAAGGAAGGCAGTGTAGTGTCATGTCTGAAGGGGGTGGGCATTACTGTGGGAGTTCAAACCTCAGCCTTGCTGCTGTGAGGTGCCCTGCTATGTGTGACCTTCTATCTCCGTGCCTCAGGTTCCCGAAGTGAAAATGGGAGTGATGACAATGTCAAGCTTGCAAGCTTTGTGTGAGGATTGCACGTATGTCATGTGCTTAGAAGAGGCCCCGGCCCATAGTCAGTGGTAATAAATACCAGCAGTCACTGAGGCAAGAGCAGAGGCTTTATGTTCTGTGCATTTGTTGAAAAGCGAAGGGAAATGGTGAGAGGAAAATACTAGAAATATTTGTGCAGTATTTGGAAATGTGCGACATCCAGAGTATTTTTTTTGCTATGTTTTCATTCAAGCAATTGCGATTTTTGTCTATCATCATTTTTCTTTCCTGTTATGCCATCAGATTTTCTTTTTGGTGACATAAGTTGCAAATATGCTCCTTGTCCAATCGGGTGGGAATGGGGATATGGGTTCTGTTCTCTGCCTCTGCTCCTCCATGTGGAACAGCCTGCTGTCTCTCCCTTTTGATCAGGCTTCATGGCAACCATAGAATAAAGTTTATTGCTAATGTTATTAGTTTCTAATCAGAGCCCACTGTGATTATTACCTAATAGTTATTGCTTTGCACTTCCAACCAGATGTCAAAAATAATAAGCCAATAAAACTGCTATTAATTTAGTCTGCATGACAATTTTAGGCCCTCAGAGCTTGAGATTCGGGGCCTCATAAAAGCAGGGCACAAATAATTTGAGTGCTCAAAAGTAATAACAAAAATGGTGAGAATATGAATTAATACGTTAAGTGTTTCTAATTTAAAAATGAAATGTGTGGCTATGAATACCAACATTTCTCATGTGCTTTTCTAGGCTGAATGGAGCCGTCCTCCCAGGTTCCATCCTGCAGGATTTGGGCAGCATGGCTGAGGGAGTTGGCTCTTTATAGGAAGAAGATATGGTGCTACCGTAGATCTGTTTGGTTCTCATGAGAGAAGAGGACCAGGTCTGCAGGGGCCTGGAAGAGGGGTCTCCTGGAATCATGGAGAACTCAGTGAAACCTGCTGGTGCTGCTGCCAGGCTCTGGGATGTTCTGATGGACCCCTGCCTGCCCTGACACACACCCCATTTTAGGGAACCATCCTCTTTCTACTCATGCCCTCTGTCATCCTGTGTACTGTGGGGTGTGGGAGGCTTGTGTTCAAACCCTAATTGCCTCTCTATCTGAGGGAATGATCTGGAGCATCATCTCTGAATCTGAGTTCCTGAGTCTCAGAAAACAGCAACGTTAATAGCACTTACCTCACAGGATTACAGTTGAGCGTTCGAAGAAACAACAGAGGCACCTGGGTGGCTCAGTCTGTTAGGCTCAGTCTGCCTTCAGCTTGCATCATGATCTCAGGGTCCTGGAATCAAGCCCCATATCGGGTTCTCTCCTCAGCAGGGAGCCTGCTTCTCCCTCTCCCTCCGCTCTTCTGTCAAATAGATAAACAAAATCTTAAAAAAAAAAAAAAAAGAAAGAAACAACAGATAAAAGGAGCTTAGCGCAGTGCCTGGCACACAAATGAATTGGATAAGAAATCACTGTTCCTTAAATGATGCAGATGCTCTCTTTCCCCTTCACTTTGCTCATTCATTCCTTCTATTCATTGGTGGTACTTGAAAAAGTCTGCTTTTCCCCTTCCCCCATCCTCTTGTGCTTATATAAGCCTTGCCCTGTTTCCTTTCACTTTGCTGCGGTATTTGCATTTCACAAACACATACCATGGCTCATTTTGGTGGTAGGGGTGTCGGCACAGGGGCTTAGGCTCAGTCAGTGTTTCAGGCTCCTGATGTCTGGGGGCTGTAACAGAGGAGACCCCGAGCACACCAGGGGGAAAGGGGTGATGTGGGGCCTGACCCTGAGAAGATGTTGCCACAGACACACAAGCTGATTGTTCTCCAATGGCTACTTTTTCAGATACGCTCCATTTCCTAGCACATGGATTGTGGGAAGAAATGGGGTAGAGCAGCCTCTCTTCCCCATGGGCCCAGCCCCTAACCCCTCTCTCCCCGTCCTCCAGGAGTCTCTTCCTTTGCCTGCGGCTGGCTGCAGGATATATAGTTGAGTACTTTGGAGCCTGGGGATGTCAAGCCACTGGATGAGAGGCGCCTTATCCCTGAATGACCTCTTCAGTCACCTGCACTGAAGGGTGAAGGCACTGAGATTTGGGGCTGTTTGTTACAGCAGCTGGGCTTCCCTGACTCATACACATGGATGAGACCTTGCCAAGCAGGTGAGCAGAAGGAGGGCACTGCAGGCCGAGTGGGCAGCATGAGTGCAGGCGTGGAACAATGTGCTCTGGGATCTGAAATCGGTCAGTGTTCTAAGATGATCTGCGGGAAGGCTGGGGGCAGAGAAGGGTGGCCGCAGAAGGGACGGAAGTGTTGTGCCTGTCATTTAGGATTACACAGTAGGCAGCGGGGATAATTGGAGAGTGCTAAGCAAGAGCTCGGACCATCCTTTCGCTTTAGGGATGCTATTCTGGGGGCAGTCCTCCAGGGAGGGTGGCTGAGGGTGGCACAGGGACTTGTCCCAGGCTGATGGATAAGGAGGCTTGCCAGATGACCCAGGGGAGACAGCGTGGAAGCCTGGATCAGGAAAATGGCAGTAGAGGCACAGATGGAGCTGGCCAAGTAGCTGTTTAAGAGGGTGAATCTACAGGACTTGGCCATTGAGTTGAGCTGGAGGTGTGGGGAGGGAAACACCTACTTGTTTGCTCTCCCTTTTTATATCCTCTCCCCCCACTCCCCTTTCATAATGACACTGGCTGTCAGAGTGTGAAATTTGATTCTTGTTTTCCGGGTGCTTTCTTGCTTGTCACAGAACGTGCTGATCCATGCTGATACCTGAGCAAACACCACCTTGTCCGTCAACAAAATCACTTGTGTCCTGGCCTGGCTCTGCTGTCACCGGGGTGCACCATGTGTGGATGGAGAGGGCATCCACATGCATGTTCTCTCACTTCTGCCTCCCTTGCTGGGACCCCCTCCATGCTTCGATTCTTCCATTAGTGGACCTGAGGGATTAGGCTTGTCACCCACTCTCTCACAGGTGGATGGTGGGCATTGAGTCGTTCCTTCAATTGAGTCTATTAGTAAATTGATCACAAAACAAGAAAAGGGGAAATTATTTTAAATTGATTCGAGTAGAATTTTAACATGTTCGGCACAACCAACTTTGTGCTCAGGTTTAACACTTGGTGTGTTAATTGAGTTGCCGGTTCGGCCAGATTATCCTGTTAAAGTAGAAATCAATATTAATATTTCCTCCTCACTGTTAACCGTCTTTCTAGAACTGGGATTTTTCTTCCCTTCTTCTCCCTCTATGACTTTGTTACCTTTGCGTTTCTAATTGTGTCTGGAATTGATGGAGTTTTTTGTTTTTTTTCAAAAACACAGGCGGTTTGTGATGATGCTGCATTTCCCATCATGTCTGGGGTCACTGTTTGTAATAGATTTGCTTTTATGCCCGGCTCCTGAAGAGCATTCTCATTATCTGATAAGAGAAGCTGATGTCCAGTAGCCTTCCGAGGTAATGAATCCTTTTCATTTGTTTGCTCGCATGTCCAGGCTGGTGGGAGGTTGGGGGGAGCTTGTCTGACATACATCTTGGGGGAGAGCTTTACTGGGCACTGGCAAGGTCCCTATGCTGCCCACACCATCCACTCGGGACCACCGACCTGTGTTGTCAGCCCTCTCTTTCGGGGCCACGTGTTCATCGTCTGACAAGGTATGTGTGCTCATCTGTGTCCCCTGGGATGTTCACTCATGTGTGTTCCCCCCTGTGTGGGGCACTGGGGTGCTTCACTCTGCGTGTATCACTGGTGCTTGTGCCAACAAGGACTCTCGTTCCTTTTCTCATGCTCCTTATTGAGTGTTGTCAGGGATTTTATTATTCCCTCTAGGAACGGCTCTCGATTGGTTAGATGTAAAGTCCTCAGCGTGCCATATAAGGTCCCCTGTAATCTATCCCTGCTTATCCCCTTGGCCTCATCTCTAGCCCCTATAACGGGGGCCCAAGTTGGAGTTAGGCAGAGCTGCTTGTAATTTCCCGAAGACACCTTGCAGAGCTGCCTTGCAGTGCTGTTCCACCTCCCCAGAAAGCCCTTCCCCTCTAGCCAGCCCTCCAGGCTGAGTCTGAATAGCCCTTCTGCTCAGAAATGGCCCCTGCCTTGCAGAGGACTTGCTTCGTTTCTCCCTTTAGAGCCCTTGTTTGTCTTTCCCTCCTCCCCCACCAGACACGGAGTTCCCTGGGAATTAGGGCTCTATCTTGCCCATCTCTATTGCTCCCACCTAGCATGCAGCCTGGCGTGGAGACGCGCTCCATCACGGCGGGCTGCGGGACATCTTTTCACGTGTATTATGGTAACCGGCCCCTATGGTAAGTGCTTCCGGTGCCTCGCTTCACTCCATCCGCAGCATACCTCTGTGAAGTGGGTGCTGTGCTTTACCTCTGTTCCACAGATGAGTCATTCGAGGTGCAGAAAGGTGAAGACACCTGTCTAAGGTTGCTCAGCTTGTAAGCGGAGGAGACCGGAACCAACTGCTGGTCTCTCGTGCCTCAAACCCTACGGACTGAGCCACATTGATGCATGGCTCTTCCTGTGCTCTCCAGTGCTCCTGCCCCTGCTTCGTGACAGGCTTACGTTCTCCCCCGTGACCTTCCCGCCTCTCTCAGAGGATAGACAGTGCTGTAAGAGAAGGCGGTGGTGTTTGTAAAGCCTAAAAATGGAGCTTAAGTGTGCTGCACGCGGGCTGTTCTCCGCCACCCTCCCCACTCCCGCTCTGTATACTCGCTGGCTCTTTCTGCCCTGCTCTGTGTCCCAGGAGCTCAGCTCTAGGGGCTCTTCCCCTGCTCTCTGACTTCCCACACAGTCGGCCAGCGGAGGCACTGGGATGGGGGGACAGGGGGCAAGGTGGCTCTTTGCCCTGCTCTGTGTCCCAGGAGCTCAGCTCTAGGGGCTCTTCCCCTGCTCTCTGACTTCCCACACAGTCGGCCAGCGGAGGCACTGGGATGGGGGGACAGGGGGCAAGGTGGCTCTTTGCCCTGCTCTGTGTCCCAGGAGCTCAGCTCTAGGGGCTCTTCCCCTGCTCTCTGACTTCCCACACAGTCGGCCAGCGGAGGCACTGGGATGGGGGGACAGGGGGCAAGGTGGCTCTTTGCCCTGCTCTGTGTCCCAGGAGCTCAGCTCTAGGGGCTCTTCCCCTGCTCTCTGACTTCCCACACAGTCGGCCAGCGGAGGCACTGGGATGGGGGGACAGGGGGCAAGGTGGCTCTTTGCCCTGCTCCCTCCCCGTGTCCTCCCAGAGCAGTGGTTGTCAAACTCTTTCTGTAAAGTGCCAGATGGTAAATATTTTAAGCTTTGTGGCCCAAGAGACAAAATTAAGGATGTGATTTAGATACTTATATAACCATTTGAAATGTAACCATTTGAAAATGTAAAATCGTTCTGAGCTCATGAGCTATAACAAAGCAGGCAGCAGGCCAGATTTGGCCCATTGGCCGCAGTTTGCCAACTGATGGTCAGGATGCTAGAGCCAAGCTTCTTCTGGAGGGCTGTTCCGACGCAGATCACAGACCCCCACCCTCAGATGTTCTGATCGTGTGGATCTGCAGTGGAGACGGAGGGCTTGCCTATCTAACAAGTTTCCAGCTGGTGTTGATGCTGCTGGCCTGGCCCCCGCCATCCAGGAACCATCAGTGTAGGGAGGGCACCTGCCAAATGTTCCCTTGGGCTCAGGGACTCCGTTCTCTCCCTTTGCCCCTTTAGGCCTGAGTGCTTCCCCATCCTTCGTTGGTCCCCTTAATGCTGCCTAACTCTCTGCAAATTGTCCTTCCCTCTGGCTCTCTTCAGTTAAGCCCTTTGCGCGAGCTGCCTTTGTTTGTTGGAATCTTACGGATACTACAAGCATTTTCGTTTTGCAGAAATGGTCTGGGAACAGTGTGCCTGTGTACTTTTCACGGATAATTCTTGGAGGAGAATGTTGCATCACTGAATTATTCTTGTATTGACTGCCTCAACATTACTTAGGGGTCTCCTCTGTGTGTGGTCCTGCAGGAGCTGGGACCAGGTTACATGACAAATAGGATAGGGCCGAGTCCGTGTTACAGAACAGGCTTCTGTAGAGTGCTACTGGGTGTGTGAAGGCTGCCCAGCTCGGTGGGAGTGGCTCAGAGTGGGCTTTCCAGAGGAGGTGACATTTGAGATGAGTTCAAAGAAAAAGCAGGCATTGGCTCACCGGGAACTGAAAAAGGGTCTTGGGAAGTGGAGCGTGCAGAGCACCCATGTGTGGAGGTATTTAGGGAGCCGTGGGACTTTGGTTTGGCCTAAGAATGATTGTGTGTGTGTGTGTGTGCACGTGCATGTGTGCACAAGGGAGGGCCAGAGTCTGAGAGTGGCCAATACAGCTAGAACAGTGAATAGAGGCAAATCACAAGGCCTCCGCTGCATCCCGGGTAAACATGAGGACACTGGGGATTTTTATCAGGGAATGACATAGTGAGATTTCCAAGTAGGAAGATCACCTTAGTGGTGATTGCGTGAATGGAGAGGCTTGGTGGTGGGGAAGGATGGGCCCCTAGTAGGCTGCTGGGCTGGATCTCCGCCGATCCGGGTTGGGACTGGCTGAGCCTGGAGGTGGTGATGGCAAATGAGCTTTAGGATAATCTCAAATCAGTTTCTGCCATCGGGCATGGGCCCCCCAGTGGGTCTGTAAGAAGCCAATACCTAGCCTAATTGAAGGTTTCACCCCTTTCCTCTGGGAGGTGATATTCTTGTTCTGCCAGAGGCTGAACCCCATGACTCCACTCGATGGCTTCATTTCACAAATTAAAAATATCAACCAAGTGAATCATTTCAAAGACTTACAATGTAAGGAAACCATTGCAGCTCATAGTCTGTGTTTCCTGTGAAGCATGCGCTTTCTGAAACATTTACCCAACACCTCAGAGAGCTCCCACCAACACATCTACCTTTTTGGAAAGGTCAGACTTTTTAAAGGTTAATTGTTACCCTTAAGAAAAACGTAAAAACAAACTGCACGGCTGCATATTTAATAAGTGTTGGGTATAGCATTTCCCAGAAGCACAATTCCTGATGATTTGATTTAAACAAATAAAGCCGGGTCTGGAAATAAAGCGCCATTGGCAACTTCGGACTTGGAGAAAGCGTGCATGCTGTCTGTGGTTTAAGGAGTATCATTATACTTCTGAAATGTCCTCTGGCCAAAGAACCCCAGCCGGCCAGGAATGTGAGCAGTGCTAAATCCTTGGATCTGTGTGTGTGGACTCTGGTGGCTGAACAGCGGAGCTCAGAGAGGCCTCAAGATTTCACTCCTGGCCCTCTTGTCAGACCTCTTTCTCCCTTAGCAATGTCCTCCCCTCCCAGGTTGACCAGCAACCTCTCTGAGGGGGGCTGCTCCATCTGTCTCCTTCCCTCTCCCTCCTTGTGGTCTGCTGGAAAGCTCTCCCTGAGCGCCCTGCAGGTGCCTCTAGCCATGTGGCCAAACCAGACTGGTGTCTCTGTTTCCCTTTGGGCTGGCTCTGCCGTTCACCCCTCCCTATAGAAGCTCTTCCCTCCTCCTCCTTGTACAGACTCTTCCCTCCTCCTCCCTGTGCTCACTGCTCCTAGCTTGAATCCACCAGTGGTTTTCTCAGGACTCATTGTTCTTTCAGGACCCCGTCCACCCAGTTATCAAGTCCTATTGATGTCTTCCTCCTAGTCTGACTCAAGCTTGTCTCTTTTCATTGCTGTGGCCACCCCTCTGGTCAGAACCTCTCTCCTAGATTACCACCATAACTTCCCACCTGTCTTTGTTGTGGGGCATCCATGTTGCCCACTGACACAGACAAATTTTCCTGAAGATCCCCTGTGATTCTGTAAATCCCTTGATCAAAATTCTTGCTGTTTTCTTTTTACCTCTGAAATGGAACTCAGAATTTCAGTATTCACTACCTTTGTCCTAATCTCTTAGCTCTCCAGCCTCCCCCACCAATTTAAATTGTAAGAACACTCAAGAGATCTCCCCTCCTAGGCAATTGGTTAAGTGTACAATATGGTATTAACTAGAGGTGCCTTGTGGGACAGATCTGTGGAACTTATTCATCTTCTATAACTTTTCCATGTCAAAGTGAATGGTCTCTATTCCCCAAACTCACAGCTCACCTTTCTCCCCTGTGCCTTTCCTGTTGCCCTTCATGCCTGGAGGCCTGGAATGCCCTCTATGCTCCCCTCCTTCAGGGGTCCGCTGGGGTGCCCCATCTGCTCACCCCCTTTCCTGGTCACTCCATGTGTGTTCTTTTGGTGTCATTTCTCACAGGTTGCTGGGTCTTGTGGCTATTTTGTCCATGGGTTGTTCATCCCGTTGGAATGTAACTTATTTACCTTGTAGCCTCACAGGCAAACTTTCTGAAGCTTTCTTTAAAAATCTGTAGAATAAGGATAGCCATTCTTCCAAAATAGATGTTTGGGAAATATTAAATGACTTAAGTATATAAGTTCCTAACAGAGTGTCTGGGATACTGTGGTAAACACATAATTATTGTCCATAGTAGGTACAGTCATTTTCAAAGGAAGGAAGGAAGGAAGGAAGTGAAGGAAGTGAAGGAAGGAAAGGAAGGAAATGAAGGAAAGAAAAAGGGAAGGAAGGAAGAGAAGGAAGGAAGGAGGCAGGAAAGGGAGGAAGGGGCAAAGTAAACTGCTAGAACGTCCTTAACTGTATTTCCCTCTGCAGTCAGACCGTACCCTTCCTGCCCCTCTGCCATAGCATACTCCATCCCACCTCTGTGCCTTTATTTTTCCTGAAAGTACTGGCATGTGCTAAATCCCTTAAGTATTGAGGTAAGATTTAGGAGGGATATGTTTTCCCCTAAAGCTCCCTCATTGGGTTGGCCTCCTTGGAGGAAATCTCCGGGCTCTTCCGCCCTCTCATTTACAGTTGTGCTGGCTCAGTGATGCACATCAGGAGGAGAGGGAGACATAGGTATTTATTCCTGGTTTTTCTTGCTTGGTTGCCCAGGCTGGCTGTGTCCCTGAGTGAAGGCCACCCCACCTCATGTTGCCATCTTGTTCTCCAGGTCAGGTGACCACTCCTCCCTCCTCCCCTCAGCTGTTGCTCCTGGTTGTTACTCACTCCAGGGTGACTGTGTATTCCTCCATCTCTGCCCACAACTTAAATAGTCTCTTTATTAAAGTCCCCTAACATTTTCCAGAACTTCCTTCCAAGATGCTAATATTTTGACTGATACACTCCATGAATGCCCAGTGGATCAAATCTCAGAAACATTGTGTCCAGCAAAAGAAGTCCCACACAAAAGAATGCATGTGAAGTTCAAGAACAGATAAAAATAATCCACAGTGATAAAAGTCAGAGCTGTGGTTGTTTGGTTTTGGGTTGGGGTTTGGCAGGAGGGAAGAAGCTCTGTGGAGAAGGGACAACATATGTCCCATATCCAGGCTGTGCAATGGCAAGATACTCATGGTCAGTGGTAGTTGTCAGGTAGCCTGGGGGTATCCAGCTGTCATGGGTGCAGACAGAACTGCATGAACATTTGAAGGCAGCCGGATATGCACAGCTGGAACTCCCTGGCTAGATCTTCTACATCTACTCCACTCTCAGAGCCATATATGTCTACAGCCATATCCTTTGGGAGCTAGGATTGTGAAG
Organism: Mirounga angustirostris; assembly: GCF_029215605.1. Lineage (NCBI taxonomy): Eukaryota > Metazoa > Chordata > Mammalia > Carnivora > Phocidae > Mirounga > Mirounga angustirostris. The sequence goes on along the minus strand of NW_026991711.1, from coordinate 92,349,506 downwards.
GGACAGCTACACTAACTGACTCTTCTTCATTCTCTGACCTTCATTTCTGGAGTTCCCACAAGAATTCATCTTTTTGGTGCAATTTGTCCCAAGATGTCCATCAAGAGTTGAATGCAAAACAAATGGAGTGCTTCACAAAGTGTTAGGCACCATTTTGTATTTTCCTGAATCTATTCCATGTAGTTGGGCTCTGAAGAATGCTACGGGCAGTTGCCTGGGAGATCACACATGTGCCTGGAAAGGGGTATGGTATTTCTCCACAGCCTCTAAGTTGTTCAGAAGATCCTTTCTGACCAGAACTGAGGAACCTAATATGACCTCTTCTGAGAATCCTGCCTGGTTGGGGGTTTAGCCTTTTGAATAAGCTTTAGTTTGGGGAATCTGAATGTGAGCTTCTAGATTTCTGTGAGGATTGTCTCCTGAAGGTAGCAGTTTCCCTGAAGGTAGCAGTCTACTATTTCCCCAAAGTCACAAGAATTGGGAGCCGTTGTCTCAGCCTTTTGTGTGGGCTCAGTTTCTCTAGTTGTGTCTCACAGTCAATCACTTCCTCACCATCCTGCTCCAGTTGGGTCTGATCTTCCAAACTGCGGTCATGAGGGGTTGGTATATAGCTTATTGCAAGAGTCTGGAGAGGTTTTACACCTTGACGTCTTTTCTCCTTCCTATTGGTGCAAGTTCAGAAATGTGCCTTGTGGTCATGGTCTCACACATTGCTGCATGCCAGTGTGAGAGCTTTTGGATATTCTGCCCTGGAGACAGATTTATGACTTTTGATCTTGTGTAATTTCTAATTCTGAACCATGCATTTTTTTTTTTTTCTATTAGTCACTGTTTCTCCACATCCGAGGCCTGCCTTCCTTAGGGCATTTCAGTGGCACATTCCCATTGCAGCTCAAAATCCTCCTCTTCAATTTGTCATTACCTTCCCACAGATGCCTTATCTAGGCTGACATCCATGTATCTGTGACCAGGGATTCCAGGCTTGCTTGAATTTATCCCTTGGCAGAAGACCAGGCTCTGGGGAAGTCTGTGCTGGCAGGAGAAGCAGAAAGCCCTTCTCAATTATCTCAAGCTGGGTGATCAAGGACTGACTTTTTTTAGGATTGAGCATCACTAGAAGCTGCATTAACCACCAATTTCCAGGATTACCTCTGGTTGATCAGCTGATAAGTTTATTTCTTGTTCTTCATTACCCTGGCCAGGACACCAGTGCGTGCTCTGTATGCATTGCTCTCTACCTGCCTTGACATGGACATCACTCCTTCACATTGTCATGTTGATCTCAGGGTTCTGTCACTGATATCATCTGACCCAAACATCAACATGGCCCATGCGGGACTGATCATCTTTCTCCCCTTACCTGTACATCCACTGGTTTGGCAGTCAGGATAAGGGTGCCCTTTGGCTCATCCCTAGGGTGGTCATTTCATCTTCATTCCATTGGGGTTCAGTTTCTCAGCTTTAAGATCCTAGGCTAGCACCCTAGGATCACTTAGGACTGCTTTTCCTCCTGATATTTAGGTAAATAGGACTCAAATATTCAATTTCATGGACTGTGTGTTAGCTCAGAGCTTTCTGCACAATTCCTGTGAATTCTAAACTTGAGTCCCCAGGGTCCCCACAAGGACCTCTTTGCTGACTTGGGTGCAAATCTAGGCCCATTCATACTTTCCTTCCAAATTTGACTCAAACCAAGCTCATATTCTGCCACTTCTGTGTTCTGTTTGTTTTTGTTTTTGGTAGGAAATAAGCTGCTACAGGCCAGTCAGCTTTCTCTATTCTCCTTCCCTCAGTTATAATGAATATAGTTTTCACTCTTTCCTTAGCTAAGCATTTCAGAGTTGGACCTTGCAGTAGTCACCAATATTATTCCAGGCTCAATTGTGGGCCATATTGCCAGCATGAAATAGGTCTGTGTTTACAAACAAGGACGTTGGTGATGATTATTTAACAGTATTTGGCTGAAGAGATGTGATCTAAATGTAGATACATTGAGAAAAATGAGAGTTAAACCACTTATTTCCCCATTCAGATATGTTTCCACAAAAAGCACATTAGCCTTTTTTCTTACTCCTTGAGCTTACTTTTTATTAAAGTAATTGCATTCCTATTATTAAGTATTCACTGGATCCATATTGTAAATAAGATTTATAATATGCCTTAAATAAATGATACATACTAAGTTACAATTGGTACTTGGCTTAGTTCAACTTCTCAGCTACTTTTAATCATCACTTAATGCAATTTTTTTTTAAAGATTTTATTTATTTATTTGAGACAGAGAGAATGAGAGACAGAGAGCATGAGAGGGAGGAGGGTCAGAGGGAGAAGCAGACTCCCTGCAGGGAGCCCGATGAGGGACTCGATCCCGGGACTCCAGGATCATGACCTGAGCCGAAGGCAGTTGCTTAACCAACTGAGCCACCCAGGTGCCCACTTAATGCAATTTTTAAACATAAGATGTTCATACCATTTTCTCTTCTTTTTTACTCACACATTTCAACATTTTTCCAGAGGCTTCAGAAATGTAATTCTTTTTTCCTTTTCTTTTTCTTCTTCCTCTTCTTCTTCTCCTCCTCTGCCTCTTTCTTCTTCTTCTGGTTTAGACTGATAACTTATTTACTTATGAGGTATAGTTGACACAGAAATATAGTTCTTAACGCCCATACAATCTGTTATACTATCTGCATCTGCAAAAATCAAAATTTTTATTTCATTTCTGACATCTACAAATGCATTTGCACAGAAACCTGCTTTTAGCCTAGGGCTTTAGGTCAGACTGCCTGGGTCTGACTGTGGACTTGGCTCGGCAGAGGCTCTGTGATCTCGGCTAGGTCTTCCTTGCCCTGCTGTTCTCATCCACACAGGTCTGATAACGGGGGTACCCATGCCGGAGGATTGCTGTGAGTACCAAATGTGAATTACATGAAAAGCCTTTGGGTCAGTGTCCAGCACAGAGTAAGCCCTTGATAAAAGTTGCCTCTTAGTCTTTTCTCATTCTTATTCTTAATTTTTGCCAACATCTCCATTAGAAATTGCCATCTCGTTCCCCAGGCTGCCTGCATGTCTGCACAGGTTGTGCACTGCATATCCTTAATTCTCTTCATTCTTCACAGTTTATGGAGAATACCTTGAAAATTCTCTACTCCTTGATTTAAGTGGCTTTCTGGGCAGAGTAAAATAAAGTAGTTTTGTGGGGGCCAGCTGGAGGCCTTGCATTAATTACAGGAGTAATAATAGTGCTCCCTAAGAAGGCAATTGTTACTTTTGGAAATATCAGGTGAACAGTGCTTTCTAGAATAAATACGCTTTGGTCGGGATGCCTGGGTGGCTCGGTTGTTAAGCGTCTGCCTTCGGCTCAGGTCATGATCCCAGGGTCCTGGGATCGAGCCCCACATCGGGCTCCTTGCTCGGTGGGAAGCCTGCTTCTTCCCCTCCCACTCCCCCTGCTTGTGTTCCCTCTCTCACTGTATCTCTCTCTGTCAAATAAATAAATAAAATCTAAAAAAAATAAAATAAAATACACTTTGTTCGACAACAAGCAATTTTATTTCTTCACAGGTAGATGCAAACCAAGAGTCCACTAAGAACTTAAGAAGTTGTGTAAGGAGCTGTGTGGAATCGGAATGACTGCATTGTCTAGAAACCAACCTAGCTGACTTTCTGGATGAATTTGTCTTCAACTAATTTACTGTTAACCTGTACCCCTATAGCTAACTATATTGCTTACGAGTCCCAGTTAGACTACATGAAGTCTGCCAAGTTGAATTTCATTTCTCTGTCTCAATTTTTCACTCATCATTTCAAGGGAAACTTCACAGGGTTGTAAGGTACTTTGAAATGTAAATACAACTATATATATTTTAATTTTATATATATATAATAAACCACAAAATACTATGCAAATATCTTATTAAAATTGTATGTTTTCAGGGTGCCTGGGTGGCTCAGTCATTAAGCGTCTGCCTTCGGCTCAGGTCATGATCCCAGGGTCCTGAGATCGAGCCCCGCACTGGGCTCCCTTCTCCGCGGGAAGCCTGCTCTTTCCTCTCCTACTCTTCCTGCTTGTGTTCCCTCTCTCCCTGTGTCTCTCTCTGTCAAATAAATAAATAAAATCTTTAAAAAAATTGTATGTTTTCTCTGAAAGAAGATAAAGGTCCAAAGATTGTTTTAATTCACATTTTTTAGGAAGACTATCTTTCAATTAAAATTAGGAATAGCGGTGAGGAAAAGTCTATTTAGATGTTGGTTTCATTCACATGGTGAGGGACTCCAGTTCAGATCTCTGTATAATATACTGCTGTTTTTTTCTTTTCAGAAATGCCTTTAGTTTTCAAAGGTCATCTGTGTAAGCAGGTAAGACCAAGGTCATAGACCCTCCCTCACTGTGTGCTGATGAGGTTGTACTTTGGGTGAATTTTATTTTGGATCAGCAAAGACAAAGAGTATAATATGGTGGAAAGCACAGTGGATTTAAAATTAGCAGACCTGCATTTGCCTTTGATTCTCCTGAGTAATCTCAGATAAATTAATGAATCTCTCCCTACTACCTTGCTTTTCTATCCTCTTGCTGATCCCTCTGAAATGTATTGCATGTCTTAATTGTTCAGACACCTACCTACTGAGTATCAGTGGACTCAAATACAACCATTTGTTGTTATCTCCATAAAAACAATAAACATAATCTTTTTAGCTAGCTAGATTGTTTTCTAGCACTTCCTTGGAATCTCAGAGATAAATTTTGGTTCAGATCTCAGAGATTATCAGATGTCTGTTTTTTTCTTTGCATATTAATTTAATACTAAGCTTTAATTAGAAAATATATGATATTTATTAAAGTAAAAATGTTCTTTCATGTCCTCATATTCTATTAAAGACTTAAGAAATTATATACTTCCAAAGGAAGAAAGATATATTTAAAAAGTACAAAACATATATGAAAAAAATTTGTTGCTGTTAGAAACGTGCTCCCCAAATTCATATGTGGAAGTTCTAACTGCTAGAATGTTATCTTACTTGGAAATAGGGTCATTGCAAATATAATTAGTTAAGATGAGGTTGTCCTAGAGTAGGGCGGGTTCCTAATGTGATATGACTGGTGTCCTTATAAAAAGGGGAAATTTGGACACAGGCACACCCTGGGAGAATGTCCATGAAGCCGAAGGCAGAGATCCAGGTGCTGCTTCTACAAGCCAGGGAATGCCAAAGATTGCCAGCAAGCCCCCAGAAACTAGGAGAGAAGCCCCAAAAGGCTTTTAGGAGATTGTTGGTAGAAATATAATTGTTAAAGGTGCTTCTGGTGAGGCCTCAGGTGGAAAGGAGGAACATGTCTTTGGAAACTGGAGAAAAGGAGATCCTTATTAAAACATGGCCGAGGATTTGGCTGAATTGTGTTCTATTTTTGGAAAATAGAACCCATAAGCAACAGACTTGGATATTTAGCTGAGGAGATTTCTAAGCCAAGTGTTGAAGGGGTAGCCTGATTTCTTCCTTTGATCATAGTAAAATGGAAGAAGAGAGAGATGAATTGGCTGGACAACCATCTGCTAAAGAGATTAGGCCTGTGGCTTGTGATTCCACCAACCATCTCAGCAGAATGCCACCAGCTTGGACTTGAAGGGGATAGACATGGGATGGAATGAAGGCAGCCTGCTGGACTTCTAGGATTCCACAGGCAAAAAATGGGCTGACAGTGCTATTCAGCTGTGAACACATGAAAGAGAAGAATGACTGACCTCCCAAAGCAATTCAGAGGATGGCAAGGCTGCTGTGGCCAAAGCAGGGCTGCGGGGCTCAGGCCTTCAACCAGCTGTGGTGCCTGTGAGGCTGCATGAGCCTTCTGCTTAGGGCTTGCTGAGTCAATGTTGATATGGCAAGTCAGCACCAGGTCTGAACTCTGCTCTCTGCATCGAACTCCTCAGTTTGGAACCTGGATTCTGCTCTTGGTTCCCATGCGATTGGCATCCTTGGTGAACTTGGGCCACTTCTTTTCATCCCTCTTTGCCCTCTTTTGTGTTTCTGTTTTCTGTTGCGCTGTCTCAAAGTGGTATTTGTCGTAAGAAGAGAATCACAGGGTAGGACATTGGTATAGACCCCTATCATAAGCCTGTTGTTCAAGCCCCACTGACAGCCTGGTGAGTTTGTGGTTCTCACTGGACTCATGTCCAGTGGGACAGAATTTTCTGTGACTAATGAAACTTGATGAGGTTCTCCTACCATCTCAATTTTTTGTCCTACATGCTTGGTTTTGATCCATCAAGAGTGTTCCTTCATTTTTTTGCCTGCTGGGGTGCAGAGTGCCAAGTCTGTATTTGGAGGAGAATGACCATCAGGTTGGGGGCCTGAGACCAGAAATGTTCTACTGACCACTGCCAGCTTGCATGAGCATGTCTCAGTCACCTCCAGGAAAATCTGCTTCTTACATGTACTCTTATTTTGCTCCTAATTCTTGCGCCCATTTCTAAATGACATACCTTCACCGAGGGTAATTTGGGGCTTTGGTGGCCACTCTGGGTAAGATTTGACTGGAACGAAATTGTTCATATGACAGATACTTTAGGAAAGAAAAGGAATATAATTTCTTAGACCCAATGGTCACCATTTTTGACAGGTGTGCAGAGCCCCCAAATGAAATTCTGATTCAAAACTTGCTTCCCTAAGAGTATTTGACCAGAGCTAATGAGCTATTTGATTTTTGGCAACAGTAGACTGGACTCATTTCCCTAGTAAATCCTCCTCTACCATGTCCTCGGTTGCTTTTCAATATCAGCTCTCTCTTTCCCCTCATCCTCTGATCTCTCTCCTTCCTCATCTTTGTCAACTGCTCCCTTCTCTTGTCCAGACCCCCTACTTTTTTTGTGATGACTCTCCTAGACTCCAAAATGCCAACTGCCTCTTAAGATCCACTCCTTCAGGAGCCAGCTATTCAGGCAACTCTAGAACTTATATCTTGGGCCTGGACTGAATTAAAGATTTCTCTAAAAACACATACTATTCATGAAAGAATTCAGAATTATTTTGGGTACATATGATCCAGGGTTACCTGACCTCTATCAGCTTGTACACATGGTGGTCAGACCTCAGATGCTAAGTCCTGGCTGGCAAATGTTGGTTAGACTGCAAAGGGATCTATAGGATGCCTCTTTCTACAATAAACTTGAAGGTTAAAAAAAAGTTTAGAAAAGTTAAGTCTTCTAAAAGCCACATCTGAAACATTTCCAATAGAAATTGATTGGACCATAATTTAATCATGAAAAACAGAGAAAACATGCAACTATAGGAGATTTTCAGGAAAGACAAGAAAACACTTTCCAACAATATTCAGGAGTTTTAAAGAAGGAATCAGTGTAACAGTGGCCATTCAACTTCATTTTGTCAATGAAATTAAATCTGAAATTGGAGAACTAATTCAAAAACAGAAAATAGAATGGGAAATAGCCCCTTTATTTGAACTACAATAACTGGAAGGCCATTTTGAAGGAGCTTTAGAATAAAAATGAAATAGGACCCCAAATAAACTTACGCCCTGTAGATCAAGTAGCTAGGTATCACACTTCCCAGTTGATCACCTTCTGACAAGGACACTTACAGATATTGTAAATAGAAGGCAACCTGGAAAAAAAGATGGTCTCATCTTGCCAAGTAAAAACAAGACAAAGAAAACTCCTTCAAGGGGGTGTCTGGGTGGTTAAACGTCTGCGTTGGGCTTGGGTCATGATCCCTGGGTCCTGGGATCGAGCCCTGCATCAGGCTCCCCGCTCAGCGAGGAGCATGCTTCTCCCTCTGCCTCTGCTGCTCCCCCTGCTTGTGCTCTCTCTCTCGCTCTGAAATAAATAAATAATTTTTTTTTAAAAAAAAGAAAGAAAAGAAAACTCCTTCAAGTCAGATCAGTGAACATGCTTCAAGGAAAGCAAAAGCATCCAACACCCTGCCTTACCCTAAAATACTCAGTGGTGAATTACCTATATAGATAGAGAGCCAACCTTACCAATTCCTGGTGGGTATGGTTGCTACTCTTTCTATGTTAAACTCTGACATCTTTGCTCAAACTCTTCCAGATAAACATGCCAAGAGGTGGTAGATGTTTCAGATAACACACAGCTTTTCCCAATCTCCCAGCTTTAATTGGTAACCTTTTGGCCCTTTGGCTGGAACATTCCTTACTTCTGTGATATCACCCTTGCACATTTAATAGGGAGAGACTTATTTTGCAAATGGAATTGTAATATGATATGCACAGTAGAGGAACTGTTTCTTGAGGTTCTAGTGGATTCTTCTACTTATAATCGGATGGTTTCTGCTCTGGATATACCTTTGCCTTCTCCATTATGTTTGATGTATACCCCAAGTCAAGATCTTGACCCCATACTTGAAATTCTATGGGCTTAAAATTCCAATGAAATATGAAAAAAAAAATGAAGCAGAACCCATTAATTCAAAAGGATCCACCAAACTGTTAGATAAATTTCCCTAATATTCCTTAAAGCCAGAAGCAAAGGAAGAGCTCAAATCTCTAGTTAAAATGTTTCTATCCCTTGTAATACTCTGTACTAGCTTTTATGACTCTGGTCTTGCCAGGAAAGAAACCAAATTGGCAAGGATATTGATTTGTTCAAGACATCAAGGCTGTCAACAAAATTATCTCTTACTTTGTAGCAGTACCCAACCCAAATACCAATGATGTTCTTCAATTCTATCTGAAGCCACTTGCTTTACTACAGTATGACTTTGCTCTTTCTTTATTAGTGTGCCTTTAGACTAGGATAGTCAATACCTTTTTGCTTTCATTTGGGGAGGACAACAATACACCTAGACAGTCATGCCCCAGAGGGTCACTGTAGGCTCCTCCTATTTTTCCCAGGTCCTTAATACTTTAATCTAAATTTTCCTTGAGATTTGCATCACTATTCATTGTTGCAATATCTGACTTTTGCCCATCTCCTGCCCCTGTAAGAAGAAGGGGAGCTTCACGATTTTCTTACCTCAGTTAGGGGATATTTTGTACCACACTCAGATTTATTAGAGATCCCCACTGAGAACTCAGACCTAACTCTATATGTTTATGGATCATTCCTCAAAGCTGAGACTAGAGAATATGCTATTACCAGTTTAAGCTGTCCTCTAGAATATAGTCCTTACCATAGGTAAAATCAACCCAGATGGCAAAATTTATTGCACTTACTAGAACTTGTCAACTAGCCAAAGAGCAGACTGCAAACATGCATATAGATATCGGTAATGCTTTCAGAGTAGTGCTTGACTTTGGAATGCTTTTGAAACAAAGAAGTGTTCTTTTTTTTTTTTTTTTAAAGATTTTATTTATTTGACAGAGAGAGACACAGCAAGAGAGGGAACACAAGCAGGGGGAGTGGGAGAGGGAGAAGCAGGCTTCCCACAGAGCAGGGAGCCTGATGTGGGGCTCAATCCCAGGACCCTGGGATCATGACCCGAGCTGAAGGCAGACGCTTAACGACTGAGCCACCCAGGCGCCCCCAAAGAAGTGTTCTTATCTCTATTGGAATCCTTATCAGAAATGGGCAATGAGTTAGGGATGCTTATAGATGCACTCCTACATCCAATAGAGGTGGCTGCTATAAAGGTCAAGGCCCATGAAAAGAAAGATAATATGGATGCTAAAGGAAATACTCTAGCACATCATTATGACAAATAAGCAGTCTTAACCAAGGTTATGATCTTAATTAAACCCTCAAAGGATTTAACCATGTCATTATAAAATATCAGTGACTACCCCTGATTTTGAAAAGGAAGAATGGAAAAAAAACCTGGTTGCACCCTTCACTCTATTTCTGGCACTACCAAGGTGGCCACTTGGTGGTACCAGATTATTTCAAATAGATATTAGCTAAATTTCTCTATGAACTACTCATTATAGTACAAATTGGTTACCATCTTAAATCAACATTTGCGGGGAAACTTTCAAAGAGTGGGTGGTTATTTTGAGGTCATATGTCACCTGTCAAGAACATAATCCTGAAAAAACTATAAAGAGGCATAGCCATAAGACAAGCCTCAGGGACCCTTTCGAACACCTTCAGATAGATTTTATCCAATTTCTAGCCTCCATGGGATTTTAATATGTTTTAGTTATTGTATGTCTATTTTTGGGACGGATTGAAGCACTTGTCAAAAACAGTAGTATAGTAGTAAAACACTTGCTTGATTCTCTGTTTCCAATCCGGACATACCAACTTTTATATCATGTTACCGAAGCGCATACTTCCTGGGAACCTTTATAGAAAAACTCTGTAAGGTATTACCTATTACTCAAGAGCTACATTACTTTTACCATGCATGATCTGGAATGATCCAAAGAACCAAAGTATTCTCACTTTAAAATTAACAAAATTTTCAGAAACCCTATAGCTCCTTTGGCCAAAGCTATTCTGAAATAGCCCTTATGGCCATTAAGTTTATTCCCTCTAAAACACATTAATTATGTCCCTATTAATTGGTAACTTGAAGTCCAATCAATTTAAGATTTTACTTCCAATACAAGAGTCTGCCATGCTGCATGCAGATCTAGTAAAATATTGCGAGTAACTCATGTACTATACCCAGACCATCACCAGCAGATTAACTCAACATCCCACAATATCATCCTGAACCGCTTCTTCATGAGACCTCAACTGTGAGATTTCGCGTATTAGAAGAGACATCAGAGAAAAACTGTCTTGAATCATTTAGGAAGGGATCATATGTTCTGTAAACAACAAACACTCCAGGGAGTCAAGTTTTGGGTTCACATTTCACAGCCAAAGAAGCAATTCAGAGGAGCACACAATTGGAAGGCACTCCAAAAGGGGACCTCAAACTGGATTCTTAGAAATCTAGTAAGAGCTGGTTCTTCAGAAGTATACAATTGACCCGAGACCTTAGGAACAAGTATATGCCTTCAGATAGTGGAAGCTCTGCCCAAGAATGTGGACAAAGACCTCTGGTCTAATTCTTGTTTTGTTTTCATCTGTTCATTTAGCCTCATTTTTATTTTCTCTAGACCCCTGGTTGTTGTCAATCCATATTGGATCTTTTAATGGCTTCTTTTGTCTTTGTTATAACTTAAGTATGAACCTACTCATGTTCTAACAGCATTCTTTTTTGTTTTTTAAAGATTTTATTTATTTATTTGAGACAGAGAATGAGATAGAGCATGAGAGGGTCAGAGGGAGAAGCAGACTCCCTGCCGAGCAGGGAGCCCGATGTGGGACTCGATCCTGGGACTCCAGGATCATGACCTGAGCCGAAGGCAGTCGCTCAACCAACTGAGCCACCCAGGCACCCTCTAACAGCATTCTTATCCCAAACAATACCCACTGCCTTCACCCTACTGACTGCTGTATATGCCATCCATCAGCAACCCCCCATGACGGAAACCTCTGGGCCATTCTGGTTTCATCCAATGCGACAGTCATAGACAATGGCATTGCCACTTGCACCATAGACAACTGACCCTAAACAGGTCATCTTAATTACACCTTAACACCTTGACTTTGCTCGTGTTTCTCTCTCCCAGAAAAAGAACTACTTATTACACTCTGTTGATCAGACCCTAGGAAAGTCTAAATTTGAATTCAACAAACATTGTAGGGTGATAAGCCAAATAGACTCTAATAGAGATCCAAATGTAACCCAGCTAGTGTAAAGCCTTGGTTTCAATCTCATATCACAAACAGCTGCTTTTTTCCTGATCTCCATGTGCCCCTACAGGTATTATTTCCTTTACAGCCGGGATGCCTTGTTCTGTTTGCCTTTAACACCTCATGTACTTTAAAAATAGTATTATGAGAATTGTTCATATTAAGGTTCAGGTTAAGCCTCAGTTGGTTAAGCCTATTTCTATAAGTCACGAAGGCTGGAAATTCTGACTCTCATGTGGGCTCCAAAACAAAGCCACCCTTGATTGTTCAGGCACTTTACTGGGAGGAATTATTGACCCACTGTTTATGTGACTAATCAGAGCAGTGTTACCAATGGGCACTAGCTCTTGTACAGGTTATTAATGATACCACCTCTGCCCTCACTGGAATACAATTTGGTCTCAACTCATTGGCATGAGGAGTAATGGACATTGCTCTAGATGTTTTCATTGGTTAGTTATGGTGGAGTTTGGGCCATTGCTAATACTTTTTGCTGAGCTCAGGTCAATAATGCAGACAGGGTGGAGCAGGTTTTACATTGCTTTAGGGAAAAAGCTACTTGATTCTGTTAAGGTTGATCCTCATGGCCTATATGGGATTTGTTCTTGGCTTGCGTTGGGATTTCCAGGTCTGAAGCATTTTACAGGGACTATAAACTGTTCTTGTTTTTGTCAGGATGCTGGTCTGTCGGCATTCTACCCAGAGTCTTAAATGCTTCTCTGCAGCTGTTCTCTGATTGCCAAGATGCTACAATAATAAAAAGATTAAGAAGATCCCACAATGCAGTTGACCATGGAGAAAACTCTACAGTCCAGAAATGGTGACAATCTGGACCCCTAGCCTTCTCTGTATTGGTTGGTTGACCAAGAGGTGGGGCTGAGAGACTGAATAGACAAACAGACAGTGGCCAGACCATCTATGACAACAGAATTCTGACTCACACCAGCAGCAACCAGTCCAGGGAGCCAAACCAGAACCTCTTCAGTGACTGTCCCAGAATAGTCAGCTTGAACAATGACAGTTTCCCTAATTTTTGTTCCCACCCCCGACCTGTTTCTGGTTCAGGACCAACCAGAGAAAGCCAGATATGCTTCTCAAACCAATTCAGTCAGATGTCTCACCTCTAGTTAGCCCACCCCTACCTACTACCCTGGGGAAATACCCTCCTGGCAGGGCATCCCTGAAGCCTTGCTTTTCTTCCCTGTGCAGCTCTCCTGCTCCCCTGCCTGCCTTGAGTCTCCACCAAGCTCACGGTGGTGGCTGACTCGCTCGCCACAGCAAGTGCCGAATAAACAGGCTGTTTGTTCTCACTTGTGGAGTCTATTTATTTCCACACTTGCCAGCAATAAAGAATAAAGGGCACTCTCCCTAATTAAGAATAATGTGCATATGGGTATGGGGGAGGAGGGAAGTCTGGGTAGGAGAGGGAAGAAAAGGGCAGTCTGATTTAGTACAAGGATGAAATAGAGAATATTTTCCGAGTTGCAATTTTCTTTACTTCCAGATAATAACTTTTTCCTAGTCATCATCTTGCACATGGGGGACAACTAATACATGTTTGTCAGATGAATGGGTGGATGGAAGCTTGTTCTCTCCCTCCTGCATCCCCCACAGTAACTCTCGGAGCTCCTATTGTCTGCAGGATATTATTGAGCTGGACAGCTGGCCCTGGACAGAACCGCACAAGCTGGTTTCATGCTCATCCTTCTGATCTTTCTTTTGGTGCTAAAGTTAGGTTCTATTGTTCTAGGATCCATAAGTTCAAAAAGGTTGCTATTTAAAATTAGATTCCTGAGGCGCCTAGGTGGCTCAGTTGGTTAAGCTTCTGCCTTCGGCTAGGGTTGTGATCTCGGGGTCCCAAGATCGGCTAGGGTTGTGATCTCGGGGTCCTAGGATGGAGCCCCAGGTTGGGCTCCCTGCTCAGCAGTGGAGGTCTGCTTCTCCCTCTCCCTCTGCCTCCTCCCCCGTGCTCATGGTCTGTCTCTGTCTCTCTCTCTCAAATAAATAAATAAAATAAAAAAAAAATTAGATTCCTTTAATTCAAGAGAAAGACCTTGTATGTTTTCTAGGGCAGCAATGATTTAGGAGTATTTTATTCTGAAGAAATTATGCAAGGGGTATTTTTAAATTGTTGAAGTCCTAGGATTGTGGTTTTATAGGATGCATGATTTATTCCTGCAGCAAATGATTATAAGCATTTAAGCAAGTTTCAGTAGATTAAGCTAAAGTAAAACACTGGTGAAAGGTATGACTTTATATTTTTTTTCTTTTTTTTTTTATTCTTATGTTAATCCCCATACATTACATCATTAGTTTTAGATGAAGTGTTCCATGATTCATTGTTTGTGCATGACACCCAGTGCTCCATGCAGAATGTGCCCTCCTCAATACCCACCACCAGGCTAACCCATCCTCCCACCCCCCTCCCCTCTAGAGCCCTGTTTGTTTTTCAGAATCCATCGTCTCTCATGGTTCGTCTACCCCTCTGATTTCCCCCGCTTCATTCTTCCCCTCCCGCTACCTTCTTCTTCTTCTTCTTTTTTTCTTAACATATATTGCATTATTTGTTTCAGAGGTACAGATCTGAGATTCAACAGTCTTGCACAATTCACAGCGCTTACCAGAGCACATACCCTCCCCAGTGTCTATCACCCAGTCACCCCATCCCTCCCACCCCACCCCCACTCCAACAACCCTCAGTTTGATTCCTGCGATTAAGAATTCCTCATATCAGTGAGATCATATGATACATGAAGGTATGACTTTATATTAAAATCTCTATGGAGACAGTGCATCTGGTTGGACTAAGTGAGTCATGGTTCCGGGTAGGCATGATGTACACAAGTTCACCCTACACTTGCTCTAGTCTTCTGCTCCCCCGGTATTCTCCTTCTAATCATTCCTCCCTTATTTTTTTTTTCTTGCAACAGTTTACTCACCAACTGTAAACACGCTTTTTTTAAAAAAATAAATGGGGGACACCTGCCTCAACTTTCCTGACTTTGGTTGCCTTCTGCAGCTAACTTTCCTGACGCTCTGCATCTCTCTTTCCTATCTCTTACCCTGGGTGCTATTTTATACTCATTTTATGATCATTTGATCAGTAAGCTAGGAGAACCGTGTGTGTGTGTGTGTGTGTGTTTTAAGATTTTATTTATTTATTTGAGAGAGAATGAGAGCACAAGCAGGAGACAGAGGAAGAGGGAGAGACAGACTCCCCGCCGAGCAGGGAGCAGGACGTGGGGCTATCCAAGGATTCTGGGATCGTGACTTGAGCTGAAGGCAGATGCTTAACCGACTAAGCCACCCAGGCGCCCTGGAACTATGTCTGTTTTGCTCATGCTTGGCTCAGTAAATACAGAATTAGTGGAACAGAAGCATCAAAATCATCTAATTACCTGTTTTCATATCTCTTTCCTCAATAGGCAAAGCTGCTTTCTGAGAACCCAGTGGTGAGCTGTTTCATCACGCTGCACTTTGGACACGTAATAAATGCCTGTTGTTGAAAGAAACTGGTTCTGTCTATCCAGTGTCATTATACCATCCCTGGGGGAAGCCTGAACCAAATATAGTACCAACGTGCCTGACCGAGGAGAAGCCAATAATAAATTACAAAGGAAAGATGTGGCCACATCAGGGAAACCTGCTCTATTTCTTGCAGAAAATGCGTGATCAAATCAAGGGTTAATTTACCTTGAGTGGCACTGGCTTTATTGTCCTTTTGGTTTCTAGGCTGTTTGATAATTGGGTTAGTAAGTTGGTGAAGGAACTAGGAAATTTTTATTAGAATGTCATGGAAAACGGTCTGAGAATCAGGCCCGGCTTCTTCTTTCTATTGTGTCTTTGGCTAATGATGGGCAAAAATATTGTACTCTCCGTGCTGCAATTTTCTCAGCTTAAATGAAGATTCAGGAAGAAACATCTCTTAAATTTTTAACCTCAAAATCCTCTGTGCCTTGTAAAATAAGACAGGGTGTTAAGTTTGAATTTTCATTGATTTTATTTATTTCAGCCACTCATTTTGGCAAGTTTTGTTTCATATAACATTCATATAACAGAATAAGATTCTCTCTCTATTTTCATAACCACCTGGTCTTTCCAGGCTGTCTTCACGATGATTTCTTACTCCTCATGAACATATATGTCAATTAATTGTGCTCTGGCCCAGTTCTCTAATTGTCTATGTATGGTGCATTTTATGTGTGTAGTAAGAATTCTTTTTTCTAACCCATTATGGAGACATGGTGCAGTGCATGGGCTTGTACGTCAGACACAACTGGGTTCCAGTCCCAGATCTGGCACTCAGTAGCTGTGTTATGATGACAATCTATACTACTGGCTTTAATTCCCATTCCTTCCCCTAATAAAGGATGATGGGGATGATATCTGTACCATGTTGTAGTGTTTGTAAGGATGAGATGCAATACTGCGGAGCCTCCGGGAGTGGCTGTGATTGAGTTCCCAATGTGTTCCCAGGGCTGTAGTTCACAGTAGGTTCTCAGGCAATGGGCTTTTCACCTTCTACTGTATTCAGGAAGCTTCTTGAATCAAGCAACTCTTTCCTCTTTGTAACTGCTACCTCCCTATAATCAGAAATTGTTGATATGAAAGACAGCTTAACACCTAGAAGGAATATAGAGTTGAAGAATGTTTTCTTCAGGTCAGGGAATTAGAAGGGGGATCAAACCAATAAAATGTAAATGTCATGGGGAACAAGGGCGACAGGAGACTTCCCATGAAGGGTGAGGTACAACAGTGGCTGAGCTCTCAGGGTAGACTGAAAAACAATTCTCCCATTAAAATGTTTCTCCTCTGGTTCATCTCGGCAAGGTGGCAGAACTGTAAAACTGTTGTGCATTATTTTCTGGTAAATCATGATGGAAATGCTATGAGTTTGTGCAGGAGAACTTAAAGGATTCATCATGGTTTATTCCATTACAATAAACACCAAAGAAAGTAATAATGGTATGCCATTTATTATGTAGTATCGTCAACCTTTTTATATGTTAGACAGGATCTCTACAGGCTTGCTAATGGTATATAGGCCATAAAACCTTTACACAATAATGTTTAACTGTATCTGAAATAGTGCAATCTTCTGGTGGTTGCATAACTGGTCTGGTTCGAAAATCTTTTCTAGGAGAATAGCAGAGGTGCAACCAAAGGCCTCTGGGAATTTTTTTTTTTCCAGAACAGATGACCATTGGTTGACAAATACTTGTTGCTTGTGTATGATTTCCAAGGCTTCGTCCTGGTCATGTATGATAGCATGTGTCTATGAGCAGTCATGATTACAGCAGGTACTTCAAATTAACAAGTCAAACAAAAAGTAAAATTGAGGCCTAAGGGATGCAGACTCCCAAAATCTGAACTGGACTTCCTTGTTAGGCTTTATTCTCTTTTGCTTTAACTGGATCTCTAATCAAATGTTCTTTTCACTTAACTTCTAGAAAACAAGTATCAATGCGTTGAGAACGAACAGATAGGAACTGTTAAAATATTTCCAATAGTTAATCTGAAATGAACAATGTTTTGTTCCATGGAAGTGCCTGCCACTGGTTTTCTCCCCCACTTCTCCTCCTCCCCATGCCCTGGTTTCATCCTCTTTCTCTCCTCTTCTTTGTCTTCATCCTTATCTTTCTCCAAGCTTGAGAAATCCTTTCTCCTCATCAAATGAATGGCTATATCATAACACACAGCAGTCCTTCAGCGGAAAGGATTTGCAGGATGTCACAAGGTCCAAGCCCATAGTTTCAGATTCAATCACCCTGAAAAACCCATAGATGATTGTTGATCTGGTTCTTATACCTGACTGCCTCATTCTCAGCTGAAGTGGTAATAAGGAGTGGTAAATTTCTATGGGGGAGAATGTCTCCAAAAATTACCTTGCTTTATATAGGAGGGTCTATTCCTAGAATTCCAGAGAAAGGTTCAGGGCCAACTACCCATGGATATATGAAGCAAACGGCACATAGAACAGTCTCATTATGCCACAGGTTAGGGTGTAATACATGGAGTGATTTATCTCATCATAAACCAAGATTTACCCTTTGTCTGTACTTCTTCCCAACTGACTGAATACTGATCAGTGGGAAAAATCGAATGTTTTCTCCCATTTTAGCAGAGCACTGCCATGTAGACTATGATTCAGTGATTAGTTTCCATGTAAAAATGAAACATGTCCTACTAATCCCATGCCTACCAAAATCATTAAACTTTTCCTGTATCAAATGAAAAATTCTCTTGTGAGTAATGAACAAGAATTTACAAAGAACTTGGCTGAGGCTATGGACAAAGAAAGACCCTAAATACGGAGCTGAAGGTTTCCTTTTGGCCTGTGATCTCTTGCAGTGATCAATCAAAATGAGTCCAACTGGAACCTAGAAGAGTTGAAATGGATCATTTAAATCAGGAGGATGGTAGAGTAGTGGTGAACGTCTAGTGGGTTTTAAGCACCGGAAACAGGAATTCCTTCTGCTGTGCGATGGCAGAACAATCTGTTATTTCTGTAAATGCATTGCTCAGCTCCTTCGGAGCAGAAGGACGTTGTCTGAAGATGGGTCAAGGTTATTCCAATTAGAGGAATTCCAGAAGGTGGTTTCTGTTGCAGGTGTTGCGGTGAAATTTCTGGTGACCCAATCCAGTGTGGCCTGGGTCCCTACCAGTCCCACTACTTTGGTAGGACTCACAGGTGCCAGAGATGGAACCGCAGCAAAGTCAGCCCTGAAATTAACATTGACCTTCTTTTTTAAAAAGGCATAACTGAGTGTTAAGGTCCACATAAGTATTCTTTTTTTTTTTTTTTCAGATGATAGGTCTATTTTATAACTTAAAAAGAATGTGTTCTATTCCTGTGATACTAGACTTTTGTAATGGAGAATGACAGATTGGTCAGGGGAAAGGGAGATCCTCATTTTCCAAGGGAGGAATGCATGGGCAGTCAAATGAGCTCAGGCTTTGAAGCTGGCAGGGCAAGCTGAAAGCCTCACTGTCTCTGGGAGGAGAGGCAAATTACTTACCCTTTCTGAGTGGCAGTGTCCCTATCTGTTAAGGGAGCATGATAAACCCTGCCGGTAGAGATAATGTAGCAGCGCGTGGGACATAGTAGACGGTCAATACATTTCAGCTATCATAATTAAGAAAATGTTTGTCTGGTAAATGCAGAATGTCAATTAAATCCCAGGGGAAAGTTAGAACTACATAAGATACCTCTGTGACACTGTTTACGTGCAATTGATTTGACCGTGTAAATGATACTTACCAATAAATAGAGCCTTTTCCCCCAGCAAATAACTTCCTAAGAAAAAGCTTAACCAGACTCCATCAGCATGTATTTGAAAATATTTTCTAATTCTGAGCACTCTTACACGTGATTAGGACAGAGAGGTGGTGGAGTGCTGTGCTCAGCTGCCTGGATTTAAATCCCACCTCTGCTGTACAGTATAACAGAACATACTCAGAGTAGAGCAGAGGCTGCGAGGACCTAGCTCCCCGATCTGGACCGAAGTTCTTCATCTGAGAAATGAGGAGAATCGTAGTACCCATTTCGAAGATGGCAATTAGTATTAAACACAAACCATGCAGAGCATGTAAAGCGAGAAAGTGCTCAACATATGCTTATTGTTTTAAGTGTTTGTAGTTTGAGTCAGAGATTTGGGCAATACAAAACTTAGAAGAGTTTACCCTGATAATGTAGCGCCATCTTGTGTCTTGGGGGTATTTCAGGAGGTAACTGGTCAACAAAAGAGATGGACAGCTATTAAATTTAACCCTTTCTAAGTGTCAAAGGTGATTGAGACTTTTTTCCTCCACATTCCATGTCTTTAACATTAGATACGATATTTTGGATGCCTTATCAGATAATGAATTTAAAGACTGGTTTGGCAATGGTTGGGATCTAGGAACTGATTGATTAGAAGCATGAGACCTTTAGAAGCATACTGTTAGAAGCAAAATACCTAAAAACTTTATACCCATAAAACCATTAGAAGAATAATACCTAAAAACTTAAATTGGCTTCCTGTCAAAGGGGGCACTTAAATGAGCCAAGGCTGAGGTCCGAGATGGACTCTTCATGCAGAGAACAGATGGGAAACAATAAGGTCAAAGACGTTGAATGTCTTGCTAGCATTCTTGACTTCTGTTATTCTGCCAGAATTGTCGGTCGCTCATGCATACAAGTCAACACCCCCTTGAGAGTTCAGACAGGATGTGTTCTCATTAAAATTAAAGATAAAAAGATTAGTACTCACTGGAGGAGACGTTTTGTGGATATCTTCAATTAAATCTCCATAGTTTATAACTGTATTTAATTTCCTCACACAGAACCTAGTAAAGAGCTACAATACCTTCGAGGACCACAAACATTTCGTGACAAAAGGAGCCCATGAGATAAATAAAAAATGGGAAAAGCTACAGAATAGACAGAAACTTCACTAACATCTTCAATTTTTTTAAAAATTGGCTCTGTGCCCATGTTTTAATGATCTAGAATTTTCAGTAACTCCCTGAGAAACTTGAGAATTCTATAAGAGCAAAAATATTGAAGAAGAGAGACATTTCACATAAAGGTAAAGATGCATGATGGCCTGTTTGGTACCGTGAGTCTTTGATTCCACCTACCACTGCCACCAGATGTGTTCTGTGTATTCCCGACCTTGACCTTTGTCTGTAATTCTTTTATTACAGCTGTAGGTGTATTCTACAGCTCTGTATCTTCCATCAAGCCTTTTACTAGCCATTCACCAGAAAAATACTAGCTCCCAGACAATTTTTAGGCTTCAGCCCTCTCGTTTTTCAGGTTAGATTCATGTACCTTAAATTTAACTGTTTTTTGCACCTGCATGTGCTCTCTGCTCTACAGGCTCAGCTGATACTAAAGGGGTGTATGTAGCTTGCAAGGATTTTTCATTCTGGAGTGGTAAATACAGATTTATATAGATATATAAAACTGAAGTTTCTTCTGTGTCAATGATGGAAAAGATAACTTGATTTTTTTCCCCATAATGGGATTTATCCTGATAACTTTCAAACCGAAGACCATACCCACAAAATTTGTAATGCGTATTCATGACTTCCCAAAAAAAAAAAAAAGCTATTAATGGACACCGCATACTCTTTTCTATTGTATTCGCCTCCCTTTTTACTTTATTTTCAAAACTCCTTATGGAAATACCAAACAGTAATTGAAAAAATGGTATTTTTTCAAGATAATGAAATTTTAATTTGCTGTTATAAATAAAGGAGAAAATAAGTGCATGAAACAAAGAGCCATTAGCATCCCATTTTCAAAGTGTTTTACTCCCTGTTTGTTACATGGTGGATAAGTTGGCTCACACATACCCAAAAAATGCTATTATCTTAGTGATTGTTATTTTGTTACCATTTTCAAAGGGGAGAAATGATCATCTTTAGGAAGTTTGATACTGGGTAGATATATCTCTATATATGATCAAACTGGCCAGATGTCACTCTAAGGCTCAGAATTGTTATATGTGAAAATAATTCCGGCATGATAAGAATTTAGCCTCTCTCCAAGCCCAGATCCTAGCTCCACTCATGTGACCCCTTGCATTTGGGTCTTGTGAATACTTCCAGAAATGTTCATTGCATGGTCACTCACAAACAGGCACATGAATATTTTATATATCCTCTTTTTGAGGATACAATTATTGTCCTAGGTAGATTGATTGTTCTCCCTTAGATTTTCTTAAGCTATTAGTAAACATAGATGTACTTCTTGCTTTTTGAAAAATAATTATTTAGGATAATCTATTATATACACGTTTATCCTATATGCTGCATTAACAGAAGTTGGCAAATTCTGGCTACTGACCCACTGCCTGTTTTTATAAAGTTTTGTTGGAACACAACCACATTCATGTATTGTCCATGGCTGCTTTTCCACTACCAGGCAAGTTTGAGTAGTTGTGACAGAGACCACGTGGCCCACAAACCTTGATTATTTACCAACTGGCCCTTTAAGAAACTGTTTTTCGACCCCTGCAATATGATACGATATGTATGACGTAGAGGAACATGCACTTATGTGTACTGCTTGTTGAATTCTAACAAAATGAACACACCCATGTCACCTGCATCCAGATCAAGAGACGGAATATTGCCAGAGCCCCCTCAAGCTGACTTCCTTTCAATATTGACAGCCTTTTTTTAAAAATTCCCTTGTAATATTCCATCGTTTGGATGGAATAATTTGTTAAACATTTTCCTATTCATGGGCATGTACGTGCTTTTGTTTTTGGTTACAAACAATGCTTCATTTAACATCTTTGTACATATTTCTTTGTACCCTGGAAGCTATATATGTAGGATAATTTACTAGAAGCAGAATTTCGGAGTCAGAGGAAATGAGCATTTTAAATTATAATTCTTGCCATGTAACACTCTGAAGATGTTATACCATTTTGTACCCTATACCAGGAATCAGAATGCCTTTCACATTGTAAGCTAGCTAATGGGTTAATCTTTGCCTTCTGGTATTTGACAATTGTATGTCATTTTAAACTTCATTTTTATTATTTTAATTTGGAGTGAGATTGCACATCCCTTCATTTGTCATAAAAATGCTATTTCTTTTGGAGGGGATTGTTTTATGATAAGTTGTTCTAAATTTTCTGTAGCAATTGATCTGTTAAATATTTTGTCTTTTGTCAGTGAGTATTAGCTATTTACAGTTACTTCAATTAACGTCCTTTGCATCCAATTCTGCAAATATTTTTATACAGAAACAAACAAAATCTTCCTTGTGATTCTTTTAATTTCTCTCTGTGTTGGAGACTATGTCTCAATTCTCACTTTTAAATGCTGTAAGCTTATGCTTTCTGGTTTTCTTTATACACTTTTTTTTTCCCAAGAAAAAACTCTTAGGCCTATTGTTTAATAGTTTTCTTTTGTTCTGTTATTTCATTGCTTTAATTTTTCTGCATTACTTTTTATATTTTGCTTTTTTGTATTATTTTTCTATTCATTTCTCCAGCTTTTTAATTTTAATGAATAACTCAATTATTTTAATTACTTTTTATTTAGCAACTTAGTATTTAAAGCTGTAGGTTTTCCTCCAAATACTGGTCAAATGATGAATGGGTAAACAAAATGTGGTATATCCAGACAATGGTGTATTATTCAGCCATAAAGGGAAATGAAATATAGATACAAGTTAAAACATGATAAACCTTGAAAAACACTATATGATATTTATTGTGTTATTACAAATTATTTGCATTAAATAATGCATATATTTATTACATTAAAATTCTGATAGTACTATCAATATTAATATTTTTTAGATATTGTGCAACTTGGCTTTTTATTTTCCCTTTGAGCCAGGGAGTATTTAAAGGAGAGTTTTCAGAAATTATTGGTGGTTTGACATTTTTATTGTCCATTTGCACTATTAATTTCCAAAGTTTTATATTGTTATCAGAGAGCTCAGAGATTATAGGCTAATTTGTTGAGTGTATTGAAGGCTTCTTTGTGGCAAAAAGTATGGCCATGTAAAAATAATGCTTTTTGGGTGTCTAAAAAGGAGATACAGGCTCTGGTTTCATGATGCAGAATCTGATATGTCTATCAGCTAGAACATGTTAATCAGGTAGTTTAGATTTGTAATTGTCTAATTTATTTTTTTACTCTATTTTTTTAAGATTTATTTATTTATCTGAGAGAAAGAGAGTGAGAGCTTGTGAGTGGGAGGGGGGGCAGAGGGAGAGGGAGAAGCAGGATCCTGGCTGAATGGGGAACACAACGTGGGGCTCGATCCCACGACCCTGAGATCACAGCCTGAACTGAAACCAAGAGTCAGAAGCTCAACCAACTGAGCCACCCAGACACCCCTCTACTTTATTTTTGATGGCCAGAAAACAAGGAGTAAAAACATCACACTGGCTCCATATTCCATTTGTCTCTGTCTGTTCTTGCTTCATAAATGTTTCTTGTTTTCTTGTGTGAAGATTTGTGACAGGCCCTCATGTGGCTTGTGACTTCTGTCATCATGAAGTTCACTTCTTGGTTTCACTGACTGCTTCACGCTTTGCATTCAACTAGGACTAGTATTCATCATTGCCTCCTGATTTCTTTTTGTTTCCATTTGCTTGTATATTGTTAACCATTGCTTTTCTGTCAACATTTCCGCATCTTTGATTTGGGTCTCTTGTTTACAGCATGTGGATGGATTTTATGTTTTATGCAATCTAAGAAATATTTTCTCCTAAAAGATGAGTTAATCATATTAGCATTTATTGATGTGACAGTTTATTTGATGTGTTCATTTTTGTTTAACCTATGTTTTCAGTTCGTTGTCTACATTTTGGTACATAATTTGTGTTTCATGCCTGACTCTGTGCTGTGTTCTTTCTGGGAGCCTGCTTTGTTTTCAGTTTTTGTCATTAATATTGTTTTTGTTTGTTTTTATTTTGTTGTGATTGTTTTACCTTTTAATAATAAACTTAACTTGATGTTCTTTGATTTATGAACCTCTGACAGTGGCTATTGATGTCCCACTCTGAAAAAGGAAACAATTAGTGCAGATTTAATGGTTTTTACTGCCTTTTGTGCCTTTGACCTCTGGTTTTGGCTTGCTTCTTTTTTATCTTTTGAGGGGAATCTTACCTCTACCTTTCATCTTCCTACCTCTGCCCCTCCTCATGTTCTGGGGGTATTATAACCTGACCATAATGCTGTATGTGATTAAAAAAATTTTTTAAAATTTAAATTAAAATTTTTTTTTTAGAGAGAGAGAGCGTGTGCAAGCCGGGGGGAAGGGTAGAGGGAGAGAGAGAGAGAGAATCTCAAGCAAGTTCCACGCTGAGCGTGGAGCCCTGAAGGGGGCTTGATCTTACCAGTTGGATGCTTAAGCAACTGAGCCATGCAGGTGCCCCTGTGATTATCTCTATAGTTTGTTTTTTTTAAAGATTAATTAATTAATTAATTAATTAATTAATTAGACAGAGAGAGGGAGAAGGAGAGAGCACAAGCAGGGGGAACAGCAGAGGGAAAAGCAAGCTCCCTGCTGAACAGGGAGACCAACATGAGGTTTGATCCCAGCACCCTGGGATCATGACCTAAGCTGAAGGCAGATGCTTCACCAACTGAGCCACCCAGGTGTCCCTCTATAGTTTATATAACACACTCAAACTTCTATTTCTTGCTTTTCAGTATTAAACAGTACCCATCGAGTCTCTGGTATGAGAAATGAGCTAATCAACAACTAACTGTCCTTTACTTTCTTCCAAAAGCTGTATTTGTAGGAGTGTCTTTCTGTAAGTTCATGCATATGTCACTGAATTCTTACACCTAGTTTTCACACACTGTGGGTTGGGGTTATGGCAGTTTTGGGGTGGCTATTTTTGTGCATATACACATTATATCAGTATAAGAATCATAAATTTATATAAGTCTTGGTATTGTTTTATATTACATAAATACATTATACATTTTGTTATATAATATATTTTATATCATATATATTATATAAGCTATTATCTTTCTATATTTTAGACTATGGTAAAATACACATAATGTAAAAATGCACCATTTTAAAGTGTACAGTTTAGTGGTATTTAGTACTTTCATAGTGCTGTGTAATCCTTACCACTATCTAGATCCAGAACATTCATCATCCTAAAAGGAAATTTCTCATCTATTAAGCAGTTACTCCTTATTCTTCCCTATTCCCAGACTGGCAACTAATCTGTTCATTTGTTTGTTCCTTCCTTCCTTCCTTCCTTCCTTCCTTCCTTCCTTCCTTCCTTCCTCTCTTTCTCTTTTTCTTTCTTTCTTTCTTTCTCTTTTTCTTTCTTTCTTTCTTTCTTTCTTTCTTTCTTTCTTTCTTTCTTTCTTTCTTTCTTTCTCTCTATTGGTTTGCCTATTCTGGATATTTCATATAAATGGAATCATACAATATGTGGTCTTGTGTGTCTGCTTCTTTCTCTTGCATAAGACCCAGCAACTGTACTCCTAGGTATACAAAAATATACACAAAATAATTGAAAACAGGGAACACTCTTAAACTCATTTTATAAAGCCAACATTACCCTGATACCAAGGCCAGAAGAAAACTGGAAAAGAAGACTACTGGAAAAGAAAACTGCAAGCCAATACCCCTGATTAATATAGATGTAAAAATCCTTAGCAAAATACTAGCAAACTGAATTCAGCAACACATTAAAAGAATCATTTACCATGATTGAATGGGATTTATCTCTGGGATTCAAGGATGGTTCAATATGCACAAATCAATCCATACGATACATCACATTAACAGAATGAAAGAAAAAACTCATACAATCATCTCAATAGATGCCGAAAAAGCATTTGACAAAATTAAATGTCCATTCATGATAAAAACTCTTAACAAATTAGGTATAGAAGAAACATATCTCAACAGAATAGAGACCATATATGACAAGACTTCAGCTAACATCACACTCAGTGTTGAAAAGTTGAAAGCTATTCCTCTAAGATCAGGAGCAAGACAAGGGCACCAACTGTCACCATTCCTATTAACATAGCACTAAAAATCTTAGCTAGAGCAAGCAGGCAAGAAAAAGAATAATAGGTATTAAAACTGGAAAGGAAGAAGTGAAATTGTCTCTATTTGCCAAAGACACAATTTTATATATAGAAAAGCCTAAAGACTCAGCCAAAAAATTGTTTGATTTAGTCAACAAATTCAGTCAAGTTGCAGGATACAAAATTAACATGCAAAAATCACTAGTGTTTCTGTATACTAACAATAAATTTTCTGAAAAAGAGGTCAAGAAATCAGTTCCATTTACAATAGCATCAAAAACAATAAAATACTTGGGAAAATTTAACTAAGAAGGTGACAATCTGTACTCAGAAAACTGCAACGCTGATGACAGAAATTGAAACCATGAAGCTCCTAGAAGAAAACACAGGAACAGAGCTTCTTGACACGGACCTTAGGAGTGACTTTTGGATATCTGTATAACAGATGCAACAAAATAAAAAATAAACAAGTGGGACTACACCAAACAAAAAAGCTTCTGCACAGCAAAAAAATGAAAATCAGTCAGACAAAGAAAGACAATTGCCATATGATCTCACTTACATGTGGAATCTAAACAGAACAAAACAAAACAAAAAAAACCCCAACCTCTTAGAAAAAGAGATCAGACTTGTGGTCAGCAGGGGTGAAGGGTGGGAACAGGTGAATTTGGAGGAAGGTGGTACAAAGTTACAAACTTCCAGTTATAAGATAAATAAGTACCAGGGACGTAATGTACAGCATGGTGACTATTGCTAACGGTACTGTAAAAGGAACTTAAAGACAGATACATCTTACAGATAGATGAACCTTGAAAAACATTATTTATTGTGTTTTATAAATTATTTGCTTATTCATAGAAATTGTGTATCTCTATTTGGGAGACTTTGGCTTTTGTGTTCCAAAAGACTAAAGCATTACAGAAAATTATTAAGGAAGGCAGACTAGGGGTGCCTGGGTTGTCCAGTCAATTAAGCGACTGACTCTTGATTTCAGCTCAGGTAGTGATCTCAGGGTCGTGGGATCGAGACCCCCTCCTCCCCACACCCATTGGGAGCCTGC
Source organism: Mirounga angustirostris (assembly GCF_029215605.1). NCBI lineage: Eukaryota > Metazoa > Chordata > Mammalia > Carnivora > Phocidae > Mirounga > Mirounga angustirostris. Next base: position 92,322,263 of record NW_026991711.1, on the reverse strand, counting down.
TTAAGATTCTTTCCCTGTCCCTCTCCTTCTGCTCCTTGCCCTTTCTTAAAAAAAAAAAAAAAAAAAAAGGCAGACAAGGTGCCCCTCCCACCCTCTCTCCAGACTAGACACCAATACCCTAATAGTTGGGAATTGAGGCTGAGAGGAGTTTGACTGAGGATGACAATAAAGTTCAACCCAGAAGAAGGGATTCAGTGCCCTGCTCCCTGTCCTTGCTGCTTGTTCTGGGCACAGGGCAAGACCCGGAGAGCTTTAGAGGGATCGAGGGGTGAAGGGGATGTTCAGGCATTTCATGTACTGGGAGGGGGAGAGTGGTGCCTGCCCTGAGGGCACGCTGTATGGTACAGCTCAGCAGGGGTCAGCCAGTGTGGCCCGGAAGCCACAAGAGCGCGGCCACATCCTTAAGTCTCACCTAGAGTATCAGGGAAGGGCAGAGGCATGTGCAAATGGGCAAACGGGCACAGGGGCCAATCCTGCAGCCACAACCTATGTGTGCCCATGCCTGAGGATCTTTGAGGCATGGACAGAACATTTCCTTCTGAGGCATTGTAAACTTGATTCTAGATGGCTCCCCTCTGCCTTCCCTGCCTCCCCCATGGACAACAAAGTATAAAGTCTTACCTCCTTGTTGTTACACAAACCTCTGGAATTTGGACATGGCTTTGGGGGAAGTCTGAGGGAAAGCAGAATCAACTGAGATTAATTTTCCAGCACTTCACTGGGTGGGTTTTAATTGTTAGAGAAAAAGAAAGAGAATGATAATTTCTTTTTAACAGCTGGGTTTGTATACTTGTACTTAACCTTTTCATACACGTGTAAATGGGGATTAGACTTCTTTCTTCAATTTTCATTTTTATTCTTTTTGTTATTCTGTTGCTTTCGGAGAGGAAATCGGAGCAGAAATGTTTTATTTCAGCATCTGTAATCGGAAGTTTCACATTATCTATTTTAAACACTCAGATTAAAAATAAAACTGATGTAAAAGCTTTTTGGTAAAAAAATTATTACCATGGTCAAGTTCTGGGATGGTCTAAAGGGCTGTCTTTGAATTTTCTAAGCTTTGCCAGCAGACAAAGTTCATTTGGGAAGAAACGAGTAGCTGCATAGATAAGGACTCATCACCTATCATTTGCACATGGAAAATAATGAAGCCAACTCCAGGACAGGTGTCTTGCTCCCCTGCCTTATGTCTAGCTGTCTTTGGGTGTCTTGAGGTCATGCCTGAAGGACTGTATCAGGCTAGGCCATACACTGTTTGCAAGAAGAGAGTAAACCTCTCCAAAACGTCTTAATTAAAACTCAACATACAAACTCGAGGGAGATACAAGCAGGGATTACAAAGGCTGAACTAGATAAACCTGAAGGAGAATAAACACTTTGGCTTCAAAGAAGCAACCGAGAGGAAGCTGAATTATTTTTGAAGACAAGATGCCCATCCATGGCCCACGCTTGGCAAACCTGTATCATCTGGAAGGGGAGAGTTTGGAGTGAATTGATGATGCCTTTATCATCAAGTCTGAACAAAATGAAACAAACAAAGAAAATCATTCAGTTGGGCACACCAGCAGCTCTTTGAGCTGAGTCCGCAATCTGTTTTGGAGATTGGCTTCATCATCAGGATGTTACACAGTGGAGTGACATGACCATTTTTCTCTTTTCCAGCTGTTTGTTATTGTTTAGACACCCTCTTTGTGTTAGATATAAAATTACCTGACAAGGTAAAATGAAATGATGTTATCTTTTTAATAAACGTGTAATGGCCAGGCTGGTTTCAGCAACATGATTGAGAAGCCCATCTCTGCGATCCAGAAGAATTATTAGAAGTGCCATTAGCAGTTCTCTTCTTGATGCTTTTGGGAGGGGAGTGTGGTGAGATGTCACCAGGAGCATGCATTACTATGCTCTTCTTCTTTCTTCCAATGGCTCCTTAGCTATGCCGTGAGCATTTCCCAAGCATTTGCTTCTTTGCGAGGTTATTCTCAGATGCCCCAGGGAAGGATTTGCACTCAGTAGTCAGTTGTTCTGCCAAAGAGAAGCAGCAGCAAGTTGGATGGCTCTTTTGACTCACCTGCAGGACTGGTGCTCCTAGAGGCATCCTGATGATTCCATGACATCGGCACAGACTCTGATGATGCCCAGGAGCTCCCCAAGGCTCACACCAGAGGCGGCTGATGGGGTGCAGTGCTGCAAGAAAGCTTGGAGCCAGGCAGGCCCATGTTCACATCAAGTGCTCCAGGACTTTACTACTACTTCTTCTTCCTTTTGTCAAAGATTTTATTTATTTATTTGAGAGAAAGAGTGCCCATGTGCGAGAGAGCATGAGAGAGAGAGAGAGAGAGAGAGCATGGGCATATGAGCTGGGGGGAGGGGCAGAGGAAGAGAGAGAGGGAGAAGCAGACTCCCTGCTGAGCAGGTAGCCCAACATGGGACTAAAATCCCAGGACCCTGAGATCACGACCTGAGCCTAAGGCAGACGCTTAATGACTGAGCCACCCAGGTGCCCTAGGACTTTACTACTTCTATGGCCTGGAATGAATTTTGGAATCATTTGGAGCTCTAGATTTCTTAAATGGAATATAAATAAAAACTCTATCCCAAATCTTTCAATGGAGTCAATACATGTATTGAATACCTATTGTGTACCAGGATCCATTTGGAGAGACACATTTGTTTTTATTCATTCAACAAATATTTATTGAGAATTTATTATGTGCCAGGCACCAAAGTGAATGCAAAAAAAAAAAAAAGTTTCCGGGAAAATGTGTAAATACAAGGATAGAGATCATTAAGTTTTAGTGAGAGCATATAGAAAAGTCCACAGGACTGGTGAGAATAAGGAAGGCTCACAGAAGTGAGCAGTCAATGCTTAGCTTTGAATGAGGCAGAGAACATTCCGAGCGGGGAACAGTCCAGGCTCCCCTAGTCAGCGATGGAGAGAGACCCAGACCTCAGTGCAGGGGCTTTGGGACTCCTAATCTAGTGCTCTTTTCCACTGCTGTGTTCTGCATCTTGGTTTAAGCTTTAAACAATTAAATGCTAAATGTGATAGTAAGGTTATTTTAGGAAAGAATGGGTAAAACCACAAATGAATCTGATGAGAAGAATCATTTAAATTGCAGGCTTCCATCAGTCTCTCATAGCCAGGCTTGACATTTTGATGCTCTCCTGAAAGGATAATGTCCAACATAGAAAAAAAAAATTAATATCGAGGCCTAAACTGTGGGGGGTGGGAGATGGGGTGGAGAGAATGCATTACATGATAAGAATTATTTAAGTCATTGAGATAATAAAACCTTCATTCTTATAACAAGAATGAGATAATGAGATGTTAATCCTTCCAAGATTTAATAGATTTATTATTCCAATGAACTTATAGCTGACAGCTTTGAACTGTATATAAAAACTTATTAATCTTTTGACAGACATTGAGGGTTTTCTTTCTCTCTTTCAGTATGATGAAAGAGTTATGGGTGAAATTGCTTACTGAAATTTTCCTCATGGCATGGTGGAATATTGAGGGTCTCTCTCTCTCTGCTATCCTGACTTTATTAAATTAAACTGTGGAAAGAAAACTGCAAAGTAAAAATGAGAGGAGGAGTGATGTGTGTGGGTCCCATGATAAACAAAATTAAATACAAACAGTGGAGGCTTCCGTTAGCCTGCTCAGCAGGACTCCGTCTCGTTAGTTTAAACAGCCTTGTAAGTTTAACAAAGATGTTCCAAACACCTATTTCGTGCCAGGCACAGTGTTGGTGCCCGGAACGCAAATTTCACTAGGATATGGGTTATCTCTTTAAGAAACTTGGCATCGCATCCAGGGAGAAGCTGGGATGGGTGACCACAAAACTCCTTCCTAACCAGTGCTCTGAGTGAGCACTGAGATGGGGAGGGGTAGGAAAAGGGGCAGAGTTAAGGCACAGGAAGGCTTGGTGTGGTTGAAGAATTGTCAGAGCCAGGATCCTGGAGAGAGTGGATGGGACCACAGAAGGTAGTGATGACAGCTTGAAGATGCTTGAACTAGGAGTCTAGGAAAGGGCGTGATTACTGGTCATGTTAAGAGCAGTGTTTTTCAAACTTTTTCGACCATGACTTAACAGAAGAAAAATACATTTTATAACTCTGCCCAGGACACATGTATATAATTGAAACAAAATTTTATGAAACAATTCCCACCCGGACTACAGAAAATGTACTCTGATGTTTCCATTCTACTTTATTCTATTTTGTGTAATTTAAAAATTGATGTCATTACCTCTTGATAAACTGTCTCTCTGGCTTGTAAATCACTAGAAATGAGTGGCTGATAGGGGGCAGAAGGCAAAGTCATTGGCAGTGAGAAGGTAAAGGGTCTAGGTAGGTGTTGGATGGATTGTGCAAGTGTTTGAAGTCATCAAGCATCAGGATAGGAGTTGTGGGGAGAGAAAGACAGTGGTCCAGGGGATAGACTCTTCAGTAGTGAGGGGAAGTGACCAGGAGGTGAGGAGACAGCCCCAGCAAGGAGCAGGGGTGGTGGCTCATGGTCTGAAAGAATGTGCTTCACAGAAGCCAAGAGGAATATGGTGTGAAGCAGCTGTCAGGAGCAAGAGGGTACTTGACTCATGTCTGTGAGATAAACATAGCTGTCCTTTGAAACGATTGCGGGAGAAACAGAGTCATCAGGGAGAGACTTCCAGTTAGCTTCCAGGGAAGCTTCTAGTTAAAAGGAGGTATAAGATAGAGAGGACTTTGCCTTCTGGAAGTCGTGGTCTGTCATCAGGTTTGGAGGATTGAGGGAAGATGGGAGTTTGGGTCAGTTTAGGGGATGTGTCAAGCTTTGAGGAAATGAGCCTCAGGCATGAGTCTCAGGCTTGTCTATGGTGACTGAGGTAAAGAGAGAGTATTGCCCCATGGGCTTCAATGTGACACTCTCTGGGCAGAAGTTTGATCATTCTTTATGAGACAAGCCTCTCCAACAGTGTGCAGTATTGAGTCAGGGTGCATTTTGGGGGTCATGTCTGATGTCTTCACAAAGAGGAAGGGAGATAAGACACTGTTGCTATCCTCTATGTGAAAATTTAGGAGTTTGCTCACATGAGAGCCCACCATGAAATCATAATGCAGTTTGCAGGTGCCAATCGCCATGGGAGAGAAAGAGGAATGAATTTCTCAGAGGAACTGGGGAGGCTTCACAGAGAGGGTGAAATCTAAGTTGAATCTTGAATAATGATGAAGACTTTGTCTGATTGCAAGAGAGCAAACTAGTCCAGGCCGTGAGAACAGTGGGTCAGAAAGGACAGAGGTATGAAATCGATCAGCAAGTGGAGGGAATAGGGGCTCATCCAGGCCTGTGGAGGAGGTTAGTTCAGATGAGCATGCCGTTTTAAGGGCTTTGGTCATCTTCTACCAACCTGTGGGATGGTCAAAACATCTTCTACCAACCTGTGGTCCCCCTGCTCACATGGATGCACATGGCTTATGCTCACGGGCTTCACCCAGTAGGGTCTGCTGCCTCCCATGGGAGAGGACCCTGGTCACTTGTCCATAGCCGTGTCCCTAGCTGGTGACAATGACAGGCTCAGAGAAGGCGAAGAACCATAAACCTGGAATTCTTGAATTCCCAGATTAGGAAGAAGATTGTGCAGGATTGGACTCTATTTGGTAGTTTTTTCCAGGCCATTCATTCACTTGTCATTTTTTTTTTTCCTCTTCAACAGCATGCACTGAATAACAACTAATAAGGAGGAAAAGCGTGTGGTTAGGAAAAATCCTCCTGGAGGGAGTAAGACCTGAGCTGCATCTTGTCTCTGGTTTAGCACAAACTGTGGATTTTAATCCATTAATGCATTAAATTAGGTAAACTAGGGGGTCTGCATTATCATCAAAAAAGCATATAACACTAGATTAAGAAATACAATACAGTAAGGGAAAATATAAATTTCCTGAAGCTTTTGCGTGATAAACAGCTAGGGTAAATGTTCTTTGTGGAGGGCCATAACCCTTGGTGTTAAGAAGTAGAAAGGATGGTGTTCAACTAGAGCCTCCAAAAGGGATAACTCTGACACCATGCTTTGAGGGACTTGGGGTACCATGGTCCCTCCCTATACCCTCAGCATCGTTATCTGCAAAGCAAGAGTTGGGTGATCTTTTTATCTTCTCTCAGCTCTAACATTCTCTAATTCCCTGAGTCTCATCTAAGAATATAGCTGCAAAGCTCATAGTAGGCAGAATGCTGATGTTTATTATTTGACAATGTATTTTATCTGAAGTTTTCTGTCTCATGGGGTCAGAGAATTAAACTCATTATCCTTATTGCTAATATGATAAAATGTCTTTGAAGCCAGAGATTTCATTTCTATAATTATCACTGATCACTGAGTGATAATTATGTGGTCAAATAATGAATTATATTATCAGCTGCATAAATAATGAATCACATAATCAGTTATTTAAAAGCTATATTAAAGTGAAAGAAATTGACTTAATCTCCTAAACCAAGGAGGTATTTCTCAGAGCTAAGTTAATTCTTTTTTTTTTTTTTTAATTGGTAACAGAGTCTGGCTAAAAGATAACTGTGGAAGTAGGAAATGGTCTGTCTGAGAGGTTTTCAAGCATTTGTATTAAGTTGCAGTCCTGTATGGAAGCAGGAAACTAGGGGATACAATATAGTTGTTTTTCCCTGGATCCATTGTTCTCTTTCTTCCTGACGGTACATTTATCCATGTGACTTTCATGCTGATCTTTCTAAATGACCAGCTTCATTTGCAATTTGCTAGAAGGAGGCAGAATACAACTTCTGAGTTTTGAAAGGAAATACTTTCGTGTAATAGAATGATTGAAAGCAAGGTACTACTGATACAGTTTCTAATAACTTTCTGGAGATTAGAGAGAAAGCCATGAATAGAAAACATGGTTATCTCTGAGTTTTCAATGTGTACAGTTAAAATGAAAGATTTAAAAAAAACAAGGCTTGATGTAGGCTTAGAAGTTGGAGACAACAGAAGGGAAAAATAAAAGCCTCGCTCTACTGTTATCTTTTGTGGCTTATCATTGAGGATCAGCTAATGGGTTGCAGTACTTCTTTTTTTTTAACAGGATGGGGGCACATTTACATATCTGTGATTGGAATCAAGTTTTTAATGCAAAGCTACAAAGAACTGTACTTGTTCTAGACTTTGGAAGATCATAGAAGTAATAAAAAATAATGCAGAAAATAGAAATCTGCATTACATGGTTGCTATGAATATGAAAGAAAATATGCATAAAATCCCTAGTTCAGGGCCTGGCACAAAGTAGGTACACAGCAGGTGCCAGCTATTATTATTCTTAGAGTATTTATTAGAAAGTAAGTTTTGTGACCAAGATTATCTATCTATCTATCTATCTATCTATCTATCTATCTATCATCTATCTATCTATCTATCTATCTATCTATCTATCATCTATCTATATCTATCTATCTATCATCTATCTATCATCTATCTATCTTTCCGCAGATTCCTCTCTGTTTTTCTTTTAACTTATCTGGAAATAACAAACTTTAGAAAAGTGGCAGGAATAAGAATACATAAAGAATGCCTATGTACCCTCTACCTAGATACATCTGCTGTTGGTGTGTGTACTCTCTCCCCGCCCTCTCTTCCTGTCCCCTTTTCCCCCTTCTCCCTCCCTGCCTCCCTCCCTCTCCTTCCCCCTCCCCTGAGTCAGGGAGCATTTGGGGGGGGTCACGTCTGATGTATTCATAAAGTTTCATATAGTTTATTCCTTCCGTCCCCTCTTTCCCCCCCTTCTCCCTCCCTCCCTCCCAACTCTTTCCCTCCTTTTCTCCTTCCCTCTCTCTCTTCTTCTGCTTTTCCTTTATTTTTTTAAGATTTATTTATTTGAGAGAGAGAGAGAGAGAGTGCTCACACTTGAGCACATGAGTGGGGGGAGGGGCAGAGGGAGAGGGACAAGCAGACTCCCTGCTGAGCAGAGTCTGGCCTTGGGGCTGGATCCCAGGACCCTGAAATCATGACCTGAGCTGAAGGCAGACGCTTAACCATCTGAGCCACCCAGGAACCCCTGCTCCTTTTCTGAACCAATAGATAATAACTTGCATACACCAGGGCCCTCAAAACATACATACTTTAAGTATTTCCTAAAAATATGACCATTCTCAGTAAACAAACACAACGTAGTTATCAGCTTTAACAAATTTAACAGGGATGCAATGCTTTTTATCTGATCTGCTCTTTGTATTCTGATTCTGTCAGTTGGCCGGATAATTGTTTTATGGGATTTTTCACCTAGGACCCAGGCAGGATCATGTATTGTATTTAGTTGGCATGTCTGGGACATTTCTACAGGGGTTTTGTTTGTTTGTTTTGGTCTTTTCTGACATGAACATTTCTGAAGAACATAGCCCCCTCTATTCTTTTAAGTAGAATGCTCCTCATTTGGGGTGTGCATGTATTTCCTTATAATTAGAATCTGGTTGAGCATTCTCAGCCAGAATCCTGCAAATACTATGTTATGTCCGTCTCAGGTATCATATCCGGAGGCACATGATGTGCACCCGTTCCTCACTGGTGATCACTGGACTGAAGACCAATACCTGGGGGCTAGGTGTACTCATTACTACCAGGCAGGGGTGGGTCTTTGCTTTCGGAGGGCCAAGCTAGTGATGTATGCATCTATGTACACATATGCATCCACACACATGCAAAGACACACATGCACACATATCAGCATGCACATAAACATGCACACATACACACATACCTATACACATTTTAGAAATTATACATTCAATCTTGTTACTGGCTACAATGATCAAAAACCTCCCAAAAAACAAGAGTCCAGGGCCTGATGGATTCCCTTGGGAATTCTACCAAACATTCAAAGAAGAAATAATACCTATTGTCCTGAAGCTGTTTCAAAAAATAGAAACAGAAGGAAAGCTTCCAGACTCATTCTATGAGGCCAGCATTACCTTAATCCCCAAACCAGGCAGAGACCCCATCAAAAAGGAGAATTTCAGGCCAATATCCCTGATGAATATGGATTCCAAAATCCTCAACAAAATCCTAGCTAATAGGCTTCAACAATACATTAAAAACATCATCCACCACGACCAAGTGGGATTTATCCCCAGGATGCAAGGGTGGTTCAACATTCGTAAATCAATCAATGTGATAGAACACATTAATAAGAGGAGAGAGAAGAACCATATGGTCCTCTCAATTGATGCAGAAAAAGCATTTGACAAAATACAGCATCTTTTCCTGATTAAAACTCTTCAGAGTATAGGGATAGAGGGAACATTCCTCAAGTTCATAAAATCCATCTATGAAAACCCACAGCAAATATCATCCTCAATGGGGAAAAGCTGAGAGCCTTTCCCTTAAGATCAGGAACACATCAAGGATGCCCACTCTCACCACTATTGTTCAACATAGTACTAGAAGTCCTAGCAACAGCAATCAGACAACAAAAAGAAATAAAAGGTATTCAAATTGGCAAAGAAGAAGTCAAACTCTCTCTTTTCACAGATGACATGATACTTTATGTGGAAAACCCAAAAGACTCCACCCCCAAATTACTAGAACTCATACAGCAATTCAGTAATGTGGCAGAATACAAAATCAATGCACAGAAATCAGCTGCTTTCTTATACACTAACAGTGCAACTGTAGAAAGAGAAATTAGAGAAACGATTCCATTTACAATAGCACCAAAAATCGTAAGATACCTCAGAATAAACCTAACCAAAGAGATAAAGGATCTATACTCTAGGAACTATAGAACACTCATGAAAGAAATTGAAGAAGACACAAAAAGATGGAAAAATATTCCATGCTCATGGATCGGAAGAATAAACATTGTTAAAATGTCTATGCTACCCAGAGCAATCTATACCTTCAATGCCATCCCGATCAAAATTCCAATGACATTTTTCAAAGTCCTGGAACAAACAATCCTAAAATTTGTATGGAATCAGAAAAGACCCCAAATCACCAAGGAAATGTTGAAAAAGAAAAACAAAGTTGGGGGCATCACGTTGCCCGATTTCAAGCTATATTACAAAGCTGTGATCACTAAGACAGCATGGTACTGGCACAAAAACAGACATATAGACCAATGGAACAGAATAGAGAACCCAGATATGGACCCTCAACTCTATGGTCAAATAATCTTCGACAAAGCAAGAAAAATATGCAATGGAAAAAAGACAGTCTCTTCAATAAATGGTGCCGGGAAAATTGAAAAGCCACATGCAGAAGAATGAAACTCGACCATTCTCTAACACCATTCACAAAGGTAAACTCAGAGTGGATGAAAGACCTCAATGTGAGACAGGAATCCATCAAAATCCTAGAGGAGAACATAGGCAGTAACCTCTTTGACATCGACCACAGCAACTTCTTTCAAGATACATCTCCAAAAGCTAGTGAAACAAAAGCAAAAATGAACTTTTGGGACTTCATCAAGATAAAAAGCTTCTGCTCAGCAAAGGAAACAGTCAACAAAACAAAGAGACAACCCACAGAATGGGAGAAGATATTTGCAAATGACACTACAGATAAAGGGCTGGTATCCAAGATCTATAAAGAACTTCTCAAACTCAACACCCAAAGAACAAATAATCAAGTCAAAAAATGGGCAGAAGTCATGAACAGACACTTCTCTGAAGAAGACATACAAATGGCTAACAGACACGTGAACATTTGTTCATCGTCATTAGCCATCAGGGAAATTCAAATCAAAACCACACTGAGATACCACCTTACACCAGTTAGAATGGCAAAAATTGACAGGGCAAGAAACAACAAATGTTGGAGATGTTGTGGAGAAAGGGGAGCCCTCTTACACTGATGGTGGGAATGCAAGTTGTTACAGCCACTTTGGAAAACAGTGTGGAAGTGCCTCAAAAATTTAAAAATAGAGCTACCCTATGACCCAGCAATTGCACTCCTGGGTATTTACCCCAAAGACACAGATGTGAAAAGAAGGGCCATATGCACCCCAATGTTCATAGCAGCAACGTCCGCAACAGCCAAACTGTGGAAAGAGCTGAGATGCCCTTCAACAGATGAATGGATATAGAAGATATGGTCCATATGTACAGTGGAATATTACTCAGCCATCAGAAAGGATGAATACCCAACTTTTACATCAACATGGATGGGACTGGAGGAGATTATGCTAAGTGAAATAAGTCAAGCAGAGAAAGTCAATTATCATTTGACTGTCAAAAAAGTCATTTATTTGTGGAACCTAAGGAATAGCATGGAGGACATTAGGAGAAGGAAGGGAAAAATGAAGGGGGGGAATCGGAGGGAGAGATGAACCATGAGAGACTATGGACTCTGAGAAACAAACTGAGGGTTTTAGAGGGGAGGGGGGTGGGGGGATGGGTTAGCCCGGTGATGGTATTAAGGAGGGCACGTACTGCATGGAGCACTGGGTGTTATACGAAAACAATGAATTGTGGATCCCCACATCAAAAAGTAATGATGCATTGTATGGTGACTAACATAACATAATAAAATAAATTTAAAAAAAAAGAAATTATACATTCATCCCCAAACCTTGAAATCCAAACTGTCCCCAAAGGATTTTTTCTTATTCCTCCAACCCGTCCCATAGTTACATGTCTCTTCTTCTCAACTACATCAACACTTTCTCTAATTAGCTCAATTCCATAGAACATCTACAATTATTTCAAAAATGCTTTGCCTGTACCATATAAAAACCCAAATCTACTGAAAAGGAATTTAGCTGTTTGTAGTTTTTCTTTTCCATCTTTTTCAAGACTGAGGGTCTATGGCCACATTTATAAGTTACTTGGATAAGTTCTTTCTTTCTCTCCCTTATTTATTTGAGAGAGAGAGAGAGAGAGTGAGAGAGGGAGAGGGTAGGGGCAGACAGAGAGGGAGAGAGAGTATCTTATGAAGACTCCCCGCTGAGCACAGAGCCAGAGGCAGTGCTTTATATTAAGACCCTGATATCAAGACCTGAGTGGAAATCAAGAGTCAGACACTTAACCGACTGAGCCACCCTGGTGCCTCGAGTTCTCTTTTTTCTTCCTCTTCATTGTGGTTATGGTATTTATTTGAACTACAACAGGCTTTCTTTGTTTCAGTTGGCTTTCAGTTTTAGGTCCCCCCCCCCCCCCCAGCATCCTTTGCTGATTTAGTTCTATTTTTTGCATATGAAGTCCACTAACAAGCTCCTAAAAGTAAAGATAATTCAAAAAGATGCACTCACTGGTGTGCCTGGGTGGCTCAGTTGTTAAGCATCTGCCTTTGGCTCAGGTCATGATCCCAGGGTCCTGGGATTGAGCCCCGCATCGGGCTCCCTGATCAGCAGGAAGCCTACTTCTCCCTCTCCCACTACCCCTGCTTGTGTTCCCTCTCTCACTGTCTCTCTCTCTGTCAAATAAATAAATAAATAAAATCTTAAGAAAAAAGATGCACTCAGAAAAGGTCACTCCCATCTACCCTGCTACCTCACTCGTAACAACCCCTTGCAGGTAACTAACATAACTAACATCAGTCTTCCAGTGTATCTTTCTTGTGTTCCTGTTGGTGAAAATGAGGAGATAGAAGTATGTTTTCTTATTTCTCTTTATTTTTTTTACCAAAAAGTAGCATATATAGATGGTCTTTTCACTTTGCTGTAACAAACCCCACATATTAGTTCATAGAAATCTTCCTATTCTTTTCCATGGTTGCTCCAACACAGGTAGGTAACAGTTTATTCCACTAGTCTGCCTATACTTGGACTCTTAGATAGTTTCCAAATTAACATTTTGAAAAATCAAATGATGCTGCAATGAATAACATAGCACAATTAGCTTTTGTATTGTTTGAAATGGATATACAGGGCAAGTGGGATGTTGAAGTTCAGGGTGAATGCATGCACGTATTTGTTAGAGATTGCCAAATTCTGTAGGGGTTGGACAGTTTGGCATTCTCACATGTCCTGGAATTTCTTGATCTGGGAAGGCAATTGTGGTCCACAGTGATGTGCAGTATTGGCCGGTGCCTCTAAATCTGTTTTTTTTTTTTTTTTTTTTTTATATATATTTTTTATTCTTATGTTAAGCCCCATACATTACATCATTAGTTTTAGATGAAGTGTTCCATGATTCATTGTTTGTGCGCAACACCCAGTGCTCCATGCAGAATGTGCCCTCCTCAATACCCACCACCAGGCTAACCCATCCTCCCACCCCCCTCCCCTCTAGAACCCTCAGTTTGTTTTTCAGAGTCCATCGTCTCTCATGGTTCGTCTACCCCTCCGATTTCCCCCGCTTCATTCTTCCCCTCCCACTACCTTCTTCTTCTTCTTTTTTTTTTTCTTAACATATATTGCATTATTTGTTTCAGAGGTACAGATCTGAGATTCAACAGTCTTGCACAATTCACAGAGCTTACCAGAGCACATACCCTCCCCAGTGTCTATCACCCAGTCAACCCATCCCTCCCACCCCACCCCCCACTCCAACAACCCTCAGTTTGATTCCTGTGATTAAGAATTCCTCATATCAGTGAGATCATATGATACATGTCTTTCTCTTTTTGACTTATTTCACTCAACATAATACCCTCCAGTTCCATCCACGTCGTTGCAAATGGCAAGATCTCATTCCTTTTGATGGCTGCATAATATTCCATTGTATATATATACCACCTCTTCTTTATCCATTCATCTGTCGATGGACATCTTGGCTCTTTCCACAGTTTGGCTATTGTGGACATTGCTGCTATAAACATCGGGGTGCACGTACCCCTTCGGATCCCTACTTTTGTATCTTTGGGGTAAATACCCAGTAGTGCAATGGCTGGATCGTATGGTAGCTCTATTTTCAACTTTTTGAGGAATCTCCATACAGTTTTCCAGAGTGCCTGCACCAGCTTGCATTCCCACCAACAGTGTAGGAGGGTTCCCCTTTCTCCGCATCCCCGCCAACATCTGTTGTTTCCTGACTTGTTAATTTTAGCCATTCTGACTGGTGTGAGGTGATATCTCATTGAGGTTTTGATTTGGATTTCCCTGATGCTGAGCGATATCGAGCACTTTTTCATGTGTCTGTTGGCCATTTGGATGTCTTCTTTGGAAAAATGTCTGTTCATGTCTTCTGCCCATTTCTTGATTGGATTCTTTGTTCTTTGGATGTTGAGTTTGATGAGTTCTTTATAGATTTTGGATACTAGCCCTTTATCTGATATGTCATTTGCAAATATCTTCTCCCATTCTGTCGGTTGTCTTTTGGTTTTGTTGACTGTTTCCTTTGCTTTGCAAAAGCTTTTTATCTTGATGAAGTCCCAATAGTTCATTTTTGCTCTTGCTTCCCTTGCCTTTGGCGATGTTTCTAGGAAGAAGTTGCTTCGGCTGAGGTCAAAGAGGTTGCTGCCTGTGTTCTCCTTTAGGATTTTGATGGACTCCTGTCTCACATTGAGGTCTTTCAACCATTTGGAGTCTATTGTTGTGTGTGGTGTAAGGAAATGGTCCAGTTTCATTCTTCTGCATGTGGCTATCCAATTTTCCCAACATCATTTGTTGAAGAGACTGTCTTTGTTCCATTGGACATTCTTTCCTGCTTTGTCGAAGATTAGTTGACCATAGAGTTGAGGGTCCATTTCTGGGCTCTCTATTCTGTTCCATTGATCTATGTGTCTGTTTTTGTGCCAGTACCATGCCGTCTTGATGATGACAGCTTTGTAATAGAGCTTGAAGTCCGGAATTGTGATGCTGCCGGCTTTGCTTTTATTTTTCAATATTCCTCTGGCTATGCGGGGTCTTTTCTGGTTCCATACAAATTTTAGGATTATTTGTTCCATTTCTTTGGAAAAAGTGGATGGTATTTTGATGGGGATTGCATTGAATGTGTAGATTGCTCTAGGTAGCATTGACATCTTCACAATATTTGTTCTTCCAATCCATGAGCATGGAACGTTTTCCATTTCTTTGTGTCTTCCTCAATTTCTTTCATGAGTATTTTATAGTTTTCTGAGTATAGATCCTTTGTCTCTTTGGTTAGATTTATTCCTAGGTATCTTATGGTTTTGGGTGCAATTGTAAATGGGATGGACTCCTTAATTTCTCTTTCTTCTCTCTTGTTGTTGGTGTATAGGAAAGCCACTGACTTCTGTGCATTGATTTTATATCCTGCCACTTTACTGAATTCCTGTATGAGTTCTAGCAGTTTTGGGGTGGAATCTTTTGGGTTTTCCACATAAAGTATCATGTCATCTGCAAAGAGTGAGAGTTTGACTTCTTCTTTGCCAATTTGGATGCCTTTGATTTCTTTTTGTTGTCTGATTGCTGTGGCTAGGACTTCCAATACTATGTTGAATAGCAGTGGTGATAGTGGACATCCCTGCCGTGTTCCTGACCTTAGGGGGAAAGCTCTCAGGTTTTCCCCATTGAGAATAATATTTGCTGTAGGTTTTTCATAGATGGCTTTTATGATATTGAGGTATGTACCCTCTATCCCTATACTCTGAAGAGTTTTGATCAAGAAAGGATGCTGTACTTTGTCAAAAGCTTTTTCTGCATCTATTGAGAGGATCATATGATTCTTGTTCTTTCTTTTGTTAATGTATTGTATCACACTGATTGATTTGCAGATGTTGAACCAACCTTGCAGCCCAGGGATAAATCCCACTTGGTCATGGTGAATAATCCTTTTAATATACTGTTGGATCCTATTGGCTAGTATTTTGGTGAGAATTTTTGCATCCATGTTCATCAGGGATATTGGTCTGTAATTCTCCTTTTTCATGGGGTCTTTGTCTGGTTTGGGGATCAAGGTAATGCTGGCCTCATAAAATGAGTTTGGAAGTTTTCCTTCCGTTTCTATTTTTTGGAACAGTTTCAGAAGAATAGGTATTAATTCTTCTTGAAATGTTTGGTAGATTTCCCCTGGGAAGCCATCTGGCCCTGGGCTTTTGTTTTTTGGGAGATTTTTGATGACTGCTTCAATTTCCTTAGTGGTTATAGGTCTGTTCAGGTTTTCTATTTCATCCTGGTTCAGTTTTGGTAGTTGATACATCTCTAGGAATGCATCCATCTCTTCCAGGTTATCTAATTTGCTGGCATAGAGTTGCTCATAATATGTTCTTATAATTGTTTGTATTTCTTTGGTGTTGGTTGTGATCTCTCCTCTTTCATTCATGATTTTGTTGATTTGGGTCATTTCTCTTCTCTTTTTGATAAGTCTGGCCAGGGGTTTATCAATCTTGTTAATTCTTTCAAAGAACCAGCTCCTAGTTTCGTTGATCTGTTCTACTGTTCTTTTGGTTTCTAGTTCATTGATTTCTGCTCTGATCTTTATTATTTCTCTTCTGCTGCTGGGTTTAGGCTTTATTTGCTGTTCTTTCTCCAGCTCCTTTAGGTGTAGGGTTAGGTTGTGTACTTGAGACCTTTCTTGTTTCTTAAGAAAGACTTGTATTGCTATATACTTTCCTCTTAGGACCGCCTTTGCTGCATCCCAAAGATTTTGAACAGTTGTGTTTTCATTTTCATTGGTTTCCATGTATTTTTTTAATTCTTCTTTAATTTCCTGGTTGACCAATTCATTCTTCAGTAGGATGCTCCTTAGCCTCCATGTATTTGAGTTCTTTCCGATTTTCCTCTTGTGATTGAGTTCTAGTTTCAAAGCATTGTGGTCTGAAAATAGGCAGGGAAGGATCCCAATCTTTTGGTATCGGTTGAGACCTGATTTATGACCTAGGATGTGATCTATTCTGGAGAATGTTCCATGAGCACTAGAGAAGAATGTGTATTCCGTTGCTTTGGGGTGGAATGTTCTGAATATGTCTGTGAAGTCCATTTGGTCCAGTGTGTCATTTAAAGTCTTAATTTCCTTGTTGATCTTTTGCTTAGACGATCTGTCCATTTCAGTGAGGGGGATGTTAAAGTCCCCCACTATTATTGTATTGTTGTCGATGTGTTTCTTTGCTTTTGTTATTAATTGCCTTATATAATTGGCTGCTCCCATGTTAGGGGCATAGATATTTACAGTTGTTAGATCTTCTTGTTGGATAGATCCTTTAAGTATGATATAGTGTCCTTCCTCATCTCTTATTACAGTCTTTGGTTTAAAATCTAATTTGTCTGATATAAGGATTGCCACCCCAGCTTTCTTTTGGTGTCCATTAGCATGGTAAATGGTTTTCCACCCCCTCACTTTCAATCTGGGGGTGTCTTTGTTTCTAAAATGAGTCTCTTGCAGACAGCATATCGATGGGTCTTGTTTTTTAATCCAGTCTGTTAGCCTGTGTCTTTTGATTGGGGCATTTAGCCCATTTACATTCAGGTTAACTATTGAAAGATAGGAATTTAGTGCCATTGTATTGCCTGTAAGGTGACTGTTACCATATATTGTCTGTGTTCCTTTCTGGTCTATGTTGCTTTTAGGGTCTCTCTTTGCTTAGAGAACCCCTTTCAAGATTTCCTGTAGGGCTGATTTTGTGTTTGCAAATTCCTTTAGTTTTTGTTTTTCCTGGAAGCTTTTTATCTCTCCTTCAATTTTCAATGACAGCCTAGCTGGATATAATATTCTTGGCTGCATATTTTTCTCATTTAATGCTCTGCATATATCCTGCCAGTCCTTTCTGGCCTGCCAGGTGTCTGTGGATAGGTCTGTTGCCAATCTAATGTTTCTACCATTGTAGGTTACATATCTCTTCTCCTGAGCTGCTTTCAGGATTTTCTCTTTGTCTATGAGACTCGTAAGTTTTACTATTAGATGTCGGGGTGTTGACCTATTTTTATTGATTTTGAGAGGGGTTCTTTGTGCTTCCTGGATTTTCATGCCTGTTTCTTTCCCCAAATTAGGGAAGTTCTCTGCTATAATTTGCTCCATTATACCTTCTGGCCCTCTCTCTCTTTCTTCTTCTTCTGGGATCCCAATTATTCTAATGTTGTTTCGTCTTATGGTATCGCTTATCTCTCGAATTCTGCCCTCGTGATCCAGTAGTTGTTTATCTCTCTTTTTCTCAGCTTCTTTATTTTCCATCATTTCATCTTCTATATTACTGATTCTCTCTTCTGCCTCATTTATTCTAGCAGTTAGCGCCCCCATTTTTGATTGCACCTCATTAATAGCCTTTTTGATTTCTACTTGGTTGGATTTTAGCTCTTTTACTTCTCCAGAAAGGGTTTCTCTAATAACTTCCATATTTTTTTCAAGCCCAGCTAGTATCTTTAAAGTGATGATTCTGAACTCTAGATCTGACATCGTACTAATGTCCGTATTGAGTAGGTCCCTGGCAGTCGGTACTACCTCTTGTTCTTTTTGTTGAGGTGATTTTTTCCGTCTTGTCATTTTGTGCAGAGGAGAGTAGATTAATGAGAGAACAAAATGTAGCAGAATAACCACGTCCCCAGAAAATATACTCTAAACAAATTGGAAAGACATGAAGCAGTGGGTTAAGAAAGGGAAAGAGAGAAAAAAGAAAAAGAAAAAAAGAAAAAGATAAAGATAAAAACAAAAACAAACAAAACAAAACAACAACAACAAAAGAAAAACCAGAATGTGATCAAATATGATCTATATGGTATATAGATCAGTGCCACACACTAGATTTGGGGTGTATTTTGGTCTGTTAGAAAGTGCCTCCCAAAATTTTAAAGAAAGAAAAACTTATATATGTACAAAAATAAGGGTTGATATGATGAAGGGATGGAATATGACTGTAAAAATGGAAATTATAAAACATTTTATAAACGGAATTGATAAGAAGTTGTTTGAAAAAAGAAAGAAGAGGATTTAAAAAAAGAAAAAAGAAAAAGAAAAAAAAGGGAGAGGATGTGATCAGGCAGGGGAATAGAAAACACCATATACTAGAGATTTAGGGTATATTTTAATCTGTTAGAAGAAACTATCTCAAAATTTTAAAGAGAGAACAACTTATATATATAAGCCAAAAATATGGGTAACTACTATGAAAGGATAGAATATGAGTCTAAAAATGAAAAATAAAAAAATTTTTTTTTAAAAAGGGATTGATAAGATGTTGGTTGAAAAAGGGAAAAAGAAAAATTCAAAAAGAAATAAAAAGACAAAACGACAGTTAAAATAAAAAATAACTTTGAAAGACTAAAGAATCATGGTAAAAAAGCCATGAATTCTATGTGCAGTAGTCCCCTACCGCTGGAGTTCTGCCGTTCTCATTGATCGGTAAACTTGGTCTTGGCTGGCTGTTCTCGCTGATCTTCTGGGGAGGGGCCTGTTGCCGTGGTTCCCAAATGTCTCTGCTGGAGGCGGAATTGCCCCGCCCTTGCCCCCTCCCGGCTAAGTAATCTGCTTGGGTTTGCTCTCCGGGGCTTTTGTTCCCTGCGAGCTTTCCGTACAGCTTTGGAGGCGGAGAGTGAAAATGGCGGCTCCCAATCTCCGCCCCGGAGGAGCCGAGAACTTGGGGCCCCGCTCCTCAGTGAGCCCCCAGAGAAAAGCCGTCAGTCACTCCCGTCTCCCCGCTCTCCGGCTGCACTCCGTGCTCACCCGGCCTGTGACCCCGCGCCTCTATCTCTGGCACCGGACCCCGGGTGGAGTCTCCAAACCCAGCAGATTCCCGCAGTGCGCTCCCGCGCGGCTCCTCCTGGGGGAGGAAGGTGAGTCTCCCCGGATCTGCCGCTTGTTGGGTCCCTGCTGGAGGAGCAGGGGCCCGACTGGGCCGCGGATCACGGTTTATGGCCACCCCGAGCTGAGAGCCCGCGCCTGGGCTCCGCCTCTGCAGCCGGCTTCCCTGCTCCGTTACCTGGGAGCTCTGCCACACTCAGGCACCCCCGGTCTTTCTGTGACCCCGAGGGTCCTGAGACCACACTGTCCCGGAGGGTTCCACCCCCCGCTTAGCCACCAGAGTGACGTCCCTCAGCGGAGCCGACTTTTAAAAGTTACGGTTTTGTGCTCCGTGGTTCTATCACTTGCCAGAAGCGGCCGACGGAGGCCCCTTCCCCGCCGTCTATCCTCCCGAATATTGCCGCAGATTCACTTCTCCGCACCTCCTACCTTCCAGAAAGTGGTCGCTTTTCTGATGAGAGAGTTGTTGCTCTTCTTTTCTTCAATCTCCTGTTGAGTTTGTAGGTGTTCAGAATGGTTTGATCCCTACCCAGCTGAATTCCTGAGAGGAGACGAAATCCAGGTCTCCTACTCCTCCGCCATCTTGCTCCGCCCCCCAAAAGATTCTCTAAATCTGGTTTATTGTCAGAAGTGTTTACCGTTCTTTCTCTCCTGTGTAGCCCCATCTCTTGCCTCAGTAACCAAACCTGCTATAGCTTTTCACTTCTCACCTGGAGGGAAAGTAGTGCTGACTGCATTCAATCTTCACCCGGATTTTGCTTCTCACTGTGCAGTAGAATCTCCCACTTTTCTGGTGGTCAGGATTTACTCTTCCGAGAACCCTGCCTTAGGGCTGGGACCTCCTGCTGAAATCAGAAGACAGAACAGAGTCAAGAACTGAACATGGGAAGAAAGGAGTAAGAAGAGAATCAGAATGTGTGGGCAGAAGTAAGCATTTGGAAGGGGCACATCTGGGATGATTTGTGCCCCAGGAATTCAGGTAGACTGGGAAGAATTGTGGGTTGGGAGAAGGGAACTGTGAACTCAACAATAATCTGGAACAACGATGATGCATGGGAGGACAGTTCCCATTTACCTGAGTAGGAAGATAAGTGAGTGACCACGATTCTCAAGCATCTTCTATGTGTTTGGCTTTGGGGTTGATGTTTTAAGCCTGCTGGTATTTTTGCTTCATTCATGTGAATAGAATTAGTTGGGGGGACACCTCCAACAGCTAAGTTTTGGTAAACCTTAGAGTGAGTAAGAGGAAGCTAATTCAGAGTAGTCCATTCTTCTTTAGATTTCTATTCCTTTTCCAGCTTAATTTGGCTCAATAAATAAACACGGAGTGCTTTTTGTAACTCAGGACATTGTGGACTACAGGTAGATCCTACCCAGCCTTTGCCTTCACTGCTTCCTTGGTCGCCACGTCCTCATGAGGGTGACACGGCTCAGTCAGGCGGTGTCAATCCAATGTGGAAGGTGTGAGAATAAAGTGGTGTCTTGGGAGCCTTGGGGAGCCCCCAAAGATTTCTAGAGGAGGTAGTGCTTGTCTGAGCTAAGTGTGGGTAAGAGAAGGAGAGGGAACCGGAAGAAGGGTATGGAATTTCAGGCAGGGAGAAGATCCTCTAGTCTGCACACATGGCCCAAAGAATGAAACACCAGGACAGGTGTGGGTGAAACTGGGAATACTGGATATTAAACAGGAGGAGGAAGGTGTGGTGGGTTGGACTGTCTTTGGGAGTCCCTTGTTACCTTCTGTCTTGGGGAGGTGCACATACTTCTTGTAATCCATAACCCAACTATCTGCATTATTTTTAGTTGCTAAAAATCAGTAATAACATAGCACTAGTACAATATTACTAATAGTAAATGGTCTTTTCTTGAGAAGGTAATTGGGCAGTGGGGACCTAGAAATTTGTCATGTCTAGGATAACCCAGTGGCTGCATGATATTTGGCCAGAGGCCCTGGGTGAGCGCTGCTGGACTGTAAGCTTACGTGGATTCATGGTATTCATTATCCTCTTCCAGAAATTGTCCCATGGAGAATAGGGAGTCAAAACAAGCCTGAGCTCTCTACTGAGATGGGTCTTGTCTGTAGTCTTCTACAGTGGGGCAAGATTTATCATCCTGTCCTTGTTCCAGAAATATCAGAGTGATGGGTGTGCTCAAAAATGTACTGCACCCAGAAAGCTGCTAAGAACATTTTTGTAAGTGATATATTGGCCTCACCAAGATCTATATTACTTAATTATATTTATTTTCATGTTATTATTTAATATTGCTTCTAGTAACCTTTGGGACAAAAGCAGTGCTTCCCACAGTTACAGTGTTCTTTCCAGGTCTAAAAGAAAAAGAGTGACTTCCAACTCGCTGAAGTTATAGGATCTGAGTTATCAACAAACTGATTTTTTTAGTACGAGCATCGGATTTGGCTGTTTCCCTGAAGAATGTAACCTGAGTTACTCATCAACTACCTCAGAGCTTCCTTTTTAAAGATAAACATTTCTTCCTCCAGCAACAAAGATGTTTTAAGTATACTCTTCACACATTTTTTTTCTCTTCCCTATTCTCCCCCTTCTCTTTCCTTTCCTATCTTCCCTGCAATCTGTTGTTTCTCTCCCAAATTATGTGCTTTTAAATCTCACTTGGCCTTTGTTACCTAACGCAGGCTTCCAGTGTGATAATGGATTAACCTGGTCTAGTAACATTCTCAAAACTTGTGTGTTCCTTACTATTCTTTTGTTGCAATTGGTAGAGCCATCTAGAACTTTCATCTCCTAGCTTGAGGGGGACTGTGTCTCCCTAGGTTTGTTTTCTTCATTAGGAAACTTCTTTTTTTTAAAGATTTTATTTATTTATTTGAGAGAGTGAGAGAAAGCGCATGTGCATGAGTTGGGGGGGGGGGCAGAGGAAGAGGGAGAAGCAGACTCCCTGCTGAGGCTTGATTCCCAGGACCCTGAGATCATGACCAGAGCAGAAGGGCAGACGCTTAACCTACTGAGCCACCCAGGTGCCCCTTCATTAGGAAACATTTTAACATTGCAGAAAGCACCCTTGAGCCATCTCTTCTTTTGGTTATTAAATGCGGTCAATATATTAGTGAGCTATTTGAGCCAATTTTGCTTTTTTTTGTGAGAGTGACCCTGTTGGCCAGTCTTTGCTGCTCTTTCTCTAAGTTCCTACTTTTTCTGGGATTGCTTGGCATATTGCAGTTCCTTGGGTTTATTCCTTTGGGCTCACCAGAAAAAAATGAAGTGCCACTCTGTAGTCTAGGAGCAAATATATACAGATGAAAGGAAATAAAATATTCACATTAGATGAACATTTATGAAACTCAGTAGCAAATGTATCCTATTAAGATAGAATCATTGTGTGTTATAGACAAGGTTGTATATTTCATGTTTATTTTCACCTGAAACCTGAGGTCAGGGTGTATAGGAGAGTTCCTTGATTTTTATCAGTTGATGTCAATTCTAAGTGCCTTGTTGAATGCAATTTTTATAGTAAGTCAAGTGATTCTCTTGTATTTCCTTGTTAGATGAGCATATTGCATACTAAGAATGACAAAAATACTATTTCCTTCCTTATAGCACTGGCTAGGACCATGGTTAAAGGTACAGTTTTGAATTGTATGACTGATAGTGGTGGCTTTTAATTTTCAAATCAAGTTTAAAGTTGGCTATGGGTTTTTGAGAGAGAAAATTTTCAATTTAAAGAAGTTTTCATTTAAATCTAGATAGCTGTGTCTTTTAAAAAACCAGGAATGAGGGTTGAATTTTATGACATTTTTTTTTCAGATTCTCTTGAAATGATAACATGATTTTTATCCCTTACTCCATCTCAAATATAACGCAATTTCATGTAGTATAGTGTATCAGCCTGAGAAATAATTTGATGTAGATGCATGATCACACTCCTGAGATAGATCCTATGGTTACGGGGTTGCCTTTGTAGTTAGTGTTTAGTGTTCCTTTAACTCTGCTGTATTCAATTTTTTAATAGTTTTCTACTGTCCATTTGTTCTTCATCCAGTTTAGTATAATTATGTTCGATGGATAAGATGAGTTAGGCTTTTCCTCTTTGTGTTCTGGAAGAAATCACAGAATTGCCTCTTGAAGATTTATTAGAACTCAGAAAAATGATCCACTCCTGTTCCTAACTTATCAATTACAATTTTGGTTATTGGATTATTATTTTTATTGGGTCAGTTTGAATAATTTAAATTTACCTAGCAATGTTTCATTCTAGGTTTTCAGATATTATTGAAAGGCTATATATACTATGCTCCTATCACTTTAACATTTTTCTCTTCTGCATGTAAAAACTGCTTCCCAGTAGTGTTCCAACGACATGGATGGAACTGGAGGGTGTTATGCTGAGCGAAATAAGTCAATCAGAGAAAGATATGTATCATATGACCTCACTGATATGAGGAATTCTTAATCTCAGGAAACAAACTGAGGGTTGCTGGAGTGGGAGGTGTGGGAGGGATGGGGTGGCTGGGTGAGAGACATTGGGGAGGGTATGTGCTATGGTGAGCGCTGTGAATTGTGCAAGACTGTTGAATCACAGATCTGTACCTCTGAAACAAATAATGCAATATATGTTAAGAAAAAAAGAAGAAGAAGAAGATAGCAGGAGGGGAAGAATGAGGGGGTGGAGATTGGAGGGGGAGACGAACCATGAGAGATGATGGACTCTGAAACACAAACTGAGGGTTCTAGAGGGGAGAGAGGTGGGAGGATGGGTTAGCCTGGTGATGGGTATTAAAGAGGGCACATTCTGCATGGAGCACTGGCTGTTATGCACAAACAATGAATCATGGAACACTACATCAAAAACTAATGATGTAATGTATGGTGATTAACATAACAATAAAAAAGTAAAAAAAATGTTTTTCATGGTTGGTCCTCTAATTTTCATCTATTTCAATAATTTTTCCAAATTATCTTTTTATTAATCAACTAAAGTTGAAAACTTTTTTTTAAATTTGTTTTAATCTTTATCAATCCTATTCTGCTCATTGAGTGTATTTTTCTAAGCTTTGGACAAAGGAAACTGGTTGTTTTTTGTTTTTTAAATTTTTCAATAAAGCCTTTATATTTTTTCTCTTATTACTGTTTTGGCTAGATCCCTCATTTTATATGTACACTGTCATTAAAGTTTCTGTTAAGATTGTAATTTTAACATTGATTTATTCTTTAACCTGCAAATCAATTAGGAGTATGCTTTAATATCCAGGCATATGGTTTTCCTTTGGATGGCTGTGTGTTGTTTTGATTGCATTAGTATTCAGGGAAGGCAGCCTCTTTGATTTTTATTTTTTAGAATTTGGTGGGATTTCCTCTGTGCTCCAACACATGGTGGATGTTGTCAATGTTACTTGTATGTTTGAAGAGAAAGTGCTGATTTGTTAGAGATGCATTTTTATGTATGGATAGATACTAGGTCAGGCTTTAAAAAGCTTATGTTATTGAAACATCATTTAGTTTTTCCTTTTTTTTTTCCTTTTTAACTAATTGATCTCTAAGAAAGGTGTATTTTAATCTCCTTCCATGATTTTAGATGTCAGATTTTCTTTTTTTTATTTCAGTTTTTTATTTCTAGTTAGCTAACATACATAGTAAAATTTGTTTTAGGTATAGAATTTATTTCATTACTTACATATAACACCCAGCGCTCATCACAAGTGTTCTCCTTAATACCCATCACCCATCACCCCAACCCACCTCCTTCCATCAACCCTCAGTTTGTTCTCTATTGCTAAGAGTCTCTTATGGTTCCCTCTCTCTCTTCTTTTCTTCCTTTCCCCTATGTTCATCTATTTTGTTTCTTAAATTCCACATATGAGTGAAGTCATATGGTATTAGTCTTTCTCTGACTGGGATGTCAAATTTTCTTATATTTCCAATAGATTTTGCTTTATATATTTCTAATCTATGTGGCCAGGTACATAAATAAATGTTAGTCCCTATTTTCATTGTTGAGTGGATTATTTCTTTAATCAACAGAAAATATCTTCCTTTGTCTCTCTTAATGTTTTCCAATTTGAATTTGAATTCTGTTAACATTTATTGTTAGTGTTCTTTTTTTTAAAAGATTTTATTTATTTATTTGAAAGAGAGAGAATGAGAGAGAGCACATGAGAGGGGGGAGGGCCAGAGGGAGAAGCAGACTCCCTGCTGAGCAGGGAGCCCGACGCGGGACTCGATCCCGGGACTCCAGGATCATGACCTGAGCCGAAGGCAGTCGCTTAACCAACTGAGCCACCCAGGCGCCCTGTTTTTTTTTTTAAAAACAGATTTTATTTATTTATTTTTTAGAAATAGAGAGCACATGAGAGTTGGGAGAGGGGCGGAGGGAGAGAGAGATAATCTCAAGCAGGGTCTGTGCTGAGTGTGGAGCCTGATGGGGTACCCTAGCAGATATCAGGGGTCTGACACCTAACCAACTGAGCCACCCAGGTGCCCCTATTTTTAGTATTCTAATATTACTTTCTTATTTCTTTGGTTAACATTATTTTTTTATTTTTAAACTTTTTAATTGTTATGTTAGTCACCATACATTACATCATTAGTTTTTGATGTAGTGTTCCATGATTCATTGTTTGTGCATAACACCCATGCTCCATGCAGAATGTGCCCTCTTTAATACCCATCACCAGGCTAACCCATCCGCCCACCCCCCTCCCCTCTAGAACCCTCAGTTTGTGTTTCAGAGTCCATCGTCTCTCATGCTTCGTCTCCCCCTTCGATTTCCCCACTTACATTCTTCCCCTCCTGCTATCTTCTTCTTCTTCTTCTTCTTTTTTTTAAACATATATTGCATTATTTGTTTCAGAGGTACAGATCTGTGATTCAACAGTCTTGCACAATTCACAGTGCTCACCATAGCACATACCCTCCCCAATGTCTCTCACCCAGCCACCCCATCCCTCCCACCCCCCCCACTCCAGCAACCCTCAGTTTGTTTCCTGAGATTAAGAATTCCTATCAGTGAGGTCACATGATACATATCTTTGTCTGATTGACTTATTTCGCTCTGCATAACACCCTCCAGTTCCACCCATGTCATGCAAATGGCAAGATCTCATTCCTTTTGATGGCTGCATAATATTCCATTGTATATATATACACCACATCTTCTTTATCCATTCATCTGTCGATGGACATCTTGGCTCTTTCCACCATTTGGCTATTGTGGACATTGCTGCTATAAATATCGGGGAGCACGTACTCCTTCGGATCCCTACATTTGTATCTTTGGGGTAAATATCCAGTAGTGCAATTGATGGATCATATGGTAGCTCTATTTTCAACTTTTTGAGGAACCTCCATACTGTTTTCCAGAGTGGTTGCACCAGCTTGCATTCCCACCAACAGTGTAGGAGGGTTCCCCTTTCTCTGCATCCCCGTCAACATCTGTCGTTTCCTGACTTGTTAATTTTAGCCATTCTGACTAGTGTGAGGTGGTAACTCATTGGGGTTTTGATTTGGATTTCCCTGATACTGAGCGATGTTGAGCACTTTTTCATGTGTCTATTGGCCATTTGGATGTCTTCTTTGGAAAAATGTCTGTTCATGTTTTCTGCTCATTTCTTGATTGGATCATTTGTTCTTTGGGTGTTGAGTTTAAGAAGTTCTTTATAGATTTTGGATACTAGCCTTTTATCTGATATGTCATTTGCAAATATCTTCTCCCATTCTGTCGGTTGTCTTTTGGTTTTGTTGACTGTTTCTTTTGCTGTGCAAAAGCTTTTTATCTTGCTGAAGCCCCAGTAGTTCATTTTTGCCCTTGCTTCCCTTTCCTTTGACGATGTTTCTAGGAAGAAGTTGCTGCGGCTGAGGTCAAAGAGGTTGCCACCTGTGTTCTTCTTTAGGATTTTGATGGACTCCTGTCTCACGTTGAGGTCTTTCAACCATTTGGAGTCTATTTTTGTATGTGGTGTAAGGAGATGGTCCAGTTTCATTCTTCTGCATGTGGCTGTCCAATTTTCCCAACACCATTTGTTGAAGAGACTGTCTTTTTTCCATTGGACATTCTTTCCTGCTTTGTCGAAGATTAGCTGACCATAGAGTTGAGGGTCCATTTCTGGGCTCTCTATTCTGTTCCATTGATCTATGTGACAATTTTTGTGCCAGTACCATACTGTCTTGATGATGACAGCTTTGTAATAGAGCTTGAAGTCCGGAATTGTGATGCCGCCAGCTTTGCTTTTCTTTTTCAACATTCCTCTGGCTATTCGGGGTCTTTTCTGGTTCCATACAAATTTTAGGATTATTTGTTCCATTTCTTTGAAAAAAGTGGATGGTATTTTGATGGGGATTGCATTGAATGTGTAGATTGCTCTAGGTAGCATTGACATCTTCACAATATTTGTTCTTCCAATCCATGAGCATGGAACGTTTTTCCATTTTTTTTGTGTCTTCCTCAATTTCTTTCATGAGTATTTTATAGTTTTCTGAGTACAGATCCTTTGCCTCTTTGGTTAGATTTATTCCTAGGTATCTTATGGTTTTGGGTGCAATTGTAAATGGGATCGACTCCTTAATTTCTCTTTCTTCTGTCTTGTTGTTGGTGTATAGGAATGCCACTGATCTCTGTGCATTGATTTTATATCCTGCTAGTTGACTGAATTCCTGTATGAGTTCTAGCAGTTTTGGGGTGGAGTCTTTTGTGTTTCCCACATAAAGTATCATATCATCTGCAAAGAGTGAGAGTTTGACTTCTTATGGGCTGATTCAGATGCCTTTTATTTCTTTTTATTGTCTGATTGCTGTGGCTAGGATTCTAATACTGTGTTGAATAGCAGTGGTGAGAGTGGACATCCCTGCTATGTTCCTGACCTTAGGGGGAAAGCTCTCAGTTTTCCCCATTGAGAATGATATTGGCTGTGGGTTTTTCATAGATGGCTTTTATGATATTGAGGTATGTACCCTCTATGCCTATACTCTGAAGAGTTTTGATCAAGAAAGGATGCTGTACTTTGTCAAATGCTTTTTCTGCATCTATTGAGAGGATCATATGGTTCTTGTTCTTTCTTTTATTAATGTATTGTATCACATTGATTGATTTGCAGGTGTTGAACCAACCTTGTAGCCCAGGGATAAATCACCACTTGGTCATGGTGAATAATCTTTTTAATGTACTGTTTGATCCTATTGGCTAGTATTTTGGTGAGAATTTTTGCATCCATGTTCATCAAGGATATTGGTCTGTAATTCTCCTTTTTGATGGGGTCTTTGGTTTTGGGATTGAGGTAATGGTGGCCTCATAAAATGAGTTTGGAAGTTTTCCTTCCATTTCTATTTTTTGGAACAGTTTCAGAAGAATAGGTATTAATTCTTTAATTGTTTGGTAGAATTCCCCTGGGAAGCCATCTGGCCCTGGGCTCTTGTTTATTGGGAGATTTTTGATTCCTGCCTCAATTTCCTTAGTGGTTATAGGTCTGTTCAGGTTTTCTATTTCTTCCTGGTTCAGTTTTGGTAGTTGATACATCTCTAGGAATACATCCATTCCTTCCAGGTTATCTAATTTGCTGGCATAGAGTTGCTCATAATATGTCTTATAATTGTTTGTATTTCTTTGGTGTTGGTGGTGATCTCTCCTCTTTCATTCATGATTTTGTTAATTTGGGTCCTTTCTCTTTTCTTTTTGATAAGTCTGGCCAGGGGTTTATCCATCTTGTTAATTCTTTCAAAGAACCAGCTCCTAGTTTCGTTGATCTGTTCTACTGTTCTTTTGGTTTCTATTTCATTGATTTCTGCTCTGATCTTTATAATTTCTCTTCTCCTGCTGGGTTTAGGCTTTATTTTCTGTTCTTTCTCCAGCTCCTTTAGGTGTAGGTTTAGGTTGTGTATTTGAGACCTTTCTTGTTTCTTGAGGAAGGCTTGTATTGCTATATACTTGCCTCTTCAGTCTGCTTTTGCTGCATCCCAAAGATTTTTAACAGTTGTGTTTTCATTTTCATTGGTTTCCATGAATTTTTTAAATTCTTCTTTAATTTCCTAGTTGACCCATTCATTCTTTAGTAGGATGCTCTTTAGCCTCCATGTATTTGAGTTCTTTCAGACTTTCCTCTTGTGATTGAGTTCTAGTTTTAAAGCATTGTGGTCTGAAAATAGGCAGGGAATGATCCCAAGTTTTTGGTACTGGTTGAGACCTGATTTATGACCTAGGATGTGATCGATTCTGGAGAATGTTCCATGGGCACAAGAGAAGAATGTGTATTCCGTTGCTTTGGGATGGAATGTTCTGAATATGTCTGTGAAGTCCATTTGGTCCAGTGTGTCATTTAAAGTCTTTATTTCCTTGTTGATCTTTTGCTTAGATGATCTGTCCATTTCAGTGAGGGGTGTTAAACTCCCCCCCCATTATTGCATTGTTATCAATGTGTTTCTTTGCTTTTGTTATTAATTGCCTTATATAATTGGCTGCTCCCATGTTAGAGGCATAGATATTTACAGTTGTTAGATCTTCTTGTTGGATAGACCCTTTAAGTAGGATATAGTGTCCTTCCTCATTTCTTATTACAGTCTTTGGTTTAAAATCTAATTTGTCTGATATAAGGATTGCCACCCCAGCTTTCTTTTGGTGTCCATTAGCATGGTAAATGGTTTTCCACCCCCACACTTTCAATCTGGGGGCATCTGGATCTAAAATGAGTCTCTTGTAGACAGCATATCGATGGGTCTTGTTTTTTAATCCAATCTGATAGCCTGTGTCTTTTCATTGGGGCATTTAGCCCATTTACATTCAGGGTAACTATTGAAAGATATGAATTTAGTGCCATTGTATTGCCTGTAAGGTGACTGTTACTGTATATTGTCTGTGTTCCTTTCTGGTCTATGTTGTTTTTAGGCTCTCTCTTTGCTTAGAGGACCCGTTTCAATATTTCTTGTAGGCCGGTTTTGTGTTTGCAAATTTCTTTAGATTTTGTTTGTCCTGGAAGCTTTTTATCTCTCCTTCTATTTTCAATGACAGCCTAGCTGGATATAGTATTCTTGGCTGCATATTTGTCTCATTCAGTGCTCTGAATATATCCTGCCAGTCCTTTCTGGCCTGCCAGGTCTCTGTGGATAAGTCTGTGGCCAATCTAATGTTTCTAGCATTGTAGGTTACAGATCTCTTCTCCTGAGCTGCTCTCAGGATTTTCTCTTTGTCTCTGAGACTCGTATGTTTTATTATTAGACGTCAGGATGTTCACCTATTTTTATTGATTTTGAGAGGGGTTCTCTGTGCTTCCTGGATTTTGATGCCTGTTTCCTTCCCCAAATTAGGGAAGTTCTCTGCTATAATTTGCTCCATTATACCTTCTGCCCCCTCTCTTTTCTTCTTCTGGGATCTCAATCATTCTAATGTTGTTTCGTCTTATGGTATCACTTATCTCTCAAATTCTGCCCTCGTGATCCAGTAGTTATTTATCTCTCTTTTTCTCAGCTTCCTTATTTTCCATCATTTGGTCTTCTATATCACTGATTCTCTCTTCTGCCTCATTTATCCTAGCAGTTAGTGCCCCCATTTTTGATTGTACCTCATTAATAGCCTTTTTGATTTCGACTTGGCTAGATTTTAGTCCTTTTATTTCTCCAGAAAGGGTTTCTCTAATGTTTTCCATGTTTTTTTCAAGCCCAGCTAGTATCTTTAAAGTGATGATTCTGAACTCTAGATCTGACATCGTACTAATGTCCATATTGAGTAGGTCCCTGGCAGTTGGTACTACCTCTTGTTCTTTTTGTTGAGGTGATTTTTTCCATCTTGTCATTTTGTCCAGAGGAGAATAGATGAATGAGAGAACAAAATGCTAACAGGGTAACAACGTCCCCAGAAAATATACTCTAAACAAATCAGAAAAGACCTGAAAGGGAAAGAAAGAAAAAAGAAAAAGAAAAAAAAGAAAAAAGAAAAAGATAAAAACAAACAAAAACAGAACAAAACAAAACAAAAAACCCCAGAATATGATCAAATATGGTCAGGCTGGTGCATAGATCAGTGCCACACACTAGATTTTGGGTGTATTTTGGTCCATTAGAAGAAAGTGCCTCCCAAAATTTTAAAGAAAGAAAAACCTATATATGTACAAAAATAAGGGTTGATATGATGAAGGGATGGAATACGACTGTAAAGATGAAAATTATAAAAAATTTTATTAAAGGAATTGATAAGAAGTTGTTTGAAAAAGAAAGAAGAGGATTTAAAAAAAAAAAGGGAGAGAATGTGATCAGGCAGGAGAGTAGAAAAAAACCATAAACTAGAGATTTAGGGTATATTTTGATCTGTTAGAAGAAACTATCTCAAAATTTTAAAGAGAGAACAACTTACATATATATGCCCAAAATAAGGGCAACTACTATGAAGGGATAGAATATGACTGTAAAAATGAAAAATAAAAATGTTTTTTTTTTTTTTAAAAAGGGATTGATAAGATATTGGTTATAAAAGGGAAAAAGAAAAATTAAAAAAAAAAGTTAAAAAAATTAACTTTGAAAGGCTAAAGAATCATGGTAAAAAAGGCATGGATTCTATGTGCATTATTCCCCTAGCGCTGGAACTCTGCCATTCTCATTGATGGGTAAACTTGGTCTTGGCTGGCTGTTCTCGCTGATCTTCTGGAGGAGGGGCCTATTGCCGTTGTTCCCAAATGTCTTTGCCAGAGGCAGAATTGCCCCACCCTTGCCCGGTCCAGGCTAAGTAATCCGCTTGGGTTTGCTCTCAGGAGCTTTTGTTCCCTGCAAGCTTTCCATACAGCTTTGGAGGCCGAGAGTGAAAATGGCGGCCTCCCAATCTCCACCTCGGAGGAGCCGTGAACTCGGACCCCGCTCCTCAGTGCTCCCTAAGAGAAAAGCAGTCAGTCACTCCCATCTCCCTGGTCTCTGGCTGCTCTCCATGCTCACCCGGTCTGTGACCACGCGTTTCTATCTCTGGCACCTGACCCTGTGTGGAGTCTCCAAACCCAGCAGATCCCTGCAGTGCGATCCTGCACCACTCCTCCCGGGGGAAGAAGGTGAGTCTCCCCGGATCTGCTGCTTGTTGGGTCCCTGCTGGAGGAGCAGTGGCCCGACTGTGCCCCGGATCACTGTTTATGGCAACCCCGAGCTGAGAGCCTGCGCCTCAGCTCTGTCTCTGCAGCCAGCTTCCCCGTTCCAGTACCTGGGAGCTCTGCCGCACTCAGGCACCCCCGGTCTTTCTGTGACCCCGAGGGTCCTGAGACCACACTGTCCCGGAGGGTTCCACCCCCCGCTTAGCCATCGGAGTGACGTCCCTCAGCTGACACCACTTCTGAAAGTTCCGATTTTGTGCTCCGCGGTTCTATCACTTGCCAGAAGCGGCTGACGGAGACCCCTCCCCCACTGTCTATCCTCCCGAATATCGCCTCGGATTCACTTCTCTGCACGTCCTACCTTCCAGAAAGTGGTCGCTTTTCTGTTCAGAGAGTTGTTGCTATTCTTTTATTTGATCTCCTGTTGACTTTGTAGGTGTTCAGAATGGTTTAATTCCTATCCAGCTGAATTCCTGAGACCAGATGAAACCCAGGTCTCCTACTCCTCCGCCATCTTGCTCTGCCCCCCTTGGTTAACATTTGTATCTCATATATTTTTCCATTTTTTTCAACTTTCTTGTGATGTTTTTGTTAGAGGTACATCTCCTTTAAACAACATGTAATTGGCTTTTGTTTATTATTTAATATGAGTTTACTTAATTTTTAAAAAAATTAATTACTCTATTGTGGTAAAATAAGAAACAAAATTTGCAATTTTGGTTATTTTTAACTGCACAGTTCTGGACATTAATTACAATCATAATGTTGTGCAACAATTTATTTATTTCCACAACTTCTTCATCACCCTGAATAGAAACCATAACCATGTAACAGTAATTCCCCCTTCTTTCCTCTCCCTGTCCCTGGGAAACTCTAATCTGTTTCTGCCCCAATGAATTTGCCTATTCTAGAAATTTCATATAGGTGGAATTGTACAAGATGTGTCTTTTTGTCTCTGAATTGTTTCTCTTAGCATAATGTGTCTCTTAGCATTATTGAGTCATATGGTCATTTTATGTTTAGCTTTCTGGGGAACTGCCAAACTGTTTCCATAGTGGCTGCAGCATTTTACATTCCTACTGGCAATGTACAAGTGTCCCAATTTCTCCACATCTTCACTAACATTTATTTTCTGGATATTATTATTTTTTATTACAGCATCCACTAGGTGTGTACTGGTATCTTCCTGTGATTTTGATTTCATCTCCCTGATGATTAGTGATTTGAGCAGATTTTTATGTGCTATTGGCCATTTGTTTATCTTTGGAGAAAGGTCTATTCGAGACATATGTTCATTTAAAAATTGGTTCCTTTGTCTTTTTCTTGTTGAGCTGTCATGCTTTATATATTCTGCATATCAAATATTTATCAGATATATGATTTGCAAATATTTTCTACCATTCCCTAGGTTGTCTTTTCACTTTCTTGATAATGCTCTTTGATGCACAAAAGTTTCTAATTTTGAGGAAGTCCAATTTAATCTTTTTTTTCCTTTTTTTGCTCATGCTTTTGGTATTATAACTAAGACTTGCCAAATGGAGGGCGTCATGAAGATTGACCCCTATGTTTTCTTCTAAGCATTTTCTGGTTTTAGTTCTGAAGTTATGTTGTTTATCCATTTTGAGTTAATTTTTATATATGGTGTGTTGTAGGGGTCCAATTTTATTCTTTTGCAGGTGGTAATCCAGTTGTTCCAGCACCATTTGTCAAAGAGACGGGTCTTTCCCCCTGCCATGAACTTGGCATGCTTGTCAAAAATTAACTTGCCATAGATGTAAGGGTTTATTTGTGGATTCTCAATTCTGTTCCAATGGTTTATATATCTATCTGTTTTGGTTACTGTAGCTTTGTAGTAAGGTTGACTTTGGGAAGTGTGAATTCTCTAACTCTGTTCTTTTATAAGGTCGTTTGGTCTATTTGGGGTCCCTTGCAATTCCATATGAATTTGAGGATTGCTTTTTCTATTTTTGCCAAAAAGGATGTTGCAGTTTTGATACAAATTGCACTGAATCTATAGATTGCTTTGGGTAGAATCCAGTTCTTACCAGTATTGAGTCTTCCTACTCACAAACATGTAATGTCTTTATTTTAATTTAGCTTTTCTTTCATTTCTTTTAGCAATGTTTTATAATTTTAAGTGTACAGATCTTCCTTGACTTATGATAGGCTTACATCCCAATAAACCCATTGTAAGTTGAAAATATTGTAAGTCCAAAATACATTTAATACATCTAACTTACTCAACATCACAGCTTAGCCATAATGCACATAGAAAAGTTACATTAGCCTACAACTGGACAAAATCATCTAACACAAAGCCTAATTTATAATAAAGCATTGAATATCTCATGCAATTCATTGATTACTGTACTGAAGGTGAGAAACAGAGTGGTTGTATGAGTACAGAATGGTTATAAATGTATTGGTTGTTTGCATTCGTGATCCCACGGTTGACTGGGAGCTGCAGCCTCCAGCATCATGAAAGCATTGTCCCGAATATTGCTAGCCCAGGAAAAGATCACAATTCAAAAGTCAAAGTACATTTTCTACTGAGTACGTATTTCTTTTGCATTGTAAAGTCGAAAAATTGTAAGCTGAACTACCATAAATTGGGGACCATCTGTACAAGTCTCTCCTCCTTGGTTGAATTTATTTTTAGGTATTTTATTCTTTTAGATGCTATTGTAAATGGAATTGCTTTCTTAATTTCCTTTTCAGATTGTTCATTGCAGGTGCATAGAAACACAACTGATTCTTTCAATCTGAGTGTCTTTTTATTTCAATTCATGTTTTAATTCATGGTGAATTAAAAATATATTTGGTCTTATTTAATTTTTTAGTAGTTTCTATTTAATGTGTTTTACTTCTTTTTTCCCTTTTCTTGCCTTTTATTGAATTACTTTCAATGACTTAGAAGAATAAATCTGGAAATGGATTTAAAGAATGTCTTTTCTTGGGGGTGTTTGGTGGCTCTGTCGGGTAAGTGTACAACTCTTGATTTTGGCTCAGGTCATGATCTCAGGATTGTGAGATTTGGCCCTGTGTTGGGCTCCACTCTGGGTGTAGAGCTGGCTTGAGATTCTCTCTCCCTCGGCTCCTCTCCCCACCTCTCTCCCTCTCTTAAAAAAAAAAAAAGTCCGTTCTTTCAGTGGTTTCTCTTAAATTAAGAGATATGATAAATATTAATACATATATATTTATTTTAAATTAGTTTCTAGAATTAATCAGAAAACACATCTTTAATTAGAATAATAAAAAATCATATCTTGTTATTTCCTTTCCATTCCCCCCACCTGCTGCCCTTTTTGATATAATGTAGGATTTTATTTATATTATTATTTCTTTTTATTTTTGTCCCTTATTGCACTTAGTATTAAATTATAATCCTTTTAACTTTTTTTTTAATCCTTATTTGTCCTCATATTTACTTTTAAAAATCACTCTTCGATGCACTTTTGTTTTTGTTTTGCCAGAGTGTACCCTTTAGTAGCTGTTCTGTAAAGAGTTAAGTTACTATCATCTCCAATTCTAAATTTTAAAAAAATTTCTATTTTACTGTTTTACTTGAATAATAGGTAGATTCAGTAGAGAAGTCTTGATCAAAATATTTTCCCTCAGAATCTTGAAGAAATTTTATTGTCTTTCTGCAGTTAATGCTGTCAACAGGGAGTTTTATATCAATTTAATTGGGAGTAATCTATCTCTCTTTAGAAGTTTTTGAGTACTGTCTTTTTCTCTGACATGGCATTGTTTGGCCCCTGTCTGAGATTTCATATGCTTTTTTTTTTTTTAATTCGAAGAAGTTTCTTGTGATATTGATTTATGTATATTTCTCCCCTCTAGTTTCTTCTTTGGGAATTGCTCTTAGAGGGTTGTTAGGATATGTGTGTCTTACCTCTCTCTTTACTTTCTATTTTTTTAATCTTTTTCTGGGGTTTTGCTTGAACTATTTGTCAGATCAACCTTGCAGCTCACTTTTTTATTCCTTTAAAAATATATTTATCATAGAACATGTAACTCAACACCAAAAAAACAAATAATTCAATTAAAAAATGGGCAGAAGACATGAACGGACATTTCTCCAAAGAAAACATCCAGATGGCCAAGAGACACAGGAAAAGATGTTCAACATCTCATTATCAGGGAAATGCAAATCAAAACCACAATGAAATATCACCTAACATCTGTCAAAATGGCTAAAATTAACAATATAAGGAATGAGTGTTGGCGAGGATGTGGGGAAAAAGGAACCCTTGTGCACTGTTGGTAGGAATGCAAACTGGTGCAGCCACTGTGGAAAACAGTATGGAGGTTCCTCAAAAAGTTAAAAATAGAATTACCATATGATCCAGTAAATCCACTATTGGCTATATACCCAAAGAAAACAAAAGCACTAATTCAAAAAGACATATGAACCTTTATGTTTATTGCAGCATTATTTCCAATAGCCAAATTATGGAAGCAGCCCAAGTATCCATTGATAGATGAATAGATAAAGAAGAGGTGCAATATTACTCAGTCATATAAAAGAATGAAATCTTGCCATTTGCAACAACATGGATGGAGCTAGAGGGTATAATGCTGAGTGAAATAAGTCATTCAGAAAAAGTCAAATACCATATGATTTCACTCATCTGTGGAATTTAGGAAACAAAATAAATGAACAAAGAAAAAAAGAAACAAACCAAAAAAACAGACTCTTAACTATAGAGAACACACTGATGGTTACCAGAGGGGAGGTGGGTGGGGAGATGGGTGAAATAGGTGATGGGGATTAAGGAGGGCACTTGTGATGAGCACTGGGTGATGTATGGAAGTGTTGAATAACTATATTGTACACCTGAAATTAATATAACACTGAATGTTAACTGTACTGGAATAAAAATTTAAAAAATATATTTATCATTAAAAATTTCAATATATTAAAGTTAAACAGAATAATAAAATAAGAATTTATGGACATAAAATCTTATTTAAGGAATAAAATAACACCACAATATTGAAGTCTCTGGTGTTACTCTCCCCAATCAGAACCTTTTTCTTTAACCAGAAGAATCATAATTTTGCATTTGGTGTTTTATCATTTACTACATGTATGACATCACGTTCCCTTTTTAATATTACACAAACAGTATTATGTATATATCTTTTGCAACCTTGCTTTTTAAAAACTTCAGCATTATGTTTATGATATTCACTCATGTTTATAGTTATAGTTTCAGTTCATTCTTTCCAAACTGTTGGTTAGTGTTAAAATGTGTGGCAGACCTCAGTTTACTTACCCACTGTCCTTTTGGGTATGTTCAGGCTGTTTCCAGATTCTTGTAATTAGAAGTGGCCATACTGTGAATATCCTTGTCCAAGTCTTTTTCTTACTGAGCTGTTGATTGCCTAATATATCTTAGATCGTTATATTTTGGGGGATTACATACATTTCAAATATTGTCATCCCAGTTGATTATATCTGCACTCCTCAAATGGTTTCTTTGAATAAAAGAAAAGAGAAATTCAAATATTAGTATTTGGTTGAATTTATTACTTTCTTTAAGATTTGTCTTTGTTATGTAATGTTAAGAAATTTTTCCCTATGTGAGTTCATAAAATATTTTTCACTGTTTTCTACTAACTGTTTTCAAGTTTTGATTTTTTTTATATTGAAGTTTATGATATGCCTGCAATTGGTTATTGCTTATAGACCAGTTAAGGTATCCAATTTTATTTTAATTTCCATAAAGATAAGCAAATATCCCAGAATAATTGAAGCATTATGCAAATAAGAGCAAGGCAAGATGATAAATGCCTAGTGAGGCTGACCATTTGCAATATGTCCATGAGTAATTTAGACTTGATTGACATCTTCAAGACTTTGGGAAATTTCATTTCATAGAATTTACTCTTGTCAGATGAGGAAGACCTGAGCTAGGAATGGGAGGGGCTCCTGTTGTCTTGGCCCAGAATGTGAGAGCCAGAAGAAGGTTCAGGAGACTTGTGTTAAAGACATCACTGAGTGGCAGCCACACAGGACACTTCTACTTGACCGAAATGTGCCAGAGGATAGTGGGTCAAATGGCAAACTGATTCAGTAAACCTGTGCCTGGGAACTGCTTATTTATTTTTGTTATTTAAGTTATAGTCATGACCTTGATCTCTCTAGGCTTTCTATCTTGTGGAATGTCATTCGAATCCTGTGTGCCTGCTGCTTTGTATTAACTCTCTTGTAGAAAGTGGAGGAAGCCCACCTCTCAGGACCTGAAATAAGAGAAATAAATATATAATTGGCTGTCATCACTGGCAATCATCTGAGGCATAAGAGAGGAGGCAGTGACTAGGTTGAGCCCACGAAGCGTAGGGTGGATTAATTTGTTTTTGTCTTCTTTACTTGCAGGAGCCTGCCAAATTATTACATTATAAACATTATTTTATGGTATATCCTCTATAGAGAAATGAAAGGATCTTTAAATAAACCCATCTAACTGATGAGGCTATCTTTTAAAGCTCAGAACCTTAAAAAATAATGATTTAGTAATTATCTTTGTATCTCATAAGAGGAGTCTTCCTGATTATTAACCCCAAATTCTCCTTAAATGAAATGCTATCTAGGACATAGTTCTAGGACTGTGGTCCAGGTGTCATCTCTACCTGGCGGTGTACCCACCTTCTTCCAGCAAATAAGCTCCTCTTCACCTTCCAAGAGCTGTGGTGTCAACTCTGCCAAGGATTGCCTTCTGAGCTAAGTAAGAGTGACTCTCGGGCACCTGGGTGGCTCAGTTGGTTAAGCGACTGCCTTCGGCTCAGGTCATGATCCTGGAGTCCTGGGATCGAGTCCCGCATTGGGCTCCCTGCTCGGCGGGGAGTCTGCTTCTCCCTCTGACTCTCCTCCCTCTCATATTCTCTGTCTCTCATTCTCTCTCTCTCAAATAAATAAATAAAAAAAATCTTAAAAAAAAAAAAAGAGTGACTCTCAGCCAGTGTCCCCATCACAGCACTTAGCAGATGTACCAGGGTGACCTCTTCATGTGTCTTTCTTTCTCCTGGACTGTGAGCTTCTGGAGGACTTAGATTTGTCCTCTTCAACTATATATCCTTTCTTCTTTGTTTTTGTACACACACACACACACACACACACACACACACACAATCTTTCCCTTTCTTGCTACATTTCTGTCGAATTGAACTGAAATGAAAGTTTCATTGCCTGATAACTAGAGAAGCAGAAATAATGGAAAGCCCAAATGCTGGAGGGTCCGAGAGAACTGGATTCAAAACCTGCTGTGGGCGTTTATTGCTCGGATGACTTTGGAATAGTTAGTATCTGAGTCTTAGTTTGTTGTATAAAGTGAGAATCATAATTAGTGTTAGATGAGAGCACTTTACATACTGACTGTCACACAGCAGGACTTATATTTAAATCTACTCTCTCTTCCAAAAGGGGCCATTCTCAGGTTATTTTCATTTTAAAAGAGGCCTATTAATGACAGTCCCTTATATGAGCAAAGGGTCAAATCATGCCTGCACCTTAGTCCTTGGTTATTTGCAATTTCCCTGTGCAGGAAAGAATGAGTCAATGAAGATTAGGCATCAGATTCCAGGGATCAGAAACACGTGAGCGAGCCACTCGGATGCTTGTGAGAAATGCAGAATCCCAAGTGTATTGAGTTGGAAATGTGCATTTCCAGATGATCCCCGGGAGACTCAAATGCCCGTTCAAGTTTGAGGAGAGCTGAGCCAGAGCAGGTGCTGACCCCTGATTTGAATAATTCTAGGGAGTTTATTCTGGCTTTTGTGCTAAGGGAATGGCATTTGTGGGGTAAATATGGGCCAGTTGAATAAAATTTCATGGTGATGAGATGAGGGATGGACTTTAATGGCTATGAATGATGATTTCCCTGTTGCGTTTTATTTCATGGGGTGTACCAGCCTGGAGCAGCTGGAGGTTATCAGCCAGCTACTGTCCCCAGAAGAACCAGCCTGAATGGCCACCCTGATGAGGAAATAATGGCCTGATTTAATTTCTCTGTTGATAGTTCTTTCCTCTGCCAGCAGAATGTAAAGGCTTCCATCTCCCCAGGGATTTAGGAGACTGAAACAATACTTTCCTCTTTTGATGTTTTATTAAAAAAAACACAAACTTCCAAAAGCAAGGCTTTAAAACAATATATATTAATCTGAAGTGTTCCATGTCTCAGGGAAAACCTATTATTACTTCTTGAAGGTACAACCTTTGCTGACATTTTGAGTCAAGGATATTGGCCTGGTTGAGTATCTTTCTCTAAGCATCTGTAATTTGAGATTTGAAGGTGTTCTCATATCAATTAGATGTCTATACTCTGAAGATAACCATTCATGAGTGACTCCAGAGTTTCATCAGTGGCGGATGAACGTAGACTTGCACATTCCTCTAGGTGGTGCTTTGTGTCCTGTCTTGTATGATAACTGAACAAATCCCACTTCTGAAGGTTGCATGGCAGCTTAGGAAGTGCTTTTCAAAAGGAAAGATGGCTTCCCTGTTTTTGGCGGTAATGTGTTGATTTTATGTGTTGATCAACAAATATTTCAAACACACCTACAATACAATGTGGCTACACCCATGGGCAGTACTATGGCTGCTTGTACCTAACAATGCCTAAATTTCTCAATAGATCCATGTGTACTTACCTGCTTATGTATTTACAGAGGTGATCTACACAGTTTAAGTCTTGATTTTCCACATGGACAATTCCATCCCCCTCAAATTTTCACAGGCTTTACTGAGTTTCAATGGCAAAAGCCCAGATATGCCCCACCCTCAAGATGGAATCAAGATCTTAGCAATCACATTTAGCCAGGGAGAAGTGATCCCTTTTGATAGTTTTTAAACCCAAGTTGAGGAGGTAGCTCCTCGCTATGGCAGATTTCTCAAGGAAACTTTTGTTCACTCATTCACTCATTCCACAAATATATATTGACCAACAAACAAATAACAGGATCTGGCCAGATAAGTATGGAGGTGGAGAATAAGTTTAGATTCACCTACCCTGGTTCCCCAAGAGGTTTCTTAGTGATAGCTACCATCACCTAGATGAGGCATTTTGGGGCCATGAAATACTTATTAAGTACACTGGCTTTGCCAAAATTAGAAGCAGATAAAATAAGCCTGCAGTTTCTAGCAACTTCTGGGAGAGCAGACTCAATCCAGCTCTTCAGGTCCTCTCTTTATTTATTTATTTATTTTTTAAGATTTTATTTATTTATTTGACAGAGAGAGACACAGCAAGAGAAGAAATACAAGCAGGGGAAGTGGGAGAGGGAGAAGCAAGCTTCCCCCTGAGCAGGGAGCCCGATGTGGGGCTGGATCCCAGGACCCTGGAATCATGAGCTGAGCCGAAGGCAGACACTTAACAACTGAGCCACCCAGGCGCCCCAGGTCTTCTCTTTATTATCTCATCCTTTGATTTGGAACATCCCTGGCCTAGATCCTACCTGGACCTTCCAGTAAAATGCAGCCTGTCTATGCCATGTGTTGCTTTGCTCTGATTATTATTTAGTTAATTTGCATATGCATTTCCGTATAATAATATCTTTGTCATTAGGAGGGAGTCCTGTTGCCAAGGCAACTAAGAGTGGTACAAACACAGCTTGTCCTTTACCCCAAATTTAACTCTCTTCAATCAAATACCAATAATGTTCCCAGCTTCTCTGTTTTGTGTTAAAATTGTAAATCATTCTATAGGTCTTCTGGTTTCTCCTTCCTGTTTTGTCTGTCTCTCTGAAAGATCTCATTGCCTTTTCCCCATTACATATTTTTTAAATTTAATTTTCAAAATAATAGGTGTATGTTGTTGAAAAGTTAAATAGTACCAGGAGATCTATGACAAAAAAACCCCATAATTTTCCCTACTGCTTCAATCCCCACCATTATTATCCCTAATTCTTGCTCCCATTAGATAATCATTTTTTAGTAATTTTTAGCTGATTATTTAGTATTTTGCCTTGTGTTGCTAAATAATGGCTTGAAATGTTACATTCAGGTTTTTCAGTTTTAGTTATGATCTATGAAATTTCCACCAAGGAAGATATGGATTTAGTTTTAGTTTTCTCTTATGCTTCCTATTTCTCTCCCTGATCTTCCTGATAGCATTTAACTCAGGTTTTCCTCACAGCCACTGTTCCTGGAATTCAGTAAAGACATGGAAGATGTGGCCAGAGAGGTAGTC
Organism: Mirounga angustirostris; assembly: GCF_029215605.1. Classification (NCBI taxonomy): domain Eukaryota; kingdom Metazoa; phylum Chordata; class Mammalia; order Carnivora; family Phocidae; genus Mirounga; species Mirounga angustirostris. The sequence continues at coordinate 92,279,500 of NW_026991711.1, read as the reverse complement.
GTGTAGGGCCTGTGGATGCTGTGGACGAGTTTGGGTTTTATTCTAAGTGTGATGGGAAGCCATTGGAGAAATTTAACCAGAGGACTCACATGATTTGCCTTATTGAAAAATCACTTTGGCAACTGTGGAGAATGGATTGTAGGAGAAAAGGTAAATCAGAGACTGGGAGGAAACTGACAGTAGTCTTGGGAGACACAATGGCAGCTTCAACCCATGTGGTTGCCCCATCGATTTGGAAAGAAATGGTCCGATATGGGACATGTTTTCAAGAGAGAGCCAGTTGTTTGTCATGACTATGTGTTAGGAGCTTGGGAAGGGAGAAGAGATGCATCAAGAATGACTCCTAGGTTTTGGCTTGAGCAACTGGATAGATGGCAGAATCGTTTGTTAAGATTGGGGGTGGGCTTATGTGTGTTACTGTGCAGGTCGAAGGGGTGGTAATCACGGATTCTATTTGAGATAAACTTGAGACGACTATTGTTATCAAGGGGGAGATGTCAATTTGATAGTTGAATAGATCAGTAAGGGGCTCAGTGAAGACGTCTGAGCTTCATTGCATAAATGTGAGTGCCACTGGCAGGTGGGGGCCATCCAAAACCATGGGACTGACTGAGGTCACACAGGATAGAATGCAAATAGAGAAAAATACAGGGTCTAGTTTTTAGCTCGGTGTGCTCCAACATTGAGGTACCTGGCTGAGGAAGAGAAAACAAAAGCCAATGTTGGGAGCTGGTGGCTAATGCGATAGAAGGGAGACTCGGTGGTTGTGACAGTCCTTAAAATGCCATCAGGGATGAGTGTTTTCAGAAGGAAACTTCCAGTTATTTTAAATGCTGCAGAAGAGATGTCAAGGGGCAGGGAAGGAGCCATTGCATTTTACAACACGGAGAATCATGGTGGTGTTGGAAAGAGTAATTTTGGTAGAGGCATGGCTTTGGGAGAGAGCCTGGAAGGGCCTGAAAGCTGAGGATATGGAGATTGTGACAGGCACTATTCCAGAACCCAGAAGGCAGTGAGAACACACTCTAGAGGGACATGGACCTGGTCGGGGAAGTCAGGAAGGTGTTCCTGGGGAAGTGAAGCTCTGAGATCTGACTCGAGGTGCGAAGGAGGAGGAGAAGTGAACTAGGTGAGAAGTTGGGGAGGGAAAAGAATGTTTCAGGAAGAGGAAACAGCACGTGGTAGGACTCAGAGAGAACATGGCATGGCATATGCCAAGAAATGAAAAAAGGCCAGAGAAGACGGGAAAGTGGTATGGCAGGGAGCCCGAGGCCTACTCAGGGTTCCTTGCTTTGTGAGACATGCTCATCTTACTTGCCTATTCCAAGTGCAATGGAATGTTGTTGATAGGTTTTCAAAAGGAGAGGTTTGTGGTCTTGAAATATGTGGATATATATGAGGAGCAGACATGAAGTTGTGAGCGTGGCTAATAAGAGACAAATTAGGAGGCTTTTGCAGTGGTTCAGGTGAGAAATGGTGGCAGCTCCTTCTGAGCATTTGGATCAGTGAAGGAATTATGCCACAGAAACCCTTCATAGAACAAAGAAGCAAGTTCAACAATAGCAGTAAAAGTGTTTTATCTTTGGAAATGAGCACGAGCTTGCATTTGACAATATCTCATGTTAATTTATTCCGTGACTAATTGTTCTTTGGAGAAATTGAACTCATTCACCATTAGGTTTGACGTGTTAAATTAATCAGATCTCTTAAAAGGCCTCCAAATTCTGAAGGCATCAGACAGTTCAAAATTGCATCCACATTTATCAACACTGTTTTTGACATGATATGCAAAGAAAAATAGCCTCATTCATTCCTATCTATACACCAACACACTTCTTGTGGCGTGGGGCATTTACTGGGTTACAAATTATTTCCCTGCTTTTCGAGATGAACTGATTGCCTTCAACTTGACTCTATTATCCAATCTATTATTGGTTAATAGAAGCCTTCAAGCACAGTGTTTTAAAAATTGTAACTTACCATAAATCACGTTCCAATCTCCTTCTCATCTCCACGTTCTCATCACTTCCTTTCTGATTTTGATATTGCTTTCAAAAAAGATTTTCTCATCTCTATAATGAGATCCAGTGTCTATAACACATTGTCTATTACACTGCCATTTCTCTTTAATGGAACTCCACTCGAAGTATCAGTTCTTTGCTTGGAGCAAAATGATTCTTCTGCTGAGCGAGTGCATTAACGATCCCTGTTGTGTTGGCTCTCACTCTTCAAAACCCTAAGTGATGTACTTGATAGATCTTCTCACATCTTACCCATCTTTCTACATTTCTGTCCGATGCTAAATATTCTCTGCCCAAAGCCAGACTTCATGCCATTCTACTAAGCTCTCCCCTTACATTTTACTGCCTCACTTAGATATAGTTTATCACTGTTGTACTTAAAGATGTGCTCCTTGTTTTAAGAGGTGCTTGTACCTAAAACTAACCTTTGCAAAACTTTCAGATAGACTAAATTTTTCAGGGGCACTTTTCAATCTTGAACAAAGATTTAACTACATCTCTGTATGCAATCTGTAAAGTCTCAATGTGAACAAATACTCTAGCGGTCTTAAGAATGTTGAAAAAGTGTTTCACTTTCTTGGAGTGGGATTGCATTTGTGCTGTCTCTCTCTCTCTCTCTGTACCTTTCTAGAGTCTCCTGGCCTGCCTTTCTTTGCTCTTCTCTCACATGCATCTTGCCACTCTTCCCCTGGCTCCTAATAAAAGGTTTGTAGTTGTACCTTTTTTCTCCACCACCCATTTTAATCCAGGGATTATATTCATCCTTCTCACCAACTCTCTTTCTTTTTACTACAGCTCTGACAATTTACACTTGATCTTTTTTAAAAAAAGATTTATCTATTCTTGGGGCGGGGCAGAGGGAGAGAGAATCCCAAGCAGACTCTGTGCTGAGCAGGGAGCCCCAGGCAGGGCTCCATCTCACGATTCTGAGATCATGACCTGAACTGAAATCAAGAGTCGGATGCTTAACCAGCTGAGCCACCCAGGCACACTGCACTTGATCTTTTTATCCACTTGCACATTGGCCATGCTTTAAAGGTACTAGAACAGCAAGCATCATTCATTCATTCATTCATTCCTTTGTTCAGTCAGCTGACAAACATTTACTGTATCCTCACTAGATAGCTGGCAGGGTGTTATATATCAGGAATACAGACATGAATGGACTGGATTTTGTCCTAAAGAACAGCCATGAGGGAAGGACATGTTTAAGCCTGGATTCAGAAGGAAGACCATTGGAAGACTTGCTGAGTGGAATCTGCCCACTTAGAAAGACTAGTATCAACAAGATGTTAAGGATTTTCTTTGGGTTTTCTATAGTATCTACAAAACATTTTTCCATTATTAAGTACTTACTGGGAGCCTGGCATTATACATTATTAATCTCCAAAGCAATCATGGGAGAGAAAATATTATCCCTGTTTCATTGTTGAGAAAAGCAGAACTCAGAAAATTTAAAACTTGTCCAATATCACACAGCTAATAATTAATTTGCAAAGGTGTATTTTTTTTACCAAACTTAAAAATGCCCTGAGCAGACAAAACCATTAAAGCCACATAAACAAAACTAATCTAGCTTATTTCATGAGCAGAAGTGAAGCTTAACTAGGTCATTTCTTGTAAATACCTTTGATAATCATGAAAGAAATGCAAGTTATCTTCCTAAAATGGTGTGAAATAATCACTTTTAGCTGATCCCCTGTCATCTGGAAATCCTCACTGTAATCACTGCTCACTGTCAAGGTCAAACAAGTTCCTCATTTTCACTTTATAAGCCATCCTGTGGTGCCATGCTCCTGAGCTTTGATCAGTCCTGAATTTGAAAGCTTCCAGTTTGTGAACTTTTCTTATAGTCACAATAAATTCTTACTAAATGTTGTTTTACTGATCTGGTGGTTTTAATCTTGCTGTTTCTGGATTTTGGACACCTTTATTAGAACCTTTTTAAACATCCATTACTTTAGCACCTATAACCTGCCTTCATCAATTATCAACATCTTGCCATTCTTCTTTCATCCATCATGGTCACCCCCCATTTCATTTTATTTTTGGCAGAGGAGTTTTTTAAGCAAATCCGAGATGTTGTATCACTTCCTCTGCACATGTTCAGTGTGTGTCCATAATAGAAATGACTTAAAAATGTACAAACACAATATTATCACAACAAACAAAGTTAGCCATATTCCTTAATAATTGCTTACTATCATCAAATACTCAACTCAGGCTCACTTTCTCCTGATTGTCTCAAAATGTCTTTCTGGTTGTTTATTCTGTAGAATTTCCCACATTCTGGATTAGTCTGATTGCTTTTATTTGATTATGTCTCACGTTCCTCTATCCCCTGGACTTCCAACAAATTGGCAGGTCAATGTAGTGGGATCATTAGATTCAGATTAATGTGGGCTTTTTTGGGCAAAATTTTGTCTTCATAGGTGGCACAGGTGACTTCCTATTGCATCACTTCCGGAAACACCTCATGTCTGGGGTTTCCTTTCTATGTAGATGTTGCAGTTGGTAACTGGATTTGGGTGTTGTCATTTGGAGCTGGCACTTTATAAAAATCCCTAGGAATCTTTCACTCACAGGTTTGAAACCATGAAGAGCGTGTCAAAGCTGATTATTTCAGAGGGTGTTGTAAAATCGTGATTTCTATAATTCTATCATTCTTATTACATTCATTAGTTAGTATTCTTCTGGAATAAGAATTTTTCCTTCATCAATTACTTAGTTATCCTAAAATATGATTCATTTCCTAAAGGCAGGATAGATGCTTGATTCTGACCCTGTTTTTGCCAAATTTCAAAATAATGAGTTCGTGCATTGCAATACAAAGCTGGAAACCAGGATCATGTGACTCTAAGCCTTTTTAATTTCCATGTAACTGGAGAGTTTAAAATGCTGTAAGAATAAAAACAAAGTCTGAAAGCCCCAGTGCTGTTTGGCAGGCAAGAAATTAAGGAGCCAGGATCCCTGAGACTCCCTCATTCTGCTGTTTCAGGAGAAATGTCAGGGGTCACCAGGTGTCACCCAGTCGCATTTCATAGCAGTTAGTGCCCTTTGCAGGCTGATTAACCATTGTAATCAGCGCAGGCTCTCAGCACTCAGGGGGTCAACCGTTACATGTAATTAACAGCTTGTGTCTGTGCAGTATCCATTCATCTCCCCTTTCTCCTCTCCTGGCTCTGTGCTGGAAGAAGAGCAGAGAGGGTGCTCCATGCTCATTGGGGCATTTCCCTCTATCTCACTTTATGCAGTGGTCAGACACCTTTGAAAGAAGAGGGGAATTATGTGAGTAAATAGAGTATTTCCTCTCCAGCCCCAAGGGGGCTGCCTTTGTCAGCATCAGCAGAAAATCGTGGATTGGAGGTGACTCGGTATTCCTCCTGAGCTCTGCAGGGACAGCAGCTGGAACCAAACACGTTTCTGCATGCCCATGTGAATACTTGAAAATAATGTGTTTATCCTTGTGTTTTAAAAGAAAATGATGTTTTAAAAACCCTCCAGGAGGTACCAAGTCCATCATGGGAGCTTCGTTGAACTGCTCTTGTTGCACCTGCTGCTCTCCCAGGCTGGGGACTGGGAAGGGGTTATCTCCAGCCACCACTGTCCTAGGAAAGGTTGGGTCCTTCTTTAGACCTCGCCCCCTCATATTTGCAATGTTCTCACTAATCTTACATGGGCGGATTGAGCCCCACCCTTAGTCTTTTTAAAGGGCTGCTGTTGGATAACAGAGATATTTAGAATTGTAACAGATGAATTTCTCCCTTCCTTCCATCCTTACTGGCAACCTTAAAAGGAAGAGAAGATGCCTGCACACAAGTGTCTTGGAGAGGGGGGAGAAGGAAGGGTCAGAGGGCAGAAGGTTGGGCATGCAGGAAGGGAAAGGGGACCCAAGAAGAGGGGAGAAGTGCAGCAGGGCCTGGGAGTCAGGTGCATCCCCAGGGGAGAGTGCTGGCTTCTTTTCTTGCTCCCAAGTGCCCCAGTCCTCCTCTTTACTCTCCAGTGCCCCAACTGGATAGCTCTCCACAGATGGTCCAGTGCTGAGTCTTTGGAAGAGCCTGAGGGCACAGAGTGGCTGCGTTGGGCAGGCACAGGGTGAACCCTCAGCTTGTCCCCATGCTCATATCCATGTGGGCTCAGGGCATAGACATCAGGTGCAGAAAGATGGGAAATGGTGTCATGATGGCACTCTCTGAGGCTAACTGTGTTGTCAGCATGGTCCCATGGTCTGAGCCAGCAGCTTCATATTTTCTGTTAAGGGATAATCTGTCTTCCCATTGGTGATAATGTTGGGAACAACATTATCCAGGCCAGGTGCTCAGAGTACTCCACACCCACAAACACACACAGTGAACCCAGATGCCCTTGCATTGGCTAATTCCAGCTACCCCTGCCCTTTGAAGATTTTATTTATTTATTTATTTTGAGAGAGAGAGTGAGAGAGAGAAAGCGAGTGGAGAGAGAGGCAGAGGGGGAAGGAGAGGGAGAGAATCTCAAGCAGACCCCACGCTAAGTGCAGAGCCTGATGGGGGGCTCCATCTCACAACCCTGAGATCATGTCCTGAGCTGAAACCAAGAGTTGGATGCTTCACTGACTGAGCCCCCAGGCACTCCACAAATTACCCCCGCCCTTTGAAATGTGGCTCCTTCTTTAGAAATTTTATTCTCTAGTAGTGAATCTTCTGTTCCAGGAACATTTATTTTGTTAGTAACTGTTACATAAGATAGCATAGTTTAAAAAATATCTGTCTCTTTGGAAGATAGGGAGAATTTATTTAAATGAGGTTTGTCAAGTGAGTAAGTGAAAGAAGCAATGACAACACCACCAACAAGAAGCAGTCCCATAAGAGGCACTTCAGAAATCAATGGATTAAATCTCAATACTTCCCTTCCAGGGCTTTAGTAGTTTTAGACCTGCTGGCTTAGATACCAGCAAGAGCTCGCATTTGTGAGCCATTCTGGCACGTCCACTGGCTCTAAGTCTCATCCTAGTCTTGAAGGCTGGTGTTACCATGATTTCACAAATGAGAACCTAGAAGCTCAGGGAGCCAAGCCCAGCAAACCAAGTGGGAATGCTCCCAGGGCTGCGGACCTGATCTGTGTATGTTCTCCCGTGTCACACCTCTTCTTTGCAGGGTGACTCTGGTCTGCGCTGCTCTGTGGGGCTGTGCTTACCCAGGAGCAGGTGGGTGGAAGCCTCAACCAGGGCAGGGATGTGCAGGGAAGGAGGCGCACCCTGACCCTTTCGTACATGGGAGCACCGCTCAGGGTGTGCAGGTTCACCAGACCAGGCCAGTAAGAGGCAGAGCTAGTTCTCACTGGTGGGCACCTACAGAGCTGTGTGTATGGTGGGGGTGGGGAGCAGGGGCGGGGAGGGGAAGGGGGTTGGCTGCAGATTCTTATTCACAAAGACTCGGGATCCCCTTTACATCCACCCAGAGAGAGGGCATTTTTCTAATTTATAAAAGTTGTGCATGTGGGAAGCTCTGTCTCCCTCAAAATTTGTTTTAGAACCAAGAATTTCATGAATACTTAGTGTCTCCACCTAAATGGTAGACTGAAACTCCTCTGGCAAATCAAATCATGTTCCTTCTTTGTTTCAAACCCTCCAGGGCCCATCACACTCCCAATCAAATCTGAATGCCTGACAAGGGCCTCCACGCCTCACGAAACCCAACTCTTGCCTACCAACCCCCCAAACTCCTGGAACCTCTTTTCCCTGGCTTACTTCCTCCTGGTCCCAGTGGCCAGGGCAGTTCTGTGTCCAGCTCTGTTCTCTGAGTTCCTCTGTCCCCCCATCTCGGTGCATTAGGAGCAGTTCTGCATACAGCCCTTTACAGAATACGCTAAGCAAAAGACACAGCAAAAGCCTGCAGCTTTTTATCTGTTCCATCCAGCAAGTTTTTCTGCAAAAATTGGTCAGAAACTACTTACTGGTGGATACTCTGCTGCCATCCCTGTCTGAGCCACTGAGGGACACAGGGTCAGAGATGGACACAGCCCTGTTCTAAAGAGTTTGCAAAGACATTAGGGGTAAGAGGCAAGCCCGTCAGAAGCAACAGTGAATGATTCAAGGCAGGGCACACGTGACTGCTTAGCTGGTGGTGTTGGAGCGCAGCCCCAGGCCCTGCCTCAGCACCACCTGGGAGCTTGTTAAGCGGCGCTTGGGTGGCTTAGTTGGTTGAGCGTCTGACTTCGTTCCTGTTCCTGTCATGATCTCAGGGTCATGGGATCGAGTCCCGGGTCAGTCTCCATGCTCAGCAAGGAATCTGCTTGAGATTCTCTCTCTCTTCCTCTGGCCCCCCCCCACTCATGTGAGCTCTCTCTCTCTCAAATAAATAAATAAATCTTCAAAAAAAAAAAAAAAGGAAAACTACAGACCCCATCTGAGCCATATTGAGCTTTGCAAGATAGAACCCAGACATGTGTATTTTAAAAAATGATTGTTACTTGGGGTGCCTGGGTGGCTCAGTTGTTAGGCGTCTGCCTTCGGCTCAGGTCATGATCCCAGGATCCTGGGATCGAGCCCCACCTTGGGTTCCCTGCTCCACAGGAAGCCTGCTTCTCTCTCTCCCACTCCCCCTGCTTGTGTTCCCTCTCTCGCTGTGTCTCTCTCTGTCAAATAAATAAAATCTTAAAAAAAAAATGATTGTTACTTTTTTAAAGGGATAGACGTAATTTTCTTTTTTAAGATTTTATTTATTTATTTGAAAGAGAGAGAGAGAGCACAAGCGGGGGGCAGCACAAGGGGAGGAGAGAGACAAGCAGACTCCCTGCTGAGCAGGGAACCCAACGCAGGGCGCAATCCCAGGACCCTGAGATCATGACCTGAGCTGAAGTCAGATGCCTTACCAACAGAATCACCCAGGCACTCCAAGATTTAAAATTTTTAGAGCAGTTTTAATTTTAAAGAAAAATGGAGTAGAAAGCACAGGGCCCATATAACCAGCTTCACCCCTCCCTTGCCCTATTATTCACATCCTTCATTGGTGTGGTGCTTTTGTTTCAGTTGATGAACTAATATTGACACATTATTATTTACTGAAGTCTACACTTTACAAAAAATGAGTTCAGCCTTTGTGTTGTGCGGTTCCCCTGGGTCTTGCCAAGTGCATGTCATGTATCCACCATTGTATTATCAAACAATATAGTTTCACTACCCTAAAAATCCCCTGTGTTTCATCTGTGCCTGCCCTTTACTTCCTCCTTCCCCCGCCCCAACCCCTGGCAACCACTGATCTGGTCACTGTCTCCATAGTTTGCCTTTTCCAGACTGTCACAGAGTTGGAATCATACAGTATGGAGCCTTTTCAAATTGGCTTCCTTCACTTAGCATTTAAGGTTTCCTTTTTTCATTGTATGTTAGCTCATTTCTTTTTAGTGCTAAATGATATTCCATTGTCTGGATGTCTCAAAGTTTATTTATCTATTCACTTAGTGAAGGGCATCTTGTTGTTTCTCGTTTTTGGCAATTATGAATAAAGTTGTTGTAAACATTTATGTACAGGTTTTTGTGTGGATGTAAGTTTTCAACTCACTTGAGTAAATATCTAGAAGCACAATTGCTGGGTCCTATGATAAGACTATGTTCAGCCTTGTAAGAAGCTGCCAAGCTGTTTTCTAAAGTGGCTGTACCAGTTTGCATTCACACCACCAGCAATGAATGAGAGTGCCTGTTGCCCCATGGCCTTGCTAGCATTTTGAATTAGTATTTTGGATTTTAGCTTTTCTGATAGTCATGTAATGACATCTCATTGTGTTTTAATTTGCATTCTTCTACTGATATTTGATATTGAACATCTTTTCATATGCTTATTTGTCATCCAGATACCTTCCTATGGCGAGGTATCTGCCCACTTTTTTGTTTGTTTGTTGGTCTCAATCCATTTTATTGCATATTTCTTTTTTTAAGCTTTTATTTTAATTCCAGTTAGTTAATGTACAGTGTAATATGAATTTCAGGTGTACAATATAGTGATTCAACATTTCCATACATCACCTGGTGCTCATCCCATAAGTGCCCTTCTTAATCCCATCACCCCCCTGCCTTATCCCCTACCCACCTTCCACTGGTAACCATCCGTTTGTTCTCTATAGTTAAGAGTCTGTTTCTTGGTTTGCCTCTTTCTCTCTTTTTTTCTCCTTTGCTCCTTTGTTCTGTTTCTTAAATTCCACATATGAATGAAATCATACATTGTCTTTCTCTGACTGACTTATTTTACTTAGCATAATACACTCTAGCTCCATCCATGTCATTGCAAATGGCAAGATTTCAGTCTTTTTATGGCTGAGTGATATTCCATTGTATACATATGCCACAGCAACCTACAGAATGGGATAAGATGTTTGCAAATGACATATCTGATGAAGGGTTAGTATCCAAAATATATAAAGAACTCGTAAAACTCAACATCCCAAGAAACAAATGATCTAATTAAAAATGGGCAAAAGACATGAACAGACATTTCTCCAAAGAAGACACTCAGATGGCCAACAGACACATGAAAAGATGCTCATTATCATTTACCATCAGGGAAATGCAAATCAAAATCACAGTCAGCTATCTCCCCACACCTGTCAGAATGGCTAAAATCAACAATACAGCATACTTGCCCACTTTTTTTTTTTTATTTATTTTTATTTATTTTTATTTTATTTTATTTTTTTATTCTTATGTTAATCCCCATACATTACATCATTAGTTTTTGATGTAGTGTTCCATGATTCATTGCTTGTGCATAACACCCAGTGCTCCATGCAGAACGTGCCCTCTTCAATACCCATCACCAGGCTAACCCATCCTCCCACCCCCCTCCCCTCTAGAACCCTCAGTTTGTTTTTCAGGGTCCATCGTCTCTCATGGTTCGTCTACCCCTCTGATTCCCCCCCCTTCATTCTGCCCCTCCTGCTAGCTTCTTCTTCTTCTTTTTTTTTTCCTTAACATATATTGCATTATTTGTTTCAGAGGTACAGATCTGAGATTCAACAGTCTTGCACAATTCACAGTGCTTACCAGAGCACATACCCTCCCCATTGTCTATCACCCAGTCACCCCATCCCTGCCACCCCACCCCCCACTCCAGCAACCCTCAGTTTGTTTCCTGAGATTAAGAATTCCTCATATCAGTGAGGTCATATGATACATGTCTTTCTCTGACTTATTTCGCTCATCATAACATCCTCCAGTTTCATCCACATCATTGCAAATGGCAAGATTTCATTCCTTTTGATGGCCACATAATATTCCATTGTATAAATATACCACATCTTCTTAATCCATTCATCTGTCGATGGACATCTTGGCTCTTTCCACCATTTGGATATTGTAGACGTTGCTGCTATAAACATCGGGGTGCACGTACACTTTTGGATCCCTACATTTGTATCTTTGGGGTAAATATCCAGTAGTGCAATTGCTGGATCATATGGTAGCTCTATTTTCAACTTTTTGAGGAACCTCCATACTGTTTTCCAGAGTGGTTGCACCAGCTTGCATTCCCACCAACAGTAGGAGGGTTCCCCTTTCTCCGCATCCCCACCAACATCTGTCGTTTCCTGACTTGTTAATTTTAGCCATTCTGACTGGTGTGAGGTGGTATCTCATTGAGGTTTTGATTTGGATTTCCCTGATGCCAAGCGATGTTGAGCACTTTTTCATGTGTCTGTTGGCCAATTGGGCGTCTTCTTTGGAAAAATGTCTGCTCATGTCTTCTGCCCATTTCTTGATGGGATCGTTTGTTCTTTGGGTGTTGAGTTTAACAAGTTCTTTATAGATTTTGGATACTAGCCCTTTATCTGATATGTCATTTGCAAATATCTTCTCCCATTCTGTCGGTTGTCATCTTGCTGAAGTCCCAATAGTTCATTTTTGCCCTTGCTTCCCTTGCCTTTGGCGATGTTTCTAGGAAGAAGTTGTTGTGGCTGGGGTCGAGGTTGCTGCCTGTGTTCTCCTTTAGGATTTTGATGGACTCCTGCCTCACATTGAGGTCTTTCAACCATTTGGAGTCTATTTTTGTGTGTAGTGTAAGGAAATGGTGTAGTTTCATTCTTCTGCATGTGGCTGTACAATTTTCCAAACACCATTTGTTGAAAAGACTTTTTTGCACTGGACATTCTTTCCTGCTTTGTCGAGGATTAGTTGACCATAAAGTTGAGGGTCCATTTCTGGGCTCTCTATTCTGTTCCATTGATCTATGTGTCTGTTTTTGTGCCAGTACCATACTGTCTTGGTGATGACAGCTTTGTAATAGAGCTGGAAGTCCGGAATTGTGATGCTGCCAGCTTTGCTTTTCTTTTTCAACATTCCTCTGGCTATTTGGGGTCTTTTCAGGTTCCATACAAATTTTAGGATTATTTGTTCCGTTCTTTGAAAAAAGTGGATGGTATTTTGATAGGGATTGCATTGAATGTGTAGATGGCTCTAGGTAGCATTGACATCTTCACAATATTTGTTCTTCCAATCCATGAGCATGGAACATTTTTCCATTTCTTTGTGTCTTCCTCAATTTCTTTCATGAGTATTTTATAGTTTTCTGAGTACAGATTCTTTGCCTCTTTGGTTAGATTTATTCCTAGGTATCTTATGGTTTTGCGTGCAATTGTAAATGGGATCGACTCCTTCATTTCTCTTTCTTCTGTCTTGTTGTTGGTGTATAGGAATGCCACTGATTTCTGTGCATTGATTTTATATCTTGCTACTTGACTGAATTCCTGTATGAGTTCTAGCAGTTTTGCGGTGGAGTCTTTTGGGTTTTCCACATAAAGTATCATATCATCTGCGAACAGTGAGAGTTTGACTTCTTCTTTGCCGATATGGATGCCTTTTATTTCTTTTTGTTGTCTGATTGCTGTGGCTAGGACTTCTAATACTATGTTGAATAGCAGTGGTGATAGTGGACATCCCTGTCATGTTCCTGACTTAGGGGGAAAGCTCACAGTTTTTCCCCATTGAGAATGATATTTGCTATGGGTTTTTCATAGATGGCTTTTATAATATTGAGGTATGTACCCTCTATGCCTATACTCTGAAGAGTTTTGATCAAGAAAGGATGCTGTACTTTGTCAAATGCTTTCTCTGCATTTTTGAGAGGATCATATGGTTCTTGTTCTTTCTTTTATTAATGTATTGTATCACATTGATTGATTTGCAGATGTTGAACCAAACTTGTAGCCCAGGGATAAATCACCACTTGGTCGTGGTGAATAATCCTTTTAATGTACTGTTGGATCCTACTGGCTAGTATTTTGGTGAGAATTTTTGTATCCTTGTTCATTAAGGATATTGGTCTGTAATTCTCCTTTTTGATGGGGTCTTTGTCTGGTTTGGGGATCAAGGTAATGGTGGCCTCATAAAACGAGTTTGGAAGTTTTCCTTCCATTTCTATTTTGGAACAGTTTCAGAAGAATAGGTATTAATTCTTCTTTAAATGTTTGGCAGAATTCCCCTGGGAAGCCACCCAGATGGATCTTTACACTTTAAAGATTTTGTTGCCACTTAAATTGACATATGTTTGTCCCAGCATCCAACATCCATATATCAAAATAAGGTATGTGCTGAAGTTCCTTAAATAGCACTGTGAAAATGTAGGAAAGATGAAAGATCTCATCCCTAATGATAGTACCTAGAGTTACACAACCCTCCAAAATACAGGCAAGGCATTCAGATGCCATCAGATCCTGGACAGCAAAAGACAGGAAGACAAAGAAATAACAGACTTTGACCTGGATGCAAGGGGGAAGGAGATTACAAACCCAGGCAGGCTGAATGTGGACTCTGCACCTGGTGCCTTGTAGAGTCCAGTCCAATTTTATATGAATATTTTCCCCATCACATCCTCTTTGCTGTAGAAAACTGAGAAGCAAGGGTGCCTTTCCTGTACTCTGGCAAGGTACACACCACTGTGGGGACATTCATCACAATACCAAGAACTAAGTTTAAAGAGAAGTGAATGCCATGTTGAAGAAATAAAATGCCTGCTGATTGTAGTTCCATCCCCATTAATACCAAATGAACATTTTCCATTTCACTCAGCTGTTTGAATCCCAAGCTGGGTGTTCTTTTTAAGATCCACAATTAATCACCTGACAAGGAAGGCAGGGGGTGTGGGTGGGAAATGAGCAAACCAAGTTGGTAGGAGAACCGTGGCAATGGAATCTGCAAGAAAACACACAATTATAGCTGCCTAAGGGGCTTACACCATGGGCAGTAATTTCCATTTACCCATGGGCTTCCATTCTGCTGAATGGAAACAGCAGGGAAACAAGCAGATGGACCTATGTGATCGTACACATTTTAAGCACTCTTGGCTGCCCCCTTTCCTTGGTCTCTGTTGGTCACACAATTTGGGAGGCTGGAGTCAGAGGAAGCACAGTTATGGATTTTAGTTTTCAAATTCGGAAAAATTTTCTCTGCTTCTTGAAAGAGAAACACGTGTGCCTGGAAGAAGATAAGCACACCTGGGCACAGCCCAGAGACATTCCTCCATCTTATCATTTACTATCTCATTATCATGTATCAGTAGGGAATGTGAGCACCTGGAATCACCCCACCAGTCCCCAAACATAAAAACTCCATTTGCTTCTCTCTCTTACTACTTTCTTCTTTTGCCTCTCCCTGTGAAGACTGCTTAGATGGGCATGTGTTCAAATGGCCTATTTAGGATTCCACTTTTGGAAAAGGCCACTTTTAGATTCTAAGTTCAGCATTTACTATTACAGCTACGTATTTTACAGAGATTTTTTTTTAATTTAGAATTTTTTTTTCTTTCTCCTTTTGTAACCAGCATCAAGTTAGATGTGTAATCATTTTTAAGTTCCTTTTACTTGATTTCAATCTATTGGAATATTGGTTGTTCATCTGCTCATTCCATAATATTTTATTAGGCATCTATAGTATGTGAGTCATTTTGCTAACTCTGGGCTATAAGGATGAATAAAGCATAGTGGCTGTCCTCAAGGGGCTCCAAGTGTAGAAGGATCCCTGATATTCACAAGAGAAGCCACGTCGAAGCTTTTAAGTTTGATTCCATAGCCTATTATTGACCCCTTCCCCAATAGCATGCAATAAATTAAAATTAAAAAATTAATTTCATTCAGGTCCTTTATGATGCTCAAAGAGTCATTAATTAATTAATTAATTAAGCTATTAGTTAATTCAGCAAATAATTAGGGAGCATATACGTGTCAGGACGCTCATGAAACTTACATTTGGGTTGGGTAGTCATGAAAGCAGTGAAGTGTAAAGTCAAGTAAGGGGATAGAAAGAAGTAGAGTGGTCAGGGAAGGCCTCTTGGACATGATGACATTTGAACAATGAAGAAGTGAGTCTTACAGATATCAGTTCCCTGAGAGTGCAGAGGGCCTGGGGCAGGAATGAGCCAGGCATGCCAGCTTGGCTGTGGCAGAGAAAGGGGAAGTGAGTGATAAGGAAGAGAGGAAGTGAAGGCTCTCATGTAAGGATGCTTGGTTGCAGAGGCTTTAGTAAGGATTTTGGATTTTACAGAGTGGCTAAGAAGCCCTGACACAGATGAATATACAATACATATTATTTAATATAATGTTACAGTGCAGTAAAATAATACTGTTTCTGTTTCCAGACTTTATGGCCACCTTGTATAAGGAAAGAGGTGGGCAACTTGTGGTGGTGGATTTAGAACAGAAGAGGTGTATAATCTGGCTTTTGAAGGGGTTCAGGGTATGCCACCCAAAATATGCCATGCAGACCTAAGGATTATTTTGAGTTAGAGACATTGAGAACAAAGAGACACACAAAAAACTCTCTGCCCTCTCCCTCTATACTAGAAAGGACAGATTTAGTTCTTAATCACCCCAGAGACAATTTCAGATGCTTATCAGCCCACAGACGGAACCAGAAGTATCTACATAGCAAATCTTGCTAAAACTGTCCTTTTCTTCCTTAGTTTCTTCTGTATATTTACCTTCTCATGATTTGCCACCCCTTCAAGCTCAAAGTCCCCTTCCTTTCTCTTGTCACTTCTCTACAGAGTTATTACTCTTTTGTTAAGATGCTACATGAGCCCAAATTCTTTTTTTTTTAATTTTTTCATTGTTATGTAAATCCCCATACATTACATCATTAGTTTTTGATGTAGTGTTCCATGATTCATTGCTTGTGCATAACACCCAGTGCTCCATGCAGAACGTGCCCTCTTCAATACCCATCACCAGGCTAACCCATCCTCCCACCCCCCTCCCCTCTAGAACCCTCAGTTTGTTTTTCAGAGTCCATCGTCTCTCATGGTTCGTCTACCCCTCTGATTCCCCCCCCTTCATTCTGCCCCTCCTGCTAGCTTCTTCTTCTTCTTTTTTTTTTCCTTAACATATATTGCATTATTTGTTTCAGAGGTACAGATCTGAGATTCAACAGTCTTGCACAATTCACAGTGCTTACCAGAGCACATACCCTCCCCATTGTCTATCACCCAGTCACCCCATCCCTGCCACCCCACCCCCCACTCCAGCAACCCTCAGTTTGTTTCCTGAGATTAAGAATTCCTCATATCAGTGAGGTCATATGATACATGTCTTTATCTGTTTGACTTATTTCGCTCAGCATAATACCCTCCAGTTCCATCCACGTGATTGCAAATGGCAAGATCTCATTCCTTTTGATTACATGAGCCCAAATTCTAACCAACCTTTTGAATTAGTCACTGCTGAGTGCTCACATGTATACGCACAATGCACACATTAATGCATTTCTGTTTGTTCATCCCTTGTTAATCTGTCTTTTGTCAGTCTCATTTGCAGGGTCCTACCTAGCTGGAGAACCTGGGAGGGTAGAGGGGGAAAAAAGGTAAGTTTTTCCTTCCATATACTTTTCATTTTATCAAATAATTCCACCTGCTATGTTGGGAATAACCTGGGAGGTGACAAGGGTGAAGCAGGGAAAGCAAGTGATAGACTATGGAAATGGTTTTGGTGTAATATGCTGATGGTCAGATTATAATGGAGGTGGTAAGAAGGGCAGATTGAAGATACATGTCCAAGGGAGAGCCAACAGGATTTGATGTTGGGTTGGGATGTGGTATGAGATTTAAAAAGAACAAGGACGATTCTAGGCTATTGTCCTAAGTGACTGGTAGTCAGGAGTGGATGCTTACCAAGATGGGGAAGACTAAGGGAAGAACAGGTTTGGGGTATGTGCTGGGGAGAACTGAGGAGTGGGTGGGCTTGGGCTCTGCATAGTAGGAAACAAGTAGAAATGATGATTGAGCACTGGGTATGGGTCTGGAGTTTGGGCTGGGGTGAGGGAGAAGTCTGGGCTGGAGGTCGAGATTTGAGGGTCTCCAGTGTATGCGCATTATCAGCTGCACTAGGTGAGGCTGAGGTCACCTGGGGAGTAAGTTTATTGAGAGGAGAGAAGTGAGGCCTGAGCTCTGGGCCTTGTTAGATGTTGGGAAGACAAAGAGGAATCTGGAAAGGGGACTGGGAAGGAGTGGATGGTAGGATACAGGAGTGCTGAGAGAAGGAGGGCTCCCAAGTGCCAAGTGAAGAAGATGTTTCAAGGTGCTAATGTTCAAATTGACATATGGCTGAGAATTTGACTTATAGAGAAGACCCCACTTTCTTTTCTCATTTTTTTACCAGCCCTGAAAGTTAACTTTTATGTCTGCAGGTATTAAGAGCTAGTGGTAGCTTTTTTTCTTTAAAGGACATTTTCAACTCTTCATTATATATATAATTATATATATATAATTAGAGAATAAAGTAAAGTTGGTTTGTGTTGAGATGAATTGCTTCACTGAAGTTTTGGCTGTCTCCCTAGGTATGCTGATCTTAAACATTTGTATTTCATATTTATACCTCAGCAAAGAGATGATTTTCTGTATATCACTGACCTTTGGGTCTGATAACACATAATTGAAATTGCAAAAGTTAAACTCACAAATGCCAAGAACCAACAATGAAGAGTTACAGGGGTTGTGATAGAGAAACATGTACAATTTGGGCACAAAAAATAGGAATAGTCAATTTTGCTTGCTCAGTGGTTGGATTATTTATAACTGGCTTTGTTCCGAACTATAATCTTCCAGTAGGTAAAATCTGTGTTTAAAATACACATTGTTCACAGAAGTTTAGACTAAGTGCCTGGGGGTGTAACAAAGAATTAAAAACAAAAAAAAAGAGAGGCAAGAATCTTCTAGGTGACTTATGTTGGCCAATGTGTAGTTGCTGCATACCTCTCAAATTTTCAGTTTTTCACCCATATGGTCATTTAGATTCTAAGCCCTCAGATTAAATCCAGGCAACAGGCAAGTTTTGTTTGATGTACACAATGTTGGCTTATATTTTAAAACTGAGAGATTTCACATTGTTTTGTTTAAACTGGCCCAAAAATTGGCAGGAGCTGAGTTGCAACCACCCCATCTTCACAGGGTATGCGTCCAATCTTCAGCTTGTCAAAATCCACACCAAACCTAATTTATTGATTTGAATTACTTGAGTAAGACTTATAGACAACTGAGTTTGCAATCATTGACTTACATGATTTATTTATCATATAAATTATTACAACGTGAGCCTTCTTTTAATACAGCCCCATATAGCTCCCCCATATACATTTTTCAAGATGAGAAAATTAAGTCTTCTTCTATGTGTTGCATTGTTTTGGATGCTAATTTAGATGGTGTACAATTTCATTTAAGAATTATTTTTGATATGTCAAAATAAAATACATATGGTTCTGATCCAGTTAATAAATATATGTTGCCATATTTTTCAATGTCAAAGTATTGTAGAGAACTGACAAGCTGACTCACTTTGGTAGTCCCTATCCCCCACGTTAGATCAATGCTCAGAGCCCACCGTGCTGTGATCTCTGAAATGGCTTTCATTAGTTGGTCCATTCATTCAGGTATTTTGTATTGATGCCTTTTATGTGCCAGAAACTGCGAAGAGACTGAGATTAGAAAGGAGTAAACTTGTTTCCCTGACATCATGATTCAATGGGAAGAGAAATACAAAAGCAGACAATCGAGATCCAGTGGGATAAATTCTAGGAAAATGTCTGCCCCAGGTGCTATGGGAACATAGAGCAGAGGAACCACTGACCTCATTAAATGAGGAGATCCAGAGTGGATAACTTCCAAGATTTTTTTGTTCTTATCCATTGAATGAATATTAGGCACCTTATTTAACACTGCTACCCTTACGTGTTGGTGTGTGATGGGCACATCAGCTCTCATTCAAAGATATTCTCTCTCTCAATTCATTACTAGACAGATGGGGGGAAGGAGGGGAAAAAAGGAAGTAGGGAAGAAAGGGAGAAAAGGAGAAAGAGGTGGAAGGAAAGGGAGAGGGGGGAGAGGTTAACATAACATTAGGGTTTCTATAACACCAGGGGCTATTTAGCAAAGAACTTTGCTGTCTTTAGCTTTGCCATATGCCATAGATCAAGCAAGTCATTCATACTCTCTACCTTCACTTTGAATATATATTAATGAAGCATTAATTTAGATAAGCCCTCCTCAACTAGGGCCCCTCATATGAACTATAGAACACAGAAAATGATTTGAGTGACTAATACCTCGATTCTTCCAAGGATGATATATAAGCGCTGCCATTCTAAATGCATAGCAGAGAATATAGTAGTCCCACTTAGCTTACCAAAGAGCATTCTAAATTCCAAAGAGAATTCTAAATTTAAACTCAATCCAGTCCACCATTGATACCTCAGGAAGTCATGGTCCCAAGAGAGAGAATTAAAATAGCAATAACAGTGAAAAAGGTACCTACCATGATCGGGTGGTTGTTTTATACATCACCACATTAGATTCTCACAAGAACTCCTGACTTTTAGTCTTCTTGCTCTCCATTGAACAGGTGATGAAACTCAGAGGAGTTGGGTTACTTATTCAGGGCTGGTAAGTGGCAGAAGCAGGTTGCAAGCCAATGTCTTGATAACCTTGACAACCTTACACTATGCAGCTCTCTGTCATGGCTTGGAGGAGTTAGGTTATGCTACTCAAAGAGAGGAAATGGCAAGAACCAAACAAAGACTCTAGATGTGCCAAAGTACTAGAAAGACTGGACAAGCTTGTTGATAAATAGCCTGAGGCTTGGAAGTACAGGGGTAACCGGGGGACATACTCCAGGTCCCCTGAGCAGACACCTGAAACTTAAGAAAAGATCCCCAGGTCCACAGTTGAGGTTGGTGGCACCAAGTTCAAGGCCGCTGCTGCCCTGGTCAGATGCAGTGATCAGGGGAGAGAGGGGCAGATACGGGGGGATCCAAGCCCTTGTTTCCAGATTAGTTAGGCAGGGACTGGTACTGGTGCTGTTTGTGGGTCTAATTGTTGGAGAATGAAGATGTGCTCAAATTTTTGGCTGTAGGCATTTGCTTTGAAATACAACAGACCTCCTTTGAGATCTGTTTCAATGTTTCCATGTAATACTCCCCCAAATTTGGTGAGTTCTTACCTTATTTCAAGTACAATCTTCAGGCACATGGGATGATTTCTAGGAGAGCCAGGGTGTCTAAGTTGACATTATTTCAGGGTGGCCCTTCCCAGTCACCTACAGGTGCAAGATATTGGAGGCCCGGCTCCTTACCTGGGCAAGATGGCTCTGGATGTAACTTACACCCCTGGTTTCCCTGCAGGATTGGCTGAAGCTGCTTCTGCAGGATGTTCTTTGTTTGAAACGGCACCTTTACTTGGCTTCTTCTCCTTTTCTGTCTGTCTGCCCCTCTGTCTCTCACCAGTTTCTCCTTAATAAATAATTTGCTCATCATCCTTGTCTCAGGATTGGCTTCTGGGGAAACTCACTTAAGACATCCAGTCTCCGTGTTGATATGTTACATATTTAGATAGTCATGTCCCAAGCTCACGGAGAGTACTGTACCTGGAAGAAATAGCACAGTGTTTGGATCCAGATGAGTCTTGTTTAAATACAAACTGCACCAGTGCTACTGAGCCCCTTAGGCAAAGTAGCTCCCCAACCTTGCTTGTTCCATAATGTGAGAAATGTCAATAATGATACTTAAATTGGAGGAGTTGGAATTTAATGGGATAAAGTATTTAGAGCAGCTGGTACTCGATGGTACTACTTATTATAACCCCAACCAAAATAAGGTTTGAGACATCTACTCCCAGAACAGTCATGAAGAAACTGCATTTAAATTTTCCTTTTATTATGTTTTTGCATAGTTGCTCTCTTATGAAGAAAAGAAAAAAAATGTCTTAACGGCGCTGGCCTTCATAGAGACAGTCAATGTCCGCTTGGAGTACTATATTGTTTTTGCCAATTTGTTCTCTCCCTCAGGAGGCACTGTGGTCTGTGGACAGAGAAATAAATATTTCTGTTTGTTTCTTCATTTAGTATACGTCAGTCCTGCATTGATCTTGGCTATTTCCCTCAAAGGGATGCATGTAGAAGCAGTTTTCACAGCACAGATAAATATTAAAGGCATATTTAACTCCCCATAGTGAGCCAGGCTAGAGACAAATGGGCCCATCAATGAAGGATGTGTTTGAAGGTATATTAAGGACTGGCCATCAAAGTGACCCACATGTAAGCCCTAAAAAGTGTGCCTTTCAGAAAACTTGATGACCTGTCATCTTCCTTTGGGCTTTGGTAGTGTAGGTTGGACTGAGCCCTGCATCATTTCTGTCCCTCAAGCCCCTAAGTGCTTCTTGCCTGACTCAGTGCTAACTATTCTATTCACAGAAGCATGTGTGGGCTTGATCTTTTCTGTCTTTTATAAAGAACTGGAACTTCTTTCTTGGAAGTGGTATAGGCTTTGGGTTGGGACTCATTTGCCCCAAGAGGGGGCTGAGAAAGCCTTGATGTTTCTTCCATAGAACGCCATCTCTGGTTTAGGATAAGGGACCAGGTATTATCTTCTGGCCATTCCAAATCCACCAGGTTGATTTTTTCTCTCTTTGTCTTGGTTCATATTATTTTCTCTGCCTGGAGGGTCCATCCCTCCACTACCGCTATGCCTGGCTCCATTTACCTGGGGATCAGCTACTTCATACTCCAAGATTCAGCTCTAGGAGCACCTCCTCTATAAAACCCTTCTTGCCCCCTCTAGTTCTCTTGTCTCCATCTCCTGCTGCTCCCCTGGCCCTGTGTGGAATTCTGCTGCAGCTGCTCTACCAGGCTGGTGCCAGGGACTGTGACATCCCATGAGCAAGGATCAAGACATATTCATTCTGGATCCTTCAGTTTGGGGCATGTAATATGCACTCAGTGCACATTGGCTATTAAAGGAAG
The DNA here is from genome assembly GCF_029215605.1 of Mirounga angustirostris. Lineage (NCBI taxonomy): Eukaryota > Metazoa > Chordata > Mammalia > Carnivora > Phocidae > Mirounga > Mirounga angustirostris. The sequence goes on along the minus strand of NW_026991711.1, from coordinate 92,257,241 downwards.
AGTCATAAAGCCGGCGCTGTGTCAGATACCAGATAAGATATTGAGGAAATAAAAATATAACCCTACATTCCAGAATTAGAAGCAGATGTCCAATTCCCGGAGGAGAGGGATTTCAGTCTGTTTTGTTCGCCCTGGTGTGTCCAGTCCCCTGGAACAGTGTGGAACAGTACCTGACATGTAGTAGACCTTTAATAAGCATGTTATAAATGAAAGAATGCATTCCACTTGGTAATAGTTACAGCTCTCTTAATGACGGGCCTTGTTTTACATTATAACTTGAGAAACGTATTGCTTTGAATTGCCAAATCAGGCATCTTTGTTTAAAAGGCAACCTTCTCTGGGAAAATGGGATGGAGATATTTTGAATCTTGGCTTAACCAAACAGAAATAAATTAAACCCTTGTTTAAATTTGCTTTTCAAAGGTTCTGGTTCGTTAGAATCGTTAATGGTACCTGGAGGCCAAGAGAAGCTGGTTGCTTTGGAGCTCAAGCACTTGCCATTCGAGGTGCTATTGTGTCTATGTTCTCATACATCTAGCCGTCAGCAGCCACCGGAAAAATATGTGTGGAGCTGTAGATTGTTTTATCCAATTTAGGGAGTTAAGTAGAAAATGTCTTCCTGATTGGAAGTCATTTCTGCTCTCCCTGGGTTGTTAGGTACTTCATCACGAGAGTAGATTTTGTCTCCTCTTTATACAATCTGCAAGGTTTAATAGAGGGCACTAAAACCTTTAGTAAATGGTTTCAATAACAGGCTCTGTCACTGGAGTCATTTCTGAACGACCCATGGCAGGCATCTCCGTAGGGAGTTTTGACGGCAAAGTGGAATAATGTCTTGATGTCCTAGGATAGTTTTGACTCTAAGAAGAGGGGGTTAAGGAATAACAAAGCATAACTCCATTCCCAGACTAGAGAATCTAATGCGAATCAAGATGGCTGTGATTGATAGCAATTAAAGAAGGGGGAAAAACAATAACAAAATCTAGAAACATTGACCCTAGAGGTTTTGTCTTTGAACACGCTGTTATTATCCTCTGTTTGGTGTTATAGAGGTATCTGTTTAGAATGATATACTTTTGATTTTAGAAAAGATTAAGCTTCTCAGTTCAAACTAGATAATTAAGATATCATTGCTCCCTAGTGGCAATTTTCTGGAAGAAAGAAAGGGGGAAGGAATTTAAGAGAGGCAGTCACTTGGCATATTGAGCCCCAGAGGAGGTGGGAAAAGCACCATTGGAGAAATGGGGCAGAAAGGAGAATTCTGGAGTTCCTGAAGAGGAGAAGACAATAAGCTTTAGCTGAGTAACTTCTTGTGAGTGTCTGTAGCATAAATTGTAGGATGTATACCAGAACTCTTCTTGGCTCTTCTTTCCTTCAGGATGTCATAAAGGGTCAGTGTTTGGTGGGGCGGGGAGGTAGGGAGGACATGACCAGAATGGAAATGATGATTTAGGGAGTCCAGTGGAGGGGCTCCTATTGCCTAAATGGTTAGTGGAATGCAGTCCTGTATCTGCATTCCCGAGTGTCTTTCCTTCCTGACTATCCCTCCAGCTATCTCTGCCTGCCACTGAGGTGTGAAGCTGCATCCATTAGAATTTCTACCCAGGAAGACTTTGTAGATTTAGCAATTCACCCTCCTGGAAAGTGTGACTTTATTAATATTGATGCCCCTGGGAGAAGTGTTATTGTAAAAATGGACTCGTGGAACAGTCATATTTACTGCCTCAACCCATTTGCATCCATGCTCTAGAGGGATGCATAGGTATTTTATTTTTTTAGCATTGCTTCTTTGTGAGCAAAAGAAAAGAAGTTATGTTCCCTGAAATAAGATCTTGATTTTTCAAAGCAGAATCAATAGGCTGCCTCATTTCAGGGAAGAGAAGATGTTGCAATTGGTCTGGAATCTGCTAATCGAGCAGCACAGGGGATTCACATTTATCTCACCTGTTCTGTCCTGTGGAGGAAAGCCCAATGTCCTCTCTCACATCAAAACCCTCCTTCATCCATGTCCTCACTCAAGCCACAGAGTGCTTGACCTTCCAGCCCCTTGACAGGGGCTTTCGTGTAGTGCTTAAGAGAACTCTTAAGAAGTGGTGCTTGCTATCCCCATCTAACTTGATGCTGCAGGACTCCGGACTTACAGAGCTGGTGAACAGTGAAGCTAGGACTCGAACCTGACTTTTCCTTCCTCAAGAGCCTGCACATTGAGCAAGTAGGCTTTCTTCCCTGTTTATTAATTGTTAATTAATAACTGAGTAATCCAGCCCACATTTCTGCTTCTGTATTATACAGAGAAGCAGTTAGGACACTGCTGTATTAGTTAGGGTTCTCCAGAGAAACAGACCAACAAGAGATAGATATATACATACCATATGTGTATATGAGAGATATATATATGAAATTATATTTTTAATTAATATTAACATTATATTAACATATAAACTATATTTTATATTATTTTTATAATAAATCTCTCTTGATATATATATATATAATATATATGTACATCATATAGCCATCATCAGCCACTATAGCTACATATATTGTATGATTATGAGAAGTCCCACCATTTGTCATCTGCAAACTGGAGAACCAAGAGAGCTGATGGTATAATTCTGTCCAAGTCTGAGGACCTGAGAATTTGAGAATCAGGAGGGTGATGGTTTAAGTCCCAATCTGAATTGGAAGGCCCAAGAACCAGAAGCACTGATGCCCGAGGGCAGGAGAAGATGAATGTCCTGGCTCAAGCAAAAAGAACAAATTGGCCCTTCCTTTTCATTCTATTCAGGTCCTCAGTGGATTGGATGATGCCCACTTGCATTGATGGGGGCAATCTTTACTGAATCTGATTCAAATGCTAATCTCTTCCTAAAACACCCTCATAGACACGCCCAGAAATAATGTTTTACCAGCTGAGCCTCCTTCAGCCCACTCAAATTGACACACAAAATTAACCATTGTAGTCCCAGTTGTAAAAGTTTACTCTTGTAGAAAAATAATCTATGGTAGGATATGTTCTTTGAGTTGGGTGAACAAAGAGTGGCCAGGTTGTGAACAGGGGAAAGATGGTCAGAAATTGTTCCCCAGGGAAGACAGGGCCTATCATTTCCTGGAACACCTGACTGCTTCCTTAAGCCTGTGGACTCTCCATGGGAGTCTGGAAAGCATGTGTCATATTTGGTTTACAAAGTGGAAGATGCTGTTCTTCTTCATTGGAAATACAGGTGTTCCAGAGTTGTCCTCATGCGTACAGCATCATCCTGTAGTCCGTTATCCCTCCTTCTGTTTTAGGAGACAGCTTTTTTTTTTTTTTTAAAGATTTTATTTATTTATTTGACAGAGAGAGACATAGCGAGAGCAGGAACACAGGCAGGGGGAATGGGAGAGGGAGAAGCAGGCTTCCCGCCGAGCAGGGAGCCCGATGTGGGACTCGATCCCAGGACCCTGGGATCATGACCTGAGCCGAAGGCAGACGCTTAACGACTGAGCCACCCAGGCGCCCAGGAGACAGCTTTATGTGGTAGAAGAAGAATGGCCTTGGGGTGGAATTCCTGGTCTCCTCTTGGAGTGAGACCAACTTTGGCAAGCCCAGGGAGCCAGCAGCCCTGCGGAGGAACGCACGTTGCTTGGGTGTGAGCATTGGCTCTGTTACTACAAATGTGACCTCAGGCAGGTTCCTTACCTGCTTGTGCCTCAGCTTCCTCATCTGTAAAATGGGGATAATAATAACTATTATGTTATATTTGAACCCATGGGGTTTATATGAGGTGAGTTTATATATAAAGTACTTTCAAGGATGCCTGGCCCATAATTAGCTCTATGTAAGTGTTCACAGTCTCCTGTATTTTTTCCCTCTTAAAACAAGCATGAGAGTGCCTTCCTTAAGGGCATCACTGAGATTAATTTACATACTTTATAACTGTGGTTTTCAACTGGGGCATTTGGCAATGTCTGAAAACATTTTTGATTGTTAGAACTGGGGTGTAGAATGGTGCTGCGAGCATCTAGCAGGGAGAGGCCAGGGAAGCTACTAAATATTGTATGATGCCCAGCGCAGACCCCAAAATGGAGAGTTATTCAGTCCAAATGCCAACAGTGCTGAGGATGGAGCCCTGCCTTACAGAATGCTGGCAGCTCTAGGCACGTGACAGGTGTGCAGTATGCTCTGGTGCTTTTCTTTTTTTCATCCTCTTCAACCTGGACCATTATCCATCACATTTCTTTCTTCACTGGTGTGCATTTATAGTCAACAGGTTCTACTTGATGCTTTATCTTTCTCTATTCCTTCCTTCAGGAAGATACCAGCTACTGGGCTTTTGTGGGGATGTTGGAATAATGAGTTACCTCATCAAGTGACATTTTTTAGTGGTCCGCCTTGAGAGCTGCAAGAAGACAATGGATGATAGCAAGCCAGCTCTGGTTTGGATTTCAGAGTCCTGGAATCTACAATCATTTGGGAATCATTGTTTCCATTCCTAAAATTCTGAGTTGACCAGGGCATGCTGCCTGTCAGTAAGTTTCCTGAGGAGTCAGAGTGGAATCTCTGAAAAGAACAGAGTTTTTGGTCAGTTGTAGGGAGGGTTGTTCAAACCACTCTTCCTTCCTTGATGAAGATCCTAGCAATTGGGAGTGGTTGGTGTCATGGGTGGGAAGAAGGAAATAATGGGCATGCAAAGGATCATTTTAAAAACCTGGGAGAGCTGGGCTGCCTGGGTGGCTCAGTCAGTTAAGTGTCCGACTCTTGATTTCAGCTCAGGTCATGATCTCAGGGTTCTGAGATCAAGCTCTGGGTTGGGCTCTGCACTCAGCATGGGGGTCTTCTTGAGATTCTCCCCCAACTTCCTCCTCATCTACTCATGCTTTCTCTCTCCTCAAATAAATAAAAATTAAAATAAATAAGTAAATACATACATACATACTTGGGAGAGCTTCCATAGTTACAAGTTAATTTATTGTTTGAAGATACAAAATTTATCTAAATTATTATGACAATAGTTTTGACTCCCTATAAACATTCCCTACAGCAAGAGGGTTGTGTGCTCTATTTTATGTTGACAAATTAAAAGAGAAATATCTTGAGCATTATGGTGCTATCCAAAATCTTCTCAGTAGATGTTCTAGTAATTAGATGTGTGTTCAGAGGAAACTTCATTGGAATCAAATATGCCATTATTAATTGCTGATCTCAAACAATGCCTTGCATTTGTGTGGAATGTAGTAGAGTATTAATCCTTACTTCTATGTTTCACTGACCATTTTTCCATTTTCTGAAAGCTCTTTAACTGTCTTTCCTATTTAGAAACTGCCACATTCTTCTCATAGATGACTTATGGTTTTAGAATAAGAAATATAAACAGGAAGGAATTTTCCTGATATGTAAGCCAGTATTTTATTTTCAGGATTATAGAGTGTTATTGAATATGAATGCAATGTGCCTGTAACCTCTTGGCACCCACATTATATTAAAAAATGTGCATTTGATAAAGCCTCAGATATGAACCATGAGTCAGGGCAATTTTTCAAAGCCATTGTGCAGAGTTCTTATGACAGCAGTAAATACCTAGATATCAGTTTAGTAATTGGATTCTGACAAGTGTGCAACCATGGCCACACGTCACCAAAACTGTTTATTCAGCACCTCTCAGAAAAAAAAAATCAGAGGATGCCTTTGTGCAAGACATTTTTAAGTATTAAAAATAAAAGCAGAAAACAAACATAGAGGAAGTGCTAAAAAGCCCAGTTCTGAGTCTATTGCTAAGTATTTTGCATTAGTCCCATTTGAAGAGCAGGATGCGAGGGTGTCTTATATTGGATAGGTAGTCAGACCCATGCTGATATTTTGATTCCTCCTCTTAATCCCATGATGACCTTGGATACTTTATTTAACCTCTGGTTTTAAAACTTTTTTTTTTTTTTTAATATAGAGATGTTGTAAAAATGAAATGAGCTAGAGAATATAGACATCCTTGCATAGGTGACTGGGGCATAGTGGGCGGTGCTTAAGAAATTGTACCAATAGCTCCTCGGCTGAAGGTAACATGTAACTCACAAATACTATTTTGAAATTTTAATCCTCTCATTATTTCTTTTTTTAGAAATCTTTGAAATTGGGGGAGATGGAAAGAAATTGGATGTATGGTCAATTTCTAGTCGTATCCAGCTCAGATGGACACAGGACACAGATATGGTACTGTAGGGATTGAGACTGTCTGGAAACATTAAGAATGCCATAGTCAGATTTTTAGGAACATTATGAGTAGGTAGAACTTTGTTGGATTTCTTAAAATGCTGAAAGAATGAGTCTAGTGGAAAGATCATTTGCTCACATGCATGACCATTACACTTTTCTCTTCTCTTCTCTCTCTTTTTTTTTTTTTTATTTTATTTGACAGAGAGAGAGAGACAGCGGGAGAGGGAACACAAGCAGGGGGAGTGGGAGAGGGAGAAGCAGGCTTCCTGCTGAGCAGGGAGCCCGATGTGGGGCTCGATCCCAGGACCCTGGGATCATGACCTAAGCCGAAGGCAGACGCTTAACGACTGAGCCACCAAGGCGCCCCTCACTTTTCTCTTCTTAATTCAAGTTCGAAAATGAAGAAGGAGAATCATATAGGGCATTTCAGCTTTTTTTTGTGTGTGTGTTTCTATTGCTCTCCAAATCCAGTTGAAAGTCAGCTCTTTTCAAGTTGTCTATCACTTAAAACAGTATGATTTGGGGCAAGTTCCTTAACCTTTCCAAGCCTCAATCCCTTTATCTATAAGGTGGTACTAATCTGGGTACCTGTCCCTAAATGGAATCATGAAGAATACAAGGATAGAGTGCATATGACGTACTTACTGATCATTAGCTCTTTTTAAAATGTATATATTTTTGTACTTAATAATCATTAGCTCTTTTTAAAAAGTATATGTATTTTAAAGATTTATTTATTTATTTGAGAGAGAAAGAGAGAGAGAGCAGGAGGGAGGGGCAGAAGGAGAAGGAGAAAGAGAATCTTAAACAGGCTCCACAACCAGTGGAGTCCCACACGGGGCTCCATCTCACGACCCTGAGATCATGACCTGAGCCGAAACCAAGAGCTGGATGCTCAACCGACTGAGCCACCCAGATGCCCCAGTAATCATTAGCTCTTATTATTATTCATCTCCCAGAATTCTTTTCTGTTTGCCCTGGCTCTTCCAGTCAGGTTTCTCCAAGGAGGAGAGGAGGGTTTGAATGGCAGGTGAGTTTGTGGGCCTCCACTAGCTGCTGCTATGACATCTTAGGTTCAGGAATGCTGCCAGTTGTAGTGATGACCTTGGAGTCTGGTAAGAAAATGTAAGTGTGACATTGACAGGAGCTGAGGCATCTATAATTAAGCATCTTGTCTTTGAGCACTTGATTGCATCTATCTATAGATGTATATATGCGTATATATTTATTTATAAAGTATAATTAAGTTAAATGTTTGCGGTGAGATTTTTAACCCTTCCGTGATGTTTCCTATGGCCATTTTCACTGCAGTTGCTTCCAGAACAAAACTTTGTTGTGAGACATTCTAAGGAATTTCAAAACTACACGTATTTTAGCTTTTGCTTTACATTTTAAAAAAAGTCTTACAATGGAAATATTCACTATGATTTACAACAAAGTGAAAACTTCAGGAATTATAGTTGCTTTCATCCCAGGATAACATTTGCTGTTTGCTGGGAATGAATATCAGCCATAAAAAATAGATGGGAGCTGCTTATTTAGTGTTTTCATTTGTTATAGCAAATCTATCTGTCAGGCGAATTTGACAACAAGATGAGCATCCCCAGTTTGATTCATACAGGAGGAGCAGGGGAGCTCTGCAGAGATTGGACTTAGGCCTGGTATATGAGGGAAATGCAGTTTCATAAGGAAATCAGAATAAACCCCACAGCCAGCATACTTAGCAGGACAGCACTTTAAGCCCACCTAATAGTGACATGCATTTTAGAATGTTTCCAGCTTTCAATTTATACCACCAGGGTACCCCTCTTCCAACTTAGATTTTTGGTTACAAATTACTGGTACCTTACTCTGAAAGCTTAGTTTCTTCATAGAGTTCCTTATAGGCAAAGGCCAGTATGCTGCACAGTTATTCCTTTGTTCCACAGGACTTCTTAAATCCCTACTATGTTCTAAGTAAATGCCAGTGGCTGGGGGAGGAATGAGATATGGTTGCTTGCTCCAGAGGGTGAGGGCCTGGAGGCAGAGTCAACTCACCTACAAACAAGCAAATGCAATGAAATGTCGGCAGCATTCCAGAAGTAATAGCTTATGGGGCAAGAAAGAGTTGTCATTTCCACGTGTGGGTAAAGATGTCCATATCAGAAAAGGATTCAGAGAAGAGATGAGACTCAGGTGAAACTTGAAACATTAGCAGGTGCTTGTCAGAGAAAAGATGGGAAAAGCATTTCAGGAAAAGATATCATTTGAGCAAAGGTACAGGGATGTGCAATCCATGAGCCAAATGGGAGGATCCCATTTGACTTCATGTGGGGACTCTGATCATGCCCACCAGCTAAAAAAATGTAGAAGTTGTGTGAGATGCCCAATTTTAAAATACACTGAAAATAGGTTAGGAGTGGCTTGCCTTGCCTTGTGTAGAAATATCTTATTTACCCCTTCCCAAAATTCCACTGATTGGAAACTGTTCCATTAACTTTATGATAGCATCCTGGAGTGGTGGTAAGGTGGGGAGTTACAATATTTAATTGATTATAGATTAGTTGTAAGATGTATACAGACTTCAGATACATTAACATGCGAATAGAAATGTATGTTCTAGAACTGAGGAAGTGCAGTCTCTGGAGCCGCTCTGTACCACCTACTCCAAGTAGGACACTACCATAGACGCTTTATCAGTGGGGCTGGTTTAGAGTTCACTGAGTCACCCAGATAACTGGGTCTCATCAGCATCTCTGGCTTTATACTTTACCAAGGTGGAGCAAAAATAGGCATCTGCATCTTGTTTCAGACCTCCAGGTTCACCAGCACCACTATCCCCTACTGAATACGTTGCTGGTCTTCGCTGCCCATGTTTTACATTAGTAGACTTGGAGAGGTTAACCACTGTATCCAAGGCCAAACAGCTGGGAATGAGTGGACCCACAGTTTGTCTCCGGGCTGGGGAATCTGTGCTTTTTCTGTCAGACAACGTTTGCTCTTTTGTTTTGCCCCTACTCTCCCTGATGACGTAGTGCTGAGTAAGGCTACACTAACTTAATATCACATTTGTATTGGGTGATGAAGACATGGTCCAGGTTGAGGGTGGTCTACTTTTCTAAAGGGAAGGCTTTCATCTGTAGAACAGGAGCAAAGTAATGAAACAAACCTGACAAAGACTAGATTCACCAAATATGTCTATTTTAACTCAAATATGTCTATTTTAACTCTTTATGCATACTCTAAAATACTGCAAGGTACAGAAACAATCACCAAGGGGATAAATGCTTGTGTTCAATTTTGTATTTGGGTCAAGCAAACTAAGGAACTGCTGATGGATTAAATAATCCTGGAAAATCTTTAGCTTTCAATAAGTTAATAAGTAGACTCTCCAGTAAGCCAGAAGATGATTGCCATTCTTTATTTGTATGTAAGATCGTGTGTGTTTTCTTCGACTGTCTTGTTCTCTTGTTCCACCTCTCAACAGCAGGTGAATAGTATCTTAACTAAAGGTGATGCAGGGTTCAGCTTTCTCTAGTGTGCACTGGTCCAGTCTGGAATTTTATTTTGATTTGCTCTTTTCCTTAAATCCTTTCTCTGTAGGGTCAGGAGTCTGCTTGCCTGCTAGGCTGAAATCTTGGGCTTTCACTCAAGAGTCAAAGAACAAAAGAGTCAAGAACAAAACCCTGTGGGAGATCTAGCCTGCTGAAAGTTGTTCCCAGTTCACCATTAGAATAGATATAGTGGAGATGACCCTTTGTTTGTACAGCTGGAGACTGTGGACTCTAACAAATCGCTGAGGGCAATGAGGATCGTTACTCCTCCTGGCCTGCAATCCCTGTCTCTCCATCTCAACAGTTCTGACATCTCAACTCTCCTCTCCATTCTGCAGCCTCTGCCTCATCCGTGTCCCGTCACTGCTTGCCTGAAATGGTCACTGTCCCTCAGGGGTCGTTCTATGAGCCCTGCCTTTCACTCTGCTTCATCCTCCTCACCGAAGATGGAGGTTTTTCCAAAGCACAACTGTGATTTGATCACTTCCCTGCTTAATGTCTTTTAGAGATTCCCCATTCCTTGTAGGCTAAACTTCCAAGCAAAGCCAATTAGACCCTTCTCTGGAACATAATTGTCTTTCCAGTGTTAGTCCTTGAGACTGTCCCCTGGACTGCCCTGCTCTGGCTTTGTCAAAATACCTGCAGTCCCTCTAACCTGCTGGGTGTGCCCCATAACCAGCTGTTATTTTTTCTTTCTCTTGTTTCATCTACTTGGTAAACACCGGACTATTTCAAGATTAAACTCAAACCTTACCTCTTCTGTGAAGTCTTCCCTGATCCTGTCAAGGAACTGACTACTGCCCATTCTTGGTTCCTCCTATGTCACTCAAGTACATGGACTTTGGGGTCATGAAGTATAGAAGTAAGTGTGCTATGGACTGAAACATTCTCTCAAATTCATATGCTGAAGCCCTAATTCCCAGTGTGATGGTGTTTGGAGGTAAAGCCTTTGGGAGTGTGATGAATTTGTCAAATTAACACTTGTTAAATGAAGCACCGGGTGCTGGATGGTTGAGCTGTGGTTCAACAACACACCACAAGGGAAATGTAAATAACAAAGTTCATTACTCACGGGTCCTGGAAGAGTCCTTGGAATGCCTCGAGAGGTCACAGGGTGAGGTCAAGGCAGAATGCAGAGAGAGAGAGAGAGACAGGACCTGGGGCACATGCCTTCATGAGGGTCTGTGGGTGAAATGCTTTGGGGTTCCCAAGTCAACGCTGGATTGGTCAATTCAAAGCAAAAGCGTGGGGTTCCGGTAAGCCTCACCAGGGTCTTAGCTAAGGGGTGCAGAAGGTGAAGGCCCTGGGAGGCAGAAGAGACTGTTGACTACAAGGGCTCTTAGGGAAGTCATATCAGTAACTTATATCAGCCTGCAACTCTGCAGGCTGCTGTCAAAGGCATGAGCTTTCAAGAGGGGAAGGAGTTAGTGTCAATTTGAGGTCCCCACAAGCCACTCAGTTAACAAAATGGATGCCTAGGGAGCAATACCATGGGGTAGCTTAACTAAACTCTCCACAAGGAGATAATTAAATTGTGAAGGTGGAGCCCTCATAATGGGATTAGTACCCTTCTATGGGGAAACAGGGGAGAGGGGGGGATGATCTTTATCGTGTGACGCCACAGCAAGAAGGCACCCACTTGCAAATCAGGAAGAGGGTTCTCACCAGGAACCAAGTCAGCTGGCCACTTGCTCTTAGATTTTCCAGCCACCAGGGCTGTGAAGAATAAATGTCGGTTGTTTAAGCCACCCAGTCTAGAAACTAAAAAAAAAAAAAAAGTTCACAGACACAGGGAACAGAATTGGTGGGTTGCAGACAAAATGGGTGAAGGGAGTCAAGGTACAAATTTCCAGTTATAAAATAAGTAAGTTGTGCACAGCATGGGGACTATAATTAATAACACTGTATTGTATATTTGAGAGTTGCTATGAGAGTGAACCTTAGAGGTTCTTATCACAAGAAAAAAGTTCTGTAACCAGGTATGGTTAACTAGACTTGCGATGATCATTTCACAATATACACAAATATTGAATCATTATGTTGCACACCTGAAACTAATGTAATGTATGTCATTATACCTCGGTAAAAAAAAACTAAACACAAAGGAATTAAAAAATCAAAAAAAAAAAAAAAGAGAGAGAGAGTAACACTATCTTAGAAAGAACTTTGGGTATTACTGGAGCTACATAGGTCAACTGGAATCAGAAGAGATCAGAATTTAAATGCATTTTTGAAGACTTACTGCAAACAAAACTTCAATCCTGGAAAATACACAAACAAAACAAAACAGGCTTTCAATTTTGGAGTAAATAAGTCACAGGGATGCAAGGTAAAGCACAGGGAATATGTCCCTATATTGGTTTTGATATAGCATTGTCTGGGGACAGATGGTAGCTACCTTTGTGGTGAGCGCAGTATAGCATGTAGACTTGTCAAATCTCTATGTTGTACACCTGAAACTAATGTAACATCGTGTGTCAACTCTACCTCAACTTAAAAAATACAAATCTTTTTCCCTCAATTAAAAAACCCTGTACTTGTTTGATCTTGAGTTTGATCTACTTTTGCTGCAGCAAGAAGGCTGGGGAAGCAGTGACTTTCACAAGGAAGACCCTCCCCACATCCCCTTCAGCTATGATGGAGAGAATGGTGGAGAGTGGACAGAGGCATTCCTCCTGGAAAACAGAATCAAAGCTTAATCATGGAGCTTCCCTCACCCTGAATCAGCTGGATCTCATAACTGGGCAAGAGACTTCTGTGTGTCCTCCTTTCTTTCATGGTCAGGCTGGGAATTTTTATTTTCCTGGCCCCGGCTCACTGTTGCTTATTGAGTGTGCATATGCATATGGTGAGCAGGAGACTCTCACTGGACCATGGCAACCACACAGGTGTCTAGGTGGTCTCCTGGGGGGAGGGGCTGACTGCTCCATGGCAACCAGTAGCCTGGACCATGAGGGATATAATGCTTGATGCTCACCAAACCCATTTCCTTTTCCTCCTGGTCATCCAGAAGGCATTTCCCAGGTCCTTTTAAAAAAATCTGTACTTGCTGAAGTTAGATGGGACTCTGGGATGGAATTCTGGCCCCTGGAATGTGGGTGGAAGTGGCTAGCCCTTCAGGGCTGGCCCTACAACCCCCTCTTACAGAAGCCTCCACAATTTCTCTCATCTCCATCTTCCAGCTAGATTTTGAAACTCAGGGCCACTTGGGGGACTATACATGGAAGATAGTGAAGCCTCTATACTGAGACAGAGAGCCCCACCACCCCAGCTCAGGACAGTGCCATGAGTGAGCAATGAGCTCTGGTTGTTTTAGGCTTCTGAGATTTGGGGTTTATTTCTTATATCAATTAGCTATTCTGACAACTCCTATCAAACTTCTGCCTTTAGCCTCAGTAGTTAGCAGGGTTTCTGGAAAATAGTAGGTACTCAGTGCATACTTGTTGAATTAGTGTATAAAGTTATCTACCAAATTTAGGTAAGAATTTAATGAGTAACTGCTATGTGACAAGAATTCAGAAAAGTGCCATAGGAAAATAATGACTAAGAGAGTGTTTTCGTCCTCAAATAGTTAAAAATCAATTTTTTAAAAAGTTGTATTTTACTTTATTCAATCATTTTGTTCTTTAATGGCTTTGGAGCATCTTAGATTAAATGCAGATGCAATAGAATGAAATTCAATATCAGTAAGAATGAAGAATCAGGATCAGGGAAATAGAAGTTTTAACGGGCAGTCAAGATCAAGATGAAGACATGAGACTGACAATAACAAACTGTAACACTCCTACCTCCTGGCTCCTGGAGTTGAGCATCTTAGCTTCTTGGAAGCTAAACTGGAAAGTAGACATGGCTAGAAACCTAATTTTTATTGCAAGAGAGGGAAACCCGGGAGAAACAAAGCAATGGACATTGTGAGGCGTAAGTAGCCATTTTTTTCTATTCCAAAAATTTCCTTTGAACTTGGAATTGAGAACAGTTCACTTTCCTTTAACGACCTAGTTATTTATAAGCATTGGGAAGGACATTAGCATTCAAATTTTTTTTCAAGGTAAAGTTTTATTTACAGTGTGACAGAAATAGTTCTTTAAAGTGCTAGTGACAATACTATACATTTAGGTGTACTTGGATCTAATGCAAAATTTTGAGCTAGTTACTCCATGCTGCATACCTAAAGGGAAGGAAAAATGACTGTTGAGAAATACTTCCTAAGCGCCTAGTACATAGTAAGCACTCGATAAATATGTGTTGAATGAACACTGTAGCTACTATCAGATTAAATTTCAGTTGAATTAGAGTTGGTTACTTTTTATAGATTGAACTTTATTAAAGTTCCTTTCAATAGGCCTTACATAATAGACCACATTGATTTTAATAAAATGTGCATTGATGAAGGCAAAATGTCAGTTTTCTACTCAGTACACAATCCCACAGTCATTAAACAACAATATAATTTTATGAAATCAATTCCATCCATTCATTTTAATTAAGGATAACTTTTTTGTTTGACCTTCCTTTTATTTTGGAGGACACTTGATTAAGATTTAGTAAAGAGTTAATCATGTCACTCAAAGCACTCTGAAGATCTTAAAAAAAAAAACCTCAAAACAGAAACTGCAATTATGTTGTCTTGATGGTCTTACCTAAAGACATAAATAAAATACATTAATCACATCACTTTAAATTTCAGTTTCAGGTGAGAAGTCCAAGTATTTGAAAAGTTACTTTTTTTTGGAGCCAAATTCCTCTTATCTACTAATCTAGAGTCAGATTCTGAAGGCAAATGATAAAGCAGAAGAGTTTGGCCTTTGGAACCCCTCCTCTTTCAGCACTTTTCTTCCCTTTCTCTTTTATCACTATTCAACTCACTTTCATTTCACATTAGAGAATATATGTCCACAAGTGTCCCCCAAGGTGCTAATGGCAGATTAAGGTTCATATGCCTCAATATCCAAGGGTTTTTGCATCAGAACAGAAGAAAATGCCTTGGTTCTTGAACCGCAACCTTATTTCTGACTCCAGACTGAATATGACTGCCTGACCCACAGCCACAGCAGACTGGAGATGCTGTTTAAAAAAAAAAAAAAAAAATTAATGAGCTTTGTACCTATGACAATGAGACCAGTGGGGACTGACCCCTGCCTCTTGTCACTGTTGTGTACCTAATAATAACAAGAGCCAACAGCCGTGCCCGCAGGATATCTCAAAGACTAATTATAATCAAAGTGGATTATAACTAATATCTAACTTTGATGAGCTGTTTATATTTAATTTTTTGAATATTTCATTATTAAAAGGATGACCTTATAAAGTGTTCCAGATGAAAGAGAGATATGTATAAATTTTCTGGGTACAATTTATTTATCTTTAATCCCATCTAATTCTCTTACTCTATGTGTGAATTTATCATTATTAAAAAAAAAAGATAAGCAATGTGTCCTGTACATTCATGAATTTCAGGGAACATGGTGAAAAACAAAACTACAGAGGGTGAAAAACAAAACTAAAGTGGATAAATTGTGTTTTAATATCAAACAATAAAAATCTAATGAGTTCTAGTCATTTCTCTCCTTCTGCCTCTCCTCCCTCCCCTTCTCTCACTTTGGCTTTTCTGTACTATCTGTTTGGTTTCTGATTCTTCCTTTTCCAAGTAGAAGATGAGCATTTTGAGAATAAGGCCTGTCTTCTATCTTCATTCCACTTGTGCTCATCATGGCGTTTAATTCATGGTAAGTCCTCAATCCACGCTTATTGAATGAATGAATAAACGAATGAATGAAAATCACTCTTCTCTGTGAAAATTTCAATAACCTTTACCCCTGCACTCTGCAAAATAAAAACATCCTTAGAGAAAGTCAATGTAGTATAATAAAAACTTATTCAGGATTAGACTCTTCGAAAAAAAAAATCTTACATGAGTAAGTGTAATTTTCTTAATGATAAAATAAGGCTTCCTACTCCTTCCTGTGGTCATTTTCCAACTGTTCACTGAGGACTTGTTAGACAGACAGCATTGAGCTAAGCAATGTGGAGAACTGATAAAAATACTACAGCATTCCTGTCCACAAGCTGTAATTTGGGAAAACAAGCAGGTGTAGGTAACAATCTGTGAAAACACCAAAGATTCCTAAAACTGAAAGAACTATCACAAGAAAGGCTCTGCTATGAGGCAGATGCAAACCAAATGAAGCTTCATGAAGGGGTGAGGCATTCACTTGTGTTGAAGCATGGGTGGTTCATGGATTCAACAAAGCAACACTGTATCATGAGTTTTGGAGATCCCCATGACATCTGGTTGATCCCATGTGGAGAGCAGAGTGTCAGGAGCACCCTGAAAAGGAAAGATGGGATCAGTGTTCATACATATCCAAGTCTAAGCCAGGGGCAACTTCAGATGGCACTGCCCACCCTAGCCAACCCCAGGAACCTTTGGGTACTTAGAAACTCTTGAGAAAATGGCCATGCAAAGCATGGGGTCCTTATGGAGCCAGGTCTGGGCCAGGAGCCCAATTTCTTTGCTTGTAACTAAAGGTGATACAGGACGGGTCTTGGTCCCAAGTTTGCTTCTTACTAGATGTGAAAACCAAGCAAGTTTCAACGTCTCTGGGCCTTATTTTTCTCTTGTCTAAGGTTAAGATAATAATCTCAGAGGGTTGTTTGGAGGGAGGAATGAATGAAATATTTATTGAGTTCCTGTGATATGCCCTGGAAAAACAGCAGTGAACAAGACACCTAGAAACTCCTCTCCTATAATTTATAATTTATTCTATGAAGTCAGAACTGTGCTGAGCAAATCATATGTTCTCCATAAATGTAACATAGCTATTATTATTGGTCCAAATGGTAGATCTTCTCCCCAGGGCATGTTTCAGGCCTGCCTGGTTTCTTTTTTGATGCTTCAGTGTGAAGCCATGACTTCTCTTGGGCTTTTCAGGGTGGGAGAGAAAGGATAGGGTCCAGGGGAGGAGCAGTTTTGCTTGTCTGACAAAATCCAAGGATTACTGTAAGAGTATCTAGAGGAGAGGAACATGAAGACCACAAGACCCTCTCTGTGTCTTTCTTCCAACAGAGATTTTTCTGGTGATCAGGTAGCAAAGACTTAAGGTTCTACATGCTGGTGAGGCAGCTCTCCTCTGGTTAGATAAGTGAAGCTTTCTCTGCTTGAATGGTGTGGAGACACTAAATCACAGCTAAACATGTATGTAGTAACAATATATGTGGTAGGTTTACGTTCAGTGATGATTCCTCCTGATGCCTTCAACATAAATTTTATTAATAGAAAAATGCACTTGATAATTTTTCTAGAATGCAGACATTTCTAAAAGCAGTGCAAAGTTCCATTTTTCTTTCCATTCTGTTTTCTGGCTTTCAAACATTTTTGGACCTGAAAAATATATTTAAAAATTCCCTTCCCAGATATGCTTCTAAAAAAAAAGGCTGTGTGAACCCTGTAGACACTGTTTGTCCTTTGAACAAGTGCCTCCCATATATCCAAGTGTGATGTAACACAGTAATTAAAGGATACTTCAGTCATAATTGGGGTTAGCTTTATTTTCTGCTCAGGAGGAATTCTGTCTGAAGTTCACTTCCTTTCATGTTTAAACGAATACATCACATGCATTGTAGTTGAATAACAGAGGAACACCAATTATATTTGCTACAGTTATTTTTTCTCCTTGTCCCACAATAAAGCATTATCTCCATGTAGAGAGTAAAATTGACATTTGTAGAGTAAGTTTATGTAGAGGTGTTAACTTATTTGTGATCAACACGCTAGCAAGTGTATAAGGCTACTATCTGGACCAGTTTTCTTTATTTGAGCTCTTTAGAAGATAGTCATAGTTTGGTGATTGTTAATCACCAAATTAAGGTAATTAAGTTAAAATAAAATCATTAGGGTGGGCCACAATTGAGTATGACTGGTATCCTTATAAGAAGAGGAGATTTGGACACAGACACACACAGAGGGAAGCCCCTGTGAGAAGATAGCCATTGATAAGCCAAGGGGAAAGGCCTCAGAAGAAACCAATCATGCCAACAACTTTGAGCTTGGACTTCCAGCCTCCAGAACTTCAAGAAAACAAATTTCCATTGTTTAACCCCCCAGTTGGTGGTACTTTGATATGGCGGCCCAAGCTGACTACTCTAGTGAATCAATACTTTATAGTCACACAAAACACAGGGTTGAGAAAACAGCAGGAGAAATCAGTCCACTTGGGAATTTTACTTCCTTGATGTTTTAGCTGAATCATAAGAACTGAGTGTAGACCCAAGAGAAAAGGTGAGCAAAATTGGTGAACAGCAAGCCTTCCTCTGCCACAATCTCTGAAAGTTTCCTTTCTCTCCAGATCTTATGCTATAATAATGACTTGTAAAAGGTGCAATGAACATGAGATTAGAGAGGGTATGTGATGTGTGTGAGGTCATAAAACTGATATGTGATGCAATTGAGAGTGAAATCTGAGCCCAAATGTTTCCCAAACCTGTGATATTTTTACTATACTGGTCTAATAAAGTGAATTTAGAAGAGATGTTTTAAAAGAGGGAAAGCTCTATGGTCACATACATTTAGTATACCACATACACACAGCCCTCTCTTGAATATTTAAAATGGACTTTGACTATGGACTCTGAGAAACAAACTGAGGGTTCTAGAGGGGAGAGGGGTGGGGGGATGGGTAAGCCTGGTGATGGGTATTAAAGAGGGCATGTACTGAAAGGAGCACTGGGTGTCATACGCAAACAATGAATCATGGAACACTACATCAAAAACTAATGATGTATGGTGATTAACATAACATAATAAAAAGATGGACTTTGATATATTAAAGGACATGAAAACACTGGAACCCTGCCCAGAGCCACCTCAGATCCTCCTTTGGAGTCATCCCCATGACATGGGAACTCAAGGTTGCTGACAGCACAGGTGTGGGCCACCGGGACCCTTCCTTCTCTAGCACTAAGACTAGTGTGTGTTCTGATTATTCACTGACAATGTCATTTAGCTTCCAGAAGTCCCCACTTCTCGGGTATCCTAATGTGCTGCTTCAAACCCTGACCACATTGTTGTCCAGATTAATGGAGCCATAGGAGGGCACCACAAAAGAATAGTCCTGGCCTCTGTTGACCTTCTGTCTGCCAGGGAATGGGGCCCCTGACTAGAGTAGCCACTTCTCTGGTGATAGAGGAGGCACCCTTGGTAGCATCACTGGCACCTCAGTGCTAAGTGCCTATTGTCTATCTGGTTACCTGCATCTGTGGATACTCCCCATTGCCTAGTGTTTTCCCAAGGTTCGCTCCATATGGCTATTTTTGAAGCAAAGACTTCGGCTCTGAGAAAGCCAATGATGGACAAGAAAACAAATCATGGGACAGTCATGGAGGCCAATGTAGACACCAGCTGTGTATCATGTAATCTACTAGTACAGAGAGAGCGTTACTCCTGAGATAGGACTTAAAGAATGGCTATGCCTGTGGGGTGGTTTGGGATAAGGGGGTGCCAAGGCATTTGGGCTCTTCTTTTAAGCAATCCTATTGAAGTTCATCTCCAATTCATTAAAACTTATAAATGCTGACTTATCATAGATATTGAAAATATCAGGCTTATTAATAAAGTAAGTAATACTACATAACACTTGCTCTATGCCAGGCAATACTGTCTAAATGTATAATCAGCTCAGTAGTGTATTATAACTATCAGCATCATCATCCCCTTTCCAGGTGAAGAAATTGAGGTAGAGAAAAGTTATTTAATTATAGAGCCAGAATTTGAGCCCAGGCAGCTGACCGTAGAATCTCTGCTGTTAATTATCAAACAACTACACTACTTTCTGGTCAGGAAGGCAAGATTTGACCTAATTGTCTATGGCATTCCAATACATGACTTTTGTGGCAGTCAATATAAACGTCGTGAAAATGTAAAATAGTGGACACTTTTTATTTTAAATATTAAACTTTTTTGGGCTGGTTCAGCAGAAACTGAGAGGATCAGCAATAGAATGAATATTGTCAGTTTTAGGAGAAAATTCTGACTTCTTATGACTAAAAGTGGCCTAATAACTATTGGTTCAATGGAAAGTCATCAAGATAGTTTGATGTGGTTTCCTATGTCAAGTGGCATCAGTCATGTCACCAAAGATCATACTAGTGATCATTTGGACATTTTTGGAATGATTTGATGAATGATTTATGCTATAACCTGTAAAAATTGATAATTAGTTTCACAGTTTGGTTTGTTTAGAAAAAACCCTAAATGTAATATTTTAATATGTAAATATATAGATTTCTATATTACTATTATTACTGTACTACTGGTTAAATAATTTGAATATACACCTGTGAATGCCAAATTTCACAAAAGTTGTTCTCATAGTCCACACATTGAGAGTTATAGTTATATAATCTGATATATTCATTTGAATTATGTTCTCCCCAAATTTATGTCACTCGGAACCCCAGAATGTAAGGAAATGGAGTCTTTGCAGATGTAATTAGTTAAGATGATGTCATAGTAGATTAAGGTGGATCCCAAATCCAATGACTGGGGTTTTTATAATAAGGATTCAGATACAGAGACACACAGAGAGGCGAAGGCCATGTGAAGAGACAGGGGTTTGTAGTCATGTTGTTACTAACCAAGGAATGCCAAGGACTGAAGGCAACCACCAGAAGGTAGAAGAGGCAAGGAAGGGATCTTCACTAGAGCTTTTGGAAGAAGCTTGTCCTAGCTGACACTTTGATTTTGGACTTAGGCTCCAGAATTGTGACAGAATGCATTTCTCTTTTCAGCCATCTGGTCATGGTCATTTCTTATGGCAGCCCTAGGAAATGAATACATCTGTCTCTGCACATCCTACTCATTCTTCAATTCAAATTCAATCTTTGTCTCTTTTGAGAAGCCTTCCTACTTAAGGCACGGAGATACTGCATTTTTCTAAACTCTACGAGGGCTTATTGTTTTAACCATTCCTACTCATCCTTCAAGATCCAGCACAGACTTTACCTTTCCAAGAAAGACTTCCCTGAATACTGCCAACTCCTTCATAAGCAAGGGGTTTTTGATCTACACTCTCACGGCTCTCAGATTTTTACCTTTATCATTGAATTCATTATGCTATTTTCGTTGTTCATTTATCTGTGAACCACTTGAGGGTAGGGATCGTGTCTTTCATTTGTGCGTAATGTCCTTCCTTCAAGGGTGTGTTTATTGAATGATATGCATGAAGGAAGGCTGGAAGTCAAGGAGTTTTGCTCAATTGCATTTGGCAATGTTCTCGTGATTTTTACTCTAAGCTCCCTTAGCCCTTTGCCGTTATTTTTCTCAGGGCCTGTGGGCTTATAAGATGTATATACTTAATGTAATAATACATCATAACCCTGGGTTTTTTAATAGCTGCAACATCTTCAGAGAAGTTGAAAATATATCAGAGATGATTACAACATTGCTTTGCATTTTCCGATATGTTAATACCCATCATTTTTATCAGCTTCCTTTGTTAGCTTTTCTCTATGAATTTTTAGTTCTTGCCTTATTTTAAATTGAGAAATCATTAGTAAAATGGTATAAATGGTTAAAAAAATTTATTTTTCTTTATGCTATTTCATAAGACAAATTCATTCCTATTCTATGTTCTTTACTATTATTTATTCCATTATGCTGAAACCTCATGATTTTATTTTCATCAATTCTGGTTGCTGCACATCTATACTTCATCTTTGTAAACTTTACTCACTGTGTTACTATAATCTTGTGTTTATAGTGAATGTCTGTTGCTGTATTTGATTCCTAACTGGTAGACCATCCTGAATCTGCTTTGTCAATCCGTGTCTGTTCCATTCTCAGTCTTTGTGGCTCTGATGGGATGATTCCAACTCTAGCTCTAGGAGTAGGTATATGGCCCATACTTCCTGGAATTTCGAGCAAGGAAACACAGACAGAATAAGATTGGGATACATTTATCCTGATATTGGTTTCCAAATGAATAATCTATTTATTCCTGCTACTTAGAGTTAGTCATTCATTTATATAACAAATGCCAGTCAAGCACCTACTATGGGCTGGTTTTGGCCTTGGGGATGCAAGCTGAACAAAACAGAAAATTTACCTTCTCATGAAACTTGCAATAGTTGGGGTGTAGGGAGGGGAGAGAAAAAATTAAACCTATAAATGGGCAGATTATTTCAGATGGTGATGAAGTACTATGAATGCAATACAAGATGATGTTCTATGAAGAAAATAGAACACAGAGTGTGGTCAATAGTATCTGGTATGTGTGTTTGTGGGAGTGTGGTTAATTTAGGTGATAAGGAAAGGCATTTCTTAGGGACAACATTAAATCTGAGACTAAATGATGAGACAGAGGAAGACAAGCAAAGACAGAGGGAACTTTATTATAGTCAACTGATTTTTGACAAGGGTGCTGAAAGAATTCAATGTGGGAAAATAGTCCTTTTTTTTTTTTGCAAGTGATGCTGGGACACTGGGATAACAGTGGACTACTGCCTCACACCATATATAAAACTTAGAATAGGTCAAAGACCTAAATATGTCATAACTTTTTTATATATCATATGTATGTGCATGTCATAACTTTTTGATGGTATTATTTCTTATAAAACTCTTATAACACCAAAAGTACAGAAACCAAAGAAAAATAGACACATTGGGCTTCATCAAAATTTAAAAAGTTGTACAGAAAAGGAAACTAAAAAGTCAAAAGACAACCAACAGAATAGGAGAACATGTTTGCAAATCATACATTTGATCAGGTTCTAGTGACCAGAATATATAAAGAACTCCTACAACTCGTGGTAAGCAGAATAATGGTCATCTAAAGATGTCTATGTTCTAAGCCTTGGAAATTGACCCAGTGTGATTAAGCTAAGGGCCTTGAAGTGAAAAGATTATTCTGCATTACCTAGACAAGCTCAATGTAATCACCCGGGCCTTTGTAAGAGGAAAGCAGGAAGGGTGAGAGCCAGAGGTGCGACAGTGAAAGCAGAGGTCAGCATGCTGCAGTCATGGGCTAAGGAATAGGAGGAGCTCCGAGAAGCAGAAAAAGGCTAAGGATGAATTCTTCCTTCATGCCTTCAGGAGGAATACTGCTCTGTCGACATCTTGAATTTAGCCTAGTAAAACCTATTTTGAACTTCTGATCTGTGGAACTGCAAGATAATACATTGACATTGGTTTAGGCCACTGTGTTTTTGGTAATTTGTTACATCAATGGTAGGAAACTGGTATGGATTTTGGCACATGGAAATGGAGTGCTACTGTGACAAATACCTAAAAATGTGGAAGTGGTTTTAGAATTGGGCAGTGGGCAGAGGTTGGAAAAATTTGAGAAGTGTGACAGAAAAAAACGTAGATGCCTTGAGCAGATTGTTAGTAGGAACTTAGATGTTTAAGACTCTGCAGGTGAAGGTTCAGAAGGAAGTGAGGAGCACAGTAGAGGAAACCTACTTAGTTCTACTGAAGACCAAAATTGTCATAGACAGACTGTTGGCAGAAATCTGGACACTGAGTGCTGTTGATGGGTCTCAGAAGGAAATGGGAAACATTGTTTTTTTAATTAAAAAAATTTTTTAAATTCAATTAACTAACATAGTGTATTATTAGTTTCAGAGGTAGAGTTCAGTGATTCATCAGTCTTATATTAACACCCAGTGCTCATTACATCACATGCCTTCCCTAATGTCATCTCCCAGTTATCCCATCCCCCTAGCCCCATATCCCCCTCCTCTCCAGCAACCATCAGTTTATTTCCTATGATTAAGAGTCTTTTATGGTTTGTCTCCCTTGGAAGTGAGAAACATTTTATTGGAAAATGGAAGACAAAGGATCCTTGTCATACAGTGGCAGAAGCAGAAAACCCTGTAGAATTTTATCTTACAGTTATGTGCAAGTCAGAACTTATAAGTGATGTACTCAAATGTTTCATTGAGATTTCCAAGACAAGTGCTAAGGTGTGGCCTGGTTTCATCTTGTGGCTTAAGAGAGGAGATAAACATGAGAAGAGAAAGATAAATTGGTAGAAGAATTATTAAAAAAAAAAAAAGGATCAGGGGCCTGGTGATTTGGGAAATTCTCAACCTATCTATATTGCAAGAAACACTACAGTTTGGAGATTTAGACAAGGATATGACAGGACAATCTTTTGCTGGTACCTGGGAAGGATCTAGAGGTCATAGTATTCAAATCCCACAGAGGACTCTTTGAAAAGATTAAGTGTGTGACCCAGCCATCTCAGGAGAAGCCACAGATGGAGATGGCATTCTCCTTTGTGGAGCGGCTCTGGTTTATGGGATTGAACCCCCAGACAGACACAGGAGACCCACAGGTTTCTTGAGAATATTATAGCAGCAGAGATTTTGTGCATTTAAGTACAAAAAGACGAAGAGAAAATGAAGTGAAAGAAGGCTAACAGACCCCCCAAATTCTATTGGCAGGAGGCTGACAAAAAATTCTGCAGCAAACACTCCATAAAAAGGGAAAGATGCCTCAGAGGGAGGGTGGAGCCATGAGCCCAGAGGGACAATAGCAGCTGTCAAGCAATGTCAGGAAAGGGTCTATGATTTTCTTTTGAGAGTTGCAATGTAATACATATTCTGTATACCAGTAATATAGATCTACAGTGGCGTCAAGAAGGCTCATTTACTGAGTGCTCTCCCCCTTTCAGACAATATTGTAAATGCATTTCAGTTTGATTCTTCTACCAGTCTTATGAAGTAGGTATTCATATGCCTCTTTTAGAAACATGTACAACTTATGGTTTGGCGAGACCAAGAAACTTGCCCATGATCACAGAGCAGGGGTGGAGCAGGCTGCTTTCAGAGTGGGTACCACTTGGCTGCATTTCCTCTTCCTCCTCTGGTGAGTTAGGGTGACATAGTAAAAGTCACCTTAAAAATACTAACTCGTGGGCCAAAAAGATATTTTTCAGGAACCTAAAATAGTTTATGGCATTAACATATGAGAAGAGAGGAAAAAAAAAAAAGACCGACTGGAAGACAGCTATCAGCAGTTCCTCCTGTAAGTACTCCACACAGAACAAAATTTGTCTAAGAATTCTGAATATTTCCATCCTCTGGCCCTGCTAACCATTTAATAAGATAAGAGTACTTCAAGGGACTTTAGCCTTTGAATACTCTACCTTAGAGAATTCAAATACGAGACACAAATATCAAATTCTGTGCTCATGACAAAACCTATGGTTTTAACATAGCTCCAAATAGAAAATGTGGAGAGCACATATGCCTAAGGAAACTGGTCCACAGGAGAAACACATTTCTCATTGGAGTCACTAAAAATGACAATCTTGGAGATGTGCAGTTAGGTGATGTAATGTGGTTAAAGCATAGATTTCAGAGGAGGTGTGAATTACAGTTCCATCACCAGATAGCTACGTAACAATAGATACAGCTGTCTTGTAGGACAATAGTGAGGACAAAATAGGATTTCATGGGCCATGCTTAGTACAATGCCTAGAACATAGCATGCACGCAGTATAGGTTAGCTATTGTTATTATGATTATACCCTGATCCCTGAGACCTGGTTAATGTGATTGAGAAGACACATCAGGTTCCTTAGTCTATAGGATGAAGGAGAAGACCTGCCACTACAGCAAAACTCTTGCAGGGGTAATCTATTCTGTCTGAATATGGAATTTCATGAAACAGAGTAATTTCAGAGAATAAAGGGAGAAGGAAGAGACAAAAAAAGGATTGTGAACATGTTATCAAGTAAGACTGTTAAGTTCCAATCATGCAAAACACAGCAAGTCACAAATAGAACAAACACACCCCACTGTCACCACAATTTCATAAAATAAAGAACATTTCAACATCAAAATATAATAAAGAAATAATCTAGGAATTAAGAATGGCTCTTTGAATGAATTTAACTTTCTGAAAAACACACTTAATGCCTTGGTTTTTCTGTCTGATGCAGGTCAATGAAAAATGCCATTCTTTTTGGTGCTGTATGTGGACTGGCATTTAGGAAAGATTGATAGAGATCATTTTGACAGGTCTGTTGTCCACCAACTAGTTGATGTTGCTGGGGGATAACCAAACTTACTCCTCTATTTATAGGCAAGGTTGCACTAAATTTCTGTTCGTCCTCATATTTTTATGAACAAATACTGAGCACATGATCTGGCTATGCCAGAATGCACAGAGGTATCCCTGAGCTGGGGCAGAACAGATCACAAGGAGAGAATAACCTGGTGGTTGCTAGAAAGAAGGAGGGGCTGGGTGGGGTGGGTGGAGGGAGAAATGGGTGTAGAGGAGTAAGGGATACACACTTCAAGCTGTAAAATAAATAAGGCACAGGAATAAAAAGTACAGCACAGGGAATACAGTTAATAATACTATAAGAATTTTGTATGGTGACAGGCGGTGAACATTTCAGAATCTATAGACTTGTTGAATCACTATGTTGTACACCTGAAAACAAATATACTATTATGTGTCCATGATACTTCGATTAAAAATTTTTAAAAATTAAAAAAAAAGAATATTAATTTCTCCTTAGACACACCTAACATGATTTCAGTATATATTACTATATTCTAGGTGCTTTTTGTGAGTTTTAAATTTACACTGTTTTGCCTGAGCGTCACAGCAACATCATTCTCCTTAGAGAATACTAGGTCAAATTACTATTTAGTAGGTCAAATTATTATTCCCATTTACAGACAAAGTGTCTAAGGCATACGGAGGTTAAATGTCACCTTCTAACAAGCATTGGAGCTGGGATTCCACCCTGATTGTCTTACTTCATAACCACACCCAAGTACTTATCTCTATCAGCCAAGTTTGTCATCTGTGAGGGAGAGGGACACATAAACAGATTATTTCAGCAAAATAACATTATTAAGACCTAGACAGGAATGTATAGAATTAATCACTGGCTTATCCTGAAGTTCAAAAAAAGCTTCTTTAAGAAGATGATGAGCCAAGATGTCCATTGACAGATGAATGGATAAAGAAGATGTGATGTATGTATGTATGTATGTGTGTATATACATATATATAGATACATACATACATACACACAATGGAATATTATGCAGCCATCAAAAGGAATGAAATCTTGCCATTTGCAATGACATGGATGGAACTGGAGGGTATTATGCTGAGCAAAATAAGTCAATCAGAGAAAGACATGTATCATATGACCTCACTGATATGAAGAATTCTTAATCTCAGGAAACAAACTGAAGGTTGCTGGAGTGGTGGGGGGTGGGAGGGATGGGGTGGCTGGGTGATAGACATTGGAAAGGGTATGTGCTATGGTGAGCGCTGTGAATTGTGTAAGACTGATGAATCACAGACCTGTACCTTTGAAACAAATAATACATTATATGTTAAAAAAAATAAAAGAAAAAGATAGTAGGAAGGGAAAAATGAAGGGGAGGGAATTGGAGGGGGAGATGAACTATGAGAGACTATGGATTCTGAGAAACAAACTGAAGGTTCTAGAGGGAGGAAGGTGGGGGGATGGGTTAGCCTGGTGATGGGTATTAAAGAGGGTGCTTATTAAATGGAGCACTGGGTGTTATGCACAAACAATGAATCATGGAACACTACATCAAAAACTAATGATGTAATGTATAGTGATTAACATAACATAATAAAAGAAAAAAAAGAAGATGATGCTTAGGGCACCTGGGTGGCTCAGTCGGTTAAGCGTCTGCCTTTGGTTCAGGTCATGATCCCAGGGTCCTAAGATTGAGTCCCGCATTGGGCTCCCTGCTCAGCAGGGAGTCTGCTTCTCCCTCTCCCTCTTCCTCTGTGCTCTCCCTCCCTCTCTCTCTGTCTCAAATAAGTAAGTAAAATTAAAAAAAAAAAAAAAGGAAAAGAAGATGATGCTTGAATACAGTCTTCAAGGAGAAGATGATAAGAAGAGGATTCCTGAGAGAGAAAACAGGGAATGTCCGGCTATATCAAAGGCATATAGAAACCATGCAGCTTGTGGGCAGTCCCATACAGTTCAAGATTAACAAGTATAAACAACTTGAAGGAGGTTTTCGAAAAAATAACATTAATATTCATATGGAAACCTACTGTTATAATGGAAGTTTAGGGGGCAGAACATTTTGCTTCCTCCACTCTTTCCTGCAGGGGAATATCTATAAGCAGGACCATGGCTTTAAATGGCCAGACATCTATATCAGAGATTTTCTTTGCTTCTTTTCTGCTTGGTTAATTAAATCAAGCTTTTAACAAGCCTAACCCCAGACCAAAACATGTCTATACATGGGGAAGGTGAAGAATATATGCTTCCTCATATCTGGAGCATTTATATTTAGGATTTTTCAGGTTTGTTTCCTTGTGGAATAGTTAAGAATGAGATGGTCAGTGGGAAAGTTGGGCTCAGCAATGTCTCAGCACAAAGGGCTGAAGTCTTTCCTGACGGAGCACCACTTCTTCCCATGGTATAGTGATGAAGGTGTTTACGCTGCTTGCTTGGGAAGCATTTTGGAAGTATTAAGAGGGAAGATCTTGTGAAAATCTGTTAATGTGGAAAAAAGTTTAAGATTTTGTGAAGATTTGTTAATGTTGAAGCATATAATCAGGCTTGGTTGGGATTATTACTCTACTCTTATGGCATATGGGAGGCCATGTGGTCAGTAACATCTCTTAAAATCCTGCTAAGCAGTAGGCATCTATTTTAATTTAATGATCTTAGTGCCCAGGGGCCACAACTCTAAGAGAGTAGGGGTCTGGTTTGTTATCACTGGCAGGAAATGATGTGATGGAACAAAATAGAGCTAATTTATGCACGGCTCTGTATGCCGTCTGAAGGAGCACATAAATGGCTGTGAATCATGGGTGGATTTTAAGAAATGGAGTCTCAGATGGTTCAATATGAAATAGTATTTTTGTATGACAGTGTAGAAGATGGAACAGTGGATCAAATACAGGAGGAGAGCACCTGGAAGCAGGAGGAGGAGCATGGGTTACGGAGTGAGATGCAGCAAGGTTCAAATCCTGGATCTCTGACTCCTGGATTTGACTCCTGGAAGGTTACTTCAATCTTTTTGAAGGCTCAGTTTCCTCCACTGTATGGAGGAAGGTGGGAGGATCTAACTCACGGTGTTGTGAGATTTAAAAGATCATCTGTACAGAGTGCCCCACAAAGCACCTGTCATAATAAATGACATTATCACATTCTGTAATTTTTAGGTGCCGTTACATTTTCCCAATCATATGCAATGCTAATGCTGGAAATTTCTTGGGAAGCTAATGATATAAGATAATGATATCTTTCTTTTGTGCAATTAAGTATAAAACTTTGAATGAAAATCTCTCATGAAGAGATCTCATTGATTAAAATTAAGCCTGATCAAGATATAGATGTTTGACATGACACCTTAACCTGAAACCGTAGGGAGCGAGTCTCTGGTGAGATAGATGTGAGGGAATGAACACATTGCAGAAATGAGAGGGTGGTTGGCAGTGGACGTGTTGTGAGAACAAAAGGCGAACGTTTTACAAAATGGCCAGCACTGCTAATTGGGTCCATCTGTAGTTTGCTCAAGCTAAAAATTCTAATTTTCTTTCTTCTGAGTTTTCAGGTTTTATTCTTCCATCCAATAGCACTTTGTATCGGAATGAAATTCTCTGAATGCAATTTAAGAGTAGGTTGTGTTACTACTGAATGACCATCTGGCTCCATTTTTTTTTTTTTTTCCTACTAGTAGTTTCAGAGTAGGGTCTTCAGTCTTGCAGGTGGTTTGAAGTGGCTATTTGGAGCCAGTCATATCCTTGTAGTCGAGTTTATTTTTTCAGTGGTGAAGCAATAAGGTCATTGTCATCCTCTAAAATAATGGATTTATTTGACAGCCTCAGATGTCTATTCTTGAACAGAAACCCTGCTTTTGCTGCATTCAGTAGTAGATTTCATAGGCTACTTTTTGGTTAAAAAACTCTAGAAGGATGACTTAGAGACAGAGTGAAGCTATTGCATAAGTTGAATGGAGCTGCTGTGGTGTGAGTTCTTTGACCTCTTTTGTGATCAAAACTAAAATTGGTTTTTCTCCATAGTTTTGGACTGGGAGTCTCTCCTTCCTAAGCCAATTTATTCTTCCATTTTTTCCAAACGAAGTTGAGCACAGAAAGATTTGCAGTAACAACCACCCACTGATAGTAGATGTAATTGAGATAAATATATTTAAAGCATTATTTTTTTTTACAAATTAAAACTGGTTTATTCTCATATTACATTTTTATGAAATGGTGCTGCCATGATTTATAATGATCTGAAAACAAAAAGAAAATTAGTTTGAGCAAAGAGTCAAATGAAAGAGCCATGTGGTTATTTGAATATGGTCTATTTTTCCACATCAGCTCAATAGTTCTAAGATTGGACGGTGTGGATTAAGAAATAGTTTATTACCAAAAAGATTTAAATGGGCATTGATAGGGTAAGATCAATTATTTCCCTTACAGAATATGTCCTGAGCATAGATGCAATTGGCATCAACCTAATTCACAGTAAGAATGGCCACAAAAGATTCTGTTGTCCTAAGATTCACTCTCCCTGGGTTTCCAGGTCTCACACTGGGTTCTCACACTGGCCCTTCTTTGGGGAGAAGGTGTCATGATGTGACTCAATGCCTCTCCTCAAATATTTTTTGAGAGTATCACCTTGTTGATGGAGAGACAGGCTTTGCAACACATCTCTCTACTTCTCAGCCATTCATGGTTGGACCAAAAGTGGGCAAAAGCAGGATGCCAGAAACAAATGGCCAAATAGGTAAACTTGGGCCATTAGATTTTCTTGTCACTTTGAATGAAGATATGCTGAGACTGTGCCCATTAGCAGGATGTCAGGGAGCTTTTCTGGGGACCCTGGTCGGCAAACTAACTCCATACACAGGTTGAGGAAATAAACACGATATTGAATACAGGAGGAGGACATTGGTAAAGATAGAGGAGATGGGGCAGATATGCAGAGAAGCCGAGATTTGGTAAATCTTTAAATTACCAAACTCAGGCTCTTCCCTCATTTGTCTTTGTTCACTCTGCCCCTTCTGCCTGGAACAACTTTACCCTCTGCCATCCCTACCCTGTGGAAGAATAAGCACACTTTCTCTGAGATGTACCCCGGGCACCACCTCCTGGAAGCTTTGCTACTAGCTTCAGACCAGGTGCCCCCTCCCCTTTCTCTGGCCTGCACTCATCATGCTGCCCTGAGATCATCTGATACATGTCTATCTCTCTCCCTAAACTGTTAGTTCCTTGAGGACAGGAACTGCTTTGCGTGGCAAGTAGTAGGTATTTTATAAATGTTCAGTGAATGAATGGATGAAGCACTTTATGGAATGCAATTGAAAACACACAGAACTTAATAAATGACATCTCAGTTGAAAAATAGCTTCTTTTTTTTAAGATTTTATTTATTTATTAGAGAGAGAGAGAGATCGTGCACGAAGTGGGGGGAGGGGCAGAGGGAGACGCAGACTCCCCACTGAGCAGAGAGCCCAATGTGGAGCTCAATCCTAGGACCCTGGGATCATGACCTGAGCCCGAGGCAGACGCTTAACCAACTGAACCACCCAGGCCCCTGAAGAACAGCTTCTTATAAAGAATAATAGTTGATAGTGACAAAGTGCTCACTGTGTGTCAGGGGTATTGACGCATTTTTTATATATTAACTTATTTAATTGTGCCTCCCCCAAATAGGTTGTGAGTACTCTTAATACCTCTGTTACAACTGAGGAAATGAAAGCCCAGAGAGGTTAAGAGACCTGGCCAAGTTTACACAGCTAGTGGCAGAGGAGGCAACAGAATGCAAGTGGCCTACCCTTAGAGCCTGCACTCTAATTTGCTCCACTGCGCTACCTCTGTGTCATCATGTACAGATTTCAGCACCAATATTTTTTATGTAAATATTTTTATTTTACTTTACAAATTGATATATAACTGGCATATAGCATTATATTAGTTTCAGGTGTACACCAATGACTCAATATTTGTATGCAAAATGATCACTGCAGTAAGTCTAGTTAACATCCATCACCACAAATAGTTATAATATTTTTTTCTTGTCATGAGAACTCTTAAGATTTACTCTCTTAGCAACTTTCAAATATATAATACAGTATTGTTAATTATGGTCACTATGCTATATATTACATTCCCAGGACTTGTTTTATAACTGAAAGTTTGTACATTTTGACAACCTTCACCCATTTTGACCACCTCTCCATCCCCTACCTTTGTCAACCACCAATCTCTTTTCTGTGTCTGAGTTTTTTGTTTGTTTGTTTGTTTGATTCCACATATAAGAGAGATGGTTTGGTATTTGTCTTTCTATCTATCTTAGCATAATGCCTGCAAGATCCATCCATGTTGTTGCAAATGATAAAATTTCCTTCTTTTTTAATGGCTGAATAATATGCCATTGTGTGTGTGTGCATGTGTGTGTGGGTGTATATATCTCTATCTCTGTCTCTATCTCTATCTCTATATTTCTTTATCTATTTTCTTTATCCATTTATCCATCGATGGACACTTAGGTTGTTTCCTTATCTTAGCTATTATAAATCATGCGGCAATGAACATGGGAATGCAGTTATCTTTTTTCTTTTTTTTTATGTTATGTTAATCACCATACATTACATCATTAGTTTTTGATGTAGTGATCCATGATTCATTGTTTGCGTATAACACCCAGTGCTCCATTCAATACGTGCCCTCTTTAATACCCATCACCAGGCTAACCCATTCCCCTCTAGAACCTTCAGTTTGTTTCTCAGAGTCCATAGTCTCTCATGGTTCTTCTCCCCCTCCAATTTCCCCCCCTTCATTCTTCCCTTCCTGCCTTCTTTTTTTTTTTTTTTTAAATATATAATGTATTATTTGTTTCAGAGGTACAGGTCTGTGATTCAACAGTCTTGCACAATTCACAGCACTCACCAAAGCACATACCTTCCCCAATGTCTATCACCCAGCCACCCATCCCTCCTACCCCCCACCACTCCAGCAAACCTCAGTTTGTTTCCTGAGATTAAGAATTCCTCATATCAGTGAGGTCATATGATACATATCTTTCTCTGATTGACTTATTTTGCTCAACATAACAACCCCCAATTCCATCCATGTCGCTGTAAATGGCAAGATTTCATTCCTTTTGATGGCTGCATAATATTCCATTGTATATATATACACCACATCTTCTTTATCCATTCATCTGTCGATGGACATCTTGGCTCTTTCCACAGTTTGGCTATTGTGGACATTGCTGCTATAAACATTGGGGTGCACGTACCCCTTCAGGTGCCTACATTTGTATCTTTGGGGTAAATACCCAGTAGTGCAATTGCTGGATCATATGGTAGCTCTATTTTCAACTTTTTGAGGAACCTCCATACTGTTTTCCAGAGTGGCTGCACCAGCTTGCATTCCCACCAACAGTGTAGGAGGGTTCCCCTTTCTCAGCATCCCCGCCAACATCTGTCGTTTCCTGACTTGTTAATTTTAGCCATTCTGACTGGTGTGAGGTGGTAACTCATTGAGGTTTTGATTTGGATTTCCCTGATGCCAAGTGATGTTGAGCACTTTTTCATGTGTCTATTGGCCATTTGGATGTCTTCTTTGGAAAAATGTCTGTTCATGTTTTCTGCTCATTTCTTGATTGGATCATTTGTTCTTTGGGTGTTGAGTTTAAGAAGTTCTTTATAGATTTTGGATACTAGCCTTTTATATGATATGTCATTTGCAAATATCTTCTCCCATTCTGTCGGTTGTCTTTTGGTTTTGTTGACTGTTTCTTTTGCTGTGCAAAAGCTTTTTATCTTGATGAGGTCCCAATAGTTCATTTTTGCCCTTGCTTCCCTTACCTTTGGCGATGTTTCTAGGAAGAAGTTGCTGCGGCTGAGGTCAACTGTGTTCTTCAGGATTTTGATGGATTCCTGTCTCACATTGAGGTCTTTCAACCATTTGGAGACTATTTTTGTGTGTGGTGTAAGGAAATGGTGCAGTTTCATTCTTCTGCATGTGGCTGTCCAATTTTCCCAACACCATTTGTTGAAGAGACGGCCTTTTTTCCATTGGACATTCCTTCCTGCTTTATCGAAGATTAGTTGACCATAGAGTTGAGGGTCCATTTCTGGGCTCTCTATTCGGTTCCATTGATCTATGTGTCTGTTTTTGTGCCAGTACCATACTATCTTGGTGATGACAGCTTTGTAATAAAGCTGGAAGTCCGGAATTGTGATGCCGCCAGCTTTGCTTTTCTTTTTCAACCTTCCTCTGGCTAGTCGGGATCTTTTCGGGGTCCATACATATTTTAGGATTATTTGTTCCATTTCTTTGAAAAAAGTGGATGGTACTTTGATGGGGATTGCATTGAATGTGTAGATTACTCTAGGTAGCATGGACATCTTCACAATATTTGTTCTTCCAATCCATGAGCATGGAATGTTTTTCCATTTCTTTGTGACTTCCTCAATTTCTTTCATGAGTATTTTATAGTTTTCTGAGTACAGATTCTTTGCCTCTTTGGTTAGATTTATTCCTAGGTATCTTATAGTTTTGGGTGCAATTGTAAATGGGATCGACTCCTTAATGTCTCTTTCTTCTGTTTTGTTGTTGGTGCATAGGAATGCCACTGATTTCTGTGCATTGATTTTATATCCTGCCACTTGACTGAATTCCTGTATGAGTTCTAGCAATTATGGGGTACAGTCTTTTGGGTTTTCCACATAAAGTATCGTATCATCTGCAAAGAGTGAGAGTTTGACTTCTTCTTTGTCAATTTGGATGCCTTTTATTTCTTTTTTTTGTCTGATTGCTGTGGCTAGGACTTCTAGTACTATGTTGAATAGCAGTGGTCATAGTGGACATCCCTGCCGCATTCCTGACCTTAGGGGGAAAGCTCTCAGTTTTTCCCCATTGAGAATGATATTTGCTATAGGTTTTTCATAAATGGCTTTTATGATATTGAGGTATGTACCCTCTATGCCTATACTCTGAAGGGTTTTGATCAAGAAAGGATGCTGTACTTTTTCAAATGCTTTTTCTTTATCTCTTGAGAGGATCATATGGTTCTTGTTCTTTCTTTTGTTAATGTATTGTATCACATTGATTGATTTGTGGATGTTGAACCAACCTTGCAGCCCAGGGATAAATCCCACTTGGTCATGGTGAATAATCCTTTTAATGTACTGTTGGATCCTATTGGCTAGTATTTTGGTGAGAATTTTTGCATCCATGTTCATCAAAGATATTGGTAATTCTCCTTTTTGATGGGGTCTTTGGTTTTGGGATCAAGATAATGGTGGCCTCATAAAAGGAGTTTGGAAGTTTTCCTTCCATTTCTATATTTTGGAACAGTTTCAGAAGACTAGGTTTAATTCTTCTTTAAATGTTTGGTAGAATTCCCCTGGGCAGCCATCTGGCCCTGGGCTTTTGTTTGTTGGGAGATTTTTGATGACTGCTTCAATTTCCTTAGTGGTTATAGGTCTGTTCAGGTTTTCTATTTCTTCATGGTTCAGTTTTGGTAGTTGATACATCTCTAGGCATGCCTCCATTTCTTCCAGGTTATCTAATTTGCTGGCATAGAGTTGCTCATAATATGTTCTTATAATTGTTTGTATTTCTTTGGTGTTGGTTGTGATCTCTCCTCTTTCATTCATGATTTTGTTGATTTGGGTCCTTTCTCTTCTCTTTTTGATAAGTCTGGCCAGGGGTTTATCCATCTTGTTAATTCTTTCAAAGAACCAGCTCCTAGTTTCGTTGATCTGTTCTACTGTTCTTTTGGTTCTATTTCATTGATTTCTGCTCTGATCTTTACTATTTCTCTTCTCCTGCTGGGTTTCAGCTTTATTTGCTGTTTTCTCTCCAGCTCCTTTAGGTGTAGGATTAGGTTGTGTATTTGAGACCTTTCTTATTTCCTGAGAAAGGCTTGTATTGCTATATACTTTCCTCTTAGGACTGCCTTTGCTGCATCCCAAAGATTTTGAACAGTTGTGTTTTCATTTTCATTTGTTTCCATGAATTTTTAAATTTTTTAAAATTTTTAAATTTTTATTTATTTTTTTGTAGTTTTTAATTTTATTATATTATGTTAGTCACCATACAATACATCATTAGTTTTTGATGTAGTGATCCACGATCCATTGTTTTCGTATAACACCCAGTGCTCCATGCAGTATGTGCCCTCCTTAATACCCATCACCGGGCTAACCAGTCCCCCCACCCCCCTGCCCTCTAGAACCCTGTTTGTTTCTCAGGTCCATAGTCTCTCATGGTTCATCTCTCCCTCCAATTTCCCCCCCATTCCCTTCCTTCTCCTAATGTCCTCCATGTTATTCCTTATGTTCCACAAATAAGTGAAACCATATGATAATTGACTTTCTCTGCTTTACTGATTTCACTTAGCATAATCTCCTCCAGTCCCATCCATGTTGATGTAAAAGTTGGGTATTAATCCTTTCTGATGGCTGAGGAATATTCCATTGTATACATGGACCACATCTTCTTTATCCATTCATCTGTTGAAGGGCATCTTGGCTCTTTCCACAGTTTGGCTATTGCGGATATTGCTTCTATGAATACTGAGGGGCATATGGCTCTTCTTTTCACTACATCTGTGTCTTTGGGGTAAATACCCAGGAATGCGATTGCTGGGTAATAGGATAGCTCTATTTTTAAATTTTTGAGGAACTTCCACACTGTTTTCCAAAGTGGCTGTACCAACTTGCATTCCCACCAACAGTGTAAGAGGGTTCCCCTTTCTCCAAAATCTCTCCAATATTTGTTATTTCTTTCCCTGTCCATTTTTGCCATTCTAACTGGTGTAAGGTGGTATCTCAGTGTGGTTTTGATTTGGATTGCCCTGATGTCTAATGATGATGAACATTTTTTCATGTGGCTGTTAGCCATTTGTATGTCTTCTTCAGAGAAGTGTCTTTTCATATCTTCTGCCCACTTTTTGACTTGATTATTTGTTTTTTGGGTGTTGAGTTTGAGAAGTTCTTTATAGATTTTGGATACCAGTCCTTTACCTGTAGTGTCATTTGCAAATATCTTCTCCCATTCTGTGCGTTGCCTCTTTGTTTTGTTGACTGTTTCCTTTGCTGTGCAGAAGCTTTTTATCTTGATGAAGTCTCAAAAGTTCTTTTTTGCTTTTGTTTCACTAGCCTTTGGAGATGTATCTTGAAAGAAGTTGCTGTGGCCGATGTCAAAGAGGTTACTACTTATGTTCTCCTCTAGGATTTTGATGGATTCCTGTCTCACATTGAGGTTTTTCATCCACTTTGAGTTTATCTTTGTGAGTGGTATTAGAGAATGGTCGAGTTTCATTCTTCAGCATGAGGCTGTCCAATTTTCCCAGCACCATTTATTGAAGAGACTGTCTTTTTTCCATTGCATATTTTTCTTGCTTTGTCAAAGATTATTTGACCATAGAGTTAAGGGTCCATATCTGGGTTCTCTATTCTCTTCTATTGGTCTGTATGTCTGTTTTTGTGCCAGTACCATGCTGTCTTGGTGATCATGACTTTGTAATATAGCTAGAAATTGGGCAACTTGATGCCCCCAGCTTTGTGTTTCTTTTTCAACATCTCCTTGGCGATTCGGGGTCTTTTCTGATTCCATACAAATTTTAGGATTGTTTGTTCCAGCACTTTGAAAAATGTCATTTGAATTTTGATCGGGGTGGCATTGAAGGTATAGATTGCTCTGGGTAGCATAGACATTTTAACAATGTTTATTCTTCTCATCCATGAGCATGGAATATTTTTCCATCTTTTTGTGTCTTCTTCAATTTCTTTCATGAGTGTTTTGTAGTTCCTAGAGTATAGACCCTTTACCTCTTTGGTTAGGTTTATTCTGAGGTATCTTATGGTTTTTGGTGCTATTATAAATGGAATCATTTCTTTAATTTCTCTTTCTACAGTTGCGTTGTTAGTGTATAAGAAAACAACTGATTTCTGTGCATTGGTTTTGTATCCTGCCACAGTACTGAATTGCTGGATGAGTTCTAGTAATTTGGGGGTGGAGTCTTTTGGGTTTTCCACATAAAGTATCATGTTGTCTGTGAAAAGAGAGAGTTTGACTTCTTCTTTGCCAATTTGAATACCTTTTATTTCTTTTTATTGTCTGATTGCTGTTGCTAGGACTTCTAGTACTATGTTGAACAACAGTGGTGAGAGTGGGCATCCTTGATGTGTTCCTGATCTTAAGGGAAAGGCTCTCAGCTTTTCCCCATTGAGGATGATATTCGCTGTGGGTTTTTCATAGATGGATTTTATGAACTTGAGGAATGTTCCCTCTATCCCTATACTCTGAAGAGTTTTAATCAGGAAAAGATGCTGTATTTTGTCAAATGCTTTTTCTGCATCAATTGAGAGGACCATATGGTTCTTCTCTCTCCTCTAATTAATGTGTTCTATCACATTGATTGATTTACGAATGTTGAACCACCCTTGTAACCCGGGGATAAATCCCACGTGGTTGGTGGATGATCCTTTTAATGTATTGTTGGATCCTATTAGCTAGGATTTTGTTGAGGATTTTGGAATCCATATTCATCAGGGATATCGGTCTGAAATTCTCCTTTTTGATGGGGTCTTTGCCTGGTTTGGGGATTAAGGTAATGCTGGCCTCATAGAATGAGTTT
The DNA here is from genome assembly GCF_029215605.1 of Mirounga angustirostris. Taxonomy (NCBI): domain Eukaryota; kingdom Metazoa; phylum Chordata; class Mammalia; order Carnivora; family Phocidae; genus Mirounga; species Mirounga angustirostris. The sequence goes on along the minus strand of NW_026991711.1, from coordinate 92,218,884 downwards.
GGAAGTTTTCCTTCTGTTTCTATTTTTTGAAACAGCTTCAGTAGAATAGATATTATTTCTTCTTTGACTGTTCGGTAGAATTCCCCAGGGAATCCATCAGTCCCTGGACTCTTGTTTTTTGGGAGGTTTTTGATCACTGCTTCAATCTCATTACTGGTTATTGGCCTATTCAGTTGTCAGTTTCTTCCTGTTTCAGTCTTGGCAGCTTATAGGTTTCCAGGAAGGCCTCCATTTCATCCAGATTGCTCAGTTTATTGGCATATAGTTGTTGATAACAATTTCTAATAATTGTTTCTATTTCCTTGGTGTTAGTCGTGATCTCTCCCCTTTCATTCATAATTTTATTAATTTGGGTCCTTTCTCTCTTCTTTTGGATGAGTCTGGCCAGTGGTTTATCAATCTTATTAATTCTTTCAAAGAACCAACTTCTAGTTTCGTTGATCTGATCTACTGTGTTTCTGGTTTCTAATTCATTGATCTCTGCTTTAATTTTAATTATTTCTCTTCTAATGCGTGGCTTAGGCATTGTTTGTTGCTTTTTCTCTATTTCTTTAAGGTGTAGAGTTAGTTGGTGAATTCGGGATTTTTCTATTTTTTTGAGTGAGGCTTGGATGGCTATGTATTTCCCCCTTAGGACCACCTTTGCAGTATCCCATAGGTTTTGGACCGATGTGTTTTCGTTCTCATTGATTTCCATGAATTGTTTAAGTTCTTCTTTGATTTCTTGGTTGACCCAAACATTCTTGAGCAGAGTGGTCTTTAGCTTCCAAGTGTTTGAATTTCTGCCAAATTTTTTCTTGTGATTGCGTTCCAGTTTTAAAGCATTGTGGTCTTAGAATATGCAGGGAATAATCTCAATCTTTTGGTATTGGTTGAGACCTGATTTGTGATCCAGTATATGGTCTATTCTCGAGAAAGTTCCATGTGCGCTCGAGAAGAATGAGTATTCTGTTGTTTTAGGGTGGAATGTTCTGTAAATATCTATGAGGTCCAATGTATCATTCAAAGCTCTTGTTTCCTTGTTGATTTTCTGCTTAGATGATCTGTCCATTGCTGAGAGTGGAGTATTGAGGTCTCCTACAATTAACGTATTGTTATCAATATGACTATTTTGGTTAACAGTTGGCTTATGTAGATGGCTGCTCCCATGTTGGGGGCATAGATATTTACAATTGTTAGATCTTCTTGTTAGATAGACCCTTTAAGAATGATATAGTGTCCTTCTGTGTCTTTTATTACAGACTTTAGTTTAAAATCTAATTTGTCTGATATAAGAATTGCTACCCCAGCTTTCTTTTGAGGTCCGCTGGCATGGAAGATGGATCTCCATCCCTTCACTTTCAGTCTGGATGTATCTTTAGGTTCAAAATGAGTCTCTTGTAGACAGCATAAGGATGGGTCCTGTCTTTTTATCCAATCTGCAACCCTGTGCCATTTTATGGGAGCATTTAGGCCATTCACGTTGAGAGTGATTATTGAAAGATATGAATTAATTGTCATCATGTTGCCTGTGAAGACGTTGTTTTTATAGATTGTCCCTGTAAATTTCTGTTGTAGATCACTCTTGGGGTCTTTCTCCTTTTATAGAACCCCCCTTAATATTTCTTGCAGGGCCAGGTTAGTGGTCACATATTCTTTCAACTTCTGCCAGTCGTGGAAGCTCTGCATCTCTCCATCCATTCTAAATGAAAGCCTTGCCAGATAAAGTATTCTTGGCTGCATGTTCTTCTCATTTAGTATGCTGAATATGTCTTGCCAGGCCTTTCTGGCTTGCCAGGTCTCTGTGGATAGGTCTGACGTTATTCTGATGTTCCTCCCTCTGTACATAAGGAATCTCTTCCCCCTAACTGCCCTTAAGATGTTTCCTTGGTTCTAAGATTTGCAAGTTTTACTATTACATGCCAGGGTGTTGGCCTGTTTTTCTTGATCTTGGGAGGGGTCCTCTCTGCCTCTCGGATGCGAATGTTTCATTCCCCAGATTAGGGAAGTTCTCAGCTATGATTTGCTCAAATACATCTTTTAGTCCTCTCTCTCTCCCCACTCCCTCCGGGATTCCAATTATTCTGACATTGGAATGTTTCATGGTGTCACTTATTTCTCTGATTCTATTTTCATGGATTCTAAGTTGTCTTTCCCTGGCCTCCTCTTTCCCCTTTTTATCTATTATATTGTCTTCCAGGTCGCTTATTCATTCTTCTGCCTCAGTTACCCTAGCTGTTAGATTATCTAGATTGGATTGGGTCTCATTGATAGCATTTTTAAGTTCTGCCAATTCAGCTTTCATTTCTGCCCTTCGAGACTCTATGTTGCCATTAATTGATTTCTCCATTCTAGCCATTGTCTTCACAATTGCTAGCCTGAATTCCATCTCTGACATCTTGGTTATGTCTGCATCCATTTGTAAATCTGCAGCATACGTCATAATCTCTGAGTCTTTTCCATTTTGGGGGCTCCTCCTCCTAGTCATTCTGTTGATGGGTGTTTGAGGGAATGTATAGAGTCCAAATTATTGATCAGAACCCAAGCAAGATGCATCTGTTTTCTTGGGACCTTGGGGTTGCTGGCCTCTTGTTTTCCCAGCCTGTTGTGTGCGGGAGGGGCCTGCCGCGCTCTTACTCAGGCAACCCTGTTTGGGTGGAGTTGCCCTGGCCCCCTGTGGTGGGGGATGGGCTCAGTGGGAATCAGTCTTTGAGGCTTTTGTTCTCTGGCGCCTTTCCCTGGTGGCTTTCCACATCTCTTCCGCGAGTCAGAGAGGAAGAGACCATTTCCAACCCTCTGCCTCAGAGAAGAGAGACCTCAGTCTGTTCTTCAGTGAGCTCTCCAGGCCACACTGTCTCCATTTCTGTCCGTGCTGCTATAAACTGCAGTGTCCTGGGTTGTGCGCCCCTCCGCAGTTCTCCCAGTCCTGCCTCCAGGTCGGGGCACGTCTCTGCCCTTTGTGCTTCTAAAACCGCCAGCCGCTCCCAGTTCGTGTGTGCGCGCGACTCCACCGCTTGGGGTTTCCACCCCCGGGGGTTGCAGTTCACCCGCAGGACACCGGCGCACCGGGTTTCCGACTTGGAGGCTACAGTTCATGTGCGCACGACCCTGCGGGTCTGGTTTTCCACCCCGGGGGCTGCCCTAAAGTTCTTTCCCGACGCTACTGGTCTGCGAGTCTGTGCCCCGTCTACAGCGTGCAAGGCTGTCACTCACCGGCGGTGTAGGATCCCCACATCCAGGCACCCTCCTGCCTCCTTTTATCCTCCGATATCTGCCAGCAGGATCACGGCTCTCTGCTTCGTACGTCAAAACCAAGTGCCTGCGGTATTCTGTTTGTAGAGATCCAGATCTTACATCTCAGGCTGGTTTTGTGGGTGCTCAGAGTGGTCTGGTAGTTATCCAGCTCAATTCTGGGGACCAGTTGAAATAGGGTCCCCTACTCCTCCACCATCTTTCTCCTCTCCTCCATGAATTTTTTTTATTATTTTATTTTATTTATTTTTTTAGATTTATTTATTTATTTATTTATTTGTGAGAGAGAGAATGAGAGACAGAGAGCATGAGAGGGAGGAGGGTCAGAGGGAGAAGCAGACTCCCTGCTGAGCAGGGAGCCCGACGCGGGACTCGATCCTGGGACTCCAGGATCATGACCTGAGCCGAAGGCAGTCGCTTAACCAACTGAGCCACCCAGGCGCCCCATTAATTTTTTTTTAATTCTTCTTTAATTTCCTGGTTGACTCATTCATTCATTTTTTTTTACTTTTTTAATCCCCATACATTGCATCATTAGTTTTTGATGTATTGTTCCATGATTCATTGTGCATAACACCCAGTGCTCCATGCAGAACGTGCCCTCTTTAATACCCATCACTAGGCTAACCCATCCTCCCACATCCTTCCCCTCTAGAACCCTCAGTTTGTTTTTCAGAGTCCATCATTTCTCATGGTTTGTTTCCCCCTCCAATATCCCCCCCTTCATTCTTCCCCCCCTACTATCTTCTTCTTTTTTAGTAGGATGCTCGTTAGCCTCCCTGTATTTGAGTTCTTTCTGACTTTCCTCTTGTGATTGAGTTCTAGTTTCAAAACATTGTGGTCTGAAAATATGCAGGGAATAATCCCAATTTTTTTGTACCAGTTGAGGGGAATGCAGTTATCTTTTCAAGTTAGTGTTTTCATTATCTTTGGATCCAGAAGTGGAATTGCTAGATCACATGGTATTTCTATTTTTAATTTTTTTGAGGCACCTCCATACGAATGGTAAGTTGGTACACATGGTTGTACCAATTTACATTCCCACCAACAGTGCACAAGATTTGTTTTTCTCCACATCCTTAACAACACTTCTTATATCTTGTCTTTTTTGTTTTAGCCAACCTGATAGGTATGAAGTGATATCTCATTGTGGTTTTGAGTTGCATTTCCCTGATGATTAGTGATGTTGAGCATCTTTTCATGTACCTGTGGACCATTTGTATGTCTTCTTTGGAAAAATGTCTATTGAGATCCACTGTACACTTTTTTAATCAGATTCTTTGTGGGTTTTTAAATAATTTTTCTAATTTTAGTTTTTTTGCTATTGAGTTGTATGAGTTCTTATACATTTTGGATATTAACCCTTTATCAGATATATGATTTGCAAATATTTTCTCACATTCCATAGATTGCCTTCATTTTATTTTTATTTATTTATTTTTTTTAAGATTTTTTTATTTATTCTTTTGACAGAGAGAGACATAGCGAGAGCAAGAACACAAGCAGGGGGAGTGGGAGAGGGAGAAGCAGGCTTCCCGCTGAGCAGGGAGCCCGATGTGGGACTCGATCTGAGGACCCTGGGATCATGACCTGAGCCGAGGGCAGACGCTTAACGACTGAGCCACCCAGGCGCCCAGATTGCCTTCATTTTATTGATGGTTTCCTCTGCTGTGCAGAAGCACCAATTTTGATTGCTGTTCCAGGCGCTTAAATCCATATTTTGATTTGTGTTTTAGTCAATAGGCATTCCCATTCTCCTCACATCATGATATATATATAGGCATTCACACTGCTGGGTTCAGAGGCCCTCCTTCTGTCCTTTACTCCTTTGATATTGTAATTGAGTCATTAGATGCAAATAAAACATACATAAATAATATAGGACAATTCCTAACACATATTAGTTAACTGATATATGGAAGCTTTTATTCTTGTTATTATTCCTATTTCCAGTTATATTCTTGGTTACTTACCTTTTCTTTAGTGGAAGCATTTTTGTTTTACTCAAACATAGTTGGTGCTTATAAATGTTAACTTGGATTGTCTAATTTCTGACAGATTAGGGGATAGCAAGCTTATATATGTGAGACCACAGATAAGGTGGTTCTGTTCATTCATCCAATCAAAAAATATTTATTCAGCACCTACTATAGCCCAGGAACTATTCTTGTCTGTGGAGGATCCAACAGTGAAAACACAGATGGAAAGTTCTGTTTCATGGCATCTGCATTATAATGGAAAGAATATAAAGAGTGAAAATATTTAATATGTGAGACATGTTATGTACCGAGCTAAGTGGGGCCCAAAATGAGAGAGTGCTGGAAAGATTCCAGAAAAAGTGGTAGAAGAAAGACTCATGGAGAAGATGATATTTGAGTAAGGCATAGAGGAGTTGAGAGAGGGAGTGATATGGAGTGGAAATCAGCAGGGACAAATAGTCCAGGAGAGAAAACACACAAATGTAAGAGCTCTGAGGAAGGAGTGGGACTCTTGGGCTTGAAGAACAGTGGGCTAGCCAGTGTGGACCAATGGAGCATTTGAGGTGGGAAGATATATGACATGATGGGGGTGGGAGTAAAACTGTAGGACCTTCCAGGCCAATGTAATAATTTTGGCTTTCACTTGAAATGACATAGGAACCTATGGAAAGGGTATAAGAAGGAGTGAGATGATATATAACTTGTATTTTAACAGGACTAGTCCAATTGCATTGTCAAGAATAGATCAAAAGACTGGATGTAGACACAACATAGATGACAAGGACAGAAGCAAGAAGACAAATACTGGTATTTCAATATCCACACCAGGGATGCTGCTGGTTTGTCACAGGATGGTAGCAGTGCAGGTGGTGAGGAATCTTTGTGAATATACTTTGATGGCAGCATAGGCATGCTGATAGATCTGATGTCACATGTGAAACAGAGAGAAATGTCAGAGGCAGCTGGGCCAGAGCAGCAGGAACAATGGGGTTACCAACACTGGGATGGAGAAGACTGGGAAAAGTCATGTTGGGATACAATAACTTTCAGATATTCACTAGTTATCAGGGTTGGGATGTTAAGCAGACAGTTGGAGACAGGAGCTCAGGTGGAAGGCCCAAGGAGGAGAGTCACCCCTGGGGGAAACTCAGTCTACAGAGGATTTTAATGCTTCTGAGACTGGTGAGATCATGAAGGAGTGAGCATATTCAGAAGACACAGATGTCCAAGACCAACTCAAGGAAATGAGATGGGTCAGCAAAGGAGATGCAGAGGTAAATGCCAGTGTGCTGGGAGAACAATTTAGAGATGATGATATTTTGTGATTTAAATAAGCAAAGACCATTGAGGAGGAGGAGATGATCAACTGTCAAACATGAACTGAGGATGGAGAGTCAACAGTTATATTTATTCCAGCAACATAGCCTCAAGGATGACCTTGATTAGAATACTTTCTTCCTGAAGCAACAGGAAAAGTTAAAAGCCAAAGAAGATGGGGGCAAAGCTGATTAGAAGAAAGAGGATGGCTAAATATCAGGAGAGAAGGGGTCAACACCATATCTAGAGGGGGCAGGTCAAGACCAGAGCCCCTAATCCTGGATTTTGAGTAAGTGAAAATGGAATCTTAGTTCAAACAGGTTTACAGCAGGCTTACAGGCAAGTAAAAATTTCCTGAAAAATTACTTTTTGTACAAGCTGGTGTTTTTAGCTACTTTTTATAGGAGAGGGTATGTGGTGTGTGAATGTTTGGGGCTGGCTCATAGGGTTAGTGAAAGAAGGAACATAGATTCTTTCCATTTGGGATGTATAAGTAAATGCAAAAAAAAAAAATACAATTGTGGATATATGATCCAAATATATGTGGAAAAACATTTTCCAAAAAAAAAAAAAAAGATCAGCTTAATTATATCATTGTATTTTACCAGTGTTTTGAATTGCTGTCATTTTATCTTTTTAAAAGTGTACTTTTTAGATTTAACCCCTACAATTTAGATTAATCCCCTTATTTTTGCAGAAAGTAAATTTCATTTTTGGACACAAAAAATTCATTTCCCAACATAATGAAATCCAACTGAACAATTGCACTAGCCCTGAAAAGCAATTTGGTCATTTTGGGTCAGAAAATTAACATTAGGCTGAAATACAACAAATCTCCCATTACTTTGTCTTAAAAAAAAAAAAAGGTAAAAGAGTTTTCTGGTTTTACTGCATCTAGTGATCATTTGGGTGAGAAAAAGCTTCTGTTCCATCCCTTGTGGTGCCAAATTTTATTGCATTTCCTTTACTGCACAGCTTGTTAAATGTGAACAAGTGCCTTGGATTTCACAGCAGTGCTAAGATTCTCACTTAAATTGCCTTGGAACTTGGTGGCCCCTAATTAATCCACTGACTGCTAGACATTTTGTGTGATATTGTTTATATGGTTGATAGGAAAAACACATCTGTGCTGCAAAGGTTGGAAGCACAGTGAAGTAGGAGATATAGACTTTTAAATGTGGCCATTAAAATGTCCCAACAGTATGCACAGAATATAGTTGTTACTCTTGTCATTAATGCTATTTTTAAAGAGCTTACAAAAGGCATAAGGAGAGTTACATACCAGGCTGGTTTTAGACGTTGTTCTCTGAGGGAGTTGTTGGAAGAATTTGACCATGAAAATAGCATGTTCCTTTCATTCTGGTGGACCTTTGGAGACATACAGGAGGAATATGAGATTGTTGACAAGGAACTGAGCTAAGAGGTTATTAAAATTGTCCAGATGAGACAAGGGACCTAGACCTAGGGTAGAAGAAATGAGGGCAATGGCACCGATGTGGCAGATGTAACTGTGTAATTTTGCATTTTGCTGTTGTCTTTGACTCTAGACAATATAAGGATAGCCCACTTTTCCCTGCTCCAGAGTTTCCAATTCTAACATTTCCTTCCTTACTTCATTGGTTAGGTGCTCTGATATCGAGTGCATGGTCTATTACCTTGAGTTCAGTAAATTGGTGCTACTTCTTCCCTTTCTAAAGAAGAGAGGGTTATCCACCATAGCAACTGGCCATTTACTTTATTTTATTTATTTTATTTTATCTTATTTTATATTATATTTTATTTTTTGATAGAGAGACAGTGAGCAAGTGAGTGTGTGCATGGCGAGGGGATGGGTGGGGCAGATGGAGAGGGAGAGAGAGAATCCCAAGCATGCTCCATGCTCAGTGCAGAGCCCAATGAGGGGTTCAATCCCTCCACCCTGAGATCATGACCTGGACCAATATCAAGAGTCAGATGCTTAACCAAGTGAGCCACCCAGGCACTCTGCAACTGGCCATTTCTTTATGCAATTCAGTCTTTGGAAATTCTCTTGGGCAATATTTGTTCACCAGATAGATCAATTTTTCTTTTACCAAATTTCAGAAATAAGAGGAGCCATCTAATTCTTTTCTCAGTGGTAATTATATGTGCTTTACTCCATCTGGCTCATGTTATGGTAAAATTGAGACGTTACAACTTTTATTTTGGTAGTTTATATGTTTCTAGGAATTTATTCATTTCTTCCAGGTTGTAACAGCCACAAAACTTAAAGGCAACCTAAGGAATGGGAGAAGATATTTGCAAATAACATATCTGATAAAGAGTTAGTATCCAAAATTTATAAAGAACTTTAAAAAAAGAAAAGGTAATATTAGAGGCTAGAAGGACAAATCTGAAAATAAATTTAGTATGACTTTATTTTTTTATTCTTAAAAAAAAGAACTTATCAAATTCAGCACCCCAAAACCAAATAACCCAATTAAAAATTGGCAGAAGATGTGAATAGACATTTTTCCAGAGAAGACATACAGTGGCCAACAGACACATGAAAAGATGCTCAACATCACTCATCATCAGGGAAATACAAATCAAAACCACAATGAGATATCACTTCACACCAGTCAAATGGCTAAAATCAACAATACAAGAAACAACAGGTGTTGGTGAGGAGGTGGAGAAAGGGGAACCCTCTTGCACTGTTGGTGAGAATGAAAACTGGGGCAGCCACTCTGGAAAACAGTATGGAGTTTCCTCAAAAGGTTAATAATAGAACGACCTTACAATCCAGGAATTGCACTATTAGGTATTTACTTAAAGAATACAAAAATACTAATTCAAAGGGATATATGCACCTTCATGTTTATATCAGCATTATCTACAATGCTACATTATCTACAGCACAAGTGTCCATTGACTGATGAATGGATAAAGAAGAGGTGGTACACACACACACACACAGGAATATTATTCAACCATAAAAAAGAATAAAATCTTGTCATTTGCAATGACATGACTGGAGCTAGAAGTATTCTGCTAAGTGAAATAAGTCAATCAGAGAAAGACAAATACCATATGATTTCACTCATATGTGGAATTTCATAAACAAAATAAATGAGCAAAGGAAAAAAGAGAGAGAGAGGGACAAACCAAGAAACAGACTTTTAACTATAAAGAACAAACTGATGGTTGCCAGAGAGGAGGTGGGTGGGGGAATGAGTGAAATAGGTGATAAGGATTAAGGAGGGCACTTGTCATGACAAGCACCAGGTGATGTATGGAAGTGTTGAATCACTATATTGTACACCTAAAACTAATATTATGCTGTATGTTAATTAATTGGAATTTAAATAAAAACTTTAAACCTAACTTTTGTTTTGGAACCTGCTCTAGCATAATTGAATATGGCAGAATGTGGTATGCAACAACTGACATACTACTAGCTTGTGGCTCAAAAGTAGATATGGAAAATAGTCTTTCTTAGAAAGTTTAGGCCAGAGGGTATTATCTAGTGATGGAGCTTACCCATAATTGTTTATTTTAAGTAGGAAAGAGACTTTTTTTGAATGAAATTTTTGTAACTATTATGTTAACCTAAAAGAGCTCATAACTAGACTCCAATTTATGGAAGCCCGTTTCCTGTGATGTTTTGCTTAATGGGCAAATAGGCAACAAAGGTCCATTATTTCTCTGTAAGTGCTTTCATTTTTGCATCTTTTGGCCCTTCTCCATGCTTGGTCCTTAGGAGGCAGCCAATAAATTAATGCTCTAACTGTATAAACTCAATAGAAGTCTAATTTGGCATATTAATATGTCATTAAAAACACTCTTACTGATAATTTACATGTTAAGCAAACCATTCATTTAGGAGCAAAAAGTCCTACATGTCCCCATTGATCAATTTCTGAGCCTCTGCTGTGTGTGGCAAGCAATAATTACTGCTGGGGTCTTCTTACATCAGGACTACATTGCTTTCATCCTCTAGGTACCCACAGTCAGACGGAAGTGACAATTCTATAAATTAAGACAAAACAGTATGAAATGTTGCAATAGACATGCACAGACACTTATTATGGTATGCCTGAAAGGGCCTTATCAAGGCCATTTTAAGCTAGAAACACAAAGTCATAGAATGTTTTTTTTTCCTAGAGTTGGGGGCAATCATGATGTAAAATTTTAGCCTCTCTTCTCAGACAAGTTAAATAAAACCATCTTTAAAATGAATCACAGATAGTTTGAACAAAAACACTCTATCATTTACTAACTTAAATAAATGATCGTTTCAATAAATAATTATTGAACACCTATGATGGATGGGCTAGAAACTGCTTAAGAATTCAAATCTGATTACCTGCATTTGATGTACTGAATACCTATTTATATATTCTAGTGCTCCCACATTAACCAATTCTACTTTCCAACTCTTATTTGCACCTTCTTTCTCAAAATATTTCTTGCATGATAAGTTTCAACTTTGGATTAGAGTAGAACTGACCAGAATTGAGAAAAACATGACTTTAGGAGCAGGCACACTGGTGAATTATATTCTCAAAGGTTTTCCAATCCAGAAATGATTTTTTTTTTCAAATGGAAAATAGTGGCTGAGCATTTATGAAGACAATGGAAATTCTAGATATTCAGGAATAGTCTCTGGGTTCAACAGAAAGGACAGGACCTGGACTGTAGTCTGACTTGGGAACAGAAAATGAAAGGGACTATTGAACTGTTGTAACAGGTGGCTATGAAGAGGGCAGCATTGATGGAAAAAACCAGAAAATTCTTTTTCACTGTGTTTCCATACTACTCACTAATTGGTAGATATGAAGAATAAAATCTGGTTACTTTCGGACATTTTGGGGGGTAAGAATGGGTTAAACTCAGTAAATTTAGCTATTATTATTATTAGATCCACATTCTAATATTTTGCTTGGAGACTCTAGTAGGAAAGAAAACCTCATACACCATTGAGTGAAGAGCAATTCTTTCACTTAAGGAAAGCATAGTGGGGTGGAACTCAAGCATAGAGGGGTGGAAAAAAGAAAAGACTCAAAAGTCACATAAGAAATCTGAGTTCTGGGTAATGACAGAATAGCTTGGTTAGACTAACCCTCCCATAGATAGTAAGTATTGAATGTAGGCAAATATTTGACAAATACAACCATCTGAACGCCCTAGAGAGCAAACATGGACAAACAGGAGTGAGACTAATCAGTTGGCAACATTAGGCTTGAAGACTCCCTCACTGCCCCATACTTGATTAGCATGCAGCTCCAACTGCAGAAAGGATGTGCCTGGTTAGCATGAGATGGGAAAGGGTAAAGTTCAGGCTGGCAGAACAATGGCAAGTTGTGGGAGAGTTCCTGGAATGGAAGGAGCCACATAGAAAATGTGAATGCCCTGATGTACACATAAAATGCACCCAAATCTTTGGCTGGATGCTTAATTATGTCCACATAGGGGGAACCTGGGGAGGGGGTGAAGAGAGGAGGTTCTTTAAAAAACAAAACAAAACAGAGCAGCTGGAAATTAAAACAAAACAAAACAAAACAAAAAACTAGGTGGGTATTTTAGCTGTTTCCCATCACAGGGGAACCAGAGTTTGGATTTTAAGTCCAGCCAGATTAACTATCTTCTAATCAAATCTCATCATCAAGAAGAATATAAAATAATCCAGAGTCTTCACAAATGTATCACTTATAGTATTCAGATTCAATTAAAAAATCACTATATATGCTAAAAACCAGGAAAATGTTATCAATACTCAAGAAAGGAAAAATAAAAACTGGCCCGGAGATTATCCAGAAGTTGGAATTATCAGAAAATGATTGCTGATGTTGCTATTATTATTATGTGTTCAAGAACTTAAGAAACTTATACATATAATAAACAAGCAGATGGTTAATCCTGGCAGAGAAATAGTAACTACAAAGAAAAATTACCAAATGGAAATTCTAAACCTGAAAAATTCAGTAGCTGAAATGAAAATTTTACTGGAAGCATTTAACAGCAGAAGAAACTAGTGAACTTAAAGGCAGAGCAGCAGAAATTATATAATGTAAAATATTAAAAGAAAAATAAAAGTGAAGAAATATGAGCAGACCCTGTGGGATTACCAAGCAATATAATTTATGGGTAATTGAATTCCAGAAAGAGCAGAGGAAATTTTTTTTTAAGTTGGAAACTTTTCAAATTAGGTGAAAGATATCAATTTACAAATCAAGTGAGTTTCATGAACCTTTTTTTTTTTAGAGAGAGAGAGAGAGAGAGCATGAGCACAGGGGGTTGGGGAGGGAGGGGCAGAGGGAGACGGGAGAGAGCATCTTAAGCAGGTGCCACACCCAGTATGGTGCCCGACGAGGGGAATCGATCTCAGGACCCTGAGATCATGACCTGAGCCTAAATCAAGAGTGGGGTGCTCAACCGACTGAGCCTCCCAGTTGCCCCTGTATTTAATTAACCTTGAGCAAGATAAATACAAAGAAAAACACACTAGGAACATCATGAAACTTGCTGAAATTAAAAAAAAAAGATAATATTGAAAGCAGTTAGAGAAAACTATCACATTATACACGGAGCAAATGATACAGATGGTGGTTGACTTCTCCTCAGAAACAATGAAGGACAGAGGTAAATGGAACACTTCAAAGTGCTTAAAGACAAATACGGTCAGGACAGAGTTCTATATTCAGCAAAGCCATCCTTTAAAAACAAAGATAAAATAAGACATTTTCAGAGAAACAAAAGCTGAAGACATTTGTTGGCAGCAGATCTATTGTGTAAGAAATGCCAGAGGAAGTTCTTTTCTTCAGGGTGAAGAAAGATTGTGCAGAATGGTAAATTGGATCTACATGAGGAAACAAAATCACCGGAAAGGATAAATATCGAAGTAAATATAAAAGACTAGGAGTTTGGGGCACCCGGGTGACTCAGTCGGTTAAGCAGCTGCCTTTGGCTCAGGTCATGATCCCAGGGTCCGGGGATTGAGCCCTGCATCGGACTCCCTGCTCAGCAAAAAGCCTGCTTCTCCCTTTCCCTCTGCCTGCCACTCTGCCTACTTGTGCTATCTCTCTGTCAAATAAAGAAATTAAAAAAAAAAAAAGACTAGGAGTTTTTTTCTTTTCTTTGTTTTTCATAAAACATATGGCTATTTAAAGCAATAATCATTATCACTGCAATATGGAGTTTATAATGTTTATAGGTGTAGTATGTATGATAATTAGAGGACAAAGAATGATGGTGGTGAATTGAACCATGATATTAGTTTTCTGCATTTTTACATGAAGTAGTAAAATATTAAGTCCATGTAGATTGTCTTATGTTTAAGAGGTACATGTAATTTTCAGTGAAACCAGTAAAAAATAGTACAGAGTTTATAGCTAAGATACCAATAGAAGAATAAAAATGGAACACCTAAAATATTTGATTAACCAAAAAGAACATAACATGTAATATATAACATGACATAAAAATAACATTGTAAATCAATAAGAAATATACTAAAACCCCAATAAATGAATGGACCAAGAAGCATAAGGAAATAATCCACAACAAAAGAAAAGAAAATGGTCAATAAAGATGAGATAGAGGCAATTTATGAAGGAAAAATTCAGAAGAAATTTCTGAAATTATTAAAAAGCAAAGGTGTGCTGTTATTTGAAAAGTTAACCAGTAAGAAATCTCTTTGGGAAACATTTTTTAAAAAACTGAGCAAGGGTGATGTCTGACATTGAATTCTAATTTTTTCTTGACTTATGCTGCAATTATCCTCTCCTATCTTTAGGCCTTTAATTAAGTCCATTATATTCAAGAATCTTGTGTCAATAGTGTTTGAAGAAATGTGATCCTAACTACCACTAGCAATGTAATGTCTCCTTTTTCTTTCCAACATCCACCAATGTTATAAGCTGATGCAAACCAATGGTCTACTCCGTGCCAAGCACTGTGCTATACACTCCAAGTGTTTTAACTTTTTTTTTTTTTTTTTTTTTTTAGAAAATGAACTACTTTTTTATAAGAATTACTTTTCTGTAAGGACTTTTGCAGTTTGTAATTGGATAAAAACATATATAAATAGAGCAAAAGAGTTTCCCATAAAAGTAGTATAAACTGGTACTTACAAAAAAAAAAAAATGAACCACTTAAGAATTTACATCCCAGTTCTACCTCACCTACCAATTATTTGAGATTTTACTTTATTTTTAGAGCTCTTCAGAAAGAGCATCATGATAAAAAATAAAAACATTTGCAAGTTTATTACTCACTAACTTTACTAAAGATAAAAAAAGGAGATGATAGCAAATGGCAGGTTGACAAGTTGAACATATTGTTTCCTAAGGGATATTTTAATAGGCAAACACAGCAGGTGACTTAAATACAGATATCAGTACTCTGGTATCACCTTATAATATCTTTTTTTTTTAATTTTTTTATTCTTATGTTAATCCCCTTACATTACAACATTAGTTTTAGATGAAGTGTTCCATGATTCATTGTTTGT
The DNA here is from genome assembly GCF_029215605.1 of Mirounga angustirostris. NCBI lineage: Eukaryota > Metazoa > Chordata > Mammalia > Carnivora > Phocidae > Mirounga > Mirounga angustirostris. Next base: position 92,203,884 of record NW_026991711.1, on the reverse strand, counting down.
GCATAACACCCAGTGCTCCATGCAGAATGTGCCCTCCTAAATACCCACCACCAGGCTAACCCATCCTCCCACCCCCCTCCCCTCTAGAACCCTGTTTGTTTTTCAGAGTCCATCGTCTCTCATGGTTCGTCTACCCCTCCGATTTCCCCCGCTTCATTCTTCCCCTCCCGCTACCTTCTTCTTCTTCTTCTTTTTTTTTTTTCTTAACATATATTGCATTATTTGTTTCAGAGGTACAGATCTGAGATTCAACAGTCTTGCACAATTCACAGCGCTTACCAGAGCACATACACTCCCCAGTGTCTATCACCCAGTCCCCCCATCCCTCCCACCCCACCCCCCACTCCAACAACACTCAGTTTGTTTCCTGCGATTAAGAATTCCTCATATCAGTGAGATCATATGATACATGTCTTTCTCTGTTTGACTTATTTCACTCAACATAATACCCTCCAGTTCCATCCACGTCGTTGCAAATGGCAAGATCTCATTCCTTTTGATGGCTGCATAATATTCCATTGAATATATATACCACATCTTCTTTATCCATTCATCTGTCGATGGACATCTTGGCTCTTTCCACAGTTTGGCTATTGTGGACATTGCTGCTATAAACATCGGGGTGCACGTAGCCCTTCGGATCCCTACTTTTGTATCTTTGGGGTAAATACCCAGTAGTGCAATTGCTGGATCATATGGTAGCTCTATTTTCAACTTTTTGAGGAACCTCCATACAGTTTTCCAGAGTGGCTGCACCAGCTTGCATTCCCACCAACAGTGGAGGAGGGTTCCCCTTTCTCCGCATCCCCGCCAACATCTGTCGTTTCCTGACTTGTTAATTTTAGCCATTCTGACTGGTGTGAGGTGATATCTCATTGAGGTTTTGATTTGGATTTCCCTGATGCCGAGCGATATTGAGCACTTTTTCATGTGTCTGTTGGCCATTTGGATGTCTTCTTTGGAAAAATGTCTGTTCATGTCTTCTGCCCATTTCTTAATTGGATTCTTTGTTCTTTGGGTGTTGAGTTTGATGAGTTCTTTATAGATTTTGGATACTAGCCCTTTATCTGATATGTCATTTGCAAATATCTTCTCCCATTCTGTCGGTTGTCTTTTGGTTTTGTTAACTGTTTCCTTTGCTTTGCAAAAGCTTCTTATCTTGATGAAGTCCCAATAGTTCATTTTTGCCCTTGCTTCCCTTGCCTTTGGCGATGTTTCTAGGAAGAAGTTGCTTCGGCTGAGGTCAAAGAGGTTGTTGCCTGTGTTCTCCTTTAGGATTTTGATGGACTCCTGTCTCACATTGAGGTCTTTCAACCATTTGGAGTCTATTTTTGTGTGTGGTGTAAGGAAGTGGTCCAGTTTCATTCTTCTGCATGTGTCTATCCAATTTTCCCAACACCATTTGTTGAAGAGACTGTCTTTGTTCCATTGGACATTCTTTCCTGCTTTGTCGAAGATTAGTTGACCATAGAGTTGAGGGTCCATTTCTGGGCTCTCTATTCTGTTCCATTGATCGATGTGTCTGTTTTTGTGCCAGTACCATGCTGTCTTGATGATGACAGCTTTGTAATAGAGCTTGAAGTCCGGAATTGTGATGCCACCGGCTTTGCTTTTCTTTTTCAATATTCCTCTGGCTATGCGGGGTCTTTTCTGGTTCCATACAAATTTTAGGATTATTTGTTCCATTTCTTTGAAAAAAGTGGGTGGTATTTTGATGGGGATTGCATTGAATGTGTAGATTGCTCTAGGTAGCATTGACATCTTCACAATATTTGTTCTTCCAATCCATGAGCATGGAACGTTTTTCCATTTCTTTGTGTCTTCCTCAATTTCTTTCATGAGTATTTTATAGTTTTCTGAGTACAGATCCTTTGTCTCTTTGGTTAGATTTATTCCTAGGTATCTTATGGTTTTGGGTGCAATTGTAAATGGGATCGACTCCTTAATTTCTCTTTCTTCTGTCTTGTTGTTGGTGTATAGGAATGCCACTGACTTCTGTGCATTGATTTTATATCCTGCCACTTTACTGAATTCCTGTATGAGTTCTAGCAGTTTTGGGGTGGAGTCTTTTGGGTTTTCCACATAAAGTATCATATCATCTGCAAAGAGTGAGAGTTTGACTTCTTCTTTGCCAATTTGGATGCCTTTGATTTCTTTTTGTTGTCTGATTGCTGTGGCTAGGACTTCCAATACTATGTTGAATAGCAGTGGTGATAGTGGACATCCCTGCCGCGTTCCTGACCTTAGGGGGAAAGCTCTCAGTTTTTCCCCATTGAGAATAATATTTGCTGTAGGTTTTTCATAGATGGCTTTTATGATATTGAGGTATGTACCCTCTATCCCTATACTCTGAAGAGTTTTGATCAAGAAAGGATGCTGTACTTTGTCAAAAGCTTTTTCGGCATCTATCGAGAGGATCATATGATTCTTGTTCTTTCCTTTGTTAATGTACTGTATCACATTGATTGATTTGCGGATGTTGAACCAACCTTGCAGCCCAGGGATAAATCCCACTTGGTCATGGTGAATAATCCTTTTAATGTACTGTTGGATCCTATTGGCTAGTATTTTGGTGAGAATTTTTGCATCCATGTTCATCAGGGATATTGGTCTGTAATTCTCCTTTTTGATGGGGTCTTTGTCTGGTTTGGGGATCAAGGTAATGCTGGCCTCATAAAATGAGTTTGGAAGTTTTCCTTCCGTTTCAATTTTTTGGAACAGTTTCAGAAGAATAGGTATTAATTCTTCTTGAAATGTTTGGTAGAATTCCCCTGGGAAGCCATCTGGCCCTGGGCTTTTGTTTTTTGGGAGATTTTTGATGACTGCTTCAATTTCCTTAGTGGTTATAGGTCTGTTCAGGTTTTCTATTTCATCCTGGTTCAGTTTTGGTAGTTGATACATCTCTAGGAATGCATCCATCTCTTCCAGGTTATCTAATTTGCTGGCATAGAGTTGCTCATAATATGTTCTTATAATTGTTTGTATTTCTTTGGTGTTGGTTGTGATCTCTCCTCTTTCATTCATGATTTTGTTGATTTGGGTCATTTCTCTTCTCTTTTTGATAAGTCTGGCCAGGGGTTTATCAATCTTGTTAATTCTTTCAAAGAACCAGCTCCTAGTTTCGTTGATCTGTTCTACTGTTCTTTTAGTTTCTATTTCATTGATTTCTGCTCTGATCTTTATGATTTCTCTTCTCCTGCTGGGTTTAGGCTTTATTTGCTGTTCTTTCTCCAGCTCCTTTAGGTGTAGGGTTAGGTTGTGTACTTGAGACCTTTCTTGTTTCTTGAGAAAGGCTTGTATTGCTATATACTTTCCTCTTAGGACTGCCTTTGCTGCATCCCAAAGATTTTGAACAGTTGTGTTTTCATTTTCATTAGTTTCCATGTATTTTTTTAATTCTTCTTTAATTTCCTGGTTGACCCATTCATTCTTCAGTAGGATGCTCTTTAGCCTCCATGTATTTGAGTTCTTTCCGACTTTCCTCTTGGGATTGAGTTCTAGTTTCAAAGCATTGTGGTCTGAAAATAGGCAGGGAATGATCCCAATCTTTTGGTACCGGTTGAGACCTGATTTATGACCTAGGATGTGGTCGATTCTGGAGAATGTTCCATGGGCAGTAGAGAAGAATGTGTATTCCGTTGCTTTGGGGTGGAATGTTCTGAATATGTCTGTGAAGTCCATTTGGTCCAGTGTGTCATTTAAAGTCTTTATTTCCTTGTTGATCTTTTGCTTAGATGATCTGTCCATTTCAGTGAGGGGGATGTTAAAGTCCCCCACTATTATTGTATTGTTGTTGATGTGTTTCTTTGCTTTTGTTATTAATTGCCTTATATAATTGGCTGCTCCCATGTTAGGGGCATAGATATTTACAATTGTTAGATCTTCTTGTTGGATAGATCCTTTAAGTATGATATAGTGTCCTTCCTCATCTCTTATTACAGTCTTTGGTTTAAAATCTAATTTGTCTGATATAAGGATTGCCACCCCAGCTTTCTTTTGGTGTCCATTAGCATGGTAAATGGTTTTCCACCCCCTCACTTTCAATCTGGGGGTGTCTTTGGGTCTAAAATGAGTCTCTTGCAGACAGCATATCGATGGATCTTGTTTTTTAATCCAGTCTGTTAGCCTGTGTCTTTTGATTGGGGCATTTAGCCCATTTACATTCAAGGTAACTATTGAAAGATAGGAATTTAGTGCCATTATATTGCCTGTAAGGTGACTGTTACCATATATTGTCTGTGTTCCTTTCTGGTCTATGTTGCTTTTAGGGTCTCTCTTTGCTTAGAGGACCCCTTTCAAGATTTCCTGTAGGGCTGGTTTTGTGTTTGCAAATTCCTTTAGTTTTTTTTTGTCCTGGAAACTTTTTATCTCTCCTTCAATTTTCAATGAGAGCCTAGCTGGATAGAGTATTCTTGGCTGCATATTTTTCTCATTTAGTGCTCTGAATATATCCTGCCAGTCCTTTCTGGCCTGCCAGGTCTCTGTGGATAGGTCTGTTGCCAATCTAATGTTTCTACCATTGTAGGTTACATATCTCTTCTCCCGAGCTGCTTTCAGGATTTTCTCTTTGTCTGTGAGACTTGTAAGTTTTACTATTAGATGTCGGGGAGTTGACCTATTTTTATTGATTTTGAGAGGGGTTCTCTGTGCTTCCTGGATTTTCATGCCTGTTTCTTTCCCCAAATTAGGGAAGTTCTCTGCTATAATTTGCTCCATTATACCTTCTGCCCCCCTCTCTCTTTCTTCTTCTTCTGGGATCCCAATTATTCTAATGTTGTTTCGTCTTATGGTATCACTTATCTCTCGAATTCTGCCCTCATGATCCAGTAGTTGTTTATCTCTCTTTTTCTCAGCTTCTTTATTTTCCAGCATTTCATCTTCTATATTACTGATTCTCTCTTCTGCCTCATTTATTCTAGCAGTTAGTGCCCCCATTTTTGATTGCACCTCATTAATAGCCTTTTTGATTTCTACTTGGTTGGATTTTAGCTCTTTTACTTCTCCAGAAAGAGTTTCTCTAATAACTTCCATATTTTTTTCAAGCCCAGCTAGTATCTTTAAAGTGATGATTCTGAACTCTAGATCTGACATCGTACTAATGTCCGTATTGAGTAGGTCCCTGGCAGTCGGTACTGCCTCTTGTTCTTTTTGTTGAGGTGATTTTTTCCGTCTCGTCATTTTGTGCAGAGGAGAATAGATTAATGAGAGAACAAAATGCTAGCAGAGTAACCACGTCCCCAGAAAATATACTCTAAACAAATCAGAAAAGACCTGAAGCAGTGGGATAAGAAGGGGAAAGAGAGAAAAAAAAAAAAGAAAAAAAAAGAAAAAGATAAAGATAAAAACAACAACAAACAAAACAAAAGAACAACAACAAAAGAAAAACCAGAATGTGATCAAATATGATCTATATGGTATATAGATCAGTGCCACACACTAGATTTGGGGTGTGTTTTGGTCTTTTAGAAGAAAGTGTCTCCCAAAATTTTAAAGAAAGAAAAACTTATATATGTACAAAAATAAGGGTTGATATGATGAAGGGATGGAAAATGACTGTAAAAATGGAAATTATAAAAAATTTTATAAAAGGAATTGATAAGAAGTTGTTTGAAAAAAGAAAGAGGATTTAAAAAAAGAAAAAAGAAAAAAAAAAAAGGGAGAGGATGTGATCAGGCAGGGGAATAGAGAACACCATATACTAGAGATTTAGGGTATATTTTAATCTGTTAGAAGAAACTATCTCAAAATTTTAAAGAGAGAACAACTTATATATATAAGCCAAAAATATGGGTAACTACTATGAAGGGATAGAATATGACTCTAAAAATGAAAAATAAAAATGTTTTTTTTTTAAAAAAGGGATTGATAAGATGTTGTTTGAAAAAGGGAAAAAGAAAAATTCAAAAAGAAATAAAAAGACAAAAAGACAGTTAAAAAAAAAATTAACTTTAAAAGACTAAGGAATCATGGTAAAAAAGCCGTGAATTCTATGTGCAGCATTCCCCTAGCGCTGGAGTTCTGCCGTTCTCATTGATCGGTAAACTTGGTCTTGGCTGCCTGTTCTCGCTGATCTTCTGGGGAGGGGCCTGTTGCCGTGGTTTCCAAATGTCTCTGCCGGAGGCGGAATAGCCCCGCCCTTGCCCCCTCCCGGCTAAGTAATCTGCTCGGGTTTGCTCTCCGGGGCTTTTGTTCCCTGCGAGCTTTCCGTACAGCTTTGGAGGCGGAGAGTGAAAATGGCGGCCTCCCAATCTCCGCCCCGGAGGAGCCGAGAACTCGGGCCGCTCCTCAGTGAGCCCCCAGAGAAAAGCCGTCAGTCACTCCCGTCTCCCCGGTCTGCAGCTGCACTCCGTGCTCAACCGGCCTGTGACCACGCGTTTCTATCTCTGGCACCGGACCCGGTCTGGAGTCTCCAAACCCAGCAGATCCCTGCGGTGCACTCCCGCGCGGCTCCTCCCAGGGGAGGAAGGTGAGTCTCCCCGGATCGGCCGCTTGTTGGGTCCCTGCTGGAGGAGCAGGGGCCCGACTGGGCCGCGGATCGCGGTTAATGGCAACCCCAGCTGAGAGCCCGCGCCTGGGCTCCGCCTCTGCAGCCGGCTTCCCCGCTCCGATACCTGGGAGCTCTGCCGCCCTCAGGCACCCCCGGTCTTTCTGTGACCCCGAGGGTCCTGAGACCACACTGTCCCGGAGGGTTCCACCCCCCGCTGAGCCACCAGAGTGACGTCCCTCGGCGGAGCTGACTTTTAAAAGTTCCGATTTTGTGCTCCGGGGCTCTATCACTTGCCAGAAGCGGCCGACGGGGGCCCCTCCCCCGCCGTCTATCCTCCCGAATATCGCCTCGGATTCACTTCTCCGCACGTCCTACCTTCCAGAAAGTGGTCGCTTTTCTGCTGAGACAGTTGTTGCTCTTCTTTTCTTCGATCTCCTGTTGAGTTTGTAGGTGTTCAGAATGGTTTGATCCCTATCCAGCTGAATTCCTGAGAGGAGACGAAATCCAGGTCTCCTACTCCTCCGCCATCTTGCTCCGCCCCCCCAAGTGTTTTAACTTTTACTCTAGATCCATTCTCATTTCATAGCTGAAAAAATATGGAGACCCAGGGAGCTTAAGGAATTAACCCAAATCACACAGCTAGTAAGTGGTGAAGGAACGAGTTGATCCTTGGCTCTCTGACTTGAGTGTCAACATGTGTGATCATGGGTTATGTTGAAGGACAACAGGTGATGTGAGTATGACACAAAATAGGATAAAAAGAGAGCAGCTGCCTAAAGACTCAAGAGTTTTGAGTGGAAGCAAGTGTTAGATATCAATGGGAAAGATCACTATATACTGGCGAATGTCTGAGTATCCCAGCAGCTGTTGTCTGGATTACAAAAAGATTATGATTAACATGGGATATTGATAACTGAAAAAAAAAAAAAACCCAAGTGGGATACAAAATTGAAGTAGTATAAGAATGTAATTCATGTGCATTTATTTGATCTTAATTATATAAAAATAATGTTAGAATTTGAGTGTAGAGAGTAATAAACTCCTAATATTCAGTTACCTTCTGTGTTTGGACAGGATGAATGCAAGAATGAATCCCACATTGATCTCTCTTGTTCTTTATACTTTTTGTTTTTCAAATTTTCTACCATAAATATATATTACTTTTGTAAGGAGAAAACATATTTCTAAAAGAAAAAAAAATTGAAAGCACCACCATTTGACTGCTTTGGGAAGAAATGTAAAAGAATAAACATAATTTCATCTGGCTTTAAAGAGTATCTCTCATAGCAACTGCTTCTGAGAATCTGAGATCTTCTCTGAGGGAAACTGCTCATTAAACAATTTTCAATAATGTGGTGAAGAAATACAGCAAAGTTATTAAAGAGATAATGGCTTTCCCAGGGTACACATACCACAGGGACCAGAACCACTCTTTAAATATATTTTCATTTGACTACTGCTCCTACGGATGGAAGCTGTATTACTATACCTAATTTTTAAAACTCCTTTTAAGGGGGTCATTCTTCTTGCCTTGAAACTGGCTCATTTTATTACTTTGGCGTCTTGGTGGAGCCCAGTGATTTTACATTCTTTTGATACTTGCATATGGTTTGTTTTTTGCTAAATCAAAGGATACAGTCTGCTTGTGATGACTTTAGGGGACTTCTGACACCTCACCTGCTCAGTGGCTGCTGAAATAACCTAAAAGTGTACACTTGTTAATTGAACAAATTACAGAAAAATTTTAAAATACAAAGAACTTAGAAGAGGTCATGCATGGCAATAAAATCACACTAAAGTAGAAATGTCTAATTACTATCATCCATCTATCTATCATCTTTATCTATCATCTATCTATGGTCTATCTATCTATTATCTATCATCTATCTATCTTCCTATCTATCATCTATCATCTCTATCTATCTACCTATCATCTATCTATCATCATCTATCATCTATCTATCATCTACCTATCTAATTTTGAGCAGTTGAAATTGATGGGGATTTCAGGAAACTCGAGGTTCCTGAAATGAAGATATATTATGGGCAGGGAGATGAGAGATAACCAGGCCATATAGTTTTACTATGGACAGGGTTTTCTTGCCTCATTAAGTACCTACATTGTCTATTGAACAGTTCTGCCTCAGCTTAACGCTAGCCAAAGGAGCCTGTATGGCTTAACTGAAAGACTGTCAAGTTAAGGAACAGACATACCTGGGTTAAAATTCCCTTTCCATTTCCTCCAGTTGTGTAACTGAAGGCAAGTTATTCAGTCTCCCTCAAGATCAGTTTCTTTACCTGTAAAAGCAAGGTGATGTGAGCCAACAATCTACTCTATGCCAAGTACTGTGCTATGTAGGCAACCAGTGTGTTTTATCTTTTTATCTGAATTTATCCCCATATCTTGGATGAAAAAATAGTGAGGCTTATTGGTTTGTTATGGGGGTTAAATGAGAAAAGGCTAATAAAGTACAAGGCATAAGGTTTAATACCTCATAAGCACTCAATAAAGATTTGGTCAACCCTCCAATGTCCTTTGACAAGGGCAGTGCATACCAAGAGAACTAATGTAAACCGTAAATTAATGACCTTAATTTCTTAAGCAACTATTTATTTTCTGCCTATAAAGATGTGTTCCTTCTCTCTCTGGTGAATTTCTATCTTATATTTCAGTTTCATGATTTACCTATCACATAGGTCTTATATATTCACTCTGTGAACACTGATTTCTCCTTCCTTCAAATTTCTGTATCTTAGAATCTATGCCCCTTGGTCTGGTTCCATACATCACTCAACTGGAATTTTGGTCTATCTTGTAAACTTTGGAGTCCGTGACTTATAACCTAATTTTATAATTTACTATGTAAAGACACAAGGCAAAATATTAAACATCTCTGTGTCCCATTTGTCCTTCCAACCAGGGAGGGACTTAAATGTACTTTGAGGACTATGGGAGGGACAAAATTAAATAACATATGTGAAAGCATCAAATGCATATATGCATACAACTGGAATATCCATAAGTGCTAGATCCTGTCCTCAATTGTCCCAGAAAACTTTAATATTTTGAAGCATGGATCATTTATTTTTTGTTTATATCTATCACATGTTCATTGTTAAGAATTGCTCTGGACATCTGAACTACAGTTTCCTACATGTGCCACACTTTCTAAGATATGCATTTTGAATTTTTTGCCCTAACTAACTCCTATTCATCCTTCAGAACTCAGCTCAGGCATCACTTCCTCCCAGTCCCTTGGGCTCCTTTAGGCTGGGGTTTCTCTCCACTCTCAAGGCACTATGTGTTTTTGTTAATGTCCTAATGATACTTTATTGCTTATGTACGTATTTTCCTCTTTCAGTGGGCCAAGAACCTCTTGAGAAGTGGTTTATTTGTCCTTTTATCCTTGCAGGACAGTTCAGGCCATGAAACAGGGGTGATCAGTGAGTATTTGTGAAGAAAGACTCTCAGGAAATGAGTGCTGCCATTGGGTAAAGCCTCATGTCACATCTTGGGGATGTCTGATTGCCAATGAATATGTTCAGCATTGTTACCCACTATGTTATTGGCATTTTCGGTGATCCTTTTCTTTGTCAGTCTCTGCTATGTCTCAGACTCTCAGATAGGGCAAAAGGCATGTGAACAGTTGGCTCAGTGGTTAGCCATCAAGATGACCTTTGGAAATTTAACCACAAGGGACAGGTTGCCATTTTTGGCCACTAGGTTATGTAACTTACAAGTGCTGTAATGGTTCAAATATTACTTATTTGTATGCATGCAGTAGCTGATCTATAAAACATATGGTATTTTGAAATATTGATCTCTTCAGTGCCAGCGAGTAAGAGATATTAGTGTAGCCTGGGATTCCATTTGTAACTATGGGATTAGAGTCAGAGAAGTGGAAAATTGGAATAGACCAAAATTCATGTGAAGTGGAAAGTACAGCTGGCAGTGGTGCTAAAGAAGGAGAATAACAAATAAGGGAAGCATTATTTTAAAAGCTGATTCAACCATCAAGTGGGAAAGGAGCAGTCAAATGAATAGGCTTTCACTGCCTTAGCGTCCTGTGTCTCCAGGTTGGTTTTGCAGACTTAAATTCAGCACAACAGTTGGAGAAGGAAAAACCAAATTATATGGAAGCAGGAAAAGGTGTACCTATGGGTTCCTGTCACATCTGTCAAGCAAGTCAATGGGAAGTTAAATTCCAAAAGAAGTCAGTTGTTATAAGGAAAGATTGGAGAAACAATAGCACATTTCCCTAAGGCTTGGAATTATACCCAAATTGGACCCTTCAAGTTTCTTTCAATGTCACTTGTGCTCTGAAGTCTTTCTGAACCCATACTGTCACATCCACCTGCAGAACTGATCCTTTCCTTTCATCACTAAACTCAAAGATTCTTTAATAATGCCCTGGACTTTTGACTTCATGTGTTTTTCTGTTGTGTCTGCCTTGGGCAGGTTTTACTTGACCTTGTGCATCTACAGACACATTGTCTAGCACATTATTTGGTACATAGGAGGTGCTCCCTAATAGTTTTTGATTGACTGGCTGGACAAAGGCATCTAGAAGGGTTTTAGAAATATTTTGCTCATATTCTATCCACCTGACCTTTAAGGAGTCTTTTTTTTAAAAAGATTTTATTTATTTATTTGAGAGAGAGACACAGAGAGAGAGATAGAGAGCACAAATTGGGGGGAAAGGACAGAGGGAGAGGGAGAGGCTGAGCAGGGAGCCTGATGTGGGGCTCAATCCCAGGACTCTGGGATTAAGCTGAAGGCAGACACTTAACTGACTGAGCCACCCAGGCACCCCAACCTTCCAGGAATCTTTATCCAAAAAAGTATTCCCATTTTTAGATGAGACTGACTCCTCTTTGATTGTAAGGAAAAAGTTAAACCTAATATTTTTGTCTTTAAGATAGAGGAGATGTACTAGATAAAACAGGAAAGGAAACGGACTGAAAAGAGATACTTTAGGTAATATATGTAAAATTAAAGAATGAGCCCTTGTTAGCAATTCTCATCTCTTTGGTTCTTCTTTCTCTAGTAGCCTCTTATAGGTTATGGTCTACCATGTTCCTGAAATCAAGCCACACAGTATCATCTAGAAGATTCTAAAGATTTTTACAGTAAGTGGCAGAGACAGTAATATTCAGAAACGATTTCATTTACTCTTCTACATTTCTTGTCACCTTTGTTTGAGAGAGCCATGTGGCTACTGCTGGTCAATGAGCTCTTGGGAGGTCTGTGTCCCCCAGCCTGAGGCAGTGAAAAGTCCATGGAACTTTATACCTTTCTCTCTCCCTGTTATACCAACTGAGGAGGAAGCATATTTCAGATGATGTTCTAAAAGATAGTGGAATCTCTCTCAGCCTGGTCCTTGAGTGACTATGTGTAACAAGACCCCTACCAACCCACTGAGTACCATAAGGGAGAATTAACTTGTGTTATAAGTAACTGCACTTTTATAGTTGTTTGCCATGCCATTATAACCTAGGCTCTCCTGACTAATACCCACCACTTATGCATTTTCAGTAATTCCCTTTTGCATATAATTTGAGCCATCCATTGCTCTGTCAATCTGATCTTGTCTTTCCTATTATATTCTATAATGTTGTGGATTTATTATTTTTAAGATATTATTTATCATCTATAGGGACTTGCAGGGGGCCAGGCGGCAGTTGTTTTTGCTTAGCCAGCAAACTTGAAGTGCTCTCAAAATATACATATTGGGGATACATGTATGAATGGGAGGTTCATAAGAGAAATGAAGATTCTCAAAACACATTCCTATGATTTGAAGACTTCATGATACAAAGAGATAGCTTTTCATTTAATGTTATTTTGATTGAGCAAAATTATCACATACCTAGTATTTGCCTAACACTGGGTTTGCTAGATGCCATAATGGGGGCTGGGAGTAGAAGAATAAAGAATTCTAAATCATAGTTTCTGTTTTCCAGAGAATATAAGCTTTACAGTTTTGAGGGTGAAAAATATGCAGTTGAAACATTAATGCAACAAAACAGAAAAGTATTGAGTAATTTTTCATTGAGGCCCAAACAAATAGGTAAAAGTGAATCTGCTTTAGAGTGATCAAAGTCTACCATCTTTTCTTGTTTTTACCACCATGGTGATCTCTTAGACCACTGTGCTTAGAGACCTCCTCTTTCTCTCTGTTGAGTGATAAATTCATGTGAGTCATAGTAGGTAAGAGGGAATTTTTCAGAAGGACTGTAACTGAAACTTGGCATTGAAAGATATGATACAAGGAATGGGGTGGGGGAAAAATTCAAAGCTTTGAAAAGAAAGATTAGAATGGAAGAAATATGGAAACTACCAGCTGGGTAGACAGGATATATCTTAGAAAACAGTAGAAGTGGTCCAGGTTTTTGTGGGCCTTCTTATTCTTTCATCAGAAATATGACTCTTTACTATTTACTTTTTTTAGTCACTTAATCTTGTGGATACCTTATTGCCAATTTTGTAGTTTCAGTACAGTGATTAAAATCTGGGGACATTTCCAGTTTTACTAAGATAATCTGGTTTTTAGTCATTTCTGTACTCATACAAAGGCTCAAACTCATCTCCTAGACAATCTATCTTTATCATCATCTATCCTTTTTTCTTTCCTCCGTTGCTCTTCCTCCAACTCTTAACACTGGATAGACATGCAGTCTGAGGTAGTAAAAAAATCTCTCTAAGAACCACTCATAATCTGGATAGAACTCTCTCAGGATGTTTATCCTCTCATGTCTTCCTGTCTTCATTCAATTCTGTTTATTCCACAAGTGGTACTGAGTGTCAGAGATTGTGCTGGTTATTAAGGATATAAAGAAGAACAGCTTATTCTCTGCTCTCAAAGCACTCATAATGTTGGAAGGGAAACAAACTTATAAAATTCTTTAACTCTGTGGGATAATTATGTTAGATTAATGATTGAGAAATAGTAGAAGACAGCTCATGAGAGATGAAGTTCAAGACTGGCTAGAATTTCTTGTGTCAACTCCTCTGTTTTTGACTTACCTGACTTGGCTGCAAATGAAATATTTTCTTTTGGGTCAGTCTGATCCTGACACCTAAAAATGGACTCAACGTCTGTCACTAGGCATGTTTAAACCAGCCACACAACACATGAAACAGGAATTGGATTGTAGTGACTCCCCAAAAGAATTTTGAGAGTATTATTACCAAAAGAAGAGCAAAGTGATATAAGAAGAGCAAAAACAGCAAATATCTAGTACCTGTGGTCAGCCTATCTGAAAAGAATTCTAGGAAGCCATAGAATAGACTAGAATGTAAAGTAGACATTTTGAGGGAAAGAGCAAGTACATAGGCAGGTGTGACAGACTCTTCCTTCTCCCCCTCCAGATCAAACCTGCCCCCTTCTTTCTACTCTGTTTTCTGTCCCAGCAAAAGAATTATATGGGCTACTCCAGCCCAGCTCCCTTGCCCTATGACTTCCACAATCCAAAGATGGCAAGGTGGAAATAGAGAGAGACTGGGCTGTTTATTCCCTTTGTTTCTTCCCTTCTGAGTCAAGGTGGCAGTGGCTGTGCTATTCTCCAGAAGATCAGAGCTTCTGGTCTGTGATCCTCTCCTACAGCTATAGCTTCTGTTACAGTATTATAGCTATCACTCTCACCAGGGCCTGGAATCTGTTCTCTCTTCTTGCCCTCTCAGCCTAAGGGGTAGGGTAGCTATTTGCTGTTGCTGGCCTTGGGGTACTTCACCATTCCTGGTTGGCTGCCTTTAACTTCATTCACATCATTTAAGTGTAGGAACTATTACTCTGCTTGAGTGGAATCTGTCTCTTGTTGGGCCTCCTAATGCAGGATGGGACCTAGCTGCTGGTGTTGGATTAAGATACAACTAAAGGCACAGAGCCCAACATTTGGACACTACAGAAACAGATGATGGGTAACTACTGGGTTGGGTAGAAACAGATGATGGGTAACTACTGGGTTGGGTAGAGTCCCCACAGACTTGTGGACATATTGAAAGGTAGTCCGGGAGCAGACAACACATACATGCAACCAAGTCAGGCAAGGCTGATGGCAAATAATAGCAGGACCACCACAGTGGACAATTTCAGTGATTGCTATTCACATTGCATTTTAAGTAATGATATTTTCATTGGAGTTAGGAACCACTTTTAGTCTTAGGGTGCAGCTAGGCAAGGTAAAATGAGTTATCCTTCTTAGAGGTACTGAGTTTCTGGGAAAGTAGTCTTTGTAGGATTGTTGATTAGAAAGGGTCTTTGGAGTTACAAACATCAGAGTTGATGGGAGTGATGCTACTTTTACTTCAGGGGATTATTTAAACTCTTCAAGTCTCAGTTTCCTCATGCATAGACTGGGGTTCATGATATCTACCACTGCCTATGGGCTAATCTTTCAGCAGTTCATATCATAAGAGACTATTGTGAACAATTATATGGCTATAAATTGAACAACCTAAGTTAAATGGATAAATTTCTAGAAACATATAACCTATCACAACTGAATCATGAAGAAATAGAAAATATGAACAGATCAATAATGAGTAAGGAGACTGAGTCAGTGATTGAAACCTCCTAATGAAGAAAAGGCCAGTACCATATGGATTCACTGGCAAATTCTACCAAATAGTTAAAGAAAAATTAACACCACTCTTTCTGAAATTCTTCCAAAAACTTGAGGATGAGAGAACACTCCTAGACTAATTTTACAAGACCAGTATTATCCCGATAACAAAATTATATAAAGACATTACAAGGAAAAAAAAAAAAAAACCCACAGGCCAAAATCCATGACGAATGTAGATGCAAAAAACCATAAGATACCTAGGAATAAATCTAACCAAAGAGGCAAAGGATTTGTATTCAGAAAACTATAAAATATTCATGAAAGAAATTGAGGAAGACACAAAGAAATGGAAAAACGTTCCATGCTCATGGATTGGAAGAACAAATATTGTGAAGATGTCAATGCTACTTAGAGCAATCTACACATTCAATGCAATACCTATCAAAATACCATCCAATTATAAAATCAATGCACAGAAATCAGTGGCATTCCTATACACCAACAACAAGACAGAAGAAAGAGAATTAAGGAGTTGATCCCATTTACAATTGCACCCAAAACCATAAGATACCTAGGAATAAATCTAACCAAAGAAGCAAAGAATCTGTACTCAGAAAACTATAAAATACTCATGAAAGAAATTGAGGAAGACACAAAGAAATGGAAAAATGTTCCATGCTCATGGATTGGAAGAACAAATATTGTGAAGATGTCAATGCCACCTAGAGTAATCTACACATTCATTGCAATCCCTATCAAAATACCATCCACTTTTTTCAAAAAAATGGAACAAATAATCCTAAAATTTGTATGGAACCAGAAAAGACCTAGAATAGCCAGAGGAATGTTGAAAAACAAAAGCAAAGCTGGCGGCATCACAATTCCAGACTTCCAGCTCTATTACAAAGCTGTCATCATCAAGACAGTATGGTACTGGCACAAAAACAGACACATAGATCAATGGAACAGAATAGAGAGCCCAGAAGTGGACCCTCAACTCTATGATCAACTAATCTTCAACAAAGCAGGAAAGAATGGCCAATGGCAAAAAGAAAGTATCTTCAACAAATGGTGTTGAGTAAACTGGACAGCCACATGCAGAAGAATGAAACTGCACCATTTCCTTACACCACACACAAAAATAGACTCCAAATGGTTGAAAGACCTCAATGTGAGACAGGAGTCCATCAAAATCCTGAAGGAGAACACAGGCAGCAACCTCTTTGACCTCAGCCACAGCAACTTCTTCCTAGAAGCATCGCCAAAGGCAAGGGAAGCAAGGGCAAAAATGAACTATTGGGACCTCATCAAGATAAAAAGCTTTTGCACACCAGTCAACAAAACCAAAAGACAACCGACAGAATGGGAGAAGATATTTGCAAATGACATATCAGATAAAGGGCTAGTATCCAAAAATCTATAAAGAACTCATCAAACTCAATACCCAAAGAACAAAGAATCCAATCAAGAAATGGGCAGAAGACATGAACAGACATTTTTCCAAAGAAGACCTCCAAATGGCCAACAGACACATGAAAAAGTGTTCAACATTGCTTGGCATCAGGGAAATCCAAATCAAAACCTCAAGAGATACCACCTCACACCAGTCAGAATGGCTAAAATTAACAAGTCAGGAAACGACAGATGTTGGCAGGGTTGTGGAGAAAGAGTAACCCTCCTACACTGTTGGTGAGAATGCAAGCTGGTGCAACCACTCTGGAAAACAGTATGAGGTTTCTCAAAAAGTGAACATAGAGCTACCATACGATCCAGCAATTGCACTACTGGGTATTTACCCCAAAGATACAAATGTAGGGATCCAAAGGGGTACATGCACCCCAATGTTTGTAGCAGCAATGTCCACTGTAGCCAAACTGTGGAAAGAGCAAGATATCCCTCAACAGATGAATGGATAAAGAAGATGTGGTGTATATATATACAATGGAATATTATGCAGCCATCAAAAGGAATGAAATCTTGCCATCTGCAATGACGTGGATAGAACTGGAGGGTGTTATGCTGAGCAAAATAAGTCAATCAGAGAAAGACATGTATCATATGACCTCACTGATATGAGGAATTCTTAATCGCAGGAAACAAACTGAGGTTTGCTGGAGTTGTGGGGGTTGGGAGGGATGGGGTGGCTGGGTGATAGACACTGGGGAGGGTATGTGCTATGGTGAGCGCTGTGAATTGTGCAAGACTGTTGAATCACAGACCTGTACCTCTGAAACAAATAATACATTATATGTTAAAAAAAAAAAAAAAAAAGAAGAAGAAGAAATGGCAGGAGGGGAAGAATGAAGGGGGGGAAATCGGAGGGGGAGATGAACCATGAGAGACGATGGACCCTGAAAAACAAACTGAGGGTTCTAAAGGGGAGGGGATGGGAGGATGGGTTAGCCTGGTGATGGGTATTAAAGAGGGCATGTTCTGCATGGAGCACTGGGTGTTATATGCAAACAATGAATCATGGAACACTACATCATAAACTAATGATGTAATGTACGGTGATTAACATAACATAATAATAAAAAAATAAAAATAAATAAAAAAGCAAACAAAAAAATTCTCAACAAAATATTAGCAAATCTAATTCAACCGCACATTAAAAGGATCATACATCATGATCAAGTGGGATTTATCCCTGGGATGCAAGGACATTAAATATACACAATCAATAAATGTGATACAACACATTAATAACATGATATATCAAAATAATATGATCATCTCAATAAATATAGTGAAAGCATTTGATCAAATACCACATCCTTTCATAATTAAAATGCTCAACAAATTCGGTAGAGAAAGAACATATCTCAACATATTTATGACAAACCCACAACTAACATTATACTCAATGGTGAAAGATTTAAAGTTTTTCCTGTAAGATCAGGAAGAAGACAAGAATGTTCACTCTCACTACTCCTTTTCAACACAGTAGTAGAAGCCCTGACCAGAGCAATAAGGCAAGAAAATGAAATAAAGGGCATTCAAATCAAAATGAAAGAAGTAAAATTGTTTTTGTTTGCAGATAATATGATCTTACATATAGAAAACTCTAAAGACTCCACCAAAAAACTGTTAAATTCAGTTAAGTGGAAGGACATAAAATCAATATACAGAAATCAGTTGCATTTCTACACACTAACAAAACCTCTGAAAAAGAAATAAAGAAAACAGTGAAAACTACAATAAGTTTTGTTTGTTTGTTTGTTTAGTAACAAAACAATAAAATACTTAGGAATAAATTTAACCAAGATTAAAGATCTATACACTGAAAACTGTAAGACTTTGGTGATAGAAATCAAAGAAGACACAAACATTTGGAAGCTATACCATGTTGATAGATTGAAAGAATTAATATTTTAAAAAATTTATACTATCCAAAGCTATTAATAGATTCACTGCAATTCCTATAAAAATTCCAATGGCACTTTTCACAGAAATAGAAAAAAATAATTTTTTTCTTTTCTTTTTTTATGCTACTTTATTTATTTTTTTTATTGTTACGTTATGTTAATTACCATATACTACATCATTAGTTTTTGATGTAGTGTTCCATGATTCATTGTTTGCATATAACACCCAGTGCTCCATGCAGAACATGCCCTCTTTAATACCCATCACCAGGCTAACCCATCCTCCCATCCCCTCCCCTTTAGAACCCTCAGTTTGTTTTTCAGGGTCCATCGTCTCTCATGGTTCATCTCCCCCTCCGATTTTCCCCCCTTCATTCTTCCCCTCCTGCCATTTCTTCTTCTTCTTCTTCTTTTTTTTTTTTTTTTTTAACATATAATGTATTATTTGTTTCAGAGGTACAGGTCTGTGATTCAACAGTCTTGCACAATTCACAGCGCTCACCATAGCACATACCCTCCCCAGTGTCTATCACCCAGCCACCCCATCCCTCCCAACCCAACTCCAGCAAACCTCAGTTTGTTTCCTGCGATTAAGAATTCCTCATATCAGTGAGGTCATATGATACATGTCTTTCTCTGATTGACTTATTTTGCTCAGCATAACACCCTCCAGTTCTATCCACGTCATTGCAGATGGCAAGATTTCATTCCTTTTGATGGCTGCATAATATTCCATTGTATATATATACACCACATCTTCTTTATCCATTCATCTGTTGAGGGATATCTTGGCTCTTTCCACAGTTTGGCTATTGTAGACGTTGCTACTATAAACATTGGGGTACACATACCCCTTTGGATCCCTACATTTGTATCTTTGGGGTAAATACCCAGTAGTGCAATTGCTGGATCATATGGTAGCTCTATTTTCAACTTTTTGAAGAACCTCCATACTGTTAGAAAAAAATAAATTTAAAATTTGTATGGAATCATAAAAGACCTTGAATAGCCAAAGCAATCCCAAGAAAGAAGAAATCTGGAGGTATCATACTTCCTGATTTCAACTATACTACAAAGGTATAGTAATCAAAACAGTATGTTGCTGGCATGAAAATAGACACATAGACCAATGGAACAGAATTGAGAGTCCAGAAATAAACGCTTGCATTTATGGTCAACTAATATTTGACAAGGGAGTCAAGAATACTCAATAGAAAAGGAAAGTCTCTTCAGTAAAAAAAAAAAAAAAAAAAAAAAAAAAATGTGTTGGGAAAACTGCATAAACACATGCAGAAGAATGAAATTAGACTTCTTATACCACTAACAAAAAATAACTTGAAGTGATAAAAGACCTAAACATAACTGAAACTGTAAAACTCCTAAAATAAAACAGGAAGAAAAGCTCCTCAATATTGGCCTTGGCAAAGATTTTTTGGATATAATACTAAAAGCATAAGCAATGAGAGAAAAAATTAGTGGGTGGGGTTACATTAAACTAAAAAGCTTCTGTGTAGGAAAGAAATAATAAAAAAATTAACAGGCAACATATGGAATGGAAGAAAATGTTTGCAAATTATGTATCTGATCAGGGGTTAATATACAAAATATATAAATAACTCATACAACTTAATAGCAAAACCCTTAAACAATCTGACTTAAAAACAGGCAGAGGAACTAAATAGACATTTTTCCAAAGAAGATATACAAGTGATCAACAGGTACATGAAAAAATGTGTTTGGCTTGACAGCACTAATTATCAAGGAAATGCAAATCTAAACCATAATGAGATATCATCTCACAACTGTTAGAATGGCTGTTATAAAAAAGATAATTACCCAATGTTAACAAGGATGTAATAAAAGAGAACCCTTGTGCACTGTTGATGGAGATCTAAATTAGTGCGGCCATTATGGGAAATAGCATAAAGGTTCCCCAAAAATTTAAAAATTGAACTATCATACAATTAAGCAATCCCATATTTGGGTATATATCCTAAGGAAGTGAAAACAAAATCTTAAGGAGATATTTGCACCCTTGTGTTCATTGCAGCCTTATTCACAACAGCCAAGATATGGAAACAATTTAAGTGTCTATAAACAGATGAATGGATAAAGAAGATGTGATTATATATATAATACATTATATATAATTATCTATCATTATCTAGTATCTATCATCTATCTATCCATCATCTATCTATCATCTATCATTTATCTAGTATCTATTATCTATCTATCTATCATCTATCTATCTATCTATCTATCTATCTATCTATCTATCTATCATCTAATGATGGAATATTATTTAGCCATGAGAAAGAAGGAAATCTTGCTATTTGTGACACTATGGATGGAACTTGAGGGCATTATGTTAAGTGACATAACTTGGACAGAGAAAGACAAATACTGAATGATATCACCTATAGGTAGAATCTAAAAAGCCAAACTCAGAAAGAGAGAGTAGAGTGGCAGTTCCAAGGAGTTGGGGGCCAGGTAGGGGAAATGGGCAGATGTTGATCAAAGGGTAAAAACTTTCAGTTATAAGATGAATAAGTTCTGGGTATCTAATGTACAGCATGGTGATTATGGTTAATAATACTGTATTATATACTTGAAAGTTGGGAAGAGAATAGATATTAAATGTTCTCACCACAAAAAGAAATGGTAATTATGTGATATGATGAAGATGATAGCTAATGTTATGGTTATAATCATTTTGCAATATGTAAGTATGTCAAATCAACATGTTGTACACTTTATACAGTGTTATATGTCATTTATATCTCAATATAGCTGGAAAAATAAAAGAAATAGTGTACAATCTCAAAAAGCAAAACTAACTATTAAGTTGTCTTGGTTCTAAGTGACCTGAACTAAGGAACACAGATATAATAAGTTCTTCCTGAAGAAAGGGCAACATCCTTCTCAGAGTCTAGGGCCAAGACTGAAGGCAAAACGTTGAAGTTGGGTACAGGGCTTGGTCAGTCATTATATTATGTGGATTATATTACAGGACCCAAACCAACCAACCAACCAATCAACCAACCAAGAAATGTCTGTGATAGAAATCCTCATATGTAGAAGTATTTAGCAAACCCAAACTGCATAAACAAATTGAATGAGGGAAATAGGTTTCCTTAACATTGCTCTAAACCCAGTACACTCCATAAACCTCCATCAGAGTTCCTATGTTGTTTTCAGGATTCAGATTTAGCTTGTTCTTGCATAAGAAATCTGGATGACAATCCACATAATCTATTGAATAATTTATTCAGAAATGGACCTATGAGTTTTTGCATTTCTTTTAAGTTTTTCTCCCCATCCCAGAAAAATCAATGTTAATGAGATTACATTAAGAGTTACTTCTAGTGAAGGATTTTATTGAAAAGGTCATCTCGGTAAGTATTCTAAGAGGCCTAAACATTAGGAAGTAAATTTGTGTACCGAAGATATTAGATACAGCCTTATCTAAAACAAATAATATTACAATATTGTAATGAGAATGAAAAATTCCATTGCACATATGCTATTAGGAGTGGCTCAGCATTAGAACATAAGTGATGACAATCCAATTAAGCCAAGTATTCCCTCCCTGGTTTAGGGTTACATGTTTGAAGCACTCCACGGCTCCATCCAGACTTTTACATTGGCTCTGACCAGAATCAGTGTCATGGCTTACTATCATTTGCAATATTATGGAAAATTAAAATGCAGTATAACTTGCTTTTAAGACATAATGGCTATGTATTTGGAAACTAGGGTAAATTATTAAAGCACAGGTTTTGACTATATCACTAAAATTGATATGTCAGTGAATTAATTTGTCAAACTTTGATAAGTAGTTACAATGCAGAGTGTTTAGGTAAGATGGAAGGGAAGTAGGCCAGCTACATCTCTATAATGTCTGTCAAATATTTAATCAGATAGGCAAATAAGGCCTGAAAATCCAGTTGGCTTAGGGTTTTGGGGGGTTGTGCATTTGATTTTTTTTTTTTTTTTGCACTCATACAATGTAGAAAGATCAGTCCAGCCAAAAGATCTGGTGGGTCCAGTTGTCTATACTTTCAGTCTGTGTGTAGCCCTGTGGAGCTGGGGAGAGGAGACCTTGGAAGGAAAAGCCTTGGCCCTTGTACATGGAACATAGTGAATCATGCAATCAGTGTTTCAGACTGGCACACCCTCTTCTTTATGTGGGCCCAGACCTGACGTTGACACAAACTGACAATTTCTTTTTGCTAATTTTCCAAAAGGAGCTAATAGAATAAAGAGGAAATGAATTTTGGTATTTTAACTGATTTTACTCATCTGATTCATTCATTATTTCTATAAGAATTTAGCAAGCCACTTCTGTATTTCAGACCCCATTTCAGGCATTGGTCACATGAAGATAAATAAGACATGGTCCCTGATCCCAGGAAGCTGACAGGTAAGTGTGGAGGTGTCACAGAGATAGGTAGAGCAGAAAATAGAGAAGTTGCCAAGTCTTGCCAGGAAGGGATAGGGTAGCACTGAGGGCATTCCAGATGAAGGAATAGCTGAGTCAAGGCCCAAAGGTGGAGCTCTGGCAAAGCCTGGTGCCTTCAGTAGCTATTAGTAGAAACTCAGCTTGGCCGGAAGAGGACCAGGGTTAGGAGCCTCTAATTCATATTAAAGAATTTAGACTTCATTGTATAAACTCTGGGAAAAGATTTAAAGGTAGGATTGAAACATGGTCAGGATTATATGTTAGAAAGGTGCCCGTGGAGGGGAAAGATTTGATGGTGTGTTTGCAATTGGAGATGAGGGGACTAGAGAGGAAGATATTGCACGAATAGTTATGGTTAACATTTACTGAACCTTAATATGTGCAGGGCATAAATGGCATACATGGATTTTTTTATTTAATTTTTACTATAATCCTGATGATTGTTATTGGGAAACAGTTGTTAAAAAACTAGACAGAAAGCTGCTGTCATCCATCCAAATGAGAGAAGATGAAGGTTTAGACAAATAATATGGTGGCAGGGATGAAATACAAGAGTGTACTATTCATGTGAAATACATATGATTTGTTGGGTGTTGGCTACTGTGCTCAGCATTCATTTTGCATTGTAGCTCCAGATCTTGGGATGAAGTAGGAGTTCAGAACATGCTCATTAAATCAACTAATTTCTGATCAAAAGGATATTTTTTGGTGTATGAGTTTTATACAAACTTCTTTATTCACCAGAAATCATATCCCTGAGGTTCACAATGGAGCTTGACTATTTCTTTAAATGGCTAAGTCTCTTACAATCATTGTTCTGACCTCTCTCAAGAGAATAAAGATGATTTTGGCCTAATTATCCCAGGTTTCCTGAGAGGAACCATTATCACTAATGGTTAGCATCAAAGAAAGTTCCCTATCCTCACTTTACAGAATCAGGGTGATGATTTCTTTCCCAAGCTAGATCACAACATTTCTGACAGCAAGAGAATTTTGGACTTTTCAGTTAATTAGTTTTAATTAATTAGTTAATTGGTTTCATGGCTGCTATCTACTACAAACATATCTTTTGTTAGTCTTTAGGCATTTATTTTCACTAGGTAATTTAGAAATCCATTAAAGAATCTCATGACTACCCTGGATCCAGGGAGAAAAAACTTTGCTCATGACTCAAAAACCAGGAGCTTTCACACCTGTCTGCCACCAGCCTCATCAATCACAAGCTTTGTGATTCTCGTTATTGGTTACCTGGGGCTGATGCAATCAATATGGAAGCCATTTCTGGTTTGGTATCCAACTTTCTGACCACATGTGTATGCAGGGACAAAACCATGGTGCTTTTGATTCAGAAAGACATCTTACTTTAGTTTTCAGGGAGGCTTCTTCCATTACAATAAAGGTTTTACTATATAAGAGAGTAACATGTATCATGTGAAGCAATCTACAGAAGTTTAATTCTCACAGTGGCTCTGAGGGCAAGGCATTCTGTAAGGAATTTGAGGAAAAGTAACAATAGTGCCTTACAGAGGTGATGAGATGTGTCCACAGTCTCATGGCAAGAATTTAAATTAGATTTGTTTGATTCCTGAGCTCATGTTTTTTCAATAATGTTATTGGGTTTATCATCATCATCATCATTATCATCATCTTATTATTATGAAAAAGTGATACTGGTTGTAGGCAATTTGGAAAAAATCAGAAAAATAAAATCTCACCCATAACTCCTTGTAAACCTTTCAGTTTATTTACTTTAGTTTTTTCTTCTTCTAACCAGTTTTGTTTTTCTATTTTTACATGACTATGAATATACTGCATAGGTAATTTTGTATCACTGGGACATTATTTTCAATCTTATTTTGGGAGAGAGAAAAAAGTACTTAAATGCTATGAAAGAGGTCGAAAATAGGAAGGAACATAAGCTCACAGAAGTGGAGATACTTTGCAAACCCAAGAACGCATCAATCATTAACATTTATTTTGAAACATTTTTGCAGTGTTAAAGAACAGCAGCCTGTCACTGCCAATACTCAGAAGACAGCTGTACCGTTATGCAACCAAATGTCCTGAGTCTCAGTAAATTCCCGTTAATTTGCCTTCTTTCCATGTCAGTCAAATATTATCATTTATGAGGTTATTATGACAGTTAGATCCCTTTCTCTAGATAAGGAAGTGATCACTAAAGAGTGAAGTTGTGTGGACTGTATTTGTGAGAACATAATTAATTATGAGTCCTTCTTAAACTCAACCAATAATGGAATTATGATAAAACTAGGAAAAAAATGGATTCTAGTCCATGAGATTTAGAAACTCCTTCCAAACAATATTTTGAGATGGCCATCAGGAGTCAACTACTCCCTGGTGACTGATAAATTTGAACTAAAGGGTACTAAATATTTTAAAGAGTTATTTATTATAATCTAATCCTCAGATTCATTGCCTCAATAAATGAATCATTTTATTTCAGCCATGCAAGTTAGCATGCTCTCTGGAAACCAGCCTGGGGAAGCATGAGGATGTGAGCAAATGAAAGTTCTAATGCCCTCTTTGCCATTGAACTACCTTTAGAGATGATGTTTCACTTAAAATCCAAGTTTTTATTTTTGCTGAATATAGAGTAGTGTGATGGTTTAGCAACCTAAGTCAACACAAAGAATTGATCTATATTATACCTGACAAGAGTTAGCACAGGTGTGATTTGAACTATATAGGATTGATAACAGGAGTATGGAATTGGTGAATTGCTTTGTCCAAAACTAAAAATGCAGCCTTGCTTGTCTGTAGTGGGGGTGGGTAATATATGCTGAGCTGAGGAGGCAGAAATCACAATTGCTTGGTGAAGCCAAGTCAGGGACCAAGTTGCTGGCCAAATGTTGAAGAAAAGATTCAAATTCTTAGATTAAAAGTCAAGTTGGCTCTAGAACCAAATATGGGTCATGTATCACAAATAATATATATATATATATATGTATATATATAATTTTTTTTTGTTCTGAGTGGCTGACTCTCACTTCCACAGGGGCCATCTCTAGGGAGTCACAATGTTGGCAACACAATATTGGATCCATCTCCAGCCAATGAAATAAGTTTAGGTAATTGGATAAGGCCCAGGTACCAGGTTGATAAGCTACCTAAGACAGGTGAATGACAAATATTTTAAATAATACATGTGATAGGGACATGGCCACAATAAAGCCACAATCACTGTGGCCCAGGAAGTTATTCCAAATAACTTTAGGGAGGGCTCTGGTTAGGTTAATCATTTCCTATCCACTTGGAGTAACAACCTACCTGTCACCCTCCTCCACTCAACTATAGGCTATGGGTTTTTTTTTTTTTAAGCTCAGATTTCAACTTATTTTTGAGATATCACAATAAAAACTCTTCAACACTCTTGTGTTTCCTCCATGATAGTTATTTTTCCTTTAGCTTTTTAGATGACACGCTTTTGTGATTTTTTTAAATCATTATTTACATCTCTCTTCCCTATTTTAAACTCTGTTCCTATATCTTATTTCTCGCTGGTTATAATCTTCCTGAGGCCAGAAATTAAGACGTGGACTTCGACATTTCTCCATAGTGCTGGTACAGAGCCCTGTGGGCAGTACTTACTGTAGGGATGGTGGTCAATTGGGTGAGAATCAACAGTCACCTTTAAATGAAATTTTTGTGGATTCTCATCACTACACTCCCATTTTCAATATAACTTGGAAGATTTGTTGTTCTTTTCTGAAAGAGAGGGAGGAGATCTACATGATTAGGTAGAAGATATGAGACCTGGAATTAATGTGGTAACCTATAAGATTTTCCACTGTTTTAGTTGGGGTGACAAAATGATTTATGTGAAACCACATTACAAACTACTAAGTCCCTTTAGAAGTAGTTGCTTTTATATAATTAAAATTCTGGGATCTGAAAATTGCTTTGTAGATTTTTTTTCAATACCCTTATTTGTACAATATTGTTTCTAAATTTGCATTAATAGAGGGGTGGAAAGATGGCAGAGGAGTAGGTGACTCTATCTCAACTGGTCCCCAGAATTGAGCTGGATATCTACCAGACCACTCTGAGCACCCACGAAACCAGCCTGAGATGTAAGAAGATCTGGATCTCTACAAACAAAATATCGCAGGCAGTTGGTTTTGAGGTATGAAGCAGGGAGCTGTGATTCTGCTGGCAGATATCAGAAGATAAATGGCAGTTGGAGGGAGCCTGTTCCTGGGGATCCTACGCCGCCGGTGAGTGACACCCTCACGCGCTGGAGATGGGGCACAAACTTGCAGACCAGTAGCGGTGGGGCACAGACTCACAGACTGGTAGTGGTGGGAAAGGACTTTAGGGCAGCCCCTGGGGTGGAAACCAGAGTGGCAGGGTAGCGTGTGCAAACTGGGGACGGCTGGCAGTTTTAGAAGCACAAAGGGCAGAGACATGCCCCGTCCTGGAGACAGGACTGGGAGCACTGCGGAGGGGCGCACAACCCAGGATGCTGGTTTATAGCAGCACAGACAGAAATGGAGATGGTGTGGCCTGGAGAGCTCACTGAAGAACAGACTGTGGTCTCTCTGCTCTAAGGCAGAGGGTTGGAAACGGTCTCTTCTGCTCTGACTCCTGGAAGAGACGCGGAAAGCCGCCAGAGAAAGCCGCTAGAGAACAAAAGCCCCAAAACCTGATTCCCGCTGAGCTCATCCCCTGCCACAGGGGGGGCAGGGCAACTCCACCCAAACAGGGTTGCCTGAGTAACAGTGCAGCAAGCCCCACCCCCAGAACACAGGCTGGGAAAACAAGAGGCCAGCAACCCTAAGGTCCCAAGAAAACAGGTGCATCTTGCTTGGGTTCTGGTCAATAATTTGGACTCTATACATTCCCTCAAACACCCATCAACAGAATGACTAGGAGGAGGAGCCCCCAAAATAGAAGAGACTCAGAGATTATGACTTATGCTGCAGATTTACAAATGGATGCAGATATAATCAAGATGTTGGAGATGGAATTCAGGCTAGCAATTGTGAAGACAATGGCTAGAATGGAGAAATCAATTAATGGCCACATAGAGTCTCTAAGGGCAGAAATGAAAGCTGAATTGGCAGAACTTAAAAATGCTATCAATGAGATCCAATCCAATCTAGATAATCTAACAGCTAGGGTAACTGAGGCAGAGAACAAATAAGCGATCTGGAAGACAGTATAATAGATAAAAAGGGAAAAGAGGAAGCCAGGGAAAAACAACTCAGAATCCATGAAAATAGAATCAGAGAAATAAGTGACACCATGAGGCGTTCCAATGTCAAAATAATTGGAATCCCGGAGGGAGTGGAGAGAGAGAGAGGACTAGAAGATGTATTTGAGCAAATTGTAGCTGAGGACTTCCCTAATCTGGGGAATGAAACATTTGTGTCCTAGAGGCAGAGAGGACCACTCCCAAGATCAAGGATAATAGGTCAACACCCCGGCATGTAATAGTAAAACTTGCAAATCTTAGAACCAAGGAAACCATCTTAAGGGCAGTTAGGGGGAAGAGATTCCTTATGTACAGAGGGAGGAACATCAGAATACGTCAGACCTATCCACAGAGACCTGGCAAGACAGAAAGGCCTGGCAAGACATATTCAGGGTACTAAATGAGAAGAACATGCAGCCAAGAATACTTTATCTGCCAAGGCTGTCATTTAGAATGGATGGAGAGATGCAGAGCTTCCACGACCGGCAGAAACCGAAAGAATATGTGACCACTAAGCCAGCCCTGCAAGAAATATTAAGGGGGGTTCTATAAAAGGAGAAAGACCCCAAGAGTGATCTACAACAGAAATTTACAGGGATAATCTATAAAAACAACGTCTTCACAGGCAACATGATGACAATTAATTCATATCTTTCAATAATCACTCTCAACATGAATGGCCTAAATGCTCCCATAAAATGGCACAGGGATACAGATTGGATAAAAAGACAGGACCCATCCATATGCTGCCTACAAGAGACTCATTTTGAACCTAAAGATACATCTAGACTGAAAGTGAAGGGATGGAGATCCATCTTCCATGCCAGCGGACCTCAAAAGAAAGCTGGGGTAGCAATTCTTATATCAGACAAATTAGATTTTAAACTAAAGTCTGTAATTAGAGACACAGAAGAACACTATATCATTCTTAAAGGGTCTATCCAACAAGAAGATCTAACAATTGTAAATATCTATGCCCCCAACATGGGAGCAGCCATCTACACAAGCCAACTGTAAACCAAAATAAAGAGTCATATTGATAACAATACGTTAATTGTAGGAGACCTCAATACTCCACTCTCAGCAATGGACAGATCATCTAAGCAGAAAATCAACAAGGAAACAAGAGCTTTGAATGATACATTGGACCTCATAGATATTTACAGAACATTCCACCCTAAAACAACAGAATACTCATTCTTCTCGAGCGCACATGGAACTTTCTCGAGAATAGACCATATACTGGATCACAAATCCGGTCTCAACCAATACCAAAAGATTGAGATTATTCCCTGCATATTCTAAGACCACAATGCTTTAAAACTGGAACGGAATCACAAGAAAAAATTTGGCAGAAATTCAAACACTTGGAAGCTAAAGACCACTCTGCTCAAGAATGTTTGGGTCAACCAAGAAATCAAAGAAGAACTTAAACAATTCATGGAAATCAAAGGGAACAAAAACACATCGGTCCAAAACCTATGGGATACTGCAAAGGCGGTCCTAAGGGGGAAATACATAGCCATCCAAGCCTCACTCAAAAAAATAGAAAAATCCCGAATTCACCAACTAACTCTACACCTTAAAGAAATAGAGAAAAAGCAACAAACAATGCCTAAGCCACGCATTAGAAGAGAGATAATTAAAATTAAAGCAGAGATCAATGAATTAGAAACCAGAAACACAGTAGATCAGATCAACGAAACTAGAAGTTGGTTCTTTGAGAGACTTAATAAGATTGATAAACCACTGGCCAGACTTATCCAAAAGAAAAGAGAAAGGACCCAAATTAATAAAATTATGAATGAAAGGGGAGAGATCACAACTAACACGAAGGAAATAGAAACAATTATTAGAAATTGTTATCAACAACTATATGCCAATAAACTGAGCAATCTGGATGAAATGGAGGCCTTCCTGGAAACCTATAAGCTGCCAAGACTGAAAGAGGAAGAAATTGACAACCTGAATAGGCCAATAACCAGTAATGAGATTGAAGCAGTGATCAAAAACGTCCCAAAAAACAAGAGTCCAGGGCTGCTTGGATTCCCTGGGGAATTCTACCAAACAGTCAAAGAAGAAATAATACCTACTCTACTGAAGCTGTTTCAAAAAATAGAAACAGAAGGAAAACTTCCAAACTCATTCTATGAGGCCAGCATTACCTTAATCCCCAAACCAGGCAAAGACCCCATCAAAAAGGAGAATTTCAGACCGATATCCCTGATGAATATGGATTCCAAAATCCTCAACAAAATCCTAGCTAATAGGATCCAACAATACATTAAAAGGATCATCCACCATGACCAAGTGGGATTTATCCCCGGGATGCAAGGGTGGTTCAACATTCACAAATCAATCAATGTGATAGAACACATTAATTAGAGGAGAAGAACAATATGGTCCTCTCAATTGATGCAGAAAAAGCATTTGACAAAATACAGCATCCTTTCCTGATTAAAACTCTTCAGAGTATAGGGATAGAGGGGACATTCCTCATCCTCAATGGGGAAAAGCTGAGAGCCTTTCCCTTAAGATCAGGAACACGTCAAGGATGCCCACTCTCGCCCCTATTGTTCAACATAGTACTAGAAGTCCTAGCAACAGCAATTAGACAACAAAAAGAAATAAAAGGTATTCAAATTGGCAAAGAAGTCAAACTCTCTCTTTTCACAGACAACATGATACTTTATGTGGAAAACCCAAAAGACTCCACCCCCAAATTACTAGAACTCATACAGCAATTCAGTAATGTGGCAGGATACAAAATCAATGCACAGAAATCAGTTGCTTTCTTATACACTAACAGCACAACTGTAGAAAGAGAAATTAAAGAAACGATTCCATTTACAATAGCACCAAAACCCATAAGATACCTTGGAATAAACCTAACCAAAGAGGTAAAGGATCTGTACTCTAGGAACTACAAAACACTCATGAAAGAAATTGAAGAAGACACAAAAAGATGGAAAAATATTCGATGCTCATGGATCGGAAGAATAAACATTGTTAAAATGTCTATTCTACCCAGAGCAATCTATACCTTCAATGCCATCCCGATCAAAATTCCAATGACATTTTTCAAAGTGCTGGAACAAACAATCCTAAAATTTGTATGAATCAGAAAAGACCCCGAATCACCAAGGAAATGTTGAAAAGGAAAAACAAAGCTGGGGGCATCATGTTGCCCGATTTCAAGCTATATTACAAAGCTGTGATCACGAAGACAACATGGTACTGGCACAAAAACAGACATATAGACCAATGGAACAGAATAGAGAACCCAGATATGGACCCTTAACTCTATGGTCAAATAATCTTTGACAAAGCAGGAAAAAACATGCAATGGAAAAAAGACAGTCTCTTCAATAA
This sequence comes from Mirounga angustirostris, assembly GCF_029215605.1. Lineage (NCBI taxonomy): Eukaryota > Metazoa > Chordata > Mammalia > Carnivora > Phocidae > Mirounga > Mirounga angustirostris. The sequence continues at coordinate 92,172,412 of NW_026991711.1, read as the reverse complement.
ATGGTGCTGGGAAAATTGGACAGCCACATGCTGAAGAATGAAACTCGACCATTCTCTAACACCCTTCACAAAGGTAAACTCAAAGTGGATGAAAAACCTCAATGTGAGACAGGAATCCATCAAAATCCTAGAGGAGAACATAGGCAGTGACCTCTTTGACATCGGCCACAGCAACTTCTTTCAAGATACATCTCCAAAAGCTAGTGAAACAAAAGCAAAAATGAACTTTTGGGACTTCATCAAGATAAAACGTTCTGCACAGCAAAGGAAACAGTCAACAAAACAAAGAGGCAACCCACAGAATGGAAGAAGATACTTGCAAATGACACTACAGATAAAGGGCTGGTATCCAAGATCTATAAAGAACTTCTCAAACTCAACACCCAAAAAACAAATAATCAAGTCAAAAAGTGGGCAGAAGATATGAAAAGACACTTCTCTGAAGAAGACATACAAATGGCTAACAGACACATGAAAAAATGTTCATCATCATTAGCCATCAGGGAAATTCAAATCAAAACCACATTGAGATACCACCTTACACCAGTTAGAATGGCCAAAATGGACAGGGAAAGAAACAACAAATGTTGGAGAGGTTTTGGAGAAAGGGGAACCCTCTTACACTGTTGGTGGGAATGCAAGTTGGTACAGCCACTTTGGAAAACAGTGTGGAGGTGCCTCAAAAATTTAAAAATTGAGCTACCCTATGACCCAGCAATTGCACTACTGGGTATTTGCCCCAAAGACATAGATGTAGTGAAAAGAAGGGCCATATGCCCCTCAATGTTCATAGCAGCAATGTCCGCAATAGCCAAACTGTGGAAAGAGCCAAGATGCCCTTCAACAGATGAATGGATAAAGAAGATGTGGTCCATGTATACAATGGAATATTCCTCAGCCATCAGAAAGGATGAATACCCAACTTTTACATCAACATGGATGGGACTGGAGGAGATTATGCTAAGTGAAATAAGTCAAGCAGAGAAAGTCAATTATTATATGGTTTCACTTATTTGTGGAACATAAGGAATAGCATTGGAGGACATTAGGAGAAGGGAGGGAAAAATGAGCAGGGGGGAATTGGAGGGAGAGATGAACCATGAGAGACTATGGACTCTGAGAGACAAACAGGGTTTTAGAGGGTAGGGGGGAGGGGGGATTGGTTAGCCTGGTGATGGGTGTTAAGGAGGGCATGTACTGTATGGAGCACTGGGTGTTATACGAAAACAATGGATAGTGGATCACCACATCAAAAACTAATGAGGTATTGTATGGTGACTAACATAACATAATAAAATTTAAAAAAATAAAACATAAATTTGCATTAATATATTTTGATTTTTTATGTGGGCGGAGCAAGATGGTGGAGGAGTAGGAGATCTGGATTTTGTCTCCTCTCAGGAATTCAGCTGGATAGGGATCAAACCATCCTGAACACCTACAAACTCAACAGGAGATCGAAGAAAAGAAGAGCAACAACTCTCTCATCAGAAAAGCGACCACCTTCTGGAAGGTAGGACATGCGGAGAAGTGAATCCGGGGCGATATTCGGGAGGATAGACGGTGGGGGAGGGGCTCCGTCGACCGCTTCTGGCATGTGATAGAGCCTCAGAGCACAAAATCGGAACTTTTAAAAGTCTGCTCCGCCGAGGGACGTCACTCTGGTGGCTAAGCGGGGGGTGGAACCCTCCGGGACAGTGTGGTCTCAGGACCCTCGGGGTCACAGAAAGACCGGGGGTGCCTGAGTGTGGCAGAGCTCCCAGGTAACGGAGCAGGGAAGCCGGCTGCAGAGGCGGAGCCCAGGCGCGGGCTCTCAGCTCGGGGTGGCCATAAACCGTGATCCGCGGCCCAGTCGGGCCCCTGCTCCTCCAGCAGGGACCCAACAAGCGGCAGATCTGGGGAGACTCACCTTCCTCCCCCGGGAGGAGCCGCGCGGGAGTGCACCGCAGGGATCTGCTGGGTTTGGAGACTCCACCCGGGATCGGCTGCCAGAGATAGAAACGCGCGGTCACAGCCCGGGTGAGCACGGAGTGCGGCCGGAGACCGGGGAGATGGGAGTGCCTGACAGCTTTTCTCTGGGGGCTCACTGAGGAGCGGGGCCCCGAGTTCTCGGCTCCTCCGGGGCGGAATTTGGGAGGGCGCCATTTTCACTCTCCGCCTCCAAAGCTGTACGGAAAGCTCGCAGGGAACAAAAGCCCCGGAGAGCAAACCCGAGCAGATTACTTAGCCGGGAGGGGGCAAGGGCGGGGCAATTCCGCCTCCAGCAGAGACATTTGGAAACCACGGCAACAGGCCCCTCCCCAGAAGATCAGTGAGACAGCCAGCCAAGACCAAGTTTACCCATCAATGAGAATGGCAGAACACCAGCGCTAGGGGAATACTGCACATAGAATTCATGGCTTTTTTACCATGATCCTTTAGTCTTTAAAAGTTAATTTTTTTAACTGTTTTTTTTTTTTTTTTAATTTTTCTTGTTCCCTTTTTCAACCAACATCTTATCAATCCCTTTTTTTAAAAAAACATTTTTATTTTTCATTTTTAGAGTCATATTCTATCCCTTCATAGTAGTTACCCATATTTTTGGCATATATATATAAGTTGTTCTCTCTTTAAAATTTTGAGATAGTTTCTTCTAACAGATTAAAATATACCCTAAATCTCTAGTATATGGTTTTTTCTACTCCCCTGCCTGATCACATTCTCTCCCTTTTTTTTCCTTTTTTTTTTAAATCCTCTTCTTTCTTTTTTCAAACAACTTCTTATCAATTCCTTTTATAAAATTTTTTATAATTTCCACCTTTACAGTCATATTCCATCCCTTCATCATATCAACCCTTATTTTTGTACATATATAAGTTTTTCTTTCTTTAAAATTTGGGAGGCACTTTCTCCTAAAAGACCAAAATACACCCCAAATCTAGTGTGTGGCACTGATCTATATACCAGCCTGATCATATTTGATCACATTCTGTTTTTTTGTTGTTGTTGTTGTTTTGTTTGTTTTTGTTTGTTTTTATCTTTCTCTTTTTCTTTTTTTTTCTTTTTCTTTTTTCTCTCTATCCCTTTCTTTTTCCACTGCTTCAGGTCTTTTCTGATTTGTTTAGAGTATATTTTCTGGGGACGTGGTTACTCTGCTAGCATTTTGTTCTCTCATTCATCTATTCACCTCTGCACAAAATGACAAGATGGAAAAAATCACCTCAACAAAAAGAACAAGAGGGAGTACCGACTGCCAGGGACCTACTCAATACGGACATTAGTACGATGTCAGATCTAGTGTTCAGAATCATCACTTTAAAGATACTAGCTGGGCTTGAAAAAAATATGGAAGTTATTAGAGAAACCCTTTCTGGAGAAGTAAAAGAGCTAAAATCTAACCAAGTAGAAATCAAAAAGGTTATTAATGAGGTGCAATAAAAAATGGGGGCGCTAACTGCTAGGATAAATGAGGCAGAAGAGAGAATCACTAATATAGAAGACCAAATGATGGAAAATAAAGAAACTGAGAAAAAGAGAGATAAACAACTACTGGATCACAAGGGCAGAATTTGAGAGATAAGCGATACCATAAGACGAAACAGCATTAGAATAATTGGGATCCCAGAAGAATAAGAAAGAGAAAGAGGGGCAGAAGGTATATTGGAGCAAATTATAGCAGAGAACTTCCCTAATTTGGGGAAGGAAACAGGCATGAAAATCCAGGAAGCACAGAGAACCCCTCTCAAAATCAATAAAAATAGGTCAACACCCCGACATCTAATAGTAAAACTTACGAGTCTCATAGACAAAGAGAAAATCCTGAGAGCAGCTCAGGAGAAGAGATCTGTAACCTACAATGGTAGAAACATTAGATTGGCAACAGACCTATCCACAGAGACCTGTCAGGCCAGAAAGGACTGGCAGGATATATTCAGAGCACTAAATGAGAAAAATATGCAGCCAAGAATACTCTATCCAGCTAGGCTGTCATTGAAAATTGAAGGAGATAAAAAGCTTCCAGGACAAACAAAAACTAAAGGAATTTGCAAACACAAAACCAGCCCTATGGGAAATCTTGAAAGGGGTCCTCTAAGCAAAGAGAGAGCCTAAAAGCAACATAGACTAGAAAGGAACACAGACAATATTCGGTAACAGTCACCTTACAGGCAATACAATGGCACTAAATTCATATCTTTCAATAGTTACCCTGAATGTAAAAGGGCTCAATGCCCCAATCAAAAGACACAGGCTATCAGACTGGATTAAAAAACAAGACCCATCGATATGCTGTCTGCAAGAGACTCATTTTAGAACCAAAGTCACCCCCAGATTGAAAGTGAGGGGATGGAAAACCATTTACCATGCTAATGGACACCAAAAGAAAGCTGGGGTGGCAATCCTTATATCAGACAAATTAGACTTTAAACCAAAGACTGTAATAAGAGATGAGGAAGGACATTATATCCTACTTAAAGGGTCTATCCAACAAGAAGATCTAACAATTGTAAATATCTACGCCCCTAACATGGGAGCAGCCAATTATATAAGGCAATTAATAACAAAAGCAAAGAAACACATTGACAACAATACAATAATAGTGGGGGACTTTAACACCCCCCTCACTGAAATGGACAGATCATCTAAGCAAAAGATCAACAAGGAAATAAAGACTTTAAATGACACACTGGACCAAATGGACTTCACAGACATATTCAGAACATTCCATCCCAAAGCAACGGAATACACATTCTTCTCTAGTCCCCATGGAACATTCTCCAGAATCGATCACATCCTAGGTCATAAATCAGGTCTCAACCGGTACCAAAAGATTGGGATCATTCCCTGCCTATTTTCAGACCAAAATGCTTTGAAACTAGAACTCAATCACAAGAGGAAAGTCAGAAAGAACTCAAATACATGGAGGCTAAAGAGTATCCTACTGAAAAATGAATGGGTCAACCAGGAAATTAAAGAAGAATTAAAAAAATACATGGAAACCAATGAAAATGAAAACACAACTATTCAAAATCTTTGGGATGCAGCAAAGGCAGTCGTAAGAGGCAAGTATATAGCAATACAAGCCTTTCTCAAGAAACAAGAAAGGTCTCGAGTACACAACCTAACCCTCCACCTAAAGGAGCTGGAGAAAGAACAGCAAATAAAGCCTAAACCCAGCAGGAGAAGAGAAATAATAAAGATCCGAGAGGAAATCAATGAAATAGAAACTAAAAGAACAGTAGAACAGATCAACGAAACTAGGAGCTGGTTCTTTGCAAGAATTAACAAGTTTGATAAACCCCTGGCCAGGCTTATCAAAAAGAAAAGAGAGAAATGATCCAAATCAACAAAATCATGAATGAAAGGGGAGAGATCACCACCAACACCAAAGAAATACAAACAATTATAAGAACATATTATGAGCAACTCTATGCCAGCAAATTAGATAACCTGGAAGATATGGATGCATGCCTAGAGATGTATCAACCACCAAAACTGAACCAGGAAGAAATAGAAAACTTGAACAGACCTATAACCACTAAGGAAATTGAAGCAGTCATCAAAAATCTCCCAAAAAACAAAAGCCCAGGGCCAGATGGCTTCCCAGGGGAATGCTACCAAACATTTCAAGAAGAATTAATACCTATTCTTCTGAAACTGTTCCAAAAAATAGAAATGGAAGGAAAACTTCCAAACTCATTTTATGAGGCCAGCATTACCTTGATCCCAAAACCAAAGACCCCATCAAAAAGGAGAATTACAGACCAATATCCCTGATGAACATGGATGCAAAAATTCTCACCAAAATATTAGCCAATAGGATCCAACAGTACATTAAAAGGATTATTCACCACGACCAAGTGGGATTTATCCCTGGGCTGCAAGGTTGGTTCAACATCCGCAAAACAATCAATGTGATACAATACATTAACAAAAGAAAGAACAAGAATCATATGATCCTCTCAATAGATGCAGAAAAAGCTTTTGACAAAGTATAGCATCCTTTCTTGATCAAAACTCTTCAGAGTATAGGGATCGAGGGTACATACCTCAATATCATAAAAGCCATCTGTGAAAAACCTACAGCGAATAGCATTCTCAATGGGGAAAAACCGAGAGCTTTCCCCCTAAGGTCAGGAACGCGGCAGGGATGTCCACTATCACCACTGCTATTCAACATATTATTCGAAGTCCTAGCCACAGCAATCAGACAACAAAAAGAAATCAAAGGCATCCAAATTGACAAAGAAGTAGTCAAACTCTTACTCTTTGCAGATGATATGATACTTTATGTAGAAAACCCCAAAGACTCCACCCCAAAACTGCTAGAACTCATACAGGAATTCAGGAAAGTGGCAGGATATAAAATTAATGCACAGAAATCAGTGGCATTCCTATACACCAACAACAAGACAGAAGAAAGAGAAATTAAGGAGTCGATCCCATTTACAATTGAACCCAAAACCATAAGATACCTAGGAATAAATCTAACCAAAGAGACAAAGGATCTGTACTCAGAAAACTATAAAATACTCATGAAAGAAATTGAGGAAGACACAAAGAAATGGAAAAACGTTCCATGCTCATGGATTGGAAGAACAAATATTGTGAAGATGTCAATGCTTCCTAGAGCAATCTACACATTCAATGCAATCCCCATCAAAATACCATCCACTTTTTTCAAAGAAATGGAACAAATAATCCTAAAATTTGTATGGAACCAGAAAAGACCCCGCATAGCCAGAGGAATGTTGAAAAAGAAAAGCAAAGCTGGCAGCATCAAAATTCCGGACTTCCAGCTCTATTACAAAGCTGTCATCATCAAGACAGCATGGTACTGGCAGAAAAACAGACACATACATCAATGGAACAGAATAGAGAGCCCAGAAATGGACCCTCAACTCTATGGTCAACTCATCTTTGATAAAGCAGGAAAGAATGTCCAATGGAAAAAAGACAGTCTCTTCAACAAATGGTGTTGGGAAAATTGGATTGCCACATGCAGAAGAATGAAACTGGACCATTTCCTTACACCACACACAAAAATAGACTCCAAATGTTTGAAAGACCTCAATGTGAGACAGGAGTCCATCAAAATCCTAAAGGAGAACATAGGTAGCAACCTCTTTGACCTCAGCCGAAGCAACTTCTTCCTAGAAACATCGCCAAAGGCAAGGGAAGCAAGGGCAAAAATGAACTATTGGGACTTCATCAAGATAAAAAGCTTTTGCACAGCAAAAGAAACAGTCAACAAAACCAAAAGACAACTGACAGAATGGGAGAAGATATTTGCAAATGACATATCAGATAAAGGGCTAGTATCCAAAATCTATAAAGAACTCATCAAACTCAACACCCAAAGAACAAAGAATCCAATCAAGAAATGGGCAGAAGACATGAACAGACATTTTTCCAAAGAAGACATCCAAATGGCCAACAGACACTGGAAAAAGTGCTCAATATCGCTTGGCATCAGGGAAATCCAAATCAAAACCTCAATGAGATACCACCTCACAGCAGTCAGAATGGCTAAAATTAACAAGTCAGGAAATGACAGATGTTGGTGGGGATGCGGAGAAAGGGGAACCCTCCTACACTGTTGATGGGAATGCAAGCTGGTGCAGCCACTCTGGAAAACAGTATGGAGGTTCCTCAAAGAGTTGAAAATAGAGCTCCCATATGATCCAGCAATTGCACTACTGGGTATTTACCCCAAAGATACAGAAGTAGGGATCCGAAAGGGTACGTGCACCCCAATGTTTATAGCAGCAATGTCCATAATAGCCAAACTGTGGAAAGAGCCAAGATGTCCATCGACAGATGAATGGATAAAGAAGAAGTGGTATATATATACAATGGAATATTATGCAGCCATCAAAAGGAATGAGATCTTGCCATTTGCAATGACGTGGATGGAACTGGAGGGTATTATGTTGAGCGAAATAAGTCAAAAAGAGAAAGACATGTATCATATGACCTCACTGATATGAGGAATTCTTAATCGCAGGAAACAAACTGAGGGTTGCTGGAGTGGGGGGTGGGGTGGGACGGATGGGGTGACTGGGTGATAGACACTGGGGAGGGTCTGTGCTCTGGTAATCGCTGTGAATTGTGCAAGACTGTTGAATCACAGATCTGTTCCTCTGAAACAAATAATGCAATATATTAAGAAAAAAAAGAAGAAGAAGAAGGTAGCAGGAGGGGAAGAATGAAGCAGGGGAAATCGTAGGGGTAGACGAACCATGAGAGACGATGGACTCTGAAAAACAAACTGAGGGTTCTAGAGGGGAGGGGGGTGGGAGGATAAACTGGTGATGGGTATTAAAGAGGGCACATTCTGCATGGAGCACTGGGTGTTATGCACAAACAATGAATCATGGAACACTACATCTAAAACTAATGATGTAATGTATGGGGATTAACATAAGAATAAAAAAATATATATATATTTTGATCTTTTACATGAAGACATTCTGCATTCATCATAAAACAACGTAGAGTTAAAAGCATAACGAATACCACAAATACCAGACTGGGGGCCTAAAGAACAGAAATGTGTTTTCTCACAGTCTGGAGGCTGGAAGTCCATGATCAAGGTGCTGGCAGAGTTGGATTCCTCTGGGGCCCTTCTCCTTAGCTTGCACAGAGCTGCCTTCTTGCTGTGCCCTCATTGTGACTTTTCTCTGTGTGCCCCTCTCTGGTGTCCCCCTCTTTCTTTACAATGATAGTCCCCTGTATCAGGGCCCCATCCTTACAACCTCATGTATCCTTAATTTCCTCTTTAAAGGCCCTTTGTCCAAATATAATCACATTGGAGATTAAAGCTTCAACACATGAATTTTGGGGAGAGGGACACAAATCAGTCCATACCAGTGACTTTATTGGGTTTAACCCAGTCCCCTTCATTTGATAAATGAAGAAAGTGAGGTCTGCAAATAGGAAGTGCCAGAACTGGGACAGACAGCTGTAGCCCTGGCTCCGATCATGCCACCCTCTTGCATCTCTGCTTCCTGTTTTTCTTTCTCCGGCTTCCATACACTGAGTGTACAAGCAAGACAGAACCCTGTGGTGCATTTATTTCCATCCTCAGACCCTCAGAAACATGTTTACAGAGAAATAAACATCACGTGGGATATACCAGCAAATATAAAACTCTGTTGGTAATACTAGTGATGTTAAAATTCTCAAGTTTTTCTCTAACTTCCCAAGTTGTGTGTGTGTGTGTATGTTTATATTAAAAAATATCATATTTGGACATGACTGCATGTTTTGTTAGCCTTTTTTACATGTAGGAAATATGAAAAAAGAAGGCGTAAGGACAAAATAAAGACAATAGTAGTATTGGAGTGTTTTCATGCAATTAAAGTAATCTAAAAAGTAGATATATAGGAGCACCTGGATGGCTCAGTTGGTTAAGCGTCTGCCTTCGACTCAGGTTATGATCCCAGAGTCCTGGGATGGAGCCCCACCTCAGGCCCCCTGCTCAGCGGGGTGTCTGCTTCTCCCTCTGCCTCTGCCCCTCCCCCTGCTTGTGCTCTCTCTCTCTCTCTTACTCTATCTCAAATAAATAAAAAAAAAATCTAAAAAGTAGATATAGAAATCTTCTTCACATACATATTTCCTAGTTAACAACTACCTAGTCTTTGTCCTAACACAGGCATTAACATTCAGTTTGGGATGAGGTGAATACATGTGTGAACTGCTGGCTGCCCCTTGTCTGTCCTTACCCCATTCACTGGAAGAAACCATGCTCCTTTCATGACCAGGCTGCTCTGCCCCCCACCCCCAACCCCCACTGCTGACACAGGCAGGCCGACCTTGGGACCCTGGTGTCTTCATTCTTCTCTTCATATGGAAGATGAAACTTACAGAATAGGCACAGAAATACGGTAAAATGAAGCCTAACTTTGAATAGAAACTGTGACAGACTACTTTTTGCCCAGACATCTGTTTCCCCTTCATAGTAATAGAAACCCCATTAAAACAAACCCAAACAAACAAAAAAAACACAGGCATGTGGCTGCTTAGAGACTGAGTTTCTCATCCTCCCATGCAACTTATTTCCCATGGAAATCCGACTACATTGTGTCAGAGATAAAAACAATTCTTTTCCAACTTCCGAGATAGTCTTCGAGACATTCATCTGCGTCTTCCCAGTGTTAGCCTCTCTGACATAAATAATAAATTCCTTTCTTGTTTCACTACCACCAAAAAAAAAAAAAAATTATTTTCCCTATCCTTCCAGATGGCAGGAATGCAGAACTAATGGCTGGAACTCAAGCAATCATCTTGGACTATGAGATAAAAGGCCATTCTGAGAGGGTCAGAGTAACAAAATAGAAGTGTGTATTCTTCATATTGTGTGAATCTGCTCTATCCATCTGTTCTAGCTCTGGAGAGAGAGCGGAAAAAAACTAACTTCTCACTTATTACCATTACATTAGGTTTTCTGACATAGACAACAAACCCAACCTAACAAATTCAGAAGTCCTTTAACATGTAGAACAGCTAAAAGCTTGGCAAGAGACACTTTTGTGCCTTTCCTTATGAATGCAGAATATTTTAGTTCCTTTGCTTCAGTGGGCTAGCCTGGGAACATGGAAGTTTATTTTCCTGTGTAAATTGTTTTGGTACTTGGGGACCCAGAAATCATTTTAAATATTCTCTAAAGAACATGAGATGAATACATGTCATGTTTACTACTTAAAATCTGTTTGGGTGGAGAAAATGTGAACTCATGTAAAAAGGGCCCAATATAAGAGAGACTGTAGTCAGTTAGTTTTCTTCAGGGGACTAGAATCCGGATCATGTGCTTGGTCCTGCCAGCAAGTTAGGGTCATTTCTGGTTTCTGCAAGGGCTCCGTTGTAAAGACCTTACCTCCATTGTCTTTGGTTTGTCCAATATAGTGCTGAGCATTTAGTTGATGTTAAATTAATTAATAGATTTATTATCCCTGATTTTTTAGGTATTTAATACTTTGAGGATTATCTGAAATGTTTTTCAGCATTCTAAAATTTTTCTCAGGATGTTTCTAGTGGTTGAGCTATGGTCGTTCCAACTGCTTTGTTGTCAGCAGGAAAAAGGAGAGTCAAAGAACGCTAACCCTCCTGTTAAAAAAAAATTATTGGAAATTGTGCATAACACTTTTGTAGTGATGGTTAAAAATACACCATAATTTTGGCCCTTTACTGATATTGCGCATCACTGCACAGTATACATACAGTTTTCTTTGGAGAATAACAGGCATTCATTTTGTTCAAAACTTTTGGTATCCTCTTATTTAAAAACAACACTTCCTCAAACAATGTCACTACCCTGCGAAATACTTTATTTTTTTTTTGTAATTGAATAAGTAGAGTACAATGTCAACATACTTGAAATTTTGAGTAGACCTCATTGATGTGGAATTAGACCTTAATATTTGTGATTATAGTGAAGCCAGAGATTCGTAAACCAATAAGGACAAACTTCCAGCATTAATCAAGGAAAGATAAGGAAGAGAAGAGATGCTGAAAATAATCAGCTTCTTTTTTTTTTTTTTCTGCATCCAGGTGTTGAACTTTGTTCTCTGACTTTCTTTCTCCACAGGAGGGGCAGCTTGCTATAAGTAGTGACAGCAAGATGGCATCTCCCACTGAGAGACACTTGTACCGCTTAGAGATGAGAAAGATGCATTATCAAAGGTGGGCATTTCCACCGTGTGTGGGTTCGTGCATGGCTAAATATATCCCACATCTGCACCAGCCCTGGAGACTGCCTCACAGCATATCTTAGCATCATTCTTTGTGGGAATTCACATCACATGTATTATGAGAGACCCCTGACATGAAGCTGAGAATCCACGTTGACTATACTTTCCAAACACTTATGTATAAATGGGGTTGTTTCAGCACAGGAAACAAATGCATTTTTTTTTTTTCCTGCTCAGGAAGGATAGTTTGGGGGATCCTGAGATTCATATCAGGAAATGCTAACTTAACATGGTGGGTTCCAGGGAGTGGTCATGGTTTTTAAATAAGACGATACTGCGCTGGGAGATGGGGAGTCTCAGATGAGATGCAGTTTGGACTGTGAGGAGAGTCAGCCCTGGTGCAGCTCGTGAGAAGCCCCGGTACCCGGGACTTATACATCTGCCTTTAATGACGTATCTTGGGAAGAAGTTTCAGTGCCGTTGTGGATGGGGAGAATGTGAGATAAGAAATCCATGAGGAATGTATGAGATTTTGAGGGTGGAAAGAGTTATAAGATACTCTTGGTGGTACCTGGAAAAGTTTGGAACTTAAGAGAGGTGGAGAGCAGAGAACCTGCCAGAGCAATATCCCAACGAGGTAGAAAGGGATAGGAATTAGAGGCTAGGAGGAAAGAAGACCCTTTCTCAATAGGGGTTAGACCTGTCAAAGAGAGGGAACAATAATGAAAGAGACCTGGGGGAAGTGACATGAAGGGGAAAACAGGGCTTGAAGAAGCATATTTGTGACTGATGGGAAGGAACCCATGGGGATCCAAAGGAAAATGTGGACCAGTGATAGGGAATTTGGCGGAGGATGTGGGAATGCTCGGGCACACAAGGGTTAGCCACAGGTTGGAACACAGGTGCTTCTTTGACTAAAACAGGGCTGAGGGCACGGAGGAAGAGGTAGGAAAATTATAGGTACGATGGGAGGCCGAGGAGGGACACTAACAGAAGAGTGGCCTGGGTGGATGGAGCAGGGATGAGGGTGAAGGCAGGGAGAGGACAACTTTATCAATACAGTGAGCACTTTCCAAGAAAGTGAACAAGGGTCACGATTCCAACAGAGACTAGGATAGAGAGGAGAAAGCCCAGATGGGTGTCCTCAGCACTAGTCAAGCAGAAGATTCAGTCATTTCCTCAGACTGGGACAGTGGAAGTGTGGATGGGACAGGGAAAGTGGCAAAGTTTTGAAAACTCGCAGTGACATAGGAGACAGGAAATCAGAACAAAACCTCCAAATACCAGAGAGTGCAATTTCATGAAAAGCTCCGATAGATGTGATTTGTGATGTTTTTCTGCAATACTGGAAATGCGCTACTGGAATGTAGATTGGGCAATAAGGACTGCTCCATTAATCAGTGTAGAATTTGCTAGTGAGACTCATTCATTCATTCAACAAATGTTATTGAATATTTGCTTTGTGCAAGGCATTTTTCCAAATGCTGTGTGTTCAGCAGAACATGGAAAACAGTTGTGAGTCTCAAGGATTTTATAGCCTTGAGCTGGAGGATGAGTAGGAAACAAAAAATAACCGTAAGTTTGATAGGCAGCCATTTTTGTGTGGGAACACAAGGCCACCAAATCCCACCTGGAAGGTTAGGGACCAGGCAAAGAATGCATGATGTAAGGCGAAGCCAGGAATAATGAACAGAGCATTCACAACAGAGCCAGGGCCCCACAAAATCCAGTGAAAGGATCTAAAAAGGGCCTAGAGAATATTGACTGGACTTACAGTGTGTTTGGAAGTGTGGACAGGATGAGGAAGGTGGGCTACAGAGTGGTTTGTCTCTGCAAGAGGGAAGGGCTAGGAGAAGCTGCAGAGGCATGCCAACAATTGTGAAAGGAGACTGATGTGTGGCCAGTCATCAGATAATGAAAGTTAAAGAAATATAATTGGCCTCCTGGTTGCTTTTGGCAAATAGAGGCTGGGTCAAGGATATTCAGTTCTGTGCCCCCTACCAGGTTCTATGGGAGGTTGGCTTGTGTTGAAACAAATCAAACCCAGTTCTTGGAATCATACCTAGGCTTGAACTACAGTTCTGCATTAACTTTCCTGAACCTCAAAGTCCTCATCTTTAAGATTAGTATAGAATTTAATTTTCCAAGTTATTGTAAGGACCAAGTAGGATCACTTATGAGAAAAGCACTTGGTAAACCTTAACTTGAAAGACAATGATTATTTGGCTTGAAAATGCTTCCTAGAGCATTCCCAAGCAGAAAAACAGGCAGCCCGTGTACAGCTGTTAACACGACTCTTCATCCCAGCATTTTTTTTCCCAAAGAGAGTGGAGAATTATTAACCCACCCCTGAACACCAGACCATCAAGGTTAGCCACTTCGCTTATTTCTGAGGCAGCATTCAGGTAATGAGTTTTCAACGCTAGTTGCTTATAATTTGGAAGCTTTGCAAGTTCATGTCTTAAGTACAAACCAAGACGTAGCTGGCAAGCATCTGTGAGACCAGTAGGAGGGGACTGGGCATTTCTGATCTGAGAAGAAACACTTTGGGGTTTATCACACACTGGCAAGCCTAATCCAGTGTTAATTAGAATTTAATGATTTTACAAGTGCATTCAGGAGTTTCAGCCGCCTACAATCATAGCATGCTCATTCTATAGAGGTGTTTTTCTCTGGAACTTGCTTTTCTGGCTCTCCTTCCCCAAACTTTCCTCTCCCCCACCTCCCACATACCCTACACTTCAAACTCACCCTCAGCAGCAGGTTGGCATGTCTATGATTCTTTAAAATATGTAAAAGAGGTACCTCATTGTCTTAAGCAGCTTATATAAATTCAGAACCCAGATATTTTCAAATCCTTGCGCATTTACTCCTAGGCTATACCATATAGGACACATGTTTCATTTGCATGCAAACCAGGAACTTGAACCACATGCAATATTAACTTCCTTTAGGTTCTTTTTAGATACATGGTATGCCATTTGCTTTTTTTTTTTCTCCTTAAGTTTTGATCTTAAAAATTGGGTCCAATACTTCTTGTAGGTGGTTTACTTATTTTTGTTCAGTAACTGATAGATTGGTTGGTACATTCATTCACTCACTAAACAATTATTTATTCATGCCACAAACGCCTGTGCTAGGCAGACCATGGAGAGGCCTTGTAAACCTCACCTGGTGGGATGGAATATTTGAAATAGGAAGGGCAGAGCCCCGGGGAAGGACATCAGTGGTGACTGTCAGTTCTGGCACAGGGGAAGTGGTGTCGGGTTAAGACCTGAGGGTAAGTGACAGTTGCTGGTTCAGAAGGGGCTGGGGGGAACCCAGGGCAAGCAGAGCCCACAACTTCTGTAAAGTCCTAGAGGTGAGAATCTCCTTGATATGTATTAGCGAGATGTCAGAATGGATTTAGGAGATACAGAAGTGGGGCGATATCGAGAAGAACCTTCCATTCTATGCTGAAGGCCTTGACCTTTTACTAGATAGGCAAAAATGAATTATTGATGGATTTTAAATGATGGAATAACACAGAACTGCATTTTAGGAGATTCCTTATG
Source organism: Mirounga angustirostris (assembly GCF_029215605.1). Lineage (NCBI taxonomy): Eukaryota > Metazoa > Chordata > Mammalia > Carnivora > Phocidae > Mirounga > Mirounga angustirostris. The sequence continues at coordinate 92,157,189 of NW_026991711.1, read as the reverse complement.
ACAGGAATAAGAAGAAAACCTGGGGTGGGATCACCTATTAAGGAAATCATTTTAAGTTTCATGAAATTCGTGCGGTAGGTTCTAGCACTAGGGTTTGCTGGAATGTTGGGAGCCCCCCTTCCCCAAATATGTTTTAGAGCCACCTGAATTTCCTTACTGAGATTCAAATAAAAGCAAATTTTTGTAGACCTTTCTTTAAACAAAGCAACATCTGGGATGGATTTCAAGACTATCAGTCATTCAGATCCTAGTGTAAACATGCTCCATCCTTTTGCTATTCTCCCAAGCTTAGAAGAAACTGCAGCTTGGTGAGATTTTGAGTTTTAGCACTGTGATGACATAGGTAGGATCATTTTGGAGCCTGAGTCACAGAACAGTAGAAGACAGGATGAAGGTTTGCCTGCCTAAGGCATGTGGAATGTACCCTAAAAGAGGTATAGGAAGGGGTCGAGGGTCCAGCGAGGTCTAACCCACTCAGCATTGCTCCCCAGATTTGACCTGCTTTGTGGAAATGACCTGCTGGGATGCATTTTATTATCACTTAGAATTTCACTGCTATTCTCAGAAGGCACCCTGCTGAAAGCTTTGGGTAGGGAGTTATAGGCTAGGGAGGTGAGTAGGCACTGTGCTCTTTTTGGGCTCCCGAACATTTACTCACAGCAGCTATAAAGCAAGGCCTTACCTGATGTGCCCCTGAATTAAAGCTATGTCTCAAGTGAAGCTGAGCAAACAGGCGTCCATTTCTTTCACAACAGAGGCTTTCCTCTTGGGTCTTGTCAGAATTATTTGGGCCACGTTTACCTGTAAGTTCAAAGAAATTTAACAGTGTATAAAACGTTCTTTCCGAGGGCTGGTCCCCCATGACACGAGCAGGTATCACATAGCCGAGGCCCTTCCCAACTCATAGAAGACCAGTCATTTTATTTTATTTATTTATTTATTTATTTATTTATTTATTTATTTATTTATTTATTTTTAATATTTTTATTTATTTGAGAGAGAGAATGAGAGAGAGAGAGCATGAGAGGGGGAGAGTCAGAGGGAGAAGCAGACTCCCCGCTACGCAGGGAGCTGGATGCGGGACTCGATCCCGGGACTCCAGGATCATGACCTGAGCCGAAGGCAGTTGCTTAACCAACTGAGCCACCCAGGTGTCCCTATTTATTTATTTATTTATTTATTTATTTATTTATTTATTTATTTTAAAAGATTTTATTTATTTATTTGACAGAGAGAGAGACAGCAAGAGCAGGAACACAAGCAGGGGGAGTGGGAGAGGGAGAAGCAGGCCTCCTGCGGAGCAGGGAGCCCGATGCAGGGCTCGATCCCAGGACCCTGGGATCATGACCTGAGCTGAGGGCAGACGCTTAACGACTGAGCCACCCAGGCGCCCGAAAACCAGTCATTTTAGACTCACGAACTCAAAAAATTACTACGGCATTATTTGAAGTGAAATTGATAGACATCACGACTTAACCAAATCCCATAGTAAGTTGTCGCGGGTTCTTAGCAACCGATCCATTCATTTACTTGATTACGTCAAGAGGCATCTGTCTGGTGAAGCATGCACAGGCCATTCCAGGATGGGCTCAAATGAAGTGCCACAGGGGTACTCATGGTAGAAGCATTGCTCGAGGTGAAGGGATCAGGCTAGGATGTGTGGACGGGTAACATTTTTATCGGGCTCGGAAGAATGTGAAGATTTTGACATTTGGTGAAGAAGAATATTCTTGGGAGTAGGAGCAAAAGCATAGAGGTCAGAAAGCAGGGATTGGATGAGGGGAATAGTGAGTTTTTTCAGTGTTCTGGGCATAGCACGTAGGAAGAGATGTAACAGGACACAAGATTGGAAAAGTCCGCTGCAGAAAATCTGTGGAGACCTTGCATGTCAGGCTGAGGTGTTGATTTCACACGAGATTTTCGGAATGAAAGTGATTTGACGAAAGCTATCTTTCATGGAGCTCAATCAGGTAGGAGCAGCTGAAGCCTGAGCCTGGAAGGCACTGTGAGAGTGAAGACCCTTGCAGAATGCCTTCATTTGTCAGGGTCCGGGGGAGTCAGTGCCAACCCCAGCCGACTGACTTCTTGGGGGGACGCTTCTCTGTTGCTGTTGTTCTGTGTGTTGTGGAATGTTTTGCACCACTGCTGGCCTCTACCCACTGAGTGTGAGTAGTACTCCTCCCAGTTGTAACAACCAAAGTGGTCTCTAGACATTGCCCAATGCCCCTTAGGCCAAAATTTCCCTGGTGGAGGACTACCAAAGTAAAGGACCCAGAAGCAGTCCAAGAAGATAGTAAGTAGGGGAGCTAAGATTCAAACCCGGGCCCTTTCAAATATACAAGGCTCCAGCTTTTAGTGATCAGCGTGGTATTGCCTGTCCCCACCCCATCCCCTGGCACATACGCACATGTACACACACGGACGCATGCAAACACACATACACATATGCACATGTACGGACACAAATGCACACACAATACACACACGCGTGTGCACACACATGCGCATGAGCACCAATATAACCTCGACTGAAATGGCACCTACAGGACACTAGGAAGCTGGGTCGGAGTGAGTATGGAGGTCAGATCCTCGGTAAGTGAGCTGTGTGTCTAGAGCGCAGGGCAGGGGAAGTGGCCTGGGAACTGTTTTGGAAGCTTTCACTCTTAGCCAGTCATAAACCCTGAAGGAGGGGGATGGAGAGATGGTGACTTTGGGTCAGTGTTAGTGGGACTGACAAGGACAAGGTGATCGCCCGGGCCTGGGACTCTGGGGCAATATCAGGGGTGACAAGGGATAACTGAATCTGCTTCCTTTACTTCTGCCCTTTGGCATGACAGGCTCTGGGGTGCCAGAGAGGGACAGTGGAGACAACTAAGTTTGGGGAAGGTTTAATCTCATCTCACCACTTTCTAGATCTCTGAGCCCCGCAAAGAGTTTGAGCTCAAGTTCTATGAGCCCCCATTTCCTTATCTGTTAAATGGGACCAATTCAGTTCTTTTCATTACAGGAGTTAGGGTGTTACAAAGAACCTGGTAGCCTGTGTGACAGTTTAGGAACTCCAGAAATGGTAGCTGTTATTCTTACTATTTATATAAGTTTAAATGGTGTAGAAATGTTATATCTAAGATGATTTATATAAAGAGAAGCCTGGAATCATCAAGATGGTTGACTCAACACATTTATAAGTTCATGCATTTAAAAAAAAATTATTTGTCAGAGAGAGAGCACAAGAAGGGGGAGTGGCAGGCAGTGGGAGAAGCAGGCTCCCCATTGAGCAAGGAGCCTGATGCGGGATTTGATCCCAGGGCCCCGGGATCATGACTTGAGCCTAAGACAGAGGCTTAACCGGCTGAGCCATCCAGGCGTCCCTATAAGTTTATGCATTTATACATCTATTTTTTTTGGTTTGTCTCTACTGGATATTACTTGTCTGCATTTTTATTTTATTTATTTTTTAAAGATTTATTTATTTATTTGAGAGAGAGAACATGTGGGGGAGAGGGGCACAAGGGAGAGGGAGAGACAAACTTTTTTTTTACATGGAAAATTACTTTATTTTCAAACATTACTTAACACAAGTCTTACAAATATATCACATCAGTTGTAGGAGGAAAGAAGATATTTTGTAACTTCAGGGCAGTCATTTATTATTTGCAACAAAGACACAAAACCTCACTGACCACATGAGGACACAGTTTGAAACCATTGAAATCATACATGCAGCATTTCAGAAACATTGATTTTTATGTGGCATCATTTTAGAAAAGACTGATTTTTACCTCTAAATTATTTTAATTATGCTCTAACAGGTGTTTGGAATGAAACGCTATATACTATTTTCAAGGGAGAGACAAACTTAAGCAGACTCCACACTGAGCTCAGAGCTGATGTTGGACTCGTTCTCACCACCCTAAGATCATGACCTGAGCTGGTCACTTAATTGACTGCACCAGCCAGGCACCCCTTTGGCATTTTTAAGCTCAAATTTTTGAGTGTTAAGTTTTACTCCTAAGGAAATCTTTATTTCATATAACAAGTCAAAAATAGAGTATTTATCCCCAGGTTTCTAGGTTATTAGTAAAAAATGTCCCATTATGCTAACCAAATTAAATATCTCTGTGGTTTCCCCCTGAGTTATAGTGCCCTACGTTACTGTCTTGTAGACATGTTTAAATTAATCTGTGTGCCTACAAAATTGACTTTAATAAAATCTTTTGTGAGCTTTCTTAACTACAGATCACATTTCAAATGTATATGCATATACGATTGTGTGCAGTCATGTGTAATATATTTACTCACACTCAGTCACACACAAATGTGCATGCTCTTTGCCCTTGCTGTCTACTTATCCTGCAATCTTATCCAGAAAGCAATTAGACTTGGTAGGCATCAATTGATCAACACAACCCACCATTTGTTTTCCTTTTTATTGTTCAAGTGGGAACAAATCTGCTATTTTCTTGCGTTCTTTTTTCCAAGAACCACATCTAGACTTTTTGCATGTTAATTGCCATATTTGATTTGTTCAGGTTGATTTATAAGGTGATGAGCTTTTAAAGACATTTCTCACAGGACATTTGTTTTCTTTGACACTGTTTTGCTGCTAGAAACTGAGTGTTTTTGTTACCCAAGACCATGATCATTGCTGGTTTTATTAATTGGTTGATGCATTGGAACTTATTTTGAATAAATATTGCCAGGCTTATTATAGCTTGTATTTTTCTTTCAGGTCATTTTGGAGATTATAATCTTATATGGTTTCTACTAAGCAATTAAATCAGAAAGTCTATTAAAAATTAAGCTTTGAACAAAGATTTCAGAGTTATCAATATATACTGGGATAATTGCTTTTCAAAAGTATCAAGGGATTACTTTTATACCTTTGCCCCTCATTTCTGTTGAAGCATGTTTGTTATGACCTGGGAATTATTCTTAAAACCCACTCCTTCATCATCCCTATACTATTCTAAATAGTACTTTGGGGGAAGACAGGTAGCAGTTACTATTACTGTTGTTTCTACCAGAGATTTTTTTTTTTTTTGAGAGAGAGAGAGAGAGAGAGAGAGAGAGAGAAAGCGTGAGTGGGGAGTTGGGGAGAGGGGCAGAAGGAGAAGGAGAGAGAGAATCTTAAGCAGACTCCACTCTCACTCCATGACCATGAGATCATGACCTGAGCTGAAACCAAGAGTTGGATGCTTAACCAACTGAGTCACCCAGGTGCCCCTCAGAGATTTTTTTAAATCAAAAGTTACTCAGATTCTGTGAGCCTCACAGATGTATCCCTCACCTGGAAAGTGGTGAGAGTAACACCTCCTTCATCCAGTGCCTAGAGGGCTGGATGTGCCTCCAGAAAAATGAGAGTGTGGGCTAATGGGGCTTCCATTAAGGATCACAACTATCAAACTGCTTCTATCTCAGATAGGAACACTTTGCTGTTATAAGAAATTTGATCTTCTTTCCAAAATGATTCCTCAACACTTGCCTTTGCTCTCCCACTCCACTCTCAACTTGAGACCGTGCCTCACACTTCAATGGGAAAAGTACCGTCCCAGTTGGGAAGGCCTCATCTCTGTTCCACCTTAGTCTTTTGTATCTGTACTCGAACCCTCTGTGCCCTCCCCTGTTGTGACCTGGACCGAGTGGCCAGCACCTCCACCTGTAGCCTGGCTCAGTTCTTCCTCTACGTGGACTCGAGGTCTTCACCCCCACAGATTCCTCTCTCTCCCCTGCATCTTCCATTTCTTCTCCAGGCGTCATTACCGTTAATGTAAAAATAAGTACCAGGGTAGTCTAATTGTAAATAAACCTTTCAGTGATCCAATTTGATCTTCCTTTATCTATTGCCTCATTTCTCTGTTTCACTTTTCAACAAATCTTCCCAAAGGAGTTGCTACACTCACCACTGTCTATCCTCACTTATATCCTCTCTTCCTTCCATCACTTGGCTTGTATTCTCACTACTCTAACTGCTGGGTCAAGAGTACCCTAACTTCTGTGGGCCAAATCCAGTGGCCATTTTTGTCTTTATCGCCCATGACCTCTCAGCAGGATTTAACATAATTAACCACCCCTTCTTGAAACACTCTATTCTCTTATCCTTTGTGTCCCTAAGCTCTTGTAGTTTTCTTCATGTCACTTGGGACTTTCTCCACCGGTTGCTTATTGAAGGTAGGACAACCTCTGCTACTGGCTTCTTCTCTTTCTCTGCTAGCCCACTAAATATCAGAATACCTGATGGCATTGGGGATGGTGTGGTGAAGTATAGGAGTCCTCCTAGATTCCTCTCTTTACCACCACCCTGGATCCATCACTAAGTACTCTAGATGCTCTACAGTATATCTGATATCTATCTACTCTCCATGTCCCACCTCCAGCCCAATCCAAACTAACATCACCTCCTGGTGCACTACTGCAACCCATTCCTAATGGGGTTCCTCACCACTGTTTTGCTCCCCTGAAACTGACTCTCCACACAGCAGCCAGAATGATCTTTTAAAGGCATAAATCATGGCATTTTACTCCTTAAATTTTACCCTGTTGAATTTATATATCCTATCTGTGGCTTTCCACTGCCCTTGGAATAGAATCCATTCTCCCTAAGGTGGCCTGTGTATCTGACTTCTCCCTTTTTCTTATCCCCCCAATCCTCACCATGTTATGGCCACATTGATCTTCTGGTTCACACACTCAACAAAGTCATTAAGTTTGGCCTTTGTATCCACTTGTTTACCCATAGATTTGGGGTCTCAAAAATGGTAACTGTATCATTGTTAATTACTGTCTATATCCTCTTTTCAATTCCATTTGAAAACATTATTTAGGATCACATTTTGGGATAATGATGGTTCATTGGCACTGTTTTTCTCAACCAAGTTCCATTTTGGGGGGCAGCTTTTTGGTATTGTGACCCTAAGCCTAGAAAGTTTGAGCTGTGCAGGTGATATAGTAACACAGTAAGAAACAGAATGTTTAAAGCATAATTTGAAGGTAATTCAACAAGATCTTTTTGCTAAAAAAGAGATTTAGCAGATAAAATTTTCAATAGATCAGAAACCATTCTATTAGGAGTATTGTAGAAGATCCTATTATAGAAGACTTTCTAAATTTTTTAGGGCAAAGAAGGAAAAAGAATATGAAATTTCATATAATATTTTTTAAATGTAATTCTATATCAAGTGTTTTAAATATTTTTGTGATGTTGCAAATAAAAGAAATATTTAAAATTATTTTATTAATATTTTTCAACCTAATTCAATCTTCTTATGCTCATTGCTCAGCAACTTAACATTTTCCACTTAAAACATATCATGAATAGCTTTTCAGGTTAATAGCACGTGGTGATAGGGCGCCTGGGTGGCTCAGTCGTTAAGCATCTGCCTTCGGCTCAGGTCATGATCCCAGGGTCCTGGGATCGAGTCCCACATCGGGCTCCCTCCTCGGGGGGAGGCCTGCTTCTCCCTCTCCCCCTCCCGCTGCTTGTGTTCCTGCTCTCGCTATCTCTGTCTCTGTCAATTAAATAAATAAAATCTTTAAAAAAAATAGCACATGGTGATATAATAATTTTTTTTTCTGTTCAACTTGTTGATATAAGAAGTTATATTGGTTAATTTGCTCAATGTTGAATTAGTAGTCATGGAAAACTGTTCTTAGAATGTGACATTTTAAAATATGGTACTATATTTAGGGTGATTCTAATTTATTAGGAATTTCTATATCTATCTTTATAAGACATATTTGCTTTGTCAAGTTTTGATGTCTTAGTTTATATCCCACCATAGTTAAAATAAGTAAAAGAAAATGGTGGTGATGGTGATTGAAGATGATGATGGTGATCAGAAAGTAGACAAAAACTCAGCTAGAAAACCTTCTGTATCTTGTACCTTTGAAGGTGATAGATCTTTATAACCTATTAATGTTTTATTAAAATGGATTAATCTTAGAAATTTACATTTTCATAAAAATGACAACTTTATGTCTATTAGGTTGAGCATATACTCTCCTATGACTTGCTTTTTTACACTTATGGCACGTTTTCGTTCTTGGTATTGCATATTTTCGTTTTCTTTTTGTTTTGAGTAGCATTGACAGGAAGTTATAGGTTTCTCTCTTAAAAAGGGTAGGTTTTATAAAAACCTTTTTAGTAGTTTGTTTATTTCATTAATTCCAAGTTTATGTCTTCAATTTCATTTTCAGATTATATTGTCCTATTATTTTTTTCAGTTTTTTTTCTCTTTATTAAGAGAAATCCTACTACTAATAAGTATTTTTAAGAATGCAAATTGTCCTCTGAGTACTATTTATCCCATATGTTGGTATATAAAGCAATCTCTCTTTTATATGTTGTCATTACTGCCTTGCCCAGTTTCTTGTGCACTTTTTTGAGCCATTCATAAATGAATAACAAATCTATAATTTTCCCTTAAATTTCTGTTTTGAACCTGAGTTTTTTAGAAAGATATTTCTTAATGTTCAAGTGTTAAATTTCTTTGGATCATTTTTTGTTGACGATTTCTTGGTTTATTATGTGTAAAGAATGCAGGCTTTATCATTTATTTCTGGCATCTACTACTCTTTTTTGTGCAGCAAATAACATGATTTTTTAAAAGATACTTTATAGACTTAAGAAAAAATAGGCTATTCTCCATCCCTCCAATTAGTTTTGATTTGTTGCTCCTTTCAGATGAGGAAGCCAGAGAAGGAGGACTATTTGCGAGGGTGCTCTAGAGATGATCAGATTTGCAACCTGTGTTATTTCTCATGAGGCTCAAAGAGAGTGGCCTGTTTGATTCTGTGTGCTCTAAGCCCACTAATGTGATTCTCTCATTACTGTTGGTGTCACCTGCAGCTGTTTCTACTCTACAGGGCTCCCCATGAGGCAGTGGTTGACCATCTGACCTTCTGGTAGCTGAGGCATCTTCATTTGAGAGGTAAATGGTTTGTTAAGCCATCCATATATCTGTAGTATTCTAGCCTCTTTCTTTGTCATCTGTCTCCACTGAGATGCTGTGAACAAGCACTCTCTTTCCCAGGCCATAGCGGGCAGTCATAGGATGTAGACAGCCCAATGGGGAGGACAGATAGGGGATCAGATATCTGTGCATTTCCTGCTATCTTCTTTCTAAAGCAATTTAAATAAGGGATTTTCTTTTTTTGAGTACATTCTGGTTGCCCTTCTTCCTCTTCCTCTTCCCCTCTTCCTCCTCCTTCTTCTTCCTCTCCTCCTTCTTTTTCCTCCCCTTCTTCCTCCCCTCCTCCTCCTTTCCTCCTCCTCCCCCTTCTTCTCCTTCTTCTTCTTCATCCTCTCCTTCTTCTATCTCTTCCTCTACTATTCTCATCCTTCTCCTTCCCTGCTCTTTCCCTCTTCTCCTCTCCTCCTCCTTCTCCTTTTCTTTCTTCTTCTTGTGACATGCTACTCTGCCTTAATTGACTAGTCTATCTTGCTCTTACTCTGGGGAATTAACCTGCTTAGGTTACCACTTCTTTTTTTTTTAAGATTTATTTTTTTGAGAGAGAGAGAGAGCACAAGCAGAGGGACAGAGGGAGAAGGAGAAAGAATCTCAAGCACACTCCACACTGAGTGTGGAGCCAGATGCGGGGCTCGATCTCACAATCCTGAGATAACAACCTGAGCTAAAACCAAGAATCGGTCGCTTAACCGACTGTGCCACCCAGGTGTCCCAGGTTACCACTTTTAAGCTGTGTGACATTGAGCCTGATTTTGAATCATTCTAGGCTTCAGTGTCCTCATCTCCACTGTTCTGTATTGTGAGAAGTAGTGGTAATGTTGGACGAGTGCCTAGCAAGGTTCATAACAGGGGCAGTTGCTACTGTGACTATTATAGGACTACTTCATTCTATTGCACTTTGCTTTATTGTGCTTCAGAGATACTGAGGTTTGTTTGTTTGTTTGTTTGTTTGTTTTACAAATTGAAGATGTGTGGCAACCCTGCACTGATCAAGTCTATTGGCGCCATTTTCCCTACAGCATTTGCTCACTTCCTGTCTCTGTGTGATGTTTTGGTAATTGTTGCAATCTTTCAAACCTTTTCATTACTATTATATTTGTTAAGGTGATCTGTGGGCAGTCATTACAACTCACTGAAAGCTCAGTTAATGCTTAGCATTTTTAGCAATATTTTAAAATTTAGATATGTACTTTTTTTTAGACATTATGGTATTGCACACTTAATAATCTACAGCATAGTGTAAGCATAACTTTCATATGCACTGGGAAACCAAAAAATTCATCTGACAGGCTTTATTGTAATATTTGCTTTATTGCGCTGGTTGGAACTGATCCTGCAATATCTCCGAGGTATGCCTGTATTATTAATTACTTAGTCATTGCTTTGGCAGTTTACCTCAGTTGAGCGATTGCTGTAATTAAGTTAACCCTAATGATAAAGGGGTCCATACCTCTTCTTGACCTTGGAGATGCTGTTCAACATTTTAGACTAAATGTGTGATGTGTGGAAGGTGGGCCATCTGAGCTCATCCTGGCTGTTGGCTCCAGTTCCTTGACAAAAAAACAAAACAAAACAAAACAAAATCCCCAAAACCTGTCAGAAAAACTGTCTATAGAGGTCATTTAGAAATACAGTGCCGCAGACAATATCACAATTAAATTCTGCCTTGGCCAGTGTTAGAGTTGCAGTGTTATTTTAGCAATTTCTGCAGGCCCAGGAGTGCAAATAGTTGTAATTAAAGGCTTCCAGTAACAGCCCTGTCAAGTCCTTGTGTGCATCACATTTGGCACATGTTTCAAAGCCGAGAGCGGTATTAAATAGACCATCTGTTGGTTTTCATTAGGTTTTCTCTCATCAACAGCACTATTAAATATAACTGAACCCATTTAAAAAAAATCCCTGACATCTGTGCTTTCAATTGGAACGTTGATCAATATTAATAACAATGCTACTTCACCTGAATTTATTATTAATGAAAAGTTAAATACAGCATAAATATGAATGTTTGCCCTACAACACTTTTAATAGTACTTATCCAAACAAAGCCAGAGAAAGCACCCTGTCTTACGAGTAGAAATGATGAAAATGCCTGGAAATGAGTGTTCCCTGAATCCCACTGGTGCCAGCATACCTGCAACATCTGGGCATGCCTGTTTTTCTCCAGAAAACCCTGCTCTGCAAACTCTACTTGGAAAACTTGTACTGTCCTTCAAGGACTATCATAGGCATGATCTCTTGGAAGCCGTCTTTGTCTTTACCAGGGTTGATTTGTTCTTTCCTTTCTCTTCCTCCTGTCCTCCAACACATCCCTTTTATCAAATTTCACTTTTTTTTTCATGTTTATCTCCCTATGAAGAGCAGAACCACACCATAGAGCTTCACATTAAATGGTGGGCATAGTAGGAGCTCAGTTGAAATGAACCAAATGAAGAAATCAATGAATAATGAATGAAATGCAATTCTACTAGAAGAGAAAACTTCACTGAAGTCAATTATTTGGTGAAAATTTACTTTTTCCCAGCACTCAAACAAGGAGCATTACAAAGGTAAAGAGATTTATAGAATTAATCCAGAGATTAGCTGTCAGCTGAAGCATCTGCCTTCTTTCTTCTGTTTATCCGCTCTTGCCCCGCAGTGCTGGCCCTACAAGCAGACATGACTTCTGTGATAGTTTTCCTCTTTGGGGGGACTCAAAAAAGATTTTGATTCAGTGGAAAATTGTGGGTCCAGGGTGGGTGGCTGTTGCAGGAGGTAAGTAAGAGACTGTGACTGCAAGTTGACCCATGAGCTGGACCCACGCACTCTGAAGCTCCTTACCCCATCCCTGTCCTTGGAATGTACACTCTGCCCGCTGTTCCCATGGTGGGAGCTGTTCCAAGGACACAGCCTTGAAGAGAGTAAGGTGCTGTTGAGACCATCTGGACTGAATATATGACTGAACCCAGTTAAGGCCTCTCCATAGACTTTGATTCTTATGGGGTGGTGCAGAGATGTACCTATCTTGTGGCCACACAAGACAAGGCTGGCAAGCACTTTAATGAGCACCCTTGCTTTTTAAAACTGTCACCCACCAATCCGGGGTGGTCTGACTTTTTCTCTGATCTCTCCTGGCCCTTTTTTGGGGGCCAGTTTATGAACCACCATTAGCCTGTATCAGCATCCTTGTGCTGGTATGTGAACTCCTCCTTTGCACTGTCTGCCCCTTGAGGGCAAGGATCAGGTTTCAGTCGTATCTGGACCCCTGGTGTCAAGCACAGTATCTTGTTCAAGAAAATGTTTCAGAACTCATTTGAACCAAGAAGACACAATGACCTGAGTTCAGGTAAGTCCGTAGGCTGAGTAAGTCCTCAGGATTCATTCATTTACTCCTTTAAGGTTTTATTACATAGGGTTATGTTTGTTTGTTTGGTTTGGGGTTATAGTTGTTATTTAGGTATGGTGAGGCCAGCAGATGAGATGATTGCATTGAAAAGGTAGTTTGTTACCCACAGTTCCCAAGAGGAAGGGGCCACACAGGGAAACACCAGAATTGGTGAGGAGGCGAAGGAGTGAGGGGAAACCATGGGCAAACCATGGGCTTTTATTGTGGTTCCCATAAGAAGGAACGGATGAGGTAGGGTAGGCAGGCTTAGAATGGCTAGTTTGAATATTTCAGGAGCCTCTAGGGTGTAGGGCTGTCTCTAGTTGCCTTATCATCTTGTGGTGCGAAGGACAGGGAGCAGAAGTGGCCCAGAGCTAAGAACTTAATCAAGGAGGTGGTGGGTGTGTGGACTCTGGCTGGCTTGGTTGGTTTGCATATGAAAGGCATGCTCACAGGTGAGTGGTTTACTATTTTTATGAATCCACTAGGGGTTAAGAGAAGAGAAGGTCCCTGGAGGAACTGAGCTGGAAGGTCATGAAGGATATTTTGCCAAGCAGGTGGCATGGAGGGAAGCAGAGTCAGAGGTGATGCTGAGCACATCTTACGGTTCTCTTAGGGACCAAGTGAACATCCTCACTGGGACAGAGGCCAGAAGAAGAGGCTGCTGGGGAAAGTCCTTCACACGAAAGTCAGCCTTTTTTTTTTTTCCTTGCCTAGGTCTGGCAGGAAAGGGTAGGTAGGGGGAAGGAGGTGGGAATACGTGCGCCTGTACTTCCTCAGTCTGCTTTGGTTTCAATAAGCTTCTGTAGCATAGCCCTTCCCCAAGCTGAGCATGGCTGCTGGGTAAAAGCTGCTATATATCCAGGTCCTCCTCACCTGGAGAATGTGGAGATAAAATTTAAAGAGCATTTTGCAGTCACTATATGAAATGACATATGCAGTATACTTTGAAAAATACTGGCATTTAATAGGCACACACTAAAATGGTAATTACTATTATTTCATTATTACTAATACTGTGGTTTATGTACTATACTTCTCATATATTTACACCTACTATACACACAAAATTGATTTGTTTAAATTTTGTTTTAGAGAGAAGGTGAAGAGAAGGTTTGTTTAGAGAAGGTGAAGAAGCCCTCTAAAGAGTCAATACAAAAATAAAGAATTTCTAATCATGATGAAGGATTTAAGGCTTGGATTTTTGAAAGTCTCTTTAATGATGTGATATAATATAGGATACAGAGTGAGTCAGGATGCATATAGTAGGTGATAAACAGTTTCATTGGAGAGGAGAACAACTCATAGCTGAGTGGTTAGGGAAGACCTCACTGATTTAATATATATCCTGGCTTGCTTCAAATCCTTCATAGAAAAAGGTGCAAAGGACAGAGAGGAAAACACACAAGTTCCTAAATAAAATTCAGATGGTTTCATTTCAGATGCTTCCCCACCAACCATTTGCATGGGGAAGGTGGAAAACAAGGATACTGGTAAAAGATAGTGGCCAGACAGGAAGGGCTAAGAAGTGCTGTGCAAGGCTACTGGGCTTTGTCCTGAATGTCCTACCTCAAGAGGTCACATACGGCTAGAAGACTGAGTTACTGGCCACTCACAGTGAGGGTCTCCTTTTGAGCAAATAACACTGTGCAAAATAAAGCAAAGAAATATGTCTGATTTGATAATAGACATTATTTGGACAGCAGGAAACAAAATAGCTTTATTTTTTTAAACATCTTATGTATTAATTGTTAATACTAGCCTCCTTTTTGTTTAGGGCCCAAGTGTTGATTTTCTATTTACTTGGTGTCTCAAATAATGCCTTTCAACATTTAATGTGTTTTTCCAGTAAGATTTCAAAATAGTTCCTTAGCATGTTAATAAGGCAACAAAGACAAACCTAGAGTCAACATGAAATTCCCTGCTGATAACCAGCATCGATCAAAGGCAATGCCTAAATGTTTTTGTGAACTTTATACAATTGGGCACACAATCACTAACGGCGTTAGTACTTTATAAAAGGGAGTATGGTGATTAACATAACAATAAAAATTAAAACAAAACAAAACAAAAGGGAGTATGTTATGTGCTATCTAATAAACCTTCTTTGAAGGAGATACCGAATCAAGGAAAAAGCTATTGATGGGAGCACATGAAAGTTATTTTAATGGGAATGTCTTTTGGGGTTACACCAGTTTGATTGTGTTCTTATAACACCAGAGTTAGAGTAAGTTTGATAACATATAATTTTAATTTAGGACAATAAAATCATATCCTCATTGGATTTTGGATTAATTATTTAGATAACTGGGATAAAAAGAGTTTTGAACTCTACTGTCTAGCTTTCCCTGGGTGATTACTAACACCCCACCTTTGTTTGCACATGGAAAGGAGGATCTCCTGAGATCCTAAACTGGGTCTATTAGCCAGTTGAGCACTGTGTAGAATGATATGATTGGTCTGCTGGCTATCTGCTTACCCAGGGTTTCAAGAGCTGCAAGGAAGAACAACGACTTGATGCTCAGAGCTCACCTTGGGATGAATATCCTCCCCAAGCCTTGAGGAATAAATTGAGAACTCTTAAATCAGTGGTTTTGAGCAGCTGCACACATCTGCCTCAATTAGGGAGTATTTTGAAGGGTAGACTTCAGGATTCCAGGTCCTAAAATATTCTGATTCCATAGGTCTGGAGGTTGAGGAAGTGATAATTACTCTCCTAAAAGGATGCCATGGGCGAGTCTTATATGGACTTGTAGTTGGTAAGAACTTTAATGCACTTTTCAGGTGAGAACTAAGTGTGGAAGGTTCTTAAGGGAGGAGACAGTAAAGGCTTATGACCTTGTGAGAGCTGGAGATATACACGAGTCCCCACTCATGACTGTTATGTTTTCCCCATCCCTGTTCCCTCTGAAGTTCTAGAAATGTCTCTCAAAGCCAAGTGGACAATCAAGCTTTCTGAATTTCTCCAGATGTGGCAGGAAAGATTTGGAGAGTCCAGTATCTCACCCTGGAAGACAGCCTTTGTTTGGCTCTTGGACCCAGGGGAATAGGCTTGGGAGGGCTGGAGTTCTAAGAATCTAAGTCAAGGGGTGAACCATAGCCATTGTATTTAATGCTGTCCATATTCCTTAGGACAGTCTCTTGAGAAACATCTGCTTCCCATGTATTCCAGTTGGAATCAAGAATTAGTCAATACTCAAGGACATCAAACCAATGCAAATCAAAATGCAAACTTTCATGTTAACTCTACCTAAAAATTTAAAAATCATAACAATTTTATTTTACTTTTTAAAGATTTTATTTACTTATTTGAGAGAGAGCATGAGCAAGAAAGAAGAAACAGGGGGAGCAGTAGAGGGAGAGGGAGAAGTAGGGTCTGCTGAGCAGGGAGCCCGATGTGGGGCTCAATCCCAGGACCTTGGGATTATGACCTGAGCCAAAGGCAGCAGCTCAACTGACCGAGCCACCCAGGTGCCCCCCAAATCATAACAATTTTAGTAAGAATATCATAAGATAACCACTTAGCTATGCTAACAGTAACATGTACCAGGTACTGTATATTCATACTCTTTATCCAGTAATTCCAGCTCTACGAATCTATCCTAAAGAGTAATCTGAAATACAAATATTTATGTCCTAGGATATTCTCCAAACTGTTATTCATAATAGCGCAATGATGGGAACAGATGTCCTCAATGGTTTGGTAAATTAAAGAGAGCTCTGTGAGAAAATACCAAACAACCACTAAAAATATTTATGAAAAAACACAATGTGAGAAATTACTCTTGATATGTTGAGTAAAGAAAGAAAAAGCAGACTATGAAAAGATGCACACACACATGCATGCACACATGGAAATATAATTGAAAGGAACTATGCCAACACATGAACAGTGGGATGACTTTCTTCCGACTTGCTGTGGTGACTCTTTCACATTCAGGGGTCCCACTATAGTATTTCCTCAGAGAAACCATTCCTTACCACTCTGCCTAACACAAATTCCTTGTACTACCTTTATTTTGTTCTTCAGAATAAAATATTCTGCTCTTTTCACTTATAAAAAGTACCTCTTGCCTGCATAATAGGCCTTACTTTTGAGAAACTACACTCCTTAGGGTGAAGAGCATGTCTGTTTTGTCCACTACTATTTACCTGGTGGCTGGTCCAGATTGTTCTCAGAGCAGTAGACACTCAATGAATTATTTCTATGAAGAATTATATTATATTATAGGATTATTAACCAAGTGTTTTTTATATCATATTAGTTGATGGCATCCGTTCTCTCTCTCTATTATATATTGTATGTACATAAATAAACATATGAATATATAATTTTCCAACTCAATCTCACAGTGTCTGATATTCCACATTTGAGATTTGAGATTTAACCATCTCCTTTACTTTTTTGTGTGGATGTAAAAAAAAAAATGTACATTCCTCTAATAAACAGTGATGGGGTAGGGTATACCTGACTTAGTTACTTATACCTTAGTAGGAAATATATTCTCAGTGAATTTCTCTCTTGGTGAATGATATTGGGCTATTGAAGAAATGACCATTCTGATGATGCAGGGGAGGGATCACTGGACTCCAAATTTGCCCCCAAAGCTTCAGACATGATTGGGACTTGCCAAGAGCACCCATGAGAACTGCAAAGGATGCATGGAGAGTGGAGAGTGGAGAGGGAGAGAAAGAGGGAGAGAGAGAGAGAGAATCTTAATCAGGTTCCACACCCAGCCTAGAGCCCAATGTGGAGCCTGATCTCACAACCCTGAGATCACAACCTGAGCCAAAATCAAGAGTCAGATGTTTAACCAACTGAGCCACCCATGTGCCCCGGTAGCTTACCTTTTCTTACTGAAGCATCAGAGTAGGTACATTGATGGATATGGATGGATCCTTCCTTCTTTCCTTCCTTTTCCTTTCCTTTCTTCTCTCTCTTCTTCTCTTTTCTTTTTCAGTTCTCAAGTTGTGGCTAAGATTTAGGTAGAAGCAGATGAGCAAAACAGATAGGATACATTAACCTTCAATCTCTGCCTTTGAAATTAGCATCAACTCTGGGTATGAATGGCTGTTGATTCCTATGTTAAAGGAAGCTGTGATTTCTTGAAAATTTGAGGGATATTATGAGAATCTGAAACCTGTAGGGGAGCCTGTTAATTAAATTTCTTGCACAAATATTTCATAGAGTAGAATTGACACCTACAGAAATATTGATTTGAAGTCTTCCCTGGCACACCAATGTTGATGCTTAATGTTTATTTTACTTCTTTAGCGAAAGAGCTCACATGTTAATTAAGCTGGACCATAGAGATGATTTATCTATTCCCTACTAGAAGGCAAGGCAGGTTTCCTGCCAAAAGAAAAGAGAAGCTTACTTTTATCTACTTTCCAATGCTCCACTCCCCCCCACTCCCCGGCCAAAAACGTGGCATTCAGCTGTAATACATCATTTTTTTCAAACATTTTGTATTTCATCTAGTTTCTGCAATAATTTTTGAATAGGCTTCCTTTTCTCCAATTCTCTTGTTTGCTAGGGACAGCCTTGATTTATGCCTGTTGTCCTGGCATAATTATGAATATTGTCCTCATTTATGTTCAATTGCATCGTGGTTTAGATGGTAATTGTAGGTCACCTTATCTGATTTCAACCATATCCACCTCTCCAACCTCATCTTTCACCTTGCTTCCTTTCCTTTGCTGAACTTTTTCTTGTTCTCTTGTCACATTTCATGCTTTCCTAGATCTTTGAATGGATTTTTCCTTAACCTGGCACACTCTTCTTCACCTTCCTATCTCAGCTTCAAAGCTACTTCCAAAGCTTTTCTGATTCTACCAATCTAAGTCAAGGATCAATATTAAAAGAGTTCTTGACATTTATTGCAACTATAATTCTACAATTATTAGTATGGTTATCTCATTGATGTTGACTCCCCATTAGATTCTGTAAACCCCAAAATATAAATGAGGAGAAAATGTTTTAGAAAGATTAAATATTTGGCTTGTGACAATTGAGTAGGTATCTCAACCCCAGTTCTACCTAACTCCAACACCCATGGAGGGAAGAGATCTGTGGGAAGCTTGGGTGAGTCTCTCTACTCCTTTCTTTCTTACTTGGATCATACTTGGCTGGTAGATCCAGATGATGGCTGTGGACAGAACACCAGTGAAAAGCGAATCCTTTAGAAAAGGGTATCTAGAGCAAGGACAAATTGAAGAAGGATTATCTTGGATTACTTGATATGTTTTAGATTTATTTTTCTTCTTTCTAGTGTCATGATGGGTGATTTTGCTTCTATAAAAATATTTACTAACAATAAAGACATGGATCATATTTATTGCATCACTGGATCTTAGTTTGAAGGGACTTTAGGGTTTATTCAAACCAATCATTTTAATTTAATAGAAGAGAAAAAAGACAACAAGAGAAGTTATGAAAGTTATTCAGAGTCACATAGCTGCTACCCAGAGGTTCTGTGGAACTGAGTTCAGATCAGTTATCTTGGATTCTTTGGCCTGAGGTCTTCCTAGTAATAAAACTCCATGTAACATTCTCTTGACCACGTAGGAGAGGTCATGGGTGCTATGCGAGAGGACCTGACTCTCCCAGAGTACTAGACTTGGTTATCACAGGCAATTGCTCTCCACTTGGGTCAGTATCCTGGACCTCCCTTGCTGCACACACATACCTGAGGTCCATGACACATAGAGAGGGAGGAGTGAAGGAATCATCTAAGACAGCATACAGGCAACAATTTGAGAAATTTCAGTTATTTTCAAATTAACTCATATGTCATATTCATGTCATCAGCCTGTCATATATAAGCATTAATATGTATTATGGACTGAATATTTGTATCTCTTCAAATTCATATGGTGACTCCCTAACTCCCAATGCAATGGCATTAGAAGGTGGGGGACTTTGGAGGCAATAAAGTTTAGATGAGATCATGAGAGTAAAGCCTCCACCCCACAACGGAATTTGTGTCCTTATAAGAAGAGAAAGACACCAGAGCTCTCTCTCTCCTTTATGTGAAGATATAGCAAGAAGGTAGCCATCTATAAGACAGGAAGAGAGTCCTCATCAAATCCTGATCATGCTGGAACCCTGGGCTTGGACTTCTAGTGTCCAGAACTGTGAGAAATAAATATCTTTTTAAAATCACACAGTCTATGGTATTTTGTTATAGCAGCTTGAGCTGACTAAGATAGTATGGAATGAATAAATGAATGAATGAATGAATAAATAAAATGGAATAAAAAATCCCTACTAGTTAAATAAGCAGGTGGAGAAAACTCGTTATTTAAAAAAAAAAAATGAAAAACAAATAAGTGACCAGGAAATTAAAAATATCTCTGTAGATGGGCCCCTGTCAATAAAAGGGAGTTCAAGGACATCACCAAGATGGCAGCATAGGTTGTTCTTCACTTCACTCCCCCTCACAAGAAGAACAACTAATATCTATTCAAGAATAAGACACCACTGAAAAAATTCTAGAACATGGAGATGAGGATAAAGCACCCTGCTGCATGATAGAGACCAAGACAGACCACATTAGAATGGAAGAGAAGAAGCTACATGTTGGCTGCATCTTCCCCCCAACCAGGCCAGTTCAGCATCACACAGAGAGGTCTCTTCTAATCTTCTGGTTTCTCCAGTGGGGAAAGGGAATCCAGCAGGGGTGTGTTTGTGGGGGGAAACAAGCTCCTCCCAGTATTGTGGGTCACTTTGTGGGAGCCCCTACTCTGATCTTACCAGGGGAAACTGTTTGACTCAGCCACTGGGAATGTGGCTGTGAAGAAGGTGGGAGGGGCTCTCAACAACCAGCACATGGATCTTGGCAGACTGAGTTCATACCTGCAATGTCCAGGCAGAAAGCCCAACCAGTTGCTTTGCTCATTATAGAACCAAGCCAATGGTGCCTTCAGGGAACTTGGTGTCTGTATGATTCAGATCCTCAACCAAGAAGTGTTGCCAGTATGGTTTGCCTATGCCCAGGAAGGAGCTGAATCACAGCCCTACCTGTTGTGGAGAGTGTCTTCCAGTCCCATTTAACCAGAAGGGCTGGTCAACTTCTGGAAGCTTTGCTGCTCAGTGGTGCTTGAGCTGAGAGGTGGGTGGGCAAAGCTGATCACCCCCAAGGCAAAGCCAATATCACACAGAGTGTTCTAGGGTCATACACAGTCAGGGGGATTAATGCACAGCCAAGGCTAAAGATAGCCCCTGGCCCCTCTCAACTGGAAATCCTGTTTGGGAAATTGAGAGTAGCCTAGATCAGCTCCTCCTCCTCCCACCCATGCCAAGAAGCTGAGACATGGCCCTACCCACTGTGAAGAGTGCTTTCTGGCTCCATCTGACCAGAAGAGCTGGAGACAACTCCTGGAAGCTGTGCAGCCCAGAAGCATTTGAGATGAGAGGTGGGCAGGCAAAGCCAGTTAGTTTACAGAACAAAGCCAATGGGAACTTGGGGTGCAGGTCAGCTTGCATCAAGACAACACACAAAGAGTTTTATCAGTTTTAGAACTGCCTTTCCCACTGCATCTGGACAGGGAATCTAATTTATAACTGCTCATTGCTGAAATCAACCTTCGGCCTGTCCAAACAGGGACCCTACTCAGCACACACAAGGAAGCTGTATAGCCCATTCAACAGCTGTATATTCAGTGACACTTGAACAGAGAGCATAGAGCATGGATTCCCCCATCATCAGAGAATAACTAGTGACCTCACTTGACCAAGGAATTCAGTGTGCACTCTGACCTGATTTAGGTCCCCAAACATTGAGCTATACAGGCCCTGGATCATATTCTGCTGCCTACCAGGGCAGAGAAGCTAATTCCTAGAAGCTAATTCCCATCTATTACTGAATATAGTATCAAGTTCTGACTATCTATAAGCCTGACCAGAAAACCCAGGCAACCACAGAACCCATTCTATGACTCACTTGGGTAGAGGACCAAGTTAGCAGTCCTATACCACTGTTCTCAGCCAGTGGCACACCCCTCATCCTTGTCCTCAGAGCTTGAACAGTTGCTTCACCCATAAATAAACTACAATAGCAGACCCCTCCTGCCCAGGAACATTACCAGCAGACACGGCCAGCAACCCAAGCTCAGCTGACTGGTGAAGAACTGTCTGTACCAAAGCAAACCTATAAAGTCTGAAAGAACAGCCTGATTACTCAAGTATGCAGATACCAACATAGTCAGGATCATGAAAAAGCAAGTAAATATGACACCACCAAATGAAGCTAATAAAGTTCCAATAATTGATCCTAAAGAAATGGAGATCTATGAACTGTTAGACAAAGAATTCAGAATAACGCTCTTAAGAAGTTTAGTAAACAAGAAAACAGAGACAGACAAACAAAATGAGGGAAACAATGCATGGACAAAACAAGAAGTTTGACAAAGAAATAGCAATCATTGAAAAAATTCCAAACAGAAATCCTAGAGTTTAAAAATATAATAATTAAACTAGAGAGTTCAATAGAGAGTTTCAAAAAGTAGATTCAACCAAGTAGAAGAAAGACTCAGTGACTTGGAGAATAGGATATTAGAAAGCATCCAGTCAGAGGAGCAAAAATTAAAAAAAGAATGAAAAAGAGTGAGGAAATCCTATAGGAATTATAAGACACAATAAATAATATTCACATTATGGGAATTCTGGAAGTAAAAGAGAAGAAGAAAGAGACAGAAATTATATTCAAAGCAAATAATGGCTGAAAACTTCCTGACCCTAGGGAGAGAAATGGACATGCAGATCCATGAGGTCACAGGACTACAAATAGGTTGAACTTGCATAGAGCTACATTGAAACATATTATAATTAAATTCTCAAAAGTCAGAGACAAAGAAATGATTTTAAAAGCATCAAGAGAAAGAAGTTACATATAAGGGAACTCTCATAAGATTATAGGCAGATTTCTCAGCAGAAATTTTTTAGTCCAGAGGAGAATGAGGTTATATATTTGAAATATTGAAAGAAAATAATTGTCTATGAAGAATTTTATACTTCGTGAAGCTGCACTTCAGAAACACAGGAAGGATAAACACTTTCCTGAACAAATAGAAGCTGAGGGAGTTCATTACCACCAGACATGCATTACAAGAAATGCTAATAGTAGTTCTCTGGGTAGAAGTAAAATATTACTAATTAACATCATAAAAACATAAAAATGTAGTGCAAACTTCACTGGTAGTGGTAAATATGTAGTCATACTTAGATTCTGTAATATGGTAATAGTAGTGCATACTTCACTCACAACTATAAAGTTAAAAAAGGACATAGTAAATATAACCATAACTACAATAATTTGTTATTAGTTACTACACAATATAAAAACATGTAAATTTTAACAGTGATAATCTAAAATGTGGAGGGAAGGAGAAGTAAAGTGTAAAGTTTATGAATTTTATTGAAGTCAAATTGTTATCAGGTTAGAATAGGGTGTGATAAGTTGAAAATATTTTATTTAAGCTTCATTGTAATCACAAGGGGAAATCCTGTAGTGATTACACAAAAGAACACCATAAAAAAGACAAAGCATACTGATACCAAAACACACACACACACACACACACACAGAGCAAATAAGAAACAAAGAATAGTGGATCCACTAATCAACTACCATTAACAAAATGGCAATAGTAATTCCTTACCTATCAATGATTACTTTAAATGTAAATGGATTAAGTTCTCCAATTAAAAGATGAGAAAAGGCGAATAGGCTAAAAAAAATAGATCCAAAAGTATGCTGCTTATAAGAGACTCACTTTAGCTGTAAAGACGCACATAGACTGAGAGCAAAGGGATGAAAAAAGACATTTCAGGCAAATGGTAACAACAACACCCAGAGCAGCTATACTTACATCATACAAAATAGATTTTAAACTAAAAATGGTAAAAAGAGACAGAGGTCATCATATAATGACAAATTGGCCAATACATCAAGAAAATATCAGTTGAAAATATTTATGTCCTTAACATTGGAGTACCTAAATATATAAAGCAAAACTAACGTCTAAAAGGAGAAATAAACATAAATAAAACAATAGTTGGGGATTATATTTTTTATTTATTTATTTTGAAGACTTTTTTTTTATTTTAGAGAGAGAGAGAGAGAGAGAGAAAGAGTGTGTAGGGGGAGGGTCAGAGGGAGAGGGAGAGAGAGAATCCCAAGCAGACTCTCCTCTGAGTGTAGAGCCCCATGCAGGGGCTGAGATCCCTAAGATCATGACCTGAGCAGAAATTAAGAGTTGGACACAACTGATTGAGCCACCCAGATGCCCCAATAGTTGGGGACTTTAATACCCACTCTGAACAATGGATAAATCATCCAATCAGAGAATCAATAAGGAAACAGTGGATTTGAGCAATACTATAGGCCAAATGGACCTAGCAGACATATACAGAACATTCTATCTAAGAGCCAAATAATATACATACTTATTAAACACATGGAACATTTTCTAAGATAGACCATATGTTATGCCACAAAACAAGTTTTAGCAAATCCAAGAAAACTGAAATCACACCAAGTATCTTCTCTGACCCCAATGGCATGAAACTAGAAATCAATAACAAGAAGAAAATAGGAAAACTCATGAACACATGGAAATTAAACAACACTCTTCTTGAACAGTCAATGGATCAAAGAAGAAATTAAAGGGGAAACAAAAAAAGCTTCATGAGACAAACAAAAACAGAAACCCAACCTACCAGAACTTGCGGAATGCAGCAAAGGGAGTTTTAAGAGAGAAATTTAGAATAATAAACACCTACATTAAAAGCAAGATCCCAAATAAGAAACCTAACTGTATGCTGCAAGAAATTAGAAAAGAGGAACACACTGATCCCAAAGTAGCGTAAGGAAGCAAATAATAAAGATGAGAGCAGAAATAAATGAAATAGAGAACAGAAAAACAATAGAAAAGATTAACAAAAGTGTTCATTCTTTGACAAGATAAACAAAATTGACAAACCTTTAGTCAGACTAACCAAAGAAAAATGAGAAAAGACCCAAAACAATAAAATTGTAAATGAAAAAGAAACCATTACAACTGATACCACAGAAATTAAAAGGATCATAAAAGGATACTGTGAACAACTATACTCTAACAAATCAGACAAGCTAGAAGAAACAGAAAATTTGTAGAAACATGCAACTTACCAAGAATGAATAAAAAAAATATAGAAAATTTGAATATACCAATTACTGGTAAAGAGATTGAGTCAGTAATAATATATCCCCTCATGAAGAATAGTGCAGGACCAGATGGCTTCACTGTTGAATTTTACCAAACTTAAACTTAAAGAAAAATTAACACCAATCCTTCTCAAACTCTTCCCAAAAATCAGAGAGGAGGGAACACTCCCAAACTAATTTTATAAGACCAGTGTTATCCTGAATACCAAAGCCAGAAAAAAAACACCACTAGAAAAAACAAAGAACTACAGGTCAATATCCCTGATGAATGCAGATGCAAAAATCTCCAATAAAATACTAAAAAGGTGAATTCAGCAACACATTAGAAGGGTCATTCACCATAATCAAATGGGACTTAGCCCTGGGAAGATTAAACATTTATAAATCAATTAATGCAATACATCACATTAATAGAATGCCAGAAAATAATCATATGATTATCTTAATTAGATGCAGAAGAAACACTTGACAAAATTCAACATCCATTCATATTAAAAACTCTTAACAAATTAGGCATAAAAGGAACACACCTCAACACAGTAAAGGCCATATATAACAAGACCATCATAACCAATGGTGCAAAGCTGAAAACTTCCTCTAAGATCATGAACAAGACAAGGGTGCCATTCTCACCACTCTTATTCAAGAAAGTACTGGAAATCCTGGCTAGAGCAATCAAGTGAGTGAAAGAAGTAAAAGGTATCAGAATTGGAAAGAAAGACATGAAACTGTCTCTGTTTGTAGATTATATATTTCTATATATTTTTATAGAGAAAGAATCCTAAAGACTCTACCAATAAACTGTTAGATCTAAACAACAAATTGCAAAGTTGCAGGATACAAAATTGACATACACAAATCAGTAGCATTTCTATACGCTAACAACAAAATTTTTTGAAAAAGAAATAATGTATCTCATAGCATTGAAAACAATAAAATAATTAGGAATAAGTTTACCTAAGGAGGTGAAAGACCTATACGCTGGAAACTAGAAAATATTGATGAAAGAAATCAAAGACACAAATAAATAAAAAGATATCACGTGTCATGCATTGGAAGAATTAATACTGTTAAATGTCAATACTACCAAAAACCAGATTCAATGAAATATCTATCAAAATCCTAATGGCATTTTTTACAGAAGTAGGAAAAACACCTCTAAAATTTATATGGAACCATGAAGGACCCCAAAAATCCAAAGAAATCCCAAGAAATAAGTACCAAGAAGGAGACATCATACTTCCTCATTTCAAGGTATATTATAAAGCAATAGTCATTAAAACAGTTATGGTACTGGCATAAAAACAGGAAAATAGACCAATGAAACAGAATTGAGCGTCCAGAAATAAACTCAAGCATATATGGTCAGCTAATATTTGAAAAGGGAGCCAAGAATACCTAATGGGGAAAAAACAGTCTTGTCAATAAATGGTGCTGAATAATTGGATATTCACATGTAAAAGAATGAAATTGGACCCATATTTTACACCCTTCACAAAATTGAACTCAAAATGGATTAAATACTTAAATGTAAGACCTGAAATCATGAAACTCCTGGGAGAAAATACAGGAATAAATCTTCATGACATGGGTCTTTGTAATGATTTTTTGGATATGACACCAAAAACACAAGCAACAGAATCAAAAATAAGTGGGACTACGTCAAAGTAAAAAGCTTTTGTACAGCAAAAGAAACCAAGCATGAGGTGACAAAATAACCTATGGAAATGTGAAAAATATTTGCAAACCATATATTTAATAAGGGGTTAATATTAAAAAAATATAAAGGACTCATACAACTCAATAGCATAAAAAAAATAACACAATTAAAAATGGGCAAAGGACCTGAATAAACATTTCTCCAAAGAAGATATACTAAAAGCCAGCAGGTACATGAAAAGATGCTCAACATCACTAGTCATTAGGGAGAGGCAAATTAAAACCACCATGAGGTGTCACAGGGTGGAGGGGGGTGGGAGGAATGGGGTGGCTGCGTGATGAACATTGGGGAAGGTATGTAGTATGGTGCCGCTGTGAATTGTGTAAGACTGATGGATGAATCACAGACCTGTAGCCCTGAAACAAGTAATACATTATATGTTAATAAAAAAATTTTAAAAAAAGAAAAAGAACCTACTGTGGTAATCATTTCATGGTATATGTAAATCAAGCCATCATGCTTTATGCCTTAAACTTATACAGTGCTATATGCCAATTATTTCTCAGTAAACCTGGAAAAAATAAAAATACATAAAAGAGAATTCAAAACTGAGCTAGAGAGCCTCACATCTATTTCCTTCAGAAGACTTTAGCAGGAAGGGCTTAATGTGAAATGTCTGGCTGACAATGACTCAGTCTGCAATATCTTCTATTTCTCTTTAGTATTAAAAGTAATTTCCAATCAGTATTTTCAAATTGAGGAAAGTTGAGTGTAAAAATTCACAGTTTTGCGTGAGGTCATTGTATATCCCTTACTTATTACCCAGGGAATTTCTTTATTCCGTTTTATTATTCCTTTATTGGTGGCACACATATCTTCACCTCCCACTAATGGGTTCTTGAAGAGGAGAGCTTTTGGTGGTGGAAATGAGAAGAAAAAAACCTGGTATGGAAGGAATATGTGGGAAAATCTTAAGGGACTTTAATCACCGAGACTCTATGTGGCCAGGAGAGCCACGTGTTCAGCAAATTCTATTTCTTGCTACTCTTGGAAACATGATAAGACTGCATTTCTCAGCCTCCCTTGTAGTTAGGGAAAGCCCTGTGACTGAATTTTGATGAATGGGATACTGGAGGATATGAGGTATGCCATTTCTATGCCATAAAACACTTATAGGCAATTTTTCTTACTCCATTTTGCTGGGGAAGTACCCAAATTGATTGCCTACCTTTACCAAATCCACCACTCAAAATTCTACATTCCCTCTTGATTTGCCTGTATAGAAAGTCAGAAGTGCTGGTCAACTTCTCTCACACTTGAGTTTAATCATCCTTACTCCCAAGAGTGGATTCTGCTGTTAGTAAGAGTGTAGATTGTGGGACACAGTCCTCCATGGGCCTCTTGTATTTCTGTAAGTTTTGTGAACAAACACACTGATAGCTTCTGTTTCAAGAAAAATTTTTCAAGAATGTTTGTAGAGCAAACTGCCTTGGAAAACATAGTGTCTCCCCCTGGAGAAGAGGTTAGATTTGTTTACTCCCCAGGAAAATAAAAATAATGTCTCCTTCCAGCTCAGAAGTTGAGCAGGTTTGCTGTGGTTCCTTTAAAAGACTGGAGGTTCTTGGGGTGCCTGGGTGGCTCAATTGTTAAGTGTCTGCCTTCGGCTCAGGTCATGGTCCCAGGGTCCTGGGATTGAGCCCCACATCGGGCTCCCTGCTAGGTGGGAAGCCTGCTTCTCCCTCTCCCACTCCCCCGCTTGTGTTCCCTCCCTCACTGTGTCTCTGTCAAATAAATAAATAAAATCTTAAAAAAAAAAAAATAAAAGACTGGAGGTTCTTAATCAATATTCCATTGCATGTGTAGAATTCACTTGGGCCTCCCTGTGCTGCTGTGGGCCTTAAGGGGAGGGGCAAGTGGAACCAAGATGATGGTGAAACATGTTGCCTGTTGTAATGGGAGTAAAGTCCTTTGTCTCTGACCTAGGAGTCTCATGTCTTCTGTCTGCATCTGTGAACCTGTGGCGGGCTGACTTGTTAGCAGGGTAAAATCTTCACTCTTAACAGTTCTGACAGCATTTGTTGAGAGCAATTTGAATATTTAAAATGTATGAATATTTAAAATCCTCTGATGTTGCAGTTTCACGCTTAGAAGGCTATCATGCAGAAAAAGAGTTGTGTAAGTATATTCAAACACAAATACAAAATTGTTTATTTCAGGGCAATGTCTGACAGTAGGAAATTAAAAAGAACCTGCACATCTATCAATAGGAATATATTTAATTTAATGAAAAGCATGCATTTTCTGACTCCAGTTCATCAGTGAGAAATAAGGGAGCTCCTTCAGTGCCGACATAGGATTGTTCCCATGATTCATTTTTCATGGGAAAACGTAAGTTATTCCCTGATAATGTGAGTTATGAACTATTTTTTATTCATTTATTCACTCATCAAACATTTATTGAACATCTACTATGTGCTAGGACAGGTGAGGATATATTACAGGTGATGCTGACAATGTCCCTAACTTCACATTGTAGAGAAACCTTATAAAAACAATAAATAAGGTAATTACATTGCTGTGAAAGAAATATTCAAAATAATGTGATAGAAAGTGGGAAGGAGGGCACCATAGGTGGGATGGAAGAGAGAATCTGTTAGTTTCAGAGCAGTTGTGAGGACACCGCAATTGAGTTGAAACCTCAGATTTGAGAATAAGCTAGTTGAGCAGTGATCTGGGGGAAGAACATTCAAGTCAGGAACTTGGAGCAGATAAAAGTTTCTTATGTTTGATGACCAGAAGGGAACCCATGATAGATGATATTACTGATCAGGAGGGAGAATGATGACACCAAAAGCCATGATAGTTGGATGCAACAGAAAACCACTTTTAAGGGTATGTAAGGATCTGCTTTTCTTACGTAGAAGATCATTCTGACTGCTGTGTGAAAAACAAACTTCAAGATATTCTGCCTATAAATGTACATATGTATATGCACATATATGTACATCCATGGATACATGTAGCGGCATATATGTATATGTACATATGCATACACGTATGTAAACATCCATACATGTATCTTATGTAGAAGTTTTCAAATATTAACCAAGTAAGAGTTTGTGGTTTTGAGGGAGAACTCTACTACTTATTTCTTCATAAAAAAAATATAAGGAAACACATTTTGAATGTTAATAGGACGAGATGGGACAGGCCAAAACTCTGGAGCCAGGTTGTATACCACACCAAGGTAGAATTTTCCTCCCACATATATCACTAAATTATCTTAAAATTTTTGATCCTATTTATGTACTTGTTTCTTTATCACCAGAGATGACAGCATTAGCATTGTTTAGGAAATAACCACGTGTGAATATGCATGTACGCATTAACAAACATCGATTAGTTCCTGGCATGTGAATATTAATTGCCATCTCTAAAATGAGATTGAATAAGGAAGAGGAACCACAAAGAATATAGTCACACGATCTTGTTTTCAACAAATTAATAAATTGAAATCTGAAATAAAAGCAGGGGCATACAGTGAACTGATCAAGAAAACACTTATGAGATCTGATAAACTTTGGCAACAATATTATCAAGAGAAAGATCCTTCGCAATTGAAAGACTTTAAAGGTTGCAAAACAGAAATCCAATATTTCTGCTACTGTCAGTAAACAAAGAAATCCATATATATCCTCTTTCATAAATACATGATTCTAGCAATTCATTTTTATGGCCATTTTTCACTGAGCCATCTTTCACTTTGATAACATAATTATAGTGGAACACAACATTCCTTACTGATGCTGAGACCTCATTTAAGCTTCTACAAGCTCCCTATTTAGAGTGTATATAGTTCTTGACCTAAATATTGCATGGCTATTGATAGCTATTGGAGGAGAAGTCTCATTAATCCATTTACTGAAATTTCATTACCCCAAACACAGACACAGCCACCCCCACTTTGTTTTCTAAATTAGTCACTCATCAGGGAGAAAATGTCACATTCTTCTTTTTAAGCAAGGGATTAGGAAAAAACAGCTCAACCAAGTAATATGGGAGTAAACTGGCTAATCGCCAAAGATTGAATATGTTTAGCTAGTTTATATGAGAGCTTTTGGCCAGTCCCATGATAAAGACAGATAACCCTATAGGCCTTTGCTGATCTTGTATTTTCTTATCAAAGTTGGGGGTTGACCATATTGAGGATTTGCAGTAATAACTCTGGGAGTCTTGGAATTTATTCACGGATTCCTCAGAAAAATTACCAAACATCTTCTGTGTGCCAGGTACTGAACAGAATGAATGAAATGTATTTTTTATTTGATCCTTTTCTAGTGGCTAATCATCTGTTTGGTTTTCTACCATGTTAGCTATGCCAACTTACTTTTTCAAAATTTATAGGTCCTCAAAAAGTACCATGATATTATATCTCCCTCCAAGGCTTGCATTTGACTTTTGCTTGGTTGTTTGGAATTCACAGCAATTGGTGTTGCATTTGAATAACATATTTCCTATTGTTCTAGGCAGAGTGATTTATAACAGTGCGTGGGAAGGGTTGGTTTTTGACATGCTTAACACTGATGAGTTAGGTGGAATATTTCTCAATCGCAAGCCTCTTCTCAAGCTTCTTTTGAAGTGAAGCCCGAGTTCTCTCTTGGGAGACTAGAGAGGAAGGAGAAGGGTGAATAAAATATGAGATGAACAGGAGTACTGTTCTCAGACTAGTCAATCTCCTGCCCACGTCATGATTGTGGCACCTTTACCCTTTCCTGCCTCAGTACATGTCTGGCCCACGTTTTTTTTGGTTTTCATCACTGGTTCTCCCTGGATTGTAGGAACAGATTCACAACTTTGTTTACTTTTCCAGGGAAGGAAGAAGAAAACTATGGTTCTTTCCCTTAAAGCTTTTACCGGTACTCCTCCCTACCTGCCTCAGTGTGGCTCAGACTAGCCCGTAGTATTTTTGTCAACCCTCTAGGAGGGTACACACATTTTCTTGGCATTCTCTTGACCAGACTCCAGGATGTTCCTTGAATTCATGTATCAGAAATCGCTTATTTGAAGAGTTTCAGTTAGATCTAAAAAGCCCTGTGATATCATAAAAACTCCCTTTTCTCTTTTTTCTACTACTGAGGCCAGGAGGTTAGATTTCACAAAGGACTCCCTCCTGACAGGTAACTCTGCTTCCTGTAACATCCTCAATTCAGAGAGAAGATGGGTGGTCTGGCCTGTGCCCCATACACACATGGGTTCTTGTGGCAAGTTCAGGACAATTTCTATAAAGCAATGCATCTTAAACTTTTGAGTGCCGTGGGTTCACCCAGAGTGCCCATTAAGAATTGCAGATTTGGGATCATTGCCACCAGAGATAACGATTCCATAAATCTGAGTTTAGGCCCCCTAAAACTGATATCGTCCTAAGCACCATGGTCTTTATGGTGCAGGTGGTCTTGATTTTACCCTTTGAGGTAGATTATGCCATGAAGACAACCACTAGCTTGTGAACTGACAAGCCCGGTGGAGTTTCTAGGCCCCACAACTTAACAAAAGCAGGACTTCGGATATGTTAATCTTACAAACCAGAATCACTTTGAAATCAGATACATCAAAATCTGTAACATAGCTTTCGCACTTCTGCACGATTGTTAATGTTGCTTAATTTCATTTACAAGTGAAGGGTCAGCAAGAAGAGGCAGAGTTACCCAGATCTCCTAGCTTCCTGCAGGGATGCAGGATGAGGCTGGGCCTTGCCCCAGACCCACCGTGGCTGTGTTCCAGGGAAGGGACCCTACGGTCTGTTGCTCTCCCTCTAAGGGGATGAGTACGAGAATGACCTTCACAGTGGGCGACATGCTGCTCTGTGAGTTCACTTGGTGTTGTATATAATTACAATGTAAAAACAGCTTAGATACCAGCTGGTCAGGAGAATAATGGGAAATGGCACCTGCTCCGTACTTGGGGACCAGTGAGCACCTGTAAGAAAATGCAGCCTCTTCTTGAACAAGGGTAGGGTTTCTGGTTCCATCTAACTAATTTCTGGGCAATTCAGAGACAGTTCCCAATGTACTTGGCAGATAAACTCCTGCAGTACCTCACTTCTGTGAGCATTGAATGGGATAACATATGAAAAGACTTAATTTAGTTCAGAGCCACAGTAAAAATGTTGGTAAATCTATCATTGCTTATACTTCATCCCCCTTCCTGCATCCTACAGGGCTGGAGACACTTAAAAACTCTGTGTTTTATAGTCCTTTGTCCCAACTTGGCTAATTGGTTATAATTGTTGCTGGTGATGTTTTTGTTATTATTAATCCTGTTACTCTGACTTGAAACATTACTGTGGATTCTGGTTTTCATTTCCTGATGGAAGTTTAGTCTGAGCCAGATTTTTTTTTTTTCCCTCTGAAGCTTAGGTTGAAGTCCAATATAACTCTAATAATTTGCCATAGAGTTTTCCACATTTGAACTGTTAGAAACATTATATGGGTAGCCAAATGGCTAAACTGCTTTTCTAGGGAAAGAAAGGACAGAATTTCACAAAGCTTGATTATTTAAAACTTGCTATTTGATGGATTTGCTCTGAAATTGTTTTAATACATTGCATATTTTCATTAATGCTT
Source organism: Mirounga angustirostris (assembly GCF_029215605.1). Classification (NCBI taxonomy): domain Eukaryota; kingdom Metazoa; phylum Chordata; class Mammalia; order Carnivora; family Phocidae; genus Mirounga; species Mirounga angustirostris. The sequence goes on along the minus strand of NW_026991711.1, from coordinate 92,124,370 downwards.
GCAAACCTTTGTACATGAGACTTTGTGCCCTCACGTGGAATTATATATAATATATAATGTTAATATATAGAATTAGTAATGCTCTAAATTCAAATTTCAACAATTAAAATTCAAATTTCAATAATATTGTAAGATATATATACACACATATGAATGCATCATATAAATATATCTGCTGAGACAGAGAATGTGTCACTATGCCGGAGTATGACTCTTTACAGGTTATTAAATAAAGCTGTATATGTTTCATTGTTAAAAAACACATTTTATATTCTCTCTCACATATGTATATATTTACAATGCATATACAGAAACTCACTACATACATATACAGAAACTCAATAGAATTTGTTAAATATCCAGAATATTACCATCATTTGTGCGTTTTTATTACCCAGAAAGAATCAATGAGCGGTGACTATTGAAGAATCTGGTACCCACTAATCATGCTATGTTGTTATAACATGAGTGCTGTATTAGTTGTTTCGTGTGTCTTCAGTTCCCGAACATCTCCTTACTGTTTTGAAGCCATATTTGATGTTTCTCAAATCATTCCTTTTTTTAAAATTTAATTTTATTATGTTATGTTAATCACCATACATTACATCATTAGTTTTTGATGTAGTGTTCCATGATTCATTGTTTGCGTATAACACCCAGTGCTCCATGCAGTACGTGCCCTCTTTAATACCCATCACCAGGCTAACCCATCCCCACCCCCTCCCCTCTAGAACCCTCAGTTGGTTTCTCAGAGTCCATAGTCTCTCATGGTTCGTCTCCCCCTCTGATTCCCCCCCTTCATTTTTCCCTTCCTACTATCTTCTTTTTTTAACATATAATGTATTATTTGTTTCAGAGGTACAGTTCTGTGATTCATCAGTCTTATGCAATTCTCAAATCATTCTGAAGACTCTTCCACTTTGTCTCAGAGAGGGATGCATCCAACATTTTAGGGGAAGTACCAAGGGCTCTATGCATTCGAGCTCATGGACTGTCTTTTCAGAAAGCACAAAATCCTGCTCAAGGGAAAAAGAGGAAAAGGGATGAAGGGAGAATTTCTGGCACTGGAGAAGATCATGGCATAGATCCACCTGTTCATCTACCATCGTAGGGAGGCAGGCTTCTGTTTATAGTCTTTGCATACAGAGAGGAAACAGGAGAACCTCAATGCACCTGACTTCCCGTCCAAATGGAAGCATCTCTAACTGTGGGCTGCTGCTAAAATCTAGCCTCAAGGCTTCCGCTCTTACTTCCTTCATTCTTTAGCCAGTTATTTTCCTAAAACAGATGTTTGACCATGTTGTATTTCTTGTCAAAAAAACTTCCCCACATTCTACTTCTTGCAGAATATAAATTTAAACTCTGTGGTATTGAATTCATTCTCTCCAATCCCAATTTCCACCACACCCCTTCACATTCTTTTCATCCTAGTGAAAGGCAACTACCTACTCGTTCCAAACCCATCACACACACTCACATTGCGTACCTTTGTGTAGTGTTCTTTCGACTTACAACAAACATGACCATGCCCCCTACTTCCCGGTTTGGGTTGCCTAATGGCTGCCTTCTCTGAAGTTTGTCCAACTCTCCCATAGAGACCAATCTCTCAGTCTCCTGACTCCCTTCGACCTTGCTGGTGCTTCTACCACATTACGGAGGTGATGAAGCAGGCTGTTTGCATCATTTTCCCTCCTGCATTCTCTGGTCCTTAAGCATCTCTAGGGCAGGGACTGTGCCTTTGTCACTCCACAATGCCATGCTCTGCAAGCCTGGCACATGACCTTGCATAGAGATCAAAGAAAGAAGGAGAGATTACAGTCAATGTAGCAAATGTTTTAGGAATCCTTAGCTCCGCAGAGCTACTAGTGCATCTGGTGCTATATTAGGAGCTAAATAAAGAAGAGAAACAAACGAGAACAAAGAAAAATGAGATACTTAATAAATCAGTCAAGTATATTGTATAGGCCTTATTCCTTGAAGAACTTGAGAATGATGCATTGCCTAGGCATTGACAAGATAATTAGACAAAATTTGAGAAAATATACATTGTGGTCTTATTTGCTCTTTTGTTTATACAGACTCCTTTATGGGTCTAGTTCATCTTGAAAATGTGATAATTGCACATTACTTTGTTGATATTCAGCAGGCATCAATATGCAGTAGGAAGAGCTTGAGTTCTAGAGTCAGATAGTATTAGGTTAAAATGTTGGGTCATTTTCCCCTTAACTTGATGTGTGGTCTCAGAAGTGTCTTCTAACTTATTTGAATCTCAAGTTCCTCATCCGTAAATTGAGAATAGTAATAACCAGCCCCAAATTAAAATAATGCATGCCAAGTGTCTGACACATGAACATTGCCATTTATTATTATTATTATTATTATTATTATTATTAGTGGTTAGCAATATAAAGTTAATGTACATTTTATTAAGCACCCTTAATGTCTTTAGTATTGGTAATCTCTTTCTCCTGGAGAGCCTCTAAAGAGAGTCAGTCCCTTCCTTCTCCCACCTCTTTATACAACCATGGCACAATACCCACCATATACAGAAACACAATGAAAGTTTGCTAAGTATTCAGGGTATCACCATCATTTGTGATTTGGGCATCATTACCCTCAAAGATCAATGAGCAGGGAATATTGAAGAATTTAGTATCCACCTGCTACCTTCACCTCCTAGCAGCCCCACATCCACACTGCCCCTCAACAGAGCTTTGAGCATTTTTATAACTGAGCCAATGCACAATCATTATGCCCAAGATAGAATCTATCTACAAAAAATGTTCACATCACTTAAGGTGCTGATTGACATTTATGAGGATATTAATATAAACTTGAATAAATTGATAACCGCTAATACGAGAGTAAAAATGTTCATGAAGTCGGACACATTTAAAACTTGGCAGCAACTAAACTGTACTAACTGAAAACTGGAAGGGAAATTATCCTTTTGTCATTTGACATTTTGAAATCCATTGACCTTTATCTCACTAGCAACAGTATTATGGTTTTATTTTATGTGCTTTCTCACTCCATTCCCAGCTGTTTTTCCTTCCTCTTGATTTCCAGAGGATAGAACACCGCTGCCTCTAGTCTCCCTGTTGCTCTCTGACATTCACCTGGTCAGAACCATACAGATGTTTGTTTGCAGCCTGGGGGAGAGGGGGTGGAGGCGGGGTGGAGGGGTGGGGCGTGCGTAGGTCTTGGTGCGCAGGTGTCCTAGTGTCTGCTTACATCTGTAAGAGGGGAAGGTCTGGGGCAAGGGGATTTTTATGCCAGAGCACGAGGTGAAACCAGAGAAGAAAAAGGAGCAAGCACTGAGGGGCTGTTGAGACAGAGAATTACCGCTGAGTGATCCTGACAAGGGCACCGCAATGTTGGAAAGGAACTGTTTTAATAAGCATTATGTATGGTGAACACAACCAAGTCCTTCATAGGAAAAAGTATAAATGGGGCGCCTGGGTGGCTCAGTCAGTTAAGCAGGGGACTCCTCTTGATCTCAGCTCAGGTCTTGATCTCATTCAAGCCTGGGGCTGGGGCTGGGTGTGGAGCTTACTTAAAAAAAAAAAAAAAAAAAAGAAAAGAAAAGAAAGAAAGATGTACATGCACTTCCTGTATCCAAGGAGCAGACATTACATTTACGACCACAAACCATGCCTAAAATCAGTAGCTATACACAAGGTTCTGGATCCGTGGTCCATGCTGTAGTGATTTCCAGTTGCCTTTTTTTTTTTTCTTTTTAAGCCTTCAGAACACTTTGTTCCTACGAAAATTTACTTATTTTAAAATCCAATAAAAAGTAGCTGCCCTAGCTGAATGCAGGCAGGGCTCCCATCCCTATCTACTTGCTGGGTCCTGGAGCCACACAGCACCGTGGTGCTGAAGAACTTCCCAGAAAACCTTTCCTTCTGGGCCTCAGAGGGGAGGCCGCTGCCTTGCAGGATGGGGTGCAGGCTCCCTGCTGATGTTCCTGGTTCCAGTCAGCCTCTGCCACCTGTCCTTCTGCACCCCCCGCCCCACCACCCTCCCTGGAATAAACCTCCCACCATCCTACCTGTAGTCTAGATGCCCATGTCTCCTGAGCCTCTTCTCAACCTGCTATCTTTCTAAAATAATCTATCCTGCCTTATCTGCATGGTCAGTGAATATTTCCTTATCTTACGAGATCGCCAAGATTCTGCTCAAATCTCTTTCTCTGTTGAAGCCATGTCACCTTGGGCCTGCACATGGTGAGAGCTGGCTGGGTCTGCTGGGTAATTCCTTTGCCCAGTGCAGCCATATGACACTGCATGGCAATTGTGGGCTTGAGGGGTCCCCTTCCCTTCCCAGCGGTCTGTTTCTCAAGATTAGAGGGCTTTCTCCAATAAAATAATTGGGAAAATACCCCCAGTTAGACAAGAGTAGGGATTTCCTCTTTTCTCTGAAGAAGGCTGTGAGGGACTGATCTGCTGATCCACTTCCACTTAAGAAACCATCCCAGGGGCACCTGGGTGGCTCAGTCGTTTAAGTGTCTGCCTTTGGCTCAGGTCATGATCCCAGGGTCCTGGGATTGAGTCCCACATTGGGCTCCCTGCTCAGTGGGGCATCTGTTTCTCCCTCTCCCTTTGCCCCTCTCCCCTGCTTGTGCTCTCTCTCTCTCAAATAAATAAATAAAATGTTTATTTTATTTTTTATTTTTTTAAAGATTTTATTATTTGTCAGAGAGAGAGAGAGAGAGAACACAAGCAAGGGGAGCAGAGGTAGAGGGAGAAGCAGGCTCCCCGCTGAGCAAGGAGCCCGATGTGGGACTCAATCCCAGGACCCCAGGATCCCAGGATCATGACCTGAGCTGAAGGCAGATGCTTAACCGACTGAGCCACCCAGGCATCCCAAAATAAATAAATAAAATCTTTAAAAAAACCCCCAAAAACCTGTCTCAAAAGTAGGAAACATGCCCCCTCCAGCCCCTTTTGCTGCCTGCATCTCAGTTTGGAGAGGAAATCTAGCTCATTAGGTAAAAAATGTTGGGGGTCAGGTGCCATCACCTAAAGCAGACTGGAATGCTCAGCTTCTTTCCTTTGGCTCTTCATTCTGCTGATCCCTGGAGTGTGGTAGGTGACTGAGGCCCAGTGAATCAGCTCATTCAATAATTTGTTTTGTGGCTAGAGCTTTTTCTGAAGATGGTACCCAAAGACTGAAGTTGGGGCCAAGGTAGCTGAAAATCTCACTTTGGCTTCAGATCCAAACCCCATTTCCCAATCCAACTTTATCAGAGAACCCTATACATTGGGAGTTGTGGGGTATCAGTCAACCCTTTAAGATGGCTTATGTTGAACTTAGATCCTAATGGGCTATTTTGCCCCTCTTGGTTAATCAGATGCTTTAGGAGAGTGCAGGTACGTGGTTAGCAACTGCAAGCTCCATCATCAGTAACCTACCAATAGGCACATCACTGTAGCAGCTGTTACATGTTGCACACATATCTTGATCCCATATCCCATAATGATATGACACACTTACCAATTCAAGTTGAAAGGTAAAAACATGATCCCTTGAGAGGCCTGGCAACTTATTACAGTACCTAGGAGGTACTCAGCAAATATTTTTTGACTGATTCACTGGCCTATTATCTGAAACTAGAAGAAATCACTGATGCGCCTTACAATTTCCTAATATCTCAACGTATTTGTGTTTATGTGTATTGCTGTAGTCTGAGAGAAAACATGAACGCATTATATACATTTTAAATTGTCTGTATTAATTTTCCATGCACAGCTGAGTCCTCTTCATTTGCCCTGGCTGGGGAAATGGGATAGAATGTGTGGTGCAGTGTTGAGTCTTGAATTTGGCTCCAAAGGTCAAGATGATATAGGTTCAGAGCATGGGCTCTGTATTCTCTGGGCTTGAATCCAGCTCTACTACTTACTAGCCATGTGATGTTGGGCAAGTTACTCACCTCATTAAAATTAAATTAGGTAAGGCCGGCAAAGTACTTAGAATAATCCCTAGCACTCAAGAAATGTTAGCTAATATTATCTACGTGAATGTTGATGTCATTTTTATTTGAATTTCTAATGAGATATAACCTTTTGATTTTTTTCATATATAAAATTCAGATTGTATCATTGTCACCCTTAATATAATACTGAACTACAATGTAGGCAACAATAATAAAAAAAACATTTCTATAAATGAGCCAATTCTAAGAGTCACTAATGCTCTTCTCTCTTTTGTCAATGCACTTTCTTTAAATGCCTGGTCAAAAAATATTGCAGATATCCTGCTCTTATTTATCCAGAGCCATGGAAATGAGTTGCATTATGGGCCTGAGAGCATTACTCCTGTAGTAGATATTAGCGAGAGGGCATTCTATTGAAGCTAATGGTCTTCACTAATAGTAAAAGATACATGCCCCATGTTCCTGAAGGAAGACGCTAAGCCTTTTAGGTATCATTTAATTTGAGAAGTGGGAGAAATTAAATTATTCTAGGAAGGGCAATGAGAATCCCATTGAAGGTAATGGAATGAAATATTGACTTAATTCAGGGCTGCATGCAGACTGAGTTACTCTATGTTCCTGAAATCTAGGCGAAGAGTACGGGGTACTCTATATTTACTGACTCTAACTTTAAGGCAATAGCACCTCTTGCAACAGCTGGAGGATGCCAATAGCAAGGAGATACTATTTAAAATAGATTTTTAAGAGGTTATGTAGTGAAAAGGAATCATTGCCCAGTACAACAGAATAAAGAACTCCACATGAAAGTCTAAAGATATGAAGACTTGTCATGATTTTGGATGAGGACCTTCATATTTCCGAACATCAAATTCTCATGTAAAAATGAGGAATTTCTGCTTGAATGATGGGCTGCTAAGGTGCATGCCAGCTTATATAATTTATAATCATGTATGTGCAATTCTAAGATGCCAAGTGTTTTTTGTTTTTTGTTTTTTTATAATCAGAAAGAGAGTCAATTTGAGGTTAGGAGTAGAAAAATTTGAGTCCAAGTGAGTGGAGGAGCAGACACAGGTATTTTATAACTGAACCTTGGAAAAGAGAAAGCATGTTGCTGCAGTTATACTTTTCAGTTTTGGCTTTAATGAAGATCTGTAAATCCTTAGTCTTCCCACCTATAGATTAGGGATAATAATATTTACTTCCCAGAGTGTTTGTGATTATAGGACCAAATGATACTGCACATGTAAAGCATTTAGCACAATGTTTCATACGCATGGTTGTTAGTTACTACTATTATGTGAATAGAGGAAGATGAGCGTGCTCATATTCTAGAACACTCTGGCAGAAGGTATCCTGGGTGGAGTTAAGCCATCTAGACCTATGGGGTGATGGGAGAACTCTGGGGAGAAATACCATTGGGTGTCCATGGGGCATTTTCTCTTAGCTAATCCAAGGAAAGAAAGTTACTAGAGTGCCCAAAGTTTTCCTGGCATGAACCTTCAAGTTACTCATCTCAGAAAGACACTGGAAGGTTAGCGTCAACAGTGAAATTCTATGGCTCTGTCATTAGAATGTTGTACTTGTGTTTAATATTGAATATATTATGTTGTATTGAAAAAGCATAAGCAGTTCAAGAGGGATTTCATTAAAGAATATTCCATTGCTTCTTCACCGAAAGAAAAATATAAGGAGGAACTAGAAGGGGAAGGAGTTCGATTTCCAGCATTTCAACAAGGAAGAACAGCATTAACCCTCAAGTTTCCTGGCAAGATAAGTAGAGAAGCTTGTCTCAGTACCACTAGCCTCTCTGGTCTTCATCCTTTTCCTGTCTTTCCCAATATTCTACCTTCAGGAATAAGAACTTTCCTTGTAAAATGAAGAAAAACCAAGATCTGCAAGGACACAGTGGGGATTTCAGTAGGAAGAACAAAATAGGTGAAACTGAATTCTTTTATGTGAGGCTGTCTCTTCACGCTCCCCTTCCACAGTCTGTGTCTGTAGGTAATGGCTCTACAGGACGTCCTGCGTTGGAATTCCCTCAAATGGCCATGAAAAGGGCCTGGGGCCAGGAGGCTCAGAGGAGAGCTCTGGGGTCCTGAGGATTGCTGCTCGGGTCCTCTGTCTGTCACCTGTGCATTCCCCTCACTGCAATGAATTCTCTGTTCACAGAAGAGTAGTTTCCCTGAGCAGGTGGGGTAGACACCCTCTCAGCTGTGTGTGTACTTCTCCAGCAGTCAGGGGCAAGGTGGGGGAAACCAGATACAAAGAAACCTTCCTCTTGCAATTTTCCTTGAAGTGGAACATCCCACTTGCTTCAGGGAATAATCCACAACATAAAAAAGTGATTTTTGACATCAAAGTTTAATGCTTACAGAGGAAGCAAGGCAGACTTACAGCGGTGGCTATGTCACTTAGGCTGAGAAAACTGCCTCAGGTGCCTTAGAAATGTAGCTTCTCACTTACCTCACTGCCGGCCTCCCTCAAGTACAGCTGCCTGGCCTTTCATTGCACGGTCAGTCAGTGAGTCAGTAAATAAGTTGTTTAGTCGGCAATTAACCACCATTAACTAAGTGAATGACTCTAGCTTGTCCTTGAGTAGCTCACACAGTATTGGGGAATGTAAAGTGTTTATCCATTAAGATTTATTAAGTTCTGAGAGATAATTATGCATGAATTCCTTAGAGCAGGGTTTCCCCAGGGTGTTCTATGAAGTGTTATCCAGTAGAATGTTCTTCTCAAAGTAAATGGGTAGAGGGGGACAGTGCTAGAGTTTCCACGGCACATTATTAGAATGTGAAATGTTCTTGGAAATGGGTGGAGAAAGAAGAAATGACTTCAATATTGTTTAACTCAGGATTTCCAAAATTCTCTTTCTCCAGAGCCGATTTCTCCCTTCTCATTTTATCATCTTCCAAGAAGCAATGTTTGTCAGGAAATACTAACTACTGACTTAAGAAATTCGTTCTAAAAGTTGTGGGAAGAATTGTTAGAATCAAGCAGCCATTGCATTGCTAACTCATTTCTCATGGAACGAGGATGCGATCAAGGAGGGATCTGGCATTTTCACAAGAGGAGACTTCATTGGATTGCGGTATTTCTGGATGCTGAGAAAGTATTTTGGGCAATCTTGAGACATTTCTTCGATGACAAGGCAGAACCTTTGTTCAGGATTTTCTTTGTTAATTTTGGAAAGAAATTGTAAATTCTTTTGGATGACTTTTGTAAATGACAAGGTTTTAGGATTCTGTGTAAATATTTTTATTTAAATCTAAAACCAGAAACAGCTAATTAAAGAACTGTGATGATATGATCACTCATCCCTTTAATTGATTTATAAATTTATGATTCAAATATTTATAGAGCATCCTACTCTGTGCTAAGCTTGTGTAAGGCACTGAGGAACCAGAGATAAACAATCAAAACTCACCCTATGACTGTCTAACACAGAAGTTTATGCATCTGAGTACATCTGTATATCGAAGTACACATCATCAGCTGTTGGGGGAGAAACTGTAGTGAGTTCTGTCTCTCCTTCCTCAGAATGCCTTTGATTCATTCCTTTTGCTCTAATCCATATCCTTCGATGTGGACCAGGCTTATTATCAAACCTATGTCACAACAGACTTGTCCCCTTGACTTCCTGCCCTTGTCACTCTGCTTACAGCCCCTGGATTGATCATTCTCAGAGATGATTTGCTGACTGTATGATAAAAAACGGTAGGCATAGAAAAGATTAGCATTTATAGGAAATGTTGTCCCAATCTTGAAGAGGTCCAGAGGTGGAGAAATCTTGCTGGATTTCAGAATCCTCGTCCCCAGAAGCTATAGAACCAAACATTAAAGGACACAATTCTACTAATTTTCCTGTGGGAGAAAATAGCTTGTCACTTACTAGTCCTAATTCCTTTGTATCACTCAGAAAAGAGTGTTTTAAAAATTGCTTTAAAGGGAAAGTATGAATAGGAAGTTTTTTGTAATTCGGTAGAGAAAAAGTAATTTATTATCAGTGAAAGAAACATCTTAGCCTATGTATGCATTTGAAGAATTTAAAAATATTTCTTTTACTCAAATGAATGTTTTCAGAAACAATTAAAATTCATTTATACCTGTTTAAATTAAAAGAATTGGCAGTAGGCCGAAATGACTTTTGGGGATTTTAACCCAATCAATATAAAAAACCAAATTGTAAATGCCTGCAGGATAAAATGACAATTTCCAACCCTGGAGGAATACTGAGTGCAAAATAATTAAGTTGTAGATAAAAAAAAATCCTGCTGTTCAGAACATGGTGTGCGTAGCTTTTCATTTCAGTATTACTGATAATGATTGCTTTTTGTAAGTAGATGTACTTGAAAATTCAATCTATCACAGGCAAGAGTGGAATTATGAAAGGGCACATGGATTTCACATCTCAACCTTTAAAAAGCAGTTCTGATTTTTTATCTTTCCCTTTGGGTATCAGTCACATTCTGTCTGAGAGTGTGTGTGTGAAAAGAAGTCTCCTTCTGACATGGGGATGTGCTTCCCGCCTTGACTAAACTCCAAAGGAGCTTGCACTAAAAACATTATGTTCCCTTTCATATTGAACCAACTGAGTTCTCTGTAAGGAAGGAGAGGAAAAGTGGTCAAAACTCTCAGAGGACCAGTCCGTAGGGAGAGCTGTAAACAGTAGCCAGAGGGATTCACTTCACTAAATAGCCTTGGCTTGCATTCTATCATATAATACCCCAACTGCAAATTGTGGCATTTGAAACTCTGTCTAAATTTCTTTCTTTACCTTCTGCTTCTTCCCTTGTATTCCTGCCATGCACAGTGCTCTGTGCCTCTATTCCCAACGTGATTTTGCTCATGCTGTTCCCTTTACCTTGAATGCCATGGCACAGCCATCAAAGGCTAACGAAGTGAGACTATGAGCAGAGCGTTCAGCAAATCATAGGTCCAGAATGTCAAAAATTGGAATTCAGGACTTTCTACGGTGAAGAAGCTCAAGTAAACACTCCAGACTTTTGGCTGGTATCTTGGAAGGGATATAATCAAAGGAAAAGTAAACAACAGCAACAAAATAAACCAACATCCACAAACACTAAAACGCAGTCCTAAATCATCTCAATCTTTAACTGGATGAAGGAGGTCATTCCCTAACTAACGGCCCTCTCCAACACCCCAAAGCCTAAATAGATCCTCTTTGAGGATTTGTGATTTCATCTAGAGACTCAAAGACACAGATTGTTAGGGTGAATTTAAACAATAAAACTCCACTCTGCTTGGAAGAGATCCAACTTAAATATAAGGATATTGAAAGCTTGAAAGTAAAAGGATAAAGAAGAGATAAATCCAGCAAGCACTAACCAAAAGAAAGTTAGTGTAAGTATATCAATGTCAGAGAAAGTAGACTTCATGAAGTAATGTGCCACTAGGGATTAAGAAAGACATTCCATAATGATGAAACTGTCAGTTTACCAGGAATATATATAAAAATTCTAAATTTGAATGCACTTGGTTAACAAAAAGTCTGAGTATATAAATCAGAAATAGACTTAAAAAGAGAAATGGACAAATTTATAATCATAGTGGAACATTTTAACACAACCTCTCTCATTAGCCTGTAGAGCAAGTTGACCATTTGAATATATAGACAATTCAAAAACAGTAGAATACACATTGTGTTCATCTGCCCATAGAACGTTATACAAAACTGAACATATGTTGAACCACAAAGAAATTTCAACAAATTTCAAAGGACTGAAAACTTACAGAGAATGTTATCTGACAACAGTGAAACTAAAGTAGAAATAATAATAACAAAAAGAAACCTAAAATATTCACCAAGTTATGCAAATGAAGCAAAAAAACTTTTAGGTAAGTCAAGGATCCAAGAAGAAATCACAGTGGAAGTGAAAGTGAATTCTAAAACGAGGCATGTAGCAAAAGCGCTTCAAGAGGAACATCTATATGGCCTTAAATCATGTAGTAGAGAAACTACAAGTCTGAAAATTCGTGATCTAAATATATGTCAAGATGTTTTCTAAAATAAAATTAAAACCAAAGAAAATAGAAGAAAGGAAGTTTTAAAGATGAGAAATGAATTAAAAAAGGAACTGGACATACGATAGAGAGAACGCACCAAAACTGACAATGGTATTGTGAAGAGATTAATAAAACTGGCACAATGTTGGTAGGACTAGCCAAGAAAAAAATTGAGATAGCACAAATTACCAATATCCTGCATACATAATTAAAGAACACTAAAAATCAATTAAATGCCAATAGATAAAAATTCAGTTGAAATTGACAAATTCCTTAAAAGCACAGTGTACAACATCTGAAACAAGAACAAATAGAAAACCTGAGAAGTCCAAGATCCAGAAATAATTTAATTCATAATTTTCAGCCCAGATGACCACAAGTAAAATTTTTCTAAAACTTTAAATAAAAATAACAGCAATCAAACATAAAACTCCTCCAGAGAATTGGAAACTGGAAATATTTCCCAAATCTATTTATATTTTATATATCACCAATAAACAGAGATAGAAATTAAAAAAAATCAATTAGGGACATTTATAATTTTCTTAAACAACATCTATTTTTTAGGAGTAAACCTAAGAAAAAAGTTTGAAATTTATATGCCAGTAAGCTATAAGATATTAGTGAGACAAATTAAAAATATTTAAATAAGTGGTGGGATATACCATGTTTATGGATTGCAAGTTTAAATAAAGATATTAATTCCCTTTCAATTGCTCTATAAATTCAAAACAATCCAAATCAAAACCCCAGCTGTTGTTTTTGGTAAATATTGACAAGCTAATTACAAAATTCATATGGAATTACACTAACCAACCCTACCGAAGACAATCTTGAAAAGAACAAAGTTATTATCACATATCTTAATTTTATGATAATTAAAATTTTGTGTTATATGTGAAAGGGTAGAAAGCAGACCAACTGAACAGAAAAGGGCATTCAGAAACAAACCCACACATATACACATGCTAATTTTTTTTTAAAGATGTTATTTTTAAATTTATTTTAGGAGATAGAAAGAGAGAGAGACAGAGAACATAAGCGGCGGTTGGGGAGGAGCAGAGGGATAGGGGCAAGCAAACTCTGCTCTGAGCACAGAGCCTAACGAAGGACTCAATCCCATGACCCTGAGATCATGATCTGAGCCAAAATCAAGAGTTGGATGCTCAACCAACTGAGCCACCCAGGCACCCCTACACACACTGATTTTTATGATAAAGGTGACAATGGCAGAAATAGCAGAAAAATGGCAGAATTTTCAATAGGTGGTGTTGGATCTGTTGGATATCCATATGTATAAAAAAATGAACATTCACTCCTACCTCTCTCACATCTTACACAAAAGCAGTAGGCGGATGGTAAATTTACATTTAAAAGATTAGATGATAGTGCTCGCTTCGGCAGCACATATACTAAAAGATTAGATGATAAAACTTTTTTTTAAAAGATTTTATTTATTTATTTGACAGAGAGAGAGAGCACAAACAGAGGGGAGGGGCAGAGGCAGAGGGAGAAGCAGGCTCCCCACTGTTCAGGGAGCCTGACGCAAGACTTGATCCCAGGACCCTGGGATCATGACCTGAATCAAAGGCAGATGCTTAACTGACTGAGCCACCTAGGCACCCCAGATGATAAAACTTCTAAAAGACATTATCTTCATGATAATAATGTGGGCAAATCTTTCTTAAATAAGATGTTAATATCCACCAATAAAAAGTATATTTAGAAATTCACTACATTAGGGGCACCTGGGTGGCTCAGATGGTTAAGCGTCTGCCTTTGGCTCAGGTCACGATCCCAGGGTCCTGGGATTGAACCCCACATTGGGATCCCTGCTGAGCAGGGAGCCTGCTTCTCCCTCTCCCTCTGCCGTTCCCCTGCTTGTACACTCTCTCTCTCTCTGTCAAAAATAAATAAAATCTTAAAAATAAAAAAAGAAATTCACTATATTAAGGTTAAGAACTTCTTTGTATCATAGATAGTATTGAAGAGTAAGAAAAGCAAACTTTACAGCGAGAAGAGTATTAGCAATACATATAACCCACAAGGGATTCCTTTCAGAATATATAAAAATTTCTTACAAATCAACAAGAAAATAATAGATAATTAAATAGAGGGGTGCTGGGTGGCTCAGTTGGTTAAAAGTCTGACTTTGGCTCAGTTCATGATCTCAGGGGCCTGGGATCAAACTGCGCATTGGGCTCTCTGTCAGTGGGGAGCCTGCTTCTCCCTCTTCCTCTGCCCCTACCCCTGCTCATGCTCTCAATCTCTCTTTCTCTCTCAAAAAAAAAAAAACTTTTAAAAAAAGATAATTAAATAGAAAACTGAGCAAAAGTCTTGAAATAACTTTTTAGAAAAGAAGATATTCAAATGATCAATAGGTATATGAAAAGGTGTTCATCCTCGTTGGGAATCAGGGACATGCAAGTTGAAATAAGAGTAGAAGGCAACGATCTACCCAGCACAATGGCTATAAGAAAAGTATGGCTACAAAATGATGGCTACATCAAAAAGCTACACACACACACAAAATGATACTTTGTGTAAGGACAACTGGAATTTTCAAATATTGCTAGTTGGAAAGTGAAAGTAAAACAAATCACTTAGAAAAACTGTCTAAACATATATATCCCTTGGACCAAACAGTTCCACTCCTGAATATATATATATCCAAGGTAAAGTAGTGTGTATGTTTATAAAAAAATGTATACAAATGAGTATAGCAGCCTAATTCATAATAAGATCAAACTGGAAAAACCCAAATGTGACATTTTTAAACAAAGGAATAATATACAGCTTATTCTACCAACAAACCATAACTCCTTGCAAAAGTGTGATGGATCCCCCAAACATTGTTTTACACAAAATAAATGAGACAGAAAAGAACGAATTGTGTGAGTCCACTTATATAAGTACCAAAATAGAAAAAGCTAATATGTACTGTTAGAAGTCAGGTATCATATTTCACCAATATTTATTTAAAAATAGTTCTAGGATTCCAAGCAGGAGGCTCAGCTCTAGTTAGGGATCATTCCATATTGAATGTTGTGACTATGTGCTCTGCTTCCATCTGGATAAACTATATGGTCCGATTGTTCTGAGTGAAGTACCTGAAGAATGAGTCACCAGGAAGGGGAACACTATAATTTCTTCAAGTTGAGGAGAAATCAACCAACTCATAGAAAAAAATGAGTCCCAGTTCAGACTATTTCTTTACTTAGTTGGGAAATTGTGTGACACATAATTTATGTCACAGGACCTGAGAAACGAAGGGCTAGGTGTGGACCAGTTTGGAGACTACCACATGTTCACACAAGCCTTGGGTTTTGGAGTGTGAGATTGTTATAAATTAGTTCATGCGTCTCACCTCAAATCTTCTCCCCTGAGAGACCTCATACTCTTTAAGGGAAAGGAAAAATACTGATCATGGGAATGACAACACTTACATAAATATCATGTAGTGAGGTGATGTCAATGAAAATGGCAGGGTAAGGAACTCTGAAAATCTGTGCTTCCATAAAAGCAGTGAAAAAAAACTGGCAAGAACTCTCAGAATCAACTTTTGCTGTTTTTTTTTTTTTTTTTTAATCTCTGGAAATCAACCAAAGGCTTGCAGCAATCTGAGCTTTCTGGTGGCTCCCTGGAAAACAGGCTTGAAAGGCTTGTCTTTATTTCATCCGACTCAGAATTTGTCCAGTGCTAAAGCCATTGCCTAGGGAGTGTTTGCTGAAAACTTTTACAGGCCAATGTTTTAGTTGCTGATGCCTGAAGCAATAGATAAAAGTTGGCACAAACAATAGACTACCAAAAAGATTGTGGGGGAAAGCTAGAGAATGAGATAGCTATGAGGATTTTAAAAACTTTGACATATTCCTGGGAATCTAGGGGGGCTCTGTGTGTAAAGGTTGTGCAAATGCTCAGGAAAGTGCTGGGAAGGTCCTATATTCTGGCCTTTTGCTGATCTTGAATCTCTGTGCAGACCGGAAGTACAGGCTAAGCTGTTGATAT
Organism: Mirounga angustirostris; assembly: GCF_029215605.1. Lineage (NCBI taxonomy): Eukaryota > Metazoa > Chordata > Mammalia > Carnivora > Phocidae > Mirounga > Mirounga angustirostris. Next base: position 92,108,397 of record NW_026991711.1, on the reverse strand, counting down.
AAGTCCCCAGATGAGTGTTAAGGAAGTGCCCCCAAATGGACACAGAACCCTGGTGAAAGACTGAAAGGGTTTTGGGAGGATTTGTTTTTGTTTGTTTCAGGTACTTAAGGAAATCTCTGCTCAATCATTAGCTGACCACTGAGTTAATAGGCCAGAGACTTCAATGGCACACTTGAATAGGAATACAGAATTAATTCAGAAAAGATACTCAAAAAATAAACTAACAACAAACTTGGGGTGCATGTAATCTACTTTTCAGAGTTGCCACACTGTAGTTTTCAACATACCCACAGTTTTTGACAAAAAAAATTATGAGACAAGCAAATGAATGAGAAACTATGGACCATACACAGGAAAAACAAAGAAAACCAAAAAGCCAAAACAGTGTATAGAAACTGTCCCTGAGGGAGCCCAAACGTGGTGCTTTCTAGACAAAGACTTTAAATCAGGTATTTTAAATAGCTGCAAGGACTTAAAGGAAACCATATTTTAAAAAATAAAGAAATACATAAGAACAATGTCTGCCAAATAGAGAATATTAATAAAGAGATATATTATTGAAATTAATCAGAAATAGATTACTATAAACTGTTAGCTGTAACTCCCAGGACAACCACAAAGAAAATATTTTATTTTCTTTTATTTTACATATCAAAAGTGAAATGATAAAAGAGAATTAAAATGATATACTAATGCATAGAAAGACAATTATCATATGGTTTCATTCATATGTGGAACATAAGGAATAACATGGAGGACATTAGGGGAAGGAAGGGAAAACTGAAGGGGGGAAATCAGAGGGGGAGATGAACCATGAGAGACTATGGATTATGGGAAACAAACTGAGGGTTTCAGAGGGGAGGGGGTAGGTGGATGGGTTAGCCCAATGATGGGTACTAAGGAGGGCACATGTTGTAATGAGCACTGGGTGTTATACGCAAATAATGAATCATGGAACACATCAAAAACTAATGATGGACTGTATGGTGACTAACATAACATAATAAAAAAATTTTTTTAAATGATACACTATAATGAATTTAAATTTGAAGTTTAACACAAGGAGTACCTGACTGGCTCAATTGGAGGAGCATGAGACTTTTTTTTATATTTTATTTATTTATTTGTCAGAGAGAGAGAGAGCACAAGCAGGGGGAATGGTAGGCAGAGGGAGAAGCAGGCTTTCTGCTGAGCAAGGAGCCCGATGTGGGACTTGATCCCAGGACCCTGGAATCATGACCTGAGCTGAAGGCAGACACTTAACTGATTGAGCTGCCCAGGTGTCCCAGAGCATGCAACTCTTGATCTTGGAGTTGTGAGTTTGAGCCCCACCTTGGGTGTAGGGATTACTTAAAAAAAAAAAAAAAAAGAAACTTAAAAAACATAAAAAATAAAATTTAACACAAAAGAAGACAATAATGGAGGGATTGGGGAACAACAAGACACATAAGACCTATAGAAAAAAATAGCAAAAGGACAGAAGTAAGTACTTCCTTACTAGTGATGACATTAATGTAAATGAACTAAACACTACAATGAAAAGGTAGAGACTGAACAAGCGGATAAAAACATGATCCAACTATATGCTATTTTGACGAGACTCACTTTAGTGTCAACAACACATATGGATTGAAAGTAAAGGCTGAGAAAAGATATGCTATGCAAATAGTGATCAAAACAGAACAGGAGTGGTTCTAATGATAGCAAGCAAACTAGGCTTTAAAATCAAAAGTGTTACTAGAGACAAAGAAATACATTATATATTAATAAAATGTTAATACATCAAGATGTAACAATTATAACATACATACACTTAACAACAGAGCTCCAAAATACATGAAGAAATCTGACAGAGTTGAAAGGAGAAATAGACAATTCAGTAGTAACAGTTGAAGACTTCAACACCCTACTTCCAATCATGGATGGGGCAATTAGGTGGATGGCCAGCAAGAGAAAGTAGATTTGACCAACATTATAAACCAAGCAGACCTAACAGACATCTATACAACACTGTACCTTCTAACAGCTGAATACCCATTCTTCTCAAGTGAACATTGAACATTCTACAAAATAGACTGTATATTAGGCTTATGTCTTAATAAATTTAAAATGATCAACATCCTAAAAAATACATTCTCTGAATATGGTAGAATGAAATTAAAATCAATAACAGAAGGAGATTTCAGAGAAATACAAATCAAAACCACAACGAGATACCACTTCACACTAGTCAGAATGGTTAAAATTAACAAGTCAGGAAATGACAGATGTTGGCAAGGATACAGAGAAAGGGTAACCCTCTTACACTGTTGGTGGGAATGTAAGCTGGTGCAACCACTCTGGAAAACAGTATCGAGGTTCCTCAAACAGTTGAAAATAAAGCTACCCTATGATCCAGCAACTGCACTACTGGGTATTTACCCCAAAGATACAAATGTAGTGATCCGAAGGGGATCACCCCAATGTTTATAGAAGCAATGTCCACAATAGCCAAACTATGGAAAGAGCCCAGATGTCCATCAACAGATGAATGGATAAAGAAGATGTGGTATTATATACAATGGAATACTACCCAGCCATCAAAAAAAAAAAAAAAAAAAAAAGAAATCTTGCCATTTGCAATGACGTGGATGGAACTAGAGGGTATTATGCTAATCGAAATAAGTCAACCAGAGAAAGACAATTATCATATGGTTTCACTCATATGTGGAATATATGAAACAACACAGAGCATCATAGGGGAAGGGAGGGAAAACTGAATGGGAAGTCATCAGAGAGGGAGAAAAACCATGAGAGACTCTTAACTATAGGAAACAAACTGAGGATTGCTGGAGAGGAAGTGGATGAGGGGATGGGGCAATTGGGTGATGGGCATTAAGTAGGGCATATGATGTGATGAGCACAGGGTGTTACATGCAACTGAAGAATTATTAAACACTACATCTGAAACTAATAATATACTATATGTTGCCTAATTGAATTTAAATAAAAAAAGAAAAAGAAATCAGTAACAGAGGAGATTTGAAAAATTCAAAATATATGGAAATTAAACAATACAATCTTAAATAACCAATGAACTAAAATTATAAGGGAAATTAGAAAACAGTTTTTAATAAAAAAATGTGACAAAATCCAGTACCACTTAATAACTTAAACACTCAGCAGACTAAGAGTATAAGGGAATTCTTCAACCTGATAAAGAGCATCTATGAAAAACCCATAGCCAACATCATACACAATGGTTTAAAGAGTGAAATCTTTCTCTGTAAGATCAGGAATAAGACAAGGATTTCCATCCACTCTCAGCACTTCTCTTTAACATTATTCTGGAAGTTCTAACCATGGCAATTTGTCAAGAAATGGAAAAAAATGTACCATGTTGGAAAGGAAGAATTAGAACTATCACTTTTTTCGGATGACATGGATCTTATACATAGAAAACTCTAAAGAACACACACACACAGACACACATACAAAACTATTAGGGCTAATAATGAGTTCAGCAAAGTCACAGGATACCCAATCAATATTCAGAAATCAGTTTTAGGAGGATGGGCTAAATGGGTAGTGGGCATTAAGAAGGGCACTTGTGATGAGTACTGGGTGCTATATGTAAGTGATGTATCACTAAATTCTGCTCCTAAAACTAATATTATGTCATATGTTAACTAGAATTTAAATAAAAACTTGAAACAACAACAACAACAACAAAAATCCCCAAATCAGTTGTAGTCCTATACACTAGCAATGAATAACCTGCAAATGAAATAAAGAGAACAATTCCATTTACAATAGCATCAAAAGGCATACATTATTTTGGAATAAATTTAACAAAATAAGTGCAAAACTTGTACATTGAAAATTACAAAACACTGTGAAGAAAACGAAACATTTAAATAAAAGGAAAGGCATCCTGTATTCATGGAACATTTCATGTTGTTAGGGTGATAATAGTCCCCAAATTGATCTATAGATATTGTTGCTATCAGAATTCTTGCTGCTATGTGTGCAGAAGAGGACAGGATGATTCTAAAATTCATATGGAAATGCAAGGGTCTCTAACTAGACATAAATTTTGAAAAGAAGAACAAAGTTGGAGGACTTAAAATTCTGACTTTAAAACTTACTACAGAGCTACAGTAATTAAGAGGATGTTGCAGTGGCAGAAAAGCAGATATGTGGATTAATGTAATAGAATTGAGAGTCCAAAAATAAACCCATATATCTTTGGTCAATTAATATTTCAATAGTAGTGTCAAGGCTGTTCAAGAGAAAAAGAATAGCCAAAAAAATGGAAGCATGGGGATCAGTCCATTAACTGATGAATGGGTAAACAATGAGGTATGTACATACTAAATAGACTATTGTCATAAAAAGGAATGAAATATTGATTCATACTACAAGATGGTTGGACCTTGAAAACTTTATGCTTAAGTAAAAGAAGCTAGACACCAAAGTAACTTGTTGTATTACTCAATTGATATGAAATGTCCACTTAAGCAAATCCATAGACACAGAAAGTAGATTATTGGTCACCAGGGGATGAAGGGTAAAGAGAATTGGGAGTGACTGTCACATACAGCGATTTCTTTTTGGGCTGATGGAAAAATATTTTAAAAATAGATCATGGTGTTGGTTGTATAACCTTGCGAATATATTAAAAACCTCTGCACTATATACTTTAAAATGAATTTTATGTTATGTGAATTGTATCTCAATTTTAAAAATGCAATATATTATATATTATATATTATGTTACATGTTATATGTTATATGTTACATAACCAGTGCAGGTCCAAGTTCTTCACATACATTAACTCTTTTTATCATATAACAATTCTATAAGACTGTTACTACATCTCCCCCATTTTATTTATGGGGAAATTAAAGTAGAAAAAACACAGAATGGTTAAGAAACTTGCCCAAAGGCAAATAGTTAATGAGTGGTGGAGTCAGGACATAAAAACTGGTGGTCCAATTTCATGGACCATTCTACTAATAATTGTGGAAGAAGACCACTCCAGGAAGCCACATTGCTGGTGCTTTATTTTTTTTTAATTTTATTTTATAATGTTATATTAATCACCATACATTACATCATTAGTTTTTGATGCAGCGTTCCATGATTCCATTGTTTGCCTATAACACCTAGTGCTCCATTCAATCCTATTCATTCCTAGAAAGAACTCTATGAGATATTACCATCATACATTTTAGGAGGAAAGTGAAGGTAAACATGATAACCTTGCCTATAGTCACATCCCTACTAAGATGCAGCTATACCTAGACAACAAAACCAGATTGATCAAATGACTAATATATGCAGATTGTTAGATTGTTTTTATATCCAAATCCTTGCTGTGTTCTTGTACTTCAAGCCTTATTATATTTAGGTCCCTATCAATTAACCTGATTCTAGAAAGCCCATTCCCTGCTAAATAAATTTACATTACCAAATAGGGTAGGGTGACACCTTGAAATGAGGGTAGTTTTGTGTGCTGCCAATAAGGAGGCTGACCACAAGAAATGGTTTTATATTGAACCACTTAGTTTTATCTAAGTCAGGAAGGAGGTTGGTGGCAGCATCTCCAATGAAGAAGCCAATCAATCACTCAAATGTAATATGTCAAAAGAAACTTTCTTTTAAGACAGTTCTCAGCCTAACTGGGTCTATGAATTAAATAGCGTGGTGTATGAGCTCAGGTCTGTTCATGAAGAGTAGGTACCGGTAAGGTGTGTAGTCAAAATGAGATGCAGAGATATTTTTGATTTCTTGAGGATAAGAGAACCCCAGTAAATTCAGAAGTAAAAGAATGGATAATAGGTCATTTTAAGAAACAAAGAACATCAGAAGAGACCAAAACTTGGATTTAACCCTGTTAATAGCAGGTAACATCTTGTCCAGTTGTAGCCCTTAGACCTCAGTGGGGTGAAAGGAAAAGCATAGATTTTGAAACCAGAGAGATCACTTGTGTACTCTGCTTATCTTTATAAATGTGAGCAGGGTATCTAAATTCTTAGATTCCTAGTTTTAGCTTCTGCAACATGGCAATAGTACTAATACAGTAACTGCTTCTCAGGATTTTTTATGGGGATTAATTAACATAACTGAAAACTTCTAGTACAATATATGGCAACATGCACTAAGTGCCTGGTAAATGTGATTTCCTTTCCCTTTCTTTCATATGTCCACGAATTCATAGGGTATGCACTTGCTTTTCATGCCTGTGTCATTCCTTTCTCAAACCTTCTCACTTTTTGTCTCCCCTTGTCCCTAACCATGTCTCCTGAGCATCCCCAGAGAAGGTCTGTTTCCAGGATAAGGTTAGGTGTGCACAGGAGGTATGGTCTCTTTCTCTGTAGTAATTTTTATTTTATTTAAAAAAATTTTTTAAAGTTTTATTTATTTACTTGAGAGAGAGAGAGTGTGTGAGCAAGCAGGGGGAGGGGCAGAAGGAGAGAGAGAGAGAGAATTCCAAGCAGACTCCAAGCTGAGTGCCAAGCCAGACGAGGGGCTCGATCTCAGGATCCAGAAATCATGACCTGAGCTGAAGCCAAGAGTTGGACGCTTAACCAACTGAGCCACCGAGGCATCCCTCTCTGCAGTAATTTTAACCTTACTGCTAGGACAGGATTCCCAGATACTTTGGCATTCAGGCATGTTTTAGGATGTATTAATAATAATTTTATTATTATTCAGCTGTGGTGAGGCCAACTATCTTTGCCATTAGAAAGATAGTTTGCTGCTCACAGTTTCAAGGAGGAGGGGAACACCATGGAGGGCCATGCAGGGCCATGAGGGGGAACACCAAGGTTGATCAGGAAAGGTAAAGGGACTAAGAGGGAAGTGTGGGCAGGAGACTTTATTGTGGCTTCTGCAGGAAGGACTGGGCAAGGCAGGATACACAGGATTAGAACTGGCTAGTTTGGGTAATTTCAGGGGTCTTTGGGGCATAAGGGCTGGCCCTAGTGGTCTGGTCCCTGGCCTTGGAGTGATTAGGTAGCTGGTGGCCCCGAGTATGAGAACTCAGTAAAGGACCTGGCTGGCAGGCAGGCTCTGGATTTGGTTGGCTAGCAAATGCAAGGCATGCTCACAGGTTAGTTGTCTGCTACCTCCAGGTATTAGCTAGCCTCAGGAGGACTAATGGCTTGAAATAACAAGCAATTATTATGTCACAGTCCTGTGGGTCAGGAAGCTGGGCGTGGCTGCCCTAGGTGCCTGAGACCAGAGGTCCCTCACCAGGTTGCTTTCAAGGTGTCAGTGGGCACTGTGGTTTCATCGGAGATCCTCAACTGGGAAGATCTGCCTCCAAGCTTACTCACACGGTTGTGGAAGGATTCAGTTCCTTGTGTGCTATTGTACTGAGGTCCTCAGTTCCTTCCCATGTGGGTCACTCCATAGGGCAGCTCACATAAGGTACTAGCATCTATCAGAACCAGAGAGAGAGAGAGAGAGGATGCCCCTAGACAAAGCCATGGTCATTCTGTCACCCAATCTCAGCTATGACATCCTATAACTTCTGCCGTATTTTTTTAAGTAGAAGCAACTCAGTGAGTCCAGTTCACCATCAAAGGAAGGGGAGTAAATGAATGCACAAATTCTAGGAGATGGGGATCACTGGAGCCATGTAAAGACTACTCACCACAGTGTGGACTCACTCTACTTAGAAGATTTGGTACAAGGGTGCCTGGGTGGCTCAGTCAGTTGAGCATCTGCCTTGGGCTCCGGTCATCATCTGAGGGTCCTGGAATTGAGCCCCTTGTCAGGCTCCATGCTCAGCAGGGAGTCTGCTTCTTCTCCTTTTGTGCTCGTGCTCTCATTCGCTCTCTCAAATAAATAAATAAAATCTTAAAAAAAAATACTTGGTACAATTTACTGGCCAGAAAATAAGGAGCTATTTTGACAAGTGTTCTGGATCTCTGAGAAAACTCACGGAAGCAGAGCTTTAGGAGGTGGAGTCCCAGATATTCTTAGTCAGGCCCTCCATGCCCTTGGCTGCTATTTGATATAAACATGTCAGCAGGGATGGGAGAAGAGCACCGACCCCGCTGCTGTATTCTAAAAGTCAGATCCATCAGAGATTCACTGAAGTTCTATTAATCCTGCAGGAAAGCCACAGGGTCTGGCTTTTAATAGAGGGAAATGTGAGCCACAGCTGCCTCACAATGTGGAAGGATGTCTTGTCCTACTTTGGCTTCCTTGCTAACATTCTACATAATCTCCATTCACAGTGCATTTGTTTGTCTTAATTCTGTGCTTGTGTTTTGAAGCTCCTACTAATTCCTGAAAGGAGGCATAGAGTTAAAATGAGTATTGGGTGAGCTTGCTGGGGCTTCTAAAGAAGGCTTTGCCAGCTTTGGTAACTGATTCTTCTGGGTTTCTGGACTCATAATGGCCTGGCTAAGCTTTCCAGTCTCAGCCTATTATATGGAGAAGGAAGGGACATGGCTCTGAGTGCAATGTTGAGGTGACTTTTAGGAGCACTTTCTAGATTCCTGATAATGTTCAGGGGGCACACAGGGCCTTATTTAACACTTTCAAACACTATGCATAAGCAGAATTATTACCATGAATGGGTGAATGAAGAAAGTGAGCTTTGGGGAGGTTATATCACCAGCTCAAGGTTGCTCTGGCCATAGGTGGGGCAAGAGCCAAGGTTTGGTGCAGGCTTGGCTGAGGGCAGAGCCCCTACCCCATGGCACATCTGTATTCCCCACTGAGGAGCATAATCGCAAAAGCAACAGACAGACAAGCAAACACAAATAAAATGCTTCATACCCTTGGATTGCTTGCATTTAGAAATCAGGTTCATGTTTCTCTACCTTTCTTGATACTGATATAAGTGCTTGTGTTGGTAAGTGTTATGGCTGGCCCTCCTAGTGGTTATCATTCAGTATTTTTTTTTTATTTACGAGAGAGAGAATGAGAGAGAGCACGAGAGGGAGGAGGGTCAGAGGGAGAAGCAGACTCCCTGCTGAGCAGGGAACCCGATGTGGGACTCGATCCCGGGACTCCAGGATCATGACCTGAGCCGAAGGCAGTCACTTAACCAACTGAGCCACCCAGGCGCCCTATCATTCAGTATGTTGAAGGAAAGAAATCAAGGGCCCTTAGCAAATCTTAACTGTTCCTACTGTCTGTGTGGCATTGGTGAAGTTACTGAAGCTCTCTGAACCTCAGCTTCTTCATCTGTAAAAAGGCGTTAAAAGTGCCCATCAGTGTGTGGTACCTGGGAGGTATAGGAGTTTGACCAATGGAAGTTGTTCCTCTCCACTGGAGTAAAGTCAAATATGTGGTGCTCATCTGATTCCTTCATTAAATGGAAGTTTCCAAGCTGTGCTCCTAAGTTAGCCTTATATCTTTAATGGAAATAGTTAAATTCAAATTGGCTTAGTTATTAAAGTTGGTCTTTGTGTGAAGTATCACTAAAATTACTTCTCCCTGAAATGTGTTTCCATCAGACTATTATCCCCTGAGCATGGCTGGGCATTGATGAGGGACTCTACCATGGCAGAGGTTCCAGCAGCCCATAATGGAAAGGGAGGGCCATTGAATCAGAAGCAGATAAAATCCGTATAATCCAGTCGATTGGCCTGATTCCTTGATATTATTGAATGTCATTGTATGAAGAAAAAAAATCACTCTCCCGTTTTAAAGACATTTTAACGCAGTTAAAATTTTGACGAGCATTTGAAAAACGTAGACATATGCAGACCAGGAAAAAGAATGCGAAATTCGATTACATGGTACACCTTAAAGTAAGTGTTTCAGGAACAGAAAGACCCAAATAACATCTAACACACAGATTCTACTAGGGGATAACTGAATGTCCCTCAGGTTTGTGGGCAAGTTGAATAGACATTGATGGATTTGTTTTCCTTTCAGATTAAATTGAACTTCTGATGTGAAAGTAGTTTACCAGCTTCTGATCCTGAAAGCTACATTTTTTCCCCCTAACTAAATTTCTCTTGTTTAGATGTCTTCACTTTCAAGCCACTTGAAAAGTGGTACATTAACGTCTGAGAAGGTTCAGGAGAAATTATTTATTTAGAAAATTTTGAGGGAAACACAGTGTTTAGCAAACTTTACCTTCCCTCTGGTGAAGTGGTATCTGGCAAATGGACCCTTCACTGGCCTTGAATGTTTCTTTGGAGGCTCAAATGCCCAAAGATATGCAAAATAACTTTTCAGAAATTTTCATAGCTTGACAAGATAAATATTATCAGGACTAAATGTGAACATCTGTGTAAATGAGGACTGGCCTTTATAGATAGAGATGGTGCGCTGGACCACTAAGTAGATGTCAGTGTTAGCTGTTAATTAGATAATGTCTTTGCTGACAACTCCTTTTTTCTTAGCATTTGTAAGCATAATCTCATCTTTAGGGTTGGCTGGTTTAAGAAAAAAAAAATCTTAAGCTAATTTATTGCTCAAGCAAATATTTCAATTTCAGACACCGGCGGATAACATATCTAGACATGCCAGAGGCATCAACACAGGTATAGAATGTGTTATGCACATTCATGTGTTATATGTGTTCATGTGTTATACAGCACTCCTAAGGACTGAGCTTGTGGATTGTTCAATTGCACAAGTTCTAGCTTACATTCTGAAGTACGGCAGGAACCTCATGCATTATGCCCTATGCATAACTGGTCAGTACGATTATAGAATAAGATTTTCCAATCTTGACACTGTTGACATTTTGGGATGAATACTTGTTTGTTATGGAGGCTGTCCTGTACTTTGTAGCATGTTTAACAGCATCTCTGGCCTCTGTTCCCTATATGGCAGTTGTAATTTCCCCCTACTTCCCCATGGCAATTAAAATGCCTCCAAACATTGCCCAATACCCCCGGGGTGGGGGGTTGGAATTAACCATATTAAAAATTGTTATTTTAGAGGAAAGCTTGCCGTGCTCTAAAATATTTTTCTTTTTTTTTTAAATTTAATCTATTCTGATCCTTCCCTTCCTCCTCCCCTCCCCTTCCTCCTCCTCCTCCTCTTCCTCCTTCTCCTCTTTCTCTTTCTCCATTATAATCACCACCACCCCTTCTACCATCATTATTATCATGCTATTTAACAACTATGCCGAGAACACTGGTCTTTCATATACACCAAATATTTACTAAGCATAAATTGAAACAGGGTATATATCAGGGAATGATGGGTTAGAAGTCTAGAAAGCAGACAGGTAGGCAAGATCATGGAGAGTTTCAAATGCCACAGAAGGAGCCTGGAAATATATACATACATCATTATATGTATATGTAATGGATAGGGCAAGACCATAGCCCTCAAAAGAATCATAACCTAGCCAGAGAAATTACATATTCATATGAAACAAAATAATACAAAGCAACCTAGTCCATGTACCAAATGAGTGGCAGACAGTAAAAACAAGATGGAAAACCTGCATTAGATCAAAAAGAAAGAATGTACTTCATTATTTGAGTTTGTAAAAAGATAGCTCAGGCAAGAGAAGGGGAATTAGAATAGACAAAATAATACTAGCGTACATCTTTGTGAAATGTGTTTGACATGTTTGGCAGATTCAGAGTAAGCAGAAAGTCCTTGTACCAGAGTGGAAGGATGCATTGGCTTTCTATTGTTGCTGTGACAAATCACCACACACTTAGCAGTTTGGGGCAATAGTTGGCCATGAACAGCAGGATCATACACATGGACTTCAATGGTGGGGTTCTGTTGGAAGGTTTTGTGCAAAGGACATTTTAAAATAAACTTTATTTGGAATGACTTTAAATTTACAAAAAAGTTATAAAGGCAATAGAGTGTTTTCATACACCTCTCACCTTGTTCTCCCTGTCATCATCTTTGATTACATGGTACATTTGTCAAAACTAAGAAATCAACATTGGTACATTCTTACCAACTACACTCCAGACTCTATTTGGATTTCACTAGTTTTTCCACAAATGTCCTCTTGCTATTCCAGGATCAAGCCCAAGGTACCATAATGTATCTGATTGTCATAACTCTTGAGTTCCCTCTGGTGTGTGATAGTTTCTCAATCTTTACTTGCTTTTTATGACTTTGGCGGTGTTAAGGAGTGCTGGCCAAGTAACCTGTAGAATTTCTCCCAGTCTGGGTCTGATGTTTTTTCTCATGATTAGACTAGGGTGAAGGCCCTTCAGGTCACATCTTATGATGGGGTCATTGTAGCCACATGATGTATCTGGTGATGTTACTATTTTTCCCTTTTCAGACTAGAGTATTTTTGAATGACTTATATTTGCATACTGGGTAGGAAGGATTTGAAAGGAGGGAATCTCATTAAAAAAGTCATAAAAGTCTTAGTGTGTGTTTATGTGGGTGTGAAGTACATAGTTAGCTGTAGTTAAAACAAAAAGAGGAAGAAATGAGAACAAAATCAATAGAACCTAGTGATTATTTTGAAAGGAACTGGTCAAAAGAATGATTTCAAAGTGTTAAGCATGCATAAGATGAATGACAATATCAATGACAATAAGGTCTAGATGGGAAGGTAAACTTGGACAATGACTTGAATTTAATTTGGATTTCCATTTCAGAAGGTATTATTGTTCTTACCTATGAAGCCATCAAGGAAACAGTCAAAAATGTGAAATTGAATGTCATAAAGAAGGTCAAGTTTGAAGAGAGAGATTGTTTGAAATAAAGTACCATTAAAATGGAAAAGTTATTTTAGAGGTCTCCAAAAGTACTCATTCCTTAATCACTGCAATTTATTCAGCAGAACCAACCTTCCATGCCAGATATTTCTTTGGCTATCCGAATCACAGCCTTTCATTATGACTTCAGAATAAAATCAAACTGAGGTCAAATACCAGATCCCTACAAGGGAGATAACCTGGGCCCTTCGTTTGATGCAATCCCAGCACCTGACAGCTCACTGCTCTTCAAGGAAATCCAAGACAGCTGCTTTCTTTAACGTACAAAATTTAGCACTTGGGAATTGAGCACTTTGGACTGAGCCCAGGGTCTTGTGGCTGCTCCTCTCTCTCCTCTCCAGCCATTCTGCAAACCTAGTACTTTGCTGGCAGCCCTGACTGACTCCTGGAGTTTTAAGACCTGTGAGGGCAGGAGCTATGTATGATATTTCTCTTTGCTTTTGTAAAGTACTCGGCACGGAACAGAAAGCATAGCACTCATTGGGAGAAGACATGACCTAGAAATTGCTCTGCCATTTACACTTGAGCAGCTAGGGAAGTTGCTTAATGCTTTGTTGTGGCAGATTCACCCTCTGAAATATTGGCAAAATAGTGGACACTTCATAGAGAGGTTGTAAACATTATGTGTGGCAATATGTTAAGACTCTCTATTAGTGTAGAGTCTGGACATAGCATGCACTTGATAAGCAATAATGGACACTTAAATAACATTTAGTGAGGGTCAAGGAACGCACTAAGTGTTCTGACTTTACTCATTAATTTAATTCCTATAGCAACTCTGTGAGCTAAATAGACTATTGTTATCCCCGTGTTATACATGAGAAAACTGAAGATGGGTAAAATAACCTGCCCAAAGTTATACAGTCAGTAGCAGCACAGGTGGAATTAAAATCCAGACAGCTTTGTTAAAATGTCCCTACTACCCAAAACAATATAGATTCAGTGCAATCCCGATCAATATACCGATTGTTTTTTTTCACAGAACTAGAACAAATAATTCTAAAAATTATATGGAACCACAGAAGACCACAATAGCCAAAACAATCTTGAGAAGGAGAACGAAGCTGCAGATATGAAGCTTTCTGATATCAAAGTATACTACAAAGCTATAGTAATCAAAACAGTATGGTCCTGGCACAAAAACAGACATGTAGATCAACAGAACATAATACAGATTCCAGAAGTAAACCAATGCTAATAAGGCCAAGTAATCTTCAACAAAGGAGGCAAGAATATGTAATAGGGAAAAGGCACTCTCTTCAATAAATGGTGTTGGGAAAACAGGACAGCTACATGCAAAAGGATGAAACTGGACTACTTCCTTACACCATATATCAAAATAATCTTGAAATGGATCAAAGACTTAAATGAAAGATTGAAAGCCATAAAACTCCTAGAAGAAAATATGTATAGTAAATTCTTGGATCTTGGTCTTAGCAATATTTTTTTGGATCTTTCTCCTCAGGCAAGGGCAATAAAAACATAAATAAACAATTGGGACTACATCAAATTAAAAACTTTTGCACAGTGAAGGAAACCCTTCACAAAATGAAAAGGCAACCTACTGAATGAAATAGGATACTTGCAAATGGTCTAACTGATAAGGGGATACTATCCAAAATATATAAAGAGCTCACACATCTCAATATCAAAACCAAACAAATAATTTAAAAAATGTGCAGAGGACCTGAGTATTTCTCCAAAGAAGACATACAGATGGCCAATAGACACATGAAAAGATCACTAATCATCAGAGAAATGCCAATCAAAACCACAATAAGATGCTACCTCATACCTGTTAGAATAGCTATTATCAAAAACACAAGGGCACCTGGGTGGCCCAGTCGGTTAAGCAGCTGCCTTAGGCTCAGGTGATGATCCCAGGGTCCTGTTCGAGCCCTGCCTTGGGCTGCCTGCTCAGCGGGGTGCCTGCTTCTCCCTCTCCCACTCCCCCTACTTGTGTTCCCTCTCTCACTGTCTCTCTCTCTGTGTCAAATAAATAAATAAAATCTTAAAAAAAAAAACCCACAAGAAATAAGTGTTGGTGAAGATGTGGAGAAAAAGGAAACCCTTGTACACTGCTGGTCAGGATGTTAATTGTTGCAGCCAGTATGGAAAACAATATGGAGGTTCCTCAAAAAATTAGAAATAGAAATACCATATGATCCAGCAATTCCACTTCTGAGTATTTATCCAAAAACAAAAACACTAATTTGAAAAAATATATGTACCCTAGGTTCACTGCATTATTAATTACAGCAATCGAGATATGGAAGCAACCTAAGGTGTCCATGGATAGATAAATGGATAAAGAAGATGTAGTGTTTGTATATATATATACCACATATATACACATTCAGCCATAAAAAGGAATGAAATCTTGCCATTTGCAACAACATGGATGGACCTAATACTATGCTAAGTAAAATAGATTAGACAGAGAAAGACAAATATTATATGATTTCACTTACATGTGGAATTTAAAAAAACAAAATAAAACAATGAACAAACAAAACAGAAATAGACTCATAAATGCAGAGAACAAACTGATGGTTGCCAGAGGGAGTGGGATGAGGGGATGGGCAAAATAGGGGAAGGGGATTAAAACATACAGACTTTCAGCTATCAGATAAATAAGACATGAAGATGCAATGCACCACATAGGGAATATAGTTAATATTGTAACTTTGTATGGTGACAGGTGGTAACTAGATTTATCATGCTGATCACTTCATAATGTAAATAAATGTTGAATCACTATGCTGTACACTTGAAACTAATAAAATATTGTACATAAAAATATCCATACACCTGGCCTCTGAATCTTTGCTCTTAAATACTATGATATACCATTTTTGTGCCCATAACACATAATAATTATCATGATAGCAATTATTATTGTTAATAGAGCTTCTTTATGTTGTTATTAATGTAAGAACAAGATGAGAACATCTGTTATGCACACTTTTACTTAACACTATTTTAGCTTTTCTAGTCAATACAAGAAAAATGAAATATGCACACAAGAGAAAAATTATCATTTTTTTCAGACGTTGGCTTTCTAGCATGAACATCCAAGATAATGAATCTAAATAGAAAAATGGCTGGTTACCAAAAGAAAAGTTTGAATTCAAAAGCTTTCCTATATATAGTTGCATCAGGCATCATTCTTGAGCAATTCATGATGGTTCACACACATATTTAAAGTTGAAACTGGCTGTTGTCTGGGAGTTCAGTGGATACTGTCAGGCAGAGTCCCAGAGCCTCTCCAGCATGGTAGGGGAGCAATAAGAGACTACTCAGCTTTTAGTACCACTTTCTCTTAAGTCTTCACCAACAATCTCTTTGAGTCTCATTATGTTTCCACTGAAATTCTTGTCAAGGCCCTTCTAGTTTTTGCTCAACACCCAATTCTAAAGCCATCACTACATGTTTTAGGCTTTCATTATAATACCACCCCATTTCTGGTACCAAATTTATTTTCCATTCCTGTTCCTGGGTAAGAAATCACTACTTCTTCTTTTTTTTTTTATTCTTATGTTAATCCCCATACATTACATCATTAGTTTTAGATGAAGTGTTCCATGATTCATTGTTTGTGCAAAACAGCCAGTGCTCCATGCAGAATGTGCCCTCCTCAATACCCACCACCAGGCTAACCCATCCTCCCACCCCCCTCCCCTCTAGAACCCTCAGTTTGTTTTTCAGAGTCCATCGTCTCTATGGTTCGTCTACCCCTCTGATTTCCCCCCCTTCATTCTTCCCCTCCCGCTACCACCTTCTTCTTTTTTTTTTCTTAACATATATTGCATTATTTGTTTCAGAGGTACAGATCTGAGATTCAACAGTCTTGCACAATTCACAGTGCTTACCAGAGCACATACCCTCCCCAGTGTCTATCACCCAGTCACCCCATCCCTCCCACCCCACCCCCCACTCCAGCAACCCTCAGTTTGTTTCCTGAGATTAAGAATTCCTCATATCAGTGAGGTCATATGATACATGTCTTTCTCTGTTTGACTTATTTCACTCAACATAATACCCTCCAGTTCCATCCACGTCATGCAAATGGCAAGATCTCATTCCTTTTGATGGCTGCATAATATTCCATTGTATATATATACCACCTCTTCTTTATCCATTCATCTGTCGATGGACATCTTGGCTCTTTCCACAGTTTGGCTATTGTGGACATTGCTGCTATAAACATTGGGGTGCATGTACCCCTTTGGATACCTACTTTTGTATCTTTGGGGTAAATACCCAGTAGTGCAATTGCTGGATCATATGGTAGCTCTATTTTCAACTTTTTGAGGAACCTCCATACAGTTTTCCAGAGTGGCTGCACCAGCTTGCATTCCCACCAACAGTGTAGGAGGGTTCCCCTTTCTCCGCATCCCCGCCAACATCTGTCGTTTCCTGACTTGTTAATTTTAGCCATTCTGACTGGTGTGAGGTGGTATCTCATTGAGGTTTTGATTTGGATTTCCCTGATGCTGAGCAATATTGAGCACTTTTTCATGTGTCTGTTGGCCATTTGGATGTCTTCTTTGGAAAAATGTCTGTTCATGTCTTCTGCCCATTTCTTGATTGGATTCTTTGTTCTTTGGGTGTTGGGAGTTTGATGAGTTCTTTATAGATTTTGGATACTAGTCCTTTATCTGATATGTCATTTGCAAATATCTTCTCCCATTCTGTTGGTTGTCTTTTGGTTTTGTTGACTGTTTCCTTTGCTTTGCAAAAGATTTTTATCTTGATGAAGTCCCAATAGTTCATTTTTGCCCTTGCTTCCCTTGCCTTTGGCGATGTTTCTAGGAAGAAGTTGCTGCGGCTGAGGTCAAAGAGGTTGCTGCCTGTGTTCTCCTTTAGGATTTTGATGGACTCCTGTCTCACATTGAGGTCTTTCAACCATTTGGAGTCTATTTTTGTGTGTGGTGTAAGGAAATGGTCCAGTTTCATTCTTCTGCATGTGGCTATCCAATTTTCCCAACACCATTTGTTGAAGAGACTGTCTTTGTTCCATTGGACATTCTTTCCTGCTTTGTCAAAGATGAGTTGACCATAGAGTTAAGGGTCCATTTCTGGGCTCTCTATTCTGTTCCATTGATCTATGTGTCTGTTTTTGTGCCAGTACCATGCTGTCTTGATGATGACAGCTTTGTAATAGAGCTGGAAGTCCGGAATTGTGATGCCGCCAGCTTTGCTTTTGTTTTTCAACATTCCTCTGGCTATGCGGGGTCTTTTTGGTTCCATACAAATTTTAGGATTATTTGTTTCATTTCTTTGAAAAAAGTGGGTGGTATTTTGATGGGGATTGCATTGAATGTGTAGATTGCTCTAGGTAGCATGGACATCTTCACAATATTTGTTCTTCCAATCCATGAGCATGGAACGTTTTTCCATTTCTTTGTGTCTTCCTCAATTTCTTTCATGAGTATTTTATAGTTTTCTGAGTAAATATCCTTTGTCTCTTTGGTTAGATTTATTCCCAGGTATCTTATGGTTTTGGGTGCAATTGTCAAAGGGATCGAACCCTTAGTTTCTCTTTCTTCTGTCTTGTTGTTGGTGCATAGGAATGCCACTGACTTCTGTGCATTGATTTTATGTCCTGCCACTTTACTGAATTCCTGTATGAGTTCTAGCAGTTTTGGGGTGGAGTCTTTTGGGTTTTCCACATAAAGTATCCTATCATCTGCAAAGAGTGAGAGTTTGACTTCTTCTTTTCCAATTTGGATGCCTTTGATTTCTTTTTGTTGTCTGATTCCTGTGGCTAGGACTTCCAATACTATGTTGAATAGCAGTGGTGATGGTGGACATCCCTGCCGCGTTCCTGACCTTAGGGGGAAAGCTCTCAGTTTTTCCCCATTGAGAATGATATTCGCTGTAGGTTTTTCATAGATGGCTTTTATTATATTGAGGTATGTACCCTCGATCCCTATACTCTGAAGAATTTTGATGAAGAAAGGATGCTGTACTTGGTCAAAAGTTTTTTCTGCATCTATTGAGAGGATCATATGATTCTTGTTCTTTCTTTTGTTAATGTATTGTATCACATTGATTGATTTGCGGATGTTGAACCAACCTTGCAGTCCAGGGATAAATCCCACTTGGTCATGGTGCATAATCCTTTTCATGTACTGTTGGATCCTATTGGCTAGTATTTTGGTGAGAATTTTTGCATTCATGTTCTTCAGGGATATTGGTCTGTAATTCTCCTTTTTGATGGGGTCTTTGTCTGGTTTTGGGATCAAGGTAATGCTGGCCTCATAAAATGAGTTTGGAAGTTTTCCTTCCATTTCTATTTTTTGGAACAGTTTCAGAAGAATAGGTATTAATTCTTCTGTAAATGTTTGGTAGAATTCCCCTGGGAAGCCATCTGGCCCTGGGCTCTTGTTTTTTGGGAGATTTTTGATGACTGCTTCAATTTCCTTAGTGGTTGTAGGTCTGTTCAGGTTTTCTATGTCTTCCTGGTTCAGTTTTGGTAGTTGATACATCTCTAGGAATACATCTGTTTCTTCCAGGTTATCTAATTTGCTGGCATAGAGTTGCTCATAATATATTCTTATAATTGTTTGTATTTCTTTGGTGTTGGTTGTGATCTCTCCTCTTTCATTCATGATTTTGTTGATTTGGGTCCTTTCTCTTCTCTTTTTGATAAGTCTGGCCAGGGGTTTATCCATCTTGTTAATTCTTTCAAAGAACCAGCTCCTAGTTTCGTTGATCTGTTCTACTGTTCTTTTAGTTTCTATTTCATTGATTTCTGCTCTGATCTTTATGATTTCTCTTCTCCTGCTGGGTGTAGGCTTTATTTGCTGTTCTTTCTCCAGCTCCTTTAGGTGGAGGGTTAGGATGTGTACTTGAGATCTTTCTTGTTTCTTGAGAAAGGCTTGTATTGCTATATACTTTCCTCTTAGGACTGCCTTTGCTGCATCCCAAAGATTTTGAATAGTTGTGTTTTCATTTTCATTGGTTTCCATGTATTTTTTTAATTCTTCTTTAATTTCCTGGCTGACCCATTCATTCTTCAGTAGGATGCTCTTTAGCCTCCATGTATTTGAGTTCTTTCCGACTTTCCTCTTGTGATTGAGTTCTAGTTTCAAAGCATTGTGGTCTGAAAATAGGCAGGGAATGATCCCAATCTTTTGGTACCGGTTGAGACCTGATTTATGACCTAGGATGTGATCGATTCTGGAGAATGTTCCATGGGCACTAGAGAAGAATGTGTATTCCGTTGCTTTGGGGTGGAATGTTCTGAATAGGTCTGTGAAGTCCATTTGGTCCAGTGTGTCATTTAAAGTCTTTATTTCCTTGTTGATCTTTTGTTTAGACGATCTGTCCATTTCAGTGAGGGGGATGTTAAAGTCCCCCACTATTATTGTATTGTTGTCGATGTGTTTCTTTGCTTTTGTTATTAATTGCCTTATATAATTGGCTGCTCCCATGTTAGGGGCATAGATATTTACAATTGTTAGATCTTCTTGGATAGATCCTTTAAGTATGATATAGTGTCCTTCCTCATCTCTTATTACAGTCTTTGGTTTAAAATCTAATTTGTCTGATATAAGGATTGCCACCCCAGCTTTCTTTTGGTGTCCATTAGCATGGTAAATGGTTTTCCACCCCCTCACTTTCAATCTGGGGGTGTCTTTGGTTCTAAAATGAGTCTCTTGCAGACAGCATATCACTGGATCTTGTTTTTTAATCCAGTCTGTTAGCCTGTGTCTTTTGATTGGGGCATTTAGCCCATTTACATTCAGGGTAACTATTGAAAGATAGGAATTTAGTGCCATTGTATTGCCTGTAAGGTGACTGTTACCGTATATTGTTTGTGTTCCTTTCTGGTCTATGTTGCTTTTAGGGTCTCTCTTTGCTTAGAGGACCCCTTTCAAGATTTCCTGTAGGACTGATTTTGTGTTTGCAAATTCCTTTAGTTTTTGTTTTTCCTGGAAGCTTTTTATCACTCCTTCAATTTTCAATGACAACCTAGCTGGATAGAGTATTCTTGGCTGCATATTTTTCTCATTTAGTGCTCTGAATATATCCTGCCAGTCCTTTGTGGCCTACCAGGTCTCTGTGGATAGGTCTGTTGCCAATCTAATGTTTCTACCCTTGTAGGTTACATATCTCTTCTCCCGAGCTGCTTTCAGGATTTTCTCTTTTTCTATGAGACTCGTAAGTTTTACTATTAGATGTCGGGGAGTTGACCTATTTTTATTGATTTTGAGAGGGGTTCTCTGTGCTTCCTGGATTTTCATGACTGTTTCCTTCCCCAAATTAGGGAAGTTCTCTGCTATAATTTGCTCCATTATACCTTCTGCCCCTCTCTCTCTTTCTTCTTCTTCTGGGATCCCAATTATTCTAATGTTGTTTCATCTTATGGTATCGCTTATCTCTCGAATTCTGCCCTCGTGATCCAGTAGTTGTTTATCTCTCTTTTTCTCAGCTTCTTTATTTTCCATCATTTCATCTTCTATATTACTGATTCTCTCTTCTGCCTCATTTATTCTAGCAGTTAGCGCCCCCATTTTTGATTGCACCTCATTAATAGCCTTTTTGATTTCTACTTGGTTGGATTTTAGCTCTTTTACTTCTCCAAAAAGGGTTTCTCTAATAACTTCCATATTTTTTCAAGCCCAGCTAGTATCTTTAAAGTGATGATTCTGAACTCTAGATCTGACATCGTACTAATGTCCTTATTGAGTAGGTCCCTGGCAGTCGGTAATACCTCTTGTTTTTTTTGTTCAGGTGATTTTTTCCGTCTTGTCATTTTGTGCAGAGGAGAATAGATTAATGAGAGAACAAAATGGTAGCAGAGTAACAATTTCCCCAGAAAATATACTCTAAACAAATCAGAAAAGACCTGAAGCAGTGGGAAAAGGGAAAGAGAGAAAAAAGAAAAAGAAAAAAAAAGAGAAAGATAAAAACAAAAACAAACAAAACAAAACAACAACAACAACAACAAAAAACCAGTATGTGATCAAATATGATCAGGCTCGTATATAGAACAGTGCCACACACTAGATTTGGGGTGTATTTTGGTCTTTTAGAAGAAAGTGCCTCCCAAAATTTTAAAGAAAGAAAAACTTATATATGTACAAAAATAAGGATTGATATGATGAAGGGATGGAATATGAGGGTAAAGATGGAAATTATAAAAAATTTTATAAAAGGAATTGATAAGAAGCTGTTTGAAAAAAGAAAGAAGAAGATTTAAAAAAAGAAAAAAGAAAAAAAAAGGGAGAGAATGTGATCAGGCAGGGGAATAGAAATCACCATATACTAGAGATTTAGGGTATATTTTAATCTCTTAGAAGAAACTATCTCAAAATTTTAAAGAGAGAACAACTTATATATATAAGCCAAAAATACCCGTAACTACTATGAAGGGATAGAATATGACTCTAAAAATGAAAAATAAAAATGTTTTTTTAAAAAAAGGGATTGATAAGATGTTGGTTGAAAAAGGGAAAAAGAAAAATTCAAAAAGAAAAAAAAGAAAAAAAGACAGTTAAAAAAAAATTAACTTTGAAATACTAAAGAATCATGGTAAAAAAGCCATGAATTCTATGTGCAGTATTCCCCTAGCGCTGGAGTTCTGCCGTTCTCATTGATCGGTAAACTTGGTCTTGGCTGGCTGTTCTCGCTGATCTTCTGGGGAGGGGCCTGTTGCCGTGGTTCCCAAATGTCTCTGCCGGAGGCGGAATTGCCTCGCCCTTGCCCCCTCCCGGCTAAGTAATCTGCTCGGGTTTGCTCTCCGGGGCTTTTGTTCCCTGCGAGCTTTCCGTACAGCTTTGGAGGCGGAGAGTGAAAATGGCGGCCTCCCAATCTCTGCCCCGGAGTAATCGAGAACTTGGGGCTCCGCTCCTCAGTGAGCCCCCAGAGAAAAGCCGTCAGTCACTCCCCGTCTCCCCGGTCTCCGGCTGCACTCCATGCTCATCCAGCCTGTGACCACGCGTTTCTATCTCTGGCACCGGACCCCGGGTGGAGTCTCCAAACCCAGCAGATCCCTGCGGTGCACTTCTGCGTGGCTCCTCCCGGGGGAGGAAGGTGAGTCTCCCCGCATCTGCCGCTTGTTGGGTCCCTGCTGGAGGAGCAGGGGCCCGACTGGGCCGCGGATCACGGTTTATGGCGACCCCGAGCTGAGAGCCCGCGCCTGGGCTCCGCCTCTGCAGCCGGCTTCCCTGCTCTGTTACCTGGGAGCTCTGCCACACTCAGGCTCCCCCGGTCTTTCTGTGACCCCGAGGGTCCTGAGACCACGCTGTCCCGGAGGGTTCCACCCCCCGCTTAGCCACCAGAGTGACGTCCCTCAGCGGAGCTGACTTTTAAAAGTTCCGATTTTGTGCTCCGGGGCTCTATCACTTGCCAGAAGCGGCCGACGGAGGCCCCTCCCCCGCCATCTATCCTCCCGAATATCGCCTCGGATTCACTTCTCCGCACGTCCTACCTTCCAGAAGGTGGTCGCTTTTCTGATGAGAGAGTTGTTGCTATTCTTTTCTTCGATCTCCTGTTGAGTTTGTAGGTGTTCAGAGTGGTTTGTTCCCTACCCAGTTGAATTCCTGAGAGGAGACGAAATCCAGGTCTCCTACTCCTCCGCCATCTTGCTCTGCCCCTGAAATCACTACTTCTTTAACATCTAGCCCAGTCAAGTCTTCTGAAAAATATCTTCCTAGCTGACATCTGTAAAGACACAAGTTTGTAGGAACAGAGACACCAAATTAAGCGTGTTTGTTGATAAGGTTTGAAATTCCTGAGGTTCTTATCTCAGACAGTGATGTTAGTATCTTCTGAACTCACCTCTTCTCACGGACAGACCAAATCTATAGCCATACACAGAGCAATTCCCTCTGAAAGAAATCCAGAAACTACGTGACTGACTCCTACACATCAAGCTTAGTTTGTTCTTCTTTTTCTAGTTCCTTGAGGTATATAGTTGGCTGATATGGAGTATAAACACTTGGATACCTTGCTTAATTTGGGACAATTCTGAAGAATGACCCAAGCCAAGAGTTCCCTACAGGATTGGCTGAAATCTTTGCTACAACTGCATTGTATTTCAGTTTCTCTCTCTGATTAATCTTCTTTCTTTACTTCAACAGTTGTTGAGCCTGAAAGCTGTTCACAATAAATTCCTTACACACAAATCTCTTCAAAGGCCATTTCCTTGGAAACTCAGCTTGTGAAATAGACCTAGAGCCCTAGCATTCAATTTAAGGACTTTCATTGTGCTTTCTGACATGCGGTATTTTGAAAGAAACAGCTGGATGGGTAAGGCAAAACTAATTTGACTGTTTCACATGGCTCTTTAATTATTGCACATCAGGGGGAAAATGGAGGAGAATGGATATGGGAGGGCCCTGGTATCCTCTGCTGT
Organism: Mirounga angustirostris; assembly: GCF_029215605.1. Classification (NCBI taxonomy): domain Eukaryota; kingdom Metazoa; phylum Chordata; class Mammalia; order Carnivora; family Phocidae; genus Mirounga; species Mirounga angustirostris. The sequence continues at coordinate 92,084,354 of NW_026991711.1, read as the reverse complement.
CATTTCTCTGGGTTCTCTGTGTGCCAAGTTTATCTCCAAACTATTAATTCACTTCTCTTTGCCTTCATAACTTGCAAGCAATCAGGTAAGCTAATTTAACTAAAACAAAATAATTTATTTGCCTAACTTTACAGGAAGTCAAGGGGGTGGTTTTAAAAGTTGTATCCAAGAATAACACACCAAAAGGGTGGGTAGAGAGAAAGAGCAAGAATGAGAGAGCAAGAGAATGAGAGAGAGAAAATTATCTACATATAGTACATATAAGTTATGCATATAATAATGGTTACTGGCACATACTCCATGTTGAACAATACTAGGAAAAAAGAGGGATTATTTTTCAGTGTTTCCATATATCAGTCCCTTGGGTGGTCATTGTTTGACTTTGCTTGAATCACATCACCTACCACCCAATTGAACAATATGGTCCAAGGGAAAGTGATACTGTGATTGCTCAGTCCTGGGGGATGGTGTCCCTGGTGCTAGAATGAGGTGGGGGCAAAGGTAGGTTCAGAGAACAATGATGAATAGCTACCACAGTGAAGTTCAAGAGGAGGTTTCCAATTGAAGCAGAGTATTGTATTGCCAAAAATAGGGGAAGACATTAGCAACCACAGTGTTTGTGAATTTGTGGTTGTAAGATTAGTAGGGGCTAAATCAGATGGAATTTGTGTCCAACCGTGGCAGAGTAATAGCCAGAGTCTCCCCAATTCTCTAAAATGAAGTATTAATTTCTCTCGGGAAAAGGGTCCCCATGAATCCTAAAGGAAATGCCAATAAAATTTAGTATATGAATCATGCAGATTCAAACTCCAGTTGATATCATGTTGTATTACCCACACCTCCTGTTGTGAGAAGGAGGTTATTGGGATGAACCACTGGCATTGCCACAAGTCTCAGAGATATAAATAATATTGATCTCTCTCCTTCACTACTCCTTAAAGTTTTTCCTTGCTCTTGGTCATCACCTATGTTGGGCTAAGTGCTTTTACCTGGTGAAGTGACCAAACCTACATTTCTGAGACCTTGGCCATCATGCTTTTCTTGGATCTCTGCTGGTGTGCTTTTCTATTTACCACCAAAATTGGACAGGGGGTATCAAGAGATATCAGTTGGATCACCTGAGGAATCCCCTGCCTTCATTATATAATAAACTTCTGATGATTAGGGTTATTTATCCTGGATAAATAGGATAAACAAGGATGTTGACTCCCTTCCTTGTCTTCTGATTTTTTGGCAAAAAGAGTCAGAAGTGACTAAGAGGCAGCTATCACTTGAGGTTCAACAAAACTCTAGCTATGTCTTCTGGTAGAATTGTTCCCTATCTAGCAACAAGAATCTCTAAACCACAAAGCCCAGAATTGTGGTAATGGGAGGCACAGGTTCACCAGTAGGCAATTGGGAATGATGGCAAATGTAACCCCTCTTTCTTCCACTTTTAGTTTGGAGACCCATGTGTTTTATTCAGTGGCAACATAGCACTATATATGGTTATTGCTTTAGGATATATACCCCTTCCCATATGAGATCTTCTCCTCATTGGCACATTAGCTGCACTTTTAACAGGCCTTTCAGTTGCTCTCTCAGGCTGGAACTTTTTGAATAGGATAGTTTGTGGAAGAACCAGTGGATCCCAAGGTCATGTGCCCACTGCCGTATTTTCTATGGTAAAATGTCTTCTCTTCTGATGCAATGTTAGGTGAGGTCCTGTGTTGTAGATAAAACAATGTATAAGCCCTTACACAGGGGTGTCTGCTGAGGTACTATGATTGGGAAAGGCAAACTCATACTCAGAATATATGTCGAGTTTACCCAAGATAATTGTTGCCCCTTTCAAAGTAGAAGGGGTCCAGTGTAATTGACTCGCCAAGTTACTGATGGGTTTCTTGGAGAGATGATTCTATATCAGGGGCTCAGTGTTGGATTTGTTGGTGGCATCTTGTACATTTGGCAGGAACTGTAGAGCTAAATCACTTGGTGAGTGGAGGCCTATGCTGTTGGATGCATGCACAGCCCCACCCCTCCCACCAAGGCTATATCATTCATGCTGTCATTGAGTTAGCAGTAGAGCAGTAGGTAACAGTGGCTGGCTGGTGTCAGCTGGAGAGTCATGGTAGTTTAGTGCCTCCTCCATGGTTGATGCTCTCTGGTGAGTATTATCTGTAGCACAACATCTTTAGTTCTGTGCCTACTTTGTGTGTCCATCCATATGACTCTACCTCAGACCCTCACACCTCCTTGTCCTTAGTCTTCCAATCTTTCTCCTTCAATTCCATGAATAATTGACCTTGCCATTGACTACTGTCCATGAGTACTCTGAATATTTTCTAACATTGGGCCACTTTTCAACCTTTATAGATGGTAAAATGCTAAAAGTGAAATGGCTTCTGGGCATAGTACATAAGAGATAAGCCCTGGTATAGATAAAGAAACCAAGGGTATTACTATCAAACTTTTGTTAAAGCTACAGACATATTGAAAGGCTGTTGTAATATGCACTGTAATATCATGGAAAGGTACTTTTCAAGAGATTAAGGGTGCACATTATACATATATACCTCTCAATAAAATCATATCCCTCTAGTAAGCTTAAGAGTAATTTTAAGAGTGTTGTCCCTCATCATTGTAGCAGAAGCACAAGGAAGAGAGGTGGTTATCTGTAAAAGATCTGTGTGTGGAACTTTTGTCTAATGGACTGAGTCCAAGGAAGTTCACAGAAGACCCACACAGTATTTGAGAAAATTATTTCCATAAAAAAAAAAAAAAAGAACTGTCAGTTAAGATTGAAAGGGACACAAAGGATACAAAAAGAAAGGAGACTCTTGATTCCAAAATTGTACCAGTAGGAAGATTGATAAAAACTACTCAGTAGCACACATGTGCTGCCTTTCCTTAAAATGGATGACTGAGGGGGTGCAAGGGACCAGAGGACAGAACCAAGGGCCAAAGGGAATGATTCCTAGGTCTTCAAACCTAATATGAGAATTCTGAACATTTCCCAGCTGGATTTCATAACTTCTGTGATTCAGTGATTCCTTTGTACTGTCCATTTTCCATACACATTAGGTGTGTGTGTGGAGGGGGAGGAGATAATTCATTTCATTAGTTTTACAGATAGACAAATTAAGAGTAACTACAATGAAGGAGTCTCATCCATATGTATGTGTGTGTGTGTGTGTGTGTGTGTGTGTGTGTATAATATATAAATGATGAGAATCTGGGATTTGAGCTGGTGCCCAAATAGAGTAAGACTCTTGGGGATGTTAGCAGGAGGTGAATATGTTTTGCATGTGAAAGTGTGCATCATTGGAGGGCAGAGGGTAAACTCTAGTAGACAGTCCATCATGGTCCTCAATCCTAGAATTCATGCCCTTGCATAACCCATTCTTGTTAAGTTTGGGATTATATTAGTTCCCCAGGGCTTCTGTAACATATGACCAAAACGTATGTAACTTAAAACAATAAAAATTTATTCTCCCACAGTTAATCGAGGTGTCAGCAGGGCCATATTCTCTCTAAAGATTCTAGGGAAGGATCTGTCCCATGTCTTTCTTTGAGTTTCTGGTGTTTCCTGAAATCTTTGGGATTCCTTGGCTTATAGATGCATCACACTAATCTCTGGCTCTGTTGTCACACAGCATTATCCCTATGAGTCTGTGTCTCTGCATTTCTTCTCTTCTTATAAAGAAATTAGTTTGTCAGGATAAGTCTTATGCTACTGCAGTATGACCTTATCTCACCTTAACTAATTACATCTGAAAAGACCCTATTTCTAAAATGGTCATATTCTGAGATTCTGGGGAAGACATGAGTTTTGGTGGGCAGGGGAGAATATTATAAAACTCTGTAAAGGACTTCATCCTGTATTTACCTCCAACCTATAGAATAGTACAAAAGTGATGAGATGTATGTGGTGAAATGTATATGGTTATGTTGTATTAGACTGTAATGATCATTTTACCAGAACTCTCCCTTTTGCTGACTTTGAAGCAACAAGCTTCAATGGTGTAGGTTTGCCTATAGAAAAGGCCAGGCCTATGTGCAAGGAACTGAAGGCAGTCTATGGCCACCAGCCACCAAGAAATAAGACCCTCAGTCCAGGAGCCTACAAGGAACTGAATACTACCAACACCACATAAGCTTAGAAATAGATCCTTCCGGGACAGAGCCTCCAAGGAGATGGCAGCAAGTCAACATCTTACTCACAACCTTGTGAGAACATAAACATAGGCCTTCAGTAAGCCAGGCCTTCTTCCTTCCACAGAAACTGTGCAATAATAAATCTGCCTTGTTTAAAGAAACTGAGATTGTATGTATGTATGTATGTATGTATGTATGTATGTATGTAAGTATGTATGTATGTTATGCAGCAATAGATGACTATTACAGATTCTTGAGGATTTCCCTTCACTTCTGCCTTTTAGGTCGACTCCTGAGTGGGGCTGTAGTTTAGACACAGTTCATTTAGACTACCCATATATCAAGCTGCCCCATTACTGAATCAAGTTCTGTCATTTTTCTTCTCCATAGCTGGTATTAAAGATCTCTCCCAATTCCACCAATGTGGCCATAAATATGAGTAGAGGGAGAGAGGTGCTAATTGAATACTGATGGATAACATGGAGGCCTAGGACATATATTCATGAGGCTTACTCTTTGGTCCTGTGAATGCCTGACCCTGAGTATACCACTTCTATCTTTTTACATTTATTTTAAATTGAAGTAAAATTAACATACAGTGTTAAATTAGTTTCAGGTATACAGTATAATGATTCAACAATTCTATACATTTCTCAGTACTCATCAAGATAAGTGTATTCTTAATTCCCTTTATCTATTTCACCCATCCCCCAACCACCTCCCTTCTAGCAACCACCACTTTGTTCTCTATAGTTAAGGATATGTTTTTGTCTCTTTTTTTTCTGTTTATTTGTTTGTTTCTTCAATTCCACATATGACTGAAATCATATGGTATTTGTCTATCTCTGACTTATTTCACTTAGCATAATACTCTCTAGTGCCATCCATGTTGTTGCAAATAGCAAGATTTCATTCTTTTTTATGGCTGAGTAATATTCCATTATGTGTATGCCACACCTTCTTTATCCATTTATCTATGAATGGACACTTAGCAACTTAGGTTGCTTCCATTTCTTGGTTATTGTAAATAATGCTGCTATAAACATAGGTGTGCATATTTCTTTTCAAATTAGTGTTTTCATTTTCTTTGGGATAATACCCAGTAGCGCAATTACTGGATCATAGGGTAGTTCTATTCTTAACTTTTGAGGAAGCTTCATATTGTTTTCCATAGTGGCTGCATCAGTTTGCATTCCTTCCAACAGTGCACAAGGGTTCCTTTTTCTTCCTATCCTCACCAACATTTGTTGTTTCTTGTGCTTTTGATTTTAGCCATTCTGACAGATGTGAGGTGATATCTCATTGTAGTTTTGATTAGCATTTCCTTGATGATTGTAAGGATGTTGAGCATCTTTTTATGTGTCTGTTGGCCATCTGTATGTCTTCTTTGGAAAAATGTGTGTTCAAGTTCTGTGCCCATTTTTTAACTGAATTATTTTTTTGGTGTTGAGTTGTATAAATTCTTCATATATTTTGAATATTAACCTCTTATCATATACATTATATACAAATATCTTCTTCCATTCAGTAGGATGCCTTTTTGTTTGCCATTTCCTTCACTGTGCAAAAGCTTTTTTATTTTGGTGTAGTCCCAATAGTTTAATTTTGCTTTTGTTTCCCTTGCCTGAAGAGACAGATCTAGAAAAAGTTTTCTATAGCTGATGTCAAAGAAATTACTGCCTATGTTTACTTCTAGGAGATAAATGGTTTTAGGTCTCACATTTAGGTCTTAAATCCATTTTGAGTTTATTTTTGTGTATGGTGTAAGAAAGTGGTCCAGTTTCATTCTTTTGCATGTATCTGTCCAGTTTTCCCATCACCATTTGTTGAAGAGACTGTCTAGAACTGATAAATGAATTCAGTGAAGTCACTGATACAAGATTGATATATAGAAATTTGGTTCATTTCTATACACTTATAATGAAGTAACAGACAGAGAAATTAAGAAAACAATCTTATTTACAATTGCAACAAAAATAATAAAACACCTAGGAATAAACTTAACCAAAAATTATAAAACACTGATGAAAGAAATTAAAGATGACACAAACAAATGGAAAGATATTTCATGCTCATGGATTGGAAGAACCAATATTGTTAAAATGTCCATACTAACCAAAGCAATCTACAAACAAATAATCTTAAAACTGTTGTGGAACATCAAAGGAACCCAAGTACCCAAAGAAATCTTGAGAAAGAAGAACAAAGCTGGAGGTATCACAATCTCAGATTTCAAGATATATTACAATGCTGTAGTAATCTAAACAGGGTGGTACTGGCACAAAGATAGACATATAGGTCACTAGAATAGCATAGAGAGTCCAGAAATAAATTCACGCTTATATAGTCAATTAATCTATGACAAAGAAGGCAAGAACATGCAATGAGGAAAAGCCAGTCTCTTCAACAAATGATGCTGTACACTTCTATCTTAAGATTGAATTCTGAGGGGTTCTCCTGACTTTATTTCTTGGTGTGTCTGACAGATGCTACCTTATGATGGGTTCTAGCACATAGTAACTTGTCCCATGGTTAGGGATTCCATCTCTAACAGAGTCCAAGAACATGTCAAGAGCAATTTTTGAAAAGTATATAGTGGCTGAAGGACACAATATATGATGTGATCCTTGTATTGAGTCATACCATAAACTCCACATGGCATCTTTTCCCACTATAGATAAGTCATTGATTGTAGCCTTGTGCAACCCTAAGCAAAGATTCCATGTAAACTGTGCCTTAATTCCTCCATAGAAATTGTGAGATGATGAGTCTAATGAACACAAATATGATGAACAGCTGCTATAGAGTTCTTTTCTGCTCTAGGCCTAAGATGTGACTAATATCTACAAGCAGTTGAATTTAAGGAGATTATTCTAGAAAATCTGGGTGGGCCTAATTGAAATCAGTTGAAAAGCCTTAAGAACAAAGTTGAGCTTTCCCTTTGGAAGAAGAAATTCCACCTGTGAACTGCAGCTTCCATTCCTGCCTGAGAGCTTCCAGCCTACCCCTCCTGACAGCTTGCCCAAGAGATGGATTTCAGACTTGCTCAGCCTACATCCAACTGTGTAAACCAATTCCTTTCAATAAATGCCAGGTATATACATACACACAGATATATGCATATACATATGCACGTATATATGTATTTATGTATCTCTATATGTATACACACCCCACTGGAGTGACATAAGTATATATATATTCGGCTGCTCTCCTTTTCTGGTGGAATCCTGACTGATAGAAGGCCCTATCAAAACTTGTCAGATTTTGGTTGTCACAGAGTCCATTTCTTTATAATAAGAACTCTGACCTTGTCATAGCAGATTGGTTAAGGTTGAAAATTCAACCTCCTCTTGAGCTCTATTACTATTATAATTAAATCTTGGGTTCTACCTTCAGCTTTTTCTCTTCTCCCATTGTAGGAGATGGGAGTCTCTTTATAAGCTACTAAGGAGACCCTGGACCTTAATCTGTGGTTGGAGATTAATCACCTCAGCCTTTCATTTTATTTCTATCTTCAAAGCATTCATTGCCCACAACAGTATCCGTCTAGTTCCACACTCCTTATAATTACTGATTTGCAAAAACTTCTCAGTCGTCTGATTCATTCATGCGTCAATGCTTTCATTTTTTCTGGTATGCCACCCTGGTCTATTGCTGGGAAACATTTTAACAATTATGCTGTTCCTACATGCCATGGACCATCTATGCTCCACCAACCATAATTTAGGGATCCTCATTACCTGTCAGGCTGCAGGTGATATAACAAATCTCCAAAATCTAGAGTCTTCTCTCAGGCCACTCCTGGTGCCACCTATTATAGGTTGGGTTCCTGGGGAACCAGACTCTGAGATGGGGATTTTCAAGCAGGAGGTATGTTGTGGAGAGTGCTTTCAGAATCAATACTTCTGGTGGAATAAAAGAAGCAGGATCAGGAAGAGTGAATGCTGGGCAGAGTAAAAAAGTCACAGTAAAGTCTTCAGTCAATCCCATCTGAGGTTATGAAGTCAGGTTGGCCCTTCAGAGCTGTCTGAGATTGGACAAGGAGGCTGGGTATTTGTACCTCTGCATTGACCCGTCATTGGATATAGGTTAAACCCAGGAAAGGGGCAAAACTTGTGCAAAGCAGCTCTCTCCAGCTGAGAGAAAGTTCCAGAGATGGACTCAATGGAAAGCTGTTAGATTCAAAAACTTCCAGCAGTGGGGGAATGATGGTTTCAGTCTCAGACAAAGCTTCTGGAGGTACCCCATGGGATCCATGAAACAATCTACCAGGCTGCAATCTACATTCATTGATCCTGTCTTTAAAAATGTCTCAGTGTTGGTTTAGTAACCAGAGTTCATAGGAATGTAATAACCTTACAGTTGACCATGGTTTTAAAGTAGTTGCGTTGTTAGAGAAACACAATCCTGTCAATTAGGGTTATGTGTTTTCTTAATTTCTAAGGCAACCACAGGATCCCTATAATTATACCTATAGGAAGTGGGCTCTTAAAGTGATAGTATTTCTAAAATTTCAATTGTCTCCATGCCTCTGTTAGCTATGAACATAGAGGAAAAGATGCCAGAGAATTAAAGTTGGTCAGCTAGTCTAACTAACCAAGGATCTCATTCTCCTACTAGTGCAGGAGATGTTAGTCTTGTCTAGGAATATATGGTGTGTGCTGCATATGAAGGACCTTTCTATGTTAGTCTCTTTTCTCTGCTTTCTAAATGAGAATATTTTTGATTGTTATCTTATTTTCCTATCATTTCTAAATTGGTATGTTTTGGATGATTAAATTGATCATTTATTGTATTCATAAACCACAGAATATTGAAATAGGATTTCAATAGGCATAGAGGCAGAATGAATATCCCTTGTATTGAAAACCCCATGGATTTATGACATGATATGAATACGTAACATCTGGAAGCTATAACTCCTTGGGAAGTGTTGAACATGATTTTTAATTGTACACAGATACTTGTAATTTGTTAGGTGAAATTGAATGTTTAAGAAAGATGTATGTGCTTGCTGGTCACTAAAGGAAAACTCAAGGTATTGTTTTTATGTTTTAGTGTGTTTCTTCCCTGTTTCTTCCAGTTATATATCCCCTTCCTTTTAAGATACTATAATCTCATACCATGCTCCCAGTTGGTCAGTGAATCATAAAACCCCTCTGTGTCACACTAGTTATAAGACTGAAATGTGACCTAATCTGGCCAGTCATACTAATCAGTTTCTTGAATCTAGGGTTGGTGTATGACCCACACAGGAAAAATTAATATTCTGCCCTGTGATTAATATTTTAACATTGGAAGACAGGTCTTGTTTTTCAAGTAAGGTTGCTAAACTGAGAAGGTATGAAAATAGGATGGCAGGTGGCTCTCTTCCTCACCACAGGGAAGACCCCATATAGGGAAAGAATGAGAACAACACAGAGAGGTAAGAAACATAGCTCAGAGAAAGCACTGATTGTCATTTGGCCACCTGAGTTCAGCTGTACTTGAAATCATGTCTAAATTCAAGCCTCTTGGTTACAGGAAGATGTAAATTTTTCTTTTATCTCAAGATTATTTAGATGGTTTTTTACCCCTCGTGATAAAAGAGTCTGGGCTAAAAAGATCATCAATGATCTGCTTACAATGGCCAATGACTTTTCATCAGCTATCATTCCCCTTCAGATATTCTCTGTATTTCCCCAAGATGATTGGCCCCTCTTCACTGAAGCCCTCTGTCTTCTTTTTGGGCTCCTGTAACAAAATACCACAGACTAGGTAGTTTATAAACAACAGAAATTTATTGCTCATAGTCATGGATCTGGAAGTCCATGTCAGCATGTTTGGGTGAGGGCTTTCTTGTGGGTGACAGACTCTTCCTTTATCCTAATAGGACAGAAAAGTCCAGGGAGCTCTGTGGGACCTATTTTTATAAGAGAACTGCCCTCATCACTTAGTTCACCCCCAAAAGGCCCCACCTTCAAATACCATCACCTTTGGGGGTTAGGATTTCACCATATGAAGGTTAGGGGGGCATGAACACTTAGATAATAGCACCCTTCCTTTACTTGACCTCTGTTACCCACCTTCTACTGCTCAAATCCTTTCCTCCTTGACTATACAAGAAGCAGAAACAAGGGTTCTAAGCTTGGCCTTATCTCGTCCGTCAATTTACTGTATATCCATAGGGACATTACCTTACTTCTCTAGGCCTTTATTTTCTTATCTCTAAAATGAGAATGTTACATAAAATTACTCCTGAAATGTACCATTTAGTTCTAAAATCCTGTGATTTTATAACAGGAAGAAGTCAGGAGAAGAAATTGCGCAGTTAGAAGTTGCATAAACCTTAGCATGTGCTTGATTCAAATGCAGATGCACTTGGGTGAAATAATTTTTAATTTCCCTTTTTACTGTTGAGTAAGGTCATGATGTTCTATATTATGTGCATTTTCTTTCAGGTAAAAAAGAAGGAGACCTTTTGAAAAAAGCTATAAAGGATTTGACAATGCCCAGTGTTATTGTTGCTTGAATCCAATTACTGGGGAAGCATTCTGCACATATTTACTCATCACATTTCAACATGTCATCTCCTCTATGTGGAACCAATTGCATTAAAGCAGTCATGAAACTATAGTCATCCTCCTCCCTTCACTAAAAATGTAATCATAAAAATTTAAATGCACATATTCATTTTCCTCCCCTTCAACCAAGCAAGTACAACTCATCAGTATTCTCTGCAAAAGTGATTATCTGGTCTCTATCTATGAAAATCTTAATGGAAAAATTAGATACACAACAGAATCCTGCTAAACTAAACATTTGATTCCATTACTTGGAAGGCCAGTTGGTATTCATTTTTACATATGCCATCAAAAATCTTTTTAGCCTGGCTATTTTTCCTCCTATGTTCTTCTTCCCTTCCTCCCTTCTCCCTCCCTTCTTCCTTCCTTCCTTCCTCCCTCCCTCCCTTTCTTTCTTTCTTTCTTTCTTTCTTTTTCTTCTTTCTTTCTTTCTTTCTTTCTTTCTTTCTTTCTTTCTTTCTTTCTTTCTTTCTTTCTTTCTTTTTCTTTTGTGTTGGATTGGAAAAAAGAGAGGGGAAACATTTTCCAGATACTTAAGCCAATACTGTACCAAATATTTAAGCTGCAGAACTTCAGGTTTATATACACACTGAAAGAGTTTTAATTTACTTAGGTCCAAGAATCTTTTATTACTTTGTTTGTACCAATTCAAAGTAAGTCTGACTCCAAGCCCCTATTTGTCAAAGTAAATAAAACATGTAAAGTCTTTGTTTTGGAGAATTCTTACACCATTGAGAATCATTTTAGAAGTCTTAGGGGCTGCTACATTCCAGAAACTTTGGTTCAGCTCTTCCGGTCTTCTGTGTACAATGGTCAGCAGGAATATATTAATTGTCCCAATCTACATGATCCATTAAAGTTGACAGCATTGTTACTTTTGTGTCAAACTTGTACAAGGAGGTTATTTATTTTATTTTATTTATTTATTTGATACAGAGAGAGAGAGAGAGAGAGCACGCACAAGCAGGGGGAGCTACAGAAAGAGGGAGAAGCAGGCTCCCTGCTGAGTAGGGAACCTGAATGGGGCTTGATCCCATGACCCTGAGATCATGATCCAAGCTGAAGGCAGATGCTTAACCAACCAGGTGCCCCAATACAAGGAAATTGTTAATGAAGCTAGGAGCCTTTTCTCCTCATGTCCACACTTTCCACCATGCCATCTTACTATCAGAAGTCCTACCAACTTTCCTGGGTCCTGAATTAGGAACAGGGCCACTAACCCTTTCACCTGTGGGATTTTCCCCCACCCTAAGACTGGCTTCTTAGTTTGGTCAGAAGTGAAAGCATTATCCATCCATCCATCCATCCATCCATCCATCCATCCATCCATCCAACCATCCATCATCTATTTATCATCCATAAACTTTGACCACACCTGAACTTTAGAATTGTGGCCTTCAGCAGGGGAAGATTGGTGTCTCCACCCTTCCCTTGGGACGTTGGTGTTTCCTAGCACAGCAGTATGCACACCCGTGTCCTCAAGTCTGAGGGGATCAGCTGTAAATATAGTTTTCTAGGTTTTGAAACAAAGGCCATGGAGCATTGTTAGAAGTCTGGGAACTTCTGCTTTGAGCCAAGACAGATAAAGCACGAAAAGGCCTGGCCACATTTTGGGGGAATGAGGAGTGAATATTATCAGTAGTATTTAGTATAGTGTAGTGGGCAAGAAGGACTACCCTCTTTGGGTTCAAATCCCTAATCTTCTACCAAGTGGTGTGATTTTGTGCTATGTGCTTAAACTCTTTATACACTTGCTTCCTTATTTGTTAAGGGAAGTTACATTAGTGCCTAATTTATGGAGTTGCTAGAAAAGGTTGGATGAACTCTTAACAGAAAAGGCCTTAGAAGGGCACCAGATGGGGATGTCTGGGTGGCTCAGTTGGTTGGACATCTGCCTTTGGCTCGGGTCATGATTCCAGGGTCCTGGGATTGAGTCTTCCATTGGGCTCCTTGCTTGGCGGGGAGCTTGCTTCTCCCTCTGCTCTCTCTCTCTGACAAATAAAAAATAAAAAAAAGGCACCAAGTGTCCTGTGAGCATTATGTAAATGTTTCTTACTATTAGCCACACTCCAAACTTGCCTTTTCTAACCTCAGTAGCCCTCCACAAATAATGCACTCTCTAACAACACGTTCTTTGGAATCAGAGGTTTAAATTTTTACCCTATCAACTGTCTGACCTTGAGGAAGCCAGGTAAACTCTCAGCTTTGGTTTTGTCATCTGGAAAATGGAGCCATTGCTATCTGCTCATAGGACAATTGCAAGTATTAAAAGGAATGATGTCTGTGAATCCCTTAGCTTAAGACATGCTTAACTATTGACCTCATGGGATTCTATTTCCTGCTCTGATTACATGGGGTCTAACTATATTATCATGTCTTTACCAAAGGGTACCTTACTTCTTTTTCTGGATCTCTGATTTCCCATTTTCCTGACCACAGGGCTAGACACAAGATTGGCACACAACTATGTATGGTTCTTGTTGAATTTATTAACTCAGCTGGGACTGCAGAAGCAGGTCAAGATTATCTTTCAATTGGCTGTCCCCTGTCATCAGGAATGCACCATCTGTTGGCCAGATTGGCAGCAGGACTCAACCCCCTAGTTATGTTCATTTTTCATGAAGTGGAGCCGCGCTGAGAGAGTGTTAGTTCTTGCCATGGATGCTCTGTCTTGAGCCAAGTAGCCAGACTGTCTGAATGAAAGCAGATGCAGTGATCCTGGCCTGGAGGAGCCCTCAGAAGGGCCCCCAGGTTGCCTGGGAGGATGCATCTGGTGTCTTTGTTGGGCCAAGTCTAACACATGGACCTGTTAGCAATATTAATGACTGTCCTCAAATGGGTCCAGCCAAATGTCATTTTTATTCGACAGTCTTCCAACTCACTCTGTGTGGCAAGGTTGAGTGGAAGGTTTAAGCAATGTGCTCTTGATGGCAACTATACCTATTCTTTGATGGACCAAGACGAGCTCAGCTCACATCCATCAGTTTTTCTTTTTTCTTTTTTTTTTCTTTAGTCTACCAATGAACTGTCAAAGGCTTATGGTTCTTCTACTGTGTGCCCATCCTTGGCCTGGGTACTTTGTGGAGTTCCAGAGATAAGAACTGTTTTATGCCTCTGAGAAACTTATAGTCTAATCTGGAAAACAAAAACTACGTTTATTAACTGAACAGAGAATTAAAATGCTGAACTCTGGCATTTTGATTTAACAATCTTTCCTTCATTTAACATGTAGTTATCAAAGAGTAACCATGTCCTAAGCATTGGTAATATGGCAGCAGACTGAGCTATCAGTGAAAGATGCAGCCTGAAATAGCAGAACATTCCACAGAGGAGGAATGGATTGAGCATTGTTTAAAGGAGGGGACAGATTGGGATGCAAATGTCTTCCATGCTTTGAGCCTTTTAAATTAACCCAGCCAATGGTTCTTTGAAAGAATTAACAAGATTGATAAACCCCTGGCCAGACTTATCAAAAAGAAAAGAGAAATGACCCAAATCAACAAAATCATGAATGAAAGAGGAGAGATCACAACCAACACCAAAGAAATACAAACAATTATAAGAACATATTATGAGCAACTCTATGTCCAGCAAATTAGATAATCTGGAAGAAATGGTTGCATTCCTACAGATGTATCAACTCCCAAAACTGAACCAGGAAGGAAAAGAAAACCTGAACAGACCTATAACCACTAAGGAAATTGAAGCAGTCATCAAAAATCTCCCAAAAAACAAAAGCCCAGGGCCAGATGGCTTCCCAGGGGAATTCTACCAAACATTTACAGAAGAATTAATACCTATTCTTCTGAAACTGTTCCAAAAAATAGAAATGGAAGGAAAACTTCCAAACTCGTTTTAGGAGGCCACCATTACCTTGATCTCAAAACCAGACAAAGACCCCATCAAAAAGGAGAATTACAGACCAATATCCTTGATGAACATGGATGTAAAAATTCTCACCAAAATACTAGCCAATAGGATCCAACAGTATATTAAAAGGATTATTCACCACGACCAAGTGGGATTTATCCCTGGGCTGCAAGGTTGGTTCAACATCTGCAAATCAATCAACGTGATACAATACATTAACAAAAGAAAGAACAAGAATCATATGATCCTCTCAATAGATGCAGAAAAAGCATTTGACCAAGTACAGCATCCTTTCTTGATCAAAACTCTTCAGAGTATAGGGATCGAGGGTACATACCTCAATATCATAAAAGCCATCTATGAAAAACCTACAGCGAATATCATTCTCAATGGGGAAAAACTGAGAGCTTTCCCTCTAAGGTCAGGAACATGACAGGGATGTCCATGATCACCATGGCTATTCAACAGAGTATTAGAAGTCCTAGCCACAGCAATCAGACAACAAAAAGATATAAAAGACATCTGAATCAGCAAAGAAGAAGTCAAACTCTCACTCTTTGCTGATGATATGATACTTTATGTGGAAAACCCAAAAGACTCCACCCCCAAACTGCTAGAACTCATACAGGAATTCAGTCAAGTGGCAGGATATAAAATCAGTGCACAGAAATCAGTGGCATTCCTATACACCAACAACAAGACAGAAGAAAGAGAAATGAAGGAGTTGATCCAATTTACAATTGCACCCAAAACCATAAGATACCTAGGAATAAATCTAACCAAAGAGACAAAGAATCTGTACTCAGAAAACTATAAAATACTCATGAAAGAAATTGAGGAAGACACAAAAAATGGAAAAACATTCCATGCTCATGGATTGGAAGAACAAATACTGTGAAGATGTCAATGCTACCTAGAGCAATCTACACATTCAATGCAATCCCCATCAAAATACCATCCACTTTTTTCAAAGAAATGGAACAAATAATCCTAAAATTTGTATGGAACCAGAAAAGACCCCAAATAGCCAGAGGAAGGTTGAAAAAGAAAAGCAAAGCTGGCGGCATCACAATTCTGGACTTCCAGCTCTATTACAAAGCTGTAATTAGCAAGACAGTATGGTACTGGCACAAAAACAGACACATAGATCAATGGAACCGAATAGAGAGCCCAGAAATGGACCCTCAACTCTATGGTCAACTAATCTTTGACAAAGCAGGAAAGAACGTCCAATGGAAAAAAGGCCGTCTCTTCAACAAATGGTGTTGGGAAAATTGGACAGCCACATGCAGAAGAATGAAACTGGACCATTTTCCTTACACCACACACAAAAATAGACTCCAAATGCTTGAAAGACCTCAATGTGAGACAGGAGTCCCTCAAAATCCTAAAGGAGAACACAGGCAGCAACCTCTTTGACCTCAGCTGCAGCAACTTCTTCCTAGAAACATTGCCAAAGGCAAGGGAAGCAAGGGCAAAAATGAACTATTGGGACTTCATCAAGTTAAACAGCTTTTGCACAGCAAAAGAAACAGTTAACAAAACCAAAAGACAACCGACAGAATGGGAGAAGATATTTGCAAATGACATATCAGATAAAGGGCTAGTATCTAAAATCTATAAAGAACTTATGAAACTCAACACCCAAAGAATAAAGAATCCAATCAAGAAATGGGCAGAAGACATGAACAGACATTTTTCCAAAGAAGACATCCAAATGGCCAACAGACACATGAAAAAGTGCTCAACATCGCTCAGGATCAGGGAAATCCAAAGCAAAACCTCAGTGAGATACCACCTCACACCAGTCAAAATGGCTAAAATTAACAAGTCAGGAAACGACAGATGTTGGCGGGGATGCGGAGAAAAGGGAACCCTCCTACACTGTTGGTGGGAATGCAAGCTGGTGCAGCCACTCTGGAAAACAGTATGGAGGTTCCTCAAAAAGTTGAAAATAGAGCTACCATATGATCCAGCAATTGCACTACTGGGTATTTACCCCAAAGATACAAATGTAGGCACCTGAAGGGGTACGTGCACCCCAATGTTTATAGCAGCAATGTCCACAATAGCGAAACTATGGAAAGAACCAAGATTCCATCGACAGATGAATGGATAAAGAAGAAGTGGTATATATACACAATGGAATATTATGCAGCCATCAAAAGGAATGGAATCTTGCCATTTGCAACGACGTGGATGCAACTAGAGGGTGTTATGCTGAGCGAAATAAGTGAATCAGAGAAAGACATGTATCATGTGACCTCACTGATATGAGGAATTCTTAATCTCAGGAAACAAACTGTGGGTTGCTGGAGGGGGGTGGGGTGGGAGGGATGGGGTGTCTGGGTGATAGTCACTGGGGAGGGTATGTGCTATGGTGAGTGCTGTGAATTGTGCAAGACTGTTGAATCTCAGATCTGTACCTCTGAAACAAATAATGCAATATATGTTAAGAAAAAAAAAGAAGAAGATAGCAGGAGGGGAAGAATGAAGGGGGGGAAGTTGGAGGGGTAGATGAACCATGAGAGACTATGGACTCTGAAAAACAAACTGAGGGTTCTAGAGGGGCGGGGGGTGGGAGGATGGGTAAGCCTGGTGATTTGTATTAAAGAGGGCACGTTCTGCATGGAGCACTGGGTGTTATGCACAAACAATGAATCATGGAACACTACATCAAAAACTAATGATGTAATGTATGGTGTTTAACATAACAATAAAGAAATTAAAAAAAAAAGAAAAAAATGATTAAACATAGAGTTACCATGTGATCTAGCAATTATGCTCTGAGGTATATGCCCTGAAGAATTGAAAACATATGTTCTCACAAAAAAGTGTAAATGAATGTTTATAGCAGCATTTTCATAATAGCCATAGAGCGCAAGCAGTCCTAATGTCCATTAACTGATAAATGGATAAACAAGTGTGTTATCCATACAATGGAGTATTACTTGACAATAAAATTTATTCAGAACTAATACATGCTATTATATGGATGAACTTTGAGAAAATATACAAAGTGAAAGAAGCCAGAATAGTGTATTACATGATTCCATTTATATGAAAGGTCCATAATAGACAAGCTTACAGAGATAACAAGTATATTAGTGGTTATATAGGGCTAGAGGAAGCATGTGGGATAGGAGATTGATGGCTGAGGAGTGAAAGATTTCTTTTTGGGAATAATGAAATTGTTCAAAATTTATAGTGATGGGTGTACAAACTCCGTGAATACATTAAAATATACTTAAAATCATATAAAAATTAATTAATTAACCCAGCCCACTGGTACAAACCAGCAGAGGGATAATGCAAACAGCTTATCTAGGGGCACATTATCTGTCTCGGTACTTTTTAGGCTGTCTACCATTTATTGTTGGAGCTGAGATTAGATTTGAGTGTTTGAATGTCTACCTCCCAAACCTAAGTTAATGTTTGGAGGTTATGGTCAGCATTAGGGTTGTTACTACATACTGTGCTCTTTTCTTCTTTATGGATACATGGCAGAATTGAGTTTTTTTTCTATTTTGATGTTATATGTGCCCATGTGACTGACCTTGGCCAAAAAAATTTGAATGTAAGGGGACTGTGTTACTTCTAGATAGACATTTTATTTTATTTTATTTTTTTAAAGATTTTATTTATTTATTTGAGAGAGAGAATGAGATAGAGAGCATGAGAGGGGGGAGGATCAGAGAGAGAAGCAGACTCCCTGCTGAGCAGGGAGCCCGACGTGGGACTCGATCCCGGGACTCCAGGATCGTGACCTGAGCCGAAGGCAGTCGCTTAACCAACTGAGCCACCCAGGCGCCCTAGATGGACATTTTAGAGCCAGTGCATGATTCACCATAGAAGCATGTGCTAAAATGGAACTGCCATTGATCTCTGCCTGGATGACCAGGATGAACAGAGCCACTGGCTGATGTGTACTGGGCATCTGTGTGAGGGAAAAATGTATATGTGTTGTATTAAGCCACATAGATTTTGGGGCTGTTACTGATGCATAAACTGGCCCATCCTGCCAGAATTGGAAGTATATCACAAACACCAATTATAATAGGGTCCAGCCTAATGAAGGGCAAAAGGATGTTTAGCTACCCATGAGCACAAAGGGGTCTCAGAATCCCCCTCAAAAAAAAAATTCCCCTACCATGTGGTCACAAACATCTGGTAATTCCACTTCCTATCTCCTTTAAGTTATGGCAAAATGCTGCCTGTTAGAATGTAAATGTGATCCCCTACAGCTGCTAATTAGGCAGTCACACAGACTCAGCTTGCCAGCTGTGTTTCCTTCTAGCTCAGTGGTTCTCATCAACTGCTTTTGCGCAAGCGTGATGGTCCAATGTTACATTCAGTTATAGACAGTTTTTTTTCCCCTTCAACTTTCAATGCAAAAAAGTTAATGGGAATAATTTTCTTAATTAAAAAAAATCTTTAAAAAAATCTTCCATAAACTGTATTTAAATCTCTTTTTACTTGCTACTGCTTATTGTTAATAAAATTAGTCCCAAATTCCTATATAATTATTTCAAATATGAGTATCTAAATTCCAACATTTCTTATGGTGTCATGGAAAGAAAGAGAGGTAGCTAGGATTTCTGTGTCCTTAATCAGCTTGAGAAGCATTGAATTATTACTCATCTCTGTTCCTTGGTTCAGAGATTCACAACCCTGGCTGTGCCTTCTCCTGGAAAGCTATGTTAAAAATGGAGGGTTCCACGAGGGAAGCAAAAGCTCCCCAAGGAATTATAATATGAGCAGACTGAAACTAGCTCATGAACAGGTGTTTGAGACTTACAGATTTAAATTGCCTGCACTGCTATGCACTTGCAAAAGAGATAGGGAATGAGAAAAGGAGAGGGGAGGAAAAGCAATGGAGTTTTGTATACCATAGTTAAACCAGTTCTAGCCTTGGGCAGGTTGAAGAAGGCAGAGTCCGACACAAGGGGGGGCAGTCCTTGACCTGGTATCCTGGGAGGAGGAAGACAACTCTTTACTATCAGAAAAGAAGGGGAGCCTAGGTGGCTCAGTTGGTTAAGAGACTGATTCTTGATTTTGGCTCAGGTCATCCTGAGATTGAGCTCGTATTGGGCCCCATGCTCAGCACAGATTCTGCTTGAGATTCTCTCTCTGCCTCTCCCTCTGCCTTTCCCCCCCACTAAAATAAATAAATAAAATCTAAAAAGGAAAAAGAAAAGAAAGGAAGACTGAGGACGCCTGTGTCCACATCACTTAACTGTTCTAAAAAATCCTTCTTAAAAGGATGAGGGTGTAAACCAATCAATAACTTTGCTGTTGCTTCAGGAAGTCTCTGCAAACCAATTTGTATGGGCCAATGCTTTGCTCATTAGTGTACCTGCCCAACATAGTCTATTCCTCAGACTCAGTTCAAGACCTCACCTCACTGTGCTGCCAGTCCTAAGTGATTATCTCATAAGCCAGACCCAATAACAATCAGTTCCTTACCTTGAAAGATCTGTCTTATACCACTTGAGCCCAGACCCCAAACCTCTATAAATATCTTCCCAACCTTCTCCTTATGGGACACTATTAAGGTTCTATCAAGATAGTATTTCCCCTTACTGCATTAAGTAAGACTCGTGAAATATGGTAGATTAGGGCCAT
This sequence comes from Mirounga angustirostris, assembly GCF_029215605.1. NCBI lineage: Eukaryota > Metazoa > Chordata > Mammalia > Carnivora > Phocidae > Mirounga > Mirounga angustirostris. The sequence continues at coordinate 92,064,156 of NW_026991711.1, read as the reverse complement.
ATGTCCATCCATTCATATATCATCTTCTCCTGTTCAGAAATGAAAAAGCTGTTTCTGAATATTTGCCAGAACATGGTGCAATACATTCTAAACAGCAAATTTATTTTCTCTCATTTAGTTATGCTTGCTAATTAATGAGTCGAATACCAACTGCATAGGGATTCTCGGTGTGTCAATGATACTTTTGAACAAATTAAAAGAAACAAATGTACCTGGATTGGCCAAGGAGCCCAAGTTTCAAAGTGAAACTGCATTGCCTCTTTTCTCAAGGGAAATTGAAACAGCTCTACACAGAGAAGTAGAGCTAGTACAAATGGGAATTCTACAGCCTCATATGCTGGTGCTCCCTGCTTAAATTATTATTTCCAGTTTCATCATGTCAAAGAGGTAAGACTTGTGCTGTCGATGATGATTCTATCTTCACAAAATACAAAGATGAATTTAGTGTTTGGACTTTTCTTCACCAATGCTTTGTCTGTCACACTGTTCTGTTTGCAAATGAAGACTCTGCTTTTTGGTTTTAAAATGAAGTAGCCCTTTTCATACTTATAGCTGGCATATGGCACACTCCAGCAGACAGCAAGGTGACATTTATACTCATGTCCCACATTGCGATAATTTCTGCCTGTCAGATCCATCTCTAAGGGTCCCAGAGAATTTTGCTGTTTAAACACAAAGCAGGGAAAGAAATACCCTTTCCAACCCAGCAACAAAACCTCTAATGCTCAATGAGCCTCTGCCGTGGGTGGGAACTATGCTAAGCATTTACCCATCTTAACTCATGGATCCTCACAAAAGTCTTATGAATTAGTACATTATGAGCATGATTTTAAGGTGAGAAAGTGGAAGCAGAGAAAGTCTAGGTGTATTTCCCAATGACAGCAGCTAGGATGTGGGGAACTGGGATGGGATCTCTACTTGCTGTTTCTATAACCTGTGCACTTAACCACATTCCCCATTATGGCCCAGAATTAATGTACCCCAGAATTAGGCTTACTAAACAAATCTAAAATATCTGCATTAGGATTACTTCACCATTTTTTTCCTTAAGAGATAGGAAAAGGAATTCCTCCCCATTTCAGATTATGTAACTAAAGGGGTGGGTTCTAAGTAAAGGGTTGTCTTCCACAGGCAAATGGAAGCTTCTACTTCCAATGATTGACATATATTACAAGGTCCATAAGTACCTGTGAACACATGAACAAAGTTGATCTCCACTTGCCAAGAGGGCTCCCCTCCTTCTCTTGGGTCCCAAAGTCACTTGGACCAGAGTACCACAGAGCTTGCTATTACCTTTGTTCTCATCAGGGCTGGGTGTCAGCTGACCAGACCTCTTCCTGGTTCCCTTTATTTTATTTTTTATTTTTTATTTTTTATTTTTTTAAAAGACTTTAGCTTTTTTTTTTTTTTTAAAGATTTTATTTATTTATTTGAGAGAGAGAATGAGAGGGAGGAGGGTCAGAGGGAGAAGCAGATTCCCTGCCGAGCAGGGAGCCCGATGCGGGACTCGATCCCGGGACTCCAGGATCATGACCCGAGCCAAGGCAGTTGCTTAACCAACTGAGCCACCCAGGCACCCCCTGGTTCCCTTTAGACCACAACTGGCTGTGTATTGCTGTTTTCTGGAACTTTCTCTCTTTCTTTCTATCCCATTTTTCCATAAGGAGATGCTTATTCCCTTCCTTATTTCCAAAATAGTGTGTTTCGTGGTTTTATACACATTAACAATCCATTTTTTTCCTTCATGTAGTGTAAGATAAATCCATTCTTTTTACTTATAGTAGATTGTTGTCCATGGCACAATAAAAGTGGAAGAAAGAAAGATGAGATTGGATTAACCCTACAAGTGAGATTGTATGAAGTCTGAAAATCTTCAAGAAGAAAACTGAAAGATTATTGTTTTTTTAGTTTTATTTTATTTTTTTAAAAGATTTTATTTATTTGACAGAGAGAGACACAATGAGAGAGGGAACACAAGCAGGGGGAGTGGGAGAGAGAGAAGCAGGTCTCCCATCGAGCAGGGAGCCTGATGTGGGGCTCGATCCCAGGACCCTGGGACCATGACCTGAACCGAAGGCAGATGACTGAGCCACCCAGGCGCCCCAGATTATTGTTTTTTTAATAACTGGATATATTTTCCAAGTGGTTATATGCTCTGGAAAAGAGGTGGAAGCTATTTTACTTTCAATGTATACCTGTTCAGGCTCATAAATCACTGTACTACAACTTTGGTTCTCATCCTCCTCACACAACCCAACTTAATTTGCAAAATGCAAAGATGCATGCTTCATCTGTGGGTGAATGAGTGTGTTTAATTGGCAAGTTGTCACAATTTCTTGTAATTATGGTTTTTTAACTATGTGAAAAAAGACAAATGGTAAATTATAGTAACATCATTTGTCATTTGGTATAGTGATGATCTCTGAATTATAAGTGCTGTGTGCACTAATGCATCTGTTATTTCTCTATGACAAATAGGACGATCAAAACCTTTAATAGATTGTAGTCTTTTCTCCTGACAGGTTTATTTATTCTTTTTTCTGTGTTTAGAAAATTCCTTCCCACTCATCAACCTCTCTACTAGATCCCGGATGGAGAGCAAACCAAGCTTATCTCTGGAAAGTAGACCAAAGTAAGATTACTATTCTGACTGGTGCAAAGGATGTTCTTGCAGGCAATCTGAGGAGGACACTTGGGTAATTAAAGTCACTCTTTATTAGTCCCAATTCTTTGCTAGGTATGCATTATTTTCCTTATCATCTTCAGGAAAATGAAGGCTTGAGGACCAAGTGAGTGGGCTTCACATGAGGTTATTGAACAAAGGCACAAACCTGGTCTGCAACCTACATACAGATGCTCTTTCAAGTGGGTTAACCCTGCCACTCGAGCCAACTGAAAAATGTGTGTGCGTGTATGTGTGTGTGTGAGATGTGCCTTAATTTGCCTTAATCATGCATTACATAAAACTATCAAAATTAGGGGCTGTAATAAGACCAAAAGCAAAGCTCCAAATAATTGTTCTGGGAGCAGATGGTGGGAGAGAAGGGAGACTGGAGGACAATGACAAACACGTGAATTTACTACATCCTATTTCTTCTATTTAAAAAAAAAAGAGGAAAAGAAGGAAAGAGAGCAAAGTTATCAAAGTTATTATACTTGGTGAAATATATTTAGTAAGCTATGATATTCACATTATGTGTTTGTTCCATTTCTTCTGCATCTCTTTTGCTCCATTGCCATCATCACTTGGTTGGGCTGTTTCATGGAGTTCCCTCTTCTCTCTTTCTCTGGCATGAGTTGAGGATGTTCAGTGACTCACCCAAGTCATGGAGAATGAGCTTATCTTACAGGGTGAGAAGATTCTATTAAGCATGATTTACTCTCTGTGAAAATAAGATCAACCTATCTCTCCTGAGAACACATTCTTAGAAAACCCTATGAACAGCTGTCTGATTTCCAAAGGTGATAGATTAAGAAAATATTATAAAAGGTGGAAGCTACATCAACATCTTAATGTAAGTAAGGGTATGTTTATACATTGTTAACTGCTCAAGGGCGTGACAAGAGGAAAATTAAAGCTAAGTATTAAGAACCACTGTCTATTGAAGATCACTCAGTAAGAAGGGTGAAATATTCTGAAATTATAATGAAAGTCAATGATAAATTTAATTTAATAATCAAAATATAATTTCCCAGTCATGTTTTATCAGGAAATAGGTTTTGTATAGTACATCGCTCTTTTATTAAAAACTTAATATAGTAGGTGATTATTATTCATTGTACTATGTCATCCATTTTTTTCAGAGTTTTTATTTGTCACTGTAATTAATCGTTATCAGTAACAGTAAGGTTATAATTTAAAATACGATATTGGCCACATGCAATGTGGTATCCTGGATTTGGTTCTGGAGTACAGAAAGGGCTGTAGTGTAAAAACTGGTGAAATCTCAGTAAAGTCTGCAGTTTCCTTGATAATAATGGACGAATGTCGGTTTCTTAGTTTTGACGAATATACCAAGCCAATGTAAGACATTAACACTATCACAAATTCGTGAAGGAGGTAGGGGGAACTCTCTGTATTTTCTTTATACCTTTTCTGTAAACCTAAGATTATTCCAAAATAAAAAGTTTATGACAGAATTTTATTTTGAGGACTAGGGGCTTAGGCTAAACATGCAATCAATTAGGCTGAACTCGAAAACTTTCTTTTCCTCAATGTTTGTTTTTGAAAATCTTAGATAAAACAATAGGAATTTTTTTCTTGCCTGGTAAATATACCTGACTTATAAGTGAGAGTCCAGTGCCTTAGATCATTCATTCATTCATTCATTCATTCCTCTTTGCTTTTTGCAATAATGTACTTTGGCACCAGTGTAGTCTGACCTCAATAGTCTTCCTTTGCAGGCCTATTCCCTCTGCCTTGTATGGGGTCCCCTTTCTGTCCCTCTCTTTATCTTTACCAATGTAGATAATTGGATCTATTTCTCTGTGGAGTCTCCCCAACAACCCCTGCTCCCCATACTTGGCCATGCCTTCTTTTCCTGATGGCACATGGTCTCTTCCTTGTCTTTGTATCACTTGTACTTTGTCCAGGGCCTGGCACACAATTGGAACTTTGCAAATGTGTGCTTACAGCTTTGACCTTCTTAAGGCAAAGCAAGTTCATGCTCAGTTGGTAAGCTGCACATATAAGTCTTCCAAAATGGGGCCTGGTTATATTTCCATTCATTGATGTTTTGCTAAGTAGTTTCTGGGGTTTTACTGAATAATGTGTTATACTGATTTCCAAAGTAATTTAATGTGACCTTTGTTTGTAATGCCATTTTAGATTAAATTTTGTCTGAAGCTCATTTTCTGAGAAGCTTCCATTTCCCCAAAGGTTCCCGCAACCTGGTGATTTTAGGTTTTACAATGATAATCTATAATGTGGATAACCAGGGAAAGAATTCCTTCTTCAAAAAATGCTTTTTTTTTTTTTTTTGAAACAAGGAATGAAATTGGGACACAATTTTATTTGTTCATATTTTTATTCTAAACATCATTCTTGAATTGTCCAGCTTTGAATAACTTATTTATTCACTTGACAATATTTATTGACCACTTACTTTGTTCCAGGTGCTGCCGTGGGGATAAAACAGTGACAACAGACAAACAGGGCCCCCTACCCCCACCCGAGTTCCCATTCTAGGATATGTGTGTATGCAGACTGGGTGGGGGCAGTCAGTAAACAAGAGAAACAAAGTGGGAGATATAGAGTGACAGACTGGGGGCAAGTCTCCATTGTCTAGTGCAGTAGGGGATGGTTATTTGGGAAGTAATATCTGAGCTTAGATTTGAAGGAAGGAAGAGATTTGGGCTCCTGAAGAACAAGCAGCCAGCATTCCAGGCAGAGGGAACACAATTGCAAAGGTCCTTGGACAACAATGAGTCTGAACAGGGCTCTAGGGTCAGAACAAAAGTCCTGGTGGCTTCAGTTTAGTGACCACTGGTCAGCTGGTACTGATGGAAGTTGAAGCAGTCAGCAGGGCTGCTTTGCTTTGTTTGCTTGAACCACATAAGCCAAAGTTCTTGCTTACTTATTCTAGTGGATTCCATGGAGGATACAGAGAAAAGCACAACACATTCTCTCTTCCCAAGGAGCTCAGAGTCTAGTTGGGTTAGCAGACCATGCATGGTTAACTCCAATATGCACAGTATTTGAGGATGGCCCTTAGATATACACAGGCTGGTGTGCGAGTTCGGAAGAGAAAAGGAGTCCTCCCAGCCAAGGGACAGCCACACGATTTGTAGCTGCCACACTGCCATGCAAGTGTGGCCTATTCAAGCTCCTCCAAACTCCTGAGTGTATCGGAGACATGAACAATCCTACAATAAGCCTTTGGCAAAGCGCCATAAACCATGTTTCAAAACAAAGTTAAATAGACAACATAAAGAGATAGGATTCCTGGGCAAAACAGATCATCCCAACCATGTTCACGTTTGAGGGACCTTCTCTTTTCGGTTTAGATCCCCAGGTTTTCTGGGGCCCACTGGAAATGCCATTACAGGGAGCAACCCAGGAATATTCTCTCTCTTCTATCTCTAAGGGGTCTGTTCCCTGCTGGTTGTGCCCTCATTCTCCTGACTACTTGGTGAGACACCTTTGCTCCTTCTTCGGAGAAGCTTTGCACCCCACCAAAAATTGTCTGCCATGCGTGGTAAGTACAAAAACCTGCATATCACCAAGGTACTCTCTGATGCACCTGGGACTGAGGGACTTGGTAATTTTCTTTGATGGCTGCTATCTTGTCTTGCATCTTGCCATTTTGTTATTTCTCCTGTCTTCTTCAGATATTCATGATGGATGGCCTTTAAACTGGGCACACGTATCCCTGTGGGCACAGGAATATTTTCCAGGGAGCATGGATAGCCATAAAAGCATTGAGTTTTAGATTTTCAGCTTCCATCTGTACTCTTCTCTAAGGTTAATTTGCCTGAGATTCCATCTGCCAGTTCTTTCTTCACTTTCTTTTTCTAATTGCTTTTCCCACTTTCCTGGAGTTGGGGGAGGCAAGCATCTCTCAGCTATCTAGAGTTTACTAAAGTGCTGTGACCCCAGGTGGAAAAACCTGTTGGGTATCCAACAAAGGGACAACTCAAGACTGTTTCCCTCGGGGGAGTGGGGGGCTTTGTTTCAGCTAGGAAACACCCGGACAAGGCAACATCCCACAGTCAGATAGTTACATCTCAGAATTGAACCCCAGCAGGGAGAAGTTCATGGAGCGGGTGCATATTAACAAATTTATCTAAATTTAAAAAATGAAGGTAGATGTTTTTTCCTCAGAAATTAAGCCCCTTTGGCTGGTTGGCTTGACAGTGAGGACCAGAATTTTCCAGAAATTGAATAAACTGATTGGATAAATGGATTTGATCACAATACATTTAAAGGACTATAAAAGATGTAATAGACATGGGCACACATCTTTGGTAATTATTAGAATTATGATAAAAATTTTCAGATGTTGACCTAAAAATATGCGAAGCTTTCACAGGTTGCACACTAGTCGCATGAGATTTATGAACAAAACAGTGCTCATTGTTCAGTCTCCTGTCTCCACTGAGTTATCCTTTTTCTTTGTATATTTCCTCCATCAGTCTTAATGTGTGGAGAGCAGCCATTCCTCAAAATTTGTATATGAGATAGAAATAAAATTATTTAAAAAAAAGATTTGAGTTTCTAGAACACCACAGTGCACTTGTTCACTTGAAATTTGATACATTTACAAGGTCTTTGCGCAGAAGGATTAAAGTTAATTGCATGGCTCTTTTTCATATCCTGGCATCTACTTTTACAGACATTATACTTAAGGTATTCAGTGTGCATTTTCAAGGAATCAAAGCCTTAGGGAATTAAGTGGTTGCATAAACTAGTGGATTATTAATGAGCCTGCAGCTCAGTAGAAAGATAATTAAGAGTTTATTCAGAGAGAGATCCAATTCAGAGCAGGAGCTCAGAAGGTAGAGGCATAGACTCAGCCCTTAAGTCCTGAACAAAAGGCTTCCCTAAAATTCAGTTCCTTCGACATGAAAGCAGATCCAAGTCAGTTGTCAGAAATATCCTCACCTAAAGGGAAAGTTATTTTTAATATATGTCTTGTAATATTTATACCCAAGTGTCAAAGGGAGAGTTGTGGTATAACCTGGGGATTAGTTCAGTCATACACTTGAGATGAAATGTAGCCCCCAGGAATATACTCTTCTGCTGAGATCTATCAAAGCCTCAGTACCAGGGGCATACCTTCCCCTCCAGTGGGTGACATGACAAATGAACTCCAGAGATCAGAGACTTGCTGAGATGGGACAGACATGGTATAATTACATATTTCCCCCTTCTTTGAACTCTGGAACTAGGTATGCACGAAGGAAAGTTATCTTAATGAGTGAAAAAAAGCAGCTTAGGGAGCAAGATCAAGACAAGTGAGTTTCACGTGAGCAGACAACACTTTGGCCCTGCTGGAAGCCATTGTGATACCAGGTAAGATGGAATTGCTGAGAATTTGTGAAATGTGCTCACAGAAGCAAAGATGTAAGAAAGACCTGAGGAAAAAGGGACAGAGATTCAGGGAAAGAGTGAGGGAAGAGAGATTGAGTGCCGAAACTTGGAATGCCAAAATTTTGTACTAATATGGTAGGGGATGGACACAACTATGACTATGTAGGGACTCGAATCTGAAAGACCAAAGGGATTTTGCAAAGCAGGAAGCAAACAGTTTGAAGAGAGGTAGAATATGTAGTCACCATGAGAGACAATAGCCATGGGTTAATACTATGGTTCTGTGCAGAGGTCAGCAAGCTATGGGTCATGGGTCACTCTGACCCACAGTTGGTTTTTGTATGTCCCAGGAGCTATGAATAGCTTTAATATTTTTAGATGATTGGTAAAAAATAAAAATAAGAACAATGTTTCATGATGTGTAAACATTATGTGAATTTTAAATTTCATCCAAAATAAAATTTAGGTTCCTCCTAGGAATTGGACCTGTAGAAAATGCATGGGAACTTAAACAATAACCCACTTCTTTCCAGAGGTTTTGTAATATGATTCAAGTGGATTTTCTCCTTTGAGAAATGTACTGTGCTTTGTGAATTTGGATTTGGACTGGAAACTCAGCAATTATTTCAAGAACTGTAATACACTGGAAAGCACACACTTGTGTATCCATAAATCACAGGTGGTCTAGAGCCAGATAGATGAATGCTTCTACTCACATGGAATAAAGATACTCTTTTCCACACCGAGAGAAAATAACCAAATGAAAGGCTATTTTCTAAATTTTAAGTTTCTCAAATTAACATCTAATACAAAACATTAATGACAAAAACTTTGAAAATACTAATCAAATATCCAGGTAGCTCTTTCCAGGTCAGTTTTCATATTTTCTTGTAGAAACACTTTCTAAATTTTATGATGAAATTCAACAAATTAATATTTCATAATGTGCTATAGAAAGTGGTGTGACTTACCAGTGTTCTGTCACCTAAATAAATTTGAGAGCTACTTATTAAAAATGCTCACTTGTAAGTAAATTGGAATCTTTTAATTGCCTTGTTACATCTGTTGATTTATCTACCATCTTTGTGCCTACTGTGTCCTTGACATAGTAACACTGTAACAGCACTCACACTTCATTCTGGGGAAAGGAAAGAAGGTGGGGGAGGGAGAGAGGGGGAAGGGGAGAGAGGGAGAGAGAGAGAGGAAGGGAGAGAGAAAGAGAGAAAGAGAGAAAGAGAGAAAGAGAAAGAAAGAAAGAAAGAAAAAGAAAGAAAGAAAGAAAGAAAGAAAGAAAGAAAGAAAGAAAGAAAGAAAGAAAGAAAGAAAGAAAGAAAGAAGAGGAAGGAAGGAAGGAAGGAAGGAAGGGAGGAAGAAAGGGAGGAAGGGAAGAAGAAAAAATATTTCATAAGGTTTTCAACAAGTTAACATTCATTTTGGATCTCAGATTCACAGCAGATTGATTTTTTGCCCCATTATGATTCATCACCATCACTGGTCTAAGCTCATACTCTCTTCTATTTAATTTACTTTTATTTTGTTTTTTTAATTAATTATTTAATTAAATATTTATTTATATATAGAAAGAATGAGCAGGGGGAGGGGCAAAGGGAGAGGAAGAGAGAGAATCCCAAGCAGACTCTGTTCTGAACACAGAGCCCTATGGGGGGCTTGATGCCATGATGCTGAGATCATGAGCTGAGCCAAAACCAAGAGCTGGACATTTAACCTACTGAGCCAGCCAGGAGCCCCATATTTTATTTTGTTTTTAAAATTTGGTTCTCTGTAATCTTTATTCCCAGTTCTACTTCTCCTGTTTTATTCTTCTCCATTGGCATCTACTGTTGGTATTTAATGTATGTCCTTCCTTCCACTCCATCTTCTGTATAATAATTTTCGTGGATACATCTATGAACTATATACAGTAATTATTTTTTTAGGGGGTGTGTTCTTGGTAATCTATTTAAGGAGTATTGTAGTTCTGATTTTTACACTTACAATGTTTCTGAGATCTATCCATCTTAATATATATTTAGACCTAGTTATTTCCTTAGATTGTATTATATCTCACCACTTGAATATGATAATTTAAAAATGTTATCCCCTCATTCCTATTTAAGTTGTTTTTCATTCATTGTCATTACATATCAGGCTGTGAGAAATCTCCACATAAATGAGAGGTTTTACAATGGTATATATCCAGGAGTGGAATTGCTTTAAGATAATGTTTATAATTTAAACAAATACTTCCAAATTTCTCGCAAAATGGCCAATTTTCACTCCCATTAGCAGTGGGTGAGGGTTTCTCATATCATCAGCATTTGAAATTATCTTACTTGTAGTTTTTTTTTTTTTTTTACCAAGCTGATCACTAGTACGCTGATTACTTATTATTTCTTTTAAATGAAATTTTCTCTTATTTAGTGAGGTAGAACTTTTTTTTTTCATACCATTGAGTTTCACTATTATTGAATTGCCTGTTTATCTCCTTTGCTCAAAATTTTAAAAATATGGTTGGCTTCTTTTTTCTCCCTAAATAATTTATAAGATATACATATATACACATGCCGCCTCTTGAAACATATTCTTTATGACTTGTCAGTAGGAAGCATGGTAACTATTGTCTTTTTATCCCTTCCTTAACTGTGTTTACATTTCTTAATCCTTTTAATGTACTGTTGGATCCTATTGGCTAGTATTTTGGTGAGAATTTTTGCATCCATGTTCATCAGGGATATTGGTCTGTAATTCTCCTTTTTGATGGGGTCTTTGTCTGGTTTTGGGATCAAGGTAATGCTGGCCTCATAAAATGAGTTTGGAAGTTTTCCTTCCATTTCTATTTTTTGGAACAGTTTCAGAAGAATAGGTATTAATTCTTCTGTAAATGTTTGGTAGAATTCCCCTGGGAAGCCATCTGGCCCTGGGCTCTTGTTTTTTGGGAGATTTTTGATGACTGCTTCAATTTCCTTAGTGGTTATAGGTCTGTTCAGGTTTTCTATTTCATCCTGGTTCAGTTTTGGTAGTTGATACATCTCTAGGAATGCCTCCATTTCTTCCAGGTTATCTAATTTGCTGGCATAGAGTTGCTCATAATATGTTTTTATAATTGTTTGTATTTCTTTGGTGTTGGTTGTGATCTCTCCTTTTTCATTCATGATTTTGTTGATTTGGGTCCTTTCTCTTCTCTTTTTGATAAGTCTGGCCAGGGGTTTATCCATCTTGTTAATTCTTTCAAAGAACCAGCTCCTAGTTTTGTTGATCTGTTCTACTGTTCTTTAGTTTCTATTTCATTGATTTCTGCTCTGATCTTTATGATTTCTCTTCTCCTGCTGGGTTTAGGCTTTATTTGCTGTTCTTTCTCCAGCTCCTTTAGGTGGAGGGTTAGGTTGTGTACTTGAGACCTTTCTTGTTTCTTGAGAAAGGCTTGTATTGCTATATACTTTCCTCTTAGGACTGCCTTTGCTGCATCCCAAAGATTTTGAATAGTTGTGTTTTCATTTTCATTGGTTTCCATGTATTTTTTTAATTCTTCTTTAATTTCCTGGCTGACCCATTCATTCTTCAGTAGGATGCTCTTTAGCCTCCATGTATTTGAGTTCTTTCCGACTTTCCTCTTGTGATTGAGTTCTAGTTTCAAAGCATTGTGGTCTGAAAATAGGCAGGGAATGATCCCAATCTTTTGGTACCGGTTGAGACCTGATTTATGACCTAGGATGTGATCGATTCTGGAGAATGTTCCATGGGCACTAGAGAAGAATGTGTATTCCGTTGCTTTGGGGTGGAATGTTCTGAATAGGTCTGTGAAGTCCATTTGGTCCAGTGTGTCATTTAAAGTCTTTATTTCCTTGTTGATCTTTTGTTTAGACGATCTGTCCATTTCAGTGAGGGGGATGTTAAAGTCCCCCACTATTATTGTATTGTTGTCGATGTGTTTCTTTGCTTTTGTTATTAATTGCCTTATATAATTGGCTGCTCCCATGTTAGGGGCATAGATATTTACAATTGTTAGATCTTCTTGTTGGATAGATTCTTTAAGTAGGATATAATGTCCTTCCTCATCTCTTATTACAGTCTTTGGTTTAAAATCTAATTTGTCTGATATAAGGATTGCCACCCCAGCTTTCTTTTCGTGTCCATTAGCATGGTAAATGGTTTTCCACCCCCTCACTTTCAATCTGGGGGTGTCTTTGGGTCTAAAATGAGCCTCTTGCAGACAGCATATCGATGGGTCTTGTTTTTTAATCCAGTCTGATAGCCTGTGTCTTTTGATTGGGGCATTTAGCCCATTTACATTCAGGGTAACTATTGAAAGATAGGAATTTAGTGCCATTGTATTGCCTGTAAGGTGACTGTTATCGTATATTGTCTGTGTTCCTTTCTGGTCTATGTTGCTTTTAGGCTCTCTCTTTGTTTAGAGCACCCCTTTCAATATTTCTTGTAGGGCTGGTTTTGTGTTTGCAAATTCCTTTAGTTTTTGTTTGTCCTGGAAGCTTTTTATCTCTCCTTCAATTTTCAATGACAGCCTAGCTGGATAGAGTATTCTTGGCTGCATATTTTTCTCATTTAGTGCTCTGAATATATCCTGCCAGTCCTTTCTGGCCTGCCATGTCTCTGTGGATAGGTCTGTTGCCAATCTAATGTTTGTACCCTTGTATGTTACATATCTCTTGTCCCAAGCTGCTTTCAGGATTTCTCTTTGTCTCTGAGACTCGTAAGTTTTACTATTAGATGTTGGGGTGTTGACCTATTTTTATTGATTTTGAGAGGGGTTCTCTGTGCTTCCTGGATTTTCATGCCTGTTTCCTTCCCCAAATTAGGGAAGTTCTCTGCTATAATTTGCTCCATTATACCTTCTGCCCCTCTCTCTCTTTCTTCTTCTTCTGGGATCCCAATTATTCTAATGTTGTTTCGTCTTATGGTATCGCTTATCTCTCGAATTCTGCCCTCGTGATCCAGTAGTTGTTTATCTCTCTTTTTCTCAGCTTCTTTATTTTCCATCATTTGGTCTTCTATATTACTGACTCTCTCTTCTGCCTCATTTATCCTAGCAGTTAGTGCCCCCATTTTTGATTGCACCTCATTAATAGCCTTTTTGATTTCTACTTGGTTGGATTTTAGTTCTTTTACTTCTCCAGAAAGGGTTTCTCTAATAACTTCCATATTTTTTTCAAGCCCAGCTAGTATCTTTAAAGTGATGATTCTGAACTCTAGATCTGACATCGTACTAATGTCCGTATTGAGTAGGTCCCTGGCAGTCGGTACTACCTCTTGTTCTTTTTGTTGAGGTGATTTTTTCCATCTTGTATTTTGTGCAGAGGAGAATAGATTAATGAGAGAACAAAATGCTAGCAGAGTAACCACGTCCCCAGAAAATATACTCTAAACAAATCAGAAAAGACCTGAAGCAGTGGGAAAAAAAAGGGAAAGAGAGAAAAAAGAAAAAGAAAAAAAAGAAAAAGATAAAGATAAAAACAAAAACAAACAAAAGAAAAGAAAAGAACAACAACAACCAAAAAAAAACCAGAATGTGATCAAATATGATCAGGCTGGTATATAGATCAGTGCCACACACTAGATTTGAGGTGTATTTTGGTCTTTTAGGAGAAAGTGCCTCCCAAAATTTTAAAGAAAGAAAAACTTATATATGTACAAAAATAAGGGTTGATATGATGAAGGGATGCAATATGACTGTAAAGATGGAAATTATAAAAAGTTTTATAAAAGGAATTGATAAGAAGTTGTTTGAAAAAAGAAAGAATAGGATTTATAAAAAGAAAAAAGAAAAAAAAAAGGGAGAGGATGTGATCAGGCAGGGGAATAGAAAACACCATATACTAGAGATTTAGGGTATATTTTAATCTGTTAGAAGAAACTATCTCAAAATTTTAAAGAGAGAAGAACTTATATATATATATATGCCAAAAATATGGGTAACTACTATGAAGGAATAGAATATGACTCTAAAAATGAAAAATAAATTTTTTTTTTAAAGGGATTGATAAGATGTTGGTTGAAAAAGGGAAAAAGAAAAATTCAAAAAGAAAAAAAAAGAAAAAAAGACAGTTAAAAAAAAATTAACTTTGAAAGACTAAAGAATCATGGTAAAAAAGCCATGAATTCTATGTGCAGTATTCCCCTCGTGCTGGATGGAGTTCTGCCGTTCTCATTGATCGGTAAACTTGGTCTTGGCTGGCTGTTCTCGCTGATCTTCTGGGGAGGGGCCTGTTGCCGTGGTTCCCAAATGTCTCTGCCGGAGGCGGAATTGCCTCGCCCTTGCCCCCTCCTGGCTAAGTAAGCTGCTCGGGTTTGTTCTCCGGGGCTTTTGTTCCCTGCGAGCTTTCCGTACAGCTTTGGAGGCGGAGAGTGAAAATGGCGGCCTCCCAATCTCCGCCCCGGAGGAGCCGAGAACTCGGGCCTGCTCCTCAGTGAGCCCCCAGAGAAAAGCCTTCAGTCACTCCCGTCTCCCCGCTCTCCGGCTGCACTCCGTGCTCACCCGGCCTGTGACCGCGCGTTTCTATCTCTGGCACCGGACCCCGGGTGGAGTCTCCAAACCCAGCAGATCCCTGCGGTGCACTCCCACGCGGCTCCTCCCGGGGGAGGAAGGTGAGTCTCCCCGGATCTGCCGCTTGTTGGGTCCCTGCTGGAGGAGCAGGGGCCCGACTGGGCCGCGGATCACGGTTTATGGCCACCCCGAGCTGAGAGCCCGTGCCTGGGCTTCGCCTCTGCATCTGGCTTCCCTGCTCCGATACCTGGGAGCTCTGCCACACTCAGGCACCCCCGGTCTTTCTGTGACCCCGAGGGTCCTGAGACCACACTGTCCCGGAGGGTTCCACCCCCCGCTTAGCCACCAGAGTGACGTCCCTCAGCAGAGCAGACTTTTAAAAGTTCCGATTTTGTGCTCCGTGGTTCTATCACTTGCCAGAAGCGGCCGACGGAGGCCCCTCCCCCGCCATCTATCCTCCCGAATATCGCCTCGGATTCACTTCTCCGCACGTCTTACCTTCCAGAAAGTGGTCGCTTTTCTGTTCAGAGAGTTGTTGCTCTTCTTTTCTTCGATCTCCTGTTGGGTTTGTAGGTGTTCAGAATGGTTTGATCCCTATCCAGCTGAATTCCTGAGAGGAGACGAAATCCAGGTCTCCTACTCCTCCGCCATCTTGCTCTGCCCGCCTAATTTTTTTTTTAAGAACCATATTTTTATTATTATTATTCCTGTTTTTCTAGTCTTTATTAATTTCTATTTATTTTTTATTTTCTTTTTCTTTTTTATTTTCTTTAGGCTCAATTTTCTCTTTTTTTCTGTCTTAAGATTTAAGATTAGATTATTATTTGTGGTCTTTCTTATTTTTTAATATAAATATTTAGAACAGTCAATTTACCTGTATGTCTGCTTTGGCTGCATCACATAAATTTTAGAATGTTGGGATTTTTTACCATTTATCTCAAAGTGTTTTCTAGTTTTCCATTTAATTTCTTCTTTGACTGATTGGTTGTTTGGAGTGTATCATTTAATTTATACATATATTTTAGTTTCTCAAATTTCCTTCCATTATTGATTTCTTATTTTATTCCATTGTAGTAAAAAATAACATATTTTGTTTTAACTTTATCTTTTTAAATTTATGAGGTTTGTTTTTTAGGTTCTCATATGGTCTGTCTTGGATGATGTACCATGTGCACTTAAGTAGAATGTATATTCTGCTATTGTTGGTTGGAAGGTTTTATAGACATCTGTTAAGTCAAGTTGGTTTAAAGTGTTATTCAATTCCTCTATTTTATTTCTGATCTTCTGCTTAGTTGCTCTTTTCATTACTGAAGATGTGGTTTGAAGTCTGTACTATTGTTGCATTGTCTATGTCTTACTTGTTTCTGTCAGTTTTTTAGTTTATGTGTATCAGGGCTCTGTTTTAGGTGAATGTATATTTATAATTATTATATCCTCTTGGTGAATTGGCCCTTTATCACCATGAAATGTCTCTCTTTATCTCTGGTAACATATTTTTGTTTTAAAATCTATTTTGTCTGAAATTATTATAGCTACTCCAGCTTTCTTGTACAGAGGTCCCCTTTTATCCATGGTGGATATGTTCTAAGACCCCCAGTGGATACCTGAAATCATGGATAGTACTGAATCCTATATATACTACATTTTCTCCTATACATACATACCTATGATAAAGTTTAATTTATAAATTAGGCACAGTAAAAGATTAACAACAACAATAATACAATAGAGCAATTATAATAATATATTGTAATCGAAGTTATATGCATGTGGTCTCTTTCACATAGGCATTGTGATTCAGCATTAGGTTACTACTGATTTTCTGATGACATGTCAGAAGGAAGATCATAGGATTCTTGACCACAGTTTACCGCAGGTAACTAAAATCACAGAAAGCAAAACCATGGATAAGGGGGAAATACTGTATTTTCTGTTTCATGATATATTTTTTTTCCATCTTTTTACTTTCAGTCTATTTGTATATTTGAATCTCAAGGGTATCTCTTGTAGAAAGTATATTGCTGGATCTTTTTTAAATCTGTTCTGCCAATGTGCTTTTGATTGGACTATTTAATCCATTCATTTTTAACATTATTATTAACATAAATGCATTTATATTTCTGAACTTTATATTTTGTTTTTGTTTTTGTGGCACTAAAAATAATAGCTTTCATGTACCTATTATATTGTACACAAAAACAGATGTCATCCTCAGTGATTTTTGATAAAATGTTTTCACATATACATATATCTGTTTAGGTTGATTACTTTTGTCTTTTTGTTAATTTTTGTGTCAAAAATGTATTGTGTAAATCATGGCCTAAAAATATATCTGATTATTTGGTAGTCAGTTTAGAGGAATTGCTTTTTCATTTTTTATGTTCAGTTATTACATATATTTTTCAAAATTAAGTTTTTCAAAGCTACCGTATATCCTATTGACATTTTTATTGAAAAAGCATTAAATTTATAGATTAAGTTGAGATTGAGTTGGTGTCTTTATAACATTAAGTCTTCTCCTATACAAAGATGGCATGATCTATTTATTCAGATTTTCATTTATATTAATAGATAAAGAATTGTTTATGTAAGATATATCCTCTTTCTTATTGTTAGGTTAATTCCTAAATACTGTATTGTTAATTTTATTGTTGGTATTGTGTCTGGTATTCTATTACTCTTTTCTCATTTTTCTTTTTTTATTATGGGAGTTGAGAAATACTTCTGATGTTTTGTTACCTAGCAATTTGGCTGAACTTTTTTTTAATTAGCTTTAACATTTTGTCAGTTTTGTTTTTTTGTAAGAGATCATATCATCTGCACATACAATAACTTTCTTTTTTTTTTCCAATCTTGATAATTGTTTTCTCTAATTATAGGCATCCTTTTCATATTACTTACTTTAAATGAAATGTTTCTTCAGTTTCTGTATCAAGATGTTTGTTGTGAGGTTTCTATAAATACAATTTGTCAGATTGTAGAAATTCTCTTCTATTTCTACTTATCTGCGAATTAAGTTTGTGAATACGTATTAACCTTATCAAATGCTTTTTAACTCTCTACATTGTGATTTGGTGTTTTTCTCTTAAATCTGTTAATTTGGTGAGATAAAAAGATAGTCATGTAATTATTTCTTTGGTTTTGCATTCCTGAGATCAACCTACACAGATATAAAATTGTGTTTTGCTTAATATACTAGGGGGTTGAATAAACTAATGAATTATTTAAGGCTTTCGCATCTCTGCTAAAAAAATCAGCTCACTTTTTAAAATCTCTTTGAATTTAATTATCTGACTTACGTGTCAGTGTAATTTTAACTTCACTTAAAAATCTGGAAATTTTTTCCCTTTTTCTAGTTTTGGGAACAACTCATATGTATTACTTTGTTCTTTGAAGTGTGGGAAAATCCACCTGTAAGCTATTTAGGCCTGGGGATTTAGGGAGGCGGGAGACTGCTGATAATTTCATGTTTTTATTTGTTATTTTTCTATTTAATTCTTCTATCCCTTGTGCCAATTTCAGCAGCTAGTATGTTTCTTATGTTATATATTTTTCCATGTTAGACATATTTTTTGTTTGTGGCCAATTCTTTTCCAAATATTTAATTTTTTTTTTCTATATTTGTGGTTAGTTCTCTCTGCCTCCTTCTCTTTTTTGTTCTATGACTTCTCCCTCTTTCTGTTGTTAAAGTTTACTTGTTCTGTTTTATTAATATGTCATTTCAGAAATTTATTTTATTATATGTTTATAATTATTCTTATTGTTTTGTTCTCTACTTTGTAGATCTGTAATATCTTTTTTGATTCCCTTTCCTGTGTCTTTCAGTTTAAGTTTATTATTTAATTTCTTGAGGCAAATACATAAACTCATTCATTTTTGTTATTTCTTTTTTCTAATAAGTATCATTTTTCCCACTAAGCAAACATTTGGATATTTTGAAATTCAACTGAAATTTGCACTAAGTACTTCAGAGTTGGCTCATAATTTCACCTTTAACTCACTGGTTAAATGGAAGTATGATTTTAAATTTTCTAAATTTGAGGATGTTTTTAGTTATCTATTTGATACTGATTTTTTGATTGATTGGATTGTGATAAGAGAAAATAAGTTTGTGTATTGAAATGTATTAAGACTTCTTGCATGGCCTTTTTCATTATTCCACATATTTGAAAGAAATATTGAATCTTAAAGAATGGCCCAAAAATTGTAAACATATCAGTTAAACTGAACTTGTTAAGCATGCTACTCAATTCTTTCATAACCTAGATAATTTTGAGAATATTGTATTTTGAGGCATGCATGTATATGTTTGCGTTTGTGTGTGTTTGTGTGAATTCCAATTACATTTGTAGATTATATATTTTTCTATTACTTGTCATATAATATGTAGTCGAAAGCTATATAATTATGTGGTATATGATTATGGTTATTGTATCCACTTGGTATAGATCTTTCCTTTAATCAATATGCTCTGTTCCTTTTTATCACACTTTCATTTTTACTTGAATGTTATTTTGTCATATTAAAATGATCAACTTACATTATTTAACATGTTAGCTATTCCTTTGTTTTCCCCTCTTTTTGTTTTCAACCTTCTTGTGATCTTTTTTCTTCCTATTTAAAAATACATATTATTAGTTCTATTTTATTAAAACTTGTGAAGGTATGCTTTTAATAAGTGGGTAAATTTAGTTATATATACCAAAATGACAGATGAAGGTGAACTTATTTTTCCATTTTCCTTCATATTTTGCAATTATCATGCTTTTTCTTTTTCTTTTTTTTTTTTTTTTTTTTTTTTTTTTTTTTAAAGATTTTATTTATTTATTTGAGACAGAGAGAATGAGAGAGAGAGAGCACATGAGAGGGGGGAGGGTCAGAGGCAGAAGCAGGCTCCCTGCCGAGCAGGGAGCCCGATGCGGGACTCGATCCAGGGACTCCAGGATCATGACCTGAGCCGAAGGCAGTCGCTTAACCAACTGAGCCACCCAGGCGCCCCAATGCTTTTTCTTTTTCTACTGCTGTTTTGTAAGTTACACAGTTTATTTTTTGATAGTAACACCTAATTATTAAGGCCTGTATGTGTGCAGATTTTCCCAGTTATTAAGGATTATTAGTACCTAGATCATCTGCTAATAGGAAAAACTATAGTTTTATCATGCTTTGTAACTAAGCTACCTTTAACTTCCCTGAGCCCTCATGTTGACTTTGTCTGGAGTTTTAGTCTCAAGTTGTTACAGGTGTTCCTTGTGAATATTTTTCGCTATCAAAAATATTAATCCCCCAGTGATATTTCATATGTTCTAAGACACATTTTAAAAAGCAACATTTGTTTTAATTAAGTTAGTATCCATCTGAATATAAATGTGGTAGGGTAATATCTTGTCATAGTTTAATATTTTGGGGGGCACATAAAATAATGGTACATCACTTAATGTCATCTCTGGTTCAACTAAATATGATGTTTTCTTTGCCTTCCTTTGATTCCCATTCTTGCTTTTTCATGGGATCATTTAATACATCATGTAACACTTCTCCTCAAAGTTTTATCAGACAAAATCTCTGTCTCATACTCTTTCTGGGTCTTTGTATGCCTTTGTAGGGGAGAAGCTATAAACCCTTTCAATCAAAATCTGTCATTTAAAAATACATATATTGATTTAAAAATATATTATTATAACTTTGTTCCTATTTACTCTTCTGTTTAGACAGATTGGCACTTCTGTTTTTAAAATTTTTTTTTTTTAGTTTATCATTCATAGTTTTCACCCTTTATGCTACTTTTGGAGAGACCTTCTTAATCTAATTTTTCAGTTTAGTAATTTGCTCTATGAATCCATCTATTCCTTAATTCAACCCATTATTATCAGTTTGAGCACTTTATTTGTAAGTATTAAAAAAAAAGTTTCATCTTATAGGTGGAAAGGAATTGAATGGCATATGCAACCAAAATATAAAGTCTTCAGTTACATTATGAACATGGCTTAGTTCTAATCTGTTTCATAAGCTTTATGCTTAGACTGACTTCCATCATGATAGAAAAAAATGGTTTTAGGTCTTGCACCACATCTTCCAGAGTAATTGAGAAGCATCTCCTTCTCCCAAATTTGCAAAGGAATCTTGATAGTCACTTTGATTTGACCACCTTAGGTTATATACCAACACACAAATCAATTACTGTGGCCAGGGAACCAAAAAATGTTGCTTAGTTATTGAAGGCCATATTTTCTTTAAGAACCACACAGGTCCTGGGGGAAATCATGGGCCTTTGGCAAATTAGGGTAATGATGCTAAAGAGGCAACCGGTTGGTGCTGATGAATTACTTTGAAAACATTATTTTCATGTCCAATGTCTCCAATTGTTTCTTATTCATACAGCTTGTTCTTTCTTCATGTTTGCAAGTGCCTTTTATTATATTTCTGAAATACTGTGCTTCCTTCTATTATAGATAGGTTTTTTTTTGCTTCCCCCCCCGCCCCCACAATATTTGACCTACATCAATACCTTATGACTGTTTTGCTCCAAGCTTAGGTTTATTCTCTCTAAACTATCTGCTCTCTAGACTTGCTCTTCTCTTGGTAAAATGGAAGACTGGAGATTAAAACAGTTGTGTGAACTAAGTACTGTGGTATGGACTCAAACACCTTGTTTTTCATGACTTTTTTTGTACCAAAACATATTCTTCCATGTACCAAGACACTTCTCTTGCACCCAACCTTAGTTTTAATGGCCTGGTCCAAAGGAAAGTTGTGTGGATACACATTAGTTAGTCTATGTGCACCTGTTCTTTTCTTTGCCTGATTCTGGCATTATTTTCCTGTCTCCAGGTGACACCATTGAACTCTTACCAGGGACATGGACATGGTGAATCTTTAGGTGAGGGGCACACACAGGTACATGTTTATAGGACTCAATATTGTGAATGTTTATCTGGCCAGCAACACCAACCAACCTTCTCATATACCATTAGCTCTTGCTCAGAGTGTTCTGTCAGGAGGCAAAAGGTGTAGCTCCAGGCTTCTACAGGTAACCTGCTTCAGCTGGTCTCAGACCCCACTCAGGCATGTTGGCCCCTAGTTCTATCCCTCTTCCAGCCACCATTCTCCCTTACAGAGAGACCCCACCATCATCAGTCTTCCAAGTATGCCTCTAAGTGTTGTTCCCACTAGTGTCCATTCTGACACCTTGTGTTTCTCTAGTGTCTCCACATTTGGTGTGAGGAACAGTGCAGGCAGCTGCAGTATAATATTGCATCTAGATCCAAATTGGAAGCCTTTTTTATTCCTTTCTGATAAAGGTGAATCTCTTCTATCATTTGCACCCTCTCTTCTGACAAGATGGATAATCGGGTTTTGATTTCTTATCACTCCATGGGAGGTTAGACTTTTAAATAGGTTTATTTACTCAGAGAAAAGGAAAAATATAATGGTGTGTAATTTCAAGCACAAAAACACTTGATACATATATAATGATATACATGTAGCTCTCATATATCACAGTCTATGTGAATACATACCACACTTGTGAGACCATCCTCTATAACATAAAATAACATCTAATGGTACAAATTGTTCTTGTTCTTTATGGTGGACATTTTAAAAATAAATGAATAAAATCAGGAGGATCTTCTTAGGAACTTTGAAAAGCATCTGACAAGGGCACAGATCATCAAAGATCTTTCATCATAAGGGTGAACTGAAATTTGTAGAAAGAAAAAGTTAATATGTTAGTCATATAATACCAGAGAATGTTACACCAATCATAAAGTGTTGCAATTTCCTATTCTCATTGTTGGTTTACTTTGAAAAATTTATTCTCCTTGTTGCTGATATTTAAAGTCAGTTCTTTAAGTAAACTATTAAAATAAATATGGTATATAAATGAATTCAATGACTTTTCGTTTCACCAAATCAAGGTCTGTTTGGTTTTCAAGTTTTACATTAGGTTGAAGATACAAGCAGCATTAGTTCAGCTAATAATACGAAAATTTACAGGACTTTTTTATCACAATAATTTTGTCAAAGTTTTTGTGAGTTTTCTTTTTTTCTCATACACGTATGTGTACACACACTTAAGATATTAGGCAGTGTAAAATAAGCCATATAAATTACTTTGTTCTATTTCATTTCTCATTTGCAGTTTATCATATAATCTTTTACATGAAGGCTTACTCTACAAATTAGTTTATTCACTAGCTTTCTTTCATGCCTGCTTTGTGCTTTCCCACTCCATTAATTTGCTAATGAGAGTTTTGAGCTGAAAAAAAATCTTTGGTCCTATTTATCTACATCTTAATCATGTCTGAAACTTCACATTTCTTCCTTTCTCAGAAAACTTTCCATACAACTCGAATTCTAATTGTGAGATTATCCTCATTTCACTCCCATAATTTTTTATGTCCACTAAAAATCTCCAGGACTGATATCACAAAGTCCTGTAACATATGGTAAGAAACCTGTGGTCTGAGTAGGGATAGACAGAGAAAGCTTGAAGAAACACACTTTGATTGAATTAAGAAGACAAAAACCAAACCAACGATCAGTCAAATGGAGAAGACTGAGGGACAAGGTCTTGAGACAAAATTAGAATGAAAGAACAAGGAAGATAGAAAAATATTGGGTTGAGTAGGCAAATACAAGTAATGCACATGAATTTAGAAGTTGTGATCTAGCATCATATACATTTTATTTTATAACATTGCTACTTACACATGTAATTGTATGTTCAGTAGTTAGTGTTCTTGGAGACCATGACTTCCTTGAGGACAGGGATTATGTGTGTTTGCTCAGGAATGTCTATCAGAGCCTAGAACCATGCCTGGGTAAGATAGGGTCCATTGAGAAAGCATTAGGACCAGAGAAATAGTGTTTAGCTAAAAATAAAACAAAACTCTCTTATTTCAAAGATTATGGTGTTATTCTGGGAAGAAACTAGTAGGTGCTCAACAGACAATGGTTCACTGTGGAGAGGAGGAATTCAGCTCCTATAAAGCCAAATGATTGCTTGATACATAGAAACCAAAAGAAAAAACTCAATTCAGACTAAGTTTGAGACTTTTTAGTAAATATGAATCAGCATATCCATTGACTAAATGCTGTCTACCCTTGTATTGTCAACTCTAGTCTTTTGGCTTTTATTTATTTTTTTCCCCCAAACACTATCTGTTTTATCCCTATAGTAATTTTATGGGTTTACACTTACCATTTTTGTCAATATCACAAAACACTTTGAGATTGTAGCCAGGTACAAATGCTTACTATCCAAGAGAACCACAAACATGACTAGCTGATGACTTGAAACTTGTTCTTTTCTGTTGTTTTCAGGAGCTATGGTTTTTAGTTGTAAGGGTGCTGACACTTCAGGTCTCACCACCTTGGATGTTCCCCTCCATCCCCTGGCCCCGCTGTCATGACTCTTTGGGATGTGAGAAGAAAAAGCATAGTTTTGTATGTACAGATGAAAAGCAAGGTCATGTTATAGAAACTCTAAAACATATGTTAATAGTAAGAGTGCAAGATCTTTTGGATTGTCATTATAAGAAATGAAGCTATGTAAAGTATATTTTTCTTTATATTTGAAATTTTTACATCTCATTGTTCAGACTTGAAATTGTAACAGTTTTATTTCTTTACTAATTTCTTCAGTGTCTATTCATTCTTACTTGTTCAAAACTTAATTTAAAATTTAAACCTTAAAAATTTAATTAATAACACATCCAAAAGCTTCATAGCAGGTGAAACAGGAATCAAACTGTATTTTTTTTAACTATAAGAGAGCTAGAATCTCAAGTCACAAAACAGATTGAAGAACAATGAAATAAAATCATTGATGATCAAGTACAAGTGTATATGGGTGGAAGCAGATGGGGCAAGACTATTCTGTCTTCATTATATATTGTCTCTACCAGTGCTAGTAATCTCAAAAAGCTTATAGGGTCAGGTGGCAGGAGCTCTCTTAGACCTTATTTGGTTCAAAAAGGCAGAAAAGAGGACCTAAATAAAGATTCAGGCACACAATAATAGTAATAGAGTTTAAATATATTTGATATTAAAAATAAACACTAAGAAAACTTAAATAATTAACTTTTGGGGGTGAGGAGAGGGAAGAAAAAGATATATATTAATTTCATCTTATTTCCTGTTAGAAAATTAATAAATAGTGTCTGAAGAAATACAGGTTTATAAATTTATCCATTGCTGGATAGCAATCCACCCCAAACTTCAGTGTGTTAAAAAAACAATTTTTTGTTGTTGTTGTTTTTACTTACATACAGATCTATCAGCCATTTAGCTGGGATTAACTAGACAGTTCATCTGTTGGTCTTTTTTTTTTTTTAATAAAGAATTTATTTATTTATTTATTTGACACAGAGAGAGACAGCAGAACAGCAGAAGCAAGGGGAGTAGCAGGCAGAGGGAGAGGGAGAGGCAGTGCTCCCTCCTGAGCAGGGAACCCAACATGGGGTTCTGGCTTGATTCCAGGACCCTGGGATCATGACCCTGGGATCATGCCCTGAGCCAAAAGCAGACACTTAACGACTGAGCCACTCAGGCACCCCTCATCTATGGGTCTTAATCAGAGACTCTGTGTCTACAGTTAGCTATTCCATATGGTTACCTCCTCCATTAAGCTACCCCAGGCTTCCTGTTGTGACAATTTTGCATAACAAAGAGGCATACACCATTATGAAGTGCTTTTCAAGTCTCTGATTGCTTCATGTTTACTGATGTCCCAGGAGCTGAATAAGTCACATGGCAGATCAGGAGTCAACAAGGGAGGGGCCACGCAAGAGTATGGACACAGGGAAGGATAATTAGCAAGAATATATGAAGTTATAGTTATAAAAATAATCACTACAACAAAAATATAAGCCTTCTTAATTTAGAAGAAATATATGTCCCTCTTAAAAAAAGAGACCAGATTTTGAAATTTATATATATATCCCACAGTATCAGAAATTGGAATATGAAACATGATAGAACAGAGGTCTCCTAAATCTGTCATAGCAATAAATTTAAATGAGCTAAATTTTCCTACTAAAAGATAAATGTTTTCAAACTGCATCCTATAATAAAACTCAATTCTATGCTATGTAAAAAAAAAAAAAAAAAAAAAAAAAAAAACTTTAAAAAGAATTCAGAAACATTGTGATTTTATGTTACTGGAAAAAGCATGGTACAAAGTTGTATGTATAAATGTATTTAAACTATTTTCAATGTGCCTGTAAATACTTAAATATTAAAATATAAAGATGGACAAAAATTTGCTAGTGAAAATTAAAAATAAAAAAGATGTTAAAATCCTTTTCAAAATAAATTGTAATCATAAAATTTTAGGCAAGATAAAAATTAAACAAGACAACAAAAAACATTTTACCATATTATAGGACTCAGTTTACAAAAGAGATATAGTGTTAATTATTTATGCACCAATAGTGTAGTCTTGTCAATATTTTAAGCAAACACTATAAGTGGTACAAAGATAAATCTAGGGAAAAAAAATTGTATAAGTAAAATCTTTTGATTCATTTCTTGTGACCATAATGAAGACCCAAACATATAAAGAGGTTGAAAGTGAAATGATGCAAAAAGATATTCCATGCAAATAATAACCAAAAGACAGCTGAGGTAGCTACAGTGATATCAGGCAAAATCAAATTTAAATTAAAAAAAGATTACAAGAGACAAAGTAGGACAATATATTTTATAAAATATTCAACACAGCAAGAAGATATAACAGTTACTAACCTAGTCATAGACCATCAAAATATACGAAGTGAAAATTGATAGAATTGGAGGGAAAAATAAAGTGTTCTTCAATAATATTTGCATACTTCAAATATTCTCACTCTCAATAAGGGGCAAAACAATAAGACAGAAGATAGTTAAGGACATGAGGACTTGACCAATACAACAAACCAACCAGATGTAAAAGCCACATACAGAACACTCTATCCAACAACAGAATACACATTATTCTCAAATGCATATGGTGAATTCTCCAGAATAGACTCTATGTTAGGCCACAAATTATGTCTTGGCAGAGTTAAAAAGATAGATTTTATGCAAAGTATGACAACAGGATGAGGTTAGAAATCAATAACAGAAGGGGAACCGCAACATTCACATGTATGTGAAAATGAAAAACCATGCTCTTAAAACAAGTGGTGGATCAAAAAAAAAATCTTAAGCAAAATTAAAAATACTTAGAGATGAATGGAAACAAAAACACAGCAAACCAAAACTTACGGGATGCAGCAAAAGTGGTGTTCAGGGATATATTTATAACTATTAAAACTTACATTAAAAAACAAGAAAGATCTCAAATCAACAACATAGCTTTACAACTTAAGGAACTAGAGAGAGGAAAAAACAATTTAAACCCAACAGTAGCAAAAGGAGAGCAATAATAAACATTAGAGCAAAAATAAAGTGGAGCAGGAAAATAATAAAGAAATTCAACAAAACTAAAGTTGGTTTTCCAAAAACAACAATAAAATTGACAAATCTATAGCTAGATTTGCAAAGAAAAAGAGAGAGGATTCAAATTATTAAAATTAGAAATGAGAGTGGGCACATTACTACTGATTCTATAGAAATAAAAGTAATTTTTTTTTAAAGATTTTATTTATTTCTTTGACAGAGAGAGACACAGCAAGAGAGGGAACACAAGCAGGGGGAGTGGGAGAGGAAGAAGCAGGCTTCCCGCTGAGCAGGAAGCCCGATGTAGGGCTCTATCCCAGGACCCTGGGATCATGACCTGAGCAGAAGGCAGACGCTTAACGACTGAGCCACCCAGGCGCCCAGAAATAAAAATAATTTTAACAGAATACTATAAACAGTTGTCTACCAACAAATTGGATAATCTAGGTAAAATGGAAAAATTAATAGAAACATGAAACCTACCAAAGCCTGCATCCCAAAGTAATAGAAAATCTGAATAGATGTATAACTACTAAGAAGATTTAATCAGTAATAAATAATCTTTTGACAAAGTAATGCCTTGGACTTGATGGCTTCACTGCTGAATTCTACCAAACATTTAAAGAACTAACACCAATCCTAAAACTTTTCCAAAAAACTGAAGAAGAGAATACTTCTTAACCCATTCTATGAAATAAGTATTGACCCTGAAGCAAAGCCAAAGATACTACAGGAAGACTATAAACCAATAACTCTTATGAACATAGATGAAAAATTTCTCAACAAAATACTGGCAAACTGAATTCAAGAGTCTAGCCAAAGGATTATATATCATAATCAAGTGGGATTTATTCCTAGAATGCAAGGATAATTCAACATATGAGAATTGATCAATGCAGGGATCTCTGGGCAGCTCAGTCAGTTGAGCAGCCAACTCTTGATTTTGACTAGGGTCATGATCTTAGGGTTGTGAGATCCAACCTGCTTTAGGCTCTGTGCTCAGTGCAAAGTCTGCTTGTCCCTCTCCCTCTGCTCCTCCTTGTGCTCTCTCTCTCTCTCTCTCATCCTTTCTCTAAAAGAAAGAAAGAAAGAAAGAAAGAAAGAAAGAAAGAAAGAAAGAAAGAAAGAAAGAAAGAAAGAAAGAATAAATTTAAAAAATCTTTAAAAAAGAAAGAAAATTGATCAAATACAATACACCACATTAACAGAATGAAGGGAAAAATAAACATATTTCTGCATCATAATTAATGCAGAAAAAGCATTTGACAATATCCAATGCCCTTTCATGATAAAAAATAAAAAAAAAACCACTCAATAGACAAGTAATAGAAGGAATCTACTTCAATATTATAAAAATCACATATAAAAAACCACAGTGAATATTACACTCAATGATAAAAACTCAAAGTTCTTCTCCTAAGATCAGGAACAAGAGAAGGATGTCTGCTTTTGACACTTCTATTTAGCATAGTACTAGAAGTCCTAGTTAGAACAATTAGTCAAAAAAACAACAATTAAAGGTATCCAAATTGGAAAGGAAGAAGTAAAATAATCTTTGTTTATAGATGTATGACCTTACATGTAGAAAACTTTCAAGATTCTATAAAAAAAATACTGATAGGACTAATAAACTAATCCAGCAAAGTAGCAATATACAAAATCTACATGCAAAAACTAGTTGCATTTCTGTACACTAACAATGAACAATCTGAAAAGGAAATTAAGAAAACAGTTTCATTTACAATAGCATTACAAAGCATAAAATACCTAGTAATTAAACAAGTAGGTAAATGGCTGTACAGTGAAAACTACAAATATTGCTGAAAGAAATTAAAGGCATAAATAAATGGAAGATATCCTGAGTTCATGAATTTGAAGACATAATATCATTAGATAGTAATACTACCCAAAGTGACCTACAGATTTAATGCAATCCGTTTTCAAAATCCCCCCAAAAAGTTTTTTTTTTTTAAGATTTTATTTATTTATTTGAGAGAGAGAGTGAGAGAGAGAAAGAGCACAAGAGGGGAGAGCGGGAGAGGGAGAAGCAGACTCCCTGCTGAGCAGGGAGCCCAATGCGGGACTCGATCCTGGGACTCCAGGATCATGACCTGAGCCGAAAGCAGTCGCCCAACCAAGTGAGCCACCCAGGCACCCTGTTTTTGTTTTTTTTTTAAAGTAGACTCCACACCTAGCATGGAGCCTAATGCGAGGCTCAATCCCATGACCCTGAGATCAAGGCCTGAGATGAAATCAAGAGTCAGATGCTTAACCAACTGAGCCACCCAAGCACCCCTCAAAATGGGTTTTTTGTAGAAACAGAAGAATCCATCCTAAAATTCATACCTTGTATAGTCAAAATAATACTGAAAAAGACTAATAAAGGAGGATTTACATTTTTTGATTTCAAAACTTATCACAAAGTTTTGATAACCAAAACAACATGGTACTGGCCTAAAGATAGGCCTATAGACCATTAAAATAAAAATAGAAAATCCAGAAATAAATACTTTCATATATGGTCAAATGATTTTTTTCTTTTATGATAGAGCAGACTGTTCAATGGGAAAAGACAGTCTTTTCAACAAATGGTGCTGGGAAAACTGGATATCCACATGTAAACAAATAAAGCTGGACTTTTACTTAACACCATATACAAAAATTACCTCAAAGTGGATCAAATACCTAAATATAAGAACTACTAGGGGGCCTGGGTGGCTCAGTAAGTTAAGCGACTGCCTTCGGTTCAGGTCACGATCCTGGAGTCCCAGGATTGAGTCCTGCATCAGGCTCCTGCTCAGTGGGGAGCCTACTTCTTCCTCTGCCTCTACCCCTTCCCCCTCTCATGCTATCTTTCTCTCTCAAATAAATAAATAAAATATTAAGAAAAAAGAACTACTAAAAGAAAAAAAAGAACAAGTACAGTGAGGATGTGGAGAAATCAGAACACCTGAACACTCTTGGTGAATGTAGAATAGTGCAGCCACTATGGAAAACACTATGATAGGTTTTTTTTTTTTTTTTTTTAAGATTTTATTTATTTATTCATGAGACAGAGAGAGAGAGAGGCAGAGGCAGAAGCAGGCTCCCAAGGAGCAGAGAGCCCGATGTGGGACTTGATCCCAGGACCCTGGGATCATGACCTGAGCCGAAGGCAGACGCTTAACCATCTGAGCCACCCAGGCGCCCGTTTTTTTCTTTTTTAAATTAAAAATAGAATTACCATATATGATCCAGAAATTCTACTTCCAGATATAGACCCAAAAGAACTGAAAGTGGGTCAAAGAGATACTTGTATACCCATGTTCATGACAGCATTACTCACAATAGCCCAAAGCTGAAAGCAGTCTAAGTATCCATCAGTGGATGAATGAATAAACAAAGTGTGGTATATACACACAGTGGAGTATTGTTTAGCTTTAAAAAGGAAGTAAATTCTGGGGAGCAATGCAAAAAAAATGAAACTGGACCACTTTCTTACATCATACACAAAAATAAATTCAAAACTGATTAAAGACCTAAATGTGAGATAGGAAATCATCAAAATCCTAAGAAAAGAACACAGGCAGTAACCTCTTTGACATTGGCTCTAGTAATTTCTTTCTAGATATGTCTCCAAAGGCAAGGGAAACAAAAGCAAAAATAAACTTTTGGGACTACATCAAAACAACAATCTTCTGCACAGTGAAGAAAACAATCAACAAAACTAAAAGGCAACCTACAGATTGGGAAAAGATACTTGCAAATGATTTATCTGATAAAGGGTTAGCATACAAAATATATAGAGAACTTATAAAACTCAATATCCAAAAAACAAATAATCCAATTAAAAATGGACAGAAGACATGAACAGACAATTCTTTCCTTTTTTTTCTTCAAATTTTTATTTAAATTCTAGTTAGTTAACGTACAGTGCAAAATTGGTTTCAGGAATAGAATTCAGTTGTTTATCATGTACATGCAACATCCAGGGCTCAACATAACAAGTGCTCTCCTTAATATCCATCACCCATCTATCCCATCCCCCATTCACCTCCCTCCATCAACCCTCAGTTTGTTTTCTATTGTTAAGAGTCTCTTATGGTTTGCCTCCCTCTCTTTTTTTTCCTTTCCCCATGTTCAACTGTTTTGTTTCTTAAATTCCACAGATAAGTGAAATCATATGGTATTTGTCTTTCTCTGACTGACTTATTTCACTTAGCATAATACCCTCTAGCTCTATCCACATTATTGCAAATGGCAAGATTTCATTCTTTTTGATGGATGAGTAATATTCCATTGTATATATACAACCTCCCACCTGTCAGAATGGCTAAAATCAACACATGCTTTTGATTTTGTATTTCCCTGATGATGAGGGATGTTAAGCATCTTTTCATGTTTCTTTTAGCCAATCTGGATGTCTTCTTTGGAAATATATCTATTTATGTCTTCTGACCATTTCTTAACTGGATTATTTGGTTTTGGGCATTGAGTTTGATAAGTTCTTTAAAGATTTTGGATACTAACCCTTTATCAGATATGTCATTTGCAAATATCTTCTCCCATTCTGCAGGCTTCCTTTTAGTTTCATTGATTGTTTCTTTCACTGTGCAGAAGATTTTATCTTGATGAAGTCCCAGTAGTTGATTTTTGCTTTTGTTGCCCTTGCCTCTGGTCATGTGTCTAGTAAGAAGTTGCTATGACCAAGGTCAAAGAGGTTGCTGCCAGTGTTCTTCTTTAGGATTCTGATGGTTTCCTGTTTCACATTTAGGTCTTTCATCCACTTTGAATTTATTTTTGTGAATGGTGTAAGAAAGTGGTCTCACAAACCCAGACACATAGGTCAATGGGACAGAATAGAAAATTCAGAAATAGGCCCACAACTATATGATCAACTAATCTTCAACAAAGCAGGAAAGAATATCCAGTGGGAAAAAAGATAGTCTCTTCAACAAATGGTGTTGGCAAAACTGGACAGCAACACGCAGAAGAATAAAACGGGAACAGATATTTCTCCAAAGAAGACATCCAGATGGCCAATAGACACATGAAAAGATGTTCATTATCACTTACCATTAGAAAAATGCAAATCAAAATTACAATGAGATATCACCTCACACCTGTCAGAATGGATAAAATCAACAACATATGAAACAACAGGTGTTGGCAAAGATGTGGAGAGAAAGGAACCCTCTTTCACTGTTGGTGGGAATACAAACTGGTGCAACCACTCTGGAAAACAGTATGGAGTTTCCTCAAAAAGTTAAAAATAGAACTACCCTATGATCCACTACTAGAAAATAGGGAGGGAGAGAGAGAGGAAGAGAGAGAGAGACAAATCAAGAAACAGACTCTTAGCTATAGAGAACAAACTGATGATTACCAGAGGGGAGGTGGGTGCAGGGGGGTAGGTTAAATAGGGGATTAAGGAGTACGCTTGTAATGTATGGAAGCGTTGAATCACTATATTGTACACCTGAAACTTATATAACACTCTATGTTAACTGGAATTAAAATAAAAACTTAAAAAAGGAAGTATATTCTGACACCTGTTACAACTAAATGAACCTTGAGGTTATTATTGTAAGTGAAATAGCCAATCACAAAAAGACAAATACTGTATAATTCCACTTATATGATGTACTTTAAGTAGTTAAATTCACATAGGCAGAGAGTAGGATGGTGGTTTCCAGGGGTGGGGACGGGGGGTGGGGAATGGAAGGTGACTATTTAAGGGGTATAGAGCATCAGTTTTACAAGATGAACAGTGTTCTGGAGATGGATGGCTGGAGTTCTGAGAGAGTGATGGTTGGACAATAATATCGATGTTCTTAATAGCACTGAACTGTACACTTACAAATGGCTGAGATCGTAAATTTTGTGTATTTTACCACAATAAAAAGTTCTTTTTAAATTAATACAAATATTTGGAGTTAGGTTGAACAGGTACAGTGATTCAGTTTTGCAAGATGCAATAGTTCTGGGGATGGATGGTGGTGATGGTTTTACAGTAATGTGCATACCCTTAATACTACTGAGCCATGGACTTAACAGTGGTTAGGATGGTACATTTTATGTTATGTGTATTTTACCACAATAAAAAAATTGTCATATAAAACCTTATCACATCAAGTTTTCATATGACTTTTTTTTGCATTAAATATGTGTCTGGCACAAATCTTGTAATGGTATTAAGATACATATTTGCTTTACACTAAATTCAAGGCTAGGAACAACTTCAATAAGGAAGCAATAGACACTTCTCTCCCCTTTCACTTTGTGGAATATGCAGAGTGAGAAGATTTGGGTTGTTGTCACACATTTTGGCCTAGAAATTTTGCCCAGGCTTTAAAAACTGTTCATTACTTTATTGAAAACATGAAATTCCTAAAAACAAGCAACTAGCACCAAATAAGTCTTAAGAAAATCATGGTGGAGCCATATAGAAGTAAAGTCATTTCCAAGTTCAGTAAAACTCCAGAATTTGTTCAAGCTTATTTAAAAATGCATGTTTATTAAAGAAACTGGGGGAAAGCATCCAAAGGAGTAGAAAAGTGTTCATAGTTCACAATCACAGTTACATGTGACTTTTGTATTACTTCTTTTCAGAATATTTCTATGCATTGTAAGTAGTCTTAAGTAGACTGTAAAATGTGGAATTATTTCTGACTTTTTCACTTTATATAATAATGGTTTCTCACGAGCATTTGTTTCTGAGACTGTGCCGTGTGTCTGGTTAGATTTGTTAATTAAGAAATTATTAAGCGCCAGTGTGTTCCAGACTATTCTATATACTGAGGAAGTTACAAGAAAAATGGAACTCATGAAATTTAGAGTCGAATTTATAATGCAGATGAGCAGAGGAAGGTACAAATCCAAGGGGGTTTTCCAGAAGGCAAAATCTGTAATATTCTCAAGCAGGGTTAGTCAGTCCCTCCCACTGTACTTTCTAATTCAGGCCCTCATTCCTTCATCCTCAATTCTAAAATCCCCAAAGCTTTTAACTGATTTGGTGGTGAAGCCTGAGCTGACCTGAACTCTTTGGGGAGCAAATATGAACTGAGCAGATGTGATGCTATTTATAGTATCTAGTACATTTAGCATGAATGTTCACAGATTCCCTGAAGAATCATCAATGTGTTTGCTTATTGACTGCTGCCTTAGACAAAAGGCATCATATGCTTTAAGTCATATAAGCACTGCATTATCTTTTCTTAAAATTAAAAAGTTCCAGATTCCAAAACAAATCTGTTCTAAAGGTTTCAAATAGATTATAGGCCTGCACTTATTTCTTTCCTGGTTTTTATATCAGTGGATTGTAATACTTGCATGTCATCCTTGGTAGACTCTGATCTTCTGGAAAAGTTGACTTATTTCACTTTTGTACCCTCAGCACCTTGTGCATAATAGATGTGTAATTAATGATTGTTATGGCCTGCTGTATCTGGCAAGGATATCAGGCACTGAATCGTGCACACTAGGAATAAGGAGAAACATCCTGGGACCCATTTCTGAGGCTTTAGATTTGCAGGGGCTATCTTCTGATGGCACTTCAGGGCATGCCCATCATTTTCTTCCTTTGGAGGTTGAACTCCAGCTAAAGCTTTAGATTTTTAATGTTACATAGCAACAGTGTTGAGGATGTCAAATTCTCATATACTTTTATCACTTACCATGTTTCTAGATGATCAGATCATCTGGTTTGACAAATACTGTTATGTTGGAATTTTGCTTTCTTGCTGTGTCTTGGATCCATGACTTTAAGTCAAGGACTCATGTTCGGATAATCTTTTATTTTCTTGTTCAGGTTCACTGCAGCTAGAGTATTCTTTCTAAAGAATGCTGTTTTTCTAAAGTAAACTGTTTTTTTTTTTTTTTTTTTTTTTTGCAAATATAAATACATCTCCTTTGATTAAATCCAAAATTACCTCTAATTTCAGTTATTTTCCATTTTCCCAAGTTCCAGCAGCTTTGTTTATTTCCTTCTGCAATTGGCAACCCGTTTTCTTCAAATTCTGAGCTCTTTGGAGAGAGGCATCTGACTTTATTCAATTATGAATTCCAGTGTTCAGAATCATATTTTATATATGTAGATACTGAGCAATTTTTGGACAAAGTTTTAAAAATTATTGCCAGTGTTCTTTTATGCACATTTAGCTACACTAACAAATCTTCAATAAACAAAACAAAACAAAACAAAACCTAAGTGATAGGAATAAGGCAGTACATGTAAAATATTTATAGCCAGAGGACCCCAGATCCCACTCAGCTCCACTTTGGTCATAGACCACATGGGGAGGAAGTGAGTTGCAAGTGACTGGCAGAAACAAGTGCAAAGCTGAGATCTGGTGCCCGTTCTGCTGCATCTCAGCTGTAGTCTTGCCTCCAATTAAGCTGCAAATTATGATAGACCCTAGGTGGATCCCTTGCATAGAACAAGCACTCATAAAACATCTATTGATTGAGTATTGCCATGAGAAAACAGATCCCTAGTAAAAGGAAATGCTCAGATTGGCAGAAAAGACATGTGAAATAAGGCTAACCCTTGCCATCACCATATTTCCTTTTAAATCATGCTTTGGAAACCAGCGTGGTTTCATTTCAATCCCTTAAAGAGGCGTTACTTTCTACTCTTCGCTTTTAAGGGCCTGAACGGGAACTGGGAAAGGCCATTTGGCAGGGACAGGACTGGAGGTTAAAGCAAGACATCAGAATTCTCAGAAGAAAAGGAGTGAGGAGTCATTCTTATATTTGTTCCTTGTATGGAATTTCCTCTGGCCGATTTTAAGAATTTTTTTATCACTGGTTTTCAGCAAATTGCTTATGATATGCCATACTCTAACTTTTTTTCATGTTTCCTTTGCTTGGGGTTTGTTGAGCTATTGGATCTATCCGCTTATAGTTTTCATTAAATTGGGGAAATGTTTAGCCATTGTTTCTCCCAATACTTTTTTTTCTGCCTCCTTCCCTCTCATCTCCTTTAGGGACTCCAAATATATTAGGTTGCTTGAAGTTGTCCCATGGTTCACTGATGCTGTCTTTTCCCCCCCTCTGGTATTTTTTGGTCTGTGTTTCCTTTTGAGTTGTTTCTCTTGACACATCTTCATGTTTATAAGTTTTTTCTTTAGCAATGTCAGTGTCTAATCTGCTGTTAACCCATCCAGTGCATTTTTCATCTTCGACACCACAGTTTTCATATCTAGAAATTCAAATTTGATCTTTTTAAATATCTTCCAGCCTTTTCCAAACATATTTAACATTTTCTCTAGTTTCTTGAGCATATGCAATGTAGTTACAATAACTTTTATTGTCCTTGTGTACTAAGTCCATTATCTTAATCATTTCTAGGTTAGTTCTGAGTGATTTTATTCACAATTGTGCATCATACAGCATTCTTTCCTGATTCTGTACATGCCTGATTTTTAAAAATTATGTTATGTTAATCACCATACACTACATCATTAGTTCTTGATATAGTGTTCCATGATTCATTGTTTGCATATAACACCCAGTGCTCCATGCAGAATGTGTCCTCTGTAATATCCATCACCAGGCTAACCCATCCTCCCACCCCACTCCCCTCTAGAACCCTCAGTTTGTTTTTCAGAGTCCATCGTCTCTCATGGTTTGTCTCCCGCTCTGATTACTTTTTATTATGTTATGTTAATCACCATACATTACATCATTAGTTTTTAAATTTTTTTTATTATGTTATGATAATCACCTCACATTACATCATTAGTTTTTTTTATAGTGTTCCATGATTCATTGTTTGCATATAACACCCAGTGCTCCATGCAGAACGTGCCCTCTTTAATACCCATCACCAGACTAGCCCATCCCCCCACCCCCTCCCCTCTAGAACCCTCAGTTTGTTTCTCAGAGTCCATAATCTCTCATGGTTCGTCTCCCCCTCCGATTCCCCTCCTTCATTCTTCCCTTCCTGCTATCTTCTTTTTTTTTTTTTTTAACATATAATGTATTATTTGTTTCAGAGGTACAGGTCTGTGATTCAACAGCCTTACACAATTCACAGTGCTCACCATAGCTCATACCCTCCCCAATGTCTATCACCCAGCCACCCCATCCCTCCCAACCCCCACCCCTCATATGTGGTCATATGAAACATGTCTTTCTCTGATTGACTTATTTCACTCAGCATAACACCCTCCAGTTTCATCCATGTCCTTGCAAAGGGCAAGATTTCATTCCTTTTGATGGCTGCATAATATTCCATTGTATATATATATATACCACTTCTTCTTTATCCATTCATCTGTCGATGGACATCTTGGTTCTTTCCATAGTTTTGCTATTGTGGACATTGCTGCTATAGACATCGGGGAGCATGTACCCCTTTGGATCCCTACATTTGTATCTTTGGGGTAAATACCCAGTAGTGCAATTGCTGGATCATACGGTACATCTATTTTCAGCTTTTTGAGGAACCTCCATACTGTTTTCTTTTTTTTTTTTTTTTTTAAAGATTTTATTTATTTATTTGAGACAGAGAGAATGAGAGACAGAGAGCACGAGATGGGGGAGGATCAGAGGGAGAAGCAGACTCCCTGCCGAGCAGGGAGCCCGATGCGGGACTTGATCCCGGGACTCCAGGATCATGACCTGAGCTGAAGGCAGTCGCTTAACCAACTGAGCCACCCAGGCGCCCTCCATACTGTTTTCTAGAGTGGTTGCACCAGCTTGCATTCCCACCAAGTGTAGGAGGGTTCCCCTTTCTCCGTATCCCCACCAACATCTGTCGTTTCCTGACTTGTTAATTTTAGCCATTCTGACTGGTGTGAGGTGGTATCTCATTGAGGTTTTGATTTGGATTTCCCTGATGCCGAGTGATGTTGAGCACTTTTTCATGTGTCTGTTGGCCATTTGGATGTCTTCTTTGGAAAAATGTCTGTTCATGTCTCCTGCCCATTTCTTTTTTTTTCTTTTTTTTTAAAGATTTTATTTATGTATTTGAGAGAGATAGAATGAGAAACAGAGAGCAGGAGAGGGAGGAGGGTCAGAGGGAGAAGCAGACTCCCTGCTGAGCAGGGAGCCCGATGTGGGACTCGATCCTGGGACTCCAGGATCATGACCTGAGCCGAAGGCAGTCGCTTAACCAACTGAGCCACCCAGGCGCCCCCTTCTGCCCATTTCTTGACTGGATTCTTTGTTCTTTGGGTGTTGAGTTTGATGAGTTCTTTATAGATTTTGGATACTAGCCCTTTATCTGATATGTCATTGCAAATCCCTTCTCCCATTCTGTCGGTTGTCTTTTGGTTTTATTGACTGTTTCCTTTGCTGTGCAAAAGCTTTTTATCTTGATGAAGTCCCAATAGTTCATTTTTGCCTTTGCTTCCCTTGCCTTTGGCGATGTTTCTAGGAAGAAGTTGCTACAGCTGAAGTCGAAGATGTTGCTGCCTGTGTTCTCCTTTAGGATTTTGATGGACTCCTGTCTCACTTTTAGGTCTTCAACTATTTGGAGTCTATTTTGGTGTGTGGTGTGAGGAAGTGGTCTGGTTACATTCTTCTGCATGTGGCTGTCCAAATTTCCCAACACCATTTGTTGAAGAGACTGTCTTTTTGCCATTGGACATAATTTCCTGCTTTGTCAAAGATGAGTTGACCATAGAGTTAAGGGTCCATTTCTGGGCTCTCTATTTGGCTCCATTGATCTATGTGTCTGTTTTTGTGCCAGTACCATACTGTCTTGATGATGACAGCTTTGTAATAGAGCTGGAAGTCTGGAATTGTGATGCCGCCAGCTTTGCTTTTCTTTTGCAACATTCCTCTGGCTATTTGGGGTCTTTTCTGGTTCCATACAAATTTTAGGATTATTTGTTCCATTTCCTTGAAAAAAATGGATGGTATTTTGATGGTGATTGCATTGAATGTGTAGATTGCTCTAGGTGGCATTGACATCTTCACAATATTTGTTCTTCCAATCCATGAGCATGGAACGTTTTTCCATTACTTTGTGTCTTCCTCAAATTCTTTCATGAATATTTTATAGTTTTCTGAGTACAGATTTTTTGTCTCTTTGGTTAGATTTATTCCTAGGTATCTTATGATTTGGGGTGCAATTTTAAATGGGATCGACTCATTCATTTCTTTCTTCTGTCTTGTTGGTGGTGTATAGGAATGCCACTGATTTCTGTGCATTGATTTTATGTCCTGCCACTTTACTGAATTCCTGTATGAGTTCTAGCAGTTTTGGGGTGGAGTCTTTTGGGTTTTCCACATAAAGTATCATATCATCAGCAAAGAGTGAGAGTTTGACTTCTTCTTTGCTGATTCAGATGTCTTTTATTTCTTTTTGTTTTCTGTTTGCTTTGGCTCGGACTTCTAATACTATGTTGAATAGCAGTGGTGAGAGTGGACATCCCTGCCATGTTCCTGACCTTAGGGGGAACGCTCTCAGTTTTTCCCCATTGAGAATGATATTTGCTGTGGGTTTTTCATAGATGGCTTTTATGATATTGAGGTATGTACCCTCTATGCCTATACCCT
This sequence comes from Mirounga angustirostris, assembly GCF_029215605.1. Classification (NCBI taxonomy): domain Eukaryota; kingdom Metazoa; phylum Chordata; class Mammalia; order Carnivora; family Phocidae; genus Mirounga; species Mirounga angustirostris. The sequence goes on along the minus strand of NW_026991711.1, from coordinate 92,024,713 downwards.
GAAGGGTTTTGATCAAGAAAGGATGCTGTACTTGGTCAAATGCTTTTTCTGTATCTATTGAGAGGATCATATGGTTCTTGTTCTTTCTTTTATTAATGTATTGTAGCACATTGATTGATTTGCAGATGTTGAACCAACCTTGCAGCCCAGGGATAAATCCCACTTGGTCGTGGTGAATAATCCTTTTAATGTACTGTTGGATCCTACTGGCTAGGATTTTGGTGAGAATTTTTGCATCCATGTTCATCAGGGATATTGGTAATTCTCCTTTCTGATGGGGTCTTTGGTTTGGGGGTCAAGGTAATGGTGGCCTCATAAAACGAGTTTGGAAGTTTTCCTTTCCATTTCTATGTTTTGGAACAGTTTCAGAAGAATAGGTATTAATTCTTCTGTAAATGTTTGGTAGAATTAGAATTCCCCTGGGGAAGCCCTCTGGCCCTGGGCTCTTGTTTGTTGAGAGATTTTTGATTACTGCTTCAATTTCCTTAGTGGTTATAAGTCTGTTCCGGTTTTCTATTTCTTCCTGGTTCAGTTTTGGGAGTTGATATATCTGTAGGAATGCATCCATTCCTTCCAGTTTATTTAATTTTCTGGCATAGAGTTGCTCATAATATGTTTTTATAATTGTTTGTATTTCTTTGGTGTTGGTTGTGATCTCTCCTCTTTCATTCATGATTTCATTTATTTGGGTCCTTTCTCTTTCTTCTTTTTTTGATAAGTCTGGCCAGTGGTTTATCAATCTTGTTAATTCTTTCAAAGAACCAGCTCCTAGTTTTGCTGATCTGTTCTACTGTTCTTTTGGTTTCTATTTCATTGATTTCTGCTCTGATCTTTATTATTTCTCTTCTCCTGCTGGGTTTCAGCTTTATTTGTTGTCCTTTCTTCAGCTCCTTTAGGTGTAGGTTTAGGTAGTGTATTTGAGACCTTTCTTGTTTCTTGAGAAAGGCTTGCATTACTCTGTTCTTTCCTCTTAGGACTGCCTTTGCTGCATCCCAAAGATTTTGAAATGTTGTGTTTCCATTTTCATTTGTTTCCATGAATTTTTAAATTCTTCTTAATTTCCTGGTTGACCCATTCACTCCTCAGTAGGATGCTCTTTAGCCTCCATGTATTTGAGGTATTTCTGACTTTCCTCTTGTGATTGAGTTCTACTTTCAAGGCATTGTGGTCTGAAAATATCCAGGGAATGATCCCAGTGTTTTGGTACTGGTTGAGACCTGATTTGTGTCCTAGGATGTGATCTATTCTGGAGAATGTTCCATGGGCACTAGAGAAGAATGTATATTCTGTTGCTTTGGGATGGAATGTTCTGAATATGTCTGTGAAATCCATTTGGTCCCATGTGTCATTTTAAGTCTTTATTTCCTTGTTGATCTTTTGCTTAGATGATCTGTCCATTTCAGTGAGGGGGGTGTTAAAGTCCCCCATTATTATTGTATTGTTGTTGATGTGTTTCTTTGCTTTTGTTATTAATTGCCTTATATAATTGGCTGCTTCCATGTTAGGGGCATAGATATTTACAGTTGTTAGATCTTCTAGTTGGATAGACTCTTTAAGTAGGATATAGTGTCCTTCCTCATCTCTTATTATAGTCTTTGGTTTAAAATCTAATTTGTCTGATATAAGGATTGCCACCCCAGCTTTCTTTTGGTGTCCATAGCATGGTAAATGGTTTTCCACCCCCTTACTTTCAATCTGGGGGTGTCTTTGGTTCTAAAATGAGTCTCTTGCAGACAGCATATCGATGGGTCTTGTTTTTTAATCCAATCTGATAGCCTGTGTCTTTTGATTGGGGCATTTAGCCCATTTACATTCAGGGTAACTATTGAAAGATACTATTTTAGTGCCATTGTATTGTCTGTAAGGTGACTGTTACTGTATATTGTCTGTGTCTCTTTCTGGTCTATGTTCCTTTTAGGCTCTCTCTTTGCTTAGAGGACCCCTTTCAATATTTCTTGTAGAGCTGGTTTCGTGTTTGTAAATTCCTTTAGTTTTTGTTTGTCCTGGAAGCTTTTTATCTCTCCTTCTATTTACAATGACAGCCTAGCTGGATATAGTATTCTTGGCTGCATATTTTTCTCATTGAGTGCTCTGAATATATCCTGCCAGTCCTTTCTGTCCTGTCAGGTCTCTGTGGATAGGTTTGCTGCCAAAGTAATGTTTCTACCATTGTAGGTTATAGACTTCTTGTCCCAAGCTGCTTTCAGGATTTTCTCTTTTTCTCTGAGACTTGTAAGTTTTACTATTAGATGTCAGGTTGTTGACCTATTTTTATTGATTTTGAGAGGGGTTCTCTGTGTCTCCTGGATTTTGATGCCTGTTTCCTTCCCCAAATTAGGGAAGTTCTCTGCTATAATTTGCTCCAATACACCTTCTGCCCCCCTCTCTCTCTCTCTTCTTCTGGGATCCCAATTATTCTAATGTTTCATCTTATGGTATCACTTATATCTCGAATTCTGCCTCATGATCCAGTAGTTGTTTATCTCTCTTTTTCTTAGCTTCTTTATTTTCCATCATTTGGTCTACTATATCACTAATTCTCTCTTCTGCCTCATTTATCCTAGCAGTTAGAGCCTCCATTTCTGATTGCACCTCATTAATAGCCTTTTTGATTTGGACTTGGTTAGATTTTAGTTCTTTTACTTCTCAAGAAAGGGTTTCTCTAGTATCTTCCATGCTTTCTTCAAGCCCAGCTAGTATCTTTAAAATCATCATTCTGAACTCTAGTTCTGACATCTTAATAATGTCCATATTGATTAGGTCCCTGGCAGTCAGTACTGCCTCTTGTTCTTTTTTTTGAGGTTTTTTTTTCCCATCTTGTCATTTTGTCCAGAGGAGAATAGATGTATGAGAGAACAAAATGCTAACAGGGTAAGAACGTCCCCAGAAAAATATACACTAAACAAATCAGAAGAGTCCTGAAACCAGGGGAAAAGAAAGGGGAAGAAAGAAAAAAGAAAAAAAAGAAAAGAAAAAGATAAAGATAAAAACAAACAAACAAACAAACAAAAACCCAGAATATGATCAAATATAATCAGACTGGTGCATAGGTCAGTACCACACACTAGATTTTGGGTGTATATTGGTCTGTTAGAAGAAAGTGCCTCCCAAAATTTTAAAGGAAGAAAAACTTATATATGTACAAAAATAAGGGTTAATATGATCAAGGGATGGAACTTGAGTGTAAAGATGAAAATTATAAAAGATTTTATAAAAGGAATTGATAAGATAAGTTTGTTGAAAAAAGAAAGAAGAGGATTAAAAAAAAAGGGAGAGAATGTGATCAGGCAGGATACTAGAACAAAGCAATACAGTAGAGATTTAGGGTATATTTTGGTCTGTTAGAAGAAAATGTAACCCAAAATTTTAAAGAGAGAACAACTTATATATTTATATACCAAAAATAAGGTTAACTACTCTGAAGGGATAGAATATGACTCAAAATGAAAAATAAAAAGGATTAAAAAAAAGGATTGATGAGATGTTGGTTGAAAAAGGGAAAAAGAAAAGTTCAAAAAAAAAAAGAAAAAGAAAGTTTTAAAAAAATTAACTTTGAAAGACTAAAGAATCATGGTAAAAAAGCCATGAATTCTATGTGCAGTAATCCCCTAGCGCTGGAGTTCTGCTGTTCTCATTGATTGGTAAACTTAGTCTTGGCTGGCTGTTCTTGCTGATCTTCTGGGGGAGGGGCCTGTTGCCGTAATTCTCAAATGTCTTTGCTGGAGGCGGAATTGCCCTGCCCTTGCCTGTCCTGGCTAAGTCATCTGCTCGGGTTTGCTCTCGGGAGCTTTTGTTCCTTTCAAGCTTTCCATACAGCTTTGGAGGATGAGAGTGAAATGGTGGCCTCCCAATCTCTGCCCAGAGGAGCCAAGAATTCAGGGCCCCACTCCTCAGTGAGTCCCCAGAAAAAGCAGTCAATCACTCCCATCTCCATGGTCTCCGGCTGCACTCTGTGCTCATATGGCCTGTGACCAAGCATTTCTATCTCTGGCACATAACCCCGTGTGGAGTCTCCAAACCCAGCAGATTCCTGTGGTGTGCTCCCATGCTGCTCCTCCTGGGGGAGGAAGGGAAGCCTCCCCGGATCTGCCACTTGTTGGGTCCCTGCTGGAGAAGCAGTGGCCCGACTGTGCCACGGATCGCAGTTTATGGCAACCCCGAGCTGAGAGCCCACTCCTCAGCTCCGTCTCTGCAGCCGGCTTCCCCGATCCAATACCTGGGAGCTCTGCCACACTCAGGCACCCCCGGTCTTTCTGTGACCCCAAGCGTCCTGAGACCACACTGTCCCATTGAGAGTTCCACCCCCACTTAGCCACTGGAGCGACGTCCCTCAGCAGAGCCGACTTCTAAAAATTCTGATTTTATGCTCTGGGGCTCTATCACTTGCCAGAAGTGGCCAACGGAGGCCCCCTCCCCCGCCGTCTATCTTACCGAATATTGCCTCAGATTCACTTCTCCACATGCCCTACCTTCCAGAAAGTGGTCGCTTTTCTGTTCAGAGAGTTGTTGCTATTCTTTTCTTCGATCTTCTGTTGAGTTCGTAAGTGTTCAGAATAGTTTGATCCCTATCCAGCTGAATTCCTGAGACCAGACGAAATCCAGGTCTCCTACTCATCGCCATCTTGCTCCTCCCATGCCTGATGATTTTTAATTGAATGCCAGACTTTGTAAATTTTACCTTGTACTCTGGCTGCCTTGGATTCTCCAGCTTCACAGCTTCATCTCATTTCCAGGATAATTCCAGGCTTCACCTAAGTTCCCTGTCTCTGTATTGTAACCTTGAAATTCCCTCCAGGCAGTAAATTGGTACACGTGTTGGCCCATCTCATTTGTTTTCCAGCTCTTGGGGATCACAGTCCTTTGTTGCTTGATCTCTACTCTCTCCAAAACCATTGTTTCACATATTGTGTCCAGTATCTTCATTGTTTCTGACAGAAAGGTAAATATGGTCCTTATTACTCCATCTTTTCCAGAATTTGATATCTAAAGGGAATATTCAGAAGAAATCAATATACTGATTTGGCATTGAGAATGCAAAGTAAAGCAATGGAATTCCGATATACTATTAGAAATATATTTTGGAACAAGTTTTCAGTTAGTCCTAAAGTTATCCATAGAAAGGCATGCTTTATTTAGTGAAGCCAGAGAAAGCTCCTCTCATGTAACTGAACATAACCACAGTTCTGTACTAGAAGAACAACCTTCCAGAAAGTAGTCACCCAGAGAGACTGAACTGCAGAGCCATCCAAGGCAGGGAGACCAGCCCCAAGACACTGGCTACAGCCCAGAGGGGAGGTTATAAAAAAACAGTGGAGGTGAGAATGCAGGAATGTAGAAGGGAGATCGAGAGAGAGAGAGCCAGGCCATCAACAGGTTGGCCAGAGTGGGGAAGAGATGCAAAGTAAAGATGAGTCTGAGGTCTGATTCCAGCTGCACAGGAGGATGGCGTGCATTCAAGGAAATCTAAACCTACAGGATGAAGAATAGTTTTTGAGAAAAGATGAGCTATTAACAGAGCACTTAAATTTAATTATTTAGGCTTTTAAGACCAAAAACAATCAAATGACCTATCCAAAGACACACTTTCCATGAGTGGGACAAGAATACAACCTCCTTTCCATTAGCCTGCAGTATTTTTCACTCGACACCTTCTTTCTCCTTAGTATTCGTTCTGATTAGCAATTTTTTTAAACTTCCTCCCTGTGTCTAACTTGATTCTTTTTAAGTAAAGCAAATCTATGTTTCCATCTTTTGTCTTGTGTTTCACTCAGCATAGGGATAAGTCCTTTATTTAAAGATAATTATGCAATTGGCACTTTGTATTATTTTCTTTGGGATAAATAGTCCTATTTATTTGTGTGTATTTTCCTGTCCATAAGATCTGGTTGAAACTAGTTTGAATAAACTATGCCTTTGCCATTAGTGAGGGCCATTACTGCACTCAGAAATTTCATTTCAGAAGCTAAATGCTTACAAATTGATTTGCTCTAGTTTCAATGAATTATTACTGATCAGTCTGAGTACAAAATACCAATTACTGGTACCTTATGTGATCCAACACTGCTAGGTAGTAACCCAATGCAGCCCAGAGGTGGGCACAGGAACTCTCTGCCCTCTCAATTTCTCAGCTGCCCCTTCTCTCCCACATCCTGTCTCTCAGAACCATGTCTATTAGAGCCCGTGCTCAAATTTATTTTAGGTTTCAGCACAGATGGATGAGAGTTCCATTACACTTGAAATGGAATGTACATTATTTTTAAATTACTTTCATACACTCTTATTTAGAACCCACAACAAGAAAAGATATTGTTCTCATATTGATAACAATGAAAAAACTGAGTCTAGGAAAATTCCAACCACTCACCAGAGGTCATACAACTAGGTAGTGAAAAAAGAATGATCCATTTAGTTAGATTTTATAAGGCCTTCCACCACTCCCTTTATGTCATTGAAGGCTGATTCCAGAGTCATTTCATTTTGAGTTTATTTGATTGATAATTTTCAACTCCACTTAAATTTTTCCAAATTTTCCACAATTGTTGATATTAAATTTTGAATGTAGTAATGAACTTGGAGACCTGTATGTCTATTTTGCTTTCATATTTCCTTTCAAGCATTTGGAGGGGGCGCATATATGACTGTTTAGTGTGTGAATGTGAGCCTGTGGGCATATGTGATTGTGTGTGAATACATGTGTGAGCATTTGTGACTGCATAATGTGTGAGTGTGGGGGTTGTATGTGTGTGTATGTAAATATAAGTGATTGTGGTAGAGCAAATGTGAGTGCATGAATGTGTGTGTCACATGTGAATGTTTGAATGTGTCTGTGCACACGTGAGTGTGTGAATGCATGAGTGTGTTTTGGCAAAAAGGGGGTAGAGGTGTCATTCTCCTTGTGATTTCTTGCCAGTCCTCAGGTTGTGGGACCAACAAAATTTCTCGAATAGTGCAGAGGACAATCCACTGACCTGGAGTCCTGTCCGTTGGTTTGCACCCATTTTCTTACTAAGTGACTGAGTTGAATGATCAAATGACACTATGACCTGCCATTGCCCAGTATCTCCAGACTCCTCGCTTATGTCCCTTGGACTTAACACTCTGGGGTCGCCAAACATTGTGAGAAACTTCTTGTACCAGCCACACATTTCTTTTTTGCTTTGTGTTTGCCTTGAGCATTTTCCCCTCTCCCTCTATTTACTTAGTAATTCTTATTTACCTCATAATTCTTATTCCTCCTTTTTTCCTTTTGGGGATTAACTTTTGCTTCACAGGCAGTCATGTTGGGCTGTAAGTCAAAGTGCTTTATCTTTCTCCAGGCAAGAAGTGGAATGTCTTGAGTGGAGGGGGTTAAAGAAAGAAAAACTACTGGAGTTCGTTCACCCTAGTAGAGGTTTTCTGGTGAGAGAGCCAGGTTTCCTGGAGTGTTCCATGCCTGTAGCTCTAGTCTTTCCATCAGTTCTCCAAACCAGTGAGAGTTAGTGCTCACCAGTATACCACACACTCCCCTGCATTTCCCCTCCTTCTTTGCAGTTATTTTGGTGCCATGTGACTTTTTCTGGCCAATAGACTCTGAGCGGAAGTGACATGGTTAGCTTCTGGGCCAAGCAGTTGAAAATCAATGTGCGTTCTCTTCTCTATTTAAAGACAGTCTGTGGCAAAACTACAGAATGGAAGTAGCTTGAAGTCCTGGATCACTGTTTGGTGGATACCCCACCTGTATTAGAGTGACATAAGCATAAATCAAACCTTTGCCGGATTCAACCACTGTGATTTAGGAAGGTTGTCATCACCGTATCTAGTGCTAAGTACTCCAACCAGTATAACTGCTTTCTATTTTTTCAGTCAAATCATTTTCTGCTTTATTTACCCAGAAACGCTTTCTTTTACTTATACCTAGAGAACCTACATTGGTACATCATCCCCTGAGCACCAAAAGTAAAGCAGAGTTATGAGTATTTGTTTATCACTTAGCTTCCCTTACTAGATTGTGAGCAATTTTAATGCAGAGACTGTGTTTTTGTTTTTGTTTTTGTATTGCAAGGTGACTAGCATAGTACTTGGTACAGAAAGAATCTCCCTTCAGGCTTGCTAAAATAAGAAATGATTTTCTCCTTAGTATATTTCACTTGATTTTCATTTAGCTTGATAAAAATAATGTTTTGATCCTCTGGAATGAAACCAGGCTGGCATTACATTCCAGCTTAGCCACTGGTTGACTTTTATTAGGTTAATTAGTTTTTCTGATCTTCTAGTTCCTTATTTATAAAATGGGGACAAAAATATGATGAACTCAATTGGTGAGATTGAATAAGAAAATGTATACAAATGCTTAGCATGGTCCCTGATACACAGTAAGAACTGAGTAAACAGCAGCTATTTTTACTATTAGTATGTTAATGACCAGAATTCTTTTGATTAATCCACTTATGTTTTCCCTAACCATTGATATAGCCTAGGTGGCAAGAGAATCCAATGGACTTTCTCCTAGATCTTCTCGTCTGGACCTAATCATTATCTTTTTTTCTTAAGACAAAGCCATTTCTCTCAGCCTCTCTCCTGGATTTCTATCTTGTTGCTATACTCTTCCAGGAGGGCTTCTCTCTTGATGTAAAAGTAGTTAGCAATTCCTCAGGACCTTATTTTCATAACAAGTAGGAATTCTTATTATTCAAATGAAATCTTTCTTATGAAGAGCTTAGAGATATATATTTGGTAAATGAGAAAAAAACCATCTTTTCAATATTTGGGGGTGAAGTATAGTCTATTTTTCCACAGATCAGCTTCCCGGCAGCTAACCTATTGGCAGCACTCACTGTTGAGTGGTTCACATTCAGCAACGAGACCAGAAATAATGATTCAAATTCAATAGAGGTCAGAAATGATCAGAAGTTATGATTCCTTGGCAGCTGCTTGATGTTCAATATTAAGCTGCTTTAGCAAACCTCTCCCTTATTCTTGTGGCCAGATGCCATAAAGCATGAAAAAAAAAACATAAATAAAAAAACATATCCCCCTTTTCACACCTGCCACCTGCTACCCACCCTAAGTGGAAGTCACAAAGGAAGGGATTTAAATGAGCTGAGAGACCTGACGGAGCTCTCCTGGGTCAGAGGTGCGTTGCATTTGCACACCTAGGGGACCTTGCTTTGCCAATGTACCTGCTCCATAAATTACTCTGGAGGAAATCACTTCATTATTCATGACTTAAACATTCCTGTTGCAAAATGGAGATCTATGTCGTGTACCGTTGCATTACCAATTCAATTATTCTTTTGTCATGCAAACTTCCTGAGCTGTGACAAGGGGTGGGGCAGGCTCTTCACAGCTAATGTGAATGTAATGCTGTCCAGGAGCGGCTTTCTTCAGGCTGCAGTGCGCTGGAGAATTTACGAAATGGCTCTCAGGGAAGATGTCTGCCAATGATGGGAAATTGATGATCACTATCTAAACATTTAGCAGCCCTTCATCAGTTATAATATGGCCATCTTCAGCTTGCCTTCCTTAACTGATAGCATTTCCTGCTTTCTGGAATGAATTTGGAGGTACAAGAGAGAACAAAGCCTGCCCCACCGAATCTATCACAGTAACATTCATTTTCTTGTTGCTTTCCATTTTCTTAGTGTTCTGAAACCAATTTTGCAGGGAAGAAATGCCTCAATGTTTTTGAAGAGGTCTTTTTTATGTTGGTAATAAAAAGGATGGCCTTTGAGGTTGATATGATGGCCAAACAAAAATACATGGCAAGATTGAATTTTAGTCACTCACACAGTTGTTTTAGCCTCATGGTACCAAGCATCCATTTTGTATAATGGTGTAGGCAATTGTGTTCCTTCCCTTCTGGATGGATTAAACTGGTCAGATGTGGTTGGTGTGACAGGACATAGACAATGGGGCATTTTAAATTTCAGGCACTATAATGCTTTTACATAACTGTATATTAGAGAATTATCAAGATTTACCAAGGCCTTCATATTAGCAGAGAAACAGAGCACTGGATTAGGAGCTTCATGGCCAGTATTTAAGGGTGGAAAACCCGATGTAGGTTCTTTTACTTTCCTGTTTTTTGTTTTTTTTTTTCTCTCTCTCTTTCTTCCTTTCTCCTTTCCCTTCTTTTTTTATCACTCAGTGCTCCCTATTACTGAACTGATACCTTGGCAAAAGAAGGTTGAGGAGTAGTGAGTCACTCAGATCTACAATAAACCTATTTCAGCCTGAGTTTGGGGGCGATGTTAACATTTAGTCATTATGTTTGTGGGAAGTGGCATGTAACCCTCAAAATTCTCATGTGCTATTATTTCTATTTGGCTATTAAGGAAATAGATTTTCAGAGAAATCAATGACTTGCTCAAGATTAACAAGGTCAGTCTGTCTCCAAAAAGCCTTTTCTTTACTATATATATCCATAAAACCCCTAATACTATAGATGTCATGGCTTTCAAATAAGTATAGGGCAAGATCTTTTTAATTTAGTACTGCTGGTCAGTTCTAGTGCAAAGATGGATCGAGATTGTTCAAATTTGGGACCATCTTTAACAACAATAACACAAAAATCATAAACTCAAAATTAGGCTCAAGGCCTTGAAAGGAGCTCATCAAGCAAGGGACCCTGAAGATTAAGCTTATTAGCTGCATAGTAAGTCCACCTCTGAATAAGGGTCAAGAAAAGAGATGAAATATTTCCAAGTGTGTTTCATGTCATCTAGGGCTCCTTGAAGTAAAGTAGTGTGATTGCAGGTAGTTCCAACTGTGCCTTCTCATGTTAACCAGGCTGTTAACGTGTCATTAAAGAAGTAGAAGGATGGTGACTGCCTATGGAAAGAGCCAGTAATTCTTGTCGAAAGGACCAGTATTGCCAATAGAAAATGGGAATCCTTTTGGAAGAGTTAGCCATCTGCTTACAAACATCCAGCATTTTAAGATCATGTTTCAAAGTAGCTCCAGTGCCCAGCATTGCATGTCCTTTAGAACAAAGCTACTACCGCCTATGACAACAATAACAAAAACTAATTTCAAATTATTCAAAAACTTCTGTTCTGAGTTAATATAAGCCCTTTAGAAGAGTGGATTTCCAACTTTTTGGTAAACACAGAATGAATATGCTTTGGATCATGGTTCAGCTATATATATCTGCATATATATAATACAGAAAATAATACATGCTTACTGCATGCACTGAAATCTAATAACTTCTAATCTATTTAATTTTATTCTAATATGTTAAAAATTCTAGTTCTGAAACACTCTTGGTTTAGAATACATAAATACATATTTGGAAAGCTTTAATAGTCTTTAAAAAAAAAAGATTCTTTTTTTTTCCCCCTTCTGATGATGGCTTATTGCAGAAGCATTTCACATAATTTCCCTTCGCAGGAACATTTTCTTCTAGTTATCAAGACCAATAAAGTCTAGAATGGAGAATGTGTGAAGGTACTTGATAGTTTTTCTGTCTGGTCACCTTTCTCCCCCATCCCTCAATTTCAAACTCTCCTCCTGGGTCTCAGCGGCTTATTGTTTTCCCAGGGAGGGCATATTCTAAACTTTATCTCTGTAGAATGTAAGTCTTAATCTTTTTTATTATTTTTTTATTTGAGGATAGTTGACACACGATGTTACATTAGTTTCAGGTGTGCAACATATTGATTCGACATCTCATACCTTATGCTGTGCTCACCACAAATGTAGCTATCATCTGTCACCACACAACATATTATAATATCATGGACTATATTCACTATGCTGTACCTTTTATCCCTGTGACTTATTCATTTTATAACTGGAAGCCCATATGTCCACTCCCCTTCCCCTGTTTTGCCTACCCCAACAACTGCCTCCTTTTGGCAACCATGTTTGTTCTGTTTATTGTGGGTCTGATTCTCCTTTTTCTTTGTTTATTCATTTATTTTGGTTTTTAGGTTCCACATGTAAATGAAACATATGGTTTTTGTTTTTCTCTGTTTGACAAATTTCACTTAGCATAATGCCCTCCAGTCTTTTTCTTTAACTAAGAGTTCACAAACTAGGAAGAGGGGAAGCTGGGAGAGAGATCTGCTTACAGCACAAAAATACCACGATTTGTGCTGCTACTGAATTTGTTTGTGTCTGAGAAAGACCAGGTTCGTTATGCTGATTTTGTGTGGGAGACAAAGGTGCAAGCATTGTGCCTGCGTACTAGTGTGCTTCCATCCAGATCAACCAGTAGTAGCTGCCAAACGTATACAACTACAATGGGTGAGGCATTACCCATTCACCTACTTGAATTACCTGTAAATACCTATGAAATCTGAAAGGTAGAAATCATTATTTCCATCTGAGGGAAGCATATCTAATGCCTGTAGATATTAAATGCAATATCCAATTGTCTCTCTCCAAGTAAGTCATTAGAGTGGAAGCCATAGGCCTGACTTTGACCAGAGTGAAAATTATTGACTCTATACAGGTAATATTCTCCAATGTCCTTCTCCAACTACAATTAAGAAGTAAGAATCTGTCTCATGTGTGAACTAATACGATGTTTTTGGTCAAACTGAGTGAATAACTGTAAATTAAAAAGTTTATTAAGTTGAACCCCAAAACAATATATCCTTTTTATTTATTCCTTCAGATATGCTCCTTGAGTTCGAGGCATTGGCAAAAGGTCCACAGTATATGACCTCCTGTAAGCCTCCTCCACTTTTACTTTTATTTTTTAATCCTCTTTTGGCTAGCTTGTCAGTCACTTGAGAGTAGTTCTTGGTAGCTTTCTGTTTGTTATTAGATTTGATAGAATGCTATTACAGTCATTTAAAAATGAGCAATATTTAGATCTTTTAAAATTCCCAAACCTGAAATATAAAAAGTATATTTTTTGAATAAACAAGCATCTTAGCACTTTGTATTTACATTTGCAAGAGTGAAATCTTTTTCTTTTTAACAATTTTATTTATTTATTTGACAGAGAGACAGAGAGAGTCAGAGAACACAAGCAGAGGGAATGGCAGAGGGAGAGGGAGAAGCAGGATCTGCACTGAGCAGGGAGCCCTGATGTGGGGCTCCATCCCAGGACCCTGGGATCATGACCTGAGCTGAAGGCCGATGCTTAACCATCTGAGCCACCCAGGCACCCCCTGCAAGAGTGAAATCTTATCTCTCCATTTCTTATATCTCCACGCAACCCATCATGACCATAGAGAGAAAATCAGCACAGGTGGGCTGTAACCCGGTAAATGGGTTGGTGAGACAGCCCAAGCAGCTGTGTCCAATCACCACTCATTTTGTCAAGTGACAGTCACTGCCCTATAGAGTTCCATGTACATGAAATATTTTTCAAGATTATGAATCAAAAATACTATGGAAGTGGCCAAAATATGAATAAAAATGAGATTTCTTAAGGTGCTATTTAAAACTTGCTATTGTGTTAAAATAAAATTTCAATTCTTTTTAATTTGGAGGAGAAACATATCTCTTTATATTCAAGAACCATTTAAATGAGCAGGTTAATTGGATTTTGAAAAATATCATTTTCTTCAATAAAAAATAATTCATTTAACTTAATTTTAAGCACCTGGAACATTTGTAATAATAACCTGAATGTTTGGCCTAGGAGATTAAAGAGGAATAAAAGGAAGATAAAGAAACAGAGCTGATGTAGGGAGAAAAGTAAACAAAGAAAGAAACTTGAAGATTAAAAAGTCTTAGGAATATTTGAATTAGTGAAATGATAAAGCCATTGAAGAAAGACAAATGATGGGTAAGTTACTACATTTTAACCTTTCAAGTCAGAACGGCCAAAGTATGACAGTAAATACACATAAGTTATGGAGCAAAATATGGGAAAAGTTCTGCTTCAGATATTAATTAAACAATAATTGAATGAATGCTTATAAACACCAAGTGTTCTGCTAGTCACTGAAGATATTAAAAAGGAATCCCTGGTTTAGGATTTCAGAAAGTTTATAATCGAACAAGACGGCAGATATGTAAATAAGCTATTAAAATGCAATGTGTTAAATCCTTCAAAAGATGTATGTAAAATTCAATAGGAATATCATCCTAGTTATTAGTTTCATCAACTTTACAACTAAGCCGTGATGATGAACTGCCGAGTGACAATTCCTATTGGTTTTCTCACGTTCCTGCAGAGTCCAGCCTTTCTGAGCAAAAGGCACATTCAAATAGCAAATATCTTTGGAAACTACAGAAGCTCTATCCTTCCAGAGAGATACAGAGACTCTCTTTGCCTGGAAAATCCCAGGGTAGTATACATAAAGCCCTTTCCTTCCCCTCTCCAGAGACGTTTGCTTATATTCCGGGATAAGAACCCCAGGAATGCATTTCCCTATCCCCCTGGAGGAGAATTACTGCTATTTCAGGATAATTAGTAATTTCTCTCTGGAGGGTAGAATGGGCACGTGTAAGAATAACCTTCACAGCTCAGTCTGTTAATGGTATGGTTCCTTTCCTAAGGTATACACATGTGCAGCTAAAATCCTGCTGTTGTTAAGTCACCATGAAGGGATCAGGGCATGGGGAACCTATGCAAGCCACTGCTCTGGCTACTGTTTTTCATATGAGTAATAAACCATGTATTTCTGTATTACTCTGACCCAGGAGTCTTGAGGTCTTACACACACGCACACGCATGTACTCATGGGTATGTATCCGTCTGTGTAAATACATATATGTATGTATGATTATATTTCAGTTTTACTCTCTGATAAGAGAAGTTTATTGTCAGGCATTAAACTGTGTCCTCCAAAATATCGTATGCTGAAGTCCCAACCCCCAGTACCTCAGAATGTGACTTTATTTGGAAAGGGAGTTGTTGCAGAAATAATTAATTAAGGTGAGGTCATTAGGATGAACACTAATCCATTACGGCTGAGGTCCATATAAAAAGGGAAAATGGGGACACAGAGGCACACAAAAGGAGAATGCCATGTGAAACGAAGACAGAAATTATAGTGATGCTTCTACACACCAACAGATGCCAAATATTGCCAGCAAACTCCTGGAAGCTAGCAGACTGACATGGAACAGACTCTTTCTCACAACCCTTAGGAAGAACAACCCTGCTGATACCTTGATCTCGGACTTCCAGCCTCCAGAACAGTGAGACAATACAATTTTCTTGTTTAAACCACTTTGGTGTGGTACTACATTGTGGCAGCCCTAGTGAACTAATTCATGTATCAGTACCTGTTTTCCATAGCTGTTTTGAGCACTTGCAACCCATGTTTCCAAAGGGGACAATGTGATTCACGAAACAATAGAAGTCCCTCCTCCAACTACAAATGGCAGACACATCTCATTCCACCTGCCCCTGTCCTCAACTCTTAATCTCTGCAAGTCTTACCCTATCTGCCTGCTGGCTCTCTCCCTACCCAGCTGAATATATGGCAGATGTATGTTTGAAAGAAGTCTCAGGGACACCTACCTGTTCTTCATGTAAGGCAGGTCATAGAGGACTTGGACTACTATGTACTTAATATATATCTACTTTCCTGTCTGTCTGTCTCTCTTTTTTTCCTACTAGGGAACCCAGAATTATTTCACATTGTTGGCAAGAGAGTACATTATGGTAGAATTTGGGAGCAGTGTGGAAAATGCCCTGGATCAGGAGTAAGTCAGCTGTGAGTTTGACCTCCACTCTGGCAACTCCATTACCACATGGGTCAAATCACTTAGTGGATCTAAGTGTCCCCATCCCTGTGCAAAGCTGATTTAACAGTAACAATTCTGTCCATTTCTAATCTTTGTCACAAGACTCAAAAGAGACAATACATGTGAAAAAAGCTTATGCTATACAAATATGATGATTTTTATAAGCCAAATTCTCATTTTCGATATTTTTAAATTAAAAAGAAATGTTTGGATTCTTTATCTTTGTCTTACAGCATTTGCAATTGTCAACCTCTTCCTCTTTCTTGAAATTTCTCTCTTCTCTGGATTTCTGTGGCACAATATACTCTGGTTTCTTTCTGCTTTTGATTACTCCTCCTTCACAGGTTCATCCTTCTCTATGTGGACATTGATATTAAATGTTGAAGTTCTAAAGGCTTGACTATAGGCTGTTATACCTGTGAATTTTCTCTGGATTAGCCCACCCATACGCACAAATTATCAGATAACTTACAAAGGGATATCTCCACTCCAGATCCCATCTCTGAACTGTAGACATATATATCTAACTACCCTCTTGAAATGTCTCCTTAGATTATTCAAGGCACCTAAAACTCAAAATATTCAAAAGTAAATTTATGATATTCCTAATTATACCACATATTCTTCCAGGGTGCCTGGGTCTACTAAGGCGACCATATCCCCTCTGTCACCACCCAGAAATCTAAGTATTCTGTTCGTGAAGAATACCCATTTGAAGGAAGGCACGGCCCAGGGGACTTAATTTTTTCCTAATGAAATGTAAGTAGGAGTTACATGGTCACTTCCTTGAGGAAGTGTACAATTCTCCAGTCTCTCTCTTTTGCCAAGAATTTATGGAAGCACTTGTAGTTGCCATGAGGTCAAAGCAGCCTGAAATACTGTGCCTGGGGAACATCTGCCCTGGGCAATCACCTGGCCCATGGCAGACACTGAATAAACTACAGATAAACCTTTGTTTGATTTTTTTTTATGTCCCTGAAATTTGGGGGTTGTTTCTTATTTCCACATAAACCAATCTTAACTGGTACAATTCCCTACTCCAAAGTATCATCATTTTAAGTTCAGACAGCTACAATAGTAGCCAGATTGGTCTTCTGTACACATACTTGCTCTCCTCCAGTCCAATAGTCAGACTGCCAGATGGGTACTTTTAAAGATGCAAATCCAATCATGCCATCCCTCAGATTATAGCCACTTACTAACTTCGATGGCTTGCCATTATATTTAAGAGAAAGTCCAAATTCCTACTACAATGTACAAAGCTCTGTATAATGTGGTCTTCTATTTTGTCTCCCGCCTCATTTTAGACATTGGTCTCTCTATCTCTTTATTCCAGGCATATCGATTTTCGGTTCCAGGAAAAACTCAGACCCCACTTCCCTCACCTTTTTCCTGAGCTTGATATATGCTGTTTTCTTCCTCCTTCTATATCTAGTTAATCCTAATCCTTTCTTCAGAGCTGAAATCCATTGTCACTTCTTCAGAGACAGACTCCTTGATCTTCCCAACTAAGCTAAATCTTCCAATTAAATGGTTTCTCTCATAATACTGTGCACCCCCCTCTATAGCAAATTTTCTATTGTAATTTTTACCTTAATATTTCAGAGTACATGATTGATGTCTGTTGTTGTCCACTAGATCATAAGCCCTATAAAGTCAGGAGCAATTTTTGCTCATCATGTTTCCCCTTGTGCCTGTTCCAAGGCCCAGTAGTGACACATAGTGGATTCTTATCTATATTTGATCATTAAATGCTTTTAAATAACTAATAGTCCCACTGGTAGGAAAGAAATGTTCAAACCTTGATGTTTCATTTAACCTTCCATATAGTTTCTAATTACCCAAATGAGATTGTTTTTAAAGCTGTAAATCTGTCATATTGCTTGAATGTCTGAATGGATTTGTGGGCCCAAAGACATTTAATGGAGCACTCACCTGAAATAATCAACTGGAACCATGAATTCCATTTATTTATGAGAACAAATAAAAGATGACCTTATTCTTATTCTATACTCTATTATATTGGAGTAAATAATATAACAATTCTGGGCTAGTTGAATTATTAATAACCATTACATATAGCTGGAGAGCACGGGTTCAAAATCTATGGCCATGTCCTTTGTCTTTGCTCATTTATTTTGCTTAAGAACAAGACTTCCTATCAGTATAATTCCTTTAAATTGTAAAGTCACTTTCATTTCAGCTGATCCTCATAATATCCTTGGTTGAGTTAGGACAGAAAATACATCACCATTGTGCAAAGAAGTAACTATGTCATGGAGAATTTAAACAGTTAAAAATACTACGTGAATAGCAGAGTGAAGACATAGACCCTAGGTCTCCTGGCTTCCCCTATAAGATTCCTCATGTACCTGCATATATTTGTGCTGGGAGAAATTTGGGTTTGACAAAACAAGGGTAGGAGTGGCAAGCTGGAAAGGAAGTCATGAAAACCCTAAACTTTATGTTATCTTTCCATTTACTAAAACAAAGCTATAAAAACAGTACATTTCGTAAAATGATGTCACATTTCAATGAAAATGATGTTTACCCATGACTAATTTCCATTTATTAAGCATTCATTAGGTGTTTGCTTAGTTAGTATTATTATTATCATAATTGTTTACCAAAACTTAATTCCAAGACACATTTCAAGATTGCCTCTGCTGCTGTTCCAATTATTTCCTTATATGATAATTTTACATAAAATATTTCAGAGAAAAAGGCAAAATAATAAAAAGAAAAGGCTTCTAGTAGTTAGCTCCATGCAAGCAAACTGGTCAAATTTTATTTGTTGCTTTATAGAAGACAGAAACCCAGAGGTTGCCCTTCTCTTGGGGGGAATCAGTCAGTTGAGACAGTAGCCTCCTACATGCAATTTTAGGATAGTTTGTGATTTGCACAGATGACTTGAGATCCAGTGTGGGGAAAAGCTAAGTGGAAGTAAATCAACATGGTAGAATTCTAGTAGAGAACCCTTAATGCTGAGGCTGGATGGCGGTACTACACTAATTTTCCTGTGGACAGCATGATCTAATACAATAGCTTTGAGCCACAGTGACTCGAATTTGCCATCCAGTGTTGCCATTTATGGCTATATGCAGGCAAATCCCTTGCGCCACCTGAGTCTCAGGCTGCTTATCTGTAAATAGGAGGGCAATAAGGCCAAGTACGACTGAAAGGACACGGTGCATGTGAGGAGCTGAGCACCTTGCCTGCCACATGTTAACTGTTACATATATTGCTCTTACTACTCCCTGTGCTGCTGGAGTAGCCTTGGCAATTACACCTGGTAAATCAGGTATCAACGAAGACATCCTCTATCCTCTGAAACATCGGTCACTCCTGTGCTGAGCAATGCTTGTGCTGACAGAATGCACAGGCAGCCACTTCACTCCCAGCGTAGGAGACCCCTGGCAGCCACGGCAGGTACCACATGGAGCCCAGGTCTGAGGACAGGTCCTATGGGTGAGTTGAAGGGCAGAGAGGACTGTGCAGACATGTTGTCCAGACTTCCCTTTTGTGGTTGTTTTAGGCTTGGGCTGTACAGAAATTTATTTTTCTCTGTCGTCCAACCATTTATGTATTATCACCTACCCATTTCTGCCCAAACAATTCTGTCTCTCTCAACATGGTCTCAGCAGACTTCCAACAATGTGAGCAACATGAAAGCCAGCCAAGTACACTTGCAAGATCTGAATATATGTAGCATGAGTATAGAAGGTATTTCCATCAATTGCTACCTAGCATTTTCAGGATAGATTTTATGCCTGAAGAGCTCAAATCTCTGAGGCAACATTATCAGTGAATAGGAGAAATATCATTCCAGTGTAGATCCGATGCACCAATGGAATTACAGAAATACCCTACCCATTGACTGAGGTCATACCCAAAGACCTCATATCCTGAGAAATCAATCAAGGAATTAGAAAGAGAGTGGAAGTAATTTTAATTGCACTCTTTCCTTGCACCTGGCCTTTTGTCAGAACTTCTTTATCATACTTTATCCCCCTTAGTAAGAACCATAACATCATCTAAGTCTTAATGACTTTTTTTTTAATAGTAACAGGATTCTACAGATATTAGTTTCATTCAGATACAGTTTTGTGAATATTAAGACTTTTATGCT
The DNA here is from genome assembly GCF_029215605.1 of Mirounga angustirostris. Classification (NCBI taxonomy): domain Eukaryota; kingdom Metazoa; phylum Chordata; class Mammalia; order Carnivora; family Phocidae; genus Mirounga; species Mirounga angustirostris. Next base: position 92,004,945 of record NW_026991711.1, on the reverse strand, counting down.
AATTTGTCATTTAATCATTTAAGAAAAGATGAAGTTTTATTCCAATCCCAACTTTACTTAGTTGGATCTATGTGTGTGTGTTTAACATCAATTTTTAAATAGTTGAAAAAAAATACGCATTAGGGTTTGGTTGTAGTTTAGCAGATTAAAGCATTTTTATTTGTGATTTAGTTTCATATTTCTGTTTGATTTCAAGACACCTTAAAATGAGAATCTTTTTGTGTTCATACAAATCCTACCTATCATCTAGTCCAGACTTCTGCCCACAGAAATTCCTTCCACAGTGTTCGTGACAGGTAGCACCCAGGAGCTGATCAATCATTTTAGTGCCTGGGAACACATCGCTGGTAGAGATAGCCCAGAGCATTTTTCATTAGTGTACTGGTTGGTCTTAGTCCTGTCTTCTTGACCTGAACAGAAGTAATGACTATCTTTCTCAATACCTGCTGGAGCTGAGTGAGAATTCCTTCATTTCAGTGGCTGTATTGGCTGAAAAACTGGCAGTGTTCAAATGTGCCTCAACACATCACCTGTGTAATCAGAGAAAGATACTCCAGAGAGTGCCTGGGGCGTGTGTGCGGGGTGGGGAGGTGCATTTAAGGATGGACAAAGCAACAAAGCAGCAAAGCAATGCAACAAAGAAGTAGCCTATAAATTGAATCTTCAAGTTTCCAACTTTTTGTTATTGCTTTCATTGATTTCAGAATGACCCCCTTATTCCCTTTTGTTTTGTTCCATTTTTCCAAAGTCCTCTTTTCATTATTGTTACGAATTTGAGTTTCCAGTGGGAAACAGTCATTTGTACGCAACGAAGCTGGGTGCCCGGGGAAGGAGGGAGGTAAGCCTGGAATACAATCAGCAAGGCTGCCCAACAAGGGAGAATGAGACACAGAAATTCCTTAACTTCCTGTTAGTGTTAAGAAAGAACAAAATCTAATGATGTATTTTATGGTGACTAACATAACATAATTAAAAAACAAAACAAAACAAAACAAATAATTAAAAAAAAAAAGAACAAAATCTGAAAGAAAGGTCAAACCTCCAAACTGGCTGCAGAAACTGATCCTTAGAGAAATTCCTCCCAATGCAGCAAGAATTAAAACTCAAACTGAGAACACTTGTGAAAACAGCAGTAATCCTCAGAAGGAAGCGAGACCGGAGCCACAAATCAAAGAGCAATACTAGAAAATGCTACCATAATAAGGAAGAAACAGCAAGATAGCAGAAGGGAGCTGGGGGACTGTGTTTTCCTTTTTGTTGAACACACAAGCTGGGAGTGTGTGCTTTGAGAACTTCCCAAGAGATGAAACAAGAAATCACAGGCTGCCGAGCCACTGGTTGGGAAAGATGATCGTGCTAAGATGAACAGCAGAGGCACTGCCCAGCTGGGTCTCAGCTTTAGCCCCTCCACCGCGTGAACCTAAAAGCACCCCCCTTCCCCTGCAGTAGCAGGACAACCAGTGCAGTTGCCGGCCCTCCCTGATCCTAAACACGCTGCCCTGGGTGCGTGTAGGGGGCACTGCTGGGGGTAGAGAAGTAGCCCCAGCATGCCAGGAGCCCAGCGCTGCCAGGATGAATACTTTGATGAGCACAAATCAGGAGGTTTTGTTTGTTTGTTTTTTAATGAAGTGTAATTAGCATACAATGTTATATTAGTTTCAGGTGTACAACATATTGATTCAACAATTCTATACCTTACTCAGTGCTCACCAAGGTGCATGTAGTCACCATCTCACCAAACATTACTACAATGTTATGGACTATATTCCCCATGCTGTACTTTTCCATAGTGTTATGCCTCTGTAACCAGGGTGCAGGGATACCAGAGCACCTGGCTCCAGGGGTCCGGAACAGACCAGATTCAGCCACTTGCCACCGACAAGAGCCAAAGGCAGAGGGATGAGTTGTGGTGAAAGAAGAAAGGAATTGATTTCAGAGAGGCTGACACCAGGAAGACAGTGGGCTAGTGTGTCTCAAAGACTGTCTCCAAAGTGGTCAAAATAGTTCCAGGTTTATATAAGGAAACTGTAGGGCAAAGGTCTGTGAGTACCTGCAGATGGGCAGTACAGGTCAGGTAGATAACTGTCCTGCGGTCAGTCACGTGGGGTCTTGCTGGCTGGGGCAATCCTTATTGCTTAAGGGGTAGAGTTGGTTCCCATCAGGGAATGTTTTGCTTGCAGGGTCTTTTCCTAAATTCAGAGATGAGCTGGAAAGAAGAACTTAATTAATTAGAAAGTACAGACTGAAGTCAAAATGGAGGGAGCTGAAGTTCTCTTTCACTTCTTTGCATTCCAACTACACCTGTCATTGTTCTCCACTTATTGGGTGATGTTGGAGTGGCATGGGCATTTTTAGGATCCAGCTAAGGGGAAATTGAGTCAGAAACACATTTAGTTTGGCATATTTATAGTTGTTCAACTGCCCTTTTAGTATATAGCATAGAAATACCTTCTAGGAGCAGTCCAACAGCTCACTTGCTGAATCAAAAATCATCACGGCAAAAAGGCACAGGATCCACAGTGTGTTACAAAATGAATGTGTCATTCAGTGCCAGAGAAGAAGTATGTATGTAGCTAAGGGAAACAAGGCTCTATATGTGAGGAACTGGAAGCTAGTCTAGGGAAATTCTTGCAAATTTCATAGTTCATATAGCAAATAAGCTTGATATATTTTCTCTAAACTTGAAAGCAATCCTATAAACTTACTTAGCATTACCAAGAGCAATGGGTACAGCAAAGATAAACTCTTCTAAACTATCAAAAAATAAGAAAAAGTAACCTGGATCAAGTTGCTAGAAGAAATATTGAATTGCCTTTCTATTCTCTTTATAGGTAATTATGTTACAAAAGAGATGTCATACAAAGAGGCAATCAAAGAATTTGCAGCTGAAAAGATAAAGGTATTATAGAAATATGTCAGCATGTTCTTTTTCTAGATTTTATCATTTTTATTCATTTTTTTGGTAATTTGTATTTTTTATCATTGATATTCAAAGCTAATTTTGCATTTGCAAATTTTTCTTCATTTTCTTAGAGAGCACACCCCAAATTATTTAGCTTCTGGCCCTATAAAACCTATATCCGCCTTTGTTTCTGTCATTGTACTTACTAGTCATCTTTTACCTGAAGGCGTGTCTCTGTTGTCTCCTGGGTAGCCAGGGGTAAATCTGATTATTCCTAATATTCCCAGCACCTAATGACGTAAGACCTAGCAGTTGTTCAATATGTTTTAGTTGATTGAAAATCTAATTGATGGGTGTTGGAAAGGAAATGAAGAATGGTGATGCTTTGCTTCAGATAGGAACAATGGGGCTACACCAGGACCTGGCACAATGTCCAGGCTGAGGGGGGCACAGGGTGCTGAGTAAAGATGAGAGGATGAGGAAGGACATGCAGAAAAAGTAACTAGCTTATAGAAAAGACTACTAGGGACTTATTTGGGAACAAATGGTAGAAAGATGTGAGGCCTAAAATCTATAGCTTTACTTCCTCTGGAGGAGGGAGATAAATTTCTTGCTAGAATTAAACATGATGGTCATAAAGTATTTAGCTTAATATCAATCTTAGAGTAGGTGGTCAATAAAAATTAGTCTCCTCTTCCCCATTAATTTTCCTCCAAGAACATGTTTGGGTCCAGAAACTAGAAAGGAATAGAAACCAACAACCCCTACATAGGATAGTTTGGGGTTTAAACCTTATTTCAGGCGCAGTGAACAAAAGTGAGAATATGTACCTTCTCCCCATATGAGGGGATGGAGGTGAGTATTAGAACTGATTATTTTGGACTGGAGTAGTTGGAGAGGGAGAAAGGGGCCTGAAGGAAAGGAAAGAGGAGAAACCAGGATCCAGAACCTCACTGGCTTTCAAAGGATGGTGGTTTCTGCTGCCTTTTCACTCCCATCCAGAGCTGGCCCTTCATACCTGTCCAGGAACAAGATGGGGTGCTTGGCTCAGTCACTCCTGAGGCCCATTGTCAAAGGGAGCACTTCAAGGATTAGTCTTTAATTGCAGTGCACCTCAATGGATTTTGCATTTAGTCGGGCACATCCTCTCACCCATAATTCCCTCCCCTCCACAGTGGCAGCTCACCCACTTACCAACATTATGGCAATTTTCCCTTCACTGGAAATCTCCCCTAAGTGTCTACTTAGGAAGCTCTTTGTTTGATGTCGTTGACATGTTAATAGGAGTAGCTCTGGGTTCTCTGCAGTAGTGAATACTGAAAGCTAAGAAAATCTGAGAGAAGCTGGCAGGGGCATTCCATATCCTAAGCCCCATTGTTGAATGCTAAGTAGAAAACGAAAGGATTCAGAGCAGTAATTAAGAAGGGTCCAACACAAAGTTTGAAACAAGTTAGAATTTGAAGAGGCCAGTTGTTCTAAGTAAGCAGTTAGAACCGTGGAGAAGGAGCTGGCTCATACTTGAGTCCTTTAGAGCCTTCAGACAGAGTCTATACTGAAGAGTTTGCTCATTCCCACTTTTTCACTAAGACTGAAGCCCATTTGTTAATTTGACTAATGATGAATGATCATTTATTTGTGCACAAGGGACTTTGGGGAAAAAGTAGGCACAGCCCTTGATACTAAGGAGTTAACAGTCAAACAAGAACAATTTTGGACACAAATTAATAGATGATGGATGTAATCAGGGCCACAGCTGGAACAGATGAAGGGCTATTTGGGCTGGAATGGTCCAGAAAAGGTGTCCTAGTGAGCTGTGATTCCAAGCTCTGTGAGGATTAGGTATGAGAGAGAGAAAGAGAGAGGAATTGAATCAAATGGATGGATTCATGGATTCATATGCCAAAACATTCATGTTTTGCCATAATAAATTGGCTCATTTTCCCTTTATGTCTCTCTAGCTTAGAAATGAAAACCGATGTTTGTTTTCTACATCCTGCTCCAAGGAAGGAAAGGGTACTAGGTGGAACTTCTTCCCAGAACGTGTGGTTGGGTTGAGAAGGTGTGGACCCTCATAGTTGCCACCTATTTGCAAGCAGGGAAATCTAGCACAATGTTTGTGTTAAGGTCATATTTCATACCTCTCAACGTGGAACCAGATTAAAGGTGTTCTGAAATATCTTTCATAAAGAAAGAGGTTACACGGAGAGTCTCCTCAGAAGACCAAAAGTCTTCCATACTCTGAGCCTCCTAAAGCCCTGTTGCAGGTGAAATAATTCCCTACCATTTTTTTTAAAGGAGTCTATTTAGTTTCAAAGAGCAAGGCCATATACAAAGAAAATGGAGAGAGATAAACTTATTGAAATGCATGCTTTCTAGGTTACCCTCACCTGGGGATAAATAGGATCAGAAAATGGTAACAAGATAGAATTTGGTCTCTACCTTCATTTGTGCTACAGCATCTCAAGTTCCTTTGGCTGCAGACATCCCCAGGGGATTTCAATGTGTGTTTGTAAGTACTATTCTCCCAACTATGTATTCCTCATATTTTCCCTTTTTTGTTGTGGCTGCCATCTTGATGTCTTCCGCTATATCCTTCCCCCAGCCTATGCATTGATACTCAAATGCCTGCCGCCCTCTGCCATCAATTCATGACTAAATTTTCTGGTCTTATACCATATGTTCACATGCTGCAAAATCCCCTGTTTATGGGAAAAAGTTGTCATCTCCACGTGGGGTACCATCTTGTTTTACATGCAACAAAATCATCGTGTTTCAGAGCTTAAAAAATTTTACAAGAGACCTTCTCAGTTTTCGCATAGCTTTATGGTGTTCCTCTCACTATAGTCTCCTGGTGGAGATCTGTAGAAGCTGGGACAAAGACCAATCTGGTTAACAGACAACTTATTGTACATTAGGTTTCCCTAATGACCCTGACCCATAGTCAGGTCTGCATTTCGGAACTCTCACTTTCCACTGTTAAGTTCTTTTCTGGGAGGAGTTTTGTTTTCTCTTGCAAATAGGTCTCTAATGGCTTGCCCCACTGCCTTTTAGGCATGCTAGAAATTCCTAAACTTGTAGCAAGTACACAGCTTAGAATAGGCCTTTGGACTCAATATATTAGGATGACCTTGCTCTTTGTAACTTGCCCTCAAATAAGTGCCCTTTGCTGCAGGCAGAAGGAGATACCATTGATTTACTTAATCCATAGGTTTGAAATAGAAAACAAATCGGTCAATAATTCTGAAATATGGAATGAATAATGAGAAACACCAAGCTCTTGTTGGTCCATTTGCTAGGAGCGCTAGAGCTCTTATAGGAATTCTGCCATGAAATTTGGGAGCAAAGAAAGGGAAAAACTATTATAGCTGTATAACGTATTTAGTAATTTAATTATTAAGGCACACCAATAATGTAGTGTTATTAGTCCCATTAATTTATTTATCAGGACACTCCCTCTTATGAAAGGAGAACAAGGGCTGGCAAATCCAGAAGAATTAAAGGGGAAATTCCAGGAGTAAATATGGGAATCTTTTTGGTGTCTTTGTAATCATGCTTAATGTGATTTTGGTTCATGCTCAATTTCCCTATTTGTTGAGCTGTGAGCAATCATCATGGACAGAAATGTTACCCTGAATCTTGTCTATGTGTCATCAGAAGACTAGAAGAGAAAGGCAAATTGTGTTGACATCACTGATCAGAAGAACATGGACTTGAGCATCAGATAGATCTGGTTTCAGCTCATGGGTTTGTCCTCTTGACTATTTAACTTTGACCAAGTGGCTTAACCTTTTTGTATGTTAGTTTCATCAAGAGTACAGTGTGGTAGGGGTGCTTGGGTGGCTCAGTTGGTTAGGGATCTGACTCTTGATCTCAGCTCAGGTCTTGATCTCAGGGTGTGGGCCCAAGCCCTGCATTGGGGCTCCATGCCTACTTAAAAAAAAAAAAAAAAAGAAGAAAGAAAGAAAAGAAAGAAAAAAAGAGAGAGAGAGAAGAGAGAGTACAAGGGGGTATTAACATCTATTTCATAATATTGGTCTCAAAATACTCAATACAGCTATAAAGGGGAGCCATTGATGAGATTTGGGTTTGTATTGCAAAATCTTAGTCAACAGAGTGTGGAAAAATCACCATTTGTAACTGCAGGCAATTTCATTTTCATCAAAGTAGAGGTTTCAACTCCTTCCTTCCTTCCTTCCTTCCTTCCTTCCTTCCTTCCTTCCTTCCTTCCTTCTTTCCTTCCTTCCTTCCTTCTTTCCTCCCTCCCTCCTCCCTCCCTGCCTCCTCCCTCCCTCCCTCCTTCCTTCCTCCCTCCTTCCTTCCTCCCTCCTTCCTTCCTTCCTTCCTTCCTTCCTTCCTCCCTCCCTCCCTCCCTCCCTCCCCTTCTTCCCTCCCTCCCTCCCTCCCCTTCTTCCTCCCTCCCTCCCCTTCTTCCTCCCTCCCTCCCTTCCATCCTTCCTTCCTTCCTTCCTACCTTCTTTCCTCTTTCTTTCTTCTTTCTTTTCTTTCTTTCTTCTTTCTTTCTTTCTTTCTTTCTTTCTTTCTTTCTTTCTTTCTTTCTTTCTTTCTTTCTTTCTTTCTTTCTTCTTTCTTTCTTTCTGCTGTAGGAAAGCCACAGAAATGACCCTTTAGATAGAAAAAGAAATAAAATACTATTTTACTCAAGGAAAACTCAAAAGTTACCATTAATTAAATGCAAATGTTTTAAGCTAAGAAAATATTGTTTGACAGTAATTGTAGAACACGGTTTAATCAGTAGTCTGTATGTTCAGAATTTTGGTTTTATGGAACATTTTGAAAAAAACATTTCTTTCCTCTTTTGTGTATGTTATATAATGTTTATATATGAGTTAGCTTTGTTTTTTGTTGTTGGCTTATGAATAGTTTATTGTGGGTAATGAGGAAAATAGAATAGTAGATATTATTCAGTAATACAAAGTCATAGTAGACATTATTGTTTCATATTTTAGACCTTATTCCATTTAATTATTTTCTTAAAGTTTACTACAGCTTAGAGCCCTAAATGGAAATTTTCTTTAATTCATTACATTATGCTTTCATCTAGATTGGGTTTGTCATTTATTTTTGTATTCTACATTCCTTTTCTTCTCTCTTTTGACTAATTTTTTTTTCTGTATTAAGTTTGCATAGTTTTTGTTCTTTTTTTTTTTTTCACTAATGTTCTTATAGAGCAATCTGTTCAAATTTCAGTTAATTACACTACTACTTCTGTACTATGAATTTTCCTCAGAGCACAAATCACACTATAATCATTTCTCTCTTCTACTAGTTTATGTGTGGTAGGCAGAATTCTCAGATGGCTACCAAGATTCCCACCCCCTGGTATATGATCTCCCCTTGAATGGGGGTGAGATCTGAGAATATTATGGGTATTACTTCCATGATTAGGTTACTAATAAATTGACTTTGAGTTAATTAAGAAGGTGTTTGCCTGAGTGAGCCTGATTTAATTACAAGAATCATTAAAAGGGACTGGGCCCTTCCAGAAGTCAGAGACACAAAAGTTGAGGGTATGAAAGGGCCTTGAGAGAGGGTCACAGGGCAAGAGAGTAACCTCTAGGAGCTGAGAGCAGTCCCTGACTGACAGCTATCAAGACAGTGGGACCTCCATCCTATGTCACAAAGAAATGGATTCTGGTGATAACCTGAGAGTTTGTACATAGATGACCTCCTGAGTAAAGACTCCAGATGAGAATGTGGAAGGCAAGCACCTTGATACCAGCCTTGGGAGACCCTGAGTGGAGGACCAAGCTGAAACATGCCAGACTCCTGTCCCCCAGAAACCATAAGCATATCAATTTTTCTTGTTTCAAATTACTATGTTTGTGGTGATTTGTTACACAGCAATAGGAAAACAAATATGAGTGTTGCAATTTGGGTTTCTTGGGAAGCAGATTCTGGAATGGAGATTAGAATGCAGGAAATTGATTGGGGACGCTCTCAGCATTAACTGCATGGGAAGAGGAAAGGAAACAAGATTGACCAGAGAGAGAAGCTGGCCTATACTACAGTCACGGTGATGGCCTCAGGTTGATTTCTTCAGGAGCTCTGAAACTGGGACGGTCCTTCAGAGTGCACCTGCTACACCTGCTACAGGTCCTTCAGAGTGCACCTGCACCAGGAAGGGGACATAGCCTTGGGCAAGACAACTTTCCACAACTAAATGCAACTCCTAGACTGAACTGACAGGGAAAATTTCCAAGGACAGCAGGGAAAACTTCCTTGGTGGTTTAGCACGGTTGGCTCCACAGTGAGCTACCTTGATGCAAAACCATTCCTTCTTCATTTCCATATTCCCTCCCACTAGGACAGTGCTTATTACAGAGAGACTACACAATACATTATTTGGTAAGCTCACCTGGTTGCAACATCCGTAGTTTGTTAATAACAGGTACGATACGCACTGGAAGTTTTTGTTTTTATTCTTTTTTTTTTTAATGATTTTATTTATTTATTTGACAGAGAGAGACACAGCAAGAGAGGGAACACAAGCAGGGGGAGTGAGAGAGGGAGAAGCAGGCTTCCTGTGGAGCGGGGAGCCTGATGTGGGGCTTGATCCCAGGACCCTGGGAGCATGACCTGAGCCGAAGGCAGACGCTTAACGACTGAGCCACCCAGATGCCCCTGTTTTTATTCTTTTAATTAAGAAAAAATTTTGACCACTTTTTGGCCATGTATATACCTGACTCCCTTTTAGGTAGTTAGAATGAGAGAGTGTACAAAAAAAAAGACTCCTGCCTTCATAGATGAACAAAACAAAAATATGTGTGTGTACATGTATATATACACAAACATGTATGTATGTATATATATGTATGATCTGTTAGAAGGTGATATGGCAATGAGGAAAAGAAACTGATATGCTAAGTAAAGAGCATCAGGATTGTTGGGGTGGGACTTGGGGACTAGGTTGTAATTTTATACAGGGTGGTAAAGGTGGATCTTATCAAGCAAGTGGTATTTGAGCAAAGACCTGGAAAAGATGAGGGATAGCCACTCCAGGTAAGGGAACAACCAATAAAGGAATCGTAAAGGAGGATTGTACTAGTGTATTTAAAAGCTTCAAAGAGTTAAGTGTGGTAGAAATAGTAGTGAGGGGAGGGTAGTGGGGGGACGAGGTTGGAGATGCAATGGGAAACTAGCTCATTTAAAGCCTTATGGGCACTGAGAGCTTTGGGTTTTACTCTACATCACTGGGTGGGCTTAAGAAAGAACACTCACTGAATGCTCATGCTATGCTATGCACTGTAGTGAACCTTTATCTGTATCTGTGTTTTTTAGTCCTCATAAGATCCATATTATAAGACAGTACTATTAAGACCTTATTTCATTAGGGAGCACACTTGGTCTTAAAGAAGTTGATTAACTCGCCCAAGGTCACAGAGAGGGTAAGATAAGAGAACTGTATCTAGGCTGACTCCTGAGTGTTTAATCCTAGCATTATCCTGAGTACATGGTTTCTATTTGATTTTGTAGCTTCAAACTATATAAAAAGATCTAAGCATACAATTCAAACTTCCACTTCTGTCAAAGGGTTAATTGATAAGAAGTCTTAACACTTTCTGAGCTGCTAGAAAGTACATGTATGTTCAACTAAGAAAGTCTGTTAGAAGTCATCATTTTGCCATATTATCACCATCCGACAAACAACACACAAAAGTTGCTGTGCTTCCATGTTGTAGGTTGGGTTCCCTGGAAAGGTCTTTGAGGGCAACCCCTGTGAAGGGGATTGGAAAGACAGGGAAGTGGGCAGAGGAGAAGTTAGTAGAGACACAGGTCTTATGACAGCCTTGGTTGATCTCACATGAAGCTTGGAGCTCCAGTGGCTCATCAGAGTTGGACCCAGATGGCCAGGCCCTTGTTCTCCTATATCAATCCTCATTGGTTGTGAGCCTCTGAAGGGAGAGTGAGAGGACACACGGTGTCCACCACAATCCACTGTGCTCAAAAAACCATTCTTGATTACCTGAATTGTCTCAATTACAAGAGAAATACAAGCAGATCTCTAAGTGTGATCTTGATGATGTTGGAGAAGTAGCCTTATCTTCATGGAAACAAAAGCAGTGTCAATAGAAAATCCACTGATATCTCCTCTGTATTTGGTGTGCAGAAACACATTTGGCATGGATCCATAAATTTAAAGCTAACGCAATTTTTATTATCGTACTGCTGCTACAAATTTTTAATAATAAAAAAATCACAAATTATCTTGGGGGAGGAATAACCTAGAATTGTGAAGTCCCACAGATTGGGGTGGTTTTGTTTTATTTATTTATTTTTTGAGAGAGAGAGCGTGTATGCATGCTCAAATGGGGGGAGAGGGAGGGACAGAGGGAGAATCATAAGCAGGCTCCACGCCTAGCGTGGAGCCTGATACAGGATTGGATTTCACAACACTGAGATCATGACCTGAGCTGAAATCAAGAGTCAGGCACTTGACCAACTGAACCACCTTGGTGCCTGAGTTTTTGTTTTTGTTTTTGTTTTTGTTTTTTTTAAAGAAGAATAGAGACTAGGAGAGATGGTGTAAGAAAATGACACTTTCCCTGGATTTTTCTTCATCATTCATGGTTTCTGGGCCTCTACTTAGTCACTGGCTGCCAGGAGGGAGAATGTTCCAGGGTCAAAGGGCACTATCTCACTGAAGTGGAGCTATTGCAACCAATGAGTGATGATAAAATGTCATTGTTGTTCTCATCAGCTTTGACGAGCAAAAAATGGATCCCAGCAGAGTCATTCTCATCCCCAGAATTTTCTTTCTTTTTCTCCCAAAGAGGCAAGAGCGATGTCTTTTGCATTGTATGGCTTAGTTTTTTTAATGCTCCCAGATAAGCCGATGTCAAAGCATAAAGAGTAAAATTCCTTTGCTTTCCACAGTTTGTAAGAAAAGAATTTAGAATGTGTCTCACCACCATTTTATCCATCTCTTCAGCTGGGGAAGTCCCTAACAGAATTCTCGCTCAGTTGATGATAAAAGAAAGCAACAATTTCACCTATGAATTAACATATTAATATGGATGATCATGCACACATGAAAATAAAGGTGCTTTTTTGCATAATCTTATTTCTGAGAAAGCAGTGACTTGGATTTTTATATAAACACTTGTGATTTTTATCCATGTTTTGGAAAATTCAGCACACATATTTCCAGGATACTTAAATCTGATAAACCCACATGCCCTACTGTTATACAACCTTCCTTGTCTAAGATCTGATCATTCAAAAATCCTACAGGATGCCTCTTATCAATTATTGAATGTGCAGGAATGGGCCTAACTCTTAGCTCTACTAAGGGCTTGAAAAGCATACTCTTCTGATAACTGTCACTGACATATGAACCCTCTAATATATTTAATTTTATTTATTTTTTAGATTTTATTTATTTATTTATTTATTTGAGAGAGAGTGGGGATGGGGGCTGAGCAGGGAGGAGCAGAGGAAGAGTGACAAAGAGACTCTGCACTGAGCATGGAGCCCAGTGAGGGGCTCAATCTCATGACCCTGAGATCGGGACCTGAGCTGAAATCAAGTGTCGGACGCTTAGCTGATTGAGCCACCCAGGTGCCCCCCCGCCCCAAATATTTTAAAACAAGGACATTCCGATTAACTTTCTTCACTAACACAATAGAAGGTAACATGGGTTATCCAGTCACTGAGACTGGTCTTCTGGAAACTTATCACCCAACCATAGAATCAAGGAGTACATATTTAGCTAACACAGGCTGATTGGCAAATTCTTCACTCATGTGCCTAGCAATGTCAGTTCTCAGGAAGCAGAGAAACCACTAAAGGAAACAAAAATCCCTAACTGATTCACAACTAACTAGGAAAAATTTTCTGGATATAAAGAGGTAATAGGTATCTTGGGAGTAGTTTAACGTTTGCTTGCCCATTAACTGAAGCATTTATTTATTTACTTATTTATTCAATAATCAAACATTTATTGAATGCTTATTGGGCTCCAGGAATTAAGAATACATAAGTTAAAAACTCAGACCCTGTGTTGGCTCTACATATATACATGAAAATAAATAAATTTATAATGCAATAGTCTGGAGGCTTCCCTAGAAGTACACTCAGAGGAAGATGGAAAGATATGGCCTAGAAACCAAGTCCAGACTAGCAGATATGGAAGAAGATTTTTTTTGTGCAGTAATTCCATATGACCTCAGGCTTGAAGTATGAGCATGAATAAGACAGGATGCCCAGAGATGGTCATCTGTGGTGGTAGTGGAGGTGGACTGGAGTTGCATCATGGAGAGCAGTAGCGTATGCAGAGCCACCAAGCGGCTGGATTGGGAAACTGCAAATTAATTCAATATGGTAGGAATAGTAATTCAATATGGTAGAAATAGAAGTAATGAAGCTGGAAACAGTGAGAGGTGATGGGGAAGAAGAAGACAAGGGCCAGAATATCAAAATCTTAAGCAGTGCTTAGAAGCTTATAGTTTATCCTGAAAACAATAGGGAGCCACAGAAGACTGAAGAGGGAACTCCTGTTGACATTTCTGCTGTAGAGCAGGGGGTTACACACAAAGCTTTGGAACCTATTAGGATTATGAAATTAAATTAGACGGTTCAGACCAGCATGTTTTCTTAATGAAGTAGAATCAAGTAGAATGGAAGAGAAAATACTAAAATGTATTGCAAGCAGTACAAGTAAGTATTGCTTTGTGAAATGTGGTTGCTAGTTCACAACGTAAGTTTTTGTTGCTGAGGGTTGTGGTCAAAATAATTTGAGAAACAATGTTTTAGAAACATCTTTTGGGCAGCTAAAAGCAGAGAGACCAGTTAGGAGGTTATTGTTACAATCATATAATAAAAGAGAAAAGAGATGCGTTCTTCAGAATCTGTAAGACCATGGAAAAGAATGCTATTTCATTTCTGTGATACATCTGAGTTAAGGAAAGCCACCAAAATCTGCATTTTATAGATTTTCAATAAGAGACACAGATGCCTACGGGCACCTTGGTGGCTCAGTCAGTTAAGCATCAGACTCTTGATTATGGCTCATGTCATGATCTCAGGTTCATGAGTTCAAGCCCTGCCTTGGGCTCCTGGCATGGAGCCTTCTTAAGATTCTCTCTCTCCCTCTGGCCCCCACCTCATGTGCTCTCTCTCTCTCTTTAAAAGAAAGAGAGAGAGAGATGCCTATGCTTTTACAAAATAGAACATCTACTTCCAGTAATCCAGTGCTATTAGGGCCCTGTTTCTATGTGAAAAAAACAAAACAAAACACCCATCATTCAAAGGACAACTAATGTGTTGATTTTTCCATGAAGTTTCCCATATATTCCCTTCTAGAAAAAAACTAGCAGCAATCCTCTCCATATTTATCACAGTCAATAAAATACCATGACCCATAAATCACTTTTTGTGTTATCAGCTTGTTGTCTGGTCTTCACAGTAATTTACACTATTTGAAAATAGCTTAACTGTTTGAATTCTCATTTCTTCTCTACATTCCCTCTTCCAGAATGTTCAACACTTGGGGGCAGGATTGGGACTGCCTTGTTCACTATCTTACAGGCTAGAAGAGGGCCTGACATCCAGGAGAGATTGAATGAACTAGTCTCATGTCAACCTGAGACACCTTGAGGCAGAATCCCTGTGTGGCCTGTGTCTCAGATCAGCATTTATTTTATAGTCACGCCTTCACAATCATTATCCTGGCTCCTGTTTTTCCCACTGCACCAAACTGCTTCTCCAGAGGCAATTAAATAATTAAAGCAATTAAAAACATTAAAATAAATAAATAATAAAAATAATAACTAAATTAAAATAATCTTCTCCAGAGCCACGATGAGTGAGATTCAGTGTTAAGTAGATTTCATCTTGAAACTTGACTGGAAGTGAACCATGATTATATTTTTACTTTCTGCTCAATGGTTATATACATAATACATATCTCACCTGTACTGTATTTGCAAAACATCAGTGTCTTTTATTCTGTGACTTTAGAAATGTCTTCAAATCTGAATTGAATCTGCCATTATCTCCATGAGTTGGGGGAAGAAGGGCACACGATTTTAGAGCTTTCTAAATGAGCAGTGTCGGTAATAAGTCTGTGAGTTTGGTCCCAGTGGTCCTCCGGACTGTCTGCAACGTCCCATCCACTTTTTTTTTCTTATTTATTTTTAAGGAGCGAGCCAACAGGAAAATGTGTTAAGCAGAGAACATTTAATTATAGACTGTGGCTTTCTTTTGAATTAAAATAATCAGTAATACATTACCATTTTACCAAACATCTCACGATGCTTTTATTTTTAAGGCTGACAACACTTTCTAATTTAAAAGTCAAACAAACCTAGTATTTATCCAGTGATTAAACAAATCTACTGCTTAACCCTTTGTAATCTCCCTGTAGAGACTATTTGGAAACCTTGAGTTAAGAAGGTGGTGGGCTATCTTTCAGCCATTCAACAAGACATCAGCAAAACAAGAGAATTCCTAAATAATCAAATGCATGCTAAAACCTCGGACTTTTTTAACATTAAGATACAGGTATCCAGAGTGTGGTGTTCCTGCTAATGGCTAGTGGAAGAATTTAAATGATTGCTAGAATCTGACCAAGTACAGTTTTCTAGATCTCACCTGACTGATCACTTATATGTGGTGTTAGAATGTGGCTAAGGAAGGGGGAACAATTACTGAAATTGGGAGACCTGGATTCCAGCTACTGTTCTACCATAAATTAGGTGGATGACAATTAGAAGATTCTAAAACAAAATAAAAACAAAATAGGACAAATATAATTTGAATTAGAGAAATTAAAGGCAAATTTGAGGTTAAATCGTATTTTCACAGTTTACCATCTTTGTAATACTGTGCAAGGTCCTGCCTGTCTCAGAGCCTCAGCGTTCTTGTCTGTAGAGAGAGGATGATAGACCCTGAATCAGGAGTGTTAGAAAGAAAATCATGGGCCCAAAATGGAATCAACTTTTATAACATAATCAACCTACTTATGTTAAGGGCCCACCGCAGCAAAGTAAGACTTAATACCTAAGCTAACTGCATTTTCAAACCTCCCTGGAATGTAAGCCTCTAACTGGTCAAGATGAATTTCCTGGTCAGCACTAGGAAATTTGCTAATAGGCTCCTTCCTTTCCCTTTAGGAGGGGTCCTTGCTTCAAACAGTGCATTCTTTGCTAATAATTTCCTTTCCCACTCCCTCTCTCCCTTTAAAGAACTTTATCTATAGCTGAACAGAGCTTCTTTCCATTTGCTAGTTGGGATGCTGCCCCATCCATGAATTGTTCAATAAAGCCAATTTGATCTTTTAAATAACTCAGTTGAATTTTTGTCATTTAATAGGAGATCTTGAGAATTCCCTGAGCTGTGTTATGTAAAACAGCTCTGAAAAATGTCTGCATTCCACTTTTTATATAAATGAATGCAGGTGAAAGGAGAGACTACTAGGACTAATTGGGAGAAAGTGACCCAGATCCAGAAGGGGTGGGAAAAGTCTTGAACCACGAATGCCTAGAGGAGCTAGGAAGAAGACTCATCCTGGAAAAGAGAAAGCAGCAGGCTGGAAAGAGAGGTGGATTGAGAGGTGGAGATTCGATTTATCCATTCAGTTCTGCCACTAAATATTTATGCCATGGCATTGGGGATAGGGGTGGCTGGTGACTATCCTTTTCTGGATCTAGTTTTTCTTAATTTACAAAATGAGAAGACTGGAGTAGATGACCTTTGAAGCTCCTTTTCTCTTTAATAAGGATCTGTATCTAAGAATGATCTTGTGGACTTTTACAAAACAATACGGACATATTTTATGAGTAACAGACTTATTCTGTGCTTCTACGGAAGGGAGAACCTTTCATGAAAGTTATATTGAAAAAGGAATTTGCACAGCATAAGAAAGGAAACCTCTAACCATAAAAATGATTTAGGAATATAAAAACAACATTCATAAGATTTGAAGTTATTAAGAGACTGGATCCGAATTGTTCCTGCCATAAAAAAGAAGTGATAATTATGTGTTGTGATAGAGGTGTTAACTAACACTAAGATGGTTAATCATATGTCAATAAATAAATGTATCAAATCAACACATTGTACGTCTTAAACTTGCAGTGTTATATGTCAATTATATTCCAATTTAAAAAAAATTGAAAAAGACTTTGTAAGCTAATAAGTCCCAAATGACTGACATTTTTAAGCCTCTGTATTTTACCCAGATGTTATTCCTTCTCTTCATTATATTTCCTTCCACTTTTTCATCCAGCCAATTCATACTAACTTATCACTTATGTGGGGGGAACTTTCTAGCATCTCTCCATCTGGAGAAGTCACCCTCTTTCTGTTTTTCCTCAAGCTTTTGTGCTTATCCCTGTTGTTGGGGCATATCTTGGAGCAATAATGAAATTATAGCATAATGCATCATGATAAGAAATTAAAACTTCCTCAAATAGGAGGATACTTGAAAAATCATGTGATGATGTGATACCTCACAGTCATTTAAAATTTTGTCCATGAGAAGATTTTTTTAAGATGCAAAATTATGTGATTTTATGTTACTAGAAAAAGCATAGTACAAAGTTGTACATATAAATGTCTTTAAACTGTTTTCAGTGTGCTGTAAATACTTAAAGAAAGGGATATACTTTAAAATATTAACTCATGCTTTCAAAGTGGGTAAATATGGGTAAATGTTTATTGTTTTCTCTATACTTTTCTATGTTTCCATATTTATTAGAATGAGTATGTTTACATTTATAATCAGAAAAATTGTTAAAATGGAAAAGTAAATACAAAAAAATATATTTTGTAATCCATGAAAACAGTCAATATTCAGGTTACTCTAGACATCTGGAATGTTACCAGAGCTCTGGGATCTGAGCTGTGTGTAGGAATGAACAGGTGTCATGTGTGATTTCTAATTAACAGTCATTGTTTTGCTCTCAGTCCTCATCCAGAATCTAGCGTCACAGTGAATTTAGATAGTCTGTCTTTGAAAAATGCGGCCTGCCTCCATAAGGTAGTTGGGATAGAATGTTTACCTTGTGTAAACATTCCCTATATTCTTCCAGATTATTTCATGTGATCTGCCTGACCATAGCTAAACTTCTACATAGACTTGCTAATTTGGACCTATGATTCCTTCTCTGCCATTTTCTTTAGTCTCCATTCTGCCCTGGCCTCAGCTCATAACCCTGTCCTTCTTGGGCTCCAGACATGAAAGGACAAAGGTCATACTGATTATGACACACAAGACTCTGACGTGGATTCTGGGAGAGAATCAGCCATTCTACATCAGGGTATTATAATCCAAAGGAAGGGTTTAGATTCTTGTGCAGATGACTCAGGTCAGGTGCCTGGAAAAGACTAGAAAAAGTCAACTGTGTGAGAGGAAGCCCCAAGCCATCCATCTAGTTTAATCTCCTTAATCCCCAGACACTGAGAAATATTCCAGGCTCAGTGCTAGGCACCAGGGTTACCCAAAGGTAAATGAGCCTTAAGGAGCTCATCAGGGATGTCAGCAGGCTGAGATATGAAGAATTAATTGGAATGCTGAGTAATACGCACTGTAATATAGCTATGCAATGGCTAGAATGCTGTGTTTATATAAATTTGCCTTAAAATTTAGGCAGATATAAAGAACTGACTTGTCAGAGTGAATGAAAACTTATCCCACAAATATGGGGAAAGAGAAGAAGATATTTTTAGGTACATGAAAGTGCCCATGTAGAGCCTAACACATATGAATAGGTATGTGTGGTAGGAAATTAATTAATTCAGTTGGTTAATACTTAGTAAGAACCTATGTGCATGAGGAACTCTACTGAGAGCTGTTTTAGGCAATGGGAATCATCTTCCCAACTTGAGTGTATATATGAGGGAAGGAGAAAATCCCTCTATTGACTTAAAACTTTAATACATACTCTGCCCTCAAGGAGGTGAAGCATAACTTCCCACTCCTTTAGTATATAAGTTGCACATAGTGATTTCCTGTCAAAGAGTAAAATATGGAAAGGAGTGGGGAGATAGTAACTTTACAGTGGAGAAACCTGACAAACACTACCTCGACCAGGTGACCAAGATCAACATCAACAGTGATAGATCATGTTTGACAGCCTATACCCTTGCTATGATGGAATGAAAATGGCACTTTACCTCTGTTGTCTTTTCTTCCAAAACCTGTAACCCTAGTCTAATCATGAGAATACATCAGACAAATTCCAATAGATATTTTACAAAATATATTACTGTACTCCTTCCTGAAAACCTTAAAAGTTGTCAAAAGCAAGTAATGTGTGAGAAATTATCACAGCTAAGAAGAGCCTAAGGAGACATGACAAATAAAAGCAATGTGATTTCCTAAATGGGACCCTGAAAAAGAAATAAAAACTAAGGAAATATGAATCAAGCATGGACTTTAGGTAATAGTAATATACTAATATTATTTCATTAATTGTGACAGATGTACTATAGTAATGTAAGATGTTAATAATTGGGGAAAGTAGATGTGGAGAGTACAGAGACTCTCTATAGCATCTTGGCAATTTTTCTGTAAACCTGAAATTGTTCTGGTTTGAGGAATGATAAATGTTATGAAACAAAATAAAGCAAGGGATGTGGTAGAAGGAATTGGGAAGAGAGAAGTTTTTGGAAGCTACAGTAAGCAAAGCCACAATGAACAGGTGATTTTCAAAAAGAGGCTGGGGTGAAAGGGAATGTGTGTCCATTACAGTGGGAAGAGCACATCAGCAGATGGGATAGCAGGTCCAAGGACCTGAGACCATGCTTGGAGTGTTTAAATAACAGAACACAGGCACATTTGCAGGATGCAGTGAGCTAGTGGAAGTGTCACATGATGAGGTTGGAGAAGAAGCTGAAGTAGATTATACAAAACTTTAGGGGCCACTGAAGGGAATTTGAATTTTACTTGGAGTAAGATTGAACAGTGTTACATGATTTGCCTTATATAGTCTTAAGGTTTGGCTGTTGCATGGATAATAGACAGTAGAAAGCAGAGTGTAAATGGGGGGGAGGTATTTAGGAACTTTCTACAGTGCAGCTGATAGATAGTGATGGTTACCTGACTCATGATGGTAGTGGTGACATTGGTGAGAAGTGGTCAGGATTTGTATGTATACTGAAGAAATATGTTATGCTGATGCATTAGACAGGATGAAGGAAAATGAGAAAATTAAGGATGCTTCTAAAAATCTTTGAAGAATTGGATGGGTGGTGGTGCCATTTACTGAGCTGAGGAAGTCTTGGGGAACAACAGCCTTGAGAGGTAAACCAAGAGTTTAAATTTTGAACATATGAACCTTGAGATGCATAGTAGGCCTTCAATCAGAGATTCAAATAAGTTGTTGAATAGATGATTTTGGAGTGCAAGGATAAAATAAGAGCTGAAATAAACACTTAGGAGTCATCAGTTTATATGGATCATTTTTCCAGCATGGATAATGGATTCACAAAGGAGTGATTGTATGTCTGAGGTGTCTGAATCCTAAGCCCTGTGGAACTCCAACATTTAGTGTGGAACTCCAACATTAGTCAGAAAGAAGAAAATGTAGCAGATGAACCTTCCAAGGAAGTAGAAGTAAAAGTGGGAGTGGTTGTATTTCAGAAGCTAAGTGTAGAAATTGTTTTCAAATGGAGGGAGAGAGCAACTATGTCAAATCTATGAGGAGTCAATTAAGTAAGATCAGGGCTGGGGGTTGACCACTGAATTTGTTCCTTTGACCAGGGTAGTTTAGAGGAATGATGGGAATAAAGGCCTAGCTGCACTGAGTTCAAGAGATTGAGGGGTAAGAAAGTGGAAACAGTTAGTATAAAGAACACTTGTTGTGAAATTTGCCAAAAAGGGGAAGGACATAATAGGGTCACTGGTGAAGGTAACATGAAATCAAAGGAATTTTTTGTTTTTTTTGGTTGGTATTTATGAAGCAGAATTTCAAGTTGATGAGAATGATCCATTAGAGAAAGAATAGTTGATGGAATAAAAGGAAATGGGAAATTGTAAGAACAAAGTGATATCCAGGCCACAAGTGAAGGGATCTGCTTAGCTGGAGTCTGAAAAGTTCATATGCTGTGGGATGTATGAGGACAGATGAAGTTAATAGATTTGATGCAACAGGATTGAAGATGTTCTCTGATTGCATCTATTTTCTCTGAAAAATGAGAAACAAGGCCACCAGCTGAATATGAGCACAGAGGAAGGCATTTGGAATTTGGGGGAGTGAAAAAAAAGTTGAGAAATGGTTGTTTTGGAGAGTGGGAGAGTGAATTGGCAGGGCAAGCATAATGGGTTTCTTGGACAGAGTTTAGATCATGAATTTAGAGTAAGTCCAGCCAGTGGGTACTGTGATTTTCTTCAGCCTCAGTCATTTGCATGAGTGCAGGAGAGGGGAGCAAGAGTTGGATTTAAATGATGGCTGGGGATTTGCAGGTGATTACGATGGAGAGAATAATGAGCCAGGAGGAGAATGGCATATGCCAGGAGTATTGATAATAATAATAGACCAGAGACTGAGCTGGATGAGAAAGAAATGACACCTGAAGGAAAATGGAGGGTAAACAGTGGAAGTGTTGATGGATTTGGGGTCCGCCTTGAAGAGGTGGAGAAGGAGAACTAGAAGAAATGGGGTGGAAGAGTCAGTGTTGCTACCCCGAAGACTGAGTGCTTGACTGGGGCTTCTGTGGTGTTCTAGTTGTTGGGAAGGACAAAATCTGAAAAATGGTGGTGGTGGGGTAGGCATGGGAATGGCTGGGGAAGGCAGGTGGGGTGTAAGACAAAATGTTTGGAGGAGAAAGGGAACAAGACACTGAGAAGCCAGAGTATTAGATGGATTTTTGAGTCACCAAGAATGGTAGCAGGATAGTAGTGGAGGAACCAAGAAGTAATGCAGGTGCTGAAATCTTTCAAAAATGAAAATGTCTGATTGGAAAGACAGAAAATTGCAACAAAGAAAAATAGTGCATGGTAAAATCTGAGAGTATATGCCTCAATGGACTGAGAGATTTAGGGAGGAGGAAAGAGCAATCTTCTGGAACTGGCAACAGAGATCAAGGAAGACATTTATCCCAGGCCCAGAAAAATAAGAAAATGATCACCTCTTGAGAGGGCTGCAAGAGAAGTATGACCTCAGGGAAGAACCAGATTTGTATAATAGAAGGTAAAGGGACCGTTCAGTGAAGTGGGTGAATATATAACATGGGGATTTTACTTTTCTTAAAGTTTAAATTTCAGAGGAAGTATTTTGAGGAGTTTTGTAGGCATTGAAGCTTGAATCTGATTAGGAGACTTACAGAATAGTGAATGGAAGAACAAGGCTTGGACTTACTGCCGAAATAGAGACAAAAAAACATTGTGTTAATGGTCTCTTAGGGAAACTGGATCATCAGTTCAAACATTAATCTTCTTCTTGGAAAAGGTCATTTGGGCAATTTGCAATGATGCAGCAGGCAGTGTTGGATGAAGGGATCATGGAGCTCTCTGTGCCACCCATAAACCCAGCTGTGTACATTGTTGACACTAGGAAATGAGGTTGGGACAGCAAGCTGAAGTCATGGGAAGAAGTTTGGATTTAGTCTTTAGGCATTTTGTTGGCTAAGGTGGGTTGAATAGTGATTCCACCCCTTCCCAAATGATAAGTCCACGTCCTAAACTTAGAACCTATAAATGTGTCCTTATTTGGAAAAAAAAGAAGTCTTTTCAGATGTCATTAAGGATCTTGAGTTGAGATCATCCTATATTAGTGTGGGCCCTAAATCCAGTGAGAATTCCTTATAACAGAAGGAAAGAAACAGATACATATAAAAGAAGGGCATGTGATGACAGAGCAGAGATTGGAATTATGTAGTTACAAGTCAAGGAACTTCAAGGATCGCCAGCAGACTCCCCTCAGAGTCTCCACAAGGAACCAGCCAAACCTTGAAATTCACACCCTAGCCTCCAAAATCGTGAGAGAATGAACTTCTATTGTTTTAAGCCACCAAATTTGTGGCAGTTTGTTATGGAAGTCCTAGGAAATTAATACAGTTATCCAAAGAAGAAATGACATGGTAACATACATGAACATACATGACTGCTCAGACTTTTAAAGCAGCCAGTCCTCAGAGACCTGTGACCAGCATTGCATAGGATGTCCTCAACTTAGAGGTATTTATTCAGCTGATAGAAACAAACCATAATTTCAATACTAAGTGCTATTATAATACTGTGTTAGAAATTATTTTATGTTTAAAAATGAATGAGGAAAGACATTGGAATGACTGAGTTGAATGAGAAAAATATTGTGCGGAAAGAGAACATGCCAAATATTTCAGTAGAAGATCTAACTCGAAGTGATATGACTCCTTCTTCAGTCAGTAAGAAGTGACTGACCAACGTGTCTGGTGACCAAGTGACAAGGCATTTTGGTCTGACCTGATTTTGTACATTGCTCTGGGACTGCTCCCAAAATATAGCACAGAGGACAAAATAATGAGTATCTAGAAAAATCTTCTTGAACTCTTTTTTGTTGTTGTTCTTTTGTCTTTTTTTTTTTTTTTTTTTGACAGAGAGAGACAATGAGAGACAGAGCACAAGCAGGGGGAGCAGGAGAGGGAGAAGCAGGCTCCCCGCTGAGCGAAGAGCCCAATGTGGGGCTCAATCCCAGGGCCCTGGGATCATTACCTGAGCTAAAGGCAGACACTTAACTGATTGAGCCACCAAGGTGCCCCCTTTTGTCTTTATATATACTCTGATAGTTTCCAGTGTTTGCACTTAGGACATGAAGAAGCTTCCTTAATTTTGATTCTATAGAATGGATGACATTGATCTCTGGATCTACATGTTTCTGCCCCACCCAGGGTAGCTCAGGTTTCCCGGCACCCACCTGGTCTTGCCCACCTATGAGATGCTTCCTCTGGCTTCTCCATGCTTGTGATGGAGAATTACATTGTTCAATGCACATTTTTTGACAAATATTTGACCTCTGACTCTCTGTCAAGCATTGCTTTAGATATGGGTGATAAGGTAAACACTTCATAAATCATATATGTAATAGGGGGTCAAAAGATAGCAAGTAAATGCATAAATACAATTTTAGAGAATAAAGCAAAGTGAAGGGCATGCTCTTTTTGACAGAATGGCCAGGGACAAATTCTGGAGGGGTGATGTTTGAGCATAGAAGTACCTTACCATGCAGGTGAGAAAGAATATTCTAGACAGGAGAAGAATAAGTGAAAAGCCCTTAGATAGGATGAACTTGGCAGGTCTGAGTCATTACAGGAAAGAGAAGTGTGGTTGTTATTTATTAAGCAATGGACAGAAATGAGACCAGAGAGACTGGGTTTTGTTCCAAGTGCTATAGTTTCAAATGGGGGTAGAATGGTGAGGAGAGCCACATAAACTGGTTTATATTTCCCAAGTATCATACTGGCTTCAGGGTAGACAAGAGATAGTAGGAAGCCTAGAGTGGACTCTGGGGAATATTTTTGGAAACTTTGTCAATAGTTGAATGACAGACCAACAGAGATAACAGAGGAAGTGCTGGGAAGAGAATTGATTCAAGGTATATTTGAGGATGCAGTCAACAGAATGAGCTGATGGACCAAAAAATGGGATGTGAAAGAAAAGGGGAAATCAAGGGTGTCTCCTAAGCTATTGACTGAGCAGTTGGTTCAACTTTATAGGAAGACCCAACTTTGTGCCCTGGCCTCTATTCCCCGGTCATGCTTGTCTCTTGGACAAGGTGTTCCCTCTTGTGGTTTTAAAACTTATTTATATATGGAAGACACCTGAATTCATATTCAGCCTTGATCACATTCTTGGGCTTTGACTTAATTTATTGAGATGAAGAAGACTGGAGAAGAATCATGTTGAGAGAAGAGATAAGAAAGGAAGAGTTGTGTTTTTAGATATTTAAGTTTGCAATATATTTCAGATGCTTAGACACAGTGTAGGCAGATAGCAAAGGGAATCTGATGCTCAGAAGAGAGATTGAAGCTGGAGTTAAAGCCATAAATAAGAATGAGTTTAATTAGGGAGTGAGTGGAAGATGAAATTTTCCATTCAGCATGGAAAGATAACAAAGAGGTCTGAAAAATCTGCAAAACAAAGTAAGTGTTGCTGCAACCCAAAATACTCTCTTATACAAGAGGGATGGACCCAGCACTCATGGGATGATGTAAAAGGCCAATAAAAACTTCATCAGTATTCAGTGGAAACTGTCTTTTTCTTCTCTTCCAATCACATTGGGACGATTACTAAACTTTAGTGACTCGGGGTGTGTGTGTGTGTGCCTATGTGTATTTATATTTATGTGGCTATATGAATTCTTTGGACATGGAAGACAGGTTGTGATTAAGAAATATATTAAAATGAATAATCTTGTTTTTCATCATAAAGTCTTCTTCCTGACATTCTATGCTAAGAAACCTTGAAGCCACAATTCTTTTAGAGAGAGCTTAAGGTTATTATGTCCTGGCATCAGGTCAGCATCTAACAACACTTTGAATTTGGTATGACAGACCGTCATCTTAATGGGATTTTTTTTTTTTTTTAATTTGAGATGTGGAGTCAAAGCTGAAGAATGTGATCAAGGCTGATTATGGACTCAGGTGTCTTCCATGTGTATGTGAGTTTTAGTATCATGAGACTGGACATATTTCTTGAGACAGAAGCATGCCAGGAGAACAAAGGGCAGAGACCAAATTTGGGTTCTCTTATAAAGTAAGTATATTCTTATTTAGCTGTTA
The DNA here is from genome assembly GCF_029215605.1 of Mirounga angustirostris. NCBI lineage: Eukaryota > Metazoa > Chordata > Mammalia > Carnivora > Phocidae > Mirounga > Mirounga angustirostris. The sequence continues at coordinate 91,979,321 of NW_026991711.1, read as the reverse complement.
AAAGGGTAGAGCACAGAGACCTGTTATTCCAATAGGGCTTAATGTCTGTCATTAGTAGGTCTCAATAAATATTTTTGTGGCTAGTGAAAGAATGGAATGAATGAAGATGCAGTTGAGAGGAACAGAAATAACCTGAACAGAATCTTAGAAGGAAAAGTCATTAAATTCAGGGGCAGAAACAAGGAAGCCAGCACAGTAGAGAATTTTAAGAATTTAGAAAGTATTTTCAGTATAAAATGAGGGAAAGTCATTCCATTAACAGTGCATCAATATCCATGGTTCATTGTTGACCTTGACTAGAACACTTTTAAAAGCATGCAGTAGAATGCTGGGAGCACAGATAAGCAATAAATCTAGGAAGCAAAATGAGGGTGAGTCTCTGAAGGCTTCCTGGCAGTAAGAGTTAACCAGTAAGAGTTTCTCAGGAAAAGTAGGAGATGGCTCAAGAATACTAGTTAAAATTTTTAATATTTTTAAAGCACTTTGTGTCCTGTTCCTTCTAAAATAATCCTTGACAGCTCTATGGAGAATAATCCTCATAAATACTATCTTTCATTGGTCAACTACACAATTCTTTGACACTTAATGTGTACCTGACTCTGTGTAAAGTACTATGGTAGATACAAAGGTGCCAGAGACATAGTCCAGTTCTCAAGGTGCTTATGATGTGTTTGTAGATAGAAAAAAAAAATTGAGTTCCATTTAGAAAGCACAGATTATGTGTCTGGTCTTATGCTCTGCTTTAAGAGCCCAGAAATAAAACCTACAGCCATGTCTGGGGAATTCATAGTCTAGTGGTGCTGAGACTTACAAGTAAAGAAATGATTACAGTTTCTTGTAATAAATGATATGACAGGTGCTGTGGGAGCAAAGAGGAGAGACATTACCTAGATCAGGTGAGGGGTCTTGGAAAGCACGGAAGAACAAGTAAACTATGGGATCAGTCTTACAGGATACCCTACAAGGGATATTGTACAGATCTGCAGGAACAAGCTGCATTTGAGTATTTAGAATAAATACCTGAAAAGTAAGACATGAGGATGAAATGATGAGAAAAAAGGCTAAAGTGAACAAATTTGGGGCGAGAAAGTGATGGCTTTAGATTATTCAGAAAAGCGTGACTTCCCAACCTTTTAATAAATCCATATTTCTTGTGAAGCTTAAAATGACATCATCTTTATTAACAGCTTCTACAAACGTTGGAGTTCTTCAGCATGTCTGGATCCCAAATGGTTGTTATTAGTCATTTTGAAGCCTTCACTTATTTTATGACTTGCTCCAATAAACACAATTTTCCTACATGGAGTTTAATGTGAACTTTTGTCAGTGATTACTATTCAACATGTGGCTCCTAATCTCCTCTGCATCCCATAGTACTTAATGAGCACTCATTCAACCAGAATTTATTGAGCACTTGCTACATGGCCAGAACTGTGCCAGCAGGACTTACAACAGTATTTCTCAATCTCTTGTATTCGTATTTCTTTTTATTGAACATCAATATTATCCTTTCTTTTAATATCAATTGGAATTTCAAAATTTTCTAAAATAATAATATTTATATAAACATTAATTTTGATCAAGGGAGGCACAAGGGCCTTTCTTGGTTCATATAATGGCAACAGATAGACAAGGATGAACCTCCTTATTGTTAAAAGTTTTCTCCTCTAAAATTACATATTCATATAACAAATATTTACTGAATATCAGTATGTGCTGAACACTGACCATATTTGGGATGTATCAATGAATCTAGCAGATTAAAAAACCTGAAAAGGAATTTATGTCCTAGCAGGTTCAGACAGATAATATACACAAGCACATTGGATAACTAAATGCAGAATATATTCTAAGGTGATAAGTACTATGAAAAAAGTTGAAGTTAAGGGAGGTAGGAGGATTAGGTGGAGGTAGAGTTGCAATTTTAAAAAGGGTGGTCAGCATTGGCTTCATTAAGAAGTAATATTTAAGCAAAGTCCTGAAAGAAGTCAAGAGGAGATATTTATGGGGATATCCAGCAAAGAGCATTCCAAGCACAGCAAGCCCTAAAGTAGGATTACGCCTGGTGAGTTGAGGAATAGCAAGATGTCCAGTAAGCCTGGAGTATGTAGAGTGAGTGTCAGTCCGAGTAGGAAGAGAGATGGTCAGAGAAGTTGTCAGAGGTGAGAGGAGATGGAGTGTGTGTGTATGTGTGTGTGTGTGAGAGAGAAAGAGAGACAGAGAAAGATAGAGAGGGAGAGAAAGAGAGACAGAGAGGGAGAGAGAGAGAGAAGGAGGGAGAGAGGAAGTAAGGGAGGGAGGGAAAGAGAGAAGAAGTGAGAGAGAGAGAGGGAGGGAGGAAGAGTGAGAGAGAGAGAGAAGGAGCTTTAGTGAAGTAGCTAAACAAAAGTTACTTGCTGTTCAAATGGTCAAGTCTGGGGTGCTATTTCGAGTCATCACCAGTGCAGATATTGGCCTCAAACATGGATGTGGAAGAATGAGAGACAATAGAATCAAATCTTTCAAAAAGCTCCCCTCAAGTTCTTCTGCCAAAGACTGAGCAGTGGTTAATTAAGCTCAGTGGTGGATAGGAGGATATAGAGGAGGTAGAGATATATCTGTATCAGACAATCAGACAATGTTGTTCAAGTCCTGGCTCCACCATTTCTAGGCTGAATGTTTTCCGGAAAGTTCCCTTACCTGTTTCATTTCCTCCCATGAAAAAAATGTAACATTAGTCTTCCCATCATAGTGATGCTATGAGAATTAAGTGAGATAATACGTGTAAGACACTTAGAGGTTTTGAGGATCCCGATGGTTGATGACAGGTACTCATGTGTGACACATACTAAGTTCTCAATAGATATCACCTATTATTAGAGCTGAGAAGAGGGTTTCATTCATGTGTTTAGCAGAAATTTTTAGCTCCAATGTCAAGAAAATATCTTTTGCAGATAAAGTAGATGAGATTTGATGCTTTCCTTCAAATCATTTTAAGGAGTTTTGTCCTTGAGAGTCTCATCAATCTGAGAAGATGAAGAGATGTTTTAGTACCACTTCTCAGTGTCCATAGATATATTTTGGCTATAAATGGTTGAAGTATATCATAATGAGCAAAGGTATTGGTATTTATCCCCAAGGTTTTTATGTTCGGTATATTCAAATCTTCAAAAAATATGTCTTTATATGCTGAACATAGTTGTTAAATATAATTTTGAGGAGTTTGGAGCAAATGCTTGTTTTAACAGCTTGACCCAAATAGCTTATTTCACATTGACCACTAATGACCCTATAATACAAGAACTTTGTGATTGGTCTTCAAATCTGCACAGAGAAAGGCAAATGTTCTTATTTTTAATATACTTGTCTTCAATGTCATTGATTGAAAGCTGTCACAGAGAGGTTGAAAGCCTCTTGTGGATAGGTGGGCAGAGTTTTGGTTATCACAGTGAGGTAGATAATGATGGGAAAGACTTTTGAAAATTGAAGTGCACTTTTATGTGTTTAAAGTGTTTTGTTTTTATTTTTTCTTCTTTTCTTTTCTTTTTTTCTTGTCGAAATCCTGACCACCTTGCTAAAGCATGGCTGATGCACAGTTCAAGCATGCATTCATTATTAATCTCCAGCTCACCTCCTTCATTCCAGGACATTTGAATTCTTTCAGGATCATTTTTATTTAAAGAAAAAAAAAAACACAGCTTTTTAAAAAGTAATATCTTGGGCTACAGAAAGCATCAATTCTTCTTCACACAGTGAAGCACAATTCCTGCTATCAGTGGAGGCATTAAAACTAAAAGCAAAAGAGAGTGACAAGCATATATTTGAAAAACATTGTTGGTCTCTTTGGCTCTATTACCGATTTGGCACTTACCTGAAATTTCTTTTAAAATTTATAATCCAGGGGCGCCTGGGTGGCTCAGTCCTTAAGCGTCTGCCTTCAGCTCGGGTCATGATCTCAGGGTCCTGGGATCGAGCCCCGCATCGGGCTCCCTGCTCCGCGGGAAGCCTGCTTCTCCCTCTCCCACTCCCCCTGCTTGTGTTCCCTCTCTTGCTGTCTCTCTCTGTCAAATAAAATCTTTAAAAAAAAAAAAATTATAATCCAGGCAATCTTTCCAAAGCATTTAGTCTATAAATTTTATAAGTTCTCCAGTGTTGTGAATTCAAATTTTAAAGAAGTTCTCTACTATTTAAAAAAAAAATTGCTTTTAGTCTATGGATTCCTGATATTATTTATTCCTGATATTTTTAGTCCAGTATATCAATCTCCATGTGTAGGGAAAATGTTCTGAAAAAAAACCAAACTAATCAACAAACTAAGAAACAAACAAACAACACATCTATTTAAAAAATATAATATATAGACAATTTTACTCAAATCATTTTGAAGTCAAGAGCACTTGGCTCAGGTTTAAGATATACAACACACAGAAGAATTTCTGAACTATTCTTTGTAATGTATGTAAATAAACACTCACTATGAATGCACTGAAGCTTGGCACTGGCCTTGGTGTTTGACAGAAAATAGGTATTTGACTTCTTATTCCATCTTCAAAAGGCTAAATGTCTACTTCAATGTGATTTTGATGATTCTGTGATCAGATAGATTACAATCAATCTAAATACAATAAAGTCATTTGTACTGTAAATAACACATTCAACTTAGATTTGCTAATGCCTATTCTTTTCCAGATAGAGGAAGACTTCTACCTGTAACTTAAAGTGAACATTTTTCTACCTACTTTATACATAGACAATTTTCAGGTAGTTGAAATATAAATATATTATTACTACTGCAAATATAAAATGCTGCAAAATTATTACATTTGATTCTGAAGGCAGTTAATTTTATGTTAAAAACCAATTAAGATCTCATCAGTGAGGCCATTTGGCCCTGGGCTTTTCTTTTTTGGGGAGGTTTTTTGTTATTTATTCAATATTCTTATTTGTTATTGATCTATTCAGATTATATGTTTCTTCATGATTTGTTCTTGGTAGGGTTGTATGCTTCCAGGAATTTATTCATTTCTCTAGATTACCTAATTTGTTGGTGTATAATCGATCATAATTATCTCTTATGATCCTTGTTATTTCTCTGGCATCATTTGTAATGTCTTCTCTTTCAGTCACAATTTTATCTGAGTCTTCTTTTTTCTTCATTACTCTAAATAGGGGTTTGTCAATTTTGTTTATCTTTTCAAAAAACTGTCTCCATTTCACTGATTTTTTTCTATTGTTTTTTCTATTTTAGGCTTTATGTCTGCTTTAATCATTATTTTCTTCCGTCTGCTAACTTTGGGCTTAGTTTGTTTTCTAGTTTCTTGAGTTATAAAATCAAGTTGTTTATTTGAGCTCTTTCTTCTTTTTTAACTAATAGGCATTTATTGCTTAAACTTCCTTCTTAACCTGCTTTTGCTGCAGCAATATGTTTTGGTATATGGTGTTTTCATTTTTGTTTCTCTCAAGACATTTTCTAATTCCCCCCAATTCTTTCCTTAATTCATTGGTTGCTTAGTAGTTAATTGTTTAATTTCCACATATTTGTGAATTTCCCAGTTTTTCTTTTGTTATTGATTTACAGTTTCATTCCATTGTGGTTGGAAATGATACCTGTTATTATTTTTATCTTCTTAAATTTATTGACACTTATTTTGTGAACCAAAAAGACATTTATCTTATACAATGTACCATGTATTCTTGAGAAGAATGTATATTCTGTGGGGAGCAAGATGGCAGAGAATTAGGAGACCTGGATTTCGTCTGGTCTCAGGAATTCAGCTGGATAGGGATCAAACCATTCTGAACACCTACAAACTCAACAGGAGATAGAAGAAAAGAATAGCAACAACTCTCTGAACAGAAAAGCGACCACTTTCTGGAAGGTAGGATGTGTGGAGAAGTGAATCCCAGGCGATATTCGGGAGGATAGATGGCGGGAGAGGGGGCCTCTGCCGACCGCTTCTGGCAAGTGATAGAGCCGCGGAGCACAAAATCAGAACTTTTAGAAGTCGGCTCCGCTGAGGGATGTCGCTCCAGTGGCTAAGCGGGGGGGGGGGGGGGGTTGGAAACCTCGTGGGACAGTGTGGTCTCAGGGTAACAGAAAGACTGGGGGTGCCTGAGTGCAGCAGAGCTCCCAGGTATTGGAGCGGGGAAGCCGGCTGCAGAGATGGAGCCGAGGCGTGGGCTCTTAGCTCGGGGTTGCCATAAACCATGATCCGTGGCACAGTTGGGCCACTGCTCCTCCAGCAGGGACCCAACAAGTGGCAGATCTGGGGGGACTCCCCTTCCTCCCCTGGGAGGAGCCGCATGGGAGCACACCACAGGGATCTGCTGGGTTTGGAGACTCCACACCAAGTCAGGTGTCAGAGATAGAAACGCTCGGTCACAGGCCAGGTGAGCATGGAGTGTGGCCGGAGACCGGGGAGAGAGGAGAGATTGACTGCTTTCCTCTGGGGGCTCACTGAGGAGTGGGGCCCTGAGTTCATGGCTCCTCTGGGGCAGTGATTGGGAGGCTGCCATTTTCACTCTCTGCCTCTAAAGCTGTACAGAAAGCTTGCAGGGAACAAAAGCTCCTGAGAGCAAACCCGAGCAGAATACTTAGCCCAGACCGGGCAAGGGTGGGGCAATTTGGCCTCCAGCAAAGACATTTGGGAACCACAGCAACAGGCCCCTCCCCCAGAAGATCAGAGAGAACAGCCAACCACGACCAAGTTTACCTATCAATGAGAACAGCAGAACTCCAGCGCTAGGGGAATACTGCACATAGAATCCATGGCTTTTTTACCATGATTCTTTAGTCTTTCAAAGTTAATTTTTTTTTTAAATTTTTCTTTTCCCCTTTTTTAACCAACATCTTATCGATCTCTTTTTTAAAAAACATTTTTATTTTTCATTTCTAGTCATATTCTATCCCTTCATAGTAGTTACCCTTATTTTAGGATATATATATAAGTTTTTCTCCCTTTAAAATTTTAAGATAGTTTCTTCTAACAGATCAAAATATACCCTAAATCTCTAGTGTAAGGTTTTGTTCTACTCTCCTGCCTGATCACATTCTCTCCCTTTTTTTTTTCTTTTTTAAAAAATCATCTTCTTTCTTTTTTCAAACAACTTCTTATCAATTCCTTTTATAAAATCTTTTATAATTTTCATCTTTACAGTCATATTCCATCCCTTATCATATCAACCCTTATTTTTGTACATATATAAGTTTTTCTTTCTTTAAAATATTGGGAGGCACTTTCTTCTAACAGACCAAAATACACCCAAAATCTAGCATGTGGCACTGATCTATGCACCAGCCTGATCATATTTGATCATATTCTGCTTTTTTTTGTTTTGTTCTGTTTTTGTTTGTTTTTATCTTTTTCTTTTTTCTCTCTTTCCCTTTCTTTTCCCACTGCTTCAGGTCTTTTCTGATTTGTTTAGAGTGTATTTTCTGGGGACATTGTTACCCTGTTAACATTTTGTTCTCTCATTAATCTATTCTCCTCTGGACAAAATGACAAGATGGAAAAAATCACCTCAACAAAAAGAACAAGAGGTAGTACTGACTGCCAGGGACCTACTCAATATGGACATTAGTACGATGTTGGATCTAGAGTTCAGAATGATGATTTTAATATACTTGCTGGGCTTGAAGAAAGCATGGAAGTTATTAGAGAAACCCTTTCTGGAGAAATAAAAGAACTAAAATCTAACCAAGTCAGAATCAAAAAGGCTATTAATGAGGTGCAATAAAAAATGGGGGTTCTAACTGCTAGGATAAATGAGGCAGAAGAGAGAATCAGTGATATAGAAGACCAAATGATGGAAAATAAAGAAGGTGAGAAAAAGAGACATAAACAACTACTGGATCATGAGGGCAGAATTCGAGAGATAAACAATACCATAAGACGAAACAACATTAGAATAATTGGGATCCCAGAAGAAGAAGAAAGAGAGAGAGAGGCAGAAGATAGATTGGAGCAAATTATAGCAGAGAACTTCCCTAATTTGGGGAAAGAAACAGGCATCAAAATCCAGGAAGCACAGAGAACCCCTCTCAAATCAATAACAATAGGTCAACACCCAGATATCTAATAGTAAAACTTATGAGTCTCAGAGACAAAGAGAAAATCCTGAAAGCAGCTCGGGAGAAGACATATGTAACTTACAATGGTAGAAACATTAGATTGGCCACAGAGCTATCCACAGAGACCTGGCAGGCCAGAAAGGACTGGCATGATATATTCAGAGCACTAAATGAGTAAAATATGTAGCCAAGAATATTATATCCAGCTGGGCTGTCATTGAAATTAGAAGGAGAGATAAAAAGCTTCCAGGACAAACAAAAACTAAAGGAATTTGCAAACACAAAACCAGCCCTACAAGAAATATTGAAAGGGGTCCTCTAAGCAAAGAGAGAGCCTAAATGCAACATAGACCAGAAAGGAACACAGACAATATACAGTAACAGTCACCTTACAGGCAATACAGTGGCACTAAAATCATATCTTTCAATAGTTACCCTGAATGTAAATAGGCTAAATGCCCCAATGAAAAGACACAGGCTATCAGATTGGATAAGAAAACAAGACCCATTGATACACTGTCTGCAAGAGACTCATTTTAGACCCAAAGATTTCCCCAGATTGAAAGTGAGGGGGTGGAAAACCATTTATCATGCTAATGGACACCAAAAGAAAGCTGGGGTGGCAATCCTTATATCAGACAAATTAGATTTTAAACCAAAGACTGTAATAAGAGATGAGGAAGGACACTATATCCTACTTAAAGGGTCTATCCAACTAGAAGGTCTAACAACTGTAAATGTCTATGCCCCTAACAAGGGAGCAGCCAATTGTATAAGGCAATTAATAACAAAAACAAAGAAACACATAGACAACAATACAATAATAGTGGGGGAGTTTAACACCCCTCTCACTGAAATCTAGGCAAAAGATCAACCAGGAAATAAAGACTTTAAATGACACACTGGACCAAATGGACTTCACAGATATATTTAGAACATTCCATCCCAAAGCAACAGAATATACATTCTTCTCTAGTGCCCATGGAACATTCTCCAGAATAGATCACATCCTAGGTAATAAATCAGGTCTCAACTGGTACCAAAAGATTGGGATCATTCCCTGCCTATTTTCAGACCACAATGCTTTGAAACTAGAACTCAATCACAAGAGGAAAGTCAGAAAGAACTCAAATACATGGAGGCTAAAGAGCATCCTACTAAAGAATGAATAGGTCAACCAGGAAATTAAAGAAGAATTTAAAAAATACATGGAAACCAATGAAAATGAAAACACAGCTGTTCAAAATCTTTGGGATGCAGCAAAGGCTGTCCTAAGAGGAAAGTATATAGCAATACAAGCCTTTCTGAAGAAACAAGAAAGGTCTCAAGTACACAACCTAACCCTACACCTAAAGGAGCTGGAGAAAGAACAGCAAATAAAGCTGAAACCCAGCAGGAGAAGAGAAATAATAAAGATTAGAGCAGATATCAATGAAATAGAAACCAAAAGAATAGTAGAACAGAACATAGAAACTAGGAACTGGTTCTTTGAAAGAATTAACAAGATTGATTAACCCCTGGCCAGACTTAACAAAAAAAGAAAAAAGAGAAAGGACCCAAATAATTGAAATCATGAATGAAAGAGGAGAGATCACAATGAACACCGGAGAAATACAAACAATTATAAGAACATATTATGAACAACTCTATGCCAGCAAATTAGATAAACTGGAAGGAATGGATGCATTCCTACAGATGTATGAACTCCTAAAACTGAACCAGGAAAAAATAGAAAACCGGAACAGACCTATAACCACTAAGGAAATTGAAGCAGTCATCAAAAATCTCCCAACAAACAAAAACCCAGGGCCAGGGGGCATCCCAGGGGAATTCTATCAAACATTTAAAGAAGAATTAATACCTATTCTTCTGAAACTGTTCCAAAAAATAGAAATGGAAGGAAAACTTGCGGAATCGTTTTATGAGGACACCATTACCTTGATCCCCAAACCAGACAAAAACCCCATCAAAAAAGGAGAATTACAGACCAATATCCTTGATGAACATGGATGCAAAAATTCTCACCAAAATACTAGCCAATAGGATCCAACAGTACATTAAAAGGGTTAGTCACCACGACCAAGTGGGATTTATCCCTGGGCTGCAAAGTTGGTTTAACATCTGCAAATCAATCAATGTGATACAATACATTAACAAAAGAAAGAACAAGAACCATATGATCCTCTCAATAGATGCAGAGAAAGCATTTGACAAAATATAGCATTCTTTCTTGATCAAAACTCTTCAGAGTATAAGGATAGAGGGTACATACCTCAATATCATAAAAGCCATCTATGAAAAATAAACAGCGAATATCATTCTCAATAGGGAAAAACTGAGAGCTTTCTCCCTAAGGTCAGGAACATGGCAGGGATGTCCACTATCACCACTGCTATTCAACATAGTATTAGAAGTCCTAGCCACAGCAATCAGACAACAAAAAGAAATAAAAGGTATCCATATTGGCAAAGAAGAAACCAAACTCTCACTGTTCACAGATGATAGGATACTTTATGTGGAAAACCCAAAAGACTCCACCCCAAAACTGCTAGAACTCATACAGGAATTCAGGAAAGTGGCAGGATATAAAATCAATGCACAGAAATCAGTGGCATTCCTACACACCAACAAGACAGAAGAAAGAGAAATAAGGAGTCGATCCCATTTACAATTGCACCCAAAACCATAAGATATCTAGGAATAAATCTAACCAAAGAGGCAAAGAATCTGTACTCAGAAAACTCTAAAATACTCATCAAAGAAATTGAGGAAGACACAAAGAAATGGAAAAACGTTCCATGCTCATGGATTGGAAGAACAAATATTGTGAAGATGTCAATGCTACCTAGAGCCATCTACACATTCTAAGCAATCCCCATCAAAATACCATCCACCTCACAACAGTCAGAATGGCTAAAATTAACATGTCAGGAAATGACAGATGTTGGTGGGGATGCAGAGAAAGGGGAACCCTCTTACACTGTTGGTGGGAATGCAAGCTGGTGCAACCACTCTGTAAAACAGTATGGAGGTTCCTCAAAAAGTTGAAAATAGAGCTACCACATGATCCAGCAATTGCACTACTGGGTATTTACCCCAACGATACAAATGTAGAGATCCGAAGGGGTACTTGCACCCCAATGTTTATAGCAGCAATTTCCACAATAGCAAAACTGTGGAAAGAGCCAAGATGTCCTTCGACAGATGAATGGATAAAGAAGAAGTGGTATATATATACAATGGAATATTATGCAGCCATCAAAAGGAACGGGATCTTGCCATTTGCAATGACGTGGATGGAACTGGAGGGTGTTATGCTGAGCAAAATAAGTCAATCAGAGAAATGCATGTATCATATGACCTCAGTGATATGAGGAATTCTTAATCTCAGGAAACAAACTGAGGGTTGCTGGAGTGTTGGGGGGGTGGGAGGGATGGGGTGGCTGGGTGATAGACACTGGGGAAGGTATGTGCTATGGTGAGTGCTGTGAATTGTGCAAGACTGTTGAATCACAGATCTGTACCTCTGAAACAAATAATGGAATATATGTTAAGAAAAAAGAAGAAGAAGAAGAAGAAGATAGCAGGAGGGGAAGAATGAAGGGGGGAAATCGGAGAGGTAGACGAACCATGAGAGATGATGGACTCTGAAAAATAAACTGAGGGTTCTAGGGGGGTGGGAGGATGAGTTAGCCTGGTGATGGGTATTAAAGAGGGCACGTTCTGCATGGAGCACTGGGTGTTATGCACAAACAATGACTCATGGAACACTACATCAAAAACTAATGATGTGATGTATGCTGATTAACATAACAATAAAAAAGAATGTATATTCTATTGCTATTGTGTAGAATGCTTTGTATGTCTGTAGGTCTGTTTGGTCTATAGTGTTGTTCAAGAAAAATTAATATTAATCTTTCTTAAACTCTTCCAAAATATTGGAAAAAAGAGAATTTTATGAGGCCAACATTACCCTGATGCCAAAGGCAGACAAGACTATATAATAACAGGAAACTGTAGGCCAATATCTTTGATGAACATAAATGCAAAAATCCTTAACAAAATACTAGCAGACTGAACTCAACAGCACATTAAAAGGAACATACACCATTATCATGTGGGATTTGTTCCAGGGGTGGAAGGATAGTTCAATATGTGCAAATCAATTAATGTGATACATTACATTAACAGAATGAAGGATTAAAGACACATAACCACCTCATTTGATGCAGAAAAGGCTCTTGACAAAATTCAACACTCTTTTATGACAAAAACTTTCAACAAACTATGTATAGAAGGAATTTACCTCACTGTAATAAGGACCATATCTAAAATCCGACATGTAACATCATACTTAAATGTGAAAAACTGAAAATGTTTCCTCTAGTATCAGGAGCAAGACAAGGATGACTGATCTTACCACTTCCATTAAACATAGTACTGGAAGTCTTAGGCAGAATAATTAGGTGAGAAATGAAAATAAGAGGCACCAAAATTGGAAAGGGAGAAGAAAAATTATCTTTGTTGGCAGATGATGATCTTATATGTAGAAAACTCTAAAGACATCATAAAGACTGTTAGGATCAATAAATAAATTTAGTAAAGTTGCAGAATATAAAGTAGACATACAAAAAACCAGTTGTGTTTCTATATGCTAATGACTATCCAAAAAAAGAAGTCAAGAAAACAATCTCACTACTTCTTCTTGAGTCAGTTTTGGCATTTTATGTATTTCTAGGAATTTGTCCATTTGATCTATGGTATCTAATTTGTTTGCATAGAATTATTCATAGCATTCTTTCATAATCCTTTTAATTTCTGTAAGGTTGGTAATGTCTCCACTTTCACGTTTGACTTGCACATCTGTATTTGTATATTCTCTCTCTTTTTTTAGTTATTCTAGGTAATGGTTTGTTCATTCTGTTGATATTTTCAAAGAATCAAACTTCTTGTTTCATTGGTTCTATTGTTTTTGTATTCTTTATTTTGAACATGACTTTCTAAATTTAGCAGTATTTATACAGATACTTTTGCATCCCCTAATTTCCCAAATAAACTGTTTCCTAGATTTTCCTCCTAGACTTTAGGGAGCCAGCAGATGGGTTAGAACAAATAAATGCAATAATTTGCAAATAAGGTCTGCTCGGCTCCATCTGGAATCAGGGACCAAAATCCTACACTGGGAATGCAGGGTACCATCTTCAAGACTTGAGAGCTGAGGAGGGTGGCCAAGGGTAAGTGAAAACACCACAAAGCTTTGCTACCATTTTAAGTTGCCTTTTTCTTGACCCACCATTCAATCGGTTGTTATAAATCTTTGATTGTTTTCCAGAGTTTTGACAAAGTAAATTCTGGCAATTGCTGCTTACTCTTTGATGTTTTTGTGGAGGGACAAGAGTTTGGAGCTACCTACTCTTATCAGTTTGCTGACTCACCCATCCAGACGTATTCCTGATACCAGAAGTTAATTTTATGATAGTGGTAATCATTTTAGCCTCAAGTTTCAGCTAGTTTATGAAACAACTAGGCTTTTGACTATGGGCAAACATATGTATTTTCTGCACCTTATTATTTTTTTTTATTCTTATGTTAATCCCCTTACATTACAACATTAGTTTTAGATGAAGTGTTCCATGATTCATTGTTTGTGCACAACACCCAGTGCTCCATGTTCTGCACCTTATTATAAACAGTAAAATGTTTATTCTTGACAATAACTTTATTTACTCTTACTTCTTCCAAAACATAAATATGAAGAGTATTTTTTAAATTTTTTATTGTTATGTTAATCACCATACATTACATCATTAGTTTTAGATGTAGTGTTCCATGATTCATTGTTTGTGCATAACACCCAGTGCTCCATGCAGAACGTGCCCTCTTTAATACCCATCACCAGGCTAACCCATCCTCCCAACCCCCTCCCCTCTAGAACCCTCAGTTTGTTTTTCAGAGTCCATCATCTCTCATGGTTCATCTCCCCCTCCGATTTCCCCCCCTCCTTAAATATGAAGAGTATTAATGATGTTGTCTAATTTAGCTTTTGGAGAAATGAGTGCTATTGTTCTTGGCTTGGCTGTCTGCAGTTTTTACTCAAGCCTGAACTCTGAGAAGCAAACTTTTTTTTTAAGTATTTGTAAAATGTTTATTTTTAATCTCTTTATCTTTTTCTTTTTTATTCTTTTCTTTCTTTCTTTTTATTGGGATATAATTAACATACAGTGTTATTTTAGTTTTAGGTGTACAATAACAGAACAAAAAGACAACCTACAGAATGGGAGAAGATATTTGCAAGTTATATACCCAATAAGGGGTTAGTACCCAAAATATATAAATAATTTATACAACTCAACATTAAAAAAACCAACTACTCTAATTAGAAAATAGACAGGGGCGCCTGGGTGGCTCAGTCGTTGAGCGTCTGCCTTCGGCTCGGGTCATGATCCTGGGGTCCTGGGATCGAGCCCCGCGTTGGGCTCCCTGCTCAACGGGAAGCCTGCTTCTCCCTCTCCACTCGCCGTGCTTGTGTTCCCTCTCTCACTGTGTCTCTCTTTGTCAAATAAATAAAAAAAATCTTTAAAAAAAAAAAAAGAAAATGGACCGAGTTTCTGAATAGAAATTTTTCCAAAGACATACAAATGGCCAACAGATACATGAAAAGATGCTCAATATCACTAATCATTAGGTGATATGCAAATTAAAATCACAATGAGATATCATCTCACACCTGTCAGAATGGCTAAAATCAAAAACACAAAAAATAACAAGTTTTAATGAGAATGTGGAGGGAAAGGAACCCTTATGCACTATTAGTGGGAATGCAAATTGGTGTAGACACTGTGGAAAACAGCATGGAGTTTCCTCAAAAAATTAAAAAATCAATAGGATTGCCATAGATCCAATAATTCCACTACTGTGTACTTACCAAAAGAAAATGAAAACACTAATTTGAGAAGATATATGCACCCCTATGTTTAGTGCAGCATTATTTACAATAGCCAAGATATGGAAGCAACCCAAGTATCCATCCATAAGTGAATGGATAAAGAATATGTGGTATGTACACACACACACACACACACAGAGAGAAATATTACTCAGCCATAAAAAATAAAATATTGCCATTTGCAACAACATGGTTGGGCCTAGAGGGTATAATGCTAAGTGATTAGCAAACTTTCTTTTCTTTTTTTTGGTTGTCAAATGATCCTTTATTGAAACATTCTCCTTTGTGGTTAACTAGCTGGGCATTCCACCGCACCACTGTTGATGTCATCTATGATGTCATGAGGGTGGGGGCCATCAACATTGCAGCCCACAGACTGGGCAGTCCCCAGGATTTCTTTAATGGTTCCAGAGAGTTCTCTGGCTAAAGATCGGTGTCGCATCTGTCGGGCAATATTGACAATCTCATCAAAAGTGATATTTCCACTGTGTTTAATGTTTTTCTGCTTCTTTCTGTCTCTTGGTGGTTCCTTGAGGGCTTTGATAATCAGGGCAGAGGCAGAAGGTACCACTTCAATCTGGGCCTGTCTGTTCTGAATGGTCAGTTTCACTGTAATCCTTAGACCCTTCCAATCCCTGGTTGCCTTGGCGATGTCATCACCAACCTTTTTTGGAGACAGACCCAGTGGGCCAATCTTCGGGGCCAGGGCAGATGTGGCACCGACTTCGTCACCAGTGCACCTCAGGTACATGACTTTGATCTCGTTGGGGTCGAACTTAGGTGGCGTGGCAGAGGTGGCTGATGTTGGATGAACCGTTAGCAAACTTTTAAAAAAGTTTTACAATTAAGATCTTCCATTTAACAGCTTACTCAATTTAATGATGTCCAAAAGCATATTAAAATGCTCTCGCTTTGGGGCATTTGGGTGGTTCAGTCAGTTAAGTGTCTGTCTTTGGCCCAGGTGGTGATCCCAGGGTCCTGGGACTGAGCCCCGGGTGGGGGTCCCTGCTCAGTGGGGAGTCTGCCTCTCCCTTTCCCTTCCCTTTGCCCCTCATCCCCTCCTGTGCTCTCTCTCTCTTAAATAAATAAATAAAATCTTTAAAAATAAAATAAAAAAGTAAAATGTTTTTGCTTTTTTTAAAATTTTTTTTAATTTTTTTTTAAAGATTTTATTTATTTATTTGACAGAGACAGAGATAGAGCAGGAACACAAGCAGCGGGAGTGGGAGAGGGAGAGCAGGCTTCCCGCCGAGGAGGGAACCCGATGTGGGACTCGATCCCAGGACCCTGGGATCATGACCTGAGCCGAAGGCAGATGCTTAACGACTGAGCCACCCAGGCGCCCTGTTTTTGCTTTGATAAGCTCTTCTTTTCTAGCATACAAATTTCAAGAAGGTTTAAAGAATGGAAGAGGTAACAAAAATAATCTTTGAGTTCAAACCCAATATAGCTAATACCAATAAACAAGAAACAGTTTGTCTTTAACTTACACTTAAAAACAGAAATCTTATTTATGTTGATAATACAGCAGCATTCTAAAATTGAACTTCAATGCACAAAGGCCATGACCAGAGTTAACAGAAATACCTTGTGCCCCTTGTTAACAGTAGATCTTGCCTGGAAGGATTCCTTGCTCATCTCTTCTATTTCTTTACTATCACATATGTATTTATGGTATTTGTTCTTCAAATAGTAAGGGTATGTTTATCATAAGTATATTTTTCAGTTATCCCCCAGTTAAATTCACACTGCAACGTAGAATAGGCTTGTTTAAACTGAAAACACCCTTCTCTATCAAAGAAATTTTGAGAGATTTCTAGGGGATTGTAGTTTTATCTCTCTCTTTCTCACCTGCCACTCTAGATAAGCAGTAGCTCTGTGGAATGTGAAAGTAACATCGTAATATCCCTTTCTATTTCAGAAGACAATTTATATACTAATAGGATTCTGAAATTGTAAAATATTAGTGCCAAAAGTCCCTTAGAAAAAGATCTTTTACAATACCTCTATTTAAAGGCCAAGAAACTGAGTGTTAGTGAGGCATATTGACTTTTCCAAGGACACATTATGAGACAGGGCATGAGATGTTTATACAGTAATAATGGGGAAGTGAGGGATTAAATGCTGAAATGAGAACTATAGGTAATTGGAAAGAAAAAAAGAAGTAAGGAAAGAAAGAAGAAAGGATGGAAGGAAGGAAAGAAGGAAGGAAGGGAGGAAGGGAGGGAGGGAGGGAGGGAGGGAGGAAGGAAGGAAGGAAGGAAGGAAGGAAGGGAGGGAGGGAGGGAGGGAGGGAGGGAGGAAGGGAGGGAGGGAGGGAGAAAACGGATTTGAATTATTTAAAGGCTGCTTAACATTGCACAGCACTCAAACTTCCACAGCACAGAAAAATAAAGGAAAGCTTTCCATATAGGGGCACCACAGCCTGAAAAACTGGTATGGGTAGCTTGTTCTCAAGATCTGCTTGGCCATCTAGAAAGTGAATATTGGAAAAGGTAAGGAATTAACACCCATTAGGAGACAGACCCCATGTCTTGTGTAACACTTTTTTTCCCCGTAATTAAAAACAATCCAAAGAATTAATGCCATGAAGCCTCTCTGATTTCCACATGACTTCTACCATAACACACTGCCTTCCAAGAGGGGGAGCAATGGAGATACTGAATCTGTCTATATGTGGAGAAAAAAACCCAAAGCAAGCGTCTTGTGTATGACTTTAACACTGAAACCGTGATAAGCTACTGAGGGCAACCATACCATTGAATAACTCTTAGGACATTTAGATTTGTTTTCATTTTGAATCATTTCAACCATATAAAAAAAGAAAGACAGGGGGCGGAGCAAGATGGCGGAGGAGTAGGAGACCTGGATTTCGTCTCCTCTCAGGAATTCAGCTGGATAGGGATCAAACCATTCTGAACACCTACAAACTCAACAGGAGATCGAAGAAAAGAAGAGCAACAACTGTCTCAGCAGAAAAGCGACCACTTTCTGGAAGGTAGGACGTGCGGAGAAGTGAATCCGAGGCGATATTCGGGAGGATAGACGGCGGGGGAGGGGCCTCCGTCAGCCGCTTCTGGCAAGTGATAGAGCCGCGGAGCACAAAACCGTAACTTTTAGAAGTCGGCTCCGCCGAGGGACGTCACTCTGGTGGCTCAGCGGGGGGTGGAACCCTCCGGGACAGTGTGGTCTCAGGACCCTCGGGGTCACAGAAAGACCGGGGGTGCCTGAGGGCAGCAGAGCTCCCAGGTAACGCAGCAGGGAAGCCGGCTGCAGAGGCGGAGCCCAGGCGCGGGCTCTCAGCTGGGGTTGCCATTAACCGCGATCCGCGGCCCAGTCGGGCCCCTGCTCCTCCAGCAGGGACCCAACAAGCGGCGGATCCGGGGAGACTCACCTTCCTCCCCCGGGAGGAGCCGCGCGGGAGTGCACCGCAGGGATCTGCTGGGTTTGGAGACTCCAGACCGGGTCCGGTGCCAGAGATAGAAACGCGTGGTCACAGGCCGGTTGAGCACGGAGTGCAGCTGCAGACCGGGGAGACGGGAGTGACTGACGGCTTTTCTCTGGGGGCTCACTGAGGAGCGGGGCCCCGAGTTCTCGGCTCCTCCGGGGCGGAGATTGGGAGGCCGCCATTTTCACTCTCTGCCTCCAAAGCTGTACGGAAAGCTCGCAGGGAACAAAAGCCCCGGAGAGCAAACCCGAGCAGATGACTTAGCCGGGAGGGGGCAAGGGCGGGGCTATTCCGCCTCCGGCAGAGACATTTGGAAACCACGGCAACAGGCCCCTCCCCAGAAGATCAGCAAGAACAGGCAGCCAAGACCAAGTTTACCGATCAATGAGAACGGCAGAACTCCAGCGCTAAGGGACTACTGCACATAGAATTCACGGCTTTTTTACCATGATTCCTTAGTCTTTTAAAGTTAATTTTTTTTTTAACTGTCTTTTTGTCTTTTTATTTCTTTTTGAATTTTTCTTTTTCCCTTTTTCAAACAACATCTTATCAATCCCTTTTTTAAAAAAAAACATTTTTATTTTTCATTTTTAGAGTCATATTCTATCCCTTCATAGTAGTTACCCATATTTTTGGCTTATATATATAAGTTGTTCTCTCTTTAAAATTTTGAGATAGTTTCTTCTAACAGATTAAAATATACCCTAAATCTCTAGTATATGGTGTTCTCTATTCCCCTGCCTGATCACATCCTCTCCCTTTTTTTTTTTCTTTTTTCTTTTTTTAAATCCTCTTTCTTTTTTCAAACAACTTCTTATCAATTCCTTTTATAAAATTTTTTATAATTTCCATTTTTACAGTCATTTTCCATCCCTTCATCATATCAACCCTTATTTTTGTACATATATAAGTTTTTCTTTCTTTAAAATTTTGGGAGACACTTTCTTCTAAAAGACCAAAACACACCCCAAATCTAGTGTGTGGCACTGATCTATATACCATATAGATCATATTTGATCACATTCTGGTCTTTCTTTTGTTGTTGTTCTTTTGTTTTGTTTGTTGTTGTTTTTATCTTTATCTTTTTCTTTTTTTTTCTTTTTTTTTTTTCTCTCTTTCCCCTTCTTATCCCACTGCTTCAGGTCTTTTCTGATTTGTTTAGAGTATATTTTCTGGGGACGTGGTTACTCTGCTAGCATTTTGTTCTCTCATTAATCTATTCTCCTCTGCACAAAATGACGAGACGGAAAAAATCACCTCAACAAAAAGAACAAGAGGCAGTACCGACTGCCAGGGACCTACTCAATACGGACATTAGTACGATGTCAGATCTAGAGTTCAGAATCATCACTTTAAAGATACTAGCTGGGCTTGAAAAAAATATGGAAGTTATTAGAGAAACTCTTTCTGGAGAAGTAAAAGAGCTAAAATCCAACCAAGTAGAAATCAAAAAGGCTATTAATGAGGTGCAATCAAAAATGGGGGCACTAACTGCTAGAATAAATGAGGCAGAAGAGAGAATCAGTAATATAGAAGATGAAATGCTGGAAAATAAAGAAGCTGAGAAAAAGAGAGATAAACAACTACTGGATCATGAGGGCAGAATTCGAGAGATAAGTGATACCATAAGACGAAACAACATTAGAATAATTGGGATCCCAGAAGAAGAAGAAAGAGAGAGGGGGGCAGAAGGTATAATGGAGCAAATTATAGCAGAGAACTTCCCTAATTTGGGGAAAGAAACAGGCATGAAAATCCAGGAAGCACAGAGAACCCCTCTCAAAATCAATAAAAATAGGTCAACTCCCCGACATCTAATAGTAAAACTTACAAGTCTCACAGACAAAGAGAAAATCCTGAAAGCAGCTCGGGAGAAGAGATATGTAACCTACAATGGTAGAAACATTAGATTGGCAACAGACCTATCCACAGAGACCTGGCAGGCCAGAAAGGACTGGCAGGATATATTCAGAGCACTAAATGAGAAAAATATGCAGCCAAGAATACTCTATCCAGCTAGGCTGTCATTGAAAATTGAAGGAGAGATAAAAAGTTTCCAGGACAAAAAAAAAACTAAAGGAATTTGCAAACACAAAACCAGCCCTACAGGAAATCTTGAAAGGGGTCCTCTAAGCAAAGAGAGACCCTAAAAGCAACATAGACCAGAAAGGAACACAGACAATATATGGTAACAGTCACCTTACAGGCAATATAATGGCACTAAATTCCTATCTTTCAATAGTTACCTTGAATGTAAATGGGCTAAATGCCCCAATCAAAAGACACAGGCTAACAGACTGGATTAAAAAACAAGATCCATCGATATGCTGTCTGCAAGAGACTCATTTTAGACCCAAAGACACCCCCAGATTGAAAGTGAGGGGGTGGAAAACCATTTACCATGCTAATGGACACCAAAAGAAAGCTGGGGTGGCAATCCTTATATCAGACAAATTAGATTTTAAACCAAAGACTGTAATAAGAGATGAGGAAGGACACTATATCATACTTAAAGGATCTATCCAACAAGAAGATCTAACAATTGTAAATATCTATGCCCCTAACATGGGAGCAGCCAATTATATAAGGCAATTAATAACAAAAGCAAAGAAACACATCAACAACAATACAATAATAGTGGGGGACTTTAACATCCCCCTCACTGAAATGGACAGATCATCTAAGCAAAAGATCAACAAGGAAATAAAGACTTTAAATGACACACTGGACCAAATGGACTTCACAGACATATTCAGAACATTCCACCCCAAAGCAACGGAATACACATTCTTCTCTACTGCCCATGGAACATTCTCCAGAATCGACCACATCCTAGGTCATAAATCAGGTCTCAACCGGTACCAAAAGATTGGGATCATTCCCTGCCTATTTTCAGACCACAATGCTTTGAAACTAGAACTCAATCCCAAGAGGAAAGTCGGAAAGAACTCAAATACATGGAGGCTAAAGAGCATCCTACTGAAGAATGAATGGGTCAACCAGGAAATTAAAGAAGAATTAAAAAAATACATGGAAACTAATGAAAATGAAAACACAACTGTTCAAAATCTTTGGGATGCAGCAAAGGCAGTCCTAAGAGGAAAGTATATAGCAATACAAGCCTTTCTCAAGAAACAAGAAAGGTCTCAAGTACACAACCTAACCCTACACCTAAAGGAGCTGGAGAAAGAACAGCAAATAAAGCCTAAACCCAGCAGGAGAAGAGAAATCATAAAGATCAGAGCAGAAATCAATGAAATAGAAACTAAAAGAACAGTAGAACAGATCAACGAAACTAGGAGCTGGTTCTTTGAAAGAATTAACAAGATTGATAAACCCCTGGCCAGACTTATCAAAAAGAGAAGAGAAATGACCCAAATCAACAAAATCATGAATGAAAGAGGAGAGATCACAACCAACACCAAAGAAATACAAACAATTATAAGAACATATTATGAGCAACTCTATGCCAGCAAATTAGATAACCTGGAAGAGATGGATGCATTCCTAGAGATGTATCAACTACCAAAACTGAACCAGGATGAAATAGAAAACCTGAACAGACCTATAACCACTAAGGAAATTGAAGCAGTCATCAAAAATCTCCCAAAAAACAAAAGCCCAGGGCCAGATGGCTTCCCAGGGGAATTCTACCAAACATTTCAAGAAGAATTAATACCTATTCTTCTGAAACTGTTCCAAAAAATTGAAACGGAAGGAAAACTTCCAAACTCATTTTATGAGGCCAGCATTACCTTGATCCCCAAACCAGACAAAGACCCCATCAAAAAGGAGAATTACAGACCAATATCCCTGATGAACATGGATGCAAAAATTCTCACCAAAATACTAGCCAATAGGATCCAACAGTACATTAAAAGGATTATTCACCATGACCAAGTGGGATTTATCCCTGGGCTGCAAGGTTGGTTCAACATCCGCAAATCAATCAATGTGATACAGTACATTAACAAAGGAAAGAACAAGAATCATATGATCCTCTCGATAGATGCCGAAAAAGCTTTTGACAAAGTACAGCATCCTTTCTTGATCAAAACTCTTCAGAGTATAGGGATAGAGGGTACATACCTCAATATCATAAAAGCCATCTATGAAAAACCTACAGCAAATATTATTCTCAATGGGGAAAAACTGAGAGCTTTCCCCCTAAGGTCAGGAACGCGGCAGGGATGTCCACTATCACCACTGCTATTCAACATAGTATTGGAAGTCCTAGCCACAGCAATCAGACAACAAAAAGAAATCAAAGGCATCCAAATTGGCAAAGAAGAAGTCAAACTCTCACTCTTTGCAGATGATATGATACTTTATGTGGAAAACCCAAAAGACTCCACCCCAAAACTGCTAGAACTCATACAGGAATTCAGTAAAGTGGCAGGATATAAAATCAATGCACAGAAGTCAGTGGCATTCCTATACACCAACAACAAGACAGAAGAAAGAGAAATTAAGGAGTCGATCCCATTTACAATTGCACCCAAAACCATAAGATACCTAGGAATAAATCTAACCAAAGAGACAAAGGATCTGTACTCAGAAAACTATAAAATACTCATGAAAGAAATTGAGGAAGACACAAAGAAATGGAAAAACGTTCCATGCTCATGGATTGGAAGAACAAATATTGTGAAGATGTCAATGCTACCTAGAGCAATCTACACATTCAATGCAATCCCCATCAAAATACCACCCACTTTTTTCAAAGAAATGGAACAAATAATCCTAAAATTTGTATGGAACCAGAAAAGACCCCGCATAGCCAGAGGAATATTGAAAAAGAAAAGCAAAGCCGGTGGCATCACAATTCCGGACTTCAAGCTCTATTACAAAGCTGTCATCATCAAGACAGCATGGTACTGGCACAAAAACAGACACATCGATCAATGGAACAGAATAGAGAGCCCAGAAATGGACCCTCAACTCTATGGTCAACTAATCTTCGACAAAGCAGGAAAGAATGTCCAATGGAACAAAGACAGTCTCTTCAACAAATGGTGTTGGGAAAATTGGATAGACACATGCAGAAGAATGAAACTGGACCACTTCCTTACACCACACACAAAAATAGACTCCAAATGGTTGAAAGACCTCAATGTGAGACAGGAGTCCATCAAAATCCTAAAGGAGAACACAGGCAACAACCTCTTTGACCTCAGCCGAAGCAACTTCTTCCTAGAAACATCGCCAAAGGCAAGGGAAGCAAGGGCAAAAATGAACTATTGGGACTTCATCAAGATAAGAAGCTTTTGCAAAGCAAAGGAAACAGTTAACAAAACCAAAAGACAACCGACAGAATGGGAGAAGATATTTGCAAATGACATATCAGATAAAGGGCTAGTATCCAAAATCTATAAAGAACTCATCAAACTCAACACCCAAAGAACAAAGAATCCAATTAAGAAATGGGCAGAAGACATGAACAGACATTTTTCCAAAGAAGACATCCAAATGGCCAACAGACACATGAAAAAGTGCTCAATATCGCTCGGCATCAGGGAAATCCAAATCAAAACCTCAATGAGATATCACCTCACACCAGTCAGAATGGCTAAAATTAACAAGTCAGGAAACGACAGATGTTGGCGGGGATGCGGAGAAAGGGGAACCCTCCTCCACTGTTGGTGGGAATGCAAGCTGGTGCAGCCACTCTGGAAAACTGTATGGAGGTTCCTCAAAAAGTTGAAAATAGAGCTACCATATGATCCAGCAATTGCACTACTGGGTATTTACCCCAAAGATACAAAAGTAGGGATCCGAAGGGCTACGTGCACCCCGATGTTTATAGCAGCAATGTCCACAATAGCCAAACTGTGGAAAGAGCCAAGATGTCCATCGACAGATGAATGGAAAAAGAAGATGTGGTATATATATTCAATGGAATATTATGCAGCCATCAAAAGGAATGAGATCTTGCCATTTGCAACGACGTGGATGGAACTGGAGGGTATTATGTTGAGTGAAATAAGTCAAACAGAGAAAGACATGTATCATATGATCTCACTGATATGAGGAATTCTTAATCGCAGGAAACAAACTGAGTGTTGTTGGAGTGGGGGGTGGGGTGGGAGGGATGGGGGGACTGGGTGATAGACACTGGGGAGTGTATGTGCTCTGGTAAGCGCTGTGAATTGTGCAAGACTGTTGAATCTCAGATCTGTACCTCTGAAACAAATAATGCAATATATGTTAAGAAAAAAAAAAAGAAGAAGAAGAAGAAGGTAGCGGGAGGGGAAGAATGAAGCGGGGGAAATCGGAGGGGTAGACGAACCATGAGAGACGATGGACTCTGAAAAACAAACAGGGTTCTAGAGGGGAGGGGGGTGGGAGGATGGGTTAGCCTGGTGGTGGGTATTGAGGAGGGCACATTCTGCATGGAGCACTGGGTGTTATGCACAAACAATGAATCATGGAACACTTCATCTAAAACTAATGTTGTAATGTAAGGGGATTAACATAAGAATAAAAAAATTAAAAAAAAAAAAAAAGATACATAAAAAAAAAAAAAATAAAAAAATAAAAAAAATAAAAAAAGAAAGACAGTAATATAAAAATAATTCAAGTTCACTGCTCTGATTTATAAAATGTTAACATTTTGCTGTAATTGTTTCATGTTATTTTTGTTTATAGGAATAAATGTTTCAGGTATGATTGAAATCCCTCTTCTTTCCATTCCTGTCCTTCCTCCCAAAAGTAACTATTTTACTGAGGTTGGTGTGTGTCCTTTTGTAGCTGTGTTATTCTTTACACCATATATTTATATCTGTAAGGAATATCTAGTATTATTTTATGTGTTTTTAAAATATTCATAACTGACATCATACAATATGTCCTTTTGCAACTTTTCACACTGTGTTATGTTTATGATATATCAATGTTGACACATGTATATCTAATTCATTTATCTACCCCTGCCAGTTTAATTTATTATTTTGAACTGATATATTAAAAGAAGAGCAACAACTTAATTATTTTTCCACTACTGGTGGACATTTTGATTTTTTATGATTATTTCCTGATACCAACAATTCTGAAAATAATGTGCTACATCTCTCCTTATGCAAATATTTTGAGAATTTCTCTAATGTAGCTAACTAATGGTATAAGGTATGTACTTCTTAAAAATTATGAGATATTGTCTCAAAGCTGTCCAGAATGGTTATTGTGCCTTTTGTGTGCCAGATTGGATGGATATTTGTATGTACTTATTAAATTGGCAGCTAGCCAGGTTCTAGATCATCATTCAGAGCTTGGCAGGTGACAAGTCACATTTCCCAGCTGTGTTCTCTGCCATTCTTGGTTTCTCCCTACTTGATTAGTACAACCACTCAAGTCACAGCACCCTATGAAGTACATTTATTATTTTTGTGTGCAGCTCTTTGCTTGCTTTTCCTGGTGTCAAAATAAGGGGTAGGAGGGCCACCTGAGTGGCTCAGTCGTTAAGCATCTGCCTTCGGCTCAGGTCATGATCCCAGGGTCCTGGGATCGAGCCCCACATAGGGCTCCCTGCTCAGCAGGAAGTCTGCTTCTCCCTCTCTCACTCCCCCTGCTTGTGTTCCCTCTCTCGCTGTGTCTCTCTCTGTCAAATAAATAAATAAAATCTTAAAAAAAAATAAGGGGTAGGAAATTGCTATATGATTTTGCCCTATGAATATTATATGGGTCCCAAGCATACCTGTGATATTCCACAAGAATGCAGTCAGGAGGTCTTTTCTCTCAAATCTCCTCAAAAGGTTGATAAAGATTCTTAGGTCACAGTCCTACTGACTGCTTGAACTCACCAATGGACAAGATACAAGGGTCTTTTGAGTAGACTAATTTGTATCATTTCACTTGCCAAAGAAACTAAAAAATTTAAATTGTACAAATATGATGGGAGCCATGTAGGCAGAGTCCATTCAAGCATCAGGCAACAGTACCTTATTTCCCCAACTTGACCCCAGACAGGTAAGGGTGGAAAAATCGGCCCTGCGGATGGTTATGTGAAGCCAACTCTATCACAACTAGTTGATTCTGATCGCATTGCTTCTTGATATATCACATATTTACCTTTCCAACCTTTCCAACCAATTAAGCCCATGCCTGTCAAAGAAGGAAGCTGAATTATGTTTGAGCCACAGAGTTTACAGAAAGCAAACCTGCTCTTCTAGAGGTAATGCTGATTCATCAGCGGTCACCAGGTGGTAAGGAAAATGAAGACCTACAGCTGCAATCCCTCATGTCAACCTCAGGACAGTCAGGATCTCTCGATTGGTGCAACTACTCAAGTCACAGCACACCGTGTGTCTGCCACACACCGCCACTTGGTGTCAGTAAGGCAAAGGTGTCCCCCCACTCCCACCCCACGTGAATGCAGTACTCTTCAGAGTGAATGCCTTAGTGGGAAGAACCTTGGCTGGGTTTTGGCCTTTTAATCCCCTGATCAAAGCAACCCATTGCAGTGAACAAACACCTTATCTGGCCATCTGCTGCCGCTCTGTCTGCTAAGAGTTCCATTTGATAATTGCTATTCCAGAGAGAGGTTTGGGAAGGGGGGAGTGGGAAACGTGAACTCAGATTTCCAACTTCTCAGAATCTTCTCCAATATGCTATGCTTTTCCCATAGGGGTAATTAAAGTAAATTATATACAATTTTGTTTGGTTGTATTGTATCAAGTCCATTTTCTAACATCATTATAGTTTAATAACCACAAATCCTTGGCTGTGTATTTTATTATATAGATAAGATGTTAATCATAAAGCCTACTAATGTTCTGCTTTTAAGACCTTTATTTCCGATGGTTTTTATCTCAGTACATGATGCTCTGGTAAACTTTTTTGTGCATCAATCTTGGTCTGCTTTTCACCATGCTTCCTCATTCACTCATTTCACACATATATATGTTAGAGGTTGTTCTTAGTGCTTTTAACACATTCATTTGCTATCAGTAGTTGAAAGGAAATCTAGAATTCCAGAAATGTAAACCTTTCAATGCTGTTTATAAGTATTGGCAAATCAACACCCATGGCTTTAAAGTTGTAGATGGTCTTAGAGCACCAAACATTCTGAGAAGATGGCCTCTGGTTTGTTGGAGTTGGGTGTCCCAGCACCCATCTTTCTTTTGAATTCAAAATATTGGAAGGATACCTTCAAACAACTGATGGCCAAAAGAGGGTAGCAATATCAGCTTTATTGAAATAAAAATGGCTAGAGAGCATGACTTCCATCTGAGGTCCATACTGCCTATTTTCTGTCCCTCTCCATTTAAAGAAAAGGCCCAATAAGGGGCCATTAAGAAGCTGGGCCAGAAAGCGCAGATCCTGGCTAGCCAAAGTGCAGGCCAGAAGTTCCAAAGGACTGTGGTAGTTCTATTTATTTGTGAAATAAGCACCAAAAGACAAGATACAACTTGTCTTATGCATAGAAATCTTTTGCACCCTTACTAGGGTCCAGGGCAATAAGGTTTTTCCCAGTCAGATTACCCACATCCCTTTCCAGTTCCCTCCTCTCAGGAAAAGAGTAAATGCACCTATCTTCTGAAGGAATATGAGGGTGCTGATGTAAATGTAGTTCTTTTGAGAATACTCAAGCAGAGTCATAGGGGGCTGTATGGTTTCCCAGAAAGAGCAAGACAATATAGCTTTGATTTCTGACACTTAACCAACTCTGTAAATTAGACAAACTCCTTAAATGATTTGAACCTCAAACAGAGAGAATATAACACCTATTTTATCATTTTATTACATAAATTAAGGAAGATGATGTCACTGAATAATTTTTCCTCCCTATGGAGTTGCCAATTCATTGACAGAAAAGTCAAAAGAGTTGTTTAATACATTACCTCATTGAATACTATAGCTATAGAGGTCAAAATGATGAAATAAGAAATGCTGTATAGACATTCTCATTATTAAGCCAATATTTATTGAATCTTATGGTTCTTCTAGTTCCAATTTACACAAATCAACTACATGTAATTGTCCACATATGCTCTACAGTCTTACCCTAATATGAACTTGCTTATTTGATTTATACGTAGGATTAACAGATTTATTTCTTACTAAACAGATTTAACCAGACTTTGGAGATGTGTTTTAGTTATTGAATTCAATAGCTGTGTTTGTTTTAGCGTGCAGCAAGTGCTTGTACATCTGGGCATGCTCAAGTTTTGGTGGCCATTTCAATGGACTCTAAAGCTGAAGATTTATGTAATGGTCTGCCTAAATTTACTATAGTTGATTTACTGAAAAATTAAATTCTGTCCTGTGTGGTGTTATGGCAGCTTGCAATAGCAATGTTTTCCCATGGCTGTCAAACTGCAAACTGTGAGTAGTTCAAGACAGGGATTTGGTGCTATCCTCATGGTCTTATAACCAGGAACTCCAAAATTTCCAAATCCTACCTTGGTCATCAGCTTTCCTCCCTTCTGGATTCCAGACATAGTAGCAAACAGAAGGGACAATACCATAGTGAAAATCTGGAATAGTAATTTCTGTGCAGATTTCTGGCAAAAGACTAAGCTAGAGCACATGGCTAAGCCTAGAAGCTTAACTGAAGCACCGACTCCCCACTCACTCCCCTGTCTCAACTAGGAGTTCTATATCCAGCAATGCCAGCCTTGAAACATTAATGAGAAATTAAAACATTCTCAGGTAAACAGAAATTGAGATAAATTGTGGCTAGAAAATGCATTCTAAAAGAAATATGAAAGGGGTCCTTTAAGCTGAAGTGAAAGAATGCTGAATAGTAACTGGGATCCCCATGAAGAAATAAAATAGCACCAGTTTAGTTGCATATGTAGGTGAATGAAAAAGAGAGTATTGATGTATTTTCATGTTTGTAACCCATTTTCCTCTCCTACCCAATTTTTAAAACAACTGTATAAATTCTATGTTTGTGTTGATGGGCAAAGATGTACATTGTATGACTATAAAGAACAAAGAAGAGGAGAATAGACCTATGTAAGAACAAACTTTTTAAATAATACTGAAAGTAAGTCCGTGTTAATTTGAATTAAATTGCTATTAATCAACATGTTAATTGTAATCCCCAGGGAAACCACTGAGAAAATAACTCAAAAAGGAATAGCCTAAGAAAGCCTTATATTATAGGATTCAGGGTCCAGAAATAAAGTCTTACATTCTTATACAAGTCATTACTGGCAATTTAGACCTAGAGAATTTTGCAAAACAAAAACGAAAACAAATACACTTGAGCAAGCATGAGAGCGGTAATGAGAAACTGTGTAAGTGTGTAGGAGTGTGTGTGTCTGTGAATTTTAAATTAAATATGGCTAAAGAAACCAACACTCTAGCAATAATCTCAATATTTATTAGACTAAGCAGGAATTTAACAAAAAGCAAGCCTCTGAGGACATTTTTATCAGATGCCCAAAATGTGGCCTTGAAGCTTATCTAAAACCTACTTAAAGAAATCTAATGAATAAGGAGTATAAAGAGCTTTCAATAGGGAAGATAAGAGATGAAGATCACCATCTGTGACTGAAGAGAGCAAAGTCAGCTACTATGGAAGCACCCAGGAAAGTGACATCTAATGAAAAGGCGATTTGGATGTGAAGACAATGGGGTTGTCATCACCCCCTGTGGAAATTGGCCACCCAGTGGCAATAATATGGAAGGAATAAAGTAAATGAGAGTCAACAAATGTATAAAAACAAATGTTGTAGTAATTTGTCAAGCTGGTTGCATTTTGAAAACAAACTACATTTGTTTGTTTGTAATAACACTGTTGTAATGTTAGTAATTATTTGTGCCTCTTTTCTCTCTTCTATTTGTTCAGGGTGTTTTAGCTTCAAAGCGGGATAGCTTTTGACAACATGGTGGGCGTTGGAAGTGAAAGAGAATAAAGCCAGACTGGGAAAACCAGAGTTGAGATTTCTGATTTCACTAAAGGGCCAGACTCCAAGGTGGATGGTCAGTGGTTTTATAAGCAATGTTATTCAGAGTTGGGCAATAACTTTGGTTGTGATTCACAATCATTTGATTTATGAGGAGGCTCAATTCTATAGGGGACTCAGCACAAGAAGAGTATGCACTATGGAAGGATATTCTGTAAAAGCAGGAAGTGGGGACCCCTGATGAAAAGTACATTCCAAGAGCATACCAGAAGCAAGTTCTGGTCCTTTGAAAGGATACTTTGTAAGAATTAGGAACAGAGGTGGGATTCCAGCAATATGGAGTAGGGTTGGCCAATCTATTCCCAGTAACGATCTGAAACCAGTAGAAGTGGATATGTAGAAATCTGTAGCTCAAACCAAGGTATGGAGATTTATCCATGGTAGAGTGTAATAGAACAATGTATCACTTACGGGCATCTGTGTGTCCAGAGCTTTTCCTAACCATAGTAGATAACCTCCAAAGATAACCACCTAGATGGGTGAGTGAGTTCCAGATTGGACCAGTGAGTGGGACAAGATTTGAGCATCGTAGCTCATCTCACGTAACACTAGTCCAGTGTTTCCCAAACTGATTTCTGTAGTTACTAATGGTGGTCAAATAAACTTGAAAACAATACATGCAATATTTTCATCTGATGGATTTATAAAACATATCCTATAGGAAATTAAAAAAAAAACCACACAGAACTTTTAATATCCCAGCATTTTCTAAATTTACTTAAGAAAAGAATCCTTGGAATGTACGTTGAAAAGTCCTGCTTTAGTCCTCTAGATTTTTCTCAGCACAGAGACCCAGTGTTCTACCCCAGAGGGTTTCCAAAGGCCACACTCCTTGCTAAAAGCATTCGCTGCACTCTCCGCCTCTCTGTTCAGTGTCTGCACTTGGCCCCCGCAGCCTGTATACCAAGACTGTGGAAGTATTTTCTTTCCCAAGAAAGGGGACGTCCAGACTTACTTCTCTCTGGCTGAGCTTTGCAAATGCTGTCCTCACAGCAGTCCCTTACCACCAGACTACTTCTCTTCCTTGTTTTTCTTTAGATAGCACTCCCTCTCAGAAACATTCACTCCTGAACCACCCACTACCAAATCTGCATGCAATGTGCCTCCTAGATCCTCCCTAGCTCTCTTTTGTTCAGTATGTATTGAGCACCCATTTTGTGCGAGGTACTAGGTGTTGGGGTTATGTCAGTGAACAATGCAAAATTGCTGGCCCTGGCATCCATTATTAGATGCCTGCCTTACATATGTGTCATTAGATTGTAAAGTATCTACTTTCCTTGTCTGTCTCTCATGCTTCATCTAGCTCAGTAGGAACAGGATCCCTCCAAGTATTTCAAAATTTTATTCCCCGGGCCCAGAATAGGCTTTGCCAGTTTCCCCTTGGCCTCCCCTCTGTTTTCTGGCCCTGAAGTCCTCCACCACCTCCTGCTAATATTCCCCAGAGTTAGGAGGTTGCAGCTTTGTTAGCGACTCTAACAACCTTCTGCACAATGTGTAACATTAGTAAATTAAATAAAAATCAATGAATTTCATTTTGTGGTTTGTGTTGAACATACTCAAATTGCCTCTGTCTCCTTAAATTGTCAGTCACCTTGGGCTGGTACAGATAGAGCAAAACTGAAGTCGGGACTTTGACCAACTTGAATGAAATCCTCCCTTTGCCCTGGTCGGGTTGTGTGACTTTGGGAAGCTTACTTAACATTCTTGAGCCTTACTATCCTCATTTGCAAAACAGGGATGACCACACTCACTGCTGACCTCATAGAACTGTGTGAACATTCAGAGAACGAGGACTGTGATCTACCTCATGTCGTAGTGGGTCTGACAGAGCTCAGAAACTCTGTCAATGTGAGTTCCTTCCTTCTCCAGAGAGGGTGACTTTCCTTTTTATCGAAGGGGTGGGGGAAAGAGATGTGAGAATGTCAAATTTTGGTGAGCATGTTAAATGAAGACACTTGAATGTACAGATTTTAGGTCTCCTTTAGCTCAGCCTTAATTATTCAAAGGATGGAACTGGACCAACTTGAGGCTCATGCATCATTTAAAAAAATTACCTACTTCATTTATGCTGGTTCTTCCACTGGCTCCAGGCCCATAATTAAGACTTGTCTGAATAAGCACTAGTATTTTAATCGAGGTATAAGAGAAAGAAGATGAAATGCAGGGAAGACGGAGCTTCCAGCTTTCTTCTGAGTGAAAGATTGCTCATTTTAGAGAACAGAGTGAGCCTTCGAAAAAATGCTTACAATGGGAAAATTTTAACATTTCCTTTTAACTACACAAGTAACATCAATGTGCTAATTATTCTAAAATGAGCCCAGAATTTGCTGTATGGTTACACTTTGTGAAATACTCGAGCTCCATTACACCAAGAAATAAAACGCTGCAAATTCATTTCTGTTAATTCATGCATAATTGAAGCAGGGGCTGGTGTGAAGCCTCCAGAATATGCACATTTTCGTTCCTTTGTTCTCAGTGCCTTTGCAGTTAAAGGTTTACAACAACAAAAAGGGGTGACTACATTGGACTCATAACTTTTATGAACTGTTTAAATGCATAATGAAGACGATTCATAAAAGTCTCTAATTGTATAAGCACATCATTAAATATAGATTGTAAAATATCTTGTTTACTTTTTATATAAACCCACCACAGATAAAAGAATATTGCAAACATAGCATGTATTTTGTGTAGGATGGAGATTGGATTTAATTTTCACTTGAGCGAAGTGGCCCTATGTCACTGGGGCCGATTTTCCTTCAACTGTCTTTTCACCAAAATCAGAAAAGTCATTCTGGCAATGTTTTGGTGAGTATGAATGAAGGTCTTGGCTAGTAGAATTTCTTAGTTAAAACTTGAAGCTAAACTACTTTAAAAATAATTCCTTCTTGAAAGTCTTGTTAAAGTGTCAAAATTAAAAAAAGTTGAAATCAACCCTCCATTGCTTCTTGCCCCTACCTCATGGAAAAACGCAACATGGCCATCATGATTAGATGTTTATTTGTCTCACTAAGGATTTTATATGTTATGAAGGAAGTCATAACAACCATTATTTAATGATCAGGTATTATGGGCCAAACATATTTGCAATTGCTTTTTCCCCTGTTGCTTGCCCCCCCAACCTTCCCTGCCCCCATGTCCCTGTGTCCCCAGTAACCTGGGAATGAACTTCCTCAGACATACATCAAGGCACCTGGGAGGCACTCAGAACGGTCTGGGACCCATTTTGTGAATTCATTTGTGGATGAGTATATTGTGTAAGGATTTTAAGATAAACATCTCCACCTGCAAACTCTTTGTGGCAGTATTACCTATCACCCCCATTTTACAGGTAAGCGACTGAGGTTAAAGGGGTCTAAGTCATATTTAGCCATTATAAGAAATAAGGAGATTGGGTTCCAAGCCAGGTTTTCAAAGTCCAACCTGCGTTTTGTCCAGTGTTCAAACTATGGTAGGGCTCCACCTGTCAGAATAGCCTCACTGGCCTGGATGGCAGGAAACTCAAGAATTGTACAGGGGATTTCGTGGGTGTGGGTCAATCGCTGAAAGATGTGCATCTGTATTCACATCAGGACAATCTTTTGTCTGCTTCTAAGTTGTTTTTAGCCAATACTTTGGGTTGGCTGTGCCTAGTTGTGTTCTCATTAACCAATTACTTCCGCACAACAATAATGCCTGGTATTTGGGATTCTATAGCCCAGAGCTGGAAACTCTGAGAATCAGCCCAGCCAAATACAACCAAGACAGGTGGAGGTCCTGGCCGTCCAGTGAGAAACACACAGGTGACTGAAATCAAAATTGGTGGTTCTAAGAGAAATGCCTGGAGACTGAAAAGGCAAGTTCTCCAGCTTCCTTCGCCAAATCATAATGCCTTAAAAGGCAACATGTTCTAGAGGAAACTATCCAGGTTTTGGGGTCAGACAAGCCTAGATTCCAATCCACACGAGCTGTGTGACTTGGGGATTCTTCTCAGCCTCAACTTCCTTCTCTGTTGTTAAAAAGAAAACTGCAGGCCTAAAATGGCACCCTGTAGATTAAGGCCCCAAGTCAGTAAACCAAGATTTAATACCTACCCTAACTGTAGTTTTAGCCTAACCTTTAACTAGTCAACATGGGAATTTCCAGAGCGGCGCTAGGAAATTTACTGAGACTCCTTTCAGTTCTCTTAGGGGCACCTTGTCTGAAACAATGTATCTTTGCTAAGAATTTCCATTGTTCCACTGCCGCTCTACCTGTAAAAGTCTTTCCTTTTCTGTGGCCCTTTGGAGCTCCCTCTACTGGTTGGGTGGGATACTGCCTGATTCATGACAAGTTATAAAGCCAATTAGATCTTTAGAATTTACTCAGCTGAATTTTTGTAGTTTATAAAATGGGAACATACACCTCATTTCTCCGATTGGGATAAAAAAATAAAATTATATATATGAAATACCTAGACATAGGTTTTTTTTTTTGGTCTTACTTCCCGACTTTTTGTATACACACTGTCTTTCTGAAGTCTTGGTTGAACTTACAGAATTATTATCATTTGTGATTACAGTCATCAAAACTTTACATTAGGGGCGCCTGGGTGGCTCAGTCGGTTAAGCATCTGCCTTCGGTTCAGGTCATGATCCCAGGGTCGTGGGATCGAGCCCTACATCGGGCTCCCTGCTCAGTGGGGAGCCTGCTTCTCCCTCTTACTCTGCCTGCCACTCCCTCTGCTTGTGCTCTTTCACTCTCTTCCTCAAATAAATAAATAAATAAATAAATAAATAAATAAATAAAATCTTAAAAAAAACCCTTACATTAAATTTGGAGGAATCATGCATGATCCAAAGATTTGTAGCTTGCATCATCAGTGGTATTTGCCAAGACTGCAAGAGATGAAGAGACATCTGTGTCTCCACATTGTGGCCCCTCAAGCCAGCTAGCAAGCCCATTGGGGGAGTTCTAAATGGTATTGATTTCCTTCCACACTTGAAGTTATAGCTGAGCCTAAATGATAGCTGCAGAAATAGGAAAACAGGGAACAGACACCATCATGCTGTTACCAGGGCTCTCTCCTCTGGAAGTTGGGGATGTTGGCATATTGCCTTAACACACTTGGACTGAAAAAGTAGATCAAATTTTCTAATGCCCTAATCACATTATTATTCAGATATTTTCTCAGAAATTAAAGCACCCTTAATGTTCAGCCAATTTATGGGTTGGTTTGTCACTCAGAAAGCAATATAGACATGTATATATAATAGGAAATCTTCGGAAACTTCCCCCATGTTTTCAGTGGCATTAAACATATAAAGAAATCCATAAAAATGCCTACATTGTCTCCCTCTCCTTCAAACCTATGTTGCAATAATAACTACAATCAACAACTGTAAAAAAAATTGAGTGGATTCCCTTCCAGAAATATATGTGGAGAAATATATATGCTCACACAAATACAGAGAGATATCATTCTACACATATTGTTCTGTCACCTGAGTTTTGCAAAATAATACGTGGGTATCTGTGAAGGTTTTTCATTCTTTTTTATTAGTTCCATAGTAGTCTTCACATAAGTACATCATGAATTATTGAAACTTTTTTTTATTGATGTACGTCCAGACTTGGTGTTGGTGTATGGTGTTCTGATGTTCAATCATCCCACAATCGATATTTTTGAAGACACATTTTTATGTATTTGCATGAGCAATTCTGTGGGAAAAATTCCTTGGAGTAGTTACAGGTTAAAGGGTGTGTACAAGCTGCCTTTCAAAAATGCATTCCCACCAAGAGGCCATGAAAGTGCCCCATGCCCTCTCATGTTGACCAGTTCTGGGTGTTTGTTTAATCGTCAGTTTGGCAAGTAAAATCAGCATGTCATTTTATTGAGATTTACATACTCCTAATTACTAATGAGCTTGATATATTTATAATATCTTTCTGGCCAGGACATGAATCTAGCCCAGAGTGAGCTTTCCTCTTCTCCATGCGCACACTTCTGAACTCAGTGAGACATGCAGAAAGTCAGTATTGCTCTCACAGGGACCCAGGGGGTCTGGTGTAATGCCAGGTGTGTGTGTGTGTGTGTGTGTGTGTGTGTGTGTGAGAGAGAGAGAGAGAGAGACACATACTGCCGACCAGCAAGGCCACATGGACACATTTTCAGTGTTTGCTCTTGGTATTCATCTCTGTAAAAGCACACATTTGCCCAAATAGAATTGAATGGGTTCTAGGTTTTTTTCTTTTACTGACTTGAGAAACTTTTATTTCTCAAAATATCTTAAAATCATTTAGAGTTTCCCTAAAACCTTAAACAATGTGGGGAAAGGATGATTATAAATAAAGAGCTTAGAGTCTCTGCTTTAGAATTTTTTATTATGAAATCATATCTAGTTCTCAATTCCAAAGAGTAGCTAGCCCATGACACAGGCAGCAGTCAGTCCAAAGTTATTAAGCATTTGTTTAAAAAAAGTTTCATACCATAAGTAGGTTGGTACTGGGAGTTTTATCCCCTACCGTCCAGAAGCTCACAGTCAAGAGAAGGGGGTGGGGGTTAAAGGTAAGGATATAAGCACAATACAGTGAACTGAATATTATAGAACGGATAAATATTAAGTACAATGGGGACTCAGAGTTTGGGGATGTTTGAGGTCTATTGCCTCCTTTATTGTCTTCATAAGAGCTATACAATAATCTCTGGAAAGAAATTTGCTGTGTGTATATATGTGTGTGTGTGTGTGTGTGCCTGCATGCTAAGCCTTTATTGAATTCACTGATCTACAAAATATGGCCATCTCCTACCCAACAATTTTAATGATTGCACCATGCTGAAAGCCAGAAAATGAAGAGACAGATTACAGACCATACTGTAATTCAATTATAGAACAACAGAAAAGGAGGGAATTAATAAAGGCTGAAGTTCCACATTTGCAAATGAGTTGATGCAACTGGCAGAAAAATTAAGGCTCACAGAGGTGAAGGTGCAGGAAACAGCATGGAGGGGTTGTTAGGGGCAAACAAGAAGGCAGACACTAAGACGGAATGAATCATCGAAGCCTGTAACACCTGAAGCCCCTGTTCTCAATTCCAGTGATTCAGGACATCGTTGAAAATAGTTGACATATTGCTCCTCTATTATATTTGTGTTTTCATGCTGCCTTTGCTGTTTCAGATGCAGGGAGTACAGCTACAAATATAAAAAGCGAAAATGCCCTTTTGCAGCATTTTGCAAAAGCTAAGAAGTGACAAGTACTGCAAATTTGCAAAACCTGTCCTTGATCAGTTTTGCACATTCAAGGGTCCCACATAATTTGGGTAAACAAAGAGAACACTTTGTGCCGGTCTTTCTAATTCTTCCTTTACTCTGTCCAGTCACGCTCTGGCCCTCGGGTTCCTGAAAATCTTCCCTGGACTCCACTGGTCCTTTTCCTCACTGATCTATTCCTCTGCTCCATAAACTTCTTTAGGGACCTTTGTACCCTCTGAAGGACTGCACAATGCACCTCGGGGGAAAGATGGAGACTTAATTGACTCTTGCGGATGGTTTGTGTGGAAAAGCAATGTTTGGAGAAATAGATTGGGGTCTTAGTATGGGGGCCTGGGATGTTTGGCTATGAAGTTTGGAACTTATTCTATAAGCCCTGGGGCTGCACGTGAAAAATGTGATGCTGTGGTGAAACTAATCAGCTATAAACCCAAAGGATGGATGGTGGAGAGGCATAGGAAGAGATACTAAAAGCAGAAAGGCCATTGCAGAAATATAACTGTGAGGTGTAAACTCCTATTTGAGCTAGCATTGTAGCAATGGGAGTTTAGGGGCATATATGGATTTACTCTTCATTCAATCATCACATTTTTGCTGGACATGTGTGTTGGATGCTTTGTGAAGATCCAAAGATGTATCAGGCACTTTTCTCCCTCTCGCACCTTCTGCAATGAATTGCTCCTTTGTTTTTAAGATTCACTTCAAATGAGAAAGGCTGGAGAAAGCCTTCTCTGACACCATCTCACTTTGAGATTGGTACCCAGGTTCATGCTTTGACTGTCCTGATTTCCAAGGTTAATTGCTCTTCACACGGTTGTAATTACTCTTTACATTCACACCATCCATTTTATACTGTGAGGTCTTTGAAGTCAGGGACTGTGTTTCATTCATATCTTTGTATTCCTCAGAAAGCAGTGCAGTGCCTGCCACGGAGTGGGTCAGCACCAGCTTAAGCAATGGTGGCCTCAAGTATGGGAAGGAAGCCTGGTTTTGGTACACAGCTTTGTCATGGATGGTAGTTTTCTGGAAAGAAATGGAGTTCTTTTAATACATGTTGCTTGTGAGAAGATAGTGGGTGACCAGAAGGGATATAAAGGAGTCAGTCAGAGTACGGCCAAGAAAGGAAAGTTCTACTCAGATTTGGAAAAGGAAGATGAAATATTAAGTCTGAATAAAGAGGAAAGGCAGTAAATGAAAGGAGACGTGTTCAAAATCAAAGAGACTGAAAGTATGTACGAGGTTGAATATAAGCTAAATTGGGCTCTACAATTCAGTTTGGAGACTGAAAACATTAGGAGGGTTCAGGAAACCAATTTTTATGTAGGGTTGACCCTTTGGCATAGGACAAACTTGCTGCTTTAAGATTTTGAGGAACCAGGGTATGGCGCATCAAATATATCAGTACAGAGAGGAACTTAAAATTTGTCAGATTTGGATTTTGCAGGATTTGCTTTCCAGTGAATGGTCCTGGATGGATTTATAGATATCATTCACTTATTCATTCATTAATGCAACCTTGCTGAATGTTCAATAAGTGACTCATAGTATGAGGAACAGAAATGGTACTCAATGTTTGTTAAATAAATGTTAGGTGCTTTGAGGGTTGCTGACCTAAGGTAGGTACTCTGTAACTCTAATATTAAGTAGAATGCAAGCAGGTAGAGGGACAGAGAGGACTGGATAGACCCCACTGAATAGTTATCAATTGATTTCAGTCTGGGAAGATGAATAAGCAGACAGAGATGGGGAATGCTGGGAGGAATCTAGATATTGGGGAAAGCATGGATAGGCATTTACCTCAGAAATCACAAGATATACCTAAGAAAATGTTAGGAGCCCCATTAGTTACAGGAGTTGGGCATGGGTGTAGGCACCATTACAATGAAGATGCTCCAACTTCATATCAAGTGAAAGGTAGATGTAATTCAAAATTCTATAAATATGTGTAAGTATGTAGTCTCAGTTCCTATTGATGAGACTGCACATAGGTTTATCTGAAAATATCCTTGGAGAATTCAGAATTCACTCCTGTGCCATAGCTCATCATCTCCTGTTCCTACTGCACATCTATTTTCCTTGCAAAGATCATAGTAAAAAGCCACCAGACAATAAACCTGGCAAGAGCCCTGGGCCAGGTAGAGAACCAGGAGCCAGCCAAGCTTTAAGGCTGCTTAACAGTCTGGTTTTGGGCAATTTACTTCCATTTCGAGTCTCAGTTTCTTCATATATTAAAGTCAATATTGAACTCAATGATAGCTCCAATTCTGTTTAGCCCTAAGAAGCTTAAATTTGTTTCTGTCGTCTGTTCACATTCAGTTAAAGCACAATGAAAGAGAGACTGCATGACCTGGCCAAGGCAATAACTTATGACAATTTAAATTACTACTGTTAAAGAACAAAAATTCAACTGAGTAAATTTAAAGATCAAATTGGCTTTATTCAATAATTCATGAATCAGGCAGCATCCCATTTAGCAATAGAAAGAAGCCCTGCCAAGCTACAGAAAAGGAAAGGTTTTTTTTTTTTTTTTGTAAAGCAGAAAAGGGGTTGGAAAGGCAAACTACTAGTGAAGAATGCATTGTTTCAGACATGGTTGCCCTTCTAAGGGTGACAGAAGGGGTCCACTGGGCAGATTATCTCACTAGTGCTGACCAGGTCATTCCATGTTGACTGGTTAAAGTTTCCATTTCCGGGGAGTTGAGATTGCAGTTGGGTTAGGTATTACATCTTAGTTTGCAGATGTAGGGTTTAGCTGACACAGGGCTCTGTTGTCTCCTGTGTCATCCTACACAGATGTTTTTAAAACCAAAGAAAACCATCAGCAAACAAAGTGATCCCAGCATCCTGAAATTCTATAGTCTGAGCAATGAAACGGTAACAAGCACCCTGTCACAGCACTGGGGCGAGGGTTCCTCTCCGTTCAAATTAAATCAACTCAAGCCATCAGATCTTTCATTTCCACTGGAGGTGAGACAATGCTGCAATTATCTAAAATATAATTACAGGTATAAATGAATAAGGCAGTGTGTGTGTGTGTGTGTGCACACGCTACTGTGTTTTAAATTACACTTTTCAGAATAAATGTTTCTGCAGAATGAGTTTCTCCACTACTGATGAGCCTTTTCTCGAATATAGTCAAAGTTAGGTGAAAATCAATAAATAAAAGCACATTTCTCAGTGCTAAAGTAATTGGCAATCAGAGAGAAAGATAGATCTCAGCCATTATGTTGTTAAAAAAAGAGACAATGGGCCCAAAATGAAGTCACTTGTGCTAAATCCCACATCACCAAACCAAGACTTAATACCTCACTTAATTACAGTTGCAGCCTCCTCCAAGAATGGAATCTTAAACCAGTTAATCTAGAATTACCTGGTCAGCACTAGTGTGGTAATCTGCCTGATAGAACCCTGCCATCTCCTAAAGAAAGGTGACCTTGCCACAAACAATCAATGGTTTGTTAGTCTAACTTCCTTGTCCCACCCCTTTCTCCCTGTAAAAGTCTTTCATTCTGTACAGCTCTCTGGAGCTTGTTCCAGTTTTCTAGATGGGATGCTGTCTGATTCATAAATCATTCAATAAAGCCAATACAATCTTTAAAATTTACTCGGTGTTCACAAAATGCATTTGATTGGCAGAGATAGGAGACATCGCCTGTTGTTCTGCAATTGTTACTTTGAGAAAATAGTCTAGATTTTTTTTTTTTAACTATGGATTTTTCTCAAAAGTGCAGACTTGCCAGCTCGTTTTACTCTTACTATTCAGGATTGGCATCAAGTCTTCATTAACTGATACCGGATGACTGGGAAGCAAGTTGGCGGATGCCTTCTTACCAGTGGAGATGTAGGTGGAGCTCACCAAACATTTGCTGCTTGGATGTGCGGGCACGTGTGTAGCAGGTGCCACCTGTACTGGGCACTATCATGCTGTGAGCAAACAGGATGTACAGCCATAACTTGGCTCCCGTTGAGTTCCCTTTCCCAATGTAATGTGTGCAAAACAATAGCAATGGAATCAAGGCACAGCCCTGGTCCTGTACCTTCCTGTTTGGTAAGGAAACATGGGACAAAATGGCAATGCTAAAGGCATGGCAAATTATTAAGTAGAAGCTGATCCTTTCTCCCTTGAAAATTGATAGTCAAACCTATAACCTTCATCTCAGAAATGCGGGGAACTTCTGTAAGATTTTGCCTGGAGGTTTGTACTTGCCCCATAGAGAGAGAATCTTCTTGAGAAGATTGGGGTGGGTGAGGTAGAGGACAATAGCATTTCTCTTGGGCATTAT
Source organism: Mirounga angustirostris (assembly GCF_029215605.1). NCBI lineage: Eukaryota > Metazoa > Chordata > Mammalia > Carnivora > Phocidae > Mirounga > Mirounga angustirostris. Next base: position 91,937,448 of record NW_026991711.1, on the reverse strand, counting down.
GAGCTATCAGTATAATTCTGCAAGTCAGTCTCAGTAATGTCAAATACTTGCATATTTCTGGGAGATTTTAAAGTAGATGGCCACAAGTTATTTAAAAATATAAGAATATACTGGGGTGCCTGGATGGCTCAGTTGGTTAAGCGTCTACCTTCAGCTCAGGTCAGGTCATGGTCCCAGGGTCCTGGGATTGAGCCCCACACCGAACTCCCTGCTCAGTGGGGAGTCTGCTTCTCCCTCTGCCTCTCCCCTGGCTTGTGAGCTCTCTCTCGTTCACTCTCTCTCAAATAAATAAATAAAATCTTTAAAGAACTAAAAAATAAAAATATAAGAATATACAGTTTATACGAAATTTTTCCTTGGGTCCAAATCCACCAATTGCTGCAAAAGGTTAATACAATCTAGATGCATCCAGATATTCAAACAAAAAAGATACATTCTTCTACTTGTTCATTCTACAAATATTTATTGAATAGGTGGCACAACAGAAAAATCAATCTATATAGTCCTGTTTTCATGAAGTTTGTATTCTAGTAGATCTCTAAAATTTTAGCATTTTTATATTTTTAACATTGTATATGGAGTTTATGCTTACACACCACACACACACACACACGAGTGTTTTCATCAGATAGGGTTCTTAATAGAAAGAAGTAAAAGAAAACAAGCAATAACAGAAATTCACTACAGTTTGAGTTACAAACAATTTACTGAAAGGATATTGCATTGCTCATGAAACTGGGAAATGCTAATGAGCCAGATTTAGATACAAGGCAGGAAAAAGGAATCATGGCCGATAAACACCACAGACACAGCATGGTGGGGCATTGCTACTGCTACAGCTAAGTCAAAGACATGGTAGCTCTCAGCCCTGGAGACTGCATGCTGCCGCTGAAAACATGATCCTTGCTTTTGGCTCCCAAAGCTATTGCCTTCACTGTCCCTGCTTGTTAGGGTAGAGCTAGTGATGCAAGTCTCAGGGAGGCATGTTTGATTGGTAGAGCTTGTCCTAGTGATCTAGAAATTGAATCCTCGTGAAATACACACTACACTTAGTCAAATGTTAATAGCTATATGGCAGTCAGCTAGTCTGTTCCTCTCTCCCCAATTTAATGGAAGCATCATGAGGACAGGGTATGTTAGATTTTGCCTCTGTCATCTTGGTTTCCAGCATAACACAGGTCACATAGCAGGTACTCATTAAGTATATGAATATATTAGGTCTGGTGATTAAGTTAGGTTTTCACTCACTCCACACATTTACATTTTCTTTTTATTCTCTCTCAGGTATGAGTCAGCTCCTGATGAAAAAAGAAAAACAAAACAAAACAGACGTTTTATGTAAGTTTCTGAAGTCCAATAAAATAGGATGAGTCTTTGGTCTCTCACAGATCATCCTGGTACTCAGGGACCACTGATCCTTTGAAGGATGACTAAGAGTTGAGTGTACCCAGAAAAGCATTAATCACCTAGGGCAAGGAGCCCACAGTGAGAATGAGCCTGCCAGAGTGCCAAAACAACCAACTCTTCCTGACTCTCCCGTGAGACCAGGTAACAACTTTGGATCCATATCTTTCTAGTAAATGTTTAGTAACAATAAATTATGCTGTTCTGAAAAAGTCACCTTGAGATTCATGGTGGTCCACACAGGAAGAAAAAAATGGTGCGGTACTTGTGTCCCATCCTTTTGGGGGCTTGGTTCTTGGAAGAATCATTATTCAGAGCAAGCATTTAATTGGGAGAGTTGAGTGTCAAGGTCAAAGTCCTTGAGAACCTATGTGAAGAGACCCCTCTACTTCTCAGGCTAATTTCATATGTGACATAAATCTTAGAAAGTTAAAAAGAGAGTGGGACTTACTAGGTATTAAACTTAGCAACATTTTCTTATAGCTGCTAAAACACTTTTCCTTTTTTGCCATTAGAAAACTATTCTGAACATTTAGGAATCTAATTACCATGCATATAGCCTGGAAGAAATTAAAATACAAACAAAAACCAGGAAGCATAAAGTTTGAAAGATAAAAATAGTGCAGTTTACATATCTAAATAACAACAGCAAAGTACTATTTCCTGTGATACACACTCCTTCCCCCTGCCTTCTAAATATAACAGACACCAGCCCTCAGGTATGTACCTGGATGCACATATGTACATGCATGTACACACACATACACATACAAACTACATTCAGAGGAACTAAGGAATAGGAGGGGTGCCTATGACATCAGATAAAGTGGAAGGTTTCTTATTTATTAATCACAATAAAGTTGGTAGTCATGTATTCAAATTACTATCATTTTTTATTTTACAGATGATGTAGCTGAGGCTCAAAGAAGTTACATATGTGTATCAAACTAATACAGAGTCAAGACTTGAACCAGAATCTCTTGAATCAAAAGCCACTACCCTCTTCCTTAAGCCATTTGTCTAACTTGCATGTTCTCTGTCATTTGCCATCCATGGTCTTTAATATTATTCTCTTATCATGATCTTATCACACTCAAGTTGAATGGGTAGGGTTGCATTTTTTTCTCCAGATTTGTTTTGAACATATTGTAAATGGTGTCCCTGATACAGGCCTTTTTAATGTTGCTAATCTTATCTTTCGGCAACATTGGATCTCTACTGAGGGCATTCTTCTATTCTGTGCTTGAAGAACTTTACTAAACTTAAAGAGTAATAGACCATGCATAGGTTTGGGACCCAGACAAGGCGAGCTGTGCAATTACAGACCAATTCCTTAAGGAATAGCTAAAATCTATCTTTCCCATTTTTCACCTTGCTTCAATTTCAGCCTTTCCATCAATTCCAGATCTCTTCAGTCTCCTCCTGGAAAATTTCCCCCACCCTTTTATTATGTCCAAGCAGTGTGCCACATCTTCCTGTCAAAGTGCCAACACTCATCTGTCCCTGCTGGTTTCCAATATGTCTGGATGAATAACAAGCAAACAAGACTTCGAACCTCCAAGCCCACTCTTCACGAAAAAAAATCACATGGATTTCTCAATATCTAGCCAAGAAGTCAAGTTCATTTATTGACTACTGCTAAAATCCAGATGAGAGATATTGGTTGGCTAAGATTAAGTTTTTAGCCCCAGAAATGGAGTCATTGAACAATTAAAAATATACTTTGTAAATAGAGTTAAGGGGATTTGCCTACAGAATGAATGATTAAACCTATGGTCAGAGGTGAGTGGTTCCAGAATGAGAAGCGTCAGGAAACTGAAGGTATTTTACCAACTATACATGAAAACAAGCCTGGAAGAGTCAGAAACAACAACTGAGGTCCCCTGACACACCAGGTATTGGAATCATGAAGAGTAGAATTTGTTGCTGCATCCATGCAGCAAATATTCTAAGATATTAAAAACAGAATCACGGGACACCTGGGTGGCTCAGTTGGTTAAGAGTCTGCCTTCAGCTCAGGTCATGATCCCAGGGTCCTGGGATCCAGCCCCGCATCAGGCTCCATGCTCAGCAGGGAGCCTGCTTCTCCCTCTGTCTGCCACTTCCTCTGCTTGTGTGCTCTCTCTCTCTCTGACAAATAAATAAAATCTTTAAAAACAGACTCACTAAATGAGTCAATGAGTAAAAGACTATAAACATGATTAAATTAATAAAGAAAATAAATCATCGGCTTGTGTAAAAGCTTTACACAAATTAGATGGTGGGCTCTCATGATTTGACAAGTGAGCCATCCCAAAGTTTGAAGAACATATGATTTCAAATCACATAAAAAGTCTTTCAGATATCAAGGAAATAGGAAATGTGATCTAACTCATTCTATGCAGATAATGGAAGTTTGAAAAGAGAAACAGACAAGGGCAATATAAGAAAAGATGAGACAATCTCACTATAAACTTAAGAAACAATTCATAATCAAATGTTAACCAAACAAATTTTGCTGTGATAATATATGATGAGAAATCTGTCTTTATCTCAGAATGCAAGAAAGGGTCAGTATTAGAAAATCTCTGGAACTTATTTTCTGTAATTACAAATTCAAATAGAAAATATTTAAGATGCAGGAACATGATCCGATAAGGCTTAAGATTATGCATGTCACCTTAGTAATTTAGAAATAGAAAAGTACTTCCTTAACTTCATAAACCACATCAATTGAAAACCTACAGCAAATATTAGTCTTTTTAAGTGAAACACATTTGAAGTATTTATCTCCATTGCCTTAACCTGTATAGTAAAAGAAGAAAAGTGATTGAAATGTATAAAGAATAGAAAGAGAAAAATAGAAATATTAGTCACTGATAATGTAATTAACTATATTAAAACAAACTCAAAAACACTATAGGCAAATAATTAGAACAAATAAATGAGGTTAACAAGGAAGCTAATAAGAATAATTTCCATAGACCCCAAAGAAACAGATGATTTAAAGGATATACAAAAACAAAGCAATAAGAAATAAGGGAGTGTCTCATAAACAAAGGCAAATGACCAGGCTCATACTAGATGTGCTGAAGCAGTGGTTTTGGGAAAAATACTCATAAGGATCAAATGGTATCAGGTCTATGGTTCCCCTGTGTGCCCACCACACTTTGGAGCAGTACCTTCAGACTTGCACTTCAGACTCTAATAGAGAAATCCTAACTGGTGAGCTGTAAGGATTAGAAGAGGTACCTATTGTATCTGATGATCAGGAAAGTACCAGTTCCTTTTGTGACTTGATGAGTGACCAGCACACAACAGAAGTATGAATTGGCTCTAGCTCTATTCAGCCAATTCAGCATTCACAATTAGTGAATCACCGTATGTTATCAGGAATCAGGGGTCCAAGACTCTAGTAGGTGATCAGACTGGATTAGCTTAAACCAGTGGTTTTCAAAATTGAGCACCCATCAGAATCACTGGTACGGTTTACCAAATTGCAGATTTCTGAGTCCACTTCCCAGTTTCTAATTCATTAGATCCGTGGTGGGGCCTGAGAATTTGTATTCCTAACAAATTTCCAGGTGATATTGAAGCTGTCAGTCCTAGGAACACAGGCTTTAGAAATGACTGTCTTAAAGTTTTGGTCATAGGGAGTTCTGATGAACCTTGCAGAAGGGTCAAACATTTCTGAAGTAAGTGAGTAAGGTAAAGAGAACATACACCACCAGATAGCAAAGATTATTATGAAGTCATTGTAAAGAACTGGAAGGATAATCAGATTGAGCAATGCTAGTGAATTTAGGTACAGATTCATGCACGTATAAAAATTTAATATATTAGAGATGGCATTGAAGATCATTAGAAATTGGACTATCTAATAAATGGAAGGGAAAAAAATATTGCCATTACAGTAGAAAAACAAGGAAAGTGAATGTCTACATTACATACACAAAATAAAGACACGTAAAAGGCAAAGGCTTAAACTTTTAAAGTAAATATGGAAAATATCTAGCTTAAATTACTTAGCTAATTTCACATTTGGTTACAGTATAATTAAAAGTCCCTGATTATCAAAACACTCAATTCTGAAAGTGCAAAGAGAGGCCAAAAAGTGAGAGGAGATATCTGAACTTTACATATATGAAAAATGAAATTACAAATAACTCCCACAAATCAGTTTAAAAAATAGCAAACAATTCGCTACATCCTAAAGCCTCATCCACAACTATATTTGAATTAGATTTGAGATTTAGATAAAATTTTGGACTTTGAGTTGATGATAGGTGATGATTAGAGGCGATGAGAGTCTTTTACTTTGAGCTAATGCTGTAATGTGACCAGGTTCCTGGGAACTTTGCGGGGAGACAGATGTACTTTACATTTGGGAAGGATGTGACTCGATGGGGACCAGAGGTAGGACAGTAGAAGAAAGAATCTGAACATGGCCTCCAAAGTTTCCTTGACCTTGTAATTGTACACGTTCTTATAATTCTCCTGCCCCCTTGTATGTGGATGGGAGTTGCATATAGTCAGTCTCTTGAATAGGTTACGTGATATGGCACAGTCACTTTCATTTGTCTCACGGTATTTTTTATTTCTTCTTTTTTAAGAAAGATTTATTTCTTTTAGGGGGGTAGGGGCAGAAAGAGAGGGAGAAACTTAAGCAGACCCTGAACTGAGCATGTAGCTCAATGCAGGGCTCAATCTCACAACCCTGAGATCATGACCTGAGCCTAAGCCAAGAGTCGGTTGCTTAACGGACTGCACAACCCAGGCGCCCCTATTTCTCCTTTGATTTCTTCTTTGATCCAGTGACTGTTCACAAGCATGTTGTTTAATATTTGTAAATTTTCCAGTTTTCTTCTTATAATTGATTCCTACCTTCATACCATGGTGGTCAGAAAAGATGCTTAAATTTTCTAACACTTTTCTGTAGACTATCATATGATCTATCCTGGAGACTGTTTTATGTGTGTTTGAGAAGAATGTGTATTCAGCTGCTGTTGGATGGAATGTTCTTTAATCACTGCTAAGTCCACTTGGGCTAAAATATAGTTTAAGTCCAATACTTTCCTGTTGATTTTCTGTATGAATCATATATCCATTGTTGAGAGTAGAGTATCCCCTACTACTGCACAGCTGTCTATTTCTCCTTTCAGATCTGTTAATATTTGCATTATATATTTAGGTGCTCTGACACGGGGTGCATAAATATTTACTCCTGTTATACTCTTTCGATGAATTGACACATTATTGTTATATAATGACTTTTGTCTCTTGTTAGTTTTTGGCTTATTTTCTATTTTGTTTTATATCAGCCTAGCTATCCCTGCTTTTATAATGTTATGTTAATCACCATACATTATATCATTAGTTTTTGATGTAGTGTTCCATGATTCATTGTTTGCATATGACACCCAGTGCCCCATTCAATATATGCCCTTTTAATACCCAAAACCAGGTTAATCCATTCCCCCACCCCCCTTCCCTCTAGAAACCTCAGTTTGTTTATCAGAGTCCATGGTATCTCATGGTTCATCTCCCTCTCCGATTTCCCCCCCTTCATTCTTCCCTTCCTGCTTTCTTTCTTTTTTTTTTTTTTTTAACATATAATGTATTATTTGTTCCAGAGGTACATGTCTGTTATTCAACAATCTTACACAATTCACAGCACTCACCATAGCACATACCCCCCCAATGTCTATTACCCAGCCACCCCAATCCCTCCCACCCCCCAAAACTCCAGCAACCCTCAGTTTGTTTCCTGAGATTAAGAATTCCTCATATCAGTGAGCTCATATGATACATGTCTTATTCTGATTGACTTATTTCGCTCAGCATAACACCCTCCACTTCCATCCAAGTCATTGCAAAAGGCAGGATTTCATTCCTTTTGATGACTGCATAATATTCCATTGTATATATGCAGCACATCTTCTTTATCCATTCATCTGTCGATGGACATCTTGGCTCTTTCCACAGTTTGGCTATTGTGGACATTGCTGCTATAAACATTAGGGTGCACATACCCCTTTGGATCCCTACATTTGTATCTTTGGAGTAAATACCCAGTAGTACAATTGCTGGATCGTACGGTAGCTCTATTTTCAACTTTTTGAAGAACCTCCATACTATTTTCCAGAGTAGCTGTACCAGCTTGCATTCCCACCAACAGTGTAGGAGGGTTCCCCTTTCGGGGCATCCTCGCCAACATCTATCATTTCCTGACTTGTTAATTTTAGCCATTCTGACTGGTTTGAGGTTGTGTCTCATTGAAGTTTTGATTTGGATTTCCCTGATGCCAAGCGATGTTGAGCACTTTTCCATGTGTCTGTTGGCCATTTGGATGTCTTCTTTGGAAAAATGTCTGTTCATGTCTTCTGCCCATTTCTTGATTGGATTCTTTGTTCTTTGGGTGTTGGAAGTTTGATGAGTTCTTTATAGATTTTGGATACTAGCCCTTTATCTGATATGTCATTTGCAAATATCTTCTCCCATTCCGTCAGTTGTCTTTGGTTTCGTTGACTATTTCCTTTGCTGTGCAAAAGCTTTTTATCTTGATGAAGTCCCAATAGTTCATTTTTGCCCTTGCTTCCCTTGCCTTTGGCGATGTTTCTAGGAAGAAGTTTCTGTGGCTGAGGTCAAAGAGGTTGCTGCCTGTGTTCTCCTTTAGGATTTGGATGGACTCCTGTCTCACATTGAGGTCTTTCAACCATTTGGAGTCTATTTTTGTGTGTGGTGTAAGGAAATGGTCCAATTTCATTCTTCTGCATGTGGCTGTCCAATTTTCCCAACACCATTTGTTGAAGAGACTATCTTTTTTCCATTAGACATTCTTTCCTGCTTTGTCAAAGATTGGTTGACCATAGAGTTGAGGGTCCATTTCTGGGCTCTCTATTTGGTCCCCTTGATCTATGTGTCTGTTTTTGTGCCAATACCATACTGTCTTGATGATGACAGCTTTGTAATAGAGCTTGAAGTCCGGAATTCTGATGCCACCAGCTTTGCTTTTCTTTTTCAACATTCCTCTGGCTGTTCGGGGTCTTTTCTGGTTCCATGCAAATTTTAGGATTATTTGCTCCATTTCTTTGAAAAAAGTGGATGGTATTTTGATAGGGATTGCATTGAATGTGTAGATTGCTCTAGGTAGCATGGACATCTTCACAATATTTGTTCTTCCAATCCATGAGCATGGAACGTTTTTCCATTTCTTTGTGTCTTCCTCAATTTCTTTCATGAGTATTTTATAGTTTTCTGAGTACAGATCCTTTGTCTCTTTGGTTAGATTTATTCCTAGGTGTCTTATGGTTTTGAGTGCAAGTGTAAATGGGATCGACTCCTTAATTTCTCTTTCTTCTGTCTTGTTGGTGTATAGGAATGCCACTGATTTCTGTGCAGATTTTATATCCTGCCACTTGACTGAATTCCTGTATGAGTTCTAGCAGTTTTGGGGTGCAGTCTTTTGGGTTTTCCACATAAAGTATCCTATCATCTGCGAATAGTGAGAGTTTGGCTTCTTCTTTGCCGATTTGGATGCCTTTTATACCCTTTTGTTGTCTGATTGCTGTGGCTAGGACTTCCAGTACTATGTTGAATAGCAGTAGTGAGAGTGGACATCCCTGCCGTGTTCTTAACCTTAGGGGGAGAGCTCTCAGTTTTTCCCCATTGAGAATGATATTTGAGTGGGTTTTTCATAGATGGCTTTTATGATATTGAGGTATGTACCCTCCATGTCTATACTCTGAAGAGTTTTGATCAAGAAAGGATGCTGTACTTGGTCAAATGCTTTTTCTACATCTATTGAGAGGATCACATGGTTCTTGTTCTTTCTTTTGTTTATGTATTGTATCACATATATTGATTTGTGGATGTTGAACCAACCTTGCAGCCCAGGTATAAATCCCACTTGGTTGTGGTGAATAATCCTTTTAATGTACTGTTGGATCCTATTGGCTAGGATTTTGGTGACAATTTTTGCATCTATGTTCATCAAGGATATTGGTAATTCTCCTTTTTGATGGGGTCTTTGTCTGGTTTTGGGGTCAAGGTAATTTTGGCCTCATAAAACGAGTTGGAAGTTTTCCTTCCATTTCTATTATTTGGAACACTTTCAGAAGAATAGGTATTAATTCTTCTTGAAATGTTCGGTAGAATTCCCCTGGGAAGCCATCTGGCCCTGGACTTTTGTTTGTTGGGAGATTTTTGATGACTGCTTCAAATTCCTTAGTGGTTATAGGTCTGTTCAGGTTTTCTATTCCTTCCTGGTTCAGTTTTGGTAGTTGATACATCTCTAGAAATGCAACCATTTCTTCCAGATTATCTAATTTGCTGGCATATAGATGCTTTTAATATGTTCTTATAATTGTTTGTATTTCTTTGGTGTTAGTGGTGATCTCTCCTCTTTCATTCATGATTATATTTATTTGGGTCATTTCTCTTTCTTTTTGATAAGTCTGGCCAGGGGTTGCCAATCTTGTTAATTCTTTCAAAGAACCAGCTCCTAGTTTCGTTGATCTGTTCTACTGTTCTTTTGGTTTCTATTTCATTGATTTCTGGTCTGATCTTTACTATTTCTCCTCTCCTGCTGGGTTTAGGCTTTATTTGCTGTTCTTTCTCCAGCTCCTTTAGGTGTAGGGTTAGGTTGTGTATTTGAGACCTTTCTTGTTTCTTGAGAAAGGCTTGTATTGCTATATACTTTCCTCTTAGGACTGCCTTTGCTGCATCCCAAAGATTTTGAACAGTTGTGTTTTCATTTTCACTTGTTTCCATGAATTTTTTTAATTCTTCTTTAATTTCCTGGTTGACCCATTCATTCTTTAGTAGGATGCTCTTTAGCCTCTATGTATTTGAGTTCTGTCTGTCTTTTCTCTTGTGAACGAGTTCTAATTTCAAACCATTGTGGTCTGAAAATAAGCAGGGAATGATCCCAATCTTTTGGTACTGGTTGAGACCTGATTTGTAACCTAGGATGTGATCTATTCTGGAGAATGTTCCATGGGATCTCGAGAAGAATGTGTATTCTGTTGCTTTGGGATGGAATGTTCTGAATATATCTGTGAAGTCCATTTGGTCCAGTGTGTCATTTAAAGTCTTTATTTCCTTGTTGATCTTTTGCTTAGATGATCTGTCCATTTCAGTGAGGGGGGGTGTTAAAGTCCCCCACTATTATTGTATTGTCGATGTGTTTCTTTGCTTTTGTTATTAATTGGCTTATATAATTGGCTGCTCCCTTGTTAGGGGCATAGATATTTACAATTGTTAGACCTTCTAGTTGGATAGAACCTTTAAGTAGGATATAGTGTCCTTCCTCATCTCTTATTACAGTCTTTGGTTTAAAATCTAATTTGTCTGATATAAGGATTGCCACCCCAGCTTTCAGTTGGTGTCCATTAGCATGATAAATGATTTTCCACCCCCTCACTTTCAATCTGGGGGTGTCTTTGGGTCTAAAATGAGTCTCTTGAAGACAGCATATCAATGGGTCTTATTTTTGTATCCATTGTGATAACCTGTGTCTTTTGATTGGGGTATTTAGCTCACTTACATTCAGGGTAACTATTGAAAGATATGAATTTAGTGCCATTGTATTGCCTGTAAGGAGACTTTTACTGTATATTGTCTGTGTTCCTTTCTGGTCAATGTTACTTTTAGGCTCTCTTTTTGCTTAGAGGACCCCTTTCAATATTTCTTGTAGGGCTGGTTTTGTGTTTGCAAATTCCTTTAGTTTTTGTTTGTCCTGAAGCTTTTTATCTCTCCATCTAATTTCAATGACAGCCTAGTTGGATATAGTGTTCTTGGCTGCATATTTTTCTCATTTAGTGCTCTGAATATATCCTGCCAGTCGTTTCTGGCCTGCCAGATCTCTGTGGATAGGTCTGTGGCCAATCTAATGTTTCTACCATTGTACTTACAGATCTCTTCTCCCGAGCTGCTTTCAGGATTTTCTCTTTGTCTCTGAGACTCGTAAGTTTTACTATTGGATGTCTGGGTGTTGACCTATTTTTATTGTTTTTGAGAGGGGTTTTCTGTGCCTCCTGGATTTTGATGCCTGTTTCCTTCCCCAAATTAGGGAAGTTCTTTGCTATAATTTGCTCCAATATACCTTCTGCCCCTCTCTCTCTTTCTTCTTCTCCTGGGATCCCAATTATTCTAATGTTTTTTTGTCTTATGGTGTCACTTATCTCTCAAATTCTGCCGTCATGATCTAGTAGTTGTTTATCTCTCTTTTTCTCAGCTTCTTTATTTTCCATCATTTGGTCTTCTATATCACTAATTCCCTCTTCTGCCTCAGCAGTTAGAGCCTCCATTTTGGATTGCACCTCATTAATAGCCTTTTTTTTTTTTAAAGATTTTATTTATTCATTTGAGACACAGAGATAGAGAGAGAGAGCACATGTAAGGGGAGAGGCAGAGGGAGAGGCAGGCTTCCCACAGAGCAGGGAGCCAGACGTGGGATTTGATCCCAAGACCCTGGGATCATGACCTGAGCTGAAGGCAGATACTTAATGACTGAGCTACCCAAGCACCCCCATTAATAGCCTTTTTGATTTTGACTTGGTTTGATTTTAGTTCTTGTATTTCTACAGAAAGGATTTCTCTAATAACTTCCATGCTTTTTTCACGCCCAGCAAGTATCTTTAAAATCATCATTCTGAACTCTAGTTCTGACATCTTACTAATTTCCATATTGATTAGGTCCCTGGCAGTCGGTACTGCCTCTTGTTTTTTTTTTTTTTTGAGGTGATTTTTTCCATCTTGTCATTTTGTCCAGAGGAGAACAGGTGAATGAAAGAACAAAGTCCTAACAGGGTAACAATGTCTCCAGAAAATATACACTAAACAAATCAGAAAAGACCTGAAACCGGGGGGAAAGAAAGGGAAAGAAAGAAAAAAGAATAAAAAAGAAAAAGAAAAAGATAAAAACAAACAAACATACAGAAAACAGAATGTGATCAAATATGATCAGGCTGGTGCATAGATCAGTGCCACACACTAGATTTTGGGCATATTTTGGTCTGTTAGAAGAAAGTGCCTCCCAAAATTTTAAAGAAAGAAAACTTGTATGTGTACAAAAAATAAGGGGTAATACGATGAAGGGATGGAATATGCTGTAAAGATGAAAATTATAAAAGATTTTATAAAAGGAATTGATAAGAAGTTGGTTGAAAAAAGAAAGAAGAGGATTTTTTTTTTTTAAATAAAGGGAGAGTATGTGATCAGGCAGGAGAGTAGAACAAGGCATACACTAGAGATTTAGGGTATATTTTGATCTGTTAGAAGAAATTTTATCCCAAAATTTTAATGAGAAAACAACTTATATATATACCAAAAATAATGTTAACTACTATGAAGGGATAGAATATGACTCTAAAAATGAAAAATAAAAAAGATTTTTAAAAAAACGGATTGATAAGATGTTGGTTGAAAAAGGGAAAAAGAAAAATTAAAAGAAAAAAGAAAAAAAAGAAAGTTAAAAAAAATTAACTTTGAAAGACTAAAGAATCATGGATAAAAAGCCATGAATTCTATGTGCTGTATTCCCCTAGTGCTGGAGTTCTGCCGTTCTCATTGATCGGTAAACTTGGTCTTGGCTGGCTGTTCTTGCTGGTCTTCTGGGGGAGGGGCCTGTTGCCATGGTTTCCAAATGTCTTTGTCAGCGGCGAAATTGCCCCGCCCTTGCTGGGTCCAGGCTAAGTAATCTGCTCGGGTTTGCTCTGGTAGCTTTTGTTCCCTGCAAGCTTTCTGTACAGCTTTGGAGGCTGAGAGTGAAAATGGCAGCCTCCCAATCTCCACCCCGCAGGAGCCAAGAACTCGGGGCCCTGCTCCTCAGTGAGCCCCCAGAGAAAAGCAGTCACTCACTCCCATCTCACACAGCCTGTGACTGAGCATTTCTATCTCTGGCACTGACCCTGTTTGGAGTCTCCAAAGCCAGCAGATCCCTGCGGTGCGCTCCCGTGCTGCTCCTCCTGGGGGAGGAAGGGGAGTCTCACCAGATCTGCTGCTTGTTGGGTCCCTGCTGGAGGAGCAGTGGCCCGACTGTGCTGCAGATCACAGTTTATGGCAACCCCGAGCTGAGAGTCTGCGCCTCGGCTCCGTCTCTGCAGCAGGCTTCCCTCCTCCGATCCCTGGGAGCTCTGCTGCACTCTGTCTGTGACCCCGAAGGTCCTGAGACCACACTGTCCCACGAGGGTTCCACCCCCCACTTAGCCACTGGAGCAACGTCCCTCAGCGGAGCAGACTTCTAAAAATTCCAATTTTGTGCTCCGCTGCTCTATCACTTGCCAGAAGCGGCCCATGGAGGCCCCCTCCCCCGCCATCTATTCTCCTGAATATTGCCTCGGATTCACTTCTCCACACGACTTCTCCACACGTCCTACCTTCCAGAAAGTGGTCGTTTTTCTGTTCAGATAGTTGTTGCTATTCTTTTCTTCAATCTTTTGTTGAATTTATAGGTGTTTAGAATGGTTTGATCCCGGGCGCCTGGGTAGCTCAGTCGTTAAGCATCTGCCTTCGGCTCAGGTCATGATCCCAGGGTCCTGGGATCGAGTCCCACATCGGGCTCCCTGCTCGGCGGGAAGCCTGCTTCTCCCTCTCCCACTCCCCCTGCTTGTGTTCCTGCTCTCGCTATCTCTCTCTCTGTCAAATAAACAAATAAAATCTTAAAAAAAAAAAAAAGAATGGTTTGATCCCTATGCAGCTGAAATCCTGGGACCAGACGAAATCCAGGTCTCCTACTCATCCACCATCTTGCTCCTCCCCCAGCTATCCCTGCTTTAAAAAAAAAATTCCTCTTGTATGGAAATATTCTTTTTTTTCCATCCCTTCCCTTTTAGCTTCTTTGTGCCCCTAATGCTGAAGTGAGTCTCTTGTTGGCAGCATATAGTTGGGTCTTGCTCTTTATCCATTCAACCTCTTATGTCTTCTTATTGGAGGATTTAGTCCATTTTCACTGAAAGTAATTATTGATAGTTATGGACTTATTTATTGCCACATTGTTCATTGTTTTCTGGTTGTTTGGTAGTTCCTTTCTTCTTTTACTCTCTTTCTCTTTTGGTATTTACCCTAAGTTTTTGTCTGGTAGTTACATGATGTTTAAATAAAACATCCAACATCAGTCTATTTTAAGTTGATACCAACAACTTCAAATGCATGTATAAATTTCAAATTTTTACATTCTCCCCCCCATTTTATATTTTTGGTGCTATAATCTACCTCTCCTAATGGGGAGGATTGCAGTCAGCACTTAGACACGGGCTAATTAGAAGCCAGACTCCAAGGCATTGGCTATGAAAATATACATTCAAACCTCTTTCGGGGAGAAACTGTGAGATCAGTATTTTTGCTTGCTCCATAAATGTTGATCCCAGCTCTATAGCCATAGGGTCCCATTTGAAACTGCTTCTTTGTTTGCTCTGTCCTATGGATGTTGTGAATGCAATTGCTGTTGGCCATCAGAGGTAGGTGATTTGGGGCCCATTCCTCAGATAGCAGCCTTAAAAGCAGAGGCATTAGATGGGTAGACAAGCTCTTTCCAGGTAGATATTGGTGACTTGGTTTTATTTTTGGAGTGACCCAAGGCATGGGGCTTTTAGGCTCTGGGGATGATTGCAGTCAGCACCTCTATGCATGCTAATTAGAAACCGGACCTTCAGGAACAGCCTGTAAAGGGCAGTCAAACCCCTACCAGGGAATGACTGGAAGATGAACATTTTTGCCTGTTACCTCTTCTCTGAGCCCTGGGGAGATAGCTGCACTGAATGTTTGCACATCCAAACAGAATGGCTTCTTTGCTATAGAACTATGAGACTCATGAATACAAGTCCAGTGGGTTTTCAGAGCTAGGTGTTTTGGAGGTCCATCCCTTGGAAGGGCATCTCAAAAGTTGGGGTATTAGGTATACAGTCCAAATCCTTTGCTTCTCCAGGAGAAGGGGGAGTTAGGGGGCCCCTCCTGATTTAAAGGTGCTGTGGCATGCGTGGGCTTTATGGTAAGAGTATGTCTCAGACTTTCCTGCTCAATTTGACATGGGTATGTTCTCAGTCACCTAGTGTAGAGGAGTCACTTAGCTAATTTCTCTGTTTCTATCAGAGGGATTAACTCCATGTGTAGCTATTCATTCAGTGTGTATGTGGGAAGAGGGAAATTCAAAGGTCTCCTATGTCACCATCTTGGTCCATAGTCTCTCATAAATGTTATTAATTCTGAGGTAGTTCAATTTACCTATTTTCATTTTTGTTGCCTGTGCTTTGATGTCAAATACAAAAAATTATTCAAATACCATGTCATAATGATTTCTCCTAGGTTTCTTAGAGTTTTACAATTTTACATTTAGATCTTTTATCTATTTTTGGCTAATTTTTTATGTGGTGTAAGGTGAGGGTCCAAGTTCATTCTTTTGTTTTGAATATCCAGTTTTTCTAGCACCATTTACTAGAAAGTCTCTTCCTATTGAATTGTCTTGGTATCCTTGTCAAAAACTTTTCAACCCTAGAGGAGGGTTTATTTGGGGCTCTCTATTTCATTCCATTGGTCTATATGTCTGTCTTTATGTCAGTAACACATTCTTGACTGCTGTAGCTTTGTAGTAAATTTTGAAATCAAGAAATGTGAGGCCTCCAACTGTTCTTCTTTTTCAAGATTGGTTGCCTATTCAGAGAGAATCTCTTGAGATTCCATACGAATTTTTGATGGATTTTTTTCTGTTTCTGCAAAAAACATCATTGGAATTTTGATAAGGATCACATTAAATCTGTAGAGGTCTTTGGGTAGCATTAACATCTTAACTATATTAAGTGCAATCCATGAACACAATATGTCCTTCCATTTATTTGAGCCTCTTAAATTTCTTTCAGTGATATTTTGTAGTTTTAGTTTTACAATGTTTCAGCTCTGTAATCAGGCTTATTTCCAAGTATTTTATTCTTTCTGATGATACTGTATATGGAATTGTTTTCTAAGTGTCTTGTTTAGCTTGTTCATTTTAGTGTATGGGAATACAACTAATCATTTGTTAGTTCTAATTGTGTGTGTGTGTGTGTGTTGAATTTTAGGGTTTTCTACATAATATGATTATGTCATCTTTCAACAGAGATAGTTTTACTGCTTTTTTCCCCCAATTTTAAATGCCTTTTATTTTTTTTTCTTGCCAACTTTCTCTGGTGTGGATATCTTCTACTGTGTTGAATAAAAGCAGCAAAAGTGGCATCCTTGTCTTGTTTCATCTTAGAGGAAATATTTCAGTCGTTCAGTATAATATTGTGGGTTTTTTCATATGTTCTTTATTATGTTGAGGTGTTTCCTCCTATTTTTAGTTTCTTGAGTGTGTTATTATGCAAGGCTGTTGGATTTTTGCCAAATATTCTTTTCTGAATCAGTTGTGATCATCATTTTTTTCATATGTTCATGTGATATATTACATTGATTGATTTCTATGTATTGAGCCATCCTTACATTTCAGGAATAAATTCCACTGGGTCATGGTATTTTTTTCCTTTTAAAAATGCTAATGGATTTGGTTTGGTAATATTTTGTTATGATGCAAAAAAATCATCTATCATATTCATAAAGGGTATTAGGGTGTGGCTTCTTTCTTCTTGTGTCTGAGTCTGACTTGGTTTCTGGGTAATACTGACCTCATATAATCAGTTAGAAAGTGTTCCCTCTTCTTCAGTGTTTTTAGAAGAGTTCAAGAAGGATTGGTATTAATTCTTCATTAAAAATTTGGTAAAATCTACCACTGAAGTCATTTGGTCACAGGCTTTCCTTTCTTGAGAGATTTTTGATTACTGATTCAATCTTCTTACTAACATAGGTCTATTCAAATTTTCTATTTCTTCATGATTCAGTCTACATAGGCCATGCTTTTCTAGGAATTTGTCCATTTCACCTCAGTTCTCCAATTTGTTGATGGATGATTGTCCACAATATATTTTATAATCCTTTCTATTTCTGTGACATTGATATCATGTCACCATTTCATTTGTGATTTTAGTTGTTTGATTTTCTCCTTTTTTGTAGTCCAGCTGATAAAAGTTTATCAATTTTGTTGATATTTTTTAAGAACCAGTTATTGGTTTAGTCGACTTTTTAAATGTTTTTCTATTCTCTATGTTATTCATCTCTGCTCTAGACTTTATCATTTCCTTTCTTCTGCTAGCTTTGGGTTTAATTTGTTCTCTCCCTCTCTCTTTTTTGTAAGATTTTTTAATGTATTTCTTTTACTAAAAATAATATGTATACCAAGAAAACACAAATAGGCAATAATAAGAACATAAGTGTTCACATTTCAAGCAGTAAGTAAAACTTCTGGGTCACTATTAAGGCTTTTGACATATTTTGTCTCAGTCCATTCAGGCTGCTATAACAAAAATACCACAGAGCAGGTGGCTTCTCAACAAAAGAGCATTTATTTCTCACAGCTCTGGAGGCTGAAGATCAGTGTGCCAGCATGGTCCAATGAGGGTTTTCTTCCAGGTTGTAGACTTCTCATTGTATCCTCACATGGCAGAAGGAATAAGGGAGCTTCCCCAGGCCTCATTCATGAGGGCACTAATCCCATCCATGAGGGCACCACCCTTATAACCTAACCACCCTTATAACCTAATCACCCTTATAACACCATCACACTGGGTATTAGGGTTCCAACATGTGACCTTTCATGAGACACAAATATTCAGACCATATATAGCACTGTGGGTTTAGTTTATTTCTTTATTTTTTTTAAAGATTTTATTTATTTATTTGATAGAGAGTGAGAGAGCACAAGCAGGGGGAACAGTAGAGGGAGAGAGAGAAGCAGGTTCCCCGTCAAGCAGGGAGCCCAATGCGGGGCTCGATCTCAGGACCCTGGGATCATGACCTGAGCCGAAGGCAGACGCTTAACCATCTAAGCCACCCAGGCGCCCCTGTGGGTTTAGTTTAAAGAACAAACTAAAACCAAACCGCACAGTGCTATGTATGTCTTACCTTTCTAGCATGGTTCTTACTTTTCTAGTTCTTAAAGTGCTAAGTTATGTTGCTGTTTTGAGATCTTTTTTCTTTTAATGGGCATATTCACAGCTATATATTCCCTCTTAGCCCTACTTTCACTGCATTCCAGGAATTTTGGTATATTGTGTTTTCATTATAATTTTTCTTGGATATTTTCTAATTTTCATTTTAATTTCTTCTTTGACTCATTGGTTGTTTAAGATTGTGGTATTTAGGAGTCTCTGGGTGGCTCAGTTGGTTAAGCGCCTGTCTTTGGCTCAGGTCCTGATCAAGCCCCATATGAGGCTCCCTGCGCAGCAGGGAGTCTGCTTCTCCTTCTCCCTCTCCTTCTCCCTACCCCCCACTCATGCTCTCTTTGTCTCTCTCTCAAATAAATAAATAAAATCTAAAAAAAGATCGTGGTATTTAATTTCCACAAACTTGTGAACCTTTCAGTTTTCCATTAGCTCCTGACTTCTAGCTTCAATCCATTATGATTAGAAAAGACACTTTGTATGATTTCAATCTTTTCAACTTTATTAAGACTAGTTTTGTGGCTTCTTACATGGTCTATCCTGGGAAATGTTTCATGTACACTTGTGAAAAATGTGCATTTTGTTGGGTGGAGAGTTCTGTATATGTCTGTTAGTTACAGTTTGTCTATGGAGTGTTGTTGAAATTCTCTGTGTCACCTTTCCTTGTGCTTTAATATTTTCTTCTCAATTTTCTGTGTTTGCTCTCATTTTTACTTTCAGTGTCATATAGTGTTAATACTGCAGATTTGGGCTCCAGAGGTTTCTCTGCTTACAGTCCTGGCTTCCTGTTTGCCAGTCACATTGCTTTAGGCACGTTACCTCTCTGAAGTCCTCATTTGTAAAATAGGGCTAACATTACAGTGACATTGGGGATTAGGGCTTCAGTATATGAATTTCGTGGGGACACAGTTCAGTCCATAGCAGATACTTGTAGCAATTGCCTATTGGTGATAGACCCTTTGTATATTTCATTAATTTGTGTGTGCCATTTATTTTGTTTTTGTTTTTGGTTTTGGCTTGTTTTTACTTTTCCTGAATATGTCACCGTTTTCCCCTCATTCCTGAAAGGTTGTTTCACTAGGTATACTATCCTAAGTTGACAGTTATTTTATCCTGTCACTTGGATGATATTTTTTCCACTATTTCCTGATATCCTTTGTCTCTATAGTTACGTCTGTTGTTTCTGTCATTATTGTTTCTTGTATTTCTGGCTCTTAAAAAAATGTGAATTTCCCTTTCATCATAATATTTAGACTATGCTAGATTTACTGAATCTTAAGAGTCGTTTCCTTCCAAATTTCTCAAAAATTCCTAGTCATTCTGATATCATTTTGATCCTTTCTTTTTATTCCTATTTTTTATCTTGATGTTCTTCTGGAAATCTGAATAAACTCACATTAGACTATCCTCTCTTCCATTTATCTCAATTTTATTTTCACTTTTTTTTTGTCAATTTTGTGTTTTGGTATTTATTCAGATCTTTTTATAGTTTGCTAGTTCTTTGTTCAGTTATATAAAATCTGTTGTTTAATATATCCACTGGCCTTTTAATATTGTTGGTGGTATTTTCTATTTCTATAAACTCTTATTGGATTATTTAAAAAAAACTAATTTAGTCATTTATATAGATATTTCCCTTCCTTGTGCTTTTGATTCCATCTTTTGTTCAGAAGAGCTACTTGGTTTTTTTTTTTTTTTTAAGATTTATTTATTGGGCGCCTGGGTGGCTCAGTTGGTTAATCGGCTGCCTTCAGCTCGGGTCATGATCCCGGGGTCCTGGGATCGAGTCCTGCGTCGGGCTCCCTGCTCAGCAGGGAGCCTGCTTCTCCCTCTCCCTCTGCCTGCCTCTCTGCCTACTTGTGCTATCTCTCTGTCAAATAAATGGATAAAATCTTTAAAAAAAAAGATTTATTTATTTTAGAGAGAGATAGAGAACCTGAGTTTGGGGAGGGGCAGAGGAAGAGGGAGAGAGAGAGCATTTCAAGCAGACTCTATGCTGAGCGTGGAGCCTGACATGGGGCTCGATCCCAGGACCCTGAGATCATGACCTGAGCCAAAATCAAGAGTCGGACGTTTAACTGACTGAGCCACCCAGGTGCCCCGACAAGAGCTACTTTTAATAAAGTTTTTCTCTTCCTCCTTCCCTCACCAACCTGACCCTCTGGACTAAATTTGCTTACTCCTAATTTTCATTTGATACTCATTATTTTAGTAAGAAGTCTGTAGGTTTACACTTACTTAGTATTTTATATCTGACATTGTTTTGATTTTAGCCTTACATTTGAATGACTGTTTGTCCTGACAGGGAATTCTAGGTTGACAGTTGTTTTCTCTAAACCCTTTGGTTCAATTGTTCCATTTTCTTCTGGCATTTACTTTTGGTGATAAGACAGCTACTTTTCTTGATGATGCACATTCTAATTATCATTCACTGGTAAGTAACATGTCTTTTCTCCATGGGATGTTAAATATTTTTTGTTTTTGTTTTATCTTGTAGGTTTTTTTTTATCATTGATGTTCTGTAATTTTATTAGTATGTGTTTATCTTAGGCTTATTTAGATTTATCTTCTTTAATACTCAGCATGTTCTTTCAATCTAAGCCCCATGATTCTTGTACCTTCTAGAAATTCTCTGTCAAAAACCCATTTTGAATATTGATTTTCTGTTATTACCTTCACTATCTCCTTCTGGAATTCTTATTAGGCAGATGTAAAGTCTCTTGGTCTTTCAGTTTTGTATCTTTTCATAATTTTTATCTTTTTAGTTTTTGGATGGGATTTTGCAGATTGCTATTTATATATTCTAAATTTTACATTATCCTTTGGCTATTTTGGTTTGGGTCATGCTTTTCCAGATTTCTCTTTGGCTGGCTTTCTTCTTTTGTTCTGGTCATTTCTCACATTACCATCTCAGGGAGAACTTTTCTTAAAGCCTTTTCTGGAGACCACAACTTTCATCTCCTATCACTTTTTTTTTTTTTTTTTTGCTTTATTTTTCTTCATAGCTCTTCCTACTACATGAAATGTTTTTTCTTAATTTTCTTCTTTCCTTCCTTCCTTTTTTCCCTTCCTTTCACCCTCCTTCCTTTTTTCTTTCCTTTCTTCCTTTCCTCCCTTCTATCTTGACTTTCTCCCTCACTACAAGTCAGTAGTAATAGACTTCTCTGTTTAATTCATGGTTACATTTCTAGCACCTGAACAAGTGCCTGATAGTAGATATTCAATATTTAATAAATATTTGAAGAATGGATGGTTCCCTTTTATTTTCCTTTCCACTGCATCAAATCTGTCATTTTTGTTTTTAAATTTTATTTAAAAAATAATATTGATTTTTCTAACTTTTGGGGATTTACTCTTTTTAGATGTTTCTTTTATTTTTCACCTTTCTCTCTCTCTCTCTCTCTCTCTTTCTTTCTTTCCTTTTCTTTTCTTTTTTTTTTTAATCTCCCTCTCTGTTTTTTTTTTATTCTTATGTTAATCCCCATACATTACATCATTAGTTTTAGATGAAGTGTTCCATGATTCATTGTTTGTGCATAACACCCAGTGCTCCATGCAGAATGTGCCCTCCTCAATACCCACCACCAGGCTAACCCATCCTCCCACCCCCGTCCCCTCTAGAACCCTCAGTTTGTTTTTCAGAGTCCATCGTCTCTCATGGTTCGTCCACCCCTCCGATTTCCCCGCTTCATTCTTCCCCTCCCGCTACCTTCTTCTTCTTCTTTTTTTCTTAACATATATTGCATTATTTGTTTCAGAGGTACAGATCTGAGATTCAACAGTTTTGCACAATTCACAGCACTTACCAGAGCATATACCATCCCCAGTGTCCATCACCCAGTCACCCCATCCCTCCCACCCCACCCCCCACTCCAACAACACTCAGTTTGTTTCCTGCGATTAAGAATTCCTCATATCAGTGAGATCATATGATACATGTTTTTCTCTGTTTGACTTATTTCACTCAACATAATACCCTCCAGTTCCATCCACGTGATTGCAAATGGCAAGATCTCATTCCTTTTGATGGCTGCATAATATTCCATTGTATATATATACCACATCCTCTTTATCCAGTCATCTGTCGATGGACATCTTGGCTCTTTCCACAGTTTGGCTATTGTGGACATTGCTGCTATAAACATCGGGGTGCACGTACCCCTTCGGATCCCTACTTTTGTATCTTTGGGGTAAATACCCAGTAGTGCAATTGCTGGATCATATGGTAGCTCTATTTTCAACTTTTTGAGGAACCTCCATACAGTTTTCCAGAGTGGCTGCACCAGCTTGCATTCCCACCAACAGTGTAGGAGGGTTCCCCTTTCTCCGCATCCCCGCCAACATCTGTCGTTTCCTGACTTGTTAATTTTAGCCATTCTGACTGGTGTGAGGTGGTATCTCATTTAGGTTTTGATTTGGATTTCCCTGATGCTGAGCGATATTGAGCACTTTTTCATGTGTCTGTTGGCCATTTGGAGGTCTTCTTTGGAAAAATGTCTGTACATGTCTTCTGCCCATTTCTTGATTGGATTCTTTGTTCTTTGGGTGTTGAGTTTGATGAGTTCTTTATAGATTTTGGATACTAGCCCTTTATCTGATATGTCATTTGCAAATATCTTCTCCCATTCTGTCGGTTGTCTTTTGGTTTTGTTGACTGTTTCCTTTGCTTTGCAAAAGCTTTTTATCTTGATGAAGTCCCAATAGTTCATTTTTGCCCTTGCTTCCCTTGCCTTTGGCTATGTTTCTAGGAAGAAGTTGCTGCAGCTGAGGTCAAAGAGGTTGCTGCCTGTGTTCTCCTTTAGGATTTGGATGGACTCCTGTCTCACATTGAGGTCTTTCAACCATTTGGAGTCTATTTTTGTGTGTGGTGTAAGGAAATGGTCCAGTTTCATTCTTCTGCATGTGGCTATCCAATTTTCCCAACACCATTTGTTGAAGAGACTGTCTTTTTTCCATTGAATATTCTTTCCTGCTTTGTCAAAGATGAGTTGACCATAGAGTTGAGGGTCCATTTCTGGGCTCTCTATTCTGTTCCATTGATCTATGTGTCTGTTTTTGTGCCAGTACCATACTGTCTTGATGATGACAGCTTTGTAATAGAGCTTGAAGTCCGGAATTCTGATGCCACCGGCTTTGCTTTTCTTTTTCAACATTCCTCTGGCTATGCAGGGTCTTTTCTGATTCCATACAAATTTTAGGATTATTTGTTCCATTTCTTTGAAAAAAGTGGATGGTATTTTGATGGGGATTGCATTGAATGTGTAGATTGCTCTAGGTAGCATGGACATCTTCACAATATTTGTTCTTCCAATCCATGAGCATGGAACGTTTTTCCATTTCTTTGTGTCTTCCTCAATTTCTTTCATGAGTATTTTATAGTTTTCTGAGTACAGATCCTTTGTCTCTTTGGTTAGATTTATTCCTAGGTATCTTATGGTTTTGGGTGCAATTTTAAATGGGATTGACTCCTTAATTTCTCTTTCTTCTGTCTTGTTGCTGGTGTATAGGAATGCCACTGACTTCTGTGCATTGATTTTATATCCTGCCACTTTACTGAATTCCTGTATGAGTTCTAGCAGTTTTGGGGTGGAGTCTTTTGGGTTTTCCACATAAAGTATCCTATCATCTGCAAAGAGTGAGAGTTTGACTTCTTCTTTGCCAATTTGGATGCCTTTGATTTCTTTTTGTTGTCTGATTGATGTGGCAAGGACTTCCAATACTATGTTGAATAGCAGTGGTGATAGTGGACATCCCTGCCGCGTTCCTGACCTTAGGGGGAAAGCTCTCAGTTTTTCCCCATTGAGAATGATATTCGCTGTAGGTTTTTCATAGATGGCTTTTATGATATTGAGGTATGTACCCTCTATGCCTATACTCTGAAGAGTTTTGATCAAGAAAGAATGCTGTACTTTGTCAAAAGCTTTTTCTGCATCTATTGAGAGGATCATATGATTCTTGTTCTTTCTTTTGTTAATGTATTGTATCACATTGATTGATTTGCGGATGTTGAACCAACCTTGCAGCCCAGGGATAAATCCCACTTGGTCATGGTGAATAATCCTTTTAATGTACTGTTGGATCCTACTGGCTAGTATTTTGGTGAGAATTTTTGCATCCATGTTCATCAGGGATATTGGTCTGTAATTCTCCTTTTTGATGGGGTCTTTGTCTGGTTTTGGGATCAAGGTAATGCTGGCCTCATAAAATGAGTTTGGAAGTTTTCCTTCCATTTCTATTTTTTGGAACAGTTTCAGAAGAATAGGTATTAATTCTTCTTGAAATGTTTGGTAGAATTCCCCTGGGAAGCCATCTGGCCCTGGGCTTTTGTTTTTTGGGAGATTTTTGATGAGTGCTTCAATTTCCTTAGTGGTTATAGGCCTGTTCAGGTTTTCTATTTCATCCTGGTTCACTTTTGGTAGTTGATACATCTCTAGGAATGCATCCATCTCTTCCAGGTTATCTAATTTGCTGGCCTAGAGTTGCTCATAATAGGTTCTTATAATTGTTTGTATTTCTTTGGTGTTGGTTGTGATCTCTCCTCTTTCATTCATGATTTTGTTGATTTGGGTCATTTCTCTTCTCTTTTTGATAAGTCTGGCCAGGGGTTTATCCATCTTGTTAATTCTTTCAAAGAACCAGCTCCTAGTTTCGTTGATCTGTTCTACTATTCTTTTAGTTTCTATTTCATTGATTTCTGCTCTGATCTTTATTATTTCTCTTCTCCTGCTGGGTTTAGGCTTTATTTGCTCTTCTTTCTCCAGCTCCTTTAGGTGGAGGGTTAGGTTGTGTACTTGAGACCTTTCTTGTTTCTTGAGAAAGGCTTGTATTGCTATATACTTTCCTCTCAGGACTGCCTTTGCTGCATCCCAAAGATTTTGAACAGTTGTGTTTTCATTTTCATTGGTTTCCATGTATTTTTTTAATTCTTCTTTAATTTCCTGGTTGACCCATTCATTCTTCAGTAGGATGCTCTTTAGCCTCCATGTATTTGAGTTCTTTCCAAATTTCCTCTTGTAATTGAGTTCTAGTTTCAAAGCATTTTGGTCTGAAAATAGGCAGAGAATGATCCCAATCTTTTGGTACCGGTTGAGACCTGATTTATGACCTAGGATGTGATCTATTCTGGAGAATGTTCCATGGGCACTAGAGAAGAATGTGTATTCCGTTGCTTTGTGGTGGAATGTTCTGAATATGTCTGTGAAGTCCATTTGGTCCAGTGTGTCTTTTAAAGTCTTTACTGCCTTGTTGATCTTTTGCTTAGACGATCTGTCCATTTCAGTGAGGGGGATGTTAAAGTCCCCCACTATTATTGTATTGTTGTCGATGTGTTTCTTTGCTTTTGTTATTAATTGCCTTATATAATTGGCTGCTCCCATGTTAGGGGCATAAATATTTACAATTGTTAGATCTTCTTGTTGGATAGATCCTTTAAGTATGATATAGTGTCCTTCCTCATCTCTTATTACAGTCTTTGGTTTAAAATCTAATTTGTCTGATATAAGGATTGCCACCCCAGCTTTCTTTTCTTGTCCATTAGCATGGTAAATGGTTTTCTACCCCCTCACTTTCAATCTGGGGGTGTCTTTGGTTCTAAAATGAGTCTCTTGCAGACAGCATATCGCTGGATCTTGTTTTTTAATCCAGTCTGTTAGCCTGTGTCTTTTGATTGGGGCATTTAGCCCATTTACATTCAGGGTAACTACTGAAAGATAGGAATTTAGTGCCATTGTATTGCCTGTAAGGTGACTGTTACCGTATATTGTCTGTGTTCCTTTCTGGTCTATGTTGCTTTTAGGTGCTCTCTTTGCTTAGAGGACCCCTTTCAAGATTTCCTGTAGGGCTGGTTTTGTGTTTGCAAATTCCTTTAGTTTTTGTTTGTCCTGGAAGCTTTTTATCTCTCCTTCAATTTTCAATGACAGCCTAGCTGGATATAGTATTCTTGGCTGCATATTTTTCTCTTTTAGTGCTCTGAATATATCCTGCCACTCCTTTCTGGCCTGTCATGTCTCTGTGGATAGGTCTGTTGCCAATCTAATGTTTCTACCATTGTAGGTTACATATCTCTTCTCCCGAGTTGCGTTCAGGATTTTCTCTTTGTCTATGAGACTCGTAAGTTTTACTATTAGATGTCGGGCAGTTGACCTATTTTTATTGATTTTGAGAGGGGTTCTCTGTGGTTCCTGGATTTTCATGCCTGTTTCTTTCCCCAAATTAGGGAAGTTCTCTGTTATAATTTGCTCTATTATACCTTCTGGCCCTCTCTCTCTTTCTTCTTCTTCTGGGATCCCAATTATTCTAATGTTGTTTCGTCTTATGGTATCGCTTATCTCTCGAATTCTGCCCTCGTGATCCAGTAGTTGTTTATCTCTCTTTTTCTCAGCTTCTTTATTTTCCATCATTTCATCTTCTATATTACTGATTCTCTCTTCTGCCTCATTTATCCTAGCACTTAGCGCCCCCATTTTTGATTGCACCTCATTAATAGCATTTTTGATTTCTACTTGGTTGGATTTTAGTTCTTTTACTTCTCCAGAAAGGGTTTCTCTAATAACTTCCATATTTTTTTCAAGCCCAGCTAGTATCTTTAAAGTGATGATTCTGAACTCTAGATCTGACATTGTACTAATGTCCGTATTGAGTAGGTCCCTGGCAGTTGGTACTACCTCTTGTTCTTTTTGTTGAGGTGATTTTTTCCATCTTGTCATTTTGTGCAGAGGAGAATAGATGAATGAGAGAACAAAATGCTAGCAGAGTAACCACGTGCCCAGAAAACATGCTCTAAACAAATCAGAAAATACCTGAAGCAGTGGGATAAGAAAGGGAAAGAGAGAAAAAAGAAAAAGAAAAAAAAAAAAAAGAAAAAGATAAAGATAAAAACAAAAAGAAACAAAACAAAACCACAACAACAACAAAAACCCAGAATGTGATCAAATATGATCTATATGGTATATATATCAGTGCCACACACTAGATTTCGGGTGTATTTTGGTCTTTTAGAAGAAAGTGCCTCCCAAAATTTTAAAGAAAGAAAAACTTATATATGTACAAAAATAAGAGTTGATATGATGAAGGGATGGAATATGACTGTAAAAATGGAAATTATAAAAAATTTAATAAAATGAATTGATAAGAAGTTGTTTGAAAAAAGAAAGAAGAGGATTTAAGAAAAGAAAAAAGAAAAAGAAAAAAAAAAGCGAGAGGATGTGATTAGGCAGGGGAATAGAAAACACCATATACTAGAGATTTAGGGTATATTTTAATCTGTTAGAAGAAACTATCTCAAAATTTTAAAGAGAGAACAACTTATATATATATAAGCCAAAAATTTGGGTAACTACTATGAAGGGATAGAATATGCCTCTAAAAATGAAAAATAAAAATGTTTTTTTTTTTAAAAAAGGGATTGATAAAATTTTGGTTGAAAAAAGGAAAAAGAAAAATTCAAAAAGAAATAAAAAGACAAAAAGACAGTTTAATTAACTTTAAAAGACTGAAGAATCATGGTAAAAAAGCCGTGAATTCTATGTGCAGTAGTCCCCTAGCGCTGGAGTTTTGCCGTTCTCATTGATCCGTAAACTTGGTCTTGGCTGGCTGTTCTCGCTGATCTTCTGGGTAGGGGCCTGTTGCCGTGGTTTCCAAATGTCTCTGCCGGAGGCGGAATTGCCCCGCCCTTGCCCCCTCCCGGCTAAGTAATCTGCTCGGGTTTGCTCTCTGGAGCTTTTGTTCCCTGCGAGCTTTCCGTACAGCTTTGGAGGCGGAGAGTGAAAATGGCGGCCTCCCAATCTCCGCCCCAGAGGAGCCGAGAACTCGGGGCCCCACTCCTCAGTGAGCTCCCAAAGAAAAGCCGTCAGTCATTCCCGTCTCTCCGGTCTCCGGCCGCACTCCGTGCTCACCCGGCCTGTGACCCCGCGCCTCTATCTCTGGCACCGGACCCCGGGTGGAGTCTCCAAACCCAGCAGATCCCTGCGGTGCACTCCCGCGCGGCTCCTCTCGGGGGAGGAAGGTGAGTCTCCCTGGATCTGCCGCTTGTTGGGTCCCTGCTGGAGGAGCAGGGGCCCGACTGTGCCGCGGATCACGGTCAATGGCCACCCCGAGCTGAGAGCCCGCGCCTGGGCTCCGCCTCTGCAGCCGGCTTCCCGGCTCCGTTACCTGGGAGCTCTGCCACACTCAGGCACCCCCGGTCTTTCTGTGACCCCGAGGGTCCTGAGACCACACTGTCCCGGAGGGTTCTACCCCCCGCTTAGCCACCAGAGTGACGTCCCTCAGCGGAGCCGACTTTTAAAAGTTCCGATTTTGTGCTCCGTGGTTCTATCACTTGCCAGAAGCGGCCGACGGAGGCCCCTCCCCCGCTGTCTATCCTCCCGAATATCGCCTCGGATTCACTTCTCCGCACGTCCTACCTTCCAGAAGTGGTCGCTTTTCTGATGAGAGAGTTGTTGCTCTTCTTTTCTTCAATCTCCTGTTGGGTTTGTAGGTGTTCCGAATGGTTTGATCCCTATCCAGCTGAATTCCTGAGAGGAGACGAAATCCAGGTCTCCTACTCCTCCGCCATCTTGTTCCACCCTCTTTCTTTCCTTTTCAATTGAATTAATTTCCTGACTGAATTGGTTGGCTGTCTTACTTTGCCCAACCTTATCCAGTTAGGATACTTGGAATCCAGTTTGTATGCTCCCTATAAGAATCTGTCCTTTTCTCCCTTGCTTCCTTTGTGCCCTCCTTTATCTCTGTGTAGTGGTCTAGTGATTCCAGACATATACCAGAATCAGGGTTTAGAGGGGCACTTTGGCCTTCCACCATCAGTGCCACCATAGTTCATTTGCTAATCCTGAGGGCACTTGGCAAGGGCCCAGTTATCAGGCTTCATCAGCTATTTCTCACCATCCTGGTTGTGCAGGTTGATATGAAGCAGCCTTGACAGTAGTAACTACTTTTTCCTCCCACTTTTTCATGGATGGGAGCACTCATTTAGTTCCTCTTTAAGCTCTGAGTCTAGATCTCTTCTCCTTCATGCAGGAACTCCCAGTTACCTCTACCTACTTTGGGCTTCAACTCATTTACTGATGTTCATTTTAAGAGTAGTTCAGTCTTTAACAAAAAGACTACCTATCAGTGTTATGTGCTCAGAGAAGTTGGGGAAGCAGGGATTGAAAAGAAGAATTTATGCAAAGTTTAAAAATGTTACACATAAATAGGAGTGCATAACATATGTATATAGATTAGTGAGTTGTTATAATATGAACACCAGATTAAAGATCAATCAGAAGATAAAATACTGCCAGCACCCCAAGTCACTCTTGTGCCCCTTCTGTTTTCAGATAGAGTTATAATTTGCTTGCACTGCTGTCAACTACATCAGGAAAAACTATGGCCTTTGGGCCAAATCTACCTTATTACTTGTTTTTGTAAACAAAGCTTTATTGGAACATAACCATGCTTTTTCATTTACATATTGTTTATGGCTGAAAATGTCAGAGTTGACTACTTTTGACAGAGATCATGTAGCTCAGAAGGCTGAAAATATTTGGTATCTAATCCTTTATAGGAAAAGTTTGTCAATCCCTTCATTACATGGTTACACTACAATATTTTATCCATTCTAATATTGATAGAGATAGGGATTGTTATTAACTTCTGATAGTTCAAGTAATGCTGTCATGAACATTCATCTATATTTCTCCTGGATCACACATGCATGTCTCTGTAGGGGCATATTTAGGAGAATGAGTATATATACCTTCAGTGTTATGAGACAATGCACTTTTCCAAAGTGATTTATCAATTGGAATTCTACTATCAATGTGTTGGAGTTCCTTTTATTCTACATCTTTATAACACTTTCAGACCTTTATCTGTTTATCAGACCTTTATCAGACCTTTCACTGTTAGTCATTTTGATAGGTGTATAGTTTTAACTTGCATTTTTCTGAGAGCTAATGAGATTGATCATCTTTTGTTTATTGGCCAGTTGTTGGGGTTAATGTGGAGTATGAAACCATCCATAATATCTGGCTTAATAAAATGTAACATGGAGGCCGCTGAGGGCAGGAAAGGTTTCAGAGAAGGGTGTAGGGCTTTGGAATGCTGAGGCCTGCACGACCACTCTGGCCTAGGAATGCCACAGGGAGTTACCTTCCCCGAAGCTTTCTTAGCCCAAACAGCTGCCCCATGATCTAAGAGATGTACGCATTGTCCCCTAAAGCTATGTTTAGCAGAACTCATAGAACAAGCTGATCAACGCATTGTATCTTTCCCGTAATCAGACTTCTATTTTCTATAAGACCCCTTGCCACACATCACTTTCTTGAGAAACAGAGTAATAAAGATTTATGATTATCCTGAAGTATGAATAAAGGTGAGAGTAAAGAAGAGCAAAAGGTGTTCTTCTCTGAGCGTTGACCCCCTTGCCTTCTCCTCTCTTTCACGGCAAATTTGGAGTCATCTTTCATCAGTCGGTACAGGGATTGCTGGCCATTCCCAGCAGCCACTTGCACACTCTCTTTTCTGAAGTCCATATTCGGATTTCTTGCCTACTTTTCATCTGGATTTTTCTTTTATTTCTAGGTTTTGAATGTGTAAGTTATTTGTTAGTTATATATATGACAAATATTTTATTCCACTTTTTCCATTGGCTTTTCATCTTTTAATAGTTTATTTTGATGACAAAAATATTATAATTTTAATATTGCCCAATCGATCAAGATTTAAGATTATTGCATTCCATTTATTTCGTGTTCAAAAAATATTTCTCAATCTCAAAGTTATGAAAATAATCTTCTGTGGTATGCTTTAGTTCTAGAAGCTGTGTTGCTTCACATCAAAACTTTCCCCCACTGTTCCATAATGTCACATTCCTAAAAAATCACATGTACATAAATTCCTGGGCTCATCATAGTGTACTATATTCTGTTCCTATACCTCACTGTTTTAAGTCTTCATATTTAAGGGAGAAAATCCTCCTGACTTGTTCTTCTTTATGGGTACCTTGTATGTTCTTGAGTCTTTACTTTTCCAACTTAATTTTAGAATTAGCTTTTCAGTTTACACACACACACACACACACACACAACCTTCTGTGGTTCTAATGTAGATTATATTTATAGACCATCTTGGGGAAAATGATCAAATTTGGGGAATATTTTCATCAACCTTTGTGCTTTAGCTTCCAGGAAACCCTTAGAATATTGTTTGATTTAATTTTAATCCACATATTTGTTTGAACTTTCTCCCTGTCCTTGACCCTTTATTCCAGTTTTGCACATTTCCTTAAAGTTGTTTTAAATTATGTTTAAAATGAAGCAAGGCATATGTGCAGTTAAAAATGGAACAAAGGGGTGTGGGGCAATGCACTACCATCCATGTTTATCTGATTAAGAAAATGGTACTCAAGTCCATGTCATTTTAGAAAATATATATGTTATTTTTGGATTTGAGGCATAGAGATTCTAAATTATAGAAGCCTGAAATTCAACTGAGCTTTCAAAATTTTTATAAGCTTAGCAGGTATTTTTAATAAATAAGTCTAGGTTGAGCATTGCTGGTTTACGATGTTGTATGGAGAACAGGGACTCTTTAAATGCCAATAGCAGCATCCTTTCTAGCCTGGAACAATATATTGAGACTTGTGTTTGGAGTCATACTTAATTAATTTCCAAATAAATGAATCATGAGCATATCTGCCTAAATCTTTGCATACCATCATAAAATTCTGCCACCCTATGGAGATGGAATGATGTGAACATGGCAGTTTAAGCTTGTTTTGTTTTGTTTTTCTTTTGTGTGTGCATGAATGTAGTTCTCACAAATAAATTCAGTTCTTGGTGAACAATTTTCCAGGTATGTGTCTGTTCTCACTGAACAAACACAGAAGAAATATGCCAGTCTAAATTAATGAAGAGAAAATGCAACATATTTGATGCCTGCATAAATTTCCAAAAGTGGATTAAAACCCTTCTTTTCCTCCTTTTGTGTCTTCAGATGTATCCGTACAAGAAAAACTCAAAGAGGAAGTTTCAAAGCACTTTGAAAGTAAAGTAATATTTGCTGGGTTTGTGTATCATATTGGGCATGTTATCTGTTACAATTTAATCCCTTCAAGCAGTCTATGTATTAAGCAGTTATTTCTATTTTTTTAAAATAAAGATATTGAAATCAGCAAACAAAGAAAATCTTAAAATCACGGAACAAGTGAGAGCAGAGTCTGGATTTGCATCTCAGTTTTGGCCTTAGTCCGTGGCCCTCACAGCACGTTCTTTCCACCCCTTGTGCTCCAAAGGGACTTTGACGATGAAGGTGGGGGGAGACCAGACCTATCTGTGGCTTTGGACAATTATTTAACTTCAGTGTGAAACAGATAATAATTATTTCTAGTCCCTTCACTGGAGTGTTATGGCTTAATTAACACTTGTAAAGATGTTATCTATGAAATCACTGTAATCTCTAACAGGCATTTATGTCCAACAATCTCTTTGGGCTTTTTGCCTTTTATCTTCCAACCTGCTATAGCAATGGTATTCATTGGATTTATGAACACACCTTGGCTTCCTTTCCCTCTGCTTGTTGAGAACACCTACGTGGGAAATTGTCTTCATGCTGAATGAGGTTTGGCTTTTGTGGCAGAAAGGATGTGAATTAAATGAGCCGGAGACAAGTGGTGGCACAGAGAGGAGAGGCAGGCCGGCCTTGGTAAATACACGAGGAAAGCTGTCCTGCTTATGACCACACTGTTAGACAGGGCTGTAGCTGACATACTCAACCCCTGCAGGGGGGTCACTCTTACACCCTTCATCGTCTACACAGCAACAACCTGTTCAGTAATAATTATTTAGCTACCAGTAAAGATAATTTTTGGACTCATTATTTTGTTTTAAAATGACTAAGAACTTTTTTAAAAAGGGGGACCATTTAAAGAGAACATTCAGTAAAAATATTGCCTGCAGAATTAAATTTGCTAATTACCAAACAAAATTATTACATGTTGCAGTTTGCATTCTGCTTGACTGTGTGACATTTTAAACAGAAATAGAAATTTAAAACGGTCACGAAGAATGGCAGAATGAAAGTCACTTAGGTTCTATCTCTTCCTCTCTATAGTTCTGGGCTATCCGGTTTACTGGACTCTCCTGTTTAAATACAAGCATATGCAGTATTACAGGCATGGACTCATGAACTGCACCCTGAGTTCAAATTTCTCCAAATTGTTTGTCACTTACTCTCAAAACAAAACCAAAAAACAAACAAAAAAGCCACCTGCAGCTGAGGACATGTGTGTCAGCTGCTGACTGTACAAGGGGAAGTTCTTAAACTAACTTCCGTGTAGAATACGATGTTCATTAAAAAATAAATAATAAAAATGTGCTCACTTGATACTTACATATGTAATATCAAAACTTAACAGAAATGGCAACACATTTTTAGAACTTAGGCTAAGAAAATATTTTTTTCAAGGGGGGGAATATTTTATCTCTGACATTGTTTATCATTGATGAAGCATGGTGATATTAAAAGAAGGCTGATTTTAAGTCAGTATTATTTTTAGTTATCTTCAGACAATGCACACTTTATTGCCTACGTTTGGGGCAGATCACTCCCCACCTCTCAGCCTACTTCTGCTAACAGCATTTTTTTCCCTATAACTGTTCTGTTACCCTAATCCTGGAAATCTTGGAAAAAAGACATTTCCTTACATATAACTTTCAAAAAAACCAACCAAAGATACTAAGTATGCATGGCACATGACAATTTTAAGCAAAAATGGAACCACAATTCTTTAGTAAATCGGGAAGATACAGAGTATGTCAGCAAAAGAATCTGTGAATGAATACAGGGTTAAAAGCAACTTGTGGGGGCCCTGTGTTTTACAAGAAGCTGGGGTATCCACTCTGAAATAAGGTTATGCACAGATGACCAGAAACAGCAGATAACTCAAATTCTTCCCTCTGTGCAAATGCTGTAGGGATAATCCAACTGGATATTGGCTGAGCACTCAGACTTGAGGTTCAGAGAGTCCTGCATAAGGAAACACAGTACATGGATATCATAAGCATAAATAGTGGGGAAATCCAGGCAGACACAGAAGGCAGGACATTCTGAAGCATGCCAGCAGAGTGACAGCATGGATTAGTAAAATGATCATAAAATAAAGTATCAAACAGAGCTGGGCTCCAAGCCAGGCTCTACCATCTATTAGCTGTGTCCCCTTGGCCAGTTTACTTAATCTTTCTGACCCTCAGAGTCTTTGTCTGCAAAATAAAGTAATGATATCAAATGTTCCTGGATTGTCACTAATATAAGAGAGTAATAGATGCAAACCACCTGCCATGTTGAGTATATTCAGATAATGTTACCTATCTAGCTGAAAGCATGGGTACAAATGATCATGGCAGGAGAGCCAGAACTCAAAGGGGTAGGACAAAGTCATGATTGTAGACCTAGAAGGTGGAAGCCAATAAAGAGGGGGCCCTGAATGATCTTTCTTTTGTGCTGAAAAACTGGAACTGGAGTCGGGAGATTAGATCCCAGGCCCATCTTTGCCAGAGGCTGGCAGTGTGACCTTGGGTCAGAGACCTCTCTTTTCTGGGTTTCAATTTTCTCTAGAGCAAGGTCATTGGGTCATTTTCACTGGGCCATCTTGAACAAGCCATTTTATCACCATTTTTTTAAATCACAGATAATTTAAGTACTAATTGTCCCCTTGTTTAAGCTGTGATACTTAAAACAGACTTCCTTAGTTTTTTGTTTGAGTGCCTGCATCACATCCCTAGCCATTATTATATCTGACCCCATGCTAACCACACCCCCACTCTACCCTGGAACCTTAGTACACTCTCATCCCTCCATCCATGTGGGCTTCAAAGATTGCATTGGACTATCTTTTGGGTGCTGTAGTTAGTAATAAGAGAGAAAATATGGTGCCAATGATTTACTCTCTAGATATTAGGGCCCTTGAGGCTGGGGAATTGGATTTCCTCTGGATGGTGGCTTTTGGGGATGGAGAAAGTTCAGGGATACTGTCAGGATGCCCCTCATCCATATTATTTGGTAATAAAAAATCTCAGCGTCCCAAAGTGGTGAAGTTGTTAAGATTTCCCTGGTGTTCTTCAAAAGGGCAGAGTCTTATTCTTGAATTCCTTCATTTAATCATGCATTCAACAAATATTCATTTAGTGCCTATTACCTCCTTGGTGCTGTCGTAGGTGTTAGCAATAAAGCAATCAACAGTGAAGAAAGAAAATAAAAAGAAATACCTATATACAGCATGTTACAGATTAAGTGTTCCTGAATAAACAAACCAAGATAAATAATCAACTGTCTCTGCTACAATATAGCTGCACACTATCTTCAAATTGTGTGGCTTACAATTACAAACTGAGTTCTTTTCCTCACAGACCTATAGGTGGCTGTAATGAGTGACTTCAAGTTGATTTTCAGGTTCATATTTGGCCCAACCCTGTCTCCTCCCCCTTGTACTAGCAGCCTTCCAGGGCACATTCTACTCATGGAGAATGATAGAAACATAAGAGGGTGAATGGAAACTCAGCAAGGACTCACAAAACTCTAGCTTGGGCCCACAATCTATTGATGAAATCAAGTACATGGGCAAGCCCACAATCACTGGGGATGTCAGGGGGGTGGGTACACTCAGTCCACAGTGGGTGGCATGGCCATGTCACATGACCAAGGCATAGATGTATTATCCTATTAAGGGAAGGGGTAGACAACTAGAGGCCACAATGCAATCTACTGCGCAGGGTAAGGATGCTCATGGAGTGTCAGGGGAGGGAGCATTTTGACACAGTGGTCAGGGAAAGCCTCACTTAATAGATGACATTTGAGCAGATACCTTAAGAAATTGAGCTGGGTAAATACTGGGGAGGAGAATGTTCTGGATGGAGGGCTCAGCTGGTGTACAATACTTAAGGCAGAGGTTTGCTTTTGAGAGGCCAGTGTTGCTGGAGCAATATCCAAGCTGGAGAGCTGGAGGAGATGAAGTCCAAGATATGTCAGAATAGGGAAGAGTGTGATAGGGAACCAGAGCAGGTAACAAGGAAACTGTGTAAAGGTCTCTTAGTCTTCGCTCTGAGTGAGATGGGAAACCACTGGAGGATTCTGAGAAGAGAGATGTGATTTGATTTAAGAGATAAAAATATAATCCTGATGGCTGTATTCAGGAAGAATGCTGGGAGATAGAGTTGGAAGCAAGGAGGCTAATTAAAAGTTTACTGCAGTTGTCCCTACATGGAGTGATGATAGCTCAGTCCATGGTGGTAAAAAGTGATAAGATACTGGATACATTTTGAAGGCAGAGCTGATAGGGTTTGCAGATGAATCAGATGTGAGATATGAGAAAGAATGGAGTCAGAGGTGATTCCAAAGTTTTTGGCTTGAGACTGGAAAGATTCATTGTCAATAATTGAGGTGGGGAATGTCAGGCATGTTTTGGGACTCTGATTTTCATTGCGAATGATGGTGGCCTCTCCTCCCCTGATCCTCGATGCTGAGAAACTTTTGTTAAAACAGCGCTGTTAACAGAATAAAATCATCTTTTAGGTTTTTATATGTTCTACTTAAACCAAACCACTGTATCATATCAGCTGGAATTATATACACATTGACTTCTGTTGTACTTTGAATTTAAAAGTCATGGAAAAAGGATCCTAGACATAAATAATTCATGGAAACTGTATTGTAAAGTTAATTCTAACCAGTAGCGTGCCATTAAAATATGAATGTGCAAATAGTTCAATTTTATTTTTTAATTAACTCTTCAGAAGTAATAGCTGACAATTGTCCTTGAACAGGTCAAATGCTATACTGAAATGCCTGACAGTTTTTAAGTCTTTAATGGAAATCAATGGGAACAACTTCCTGAAATGTATTATTTACTTTTATCTTTCTAGTCTGCTTTTAATAAGGACCAGGACTTAAAAATAACTTCCAAAGACTCTCCGGCTAAAGTTATCTATTGTTACCCCAGTGAAGAAGTTAGCACAGTAGGCATTTACACCTCAATATCCAACCCTATTCACCAATTCTTTCCTCCTTTTTTCTATCTATACATTGAAGGGCCAACATAAATCACACTTTCTACAATCAATGACCCTTCCTCCAGCCCACACTAATCTCATATACTTTGATATTTTATATGTAAATTATTATTTTTTCAAATAATATTGAAATATGCTTTGAAAAAAATCGTTGATAAGCAAAACTTCTAAGTAAACAAGTATTTAAATTTTGCATATCATTTCTCCTTTGTGTTCCTTATTTCTAGTGATCCTTGGAATTAGTGTCTTAGAGTGGAAACATGACAAGCTCTAGTTAGCCTCTTCCTGGGATATTCTGAACCACTAGACCATCAGAATGTCTGATCCTGGAGTGTGGAGGGAAGTTGGATCTGGGAGGCAAGGTGAGACAGTTGGGGTGGGCAACCCATGCTCCCATGATTTGGTGGGGCCCTGGTCTGCTATGAGAAGAGCTTGAGCTATTTTGCTGGTGTCTATGGCATCACTGACTACATGGAACGAGTAAGAAGGGGCTGAGATGTGCATAAGGAAAAGTTGAGCCCAAACTGGCTCTTCCTTGCTAATGAAATAAGGATCTAGCTGTTCTCTCTTCATGCCTGTGCTCCATACCAGGGTGATGGGATATGAGGAGAATGTGAAGAGGTATGGAAAAGAAGACTCTTTCCTTCCGTGCCAAGTTGCTAGAGCCACAAGACTAGTCATATCTGGGAATTTGGAATGGGAAATGAGATTGAAATTTGTAAGTGAACAACAGTGAGCCTTAAGAAGCAATAACTCTTCAAACGGAAGAGTCTTAACTTCTTGCACTCAGGATGAAGTTTTGTTAAAGGAACCCTCTATCCAGTGATTACAGAAGAGTTTGACCTAAAGCAGTTAGTGGTACTTACTAGGACAAATAAAAACATGTCATGCTTATGGCCAAATAATTGAATTTCCTCCTTCAGTCAGTTATTCTCTGAGCCTTGTTTCTTTCTTCAGAAAAGGGGATAACCAACCGGGTCACCTGGGGGGCTCAGTCGGTTAAGCGACTGCCTTCGGCTCAGGTCATGATCTCAGGGTCCTGGGATCGAGCCCCATCAGTCTCCCTGCCCAGAAGGGAGTCTGCTTCTTCCTCTCCCCTCTGCCCCTACCCCCTGCTTGCGTGAGCTCACTCTTTCTCTCAAATAAATAAATAAAATCTTAAAAAAAAAAGAAAAAAAGAGAAGGGGATAATAATACCAACCTTGCAAGCTGCTGAAAAGTACTAAGAGCCAGGGGCTACTAATATGATCAGAAAATGCTGACTCCCCATACTTGGTAGTTTCAAGGACACATGTAAGCAATAAATGGGATTTTATCTCTCAACATTTGTAATGTGCATATTTTAGTAAATAAATGTCGTCTCACAGTTTGTCTTTTCCTAAAACATTCCTATAAGCTACCCCCATCCTGCAAGTGTCACACTCTTCAGTGGTCTGATGCTAAAGCAAAATTGTACCGTTGACCCTTGAACAACTAACTGCATGGGTCCACTTATACGTGGATTTTTTTTTGATAAATACAGTACAGTGCTGTTAATGTATTTTCTCTTCCTTATGATTTTCCTAAAATTTTTTTTTCTCCAGCTTACCTGATTGTAAGTATACAGTATATGGGGGCGCCTGGGTGGCTCAGTCGGTTAATCAGCTGCCTTTGGCTCAGGTCATGATCCCAGGGTCCCCGGGATCGAGCCCCGCATCGGGCTCCCTGCTCGGCGGGGAGCCTGCCTCTCCCTGTCCCTCTGCCTGCCTCTCTGCCTACCTGTTCTCTCTATCTCTCTAAATAAATAAATAAAAATCTTTAAAAAAAAATACAGTATATGATACATATAGCATACAAAGTATGTGTTAATTGACTATTTAGGTTATTGGCAAGACTTCCAGCCAACTGTAGGCTATTAGTTAAGTTTTGGGGGCTCCTAACCCACACGCTGTTTAAGGATCAATCGTACTTCTATCTTTTCATTTATGTTCTTTGTTCTGAACTGTCTCAATACCTCCTATCTTTTGCTTATATTACCAGTGTGCCCAAGTCCTCAAATCATTATTCATTCCCAAATTTCAGGCCTTCATCCTTGGCTCCGATTTCCAGCATAAAACCATGGCCTTTGTTCAATCACCATACAGGTTGTCTGAGTCTCAGCCTGCCTTGCGCTAAGCATCATACCATTGTATTCAGCAGGGCATACCTACGATGCCTGATCAGG
The DNA here is from genome assembly GCF_029215605.1 of Mirounga angustirostris. NCBI lineage: Eukaryota > Metazoa > Chordata > Mammalia > Carnivora > Phocidae > Mirounga > Mirounga angustirostris. Next base: position 91,897,813 of record NW_026991711.1, on the reverse strand, counting down.
CTTGTCAGAAGGTAACTGGTCATGGATGATTTTCCAATACTTTTATATGTGCCAAATCCCCTTATGAATACCTAGAAAAGATTATGGTCTCAATACTCACAATGAAAAAAAAAATCTTTGCTACTTTTTAATCTGCTTGTGATTATGTTGTGAAGCTTTCCATATAGATTCTAAACATGTAAACATAAGGAATCAACACCAGTTTTATAACATTAATGGAATAAAGAAAAAGAACATTCAGTCTTGTCATAAGTAAATTAAAAAGAAACCACAAAGAAAGTATATTGTTTTTACCCTTCAAGTTTCTTTCTCCTCAACTCTTATTTGGCAATGCCATTTATAATTTCTCAGGTTTAGAAACGACCACCCTCTGATTACTTTAATGTGAGTGGCTTTTCTATCTCTCTTTCTCTCTTTTTAAGTAGTTAGTTTTTAGGACTGAATCAGGATGCATAGGGCAATTCATCATCTAATCATTCATTTATGGCTAAAACTCTAAATCAAAATGATTAGATGTACTGATTCCAAGTGTATACTTTGATTATTGCTTTTTTCAATTTGTTCTGCTGAAAAGAACATTATTTTATTTCTGAATTTTTTTTTGCTCTACTTTTTTAGTTAAAATATTATAAATTAAAAAAAAAGATATTTAATGGAGATAAAATGTGGTTCCTTTGGCACAAAGGAAAGTTCTCATATAAATTGATAGAAAAATCTAATCAACATTTACAAACAACATTGTTTTGGTTAATTCTCTCGGATTATATTCACCCATAGGGTTAGCAAGGAGATTTTTTTTGCCTCATACCTGATATTAGACTAATTCTTGTCTCAGTATGGAATAAAGAAAGATAAGACATGCTTAGGATGTTGTAAGAGGCAACATGGCAGGTGAAAAATTACAGTCTTTGGAGTTGGCCAAATATGTCTTGAGTTTGTATTTTATTACTTTATAATTGTTTTTTTTTTTTTCTGGGACCTCTTTGAGTCCAGTTTCTTATTGTTCAACTAGAGCTACTAATGACTATTCTTCAATAAACATTATTTACTAAGTGACAAGCCTAGGACATTTATGTGGTATGGATTCATTTGGGATATGCTTTCAAGTATATTCTTGAACACACAGAATGGATATATCATATTTTTCATCACCATTTTGAAGGAGCTGATTTGATGGAAACATTTCAATGTAGCTGAAATAGACAAGCCATTGCACATTAACTTTGATGGATAATGCAACAAAACCTTAGAGAAGTAACAGACTTGTTCAAGGTCACATACTAGCAGGGCAGAGGTGATGGAGAAAACCTGGTCTCATGGAGTAATATTTTTTTTATCCTGATCTCAGGCATGTGTAATACAGGTTACGTATGTCCAAAAATAATACAAAATTTAGGGAACCATAAGTCTTGGTCACAGCTGGATGTTCGATGAATTGACTAGCTCTTTGCATTGGATAAAATTAACAATAATCTTTCCAAAATAAAATATTGAAAAACAGGGTCAGGAAACTAAACCAAGTGAATAGAATGGTGTTTATGGTTATATTCACAATCTACATATTATCTTTAATATAGTATATGTAATAATATATTTGACATTTTATTTAATCTTTAAGTAATACATATCAAACAAAAACAGTGATAAAGTTGATGTGTAGTTATTTCAGCTTGCCGGTCCTTTCTTCCTTTATGTAAGAGGGGAATTTGGACTATTTGATCCGTAAGGTTTCTTTTAAGTTTGTCAGTCTTGATCAAAATACTTGGAGCATCTGTCTCTGGGTCAGCTGGTGGGGAAATCCTATCTATTGTTGACTGTCCCATCATGCCTCTTTCTTAGAAATTTCTTCCACCCCACATATTCCTGAAGGTCTGCTACATTTGTACCACATAAAACCAATCCTCTGGTCATGACTGATTACCCCAGGATAGAAACCTGACAGAGAGTGGAACTAACCCACGGCATGCACTGAGCCTTTCAGATAATCTTTCTTGAGAAATCGAATTTGATCTATTCACTGGATTGCAATATCATATAAAAATAAATGGATACAGTCGACAGAAACATAAATGAAAGCTGTTGATATTGGTAGGTTATGGGAGGGTAGCTTAGAGACTTAGGAAGAGTCATTCTGAAGAATTGAGATTGGAGCAGTTGTGACAAGAGATGCACAAGTAAGCAGGAATCCTGTACCTTCAGAGAGAGAAGAGAGATGAGGGAGGAAAGAGAGACAGAAAGGTTCTAGTTCCCACTAGACACAGCAGAAATTCCCATTCTGTGTTTTCTTGACATTTCAGTAAATCTTTCCAATAAACCCTTATTTGGGGGTTAATATAAATCTGTTTTGGTCTTTGCAAACAAGAGTTCACAATCCTAAGACAATCTTTTGATTGCCAATTAAACATATGGCTGTTTTTTTAAATTTAGTGGAGAGAAAAGGTGTTACATAATTCTAGAAATTTCTTCATTTTTGTCACAGAGCCTTGAACTGAGTAGTTTTCCAATAAATATTTGATTTGAATCCTCAACATTGTAAAGAAATGTGTTCTGAAATGATAGGGGCAAAACTTTCATGTAGCCGCCATCTTTCCAAGTCAATTTCTTTGCAACACACAACAGAGGGGACTTTCATCAGTTGGTTATTACATCAGTTGGTTAGAGCTATAGAATCATTACCATGATTGGAAAAGAAAAGACACAGTGAAAAGAGCATGAGGTTTTATTTTTGTTTTTGTTTTTGCTTTAACCAGCTTTAAGGAAATTGGATTTTCTGTTGAGTAAAGGATAGAGCAATTCGAACATAAAAGGCTGGGAAAAGGTTGTTTATTAAGAAAAGTGAAAAAAAAATCTTGTTTTTTTTCATTTGAAAAATGTTAGTAGATACTAGAACATCTGGTAAAAAAGTGAAATCTTCAGTGACACATCTGGTTGTTTGCTCCATAAGATGTCAAACATGAGGATAATTGAAAATATGGAGCTAAATTACTAAATGTTAAGCTTTCATCCAGATGTTTGATGCTATACTAGACCAAAAAAATCTCCATGTGCCAGACATTAAAGCAATCAGGAATATCTAAATGTCAATATAAATAAGATAACATTTCTAATATGGTTCATTGGAGAGAAAGTATTAACCAATGATTAGAGACTGCATAAGAAATTTGCTTGTTAGTTACAAGCTTTTTTCATCTGGTCAGCAGTAACTAGTAAAATGTAAGAATATTAGAATGAATATTCCTGGAGGAAATTTGGCCAGACTGACTGACAAATAAACAAGTGTATTTCATTGCCAAACGGATTTGTTGTTGTTGTTGTTTTTATACACAGACATATCAATGAGGTAGAGTTTTAGCTATTAAAGAACAAAGGAGTAGATTTTTTGAAAAGCATTAGAGAAAGTGGACACAATTTTGAATTTCAATCCTTTGGCAATGTTTATTAGTGAGGAATAAAGTGCAAGTGGGTGTAACTTGCAGCTATAACTCAGCTTCAAGAAATACCCAGTGATATAGCCGGGGTTGGCTCACAAATTATACCCTATGGGAAAATGGGAAGAGCGAGGCCCAGAGAGTCAAGGCTAGCAGAAGGCATCTGGCTGACAATGCAGGTTGATACAGATGAGGTGTTAAATCCAGGCAGGAGAGCAAATGCAGAGAAAGGAGGACTGTATATCTTGGGTGATGCAGGAAGGAATCAAAGTATAGTCCAGGGAGCCAGTGTGCCACCAAGTCATCCTAGTGGATAGAACCGAATACTCCTCAAGGGCAAAGACCCTATATTTCCTGTTTGATTTTTTTTTTTTACTGTTTTTATTTATTTAGGCTGAATTAAAGTATCTCCCATCAAAACAGTTCCATCAAAATGTTGGTAACAAATTATGATGTATTCACATGAGTGTCTACTTGTAATGAAGAATAAGCATTTTAAGCCCCATTTACCTAAGAGGAAAAGTGGGGCTCAGACAAGTCCAGTCACACATCCAAGAAGAGCACTCAATTATGAAGCGGCCCAATATGGACACAAATCCAAGTCTGGCTAACTCCAAAGAGCCCCCCCCCCCTTTTTTTTTCCCACATGTCATACTGCCTCTTAAAATATCAGTTGTCTTTTTTTCTGCACAGAGCTGAGAATTGCTACACTGACCATTTTATGGATTGATGTAGATATCTAGATTAAGAGACAGAGGTTCAGATTTCAGTTTACCACTCACATTTTAACAGATGAACATTTACTTCCAAAATGAAGGTAACTAATATTACTTTTTCTGTAGATGGTCATCCATTTAAAATAAATGTACCTTCATAAACCTGACTCAGTGCGTGCCTCATAGAACTCAATAAATACGGAATGAATGCCCATGTGAGGAGATTAATTTTATATCTCTATTGCTGTAGATACATCCACCTGTTGACCAATATTTTTCTCAAAGGTAAGGTCAGGATCACGTGTGGTGTATTAGAGTCCATATATGTCTTCTCGTTCAAAAAATTGTTTTTGGCTTAGGTCAAGCATTAAACATCTAGCCAGACAAGGCTTGGTTTTGCCCATCCTAGATTCTCCTTCCTGGTTTATGAGGCTTTGGGAGGTGTCCAGGCAGGGGTTTTTGTTGCGTGGAGCCAGTGCCTTTAGCTAGACCAATAGCACAGAAAGATTTGAAATTACATTTGCCTGGTTCAGATCCACAGCAGCATAACTCAGATGACTTCTGGGGCCTCTCAGCCCTTCAGAGCAATATTAGAATATTTTAACATTCAATATTCAATGATATCTTCCCATGTTTTGTTTTCCTCTTTGATGGTTTTCAATAGCAACCAAAGTGTGTTTGGGAGGGTGGAATGAGGAGAGAATTGTTTTTATGTTGAACTTTGAATGATCAGAATCTGGCTTGTGCCAATTTAAATTTATTAGTTGATTTTCTTTTTTTCTTCTCATGATGCCTGAGTTTTGTGCTAGTAAACCCAGATGTAAAATACAGCCTTTTCTATAATATTGGCAAAATACCCTCACTCACAAGCGTTTGTATTTTGCCAGTTATACTAGCGATAGAATAAGAGGAGAGGGTGGAAGAGGTGTTGTTCACGCAGAAGACAACCAAAGTCCTTCTAAGTGGTTGATAGATTCTGTTCTTTAAAGTCTCATGGCCATGCCCTGCCATTATATCTACAGCTTCAGAACATGTGCCTGGTCTGTTCTCTCCCCTTTTGTGTTCTCCATCCTCCTTCTTTTCTCTTTTTCTTCTCATTTTCTCATGGAGTACTATCTATCCATTCTTTGTGTTCTCTTGGCTGTTATCTTGAGGGTTTTAACTTCTAGTACAAGGAGATTATTAATTGTATTTTTTTTTAAAGATTTTTTATTTATTTGACAGCGAGAGAGAGACAGTGAGAGCAGGAACACAAGCAGGGGGAGTGGGAGAGGGAGAAGCAGGCCTCCCGGGGAGCAGGGAGCCCGATGTGGGGCTCGATCCCAGGACCCTGGGATCATGACCTGAGCCAAAGGCAGACGCTTAATGACTGAGTCACCCAGGCACCCCTATCAATTATATTCTTAAAGAAAGATCTTCCTGGGGCACCTGGGTGGCTCAGTCATTAAGCAAGCGTCTGCCTTCGGCTCAGATCATGATCCCAGGGTCCTGGGATCGAGCCCTGCATCGGGCTCCCTGCTTCGTGGGAAGCTTGCTTCTCTCTCTCCCACTCCCCCTGATTGTGTTCCTGCTCTCGCTCTCTCTCTCTCTTGCTGTCAAATAAATAAATAAATAATCTTTTTTTTTTTTTTTTTAAAGAAAGATCTTCCTAAGTAGATTTTTGGTGAAGCTACTATTTTATTATTTTTCTCTCTGCCTTGGTGTAAATCATCCCATGCTGATATTCACCCAGATACTTTTCAAATATTTAATACAACCAACTGGTGACTTCCAGATTTTCCTTTTTAAAGTTAAGTGGTTTAATATATATTGCCACAGTCTGAATACTTAATAATACTTAGACCAACTGGTTTGTGTAAAGAACAAAGGTACAATGATTTGTGCAATTCTGTTATAATTCTATTCTTCCAGTTCTGATGCTTAAATATTCTCATCAAAGAAGTTATCTATGGGTAAGAATTCTGCTTCCTTTTCATTCTTATTTGAGGTAAAAAGTGTGAAAGTCCCAGCTATGTTCAGTAATTGGCTGTCTTACGCTATTTAGAATGCTGCTTTTGAAAAGGACCCACTTCCTCTTACCGTTCTCTGTTTGCACCACAAAATATTTGAAATGGACAAATCAGAGTGGAATGTTCAATTTTATTGCTTCTCTCTCTTTTCTGATACTTATTCTAGTCTTTCTTGGAGAAAGAGCCAAAGATTTGGAGAATTGAAACAACAGAATTTGAACAGAGATCGATTGGATCTGTTAGTTGACCAGGAGACTGAAGCCAGACTTTAAAGAATGTAATCCTAACAAATACTTGTAAAACTTGATTGTCTTCATATGGCTGAAAAGAGGAATCTGTCATCTGAGAGAAGGAAGCGCTTGGCCTAGGGAGGAAAAAGGAGAGAGAGACAGTCTCATGAATTTGTTTCCTGGATGATTGGTGGTTATTGATTACGTGCCTGCAGTCAAAAATGGAATTCCACCTCTAAGAGATTGCCTTCACTTGACTTCTGAGTCCCAGGAAGACAGGGATGTGTCTGTAAGAAGACTGGCTTCACTTTGCAGATGCAAGAAAGAATTAGTTTACATCATAATGATTCTCCTTGAACTAACATTTCAAATACTTGCCCTTATTTATAGATTATTTCACTTTGTATGGCAGACAGAAGGCTTTGTTTGGGTGACTCTCACTGAACAGGAATGCTTGGTGAGAAGTTTCTCTTTCTCTTTCTCTCTTTCCCTACTCTTGCCCTCTTCTCTCTTAATACAATTTGCTTTTCTTCAGAACTTTACCTAATGGCTCAACATAAAACATACTTATTTTGCTTTTTTCCTCTACTGACTACCATAGATGCAGCTAAAATCTTTTTCCTGATGACTGCTAGCTGCCCAGCTAACAGGGATTCGACCCTGGGATGAGCCTGCCATCATCCGCTTTCTTTGTTATTCTTTTCTGGACTGGTCTGTCCTCTGTCTGGTAGGAAATCAGCATTAGTGCACCTGGTAGATCATGTGGGAGGCATGTCAGGAGACTCCAGCAAAAAGGCAGAGTGCAGAATTCCACATGGAACCAGAAACTGAACTGATGGGCTAAAGAGATGTGTCTGGTGATTGTCAATGTTGTCAAAAGTTGTCAAAATTGACAGACTAGAACCACATTCTACTTCTTACCTTAGGGATGAATGTGTCATGAACTGGACTGTCAGGAAGGAAATTGGGTGGAGAATATTTCTGAGCAATTGTCTGGTTAAGGGGCAGTTGTCTCCAACTATTTTTTGATCCCTTTCTTTCTAGTTGGAAAACTCCTAGTTTATCTTCAAGATTCGGCCCTCTAACCCAGCTTTGCCTGATGTAAGAAGTAACTTGATTGCCCCATTCCAGCCGCTCCAAGTGAGAGTCAAATGAGGTGGGTCTGGGAATGTGTGCTTCACATGTCACAAATGCTGCAGTTGATTCTTTAAGTCATGACTTGGTGATGTAGGTGTGCACATTCTCCCTTTGACCCCAACTTGCTATTCATCCTTGTGTCCTCAGTGCCACCATAGCTCCTGATATCCAGGTTCTTAATAAATATCTGTTGCATGAACAAAAGACAGCACATGTAGAACTAGTACTTACTAGGGTCCAGATTCCATGCTGTGCTCTGGAGATTCAGTAATAAAGAAGTCACAAATTTGCTTCAAAATATTATTTGTATAATAAGGGCTATTGGTTGTCTGATATGGAGATGGCATGGGTGGTGGCTATGGGAACCACTGGGTGTTTAGAAGTCAAGGACCTTCTTCCTGAAATCAGAAAACCTTCAGAATGGAGGCCAGTGGCATCTACATAAAAATAACATAAAAGTTATTAGAAAATCTATTAGCACCAATTTGGAAGAAGAGGGATCTTACATTCTAATTTAATTTTTTTAAGGGTAAGAAGGTGAGCTCTGAATAGTGGAGCTAACATTGACCTGCTGTGTTGCCCACCTCCCAAGAGCAGTAGCCCTGGGATTTATGCTAAGCTACAAGGCCAGTGCTCACCACCTTTACCAATTTCTCCTGTCTCAACGAGCCCTAGTTTGGCATGGCATCACCACATTCAAGAACTTAGCCCACATATTCAAATGGCAATCTGGCAAAGCTGATGTGGAATTCTGCTTATTGTATTTTTGTCCATTGATTTTCATGTATGAAGATATTACTGATGTCTAGATATTCTGAATACCTCCAATACCCCCTTGGGGGCACAGCTTATACCTTTATAAAATAATGAGAAGATATGCCCGGAGAGACAGAAGAATTTAATAATGAAAAAAAAATAGTTTTAAGGACAAAAATTGATGAATTAAAGTCCTACATGAATTTAGACAAAATATGGAACCTAGCTGATCTTCAGATTCCCCATCTAAACAATAAGAAAATAATAAGTACACAATTATTGATAAAATTGAATGTGTGAATTTTGGGCACACTGTATAAAAGCTCAATAAATATTTGTCCTCCTAAATTTCCATTTCCTTTCCTTATATAACTATATATTAGGCTAAGTCAGGACAGTTTTCTAGATACACAGGATGTGAATAACTAGGAAAAGCTGGGATATTGGTAAAAACATTTCGCAGTTTCCTTTTCTCCCTTTTCCTGGGTTCCATCTAATATTGCTGGACTATATCACTCAATGAATTTTTGAGGAAAGATCGTGAGAAAAACTACATAAGCTAAGCTGACTATGATTGATAAAAATGAAGGTATTGAAGGTGTTAGTAGTTATTTACTCTCTGACATTAGTGTACAGTTGAATCATCTGTGAAGTTTGCTCAAATTTCATACATTCAAACCCTATTCTACTCCCCCTCCCCAAATTCAGCATTAGTTGGTTCCAGTATCAGACTTCGAGAAAACCCAGCTCTAAAGTATATTATCAAGATCAATAAGTGGAAAAACGACAGGTACTTTAAACATGTTGCTTGAGTGGTAGAAGCTCATGGTTTGGGAACATAATTGTGGAAAAGATTTCTTGTAGGTGAAGGGTGTTTTAGAGCCCTTCACACCACCATACAGACTACTGTTGAGTAACGTGGAACCCAAGAATGGCATTTGCTAATGTGTATACAGGATTGCATTTCAGAGTTGCCTTATTATACTTATTAACACTATTCTGAAGAAGCACTCTTAACGCTTTCCAAATCAATTGAATTTTTGAAGGAAGGTGAAGGGACGGATTTGAGTGATATACTATGTCATATAATGTTGCTTAAAAATTGTAAGAATATCAATGCCAGTCTTCTTAGAAATATAATTATTGCCCCTATAATGCTGCTGAATAAAAGGAAAATGGGGTTTTCTTGTATCTGAGAGTTCTAGGTGTTTTCATGTTCTTCACCCACAGTTTCTTCCTCATGATAATGCATCTGTTTATAATTTGCAAATCACTTTTGATGCATTTTTAATCTTCAGTGGGACACAGCAAACTCAAAGGTGATTGGAAATTCCAAAAAGAACGTTTTTTTAAAAACTTCACTGAAATGCCATTTTTCCTTTTTATGCTTTGTTTTCTTTGGAAAATAAAATTTCTGATTCCTCGTACCTACGTCCTTCCAGTGTGTTCTTGCTCTGTGTCAGCCAACAGTTAGCTGGACAAATGTTGGCCCACATCCAAGATGATGATTGCTTTTCATGTGCACTGTCTGTGCTGTTGGCTCTCTGACTAATAGCTTCTGTTTTTAATGGATGAAATTTAGTATGATTAACTCTCAGGTGATTAATAGATGGTATTTCTTTTTTTTTTTTTTAAAGATTTTATTTATTTTATTTGACAGAGAGAATGAGAGGGAGAGAGCACATGAGAGGGGGGAGGGTCAGAGGGAGAAGCAGACTCCCTGCCGAGCAGGGAGCCCGATGCGGGACTCGATCCCGGGACTCCAGGATCATGACCTGAGCCGAAGGCAGTCGCTTAACCAACTGAGCCACCCAGGCGCCCCTAATAGATGGTATTTCTGAGAGCTAAATAATGAAGAAGCAACTAAACAAATCTGATATGTTGTCTTTACCACAAATCAAATAACAGTTTTTCTTCCTATTCCTTGGACTGTGGTTTGGAGGTCAGAAGGCTATTATAACTCAGGGAGGGGAGGCCTAGCCAGGGGTTTTGGGTGGAATAAGGTAGAACACTCTCTTCGGCATAAGACTTCCCTGGGTTTGAGCTCTTACAGTGTTGTATGTGAAAAAAATAGGCAATATATTTAATTCCTGAGCCTAATTTCTTCATCTCTAAAACAGAAATGGTAATACATAATTTGTAGGTTTAAATGAAGATTAATGATGATTAAATAATACAATGTATTTAAAGCAACTTGCAAAATGCCAAGTACACAATGTCCAGTCAGTATACGTTAGTTTCAAAGCCGTTCGCTTCTTCCAATCTTAATGCTCAGCATTTTCCCAGGAATGAAGGATGTTACTAGAAGTCTTGTGGATTGTAGGAAGAGTTATTTCCTTCTGTGACCTCTTGTGATGCGGAAAAGAAAGAGAGTGGTCTCCCCTCTCCCCTCAAATATCAAAGTAGTCGCCATTTGCAGCCAGGTCACCCTCATAAATTATTATTTTAAAATAGCATAAGCCATTGATCTCCATATTTTCAGCTTTCAATATAGTTTCCACACTCCCCGTGACTTGACTTCTCATGTATAGAATATTATAGTATCACTAGGAAGAATAAAACAGTTATATAACAAGTTAAAAAAAGACATTATAGGTGATTTATAAATTTCATGCTTTAAGTTTTTGAAGATGCTGATATTTTAAAAGATGGCAGAAACAGGAAGGCAGTATGTGTTAGAATAAGTTAAGACTTGATCTGCTTATTAATCACCTTGTCCTGGTTATGCCTCAGTAATGAAGAATTCCAAAATGCCCATGGTTGACAACAATAAGGGTAAATTCTTGCTCATAGCATACTGCAGCTTAAAGCAGTTCCCAATCTTAGTTTTTTACCAGATGGAGAAAAGAAATAAATGTACTTATCAAAACTACTATTAATTAGCTAATTCTAACCTGCATCTCTCTTTTCCTTTTTGTGGTGTGAATTACGTATCATAAAATGCACAGTTTAGTGCTCTGATTAATGTGTTTTTACGATAGCATACACCTGTGTAATTACCATTTATAACAATCATCTGAAATATTTTCCACCATCCCCAGAAATGTTCTTTTGTCTTTTTTCAGGCAACCCCTTCTGCTATTGGTTAGTTTCACCTAGTCTAAAAGTTTGTTTAAATAGGATTATAAAATATGAACTTTAAAAAAAAGATTTATTTATTTATGTTAGAAAGAGAGAGACAGACAGACAGACAGAGAGCATGGTGGGGAGGGGCAGAGGGAGAGGGAAAGAGTCCCAAGCAGACTCCATGTTGAGTGTGGAGCCAAAGGCAGGGCTCAATCTCAAAAGCTCAAGATCACGATCTGAGCTGAAACCAAAAGTTGTTTGCTTACCTGACTGTGCCACCCAGGTGCCCCTAAAATATGAACTCTTATGTGTCTGACCTTTTTCAGTGTGTGCATCTTGCACATTCATTTTTTCATATGTGTCGTTAGTTGACAACTTTTTGTTGCTAAGAGTGTTCCATCAAATGAATATATAATATCAAAATGTGTTTACTCATTCTCTTGTTATGAACACTTGGGTCATTTCCAGGTGGGGCCATTAAGAATCAAGCTCTATTAATCTTGTAGAAGTCTTTGTGGATATGTTTTTATCTCTCTTGGAAAAATACCTAGAAGTACTGAGTCTTACAGTAGGTATGTTTGACTCTGTGAACAACTGTAAACTGTTTTCCAAAGTTTTCCAAAGTTGTACCATTTCACATTTTAACCAACAATGTAATAGAGTTCTGTTTGCTCCACATTCTTATCAACATTTGGCTTGGTGAGTTGTCTTTTTTCTTGAGGAAGGGGAACATTGTGGTGACTAGGAAATCATATCCTATCATGTATTATCCTTGTTATATATTGTTGGATATTATTTTGCTACAATTTTGTTTAGAATTTTAGCATCTATATTCATGAGGGATAATGGTCTATATTTCTCTTTTCTAGTAATGTCTATTTCTGGTTTTGGTATCAAGGTAATACTGGTTCACTGACATAAGATGGCAGATATTGCCTTACTCTTCAATTTTCTGAAGAGTTTGTACAGATTTGACACTATTTCTTCCTCAATTGTTTGAATTTTACAAGTGAAGCCATTTGGGCCTACAGCATTCTTTATATAAGTACAATTTCTTTAATAAATTTGTGACTATTCAAATGATCTGTGTCTTCTTGAGTGTGCTTTGGTAATTTGTGTCTTTTGAGAAATTTGTGTATTTCATCTAACTTGTAGAGTATATCAGCATACAGGTGACCATTCTATTTTTTAATTATTCTTTCAATATCTTTAGAATCTGTAGTAATATTACTTCTCTTTCGCCTGCTTTGTTAATTTGTACCTTCTTTCTGTTTCATCAGTCTGGCTAACATTTTATCAATTTCACTGATCTTAAATAACTATCTTTTGGGTTTTTTTTTTAATTTCTCCTGTTTTTTCTGTTTCATATTTCATTTCTGTCTGTTCTGATATTTATTATTTTCTTCCTTCTACTTACTTTGAGTTTAATTAGCTCTTTTTAAAATGCTTTCTATGGTAAAGTCCGAGGACATAATTTTGAGACCATTCTTTTTTTCTAATATAGAGATTTAGTGCTGTAAGTTTCTCCCTCAATATTGCGTTATCAGCATCTCAGAACTTCTGATATGTTGTGTTTCATTTTCACTCAGTTAAACATACTATTTTTCATGTTGATATTTATTTATAAGTTTGCTATTAATTTCTTATTATTTGGACATATTCCAGAGATTTTTTTTCCTGTTTTTGATTCTAATTTAATCATATTGCCAACAAACATCAAATTTTTTCAACTTGAATCTTTTTAAATTTATTGGGAACTGTCTTATGGGCCAGAATGTGACATAATTTGGAAAAACTTTTCTGTATATCTGAAAATTATATGTAATCCACAGTTGCTGGGTAGAGTGTTCAATATATGTTAATTATATCAAGGTGATTGATAGCTTTTCATATCTTCTATATTTTTATTAATTTTCAATCTACTTCTATCAATTACCAAAAGAAGTGCATTGCAATCTCCTATAATAATAGTCAGTTTTTCTATTTCTCTGTGTACTTCTATCATTTTCTGCTTTATATATTTTGTAACTAGGTGCATAAACATTATAAGCTATTATGTTCCCTTCATATATTCACCCCTTCATCTTAATGAAAAGGCTTTTATTCCTTTGCTCTGAAATCTATTTTTTTTGATATTAATATTGTCACCCTAATATCTTTTGCCTGGTGTTATCGTGACATGCTTTTTACCATTATTTTGCCAATATTTATGTATTTGTAATTAACGGAGTTTTCTTGTAGGCAGTTATGTTAGTTTCCTAGAATGGTTACCAAAAGCTGGGTGGCTTAAAACAAGAGAAATTTATTCTCTCACAGTTCTGGAGGTTAGAAGTCTGAGATCAAAGTATCAGCAGGGCATGCTCATTCTGAAGGCCCTAGAGAAGAATCTTTCCTTCCCCCTTCCTAGCTTCTGTTCATTGCTGGCCGTTCTTATCATCCCGTGGCTTATAGCCACATGGCTCCTATCACTGCTTCTGTCTTCATATGCCTGTGTGCCTATGTCTCTCTGTTTTTACATGGCCTTTTTATAAGGACACCAGGCATTGGGTTTAGAGGCTACCCTGACCCAGTATGATCTTGTCTTAACTAATGACATCTGCAAAGACTCTTTCCAAATAAGATTACATCCATAGGTACTGGGGGTTAGGACATCAACATATCTTTTAGGGGGACATATTCAATCCACTACAGTCTACCTTCTGATCCCCCTAGTTTCATGGACCCTAAGCAAGTGTGAAACTCAGTGTGGTAAATTCCATTAGGCTTAAATGACTGTGAATAATCCTCTGTGTCTTGATGCTTTTCTGTCGAGGCCCACAGATCCCACGGAAGCCCTGTCAGCCTTGCTAGCCTCTGAGCCAGGCTTGTAGTTGTCAATCCTTATTCTTGAATGATAGCACAAATTCATCATCAATTAGTATTCTCAGCCTATTTCTTGCTGGCAGAATCCCAGAATACTTATAGCCTTCCTTTGTTGGTCTCATCTCTGGCCCACGTAGTCCTAGCTGGCAATGTCTCTGGTGTTACACCATTCTCAAAAATTTGTGTCTTTTCTGTATGTATATTTCTTTTTTTCCTTTTTTTTTTAAAAAAAAGATTTTATTTATTTGACAGAGAAAGAGAGCACATAAGCAGGGGGAATAGCAGGCAGAGGGAGAGGGTGAGGGAGAAGCAGGCTTCCTGCTGAGCAGGGATCCCAGGGTTCTGGGATCATGACCTGAGCCGAAGGCAGTCACTCAACCAACTGAGCCACCCAGGCGCCCTTGTATGTATATTTCTACCAAAAATATGTTCAAGATAATCTAGCTTTTTCCATCAAGCACCTTAAAATTTTTCCAGTCTCTACCATTTACTCAATTCCAAGGCCACTTCCGTATTTTTAGGTATTTATCACAGCAGCACCCCACTTCCTAATACCAACATTGTGTTAACACCCTAAGGTTGCCATAACAAATCACTGCCAGCTGGGGAGTTGAAACAACAGAAATTTTTTCTATCACAGTTTCTGGAGGCTAAAGTCAAAATCAAGGTTTAGGAAGGCTATGGCCCCTCTGAAGGCTCTAGAGAAGAATCTTCCCTTGCTTCTTCTTGGCTTCTGGTGTTTGCCAGAAACTCTTGGCATCCCTTGGCTGTGGTTGCATCACTCTGATTTCTACCTCCATCTTTATATGGCCATCTTTCCTCCATGTCTCTGTGTCTCTGTGTCTTCATGGGGCCTCCTTCTATATATTCCAGCCATTGGATTTGGGGTTCAGTCTAGTCTAATATGACTTCATCTTAATCTAACTACTATATTTGCAAAGATCCTGTTTCCAAATAAGGTCACATTCACAGGAACTTGGGGTTAGAACTTTGAACATCTCTTTGAGAGAGAGAGAACAATTTAACCCACAACAGCAGCCGGATTTGGGATCTTGCATTTTTATCCAATCTGACCATCTCTGCCTTTTGATGAGGGCTTTGTAATTATTTATTTGGTTAGGTTTAAACTATCACCATATTTTTTTTTTTATTTGTCCCAATTCTGTTCACTTTCCCCCCCTATTTTTCTGTCTTCCTTTGGATTCACTGAACATTTTTCATGATTCCATTTTATCTTTCATTGGCTCACAAGCTGTAATTCCTTTTGTTTGTGATTTTAGTGATGTTTTTGGGTTTACAATTTACTTTTTAACTTATCCAGTCTACTTTCAAATGATAATATGCTACTTCCAGTATAATACAAGAATCTGATAATAGTATGCTTCCATCTGTCCCCCCTTAACATTTGTGCGGTGGATGTCATGTATTTCCTTTCAATGTGTCTCATAAACACACAATACATTATTTTTTTGATAGTTAGGTTTTTCTAATTTATTTTTAAAGATTTTATTTATTTATTTGTCAGAGAGAGAGAGAGAAAGAAAGAGAGAGGGCGCACACACAAGCAGGGGGAGCGGCAGGCAGAGGGAGAAGCAGGCTCCCCACTGAGCAAGAAGCCTGATGTGGGACTCGATCCCAGGACCCTGAGATCATGACCTGAGCTGAAGGCAGTCACTTAACCAACTGAGCCGCCCATCATCCCCAGTTTATTTTTTAAAATATTGTTTATTTACCCCTGTAATTACCAGTTTCAGGGACACCACTGATGGTTCCTTTAACTATGAGATTTTCCAGTCAGATTGGTGGGAATAGACTTTCTTTCTAGCTTGGTATGGGCGCCCAACACTTAAACTGTATCCTTTCTCCTGCATTATGAGTGTCCTCACACTCATGTGCTGGTAAGTACTCCGCTGAATTCTTGAGGGAGACATTCTGCAGATCTAGAAACCCCCATCTCTGCGTAGAGCTTTCTCCTCTCTGTCTGGCAAACTCTGGGCACCTAGGTCTTGTCTCACTTAGCATTTTCTCCTCAGCTCAGGGAGTCAGCACAGCTCCACCTGGCTTTCCCCTCCCTGCAGCATGACCTGGACACTTTCTCAAGACAGTAAACTGGGAAAATCTGAGAACTGGTGTCTTTTGTTTTTTGTCCATCAGAGATCACAATCTATTGTTACCAGATGTCCAGTGTTGCATGTTGCTCTTTTATGGATTTTTGTCCAACTTTTGTGAGTTTTTTCCATTGAAAGGGAAATCAATCCCTGTTATTTCTATCTTGGTCATCAGAAGAACTTTAGTTCATTTGCATTTTTTTAAGATTTTATTCATTTATTTGTCAGAGAGAGAGAGAGAGCATGAGGATGGGGAGCTGCAGGCAGAGGGAGAAGCAGGCTCCCTGCTGAGCAAGGAGGGATCATGACCCTAGTCAAAAGCAGACACTTAACTGACTGAGCCACCCAGGCGTCCCTGCATTTTTTTTTTTAAGTTCACTTATTATTATTACTCTTTTTTAGTAATCTCTACACCCAACACAAGCTTCAAACTCACAGCCCTGAGATCAAGCACAGTCTTTGGACAGAGCCAGCCAGGCATCCCAGTCCATTTGCATTTTTTATAATTATCAGCAAGATTGGGTTTAAGTCTAATATCTTGTCACTTGTTTTATATTTATTTATGAAATTTTTCCATGTTAGTCTGTTCCCTCTTTCTTGGATTACTTTGTGTTGATTCTTTTTACTATTCAATTTTAAACCTTAAACTGATTTTTTTCTATTTAGCTTTTTGTCTTTTGTTTTCCTAGTTGCTCTAGAGATTAAAGTACACATCTTTAAATTATCACAGTCTGCTTTCATATAATACTGCTTTGAAATCACACTACTTCATATATAGTGTGAAAATCTTACAACTGATTAATTCCATTTATCCCACTGCCAGCTCCTTGTGCTACAGTTATTTATATTTTACCTCTATAAATATTACACATTCCATAATACATTGTTGTTATTTTTGTTTATATGGTCATCAGTCTCTCAAATCCCTCTCTCTCTTTCTTTCACTAAAATCATTTAAAATACATATATTTTTATATTTAGACAGATATTTTCCTCATTGGTGTTATTTATTTTGCCTTACAGGTATATGTACCATTTCCCTCTAATATGAAGATTTCTTTTAACATTTATTGTAATGCAGGTCTTCTGGAGGTAAAAATCTCTCACCTCTATTTTTATGAGCATATTTATATTCATGTAATTTTTTGTGATGTCATTGTTTGGCTTTGGTATAAGGGTAATACTTGCTTCATAAAATGAATAAGGAAGTATTTTCTCATCCATATTTTGATGAATTAGAGAATTCATCAAAAATTTTTTCTGGGGCACCCTGGTGGCTCAGTCAGTTAAGTGTCCAACTCTTGATTTCTGCTCAGGTCATGATCTCAGGGTTGTGAGATCAAACCCCACGTCAGGCTCATGCACTGGGCATGGAGCCTGCTTAAGATTCTGTCTCCCTCTCCCTCTGCTCCTCCCCACCACTCTCTAAATAAATAAAATTTTCATAAGTGATATTTTTTGCTAACTATTCTTTAAATGTTTGGTAGGATTTGGTAGTGAAGCCATCTGCTCATAGACTTTTTTATTTGGGAGGTGTTTTTATTAACGATTCACTCTCTTTACTTGCTATAGGTCTGTTGAGATTTTCTACTTCACTTTTAGTCAGCAGAGTTAATGTGTGTTTATATGAATTTGTCCATTTCATCCAAGACATAGAGTTTGTTGGTACACAACTGTTCATAGTATTATTTTATATACCTTTTATTTCTGTATGGCTGGTAGAAATGTCCCTCCTTTTATTGCTGATTTTAGTTATGTGTGTCTTCTCTCTTTCATTTGTAAGATTTTCCAGTTTTCTGATCTTTAAAAAAAAACAATTTTTTATTTCACTGATTCTGAAAGAAGAAAAAAATGAAGAAAACAAGCAGAAAACCAAAGAGAGAGAGAGAGAGAGAGAACCCACCTCTCCAAGTCTTTGAGGACTGGCTCAGCACTTAGCCAGGTTTGTACTGACGAGGCATTAGTCCAAGGTGAAAGCTTAAAGGCTTCTCAGGCCTTTACTGAACATGGGGTCTTGCCCTGGGCATACATGTGGTTTTCTAAATTCCCCACCATACATTGCTACTTCCGAATGCCTTAATTTACTAAAGAAAGTCTCTCCAGCTTTTGCTCTGGACCTCATGCAGCTTACTGTATACTCTGACCATAATCTTTGGCCATAGGCATCTGTGGGTTTCTGGTTTGGCTTGCAGGTTTTTTTGTTTTGGTTTGTTTTTGTTTTTTACCATTATTCACTGCTTTTCTAGTCTGAGTTCTGAGTTAGGTGAAACAGAGCTAAGCCCCTTACATCATCTTTCAGGTAGTCCCAGAAAGGTTAGAACTTACATAATGATATTTGCAAATAGTTTCTTCTCTTCTCTATCTAGAACCACAGAAAGGGGACCACAGTGTGAATTCAGGCTGCCACTGCTTCAAGACCAAGGCCCCTGCTGCACCAAGGGCAGAGCAGTGGTGGGGTGAAGGACAAATCAAATTGTCACAAGACATGCCTACCACTTTGAAGTGCGTTTTCTTGATTTGGTGTTTGTTTGGTTACTATACACTTTTGACTGTTTTCCAGAGTTCTAATAATTTCTGCTTGTTCTTCAATGTTGCTGTGGGGAGATGACAGGTTGGAACTGCCTAGTCTACTCTTTTGCTCATGTCTGGGCTAGAACGTTCTTGGTTTTATCCATTCAAGTGTTTCCTGTGTCTCACTCCCCCCACCCCCCTCTGAAACTCTAATTGCATGTATGTTAGATATTTGATGTTGTATCTCAGATCTCTGATGTTGTGTCTGTTTCATTCTTTTTTATCTTTGTGTTGCAGTTTTGATAGTTTCCATAGATGTGTTTTCAAGTTCATTGATATTTTCCTCTTCTCTATATAGTCTGCTCTGAAGCCAAACACATGAATTCATTTAGTATATTTTTCACTTCTGATATTTTCATCTGTTCTTTTTTTTATCATTTCCATCTCTCTGCTAAAATTTTCCATTTCTTTGCATCTTGCTTACTAGATAATTTAGCAATTTATGATAATTATTTCATCATAGTGGGTTTTTTTAAAGATTTTATTTATTTGAGAGAGAGCGAGAGAGCATGGGGAGGGGAGGGTCAGAGGGAGAACCAGACTCTCCACTAAGAAGGCACCCCGATGCGGAACTCAATCCTGGGACTCCAGGATCATGACCTAAGCTGAAGCAGTAGCTTAACCAACTGAACCACCTAGGCACCCATCATAGTGGATTTTGACAGGATATTTTTCTTTTTTTTTTTAAATTTTATTTTATAATGTTATGTTAATCATCATACATCATTAGTTTTTGATGTACTGTTCCATGATTCATTGTTTGCATATAACACCCAGTGCTCAATTCAATATGTGCCCTCTTTATTACCCATCACCAGGCTAACCCATCCCCCCATCCCCTTCCCCTCTAGAACCCTCAGTTTGTTTCTCAGAGTCCATAGTCCCTCAAGGTTCATCTCCCCATCCTATTTCCCCCTTTCATTTTTCCCATCCTACTATCTTCTTCTTCTTCTTCTATTTTTTTTAACATTTAATGTATTATTTGTTTCAGAGGTACAAGTCTGTGATTCATCAGTCTTACACAATTCACAGTGCTCACCATAGCGCATACCCTCCCCAACGTCCATCACCCAGCCACCCCATCCCTCCCACTCCCAACCACTCCAGCAACCCTCAGTTTGTTTCCTGAGATTAAGAATTCCTTATATCAGTGAGATCATATGATACATGTCTTTCTCTGATTGACTTATTTCACTTAGGATAATACCCTCTAGTTCCATTCATGTTTTTGCAAATGACAAGATTTCATTTTTGTTTTTTGTTTTTGATTGCTGCATAATATTCCATTGCATGTATATATATACCAGATCTTCTTTATCCATTCATCTGTTGATGGATATCTTGGCTCTTTCCATAGTTTGGCTATTGTGGACATTGCTGCTATAAACATTGGTGTACATGTACCCCTTCGGATCCCTACATTTGTATCTATGGGGTAAATACCCAGTAGTGCAATTGCTGGATTGTATGGTAACTCTATTTTCAACTTTTTGGGGAACCTCCATACTGTTTTCCAGAGTGGCTGTACCAGTTTGCATTCCCACCAACAGTGTAGGAGGGTTCCCCTTTCTCTGCATCCTAGCCAACATATGTCATTTCCTGACTTGTTAATTTTAGCCATTCTGACTGGTGTGAGGTGGTATCTCATTGAGGTTTTGATTTGGATTTCCCTGATGCCAAGCAATGTTGAGCACTTTTTCATGTGTCTGTTGGCCATTTAGAGGTCTTCTTTGGAAAAATGTCTGTACATGTCTTCTGCCCATTTCTTGATTGGACTCTTTGTTCTTTGAGTGTTGAGTTTGATAAGTTCTTTACAGATTTTGGATACTAGCCCTTTATCTGATATGTCATTTGCAAATATCTTCTCCCATTCTGTCGGTTGTCTTTTGGTTTTGTTGACTGTTTCCATTGCTTTGCAAAAGCTTTTTATCTTGATGAAGTCCCATTAGTTCATTTTGCCCTTGCTTCCCTTGCCTTTGGCGATGTTTCTAGGAAGAAGTTGCTGCAGCTGAGGTCAAAGAGATTGCTGCCTGTGTTCTCCTTTAGGATTTTGATGGACGCCTGTCTCACATTTCAACCATTTTGACTCTATTTTTGTGTGTAGTATAAGGAAATGGTCCAGTTTCATTCTTCTGCATGTGGCTGTCCAATTTTCCCAACACCATTTGTTGAAGAGACTGTCTTTTTTCCATTGGACATTCTTTCTTGTTTTGTCGAAGATTAGTTGACCATAGAGTTGAGAGTCCATTTCTGGGCTCTCTATTCTGTTCCATTGACCTATGTGTCTGTTTTTGTGCCAGTACCATGCTGTCTTGATGATGACAGCTTTGTAATAGAGCTGGAAGTCCGGAATTGTGATGCCACCAGCTTTGCTTTTCTTTTTCAACATTCCTCTGGCTATTCGGGGTCTTCTCTGGTTCCATACAAATTTTAGGATTATTTGTTCCATTTCTTTGAAAAAAGTGGATGGTATTTTGATGGGGATTGCACTGAATGTGTAGATTGCTCTAGGTAGCATTGACATCTTCACAATATTTGTTCTTCCAATCCATGAGCATGGAACGTTTTTCCATTTCTTTGTGTCTTCCTCAATTTCTTTCATGAGTATTTTAGAGTTTTCTGAGTACAGATCCTTTGTCTCTTTGGTTAGATTTATTCCTAGGTATCTTATGGTTTTGAGTGCAATTGTCAATGGGATCGACTCCTTCATTTCTCTTTCTTCTGTCTTGTTGTTGGTGTATAGGAATGCCACAGATTTCTGTGCATTGATTTTATATCCTGCCACTTGATTGAATTCCTGTATGAGTTCTAGCAGTTTTGGGGTGCAGTCTTTTGGGTTTTCCACATAAAGTATCCTATCATCTGCAAAGAATGAGAGTTTGACTTCTTCCTGGCTGATTTGGATGCCTTTTCTTTTTGTTGTCTGATTGCTGTGGCTAGGATTTCTAGTACTATGTTGAATAGCAGTGGTGAGAGTGGACATCCCTGCCATTTTCCTGACCTGAGGGGGGTCAGGTCATTCCCCATTGAGAACGAAATTTGCTGTGGGTTTTTCATAGATGACTTTTATGATATTGAGGTATGTTCCCTCTCTCCTTATACTCTGGAGTTTTAATCAAGAAAGAATGCTGTACTTTGTCAAATGCTTTTTCTGCATCTATTGAGAGGGTAATATGATTCTTGTTCTTTCTTTTATTAATGTATTGTATCATATTGATTGATTTGCAGATGTTGAACCAACCTTGCAGCCCAGGGATAAATCCCACTTGGTCGTGGTGAATAATCCTTTTAATGTACTGTTGGATCCTACTGGCTAGGATTTAGGTGAGAATTTTTGCATCCATGTTCTCAGGGATATTGCTCTGTAGTTCTCCTTTTTAATGGGGTCTTTGTCTGATTTTGGGATCAAGGTAATGTTGGCCTCATATAATGAGTTTGGAAGTTTTCCTTCCATTACTATTTTTTGGAACAGTTTCAGAAGAATAGGTGTTAATTCTTCTTGAAATGTTTGGTAGAATTCCCCTGAGAAGCCGTCTGGCCCTGGGCTCTTGTTTGTTGGGAGATTTTTGATGACTGCTTCAATTTCCTTAGTGATTATAGGTCTCTTCAGGTTTTCTATTTCATCCTGGTTCAGTTTTGGTAGTTGATACATCTCTAGGAATGCATCCATTTCTTCCAGATTATCTAATTTGCTGGCATAGAGTTGCTCATAATAAGTTCTTTTAATTGTTTGTATTTCTTTGGTGTTCATTGTGATCTCTCCTCTTTCACTCATGATTTTGTTGATTTGGGTCCTTTCTCTTTTTTCTTTTTTTGATAAGTCTGGCCAGGGGTTTATCAATCCTGTTAATTCTTTCAAAGAACCAGCTCCTAGTTTCGTTGATCTGTTCTACTGTTCTTTAGGTTTCTATTTCATTGATTTCTGCTCTGTCCTTTACTATTTGTCTTCTCCTGCTGGGTTTAGGCTTTATTTGCTGTTCTTTCTCCAGCTCCCTTAGGTGTAGAGTTAGGTTGTGTATTTGAGATCATTCTTATTTCTTGAGAAAGGCTTGTATTGCTATAGACTTTCTTCTTAGGACCGCCTTTGCTGCATCCCAAAGATTTTGAACAGTTGTGTTTTCATTTTCATTTGTTTCCATGAATTTTTTTAATTCTTCTTTAATTTCCTCGTTGACCCATTTATTCTTCAGTACGATGCTCTTTAGCCCCCATGTATTTGAGTTCTTTCTGACTTTCCTCTTGTGATTGAGTTCTAGTTTCAAAGCATTGTGGTCTGAAAATAGTCAGGGAATGATCCCAATCTTTTAGTATCAGTTGAGACCTGATTGGTGACCTAGGATGTGATCTATTCTGGAGAATGTTCCATGGGCACTAGAGAAGAATGTGTATTCTGTTGCTTTGGGATGGAATGTTCTGAATATGTCTGTGAAGTCCATTTGGTCCAGTGTGTCATTTAAAGTCTTTATTTCCTTGTTGATCTTTTGCTTAGATGATCTGTCCATTTCAGTGAGGGGGGTGTTAAAGTCCCCCCACTATTATTGTTTTGTTGTCTATGTGTTTCTTTGCTTTTGTTATTAATTGGCTTATATAATTGGCTGCTCCCATGTTAGGGGCATAGATATTTACAATTGTTAGATCTTAAAATCCAATTTGTCTTATATAAGGATTGCCACCCCAGCTTTCTTTTGGTGTCCATTAGCATGGTAAATCGTTTTCCACCCCCTCACTTTCAGTCTGGTGGTGTCATTGGGTCTAAAATGAGTCTCTTGCAGACAGCATATCAATGGGTCTTGTCTTTTTATCCAATCTGAGACCCTGTGTCTTTTGATTGGGGCATTTAGCCCATTTACATTCAAGGTAACTACTGAAAGATATGAATTTAGTGCCATTGTTTTGCCTGTAAGGTTACTGTTATTGTATAATGTCTGTGTTCCTTTTTGGTCTATGCTACTTTTAGGTTCTATCTTTGCTTAGAGGACCCCTTTCAAGATTTCTTGTAGGGCTGGTTTCGTGATTGCAAATTCTTTTAGTTTGGGTTTGTCCTGGAAGCTTTTTATCTCTCCTTCTATTTTCAGTGACAGCCTAGCTCGATTAGTATTCTTGGCTGCATATTTTTCTCGTTTAGTGCTCTGAATATATCATGCCAGTCCTTTCTGTCCTGCCAGGTCTCTGTGGATAGGTCTGCTGCCAATGTAATGTTTCTAGCATTGTAGGTTATAGACTTCTTGTCCCAAGCCACTTTCAGGATTTTCTCTTTGTCTCTGAGACTTGTAAGTTTTACTATTAGATGTCAGGGTGTTGACCTATTTTTATTGATTTTGAGGGGGCTCTCTGTGCCTCCTGGATTTTCATGCCTGTTTCCTCCCCCAAATTAGGGAAGTTCTCTGCTATAATTTGCTCTAATATACCTTCTGCCCCTCTCTCTCTTTCTTCTTCTTCTGGGATCCCAATTATTCTAATATTGTTTCATCTTATGGTATCACTTATCTCTCAAATTCTATCCTCATGATCCAATAGTTGTTTATCTGTCTTTTTCTTAGCTTCTTTAATCTCCATCATTTGGTCTTGTATATCACTAATTCCCTCTTCTGCCTCATTTTCCTAGCTGTTAGAGCCTCCATTTTTGATTGTACCTCATTAATAGCCTTTTTGAGTTCGACTTGGTTAAATTTTAGTTATTTTATTTCTCCAGAAAGGGTTTCTCTAGTATGTTCCATGCTTTTTTCAAGCCCAGCTAGTATCTTTAAAATCATCATTCTGAACTCCAGTTTTGACATTTTACTAATGTCCATAGTGATTAGGTCCCTGGCAGTCAGTACTGCCTCTTGTTCTTTTTTTTGAGGTGAGTTTTTCCATCTTGTCATTTTGTCCAAAGGAGAACAGATGAATTAGAGAACAAACTGCTAAAGGGTAAAAATGACCCCAGAAAAAATATACACTAAACAAATCAGAAGAGACCCTAAACCAGGGGGAAAGAAAGGGAAGGAAAGAAAAAAGAAAAAAGGAAAAAAAAAATATGATCAAATATGATCAGACTGGTGAATAGATCAGTGCCACACACTAGATTTTGGGTGTGTTTTGGTCTGTTAGAAGAAAGTGCCTCCCAAAATTTTAAAGAAAGAAAAACTTATATATGTACAAAAATAAGGGTAAATATGATGAAGGGATGGAATATGACTGTAAAGATGAAAATTATAAAAGATTTTATAAAAGGAATTGATAGGAAGTTGGTTGAAAAAAGAAAGATGAGAAATTAAAAAAAAAAAAGGAGAGAATGTGATCAGGCAGGAGAGTAGAACAAAACCATACACTAGAGATTTAGGGTATATTTTCATCTGTTAGAAGAAACTGTATTCCAAAATTTTAAAGAGAGAACAACTTATATGTATACCAAAAATAAGGTTAACTACAATGTAGGGATAGAATATGACTCTAAAAATGAAAAATAAAAAAGATTTTTAAGAAAGGAATTGATAAGATGTTGGTTGAAAAAGGGAAAAAGAAAAATTAAAAAAAAAGACAGTTAAAAAAATTAACTTTGAGAGGGGCGGAGCAAGATGGCGGAGGAGTAGGAGACCTGGATTTCGTCTCCTCTCAGGAATTCAGCTGGATAGGGATCAAACCATTCTGAACACCTACAAACTCAACAGGAGATCGAAGAAAAGAAGAGCAACAACTGTCTCAGCAGAAAAGCGACCACTTTCTGGAAGGTAGGACGTGCGGAGAAGTGAATCCGAGGCGATATTCGGGAGGATAGACGGCGGGGGAGGGGCCTCCATCGGCCGCTTCTGGCAAGTGATAGAGCCGCGGAGCACAAAATCGGAACTTTTAAAAGTCAGCTCCGCCGAGGGACGTCACTCTGGTGGCTCAGCGGGGGGTGGAACCCTCCGGGACAGTGTGGTCTCAGGACCCTCGGGGTCACAGAAAGACCGGGGGTGCCTGAGGGCAGCAGAGCTCCCAGGTATCAGATCGGGGAAGCCGGCTGCAGAGACGGAGCCCAGGCGCGGGCTCTCAGCTGGGGTTGCCATTAACCGCGATCCGCGGCCCAGTCGGGCCCCTGCTCCTCCAGCAGGGACCCAACAAGCGGCCGATCCGGGGAGACTCACCTTCCTCCCCCGGGAGGAGCCGCGCGGGAGTGCACCGCAGGGATCTGCTGGGTTTGGAGACTCCAGACCGGGTCCGGTGCCAGAGATAGAAACGCGTGGTCACAGGCCGGTTGAGCACGGAGTGCAGCTGCAGACCGGGGAGACGGGAGTGACTGACGGCTTTTCTCTGGGGGCTCACTGAGGAGCGGGCCCGAGTTCTCGGCTCCTCCGGGGCGGAGATTGGGAGGCCGCCATTTTCACTCTCCGCCTCCAAAGCTGTACGGAAAGCTCGCAGGGAACAAAAGCCCCGGAGAGCAAACCCGAGCAGATTACTTAGCCGGGAGGGGGCAAGGGCGGGGCTATTCCGCCTCCGGCAGAGACATTTGGAAACCACGGCAACAGGCCCCTCCCCAGAAGATCAGCGAGAACAGCCAGCCAAGACCAAGTTTACCGATCAATGAGAACAGCAGAACTCCAGCGCTAAGGGACTACTGCACATAGAATTCACGGCTTTTTTACCATGATTCCTTAGTCTTTTAAAGTTAATTTTTTTTTTAACTGTCTTTTTGTCTTTTTATTTCTTTTTGAATTTTTCTTTTTCCCTTTTTCAAACAACATCTTATCAATCCCTTTTTTTAAAAAAAAATTTTTATTTTTCATTTTTAGAGTCATATTCTATCCCTTCATAGTAGTTACCCATATTTTTGGCTTATATATATAAGTTGTTCTCTCTTTAAAATTTTGAGATAGTTTCTTCTAACAGATTAAAATATACCCTAAATCTCTAGTATATGGTGTTCTCTATTCCCCTGCCTGATCACATCCTCTCCCTTTTTTTTTCTTTTTCTTTTTTCTTTTTTTAAATCCTCTTTCTTTTTTCAAACAACTTCTTATCAATTCCTTTTATAAAATTTTTTATAATTTCCATTTTTACAGTCATTTTTCATCCCTTCATCATATCAACCCTTATTTTTGTACATATATAAGTTTTTCTTTCTTTAAAATTTTGGGAGACACTTTCTTCTAAAAGACCAAAACACACCCCAAATCTAGTGTGTGGCACTGATCTATATACCATATAGATCATATTTGATCACATTCTGGTTTTTCTTTTGTTGTTGTTCTTTTGTTTTGTTTGTTGTTGTTTTTATCTTTATCTTTTTCTTTTTTTTTCTTTTTTTTTTTATCTCTCTTTCCCCTTCTTATCTCACTGCTTCAGGTCTTTTCTGATTTGTTTAGAGTATATTTTCTGGGGACGTGGTTACTCTGCTAGCATTTTGTTCTCTCATTAATCTATTCTCCTCTGCACAAAATGACGAGACGGAAAAAATCACCTCAACAAAAAGAACAAGAGGCAGTACCGACTGCCAGGGACCTACTCAATACGGACATTAGTACGATGTCAGATCTAGAGTTCAGAATCATCACTTTAAAGATACTAGCTGGGCTTGAAAAAAATATGGAAGTTATTAGAGAAACTCTTTCTGGAGAAGTAAAAGAGCTAAAATCCAACCAAGTAGAAATCAAAAAGGCTATTAATGAGGTGCAATCAAAAATGGGGGCACTAACTGCTAGAATAAATGAGGCAGAAGAGAGAATCAGTAATATAGAAGATGAAATGCTGGAAAATAAAGAAGCTGAGAAAAAGAGAGATAAACAACTACTGGATCATGAGGGCAGAATTCGAGAGATAAGTGATACCATAAGACGAAACAACATTAGAATAATTGGGATCCCAGAAGAAGAAGAAAGAGAGAGGGGGGCAGAAGGTATAATGGAGCAAATTATAGCAGAGAACTTCCCTAATTTGGGGAAAGAAACAGGCATGAAAATCCAGGAAGCACAGAGAACCCCTCTCAAAATCAATAAAAATAGGTCAACTCCCCGACATCTAATAGTAAAACTTACAAGTCTCACAGACAAAGAGAAAATCCTGAAAGCAGCTCGGGAGAAGAGATATGTAACCTACAATGGTAGAAACATTAGATTGGCAACAGACCTATCCACAGAGACCTGGCAGGCCAGAAAGGACTGGCAGGATATATTCAGAGCACTAAATGAGAAAAATATGCAGCCAAGAATACTCTATCCAGCTAGGCTGTCATTGAAAATTGAAGGAGAGATAAAAAGTTTCCAGGACAAAAAAAAACTAAAGGAATTTGCAAACACAAAACCAGCCCTACAGGAAATCTTGAAAGGGGTCCTCTAAGCAAAGAGAGACCCTAAAAGCAACATAGACCAGAAAGGAACACAGACAATATATGGTAACAGTCACCTTACAGGCAATACAATGGCACTAAATTCCTATCTTTCAATAGTTACCTTGAATGTAAATGGGCTAAATGCCCCAATCAAAAGACACAGGCTAACAGACTGGATTAAAAAACAAGATCCATCGATATGCTGTCTGCAAGAGACTCATTTTAGACCCAAAGACACCCCCAGATTGAAAGTGAGGGGGTGGAAAACCATTTACCATGCTAATGGACACCAAAAGAAAGCTGGGGTGGCAATCCTTATATCAGACAAATTAGATTTTAAACCAAAGACTGTAATAAGAGATGAGGAAGGACACTATATCATACTTAAAGGATCTATCCAACAAGAAGATCTAACAATTGTAAATATCTATGCCCCTAACATGGGAGCAGCCAATTATATAAGGCAATTAATAACAAAAGCAAAGAAACACATCAACAACAATACAATAATAGTGGGGGACTTTAACATCCCCCTCACTGAAATGGACAGATCATCTAAGCAAAAGATCAACAAGGAAATAAAGACTTTAAATGACACACTGGACCAAATGGACTTCACAGACATATTCAGAACATTCCACCCCAAAGCAACGGAATACACATTCTTCTCTACTGCCCATGGAACATTCTCCAGAATCGACCACATCCTAGGTCATAAATCAGGTCTCAACCGGTACCAAAAGATTGGGATCATTCCCTGCCTATTTTCAGACCACAATGCTTTGAAACTAGAACTCAATCCCAAGAGGAAAGTCGGAAAGAACTCAAATACATGGAGGCTAAAGAGCATCCTACTGAAGAATGAATGGGTCAACCAGGAAATTAAAGAAGAATTAAAAAAATACATGGAAACTAATGAAAATGAAAACACAACTGTTCAAAATCTTTGGGATGCAGCAAAGGCAGTCCTAAGAGGAAAGTATATAGCAATACAAGCCTTTCTCAAGAAACAAGAAAGGTCTCAAGTACACAACCTAACCCTACACCTAAAGGAGCTGGAGAAAGAACAGCAAATAAAGCCTAAACCCAGCAGGAGAAGAGAAATCATAAAGATCAGAGCAGAAATCAATGAAATAGAAACTAAAAGAACAGTAGAACAGATCAACGAAACTAGGAGCTGGTTCTTTGAAAGAATTAACAAGATTGATAAACCCCTGGCTAGACTTATCAAAAAGAGAAGAGAAATGACCCAAATCAACAAAATCATGAATGAAAGAGGAGAGATCACAACCAACACCAAAGAAATACAAACAATTATAAGAACCTATTATGAGCAACTCTATGCCAGCAAATTAGATAACCTGGAAGAGATGGATGCATTCCTAGAGATGTATCAACTACCAAAACTGAACCAGGATGAAATAGAAAACCTGAACAGACCTATAACCACTAAGGAAATTGAAGCAGTCATCAAAAATCTCCCAAAAAACAAAAGCCCAGGGCCAGATGGCTTCCCAGGGGAATTCTACCAAACATTTCAAGAAGAATTAATACCTATTCTTCTGAAACTGTTCCAAAAAATTGAAACGGAAGGAAAACTTCCAAACTCATTTTATGAGGCCAGCATTACCTTGATCCCCAAACCAGACAAAGACCCCATCAAAAAGGAGAATTACAGACCAATATCCCTGATGAACATGGATGCAAAAATTCTCACCAAAATACTAGCCAATAGGATCCAACAGTACATTAAAAGGATTATTCACCATGACCAAGTGGGATTTATCCCTGGGCTGCAAGGTTGGTTCAACATCCGCAAATCAATCAATGTGATACAGTACATTAACAAAGGAAAGAACAAGAATCATATGATCCTCTCGATAGATGCCGAAAAAGCTTTTGACAAAGTACAGCATCCTTTCTTGATCAAAACTCTTCAGAGTATAGGGATAGAGGGTACATACCTCAATATCATAAAAGCCATCTATGAAAAACCTACAGCAAATATTATTCTCAATGGGGAAAAACTGAGAGCTTTCCCCCTAAGGTCAGGAACGCGGCAGGGATGTCCACTATCACCACTGCTATTCAACATAGTATTGGAAGTCCTAGCCACAGCAATCAGACAACAAAAAGAAATCAAAGGCATCCAAATTGGCAAAGAAGAAGTCAAACTCTCACTCTTTGCAGATGATATGATACTTTATGTGGAAAACCCAAAAGACTCCACCCCAAAACTGCTAGAACTCATACAGGAATTCAGTAAAGTGGCAGGATATAAAATCAATGCACAGAAGTCAGTGACATTCCTATACACCAACAACAAGACAGAAGAAAGAGAAATTAAGGAGTCGATCCCATTTACAATTGCACCCAAAACCATAAGATACCTAGGAATAAATCTAACCAAAGAGACAAAGGATCTGTACTCAGAAAACTATAAAATACTCATGAAAGAAATTGAGGAAGACACAAAGAAATGGAAAAACGTTCCATGCTCATGGATTGGAAGAACAAATATTGTGAAGATGTCAATGCTACCTAGAGCAATCTACACATTCAATGCAATCCCCATCAAAATACCATCCACTTTTTTCAAAGAAATGGAACAAATAATCCTAAAATTTGTATGGAACCAGAAAAGACCCCGCATAGCCAGAGGAATATTGAAAAAGAAAAGCAAAGCCGGTGGCATCACAATTCCGGACTTCAAGCTCTATTACAAAGCTGTCATCATCAAGACAGCATGGTACTGGCACAAAAACAGACACATCGATCAATGGAACAGAATAGAGAGCCCAGAAATGGACCCTCAACTCTATGGTCAACTAATCTTCGACAAAGCAGGAAAGAATGTCCAATGGAACAAAGACAGTCTCTTCAACAAATGGTGTTGGGAAAATTGGATAGACACATGCAGAAGAATGAAACTGGACCACTTCCTTACACCACACACAAAAATAGACTCCAAATGGTTGAAAGACCTCAATGTGAGACAGGAGTCCATCAAAATCCTAAAGGAGAACACAGGCAACAACCTCTTTGACCTCAGCCGAAGCAACTTCTTCCTAGAAATATCGCCAAAGGCAAGGGAAGCAAGGGCAAAAATGAACTATTGGGACTTCATCAAGATAAGAAGCTTTTGCAAAGCAAAGGAAACAGTTAACAAAACCAAAAGACAACCGACAGAATGGGAGAAGATATTTGCAAATGACATATCAGATAAAGGGCTAGTATCCAAAATCTATAAAGAACTCATCAAACTCAACACCCAAAGAACAAAGAATCCAATTAAGAAATGGGCAGAAGACATGAACAGACATTTTTCCAAAGAAGACATCCAAATGGCCAACAGACACATGAAAAAGTGCTCAATATCGCTCGGCATCAGGGAAATCCAAATCAAAACCTCAATGAGATATCACCTCACACCAGTCAGAATGGCTAAAATTAACAAGTCAGGAAACGACAGATGTTGGCGGGGATGCGGAGAAAGGGGAACCCTCCTACACTGTTGGTGGGAATGCAAGCTGGTGCAGCCACTCTGGAAAACTGTATGGAGGTTCCTCAAAAAGTTGAAAATAGAGCTACCATATGATCCAGCAATTGCACTACTGGGTATTTACCCCAAAGATACAAAAGTAGGGATCCGAAGGGCTACGTGCACCCCGATGTTTATAGCAGCAATGTCCACAATAACCAAACTGTGGAAAGAGCCAAGATGTCCATCGACAGATGAATGGATAAAGAAGATGTGGTATATATACACAATGGAATATTATGCAGCCATCAAAAGGAATGAGATCTTGCCATTTGCAACGACGTGGATGGAACTGGAGGGTATTATGTTGAGTGAAATAAGTCAAACAGAGAAAGACATGTATCATATGATCTCACTGATATGAGGAATTCTTAATCGCAGGAAACAAACTGAGTGTTGTTGGAGTGGGGGGTGGGGTGGGAGGGATGGGGGGACTGGGTGATAGACACTGGGGAGTGTATGTGCTCTGGTAAGCGCTGTGAATTGTGCAAGACTGTTGAATCTCAGATCTGTACCTCTGAAACAAATAATGCAATATATGTTAAGAAAAAAAAAAAAGAAGAAGAAGAAGAAGGTAGCGGGAGGGGAAGAATGAAGCGGGGGAAATCGGAGGGGTAGACGAACCATGAGAGACGATGGACTCTGAAAAACAAACAGGGTTCTAGAGGGGAGGGGGGTGGGAGGATGGGTTAGCCTGGTGGTGGGTATTTAGGAGGGCACATTCTGCATGGAGCACTGGGTGTTGTGCACAAACAATGAATCATGGAACACTTCATCTAAAACTAATGTTGTAATGTAAGGGGATTAACATAAGAATAAAAAAAAAAAAAATTAACTTTGAAAGACTAAAGAATCATGGGAAAAAAGCCATGGATTCTATGTGCATTATTCCCCTAGCGCTGGAGTTTTGCTGTTCTCATTGATCAGTAAACTTGGTCTTGGCTTGCTGTTCTTGCTGATCTTCTGGGGGAGGGGCCCTTTGCCATGGTTCTCAAATGTCTTTGCCGGAGGTGGAATTGCCCCGCCCTTGCCCTGTCGGGGCTAAGTAATCTGCTTGGGTTTGGTCTCAGGAGCTTTTGTTCTCTGTAAGCTTTCTGTACAGCTTTGGAAGACGAGTGTGAATTGGCGGCCTCCCAATCTCCAACCCTGAGGATCCAAGGACTTGGGGGCCCCACTCCTCAGTGCGCCCCCAGAGAAAAACAGTCAATTACTCCTGTCTCCCCGGTCTCCAGCCGCACTCAGTGCTCACCTGGCCTGTGACCGAGTGTTTCTATCTCTGGCACATGACCCCGTGTGGAGTCTCCAAACCTAGCCA
Source organism: Mirounga angustirostris (assembly GCF_029215605.1). NCBI lineage: Eukaryota > Metazoa > Chordata > Mammalia > Carnivora > Phocidae > Mirounga > Mirounga angustirostris. The sequence continues at coordinate 91,864,788 of NW_026991711.1, read as the reverse complement.
ATCCCTGTGGTGCACCCCTGCGCCGCTCCTCCTGGGGGAGGAAGGGGAGTTTCCCCAGATCTGCTGCTTGTTGTGTCCCTGCTCAAAGAGTAGTGACCCGACTGTGCCATGGATCATGGTTTATCACAACCCCGAACTGAGAGCCCACTCCTCATCTCCATCTCTGCAGCCGGCTTCCCCACTCTGATACTTGGGAGCTCTGCAGCACTCAGGCACCCCGGATCTTTCTGTGACCCCGAGGGTCCTGAGACCACCCTGTCCCAGCGAGTGTTCCACCTCCCGCTAAGCCACTGGAGCGACATCCCTCAGCAGAGCCGACTTCTAAAAGTTCCGATTTTGTGCTCCGCTCTCTATCACTTGCCGGTAGAGGCTGATGGAGTACCCCTCCCCTGCCATCTATTTTCCCGAATATTGCCTCAGATTCACTTCTCCGCATGTCCTACCTTCCAGAAAGTCACTTTTCTGTTCAGAGAGTTGCTGCTATTCTTTTATTTGATCTCCTGTTGAGTTTGTAGGTGTTCAGAATGATTTGATCCCTATCTAGCCGAATTCCTGGGACCAGATGAAATTTAGGTCTCCTACTCCTCTGCCATCTTGCTCCTCCTACCCGACAGGATATTTTTCCCTAGAAATTTATGGCTTGTGTGTGGCCTTTGTCTTGGTGACCGAACTTGGTTTCCCTGATTTTGATCTCTGGTGTTCTGAAGACTTTGGTTTTAACTTGCTGTCAGGCTCTTGGCTGCAAGCTGCTCTCTAGTGCTGTGTGGTGTTCCCAAGCTTAGGGTCTTGTATCTATGCTTAGTCAGTGAGACTTCCTTCTTGCACAAAACCTTCTCTGACCTGTGTCTCCCTCCCCCTGCTCTCAGTACACACAGCCCTTTTAGACTGGTATAGTTTCTTATAAGTAGTAAGACACTTAATTACTACAGGGTTATTGAATTAGATAAAGTGGTTGATACTTATTATAAGCCCTGGAATAGGAGTACCTGGTTTTAAATTGCATCTTCACCTCTAAGAGCTGTTTGATTTCGGTTAAATGATTCCACTCCTTCAAGCCTGAGTTTCTTCACTTGAACAATAAAAATAAATTCATCAATCTTGTAGAATCATTGTAAAGTTTAAAGAAGGAAGAAAGGAACACAGTGCCTGGCATTCATCACAATCTTTAAACTGTACTTGTTATATTTACCTTGTGACTATAACCTCATTGAATTTCCTTCTTTATATGAAACATGAGTATTACCTTGTGCAATAACATTGCATCGAGTGCCTTTCTGTATAAAATAAGGTGATGCTTTTAGTGAGTGAAATTGGTAACAAAACTTATAATTGACAAAGTATCCTTACGTGGATAACACTCTCATAGAAACCTGAAAGGTGGGTGAGGTTTTCCCGATTCTCTAGATGAAGAAACTGAGCCAGGAGAGAACTGCCATCACTAAGGAGGAGTTGGGGACAGTTTGTAAGCCAGCATCCATGTCTCTTTAATCGTGGTCCTGTGCTTTTTGTACTGCATGACACTAAATGCTGGAGGAGCCTGCCTAGAGGAACTCACTCATCTCCATTCTTCAGGCCAATATACACAAATGGTCTCATGATTTCCTTTCATTTCCCTTAATGCATTATAAACATTGCTGATGTGCTGTTTTATGTCCTTCTCAGCTGTATTTCTGAGCATTTTTTCATGCTGCATTTCATTTCATCATCTCTTGTCTCTATTTCCAAATGCAGCTATTTGTTCAGCCTGGTTTTGCTCTGTGAGGTGTTATTTACAATACCTACTAATTTAATCCTTGTTCAGGGAAAACTGAGGAGCAATTTGCATACTTTTGCAGATTGTTGAGAGTTCAAGCCTGGAAGAACTCACTTAGGACTAGAATCCTGCTCTTTATTTGATCAGTGCCCTATGTATATATGCCATATATACATATATCTCCCTGACTACAAAACAGAAATGGGTAAGCATCATTCACAAAATGGTGATTCATTGCAAGCACTGTTCACCATATATCTAATATAAACCATATTCCTTAATCACAGACTCAGAGCCAATAATGTGTGACAGGATCTGAAAATAGCAAAGCTAAAAGGGAGGTGATCCAGCTATCCCTCTGGACACCGTGGAGCAAACTGACCCCAGAGAGTTGCAAGGAGTCACTTATCACATGTGGCATATGGGGTTGAACCGGAACCCGTGGCAAGCCCAATCCACGTCCACTCCAAACCATCCCCCCACCTTCCAGGAAAACATCCTTTTGGGTAGGTGGGTTTTGACTTCATTCTTGTATGATTTCCCTGCCTGTGTCTCCATCTAGGTGGAGTTGGAGTCTTTATCAAAGAGAAAGGCACTCCTGATACTCATTTCAAGTATGTTTTCCGTTGTAACACATCCCTCAGGACCAATTTCATTTAGAAGCTCCACATTGATGAAGTACTTCAATTAGGTCATGGAATTTAACATTTGATTCAAATATATATTTATTTAATTAGAAATAGCATACCTTTATGGGAAGAGCCTAGCCTTTAGAAAAATTTTGAATTTCTGATCTCTGGGGTTGGCTACTACTAATGAAGCTGGCATTCAGGCATCAGTCTTGTCAGTTGGATGAAAGAAAGACCTTAGAAGTTATGGACCCCAGACATGACCAGACCTGCCAAGGGGCGTGGAGGCATAGGCTCAAGAGACAGAAGCTTTTGCTTATCATCAAAGGAACCCGTGGGGCAGGTAGTTAATCATCACTACCTTAAAGACCTAATGAAATCTTTAAAGACTAAATATATTTTTCAGATTCCAAGTCCTTAGAGATGGAAAAGACCTGTAGGGGGCTAGACCAAGTGGCATCAGAACACATGGTAGAATGACCTCATGGGCCCCCAATACAAGGTGTCTACCTTTTCTTCTGAGACCCCTGCCCCAAATTTGCCCATAAAAACCCTCACAAGCCATGGGGGAGTTCGGGACTTTTTGAGCATTAGCTCCCGGTTTTCCTAGGTGGTGTCACATCAATAAATAGCATATCTTCTTTCACTGCCAAAGCTCACTCTCAGTTTTCATTGGCTTGCTGAACATCAGGCATAGGAACTCTCCTTTGGTTCAGTTACACCAACAAAACCGGTGTTTGCTACCATCTTTTGCACATTATCAGGCACTCTACCAAATACTTTCTATGAGTTAGGTCAGTGAATTGTCAGGATAAGGCTCTAACTTGTGATTCTGGACAAGTCACCTGACTTCTCTGTGATTATTGCCACTCAGAAAAGTAGGGATATTGAGACCTGCCTTTCTTTAGTAGGAATTGGTGAAGATAAAATGAAATGATTTCTGTATAAAGCAATTGAATGGTATTTGGTGGCTTAGATCATTAGCAAGATGGTGCCCCTGCTGAGTCAGGTAAATTTATCATGTGTATTTTGCTTTCTCCCCTAAATGTGGATTTAGAGAGCAGTGTCTACTAAGTGTTGCTTCTTTTAGGGAAATGTTTCTTTTTTGTCCAAAAATTAGCAAGGGAAGCTCTGAAGCAGAGTTTTGGAAGATGACACAAGGAGGTGTAGGCTCAGTTTTGCTCTGCAGCACTCTAAGGGACCAGTTGGCGGCCCTGTCCCACCCACCCTGATCTGTTCTATCCACAACCCACAGGGGATAATTTTCAGTAAAAAAAAAATCCCTGATGCTGAGGGAAAAACAAAAACAAAAACTATTGAATACTTTGTGTGCCTTATTTGGGCCAGAAGGGATTGGCAGGGGAGGGTGTGGCCCTTGCTTCCCAGCCTGAGAGATTGCTTGTTGCTAGTTTTTCTTGTAAACTACTAAGACATTTGTAAACTGAGGGACACTCCAGTCTTGCTGGAAGTTGATCTCTGTTAGTTAACCATTTGTGTGTTTTGTCGTTGTGGCTGCTGTTTTCCTTTCCCTTAGCTTTAGGGTAGCCGGGAGTGCCTGAGGAATGTCACACAGATCCCACGGTGGGGGGGGGGTGGGGAGGAGGGGTTTGTGGGGGTGTCAGCTTGTGCTTTGTCCTCAGCTTGCCTTCTGTTCCCTCATCAAGAGGACAGAGGAGAAAAGCCAGAGAGCAAACTTCCAAGGAATGTGTGGCTTCATACTCCTACATGGGGCCACCACTGCCAGTGCATCTGGATATTTGTTTTTGCAACTATGGTCATATTTTCTGGGACTGTGACTATCATTTGTTTCAAGTGTTCTTCAGTAGAGCTTAAAAGGCAAAGGCAAAATCAGTGAATCTTAAATCTTATTGTTCCAGATATAAAAAGCTTTTATAGAACAAAATAGAACAACAAAAAAGCAAAGAAACAAACAACCCCTCATCACCAGCAACAAAATAACTAAACCCACCAAAAGGATCATGACCTTGGAAAAGAAATGGACGGTTTCTCATATTCATGCTAGTTATCTGTGATACTTAGTATTAACATTTATCTCCTATTCAGCTTTTGTTAAATATCTATCAACTTTCTTTCAATAAATGTGGTATTTTTTTCTGAAAAGTACTGCACCATACTGTCTCTGACCTTCACCCCATCATTTTTTGAACAAGTATCATGTTACAGGAAAGAGATCAAGGTTCTAGTCTTAGCTTAGCTATTGTGCCAAGCATTTTATACCCCCCCTTTTTTTTTCATTGAATGTCCCTAACACTCCTGTGAAGTTGGCTTTGTTAGTGACATTTTGTGGTTGAGGCAACCAAAGCTTAATGGCATTCAGTAATTCTGTGCAGACTGAGTACATAAATGGCTGAGCTGGGCCCAAAGCCAAGTCTATTGGCTGCCATACTAAATGTTCATAACCCCTGCTTTACACCTCCTGGGTAAGAGCATTTTTCACTCCAGCTTCTGTGATTCTAGGACAATCATGAGAACATCTTGGCATCAGAGGGTTTTCTGCTCTCAACCTAAACTTTGTGTCATGTCTTTGGATCTTTCTTTAACCAATTATGAATGTTTTGATTCATAAAATTCATTCATAGTTTTGACTTTTGGGGGGAAATTTGTATTTTGAGTAGATACCTCTTAAGGATGATGATTGCTATGTGATGAGATCTAAAAAATTAGAATAGCTAAGCCTTTGTACATTAGGAAAGTACATAATTATCTTCAGGAAAATGAACTAATATGTTTGGGAAAATCCAAATACACCATTAATGTTATTCTTGACACCAGACATTTATTATTATGTAGACACCATTGTGCTTTACTTTTCTGAAGATCATCTTTGAGGAATGTAATAGTGTTTGGACCTAACAGTATTTTGCCCAAATGGTGTGAATCAAAGGTCCACATTATTTACCTTAAGTACACAAAATAAAATTTTTTGCTTTCTGCCAGTTTTTTAAAAGATATGATCATTCATTCAGCATTTACTTTGTAGTATTTTTTTAAAAGATTTATTTATTTTAGAGAGAGAGAGCAGGAGGAGGAGGGCAGAGGGAGAGAGCAGCTCAAGCGGACTCCACACTGAGCCTGCCATGAGGCTCAATTCCAGGTCCCTGAGATCACTACCTGAGCTGAAACCAAGTCTGTGCCACTGTGCCACTAGGCAGCCCTACTTTGTAGTATTTAATGACAAAAATAGAAGAAAGAATAATACAATAACCTGAAAACAATAACAGCAGTGAACATTTGCCGAAGGCTTATGATACGTCAAGCTCTGTATTAGTGGTTTATATGTGTTATTCCATTTCATTTTTATAGCATCTCTAAGAGATAGGGGCTATTGAAACCATTTTACAGTTAGACTAAATTTTTAAAGATTATTAGCTTGCCTAAATTTATGCAGGTTAGAAGTGACAATTCCAGGTTTTTCCACAGCCCATGATTTTAGCCATTAGGCATATTGCCTTCAATAGAGAAAGCAAAAATACGATCAAAGGATTGTGTGGTACTTTGTGATTGAGCTGCCATCTTGAAATTAAATGTTAAGTGGAAACTTCATTTGGAAATATTTTCAATATTTAAAATACATTTAATACAAATTTGGGCTGTGTTAACGTCATTGGTCATATATTGAGACTACTGTAAGTATTTGTAGATTGAATTATGAAAAAAATGGGGAAAGACTTTTTCTGTCAATATGAAAAGTGAAGCAAAGGGAAAGAGGGAAAGAAGGAAAGGCATAGAGAAAAATGTTTTCTCCCCTACCTTGTATATTGTGGGCAATGACATCTACATTCAATTTTTATAAAGTTTGCATTTCATCCTTGGTTTATATTGTATTGTGATCACGTGGAATGCCTATTTATGTTGTTTGAAATTAATGTATAAATCATATCTCCTAATTTGACATCAACTATAGTAATAATAATAGTTGACGGAAAATCATAATACTCTGGATGCCTTGTTAAGATTATTTCTGATTATCCAAACTCATACCAGGGAGCTATACCTAGCTTTGTTTTACAGATGAGGTTAGGTAATTTGCAGAAGTATCCAGAACAAATGAGTATTAGAACTGAACTAGGATTTAACACAGCTTTAGAACAAGCCTAGCTTCCTTCTAGTGCACATTGTCCCTCCACAAAGAAAGACCAGCATCACCCCTGGGAGGGGATAGACATCTTTGAAGAGCACCCAGATCTTTTTGAACAATTGTGTTAATAATCCAGCAATTCACACTTTTCCAAATTGTTAGGCTCCCTTTGGATGCAATCAAAGCTTTTAGGAGGCTTATGCCCAAGGCTGCCGGCTCTTTGTTACTGATTACAGAGCTCCATTTCCCCTGGGCTCAGTTTATCCATGGATGCTTCATGCTCCCTGGCCATGCCCACCCTGGGCCAGTGGGCAGCCCGCCAGCCAGTTGCTGCTGCTTCGCCTTTGTCAGCTCTTCTTCCAGATTGTATGCTGAGATCCCCCTTGTGGGTTTTTTTCTCCCCTTTTGTGTTTTTAACATTTTTATGAAGAAGATGATTACTTTTAGTACAACAAAATGTGTAGAATTGGCACTCTCTGGAAATTAAAAATCTCATGTTTTTTCCCTCAAAGAAAATGACCTTTTAGAGAGGCAAGGACATGCTCATCTCATTGCTCAGACTTTAAGTTGACTATATGTATATACAAGCTACGGGACAAAGAAGAACTCCAGTCAAATTCCAGGAAATCCAGACATATTTTCAAAACATTTTTTTATGTGCCAGACATTATTCAAAGTGCTAGAAACATAGCAACTGAACATAACAAACAGAATTCTGATCTCCATGGAGAGTATACCTAATGAGAGAAACATACAATAAACACATAAGCAAATAAATTCACAGTGTCATGTCAGATAATAATAAGTACTATAAAAATATATCAGAGTTAAGTGGATATAGGACGATGGTTGCAAATGTTACATCGGTGGTCAGAGAATGCCTTATTTTTTGATTGGCAGCTTCCGTTATCAAGAGTTATATATGAAATTATTGTTTTCCAAATGTTAGGTTAAGTATAACAAAAAAGGAGGGAAGAGAGTATCTCACAGTCTCTGAACCAGTTCCTCACTTCTGACTTGATTTTAAGGGTTTTTCAGAGCTCTTGCATTTTTTTCCTGTCTTGCACCCAGCCTGCTTTCCAAAAAAGTTTGTATTAGTTCCACTGCAGGGCTTTCTTATACATTTTTCTTGGGGGATGGGTTTCATATATAAAATTACTTCCCTAGACCAAATATGCATTTCACACAGAAAGAAAATGAGCTCCAAAGCAGAGAAGTAACTTCACTGAGGATGTCTGTGCTCCTAGGGGCAAAGGAAGCCCCACGTTGAGGTCCTGTCCATACGTGATCTGTGGTCGGCCCCTGGTCCTGGGGTAGCCAATCGTCGGGCACTGAGAGGGACCCGGAGCGCCAGGGAGGCAATCTAGTTTTCCCTGACTGGGGAAGGCTGAGTCCCCAGCCCCAGCCAGAGTTAACCAGCAGCTTTTATCAGAACTTTCTTCCCTGGGGCTCAGCACTCTGCTGCCCCCAGGCTGCAATTCAGACGCCTACCGGCCAAAACAAAAATACAAACAAATGCCTAACGCGGAACAAAGCAAGGGTCAGAGGGGAATAGGCCTGGGGCCCGTGGCCCATACTTCTGATTTCTGTGATCCCCTAGAGTGGATCTGGCTGCGCCGCTGCACACAAAGCACTGCCTCTCAAAGAGGCGGCTGCGAGCGCAGGACGCGGTGCCGGCCGCGCTGCTCTTCCGCGCCCCCCCAACCCCCTGCCCCCGGCCCCAGCCCGCCAGTGATGAATCGCTATTCATCCCTTCTTCTTGTGGCAGCTATTATTTTGTGACTGCCTCAGTGTTTGGCTGAATTGTCACAATTCCTCCCTGACTTCTTTTTTTGCCTTCTGAATACAGAAGAAGAGGAGCGGGTAGGGGGAGGCTCCTCTGAGGAGCCTCCGCCCCCTTTTGGTGAGGTCCTCCTCCCCCCCGGGAGACCGAGCCGGGCACACCTGCGGGAGCTTGCGGGATCCGCTAGCGCCACAATAGGCAGGCAGTGAATGATTTTCTGAACTAGGAGCACAGGGGAATAAGCAAGGAACGTGGAAGAGATGCAGTAGGTATTCAAAGCAGCAAGCTCGAGTGGGAGTTATCCCGGATTTCCTTCCCCTTTCTGTTCTTAATCATCTTTTCTTTATCCCCTCAGTGAGGATGCTAATATTGTGAATACCGGGGCGGTCCAGGAGAAGAATCAGTGGAGACTCAGTAAAAGGAAATGTAATCTGGGGTGAAAAATAGCTTCCCTTTCACTCGCGCGCGCGCGTGTACCTGTGTGTGTTTCTGTGTGTGTGTGCGTGCGCGCCCGAGTTAATGCTTTGCCATCTACGGGACAGTGTATTAAAAACAGGACAAACACTGAGCTTGGACCACAGCCCATTCTATGAAAGTCTTGGTTCAGCCACTAGCTTACTGTGGGTCTTACTGTGGGTAATTCAGCACCACCCTGCGGGGTTGAGTGCTTCTGTAAAAAATAAAGAAGAGTTTGACTAATAGGAAGGATCTCTAGGCCTCTTTACAGTTTTAAAATTTCACTATCAATTATAGTTTTATCTATTTTATTTTTTAAAGATTTTATTTATTTATTTAATTGACAGGGAGAGAGAGAGAGACAGCATGAGAGGGAACACAAGCAGGGGGAGTGGGAGAGGGAGAAGCAGGCTTCCGGCTGAGCAGAGAGCCCGATTGGGGGGCTCGATCCCAGGACTCTGGGATCATGACCTGAGCTGAAGGCAGTCGCTTAACCAACTGAGCCACCCAGGTGCCCCTCAATTATAGTTTTAAAAGTCACATTTCTAGACAGAGTAACGTGGTGTGATTCAAAAAGCATTGAAATCATTGCATTCTTTAAAGTATATATTTTTATATACACATGTACACACAAGTGTACACGGACAAGGATACACACATTTACATATACACACCGTCATTTTCAAGTGCCTGAAATTCTATCATTAAAGCCACTCGTGAATCCCAATTCTAACAGCTTGTGACTGTGGCCTTCTTAGCATTGCTTGAGCTCTGCAAGACTGTTTTTCTTTCCTTTTTTCTCTTCATGATGGGAAGAAATATTGCCTGCTTTATAACTTTGTTAGAGGATTTAAATGAGAAAACTTATATAATGCTAGTTCTTTTTGCCTGAAAGATAAAAACACTTGGGTGCCATCATCTGGTCTCAAAATCATTGGAATTTGAGAGGAAACAGTGGGATGGGTGATTATGCCATTTCCCCAAAGTCATTAGGAACTTGAAGATATATATTTTTTAAGCTTGTCTTTCACACACCTGTGTTGGCTAGATCACAGAACATGGGCTTGTCTTCACGCGGGAGGTTATCTGTGTCAACCTTCAATTCCTCCCACATGTCGTTATCACCACCTTACAAATGTATGTTACTTGCTCGCACTGGAAGGTGCATAGTAATGACAACACTGACCTGAAGCCTTCTAGAGGCTCTTTCTTCCACACTGGCCTTCCAACGTGATTGGTATCCATAGATGTCAGCCCAGGATTTCACTGCTGAAAGTGTACACAACTGGAAAAAAACAAAAACAAAAACAAAAAAACCCAGAGGTTTCTGGTTTGTTCCTTTAGAGTTGATTTTCTAGATTGAACATTGGTAACTCGGAGTGTCCCGTCTTTTTGGAATTCAGAAGTCAGGGAGAGCAGAAATTGACGTACACTCTGATACAGATGGAGGTTTTCTGCAATCTTCCAAATGTAGAGTCGTGAGAGTTTTACTCCATGCCTCAATTCATAACTCATGAGGCTTTACTTTTCGGGCAAATGCCCCACAGCAGAGGTACAGTGGGCTGCTGTTTCTTAACAAGATGGAGCTAGTCATAGGAACACGTGGACACATACAAGCTGTGATGTTAGAGCCCCCTTGACTAGAATTCTCTCCACCATTTCCTTTCGGTGTAACCTCAGGCAAGGTACATATGCAATCAATCCGACTCTCAGTTTTCTCTTTGGTAATCTGAAGAAAGTATCTCTTAATATGATTACTGCATTAAATAGAAAAAGAAAATCTTACAGAACATACCTAGTACAGTGTCCCTTTAATCACAGGTATGAGTTCCGTATTCTCTGTGCCGTATACCCACTGCTTCCTGGTGAATGAAATGTGACCACACATCAGCATGCAATGTTGGCCAAAATATCAGAATCCTTCCCATAGTTCAGGAACCAGAGTGAAGGACAATGAACACTCTCGTATTTTTTCTTCTTTTTTTCAAGGAAGAGGACATTGGTGTGCGGTTCAGCTGCAAGGATTGCATTTATGATGTTTCCTGTTGTTGTGCCGGCTAGCCTCCAGGATCTTATCTTCCAAAAATCAGTTCAACAACGGTCCAAATTGACCGGATCAGCCAACTATGGAACAGGGAAAGTTGCTTTCCTCTTAAGGTAGTGGCCCCTGGACAGGGGCTGTGCAGCAGAATGTTTATTGCCTGCGGCATTTTTAGGAGTTAAACCCACCATAGTGCTCAGCGGGAGGCTGGTGATTCATTAATTCATTGCAATGATTAGTCCTAATTATTCTAATTATTGCCTTGTCTTCTCAGACCAGCTGGTGCCTGGAAGTGGAGGGTAACTCACCAGCCCTGAGCTTGGCGGGAGCTGCAGAATCCCGGGTGCCCAGACCTGCACGAGTCATGGACATGGCGTCAGGAGGGCCTCGCCGCTGCTCCTGGGCCTGGCTTCTCTGTGCTGCTGCCTTAGCTTGTGTATGGGTCCCTGCCGTTTTGCTCTGTGTGCATCCTTTTCCACCGTGCCTCTTCTAACTTTTCTGGGGAGAGAAAAGACCTGATAAATGGTGCTTTTCCCTGTCTGAATGGCTCTTAAACTTGGTCTGGCCTTCTAATAACTGTTGATAATAAAAAAGATCTATCACTTACTGCACACTACCAAGTGCCATGCTGGGTATGGACTGCTTTGCCTGGGCAGCCTGGTGAGGGAGTGACACTGGGGATTGGATCCCACGTCGCTGACCCTGCAATCCTGGGCCGGCCACACACATCAGTCTCTTCCCCTCACACAAGCCTTACTGTTCCTTTCTGTGCACATGCAGGCCTCTTATATGGGACCTTCCCTGCTTCTTGCATCCCTGAACTCTTTTGCTACAATCGATCATTCACACTCTGTCCTGGCTAACAGCCCCTGGCAGCCATCCATGCTGACTCTGCAGGTCAGTGTAGAGTCTGTGGTCAGGCTTCCTTAGGCCAGAGTCTTGCTGCCCGCAGAGCCTGGGTTGGAGAGCCCGGGTCTGTGCCTTCTTGGCATGCTTCATCATCTTATGCTGCCCGATCCTTTTCTGATCAGTGGCCACACAGGGTATTTTCACACATTCCACTTGAATATGTGAAATGCCCTTTAAGTTATTTATACCTTATTTCTCTGGACAGAGTACATTCCAGAAAAATGCTGGAGCTGTGGCTCATCCCTTAGGAAATGAGCTAATACTCATCAGTATCTCTGACATAGGGCCGAGTTTGGAATCGGAAGTCCCGACATGATGCTGGTTGACAACAAAGCAAGGTATTGCAATAAGGCAATGCTGATATTTGAAAGACTTGACAGAGAAGGAGTGAGTGCATCTTGTAGTTAAAATAATTTCTTGAGGAGTCATCACAACCCTGACTGGCTTTTCTTGACCAACTTCTATTCTTACTCACATCTTAGCTTTCCTCTCATTTCCCCAAAGAAGACCTTCCCAGCTCTACACACTATAGGCCGCACTGCTTTCTTGCATTCTAAGGATGGTTGAATTGCCTCACACTTAAATTTACTTTTCTTCATGTTTGCTTCCCAAGTAGGCTGGAAGTTTTGTGAGGTCTGAGGCTCCATCTTGCCATTACCCTGACATTACCCTGACATTCCCAAGAGAGGAGCTGCTTCAGAGTAGGCCTCTGTCCAAGTGCTCCCCAAGACTGCAAGTTGTGTGCCCACAGACAAGTCCCTTACTTCTAGGTGACCAGGTCCTCTTGGGGACTCCCAGCCATGGTTGGAGGTCACCTGTACAGCCTGCACAGAAGAAGCAGAATAGGACTTGGGATGGTGTGAAATGGGAAGATGGTACGAGTAGAAGGAATGCTGGAAAACCCCACTGGACAAACAGAGAAGCTTCAGGAAGAATGGTGATGCCCAGGAAAAAACAAAAATGAAAGAGGAGCAAGCTGGCAGAGGAGTAGGAGACCTGGATTTCATCTGGTCCCAGGAATTCAGCTAGATAACGATCAAACCATTCTGAACACCTATGAACTCAACAGGAGATTGAAGAAAAGAATAGCAGCAACTCTCTGAACAGAAAAGCGACCACTTTCTGGAAGGTAGGACATCAGGAGAAGTGAATCTGAGGTGATATTTGGGAGGATAGATGGCGGGGGAGGGGGCCTCTGTCAGCCGCTAGGGCGAGTGATAGAGCCGCAGAGCACAAAATCGGAACTTTTAGAAGTCGGCTCCGCTGAGGGACATCACTCCGGTGGCTAAGCGGGGGGTGAAACCCTCGCGGGACAGTGTGGTCTCAGGACCCTTGGGGTCACAGAAAGACCAGGGGTGCCTGAGTGCAGCAGAGCTCCCAGGTATTGGAGCGGGGAAGCTGGCTGCAGAAATGGAGCCGAGGCGTGGGCTCTCAGCTCGGGGTTGCCATAAACCGTGATCCGCGGCACAGTCGGGCCACTGCTTTTCCAGCAGGGACCCAACAAGTGGCAGATCCGGGGAGACTCCCCTTCCTCCGTCAGGGAGGAGTGGTGTGGGAGCACACTGCAGGGATCTGCTGGGTTTGGAGAATCCACAGGGGGTCAGGTGCCAGAGATAGAAATGCTGGGTCACAGGCCAGGTGAGCAGGGAGTGAGGTCAGAGACCAGGGAGATGGGAGTGATTGACTGTTTTTCTCTGGGGCACACTGAAGAGTGGGGCCCTGAGCTCTCAGCTCCTCTAGGGCAGAGATTGGGAGGCCACATTTTCATTCTCATCCCCCAAATCTGTATGGAAAGCTTGCAGGGAATAAAAGCTCCTGAGAGCAAACCCGAGCAGATTACTTAGCCCCTACAGGGCAAGGGCAGGGCAATTCCACCTCCAACAAAGACATTTGGGAACCACGGCAACAGGCCCCTCCCCCAGAAGATCAGCAAGAACAGCCAGCCAAGACCAAGTTTACCAATTAATGAGAACGGCAGAACTCCAGCACTAGGGGAATACAGCACATAGAATCCATGGCTTTTTTACCATGAATTGGTGTGATTCTTTAGTCTTTCAAAGTTAGTTTTTTTAATTTTCTTTTTCTTTTTTGAATTTTTCTTTTTCCCTTTTTCAACCAATATCTTATATCCCCCTTTTTAAAATCTTTTTTATTTTTCATTTTTAGAGTCATATTCTATCCCTTCATTGTAGTTAACCTTATTTTTGGTATATATATATATACCAAATTTTTAAAATTTTGGTATACAGTTTCTCTTTAAAATTTTGGGATACAGTTTCTTCTGACAGACCAAAATATGCCCTAAATCTCTAGTGTATGGCTTTGTTCTAGTCTCCTGCCCGATCACTTTCTCTCCCCCCTTTTTTTTTTTAAATTTCTCTTCTTTCTTTTTTCCACTGACTTCTTATCAATTCCTTTTATAAAATCTTTTATAATTTTCATCTTTACAGTCACAGTCTATCCCTTCATTGTATTTACCTTTATTTTTGAAATATATATAAGTTTTTCTTTCTTTAAAATTTTGGGAGGCAGTTTTTTTTTTATAAAGATTTTATTTATTTATTTGACAGAGAGATAGACAGAAGAGCACAAGCAGAGGGAGTGGCAGAGGGAGAGGGACAAGCAGGCTCTGCACTGAGCAGGGAACCTGATGCGGGACTCGATCCCAGGAAGCTGAGATCATGACCTGAGCTGAAGGCAGACGCTTAACCATCTGAGCCACCCAGGCGCCCCGCCAGTTTTTTTTTTAACAGACCAAAATACACCCAAAATCTAGTGTGTGGCACTGATCTATTAACCAGCCTGATCATATTTAATCATATTCTGTTTTTTTTTTTTTTTTTCTTTTCTTTTTTCTTTCTTTCTCTTTCTTTCCCCAGGTTTCAGGTCTCTTTTCATTTCTTTCTTTTTTTTTTTTTTTATAAAGATTTTTTTATTTATTTGAGAGAGAGAGCACAAGCAGGGGGAAGAGACAGAGGGAGAGGGAGAAACAGACTCCCCGGTGAGCAGGGAGCCCGATGCAGGATTCGATCCCAAGACCCTGAGATCATGACCTAAGCCAAAGGCAGACACTTAACTGACTGAGCCACCCAGGCATCCCTCTTTTGATTTCTTTAGTGTATATTTCTCTAGGGTCATTGTTACCCTGTTAGCATTTTTTTCTCTCATTCATCTGTTCTCCTCTGGACAAAATGACAAGATGGAAAAACTCACCTCAAAAAAAAAGAACAAGAGGCAGTACCAACTGCCAGGGACCTAATCAATATAGACATTAGTAAGATGTTGGACTAGAGTTCAGAATGACGATTATAAAGATACTAGCTGGGCTTGATAAAAGCATGGAAGATACTACTGAAACCCTTTCTGGAGAAATAAAAGAACTAAAATGTAACCAAGTCCAACTCAAAAAGGCTATTAATGAGGTGCAATAAAAAATGGAGGCTCTAACTGCTAGGATAAATGAGGCAGAAGAGAGAATTAGTGATATACAAGACCAAATGATGGAGAATAAAGAAGCTGAGAAAAAGACAGATAAACAACTACTGGATCACGAGGACAGATTTCGAGAGATAAGTGATACCATAAGATGAAACAACATTGGAATAATTGGGATCCCAGAAGAAGAAGAAAGAGAGAGAGGGGCAGAAGTATATTGGAGCAAATTATAGCAGAGAACTTCCCTAATTTGGGGAAGAAATCAGGCATCAAAATCCAGGAGACACAGAAAACCCCCCTCAAAATCAATAAAAATAGGTCAACATCCTGACATCTAATAGTAAACTTACAAGTATCAGAGACAAAGAGAAAATCCTGAAAGCAGCTCAAGACAAGAGGTCTGTAACCTACAATTGTAGAAACATTAGATTGGCAGCAGACCTATCCACAGAGACCTGGCAGGACAGAAAGGACTGGCATGATATAATCAGAGCACTAAATGAGAAAAATATGCAGCCAGGAATACTATATCCAGCTAGACTGTCATCAAAAATAGGAAAGATAAAAAGCTTCCAGGACAAACAAAAACTAAAGGAGTTTACAAACACAAAACCAGCCCTACAAGAAATATTGAAAGGGGTCCTCTAAGCAAAGACAGAACCTAAAAGTAGCATAGACCAAAAAGGAACACAGACATTATACAGTAACAGTCACCTTACAGGCAATACAATGGCACTAAATTCCTATCTTTCAACAGTTACCCTGAATGTAAATGGGCTCAATGCCCCAATCAAAAGACACAGGCTATCAGACTGGATTAAAAAACAAGATTCATCGATATGCTGTCTGCAAGAGACTCATTTTAGACCCAAAGACACCCCCAGATTGAAAGTGAGGGGGTGGAAAACCATTTATCATGCTAATGGACACCAAAAGAAAGCTGGGGTGGCAATCCTTATATCAGACAAATTAGATTTTAAACCAAAGACTGTAATAAGAGATGAGGAAGGACATTATATCCTACTTAAAGGGTCTATCCAACAAGAAGATCTAACAATTGTAAATATCTATGCCCCTAACATGGGAGCAGCCATTTAATAATAAAGGGAATACATCCACAACAATACAATAATAGTAGGGGACTTTAACAACCCCCTCACTGAAATGGACAGATCATCTAAGCAAAAGATCAACCAGGAAATAAAGACTTTAAATGACACACTGGACCAAATGGACTTCACAGATATATTCAGAACATTCCATCCCAAAGCAACAGAATACACATTCTTCTCGAGATCCCATGGAACATTCTCCAGAATCGATCATATCCTAGGTCATAAATCAGGTCTCAGCTGGTACCAAAAGACTGGGATCATTCCCGGCCTATTTTCAGACCACAATGCTTTGAAACTAGAACTCAATCACAAGAGGAAAGTCGGAAAGACCTCAAATACATGGAGGCTAAAGGGCATCCTGCTAAACAATAAATGGGTCAATGAGGAAATTAAAAAAATTCATGGAAACCAATGAAAATGAAAACACAACTGTTCAAAATCTTGGGATGCAGCAAAGGTGGTCCTAAGAGGAAAGTATATAGCAATATAGGCTTTTCTCAAGAAACAAGAAATATCTCAAATACACAACCTAACTCTACACCTAAAGGAGCTGGAGAAAGAACAGCAAATAAGCCTAAACCCAGCAGGAGAAGAGAAGAGAAATAGTAAAGATCAGAACAGAAATCAATGAAATAGAAACCGAAAGAATAGTAGAATAGAGCAATGAAACTAGGAGCTGGTTCTTTGAAGGAATTAATAAGATTGATAAACCTCTGGCCAGACTTATCAAAAAGAAAAGAGGAATGACCCAAATAAATAAAATCATGAATGAAAGAGGTGAGATCACAACCAACACCAAAGAAATACAAACAATTATAAGAACATATTATGAGCAACTCTATGCCAGCAAATTAGATAATCTGGAAGAAATGGATGCATTCCTAGATACGTATAAACTACCAAAACTGAACCAGGATGAAATAGAAAACCTGACCCATAGCCACTAAGGAAATTGAAGCTGTAATCAAAAATCTCCCCAACAAACAGGAGCCCAGGGCCAGATGGCTTCCCAGGGGAGTTCTACCAAACATTTAAAGAAGAATTAATACCTATTCTTCTGACACTGTTCCAAAAAATAGAAATGGAAGGAAAACTTCCAAACTCGTTTTATGAGGCCAGCATTATCTTGATCCCAAAACCAAAGACCCCATCAAAAAGGAGAACTACACAGCAATATCCCTGATGAAGATGGATCCAAAAATTCTCACCAAAATACTAGCCAAAAGGATCCAACAGTACATTAAAAGGATTATTCACCACAACCAAGTGGGATTTATCCCTGGGCTGCAAGTTGGTTCAACATCCGCAAATCAATCAATGTGATACAATACATTAATAAACGAAAGAACAAGAACCATATAATCCTCTCAATAGATGCAGAAAAAACATTTGACTAAGTATAGCATCCTTTCTTGATTAAAACTCTTCAGAGTATAAGGAGAGAGGGTACATACCTCAATATCATAAAAATCATCTATGAAAAACCCACAGCGAATATCATTCTCAATGGGGACAAACTGAGAGCTTTCCCCCTAAGGTCAGGAAAAAGGCAGGGATGTCCACTCTCACCCCTGCTATTCAACATAGTATTAGAAGTCCTAGCCACAGCAATCAGACAACAAAAAGAAATAAAAGGCATTCGAATCAGCCAAGAAGAAGTCAAACTCTCATTCGTTGCAGATGATAGGATACTTTATGTGGAAAACCCAAAAGACTCCACCCCAAAACTGCTAGAACTCATACAGGAATTCAGTAGTGGTAGGATATAAAATCAATGCACAGAAATCAGTAGCATTCCTATACACCAACAACAAAACAGAAGAAAGGGAAATTAAGGAGTCGACCCCATTTACAATTGCACCCCAAACCATAAGATACCTAGGAATAAATCTAACCAAAGAGGCAAAGGATCTGTACTCAGAAAACTATAGAGTACTCATGAAAAAAATTGAGGAAGACACAAAGAAATGGAGAAACGTTCCATGCTCATGGATTGGAAGAACAAATATTGTGAAGATGTCAATGCTACCTAGAGCAATCTACACATTCAATGCAAACCCCATCAAAATACCATCCACTTTTTTCAAAGAAATGGAACAAATAATCCTAAAATTTGTATGGAAACAGAAAAGACCCTGAAGAGCCAGGGGAATGTTTAAAAAGAAAAGAAAGCTGGTGGCATCACAATTCCATACTTCCAGCTCTATTACAAAGCTGTCATCATCAAGACAGTATGGTACTGGCACAAAAACAGACACATAGATCAATGGAACAGAATAGAGAGCCCAGAAATGGACCCTCAACTCTATGGTCAACTAATCTTCAACAAAGCAGGAAAGAATATTCAATGGAAAAAAGACAGTCTCTTCAACAAATGGTGTTGGGAAAATTGGACAGCCACATGCAGAAGAATGAAACTGGACCATTTCCTTACACCACACACAAAAATAGACTCCAAATGGTTGAACGACCTAAATGTGAGACAGGAGTCCCTCAAAATCCTAGAGGAGAACACAGGCAGCAACCTCTTTGACCTCAGCCGCAGCAACTTCTTCCTAGAAACATCACCAAAGGCAAGGGAAGCAAGGGCAAAAATGAACTATTGGGACTTCATCAAGATAAAAAGCTTCTGCAAAGCAAAGGAAACAGTCAACAAAACCAAAAGACAACCAACAGAATGGGAGAAGATATTTGCAAATGACATATCAGATAAAGAGCTGGTAATCAAAATCTATAAAGAACTTATCAAACTCAACACGCAAAGAACAAATGATCCAATCAAGAAATGGGCAGAACACATGAACAGACATTTCTGGAAAGAAGACATACAAATGGCCAAGAGGCACATGGAAAAGTGCTCAACATCCACTCAGCATCAGGGAAATCCAAATCAAAACCTCAGTGAGATACCACCTCAGAGCAGTCAGAATGGCTAAAATTAACAAGTCAGGAAATGACAGATTTTGTCGAGGATGGGGAGAAAGGGGAACCCTCCTACACTGTTGGTGGGAATGCAAGCTGGTGCAGCCACTCTGGAAAATAGTATGGAGGTTCCTCAAAAAGTTGAAAATAGAGCCACCATATGACCCAGCAATTGCACTACTGGGTATTTACTCCAAAGATACAAATGTAGGGATCCAAAGGGGTACGTGCACCCCAATGTTTATAGCAGCAATGTCCACAATAGCCAAGCTGTGGAACGAGCCAAGATATCCATCAACAGATGAATGGATAACGGTATATACCACATCATCTTTATATGTGTGTGTGTGTATATATATATATATATATATATATATATATATATATATATATTCTATATATATGCATATATATATACACACACAGACACACAGACACACACACAGACACACACAATGCAATATTATGCAGCCATCAAAAAACCCAAAATCTTGCCATTTGCAACAACGTGGATGGAACTAGAGGGTTTTATGCTAAGTGAAATAAGTTAATCAGAGAAAGACATGTGTCATATGATCTCACTGATATGAGGAATTCTTTTTTTTTTTTTTAAAGATTTTATTTATTTATTTGAAAGAGAGATAGAGCCAGAGAGCACAGGTGGAGAGAATGGCAGAGGGAGAGGGAGAAGCAGGCTCCCCACTTGAGCAGGGAGCCCGATGCGGGGCTTGATCCCAGGACCCCCAGGCCATGACCTGAGCCGAAGGCAGACGCCCAACCATCTGAGCCACCCAGGCACCCCGATATGAGGAATTCTTAATCTCAGGAAACAAACTGAGTGTTGCTGGAGTGGTGGGGGATGGGAGGCATGGGGTGGCTGGGTGATAGACATATGTGTTATGGTGAGTGCTGTGAACTGTGTAAGACTGATGAATCACAGACCTGTACTTCTGAAACAAATAATACATTATATGTTAAAAAAAAATAGTAGGAAGTGAAGAATGAAGGGGGGAATCGGAGGGGGAGATGAACCATGAGAGACTGTGGAGTCTGAGAAACAAACTAGAGGGTTCTAGAGGGGAGGGGGATGGGGGGATGGGTTAGCCTGGTGATGCGTATTAAAGAGGGCACATATTGAATGGAGCACTGGGTTTTATACACAAACAATGAACCATGGAACACTACATCAAAAACTGATGATGTAATGTATGGTGATTAACATAACATAATAAAATAAAATTTAAAAAAATAAAAAGAAGAGAAAATCTCTTGAGGCTCCTGGCTGCCTCAGTCAGTGGAACATTGAAGTCTTGATCTCGGGGTTGTGAGTTTGAGCCCCATATTGGGTGTAGAGTTTACTTAAAAATAAAATCTTTAAAATATAAAAGAAAAAGAAAAAAGGGAAAAAAGGAGGAAAAGAGTGAAGGAACCTCTGTTGTTAGCCCCCCTGGGTACGTCCATACCCTCATGTGTGGAGCATCCCTCAACTGACTATGTGGTCTTTGGCTGACCTTGCTGAGACCTCGATGCTGATTTCTTTATCTGAAGACTTTGGTAGCATCTGGCCTGTTTCTTTTCCAAAGATGTTAGATGACAAACAAATGCAGAAAACATGAAGAGCTATCTACACGTAAGAGGTTTTGTATTGAGTTGTACTTCATTTTGCTAACCCAACTGAAGACTGGTTTGCTGGGCTCCGTTTCACTCCGTGAGCTGTTGGCTATGTACATTTATGAGCCCGATGCTAATAAGACCCAGACTGATCTCATATGCAACTTGCAACCTTCAGCCTGGACCGATAAGCATGATGTGTTGTGCTCATGAGGAACAGATGGTTTAAATTTAAATTCAAATGTTAAAGGGAACACAAAGCTGAAATGAAACTCTTTGAATACTTGATAAAAACATTTGATATTTATTAATAACGAAATCAAATTTAATGGAATTCCATTGAACCCTTAAACTGTCCAGTGAGTACAAATTAATGCTGGTTTTTTTATCTTTTTATGTAATTACAGTAATGATTTAGACTTTTCTAGACTGCGGCTTTAGGGAGAAATACTGATAAAAAAATAAAACAAACTTCAGGACATCATTCAGCATGGCTCTTGATAGTAATTTGAAACAGAAACAGAAACTTTGTAAGTTCCAAGGTGGTAATGACTCCATTCCCTACCCCCTCTGGGTTATTTCCTCTCTGCTCTACCATAGCAAAGATGGTCCTGGCTGAGATTGGATGTTAATTTCTTGAAGGAGTAGGTGTATCTAAATCCAGCTGGGTACAGTGGAAGGGGCATGAGACGGAGACCCAGGGGATGTGTTTTCCAGCTCAGGTGATCATGGAATCAGTCCGATTCCTTTTGAAGATGAGGAGGATTATTTCATAATTATGCTGGCTCAACATGTGTTAATTGGAACCGCCTTTGGCCAAATCAACAACCTAGCTTTAGTCCTGAACCCATCACTTAATCATTCTCTGATCTCATGAAATTCTCTTCCCCTTCCTGGGTCTCCGTTTCCTCACCCTGTCTCAATTCCTGCCTATGAACCACCAACTGTGTTGAGAATTCAGTGTGAGAATGTGTGTCTGAGAGCTTTGAAACAGAGAAGAGAAAATAGCATTTAACAGTATTGTCACTGTGAAGTGGGTAGAGGTAGCTCCTAGAAACCACTTATTGGTCCTCTACAGAAAAGAAGAATGAGATATAATTGAGAAACGAAATTTAAATTATTAGGTAGCATTATGTGTCCACAAATTCTAAATGTTCAAGCCTTAGATGTGAGTCAGTAGTTTCCATTTTAGCACCAAAGTTCCTTTTTTATTATGTCCCCTCTAGGACTTTCAGGATTTAAGCATCTTGACAGCTGCCAAATGCCAAAATTAACTTTATTTATCAAAAGCACATATGACTATCAATCCTGAACTTTGGGTTTTAGTGAAAAACCAGTGTGAATACCTTTATACCTATAATTACAGCTGAATGGAAAGAAAACTAATTAACTTGTGTAGTATTGTTTTGTGACAAATCACCATTTTTGGGGGGAGGGCTATTGCTGAATACTGAGAAAAGAGGCTGAGGACCTAGAATCCCTCCCCACCCGCAAACAAAAATATATTATTGTCTTCTCTCTCTTATGTTTTCTAAGGACCCCATGTGCTGTGTTAGCCAAACTTCAGAGCCAGCATTTTGAGAGATGTGTGGCTCAGGGGGTTTCAGTGATGCACCCAAGGTCAAAGAGCTAACAGGGAAAGAAGCAGAGATGTGAATCAGGCCACAAATCCTCTACTCTCCCTTCTAATTCAATCACTAAATCTCAGTTCTGCTAGGAATCTAGGAAAAAGCTCAAAAATCAAGTACATTTTAAAATTGATGCAAGACAGGAATTTTCTGTGATTTAGGATACTGTGAATGAGTATTGAAAATGTGCTGAAGGGTGCTTGAAACCAGAACAAAATTCAAGGATGAGACAATTTAAAAAACAACACCATTGTACCCAACGGGGTGATATACTATTTTAATGTTAGCAACGATACCTACTATCTTTGATTTTGCCAGACTCCTCAAAATCAGCTTAGCTTCAAGAAATTGGATAGCTACATATGTCTTTTTGTCTTAATCATCTCTAAAATAAAACTAATCTAATATATTATATAACTTTGAACAGGTTTTACATGCTGATTCTATATAGATCACCAATATTTAAGTAGACAGATGTTCCAGTTAAGAATATGTGCAAGAGAAAAATATTGACATTGCATTTCAAATCAAATTATTTTCCCTTTAAACATGACCATCGCCATACTTTGAGACCTGAAATGAGCCAGTTCATTTTACACATGAGACCAGTGAAAGGTGAAGTACGTAACTTCATTTTGTAAACCGCTATGAGGGTGACCATCACCTGGAGATCTATTCAAGGAGTCTAAAAGCACCTGGCTGGCCTTGCCTGGAATGAGGATGCTCAGTGGGAGGATATGGTGGTGCTTCAGTCAGTAGGAGGCCAGTGTGTCCTACTTGGGGGGATTGGAGGATGACAGATGCTAGCAGAGACAAAGGCTCTCTGCCTCAGGAAAGGGGCCTTAACCAAACCCAGGGAGCCCACGGGTGGTGACAAGAACACATAATACTACATAATAATGCCTGCAACAGGAGAGCTTGCTGAGCACTTGATATAAGCCACACACTGAGACTTTTCCTATACTTCCTCTTTGCTGCAACCCTAAGAAATAGGTACTGTTTTATAAATGAGGAATTCAGAAAGTCCTGAAAGAAAGTGTGATTAAATTCCTTGCTCAAGATTACAATTGTGGGGTGCCTGGGTGGCTCAGACATTTAAGCGTCTGCCTTTAGCTCTGGTCGTGATCCCAGGGTCCTGGGATCGAGCCCCGCATCGGGCTCCCTCCTCAGCAGGGAACCTGCTTCTCCCTCTCCCTCTCCCTCTGCCTGCTTCTTCCCCTGCTTGTACACACTCTCTCTCTGTCAAAAATAAAAAATCTTAAAAAATCTTAAAAAAAAAAAAGATTACAGTTGTAAGTAGGCAAGATTTGTCCACTTGCATATGACTTCATCTTCTGAACTTTTAACCATTCCACAAAGATAAATGTTTTAAAACTTAGAGGACTTGGGGATTGTAATGGTTATTAGGGGAAAGAGATGAAGAGGAAGGAAATGGGGCAAACATTTTTATTTTTGAGCATTCATTATATTATATATCATATATTCTAAAGGAATTTTTTAATGTCTTAGGTTATTTCATCATTGGTTATATATTTTATTTATTTATTTATTTATTTATTTATTTATTTATTTATTTATTTATAGAGCACACATGCCAGCAGGGGGAGGGGCAGAGGAGAGGGAGAGAGAGAATCTGAAGCAGGCTCCATGCTCAGTGAGAGCCCGACCCAGAGATCTCACAACCCTGAGATCATGACCTGAGCTGAAATCAGGAGTTGGAGGCTTAAGCAACTGAGCCTACCCAGGCGCCCCTGGTTATATATTTTTCTGAAATGACAACCGAGGGGCTCAGAAATATTAAACAACTTTTCAATGTCACTCAGCTAATATAATGATGAAAGGGATTTTGCCTGATGGCAAAGTCAATATTCTTTACACTATTCCATGCTGTTGACATATAATCCTCCACAAAATAATGGAATAGAAAACATTGGCCTCATTCTCTCATTGAAGTCCTGAGGTACTGGCTGGTGCATCATCTTTCCATCCTGCTTCTAGGAATACCAACTCTAAGGACCTTATGCAATGCTCCTCTGACTCTGCTCTCCCAGAGTCTTTGAATCTACTCATCATCTAACCAGCAACACGTTTCCATGCTATGCCACAGTCTCTTAGACCTTTACTGGGGGACTCATTACCTAAATTTATAGACACATTGGTTTAATAGGATGTGCTGCATCTGAGGCAGTTGGTTTTAAATTATGTCTTCATGAGAGAAAATGGCTTATTTATTCAATAATACTGTCAGGTAAATAGGTTCCTTCCTTGCATGTTGGCATTCCTGATACTGTGGTCTATTCAGTGGAACATTTATAGTTATGTTTGCCATTCCAGTGTTTAAGAGTATGGATGATACAGCTTCTCTCTATGTGGAATCATCTCTCCCTACTATGCAACCTACATATTCTCAGATTCTCCAAACATGTCATTTTTGTTTTCTGATTCCTGGTTTTGAAGGCCAATCAGGAAAAAGAAAGTTTGGTCCCAACTCTGCCACTGAAGAGTCTGAGGTCACTTGCAGAAGCTCTCTGACTTATAGTTTCTTTGTTAATAATGTGGTTAAATATCTGTATTTCTGATTTTCTAAGATTTCCATGAAGGTTCAAGATAAGGGATGAGAAAGCACTATAAGTACAGAAATGTATTGCAACATTATTATTTAATATAATAAATCAAGTCCTCTGTGCTACATCCCTGAGAATGTTTTTTGAACCTGTTTACCTATCAGGGCCTTTTCAACATGTGTCGGGGCAGAAATACACCATTTCCTCTAGAAAGCAGACAACAGAAAAAATACTTTGGGGAGCCAGGCTGGCTCAGTTGCTAGAGCATGTAACTCTTGATCTTGAGGTCGTGAGTTTGAGCCCCACGTTGGGTGTAGAGATTACTTAAAAATAAAATATTTTAAAAAATAAAAATATTATTTTTTTTAAAAAAAGAATAAATATCTTGTCGATGACTTTTTCCCACCTTCCCTATAAAGTGACCACAGTAACCAGCTCCCTGCCTATTCCTCCTTCCTGCGGTGGACTTCTCAGTAATCAATAACAACAGTCCAGCAATGGTGCAGCTAATGTGGCAGAGAAATTGTAGAAAAACATTCAGGATGAAGCTAATGAGAACATGTGAGAAACGGAAACGGGTTGAATTGATGTTGAAACTAATTTATTTCATTAGCGGGCACTAGATGTAAATTGCAGTGTAATGGAATTAATCATTTAAAATGGATTGTTCACATAGAAGTTATAAAAATACCAACATTCCACTTGGTGCTATTTTTTTTCCCCCAGCTGAATCAATTTGGTTTTAAAGGATTTGTTTGTATTTAAAGTATAAAAAGAAGCAAGGGTTCATGTGGCTCTGCTCAGAAACAGGAATAGATGGGAAAATAGCTGGAGCAGGAGGATATCAATAAGCCAAAAACCTGAGCAGATTATAAGGGGCATTCAGTGATTTCTACCTGGAGTAAGTGAACATGGCAGAATAAACTCCTTTAAAAGAAAGTCTCCTAAGGATTTAATCCATTCAGAGCCGAGCTGAAAGCAGCAGTTCTTAATCCTAGATATACATTATAATCTCTTGAGAAACTTAAGAGATACCAATGCCCAGGCCTCACACTAATTTAATTAAATCAGAATTGTTTAGAGCTGGTGCTATAGAGCAAATACAATGCCACCCCCTTTTTTTTTTCTAAAAAAAAAAATCAGATGGGGTTTGAACAACAAAATAAAGTGTATTAATCAAAGAAAGAAATACTTACATATTCTTTGCGTTGTATAAGGATCTGTGAGTGTAAGGAGGCACTAGATTCTTTCAACAAGGCAATTACTACCAGATTAGGGATATAAAAATATATGCAGGTACTCCAAGCATTGATTGCTAACTTGTGGTGAAAATTCTGTGTTCCATAGACATCCAGAGGGAGGAGAAATGATTTTGGACCAGGAGAATTAGGGAAATCTGAGAATCAGTAGGAGATGGGCAAGGATTTAGAGGACAGCATATCAGTAAGCTACTGTGGCATAACAAGGTCTTAAAGACTCAAAAATAGCCATTTATCACTTTTTTTTTTAGAATTTAAATCCACCTTGATGACTTGGGTGTTCTTGGTTGATCTTGGTTGGTCAGTGCTTGGATTTTTTTTTTTTTTTTTGCTAATGATCACAAATTGTTGCAGCACACAATCTATTTCAAAAACAAAGATGCTCAAAAATTCATGTGATGGATGTGGCCAAAGTCATTTTACAAATGTTACTGTCATGACATCTGAACAGTTTTCATCAGCAGTTTTGACTACAGGACAATTAAGAAGATATTTGTGAAGAAAAGGGTCTCCTAGACTCACATTTTTGCACAGACAATGAAGCTAAATGGTGAAATTATTCCACCCATGATAGTATTTGGTCAATTTCAGCTCAAACCCGAGATTCTTACTTTCAAGTTTAGGCTTCTTTCTCCTCTACAAAGACAGATGGGGCAGGAGAAAAGACTTTGTGTACTATCTCCTTCATATAAGAAATTAAAGTTAATTAACCTGAATTCAAGAAGAAATTATTGCCCAGACAGAGGAGGTAAGATAACCACTGTCTCTGAAGAACTCACTAGCCCTCAGTCAATTATAAATCAGTACTCTTAAAAATCTTTTCCACACCCTTTTCAATGGGTGTTTAATCATTTCACACATAAAAAAAAATCATCTCACAGAGATGATTCCATCCATGCAGAATCCCACAGTAGGTGATAGAGCTGGCACTGGAATCCACCTCTCTGTTCTTTCTAATCCACGCTCCTGTACACTGTGATTTATTATTCTATCATACTATATCTGATTTATTTTATTTGGAAAGAATAAGTGAATACCACGTGAGGGATCAGTGTTGGCAGTTAGGAGCTGTAAGGTCATGCAACTGCATTTTATTAATTGATAAATGAGGTATTGCTTTTTTTAAAAATTAACCTAAAACTCATTTTAGAAATTAAATAAATTTCAATGCATGCTCATTTTACGTGGTGAAGATTCAGAGGGAATCTTAGAAAGTCAACATGTTGGTGGGGCAGAAGAAAGTCCAACCACCAGGGCTGAGGCTTCGGGGAGGCATGTGAGGTGCCTAGGGCACAACCTTTAAGGAGGTGGTTCATTTCAGGGTCATTTAATGAAGGATGGAACTCTAGGAGCGAGAGTCTCCTTAAATGTGTCCAAGTGCCTTGCTTGCTTGGCCATTCCCCTGGCCCCACCAACAATAAGAATGTATCTCAGAGTTTTTCAAGACATTTGTATCCAGAGAGGGACCAAGTGGAGGGCAGTAATATTCTTCTCATCTGTCAGGTAGTAAATACTGCAAACATCCACCTGTGCTGAAGTTGGACCTTCTCAATCCTTCTCACTTTTGTCCCCTTTGTCCCCTATTTTGATCTTATTGAATCTGTCATGGTCCCTTCACCCTGGTCCTGTAAGTTCTTCAGTGTTCAGACTTCCTGTACAGTATGGAAAAGATACATTTTTCCTAAGAGTTTTGAGGAAATGATGAGAATGGTGCCTTATAGACCCCCGGGCTCCAATGTGGAACCTTGGGACAGGCTTGGGGCAAGCACAGCCTGCCACCAGTCAGGCCAGGAGAAGCACAGAGTTCTCCAAGGACAGCAGGAGGGGACATCAGAGTCAGGAACCCAAACTGCAGACAACACGGCAGATACATGACACCGTGGGAAGAGAGACCTAGAAGCAAAGATCTCTCCCCCTGCCGACAGGAGGGATCTAGGTCTAGTTAGCTGGGGACCCACAGGGCATAGCAGGTTAGGTCCAATGGGGACACATGAATCACCCTACATGCTCTGCAGGGTTTCTGGAATCAAAGCTAAGATCACAGTATGGAAAATGGCTTTGTACCTGCAGGAGTTTGGATAAGCCTTGCTTAGGTAAGATATATGGGATCCAATTTTAGAAGCCTGAACTAGCTTCATAAATAGTGTTTCCAGATAAAATACAGAATGCCTATTTAATGCTGCATTTTAAATTAACAATGAATAATTTTTAACGTAAGTATGTCCCAAATATTGCACGTGGCATACTTATACCAAAAAAAGTTTATATTGAAATAGGCACACTATATTTTTATTTGCTAAATCTGCAACTGTCTTTGCATAAGTTGGAAATCACCTCCTCTACCAGTTTTAGGACTGAACATTTCTTTCTAAAAGCTAATGGTGGGAAGTGCAGAGAAGGAAATCTTGCTCACATGAAAAGAATTTTAACCTCAGCTTCTTCCTCTGCAAAATGGGCATATTAATAGTATTTATGTCTTCTAAGGTTGTAGAGAGATGGGATAATATATGAAAGTCTTCAATAAATTTCAACCACTATTAAAATAAATACTTCATGAAGACATGGAGGGGTAGTGAATAAATGCATAAATGCTCTTGGTAAAGCAGCACACAATGAAGAGCTAAGTAATACTCTATACTAGTTCATTGCAATTTATTTTCTAGCTGAGGCTCAGAATCTATCCCATTCTGTATGGGAAGTAATCAAAACAAAGTGGCGTAACAAGAAATCCCATGACAGTTGTGTGGAAATGCTATCTTTTCTTTTTAGGTGAAGTGGTAAAGCCTTGCGAGTGGCATTTGTGCCTTTGACAAATGGGAGGCTGACAACACGGGGACATGGCTGACAAGTACAAAATAGCATTCAGGAGGCAGGCACCATGAAGACGAAAACAACTCTTGTGTGTAGGTGTCGATATTGAGCCAGATTTTAAAGAACTGAAAAACTCTCTATATGGGAAAGAAGAACACGAAGATCTCTCAGTAAAAATCTGTTATTCTTTCTAAGATAGATTGTTTTCTAAAGCTCCCCCTCGCCCCTGTAGAGGACTGTATTGGAAAAATATCCCCAGAAAACGTAATTCAGCAGATTTTGATGGAAAACATTTTCCTTCAGTTATAAGCATCTAAATAATCCATTGTGAACATCAGAAGTTATTGAAACCTCCAATGTGACTGTAATATATCCCTTCTTGTAGAACACAGGCATGTTTTCTGAAGCTTTATTGAAAAATGAGAGTCTCATATAAAATGTATTTCAGATCATTTAACTTTTCTATCTTCTTTTATGATCCAATGAATTTTATTCATTTTAGCAACTCATGCTGAACCTAAGTACTTTAGGATTAAGATTAAAATACTGAGTATATGAATTAGGGTTAATAAAAAAATCCAATATATTTTTGCTTACGCAGCTACTGTCACTTGAATGAAATGATACAGCTCAGAGGTGAAGTGTGGGTAAACTAACTGATTCTCTTTTTAATTTGGTGTCCACAGAAATCAGACCCAGATGGTTTTGTTGTTATAAATTAAGGTTGATCAAAGTGACACAACTCCCAAGGGAATCTTTTCTCAAGAATTAAATCGGGTGCCCATAATTGTATTTCTATAGCTCTATCTCATGGTGTAATCAGGGAGAAAAATTAAGACTAATCTGCAGACAATAGCAAATATCTCTCATATAGATTTCGATTTCCATTGGCTGGGTTTGCTAGAGAATACAGATATAAAGGAGAAATATATCTGAAATGAATTATGAACAATTTAAATTACTTGAACTGTAGTGGAATTCCACAAGTAGGGTAAGTACAGATCAAAAGGAAAATTCAGACTAAATTTATAATCTGAGTTAAGACACTGTGTATATAAAGATGTATATATAAACCCTATGTGTGCCCCAGGGGGCCTCCTCTGTTTGTCTCCACTGGACAATGAAATTATGGAGTGGGAGTACTTGTGACATGCTCTACTATTCCTCACAATCTTGGAAAAATGGGAGCAACCTACAGAAACACAGCACGGGGACACCTGGGTGGCTCAGTTTGTTAAGTGTCTCCCTTTGGCTCAGATCATGATCCCAGAGTCCAGGGATCGGGTCTCACATCGGGCTCTCTGCTCAGTGGGAAGTCTGCTTCTCCCTGTCACTCTCCCTCTGGGCGTGCACTCTCTCTCTCTCTCTCAAATAAATAAATACAATCTTAAAAGAAAGAAAGAAAGAAAGAAACACAGCTCAGTCGGGAAAGGAACCCTGAGGTCAGAGTGAAGAAAGGATTAGTAGAAGACCAGAGGTTGGGAGGCTGTTACAATGATCTGTCAAGAAAGCATCAATACTTGGACTGTGATAGTCACATCTGAAGTGGCGAGAAGTAAACACAATTACGAAACCTGAAGACCATGGAATAACAGGATTTTCTGATGCCTGGACATGGAGAGGGTGGAATTCAAGTATACTCAGGGACCAGGGGTTTCATGATGCTATTAAACTAGGTAAAGAAGCTGGGAAAGGGGTGGTGAGAAAGATGATGACTTCAACCCTTTGTAAATTGAATATGAGGTACATGTGGGGCATTCTCATAATAAGTCCTAATAAACTGATTTGGGAAATGGATTTTGACTTCGACGATTATGAATCATAAGATTGTTAAAGGTCAGTGAAACAATGGAAGTCACTGGGCCAAGCTGGGAGGGTGAACGGGATAGATGCTGGGTGGGAGACAGAGTCTACACCAAAGAGATCTTATCTGATCTTGAAATGTTTCCCTAAGCACTGGCGCTTACAGCAGGGCTGAGGAAGGGGGTGATAGAGAAGGTCAAGTACAGCCGTGTGCTGGAGCCAATGGTTAACTTCTCAGGAATTCTGTAAGCTCCTTGTTGGACACAAACATCATCAAACATTAAATTGTATATATTTAAAATTACATGTATTAAAAACAAAGATAAACTTAAGATTCACCTTTCCAAATTATTTTGTACAGTTGACTATACTACCTATGCTCTTGAGGCTCTTTACACCTATTGTGTCCATAAGGTAGAAAAAGCATAATGATGAGCCACTGTGTAACTCCTTCCAACCCTACTTTCAGTGATCTTTCTGCTGGTAGTTTGAAATTACAAGGTAATCAGCAAGTGCTACAAATTAGGGCTCCCCCACCCACCCACCCTGAGAGCTGGTTGTTTACAGGCACACCACTGATTAAAGAGGAACTTCCATATCCAAAGTATGAGCCTTGTGATAGAAATGGGTTTCTTATATTGCTAAATAAAAAAATTACTCTATAACTTTGTAGCTTAAGACAACAGCTATGATTTTGTTATTATAACTCACAATTCTTTTGGTAAATAATTCTGGAAAGACATGGGTGGTAATTATGGCTAAGAATCTCAGTCAATTGTAGTCAGAAGGTGGCTAGAGCTGGAACAGCAGGGCTGGCTGTGCATCTTTGTCTCTCTCTCTCGCTTTTTAAGATTTTATTTATTTATTTGAGAGACAGAGAGAACACGAGCAGGGCAGGGGCAGAGGGAGAGGGAGAAGCAGACTCCCCGCTGAGCAGGGAGCCTGATGTGGGGCTCGATCCCATGACTCCGGGACCATGACCAGAGCCCAAGGCAGATGCTTAACTGACTGAGCCACCCAGGCGCCCCCATCTTTCTCTCTTTATGTAATTTTTTTCCAGGTGTTCTTTCTATGTTAACTAGTTTGAGCATGATGGCCTCATGGGAGTTGTATTTTTTATGTGGTATCTCAAGGGCTCCAAAGGCAAGTGTGTCTTAGGGAAGAAAGTGGAAGCTATATCACCTTTTACTCCTTGCCTCAAGAATCATAGAATCACATCCAGCACATTCTACTGCTTACAAACAAGTCACAAATCTGCCCAGACTCAAGGAAAGTAGAAGTCAACTCCATTTCTCAATAAGGGAATGGAAAGGTTTAACAAGAACATATGGAACGGCAGGTATTTGAGCTATCTGTAGAAAATACAATCTGCCTCAGAACCCAGTCCACAAATGAATTGGAGAAAGACAACTATATGTAGTTGCCACTGTGGTCGGCACTCTGCAGGATGCTTGAGAAGTGTTGCTTTCTTCAATCTGAGACAAAAGTCACACACATGAGTTAGAATATCATTTCCAAATGATATAGTCTAGGACCTGAAGAGGTTCAATTTGAGGGAATTTTATGGAATAGGGAAGTCCAACCTTGGATGATGATTAACAATACATTTGTCCATGTCCTTAGGGCTTAAGGAAGTTTCTGTATCTGTCACCAGGAACACACTACTTTTTATCTCTCTTCTGAACATTTCTTCTGATTCTATTCCTTTTATGAGATTTTGTCCTCATCTTGGCCTTTATGTTTGTTTGTATCCTCCTGCTTGTATCTTTGCTGCTTCCTTTTGATTATGTATATATTTTTTTCTGCTTTCGTCAATATAACTTTTGTTTCCCCCAACAATGGACAGCATATTTATTCCTCATCTGGTCCACGCTGCTTCAAGTTTTCTGGTGATAGCTTTAACCCCACTCCAATGAGAACCAGAAATTCAGACATCAATATAAAAAAGAAGAAATTATGAGCTGGTGAAATGGATGCTGGGTTGTTGAATAATGGAAAGGGTTACCCAAAGAAGAGTTTAAATTAGTAAATAACTTTCTGAGGTAAGTCCACATTTTAAACTTTGAGGAAATTATCTTAAGAAAAAAGGAACTTGTGGTATTTGTTTTATAATTAAGGATGAAGAAAGAGAAAACTTAGAGGCAGATGTTAGAATTTATGAAAACTCTCTAGCTCTTTTCTAAATTCAGCGAACATTTACTGGGAGTCTACCAGGTGCCAGATTCCATAGGAGGTTCTTGAGCCAGAGCAAGAAGGAAGATAGAAACAAGCAGCTGGTAGGCATTTAAAATACATGTTAAAAATGAAATTATGCTGTAGACTCTGCCAATTAGAAACTTACCCTCTAATTTTGGAGACATGACAATTTTTCATGGGAATTAAAAGGCTACAGAAACCTGAAGGTCAGATCTACATACGGGAAGGAAATGAGATCCATTGAAAGGCTGGTTTGTTCAATGATATCCAGTTGTCTGTTTGCTTCTGGTTTTTAGGTGACTTAAGAACTCCTACTCAGGTAAGTATCCTACATTGTAGTAAATGCTCTAAACCAGGGTCTTCACCCATAGCTTTTTCTTAGAAAAACTCAGAGGCTTAAAAAAAAAAAATACTGATGAGATGAATGAGTACTAAACCAGATCATTCAAATCAGAATATCTGGCCATGGTGCCAGGACAGCAGGTTTTTTTTCCAAAGCTCCCTGTGGTATTTAATGTGCAACCAGCATACAAACTCCTGACCTAACCAATTTCTCTCTCCCCTGTGCCTCTGTCTGCCATCCCGTCTGCCATCTTAATTGCTCCTGGTGAGGTAGCACCAAGTTGTCTGAATTCTGTGGAAGAATGCCTCAGGAGTTTGAAAAGTTTTCAGGTACAATGGTGCTCAAAGCTAGCTGTGTATTGAAATAACTTGGAGAACTCTGAAAAACACTTATGCGGAATGCTACACCCGCTTCCACCCAAAGTTGGTTTGGTGACTAAGGGGTGTGGCCTAAGCAGAGCAGTGTTTAAAGCTCTGTAGGTGATTCTGGTATGTGCTCAAATTTGGGAACCACTGTCCCAGAATGCCCCAGTGGGAAAGATCTGACTATCATGTCAGATGCAATTGAAATGTAGAGAGGTTTTTTGTTTGTTTGTTTGTTTGTTTAAAGATTTTACTTATTTATTTGAGAGAGAGAACACAAGAGCAGGGAGAAAGGCAGAGGGAGAAGTAGACTCCCCTCTGAGCAGGGACACCCTCCCCGCCTCCCCTGGGGCTTGATTCCAGGACTCTGGGATCATGACCTGGGCCAAAAGCAGACCCTTAATGGACTGAACCACCCAGGCCCCCAAATGTAGGGAAATTCTTAACTGAGAATGCAAACAGGTGGCAAATTGGTAAAATGAATGAGGGCAGGGGTTTTGGGGAAGGGAACAGAGGTGGAGTGGAGAGAGCATGCTCTCCCTGCTCCATCCAACAGAAGCCCCATGGAACATAGCCCCAGTATGCTAGATTGACCTGTTTTTCAAAGGAAGTCAGAAATGTGGATTGCATTTGTATGTGCAGCCTGCCAATTTTTAAATTTTGGCAACTAGCTCATGTTATAAAAACACTGAATGAGTTGAATTCAACCTGTCTATGAGCTGAATTCAGCCAAAGGGCCTGCCAGATTGTGACTTTTCTCTTAGGAGTCCTTCATGTTGGGATATCACATTCTTCCTCGGCATTTGTGGGGTTCTGTTCTCAGAAGCTTCCTTTAGCTTTGTCCCCATAGAAATGTGACAGTACTGTTTCCCAGCTGCTTGTAAACATTTGAAGGAAATTTTCCTTTATATTCCTAGTTTTACGCCCAGTGCAAATATAAGGCAACTATCTGGTAGACATTCTACTTTTAGATCACCGCATTGAGGAATGGGTGTTAGTTCGCTAATGCTGTATACAAAACACCCAAACCAAATTTCATAGTACTTGTGGATTCACGATGGGATAATTAACAATTTCTTCACTTCCCACTGAGCAGGATGAGTTGAGGATTAGCTTCTCTCAGTAGATTACACATTAGAGAGAAAAATGTCAAACAGCTAAGTAAAATGGGATGCTAAGTCTTCCCACACAAGCATCTACAGAGCACTAATGAGCTAGCTTTTCTGTCACATTCACAACTAGCGGGAGATGACCTAAGAATAAGGCAGAGAAGCTTTCTGTTGGGGGATCTTCATTTTACTTCTAAATATATAGTAAAAAAGTGAGTCAATTGTTACTTACAGAAGGTATTTTGGTTCAACTGCAAGAAATTAACTATATTTCAGAAATAACCCTTGTATTGCACAGAATACAAGTCTTCCTTGTATGGCATGGAAATTAAAAAAAAAAAATCCTTTCATTTGAACAAAACATGCTTTTTTTTTTTAACTGAAGAAATTTACTTTTGTTGTCCTCACTCCACACATCATCTTGATGTAATGAGGCCTCTGATTCATGACCCTAACTGCTTTTTCTCAGCTCATTAGCCTCTTTCTCCTTCCTCTCTCTCTGTCCCACCTCGCATTCCATCCTGGGTTTAGATTCAAATGTTTGCAGGACCAGGCACCAGAGGAGGGATGCATTGCTAGGGAGTGGCCAGTATGCTGGCCTCTGCTGTACGGTGAGCAGTGGAAGGACATGTGCAGGACACTTCTCTGGACTGCCGGGCTGGAGGAGAGAAGGAAGGCAGAGGGCAGGTATGTGTGCATACTTGCCATATTCTGTTTCTCATTGATCAACATTTACCCAAGGGGAGCTCTCTTTCTCCCTGTAGCTCTGGACTGTGTCGCCTGGCTACCCTGGCAGCTGCCTGGAAAACCAGGTCCCAGGCACCAGAGTGTGGTTCTTCATTCACATTTACAAGGCTTTAGAGTAACCAGAGCTTCTGGGTGGACGTAGGCAAGTCCCCTGGCAGAGGTACCGGTCCACAGAGAGCGAGTCTCCATGATTACTGCTAAGGCAAAGCAAGACGTTCAGGTACTAAGAAACAGATGAGTCCAAGAGGGTCTGGAAGGGGAGGTGAACAGTTACGTCTGACATATACAGGTCAAGCAGTCATTTCATTTATTTATTTATTAAAGATTTTATTTATTTATTTATTTATTTATTTATTTATTTATTTATTTACTTGAAAGAGAGTGAGAGCTAGAGAGAGAGAGCGAGCACACACACGCACACGGAGCACAAGCAGGGAGAGCATCAGGCAGAAGGAGAAACAGGCTCCCCGCTGAGCAGGGAGCCCAATGCAGGACTCGATTTCAGGACCCTGGGATCATGACCTGAGCTGAAGGCAGATGCTTAACTGACTGAGCCACCCAGGTGCCTTTAAACAGTCATTTTAACACAGTAGGAACATATGAGTTTTGAAATGAAGGCAGTGTTTGACATCCAATTCCTGGTATGAGGCTACAGCTGTAATAGATATTCAATCTTAGATAAGTGATAATATTTACATTTGCGAGTAAAATTGACTTGGGGCAAATGTTTCTTTTTCAGGATTGTTTTCTTGACTACAATAACATATAGTAATCATTTTTTTAAAGTAAATTCTTCTCAATGGTTTTCACGATTCGTTGAATTCATTACTATAGTATTTATCTCAGAACTCCTGACACTAATGCTTTTCTGCACCATGTATCACAATGAAATGGGAGATTTTTCTAAAAAGAGGTGTAAGACTCTAGCACAGCTCTATAGGTCTGATAGAAACATAATATGGACAAAAAAATGGAAGCCACATATGAACTTCTAAATTTTCTAGTAGCCACTAAGAAAAGATTTAAAAAATAAAACTAATTTTAATATGGTTTTATATTTAATCCAACATTTCAAAAACTTAATCATGTTGATATGTAATCAATATGAAAAAATATATTATTGATTAAGAGAATGAGAAGACAAGCCATAGATAAGACAGATATTTGTAAAAGAAACATCTGATAAAAGACTGTTGTCCAATTATACAAAGAACTCTTAAAACTCGGAAATAAAAAAAAAAATGAACAACCCAATTAAAAATAGGCCACAGACCTGAACGACTTCTCAACCAAAGAAGATATACAGATAATAAGTAAGCATATGAAAAGATGCTCTACATTATATGTCATTAGGGTATTGCAAATTAAAACAACAAGGAGATACCACTACACACCTATTAGAATGACCCAAATCCAGAAGACTGATAATTCCCAGTGCTGGTGAAGATGTGAGTAAAAAACTCTTGTAAATTGTTGGTCTGAATGCAAAATGCAGCTACTTTGGAAGACAGTTTGGCAGTTTCTTACAAAACTAAACATACTCTTACCATAGGACCCAGCAACCTTACTCGTTGGTATGTACCCAAATGGCTTGAAACCTTTGTCTACACAAAACCCTACATAAGAATGTTTATAGCAGCTTTATATTTAATTGCTGAAACTTGTAAGCAACCAAGTTATTTTTCAGTAGATGAATGGATAAATAAACTGTGCTAATTTAGACAATGAAACAATGTTCAGTGCTGCTGAAAAGGAATGAGCTATGAAGCCATGTAAAGACATTGAGGAACCTTAAATACATATTACTGAGTCAAAGAGGCCAATCTGAAAATGCTACATTTTTGTATGATTCCAGCTGTATGGCATTCTGAAAAAGGCAAAACTATGGAGAAAGTAAAAAGATTAGTGGTTTTCAGGTGTTGGGGGGAAGGAAGGGTGAATAGGTGAAGCACAGAGGGCTTTAGGTCAGTAAAATGATTCTGTCCGGTACTATCATGGTGGATAAATGTCATTTTACATTTGTTCAAATCCATAGGATGTACAGCACCAAAAGTTAACCCTAATGTAAACTCTGGCCTTTGGGTGAAAATAATGTGTTAATGTAGATTCATTGATTATAATTAATGTACCTACCACTCTGGCGGGGGATGTTGATAATGGGGGTGGGTGGAGCTCTGCCTATGTGGGAGCAGGAAGTCTATAAAAATCACTGTACCTTCCTTCTAATTTTACCAAGAACCCAAAACTGCTCTAAAAAATAAAGTTTCTTAATCAAAAAATTACTTAAATATTTTACATTTTTTTCATGAAATCTTTGAAGTTTGGAGAGTTTCTACCCTTATAGTACATCTCAGGTTGGATTAACCACATTTCAAGAGCAGCATAGCCACACTACTAACTACCTTGTGGGCCGTGTAGCTCTAGGAAATGTGAGTGACAGTCTTGGAACGAACTCCAGGGGAATGACTTTGGATTGAAATTATGGTTCTCAAGCTTCCGTATGCTTCAGAATCACCTGCATAGCTTAGTAACACACAAATCGCTAGACCCCATACCCAGAGGTTCTGATCCAAGAGATCTGGAATAGGGCCTCAAGTTTCCATTTCCAGCAAGTTCCCAGCTGATTCCAGTGCTGCTAGTCTGGGAACCACTCCCTCTTTGAGAGCCACTGGTAAAAATGAGGCTTTGGGAAATCAGCTTTGACATTTTTAAGTGGTGAAAGAGACAAGCAGTTTCTAAATATGACAAAGATACCTCCTCCACCACTATAATAACGAGTATTACAACAGGTAAGAAAGGTCATCAGTTTGTGCTGAAGATCACAATTCTATTCTTCAGTGAAATGACGCACGATAGATCATCTTATTGGTCTTGTTTACTCTTTGTCAGTGAAAGTGCCATATACAGATCCCATACTGACAAATGTGGCATATTTAAATTAGTATAACTTGTGCATCCCCAGTAAGAATGAATCTTGTTTGCTAAAGGAATACCGAGGCATAATTTGAATAAACCATCACTTTGAGACTAGAGATTTATAACCTGAGCACTAGTCAATTTCTTTTAAATTAACTGTGAGCTCTCATTAGCCTGTAAGCCCCTCTCAAGATAGACTGTTTCTCATATTTACTATTGTATTTCCAGTTTTTGACATCTTTGTATACAGTAGGTACCCAGTAAATAGATGACTGATGAATATTTGTACTTGTTTTATACATTTTTGGGACTTTGGTCTTTGCCTAATCTGGAGGTTTAAATACAACACAGAGGTGGCATGAAGAGACAAAAATAGACACCTCTCTTCATCCTCTATTCGTTTCTGAAAGTATTAGGAATATAAAATAGTTCAGAGTAAGAATCCAAATGCCAACAAGCTGTTTTTCACTTGTGATTCTGGATGTCCTGATTGTAGGCAGTCCGCTTCCAAAGTCTCCCTCAATAGGTGCCCAGAGATGAATTACAAATTACCTGATGCTTTAGATTCACATTTCACAGTGTGATATCGTAACATATTGTAAGAAGAGATGCTACACATGAATTTTTCAATGATTAAAAAGATATCTCTAGCGATGCAAGAAAGGATCTTTATGAGTCTAACATTTTCTCAGAATTGCCTCACAAATAGAGATCAAAAAACTTTAGTCAAGTGGAAACTAATTTAGAGTTGTTACTGCCTGGCATCTATGCTTTTTTTTTTTTTTTTTCCAAGTAATCTGACACTATTGCTAACACTAGGCACTAGGATTCTAATTTTTACAAGTTAGTTGTGGAGTCCACTTCATTACTGGATGGTCACATCACAGATATGATAATTCATGTGACAGAATTCCATGATCTTGTGGTTTGCAGGTTGACCTTGAGAATGCCACACCCACTGACCGTACTCCAACTCTGTGTCAGGCACTCTTTTATTTATTTTTCTCCAGCTTTATTGAGAAATAGCTGATGTTTAGTATAGTGTAAATTTAAGGTGTACAATGTGTTGACTCGATACATTTATACATTGCAAAATCCTTACCACTGCAGCATTAGCTAATACCTTTATCCCTTGACGTAATTACCATTTCTTTTTTTGTGGTGAGAACATTTAAGATCTGCTCTCTTAGCAACTTGCAAGCATTGCAAGTATGTAATATAGTATTATTAGTTATAATTATAGCTCCATGGTTAATGCCATGTTGTGCATTTGATCCCCAGAACTTATTCATCTTAAAATCAGAAGTTTTTACCCTTTGACCGTCTCCCCACTTTCTCCACTTCCCAGTTCCT
Organism: Mirounga angustirostris; assembly: GCF_029215605.1. Classification (NCBI taxonomy): domain Eukaryota; kingdom Metazoa; phylum Chordata; class Mammalia; order Carnivora; family Phocidae; genus Mirounga; species Mirounga angustirostris. The sequence continues at coordinate 91,824,944 of NW_026991711.1, read as the reverse complement.
GGCAACCACTATTCTATTCTTTCTTTCTTTATTTAACTTTTTTTAGATTCCACATATAAGTGAGATCACAGAGAATGTGCCTTTCTCTGACTTATTTCACTTAGCTTAATGTCCTCAAGTTTCAAACGTGTTGTCACATGGTTTTTTTTTTTCCTCATGGCTGAATAATATTACATTGTATATATAAACCACATCTTCTTTATCCATTTATTTGTTGATGGATACTTAGGTTGTTTCTCTATCTTGGCTATTGTAAATAATGCTGCAATGAACGTAGGAGGGCAAATATCTCTTTGAGGTCCTGTTTTCATTTCTTTTAGTTATATACTCAGAAGTGGGATTGCTGGATCTTATAATAGTTGCATTTTTAATTTCTCGACAAACCTCTGTACTGTTTTCCATCGTGGCAGTACCAATTTATATTCTCACCAATGGTGTTGGGGGGAGATCATTGAGATGATGTGACTGCCTGTTCACCCCTGAGCTGGACCCCAGCAAATGGAGGCTCCTCATCTCCTCCCCTACCCTTGGGACATGGGTTCCACTTGCCTTCCCTACTCAGAGGTTGCCCCAAGGACATAGCTTTGAGATAGTGATGTGTGCTGAGAATACTCACAGTATACATGTCTGAACCCAGGTAAAACCTCTATAGAAACTTTGAAGATTTGGCAGATGGGTACAGAGACCTCTCAGCTTGCAGCTGCCCAAGACAAGCCTTGTATGTAAGTTTCTTTGCTTATAAAACCTGCTGCCACCAATCTGGAATGGCTGCCTCTTTCTCTGGTTTCCCCTGCCCTGTGCACATGGAGGCCAGTTGCAGATCACACCTGGGAAGCTCCCTTGGAGTTTGTAAACCAGAAATTGGTGAGCCAGCCAGAAGACCAAAGACCTAGTCCGTGGGAATGAGACATCTGAGGGGGGACATCCTGAGTTGGCCACTGACCTCTTTGTGGGGAAGGGTGGCTGCTATAAGCCTCTTAAGTAACTTCCGTAGCCTTGGGGAGGAGGCATCCACAGGGGAAATCTGAAGTTGGTCTGTGACCTCTGTGTAGGGAGGGGTGGTCCATATGTCAGATGCCTGTGGACTTCAGTGTGAGTATGGGGACACCCCTAAAATGTTGGCTGCTTTAGGGCTTGTTTGAGGAACCCCATGGAGTGTGATGTGGCAGAGAAGGGAAGCGCAGTGGGCTGGCCATGGATGCCCAACTAGAAGCTGAAGTTCAAGTTAGAAAGTTGGAAAAAGAGCTCAGGTTAGGAAAAGACCTTTGAGTGTCCACCACTCGGCTGGCTTTGGGGCTGGCAGACAAGCTGGGAGGGCAGGATAGAAAGCTGGAGGCCTTAGCTCCCTGCTCTGCAAGACTAGGAGGGCCCAGTGCTGCCTTAAGATCCAGGTACTTGGGACAAAGCCTGATTGGAATGCTAAGAGGTAGAATCTCTGGGAAAGTGGCAAGAAGGAAGAGGAGGATGTTATGGTAATTGACGAGGAAACAGAAAAAAATGCCACATGCCCTTTCTGGCCCCTCATACAAAGGAACATTTTAAATAGCAATTACCCCAAAAAAACTTCTGGGAGAAAACTTGCATTCTTTCTCTGTCCCTTGCAGTTGTCAATCTTATCAGGTCTTTGAAATATAAACACCCAGGAGATAAACAAAAAGGCATTGCCTGAGGAGACTGAAGAAAAAAAAAAAGGAGGAGGGGAGAGGATTTATCAGATTCAAACTGCTGTAGGAGAGCCTCCATAGGACCCCAATATCAGTGAACAGCCTTAGCCACATGGATGGGGACCTGATTCTTGGCTAGAGCTTTGAAATAACAGCTGAATGGATATAGAAAGGTGCAGGTTTGTGGAAGAAGGATATTGAGAAAGGAATTTTTATGTGTAGTCAAGTTAGGATTGGAATGGTTTTATGTAAGCTATAAGGGAAAAAAAAGAATTTTAACGTCAAAAGCACACCGGTGGGAAATTAGAAGTTGGTTTTCTCTCTGTTAAAAGGCCAAAGTTTTCTTAGATTATCGACCTGCTCTTATAAGAAATTGTAAACAAAGATTTTTCTTTCCTTTTAACATAATTTAACTAAAAAACAAAAGTTCTCTGTTTTGTCTTTATTAGGTATTTATTTGATTACATAAGAAAACTGAGCCTTCCTTACTAAAAGAGCTAGGTTTTTTTTTTTTTTTTAAAGATTTTATTTATTTATTTGACAGAGAGAGACACAGCAAGAGAGGGAACACAAGCAGGGGGAATGGGAGAGGAAGACGCAGGCTTCCCGTGGAGCAGGGAGCCCGAAGTGGGGCTCGATCCCAGGACCCTGGGATCACGACCTGAGCCGAAGGCAGACACTTAATGACTGAGCCACCCAGGCGCCCCAGAGCTAAGGTTTTTACAATTATGTAGCATACATTATATTTCATGGGAAGCATTGTCAAATAAGAAGTGATGCACTTTCTTTAGCTCTATGAAAATTTCTAAAAATCTGATGCACCTTGGCATAGTGTTATCAGTCGATTAAAAACTGTATGTCACAGGGGTGGAGCAAGATGGCAGAGGAGTAGGGGACCTGGATTTCGTCTGGTCTCAGGAATTCAGGTGGATAGGGATCAAACCATTCTGAACACCTACAAACGCAACAGGAGATCTAAGAAAAGAATAGCAACAACTCTCTGAACAGAAAAATCGCCACTTTCTGGAAGGTAGGACGTGTGGAGAAGTGAATCTGAGGCGATATTTGGGAGGATAGACAGTGGGGGAGGGGGCCTCCGTCGGCCGCTTCTGGCAAGTGATAGAGCCGTGGAGCACAAAATCGGAACTTTTAGAAGTTGGCTCTGCTGAGGGACGTCGCTCCAGTGGCTAAGCGGGGGTGGAACCCTCGCTGGGACAGTGTGGGCTCAGGATCCTCAGGGTCACAGAAAGACCGGGGGTGCCTGAGTGCGGCAGAGCTTCCAGGTAACGGAGCAGGGAAGCCGGCTGCAGAGGCGGAGCCGAGGAGTGGGCTCTCAGCTCGGGGTTGCCATAAACCGTTATCCGCAGCACAGTCGGGCCACTGCTCCTCCAGCAGGGACCCAACAAGCGGCAGATCCGGGGAGACACCCTTTCCACTCCCAGGAGGACTGGTGTGGGAGCACACTGCAGGGATCTGCTGGGTTTGGAGACTCCACACCGAGTTGGGTGCCAGAGATAGAAATGCTCGGTCACAGGCCGGGTGAGCACGGAGTGCAGCCGGAGATTGGGGAGATGGGAGTGATTGACTGCTTTTCTCTAGGGGCTCACTGAGGAGTGGGGCCCCAAGTTCTCAGCCCTTCCGGGGCAGAGATGGGGAGGCCACCATTTTCATTCTCATCCTCCAAAGCTGTACAGAAAGCTTGCAAGGAACAAAATCTCCCGAGAGCAAACCCGAGCAAACTTAGCCCAGACCGAGCAAGGGCGGGGCAACTCCGTCTCCAGCAAAGACATTTGGAAACCATGGCGACCGGCCCCTCCCCCAGAAGATCAGCAAGAACAGCCAGCCAAGACCAAGTTTACCGAATAATGAGAACAGCAGAACTCCAGAGCTAGGGGAATACTGCACATAGAATTCATGGCTTTTTTACCATGATTCTTTAGTCTTTCAAAATTAATTTTTTTTTAACTGTCTTTTTCTCTTTTTTTTTGAATTTTTCTTTTTCCCTTTTTTCAACCAACATCTTAGCAATCCCTTTTTTAAAAAACTTTTTTTTTTTTCATTTTTAGAGTCATATTCTAACCCTTCATAGTAGTTACCCTTATTTTTGGCATATATATATAAGTTGTTCTCTCTTTAAATTTTTGAGATACAGTTTCTTCTAACAGATCAAAATGTACCCTAAATCTCTAGGGTATGCCTTTGTTCTAGTCTCCTGCCTGATCACATTCTCTCCCTTTTTCTTTTCTTTCTTTTTTTTTTAATCCTCTTCTTTCTTTTTTCAAACCACTTCTTACTTATCAATTCCTTTTATAAAATCTTTTATAATTTTCATCTTTACAGTCATATTCCATCCCTTCATTGAATTAACCCTTATTTTTGTACATATATAAGTTTTTCTTTCTTTAAAATTTTGGGAGGCACTTTCTTCTAACAGACCAAAATACAGCCAAAATCTAGTGTGTGGCACTGATCTATGCACCAGCCTGAAAATATTTGATCATATTCTGTTTTTTTGTTGTTGTTCCAGTTTTTGTTTGTTTTTATTGTTTTCTTTTTCTTTTTTCTTTCTTTCCCTTTCTTGTCCCTCTGTTTCAGGTCTCTTCTGATTTGTTTAGAGTATATTTTCTGGGGACGTTGTTACCCTGTTAGCATTTTGTTCTTTCATTCATCTATTCTCCACTGGACAAAATGACAAGATGGAAAAAATCACCTCAACAAAAAGAACAAGAGGTAGTACCGACTGCCAGGGACCTACTCAATATGGACATTAGTATGATGTCAGAACTAGCGTTCAGAATCATCACTTTAAAGATACTAGCTGAGCTTGAAAAAGACATGGAAGTTATTAGAGAAACTCTTTCTGGAGAAGTAAAAGAACTAAAATCTAACCAAGTTGAAATCAAAAAGGTTATTAATGAGGTGCAATAAAAAATGGGGACTCTAACTGCTAATATAAATGAGGCAGAAGAGAGAATTGGCAATATAGGAGACCAAATGATGGAAAATAAAGAAGCTGAGAAAAAGAGAGATAAACAACTACTGGATCACAAGGGCAGAATTCGAGAGATAAGCGATACCATAAGAAGAAACAACATTAGAATAATTGGGATCCCAGAAGAAGAAGAAAGAGGGAGAGGGGCAGAAGGTATATTGGAGCAAATTATAGCAGAGAACTTCCCTAATATGGGGAACGAAACAGACATCAAAATCCAGGAGACACAGAGAACCAGTTTCAAAATCAATAAAAATAGGTCAACACCATGACATCTAATAGTAAAACTTACAAGTCTCAGAGACAAAGAGAAAATCCTGAAAGCAGCTCGGGAGAAGAGATCTGTAACCTACAATGCTAGAAACATTAGATTGGCCACAGACCTATCCACAGAGACCTGGCAGGCCAGAAAGGACTGGCAGGATATATTCAGAGCACTAAATGAGAAAAATATGCAGCCAAGAATACTATAGCCAGCTAGGCTGTCATTGAAAATAGAAGGAGAGATAAAAAAAACTTCCAGGACAAACAAAAACTAAAAGAATTTGCAATCACGAAAACAGCCCTACAAGAAATATTGAAAGGGGTCCTCTAAACAAAGAGAGAGCCTAAAAGTAACATAGACCAGAAAGGAACACAGACAATATACAGTAATAGTCACCTTACAGGCAATACAATGACACTAAATTCATATCTCTCAATAGTTACCCTGAATGTAAATGGGCTCAATGCCCTAATCAAAAGACACAGGCTATCAGATTGGATAAATAGACAAGACCCATCGATATGCCATCTGCAAGAGACTCATTTTAGACCCAAAGACACCCCCAGATTGAAAGTCAGGGGGTGGAAAACCATTTATCATGCTAATGGACACCAAAAGAAAGCTGGGGTGGCAATCCTTATATCAGACAAATTAGATTTTAAACCAAAGACTGTAATAAGAGATGAGGAAGGACACTATATCCTACTTAAAGGTTCTATCCAACTAGAAGGTCTAACAATTGTAAATATCTATGCCCCTAACATGGGAACAGCCAATTATATAAGCCAATTAATAACAAAATCAAAGAAACACATTGACAACAATACAATAATGGTGGGGGACTTTAACAACCCCCTCACTGAAATGGACAGATCATCTAAGCAAAAAATCAACAAGGAAATAAAGACCTTAAATGACACACTGGACCACATGGACTTCACAGACATATTCAGAACATTCCATCCCAAAGCAACGGAATTCACATTCTTCTCTAGTGCCCATGGAACATTCTCCAGAATAGATCACATCCTAGGACACATATCATGTCTCAACTGGTACTTAAAGATTGGGATCAGTCCCTGCCTATTTTCAGACCACAATGCTTTCAAACTAGAGCTCAATCACAAGAGGAAAGTTGAAAAGAACTCAAATACATGGAGGCTAAAGAGCATCCTACTAAAGAATGAATGGGTCAACCAGGAAATTAAAGAAGAATTAAAAAAATTCATGGAAACCAATGAAAATGAAAACACTACTGTTCAAAATCTTTGGGATACAGCAAAGGCAGTCCTAAGAGGAAAGTATATAGCAATACAAGCCTTTCTCAAGAAACAAGAATGATCTCAAACACACAACTGAACCCTACACCTAAAGGAGCTGGAGAAAGAACAGCAAATAAAGCCTAAACCCAGCAGGAGAAGAGAAATAATAAAGATCATAGCAGAAATCAATGAAATAGAAACTAAAAGAACAGTAGAACAGATCAACAAAACAAGGAGCTAGTTCTTTGAAAGAAGTAACAAGATCGATAAACCCCTGGCCAGACTTATCAAAAATACTGCCCAAGAATATAGCTTTGAAATAATGATATGGTGGGGCGCCTGGGTGGCTCAGTTGGTTAAGCGACTGCCTTCGGCTCAGGTCATGATCCTGGAGTCCTGGGATCGAGTCCCACATCAGGGTCCCTGCTCAGCAGGGAGTCTGCTTCTCCCCCTGACCCTCCCCACTCTCATGCTCTCTCTATCTCATTCTCTCTCTCAAATAAATAAATAAAATCTTAAAAAAAAAAAAAGAGAGATAGTGATATGGTGCTGAGTTCATCTAGGTGGTATACGTGATTGAACCCAGGTAAGGCCTGAATATAAATTTTTACAATTTGGCAGGTGGGTGTAGAGATCTACTCGAGTGTCTGAAGCCACCCAAGACAAGCTTTGTACATAAGTTCCTTTACTTATTAATACTGCCACCTACCAGTCTGGAGTGGCCTGTCTCTTTCTTCGGCCTCTCCCTGCCCTCTGCCTATGGGGGCCAGTTTCAGATTTTACCTGGGAAGCTCTTTAGGAGCTTATGAACCAACAGACAGTAGTACACAGGGAAAAAAAAAGTCTATTTAGGTCCTCTACCTGTTTTTAAAGTCACATTGTTCATTGTTATTGAGCTATATGAGTTCTTTCTATACTTTGGATATTAACCCTTTATCAGATATATGATTTGTAAATATTTTCTCCCAATCCATAGGTTGCCTTGTCATTTTGTTGATTGTTTCTTTTGCTGTACAGAAGCTTTTGAGTTTGATGCAGTCCCACTTATTATTTTTTTTATTTTCTTGCATGTGTTTTGGTATCATATCCAAAAAAATTGCCAAGACAAATATTAAGAAATTTTGCTCCTATGTTTTCTTCTAAGAGTTTTATGGTTTCAGGTCTTATGTTTAAGTCTTTAATCCATTTTGGGTTCATTTTTATGGGTGGTATAAGATAGGTGTCCAGTTTCATTTTTTTGCATGTGGATATCCAATTTTCCCAGCACCATTTATTGAAGAAACTATCTTTTCCACCTTGAGTGTCTTTGGCTCCCTTGTCAAATATTAGTTGAACCAGGAACTTCTCAGTCACTCAACTACTTGGCACAACTACTTTATAAAGTAGAAATTATTAGTTATTCCTATTTCATATGGAGTATGCTGAAGCCCATGAGTTCAGTAATTTGCCCAGTGTGACACAGTAACTGGCCAAACCAGCTTTGGGATGTTCCTCAGACTCTACAGGCTGCACTCCCACTGTGGAACTAACAACTGTTCTAGTTAAGCAGGAGACAGAGGCCTTTGTAAATGACTTTCCTCAGGAAAAATGTTTCTTATGGATAAAGACACCTAAGTGACATCACTCTACAACTGAATGGGCCCTAAAGCAAGCAAATGACAGCACCACAGCACCTCTCTTCCCTTAAGCCATTTCACTGAAAAGGATATTTTTAAATACACTGGGGCTTTAAGGGTTGGCTCCAGCCTGAATGAGTGGATGTACCAGAGATTTGTGTTGGGAAACATGAGCGCAGTGGGTGCACCATGGAGATTTCCAAGTTGGCCATGCAGCTGTTTCCTTTAAAAAAAATCTATAAAATGTGATATTTATGATATTATCTCTGTTATGATAGAGGATGAGGAATCCCCAGTTGCCTTATTTATACAGTTTTGGGGATCAGAGTACAATTTTTGCTGCCTTCCTCTTAAGGCTCTGAAAGGGATTTATCATGAATGCTAATGAATTTAAAAAGTTAGGTTAGGGCACCTGGGTGACTCAGTTGGTTAAGTGACTGCCTTCAGCTCAGGTCATGATCCTGGAGTCCCGGGATCGAATCCCGCATCGGGCTCCCTGCTCAGCAGGGAGTCTGCTTCTCCCTCTAACCCTCCCCCCTCTCATGCTCTCTCTATCTCATTGTCTCTCTCAAATAAATAAATAAAATCTTTAAAAATATATAAATAAAAAAATAAAAAGTTAGGTTATCTTAGTTCGGATAAGATAAAAGACAAGGAAGTAGAAATATGTCCCAGAGGAAGGAATTTACTACTTTTTCTTTTTTGCCTTTTTTTTTTTTTAAAGATTTTATTTATTTATTTGACAGAGACACAGCGCAAGAGAGTGAGCACAAGCAGGGGGAGTGGGAGGTGGAGTGGGAGAGGGAGAAGCAGCCTTCCCGCTGAGTAGGGAGCCCCATGTGGGGTTCAATCCCTGAGGACCCTGGGACCGTGACCTGAGCTAAAGGCAGACACTTAACCAACGGAGCCACCCAGGCTTCCGCTCTTTTTTGCTTTTGACATGAAACCTACATGATCTTCGGCCATGCCATATACTCTTAGTGCGCATCTTCTGTAGTGTCGGGGCCTCAGGGGAATAGTGGCTGCTGTGCCTCATACCTGTCATCATTAAATGTTCTTTTTTTTTTTTTTTTTCCCAAAAGCACAGCTAGCTGTTCTTGTGACAGTATCACCAGTGGACCATATTTCTTAAAAACATTCACCAAGGGCGCCTGGGCGGCTCAGTTGGTTAAGCGACTGCCTTCGGCTCAGGTCATGATCCTGGAGTCCTGGGATCGAGTCCCACATCAGGCTCCCTGCTCGGCGGGGCGTCTGCTTCTCCCTCTGACCCTCCTCCCTCTCATGCTCTCTGTCTCTCATTGTCTCTCTCACAAATAAAATCTTAGGAAAAAAAACAAAAACAAAAAACAAAAAACAAAAAAAACATTCACCAAGCTCCTCAGCGAAAATTGTTTATTCTGCTTAGAAGTTATGCATCAAGATCTTGCCTCTGCCCTGGACAGACTAATCTCTGTCATTATGACAATTTTCACATACTTATGCTTGGTGACAGGTCATAAATTTATGAAGCCAGCTGAGATATGGCTCAACAACCTGGTCTTTATCTTCTTTGGGGAGAAAGATGATATGAAACCATGTTACGTTGAAATTTTTGGAGCAATAGGTGACTCAATTTGAAATAAACATCAGTAAAGGACATAAAGATACCATGAAACATTTTCACCCAATTGTTTAATCTACCCTCTTAGTCTAAGTCTGGACTATGGCATTATCTATTCTTTCTATTCAGTGAAACCAGGCTCATACTTAGAATGGGATTAAAAACAAAAGACTTTTAGACTTGTATAATCCATATTTTTAGTGTTGTTATTAGGGAAATAATAATGATAATAAAAAAAAAAACTATAGCATTTTTCTTTACTCTGAGGCTCCAGGAAAGGCATTAGATTCAAATGAATGGATAGCATTCTATCAATCTAGTTTCAGGATTGATATGGATGGCCAGTGAAACCCTGCAGTTTCAAATTGCTGCGAAGAATTTTACCATATATTGCAATTTTGATGAGTTACAGTAAATATCAAAAACTAATGATAAGCAAACAGATTTTTAAAAGAATCAGTTGCATCCTTTCATTCAATACAATCTAAGCAATTAACAATGTAATTTGTTCATAATACAAAAGTTTATTCATTAATTTATCATCTGTCAATTATGTATAGGGCAATGTATTAGGCACTAGAAATTTTCATTCATTCAACGAATAATTACTCAGTGCTTTTCTGTGCAGAATACTGTTTTGGAGCTGAGGAAAGAGCAGGAAAACTCATGTGAAATTCCTACCCTCATGGAACTTATATTCTAAGGGAGAAGAGGCAAAATAGGTAGGGCAAATAATTTATAGAGTATGCTTGAAAGTGTTAAGTACTAAAGAGAAAAAAGAGCCTGTCAAGGAAGGGCTCTCAGAAAAGAAGATGTTTGAATAAAGACCAGGAAGAGGCTAGGGAATTAACCATGAGGGAGTCTAGGAGAAGAGCACACAAGTTGGAAGGAACAGTAAGTGAGAAGGGAACAACATGCTTAGCATTTTGTGGATGAGTAAGGAGGTAATGGTCCTTTAGTGAATGACTAAAGAGCAAGTAGTGGAAGATAAAGCCAGAGAGATAATGGGAATAGCTGATAGAGGGTCTTGAGGGTCATATGAAGGATTCTGCCATTTGCTCTGAGGAGACTGGGAACCAGCAGAGGGTTTTAGAAAGAGTACAGAGCTGATATGATTTATGATTTGGGAGGACCACTCTGACTGGTACAATGAGACTGGAACACAAAGGTGAATCAGATAGGGTCCTAATATCAATGAACTCACACTTCATTTGAGAGGCTAAGATGGATATAGGTTCACTGCAGTGAGGTAAGTGCTACTAGAGAATTCAGAGTGCAATGAGATTTTAGAGTTGTGGTCAGACCTCTGCTCACCTGTTTTCTTACTCCAATCTGGTTTCCACCTCAGTAATTCCACTGAGATGATTCTTGCTAAGAATGCTCATGACTTTTGTGTTGCCAAGTTTGTCAATGTCCTTCTTTTTATATCATCACGATACTTGATGTCTCAGTCACAGTTGTAACTTCTCATGTTGCCCTTCTTGAAATAGTCTCTTCTCTTTCCTCCCGCTGCCATATATGGCCCATGTTTTCTTCTTGTCTTTACAGGCACTCACTTGATAAGCTTATTCTTCTCTCTCCTAGTTTTTGGGTCCTCAAACTTCTATCCAGGGCTGTCACACTGGACTCCAAGGGGTCCATTTACAACATAGTCCAAGGGACCAGTGCTTTTTCAAGTTGAGTCATGCTACTTGGCATAGCATGTAATAAAGTAACTCATCTCTGTCTTGGTCTTTCGTCTGTTTTGGTTTTCTTTCTTTAAGCAATCTTAATTGTGCAAGAGGCTTCAACTAAGAATTATTTCTAAGTACATGTCTCCATCCCAGGCTACTTTGCTGTGTAACACACTCATGCAGTTGAGTGCTTGACACCCCCAGTTGGGTGTCCCAAATGTATTTCAAGTTGTTCCAAAATGAACTCAAGGACTTCCCTTCATACATGGTCTTCTTCCCATGTTCCCTGGTGAATGGATATACTAACATTCACCCAGTTATACAAACCAGAACCCTTAGAATCCCCCCCAATAGGTCTACTTCTGTAGCCTCCAAATCCAAATCCATTATCCAGTCTATTGATTTATTTCTTCAAGCCTTTGCCATAATCCAAGATACCTTCATCTCCTGACCTTTCTTCCTCCAGGAATCCTTTCTTGGACCACAGCCATACATAGTTTTAAAACACTAATCAAGTCATGTTATCAACACCCACCTGTTTAAAATACTGTGATGGATTTCCCTTTTTACTTAGAAAAGAATAGTCATAAACTTTAAGTCTCCATGTGTTATCATTTTGTCCTTGTCTACCTCTCCAAAGTATCTTGCTCTAATGCTTTCTTGGATCACTTTGCATTTTTACTACTACTGGCCATTTAAAAGGTATCTGAGCAGGACTGTTACACATATGAGCCTTCCACCTAAGATGCTGAGGTAGATAGTGTCATTTATTTATCTATATCTTTTTCTGAACAAATAACCACTGAGACACACAAAGTATCCAGAAATATCTGGAACTTAGCATTTCCAGCAAAACTACCACTATGGAGTTTATGTGGAGTATTTTAAAATTTAATCAGATTTGAAAAAATTCTGGACAAGAATTAGAATCTGATATATTTATATTTAAAGATTTTATTTATTTGAGAGAGAAAGAGAGAATGCACGTGTGCACGTGTGTGCACACGCACAAGTTGGGGGAGGGGCAAAGGGAAGAGAGAGAAGCAGATTCCCTGCTGAGCAGGAAGCCATTTGGGGGACTCTGGGATAATGACCTGAGCCGAAGGCAGATGCTTAACCAACTGAGCTACCCCTAGAATCTGATATATTTAGGGAGTTGTGTGGAAGGTCCACAGGGACTGCTTGGGTTCTTACCCTCTGAATGGCCATGTTCTAAGTGTGTTTTTCTGGACAGCGTACACAAGCTCTCCATGCTTCCTTCTCTTCCATAAACAAAATTTCAGTGAACATTAAAAAATGAGAAAAACAAGTAATAAAGAACAAGCATATATCTGATTAGCTCTCATCAGATATTAGTTCTGTGGCCCTGCACTTCTGGTAAAATAATAAAAAAAAAATTTTTGATTTACTTTCCCTTTCATCAAATATCCTCACTGTCTAAGACACTGCTTCTTTGGTTTTAGACCTGATATACTGTTTTTCTATAAAGACTTTCTCTGCCTGCATGCATGTGGTGAGCTTAAATGTAACAGAGTGTACTCAAAATAACACGATCCAATAGGAAAAACTAGACAGGATTCTACTTCCCAACAATGAGGAAAAGAAGACATAACACCACCACCTGCAATTAGAAAAGTGGTCTGAGCCACAATGAGGTATTTGAGTCTCCCACAATGCTTTGGCATTGGTAGGGATAGCTCTCAAGGCAAACAAAAGCTTAATAGCTATTCTTTTCCAGCTGTTTCCCTTGGGCCAGATGTCTGAGTAGCCCAAACTACTTAGCTGCATATTAGTGCCACACAAACTACAGGCTGTTGCTTGTTAAGAGAGCGTTAACTTCTGGAGAATGTTGCACTGAATGTTATTACGGTTTGAATGAAAATAAACTTGCTAAGTGGCTTGTGCATTAGTGCTGGTACAAGGTAATCCTTGTCTAATGGAAACAAAAACACACTATTTCCCTTCCACCTGACCTGAGGGACACTCTGAGGCTTTAGTACACCAACACTCTCTGCTGTTTCTCTCTGTTTCCTGGCTGGTTTTCACAGTTCTGTTGGTTGCCTGCACATTAGAGTATATATACCAAACCCCTCCATCAAAGCTGACTCATAAAATGGAAAGAATTCTTGGAAACCTGTTAGGTGTTTATGCTTATTGAGAATATTGTGTGCTCGCTTTGGTAGCACCTATTCTAAAATTGGAATAAAACAGAGAGGATTAGCATGGCCCCTGGGCAAGGGTGACACAGACATTTGTAGGGATATTGTTATTACAGTGAACAATTATATACTGCTCTACAGGCTATAAATAATAGCATTCAGTGCACATCTTGGCTTTGGACTATGCTTTAGATTTAGTGCTTAGTTCCCTACATACTGTATCTGCAGGCTATATCTACAGGCCACATCTCACATCTGGCTCATTTGCATGCATGTTTTCTCATTGGTTCCTCATACTTATTGCAAGAGGCAGTTATGTTTACTATCTTCATTTCCTTGAAGGGGAAAGTGAGAAGAGGTGGGTTCTGAATTTACTGATTGGTGGTGATGCTGGGATTTATCCTTCAGGGCTATCCCTCCCCCTCCATAGGCCAAGATTTTTCTGTCATTTCTTGTTTGGATCAATACGGATTGCCTCCTCTGTGGCAACAACTGACAAGCACAGGAATGAAGGTTTTGGTGCTGGGATTGGCAGAGAGAAGGGGAAACATTTACGAGTTCAGTTCATAGCTGAGGGGCCTGAGGAAGCAGCCTGGCTTTGAGGAGGTTCTTATGATGAACACCTTCTCCCTTCCCAATGTGCTTGCATTTGCCATAGTGAGCAGTTCCTGTCATTTTCACCTAAGATATCTTTGAATTCTTCTCAATAAGCTATCTGCACGCATTGATGCCATACAACTAGTCACTCTTCAAAAGAGAAAAGTGCAACACTCATAACTTTAAAACAAAATTATTCCTGAGAATAATGAGAATTCCTACTGAGTTGTAGGAAGCATTTATTTTATTTTGAACAAGAAAAGTGGCATTTCACTGGGATACCTGGGTGGCTCAGTAGGTTAAGCATCTGCCTTCAGCTCAGGTCATGATCCCTGCGGTCCTGGGATTGAGGCCCTATGTTGGACTTCCTGCTCAGCGGGGAGTCTGCTTCTCCCTCTCCCTTTGCCTTCCCCCGACTCATGTTCTCTCTCTCTCTCAAATAATGAAATAAAATCTTTAAAAAAATGTTTAAAATAAAAAAAGAAAGAAAATTGGCATTTCACAAGAAAGGGAGAGCTGAGGTGTGTGTGCACATGTGCGTGCATGCACATATACACATATATGAGTGTTCTGCTAATTATGTATTGTTTTTACTTAATTACTTTACTTAATTATAAAAAATGATCTTGCAAAGATCCATGCACTATCAACATTTTATAGAAAACTTCAGAAAATTTAATTAACATATACAAAAGCATTTTGTTTGCTTTCTTCCACCTTTTGTTTTCTTCCTTGAAAGATGACATCATCTTCTTCCTTAATGATCAACTGTAGCATAAAATAAGAACGCTGTCTCTATCTACATAATTTAGAGAAATATATTAGAGTGGTTAAACTGAAACATGATTCTGTGTTTTACGTGGATATTAAGGTATTCAGAGCCTTAGGAAAAGCGATAAAGAGGGAAAATAGGATCAGGACAGAATAGTACTTACTAACAAATTTTTGAAAAATACAAAAAATGCACAAATGTATTAAAATCAATAGATGTGTTTTAATTAGAAGTGTCATATTTCAAGAGGTCTTAATACAACTATTCCATTTCTCATTAAATAACTCTAAAGCCCTTCTAGGTCCAGATGAGTGAGAGAGCATAAGGAAAAATCTTCCTTATCACTTCCAAACAAAAAAGGAAGGGTAGATAAAAAATGTATTTTTATGTTAAATAAAATACACAGACCTGCCTTAAAAAGGGAAGGGGAAATCTCCACTAATATCCACAAATAAATAGAAAATAACCTTAAATATCTATGAGAGGGGGAAGAAGGCAGATTTTCCACAAAGTAAGAGCAATTAGATTGACAATGCGCTTTTCATCATTAAAAATAAGTAAGGTCTAGGGAGGAGTAGGAGACCTGGATTTCGTCTCCTCTCAGGAATTCAGCTGGATAGGGATCAAACCATTCTGAACACCTACAAACTCAACAGGAGATCGAAGAAAAGAAGAGCAACAACTCTCTTATCAGAAAAGCGACCACTGTCTGGAAGGTAGGACGTGTGGAGAAGTGAATCCGCGGCGATATTCGGGAGGATAGACGGCGGGGGAGGGGCCTCCGTCGGCCGCTTCTGGCAAGTGATAGAACCACGGAGCACAAAATCGGAACTTTTAAAAGTCAGCTCCGCTGAGGGACGTCACTCTGGTGGCTAAGCGGGGGGTGGAACCCTCCGGGACAGTGTGGTCTCAGGACCCTCGGGGTCACAGAAAGACCGGAGGTGCCTGAGTGTGGCAGAGCTCCCAGGTAACAGAGCAGGGAAGCCGGCTGCAGAGGCGGAGCCCAGGCGCGGGGCCTCAGCTCGGGGTTGCCATAAACTGTGATCCGCGGCACAGTCGGGCCCCTGCTCCTCCTCCAGCAGGGACCCAACAAGCGGCAGATCCGGGGAGACTCACCTTCCTCCCCCGGGAGAAGCCACACGGAAGTGCACCCCAGGGATCTGCTGGGTTTGGAGACTCCCCCCGGGGTCAGGTGCCAGAGATAGAAATGCACGGTCACAGGCCGGGTGAGCACGGAGTGCGGCCGGAGAGCGGGGAGACGGGAGTGACTGACGGCTTTTATCTGGGGGCTCACTGAGGAGCGGGGCCCCAAGTTCTCGGCTCCTCCAGGGCGGAGATTGGGAGGCTGCCATTTTCATTCTCCGCCTCCAAAGCTGTACGGAAAGGTTGCAGGGAACAAAAGCTCTGGAGAGCAAGCCCGAGCAGATTACTTAGCCGGGAGGGGGCAAGAGCAGGCCAATTCCGCCTCCGGCAAAGACATTTGGAAACCACAGCAACAGGCCCCTACCCAGAAGATCAGGGAGAACAGCCAGCCAAGACCAAGTTTACTGATCAATGAGAATGGAAGAACTCCAGCGCTAGGGGAATACTGCACATAGAATTCATGGCTTTTTTACAATGATTCTTTAGTCTTTCAAGTTAATTTTTTTTAACTGTCTTTTTTTCTTTTTTGTTTTTGAATTTTTTTCTCTTTTTCAACCAACATCTTATCAATCCCTTTTCTTAAAAATCATTTTTATTTTTCATTTTTAAAGTCATATTCTATCCCTTCATAGTAATTACCTGTATTTTTGGCATATATACATAAGTTGTGCTCCCTTTAAAATTTTGAGATAGTTTCTTCTAACAGATTAAAATATACCCTAAATCTCTAGTATATGGTTTTTTCTACTCCCTTGCCTGATCACATTCTCTCCCTTTTTTTCTTTTTTCTCTTTTTTTAAATCCTCTTCTTTCTCTTTTCAAACAACTTCTTATCAATTCCTTTTATAAATTTTTTTATAATTTCCATCTTTACAGTTGTATTCCATCCCTTCATCATATCAACCCTTATTTTTGTACATATATAAGTTTTTCTTTCTTTAAAATTTGGGAGGCACTTTCTTCTAACAGACCAAAATACACCCCAAATCTAGTGTGTGGCACTGATCTATATACCAGCCTGATCATATTTAATCACATTCTGGTTTTTTGTTGTTGTTGTTTTGTTTTGTTTGTTTTTATCTTTATCTTTATCTTTTTCTTTTTTTTCTTTTTCTTTTTCTCTCTCTTTCCCTTTCTTTTTCCACTGCTTCAGGTCTTTTCTGATTGGTTTAGAGTATATTTTCTGGGGACGTTGTTACTCTGCTAGCATTCTGTTCTCTCATTAATCTATTCTCCTCTGCACAAAATGACAAGACGGAAAAAATCACCTCAACAAAAAGAACAAGAGGTAGTACCGACTGCCAGGGACCTACTCAATACGGACATTAGTACGATGTCAGATCTAGAGTTCAGAATCATCACTTTAAAGATACTAGCTGGGCTTGAAAAAAATATGGAAGTTATTAGAGAAACCCTTTCTGGAGAAGTCAAAGAACTAAATTCTAACCAAGTAGAAATCAAAAAGGCTATTAATGAGGTGCAATCAAAAATGGGGGCGCTAACTGCTAGAATAAATGAAGCAGAAGAGAGAATCAGTAATATAGAAGATGAAATGATGGAAAATAAAGAAGCTGAGAAAAAGAGAGATAAAGAATTACTGGATCACGAGAGCAGAATTCGAGAGATAAGCAATACCATAAGATGAAACAACATTAGAATAATTGGGATCCCAGAAGAAGAAGAAAGAGAGAGAGGGGCAGAAGGTATAATGGAGCAAATTATAGCAGAGAACTTCCCTAATTTGGGGAAAGAAACAGGCATCAAAATCCAGGAAGCACAGAGATCCCCTCTCAAAATCAATAAAAATAGGTCGACACCCCGACATCTAATAGTAACACTTACGAGTCTCATAGACAAAGAGAAAATCCTGAAAGCAGCTCGGGAGAAGAGATCTGTAACCTACATGGTAGAAAGATTAGATTGGCAACAGACCTATCCACAGAGACCTGGCAGGCCAGAAAGGACTGGCAGGATATATTCAGAGCACTCAACGAGAAAAATATGCAGCCAAGAATCCTATATCCAGCTAGGTTGTCATTGAAAATGGAAGGAGAGATAAAAAGCTTCCAGGACAAACAAAAACTAAAGGAATTTGCAAACATGAAACCAGCCCTACAAGAAATCTTGAAAGGGGTCCTCTAAGCAAAGAGAGACCCTAAAAGCAACATAGACCAGAAAGGAACACAGACAATATACGGTAACAGTCACCTTACAGGCAATACAATGGCACTAAATTCCGATCTTTCAACAGTTACCCTGAATGTAAATGGGCTCAATGCCCTAATCAAAAGACACAGGCTATCAGACTGGATTAAAAAACAAGACCCATCGATATGCTGTCTGCAAGAGACTCATTTTAGACCCAAAGACACCCCCAGATTGAAAGTGAGGGGGTGGAAAACCATTGACCATGCTAATGGACACCAAAAGAAAGCTGGGGTGGCAATCCTTATATCAGACAAATTAGATTATAAACCAAAGACTGTAATAAGAGATGAGGAAGGACATTATATCCTACTTAAAGGGTCTATCCAACTAGAAGGTCTAACAATTGTAAATAGCTATGCCCCTAACAAGGGAGCAGCCAATTATATAAGCCAATTAATAACAAAAGCAAAGAAACACATCGACAACAATACAATAATAGTGGGGGACTTTAACACCCCCTAACTGAAATGGACAGATCATCTAAGCAAAAGATCAAAAAGGAAATAAAGACTTTAAATGACACAGTGGACCAAATGGTCTTCACAGACCTATTCAGAACATTCCATCCCAAAGCAATGGAATACACCTTCTTCTCTAGTCCCCATGGAACATTCTCCAGAATAGATCACATCCTAGGTCATAAATCAGGTCTCAACTGGTACCAGAAGATTGGGATCATTCCCTGCCTATTTTCAGACCAAAATGCTTTGAAACTAGAACTCAATTACAAGAGGAAAGTTGGAAAGAACTCAAATACATGGAGGCTAAAGAGCATCCTACTGAAGAATGAATGGGTCAACCAGGAAATTAAAGAAGAATTAAAAACATTCATGGAAACCAATGAAAATGAAAACAGAACTATTCAAAATCTTTGGGATGCAGCAAAGGCAGTCCTAAGAGGAAAGTACATAGCAATACAAGCCTTTCTCAAGAAACAAGAAAGGTCTCAAGTACACAACCTAACCCTCCACCTAAAGGATCTGGAGAAAGAACAGCAAATAAAGCCTAAACCCAGCAGGAGAAGAGAAATAATAAAGATCAGAGCAGATATCAATGAAATAGAAAGTAAAAGAAGAGTAGAACAGATCAACGAAACTAGGAGCTGGTTCTTTGAAAGAATTAACAAGATTGATCAACCCCTGGCCAGACTTATCAAAAAAAGAAAAGAGAAATGACCCAAATCAACAAAATCATGAATGAAAGAGGAGAGATCACAACCAATACCAAAGAAATACAAACAATTATAAGAACATATTATGAGCAACTCTATGCCAGCAAATTAGATAACCTGGAAGAAATGGATGCATTCCTAGAGATGTATCAACTACCAAAACTGAACCAGGAAGAAATAGAAAACCTGAACAGACCTATAACCACTAAGGAAATTGAAGCAGTCATCAAAAACCTCCCCAAAAACAAAAGCCCAGGGCCAGATGGTTTCCCAGGGGAATTCTACCAAACATTTCAAGAAGAATTAATATCTATTCTTCTGTAACTGTTCCAAAAAATAGAAATGGAAGGAAAACTTCCAAACTCATTTTATGAGGCCAGCATTACCTTGATCCCAAAACCAGACAAAAACCCCATCAAAAAGGAGAATTACAAAACAATATCCCTGATAAACATGGATGCAAAAATTCTCACCAAAATACTAGCCAATAGGATCCAACAGTACATTAAAAGGTTTATTCACCATGACCAAGTGGGATTTATCCCTGGGCTGCAAGGTTGGTTCAACATTCGCAAATCAATCAATGTGATACAATACATTAACAAAAGAAAGAACAAGAACCATATGATCCTCTCAATAGATGCAGAAAAAGCTTTTGACAAAGTACAGCATCCTTTCTTGATCAAAACTCCTCAGAGTATAGGCACAGAGGGTACATACCTCAATATCATAAAAGCCATCTATGAAAAACCTACAACAAATATCATTCTCAATGGGGAAAAACTGAGAGCTTTCCCCCTAAGGTCAGGAACAAGGCAGGGATGTCTACTCTCACCACTGCTATTCAACATATTATTGGAAGTCCTAGCCACAGCAATCAGACAACAAAAAGAAATCAAAGGCATCCAAATTGGCAAAGAAGAAGTCAAACTCTCACTCTTTGCAGATGATAGGACACTTTATGTGGAAAACCCCAAAGACTCCACCCCAAAACTGATAGAACTCATACAGGAATTCAGTAGTGGCAGGATATAAAATCAATGCACAGAAATCAGTGGCATTCCTCTACACCAACAACAAGACAGAAGAAAGAGAAATGAAGGAGTCGGTCCCATTTACAATTGCACCCCAAATCATAAGATACCTAGGAATAAATCTAACCAAAGAGACAAAGGATCTGTACTCAGAAAACTATAAAATACTCATCAAAGAAATTGAGGAATACACAAAGAAATGGAAAAACGTTCCATGCTCATGGATTGGAAGAACAAATATTGTGAAGATGTCCATGCTACCTAGAGCAATCTACACATTCATTGCAATCCCCATCAAAATACCATCCACTTTTTTCAAAGAAATGGAACAAATCATCCTAAAATTTGTATGGAACCAGAAAAGACCCCGCATAGCCAAAGGAATGTTGAAAAAGAAAAACAAAGCCGGCGGCATCACAATTCCGGACTTCCAGCTCTATTACAAAGCTGTTATCATCAAGACAGCATGGTACTGGCACAAAAACAGACACATAGATCAATGGAACCGAATAGAGAGCCCAGAAATGGACCCTCAACTCTATGGTCAACTTATCTTTGACAATGGAGGAAAGAATGTCCAATGGAACAAAGACAGTCTCTTCAACAAATGGTGTTGGGAAATTGGATAGCCACATGCAGAAGAATGAAACTAGACCATTTCCTTACACCACACACAAAAATAGACTCCAAATGGTTGAAAGACCTCAATGTGAGACAGGAGTCCATCCAAATCCTAAAGGAGAACACAGACAGCAACCTCTTTGACCTCAGCCAAAGAACTTCTTCCTAGAAACATTGCCAAAGGCAAGGGAAGCAAGGGCAAAAATGAACTATTGGGACTTCATCAAGATAAAAAGCTTTTGCAAAGCAAAGGAAACAGTCAACAAAACCAAAAGACAACAAACAGAATGGGAGACGATATTTGCAAATGACATATCAGATAAAGGGCTAGTATCCAAAATCTATAAAGAACTCATCAAACTCAACACCCAAAGAACAAATGATCCAATGAAGAAATGGGCAGAAGACATGAAGAGACATTTTTCCAAAGAAGACATCTAAATGGCCAACAGACACATGAAAAAGTGCTCAATATCGCTCAGCATCAGGGAAATCCAAATCAAAACCTCAATGAGATACCACCTCACACCAGTCAGAATGGCTAAAATTAACAAGTCAGGAAACGACAGATGTTGGCGGAGATACGGAGAAAGGGGAACCCTCCTACACTGTTGGTGGGAATGCAAGCTGGTGCAGGCACTCTGGAAAACAGTATGGAGGTTCCTCAAAAAGTTGAAAATAGAGCTACCGTATGATCCAGCAATTGCACTACTGGGTATTTACCCCAAAGATAGAAATGTAGGGATCCGAAAGGGTATGTGCACCCTGATGTTTATAGCAGCAATGTCCACAATAGCCAAACTGTGGAAAGAGCCAAGATGTCTATCAAGAGATGAATGGATAAAGAGGATGTGGTATATATATACAATGGAATATTATGCAGCCATCAAAAGGAATGAGATCTTGCCATTTGCAACGACGTGGATGGAACTGGAGGGTATTATGTTGAGCGAAATAAGTCAAACAGAGAAAGACATGTATCATATGATCTCACTGATATGAGGAATTCTTAATCTCGGGAAACAAACTGAGGGTTGCTGGAGGGGGGTGGGGTGGGAGGGATGGTGTGACTGGGTGATAGACACTGGGGAGGGTATGTGCTCTGGTAAGCGCTGTGAATTTTGCAAGACTGTTGAATCTCAGATCTGTACCTATGAAACAAATAATGCAATATATGTTAAGAAAAAAAAAAAGAAGAAGAGGAAGAAGGTAGCAGGAGGGGAAGATTGAAGCAGGGGAAATCGGAGGGGTAGACGAACCATGAGAGACGATGGACTCTGAAAAACAAACTGAGGGTTCTAGAGGGGAGGGGTGTGGGAGGATGGGTTAGTCTGGTGGTGGGTATTGAGGATGGCACATTCTGCATGGAGCACAGGGTGTTATGCACATACAATGAATCATGGAACACTACATCTAAAACTAATGATGTAATGTATGGGGATTAATATAAGAATTAAAAAATAAATAAATAAAAAAATAAAATAAAAAAAATAAGTAAGGTCTATCTTATGATCTCACTGATATGAGGAATTCTTAATCTCAAGAAACAAACTGAGGGTTGCTAGAGTGGTGCGGGGTGCGAGGGATGGGGTGGCTAGACATAGAGGAGGGTATGTGCTATGGTGTGCGCTGTGAATTGTGTAAGACTGATGATTCACAGATCTGTACCTTTGAAACAACACATTATATGTGAAAAAAAAAAAAGATAGTAGGAAGGGAAAAATGAAGGGAGGGAAATCAGAGGGGGGGATGAACCATGAGAGACTATGGACTCTGAGAAACAAACTGAGGGTTCTAGAGGGGATGGGGGTTGGGGGGATGGGTTAGCCTGGTGATGGGTATTAAAGAGGGCATGTATTGTAGAGCACTGGGTGTTATATGCAACTAATGAATCATGGAATTCTATATCAAAAACTAATGATGTAATGTATGGTGATTAATATAACATAATAAAATAAAATTAAAAAAATATATAAGGTCACTAAACTGTTATCTTTAGAGTACCTGACTTGAGAGTGCTTACACTTGTTATACCTTTATGCTACATGGAAGGTGTCAGAGTGAAGTCAAGGCATTTAAGGAATATAAAGGCTATAAAAGCTTAATATCCATTGACCCACCTGGAAGAAACCACTGAGGATGTAGCTGAGGAGGAAAAGATTGAATCTAGCTGGAAAAAGCGAGGTTCAAATGAAACCATAACCAAAAAATGGTCAAATATGTAATATTAGTTTCCTAGTGCTGCTGTAACAAACGCCTACAAATTTAGCTCTTAAAAAACACAAATTTATCATCTTAAAATCTGGAGATCAGAAGTCTAAAATTATTCTCATTAGGCTAAAATCAAGATGTCTGGAGGTTTGATGTGTTTCATATACCTTGAGGAGAATACACTTTCTTGCCTTTTCCCGCTCTCAAGGCTACATGCATTCTTTGGCTCTTGGCTCCTTTCTCCATCTTCAGAGCCAACAAAGTAACATCTTTAAATCTCCATTCTCTCCCTCTGCTTCCATGGTCACATTTCCTTGTCTGACTTTCTTACCTCCCTTTTTCTCTTCTCTGGACCCTTTTGATTTCTTTGAGCCCATGCAGACAATCCAGGAAAATCTCCCATTTCAAATTCTCCAACTAATCACTTGTTCAAAGTCTTTTTTTTTTTTTTTGCCATGCAAGGTAACATATTCACAGATTCCAAGGATTAGAACGTAGACATTTTTGGGACACTCTTTATTCTGTCTACCACTCATTGATCAAGCTAAAAAAATAAAAGATTATAAAAGGAAAAGAGAAACAGTAGCTACATTTCTTTTATAATAAAGCAAGGGAGAGGAGATATATTAATTATTTAGTAAAAAACATCAAATTAATTTTAAAGAAAATAGATGGTAGAAAATTATAAAAAGGCAACATAAATGCACAGTTGAGAAAATCAACAAAATAAAGTGTTGATCATTTGAAAAGACTAATAAATTTGATAAACTACTAGCAAGACTAACAAAGAAAAATATGTGTAATGCACAAATCACCCGTAATAGAATGCACATATGTGAAAAGTTAATATGAGGATATCATAAACAACTCTATGTAAATAAATTTGAAAAAATAGATGAAACGATTGAATTCCTAGGAAAATGCAACTTAACAAAACACACCCAAGAAGAAATAGAAACTCTGAATAGTCCTAGATCTATGAGATAAATTGAATTCATAATTAATGGGAGAAAATTGCCCAAGTCCTTTTGAAAGACCAGAATAAACTTGAAATTAAATCTATCAAGATATTACACAAAAGGAAAATTACTAGCTAATTTCTCTCATAAACATAGATGCAAAAAACCCTGGACGTATTAGTAGTTTAAATCCAGAGATATACTAATAAGACAATACATCATAAGTAAATGAGTTTTATTCCAGGAATATAAAGTTGGTTTAACATTTGAAAATCAAACAATGTAATTCACTATAATAGCAAAATAAATGAGCAGTTCATTTGACCATTAACAGTTACTGAAAGTACATATGATGTAACATAGCACCCATTTGTGATGGGATTGTGTACTTAGAAAATCCAAACATGTCTAGAGATAAATTATTAAAATTATTGAGTAAATTTAGTAAGATCACTGGATTCATGCTCAATAGGATAAATACTTTTTATAGGGTATACTGTCACAAATAATTAAAAGATAATATTTCAAGAATGGCTATCATTTATAGTACCATAAAGCAACTCTAGAAATAAATCTAGAAAAGATTTGGAAGGCATTGACACAAGGAACTATAAAATATTCCTGAGAGAAAATATAGTACATCTAAATAAAAGGAATAACATTTCATATTAAGGGATTAAAGGCTTGATGAAATAAAACTGTTAGGCTCCCTAAAAGTCAGCCCATTGATTTATTATAATTTCAACTAAAATCTGAGCTGATTTTTTTTTTGGTGAAAAATTTCACATTGATTCTAAAATGTATATGGAAGTAAAAAAGACCAAGGATAGTGAAATTAATCTGGAAAAAGAACAAGTTAGGCAACTTACATTTGTAGATGTCAAGATTTATTATAATATTATAGTAAGGAAGGTAATGTGGTAGTCATGTAAAAATATACAAATAGAACAATAAAGGTAAAAGTAATAGATTTGTCTAATAAATAATGCTGTATCAAGAAAATATCTATATAGAAAAAATTATCTTAACCTCTATTTTACACCATGGAAATTAGTTTGAAGTGGATTGTAGATCTAATATTAATGGTAAAACAATAAAGTTTATTGAAGATTACATATGAGAATATTTTTATCATCTTTGAGTAGACAAAGTTTTCTTAAACAGGGCATGAAAAGCCCTGATTATAAAGGAAATGATTGGTAGATTCAGTTATAGTAAACTTAAGACTTTGTGCTCATCAGAACATACTCTCAAGGGTGTGAGAAACAACCTGCTGCAGAGAGACCTGGATTTCTAGCAGTCACTAAAAAAAAAAAAAAAAAAAAAGGCAGACAATACAATTTTAAAATTGAGGAAAAGACTTAAAAGTCATGTTACAAAAAGTCTATCAAACTGCTAGCAAACATGAAAATGTGCTTTACATGATTAGTTATTGTAGAAATAAAAATTATACTACAATCTGATGCTGTTACCTATGTATCAGAATGACTATAATTGAAAACAAAAGCAAAACAAAGATAATTCTTTAGTACTAAAATTCTCTCACATTGCTCATGGGTGTGTAAATTGGTACAGTCCCTTGGAAATCTGTTTTACAGTATCTCCTAAAGTTAAATTCTTGCATACTGTATGACAAGCAGTTTTATCACCAAGCATATACCCAAAAGAATGGCAGTCATGAAAAGATAGGTGATAGATAGATAGATGATAGATAGATAGACTTATCTATCTATACTCATAGCCGCAATGTTTATGTGAGTCCAAAGTGGAACAGCCCAAATGTTTATCAGCACCAGGCTGGGTAAATAAATTTTGGTATAATCACTTGCTTTCTTAATTTCTATTTCTTATATTAACATTATTATATTAGCTTCATTTTGATTAGAATACACCTGCTTTTTTCTTTTTAATAACTTACACACAAATGATTTATTATTTTTGGTATATATCATTTAAGCAATATATAGTTAATTAATTTTGATTTTTTTTTTGCAATCTGATAATTTCCTTTTTAATAGTTGGGTTTAGCTCATATATATCAATTGTGTTTATAGGTATGTTTAGTGTAGCAAGTTAAGAAATATTTATCTGTAGGGATAATAACTTAGAGAGGATTTGAGGAGGACTTCTCTATTACTCTACTGTTCTGCTTCTTGATCAGAGTGGTGGTAAAAATTTATCAGTCTGTACAGTTAATGTGTCTTTTGGAACACACATTATATGTCAATACATCAGTTTAAAATTTATATAAAGTAAATGTGTTTTTTTTTTGTAAATGTGTTTTAATAAGAATTCAAGGATTTAGGATCTTCTCAAAATGTATATGGCATGTGATAGATATAATTCTAAATAAAAATATTTAGCCAACCCATGCTACAAGCAAAATATGGAAGAGGAAGCATCAAAATTATTGGAAGGAATAAAAAAGAGTATATTTATGGCATCAGGTAAGGAATATATTTTTCAAGAAGAAAGTAAAAAAAAGATCAAAGAAAGAAAGATTATGTAATCTGACTTCGTAAAAAACTAGCATTTTATAACAACAAAAATAATCACAAAAAATACAATAAGCAAAGTGACAGGAAATATGATCAATTAAGAAAATCAATTTAGAATGTATATAATATTTAGAATTTTTGATGGGAATGTAAATTAGTATAAAATTTGAAGAACAAATTTAATATCAATTAAAATAAAAAATGACCCAGCAAAGAAAGAATATATATGCAAAGAATACATATACACAAAGAGTATGTATAAATATAAACTCTGGTACAGGTGCATGAATATTTATTGTAGCAATACTTGTAAACAGAAAAAAAATATATGGCTTAAGCATTCTTCAAAAAGACAAATTAAATATAATATTAAATACAATATAGTATTCTATGTATCAGATAATAGGAAAAATTTATCTCAATGGTTACATAAAGGTAGATATCAAAGCATATTTTGAATGCAGCATGACATGTCCAAGTGGTCACATTTATATAAATTAAAAACACACAATCAGTATGCTAATTTGTTAAACCAATGGAATCCATCCTTTTTGAAAATTAGTTTGTGTGTGTCTGTAAAACTATAAAAATGGGTTGGATTCAAGATAGAGGTTGCTTCTGACCAGGGCTGAGAAATAAGAAGGGAATAGGGGAGAATGACACAGGGTATGGCACTAAATTAGAATTTACTAAAAATTATTATTTTTTTAATTTTAAAAATGTGAAGCAAATACAAGAATTTTAAATGCTTACAGTTCTTCGTAGTGTGAGTCACATTTGACAATTTAATTATTCAATATTTTATAAAATGTAAGTGTTATGGAAAGATTTTTTATTAGTGAGATAAGTCAATTTGGTGGCCATGAGTGTTGGCAAGGTGATTTGGAGACCAGATAAAAGGTCAACTCTGGTCCCTGAGTCAGGGAAGTTAGCATGTCATGCTGGAACAAAGGGATAAAGACCCTAGAGAGATGCCACTGAAGATTCCATCCATCTTGCTTCTGCATTAGAGTTGGGGGAGGGGAACAGAGAGGAAGGGGAGGTCAGTGACAATCATTCTTTTATTTATCTATTCATTAATTCAAAAATGACTTATGAGCAAGAGGTAGGTATTGCTGCCATCAGTTCACACAGGAAAGTTTCATTCTGTCTCAATGAATTGTGGCGAGCCTTCTGATAATAAATGCAAATGGCCACTGTAGTACAGAAGAAAGGATCTCTTTGTGAGTACTAAGGAAGATCTCCCAGTCTGGATGGTTTTTTAAAGATGAGGTGTATGCAGAGAGTAGAAGAGAGGTGCACACCACTACATGTAAAGAAATGGTGGCAGGAAAGATCAGGGACATCTGGGTCACTAAAATCATCTTGTCCTGCTCAAGCAGAGACTGTGTTATGGGGACCAGCAGAACAGAGGCTGTAAATCAGTATGAGGACTTGTTGCCAAGAGCACTTTTGACTGTTCCTCATTGTTATGGGTGATTGGAAGCCATCTAAGCATTTCCAGACCTGGAATGATACAACAATTATTGTTTTGGAAACGGAATCCAGTCAGCTAGGCAGAGGAAGTTCTCAAAGGAACTGAGGCCAGAGACAGAAAGACAAACAAGGCTGCTAAAGAAAAAAAGAGACCACAAAGGTAGTGTGGATGGAAAGTGTGTGTGTGTGTTGGGGGAGGGGGGGATTTTAAAATTAAAGTGGTATAATATGGCAAGGTTTGATGGCTATTTGGATATGAGAAGGCCGGGGGAGGGCAGATGTGATAATGACTGAATTTTCATAGCTTCAGATAAGCACTTGTAAATCATCCAATGATGTCCAGTTGGCAGGTGGAAATAGGAAAACCAATTATGGGTCTTCTTCTGCCTATGAATTTCAGGAAGCCTGTATTGAAGCTGGTTCCCCTTTTACTCAGGAATCCCATTTGGGCTAATAAGCTTCCGAACCACTGCTTACTTCCTGTCATGGCTTTGGCTGTGACAGGAAAGTTTATTTATTGAGTTGAATTTTCCTGAAGTACAATCAGTATTGATGCACATCGAGGGAAGTATCTTTCTCTTTTGACAACATACCATGAAGTGAAAATTTCCACAGAGAACTGGAGAAATATTAACATATGAAGACATTGAGAAAGGATATGGATTGGTTTACTGAAAATGGTTGGGTTCAGATAAATTCCTAATACATGTAGACAGTCTCAAATATAATCACCTTCTCTACTCTTAGAGTGTCATGGTATTAAAATATTCCATGGTCATGCAGACAGCCATCACTTGAACACACAAGGTTTTTAAGAAGGAAAAGGAACACCTAACTCCTCTGACACCTGGAAGCATGACTTTAAATAGTTGAGGAAATTAGCAACTCAAAGTAGGAAAAGTCAGTCTGGGAACTAAATGCTGAGTCATTAATTTTTGGGAAGTCAGAAGATGTCACTGAGTATTTGCTGGTCACTTGTTTATGTCAAGAAATTGATTACTTCTTTTGCCTGAAGTGAAACGGATCTGAAGACCCTTTGTCAATATCTGAGTGTTTTGAAAACCATTATAATCATGGTCTCAGAAGTGCTTTAACACATATTCATTGGTCATGCTCTAACTCAGAGCCAGGGTACAGATTTTGAACAATGAAATCCAAATGTCAATTTAAACAATATGCCTGCAAGTTCTTGACTATCTAATTAAATTTCTAGCTCCCTCAGTTATGCTTTCCTTAGCAAAAAGGATTCTCACTTCCTGAATCCCAATGACATTTTCTTTATCCACTTGTCAGATGCCTTATTTAGAGAAACACAGTGTGAACTTGGATAATCATCTGTTTTGTAATGGTTCACAAGACCTGGTCACTTTGCTCTGGGAGAGGATGCAAAATCAGAAGGAAGTGGATGTTCCCATGTCAATCACTAGAAGAAGAAATTATACTTGAGAACAAGGTGGAAGGAAGCTAGATTAGCCATGGTTAGAAGGAGTACATGCATAACCTCTGTCTCTGCCAAAACAGCTATTTTACTTTTGTTGCCATCATGCCAGTACTGAATGCCCAGTGTCAGACAGAGGCTGGCTGATGTCAACTGGCTGAGACATTTTGTCACTTGTGATCTTGTGCCTTTTCCATGGTAGATGCTCTCTGCTGGGCATTAATGTGTAATACAAAGGTCTTCATACTTTGTGCCCTTTCCTATGTCTCCACTTCAGACCATCTTGTCCTTAATCTTCTGATTGTTCTCTATTCAGGCCCTTGGCCAGTTGACCAGCCCAATGGGCACTGCTCATGAATTACCATATATTCTAATCTCAGGTTATTTTTTTTTAAGATTTTTTAAAAATATTTTATTTATTTATTTGAGGGAGAGAGAGCATGAGTGGTGGGGAAGGGCAGAGGGAGAGGGTGAAGCAGACTCCCCGCTGAGCCAGAAGCTCAACACCAGACTCAATTCCAGGACCCCAGGATCATGACCTGACCAAAGGCAGATGCTTACCTGACTGAGCCACCCAGATGCCCCAAGACTTATTTATTTGTTTGAGAGAGAGAAAGAGAAAGAAAGAGAGAGGGAAAAAGCAGAGTGAGGGGCAAAGGGAGAGGGAGAGGAAGAGAAGCAGACTTCCTGTTGAGTGTGGAACCTTATGCAGGGCTCGATTCCAGTACCCTGAGATCATGACCTGAGCCAAAATCAAGAGTCAGCCTCTTATGTGACTGAGCCACCTAGGAGCCCCTCAGGGTATTCCTCCTTCCACATCAGGCATATGACCCATTACACATATATATATAATATATATATTTCTTTAATAATCTGTTTGCCTTATTAAAACATGTATTCCATTAGACCTTCAAATCTTCTACTCCTGTTATTCACTAGATAATAAACTCTTTGAAGTTCTAGAACTTGATTGTCTCTCATGAATAGAATTGCACTTAACAAATCTAATGTGGTCAATAACCACTTTGTGAAGAAAAGACTGAATGCAAGTACTTTGTGATCTTACTTGTGTAGCCAGCTCCTAGTTCCAACATGGGGAGATTCCGGAGGCAGTGCTGACTTCTACTCTAAGTGAAAACCTGCCCTATACTTAGATTTGTTAGGCAGAATTCTAAGAGCATCCCCCAAATTTCTGGTCCCTGAGGTACGTATACCTTCTTCTGCTTATTTAGTCAAACACTAATCTAGGTGCTGTGGTGAAGGGATTTTACAGATATGATTAAAATCCCAAATCAGCTGATGGTTGGATAAGGAGATTATCCTCCAGTGTACCTAACACAGGTGAGTCTTTAATGTGGACAGGCTCTTCAAGAGAGAAATTTGAAGCATAAGAGAAATCCAGCATGAGGAAGATTCTCTGTTGCTGGCTTTGAAGGAGGGTCACATGGCAAGATGTGATTCAGATAGACAGTAAAAATTAAGAAACATTGATCTATAGAATATATGTGAGATTAGAATCAAGGGATGAAGGCTGTCCTGGAAGTCTGTCTGGCCTTGCTGTGATGACTGAAAGAAAAACAATGCCATGTTAGCCATTAAGTCTGGGGAACGATGGAGTTGTAAGACATGAGGGAGAGTGGCTCTAACTATACAAGTGATTGTTTTCTTTAAAACATAAATAAATATATAAAGGAAGAGCTGCATATGAATATTTGCAAAAAAACAAATATAGCATTCATTAATTCTAGGTGGCAGGTGCATGTCATGCATATTTCATTATTTAAAAATTAAAGCACAACTTATTTTTTTTTATTTTAAAGATTTATTTCTTTATTTTGGGGGGGAGGGGCAGAGGGGGAGAATCTAAGCAGACTTCTCACTGAGCTCAGAACCCAATGCAGGGTTCAATCTCATGATCCATGAGATCATGACCTGAGCAGAAATCAAGAATCAAGAGTCAGATGTTTAATTCACTGAGCCACCCAGGTGCCCCAGCACAGCTTAACTTTAAATAAAAACTGCTATATACAAAAAAAATTTGTGAAACTTGTAAACCTAGCTTCACCAACTGGGATAAAAATAACTTCCCTGACTTCCTTATTCTAGAATATAGCAACTCCAAATCCCAGCTATGAGAACTGAATGTCTATCTACTGTTACATCAATTTCCAGTAGAATCAAAATTTAGATGAGCACCTTTGAGGGCAGAAGAAGCCACAGCCATTTTTCAGTGCTGCTATTATTGCTACTGTTGTCCTAATATTCTAGTAGGGGAGACACACAGGCAGACAATTGGACAACAGTTAGCTGAAAGAAATAAAACAGTAACAGCTACCTTTACTGTGGTGGTCAGGAAAGAGTTTGTGAAGATATGTCCTTTGAGTTGAGAACAATGAGAAGGATACTTTCAATGTTCTGGGAAAAGTGTTCTTGGCAGAAAGAAAGCCAAATGCGACCACTCCGATGGGGGAGGAGCTGAGCTTGTTCAAGTTTTGGAAATTTCTGGTGATTTCATTCACCTTACCCCATCCCCTTTCTGGGTCAGCACAGCATGGTCAGGAGGAAGTGGCTTAATTCTCAATTCCTTCCCTCTGGATGAAAGGAGCAGAGTAGAATTTGTTAGTATGATCCAGTCTGCCTGCGGGCTGCCAGGGGACTGAATTTTTGGACGTCAGAAAGGAACAGGGGCATAGCTGGAGGAAACCACAGAAGGCAGTGCTGGGTATCATGATGGGTAGAAACTGCAGGGAGACTGTAAACCTATAGATATACGAAGGCAAGAGACTGGCACAGAAATATATTAGAACACCGAAGGCCCTGAAAGGCTGGAGTGAGATTCTTTGAGAAATTAAGACATTTAAAAGCAGTCATGTTGGGGTGGGGGGAAGCAAACTTCCAGTTATAAAATAAAGAAATCCTGGGGATGTAATGTACAGCATTACATGGTGACTATAGTTAACAATACTGTATCACATATTTGAAAATTACTAAAAAAGTAGATCTTAAAAGGTCTCATCCCAAGAAAAAAAATATAACTATGTAAGGTGACAGATGTTAACTAGACTAATTGTGGTGATCATTTTGCAATATACACATGTCTAATCTTTATGCTGTACTCCTGAAATAATATAATAAGTCAACTGTACCTCAATTAAAAAAGCAAAACAAAACAAATACAATATCCTGCTGTTCACATTGACCTTGTTTTGTGTTCTTTTTTTTTTTAAAGATTTTATTTATTTATTTTACAAAGAGAGAAAACAAGCAGGGAGAGCAGCAGAGGGAGAGGGAGAAGCATGCTCCCTGCTGATCCCAGGAACCTGGGATCATGACCTGAGCCGAAGGCAGTCGCTTAACTGACTAAGCCACCCAGGTGCTTTTGTTTTGTGTTCTAAAGCAGAAGCCATCAATGAAGAAACACATGCATGAGATTTAGTAAGGAAGGATTTTAAAATAACTATCTCAAACATGCTAAGATTCAAGGAGAACACAAAGAACAAAAAGAAATCAAGAAAAATGACATATCAATAAAAAACAGTATCAACAAGGAGATATAAATTATTAAAAGAATTGGAGCCTAAAAAATGCAATAATTGAATTGAAAATTCACTAACAGAGTTCAACAACATAACTGAACAGACAGAAGAAAGAATCAACAAATTTCAAGGCAAATCATTTGAAATCATCAAGTCCAAGAAGAAAAAAGAATAATGGAAAGTGAACAGAGCCTAGAAGACTTGTGGGACACACTCAAGCAAACCAGCATACACAGGATGGGCATCTTAGAAGAGGGAAAAACAGGGTCAGAAAAATTATTTGAAGAAATAATGGCTGAAAGCTCCCCAAATTTGAGGACATTCATGGATACACAAATCCAAGAACCTCAACACCTTCAACTTAGGTAAACCCAAAGATCCACACCAATACACATTATAATCAAACTGGAAAGTCAAAGACAAATAGAAAAATTTGAAAGCTAGATAAAAAAGGGCTGCAATTGCATTACAACTTCACTTAGGGATGACCTCATCCAAAGTAGTAAGGGAAAATCCTACCAATGGGCAGAGCTTTGAACAACTTTATATATTTATATTATACCCACAATTTATATATACTTATATAAACCTATATATACTTATACATAATGTAGATTAATGATAAGTGCTACTGGTATCAGTGGGCCAAATCTGAGGACTCGGTTGGGGTGGGGGGAATCCCACAGGATCAGTCAAGAGGGTCGAAGGCTTCACGCAGGATGGAAATCAAATGTGAGCCAGCAGGAGGTGAAAGCAAAGCTTATTGAAGATATATATATATATAGAGAGAGAGAGAATGAGAGAGAGAGAGAGATACAGATGGAGAATCCAGGAGACTTGGAAAGGAAAAGAGGGTGTCTCATCTTTGTTTGGGGTCTGTGGGATTTTAATGAGGATGGTGGTCTGGTGTCTGTGTCCTCTCAGGCAGCCAGGAACCCGTTAGAACAAAGACGAGGTCCCAGGTGTTATTTCTTGGAGCCGGGGGCCTAGGCTTGGAGATATCTAGCACCAGTGGTCTGGAATATACATATGAGAGCCTCCTCTGGTCATTCTCACCTGGCCCTTCCATATATGTTATTTATTCTTGAGAACCATTAACTCCTTGTCCCTTACAAGGAGGACATAAGTGATTTGCTTTACAGGGCATGTGCAGAGTGGAGTGTGGGAGTGTAGGTCATAGCAAGAATAGAAGTCCAAAAAGAAGAAAGGGAAAAAAACAGCTTTTTCTCTCATGGGGTCCCTTCAGCTTCTCTCACTATGAAAAGAAAGGAAGAGACAGTAAAGAATGATGTAGTGAAGAGTGGGGGGTGTATTAGGTGAGCGATTCAGAGGACAGCCCTGGGAGGAGGTCATATCAGAGCAGGAACCAGAAGGAAGTGAGGGAGTAGACCAGAAATTGATCCCAAGTCCAAGTCCAAGGCTGCAACAATCTTGATCTTCTTTAAGACCAATGCAGACAGCCAGAGTAAGAGTTGAAGGGTATGAAATTGGGTAGGAGAGGAAGGCTAAGTCCAGGTTACATAGAATTGCAATCCAGTATAACTGGCAAGATAAACATCACCTGAAAGCTCATAAAATATGCAGAGTTTCAGGCCCCAACTCAGACCTGCAGAGTCAGAATCTGCATCTTAACAAGAGTCTCGGTAATTCTCAGGTAATTCAACTGATATTGAGAGTTTCAAAACCACTGATAGATAGAAAACATTGTAGGTTTTTTCTTATTGTTATTGTTATTTTAATGTTATAAAGCCTTTGGTTTGGGAAAAGGGTCGACCAGGGAGGGAGTACAAGAGTTAGGAGGTTAATGCCATGGTGCAGGTAAGAGATCACGTCATGATACTCTCACTCATCACCTGGAAGATAGGGGCAGATGTAATATTGCCTGGAGTGTGTATTTACAGATGGTCACGTGGAATAGAACCTGTACATTCCATACTTAAAATCAAATGGTGTTTATCTTTTCTCACTTCTCAGATGAAAGATAAAAGTTAATTTGTGGATATTTATTCTTTACTTTTTTTTTTTTTTTAACTTTGGCACCTGTTTTTCTGTGCCAATTAGAATTTTAACATGGAGAAGCAGAGCCACTGTCTACATAATGAAGAAGATAATTAAAAGTGATAGAGCAATTTCAAAATGACTTTAAAATAGATATTTATGAGATCTTCAAATAGTAAGAAAGAAATAATATCTACAAATATAAATAAGAAATCAAAATAGAGAGAAACAAGATCTAATTGGAAATTCTGACAAAAAATGTTCTTAAAATTGGAAAAATGTCAATTGATAGGATTAAACTCTTGGCTGAACAGAAAGAGCAAATTGGGAAGATGGACAATGGCAGTGAATATTTACCTTGAATACAGTATATATCGATAAAATCATGACAACTATGGAAGAGAAGAAAGGAGCACAGAGTATCTATTTATAAGAACCAACACACACCTAGATATAAGTTCCAGAAGGAAAAGATGGAATAGCATAGAGGCAAGATTCAAAATGATAGTGGCTGAGTATTTTCTAGAGATGAAAGACAAGTATCAACAGATGGAAAATACACTTTGAGTACTAAACAAGATTAAAAAAAAGATGTCCCTCACTTAGACACATCACAGAAAAACTGATAAACATTAAAGATTTACAAAAAAAATTACAAAGTTTTCAGCAATGGGAAATAATTAGCTCAAGATAAGGTTCATGGGAAGAATTCTCGTGCTGTTGCCGCAATAGCAATTGTCAGATCTTTCCTTGGTAAACTGCTCCAGCCTGGGCCTCAGATTATCCTCATCACTGCCTTTTTGACTTGCTCATTCTTCCTTTGGACACACTGGATCTCCCTAACATACAGGAGTTAAAAGAGTCGCCCTGCACAGCCACATGAGTCTCAAGTGCTGTGGCTGCTGTACATTCTGACTTCTTATCTGGGATACATTGCATGGAAATATTAAAAAATATTAAAATATAGATGTAAACTCTCCCTACCAATAGATGCCCAGTTAGTAGCTCAAGCAAAATAAAGATATTTTCAAATATTGACAAATCTCAGCTTCCTGAAAATGAACACACAAACACTTCATTGGGATTCTAGGCGAATCCAAATACAAGTGGAATGTAAGGGGGGGGGGGGGAAGATGAGCAAAGAATGTGGTATAATTTACTAAAAGTGGTGAAAAAAAAAAACCCCTCAAAATAAACATAGTTATTTAGGAAAATTAAAAAAAAATGAAATAAAATGGGAGGCAAAAATAACAAGGGAAGATTTTATGAAAGAGCAAGATATTATAATGGTATTTAAAATCTGCTATACTCCTACTTCATTTAGAATAATCAGTATTTTATGAGTTTAGACATAGTAAGAAAAAGTTAGATACAAGTATGTATGTAAAATATATGTTAACTACCATAAGAAGAAATCTGAACCAAATGCATGGGCATTTCACAGAAGCATGAATGGTAAATATATACAGATAAAGCTACATAGTCTCTTTAATGAGCTGGGTAGTGCAAATTAAGACCACCAGGAGAAGCATTTTTGTGTCCATTATTAGGTAGAATTTAAGAATCCTGACAAATGGGAATTTTAATATTTTTATGACTCATCTTATTTTTACTTAACATAAGAAAAACTGAGCATGTGGCATAAGGAAACTCATACGGTGTTTTAACTTCTCAGTCTTCCAAAGTTGAACATACACATTTCATGCATCACATCAGTCTGCCTCCTAGAGAAACTTACTCAAATATGCGCCATGATATATGTATAAATGTTGGCAGCACCACTGCTCATAATAGGAAAAAGTGGGAAACAGCTTGAATGTTCATTGATAATAATGGCTAAATAATTTGTGTGTATTAAGGTAATGGAATACTACATAGGAGTAAAAATGAACAAAATATAGCTTTGTGAGTCCACATGGCTCACTCTTAGAGATATTAGCAAGAAACAGAAGACTGTATGCCAAATCTTGACATTTTTAATAAATTACAGAAAGAAGCAAAACAAAATGGTATATGCTTTGAGATACGTAGGTACATAAGCAACATGGTTTGAGACAACAACAAAAAAGGCAGGGAGGAGACAACAAATTTCCAGCACTTAGGCAATGACTAAATAAACTGATATGTTTATACCATGTGGTAGTATAGAGCAGTTAAAATAGATAAAAACGTGTCACTATGTATAAACACAAATTACTAAAATAGTTTTGAGAGAACAAATCACAGAATGCAACATAATGCCCTGCATGATGCCACTAATGTAAACGAGAATCACAAGTCACTTCATGTAGTTCATTGACATAGGCATACATACGAAAAACATAAAATGTACTAAACACACACCTACATTCATGATAGCAGCTATGTCTGGGGTGGGAATTGTGGCTTGGGATAAGGAATTAGGGGCATTTTGGATGATGAATACATAAATATTTTTATATTTTCCTTATACTTTCTTGTTTTTTTTTTTAAGGTTTATTTATTTGAAAGAGTGTGTCCACATGTGTGCGTGGGTAGGGGTAGGGGCAGAGGGAGAGGAAGAGAGAGAATCCCAAGCAGACTCTGCTGAGCTCGGATCTCCATGCAGAAGCTCGATTCAGGACACTGTGATCTTGACCTGAGCCAAAATCTAGTTGGACACTTAACTGACTGAGCCACCCAGGTGCCCCTCCTGTTTTTATTAATATGCACAAATATAAATATTCAATGGAATAAAGAGTGTAAGTCTGAAAGTCTAAAGGATCTATTCCCAACTCTGCCTCTGTGCCTAATTACTTGGGGCCATCCATTTGCCTCAAATGCACTGAAGGTTCTCACTTCTAAAAACAAATTGTAAAACAATTTCTTAAAATCCCTTTTGGCTCTGACAGCCTATAGTCTGACATATGACTTACAATTTCATTCTGTTTCAGGGGCAGTGCCTTTGGCCAGGTTATTCTAGTAAATTGTTCATTAGACCAGATAATCTCTGAGAAACTCTAACAAAGTGATTTCAGTTTAACATGCCCAAATTATCCTGTACATTTCACTGACCTTGTATAACCCTAGGCACAGGCTTATACTCATCAAATTATTGTTGAGGTTCATAAGAGGGAGATATGGATGAAAGGAAATAATACCTGTAGTCTAGGAGAGGGGGCTTTGCTTTGCATAGTTTCCCTGAGGGAACAACGGAATGCCAAGAGGGTCAAAAAATCATAAATGGCAAAGCTGTGGGTGGAGTGAGCATTATCGATCTTGGTTCAGTACTCAGCACATGAGGAACTCTGAGGCTGACAGCCAAGTGGAAGGAATTTCAGATGTGGATGAGCCTGGATTCAAATTCTCTGTACTTCACAACTTCTAGAAGTGTGTCTCTGAGTACATTACTTAACTTCTTTCAGCCTCCACATCCAACCTCAGAGTTACCTAGAGAAGGAGATACAGTGAGATAATGCAGATAAAACATCTAATATACCTCCTGGCACATAAAATACCATTAATAAATGGTAGCTAGGATTATTTTAACTGTGTCCCCACTTAAATCACTTGCATAATTTATTAGTAATAATAATAACTAATTTTTAATGTTTTATATATGCATTCATAAGCATTAACTCACTATATATATTCACAATATAGATGAATATGTAGTATTCTTGAAACAAAGCCAGGTTGCTGCTCCATTTTAGCAACAGCAAGAAGTTTCTACAGACTTAACTCTGTATAAATCATGTACATAGTCCTTGAATATTTTGCATAAAGTATCTTGAAGCAATCAGCTCTGGAGTGTGAGTGGTTCATACCTCTCCTCATAATATGTGCAAAGTAATCAGAAAATCCATATTATTTTCTTCCACTAACAATGTAGATTTGAGATCATGGTATAAATAATTCTTTAATAATATTCAATAAAATAAATAATAAAAATATTCTTTATGCAAGGGACCTTTAATAATAATACCTTGCCTTTTAATAGAGTTATAAACTTTTCAAAGTACTTTTAGACATTTTTTTCACTAGGTAATGGGAATCCACACCAACATGTCATAAAAGGAAGATAAACTCATGAAGGATGTTCTATTTTTATTAAATGATTATACAAAAGATATATTTGCAAGTTTCCTTCTTCATCAGTACCTTGTGATCTCTATAATTTTTAGGAAAACAGGGTGATGTATTTGAAGGTTTTGACTGTGGAGTTGACCATACTTGGGTCTTATGTGACCTTGGACAAGCTATTGATTTCCTTGAACTGTAGTTTCCCATTTGTTAAAAGGGGGATAATAATATCCATTCCTCAGTGTTAAAAAGATTAAATGACCTCTCTATGGAATCATGCCTAGTATAGTATATAATTGTTGAATAAATGGTGAATTCTTCTTATTTTATTTTAAACTCTCATCCTCTTATTATATTGAGGTTCTGAAATATAGATGTCTTGGGTGAAGGTTCCTGTGACCTGTAGAAGCAGCCTGGAATGAGGTAGAGGGGTTCCCCGTAAGACACCATGGGTATCTGTCTCCTGAAAATGGCAGAAGTTAGTCTCTGAGTAGAAGATGATTCATGAGAGTTCAGACAATTTTCATAAAGAGTTATTACTTGTTGCCAGTTATTTGTAGGGAAGAAGGTAAAAATCATACTTATGCTTAGGGTAAAACGTGATATGGAAGAAAAGGATGTTCCATCTCCAATTTTCAGAGTAGCAGCAACAGTATGGTCTTCACTGGAGGGATTCTGTCCAGCAGAGCATTGCTAGATTCATCATCTAGAGGCTGTGTGCTGGTGGCAGTGCCCATAGAGTGGAGTGGGATACTGGAGGACTTTCTTCCTGAGCATTGTGATACTGTTCTCCTCAGCAGTCTCAGAAAAACGAGAGGACATTTTGAGGGGGAAGCTAATTTCTGATAATAGCATCATAGACTTGTACCAACCTGGTTGAATTACAAATGTAACATGATTGGCAAACTATTTACCATACAGGGTATTTTCCTCCATGTAGCATTTTTCTCCTCTTCTTTTTTTTTAATATTTTTTTATTATGTTAATTACTATACATTACATCATTAGTTTTTGATGTAGCGTTCCATGATTCATTGTTTGTGTATAACACCCAGCGCTCCATGCAGAATGTGCCCTCTTTAATACCCATCACCAGGTTAACCCATCTCCACACCCCTCTCCCCTCTAGAACACTCAGTTTGTTTTTCAGAGTCCATAGTCTCTCATGGTTTGTCTCCCATCCGATTTCCCCCCCTTCATTCTTCCCCTTCTGCTATCTTCTTCTTCTTCTTTTTTAAACATATAATGTATTATTTGCTTCAGAGGTACAGATCTGTGATTCAATAGTACTGCACACTTCACAGCACTCACCATAACACATACCCTCCCCAAAATCTATCACCCAGCCACCCAAGCCTCCCAACCCCCACCACTCCAGCAACCCTCAGTTTGTTTCCTGAGATTAAGAATTCCTCATATCAGTGAGGTCATATGATACATGTCTTTCTCTGTTTGACTTATTTTGCTCAACATAATACCCTCCAGTTCCATCCACATCATTGCAAATGGCAAGATTTCATTCCTTTT
The DNA here is from genome assembly GCF_029215605.1 of Mirounga angustirostris. Classification (NCBI taxonomy): domain Eukaryota; kingdom Metazoa; phylum Chordata; class Mammalia; order Carnivora; family Phocidae; genus Mirounga; species Mirounga angustirostris. Next base: position 91,784,483 of record NW_026991711.1, on the reverse strand, counting down.
GATGGCTGCATAATATTCCATTGTATATATATACCATTTCTTCTTTATCCATTCATCTATCGATGGACATCTTGGCTCTTTCCACACTTTGGCTATTGTGGACATTGCTGCTATAAACATCAGGGTGCATGTACCCCTTTGGATCCCTACATTTGTATCTTTAGGGTAAATACCCAGTAGTGCAATTGCTGGATCATATGGTAGCTCTATTTTCAACTTTTTGAGGAACCTCCATACTGTTTCCAGAGTGGTTGCACCAGCTTGCATTCCCACCAAAAGTGTAGGAGGGTTACCCTTTCTCCACAACCCTGCCAACATCTGTCATTTCCTGACTTGTTAATTTTAGCCATTCTGACTGGTGTGAGGTGGTATCTCATTGAGGTTTTGATTTGGATTTCCCTGATGCTGAGCTATGCTGAACACGTTTTCATGTGTCTGTTGGCCATTTAGATGTCTTCTTTGGAAAAATGTCTGTTCATGTCTTCTGCCCATTTCTTGATTGGATTCTTTGTTCTTTGGGTGTTGAGTTTGATAAGTTCTTTATATATTTTGGATACTAGCCCTTTGTCTGATATGTCAGTTGCAAATATCTTCTCCCATTCTGTTGGTTGTCTTTTGGTTTTGTTGACTGGTTCCTTTGCTGTGCAAAAGCTTTTTATCTTGATGAAGTCCCAATAGTTCATTTTTGCCCTTGCTTCCCTTGCCTATGGTGATGTTTCTAGGAAGAAGTTGCTGCAGCTGAGGTTGAAGAGGTTGCTGCCTGTTTTCTCCTTTAGGATTTGGATGGACTCCTGTCTCACATTGAGGTGTTTCAACCATTTGGAGTCTATTTTTGTGTGTGGTGTAAGGAAATGGTCCAGTTTCATTCTTCTGCATGTGGCTGTCCAATTTTGCCAACACTATTTGTTGAAGAGACTATCTTTTTTCCATTGGACCTTCTTTCCTCCTTTGTCAAAGATTAGTTGACCATAGAGTTGAGGGTCCATTTCTGGGCTCTCTATTCTGTTCCATTGATCTATGTGCCTGTTTTTGAGCCAGTACCATACTGTCATGATGACAGCTTTGTAATAGAGCTTGAAGTCCGGAATTGTGATACCACCAGCTTTGCTTTTCTTTTTCAGCATTCCTCTGGCTATGTGGGGTCTTTTCTGGTTCCATACAAATTTTAGGATTATTTGTTCCATTCTTTGAAAAAAGTGGATGGTATTTTGATAGGGATTGCATTGAATGTGTAGATTGCTCTAGGTAGCATTGACATCTTCACAATATTTGTTCTTCCAATCCATGAGCATCTAACATTTTTCCATTTCTTTGTGTCTTCCTCAATTTCTTTCATGAGTATTTTATAGTTTTCTGAGTACAGATTCTTTGCCTCTTTGGTTAGATTTATTCCTAGGTATCTTATGATTTTGGGTGCAATTGTAAATGGGATCAATTCCTTAATTTCTCTTTCTTCTGTCTTGTTGGTGTATAGGAATGCCACTGACTTCTGTGCATTGATTTTATATCCTGCCACTTGACTGAATTCCTGTATGAATTCTAGCAGTTTTGGGGTGGAGTCTTTCGGGATTCCCACATAAAGTATCATATCATCAGCAAACAGTAAGAGTTTGACTTCTTTGTTGATTTGGATGTCTTTTATTTCTTTTTGTTGTCTGATTGCTGTGGCTAGGACTTCTAGTACTTTGTAGAATAGCAGTGGTGAGAGTGGACATCCCTGCTGTGTTCCTGACCTTAGGGGGAAAGGTCTCAGTTTTCCCCATTGAGAATGATTTTTGCTGTAGGTTTTTCATAGATGGCTTTTATGATATTGAGGTATGTAGCCTCTATCTTAATACTCTTAAGAGTTTAGATCAAGAAAGGATGCTGTACTTTGTCAAATTCTTTTCTACATCTATTGAGAGGATCATATGGTTCTTGTTCTTTCTTTTATTAATGTATTGTATCACATTGATTGATTTGTGGATGTTGAACCAACCTTGTAGCCCAGGTATAAATCCCACTTGGTCGTGGTGAATAATCCTTTTAATGTACTGTTGGATCCTATTGGGGAATGATCCCAATCTTTTGGTTCCAGTTGAGACCTGATTTGTGTCCTAGATGTGATCTATTCTGGAGAATGTTCCATGGGCAGTAGAGAAGAATGTGTATTCTGTTGCTTTTGGATGGAATGTTCTAAATATATCTGTGAAGTCCATTTGGTCCAGAATGTCACTTAAAGTCTTTATTTCCTTATTGATCTTTTGCTTAGATGATCTGTCCATTTCAGTGAGGGGGGGTGCTAAATTCCCCCACTATTATTGTATTGTTGTCAATGTGTTTCTTTGCTTTGGTTATTAATTGGCTTATATAATTGGCTGCTCCCTTGTTAGGGGCATAGATATTTACAATTGTTAGACCTTCTAGTTGGATAGACCCTTTAAGTAGGATATAGTGTCCTTCCTCATCTCTTATTACAGTCTTTGGTTTAAAATCTAATTTGTCTGTTGTAAGGATTGCCACCCCAGCTTTCTTTTGGTGTCCATTAGCATGGTCAATGGTTTTCCACCCCCTCACCTTCAATCTGGGGTTTTCTTTGGGTCTAAATGAGTCTCTTGCCAACAGCATTTGAATGGGTCTTGTTTTTTATCCAATCTGATAGTCTGTGCCTTTTGATTAGGGCATTTAGCCCATTTACATTCAGGGTAACTATTGAAAGATAGGAATTTAGTGCCATTGTATTGCCTGTAAGGTGACTGTTACTGTATATTGTCTGTGTTCCTTTCTGGTCTATGTTGCATTTAGGCTCTCTCTTTGCTTAGAGGACCCCTTTCAAGATTTCTTGTAGGGCTGGTTTCATGTTTGCAAATTCCTTTAGTTTTTGTTTGTCCTGGAAGCTTTTTATCTCTCCTTCAATTTTCAATGACAGCCTAGCTGGATATAGTATTCTTGGCTGCATATTTTTCTCATTTAGTGCTCTGAATATATCCTGCCAGTCCTTTCTGGCCTGCCAGGTCTCTGTGGATAGGTCTGTGGCCAATCTAATGTTTCTACCATTGTAGTTTACATATCTCTTCTCCCGAGCTGCTTTCAGGATTTTCTCTTTGCCTCTGAGACCCATAAGTTTTACTATTAGATGTCAGGGTGTTAGCCTATTTTTATTGATTTTGAGAGGGGTTCTCTGTGCTTCCTGGATTTTGATGCCTGTTTCCTTCCCCAAATTAGGGAAGTTCTCTGTTATAATTTACTCCAATATACCTTCTGCCCCCCTTTCTCTTTCTTCTTCTTCTTCTGGGATCCCAATTATTCTAATGTTGTTTCATCTTATGGTTTCGCTTATCTCTCGAATTCTGCCCTCATGATCCAGTAGTTGTTTATCTCTCTTTTTCTCAGCTTCTTTATTTTCCATCATTTGGTCTTCTATATCACTGATTCTCTCTTCTGCCTCATTTATCCTAGCAATTAGAGCCCCCATTTTTTATTGCACCTCATTAATAGCCTTTTTTATTTCAACTTGGTTAGATTTTAGTTCTTTTATTTCTCCAGAAAACATTTCTCTAATAACTTCCATGCTTTTTTCAAGCCCAGCTAGTATTTTTAAAATCATCATTCTTAACTCTAGTTCCGACATCTTAGTAATGTCTGTATTGATTAGGTCCCTGGCAGTCGGTACTGCCTCTTGTTCTTTTTTTTTTTTTTTTTTTTTTTGAGGTGATTTTTTTCCATCTTGTCATTTTGTCCAGAGGAGAAGAGATGAATGAAGGAACAAAATGCTAATAGGGTAAAAAGTCCTCAGAAAATTCACACTAAACAAATCAGAAAAGACCTGAAACTGGGGGAAAAGAAAGGGAAAGAAAGAAAAAAGAAAAAAAAAAAAAAGAAAAAGATAAAAACAAACAAAAACAAAACAAAACTAAGAAAACGGAATATGACCAAATATTTTCAGGCTGGTGCATAGATCAGTGCCACACACTAGATTTTGGGTGTATTTTGGTCTGTTAGAAGAAAGTACCTCCCAAAATTTTAAAGAAAGAAAATGTTATATATGTACAAAAATAAAGGTTAATACAATGAAGGGATGGAATATGACTGTAAAGATGAAAATTATAGAAGATTTTATAAAAGGAATTGATAAGATATGAAGTTGGTTGAAATAAGAAAGAAGAGGATTTAAAAAAAAAAGGGAGAGAATGTGATGAGGCAGGAGACTAGAACAAAGCTATACACTAGAGATTTAGTGTATATTTTGATCTGTTAGAAGAAACTGCATCCTAAAATTTTAAAGAGTGAAGAACTTATATATATACACCAAAAATAAGGGTAACTACTATGAAGGGGTAGAATATGACTCTAAAAATGTAAATAAAAAATGTTTTTTTAAAAAAGGGATTGATAAGATGTTGGTTGAAAAAGGGAAAAAAAAATTAAAAAAAAAAGACAGTTAAAAAAATTAACTTTGAAAGACTAAAAAATCATGGGAAAAAGCCATGAATTCTATGTGCAGTATTCCCCTTTTGCACTGGAGTTCTGCTGTTCTCATTGATTGGTAAACTTGGTCTTGGCGGGCTGTTCCTGCTGATCTTCTGGGGAGGGGCCTGTTGCCGTGGTTCCCAAATGTCTTTGCCCGAGGCGAAATTGCCCCGCCCTTGCCGGGTCGGGCTAAGTAATCTACTCAGGTTTGCTCTCGGGAGCTTTTGTTCCCTGTAAGCTTTCCATACATCGGCTGCACTCCATGCTCACCTGGTCAGTGATCGAGCATTTCTATTTCTGGCACATGACCCCGTGTGGAGTCTCCAACCCCAGCGGATTCCTGCAGTGCACTCCCGCGCCACTCCTCCTGGGGGAGCAAGGGGAGTCTCCCCAGATCTGCCACTTGTTGGGTCCCTGCTTCCAGAAAGTGGTCGCTTTTGTGTTCAGAGAGTTGTTGCTATTCTTTCCTTCGATCTCCTGTTGAGTTCGTAGGTCTTCAGATTGGTTTGATCCCTATCCAGCTGATTTCCTGGGACCAGATGAAATCCAGGTTTCCCACTCCTCTGCCATCTTGCTCCTCCCCCCCATAAGCTCTACCTCTGGCTCTATTCTATTGGTGACCCAATTTGCTGAAAGTTGTAGGGTATTGGTCATACAGAATGAATTATCCAAACTGGAGAAATGTTGGGGTTGTGTGCTTGGGGCTTTGCTGACTGACTATTCTACAGATCCCGAGGGAAAAGTCTCTATTTTGGCATCTAAAGACTTATCATAGTGCCTTAAAAAGAGAAGGCTCACTTCCACTTGCATTACAAGGCTTATGCAAGCTAATTCCCCTTGCCTTTAAACAAGTATTTTTTTTTCTCCCCAAATTAAGATGCACAGGAATAAAAAGACAAAACCGCACAAAAATTAGCAAATACCCCAGGAGTTTTTTCAATGTTGCCAGAAAAGATTCAAGGAAATTACAGCCCAGGTGGTATTTTCCATTTGACTAGCTTGTATTTTAGTATTTGGCATTGGTGTGTCTACTCCCTTAACAAACAACTATGTGGTGATTAAAAATTGTTTTTTAAATTGTCCTGTATTGTTCAAGAGCTGCTGTTCAGGGCACTGCATTGAAAAACACTTACCTGAAAGGAGAGCCAGTGTTCTCTTGGTGGTAGAGAGCAAGGAATGATTTCCACTGGCTCTGTGCATGTCACTGGAGAGGTTCTAACATGGGGACAGCTCAGTGTCCACTTATGGGGTTTATGTATGTGATTTCCATATGAGTTGTCTTTGTAAATGGGGCTCAAAATTATCTTTACACTTATCCAAAAGCCTTTCCTCATTTCCACCAAGTAGAAATGAACCCTTGAGGCTGAAATATCTTCTAGGTGTTTGATTTTACTGGGAAATTTTGATGTGATTTTCTAGCTCTAGAGTTTGTAAAAACAAGATGACTTTTTTTAATTGGCTGAGCAAATGATATTCTGAGAAATGATTCCTGTATCTTGCATCTTATATGATATAAATTCCAGGGAAAAACATGAGATTTGTAGTTAAACCAGCAGTTCTTGCTTCCTCTCTACTATTTACTGATTCAGTAATGGAGGACAAATTATTTAAATTCCAAAGTTCAGTTTTCTCATATTTAAAATGGAGATGAAAATATTTTTCTTGAGTTCTGCTTCCAGAGAATATGGCATACTGACCTAAAAGTTGAGATGCTTGATGCAAAGGGCAAAAAGGAAGAGAGGTGAGAGAAACTAATGTAAAATCTGTCAGAAAATATGGAGACAGAAGGTGATGGAGTCTCATAGAGAGAGACGGAACAGCTTTGAGTAAAAAAGATCTTGATGGATGTTCAGAGAGAGTCTTGGCAAACCCTGATTATTGTGACTTTTTCCCAGAATAAACTGTTGCCTGACCCACAACCCAACATGGTTGGTCAGGAATAATAGCACTATCCATGTGCTATTCTGAGGTGGTGAGGGTTATGAACAGAGTAGCCTGAAGGAAAGTAAGTCTCAATCATTTTGGGTAGGAGAGATGGCACATGAGAAATTCCTCACCCACTCATGTAGCACATACCTCTGAGGGCCAGGTGAATATATAACAGAGCACAGATCAAGGAAGAGAGACAAGCAAGTCCCCTTAGGAGCAGGGCTGCAGATGGGGGATGTGGCAAATAGCGAGTGAATCTGTGCTTTGGGATATGTCCTTTTCCCAATATGGATACACCTCCCTGCCCAGGCCTGTCCCTGACTCCAAGTATGGTACATAGGAAAGCCTAGGATTTTGTTTCTTCTCCTTGGGAATACAGCAATTGCTAATATGGTTGAAAGCCTCAAGAAATTATGGGGTCACAGGGGAAAATAATGAGACATCTAAGGAACACAGATCCTGAAAAGAAGGTTAATAAGCTAACTAACCTCTATCTGATGACCCACTGAAAATGAGAACTTAAAATGTCACTCATAAATAGAAGGGGTAATATTGATAATGAGAAAAAAAAAGACCAATAGGTACATTTAAAAGAATCCAATTAAAATACTGAGTAAGAAAATTGTAAGAGTGGAAAGAGGAGAATTGATATATGGGTGAAGAACAGACTTCACAAAATAATGATTTGCAGATCCGTTTCCCAGAAAGCATTGGGAATAAATATAAAATACAAGCTAATAAATAGAATAAGAGAAAAATTGATTTAAAAAATAGGCCCAGAAGACAAAATAAAAGAAATGGAGGAAAAAAATAAGTACTTGAATAAATTATGCTGAAAAACTTCTCATAATTAAAGGAAGATCATGATTTTATATTGATGGGGTTTGTAGGGGACACAGAGTAAATAAGAAAAAGCCCAGAACATTCTTGACATCATAGTGAAATTTAGATAGATCAAATGACAAAGGGGAATTTGAGAAAGCTTCTATAAGAATCAAATTTATATCAGATATCTCAAGAACAAAAATGGTGGCAGGGTGATGCTTGAGTGCTATTTTTTAAAAGATTTATTCATTTATTTTAGAGAGAGAGAGTGTGCACAAGCAGAGGAAGGGGCATAAAGAGAGAGAGAGAGAGGGGAAGCTGTCTTCCCATTGAGTGGGGAGCCCCAGGCTGGGCTGGATCCCATGACCCTGATCTCATGACCTGACTGAAACCAAGTCAGATGCTCAATTGACTGAGCCACCCATGTACCCCATTGAGTATCATTTTTAATATATTCAAACTGGAGAATATTTAAAAATTTTTATCAGTAAAGTTAGAAACAAAGTTTAAAAACAGCATAAGAGGGCATAATAAAGAACAACAGATCAAGGCATAACAGACATGACTATACAGGAAACTAGGTTTGTAGACTTAAAATCTATGAAACAACAACGTGCAAAGGTGGACAACAAATATATAAGTTAATAATTGTAATTGGGTAATTGAACATATATGTTTCAGAAAATAACAGGTCAAGTAATCAGATTTTAATAAATTTATAAAAAAATCTAACCCCATTAATTTATTACAGATATGCATAATCCATGTGTAGATGGAGGTATGCCACCAAAAATAAATATTTTAAATTCATAGGTAATACAAAAATTATCATATATAGGTTACAAATGAAACTTGATAAAAAATTTCAAAGACAAAATCATGTAGACCAAGCTCTTTGGCCCCAATGCAATACAATTTGGAAATCAATAATAAGATAACTACTTCAAAATTCTATTTGAGATATTTAAATAAGACACTAAAGAGATTTTGAAAAGTATTAAGAATATTATGAGCAGTTCTATGCTAATACATTTGAAAATTTAGATGAAATAGCAAATTCTTACAAAACCTGAAATGTCAAAAATTATCAGTGTAATAGCAGGAGCCACTCAGGAAGTGTTAAACATATTAGAGTAGTCAGCAAGGGGTTAACCAATAAATTCTACAAACATCCAAGGAGTAGCTATTTATTAACTTAAAATTTTTTTCCAGGACGGTCACCTGGTGGCTTAGTCAGTTGAGTGTTGGACTCTTGGTTTTGGCTCAGGCCATGATCTCAGGGTTGTGAAACTGAGCCCCAGGCTGGGCTCTGTGCTCAGTGTAGAGTCTGCTTAGGATTCTCTCCCTCTCCTTCTGCCCCTACCCCAACTTGTGCTAAATAAATAAGTAAGTAAGTAAGTAAATAAAGGTTTTCCAGGAAATAGGAACACAGAATGAAATTTTCCAAGCTCATTTTATGAAGCTAGAGTAATCTTTATTCATACATTCATATATACCTTCATATTCATATCTATATAGTTTCTAAAAGCCACTAGAAGTGTATGTGGCCAATACACTACTGATTCAAAATTGATTGAGAGATGAGGGTAAAAAGCTCTGAAACATAACCATGTGTTTATAGCAGATGTGATATATGGTAGGCCTGGCATGCCAACCCAGTCATGAAAATGTCAAGAATATAAGCCCACTCAATGGAGCATAGTGAAGTTGGATCTCTCTCATTCAATATATAAATGTGAAATCTGTGAAATGCAGAGGGCTTCCAAATCTTAAACACTATAAAACTAAATGAAGAAAAAGAAGGAGAATATCACTGGGGCCTGGAGTAAAGTTGGAGGAAGGAGATAATACTCCAGAACCCCAAACCAAAAATTGTAAGGAAAAAAAGAATGGATTTCATTACATAAAACATCAGAAATCCATTAAAGATGGAAAATATAGACAATATTAGCAAACACATGGCAGATTGCAAGGAGATATTTGCAACAACTGAAACCAGTTAAGGATTAATATCTTGGATATAGAAGAACTGCTACAGATCAACAAGAACACAGGGAAATCTAAAAAACAGGCAAAAGCATCTAGAAGTATATAGGTATTCAACTTCTGCAATAATAAGCAGAGATAACAATTTACTATTATTAGAATGCAACTAATGAACCATTGAATACTACATAAAAAACCAATGATATATGTTAGCTAATTGAACTTAATAAAAAAAAATAAAGAAGAATCTATCTTTTAGAAAATAATTGAGGTTCGAATCACACCAAATGCTGGTTTGGATGGGCATGTGTGTGGATGTGGGCAGTGTGGATAAAGCTGGTATTGCTGATCTGGAGAGCAGTTGGCAGTGGCAGCATTGCATATGTATGTACGCTATTACCCTGGAATCCCATTCCAAGGGGTTCATAAAAAAACATATATGAAGCTAATTCTTAGCATTGTTTGTGGTAGCTACTGGTTGTGAATGTCTTATGTGTTCATTTCTAAATAAATCAAATATGATGGATACATTTACTGTAGCAACATTTCAGAGCAATGAATTAGGGGTACATACAACAGCATGAAGAAGACATAAAGCCACAACCTTCACACACACACACACACACACAATCTCCATAGCAAATACCATTTGTGTAATCTAAAAACACATAAAAAAGGGACCACTGTATTTTCATAAAGTTATATCCATATCCAAGGACACGTGACAAACACAGTAGATTGGGTACTTGTGTGGGAGAGTAGGACAGGACCCAGGATCAGGAATAGTGAAAAGCTCACAAAAAAGAATGACCTTTTTCATGAACTGATGAGAACTATATACCATAAACTGGAAGTTATACTGTCAACTCCAAAGCTGAGGCCAAAGAAAAAGAAGAAAATGCACGGCAGCAAGATGTTTCAGTTACTCATGTTCAACACATATGTGTTTCTCTGAAGTTTAGAACACTGGAATTTTGAAGGGATTGGTTAATTCCATATTTCTTATGCTTTTTGTTTGGTCCTCCTTCATCTCCATTCCTTTTTGAGCAAAAGAGTTTATTCCTTGGTGTACATTTCTCTTGTAGTCTTCAGGCAAAAATCTTCAAGTGCTTTAATAAATATGTGATCTTTCTTTAGTATCTGACTGATGTTGGTTTATCAGTTTCTTGTGTGCAGCTCCTGTTCCTTCTAACAGACACTGCTGAAGGGTCGGATCCTTAGTTAACATGAAAATACTAACAATAAAAATTGACCACACTTTGGCAGCTCACCCAGCAAAGGTTCCCAGCACACCATTTTTCTGTGATGCACTAGTGGGTAAACACAACTAAATGTGTTCTAGTAAAGCAGTCCAACAGGACACTATGTGATCATGAAAATGATGGAAACAATTTGAACAATATGGAGAATGTAAATTCCATGTATAGTATTTGTAGTAAAGATAGATTTGAAATAAACTGTAAAACACTTTAATATTGATTTTTTTTCATGTGGTAGGGAGATTGGTCTTGGCTATAGCAGACACAGTCAGTGGCCCCCACCTCCATAGGCCCCCAGCTCTTCGGTGTGCTCTGCCGAATTTCATTGGCCAGTAACTGCATCTTTGTGCTTGAAGTCTGTTCCCTCAGAATCAGGGAAAACAACCCTGCCGTCCCTACTGTCCATATGCCAAGGAATTGATATGTCCTGGGGGCAACTCTCAAAAGACATACTTGGGAGTTGGTGTTTAACACCAACAGGAGAAAACAATACACATACAGATCGCTTTATCACAAATGAATCTTGGACTCTGCTTATATCTAAGGCTCATTAAAGTGTGCTAATCACTTCTTAGTAGCTCCCTGTGAAAAAAATTAAGATGAAAAGATCCACCTTCTTACCTAAGAAGATGAAAAATTGAAAGTAAAAGTTATAGAAAAGACTAACTTGTGGATTATTTTTCCCCCAACAGCCAACTTTGTTAGAGTACTGCTATGACATAAATCTTGGACTAACCAAAAGGTTAGGACAAGGTGAATTTAAGATCTCCTTAATTTTTATTTTGTTATTTCATTTATTAAAAATGCTTAGTGTTCTATAAGTTTTTGTGTTCATACCTGCCATTCAAGATAGGCAAGCCAGCCCCTTTCTCCATGGAAACATCATGCTTAAAAGGTTAATGGATCTTAAGCAGTACTTGATGTTCTTTCAGGAGAGCTTCATCTAAACAAATTAGACAATAGCACCACTCTATCCCATCCAATGGTTCCACGTGCCTTATAAAGGAGTCTCTGAATCTCCCATAAGCTTGCTTCTTGGTATCAGTTTTGTTGGCCATCACACCGAATCTACCAACCATTGTAATACCCGAACACAGCAAAACAACTTAAAGTCAAAGATTCCTCTTTGGAAACTAACTGCTCAGTAGTCTTTTTTTTTTTAAAGATTTTATTTACTTATTAGACAGAGAGAGAGTATGAGAGAGCACAAACAGGGGGAGTGGCCGGCAGAGGGGGAGGGAGAAGCAGGCTCCCCACTGAGCAGGGAGCCCAATGTGGGGCTCAGTCCCAGGACCCTGGGGTCATGACCTGAGCCAAAGGCAGAGACTTAACTGACTGAGCCACCCATGTGCCCCTCCATAGTCTTAATAATAAGTCTTGGCAAACCAAGCCACACTAAAAAAAATTAAAAAAAAAAAATCCCCACATACTCGCATACTCACACATGCCCATACACGTAAAAGAAGTGTGTATTTAATCTAAGACAAAACCCTTTTAATCCATTCAACAAAAAATATTCACTCCATTGTGAATACCAAAAGAAAAAAAAAGTTCCTCCACAGTTCAATATTTCAATTAAAAGAAATTCTAATCAAAATATTTCTCTGACATTTAGAAAATGATTCTCAAATTTAGCTGTAAGAGAAAACATAGTAGAATAACAGCTATCTTTCTTTTTAAAGGGACGTGGGACTCGCTGTGCCTTGTGGAAGGGACCCCAGTACTTTAGAACGTGGGTGGCTTCTTACCTTCCATTTGAGGATTTCTTTCACTTCTTGCAATGAGGAACGTCCAGTCCAGCCCTGCACCTTTGAATAGAGTCTTGTTTCTTCTGTAAAATTATTTTTCTCCCCACATCTCCTGAAAGGTTTCTACTTAATCTTTACCCAGTCCCCAAACTGAGGCTGTTCTCCAGGGTTTTCTATAAATGTTTTAGTTAGAATTTGTTTAATTCTTATTTCTCTTACTGAAATGTAAGCTCTGTGAGAAAACTAATTTTGTCCTTTTTTTTCTCTTCATTCTGTTCTCAGTGCCTGGCATTTGGGATGTCCAATAAAGAATCTCAGTGTAGAACAAAAATGATGAAATCAATAATTTATGATTGGATAATGAGTTAATTGTCTAGAAAAATTATATAGGGCACTCTACCTTACACAACTCCAAAGTTAATGCCAAATGTCCTAAATATTTAAATGTAAATGATGAAATTACAAAATATTTTAACAATCTATCTATAATTTGGGTGGTTGGAGAAAACTTTTCAAAACATAAAACCAAATTGAAACCATGAGGAAAATATTAATAGATTTTTGCATAAAACTTAGAAGTTTTAATAACAAAAAAGTTTAAAAGTATTAAAAAATCAATGCTGAGAAATACGTGTAAATCTGCTCCTGTCAATAAATAAGAAAAGTAAAACATCCCATAAGGAGATTATTTTATTTTGTTTTATTTTATCATTTATTTTATTTTATTATTTATTTTTAAGTAGGCTCCAGTCCCAATGTGGGGCTCAAACTCACGACCCTTAAATCAAGAGTAGCATGTTCCACTGACTGAACTAGAGAGTTGATTTTAAAGAAGAAAAGAGTTCATATGATTTGTGGTTTATAAATATATAAAAATACTGAATATTATTTGAAAATAAAGAAAAGTAAATTGTACAGCATTGAGATACCACCTTTTTCTTGTCAGATAAAATAATGTCATAGAAATAATGTTTTCAAGAGTGTGCAGAAGTAGGCACTCATCTATACTTCAGTATGCAAATGAAAGCAAATTAATAATACAATGATTTGAAATATGCCTACTTATTGGTGTGTGTGTATTGTCATATTATTTGTAATAATACATTGGAAAGAAATTAAGTGTCCAATGATGAGGCTTTTAAAAATGTATTATAGTGCATCCAACAAAGGAAAAAGACACCAAGGCTGATGTCACCAAATGTTTTTATTAGTGGGGAAAGACATTTCTGTGCATGTGTGCATTTTGCCACAAAGGTGAATGTTTAAAATTATTCATTGTTCAGTATTCATGGTATCTGTATATATGCATATACATGCATATCTATTTACACTTATATACATTGAAAAGGTTGTAATTTTAGTATAAACATAGTAATGGGAGTCATAGGTTCTTTATAGATGATTTATTTTTTATTTTAATTTTTCTAATATTTCTTGGGTAAAGTCTTACCTTAAATAAAAATGACCTTTCATTGAGAGATATTTGCAATAACTCCCAAAATGTATTCTTGTGGGTCCAGCCCAAACCTGAGAGTCAATAAGGCTTACAACAGGAGGGAGGTGGAACAAAAAAAATTTTTCTAAATTTTTTCTTTCTCATTTCTCTGATTCAACCTGCTTCAGCTTTCATTTATTTTCTTGAAAATAGGAAGCAATTTATTTCAGATGCCTTAACTTTTTTTTCTTGTTTTTTATTATGAGGAAAACACAGGCTGATTTGTCCATTCTTATTGAAAGTCTAATGCTCATAGGACTTTATATGCACTGTATTTATGCCTCTTTCTGCATGGCAATATCATTATTTATGAACATGCTTTCCTTCTACTGGGCTGTAAATTTTATGAGAACTGTGTTCTGACTAATTTATCTAATGTACCTCCCGCAGTGTTGAAACTAAATATGTGTTTGTACATAATAGATTCTTAATATATTTGAGGCAGTAAATAAACTTTTCCTTCTCTACATTTTTTTAAAATATGGGGTCTGAAATAGATGTACTTGTTCTTTAAACTCAAGTCCCCTCCTTTCTCTATTTGAATCATTTTTAGATTTTGTTTTTTAATGTTATGTTAGTCAGCATACAATACATCATTAGTTTTTGATGTGGTGATCCACAATTCATTGCTTGCATATAATACCCAGTGCTCCATGCAGTACGTGCCCTCCTTAACACCCATCAACAGGCTAACCAATCCCCCCTCCCCCCTCCCCTCTAAAACCTGTTTGTTTCTCAGAGTCCATAGTCTCTCATGGTTCATCTCTCCCTCCAATTCCCCCCTGCCTCATTTTTGCCTTCCTTCTCCTAGTGTCCTCCATGCTATTCTTTATGTTCCACAAATAAGTGAAACCATATGATAATTGACTTTCTCTGCTTGACTTATTTCATTTAGCATAATCTCCTCCAGTCCCATCCATGTTGATGTAAAGGTTGGGTATTCATCCTTTCTGATGGCTGAGTCATATTCCATTGTATATATGGACCACATCTTCTTTATCCATTCATCCGTTGAAGGGCATCTCGGCTCTTTCCACAATTTGGCTATTGTGGACATTGCTGCTATGAACATTGGAGTGCATATGGCCCTTCTTTTCACTAATCTGTGTCTTTGGGGTAAATACCCAAGAGTGCAATTGCTGGGTCATAGGGTAGCTCTATTTTTAAATTTTTGAGGAACCTCCACACTGTCTTCCAAAGTGGCTGTACCAACCTGGATTCCCACCAACAGTGTAAGAGGGTTCCCCTTTGTCCACAACCTCTCCAACATTTGTTGTTTCTTTCCCTGTCCATTTTTGCCATTCTAACTGGTGTAAGGTGGTATCTCAATGTGGTTTTGATTTGAATTTCCCTGATGGCTAATGATGATGAACATTTTTTTCATGTGTCTGTCAGCCATTTGTATGTCTTCTTCAGAGAAGTGTCTTTTCATATCTTCTGCCCACTTTTTGACTTGATTATTTGTTTTTTGGGTGTTGAGTTTGAGAAGTTCTTTATAGATCTTGGATACCAGCCCTTTATCTGTAGTGTCATTTGCAAATATCTTCTCCCATTCTGTGGGTTGCCTCTTTGTTTTGTTGACTGTTTCCTTTGCTGTGCAGAAGCTTTTTATCTTGATGAAGTCCCAAAAGTTCATTTTTGCTTTTGTTTCACTAGCTTTTGGAGATGTATCTTGAAAGAAGTTGCTGTGGCCGATGTCAAAGAGGTTACTGCATATGTTCTCCTCTAGGATTTTGATGGATTCCTGTCTCACATTGAGGTCTTTCATCCATCCACTTTGAGTTTATCTTTGTGTATGGTGTTAGAGAATGGTCAAGTTTCATTCTTCTGCATGTGGCTGTCCAATTTTCCCAGCACCATTTATTGAAGAGACTGTCTTTTTTCCATTGCATGTTTTTCCTGCTTTGTCAAAGATTATTTGACCATAGAGTTGAGGGTCCATATCTGGGTTCTCTATTCTGTTCCACTGGTCTATATGTCTGTTTTTGTGCCAGTACCATGCTGTCTTGGTGATCACAGCTTTGTAATAGAGCTTGAAATTGGGCAACATGATGCCCCCAGCTTTTTTTCTTTTTCAACATTTCCTTGGCGATCCGGGGTCTTTTCTGATTCCATACAAATTTTAGGATTGTTTGTTCCGGCACTTTGGAAAATGTCATTGGAATTTTGATCAGGATGGCATTGAAGGTATAGATTGCTCTGGGTAGCGTAGACATTTTAACCATGTTTATTCTTCCGATCCATGAGCATGGAATATTTTTCCATCTTTTTGTGTCTTCTTCAATTTCTTTCATGAGTGTTTTGTAGTTCCTAGAGTATAGGTCCTTTACCTCTTTGGTTAGGTTTATTCCGAGGTATCCTATGGTTTTTGGTGCTATTGTAAATGGAATCATTTCTTTAATTTCTCTTTCTACAGTTGTGCTGTTAGTGTATAAGAAAGCAACTGATTTCTGTGCATTGATTTTGTATCCTGTCACATTACTGAATTGCTGTATGAGTTCTAGTAATTTGGGGGTGGAGTCTTTTGGGTTTTCCACATAAAGTATGTCATCTGTGAAAAGAGAGTTTGACTTCTTTGCCAATTTTAATACATTTTATTTCTTTTTGTTGTCTGATTGCTGTTGCTAGGACTTCTAGTACTATGTTGAACAATAGTGGCAATAGTGGGCACCCTTGACGTGTTCCTGATCTTAAGGGAAAGGCTCTCAGCTTTTCCCCATTGAGGATGATATTTGCTGTGGGTTTTTCATAGATGAATTTTATGAGCTTGAGGAATGTTCCCTCTATCCCTATACTCTGAAGAGTTTTAATCAGGAAAGGATGCTGTATTTTGTCAAATGCTTTTTCTGCATCAATTGAGAGAACCATATGGTTCTTCTCCCTCCTCTTATTAATGTGTTCTATCACATTGATTGATTTGCGAATGTTGAACCACCCTTGCATCCCGGGGATAAATCCCACTTGGTCGTGGTGGATGATCCTTTTAATGTATTGTTGGATCCTATTAGCTAGGATTTTGTTGAGGATTTTGGAATCCATATTCATCAGGGATATCAGTCTGAAATTCTCCTTTTTGATGGGGTCTTTGCCTGGTTTGGGGATTAAGGTAATGCTGGCCTCATAGAATGAGTTTGGAAGTTTTCCTTCTGTTTCTATTTTTTGAAACAGCTTCAGTAGAATAGGTATTATTTCTTCTTTGAATGTTTGGTAGAATTCCCCAGGGAATCCCTCAGGCCCTGGACTCTTGTTTTTGGGGAGGTTTTTGATCACTGCTTCAATCTCGTTACTGGTTATTGGCCTATTCAGGTTGTCAATTTCTTCCTGTTTCAGTCTTGGCAGCTTATAGCTTTCCAGGAAGGCCTCCATTTCAACCAGATTGTTCAGTTTATTGGCATATAGTTGTTGATAATAATTTCTAATAATAGTTTCTATTTCCTTGGTGTTAGTCGTGATCTCTCCCCTTTCATTCATAATTTTATTAATTTGGGTCCTTTCTCTTTTCTTTTGGATAAGTCTGGCCAGTGGTTTATCGATCTTATTAAGTCTTTCAAAGAACCAGCTTCTAGTTTCATTGATCTGATCTACTGTGTTTTTGGTTTCTAATTCATTGGTCTCTGCTTTAATTTTAATTATTTCTCTTCTAATGCATGGCTTAGGCATCATTTGTTGCTTTTTCTCTAGTTCTTCAAGGTGTAGAGTTAGTTGGTGAATTTGGGATTTTTCTATTTTTTTTGAGTGAGGCTTAGATGGCTATGTATTTCCCCCTTAGGACTGCCTTTGCAGTATCCCATAGGTTTTGGACCAATTTGTTTTTGTTCTCATTGATTTCCATGAATTAAGTTCTTCTTTGATTTCCTGGTTGACCCAAACATTCTTGAGCAGAGTGGTCTTTAGCTTCCAAGTGTTTGAATTTCTGCCAAATTTTTTCTTGTGATTGAGTTCCAGTTTTAAAGCATTGTGGTCTGAGAATATGCAGGGAATAATCTCAATATTTGGTATTGGTTGAGACCTGATTTATGACCCAGTATGTGGTCTATTCTGGAGAAAGTTCCATGTGTGCTCGAGAAGAATGAGTATTCTGTTGTTTTACGGTGGAATGTTCTGTAAATATCTATGAGGTCAATCTGGTCCAGTGTATCATTCAAAGCTCTTGTTTCCTTGTTGATTTTCTGCTTAGATGATCTGTCCATTGTTGAGAGTAGAGTATTGAGGTCTCCTACAAATAACATATTGTTATCAATATGACTCTTTATTTTGGTTAACAGTTGGCTTATATAGATGGCTGGTCCCATGTTGGGGGCATAGATATTTACAATTGTTAGATTTTCTTGTTGGATAGAACCTTTAAGAATGATATAGTGTCCTTCTGTGTCTCTAATTACAGACTTTAGTTTAAATCTAATTTGTCTGATATAAGAATTGCTACCCCAGCTTTCTTTTGAGGTCCAGTGGCATAGAAGATGGATCTCCATCCCTTCACTTTCAGTCTGGATATATCTTTAGGTTCAAAATGAGTCTCTTGTAGACAGCATATGGATCGGTCCTGTCTTTTTATCCAATCTGCAACCCTGTGCCGTTTTATGGGAGCATTTAGGCCATTCACATTGAGAGTGATTATTGAAAAATATGAATTAATTGTCAGCATGTTGCCTGTGAAGACGTTGTTTTTATAGATTATCCCTGTAAATTTCTGTTGTAGATCACTCTTGGGGTCTTTCTCCTTTTATAGAATGCCCCTTAGTATTTCTTGCAGGGCCGGCTTAGTGGTCACATATTCTTTCAGTTTCTGCCAGTCGTGGAAGCTCTGCATCTCTCCATCCATTCTAAATGACAGCCTTGCCAGATAAAGTATTCTTGGCTGCATGTTCTTCTCATTTAGTACCTTGAATATGTCTTGCCAGGACTTTCTGGCTTGCCAGGTCTCTGTGGATAGGTCTGACGTTATTCTCATGTTCCTCCCTCTGTACATAAGGAATCTTTTCCCCCTAACTGTCCTTAAGATGTTTCCTTGGTTCTAAGATTTGCAAGTTTTACTATTACATGCCAGGGTGTTGGCCTGTTTTTCTTGATCTTGGGAGGGGTCCTCTCTGCCTCTCGGATGCGAATGTTTCATTCCCCAGATT
Source organism: Mirounga angustirostris (assembly GCF_029215605.1). Taxonomy (NCBI): domain Eukaryota; kingdom Metazoa; phylum Chordata; class Mammalia; order Carnivora; family Phocidae; genus Mirounga; species Mirounga angustirostris. Next base: position 91,765,669 of record NW_026991711.1, on the reverse strand, counting down.
AGGGAAGTTCTCAGCTATGATTTGCTCAAATACATCTTCTAGTCCTCTCTCTCTCCCCACTCCCTCCGGGATTCCAATTATTCTGACATTGGAATGCTTCATGGTGTCACTTATTTCTCTGATTCTATTTTCATGGATTCTAAGTTGTCTTTCCCTGGCCTCCTCTTTCCCCTTTTTATCTATTATATTGTCTTCCAGGTCGCTTATTCATTCTTCTGCCTCAGTTACCCTAGCTGTTAGATTATCTAGATTGGATTGGATCTCATTGATAGCATTTTTAAGTTCTGCCAATTCAGCTTTCATTTCTGCCCTTCGAGACTCTATGTGGCCATTAATTGATTTCTCCATTCTAGCCATTGTCTTCACAATTGCTAGCCTGAATTCCATCTCCGACATCTTGGTTATAGCTGCATCCATTTGTAAATCTGCAGCATAAGTCATAATCTCTGAGTCTTTTCTATTTTGGGGGCTCTTCCTCCTAGTCATTCTGTTGATGGGTGTTTGAGGGAATGTATAGAGTCCAAATTATTGACCAGAACCCAAGCAAGATGCACCTGTTTTCTTGGGACCTTAGGGTTGCTGGCCTCTTGTTTTCCCAGCCTGTCTTCTGTAGGAGGGGCCTGCCGCAGTGTTACTCAGGCAACCCTGTTTGGGCGGAGTTGCCCTGCCCCCCTCTGGCAGGGCATGGGCTCAGCGGGAATCAGTTTTGGGGGCTTTTGTCTTCTGGAGGTTTTCCCTGGAGACTTTCTGCGTCTCTTCAGCAAGTCAGAGCAGAAGAGACCATTTCCAACCCTCTGCCTCAGAGCAGAGAGACTGCAGTCTGTTCTTCAGTGAGCTCTCCAGGCCACACCATCTCTGTCTCTGTCCGTGCTGCTATAAACTGCAGCGGCCTGGGTTGTGTGCCCCTCCGCAGTGCTCCCAGTCCTGCCTCCAGGTCGGGGCACCTCTCTGCCCTTTGTGCTTCTAAAACCACCAGCCGCCCCCAGTTCGTGTGCGCACGACCCCGCCTCCTGGGGGCTGCCCTAAAGTCCTTTCCCTGCCGCTACCAGTCTGCGAGTCTGTGCCCCGTCCCCAGCACGTGAGTCTGTCACTCACCGGCGGTGTAGGGTCCCCACAGCCAGGCACCCTCCCGCTGCCATTTATCCTCCAATATTTGCCCACAGAATCACAGCTCCCTGCTTCATACCTCAAAACCAACCACCTGCGATATTCTGTTTGTAGAGATCCAGATCTTCTTGTATCTCAAGCTGGTTTCACGGGTGCTCAGAGTGGTCTGGTAGATATCCAGCTCAATTCTGGGGACCAGTTGAAATAGGGTCCCCTACTCCTCCACCATCTTCTCCCCAGCCTCATTTTTAGATGTTTTACTATGTCTTAGGAAACACATCTTCAGTGGCTAAGATATAGAGGGATGTATACCAAACATGGTTACATGTCTAGTTTCCATGGTTTCAAGCTCATATGTTTGTAAGCTAGCCCATTTCATTATTGGACTGTCAAAACTGTTAAAATTTTCTTCCTTTTCTTTTTGAAGGTTTTATTTATTTTTTCATTTATTTGAGAGAGCGAGAGAGAGTGCATGTGCACACACGAGCTCCAGGTAGGGAGGGACAGAGGGCGAGCATCACAAGCAGAGTCCCCTGCTGAGGGTAGAACCTGATGCAGGGCTCCATCCCAGGACCCTGAGATCATGACCTGAGCTGAAATGAAGAGTCAGATGCTTAACTGACTCAGCCATCCAGGCACCCCTAAAATTTTCTAATAGGTGGACTGAACATTTTGTCTATGAATCCAGCCATCGATTCCGGCTCTATGCCTTGGAGAAACAGGGAAGTGTGGCCTTTTGTCTCCATGGCAGCTTCACATTTGAAGAGAGACACTTCTCTACCAGGCTAAATGGCTCTAGGTACTCACGTGGCAGCCTCCTGGCACTTACTCCAGGCACTTGTAAGGGCTCTTCCTGAATGTTCTGCTAGTTAACCATGGCCTTCCCAGGAGAGACCACGGTGTTCTCGATTCAACCGGCCCCTTACAGAACATAGTGAGACAATGGTCACCTTGTGTATTCCCATTATAGTCACTTGATTGCTTTGCCTTCATTTTTCAGGAAGTATGAGCCACTGCCATATTACACAGATCTTGTAGTTCTTTGCTCCATTTTCTTGATGCCCATTTATATCTCTTTGTTCTCCAGACCTGCAAGTAAGTGCCCCTGACTACAGAGTTAACAATTCCAAGGTTTTTATTTTTTGCAGTTATTTTATTTTTTTTTTCACCCAAGCTATTATTATAAATGAGAATTGGCAAAACACCTTGAAAGTTAATTTTTTTTTTTATATTAATTTCTCCCACCCTGGCCCTTTTCAATTATAGTCAACATCAGGACAAAGCCAGCATGATTTCTAGGGCACAGAGAACATTGCTGTAAGAAGTTCATACACAAGGGATGCCTGGGTGGTTCAGGCAGTTAAGCCTCTGCCTTCGGCTCAGGTCATGATCCTGGGAATTGAGTCCCGCTTCGGGCTCCTTGCTCCTTGCTCTCTTGCTCTCTTCCTCTCTGATAAATAAATAAATAAAATCTTAAAAAAAAAAAGTTCATACACAAGCCTCAGGGATGGACACTGGCAGAAATCAGAGAACCAAATGCCAGATTTACAAATAGTGCTCACAAAATATCATTACTTGTCAGAAAGAAGGGTCAATGCTGGTCAGAGGCACCAACGTGAGGTAGAACTGTATGTGGTCACAAAATTAACATTTGTTGTGTTCATATTGCAGTTGTTTGGAAAATTATTTAGTTTCCTCAACCACTTTGTAAGGAAATTTCTTTGGTTTCTCAATTTTACATTTCAGGAAAATAAGTTTTGGAAAAGTTACACACTTGACTGAAAGATACTCTCAAGTTCTGATAAAGGGACGTCTTTTCTCTTCTCTACACATTTCTGGCTGAATCCTTGGGGAAAGAAACACAAAGAAACTTTGCTGCCTTGTTATTTGCTCTCTTAACCATCTCACCCAAAGAAAGGAAGAACTAATCCAAATGGGCAGATTCTGAGATACTGGGCCACATGCTAGTCTGTAGATGAATCTTGAAAGAGAAGCACACAGTAAAGGCTGACCTTCACATTCACTTCTTGCCTTCTGTATTTTCCCCCTTGTGTTCCTTGGCTCCAGGAGAAAAGCAAATCCGGGGAGCCTGTCTGTGGAAAGCCCAGCTAAATGTGCACTTCTGCTCTATCCCCTTGATGTGCTAGAACCAAGGTGTCCAAGTAGCCTGTCCTGGTGCCATTTATCTGGAAGATGGTTCCATACATCTAGCTCTTGTAGATTTGAGGGGCAGAAAAGAAGGAAGCCTCGCATATATTCCTGAGGCTAAGCTTGGAGAGCTGCTGGGAAAAGATCCCCTAGAGTTGTCCTGATTTAGCAACCATGCTCTGACCGAGCTACTAAGAGAAAATGGTTTTGTGTGTTTATTGGTTTTGTTTTTCAGTTTCCATGCGGCTACTGTGCTTGTGTCTATGCAAATACAATTTCCTCCCCCTGAAACTGGAAAGGAGTGAGTAGTAGAATTCCTGCAGCAAAAATCCTGCTTTATAATCTTAATATTAACCTTATATTGATATTAATTCTTAATATTAACCCCGACTCCTACCTGTCCTGGGCTTGGAGACACAAGGACAACCAGCTGATTCATGTGGGAAGAAACATCAGGTACCCTCTCAGAAACTTTCTTAGCTGGAAATAACCAGAAGTACAATCTTCTCGGGTGGTAAAGACCTTCTTCGTCCTCCTTAGGACACAGATACATAGCTTAAGCGCCGTCCAGGTGCCCCTATGCCATACCCCAAACTTGTTTTGCTCCCCACTGTCACGTACCATGCCTTTCTTTCTCTTCCTGTCCCTGTGTTTTGATGCAGTGTGTTCTCTCAGGCTGGACAGCAGAAATAGTCTCTGCGTGATCTCTCCTTCCTCCCCTCGAGCCACAGTTCCCTCTGTAAAATGCTTGTCTCTCCATGCATTTTCTTTTACATTGTACTTCTTATTGGAGCAGAAACCAATATTGAGCCTGTTCCTGAGGACTGGAGGTGAGCAGCTTGCCTGGTAAAATGGCAGTGAGACAGGGGAGTGATGTGTTCCCTAATGCTATGGGTTGGAGGCTTTCTCCATGGGTACTTAGAGTTTGTCATGTCACCTCCTGCTCTTTATTCACCTCTGTCTCTACAGTTAGGCTATGATTTCCTTAACTATTCTTTCCTTTATTCACTCAACATGTACTATTTAGAGCTTGCCTCCTATGCAAGAGAGCCATAGTTAGATCCCCAGAAACAAATAAAAGAATAAGATACCCTCCCAGCTACTGCCCACAAGCCACTCACGACAACCCAGACAAGAACCATATACAATAGAGTCACTGCTCAAAGGGTTGGCTAATGCTTGTGACTCTTTGGAAGAGATGCACTCTATCTGGCTGAGACATGAAGAGACCCAGACTAGAGCAGGTCACTTTAAATCGAGTCTTGAAAAATGAGCAGTTAATAAAAGAAAAAGCAAGGCTGGGGGTTAAGGACAAGAACCCATCATGCACTGCAGATGAAGCATTGGCAATGCAGTCTTCCTGTTAAAAGCACAGGCAAGCCTGGGAGACTGGGAATGTTGAGAGCAGGTGGAGAGGAGGGTGGCATCTACTCCATAACTCCATGAAGTGTAGCCTTTACTATCTACTCCCTCCATCTATCTATCATCTATCTATCTATCTATCTATCTATCTATCTATCTATCTATCATCTATCATTATCTATCCTCTATCATCTATCTATCTATCATCTATCTATCTATCAATCATCTATCTATCCATCCATCCACCCACCTGTCCATCCACCAATACATCTTTCTCTGTGCTCTCATTTTCTTTAGGATTTTTTTTTTCTAGAAAGAGCACAGAGGGAGAGGGAGAAGCGGACTTCCTGCAGAGTGGAGAGCCCAACCCGGGACTTGATCCCAGGACCCCGAGATCATGACCTGAGCCGAAGGCAAACACTTAACTGACTGAGCCACCCAGGCGCCCTAAAGATTTTTTTAAAAGATTTTATTTATTTATTTGACAGAGAGAGAGCACAAGCAGGGGAAGTGGCAAGCACAGGGAGAGGGAGAAGCAGGCTCCCCGTGGAGCAGGGAGCCCGATGCAGGACTCGATCCCAGGACCTTGGGGTCATGATCTGAGCTGAAGGCAGACGCTTAACCATCTGAGCCACCCAGGCACCCCTGTGCTCTCATCTAATGAACAAATGAATGAAGAACAAAGTAGACATTTCAAGGCTATCTCCCCAATGTTACATAAATATGTATGAATAATAGCTGTTGAAATCACTAGGAAAAAAAAAAGAACATTACTGTTTAAGGGTGATTATTCCTTCAGTGCCTGTGTGTATGTTTGCTTAATTACTTTAAGTGAAAGCATATTTTAAAATTGCTGTGACTTCTACAGAATAAATGAACTGCAAGAGAGACTCAAACCACGGACCACAAATTGCCTTTCACCACATGAAGTTATCAATACCAGTCCTTGTTTATTGATTATTTGAGGGATTTATTTCCATTTGGGACATTTTAGCACAGGTATTTGAGTCCGTGCTAAAAGCTATGGGAAGGCACACTTGTACAGCCTCTGTGATGTGACACCCTGTTCTTGAATGAACCTGCCTATGCTGTGGACTCACAGTCATCCAGAAGATTCTAGAAAAAACTGTTGGAAGGAGCAAAACGAGGATGGAAACGGTCCAGAGAAGAAGTGCAATAGAGCAACAACAGCTGAGGAGTGCTTGAGTGTGTTTGCCACTGAGTGGATCAAAGTGTTATCTGCATTGCATCAAATAGTCAAAATTCAACAAGAACAAAAAATATGGGGGTGCCTACTCTGTTCTTAGTCCTGGACTAAACAAAGATGTATTTAGATATGAATAAACTTATATATGTATATTTCCTGGGATTGTAGATCTGTACTATGTAATTTCTTAAATTGCTATTAATCATCTTTTCAGAACACCATAATGACTCCCAGGAAGAAAAACATACATTTCAGGAGAAATAAAATGAACATTGGGTGAGTGGGGGAGGAAACAGAATCCTGTAAAGAGCTGGAATAAATGTTAATGGCCAACTCAATGGAAAGACTATGAGATCTGTAGTTAACTTTTGTTGTTTAATTCTAGGCCAGTAACTTAACCCCTTACAAACTAGAAAGAATGATATAAGGAAATAATATACAATGGGGAAAAGATAGGTTTTTCAATAAGTGATGTTGGGAAACTGGATAGTTACATGCAATAAGTGATGTTGGGAAACTGGATAGTTAAATGCAAAAGAATGAAACTGGACCACTTTCTTACACTATTACAAAAATAATTATGAAATGGATTAAAGACCTAAATATAAGACTAAGAGAAAGCATAGGCAGTAAACTTTTGTACATCAGTCTTAGCACTAGGTTTTTGGAATATTGTCTCCTCAGACAAGGGCAAAAAAATAAAAAGTAAACAATTGGGGCTATACCATACTAAAAAGCTTTTACCCAGCAAAGTAAACCGTGAACAAAATGAAAAGGCAACCTAGAGAATGGTAAAAGATATTTGCAAATGACATATCTGATAGGGAATTGATATCCAAATTATATAAAGAACTCACACAACTCAATACAAATACACACACCCACACCCACACCCACCCCCACCCACACACTCACACACAAAAGCCAATTAAAAAATGAGCAGAGGACCCAAATAGACATTTTTCCAAAGAAGATGTACAGATGGCCAACAGGTACATGAAACAATGCTCAACATCACTAATCATTAGGGAAATGCAAATCAAGACCGTATTGAAATACCATTTCATACCTGTCAGAGTGGCTAGTATCAAAAAGACTAGAAATAATAAGTGTTGGTGAGGATACGGACAAAAGAGAACCCTTGTGCTCTGTTGATGGGAATGCAAATTGGCACAGCCACCGTGGAAAATAATATGGAATTTTCTCAAACAATTCAATTGTTTCTGAAACAATTGAAAGTAGAAATACCATATGATCCAGCAACTTCACTTCTGAGTATTGATCTGAAAAAAACAATGAAACACTAATTCAAAAAGATACATGCACCTCTATGTTCACTACGGAATTATTTACAATAGACAAAATACGGAAGCAACCTGTTCATTGATAGATGAATGGATAAGGAAGAAGTGATATATATATATATCTGTATCTGTATCTATATCTATATATATCTGTAACTATATATATATCTGTATCTATATCACTATATATATATCTGTATATACATATGTATGTGTATATATACACACAATGGAATATTACTTTTATGAAAAGAATGAAATCTTGCCATTTGCCACAACATAGATGGACCTAGAAGGTATTATGCTAAGTGAAATAAGTGAGCCAGAGAAAGACAAATATTGTGTGATTTCACTTGTAAAAAACAACAACAAGCAAGCAAAACAAAACAGAAACAGACTCATAAATACAGAAAACAAACTGGTAGTCGCCAGAGGGGAGGAGGATGGGATGGTGGGCAAAATAGGTGGACTTTAAGAGGTACAAACTTCCAGTTATAAAATAAGTAAGTCATGGGAATATAAGGTACAGCATAGAAAATATGGTCAATAATATTATAATAATTCGTTATGGTGACAGATGGTAACTAGCCTTATGGTAATCGTTTTATAATGTATATAAATGTTGAATCACTATGTTGTGCACCAGAAACCAATATAACATTGTATGTCAGCTATACTTCAATAAAAAAAGAATAGGGAGAATGATACATAATTTTCATGACTACTGTTAAGATTAGGTTATGCAGGCAAACTGATAGGTGATTTGTAATTATTGCTATTTCAAGTAATGTAGCTGTTATTACTATTGTTGTGATATATATATTTTTAATTGTATCCTTTGCTGTCAATGAAAGGAGAGAAAACTGAGTTCTTTTTTTTTTTAAATTAAACTTTTTATTTTGAGATAACTGTAGATTCTCATGCTGTTATAAGAAATAATACAGAGAGATCTGTGTACCCTTAACCTTGTTTCCCTCAATGGTAGTAACATCATGAACAACTATAGTATACTATTCACCTCCAGGATATTGACATCAATATCATGTGTGCACAATATCATGTGTGCACCTGTGTATTAAGTTCTATACAATTTTTTTATAGTTTTTTTTCTTATGTTAATCCCCATACATTACATCATTAGTTTTAGATTAGTTCCAAGATTCATTGTTTGTGCATAACACCCTGTGCTCCATGCAGAATGTTCCCTCCTCAATACCCATGACCAGGCTAACCCATCCACCCACCCCCCTCCCCTCTAGAATCCTCAGTTCGTTTTTCAGAGTCCATCGTCTCTCATGGTTCATCTACCCCTCCGATTTCCCCTGCTTCATTCTTCCCCTCCTGCTACCTTCTTCTTCTTTTTTTTTTTTCTTAACATATATTGCATTATTTGTTTCAGAGGTACAGATCTGAGATTCAACAGTCTTGCACAATTCACAGCACTCACCAGAGCACATACCCTCCCCAGTGTCTATCACCCAGTCACCCCATCCCTCCCACCCCACCCCCCACTCCAGCAACCCTCAGTTTGTTTCCTGTGATTAAGAATTGTGCATAAGAGTGAGATCATATGATACATGTCTTTCTCTGTTTGACTTATTTCGCTCAACATAATACCCTCCAGTTCCATCCATGTCATTGCAAATGGCAAGATCTCATTCCTTTTGATGGCTGTATAATATTCCATTGTGTATATATACACATATTCTTTATGCATTCATCTGTCGATGGACATCTTGGCTCTTTCCACAGTTTGGCTATTGTGGACATTGCTGCTATAAACATTGGGGTGCACGTACCCTTTCGGATCCCTACTTTTGTATCTTTAGGGTAAATACCCAGAAGTGCAATTGCTGGATCATATGGTAGCTCTATTTTCAACTTTTTGAGGAACCTCCATACTGTTTTCCAGAGTGGCTGCACCAGCTTGCATTCCCACCAAAAGTGTAGGAGGGTTCCCCTTTCTCTGAATCCCCACCAACATCTGTCATTTCCTGACTTGTTAATTTTAGCCATTCTGACTGGTGTGAGGTGGTATCTCATTGAGGTTTTGATTTGGATTTCCCTGATGCTGAGCGATATTGAGCACTTTTTTATGTGTCTGTTGGCCATTTGGATGTCTTCTTTGGAAAGATGTCTGTTCATGTCTTCTGCCCATTTCTTGATTGGATTCTTTGTTCTTTGGGTGTTGAGTGTGATGAGTTCTTTATAGATTTTGGATACTAGCCCTTTATCTGATATGTCAGCTGCAAATATCTTCTCCCATTCTGTTGGTTGTCTTTTGGTTTTGTTGACTGTTTCCTTTGCTTTGCAGAAGCTTTTTATCTTGATGAAGTCCCAATTGTTCATTTTTGCCCTTGCTTCCCTTGCCTTTGGCGATGTTTCTAGGAAGAAGTTGCTTCGGCTGAGGTCAAAGAGGTTGCTGCCTGTGTTCTCCTTTAGGATTTTGATGGACTGCTGTCTCACATTGAGGTCTTTCAACCATTTGGAGTCTATTTTTGTGTGTGGTGTAAGGAAATGGTCCGTTTCATTCTTCTGCATGTGGCTATCCAATTTTCCCAACACCATTTGTTGAAGAGACGGTCTTTTTTCCACTGGACATTCTTTCCTGCTTTGTCAAAAATTAGTTGACCATAGAGTTGAGGGTCCATTTCTGGGCTCTCTATTCTGTTCCATTGATCTATGTGTCTGTTTTTGTGCCAGTACCATGCTGTCTTGATGATGACAGCTTTGTAATAGAGCTGGAAGTCCAGAATTGTGATGCCGCCAGCTTTGCTTTTCTTCTTCAACATTCCTCTGGCTATTCGGGGTCTTTTCTAATTCCATACAAATTTTAGGATTATTTGTTCCATTTCTTTGAAAAAAGTGGATGGTATTTTGATGGGGATTGAATTGAATGTGTAGATTGCTCTAGGTAGCATTGACATCTTCACAATATTTGTTCTTCCAATCCATGAGCATGGAACGTTTTTCCATTTCTTTGTGTCTTCCTCAATTTCTTTCATGAGTATTTTATAGTTTTCTGAGTACAGATCTTTGTCTCTTTGGTTAGATTTATTCCTAGGTATCTTATGGTTTTGGGTGCAATTGTAAATGGGATCGACTCCTTAATTTCTCTTTCTTCTGTCTTGTTGGTGCATAGGAATGCCACTGATTTCTGTGCATTGATTTTATATCCTGCCACTTTACTGAATTCCTGTATGAGTTCTAGCAGTTTAGGGGTGGAGTCTCTGGGATTTTCCACATAAAGTATCATATCATCTGCAAAGAGTGAGAGTTTGACTTTTTCTTTGCCAATTTGGATGCCTTTGATTTCTTTTTGTTGTCTGATTGCTGTGGCTAGGACTTCCAATACTATGTTGAATAGCAGTGGTGATAGTGGACATCCTTGCCATGTTCCTGACCTTAGGGGGAAAGCTCTCAGTTTTTCCCCATTGAGAATGATATTCGCTGTAGGTTTTTCATAGATGGCTTTTATGATATTGAGGTATGTACCCTCTATGCCTATACTCTGAAGAGTTTTGATCAAGAAAGGATGCTGTACTTTGTCAAAAGCTTTTTCTGCATCTATTGAGAGGATCATATGATTCTTGTTCTTTCTTTTGTTAATGTATTGTATCACGTTGATTGATTTGCGGATGTTGAACCAAACTTGCAGCCCAGGGATAAATCCCACTTGGTCGTGGTGAATAATCCTTTTAATATACTGTTGGATCCTATTGGCTAGTATTTTGGTGAGAATTTTTGCATCCATGTTCATCAGGGGTATTGGTCTGTAATTCTCCTTTTTGATGGGGTCTTTGTCTGGTTTTGGGATCAAGGTAATGCTGGCCTCATAAAATGAGTTTGGAAGTTTTCCTTCCATTTCTATTTTTTGGAACAGTTTCAGAAGAATAGGTATTAATGCTTCTTGAAATGTTTGGTAGAATTCCCCTGGGAAGCCATCTGGCCCTGGGCTCTTGTTTTTTGGGAGATTTTTGATGACTGCTTCAATTTCCTTAGTGGTTATAGGTCTGTTCAGGTTTTCTATTTCTTCCTGGTTCAGTTTTGGTAGTTGATACATCTCTACGAATGCATCCATTTCTTCCAGGTTATCGAATTTGCTGGCATAGAGTTGTTCATAATATGTTCTTATAATTTTTTGTATTTCTTTGGTGTTGGTTGTGATCTCTCCTCTTTCATTCATGATTTTGTTGATTTGGGTCATTTGTCATTTCTCTTTTCTTTTTGATAAGTCTGGCCAGGGGTTTATCAATCTTGTTAATTCTTTCAAAGAACCAGCTCCTAGTTTCGTTGATCTGTTCTACTGTTCTTTTAGTTTCTATTTCATTGATTTCTGCTCTGATCTTTATTATTTCTCTTCTTCTGCTGGGTTTAGGCTTTATTTGCTGTTCTTTCTCCAGCTCCTTTAGGTGGAGGGTTAGGTTGTGTACTTGAGACCTTTCTTGTTTCTTGAGAAAGGCTTGTATTGCTATATACTTTCCTCTTTGGACTGCCTTTGCTGCATCCCAAAGATTTTGAACAGTTGTGTTTTCATTTTCATTGGTTTACATGTATTTTTTTAATTCTTCTTTAATTTCCTGGTTGACCCATTCATTCTTCAGTAGGATGCTCTTTAGCCTCCATGTATTTGAGTTCTTTCCGACTTTCCTCTTGTGATTGAGTTCTAGTTTCAAAGCATTGTGGTCTGAAAATAGGCAGGGAATGATCCCAATCTTTTGGTACCGGTTGAGACCTGATTTATGACCTAGGATGTGATCTATTCTGGAGAATGTTCCATGGGGACTAGAGAACAATGTGTATTCTGTTGCTTTGGGATGGAATGTTCTGAATAGGTCTGTGAAGTCCATTTGTTCCGGTGTGTCATTCAAAGTCTTTATTTCCTGGTTGATCTTTTGCTTAGATGATCTGTCCATTTAAGTGAGGGGGTGTTAAAGTCCCCCACTATTATTGTATTGTTGTCGATGTGTTTCTTTGCTTATGTTATTAATTGCCTTATATAATTGGCTGCTCCCATGTTAGGGGCATAGATATTTACAATTGTTAGACCTTCTAGTTGGATAGACCCTTTAAGTAGGATATAATGTCTTTCCTTATCTCTTATTACAGTCTTTGGTTTAAAATCTAATTTGTCTGATATAAGGATTGCCACCCCAGCTTTCTTTTGGTGTCCATTAGCATGGTACATGGTTTTCCACCCCCTGACTTTCAATCTGGGGGTGTCTTTGGGTCTAAAATGAGTCTCTTGCAGACAGCATATCGATGGGTCTTGTTTTTTAATCCAGTCTGATAGCCAGTGTCTTTTGATTGGGGCATTTAGCGCATTTACATTCAGAGTAACTGTTGAAAGATAGGAATTTAGTGCCATTGTATTGCCTGTAAGGTGACTGTTATCGTATATTATCTGTGTTCCTTTCTGGTCTATGTTGCTTTTAGGGTCTCTCTTTGCTTAGAGGACCCCTTTCAAGATTTCTTGTAGGGCTGGTTTTGTGTTTGCAAATTTCTTTAGTTTTTGTTTGTCCTGGAAGCTTTTTATCTCTCCTTCAATTTTCAATGACAGCCTAGCTGGATATAGGATTCTTGGCTGCATATTTTTCTCATTTAGTGCTCTGAATATATCCTGCCAGTCCTTTCTGGCCTGCCAGGTCTCTGTGGATAGGTCTGTTGCGAATCTAATGTTTCTACCCTTGTAGGTTACATATCTCTTCTCCCCAGCTGCTTTCAGGGTTTTCTCTTTGTCTATGAGACTCGTAAGTTTTACTATTAGATGTCGGGGTGTTTACCTATTTGTATTGATTTTGAGAGGGGTTCTCTGTGCTTCCTGGATTTTGATGCCTGTTTCCTTCCCCAAATTAGGGAAGTTCTCTGCTATAATTTGCTCCATTATACCTTCTGCCCCTCTCTCTCTTCTTCTTCTAGGATCCCAATTATTCTAATATTGTTTCGTCTTATGGTATCGCTTATGTCTTGAATTCTGCCCTTATGATCCAGTAGTTCTTTATCTCTCTTTTTCTCAGCTTCTTTATTTTCCATTATTTGGTCTTCTATATTACTGATTCTCTCTTCTGCCTCATTTATCCTAGCAGTTAGTGCCCCCATTTTTGATTGCATCTCATTAATCAAAAATCTTTTTGATTTCTACTTGGTTGGAATTTAGTTCTTTTACTTCTCCAGAAAGGGTTTCTCTAATAACTTCCATATTTTTTTCAAGCCCAGCTAGTATCTTTAAAGTGATGATTCTGAACTCTAGATCTGACATCGTACTAATGTCCGTATTGAGTAGGTCCCTGGAAGTCGGTACTACCTCTTGTTCTTTTTGTTGAGGTGATTTTTTTCTATCTTGTCATTTTGTGCATAGGAGAATAGATTAATGAGAGAACAAAATGCTAGCAGAGTAACCACGTCCCCAGAAAATATACTCTAAACAAATCAGAAAAGACCTGAAGCAGTGGAAAAAGAAACGGAAAGAGAGAAAAAAGAAAAAGAAAAAAAAGAAAAAGATAAAGATAAAGATAAAAACAAACAAAAACAAACAAAACAGAACAACAACAACAACAAAAAACCAGAATGTGATTAAATATGATCAGGCTGGTATATGGATTAGTGCCACACACTAGATTTGGGGTGTATTTTGGTTTTAGAAGAAAGTGCCTCCCAAAATTTTAAAGAAAGAAAAACTTATATATGTACAAAAATAAGGGTTGATATGATGAAGGGATGGAATATGACTGTAAAGATGGAAATTATAAAAAATTTTATAAAAGGAATTGATAAGAAGCTGTTTGAAAAAAGAAAGAAGAGGATTTAAAAAAAGAAAAAAGAAAAAAAAAGGGAGAGAATGTGATCAGGCAGGGGAGTAGAAAAAACCATATACTAGAGATTTAGGGTATATTTTAATCTGTTAGAAGAAACTATCTCAAAATTTTAAAGAGAGAACAACATATATATATGCCAAAAATACGGGTAACTACTATGAAGGGATAGAATATGACTCTAAAATTCAAAAATAAAAATGTTTTTTTAAAAAAAGGGATTGATAAGATGTTGGTTGAAAAAGGGAAAAAGAAAAACTCAAAAAAAAAGAAAAAGAAAAAAGACAGTTAAAAAAAAATTAGCTTTGAATGACTAAAGAATCATGGTAAAAAAGCCATGAATTCTATATGCAGTATTCCCCCAGCGCTGGAGTTCTGCCGTTCTCATTGATCGGTAAACTTGGTCTTGGCTGGCTGTTCTCGCTGATCTTCTGGGGAGGGGCCTGTTGCCGTGGTTTCCAAATGTCTTTGCCGGAGGTGGAATTGCCCCGCCCTTGCCCCCTCCCGGCTAAGTAATCTGCTCGGATTTGCTCTCCGGAGCTTTTGTTCCCGCGAGCTTTCCGTACAGCTTTGGAGGCGGAGAGTGAAAATGGCGGCCTCCCAATCTCTGCCCCGGAGGAGCCGAGAACTCGGGGCCCCACTCCTCAGTGAGCCCCTTCCAGAAAGTGGTCGCTTTTCTGTTCAGAGAGTTGTTGCTCTTCTTTTCTTCGATCTCCTGTTGAGTTTGTAGGTGTTCAGAATGGTTTGATCCCTATCCAGCTGAATTCCTGAGAGGAGATGAAATCCAGGTCTCCTACTCCTCCGCCATCTTGCTCTGCCCCCCGAGAAAACTGAGTTCTTATAAAAGGTCACGTAGTCGTTAATGGGAGATGTAGAGTCAGTTCCTCTGACCCATAATCAAATTCTCTTTCTATGACATCACATGACATGCTTAGTTCACTTTGAAAACATTGTTGCCCTACTATGTGCTCAGTATGTCCTCTTAGACTCCCTCCACTTGCTGCTCTCCACTTACATGCCTGGGTGCAAGAAGAAAGCCCCCCACCCCTTAGTGGGATGATTTGAGGGGTCCAGAAGAGGCAGTGCCTCAGTAAAACATGTCCCCCATTTCCCCAGTGAGGACTGAAACCTCACCACTGGGAGTTTAGTACTCTGAATTCAGCATTGCCTTTTTCCTCTGTTTGTTTTCACAGTTATTTCTAGCCATGCAACAGGAGCATCAGTGACTTCATCGAACATTCTTGAATTCATTCAAGTGACTACAGCATTGGGAATTTTTCTGCCTTTGGAGGAATGCTTTGATATTTTCATAGGCTCACATTAAAGGAAGTAAATAAACCAGACACCATCCTTTCTAGGTCCTAGTGTGAAAAAAAAGCCTCAATAAAAGAGACAACATAGAAATAACCTCTCCCAAATTTTGTACATGTGGCTCTAGCTCAGACAATTGAGAGACTGATTTTATTCACCAGACCCATACCTTCCAGGACAGGCGTGACAGGGATAGCTAATGCTCTCTCTGGAATTAGAGTAAAAGGGGAGGTGTTGGCACATGGTAGTGATTATTGATTTAGAAAATATCAGTAACAAATGTTGCTTCAATAACTCGGAGTTAGTGAGTCAGATCTGGGGTTAAGTTCAAGTGCTAGTACAGCATGTTGCAAAAGTGACTTACCTCTCAGGGTTTCTCAGCTTCTTTATCTGTGAAATGGAAATAATATGATCTGCCTCTTGGGTTGCTGGGAGAATTAAATTACATAAGAAGCCCTCTGTTTTGTCTTTTATAGAGTAGCCTTTTAGAAGATGCTAGCAATTTTTTAAAGAACTTTATACAAAACAGTTTTATTTCTACATCTTATGAAACACATTTTATTGCCCAGGTAGAGTGGCTCATAGATCTCCTCTCCTATGTAGGATGTCTCAACACTTTCACTGACCTATGATTCTTGAAGAAGCCCAGTGTTTCAGCCACACTAGGGGATGCAGGCCAACAGCCATGTTTTATTTGCACAGAATTTCATTAAACTAAAATCACTCCAAAACATTTTAAAATAATGAGATTTCCTATTAAAAACCAAACATATACATCTGTTGAAAAACTGAAAACTCGAGTAGGCTAGGCTTCATTCCAGTGAGGTGATGTTGAGCCACTCAACTGGGTCATGGCTGCCCCTTCAGAAAGGGCTGTCTCAGCTCCCACTCTGCTCCCCATTCACATATCTGGCCTGTCTGGTTGACCCCTCAGCTTAACCTCAGAAGTTTAATAGTCCTGCAAAGTGGCCTGTCTTCATTTGCTGACATTTCAGGTGACTTTTTTTTTTTCCTTGAAGATTGAATAGTTGTTATTTGATGCAGATTTTCACTCAGTCTCAGAGCTACCATATATCTTTTATCCTGTATCCTGAGAATTGTTTCATCATCAAGAGTGATGACTAGATGGGAATATCCAGTGGTTTAATGTTCACTGTTAGAAAAGGGAGGAAAGGAGGTGGTGATGTTGGGTTTGAGAAGGATGATAAGGTCACAGAGGTGAACTCCCACTGAAGTCCAGATAATGAAGACAGATGAACCAATGTGTCCTCTAGATCTCCCTCCAGAAGGTGGTTTCATGCCTGTCCAAGTAGAGACCTGGCTGATGACTGGACAGAAAAACCCAGACTCAGGATGCAGCCTGTATAGCATAGTTGGAAGAATGCAGGGCCAGACTGGTCCAGAAATTCTCTAAAACTGTAGTCCCAGGCCTAGGGCTGGTACAAGGTGAGAGCATGCAGAGTGATGAGGTCAGGATCCTGGGAACAGGTCTGTATTACAGCTAGAGAACTATCTCAGAACCAAGGCAGAAAAGAGGCAGCTATATGAACACATGATCCCAAGACAGGGGAAGTAGTGAGTCAATCTATAAGTAGCAATTTACTTTAAACTATTTCATCTCAAACCATGTGGTATAAATGTGTATATCAGTGAGTTTCCATTGCATGCCTGGGTTGGTCAGTTGCTATAGTCATGCCAGGGAGATCTGCTAGGTTTAAATCAGGCTCACACCTCAGGAATGTCTACCTAAAATCATTCTATTTGTTTTCTCACCAAATGATATTAGAGGCTCTGATAATTAACTAGGAAGCTTGATAGATATTAGAAAGGTTGTTGATTAGAAGTAGTGGGTGTTAGAAATGTGCTTCCACTGAATCATTTTTGGTATTCAGTATTTGTGGATAAGGTAAAATATTTTGAAAACAATCCTTGCTTTTTAAGGAACAGAGCACTAAAATCTAGTGTCCACTTAACCATATACCCTTTAGAGATAACATGGATGGTTTGATTCATAAATGAGCTTGTGTCTAGATGCTGGTTTAGACGAGAATTGGTCATAGCATTCCAAGAGATGATTTGCTGAAATACACACTTTGAATATTATATAATTTCTTTTCTTTTTTTTTTTTTGTTGAAGATTTTATTTATTTATTTGACAGAGAGATACACAGCAAAAGAGGGAACACAAGCAGGGGGAGTGGGAGAGGGAGAAGCAGGCTTCCCTTTGAGCAAGGAGCCCAATGCAGGACTCGATCCAAGGACCCTGGGATTATGACCAGAGCCGAAGGCAGGCGCTTAATGACTGAGCAACCCAGGCACCCCTGTATCATTTCTTTTCAAAGAATATTCCATGCAAGTCATATTCAGAATCTCAAAATAGAACAGTGGGATTTCATCAGGGCTGCACTCTTGCTTGTTAATGTTTGTACATGTGGCAGAATTGGTCTGGGACTTGATTTTGTAATTTCCTGGTACCTACGTGATAAGGGAGTGCTAAATTTCACTTATATCCAATTATTGGGCTGTGCTAGTGTGATCCTCAAAAAACACCTAGGAACTGTGCATACCCACCGTGCCCAGGAACTGTGTAGATAGACACACAAGCACAAGGATGACCCAAGGATTAAAAAGACAGAGCACAGATACAAGGGGACTTCCATGGCTCAGTAAAAGTATCTGTGCTCCGGTGGGGCCAGCACACGGCTTGACTGTAGCTGTACCTGCTGGGGGGATAGGTAACTTGGTGAGTGGAAAAGTTGAGACAAGATTTGGGAGGCTTGGTTTAGTGTCAGTCCTACCTGGCCTTGTGAAATTGTGTAAGACCTCTATCCATCTGGGCTTCGGCTTCTTGATACATCAGATGAAGCGTTGGAGGAGATATGGTCTCAGCTGGACTAGCACAGTGCAGTGAAGGAAGCAAGACTTCAGAGCTTGTGGTCATGGCTAGAATCCCAAGCTCACCACTGATTAGCTCAGACTCCTGGTTCAAGTTATTTAACACACTTAAGCTTTCATATTCTTATCCATGAAACACAGACAATGAAATTTCATAGAGACTGGTTTTGAACTAAGTGAAATGAGAAATGTGAAGTGCTGAAATATGGCATGCCACATGAATGGTGCTCAACAGTGGTGAACCATCCCCCTCTCCTCTTTCCTTTAGGCTCAAACATTCTATACATCTATGCTTAATAGTTAATGAAGGCCAATTATGAGCCAGGCAAAGCGATCTTGGGAATGGTGATGTTATGTCCTCAGTATTGGGTTTGAGATGATGGTAAGTGAGGACAGTAAAATCACCTACTTTCAATGTTAACTGGTTTATGTGCTAATGAAGGAATACATGCTTAAACTAATAAATGAGAGGCCCATTTTTAGGTTGGATTCTTCCTTACAGAAAGAACAATAGACAGCATGCCACAAACTAAGAAAGCTCTGAAGAGAATCTAGAGCACAGAAACTATTCCTTTAGCACCACTGACCAAGAATACCACCAGGGAGGAAGAATCTCTCCCTCTCCTCCATACACACACACATAGACACACATACACATTATATACATACATATATGTACACATATATGTATTCAAGTAGAATTAAAAATTATGGAATTATGATTTCAGCCATCATCATCAATTCCTTCTGTCTTTTTTAAGCCATTAATTAATGACTTTTATAAAAATTCAGATTGCTTCATTCCTTATATGACATTTCATTTAAACAATATTTTACTTGTATTTAAAAATTAAGCAAAACATCGGGACACCTGTATGAGTTAACGGTCTGACTCTTGATCTCAGCTCAGGTCTTAATCTCAGGGTCATGAGTTCAAGCCCCACGTTGGCTCCACACTAGGCATGATGCTTACTTAAAAAAAAATTAAGCAAAACAGAAAGTAGAAGCAAAAACTTAAAAAGCAAAAAGGAAGCCTGATTCAACAAAAAAGAATTAATCACTGTTATTATTTGATGAACAGGACACAGCTGTGCAGGCAGAGAAGCAGAAGGTAGTTAGATAGCTAGAGACAGATATGTCTGCAGATTGGAATTCGGAGAGCTGCTATCCCCTATTCTGGGAACATGACTCTTTAGGTTTGATTCCAGAATGAATTGGTGTGGCTCACAGGAACCTTCTTTAGGTGTTCTCTGTGTTGAGATCTCACGATTTTTGCTTCTTCTTTTTTTCCTCTTCCCAACAGTTTCTCAGCCAGAGGTAGGCTGAAGACACAAAATGACACTTGGGAGTGTTTCCTTATTCATCTCCACCTATTTTAAAATGGAGTGTGCATACAAATGACCAACATACACATGAAAAATGCTCATCATCACTTGGCATCAGGGAAATCCAAATGAAAACCTCAATGAGATACCACCTCACACCAGTCAGAATGGCTAAAATTAACAAGTGAGGAAATGACAGATGTTGGCGTGGATGCGAAGAAAGGGGAACACTCTTACACTGTTGGTGGGAATGCAAGATTGTGCAGCTCTGGAAAACAGTATGGAGTTTCCTCAAAAAGTTGAAAATAGAGCTACCCTACAACCCAGCAATTGCACTATTGGGAATTTACCCCAAAGATACAAATGTAGTGATCTGAAGGGGTACATACACCCCAATGTTTATAGGAGCAATGTCCATAATAGCCAAACTATGGAAAGAGCCCAGATGTCCATCGACAGATGAGTGGATAAAGAAGATGTGGGATATATATATACACAATGGAATACTACTCAGCCATCAAAAAAATGAAACCTTACATTTGCAACAACGTGGCTGAAACTAGAGGGTATTATGCTAAGCAAAATAAGTCAATCAGAGAAAGATAATTATCATATGATATCACTAATATTTGGAATTCAAGAAACAAGGCAGAGGATCATAGGGAAAGAGAGGAAAAAAAATAAAACAAGACAAAACCAGAGAAAGAGACAAACCATAAGAGACTCTTAATCATAGGAGACAAACTGAGGGTTGCTGGGGGGGAGGGGAGTGAGGGGATGGGGTAATGGACATTAAGGAGGGCACGTGATATAATGAGCACTGGGCATTATATAAGACTGAAGAATCGCTGACCTCTACCTCTGAAACCAATAATACATTATATGTTAATTAATTGAATTTAAACTGAGAAAAATAAAATGGGGTCTGCATGTGGACATTCCCTACTTTTTCTTTGAACCCCTCATTCCTCCCTGCATTGTTGCATGGCCATTTGAGCCCCAGTAGTCTCCATTTTAGGGAGATCTGAATCTTGAAGGCCTGAGTTGGCACTTTGAACCTTCTACCTCATTTTGTTCCCAGTATCATTATATTTGGAAAATGATCTTCAAAGAATAACATTTGGAGTTGGAAATATATCCATGTTGTGGTGAAGATGGAACTTTCATTGATTTTTTGTGGTTGTTTTTGTACATTTTAGCAAGTTTCCTAGTATAAGAAGTGAAATAGAAATGGCTTTATTCAACCTCTTTAGCCAGAAGTCCCGTACTTGTGAAGATTCTGGAGACCAGATTTAATACAATCAAGTAAGTGTCTCTTAAAAGTTGATGTCTTAGCTTTTTATTTTCATTTTTGGGTGTGTTGTATTTTATTTCAGTATTGCCTATAGAAGAAAACAACTACACAGATAACAATGAGGAAAAAATATCCCGAGGGCCAAGGTGAAAATTTTTTTTAATATTTAATATTTAATGTATTCAAGACCTACAAGTTTTTAAGGGGGAGTTCCAAATGAAAGAAACATGAAACAAAGTTAGAGATGAGAGGAAAAATGTCCCCACCTTGCTAAGTGTATGATGTCTTATTTCTGCACTATTTGGGGTAATGTGCAGGTCGCAGTTAGGTTCCATGTGGCCTCCCTTACCATGAATCCCCCTCCACCACTCCTGGTACAGGATGCTATTTATTATTCTCTTTGGCCTTTCTTCAGGAGTTCTTTATCCCTGCATTTTGGATATATATTTGGCCCTGCATGGTAGACCCAAAGCACGAGAACTGAGACATTAAAACCTTTTGAATTAAATAGCGTTAGGAGATTATTTTCACAGGAACCCTTAAAAATAGATGTATCAAATTACTGTAATTCTAATTTTTCAAATGTTAGTACTTTTGACAAGTTGAAGCTCTGTTTACCCATTCTTATAGGAGCCTCATGATTTCCCCCAAAAGAGCAGCATGAGGCTGGAATTTTCAGTTTATCAAAGAAAATTGCATGCATTTTCCAAAGGCAAATTGCAGACCAAAGGCATTTGTAGATGAATAGAAACCTTTGTGAAAAGGAACACTCCACTGTGTTTGCCCACTTGTAACTTCAACCACTTCAAACCAAATTACCTTCGGAAACACTATTTGGAAATCTAAAGAATTTCAAAAGTCACCATTAATAGGTGTGTTGAAAATAGAACCTAACTTCCTCCAAACCCAGAGCTTCAGTATTCAACACCTTAACCTCAGCTGAATCTTTCTCTTAAGTTTCTTCAAGTATGTTTAAGTTCATGAAATTCACAGGTCCAAAATACACCAGAGTTTACACTGTACTTTCTCAGCACTATGAGACTCATAATTAGAAAGTCCTGGATTTAAACCATGTCCTGCCCTGAAGAAGCATGACTTATTGCAAACTTTATCACATATATCCAAACAAACCTTTTATTAAAAAAAATAGTAAGCAAAAATATTATTATGAATTGAAGCTCAGGGGATTTAAGGCACCAGGGAAGGCTTGGTCCTTGAACTCTGATCTCACCTTGTCTTTCAGCAGAAAAACATTGCTCTAAATGGAAGTTATGTTTTCTCTCTAATATTTAATTAGATGAAGGTATCACTCCCTGTGGTATGGGCTTCTCAACATTACTGTCCATTCCCATTCTCTAGCTTACCCTCTCCTGTTCCGGGTCTCCTGGAGGCTGCTGGCCAAGGAGGGTATCAAGTGGGATCCTTTACTCTTTAGCTTCAGCTCTGCTAGGCTGATGGAAAACATGGAAAAGGAAAGAGGGTGGGAAACGGAAGACGAGAACACTTATTCCTCCTACTAGGTCTCAGCTTCAGCTCAGGTCTGGCAACATGGGAGCACTGGGACTCTAGCCATGAAGGCAGCTCCTGCTTCATACCCAGCTCTTGACCAAGCTCCACCTCCTCCCTTCACTCCATTAGGTCTAAGGGTGAAACGGCTTCCCACTATTGCTGGTCTAGGTGTCTACTTATCCCTGTGAGTTCCCTCACTCTGCCCACATCTTGGTAAATCGTCACTTCATTAAGAAGTTTCTTTAGGAGATCCCAACTGAAGATGTTGTATTTAACGCTGTAGTCTTGACTTGTTAAGAACACTTTGTGTGTTTAATAAAAAAAATAAGTGTGTATCAGGCACCTGGGTGGCTCAGGTGGTTAGTCGTCTGCTTTCAGCTCAGGTCATGATCCTGGGGTCCTAGGATCCAGTCCTGCATCAGGCTCCCTGCTCAGTGGAGAGCCTACTTGCCCCTCTCTCTTTGCCCTGCTCATGCTCTCTCTCTCTCTCAAATAAATAAATAAAATCTTTAAATTAAAGAAAAAAAACTGTGTATCATTTCCTGCTCTTGCCCACAACTGTGGTGTCTAGCTTGTAGTTATAGAACAGATAAGCAACCTTTCCGTCACTAAAAGGCAGATAAGCACTGGAATGTTCGGATTCAAAAGCTGTTACTGAAACAATTTCTAGAGTGGGCTAGAGATGAGTCTACATATGCACCCATGTTACTCTCTTAGCAGGAGCTTCTCATCACGTGGGTGGCTTGCTGTACCTCCCTGCTGTAGTTTCTGTGTCTCATTCAGGGGTCTTGATCTCATCAGTCTTCCTATCCCCTACTGAGCCTTTCCAGGCAGGGCAGTGTGTTAGGGAAGGACAGCTTGCAATGCAGAGAGTGTACAGTTCTGTTTCATGTTATAAGGCGGGGGTGGGGGGTGGCAGAGTTCTGATATCCAGAAGAGGAAATCATTATTTATTTTTGCTTTTGTAATGTGCTTGGCATTTATTAATTAACATGCCTGTGACATACCCTGAGAACTCTGAAAAATGTCCTTTCTTAAGAAGTGTAAGTTTAATTTCCTCACTGTATGCAACTGTCTTTGCTCCCCAACCTAACTTTATTGAATTATTTTACTCTATTTTGAAAATGGCCAGCTTCAAGCTGAATGCAAAGCTCACATCAAAATTTACTTCTCTCTCTCTGTCTCTCTCAACTTTATTTCTACCACTAGTCTATTTTGTATTATTTCATTTTGTTAATCTTCCTGGTCCATTATGTCAAAGTTTTAATTTACTGTTTTACTTTAAAAGGCTTTCCATTGTCACTCAAGCTGTGTTCCATAGAATGTGTGAGAGAGAAGAAATTTTTAAAGAAAAAAAATCATAGTCTGATTGAATTTGAGTTTATTAATAGTAAACGATCAATTAAACTATTTGTTGGGGAGTTTTCAATATATAAATTCCTCTACAATGTTCGAAATAAGAATAAAAATAAGACTTGGAATGAGAACATGTAAAAAAAGGTCAACAAACATCCTAACTATAAAGTATTCAGTCGGGGTAATTGATAATTGCCTGTACTCATACACTTTGCCATCTATTAATTCACTTATTCAACAAATATTTTCTACAGCTCTTTCAATATACAAAGCATTTTGGAGTGGCATTAAACACGGAATATATCCCCTACCACAAAAAGAGCTTATAATTTATTTTAGAAGAAAACACAGGCATTTTTAAATGGAATACAAAGCTAGTAGCAAATAAATATTCCTTTTTTTTTAAGATTTTATTTATTTATTCATGAGAGACAGAGAGAGAGGCAGAGGGAGAAGCAGACTCCCCGTGGAGCAGGGAGCCCAATGCAGGACTCGATCCCAGGACCCTGGGATCATGACCTGAGCCGAAGGCAGACGCTTAACCATCTGAGTCACCCAGGCGCCCAGCAAATAAATATTCCAAACAGAATGAGGTGGTAACAGTGAAGCCGCTACCTTGGGGGCGGAAACTGGGGATTCTAGACTCAGCCACCAATCAATAAGAAATATCACTGACAGGAACCATGAGGTCTATACAACTGGATAATTGCAAACAGTTCTAATTATTGACGTGAACCTCAAAAAAGATGTGATAAATATGTGTTAATTGAATAATGGTTGTGTGTGTATAAATGTGTGTGTGTAGGATAGAATATACTAGTAATTTGCTCTATGAAGATAGGTTAAAAATACCTCCATCCCTTCCTTCAGTGTAAAAAAGACAAAACATAGAGACAGTAGAGAAATGGGAAATTGACCTGTTAACCAATTTTCAGGATTCATTTCCTGGGTTTGATGAGTTAGGGTGAGGCTTAAAATCTAAGGGAAATAGTGTGCAACCAACAAAAGAAAATTCTACTTTATCTATCAGTTGCTAAACTGCTTCTAACAGGTAGTTAGTATTTCAGCAGGTAGTGCGTTCAGGTAGGCTGAAATGCAAGTAGATTGAAGAATTACCTAGGGGGCGCCTGGGTGGCTCAGTCGTTAAGCTTCTGCCTGCAGCTCGGGTCATGAACCCAGGGTCCTGGGATGGAGCCCCACATCGGGGTCCCCGCTCCATGGGAAGCCTACTTCTCCCTCTCTCACTCCCCCTGCTTGTGTTCCCTCTCTCGCTGTGTCTCTCTCTGTCAAATAAATAAAATCTTAAAAAAAAAAAAAGAATTACCTAGAAAAAGTGCTGTATGAAAGCTCTAGCATGGATTAAGGAAATAAAAGTTTGTTCCGGCACTCCTCTATTCATTTTACAACTGTATGATGGAATGCAGCAAGGCTTTTCCTTAACTTTTATGTGCCTTTAACAGAGTCAATGTGTATGAGGCTGGATCAAGACAGATCCAGGAAAGCATCACCTGAGTCTTCCTGCCTCTTTGTGTTGGTCAGAACAGGCTAAAAAATGGCCACTGAAGAGAAATGACAAATGTTAAGAAGGGTAGAATGTGGGCTGCCATTATATGGCATTACAGCAGGGAAATCAGAAATGCCAGAATCCTATCCCAAACCATAACCTCCCCTTTTCCAGGTGAAGCATCTATAGAAGACAGACCGAGGAACCACACATGTTGATCTAGGGTAAGCTGAACCAAGCACCTGGGAAGTCCAGAGACCTACTGGGCCTTCTCCCACCTGTATCTGTATGTCCAAGCTTACTAACTTATCATGAGCCCTATTGCCAAACTGCCATAGTTAAATAGCTTTTGTCATAGAATGTACTGTGTGAGTGTGTGTGTGTGTGAAAGAGAGAGAGAGACAGAGAGAGACACAGAGAGAAATAAGCAATAGAAAAGAGTTGGGCTTGCTTTAAGATTAGGGTTGCCAGATAAAGTACAAGACTCTCAGTTAAATTTTGCTTGAGTATGACTTCATATATGATCCAATAACAGATCTGACATTTATCCCATCAAGGAGATATTCAATCTTGTGAAGTATTTGTTAGAGTGGGTACAGGAAAGACTTTCTCCCCTCTTACCTTCTTCTGTATTGTTCTCTCTTTTCACTTTTTGGTTCCCAAAGCACGTCTGTGGTATGCCCAGTTGTGGCCCGCCCCTCAGGGTGACCATCTTGCAGTATGGGAGAAAATGCACCAGCCCCCTCATATGGCCATTTCCTCTTTCCCTTCTGGACACAGGGAAATGCTTACAGCAATCCCATGAGAATTCCTCCTGGAAACTACTCTCAGGAGTCAGTGGAACAGTCAACCATGAGAAATTTCTGTCTGCATATTGGGAAATTTGATTAGCAGTCCTATTTTCAGGGTTAAAAAAATCATAACTATACCTCTCATCAGTTTAAATGACTTCATCAAAGGAAATGTATTTATGTCAGCTGCTTTCCACATACCCTCTCCTTTGTCCCTTCCTACGTGCATGTGTGTGCCCACATACACACACACACACACACACACTCATGCACACACACAGCAGTATTGCACATGTGAACTGATGTTGCACGTGTGAACTGATGAATATCACTTGCATTTTAGGTACATAATTGGTGCCAAAGGGGTACATTTATGGCAACTATTTTTTCACGTGGAAATTCTGACAAAATCTCATTTTATTTTCTCAGTACTCAAAACACTATGTTTTCTCTTTGTGCTTACCTAGAGGTCATTTGTCCTTTATAGTCTATTTCAAGTATTTGTCCTCTTCTTGCCCTATTCAGAAATGATCACCCCCACCCCTCTCCATCTTGCCCCAGAAGACAAGCCAAATAATTATAGATCACATGCTCAGTCAGTAGCCTCACTAGGTAAAGAACTAATCTCCTGTGCCAGCAAGTAAGGAAAGAAAAAAAAAAAAAGAAAAGAAAAAGAAAAGTTACTAATATTTCTATTAGTCTGAAGGAGAAATGCACTATTTGAATGGTAGCTTTTAATTGTCATTTTCTGGAACAGCTACTTCATTTAAACTTCTCCCTTATTTAAAATAAACACCCTAATGCTCACATTCTTGCCTGGGACATTTTTAGCAATAACTGCTGGTTGTCAATGACAACAATCATATTTAATTGCTCATCCTGACATGCTCCAGCACTCTATTAGACACAGATTACTTTAGATGAATAAATGAATAGCAAAGATGCTATCCAAGAGGTCTGAACACATCGGTGGAAACAGTGAGTTATGTCAGCTCTCTTGGAATGCAGGAAGAGTCAGCACAGGTCAAGAGCCTGTTAGAATTTCAGGTTGTCCATTTCTGCCTGAATTTTAAAAAACCAAGTATACTGTTAATTATATCTGGCAAAGGGGAAGAAGATGAAGATCAGATTCCATGATTGCGTGTTACTTCACTATTTTACTGTATCTCCCCAAGTTAAAATTCGGGCAAAGAATAAAATATATCTAGTTCTTTGTATGAATTTTTAGAAGCTACAGAGTAGATAGTCTTATAACTGAATTATAGTTCAATTTTTCTTTCATTTCAATATTTTTATTATTATTTTATCAAGAAAGGTAACTAAATAATACCTTTGCAGATATCAGAGCACTGTTGTTAATATAAATGTGATTACCGCAATGAATACCTGAGGATAAAATTACAGAATCTCCTTTTCACCCACATAGAGTTTTATAAACACGCTTTTCCATTGTTTCAATTCTATCTTGAACTTTTCTGAAAATTCTAGAAAGAATACTTTTCTGATAACTTTAAGTCATTGACAGGTCATATATAGTTGTGTTTTTCTTTTAAATGATAAAGATGAAAAGTGTGGGTTGTTTAATTAGTCATGTCACTGAACCAGATGTATGGGGATCACTTTTGTGCCCCACTTAGGGCTTCATACCAGATCAGGAGTCTGGATGTCATGCTCTGGTATTGGGCTAACCACTGATTACAAAATCATCAAATAGTAATTATACTACCATTATTATTTTACACATAGGTGTTAACATTGAGCATGTGTTATCAATAAAAAATCCTTTTTTGGAAAACATGTGTCATAAATATTTTCTCCACATATAATATATGCAAACAAAAGTCTCTATTTGCTACAGAATTGTCCATTCACAGACAGTACACTCTTGAATAATTAATTGAAAAATTATTTTGTTACTTCATGTTCACAGGTTTACTGTTTTACAATTGTTTATATAAACCCTCCTGTATGTCTCTATGCACAGGAAAAGCAGAGAATGGACATTTTTGGACTTTAAAGAAATATTTCCAAAATTGTCCTTCAGAAAGATTGGAACAATATATAGGCCTAATAATGGACATTTTTCCATTGAGTGCATTGAACATCTGCTTTCTTTTATTTTTTTATTTTTATTTTTTTTTAAACATTTTATTTATTTGACAGAGAGAGACACAGTGAGAGAGGGAACACAAGCAGGGGGAGTGGGAGGGGGAGAAGCAGGCTTCCCGCCGAGCAGAGAGCCTGATGCAGGGCTCGATCCCAGGACCCTGGGACCATGACCTGAGCTGAAGGCAGAAGCTTAACGACTGAGCCACCCAGGCACCCCGAACATCTGCTTTCTTTTATTTATTGTTTATTTTTTTTAATTTTAATTTTAATTAATTTATTTTAAAGATTTTATTTATTTATTTGACAGAGACTCAGCGAGAGAGGGAACACAAGAAGCAGGAGAGGGAGAGGGAGAAGAAGGCTTCCCCCTGAGCAGGGAGCCCGATGTGAGGCTTGATCCCAGGACCCTGGGATCATGACCTGAGCCGAAGGCAGACGCTTAACGCCTGAGCCACCCAGGCGCCCCCATCTGCTTTCTTTTAATGTTTGACAAAATTTTAAGAAATATGATATTTAGTTTTTTTAAACAAATGAGATTAACAAATAGGGGGAAGGGCAGAGGGAGATGGTGAGAGAATCTTAAGCAGGCTCGGTGCTGAGTGCAGAGTCTGACCCGGGACTTTATCTTTTGACCCTGAGATCACGACCAGCGCTGAAACCAAGAGTTGGATGCTTAACTGACTGAGACACCCAGGTGTCCCTCGCAGGTCTTTCTATAGGTGTATTGACTACTTGTAGTTCTTTTGTAAATTTCTTAGCATTCTTAGCCCTAACTGGATTTGTGTGCTGTTCATTTCTGTTAAATATATTTCAGCTTATCAGTTTCCTTTTTTAAAAAATATATTCAATTTAAAAATTCAATATAATTACTATGGTGATAAAAAAGTATCTTAGGCACCAGAATAACAATGCATTCAAATAAAGAATAAATGGTTAGATGGGTGATGGGTATTAAGGAAGGCACTTGTGCTGAGCCCTGTGTGTTGTACGTAAATGATGCATTGCTGAATTCTACACCTGAAACCAATATTGAACTGTATGTTAACTAAGTAAAATTTAAATAAATAAAATGACAATATTTAAAAAAAAAGAATAAACACTGTGGTGCAATTTTATAGTCCATACACTGAATGGAACCTCAGTGGAAATCTGTCCTTACAATGCAGTGAAATGACTTTGTGAAGGCTGTTCCCTTCAGCCCAGATTTACTAGATCTGCATTTTTGAGGGTGTCAGAAATTTTATCTCAAGATAAATGGCCATTGTTATATGGTGCTAATTATTATTTTAGTTATCTTGGATTACAAAGAGAGTTTCTTGAAAGTTAAAGAATGAGAGTTGGTTTCCTTCCATTTTGCTAGATGGTGGTTTTGTTCTGCACTACCTATATGGTCTATAATCCTGCAACATGACCAATTGACAAGCGTGAGCCAAACATGCTGAAGTATCAGCTTGAGAATTTTAAATGTAGATCTAATAGAAAATAAGAGCAAGCTTGTCTTGCTAATACCAACGGCCTGGGAGGACATGTGCATTTTCATAAAGCCAATGAAATGTTTTTTGTTGAGTTATCCTTTCTTTATTATCAGATACTCAATGAGTATTCTTTATCAAGCCCTGTCTTCAGAACTGGTGGATTAAAGATTATCTATCTATCATCAATCATATATCTCTCTATCATCTATCTAGATATTGATATATACATATAGATATAGTTTTTATCTTCAGGAAAACCAGAATTAAACGAGGATCTCAATTAAGGGCAACGAGGGGTGAAAAGTGGAGACTCTAATTCAAGTGAGTGATTCAGGGAAGGCTTCCTGGAGAAGGGAGTCATTACATTGAAACTCAAAATGCCAGGGCATTATGTGGGTAAATAACCAGAGGAGGGCTGTAAAAGACTATGGAGGAAGAGGCAAGCTTTAACATGGTTATTTAAAAATTGTTCTATAAAAATAAAGGATGAATAACAGGAAATTACCCTAAGTCATTGTTTCTTAAGCCTGTCCATAAGAAGGAATAATTCTTGGGAATTTAAAAGGCTCAGATGCATGGAAACTATCCCAGGCCTACTAAGAAGAATTTTAAAAGGCCAGAGCAGAAATTTTAGATAATGACGATCTTGAAAACCACAGATAAAGAGAAAGACCAAAGGGGTCAGTGTAAATAATCATCATTTCAAGCACAGAGAAATAAGATAATAACCGTCATTCCTATGTATGGAAACCAAACTTCTAACTAATGCACAGAAATATAGAAACCCAAGGCAATATTTGAAATGAAAAAATGAAAAAGATAACACATCTATATACCTACAAGTTAATTTCAAGAAAATAAAACTTGCTTTTACCAGTAACTTTTGGGGAAAAATGTTGGGAATTAGGCAAATAAAGGGGAGGAAGAAAGTTAAACTCAGTTAGTGACTGATTAGAAATATTAGGTTTCTTGACTTAATCATTTTATTTCCTTTGCAAAGTTAGTGTAAAGCTCTGAAAACAACAAAGTCTCAGAAAATTCTTACCAACACTCATTGAGAATGACTCTCCCAAATCCAAGAATCTTACTTTCTCATACACACGCATATATACCAACGTGGGTATACAGACACCAGTAGATTTTAAACACAAAATCAATAAATATGCCATCCAGATATTAGCTATTTCAACATTTAACATAAAAAATACCATGATCAATAAATATGCTAGATGTAAGAAATTTTAACCTTTTGCAGTATTTGCTCCATATTTCTGAAGCCATCAAGGAGTTCTAGTGGAGGTGTCTTCTGTATTGTCATCCTTGGTCTGACTTTTCTCATTTCCTCTCCTTGCAGAGGTTAGCATCTTACTGAGCGTAAAACATTTAGATTGAAGTCATCCCATTTAAACACTGTATGGTATGAGCCCATCATAATTGTTTTACCTATTTCTCTATTTATGGACATTTAAAATTATTTCTAACTTTAAATATTACAAAATGTTGCAATAAATATCAGTATTTTTATCTCTTTATGCACATGTATCAGAGTTGCCCATTGGAGTTCATAGATAGAAATGGGAATTCCGAGTTGCGTCAACATTACTAAATCTCCATCCTTTTCATATGTTTTTGATTTTTCCTTCCTGGCCCTACTTCTACCTAATCACACTCACCCAAAGGGCAATAGGCATTGTTGGGTGTACTCACCTAGCACTCTGTGATGGACTGAGTGGGTATACTCGCCTAGCACACTGTGATGGTCCGAGATGCATATTCCTTTCAAGAACAGCATGAAGTATACAGACTTAGTCCCATTTTAGAGTCTAGGAGGATAAAGTGAAGATGGACAGAATACATTTCTTAGATCTCAGCTAGCAAATGGCATATCCAGCATTGGAATTCAAAAGCCTGGGCTGTTTTAATTGAACTCTAAAGCCAGGATAGAAGATGAATTTAGAAGAAAGCTGCTAGAGAGTATATGCATCTGTCTGTGTCTATGTCCTTGTATGTATATGTATAAAGATATACTCCATAGCCTAGAATCTAAATGGATCAACCTCCCACTTACTACACGTGTGCAGTGCACACACAGATATACACACAAAGCACACACATACAGTATAAGAGTTGTTTCTGGGACCCCTGGGTGGCTCAGTTGGTTAAGTATCTGTCTTTGGCTCACGTCATGATTCCAGGGTCCTGGGATCAAGTCCCGAATCGGGCTCCCTGCCCAGCAGAGAGCCTGCTTCTCCCTCTGTCTGCCTTCCCCCCTGCTTGTGCTCTCTCTTACTCTCTCTCTGACAAATAAATAAAATCCTAAAAAAAAAAAAAAGTTATTTCCAGAACATGTGACAATATCAGATTATAGGTACTGCCTTTAGCAACATGGTCTGGGAGGCTGCTTTACAGGGAATCTCCAGTAAGAATTAATTTGAAGGATATAGTTGAAATATCTCCCTGCTGTCAAAATGTTTCCCTTGTATACTTCAGCAATGCCTGATAGTTCAATGCTGGTAGTTCATTCACTTGTTGCCAGGCATGGGGATTTCCAAAGATTCTTCTTTTAAAATAATATTTTGAAAAAGTTATAGAAAAACATATTATGTCACTAAACTTAGAATGAATGAGTAGAGTAGATATTTCTAAAGCATTTATAGCCACTTTCCTTTCACAGTTTGGGAGGAGTGAGATGGGGAGGAATACAAAGAACCCTAGCATGGGTATGTCCCAATTGAGTAGCAAACAAGAGGGAGAAGAGTAGGCAGGAAGTCTGGCATGAGGCATGGCCTGGAAGGGCACAGCAGAAGAACCCGAGGCCAAAAGCAGAAAAAGTATCGCTGCAGGGACAGACAGGCAAATGCCAATGATTACTTTAAAATTTCACCTAGCCGGGCCCCAAAGTGTGAAAGCACTGAGTGTGTTCCAAATCTGGGTGGCCCATTGTGGTAGGTGCTAGGATTTCAAAGGCACTGAGACACGACCCATTCCCCAGGAGATCACAAAGCATGGAAATGAGAGGTGACTAACTTTTACTCAAACAGAGCTGACCTGATACTTTGTAGTCCATTCCCTGCTTGCCATGGAACTAAAAGGAACAGCAGTCTGCCTCAAGAAGTGTTGAAATGCAGAACTCTACCATGTGTTTTTGTAAAGAGGAAGCATGGAGACTTCCCACAGTACCTCATTCAGAAACCTTCTCTAAATGTCCTCTTTGAACACCACTTCCCTTCCCTCACTCTCACTGTATCTCTCCCACCCCAGGGCTCTCAATGTCAGGCTTCTCCTCCTTCCTCATTCTTCCTTTCCCTGCCCTTGGGTGCTGGGCTCCTCCCTGCCATCACACCCTCAGCCTCAGCAATTTGGTCTTTCTGGACTGTTTTCTGCTCTGCTCATGGGTGTCTCTCTTCATTCTTTCAATTCTTCAGGATTTCACAACCTTGGCACTATTGACGGTTTGGGATGCATAATTCTTTGTTGAAGGGGTTGTCTTGTGCATTGAAGGATGCATAACAGCATCCTGGGCCTTTACCCATTGGGTGCCAATAGCACACCTCTAGTTGTGACAACCACAAATGTCTCCAGAATTGCCAAATGTCCCCTGGAGGACAAATGATTGAGAACCACTCTTCTCCTGGATACATTCTCTCTCTTGCTACCCTAAAAACTGCAATATGGAGTAGAAAAAGATGTCATGAGGGTGTATTGAGGTACACTGGTAGTTTCTAAGCCAAGGGTAGGTAGTAGTCCAGTGAGGCCAAAGAAAAGGCCCAGAGACAGCGATAGAGACATAAATTTATTGGGGGAACTTGTATAGAGAGTCTAGTCCAGGAGTGGCCAACTGGACAAAGCATCTGCTGCTAGGGTCTACATGCCACAAGCTCTTATAGCATAGCAACTAGCCTTACAGCTCTCTGTAGCCCATCCCTTCCTTGCATGGCAGTGTTCCAAGGAGATTAAGGCCTGCCAACCAGACATCCTTCATTACAAAGGAGATGTTCTGGGTTGGACATTCCTGAAGGCCCTGTTGTTGACGCTAAACAACATGTTCTTCTATACATTCTGCCTAATGGGAATATAGACGGAGGATGGGATCCCTACATTCTCAAGATAGTGATTAACAGGGGCATTCAGGGTATGCTTGCACAAACCAGCCTTCCAGCATGCACCACGCAGAGGGGTATTGAGAACACACTTAACACAAACTGGAGAATTCAGAGAGGGCTCCCTTTAAGAAATGTAAGAAACACATACAAGAAGATGAGTTTTCCAGATTAAAATAAAACCAAGTATGCAGCCTGCTAGTGAACGAAAATGAAAATTAAGGGTATCAGCAGGAGAATGGCGAAAAAGATAGCTGGGGGGGTGAGCCGGAGGGAGAGGATGCAGAGGCTTGTGTGATTTGATGAACAATTCAAACTTCTCCTGAGGTCAAGAGGGGACCATGGAAGTTCTGTAAGCATACAAATAGTTTTATTTTAGAAAAATGATTCTGGTAGCCTTATGGGAGTAAATTAGAGACAAGAAGAATAGAGAAAATTAAGAATGTCTCTTAAAGAATAGTCATGTAATGTTTAGGATGGCAGGGTCACTGAGTGACCTCAAATCTAGTGTCCTTCTTCTGTATCAAGATTCCAAAACAAGTGTGAGTTTTGGCTATTTAAAAAGGAAATCTCATTTTCACATACATGAGTCTTTGGAAAGAAGAAAAAAATGTAGGGGCGCCTGGGTGGCTCAGTTGGTTAAGCGACTGCCTCCGGCTCAGGTCATGATCCCAGGGTCCTGGGATCGAGTCCCACATCGGGCTTCCGGCTCAGCAGGAAGCCTGCTTCTCCCTCTCCCACTCCCCCTGCTTGTGTTCCTGTTCTCACTGTCTCTGTCTCTGTCAAATAAATAAATAAAATCTTTAAAAAAATTAAAAAAAAAAAAAAGAAGAAAAAAATGTATCCATGAGTTCTTAATCACAATTTTTATTATAGTTTATTAGAATTTAATTTCTGTCATTTCCTCAGTCTCCAAAATCTGAAGTTCACCAAGGCTTCACATTTGTACTTTTCTTTCTGTACACCCTTCAGAAGTCTTATTTAGTCTCCAGGCTATAAATGTAACCTATATTCTAATAAGTCCAATATACATCTCCAGCAAGGATCTCCCCCCACTTAATTCTAAACTCAACAACTGTTCAACATACTCACTTAGTTTCTACTAGGCACCACTCACACAATCTTTCAGCAAATTCTGAAAGCCCTACCATTGATATATATTTTACATATATCTATAACACACACAACACACAACTTATGGTCATTTAGAGTTTCAAACATTATTCCTTTTTTCTCCCAAATTGGTTGCAAAGTGAGTTCCTATTTTTTATAATCAGTCTTTACTCAGCTAATGTCAGCTCTTGTGCTATATACAGTTGAACATTAGTTATGAAGTTCGCCCTATGGCTTACTATTATGAGAACCAATGTTTCATTTGACACTCTGTGCCTCAAAGCTGCTTATTATTAAATTGTGGCAGCACTATTACTTCCCAAATGGGATGGCCTTAACCTAATCTCCAAATCCTTGAAGGCACATGTCTGTGGGCATGTTATTAACTGAGAGTACTTACTCATACAGTCTTCCTAATGTGAAGAAACAGGAAATCTGGCAGAAAAAAACCCATATAATATTAATGGTCCATATTCTATTACAAATCCTTCTATGCCAAAGAAACAAATGTAAAAGTGATGATATATACAACCCCCTTACTCTTGTGTAATGACATATCATGAAATGGCATATCTAATTTCCTGGTCTAACTAGTTACTTCAAATATTATTTGGTAAAAATTACATGCATATGAAAACCATCTCACATTTGTTGATATTCATGTATTTGAGATGGAAACCACATCACATAATTTCTGTAATTTGTGTATGACCCTTTAGTAGCAAATAATGTAGTACAACCTAAGCTAGCAAAATAAAAAGAGAGAACTTACCATGGGATAGAGAATCATCTCAGATAGCCAAAGGTAGAGATCAAGAAGTCTCAGAAACAAACGTGAAGCAAGTACTGGATCCAAAGTAATATCTTTTGACTTCACTCTGCTTTGCTGTGCTCTGCAAGTCTGTTTCATTCTTCTCCCTTGTCCCAGTCTGCTTTCTTCTGATTCATTGGTTTGTGAGGTTGAGTTTGGCCCATAATAATTCTTGGGCTTGCGTGTCACTCTTTCCATCATGAGACAGAATAACTTTCTCTCATTCCCAAAGTCTAATTCCTGGGGAAAGCATCTTATTAATCTTGCCAAAGAGTTGAGGTTCTGCTCCACTGAATAATTCTTTGTCCTCAGTTGTAGATTGAGGAAGTAGACACTTAATGGAAATGATTATAAGAAATTTCAAAATTGCCTGATACAGTACATTTAACAATTTAAATCATATTATGTCATTTGCTCTTGGTTCAAAACACAACAAACAAAGCAAAAGTCATGTCCTTGATATTTGATGCCTTGAATTTAGGAAGGATTAAAATAGAAAAGGGAGTAAAAAGGAAACTCAATCTCTTTGTCCTATTATGCTTTGCTAAAAGAACCACACTAAATAGACTTCATTTTGCCCAAATTTGGGAGGCCTCCTTGATTCAATTCCATTTAATTTATCCAGATGTTATTCAAGACATACCTTGTTTAGAAGATATTTCAGCCTTCCTTTTTTTTTTAAATTTTTTTATTGTTATGTTAATCCCCATACATTACATCATTAGTTTCAGATGTAGTGTTCCATGATTCATTGTTTGTGCATAACACCCAGTGCTCCATGCAGAACATGCCCTCCTCAATACCCATCACCAGGCTAACCCATCAGAGTCCATCATCTCTCATGGTTCATCTACCCCTCTGATTTCCCCCACTTCATTCTTCCCCTCCTGCTACCTTCTTCTTTTTTTTTTTTTTCTTAATATATATTGCATTATTTGTTTCAGAGGTACAGATCTGAGATTCAACAGTCTTGCACAATTCACAGTGCCTACCAGAGCACATACCCTCCCCAGTGTCCAACACCCAGTCACCCCATCCCTCCCACCCCACCCCCCACTCCAGCAACCCTCAGTTTGTTTCCTGAGATTAAGAATTCCTCATACCAGTAAGGTCATATGATACATGTCTTTCTCTGTTTGACTTATTTCGCTCAGCATAATACCCTCCAGTTCCATCCACGTCGTTGCAAATGGCAAGATCTCATTCCTTTTGATGGCTGCATAATATTCCATTGTATATATATACCACCTCTTCTTTATCCATTCATCTGTTGATGGACATCTTGGCTCTTTCCACAGTTTGGCTATTGTGGACATTGCTGCTATAAACATCAGGGTGCACGTACCCTTTCGGATCCCTACTTTTGTATCTTTGGGGTAAATACCCAGTAGTGCAATTGCTGGATCATATGGTAGCTCTATTTTCAACTTTTTGAGGAACCTCCATACTGTTTTCCAGAGTGGCTGCACCAGCTTGCATTCCCACCAAAGTGTATGGGGGTTACCCTTTCTCCTCATCACCGCCAACATATGTCATTTCCTAACTTGTTAATTTTAGCCATTCTGACTGGTGTGAGGTGGTATCTCATTGAGGTTTTGATTTGGATTTCCCTAATGCCGAGCAATATTGAACAGTTTTTCATGTGTCAGTTGGCCATTTGGATGTCTTCTTTGAAAAAATGTCTGTTCATGTCTTCTGCCCATTTCTTGATTGGATTCTTTGTTCTTTGGGTGTTGAGTTTGATGAGTTCTTTATAGATTTTGGATACCAGCCCTTTATCTGATATGTCATTTGCAAATATCGTCTCCCATTCTGTCGGTTGTCTTTTGGTTTTGTTGACTGTTTCCTTTGCTTTGTAAAAGCTTTTTATCTTGATGAAGTCCCAATAGTTCATTTTTGCCCTTGCTTCCCTTGCCTTTGGCGATGTTTCTAGGAAGAAGTTGGTGTGGCTGAGGTCAAAGAGGTTGCTGCCTGTGTTCTCCTTTAGGATGTTGATGGACTCCTGTCTCACATTTATATTTTTCAACCATTTTGAGTCTATTTTTGTGTGTGGTGTAAGGAAATGGTGTTTTTCATTCTTCTGCATGTGGCTGTTCAATTTTCCCAACACCATTTGTTGAAGAGATGGTCTTTTTTCCATTGGACATTCTTTCCTGCTTTGTCAAAGATGAGTTGACCATAGAGTTGAGGGTCCATTTCTGGGCTCTCTATTCTGTTCCATTGATCTATGTGCCTGTTTTTGTGCCAGTACTATGCTGTCTTGATGATGACAGCTTTGTAATAGAGCTGGAAGTCCAGAATTGTGATGCCGCCGGCTTTGCTTTTCTTTTTCAACATTCCTCTGGCTATGCGGGGTCTTTTCTGATTCCATACAAATTTTAGGATTATTTGTTCCATTTCTTTGAAAAAAGTGGATGGTATTTTGATGGGGATTGCACTGAATGTGTAGATTGCTCTAGGTAGCATTGACATCTTCACAATATTTGTTCTTCCAATCCATGAGCATGGAACGTTTTTCCATTTCTTTGTGTCTTCCTCAATTTCTTTCATGAGTATTTTATAGTTTTCTGAGTACAGATCCTTTGCCTCTTTGGTTAGATTTATGCCTAGGTATCTTATGGTTTTGGGTGCAATTGTAAATGGGATCGACTCCTTGATTTCTCTTTCTTCTATCTTGTTGTTGGTGTATAAGAATGCCACTGACTTCTGTGCATTGATTTTATATCCTGCCACTTGACTGAATTCCTGTATGAGTTCTAGCAGGTTTGGGGTGGAGTCTTTGGGGTTTTCCACATAAAGTATCATATCATCTGCAAAGAGTGAGAGTTTGACTTCTTCTTTGCCAATTTCAATGCCTTTTCTTCCTTTTTGTTGTCTGATTGCTTTGGCTAGGACTTCCAATACTATGTTGAATAGCAGTGGTGATAATGGACATCCCTGCCTTGTTCCTGACCTTAGGGGGAAAGCTTTCAGTTTTTCCCCATTGAGAATGGTATTTGCTGTAGGTTTTTCATAGATGGCTTTCATGATATTGAGGTATGTACCGTCTATGCCTATACTCTAAAGACTTTTGTTCAACAAAGGATGATGTACTTGGTCAAATGCTTTTTCTGCATCTATTGAGAGGATCATATGATGCTTGTTCTTTCTTTTGTTAATGTATTGTATCACATTGATTGATTTGCGGATGTTGAACCAACCTTGCAGCCCAGGAATCCCACTTGGTCAGGGTGAATAATCCTTTTAATGTACTATTGGATCCTATTGACTAGTATTTTGGTGAGAATTTTTGCATC
Organism: Mirounga angustirostris; assembly: GCF_029215605.1. Lineage (NCBI taxonomy): Eukaryota > Metazoa > Chordata > Mammalia > Carnivora > Phocidae > Mirounga > Mirounga angustirostris. Next base: position 91,726,840 of record NW_026991711.1, on the reverse strand, counting down.
CATGTTCATCAGGGATATTGGTCTGTAATTCTCCTTTTTGATGGGGTCTTTGTCTGGTTTTGGGATCAAGGTAATGCTGGCCTCATAAAATGAGTTTGGAAGTTTTCCTTCCATTTCTATTTTTTGAAACAGTTTCAGAAGAATAGGTATTAATTCTTCTTGAAATGTTTGGTAGAATTGCCCTGCCCTTGCCCGGTCCATCTGGCCCTGGGCTTTTGTTTTTTGGGAGATTTTTGATGACTGCTTCAATTTCCTTTGTGGTTATAGGTCTGCTCAGGTTTTCTATTTCTTCCTGGTTCAGTTTTGGTAGTTGATACATCTCTAGGAATGCATCCATTTCTTCCAGGTTATCTAATTTGCTGGCATAGAGTTGCTCATAATATGTTCTTATAGTTGTTCGTATTTCTTTGGTGTTGGTTGTGATCTCTCCTCTTTCATTCATGATTTTGTTGATTTGGGTCATTTCTCTTTTCTTTTTGATAAGTCTGGCCAGGGGTTTATCAATCTTGTTAATTCTTTCAAAGAACCAACTCCTAGTTTCGTTGATCTGTTCTACTGTTCTTTTAGTTTCTATTTCATTGATTTCTGCTCTGATCTTTATTATTTCTCTTCTTCTGCTGGGTTTAGGCTTTATTTGCTGTTCTTTCTCCAGCTCCTTTAGGTGTAGGGTTAGGTTGTGTACTTGAGACCTTTCTTGTTTCTTGAGAAAGGCTTGTATTGCTGTATACTTTCCTCTTAGGACTGCCTTTGCTGCATCCCAAAGATTTTGAACAGTTGTGTTTTCATTTTCATTGGTTTCCATGTATTTTTTTAATTCTTCTTTAATTTCCTGGTTGACCCATTCAGTCTTCAGTAGGATGCTCTTTAGCCTCCATGTATTTGATTCTTTCCGACTTTCCTCTTGTGATTGAGTTCTAGTTTCAAAGCATTGTGGTCTGAAAATAGGCAGGGAATGATCCCAATCTTTTGGTACCGGTTGAGATGTGATTTATGACCTAGGATGTGATCTATTCTGGAGAATGTTCCATGGGCACTAGAGAAGAATGTGTATTCTGTTGCTTTGGGATGGAATGTTCTGAATGTTCTGAATATGTCTGTAAAGTCCATTTGGTCCAATATGGCTGCATATTTTTCTCATTTAGTGCTCTGAATATATCCTGCCAGTCCTTTCTGGCCTGCCCGGTCTCTGTGGATAGGTCTGTTGCCAATCTAATGTTTCTACCATTGTCGCTTACATATCTCTTCTCCTGAGCTGCTTTCAGGATTTTCTCTTTGTCTCTGAGACTTGTAAGTGTTACTATTAGATGTTGGGGTGTTGACCTTTTTTATTGATTTTGAGAGGGGTTCTCTGTGCTTCCTGGATTTTGATGCCTGTTTCTTTCCCCAAATTAGGGAAGTTCTCTGCTATATTTTGCTCCATTATACCTTCTGCCCCTCTCTCTCTTTCTTCTTCTTCTTGGATCCCAATTATTCTAATGTTGTTTCGTCTTATGGTATCACTTATCTCTCGAATTCTGCCCTCGTGATCCAGTAGTTCTTTATCTCTCTTTTTCTCAGCTTCTTTATTTTCCATCATTTGGTCTTCTATATCACTCATTCTCTCTTCTACCTCATTTATCCTAGCAGTTAGCGCCCCCATATTTGATTGCACCTCATTAATAGCCTTTTTGATTTCTACTTGGTTAGATTTTAGTTCTTTTACTTCTCCAGAAAGCATTTCTCTAATAACTTCCATGCTTTTTTCAAGCCCAGCTAGTAACTTAAAGTGATGATTCTGACTCTAGATCTGACATCGTACTAATGTCCATATTGAGTAGGTCCCTAGCAGTCGGTACAACCTCTTGTTCTTTTTGTTGAGGTGATTTTTTCCATCTTGTCATTTTGTGCAGAGGAGAATAGATGAATGAGAGAACAAAATGCTAGCAGGGTAACAACGTCCCCAGAAAATATACTCTAAGCAAATCAGAAAAGACCTGAAGCAGTGGGAAAAGAAAGGGAAAGAAAGAAAAAAGAAAAAGAAAAAGATAAAGATAAAAACAAACAAAAACAGAACAAAACAAAACAAAACAAAAACAGAATGTGATCAAATATGATCAGGCTGGTATATAGATCAGTGCCACACACTAGATTTTGGCTGTATTTTGGTCTGTTAGAAGAAAGTGCCTCCCAATATTTTAAAGGAAGAAAAACTTATATATGTACAAAAATAAGGGTTGATATGATGAAGGGATGGAATATGACTGTAAAGATGGAAATTATAAAAAATTTTATAAAAGGAATTGATAAGAAGTTGTTTTGAAAAAAGAAAAAAGAGGATTAAAAAAAAGAAAAAAAAAGGGAGAGAATGTGATCAGGCAGGGGAGTAGAAAAAAACCATACACTAGAGATTTAGGGTATATTTTGATCTGTTAGAAGAAACTATCTCAAAATTTTAAACAGAGAACAACTTATAGCTATATGCCAAAAATATGGGTAACTACTATGAAGGGATACAATATGACTCTAAAAATGAAAAATAAAAATGTTTTTTTAAAAAAGGATTGATAAGATGTTGATTGAAAAAGGGAAAAAGAAAAATTCAAAAAAAAAAAAGAAAAAAGACAGTTAAAAAAAAATTAACTTTGAAAGACAAAAGAATCATGGTAAAAAAGCCATGAGTTCTATGTGCAGTATTCCCCTCGTGCTGGAGTTCTGCCTTTCTCATTGATCAGTAAACTTGGTCTTGGCTGGCTGTTCTCGCTGATCTTCTGGGGGAGGGGCCTGTTGCCATGATTCCCAAGTGTCTTTGCCGGAGGTGGAATTGCCCCACCCTTGCCCAGTCCGGGCTAAGTAATCTGCTCTGGTTTGCTCTCCAGAGCTTTTGTTCCTTGGAAGCTTTCTATACAGCTTTGGAGGACGAGGGTGAAAGGGCAGCCTCCCAATCTCCACCCCAGAGGAGCTGAGAACTCGGGCCCCACTCCTCAGTGAGCCCCCAGAGAAAAGCAGTCAATCACTCCCATCTCCCCCGTCTCCGGCCACACTCCGTGCTCACCCGGCCTGTGACCACGCGTTTCTATCTCTGGCACCCGACCCCGTGTGGAGTCTCCAAACCCAGCAGATCCCTGCAGTGCACTCCCGCACCTCTCCTCCCAGGGGAGGAAGGGGAGTCTCCCCAGATCTGCCGCTCGTTGGGTCCCTGCTGGAGGAGCAGTGGCCCGACTGTGCCGCAGATCACGGTTTATGACAACCCCGAGCTGAGAGCCCGCACCTCGGCTCCATCTCTGCAGCCAGCTTCCCCGCTCCGATACCTGGGAGCTCTGCCGCACTCAGGCACTCCTGGTCTTTCTGTGACCCTGAGGGTCCTGAGACCACACTGTCCCACGAGGGTTCCACCCCCCACTTAGCCACCGGAGCGACGTCCCTCAGCGGAGCCGACTTCTAAAAGTTCCAATTTTGTGCTCCGTGGTTCTATCACTTTCCAGAAGCGGCCGACGGAGGCCCCTCCCCCGCCGTCTATCCTCCCGAATATCGCCTCGGATTCACTTCTCTGCCCATCCTACCTTCCAGAAAGTGGTTACTTTTCTGTTCAGAGAGTTGTTGCTATTCTTTTCTTCGATCTCCTGTTGAGGTTGTAGGTGTTCAGAATGGTTTGATCCCTATCCCGCTGAATTCCTGAGAGGAGACGAAATCCAGGTCTCCTACTCCTCCGCCATCTTGCTCTGCCCCCCCATCTATTTCAGCCTTCTTTATTGCTTCCCTAATATTACTCATTCCTTAAGGTTCTTCCCTATCCTGTTTTCATTAAACTTTCACTTTTTAATACACACGATCCAGGGAGGCAAAAGTTGTAAGATAAAAACTTTAATTTACATTTTCAAGGAATTTAAAGTATTTTGATAAGGGGGAGGGAGAACTTCAAAATAAATAAATAATACTGTCTAATATAGGCAAAAATATAAGTATTTGGGTATCTGGAGGGGATTCGAAGAGAGAAATGAATAGCTATTTTGGAGAAAGGGAAAGTAGGACATGGGGAGGTGAAGTTCTGGAAGAATCCATATCACTGCAGTGATCCTCCCTCTCTTGTGCTCCTGTTCCCCCTTTAGTCAACACCATGGAATGTCACATCCATTGCATGCACTGTGTTCTCGGTGTACTTTGTCTCTTTAATGAGATTGTGACTTTATGTGAGGAGAGGACATGAGTTACCCATCTTCTCCATTTCACAAAGCACAGGCAAGTTCCCCATCACAGTGTTGTTTTCAATAGTATTTACTAATTAATTCTTCACTTTTCTAAGTTTTAATGTATTATGAAATCCAGGACTTTAACAGTCTTTTTTTTTTTTTTTCCAGGAATTGCAAGAAAAACAAATTCCTTGATGCCTAGGAATGAAATAACTAGTATCAGCCAAAGTGCTCTTTCTCTAATGCAGTAGAAAATGATGGGAAGGGCAGAGAATCCTCTCAAAAATGTGTACGAGCTGGAAGTGTGTCATTCAAATGATCAGTCATATATATGCTTCGCATAAAGCTAAGTTCTTTTGCTTCTTCCTGTAGACAGCGGACTGGAACTACTGCGGTCTGTGGATGAGTGCTTAATCACAAACAAGGAGCTTCTTTAGACAAATGACAACAGCTTTTGTTTGAAAAGGACTTCATAGGTTAAAAAAAAATGCATTGTCATCTTTGTATTAGTTAGCTCAGGCTGCCATCACAGGCTAATACCCACTAGGAGGCTTAAATAACAGAATTTGATTTTCTCACCGATCTGGAGATCAGATCAGGGTGCCAGCATGGTCAGTCTTTGGTTAGGTCTTTTTTCCTGGCTTGTAGATGGCTGCCTTCTTACATCTCCTTGTGAGGCCTTTCCTCTGTGCAAGCAGGAGGGAGACAGAGAGACAGAGAGAAAATGAGAAAAAGAGAGAGAACTCTCTGCTGTCTCTTCTTATAAGGACATTAATCCTATCATATCAGAGCCCCACCCTTATGACCTCATTTAACCTTAATTACTTCTTTAGAGGCCCCATCTCTAAACACAGCCACATGGGGGTTAAGGCTTCAACATACAAATTTTGGGGGCACATGAACATTAAGTCCATAAAAATCTGCTACTAGCTTAGCTATAATCCTCAGATCAGTGAAGAAGGGCAAGGCTTTATATCACCATTTGTCAATGAAGACACTGAAGATTAGGGAGCTTGGGGGGTGTTCTAAATCACTGAAACAGCCAAAGGTGGAACTGAGACCCAACTCATGTCCCAGTACTTTTTCTCCATGTTTCTGTTCATGACAGGTGTTAGTAGCAACTTTGAGCTCAATGAGGAAGTCCCGTGGAATCTAAGGGTCAGGAATGCTGGATAATATGAATTTTAAAGTGAAAAGATAAATCTCCTACCCTTTTATCTTTTTTTTTTTTTTTAAGACTTTTTCAGGTGCACCTAGAACCCTAGGGGGCAGGCAGAGGGTCAGGAAAGGAAAGCAAGAAAGAATCAAATAATAATGAGACTTCAGGGTACCCCCTCCCATCTTCAGATCCTAAGCTGACAACAGTGGAAACAGTGCAGAAATGGATCTCAGTGTTTGTTAAGAGCTACTTTAAAAAAAAATATTCTTCTTGGCAATACTGTGGGTCATAATGGTGGGATTCTATTTACCAGATATTAAAACTGGTTCTTTAGTTGTTAATCTTTTGTAAGGGCTCATTGGAAATGTATTTCTCTAGAGTATAAGATACAAAAAGGCCATGCCCGTTATTCATAATTTTAAACAATATGATTAAGAGAGATGATATAAAGTAGAATTTTGGGGAAAATGTCTTTTACTACTTGATAAAATTTTTTGCATTCTCAAAGGGGAAAAAAACCAACAGCAATAACAACAACAACAATGACAAAAATCAAGCTTTTGGATTTCTAAGTATTGTCATTAATTTTTCCTTAAATCTTTAGCCTTTTTTTTTTTTTTTTTTTTGCATAGCACAGTGCCAGCCTTGGTGGGATGAATGACTAAGGAGATGTACACCCTTCCTTGAAGTGAGGACCGTTCTGGCTTCTCCTGGTCCTAGAGTATTTCACTTTGCCCATTGTCTGTTTCACCTGGTTCTGAAGGAGGCCACTACCCATACTCTGTGTGCTTGCCCCTCAACCCCCCCACTCTGCACATCCAGCATGGAGGCACTGTTCTCAGGGACCTGGCTCATAGATAAAGAGGATTTGCATCATATTTTCCTCTGGAGGAAGGACTTCTTAACAGCCTAAAGTAGTCAGTTAATTCTCTCTTGCCTGCTTAACATACTCACTCACCAGTGCTCACGGGGTCAGGTGTGGACTCTGTAGAACCCTTCAGGAAGTTCTACTTCCCAGGTCTCTCCTCTAATCCTTCACCCTTCACCATACATATCAAACAACAGGCTGGTTCTTGACTCTCTGTCATTATTATTATTATTATTAGTAGTAGTAGTAATATTATAAAAACACATAATATAAAATTTACCATCTTCACTATTTTTAAGTGTAATGTCCAGTAATGTTAACTATATGCACATTGTTGTGCAATAGGTCTCCAGAACTTTTTTTGTCTTGCAGAAATGAAATTCTGTACCCATTAAACAACTCTCCAGTTCCCTCTCTTCTGAGCTCCTGGCAACCACCATTTTATTTTCTGTTTCTAAGAGTTTGACTACTTTAGGTGCTCTTATAAGTGGAATCACATAGTATTTGCCTTCTTATGTCTGGTTCATTTCACTTCATATAATGTTCTCAAGGTTCAATCGTGTTGTAGCATATGACATGATTACCTCCTCTTTTAAGACTAAATAATATTCCATTATATGTATATACAACCTATTGTCTATCTATTAGCCCTTTGGTGGATATATAGGTAGCTTCTACCTTTTAGTTATTGTGCCTAAATGCTGCACAGGAAGTAAGATGCTGCACAGTAAATGAATGTGCAAATGTTTCTCTCAGATCCCATTTTCAATTTGTTTGGATATATATCCAGAAGTAGAATTGTTGTGTCATATGGCAATTAAATTTTTAATTTTTTGAGAAACTTCTATAATGTTCTCCATAGCAGCTGCACTATGTTACACTCACATCAACTGTGTACAAGAGTTCCATTTTTTTTACATCCTCATTAATATTTTTATCTTCTGTTTTTGTCTTTGTTTTTGACAGTGACCATACTAATAAGCATGTGGTGATACCTCATTGTGGTTTTATTTACTTATTGTTTCCATTGTGGTTTTTAATTTGCATTTCCCTGATTAATAGTGATACTGAGCATCACTGTGTATGCTAGTTGGTCATTTAGATATCTTCTTTGGAGAAATTCAAGTCCTTTGCCTATGTTTTTTATTCTGGTAATTTGGGTTTTTTGTTGTTGAATTGTAGGAGCTGCTTATTTAATCTAGGTGGTAACGCCTTCTCAGTAGAAATGATATGCAAATATTTTCTTCTATTCCATATGTTGCCTTTTCACTCTCTTAATTGTTTTCTTTGCTGTGCAGAAGTTTGGTTGTTGTTGTTGTTGTTTAAATTTGATGTAGTCCATTTTGTTTATTTTTCTTTTGCTTGCCTGTGCTTTTGGTATCATATTAAAAAATTATTGCTAAAGTCAATGTCATGGAGCTTTTCCCATTTGTTCTCCCCTAGGAGTTTTAGTTGTAGTTTCAGATTTTACATTTGTGTATTTAATCTATTTTGGATTGGTTTGTGTCTATAATGGCAGGCAGGAGTCACAAGTCATTCTTCTGCAAATGGAGATCCCATTTTCCTGGCACTCTTTGTTGAGGAGATTCAACTTTTCTTCCTGGATAGCCTTGGTGCTCTTGTTGAAGACGATATGACCGTATAGGTGAGGGATTATTTCTGATTTTTGCATTCTGTTCCATTGGTTTATCTGTCTGTCTTTAGTCCATACCATACTGATTTGATTACCACAGCTTCAGCTTTGTAACATGTTTTGAAATCAGGAAGTATGATGCCTCCAGCATTGTGTTTCTTTCTCAAGACTGTTTTGGCTAATCATATTATTCAACCATAGAAGTATTTCAAAATTTACTTGAACTTTTCCTAATGTGGAATCATTAATATTTTCTTTTTTGCTGGTATCAGTGACAGAGCAGTAAATACCTTTGAACTGAGAAGGGTTCTAGTCTAGTGACAAAAACATGAGAATAAATTAAGGTCTTCCACTTACCAGCTGGGTGTCTGTGGACAATTTTTTTAATGTCCTGATCTGGCATCTCACCTAGCAAATAGAGTATACAACTCATAGAGCTATTGTGAGAGCTAAATGAATTGATACTCATAAAGCAATTAGAATAGCGCTTCATATTGTAAGAGCTTGGTAAATGTTGACTATAGCCACTACTCCTACAGCTACAGCTACTGTTATATTTTGAGAGAATTGTTAAACTGTTTTTTCCAGTTGAAAAATAATTGACATATGTCACTGTATAAGTTTAAGGCATTTGATATGATGATTTGATTTACATGTTTGGTGAAATGATTACTACAGTAAGTTCAGATAATATCCATCTTCTCATATAAATACAAAAAATAGAAAAAAATAAAGAAAAAAGTTCTTGTGATGAGAAGTCCTAGGATTTATTCTCTTATTAAGTTTCCTACATATTATTGAACCTGTTAGCTATGGTCATCATGCTACGCACTTTGGAATGTGAGGAAAATGAATAATCTCCCATATATAACAAACTATAGAAATGATCCCTGAAAGTATAATCTTAATAATCTCCCATATATAGCTTATCAACACCACTGTTGGACATTCTGCTGAAACTAACATCGCTTTTTCCTTTCTGTTTTGAACATACAAAGATAAATTCTAAAAGTAAGTGTCTATGATATGTGAAAAATGTGGACATACAGAGTCAGGATAAATGTAGTGAAAGAGAGTGAAAAGATCCTTGTTCATGATTGAAGCACATTTAACTTATTAATTTTTCAATCAGTAATCTCCGTATATTTGGAACATTAATCTTTTTTCAGTTTTTTTATTCTCCCATGCCAATAAAGAATTGTAGGATGTTGCTAAGGAGTAACGTATACAAGTCAAATGGAATCAAAGAGACAGAACCACTGTATTGTGAATAACATTTTTATTATAGGGATAAGACCTTACACAACTGTGGGTGAAGCTAGGGAAGTAAGGAATTGGAGGGGAAATTGAAGAATCAGTGAAGTATTACTAACGTGCCCTTTTGAAAAATTGGCATGAGTGCAAAAGTCAGATCCCAAAGGAAAACTGGGACAACCAGGCATTTGCACCTGCCAGAGTCGGACCATAAAAAGGAACCAATGAAAAATCTAAGGAAAATTGCTCTGTCTGCTTGGTTATTTCTTCTTTAATTTGTCTGGCAAGTATCTTATGGTAGCCCTGGGGCTGCCACTGGTTAGCAGGGCTGACAGTCTGGAAGAAAATCTGAATACACTGCCAGTAGAGAGAGAAGACAAGCTAGAACCCTTTAGAAACTCTGCATCTATCTATCTATCATTTATGTATCTATCATCTATCTATCTATCTATCTATCTATCTATCTATCTATCTATCTATCTATCTATATCTATATCTATCTCTATCTATCTATCTATCTATCTATCTATCTATCTATCTATCTATCTATCTATCATCTATCTATATCTTTCTGCCTCTGATGAGAAGGGCCTTCATATTAATCTTCCAAAAGTCTCTTAAGTTTCTTGTTAGACCAATTCCAACTCAGAACCACATGCAATTGGTATCAGCATAACCAAGTTGATGCAGTGCAATCCACAACACATCATAATGAGAAGTTGGGGGTTGCATAGGTGTGACCCAATGTGCAGAAGATAATTCCACACCTAGGCTACCAAATGATGGTGTAGAACTTCAAAAATAATGAAAGACTTCTTAAAAGGCTCACAGGTGAAAATATCATATGTAAGAGGAAGAAGAATGTGACTGATATTTTATCAGGAAAAAATAACAGAAGACATTCAAATATTGTTCTCAAAGTTCTGAGGAAAAAATTGCTCAGCCAATAATTTTCTATCCACCTAAACTACATTAAACAGTGTGCATATAATAAAGATGTTTTCAGAAATACAAATAAGAGAGAGTTTACTAATCAGACCTTTCATAATAGACCGACTAAAGAGGCATTTCTGCCAGAAGTAAATGGAACTCTCAAGGAAGGAAGAGGGATGCAAGAAAAAATGGTGTCAAAACTGTTGTGAAATTAACATGTATTTTTATTGTAAATGATAATGGCAATATTAATGGTGATCATAATTATCACACAGAATAACTTAGGGAAGTACAAAGGTCAGAGAGAACTGAAATATTAAAAATAAAATAATAAAGATGAAGGGGGTATCACAAAGCAGTCTAAGCTCATTGTAGGATTTGGAAGGACATTTTGTAATGAAGCACACTGCTTCCCTTTTCATTCCTCTTGTGGATATTCTATAGCTACGTTTTGAGGTTATCCTGGGGATTGCATTTAACATCATAATGTTATAACACTCTAATTTATACCAGCATAATGTTAATAACACTTAAAAACTCTGATCTTCTACACCTCCACCCCCACTCATTTCAGTTACTGAATTCAAAAACGTCACATACAGTGACACATACATGCAGTGTGTGTTCCAATTCAGACTAATAATTGTTTTTATAATGCATTAGTATCTTAAATCATTTAGAAAATAAAAAATGGAATTACAAGCCAAAGTTACAATAAAACTAACTTTTATAATTGCCGATGCATTTATCTTTACCAGAGACCTGTATTTCTTCAAATGGCTTTGAGCTACTGTCTAGAGTCCTTCCATTTCAATCTGAAGGACTTTCTTTAGGATTTCTTATAGAGAAAGTCTAAGAGGTAAGAAATTTTCTAGTTTTTGTTTATCTGGGCATGTCTTAATTTCACCCTCATTTTTCAAGAACAGTCTTGTCAGAATTCATAGTTGACAGTTTTCTTCCTTCAGCACTTTGAATATATCAATCTACTAATTTCTAGCCTCCAAAGTTTCTGATGAGAAATTTGATAGTTACTGGGGACCCCTTGAATGTGACAAGTCACTTCTCTCTTACTGCTTTCCAGATTCTCTCTTTGTCTTTGTCTTTGAATAACTTGATTATAATGTGCCTCTGTGTGGGTCTCTGAGTTTATCCAGTTTGGAACTCATTGAGCATCTTCAGTATTTATATTCATGTCTTTCAACAAAATTGGGAAATTTGGGGCTGCTATTTCTTTAAATAAGCTCTGTCCCTTTCTCTCTCTCTTCTCCTTTTTCTACTCTCATAGTGCCTATGCTGGTCCTTTTGAAAGTGTACCACAGGTTCTTTAGGCTCTGTTCATTTTTCTTCCATCTTTTTTCTTTTTGTTCCTCAGACTTAATAATTACAACTGCCCTATCTTTAGGATTATTGATTTTTTAAAATTTATTATTCTGCCTGTTCACATCTGCTTTTGAATCTCTCTAGTGGATTTTTATTTCAGTTATTTTACTTTTCACTTCCATCCAAAATTTCCTTTTGTTTCCTTTTTATGTTTTATGTCCCTTTGTTTATATTTCCATCTCATTCATACATCATTTTCTTGACTTTGTCCATATTTTCTATTATTTTTTAGGCATTGAGAGAGTGGTTTTAAAGCCTTTGTATAGTATGTGTATTGTCTGGTCTTTCTTAGGGATAGTTTCTATTGATTTATTTATTTTTTCTCCTGAGTGGACCATGTTTCTTTGTATGTCTCATGATTTTTGTTGAACATTTTTATTAAAATGTGGTAATTCCAAAGATCCGATTTTCCACCTTCCCCAGGGCTTGCTGGTATTGTGGTGGTGCTGGTGGTGGAGGTGGTGGAGGTGTTTGTAGGGTGTCTCTGTGTGGGGGATCTGCTGAAGGTGTAAACTGAAGTTGTTCTCAGGTCTTTTGTGAGTTTCTGTTTTTCCTCAGTCATGCATGCTGTCTTCCTCATATATGTTGTTGCTTTGAAATGTCCTAATCCTTAAATGTCTGGCTCCCAAAAAGAAAAAGGAGAAAAATGAGAGAGGGGAAGGAGCTGGGCCTTTAAATCATCTTTTTTTTTTTTTTTAAAGATTTTATTTATTTATTTGAGAGAGAACACGTGAGAGGGGATAGGGTCAGAGGGCAAAGCAGACTCCCTGCCTAGCAGGGAGCCCGATGCGGGACTCGATCCAGGGACTCCAGGATCATGACCTGAGTCAAAGGCAGTCGCTTAACCAACTGAGCCACCCAGGCGCCTGCCTTTAAATCATCTTGAAGTTGCTTCATCCAGAGGGAGAAGGGTTTGCAACGATGGCTGCTCTTTTCTATGTCTTTATCTCTGCAATCATAAATAATAATCAGCAATCAGAATTATTAGGGAGTGGAGGACAAGGATTTGAATCCATTTACTTTTATTGTGATTGTAGCATATTTGTATTTATTCTAGACACCTATTGAATGATGTATGTGCAATAGGCTTCAATATTCATGTTTTATTTTATTTTTCTTTTTACTGTCTTTTTCTTCCTTTCTGAGATTTATTAGACTGATAACATTATGTTTTATTTCACTGTGTTTTATAATTTTTCAAGTTATTTCATTCTCTTTGAAAGACTATTTTTTTATAGCAGTTTTAGGTTTCTAGCATGATTGAGGGAAGGTACAGATTTCCCCTATATCTTCTGCCCCAACACATGCATAGCCTCCCCGACTATCAACATCATTCAGCAGAATGATACATTTTTTTTTTTTTACCAAGGATAAACTTACATTGATACATCATCATCATCATCCTAAATCCATAGTTTATTTTAGATTTCACTCTCAGTGTACATTGTATGGGATGAGACAAATGTACAGTGACATATCTCTGTCATTACATTATGCAGAGTATTTTCACAAATCTAAAATTCTTCTGTGCTCTGCCTGCTTACCTCGAGCCCCTCACTTCTGTCCACAACTGATATTTTTATTGTCTCTGTAGTCTCGCCTTTTCCACAATGCCCTATATTTGGAATCACCCAGTGTGTAGTTTTTCAGATTGTCTTCTTTCATTTAGTAATATGAACTTAAGTTTCTTCTATGTATTTTCATGGCTCCATGACTCATTTCTATTTAGCACTGAATGATATCTCATTGTCTATATGCACCACAATTTACTTATCTATTTACCTACTGAAGGACATCTTGGTTGCATCAAGTTTTGGCAACCTTGAGGAAAGCTGCTGTAAACAACTGTGTGTAAGTTTTTGTGTGGACATAATTTTCATGTTCCTTTGGGTAAATACCAAGATGTGTGATTTCTAGATTATATGTTAAGACTATGTTTAGTTTTGGGGGGCAGAGCAAGATGGCGGAGGAGTAGGAGACCTGGGTTTTGTCTGGTCCCAGGAATTCAGCTGGATAGGGATTAAACCATTCTGAACACCTACAAACTCAACAGGAGATCTAAGAAAAGAATAGCAACAACTCTCTGAACAGAAAATCGACCACTTTCTGAAAGGTAGGATGGGCGGAGAAATGAATCCGAGGTGATATTCAGGAGGATAGATGGCAGGGGAGGGGCCTCTGTTGGCCGCTTTTGGCAAGTGATAGAGCCCTGGAGCACAAAATCAAAGCTTTTAGAAGTTGGCTCCGCTGAGGGACGTTGCTCCAGTGGCTAAGCGGGGGGTGGAACCCTCATGGAACAGTGTGGTCGCAGGACCCTCAGGGTCACAGAAAGACCGGGGGTGCCTGAGTGTGGCAGAGCTCCCAGGTATCAGAGCAGGGAAGCCGGCTGCAGAGATGGAGCCGAGGAGGGGGCCCTCAGCTCGGGGTTGCCATAAACTATGATCCACAGCACAGTCGGGCCACTGCTCCTCTAGCAGGGACCCAACAAGTGGCAGATGCGGGGAGACTCCCTTTCCTGCCCCGGGAGGAGCTGCATGGGAGCGCACCGCAGGGACCTGCTGGCGGGTTTGGAGACTCCACATGGGGTCATGCGCCAGAGATAGAAACGCTCGCTCTCAGGCTGGGTGAGCACGGAGTGTGGCCGGAGATGGGAGAGATGGGAGTGACTGACTGCTTTTCTCTGGGGGCGCACTGAGGAGCGGGGCCCCGAGTTCTCGGCTCCTCCGGGGCAGAGATTGGGACGCCGCCATTTTCACTCTTGTCCTCCAAAGACAAATGGAAAGGGATACTTTATATGGAAAACCCAAAAGACTCCACCCCAAAACTGCTACAACTCATACAGGAATTCAGTCAAGTGGCAGAATATAAAATCAATGCACAGAAATCTGTGGCATTCCTCTACACCAACAACGAGACAGAAGAAAGAGAAATTAAGGAGTCGGTCCCATTTACAATTGCACCCCAAATCATAAGATACCTAGGAATAAATCTAACCAAAGAGGCAAAGAATCTGTACTCAGAAAACTATAAAATACTCATCAAAGAAATCGAGGAAGACAGAACATAATGGAAAAACGTTCTATGCTCATGGATTGGAAGAACAAATATTGTGAAGATGTCAATGCTACCTAGAGGAATCTACACATTCAATGCAATCCCCATCAAAATACCATCCACTTTTTTCAAAGAAATGGAACAAATAATCCTAAAATTTGTATGGAACCAGAAAAGACCCCGCATAGCCAGAGGAATGTTGAAAAAGAAAAGCAAAGCTGGTGGCATCACAATTCCAGACTTCCAGCTCTATTACAAAGCTGTCATCATCAAGACAGCATGGTACTGGCACAAAAACAGACACATAGATCAATGGAACAGAATAGAGAGCCCAGAAATGGACCCTCAACTCTATGGTCAACTAATCTTTGACAAAGCAGGAAAGAATATCCAATGGAAAAAAGATAGTCTCTTCAACAAATGGTTTTGGGAAAATTGGACAGCCACATGCAGAAGAATGAAACTGGGCCATTTCCTTACACCACACACAAAAATAGACTCCAAATGGTTGAAAGACCTCAATGTGAGACAGGAGTCCCTCAAAATCCTAAAGGAGAACACAGGCAGCAACCTCTTTGACCTCAGCCACAGCAACTTCTTCCTAGAAACATCACCAAAGGCAAGGGAAGCAAGGGCAAAAGTGAACTATTGGGACTTCATCAAGATAAAAAGCTTTTGCCCAGCACAAGAAATAGTCAACAAAACCAAAAGACAAACAACAGAATGGGAGAAGATATTTGCAACTGATATATCAGATAAAGGGCTAGTATCCAAAATCTATGAAGAACTTATCAAACTCAATACCAAAGAACAAATAATCCAGTCAAGAAATGGGCAGAAGACATGAGCAGACATTTTTCCAAAGAAGACATCCAAATGGCCAACAGACACATGAAAAAGTGCTCAACATCGCTCAGCATCAGGGAAATCCAAATCAAAACCTCAATGAGATACCACCTCACACCGGTCAGAATGGCTAAAATTAACAAATCTGGAAACAACAGATGTTGGCGAGGATGCGGAATAAGGGTAAACCCTCCTACACTTTTGGTGGGAATGCAAGCTGGTGCAGCCACTCTGGAAAACAGTATGGAGGTTCTTCAAAAAGTTGAAAATAGAGCTACCATATGATCCAGCAATTGCACTACTGGGTATTTACCCTAAAGATACAAATGTAGGGATCCAAAGGGGTACATGCACCCTGATGTTTATTACAGCAATGTCCATAATAGCCAAAGTGTGGAAAGAGCCAAGATGTCCATCGATGACTGTATAGAGAAATGGTGGTATATATATATACAATGGAATATTATGCAGCCATCAAAAGGAATGAGATCTTGCCATTTGCAAGGACGTGGATGGAACTGGAGGGTATTATGATGAGTGAAATAAGTCAATCAGAGAAAGACATGTATCATATGACCTCACTGATATGAGGAATTCTTAATCTCAGGAAAGAAACTGAGGGTTTCTGGAGTGGTGGGGGGTGGGAGGGATGGGGTGGCTTGGTGATAGACATTGGGGGGGGTATGTGCTATGGTGAGCACTTTGAATTGTGCAAGACTGTTGAATCCCAGATCTGTACCTCTGAAGCAAATAATATGTTATATGTTAAAAAAAAAAAAAAAAAGAAGAAGAAGAAGATAGCGGGGGGGAAGAATGAAGGGGGGGAAATTGGAGGGGGAGACAAACCATGAGAGACTATGGACTCTGAGAAACAAACTGAGGGTTCTAGAGGGGAGAGGGGTGGGAGGATGGTATAGCCTGGTGATGGGTATTAAAGAAGGCACGTTCTGCATGGAGCACTGGGTGTTATATGCAAACAATGAATCATGGAACACCACATCAAAAACTAATGTTGTAATGTATGGTGATTAACATAACATAATTAAAAAAAATTAAAAAAAAAAAAAGGGTATGTTTAGTTTTCTATGAAACTGCCTGTTTCCCAAAGAGGCGGTGTCATTTTACATCCCCACCAACAATTTATTAGAGTTACCTGTTGCTCTACAACCTCAGAATTGGTGCTGTTGGTGTGAATTTGGGCCATTTTAATAGGTGTGCAGTGGTATCTAATCGTTATTTTAATTTGTATTTCCCTGATGATATATGATGTGGAGCATCTTGCAATTATTTTTAAACTATATATTACATTTATCATTTTCTACTATTTCAAGTTAATTATTAACTTACACTTTTAAGGAAACATTTTTTTTCTTACTTTTTAAGCCAAGCCTTACTTTTTAAGCCCAATATCTGAAGACTACCAGAACAAAACGACCCCTCAGAACGCTCCCTACTACGCCTTTCCTCCCAACTACAACATGGAGATCATCTGTG